>NW_025333611.1:11310000-16110000 GCF_019186645.2 Phyllostomus hastatus
AGTAAATGCTGAGCCAAATTTTAAAATCTAGTTTGTGCTCTTTTAACTTTACATGGGGAAACTATGATTGCATGCAAATGGATAGATGACCCCAAAGGGTTATCTTTTAGGAAAAACTACCTAAATGGGTGGCTTGTTCTAGTCTGGAATGGTTGCTAACAGGAGCTGGGAGGCCTTACAAAATAGAATAGATGTTTATCCAGGAAAGGAAAACAAGAGCAATCAGGAAGAGCAAGACACTAGCATTTACTGAGTATATGCTTTGTGCTCGACTTCATACTACGTATATGCTTTCACTAATCTCCTTAAAGTCTCCCAACAAACTGTTGGAGGGAAGTGGAATTATCCTTTCACAGAGGAGGGCATCAGTCCTCACAGAGAAGGCAAAGCCTAGAGGTTAAGGGACTTTGCTCTTCAGCAGGTAGTTAGGAAGTAGCAGAGCTGACCTTCAAATCCCAATTTTTTGGCACCCCAAACCTGGGCTATTTCCACTAAGAGAAGTCAAATTTTAGACAGAAATATAGATGATTTCTAGATGTTTTCCTAGCTACTAGTATATATTTTTTCCTTTGGTCATGTATGTTTTAATTGTTCTATTTCTGCATCCATATTTTTCACATGCACAAAACATTGTGTGTATATATATATATTTCCTTCCCTGACTTTTCACTCTGCTCATTCTAATATATATTTTTTCCCCTTTTGGTTTTTTCCCCTTTGCTCTCTATGACCAAAGGCTGATTGATGAAAACTTAACAACTCTCGACTTAACATATTAAGTAGACTTTTATCCCTCCTGCCAGTGTTGAGGCAACTAATTATCAGCCACATTTGGGAGCAAGGAACGTTGACCTCAAATAGACCAACAGAGCCCTTCAAAGAGAAATGAAAGACGGGGGGTCTCCCAGCTCCCTCCGCCCCGAGCCGATCTGATATAATTGCCCGAGAATAGGGCTCATGTTCTTGGAGTCTTTGCAGATACACAGTCTCAGAAATAATCACTGGAGCAAATCAGGGCTCATGAATATGCAGCTTATTTCTGCTCAGAGACACTTGAGTTATCAAAATTAAAAATACAAAATTATGGATTACAAAGAAAACAGCAGGGATTTTTTAAAAAAAAATTGGAGAATATCGCTGGAAATGAAATCTTCCTGCCAACACGAAGCACATGATAATCACGCCAGGGAAATGATGCTTTTCTAGCTGCTTGTTTTAAATAGATTTCTCCCCTAATTCTGTGTAAAGATAGACTACGCAAGCTGTAACTCACGTGATTTTTCTTTTTGTGGATTTCAGTTTGAAGGTTATTCTTGTTGGGACAGGGTGTAATACCACCTCATCCACAAGATGGGCCTGTAGTTAGCATCTGTAATAAGGAATTTGATTTTCGTGCCTTTTTCTTTCAGAGGTCCCATCTGTTTTTTCAGTATCTCCTCGGATGATCCTAAGCATGGTCTGCCAGAGACCTTCCATTCCTCTGGGCTTGACCTCCCAGACCCCAAACTGTGTGGCTTACACAGCAGAAATGTATCGCCTCACAATCCTGGAGGCCAGGAGCTCAGGATCAAGCTGGTGGTAGAGCTGGTTGCTTCCGAGTCTGTGAGGGAGAATCTGTTCTGTGCCTCTGGCCCAGCTCCTGGTGGTTGTCTGGCAGTCTTTGGTGCTCCTTAACTTGTAGCAGCATGGCCCCGATCACAGCTTTCATTGTCACATAACGTTATTCCTGTGGGTGTCTGCCTCCGAATTTACCCTTTTGATAAAAATGCCAGTCATATTGCATCTGAGCTTTTGCTAATGACCTCATTTTAAGTGGATTACTTCCAAATAAGGTTACATTCTGAGGTACAGAAGGTGGAGGGTTACAACTTCAGCATATGGATTTTTGGAGGACACAACTGAGCCTGTAACACTCAAATATACTGTGTAGATCCTGATGTACACACTGAATGCATAACTATAAAGCCATCATCATGTGATCAAAATGCCATTTTCATCATTAAGAGAGTCTAGCTGAACCAGCTTTCCAAATGTGTTTTCCTCTCCCTAATTTGAAACGAGAGAGTCAGAACTTATCGGCATGTCTCCAGCATTGTGTCGAAGCTGTGCAGCGATCCTTTCTCCGATCTGGAAATAGAACTGGATGGACAGCTGGCTTCAGAGTTTGCAGGGAGAGTACATAATCCTGCTTATGTAACCCATCATGCTTGCAAAATCTGCACTGCAGTTTTGGAGAGGGAATGAGAAGTCTGGAAATAAAATCTACTGTACGGGAGTGGAAAATTTATTCATTCTTCACCTTATTTTTGCTCTTTACCTTTTATTTTGCATTCTCAAGAGGCACACAGCCTTGCTGGACTGTCTTGTCTTTGCTGCACGTGTTGGGACTTCAGAAAAGGAGAGTTATACCTCCCCATCTATTTATTGACCTTCTTTGTGATGTACACATTGTTTCAATCTGCAAGGATTGTGATTTCTCGAGTCCAGAGTCAATCAGACTAGACTGAGATGGGATAAGGAAAGAATGCATTAGGAATGAATAGTTATGCTACCCTTAATGGGGGCAAAATGAGCCTTTTATGAGGGCTCATTTTTCAAATTGTAATTCTGCAGTCAGTCATCGTATCTATTTGCTGTGCATCTGTTTTGTCTTTAAAAATCAGCCCAGCAATACTTTTGCCCTGCTCCGGTTTACAGCACCGTTATCCCTTCTTTTGTAGGAAGTTATTTCTTCATTTCAGGGGGTGCCATAGGGGATGCCACTTCTTCGATGGCTGGCCAATCATATTATCCTATCAAATGGTGAGCAATGACTGGACAAAAGGTAGGCTTGTGAACAAGCGAGCCAATCGTCGACCTTCCCTGGGATTTCAAACACTAGGAAGGAGGGGTTGGAAAAAAAAGAAGCTCTCACTGTCCTCCGGGTTTTCTAAACTGGGAAGACTCTTACCTGAAGTTACAGCCTGCTCAGTATCTTATGATTAGCCTCCATATGACAGAAAAGAATGAGACGACACATACAACACACAGGGAAAGAGAAAGAGAGAGAGAGAGAGAGAATGAAATTATCATTTGAATTCTTGGAGAAGGTCAGATTCATTTCTGAAGTTTTAAGTTTTCTGAGTCAATAAAGTTGTCCCGTTGCTAAGCTGGTTTCAATTGGCATTCTGTCAGGTGCAGCAGATGCAGTCTTTTCCTAATACAGTCCATAAAAAGAAAAAGCAATAATACTTATATTAAAAGTTGAGGTTATGTGTTTCCACTGGCAAGGAAAACTTTCTGCAGGCTTCAGAGGTATTGGGAAATGATGCACAATCTTATTTTCAGAATTGAAGCTACTATTTTTTAATGGAGTTATTCGTCTTTCCCATTACTACCTGGGGTTTTACTGCGCAGTTCACCTTTGTGTCTTCCCATAATTTCAGGGGAACTGCAGACTAGTACCTAGGGCTCTCAACAGCCCTCTGAGAGAGATAAGGTCTTTAAGCTTATGCTGTACGCCATGTGAAAAGCTTCTTGTTTTCTGTCAGTCCTTTAAGAGCAGCTTGAGAGTTCTTTGTGAATTCTTCTCCGATCTTAGTTAGAAATGGATCGCCACCTGTGCCTCATCACACCCTATGTCTTAATGACGCCAATCTTATTCTGTCTTCTGTGTTCCAGTCTTGTATAAATTACCCCCAAATTAATGGCTTAAAACACCCAGTATTTTATTATATTCCATCATTGAATTGGTCAAGGATTTGAATACAACTTAGCTGGGAGAGTGTTCTCCACAGGTGGCTAACTGAGGTCACTTGACTTTTAGTTCATCTGGTCTAGAAGGCCCAAGACAGCTTTCCTCACCTGTCTGGCACCTTGAAGGAGTTGCTCTTGCTCTGTCTTCTCTCTGTCCTTTTGGGTTCTGTTTTCCCTTTCCTTTTGGTTTCCTGCAGGAAGAGAATCCCCTTCCTCTTCCCTTAGTAGGGTTTCTGGAGGGGTTGTCTGTTCAGTGTAGCATGTTTACCTGGAGGTCCCCAAACCTGGATTTACAAAGCACTTTCACATTCAGATTTTGGGTTTTTTTTTCCACAAGAGTCTATAAGTATTATTTCACCATCTTCTAGGACAGGAAAACTGAAAAAAGACAAGATGGTGTTTTGGTATTGATTGCAACAAAAAGGAACCGGTTCAAGCCAGGGAAGGGAATGTCATACTTCCCTTTCCTTTGACTACCCTTATCAGCCCCCAGGCCTCTACTCATCATCTTTGAAGATGGCTCAGGCACACCATCTAGATTCTTCTGATCTCTGGGGCTCAGGTGTTCAGTAGGGAATCCCAGATGGAATGCAAGATGCCCAGTTAAATGTAAGTTTCACATACAACAAATACATTTTAAGTAGACACGGATCACATATTTCATGGGATACTCATACCAGAAATATTCATATTTACCTGAAATTCAAATTTAACTGGGTGTCCAGTATTTTTATTTGCTAAATCTGGCAATCTTAATCTACTCAGGTCAACACAGGGTGCTTTCTTACAAGAACTGGTTGGATTTCATAAGAAAATAAAGAAACCACACTGGTGCTTGCCTTCCTACTGTTGTAAAACTGGAAGCATTCTTAGCAATATGTTAAAGAAGGGAAAATGTTGTCTCTTTTCTTTTTAATGTTTTATTTTTACTTTTGTCCCTCACCTCACGCACACTGGTTCGAGTACCTTCAAGCTATCTTTCAGCCGCACCGTCATTGCCATAGATCATAATAAAAATAATAGCTGTCGATTATGTGGGCTGTTACTCTGTGCCAGACATATTGCCAAATGCTCTAAATGTACTATCTCATTTAGTTCTCATAGAAATGGTAGCTACTATTAGCACCATCTTATTTTAGAGGTGGCGAGAGGGCTGAGATTCCTAAAGCCTGATGACTCGCCTAAGACGGGTTAGTAAGTGCAAGGGGGAACTTCAGAACAGTAGTGTCCAGTGTTTTCCTGAGAACAGTTTTGTTGAAAAAGAAGGAAGCAAAGGCTGCCCAGTCAGTTCTTTGGACCTTGTTGTGAATGTGTGAGTAAGTTGTTTTCTTCCCCCCAAGGACTTTGGAGTTTTATTATGTCTCGGCCATGAAAAAACCCAGGTCTCCAAGTTCCTGGTCTCTGGTGCTTACACAGGACTGTAATGACCCTCCTTCTCTGCCAGTTGCTCACCTTTGCAGGCCGGTTGACCAAATTCCCGCCTCAAACCAGACGAGAGCTAGCAAACCCCGGAGCCACTCACAGCCTTGCATGTTCGACCATGCCGCGTGGTGCTGTTTTCCAGGGCCGCGCCTGGAAGACTTGCTCTGTTCGTTCTTCAGGGCAATCGCTTTGCCAGCAGCTGAAGTCGGTGTACACAGTGACTCAACCTCAGTTGGAATTAGGTACTAGGGCTTTATTACCTCCGCTTTCTTTCTTAGAAAGAGAATCCACATCACAGCTCTAGACGGGGAATGATCGCAGCATTCGGAGGTCCGTGTAAAAACTTCAGATGCTGTCACTCAGCACTCTCAAAGATTCCCCAGTATGACTCTTTTCTCATTTCAATCCTATGTCACAGAAAGAAAAAAATGAAGTTTTCATGTTAACTGAAAATCAATCACCGAGCTCCTTCCCTGAGTCTAGAGTGTGTGTTTGTATTTGTCTTCCCCCAAAAGACACTCATAGTGTTTACTGTGTGATCATATTTTTTAGCCACATCTCTTTCCCCAAATCCTAACAAACATTTATTTCATAATTTGAGATTGTGATTCAAATGGGGGAATAGAAGAGGCCAGGAAGTCTTTAAACAGAGGGATGATTAAGTAGATCCAGCCGAGTGGGGATCGGGCCTCTTCAGGATAGGCCTGCTACGTCTGCGTTGAATAACCACAGCTCGTCTGAATGCGTCTCTGCTTTGGGAAACTTGGCGTGAAAAGGCTAAGGGTAGCTCAGGCCCTGGCTCTAGTCAGCGGCATGACTTTGAGCCATTTGTGTAACATCGTTGCATTTCAGTTTCTTTTCCGAAGAGAAAGACTTGGGTTAGTTCAGCACATAAAGAAAGCCCTGTTACCTAATTCTGGCCCGAGGTTGAGTTGTTGACGGGAGAGACCTGGTTCCTCTTGCTGACGCATGTAAAGAATTACATATCAGCAAATCTAGTAGTATGTAATCGGTTTATTAGTGGTCCGCTTCCATGGAAGAGAACAGGACTGGGTAGATTAGGGGGTGAAAGGGAAAGTTTCAGAGTAAAGCAGGGTGAGAAAAGCAAGAGGCTGGAGACCAGGGTGGCAAGCCCCTGGGCAGCCTGAGGCCAGAGGCCCTGTGGCCCGAGAGCTAAGAGCCCCCAAGAGAGAGAGCGAGTCCTTTGTTCTCAGGACTTACATAGTTGGTGGGATAGGAGGGAAAAAGTTACATATTGATTAACGGGTAAATGTGGCACCAGCTTTCCTGGGGAAATGTGACTACCCAAATTTAGGAATGAATGGGGGTCTGTCAGTCCGAATTCTTATCTTGCTCCAGAGTCCATTTGGTCATCCTGTTGTAAAATAAATACCTGACAGTTAATTAAAATTGAGGCACTTTCCAAAGTTATTTATGGGCTCTTTCTGTAAGCATCAGGGACTCCCTCCTAAAATAGATAGTGACCAGAGGTAGGCAATTAACCAAAGTTATTTATGGGCTCTTTCTTTGGGTCCCGAGACCCTCTCCTACATTCAGGCCTTGGGATGAAAGCACAGTTTCAAGGCTTTCTTTCTTGTTAATATAGTGTTTCTTGTGATATTGAAACGCCTGGCAATATTATCAGAACAGGCCTAGGTCTGCTGAGTTAGCATGTGAGACTTGTCTCCTCCCTGCCTCGGTTTCTCTTTATTCTACCTAATTGGTAAAAGGCGTTTCCTGGCAACCAGAGTGCTAAATGCTGGCCAGTGACAGTATTGCAGCCTCAGAGTTCTTCCTATGCTGTCTCCTGCTTCAGAGTCACTGTGTAAACCAACCTCAGCTGCTGGGGTTGTCTCGAAGAATGAATAGTTCGGTGTTCCTCGAACTTCAGTTACCTGTATATCTTTCTTCATGTTTCCCACCCCCCATCACATCTATATATGCATATTTTTGATCTGACATTTAAAAAGAAGGCTCTTTTGTTTCAACCGAGTTCAATGATTTTAGGTGTAAAATCACTTTCAGTGCAAGCATCTTTGTTGTAGACATCTTTGCTGCAAGCATTTTGCCACAGACATTTTTGCCACGTAACTAATTTACTGTAAGGCAATTTTGCCCTAAAAATATAAAACCATGACAAATAAAAAAGAGGGACATTAAACAGGACTTAGTTAAACACGCAAAAAGTGAGTAACAAAGTTAAAAACACTATTTGAAATGTGTGTAAATTCATGGCAACCCTGTGCAAATAGCTGATCTTATTTCGTGGTGTGTGTGCGAACCCTTGTCCTGGCTCTATGGAAAAGATGGATTCAACGCCGTGCCCTCGAAGAGCGCCTTCAGCCTCTCTTTTGCTGCCCAAGGTCGTGTATTTCAAAGTAAGAAACCAACTCTTGGGGTGGATCACTGTCATCTGGAAGAAATTCTAACTGTTTTAAGACCACCACCACATCTGCTTGTCCCTGTGTAGACCATTATGAGGGGTAAGATTTACACTGGACATAAAAATGAGAGTCATTGCTAGACTTTCATCAATGGAGAAATGAAACCAAACTGACAGCTAAAACACAGTCTGCTGAAGGTGGCTGATTCATCAGGCAGTTGATTCATCAGTGGGAAAATGAAACCAACTAACCAGCCAAATAAACCAAACTGTCGAGCAGTTTTTTTTTAATGTTTTACAGCAAAATTGCCTTATGGCCCATTAGTTATGTAGCAAAAATGTTTGCATCAAAAGTGTTTATGGTAAAGATGTCGGTGGCAAAGATACTGATGGTGAAAGTAACTGATTCAGAGGTGAATATATGAGGAATGCAGTTCAAGTGTGGAGGGTAGTGAAGACAATGACCAGGAGAGAATGAGCTACAGTGGTCCTTAGGGAAGGGGGCAGCTGAGGGAAAGTGCAGGTGGGAGCTGGGGTGCAGAAGGGGAGGTTCTGGGGGGACCCAGAAGTGAGAGCCAAAGGATGGGTGAGGTTGGGGAGGGATCAGACAAACGGGCAGTTTTAGAATAGCAAGCAGCAGGGGCGAGTACCAGCCACACCAGTTGGAACAGGTTGCCTCTTGTGGTCCTGTGCTGGTCAGCGTCTGGTAAGTTAGGTATAAACTACCTAATAATAATTGTTCAGTGGGATTGCTTCTACCTCAATAAGTCACATGGTGTGGTATGTGTAGTAATAGTAAAAAAAAAACCTAAAATAACAACTCTAACCATCTGGGAAATATTGGGCTCCCTGTAATTATATTGAACAATTGTTATGCACTGATACACATATGCCATCTCATTTAATCCCACAATACTTACTGTGAGGGTGGGTATTAGCCTCTCTATTTAACAGGTAAAACATCTGAGGGTCAGCAAGGCACTCATAGCTAGAAAGCTTTATATTGTGTTGGGCACTGTGATTATTAGGGCTTTCTCTTAGAGTAAAGCAGAATTTGTTGGTCATTGTATTTGTTTGGTAAATGCATACTTCTACACCGTGGGTTTGAATTACAGGTCTAGTTTGCCACAGATTGCCAATACTTTCTTTTGTGCTGTGTGGATATTGCACAGATTAGGAGAGTTTTAACTCTCATCAGGCACTACTTGATCATTAAGAAATTGTGGAATCGGGGTCTTTTAATATCCCAACAATATTCAATGGAATCTGCTGCTATGGAAACTACTAGCTAATTAATAGTTATTGAGTGTTCACTCTTGGTGGAACGTTTTTATGGAATTGAATGTGAAATTGCCAGAGGTAAGGGCCATTTGCCACAACCAGCCAGGACAGCCCAACGGACATAATCCACATGGCTAGGAGGGCATGCTACTGCTCGAAGGTATGCCGTGTGCTCATCTAGCAGTGTTAGGTCGGAGTTGCTCAAGAAACTGGACAGACGCGGTGAGCTTAGGAGAGCAGGGTTTATTAGCAGGGGAGTAAGAGGGAAAGTGTAGGAGAGCAGGGTTTATTAGCCGGGAGTAAGAGGGAAAGCGAAGCCAACTCAGGGAGGTTAAGAGGAAAGTGGGGCCAACCAAGGGAGGTTGGGGAGCCAACCAAGGGAAGTTGGAACTCTCTCGGTTGTTCTTAGATCAGGGTTTTTAAACGCAATAACCTGCGGTTGGGGTATTAGAGTCTGATTGGCTATAGCTGGTTGCTCGGTGAAAGCTGTATCCTGTCATGCTGGATAGCCAATAAGCTGACCCCAAACCCTAATCTTCCTGGGTAGGGTCTGCAGGCAGCTTGCCACAGTGCCGTATTCTTCCCTGGTGATTTTCATTCCTCCTAGGCCTGCCTAGATCTAACAAGCAGAAGTTGAGATATATGCTTTTCTGGTTTAATGCTTAAAGTACACAAAATTTCAAGCTGTGTTCTACAGGGCTTTTGAAAACAATGATAACTTGTATTTGGAAGTTTATTTCAAGGGAATTCCAAGGATTTCAATACAAAATTATCTAGTAAGGATTTTATAACCTAATATGAAATTCATGAAAGAATTCAAAAGGAATACATTATTTCAAAGCAATCAGACCTCTTATTTTAAAAGCCAGCAGAAAATTTCACCTTGTAAGGACTTAGAAAAATGAAACAAAAGGTGATTGCATTGCATAAACTCTCAACATTCTAAATCTGCATGTGATTTTATTTTTCTCTCTTTTTAAAGATTTTATTTACTTATTTATTTATTAGAGAGGGGAAGGGAGGGAGAAAGAGAGAGAAACATCAGTGTGTGGTTGCTTCTCATGTGGCCCCCACTGGGGACCTGGCCTGCAACCCAGGAATGTGCCCTGACTGGAAATCAAACCTGTGATGCTTTGGTTCGCAGCCCCCGCTCAATCCACTGAGCTATGCCAGCCAGGGCTTATTTCTCACTTTTTTAAAATTGTTTTTGATGTCTCCATTTTTCTCCTTCCTCCCCCCGCCATCCCTGCCTCCCTTCCTTGATCCTACCTCCTTTGGCTTTGTCCATGTGTTTTTTATACATGTTCCTTGACGACCCTTCCCCGATTTTCCCCGTTATCGCAATTTCTGTGTTCCTAAGACAGGTAAAAAAAAAAAAAACAGAGATATTTCCAAAAACTTCAAAACTGCAGCATCAAATTCTACTCCCTTCAAGATCTGACACATTTTAACATGTACATTATTGACAGGTTGGTTAGTTATTTGCAATTAAGGAAAAATTCATATTAAGTAATAAAGGTAAATAACTGCAATTTTATTTTTAAGGTAATTAGCCATCATTCAAATATTTCAGATTTAAACCTAATTAGGGTAATTAATTATATCTACCATGTTCCAATACAAATATTTAATTATTTTACTGATTGCAAGTCATATTTCTTCCCTTGTTGAAAAGTAGTGACTTGGAGTTTTAAAATCAGCTTACGAGGAGTGACATTGGATATGAAAAATCTGCCTTATAAGAAATAATTTAAGAATCAAATCATGCCGGTGGCAGTTTAACTGTTCAATTAAGTGAAATTATCAAAAGAAAGGTATAGAAACATTAAATGAGTGATTTGTTTGATCCTAAATTAGAAAAGTTCCTGGGAATTGAAAGTGTATAGGAAGAACATAGAATGGAGTTGTGAAAAAATAATGGACCGAGAATGAAAAGGCAAAAACAAATAAAAACAAAACACCAACCCCCCAAACTGGATTATCCTGCTGGCCTCACTTCCCTGTGCTCGCACAGACGGTGCGGATATAATGGCTGGTTCCCTTGGCAATATTTGAGCCCCAAGGTCAACTTCAAGTCATCAGCACACTTATTTAAAGAATAGAAAGCCTCTATTTTTTTCTTTTAGTCTACCCAGTATCCGATAACTGTTTTGGAGGCTCTTGGCCATGGGATGTGGCAACCAGTGTATTCATTGTAGTAAACTGAGCTGTAACCTGGCGATCTGAACCGTGCAGACAATCAAGACTGGATTACTATTAGCGGGTGAGAATTTCCAGAGGTTAGGCTTTCCTCTTATCGGATAATTACAAAGGAAATCAGTTTATTGTTCATAGAATTGATTTATCTAAATATATCTGACCTGGTATAATCACTGTGATCGAATATTAAACATAGTCATTGTAGACAATGAAGCTGTCTTTTAAATTATTTAAAAATGAAGTTACATAATTTAATAATTATCATTGTATTAAAAACTATTTCCTTATTCAATTATTCTATTGTGTTATTCAATTATTCTAGAGCACAACAGTTCTAGAATATTGCTGGAAAAGACCTCGGTGATCAAGTCTTTCCTTACTTGCTGAGAAGGAAAGCAAGAGGCGTGGAGGCCCAGTTGCCCAAGGTCACCCAGAATGGTAGTGAAAGCCCAGTTCTCCTCTTTTGGAATTGGTTTCAGAAAAACACAGAAAACCTCTCATTATCATAGAGACAAACCGTGCTCAACAAAAACAGAATAACACATTTCAATCAATTCTTCACTCATGAGACTTGTGTACAAATTATTTGGAGCTTAAATTATTTCTATCATGGAAACTTTCAAGCATACACAGATGTGGAGAGAAAAATAAAATGGGCCCTAATGTACCTATCATCCAGCTTCCATACTATAAATATTTTGTTAGCTTTATTTTATTTCCCATCCCCATTACTTCTACTACTATTGGTGGCTGTGGTGGTGATTTTACTGGTATAGTTCATCCTTTAAAGCGAATCCCAAATATTACAGTATTGATTTTGAATGCCTAGTTCATGATGCATCTCCAGCATATAAGGGCACCTTTTTAGCACAATCACAATGCATTGTCCTACCTAAGAAATTTAACAATTTCTTCTTATCTAATACTGAGGCCATATTCAAGGTTTTAAAATTATTGCAAAGGTGGTGTTTTTTTTTCAGTCAGTTTGATTGAATGAGGGCTCAAATAAGGTGTGCACATTGCATTTGCTTTTTGTATTCTTAACTCATTTTGCCCATAAGTTTCTCGTTTTTAAATTTTGTTAAAGAATGCTGTCTACATATTGAATACACCGTGTTGATTTTCCTGCAGAATGTCTGCATATTGCTTTTTTCTCGTGTTCAGCTTTTTCTCCAGCCTCTACATTCCCTGCAAATAGTTGCAGGTTAGAACTGGACGCTTGGTTGGATTCAGGTCCTCCTCCTCTTCCTACCCCTCCTCCCTCTTTTCCTTCTTTTTTAGAACAAATGCTTTTTGTTTTTTGTTGCAACACATGAGGGAATACATGATTTTGAAGGTTCCACTTTCAGATGGTGTTGCCCTGATTTCTTACTTGTAAAATTCTTCATCAAATTTTACCCTAATGATCTTAGCATCTACGATCATCGCCCTAGTCTGTTATTTTATTGGGGGTTGCAAAATGGTGATTTTCTCACCTTATGATTCTTTTTGCAGTTTTTAGCTAGACATGTTCAGTAAAAGACTTCTTTCTCAGTAACTATGGTTTTTTCTGAATTAGAATTTATAGGGGAAAATTGAGCTAAATGCTTGATTTGTTTCCTTTGCCTATTTTAACGTATGGGTTGGTGAGATGGCAAATTCCAGGGATGATAAGTGAGTTGTTTTTACAGTATAGTTTTTCACACATTTGCTATATAGCAATCAGATACTACTATTATTGTTATTTTTGATGCTCAAATTGTTCCATTTATTTTAGACCATTAGGAGTCTCTTCAGGTTGACTCTTAGGTCCTTTTGATATCTCGTTCTCTGGCACAACAGAAACAATACATAAAGAAAAAGACAAAATTTGTGCCACGGATACTCAGAGGAATATATTGTAGTCTCCAAAGACAATTCATAAAGAGTGTCTTTTTTTTTTTAAATTAAGACAACAGTGTTGGAATAACTGTTTAGAGAGACTCGTCTGGGGTGGACAATAGGCATGTTTGTATTTTGGGGGATATTTATTCTTAAAAAACCAACTGTTCCACCTTAGAGTGCAATATCACTTTGAACCAAGTGACACAGAAGTGTGGAATATTATGGTACAAAACGTTCACTAACCATCTTTTTTCGGGTGCTGAGGATCCAGGGATGGAAATCAGCACGGGAGAGGTGCACTGACTTAGAAGGTTGGGGCCACGATTTAGTTCCCAAAGGGGACACAGCTTGCTTCCTGTAAAGGCGAGCACAGCACGCTGATGAAACAAGCAGGTGCAGGATTCAGAGGAAGGTGGATCGTTCATCCTCCAGGTCCTGGCTCCGAGATCTTCCCGAGTCACCTAACCTTTTCAGATTTCCTAACTCGTGAAACAGGGTAACGCCACTGATTCCATCATGCAGGGATTAGGACGTAATGAAGTAATCATAGAGCATTTCACACAGGCGATTCAGGAAAGCTTTGGTAAAGACGTCTGGGTGGGGGTGAAGGTGGCAGGGGGGCAAGTTCCGCACGGTGGGGTGAGCCGTCTGCGGGAGCTGCCCTCTGGGTTTTCAAGTCTAAAATTCCTCAGTGACGTTAGAGGGTATCTATCTACCTAACACCCTCATTTTTACACCCAAGAAAGTGAAGTCCAGTGAGTTCAGTGACTTGCAGTGTTATCACCGTGGGACCACTAAATGCAAGAGCTAAGACAAGAGCAGTATTGTCCACCAGAAACAATGCAAACCACAGATGTGATTTAAAGTGTTCTGATGGCCGCTTGTAAATGTTACGTAGACGGGATATTTCAATATTTCAGTGCATGCAGACGCCAAGTTCCACATGTGGCTGTGACTACTGTATTGGACAGGGCAGTGCGAAGCTCAGTTCTCCTAGTTCTCAACCTTACACATCCTCTGCTAGAGAGCACCACCTTGTTATTATTTTCCATATAAAAATACTTGCCTTGCAACATACAGGGGCTATCAAACATCATTTTTCATCTTGAAAAAATGTCACCAGTGTTGTGATGCATTTTGGAGAAGGGATTCTTCTAGACAATCCTGTCCTGGTGACCTACTGCTTCTGGAAACTCTACCAATAAAGTTTAAAGTGAAAAGACTTTTTTTTTAGACACAAGGTGCTCATTGTAATTATACAGATTTATATATTTTTGAGAAAAGGTTTTTGGCTAAAAGGTCTTTCAAACAGCACATTCTTAGAGAAGATCAATTTTGTGTCCCTTCTCTAGGAAATGCACAAGTTTTTGCAACATGCATTAGCCTCATTCTTGTCTTCACCACTTTAATGATAGTTTAATTTGCCATTAGCCCATTTACTGCCTTTTAAAAATACTGTCATTTAAAAATTAAAGTTATATGTATATCTGGCTTTAGGAATGAACTAATGTCTCAAGATTACTTATTTTTTTAAAGATTTTTTAAAGGTTTTTAAAAAGATTTTTTAAAATTTATTTTTATTTTTAGAGAGGGAAGGGAGAGAGAAAGAGAGAGAGAGAAACACCAATGTGCAGTTGCTGGGGGCTGGGGTACTCAGGCATGTGCCCTGACTGGGAATCAAACCTGCGATGCTTTGGTTCGCAGGCTGCGCTCAACCCACTGAGCTACACCAGCCAAGGCTTCAAGATTTATTTTAAAGACAGAAGTCACCTCTCTACTTCCTGCATCTCCCTGTGCCCAGTCATCCAGACGCAAATACTCTGAACTCTTCTATTTCTTTTGGTATCTATCTCCAAAATTCTGATTAATGGGCTTTTAGTGTTATATCTTGATTTTTCTGTTTTAGGCACTTTATGGTGACTTTTCTGCTTTGGAAGATGAAGATTTAGCTCTGTTTCACCCTCCCCCTCCCCCTCCCCTTCACCTCTATAATCACACTCTCCTGACCCCTCTTCCATCTAGTAGTTATATCATAATTTCAGCTAGGAAATTCAGAGTTCAGCAATACGACAGATGTCTCTCAACATTATTCATGCCTTAGTCATGTGGTACTTTTTTTCTTTTTTTCATAAGCTTTTTAATTTTCTGATGAAATTATTAATCTAAGTGTGTTGTTTTATTCTGATTTTAGTGCATGTGCCCAACCCCAAACTCACCTGAGAAGTGCAGCTTGCGATTTCGCCTGCGGGAGGAGGAGATGAGAGCTGGTGGAGGGAGGGGCGCACAGGGCCCAGGGGCTAGAGGACAGTGGTAGCAGGGAAACCCTGAGGTGGTCAGTGGGGGTGTAACCGGAAAAGACACCGGTGTTCGGGCTGCCTGTCACTACCAAATCCAATAAACAATGACAGTGATTGAATCTTTTATAGGCGCTTTATTCAGATGACCAGTGATCCGAGAAGATGGTGGGTTCATACCCTAAGAAACCATCCTTCCCTTTCTTTCCTGGCCAGATCTTTTATAAGGGGGTTGAAGGAGAACAAACAGGAGTCAGCGAAAGCCTTGAAATCCAACAGTTGTCTCCAAGGGGAGGGGTAGTCACCTGGTACGGCTGTCTCCAGGCGGTAATCTCTAGCCAGCACCCCAGAAGGTCAGCCACTTTTTCTCAGTGCCAGACGGGCCTTATCGGTAGTTTCTGAAACAAAAACTTAACATACACATTACTTGCTAGATTTATGGCTATTTGCCTTAAGCTAAAATTTTCCAAGTCTTAAGCCCCCTATCAGGAGTAGAGTTTAGATACTGAGGGAGAGGGAGAGGTGAAACAAACCGCTGGAGAGGCAGCAATGGGCCAGGCCATGCAAAGTGTATAGGCAACATCAATGATCTTAATTAGGGTTTAAAGCAGGGGAGAGACATGGCCAAATTTAAACCTTCCTCTTCCTGTACATTCCTTTGTATTTTTATAATAATGGTGTATTTTGAGTTAGTCAGTCAGGGTATTTTCCTGTTGTTGGCAATCAATGAAGCTTAACTGAATTCAGCAGCTCCTTTGCATATGCATTCTGGTGTTGACACTTGGTTGGACCGAATTTCTTTGTCCTGGGCCCTGTTCTATTCTGTTGCCTGATTATTGCCTGGAGCTACAAATGCACTCTTTATAAGCTTCTTTTGCGTGTGTAGCAAATAGTTGTTTTTGGTTCCTTTTAGTAGTTATTGTTGCATTTAAGTGAATTCACAGCTGTCACTTTTCAGATCCAGGTCCCAAGTGAAACCCCCTTTCAGTCAAGTCTTTTCCTGTGTCAAAAACCTTGAACTTGTTTCCAGCATTTCTTTTAAGTCCTAAGAACTCCAGAATTTACTGTTGCCACTGCACCATTCAGTGGCAATTCATTTGTTGTCTAGTTTCTATTCATTCAGAATTTTAACTTCTTTGTAAAAGGGGCAAAACTTCATGACATTCTTCTTCCCCACTACCTGAACCAGAACGTTCTGTTCTTGCCCGAGCTGTGCCCTCTGCCTTTGTGTAGTATGCTCATCAGAAGAATCGATGAACCAGGGGTGAGCAGGGAGGGGATTGAGAGGTTCTGCAAATGACAACGTGAACACAAAAGTCCTGCTATAAAAGGGAGTTTGGGAAGGGAGCAAGAAAATAAGAGTGTCTGTGAAGATGGGAATGTTGCATAATTTAAACAATTTCTTTGAGAAAATGAAGACTGAGAAGGAATGGGGAGGCAATTTTGGGTAGTTAACCTGAAAGTTGGGGTGGGGCACAAATTTTAGGATGCGATGTGATGAGGTCTATTTTTTAAAACAAATATTTTAAAAAATAACTTCAAGAGTCAGAATCAGAATTACTTTCTTTTCCGTTGAATAATAGACTGTTGTGAGACCCGGCCATATGGAGCCCCACTGACGTTTGTGTAATCTGTTTGTACTACGATTGGGTAACAAGTGGAACGTCAGGTCATTTTCTGTAAATCCACAGGCCAGGGGTGGAGTTCTTTGAGAGTATGAAGGACACGGCTCTGGACATGGTCTGGGAGGAGAGAGCCAATGGATCTAGCGAGTTTTTCTGCCTGAGAACATGACGGGCATTTCATTTTTGAGAGGGTATCTCAAAAAAATTAAGTAACCAGGGACATGAGGAGAGGGTCAGACAACATGATGACAGATGCCAGGATTTTGAGACAAAATATGGCTGTTGAAAAATTCCCAGTGGCGAAGATAGCTTTAAAATTTTTATGAGTGTGGAGGCATCGTATTAGATTTAGAACTGTTCGCTCTGCCCTGTGTGCCGCGGTAGAATCATTTGTCATCCACAGCACTTCCCTTTGGGAGTCGTACTTTGGGAAACATTTGGTTAACAAAGGATGGACAGGAAAAAGACAGCCACAGAAGGAGTGAAATGAGACTTCTGTAGAATCTTAAGGAAGTCATGTTAAATAAAACTAAATAGAAATAATGAGAATACAAGTCCTTCACAAAAATCTGTAAGAGCCTTGGAGGAAGCATTAGGGATTGGGGGCATGGGCACTGTGGGCATGACTCTGCAATACAAAGTGGAAGCAGATACGTGGATTACGAGAATACCGCAACTTGTTTCCTGTCATTATATTGCGTTAGATGGCTTTCATTTTTTGACTGATGTGAAAATCCTCCGCAGTGAGCTATTCAAGAAAGAATTATCAAAGGCATCCTGTCTCTCCAGAAAGAAGTGATAATTGAGTTCAAACAAAGAAGCAAGCAAGCATGCAAACAAACAAACACCCAACTTTGTTTCACTTCCAACAGCAACGTTGGCAAAATCACAAGACGTCTGATTCTGTGGGATAGACAGATGGGCTCTTGGGAAACCCAAGACTGAATACCTTGAACAATTTGGTAAGGGTTCCGTGCTCTAAAAGGCCCCCAGATCAGTGCAGCTGCAGGCAATTTGCAGGAGACTGGCAGTGTGGTGTGTGGCCCCTTGGCCTTGAGTGCTGATCCGAGACTGTCTGCTCCAACAGCATTTGCCATTCATCATCATCACATCCAGATGGCTCCCATTGTCCTTCTGGTCCTTTTTTTGTGCAAAGTGGCTGCTCTTAAATCGCAGTGTATTGGTGTTGGAAGCGATTTTATTATTCATCTAGTAGTTCAATTACCACTCTTTGTAGAAGAGGAAATAGAAACCCAAAGAGGGGAAATATCATCGTCAAAACTACCCACTTACTTGGTGTCATGCTGAGGCAAGAATGTTTATCTTTCGGATCTCAGCCTGGTGCTCATTCCAGTTCACCTGGATCTTAGACTTTTTTGGAAAACACTTAGCCCACCATTTGAAGTCAGACATCCCAAGTCCAAATCTGATCCCTGTTACTTAATAGCTCTTTGACCTTGGACAGTTAATCTGTTGTTTTCTCATCTGTAAAATGAAGGCGATAACGGAAACTCCATCACAGGCTGTCATGACAACAAATCGATGCTGATAAAGTGCTTAGTATAGTGTTTGGTGTATAGTAAATGCTCAGTTAATTAGCTTTCATCATTATGGTTCCAACTTTTGTTCAAATCAAGAAGGAAAAATTGGTTCTTTTTAGGAGCGAGAACCAAAGGAGACAGCATTTTGTTTATGAGCATTTGCATAGGCTTATAGTTCAGTCCAGTGATCAATACTTGCCAGCTCGATAGCTGCAAATGTTCTTCTGTAGGTAACATTTTGCTGGACAGTAGGAAGAATGAAAATGTTATGTTTTTAAGTACTGTACCCCCTGTTAGCCTCTGGCATATATTCACAGGTTATGATAATCGCTGGACCCCTGTAACCAATTTGGGGTACCATTATATTAATAAGAAATACTCTCTGAATTCATGATACTGTGCATATTGAAGAAACAGTTTTATTTTTCAAGATTATAAAAGGGCTTGAAAATAAGGTGACACAACTTTTCTATTACTTCATAGGATAGCCGGTGACTGTATAGGCTTTGTAATTTTTAAAGATATGCATGGGGAAATGTGAAAGAGAAGGCAGGTGATATTAAGCAACACATAATCCTCCCCTAAATTAATGCACTAATGGTCAATTGAAGACAAAAAAAACTTGAACTCTTGAAAGGTGATCAGTATCTGGAAGGTGCTAAAAAAAAAAAAATACATGAGGCCTGTCCAGAAAGTATCCACCCGCACACTGTGAAAAACAGGGACATTTATTGAAGAAGATTCAAAAATGTTTGTTAAAAAGACAATGATGCCTCAGTTGAGGAAATTTGGTTAGTTGGTAGTGGTTTGAATCAACTTATTAGCAACTACACCACGATGTTCCTTCTGCTGTGGTGGCAGAAATCACAGAACGAATTGTGCTCCCACACGTTTCATGCCAAGACCCTGCGTCAAAATCTCGGACACAGTGGTCTTCGGAATCCCCAGGTCAGCTTCTAGTTCTCACGTTGTCAGTCCCTGATCTTTGTCGATCACAGCCCACAAATGTTCAACATTCTCAGGTGTTCTGCTTGTTGCAGGCCTTCCAGAACGTGGATCACTTTCAACAGATTCTCCACCATCTTTGAAGTGTTTGTGCCATACTTTTATTTGTGCTGCACTCATTGCATTTTCCCCAAAAGCCTTCTGACTTATCTGAAAAATTTCTGCGGAGGAATGATCAAGCTTAAGACAAAATTTGATGCAGATTCATTGCTCTCCTTGCTCAGTCATTTTGAATGTGATGGCTACACAGTACACATGCTCCCTCAATGGTGTCTACCCCTCCCCACTGACTAGTACAGAGAAGTCATCATTGCTCACGCATGCACATTCCAGTCCACTCTTTTCGGCTGACAGTTACCTTGATGTCACGCAAACTGTTCTTGTTATATTAACAATGACTGGACATATTCCGGACAGGCCTCGTATACACTTGGAAAAAAATGGCAAGAAAATAATGAATGGCCTTTGATATACTGACACATTTATTCTCTACTAAAAAGTGTTTTTTTAAAATGAAATCATAACATTTTTACCATTAATAAGAAGTGCAATTTCCATGGTAACAAAATTCTAATGCAGTATTCTCCACAGACTGACTGCAGTGAAATTTCATGAGGGAGAAATTTTTATGATGCAATTCTTCCCTAGAGGTTCAGAGTCTAGGGTGGAGTCCAGGAATCTGCATGCTTAAAATCTTTCTAGAAGATTCCTGAGCACCTAAAATTTAAAAACCACTGACCTAAAAGAATTCCTACTTTGAGTATTTTATTGCTTCAAACCAAAATATGTCATTTCTTACAAAAACCAAACATACCCAAATCCTAGAACTAAAAAATGATTATATGTGTCACTCAAGGATTTCCTGCTTTACAAAAACACATATATCATGTTTGAAAAGTAGTGCAGGTAATACAATGGTGGTTGTTAGAGGGGAAGGGCATGGCGGAAGAATGAAGATGGTAAGGGGGGTCAAGTGCATGGTGAGGATGACCGTCAGTGGTGAACACATAATGCAGTACATGGATGATGTGCCATAGAAATGTACACTTGAAACTCATGTACAGTTACTAACCAATGTTACCCCAATAAAGTTAATACAGAAATTAGTGAGTGTTCATGCTTATGTGATGATTCTTTGTACAATTTGATCAATGCCAACCGCACCCGGCCATGCAAACAAAACCAACAAAACCAAAAACCCAAAACAAGCAACCAACTTGGATGCTCAGCTCAAATCTGACCTTACCTACGACGTCTCCCTGCCCCGGGTTTAGCTGACCCTCATCATACACTGTGTTGTAACACAGGGTATTTCCACATGTGCAGAGCTTGTCTCCATAACCAGAACTCTTTCAGAGAAAGGATTGTGAATACATTTGCTCGGGCTCCCGTGTTCTTCTCTTTTTTCCCTTTTTGCTTGTTTTATTCACTGATTTATCAAAAAGTTTTTCAAATGTAAATCTGCTCTATGTCAGGTTGCGTGCTAAATTCTAGGGAGTGAAAAATCCAGTGAAACTAAAATGGGGGTACGGACTATTCCAGGGCTTGGCAAAGTGGAGATCACAGGCCCGATCTGGCCAGTTGCCTGCTTGTGTCAATAAAGTTTTCTTGGAGTACAGTCATGCCCATTCATTCAGGTATTGCCTACAGCTGCCTTTCTGCTAGTGTAGCAGACACCAGTGCTTGCTGCAGAGGTCGCATGGCCCTCGAAGCCTGAAATATTTACTAATGGCCCTTCACAGAGGGTTTGCTGACTCCTGCATGAGACGACTGCCAAGGCCCCACCCGCGCACGGCACCGCACTGACGAGCTCTGTAAGGTGAGAGTGCAGGGCCCTGACAGGAGTGTAAATGATCCAGGTGATGGGGATCTCAGCGTGTGGTGCTTAACCTGAGTCCTGCAGAATTTGGAAGGATTAAGGAAGGCCCGGAATGGGAGAAGGGTGTCCCAAGCGAAAGTTTTATGAGATTTTTATTTTCCAAAAGAAAATGTGGTGGCCTGGAAGAAGAGAGAAATAAAAAACATATAAACACTAGCAATATTTATTGTTATTACTTAGGAAATATGATGAAATAATTTAGTCCCCAGAACGGTGGTATAATGATTTTTCTGCAGTAATTAAGCAAGTAAAATCACATGCCATTTAAACTTTTAGAGCATACAATCAATGCTATTGTGATAAAATAGTAAATATTTTAAGGTTTGTCATCAATACAATCTCTGTTACAATTACTCAGTCTTATTGTAGCGTGGAAGCAGATATTAGCAATATGTAAATGAATGAGAATTGGCTGTGTTTCAATAAAATTTTATGAATGGTGAAACTTGAATTTCATATTATTTTCATGTGTCATGAAATATGATTCTTCTTTTGAGTCTTCCAGTGAATTAAAAATGTAAAAACTGTTCTTTGCTCATGGGCCATACAAAAAACAGATAGTGGGTCATAATTTGCAGATCCCTGGTTTGGCCTATAAAAATTGGAGTATATTTCCTCTCCCAGCTACACAGAGGGGTTAGAGTCAACCGAGAGACATTTGCCACTGAAGTTCTTTGAATAGGACAAAGCATTCGGATGTAATGTATTGTCATTTTACATTCACAAAAACTATTGAATTATCCACAGTTTCAGGATGAACAATTTTCCTGGGAGTTGATGAGAAATTTATCTTCTTCATGAATAATTTTTGCAGAACAGAGAAATATGAACACACTTTTCATACATAATAGGTACGAGTATGATTCTATTGTTCCTACGATTCCCAGAACATTGGTGAGTAAATCATCTCCTAAGCAGAGAATGGTTTGAGCTAATTGCCAACTTGGATATCCTATTGTACTTTGTTTTTACTCTTCTAATTGCAATTATTTTCTGTTTTATGTGGTCGGTTTATTGGACTTGAGAGAGTACAACCAGGAGTGCGCTCTGTTCTTTTCTAAGCGTTGCCTTCAGCTCGATTCTTTGCATGACCTTCCCCAACTCAAAAGATACTTTTGGCATATCTCATTTCTTTTCAGGTATTTGAAGAGTCTCATGATCAGGCATTATGAATTTTAGGACCACCTGTCGAAACTTTAAAATCTCACCTGATTCGAGGTTTCTCTCTGTGCACCGCCTCCCCGCAGGCCCGCACCTTGCATTCTGTCCACCGACGGGAAAGGCAACAGCATTCAGCGTTTGGCTCCACTCCCTGCACCCGAACCTCCCATTCGGCCTGCTGCTCTGCTACTCTAGAGCTGAGCACAGAGCACGTATGCATGTATGTATATTGTGTGTGTGCACATGTGCTTGCACGGCAAGTGTGTGTCCTGAATTTACAGAGGAGGGGTGAAATATTACTTGCCTTGTGTTGGTTAATTTGGTTGCTGGTGCTTTTTTTCATGACAAGGATAACCTTCTGGCTCCTCCCATCCTGGGGCCCTGGTAAGGAATCTTCCATGAGGAGCAAAGGCCACCCTCTTGGGCTGCTGGCCCCCAGTTAGCTCCTGTCCATCGGTCGTGCACTCCCAGCGTTCCCTTTGTCCCCAAGCGGGACTCTTTTCAAGGCAGGTCTGGCTCAGCTCCCCTTCTGTGGGGGCACCTGCTTCCCCTCCCCCCAACACTCGGGGTCTATGTTCCCCAATCTCTCCAAAGGCTTCTCTGCCTGAACCTTCAGGTGGCTTGAGCAGAGAGAGGGGACAATTGTCACAGCACTCCATTCTCACAAATCCACTTCAAAGTTTGCTCTCTGTCTCTCTCTCTTTTTTTTTACTGAATCTCTGGGCTTCTGCCATCCTGGCGGGAGGTCTGTGATGATCTAGGTGTCCCTGCTGCGCTGGTTGTATTATCTTAGCGGGTCCTTCAGAGGTGTGTCTGGCACAGCTGTGTTCAATGTGAGGACGTTAATTACCCATGATGGTCATCAGGGTCCTGTGAGACAGCAAGAAGTGTCCCAGGTACATTGCTGTGTCATTTGTATATGGCTATTTGTTTTCCCTGTCATTCCTCCTCCCCCCTCCTTACTGTATTCATATGCTACCTGAGAGCAAGACCTCTGAATTTTGCTCGGTTTTAATCCTTGCTCAGTGGATAAGTGAGTAAACAGACATTTGGTTTCCCCTAATTACTAAGTAAACGGGGATAGAAATCAGTGGGCTGATTCATTCATTCAGTGTCAACTGTACCAAGTGTGTAGTGAGTGCTGGGGACACAGCAGAGACCAAAAATATATAACCCATGTCGTCGAGGCTTTATTTTAGTAGAGGAGATATATTTTAAACAACCACAGAAATACACAATTAATTTCAAGTTCCTCTATGTGCTGTGAAATTAAAGTGCAGGGTCCTGCCAGACGGTATACATGGGAACTTAATTTAGACTGGGGGGAGGGGTATCCAGGGTGTGGTGGTTAATTTGAGACCCGGAGGATCTGTAAGACACAAGGCAGGCCAGGTGTGGGGCTAGCGTGCTGCATGCAGAAGAAATACCATGTGCACGGACCCTGCTGCAGAGAAAAACTGGGGTTTTACAGGAAGCTTTGCATGAGGTAAAGGAAGCTGAGTGGGAAAGATTGTGAACTGGGGGGAAGGGTGGGGTGAGGTGAGGATAGAGATAGCCCAGGTCTGGCCAAGAGAAAGGGTTTGGATTGTATTTTAAGAGCAGTGGGAAGCCTTTGAAGAAATCTAAGCACAGGAGTGGTGTGCTGTCATTTGCCTGCCTAGGTGGTTCAGATTCAATAACTTTTCGGCATAAGAGATAGAAATAAAGTGTACAGGAAAGGTCTCCTATCAACAGAGGCAAGTGCCTCAGTTTTAGTCTTATAAATTATCTGCAAATCCTACCACATTCCGTGAGGCTATTCTTCCAAAAGCATATCATGTTCCCGATTAAACTGAGTGGATTTGATCGAATAGATTGAGTTGTGTTCAAAGGACAGTTGGCTGCTCGCAGAAACATTTTGGTGCAATCCTGCAGATTTCAGATAACCCGATGCTGAGAGCTCTCTTCTCTCGGTGGGAAACCATAGCAACATGCCACTTAGACGGCACACGGTGCAATCTGTCTGTTCTTCAGCTAGCATTTTGCAGTCCAGAAATAGTCGTCATGGCCTGATGTGAGTGTGCAAAAGGTCAGGCAGATCCACTCTGAGTGACTGCAGTTCCCTCTCCAGCCTCGGGGTGGGGGTGGGAGCCTCCCTTTCTCTGGGAGCCGCCAGGTTAGGTATCTTGGTGCCAGGAAGGAGGAAGGAGCTGGAGTGAATAGCTCTGAGTTTCAGTGCAGATTGCAAGCCCATCCTCAATCTCTGAGTCCAAAGAATGAGGCTGCGACCCATGGAATAGCTCTTTTTCCAAACCTCACACACAGACACACTCGGTGCCCCTTGGAATGATTCTTATTAAACTGCAAGATTTATAGTTCGGAGATTTTGCATCCCGGCACCTTTTGTGATTCCATACACACTCCCTCTCTTGCTTTAGTTGCAAAATAATAATCCTTAAGTTCTTGAAGAAATGCAGGAAGGATTCCTTATCTTAGTTCAGGAATATGGAGGGCCAGAGCTGCTCGCGTGGAGTCTGTTGGTGTGTAGAGGTTAGCAGGGTCCTTGCTAAAAAACAGGCAGAAATGATAAGATCTTCAAGGAAGGGGGTTCAAGGTAGCGTTGGTCACAGTAAAGCAGTGTTTGGTTGGTGAAAAATGGAGAGGCGCGGAAGGAAAAAGGGAAGGGAAGGAACAGGACCTTTCGGGGTCTTCCATGCTGCTGGGAAGACGTATGGATGTGTTTTGTTTTGATGAGTAATCACATCTTAAGGTGCCATTTTCTTCTCTTTCCTTCCCAGCTAGAACATGTCCCCTTTCTGTTTCTCCTTGTGTCCTCACCTTTTGACCCCTCTTGCTTTGTGCCGGTACCAGTGTCCGAAGTGGCTCCCCCAGCCGCCCATCGCCAAGGGCTCCAGGGCGCGGTGTCCTGTATCCACCACCTTCTCTCTAATCCAAGCCACCAATCCAAGCGTTACAAAGCCTGGTTGCTAAGAAGTTTACTTCCTGCTCTTGTTGACTCACACCCCCAGTTGTCAAGGTGTCACCAAGACCACCTTTAAAAGAGATCACACCACTCACACTGTGGCGAAGGCCCGGGAGAACAGAGAAATGTGGTGTAAACGGGCAGGGGCTGGTGGTCCACACGTAAGTAAGCACAGAGAGGGAGAAAGCAGTCGGGGCTCCTCAAAGTGGTGCCCAGACGTCTTCAGTTCTCTTCATTTATTCACCATTCCTTCATCATTTATCCATTCCACAATATTCTCTGAGCCCAATGGAGAACTGAACAGACCTATTTCCTACCGGAACACAGCTCACAGTCTGCTATGAGACACAAACAAATACGCGGGCAGTTCCAGTGTGGTGCGATAAAGACAATGGGCCTTGGTCATGTGGATTTTATGTGAGTGAGAAACGAACTTTTGGGGGGATTCAGCTGGGATTTCGTGGCTGTCACTGCAGCACACCCGGTTTTATGTAACTAATAGATTCATTTGGATGAAGAGGAATCATACCTGCCTAAGTCATCTCTCAGGCCTTTTTTTTAATGTTTTGGGAAGAAAGACGTATCAGAGGCCAGGATTCATTCCACAGATTGATCTCTGTTCAGCCACAAGATTGTGGAAATTGGCTTTTCCCTCCTTCTGTCTTATCAGAAAAAGAAAGCTCAGGTGGCTGTCCCTGCTGCATACCTTATGTTTAATAAACTCCTCCTGCAATTTGGCTGAACTTGGCACCCGAGGAAACCTCACTCCATCCATTCTCAGAAACCAAGAAGCAAGTTCAGTTTCTTCCCGGTTTCTGGGCTTCTGCCTGATGCAAAGGCAGCTGAGTAATGTTTTCCCTACTCTCTGCCCTGCCAGGGCACCAAGGTTGTGTTCACTTTAACCTGTGTGAGTTACTCATCCAACATAACTATTTCCACCGTGGAGGTCCCTACAGCTGCCGATCAACAGGGCTGGGGCAAGGACATGACAAGAGAGATTTTTTTAAGCTAGTTTCTTCAACTGTGCAGGCTGTCTCTTTTGGCCATCTACCAGAAGGGGGCAGTGTAAGAACATAGTTTACATACCCAAACAACTCAGAGGCATTTTAGAATGTTTTTATTAGGAATCACACCAAGTGTTTTGTGAAATTATTTTTACATATGTTTCTAGGGCCAAGTAATTCCAGAGCATTAAAAAATCCCTCCAACATATAAGATATTTTTAATGCACTTGGTTTAAACTCCAGGAGACCAAGTGGATTTCTTTTTCGCTGGAAGATGGGGTGGGAAGTTGGCTGGGGGGAGACCAGATAAATGAGTTTAAGCCCATAGTGGCCTTGATCAGCTTTCTACTCTTGGTGGAGTGCTTATTGCAGGGTTGAAAACTTCTCTTTGTAGAATGTGGCTTTCTCGTGTCCTCTCTGCTACTGAAGGTCGCTAACACGCAGCAATCCTTTGGAAAGGATTCCTAAATAATCGCTGATTTAGCATGCCCAAGAGCTCCAACAACTAGTTATTTGGGAGTAGCAATGCTGAATCTGACAGGTATGGAAGAAAGGACAGTGGATTATGAGTCAGCCAGTGAGAGCCTGGGCAAGTCATTTCATCTCTCTGGGGTTCAGTGACTTTTTGCCTTCCATGAGGAGCCTGGATAAAGGAATTTCTATGGTCTGTTCTGTGTTTGAATATCTGTGATTCTACAATCAAGCATGACTAGCACTTCTGTCACACCTACTAGCAGAAATGGCATTTAGTGCATTATTAATGTGCACCATGCATTGTATTAAGTATTTCACATTTGTTATCTTTAATTTTGCAATGACATTACAAGGTTGATGTCATCAACCTTGTTTTAGCCAGTGGTGAAGACATGATCCAGACCTACACATTCTGACTCCTGAGTCCCTGCTTTTAACCACTGCCCAAGATACTGTTTTTGCTTCCAGCACTTGTGTCCTTACATTAATTAGTTTTACACATTCTTAAGCGTGTTGTCAGGCCACAGCGATTGCTCTCTCTTTGGCCTCTAGCCTTTGCCTCTCTGCTCGTTCAGTTTCCCATGTCTCACAATTGCCCCTCTTCCTGGCCCTCCGAGTGTTACTCATCTTTCAGGTTCTAGTTTATGCCTGTTCTCTTGCCTGACGACTCTAGCCCATACTAATCTGTTTTTCCCCTGGGATTTTATTGCATTTGTAATCCATTCTGTGTAATTTAGACTCAACTTGGTACTGTCTCTTGTTTTGCCCTGTGTTTAGACGAGTTAGTCTTGTCAACATTAACTACGGGGCAGGGCTCCTGAGGATGGAGAACACAGCGGAGCCTTTTTCATCTCCTGCTGGAAAGAGCACAGGGTTGCATAACAAGCTGGAGATCGATCATTTCTTCTTGTTTGCTAGAGACAGACCTCAGGCAAAAAGGATCCCTTTTGCTTCTAACAATTATGACAGTCTCTGAGAAAAATAGTTTTCTAGTCTTGCTTAAAAAAAAAAAAAAGAAGCATCTCTAAGACATTTCAAAATTCCCTGGCCAATGTAGTCAATTATGGCACAAGTTTAACTATCAGAAGTTATTGTTATTATTTCATTAATATTGTACAAAGGATGCATATTTGCAGGCTTCTTACTACATTGCATGTGTTGGGCTTATGTTTTCCATGGATTATACATTATACTTATAATAGCAGTATGAGGAGGCTAAGTACCTTGCTTCACCGAGAGTATAACAGGTTTAGAGAGGTTTTGTAACTCCCATAAGGGCTCAAAGTGGTGGAACTAGGGATACAACCCTTTGTAAAGGAAGTCCAAGTCTGCCCTGGCTAGCATAGCTCAGTGGATTGAGCGCGGGCTGCGAACCAAAGTATCACAGGTTCGGTTCCCAGTCAGGGCACATGCCTGGGTTGCAGGCCACGGCCCCCAGCAACCGCACATTGATGTTTCTCTCTCTCTCTTTCTCCCTCCCTTCCCTCTCTAAAAATAAATAAATAAAATCTTTAAAAATAAAAAGAAGTTCAAGTCTGCTTTTCTTAGGTCTGCCCTGACTGTACCATGCTGTTAATTAGGCTGTTCCTATTAATGATGATGCACGACTTGTTTTCATCCAAACCCATACTCTGTCTAGAAGGCTATCTGGGGTTTCATAACTGTTGATCTGATTGATTATTTAAAAATGTCTGTTTAAGATTTTGCCCCTCTATCCAAGTGTGCAGCGGGAATTCAGTCTTCCTTGTTGAGATAGGCTGAATCATGCCTACGCCCTGGTTTCCAGAACTGTGTCACAAATGTTGCAAAGAAACTTTGGGGGCATGGTTAAGTTAAGGATCTTGAGATAGGAAGATTATCTAGGATCATCCTATGGGCTCAAACAGTCATCACAGTGGTCCTTACAGGAGGGAGGCCGGAGGAGCAAAGGTGGCGGAAGACCGAAGGTGGCAGAAGGCTGTGCGACAGTGGAAGCAGATTCGAAGTCACGCCGCCGGGAGCCAAGGCGTGCTGCAGCTGCCGGGAGCTGGCCGGGCACAGAGTCTCTTCTGGAGCCAAGGAACCAGCCTTCCCAACAGCACGGTATTCATCCCTTAAGACTCATTTTGACGTCTCCTCTGCAAGCTCTAAGAGAATAAATGCGTGTTGTTTCAAGGCAATAAAGTGGCCGTAATTTGTTAAAGCAGCAGTAGCAGATGGGTACAGCAGAGTTCTGTGGACGTGTCCACGTCCAGGGGTGAGTCCAAATGCTCAAACTAAGTCTGCGCTCTCCTTCTTGACCCAGGGAAGGTGAACATTCAGAATAAATAAGGGCCAGCTTGAAGTGCTGTCCAGCGCCTAGGCGGTAATGATTGGGCAGTATAGGGAAAATATGTAACCAAACACACACTCCTCTCTGGTTTTTCTTTGTTCTGGACAAGAGGGGAAGACTGATGGAACATGACGCCACAGTATACTGTGGGATGGAATGGACTTACAGCTTAGGGGCGTTAGTTGAGTTTCTCCTCCCCCCACAATAGAAAGGATTCTTCTTCCTGCTTGGATTTAAATGTCTGTTTCAAGGTGCTATCACCACCACCACCACCACCACCCACAGTTGAAATGGGCACTAGAGGGTGCTTGCATCGACATCCTTAAGCCGCCTGCCCTTCGTCTGTAAGCAGTGGAATGTGAATGTTGTTGACCCTGCTCTTGGGCACCAATGTGATATATTCCTTAAAACCAGGTGGTCACGGTGCACCTGGGGGCCACTCTTGGTTTTAGAAGAAAACAAAGAATGTGGAACAACTTGAGTCTGACAGTGACAAACAGAATCCATAGCTGTCAGGAACTTTGTTGAGGAATTTAGCAGGTTAAACCTTTGATGAATTTTTTCTGTAGCTCTGCCAGTGAGATTATCCATCAAGACAGCCCCATTTCATCCTCTTCCCTAGAGTTTAGATGCTGAGTCAGAACTGGAGAATTGTGAATCTCAAAGCCACTTAACCCGATTACTGAGAACAAAGCTTTGAGTTCAGGAGGCCTTAATTACTTGCTGTGTGACCTTGGACAAGACACTTAACTTCTCTGAGCCACAGTTTTCCCATCTATGAAACTGGGATAATCATGGTTTCTTATGTAATAAACACCTTACCAAAATATTAGCAAAGAGGGGTTTCTCAAGATCTTTTCAGGTATAAGAAGCAGAAACATAATAGGCCGGATTTGGCACTGCTGAATTTCATAATTCGAAGAATGTGATTAGGAAGAGAGACTCATTTCTGAGATAGGATCTCTCCTTGCAGAGGGCAAGAACAGAGTGCTTAGTAACCTTGGGGAAGCAAGGAAGCCTCTTTCTCCAAGAGTGCTGGCTGCAGAGCCCTGGGGAGCTCCTGCCTTGGCTTCTTGTAGTACCTTGAAGCCTAAGTACTGCAGTCCGAGGGACAGATGTACTCTGATTGGCCAGGCCTGAGTCTCAAGCTGTTTCAAATTTCTTCTGTTTGCGAGAGACCAGACATTCAATTTAAACCGTTAGAAACAATAAAGGATAGCTATTGGCTCACGACTGGTTTGATATGGAGCAAAGATCAATGTCTCAACAACGTCACCGGGCTCACGTGGGGCCGCACATCACTGGCTTCATTGTCGGGCTCCATGCGTGGCCCTGACGACTGCAGGTTCTCTCTTCACAGGGTCAGCGCGATTTCATGTGTCACAGCGTGCGACCCAGGTTAAGAACACCTCTCCGTGTCCCCGCACGGTTTCTGGCACTCACCCTCTGTCTCATCCCCCGGCACTGGGCCATGTGCCTCCCATCGAACCGTATCTGTGGCCCGGAGGTTGGGATACATCAATTGTATTAAGTCAAAAGTAGCTCACTCATTCAGCTAGAACATGACTAAGAATGGGGGAATGTATATTCCACGTGAAGGTCAGCATAGTGTTGCTGGGTAGAAGTGTATCAAGGTGGCATAAACGCAGTCCAGACTACTTGTAATGATTTTCTCACCTGTAAGATGGGTTCTGTTATGATTTAGAAGATGAAGGGATATATATGTGTGTGTATGTATATATACACACACATATATATATGTTTTACCCATATGTGTGTGTATATATATATGGGAAAAACACACAAAGGGGTGGATAAAAATAGGTTTACATTTGTACAGTAAATGAGACAAATAATACAAGAATAAACTGTGTTTTGCGTACTCACAACTGTAAACGTACTTTTGTACCCATGACACATAAGTCAATAAATGTTAGTTCATTAGGATATTATCATCGCACTCATGTCATGGAAACCGGGGTCCTGCATGATGAAGTGACTTCCTCAATGTAGCCGAGGTAGAAAGCGGCTGAACTGATACCAACACATTCAGGATACATTCTTCACGAAAGGCCGACGTGGGACGTATCGAGAAGGCCTCGGTGTTCAGCCTAGATGCTGCATCCAATGTGTGTGTGTGTGGGGGGGGGTGAAGAATGGGGGCATAAACACAGAACGAAGGGGTGGTGAAAGGAGAGATGAAAGTACTGAGGATGGGAAAACAAGATTTTGAGAAATCACAATGATCCTTTAGAAGGGAGATCCTCTGGTTACCGTTTCACCTCCTGGAGTGTTACTTGAGGACTTACCGTCCAGCACTCAAGAACACACACCAACAACTCACCAGCTCTCCGGAGGCATGTCCTTTGCTTTTAGCCACTTCCAGCTTCCCTTTCAGTTGGCTGCTTTTTTAGAATCAATTTCCCTTTGTTTTCTCTTTTCCGGTCAATCCTGCTTTTCTTCATAAGAAGAGTCTGTATACATTTGTGGGAAACCGCTCAACAGTTCGTTTCTTCTCGGAATCATCGAGGGTCCAGGATCATCAGCACTCTGAAGAAAACGATTGCACTCCCTAACACCATCCAAAACCTCTCCCTCTGAAATAAGGGATGATGCATTTTTCCGGAAAAGAGGTACCGAAGCCTTTGTCAGTGTTGGATGAGGAGTTCGATCGGTGCGGTCTGTTCAGACTGGCCCCGTGGAACAGCCATTGGACACAAGTAACTAGAGGAAGAAGAGCCGGGCAGATGGGACCTGGTATTTATAGAATGTGATGGCAGCTGGTACGTCCTAGTCCTGGCTGGTGTTTGAAAGGATGGAGTTCCTAGCAGTTGGAAAGGATGATATAGCAGGCAGACGGTACCTGTAGGGAGATTTTTATTTTACTTTTGCCTTGATGCTCTTCGCACCTAGGATAATGCTAATAGTAAAGTCTTAATGTTTCCTCCAACAATGGACAAAAGGCAACTGTTAGAGGTGCAGGCAGACAGCTGGCATCAGGGAGGTTTGGTAGAAGGTAGAGAGGAAGCGCAGTCATAGATAAGGTTTTCCAGGGCTCAAGCCGGGAGGTCCTGGGCGCACCAGGGTGAGAGACCATCCTGCCCACACGGCCCAAATCTAAAGACTGAACTGTGGGAGCCCGGTAAGGGTAGATGGCGCCCCTGTCCAACTTCTCAGATGTCACATCCGAGTTGATCCAAGGTGCATGACGAGCATGGGGACAATTTGCTTGACTTCGATTACCTCTAGTTAGTGGCTCCTCTGGGATGAGGCTTGAGGTTTCTCTTAAGCCTCAGTTACTTTCCAGAAACATCAGTGGCCGGGTATTGTGGCTAGAATGGCTTCAAGAGATATACAGTCTGGGTTGATTCTCAGCCCCACCAAGCAGGACATACCATATGGTCATTAGTACTTTGGGCTGTGGAGCCAGAGGGACCTGGGTTTCCACCCCTGACTTTATATGAGGGCTCAGGTTCCTTAGTTTCTGTTTGCCTCGTCTGTGAAATGGACATAATAGTCCCCGCGTCAAAGGGCTATTTTATGATAAGACCGAAGTGATACGAAGTATGTAAAACACTCAGCACAGCATCAGCCTCATAGCAAAGGCTAATTAATGGTAGATAGGTGTTATTCTATGACAAGGGTTCTCTATCTCTGCTGACGTGGCTTTAATGATAATGCCTCAATATTTTCTCAACATAACTTTGGGGTTATCTCTAGGACAACCCAAGGCTATACCTGGTACAGAAGACAGATGAATGTGATTAAAAGATAAGACATGCAGATGTATCAAATGTGAGCATGTAATTCACATTTAAATGTTTTAAGCACCCATTGAAGTCAGATGGGGTGCACGTTGTATGAATTTTTAAAAATGAACTAAAATTTAGAATGTTTATGTGATTCTGAGATTTTACTGGAAAAAGCTAACTATGGCATATAAATTTATTATTTGAAATAATTTTGCGTAAAAGCTTCACTCATATATGAGTTAGAAAGTAAGCATTTGGTATAAGGCTTTCTATAAACTGGGGGAAAAATTCCATGCCTCAAAGAATTTTTATAAATTCAGTGTAACTGTCTTTCTAGTTAATTGACATTAATTAATGCTAATTTTGATGGGAGTATAATTACTGTTATCTTTCAAACTGAATATATTCACATCCAGAAAAGCAGATCATCCAGGTGTTTATGAACCAAGAATGTACTTTGGCATTAAATCGGAGGTGTGTTTGCTGGATTTTGCTCTTCTTTTTACTCTTAATTATATGCAATCTTAAACGGGTAACTTAAGCTCTTAACGTATTAAGTTCCTTGCTTAATATTTTATTTTGAGGGAGAGGGGGAGAAGTGGCCTCTTATGTATTTAGTACGTAGACCAGTGGTTCTCAGCTGGATGCATTTCTGCTCTCTTGTGGACATTTGCCAGTGTCTGGAGACATCTTTGGTTGCCCCACGTGAGAGGGGCCAGTGCTGCTGGCATCTGGTGTGTACGTTCCAGAAATCACGCTGAGACAACATACAACGCCCAGGACAGCCACCACCTGCCCTTCTCCCGCTGTGTCCAATAAGCACCGTCATCGTGAAAAGTAGTTGAAGGTTTCTCTTTGTTTCCCATTGAGGAGTTAGAGAAAATATTTATAAGTATTTTTTCTTTGCACAGTCCTAGAATTTATAAATCCATTTGTAAACAGAATTTTAACGAGCAGATCACAGAAGTCCTGCCCCGCCCTAGGCCCAGGGTTGCGCGCTGGCGTGTGATGAAGAACCCACCGGTTACCGTCTTTGTCTTCACGCCGTGCATCCCTGTGGATGAGTCAGACGACGGCAAGTCAGCCCGCAAGGGCCTGCTTAACAAAACTTGGGATAAATGTCGTGAGGGAAGACAACCGGGAGCCTCGAAGGAATGTCGCCGGGGAGGTTCTCATTAGAGGTGATGTGTCAGGAATCCTGTCGGAAAAGGTGACAGCTGAGCTGAGCCTTTGAAGAGTCAGAGGGTGCTAGTCTTTTAGAGGACGGGCAGAAGGACGTTCAGGTGGCGGGACTAGTGACTTTACAGGTCTCGAGGTGGGAAGGAACTGCGGGTGTTAGAGGAACCGAATAAAGCTAGTGTGCCTGGAGTGTTGCTAGTGAGAGGGAGGGGGGGAATGACGTTAGAAAGAAGACAAGAGAGGCGGCCACCTGAGCACGCAAACTCTTGCACACGCATGAAGCAGTTGGGATGATTTTGTAAATATAAAGGAAAGGCACTGAAAGGATTTAAGCCAGGGACTTAAATGTTCTTTTTTATGGTTTCAAAAGGACCACGCTGACCCTTATAGGGGGAATGGATTGGATTGAGGCAACAATCAAAGAAGGAGCTCAATTAGAAGTCGATGGTCATAGCTCAGGCAAGTGACGGTCGTAGTCTGGACTTGGGTAGTGGCAAGGAGCTGGAGCAACGCTGACAGAGTCAAGACACAGGTCGTTAAATAAAATAAGATGGGATGATAAGAAAAGAGAAGAGGCAAGGATGACTCCGAGATTTTTGGTTTGAAACACCAGGCGGATCATGATGGTGCCATTTAGTTAGATGTTGATGACAGAGGGCAGGGGAAGGTTATGGAGACCCTGAATCAGCTGCTCAGTCTTAGATATATTCACTTGGAGGTGCTTGTGAGTCTTGTGATTGGATTTTCTGAGCAAGTGGTTGTAGAATACCTGTCAGGGACCTAGAAGAGAGGTCAGGTGAGGGGTATAATCTGGCGTCACCTGCAAGGAGAAGCCATGAAGACTAGATGTAATCATGTCAGAAAGGTCAGTAGTAGGGGGCCTGGGACCGAGCACAGAGGCAGTTAAATGTTTTGAAATCTGGCCTGAAAAATGCAAAACATTGTATGTTCACATTTGCTAAAAACCCCATTCCATCCTCCCCCAGATTTGAAGTTACGCTTCTTTCCAGTCATGCTTCTTTTGCTCCCTGGCCTAAGCAATGGCATTCCTGTACTAGCCTTCAGACTGTAGCCTCTTATAACTGCTGGTGCAAGAAGTCTTAGTGCCACAAAAAGAAAAATTTCCACCTTCTCTGGTAGCTGCAGAAAGGCAGGTTCTGTCTTGCATTATAAAATTCTCCTAGCGGTGGATATTTTAACCACAACATCTTACAAGACACCGGGACTTTGCATATTGATAGCCCCCGTGAAAATAACCTGTAAGCTGTAAAACGTCTGTATCCTTCCACCATCGTGTTACATGGTGGCTCATTTATATTTTTCTCCTCTCTATTCTCCTCCTCTTGCATCTGGGACTCTCTCATGGGATTCCTGGATCTAGGAATTAAAGATACAGTTTCATCTCGGCGAGGCCCTACTGTAATGGGAAAAGATGCTGGGGTTTGGGCTGCCTGTCACTACCAAACCCAATAAGCAATGACAGCGATTGAATCTTTTATGGGCACTTTATTCAGAAGGCCGGCGATCCGAGAAGATGGCGGGTTCATACCCTAACAGACCATCTTGTCTTTTCTTTCTAGGCCAGACCTTTTATAAGAAGCGGGGAGTGGGGAGTGGGGGGTGGAGGGGGGGCATAAATAAGGTGCGGTGAGGGCTTTTGGTGCGGTAAGGGAGGATTAGGTGAGAGAAGCTGCAGCATTCCTGTTCTGGGCAGTTAGCTGTTTCCAGGGGAGGGTGGTTGTCTGTCTTTCCCTGGAACACAAAGGCCCCCCGATGCCTCCAAATTGTCCCCAGGTGATAATCTCTAGCAGTGCCCCAGGAGGCCGGCTGTTTTGCCTGGAGCCAGGATGGGCCTTATTTGTAGTTTCTGAAACAAAAGCTTTAACATATACATTCCTTGCTAGACTTATAACTTTTTACCTTAAGCTAAAATTTTCCAAGTCTCGAGTCCCCTATCACTACCAGCCTGGTCCGCCTCTCTGAGCTGCATGTGAGCCGGAGCTCCTTGTGCTAATTACCAGCGAAGTGCTTTCTTCGTCTTTACTAAGTCTGCACTCACAAATCCATGTTCTGTGAGTAATTTGATCTACTTCAGAGCCCTACACGTTGCCTGGATACTTATTTATAGACTCTTAATGAAGCCATTTAAAAATACCTTTTACTATGACAACTTGTTGTCAGTCACAGAAGTAGGCAGAACCGCTGCATACTTTATGTGAAAGGAAAAGGAACCCCACGGCAGCCGTGCCCACCTACAATAGTTACCAGTTTGTGGCCAATCTTGTTGTCTTGTCATCCAAACCCCTCCACCTCCCTTCCTCCTGTATTGACTTGCAGAAATCCCCAGCTATTCTATTAATGAAGCTTTTTTTTTTGGCTTTAATTTAAACCAGTGGAATTGCATATGCTTGTGTTATATTAGTTAAATGTAAATGAATTCATTTTTTTGTTGGTAATTTTTTAGTTTTTCATAGATAGTACATATATATGGCTGAAAATTCTGAAGATTCAAAAGGGTATCTATAAAAAGGTCAGCCTTCCTTTCTCTCCCTGTCTTCCACTCTCTGGTGGCTGGTTCCTAATGTGTTTGTTCATAGATATTCTATGCATTTGTAAATGTGTGTGTGTGTGTGAGAGAGAGAGAAAGGGGGGGGAGAGGCAGGGGAGAGGCATGGGGGGTGATTATATTTATGGTGTTATGATGTGACCTTGCTTCCTTCACATCACAAGGTGCCTTGGACTTCTTTCCTTAACAGGGCTTTTAAACCATAGGGCTGCCTAAGTATTTTACAAGGCTGCATAGCATTTCATTTCCAGTTCTACCATAGTCTAACCTGCTTCTGTGGCTGCACGTTTACGTTATTTTTAATCTTTTGTTGTTCTATGATATATTTTGCAGTTACAAATTTCTAGCACATTTTAAAAAATGGAGCACCTTGGGACTAATGTTTTAGGTACATTCTGATTTCGTCATTCCAGTCCCTTTGCCTGTCTGTTTGCACCATGTCCTCCTCCCCATGTTTTCTGGCATGTGATCAAAACTCAAGGCCCACGCCCTGCTCTCAGGGCAGTGGGAGCAGTGAAGGGGGGGAGGCTTAATGGTCTGTGGCACAGCTGAAGCTAGTTAAAGCCTGCGAGCCCGGCACACTACAGGATGTTAGAGCTGGAGCATTTAAATTCATCCCTCTCATTTAATGGTAAACTGAGGCCTAGGAAATTTAGTTACTTTGTCCTGTTCCCCCAGATTCTTAACTTTTTTTATATTGTAAGAGTCACAAAAAGACATGAAAAAGTCTCAGTATATTTCTTATTAAAGGAAGATACACTGTTGTCTTTAGGGTGTGGCTGTGTACTTGAGGACTTGAAGGGGAGACTGTTGTGCTGACGTCACTGGAGGAAAAGAAGGTGGTTATGCCTATAATGTGGCCTTATTTATATAGCACATTGAGCAAGACGGGGAGGTAGGACTCTCTTTCCCTGAGTTCCTCTTAGGGTCCATATGTATGACATCTTTACTCCCGCTCTAAGCCTCTCTTTGGATGTTCACGATACCTCATTTATCTCAAATACAGAAATAGCAACCACAACTCACACTTACTGAGAACCTACTATGTTCCAGTGCTTCCCGTATTATTTAATCCTTACAACCACCCTATGAGGAAGGTACTTTTGCGAATGGACAAACTCAGGGCAGAGAAGAAAATAACTTGCCCAAGGTGATAGGTAGTAAGTGCCAAGCCAAGGCGTGGGTTCCGTCTGGCTCCAGAATCTCCATCTGCAAGCCTGACACTTCCTCTGAATCACAGCCTTTGCCAGAAGGGGCATGCAGGCGACTTTGACCAGTTCACGGACATCCAAATTCTTGCCCTCATCATGGGGGCCAGGAGTTGGATGGTCCTGGGGTTCTATGAGTTTGAGCCAGGTCTGGCTGCGATAGTACTGCTCAAGGTCAAGGACGCGCGGAAGAGATCATAAAGCAAGCATCCAGGCAGGAAGCTGTAGGCAAGTCAGGTGCACAGTTTAGCCAGAGGATTAACTGAGGGGAGCTGAGCAGAGTCTGAGGGACACAGCAGGAGAGAAATTGCAGACATCAGGAAAGAGTAACTGGTTCAGCATGGAAGAAAAGGGGCTCCTCTCTGAGAGATTCGATAGTGGGGCTGCTTGGCAAACACAAGCCTGTCCAATAATCACACGGGAAGCCGGTTACACATTCATATTCCCGGGCCCTGAGGTTCTGGGGCAGGAGGTCTGAAATAGGGCCCTGGAGGCCAGCAAACGCCTTGGGTGGTTCTGAAGCAGGAGTTCCATGGACCTCATGCTGTGAGGCCGTGGCTAAGTGTGGGCAGCTGAATCGTTTCCTTTCTGATGCCCACAAATCCCATTTAATTAAATACTGGGAAAAGAATGGTGTTCAGGACTTGCACAGTGGAAGTTAGTTAGGATTATAGGAAAAGAAGAAAAAATATCCACTGGGTGGGAGTCGGGGGGCATTTCCACCTTCTGTGCCCCCTGGCTGGGTCCACAGGGGAGAAATAGCTGGGGGCAAGGATTGTTCACTTGCTCATCTGTTTCATGCACTTGGGAGTGGCCTGTTTTCTGTCCCCAATAAATCTGACGATCAAGGGGAATGCGCTAGATTGGGAATTTCATTTACTCAAGTTTTGGTCATTTAATTAAATAAGTAAACATTTAGTAGGCACCTACTGTGTGCCAGACACTGTTCTAGGGTTTCAGAATTTTGCAAATGAATGAGATGGATCGTGTCCTTGATCTCATGGAGCTCATAGTCTAAAAAGCAACCAAAAGATGTGAGATTGCACAGTAGCTCAAAAGAAAAAATGCATTTTCTGGGTTCAGACTGGTGAAACCCTGACGGCAGTTAAACAATCAGAAGCGTGATCCCGGCTTCTTATTGTGCAACTGATCCACAGTTAAGTTCCTCATTATGGATGATAATGATGCCTCTCTCGCAGTTACGAAGGTTAAATGGGGGAATGCATGCAAAGCATTTGCCATAGGCTTGGCATGTGGGCTAATACATAGCGTAGTTTATTCAAGGCTAGAGGCTTAGTCTTCTTCTGGAGTCTTTGTCTTGTGGCTCTTCGTAGTTCCCCTGTAGGATTGCCTTCATTTGCCCACACCCGGTCAGGAGGGCTCCCCCCTCCCCAGCATTTCACACAGGAATGAGCTCCCGTAAGCTTCCAGCTTGACCGTGCGTTAAAAAAATTGAAATTGACAAATTATGTAGCCTGGTTGTTTCCCAGCCCAAAGTTCTGAATTATTCTAGTCAGAGTGGGAAAATGTTGAGGAAAGGATAAAGAAGAGATACACACTCCCTGTGATTTTAAAAAAGTACTATGCATGAATATTCAAGACCCTCACCAGCACCAGCCCCAGCAGAGACATTTGCTCCAAGTAAAGCCTTTTCTTCTCCAATTTTATGCAAAATATAGAGATTATAAAAAAGAAACTTAGAGTGAGATACTAGAAAAAGGTCTGTAGAGCCACTCCATGCTTTGGTAATTGTGTCTGAGTAATTAAGAATGCCTCAAACGCTTCCAGATTTCTCAGGAAACTGTGGAATAATTCATTTCTCACACACACCATTTTAAGAACAAACCTCCCATCATGGAGGAGCTTTGGCAGAGGAGAACAATTTAATGACTAGACTGACTGAGAATGCTCACATACCAAATGCAAAGCTTGAGGGGGATCTGGGAAATAAAATGGGGATCAAGCCGGATTCAAGTTGGCTTTCCAATCGGAGCACGCTGGCTTTTAGATTGGAACCTTGCTTCTTGGTCCAGGCCCTAAGGATTGCTCAAAAACTTTTCTTTCAAAACTCTTCCCAGATTCCATTGATCTCAAAAGGGCAGAGACAGGCTGATCTGCATTCTGCACTGGACTGCCCCGGAGCCTCTGCAGTGTGAGGACTTGAAATTGACTTTCTCCCTGGAGGCTGTTTGTTGGATGCTGGAGGGGAGGAAAAGTCAGCTAAGCCAAGGCATACAGATCCTCTCTCAGGCAGCAAAATACACACTGTGCTCTTTAGACAATACATTGCCAATGTTCTAAGCGGCGACCTTCCCTACTTCAAATGAATACCAATGAAAATCAACCTCTCTGAGTGGGAAACAGAATTTACTGGGGTTTGGAGGTAGGTGAGAAGGGAACTTAGTATGTGAAGGGAAGAATAGTCTTTCTAGGGGTTCTTGGGTCTGCTAAGCAAATTTTGCCTGTGGGGAAAAGAGCTAGATTCCTACACTTGAGAGTGGCTAATGGGACATTTACTTCAATCTTGAGGGTTCAAGAAAATTTAAGATTTTGTCACGAAACAGGTGCCCCTGAACATAAAAGTACTTTCTCTGAAGGAAGAGGACACTGCAGTCTGATCATGTTTATCATTACTTTGATAAGCGTGATTTGGAAAAAGCCTCAGTATTGGATTGGGCAGATCTGGGTTTGGTTCAAATGCTGGCTCTGTTACTGATGCTTTGTGTTTTAACCTCTATGAGCCTCAGTTTTCTGATATGTAAAAATAGAGGCAATGTCTTGTAGAGTTATTTTGATGATTAAAATGTGATTATTTTACATTAGGCAATTAACACAGTACTGGCATTCGGTTAGGCATCCAACTTATGGTCTGAGGAAAGAGTGAAGAGAGGGAATATAAAAAATGGACTTTAACCAAGTCCATTGGTCACTTTAACCAAGCTGCTAGAATTATTAACATTATGAAGCTTGAGGCATGAAGAAAGATACTGTTGTCTTTCTAACTAGCCTAGAAACTTAAACTTTTGTGAGGTTTTCTGTCCTGTGTCAATGCCTGGGTATACATCTGGACTTCCTGATAACCTTCTGATTAACACCTGAAGGATTCACCTGTGCATCCATCTGACACCTATTCAGACCACTGAATGTGACCAGACATCTCAGTGCCTGTCTTCTGGATCACCTGGCATCTATTATCTGGACAACCTGGCCTCCGAATGATAACCATCCTGGACCAATCCTAATACTAAGAATGCAGGACTGACTTCTGGTCAAGAAGGAGTCATAGATCAACTCAGTTCAGCTCCTTGCAAAACCACTGCAAAAATTACAACTAAAATACAAAACAACTATTCCCTAGAATTTTCAGAAATACAGCTGTGTGGAAGTCCAACAACCAAGGAATTAAAGAAGTCGTATTTATTCAGATGGGTGGGAGGGGAAGAGATGCAGAGATGCAGAACAGGCAGTCCCACACCCATGTGTGGTGGATAAAAGTCAGGAGGGATATCTCAGGAGCAAGGGGTACTAGCTCCACACCAGGCCTCCCAGCCAAGGGTTCCAGTGCCAGGAAGATAAGTCCCTGTAACTTCTGGCTGTAAAAACCAGTCGGGGTTGGGGCAGCAGAAGGAACTGTGGGATTCTCAGGCATCTCCTTTTAAAGGGTCCACAATGGACCTAAGACTTGAGCAGATTTAGCTGCAACACTGGGGCAGCATCTTGAGGGGCACCAGAGGCATATGGGGAGAAACTGAAGTGTCTGGCATCAGGGCGAGTGCTGGGGGATAGCTTCCTCTGGGACAAAACTGCAGAAGCCAGGCAGAAGCCATTGTCCCTTTTCTGAGCTTTTCCCCACAGAGAGTGACAGAGCAGTGACACCATATCTGAGACTCCATCAACCTGGTTCACACAGGTTGCCCCACCCAAGTGATTACCTACAGCTTTGCCCCATCCAATTTACAGGTTCACTTTTCTACATTACGCCACACTATTAAGATAGGAAATCTAAGAAGAAATCAAAGAAGCTGTACCTAATACATAGAAACAAATGCAAGGAGGCTGCCAAAATGAGGAGACTAAGAAATATGGCCCAAACGAAAGAACAGAACAAAACTCCAGAAAAAGAACTAAACAAAGTGGGGATAAGCAACCTATCAGACGCAGAGTTCAAAAGACTGGTTATTAGGATCCTCGAGGAACTCACTGGGTGCTTCAACAGGATAAAAAAGACCCAGGCAGGAATAAAGGTTACACTAAGTGAAATAAAGAAAAATTTACAGGGAATCAACAGTAGAATGGATGAAGCTGAGAATTAAATCAATGATTTGGAACATAGGGAAGAAATGAAAATTCAATGAGAAGAACAAGAAGAAAAAAGAATTAAAAAAATGAAGCTAGGGGTAGGGCGCTTCTAGGGCAACTACAAATGTACCACCATTCAGATCATAACAGTGCCAGAAGGAGAAGAGAAAGAGCAAGAACTTGGAAATTTATTTGAAAAAATAATGAAAGGAAACTTCCCTACTTTGGTGAAGGAAATGGGCATACAAGTCCAGGAAATAGAGGGTCCCAAACAAGGTGAGTGCAAAGAGGACCACACCAAGACACATCGTAACTGAGATGACAAAGGTTAAAGGTAAAGAGAGAATCTTAAAAGCAGCAAGAGAAAAGCAGGTAGGTATCTACAAAGGAGTTTGCTTAAGATTGTCAGCTGATTTCTCAAAAGAAACTTTGCAGGCTAGAAGGGACTGGTGAGAAGTATTCAAGGTGATGAAAAGCAAGGATCTACAACCAAGATTACTCTATCCAGCAAAGCTATCATTTAAAATTGGAGGGCAGATAAAGAGCTTCCCAGATAAGGTAAAGTTAAAGGAGTGCATCATCGCCAAGTCATTTTTATAGGAAATGTTAAAGGGACTTATTTAAGAAAAAGAAGAAGATCAAAACTATGAACATTAAAATGGCAGTAAATTCACAACTATCAACAGTTGAATCTAAAAAACAAACTGAGAAAAGAAGCAAAACAAAAACAGAATCATAGATATGGAGATCATTTGGATGATTACCGGTTTGGAGGGGGAAGGTAGAGAATGAGAGAAAAGGTGCAGGTAGAAGAAGTACAAGTCGATAGGTATGGAATAGGCAGGGGGATGTTAAGAACAGTACAAGAAATGGAGAAGTCAAAGAACTTACGTGCATGACCCATGGACATGAACTAAGGGAGGGTTGCCAGAGGGAATGGGAGGTACTGTGTGGAGGGGGGCAACGCAGAAAAATTGGGACAACTGTAATAGCATAATCAGTAAAATATATTAAAAAAAGAGTGAATAGAAGGGGTGTGTGTGATGACCAAGGAGACTAGGGAAGGGGTGAAATAGTTTGTTCAGCAAGTGAGAAACATAGCTTTCTAGGTGAACATCAGGATTACAGGAAATTGTTGAATATTCATGTAAGGCTTTTGAAAGTAAATTAATTTTATGAATTGCATATCATTTTATTGTATGGAACAAACTATAATTTAAAAACTTCAAAAAAGAAAAATGCAGGACTGATCATTCTCAAGAATATACTTTTAACTTTAGGAAATTTTAACTTTTCTCTTTTTTGTAACACTTCTGGGATTTTGCTTAGCTGTGTTCACAGTTTGCAAACTCCAAGACCCGTAAATACGTCTTTATCATTTATTTCTAGCTAAAGCCTCCAGATTCTTTTCGAGTTCATTTGACAGGTCCTCTGTCTGTCTTTCTCTCTGTCCCTATCTTTCTCTCTTACACACACACACACACCCAGATTTCCTTTGGGGATTGCTCTATCCTCTCTTGCTTCCTCTCTCATTTGCTCATTCTTTAAGGTTAAACTCCTAGCTCCCTCTTCTCAACCCCCTTTTCACAGAGCTTTCTTTTTTTCACTTTTCCTAGTGCTCATAGTTTAGCCTATGACTATATTATTATTTAGGAGTTTATTATTTGATTAATGTGGTAAAACCATAATTCTTAAACACGCATTGACACCCAAAGCTTTGAAAGACACATAGTAAGTTTATAACATTTTTTTTATTGGTTGGTATTATTCTTCATTTCAGGTAGTAAGTCTCTCAATTCCTTCTTTTCTCTAAGTTGATAAGGGGACATCATCAATACTATTTATGGAACAACCATATGGTTTACATACATTAACTCAGAGCTTCTCAAGCACTCTGTGAGGCAGGTTCTATTATCCTCATTTTGCCAGCGAGCACCCAGAGGGTCAGAGATTTTCAATAACTCGTTTAAATTGTATGCAAGAGGAGGAGTGTTAGCATTTAAATTTAATTCTTTCTGATTCTAAAGCTTAAACTCTTTCTGCTGTATTATGTGATTTTCCCATTAAGTTTCAGATGAAAATATGTTTGGGTTCTAAGTCATGGCTTTAGAGCAAAACAGATTTTCTCGGTGAATGCTCTTCTTTACTAAAACAGTGCACTCCTTGGAGCAGCTCCAGACTCTCATTATTGGCCCTTCTGATATGATGCGGGGACCCTGGGAGCAGTAGAAGGAGGTTCTTGGTGACTCTTTTCTGTTCAGAGGTTTCAAGTCACATCCAGTGTCCTCTATATACCCCTACCCTTCTTGGCATGAGTATCATTGCACAGCCAACACCTTCCTTAGAGCATTAAGAGAAAACACTGTACATAGACAGTCAATTTTTAAAATGAAGAAATCTCAGGAGTTTTATATGTGGCTGTGGCATCTGCATGCAAAAAACAAAAACAAAACCCCAAGCAAAACACCCACATACAAATAATTCACTTCTTAAATACACATTTTCCCTGCTATAAAACTTTGATAAATATCTTGGGAAATGATATGAACACATCTGTCTGGATAATCCACATGGCATGTTTTCCCCTTAAAGTCAGTGAAAGGAACACTGCTATTGGAAATAAATTCAGTTTTCCCCCACAAATGAGAAGTATTTTCTACAGTGCAATGCTTTCCAATTCTGTTGGGTAGCCTCATGTTGAATAACAACAGAAGCTTTCAAATTGAGTACTTGTGGCCAGCTTCCGAAGTTTAATAATTCTGGTAGTAGATCGTTTCCCTGCTTAAATGCATATGTAAACATACTATTTGGAGGACAAACCCTAGACAAATCTATGCTTTCGACAATGGTCAGTGATTGCCTATTATTTCTAACTTTCATATTATTTAGATTTAAAAAAGCCTTGGTATTAGAATCATGATTTCTGTATTCTTTTGGAGATAACAAGTTCATTAGGTTGGGCAAATTATGTAAGGACTTAGTGTTCTCTTTGCTGTAGATTGCTGTAAAATTTTGGTGCATTTTTTGCTGCATTTCTTAGAGGGCTAAATTTCTTAGAGTGCTGAAGCAATATGTTTTCTGAATGAAGAATGAGAGACACACGGAGGAGGAGAGCAAGGCGCTCTAGGATAAACTTCATCCTTGAATGTAGTTGGCAATACGTAATCAAACCAGATTGCTAATGTTCAGTGCAAATTAAGTATGAGGATCAATTTTATTCCATGTCTTTCTCCATTTAACTCCTAACTGTATCTTTCAGTTTGCTTGAGTATCTCTTCAAGTAGGATTTTGTGTGTGTTTGTTTTTGGAGATCTTATCTACCTGATCATATATATTTGTATACATTTAAGATGAGTGATTTAGGCAACAAATTGTTGGGTCATTGGATTTTTCCTGCAAAAAATAATTTTAGTGTTAAATCTTAGGCCAATCTAAGTTTTATTCATTGTAGATAGTTTGGTTCCCCCCTCCTCCCTTATGCCTGAGTTCTTTTAGGATGTTTTCTTTGTTCTTATAAAGCAAAACATGTACCATGATGTGCTGGATCTGAGTGTCCATTGATTTATTTCTCCTGGAACATTGGTGAATGTGTTCATATTATGCTTTCAGGCCTTATTTTCTTCAACAAAGGAGTGTTTTCTTTGATTATGTCTTTAATTATTAATGTTTTAGCATCAGAAATACTCTCCTGTGGTCGTTTATAGGTACTGTGTTTACCTAGAAAATATAGTAAACTCATTCTTAGTGACCCAAGGAAATTTTATTACCCACATCATGAGATAATGTGGTGCTTCAAAGGAATACTTTTAAACCAACTATATGTGGATTACAGAAACACATTTTCCTGAGTGGGGGGTGGGGGAGGTGGGAAGTAGCTATTTTTTTTGCCCATATTTTTCAGAGTTATACTCTTTTTCATATACATGGCAGTTAGTACCTGAGGGTGTTTTTCTCTTAATTTTGAAATCTAAGATAGGTGTTTCTTGCTTCCGAACATGCAAGTGGCATAACTTGAATGATTCAAGTTCCTATGAGCCAGTGGACTGTTGGTGAGTGGGTGGAAGGGTTGGTTAGCAATTACTGAAACCAATAGGAGGAATACAAAAAAAATGTAAAATTAGGTTATTCTGATTTCATGATGTCCAAATCTTTAGCTGTAAAAAAAGAAGCCATTATAGAATCATGACTTAACTCCAAAGTGTAATCTTTTGTCTTTTATAACATGCTTACATAACTACAACAGTATACATTAATAATTACTTTTGTTTCAATTGCTGTGTTTTTTTTGGTTGGGAATATGTATAATTCCTAGCTTAAGTCACCCTTTTCTTCTCTATATGTGTCATTTGCTGTCATCAAAGTCATCTTTTCGTCTTTTACTTAATCAGAAACAGTTCATAGCAATGTAAGGAAGTATACAATGAAGTGTGAAACTGAGAGGAGCAAAAAAGTGTGAAAGTAAAGGATGAAAGTCAACTCTAAATATTATGTAAGACTGTTAGAAAGACTGACACGTGATCTCTCTTTTTTAAAAAAAAGATTTCTGCCCCAGTCTTGACTCAGCTGTACCTAAAGGAGCCCTGATTCCCTTACTTGACAATGGTTTTAGAAAACAGGATCTTGATAATATGTATGCTCCCTACTACTGGGATGTTGTTGCTTCTTGGCCCTCATAGCTGGCAAATCAAGGGGATATATGTGTGTATAATAACCAACGTGTATGCACATATCTAAAAATGTCTCTGTATGTAACCATCTGTATCTATGTTAAGCTAAACAGGGTTCATACTGATATCTCCTGCTCTATTCCATTACCACATGCATGGTTCTGGCTTTCTCCCTTGCTTAGCTGTAAATTTCTACTCCAATAATGACAAGTCTGGCTCCCACCATTTGCCATCTATTTACTTAATTGCTCAATTCTTATATATGTACATGTGATCTTTAAGAATGTATAGGACTGAAGAGGCGTGAAGTGGACACCTCAGAGTGATGTTTAGGAAGCTACCTGGTGGGAAAGATTCTGGTTAAGGTGTGGCATCCCGTTTGAGTAATTGTTAGGTAAAGATGTTTTGAGCGTGGCTTTGTTTGTAGGCTGCATAGAGTGGGTGTAGCTATGGTAACTAAGGAGACCTTTGAGATTTTGGAGCAACAGCGATGCTGTCATAGACGGCTGGCAACAGGTCAACATTCATTGACTATGAATCAGAAAAAGGAGAGAAGGAATAAGACCAGTGCTAATAGTACTGATGGTGTCGATGGTGGGGTCAGTGTGGGATCACAGATTTACCAGTGTACAGAGGCAACCTGAGGTGTGTGATTCAGGTGGTTGAGGTAGAAATGGGGAAACCTGGGATATTAGTTGTTAGGATTAAGAAGCAAGAACCAGGATGCAAAGTGGAAAGAAAGGACTGAGACTTGATGGTCAATTTGTCAATAATATTCTACAGTGATGGACTGACTCCGAGATGTCCGACATGAGCAAGACTGCTGCACCAGAAGTAATAGCCAGGAAGCCCCTGGATATCCACCCCTTATTTTGAGCTGTTGCTTCACTGGAGAGAAAGTCTTACTTGAGTTCTTTCTTATCTCAATTGAAATACAAATTGCAGGACACTAAGAGACAGAGACGAGACCCATTAGAAGGTTTTGTTTTCCGTTTACTTTTTGTCTGAGACAGCACCAAGTCCCTTCTCAGATATACCCACACAACACCTGCTGTTTGCAGAAGGTGGGATCTTCAACTTTCTGAAAAGTCTTTGCCCTCGAGCTGATGCGGCTCCAAAAGAATGGACACGGACAAGTACATGGAGATGGATTTCTAGCAATGCTGCCAATCTTCTGCAGTTTTGGCAAAGAGACCATCCTGAGGGCGTGTGTGTATATGTATGTGTGGGTGTGTATGTTTGTGAATCTTTTGCCACCTTTATTATTTCCCCTAGAGCACAAATTAGGAACCTTTGGTGACACCTATTCATAAAATTCTGTTTGCTTATTTGGATCACTGTTGTTTTATCAAATCCTGAAAGCAAAGACACACAATTTCTAAATAGAGAGTCCTTTACTGGGAGATTTAAGGACATTATAAATTTTTCTCTTTTTTCAGTACAGATGTACAGTTTATCTCCCAGAAGGGCACACAGACATTAGCCTAAGGACACCGAATAAGGACTTCCAATTAAATGTGGGGGATTGAACACATACATTTATCTTTGCACCTTCCTAAACTCTCCAAAGTGAATAAAAACATGGTTTTTTTTAAAAGAGACATTAAGGAAGATGACAATACAGGAAAGAAGTGAACAATATTTTGGAAACTGAAAGCAAATGAAGTAGTAGAAATTGAATTAGCCAACTGGGAAAGTTGAAAAGAAAGCCTGCTGTGAGTGAAGTCAATGAGGAAAAAAATACATCTTAGAATCTGGAAAGGCTTAGGAATTGGAGAAAAAATGGGGCATGGCAAAAGATGAAAAATGGAGATTTGTTAAAATTTCTGTCATGGGTATTGAGACCCCCAAATCACCTCTCTCACCCTCCTAGTCTGGAAACTGCTTCTTGTCCATCCTGGTAGAAAAACGGGAGGGTCACACTGGAGCGGTTTGTCCAGCTGAGGATCGTGGTGAGATATTGAATGTCTGCAACTTAAACGGAGAGGTCCTCTGTCCCTAGTGTTCTGGAATGCTCTCAGCATACCCACAGCCACACTTATTACCCCAGACGAGAGGGACCCACCAGGGCCGACAACTGGGGGCTCCCCAACCAAGTGGCTCAGTCTCTGCCCCACCATCTGACTGTCACTTGAAAGACATGGGAATGTATTGCTTTGCTAACATGAAGAAAGCATTAAGTAGGAAAGAATAACTCACAGCCTGTTAAACCATCTGCTTCTAACAAGAAGATGAAGAAATGCTTGTCGTGAGGCAGGGCGAGGGCTTGAAGGCTTATGTAGGGGAGTTTTCAAAGGCTGTCCTATCACAAATGGGCAACCTGGGTCACACATATTTATATAAAAAAGTCATTACAGACATCGATTGTCGACCTCTGCATATTGTCTGATTAGAGCATATGCACATTCCTATATAAACATACATGTCTATATACATACAAGTGTATATATGAAAATATGTTAATTTTTTTCCTAACAGCTCCTTTTTGTTCTGTGTTTGCTTTCTTTCTCCCTCTGCCTCTCTCTTCCATCTCTACTCCTTTTTCTTTTATTAGTGCCTTGTTCTTATTTTGTGTATATTATAGTTTGTCTAATCTTTTAAAGAGAGCAGAGATACTTTATTTGAAGTTTTGTTTTCCTTGCAAAAATTCTGTTTCCTCCAAGTTACTTTTTTTTTTTTTAAATTCTGTCTTTCATGTTTGAGGCTTTTTCTGGTGTTGGTTATGCTTTAAGAGCGGCACAATGAACAGCTGATAGGGAGTTCCCGAGTGTGTGTGTGGGCCTTCTGGACTGTGGGTACCATTATGGTTTGTTCTTCATAGATTCTCTCATTGAAGGACTTTCTAATGGAAATCCTTTTTTTTCCATGCGATATCTCCATACCTCACTATGCCTTTTGCTCTCCCATTTAGAGAGTAAACTCACCTGATTTCCTCTAGTGGAGCAGCCCCTGTTTTCCTGTGGGGCATAGATTGGCTGTATGGAGTAGGGAGGAGGGATCAGGGTTGTAACTGATTCTCCAGATTCTTTAACAATCTTTCAAACAATCCTTTTGCTTTTTTTTTAAAGATTTTATTTATTTATTTTTAGAGAGGGAAGGGAGGGAGAAAGAGAGAGAGAGAGAAACATCAATGTGCGGTTGCTGGAGGTTCATGGCCTGCAACCCAGGCATGTACCCTGACTGGGAATCGAACCTGCGACACTTTGGTTCGCAGCCCGTGCTCAATCCACTGAGCTATGCCAGCCAGGGCTAATCCTTTTGCTTTTAATTTCACTTCCACATCTGTTCCCAGAGGACCTATTGGTGCCATTTTTAGAGCCTTTGTAGATTCTGTAAGGCATGTTAGGTTTCTTCTTGGCTTCTGATGGTTTAAGACTGAACTTTCTTTACATTCTTTTCTTTAGACTCCACCACTTTCATCCAGCTTTTAAAATCTTGCCCCAGTTTTCTCTTTTCTTTGTCCTTCTTTTGTGTCCTTTAAAAAGTTCTTTTCTGATGTTTTTGTGTAGTTTGGAGAAGGAAGAAAAGAAATGGAAGTTTACCTGAAGGTTTTCCTTAAGAAATTACAAAATTACAATTAAATAATACATGAATTTTAGATGAAAACACTTCAGCACACTTAAAAAAATGTGGCTATTTTCCCTTGCCCCTGTCTTGGATTCCATAGTCACTTCTCCCGAGATGAACAATGGTTCACCATTTGATGATTTTTCTAATCTTCTTCCTGTGTGATCACATACACTTATACATGTATCTATTTCAAAAAATAATTGGGATCCTACCAAACATGGTTTTATGAGTTGTTTTATTAGCTTGTTTTTGCTAACGTGGGCTTTCCACAAAAGTACATGTAGATCTTCCCCAGTCTTTGAAGTGCTGTGTAGTATTCTAGAACAGTGGTACTATATTTTACTTAATGTCTTCTCTACTTAGAAACATTTAATTTATTTTCAGTTTTTCTGTATTATAACAATGCTCCAGTGAACGTGTTTGAAAAGAACTACTTTTCACCTGTACAAGTTTTTTTTTTAAATAAAATGTTTAGTGGCTCCCAGCCTAGGCCCGTGCTTTCTAAACTTTACTCAAGTGCATTCCGTTTCTTGATTTTTCCCATATGTGCATAACATGTACTATTATATACTTAATTTTCCCCTTAAATTAACTGTTTTAAATAGTTTTATGGTATTTATTTTTACTTCTTTATATAAATAAGAAGTGAGTGTTACTTGCTATATAGATGGTAACTATGAAAGTAAATGCAAATTCAGTACAAATAGTTCTATTGAATTCTAAGTGGATGTGATTGCCCTCTATCTTTGTGTAAAAGCATATTAACAAAGTGTTAAGGTGGTATCACACCAAACCAGAAATTTTCTCCCTCAAGTCTTCTAAAGAATAAAAATAACATACTTTCTGTGTTCAATTTATTATTAGTTAACCCCATGTTCGTGCACTACCTAAAATCCTTTTTATATCATCAGTTGGTAAACCATTTCTAGTCCAATATGTAATCACTAACAGTATTACCTTACTTCAATGTTTTCCCATGTCACCTCCCTGCTCCAAGATTCTTTAGATCTTTGTTGCCTAGAGAGTAAAGTAAAGATCCTAAGGCTGCAGGCTCATCAGCCAATCTCAGCCAACCTCAGTATGGGCTGATCCTGTGTCTTTACTAGTCTTTAAGTTTCTGTAGGTCCTATAGTATAGGATTACTATTCACACACATTTACTTTGTTGTGGCATTCCAGCTTTGTATCTCCTCTTGAATTGTGGTTATTGTGTTTTCTCTAACACACCATTACTTGCTTTGGACAAGACCCGTCTTTTATCTTACACTTCTTTTTGCCCTTCACCACGCCTAGCACAGTGCCTTGTATGTGGTAGATTCCCCATCAACAAAGGTATTTACTACTTACCGACGACTTATAGGATTTATCTGTTACCATGAATTAAGCATTCATTACACAAAAGCTTAGTAGAGATGAATCAATTATCAAGCCATCTAGATTCTCATGATAACACAGCTAGGACATTCTTGATGATACCACAGTATTAGAAAACGCAACTGGAGTAAGACTTTCTAGATAGAGGCAACGCTTTTCTACTCAGTTTGAGTTCATGTCCATCATATTTGTTTCCTTGATTTCAAAGTCTAAGATCCCATAGTTTTTAATGAAGTAGTTGATTTTCACGTTTCTGAGTTACTTTTGCAACACATTTTATCTTAATAAGAATAGCCCAGTCCTGGCTGGCATAGCTCAGTGGATTGAGCTCGGGCTGTGAACCAAAGCATCGCAGGTCCAATTCCCAGTCAGGGCACATGCCTAGGTTGCAGGCCATGGCCCCTAGCAACTGCACATTGATGTTTCTCTCTCTCTCTTTCTCCCTCCCTTCCCTCTCTAAAAATAAATAAATAAAATCTTTAATAATAAAAAAAAGAATAGCCCATCAAGCAAGAAAGCCAGCAGTTCTCCTCATTATCAGTCTCTGTACATAGGAGTTTGTCTTCTGGCTGCCAAACTTGAATTCCACAGTGTCCGGCTTTAGAAAATGGATTGTTTTTAATGGGCAACTTTGAGTGACAAAGGCAGGGAGCAAGCCAGTGGTCTGTCCTCTCAGTTGATAGGATTAGATCTGAATGAATAAAGATGTGATGGGAGGCAGGATTTAGGGGAAAGAGTGCAGTGCGCATCAGCACCTCTGAGAAGCATTAACATTCTCTGTCTGCTGTACGAACTCTTTAAAATGCCATTTGCATTGACGATGGTATAATTGACATTGCTCCCAGAGGATTTCACAAGGATTGTGGGGAGATGGAATAAAAAAAATAAACATCTCTTCTCAAGGTTCACCTCTAGCTACAAAATGCAGAGACGCAAGGACTCTTGTTACTGGGTGATGTCATATTAATAAAAAACAAACAGGCACAAAAATCTATCCATCATCACAATTTTCCCAGTAGTCTTTTTTTATCTCATGGTATATTATCTTCCTAATTGGCATTCATCAGCATTTGTCTGGATGCTTGAAATGATTTATTTATTTTTGCACTAAGTATCTGTTAAGATTCTTTATGAGCCATTTTGTTGCCACTGATCTCCCTTTACAAAGTTAATTCTGGTCATGCCAGCAATAGCTTAACGCCCTAAGCACCCATGAAACTGTGTGAAAGAAAAGGCTTCTGCAGGGGAGTCAGTATACAGTCTTTGCTATCCCTGAACAGGTTTGAAATCACTCTGGATGAACATGACCTTTTAGAGGTCAAAGAACAGCTGCAGCATGTAGAAACCATAATACAGAAAGACACATACACAGGTACATACATAAGGGTTTAAATGAAACTGTCAGACTTCGAACAATGTTGGTTGTGATGTATTTACTCCTAGACTTGTGCAGGATCAGTGTACGTGAGCAACATTTTGATGTGTTTTGTAAACAATGGATTAGAGGAAATAAGTGATTTCTAACTAGCATTTTCTTCATCCAACTAGGCAATTTTGCAATTTCCCTGCATCAAGTTACAGAAATAAAAAGTAGTAAGGTCTCCAAACATTGCCAAATCTCCTTTGGCAGTAAAATCAGCCTAGTTGAGAACTCAGTATAGGACAATAAATGTGTGGATGTTAGGCTGGTACCAAACTCCCAAACCATTTATCCAATGAAGGGCGAAGAGAAGTGTAGGAGCCTTTTTGACCAGCTCTTTCTAGAGGAAGTTGAAGTTTTGACCATATTTTCTATTTTGTAGAACAAGGTGAGACTATTGAGGAGAATGAGTATAAGAAGATGTTTCTACAAGGCTTTAATGTATAATATCTTTTTACAGTGTGTTGAGGTACAGCTTTTTGGTTTTTATCCAAATACGTGTTCAGTTTGGTTCACCTTCCCAAATTTATTTGCTGAGAGATTTAGATCTAAAACCCTATACTATGTATTTAAAATATCAGATAAATATGTCAGAGTGTCAGCTTAAATGATAGTGGTTCGGGAAACAGGAATTTTTTTCTCACTTAATTCTACTTCAATTGTAGAAGATGTCTCTATTAAGAGATGCATGGTAAATGTGGAACCTCTGGGATGAGGAGCCACCTCTACCCAGTATTCAATGCTTGTCTTGCCTGGTTTGTGTTTTAGTCTGGTAGGTGTTCATTTAGCTTCAGGTCGATGGAAAATCAAACCAAACCAAACTAACGTATTGTCAATTCTATTCTTGAATATTTTCAGGGATCTCTGTGATATTTAATTTTAATTTCATTGATTTATTTTAGTCAGTTATGTTTTCACATCATTATGCTGTTTTCTTCTTCTCAGTCTAATTCACATTTGATTTTTTGCTCTTCTTTTAGGAAGGTTATGTCTTCTGGCATCCTGTTAAGGAGTGCTACAAAATTCAAGTTTTTCCCCTTTGTTTCTACTAGTAAATCACCGTTAGAATCATGATCTTCTTCTAATTGTTCAGTATGATATCCCCTTCATAATGTTCTGCATATACCCGTCATTCTTTGAGGATGGATATCTATATATATCTATCTATCTATCATCTATCTATCTCCTACCTACCTACCTACCTACCTAGTATATCCACAGTTCCAAAGTTAAGAGAGATTTATCTAGATTTATTATTTACCAGCTGAGGGTTATGTGCATTTGCTATGGTTTTTGCTCGGCTTATTAAATTCTTTTATCAAATACCATAACTAAGTAGCTCATTTCCCAGTTTGTGGTGGTGTCCAAACTTTTTGCATCTCTGGGCCACACGAGAAGAAGAAGAATTGTCTTGGGCCACACATTAAATACATTGCAACAACTAATCACAAAAAACATCTTATAATCTTTTAAGTAAATTTACAATTTTGGGTTGGGCTGCATTCATTGCCATGCTGGGACGCGTGCAGCCCACAGGCCACAGGTTGGACACCCTGCTACAAGTTTAAATATAGGGATTCTTAAACCCTACCGCCTGGAACCTTAACATTTTGAACTGATTCCATATGCATACTGCAATATGTACTTCTTGAAGCTTTTCCTTTTTTAATTTTCCCAAGATCACATTCTTCTCTTGCAGAAACTATACCTTCTAGGGAAGATAAATCCCTGCCATCCCTCTTTCTATTTCTCTTGTTTATTCTAGTTCTGAGAGTTTTTCTTCCTAAATAACAAACAAAATTCTGGCTATTTATTATAAAATAAAAGGGGGTTAATATTTTGAAAGAAAATTAAAGAGTTGTATGAGTGTTGGGATGGCAGAAGATCACCACGGCTGCATGTGGGAATGAAATTACAGTGTCTTTCAGCTTTGCGTCACTTGATCGAGCTGTAACATATGGAGTGGGAGAGTCTGGGTAGCAGGGATCAGGTCCTGTGCCTGGGCAGAAAGTGGGATAAGTTGATTCCTTCCCCTCCAGAGCAGGGCAGTAGGGCACAGTCTCAGATAAGAGCATGCCTGGTATATGTTTAACTGTGTCCTCCAAAAGCTATATTGAAGTCCTGACCTTCAGAATCTGTGAAGGTACCTTACCTGGTTCTGCTGTAATCCACTTGAGATGAGGTCATACCTGATTGGAGAGGACTTCACTCCAGTGCTGGGGGTTCTTGTAGGAAGAGAGAAGTGTCCACATAGATGCACAGGGAGAACACCATGTGACGGCGGAGTGGAGATTGTTGTAATGTAGCTGCAAACCAACTAGTATCAGGAATTACTAGGAACCAAGAAGAGGTAAGAGGTGAGGAAGGATTGTCTTTTAACAAAATTAAAAGGACTTTATTGTGATATACAAAGTGTTTGAATACATTGCAAATGTGTGTAGATTCATGGCAATACTGTACAAATAACAAATACTGTTTTGTGGTTGTACCCGAGTACTGAAGCCTTTAGAGCGAACATGTGCTTGCCGCCGCCTTGATTCCAGACTTCTGGACTTAGGAACTGTGACGGAGTAGATGTCTCATGTTCTCAGCCAGCTGGCGTGTGTTCATTTGATACTGCACTCCTAGAAATGAATACAACACACGACAGGAGATCCTTCTGAAACTGTAACGGGGCAGGTGATGCCAGATGACCGTAGGAATCCAAAGGCCCGGTAAGGGGGAGGTAGGAGGAGACAGAATTCTGTCTGATTTTAGGTACTTTCACCATAAGCACCTTTGCCACAGACATCTTTGGCACAAACATTTTTCCCCACAAACATTTTTCTTGCATAACTAACTTGGCGTCAGGCAATATTGTTGTAAAAAAGATAAAATTACAAAAGATAAAAGAAGGACATTAAAAGAGGGCATAACAAAATTGAAAAGATTAATGCAAAATACAAAATATTTGAATACATTAAAAAGTGTGCAACTCATGACAGTAGTGTGCAAATAACTGATTTTACTCTGGGGATTGTACCTGAGCACTGCCCTTGCTCCATGTAGAATGTGGGCTCAGCGCTCTGCCCTCCGAGAGCGCCCTTGGCCTCTCTCTCCTCCTAATGTCATGTCTTTCTAAATGAGAAACCAACTCTTCTGGCAAATTATTGTCATCTTGAAACAATGCTGACTATTTTAAGACCACTGCCTTGCCTGTTCATCACCGTGAAGACCATTATGAGGGCTAAGATTTACATATACCATAAAAATGGGAGTGACTGAAAATGTCATCACTGGAGAAATGAAACCAAACTGACAGCTAGCCCAAATGCATCAAGTCCCTGAAGGTGGTGGATTTGTTAGTGAAGAAATGAAAACAATCATACAAGAAAACCCCAAACTATCAGTCAGTTACTTTATCTATGTTACGGCAAAATTGCTTTACGGCTGATTAGTTATGTAGCAAAAATGCTTGCGGCAAATACGTCTCCAGCAAAGATAAATATTTAGGGTGAAAATATTGGAATTGATTCTGTGCATCTCCAAGTAGCATTCTCTTAGTAGATGAATGCCCACCCAATTTTCTTATTGGTACAGATCCTGGGCCTTGCAGGCATTTGACTAGAGAGGGAGAGAAAGAAGTGTTTTTCCATCTTCTTTCAGTGTTGCTCTGTCTGATGAACCAAACTGTGGTTAAGGGATGTTTGTTCTTATCCAGTTTCATAGCTGTAGTGTTGTGAGAAATCCCTACTAGATTTGGGCAATAATGTTTGTGTTTATCTGTTCTAAGTTGTTTTGTAGTTATTATTATATGTAAATATTCATGAGAATACTGTTTCCTGAGAAGTTAGGAGGATCTTCATCTGTCACTTGTTTACCATCACCCCATTACCTTTTTCTGTCTTTTAAATTATGAGACTAAGTGAGGAAATTTAGGGAATAGGGCAAAATTTACACCAAGTGAGACATTATGCCATGTTATGATATTTAAAATTTTGCTTGCTTTTTGTCTTCTTTTTCCTGTAATGTGGAATAATTTGCTGATTTCTAGAGACTTCTAGATTATCTAGAGATATCTTAGGTGGTTACTGCCATCTTAATTAACAAAGTATAGAACTGAGAATTTTCTCTCCCATAATATCTTGGTTTGTTAGCCTTTGAATTATGTAATATGTAAATTCAGCCAATTTAAATAACTTAAAAGTAAAATTATGCATTAAAGTTCTAAGTCAACAGAACCAGTTGAGAGTCAAAAGAATGTAGTTGCTTTTGAATAATGATTAGAATAGTCCAATAGTGATAAATTCCTAAACAAGTGTAAGACAATAAAGATATAATCTCGAACTTTGAAATATTTTTGAGAGCATTTAGACCAATAATTTGTTAGCTTGAAGTTTATTTCAAATGTCTATCCCAGGAATGTAATTGAAGAAAACCATCTAGTCTAATTTAAAACTTTATCCTCTATTTTAAACTCTGAACAAATGAACAAAAACAAGCATTTTGGGGCCATAAAGAAAGTTTTTCAAAAATCAGACATCTTCCTCTATTTTACTTACGTTGAAGATATGTTTTTTGATTAAGAAGCAGAGAAAGCTACTTTTCTTAGCAAATTTCAAGGCATCTGTTCTCATAGATATGGTATTTACAGATGAAGACTATCTAAGATAATTTAAAAAGCAGTAAGGCTTGATGAGGGGAAATAGTATTTTATTTTTGTACTGTCACTGCCGTCAGTCAACTCCGCAGAGAAAAACAGAGAAGAAAGAAGCAACAAAAGGACAAAGTTCTGTACCTGCCGACGCTCAAAAGGGGCAGGTGGCGCCTGTGCACTGGTTTGCAAACGAAAGCATGTTTCTTCCTCCTACTCATTTTTTTTAGATCTCCCTGAACAAGAGGAAAAAAAGTAATTTAGATAAAATAGTCAGAGTCAATGAAGATTGTGTTGGGAGCTTATAAAATTAATTTTAGCTGTTAGGCCTTTTAATATCAGGGTGTGTCCTATGCCCTGTGCCCTCTTAAATAATCTTTTTATGCTACTCAGGGCAGATACATTTTGAAAGTGGCACCTCTATTAACCTTAGCTATATACTTCTAAAAAAATCACCAGAATTATATTTTGAGTGCTACCCATGCTGAACAATTGCCACAGAACATTAGTTTGAAATCTAAATGGACTCTTGACTATTCTTTTTCGGTAGGAGAGAAACAAGACAGTGAAGAAAAATAAAGATGCCTCTCGCCCTGAATTTCTGTGATTATATTGTGATGGTGTATGAAGACCTAGAGATTTAGGAGAGAGGTCTCTGAAGAGGGCACGGTGTCAGACAGCCAGATGACAATAACCGGCGTTTGATGAGTGCTCCCAGGAAGCCGGCAGAGCCCCGAATGCATTATTGGCTTTAGCTCGTTCTTCCTCCTGACGACTCCAATATTGCCACCCCAGTATGGCCTCACTTAGCGTTATCGTCCTAATTTTACAGCTGTCAACTGAGGCACAGAGGAGTTAGGAAACCTGGCTGGATTCTGACCACTAGTAAACCGTGGAACTCCTGGTGGTTCCACTGTAAGATTTGTAAGATAAATGTAAGGTAAGATTTGATCCTGTAGTTTGCCTCCCTAGATCCTGCTTTTAACTTCTCAACTTCCTGTCTCCCTGCCTCGTAAACCTTCTTCATCTTGTCCCGTTTAGATGTGTACAGGGTGGAAGCTCCAGTGAATAAGTGAGATGGTTATTTATACATTTCCAGGTGTGTGATACTATTGGTAGAGCAATGATAATGGCCTGTGGTGGGCCTTGATTGATTTCGTGTGCTTGGCGTCTTCTCTCCCTTGTATTGGTGTCTGCGTGTGGCTTAGCTTAGGGAAAGTGTCCTTCCTGCATTGAGTCTGTTTTGGTGTCTGCCTTCCCTTGGCTAAGAGGTAATAGAGAAGGGCTGCAAGCTAGCTGGATCCGATCCTGTCCCTGGATTTTGAATTTTTTTTAAAGATTTTATTTATTTATTTTTAGAGAGGGAAGGGAGGGAGAAAGAGAGAGAGAGAGAGAGAGAGAGAGAGACATCAATGTGCGGTTGCTGGGAGCTGTGGCCTGCAACCCAGGCATGTGCCCTGACTGGGAATGGAACCTGCGATGCTTTGGTTCGCAGCCCGCACTCAATATGCTGAGCTGTGCCATCCAGGGTGCCGGATTTTGAATCTTCAGGGTAATGGGAAGCACCTAAAATAGCTGCAGCTTTTTCATTCTGATAAGGACTTTGGAGGAGACTGATCGGACGGAGTTCTTACAATGAATCAGGATTCCTGAAGCTGCTCTAGCCCGGCCCTCTCAGAAGTCTGGTGCGTAGCTTTTCCTTCAGTTCTCTGGGAGCTGCCCTGGTGTCCCTCCAATACATCCCTTTCTGCCTTAGTATAATAATGATTCTATTCATTTTACCTGCAGCCAGTGAATCGTAATGGATCACACTGACGACTGTTCCTTCTTCATCAGGCTGACACGGTGCAGTGGGAGGGTCTCCGTCAGCTGGGATCGGAACGCTACCACTGGGTTTGCAGCTTGAACGAAAGGTGCAAGGATGCTTTGGGCCTGTTGCTTCCTTTCTGTCTGAATTGATAGGAACTTTGTTCTTCTGTGCAAATAGCCATTTGCTATTTTGTGTCATAAAAGTTAAAACATTTGTGGTAGAAATGAATTCTATGCCCACTGAGAAGCTCCTGTTTCCCAGTAGAAAGGATTGCCGGCAAAAGATAATGAGTTCTGGTGTTGACTTGCTGTTATAAAAGCTCTCTTAGATTCTTCTTATCACATTTAACTTACCTTTTAAATGAGGATAAAATAGTCTTGGTTGACATGAGCAATAGCTTAAAAATGGTTAACATGATGCTTCCATTCTGAGGGGGGAGGGCAGGTGGATTTGTATCATCTGCCCATCACCCCACACACATCCCTCCCCTGCTCGTCTCTTAATAACCACTCCTCTCACTGTCTCACACTGTCTTGAACCGGCCAGATTCTCAATACCTCATGTGATTTTCCTAGCTTGGAATGCCCATCTCCAATATAGCCATCCAGCAAACATATCTTGATCCTCCAAAACCTAAGCCCAGAATCTTTTTTGTGAGATAGCCTTCCCCTACTTTGAAAGCTTGGTAAATGACTTTGTCCATGACGCTAATCTACGTGATCTGATCTTATGAGAAACACACATTACACATGATTTAACTACCTGTTTGTTCCCACCATTTAACCCTGAACTTCCATAGGGCAGCCCCTTGAATTTTTGCATCTCTAGTATATTTTGTGATATTCAAAATGGTTCATAAATATGGAGCACACCTTGACAAAATGTCCAAGAAAATTTGTCACTTAAAGGAACTCTGTTACTGATGCTCTGTGCACTCGAAGCTTCTTGGAGAATGATAAGGCCATCCCACAAATGGTATGTTTCATAAATATTTCTTATTATTAATACATTTTTAGGTTTTGTTAAGTGTCTTAGTCCACTTTAGGTGCTGCAACAAAAATACCAGGGACTGGGTGGTTTACAAACACCAGACATTTGTTTCTCCCACTTCGAGAGACTGGAATTCCCAGCGAGGGCGCCCGCAGGACTGAGTGCTACCGAGGACCCGCTGTGGGTGGCAGACTGCTGTCTTCTCGTTGTACCCTCATCTGATGCAGAGGCAGGAAGCAAGCCCCTCCTCACTCTCACAAGGGCGCTAATCCCATTCCTGAGGGCTGCTCTCAAGATCCCACATAATCCTAATCACCTCTCAAAGGCCCCACCTCCTAACTGCATTACATTGAGGGTTCAATTTCAGAGTTTCACGGGAACACTAACATTTAGTCAACCAAGTTGTTGTTTTTTTTCCAATGCAGCTCCATCCTGGGAAACCATGTCTTTTAACTGCACAGCTCATGTCAGGAGGACTTGATGACTGTCACATTTCCCGCAGGCCTTTCTGTGTCTCCTACCTCTAAGTTCCCAGAAATGTCATTACTTGTGTGTTTGAAATAGACCATGTCATGCCAAGTTAGAGTAGCAAGGGAGAAAAAGAAGTTCTCAGCACATTTCGTACAAAGCACCTGAAAAACAGACCAGGACATTGCCGGGGGCTATGTATCCATTAAAAGATGTGATTGACAATGGAAACTGTATTATTAAAGCTATTGGAATTTCTAACTTTATATCAAACTAACTTTATTTCGTTTTGGGGAGGACAGTCATCACTGACAATCCTCCTTATGGTCTAACTTATCTTGATTTTAGGAGACACAGAAATATCTCAAGTAGCAGAATTGAATGCAGTAATGAGAGCGCTCTGTCAGGAAAACTTTACATTTACATGTGGTTAGAGACCTACCAGTATGTATCCATGCTTGGGGTATTTTTCCCTTTTATCCATTTCCTGTCTCCCACTTCATACACAAGTGTTTTCCGAAGAGTGTTTTGGGGAGCATTACCTTTTCTAAGTTGTAACTGGCATTAAAGGGAGGAGACAGTCATTTTCCAAAGTTAAATGAGTTTGGAAAGCACTGGGTTAAACAGATGAAACCAGTTCTTTCACTGTCACGCATGTTAATTGCACAGGAGGGTGAAGTACGCAGACCAAACCTACTTGACCGTGAACCTTCCCAGAGAAGGTTCCATGGAGCAGACACAGGCAAACACCCCAGGATAAAAGGGCCTGGCTCTTCTGTTTCAAGAACAAGTTCAGGCTCACGCGTGTTGAATATTTTGTAGCATCGCTGGCATTTATTCCCTCATTGTTTTCAGTCCCCAGAGAGCTTTAGATTAATTCGCTGTTTTCTATTCCTTTGTGACAAATAGGTTTTGTTCAGTTTCTTGCTTGATTACCTTTATCTAGGTATTTAGGATACTCTGCCTTTATGCCTTTTCTGTTTTTTTTTTTAAATAATGAATACCAAATGCCAAAGCATTTTCCTCTACTGTTGGGAACCGCCCTGACTGGTATTAGAAGCTGAGACCCCCGCCTAGGCTAAAGCTAAGGGAACGCCCTTGGAACCGTGAGCCGGCAAGGAGAAAAAGGCTTATCTCCCTGGCAGTAATGCTGTTTCTGCTGCTGAACCCCAGAAAAAGCTTGGTCGGTTAGCCAAAGACGGGTAAGATTCCCCACGGGGGAACAACCCAAGCCAGGCACGATCACTTTTGGGAGGCCCCCCAAAAGAAGGACTTGGGGGGCTGCAGCAAAAGGGGGGTGATGGACCCTCACTCCTCGGCTTTGACAAAGTCTGAGTTCTCAGCGTCCGGAAGAAAATCTCCTTATCTCTCGGTGGCTTTAGTTCCCGCGCTCCACCTAAGCCTGAAACAATGACGGGGAAGTGCAGCTCGGTACTGGGAAGTGCGGATTTCCCGGGGTGATCGGGCCTAAGAAAGAACATGTAAATTACTGTGAAACCTTCTTTGTCCAAGAATGCTCTTAGTTGAATGAGGAGGGTCTTAGGAGGAAGCTAGTTTGTTCCTCAGCCTTACAGCTCTTTGACCCCCAACTCAATAGACCGGCAGAGTTCTTTGTTTTATATGTTCCTTACTTCCCCTAATGAGTATTGTACGTTACCTGAGTTATTATGTAGCATGAGCCCTAATAAAAGCAGGTATGGACGGTGGATCAGCGCGCTCCCCACTAGGGGGGTGGCCATTCTGTCCCTACTTCCCCACAGAAACTGGTTTGTCTCTGTGCATGTGTGTTTTTTCTCGCGTATTGTCGAGCCATCCACAGTGTGCCGTGGTCACTGCTGGCCGGTGACCCACGCGCAACAGCTGGCGCCCAAACGTGGGGCAGCGATTCGGGACCACAGAGGTGGGACCCCGTTCGAGACCACTTGGAACCAGCGGCTACGAGCCATCGCTGTGGACAACGCATCAACTTCGGGTGGATTTGCGCGCTAACAGCCCAGGTAAGGGCCAACGACCCCGAACTCTTTTCGGGCTTGTCGTGGGATGCGTTGAATTTTCAGGGAAGTAGGTCTTTCTTTTCTAGGTCGTTTCTCTCTTCGCGACCGCCTATAATTGGGTAAATAGTAATTTAATTCTCAAGTTTGGGGGGAAAAAAAAGATTTGCCTTGAAAAAAGTAATCAGGTGATTTGTTTTGGCCAATTAAAAGTAAATAAAAGTAAGCTTTTTTCTTTAAAAAAAAAGAAGGGAGGTAAACATAGGTTGTAACTTATCTAAAGGGCAGAAATCTTTTCTGCGTATATTACAACAAGTTCTTAAAGAAGCAAAGTATAAGGAAGTATAAGAAAGTATAACAAAGTATAAGAAAGAAAAGCATTTGGTGCAGCTTTTGCAATCTATAAGAAAATATTGTCCTTCATTTCCTGATAGAGGGATGGTAGACATTGATGCATGGGAAAAAAGTGGGTGCAAGGTTGAAATCTTTGAAAAACTCTGGTATATCTATTGGTGCACACACCTGTGTAACCTGAAGGCTGGTCAGGGATTCTCTTGAGTTCATTTGGGCAAAGAAAACAGAGCTAGATGATGATGAATCTGATTCTGACAGTGAAACGGTGTGCAAATTGAGTGAGCAGATCACGGAGGCCCCACCTTCACCCCCCCACAGAGAAGGATGGATTTTACTCTGTATCTGCTCTGAAAAAAAAATTGAGGATTCCAGGGAAGGTTGAAACTTCACACTCTAGGAATGTAAATGGGAAACTGTAAAGATAAATGGAAAAGTAAAAGTTTTAGGAAAGAAGTTATGTGATGTTAGTTAATAATTGAAGGTATAAGGCATGGAAATGCAATCTTGGTGAATATCAGAAGGAGTATGAAAGAAAGATTAGAAGGTTTGTGAATGTTGCAGAAAAGTCTGTGGAAGTAAACGTTTTAAGAAAGAATTATGTGGTGTGTGTTAGTAATGGAAGGTCTAAGGCATGGAGATGCAATCTTGGTGGATATCAGAAAGTGTATGAAAAAGAATAGAGAGTTTGTGAATGTTGCAGAAGGTCTGTGGAAGTGAAAGTTTTAAGAAGCCTGGTAGATAGCAGAAGGAAAAGGATTTTCCTTCACACTTTATATTTTTTCTCCCTACCTGATCCCTCCAGAATTTGGCATTCTAAAGGAGTGAATGATGACATAAGGTCTCTTTGCATAAATCTAACAAGATCAGTCGTTAATAGTGGTTATGATTTAATTGTGCCTTCCAACTCTTTCCAAATCTGTTATCTCCAGAATATGACCAAAAAATGAATGAATCCAAATGGCATTATAGCATTTAACAATGCACTGCTCTCCTTATGAGTCCGACAGTTTGTTAACACCTGGTTGCACTTATGGTTTAATCAATGCTACTTTAGAATTAGTCCAACAGGCTCAAATAGATCAGGAGATCCTGACCCGCCTTTCTGCAGTTGAATCAGCACTGGACTGGATTGGCGAACGCCAGGACGCTCTCGTGATTCGTCAACACCTAACCTGTGACCCTGGTTTCTCCAGACTGTGTGTCACACCGCTACAGTGGAATTCCAGCCAACATACTTGGACTGATATACAACATCGCTTGAGGGGAGCTTTCTCCACTAACTTAAAAGGACAAATTGATAAATTGCAGTTGGAGTTACATCATCAGCTGCAGGACATTCAACGCTTTAACCAAACAGGACATTTTTTCAAGCCCTTAATGAAAATATTAATTGGCTGAATCCTAAAACATGGTTTGATGGAATTAATTTGAGAATTTGGGTTTTTGGAGCTGCTGGTTGTTTACTGATTGTGATATTGATTTGTGTACTTCGGTGTATTTGCAAATTGTTTTCCCAGGGTCGTATCAGAGACCAGCAGGTAGCCACCTTTATGGAACCCTTAGCAGTCCTAACTGAAAACAAGGGAGAAGGTATGAGAAACCACTCTGGCAGGCGTAAAATTAAAACTCTACACCCACGTAAGAAAGTAGGTGATGAGTCGGTGCGCAGAACTGCACCTGTTAAGAAATCCTCTTGTAAAAAGTCAGGCTTGCATTATGCTCAAACTGCCTTGTAATTTGCCTTTCCTGATATCTATGTAATTTCTATCAAAGATTGAAATGTAATCAGACCTATTACTTTTGTTTTTCCCTTAATATGTTTTCTTGCACTGAATTTAGAAATTTAGGTATTCACCACCCATAGAATTTAGTTTCTGCTTTATATTTCTATTATTGCCTTTATGATGTATGTAGATGTTGCTTTTCTTCTGATTTGCATTCGAAAACAGCAAAAGTAGGTTTCACAGGCTTAACGACCACAATTGATTTTTAAAAAAAACTAAAAAAAGGGGGGATATGTTGGGAACCGCCCTGACTGGTATTAGAAGCTGAGACCCCCGCCTAGGCTAAAGCTAAGGGAACGCCCTTGGAACCCGTGAGCCCGGCAAGGAGAAAAAAGGCTTATCTCCCTGGCAGTAATGCTGTTTCTGCTGCTGAACCCCAGAAAAAGCTTGGTCGGTTAGCCAAAGACGGGTAAGATTCCCCACGGGGGAACAACCCAAGCCAGGCACGATCACTTTTGGGAGGCCCCCCCCCCAAAAGAAGGACTTGGGGGGCTGCAGCAAAAGGGGGGTGATGGACCCTCACTCCTCGGCTTTGACAAAGTCTGAGTTCTCAGCGTCCGGAAGAAAATCTCCTTATCTCTCGGTGGCTTTAGTTCCCGCGCTCCACCTAAGCCTGAAACAATGACGGGGAAGTGCAGCTCGGTACTGGGAAGTGCGGATTTCCCGGGGTGATCGGGCCTAAGAAAGAACATGTAAATTACTGTGAAACCTTCTTTGTCCAAGAATGCTCTTAGTTGAATGAGGAGGGTCTTAGGAGGAAGCTAGTTTGTTCCTCAGCCTTACAGCTCTTTGACCCCCAACTCAATAGACCGGCAGAGTTCTTTGTTTTATATGTTCCTTACTTCCCCTAATGAGTATTGTACGTTACCTGAGTTATTATGTAGCATGAGCCCTAATAAAAGCAGGTATGGACGGTGGATCAGCGCGCTCCCCACTAGGGGGGTGGCCATTCTGTCCCTACTTCCCCACAGAAACTGGTTTGTCTCTGTGCATGTGTGTTTTTTCTCGCGTATTGTCGAGCCATCCACAGTGTGCCGTGGTCACTGCTGGCCGGTGACCCACGCGCAACACTCTACAGAACCAAACAAATAAAACAAAGAAACAAAATCTAAATGCCAACAGTTCTTCTTTAATGTCTACTCTAGGGAATTAGCCAAATAGGGTGGGATAAGTTCTGTAGTTGTAGCTCAGGCTTGCTGGTGTCTGAATCTAGCGCTGCTTTAAATTTGCTGCCCGGACAGACCTCCTTGTCCATAAAAGGAACACAAGGCTACTAGGTCACATGAACAAGTTCACTTTTCATGAATTCAGCACATTAATTCACCCCATATTTATTAAGCATGCTCTATTGATCTTAGGGGCATAGTGAATGAAATGGATGTGACCCTTTCGCGGAGGTCTGTATCTGACGTTACAGAGAGAAGAAAAGAGACAAGTACAATACAGGTGGATGGGTGACAGTGATGAGTAACATTTTGAGGAAATATGCAAAAAGGCCATCTCTTTATCGGGACGGTAAGTTATTTGCAACAAGGAAGTCAGAGGGGGAGGGTATTCCGGGCACAGAAGAAAATGAATGAATACAGTTTTTATTTGTGTTTCCCTGTTCTGGAGATGACACAGTCCCGGCTCACCTGGGAACAAACATAAATAAGTGGGTGTTTACAGTCGATGTTGTGAAGTGTTAGGTGAGGTTTAGGTACACATTCCTCTGGGAGCCTAGAGAGGGGAAAGATTTTGTGGCTGGGATATCATGAGTTTGACTGACATACGGTGGCTGAAAATTATTTAGTTGTCAGGTACTGCCTTGACGTGTCTCTAAAATAGGCTGAGATATATTTACAAAGCAGGAATTCTCCAGGACACACTTGTTTTCCCTACATTGATGTGACGGTTACTGCCTACAGCTCAGTTCTGTGCGTAAACCACCCCCCCCCCCCCCGCAAACAAAACAAAAACAAACAAACGAAAAACCCCCAAACAAACCTGTTACTAGTGTGCTGTCCTAAAGATTCCTTGCTCCTGGGCTCACTGAGTAATTCAAAGACTTGGGAATGGACCCATTTGCTATTTCTGTGTTTCACAATGACCCTCTTCCCCCTGAGCATTCTGCTTCTGTCTCCTGGTCCTCAAATGTGGCACGTCTCTTCCACCCTGGCCTCCTCACACATTGTTCTCTGCTCTTGAGATGACTTTCCACTCTCTTTGCTTGAATAAGTCATCCCGTTCACGGTTTAGGCCTCAGCTTAAAGGAGTTTTTCTTAGGATTTTCTCTGACCCACCCCTTCCCTAGAATAGGGCAGGCCACTCTGTACTTTTTTTCATAGACTTATTACCATAATATTAGCAGAATATATAATTATTCATTTGAATTTTTGACTTAATTAATGGATTGATGAGGGCAGGCACCATGCTGTACATCTCTGTTGTTTCTTGCTGCATTTCCAGTGTCTACCATAGAGGCTGATATCTTAGTAGGCATCTAGTAAAATAATTTTTGAATGAATGGATTAATGAAGAGTAGGACTTATTTTTTTTCTTAGTCTCAAAGAGGATCAGAAGTGACAAAGCAGTAGGATAGAATGAAATATCAAGCCTAGAATTCAGACAATAATAACCATAACTTCTGAGCAAATGTGATATGCCAATGAATCAGGTTTTTAAAAATTATTGTAAATCTATGTAATAACTCTACTAGGGTGAAACCTGAAACTCAGGGGAAAAGGCCTCGCTAAGAGTCATGCAGCTGTCTGCGGAAGAGCAGATGTGCGTGCAGCTCTCTCTGACTCTAAAACTTCCTTCCACTGTGTGACACAGCATTGTATTGGTAGTTATTGTGGGCCAAGGAGCCTGGAAGTGGGTAATAGAGAGGTAACTAGTGGCTGCGTGCATCAAACCGGTACAATAATTCTGAATAAAGTAAGGGTGAGATCCAGAGATCAGAAGAGTCTGCTGAGACAAAGAGAAGCATGCTGTGCCATAAAACTACAGAGATGAGCCCTGGCTGGCATATCTCAGTGGATTGAGCGCAGGCTGCGAACCAAAGTGTCACAGGTTCGATTCCCAGTCAGGGCACATGCCTGGGTTGCAGGCCACGGCCCCCAGCAACCGCACATTGATGTTTCTCTCTCTTTCTCCCTCCCTTCCCTCTCTAAAAAATAAATAAATAAAATATTAAAAAAAACTTAAAAAAAAACTACAGAGATGAAATACAGTCTAGGGTGGTTGGGTGGATGAGAAGCAAACTAGGATTCAACATCCAAATAGAGAGGAGCCAGCTGCCCTGGAGAGCACTGGATGGAGGCCTCCACCCAGGTTCTGGGAAGTTCTGGTTTAACAACCATGGACTCCAAGTACGACAGCAGCAAGAAGAGAACCTCTCACTGCCTGAGGACACGAGCACAGAGTTGTTGCGAGAAGCTGGAGTCGCCATTCCCAAACGACATGTGGCTATGTCACCAGACGAAGCTTGTGTAATTGCCAAAAAATTAGGTTCGATAGATGTGTTAAAGGCACAGGGTTTAGCTGGTGGTAGTGAAAAGGGACATTTGAAAGTGGCCTCAAAGGAGGAATGAGAGAGTTTTTTTTCTCCAGAAGGAGCAAAAGCTGTTTCCTCATAAATGACTGGGAAAAAGTTGTTTACCAAGCAAACAGGAGAAAAGGGCAGAATTTGCAATCAAGTGCTGGTTTGTGAGCACAGGTATCCCAGGAGAGAAGGGTACTTGGCAATAACAACGGAAAGGTCATTTCAAGGTCCTGTATTAAGAGGAAGTTCTCAAGGTGGTGTCAACATTGAAGATGTTGCTGCAGAGAGTCCTGAAGCCGTAGTTAAAGAACACGTTGAAGTTGCAGAAGGCGTTAGAAAGGAACAAGCTGTCCGGCTTGCACAGCAGATGGGATTTCCACCTAATGCTGTGGATTCTGCGGCAGAAAGTGTGGTCCAGCTTTACCACCTTTTTTTCTGAAATATGATGCAGCCATGGTAGAAATAAATCCAATGGTAGAGGATTCAGATGGAGCTGTGCTGGGTATGGATGCAAAGCTCAGTTTTGATTCTCATTCAGCTTCTCTCCAGAAGAAAATGTTTGATCTCCAGGACTGGCCCCGGGAAGGTGGAAGGGACGGAGATGCAGCTAAGGCATTATCCACTACATCGGCCTCTATGGGCATATGGATTTTCTCGTGAATGGTGCTGGTTTGGCTATGGCCACAGCGGACATCATAACACTGCACGGAGGGATGCCAGCCACCTTTCTTGATGCCAGTGGCAGTGCTCCAGTCCACCAAGCAACAGAAGCGTTTAAGCTCATCACTTTTGATAAAAAGGTCCTGGCTGTTCTGGTCAACGTTTTTGGAGGGATCCTGCAGTGTGGTGTTACTGCACAGGGCACGGGCAGGGCAATAGAGGATTTGGAAATGAAAATACCTGTTGTATGGTCACAAGGTGCATGAGTGGATGACGCTAAGGCACTGGTAATGGACGGTGGTCCGAAAGCCCTTGCTTGTGATGACTTGGACGAAGCTGCTGAAATGGTTGTCAAGCTCTCTGAAATAGGGACCTCAGCCAAACAAACCCAGGTGGGTGTGAAATTTCAGTGGCCAGTCTGATCTGAGAATACAGTGGACGGCTGAAGGTTTTAAATGTGCTACAATCGTTAAAAGTGCTGTGTTCTGTGTTATTGTTTCTTTTCTCTTCAGTGCGTGAACATTATATTGTCACCTAGGCATAAAACCTTCCAAAAGCATCTGGTCTGCATTTACTTCTGTTGCTGAGAATGGGCTGTTTGTATGAAGAACGTGTAATGCGGTTACCTGCCTTCCTTTGCTGCGGCCTTCTTTGTCACTTCCACAGAATGTGACTGGCCACATGCCAGTTTACCATTGTTGGGTACAACGTTCTTCATTAATGAGTCCTGTGAATAAAATAAATGTGAATATAAAGCTTTATCCTTTAGTGTTAGGAGTATTGTATCTAATACCTAGCCTCATTAGCAGAGCAATGTAATAAAATGATGTTTTATGCAAGGAGCGTTTATCTTCAATGCCAAATAACGAACTAAACACACCAGTCACTATTTATAGACAAAACTTTCAAACACTCCTCAGAATATTCTTGTCGATATTTCAGTGAAGGAACCTCGTGACTGGAACACTGTTTTCATCATTACAGAACACTGACAGCCGCGGGTCCTCACGATCCTGTGATAAGGGGAAGAACCTGTGGGTTTGTGTCCAGCAAAGGCATGTTTACCAAGGACCTGGCAGACAAAACTGGCCATGTCAATTTAGGTTAATAAAAGTCTCCCAATGTGGAAAGGAAAAAAAGAAAAAAAAAGGATCCAAACAGAGGTTCTTTTCCGAGAGACCCAGAGGTGTGGGAGTCTCTGGGTCAAGATCTCTCTAGTCTGGGGCCCCGAAGCAGTGGTTGCCGCAGAATGGAGGCCCAAGGCCTGTCCGGCCCACGCTGCGCCTTGCAGACCACCCTCCCCACCGCGGCTCGGGGTCGGACCTCACCTCCGGAGAGGAGCTCCGGTTCCACGCGTCAGTACGAGTTTTTATCGCCGTGTGCTCGGAGTCTGTTTCTCCCCTGGCTTCTCCTCTCCCCTCTTTTCCCAGTGAAACTCCTAGACTCAGTGCTTTATTTCTGTTTACTAATCATTGTATCATTTTCCATACGAACAACTGTGGACCTACTTTTGCCCCACTCTGTATGTGTGTGCTGTCCATTTTTCTTTTCAGTATTAACTCGGCCAAATTTCTTCTCCTGCCAGAGAAATGGCAGGCCCAATTTTAAATGTCCCACATTGTTTTCGTGGGATGTATGACTACTGTGCTTAGTTTTGTTTCTCTTTTACAGAGGGTCTTAGAGTACTTGTATGTGCACACATGTGCTGTGTGTATCTTAGAATTCTTCATACGTGTATATAGCATGTTCACATCCTATGTGAAAACAATATCTACAGTTTATAATGTAATTATATATCATTACAGAAATCATATTATGTAAATTTATACATTCTCTGTAAATAAATAGAATATATTAAAGTTGTTTTTTACATAGTGTTGTCTTAAATTGATCCCCATGGAGTTCTTCCAGATGCACCAGTTTGATTTACTGTCCGTTCATTTATACACATTTTTATTCCACTTAAAACAATTACTTTCCCATGAGATTGGCGTTCATCTGAAAATGGACATCAGCGCCATCTGATTTGCGTGCCTGTTTTGCTCTCACGGGCAGTATGATTGCCCTTGGGGTGTAGCATTCAAGTTTGCTCTCTGCCACGCAGTGTTCGGAACACAACTCTCTGCTCTCCCCTGACTGCCCACCTTGCCTCGCTCCCAGGCTGATGCTGGGCTGGGTGCAGTGACAGCGAAGGCTCCTGAGGTCACTGGCTACCCTCCCCTGGTTTTTCTATGACTTTCAAACTGATAATCTAAAATGGAATCTTATTTTCATTTTCTCCCACAGCAAAGACTTTCTAGGATGATGCTTTATAGTAAAAATCTACCCCAAAGAAAAAGAAAACAACAATAACAACAAATACCATCCCAAATTAAAAATCATGAAATAAAACAATATAGAGAATTTTCACATCTACATTATTTTTTTCTGTGCAAGAAAATTTATGTCTTTTTTTTTGTTTTCGTAACTCAGAGGACTCATGGCTAGGATTAATTACAGCAAAAGGATGCAAAACATCACAGGGAACAGGTTCATTGGGTAAGGTCTGGGGGAATCCAGGAGCAAGCTGGGGGGCCCCCACAGCACATGCTTAATTTCTTAGGAAACGAGTTGTGACAACATGTGGGAAATGTTGCCAACCAGGGAAACGCATTAGAGACTCAGTGCCTGGGGGTTTTATCAGGGGCTGTTCATGTAAGCACCCTCCTACTTGGCCCAGATTCCCAACTACCAGAAGGAAAGCAGGTGTTCAGCCTGAGCCATATTGTTTGCACAAACAGCTTAAGCACAGAGACTCATGCTTGTCATTTAGGAAATGTTGGAGCCGTCCCAAATCTAAGTTCCCAGGTGCCAGCCGAGGGCCAACCTTGCAAGCCCGCCTTTCATAAAATAGCAGTCACACCTGCTCTGTTAATTCTTTTTTTAAATTACATTTTATTGATTATGCTATTAAAGTTGTACCAACTTTTCCTCTTTGCCCCCCTCCACTCAGCAGGCCCTATTCCCTCAGGCAATCCCCCCACCATTGTTCATGTCCATGAGTCAAGTACGTAAGTTCTTGGGCTACTTCATTTCCTGTGCTGTACTTCACGTCCCCGTGGCTATTCTGTGACTACCCATTTGTACTTCTGAATCCCCTCAACTCCTCACCCATTCCCCCACATCCCCCTCGCATCTGGCAACCATCAAAATGCTCTCTGTGTCCATGACTCTGTCTCTGTTATTCTTGGTCACTTAGCTTGGTTTTCAGATTCAATTTTTGATAGATATATATTTATTGCCATTTTATTGTTCATAGTTTTGATCTTCTTCTTTTTCTTGAACATTTCATGTAACAATGGTTCTGTGATGATGAACTCCTTTAATTTTTTCTTGCCTGGGAAGCCCTTTATCTGCCCTCTGATTCTAAATGACAGCTTTGTTGGGTAGAGCAATTTTGGCTGTAGGTCCCTGCTTCTCATGACTTTGAATATTTTTTGCCAATCCCTTCTCACCAGCAACATTTCTTTTGAGAAATCAGCTGAGAGTCTTATGGGAACTCCCCTGTAGGTAACTAACTGCTTTTCTCTCGCATCTTCTAAGAGTCTCTCTTTAACTGTTGGCATTTTAATTACGATGTGTCTTGGAGTGGGCCTCTTTGCATCCCTCTTGTTTGGGACTTTCCGTGCTTCCTGGGACTTGCATGTCTATTTCCTTCACCAAATTAGGGAAGTTTTCTTTCATTATTTTTTCAAATAGATTTCCAGTTTCTTACTTTCTCTTCACCTTCTGGCACCCCAGTGATGTGAAAGTTGGACCCCTTGAAGTTGTCCCAGAGGCTGCTTATATTATCCTCATTTTTAAAATCCTTTTTTTTCCTTCTTCTTCTGATTGGTTGTTTTTTGCTTCCTTATGTTCCAAATCATTGATAGGATTCCTGGCTTCATGCACTCTACTGTTGTTTCCCTGTAAATTGTTCTTCATTTCAATTAGTGTACCCTTCATTCTTGACTGGATCTTTTTTATGCTGTTGAGGTCCTTGCTGTGTTCCTTGAGCATCCTTATAACCAGTGGTTTGAACTCTGCATCTGATAGGTTGCTCATTTCTATTTCATTTAGCTCTTCTTCCGGAATTTTGATCTGTTTTTACATTTAGGGCATGTTTCTTTATGTCCTCATTTTGGTAACCTTCCTGTATTTGTTTCTGTGTATTATGTAGGGCTTCTTTGACTCCATGTCTTGGTAGTGTGGTCTAATGTAGCAGGTATCCTGTAGGGTCCAGTGGCACAGCCTCCCCTATTACCCAAGCTGGGTATTCAGTATACACCCTTCGTGTTGGCTGAGTACACCTTCCTCTTGTAGTTGAGACTTTGTTCCTTTTGGCAGACTAGTGGGAGGGATTTACCCAGGCCAGTCAGCTGCAAGGATTATCTGTGACTACTTTCCACAAATATCTACCCTCTGTGGACCATCAGTTGTGCAGGGGCAGGGTGGTGGTGCTCCAGTGTGGTCTGCAGCTGTCCACTGGGTGTGCAGGCTCTGGGGTGGTGCAGTTCAAGGTCAGTCCCCGTCTATTTTTTGCCTGGGGCCACCCTGCCTGAGGTATAAAGCAATCTGAGATGGCTGCTACTTGTGCTGGGCTTGGAGATTCCCAGATGAAGCCAAGAGGTGCATCTAGGCTGGCTTGCTTCTAGTGCAGGCCTGGGGCTCACTGAGGTCAGCTGTTGCTTGTTTGAGAGGATTTAAGAAATTGCGAAGCATGAGCCAAGACTGATCATATGGAAAAGCAGCTTGTGTGGGCCCATAAGTTGTGAGGGGCGGAGTCTCTGGGGATCTCTAAGGTGGCTCAAACAGTGTTAGCCAGGTTGATAGAGTTTCAGATATGGTACCAGCTTGCAGCTCTTTTGGGGGAGGGTTTAGAAAGGGGGCAATAGCCTCTGCTCATCTTGGTGCCAGACACTTCAATTCCTCCCTTGATAGCACTGGTGCCCTTCAAGCTGCTACCCCAGTGCTGGAGCTCAGAGAGAGTGAGTCTAATAGGTGTGTACATCTGTGGGTTCTTTAAGAGGAACTGCTTGGGACTCTAGCAGTTTCTTTCACCGACTTAATTTCCACTGGCTTTTGCAGCCAGAAGTTGTGAGGACTTACCTTCCTGGCACTGGAACCCTGGGCTGGGAGGTCTGGTGTGGAGCTGGGACTCCTCGCTCCTGAGATATCCTTCCCAAATGTTTATCCACCACACGTGGGTATGGGACCAGCCTGTTCAGCGTCTGTGCCCCTCCTACCAGTCTGGATGGATGTGGTTCCTTTAATTCCGTGGTTGTCAGACTTCCATTCAATTTGATTTCTGATGGTTCTGAGTGATGGTTGTTCTGTATTTTAGTTGTAATTTTGATGTGGTTGTGCGAGGAGGCGAGCCATGTCTTCCTATGTTGCCATCCTGACCAGAAGTCCAAAAGTTTATGTGTCTTGGTCAAAATTCTTTTCAACTAAAAACAGAAATTGGATGATGTTTTAATTCCCTGCATCTCTTAAGCACTATTTTAGAGTTGAAAAATGCTGCCAAATATTATTCTTTGTTAAGATTGGAAAATATTTTATAGTTTGAAAGGCCTGTGTATCAGTCTTTCAGATTAGTTCTTTTTCATCAGCATTCTTCTCTATAGGAGTGTGTTTATATTTAGGTATTATGACCTTAATATTGTCATCTTCATTACCATCATTATTATCTTCTTTATCATTACCATTCATTTTGTACTTATAACCAAAGCCAACCTTTGTTTGTCCAAGATTATCATCCCTAAATTTTATGTTTAATTTTTCTCTGCAAGACAAGTGTAGTCCCAGTCTTTAACTATCTGAGTTCCCAGAAAGCTTCCAAAAAATGTATACCCCCTTAGAGACTGACTGTCAAAAATTGACCATGTAGTGCAGCAAAAATGAGCTAAAGACTAATAATTCAGAATAAAAAAAATACGATCCAGATTCTCAAAGTAACTGTCCTTTGGGTTACTTTGGGTGAATAAATCCTCCCTCCCTCCTTTAAATTCTTTCTCCCTTCCTCTGCCTCCTTTCTTTTTGAGTGATAGTGAGTGGAAGATTTCTGTGGAAATCTCTTAACTTGAGTGACAAAATGGTATTCACTGCAAGAACAAGACCACTCAGAAAGCCGTTCACCTCTCTGCACCCATCATCTACTAAATGAATGCTACCGACCCTTTGTAATGTGCCTGGCACTGTGTTAGTAAAACAAGAATATGCTGAAAGAACAATGAGAAGGGGGATAGCTTCAAATGTCTTCACATCTACTTGGAGACACAGTATATAAACCTACATAAAAATAAATGCATGTATCTGTGCATGATTATCATGCTTGATCACAAAATAAAAGAAATTCAAAGCAACTGCAAAAGATAACCTTGGATGTTGGCTGGGCAGGTCTGGTAATATATGCAAATGGAGTTAGGAATTGCTGTGGCTGAAATCATCAGGGAAATAGCCTTATGATAATTTCTGTATCTTTCCTTCACACATTTATCTCCCGAAGGATTAGGGACCCCTTATATTTATTTATTCAGCCTTTACTAGGTACTTGATGGATACCAGGAGCTGCACGGTAAGAGGCCATGGATCAAAGAATGAGCAAGCGTGGGTTTCCATTGCCTTACCAAAACTTCAATACTTTTTTCTCTTTTCTTTCCAGAAAACTCCGTGTTCCTGATTTTCTGAATATCATTAAAGTCTTTTTCATTAGCCTTAGCCTTTGCCTTAGGAAAAAGTCCTAAGAGAAGGCAATAACCAGGAAAGAAGGGTCTTCTAAGAAATAGCTCTTCCCCACCATCGAACAGTGCTGAATGGACCAGACCTTTACTTAAGAGTATCTCAGGGGATGCAAGCAGGTTATGAGGCGGGGAAGGGATTTAGGGATTTGTTTTAAAACTACATTTGCATAGTAAGTACAATGATTTTGTTTGGATTCTGTATTTTAAGGGAGGGAAGAAGATAGATACTATTGGAATAAGATTGAAGACTGTCCCAAGCCACCCCTTTGTGTTGACATGATTGGTAGGACTGTCTACTATTTCTACAGCTGAGTGTCTTACAAGTTAAGAAAGCCACCTTGCAAACTTAAGGAAAAGCAGTTTCTATAGCAACACTCAAACCACTTGAAGGAAGACTAGAGACTCCTATACCCAAGGAAGCAGAAGTGGAAATTAATTACATGTATATTTCATACAGTCAGAATAATACATATTCAGGGTAAGGATATTTCTTTCATGTCATGTCACACACCTGACTTAAATCCTATAGAATATGAAGTCCTGATGAATCTCAGTGCCTTAATTAGTTTTCTAGGACATACTTGGACTGTTAGAAACATTAACATCATGATTAAGGACACGTTGTAGAGCCTGACTGCCAAATTCATGTTCTGCTTGGACACTTATTATATTCTCAATTTTAGTTGATTGATGTATCTGCTTTTCAGTTTCTCCTCTTTAAAATGGAAACAAACATAATATCTACTTATAATGTTTTTGTAAACTTCAGAGAAATGAATATGTATAGGCACTTAGAACAGTGCCTGGCAAATAATAACAGTTCAATAATTATTAACTATTATAACAGAGTTTTTCAGAGACTAATCAACTTTCTACTTCACAGATACAATTAGAGTTTATAGTATACACATTAAAAAGACATACAAGTAAATTCAACTAACTTTTATGGCGACCTACTTTACACAAGGCATCATACTTAACACGGTGGGCAATGAAAGATGACTCCTGTGTTATTTCTGCCCTTAAGATGTATATTATCCGGTGAGAAAAGGGGAAGGAGACATCCAGACAACCATTTATAACGCAGATCCCAAGGGCCCGAGGGCTTACCGGGGGGCCATTTCCTAGCCTCTCTCCTCTCCTCCAGGTACTCGAGCCTGTTTTGGTTTCTGGGATGCACGAAGCTTATTCCTGCCCCAGGACCTCTGTATTTGTTGTTCCTTTGCTGGATCATTTGGAGTGGTTCTTAGGGGGACTGGGTCCTTGTGGTCGTTCAGGTCTCAGCCCCTGTGTCACCTCCTCAGAGACACCTGCCCTGAACATCCAAAAGTTGGTTCCTCCTGGTCATTTTCTACCAGAGCTCTCTGTTTCTCTGTTTTTATTTCCAGCATTTTAACAATTTATAATTACTGATTTTAATTAACTTTTTTTGTTTACCCGTCTCATCGGTTAGACTGAAGTCCCATGAGACAAGAGACCATTTCTGTTTTATTCTAAGGCTTATCCTCAGGGCCTTTCACAGTGTTTGGTGTGTAGTAGGTGCTGCTAGAGTGAACAAATGAATGAACAAATGAGTGAATGAATGAACATAGTAAATAAGAACACAGAAAAGAAAATGATGGTTTTGACTAGGAACTCCACAAAGTTTTGAAGAGAGAGGTGGACAATGCAGGGTAGGCATTGCAGAGGCCAAGAGCACCATAATTAAGGCGTGGAGAATCTGGTGCCCTTATCTGCTTCTGAAGGAACACCCATCTTCTGACCTTGAGCACATAACAGCAAAGCCATGTTTCATGTTTCCTGCGTATCCTAAGAAGCCACTTCTCCCTACCTTGCCCCTGTTGCTGTGTAACTTTTCCTTCTATTGTCCTGTCTTTCCAATTTTGTCATCCATCCACTTAAAGAAATGTACCAGAATAGAGTGCCATCTTGTTGCTCCAAAGCTGGAGATTTTGCTAAAACATTCACACCCACATTCAAATTATGCATTCACCAGGGACTGCACAGATAGTGCAATCATGTTTATGCAGCTGAGAGCCAGAAAAGATCAGGTGAACAGTGGAGATCGCTTCACTAAGAGCTATGGGCTTCCATTACTGGTGATAACCACAGACTAATTTCACTGCTGAACAAGGGCTGTCAGATAATTAAGAAACGTGCATGCCAGAATGCCCGTGCATATTTCTTCTAAATTAATACAGCCTCATCAAATAGGTTGCATTAAAAACAGGCACTGTATGGTACAAGACCACTTATTGGCTTAATTAATAAGAATCAACAGGTGGAGTCAGGGCCTGCATTAACCTTGGTGGCAGTTGGGGATTTGGGAAAGGCAACTGAGCAAGAATTATCTGCCAGGGCATAAATCTGTGCTTTCGAAATAGCTTCTAAAATGGAGACTGGCTGTGCTCTGATGCAGCTGCTGTGATCTCCACACGGGTCTTTTTTCCCCAAGGATCTCCCCTGGGTGGACCCAGTAGGCATTCCAGAGCAAGGTACGGACCCTGCCCATGGAAAGACAGATGTAGAGTTCAAAGCCACAAGAGCCACTGGTGGAGATGAATCAATAAAACACAAAACTGGAAGATTTTCTAATTCTGTTAGCCAAAAAGATTCCAGAAATCTAAGGCCAGGGACACTGATCATGTGCAAAAAGGTAAAGATTTAGATGTGACCTTGTCGAAACTGGTAAGCAATGCTGCAATCTCTTCTACGGAGTTCCTGGTAAGGGACTTATATTGCCCAAGTTATCCCTCTTCAGAGAGCTGTTGGGTGCAAAGTCCCTCATTCAATTTGTGGAGAATTTGGAGATTCTTAACTTCCTAGATCAGGGAAAAACTTTTGCTTTGGATGAATGACATTCCTGGAAATGTCCAATTATTGCAATTGCATTCATCTTTGGGTTGCCACAGTTAGCAAATAAAGATAGTAGATGTCCAGTTAAATTTGAATTTTAGATAAACATGCAGTATTAGGGACATACTTATTACTAAAAAAATTGTTTTCTTAAATTCAGATTTAAATGGGTGCCTTGTATGTTATCTTAACAACCACAGGTTGTTTTAATTCACTTTATTTTTAAGTGAAATATCTTCTGCATTTACAATGAGGATGGAGACCAAAATATGCCTTAAAAAATCAGCATACCAGTATCTAGCATTTTCTGAGTTAGCTGGTGAGAATATAAAAATGAATAAGATTCATATATTGTCCTCAAAGGGTTGGTATAGAAAAGACAGAATTCAAGGAATATCGTCCTATAATTATTTACTATGTTTTATTCTAGTAGTGTATCCAAGATAAAGTGAGGTCACAAAGAAAACAGTGACCCCAAAATAGTTGACAATTGCTGTCCCAATTAAGGGCTAATGCCATCTCACGTTAATGATGTAATTATTGTGGAAAATGAGCAGCTCTGACATGAGGCAATAGGAAGCTGCCAAAAGGCACTTCATATTATTTAAAAAAGAATATGCAAAAAGGTGAATCAGCATATTCCCTGTATTTAAAATACAGGGATTTTCTTTTAAGGATTTAACTGTTGATTCTCAAAGAATTTTTTTGAGGCTTGATCTTGCACCATTCATGCTTTCTCGAGACCAACTTTTCTTGTCCTACTGAAGCCAAAGTATGCATATTTTCTTTAAAAAAGATTTTATTAATTTATTTTTAGAGAGAGGGAAAGGGAGGGAGAAAGACATCGATTGGCTGCCTCTCACAGGCCCCTAACGGGGGACCTGGCCTGCATCCCAGGCCCGTGCCCTGACGAGGAAACAAACTGGCGACCCTTCGGTTCACAGCCCCCCAGCCCGGCACTCAACCCATGAGCCACACCCGCCGGGGGGACATGCACATTTTCCAAGGTTGTCAGTAAAGATGACTAACTGATGTTGAAAAGATAATGATGATGTGACAATGATTTAGCAGTAAGGATAAGTGTAGAATTTTTATGATAGTTAAACAAGAAGAAAAAAATACTAAGCAGTGGTAGGTTACTTAATAACAAATTTAGGGCTATATTATCCAATGAACTATTAACCAGCCATTAAAATGATGATGCAGATGGCATTTTTGAAGTCTGCAGACATTCACAATGAATTATTTAAAGAAAAAACCATTTTGCCAGCAGCAGGTGCTCCAGTATCCCGTGTCATATGTGTGTGTGTGTGTGTGTATGTGTGTGCGTTTATGTATATGGAATAAAGCCTAGAAAGGCGTCCATCAAATATTTAAATGGACTAATCTCTGGATAACAGGATTCTTTTTTAAATTTATTTTTTACTTATTTGTTTTAATTGAATTTATTGGGTCGATATTGGTTAATAAGATTGTACAGGTTTCAGGTGCACAGTTCTATCATACATCATCTGTATATTTTATTGTGTGTTCACCACCTCAAGTCAAGTCTTTTTCCGTCTCCATTTACCCCCTCCCCCCATAACCCCTCGTACACCCGCAACCCACTTCCCTCTGGTGGTCACCACACTGTTAGATGACAGCATTTTTGATGGTATTTTTCTGCACCAGTTTCTTTTCCTGTCTTTCTGGAACTCCAATAAACTGTTCAATGTTTTCATGTTGTTCCAGGTAGGGGCCTCTGTTTATTTATTTTTCAATTTTTTTCCTTCTGTTCTTTAGCTCTCATACTGCTCTAATTCAATTTCCATGGCTCTTTCCTTTTTGTCTCCATTCTGCTCTTGAGCTCATCAATTTTTTTTTCTAATTTATTTATATTTTTCACTTCTAAAACAGTCATTTGTGGGGGGGTTTTGGTTTAAATTTTGCTCCTGAGAACCTTTATCTTTTCATTAATTTCAATAGTGTTTATCTTTGCTTGATGGAGGGTTCTTACGCTAGCTACTTTAGTGTCTTTGGTAATTCCAACATCTGTGTCATCTCAGGCTTCTTATTTCTTGTCCATTCTCTTGAATGTTGGTCAGCTAATTTTGGTTCTCCGTATGTTAAATAATTTTGAATTATATCCTGGATGATTTGAATATTATGTTGGTAGACTCCTGGTTCTATTAAATCCTTTGCAGAACTTCTTGTTTGTTGGTTTAAGCAGGCAATTCTAGTTAGGTTCAGACTACAAGTTCTAATTCTTCTGAGTGTAGTGTTTCCAAAGCCAGTTCAGTTTTCTGACTTCGCTGCACTTTTTTAGATCAGCCTGGCACATTACCTCTTGGGGTTGGTCATGGACTTGGGTAGCAGGTTATATCAGGGGCCCTCAACCCCCAAGCCGTGCACTGGTCCTGGTCCGCAGCCTGCTAGGAACTGGGCTGTGAGCTCCGTGCCCTGCCCACCCGCCAAATTCTTCCAGGAGGCCAGCCCCTGGTGCCAAAAAGGTTGGGGACTGCTGGTTTACATGATAGTTCACTTCCTGAAGCCTTTGTTATTTCCTTTGCATCTGTTCTGTGAGTGCACAGCTTGCAGGTAAGCCCAGGGTTTATGTCACTTCATACACAGGTTTAGAGGAATCTCACCCTCCAGCTCTCTCTCCGGGGCTTCTTCCATATTCTCCAGCCCCCGGGGGTCTCTTTTCCCAGCACCCCTGGTCAGAAAGATGTATTTCCTTCAGATCTTTAGCTTTCTCTGCTTTTATGAATTTCTTCTTGATTGGAGTCTCCCATTTTGCAGACTATTATTTAAATTCTGATTTTAGTTCTGCCCACCCGCCAATTCCAAATGCACCTGTCATTTTAAACCATTTTTAGAGTGTTCAAGTAGTGCACTTTGCATTCTGTTGGGGTTTTCTAGTTGTGATCAGTGGGAGGGAACCTGTATTGGCTTCTCCATCCTAGCTGGCATCAGAAGTCCCCTGATATTTTATTTTATCCTAAGTGTTTATTCTCTGAATTTTATACCATGAACATATGCTATTTATAAGAGTAAATGTGTTTTTGAAAAAAAATGAAAGAAATAATTAGTGTGAGGTATTCCATTATTTTTCAGGATAAAATGTATTCATGTAATTGTTTTTCAATGATCAGATAATTACACATGAAAATGATTAATGGTAGCCCATTTGGGCGCAGGTATGGGACAGCAGGCAGTCCCTTATTATGACAGTGTCATGGAAATTAGTACAGTCTTTTTCCAAGGCAATATGGCTATCTTGGTAAATTTAAAATGTGCATTACCTTTGAGCTATCAGCAGAGTAGCAGTTTTTAACCAAATACCAGGTCTTTGAATCCAGACTTTTTCCGAGTCATGAAATGATGAGCTTGGTATCAAGGTTCAAGGCTACAGAGACCCTTCGTGAGAGTATCCCTGAGTTCTAGCACACCAAGTGTCCACTCAGCTCGTGTGGCCACCTGCTTCTCAGAGGATTTGCATGATTACTTCATGCATGTCAGAATGCTTTCTAAACTGTGTTTCTTGAGGGAGCAACTCTTCACTACACTTTATTTTTCCTGAGCATTTATACTAGTTGGTATTTTTTTGATACTTAAATTTTGTTTATTATCTCTTCTCTCCACTAATGTAGGCTCTCTTGATAGATTTTGCTTCTCTTGTTCTGTGCTACAGGCCCAGCACTGAAACCACCGAGATGGGGGACTTAACACATATTATTGATTAAGGAATGATGCCTGGGGGCTAGACATGGGGGTTCTACTTTTCTCTCTTTCCTCATATTCTCTTCCAGCCTCGATTTCCCCTATTTCAGTGCCTAGCCCAGTGTTCGAACTTTGAAATCCGTCAAATGGAGGATTTGGAAATTAGGAGAGGATTTGAAAGTTCTTACCCATCTTTCAAGCATTCTATACTTCACTAACATTCTCCCCTGTCATGAACATACAGGGTGGAGGAAAAGTAAGTTTATGGTTCATATGGAAAGTGATACAATAATTAATACATATTAATACAAGAATAAAGTCTGTGTTTTGCATACTCTCATCTGTTGACCTACTTTTGCCCCACCCTCTATGTAGAGTGGGTTTTAAAACAGGAATACCAGAATAGTTTTTTTCCTGCTTAAAACCTTACAGTCAGTTTTTCCCAAACATGGACCACAATGAATGCATTTCAACAGCCCCATTCCAAATTCAATTAATTCTTTATATTGCAATTATCACTGCTTCTCAAGTGAGCACTCCATTCCACATTTTGACATATCTGAAAGATGGATGTCTCTCAGTATCACCTGCACCTTAGCAATGCGTCATAGTTTAATTTGTAATGTTTGAGGCATAATACAAATGATGGGCCTGAGATTTTGTGAAATATGGCATTTGGGTTTCCAGTAGTTTCTTTTCTTCATTTAAGGGTATTAAATGGAAATCAGTGTTGTAGAAAGGGGCCTGCAGCTGAAAACAAAAAAAAACCCCTGAATGCCATTTTGCTAATTACGTGTGTGACAATTGGCAGGGACTTTGCTCCTTTGGGACTTGCTCAGTTCTGGAAAGTGGTTTTGAGAGAGAACATTTTAGTGTGGGGTTATTTCTTTGTTAGAAACAAGAAACCGTAACTTCCGTGTGGAAGCAGTGACCACGAAGAACCACGAGTGGGCGTGGCAACCCAGGGCAGAAAGTGGAGCTTGGTCTCATGAACTGCCAATACCTAGAACCGGAAAATGGTCGGAATCTGAGGAAGCTACTTTCTTTTCTTTTCTCTCTTCCTAGCGCTCTCTGATTCCCCATGCATCCCCTTCATAACTTGTTGTTCCCTTTTTCCCCAATGCTGTAGACTCCTTTCCCCGCCTAGATACACGTGGTCGAAGCTAGCTTCTCTCGCTTCTAGTTTTCCACCAGAGGCTAGTTAGCATATCTGGGTGCAAACCTACTCTGCTTCTCCCACCTTTGTTCAGGAATCCAGGTAGGGGAGACTCATTTATTACAAATGGGGCTGAGAGGTCCACGCCAGTACTTGGTGGGAGTTCATTCTCAGCAAGGAGAGGACAAGCTTGGCAGGTTCTGTGGTAGGTAGATAACCTCTATGGCCTCTTGCAGCTGGGAACAAGAGGTAGGGAGGAATTACAATTTTAATGCAGTCTAGAACTTTTCTGCTAAAAGATGGTCTTGGTGATGGATTTCAGAAGGTGAAAATCTTTCCTTAATATTATCTTAGTCATGGAAATATTACTGATAACTCCTGGACTTTTTTCTTATTTTATAAAAGAGACTCCATAGAAATGGCTGTCTTCCAAATCTAACATGAAGCCAGAGAGGAGAGGACTTTAAAAAGCATAATGTCATAACTTTTATTTTTTCAATCGAAATAATTAGCCCAATGGTAATTATTTGTCATTGTGAGATATTTCATCAGAGAGGCAGCATTACTTGAATCAAGCATCTTTCTGTAGAGTTTGTGTTTATTCTTTTATTTTCATTGTGTGAAACATTTGAATCTTATTGATGGTTCTACTTGCAGATGGGACAATTGTGTGTGGGGGGGGGAGGGGAAGAAGGGGGGATAGAGCGAAGGAGAACGGGCATATTTTGTTACTTGTTTACCTCCTGCAACAATATTTCCATTAGATTCTTGAGCACAACCGTGTTCCAGGCTCATTCCTGTTATCCTCAGTTCATTGAAGAGAAAACTGAGGCCCAGAAACAATGGATGACTTGCCCCAGTCGCACTGCGAGCCTGTGCTGCAGCTGGGATTTGAACGTGGACCGTCTGACTCCAGGGCCTGTGCTCTCTCACCGTACCTTCCTGTGTACTCTCTCCACACACAAGTTCCAGTTCTGGCATCTGTGAAATTTCTCTGAGATTTTAATCAACTCCTTAACGTTTTTACGCCTCCTTTGCATCAGGTGCAGTATCCGCCAAGTAGAAATTACTCAAAAAAATATTTGAGTATTTGAATTGGGTGCTCATCTACAGACAGGGTTAAGGTGAGGGCTGTTGTGCATGCTGCGCTTATAGAGCAAAGGGATTAAGAGTTTGGGCTGGCCGGTCCACCTCCATGACCCTGGGTTGTTGTTTATTATTATTATTATTATTATTATTATTGGCATCTAAACACAGGCATGTCCTTTTCCAGCCCTGTTTTTTGAACTTTATTTTATTCTTAATTAGTTTACATTCAATGTTATTTTGTGTTAGCTTATAGTGGTTAGACAAATACTTTACAAGGTGTTCCCTTCAATAGTTCCAGTACCCATCTGGTACTATACATTACAATACTATTGACTGTATTTCCTAGGCTGTGTTTTACATCCCCGTAATTTCTTTCCGCCTTAGTTTTCTCAATGACAAAGCAAAAGGTAATGAGATAACTAAGTCATTGGATCATTATGAGGCTTAGAAAACATTTAAAAAATATCAAGAAGGTAAGCATATAATAATTGCTCTGCAAATTCCAGCTATTCAGTAATACAAAGGAAATTTTAGACGGGCAAGGATTTGGAAACTGGGTGTTGAAAAACAGAACTCTGACCTTGGTTTCAATCCTTGCCCTTGTGACATGGTAATCCCATGTCAGGGTCTTGGGGACACAAAACACTCACCTTTCTCTGTGGCAACTGCTGATTCCAGGCTTGTGAACAGCCTAAAGGCAAAAAGAAGAATTCAGGGCACCATCAGAAAGCATGTAGAAGCTTTCTAGGGTATAACACTGAAGCTTAACTTTACGGTTTTCCTTACCCACTGGACACAGATCTGTAACCCTCAGGGTCTGCGGCTTCCTTTCATTCAGAATCAGAAATCCGGGAATTTGGTTGAGCCAAGAAGAAAGCAATGGGGTGAAAATTAGCAATAAATTTACTCTGATGACCAGATGTTGAAAGATTCAATATCTGTCTGTATATGTATTTGTTTATAATCCACCTCTACTGATATCTTTTAACATGGAAAAGTGACTAATTTCCCTCTCACATGCCATAATTTTAAAGGAGCGAGCACTTTATCACCTTTAATAGATTTACCATAAATGTGAAATGGAGGAAAGGTTAGTTCAGTCTGTTATGTAATTATATAAACGGCCTTAGAATTCAACTTCGATTTGGAAGTTTCATTCGGTGGAATGATGGAGATATCTCTTGGTAATTTGCTGTTTATGAACTAATGTTCCTTTTACCCCTCCCCACTGGTAGATATCAATCCTCAAGGCCCAAATAATGTCTCTTCCTATGATTGAATTTTACTTTTCTTTGTCCAGATGAAATTTTCCTCCCCAAACCGGCATATGTTTAGTGGGATATTCAAAACCTGCCGGTAATTTATGAATAGTCCTGCTGGGCCAGAATGAACCTTTGCTTTTATTACAAGACCGTAAGTCCAATGGAGTGAAACTACAGGAGAATTAGAATGACAGAGCTTATCAGACTCTGCTGCAACTGTAAAAAAAAAAAAAAATGATATCCAGACCTGCAATCTCAAGCATTTAAAGAAAATGTAATACATTTTTGAATCTTGTCTATTGAACATCAGTCTAGCACATCATAGGACTCTTCCCTCTGACTTTGCCTATGGACAGTGCATCGGTGTTCTGGACTGAAATATTTCAGGGTGAAAGGCTGTGTGGTTTAAGTTTTATGAGGAGAGATTAGGTTTCCGGTCTGCTCTGCGAGGACTCAGAAGCGTGTTCGAAAATCCCTCTGCCGCCTGTGAGCTGTAGGTGGAGCTCTTGCGCCGCGTCCCGGCGGCGTTCCCAGCTCCACTCTTCCCAAGTTGTTTATGCAGTTTTGGAAAGGGCAGGCCCAGCAGAAATGTGGTCGCTGTGGCTGAGCTCCTGGATGGCCCTGTTGGAAAGCTGGTGGAGGAGACTGGATTAATGGGATTTCATGGGACGCGGGAAAACCAGCCAAAAGCCTGGCGAGGTTGGGAGCTTGAGGTTTATGGGGGACTGTGGTTTTCAGTCTCTGCGGGACGGAAGGAAACTGCCATTGCCCCTCCAGGTCTTCATGGGATGTTCTGCAAACGTCCCTGAAGGGCCTCGGTTTTGCCGTTTGTGAAATCAGTGGCTTCTCTGAGCTGTTCCCTGTCCTCCTTTTCTTTTACAACATTCTGCAAGTCGAAGGTGTTTTTAATGTATTTCCCAGCCAGATCAGTTTGTCTTGAGGAAATGTAAGGGGCCCTGGGTGTGAGGGCGAGGAAAGACAGAGTTAGAAAAGGTAACACTCTGTGCCCAGAGCTTCACAAAGGTTGTCTCCTTTCCTTTCTAACAAGAGCCCATGAAACAGATGTCACTGGCACTTTTTTTACAGATGGAGCTGTGCAAGCTCGGTAACGAGAAGGAATCCATGTGAAGACACGTATCGAGCAAGTGGCAGAGCTGAGTTTTGGACCTAGCTCTGTTCAACTCCAGTTTGGGGGGTATTTTCTCTGTCATCAAAGCTTTGTATACACCTGCTACAGAAAATATGGAACGTAGTCTGTTTTTTTTTTTTTGAAGTGAACACAGAGAGTTTAAATTAAAAATGATTGGCGTGAATTTAAATTGTGTGCAACCAATGTTTCACCTACCAGTATGGCAAACATAGTTAGCACATTGTTTTGACACTGGTATTTAGTCATACCATCTTCAAATTGTAACAACTTTACACTTACTTACACTATAACTAGACCATTTAGAATAGTCTAGTAATTGAAGTGAACGAGACGATCATTTGTTTTTTTTTTTAGTATAAATAATTTTTTAATGTTCAACCACCTTTGCATTTGGGGATCCAACCCAATTGGTTATTATTTTAAGTTATTTTAATATATTACTACATCAATTTTGCTAATGATTTTTTAATCTCACAATAAGACTAGTTTATAATGTTTATTATACTCTTATTGGGTTTCACATTAAAATAATTATTGTGTCATAAAATGAACTATGAAGTTTTTCATGTTTTTTCTTTTTTCTATTTATTTATTTATTTACATATTTTTTCAAGTAGAGTTGTCTCCATTTTCCCCATCCCCTCCTTCCTCCCCACCCCTACCTCCCACCTTTGAAGTTTTTCATCTTTTTGTGTATAACAAAGTAATTATTTGTTTCTTGAAGGTTTGGGAATTGTGTCCTTAAAACATGGACGTTTCATTAATTGCCATTGCACTTTCTTGTATGGTAATTAGTCTATGAAAGTTTCTTACTGATTCGATAGTTAGTTTTCCTAATGTTCTAAGAGAACAGTTCCTTTTACTTGGTGTTGTTGATTTATCAGTATGAGGCTGTACAGAATATTCTCTAAAATATTTTTGATGCTGGAATATTACCATTGTTCTCTCCCAGTGAATTAATTGATCCAGGCAGTGATGATCAATGGCGGCTCCATCACAAAACAGAGAATCGGGTCTTGATGAAAGTACACAGTGTCACCTCTGAAGTAAGTTGTCTTGTCACACAGTGGGGCCTGAATCTTTAATGTTTTCGCACCCGACTGCCAATTTTCAGTGAATGAAGACTACAAAGGAACTTGTAAAATGACACTGCAGGATGTAATAAACAAAATCCAGACTGTGGGCACAGGACGGGGCCAAAGACAGTTTCTTCAACAGAAGTGTTAGGGGAAAAAGAGAGATAAAAAGAGAAGGGACACATGATTAAAGGAAACAGAAAAGACATCAGCTAATAGCAGTATGTGGGTCTTGTTTGGATTCTGGTTCAAACAAGGAAACTAAAAAATTGTAAGATGACTGGATAATATAAAAACTGAAACATGAATACTGAAAATATAATGATGATACAGTGGCTGTCTTTAAAAAGAGGTACTTACCTTTTAGTGATACATACTGAATATTTACAAATGCAATCATTTGATGTCTGAGATTTGCTTCAAAATCATCTAGGCTGGAGGGAATGGATAAGGGGTAGAGATGAAACAAAATTAGCTATGAATTAGTCATTCTGAAGCTGGCTAATGGGTACATTGAGATTCATTATTCTATTTTTTCTACTTTTGTACACATTTGAAATTTTTCAACTCCCCAAAATCTTTGCATCCTAGCTATATTCCCCTTTTTTATGACTTATATTGGTTATGATTTTTCTTTATATATTTTTGATAAAGCTTTCTAAAATTTGTATATTTTATTATTCTTTCCAAAAGACCAGTCTTTTTTGCTTTATTAGTCCACATCTACAAATTTGTTTTATTTTCTAATAATTTATCATCTTTTTCTCTTTTTTTTAGATTTTATTTATTTTTAGAGAAGGAAGGGAGGGAGGGAGAGAGAGAGAGAGAGAGAGAGAGAGAAAGAGAAACATCAATGTGCGGTGCGGTTGCTGGGGGTCATGACTGCAACTCAGGCATGTACCCTGACTGGGAATCGGACCTGTGACACTTTGGTTCTCAGCCCGTGCTCACTCCACTGAGCTATGCCAGCCAGGGCTATCATTTTTTTCTGATTCATCCTCTTCTCCTTTCTTTAGCTTTATTCTAGCCACACCCCTGGATGCTACCTGAGAGAGCAGTGATTTCGGACCTGTATCCTGAAGCACTTCAGTCCATAGAACTAGACTGATCACTCTCTCCCCTAAAAGACTGTGGGGATCAATCTCATCAGCTCACACCTTCCTGTTCATCCCCATTTTTGTCATTTGTGTACTACCCTGTGCACTGCCAGCCCCTTGTTCCTGGGCTCCGAAAGCCTCCGCTGTGTCCTCTGGAGCCTGCAGTGTTTGTCAGCAAACTGCCTTGTCTCTCCTCTGTGCACCGTGCTCACTTGTTGTTGGAAGTGCAATGTAGGTGTCTTCCATGGGCTAAACGCCTTAAAAAGACTGTATTTTCTCTCCCCTCATGCTCCATGTACCTCAAGAGCAGATGCTGCAGTTGGTGCCCTCCTGTTCTCTATTGCCTTTACTAGATCAGGACTCTCTCCTTCTTACAAAAAAACCCAAAAACCCAAAACCCAAAATCTTGCTGCTTCTGCAAAAGCACAGGCTCTTTCCCCAGGGTCCTCCTACTGCATCATACGGTCTTCCTTGTGACTTCCAAGCCCGTTATCGTCCTTGGCAAATCCAGTTGCTGCCCTTCAATATCTGGCTCCTTCATTCCTGGAACTTATCTTAATGATCTTTTTCTGCACTCCAGCAGCCTTTCAGTTCCATGGACACTCTCAGAGCCACTTAAAAAATGTCATCTCATCTGTAACCTCGACTGTCAACGTGTGACCTTGAATACAACCCTGTATCTGAATCTACTTAAGTACAAATGTTCTCGGTTTCTGAAGTACTTTCTCCAATTATAACAGCTCTTTGACTACATCATTGTCTCACACTATTATTACCATCAATGTAAACTATCTTATAGTTTTTGATATTTAATATAGTTTAATTCTGAATTGTCTTTAGTTTGTTTTTTTCTCATATTTTACTATGAACATTGAGCAATTTTGAATTAATTTTAGAGTGAAGACCCATATACCCACCACGCAGATTCTGCCATTCTACTGCTTACACATACCTAGTCATCCACCATTGCTCTCTATCCATGCATTAAGTCATTATGCACTTGTAGATACATTTCAGAGTAAATTGTAGACTTGAGTGTATTTCCTGCTACATATTTCACCACGAATACCTTTACCTAGAGTTCAGTATTCATTTACAGGTTATTTTGTTGGAGTTAAAAATTATACACAATGAAATGCACAGATGTAAGCGTGCATTTGCTGAATTTTGACAAATGCTTATCCTTGTATAATCAAATCTCCTATCAAGATCCAGGCCCTGGCTGGTGTGGCTCAATGGATTGCACGCCAGCCTGCAAACCAAAAGGTTGCCGGTTTGACTCCTGGCCAGGACACATGCCTGGGTTGCGGGCCAGGCCCCCAGCTGGGGGCGTGCAAGAAGCAACTGATTGCTGTATCTCTCACACATCGATGCTCCTCTCCCCCTATTTCCCCCTCGCTCCCCTTCTCTCTACATAAATAAATAAAACCTTAAAAAAAGATACAAAACATTACCAGAATTCCAGACAGTTCCCTCATGTCCTATCCCACTCAATCTATGCCCCACACCTCCCGACGCCACTGGCTGATATTCTGATTTTTTTCATCATAAGTTACTTTTGCATTTCTAGAATTTTCTATGCATCATCAAATAGGTGTTCCTATGTGTAAGATTCCTTTCACCTGCATATATAATGCTTTTGAGCTTCATCCAATGTTTATGCAGATTTTGGTAATTTATTCATCTTTATTGCTGAATAGTATTCTATTGTAAGACTCTACCACAGTTTGTTTACCCAGTCTCCTATTGATGAACACCTGGGCTATTTCCAGTTTTTGCTGTTATCTCCTCATGTATTAATTGGCCATTTGCATATCTTTGTGAAGTTTCTCTTCAAACTTCTAATTGGATTAATTTTCTTTATATAAAATGGATAACAGTCTTTTGTCAGATATGTTTTGCAAATAATTCTGCCTTCCCTACTCATTTTCTAAATAGTATCTTTTGATGAACAAAAGTTTAAAATTTTGATGAAGTTTAACTTATCAAATTTTAATGCTATTTACTTTCTGTGGCTTGCACAAGAAATGCTTTTCTACCCAGGATCATGAGGATCTTCTCTTATTTTCCTATAAAAGCTTATGGTTGCAGCTTGTATTTTTGATGCTATTGTAAATGTAATTTTAAAAATATTGATGAGATTTGGCATTTTTGTCCTATTCCTTATTTAATGAGAAAGTGAACTCAGTATTTCACAATTAAGTATGATCTCAGTTACTGGTTTTTCATAGATTTCTTTTCATCAGATGAAGGATGTTCTCTTCTGTTTCTGCTTGACTGAGGGATTTCAGCATGAGCGGGTGTTCTGTCGTGTCAAATGGATATTCTTTGCTCATTGAGATTGACACATGGCTTTCAATTTTCCTCTGAACGTGGAGAGCTTTATGTAGATTTTCAGATGTTAAGCTAATTTTGCATACCTTGGTAACCCTACTTATTAATGATGTATAATTTTTGGTGTGTATTGCTGAAAATAATTTGACATTGAAAAATGATATTTTCATATATGATTTTGAGGGGTATTGATTTGTGCTTTTCTTTTTTTTTGATATTTATCAGGCTTTGCTATTAAGATTATGCTGGTCTCATAAAACAAGTTGAGAAGTGCTTTCACCTTTTTAATTTTGTGATAGGGTTATTGTGGGATTTGTGTTATTTTTATCCCTTAAGTGTGTGGCAGTGTGCATCAGTGACTCTGTCTGGGACGGGAGTTTGGGAACATCCAAGACACCTCATTACACGCCTTCTTAATCTCATTTGGTCTATGACAGTCTCTCAGACTTCCTGTTTTGTTTTTGTTTTGTTTTTGATGACCTTAAACATTTTGAGATCAAATTTTAAATAGAATCTCTCTCAGTCTGGATTTGTTGGAATTTTTAAGAAATCACAATTAGTATGTGGTGATGGAAAGAGGATCACAGAGATAAAGTGCCTTTCTCATTATATCATACGAAGTGAATATACTGTCAACATAACGTATCACTGGTAATGTTGACCTTAGTACCTGGTCAAGGTAGAGCTTGTCAGGATCTCCACCATGAAGTTGCTCTTTTCCTCCTTCCATACTCTTTGGAAGCAAGTCACTAAGCACAGCTCGAACTCTGGGGTGGGGCGTTAAGCTCCATTTCCTTGAGGGGCAGTGCCTACACAAATTATTTGGAATTCTGTGTGGGAGATCTATCTCTTTGATGAAAGGATTTTTTTTTAATGCTGTACAAAATTTTAGTTTCCTGTCGTCTTACTTTTATTAGCTAACGTGGCCAAATGATCTCTGCTTCTTATCCTCACCTACCGCTTTCTCTACAGTGCTGCCCAGCAAGAAGTTCAATCATGCTGGAGAGCAAACTTTCTCAGATCAGCGCGGTTGGTTGATATCGGTATTGTGGTATTGGCGAGAACTTGTTGCGATTTTGTTTCCTGCTTCACGTGGAGCTACTGCTCACTAACATAAAGGATCAATTATCAGCCTGTGTTTCTGGAGGGACGTCAGTGCTTCTGAACTCCACTACGGAAAATATAAGGCTGCACAGAGAACAAGGACATCATGCCTCTCGCTCACAAAACACCCTGAAATGAGGATATCGAGTGTTCACGAAGTTTTAAATACGTACGAAGTTTGTAGAGTGTCGTGATCGTACTGTTTTTGTGGGTGTGGGTGGGAGCGAGTAATTCTGCTCGTGAATCATAGTATAACAATGAAGGCTTTTTAAGAGAAGGAAAGAGAATAGTAGGTGCTATTTTGGCTCTGAACAAAAATATTCAGTGAACCCTGTCTGCTGCCATCACAAAGGCACCTGGTGAAAACACCTGCTGCTCCTCTTTTCTGTCATTAAAGGACTAAATGTCAGGAAACACTTCCAGTGACACTTTCTGAAAAGAGAGGGCGCAAAATCTATGTACTTAGGGAGCTTATATAGATTTTGAGATGATGGCTTGTATCAGGTGTGCTCCTCAGGATGATGATGGCGTAGATATTTTTAATGACATTGGGCATTAAGTATCCTTTCCTGAGAACTCCTTACCACTCTTTGGGAATAAGTGGTATTGATATTTGGGTTGACACTCTTTCAAGATATTTTATATGCCTATACCCAAGTATACGTATACTTTTACAATACTGTCCCCATACTAACCATTTCTTTGTTATTAAATATTCTTCTGCAACATCATTTGTAAAGGCTACACTGTTCCAGTGAATAGATGCACCGGTATTTAATGAGTCTCATATTATTATTGAACTGCCACCAAGAGTGCTGTGATGAACACATCTTGATAGTTATTTTTGACATATTATTGATTCATTCCCTAGAGAAAAGTTGCTCAGACTTGGCACTATGGACACTTTGGGAACAGGACTGTCTTGCATACTTTAGGGTGTTTAGCAGCATCCCCGGTTTCTTTTCCATCGATGCCAGTAGCACCCCACCCCTGGTGGTGACAGCTCAGACTGTCCCCAGACATTGCCCAGTGTCCCATGGGAGCCAGAATTTCTCCTCCATTGAGACTCAGTGGCTGTGCGTGCATTCTTTGAAGAACATCAGCTTGCTATAAAAATGGTGTGCACAATTTAAATGAAAACAGAACAAAACAATGTAAGGTTAGATTTTCAATGTGAAGAAAAGTAATATGAGAATATAAAGAAACAACTTAAAAATTCATAAAAATTTCTCTTAAACCCTGCCTACCAAGTTCTTAGAGTTTAGTTTGCCCAGAGATAAATACAGTGGGGTGCTGTTTCATCTTTAGCTATGAGAAAATTTCTGTGTAGCAACAGAGAGAGCTCAGAATAAATAAGAAGACCCAACTCTCAAACTGTCTCACCTTTTTAATTGTATACTACTTTGTAGTTTTATATTCTGTAACCACATTTACAGATTTTATTTAGATCCTTAATTTTTTTTCCCCATAGGCAGCTAATAGGACTGATCAAGTGTTTAGATTTTAGAATCAAACTAGATTCTGATACTACATCTTGCCAGTTTGTAACTAACTCATCTGGACCCACTTTAATCCTGAGTTTCTGTACCTGTAAAATAGGAAAATAATACCTACCATTCAAGTTATTGGGGAAATTAAGTATGTCTTGAGGCTCTTAGTGATGTTTGGTATAAGAAAGCACTCATTACACATTATCCCTTCCACAATTTATTTGAGAAAATATATTATAGAAAGAATAACATTATTCTTTTCTCAAATAAATTGTGGAAGGGATAATGTTATTCTTGGAAAGAATGTTATTAATGGAAAGAATAATGTTATTCTTTCTATGTTATTTATTTTCTCAGTTTAATTCTATAGGCCATCTATAGAGGCATTTCAGTAGCAAGATGTCCTAAAACTTTTTCATCGGTATAATAATTTCAGCTGTGATATTTTAAGGTTGTGAATATTTTTGTTTAGAGATTTTATTTATTTATTTTTAGAGAGGGAAAGGAGGGAGAGGGAGAGAGAGAAACATCAATGTGCGGTTGCTCGGGGTCATAGCCTGCAACCCAGGCATGTACCCTGACTGGGAATCGAACCTGTGACACTTTGGTTCGCAGCCCACGCTCAATCCACTGAGCTACACCAGCCAGGGCAGGTTGTGAATATTTTAACTGTGTATTCGATACCATCATAGTTGCTATTTGAGTTATTTGGACCAGATCCTTTTGGATGAATATGGGAGGAAAATACTGGATGCTTTATTATCTGTTTTTAGTTTCAATTATTTTTATTTTTATTTTTATATTTGCTAATGTTCATAATATGTTAGTACAGTGGTGTGATGTATTTGATTTGTAAATAGATAAAAATATATTGAGGATGCTTGATGAAGATTTCCTGACTGCTGGGGACTGAGATCAACATCTATTTTGGAGACCATTGATCTGGAAGGCTGCGATTTTATGATTTCTGAGGTCTGGGATGGAGGAACGGAGTCATAAATCCACTGCCTGTCAGAATCCCGGCTGTTTACCGGGGGTTATTTCAACATCATTATGCACGAAGTTTCATCATTCTCGTGGTTTTCAAGTACAGCAGAGGCACCCCCTTTTAACTGTTCGCGCTCCAGCCTTTCTCTCCAGATTGACTGAAGGCGAGAGCAAGATGAAGCATTTCTCCATGTCTCTGATGGGACCTTGGAAGATGTTCTCTTTCTCTCTCTTTTGAAAGTGGAAGAGAAGATACAAGGTTCCAAGTTTGTATTTTGAAAAACCAAAGCTAGATAAGTAGGTGATAGCAATGTCCAAATTAACCCTTCTGTCCCTTCCCTCAGGCCTCCCTTAAAATGATGACATCTAAAGGTAATGGGAATGTACCATAAGATTGGCAGTGTGTAAAGGATATCAGGGTTCAGCAGCTGTTGGAAGGGAGTAGGGTGTGTGTGTGTGTGTGTGTGTGTGTGCACATGCACATCAGTGTTTGGATAGGAGACCCAGCATTCGCTGGGTTCCTGGTGTCTGACGGGCTCTTTACATTGGATACTTATATCGTCTCTGTTCACCCTCGTACAAGCTAAGGAGGGGAGAAAAGAATTTCTTTCTCCTCTCACGGTAAAGAGGATTTAACAGGCAAGGAAGATAAAGTAGGAAGTTAAGGCTTTGTTGTATTCCACATTGGCCCTTCCCTTTCCCCACTCCACAGACTATCAGTGTTTTGTGAGCACTTCCAGAAATTTCTATGTATATAGAGGAAAAAATATGGACACACTCTTTCAACAGATGAGAATCCTAGTGTGCCAGTTAGAGTCATGTTGTAGATATTATTACAGAAACTTCTTTTCCTCAGTTTGCAATGTAATTGGGATATTTGTAATACCAGTATAAATAGATTTACCTTATTCTTTGTAGAGGTTTCATGGCACTCCACTGCATGGAACTACTGTAATAAATTTAGCTACTTCCTTATTCAACACTGTAATATTTCTGTATGCTTCCTTGGACATTTTTCTAGGGATACATTTATAGAAATAAAATTCCTGGTTCAAAAATGTATGCATGTTTGAAATTTAGATCCAATGAGAGTACATCAGTTTATCTTCCCACCAGTGAGAAATTTTCCTTAAAAAATTCATATTGTTTCAATTTTATGGGCAATAAAGACATTTAATTTTTCTCTTACTTTTTTTTTCTTTTTAAATAATAAGTGACATCGCGCATCTAGAAGAGGTCATTTTATTTTTTTTAATTTTTAAAAAAATATTTTATTTATTTATTTTTAGAGAGGGAAGGGAGGGAGAGAGAGAGAGAGAGAAACATCATTGTGCGGTTGCTGGGGGTTATGGCCTGCAACCCAGGCATGTACCCTGGCTGGGAATCAAACCTGGGACACTTTGGTTCCCAGCCTGCGCTCAATTCACTGAGCTATACCAGCCAGGGGTAAGAGGTCATTTTATAAACGTTACTGAGATTAGGGCTCTTTTCTGTTGTATTAGTGACATCCTAGACCGTTTCTATACTTAGGGTCACCCAAGAAGCCAGAGTGGAGGCCACAGGCTGTGTGAGTTTGAACGAACTTTGGCTGCTCCCTCAAGCAGACTGATTCCTGAGAAAACATCAAAAGCTTCACCCGAGTGACTCATCACCCAAATCCAACAGAGGTAATAGAATAACTCACATTGCACAGCCTTTGGCTGTTGAGTCGGCTGTGTGAGGTCAATGGTGCCCACTTTCTCTGCAGGATTTTGCTTTGGGAAAAAGATTTATTGGTTAGTCTTCACATTACAATGTAGCCAGGGGCTTTGGGACCTGAATCTCTGTATTCAGAAGCATTGAGAAAAATTACTTAACATCTTGGCCTCAGGTAACAATATCTACTTCATGGAGCTGGATCAGGCATTCAATTCTATGGGGATATACTGCTGTCCACCGCAGTAACTATCCTTCATGTCATTTCATTATTTTCCAAGGCTTTACTTTGTTTTGGATTGTGAAAAAGCTTATGGCCAGAGAGAAACCAAAGTGGATATTTTAAGAGGCATATAAAAGCTTGGCTGGCCATGCAACTGGATTATTAGCTGCTCAATGGGCAACTTCACAGATGTAGTGTTACCTGGCTTGGGTTTACGTGCTCTAATTGTGATTTTAAAATGTATTTTTCTTTTCCATGACAGTCAGGTAGTCTGAATGGTCTATATTCTCTAAACATTTCTTGCTTGACTCTTTTATCAGAGTCCACTCTTAACATTCAGTGGATGGTCTCCACAGCCAAGCAGAGGTTTTGCCCTGCTGTGGCCTCTGGAAGGGAATTCACGTTTTCTCTCCTTTTCCTCTCAGCCTGCCGGAGTGTTTTAGAGTCTCCCACACACCTTTCCTCTCTCAAAGACATTTTCAAGTTTAGTCATATATTTTTAAAGAGTCAGATAATTTTCAGGTAATGCAATTTTGGAATCCTGCAGACTTTCAAAGAAGTGCAAAGAATTAAAACAACGCCTTATATACAGAGGCATCTACCGTGTCTACCTAAGACTTACAGCTGCCCATTTGCTAGTTATTATAGCATTGCTAATGTTACCTATTTTTCAAAGTCATTAAAATAAACTTGGTTGAAAGTAATGTTATTTACTAAAACAATAAGGTGGAATAAGGCATAGATCTCTTCACATTGGTTTAAATTTGAAGTATATGGAAAAGTATTTGAAGTTTTATGGAAAATGGGACATTTTGAAGATTAGTCTTAACAGGAAACTCTTTTCCTGTGTAAATATCTTATAACCATACACTATGTAATACTGGAGTTTTTCCTGACAAATTGTGTTTTTGAGAACTGTCCGTCCAGGTGAAATGTACTGATGTGAAGATTTCTTAGCTTTCATTGTGAGTGTTCAAACCCCTTCACCCCCGAAATCATGTATATGATAGTATTTGTTGTGGTACATCTAGTCCGTTCAAATGGAATTATCTACTTCGACATTATCATGAAAGAACACTAAAAAACCCCCCACAATAAATTGCTTGCAATTGTGGTAAAGAATGAGCTTTTACTGATCAGTTAGCAAATACCAAAGGCATACTCACTGTCTGTACCTGTGCAGTCAATAGTAGATTAGTATTTTATACGGTGTAAGAAAGGATATTTTAAAAATGCATTAAGTTGTTCTTACTGAAGGGCATGAGAGCATTGCATAAGCTCTAATTCCTGCCAGCGAGAGAACCATTTGTAGAGTGTTCACGTATTCAAACAGGTTTACTGCAGCTGTGTTCTCATGCAGCACGCTAGGTCCAGAGCAGGGGGTGGCGCACGAGAGGGGTGAAAAGGTTAGGAAAGCACACTGCCTTAGGGATGCTACAAGTCTGAGGATAGGGGAGCACAGAGAGGCAATCATGTAAATAAGTAACAGTAATACAGAGAAGAATGAGAAGTACTCATCAAAGGTGAAATGACAATAGTATGTGATATCAGTACTGTCTACACTAAGTGCCCATTATTTCCTAAGGACTTAATCCCCCCCCGCCCCCCGGTGCGTGTTAGGTCATCTCCCCAACATCCATTTCCCTCTCTTTTCCCATCTCACATTTACTGTCTAGTTTATGGGCAGAAAGATATTTTACAGGGTTTGCAACCCCCTCTTCTGTGCTGTAGTGATTGGTTCATTTGAGCAGGTCTGAACCAATTAGGGATTTTTCTGTTCCTGGAAATGGTTCAGGAATCGGTTTATTAACCACATCTGGACAGTGGAACATGAGAGGTTTTCTGAGACTGGAAAAATTCTCCGCTATTCTGGAAGAGCTTTCTGAAGCGATCATTTTGTTTTGAAGTGATCTCTTCATCTCTTTTGTTTTGGATGGGGAATCCTATAACTCAATGGCAGCCTCTCCCGACCATGAGGGAGAACCAACCTTAAACTCAATCTGACCCATTAGAAGGCAGAGCAGAGGGAGAGAGAAAGAAATAGGTCCTTGATCCTGTAACTGAACCACTGGATCAAACCAAACCTGAAGCCTACATTTCCCATGGAATTTGAGATAACTGAGCTAATAAAGCACTTAGGTTTTTTATCCCAGTCTGAGATGGGGTCCATCTTACCACCAATCACTCTAAATTATACCCAGGAGGTTTTTTTTTCCAATCTCATTACAACCTTATGAAATAGATGATATTATTGTCATCATTTTATGAGTGAAGAAACTGAGGCTCAGAAAGGCTGAATAGTTGGTCCTGAACCTCAGAAGTAGTAAGTGGCAAAGCCCAGACTTTGCACCACATTCCCAATCACTGTATCTTCCCACTTTGCCAGCTTTGGGGATGCAGAGACAATGTCAGTCACACTCTAGGAAACTCACCGCAGTGCTGGAAGCCCTGTGTCTGGGTCTGCAGGGGAAACTTAAATCAACAAGCGATGAAGCTGAAGCAGCAGCTTGAGGAGCTAAAGTAGTTGAGCCTGGGGTCTGGTCCCAGCTTGGTCTCTCAGAGGGATGAGAAAGGACAGGACCATTGGGACAGCTTGGGGGTCCCCCAAGGGTTAGAAAACAAAGAGCGAGATCAGAAGAGGATGGTGTAACTAGATGGAGGAAGTGAAAAGGAGGGAAGACTCCTTGAAAGGACGTGGCACAACAGTGGAGGAAACAGCAATACAGAGATTGAGACTGACCTAGGTCTAGTTCCTAAAATACTGGGACGATGGGATTAACATTGGGTTGGGGGGGAAAGATGACATCACCAGGATATCTATACATTTAAAAGTTCAGTATGATCATTTCCAGGGAAAAGCCAGGTTTCAGTTTAGGAGAGGTAGAGGAGGTGTTGCCAGACGTGCTGAGTGAGGATGTGTGTTCAAGAGAGCACAGTGAAGGGTCCTAGGGGGATGGAGGGAGACAGGGAGGATGGTGGGGCTGGAGAGAACACAGATGTGGGAGGCAAGTGGGTGGGACGCAGGTGGGTTTTGGCCAATGGAGCAAAAGCAGGGAATTGTGGGAAGGGAAGAAGTTATTTCTAGATGCAACTGCCTCCTGGGTTGCATTTCCATCTGTGGGCCCTTTCACAGTCCTGACTCCCTGTGCATCCCGTCCTGCTGGTGGAAGGCAGCTGGGGTGGCTCTGGCGACCTGGCAAATGGCATGTGATGTTAATATTCACAAACATGTGCAGGCGGCAGCCCTCTAACAACAACGGTGACATCAACAGTGGCGGCGGCAACAGCAACAGCCATGGCAATTTGTAACTGTCCCCTCTGGAGAAGAGCAGCGCTGTGTATATTATTTTTTAATAATCAGTCACAAATTAACTAATGGCTACAATTCTTAAACCTGTTTTTCCCTGTAGCTTGTCATTATCTGCAGATGTCAAAACAAGTAAAATAAATGGACTAGATTTCCTTTAGATGATTGTCAATAACTGTTATTCTAAAACAATTAAAAATTGTATGAGTCTGACAGCAAATGCTCCTTCTTGGGTTGTTACTTTAACTTTTTTTTTCTTTAAAATTTGCATATCGGGTAGAGATTTTTAGACTCTGCCTTGCTTCTTTCCTGAATCATCAAATTCAGTGTTTTTCCCAAGAACTGGTTGAAACTCACAATGGGGGTGTAATTAAAATCACAAATTTCCGGTCCGTACCTTAGAGATGTGGATTCATTAGGGCTGGACCAGAGCCCAGGAACCTGCATTTTAACTACTCTTCCCTGGTGACTCTGATGCAGGGGCACTCGACAAAGCTGTGAGGAACGGCTCAGGTCTTCTTGCTGAGCTGGTGGTGGGAGCTCAGGATAGGGAGGTGTCCCTCTCTGCTCTGAAAGCTGGTTTAAATCTTTTTTTCTTTTCTTTTTGTAAGTATATTTTATTAACTATGCTATTACATTTGTCCCAGTTTTCCCCCCTTTCCCCCCCTTTTCTGCCTGGTACCCCTCTTCCCTCCTGCAATCCCCCCTCCCTTAGTGCCTGTCCATGGGTCATGCAAACACCCTATTTTGCTGTGCATAATGCACATTCTTTGGCCCAAATGTTTGAGGGAAAAATAAGGATGTGCATTATACCTGGGTATAATAATTACACACCATGGGTATAATAACCCTGTGTATAATATACACAAAAACATGGGTGTGCATTATATATGGCAACTTGTTTGGGACTCTGTCCTTCTTGGACCTGTATGTCTGTTTCCTTCACCAAATTAGGGATATTTTCTTTCATTATTTTTTCAAATAAATTTTCAGTTTCTTGTTTTCTTCTTCTCCTTCTGGCATCCCTATGATTCAGATGGTGGCACCTTTGGAGATGTCCCAGAGTCTTCTTATTCTCTCCTCATTTTTTTGAATTCTTGTTTCTTCATTCTCTTCCAGTTGAATGTTTATTTCTTCCTTATGTTCCAAATCAATTATTTGAACCCTGGCTTCCTTCCCTTCACTGTTGGTTCCCTGTGGATTTTTCTTTGTTTCACTTAATGTATCCTTCATTTCTTCCCGTGTTTTTGCTGCACTCAGTGAGTTCCTTGAGCATCCTTATCACCAGTGTTTTGAACTCTGCATCTGATAGGTTGGCTATCTCCATTTTATGTAGTTCTTTTCCTCATTTTTTTCCCTGTTCTTTCATTTGGGCCATCTTTCTTTATCCCCTCAATTTGGGAGCCTCCCTGTGTTTGTTTATGTGTATTAGATAGAGCTGCGTTGACTCTCTGTCTTAGTATACCTGTTAAGTTGTATGGGGAAGAGCCTTAGGTATTTGCCAACTTCACCACTTTGTGGTGTGTGTGTGTGGGGGAAGGGTCAGAGAGGAGACAATACCTCTGCCTGGCTGCTGGAGGCTTGCTTGGCACTTGTACCATTTCCAATCAGTTCACCCACTTCCCCTGTGCAATCGGCAACCTTCTAGCTGTCGCCCTGGTGGTGGTTCCTAGAGTGGGTGGGTTTGTGTGCTTTCCAGGACCTTGTGGGCCCTTTAAGTGGACTCTCCCGAGACACTGGCAGTTTCCTCCACTGCCCCAACCCCCACCAGTTTCTATAGCCAGAAGCTATGAGGCTTTTATTTTCCTGGGGCTGGAACCCTGGGCTGCGTAGTCTGGCCTGGGACTGGGATCACTTGCTCCAAGGATATCTCTCATGATTTTTATCCACCACATGTGAATGTTGGACCACCCGTTCTGCCAGATGCCACCACCTCACTGCTGCCACACTGTGTCCTCTCCACCCCAGCTCCTTCTCCGTCCCTCCTACCTGTCTGGCTTCTTTACAGTCTTGGCTGTCTGACTTCCATACAAGTTGATTTTCTGGCAGTTCTGGTTTTTATTTTTTTTTGAAGTTAGTTGTGATCCTTCTTGTGGTTGTGCAAGGAGGCAAAGCATATCCTCTGCCCCCCAAGACCTCCATCTTGACTGGAAGTTAAAAAAAAAGCCAAATCTTTTTTCTAATCCTCATTTCTCTCCTCTTCACCACAAACTTTTGCCCTTTCACTTTGGCTCTGAATGAAGACCTATCAGTGAGGAGCTGAGCCTGGTCATAAGGTGAAGAAAGGGGACTGCTACTAGACAGAGAGCAGAGTACCGAACGTGCAGACAGTGAGCTCCTCGGAAACGTCTGGTTTTACGCTGGGCGCTAATAGGAAAAGCACAAGGCAGCACATAGGAAATCTGTGTTGTCTGTTGGGGGCACTGAGCGGGAAAAGTAGACGCTGTTATTTGTTTCCTATCTGCCTTTCCTTCTTGAAAGTCAGTAAGGTGGGGCTGGGCAGGGATGGAGGTTAGTTAGGGAAAGATTTTTCCTTGTTAGCATCGCCCTTCTGCATTCAGTGTCTCCTCTGTGCACAGGTGACACAGAAACTTGGTGAAATGGTCAAGAGTTAAGGCATGCTCTAAGTTTCGTTACCCATCCAGTGTTTTGGCGTGATAGGAGTTTCTAGTTTCAGAATGATCATTGAACGGGGAACTGTGGGTAGGAGTAAATACTTTAACTCCTGTTTTGTGTTGGAGAAGGTCATCAAGCAGATGTGACTGCTGTTGACCTGTGAGCTGGACCCCGTCAGTCAGAGGCTCCTTGCCCCCACCCCTGCCCTTGGAATGCCCGTTCGGCCCACTGTTGCCACAGCCAAGGCTCTTTCAAGGATGCAACCTTGAGAGAGCAATTTGCTGTTGAGACCATCTGGACATACATATGTGACCGAACCAGTTAATGCCTCTACACAAACTTGTAAGATTCTGGCAGGTGAGTACAGAGATCCACTTGTCTTGTGGCTGCCAAGACAAGCTTTGCTTGTAAGTTCCCTTGCTTATTCAAATAGCCACCTGCCAATCTAAAGAGGTCTGTCCCTGTCTTCAGTCTCTCCTTGCCCTCTGTATGTGAGGACCAATAATTGAACCAATAGCTTGGATTATGAATCCTCCCAAAAATCTCTTGGAAATTCTTAATGTAGTTCTTAATGCAGCAATGCCAACGGGCTTTGATTGTTTTGTTATAGATTGCAAGCTGGCAGCTCTGGGCCAAATTCATTCTTTTAACATTTTTACTGCTTAGCAGCACTGCATTTTTAAGAAGGAATGTCACCAGTGAAAACAAAGAGTCAAAGAAACAAACAACCAGGGCATTTTCACATAAAAATCCATATTTCTGGCTCTTCTGGAAAAATCCCAAACTCATGGCAATACTGGCCAGGAAGCAGGGAGCAGGTGCAGGATTTGTCACAGCCCCTACCTGGTCCTTCCCACTTTGCTTGGACTTCGGAAGCACTGGAGTTCGTGACCTTGGACTCGAGGACACAGGCTCTCGACTCAGACTGCCGGGGCACGAGTGCCCACTCTTCTGTGTGTGCTGTGAAACTCCCGGCGCGCGGGCGAACCCTCTTTGTGTCGTTTCTCATCTGAAAAACAGGGATGATGATCGTATCTAGATTGCTGGAATGTTAAGAGAGTTACAGTAAGAGACGTGAGACTTAAGTACACACAAAGGCTGTAGATCATGGTTAGTGTCCATGGTAGTTCGCCGATGAGACCATTATTATTGTTGTTAGATCAGCTGACTGAGGCGCTTCATTAACAGCCTGGGCCATTATTACATGTGATCTCAGCCACTCACAGAGAGGATAAATACTCACCAATTAAGTGGTTGAAGGTTTTTTTTGACTGTTGTTTCCTGTTACATAGGAGAATATTTAAAAAATATATATTGAGTGTTACTGCTTGCTGGATGAAGACAGGGGTGAGATAAAAGAGAATAAAGTAATATGCTGATCTTTTTAATATAAAAACTTTCAAAAATGCAAAAAAAGATAGCCAAACGAACATTTGTATAACCTCAATGTAGATTCCAGACTTGACATTATTATCACATCGCCCTATGAACTATTAGTTCCCCCATTTTAATAAGGGATCTAAAAACTGGAGAGATTAGGAAGTTGACCAAGGTCATATAAAGTGTTTGTTCAACACTCTCATTTTGGAAGTATGGGCTGAGTACATATTTTTCAAGGACCTGTGTAAGTAGTAATTTATTAGAAATTATTTTTAGACATTGAATTTAAATGGCTAAAAATTCTTTGTTGCATAACCTTGTTGCATAAATTATTGGTTTTCAGACTTTTAATGATTGAATCTGCCTGCTGAAATATCTTTTTTTTTAAAGACCCACTTAAGCTAAGGAAGTGGCTTTCTTTTTTTTTAAGTAACTTTTTTTTTTAGGTTTTATTTATTTATTTTTAGAGAGGGAAGGGAGGGAGAAAGAGAGAGAGAGAGAAACATCAATGTGCGGTTGCTGGAGGCCGTTGCCTGCAACCCAGGCACGTGCCCTGACTGGGAATCGAACCTGCGATGCTTTGGTTCACAGCCCACGCTCAATACACTGAGCTATGCCAGCCAGGGTGAAATATCTTTTTTTTTCTATTGCAAAGGCTCCTACTATGTGCAGACCTCAGAGCCTGGTTTGCCTCCCTTGTAAGATGTCATTGACTGGGCCAGAGAAAATTCAGGTTATTAAAGAAAAATTAACTGATGTCTTGTGTGACTAAGCCTTATGTTAGTTGCTGAGGTAGGGGCTAGTGCTTGTTAGTATTTTTCAGCTCTCTGCGTAAGTCACGTCTGTGCCTGATGTGGCAGCAGGCAAGAAAAAGATAGAATGTACAGACAGAACAAACAATTTGACAAACAACTCATTCTAAGCATAAAAAAGTAATTAGAGTAAGTTATATTGTGTCCTGCATTTCATATGAAAACTTCATTAAAGGCAATAAGATTTTGATTAGCTTCCCCTCTAAAGAGAATGTTCTGCAGGCAGAGTGCTGGATGCCTCCTGGCCTGAGTTCGTGTTGCCCTGGGAGCCCGTGGATGGCTACTAATCCATCCTCCTTAATGGGAAAAGCCCACAGGCTGTGCGGTTTGATGGCTGGCACCCGCGGATGTGCTCGAGTTTCAGAAAGCTTCCAAAATTCACGGTATCAGAAAAGGATTTTTGGCGAGAGTAATTAGTAATAATAAGTAGTAAGAGTAATCGTTTTCGCTATTTTCTTTGGGCTGTTACTGCAACCTTGTAATGTCCACACTGGTTATAAATCAAATGGTGATGGTTATTTGACAGGTGAGGAACATGAACATTAGAGCAGGAACTTGGCCGAGTAACTCCACTACTCTGTGCAGAGATGGGATTGAACCCCAAGTCTGCCTAAGCTTCCGGTCCTTTTCTCTGACTGATTATGCTTTATTGTGCCTTTGTCTTCTTCTTTTTTTTTACAGTGCCTTATATGAAACATAAATGGAATATTTACTTAAATATTTAGCCTTTTTAAGCAAAAGTTTGTTCTAATTTTTTAAGTCATAATTATGCTGTCAAGTACATAGGAAATTATAAGTACAAGAGAAGCTATAGGTGCAAACAAATGAGAACTAAAAATACCTATTTTGCATTCATAATGATCTTATCAGGGAAGAAGTGGCATACTCATATTGGATCACTTGAAAACAGTTGAATAAAGGGATTATTGTAAGAGTGTGGCTTAGTGTCTCAGCCTTCCCAGGCCGGCACAATAATACCGTAGACGGGACGAAATTAGTGTCTCACAGGCTGGAAGTCTGAGGTCAGGTTGCCAGCATGGGGTTGTGGCAACGGCGCTCCTCCTGGTTTGCAGAGGTCTGCCTTCTCACTGTGTCCTCATATGTGACTTTTAGGAAGACACAGTTCCCTCGAGAACATTTAGGGGAACCACAGTGGATAGTGAGGTACCCTGGGACTGGAAACGTTAGGGAGTTACCACTCTTAAACCTGAAGGAAGTGGGGAGGGCTTGGCCACCCCTCTGGGCAGAGAGAGAGGGGGTGTGGTGAGGGCCACGGGACGGGAGCTGTAACCCGGGTGTGGGGTGCAGCCGGCCGGCAGTGCGCCCTCCCAGAAGCAGCAAGGACTTCTCTCTCTCGCCTCCCTCTGAGTTTGTCCTGTGCTTCCCGGTCAGTTGGGGACCCTCACTGGAAGCCAGTGGGAAAGAGTCCATCCATGTGTAGGGGAGGAAAAACAACTTTTCCTCTGCTCTTCTGAGTTTTTAGCCAAGACCTCTGTAATAAAAGAGATTATTTAAAACAAACAAACAAACAAACAAACAACCCCCCCCCCCGAAGTTTATTAACATGTACACCTTATATGTACATGTGAGTTACCCAGGGAAAGTGAGGAGCTCCCAAAGGTGTCTTAGATTTCACACTTAAATACCATCTTAATTAGGGAGAGGGGAGGGAGGATGTAGGTCCCTTACGGGAGAGTAAATGATTTTTAGGAAGGATGAGTGGGCCCTTAGAAGAACGGATGGGAGATATGGTGGTTGGTGATTGAGTTTGTCTGGGTGTGGTGTCAACTTTCAGTGTCTTCAGTGGTAAAAGTCAGTCTTCCTTGGTCAATGGAAGTCCATGGAGGGGACTGCGACAGTTGAGCTCCTTTTAGAGATGTGCCTTTAAGGCAGGTAAGGGGCATTCAGAGAAAGCCCCTCTCTGTATTTGCTGTTTTTCAAGTCCCTACAGCTCAATGCTGTCAATAAACCAAAGCGGCATATTTTGGGATGGCGCTTCCTAGAAGCCTATAGTCCTGTTTGGGGTGGGTATTTTTCTGCCCTTCCCACGTCCACTTCTAAAGACATAGGGCAGGATGGAAAAGGAAGGGGAGTGGACTTGGAAGGGCAAAGATATCAAAGTGTACCTGCTGTCCACTAACCACTTTATCTAAAATGGACCTTCATCTCTCTTTCCTCCTGTGACTCTCCCACGTGTCATTGGTTCTCTCTCCCAGTGGGAAGTTACCTCCGTATTTATTTGTTTCTGTGTGACTCCCTGCACGAATAGGTTTCTCAGGGCAGGGACTTCTGTTGTTGGGGTCACTGCTCTGGTCGTAATCTTTTTATTTAGGTACCTGCAGAGATTGCATTTTGCTGCCCAGTTGTGGTTAGATGGGGTCATAGGGCCTGTTTTAACCAATGAGTTGTGAAAAAGTGAGAAAGTCACTTCAAGGCGGAAATGACGAATCGCTAGTGCAACACACTCTAGAACTACTTTTTCCCGCTGTCAGAGTGACCAGCAACATCTGAGATGGGGGCACGGAGGAATGAGCAGACTGGGGATGGCAGCCATGCGGTACAAAGGGGAAACAGACCTTCAATTTTATGTCAGTGGCATTGTTTGTAGCAGAAAATAATGTAGCTCTATTCTGACAGATCCTTAGTTGTGCAAGGAATGAATAAATGTGTCCCTTTTAATTTGAGCGGAAGATTTGTGGAGCCTGTGATTACCCAAGTAGCTAATTTACATAGTTTTGAAACTTTACCTTGTCAATAGGTCCTTGTCATGACCTTAACATTCATAAGTTTAATATTATATTCTGTCTCACCGTGCAAGGATTTCTAAATATAACTCTCATTAATGCCAACGCTCCTTTGCATATTGGAATGACATTCTGGCCCTTGAAACTGTAAGCCTGAGTGAGACCGGCACATGAAAGGCAGATCAGGATCAGGCGGGCGGTCTCTCCTGGGAGGACAGGAACTAATTTGAGTTTTGAATTCATCCTTTTGATGTCCTATTATTCCCAACAATAGTGAGTAATTTTAAGATGGAGACTTGCAGCTGCCTCAGCCTGTTCTATTCTCATGTCTAGTCCACTCTTATTATTCAAATGTGACTCTCTTTCATTACTTTTACTTTTTGACAAATCGGCCTATAGATGTGTACGCTGCTTCATCCTGAATGTTAAGCAGGGAAAAGGGGGGTCTTAGCACAGCAGATATATAAAAAGTGTGAAAAAATTGAAGATGTGTGCATCAAAGCCAAGATCGTGCTTTAATTGCTCATTGTAGTTCATCTTACTGTGGGTAAAGCTATTTTTTATTTTATAGGATTATATTTAAACCAAACTAATAAAAATAGTAATGAGTTACAACTGTTGACCAATTTTTTTTTTAAAAATTGGAAGGGAATTCTTTTGGGGATATAACAAAGATACAACCTGTATCCGTCAGTTCCAATAAAGAACTTAGAAGTCCACTGCCTATTCCAAAGCAGGGAAAAGTGAGAGCATGTGAATATGAGTTAATTTCTCTTTTGTCCAAAGTGTCCAAAGATCAGCACTTAAGTACCCAGCCCAAAAATCAAATATGCACCTAGGCAGAGATTTTCAGAATAAGCTCTAGGAGATACAAAATATAAAAGTATTTTTCTAAGTGAAGTTATTACTGAGGATGAGTGGATGTGTGCCTCCAAAAAGGATTAAGAGTGATAAGATAATCAAAGGAAACTTGGGTAGAGGAGCTGTCAATCATACAGGGAGAAATCTGCCATTGTGAGCAGTTCTGGGAATTCTAAGGAAACTTTAGGCTGATATTTTTCTATTTCCTTACAGTATGTTCTATTCTTGTTATTATAATAATTACTGTAATCACATCAGCATGGTATGAAAGACTCCTGCTGTTAATTGTGGAGAAAAAAGGGAACACTTTGTTATATTTTCTCTAATTATTAAATATTATATTTGCAAATCTAGAATCTTCTTCCAGATGAAGAAAAATGCCCCATTACTTGCAGAATGTCATCTGGCTGGGGACAGTCTTTTATAACCTCTCGGGACCTCCGCTCTCTAATCTGTTTCATGGGAAAAAATTCCTCTCATCTGACACATTGTAGGAGGAAATGAAATGATGTACATGTAGGTGCTTTGTAAACTGTAAATGATGGAGTAATTTCCCATGGTGATTATCATTGGGAACTTAGCAAGAAATAAAAAAAAAGATAGAACCTTGAATATTTTAATTTTTTTATAGTAAGCTAAAGTGTAACTTTTATTTTACTTTCTGACATGGATGTGAACTTCTTTACTCCTTAAGAAAAACAATGTTTTGAAGAATTATTAAGGCCTGCATGGTCTATTAAGTTTTGTTTTGATTTTAAATTTAAATTGGCTTACTGTTTGCAGTAAGTTAGATAAGAGTCTCAGTTCCCATGGTGTAATCCCCTGGAGTCTAGGAGCAAATATTATCTAGACTTCCTTTCTGGGACCCCTCTTTGCTGTTCTTACAGCTGTAGATGCTTCAACTGTGGCATTTATTTCAGGATATTGAAACAATTTGCCTGCATGTCAAATGCTTCCTCTAAACTGAGAACTCCCCAAGGCCAGGGTCTATATCTGTTTTAACAACTTGTCAACACCAAGCAACTCACAGCAATTGCAACATTGCTAGTACTAAATGAATGTTTGCTGAATTTAAACAGAGGCTATTTACTTGGCTCTATATTTCTCCAAACATATTTATTATTGTTTCCATTCGTTTTGAAAGTTAATACTGACTTTTCTACCTAACTAGTTTATATTGATAGAAGAAGACTTGATTATTAGATCAAGTTTTTTGGGTTCTCTCTTGACCAAGTCAGAAAGGTAAATATCAAATCTATTGGTAATGATTCAAAGTACTTTTAATCACAAAAGTAGTATATCTTGATGAAAATTTTAAATAATTTAAAGTTATTTAAAAATAATTACTAAGCAGAGTGTGAGAACTATTAACTTCCCTCTTCCCTTCTCCCAATCTCATCTCTTTTCGCAGAGAGAACCCCTGGCATCAGTTCGGTGTCTGGCTTCCCACACATTCTTCTTTGCGTTTGGAATCTTGTATGTATATCCACATGCACCCTGTCCGCACGAAGAATGTTTACATAAATATCATACTACAAAGATTGTTTTGGAATTTGCTTACCTCTCTCCTCTTTTAATTAAAACAGTGTATCTGAGACCACTTTCCAAATCAGCATATGGACGTTTGTTTTATGATTTTAAAGGGCCGTATTGCATCTGTAACATAGCACAATCATAATTAATGTGTGCATCTCCCTGTTGATGAAATGTTTATGTTGGTAGGAGTGAAAGAGAAGGCAATAATATTTTTGAACATGGATCTTTGTATATAATCAGAATTCTGAAGCATATACCCACAGAACGAGGATCACTAAGTGCAAGGGTATGCACATAAAATAAATGTTACATTACCCCTGCAAAGGCTCTACCAACTTTCACTTCTATCAGTGTGAGAACGTTTATCTCCATACCATTGGCAACAATGGATGTCGATTACTTATTTTTACTTTCTACCAACAAATACTCTTGTTGTAAAAATATTTCTCTCGTTGTAATTTTATTTGCATTTTCCTATTACCAGTCAATTTATTTTTAAGCATAAAAACTCTCCTAACTTTATCAACAATCCTCTGTGCTTGCTTTGGTCCTTTTATTAAGATTTGAATCATTACTTAAAAATAATTCAGGCATTATCAAATTGCATTATTTTTTACGGGGGGATGCTAAGAATAGTGATTCATAGAGTGCTTAGTCATTCTTTAGTCATTTAAATCTTTGAATTATTAGGCTCTGTAAACTTACTAAAAATCTAAAGAAGATTCCCCAAAACTTTCTCCATATTCAAGCCACTTTCCATCTTCTAGAAATCCTGCTCTCTGGTTGGCCATTATGGTTGGTTCATTTAAAGCCAGGTGGCCCTTTCTGTTAGAAAACTTTGAGAACTGTATGTAATAACAGAAAAAATTAATGACCGTTGTCATTTACTGAGGCCCTATCTAATTCTGAGCACTTAGAAAGCATATTTGCATTTTGTTTCCCAAGGTCTCACTGTTAGTAGGTGTCCGACTCTGGAGCTATGATTCTTCTGTGGCTTCTTTGTCATCTCTCATTCTAGTCTGTTTGCTCTAATTCATACCTCGTAGGTATTTCTTAGTGGTTCAAGCTTCGGACAGGGAGTAAGGCATCTACAGGTTTTGTCAAGAAAATGTGACTAATGATAGTCCTTCAACCCTGCATCTATCAGCTTTTGTCCTCTGGGCTTCAGTGAGAGCATGAAGGCATATAGAAAACGAGTGAGCTACTCTTTTCTCAGTTCTCCTAAGGACAGTACAGGAGTACCATTTCAGATGCATGGAGGAGTTCATTATGTGTGATGCGTGTCTGGGGCCATCAGGTTTAATCCTCTCATGGAATCCCGATTAAGAAAGGCTGGTAGACTGTCATCTTCCACAAGTCTCTGTCACTTGTGCTCAGTGTTAATTTGAACTTTTAAAACAGACAGACATGAAAAGTGACTTCCAGTACCTTGAGATCACATTTCTGTGGCTTTTTGATACCTAGGTGTCACTCAAGTAATAAGTCTATTTAAGAATAAACTCATTGTTCTACGAATTACCTGATATTGATAATTCCAGTTGGCCAATATGTTAAGAAAGCTTTATTTCACTTTCAACTCCCTCCTGCCCACTCTAGGCAGAGTGTAGGATTTCTGTGACTTTGCACTGGACCATAACCATGCCATAGTCTTCTGGAATTTTGCCAGAGGCTGGGTAGTAGTTAAAAGCTACAGTGTTTTTTTTTTTTTATGTACTCATAGTGTCTTATATTAGTTGATTGAGCAGAATGACTAAACTTGAGTTGATCTACAAGACTGTATAGATTCTGATGTTGGTTCTGCTGAATGTGCCCGTATGGGGAGACCAGGCGTCAGGAGGGGTAGGTGAACATTGTCTGTAGTAAATACTTTTGGCTTCACAGGCCCTGCAGTTTACGTCATAACTACTGAACTCTGCCTTTGCAGCACACGGGCTGTCATAGACAGTATGTGAAGGACTGGATGTGCTTGTTGTGTTCTAATAGGACTCTATTTGCAGAAACAGGTGGTAGACTGCTTGTCCTTTGCTCATCCCTGCCCCAGTAGAAATGACAGTAAGAACTGGAAAATTCTCAGTATAATGCAATTTTCTACAGCGTTAATTTTCCTGTAACCCATAAACGGAATTGCAGGAGCCAGGCGCTTCCCAAAATCAAACACTCAGATTTAATTCGGAAAATGCCCCTTATTTGTTTTATTGAATGTACTCTCTCAGTCAGGCTCTGTCATAAGTAGCATCTTTATGTTATTTCTTTAAACCATCTCTCCAGCCCTCTAGATAGACACTGCCATCACTACCCTTTAAAGGGCCGGAGAGAGATTAAACACATTGCCCCTGTGTTCATAGCTGGTTAGTGACAAAGTGTAGACTTTTTCTCAAGCCTATTGACCTCAGAACTCTTTTCACTAGAACATTCTTTTTCCTAGGTGGCCAAGAAGATTGAAATAAATGAGGAGATCTATTCTTCTCTGCATGATAGCTAGCTTCATGATTTGAGAAAGGAGCATTTTTGAAAGCAATAATAACACCAACAGCAACATCTAGAAAGCAAATAAAACCCCAGGCTGTCATCTTCTGTGGTGAAAAAAATAAGTACATCATCTCTGAATGGTCATGAAAGTGTGGACTAGATATAATCTAGAAGAGTGCTTAGGGAACAGAGAGGTTTACGCTCTTGTGTGGAGGGGAGATGCTCTCATCGAGAGACCCGAGTCTTCATGACAGATGCACGGTGAGCACGTTCCAGGCTTCTGGCGGCGTGCAGCACTGATGGTGCGCCTTTGAGCTCTGGCCCTTTAAGGCACAGAACAGCAAACCAGGAGGGCTTCTTTTATTCTGTATGCAGAATTACTTTAAAAGTTTGGTCTATGCTGACGGCCCCTTCCTGCCTTAAACTGAAGGTAATTAAGGATACCTCTTTTAAATCTCACTGCCTTCTAGTTTAATTTGGAAGAATGAGATGATGGTATCTTTTATTTATAAAAATAGGTTGTGTTGAAGATCTTTGTAATCCCTCACACTTGTTCAATAAGGTCAGTTTGTCACTAATACCATGCTAGTCTTCTCCACTCCCTGTAACTCAGGCTCCGTAAGACTCCTGGGTAAACAAAAGCAAACATGGAGATCAGACTGGCTCCTAGAACCTCGGTGGACTAACTTTGAACTTGATAACAACAGGAGATCGGGGCTGATTTTAGGCATAACTCAAAGAAGAAACCTTTTAGATAGAGTTTGTAGGTGACCTCCTAAGCCATGAAGACAAGGTTTCCTAGTCTCCTTGTTTTCTGCATCCTTACTCCAGTTTCCATAACAACGCACATCCCTTGAGAACCGGAGTAACTAATAAGAAGGCCTTTTCAGCTGGCTTCTGATGTTTGCTTTTCAGGGAACCTTTGCTCTTGTTGACACTCTGTGGTCTACAACGCTGCCAATTAAATTTTAGTGACCAAGTATCCCAGGCTCCCCAGTGCCTAATGCAATGATAATATTTTAAGTTTCTGGGGTTGCGACTGCAGTATTAATAAACATCAACAGAAACACTCTTATTGTCTTTGGATGTGTGTAGAGCAGAAGAAAAAAACATGCCTTTCATGAGCTTATTTCAACCTTAGAAAGAAGAAAAACAATCTTATTTGTCTTGATGGATGTAAGAAATGATCATAAATAAATCCTTTTCGAACATTTCTGGTCATAAATGTTCGAAAAGGATCCTGCAGTGTTTTGTCTGAGACAACAATGATTTCAAAACCCTCACAGTTTATCAGTTTCTTGGTTAGGACAGAGAAAAGATGCCCAATGTGTGTATTTTAGTTTTCTGACTTTTAGAACTAGTCACTCATTTTTTTATGTTAATATCAGGACTTGGAGATGTCAACATTCAGAGTTTCCCCCATTTATCATCTGCTTTACGTGTTGTTCATATAGAGCGACATGAAATTTAGTCCTCAGTGATATAGGTGAGATCTTGATCTTATTATTATGTCATAGTTTTTCAGTTGTGCTTTAAAACCTCCTGTCTCACTTCTCTTCTTTAGCCAGTTTTGTTCTTAAATCTCCTCTAAATCATAATTTGAAATTGACAGAGGCCTGATTGAATCATTCCCCACTGTAAGAGAGATCAAGGAATGATAGAAATTGGTTTGGATTTCTGTATGTAATTTCAATCAGTATTATTTATAAGTGGCATGAATTATACTTCTGGCCACTTAATTTTTAATTTATCTATCAGATCTATATTCATTTATTTTAATAGCATTACTGAAGTAAAATTTATATACCATAAAATGTACCTGTTTTAAGTATAAAATGAATAATGTTAGCAAATTTATAGAATGGTGTAATCATCACTATAATCCAGTTTTAGAACATTTTGCCAAATTAAAAAGAATTCTTTGTGCCACTTTGTGGTCAGTTTCTGCCCCCACCTCCAGCATCAGTGAGCTGCCGCCTGTTTCTACAGTTTTTCTCTTCTAAACATGGAACATGTAGTGTTTTGCACTTTTTGCATAATTTTTGAGCATATTGTACAATAGCCTGGATCAGTAGTTAGTTTTTTTAAATGACTGCTGAATAGTATTCCACAGAGAGGGTATACGTGGTCCTTCATTCATTCTCCACTTGTAGGCGTTTGCATTGTTGCCAGTTTGCAGTTGCCACGAGTGATACCGCTGTGACCGTTTGCATATGAGCTTTCGCGTGAACCTGTTTTTGTTTCCCTTCGGTAGGGATGACATTGTCGGGTCATATGGTAAGTTTATTGTTTTACTTTTTAACAAACTGCCAGACTGTTTCCCAAAGTGGCTGTAGTTTTCAGTCTTTTTATTCTTTTTTTGATGCCTTTGTGAATAGGATTCACTTCCAATATCCCTTTGTGACAGCACATTGTTAGTGTACTAATACAATGCATTACCACTTAACCTTGTATTTTGTGAACCTGCTGATTTTGTTTATTCTAGCAGCGTTTCTGTGAATTCTTTAGGATTTTGTACAAGATTTTTTATCTATAGATGAAGAAAATTTTATGGTTTTACTTTTTGCCTGTTTACTTCTTTCCGTTATTATTACTACTATTAGCCTTATTGCACTGGCTGGGACCTCCAGTACGATGTTCAGTAGCAGTGGTGGCTGCAGACTAACCGCGACAGTCTTGCCGTGGACCCACACGCAGAGGGAAGAAAAGTCTAGTTTCATGTTAGCTGCAGATTTTCTTGAATGCTCTTGATCAAGTTGGAGACGTTTCCCTTCTTTTCCTACTTGGGTGAGAGTTTAAATTATGAATATGTTGAATTTTTATCAGATGCCTCTTCTGCATTTATTGAGATGGTAATGTGATTTTTGTCCCTTAGTCTGATACGGTGGTCCCCAACCTTTTTGGGACCAGGGACCGGTTTCATGGAAGACAATGTTTCTGTGGACCAGGGGTCAGGGGAGACAGGGGGAGACAGGAGGCAGAGCTTAGGTGAAGCTTTGCTTGCCTGCCAGTGACCTCCTGCTCTGTGACCCTGTTCCTAACAGGCCCGTACCTGTGCTGGGACTTGGCCTGGCAGCTGGGGAACCCTGGTCTAATAGGCATATTATATTAATCGATCTTGAGGTGTTGGAACAGCTTTATAATCCTGGGATGAATCCTACCTGGTCATGGTGTACAATCATCATTATATAGTACTGGATTTGGTATGCTAATATTTTGTAGAGAAATTTTTACCTCTGTGTTCGTATTAGCCTGTAATTTATTTTTGTGTGTGTCTTTGTTTGGATGTGGTAATATTGACCTCATGGAATAAGTTTTATAGAAGAATTAATGAAAGAATATTATATCTTTTTTTTCTAGAGTCAGATTTAGTAATTGAGTCAGTTATACTTTCAACTCCCAAATTTTGGTGAAAAATAAATTTCTTTATATTGAAATGATCTATTTAATATGTCATGGTCATCACAATTTCCTTTAATTCTTGAAACTTGTTTTGTTTTTACTACTTTGAACACATTTATGATAGTTGTCTTGTAGTCTTTCTCTGCCACGTCCACCATCTGGCACCCTTAGAAGTGGTTCCAATTTCCTATTTGTATTTCTTCCAGCAGGAATCAAACATTCCGATTTTTTTCATATCTCATTAGATTTGTTGTTTAAAAGTGGATATTTCTAATGTATTGTAGCCACTCTGGGTTCTGGTTTTTTCCTCCTCTGGGTTTTTCTGTGGCTGCCATTTTGTCTGTTTAGTAAGTGCCTGGGCTAATAATTCTGTGGAGTCTTTCTCTTCTTTTGTTGTAGACACTGATGTTTCTGCTCAGCATTTTTTTTTGTCAGTTCTTGTTTTTATGTTAAAATGTAGCTTCTTAGGGGTCACCATTGAATTAGCATGATTTGGTATTCAACCAATGATTGGCCAGAAGTTGTGTCTGTAGGGGAGAGATTTTTTTTCTTTATCTTTCTTAGGTTCTTGGCTGCATTTCTGTAATAAAAAAGAGATCAACAAGAGAAAAAAGAGGAGTTTATTATCATGTATATACATGAGGAACTTACGGAAGAGTAACTCAAAGATGTGATTTAGAATTCAGGCTTATATAGCATTTTAAACAAAGAATAATAATTTGTAAAGAAAATGACAGGACAAAGGAAAGCAGTTTTAGGCTCCTGGGAGCCACAAATATGGGAAGCTACATGTATGGGAAACTAGTGGTAGTTCAAAGCTGCTTGGCTGATAGGGTTTCAAGTTGGCTCCAGGGATAAACTGTTGTTTTTCCTGGTGGAGGAGGGAGGATGGCCACTCTGAAAACGTGTCCTGCTTTTAGGCAAATAGGACTCTGGGAGGGAGCTTCTCTTGTATAAGATTCTCAAATGTTTTCAGTTCAAAATAATCATTGGGCCTTAAATTAACATATTTTAGGTGACATAATTTTTTATTTCCTTTGTGTTCAAATATCTCAAGCGGTTAATGTTTCCACCTGTTGTCACTGGATCTCTGCATAGTTTGGGGAATGCTTTCGAAATTCCATCAGTTTATAATTTTCCCTGACCTTTACTTGCTGCTCAACTCTCTGGTTTGCCCTTTGCCTCTCTGCATAGCCTCAGAGGCAGCCAGGGCTGCTGCCTTCTCCTGGTTCTGTTTTTGGAAATGTGTTTAGTCCATCTTGAATTGTGCTCATCATTCAATGTGTATTAAATGTCAATGTGAATATTGAGACTGAAAAACATTGTCACATATTTATTGCAGCTACACCCTCCACACACATGCTTGGTTTGTAAATGAGTCTCTATACTACTTCACCCTACAACGATACATTTTTTAAAAATTATATTTTATTGTTCTGCTATTACAGTAGTCTCAATTTTCCCCCTTTCCCCCTTCCCCCCAGCATCCCTCACACCATAATTCAGGTTCATGGGTCATGTGTATAAGTTCTTGGGCTACTCCATTTCCTATACTGTACTCTATATACCCAAGGCTATTCTGTAAGTACCTGTTTGTACTTCTTACGCCCCCTCACCTCTTCACCCATTCCCCGAGTGTGAAATATTTCAAAGCTAATATGGTCATTTATTTATTCTCTGTTAGAGAAAGTAAGCTTTATATTTTTTCAACTCTCTGCTTCTTTCTGGTTGAGATTTAAAATTAATCTTAGCTCCTTGGCCTCATCCAAATAAGAAATACCCTTTTCTGAACATATATTGTCTGGCAGGCCCCATGCTAGGTGCTTTACAAGGATGGTATCTAATTCTTGAAATAATCTTTCAAGCTGGAACTTGCTTTGCAGGTGGGAAGGCAGGCTTAGAGAGATGAGTGGCTTAGGCACTCACTGTTTGTAGGTGGTAGGAACACTTTTCAAATACAGAACTCTTGCTCCGAAGCTTGCATCCTTTTCATTACCCAATGTGTATCCTCCTTGCCTACCATTCTATCAGCTCTTTCAAAGGATATTTGTCAGTGTTTCCTATTTTATTTATTTTTGGTGCCTGCTTGCCTTTCTTCCCCCTCCCTCCCTTCTTTTCCCCCTCCCTCCCTCCCTCCCTCTTCCTTCCTTCTTCCTTCCTTCCTTCCTTCCTTCCTTCCTTCCTCCCTTCCTTCCTTCCTTCCATCCATCTACCCTGCACCCTTCAATCCTGAAAGGGCTCATAATTGTTTGGCCCTGAGGTCCCTGCCAAAAGCATGGACATGTGACCCACCTAGGATGGCACAATCAGGAGCCTGACGCAGACACTCAGGGGTGCTCTTTTGGCTGAATTTGCCTTTAGACAGCGAGGACTATCTGGGAGAGCAGAGATCAGGCAAAATGCAAGAGATGCGCTGACGTTGTTCAAACCCCTCAACTGTGCCTGAGGCCGGTCCACTCCCCTGTAACGTTCAGAAAAAGTATCACAGCATATTCCTGCTATTGCTTAGACCAGCTCCAGTTGGGTTTCTGATCCCTGCCACCAAGCCATCCTAATTGAGAATTCCTAACACATACTCGCCCTTACAGGACTTGAATAACATTGTGAGGCCTGTCAATAATAACTTTATCCCACGTGACACTGGCACTGGAGGCCGTGTGGCTGTTACAGGTGAGCAGCCTCGCTCCTCACCCTGGAGCTCCGATGGCAGCGACCACTTGCCTTTTCACTCAGATGCGTAAAATCGATGCTGAGTGGGTAGAGGTGCCCCGTCATCTCCCACAGTTGGGAAGGGGAGTCTGAGGAGAAGGATGCAAATGACTTAAACACGATAAGCTCCTCTTCAGGTTCTGTGTAATTTGACGAGCTGAGGCTTCTGTTCCTGGCGCTGCATATTCATGTCTGGTGAGGAGTCCCAGAGGCTTTGCGGCAGCCTCGTTTTCTCCCGTTTCAGGGCGGAGACAAATGTGCCGTTTGCTGATAATGTACCTGGGGAGGGACGCAGGGGCGCCGCGGAGCCTCTCTTAACCATCCGCCTTCTGACACGTCGTTTTCATGAAAAGCTCACAATTCAGAAAATATGAAGGGCACTGTGAGGGCTTTGGTTTAATTCTCAGTAAGCTTGTTTTTAAATGAGGATACATGAAGTGCAAAAAAAAAAAAAGCCCAAGTAACCCATGTTTTAATAAACCCGGATTGAACTCAGCATGGGGTGAGTGCATTATTTCAAAGTCATTGACTTCTTGACTCGGTTTAAATTGCCATGAATTACATCTGCACCAAGGGGTTAGCCACCCTCTCCCCTCAGTCACGCGAACTGTCACGGGGTGGTAACGGGGTTGGGAGGAAAGTGAAGCCAGAATGAAATCCGCATTCATGCAGGTTGATAGGATTCCTTATCACGACTCACTGTTAGAATACAAAGACTTGCTATCTTTCTACTTGCTAGCATTTTTACATGTTCTATAGGGAGATTTCTTAATAAATACTATTCTTGGAGGAAGCAGAGTGAAAAACAGGAGAAAGTGAATGTGGTTAGAATTAGAAAAATAAGCAGATCTCTTATCTAAGGCAACTGAAAAAGTCATTTGGAGCCCTGGCTGGTGAGGCTTAGGGGACTGAGCACCAGCCTGCGAACCAAAGGATCACTGGTTCGATTCCCAGTCAGGGCACAAGCCTGGGTTGCAGCCCAGGTCCCCAGTAGGGGGCACACAAGAGGCAACCACACATTGTTGTTTCTCTCCCTCTTTTCCTTCCTTCCCCTCTGTCTAGAAATAAAATAAATAAAATCTTTAAAAAAGTCATTTTCAGAGGGAATCATAAAAAGTGAAATACACACACTTATATATTTGAGTTTAATGTAAAACATTTAAAAATATATTTATTTGCCAATCTTGCTGGCATAATCTGAGGCCTTTCTTTGGAGGAAGCATCACTGATTAGAGAGTTCCGTGTCATTTTTCTTGACTAAACTCCATTCAAGAGGTTGTGTCGCTCATATCCTGTTTCCGGGTTCCATTTCTTTAAAAAGTGTCAGAATTTAAAAATATCTGTGAAGCTTCCTCCTTCCAGACTCCGTGTAGACTTTTATGATTCCTCCATCTCTGGCACACCCAATTCAATATGATTTTTGAGAGGCCCGTGTGAACTTCTTTTCAACACATTTGACTTGGATTCCATAAGAAAACATCTTTCATTCTTTTTGAACTCATATTCCAGTGGTTTGTATAGTGGTTCATTAAATGCTTTCATTACCTTAACAAGTTGAGGTGGTACGGACAGGGAAGGAGAAAGCAAACACTGTTGACTCTTGGTAAAAGTGCAAGTCAACTGGGGGCCCATAACTGGGTGGAGTGCTAGCAAGTCACCTGCAGGTTCATCCCGGCATGGATATTAGTCCGTCTGGTGAGCTTGTCAGAGGGAAAGGACCAGGTGAAGAGCTTAAATGAAGGGTAATTGGAGACTTTCTGCAGTGAAGTATTCTCAGAGAAGGAACGGAGCTGGACTTGTACTCATTAACAGATTGTCTTTTTTTTTTTTAATTGCTGAGATTTGCCTCAATGAACAAGGAAAAACAAAAGCAAAAAAAGAAAAAAAGAAAAAAGAAAAGAACACTTATACCCTTAAAAGTACACCCTCCGCCTGTGTTTGTTCCCAGAGTGGATAAGCCAATTAGGTGCACAGCGCAGCCCACGGCAGCCCACGGGAACGGGAATGGGAGCGGGAGTGGGAGCGGGAGCAGGATGGAAAGGTGATAGGTGGATTCCTGCTTCTGCTGAAACTTGTGCAGGTGAAAGACTTTAAAAAAGACCGGACCACTGGGATGCAGGCTTGCCGAAATTCTGCTCTGAGACCTGACTCAATCCCAAAGACAATCTCTAGTGAGCTTATTATCTCACAGATGTCATTGCCTTATTCCCTGTGGCCTTGTGGGGAGCAGTGCCGTAGCGATAGACTGGAGAGTTCATGCTGCCCTTGACCGTGTGCTGTAAACAATGTATCCAGCACTCGGTCAATCAAAATCCCATGGCACTGGTTTGTAATCAGGTCCTATCCCCACACACAGCAAAGGCACCTGGGAAATGACAGGGCTGCAGTCCTAAACGTTTGGCAGCCTGGAGTAGGCTGTAGCTCTAGATCTTCAGTGCCATCCTTTCCCTACTAAACCATGTTGTCATTAAAATTTATAAAAACCGTGTTTTCATATATCACTGATTACTGGGGGTGCAATACAGTCCTAGTCTTTCATGAAGAATACTGCCTGGGTGTACTTGGGTCTTCAGCATTACTGCTGCTGGCATCTCCTGAGTATCTATAGGCTATCAGCTTAAAGGAGAATAGAACAGAACGCAGGAGGGGAGGGCATTCACATTCACATTCTTCTAGATGCCGGGAAGGGTCAGGCTGCTCTATTTTATGCTGTGTGTGTGGACAATCACCAGCGCTCACTACAATGAACATTACGAGCTGCTGTCAGTATTCATAGCACAAATGGAAACTCAAAAGCATTTCCATTTATCCTGCTTTCTCAGTGTTGCCTCTATAGGAACACAAATGATGAATTATGGAATCTAAGCCGCGCAGTACTCGGTAGCTGAGGGGCAGGGCTCCCCTGAGGCGAAGGGCAGGCTCCAGATGGACAGGCCTTGTTCTGGCGTCTGATCAGGGCTGAGAACTCTGCGCCCTCTGTGTTCTCCCCAAACACAAACAGGACAAGGGGTCTAAACCCAGAAGGAAAGCTTCTAGAATTAGCGAAAGGCGGCTGACTTATGCTATTAGCTTTGCCCTTATGGCATTAGGCAACATGATGGAGAGAGAACTGTTTGCTTTTAATATGAATAAGAAAATTAGGAATTTTTTAGTAGTTTTTTTTTCCCAAAAACTTCCTGACTCATTTCCATCCTCACATTCTTTTGAGTTGTAGCTCATACTCACCAATGAAATTTCTTAGGAAAAAAGTGAGAAATCTTGATTTGGTCCCATAGGTACGAAGCTATGATTGGAAATATTTATGTATTTATAGCACTACATTTTACATGTGCAATTATATATCAGCTAAGTATATTGGGCATAATTATATTTGTAGCCATTTCTGCTGAAGTTCCTTATGACAGGTATTGAAAAATGCTACAGTGTTTACTTCTGATGTTTATGGGGATTAACAATAGTAAGTTGGTTAAAGTTACCAAACCAGTGCACTATCTGTGCTTTTGGTTTGTAGCATCAGAAGGTGGTGTAGATACACATATAAAACAAGAAATATTTTTATTTAGGTAAAGAGAAGTGGTGTGGTAGCCACTAAACAGACTATTACAAATCTTTTAGTGATGCCTTTTGTGAAAAATAAAAATTGTGCCCTAAATAATGGAAGAAATAGTAATGATTCATGCAGATTAGATCACTCGAGAAGATCAGCTTGTCCTTTGAAACACTCTCTCCTGACTGTCAAGTGCTTCCATTTCTTTCAGATATTCCCTGTGCTTTTCCAACGGCATGCACTTTCTGCAGATTTGTGTATTTATTAATGACTCAGCAAGCAGTGTACCAAAAGGTGACAATATTGCATATTACATAATGACATTACTTCTTTTCAGAGCTAAGTATTTTATATTCTCATTTAGCCATAGTGAAGTATAGGTAACTGTATGATGGATAAAGTTTAGGTTTGGTTTCTAAAAGCTTTCACTATTTGCAAGTTAATTTAATTTCATGTTGTAAAAAAGAAGAGCTGGTCTGCTTTTAGGGTGTATCTGGGTCTGCTAATTTGGAAAGAGACAGAAGCACTGTGACCCTTAGAAGCAGAATGACCGATTCCCAACACTTCATATAAAGGAAGTAATTGTAGGTCTTGGCTCAGCCGTCATTTTTGGATCAAATGTGAAAAATTTCTAGTTCTATATGTAAATACCGGATATTCTCAAAGAGAGCAAAGATGTCTTTGTCTTTACAGCTGCTGTTCTTAAGCTTTTGAATCCTGAGAATGTGCTGCACACACTTGTGCTCTGTGGAAAAATCAGTGCAGCTTAAGACTGAGTGGTGTCGTTATTCTGTGCTTTTTGTTGGCTCATCAGAATGAGAAATGCAAACCTCAATTGTTCTCAAGGGCTTTAACCGCCCGTCTTGTTCAACTCTTCCTATGTCATTGATTTAGTTTGGACGTTGATCAAGCCTGACCCTGATCCAGAGACTGATGCCTCAGCATTCCGGGGACCTCGGCCCAAAGTGGGGTGCCACTCGTAGCTGATCAGCTTTTGGAGTCCGTCCAGATGTGCACCCTTTGAGTGCGTTGTATATTTCCACAGGCTTTGAAGATCTGAAAAGTTTATTTCAGTATCAAGTTTACCATAATCCAGGGACTCGTAAGTCAAATTATAGGGGAAAGTTGAAAGAGATAGGGCATCGTTGACCAAGGCCACAATCAACTGTCTCATCCTACAGCTAGGACTAGCTACAGTCAGAAGACAATGGTATATTGTTGAGTTATGTTTGTAAGAGTCGGATACTCAAGTGGAAAAAAGCTTTCAAACTTTTCTCCCTACTTCATTCATTATTACGGGGCATGTGAAGGCCAGATGGTTTTTGACTGACTACATAACTGAATGTTGCTTTTTTTGTACTTTTCATTTCCAGCTAATTGAGTTAGAACAGCTCTGTAAAACTCTGTTTATTCAGAAGCTACATCCAATTAGAATCTTCTAATAAAGGGCTATTGATAGAAAAACAGAATAATGACCCATTGTTCCTTCTTACCAAATGAAAAGTAGATTTTTAGGGTTTTGAAGCCTTGTATAGAGGTACCACACCTATGTCACTACACCTATGAGCCTGGATGTATTTGCATTCACTTGTGTCACTACTATTTTCCCTTCTGTCACTATGAAAAAACCATCTGTTCTACTCAAGACCACGGTTCCCATGGTCTACTGGATCTCATTTTCCTGTACTTTTTCAAGAACATCATTCTAGCAATTCTCCTACATCCTAAAATCGACTTTTCCATAATTTTGTGTCAGCATAATAGTATGATGGAACATTATCCACTCAAGAAAAATCTCTGGGCTGTACTTTCTCCACCAGTTCCCACCCGTCTTTTATCAGCCCCATGCCTTGGGACCGTGACCTTCACAGCTGTTTTTCCAGTAGTCTACCTCTTATTCTGCCCGCGCCCTGCTTTTCTCTTGGTTGCAGTATTTCTGGTTTATTTCCTTGAAGCCCTGGCCCTGTTGACTATCATTTCCCCCTCTTAGGCGACACAGGAGGGCCCAGGGGCACTAGAATCAGAAGAATGTCCTCCCCCTGTCTAGGGTAAAGCTCCTCAGGAGGAGTCTTTTTCTCTGGAGAGAAGGGCTCCTCAGGAGATGGCTCTGGGTGCGTTCACATTGCTTCCTCGTCCTCTTCCTTGGTAGAGACCAGAGAGGGTCTCTCTTAGATCTTCCGTGGGAGCCCTTGGTGGGGTTCCTGGAGGTAACGCCCATGGAAGCCTCCGCCCCCCTGACTGCGGCCTCGGGAGTTCCTCTCTCTCACACCAGACCACACTCAGCCTCCGGAAGTTTGTCAAAGTTACCATTTATAGTAGATCAAATTGTGTCCCCCTCCCCTGCCAAAAAAAAAAAAAAAAAGAAAGAAAGAAAGAAACAAAGAGAAAGACACGTTCACATCCTTGAGGTGTCCAAATCCTGATCACTTCTTAGGTGTGCTTTTCAGGCCCTCGCCTGGGCTGTTACAAAGGCTTTGCCTGCCCAACCTCATGTGGGAAAGCTGGCTTCCCCTCACCAGGCCTTGTGCACAGTCTTGGAAGGATGCAGCAGGCAAGGACCCAGGCCCTCCTGGCCAACCCCTTCTTACACATGTCTGCCTTCCCTGCACCCGAAAGCCTTTGTATTGGGCTTTCTTCAGACACACTTGCCAATACCTCCTTTCCTGGAGGAGGGTCCTTTGGAAACACCTTTTCTCTGCTCTGACTCAGCACTCACTACTTTTCCATTCCCAGCCCTTTCCCTCATCCTCCCTCTAGGCCTCCGGGCCAGAATAAACGACAGGAAGTCTTTGTTGGGGGCTCTCTCCACAGGGAGAAAACCCCCTGAATCTGTGTGGATCCTCCTGGCCCTCCGCAAGAGCCATTCCACGGAGGAGAACAGAGGGGAGTCAGTGCTTTCTGTGGCTTAGGCCCTTGCTTCCACGATCGCAGTAACAGCAGGAGAATCACCTGCTGTTTCATCTGGCTTGTTGTTTGATTGGCCACCCCAAAGCTGGGCAGCTCAGCTCTCTCCAGCTCCCCTCGGGCCTGGCCAGTCTGAACCCCTGTGGTTGTGAATGAGACTGTGTTTGGGCGTTGGGTCTTCACAGGTCTAATCAAGTTAGGATGAGGTCATACAGATTAGGATGGGCCTAAATCCAGCAACTGGTGTGTTTATAAGAGAAAGTAGAGAGAGAGATTTCTGATTTTAGTGCAATGTGAGAGGAAAGAGAAAACTTGAGGAAAGAAATGTTAAGCAAAAAGGAGCCAGAACTTGGTGGTTTGGAAACATCTGTCTGTCTCTATGGTACAGAGAAGCAGCACACGGAGGGAAGGCCCAGAGACACACGGAGACACACAGCCACAGAGAGAGAGAGAGGACTGGAAGCCTCCCGGTGAGTGGTGTTTGTTACAGCAGCAGCCCTGGGAACTGATACAGCATTTAAATTCATGGCAGCCTCTATTCAGGAGCCAAAGCAGATCCTGGCTTCATCTGTCCACATGAGCCTGTCTCTTGAGATTTCAGGCCTGCCGTTTGCCCTGCAAACTCAATTCTCGGGCAAGTCCAAGAGGGGGAGTCATTGGTTTTCAGTCTGTCCATATGTCCAACTTTCTTTTTTCTCTTGGTAAGGATGAAAATGATGACTGCCAAGTTCTTTATGTGTCAGAGCTGAACCCAAAGTTCTGTTGAGTAACTTTTGATATATGCTCTTCTTCCCCAGTTTGGCATCTCCTTCTATCTTTTGACAAATATTCTATGGAAGATGGGAGTTTGTTTACTGGAAGCCCTCTATCATAGAATACTCTCTTACTCTTTCAGCTTCTGAAAATATTGCACTTATTCTTCAAGTCCTAGACCAGAATGTCAGGAACTCCACATAATCTCAAGGTTTGCTCTCTCTGTTTAGTTAGAGAAGTCTTTCCATCATCTTTGTTCAGGAAACACTTTGATGTACTGCTCATCACATCATATGATGGATGCTTCTTTCTTCCTAAATAAATGCCCTTAACATCTTTTATGTATTTCATGCTGTTCCGTTATAATTGAACAACTGGCTTTAATTTGTTGTTTAATACTTGACTTTCGCTTTAGAATGGTTTTTCATCAGAGAGAGACATGTTCTTATTGTTCAACTCTGTATCTTCATTCATTTACTGAGTAAATATTTTTGAATTTTTACCAAATGCTAGGCATTAAACAAGGAACGGAATATATTAGTAACAAGAACAATGTGTTTCCAGCCCTCTTACAATCTAGCAGTGGAGGAAAACACACACACACACGCGCGCACACAGTGATAATATAAATAGTGATAAGCACCATGGAGGAAATGAGTGGGATACTGGGAATTAACACTAAGTGTACGAGGGAATAGTGAGAATAGACTCCTCTTCAGAACAGACTTAGATCTGAAGGATGAGAAGGAAAGAGACACCTGAGGGTAAAAGAATTGTATCCTGCTTTTCAGATGGAAAAATCATACGTATGGCACTAAGGTAGGAAAGAATTTGAAGTTTTTCACACTGAACTCCTGAGCCAACAGCTGTATCCCACGTTTTTGTGTTTCTAGCACGCAGCAAGCAGCACAGAGTAGTAGAGTGGGCTGGCTCCAGGAAAGGAAGAGGGCTTTGTGAGTAGGTTGACATTTGCTAATTGCCTGGTAGCTGTCAAAAACTGTATTGGATTCACATGGTATTTAATTTAATTCCATAACAGCCTTGAAAGGCACTATCATTTTTATGTAGAACAGGAACTAGAGCCTCAGAAGAGCCAGGTTTCTCATCTAAGTTCATCGAATTAGTAAGTGGGAGAGGGAAAAAATGAGCCCCAGTGTTCATGATACCAAATTTCTTGTCCTATTCACTACACCCCGTTGCTTCTTAACAACAAGTGACTATTGAATACATGAATAAATTAAGGCTGGAAGACCTGGTGAAAATAGACATGTAAGTCTTGGTTGGACTATAGTGGATTTAGAATTTCATCTTAGATATCCTTGACTGTGTATTTTAAGTTCTTTACATTCTATATGGATATATTATTCTATCTCGGTTTTGCAATACTCTGCTTATTGCTATGACAACCACTTGTAATGAACCCATGTTATCAGGGCTAGGGTGGTCAGAAAGTCAGGTTTTCAATCTAGATATTTATATCTTAGAAGCAAAAGTGAAAACATCAACTGATGGACAACCATTAAGCTGTGGGTTTTATTAGCTAACCCAACATAGGAGTGTACAGCATGGCAATGAACAGCACACAATGGATTTTGGGAAAAGTTGGAAACATTTTATAGTCAATGGATTCTAAAATGTAAGACCCTTTTCACCTACGGCTTCTACAGCTGATAGCCTGTTCACCAGCATGGAAAAATATATTTCATACTAAGTGGTGGCAGAAGCATCTGTTTCTGTCATTCCCACTGCACATCAACCTCATTTCACATATGCAAATGGTGTGCACTCTTGAAAAAGGGGCCCTGTTGTGTAATTGACTTTGCATTAAGAGCTGTAAAATTCATTATTCTCCTAGACCTTGATTTAACCCACGGGTAAGCTTTGATTGCAATTCATGGCCAGAGACTTGGAAGATCTGGTCACTTCAGGAAAGGCCAAAGCCAGATCACAGGTGAGTAGAAAGGTGGCAGGTATAGTTCTGATGGAAGTTGGTGAAGATGGTTGATTAAGTGGATGCGGCCCTGGGCTAGGTCAGAACATCTGGCTCCGCGGTTTATTCTAACTGTCGAAGGGTTGCATGAACCAGGCAAGCTGCTTTCACTCCTGGCAGAGTCCCAGGATTGGATGCGTGTAAAGGGTCTAGCCATCCAGTGCAGGGCACCCCAGTGTGTGAAAAGTCACCACGAAGGGCATGTGTGAGTATTTTAAGTAGTATAGTGGCATGGCATTGAGTAACTTCAAATTTCATAAGCAAAAAAGTTTCTTCTTTTCATTTCCCCTCAATGCCCTTGGTGTCCTCAGGAGGAGACAGTGAGACTGGTGCAGGTGTGTCCTCATCACCCTCCGACACACGGTGACCTCTCCCGCTCTCTTTTTAAACGGGGGAGGCCCAACCTCAGACTCTGGCTAGAGTAAGAGCTAAGTGAAATGCAGTAATACTATTTTGTTTTTGATAATTTTTGGATTCCTTTTATTTATGACAAATGTGACTATGAGTTTTAGCTACTTTCAATTTTTGAAATTTAAAATATAGCCATTTAAGTAACAAAGGTATTCAATTTAAACCAAACTATGTAAGTAAACAATAGTAAAGGTGGAATATTAATGTGGCAGGTATCAGCCCTGGATGGTGTGGCTCAGTGGATTGAGTGCTGGCCTGCGAACCAAAGGGTTGCTGGTTCAATTCCCAGTCAGGACATATGCCTGGGTTGTGGACCCGGTCCCCAGTAGGGGGTGCACGAGAGGCAAGCACACATTGATGTTTCTCTCCTTCTTTTTCTCTTTCCCTTCCCCTTGCTAAAAAATAAATAAATAAAAATCTTTGAAAAAAAATATGGCAAGGATCATTCATTCACTCAACAGGTACTAAGTGTCTACTAATGACCAGTCTTAGTTCTAGACACTGGAGGGTATAGTGATAAATAAGATAGATATGACCCTCTTTAACAACTCTACAACATAGAGGAATAAGTCAATAACAACAAAAAATAAATGGGTAAAAAATATATCACATTGTGATAAATTCTATGAAAACAAATGAAGAGCAGTACGGGATAGACAGTGAAAGGGGTGTGCGTGCTGTTTTAGACAGAAGATGCTCGGGAAGGAATTTTGAAGGGGACTGGAGCACACTGAAGTAGTAATCTATGCAGAGACCTCGAGGAAGGTGCAGCCTGAAAGTCCCGAGGCAGCAAGAGCATGGTGTGCTGGAGTGACAGCGAGAGAGCCCTGTGGCCAGGAGGGAGTGGGCGTGTCAGACAACCCGGAGAGGTGAAGTAGAGGAAGAGAGAGGATGGTACCATGCGAGGCCGTGTTGGCCACTGTGAGGAGGTGATGTTGTATTTTGAGTGTGATGGGAAGTCACTGAAGGTCTTGAAGTCAGGGTGTGCCGGGGCAATAAGACTGAGAAGACATCAAAGTATACATCAGTAAGAGTGACTTGAAAACGTGGAGAATGGCTGTTGGACCCTCCTGCAAATATGAGTTTCCAATTTTTAATTCCAAACTTGAGTTTGAAAATGTAAAGCAAGTTAAAGAACATTTTTCTAAATTCAAATGGAGAGAAAGCAAGTTGTGTAACTGTTGCTTTAACGGAAGCAGCTGGTAGCATATGTCAGGACAATTTGCAGCTATTAGCACCCCTTTAAGATACTAAGGAGATTGAATTGCTGACTAATGTAGCTGGGGGTGAAGGTCACCTTTCAGGAACCCAGTGACTGCAGTGTGAGCCTCCTTACAAAACCCATCTTGCAACCTTGCACTTGGAAAAGAGCTTTCCTCTTACAACAAGTAACATTTTATTTTAAGACGCATCAAGTTTGACTGTGTAAATATATGGATATAGTTGTTGTATACATACATCTATCGGACATATATTTGTATAACTGGAGAAAAAGCACACGCTCCCTTTTTCTCCCCTTCTGCCTATAAAAACCAGTTGTGGAGAAATGGGGGTGTGGGGAATTTGGGTGATAGTAAAGGAGAAACAAACAACTTATAATTTCAAGTATTTTTCCCAGTCCTTTGGTACCTAGGAGTGATGATGTGAGGCGGATGTTTATGTTGCTTGTACAACACACTTTTATCTGCTGTTTTCTTAGACAAAGATGGAGCCTGGCTTGGTGTGAACAAACAGGGTGCACAGAGAGGAAGGACAACTTCTCTGCATTAAAATGCAAACGTCTCTCTGCCCTGTGCACAGGAGAAACTTTTCCGATAAATTTGCATTGGGAAAAGACTGTTTTTCCATGAGAATGTGTTCACGTGTGTGTGTGTGTGTGTGTGTGTGTGTATGTATTGTGTTCTGGCAGTTAAAGGTATGAAAGGGCACATCTTCACCTTACACTGGTGGTGACCCTTCGAAACACACAGTGCCTGGCATGTGGTAGGGACACAATAAATATTGTATGTTTGGTGTCGTGGTCAGTGTGGGGCTGCTACAACAAATACCGTGGACTGGTGGCTGACCAACAGCAGGAATTTATTTCTCGCAGTTCTGGAGGCTGGAAGTCTGAGCTCAGGTGTTCACTGAGGCCCATGGCATGGTCACTTGGCAAAGAGTGGAGAGTGAGGGAGCTAATCCTGTACATGAAGGCTCAACTCTCATGACCTGATTATCTTGCAAAGGTCGCTTCCCCCAATAGCATCACATTGAGGGTAGGGTTTTGAAAGGACACAAACATTCAGTCCATGATGAAAGGGTCAGGCTGACCCCCAACACGCCAGAATGCTAATAACCCAGTCCGGCCAGTTTTCTGAGCAGCTGGACTGCTCATGACTCAGTTATCCAGACCTGCTGGGCAGCCCGAGGCTTAACTGAAACTCTCTCACAATAGACACCTGGCGCCAGCCACAGTGGCCTGTGGCCAGACTGACCCTCCTGTACCTGGAGACAGCCCAGCCCTTTACCTAACCCATTGTCCCAGGTCACATCCTGGAATCCTGAGGCATCGCCTGGAAGAACAAGAGACTAATCTCTCCCTTAACCCCTCACAAACCCCGATCTTTTTCTTTCAGAAACCCCACTCCTGCCTCCCCCCATGCTGAAGTCGACCCGACTTAGCCCATCTCTCGGCACAGCATCAAATAAAGGCATTTGGATCAGATCACTCGGTTCCTCCTGCCTCTATTTTTCACGCATTTCTAACACATAGCATTTGTAAAAATTATAAACCAGGGGCCCCCAACCTCCCTCCTACCGATCGTGGATGCTACTAACATTACTGCCTGAGCTCCACCTCCTCTCTCCCTTCCCCCACTCTGGTTCGAGAAAAATGGTCTTACATGAACCTGGTCCCTGGTGCCAGAGCTTGGGGACTGCTGTTATAAACCATTGAGATCAACTAGATTCAGAATGTCGAAGCTCTCTTCCACTGAGCAGTGTTTTGCTTGAGCCCGCTGCTGTCTTCTAGAAAGAATAATCTACAGGAAATGTGCTGGATCACATAATTGTGTATGTGTGTGTGTTTTAAAGGTTTTGTTTATTTTTAGAGAGAGGGATAGGGAAGGAGAGAGGGGGAGAAACATCAATGTGTGATTGCCTCTTGCATGCCCCCTACTGGGGACCTGGCCCGCAACCCAGGCATGTGCCCTGACTGGGAATCAAACCAGCAACCCTTTGGTTTGCTGGCCAGGGCTCAGTCCACTGAGCCACACCAGCCAGGGCACATAATTGTGTTTTAATGTGAGCTGAGGAGAGGGGAAGGCAGTGCCTCCTATGACAAGACCGAGCATTTCTTCCCAATGAGGGTGAGAGTTTGCACTTGGAAGGAGTTTCGAAGGGGATTGCCTTTGAGGATGGAGAGAGAAGAAGGATTTACAGAGAAAGCAAAGCTGGAGATTTTGGGTCATTGCTTAAGAGAACCCTTGTAAATATCTAACTTTTTATTTACAATTCATTCCCTTGGCCTCTGAGAAAAATTGTATTTGGTATCCAGATCTATTTTTTTTTCTTAACAGTAAGTTGGTTATTTCCAGCACTCCAGAAAGATCTGTAAAGCACACAGAACTTTGTTAGAGGTGGCAAGCATGTGTGTGAAGTGGCGGTGAAGACGCAGGCAGAGGCCAGGGGCCATCCAACATGATTTCCTGCTCTACCACCATTTTTCTTGGCTTCACGGTTTTTAAAGTAAAATATAGCTCAGCAGCTAGGAGAAGAAAATCATAAATAGAGTTGTCCAGTAACATGTCAGACAAATTAACTTTGCTAAAATGTTTTGTGTTTTAGGATTTTGGCTTTGTCGTTAATATTGTGGAGACATAAGGAAATTTAACATCCAATCAAAAGTGAAATCCATGGCACCGTTTGCCTGATGTAAATAGGAAATTTTATTTGCCAATTTCGCTGGGCCACAGTGTGCCCAGGTATTTCATCAAATGTTATCCTGGATGTTCCTTTTGAGGGAATTTATGGATGAGATTAACCTTTAAATTAGTAAACTAGGTAGAGCAGATTGTCTGTGTAAGGTGGGTGGGCCTCATCCAATCAGCTGAAGGCCTGAATAGAACATGAAGGCTGCCCTCCCCTAAGAAAGAGAATTCTTCCTTCCTGGTGGCCTTTGAACTAGGGATTTGGCTCCCCTGGGTCTTAGACCTTGGACTTGGACTGGAACTCAGCCATCAGCTCTCCTGGGTCTTCAGCTTGCTGATTCACCCTCCCCTCTTCTCTCCTTCCCTTCTCCCCCTCCATTGGTTCTGTTTCTCTGGAGATCCCTGACTAATACAGGTGCCATCTTCAGTTGATGCTTTAATACAGTTACTTCCTTCATTAGTGAGTTCTCAGAAAAGACCATATTGCGTCCCTGCTACATGCCAGGGCATGATGCTCGCTGCTGAACGTTAGGCAAACAACACTACAGACATCACCTCTGCTTCTCTTGAGGCTCACAGACTAATTAGCGAGAGATTGATAATACAGAAACAACGTGCAAAGAATCTCATTGAATAGAAAACGGAGAGGGAAACTAAGGGAGATTCTTAATCTAGTCTAGGACATGGCAAAGGCTTTCCAGAAAGTGTGGGACTTGAGTTAGGCCTTGAGAGATGAGGAGGAGTTGCCCCATGAATGTGTTCGAGGGCTAGGCTGGAAAAGCGTGTTTGCAAAGGCCTGGCGCTCAGGTGAGACTTCGCATGTTCAAGGCAACTGGCCTGGCTGGGGTGTCGGGAGGGAGAGGAAAGTGGTAACTGGAAGAGTCCACATTATGCTGGGCTTTTAGGCTACATTGAGAATTTGAGATTAGATTCCCAGAGCAGAGGGAAACCATGTAAAACCCTGTCTCAGGAACGTGACACCATCAAACCACGTTCTTGATGGAGAAAAGAAACCGCCTCGGCTGTGCGCTACGGAGAATGGATGCCAGAGGACAAAGTGCGTGTGAGAACCGCTTGGGGCGACAGAGTCGTCAGACGAGAGAGGACAGGTGCTTTGACTGGTGTGTTGTCAGGGGAAATGGAAGGATGTGGATGGTAGCTTCGTTGACCCAGACAAGAAAAACGGAAGTGAAGCTGTTTTTGTGGGATGATCAAGCTCTGTATTAGAGATGATAGAATTCGGGGTTTGAAGATACCTACCCTGAAATGTCAGGTGGGCAGTGGGACTTAGAAGAAACAGACTTTGCAGGGATTAGCGTACACCAGTTAGTTGAAGTGATATGACTAGACAATGTTAGTGAGGGCTGGAGGGCTATAGAAGAGAAAGACAAGAGGATCGAGGACTGAATCCCAGGGACTCCCAACGTTGTTAGGCTGCGAACGATGGGGCACATTTCAGGCAGGGCGCTCACTCTTTCAATGTCGGGAGCTCTTCTACCTGTGTGCTTTGCAGTGGTTGATTAGGGCCCTTGCCGGAAGTAACCACTGATGGTCTTCCCCTCTAGCTTTGCCCTCCAACTCCAAGTTTCCTCCCTTCCCCCCTTCCCTTCCTCAGTACTGCACACTCATCTCCTCATCCTCTTTTTTACCCTGAGATCAGAGTAAACATTTCTTCCCTCCTCTCCAGGCGGGCGTTAGGTTATCTGGCATTAGTCAACCTCTTCCCACTCCATGGCTGCGCACCCACCTTCCATGCCTGTGAGTTTTATCTAGGCCAGGTAAGCCCCCGAGGCACCGCCAGACAGAGTGGGAGGTGCTCAAGGCTTCCAACTAGAATTTGGTTTATTCTGCTGATTAATGGCCCTGGAGTGGAGTCAGGATTCCAAAGGAGAGAAATGCTAGCCCTTTTGTTATCTGTAAGTATATGCAGTCTATGGAATATCCATAAGCATAACTTTGCAAGTAGCTCAGTGCATTCTCCCACACTGCAAAAGTACATTTTTCAAGGGGAAAAGAATGAGGCTGTTTCTTACCACAATCAGAGTCCTATTATCAAGGTGAAGCCAATTTAAAAAATATAAGGATTTTTAGATATAGTAACCCCTGGAAAAATGTCTATTTTAAACTTTCCTGCTTCTCACCCTTCTGGCTTTGAAGATAACCTTCACAATGTAAATTGATGCAGCAAGGGTTGGAGCCCAGAACCAAAAATTCTGATGCAATATCTAGAAGAATGTTGCAGCCTCTTTCTTCTCTACCGATTGCTAAGAACACTGTCAGTACTTAAAATGAAATAACATTAACTCAGTCCTTGCCTTCCTGGTTTAAGCTCCTCTACCAGTTAAAAAGCACTGCGCAGCCTGCTTTCCTGTGAACAGCTTCCTCTTCCCTTCTGGCACTCGACGGAAGGTTTCAGAGGGCAATATATCTTACCCACTTCGACTACGTAAAGTAGAACAAAGAGCTACCTAGCTCTGCATCCTAGAAGAAATAATAGGCTTGAAGAAATCTTCAGGTTCAGTTCTCTTTGCCAGCAATTATTTAAGATTGAATACATATCAAGATCTGAATTAGGCATGAAAACATAAAACACAATCACGGCCCTCAAGGGGCTTGCTGTCCAGTGAGGGTGGGTAGGGCAGATCAAGAAAAGTAATTACCGTATGATATATAAAAGCTTCGAAGTGGGAATGGACCTGTGGTTGGTTATTTATTTTCAATAATGGATTTTTCTCTCACCATGGCTACCAGTGAATGCGTATTTTTTGTGTGTGTTGGCACGGCCCTAAGGGCTTTGGACACATTATCTCAGTTTACCCACACAGCAGCGGGCAAGGTCAGTTAGAGATGCGGGAACAAGCTGGGAGGGCTGAAGTAATTTGTCCTGGATCTCACAGCCAGAACATGGAGAGAGAGAAATTCAACCTCCACTCTGATTTTACGCTCCTTGCCTTAACTGCTTTGCAAAACTGCTTCTCTAGAAAGATAAATGTTGATACGGAATCTGGAAGCTGTAAATTCTAGGAAGACAATCCCATATATATTTCTCAGGGAACTGGAGAGGATGCCTTTTATGGTGAATTCTTGGGAATTTTTCTTTCTTTCTTTTTTTCATGCACTGTAACTCCTGCTCTAATAGCTTCACACTTACGTACCTGCCTGACAACATTTTGTTTTTCTGGAGATCTTGCTATAATTCTTACAGTGAGATTGGTTGAGAGTGACATAAAAATCATTTTTTTACTTAAACTATATTGAGTGAGTGTTTATGCCTTGCAGACAAATGGGCCGTAAGACAGGAACAAAATGAATCTTCATCTTCAGTCTCGAATGGATGCTGTATCAACCAAGGAGTGTTTGCTATGTACCTAAAGCTAACAAACCCAGTGCAGTGGGTGTATGTTTTCTTCTGTCCAGTACCCAGTTTTCTTCTAATAATTGCCATTTGTCTGATAATCATATATTGATTTTCTTTTGGAAAAGCGCCTCTTCTCAGTTCTTAAATCATATGATTTGTAGAGAGTTGATCCCTATGTCCAGGCTTATCCCGGGATGAGTAGATTACTCATGTGAGGTACATGGTACTCAACTCCAGGAATGTACAAGAATATATAACTTGGAAAGGGAAGTCAAGGGCAATCCAGGCCTGGAGGTGCTGAGAGCTACTCATGGAAAGGATCCATCCAATGATGATGCCAACCCAGAGAAAAGCTGTGCAAATTATGGAAGGATTGACCCTTGACATTGTTTGAACCTCAGAATTCAGCTGTGTCAGCAGGAAGAATTATCACTGAACTCTTCTATTTTTGAAGACAATAACCTCCTTCCCTTCCTTTTTTTCTGAAGGTGGTATGAGTTGTTTCTGTCACATGCAACTCATAATGTTGACCAAAATACCTTGTGAGAATTACCTGGGACACAGAGGATCTAGAATCTGCCCATGAATAATGTGCTATACATAAAATAAAGAAGACTAACAGGCATGTAATCATTAGAATACAATATAAAATGTCTTATTAAATATCAGACTATGTAGTAGCCTAAAATTTCTTTCATGAGATGTGGGTTGTAAAGACAGTTTAGAATCTCTATTCAATACGTAGCATTTCTATTCAATCTTGAATTACCTATTTGATATTTCAGAGCGCTTCTCATCGTCAACGGATATGAAGGCAAAGCACCTGGGATGTGTCAAGTGAGCACTTTGAATCACACAAAGATCAGGAGGCAACGTGAAGAAAAACCATTAGAAAAGCATTTGCATTTCACGTAAGACAAAATAAATATACTAAGAAATCATAAGAAAGTGAAGCAAGCGAACACGTCCACCAACAGTAACAAATAAAGCACAAACATAACCAAACAAAAACTGAAGCCAGGAAAGATGTTTTTAAAATTGTTTATATTACGGTTTTCCTTGGTACTTAACTGCCACTTAGAATCCTCTCATCTGTGTTATTATCTGCCATCTCTGACCTAGAAATGAAATAAGTTTCAATTCTCATGAAGGTCAACTTAATTTATCCATTTGCCTGCATACAGGTAGCGTGGTGTAGCAGATGTGAAAAACAGAATAGAAACAAGCCCCAGTGAGCCCTGGGAGTTCTAAGAGGTTCACGAGTGGGTTTCAGAGCCATCTGTGATTCCTAGGAAATTATCAAAAATTGTGCAAATATGCATTATTTTGAACCAAGAAAATATATAACTTTCATCGGTTTCTTAAAGTGATCTACGACCTATAAAATGTAATTTCTTGCTAATTAGGACCATTTATAAGAAACTATCTTAGGTAAATACTAACATTTGCTATCATATTATTAGCACTGTGAAGTAAATGATGGGCAATGATAAAATCTTAAATAAAGCTTAGAATTGAATGCATTTTCTTGCATAAAATAAACCCAATGCAGACCTCTGTCTATCAATCAAGTAATAATTGTTTCAGAATATTTAGCTTAAACATGTACAGCAGTTATTATCAGTATCAAAATTATATTTTGGTGAGTTCACATGTATTAACTATTTTTGCTTATCTATGGATGTCAGCTTTATTCTGTTTGACTGCCTTCCTCCATTTTCAGGGACCAAGACCTCACCTACCTCCTGACCTTGACGTTCCTCAGCTTTTCACTAGTAAAATTCGTTCTTTCTAACATTTCCTGTTTGGAAAGCCCTCGGGCCTACATTTGGTTGGTCTCGCATACTCACTGTAGTTTCCCTGTGGCGGAGGGAGCGGGTTCTATGATGAGCAGATCCTATTAGAGTATGTTTGGGGGCGGGGCAGGGACAGAACAGCAACCTCCCTTCCCACGAGCCTCAGGAGGTGTGGGGGAAAAATAAAATCATAAACATTGGCTAGAGCTCTGTATACCAGGCAGTCATGGGAAATACAGCACGGACATTTGGAATCACGTAGGAGTCCAACCAGAGAGCAGTGGTGTTCCTCGGAGAGGTGAGAAGTATAGATTATCGAAATAGGCGAGGACCAGGTTAGAGCTGCGCGCGCTGTGACAAGGGGCTGGAATTTCATCCCGCAGGCCAGTGAGTCGCAGCTATGGCTTTGGCGCCACAGGCTGGAGGGGCATTTGTTAAAACACAGATTCACAAAGTCAGCGTTAGATGCAAAGGATCCAAATCACTGGGGACCTGAGAACCTGCGTTTCACCAAAGCCTGTCAGGTAATGCTTCTGCCCACTAAATACTGAGAGGCACTGCTAAGGAGAACAGAAAACTAGCGAGGAAACAAGATGGCATAAATGAAAATATGTTACTGTGGCTACTGACCCCTGATTAATTCAGTTTTGTGCTTTGTGGCAAAGTGTGCGAGGGGTGCTTCTCAGACCGATTTTAGTCTACCTAACATTTCAAGGAAAACACAACATGCAGTGGTAGAGAGTTTCAGAAATGAAGATGACGGTGAAATATCCCTGCTTTGAACTACTCAGAGGAAGCTCTAAAACCCCAGAAAACCTTAGATCCCTGTAAGCAACAAAATATTCTGTCTTTCGAAGAAGATGGAGAGACTTTGAAAGACACATTAGCGAAGGGAACTGCCACTCGAGATGGAAGACTAGAACTGCTGTTAGATCAGTGTTTGTCTTTCATCAGGGGAATTTAAATTTTGGTAAATGTAGGTTTTCAGTGATAGCCTTAAACTAGAAGGTTTCTGATACATTTTATTGGCTGGAATGTCACAAGATGAATACTACTTTTGGAGTAAGAAGAACTAGGTTCAAATCCCAGCTCAAATACTCTAACCAGTGAAACTGTGGACATGTCACTCCTCTCAGTCTCTGTTCTTAAGGACATGACAGTCTTCTTTATTAGCTGGAAGACTTTGGTTGCAACCAATAGAAACTGTGGGCCAATCATCAAAAGGCGTTAAATGGAAGTCTACCTAGAGATGTGGAAATTAAAGGGAAGGTTGAAAAATAGTTTGAAACAAAGCCTCTTTTGAGGGCTAGACAGGAGGAACTGTGGGAAAGGCTGGTGCTAGGTACAGTCTAGTCAAGGCCACAGAGCAGGATGAATAACACCCAACCACCCTTTTCCTGTGAGAAAGCATTTGTTCGACCAGGGATAGGCAGTATGTTCAACTGCTGGAGTACTGGAGCAGCGCAGAATAATCCCATCAATTTAAATTGTAGCGGCAGACAGTCTCCTGGGTTTATGATCCCACCAAGGCTACGAGCAATGGGAGACACCCCATGAGGAAATACGGGCGTGGGTGGAAAGGTAGAAATGAGCCAGGATATCCCCCAAACGATACATGTGTGCTCTGCTTATCTAGTTTAATGGGCCAATGTGTTTGAAAGTAATCCACAAAGTAGAAAGTGTTAAATGATGTTAAAGTTTTCTGAGGTTTATAGACCTAGGACAGCTGGTTATGGTCACCAGGAAAGGTCTGGCCAAGGCAGAGAGTGAATGAAGCTAGGAATTTCAGACAGAGATATATTTTTAATAGCAGGTGATCTACGTATACCTAGCCAGGTCACTCTCTGTCATATTTATTTATATGTTATAGCTCTCTTATTAAAAAGACCTATCCTTAGAAATATTCCTACTTATTTTACATTTCCGTGACTATATACCCCACTAGAATGCAAGTTCTAGTAGGCTGAGAAACTTCTCTGTCTTGTTCACTTTCCTGTTCTTTGTGTCAAGGACAAGGCCTGGAATATTAATGTTGTTTGAATAAATGTTGAGTGCATGAGTTATGCCCTGGTGTTGGCGCACTGTGTGTGGGGGGCGGAGGCTCCACGGGAAGAGCGGACACAAGAACGTCCCCCTGTGGTACTTTCTCTTCCTACCCGGCAGAGCCCAGTGCCGTGTGCCGACTGCATTCGCCTCTCCTTCCGCCTGGCTGGGCGTCTGAGCACTGGCCTCCCGTTTAGGCATGTTACTAGTTGTGCTGAGTTTCAAAGAATGAACAGAAAAACATTCAACCCATCCATCCCTTCGGATTCTTGAATCTTGTGCTTATTATGTTCAGATAATATGTACATTTTTCTACTTGAAAATGTATTAATACTCTCACGGTCTAAGCAATGTGTTCAGGTGTTATATCCCTCTAAGAGTGCCTCCAAAAGTGCCCTTTTTGTTTTTGAAATATTTGTTTCATGTTGGAGAACAATACAGAACATCTCATTGAACAGTGAATGGTATATTGAGCTGATCATCTCATGGACTTAACTAGCCGATATTACTTATAAAATTTTTACCGAATTCAGCTGATGGATATTTTAGCCTTGCTTTGAAACTTCTCTACTTGGTGGCATTTTAGGAGTTAAAACTTACCAGGAACAGGATTTTCCACTCGGTGCCTTTTAGAAGTAGTAAGGACAGATCCATTATCTGGATCTCAGGGTCACCATCTCAAATGACAGCAGAGGCCAGTGGGTGCAAGGAACTGCTGCGAACGTCTTGCATTGTGGCCAGGCCTGACACCTAGCAGTGATATGACTGTCTCACTCTGATAGGGCCACTGCGACAGAACGCCATGGACTGGATGGTGTCAACAACAAACATAATTTATCGCAGCTTTGGAATCTGTAAGTCCAAGATCAGAGAGCCAGCATGATCCTATTTTGGGTGAGGACCCTATTTTTGGTTATATCATCACATGGCCTCCCCTGGCGCGTGCACGGAGAGAAAAATGCCACGTCTCACCCTCCGTTGACAAGAGTATTCACTCCATCAGGAGGGATCTACTCTCAAGACGTAAACATAACACTGATTACAGCCCAAAGACTCCCCATCAAGGACCATCATATTGGGGGTCAGGTTTCCCACATGAGAATTTTGGGGCCACACAAAAAGTCAGTTTATAGTAATGACCTCTGCTTTATTTTATGTTTAAGCTATTCAACAGGCCATTGTATTAATTAGAAATTCAACATATTCCCAATCAAAATGAATTTATTCCCTGAAGACAATTTCTGCCTGCCATCTACTTTAGTAATTTGTTCCACTGCCCTTCATGAAAAAGTATCTGAGCTAAACAAGTATTCTGAAGATGTTGCTGGTGGGTTCCTCGTGCTGGATCCGTGATTTAAGCTGGGTAGATCTGAGGGGATTACATGGGAATCAGGGCAGTTATTTTCTTTCAAAATAAATGACTCTGAACATTGGCTCATTGGCTCTTGAATCGGAAGATTCAGGTTCTTGCCTCCACCCGTCTGCAGAACGGTTGTGTGTTCGTGGGGGACTATGTATTCTCTTTACACTTTGTGTGTAAAATGAGAATAATGCTGTCCTGCTTGTCCCCACAAGACAATGAGAGTCACACGAAATCATAACGGAAAACTCCACAGAAATATGTAATCTGCTTTACAAAGGCAATGAGTTATTCTCTAGAAGAAGGTGCAGCTGGTTATATAAAATTAAGTGTAAGATACATCAGTGCCTCTAGGAGTTTAAAGTTTAATGCAATATATAGGCAGGAAGATAAGAGCTCCCTGCAAATGCTATTGCATCTGGGGAAAATTGTGAAATCTGGACATAAAATAAGTGTCAAGATTCTGGAAATGTGCCCATTTCCAGCAGAAATTTTTGACATGAGGTAAAATAATGATTCCATTTAAAATTCTGATAACTGCTCTTTGCTGTCCTTTTCTTAGGAGGGTTTTGTTTTCTGCTCTTCCTACTCTTTCCTACGAGGTAGATTGCAGCATTTAAAAATAGGTGTGTACCTGCGTGAATCCTGAAATGAAAAGAAACCTGCGGAAAGACATCCATTCTTTCACAGCCATTCCGAGGATATTTCTGATGCGACCTGATCTCTGTGTTCAGAGCTCGGTTCCAACAAGGCGCCTTTGGTTCCCTGGCCTCCTCAGCGTGGCCCTCATCTGCTCTGCAGTCGGTTATCGCCTTGCTTCACGCTGCCATTCCATCCATCTTGCTTGGCAGTTTCATTATTCTTATCCTTGAGGTATTGGATCCTCTGCATACAAGGCTATCTGGACAGAATTATTGTTACTTTGGTGGAGTTGTTTGGCCGGCTTTACTTCCAACCTAGTGAGCTATCGAAGAAACCAGTGAAAGGGGGTCTCTGGTTTAAAGATTTCTTTTCAGAAGATTATCCACGGACTCCCATGCACAATTCAGTTCAGAGTGTTGGCATAAATGGAAAGCTTGTGAGAGTATTTATTGTTATGTTTTGTAGCAGGATCCTGTACATTTTTCCATGCCAATCAAAGGGGCACTGTTTAGGTACAATGCTTAATATCCTTTAAAATGGCCTAAGTATTTGGTGGGAAGGAAGGGCCCGTCTTCTCGTAACTTCCTAGACCTACAGGGCTGATGTCAGCTTGAGGGTGTGTGTGTGTGTGTGTGTGTGTGTGTGTGCAGCATGCAGGAGCACCCCCTAACAGAAGAACTGACATGAGAGACCCATGAACCTCTCCTCCCCAGTGTGCACACCCGTCTTCAGATCCCTCCACGCAGCCGAGAGCAGCGGCAGTCCTTCCGCAGGACTGGGCAACGCTCAGTAAAACTGATCGTTTTGAGTTTTCACTTCCCCTCCAAAGCACAGCTTTGGAACCACACAAGTTTTTGGTTCAGAATTGAGTGCCATGGGCAGCTGGTCATCTTGGGCATGTTACGTAACCTCTCTGCAAATTGGGGAGGCCCTAAACAATACCTGATATGTATATAGTGCTTGGAAAATATTAGAAATCTGTCCTTTTTCACTCAGTATGATGGCATGAGATGTATCTGTTCATATTTCTCATTGGCCAATATTACACTTGAGAGGATTTTGCAACCCACACTTCTCAAGATGCTTTATGATTGTATGCATCTTAAGAATGTACCTTGCTAAATCTGAAGACAGCTCTGATCAGTAAATTTAATGAAAAAAGTTAAGTTAAATGAACCAAACTCTGAGTTCTTTTAATAATAGTCTTTTTCAAAAGACTTTCTGGATTACAGTAAGAATTATCTGAGGAAAAATATTAATTTGTGTTAACTCAATGTACTGCATGAAATATGCTGATATTATTAAACTCAACTTTCCTTTATTTGAGGCAAATCAAAGCCACCCTCAAGTAGTGAGGCCACGTGTCATAGTGACACATGCTGAAGGACTTTGCAAATTTGGGATCAACTTTTATTTACTCTATTAGAGCAAAGCTAGGTACTTAATGTACATTAAGATATCATAGATGGGTGATAGTAAGTCCATTGTTTGCTTTGATTTGAATGTATTTAAAGGTCTTCAGCACAATAAAATAATTTAACTCTGTGACTTTCTGGGAATGGGCTCCACAGTTGGAAAATTCTTTTATAAAAATGAAGAAAAAGGGAGATTTGTTAATAAGAGAGCTGGATCGCAGAGGTCCATTTACATATTTTACTATTGAAACTTGTGTAGGCAACGGTGAGAGACTTTTAAATTGTTAAAATGCTGGCTGGCATCAGTAGAGTTTGTTTGGTATCCCTTCTTTCTTTGCCCACAGAGTAGAGTATGTAACCATTGTGATCTAACCAGTGTCCTATGAACACACTTTCGTTATCTTTCATCGCTCAGTGTGGGAGTGAAACACCCCCGTGCCTTCCAGGGTCTGGCGGGAAGCGAACTCGGCGAAGTGGGCCGGGCAGGGTCTGCGCGCAGCTGGACCACACGGGCCTCTGCCACTGTCACTGCACCTTACCTCTGGGAATTCTGCCACTTCTGAGCTTTCCAGAAAAAACTAAAAGATGTTTGTTTTTAACGTAAAAATCTCCCTGCTATGTAATCTACTGGAAATTAAAAAGAAATTCTTTAGGGTGAAAATTTGAGGAGCACGGACCCGTGGTCTGTCTGGCCCTTTAGTCAGGCACAACAGGTGATGTATCCAATCCAGATGTGCCTTTTCGTCTTATCTCTCTGCCTCCTCCTACTGTGCTCCCACCTTTGCACACACAGGGCACCTGTGCTCCAGATAGGTCAGTTACTCATTTTTTTGGTCTTTTTTTTTTAATTGCATTTTTTCTATTACCATTCAGTCCCCTTATACTCCCCTCCCCCTGCAGTCACCACCCTGTGGTCCACGTCCGTGAATCCCGTTTCTTTTTTGCTCCATCCCTCCACCCCCTATCCTCCCCCATTCTTAGCTGTCATCCTGTTTTCTGTGGGTCTCTGTTTTGCTTGTTAGTTCAGCTTGTTTATTAGATTCCACATGAGTGAAATAAAATGGTATTCATCTTTCTCTGAATGGCTTATTTCACTTAGCATAATGTCCTCCAGGTCCATCCATACTGTTGCAAAGGGTAAAATTTCCTTCTTTTTTATGGCTGAGTAGTATTCCAATGTGTAAATGTCCTATAGTTGTTTTATCCACTCATCTACTCATGGACACTTGGGCTGCTCCCATATCTTGAAGATTGTAAATAATGCTGCAGTGAACACAGGGTGCTTATGTTCTTCTGAATTAGTGTGTTGGGTTCCTTCTGATATATTCCCAGAGGTGGGATTGCTGGATCAAAAGGCAGATCCATTGACCTGAGTAGACACTTCTCCAAAGAGGACACACAGATGGCCAATAGACATATGAAAAGATGCTCGACATCGCCAGTCATCAGAGAAACACAAATTAAAACCACAGGGAGATGTCATCTCACACCTGTCAGAATGGCCCCCGTCAGTGAATCCACAGACAACATGTGCTGGTGAGGACGTGGAGAAAGGAGAGCACTTCTCACTGACTGTGGGAAGGCAGACCGATGCAGCCACTGTGGAAAGCAGATTGCTCATCCTGACCAGAGCGCATCGGTCGCTTTTGCAGCTCTCTGCTCGTTCGGCAGCATGCCTGCTCTCTCCCAGCCTCCCCCACCCTTGTCACACAGCAGCTCAACAATCTCCATGTCCTCCTGCAAGTATCAGCATGTGACCTGTCTTCAGAGTTTCCTAGACGCATCCTATCCCAGGGTAGAGGAGAATTCATTACTTACTAATCTGTATTTCCACATTAAATTGTATTTTAATTACTTACTTGCATGTATGTCTATCTCATTATTACCCCTCACCTCCACACATTCAAGCTGTTGCAGGACAGAGAACACAGTTGCCGTAGAGAAAGTGCACAGGATTGATCTGGCCACCAGAGAGCTGTCCTGATTTGTGTTCAGGACACAGTTGTCACCCATTGTCTTTGGGAGAAGGCTGCCTCATGGGGACATGAGCCAGGTTTGCAGGCTGCCCACCAGGACTGCTTGGCACTTGGAATTTCTGAGTCAGGTTCCATGGGGTGGATCGCTCATAATCTTTGTTTTCTCAGGTTGATTTTATAATCTCCATTCAGTACAAGCCTGGATTTCCTTGTCTGCCTACTTTAGTCCCGGCACTGGCACTCACATAGGGAAGCTGTAATCGGGAGGTAGGGGAGGAGGAGGCCTTTCATGATATCACTAGGATAGGTAACTTCAGCAGCGTGGTGTCCACAAACAGCTCACTCTCAGCCCGTATTGCTGCTCACCATGGTTACTCCAGATGGCAGTCTTGAAAGGTTTCTCATTCCAACCAGTCTGGGAGCGCTTGATGGGGGCAGGAGCTGAACCTAACTAACCTTTGTCTCCTCAGTGCCTGACAAAAACAGAAGGAGCCCAGATCCGTGTGCATGAACAGTCTACAGGGAGGAATGACTGTACAAGCTGAAGGATTTTGTCTCCCATCGATACCCAACGTTCGGTGACACGGGCTGCCAAACCACAGGCTCCGTGACCAACCGCACATTCCTAAACAACGTGCCGCCAAGACCCCACCGCATCTGCACTCTCTTCACATTTTAGGCCGAGGGAGCCAGGAGAACTTGCTGTGGTTTGATTTTATTTCCCCTCAGCCCTCACTGAACTTGGAGTTTACCTGTTTGCGCAGCCCAGTCAGGGATCTGCTCCGGGTCAATGGCTGTTCTCACCACAATATCCTTGCCTCCTACTTAGAGATGATAGGTTTTAAAAGAAGATTGAACTTTGAGGCCAGAGAGTCATTTTGAGTATGTGCGAAACTGGCTGATTATATTGTAGTATTTCTGCTTCTAGTGTTTTCTAAAGACACTTAAGAAAGAAGAAAAAAGTATCAAAGTAATAATCAAGTTAATAAAATAGCAATCATCTATTGTTGGTCGGTACCAAGCACTTAACAGAAGTGATACAGTTAGTCTGTAGCTTCTTCGTGACTTAGAGGTGGACCCTGAGGCTCAGACGTGGGAAGCAGGTCACCGCAGGTGCATAAGCTCGTACTTGTCCATCTGGCGTTAAAGTCTGATCTCTTTCTATGACACCAACATCTGGGACCGCAGTTCTGTCAATTGTCTCCATAATTCAGAATCCACAGCAAATCATTCTAGCTTCATAGTTCTCTAAATCAGGAGCAGCTTTAGAGTTACGGAGCCCTCAGTTGTGTTGTTACTAACTAGCTGCAGAATTAATATCGAACTAGTTTGTATATAAACTAGGTTGCTTTTGTTTTAAGGTGGTAATTACGATGTTCTCAGACCTGCCACTGATTTTTTTATTTTTTGAGAAGTTTTATGAATGTGGCACTTAATTGACTTCACAACACAAGTTCTTTATGCTTCTTCCCAGCAGATCATGGCTTCTGTTTCTCTTCTTTAGTAGTTATGATCCTTGCTTAAAAAAAAATCCCAGTTCATGGGAAAAGAGAATTCTTTCCAGTATTTTTTTATTATTGTTTTAAAAGATTTATGTATTTATTTTTAGAGAGAGAAGGGAGGGAGAGAGAGACACACACACATCAATGTGCAGTTGCTGGGAGCTGTGGCTTGCAACCCAGGCATGTGCCCTGGCTGGGAATTGAACCTGCGATACTTTGGTTCGCAGTCCAAGCTCAGTCCACTGAGCTATACCAGCCAGGGCTTCCAGTATTTTTAGAAGTAGACTAGGCCGTTCAAAAAGTATCTACTGATTGGGGTAAATTTCATGTGCATGTAATATGCCCCATCGATCCATGACAGCTGCCTAAGATTCCTAGGTTTAGGATGGAGTCTGTGTTGCATGGATCCATTGGAAACATTGCGCTGTCAACACCCCAGAAATGTAACTTGTTCATAATTGCCTAGTTATCTGTGTGCAGTGACAAAGAAAGTCAGTGTTACTATTAAAAACATTCGCATTGTTGCCTTAAACTTTTTTGTAATTTTTTGAAAAATTGTCTTACATAAGCAGATGCTTACTCTGGCAAACGCAGAATCTCACACTTTGCAGTTGAATTCATAGGTGAAGTGTTCTCCTGAGGCGACTGGAGTCTCCAAGCATTTTCATAGTCTTCTGACCCGCACTTAACTATTTATTACTAACTTATTCTATTCTTGCCACTATAAAGTGAAAAAGTCAAGAATAAAATTTCAACATAAAAACTTCAACTTAAACACATAAGGGAATAAAAGTGAAGAACCACGGCAATTATTTTCTAAGATGTAAAGAAAATGCAAATGAGAACTCTCTGTGAGCTTATGAAAGATATATGAAACCGGATAAAGCAGCCATCTGTTAAAATCTAAAAGCAAAAATCTGGTTAGTTTATTTGCTGGTCTTAATAAGCTTGAATGTTGTTAGTTTACATGCAAAGAATTTCAATCTAAAGTCAACTCTTCATTATTTTTCAATCAGCATTTCAGGATCACTGTCAGATCACTGTATCTCAGGCACAGCAGAAGGCGGACCAGATGCTGAACATTAAATTAGCAAAATAACAAGGCAAAATTCTGCTTGAAAGCTCGGATTCCCTCCTTGTCTTCATCCCACACATGAAAGTTGGAGAGCGCAAAAAAGAGAGAGAAGGGGAGAGACTGGGGTAGGGGGGAGGAAGGAAGGGAGAGAGAGAGACAGAGAGAGAGTTTGGAATAGACTGTAGTAGTTATATTGTGCTGGATTCTTGATTATGCATTTAACCTGGTTTTCTTTACGTACTGTATATGTAGTCAATAACTGGTAGCTGGTAGTAATAGCTCTATTACTTCTCTAAATGTTATTTCTACTTTCTCAAGACTAGTTCACTTGACAACCTGAATTCATAACTCAGATGCCACTGCCTCTCTTTAAAAGATAATTTTCTAGGTTCTCTATTTATGTTATACCCTCTCCACTATATATAGTTTCTTTTGAAAACAGCTGTTGGCCCAGTTATAGGCATGGTCAGGAAAGAAAGTTGTTAGTCTTTTTTGAATAGCAAAAGCTTATGCGTATAGATATTGAGAACTAAGTCTTTCATTCCAATCCAGTCATCCTAATTTAGAAGCTAATCAACTTGATCCTGATGCTAAATGGTGAAGTTCAGATACTTTCCCATCTTTAATGAGTTTACTCTCTGTGAATATAACAAAAAGGGGGCAGAAATATACATGTTATGTTTCCCAGAGTGGCCATTATATGTGGCCGAGACTACGTATTCAGAATTGACTTGGTGAATTCATAAATATCTTTTGGAAACCTTGTTAGATGGATAATGCATATGAATTGTCTTCTCTAAATTTGTTTTTTAATTGAAATGTGTCCAGAATCTTCTTAACTCTGAAACATTATACTGCAGTCTGTTGATCAAGATTGATGCTGGGCGTGTGGGACACATTTTAAACAAGAAAGAATCTTGTTTGTTGTTTGGAATGCGAAGGCTAATGCACTGGAAACAGATTGCACAGACATTAAACTTCTGTCCACACATCTCTGTGCAACAACCCGGATAGTAAATATTTGCCTTGATGATTGCTTTTGCTAAAGAGGTGCAAACTGCCACGGCTCCAGGTTTTTGTTTTTGGTGTTCTCATTGTTTTTCAAAAACACTTTGACTTGAATATAAACACTGGCAAAGAAATTGTATCCTTTTAATACACATTTTTGGAACCTGGTTTGGTGGTATGCCACTGGCAGAAACGCTAGAGTATAATCAGTCTGCTAATAGGAGCAGAAGTTCATTTCTTAAACTGACCCTGCAGCCCCCTTGTTAATGTCCAGGGTGAACTGAGCGGAATGGTGCTGTTGCCGTTTTCCTCCTACGAGAGGTCTCTCAGAGCATGAAACAGTTTGCATGCGTGATTTAGGTTCCCATGTTTTCCAGTGACCTAATGATGCATGGAAAGCTGAAGTAAAATTCCCACTTGCCCCAGACAAAACGTGCACATTCTCACTCTTTGAACATCTGTTAAAGACAGAAGGGTATTGTGGTAGATGGAAAGGTGATGGATGGCTCCGTGTCTTTTTGGTGGTTTGGTTTCTAACAGATTATTCCTGCTAGTGCTCTGGGGACCCGTGAACAACTCTATATGTGCCTTCAGGAGAAAAAGGGGGAAGGAGAGGCAGCTTAGCCTAGTATTACTGACGATATTTACTCTCCTTTCCTCTGCTCTACGCTAAGCTCATAATTCCAGAGAAGTATTTGAGTGATTTGTATTTGAATCAGAGCTCTGTATTTCAGTGACACTGTAAAATCCTCTTTTCTCTCTCAATTTTTCACATCCTCTAATGGTGCCGGATCCCTCATTTCCTCCCTTTACTATCTGTCTTACCAAGCCCCAAACCATGAAGTCCAATATTTTTTTGAAGCATCCCCTCTCGTCCAATTAGATATCACTACACTTATTTTCCAAATTCAGAAAGATGGAACCCTGGGGACTGGGCTTACCAAGAAAAGACCAATTGAAAGGGAGCAGAGAAGAGGGAGTGGAAAGAGGGTGGGCAAAAAAAAAAAAAAGGAACAAATTCTTTTTTTTAATGTTTTTTTTAAAGGTTTTATTTATTTATTTTTAGAGAGGGAAGAGAGGGAGAAAAAGAGAGAGAGAGAGAGAGAAACATCAGCGTGTGGTTGCCTCTCACGTAGCCCCCATTAGGGACATGGCCCACAACCCAGGCATGTGCCCTGACTGGGAATCGAACCTGCAATGCTTTGGTTCACAGCCCGCGCTCAATCCACTGAGCTACGCCAGCCAAGGCTAGGACCAAATTCTTTATAACTGGAGGTGACTTAAGGCTAAAATCAGTCAAACATTAAATTTCTTTTGTCTCCATCAGAGTAATTTTTACCTAGGATCAGGCCCATTAATATGGGTGGCAACATGCTTGTTCAGCCTGATAAAAACATCATGCCTGTAACTCATGGTGTGTTCATGAGTGATTCAACAATATGAAAATAGACATTTGGGAAGGTATAATTTTGACTTTCACATGTAAGAACCAAGACATTAATTCTTAAGTCGTTCTGGAGTTACAGTATACAGTTTCCCTTCACGTGGAAACTGTAAATTCCAAAATATACAGTTTGGACTTTATACTGGAAGCATAACTGAGAGGATGGCCACTTCCCTTTCCTCTAGAGAATCTTTGCCTTTCCCCACCTTCCTATCCTCTATCTCGAAGCTACTGAAAGAAAGTCAGTGCACACAGAGTTTCTGAACAAGTCGTCTTCCTTCCTAACGTGGTCAGCTGAACCGGAAGACTTAGAAGAAACATCAACGTTTCTTTGAAATTTTCTTCCTGGAGTCTTGACCTAGTTATAAAGGTTCACTTCCCACTTCTTAGGCTCTAATGCCTGCTGGTCCCTCTTGGTTCTCTCTCTGTATTTACAGGTCCTCACTGAGCTCCTGTCAGGGTCCAACCACTGCACGAGGTTCAGCTTATATCCGTGATGTGCCTCTGCCAGCGTTTTGCCTTTAGACTGAGAAGCAGTGTTTGTTAGTTCCCTCATCCCTGTCCTGATAAAATATGCTGTCCTAGTCTCTATCTTCAAAATCCTCCTAAGAGCAGAAAAAATGTTAATTAAAGGGCTAATCTCCTTCCCCTGCCCACCTCTGCCCTATAACATTTTTGTTTCTGAAAGCAGTTTTTAATGTTCTTTGCTCTCAGGATGAGTGCTAGATTTTACTGTATTTATTTTTCTTTTGTAAGCAAGTATGGCTTTCTTGATGCAAATACAAGATTACTGTCAAGTTTGTTTCTAATTTTGAGCAAATAGCACGAGTGTGCGTATAAGTAATGTGTGGAGGACAAAATCATAACTTAATTGAAGCCTTATCTGCACCGTGAGCTCCATCTGTTTGTGGCAGCCGTAGTCTGGGTTCCCCCAGAAGCAGGTGTGAGACAAGTCAAGGACCTGAATGTCTGTAGTTTGTATGGCAGGTGCAGGAAACCGGGGGGAAGTGGGGAAGAGACACGGAGAAAGAAATAGTCACCGCTATTGGTAATTCAGTCTTAACACCACTGGGAAATTCTGAAAAATGGTATAGAACATACACCGGACTTGCTTGCTAGGTGAGCTACCTGGGCATTTCTATAGCAACTCCATTTAGCCATTAGTTAGGCTACACTTTGGGGTGGAGGTGTTAGTTCTGTGGTACCTTAGACTTGCTGGGGGTGGGCATGGCAGTTTCCCAAGGCTCCAGAGACTCCTGGGCAAACGGAAGCAGATACTGGCAGTTGGCACTTGTACAGGAGCAAACCGAAGTCACGAGACCTGAGGGATATGGCAGGGAACCAACAGCAGCTGCTGCAGGCTGGGAGTTCCCGACTCCATTTCCCTTATTTCCAGTTATCTGGCACGCGTAAGACACGCAGCTCTCTGGGCTCATTGGGGATTCTCAAAAATTTACTTCCTTCTTATTCTTTCCAGTAAAGAACATTTCTGCATCACGAAATAACTTTCGACATGATTAATCTTCATACCTGAAAACTTACCATCAATGGCAGAATTATTTCAAAACTAGTTGTACTGAGTAATACTCAAGGGTGTTGTGTATTTTATCAAAACCATTTTAGTAGGGTTTAGTGTGGCCCTGCTTCTTATGATTGGAATTTCATTTTATGTTTTTAACGCTTAGGACAGACATATGTTAACAATCCTATAGAATTATAAAATGCTAGAGCTAAAAAGGACATACAGACTAGGTAATCAGGCCCCTTACCACCTGGTAGCTATTTGGCAGATGACGAAACTAAGGGTCAGTGAGAACCACCTGCCTAAAGTTGTGAACATAATCTTTTCTTTCTGTAACCTTACATGACACTGGAGAGAACTCTGGGTCCATGGTGAACTCTTTGCTTTTCTTGGACTGAGTATTAGATTATAAACTTCTAGAACAAATACAAAGGTCTCTGTGCTTAGAGTTGTTGTCGGCCATGTCTTGGAAGTTAGGCCCCTTGTTCCTGGGGTGTCTTTTCTCCTTGAGGCAGTGGTACCCCAAAGATAGCATTTCCTTTTTCCTAATGCCTCATACATATTGTTCAGATGGTCTACTTTTTTTTTTTATTAACATAAGCTTGAGTTTCATCACCCACACCTTCCTTGTACCCACCCAGTCTCCTGGCCCTATTTGACATTCAACACTCCTCCTTGATGCTTTAGTTCTTATTAATTTTACTTCTAGAAAATTCCTTGGACTGGTTTCTATTACAAAGACTTATTAAAACTGAGAAGAGTAAAGCATATAAGCAAGTGGGATTAAGTTCCTCCCATCCTGATCCTCACTAGATATTTAAAGTTGGTAATAAAGCAACATTGATTAGATTCCCAGACATTCTAATATGAAATTTCTTCTTATTTTACTCATGCTTCTCAGCACAGAGACTACAGAGCTTGTAAATGTTTTCTTGGAAATTCTTGGAGGTCTATTAGAATTACTGTTTTAAAAAGTTTTCTTAGGAAAATAGTATATGTTGTGGTGACAGCCAGAGGGAGAGAGGGTGGGAGGTAGATAGAGGTGGGCAGCGGGGCCAATGGGGACACAGAGGTACTTTGTTTGGGGTGATGGGTGCACCATGCAGGGGGCAGATACTATTTTATTGAGTTGTACCCTTGAAACCTGTATGATTTTATTTACCAATGTCACCCCAATAACTTTACCATAAAAGATTCCATTTTATGTAGAATAAATAAATAAATAAATAAATAAAAAGTTTCCTTAGATGATAATGAATTTTTAACTGTTAACACAAATTTTTTTTGTAAGGATGACTCTAAAGTATAAGTTACACATTCTCAAACAAATACAGTAATCTGAAAATTAAAAGATGGCCAAGAAGAATCTCAACTACATGGAAACTAATGAATTCACTCCCAGTTGACTCTTGAATTCAAGGAAAGGTAATGAACATTGCAAACTTGTTAGAAAACAAGGACATGAGACACGACAGGCCCAGACCGTAATCAGAGTCCTGATGCTGACACGAGGAGAGAAGGGAAAAAAATAAAGGAATTAAGAAGTTAGGAAAAAGAAAAACAAAGGAAAGAAGAAGAGAAAAATGGGTATAAAAGATGTAATTTATGAAGAAGAAAGTAAAACCGTACAAATTTAGTAGAGGAAATAAATAAATACTAATCCAGCTCTTCTAATGAGAGTAAAATCATTAAACCCCTTAAAGTCTAAAAAAAAAATGACAGAGAGTAAATCCTGAAAATAACCAAAAAGCAGCACCTATGTGTTTGTTGAATCATGAGTTTATGGAGCCGGAAAGGTGGGCTGGGCATTATACGGAGCACCTTATTTCATTTGATCTTCACAAACACCCTTTGAGGTGCGCACTGCTTTCACCTGCGGTTTACCTGTGGAGAATCTGAGGCTTGGGGAGATGACAGAGAGAGGAAGTAAGCTGTGCAAGATTGCACAGCGGGGAGTCAGGCATTGCAACTCCAGCATCTCCACTGCTAACCTTGGCCTTCTGACAATGGTTCGCATTTCCTCTGTTGTAGTTCCAATAGGAAACTCCACTAAGATTTTATAAATCTCCCTTCTAAGACTTAAAAAAAGTTTGATTTTGCAAATGCGTGGAAGCACCTCCTGCACATATGCGATATTTAGTATCTGTTGGGGGTAGTGAACTTGAACTTTCAGCTCTAAGGTTCTGTGGTTTTCTGGTTTACAGGATGTACGAGGGGGTACATTCTCTTACCTGTGAAGTCTGCCCGTTGCTGTGGAGTCATGAATAACAGGTGGGAAATTCAGTAACACGAATGCTTCAAAATTGTGTTTCTTCCTCCATCTGCTGAGCAGTCTTTTTAGGACTAAAGAACAAACTAATATTCAGTGAGAAAAAAAATACTCCCATGGTCATAGATGAAAGTTTAAACTAGAAAGATTTTTTTTCTAAAACTCTATTATTTTTCTCTTCACACTTAATATGCTCATTACCTTGAACATGCACAATTTCTGAATCGATTCAACTCTCTGCTTTTTTGTTGTTAGTGCAAATATGATATCTGACTCTAATTCAACAATTGGAACTTCCATTAACACCACAAATAAAGTTGATAAATTCTCTCAGCTCAATGTACAAATTCAGGGCAAGGTATTATGTTTTAGATTATGCAGGCACACATTCCTAATATTTAAATAAATTTTTTCTTGGTTCCAACATTTCAGGACACTCTTTGATAAAAGGTAGCGTGTTACATTATAGAAATAAAGTCAAATAATTTTGGAAGAAATATAGGGTCCATTCCTTAGTTGAATGCCAGTGACCCTCTGGCCTCCATGAAGGGAAATCTCCAAAGGAACAGCATGACGGGTAGTCAAACATTTAGAGCAAGATAGTAAAATGCATTAATTAGTTATTAAGAGAGTAGGAAATAGCATGGGTGTTAAGTCCAACATTTGATTTAGTAATTATAGAGTTGGCCAAAAATATTTAAGGAATCATTTTAGAGATGAAAGCTACTAATGCAAACTACCAAATTAGAAGATACAAATTCTCGAACAAATACAGTAATCCAAAAAAAAAAAACCCCCATCAAAGATGTCATGTAAGCTACTAATTCTTGTCTTGATTTTCCTTATGCATTTGAAGTGGTTGGTAAGAAATGGCTGGCCCACAGTAGGTTCTCAAATATATACTTGAAGGGAGAAAAGCTTATTTACTTATGCTAGTGTAATATGTTTATGCAGAGCAAACATTTTGGAGCTAAGTCAGAAAGGATTTTCTCTATTTGTTGGTATCTGCATGTAATAAAATTAGCTCCGTTTTTCTTAGGACTCAGTGGCTCCGTAGAGAGGCACAGGTATAATCATGGGTTAGATATTCTTTGCAACAGTAATGAAGCCAATAAACTTGAAAGATGAAAAGAGATTCACTTCTAAAGAATTACAGTGGGCTTTGTCAACTTAATTAAATTATATGCTTAATATATTTTAAGTCTAGTGGCAAAAGGCTTCTTTTTGTGAGATTGAATTAGAAAATTTTGATTTAGAGCACCATGGCATAAGTTATGGGACTATTTCTTGTAGGCTTGCAAAGATTTTAAATCTAGGCTCCTTTCAGTGAAACATGGATTTTTAAAGGGCATGCAAATACATCTCTTAATTTTCTGGCAGTACAAAAAAAATCGAATGACCTATGCATTAGTCATTAGAGATGCATTTCAGTTATAACCCTAAAGTTGTCCCGTGGAAAAGGAATGGGTGAAGGAGGGGGTACTGAAGTTTTAGAATCTTAAATGTCACATTGCAGGTGATTATTAATTCAAAATATTTTTAGCTGAGGTCTCCATAATCAGAGCTCATCAGACTATTGACTACACTCAAGAGCTAAATAATTAAAAGGAAGAAGTCAACATCACAAGGTAAATTTACCTAATCTCTGTGATTATTCTTGTCCATGTTGTCAGCTTTTATGACTTTTTGGGATGTAACTCTTGGCTTTCACAGCTGACTTGCTAGACTTTTCAAATAAATGTATTTTCTAACAAACTTCAAAGACTCATAAACTCAATCTCAAGCCACTGTACTAGAATATTTTGTCCTTAATCAGAAAATGGTAGCCAAAAGAATAAAAGTAACAATTCAACATTTAACTTAATTTGACTAAAATGGTATTTCAATGAATGATTAAGGTTTTAAACAAGAAACCATTGCTCCCACACATTCAGATTTGAAAGCACAGTGGAAAGAAGGATTGAGACAAAGTACCAGTGGTAGTTCCCACACTCAGGAAACTAATAGTAGGTTCGTATTATTGATGTTGGCACCTGCACACTTTCTTTAGAGTGACTTTCATTTCTTCAGTGGGTCCCATGCATGTGTCTTAACTTTAACTTTAAAGATAACACGGAAAAAATAATCCAGAAGAATTGTGCATTTTGCCCCTTCATTAAAAATCCAATAATTCTAGCTCTGACCTACCTACCTTAATTAGTTTGCTTAATAAAGGGTTATCCAGGGATCTTAAGGCCAGTTGAAACTTGATGAAAGGAGAATCTTCTTACCAATGGATGCCCAATTAGATTGGGGCCTGTTTGATCTAGGTCAGTTGAAAATCTAGGCTCATTGGCTATTATTTCTTTCATTTATTATTTAAATATCATTTTTTAAATTCAGAAAGTATTATATGAGGTCTGTCCGGAAGGTATCTGTTGGGAACCACCCTGCCTGGTTTCAGAAGCTGTAACCCCTGCCAGGGCTAAGGCTGAGGGACCTGTCTTTGGACCATAAGCCACTAAGGAGACAAATCTTATCTCCCTGGCAGGATGCTGCTTCTGCTCCTTTTTCTTCACCCTGCCTGGCCCCCAATGCTTGATTGGTTAGCCAGTGACCAGTAAGATTCCCCGGGGGGGAATGACCTAAAACAGGCACAGTCATGGGGAGGACCCAGGAAAGGACTTGGGGGGGGGCTATAGCAAAAGGGGGTGATGGACCCTTGACCCTGGGCTTTGACATAGCCTGAGTCCTCATTCTGTCTTCCAGAAGTCTCCTAATCTCTTGGCTGTCTTGCTACTCCTGCCTGACTTAAGCCTGAAACAATGCCGGTGGCAGGTGCAGCCCTGTGCTGGAAAGGGCAGGTTCCCTAGGGCGATCAGGCCTAAGAAAGAATATGTAAAATCCTGTGAAACCTGCTTTGTTTAGAACGCTCTCAATTAAATGATAAGGGTCCAAGTAAGAAGTGAGTTTGTTCTCAAAGTTTTACGGCTCTTCAGCTATCTGGTGCTGACTCAAAATAGGCCCTCAGAGTTCTTTGTATGTTATCTATTGTTTGATCCTTACTGCCTGATAGTGATTAGTGAGCTTTACCTGTATTCCTGTGCAAAATGAACCCAATAAAAGCCCATTGAGGAAAAGGCTCTTGGTCCTTCTCCTTTGAGAGATCTGCCACCTTTCCTCCCAAAGCAGATCTTGTCTTGGTAGACTTATTCTCATCTGTGGCGGCCAGGGGGCAGGGGAGGGCCTGTGGGCAGAGCCCCCCACCACAGGTATCCAGCCGTGTAATGTGAAAAAGAGACACTTCTATTGAGGAAGATACAAGATACAGGAAACATTATACATAGGACAATGACGCTTCTGTCCCCTTCAAAGTAGGCACCTTGGGACCTGACATGGTTCTCCCAATTGCCATCAGCTGCCCTGTCATATTTTCTTGGATATCATTGATGATCTGAAATCTCTTCCCTTTTAAAGGTGGTTTTAGTTTTGGGAAAAGCCGGGAGCTGCAGGGTGCCAATCTGGGCTGTAGGACAGCTAAGTCACCTGGGTGATTTGATGTTTCACCAAAAAACTCTGCATGTGATGTGATGCATAAATGGGTGCATTGTCATGATAAAGCTGCCAATCACCAGTTGCCCTTAGCTGTAGCCTTCTGAATCATCCGAATAGTTTTGCAGAGGAAAGGTCAAGTTTAACCCAATATGTGATATAGATTCGTTGTTCTACTCACTCAGTCATTTTGAATGCAATGGCCACACAGTACACATGCTCACTCAATGTCATCTTTCATCCTCACTGACTAGTACGCTGAAGTCGTCATTGTTCACACACGTGCATTCCAGTCCACTCTCCTTGGCTGCCAGGTTACATCGATGTGTACAAACTGTTATATTAATAATGGCTGAACATTTTCCAGGCAGACCTTGTATACTCACTGTTTCCAGTGAAAAATGAAGCAAAGATGCATAAATAGTTATTCTTCCCACCCCACTCCTTTCCTGCCTTGATCAATGTTAACGGCATCAGGTGTATCATTTCATAACTTTCTGCTTCCTCATACGAAAGGATGAGTACATGTCAAAAAAGTGTATGCTTTATTGATGTTTATTTTTATAAAATGCATCACATTAAATACACTTTCCTGAAATTTAATCTTTTCCTTTAGCAGTATGAACAGCCTTTTCAAGACAATGGACATAGATCTAATTATATACCAGAGACACCAGGATGACTTGCTAGGACCCAGGTTACTGGGCCCACCCTCAGGTATTCCGATTAAGTAGGCCTGGCTGGAGGCCAGAGCATATGCATTTCAAGCAAGTTCTTGGGTGACGCTGGAGCTGTGGGTCCAAGGCCACACTGAGAAGACTCCTGGGCTCGCCCATTCCTTTTGATTGCCTACAGTAGATGTGCTTGATTTATCCAACCATTTTCCCTCTTGATGGACCTTTATTTTTCTTTTATTTTGCAGTTATAAAACAGTGTTGCAGTAGGCATCTTTGTTCATGTAACACAAGGGTTTTATTTCTATGGGATAAATTCCTAAATTGAGATGACTAGGTCAAAGACTGTAAGCATTTACACTTTTCAAAGCTATTGCCTGATTATTTTCCAAGATGGGTCACTGCAATTTACAAATTACTACATATCAGAGATTACATATCCCTGTTTCCTCATGTGCTGTATCTTCACTGTGTTACTATTTCTATATGAGATGAATGAAAAAAATGACATATTGTTTTAACTTGCATTGCCCTAAGCCCTTGAGAGGTCAAGAGAATTCATATATATTTACTGACCACTAGGACATCTTTTACTGTCTTCGCCTCACTGTCTATTTTGTATCAGTTACTTTTCTTTTTCTTAATTATTTCTAGAGATCTTTGTATGAAAGGAATATTAAGCCTTTATTTGCAGTCTCTCATTTGTCTTTTAACTCTGCTTACGACGTATTTGTCATGAGAGGTGCTTAATTTTTATGTAATGAAATGTTGCTTAGGGCCTGGATGTCTTGTCTTGCTTAATATAATCGTGAATGATGCAAGGTAATACAAATATTCTCCTAAAGTTTCTTGCAGTGTTTTAACTATTTTCTGTTTTGCATCCATATCATTATTTCATCTGGAATTAATTTTAAACTATTATATGAAATCAGGACCCCTTTCCCCACTTCAGGGGCTGGGGGCGTTTTTCTCTCCAATGTAATTCCTTCCAGGCCCCGTGGGCCGGTACAATCACAGGCGGCAAGTGAGCAGGCGCAGGCTCTCCGAGAGAGGTGCCGCGTATCTGCCTGCTGGTTTCCCTCAGGGACCCCAGAAACCTGAGTCATGATTTGAGACCCCAGACATCAGCGACCCCCCTCCCCTGGGTGTGGCTTCTTGGCTTCAGAAAGACACCCAGGAGGAGGGTTTCTCAGTGAGTCCTGGTCTCTGAAGACACCTGAGAAATATCGTACGTCCTGCTCACCATGGCTCCCGTTGTACTACTTAGAAAAAGGTATTTGAGTGGATCAGGAATCTGTGTCCGAGCTGTCCTCTTCTCAGAACACAGACATTACATAACTGATATATGTGTCGGGTCTCTGGGGGGAAAATTAGTAAGCAGCGATGAATAAAAAGAAGGCAGAAAAACTAACTACATTTCACTCACCCAGAGGCAGACTCTCCAAGCCTCCTGGTGCACATCTGTTCAGACAAAATAAGTAAATAAATAACAGACAAATACATACATTTACGTGCTGTTTTTAAACCCCTCTACGTTTTTTGACATTTTATTTCTTTCCAATTTATTGATGTCATATATACATTTAGATAAATATCACTCTAGCTACAGTCTTATGAAGATTTAGTATTATTTCTTATAAATTCCTAGAATGGTGGTTTGCCCAATCAAGGTGTATATGTATTTTTAAAATTTTTCTAAATTACCCTCCAAGAAAATTCTAAAGATTACACTCCCATCATATATGAGAATGCCCATCAATCAATCCATAACTCTGGAGAATAAAGTTCCTGTGACCAATACAAATCCAGTTCCTCTTTTAAAAACGTGTGTTCCTTCAATGGTGGATGTTTATTTTTATTATCTGGCTTCTCAGGATTGATTTTTCCTTTTACGGGTAAAAGAGCATTGCCTTTTTTTCAGTCTTGGGGGTATGTTTCACACGGAACTTCTTCCCCTGCTCTAGCACTGGACCCCTGTGAGCACATCAATATATGTTATATTCTTATTCACTAGGGCTGAGCGAGTAACCCAAGCAAGGTTTTTGTTAATTTTTTTAAATCAAGTTTGGAGTTTTATGACAATGAGAGAAAAGTTTTTTCTCTCTCTCTCTCCTTTCCTAGGATTTTGGTAACCACAGGGAAATTACTAGCAAAGCAATGGATGGAGAAAAACAAAACGGGGGAGACAAGAAGAGAAACCAGAGGAGCAAGACAGGTCCAGCTACAGCCGAAGCAAGGGCTACCCATGAACTTTGACCTAACCAGACCTAGTCACTGCCGCTGGTGAGTGTGCCTTCCTCTTACTCCTTTGCAAGGGCACTGATCCAGCCCTTTGTTTTCTATCTTATCATCATTATGCAATCATTTAGAATGTACTCATAAGCTTTAAAACTAAAGTACTTCATTGTTAGTCATCAGAAATCATTTGGAACCAAACAAACACTGGTTTGTTATTTTCTTAGCCTTTACTGTAACAGGTTCACACAAGGTAGGATGTTTGTCTCCTTGATAATGTAGAGAACAGATGTAAAAAGAGACCTTTGTTCTCATTCCTTCCCTACCTCTGAGCTTTGGCTATTATATTAGCAATCTCACGGTGACAAATGATTTGAGTTCCCTGGTCACCTCATTAATCACATTAATGATGCCAGAAGCCAAAGGAAGGTAGAGAAACCACTTGCCTATCATCTAATGTCTTTCCATTAGGGACCCAGGAAAGTGGTTTTAAAGACATTGATGCTGACAACTAATAGGCAGTTGATATTAATTCCGCTGAAAGCAGTAATGAAGCAGCCAGATTCCAAACAAGCCAGCAGTTACCTGGTGGGACCTTAGATGAAAAGGTGTTGGAATGTTAAAACATTCAGTATACTTTTTGCTTAGATGAAATTACTTTAACGCAGAGATATTGAGAGTGGGCAGAGGTTGGGAAGGAGACAGATTGGGTTTCAATCATTTATCAATATTTAATTTATTTTCCAGGGAAGCTCCCTTGAAGATCAGATAAAATATTATTGTTTGAAAGATAACCATTAACTCAGGGGTGATATTTATTTGTACAGTTGATTCCTAGGCTTGATAGTGCCCCCCAAAGTTATTATTGGACCAGATATGAAAATGTGACAGGGTCTCATTTGTTGCAGGAATGGCCAAGAGTCATATGCTAGGATAAGGCTGACAGCTTACTGTTGAGGAAAGGTTGAAACCCATGCTGGAACACAGACCGTCTTCTCTGATGCATTCCAACAAGGAATTTATACTTTGGGGCATGCAGCATTTGACTGATGAGGTGAAGCTTTGGTTTAATTTGATTAAAGACAGGCGAGTACAAACATGCTAAAACATACCTCAGCATAGCATTAAATTATGTGCTGGAAGCTAGTTGTCAACAAAGGTATACAACCCTCCCCCAAATGTAAAAATATGCTACAGTGACTTTGATTTTTTTTCATGCCATGTGGATAGCAGTAACACATTGAGGACACTAAGGGTATTTTAACCCCTCTCTCTCTCTCTCTTTTGCATTATAGTGATTAATATTTGGTTAAATTGTGTTTAACCAAACACTATTCTAAGAAAGTGTTCATGATACGTGCCGTGTACTATATTAGGCAGGTACCAGTACTGATAAAACAAAACTTTTCTTCATTTTGTCTTCCTTGGAAAACCACTGTACGCTTCATTCATTCATTTTGGAAATATTCTAGATAGTCTTGTAGAAAGTAGGAATCTAATAATAAACATGACATACAAATTTCCTGTCCCTATGTAATGGACATTCTTGTAGGGACAAAAAGGCAATCAACAAATAAACTAGATCATTTCAAAAAGGGTGAAGAACTTTGAAAAACCATAAAGAGTTACTTTAAGATAGGAGATTACTTTAGATCAGTCAAGTTAGGAACATTTTTCTGAAAAGATAACATAAGAGCTGAAACCAAAGGAAGAAGGAGTGAACTCTTTGACAGCCCGGGGAGGGAAGACCATTTCATGTGGAGGAAGGTGAGTTCAGAGCAGGAGAGACTGAGGTTTTGAGGCATGGTTGCAGAATGTGAGCCTTAACAGATAAGCAAGCTCAGTTCACGAAGTCGTCTATAAGATGGTAAGGAGATTATATTTGATTCCTAGCATTATTTACCTACGTCAGGGTAGTCTTCTCCTGTCTTTACAATAGAGATAACAATATTACAAAACCGGGGAGCCCTAAACTGCTCCTCTAAGGGTTGTGTCAGATTACATTTTCAATGGAGGAGATTAGGAACATCCACATGTTTGGTACATCACGGTCCTAGCTGTCACGGATGCCTCTAGTTATATCCTGAATCACATCACAGGGGTAATATGCCACCGTAGCATTAGTAACACAATGTACTCATCAGCCAAAAGCTATCACTTATTTACATGGATTGACATTATTTAACTTTTTCAGACTTTTAACTGTCCATCCAATGTCATTTCAGACTGGCACATGTAGGCTAGCTGAAGAAACTTTGGGAGACCTTTCTGCTCCTTTAAAAATTTTAGACAAAAAATCGGGTTTTGTAAATTTCTGGGAAATTTCTCAAAGTTATTTTTATTTCCATACTTTGGTTTCCCCCCTAACTTTTTTTTTTTAAAGATTTTATTTATTTATTTATTTTTTAGGGAGGGGGGGGAGAGAGAGAGAGAGATTCATCAATGTGCGGTTGCTGGGGGTTATGGCCTGCAACCCAGGAATGTACCCTGGCTGGGAATCGAACCTGGGACACTTTGATTCCCAGCCTGTGCTCAATCCACTGAGCTACGCCAGCCAGGGCTGGTGTCCCCCCCTAACTTTTAAAGATAGATTGAAAAGTAAGAGAGGGAATCCTGAGAGTCTGTTCCCAGAGTCGGCAGGAAGGCCAGCCCAGGCACTCTTTCTCTCTGATGCTTCGTTTTCCCACGTCCAGTCCCAGCACAGCTCTGGTGCAGGTGAAGTGTGAGTAAATCATAAATTCTGAAGTCTTAGATGTCCCTTTAAAAGGACAGGTTGCTCCTGGCAAAACCAACTCATCTATACACTTTGTGATTCTTCCTTGGGTGCCTAGTCCTGGTGCCTTGAGTGGTGCCTTCCACCACTCAAGAGGTGGTCATTGTTAACCTGTTCTTTCGAAGTGATGATTTAAGTGGTGGATTGTTAGGGTGTGACTGCTAAGGGCAATGAGCTTTGTTGCTTTTTTGTCCTCTTTGTTTGAAGTAACACAAAAACTCTTTGGTGTTGGCCAGAAGCTTTGTACTGCTCACTCTCTAAAAAGAATTTAAATGTTTAAAGTATTGGATTGGTTGGTTGTGTTTTTAAAATACGTGTGTATCGGAACAAACAAGCAAGCAAAATAGAACCAGAGGCATGGAAATAAAGAACAAACTGACAGTGACCAGAGGGGAGGGGGAGATAATGGGAAAGAAGGGGAAGGGTCAAGTCAAGGACACGTATAAAGGACCCATGGACAAAGCCAATGGAGTAGGGAGGATTGAAAATAGAAGATGGGGGGTGGGTAGGGCAGGGGAGAGTAATGGGGGGGGGAATGTGAACAACTGTAATTGAACAACAATAAAAAATAAAAATAAATGTGTATCGGCTCTGCCTCTATCTCGGGGACTAGCAGCTGACTTTAAATGAAAAGTCTGTTGCTTTTTCCGAATGCTGTAACACCCCATGGCAACGCCAATCCCCACTAGTCCCTTTGACAAAGCCTTTCATGCCTTTCCGTTTGGTCTGTTGTGATTCCGTTGCCCTATTTCCCAGGCTAGGAAGAGAACCCATCCTGCATCGGGGAGCCTAAGATTGCCAGAGGTTTCCAAATGCTCTTCAAGGCTGTGCAGATGGCAGGAGGATGAGTGTTTCAGCTCTGTGCTGAAACACTTCCCTGAGTGTGGGACTGGAGGCAGTAGGTGCTGACAACAGGCAACCTTGTACTTGAATATTCATCGCTCCCCACAAATCATGAACACACAGTGCTGGCATATAGGAAGGGGAACCTAAGGGATGAATGTGGGGAATTGTCCCTTGACAATTCCCTTCATAGGGAAACCTCATAGGTGAGAATCCTTGCTATAGCCTTTGTTCAAGAAGTGATGTCAGGCTTATGGGAAAGCGAGTTTTATTAGGAGTAGATAGTGTCTCTCTACCCTAATCTAGCAGCTTCAACAAACTGTGTGAAGTTCTGGACATCCCTAGGCTCTCTAAGCAATATCTCTGTAATTATCTTTATGGTTAGAGGTAGAGAGACCTGTCCTCCCGTTTGAAGCCATTCCCTCTAGGTACGTGGTTACTAATGTAAGGAATAATTCTTCTGTTATATTAGAACATCTGAGATCTCATTCCAGGGAAAATCAAGAAATAGAGTTATATCAAGATGAGTAATGAAAATGTGAAAAATCAGTAATAGAAAATTATCTTAATTTTCTTTTATGTATCTCCTTTTATAGTTTTTTTTAAAGATTTTATTTTATCCATTCTTAGAGAGGGAAGGGAGGGAGAGAGAAAGAGAGAGAGAGAGAAACATCAATGTGTGGTTGCTGGGGGCCATGGCCTGCAACCCAGGCATGTGCCCTGACTGGGAATTGAACCTGCAATATTTTGGTTCTCAGCCCGCACTCAATCCACTGAGCTACACCAGTCAGGGCCTTTTATAGTTCTTTTAAAGATAAGGATGAATTACATTTAAAATAAGAAAACCATTATATTTACAATTATGTCCATCATTATCTAGCGGCAAATTTTAGTTCCTTTGTCTTAAACTGCCCTCTTTCCCAAGGACTGAGCCCAGGCAGAGTACAAGGACTTAGTTACCTTGTCCACTCACTGGAAACCATTCTTGAGGTCCATGACAAGGAGCTGCTGTTATAAGAACTTTCTACTCCCTTAAACACTCAATCCCCTGTGACATGTTCCTTTTATCCTCCTTTTGTGGGGACTGTAGCTTTAGCTGCCCCCTGTGGTCAGACTTGCTGAGGTTATCTCTCTGGATCGCTACTTTCGGTTGCTCGAAAAATGAACTTATTCTATAACACTCAGTTTGTCGTGTTCACTCTTTCTCAAGTTACTGTTCTAAAGTATCCCCTGGTGTCTAAGATAATGCTTTGTCTACTCAATATAGTCCTTGTTTTTCACTTTGCAACCGCCAACCACTTTCTGTTGGTACTTTGTGCAGGCTTATGCTGAGAGCTTCTTTGAAGAGCAAGTAATTTATAACTGCTTTGAACTCCCTCTAATCAAACCCTCCGTTTGAAACCTGCCTATGATTTCCCATCTGCTAAACGGTGGACAGCTTTGGCAAAGTTACCTTTGTTCTTCCCAGCTGGTAAAAATTTGGAAGCAAAGGAGTGATCTTTTTATTTTCCATTTCTCAAGATGCATATATTTAACTGGTCAGAATATTCATAGAGTTTTGGGAACATTAGATTGGGAAGGGACCTCAGAGACTATCCAGCTCAACTGTCTAATTGGTCAGAATGAGAAGAAGGAGCCTCAGACCTCAACCGCATGGTGATGAAACACCAGGATCCAGATCGCTGGCCTCCAAGTCCAGTGCTTCTTTCCTACCGTATCTGGTCTGCTTTATTGTCAATGCAAGATCTAGTTTCATTTCTTAATTCCAAGACAAAGAAGTAAAGGAATAAAATCTTGGTTCACCAGAGACGCTTTGGTTGCAAACAACAGAAAATGACTCTGTTCAATTTAGGCAAAGAAGATTTGCTGAAGGTCATGAGAAACCCACTTAATTCCTTAGCACAGGCCTTCGAAATGGCCAGTGGTTAGGGGGCCTCAGAGGGAGAAACTGCACGTTCACTCACCAAGATGGCCTCAGTGTTCCTTTCAGCTTGATGAAACATTACAAGCTTTTTTTTTTCTTCTTTTCCCTGACTGTAGGCCTCTGAAAACCTTTTTTTAGAATATTTATTTAAAAAAATTTGCAGCTATACATTCTTTCTCTGTCCCTTTGAGATATAAATCTTTCCCCAGGCTCCTGCCAGTTTTACAACCCAGGGATGTCTCTCTTAAAGATCTGGAAGGTTTCCCTTTCAAAGGTAACCATCAGAAAAGATAGGATCTCCTATCTCCTACTTTCTGTGGGAGAGTAGGAACCTAGCTTCAATTGGGTGTCACATAGTGAACACAGACCCTTTCAAAATTTGTTCAGTTTCTGAGTAATGTCAAGAAGCCAGGCAGGTTCCATGCTTTTGTTCCCTGATCCTTGACCTGTTTGATTTTAACCCTGAAACTTACTAATGGCTACATAATGGCTGCCAAATGTCCTTGTATCACATTTCTGTTCAGATGTCAGGGCAGCTACTTGCTTCTTTTACCCGGGAAGGTTAGACTGCTGTTCCCCTGACATTCTATTTGCAAGACATGGTTCACATGCCTCTAACTAGTGGCAAATATAATGGAATTACAAATAAAATAATAACAATGTCTCCTCTAGCAATGGCTTAATAAATATTTATTTTCCACTCCCATGTTTGGAAGAGAAGTGTACTTTCCTCAAGTTGCCGGCAATCTGACACTGAAACAAAAGTGTCACTGTTAGCTAGGAACAAGGGTGAGAAAGGAAGTTACGTAGAAAATCAACAGTGACATGTGCTGGGAGGCTTTGAGTGAATAAACCTAGTGGGGGTGGGGTTAGGTCAAATGGAGGGGAAGAGCCGTCTGGAGCCAGGCTACCTCCCAGGAGGGACAGAGACAGAGATTGCAGTGGAGACAAGAAGCCTTATAAGTGTAGTGACAAAGAGGGCTGGAGAAGTCTTTAAACAACCCCCGAGGCTCAAAACTAGTCTTCTGTGCCCTCGTGGAAAAGGTAATTGGAATAAGTTTCTGCAGGGAAATTGGCAATGCATGTAAAATGCATTAAATTTTTTATGTGTGTTTTGATGGGTTCAAAAATTCTACTTTGAAAACTTTCTGCTAGGGAAACAACAGGTATGCACTCCAGAGGTGCACGCCAGCGTGCCTCTCACAGCATTGTTTATAATCACGTAGCCCTGGAGACAGCAAAGATGTACCGTGGTAGGGAGTTGTGAATAAATCAAAAATTTATGTTTTTGAAGGATATTTAATGATTTGAAAGATATTAAATGCTTCTGTGGGGGGGGGGAAGTAGTTTTCCAAAAGGATAACTGAGGAGAAAATGCAACATATTAGGGATTGTCATTTTACATGTTAGAATTGCTGTAGGTTTTTTGTGTTCTTTATACTTGGGTGTTTTCCAAAATTTATGCAATATGTATGAAATACTTGCTGTGCAAGCCATCCCTCCAACGTTGCCTGGGGTAGAACTAGAACCTGACATTGATTTCAGATGCAACTTCTGTGGCCAGCCCTCCGAGCTGTCAGTGAAGAATTTATGTTACAAGTAAATAATAACACTCAGGCAGAGCCCCCAGTCCGTAGACCGACCGACAGGCTGATAACTTGTTCCCAGTGCTGAGAGGGGGCCCTGTCACTTCTCGCTTGGAAGACTGTTCCTAAACTTGGTCTCCCTGTTCACTCTGCTCCATCTGCATTAGTTCCCCACCCAGCAGCTGGATTGAACTTTTAAAAACCTAGGTCAGATGATGACACACACCCACTTTCTCAAACCTCCTAGAAGCTGTCATCATGCTCAGGAACACCCACGCCCCCACCACGAACAGCTCTCTTGCTATCCTGTCTACCTCATCTACACGGCTGTTTAGTCTAGTCACAATGGCTCTTTCTTGTGCCTTCGGCCTGCCAAGCTTGTCCATGTTCAGGACATTCGTGCTTGCTGCTGGTTCTCCCATCTGGGACTCCTCTTTGGGTAGACCTTTAAATGGCTCACTTCCTCGCCGTCACCCGATTCTGTTCACACGCTTTCTCCTTAAAGGGCCCTTCCCTGACCACTGTGTAACCTAGTCTCACCTCTTGCCATCACCCCGCACTCTTTCTTCTGGACGCACCTCATTTTTTTCTTTACAAGTTGTGTTTCGTCTTGCTTCCTGCTGTGTGCCCAGTGCCTGGAAGGGTGACTGGCACAGGGCAGGGGCTCGCCAAAACCTGTTGAGTAAATGTATCGGTGAAAGAGCCCAGTGATCTCGCCCCAGACCGAGTGCTCTTTTTATCGTGTCTTTTTATTATACCTCTATGAGGGTATTTATAATGCTGTAGGTTATTTTAGACATGCAGCAGTTAGTGATTAAAACATGTGTTTATAATTCCTCATTAAAACTATACTATTAAAGTTAGTATTTCTTGAAAAGCTGTGTAACTGGAAAGAAGAAATGAAAGATTCATATCCATTAATCTTCTGATAAGTCTATTTTCTGAGTTTACTTCAAAAGCAGAGACCATTTATACTCACTAGAAAGTCAGTTTAACTTGTCTGTAAGGATTTATCACAATTTATTTTTGCCTATTGCTTAAGCCCTGCCATGAATTAAAATAGGTAATTAGGAAATCCACTATTTATAATGTATTATAGCTATTAGTGAGCTGTAAGTATTCAAAGCATCATTAGTATCAGAGAGCACTGAGAGGAAAAAGTTTCGTGTGCCATTTGCAGTCAATTATGCAACCCTTCATAGCCAAGCAAGTGTTTCAGCACTGTGCTCCCGATTCCCGGGTGTAATGTCAAGGGCCTGAGGTGGTGGTGGGTGGGCAACGAGAAATGCATCTGAGCTGATGAGTTCTTAATGACACGATCTCATCTTTTGTCCTTTTATTGCTCTTAGTACTCAAAATTCAATTTGCGTTACCTTCCTGGATGACTGATAAACTTTGTCTCATTTCTCAAAGATCTAGAGTCCGTTTTCATAATTCTTCAGTTTCAATTCCTAGACTTAATTAAAAAACGACAGCTACCATTTAGAAAACACTTGTCATTGTGCTGAGTTTTTTGCACCATTATCACATATAATGCCCTCAGCAAGTTTTTTTTTTCTCCTTCAATTTTTCTTTAGACTTTTTATTTTTAAAAAGTTTAAGACTTGGTTGTTGGAAAATAGAATAGGGACTTTCTGTGCGCCCGTCTCCCAGTGCCCCAGTATAATATTTTATACCGCCGTAGTACCTCATCAAAACTACGGCAGTGACACTAGTAAAATGCTTACTGAATTCAGACTGTATTCGGATTACACTGGTTTTCCATGTTTTTGTGCGTGTATAGTTTTACAAAATTTCACCTCATGCATCTCCTACGTAACCATCATCAGAATGAAGGCAGAGGACTTTTCTGTCGTCACAAAGACATTTCTTGCCGTCATACCCTCATAGTCACGCAGCCCAGCATTACAATGCGATCACCACTGGCCCCTTTTCAATTGCTATGATTTTATTACTTTGAGCATGTTATATACATGGAAACATCAGCAGCCTGTTGAAACGGGTTGTCTTATTGTCTCAGTTCCCACCCAAGACCCCGACCACTAAGGCTCTGAAGGGCGCCTTGCTGAAAATGAGCCAGCCAGTGACATAGGGTTTGGGGTTATACCATAGGCTTCCTTCACTCTGAAGCCATGCTTTTGTCTGTGCACCTAATTTTTCTTCCCCAGCTTTATCAACCGTAGCTGTCTTGGTCCTAGTGATATTAAAATTATTGTTTCCAGGAGCTATACAGGTTTCCCTTTGAAAAATTCTGGTCTTTTCCCAAGTGAAATAGTCTTTAATGAGTTCATTTAGCTGTTTACATTATTATAGAACAGGGCATTATAAGATGTGTGAGGTAACATGGATCTCTTCAGTGGACTAGAGCTCAGCTTGGATGACATCAGCTACGGCAGCTCCATAATCTGGCTTTTTCTAATGTTATCTGCCAGGGAAATGTTGACTATTCTGATGTTATTTATATTTTCCACTTAACAGATTGGTCCCATTGGAGGATTCACAGGGGGTCATACAGAAGAGTACTGTAAATCACAGATAGCTACAAATGCAAAAATATTAGAATGAGACACCAAGTACAAAGTTTTGAAAAACAGAACAGAAAAATATCTATCTAGGTAGCTTAAATCAGGTGGCAAACTGGGGGATTATGTAATGACTCTGGCCTACAGGTATTTGTATCTGGTCTGGGCAGTGTTTAAAAAAACTTTAGGGAGGCTTTAACACAAACTCAGTTTCTGGCTTCCTTTAGAAAATCAGATAATCCCGGACATTGGTTCTGTATCAGAGCTGAAGCTAAGTTATTTCCTTCCTCTACGTCATGTATGTGCTTTCCAGGGTGCCATAGACCTACCTAGCCCAACTGAACCGTTTGCGTTATCTGCCAGTCCTCACATGTGTCTGTGACTTCGGGGTCACACATGTTTGTGACATCTGGTGAAGAAGCTAAGTGGCTTGATTTCTTGAGATTCCTTTTGGTTCTATAATTTAAAAATTCTTGTAGAATTCAATCACTCTCTCTCGAAAAGCATTCTGGGTACTCTATTCCGCAGAACAATGTTTGTAGAAGCTGATAGATGATAAAAAATTCAGGTTCAAATAACATTGGAAATGCTGAATAGTTTATTCCAATTTGGAGATCCATAATCACATTCACATGTTAATAAAGGCTCTGAGAATATCAACAATTATGAGGCCTATTTAACCTGGTTTAAGTCAGTACTTCCTATATCTGACTCTATAGATACCTTGTATGTACCTATATACGTGTGTGTATGTATGTAATAGTTATGTATGTATGTATGTCTTTTTGTACTACATATTACCACTTCTCAAGAACAATTGTTTTCCTTAGAAAAAAATTTTTTTGGAAATTGTTGACTGAAAGATTAGAAATATTTGTGCATAGCGTTTCTCATAATATTAAAATAATTGACTTTCTAAAAATAAAAGTCTTAAATTTTAATGTTACTGCTCTGACTCGGTATGGCCTACTCATGACTGCTGACCAAAACAAACACTCATTGTAAACTGGAAAAAAGGTTAAAAATAAAACCCAAGAATGGTGGAATTGGAGACATCAGTGGTAGACTCCACGGTTAGCACTTTCAGATGAAAGGAAAAGTCATCCTTTTCCAGTGAAAACTGCCCAATTGTGGTTTTGGTTTTTGCTTTTTTACTTAGAGTGGGTTCTGAATTCAGTAGATTAACAGTTTCAGCTTGCAAACTGGCCACATACAAAGAAGGCAAGGAGAGACTGCAGAAAACAGGAGACCACTCCAGATTGGTAGGAGGCAGGTTTAATAAGTGAGAGAACTTATGGGCGAGGCGTGTCTGGGCGGCCGCCAGGGCAGACCCGTGCACCTGTCTGCCGGCAGTCACGTGCACTGGCCGGGTGGTCTCGACTGCACATGGATCTCCCGAGGCTGTCTTTGCAATTAGCTCCAGCTGCGGGAACGGTGCGCAGACAACATTCCAAGCCCGGGGAAGGCAGTGAGTAGCCTCCAGCTTCCCGGGTCTAGCTCTGAGAGTCAGCCCGTGGTCATGTCCTCCCAAACGCCCTCCGACAACTAGCCAGGCCGGCGTCTGAAGATACATGCTTTGGTTCTCCAGGGAGGGGCTTCTATCAGTCACTCAGGTAGTACATGTTTAGTGCTTGCAGTGTTCCAGATGCTGGGCATAACCCTGTGGGCAAAGCAAAGGTCACAGTCTTGTGGAGGGATGTGGACTAAGCGAGTAAACAAGGCAATCACTGTCTAATTACCCATCGCTGTATGTGCTGTGAAGGCGGCATAGACCAGGCTGCTGGGAGGGGAATAGAGGTGTAGGGAGGAGATGTTTCTCTCCAAACTGGGTGACTCCGGAAGGACTCTGAGAAGATGACATTTGTGTTGAGTCCAGAAAGAGTAAAAGGAGCAATCACAGTTAAACAGGAGGAAGACAGTTCCAGGCACAAGGGTCACCACATGCACGAATCCTAAAGTGGGAAAGACCTCAGTGCCCCTGACCGACTTGTGACCTGGCCCAGCAGCCACATGGCAGTGAGCAGAGTGGTGAGTGGGGATGGAGGACGGGTGGGAGAGGCAGCCTGGGTTTGACATGCCCGGCTTCACCTTTGAGTATGAAAAGGGGTTTTTAGGTTCACTTGGATGGATGTGAAAGGTTTTAAGGAAATGACGTGATCAGGTTTATGCTTTTCTAGTATCACTGGTTGCTATTCGTTTGTGGACAAGTGAGTTAAAAGCGGGGAGTTTAGGTTCTGATGCACAGGAGCAGAAGGGGACTGGGGTGGTTGGGGCACTCTAGTCATGGCCAAGTGGGAGACGACTGTACGGCTCCATTCGTATGTTGGATACGGGAACAGTAGGATTTGCTGATAAATCTTACGTGGAGGGTGAATGCGTGAAGGAGTAGAGCGGCTCTCGTGTTTCTGACTTGAAACTGTGGCTTGAATACAATTCAGGTTGAAGGGAAAGCTAAGGGGTGGGCCGATTTGGAGGCAGAATGCCCCGTATGGAGTTCCAGAGATTTCTATGGAATAACCTAGTACAGAAATCATTATGTTTGGAAGTCAGAGAAGAGGCGAAGCCTGGAGCTTTTCATTTGGGGGCACCTCTACATTTGATCAAATGTTTGAGAAAACGTGATCAAGAGAATCTAATAACATATAGGGAGTATTTCCACTAAGTTCTGGTTTCCTAGAAGCAAGTTCCTTTGTAGATTTCATTTTACTTTTGTCAGATTTTAAAAACTGTACTCTTCTCATTCCTGTCCAATAGTATTTCTAAGATCTAAAATTAAGTGAGTCTGATTCTTCATATTTTATGTCTATAGTCCCCAAAGCAGAGTGAAGGGCCAGTTACGTGCTACTTACAGCTGGGCAGTTCACCCCCCAGTCTTGGTTGAGTCAAATTACCCAGAACTAACAGCTCCTGTCGCCTAATGAATAGATTTGCCCTTGGATGTAACTCTGAGCCTACTTTTCTTTCGTTCCCTTTTGCAATTCTCTGATAAACATGTGGGGATGACTCAGTAAACTTCAAATACAAGTTTTATATTTTAATTCTCCTGCTCGTTTAGAGTGATGACCCTTGGGTTAATGTCATCTTGATAAAGAAACTCAAAGAAGGTAAATATGAGAAAGGGTGGCTTGGGGAAGACAGACCTGGTGTAAGACACACCCAGATCCAGACCCCAGATGTGTTCTTTGTTAGCTCCTTTAGATTTGGGGGATATCACTTCCCCTCACTTGTATTCATTTTCTCCCCTGTAGTGCGCGGGCTTAAACAAACATTCAAGGAAAACCTAGAGTGGAATAAGTTTTAAAACAAATAGAATTTTCTGGAGTTCCAATTTATTTGGTTCGTTTCCAATACTGCAACTATCATTGAACAACTGTTTTTCTGTTGGTATGGTTACAAGATCCCAGAGATCAGATGCTTTTCTGTATTTTTATGATACTGATAGGTACGATATAAACTATTCATGTGATGTGTATGTTCTGTTTCTGTTAAAAAAGCAACCCTTTAGAAAGAGATTTTTTTCTGTGTATTACTGACCTACAAGTAAGCAGTAATTTTGTTTCTGAGATTCTTTTATTGACAACTCCGTACCTTCTTTCCATTTAATTGTGTTGGCCACTATGGCCCACTAAGTAATGAGCTCTGCATTTTGGAAAATTTAGAGGCTAAAGAGAGCTATTTGAGAACACTGTTGAATAGTTTTCTTATTTATAGTCGTTCAAGTTGTGCTAAGCTTGATCAGAGACTTTTCAAATCTGAGACCCATTTGTCTCTTCGGGTCTGAATGGAAATTCTATGTGAGAGCAAAACAAAATGGCCTCTAAGGGACTGAGAAATGGAGACAACGTAAAAACAAAATGAAGCCAAAAAGCAACACCAAAACAATCGTCTTTTCAATTTGTTGATATCAAAATAACAGGAATATTTACATAAACCTTCGATGGAGAAAATGATTTGCAGTCACACATTAGTTTTCATTTGTGGACAGTCAGGTTCCTCAAGCATCTCTTCTGACACTAAATTCCTTCCTCGGGCATCTCAGGCATGGCCAGAGGCTCAAGTGTGCAATATACGTGCCTATCCCAGAGTTACACCTCGGGACCGGACCCTCCTGAGCGATAGCCCCAAAACTTACTTAGCATCTCCACTTGGATGTCTCAAAGGCACGCCTAGAGTACAATAATCTCCTCTGTTCTGAATGTTCTCCTTCATTAGCATGTACCGAAAATGTATATACCTGTATATTTTAAGCACATCCTCTGGAGCTCCAGGCACTACTCTAGTTTCTGCAGGACACCGGTGAGCAAGACGAACTGTCTCCCTTCATGGGGCTGCAGGGAGCAAATGCCAGACGTGGACGCAGAAGTACCTTCATACCTGCTCCCTCCCCTGTATTCATCATGAAGTCCTGCCGGTTTTCTGTCGGTTCGTCCACTTTTTAACTCGGCCTGTCTAGTCCCAGCTGCTGTTTTTGCTTCACCGTGTCCCCGTGCTTCACGCATGTCCTCAAGGGTTCTTCTCGAACCTGCTTGGCACTTTTCTGAGGCAACCTCTGCAAGACAGGCACAGAAGTCTTTTCAAAACACGGGGTTTTATTTTTTATTTTTATTTTTGTCACACACATACCTCCTCTTCTTAAAAGCTTTCAGTGGCTTTCCATGGCTCTTATTTTAAGGACTGTAGTTTTTAACATGGTCCTTAAGGCCCCAAATGGCCTGGTCCCTGCCTTTAGCTTTACCTCCTGTTATTCTTCCCTTGTAACTCTGTACTCCGTCGGTATTTCCTTCTTTTAATTCATTAAAGGTATGTCTTAGTGCACTTCTCTTTTCCTGGTTTCCCTCATCACATCTTACTTTCTCTATGAAGCTTTCCTTAATTTCCCAGGTAACATCAAATCAGTAGCATATACGTTTATTACTTCCTCAACTTCATAAAGCATGTTCCATTTATCTTATTTATTTGCATATTTTGGTTAATATCTATCATTTCCCACAGGTGTACATGTTTCATAATGGCAGAGATTTTAATCTGTCATTTTCAACTCTGTAGCTTTCGCCTGTGGAATGATGACCAGCACACAGCCGAAGCCCCGCAGATAAACAGGGCGCACTAGCAGCACGTCACAGACACACATCAGGATCTGTAGTCGGTGCCGCCAGTCACATTCCCCCCACCTTCCCTAGGGCAGCGCCCACAGTTCCCTTGCATGCCTGCAGCTGCCTGTGCTCCTTTGCCTAAGGACGTCCTCTCACTGGGGGAGCTGGGCAGCCCGGGAAAGGTCAGAACTGTTGCTGGAGAGTTAATGTCCCTGGAGTAACTTTCAGCTAATGAGGGTGGACATCTCAGTGTTGTTCCTTGAAGACTCTCAGAGAGGCATCAGCAGGATTTATATCCCATTGCCGATAGCACTAACTTGCCTATTTATGTACATTTGATTAACCTTTAATCCTTTCTCTTTCTCACTTTTCTACTCCTCCGTAGGGCTTCATGGTATCACCTCCCAAATGAACTACTTACAGCCACATCAGTTTACAGAGAAACCCAAGCTAAGGCAGGGCCAGCACATTGCAGAACTCCAGGGGCACAATTTAGTAGCACTGCTCGCCTTGTCCTTCAAAGGGTGACATTTACATCAGAGTATCTAAATGATAACCCTGGGAGAAGTATTTAAAGAAAAGACTTTGATAGTAATTAGGTCTTAGTGAAAAACTTTAAACTGGTGCTTTTTGAATACTTCCTCAGTTGTAGGAGTCCAGGAGAGGGAAGGGTGGGGGAAAATTAAGTGGGATGAGTTTGACCTCAGTGAATTTATTGCTTATTGAACACAAAACTGCTTTTGGAATACGGCATGAGACTTTCTGCATCCATGTGCTGGGATTGCCTGAAAGGCTCTGGTCTGTTTCTAATCACCACATTCCCGACACCAAACGTGCTGGGTCTTATTCCCCACTCCACCCACTTCTCCAGCTCTCCAGAGACCAACACAGTGTCTCACAGTTCAGTTCAGGCCCGACACTCACCAGCTTGAGTCCCCACAGGTCCCGCAGGGGAAGCTCTCAGTCGTGCAAGACTGCTGCCCACTTTAGGTGCCGATGGCAAGTTCCTGGCCACCCATACGTCTAACTAACCGGGCTATAAATTAAGGGGTCTCATGATTCCCTACTCAAGTCTAATAACTTTCTAGAATGGATCACAGAACTCAGGGAGACACTCTATTTGCTATCCCTGGTTTATTGTAACAGATACAAAAGGCACAGCCCCTTGACGAGGTGCACAGGACATGGTCCAGAAGGGTCTTCAGTTCAGGAGCTTCTGTCCCTCTGGAGTTTGGGGGCACCCCCCTGCTGGTGTACGGAGGTCTTCTCCAACCTGAGAGCCCTCTGAACTGCATTTCTGGGGTTTTCATGGAAGTGTCTTACACAGGCATGATTGATTAAATCATTAGCCATCGGTGATGATGACCATGCACTTTCACGTGGGGCTGCCAGTATACCTGTAGATCTTTTTCGGGCTCACAGTCTATTTTATGATGCAATTAGGACTGAATGGGCCAGCATCTGTTGAAAAGAAAAGTATATTAATAGATTGAATTGTGTGGGTAATGCTAAGCACTACTTAAGGATTATATTTTTTCTTTATAATTGAACTTCAGTTTCAACTTAAGAAGTTGAATTTACTTTCTAATTTGTTCTGGTTTTTCATTCTAGCGTATCTTCACATGTCCAAGGCAGTGTTAATTGAAATCAATTGAACCCTACAGAGCTGGGAGTAGAATAATGAAATTGCTGCAAAAGGCACCGACAGGTTAGCTCAAGATAGTTCATGAAGTGAAACAGAAGGTTTGGAGGGGCAATTTCTACCAAAATACACAGGTATAGGGCATTGACTCTCCACTAAATAACCTTAAAAGTGTTCTACGTGTCCCTATGTATTGTGTCAGTGAATACACATGACATACGTGACACTGTGAATACACAGCGAATACATGACAGTGTTATGAGGTTATTCTTCTCATTTGACTGGTGAGAAACTGAGGCACATGAGACTGAATTGCTTATAGTCAGACACCAAGTCGTTACTGAAATTTGGCTTTCAACTTCAGGTCCACCTAGACTCAAAGCTCACACTCTCTCAGGGGTGTCCACCCTTGAGGCACCCCTGGGACACGCTGGAAGAGGAAGAGTTGTCTTGGGCCACACATTCAGTACATTGTGACATGTCATCACACAAAAATCTCATAGTGTTTTGAGTAAATTTACAATTTCGTTTTGGGCCTCAGGTTGGACACCCCTGCGACTGTTGGATTGCCTTAGGGATTTAAAAATTTTTAGCAATGTACAGAAATGGAATGATTGATAGGCCAATTATCCAGTTAGGTGGTTGAAGCAGCCCATATTTACATTTATTTAGTGCTTTGTACTTTTCAACATGTTTCCATAGCCTCTCTTAATCTCTTTATCTCTCTTTGCTTCTTTGCATTTCTCCCCTCTATATTTTTTTTCTTTTTGCTGGAAGGTACTTATTTGTTTTTGATGATTGAAAAGACCCTTGCATAATTGCTCTCTGAAATATAGTTAGAATGCATAGATGAATGAATGCTTTCCAGGTCAGTCTCTTTCCTCTCGGCTGTGAATCGGTTCACATGAGACTGCATTACTTTATTAATAAAAATTGGGTGGTAATTGGGACAGGAGCTAAGCTCTGTTAAAATGAAAAATACCTTTTGATATGTAAATGCTTTCTTTCTCAGGAAAATCAATCACGTACATTTGATTTTAGGGGAATATTTAAATGACTTTAGGCAGTGGTGTTCAAGGACTCCAAAGGCCTTCATGTGCTCAGTTCTAAAAGCACAGCATTAAACAGCTGAACAGGCCCTCAGTGAGCATTTGGTTTGACTACTTCATTTTGCAGATTTGAAAGCAAGCACAGAAGGCTGCGTTGTGCAAGCACACAGATAAAAAGTGGCTGAGTGAGATCTGAACCGAGATCTGCTTGTTCCTCGCCCAGAGATCATACCACAGAACCACACGGACATAACACACAATACTGGCAAATCCATTTGTAGCTTGGCAAAAAAAAAAAACATGACCACTGGATTATTATGTCTGCTTCTGAAAACGAATGTAATATTTCTCTTATGATTCCCATAACCCAGAATTTCCCCTACTTTGCATAGTAGTCGACTCTCGTTGGGTTGGAAAATGTGGGGATGTCGTCTACTTCCTCTGCCGCTGCTGCTGCTGTTGTTACTGCTAACACTATCACAAGTTACCTTTGTGGTGTCTACTGTGTGCTAGGCGCTGTGCCGAACACGTGATGCCTTTATCAATTAGGTCATCGGGAAAACAGATACTGTTCTATGTATTTTCAGAAGGAAGGAATTCAGTGTAGGGGACGAGGTGCTTGCATAAGCATTGAATGGTTTGGAAAGTAAAGGTCAGAAAAAGCTGTCTCTGACTTCCTATTTGCTATGTATTTTTCGAGGATAAGGAAGTTGCTGTAAGAAAAACAAATTTGTAGTACGAAGGAAGGTATCACGGGGGAACTATCCAGAAGCCAAGTTCACTTGTTTGCCTGTCACTGCTAGGGGAAGAGTAATATGCTTCTGACTGTCTTCTGACTTCTAAACTCACCCATACTGGCAGAGTGTAAACTAGACCCAGGATCGTGTTGGCAAAGGAGTCTGATAAATACAGTTCCCAAGCTTCTGGTCTCTGCTCTACAGGGGGAAGCCTAGTAGAGGGCGAAAAGGTTGATGAATGTCTGTAGTCAACGCACAGCAGCACATTTGTGGTCTGCTTTAATTCTGTGAGAATTATGGACGAGGAAACCTGAAACTCAGAAATTGTAAGGAACTTATGTAAGTAGCCCCTGGGTTATATAATAGACAGGCTGACAGAAGTTTTATAAAGCCAAATGTCCCCTAAAAGATATAAATAGTAATGAAATAATGTTATTTGGTATTTCAAAAAGAAGCATTGAAGCAGTAATCATAAGAAACACCCCAGGGACTTTACTCTGTGTGTATAGTAAGTTTTTTTAAAAATGTGTATCTTAATCCATACACACACACAACTATAAAAGTAGTGAAAATGCGAGGAGAGCATTGTGCCCAAGGTCACACAGCTAATCAGCAGGAGTGATTAGCTAGAAGGCTGACTTCAGTGCCTGCCCCTTAACCACCAACCAACCGTGTTGAATCATTAAGGGACCTCCGCTTAACATGATCATAATTTAATAGCATTCACTTTCATAGCTTCTCCTTGTGAGGTAGCCCAGGTGGCTGAGAAAGGACCTGGAGCCAGAAAAGTCCAACTGAAGGCCTTTATTTGAGGTGGGACACTGCCATCGGGGAGCTGAGTCCGAACGGGTGGCTGCCACAAGGGAAAGGGCAGGAGGGCTTTTAAGGCGTGCAGCAGACCTCTGGGGGAGGGTGAGTCACCCCGCTGACCTGCTCCAGGTGGCTGGGCATCTGATCAAGGAGGGCTGATTCTGCAGAAAGCTCCAGGGAGAGGGGAGGGGGCAGCGAGGATTCAGCTGGTTTCCGTGAGGACGCCAGCAGTGTGCCTAAGTTGCTTCTGATGTGGGGAACCTCCGTTCGGGTATTTAGCCGGTGACATACCCCTTCTTTGGTTCAGCATAGGTGGTGGCTTTTGTCTATGTCCCTGTACATTCTAACCCTCCTGGATCTGAAAAGTGGGTTTTTCTTACTGTCACCCTATTCTGGGAGAAAAAAAAATAAAGATCATATTATGTTTTAGATATGTTTCTTCAAGCTAGAAAGTTAACAGTCAAGTCTTGTGCTCTATGAGGAGATAAAGATCCCAAAGCAAACAGTCTTGACTTTTAGCGTGAAGTGGAACCGAGACAACACGGATGAAGGCAAGGGAGTGAGGGTTTCATATCATATAAGCAATGGCACCTGCCCACCTTGGAGTGTCTCCCTGTTGATATGGATGCAGGTGGCCAGCACTGAGCAAGCAGATGATACCCCTGGGTTCTAATCCCAGCTACCCTTTTCCTTCTGGAGAATAACCAAACTCTGGTTATGTTGCACAAATCTGAAATACAGAATTTGGATCTGGTGATTCTTTCTGCTCCGAAATGCAAATTTTGCGATTCGCAAAGCATTACCATAATATAAAGTTTACTCTTGCTTGCCATAAATTGCTGCCATTTTGCTTCCACTTTTGAGGGTCTGAAGTTTTAGTAAGTTTTGAATTCATGGTCAAATGATGGAATTTTGAGGAAACTTCTTTAAGCACAGATTTTTTTTTGCATTTCTAAGTATATTTTAGGCAGGCAAATCTTTCATTTTAAAACTTTTCTGTATCTGTTGCTTATATTTTTAGTCCCAGGAGACAACTCTCAAGTTATTTAAAGAAAAATAACTTTACAGATAATTGCTGAATTTGCAAGTTTATTGGATGCATATCAGCCTCAGACTAAAGAAAACTAATTAGAATCTGAGGTGGAAGAATAGCTGTATTTGTTCAATATCTGATTACTTAGAAGTTTGAAGCTATACTTTTATTTAGATTGAACTGTTTTTGTGGTTTTCTTCATTTTAGTTTTAAAATTATTAGAGTAGAAAACCTAACCATCTGAACCAACTCCCATCAAAGTAATTAAATCAAGGTAGAGCTTATTCTTGTCCAAGTTAAATTAATATGCTAGAAGAAATGGATCGCTTTCTTTGTTGTTTACTTTTAAATCATTCCATTTTAATAAGTAAACATTACTTTAATGAAGTTTCTGAGTTTATTTCAGTTCGAGGTCCTTTGCTCCAATTCCAATATTAGCTTGTCCCCTTAGGGTGTAGCTGCTTTATATTAGAGCAAGTCCCTGTGTTTCAGGGATGGAATAGAAGCTTACTCTTGTGTCGCTTCTTATCCTAGCTGGGGAATGCATGGGGTACTGGGGAGAGGACCATTTTAACCTGTGTCTCTGCTCTGTGAGAAAGTGCATTGTGGGAGAAAAGCATTTGTCTCTCCTGAGAGAGGCAGAGGATGAGTGTGTGTGTTGGGAGAGGGATGGCTGGTAAGGAGCCACTGGTGTGATGCCTTGGAAAAAGCATGACCCAGGAGTTAGAGGAAACTCGGCTCCACAGTCAGACGGGTCGCCAGCTACATCTACTTGGAAGGACAAGATACCTTCATTTCTCAGAATATCCTCCTCCTCACGTAAGAAATGAGGGGTTGAGCCTGGTGATTTTGCTGGCTCTGAGACTCCATGATCCTATTTTGTTCAATTGCTGTGAAATTGACCACAGTCCATTTGGTCCTTGCTAGCTCATTTAGGGCCCATCTTTTTGAATGTTTTGGTAGGAAAAATAAGAAAGAGGCTTCATAGAAATTGAGAGAGAGTCACTCAGGGAGACAATTTATTCTTTAATAATACCAATTCCATCCACTTTAGAAAGGTTGGATTAGTTTGTCCCGCAACTCTTTGCTTGAGTTGTTTATTTTTTCAGAAGTTCTTTCTCCTGGAATTTGCTAAAAAATTGCTCTCTTCTTCTAATATTCATATATTTTGAGAAAAAGTGTTCATCTCTCCCATATACAAGTTTTTTCAGTACTTAATATATGGAGGTACAAATGCATGAAATGCCATTTTTCTTTTTAAAAAGCCCATAAATGTGAACATATTCAATTTGCTTTCCTGTATTTTTAAATTCTTTTTTATTTTTTGTGTTTGATATATGTTTTAATAAATTTATACAATTTAAAATAGTTTTAGATTTACCTAAAGGTTGTTAAGAGAGTACAGAATAGTTCCTACGCACTCCACAAATGGTCTCCCCTATTATTAATACCTTATATTTAATGCATTTAGCCTAATTGACAGACTCACACGGAGATATTCTTACCAACTAAAGTCCAGATTTTACTCAAATTTCCTGAGTTTTTTTTTTTTCCTGTTTCAGGATCCCATCCTGGATACCACAACACATTTAGTCATCGTGTCTCCTTAGGGTCCTCTTAGCTGTGACAGCTTCTCAGACTTCCCTTGTTTTTGATGACCTTGATAGTTTTGAGGACCACTGGTTATGCATTTTCTAGAATGTTCTTCAGGGCGACTTTATGTTGTAATTCTCTTATGATTAGCTGCTGTTATTGTCATTCCAGGAGAAGACAATAAGAGGTAAAGTGCCATTGTCGTCATGTCATGTCAAGGGCACACCCAACACCATGAGTTATCACCATTGTCTGTAAGCTTGAGTGCCTGCCTGGGGTGGTATGTGTTGGGTTTCTCTTCTGGAAAGTTATTCTTACCTACCACCCCTTCCAGTCTTCTACCTTTTGGAAGGAAGTCACTACAGGGGAGAAAAATGTTCTTGTCTTCTCTTCTAGGTCTTTAGCTTGTCTAGTAATTAAATTGACATGAGGCAGATTAATAGAAAAAACAAATTTCATACAAAAGAGAGCCCCAAAGACCTGAGACTTATAGTCATCCTGAGATAGAGGAGAAGCGGGTAGGCGTCTAGGGCTTCAGAGAGGATGAAGAGGGTTCACAGGAAGATGAGAGCAAATGTTCGGTAAACAAATGTTTGCCATGCCATGCAGATATATCTTTCTGATAAGCAGTCAGCTTTGGTATTAGTTCTCTGTTAGTACAGGAACGCTATCTAAATTCTTTTAGGTAGTTGAAAGGAAGATAAACAACTCTTCTTGAGTCTGTTGGGCCTTGATTCTCTTTTGCTGGAAAATTTGCGTACCACATTTTCTTTCTTCATTCATTTGTTGATAGACACACTGACTCCCTGTCTTTGCTATGTTATTAATGCTGCAATGAACATGGGAATGAAGATTTCTTTTTGAGATAATGATTTCATTGTCCCCAGGTATGTACCCAGAAGTGGGATTGCTAGATCATGGGGTCATTCTATTTTTAATTTTTTAAAGAACTTTCATACTGTTTTCCATAGTGGCTACAACAATTTACATTCCCACCAAATGTGCACAAAGTTTCCCTTTTCTGCACATCCTCCCCAGCATTTGTTATTTGTTTATTTATTTTTGATGACAGCCATACTGACAGGTGTGAGGTGATACCTCACTGCGGTTTGCATTTGCACTTCCCCGTTGATTAGTGGTGTCGAGCACCTTTCCTGTAGCTATTGGCTATTTGTATGTATTTTGGGGAAAAAAAGTCTATTCAAGTCCTCTGCCTATAAGTTATATGAATTCTCATGTATTTTAGATATTAACCCATTATCAAATATATGATTTGCAAATACATTCTTCTGTTCCACAGATTAGCTTTTCATTATATTGATTTGTTTCTTTTGCTGTGCAGAAGAAGCCTTTTAATTTGATGTAGCCCCATGTGTTGATTTTTGCTTCTGTTGCTTTGCCTTAGGTGTCCTAGCTAAAAAAATTGCCAAGACCCATGTCAAGGAGCTTTTCCTTCTGTATTTGTTTTTGGAGAATTTTATGGATTCAGGCCTTACATTTAAACCTGTAACACATTTTGTTTTGGTGAGTGCTATTAAGATAAGGGTCCCAATTCACTGTCCTGTATGTGATGATCCAGTTGCCCCAGTCTCATTCATTGAAGAGACTGACCTTTCCCCATTGAGAATTCTTGGCTCCTTAGTCAAATATTAGTTGGCCATGTTGGCAGGGGTTTGTTTCTGGGCTCTCACGTCTGTTCATTGGTCTGTGTGTCTATTTTTATGCCAGTATTATGCTGCTTTGATTATTATAGTATAATCAACCCAGTTGGATTGCCTTTCACAGAAAGTTAAGGTGGATTTTGGGTGCTTAAATGTAGCATTTGGCCTGATGCATGGTGTAATTTCCCAGAGTAGGGTCTCTAGAATCAGAATGCCTCGCGGTGAACCTTGGCTCTACCACTTACAAGTTGCGTGACTCGGGGAAGATTATGTAACTTCCTTATCCCTCAGTTTCCTCTTCTGTGAAATGTGGGCAATAATAAAATCCAGCTCATTGCATTGCTATGGGTCGAATGAGAAGGTGCTTGTAAGAGAACATGGCGTAAGACCTGGCACATCCTGCTTTTAAAAGATGGGCACTGTTGCTGTTGAATTAATTTAATACACAGGTGGCAAACACAAGGCCCGTGGGCTGAATCCGGCCCTCCACCTTGTTTTATCCAGCCTGGCACCTTGTTTCTACCTGGCGGCAGTGCCGAGCTCCTTGCCCCTAGTTAAGGAGTAGTGACATTTATACAGCCCTAAAATTACATTTGGCCCTTTGAAGGCAACCGTGAGGCTGATATGGCCCCCGGTGAAAATGAGTTTGACACCCCTGCTTTAATAGAATTTTATCCTTGCTTTCCATATTGAAATATTTCTTTCCCTCCACCGGACTATTTTCTAACTGGCATGCTCTTTCTTTATTTCTATAGACCTGATTATTTTCCTGCTAGTATTTGTGTGTACCTGTCTTTTCTGTGCAGTGAGCAGAATGGTTGTTTCTCAGAGAACACACCTCTGGCTTGGCTCCTGGCTTAAGAAGTAATTATTTTGGCATTATCTTCCATGGCCCTGCATTTTCCATCTGTGGGCGACATCATTCGAATGATCCGAGCCTTCTGCAACCCTGGCGGTGTTTTATCTTTGCACTGGTGTTACTGCCAACTTAAGTTTTATCTCCAAAATAGGAAATCTGGTTAATTTCTGAAGTAAACCTGAATATTTTGGGGTTTTATAGAACATCCGTAGTTTGCAATTTAGGAAATTGTCTGTTTTGTGTTCTAAAATCCTACTAAATATGAGAGAAAAGAAAAACTTAAACAGAAAAAAAATGTCAGAATGTTGTGTTAATTTTGGCTTATGCTATGATTTTTATTAACTCAGAACTATCCAAAGCGTGGCCTATCTTTGTAATTTCTGCATCGGGAATGGCAATTACCTTTGAACACTGAGAAACTTTACAGGTAATCTGTGCCTTACAATACTTTAGCATAGAGACTGTCCAGTTTTGGATTCTAAGCCAGTTTCCTCGTAGGTCTTCCAAACACTTGATGTTCTTTTACAATGTCATTGTCAGGGACTGTTCAACAGGCTGAGTTTGCATTCGCAGAATCACCGCTCCTTGGGGTCTCCCCTGTCACATGAAGGATGCGTGCATCCCTGTCACAACCATCCTCCCCTTGCACATTTGTGTTTATCCTTCGTGTGAATCTATGCCAAAGCCTGTAAATCTTAGCTGAATACCTCTTAGCCTCCGAGTTCTCTTTATCTGTCATGCAAGCATATTCTTGAAAGGTCTCCAGGAGGGCAGTTATAATGAGTGATCCTCTCATTTTCTTCAATCTTTCCTTCAGAACTGCCAGGGAACCTGCTTCTTTCACAGAAGGATGATGCTGGCTAAAAGATGCTTTCTTAAAGTGAAGGTATTATTGCCTCTGACATGTTTTTCTTTTCACTTGCATTTTAGTTATTAGAGTGAAAAAAGTATGAGTGTGAACCCTTGAGAATATTAACTCTGAAACAGTATCTGCCTTGTTTCTGTATAGTGTGTTACCAAAGAATATATCTATAACTATATGCTTGGTTATAAAGTAGAAGTTGACTTCACTTGGTAAAAGGTACGCCTATCCTTTTGATAATGGCTCAGTAAATAACTAGGTGAATAACTATATACAGATGGGTAATGTCTAGCGTTGGGGAAGGAGTGGGGAAACAGTTGCAATCACTTTTACATACTGCCAAAGAAGTGAAAATGGCTAAAATATTTTGGGAAGGCAGCATTTAGAAAATTTTTGAGAATCCTTTTTTTCTTTTCTTAATCTGTTTAATGAAAATCGACTAAGCACGTACTTTGGAGCAGGCTTTATTCTAGTTACTGGGGACATGACAGTGACAAAAGGAAGTCCTTACTGTCATAGATTATACATTTATGTGGAGAGGGATGGGGACAGAAAATAAACAAGGAAGTACATACAAAGTATGTCTGATTCTGGTGGCGATTAATACTCTAGGTAAAAACGGAATAGGTAAGAAGAATCGGATCTCTTTCTTTGAGGGACTGTGTTATTTATTTTGTGTTGAGTGGTCAGGCAAGACCCCAGTGAGGCAGGTGGCATGTAACACCTGAAGGAATTGAGAGAGAGACACACACAGAGGGACATGTGGAGGCTGAGCAGAATTTTAAGTAGGGTGGACAGCAAATTCATGCAATGAATTCTAAGGTGGACACTTGCTCACTGGGTTCAGGGAATTGTGCCGAGAGGCCACTGTGTCTTTTGTAAACACCGATAATGGCATTATTCAAATTTCTGAAATTCTTACGTTTTCAGATCTGTCAGCCTCTTTATTTATAGTTTTAGACTTCAGAAACATGTTTAAAATGATCTTCCATGGCGTCATAATCATGGAAAAAATAGTTCCTTCTTTTAAACCCAACTGACGAGTGTGTTCACACTTAGAACGTTGGAAACTAGATGTTGAGTTTGAAAAATTATCCCCTGATGGTTGGAAGCACTACAGCATATATCCTAAAGTCACCAGTGTTTTTGGCGACAGTCTTTGCTTGACAAATCTTTAGTTAGGCTCCTGATGTTTCCCTGGGCTCACCGGTGCGCTTCTTATAGATTCCAGTTTTGGCAAAAATCCCATCAAGTCAGTTTAGCAAGAGTCCTCCATCCTTAACGTCTGATCACTCTCCTCGATGCCTGAGTATGTTCCTCATCTCCCACCATCCCCCAGGGAATGCCTGATCACCTTGGCCTGTCTTTGGCAAAGAACCCTGTGAAGTCAGCTTTAGCTAGGATGCTGCTCACCCTGATGTTTCCTTTAGTATTTTTCTATTTACTGTCCCCCACCCTGTTCCTTGGCTTCAAATTCCCACTTGCCCATGGTGTGTTTGGATTCAAGCCCGGTTTGATACTTAGTGTCTTATCCCCCATTGCAATAGTCCTGAATAAAATCTGTTTTCACTTCTTTAACTAGTTTTCAGCTGTTTTTTATTTGAGATTGTTTAGTCTACAGTTTAACATCTGAATCACTTCAGACTGTTGTCGTTATGTTAATGTTAAGAAGATTCTTGTCTGTTGTAAATTTAGAAATCTTTGTTAAGAGTCGATCATGTTGATTTTTTCCTCTTTCATTACTGTATTTCACGATGGTTATAATAGAGTATAACTCATTTTTTAAAAATATACTAATCATGAATTGTTATGGTGAATCAGTCTTTGATGATACTATTTTCTGTGGTTACCCTAAATGTATATTATTAAATATGATGATCAATTATAATACAAAAGATCAAACCTGATTCTACTGTACCCAGTGATGAATAGAAAATACATTAAAGTCTTAGGTTAAATCAGAATTATTTACTTTCTTCAATATTCCAGTTATGAAAAGTTGCAAACATAACCCTAGGTTAATTTATGTTATTTTACTTTGTCTGACTTTGTCTAGATATATATGGAGTTGTTTTTAGAAAGTAAGTCTTACATACAACTTGCTTTGAGGAAGAGATGCTCACAGATATTAGAATTTGGATATGAACAGTTAAATGTTAGGTGGTGGATGAGTTATGTATCTTTTATTGTTACTAATTACCTTGCCCTGGGAACCTTGAAAAGATCTTTTGATAGCTTCCACTTTTATCGGGAATCGTGTTCTTCTCAGGTCCTCAGCTGAAGCGGTACATAGTTTATTCAATATATTGGGTGGGCAAAGGTACTCACAACTGTAAACCCACGTTTGCCCACCCCTGTGTGTGGGAGGTCTAGGAATTGTGTAAACTCTGACACTTACTCATTAAAACATAGTGCTTGCTCATACTCCCTTAATCTGTGTTTACCGATGCAGTATATTTGCCGGCATCAGAAGCTCCTTGAGGGGGTGGCACATGGGGAAATAGCATAACATAGTTTTTAAGTGCAATACGGAAGTGCACATTACAATTTAATCATAATTTTGGAGGCAAATACGATTGGTATCAGCAAAGCTAGCCAGCATGTTTTTCCACTTCTGCTTATTTCAGGTGTCGACTGTGTTTCCAGACTTTGCAGAAAGGTGGTTCAATAGTCTGAACATGAATTATTCCCTTGTCTCATATAAATAAACATTCAATGGAAAATGCCAATTAAAACAAGTCTGGTTATTCAAACAATGCATTATTCATGAGAGTTCTCTAATATTTAATGTTAATTTCCTTCTTGGATGTCAACAATCTCTGTGACCTTTTGTTATTAAAACTAATAAGTGATTAGTCAAAAGCACACATAAGCATAGGAGTCTTAGGATTTAATATCATTGTTTACAAAAACACATTGGTCGTGGATCCTATAATACATATCAAATATTTATTGTTTCACAAAACCTGATGGTAACATTCTCCATGTGGCCTCAGGGCAGCAATTCTTCAGCTGAATCTTTTTATTATGACAATATGTTTTGTTTCTTGTTCTGGTGAGCGTTAAGGTTAAAACAACGTATTCTCACAGCCATTCCTTTGAAAGGAAATGGGGTCAGCTCGTAGTTCATCTTCATAGCCAGGGGCCAAGGGCGGCTCTCTTCTCTTCAAAGTGATTTTAATGAAATATCAGTTTCATTTTGATTCACAATGCCCATACTACAAATACTATACTGCAAACACTACACACTCTTCGGGGATGTGGGCATGAGACGATTCAAGCATGTCCTTTGGTAGAAGCAAAGCGTTGATGTCTGTTGAAAAAAACTATTTTTTTAAGTTTGTTTGGAGACAGACAAATTTTAATTAAATGAAAGTGTTAGAAATAATGAATGAAGATGAAAAATGGGATAAAAGTGTATCCACCTGGAAGACCTTGCTGATTTGGAATTAAAGAGTTGCATTTAAGATCTAGTTTGAACAACATCCTTCATAGTGTGACCCAGTAAAAGAGTATTCTTCACTGACTAGTTTTATTCTTATTTGCTAAATAATATATTTCTAATTTGCTAAAGCAACAGCCAGTGAAATGGAGGAATACTGCTGCCGTATAATTTGAGAATAACTCAGAGTTATTTGCATTAGCCTTCACATTCCATGATGTAACTTCATTTTTGGAGCTGCTACCATAATGTAGAAAATTAAAAAAAAATTTGAGTGAGATTCTCACTAGTGTTAAAATCATTAAATCATTAAAATCATTAACTTTCAAAAATTTTAATAGCAATGCTGACCTACCTGAAATAAAAAAAATTAAATGGTGTCTATTGGTGGATGTTTGTTTTCAGAATCTATTCGTGCCTTAGGCAACTATGCTTCTGATCCCTCTTTTATATCATTTACATTTCCACTTGCAGTCCACGTGCTTCTAATGTATTTACACTCTCCTGGCTCCAGGGGCGGATGTGTGTCTCAGTTCTGTCCAGACACAGCACTCCCAGGCCACAGTGATTGGGTCAGGTGTGGCACACGGCCGTTAGAGCCAAGGAGAAACAATGCAGGGAAGCTACGCAGGGCGCGCTCTGAGCGGATCTTCCTCTTCTCCTCCTCTCCCTCCGCTTCCTCTTCTTGCTCACCTTTTCCTCCTCCTCTTCCTTCTCTCCTCCTCTTCCTTCTCTCCTCCTCTTCTTTCTCTCCTCCTCTTCCTCTTCTTCCTCCTCCACCTCTTCCTTCTTCTCTAAAAAAAAACACTCGACTAGGTCTGAGAAGGATTTATTTCAGTAGTATTAAAAATAGCAGGTCATCAAAGTGTTAAATTGTATTATTGAAGTACAACGTACTTTTAAAATATAGCTTTCTAACTACTTAAGAGTCTTCTTTTAACTTTCAATATTGTTTTTAATTTTTTAATTATAGTTGATGTACAATATTATGTTGGTTTCAGGTTTTCCTTTCCAAGATTAGACATTTATATAACTTATGAAGTGGTCACCCTGATAAATTTCATACCCATCTGACACCATACATAGGTCTTATATTATTATTCACTGTATTTCCTCTGCTGTACTTTACATCCCAATGATCAATTTGTCCTAAATCTCTGAATACTTAAGATTCTTTCATTCATAGTAATGGTGGGGGTTTTAAAATATATCCACCACATCTTGGACACTCCTCTCCACAAAAGGTGGAGCCTAATCTCCTTCCTCTTGACTATGGGCTTACCTTAGTGACTTCCCTCTAGCGAACACCGCATGGTGGGAGCGAGGGTGTGTCACTCCCAAGTGCAGCCATAAAAGATGTTGTAGCTCCTGCCTTATTTTCTTTTGAATCATTTGCTTTGGCGGAAACTGGCGGCCTTGTTTTGAGGACACTCAAGTCGCCTGTGGAGCGGCCCTGGTGGTGAGGAGCTAAGGCCTTCTGCCAAGTGTCGGCAGCGTGCCAGCTCCGTGAATGAACTGTCTTGGAAGCAAACCCTCCAGCCCTGTTCAAGTCTTCAGAAAACTAACCCCGGCCAGCTCGGTGGCTGCAGCCTCACGTGAGACTTCAAGCCAGAATCACTGGGCTCAGTAGCTCCCCCTTCCAATCCACAGAAACTGTGAGCTAATACACATTTGTGACTCGTTTAATCCACTAAGTTGTAAGGTGCTTTCTTCCTCTATATTTTTAATCCTCACCTGAGGATATTTATTGATTTTAGAGAGAGAAGGAGCGGGGAGGGAGGAGAGACAGACAGACAGACAGACAGAGGGAGAGCAGAAGAGCATCAGTGTGAGAGACAAGCACTGACTGCTTGCCTCCCATATGTGCCCTGACTAGGCACTGAACCCGCAACCTACTTATGTGCCCTGACCTGGGATCGAACCCACAATCTTTTTGGAATACAGGAAGATGCTCCAACCGACTGAGCCACACAGCCAGGGCTTAAGGTAATTTCTTATATTTAATCCTTTAATGCTTTGAAATAAGCATTAATGAAGAAGCTTTTGGGTAAAATGGAATGTCTATAAAACTGTTATTTCAGGATGCTTGTCTTTCAGGAGTTCTAAGTTATGTTTTGGACATTTATTTGAGTAGTGACTTTAAAAGCCTTTTGATTCTCTGTACAACAGATAATTAAAGGCAAGCAAAAGCAGATACTTTAAGTTAAAAAAGTAAAACCCTGTAGTAGTATTTATTTTTGAAACTTTGATTTTTAAAAGTCTTAGGATGATAGTTACCAGATGGAAGAGGGGTGGGAGGTAGTAAAGTGGAAACAGGATCAAATAAAGTGGAAGATTTGACTTGGGGGCTGGGGCACCCCAAAGATGATGTATCACAAAATTGTGCACTTGAAACCTACATAATTGTATCAACCTATGTCACCCCAATACATTTAATGTGCCAGGTGGGTACTTGAATTATTGGGGTATCACTTTGTAAATTATACAATTGTCTAACCACTATGCTTAATGCCTGAAACTAATATAAAATAATATGAATACAACTATAATTGTAAAATAAAGTTTAAAAAGTGTTAGATGTTAATCTAGATGTTAACTAGATGTTAGTCTGTGTTTTATTGACCTATAAGATTGATAAAATTGCTTGAAACTTTATTTCATACTCTAGTAACTGTATGACCATGTCTCCGAGATTTTTATGGTTCCCATGGTACTTACCTTCTGAAAATCATGGCTGCCTTTGCAGTTTTTACTTATCCACCCATCCAAACATCCATTCTCCATTCATTCATTCACTCATTCATTCATTCACTTATTCATTCACCTCTTATGTACCAGGTACTACTTTGAGCCCCTGAAATGTGTGAGCCTACCTCTCTGATGAATGAGACAGTCAGTTTTGGGACTGTCTGTCCACTCTGCCTCTATCTCTGTTTCACACTACATGGGCCCCAAGTCAAAATTTACCCTTTCCCCTCACTTTTCACCAAACCATTTATGTAAGGGATTTTTGTGTCTAGGTTTTCCTGAATTTTTGAATATATGAAGAGTTTTATAGTAAAGAAATATATAACTTAAAATTCATGGCAAGAAATTCCTTTTTAAAAAGATTTTATTTATTTTTAGAGAGAAGGGAAGGCAGGGTGGGGGGGAGAAAGGGAAGGAGAGAAACATCAATGTGTGGCTGCTTCTCACACATCCCCTACTGGAGACCTGGCCCACAACCTAGGCATGAGCCCTGACTGGGAATTGAACCTGTGACCCTTTGGTTTGCAGGTGGGCACTCAATCCACTGAGCCACACCAGCCAGGGAAAGAAATTCCTGTTTCAGAGGTCCTTTACTTTCTGTAAGTTGAGTTCTGGGATCCCTGGCTGTGTTCCATGGCCCCTTTGCCACTCATTCTCTCTCCTTCATTTTTTCACTTCATCCAGTTTTAATTCTCTAAGTATTAAAGGCAAACAAAAGAGAATACTTTATTGATTTTCAATGCTTTATTTTTAGTGCAGAGAATCTTAGGTATTCCACTTGTTGTCTTTGCTTTTGCCAACCTATAACCACTGCACTTTCTCTTAATTCACTTTCTTTTCAATTCATTTTGCTCCACAAAACTGGTCCCCTCTACAAAAAAGAAATCTGGTACTATCTGTTCAAGAAGTTTTCACACTGCTCCAAGAAATTTATCCCTGATTTGATAGGTGCTGTGATACATTGATAAATAACATCTGACAAATTGATCAAATTAGTGGTAGAAAGTACTTCAAAGATTGTTGTGCAGCTAAGTATATACTCTTCATATCTGCATTCACCAGTGAACTATACATATAATGACAGCGATGTAGTTCAAAAAGGCCATTATTTCCAGATAAATTAATATTTGTCAATCTTCAGTTTTTAATTTAAACACAAAAATTGGCTCCTTTCAACCTTTCTGTTGCATGACATATCAATTTAATCTAGACTAGTGATTTTTGACCAATGTGCTGCAAGAATTTTTTATAACATGAAATACCTGACTATTTAGTCAGGGGCTCTAACCTCTTTCCCCTTAGATGGTTGAGTAAAAAATGACCACAGCCAACACAAGAAGATCCCTGTGGTGTGAATGCCCTGTCTTGAACCATAAATATATAGGTCACACAACAGAGTTGCATGTTGAAAATCTCTGGTCTACACCATAGTTAATATTAGAATCATTATTCCATAAAAAGGCCACAAAATAAGCCACTTTTGGGAATATATGATCATTCTGGAAGGCAGAGTGAGATACGGAAAACACACACACACAACTTTTGTGACATAATTGAGCCTAAACTTTTTAGACAGGTGAGCTAATAATGTCCCTTTATCTTTTAAGCCAGTTTGAGTCAGGCTTTCTTTAACTGGTGACCAAAGTCAATGGTTAGCTGTCTGAGTGTGCTAGTTACTTGAGATAATCACAGTTATAGGATGGTCCAAGCACCTATGTTATGGAACAAAACCAGGAGAGGTTCCTACACCTCCACTGAGAATCCTCAGCTTGTTGGAGAGAAGGGGAATGGGATGGAGAAAGCATGGCTTTGGAGTAAGGTGAACTTTAGTTTAAATCCTTGTTCATTTACTGAGCATATATCTTAGCTAACATCTATGGATTATTTAGTGTGTGCCAAATTCTTTAAGTTCATTATCTTGTGTAATCTTTTTAATGATCCTGTTACAGATACTTTTTTACTTCCATTTTGCAAGTGAGGAAGCTAAGAGCTGGAGAAGCCCAGTTCACAATTATGTGGCTTAGCTAGGTTTCAGACACAGGTGTTCCTAATCTGGTCTTTTTGATTTACTACATTTTTGAAAAATAATGGTCGCCAGGTGTATTTTATTTGGTCTACGTATTCTGTTTTTTAAAGTGTTTGTGCTAGCATTTAAAAATTGGAAGATTTTCATGTAAAAATCCACTCCTGCATCTTCCCTTAAAACACGAGGTCTGGCCACACCGAGTCTGCACTCCCAGGGGCTCTGCCAGCTGGAGAGTGACTGTGTCCGGTGTGTGTACTCAGGACACGCCTTCTGCAGGTGGCCATAGTTTATGGCCTTGTCTGCTGTTGTCCCAGCGTCAAAGCTGTGTAGATAACCAGTGATTGTTTCTTTCACTAGGGCTTTTCTTATAATAGAGAAACTTTTATCTGTACCTGTTGGGAGGGGAGGGAAGAACTGATCTAGAGGATGGGGATTTTCAAGAAAAAGAAGAGAGTGTACTCTTCCCCACCCCGATTTTTGGAGATATAATTGATATGTAATACTGTGTAGGTTTAAGGGGTACAGCACGTTGATTTAGTATACTTTCATGTTGCGAAATGATTACTACCATAAGTTAGCTAACATCTCCATCATTTCACATTATTATCATTTTCTTTTTCTTTTGTTGTCATGAGAACATTTAAGATTGTGCTGTAGCTATCAATACTGTACTATAAGCTTGAGAGAGAATGTACTCTTTTTATTGCAGTTTCTACCAATAATTTTTTTAAATTTTATTTTTCAATTACAGTTTCCATGAGACAGTTTCCTTTTACTTTTAGAGGCAAACAACGTATCTTCCTGTTTAACATGCAAGTACACATGTAATTTACTCTTTGTTTTTACCTGCTTGGCTTCTGTGAGTTTGTGAAACTAACACTAAACAAGTTTTTTTTTTTTCTGTGTAATTTTTACAAAGTATATGTCACTTCTCCAAGGCCCCTTTTTTTAATTTTAAAAGTAGGGATTTTATTAGAGGATTAAATGAGATACCTTATTTAAACAACACAGCCTAATACCTGATATCTGGCAGTTGCTAAGAAAGGGAAGTCTTGTCTCCCTTTCTCATCCTTGTTGGTATGAATGTAGCTTCCATTACTGCAGGACAATTGCTAACACTCACTTTTTTTTTTACATTGATATGTTTGCTGTCTGTATGACCTGCAATCTATTACCCACCTGGTCCTGTGCGCCACAGGCCTGTGGGTAATCAGCGCCTTTCGAGTTTGGGGGCTGTTGGGGAACACTCATTAGCGTGCCGCGTGGGTGCGACTTCAGCGGGTGGCCCCTTCCCTTGGTGGGAGACACCTGCAGCAGTGGTGTCTGTTGCCCGAACATCCAGGGGAGCAGGTGTATGACAGAACGAGGCCACGCGTAGGATAAAGCGGGCACTGCCTGTCAGGAAGGAGAGGCATCTCAACTGGAGATGGTGCTGTCAGAGCTTGCCAGGGGCTGTCGTCATGGGAATGGCCACTCACGAGGAAGGTTAGGTCAAATGAGGGAAGAAAAATATGTCTTTTTCAGAACCTTGACCTTTTGCAGCCATGCAGTACATCAGATGAAGTAAGAGTTTCATAATATGAAGGTCATGCTCAATATTTATTTTTCTTTAAATTTGGAGGGAAAACAAATTCTCCTTTTTGACGTCTCTCTAAACAAGGGATTCACGTTTGAACTTAGCCATTTATTGTGGAAACATATCATTTCAGCATTAGATAAGGGATGGAGAGAAAAAAATCACAATGATTAAGAAGCCAGGAAAGAAATAATTTATATATATCCATCAACATATTATGGAATTTAACTCATCATTAAAATGATTCAATTATAAACCTTTAAAGCAACAAAGTAACACCATTTTTGTTAACCCCTTTACTATACAGTGACTCTTCTGAGTTTCCCCAGCTGGTTCACTAGATTCTGAAAACCAGGTCTTTTAACCTCCCCAGTAGTGGCCTTTTTGCTATCCTATGCTGATGCCTAAAGATCCGACAGTATTAATATTTAAAAAATTATAGTCAGAATGAATGCCTATTCTTGGTCTTCTCAGTCCGCTTAATTTACTGAGGACGGCTTCCTTTTTGGGATTAGGCAGTTGCTGCCTCCATCTGCACGGGCCAGAGGGAGCTGCTGTGTTTGTGCAGTGTGACTCCACTCTCTAACCACAGCTGATTGGTTGAACGGTGGGTATGGAAACCAAAGACGTCCCATCAGTCCTTTCCAGGATAATTTGCATTTGGGTTTGAAAAATGTAAGACCAGCATCTTTTTGTCTGGCTGAATGTGTAAGATATAAACTCTGTCACTGTTGGCTGCCACCTACACTAAGAAAACAACCAAACCAAACAACAACCCCCCCGCACCATAGGCAGAGAAAATTGGTTACAATAAGGGTGACAGTAAGTTTATTGCAGAGAAAATGATCAATGAGAAGGGGAGAGGAAGGATTCCTGGTTCCCTATTTGTAGTCTTTCCTGGGATACCACTGTGCTCTCCTGATGAATTCCCTCCTTTGCTTAAACTAGTGTTAGCAGGAGTCTCCATATTGCTCAACCTTTAAAGCACGCATGACCAAGCCTTCTGACTATGGAGACATCCATTTGTAGACCAAGTCTGAGACAAATCACAATGATTAAATGAAATTCCGTGCCCTTAGGGCAGGGATGTCAAGCTTACTTTCACGGGGCCACATCAGCCTCCCAGTTGCCTTCAAAGCGCCCAGATGATTTTAGGAGTGTGTAAATGTAACTACTACTTAACTGTTAAGGAGTTGAAATTACATCTGGCCCTTTGAAGGCAACCACGACGCTGATGTGGCCCCTGGTGAAAATGAATCTGACACCCTTGCCTTAGGGGTCAGAGTGGGCTCTGTACAGAGACAGAACAGCCAGGGTTCTTCAGGATATTTATAAGGCTTTCTCCCCTCACCTGGGTTCTGGGCGTTAGGTGCCTCTTTTATCATTATTTAAACCATGCACCCAACAAACTTTAAATATTATATATGCTGTTTTCTAGTCATAAAATAGCTCACAATTGAAAAATAAGTAAAACAAGAATCTCTTACATATACCAAAATGCAGACAAAAAACCCTAATCATTTTCCATCTTGTTAATTCTTTTTATTTCTTCCCTTAGTGTCTCTAATATCTTTTGTAGGAAAGCAGTTTATTCCTCATTTATCATTTTATATCCCGTTTTAAGACTTAAAAATTTGGTGAAGGAAATACAAATTTCATGTTTGGATATGGGTAATCAAATGTGCAGCTAAGTCAATAAAGTGTAAATTGTTACTTTCAAATACCTTTACGGACATCTTGATTTACTAAAGAAAACAAAAAATTTTGTTCTTATTAAATGCTTTAAAAGCCCTTTATAACATTAATAAATGACAATCTGTAAAGAATATATTGAGCCGTATTTTTTCCTGTGGAGATGAGCTAGAATCAATTTACTCTAAGTGCATAAAATTGAAAGTTGGGAGAAGAGATGTGTAGTTAAGGAGAACAACAGGAATTTATGTGTGTAACACTCTACTGTTTCCCTCAATATCTTCCCTGCTCTTCATATCTGGCTTTTTCTTATTCTTTGATAATAATACTGCTCAAGCATTTTGATCTATAAGTAAGAAAGAACCTCTGACTTTACCTGTTCCAAGGGAGTAACCTTCACCCAGTGCCACATTTAATTTCTCAGGAGTGTTACCTCTGTCTGGGACTTGGGTTAATAAACTTTTCCTCCTGGGAGAAATTGGGAATCCATTTGTAGTGTAGTGGCTCTACTTTATGGTATTATCTTCCAAAATAATGGACATTTTTACTTATTAAATTATTCCTTAAAGTATATTGTACAGTCAAAGCTGAATGAGAGTCAAACTGAATTTATTTTCATTTAATTTGTGAATGGCCTTATCAAGATTTTCCTTGGAAGTTTGTTAAACAAAAAGTGAATTGCTATAGAATTTGAGTTTTAAGTTTGCAGAGTCTCAGGAACTCACTGAGAAGATAAAGCAGGCAAATTTCAACATTTGGACATTTAATTTGTGCAAATTCAAGTGGAGGAAGAGAATTAGAAAGGGAAGAAAGGGGGAAAGACGAGAGAAAGAGAGAAATTCTGTTGGGAAAAAAAAACAGCTTCATTGGCCTTAAGATGTGTTCATCTCCAACTTACCTTAAGGTATGAAAGCTGTGCATTGTGCATTGACTTTGAATATAAAAATATTTTACAAGCAAAGGTCAAATTCTGCAAAGTCTCATCAAGTTGCAAGAATTGAACAATACCTCAGTAGTGTTCTCAAAATGTGACCCCTGGATACCAAAATTACCTGCTAGAGCTTGGTAAAAACGCAGATTCGTTAGCCTGCCGCCGACTGCGGAACCGAAGTCTTTGAGGGGGAGGCTCTAGAATCTGCATTTTTACTAGACTCTCCAGGACACTGGAATATATTTAAATTTAAGAAGCATTGTCCTACCAGTAATATAGAACACCACTTTTATTTTTAGACGGGATATCTCTGAGGAACGGAGTGGTGAAGTAACTTGCCCAGAGTCACACAGCATGTGAATGGATGCTGATGTGTTTATTGATGCCAAAACTTGTGCCTTCTTGCCTGCGCACCATTTCAAACCTCCATGCATCACCTCTAAATAGGAGTAATCATATATGAGTTATATCTACTTAATCACTATAAATCATGAGAGAACTGGAATTAAATGTGATTTTCAGTGAGCACTGGGGGAGGCACCAAGATGAGACAATAAGGGAAGGGTGGAAGGTCGGTCAACATGTGATACACGGATGGCGCTAGTGACTGGGCGAGGAAAACGAAGGGGTCGCCTTTTGTCAGGAACTGCCACCCTGGTTTACTACACCTTAAATTAGGCTTTCGTTCCTAGAAAACACAGAATGAGCTTTTGCCACGTTCACAGAAACCCCAAATTCCAAAACACTATCCAGAAATTCCCCCAAAGTGCTATAACCATTGTTCAACTGAGACGCAGAAACAATCTCTGTTTCCCCAGCTGCACATTCTTCGGCGATATTTTCTCAAAAACTGTACCTTGGTGGGTCATTCTGCTCCGCCACTTTAGCTACTGAGCCTACAATATGGCTTTGTTAGTGCTAAAATATGTCTTCATATCATAATCATTGCTGTAATAGATGGAATAACAGAGACTATCTATTGAGTAAGGCTTTGCTAGGCCCATGGGAGTAGTATATTATGTAAAAAGGAAAACGAATGCAAGATGGAGAAACAAAACTTTCTTTCACTACAGAAATTGGCCAATCTAGAAAACACAGATGGAGGTGTTTCCCACTATTGAAAGTGTGATAGTGCCAGTCCCTATGATTGTTTCAGCTTCCTAAATGGAAGCGTTTCTTCTGTTTAGGTTGATTCAAGGCACCTTTTGTCCTGTAGGGAAACAGTACAATCCTTTGCTTTCTAGAGTGGTATGAAACTTGTATCCTATTTTGTACCCTGATTTTAAGGGCATATATAATTTCTTATAAGGGACTCTAAGTTTTTAAGAGTATGGATTATGCTAATTTAGTAGGCTAGTAAAATACTGGGGACCAGATAAAAAACGTTAAGTTCATAGAAAGTTGAGACATTCAATTGTCATCGTTTATAATTTAGCTACCTGAGAAACAGTGACATTGGCTATTATCTATTACAAAAATAATATTTTAGATTAAAATGAATACATCCACACAAAATTATTTGGAGTTGTTAGAATCTGTTTTGTTAAGAAAAGCAACATGGTAAGTGGGTAAACCCACGTGCAGATGTTTTGCGTTACTGTTCTCTGGCTTGTTTTTCTTTGTGTTGGGGAAGAATGCCCAGAGTACCAGTAACTCCCCGACCACTGCCTGAGCTTCGCTTGCTTTCCGCTTTTATTCAGTACGTTGTTCAGTTATACAGGCGTGCTGAGGCTCTACTTCATTTTAATTTTTTCAGTTAGAACATTTAGGTTCTACTCTTTGGGCAAATTTTAATGACATAAAACAATTTTATTCACTATAGTTATCATGTGTTACATGAGATCCTCAGACCTTACTCATAGCTGAAAGGTTGTACCCTTTTACCAATTCTTCCTATTTTTCTCACCTTCCAGCGCCTCCCTGGCAGCAAATCTTTAACTCTGTCACTGTGAGTTTGACTTTTTAAAACTTTATTTTTATTTTTATTTCACCAACAAGTGACAAAGTTTTTCTCTTTCTCTGTCTGGCTTATTTCCTTTAGCATAATGGTCTCCAGGTGCACCCATGTTGTCATAAAGTGTGCTTTTCTTCTTTCTCCTGATTAATCTGGATCACATTTCGTTGTCCGTTGACCCACTGATGGATCCTTAGATTGTTTTTGTATCTGGGCTATTGTGAATAACGGGAGTGCAGCTGTCTCCCCCATACCCAATTTTATTTCCTTTGGGTAAATATGCAGAAGTGGAATTGCTGGATCATGTGGCAGATCTAGTTTTATTTTATTTTTTTAGGGAACTGTGTACTATTTTCCACAGTGGCTGCATCAATTTCCATTCCCACCAACAGTGCAGGAAGGTTCCCTTTCCTCCATGTTCTCTCCAGCGTTTGTTATCTCTCGTCTTCCTGATAACCATCCTTCTAAAAGGTGGGGGGTAATGTTGTCTCATGTGGTTTTCATGTGCATTTTTGTGGTCATTAGTAATGTTGACCACCTTTTCGAGTACCTGTTGGCCATTTGTAAGTCTTCTTTGGAAAAATGTCATTTCAGTTTCTCTGCCCATTTTTTCCTATTGAATTATTTGAATTCTTTAAACTTTTTTTTATTCTTGTTTATTCTATTACAGTCCCAATTTTTTCCCTCTTTGCCCTCCTCTCTCTAGCCCCACCGCCCTCTGCCCCCTGCTCCCAAACTCATTTCCCGCACCGTTGTCGGTGTCCATGGGTCACTCATACATGTTCTTTGACTAATCCCTTCCTTTTCTTCCCACCCTTCCCGTTTCCTCTGGCAGCTGTCCGTCTGTTCCGTTTCCGTGTCTCTGGTTCTGTTTTGCTCAGTAGTTTTTGTTCATTAGATTCCCCCTATAAGTGAAACCATCAACAAAATAAAAAGGCAGCCTACAGAATGGGAGGAACTATTTTCAAATTATATACGATAGCCAAGTGTTGGCATACTTGAATTTTTTATGTAGTTTGAATATTAACCCATTATCAGATACATAATTTGAAAATATCTTCTCCCATTCTGTAGGTTGCCTTTTCACTTTGTTGACGGTGCCTTTGCTCTGCAGAAGCTTTTTAGTTTACTTAATGTCTGTTATGATGAAGAAACCACTTGCGCTAAAGCTGACCCAAAAGCTTTTTAATTTAATGGAGTCCTGCTTATTTTTGCTTTGGTTGTCTTTAGTTTTGGTGTTAAATCCAAAAAATCATTGCTAAGACTGATGTTAAGGAGCTTACTCCCTACGTTACCTTCTAGGATGTTTTTTGTTTCATGTCTTACATTCAAGTCTTTAATGCATTTTTAGTTGATTTTTTGTTTGGCGTAAGATGGGGTCCAGTTCCATTGTTTTGCATCTGAGGATCTACTTTAGCCCCACTTGATTCTAACTGGAGATTTTAGGCCTCATTCCATGAACCTCTACCTCAGTAGGTCAAGGATAAAGAATAAAAAAAAAAATCCCAGTCTTATCAGGGTTTTCGGGCATTTCTGATTCAGGACTGTAAACCACATTTAGGGAAATACTGACTTCCTGTATGCTGTGCATCCTAATACAGAGGGCGATGAAGTTATCCCACTACTTAATCCAGGGCTGGTGCCGCAAGCAAGGTACTGAAGGTGCAGAATTTAAGAAGACACTCACTGGCACACTTGACCCTGCTCTGACCTAGAGATCCAGCTGACATGTATTGTTGAATAGTTTAATCTCCACCCCCCCATCCCGACCCCCCACCAGCCCCTTAGGTAGGGCTGTCATTCCCTGCGGTCTCAGAGGCAGCTGATGCAGCTCAGCTGCATTTCACATAGGTGAACATCAGCTTCTCTGACCCCGGGTTTACTTTCAGGCCATGGCTGAATTAACCGAACAAAGGGCAGAGACCTTGCCAGAATCTCAGGACTAGTTCTCTGACCTTGCAAGTGGCTTCAAATGTAATTTCATTTGTATACCCCAAAAGCTTTTAGATAAAAATACTTGGTAGATAAATGAGATTTGGGGAAGGGAAGAACAGAAAGTATATAAAAGAGCCAAGTGGAGTGAATATTTTCCCCCTAGAAGAAAGTCATATTAATTTGTATTTTTTCAAAGATATTGCTGTTCACACGGGCATTTGCCCATATGTTAACATGTTCAGATTCATCTAATACATTTTTGCAGTGTGTTGATCCTGTGACGGGACATAGCTGAACAGTAGCCATCGTTAGGCAGGAGCTGACCAGCAGCCGTTCCCAGACAGCAGCCTTTCCCCGATAAGCAGTTGTCTCAAGGCCAAAACACTAACCTTCGCTTCTGCTTCTGTGTGCTTGCTTTTGGCAGTTGTTTCCCCCTCCCTTTTTGCCTTGTAACAAGAATATAAGCAAACTCCAGTTTAAGCTCTTGGCCCAGAATTTGTATTTATCTCCTCTGGGTCCGCATGTGTGAATAAACCCCACTTCGCAAATGCTGAGGCCATCTGAGTTGTCTTTTCCGTAACAAAACTTCACGATGATGTGGCCTGCCAGGAGAGGGGCGCTGGTTGTGACCACGTGGAATAATGACTCGTCCCGCCTACAAGGACACTGCAGTTATTCATCGCTGAGTGCGTTACAGTATATCCGAATCTCATTCTTTAGAGGTGCTGTGTTTTTTTTGTTGTTTTTTTTTTTACCCTGGAAGTTGTTCAGTTGAGAAAAGGTTCAAGATCTATTCCCTGACAAAAGAGCATCATCCACCATCTCCCAGTCTGCTCTGTACTGTGTACTAAATTTCAATCTCCCCATGATAATCCAGTAGGGAAGAGAGCTGCATTCTTACATCTCTGACAGTACAACTTTTCTTAACCCTGTTTCTGAGGATGTTGTCTGCTGCTCAGCATTTCAGTTGTTGCTAATCTTATTTCCGTGTCCCACATAATTAGAATGGCTACAAATTCTAACTGTTCCATCAGCTCTTTCCTCCTTTATGAAATGTGCTAAGAGACTAGGAAGTGGAGGTGGGCTCCCTGTGTTCCTGCTTTGAGTCTAATGGAAGTTAAATATAAAAACTCAGGAAGTGTCTGAATACATTTCAGCGTGATCCTTAGTACATTTCCCTTGAGGTTGGCAGAGAAATCTGAATATAACTTTTTTTAACCTATCCAATTTCAACTTAAAATTTTCCTCTACCCATTTAACTGGGTGCCCTAGATTACAAAGGAATGGAGAGAGAGAGACAAAACTTGGCAAAATCAGTTGCTACCTTGTGATATTTCATTTCACATGCCGCTAGTCTCACTGAAAGTGAATATATGTTCATTCAAATATCCAGATATAAGAAGGGGGGATGGGATGGGACGGGACCCACTTAAATTAAATTGAAGACACATACAAACATGTTGAGCTTTGGAAAACATCTGTGTTTTGGAATACTAGTTCAAATAAGTCGACTTTCCTACAGGGTCTCAGAGGTGTGATGAAAAAAACTTTTGTGTTTTTATTATTTTCTAATTCAGCAAAGGCGTAGAATTGATTTCCCTGGTCTAACTCAAACCTGGGAATTCAGTTCTAAAGTACAACCCGATTATACACATTTGAGAACCTGACTTTTTCTAACGTTTTGGGAAGTCCAGGTTTATAGTGCTGCTTGAGCTCACGAACTCCCAACTGTAAGGGGTGTCGACTCTCTTCCCCTCACATTCAAGAATTTTCTGTCATCGGTCGAGAGGCTGTCTCCACCAAACTTCTGTTAGCAGGTAAATTATTGTCCAGTAAGGTACTGAACCTAAAAACCCTTATCAGTTCTTGAGGCTTAGAGCAGAGGCCTGGTTTCAACAGAGTACTGGAAAAAGTCTCGGCCTTTGTGAACTGCCAGGAAAGAAGGGAAAACTGCTTGCCGTCCAGGGGGCCCGGGGTCACAGCGCAGGCGGGCGGGACAAGGGCACTGAGCTCAGGGAGGATTAGGGGACTGCCTCAGATATTGCTTAGTTTAGTTTTTCCGAGGGCTGCCTACACCAAGATTTTTGTCAGTGACTCATCAAATTTCATTCCCCTCAATGTGATGCCATTTCTGCCTATTTTAAGAAGTTCAATAAGTACTTTCTCCCAGTGAATATATTTCTGGTCAGCAGAGGTTCATGAGCATTTTTGTGGCACGTAAAGGTGTAACATAAAACACCGAAGTGTGGAGGAAACCTATTATGTTTAAATATAATACTAACAATGTAATAAAAACAAGTAATATATATATATATATACTTCATCACCATGTTTAATATTAGGACCTATTGTTACCTATGTATTACCTTAACTTTGAAGTAGTGGTAAACATAAGAGATATTTTGAACTATTTGCAGCAACTCTGACATAATATGACGCTATCTGTGGTTTCTCTTGATGACATAGCCACAGGTCTGTCAACAGTACTGGGATTTGTTGCCTGCATTTATAATGGAAGGAAAGGCTAAATCAGTTACAGGTTAATGGGAAGACACAAAGATGATTTTATTTACCCGTGTTTACCAACCTCCTGAGTACTCTCTGTTGTCTCCTTGGTGACTTATGCTTCCTAGGTTAAAAATTCTTGCTTATAGATTAAGACAAGATAAATCAGATTTTTTTCTTACATGCCAAATGATAGTTTTCACATATTTCCCAGGACATAAGTAATAACAACTGAATAATTATCTTTGAAATGACATTGTTACAGGAAAATTGGGACCAGGGTTTTTATTCCTTTTGCTTCTGATTATTTTTTATTACGAAACAGGGTGTCCCCTTGGCCAACTCATCTCAGTTAAGCACATTTAATAAAATCCCTGTGGTACCTGTACACTCTGACACTGCCGGGAAAGGGCGTCTGTGAAAATACTGTTGTTAGACTAAACAGCTACATACAAGGATATAATGAGTCAGGAATAACACATTTTGTGGGGATAGGTCTTTATTTTGAAAAAAGTAGGTTAATCAGTAGCATCTTGCCTTGAGATGTTGTCAGCTGTCCCAGTGTGGCCCCAAACAGCAAGGCATTTCAAATTGATCACAGGCCAGAAACTGGCACTCAGTTCCCTGGCTTCCACTCGAACACGCTCTATGGCTCATTTCATGAGTAATGAAAATAATGATGACCATGACAGCAGTGAGAATATTGCCCAAAGTAGAGCAAGAAGCCGAAGGGGGACAAGCCGTGATTGTTTGTAGTGCTCTGTTTAAAATCCTCAGACTTTGAGTTTTTATGGCGAGATAAATCCATCTTCAATAGGAAAGCAGGCATAACGTCCATCATCTCCAAGGCATGTTTCATTTCCGTTTTCTGAAAAGCTGCATTCCCAAGGAGCACAGTGAGAAGAAACCAGGGGAGGGTAAAATGCCAGGTCAGGGTTTTGACTCAAAAGTTGACAGAGGTCAGGCTGGACACATAGAGACCTGTAATAGGCGAGGGGTAAAACAGAAGTGCTCATAAGATGGCCACAGGGCACAAGGAGGGAGTTAAGTGAAAAGGAAATTGTGTGGCCAGTAAGAATGTCACCAAGTCCATTTAACCATGAGAAAACTGTCATGCCTGGATTTATATGTTTCTGGACCTTACCTAGGTACCAACCAGTGCCCTTGGTTCTTGGCTGTCTCTGCCTATGGACTCTTGGAAAAATGTTTCTGGAGTAAAGGACACAGGGTGGATACAGACAGGAAACGTACATCCATCCCCATGGGACTGGTCTGCTGTGCTGTACTATGGCATTATTGATGGAATTGATCTTTCCTTTTGGTACATTCTTACCATGCTGATGCTTCTATTTTGATTTATTATGTAGCAGTTGACTTTCACACAATAATTTACTCATTGATTTCCCCTAATGGACTGCATTTCAGTTGTTCATTTTCCCACAATAATGCTAGAAAGAAAACAACAACAAAAAACATTTATTTACCCTCAAGACTAGGAGGTGTCTCTGGTTTGAACAGGGCATGGCTGGTTTGGCTGGCCTTGGTCGATCTCCTCTTGGCTCACTCATGCCTTTGCAGTCAGAGCAAATCAATGCGGTCGCTCTGCTCACCTTGGGCCTGGGATTACCTGAGCAACTGGGCTTTGTTCCCCAGACCCCCTTCTCTAACATGTGAACCTGAGTACATTTTCGTGTTATTGGCGGAGGGCAAGAGTCACGCATATGCACTTTTTCATGCTTGTTCCTGAGTTGCTGTACTAATATTTTATTGACCAAAGTCAGTCATAAAACAAGTTAGATTCGAGAGTAAAGGAACAAATTCAAATGAAAACCACAGTGAGATACCATTTCGCACCCATTAGTCTGGCTGCAATCTGGAAGGTAGAAAATAACAAATATTGGCAAGGACGTGCCTAGCTCGCTGGCAGAAGCCTAAAATGGAACGTCCATGTGGAACGTAGTATGGTGATTCCTCAGAAAGAAAATTAAACCTAAAACTATCACGGGATCCATAACTTTTAGTTCTGGTGTATGTTCAGAAGAGCTGAGAGCGGGGTCTCAGTGAGATATTTGCACACTCATATTCACGACAGCACTGTTCACAGTGGCTAAAGGTGGAAGCAGCCCAAGAATTCATTGGTGGATGAGTGGATAAACAGGCGTGTGTGTACACACTCCCACAAGAAGGAATATTATTGTTTTAAAAGGAAGTAAATTTCGACCCATGCTACAGCATGATTTAATGTTGAAGATATCATGCTCAGTAACATAAGCCAGTCATAAACGGAGAGATATTGTAAGATTTCACTTACTTGAGGTCCCCAGAGTAGTCGTCAGTTCATACAGACGACAACAGACAACAGAATGCTGGTTGCCAGGGCTGGGCACGGAGAGGAATGGCCAGTTAGTCTTTCAGGTGTAAGAGTAAAAAGTTCTGGGGATGGATGGGTGCATAGGAATGTGAATGGACTGAAAATGGTTATAATGGCAAATGGTATGTAGTTATGTATATTTCACCACAATAAAAAAGTTTGTGAAAAAGAGTAAGGGAGCAGAGTTTTCCACATTAGTAGTGATTGCTTCCAAGTCATACGGCAAAATGGGCATGGGTTCGCAGAGAGGAAATGCTGTCATTGGGGACGTGGAGCAGTCCTTCTACCACAGAGGGCATGTTTCAAGGCAGCAAGATTTTTTCAAAGCGCAATAAATCATCGCAAAATTTAATTTTCTTCCAAATGACTTTGACATTCATAACAGATTTAAAAGATTGTGGTGAGGTGTTACATCCATCTTAGCATAGCACTCAGTATGTAACAGGAACTTGAATTTTGGAACTGGCCAAATATCAATGTCGGGAATATCAATGACAGAACCGCCAGCCCCCTTAACACACAACATGCTAGGTACAATGACAAACTCGAGTTATAGGGAACAAGTCACAAACCCCATTTATTGTGTTTTGCCTATGCTGCATATAATCTACTAAAGAATTAAAGTCTTCTATGTCAAATAACATTAAAGTAGCTGAATAAATCAGGTGCTGAACACTTGACTCAATTTCACTTACCTTTCAGCAGTTATACGAGGGTGGAAACCTGGAGTCATGCCATAGCACTGTCCGTCTGTCGTTGTGATTTAGACTCAGAGTGTTTTGGTATTCATTAAAATTCTGTACTATTACCCATGCTTTCTTTCATCATCTATGCCTACATCCAGTGGTCTGGTAATGAAAATGATTACAGTACCTATAGCCCAGACATCTATCCAGTATTTACATACAAGCATCATTAAATACTTCCAATTTATTGAAATTCCTGTGCATGCCCTTTCTGAAATGTTGGATAATAACTCTATTCATAAGGGACATTTGTGTGAGTTCTAATTTCGCTTATAGAACACTGAACATCACGGAGTATATTTTAAAAACCATCACAGGAGAAGCAGTTTTGGTGACTTATACTTTTAGTATTTATTTTGGGGGATAAAAATCATGATGGTAAAGTAAGATAAATTAATTTTTATAATGTGAAATTTATTTTTATTGAAATGTATTATTCTTATAACTTTTCCAGGTAGAAAAAATGGGTATTTATGCCCATGTCACAAGTGACAAATGAAACTTAGAGTTTAAGTGAAGTTTTAAAGGTTATCATTTGTTTACTGATAGAGACAGAACAAGAGGTTGATACCTCCGCCTTCTAGAACTGTGGGTACAGTGCAGCGAGCCAGCTGCCACCTGTGTCTACTGAGCACTGGCCATGTGGAAACTCTGCATTGAGATGTCCTGTGAGAGTAAAATACACACTGACTTTCATAGGCAGTGTGAGGAAAGGATTGTGACATCTCACACCAAGAGATTCCACTGTCATTAGTCTGGGGTGTGACCTGTTTATCAAGAATTTTAAAAGTTCCTCAGGGGAATCCCTGGCTGGTGTGGCTCAGTGGGTTGAGTGCTGGCCTGCAAACCAAAGGATCACTGGTTCGATTCCCAGTGAGAGCACATGCCCGAGTTGTGGGCCAGGTTCCCAGTAGGGGGGTTGTGAGAGGCAACCACACATTGATGTTTCTCTCCCTCTCTTTCTCCTTCCCTCCCCCTCTTTCTCTTTTCCTCCCCCTCTTTCTAAATTAAATAAATAAAATCTTAAAAAGATATTTAACTATGTAGTTGAAATATAAGTCTTTAAAAAAAGTTCCTTAGGTGATTCAAATATTCAGGCAAGGGTGAGAACCACTGTCCAATAGCAACAGCACAGTCTTGGGACACCTGGGGGCTGACCTGACACTGTCTCTGTGATTTTGCTCAGACACATGATTTCAGCTCTCCGTCTTAGTTTCGGCTTCTTCATATGTGTCATGGGGACAAAAGTACCTATGTCATAGTGTTGTGGGGATGACAAAATGAGGTATGATGGATATGAAAGGGTCTCATAAACTAAAATGTTAAAAACAATTTTATATTGATTGCATGTTGAAATTATAACTTTGGAAATATTAACTCAGAGCAAATATATTATTTAAATAATTTCACTTTCAAACATTTCTTTCAGAGGTCTAATTAAGTTTCTCATAGACAGTACTATCTAGAACTTTATTTCTTCTTGCTGCTGTGGTTAAGCATCTGAGTGTGAGACATGCGTTAAGTGTGTAAGTTCATATGGTGTGGTTCACAGGCTAAGAATTGGGGTTTGCATGATTATTTCTATGTCAGTATAACGATCATTACCAGGCATGGCTCAGTGAATTCATGTCGTCATCATGAAATAATTAAGTATATTTTCTACGAAGTTATCAATTCTAATGATAACGTTCCTTGCTTTTCTTTTTTGACCACAGATTTCTTACATTCATTGAGGTTATGCATTTTAACATTCTTGGTTTTTGATGATCATCTTTAATATGCAATACCTAGTGGTCTCATAGTATTAAGAATTTTTCAAAAGCTTACCTGATAATAAAGAGCATTCTGATACCCTACCAATAAAGCTTTTTTCAAATGCTTAGCTCAAAGAAGTAGAAAAAATAAAGTTCTAGGATAGCACTATTTATGTAAACTATAAGGTATTAAAATGTGAAAACACCATATCATACAACTGAAACTAATGCAACCAATATGAGATTGTATACCAACCATAGTTTATAAAAAATTTTAAAAGATAAGAAATTGTGAGAGCCACATATAAAATTTAAAATTTTCTGGTAGTCACATCAAAAGAATAAAAAATGTGAAGTTAATTTAATAATATACTTTATTTTATCCAATATATCCAAAGCAACAAGAGCAGCAATATTTATTTATTGTATTTTATTGATTATGCTATTGCCGTTGTGTCCTGACTTTCCCTCTTTCCCCCCCTCCACCCAGCACCCCCCACTCCCTCAGGCCATTCCCCTACCACTGTTCATATCCATGGTCATGTGTATAAGTTGTTTTGGCTACTCCATTTCCTATACTGTACTTTACATCCCCATGGCTACAGAATAGCAATATTGTAAGCAAACGTGTTTATATCTTCACTTCTTCCAACTCACCCATGCTGTTCTAGTGTTCCTGGGGTAATCAGATTTCCTACTACAGTAAAGGACTTACTGTGATTTGTCTCGCTTTCTGTGCCGACTCCCTCTCAGCCTCCCTCTCCAGTCCCTTCCCGTGAACAGGACTTTGCTTGAATGGGACTCTTCCATGTCCTCCACCGCCCCAGCACCCTCTCATTCAGCCTAGGGGCCCGTGTGCTGCTTCTACTGTTCTCTTTTTATCTGGCTAAATCCTGTTAATCTCCTCGATCTCAGCAAAGAGTACTGTTTTCATGGGGACTATTTGCTTGACTCCCAAATGTAGGTCGGTCCTTTTTTTATATACTCATAACACCTCATTTCTTTACGTTAGATAAATTATTTTAATTTAAGATAATATATCCATTAACGTGATTATTTCATTCATATCTCTAAGCCTTGGTGAAGTCCAAGGTCTATGAGAGCAGACTCTGTCTCTGTATTTATTCAGCACTGCACCCCCAGTGCACAGTGCTTCATGCATAGTAGGTACTTGGTGTTAGTTTAATGAAGGGACAAGCAAATGCATTATCAGTAAGTGAATCCACATTCTTTGAATGCATCATGTTCCATTTAATATAGGAGTCCTGATATTTAAGAGTTCCTTGACATTTTAATAGCTATTTTATCTTCCCTATTTGCTTTGCAAATATTTTAATTTCCAATTAAAAATCAGATTTACTATTATAGCATATCCTTATACATTTGAACATTGTCAATGATATTGCTTAACATAAATCATCATTAGTTAGTTGGTTCATACAACATCCCTAAGAGGAAAATATTGATATTTGTACTTTTGAGAAGAAAAGTTAATTTATAGGAAAGGTAGATAAATGCTGAACTTAAGGGGGCAATAATAAATATGGAAATAGATTCAAAATGGCATCTTCTGTGCGTGTGGATACAGGGGGGAGAGGGGGAGAGAGAGACACTAAGGTTGGATTTTGAAATACTGCCATTTTGGGTATCAGTTTTCACATTTGTTTTTATGCTTATTAAATGCTACTTTTGCATTCAGAAATATAGACAATATAATCTTAACTAACTCAGTTATAGCAGAATGGTTTTGCCCTTAGGAGAGGACAATCATAGGAAAACGGCGTGCTGGTAACTTTAGCTACAGATTAGCAGGGAGCCCTCATAGAGACACCACGTCCTGGGGTCCGAACGGCACATGCGCTGAATATCCATTCTATCTAACATTCTGGAAAATGAGAACTGATGGCCAAATGATGATTTAATGACCCAGAGAAATGTCTTATCAAAGAAACATTAAATTATGCCTGGTGAGCATTCTGAAGTAAGGATGCAGACCACTCGCTTTTAAAAGAATTTTCATTAGAAATTGAAAATGTTTAAAATTATTTATGATAAAGTTTCTAGTTGACAATCAAATGTATTGAATTAGACCTATGGTTTTCTTTTTTGTTGAATTTATTGAGATGCTATTTGTTAATAAAATTACATAGGTGTACAGTTCTGTCATGTATCATCTATATATTGTGTGTTTGTCACCCCAAGTCTTCTTACATCACCACTTATCCCCCTCTGCCTTCTTCTACCCCCCCCACCCCCTTTTCCCTCTGGTCATCACCATACTGCTGTCTGTGTCCATGAGTTTCTTTTTTATCCAGAGAAATCTGAAGCACTAATTTGAAAGAATATATACATCCCTATGTCCATTAGACCGATGGTTTTCAAGCTGTGGTACCTGGAGTCTTGTTAGACATGCAGATTTTTGAATCCCGACCTAAATCCATAGAATCAGAAATTCTCAGAGGAAGGCCCAGCAATTTGTAGTTTAATAATTTCTTTATATGATTCTGATGCACCTTGATATTTGAGAACAACTGAACTAGATGATTATAGCTAAGGAAAATTCTCATTAATAGCCTTAAAAATACTTAGTGAGTGTAACACATTGATCCATGCTACAACAAAGGCAAAACTATAAATCTTAGAAGAATTCTGCTCTTTAATAAACAAAAGTATATCTATTTTTTGTTGTTGTTTCAAAAGTCCTCTCTATGATTTCTATTTCAGGTGCCAAATTCTCAAACATTTTTTACAAGCATAAGTGTCTTTTTAAAAAATATATTATATTGATTATGCTATTACAATTGTCCCAATTTTCCCCTTTGGCCTCTCCAGCCAGTACTCCCCATTCCTTCCATCAGTTCCCCCCACTCCGTCGCTTTAGGTCATGTCCATGGGTCATGCATATAAGTTCTTTGACTACTCGGTTTCCTATACTGTCCTTAACATCTGCCATCTATTCTGTACCTACCCATTTGTACTTCTTAATCCCTGCACCTTTACCCCCATTCTCCTTTCCCCTCCCAGCTGGTAACCCTCCAAGTGATCTCCGTATCTATGATTCTGTTTCTGTTCTGCTTGTTTGCTTAGCTTGTTTTTAAGATTCAGTTTTTTATAGTTGTGGATTTGTTGCCATTTTAATATTCATAGTTTTGATCCTCTATGATAGGAAATATTTAAAACATATGTAATTACTAGTAACAAATTGACAAATTTATTGGCAGATTGCTCCTCTGAAAAAAGATGGCAAAATTTGTAGTATTTCGAATTTCCATGGTATATATTCTCCCAGCATGGCCAATTTCTAGCTTCTGATATAACATAACTGAAAATAGAGCTGGGGATAAATGCTCAGAATAGATGTTCTATTTTTTTTTTGTTATGGAAGAAGGAGGAGACTGTTTAGAAAGGTCTACCTTGTCCAATCCACTTACTTCTTAGAAATTTTTTTGTACCAAATATTTTTTTCTACCTTGTTAAAAAGAAGTTACACAGATCCTAAGGTTCTCCACATTAAGAGTTATTATACAGGAATGTTTGGGTTTTTAAATTAGGCTACCAGGCACTTGATTACAATGTCCTTTATCATAAGAGATGTGTTGAATCCTCAAAAATGTATGCATACAGAAGAGCCCTTTAAATGGGAAGCATTTGGAACATATGTAATAGAGGTCGGATTTTAGGTACGTACCCCAATTATTTCATTTTACTTAGTGACTCTTTTGGTCAGCAGGGCCAATCCTCAATAGTTTTACACTCTAACAAAACCAAAAGCTTTTGGCTAATTAAGAATCAACATGAATTATTCAAAATAGTATTGAACACAAATATAATTGAAAATGGTGCCAGTGAGCGAAAACAAACATGGAAGGCGAGGCCATTTTTTTCATAGCTGGTAAAAAACAAATCTGGCGTGTTGTTAATGGTGATGAGGCCTCTTAAACAAATCTGGCTGGTTATTTCAAGTGTAGGCTGCTGCCCTGGATTTCAAAATATTTCAATGCCTCTGTGGGTCGTTTGCTCCTTTTCTTTTTAAAAATTCCATCTCCTGCCAGATTAATGATCGTGAAAGTGTGGTTTGAATCTGTTGCAGCTCTGCTCAGGGACTTGGAGTATCTCCCACTGCCTGCTGCACGGAGTCCAGCACTTTCGCTTGGGACATGTATTCTTTGGCTATTTGACCCCATCCATCCCTTTCCACCTTAATTTCCCAATGGTGCTCTGGTGGAATCATGCACTTTGCCACCCCTGGAATATCATGCTTTTTCCTGACATACCTGCAATATGCTCTCTCCACCTACAGGCTATTCCTTTACTTTCTCACACCGCAAATACTATATATACCATTATATTCTCATGCACATCTCAGGTGCTGTTCAAAATTGTGTCATCCTTCGAGCTACTATTACGGGTGAGCAGTGGGGTATAACAGCTGAAGTTGCTGCCTGCGTTTGGTATTAGCTATGCCATCTTGTGCACATAACTGCTCTCAGCATGTCCTCGTCTGTAAGTGGATGTAGTAGTAATTGTTGTATAGAGTTGTGTCGTAAGGAGTATGTGAGAGAGGACCTGTAAAGCATTTAGCAAAGTGTCTGGCAAGAAGTATTAACTATGGCTTTGTTTCTCCTCCTTTGAACTCAAAATTTCTACCTACCCACTTGTTTGGCTCTTTATATGCTTTCTTATATTGTGGCTTTTGTGTACCTATTATTGTATTCTGAATATATTTTATTTTTTAATTACTTTTTTGGTATTTGTTTCATTACCATTTATCCCCTGAATGTATTTTAAGAACCTTGGCCCCAGGGAGCAGGCTTTACGCCATCTACATAGGACCTAACGCATGTCTTGCAAATAGTAGGTGCTAAAAAAGAGCTGATAAATCAATAAAATGGAAGAGGGAAGGAATCATTACTTGGGTACTGGAACACAGTTCTGTTAACGTCTGGTTGTGCTATATTAGATAAGTTTTTTGATTTTCAGAGCCCTTTTTCCAAACAGAGATAGACCTGCAAGGTAATTTCTATGCTTCTTTTTAACGCCAATTTACAATTACCTGGGGTATGGTTTAATCCCTTTAATATAAACATAGATCACTTATTACAATTCATTATTAGTATCTTATTGAAGACTTATGGCTTTATTCTATTTTTTTAAGCCCTCATATACTCAGAATTGAGATCATCATAATCCTTAGTTCATGACACATCATTAATCTTGGTCTATGGCAGAATCTTTAAAAAATTGTACCACGTGGTTTTCCTTCAATTTATAAACTCTATGTGGATTAAAGCTTTAAATGCAAAAGTAAAATTGTAAAACCAACAGAAAGGAACATAAGAGAACGCATTACATGTAGACCATTCCTCTTGTCGCTTTAATAGGGCAACTTCACTTTTTACATATATATTTGTATTTCACTTTTATCTTTTCAATTATAGTTTATTGATTATCCTATTACAGCTGTCCCAATTTTTTCCCCTTTGTCCCCTCCACCCAGCACCACCCCACTCCCTGAGTCAATCCCCACACCATTGTTCATGTTCATGGGTCAGACATGTAAGTTCTTTGGTTACTCCATTACCTATATTGTACTTCACAGCCCCGTGGTTATTCTGTGACTACCTATTTGTACTTAATTCCCTCACTCCTTCAACAGTTACCCCAAACCTCCCTCCCATCTGTCAACCATCAAAATGTTTTCTGTGTCCATGATTCTGTCTCTGTTCTTGTCTGCTTAGTTTTTTATTTTTAATTTTTGCTGTTGTTCAAGTACAGTTGTTGAAAGATATGTATTTAATGCCATTTTATTGTTCATAGTTTTGATCTTCTTAAATAAGTCCCTTTAACATTTCATGTAATGATGGTTTGGTGATGATAAGCTCCTTCAGGTTTTTTCTTGTCTGGGAAGCTCTTTATCTAACTTTTGATTCTAAATAATAGCTTTGCTGAGTAGAGCAATCTTGTCTATAGGTCCCTGCTTTTCATGACTTTGAATATTTCTTGCCAGTCCCTTCTATCCTGCAAAGTTACTTTGAGAAATCAGCTGAGAGTCTTATGAGAACTCCCTTGAAGGTAACTAACTTCATTTCTCTTGCTGCTTTTAAGATTCTCTCTTTATCTTTAACCTTTGGCATTTTAATTATGATGTGTGTTGGAGTGGGCCTTTTTGCATCTCTCTTGTTTGGGACTCTCTGTGCTTCCTGAACTTGCATGTTTCCTATTTCCTTCACCTAATTGGGTAAATTTTCTTTCATTATTTTTCTAATAGATTTCCAATTTCTCACTCCTTTTCTCTTTTTGGCAGTCCTATTATGTGAATATTGGAGCTCTTGAAGTAGTCACAGAGGCTGCTTATACTGTCCTCAATTTTTTTGGATTCTTTTTCTTCTTTCTCTGTTTGGTTGATTTTTGCTTATTTATGTTTCACATCATTGTTTTGATTCTTGGCTTCCTCCACTCTACTGTTGTTTCCCTGTAAGTTGTTCATTTCAATTAGTGTATCCTTCATTTCTGAATGGATCTTTTTTTATGTTGCTTAGGTCCTCACTGAGTTCCTTGAGCATCCTTATAAACAGTGTTTTGAACTCTGCATCTGATAGATTGCTTATCTTTATTTCCTTTAGCTCTTTTTCTGGAGCTTTGATCTGTTCTTTCATTTGGGCCATGTTTCTTTGTCTCCTCATTTTGGCATCTTCCCTGTGTTTGTTTCTGTGTATTAGGTAGAGTTGCTACTACTCCCTATCTTGGTAGTGTGGCCTAATGTAGTAGGTGTCCTGTAGGGTCCATTGGCACAGCCTCCCTTATCATTCAAGCTGGGTATTCAAGGTGTGCCCTTTGTGTGGGCTGAGTACACCCTCCTCTTGTAGTTGAGCCTTGGTTGGGGTTGGCAGGTCATTGGGAGGAGTTTACCCAGGCCTGTCAGCTGAAAGGACTGGCTGTGACCACTGACCATCAACATCCACATTCCATGAAGGATCAGCTGGGCAGGGCCAGGGAGATAGTGCTCAAACTGAGGCCAGCTGTTACTTATTTGAGAGGTTTTAGGAAGTTATGAAGCAAGAGCCAGGATCAGCCATTTGTACGGAAAAAATATCACTGTTAACAGTCTGGGTGGGCCCATAAGTTGAGTGGGACAGTCTCAGGGGATTTCCAGGGGAGGACATACATTGTTAGCCAGGTTGATGGAGTCTCAGTAAGGCATCTGTCTGCTGGCTCTGTGGCTCTGTGGGGGAGGGCTCAGAAAAGGAACAGTGGCCTCTGCCTGCCTTTCTGTCTGGGAGAAAGCTGTCCTCCAGCTCTTGTCTTGATGCCAGACACTTCAGTTCCTCCCTGTATGTCACTGGTGCCTTTCAAACTGCTACCCCAGTGCTGGAGCTCAGAGTAAGTGAGTCTGAGTAAATCTGTGTGTAGGTTCTTTCAGGGGAATTGCTTAGGATTCCAGCAGTTTATTCTACGGACTCAGTCCCCAGTAGTTTTTCCACTCAGAAGTTATGGGGACTTATCTTCCTGCCAGTGGAACCCTGGGCTGAGGGGCTAGGACTTCTTGTTCCAGAGATATCCCTCCCAAATTTTTATCCACCACATGTGGATATGGGAACAACCCATTCTGTGTCTGCACCCTGCCTACCAGTCTGGATGGATATGGTTTTTTTAATTATGTAGTTGTCAGACTTCCATTCAAATGATTTTCTGACTTTTCTGAGTGATGGCTGCTCTGTATTTTATTTGTAATTTTGATGTGGTTGTGTGAGGGGGTGAGCTGTGTGTACCCATGCTGCCATCTTGACCAGAAGTCCCCTTTCCTCTATTCCTGGCTTCTGTTCCCCACACCTCTGTCTGCATTTCATTTTTAATTAATCACACAATCTTTAGGTAAAGAATAATGTTAGATAACACCTACAAAAAAACACATTGAACCTATAGTCAGAAATCACAGGTTCATGTCTGAAATCTGTCATTGTTGGTATGAACTTGGGCAAATTGTAAGTTCCATTGGATCTGTTTTCCAGGGGGTTACCTAACTGTATTATATTATTATGTGAGTTAAATGAAATGTAATAAAATATAGAGAAGAGTAGAGATAATACAGTGTGTTTACTGTTCTGTATAGGCCTCAACACAGTGTAGAAAATAGAAAAAAATAGTCATATTTATTAAATAAACACAGGGTTTTTTCAAGGCTTGATGAAAATCGGCAATAACTGATTTCATTCTAAAGGAAGGATTGAGTTCCTAAAGTACTCAAAGATCTTCTTTAGACTAATTAATTTTTTCTATCAAGTGACCACCGAGCATGGACATCAAGAACAGCTTTAGGTTATTACGTTTTCTTCAGAGAATTTCAGCATCTGTTCCCAACCTCTGTTTATGTTGAAGACTTCGTTGAACTATGAGGTATCTGTTACTTCTTTCTGTTCATACAGCAGTGTGATTTTAATGGGACTCGTTTGTGGTCTAAACTGAGCCATAACACAATGTATACAATGTCATAAGTTTCATAAAAATAAAATTTGTTTAACTACTTTTTCTGGACAGAGAATTAATTAAAAGAAAATAATTTCCCAGGGCATTTACCCTACAAGTGGTATCTATTTAAATACTTATTTATATACTTGATTTAAGTAACTCAGCCAAAGTAATGTCCACTTTGAGCTCCAAGGAACATTTGCTAACTGAATTTAGAGCTTCATAAGAAAGTAGTTCACTTAATAACTAAAGGAAAAAAGCTAACATGCATTATTTTTTCTATTATAGTGAATAATAGTCATGTCAACCATGGAAAATAAATGGAAATTATTCCGATTTTAGAAGCAAACTCATCTTGAACCTAGGTAGGGCACATAAAAATAATACATTTAGCAATTTTAGTCTCGTATACTTTTCCCATGATGCACTTAAAATCTATACATTTCATTTGTTAGCTAATGTTGCAACTGTGCTTTGAGAATTTTATAGAGTAAAACATATTATCCAAGGGAGAAATTTAAAAGGAAATCATCACATTACTTTTAGGTATAATCAAATTTGTTAAAAACAACATAGTAGAAATATATTTCATAATACAGAGATAAAATACTTTCTTACAATTCAAACAGATTTTCAAATTATGTGAAACAGTTAAAGTTATTTATTTGCATCATATTATGGTAAATCTAAATAGTGCATGCAAAATATAACCTCTAAAATATGACTCAGTATTGCTTGACAGATTAGTCAGTCAAAACATGATTTGATTCTCTGCTGGTTTGTGCTCAATGTGAGTTCACAACCTGAAATTAAGTAATTAGAATGTGCCTTATCTCACTAAGCCAGTGGGAGAGGTTTATTATGACTCCAGCAACAAACTTATGGGCCTGTGGTCATGCATTAAAAAGAAGAACTGAGACTGTGTTTAGACCTTCACCGAGTTCAGTCATCCATCTTTGGCGTTTCAGTAACCATGGAAACAGTGTGGTACCCTGACAGTGGTAAGCTAAGGGGAAGGGGCTTCAGAGTCAATACTAAAAAAAGATTCAGCTAGAGCTGTAGTTGTCTTTAAAGAAATCCTTACCCTGGCTGGTATAGGTCAGTGGATCGAGTGTGGGCCTGAGAGCCAAAGGAAAGGGTTGCAGTTTCGATTCTTTGTCAGGGTTGCTGGCCAGGTCCCCAGTGAGGGGCACGTGAAGGGTAACCACACATTGATGTTTCTCTCCCTCTCTTCCTCCCTCTTTTCCCCTCTCTCTAAAAATAAATCAATAAAATATTTTTTGAAGAAATCCTTTTTCTATATTATCAAGCTAATTTACTTGAGGGTGAGTGAACATGTAGGAAAATCTGGATTAGTAATTAGATGATATTCAAGCTCGCTTCAGGATCTTGACACTGACTCAGACTTGGTTTGTAGGCAACTTCACTTAGTACCCAAAGGATTTGCCCCACATGTTGTCCAACTCTTTTCCACTCTTCCAGTCTCTAACAACTTTTGAGAATGTTGTGTTTGTTGGAATGCCCAAGTCTAGTGGGGGAGCCAAGAAAGATGAAAAACTACTTTATTTTTCCGTGCCCATAGTTCTATTGTGTTCATTAGTTTATTTTGTTCCTTAGACTCCTCTTATAGGAGAGATCATATGGTATTTGTCTTTTACTGACTGGCTTATTTCACTTAGCTTAATATTCTCCAGTTGTATCCATGCTGTCACAAAAAGTAGGAGTTCCTTCTTCCTGGGACTAGTCAAACAACATGTATGAGTGACCCACAGACATGGACAACAGTGTGGGAATCGACCATGGGGGTGGGGGATGGGATGGGTGGAGGAGGGCAAAGGGGGAAAAATTGGGACAACGGTAATAGAATCACAATAAAAAACACAATAAAAATTAAAAATAAAACACCACCACCACCACCATCAACAAACAATCTACTTTACTGACAGCCATGGGGAAAAAAGACTGCTTTTGAAAGCCTAGGTTATTGAAATAAATGAGTGTTCGGCCATGTATTTGTTTCCATCTGTTTTTATTTATGTCTAGAGAGCATTTCTATTAAAACCATGTTTCTAAGTCAGTCAAGGTTAGTGTCGATTCTTGTTCATTTGGCCATCCATCCATTCATTCATTCAACAAATACCTATTGGACCTCAGTTCTGTACTGAGCCTCTTCCATGTACTGGGGTTAAAGAAGTAAACAAACTGACTCAATCCCTCACTTATGGCCAAGTCTAGCAGGGGAGCAGGCTTTAACAAAAACTATAGCACAAAATTTTTACATCTGTAGCTGGGGTAAGTGTGATAAAGGAAAAGTACAATAAATAAACAAATAACGTGACTGGGGGTAAACTCTTTATCGGATTTGGTATTGGTCAGGAAAGACTCATATGAAGAGAGACCTTGAATTCTTTCCTGAATGTCAACAATAACCTCTAAAATGGATTTCAGACACTTACTTTATTTCCTCCCCAGAATATGCTGCACGCTGTGGTCAGAGTGATCTTTGCCATGTGTAAATATGACCATGCTTGCTTCCTGATTAATTATTTCCGCTGGCTCCATGGCTTCCCAACTCTGTTAAGATAAAGACCACAGTCCTTGGTAGGAATGATCAGGAACTGCCATGCCCCTGTCTCTTTCTCCTTGGGATCAGGCATTCTGTTGCCATGTCTGGGTAAAGGTAGTGGCCATGAAGCTCTGATTTATGCCAGTTTAATGATTCTCATTTGCAGTTCCCAAAATTACATGGAGCAGGAGAGAGAAAGCTTCCAAAAGAAAGAGGTGAAAAATGGATAAAACATATCCACATTAGTCATATAAATAAAATAAAATTCTGCATATGGTGTAATTTTCTAACCATCAGTTAATGCTCCCTGTATTTACCAAGTATATAAAGCAAATTTGTCATAGTAAATTCCCACATGGTGAGGTAATATAAAAGAGGCTTGGAGATACTGGGTTAGAGACCGTAAGTTTCTGCGGTAAATTATTTACCCTTTATATTCTGGTTCTTGAAAATGAGTGAATTGAAACATTGATATTTTGAGTTTATTTTGTAATATTAGAGTTAATATTATTGATTACTTACAGGCACTTGGTTAGTTTTGAGTTTCTTCCCAGTACTCTTTTATTCTTGTTTTTGTTGTTCTTTAATTTTTGATGAGAACCTATGGAGAAATTCAAGCTTTCCATTAAAATATGGGAGTTTGTGTTTATTTACAATGGAATATTGCATCTCAAAAGGAGTATTGGGCAAACCTTATCATGGAGCTGCTTTTCTTCTTGTCTTGCATAGGTTATGTGTAGTTTTTTTTTCCATTAGTTTCCAGGAGGAAACACAAGGCCAAAATCATCTCTAATATCAAGGTCATAACACAGGTAACGACTGAGCATTGGAAAGAGCAAATCATTTGAAGGTTATGGGTTTAGCTAATCATTCGTAACAATAAATTTTGTGTGTATATTGGGCTCTTTGGTGCATAACTTGACAAAGTATGGAATTGGCTATAAGATAGTATGAACCATATATATACCATATTTTTCTGATACATGGATACTTATGATAAACTTTAATTTATAAATTAGGCACAGTAAAAGATCAACAACAGTAATAATAAAATAGAACAGTTACAACAATATACTGTAATAAAAGTTATGTGAATGTGGTCTCTCTCGAAGTATCTTATTGTGCTGTAACTCATTCTTCTTCCTGATGATGTGATATAAAATTCCCACATGCTGAGATGGAGTGAGGTGAATAGACATTACTAAAAAAGGGTCACGTGAACACAAGCAGTGTGATTCTATAGCGGTTGATCTGACAACCGAGACAGCTACACAGTGACTAAAGGGCAGCTTTGTACACCTCGTGTGTAGTGGACGCATTCGGCTGACCTTTTACAGAGCCAAGATTGTCCTCAAGGTGACTTTCCACCCATTTCCGTATTATAAAACAGATGTCAACTTCTCTCTCCAAGAGACAAGTGATCTCTTAAGCTAAATGGCAAGGGGTTTTAGATATCAGAGTCTCTATCACACAGTGATGGAATGTTCTTTCAAAAACAGTCTGCTTTCCTAACCAATTGCAAAAGTTTAGTGACCACAGGTGGAGAAGAGGACAGGGAAGAAAACCCCACCAACACAGCTGTCCTTGTGGGAGGACGTCATTGAGAAGCCTATGCTGGTTCATGGCGTTTGTGTGAGGCTGATCTACTTACTCATTTGGGTCTGGTGACGCCAGGAGCTATTTTTGTTGTTGAGTGCAATCGCCTCCATTTAGCAGGACTTAAGACATGCACACACTCTTTCTGAAAAGGTATTCCATTTTCATTTTATTGAATGATTTATTGGATGGCTCCCAGAATGATTCTCTAGAAATGTCAGGTAAAGGTTAATTCGATATCATGGGGTCAAGTGGTATAAAACTTGTGTGGCAAAGTTGATCATACCATTTGTTTTAGGAAAGAAAGGAAGGTGGATGATTTAGTGTAATACCGTGGGAACCTGATATTATTTTCAATTTACCTGTTGGTAAAAAAAAATACATTCTTGGTATCTTTTCCATCAATTAAAAAGTGGGAATTTTTTTAATTTTAACTATTTTTATTGTTGTTCAAGTACAGTTTTCTGCATTTTTCCCTCACCCGTTCCCACCACCCCAGCCCTCCCCACCTCCCTGCCATGTTTCCACACCCCTCCCTTGTTTTTGTCCCTGTGTCCTTTATACTTGTTCCTGCAAACCCTTCCCCTTTTCCCCTGAAATTTCCTCCCCTCTCCCCTCTGGTCACTGTCAGCCTGTTCTCTATTTCAGTGTCTTTGGTTATATTTTGCTTGTTTGTTTGTTTTGTTGATTAGTTCCTGTTAAAGGTGAGATCATATGGTATTTGTCTTTCACTGCCTGGCTTATTTCACTTAGCATAATGTTCTCCAGTTCCATCTATGCTGTGGCAAAGGGTAGGAGCTCCTTCTTTCTTTCTGCTGCATAGAATTCCATTGTGTAAATGTACCACAGTTTTTGGATCCACTCATTTACCGATGGGCACTTAGGTTGCTTCCAGTACTTGGCTATTGTAAATTGTGTTGCTATGAACATTGGGGTACATAGGTTCTTTTGGATTGGTGTTTCAGGGTTCCTAAGAAATAATCCTAGCAGTGGAATTACTGGGTCAAAAGGCAGTTCCATGTTTATTTTTTTGAGGAAATTCCATACTGTTTTCCATAGTGATTGTACCAGTCTGCAGTCAAAAAGTGGGAATGTTTTTGAAAGAATAGCTTCAGTTAGCTATTTGAAAATAAGTGTTGGTATAATTTAAGAGTATTTTCATTTCTGCTGAAACACCATTTCCAAGTGAATTTATGTTGTAGGAGAAAGCAGGACATGGGGAGCAAGATGAAGTAAATTTTTGCAGACATAGTATTTTTCAGTGTATAGAGGCTCTAAGGCTGAAAACATGGGCGTGATTCCTGGCTCCATGCATTAGAAAAACCACTCAATTTCTTAAGCTTTGGTTTCCTCATCTGTTAATATACGTAATGTAGACCACGGTTGTTTTCACACTAATACGCTGACTCTACCTATTTACTTATTCAAGAAATATTTATAGAGCAACAAATGTGTGCTAGGAATGTTTATTCTGGCAGCTTTACTGAGAGGTAATTGACATATAACTGTGTAAGTTTAAGGTGTCCAATTTGATTATTTGATACACTTATATATTGCAAAGACAATTAACCACAGTAGGGTTAGTTAGTATCTCCATCATTTAACACAATTACCATTTCATTTTTGAGAACATTTAACTCTACTCTGTTAGTAAAATTCAAGTCGATAGTACACTATTATTAACTCTAATCACCATACTGTATATTAGATCCCCAGAACTTATGCATCTTAGAACAGGAAGTTTATCTACTTTTTCCAGCATCTCGCATTTCCACCAAACCCCAGGCCCTGGCAACCACAATTTAATTTTCTGTCTCTGTGAGTTTGGCTTTTTCAGATTTCACATACAGGGCAGATCATGAAGCATTTGTCTGTCTCTGGCCTGACTTATTTCAGTCATCATAATAATCTCCAGGGTCATCCGTACTGTTACAAAAGGTAAGATTTCCTCCCTTTGTATGGCCACATAGCATTCCACTGTGTAAATGTACCACAGCTTTTTTATCCATTCATCTACTGATGGCTCCTTGGGCTGTTTCCAGCAGACTAAAGTTTCTGTACATTATTTTATATATTCTTCACGACAATCTATTATATAAGTGTAACACAGGTTTGTGAAATCTACATCTTATTAAAAAATCCCCATGAGAATGTAAGCTCTGGAAAGTCAGAAATTATATCTACCTATTTATTATAGTCCAGCATCTTGCTTAAGGCCTGATCCATAGCTAATGTTCGGCAAATACTTAACTGCCTTTCTAACTGAATGGCACTCGGAGGTTAAGTGGCTTGCCCAAGGTCACACGACCAGGACAGTCCTTGTCGTACTTCAAAGATATAATTTCAAAAAGAACTTCATGGCCCTGTGGGGGTTGAATATTAGGAATTCCTTAGGTCATTTATATTTATCTAGTAATGGCACAGCTAAAGACCTGCTACACTTTGTATTAGCTCATTTGGGAGGATTTTATTCTCAGATAAATAGCACCAGGCTCTTATTAAACACTAATGACATACTTTGAAGCTTTTCCTTTGTGCTACAATAATGTTTCCCATCATGTTCCAATTTTGTCCTAAAGGAAGTAACTGAACAATGAATGTAAAATTCCTCTTTTTCAGATTACCCACATAAAGTTATTAAGTTTTCCTTATGCCATCTGATTAGAGGCCTCCTATCCCACTCTCCCTGAGTTTAGAAATAGAAAATTCTCCTTTATGAATCCTGACATCATTGTTCTAATAGCAGACTTGGGGTGATTTCACATTTCCTGCTAGAGTGAGTTCCAGCTTCTCTTTTGGGCATTTAAAGTGCTTCCTTTTCTCACACGCTGTTTCAAATCTTGAAATCCAATTATGTTTTCTGGTCTCACTCCCAGAAAACTCTGTTGATACCCTGTAACACCGGGGGACCGGAGGGCTGGCTCTGCTGCTAACGTACTCCAGGATCCTCCAAACCTGTACCTTCGCGTGAGCTGGTCTTCCTGCCACCGGGCCTTTCTGTCTGTGTCGCTGCTTTTGTGAAGCCTGCTTTCTCTTTGTGGCAGATCCGAGGCAGATCCTCCCTTTGCGACGTGTGTCTCCCTCAGAGCTCTTTCCCGTGGACTGGAGCGATGGTGACCATGACCGTAGCTGCTGTGGTGTGGTCCTTCTATGACAGTAACCAAGGCTCAGTCTCTCTGAGGCCTCAAGCAGCGCCCACATCACAGAGAGAACAGAAGGGCGCAGGGCAGAGGGTTCTCTTCCTTCCCTCACTTCTTCCCCCCTTTACTCTTCCTCTGAGGCCACACTGTATCCTGAAGGCTCGGGATCCTCAGCATCGCTTGACAAGTGTTTGGATTTTTCAGATCAAGGCGTTTACATGGAAAACAAAATTTCCCTTGCTAAAATCAAACACCCCTTTACTGTGCCCTAGTAAATACCTTCCTCCATGAAAGGGTCAGAGACAGGGGGAAATAAGAAGGGTTCTTCAAATGTGAACCCTGGGGTAACTTTTATAATGTGTGTGTGTGTGGGTGGGTGTTGATATAATCCCTTAGCCGAACTAAAATGACACATACCAGTTCTTTCTTTTCTCCCCTGAATAATTTGTCAGTGCATCTCAGACGGCACCCAACGTTTGCCTTCCTTGTCTGATGGGTGTCCGTGTTTTGCCGTCCTTTGGGCGTGTTTTCCTCTTTGCCCACCTCGGGCCCTCAGGATACGAGACAGGTAGTTCCAGCCCTCCTTCACCCTGTGCTGGGAGAAGGCAGTTTAGGTTCTTGCCATTCCGTAGGGTAAAATTTTAGTACCAACAAATATTCCTTTGGATAATAAAGAGTTTTTCATGACATAGTTTTGCTGCAAGATGTAGCATGCAAGATTCATGGAACTACATTTGTCAGGTGTGGGGGGGGGGGTGTTGGTTAGCTCATTGTGGAATCCCAGCAGTTAGTACGCGCTCTGGAAGTGTTTGCTACACGAGTGAAGGAATCTGTTGTTATTCTAAGAAAGTCTCTGCCCCACTACTCTGTTTTACCAACGCTGAACGCAGGTGAGAGTGCAGGGGGTGTGGGACAGAGAGGTCTGGGAGAGGGAAAGAAATCCCCACCCTGCCGCAAAGACAAATGAGAGGAACTGAGTGAGTTTCTACAACTTGTTCAGTGTTGCCAAACGGTTGCCTCTATTCGGTACCAATCTCATTCCTTCAGATAGAGCGTGATGAATTTAACCTGTCACAATGGCATTTGGAAAGGCTTTGGTTTTTGAGTACAAGAAGTCAAGGCTTGTCTCCTGTCTGGTTTGTTTGGGGTACATTTAATAGCGCAATCCAAGAGTGTGGGCAGTTTGAACCTCCTGATTGCTTTTTCATCCAGAGAACTTTCAAAAAGCCTTTTCCTCTCTTGCAGTGAGGTGATGATACTTCTTTACTTGGGCTTCTTCAAATTGGAGTTGAAAGCTCTGCCAGTGAAAGATGCTTCTATCAGTTTTGGCATTATATGACTGGAGGTTTTTGATAAAATTTCACTTTTCTTCCCTGGCTTTGCGCTAAAGCAGTAGCCCAGACTGCTTTAATGGCAAAAGGCATTGTGCTTATTTCCTTTGTGTCTCCTGGTCTGGAGGTCTCTCACTCAGCCTGAGCCACGGGGGGTTACAGCTTCCTGTCACCAGGCAGGGCGGACCGCAACAGTGCTTATATATTGGGTTTATGTTGTCCCATGACAGAAAGAGGACCTTTCAAATTATTCTCAGCGTATGTAGAGGGAAGCAGGAACTTGGCCTGTTTTAGCAGAAGCTAAAATCAACAAACCCATCTCACTTTCCACCTGTATCTTTGAAGAGCTTTTGCCAGTTCTCCTACTACAGGAGTCCCCCGTGGGGGATACAGGGAAGGCCCCCCAGTGGGTGCCTGAAACTGCAGATAGTACCAAGTCCTATATATACTATCTTTTTTCCACACATACGTACCTATGATAAAGTTTAATTTGCAAATGAGGCACAATAGAAGATTAGCAACAGCAGCTAATAATAAAATAAAACAATTATAGCAATATACTATAATAAGAATTCTGTCAGTGTGGTCTCCCTATCTTTCAAAATACGTTATTGTACTGTGCCTACCTTTTCGTAAAAGAAAACACTTTATGGGTCCTCCTTGGCATATTGAAATTGCCAGCATCACTTCCTTTGCGCTTTGGGGCCATCATGAAGTGGAATCAAGGTGACTTGAATGCGAACCCTGAGATACCATGACAGCTGATCTGTTGAATGTGACAGCTACCAAGTGGCGGACAGGCAGGGAGCGTATACAACGTGGAGATGCTGAACGAATGGATGATTCACTTTCCGAGTGGGAAGGCGAGGGACGCATAAGCTTTCATCACACTGCTCAGAACAGTGCACAACTTAAACACTTAAGAATTGTTTATTTCTGGACTTTCCCATTTAATGTTTTCAGGCCATGGTTGACTGTGGGTAACAGACAGCTGTTGTTCACAACGTGATTCACAGTGGGGCCTGGGGCAGCGCTCTGTCAGCTAGATCTCTAAAGGGGCGGGACACTGAGTAGCCAGTGTCAGTCACGTGGGTGTTTCACGTCTACGTGAGGGACCCCCAGTAAAACCCCCGGACGACAGGCTCGGGTGCTCTTTCTTCACTGACAGTATTTAACGCCTGTGGTCGCACGTCTTTGCTAGAGCTAAGTGCTGTCTGTATGACTCCACTGAGAGGGGACAATGGGAAGCTTGTGCCTGCTCTCTCCCGGACTCCGACACTTGTGCCCTTTCCCTTTGTGGGTATTGAGCTGTATGCTTTTGCCGGAATAAACCGTAACCACGAGTGCAACAGCCTCCCTAAACTCTGTGAGTCCTTGTAGTGCAATCATTGGACCTGAGGGTGGTATGGAGACCCCCGGCCAAATCCATCACATGGATGACATGCCAGGGACCCAGTGGGGGCAGGACATAGAGTGATGAATAAAGCAGGTGTGAGCGCTTTCTTCATGGATGTATCAGCTGATGACGGACAAGCCGCATCACAAACAAGTAAACAGGTAATAAGTAATTACAAGTAAAAAGTAAGTAGTGTAAACAGAACAAATAGAATGAAACCACAGAGTGTGCTAGGAGAATCTGTGTTTAATATCAGACCATGAACTCTATGAGGAGGGCTGTGTGTTGCATCTAATTTGTTTTCAGGGTGTAACAGGTTCCTGGCAGAGAATAGACAGTAAATGCTTGTTAACTTAAATCGAAGACCTGCTGCTTTTCTCACTGCTTTTCATCTCTGAAATTTTCCCGAGCAAAGTGGATTAAATTTAGGATGGTAAAATGCACGGGGAATGCAGCTAGGCTACATATTAAACATGTTGCATGTGTGTGCGTGTGTGTGTGCGTGCATGTGTGTTTCCCTCCTAGACAGAAGGCTGAGTTGACTTTTCAGAATGAAAACTTCTCTAGTTGAATGATTTGGATTTTGAAAATTTGGTTGCACTGACTAATCATAAATAGTTCATATTGAGAAAGCTATTTTCCGGTATAAAAATAAATGGAATATGAAAATAGATGCAGACATTTTATTGCGTGAGTGTTTGGTGATGTTAAACATGAAACGTGGTTAATGCACTTTGAAGATTACACAAGGCAGCGTCAGATTTGTCTTTGAATTCTCTCTAGTGTACACTCTATATTGAATAATTTCTACATGTTAAATTCTTTATTAAGATATGATGCTATAAAAGCATCCTTTAAATAGATTGAAAGATGCTTCTTTATTCTTCTAGGATGTTTTCCAGCTCTGGGTTCTGGATCCCCCATCGGTGTTTGATGTGCATATTTCAGAGACCAGGGAAGTGTAAACACTAGATTAGTGTTTATCCATCTTTTCTCAAGGAACTAGGTGGCGCGGCGCTGCTTCAAATGTCTTCCTGTGACATTGGGCCATGTGAGCAGTCGCCAAGTAAATGATGACATGCAGTAGTTTAAGTATCCTAACAGTAGCAACACAATGTGTTGGTTGGCCTGACAGTCGGAACATCACAATGGCACTTTCTCCGTGTGGTGTTGCTTGACCAGAGTTCATCCCTCCTTTTCAGAGGTGCCGACACCACGTGCAAGGGTGTGTGAAGGAGGTGGCGTGAGGTCACGTGTGTCTGTATGTGTGTCAGAGGCCGTGAGTGAGGGGTTAGCCAGAGATGCTTGGGGGCTTTGTGATGAGCCGTTTAGCTGTGGTCATGGGATATGCTGGGAGTAAGGACAGTTATTTTTAGGAAAACTATTTATTTGCTATTTATGTTCATAACATAGAAGTTTTATTTTTTTATGATATTACTTTACATTTAAAGGTGAGTAAATGATTGAAATGTAGGGTAATGGGAAGAATATGAACCTTGGGTTCAAATAGTCTAAAGCTTTAAATCTCAGCTTTAATACTTTGTAATTGTTTGAACTTCAGAAAACAACTTTATGCCTTTGGCCCAGTTCCTAATCTGTAGTACAGCGAAGGGTAATCTGAGAGCAGAAATTTAGAAGACTTCATTTAGGGGTCTTTTTAATATTTGTAAAGCACTTAATGACTTTCACAAGACTTCTGCACTTTTTTTTCCGTCCTATTCCCCTGGTTTGTGACAGAGAGATTCTGCCCTGGGGCTACTGGGATGGCTGAACACCCAGCACCTGGCCGTGATGGATGAGACTGACAGCAGCGTGTTGGTCACTCGTCTCACAGCCTGAGGGAGGAGGGCACTGTGCCACGCAGGGCCACTCAAGGTGTGTTTGGGAACAGAGCGAATAACCAGGGGCTGTGGACAGCAAGGTTTTGTCATATCAACAGGGTGAGGTGACCTCTAGTTCCTGCAGGAGGGTGTGTTGGCTTGATGGAATAGTTTCATGGGTTGGTAGAGAACTGAAACGTGCCGCTCAGGGATAAGCAGGAGCTGGGCCTGGTCCCCTGGACAGGAAGGGTTGTTTGGCATGGGGCTTACCCACAGAAACATAACAGAGAGGAACTGGCAGGCAGGTGGGATGAAGCCTGATGGAGCCCTCCTGGTTCTCCCCAGATGTCAAGGTAGCACCCCATATTGGGCTTTAATTTTATGCCTTAAACCATACATGTGTTCTCTCATTTGTTCATCAGAACTGTGAATAGGTAATACTGGTGCAAAATTCTGAAACTCTTAGAGGTGATTCCATGTTTTCCTATTAAAAATGAATTAGAAGAGGAGAGGTAAGATCACCTGTTGGTGACATATCATGTGTGATTACATGTACGTTTAGATAGCTCTGTGCATGTAAGTTCCTTGATATTTAAGAATAATTTTTTTCTTTAGTGCTCTAGTAAAATAGGAAAGTTTAATCTTCATAATTACCTGGAACTAAGCATGTTGATAAAGAGAAATTTTAATAAAACGAAGGTAGACTTTGATCAATAAAACATTGAACAATTTCTATCCAAACCCCAAGTTTTATTTTAACACTAAATCTGCTCTTGATTTAAAACATTTCATTGTTGTCCCCAGTTCTTGGGAAAAGGATGGAAATTTTAAACGTGTTCTATAGGACCTCATGGTGCAGGTTTCCCCTCGCTTCCCTTACTCATTCGCAGTGGCCTCCTTCCCCATGTCTGACTCCCGTGCTCCCTTCAGCCACAGAGCTTTCCTGTATCTTACTGCGTGCCTAGAATGCTCTCTCTCCTCCACTAATCTCCAGTTCTCCTAGTCACCTTAATCCCATTCTTTACGTCTGCCCAAATAATATTTCCTCTGGGGTATTTCCCTGATGTCTCGATTAAACTAGGTTTCCCCATTTTAAGCCCTTAAAACACTCTATATTTTTCTTTCGTAAGACTTATTATAGCATTACACTCATCCATTTGTATAATGTTTTAATTACCAGTTTCTTTATTAGGTAACCTTTGAAGGATGAGCAATTGCCTCCTTTAAAAAATATATATACTATATGCCTAATGCCTACAATAAGGATTACATAGTAGCTACTTAAATATTTATTAATTGAGTTAATAAATTTTAACATTCCCAGCACTTCTCAAAGGTAATAGAGTGGGAATCGGAGTCGGAAATCTGTAGTATCAAATGCAGACCTGTGCATTAAGATGTGCACCTTCTCTGAACATTCATTTACAAAATGGGGATTACAACATATTGGAATATTGAATACATGAAATAAAAATAAAAACACTCACTATAGTTCCTAACAGATTACAGGAAGTCAAAATATAACATTTGGATATTCACTATTATGAGAAAATGAAAAAAGGCCTTCTCGAACTGGCATACAGTAGATAATAAAGAAGATATTATCAGTGAGGCTGCTGTTGTTACCCTTGACCTCAATAGGTATAAACAATAAATATAAATGTTTTATACATGCTTCAAATATGTTTTTAATTCAGCGAGTTTTAAAGTTATTTCCTGAGCAGAATGAAGAGAGGGAAATATATTTTGAAAATAGCATGTGGCTGGCGGTCACAGAGCCTGGAGTAGAGTGACGTCTCCTACCATGGCCAGCCCACTACGCATTCTGTTTTGTACCCTCCTTCACGTGAGTGACACCTCCAGAGTTTAAACCTGTAACATTATAAGGAAGACAGCTGTGCTCATCTTTTAAAGCAAATTATAATGTTATAAAGACTGCATAAATTGTGATTTCAAAGGATACTATTTTCTCACAAATATTAAACAGAATGGTATTCCTTGGTGGCACTGGGGTTTTACAGAGAATAGGTACTTAAATCTATGCTAATACTTATGGGCATGAGCAAGTGAGTAAAAAAGTTCTAAATGTTTATCAAAAAGGTCAGGATGCTCAATTGTAATACTTAATTGCACAGCTAGAAAATTGATGGATGTTTTCATCCATCGACTTTTATGCACCCCAATTATTTATTCAATCTCATTATTTTCTGTTTTTATACTCAGAATATTAGTTTAATAAAAATAGTTTGGTGACTATAGAGAGAGTGTTGCCTATTGGGGGGCCAAGTTATAATGCCGAAGGAATGTTTTCAGGTTTTTACTTGCCACGATTTTTCAGGAAGATCAGGCTCTTAGATGTTTTTCATGTACCAATACTTTGTCATAGAGGGACTTGTCTGGGCTTCAGTGTTAATGCGATAAATATTTTTAACTGCATGTAAAGGAAATGTAAAGTAAAATGAAAGCATCGGGGGTGAACTTCATTGAGCCTTTGGGTCATGGGTTGTGCGTACGGGATCACATTAGTTAGTCAGGAAAAGAAAGATAAAATCTATCAACAACGTATAGCTGTACCAGTAGCTTTGTACTGGTGTGGTTGACGACAGTGGTATAATAGTTTTGAGATGATCATGAAGTGAACTCAGCCAGATTGCCACACGGTGGTCAAGAGGGGTTAAGTTCCCTATAAATTCTCATTGTGCAAAATAGAACCAGAGACTTGGACGTAAAAGACAGACAGTCACCAGAGGGGTGGGAGTGAGGGGGTAATAGGGAAAAGAAGGGAAAGAGGCAAGCAAGGAAACATGAATAGAGGACAATGGTGGGGGGGATTGACTGGGAGGGTGGGGGTTGGGGTAGGGGTGAGCAATGGGGACAAAGACGGGACAACTGTTACTGAACAACAGTGAATTAAAAAAAAATTCTTACTGTGATTCTGCTAGTGAGGAACAAGTTCCTGCAGGCATCGCAGACAGATGCATCAGAGCAGCCTGGGTAGGAAGTCCGAGGGTCCCGGTCCCGTCTGGAGGCGAGGGGCCATGGCTGCGTCCGTGGCTGGACGGAGGTGTGAGGCAGAGAGGGTGTGAAGCGAGGCACAGCCTGCCCAGTTCTGATACTACAGTGATTTGACACAAAAGAACAAGTAGTTCTCCTTCCTCTGTGGCTTCATGACAATTTACCAGGAGGCAGAGTGTCTGCCAACCTTTGACACCCAAGTAGAAGCATTAGCCTTGTGTTACAAACTGAGATTACTGCTTTGTGTCTAGGGTTTATTTGTGAAGCTTTTGAATACTATAAAAAAGACATTATGTGTTGGTTGGAAGGAGATGAAAATTAAATGGTTTAATTTTCTCATGTATTTAAACCAGTAAATAGAAAGAATGCCATAGCACAGAATTTATTGTAGGTAATACTACAGAGAGCTTTAAAACAGAAAAAGAAACAAACCAAAACACAACACAAATAAATATTATAGTTCCTCGTTATTATACACCAGCATTCTTTTGATTGCAGAACCCAGAAACCCAGCAAAGACAGATTAAATAACAAAGGAAGAGATATTGTGTCATATATCTGGAAGTCCAGGATGTGAAATTGCTTTAATCACAATTTAGTCCTAGGACTTAACTAATGTCATTAGTATTTTTCTTTTTCTTCCCCCATCACTCAGTTTTAATACCTTTCTGCACACTGGCCACGTTCTCTGCTTGTTAAGCGGTCTGTCTGGATGCAGCCAGGGAAGATGGCGGCCAAGCAGCTCTAGTTCACTTTGGCCATAATGCTTTTGTTTCATGTAACATTTGCTTTATTTCTTAATTAAGCAAAAAACTTAGTATCGAAGCTGGACAAATAAGCCCAGCTACAACTTATTATCTACCAATAAAAATAAAATTCTCTCAGTGTTCACAGATCAACCACGGTACTCTGGACTTACACCTGTGACTCGAAGCACGCTTGACATGGGTCCCCTGAACACTCTTGAGTTCACAGCTTCAGGAAATCACACAGGCTAAAGGAGGAGTGTCGAGATAAAGCAACATCTGTAAAGCATGGCACTGTGAGAGCTGTGCTTAAAGCAGTTTAGGATGTTCTAGGAGATAAAATATATGCGGAGCGAGTGAGTCCTTTTTTGATGAATGGAAAATAAACTCATCCATATGGGAATGAAGTTGTATATTAAACTGACCAAGGCTGTGAGACCTGTATTAGGAATGCTTTCTAGAAAATCATAAAAATACTGCATGTTAGAGTACAAAGAGAAAGTACGGTAATGCCTTTACAGAGAAGAAACACTGAGATTCAGAGAAAGGAGGAACTTTCCCAAGGGTACATATGGGGTGTCTTTGTGGTGCATGCGGAGGGAGAGGGGGAAGGCATGGAGGTTGGAGCTGGGAGCCGGACTGTGGAAGTGAGTGAGATGAACTGCATATTTCATAAGACTCACAACACGGGGCCGGACAAATCGATAAGGTATATGCTCTGTGCTTAAAAGTTACAAAACCTCAGCATCAAGTTTTTGAGGTTTTAAAAAAAATTTGGTTCAAATGTTTTCTCACTGTAAAAATAGTGATGCCATGGTATAGAAAGTTATAAAATACTGAACATTCAGACAAGCACAAACGGAAGAAATCTATCACCATTCATACTGGATTTTTCTTTTTTTTTTTTTTTTTGTATCTTAATATAGCATTAAACTCAGTTACAATTAATGGAATATATGTACCTATATAGTACACATTAAATATAATATACATATAGAGACACAGATATATGCACTATATTTGAATATATTTTCCCATTGAGTTGAATTTTCCCAGTTATTTTGCTGTTACAAACTGTTTCAAAAGCACTTCTCTGGGTAACTCTTTGTGCAAGTTCTAATTAGTGTTAAAGAAAAATGTATGGAAGTAGAATTTCTAAGACAAGGAGGATTTAATTATTTAAGAGTCCTGTTTTTATTTTTAAGTAAAATTGGAAGTAGATAAAGTATCTTTACAGCCAATTTTTAGAAAAGCTCATTTATCCCATTTCTTATTATTTCAAAAGCAAGGCATCGCTTTAGCAGAGGTGGTCCTGTAACGTTTATGTTTTGCTCAAGGGTAATCAACTGAAATGTATGTCTCTAAAATTAATTAATATCCCACTGGGTACTGATTTCACAGTAGTCTTAGGAATTTCAATGCAGCTAATGACCTTTTACAATGAGCAGAATCTATTTATGATTTGGAAAGTAGAAACATTTAGTAGTATGTTCAACCGATGAAACAGTAAAACTAGGATTTAATAGATGTTGAATAAGATATTAAAATCTTTCATACATATGGATTTTCAGATTGTTATGAGACTATCAAAATAATTTTTTATAGTTCAGTTTATATTTTAAATAATTGTATATAAAACAATTGCTGAACATTGGGGCATTTAAAAAATTTAGTGCCTGGCACATTGCTTTATATATAATGAGTTTTTAAATACTCACTTAAATAAATTATTGAGTGAATGAATGGAGTCTCTCCCAATTTTTCATTAACAAATTATTATATAATTCTCATTCAAAATTCATAGATTGGGAAACTAAGTTCAAATACAGTAGATTTAAAATTCTTTAAATAGTGATTATTCTAATATCAGATAATGAAAGAGGCGTTTTACCTTGTTTTATATGTGAATAGCAGCAAATGTATATGTATACATATATATGTATATGCAAACACACTTTTTGACACCTAAAATGACCAAATAAGAGGCATAACATTATGGCTACGGGAAAAAAGCTGATGCTAAGTAATTATGTATTTTCTTTCTGAGTGTTTGTTTTAGAAAGTCAACTAGAGACAGTCTCAGCAGAGCCTCTTGCCTGGAATTCCAAAAAGTTTTAAAAGAATTTCCTTAGGATCACGAAGCTGTAAACTACCTAGGTTCTTGTGTAAGAGCCTCAGTAAGCCATACGGAAAGAGGCCTGGCCCGTGGGAATACTTCTAACACCAGTTCTCACAGTTGGAAAACAGGCACAGTTGCTCCACGTAGGATTAAAGGCCCGTTGGAAGGCACGTGAATTTATCCTGTTCACTTGAGTGTATTTCCAGGCCCAGCCCCATTTGATTGTTTATTTATTTGTATTTTATTTTACTTTATTATTAAATTAAATGTATTGGGGTGACACTGGTTAATAAGATTATGTAGTTTTCAAGTGTACATTCCTATGATGTATGATCTGTATGTTGTGCTGTGTGCCCACCATGCAAATGCCATCGCTATATATTTGACCCCCTGGACCCTTCACTAACCCCTGCTTCCCTTCTGGTAACCACAATACTATTGTCTGTGTTTAGAAGTTTCAGTTTTATTCCCACACATGAGTGAAATCATACAGGTCTTGGCTTTTTCTGACTGAGTTGTTTTGCTTAGCTTAGTATTCTCAAGGTCCATGCATGTCCCAAATGGCAGTATTTCAGTGGCAGTATTTGCTCATGACCAAATAGTATTTCACAGTATAGATGTACCACATATTCTTTATCCAGTCCTCTATCAAAGGGCACTTTGGTCGTTTCTGTGTCTTGGCCATCATGAATACTGCTGCAGTGAACATAGGGGTGCATATATATCTTTGCAAATAAATCTTTTCCGTTTTGGGGGGTAGATACCCAGAAAAGGGATTGCTGGGTCATATGGTAACTCTACTTTTAATTTTCTGAGGAACCTCCATACTGCTTTTCACAGCGGTTGTACCAGTTCACAAACCTACCAGCAGTGAATGAGGGTTCCCTTTTTCCCACGACCTCTCCAACTCTTGCTATTACTTGTCTTGTTGGTGTTGAGTTGAATGAGTTCTTTACATGTTTTGTATATTAAGCCCTTGTTGGAGCTGTTGTGTGCAAATATTACCTCCCATTCAGTTGGTTGCCTTTTTGTTTCGTTGGCAGTTTTCTTTGCTCTGCAGAAGCTTTTTAGTTTGATATAGTCCTATTTATTTTTGCTTTTACTTCCCTTGACTTTGGGTCAAATCCTAAAATGTGCTTTACAACAAAGGTGCATAAGTTTAGTATCTAAGTTCTCTTCTATGTAGTTTATTGTTTCCAGTCTTATATTTAGGTTTTTGACCCATTTTGAATTAATTTACATGGGATGAACTGTAGTCTAGTTTTATTCTTTTGTATGTGGCTTTCTAATTTTTCCAGCACTATTTATTGAAGAGTCTTTCTTTCCTCTTTGTAGTTTTTGGCTCCTTTATAAAAAATTATTTTTTCATATCCATGTGGTTTTATATTGGGACTTTCAATTCTGTTCCATTTGTCTGTGTGTCTGTTTTTCTGCCAATACCATGCTGTTTTGATTATCATAGCTCTGTGGTATAATTTGAAGTCAGGTAGTATGATACCTCCAGCTTCATTCTTTTTGCTGCAGATTGCTTTGGCTGTTTGAGGTCTTTTGCGGTTCCATACAAATCCAATGACTTTTTTTGTTCTATTTCCTTCAAAAATGTCATTGGGATTTTGATGGGGATTGCATTAAATCTGTATATTGCTTTGGGTAATATGGACATTGTAACTATGTGCCACTTAGATTTGTTCAACTGACATATGGCTTCTGGGAATCTGAGATGAGAAACAGGTGAAAATGTCAGTGAGCTTGACCCAGAGAGCATTCTTGTTTCAGGGCCACGGACACGGCATTATCACCCCAGCTACCCAGATCAGAGTGCTTTCTCATGCCAAAAGGGGGCACAGGAAGTTGTGTGGGTGGAGTAGCATCAATGCAGTCAGTGAAGACAAGTGCTTCCTTGTTTGTGTTTAGTTACATTGGATTGACCCAACATCTGCATATGCTTTGGGCAGAGAGCATTAGAATATTATGAGACATTTTAATGTGTTTATATTACATAATGAAAGACCATCTATCGGGTGCTCGATTGAAAGCCATGCCGAGAGGCAGACATGAAGGAAATACTGGTGGCCCCTTCCATCATAACTCAGTTACTGAACACTGTATTAGTCTTCAGTGGGTTCTGTCTTAACCTCTCTCAAGATACTGTATTTTAAAGGTGGAGAGTCTGCTGCATCATATTTAGCTTTTATACTATTTGCATTGCTGGAATGCTCTGTAAACATATTAAATATGCCATAAATATAAAAATTAATATTTTATAGTCAAAGCCTAAACTTTCAAGCTGAAGTTTTGTTCAAATTGGTTTCTGATACTTGGTAATTATGTGACTTTGGGAATAATAGTTATCCTCTCTGAACTGTAATTTCCTCACCTGCAAAATGAAGATAATGGAGCTTATCTTGCAGGGTTGTTGTATTAGAGAACATACTTATGACTCCTTGAACACACTTTGTTACTGGATAATTTTGTATAGATACTTTTACTTACAGAGGCGGTCCTTTCATCTGAAATTTTTAAATTGATTTTTATTGTTTATCCTATTACAATTGTCCCTGCTTCTTCTCCCTTTGCTTTTAAGTGTTTTTCAGATATAGTATTTCTTTTTAGATTTTATAAGAATTATAAAAGTAAAACATATGACTTGTAACAATAATAAGGAAAAAGTAATCTATGTCTTTGCCATCCAGTCTAAGGCAACTGATGTTGACAGTTTGGGAAACATTTTTTTATACTTTTTCTATTCTTCAAATGGCTTATTCACATATTATGGAGTAAGTTTTGTTTATCTTTTAAAATAGGGTTATCTAATTTTCTTTTTTTACTTAATGATGTAACTTGGAAAACTTTCATGTTTATATACTGAAAATATTTTTTCATAGCTTCATATGTCCTATAGTATGGAACTAATTCGTATGTTCCTTTACTAGAGAATAGAGTTTGCCTTTGCTTTTCCAAATGCTGCTGCTATAGATCATTATCAGATCATACTAAATACTTTTCTCTTTTGTCAAAGCAAGATCAAGTCGCTAAAGCCTGAGGATGGGTGGGAAAGTTTCTTTAATGTGCTAATGCTCGTGGCCATGATACTAACAACATTCTCATTTTCATCAGTGACCATTAGAGTTAACGATGCTGCTGAATTATAATGAGTTTTTGGTAGACGGATGCATACAGAATTAGATAGCTTAATCAGTACTTAGAGTTTATTAATCACATTTACATACACTGCTTTAAAAATTAATGACAAGATTCAGAATTTTAATTCTTAAGGATATCATTAAACATGGTTGTTTAGCCCTGGCTGGTGTCGCTCAGTGGATTGAGCGCCAGCCCGTGAACCGTAAAGCTCCTGGTTTCATTCCGAGTCAGGGTACACGCCTGCGTTGCGGCCAGGTCTCCAGTGGGGTGCAAGCGAGAGGCCACTGGTCGATGTTTCTCTCCCTCTCTTTCTCCCTTCCCCTCTCTCCGAAAATAAATAAATAAAATCTTTAAAAAAGTAAAAAACAACATGGTTGTTTAGAATGGGTGCTGATGAATTCCCTTTGTTAATCGGCAAAGCTTATTTAGCAGTGCATATTACAGAAGTGACTGTAATCGTCTGTTGTATTACTAAGTGACATAATCGCAATCTCCATCAAAGGTATACGATCTAGTGGATTCCCATTTTTATGTATTATGTATGCTTTAATATTTTTATTTATCTTGTTTTGCCCTTTAGTTTCATAAATCTAATGTACCACTGACATTTTTAAGATTTGGCAATAAGTTTTTGTTTGTCCGCTGGGACAGACCGCTGGCAGCTCCACGGACGTGAAGATGAGGCTGGGGTGAGGGGAGGCCGGATTCCCAGGGAGAGCCGCGCTGGGAACGCGGAGCTCACTGCTGGTCGCCCCACGCTCCTCACTCTTCATAGCTTTAGAGACCAGCAGGGGGCTTGGATGATGAAGAGTTTGTAAGTAAAGAATTTGGACTTCCTTCTGAATGTAACATGAAATCAAGGCAAAGCTTTGTTCAGCAGAGTGCCATGAAGTGATTTATTGTTCCAAAAGATTACTCTGGCTGCTGTTTGGAAAACGGATCGGGAAGGCGCGAGGGTGAAACAGCGATCTCCTTCACAGACCGCCACGGCTTGCCCAGCAGGACATGATGGTGGTTTGGACGAGGGTGGCACTTGGCGGCTGTGTTTTACAGGTAGAACAGACAGGGCTTGCCGGAGGATTGCGGGGGTAGGATGAGGGTAAGCAAGGAACCTGGGAGAGCACGTAGGTTTTCAGCTGTCCATTGCCCTAACCACTCGGCCACCTCGTGCCACATAACATGTAGATTTTTAAATCTGTGCCATAGAGTAGGTGGTGGCCCTTTTTTTTCACTCCACTCCCATGCCAAAAATTGGTAGAGGAGTAAATTTTATATGTTGGAATAGGTGACTTCTGGAAGTGTTAAGTTTAAAATGTCCATTAGCTCCATGCTCAAGTGGAAGGTTCAAACCAGCTGTTGAGTGAATGGATACGGAGTACAGTGGAGAGGACCAAGTTAGAGAAATAAACTCTCGAGTCAACAGCGGCACATAATTAGTGCTCAGAGACATAGCACTAGAGGAGAGAACCTGCAAAAGACCCAAGCCTGAGCTCTCACTATATGTATATCACATCTAAGTTTGTTAAAACTTTAAACTGTTACGGCGCTGTGTATGGATGGTTCACTCTATAAAAGGGGAGTCCAGTTAAAGTGCATCAAGGTAGGTACATTAATTATTGATTCCATGTAGATGATTACTTGGTCTTCTGAATAATGAGGGACATGTGATTCCTTTTAATGCCATGACTAATCTCATAGCCCTACAGTATCTTTCTTGGTGTTTCTCTGTAATCAATGTATTACTTTGTGGTGCTAAAATACCTGAATAAACTTAATATAATGCTGTTTGATAGCATGGAACAGTTTTAGCTGGTTACATTTTTTCAAGTCATGTGATAGATTGAGAAATTTGGAGGTTTGGAAACATTTTGGAATTTTAGCAAGAAGATTCTCACATGTACTGTGGAAGATGCATTGTTTGCAATAGCAGATTACTCAGAATGAGAAGTGAAAAATTCCCCCCTCCCCCATGTAAGCATGGCTGAGTTTTTTTTAGAAAGCATAAAAATAAATGGACTTCTTTCCTTCTGTGTTGACAGGTCTTTTAGCCTAACAATTGGGTCCCAGTTAAAGTTGTGCAACCCACACCACAGTTCTTCCCACAGAATCCAGAGGGTTTTTATTTAGAGATTTAGGGATTTTCTAAGCATTGCATCGTAATTGGAAATGTTGTAACTTTGGCTCTTGGGGGAAAAGAGACAGGTTTCTAATATCAGGTAGAAAGTTAGGTGGGATATGAAATGTTTTATGGGAAAAGTTTGCTGAGTACCTGAATTTTCGAAGTGTGGCTATTTTTTTCAAAATGTCCTTGCTTTAAAAAATACTTTTATTATAAATATGAACTTGAATGGTAAGATGACTACATGATAACTTATTCTTATTTTCCTTTTATAATTTTTAAATTAATTTTTCAATTACAGTTGACATACAATATTGCATTAGTAATTAGGCATTTATATAACTTATGAAATGATCACCCCAATATGTTTAGTACTCATCCTTGGTAATTTTTTCTTTACTAATTTAGTAATTCAAAGCTGGTGGTAATTTGAATTTACCTATATGTAGAAAACTCTTAATGAACAGTGTTTTTTACAGAACATTTTTTTTTCTGTAATCTTAAAGTCCTAGATTGGTACACCTGTACCTACTGAAAATTGATGAAATAAATTTAAAATTTTCTTATCTCTTCACCAAAGAAAAAATAAGAACTCTAGTAGGCAGTTCTTTTTTATCCTAGTTTATAGTAGGTACTACAAATAGTAAAATTTGTAGGTATTAACAAATTCTATATACGGAAATTTAAAAATGAGAACCTTTACAAACTCTACTTGAGAAACAATAAAATATCATAAAATTAATAATTTTTGACAGAAAATACTTATCAGCTTTCTTCAAAAAATATTTCTAGAGATTATAACATTTGGAGGAGTTTTTTTTTTTTCTTGAATAAATGTTTAGCAATAAGTCCCTATTGAAACTCTTGGGCAGAAAGACTTTTTCCTCCATTAAGTCTTTCAAGATTTTATTTTAATTTAAAATTCTGACATTTCTGGAAGCATTCAGTCCTTTTGCAATGATGCTGAGAATAGAATCCCTATTTCATGTACCTGTGTATAAGACCTGGTAAGAATCTATTTGGCTAAATTTTAAGAGGCCTACTACACTTCTTACTGCTCCTCTTAACTAACATGTGAAGAAATTAAGAAAAATAATTCCTGATTTGTTGGAAAATAACCAACAGAGATTGCAACTGATAGATGTAGTTAACTTTGCTTAATTTCAATTCAACATGTAGTTTGTATATTTTGCCCATGAATGTTCAGGAGTTTGAAATAAATGTAATGACATTTTTTATAATATCTCTTCTAATTTGAGAAAAAAGTACCTACCCTCTTTCCTCTTCACTCTCCCACCCCTAATTAAATAAAAAGGAGGTTGGTATATTTGGCTTAAAAAATGCTTTTATTTCTAAAGTCCTTTAAAGTGTAGAAATAAATTAGCCATACATCTTGGATGTTTAATCCAGGTTTCAGGTGATGTTGAGATCTTAGGATTCAAAACCAATGGCTGTAAACCTATGTCAGTGTAACAAACTGTAAATCGTGCTCCCTCACGCATGCTTACATTGCTCAGCGGTCATAACGTTGCACACTGAGTAAGGAATTCCCACAATCCCTTGGAGCCCAGTCCTCTGGGAAGTTGCTCCAGTGTTAGACTTGACACATGAGATGGAATCTCTTTGCCAATTCCTAAGGTGTAGGCATAGGAAGAGTTTTTAAAAATGCATAGAAGTATAAAAAATAAAGGCAATTATTAAAAATGAGTATTGTGTAAGTGAAAGGATTATAGGAGAAGATATAAGGATAAATTATAGGCTTGGTACCATATGACTAACGACTTCCTTCGGGGTCATTGAGAAACTGTGAAATACTTCATCTGCTTCTGTTGTTGGGGAGAGGAGAAATGGCAGCTATCACCTAGTCTAATTCATATCGATTCAGTAGAGGAGCAAACCGGCACAGAGTTTTAATGACTTGTACAGTGTCGTAAACCAGCGAATAGGACCCAAATAGACAGTCAATTGCAGTATCTCCATTATGCCCTTTTCCTGCAGCCTGGTCTACCTGTCCCTCTTCACCACTGATCCTCCCTCCCTGCTGAGTGCACAGCCTTGAAGAATTCAGGAATGAAATGAACATTGAGAGAAACTCATGCTGGGCATGTCGCCCAGACTTGACTAATTCACATACCACTACGTGAGTTTTGTGGTATCTGTACTCTATACTTCCTGACCACTAGGCAAACCCAGGCCAGGTTCATGACTAAAAATAGTTCTCAGATGCATTTTGTTTGTGTTAGCATGGTATTTTAGAAACATTTTCAAAAATGTACAAAAAATAAAAAGATTAGGTGGCTCTGTGCGCTCATTCTCAAAGACAGACATAAGATGGGGCTGAGGAATAGCTGATACTTTTGGTGAGATATGAATTTTCATTTTGCTAGGGTATAAACCCTTCCCTCTTAATTCTGACACCATATTGAACATCATTTGCTGTTTATTATCATATTTATATGGTACATAAATTTATATCCTCACTGTATCTCTATCAAAAGTCGGGTAACAAAAATGTAGACCAAGATGGCCATGTGATTTTTTTCCAAATGGGCCCACTTTACTTCTTGACTTTACCTGTCTAGCTCCTGAAAACATTTGAGCTTACAGTGCTTGGTTAGACTATATTGGACTAACATGGCATCAGTGTGCTTAAAAAATTAGATGTAATATAACAATGCTACACAATTTTTCTTCAATTACCAATATAGAAGTAAATAAGAAATAAGAAGGTAGGTTAACTATTTCCTTTACTCCTATTATTGCTCTCAGGTATATAATTATTTTCTGTGTACCATTTGCTCCTAAGAAATGACTAAATATAACTCTTCTTTTGAAGTTTATCATTTACTATAAATTTGGCAAGCTTCATAACATTGCAGAATGTCACAAGATTTAGAGACACAATGGCAAAGTAGTTTCTCAGCAGCAGATGAATTCTACAGCCCCAAAATTAGAACTACAGTTAAGCCCATGACAATTGGTGAAGCAGTTTTTTCAGCAATAGAGGAAATCTTGGGCTAAATTATTTTGTCCTTCACCAGGGAGACCTGGAGGGCTAAGCTATAGACATCATACATTTCTTCTTTCCTCAACTGATCTGATTTCTCTCTCTTCCTCCCTCCCTTCCTCCCTCCTTTCCTCCCTCCCTCCCTCCCTCCCTCCCTCCCTCCCTCCCTTCCTCCCTTCCTTCCTTCCTTCCTTCCTTCCTTCCTTCCTTCCTTCCTCCCTCCTTCCCTCCCTTCTTCTCTTCTCTTCTCTTCTCTTCTCTTCTCTTCTCTTCTCTTCTCTTTTCTCTGTCTTTTTCTCTCTCTCTTTCTTTCATCTTTCTTGTATTTTTTCCATTGCCATTTAGCCCCCATATACCATACTCCCCCCAGTGACCATCACCCTGTTGTCCATGTCCATGAGTCCTTTGCCCTTTTTGCTCAGTCCCTCTGCTCCCTAACTTCCCCCTCCTACCACGCTGTAGCTGTCATCTGCTCTCTATCTGTGAGTCTGTCTGTCTTTTACTTGTTAGTCCAGTGTGTTCATTAGATTCCACACATGAGTGAAATCATACGTTATTTGTCTTTCTCTGACTGGCTTATTTCACTTAGCATAATGTTCTCGAGGTCCATCCATACTATTGCAAAGGGTGAAAATTTCTTCTTCTTCTTTTTTTTTACCGCTGAGTAGTATTCCATTGTGTAAATGCCCATAGTTGTTTTCTCCACTTATCTCATCAACTGATGAACACTGGGGCAGCTTCCATATTATGGTGATTGTAAATAACATGGCAATGAATATAGGGGTGCTTTTGTTCTTTGGACTTAGTGTTTTGGGTTCTTTCAGATATGTTCCTAGAAGTGGGTCAACTGACCCCATTTCTCATGAACATATTCATGTGAGTTCTAGACAAACCTGGCAAGTGATGGTTTGATATCCCAGCTATGGTTTAATAAAACCATGAAGAACAACCCTGAGCTTCCCATTATCTGATTTTATATAACTTCAGTATTGATTTAAATGGCATCTTATTGATTTCCAAGGGAATAATCTTATCGATGGATTTTAAGATATATTTTACCATCCAAAGACTAGACCTTTACTTCCAACTGTGAAGAAAGTCACAAAAATGGCCAGCATCTCTCTTCACCCCTTTGAATAAATAATAGTGCAGCTTATTTCCTTATTCAGTCACCCAGCTTTCACTCTGACACATTTGACCTTTTGTGTAAATCTTTCTCTGCCAGAGGTTCTGATATGAAACTCATTAAAAAGTAACAATGCTGTAACTTCATCAGGACAGAGAATCTCAGGACTGTTATTTAACTTAGCCAGTGAAGTGTGAGGATGATGCCGAGAGAAATAGGAGTAGAGTCTCCTTATCCGCCATTTAGAGCAACGATGAAAAGAGGGCACCCATTTTCTCATTTCGTCTTGTTCTTTTTTTCCTGCTCAGTGGGGCGGGGGGAGGAACAGGAATGACCGGGACATTTTCAGTATCTCTCTGGATTCTGTTGTCAGCTCTCCTGGGCAGGTTACAGACCCATCTTATCAAGTCCAAAATTTCTTCCATTTCCTTATACGGGATGAAATGCAAAGTAGAACTCTGTGGGTGCAGACTGTTAGTTGTGGGATTTGGGATTTTATATCTGTTTTCACCACTGCCACCCTTTCTGTGTGCTGCTTTTCTCTTTTCTCTTCTTTTCCTTTTTGTCCCTCACTCCACAGTCTCTTACTGCTTACAGTTTTGCTCTCTTTGTTTCTTGTAGAATCATCACGTAATTGTGGGTTTGAATATCAGCCCTTCTGGTTATAGTCAAGTGACCTACAGTAAATTGTTTATTTTATGTGAGTTTCTGATTTCTCATTTAAAAATAAAATGGGTAATGCCTGGCATATAATAATTACTCAATTGTAGTATATTGTACAATTATAAAAGTCTATTATGGATTTCCTGAAGTAAAGAGGTTGGAGGATTGCTAAGTACTGAGAAATATTCTCACTTTTATGAGAGAATTGTACTTGAAAGGAGGGTGCACTTTCTTCTATTTTATTTCTGAAGGAATTTTGGTCAGTTCATGGGTATAGTTTTCCAACATTGTGCTCAGTGCTAATCCATCTTTAATTAGAATTTCAGTCAGCATGGCGTTTTCAGAACGAGAATTAAAGTGGGATGACCCACGGCATGAAATAAATGCCCTGCAGGCATTCAGCACTTTTCCCTGACTGTATTTCTGAATCTCTTGTACCTCAGAGGCTTCCTTTTTTCTTTAAAGACAAATTTTATCAGAAACATTGAAAGAGATGAAATGCTTGAGTAGGTGAGAAAGTCAGTATCAATAACCCAATTGTCATGGTGATCAAGTAGGAACTCTACTTAATCTTTTACTTATTTTGTTTGGTTTTAATATGTTTGAGCCTACACTTAAAAAGCTGGAAGTTTTGCACAAATATTTGGGCTTTTGGCTTATCATAAAAAAATCAGATCTGATTTAATTTCTGAGTGTTCCTTTCCAACTTTTAACATAGAGGCTGTCACCATCACAGTTGCTTAATAGGTAATTGTTCAACATATTTAAGAATGATTATGCTAAACAAAAATACAAATTGTGATTAAGTAAAAAATGCTGCTGAAACTTTAGGGTTTGAACAGAAGACATGAGAGAAAGCAACTGGTATAATCTTTTCCTTTCCTTTTTGAAGTATTTTTTGCAAAATGATTCCTACAAACCCATCTTTAAGAAATACCTACTGGACATTTTTGAAGATTTTTTCTGTCTGAAACAAAACACTGTGTGGGAACACTCCAAGCTCGTCTTTACCTCCCCTGTCTCTTCTCAGGCTGCATTCCTGTAATTCCAGGTGGCCAATGTCGCTGCGAAGGTACTTTGTCCAGGCACGGTTCTAGCCTCTGATAACTTTACTCTTCAAAAACATCTCGTGAAAAAAAGTACTTATTACCTCTATTTTTAAAATGGGGAGATTGGCTGTCGTGCTGTATACCTGAAACCAATACAAAATAATATTGAATGAAAACTGTTTTTGAAAAAATAAAATAAAGTAGAAATAAAAAGGGGGACCTCTGGCCACGAGCACTCAGCCAGTACGTGGGAGAAAGACAATCTGATCGATCGCAGGCCCTGCGACCACACAAGTCTTCCTCCCATGGCGGCCGCACCAGGGCCGGGGGCTCCTCCGGCCCCGTCTCTGTGTCCTTCAGGCCAGCTCACCTCTCTCTCTGTGGCTCTTCTTAAACATGGTGGGAACAACTGCAACACGAAATAATGATTGCCTTCCTCCCATTTTCTTCTTCTAAACTAGGGCTCTTTGATCACATCTCACAAATCTTAAAATGGTTATTTTAAAGAAAATTTTTTGTTGTTATTCTATTACAGTTGCCCCAGTTTTCTCCCCTTTGCTCTCCTCCGCTCTGCCCAGGCTGCCCACCCCGGTCAGTGCCCACACCATCACCCATGTCCGTGGGTCATTCGTGCGTCTTGTTAGACTAGTGAAGGGTTACTCTTACTATTTTTTTTTTGAGCAACTGATGTTTTAATTTACCTCTTGCTTCTAAAGAAGTTTAGGAGATTGCTTTTAAATATTTGAGGGGCTAGATATAGTTTTTACTTTTAATTTCTATTGCTTTTCAAAATGAGATTGTAGTCTCAGACTGCTTTGTACTCTTTCTAATTTAAAGAATTTATTGAATTTTTGTTCTTTGGCCAAATATGTAAACAAAATTTGATTATTTTCATGGTACTTGAAAAGCAAATGCACTTTTACAAGTGTTGTGGCTTTAATTAAATTCTTATTAATTTTTTATTCAGCTCTCTTGTGTAAATTTGGTTGTTTTATTCACAAAAAGAATATGAGCTATATTAAAACACCTAGCTGCTTATACTGATTTGCCCCTGCATACCCAGATGTTTTGGCCCACTTGTTACTGTAATATTCATCCCATAGATAAATCAGTTATATTTTCACTATGTGTAGTTGTATCCTTCACCATTATCAAAAATAAGCTCTGCTTCACACTTGATATTAATTTTAGCTCTTATTCCAACTTTAATGCAGTAACCACTGAGTATTTAACCACGTGCATTATTTATTATTTGGTCCCAGCAGGAAGCCCCACATGCCTGATGTGTCGTTGGTGCTCTCATGTTCGCTGTATAAATAAACGACTAGAAGCTGGGTTACCGGGTCATGCGCATGGTCCTCCACTCTGTCATCTCTCCCAAGAGCAGGCACGATGGCCACATTTTAGAAATGTGTCTCTCTGAAGTTAACTTGTTGAAAATGTAAGATAACCCAGGATTTTTCACTGCACGATTACCTATTCTTTTAAGTTTGTATTTTGGGTCAATATTTGTTTTATTTTTATGAATCATTTTTGTTTGATGTAGAATTTATTTGATCTTTCTTAATTCAACAAAGTTAAAGTGTTAAAATATTTGATCTGGGTTTATACGCAGTATTCCAAAATGTCTAGTGTAACAGTGTTGCCCCAAGTGGGGGGCAATGTCAATAAGCATTGAACTTTACTTTCTCATGTTTAAAATGTTTTACTATTTATTTTTTATTTCTTTGATCAGTGGTGCTCTCATATGTAATGTTATTTGTCTAAGAACTTATTTAGTAGCATTTCAAAAATCAGATATACCTCATTGCATAAACCTGGCAATATCCCTTACTGCTCACCCAGCTCAAGATATAGTTAGTGTCACTGGATTTTGCTGTCCAATGATGAGGTATGCCTCTGAAGATTCCTTTTACCTCATTTTCGGAAAAAAAAATCTTTTAGGATATTATCCCTTTCAGGTTTTTGATATCATGGTGTGTACATTTTTTAATGCCTTTAATTTGCAATCTAGTATCAATATTATTGGAAATAAATAGCCGTGACTTAAAATATAAGATTACAGTTTTCTGATAAGTTTGAATGTATGTTAAAACTTCCCCCTCACAATTACTTATAATGGAACAGTTGACCACCATACCTGTCATTATTTTTATGTTTGGTTATTCTTAGTTTAAGATTATTTACACCTAAAGTTCATCCCATTGAGTCTAGGCATATTTGTTTCTGCAGTCAGACCCGGTCAGAACGGTCCTCGCAGACTGATGAGGTTATGGGTGCAGGTCAGCAGCGGGGGATGGGGTGAGCGGGAGACTGGAGTGGGTCTTCCAGGGCCTTCTCCTGTAGTTCCAACGCCTGTCCCGGGACAATCTCTACTTCCCATTTCAGTGCCTTTCTAAACCTCACCAGGCTCAAACAGTGAATGAGTTCCAGTGTATTTTTAGTCATTTACCCTAAAGTTGATATGGGTTCATATTGTTTTGTTTTGCTTTTAATAGTTGGAATATGGAACAACATTTGAACAGTTCTTTCAAATAATTGCAGATATTCTTGTTTTACACTATATCAAAACTCAATAAGTGGCAGTTTCTTAAAGATTAGTTGCAGTAGAGAATTTTAAGTCATACAAGTGAATTTTTCATATTCTTTTATGTTAGTCTACCTATTGCTTTTCCCCTCATTTTTACTGAGATATAATTCACATAGAGCATTGTGTTACTGTAAGGTGCACCACATAATGAATATATATATAAAACCATGATAACTTTAGTTAAAATTCATCACCTCATATAATTGCAATATTTTTCTTATAGTGAAAACTTTTAAGAAGTATTTCTTAGCAATTTTCAAATAGACAGTACTGTTAACTAGAGTCACCATGCTGTGCATTATATTCCTTGGCCCCTGCCCCAGAGACCACCAATCTGCTCTGTTAGCGTAAGTTTGGTGTTTTTAGATTCCACATCTAAGTAAGAGCATACAGTATTTGTCTTTCTCTCTCTGTCCCGTTTCATTTGAAACTATTTTTAAGGGTCATTACATAACCTTACTCGTGGAATTCCAGAATAACTTGGACCTGGTTTGATTTGCTTGAACAGAAAGTGTGTGGTCAGTCTGGTGCTGTCCCCTCATTTTATGTGGACATCCGTTGGTGATTTTCAGCCACACTGTTGGACGTTACAGGGAAGTCGTCGCATTTTCCTCCCTACTGACCTTCTTCCGATGGCACAGAATCTAAATTTTATTCTTGTATTTGCAGAAGCACATTATACTTTTAAAATTCCTGCAGACATAGTTAACACCATTTCTTGATAAAGTCTGCTCTGGATGGACTCAAAGTTGTGATCCAGCGCTGAAAATACATGTTGTTTTTTTTCCATAATCATCAAATTTATTTGAGAAGAGAGGATAATGATATTGAGGTCAAATATAATAGTTTAAATGCGATTTTAATGAAAATGAGCTGTGACCCAATTTCTTTTCCCCTGACTCAGGGAATTGAACTATGGGATGAGTTTGAAGGCTTACAAAATCATTTTTGTTTATTTGTCTGTCTCTTTTTATATATATGTATCTATAAAATATGTATATATTTATGGGGGTGTGCAAAAGTAGGTTTACAGTCATGAGTATGGGAAACAGAGTTTATTCTTGTATTGTATTATTATTTGTTAATTATTGTATGATTTATTTGCATTACAACTGTAAACCTACTTTGTCCCACCCCTATATTTGCATGTTTATCTCTGTGTACTTACCTATCTATATCTAGATATATAGACATACATAACATCAAACATATGTAACAGATATATAGAGAGATAAATAAAAACCCCAATAACCTTCATGGGCTGATAGTTTGATTAACTCAGCAAGTGGGGTCTAGTTTTAGAGTATTGTAGAATCGAATAATGCATTTTGCTACTGGTGATTTTTATCATTGAATTCTTATATCTCTTATATTTACTTTTTTCCTTACCTGTAAAAGGAACATTTTAATATCTGTCTTGCTTTAGTTTCATTTTGGCACTGAGGGACAGAATCACATTTATAGCAAATGCTCAACAAATGTTGCCATTACTATTCATGTTCTGTTGATATTCTGGAATGCACCTAGAACACCGGACATAAATTTACCTTCCTTCCTCTCAGCTTTTTGCTTCTTTGAGCCAGTTTCATCTCTGGCTTGTGCCCCTTTGGGTGACTATTGAACCAAAGATTTGTTCTTTGTAAAATGGAGGTAAATTGCCACATTTTCTCTTTTCCACTTTTTAATGTACTCCACTTCTATAGCTGAGAGTGGAGTCATGTTTCCAAGGTGATGCTCTTGGCTTGTCCTCAGCAAAGCTGAGTATTCAAATATTCGTGTTTATTTTGGTCCATCCTTCTCTTCGACTTGGTGTGATCGTTGCTGTGTGTAGAGTCATCCCACCTACCACTGCTTGCTGTCTTACCGTGGCTCATTGGGAAGTATCTGCTAATGTCCTGCTCCCTAGTTAAGGGATGAAGTAAAACTGGCCTGGAAAAACTCTCATCAGAAGTCCTTATATTTCCATCATTTGTCCCAAGACTGTTCAGCCCACTGCCATAGGGGGACAGGCATTTTGTAGTGCCTTCAACGGACACTAACATATTTTAGTGCCTTATAGTGCCACTAACACTGAGAGAGCCCCGCAGGACAGACACCCACTTGTTGCGGTCCCCCTGCCCCCAGACTCTAGGTGCGAGGTAATACTTATATAATACTTATACTTATATAATTGTTGGATCAGAGGAAGATGTCACAAAAATTTTCCAAGCCAGTGTTTCAGAAATAGGCTGCAATTTTAGATAATCCCTTACAATTTATAATATGTGACACAAAAAATGAATTCCAATTTTTAACAATTTGTTATGGCTAAAATCTGAACACTGGATAATACATGACTAGAAACCATGGATGCCCCGCTAATGGGCCTTTATTACAGAACACACAGGAGTCCACAGCACAGCGCTCCCTGAATCTGAGCCGTCACAGACCCTGAAGGACTGACAGGAGCGTGCGGCTCGCCGTGTGTGTTTGTCCAATAAACACCTGCTTTGATGTGTAGTGCACAAAACCTAGGAAAAGCTAAGGTATAATTCTCGAAAATAAGTATAGCATGTATTCTAGATGATAATGTATTCTAGAACTGTGCACCTGGAACCTATAAGGTTTTTTAAATATATATTATTTTTTAAAGATTTTATTTATTTATTTTTAGAGAGGGACGGGAGAGGGGAAGGGAGAGAGGGAGAGGGAGAGGGAGAGGGAGAGGGAGAGGGAGAGGGAGAGAGAGAGAGAGAGAGAGAGAGAGAGAGAGAGAGAGAGAGAGAGAGAGAGAGAAAGAAACATTAATGTGCGGTTGCTGGGGGCTGTGGCCTGCAACCTAGGCATGTGCCCTGACTGGGAATTGCCCAAGCTCAATCCACTGAGCTACACCAGCCAGGGCTAATATATATTATTGATTATGCTATTACAGTTGTCCCATTTCCTCTGCTTCACTCCCCTCTCACTTGTACATTCCCTCCCTTTAGTTCATGTCCATGGGTCATACATGTAAGTTCTTTGGCTTCTACATTTCCTATACTCTTCTTACCCTCCCCCCTTCTATTTTCTACCTACCATCTATGCTACTTATTCTCTGTACCTTCCCTGCTTTCTCTCCCCCTCCCCTGTTGATAGCCCTCCATGTGATCTCCATTTCTGTGTTCTGGTTCCTGTTCTAGTCATTTGCTTTGTTTGCTTTTGTTTTTGTTTTAGATGTGGTTGCTAATGATTGTGAGTTTGCTGTCATTTTACTGTTCATATTTTTTATCTCCTTTTTCTTAGATAAATCCCTTTAACATTTCATATAATAAGGGCTTGGTGATGATGAAACCTATAAGGTTTTATTAACCAGTATCATCCCAATAAATTAAAAAATACTTTAAGTATAAAAACCCTGTCTTTTAAGCTCTGTAATGAAATTCAGCCTCATGACATCCATTTCTAGCTGGGCCCTTGGCACTCAGATTATAGAGATGTCCAAAGAAACACGCCCCTTCAGTTGCTAAATATTTTTGTTTCAAATAGGCCACCAGCTTGTTCCATACACTGGACACAGAAAAGCCCTGCAACAATTTATTTTGGGGAAAACATTCAAACCCTGTTTGTCTTTTCTTTATTGTAAAATGCTCTTTTAAATTCAATTATAATGATCTCTATAGCACTTAAATGACTGACAAGAGAATTATTATCCACATTTTAGCAGCTAAAGGCATCACAGATTTCAGATGGGAACATTTTCAAAGCTCTTATCCAATGCCTGATGCTCACATTATCTCGCATCATCTTTTTTGGGGGGAGGAAGGGGGACAGTTAAGGTGACAGTTTTTTTTCTGTGTAGGAGGAAATTTGCTTTGGTTCACATATGGATCAAGAAACATCTGCAGTATGGCGCAGCTCCATCAGTAAACCTGTAATTTGGGACTGGAAATATCTATTGCATTTTCTCCTTCCGCACTTCCTCCTTTACTTTCTCAATAGTTTCTTACTCATTATATTTAATTTAGGCAAAGTCACAGGCACTGAAGGGTGGAGTAACTGCTGCCTTCAGAGACAGCATTCCAGGGTGAACTCCTTCCTGTCCGCTGCAGTTATTTACGTTTAAACCATATTTTGTCCTCCAGAAAGATCAATTCATGCAAAGATGATGAGGAGCTGTATGTACTCTGTTTTCTTTCTAAGCTATCATTCTCTATCTCTAGAGAATCTCTACAAATCTCTATCATTCAGAGATTTAGACTAAACCATTTTTTAAATGCTTTGGGCTAGAACATAGCCTTTACATGTGTCAAACCACCCAGAGACGATATTTTAAAGATCTTTTCGCTTAAACTAGCAGAACATCTATGAGAGACATCGCTGTGCATGATTAGGGGTGTGCCTGATTAGTAAAATGGGAATGGAGGAGAGAGGGAAATACATATGCCAAAAGAGCTGAGTAAAGTCCTATAGACAAGAATTAAACATGATTTGGTGGGAATCAGGAGACTTAACATTATGGCCTCACACTAGTGAGCTTTCCTCTCTTCCTCTCAGTTTTGTCATGTGTAAAAACCCAGATTAGGTGATTTTAGTGGTTACTTCTAGCTCCATTTCTGTGATAGCAAAAGGTGACCAGTAGTGGAAAATGCCCTGAATGACCTGAAGGGTCATTTTTGTTATTAGAAAAGAAGACATTGAGCAAAAACATTTTTAGAGGAAAGAAGATAAAAACCATTAACCACTTATTTTTATATATAATCTTAATATAGCATACAAAATAAGAATTTTTATGTGTGTAATTTCTTGCCATATATTATATGACTTTTTCTTTTTAAATCATGATAGTGCTTTTACAGTTGCCCTAGTTTTTTCCCTTTGTTGCCCCCACCCAGCACACCCCACTCCTCTTAGGCAGTCCGCATACCTTTGTTCATGTCCATGGGTCATGCATATAAGTTCTTTGGCTACTCCATTTCCTGTATTGTGCTTCACATCCCCATGAATATTCTGTGATTATGAATTTGTACTTCCTAATCCCTTCACCTCTTCACCCATTTCCCCACACCCCCACTCATCTGGTAACTATCAAAATGCTCTTTGTATCCCCGATTCTGTCTCTCCTTCTTGTTTGCTTAGTTTGCTTTTTCTGATTCAATTGTAGTGACAATGACAATATGTTTATTGTCATTTTATTATTCATAGTTTTGATCTTTTTCTTAAATATGTTCCTTTAACATTTCATAGAGTAATGGTTTGGTGATGATGAACTCCTTAGTTTTTTCTTGTTGGGGAAGTTTTTAATCTGCCCTTCAATCCTAAATGATAGCTTTGCTGGGTAGAACAATTTTGGCTGTAGGTCTGTGCTTTTAAGGACTTTGAATATTTCTTGCCAATCTCTTGTAGCCTGCAAACTTCTTTTGAGAAATCAGCTGACAGTCTTATGGGAACTCCCCTGTAGGTAACTAACTACTTTTCTCTTGCTGCTTTCAAGATCTTCTCTTTATCTTTAACCTTTGGAATTTTAATTATGATGTGTGTTGGAGTGGGCCTCTTTGCATCCCTCTTGTCTGGGACTCTCTGTGCTTCCCAGACTTGCATGTCTATTTCCTTCACCAAATTAGAGAAGTTTTCTTTCATTATTTTTTCAAATAGATTTCCAATTTCTTGCCCTTCTCCTTCTGGCACCCCTATGATATGAATGTTGGATCTCTTGAAGTTGTCTCAGGGGCTGCTTACACTATCCTCATGGGTTTTTTTATTTTTTCTTTTTCTTCTTGTTCTAATTGGTTGTTTTTATTTCCTCATGTTCCACTCATAGATTTGATTCTTGGCTTCATCCACTCTACTGTTGATTCTCTGTAAATTGTTCATTTCTGTTAGTATATTCTTCATTTCTGACTGGATCTTTTTCATGCTGTTGAGGTCCTTGCTGAGTTCCTTGAGCATCCTTATAACCAGTGCTTTGAACTCTGCATCTGATAGATTGCTTATCTCCATTTCATTTAGCTCTTTTTCTGGAGTTTTAATCTGTTGTTTCATTTGGGCCATGTTTCTTTATGTCCTCATTTTGGCAGCCTCCCTGTGTTTGTTTCTGTATATTAGGTAGAGCTGCTTTGACTCCATGTCTTGGTAGCATGGTCTGTAGGTATAGCCTGCCCTATCTCCCAAACTGGGTATTTGAGGTGAGCCCTTTGCGTGAGCTGAGTACACTCTCCTGTTGTAGTTGATTTTTGATTGCTTTTGGTAGGTCAATGAGGATTTACCCAGGTCAGTCATGTGCAAGGACTGTGACTACTTACCACCAACCTCTGCCCTCTGTGGAGGATCAGCTGTACAAGGACAGGGTGGTGGTGCTCCAGTGTGGTGTGTAGCTGTCCACTGGGTATGCAGGCTGTGGGGTTTCCTAGGCGGTGCAGGTCAGGGTCAGCCACTCCCTGTTTTCTGCCTGGGGCCACCCAGTGTGAGCTACAAAACAATCTGCAGATGGCTGCCACTTGTGCTGGGCTTGGAGGTTCCCAGGTGGAGTCACAATATGATCCCAAGCTGGCTGTTGACAGTGCTGGGCCTGGAGCTGCTTAGCCAGAGAAGTAAAAGGGCTGGGGACACACCATCAGTTGGGCGGGGCGGAACATCAGGTAAACACCAGAGTGGAAAAGCAGTGTAGGCCATGTTGATGGGGTCTCAGATATGCCTCCCACTTGCCTGTTCTGTGGTTCTGTGGGGGGAGGGCTCAGAAAAGACATGATGCCTCTTCCCACCTTTCTGTCTGGGAGAAAGCTGTCTCCCAACACTTGCCCTGATACCAGACACTTCAGCTCCTCCCCATATGCCACTGGTGCCTTTCAAGCTGCTACCCTGGTGGTGCTGGTGTTCAGAGGGAGTGCATCTGAGTAAGTTCAGCGCAGCAGCTTTCAGGGACTCTGGTAGTTTTTTTTCACTGACTCCAATCTCACTGGTTTTTACAGCTAGAAGTTTTGGGGGCTTGTCTTCTGGGCACTGGAACCCTGGGCTGAGGGCCCTGGTGTGGGGCTGGGACCCCTTACTCCTGAGATATTCTTCCCAAATTTTTATCCACCACATGAGTGTATGGGGACCCTCCCATTCCACATCTCTGCATCTCCTACCCATCTGGATATGTGTAGCTTCTTTAGTTCCATAGTTGTTGAACTTCATTCGACTCAGTTTCTGATGGTTCTGAGTGATTGTTGGTCTGTAATTGCGTTGTAATTTTGGGTGGGTTGGGTGAGGAGGCAAGCCCTGTTTACCTGTGCCTCCATCTTCTGTCTAAATTCTAAGACATCGTTCTCAAAATGGGATCTATGGACTGATAGGGAACCCCGAGATTTTTCAGGGAGCCACAAAATTGAAACTATTTTTGGAATAATGCTATGATTTATTTTCTATTTTGGTATTGAAAGTTGCCATAATGGCACCAAAACAATAGCAGGTAAAATTGCTGGTATCTTCGTGGAAATCAGTGCAGAGGCAGCAGGCTGTACTAGTGGCTGTCGTGTCCGTAACTGCTGTGCGCTCAGTACCCACCGTAGTACACTGGGAAAAGAAGACCAGGTTACATCTGGAGTAAACAGAAGAAAAGAAATAATAAGTATGAACAGAAATGAATGAATTTAAAACCAGGAAATCAACAGAGAATGTCAATGAAATTAAACGCTGGTTCTTTGAAACGACCAAGAAAATTGATAAGTCTCTAGCCAGGCTAACTTGACTACAGATAGGTAAAACCCACATAAAAAAGGTTCTTAGGGGTCTTCAATAATTTTAAGGGTGTAAAGGAATTGTAAGACCTCCCAAATTTGAGACCAACTCTTCTGTGTGGCCTCCTGAAAGTTGATAGCAGCACATCTGATTTTTTTTCTGGAGGTGTCTTTTCTGTTACCAGCAAGTTGTCTCACGACACAGAATTTGGGGAACAGCCATCTTTTGGGAAGGTGGGGCCTAAGCTTTTGTGAGAATCCTGGTAATGCATAGTGGCCCGTGTTTTGGGCTTGGGGACAAGGGACAGTGCTGCCTACTATGACACCAATCTTAGAACAGATTCTTTTTTAAAAAACATATTTTATTTATTTATTTTTAGAAAGAGGGGAGAGGAGGGAGAAAGAGAGGGAGAGAACATCATCATGAGGGAGAAACATGGATCAGATCAGTTGCCTGTCACACCCACCCCAAACATGGTCTGGTCCTGCAACCCAGGCACGTGCCCTGACCGGGATTCGAACCACTGACCTTTCATTGTGCAGGATGATGCTCAAGGAACTGAGCCACACCAGTCAGGGCAGAACAGATTCTTAAGGCACATAGAATTTCCCATTCTTTCTTTGGTTTTATTTTTATATTTTCAGCTTGCTTTTAAATCATAAAAGCACCCTGGAGGTTTTTAATAGAGTCCTATATAGTGAAAATGGTTAATGCAAGGTGACATATTGAGAGGTAGAAGTTATTACCTTTGTCTTTAGCAATTCAGAGGAAGTTCAAGGAGGCCCTCCACAGAAAGTCTGTGGGCCATTGGATGAGTTTGCCCGGGCATCAATTTATCTTTGCTCCTGAAATAACATTGGAACAATAACAAAAGGTAAAACCAACCAGTGGAAATAGATGTAACGGATTGTGTAAATGAAGCATAGCACATGCATTATTGTTGCTAACCACATGTGAAATGCACTTAGGCCAGACCATATTGCTCATTTACCGCATTACACCGCGGAGCTGGGGGAAAGCCCTTAGATCAGCAGACGGCTCAGAGCAGGGCAGGGTGAGGGGAGGGGTGGGGACTTGCGGGTGTGCATGCATTCCTTACCTCCTGGGGATAAACTCTGGGTGGGAGCACATCATAAAGCATAAGTGTGTCCTGTCCACAGCACAAGCCTCATTTGTTAGTTTCTTTCTTCCTCTTTTGTTTCTGTAAAGGACTTAATGAAATGCTAAATTAAACGACTCTTGCTGTTCCCTTGATGTAGCTAGAACAAACCCTCCTGAATGTTCTCAGTGTAACTGTGGAAGTAGGTAAAAAGCCACTGAGCGAATCTGAATGGCAAGCTCTGAACTGGGCTCTGTGGGGGACACTGCAAGAAGCCAGAAGGTAGTAGTTCCTTCCCTGCCTGGGGCCTGCAGCGACACAGGGCATCTGTGAGACAGCAAAGCATTAGCTAGAGTGGAATTCCTAAACTCTTCTAAAGGAGGATGCACGGTAGCAGAGGGGAGTCACAGAGCAGTAATTGGTTAGCTTGGGTATAACAAGGACTAGTGTGACATTAAAAGAAATATGTTTATTGATTTTAGAGTCAGAGGAAGGGGGAGTGAAGAGAAACATTGATATTGAGAGAAACAGTGATTCATTGCCTACCACATGTGCACTGACCCCGGACTGAACCTGCAACCTAGGTATGTGCCCTGACTGAGACTTGAACCCTCAACTCTTTTGGTGTATGGGATGATGCTCCAACCAACTGAGCCACACCAGTCATGGCCAGAATGACATGGTTTTAAAAAGCCTTTGAAAAAAATTGTGAAAACATTGAAACACATGAAAAATGATCAGACAGTAATTTAATAGTCTTCTCTGTTATCACTGTGCTTATTTTAAAAATGTTAATATTTGGCTTTTTCTTCTTCAAAATCTTGTCTGTCTCTGAGCATGTGTTCTTGTTTTTTATTTTAATTTTTTTTTGTAAAAGTAGAATCATGTAGAACATGATGGCACCATATAACCTCTCAACCCCGCACTTGCTTCTTTTCAAGTCTTTCCCATCTCCGAGAGTGCAACCCCGTATCTAGCAGATGTGAATTATACAAGCAGAACACAGTGCCACGTTTAACACTTTTTCCCTCTTTCCTCAAATCCAATCAACCCCAAGTCCTGTTGAGTTTATTGCTAAAACATCTTCCAGATCCAGCGTGTTATTTTCAGCTGTACTGCAGTGTGACTATCAACAGTTTCCCATTGCGTTTCACTGGGGTGCTGCAATAACCTTTCAGCTGGTTGAATGCCCGTGCACACCTTACCTGCCAAACTAGGCTCCACACTATAGCCAGAGTGATCTTCAGGAAGCACAGATTTGATCCTAAAACCATTCCAAGAGCTTCCCGTTCCACTTCAGATGAAGATAAAACTCTTTGTTGTAAATGTTAAGGCCCTGCAACATCCCGCTTTGTTAGCATCGTCTTGCGTCGTCACACTCTTCTCCATGGCTGCGCCGTATGGTTGTGCGTGCTGCGTCCTGCATGACTCCTGCAAGCACTTGACACCCTTCGGTGCTTGTGAAGAAGCCTCTTACTTTTATATTTTCAAGTGTATCCTTCCCCTTCCACCATAGATGGTTTACTCTTGTTCCCTTTTCTTCCCAGAGCGTTCTTCCATTGCCTCTTTATCAGTAACCTGAAAACCATGTTTCAAATCTCTGCTTAGTCCTTGGACCTTCAGTTGGGTCAGGTATCTTCATCACACTGAGGAATGGGGCCATGTAGCTCTCCTTTATGCCATGTAATTATTTGACTGGCACTTGTCACTCTCCCTAAACTGTGAAAGGTGGGCAGCACAGTTAGCTCATTATATTAGAAATAGGTGGCACAGAGAAGGAGCCTATTAAGTATGGTCAGTGGGTGAATTTACAGCGTCTGGACTCTCCTTTTCACATACAAATGTGTCACTTACACTCTTCCACAGCACGCCTCGGCTAGTTGTGCATCGTTTACAGGGCACGTCTTCTGTAGCGAGCTGATCTCACGTGTTGGGCGTATTCATTGTTCCCAATTTTCCGGCATTGTTCCTATGCTCTCATTTCATCTGATTGGTTATCAGCTGGACTGAGCGAGAGGAATATGTTTCCTGGATTTATATAAAGAGGAGAGGACATTTTTTAGATGGGAAGAAAAGCGGGTGAAAAGGCATCGTTAGGAGGCAGCCAGAGGTCAGCAGGGTGCTGGGCTCGGCAGAGTCAGAAACAGCTGTGATGTGTAAGCAAAAGTAGGTTCTTATGAAGAGAAAATGAGAATTATGGTAGGGTTGGTAAGAACTAATTCATATAGGTAGATTTCTTTGTTAAAGAGATGTGACTTAGCCCTGACTGGTGTAGCTCAGTGGATTGAGCGTGGGCTGTGAACCAAAGCATCGCAGGTTCGATTCCCAGTCAGGCCACATACCTGGGTTGCAGGTCATGGCCCCCAGCGACTGCACATTGATCTCTCTCTCTCTCTCTCTCTCTCTCTCTCTCTCTTTCTCTCTTTCTCTCTTTCTCCCCCTCCCTTCCCTCTCTAAAATAAATAAATAAATCTTAAAAAAAGAGAGATGTGACTTAAATATTTAGGACTTCATAGCATGGATATTTTGGCACTGTTATTTTAATTATTTTTTAGCTTTCTTCCTCATAGTTTGTTTCTTCAAATCTAGTCTACCTTCAAATGACTGAGAAAAGAGATTATCCTTTATTTATCTATTCTAGAGATAAAATAATGTACAAGCCGGAGAAAAGTCTGTCTTCATGGATTTTCTACTCAGAAAGTAACATATAAAAAGGCAAAAAAAATCAAAAATATAATTTTAAATATTGATAGTTATCTTTAAAATAAATCACCATATCACATGAGAAACTCAAATAGCTACTCCCTCTGACGGACATGTCAGTAATAGCACATACTAATTGTGATGAGAATAAATTAATACCCTGATCAACATTTGGCTGCGATCGCACTCTGGCTGAGATTAGCACTTGGCTGTGAAGAAGTGCCAGTATGCCATGGCACGGGGATGGGGAACCACTAACGCTGCGACCTTGGGCCAACCGTTTGACCTCTTCACACGGCCCAGATTCTTCATGTCTAAGACAGCACAGCGATGCTACCCACGCCGAGGCGTCTCCCAGAAGACTGTATCTGTAGAGAGTAAACTCTACAGATGTAAGTGGGGTATATGTATACAATGAATAGCATAAAATTTAATACAATAAATACAGCTTCCTAAGCAGGAAGCGAAATGTGCCTCTGCGTGTGTCCTTTTCCATCATCTGGGAGGGTCAGAGAGACGTCAGAGGCGTTTCTTCGGTGTTCTCCTATCCAATGGGAGGATACGGAGCTGAGAGGGGGCCAGTGTTTCAGCCAAAGACCTGAGGTCTTTCTCGTACCTGCGCTCGGCTCTTTATAGTGTTTTATTCTGCCTCGACCTCCACTCACTCCTGTTTTAAGTAAGACAGAAACCCACCTCCACCTGGGGGTCACTCCGTGAGGGGCTGTGAACCCTCTTCCCCGGTGTCGCGGTGTCCGCTCCGCTCCTGCGCGGGGCTCTGCGTGTGGAGCTCATTGGGCAAGCAGTGGATGTTTTCAGAGCCTAGATGCTGCGGTTACCTTAGTGAGCAGTTCGCGTGGTGTTTTTAGTTACAGTCCTCATTAGCCTTCTATAGCTAATGAGCTTGCGGGTTATAAATCTACTCATTATTATGAATGATAGGGCCAGTGCTTAAAGTTTGCCAGTTTTGCACTAAGACATAATTATTTATGAAAAGGCCTTGCCCTAGAAATGGAAATTATAATAATTAGATTTAACTTTTCTGTGGCTTTTGTATTCCTCCCCCCACCCCCTTAGGGAAGCAGATGTCTAGGGGATACTAATTACTGGTGGTAGAAAGTTTCCTGCCCAGACAAATCGGAAAGTCAGGAGGCTAAACCCGGGGACTTCTAGCCACCACTTAGCCAGGCGTCTTTAGCAAAGGAACAGTCCCCAGAGGGTGTCTGTCTGTCACCGATAGATTTATGCCACTTAATGTCACCTACTGCGAAGCCTCGGGGCTTTGTTTATTCAGAAAGCAGTGCGTGTTTTTCTAAGATGCTTTTAAAAAGTGGTTAAACAGATATAATGGACTGGTTCCCAAAAGTTTATTCACTTGGTGGAAACTAGACCATGAATAATTTTACATCAGGGAAAGAATGTGGAAAGTATCCCTTTTGGCCAGGACATGGTGGTTCATGGTCAACCACCGGCTGGCCCGAGAGTCCCACACTTAGCAGGGTGTCACAAACTGAAACCCAAGTACTCGGTTCCCCGGTCTGGCTCGAAACTATGCCAATTCAGGTTTTTTATTTTTTATTTTTTTTTTTTGAATTAAAGGGTACAACATACATTCATTAAACCTAATTAAAAATACCCCATTACGAAGATGAAAAGATGGTGGTGGTGGTCCTTGTGGCTGAAGATGGTGTTTCTGCATTTTAATAGAATAATACAATAGAATTAGAATTTGGGGCAATCTTTAGAGACTATCATTCTGAATTAATTTGGCCTGGATGCTAGACCCAACCGCTCCTTCAGACGAGGACAGCAGGGTGGTGTGATAGGTTATGTAAGGTGCAGTGTCAGGCTGCTTATTAGTGGCGGAGCAGGAACTAGGGCACAGGTCTCCCAGCTTCTGGTCCAGTATGCTTCCAGCAGCGCCTCAAAGCCATCAGGCTGTCTGTCTGTGGCTCATCAAGACATCCACCCTGCCTGCTAATCTCCTGCAAACCTTTGCTTCAGCTCTTCCATCTTTCTGTACAACACAGATTCCTCTCTATACAGCCCAGCAGAAGGATGCACTTGCAATGTCATAGAAACACTTCCCAATACTAACATTGCCTGTAAGAAAAGAGATGTACAAACACGTAGCTCTGTCTGCTTTGTGGTTGTGTTCTAGTCTTTCATCTCTGGCGTTGCGGCTTAATGGATGAGTGTGGATTCTGAAGGCAGACTTCTTAGTTCACATCCTACTGGCCTCCCTTATCATCTGTGTTCCCTAGGCAAGCAACTCTCTGCTTGGCGTTCTCATCTGAAAAAGAAACTGAGATTGTTAATAGTAAATACTTCATAGGTTTTTGTGAACGCTAAATAAGCTGACAGTCATAAAGCAGCGAAGAAGGTGCTGGTACACAGTATGGTACTTAGTAAATGGTGGCTGTTCTTTTTTTCTTTTTTTGTTATTAAGTAGAAACATGTCAGGGTATAAAATAATATGGGTGATAAATGTATTACACTTCTGAGTGCTATACATGAGCCATTATATTAGTGAAAGTCATCACCACAACCCAAAGTTGGACTGTATCCCAGTTTTATTGACAAGGGCATCTAGACCCCGAATGATTATGTCATTTGCTCAAAGCCACCCAGCTAGTCACTGACAGTGGCTTCCTTCTGTAACTCACATTTTCGGTACATTTGAATTTCATGGTTTTGCCTATCGATTCAGATTCCAGAGCTTTCCCTCTCAATTTTCTAATTGCAAACCTTTGAAGGCTTTTCTTTTCTTTTTTTAAAAAATGAAAATCATAAGTGATTGGCAATCATGTTAGCTGGGTAATTGCTTTAGGGGCTTTCAAAAAGGCTGAGGCATGCTATCACATGTCATAATGCTTTGGTGGATTCTAAAATTCAGAGGGGAGCACCGGGACGCAGCAGGCCTGAGTGGTAGCAGGAGCTGGGTAAGAATTAAAAAGACCCATCACCTCCAGCACCGGACTCAGGCGGCCTGTGAAGGCCTGCCCCGACAGGGTGGCTCCCTAATAACGATCACCCACAGAATGACACCATCTGGCAAATGTCAGAGGAGAGGGGACAGGAGCCACAGCTGCGACCATCTGCCTGTGCTGCGAATAGCTCAGCAGCGAATGGGCAGGGAGGGTCCGTGCTCCCGGCGGAGTGAAGATGCCGTCCTTGCCCAGCTTGGGTTTTGTTTTTGTTTTTTCAGATTTTCTATAGAGATACTCTTTCAGAGATTCCTAACTTACTCATTCATGTATCCTTTTTTTGTGTGTGAAAGTTGCACTGATACCTCTAACTGCAGATGTTTTGAAATTAAATCCATGTTTTCTTCACTTCATTCCGTTCACTTGTCAAAACCAGGTCTTCTTCCAGTGTTCCTACTTCGGCAAGTGACACTCGATAATCTCTCGAGTGGGGAGACCAGAAATGTGTGCGGATAGGTTATTCCTGCCACCTCCCTCTTCTTCCTCCCCTTATGACTCCCCAGGCTGAGCCGGGCCCCTGTTTTTGGGCTCTCGTGATGTTGCGGTTTTTCATTCATAGCACTTATCAACATTTGTAATAGATTTATATTTGTGTCCATTTCACATATATGTAATATATACATATGTCAGGGTGTAAACATGTCATGGTGTAAACATAATATATACATATATGTGAAATGTATATAACATATACATCTCTCTATATACATACACATATGATATATATGTCTTTTCACTAGCCAGCAATCTCTTCGAGAACAAGTAATCATGTGTATGCTTGTTCATCAGTGCTTATGTTCTGTTTTTGCTAAGTGTGTAGCACTCGGTGAGGGCTTAAAAATTAATGGTTGAATTCACTCTCCTTGCTGCATTATCTCCAATGCCATGTCTTTGGGAAAGGAATTGCTAATAGTGACACATACCAAACAGGAATGGACTGACCCTAGACGTGGTGTTTCTCCATCACTGTTTTCACTAATATCTGGATGGACCTCTGTCACCACAAATTTAGAGAAGTTGGAAATAGGTGATTTTTAAGTCTGCCCCCAATGCCATGCCTCATTATTCTGTTGTGGTCACTCAGGCCTTATAGATTGCTGTAGTGAGAGCCTTGCATCGGGGTGTCAGGAGGCCTGGATGTCAGTCTAGACCTCAGTGACCTTGAACCACTCATTTCTATTATCAGCAACCTTGTTACTTCATATTTAATATGGAGTGCATGAATAGAGATGAATTAGGTTACCCAGAAGTAGTAAGTCATCTTATGCACTCAGGAATTTAACATAACAAAGTTAACTTTTCACTCGGTTTGCGTGCCCCCCGGGGCTGGGCAGAAGGCCCTGCTCCCCCTAGTCACTCAGGAGCCAGCTGGTGGAGGCTTCCCGCTTTTGAAGTCGAACAGTTGGGAGCATCAGTCTTTCCCACATGCCTTCTTGTCCCATCGTGAAAAGAGAGATCGGAGAATGCATGCCATTGGCAAGAAACAGCAAGAGGAAGGGGGAGAGCCGAGAAATACCGGAGAGCAAATGTAATATTTGCTGCATATGACTATTTTCTACATGGGGGATTTTTTATATTTTCGTTTGTTTTCTTGACTGGTGGAAGCATTTCCCGTGATGAAATAGTATATAAACACACGAACCAAGTAAGAGTGAAATCGTACTGATGAGGCGAGCCTCGGGCTCCGCCGCCTGTTCGTTCTGGCCTTCCCAGCGAGCGCGCCCCGTGATTATGCCCCAGGCACCGCGCTGGCCCGCCTCGGGCTCCGCGCTGCGCGGCCTGAAAACCGCCTGCCCAGATGACGTCTCAAGTCACTTCCAACGTTTGAAATTCTATTTGTAAATAGTGATTTTTTTTCAAATGTTTTTAGCAACCGTATATACTGTTAAAAGCCTGTGACCAATTCTTAGGGATTTTTAAAAATGACTTTTTAAATTGAAAACATAGATACTATTATTAAAAAGGAAAATAATCCATCTATAATTCCTAACAAAATTGTGTTCTATTTGCCTTTAACTCCTGTCCACATTTGTATATATTTTGCATAGTTGTATTTATGTGCAGTTTTGTATTTTTTATTTCACATTTTATCATACACTTTGTCAAATCTATTTGGGCTGTATAATAATTATTTTTATAGATGGAATATTATTAGCAAAAGCAATCTTAAGTGAATACTCTAAGTCCTTAACTTAATATCTGGAAATATGTTAGTTCCCCCAAAATGACAATAATAATAATAATAGTAGTGGCAGGTTGAATTTTTAAGAGAAAATTAAAAATAAATTAAAGATTTTCCTAAAGGAAAATTAGTAGGCTGAGTAGTAGGCTCTCTGTGAACCAAACATATTATCCAAACTAAAACCAGAATTACGTTAACATATTGCCTAGAATGCACCCAACAGCAGGTTTTGTCTCAGTGCTTTCTGTGATTATCATACTTACTCCTCCCAACAACCTATGAGCAGTAGGTAAAATTATTTTACAATTAATTTTACAGAGGCTAAAACTGGAGCTCAGTCTGTTTAGCAGTTTGTCTGGAGTTAGCTGGCTAGACAGTCCCTCACTCTGGACTCAGACCGAGGTCTGTCTCCTGAGCAGAGGCCCCTGCGTCCCACTAAATGGGATGTGTCGGGGCAACCGTCCATGATGAGGTGAAGAAATGGGGCACTTCTCTAGCTGGCCTCCCCCGATCCGACTGTTTTCTGTTTAAAGTTACTAGCACTTAAAAAACACACTGAAATTTAGTTCAAAGGTATAAAATATAAGTAGAATGTTAAGGAAGACTTTTAATGCTAATATACTTTCCTGTGGTTTTATGCTTCCTTTTACCATAGAATTAATGAGAATACACAAATGGAAAATTACTCTGGATTAATATTAATTCTGTCTGCTGACCCAGTAAAAAATAGGAAATAGATTATGTAAACCAAGCCCAGCAAGAAAACAACTTATTTAAACTGCTTTCTAGCCAGTGTACACAATAGTAATGGCTCCAACAGTGTTGCAAAAAGAGAAAGGGTATGAGCAAATATTGATTATTAATTATTTAAATATTTACAAAGTTCATACTAAAGGACCTGGACTATATAGGTGGTACTAACAAATGCATGTAGGAGCAAAGACCACAAAACCAAATGCCCATTTTCTTCTTAATAATATATTTCTCTTCATACCAGTTGATTTAAGAACATTTTATTTTTATTTTATTTTAAAGATTTTATTTATTTATTTTTAGGGAGGGAAGGCAGAGAGAGAGAGAGAGAGAGAGAGAGAGAGAGAGAGAGAGAAAGAGAAAGAGAGAGAAACATCAATGTGCGGTTGTTGGGGGTTATGGCCTGCAACCCAGGAATGTACCCTGGCTGGGAATCGAACCTGGGACACTAAGAACATTTTATTTTAAATGCTGTTGCATGATATTGGTTTTGTTGATGTTTTCTCCTCATTTCGTCCCTGAGTTAAGATGTAGACCATGGACATGTCTGATCTGGCTCAAGTAGTGTTGATAATTATTTGTCAACATCCTAAGTTTGGGACCATGGCGGGCAGAATAGTGGCTCCCAAAGGTGTCCATACCCTAAGCTTTTGAATCCAAGAATGCTTTATTACACAGCACAAGGGACTTTGCAGATATAATTAAGGTTATGGACCAGATCTTTAAATTCAATATTATGCTGGCTTATCCAGGTGGGCCCATTCTAATTATATGACTTTATCCACCTGAGCAGCAGGGAAAATCTAAGAGAGTCAAAGCTTTGGAGAGACCGAACTCATGGTTGTGGAGAGAGGCCCCCTGGAAAGTACGAGAGGGGATGCGGGCAGCCGGGAAATTGGGATTACGTTCTACAATCCCACGGAATTGAATTTGGCCAAACTTGGATCAGCCTGGAAACTGATGAATTCTCAGAACCCCGAGAAGGAAATGTAACTGGCTGGTACTTTGATTTCAGCCTTAAGTGACTGTAAGCAGAGGTCCCAGCTGAGTCACCCTCTAACTGGGTTCTGACCTTCAGACTGTGAGATAATAAATGAGTGTTGCTGTAAGCCCCTAAGGTTTGGGTATTTTTTTTTATGGCAGAAAAGGGAAACTGATAGAGGTAGCTCACATAGAAATTCATGTTTTGGGGCACATTTTTGTCTGGTTACACTGGATTGGAGTTGAGTCGTAGAGGCCCCTCTTGGTTGAAGCCTGTGACTCTGGTTTAGACAAGTTACCAGTGGCCGGCTTTACTCATTCGCATAATGTAACTGTCCTGTTGGCTTTTGTATTTTCAGAGGCTGATCTAAAAGTTGAAAGAGACAGAACTAGATAGGAACACCCGTGGTCCACTTGGGATCCATCTCTCTTCCAGGGACCTTGACTTCCGTGTGGCTAATTTTTGCCTGATATCCTTCACATTACACCCCACTCCGTCCTTTATTTCTGTCTCCCTCCATCTCTTTCTTTCCTTATTTTTAACAGAGCTCATGGGAGCCAACACAGCTGGTTACTGGAGAAACGTAACTCTTTCTCTTCACAGATATTTTTCAGACATAAATGTTATGACGTATTTCTTTTATCAAGTTTCTCTCATGGTCTCAGTTGCTATGGAGTATCTTCCCTCCATTTACTGAACCATGCTGGACAAATATTTTTACTGCAGAATCCAAGTAGAGGCACTGCTCCAATGTTTTCCATTTAATTGCAGCTGCTACACATGAGGACCGGGTAGTAGGTTATGTAGGTAGTGTAAACAAATGCATGTCGTTCTTGGTGTGGGACTGTTTTGCACTAGATGGAATAAGTCTAAAGAGTGAAACAAATCTCTGCCTGGGTAACTGTTGCAGAGATCCCCCTGCCCTCAATATTTGGAAGGGTCTTTTCTAAGTGATTGGGGGTCTCCATAAAGCTGAAGAAAAAAGAAAACAGTCTGAGGTGGGAGGTGTGGAGTAGAAGTAGGAGAGGGGCAATTTCTCAAAGGGAGTGTGAGGCTGAGCCAGTGAAGAACGTTTGCTCTGGAGTGTTCCTTAGTGACACCTCTGCCTTCTGGGGTCACCGCCACCTTGCTTTTGATACCTTTCCAGCAGGAAGAAAGGCCTTTCGAGGAGCCCAGTGATCCCACGGTTTTAGGGCATTTTATCTGATTTCTTCCTTGTGTTCCTCTGTCTGGCAGAGCAGGAATGTGATGGGGATCCAAGGAGTTGCTGGTTTAATTCTTGTTCATCACTGCCTCCATCCGTTCCTTGTTTTTCCTCTCTAGGAAATAAAAGGACATGGTATCATTTTTTTCTGTATTGATTGTACAAGAGGGAGAACAGCCAGATATTTTCAGTGTTTGAATTCCTTTCTCTTTCCCATTATGCATTTAAGATTTCTGGTGGCAAAGTCTCCATATCCTGATCCCCATCTCATACTCAGAATTCAGCACAGTGCTTGTCATGTGAGAAGCTTTCAGTAATTCTCTGTTGAATGAAAGGTATATGCATAAATGGTCATTTTTATGGATGGGATTGTGTGGACAATTACTAATTCTGAATCACAATGTTACAAGGCACTGAAAACAAAGCATTTAAGTGTAAGCATGGTTCAGAAACCATTTGTTCAAGAAGTTGAAAGAATTTAACTTCCCGTATGTATCCACATGGGGGTAATGCCTCAGCCGGAGACTGGGTCTGCTCCGTATCCTGTGTTATAACAGCCAGACAGTGTCATGTGTAGGAGGCCAGGAAAGTGAAGAAGTAAAAGTAATTGGTGATGGACTACAAACTGTCTTGTTGTGGATGCCAAGCATCTGAGAGTGTCTAACCTTGGCCCCTCAAAATCTCCAGATAGCCACCTGGACTGGCAACGGGGACTCATCTCAACTGAAGATTTTCTAGCTGCTCTTTGCAAAATGTTTGGACCTTCTTCCAGGCTCACTGTGTGTGTCTGCCGTCTTAGTTTCTATGTGCCTTGATTCCTTATTGGTCTCACACTGTATCCATTATCTGTTTTGTTGGCTGCAGTTTCTCTTCTGATCTTACCCACTGGATGTTGCTCATGACCCCACCAGTCATTTCAGGGTAGCCTGGGAGCAGACACAGACCTGTAAGCTTACCAAGAGCTCTTCCTCTGAGAAGGGTTCCCGGGTTAATCCTAGAAAAGGAAGTCAGTGTCTAGGGGCTGGGAAACTGCGCATGTCCCTCTCTTCCGAGATGAAAAGCACAATTGAAAAGTACCTCCCAAGAATTTTCTAAGATTATTTTTATTGGTGCATTTGTTTTCTATTTAATTGGTACATATATTTTCTATTTGAAAATAAATGCATACTTATTATAAAATGCAAATAATGGCAATTATAGAAAATGAAAATTGCTTCTTTTTATCCACTCCTTCATTCTGCTTTTCAGATAGAACCAGAGGTGGTTCTTGGCATAGTTCAAGCCTGTCTTTCTTATGTAGTCTCTTAATTTCGTCTGACCCCAGTTGGAGTTCAAGCTCCTTTGCTCTCTTTCTGAGTGAGGTTATGCAAGACACTGAATCTTTCTCAGCTTTAGTTTATTAATTTATAAAATAGAATTTCTTCACTTTGTAAAGTACATAAATGTCTAATCACTATGTTATATGCCTGAAGCTAATATTATGTCAACTATAAAACTGTATTTAGAAAATAAATTAAAAACAAACTAACCCAGCCTAGAAAGTTAGAAAGAGAGAGGGAAAGAAAGGAAGAAAGACAGACCTAAATGGTATCTTAGACATTCCTCCATTCCATGAACACAGGGCCATCTGACAGAGGACTTGGTTTTAGGGTGGGTCTATTTGGATTAACAAATGCCAATTTCTTTTTCTAATTGTACCTACTTAATAGGCTTAATGTAAGGTTCCAATGATATAATGTACATAAATGTGCTCATCAAATTGTTTGGTATTCAATACATAGCAACTGGTATTAGTGACGTATTGCTGTTTACTTTATAATATTTTACTAAAAATCTTCTAAGTCAATATATAAACATCAAAGTTATCTTTTAAAATGACCTCAGAATATTCTAAAAGATGGGCATACTATGATTTCCCTACTAATTAAATTTCCATTCAAGTGGTTTGACTATTTCTTGTAAATATAAGATTAAGACCATTTAAAAATTCCTCCAGCAAACCCTCAGTACTTATCTAAGGCCAATCATTGGCTATGACATTCACTGCTTATCTGGTTGAATGTGATTCATTGTGATTCCAATTTAGATGATACCTAATCAAACACTGGTGCCATCTTAGGGGTATAAATGACTATGAATAAGCTCAATCCGGTACTAAAAGTTATGAACTCTGCAAAGGATTAACTGGCTGAACTAAACATTTAATCTTTTGCATGTTATATAAAAATATCACTTGGTAGTATTGTTGAAGAACGGAGTAGGAAATTTATATCATCTGCCTTTTTAAAACATCAGGGTTACCATAAAAATTTCATCATAAATTCACATCCAGTTGCTAGAGTAATCCCTGATAAAGGTGTCCAACCATTTAAGTAGTTTATGGCTCATTCATATCATTCTGTACATACTTGAGCCATACAGTTTATTTCTTATAAAAATCAGGTGACAGTAAGAGCTCATGATAGCACACGTCTGTTGGACTGGGCCTCGGTCACCAGTCCAAAGACTAGACCGTTTCTAGAATCTGCACAAAATGAAACTTCCCTGCCATACCTCTTTGCCTAAAGTCAATAAGTACATAAATTTACATGCAAGATATCATGCAATTCTGTTTTTACAAATAAGGTTCCAGACAAGCAATGATGAGAGAAGCAAGGATGGAGTTTGGAGGGAAAGAAGCTGTAATTTCTCAGCACAGCATAAGAGTTGCACTTTTGTCGCCAATGGGAGAACCTTGCCTTTCCACCAGTCTTCCCTTTCTTATGTCGCCTGCCTGCTATATTCATGAGATTTTGAGGGACCTTAGTTTGTTTTCATTATAGATATTTTAAGAGGTGACTGGAACCTAAGTGTTGAGGATTAGAGAACGAGTAATTTCCATCCCAAGAGCATACTATAGATTGCAGGCTCTAAGTCTATCCTCATTTTAGAGTTTAAAGTCAATTGTTGGATTGAGCAGTGGTTCTAATTAGGGAAATAAAAAAGATAGAGAGCCTCTTAAAGCTTCACACAAAATCCCACTCCTGAATAAAATGCCAATTTGGATGAAAGGAAAGAGTTTTAAGCGGCCATTGGCCTCCCAAGAGGAAGAGCGTGAGGGAAATACTGCAGGTTCTCAATGGCTCGCTGACTCGGGCCTCCTGCCGCTGCTGCTCGGACGGCCGGTCTGTGGCTGCGCGGATACAGCCCCATTCTCCTCTTTTCCTCTCAGAAGCCATTTGCCATGCTTTTACAGGAAATATGTCGAAAATATTGCTTCAGACTTCCTGATATCAAAAACCGAATGTAGGACACAAATGAAAAGAATCATAGAAAAAGCCCTGCTTTGGCTAACTTAGGAGTTTTTAAATTTCAGACTTTCTTTGTCCAGCCGCTCCAGGCCAGCTTGTTCGAATCTCGGTTTCCCTGGGGTTCTTTGTGCTCTCTGGTTTCTCTAGTCCTGGTTCAGGCTAAGTCGTTCTCCCACGGACTGGATTTCTACTGGGGAAATATCATGGACTGACATTTCATTCCTTGAGCGCACGTGTCCTGAATGCCCTCTCCAGACTGGGCACTTTCCACAGTGTTTGGGAATAAAACAGGAAAGCTTTTTTTTTATCTTTATTATATATTTTCCCATTACCATTTAGTCCCCTTATACCTCCTTTCCCCCAGCAATCACCACACTGTTGTCCATGTCCATGAGTCCTTTTTAATAGGAAAGAATCTTACCTTCATGAAGCTTATAGTCTAACAAGGGAAGAAAGAAGATGAACAACAAACACAATAAAGAAGTAGACTACACAGCGTGCTGGAGAGCCGATAAGCACCGTGCAGATAAAGGGAAGAAGGAGAGCCGGGGGTGCGGGTTGAGAGTGTGGGAGGCGGGTTGCGGGTTCAAACGCGGTGGTTAGGACAGTCTTCCCTGGGAAGGTGACTTATGAGCAGTGACATGAAGGAAGTGTGGATTAGCCTTGTGATTATGGGGGGAAGAACATTCCAGGCCGAGGAAGCAGTTGGAATAGAGTTTCCCTGGCGGGCTGGGAGAGGTTATGGGGTGGGTGCCGGCAGGTCGCAGAAAACCTCCACGTGCCCTTCAAAGAGTTTGGCTTTGACTCTGAGTGAGGAGGAGCTATGGTGAGGTTTTGGGCAGAGGACTGCCGGGGTCTGACTCGTGATTCACAGGGATGACTCTGGCTGCCGTGTTGAGAATACTCCTTCCCTCGCATTGGGCTACCTTCTAGAATCTATACATATCTATGATCAAGTTTACTTCTGGGCCCTGCACACTAAATGGCTAAAAATATGTTGACTTCTTTCTATTTTAAAATAAAGTTACTTAGAACAATGCTAGATGTGGTGCTCTTCCCCTTCCCACCAAATATAAATTGACTAATTTAAGCAAATTTCCTCTGACTACTTATTATCACTCCTGCATTTGAAATGCCTTGGGCAGATTTTGCAGTGTCTACCCTGCTTTTACAGTTCATAATCAGCTCCTACTTCGACTAAAGGAGTTAATTAATTCCTAACAGTTTTCTGCAACTTACTCTGAGTACTGATTTTAATTGGTAGCTTTTTAAAAATGTTAGGTTGTTTTTTTTTTTTTAAGGAAACTTCATGCAGTAGAATTTTCTGTGACACTAGCTACTCTTAATTCAGGTGAAAGTATTATCTTATAGAAATCCAATCACCTGGTTTGAAAGCACAGAAGAAATTATTAAGCAAAGGTAAATAGTTCTATTCACAGTTACCCTGCTTTGAACAGTGCATTAATTTTTTTTACTCTTTTTTCCTACTTGTTTTTAATTTGCAGCAGGATATAAAAACTGACCCACGGAGAATAAAAGATGGTCTAGAATGAATTGTGATAACATGAACACAGATACAACTTTATTCAAAGAATTCTTTAATAAGATTTTACTTTTTATTGCTGGAAACAGTATTCTGTTGAGTTACATCAAATACCTTAAGATTCAAATTAAAGCAAGTTTAATTTGATTGCACAGTCTCCGTAAAAAACCTGATTTTCATTCTAAAATAGTAAATTCCATAGCGTGAGAGATTATAAGTGGTATGAATGTTAATGGGACATGGTCCTATATGCCCATCAATGCCATATGTACTTGTGTTCAATGTACCCAATAATATTCTCAGAGCTTTCAGAGTACAGTTGGTGACCCTTATTTGCAACTTCAAAGTCCACTAAACTTATTTTTTAAAAGAAAAACATCGAGTAGTACTGACAATACTAATGTTGGATTCCTTAAATGTTTTAAGCATAAAATAGAATCTAATAGCTAGAAAAAATAGCTTTAAGAAATTGTCGAGGCATGAGAAATAAAATTGTAGGTACAGATCGGAAACACATGAACAACAGTTTCACCATTATCTCATTTCAGGCTTCCTCTGTTTGGGGCGTAAGTAAATCTGGCCTCAAAAAACCAAATCAAAACAAAAAATAACTAATATGAGAAAATGACTATAGTTTTATCATTGGTTTCCATGGGAAGATTTCCTGACACATAATATATTTATTTAAAAAATATTTACCATGTTTCTGTCATATTGTAGGCACTGGATTAAGTATTGGGAAACAATGGTCAATGTGGTATTTGTTTTCCTCCTCTGGGCAGTCAGTATTCTGGGGGGAGGGGAGAACACAGATTAAAAAGAAACAGATGAGTTAAACGATTGCACACTCTAGGAAGAGCTGTGAAGGAAGCAAGGGAGGTGGGTGATAACGAAGGGGAAGCTGTTTTCCAGTAGGGTGGCAGGGGACAGCTTCTCTGTGGAGCTGATATCAAACTGACCCCTAAAGGAAGAAGAGAGACGGTCCGTATGAAGACAAATGGGATAAGGGATGAGAGAAGGAAGGGCAAAAGCATGCCAGGCAGAGTCATGGAGAGAGCTTGTATGAAAACCCTAAGGGGGCAATAAGACTGGTTTATTCCGGGATCTGGGGGTCCCTAGGGGGAAGCAATCAAGGAATGGAGCCAGCCGGTAGGAGGATGTGGGGAGCCCCATGCTAAGTGATACGGGGTTTGCAGAGTGTGGTAAACCTCCTGCACTGGGAATCCCCTGCAAGGTTTAGTCATAACAACGATGCTCTTAGGTGTACGGTTTAAAGCTTATTCTGTCTGTTGGAGAGAGAATGCATTGTCGTTGGTAATCAAAAATTACTCTGAAAAACAGCAAAAATTCACCCTGGCTGGTGTGGCTCAGTGCATTGAGTGCTGGCTTGTGAACCAAAGGGTTGCTTGTTCGATTCCCCGTCAGGGCACATGCCTGGGTTGTAGGCCAGGTCCCTGGTGGTGGTGATGGGGGGGTGCATTAGAGGCAACTACACATTGATGTTTCCCTCCCTCTCTTTCTTTCTCCCTTCCTCCTCTCTAAAAATAAATAAATAAAACCTTTTAAAAAATAAAAACATATCCGATTTAAATATTACCAAATCTAAAATGTAATGAAGGAGTGGAAGCTTTCTGTTGAAATAGCCCAGGCAAGAGTGACCTTAACTGGGGGGACAGCCACGATGATGGGGAAAGTGAACACATGCGAGACACCTGTAGGGTGGACTCTTCTGGGCTGGCCGTTGGGTGGATGTGGGTAGAGACAAAGGAACAGGTAGGAATTTATGGTGTGAGCATCTGAGTGAGTTGTGGCACTAGAAATACAAGTTTGAGAAGATAAGCCACCGTAATTCTGGACATTTTGAAGTTGAAATGGCTTTGAGAGATCTCACTAAAAACAGGCACGTGGATCCATGCGTCAGAAGAAAAGGCTGGGCTAGATATGAAAGTGTTAGATGGAAAGCAACACAAAACAAAACAAAGCACACTGGCTTCCTCGATGGAGGACCGTCATAGCTTGGGCTGCCTTAGTAAAGTGCCATAGACTACATGGCTTAAACAAGAAAAATTTACTTCTAAGCATTCTGGAGGCTGGGAAGACGAAGGTCAAGGTGCCAGCCGCTGTGGTTCCTGGGAAGAGCATTCTTGCAGACAGCTGCCTTCTTGCTCTGCCTTGACACGGTGGGGAGAGATGCCATGTCTCCTGTCTGTTCTTAATAGGGCGCTAATCCCACCAGGAGGGCTCTACCCTCGTGACCTTCTCACCTCCAAGGCCCCACCTCCAGCACCAGGCCCTTGGGGATTAGGGCTTTAATGTAGGAATCTGGGGGACACAAACATTTCAGCCCATAGCAAGGACCGAGTTGGAATTTACTCACAGGGATTCGCCTCCTGAGAGTGCTTTGCATCTCTTCCCCGTGGCCTGGCCCTCCGGTATTTCCGTTTCACCTTGGAGCCTCGCTCCTTTGGGGACTGTAGGGCCCCCTTGTCCTCGCCTCCCACCTTCCAGCCCCCTTTGGAGCTGTGAGTGATGCAGACTCATAGTCCTCTTTCACTATCATATTTAATACTCGGTTTTCTTTATTGTTCTTTCTTCAGACGGGGGTTGTGTTGAAATGTCATACCATTTTTCTAAGCCATAATAAAAATGTGGAAATGTCTTTAGAGAATGTTTATTATAGTGACACCCCCCCATCGCCACCATCTGCACTTGTTTATAGATAAGAAAACAAGCAAAGAGAGAGTGAAGCAGTTTCTTCAAGTTCTAAGACCTTTAAGGGTCATGCGGGGTCTCTGATTCAGGTCAGCTGACAGCAGCTTCTGTGTTTTCTAAAACATCAGATTCCCCTCACTTAGTTTTTATGTCTGAAATAGTGTTTCACAAATTAACTTAAAATAAGGGTTACGTTATACTGAAAGTGAAATAATAGAAATCATTTGATTTTCTAAGCTCTGCTATAAATTAAATTCCCCTGACCTCTGGATAAGCAAAGAACGGTATTTTAGAACTTAAGTAAAATCATAATATTTTAAATCTAGAAGTGCGTTAGAGATCGATCCGAACTGCAGCCCAAAGACATTACGGATGTTCCCCAAGGTCATGCAGCGTGCTGGAAGAACAGCCCAGGCTCCACAGGAGTTCCTAAAGGCGACTCCAGAGCCTTCCCTGTCGACCTTCTGAAGTGATAAGCACCTTGCAATGCAGGGTGACTTTTGTAGAGCAACCCTGCGCATAAATTACTGATGACTCATGGTTAGATGCTTAGTCCTCCTTTATTGACCTTTTCAGAATATTAATTTTCTTTTCTGCGAATGTCTTTTTGAAGATAACTTTTATTAAGTTTATCTGTGAATGTCTTGATAGAAGATTTTCAGGGTTCACATGGAATAAAATGCTTTCTGCTGAAACGCATAAAAGCTCTCTGTCTTACCGTTATCAAAATAGTTCTGGACTTACTTACCGAACACCTGTTCTGCGGCCAGCTTGGACAAGAAAATCATTAAAAGCAAGCTTCCTCCCAAACGGCCCTTTGTAATGGGGAGAGATCTATACAGAAAAATAATATGAAGGGGGTTAGTCAGCTATAAAAGTATTTGCTATAGATTATAAGTGGTGGGTAGATCAGAGAAGAGTTAGGTTAAGATACAGACAAATCAGAAATTAAATGGGTTAAAAATGGTACTCTTGGATAAAAGGGGATGATTCTTATACATTTAGGTTTGCAGGTTTAAAATTCATGAATTTTATTAATCTTCCAGTGATTGTCCCAGCATGTTGTATATCCATCTATTACATTTTAGTGCCTCCCTGTGATTTAAATATTATCAGGCTACATATCTAGTTAATATAGCTCAGCGTACTCATCAAAAATTACTTTGAATGGAAGTGGCCACTTTACATATTACCAAATCTAAAATGAAAAATTGGAAAGTTGTTAATATCATATGTAATTAGCAACTCCCTCACTAATCTTTAAGTGTTATCAGTTCCTATTTAACCTAATCCTGGCCTGATTTTGGAGCCAGATTCCTTTGGGCTCCCTGCCCCTTCTCAGAAGTCAGTCCCTACGTGAGCCTTTCTTCCCACCCGTGAGAAGACAGTGGGGTATAAGGGGAAGCACGCTGGTTGGAAAGACACAAAATTTAATGCAGGCTAGGTCACAACTTTGCTGTGTGATGGTGGGCAAATCTCTTAGCATTTCATATCATTTGATAGCATGAGGGGCTATACTCAATGTTTTAAAGAACAAAGCCCTGGCTGGCGTAGCTCAGTGGATTGAGCGCGGGCTGGGAACCAAAGTGTCCCAGTTTCGATTCCCAGCCAGGGTACATGCCTGGGTTGCAGGCCATGACCCCCAACTGTACATTGATGTTTCTCTCTCTGTCTCATATATATATATATCTCCCTCCCTTTACTCTCTAAAATTAAATAAATAAAATTTAAAAAATATTTTAAAGAGCAGTTCCATGTCTGAAGATCCATGGACAGGAAACATTGTCTCTTTTTATATGCACAACTCTGCAGTGTTGGCTGCTTAGTTAAAACAAAACCAAAACCAAAACCAAAAACAATGTATTTGGGAACGCTAATGCTTTTTCTCTTATAGGAATTTGACTCATAGTAAGAAATGGTTTCCTAGCAACAGTTCAGCCCCTTTACAAATTTTAAGCAACTTTAGAAAATGGGACATGTACATTTCCATAAAATATAACATCCAAAAGCAACATAGTATTTTATAAATGTCAGTTACCACCAGAGGGGAGGCAAGGGGGAGGGGGAAAGAAGGGGAAGGGTCTAGGCAAGGAACATGTACAAAGGACCCTGGACATGGACAGCAGGGTGGGCATTGACTGTGTATGTGTGTGTGTGGGGGGGGGGGGGTAAGTGGGGAAGGGGAGAGCAATGGGGAAAATCCGGACAACTGTAATAGAACAACAATAAAATAAAATAATGTACTGTGGTCAGATAAAATTTTAATGTTTTGGGAAGATGAGGCAAGGTTATCTGGGAACTCTGTATTATATTTGTAATTTGTTCTGAGTCTAAAATAATTCCCAAAGTTAAAAGAAAGATTTTTTTTGAAACTTGAATGCCAGCTAGTGGAATTTAACTTTAAAATTACCTTCGATAAACTTGACTTGAATTAATTGAATTCCACTACCTTCTGTATCCTTTCAGTTATTTTAGACCCTTTAGTTTTCCAGGAAAAGGAGACATTACAGTGGAGTGACTAGGATACAAATCTGAAATCCGCTTCTCTTCTTCTGCTCCCAGGTGCTTGGTGGACCTCTGTTCTGTGATTGTGTGCAGTAGTGGGATGAGGAGAGAGTTTGGAATCAGGTGGTTTAAGATGAATCTCTGGTTGGACCATGACTCAGTTTCTCCATTTGGAACAAATGGCTGTAGTAACAATACCCATCACACAGGGCTGTTGTGCGAAGTAATGAGGTGCTACATGTAAAATCCCCTTAGAAAGTGTTGGGCAAATTTAGTAAGCTCATTTCACAATAGGCCAGAAAATGTGATGTAGTTGAAGGAGCAAAAAATAGGAGGTTTTCATTCCCAGGGCTTTGACCTGGGCTGGGGAAGCAGACTAACCACGCGCCAGGCAGTCAAGTGCGAACCCCGATGCCGTTCTCTGATAATGAGTTTATAGGGACAAAGAAAGATGAAACCCACGCAGCGAGAGGGATCCAGGAAGGGATTACGGAAGAGAATGGATTTAGCAAATATGTGTTCTTGGCAACAAAACAGATCTCAGTCAGTTACTTAAATTTTAATCTATAGAGATAATACCCCTTGTAAAGTACCTTAACGGTTTTAATTTTTAAAGTCCCTCTCTATAAAAAGCACTATTGTTGTATCCACAAATTATAGCAAAATCCCAAGCATTCAAATGAATATTTTTGCTACAGACTCCAAGGTTAGCTGCAGGAAATTAAACTGAATGATAACAAAATGTATAATAAAACCTGAAGACAGAGATCCATATTTTGACCAGTGATAGAATTTTTCTAACAGCAGAATATTTATAATACTATTTTTGGCAAAGGAAAGTTGATAAGCTACTATCCTGAACATTCAGTTCTCACGGCAAAGTTCTCAGAGGAAGAAGTTCAGACCAGATCAGCAATTGCCTTTCAAGCTTGTGCCCAGTTGCATCAAAGTCACATCCACTCCCATTCCGTTGGCCAGAACAAGTCACATAATCAAGCCCAAGGTCAATGAGGCAGGCAACTGTAATCTGTCCACAAGGAAGCATGGGATGGGTGCAGAGGAAGCAGATAATTGTGAGCAATTAATGCAGCTCACTGTAGTGGTAAATATTTTCCTCCTAGCTACTGCTTTTTGATATATTTGATGTCACCATTTCAGCACTCTCATACACATACACAGTAATGTAGGAATTCCTTTATGCAATGCTTCATGTCACTTTTTAACAGAGATCAAGAAGGGAGGACATTGGGAGATGAATTTTAATCGATACTTTCACAGCACAATTCATTTACTTATGTATTCATTAATTCAACAAATATATTGAGTATCTACCATGTGCCAGGCATTATTCTAGGTACTAGAGATTCCGAAGTAAATAAAACAGACATGGTCATAGAGAATATATTCTTTTGGGGGGAAGAGAGAAACATTTTTAAATGGATAAGAAAGGGTCTGTCCAGAAAATATCCATCCATATACTATGAAAAATAGAGACATTTATTGAAGAAGATACAAGAAGCATTGTACATAGGACAGTGACACCTCAGTCCCACTCCAAGTAGGGATCTTGGGACCTCTTATAGTTTTCCCAATCACCATTAGCTGCCTCATTGTATTTTCTTGAATCTCATTGACTTTCAAAGGTGATTTTAGTTTTGGGAACAGCCAGAAGTCACAGGGCACCAAATCTGGGCTGTAGGGGGGCTGAGTCACCTGGGTCATTTGATATTTCATCAAAAAATTCTACATGAGACATGATGTAGGGTGGGGTGTGTGGTCATGATGAAGCTGCCATTCACCAATTAAATTGGCCATAACTGCAGTGTTCTGAACCATCTGAATAGTTTTTGCAGAGGAACATTCAAGATTAAATGAAAAATTTCATGCAGATTTGTTGCTCTACTCATTTTGAATACAATGGCCACAGAGTATACATGCTCACTCAATGGCACCTACCACCCCCACTGACTAGTACAGTGAAGTCATCACTGTTCATGCATGCGCATTCCAGTCCACTCTCCTTGGCTGCAGTTACATCAATGTCATGCAAACTGTTCTCGTTATATTAATGATGGCTGGACTTTTTTGGAACAGACTTCATATATCAGATGATGATGCTTACTGTACAGGTAGGATGGATCAGGATTTGGGGAAAGTATGACTGCAGCAGCTTTAGATAAGGACACCAAAGACAATCTAGTCAGGTGACAGTTGAACAAAGACCTGAATGAAATGAGGCAACAGGACATGGGGTGTCTGGCCTAGGGGAAAGCAAGTGCAAGTTCTGGAGGCATGAGTATACTTACTGTGCCAATGAGCAGTGAAATGCAAGACCACAGTGGGCCTTACCAACTATGGTGAGAAATTAAAGTTTTATTTTGAATAAGAAGAGAATTCATTGGGAAGTTTGAGCCAGTCAGTTTACTCTCAAATTCAGGTATCATCAACTTTTCTTTCACTTTAGAACATTTCTTTTGCTTAGAAATGATGTGTTCTGTTTCTAGAACCTTGCCTTATGCTTTTTCTAGAGTACTGATGTGCTCTTGTGTTCTTCTTTTACGTTTGGTCATGTTGTTATCCTTCCCCTCCAGAATCTCTCACACCCTGAGGGCTCATTCTGCTTGTCTGTTTTCCCTTTTGTGCTGATGGTGTCCCACTGAGCTTGCGGGAACTTTCCTTCGTCTGCCACCAGTTGCTGGGTGCCTTAAGTGTTGACAGCCCCTGGGTGGTGTAAGTTGCAGGACTCTCTGCACATATTGGTTAATGTTGTAATAGTTGACAAGTTGTCAGCCACCTCCAGATACTCCTCCCATTCTCTTCTCAGTCCCTAAGCCTAATGGATGGCAGATGGTCTCGATCCACTTCTTCAGTCATTACTGATGCTTGGGCTCCGTGGAGAGCGGGCCTGCTGTGGCAACCTGATTGCTGTCTCAGGCCTCTCCAATGCTGTCCTCCAGACTCCCCTTTTGTCCAGAGGAACATCCATCTCCATCAGGAGGAAGGCAGAGTTGAGACCTTGCTTTCACTCTCCCAGGCGCTCTGTCCCTGTTCTCCCTAGAAGCTGCTTGCTCAACAAAGGTGGACAGGTGAGAACTGAGAGGCTAACCAGACTGGGAGTCATTCAGGCCTCCATCTTCCCAGAATCCCCGAGCTGCAGAAATGATATTGCATTTCTATGGAACTTTCTTAAATACTAGATGAAATTAATACTATTCAATCATTGGTGCATACACACACACACACACACACACACACACACACACACACACACATAAAGTGTCTTTATAAAGGTAATTTCCATTTTATATGTTTACTTTGTAACCATGTAGAACTCAAGGAATATAAAACTTAGTAACTGAAGTGCCTGTTAAGACAAGGCTATTAGCTTCTAGTTTTATTACTAGAAAATATGCTATTTAATTCTTTTAAAGATAATCAGTTCTATGCTGATGTTACAAATGTGCAGGTAACATGTTTCTAGTCAGTTATGGGTATGGCTTCAGAGTGGATTCTTTCTGTAATCGTGCAGAGAGGTGCTATGTGACTTACACAAACGGGTACACAAGGTTGTACAAACACTTGTGCTGCACCTGGGACAAGCCTGCCGTATCTGGAAACTCTTGAGCGGCATCCATAGAATTCAGTTCAACTACAAGGGCAGCCACAATTGTGAAAATAGTGAGTCATGATTTTTTCTTGAGCTTTTGAAACACCAAAGTAAAGACATGGTGGGTGAAAACATTGAAGAGAGAAAAATGTGTAGCTCAGCAAGTGACAAGTGGAAAAGCGTGGATTTTATTTGTCTAGGTTCAGGATGTCCCCATGGTCAATAGGATTTGGTTGGCTATTTGTCAAAATTGACTTCTCAAAAGGAGACAAGCATATTTTGGTAAAAATAATCTTATAACCCAAGGCCAGTGAGCAATTGATGAGCTATGTGTACGTTTTTATCTCTTTTTATCTCGTAGCTACATGAATATCATTTTTTTGTGAAGAATCATTCTTCATGCAGAAAAGTGTTCCATGTGGCAACTTCAAAGACAACCTTCTGAGAAACCAAGAGAATATTTAATAATGCTCATGAGCAGTGAGGCATGAATGGTCAAATGAAGGTCTTCTCAGTCAGCTATTGATTATTCTATCATGGCGGGCAACCTCAAAACCACACACACAGGCTTTTGACAATTACCTTCATCTCCTCATATTTCTCCCTATCACCAGAAGAAAATTACTTTTCTTGACCTTGCATAGCAGACAAATGTGTTTTGTATTATCTATTGATCTCATGATACAATATTCATAGGAGAGTCAATGAGACTCATCAAGTTCAAATGAGTTATAATTTCAGGAACCTTAAAGGCAACTCTCTTAAATCCTCCTATACTTCATGCAGGAAAGAAAAATCCAGTTCTCAGAAAGGCCTTCAAAACATTTCAGGGCTTAAACGTTTCAATTAAAAATGATGTTCTATTTTAGATTCTTTGGCATCACCTGGGAAAGCATGCCAGTTGGCAAATATCCATTAACATCCAGAAAACTAGTAAATTGTAACTGGATTTCACCTTAGCTTATCAGTCGTCATGGGTACCTTCTTCTTCCACATGACAGAAGAATTCTAAAAGTTAGCTTTGGGGAAAAAAGATGAAAATATACTATGCTCAATATACACCACTCAGATATACTAATAGGCTTGCTTCCAAAAGGCAATAGCCATAAAAGCAATAAATAAGGCATTTAGTTTTAAGTTAGAAGGGCCAGCATAGCACAGCTACTACCTTACCAGTCACAGTGGGAAAGTGGGAAATTATGGCACTGATTAACTGTAGCCATGATCTGTATTCTGAATAAAACCAATTTAGGGTCATATAACTTGATAAGCCAAAAATAATGAAAGTGTAATTAAAAATATGCCATGGAAAGAGGAGGACTGTTGTTCCATGGTGTGCATTTTGCATCTGGGAAATCTAATTATATCCTGTGTGGCTTTTTGCATTGTCCCCAACTCTGGTCCAGTGACACCCCATGCCACCCTTCGAAACCGTGCTTACTGCCCTGTCTCGGATTACAGTTGTCTCGCCGAGTTCGTAGCTTCGTTCCTGTTTCTTCTTAAATCAGAAGCCTGAAGAAGCACACACTGATGTTTTAGAAAAGAAAGTTATTTTTATAGGTGCCAATTCAATTATTCTACTTTTTTAATCTATTTTTGTTGTTGTTGTTGCCTATTGGGCTTTTAAAAAAGAGCTGAGAGCTCTAGTTGAAAATAAAGGGGAAATGCTGATGAGGCTGAGATTGGACAAGGAAACGCATGTACGTGTATAAGCCAAGTGTTGTTATATCGATTCAGAGACTTTATGGTTTGTGATATATCTGCATTTATAAAGTATTAAAACAATGTACAGAAGTATTCTTCTTGTAGCTGCTTTGGTTTATTGCAATGATGTTTTTCTTTCTTTCACAAAACATAAAAAATGGCATTTACAAAACGTAGTCTGGGCATGAACTACAATAATCAACTTTTCTACTTTCCTATAGTATTTTCTTACCCTGAGAGTTACCAATTAAAAAAAAACATTAAAAATATCCCCTTCTTACATTTATGCAGCACTCTTACTTCTAAAAGCTTCATGATTCACCATTTGTGCTTATTTCCATGGCAACCATTTAAGTCAGGTTTCTTGAAACAAAAGAAAATAGAAAATCCATATGAAGCTTTGTTTGGATTCTTGCTTACCTGGGAAGATCAGTTACGTCTGACATGTACACCAGAAGTCAATACTTTGGTGAGACTTTCATACACCGAAGAGACTGTTGATGTTGTGGTCTCTGCTTTCTCAAGGATAATGATATCTTTCTTCCAAAAATACAAGGTCAGACAAAAATAAGTTTCTTGACTCTTAACCCCACCCCTATCACCAACTGCTCTTCATTCCATGGGAAAATGTCATAATAGTGTGTAGATTCAACACACTCTCAACATTTCTTAATTTAAACAGATAAATATAATTGGATGTTAATGAGAGATTAATGAATGTTCATTCATTCTACATATATTTGTTGAGTCCCCACCATATATCATGCACTCTTCCAGAGACACTGGAGGTGCAGCATTGAACAAGAAAGGTGAGTTTTTCTGCTTTCTTGGTATTATATTTTAGCAGCAGAAGAAAATAATGTAAAAAATATCAATGCTAAGATGTATACAGAAAATAATACCAGGTGATTTGGTTTGAAGAGGAAACACGAAGATGTGATATTATTAAGAAAACATGGCATTTCAGAAATGTTAAATATAGTTTGCCAGTAAAGTTTTCCCTAATGCTTCACGAACCTCTGACACCTGTAGGCAGTACCTGTGAGGTACAATAAACAGAGGAATCGGTAGCTACAGAGGACATGGTGCCGCAGAAGTTGGTGGTACCCACTTGTAATCAGGTGCCACACCCTACTTCTGCCAGTCAACTGGACAGTCTCGTCTCTGACTACCTCTCTGCTCTCGCCTCTCTCCTTTTCTTGCATTTTTTCTTTCTGGCCACATTGCATGACTGCAATTTGAGGGCAGGCCATACAGTTTCTCTCGCTTGTAAATGTGCACATGCCCTGGTATATAGCTGGATTGTTTTGCTTAATACCGCATACTGCTTTAGGAATCAACTCAGATATCACTTCCTTTGATTTCTCAAGTCTTTTTAAGGTATCTTATAGTATCAATCGACATACTGTATATATATGTATATATATTTATATTCTCACCATTATTCATATTCCTATTATAATTGTGTGTTTGATACACAATTATAATATGCACTCTCTCATAAATAGTATCTTGAGGACTAAGACTATTTATTATTTATTGTAGGATCTACCACTAATAATTTGTGTCATGACTGAAAAAATGTACTGGTTAAATGATTAAATATAAGAGAATGGAAAACAGAAACAGATTTTTTATAACAGCGTAATTGAAATGCAGTTCGTATACCACGCAGATCCCCACTCCAGTGGCGGGGCATCCACAGAGCTGTTCAGCAGTCAGCACAATCAGTTTTTGAACATTTACACGCCCTTCCTGCCTCCCCCAAACCCAAACTGTGTAACTCTCAGCCGTTCACCCCAATCCCTCCATCCCTCTCACACCTGGGCAGCCACTAATCCACTTTCTATCCATATAGCTTTGCCTACTTTGGACATTTATAAATAGAAGCATATAACACATGGTCTTTTGTAACAGGCATCTAGCACTTAGCATAGTATTTTCAAGGATACCATATTTTTTAGACTGTAAGATGCACCCCCCCCAATTTGGGAGGAAAAGGGGGTGCATCTTATAGTCTGAATATAGCTTACCTGGCTCACTGTGGGGAGGGGGGCAGCAGTGGAGCAGGGTCACAGGCTATTAAATATTTTACCACATTTTTTGCTTCAAAAATATTTTTCCTATTTTCCCCTTCTAAAACCTAGGTATGTCTTATGGTCTAGTGCGTCTTGCAATCCTAAAAATATGGTAACTATGTTATAGCAGTTATCAGTACATAATCTGTTTTATTGCCAAAAAATATTCCAGTCTGTGATTACATTTGTATGTGCAATAGTAGCAATAATGCAATTACACAGGTATTTACTTATATAATTGCTTTTTAAAATAGTTTAGAGAATAAAGGGAAACAAATATGTATTTATACTCTCTTATAATTATATTTTACCTTTATCAGCACTGTTGCTTTTTTTTTTAGTGTGGATTTGAATTCCTCTTTGGAGTCATTTGCTTTCAATCTGGAGAATTTCCTTTATTTTTTTTTTTTTAATGTTATGTCTGCTGTAATCAAGTTCCCTCAGTTTTTGTTTACATGGGAATGTCTTTATTTCACCTTCATTTAAGAAATGAGTTACTGTGGCTATTGGAGTCGTGGGTGGCAGTTTTTTCTTTGCTCTGCGTCTTCCCACTCTTCTGATCTCTGTTGTTTCTGAAGCTAAGCCTACTCTTAACCTTCAGGGGTTTCTGTGTAGGTGAAAAATCATTTTTCTTTTGCTGCTTTTAAAATTTTTCTTGACTTCACTTTTCAGAATTTTTACTATGGTATGTCTGTTTATAGATCTTTTTTTGTTTATCCCTTTTGGAGTTTGGTAAGCTTTTTGGATGTGTAGGCTATTATTTTCCAGTAAGTTCAGTAAGTTGTCTGGCATTATTTCTTTGCATATCTTTTCCTCACATTTTTATCTCTTTTTTTTTCTGGCTCTCCTATTATGTGTAGTTGGTATGCTTATGGGAGCTCCAGTTTTTCTTAGGTTTCCTTTCCTTCCCTTTCCCCTTTTCTTTCCCCTTTTCCCTTCCCTTTCCCCTTTTCCCTTCCCTTCCCTTCCCTTCCCTTCGTTTTCCTTCCCTTCCCTTCCCTTCCCTTTGCTTTGCTTCACTTCCCTTCCCTTTCCCCTTCCCTTCCCTTCCCTTCCCTTCTCTTCCCTTTCCTTTCCCCTTCCCTTCGCTTCCCTTCCCTTCCCTTTCCCCTTCTCTTTCCTCTTCCCTTTCCCTTTTCCCTTCCCTTTCCCCTTCCCTTTCCCCTTCCCTTCCCCTCCCTTTGCTTCCCTTCCCTTTCCCCTTCCCTTCCTTTCCCTTCCCTTCGTTTCCTCCTCTTTTTTCTTTCTCTGCTTTTCAGATCTTACAAACTTTATCTTCAAGTTCACTGATTCTTCTTCTGTCAGTTCAAATCTACCATTCAGTCCCTTCAGTAAAGTTTTCATTTTGGCTTCTGTGTTTTTTAACTCCAAAATTTTCATGTGGCTTTTTTGTATCAGCTTTATTTCTTGACTGATGTTGTCTATTTGACAACACATCATTATTATGGTTTTCGTCAGGTCTTTTAACATAGGTCACATTTCAAATCTTTGTTAAATTCAGCTGTCTCGGGCAATTTTAGTTCCCTGCTGTCCTTCCTTTGCGTGGGTCACACTTTCTGTTCCTTCACATATCCCATACTTTTTTTGTTGTTGTTGAAGCCTAGTCATTTTAGATAGTAGTGACTCTGGATACTGGTCTCCCATTTGAACTTATTATCGTTGGCTTTGTTTGTTTGCTTGCTTAGTAACTAGCTGGACTATTTTAGAAAAATTTGTTTCCTCTGTTTCCCCTGCATTGTAAAGCTTCAGAGACACTCCTGAGAGGGCAGGGCCTTGGGTGTGGCCAGTCACTTGAGGATGACAGTGGTCTCAGCAGGCCTCTCTTTGACTAGTCCTCCCCCCACCACACCCCAATATGCCATAACTCTCGGCCAGTTGCTGGGAAGAGGGGGCTCTGTGTTCCTTGCTTCATGGTACTGGAATGGGGTTTTGATCATGACAGGCTGGGTGGGAGAAGGGCGGGTGCAGGTGGTAGTTCAGATGCCACAGTACCCACCCTCCTCACTGAGTTTCAGTAGACATTGTTGATGAAACGGTTCTTCACTTACTCTATTCGTTTTGACCTCTTCCAGAAACATTAGATGGTTTAAAAATAATTTTCACCAGTTTTCCTCAGGAGCAGGGAAACTGCTTCCCTGGTGGAGCTCCTCCTTTATACATTGTGGAGGTGAAAACTAAGACTGTTTTCAAAAGATCATCTGGGCTAGTCTGGTTTATGTAAACATTAATGTTCTGTGAGATTTATGTACTTTATTTTCTGGAATTTAGTCTTGAGTTTATGTTGATTAGAACGAGCTCAAAGTGATAAGAATGCTTCCTTAGTAGTGGCATGTTTACTTAACTCTGTGATTAGTAATTTGAATATCTGTTCTTCAATATTATTCACTCATCTTATGCTGTATTAAATAATAATAACCAGAGTTTCAATGTTTGGGCTTCCTAATAATAATATGATCCTGGAATACCTATGTATAGCAAACCTTTACCTGTACTGATTCTCCAGGTGTCATCGATTCTGGCGTTAGAGCATGCTAACAAAGCTATTGTTCTGGCTGAAATCAATGAAATGCAAGAATGGCATCATGGAGGCTAATGCTGCTCAAAAATACTGCACACACATTTTGATGTTTTTGAGCTATCTGCTACACCCTGTACCACATAACATGAACTTTCTTACTTACAGAATAGATGGAAGAATATTAAAACAAATACATGTTTTCATAGATTAAAAATCTGTAGTTAAAATTTGTTATTAGTTATAGGGGTGATAAAGCAAATATTCTGAGATATTGGCTTTATGGTCTATCTTGCTAAATCTTAGGGAGTAAGTTGTATACCTCAGAATTCATCCTTCCTAAATACTTTAGTATGCATCTTCTAAAATTACTAGATCACAATCACTTGTGCTGCTGCATTTAGTATTTCTATCAAAAGAAAACTTCCATAGCTATATGTATTCCATTTTGGGGGAAAGTGGAATCCTTAGAGGTTTTGTAGCAAACCTAGTACTTTGGCTCTTTAGTCACTCGACGGCTGTGATTGATTTGTATACAAAATTCATGCACCTCTTGAGAATTTAAAATATATGTGTACGTTATATGCAGGAAATGTATATTGGAATTATATCTATGTAAAATCAAGTTGTTTTTAAAGAAACTGACACATTAACAAAATAACAGCCATGAGTTAAGATTTTTTAAAAGTGATCGATGACATTCAAATAATGAAATGATTACATTTTAACAGCAGACACATTTTAAATGTTAACTAATCAGGAATTTAAACAATGAAGTTAATGAAATTAATGTAGTTCAAGAAATAGGCTTTTATTAGCTTAGTTTGAAAATTACATTTGCCCCCCTGAGTGAATGTAAATGAGCTCCATTGGCTGTCGAGCCATTAATCAAGCTTTTATTTGTATTTGCAGAGTGCGTGGCATCATCCAGGTAACCTCTTTTTGTAAATTGTGTGGTTTCTGCATCTGTACTTTTTCTGTAGCTAATGAATGCCAACATTTGTGAATAGTGAATTTGAAAGGTGATCTACTATTTTCTCCTAATCAGTATGTATTTGATTTCTTCACATTAAGTTTTCTTTAAACCTCAGGATATTATGACTAATGGGAAAAATATTTCCTTCTTTGGTTGCCCATAAAAACTTTCCCTGTCAGCGATGGGACTGTTGCTTGCTTGCTGTAATCTGAATTTTGCAGGGTCTTTGCTTTGATCTATGGGCTGAGATTAGTGAAGTTATAGGTAGCAGGAGGCAGGATGACACTGAATGAAGATGCAAATGCAGAAAGCCATGTGAGAATTTTCTGATATGTCCCCGTTTGATTTGATATTTTCCATAGCCTTTTAGCTGGACATTTTGATTTTACCGTTTCAGCAAGGGAAGGGTGAATAGACTCAGCAGAAAGAAAGGTGAGTAGGGAAACCCAATCTCAGTATTGATGTTAAGAAATAGCCCAAGAAATTCACTATGCTGCTTGACATGTTCAGCTCTGAATCACCGTATCAGTACTGTGTTTTGCCGCCCAAGGCGTGGTTTGTGTGGAAATCATTCCTGGTCAGTCGCCACTCACGACACCCGTGCTAATCATACTCTCGCCTTCTTCTCCCCAGAATGCCTCAGCATATGTGATGCCTGCAATAAAAAGCAATGAACTTCAGACGGTTAAGTTCAACATGACTCTAGATTTCAAATGTCTTTACCAGTAACTCAGTAGGTGGCAGTCTTTTCATTTTGACCAAACCCAGGGAGGAGGTAAGGCTGGTGTTAGGCATGAGAAAGGTGCCCGTGGAGGGGAGATTCAGGAACACTGAGAGATCTTTGTCTGAAAACAGTTCCCTGGGCAGGCGCTCACGTTACCTGAAGTCAGTAGTTGTTGGCCTGGAAGAGCCTCTTGATCTAATTTTCTTAAAAAAAAAAACAACCCATAAATTCCTGTACAATAATTTGCTCCGAAATTTTTTATAGGAGTTCAGTTTAGAAACTTGTCATTTTTTCCTTAGAAAAAATTAGTTTATTCTTTATTCTCTGTGATTCCCAAAACAGCACCAGTAACCTGCTCTATACTCATGTTGGAAAGCAATTTGCTTACACTTGGAAAACCGGTCCAATCAAAAGCAACTTTCTCTTCTCCTTTTCTCACTTTCAGCTGATTTTTTTTATTAACTGTGCTCTCTTTAATTCAAAGGTACTTCACACTGACACACAAGTGAATATTTCTACTTTCTTTGACATGTAGGAATCATATCGTACCTACCATACTAGTTCTGGGAAATGGAGAGTTAATAATAAAATTTGATTGACACATAGAAAACATGTCAGCAATTGTTATTTCATATCAGTACAGTGGTTTTACATTCCTCTTGTTCTTATTTAGACTGCAAGTATTTCTGTTTGTATTTGCTAGAATAGTTTATTTTGACTTTTGTTACAACATTTTGGATACTTTTTTCTCAGTGACTTGCTTAAGCTTCTTATTTGCCATTTTTATCTTTGTTCCCATATCTACAACCACATTCAGGGACATAGTAGAGAATGAGTTTATTTGGGATGAATGAAAGAATGAATGAATGAAACTTTTTGCATTTTACTTTTAAAATATAGATTTATTAGTGAGACCTCTGTATAATCTTATCAATTTAATTGACTTCTTTCTCTTTGGAATCATTTGTCCAATGCCTAGACTAGAGTTGGTGCATAGTGCTTGCTTAATAATGTTTGTGAAACAATGAATGACCAGTCATGACATTTATAGAATTTAGCATTGAATGGCTTTTATAAGAGAAAAAATGCATTAAATATTTAATCTCAAAATTTCTACTTATTTAAAAACTGGCAACTTTTGTATAGTAATAGAAAAAATTGGGTCTGCTAGAGACATGATTCATATTATGTGTGTAAATATAAATATGTGTATGGCTTATGTTCCTACTAGATGTCCATGCATATTGACAGTAACCAGAGGGGAGGTGGGAGGGGATAACGGGGGGAAAAGGGGAAGGGTCATCAGGAATGTGTATAAAGGACACATGGACAGAGCCAAAGGGGGGTAGGGTCAAAGGTGGGAGGTGGGGATGGATGAGGAGGGGGAGTGGTGGGGGGGGAATGGAGACAACTGTACTTGAACAACAATAGAAGATAAAAAAAAATTAAAAATAAAAATAAATAAGTAAAGGAACCAGAGGCACGTTATATCTTGGGGATTTTAAAAATAATCTAGTGGGAGAAATAGCCTTTTCATCCTTAACCAACTACTAAATTAAGGAAAGTAAATTTATTCAATTTCAATAAATGAATATTTATGTGCCTCTGGAATCAAATACTTTTATCTTTAAATTCAATCTTTGACATTCAGTATAGCTTTAGGACCTTCAGTAAGTGGCTTTATCCCTCTGCATGTAGGACTCCTTGTTTGTAGAACAGGAATCACACTAGCACAATCCCATTGTCTTGCTGTGTTGATTAAGTGAATTAATGAATGTCACATGCTGAGAGCAATGCCTGGTATATAGTAAGCGATACTTAAGGGTTTGTTGTGATGGTTAATATTTCTGTTACTACTGTAACCCAGACACCGTGTTAGGTTCTGGGTTCAGGAGATACTTGACAAGTAAGCGAGATGAAATTGTCTGCACGAGGCAGAAAGAGAGCTGTGCTTTGATTCACGAATGTTCCCTTTCAGCGGACAAAGTGGCACAGTTTCTTCTGTGGCTCCACTTCTCTTAGGCGTGAATATCGAAAGTGACAATCCTGCTGAGCCCAATGAGCTATTTCTGATACCTACAGTCATATGTGAGCTTCTCCATAGGATGAAAAGAACTGAATGTTAATGTTTATCTAAAGTTCAGATGCTATTTTTACTGGAATTTTTCAATATTTTGAAACAATCTCAAATTTTCAGGAAAACACAAATACCTTCTTGTCCCTGTAACGTTAGCGAGGGGCTGACTTGACTTGATGTCCCCTGACCACCTCCAAGTGCAGCACGGGTTTACCGTCTATTTTGTTTGCTGTATTACTTTCGAATTTTTCCTATGATATCTGTGGCTTTGAAATGTGTCTTTTATCCTTTTGAAACATTGGCCTTCATGCAATACCTGCCCTATTCTCTTTTCATTACAGTAAATGCCCCAAATGAGGAAATTAACACAGATACAGTACCACCATCTAATCCTGTAGTCCTATTCTAGTTATACAGTTGTTCCAATGATATCTTTTATACAAAAAAAAACCCTCTGAAAAAGAATAACCCAAAACCAGTTCAGGCACTTTAACTGCATTTTGATCACAGAACTTTACTCTGCTTTGAAGCCGCTCCTCGTTTTTTTTCTTGACTTCTGTGAACCTGGTCCTTTTAAAGATGTGAGTAGTAATTTTTCAAATGCCCTTCATTTTGTCTTTTGCTTACTCATGATTATATTAAGTTGTGCGTTTTTAAAAGAAATATTGCAGAAGCGATGGTGTGTCCTTCCTGCATCTTACGAGGTGGCACCCATTTTTGATCTGCGGTGTGGCTAATGACATTCAGTTAATTACGCTGGCATCTGCTGGTTATAACTATTTTCCCTTTTGAAACTAACAAATATTTTGTAGGACCTTACTCTTAACCGTTACTCATAAAATCATGTGCTCATGGTTTCCTATTTTCATTAATGCTTATTAATTCATTACTTTGCTTATTTATTTTGGTACTTGAGTTTCCTCAGATTTGGTCAACAGGAGTCCCTTCAGTGTGTCCCCTATGGTTTTCTGACGTGCCCTGATCATTCCTTGAATACATGCTTCCTTTAGGCATAAGTGGTAGTCCTTTTCTCATCTTGTACTTTCCCTGCCTCAGCTCTGGAAGCAGCCATTTCTGTGAGGAGTCCTAGTTCCTTTCGGTGCAGAACGGTGTTCAGAAACCAAGAGCAGGGTGTTAGGCATGCTTACTGCTATGTGTGTCATTGGTTCTTGGCCATCTCTGTGAACACAGTTTGTGTGTGTGCACACATACATGCACAGCGGTGGGCAAAAGTAGGTGAATAATAATGATTGCAAATGACAATACAAACATAAACTGTTTTGTATACTCACAATGTAAACCTACTTTTGCCCACCCCTGTCTACCGAGGGACTGAACGTTGATTTCTGTATGTATCTCTGTGTGTTGAAAGCCATGAATTCACACTATACTCCCAATTTCAATTCCCCACCACGTAGATCATAAGAGAATTATCTTTTTGTGTATTTGCAATTCCATCCTCCGACAGTTTGAGGGCTGGCTCACATTATCCTAATGTTGTTACTTATTGGACCGATTCCATCTGTATAGCCAATCCTCTGTGGCCATTGCCACCCCCTCAGTGAGCTGATGCCCCTTCAGTGAGCTCAGCTCTGACCGCCCATGTCCTGCGTGCCTGCTCCGCACAGACACCCCCCAACCTTTCCGAGTATCAACTTATGGCTGTAAAACTATTTTTATCAGAAAACAATACAAACTGGATGAAAAATACTGTTTATAACATGACAGAGCTTAATGTTTTAAATATTTCAAAACATATAAAATGAAAGTATTAGTGTTGGTGTTCTCCTAAAAGTTGATAGGTTGATAGCCTTCTTTTTGGTCTTGAGAGTGTTGGTAATTTTAAAAATATATGGTGGATGGTGTAAAAATTTTCCAAGTTACAGCAACATAAATTGATTTTATACTTAGATAAAAATAAATGTTTTTTTTAAAAGTGGGATTCTGATAGATATGGTTAATACTAAAAATGAAATATTAGCTGAACTGCTTCGTTTATCAAGAAGCATTAAAAACGATCTTGCCCTTTCACGGATATTGAGCATTTCAGGCCTCACCCCTGCATGCTTGCTAGTAGCCTAGTCACTCGTGAATTTAACATCAAAATTCTCTCTTCTCCCCAACCCACTTCCCCAATATTTTTACCTCCTTCTGTTGTGGAGCCTAAAGCTTGGTCGTCTCATGTTGTCCTGGAATTGGTACATACTTACACTCCAAACTGGCTCTCATGTGATTTGCATCTCACGGGGGTCAGCATTCTCTTCCTCTCTCCTCCTCTTTCCTTTAGAAATTGCCTTTCCTTCCTTCAAAGGCCTGCTTGTATGCCAGTCACCAGCTCTTCAGGGAATCTAGGCCACCAGCATATTGGAGGCAAAAGCCCCTCTTTTCGTTGGGAGTAGAGAAGTATGCATTCATTATCTACACTGCTGATTTAAAATTTTGCACATTAAATTTTCTTCTGCTTAAAATTGATATTCTAAATTGGCTGTGTTATAGTTAGCTTTTCATATGAGTCCCTGTCTCATCGATCTCTCTTTTCCCACGTTTGAATTCAGAATAAGTTTTCTGAAACAAATATACTGCTGTGTAAAAGGGTTTATGTCATTTCCCATAAGTCAAATCTTGCAAATATGGTTACGAGAGGGCCATGAATCCCTTCCTCTAACCATGCCCAATTAGTTTGTTACAGATGTCTTTACTGAGTTGTGATTTAAAAGACTTTTACATTTCTAACTGACTTGAAGAAAATCAGTATGAGGAATGCGATCATAACACCTGAAACACGCAAAATGTGAGAAACCAGAGATTTGTTATGGTGCAACGGTGCTTGACTTAGATTTATTGAGGTGAGTGCGATACTATCGATCTCAACTGGTGTCCTTAAATGTTATTTATGAGAAGGAAGCAATTGCTGGAAAGGTCAAAATTAAATGATTAAGTTGATGATAAAATAATCAATATATGGAGGATTACACTTTATCTTGCAATGGAATTGGTCTGTAATATTTAAAGCAAAATGTTTGCTCAAATGAACTTGCCTCAGTCATATCTTTCTCTTATCTGAGAGGCTAAATATTAATCTTCAAGCTTTTTGCTTCACATCTGAAGCCTTTATTTAAAAAAATACCAGTAACTAAACAGCCTGCTTAGATTACATTCTTGTGCTCAGCCAGGACCTCTCCAGAGTGTGTATATGTGTCCTATGAAGCCTTACCTCTTCTTGGAAAAAGAGCGGGAGCATCAGTGTAGACTGGATAGAAGGTAAAATAAATTTTCACACAAGAAATAAAAAGAGCGGCTAGGATTTCGAAGGAAGACTCTGAAAGTCATAACTGTGAGGACTTGATTATAACATCCTACAAACCACGGTATGAAGTGTGGAGGTAGATTTAAGAGCAACCAGTGGAGATCTTGTTTCCTGAAGCACATAGCCACTGCCATGATGTTGTTTGTACCGCTCTTCCTCTTTCAGGTCAGGAGACTTTATGGGCACAGGTCTGTTCCCACACATCTTGTCATCCAGCAGCATCCGCCGAAGTGTAGGGAGTGTTTAATGTATGCTTATGCAACTGAGTAGAGTTGGAAGTGGCCTTCACAGGAGGTTAACTCAGTAGAATAAAGAACTTATGGGTTTCAAAAGTTGCTACATATGGTATCTCTCTAGTAGCAGGATAATGAAAGGTAAGGGGTGCTTTTTTAGGAGTATCACACTGAACAAAGTTTGGGTAGTAACCTCTTGGGTATTAAGGTAATGTCCTAACTGGTGTCTTTGCGTCCAGTTTTGATTTACTGCAATCATTCTTCACAGAGCAGCCAGCGTTGTCGTATTGAAATGTAAACCACACCATGCTCAGAACTCTTCACCGTGTTCTCTCTTCCTGACCGGCAAGGCCTGGTGTCGTCTCTCCCAATTCCCAGTGCAGTCACGGCAGGTACCGCCCCAGCTTCCTTTGCCCAGCTCCGCTCCAGCCACAGCGGCGCCTCTCTGTTCACTGAACGGCTGCTTTGCACCTGCTTTTCCTCCTTTCTGTCAAGGTGTCCTGTAAACTTTTCTCAGGTTCATAATAGAATAAACGTTAATCTTTTCATTGATTTCTATCTCAGACACAATATATAGACTGTCCCTATTCTAAAATAGGCCCAACCCAGATTGCTTCTACACATCACCCTGATTTATTTGCTTTTCTTAGCATTCATTACAATTTTAATATTCTTGATCTTTTAAATTTTACTTGTTTTAATTTTTAGTTCTTGACACTAGTTTTTCCTACGACAAAAATTTTGCTTTTTTTTTTCTCCTTTGTGTATTTCTACTGCTTACTACATTTTCCAGAACGTATACGGCACCCGATAAAAGTTTGTAGAAGGACTGAGTAGATGAATAATGCATGTAACTAAGTTCTTCAGTTTCCTATCACAGGGGATTTTCCTGGTGGATATAATTATGTGTGTTGCCTTTAATCATCCCCCTGGAGCTACTAGTTACAAGAGATATGGATGCTCTTTACAGTCTGAAGTCAGGGGCTGGTTATGAAAATCCTGCGTGACTAGTGCGGGGGGAGAAGAGATTTTCTTCTGCCCTTCAAGAATCTCCCAGCTGGTCTAACGATCACATCAACAGGAGACAAGTTAACACGAGAAAACAAGCACACTTAATTCCATACATGTATACGGTAACCCCACAAACACGAGAGAGTCAGAGACAGAAAGAGAGAAGGAGATGCACGTGGCACCCTGAGCTAAGGGTGAGGGAGATGCCTTGGGCCTTCCCAGGAAGGAAGGGCATTCACAGGACAATGGGAAGACATGTTCAGAAGTTAGCTGTTTGCCTTGCCCTCTCGAGAGGTCATGAAATGGTGTCGCTGGTGATAACTCTTACAATAGGCAAAACACCAAATTTAAATTCTTTGAGGGAGAGGTCAAAGTTTCTCTTGAGCCCACAGAATCTCAGTTGCCTTCCGCTCAAACCAACCCACATGCAAAAGTAGCACATTTTGGGGAGGCCTGTTCCGAACCCCTTCACTGGACAGAATGCAGTGAGATGCTAAGTGCCAAGGGACGTGGATGTTGGGGTGGACAGGACCTCCTGGCTTTGGGGTGTCATTGCTTCTAGGCCTTCTCAGCAGGCATTGCTGGGAACAGATGTGTGTATACCAAGCTGTGCATGTGCACATCCCAGTAATTACACTGTATAACACACATATTGGAAATATCTGTATCTGTAGTAAGCTAAACAGGCATTCACACTGATATCTCTGACTTTCATCCTGCATTATTCTAGCCTTCCTCCCCTGCTTCTATGTGACCTTTCCAACAGTAAGCAACCTGGCTCCCACCATCTGTCATCCGCTTACTTATTTGTGCCATCCCAGTATACATGTACTATGCTCGCAGAATTGTTAAATCACACCCCTGTGGAAAAACACTTTACCAACTAGAGCGCAGGGCTTATGTACAGTTTCTTTTGTCTTTAGTCTAACAGTCTCTCCAAGCTCCTTCGGGCAGCATTTCCTTTGCCCCCTTCAGTGAGGTCGTGCCACACATTTTTAATCCGGTTGGATACTTTCGTAGCGTGTATCCAACACGGCACTGCTATACAGAATAGTGTTTCTGTCCCATTGATCTTTTCACCATCGCTGCGGTTTTGCGTTTTCAGCATGCCATTCAGGTGGAAGTACATAGAATGTAGCCGCTTCGGAGTGGCTTCTCTCACTGAGCAACACGTATGTAAGACCCACCCATGCCTCTGCATGGTTTAATAGCTCATTCCTTACTGCTGCTGAACAGCATTCCGTGGTGTGGAAGCATTGCAGTTCGCCCGTCCTTTCACCTATGGTAGGGCCTCTTGGTTTCTTCCTGTTTTAGAGGGTTATGGATAAAACTGCTATATAAACACTCCCATGAAGGTTTCCTGTAGACATAAATCTCCACTCAATTGTGTAAATACCTAAAAATGTGTTTGTTGGGGTATATGATAAGGCCTTACTTAGCTTTATGAGAAACTGCCAGATTTCCTACATGTCTCCCAAAGCGGCTGCACCAGCTGCATCCGCACCAGCAATACGTAACAGTGCCTGGTACTCCATGCACGTTGGTGCTGTCAGGGTTTTGAATTTCAGCCATTATAATAGGTATGCAGGGGCATCCAATTGTTGTTTTACTTTGCATTTTCATAATGACAAATAATGTTGTCATTTTTTCATGTGGTTATTTACCATCTGTATGTCTTCTTTGGTGAGGTGCCTGTTCAGAACTTTTGGCTGTTTTTTAAATAGAGTTGTTTGTTTTATTAGTGCTGAGTTTTAAGAGTTGAATGTATATTTTAGATACAAGTCCTTTACCAGATATGCAGTCTGGAAGTATTTTCTCCCAATCTGTGGCTTATCTTTTTATTCTCTCAACAGTATCTTTCATAGAATAGCTTTTAGTTTTAATGAAATCTGACTTATTAATTTCTTTTCCAGGGATTAGGCCTTTGGTGCTCTATCTGAGAGGTCATCACTAAAGTCAAGGACACACTGATTTTCTCCTGATGTTTATTTTTAAGAGTACAAATTATTCATAGTTCAGGAAGCTCCTATGATAACTAGAACACATTATTTTAAACACCGACACACAAATCTATTTTTTTATTTAAAGGAGAAATGGTGAACTTAAGCTGTGCACAAAGGATGGTCATAGAATACTACTTTTTTTGTGTAGAAATAAAGTCAGTCATTGAAAGCCTCTTGTAAAATACTTCCAACTGCGATGCTAACCAATTGAGGATTAATTTTCTTTCATTATTATTAGAACTGCACAGATAATAGGTCAATTCCTCCCCCATTGTGTATAGATAATTCCCATTATCATTAATTGGAGTTTCATGTGTAGGGCGAAAAGGAAATGTTTAAACTGCATAAGGGAAAAAAAATTTACCAGCTGTCCGTAAGACCAAATTCTCTCAACCAGTAGATGTCATTCTCTCGCTATTTTGATGTAAATTTTTAATGTCTGCCTTTAGTTAACTGTTCTGCAGATAAGTTATGAAAACCAGTTTCCTTTCAGTCTGTGCCGCTCTTGATCATTGTTCCAAGGCGGTATCTTTTCCCTTCCATAATAGAAAGAGTGCCAGAGTGTGAAATCGGGACAGTTTCGCAGAAGTGGCAGGCGATAAGCTTTGGTCTTTCAGTCACTTAGCCCTCGGTGTGGGATATTTATCTACTTATTTGTTCAGTTCACAGTAGGACATCGATTAACTTGGAAGAGAGACACATTCTATTCTCATCTGTCTTTCAGGGTAGGGCATTCCATGGTGGATTTTGGGGGAGTAAAGATAAATGGGGAGAAGCTGTGTATGGTTTGGTAAGTGCAGGAAAGCAATTACTCAGGCAGCCCTGGTCCCAGCGCCACAGACGCTGATGGCTGTGAATGTCTTGTCTCCCTAGAGAGGACTACGGCTCACTGAGACCCAGCTCACTGTCCCTCTTCGGGCTCTCACGCCTGCTGCGATGGTACACTTGTAACCCCGAAGAACCCACATCTGTGTATGTCACTCATTAAAGAATAGCGTTGGGAAGGTGGAGACATTGCGTTGGCATCAGTACATATTCATGGAGTCTGATTGTTTCGAGCACATTGTAGGTGATGGCAACGTAATGGTGAATGACCCCGTGACTGTTTGCAGGACGTGGAGGGGACTGGGAGGATTCAGATAAGAAAATAGCCAATGGCCATCCAGGAGAAAAATATTACAATAGAACTAAATGGAAGGCACTATGGAAGCATCAAGATATTTCCAGAAAATATGAGATCTGAGCAGAATTTTTAAATATGAATAAGAAATATCCTGGAGAAAGAGGTTAGGGCAGGATAGCAAAGGACACAAAATTTCAGGAAAAGTACATTTACTTTCTTCCTTGTTTTATTACCAGTACTTAGAACAAAAAAAAGATGCATTTTTATGGTATGACTGGGTAGGTAGCTTTTAAGAATCTAATGCCAAATTGGAGAGACTGAGCTCTCCTAAATACAATTAGTATGCCTGCCACTTCTACTTGCCACTTAGTCATATTAGCAAGAGAAGAAAAGCAACTATTTCCCACAATTAGTGGATTCTCTAAAAGGCCTAGTCACTTTGGAGAACATATTTTCACAATATGCTGCCTTCCCAATGACTGGCGGTAATGGTCTATGTAGCTCTAGCGCACATTTTACCATTCTGAAAACTATGGAGGCTAAGTGCATGAACTTTAAAATAGGCTTATGTACTTTAAACCTAAATCAAGCTATTTATTAAACTTTTAATAACTCATTCACCTGATTTTTCTCTGACTTATGGAAACCAGACAAAAATGATTATTTTGCCCAAGTAGGTATGTTTATGATTCTGTTGTCCATAAATGTCACGTCTCGTCTGTCAGTTAGGATAGGTATTCAGCACAGTTCACCATTTCTGTGGTGTCTCTCCAGTCAACTAACCAACCATACTGTATATCAAACATCCTTAGTGCTAGCAATATGCATTTTAATAAAGACATACACTTACAATCGTCAGACATTTTAAGTTTAAATGACTTGTGCCATTGGACAGTTAGAAGTAAATTAGTGAAGCAGAATTTGCCTCCACCATATATGTGTCTGAAATAAAGACGATTTTGAACTGGTTATTTTTAAGAAACAACAGACTCGGGAGAAGCTCGGAGAACCCAAGTTGAAGTTACCGTTTATAAGAGACATTTACACTTATAAGGGGAATCTCCATTCATAAAGAGCTCACCCTCTGAACCAAGAAGAGGAGTAGGACTAAATCTTTAGAGACTCTTGGGAGAGAGGAAGGTGGAGACTTAAGTCTGTGTAACAGCCACACCCTCCTTGTGCTTTGCTCTCCCCGGTAGCCTCCCCTAACTGCCCCCAGTCCCCAAACATCTTCCTCGGGTCTTCAGGGGGAAACGTTATTTAACGTGATGGGCGGGGCCTTTTCTGGGAGTCACTCAGTTTTCCTGGGTGTATCACATATGCGCGGGAGGTACAGTACTCCCCCTTTAGCTGCAGTTTCACTTTCTATGCTTTTAGTTACCAGTGGTAAACCATAGTCCAAAAATATTGCATAAAAATTAAAGTAATAAACAATTAATAAGTTTTAATTGCATGCCATTCTGAGTACCGTAATGTGCAAACTAACTGGAGATATTAGAGATTTGCTACAAAGTGCTTAGCCCGTAATTTAGCACACAGCAAAACTCAAAAACAAAGATAACTATTTGTACTATTAATTAACTGAGCCAAACACAATACATTACCTACCTAATAACCCTTTGCTTGCTCTTCGTTTACATTAAAAAGTTTCTGAAAAGGAACTCAATTGAAGATTGATTTCTAAACTGCTGAATATATAGGTAGTTTATTGGTTTTTAAATACTTTTGCCATTCACATTTGTTTATTTGAAAACATTAATAGGCTTTATTTCATTGGGGATGTTAAAACAGCAACAGCCCTGGTTGATCTGGCTCAGCTGGTTGGAGCAGCATCCTGCAAACCAAAAATGTGTCAGTGTTATTCCCAGTCAGGGCACGTGCCTAGGCTGAGGGTTTGGTCGCTGGTAGGGGTGTGTATGAGGAGCAACCAATCCGTATTTCTCTCTCACATGGGTGTTTCTCTTCCTCTCTCTTCTTCCCTTCCCCTCTCTCTAAAATCAATAAACATGTACTCAGGTGAGGATTGGAAAAAAACACACAGCAGCAACAACAACAAAATTTCAAAGCCTGTCTTCTCTTTGCACCTAGAAACTTCCGAGCATTATTGTTTTGCACCCCAGTAGCAGTCAGAGAAAAAGCCTCTGCGGATCTTGGTGTAAAAATGCTTCTCATTATGAACTCTTGCCGTCTTCGAAGCAACTCTCCACCCTGTAGTATCCCCACATGAATTTAATTTTCTGAGACTCTAGAGAAAGGCCATATGGCCCAAAGTCAAGATTCCACTCACTTATGCCCAAGCATAATGCTCTGACGGGGCATCTGTATTTGCCCATTGCTGGCTTCAGTCCAACTGAGAATCAATGCCCTAAGATAAACCAGAATCTGAAAGATTCGCTAGGCTCAGTGAAATGTAGATTCTAGAAGGGAAGTGGAGGTCTATGTGCTGATTTAGAAACCTGAGACCATCTGCTCAGCAGAGAAACAATCGACTGGTCAGGGGAGCGTGTTTTCAAATGTCTCCCACTTCCATCTGTGATTTTGAACTAGAAACATAACATGTCTGGTCATTACTCCCCCATTTCTAAAGTGGGCCAAGCTAATTGCTAGGATTTAAAAAATATATATAATGCTTTTAAATATGCATTCTGATCTTTCTTTTGAGGCCTTCACAAAACTGTGAACATAACTTCTTAAGTAAACTCATTAAACAAAAATTTTGCAATACTGCATTTTTTTGTTTGATTAGATAGGATGACTGCTCATAAAACTCATAATTTAGAAATCCTAATACAGGGTTAATAATACCCAATTATGAGGCATTTCCTACCAGGACATTATTAAACTTTTATCAAATTTAATTCACTTTTAATCCTATCAGTTGTGTTAATGAATCACAGAGCAGACGTTTCAACCCTGGTCTCCTCTGAACTTTCATTCTCCTGTGTGCTGTGCTCCCCAGTCTATCCTTGAATAAGAAAACATGTCATAAAAGAGAATGAGTGAGAGAGGGTGAGAGCAATGGCTGGAAATTAGGCTGTATTATAAATGACTCGGAAGGCATGTGAACCCCTGGGGTGTTTACCCACTGTGCATGGGATGGGTCCACCTTATGTGAAACTGCAGACGGGACCCATGAAGGCCAGAGGATTTTCAGACATCTGGGTTACCTGTAGAAGATTTTCTATGTGTGATGTATGACTAAGCAAACAACTAGAACAGGAACAGAACCACAGAAATGGAGATCATATGGAGGGTTAGCAACAGGGGAGTGGGAGGAGGAGAGAGGGGGAAAAGGTACAGAGAATAAGTAGCATAGATTGTAGGTTGAAAATAGCTAGGGGGAGGGTAAGAATAGTATGGGAAATATAGAAGCTGAAGAACTTATAAGTATGACACATGGACATGACTAAAGGGGGGGATATGGGTGGGAGAGGGTATACAGGGTGGAGGGGAGTGAAGGGGGGAAAATGGGACAATTGTAACAGCATAATCAATAAAATATATTTAAAAAAAGAAAAAAGAAATTTCAATCCTAGAAATTTGCTGCCCGCCTTGTTTTCCAAAAAACCGTCCTTTGCACCATGGAAGGGCGTGGGACTATCGGCACAGTGTCAGAGAACCCGGGCCTCCAGCGCGAGTTCGAACGCTGCGCCGCAGCACCAGGCCCCTGGGGCAGAATCTGCCTCTCCCAAAGTCTCCCACCGCAGGAGCCCACTTCCAGGAGACGGCCTCTCGTGTTAGCATTACAAAAGATCACGGCCGATAGGAGGGAAAAAGATAACAAACAAGTGACTCTGCCTCTGCCTCTTCTCAGACGTGTTTCTTCCACTTTCTTTTCCCAGTTCTGGTTTCTACTGTACAGTTTGATTTTCTGAAAGCACAGACCGAAGAGGGAGCAGAACTGTAGGGCTGCCTTCTGTGGTGCATATTAAAGTCACCTCTGTGAAAAAGGGCTAGAAAGTGCTGAGGTTTCAAAAAGTGGGAAATTATCATACCTACCTCACTGCGTCTACCAGCAGTGTAGCGTGTCTTTATGGTGAGCTACTGATCACCCAGGTTGAAAGGAGCCTTGCTGAACCTGTGGCTCAGTTCGTGGCGCTGACTAACAAGCTTCACGGAACACCGATCAGTGGTTGTTCCCACTGCCACGTTGCCTCTGTGTTTTAGAATCCAATGAACAAGACCAGACCTACTTTGCATTTGTGCCTTGGAACTACAGTTAACAATTTGAGGCACTCAGTACAAACCATTGGAGCTGAATGTGGCATGTCGTGTGGTACAATGAAAACATACCTTATTGTTTTATGAAAACATGCAGTTCCAAAGAAAATAACTGGGGCAAAAAAGACCAGTTGCTGTTTTAAACAATGAGATGCTTATTAAGTAGCTGCTGCATGGGACCAGAACACCTTAGGTCAGGGATCAATGCTAAAACAAAAAAGCAGACGGTGCTCTCAGGTCTACCACATTTTGATGATCTTAATGCACATGTAGTTAAAAGAAGATTTTACGAACATTGTTCTACTTTTAGTATAATGGCCATGCATTAGGAATTGAAGATCTAAAGCCCACTTTGCAGTAGAAACCTAGCAAAGAGGATATGATAACTTTGATTATACATTTGGAGACAAATTCTTACCAATTTACACAATCTTCAAATTAGAGATTCACTTTTTATTCTGACTTAAGACATATTTCAATAAAATGTCACTTTTTCTCCCTCCCCTTTCCGAAGGTAGTTTCCTTATGACATTTTGGCTTAGCTGCATCTAGGGACCAGATAGGTTACTTGGTCTTGTACTAACACTAAATTCTGCAAGTAAGTTTTTTTTTTTAAGGTTACTGACTAGTTAAGGGTTAGTTTTTAGCCTGACGCTTTTGCTAGTTCTTCATTGCTTCTGTGGTCTTTTAACATAGAGTTTATTGTCTGTATCATGTAAGTGTCTACTTCTACCTAGAGTTGTACATGATTGCCCCAGGGAATTTTTGTAACATCCTATTTTGACAATAATGAAAACCTATGCCTTATCGACTGCCTAGCATGTGTAGGGCATTGTTAGGCCCTGGGGATGTAACAAGGAGAGACTGAATGACCTCTCATTCAAGGCAAGGTATCTGAGTTCAAGAAACATAAAATCCAGCTTCTCGTAACTTCATAGTAATTTTAAGGGTGTGGTATTATATCCCCGTTTATGGAGCAGAGAAAATAAGCCTCCAAATTAACTAACACATACACATCAACACAGGGAACAATTTGTAGAAAGAGTCAAATCTGATTCAAAAGCCCTTTGTATTTGCTCTGTCATACCCGTTGAAAACCTTTCCACACTTCGCACGTAAGATGGAGCTCCCATGGCTCAGGTTGACTGCTACAAAAACAAGGAATGTGCAGAAAATGATCTTTATCCTCCAGCCATGATTTTAGATGACAGTCTGCCTTATATATTCAAATGCTGCCCAGCTGAAATACACCGTGCAAATACAGGGAACATGGAGACAAATGAGGTGATGGCGATGATTCATATGAGAGGTGCCTAGTTTGGCTGAAGGGATGATAGAAGCACATGTCAGAGCTACCGAGGAATTCAGATAGTTCAGTGATTAAAGAAATGTTACACTTAGAGGTACTTGAAAATAAGGTTGGTGGGGTTTGAATATGGCAGCAGTTGTCTGTAAGCTAGGTAGTATAAGCGATCTTTTAATGTGTGTGTAAGCAACGATGTACAATGATTGTATGCATTTTCTTTTAAGTGACACTTTTTAAATTTTAATATTTTTTATTGCCATTCAAGTGCAGTTGTCTCCATTTCCCACCCCCCCCCCCCCCCACTCCAGCCATCCCCACCTCCCATTCTCAATCCTACCCGCCTTTGGCTCTGTCCGTGTGTCCTTTATACATGCTCCTTGACATCTGTTCCCCTCTTCCCCCCATTATCCCCTCCCACCTCCCCTCTGGTTGCTGTCAGTTTGTTCTTAATTTCAGTGTGACCAGTGCTTTAACATGTAAAACCAATGAATATCTTGTGCTTTGGAGCGTCTGTTGATTTGTTGAAATCTGAGACCACAGTTTGAATTTAAGCCTTAATTTAAAATCCACACATCTGGTAAAATCATACAATTTAAAATTTTTGATTGGGTTAATGTGGACTAGACAAAGTGGAAAATAATTTTAGTTATTTTTCTCTTGCTGTTTTTCAAGCTGACCTGTCACTGACGAATAAAAAGGCTTCTGGCAGGAAAGTCTAAGGTGGTGATGTTGTTGTCCATAATAAAAATCGAATCAGGGAAGTTGGGTAGGCACGTGATGGGTATTTATACACCTGGAATTTGGATAAAGAGGTAAGAGGAAATCAAAGCTGGCTACAAAATCGTGTGCCCAGGAGCAGTTGTTTTTCCAATAACACAAGCATCCCTCAGAGGCAAAGGGCTTGCAAGGAGTGCCCGAGAGGATAGTGAACTTGGTTTTAGAGGTTGCTGTAACCTCTAAAATGAAAACTTATAAGGTGAAGAGTAATAATGGTCATGAGTACCTTATTTAACATTTATCGATACCATAAACTCTGCCAAGTCCTTTTTATATATTAATTTATTAATTACTTAAAGTCAAATGAATAGAAGGTATTAACTCTCTTTTAGAGAATAGGAGACTGAGAATCAGTGAAGTTAACTCACTCTCCCAAGCTCACACAGCGGGAAACACACAGGGCCTTCAGTCAGGTCTGTCTGATTTTCCTGTCACTGTTTTGTCTGTGCAATAGAACAGCATAAAATAGCATGTCTATTACTGCTGATCTGACATTGAATTTTAGTTCTCCTGTATAAAGCGGCACCAACGTTTTGATTCTGTTTTAAATTTGTGCCTGCTATTTTCCTGATACATTATATTTACATTGATTTTGAATGATTGGTCCCGGGAACCTAAACTATTAATATTCTGCCTTTGAAAGTCTGTCGTCAGTCAAGCTGCACTTGTTTGTACTCTTGTTGATTTGTGACGGAGATGACTTAGTGACCTTCCAACCCCCCCCCTCCTGTTCTACATCAGCTGTGCGGTGCCTTCCGAGACAGGGATGACAGTTCCCAGCCCCTTTGTCTTCAGCGCAGGGCCACGCACCTAGTTTTCACTGGTATACTCTGAGTGGAACTGCTGTGTGACTCTTCTGGGTGATGGCCTTCAAAAATGGGTGTGCTTTTTATCCCCTCCCTCCGGTTGGGTCGAGGCATTGACAAGGTTCTAGAGATGGCGGGGTGGAAGAAGTGTCGCACCTGCTTTGCACTGAGAAAGAAGCAACTCTTGTGTGTGCAACATTAGAGTTTTGGATTTATTTTTAGAGTATTTTAGCCTAACATAATTGACATTTCTACTATCAATACAAATGGTTCTATTTTATAATAATAATAGTAGAAGGAAATGTTGTATTATCTTCTGTAGAACATGTTCAGACACTTAGATACTTTCACAAGCTACTTAGAAGCCATCTTACATTCTTTTATGGCATGGATTTAGAATTTGGGGTGAACTGTGGCCTGTGCACTTAAGTCAGACTGCGTTCTGCTACAAAGGAGTTGTGATCAAGCTCCTGTCTACTACCTTATGCCCCCCGGTGCAACGAATGAATGAATGTGTCCTGGCGTCTCGGCCTGTGCCTGATCCCTGAGGCCGAGGTATGCTCTGTAGCGGATCTATCAGAAGGACTTCTTCTTTTTACAAATGTCCCCTAACATCATGCACCACCTTTCTTCCACAGCCAGATACTTCTGTTCTTCCTAAAATCTATTCGTCTCTAGAAGTCTAATGTTTCGTATGTGGATACGTTATCTTACCACTACAGATGTCCCCGAGGGGGAGGCTTTCATGGTCGGGCTGCTCCCGAGAGGAACTCTGCATCAAGCCTCTTGTTAGGAGCCCTGTCACTCAAAGGGGCCTTTTCACAATCCTTAATGCTTTCCACTTTGTGTACATCGGAAGGGTTGTCTCTGACTCAGGCATGTGGATACATGCAAAAAGATACTATTTTCAGACAAGTCGGGAAAAATAAAGGGGCACTTTCAGTTCACCTTCTAAAAGAATTAATCATTTATTCCTTTGCGTTGTTGTTTGGCCAGTAGCACTGCACAGTGTTGCCTGCGTGTCCGAGGCCTTCAGTTCGTTATTGCCTTCCTCAGGTAGAGCAGGAGAGCAGTATTTGCAAGACAGGCTGTGAGGGCTTAAAAATTTAATTTCCCTGGAGACTGGACCAACGGGTCTTTGCTAGAGAATAGCGCCTGACTTTAGATACCAGTTACCACATTCTCAGAGCAGAACCCAGGCAAACAGCAGAGCAGGCAAGAAGGGCAGTTGTACAAGTAAACCTGCCTCCTTTTTCTTGAGCCTGTGAAGGTTTTCTCGTGCATTTCTCTGTCATTCCCTGGCAAGACAGGGTCATCATTGGACCAGGTCCTGGAAAGGTCCACCTCCATTTGCATCCGTATGCTTTAGTATTTAATTTTATTTTTTCTACAATAAGTAGGATATACATATTTTAAATGATTGGTTCCAATTCCAGCCCTGAGGTTTTCCAGCTCTGTGATTCTTTAGTTTCAGTTGAATCACCTGTAAATTACAGGTAATAATATTTATTACAGTTGCTGTGAGAAGCAAATGAGTTACTGCACATAAAGGGCTCCACTCAATTTTTTTTACTTCTAGTAAATAAACGGCCAACAGAGTGCATCTTTCCTGATGGACTCTGTTTTCAAAACTAGCTTCCCTCCAGGTCCACGTGCTTCAGAAGGGACCTTACTATAACACACACTTGATTGAAAATATTAAATGTTTCTTAAATGGTCGTAGCAAATGGGGAGGTAGTGCCACTGGCATCCAGTGCTTTGAGGCCAAGGCTAGTGCTAAACATGCTACAACAGGAAAGACAGCCCCCAATCAAAAAATTATTCAACCTCAAATGTCAGTAGTGCCAATGATGAAAACCTAGGATGAAAGAATAGATGGCAGCTTCAGTGCAGGAAAAGGGTGGAGGAACAGGATAGGGTAAGGAGTGGGCCTCTTTCTATACCTGATATAATCACGTAGTACTCCATAAATGTTAGTCATGCTTGTTGTTATATGGTTAAATTATGTCTCTAGTAATACAGTTGCTTCCTTGTAAGACCTAAAGAATGGCAAATTATACAGAATGTATTAGACAAATCTATTAGTCACTGTAATTTATTTTACAATGTGAAATCTGAAGATTATAGGTGCTTGTGGCTGCCCTACACTGAATTCTACCCTGTTCTTGAAAATTTTATAGACGCCATCTGAGAGTAAGCCAGCTGACTTAAATTTGAGCTACCTGATAAGAATAAATTAGACTTATTTTCTGAAATAAAATTCAAAGCTGTCTGGTGATTTTTGGAGAATTACAGCATAGTGGATAAAAACTGAGGTTCAAGGAGCCTCTCAGTTCTAAGGATCTGCCAGCTAAAGGACTCCAGCTATGCTATTTAACTGCTGTAGACTTCAGTGTCTCTCACAGTGCCTGTCAGTGCCAGTGACTGATACTCACGAAGCACCCATTGCAGGGCTGATGTAACATATTTTACCCATTGATCCTGCTGCTGCTCCCGATAAGGATTTCATTTAGGCTCTGGAAGCACATCATAAAACGGTCATCCGTCAAATGCGTACTGTGGCATTTCGGACATGTAAAATTGTTTTTATGTCTTCTTGGTAGGTAAATAAATATTCTCCAAATTTTTTATTTTCACATCAAGTTTAAAAGTCTGTAAATCTGAGAAACAGAAATTGTTCATGTCAGATTTATAGAAAACTAGTTTTGCGTTGCTTAGTGCTATCTGTGTTGTGATGAACTAACTCACAGACTGATGTGCACCAGCATCCAGAAATCATTGGCTGTAAGCAGTTATGTTTTCTACAAAATAAAATCGCAAATATTTAATCTGACTCCTTTTAAAGGGGTCTATGGCTATTTGCTTGGTTTTCTTCTGTCATAAAGAAGCACAAAGCAGGAAGCACCCCCAAAACTGCCCGTCCCCATGAAGAAGTACTCCAAGTACCTCTTCAGCCAGATGATAAAAGCGGTCACACAGAGACACACTAAGTATATTCTGGGCTTTTAAAAAATTTTTGGTGTATAATTTATTTACATTATCCCTTTAGTTTCAGGTGTACATTATCATGATTTGATGTTTATATACATTATGAAATGATCCTCATAATAAATCCAGGTACCATCTGTCACCATGCAAAGTTGTTACAATATTGTCGACTATACTTCATAGTCAACAAAAGCATACAAAAGTATAGTCCACAATATTATAACAACTTTACAATACAATTATATAGTGCTGTACATTATAGCTGCATGGTGTTTATTTTATAACTGGAAATTATAACATGGTTACCTCTTAATCACCTTCAACTATTTTGCCTGCCTCTCTATACTTTCTCTCTGTGGCAACCACCCGTTGGTCTGTATCTAGGATCTATCTCTGTTTTGTTTTGTTTCTGTTCATTTGTTTTGCTTTTTGGATTCCACATGTAAGCGAAATCATGTATGTGTCTGACTTATTTCACTCGGCATAATAACCTCTAGGTTCGTCCATGTTGTTGCAAATGGCAAGGTATTTTTTGGCTGAGTAACTTTCCATTCTATATATACTTCAATTCAGGTGACATGATACTGTACATAGAAAACCCTAAAGACTCCACCAAAAACTATTAAGCTAATAAATGAATTCAATAAAGTCAGAAGATGCAAAATTAATATACAGGAATTTGTTGTGTTCCTATACACTAATACTGACTTATCAGAAAGAGAAGTTAAGAACACAATTTCATTTATAATTGCATCAGAAAGAATGACACAGGAATAGATTTAACCAAGAAGGTGAAAGACTATACTCTGAAAATGATAAGGCATTGATGAAAGAATTTGAAGACAGCACAAATTAATGGAAAGATATCCTTTGCTCATGGATTGCTGCAATTAACATTGTTAAAATGTCCATACTACCCAAAGAAATCTACAGATTCAATGAAATCCCATTAAGAGACTAATGACATTTTTCACAGAACTAGAACAAAGAATCCTAAAATCTGTTTGGAGTCACAAAAGACTCTGAATAGCCAAAGCAATTTTGACAAGAAGAACAAAGCTGGAGGTATCACACTCTGGTTTTAAGCTATACAACAAAGGTATAGTAATCAAAACAGTATGGTACTGTCACAAAAACAGACACATAGATCAATAAAATGCAGTAGACAGCCCAGAAATAAACCTGCATATATATGGTCAATAAGTCTATGACAAAGTAAGCAAGAATGTGTAATGGGGAAAGAACAGTAAATGGCATTAGGAAAACTGGATAGCTACATTGCAAAAGAATGAATCTGGACCACTAACATATTAAAAACTAAATTCAGAATGGGTTAAAGACTCAAATGTAAAACCTGATACCATAAAACTGCTGGGAGAAAAGATAGGCTGTCAGCTCTTTGATAGTGTCTTAGAAATATTTTTTGAACCAGTATCCTCAGGCAAAGGGTGCAAAACAAACAAACGAACAAACAAAGAAACAAACAAACAAACACAAGATTGCATCAAACCAAAAAGCTTTTGCACAGTGAAGGAAACCATCACCAAAATTAAAAAAGCAACCTTATGAATGAGAGAAGATATTTGTAAATCACACATTTGATAAGGGATTGATATCCAAAAAATATAAAGGACTTACACAACTTAATATATTTAAAGAGACCCTTATTGAAACTGGGCCTCGGTTGCAATCTTCCTCTTCAGCCTTGTGCTGCTTACCGCCAATATATGAAGGGCAGTGTGGTGTGTATTTATTTTCCCCTTCCTCCCGTTTTATAACAGCACCCTCTTTTCCTTTTCACATATATCCTTTTCTCTGTGCGGTTCTGTTGGGGTTGCCAGTCAAGGCGTTGTGCCTTCTGTTACCGTAGTGTCCCGACTTAGGCCAGTCAGATACTTGCCATTGGAAATTCAGGTGCATATTTAGTTTCTCTGATCCTTGTCCTTTTCTTAATTTGGCACACTAGCATTATCTTTGAATCTGCGTACTACATGGCAACCTTTTAGTACTTTTCTTCTCTTCTGTGGTTATTTAATGCTGATTTCTGTTGATTACAACCAACAAAATGCTACCTAACAGAAGCGATACTAATAACAGAGGCTAGTTAAACAGTTGGTTTTGGGACCAGGGAATAACTGAATAAGTATAACTGTTTAGTAGCCATGGGTCAGTGGCAAAAAGCTGTGTCACTCTCACATTCTAGATGAGCATATCTAAGTATGTATTTAAAATTTTTCAATGAGTGACTTTATTTCCATTGTGACCGAATATTTTCTTCACTTCCTCACAGATCTTTTCCAATTTTTCTAAGACATTTTCGCTGGGATCAGAGTATTAGTTGATCCAACAGGGCACAGTTTTGTTGAATGAACACGTTTGTTCCTAATGCTTTGAGTTCACAGTTGCCGAAAAGGAAATCAAACTGAGGTACTCATAGGAATAGATTGGGCTCCATGCTTTCTCTTTCATCCTTGTGTTCGAGGTAGAGCTATGCTTCTATTTTAAGAATCAAGAGCAAATTTCTAGAAGAGATGAATTATTATTGAAGAATTTCTACATAATCAGAATCCTTAGAGGCAAATAATAATTGTAATTTGGATCCAGAGATTAAAGCCACTTCAGTAATGATACTCATTAGATACTTTTGTTTCTCTTCTCCGGCCTATTGAGGAGCCACAACTGCTTAGTGTCCTGATAGACATAGCCACCGTAAACATGGTGATTATTCCTGGTATGATGTCATGCTCTCAGATCACCAGATGAAGGCTCCTAGTGATTGCCCAACATACAATGACACATTTTTAGGTTGCACAAAAAACAAACAAATAAAAACTGTTATGGTGGTGTATCTGCAAATGACTTGCTAGTAACAAGTTGCCAACAAGTTACTCTTAAGGCCTAAGTAAGTCACTTAACTTAACCCAATGCCCATAAAATGTCTATAAAATAAGATGGCTGAACCTTAAATCCAGAGTTTCATCAAGTTAGCTTTGAGTCAGACCTGGTACAGCCGGATGTTTGTTTGACCATCATGTGATTTTTATAAATGGAATCTGATGCATTTTGTCAGAAGATAGTCTGTACAAGCGCTATCACTCTTTGATGTCTTATCTTTCTGTTACCAGTCTGGTCCCTGAGGATAATTGATTCTATTAGGGAGATGTTCTCTGAGGACAGTCATGGTCTCACAGTCTTCTGATTCTAAGTATGTGGTTTTGGAAAAGGCCAGCTCACCCTCTTTGAGCTTTCTCAATGTACTTGAAGAGCAAAACGAATCGGAGGCCAAATTATATATTTAATTTGATCATAGGGTCAATTATTATATTAGAATGAATATCTAGAAAGCCTGGAGAAATTTTTGTTTAAAAGTGTATTCATTTATATCATTTATATGTAACTTTAGATAAATGTATGTGTACTATGTAAACCACGAGCTTTTCAAATTACATAGCTCATGGAAAGTTACACGTTCTGAAAACATGCCAATAGTTTTCATCTGAAATGGAATAGAGTTTTATTATTTTTATTACATTTGAAGTCCAGCTTATTCATTATTTATTTGTTTATATATTTTTTATTGTTGTCCAATTGCAGTTGCCCCCATTTTACCCCGTGACTCTCCCAGCCCTATTAATGACTTAGAAATTTACCTGGTGACCTCTGTTGGTAACACATAGTTGAGAAAAGAAATAGAACTGGTATTTAATTTATTCCCCTCTTTTTACGTCATTCCTATCAGAGATCCTTTCATGTTTCCATATATCTTCTCAATTATCAGTAGTGTTTTTCCCTATCCAGTTACACAAACCAGTCACACACTGAAAAGACCTGCATTTGCTCTTGCTTTATCCCGTAGAGAGAGAGGCGTTACATTTTAGATCCACATGGTTCTTTCCAGATCAGCCATAACACGTACTTGTCTCACTAAACTGAACAATTACTCGGTTTGAATCTCCACTTCAGCTGTTTATATCCAGTGGGAATTACTGCATATCTTAGTTTTTACTTAAGAGGCACAATTAGAAGATGAGGCAGTAGAGTTTTGAGAACCATTTCCTTTTTTCCAGAAGATTCTCTAGCTGTTTTTCTTAGTTGCCTCTTCTGCAGATATTTTCTGCATAAACAGTACCTTCCTCTGCAGCGGAACGGAGCCTCTGATTGTCATTCTCAAAGCAGCAGGGCGGGCTCTTTGAGGCCGTGCAATAGCTGAGAAATGCTTACCTGAAAATAATTTTTTCTTCATGCCGTCATGTGTAACCCTGATGTGATGGCTTATTACCTGTCCTCACAGAGAGATTGGCGTGGGCAGGTGCTGCTGACTCATTTGTCATTTCCAGCCCAGAGCGACAAAATTCCTTGTCCAAGGGCATGGACCCGACTAACTCAGTATTAACGTTCAAAACATGCCGGAGACGGTTCTGTTCTCTCAAGCTTTCCACTTGGTCTAATTGAGCTTCACTAACCTTTTCTCTTTGACAGAACAACTTTGAATGCATGTCAGGAGGGAGCTCTATAAATATTTATTGAATAGAACAGATTGTTTGGATATGAAATGAGTTTAGAGACAGGAATTAAGGCCAGTAAAACTCTAACTTTCTGCTGTAGAAAAATGTGCACTGGGAGAATGCCCAACATCACATGTTAAATAACAGCCACTTTTGTTTTTAGTATTCAACTTAATGGAGTGTTATATTAGAACAATATAACTTAAAAGCAATTTTTAGGGGATGAAAATCTTCAGTGTGTTCATCATTCATTTATCTGTCTGTTTATTCATTCATTCCCCAAATAATGTTTCTAAGAATTATTTAGGACTTTTGTAAAAATACATGAGATGTATTTTTAATTATATTAAAATATCCAGAAAAAGCAAGACAATTATAATAAATCCAGGGATGGTATCTATAACAGAATTATACTCTGTAAGTTCTGAGAACTTGCCTTGGATGGTTAGAAGACTTTCCTGCAATCTGCACCAAGGTAAAATGCTGATCGATTACATGTTTCCTTTTCATATGGTTAATTTATTAGAAGAACCACAACAGTTTTCTGGATTTGAGATATTAGGAAAGATGTCTCTCTGAATATTGTAAGACATAAGGAAAATTTTGATAACATTGAAAATTTTTGATGTCAAAATATTTTTTGATCAACACCACTTTTGACTCTAGCCTATACTGTGAACATTTATGTGTCAGGGTCTCAGGTGAAGCATCTGTGTACCTTGTCCTTTTGAGATGAAGAGTCTGTTTTGATATTGCTGGTGACAATACGTCTTCAGTGGTACCTCATTCTCTCATTGCTATACATTGAAAAATGCATGACCTTATTCCCTGTAACTCTTTCTCCCACTCCACTGTGCGTACAACTTTATTGCCTTACTGGTCCTTGGTGTCCTTCTGGATAAAATCTGCATTGTCCAATCAGTGAGTGGTAATCTAGAACAATCCTTACCTTTTCCCAGACCATCTTTCATCAGTCATTCCTGATGAGAGCTGAATTTTGGCCAACCTCCTCTTGTTAGTGCCCTACGACACACGTTAGACACTTCTTCAAAGCCTCCGTCCACCAGGCGTTTTCTGATGAAGGATCAGAGAAGTGATGCTCTGGTTGACTTTCTTCCTTCCCTCAAACAGTCGTGCCTAGCACTTGGAAAATATTTAACTATCCCTGTGGAATAAAAACTACCTTTTAAGAATCATCTAAAGTTGATTCTAAAACTTTTTGGAATCATAAAGTGATAAAAGTGACCTTTTAAGAAAATTATTTAAAAATTATTCTAAATCTATAGTGATTTAGGTAGTCTAACTCACAGACTATCTGAACGCCTTGATATATTCAACTATATCCCATGAAGCCAACCCTAGTAACTAAGGGATATCTTTGATATCCCTATGTGTCAAGATTATATTTCTTTGCCAGTAATTTATTTCTTTTTTTACCCATAGGTTTTTGTTATAAAGTTGAATGGCTGAATCAAAATATTCCCCTATGTAAATGGAGTTATCAAATAGCCAAAAAGCAGGCCAGTCAACTTGAAATTTTTCATGGGATAACATATCTCTATTCCAGAACATCATATAGGAGCAAGACTCTGAAAATTTGAAGATATATTTTGTTGGTCTACTAAATATCAGAAGGAGTCACCAAAAATTAACCTTTTCATGATGTTCCAGCATTATAAGACAATGGGTTTCTTAGAACTACCCAATATGTAGCAGTTAAAACATTAAGTCAGAGCTTCCTAATTACATGCATCTGGGTATTAACAGGTGTGGAGTTGAGGGAGAGGAATAATTATCTGAGAGTTGCAAGTTGTGGATTTCAGTACCGGTTCCTTCTACACATGGTTTGTTCATTTCATAGACAGGAACTGGGATGGGCTTTGGGGGAGGAAGTTTTCAGAGTTGAGTAGGGCTGTCTTCCTTAAAGGATGTCATCACGTTGTGGTGCAGAAAACATTGTGTCCAATTTTGTAGGCACACAGTTTTGTGAGGTGGAGTGCCAGAGCTCTTGTCATATGATCTGAAGATTAAAGATTGATGATTCATGGTTCACAAAACAGAGGGAGGAAAAATAACCCCAGAAGTAGGGAAAACAAGTGTCAAAGGCATGGAGATGTGGAAAAGCAGACCTCCCCTGAAATCTGGTGGTGGGAGGAAAAATTAAGTATTTAAAAGTAAGAAAAGCACAATAACTTTACAATGATATGGTAATTTCATGGGCTATATGCTCCATATCGCCCAGAATGAGCATATCTGGCAAAGCAGAAGGCTGTGTGCTTTCATGAATGCCACAGGTTTAAGGTTGAGACAAGAACTCTGTTTCGGCAAGGTTAAATAATTATTATGATTAAATATTAACCAAAGCAATGACATTTTAGAAGAGAACTTATTTAACCTTATTTTGATCTCTCTTCTTCAAATGTCATTAATGTAAAGTTTTAGATTATTCATCAAATTGGAAGATTAATAAGGGTTATTAAAATCTGAGAAAAGTACTTTGGTAAGAATACACAGGGAAGGAATGAGTGGTGTGAGTAGGTGTGGTGGAAGGAAGCAGTTTGCTAGAAAGCGGAGCAGAGGGATCATGGTGAAAACTACCCTTTAAGTAGTTCATTAGGTAGTTCATTTTTGTAAATAAAGCTCTCTTTAAAATACAAGGGTAATGTTATTTTCAAAGTAGAGCAGTTAAAGTATTAATTCTTGGAGTGAAGAAGACCTGGGTAATGTTCTGGTTTCTATATTTACTAATTTGATCAGAGGAAGTGCTGTTTTCTCTAAAACTTTTTTTTCCTGTTTTCTTAGAAGAAGAAATCTAAGGTGATTGTTCAGATTCTGGGTCAGTGGTCGGACCACCGCTATTGGTAATTAAGGTCACTGTGAAGCTCCCCCCCCCCCCTGCTTTCTTCTCCTTATCTCTGGTACCTCTAAGTAGAACAAGAAAGGCCCATTCCTACATGGGAGGACCCCTTACCCATCCAGTATGTCTATGCTTCCTCTCAGAGCATTCCTTAAACCTTAGGGAGCCATCCTGATTGGACGCCATTCTTTGACAGAGAAGGCTGCTTAGGGCTCAGGTCTAATTTGTGTGTTTGATCCAGCGTACAAGAAAGTCTTGCATCTGGATGTCACTATTAGCCCACTTAATACCAAAGTGATGTATTGGGCTCCCATTTGTTAAGGATATATTTAGTTTCCTTAGCAATCATCTCAAAGAAGGAAGTCTTTGATAAAATGTGATTGGAGGGTCCTTAGGTTCTTATTGAAATTCCATCAAATAGTGCTTCAAACACTATCTTCATTCATAATATTTGCATTTATAACTTAGATGTCCAGAGATTTGAAAAATGACACTATCGGAACTTGGGCTTGTTGAATCACTTACCACATTTTAAAAAATGGCATTAACACCAAGTCAAAGGGTTTTAAGAACAAAACGAGCTACTATGCTTTTTGGATCATCTCTTGGCATATAATAAGGACTTAATAATTTTTATTTATTAGACTCTAAATAATTTCAGGGGAGGAGATTGGCTTGTTTACTATTGTTTCCTCAACACTTAGCATACAGTCAATTCATTGTGTGTGTACTTCAGGAATTAATGAATATGGGAGTGTTGAACCTTTTCCCAATGTGAAATAATAAGCTACTATTTGACATGCAAGCATGCATTTCTGATTGGTATGAGAAAGGAAACAGAAGAGACAGTTTATGGAGTAAAATTTTTAAAACCTTAGTATTGCAGTAAAATTCACCAGCTTCTGGGCAGCAGAAGCTAAGTGTATCTGAAGAATTTCAGGAGAGGAGTCAAGAGAAAGTATCTACTCACTCATAATAGCTTTAGAACTAATTTAAATTTCATGTTTCTAACCAATAAACACTATGCATTTATGTGGATATGCATATATGCATATATGTATCATATATACACATATAATATATGAGTGTGCATATCACTTGTACATTAAAGAATTATCAATAATAAAATAATGCATTAAAATTATTTCCCCAAATCTGTATGCAAACAGACTTGATTTGACTAGCCTACCAAATTGGAGCAATATTTAAAGCATCATTTATAAAGTATATGCTGTTAGTTTATTTTTAATGCATAGCTTTATTCATAGACCTATTTCACACTCCTACATGGGGTATTCACTGTCAGAATCTTTAGTGTGATCTGTGACTTTTCCAGGAAAGTGCTGGAGTAAATTGTTGCAAACTTTCTTTTTCATTTGCTCACAAACTGACTGCTTGAGCTAATTTTTCTTTTCCTGAAGTCCAGACAGAGGGAATGAAACAATGTCCCTAAGCAGTAATTTTGGACGGTATCTACTACAAATGCTCTTGACAAGAGAACAGTGAAGAGGAAGCTGATCAATGAATTTTCAAATAACTGCACCCTATTCGTAACATAAATTCTTTATCAGATGGTTTCTCAGGAATCCAATCATAAAAGGTCATAAAAAAGCCCTAAAAGTTGCATTCTAAAAAGAAATAGATAGCTGAGTGACATCATTGACCATTTTAAAGAGCAAATAAATATAAACATTTTAATCAAATTTGATATAAAACAATATTCCAAGATCTTTGGAGGTACTTGTTCACAACTATATGTTCGAAGCAAAACTCTCTCTATTGGGAGCACATTTAATAACAATGTGACAATAAATATAATGAATGTTAAAAAGTAGAATAATGTGTACTCTCCTTTTAAAAATATGTTTAATATCTATACCTCCCCTTCAAATGACCACAGAAGATTGGTCATAAATGACCCACGCTAGCTCAATCAGGTTATTTCTCAAGGTAATTTGGAATCATGGCATAGTGAAGAAACACATGAGTTTGGAAGCGGTGGGGCTGCTGTGTGGATTTGGCAAAAGAGAGACCAGTTTTTAGGGAGGAAAGAATAAAGCGAAGGCCTGGAGGAAAAAGGAGGAGACAGACTGTGGAGAGGACAAGAAGGTGAAGGAGAGTGAGAGAGAGAGAGAGAAGACAGGTACTCGTGTGTATTAAGTAACACGTCTTCGTCTCAAACAAATAATTAGAGTGTATTTATTCACCCTTTTCTTCGTTTAACATTTAATTTTTGCTAGGTGGCAGTCACTCTTAGAGATTCGGATAAAGTGGTAAACATCAGACTCTCCCTTTTTCATGACGTTTTGTTCTAGAGAGACATCCTCAAGGAGTACACCATATATTGTAAATTAGGATAACAATGAATAATATGAAGTGATATAGAGCAGAAGTCTAGGCTAAATCGTGGGGAGTGGGGAGAGGAAAGTCCCCTGTGGAGAGGGGGCATTTTTAGAGCCAGTACTAGGCAGCTCACACTAATGCTCTATTCTTCCACTTTTCCTCCAGTTGCTCTCTCAGTGTGATGTAAGATACTGTAGGCACTAGCATAATCCCATGTTCTGCTAATGGTAAAATGGATGAATATCTTTTCAACTTTCAATGTCATTTTCCTTGCTGCCTGGACAACTGACCCCTTTTGTTTTTCTTAGAAAAGCCCCAGTCTGTTCCTGGTATCAACCTGGTTAATTTTTTTGAGTAATTAAATGCTAGCTGCTACAAGACACAAATCTCAGAATCTTAGGGGCTTAACCCAATAAAAAGTGTGTTTCTCATCTCAGAGTCTGATGTCGTTTGGCCAGCTCTCTAAGAATCTCTCTCCTCCAAATGCTGACTCAGGAATCCGGATATCTTCCATTTCCTAGCCTCGCTGTTTGGGACCTGTGGCCTTCAAGGGCACAGCAGCAGAGGAAGGGCAAGGTGAGGGAGGCACGTCCGCTCCTAATTATCTTAGACCAGAAGTGATACTCACAATTGCCATTCTAACTTATTTGGCTTGGATTAATTCCATCATTTTAAGCTAACTGCACTGGGACTGGGAAATTTGAAAAAGAACGGGGATATTTGTTGAACATTAATGATTTCCTCTGTAAAAGATAGATTTTCAAAGTAGAGCCACAGGATTTGGTGAGGGCTGGACTGTAAGGGTGTGAGAAGTGGAAAGATGAAGATGATTCCTAAGATCTGACCTGTGTCATTGCGGGGGCTGTTGGGAGGAGTTATTGGTACAAGTACAAACCTGACTTTAATAGTCTTCAAACTGTGCTTTTGTCTGCCTGTCGCCATAGCTGCTATTTCTCAGTAACGTTATCTGTACTTGATTTAGGGGTATGATGATACACCGGCTTTATAAAATCCTTTTAGGTTGGGAAGGTGAGTAATTACTTCTTCTAAACTGATTTTCAGCTCCCCAGGTGGTTCTAACATATATCCAGGTTTAAGAAACGCCGGTGTCAACTCTTGTAGATCATTGTAGCAACAAGCAAACAGCAGCAACAAAACTGGGCTTTACTCTGATTGAGATGAGAATTACATGGTGATTTCAGGGAGAGGAGTAACATGATTTGGTGTTTTGACATGAGCTGCTTTGGCTGCCCTATTGAAAACAGATTGCATGGCATTAAAAAAAAACAAGATTAGCTAATATCAGCACAAGATCATGGGGGGATAAGAGAAGGGAAAGGGACTGTAATGTAAGTCCAGGGACATGCTGACTCAGACAAATGACAAACAAGAGGAAAAAAGAGATGAAAAATGATCCCTTTATTTCCTCTGATTCCATCGTAGGGCTTTCGAGACTGAACGTCTAAGCAGTATTTACTGACAAGTGCATAGGCTGAGAGATTGGATTGCAGGTCAGCTGCTGCTTTGCATTCTTATCAGGTTTAAATTCAAGTCCCAGAAAAGCTGAAGACAAAGGGCATTTACATGTAGGTTTGGCACAGTGTTATTGTTCTCAGAGCAAAAGGTGAGGCCAAACCCTGCCACAATAGTGTAGAGGTTGTGTTTTAAACAGTCTTGGGCGAGTTGTCTTTCTTCTTCGAATTCTACTTCTTAAAGTCTGGGACTAAATTGGCATCAAAAATGGTGAAAACAATCAGATTGGTTCTGTAAGACATTTTGGCAACTTTTATTAAGTGCTTTTAAATGTTGATCCCTTGATTTAGTAATTTTTATTTTGGGAACTTCAAAGACATAATATTAAACAGTAGACCATTCATACACAAAGATTTGTATCAATATAGTTTATAATGGTAAAAAACTGAAAAGAAACTAAATATACAGTTGTAAGAAAATAGTTGAAAAAGCTTATATTCATTTCATAGAAAATAGGCAAATGTTTAAACTAACATGAAAATTATTCATATTGTTAGGAAAAACATTTTGAATACTGATCGCTAGCACATGCTTGGTGTTTCACTATATGTCAGGGGTTTTTCTAAACACATTACATATGTAACACTGAATCCTCCTAACACTCTATGAAGAAGACATAGGTATTGTTCCTGTTATGCAGATGAGGAAATCTTGGCACAGAGGATTTGTAGTATCTTGATCAAAGTCCCAAAGAAAGTAGATGGCAAAGAGGAGATTTGAACCCCACATTGAAGCTTCAGAAACCATAGTCTTAACTACCATGAGGTGTGGCCTTATATCTAGAGCACAGTGGCTGTGTTTGGTGAGGTCAAGTTTCATTCTGTGTGCATGAGGAGAGGACTGATTTGTGTGACATGAAGATTGTCTTGGAATTAATGAGCTTGTTTACACGGAGTGCCAGGGAGCTTCTGGGGAGAGAAAGGAAGAGACCTAGATCTTTCTCTTAGCCAGTTGCACTGAGGTGGCCCTGAGTGAGGCCCTGGCATCAGACAAGAGCCCTATGACTCCAGAGATAAACGTTCAGTAAAAGCAGAAAAGCACAAAATGGTCAGGCGGGCTCTCCACTGCTCTAAAGTAACAGGTCAGAAGGGATGGTGCGCTTCTGTGGGTGATACAGGGATGGTGACAGGGATGTGCCCAATGCTCCCAGGCTGTGTCCAAGCAAGTGGTTTTGTGACTGAATCCAAACAGTTGTAATCTTGGGATGCGAGGCTAATGATGGTGTGAGACAGCCTTAGCTTTCATACCACTCATGGAAAGGTTGTCTTCCCTCTACCTGAAGAAACGCAGGGCCTGAGGTAGTAACTATTTCTCCTCCTTTTCCTCTCCCCCTCCTCCTTTTCCTCCTTTTCCTCTCCTCCTCCTTCAAAAAAACAAAAGAGGCTCAGGCTCAATTGTTAACATCGGAAACCTACAGGGTGGTGATGTATTCTAGCATCCACAGTGGCAACGCTGCCTTTTTCCAGGTTTTGATTCAACCCCAGGCATATGTTTGGGGAACTCTTTGGACCAGACTAATTAGCTCTGATGTCTATTATGGAATCTTTTGTTTCAAGGGTAATGTGAGGGAATGGGAGCGAACAGGACTTGTGCTCTGGCTGAGAGAATTATGGGTGAGGTGTGTGTGTGAAGAACATGGTGTGACCCAGACTTAACCACTGGGTTTTGGAACCAAACGGTAAAGATAAACAGTGTGGTTACAATAGGTGGTCGACGCTCTGCAAAACAAAGCCAATAACACCTGAGGAAGAAAAATGGGAGGAAATGCATGAAAATGCTAAGGTTGATTGTTTTATTGGTGGTTGTTGGGGTAGTAAAAATGTTCTCTATGTTCAAGTTTTTCTTGAAGGAATAAGCATTGCTTTTTAAATGAAAAAGTGAAGGTAATGGGACTTATCATTTTATCTATCACTATTGTTTGGGAAAGACTTATGTTTTCTTATGTTCTCTTTGACCTATTGCTTAAGCATATTATTTCGTTCTAGCATTTAAATGTATGTATTCAGTAATTCACTGGATCTTTTGAAGAAGAATTATTTATAGAAAAAAATGTATTTACCATCTTCATACAGTGAACATGACGTCAGCATTTCATCTGTATAATGTACTGCCTTCTAAACGGACAATGGAAGGCCTTAGGGAAACACTCAGGGTGTGCATTTAGGATCTGTGTGCACAGTGAAATTCCAAGGAAATTGAGATTTCCCTTTACACACTTCATCTCTAAATGCCTAAATGAACCATGCACTAAAATTTGGTGGTTCGGGGAAATGCTCACCACCAATATCACCCTCGTAACCTCTTACAGGGAGTAAGATGACAAATCTATAAAGTTGTTCCCTGAGTTCTTCTTTAGTCTGCGTTTTTGGCATGTGAACATTAAATTCAGGGAAACCAAGTAAATTGATAAATTCTATCATATGTTGACATTTTTTCCACATTCTTCAAAAACTAAAATGATTTAGGTTTTGCTTCAAAGTTTGCTGGGGGTGGCTTCACTGCAGAAAGTCACCAAGACAAGTGTGTTCACCCAGACGACAGTCTGTGACTTCTACCAGCACACTGGTTCCTTTGCAGAGAGGCCACTGGCAAGTGTCAGTCATGCCTTGTTTTTCCTAATGCTGATTTCATGGTCCTGGGGAAGGATAACAGAAGCCAAGATACATAATAAATCTCAGTGAATGAATTAGGGTGTATGTTACCTTTGGGAAGTTCCAACACTTGATAGTGGACCTGGTCTACTGTGAAGCAGTGGTCCATGGAGGCTCATTGTGTATGGCTGTTGCTTTGGAACACTCTCCAACTCCAGGTGGGCACCAGTCTTGTGAAATGGCACCTTTTGAGGCTGTGCAATACAGCAGGAAAAGCAACTATCACAGGACGATGATGAAAAGACCATTGTCCTGTTGGCTGAAAGAATGTAGTTCCTTACCTGACGTTGGTAGGGTTGAGCCATTATCTCGATGGAGATTTTAAAGAATAAAAGCATAATCTGGTCTTCTAGGTGACCACTTTCTATGGCTGTTCTGTCTCAGTGCCTGTTTTTCTGTTGTGTTTAATATCACACCAACAAGAAAGAGACCATTGAAATGGCAACTTGCATTTGAAAAATAGCAGCTTTGAGGTAATCCACGCCAGATACAATTTCCTAGCTAAATTTTCCTTATTGTAGTGTTGAGTATATTGACAAGATTGTGCAACCACCAACTCAATTTTAGAACATTTTCATCACCCCAGAAAGAAACCACATACCCACTGGCAGTCACCCCCATTTCTCTCCACCTTCTTTACACCTACATCCTAGCTCTGGGAAACCACTAATCTACTTTTTGCTTCTATAGGTTTGTTTGTTATGGATATTTTATGTAGATGGATTCATACATCAGGTAGTCTTTTATGACTGTTTTCATTTAGCCGGATATTTTCAAGGTTTCTCCATGCTGTAGCATGTTTCAGTACATCTCTCTTTGTTGTTGCCGATTGATATTCCATTGTATGTATATTTCACATTTTGCTTATCAGATCATCAGATGTTGGATATTTGGGTTGTTCCCATTCTTTGGCTATTATGAATATGGCTGCTGCAACATTTGTGTCCAAGTTTTTTGTGTGAACTGTGTTTTTATTTCTTCTTAGTGTATATCTAGGGGTGAAATTGCTGGGTCAAATGGTAACTCTGTGTTTAACATTTTGAAACATTGTTTGATTGTCTTCCAATGTGGCTGCACCATTTTACAATCCCACCAGCATTTCATGGTGGCTCCAATTTCTCCACCTCTTCCAGAACATTTACTATCTGTGTTTTGATTGTAGCTCTTCTAGTGTGTATAAAGTGTCATCCTCTGTTTCTATTTGCATTTCCCTGGTGACTAATGATGTGCTTATTGGGCATTTGTCTGTCTGCCTTGGAGAAATAGTGGCCTCAGAGTCAGTATTCTAGTATGGAAATTGTACTATAGTTTTTTTTTTAAGGTTTTTTTTTAAAGATTTTATTTATTTATTTTTAGAGAGGGAAGGAAGGGAGATAAAGAGAGAGAGAGAGAGAAACATCAATGTGCGGTTGCCGGGGGTCATGGTCTGCAACCCAGGCATATACCCTGACTGGGAATCGAACCTGCGATGCTTTGGTTCGCAGCCCGCACTCAATCCACTGAGCTACGCCAGCCAGGGCTGTACTATAGTTTTATAAGATGTTACCACTGGGAGACACTGGATAAGGGTACACAGGATCTCCCAATATTATTTCTAAAACTGTATGTGAATATAAAATCATTTCAAAATAATAGGCTTAAAAAACAAACAAAAAACTTCAGCATATCCTTTCATACTTGTCTGTAGACTGATGGTTATGTAAACTTATATAACTCATAATATAGCCAGGTATCTTCCTCAGTGATGAGTAGGAATTGACTCAATAAATAACTAACAATAATGTTTAAAGCTGAGACACTTACTCATGAATTATGCACAAAAATTAAATCTGCTGCACGGCTGTTAGCCTCTGTGTGACCTGCTGCAACCACTGAGGTGACAGATCAGGACAGTGCTTGGGAGGGTCCCAGCCAGCATCGGGGCAGCCAGACGTGCGGCCACGAATCTGACGCCCAAAGTCGCCCTGAAGATGTATTGTACACAATGTACATGGCTAATACAGACTTGAAATAATAAAGAATTCTACAGACATACAGGAAATTTAATATATATTGTTTGGCCTTGAGTAAACGGAACCTAGATGATCAAAGGCTGGTTTTAGATTTTTATTTTATGCATTATTTATCTTTTGTGCTTCTAGAGATGTTGAGGTTGGCACGATAAATTATGCTAAAGGCTTTGCTGTTGACTTTTAAAGTCATGTGGCAGGCTCTCCCTTTCTTTATAATTCCGCTAATTCATTATTCAGGATGGAAAAATGATTTCTGTGTGATGATCTATGAACACACTTTTATGGTGATTTGGGGGCTCTCTGGAGTCAATGTGCACCAGTATAATCAACTATATTGTGTGGTTAAGTTCTCAGAAGAGTTACCACTTCTCTTCCCAAATCTGCATGTCCAGTGGTGGAGCTAACTCTTCTGTGTGGTATGTGACTTCCGTAATGACTTTTTTTTTTTGCTCCCATTGACCCTATATTAACAGAAACTACCTACTTTTAAAATTAGTTTTGCAAACTGGGTGCAGGTTTGCTAATGCCTTGGTCTCCTGTCCAATAGCTAACTTTATTCAAGGTTGCAGTCAAATCTGAGATTCCCTTCCTGACGGTTTGGGAATCCTACTACCAAGTGACTTCCCTCTGCCACACTTTGCTGGCGGTACCTGCTCTGAAGTGTACCGTTTAAGCACGTGCCATAACCGTCCCAGGCGCTCCCAGTCTCTGGGTCTAGCGTGTTCTGTTGGTAGTGACACCTTCGTCGTGACAGAAGCCAGGCCAAAATATGCAAATAAGCCGCTGCATGTTCTGAGATCAGCTAAATGTTTTAAAGGAGGATTAAAGTATAAAAAGTTACACTGTTATATTTATTTTGGAATGAGCAAGGTTTCAATCATTATTTTCTGGCTGGAATATTTTTTTAATTTTCATATTGACCCAAGAAGTCAATTAGATATATGTCAAGTTGTGCAAATTAAGTCCCACACACGGTTGCAGAGGCAGAGCGCAAGGGAGGGGCGGGAAAAAGCCTGGCATCCAACCAGGCAAAGCTGTAGCTTTTCATGAATTGCCTTTTAACCTGTGTCCCTGCCGATTGCTGTCACCGAGTCGTATTAACATAAAGCAGCCTCTGTCGCTGATTTGTTGCTTTTTATGGCCATACATACATCGTTGTCTTCTCTGCTTTGGCTTACCTCTGTCACGTCATTTATACATTACTGTAATTAACAAAATATTGAAACAGTGGGGGTTAGGGTCTGTTTATATAATAATCATTTTTATCTTCCGACTTAAAAAAAAAGGTCTGAGAATAATGAAATCAAAAGAGTTATTTCTATGAAAAATTATGCAATCATTTTATTTGAAATTGGCAGTTTCAAAAATATAATTTTGCATTGTTTTGACCAAGCATTGCTTTAAGTTAGATTCTTTCCTTTTAATCATATTCTGTCTGATCTAGGTATGTCAGCTAAACACAAAAACCCCCATGGGAATCTTGCTGTCACCATAGCAACCAGATTGCAGTTTCCAATATCTGTGTAATGAAGTGGGGACATGTCTTCAGCACAAAGTGCTAAGTGGAGGTTTGTTTCACTAATTAGGTGGAAAAGTCAATTCCTTCATGATTAACAATGTTACAATTTATGCAGCAGACAAATCTAACAAACTTTCTTAAGTAGTACTTTGTATCTTAGAAGGACAGATAAAAATAATTAAAATCATTTTTAAATTCTTTTGGTTAACTGGTAAGATAAGCTGAGGCTTCTGGGACCAGCTTACTCCATTATAATAGATGTGCTCCTTGCATTGCTTTTAAAGTTGTTAGCTTTGTTAACATTTTACGTGATTTAGGATCAAGAGGATGACCACTAGGGTTTGATGTTTGCTTTGATGGTAGGGGACAGAGATGGGTTGTAAATATTTCTTAATCTTATTGCCTTTTGAAGTTTATTGGACTTCCAATAGCCTGTGCTTTCTCTTATCTAAATAAACCCTCATTATTAAGTGTGCTTTGAATGAATGGGACATCTTGGTTAATTGAGTATATCTGCTAATAGGATAATTGCTGTGTGCTTAGAATGAAGGAAATACAATTTTAGTCTTTGAGAGGTTAGTCCTTTCAAGCTACAGACATGGAAATTATTTTCACGAAACCCTTCTATATAACACATATCATATGGACCAATGCATCTTAATTTAGACCAATCAGGAAGAACGACACAATAATTTCTAAACTTCGACACCCTTGCTCCAGGACTGTTGACAGTAGGTCAGCCCTTCCACTCTGCTCCCTGGCCCTGCAGGGTGCAAACTTCTTTTTCCTTTGGTCTCTCAGAACTCTCCACTCTTTTCCTTGCGATCCCTTCCTGCCCTTGTGCAAGCTCAGGGTTCATGATCCAGAAAGGAAATAAAAGAGAAGCATGGAGATGAGTGCTTTGTCTAGTCTTCAAGGGGTGACAGTGACCTTTCAGTCAAGGAGGTATAGTTGGGCTAGCACCTTCTTCAGGCCTTTGTTTCTGCTCTGGCGTAGGCCAAGAAAAGAACACTACTCCTAGTACGTATCCGAGATGTAATTTTTGCATGCACTTATGAAGCACCTAACAAAGCACCTAGCATATAATATTTTAAAACTAAAAGCTACATATTGTTGAAAGTAATGGTGATCATGATAAAATGACCTAGGGCAGACTTTTTATGCTGAAATAATATGTGATGAGCTGTTCATAGTGAAACAGTTTAGGACAGACCATGCATAGGCAAATGATTGGGACAGGTTACCCATGGTTTAGGAATTCAGAGAAGGAAGAGGTCACTTCCAAATGGATTGATTACAGTAATTGTTATAAGAAAGAAGGGCATTTTAATGAGCAGAGGAGAGCTTAGAAGGATATTCTTGATGTTATCATGACCCAGGAAAGTAGAGGCAGGGAATAAGCAAGGTTTGTATGAAGGGCAATGTCAAATGCAGCAACAATATGGTTGATGTGAGAGTTTTCATGTGTGGTTGCTTAAGGTCATTTCCTTTCCTCTGGACAGAGGAGGGCAAGACACAAGGGCAATTTGGCTGCACTGTCTTCCGTCCCCGGACTCTGTCAGCTGTACTGGCTGTCTAGAGGGATGATACCTTCTTTCCTTGCTTCCTAGGTTGCTTACCTGGAGCTGTAGGCTCAGATGAAGAGGATGATCTAATACAAGTACAGCAGATCCATTTTTGGTCCAAGTATACTCTCCACAAGAGACCACAACCACCCCGGTGACAGTGACCCTTAACCTAGGATTCTCTGGACATGCATCGGACTGCTCAGGTACTACCGGGTCTGTGAGTTGTTTTCAATGTCCTGGATCCCTACTGCACCCACGTGTCACCCACTCTCAGTTCATAAATGCACAACCTCCGTAAAACTAAAATCCAACAATTCTTCACTCTGGTTCCTATGATGTAAATTGTGCAGGAGCAAATGTGTCTTTATGGTTTAACAAATTGATGATACCTAGGGTTTGAAGGATATTTTTAAAAACACAGTGCCCATGGCCTAGAAAAGGGAAGCATTGTAGTAAAATATGGGGAATTCCTGATTTATTCATTTCGTAATTCATTCAAGCTTTTCTTCCACAGACATTTCAGGAGCCACTACCCTGTGCCAGGCACCTTGCCCAGCAGTGGGAACTCGAGTGTGGAAAGGGCAAAGGACCTTGTTACCAATGGGCTTAGAGTCCGCTTTTTCAGGCAGTTGACTCATTACTACATCTTAAACTCATTCAGCTTTATCCATGCTTACTAAGTCTGACACTGACTTGGTTTCTCTCTGAAAGAAAGAGGAATAAGTTCATTGAAAAATATGTGTAAATAGTCATTCTTTGCAGACAGTGTTAAGAAGCATTAATATGCATAGCCTGAGTTCCCACTAGCTGATTTATTCCCACTAGCTGCTTTAACTAGCAGTTAGCACTTGTGTATTCTCAATAAAGGACACCCCACTCCCCACCAATCCAGTTGGGTAGGAGTCACTTTCATTTTCTTCAAGGGCCTAAAAGAAGAATGGTCATAAATAGTGGTGTGTGTATGTGTGTGCATGCATGTGTGCATGTGTTTTCATGCATGAGCACGGGCATCTCTGCTTATACATTCCTGGGCCTCACAGCTGCTTTGGTGTGCTTACTCTAATGTCTAATGAAAGAAACAGATGCTGGCTCGGACAGCAAAGGCTACAAAGCCGCACAGAAAATTGCATGATTGGTCTTCAACTCTATGTTTTACCTTGTTTAAAACAGTGTCAGGAGCCCATAGGAGTCTACATGGGAGATCAGCACATCAATCCTTCAGCTTGAAAAACTCACCCTCTTTTCTCCTATGCTTTGTCTTTTCTTCATCAAAAGAGTGTGATGAGGTCTTCAGTGTGAACGTTTATAAATACCTTTTATCATTTTAATGAACCTGCCTAATTTCATGGGCAAGTTTTCCAGTTTTCAAAAATTTAGTTGCCTATTCTTACAGTTCTAAAAGGGTGAAATACAAGGATACACTGGACAGGCACTGCTTTGTGTAGCAGAGAAAGCCTTATGATAGACTTCTATTTTCCCCAGGTCATTATGCCATCCTACTTCCTGAAAAGCCCAGTATCACATAAAATGCTTTCAAAAACAACTGTTTTGAAATTCCACTAATGGAGGCTTTCATAATAAAGGCGATGATCAGCTTTACATGGTGAAAAGTCTGGTGGTAGGTGGTCCCAAGGCCGGTGGTTCGGAGGCCGTTGTTGGCGCAGCCTCTCGTGATGCCCTTGGCCGTGGCTCGTGGGCGGAAGCTGGCAGCAGGGCTCTGCCCGAGGTCTTTACGGAACACATGTTGCACAGGAAGGTGGTGCACACGAAAGGGTTTTCTCTGTTATGCTTCTTTTTGATGAGGAAAATCTTTTTCTGGAGCACATAATAGACCCTCCTTACTCTCATTGGTCAGAACTGATTTAATGTTTATCCCAAGACCAACGGCAGGAAGGGAGTAATAATTTGCTCAGACCAGTCATTATTCTTTGCTACAACAGGGCATATGGTGACCCCCACAACTTGGAATTGTGTTAACAAGAAAGAAAGAAATGACTGTTGTGTAGGCAACTGAGAGTATCTACTATTTGGTTCTCATCTAATCAAATACGTTTCTTTAGTTGTCATATCTTTAGTTCTGTACTAAATATGCCATAGCATTAGCAAATGATTGAATATATATGCATGGTTTCACATCTTTGCAATGAATTCATACTCAGTTTGTAAGTTGTCTTTAATTCGAAAACTGCTAACACATGGTAATACAATATACATAGTTTTAGTTTTATCATAGCTTAGCACTAAATTTTGTAGTGTGGTTAGCTATTTGCGTTAGGCTTTTTTGATACATTTCTATTTTGCAAGCATCAGAGTGGTAAATCAAACTTAAGAAAGACAATTTCAGAGTATGTAGTTTTGTTTGCATACTTATAAAGGGTGCAAATATTCAAAATATTAAATAAAACACATGAATTACAGGATCCATGGGGTTCTTTAAACAAGAGATTTAAAATACCCTATGCTCTGACGACAAGCATCAGTTGGTAACTCAAAATAATTCTGTGAGACTGGAAGGTGCTGAATACTCTCCTTTTCCCTTAAGTCCGCGTGCGAACACCCACACATATTCGCATGCACACTAAAAGTAAACCATGCAAACCACCCTACTCACTTGGATATCTAGGGTATAGGTGGCCATCACATAGTCCTCAAAAAGCCTCCATCACCAGGCCATTGTTTGCAAGTATGTCTGTGTCGTTTGATCTTTAGGAAATAAAGATTACTATAGTTGCAGATTATGCAATAAGCACTGTCTGCATTGGTATCCATGTTATGTTCTTCGGAAAAACTTCAACTCCTCTCTACTTATTTGGGGACAAATAAAAATCATCATCACATAGGTGGAAAAATCTTGGCCAGCATGAGAATGGCTCCTCCTCCCCACCCCTCTTGTTCGAAGATAGCACAGCACCATTGTTCCCATTGGGCACAGATTTAACCTCAACAGTGTAGTTTGTAGGAGTAACATTTACGATGTAAATGTTTGTGGATTTCCACGGTAATGTGTTTACGAATGAGAATTCTGTAGCCACGTGGACCTGGGTTCTCTGGCTCTATTACTGGCCAGCTCTATGCATTGCTCGCTGTGTGACTCTTAGCCAATACTTATTCTTTCAGAGCGGCAGTCACTCCCTTTGTAAAACTGAAGTAATGTGGTATACCTAACTTACAAGGCTATTTTGAGGACAAACTGGCACCATGCAAATACAGTGTCTAGCATTATTGTTAGAGTCTTTTTGCCACGTCTTCCTTGGAAAAACTATAGAAAAGAAGCTTTTTTGGGGAAGTGGAAGTAAAGAGCACTAAGACTTTTCTTTACTTAAGCTATATTTCTCCTTAACATAAATAATTCCATAGACATATCACTGAAAATCATTCAGATGCTGAAGAAGAATTAGATGTGCATTACCATCAATTGTATTTTATTTTGTTATTAGTTTTATAGGAAATCTATTTTGTACAGGTGCTAGATCCAAAGTTAGCCAGTTAATTTACTGGATGGAGAGAATATCAGCATAAAAAATTCACATCTAGAGAAATGTGAGACAAAATGTGAACACATGCAGAGTGACATGAATGTTTGTCAAGGTTTTTTGAAGAAGATCATTGCATTTATGCATCTAAGTAAGCCAATCAAGCCCATAAGCCCATTGTCATTTCAAGGTCAATCGCAGAAGATCTAAAGATAATGACCCAAAAGAGTCCTGAGTTTTAACTGAAAGCTTGGAACCCATGCTCGTTCCCTCTAATGACGATATCTTGCTTTTGTGATGCTCGGGGATACGAGGTTAATAATTGATTTTCTATTTGAGTTGAATTGGAGATTTATCTAAGCTTCATTTATTTATATAAATCAGGGTGCACGTGCACATAGAATTTGTCATTTCAAGGGCGCAGTTGACGTCATGGTTCTCAACTAATTTATATTTGTCATTGACCAACCTGCAGAGAGTGCATTGGCTTGGCAGTTGGGACATATTTTTGTCTCTTCTTTCCCTGATGGACCCTACCAGAAAGAACATCCAGAAACCCCATGAGAACAGGAGGAAGAGGAGCTCTTTCTCGTGGTTTGGCTGACGACTGCGGTTTTTAGAGCTCCAGTTCTCATGGGCAAAGCACCAAAAGGAAATTATACTTAAGAAATAGTGTTCCATGTGATGTGTGGGAAAGTTTGAAAATCCACTGGGGTCTCCTGGGAAATTAAAGAGCAGGAAAAATGGGACCAAAGAGATTAAGACAATTTTTAGATTACAAACACTTTCTGGGAAAGGATTCAAACCAATTCAAAAAAGCAGCATGGAGGAGAACGAGGCAGGATTCAAGGACGACTGGGTAAAACTAAATTGCAGGGTTAGGTTAATTGGTATGGGCGGGAAGGCTTCCTATCAGGTTTAAGCAGTGAGCGTGTCTAAATAATGCTGAGAAAATTGAGTTAGAGAGCGTACACACAACACTTAGGAACCATGATGATTGTATTTCTGCCTAAACCAGAGATCTAGCTAACGGAAATCATTTTCCTATTTATTCACATGTGCAGGAGAGACAGGTCATCTAGATTGAATCTGAAGGCAACCTCATGAGCCTGCGTTGGTTGTCTGCAACTCTAATACGATGGTGCTAGTTGCAGATCTTTTTAAAGCCACTTTTACTTACTTAGCTCCTCACTTAAACGTCAAATGAAATTTAAACAGCGAAAGTACATACACTCAATTGCAGAAGGTTAAGGATGCAAACACACTCAGCTTTCCAAGACTTTGTATATAATGGTGATGCCGTCAAAATTGATTTTATAAATATTTGTTGAGGTTTTCATTGTTTTTCTTTGTAAAGGATACACATGTGCTAAGTCAATGCTTTATACCTGAACATTTACCTTAAAAACTGGGTGATCTTACTTGGAAAAGAGAACACTGAGAAATTTTCATGGGGTCATTGTGATGCTATTTTTAAAAGAAATGGTACGGCAGGGCGTTTCCCAAGAATCAGTTAGCTTTGTAAACCTCGGAGCAGTCTTCTTTCGCTTCTCCTGAGTATCTGGCACCATTATGAGTAGTCAATACTATCTCTTAAGCCTGACAGTATACCAGTCAGAGCTATTTAGTGTTTGGTTTCCTTATCGCAAGGAACTGAAACCATATCTAGCTATCTTGAGAAAAAGACATTTTGTAGAAAGGTTTTTGGAGTTCACAGAACGTAATAAAGCTGTAGAACCAGACTTTTCAGGTGTGAGGGGTGCAGGAGGGGTAGAGAGAAGGCTGGGTAGCAAGCATATACCATATATCGGGAGGCAGGGGCTCTGTCTCTTTAACGCACAATCAAGCGAATGCCAGTAGGTTAGGGAGCTCGTGTGGCGACTTAGTTCATGTACCCACCTCTGGCTGCCAGTGGGGTGGGTGAGTGGAATAAGGATTAAGGATTCGATAGTGCTTCCCTGTCTAGCTTTCTGTAGAGGGGCAGGATGTAATGTATCTCACCAGGTACATTTGTAGTGGAGGATCTTCCTCACGGAGGAAGGGCATTGAATGTTGAACACACACACACACACACACATCATGATACTGTACACTGTAGTTAGTGCTCAGAAAGTGTTTATTTGTTGCAATTAAGATTGGTAAGGGTAAATGACTTTAATTTAGCAAAACAGTCATCTGGAATGACTTGATAATAAAGGTTTGTTGTTATCAGATTTTGCAGGGAGCTCTAGCATCTTTTTCTCATGAATTTTAAATTGACACAAAATAAGTAGTGTTTCTGGTAAAAGCTTCTGTTGAAAAAGCTGGGGGAAAATCTTAATTCACAAAGGTGTTATGTTTTAAAGAATTTGTTAGTATTAACGTGATCTTTAAAACTATCTAATAATAAACCAGGTATAAATCAAGAAAATCACATCAGTTAGCTATAACATCCATATTCAGAATCACACTTTGTTTTAAGGTAGGATAGAGGATAAAAGTGTATTCTGGGTCACTTTCCTATCTAGCCAATATCTGAAATGAAATAGAAGTAGTGTTAATGAACCATGAACGCTGGTGTGTGACTTTTATGTTCTTTCTCTTTGTTATTTAGTTTTCATTGAAATTCATTTATAAGAAATGTCTATCTCCAGTTTTACTTTTTGTTCAAAATTCTGGAGACATTGCCGGTCACAGTTAGATATTTGGGCTCTCTATAGCAAAAGAAAGGAGAGGGGAAAACTGAATAATAAAAATATGCATGATGCAGCCAATGAGTGATTTAGGCTAGTGCAATGTTTACACCGACTTGTTCTTACTGTTTCTGTTATTTTGCAAAACTACTTACAAGGCTTCATAAGAACATATAGAGTTTAATTTTAGTTTTCTAAATGGAAATTTCCATTTTTCATTAAAGGAAAAATATGCAAGGTTTCTCATCAGAATTACTGTGACTATGAATTTATTTCACGGGAATGCAATTGAAAATCATTACACTAATTTCCTATGTAAATGTGTTGAAAATAGGCAATTTTTGTTTTGCCTATAACTCATTGAACACTTAGTCATGTAAACAGAAAAAATCTGACTTGCCATCAAAACAAACGCAAGTAGGAATTGAATTGGCGATTTCCAAATACACCAGTAACATTTTTTCTCATGGAGTTCCTGGACGCGTGGCGGAACCACAGAGGGACGAGGCTGAAATCCACCGTCTCAGAGTCCGGGCCATGGGTCCCACTGTGCCAGGTCCGCCGCACGGCGCCATCAGCCTCTTCAGAATCCCCATCAGCACATCTGACGGTGTCCGTTCTGCTCAGTGTTCTTCAGTGAAAATGACCAGAGCGCGCTTGGGCCGAGTGGGCAGAAAAAGAGTTTATCGTGAGGCTTTTAGGAATTCATAGACTTGTTGAGTGCTGCAAAACGGGAGTCAAAGTTGTGCAGCCAGAAACCATGTTGAGCTAAATCACAGAGCTGGCTTTTTAATAAAACTGGGATCAACTTTTTTCAGAGACTGTTCCTCTTGCTGTGAAGAGAGAGACTCTTACCACCTTGTTGCTCTAGTTGCCAGCTCTGATGCACGTATCAGGCTGACTTCAGGCCTCATGCCTGTGTCATAGCATTGAACTAGGGAAGTGAGGCGTATCGGGCATTTTCTGGCTTTTAGAGTGGGAGAGACTAATTCAGAAGCTGAGGAACTCCACAAACATGGAAAAGAAGTTTACCATTCTGAAAACTGAAATACAGAATTTATCACCAGCAGGAAATTCACAGGAAGACACAGAGTAGACTGTAACTATAGGTAAAAATACCTTAAAGCATGCTTCAAATAACCTGAAGATGTTTCTCTCTCATCGGCCTTCCCTGTTACTTAAAGCAAACACGTTAAAGGTATATATTAAACCCAGATTTGGGAGAAGGATCCTGTTAAGCTCTTATCACCATTAATCTTAAGCAGAATTTAAGTTCTTTCTCCTAGGTGGCAGAATGGAATGTAGGAAAATTACAGTTCGAAGGATGGAGGATCATGGTAATCAAAAGCCTAAAGTTTGCTCATCCCCCCATATTAACATCTCCTGATTTTGCAGTCAAATATTTATCTAAGTTGAACACTGTTGCCATGAAAATGTGTTGGATTTTGTTAAATACTTTTTCTGTATTTATTGAGCTGATCATATGATTTTCATCCTTCATTCTGTCCATTGACTTACTGATTTGTGTGTATGAAGCCATCTTTGCATCCCTGGGAGAAACCCCACTCGATCACGGTGTGTCTCCTACCGAATCTGGCTTCCCAGTGCTTTGTTGAGGGTGTTTGCATTTGGCTCACTGGGGAGAGTAAACTGTAACTTTCTTTTCCTGTACTGTCTTTGTCTGGCTTTTGTGTCAGGGTCATGCTGGCCTTATAAGATTATTTTATCAGTGTTCTGTCCATTTTTTGATGAGTTGAAGAAGGATTGGCATTAATTCTTCTTTAAGTGCTTTATGGAATTCTGTAGAACTCAGTAGTGAAATCGTACAGTCTTTGGCCTTTGTTGTTGTTGAAACATTTTAATTCGTTCAATATCCTCACTGGTTACTGATCTGTTCTGATTTTCTATTTCCTCACAATTAAGCATTGGTAGGTTGTGTGCTTCCAGGAATTTATCCATTTCTTCTATGTTATCCTATTTGTTAGTGTATACTTGCTTATAGTTAGTACATTTTGCTCCTTTGTATTTCTGTGGCATCACCTGTGAAGTTTCCTCTTTAATTTCTAATTTCATTTGTGTCTCCTCTCTTTTTCCTTATTTAGTCTAGCTGACGTTTTTTTTCAGTTTTGTTTAATTTATAAAAACACAACTCTTCCTTTCGTCAATCTTTTGTATTTATAGAAGGAATGTATTTTTAACATAATAAAGGCCATATATGACACGGCCACAGCTAGCATTGTACTCAACAGAGAAAAATGGAAAGTTTGTTTGCTAAGAGAGGAATGAGACAAGGATGCCCACTCTTGCTAGGTGTATCCAGTGTAGTACTGGAAGTCCTAGACAGAACAATTAGATGAGAAAGTGAAATAAAAGGCATTCATATTGGAAAGGAAGAAGTAATATTGTCTGTGTTTGCAGATGACATGGCACTATATATAGAAAGCCTTGAATTCCACCCAAAAATTTAGAGCAAACAAATTTAGTAAAGCTACAAAATGCAAGATCAACATAGTAAAATTAGTTGCAATTCTGTATATTAGCAAGGAACTATCAGAATAAGGAAATTGAGAAAAATTCCATTCACAATACCATCAAAATAATAAAATACTTAGGAGTAAACTAAGTATTAACCAAAGGGATGAGAAACTTGTACACTGAAAAGTACCAAAAAATTGATGAAAGAAATTAAAGAAGACACAAATAAATGGAAAGACATCCTATGATTATGGATTGGAAGGCATGTATATATTCCTTACCTGAAGATATGTTTATTGATCAGAGAGAGAGAGAAACATGGTCAGTTGCCTCCCACAGAAGTGAAGTTGAAGGGTATGTCAGAGAAAAATCAGAGCGTGAAGACTAAATGTGTGGTTGCCGTTGAAGATGGAGGAAGAGAGCTACAAGCCAAGGAACATGGATCTCAACTACGGTGAGTTGAGAATGATCTCTAGCCAACAGCTAGCATGGAAATAGAAAGCTCAGCCTGAAAATCACGAAGAGCTAAATTCGGCCAACACCCGGAAAAAGCTTGAAAGCAGGTTTCTCAGCAGAGCATCCCACAATGATCGTGGTCCTGCTCACACAGGGATCCAGCCTGGTGCAGCCTGGAGCAGAAAACCACCTGAACCAGGGAATGCCCGGACTTCTGACCGGAGCAGTAATACAGTGAATTCGTGTAGCTTTATGCCACTGAGCGTTTGTTTGGTATCAATAGAAAACTAACACAAGGAGATAAGAGACTGGAATATGGAGTAAAAGCTGGTCTTCTGGTACAAAAATGGGCCATATGAATTTAGACAATACCCCAGCACCAAGTGTCGTGGGCACAGAGAGGAAGTGGGAAATGGGAAACAGAATTTGAGGAGAACCGGGAAAGGATTGTGAAAATCAATTTGAAGTCTACTGAAGACACATTTGATATTCACTTGATTGGCCATGCCATTCTTAACTGGTTTCTACTCTATATAGGCCTCTCTCGGTAAAATAGTATTTATTCTACCACCATTTACAGGTGAGAAGATCCTTATTTTTACATCTTCAAGAAGGACCAATGAAATGGAAGGGCAGTTTGGCACTGCTGCTGATCGGCATCATTGGTGAAATGTGCTGCACTGATCCACATGCCTGAAACATACCCAGAACATTTCAAAGCATTTTCTCCTCAATGAATATATGGGCATAAAATTGAGTCAATATTACATATTCAGTATTTATAGAAACAAATCCCTCATTTCCCAAATACTGAATTATTCTTTTACAATGCCAGCATTTGTTTTTATTTGTTTATGCTTCTATGATTACAAACATTTGGGAAGGGCTTGGTTTAAAAACAGCAACAAAATACTAACAGATGGGTTGTTATTTCCAAATAGACTTTATTTTTAATTTCCTAATTTTTAATTTCCTATAATAAGAAGATATAGACTTCTGGGCCAATGACTGTAACACTGTTAAACATTTATTGTACACATTAATATGTAACCAAATTGGTAATTTGGGAATGTTGGGGGAAGGTTACACTAGGGTACCTGTTACTTTGTGGCGCTGACAGCAGCTAAACGAGTTAGGACTAGGGAGAGAGGGTCAAGATGAACCAGCTTTGTCCCCGTACATTCCCTGACCCAGAGGTAGGTCATTCGGTTGTATCTAAATCGTGGCATATAGCTCTTACTGGCCGCATGCTGACCTCTCAGTCCCTGGGCTAGCTTCAGGCCCCGTACCCACGCTGTCTAAGCACGGTGTGTGGTGGTGCACCGGAAGAAAATCAAGGTACCCGGGTGCTGTGTAGCAGAAGGGAAAAATGAATGCTGGGCACGTTCAAACAATGGTGTTACTACTTTAAGTTTCTTTTATAAAGTGATGGATTACTTACAGGAAAAAGAGAGAAAATGTAATTGTACAAGGTATACTTTCTTGAAAGACATTAAGTTGATATGACTTCCTTGATATTATTCAGTTACTTGTATTTGATAAGTTACAATATCAAATATTTGTTGAGTAACAATGTTGATCATAGCATTTTCCTTTAAAAGTTGTAAACGAAGAATAAGTATTAGCAAACTGTCGTATCTTCACTTAATCCTATACTTAATTTTCAGAAGACACATATTCCTTACCGAAATGTATATTCAGTAAAGTTCTGGAAGATTTGATTTGATTTGTTTTTAATTTCAATTTTTTCCTTTCACTCTACTGAGAAGAGATTTCAGACAGGACATGTCTACAGGTGTGGGTATTCTGCGTTCACAGGCTGAAACCGTTACGCAGACAGCGCTGTGGGTGAAAAGCACTTGCCTGCCTTTCCGTCTGGGTGCTGGGGCGCAGGGAGGAGCGATTGAGCAGGGCCCGTCGAGGGCCTCGGTTAAGCATTTGGGTCTTAAAATCAAACAGAACTGCTGTGAGCTGCAGCTTCATCACCTACCAGCCATGGGACTTTGAACAATTTACCTCATTTTTCTTCCATTTCTCCTTCTTTGAAAGGGAGCTACAAAGGCCTTCAAAAGTTTGTCAGGATTGTACGGGATGAAGCAGTTGAAACATTTACTGTAGCTCCTGGTGTAATTTGGCGTTCACTTTAGTCATTCTTTATTTTCTTATTGGAACCGACTATATAATGGCTCCTAAATTGCAGTGATTCAGGATATAAGCTTCCCCAGCTGGCTGTTTGAAACGCGCTCTCTTTTCCTAATTTGCTCTGCCAGAGGACTACCTTCTCATTAGCGAAGACATTTGGAAGTACACCACGCAGTCCTAATACAAGCGAGTCAGGCTCCGTGTGCACACGACCATAATTAACAAGGAAAATGAACACAGACCATTTAAAATTCATTAACGTATGGGAGAAAGATTACATTTGATCATAAGTAAAATTCTCTGCGTGTTTACTCACTTAGCAGAAGGCATTTGGACAGAAGTGCTTCATTCACGGGTGTGTCGGGGGATGGCGAGTGGAACGGCCTGGAGCCCCCCACTGCTGTCATCATGGGCCGGTGTTCACGTTCATGGCAGTGTCTGAGTGCTCGGGGGCACGGCCTGCGAGCCCGACATGAACTCCTTTTGCACATTTTATTATTTGTTTCTTTTTTGTCTGGTATGAATATTGGAATATCGGATTTTTCTCTATCGCTCATTCTGTTTTGATCGTGATTGTGGTAGATAGATGGCGTCTTTAGGACATGCTGAAGAGATAACCGTGAAAGCACGAACATTCCTGTCTCTGTCCGAGCGGACACGGGGAATCAGTGTTTGCAGTAAAGGCCCCACATCAGGCAACATTAATTCTATCACCAGGCTTCAAAGGATCGGCATTGTGAAGCTGATCCTGTAATGATTTGAAAAAGGAAAGGCAAAACAATAAAAAAATAAAAAAATGCTGTTCCCATTCAGTGGGCATAGTGGGGAGAGGGATTTGCTGGTTATCGCAGAGTTTGTTTTTGTGCCTCACGAAGGTGATGGCTTAAATAGCCCACAGAGGCTTTTGTGGCCAGGGCTCTGCTGAGCTCAGCGTGCCCTTCCTCTGGATCTGGAATTTCAACTGGTTGGGGAGGAAATGAGAGTAGAGGTGAGGAGGGTCAACAGACTCAGAATCTCAATGCTGCTGAGGAATTGGTGATGTCAGGCTACTTGCGGGAAATGAGATTTCAGAGGGCGCGTTAGAGAAGAAAAGATTTGGGAGTGGGTAGCTATTGGAATGGGAAAGGGTAGAGTAGAGCTTCCTTTTCAACTTGAACTTCACATCAAAATTCCCTGGGAAATTTATTTACTTGTTTATCTCTTTATCCATTCATTGTATGTATTCCTTCTTTCTTGCCTCTGTTGTGTGTGTGTGTGTGTGTGTGTGTGTGTGTGTGTGTGTGTGTTTTAAAGAATTCTGTAAAGTTTGCTGCTGTAAACATTAGGGTCCACAGGTTCTTTTGGATTGGTGTTTCAGGATTCTTAAGGTAAAATCCTAGCAGTGTGATTGCCAGGTCAAAATGTAATTCCATTTTTAGTTTTCTGAGGAAACTCCGTTCTGTTTTCCATAGTGGCTGCACCAGTCTGCATTCCCAACAGTACTCTAGGGTTCTCTTTTCTCCACATCCTCTCTAGCTCTTGTTGTTCGTTGCTTTGTTTATGATGGCCATTCTGGCTGATTAAAACCACATCTCTCGTTGTGGTTTTAATTTTCATCTCTCTGATGGCTGGTGATGCTGAACATTCTTTCATATGTCTCTGGGCCCTCTGTATGTCCTCCTTGGAGGAGTGTCTGTTCGAGTCCTTTGTCCACTTTTTAATTGGGTTGTTTGTCTTCCTGGAGTGGACTCGTTGTGAGTTCTTTATATATTTTGGAGATTAAACCCTTGTCTGAGGTATTATTTGCAAATATATTCTCTCATACAGTTAGTTCTCTTTTCATTTTGCTGATGTTTTCTATAGCTGTGCAGAAGCTTTTTATTTTCATGAAGTCCCATTTGTTTATTCTTTCCTTTATGACCCTTGCTGTAGTGAAAGACAAATACCATATAATCTCATCTATAAGTGGAACCTAATCAATAAAACAAGCAAGCAAGCAAAATATAAACAGAGACACTGAAATAAAGAACAAACTGACAGTAACCAGAGGTGAGGTTGGAGGGGGGTTATGAGGGGGAAAGTCATCAAGGAAAAAGTATAAAGAACACATGGACAAAGTCAAAGGGGGTAGGATCGGGGGTGGGAGGCACGGATGTGTAGGGTAGGGGAGAGTGGTGCGGGGGGGAAATGGAGACAACTGTACTTGAACAACAATAAAAAAATAAGTTATGTGAAATAAAAAAAAGAATTCTGTTGCCTGGCCCCATTCCCTGAAATTGTGACATTATTTGGTGTGAACTGTGGAACCAAAACACTTAAATTAAAAAGGTTCCCATATCAGACGTATCAGCAAATCCACTCTCCCATTTAGTGGGTTGCGTTTTTATTCTGTTGATGGCCTCCTCTGCTGTGCAAAAGCATTTTAGTTTAATGTAGTTCAACTTGTTTATTTTTTGTTTTGTTTCCCTTGCCTGAGGAGATATATTAGGAAAAAATATTGCTACAGTGAATATCCAAGATTTTACTGCCTATATTTTCTTTAGGACTTTTATGGTTTCCAGTACAACATTCAAGTCTTTAATACATTTTTCGTTTATTTTTGTGTATGGTGTAAAAAGGTGGCATAGTTTCATTTTTTGCACATATTTGCCCAGATTTGCCAACATCATTTGAAAAGCTGTGGTACATCTACTCAATGGAATACTACTCAGCTGCATAAAAGAAGGAAATCTTACCCTTTCATGGATGGACCAGAGGAGCATTATGCTAAGTACAATAAGCCAGTTAGACAAAGACAAATACGATGTGATTTCATCTATATGTGGAATCTAAGGAACACAATGAACTAACAAGGAAATTACAGGCACACTCAGAGATAGAGAGCAGGCTGACAGCTGTCAGGAGTTGGCTAGACTGGAGAGTGGAGGGATTGAGGGAGAAAAAGGAGAAATCTCAGGGATGTGGACAGCAGTGTGGTGTTTGCCGGGGCGGGGAGGTGGAGGCAGGGAGAGGGGGCATAGATGGTGACGGAAGGACACTTGTCTTGAGGAGGTGAACACACAATACAGTGTACAGACGATGTGTTTTGGAAGTGCGCACCTGAAACCTAGTTCATTCACGGAAAATTTGAATGATAACGACAAAAACGAATGTATGATTTACACAGTAAACACTATTAAACTTGATTGAAGTTTTATGACAATTACTAAGTATACTAAATATATTTTATTTCATTTTTATTGAATTCTTTCGGTGTCATTCATTAATATAATTATATATTGATAGGTTTCAGTTATGTAATTCTATAATACTAACTACATTTTAGTACATATATTTTTCTGCCATGGACATAAATATTGCTAAATACATTTTGCTGCCATGGGCATAAGACAGTCAGGGAGTTTCTGAGTTTGTGGGGTGGTCAGTAGCCTAAAAGGCTGCTAGTATTTATTTTTTAAAGCTTTACACATAATTGGATAATTAAGTCAATTTATAAAAACTAAAGAAAATTTCAAATACTGTAATTTAGGAATATTTAAGAAATAATTCTCAACCCTCTATTTCACTATGAAAGACAGAAAGTCTTAAATCTTTTAATCGTAGTTTAGTTATCTACCTTATTGTAATTACTTAGATCAGGGGTCCCAAACTTCACTGGCCAGGCTGGTAACTTGGTTAAAGGTGGCCAGGCAGAGTCTTCATTTTTGTACAGAAAATTGTTTCCTTCCAGTTATACTGAAATAGGCCTTTCACTGTGTCATTACTTTTTCCGTATTGACAAAGACATGGGCACAAATAGTGCATCCCATTCCTTCTAATTCTAGGACAAGAGCAATGTAAGTGCAAGGATGACTAAAAATAAACACTCCACCTCAGCGTTAGGAAGGCCACAAAGAGAGAGAGAGTTGGTGATGACTTGAGTGCTGTCCTAGCTTAAAGGCAGGAAGGAGCCTTGGTAGGTAGGGAGGAACTTCTCCTCAACCTGCCAGCGTGCCCCTATGTGAAGTTGACAGTGTTTTAGCTTCCACTCCCCACAATGATAGAGCAGGAATTAAAATCTTCCTAAGTAGACCTAATCAACAAAACAAAAAAGTGAGCAAAATAGAACCAGAGACTTGGAAATAAAGAGCAAACGGACAGTGACCAGAGGTGGGCGGGGGGGGGGGGGGATAACGGGGGAAAGGAGGGGAAAGTTAAGTCAAGGAACATGTATAAAGGACCCGCAGACATGGATAATGGGAGTGCGGGGAGAGGATTGGATGTGGGAGGTAAGGGTTAGGTGGGGCAGGGGAGAGTAAAGGGGGGAAAACGAGGACAATGGTATTTGAACAACAATAAAAAAGAGAAAATCTTCATGTACTATTTCTTAAAAATGTACGTGGTATGAGCACTTAATATAAGATTTACCCCTTTAAATTTTTAAAGGGCACAGCACCGTTTGTTAACTATAGGCAGGAGGCTGCACAGCGGATCTCTAGACCTTGATCATCTCACAGGAGTCCAACTTTACAGCCATTGAGTAGCGACTCCCATGCCCTTCCCCCGCCACAGCCAACCACACTTCACTCTCAGTTCTCTGGGCTGGACTCTCTTAGAGGCCTCATATAAGTGAAATCGTGCAGTTTTTGTCCTCTCGTGACTGATTTGTTTCATTTAGCGTAGTGCCCTCCAGGTTCACGCATGTGGGTGTAGCTGGCAGAATGTGCTTCTTTTTTAAAGACTGAATAATACTCCCCTGAATGCACATACCAACATTTCTTTATCCATTCATCCGTTGGTGAATATTTGGGTTGTTTACTTACCTTGGCTATTATGAATAAGCTACAATAAACATAGCCTGTATATGTCTCTTTGAGATACTTATTTTATTTTTTTTGGATATATACTCAGAAGTGGGGTTACTAGATGGTACAGTAATTCTATTTTTAATGCTTAATTGGTTCAGTAGGCCCCACAGTCTTTGGCTGTTGGTAAAATTTACGTAGAGTTTCATTCAGGTAGAAAGTGAACTCATCATAGTCCAGTTTATCTTGGAGTAAAGGATGTAGATGCAGGAGACTGAGGACATCATTCCCTCTGTGATACACACATTGTGGATTTCTGAATCAGAACTATTTAATATCCCCAATCAGACAAAAATAAGGGACACCTTATGCTAACATGTTTATCTTTCCCTGTATTTTTTTAACCAGCTTAATTTAGAGGTTGTGTTATTTTAGGATAACTAGAAAACTGGTTTATGCAACATGTAGTTATGATCCAAAAGCTCGAAGGTGGCTATTAAACATAATTAGTTAACTCACTTAAGGTAGCTTAATAATAAGCTTTTACGAAATTGCTATTTTTGTCTTCTATCCCTATACCTCACTCTACCCCTATTTATCTTTCCATTGTAGACATCTATGTTAACGTGTTAACTGAGTTTCTTTTTGTTTACATGTATTCTTATTACCTAGGTACCATTGCTTTTATAGATGCATTTTTTAATTCATGTAAAAGTAATTGGGTTACATAAAAACTTCTGCATTGTAAATTACTATATAATCAACTATATTTGTCTACAAAGTGACAAATTACAGTTATTTAGGCAAAAAATTTCCACCCTACTGAGATGCAGTGAAGCTTAAACAATTTTATGTTTTGACAGGTTTCAATAGATTTATGGTCTTTAAAAAATTTTTAATTCCTTTCTTAATGCTTTTTTCTTCATAGCATCATATTTGAATAGGCCCTACATTTTTTAAAAATTAGCTATTTTGCAGTTTCTTTACATTGATTTAAAGGTGAACATGTCTAGACTGCTAAATGAGTTAAATATGTGTATTGAGAGTAAAAAAAATCACATTAGTTATTTTTTTCCCTTTAAAGTCACATGAAATAGGCTACTCAAATATTTGAAGCTATGTACTAAAATGACAGGTAACAAGTATAAAAACAGTGAAATTTAAATTTAATTTTCTTCCTGCCCTTAGTCATTAAGCTTATTTCATTCATTCATTTCATAAGTGATAATAGACATAGACATAAAAATAGAGGTATTATCAGACCACACTGCATAATGGATAATTATTACTCTAGAGATATAATAAAAGATTTCCCTGGTGTCATTATATGAACATTTTATCTCAGTGACAACTTGTTTTTTGTCTTTAGCACTCCATTTCTTGACTGTCATTTTTGCTGCATTACTTCTTCTCTGGTTCTAAAATACTCTGTCAATCTTATTTCCCAAAGTAGGACATGATCTTCTAGCTATAGGAAGAAGTATAGGAAAACTGGGAAATGAAACTCATTTGGGAATATACAAAGCAATATTGAACTATAAAATTGTAGAATAAGATCACTTCTGAATAGAGATATAAATATCCTAGATACATTCTTTTCAAAGTGTATTTAGAAATGTGAGGCATCATTCTGTGTGACTTAATTGACTTTATCTCAGGCAGGTAAGGTTGGCTTAACATCTGTCCAGTGAATTACATCAATAAAAAAAAACACAAAATTATCTTGTTTGTTATTCTAGAAGGATTTTTAAGGTTAATAAGTAGTTTCTTTATTAAATCAAATGAAAACATCAATATAACAATAAAACAGTAGAGATATCTCTCCTAACATACTTATATAAAGATTCCTTACCATTAACATGTTATGTAACTTTGTTTTGTAAATGCCAGCCCATGCAATGAGATAAAATAATTAAATAATAAATAAACATATTGTGAGTTAAAATATTGTTAATTGTCATGATTAGCTTCAGTGTGACTATATCCTTTCTCAAATGTATTTCTGAGATGATGCCAAGCGAGAAAGAGTCGGTGAAGAAATGCAACCATGTGATTTTAACCACTGTTTTGACCTAGTCTAGTGGAAACCATGATTGGATTCTACCCCAAGTGCTCACCTTAAATGTCTTTTATTTTCTTTCTCCCATAGTCTCAATCATAGTGAAGAACCAATTGTCTTTAGATTCTTCCCCAAACTTTTCCTCAAGGGGGATCTGAGATGTGGCTCTGCTTCTATTACTGCCTATACGGTCACATGGGGGCGGTGAACGGGCTATTGCAAGGAATGGGGATGTGCATGTGCATCTCAGTCTTAACTTAAAATTTAACCCCACGGTCAAACTCTCTTTGTGTCTTTAGCTTCCCTCATTCTTGCGTTTCAAGTAACATGTGCTGCTCTGGTTTTCTCAAGACTTCTTCCTCCTGTTTTGTTTTTCCTCAAGATCTTGGCAGCATGCATCATCCCCCAGAGTTTTCAAGTTTTACATTCTCTTTCTCCTGCCTATTTCAAGAGCTTTCCATTCTATTAGATTAATATTGCCCAGTCAACAACAAAAACCTAAATATACTCTGTTATTCACTTCCTTCAAGCCCAGAGAATTCACGTTACATTTTCTATTCTTCTCACTTCATACATTTCCCTTTTAATTTCATAGTTTTGAACAAAATGAATAAAGTTATGACTTGACCAGAGCACTTAATACAATTGCAGAGAATGTGAAATGGAAATCTCACTTATTTTTCTAAAGTTGTAGGAGAAAAATAAGAATCCCTCTTAAAGGCTTTCCTGCCACACACTATCCTTTTTTAGTTGGCATTGTGAATGTATCATAAGATATATTATTGCTTCTTTGTCTAAAAGGGTTGCTGAAATAAGTTTAAATGGACTTTCTGTGCCTGTCTCTGGGGGATAGGAGTGAGGGAAAGGGGTAAAGGGGCCCCAAATGTACAAACTTCCAATTATATGGTAAATAAGTTCCTGCAGTATAATGTACATCATGGTGGCCATAGTTAATAATATCATATTGGATATTTGAAAGTTATTAGAAGAGTATATTTTAAAAGTTCTTACCATACACCTGGGAAAAATTATAGCTATGTGAGATGATGAGTGTTTTAACTAAACTAATGTTGGTAATAATTTTGCAGTATATACCAGAATGTATACATAAATAAAATCTGTATGTTGTGCACCTTAACCTTACAACAACAACATATGTCGGTGTAGCTTAAAACTGCTAGCAAAGTGTTCCTAAAATAGGCTAATATGGGAAGCAATGGACATAGCTAACAAATTTTAAAAACTTTATGTAGGGATTGAATATTGATATGTTTTTCTTTGTATTAATAAAGTGAAAAGTTAAAGAGATAAACGTGGGAAGAGCTGATGGGTCAAGTTCCAGGAGAAAACAGTAAGAGGCCAAGTGAGGAAGAGGAGCACTCCTATTTCTAAGCAAGAAGAGATGGGAAAGTAGTGGTTAAAGGCGGGTGTATTAAGAGAAGAAAGGATCGACAGGAAGAGGAGCCTGCCGTTTCATCTAAAATGCAACATAAAAACCGTAGCAGCTCCGATAAAGTGCAGACACACATCTACACATGCTATACTCTGAGGTTAGTCATAGATTATAACAAAAGGTATCGTTATATTCTAGACAGAGATGATCCTGTTGTTCTTTGTTGGACTCTACGACTCCACGAATACTCTGAGATCTACTAGAAGGAAGAAACGAGAGAGAGAGAGAGAGGGAGAGGGAAAGAAGGGTTGATATATGAGAGGATTTTCTCTTGAGAATTTTTACTTCTTGAATTTTCCATCTGATATTTTTAGGACTGCAATTGAGTGTGGGTAACTGAAAATGCAAAAAGTGAAACCGTGGGTAAAGTGGGACTCTATTTACCTCCTAAAGTGACTGGATAACCACTGCGTACTGTTCTTGGTTAATAGTTTCTAGGAAGATCCCCTGGGGCTGGTAGTTTATTCATGAGATGGGGCGGGGGAACTAATACGTAACAATGGAACTCTCATAAAGGTTCAGACATGTTGTCACTGATGGTTTTTTCAGATATTTGCGGGTCTGGACTAAAAGGGAGACTTAGAAAGAGATATCTAGAACCCACCCGAGGAGGATTATTACCATTCTGTTACCAGCACTTAAAGGAGAGAGACCAAGGGAACAGCTTAAAGGGTGATGGCTCTTTGGCACATTGTCCTGGCATTAACAAAAACTACATTTTTCATCCAATTTAGAAACCGTTTCATCTAAGGGAGAAATGGCTCAGTTCCTCCAGTTTACAAATTGACTCCCTAAAATGAGCTCCATTAAGGCCATGGTCATAAAGGCCAGAACGGCGATCAGCTTACAGATAATTCCTGTAAAATGATGGAACATCCTCCTATTTCCATTGCTCAGATTAGGATCTCTTTGAATAAATGAACTTGGGCAAGCATTCAGGACCCAAAGCAGAAGTCTTAATTCAGCATCTTATTAGCTGGATCTGGCCCAATATCTCCGTGTGACACGCAAACTATACTTCAAATATGTGAATCAGTTGCCAACATTTAGAAGTCGAGAAATTCACGGTTAGTCTAGATTTCTTTCTTCTTGTGAAAAAGAAAATGACAAAATATTGCAGCCCAAGATCCTATCCCTACATGGCAGGCATCAACTGTAGTTTGGAAGTGGCTGTTACCCGTCTACTCCTGCAGGCTTTGGCGACAGGACCTCTGACTTGGGGAGTGGCCCTCGCTATGTTTTTCTTCCTGGGGCAGAACTAATTGAATGTGACTGTCACCACTCTTCTGTTTCAGGAAATCTCCAGGGAGCTTCCCATGGGTGATTCTGTTCTTAGGCAGGAACAATCTTAATATGAAAATAGTTGTGACTTGAAGTGAGAGATTTGGGAAGAAGACAGCCTTTCAAAACCTGGATTTCAGCTTTTTTTCCCCCCTCCTTTTTGCTCAATAATTTCTAGAGCCTCCCTGTAGAGAATAATCACTTAAATAGCATCATTGTGATGATAGCTTGACATTTTAAATAATTGTATCTCAAGACAGATGAACAAGGGTTTGAAAGTCAGAGACTAGCTTGAAATCCAGTTGTAACGAGGTGTTAATGTTCTGTGCTGGTGGTCCGAAGCTTTCAGACCATTGCTTCCCAGAGATACATGAAAACTTAAATAGCAACTAGAAACAAAGAACTGTGTAGTGGGGGAAAAAAGTGCACGTTATTTTTTTACGCCTTTATTTAGTAGAATGTACAAAGAGCAATTTTATTAAGCACTGTGGCATTGGTTTCTTGCAAGAGTTGCTTCTCCTGAACACGAGTGTTAAGGTGGAAATAAATCCATGATGCCATTAATCTTAAACAGATGAGTGGGGCAGCTGTCAACGTTTCATTAATCTGGCCTGAGACCAAATATTAGGATATATGCAATTCAGGCTAAATCTACAGCCACACATTATTTAGACAGGTTTAACCAGGTGAGTCAGCGTCATCAGAAACACAGTCAAATCATCTCTCCACTTGTTTACTAAAGAGCATCAAATACTTTCAATGGAAACGGGGAAACAAAGTTGGTGATACATTATCATTAGCTATTGTGTGTTGAACAAAGTGCTAAACATTTTGAACATGTACCTCATTGAACAGTAGCAAACACCCAAAGATACAGGTTCTCACAGTGTTCCCATTTGAAAGCTGAGAAACCAAAGTTTAGAGGAGCTTCATATATTGTCTGTGGCCAGGTGGATAGTTAAGTCAGAAAGAGATAAATTTGAGACTGAAACCTTTCTGAATGCCATACTACTCTCTGTGTACAACGGAAGAGTGAGAATTGCTTAAACATACTACTGTTGTCATTAGTGGATTCTTACATTGATGAATAAAGCAGATTTTATTTTCCTACTCTATGGTAGTCCCTAAAGCATTTAAAGGCCAGGAAAATTACTCAGAGACCCATTGTTAGCTCTTTCAATGAGACTGTTTTCTTCTCTAATTCCACACTTTGTGTCTGCTTTCTATTTTTCTAATGATTTGATTGCTGATGGGGCAAAGTTTATCAATGTTGCTATTTTTCTAGGAAGATCTCAGTACTCAAATGGTTCTTAATTTTTGAATAGTGTGGGTGATTTCTATAGTAGCAATAATAATGATGATGGTTATTTAGTTAGGTAAATGCCACATAATAATGATCGGGTGGTATTTACTTAACTACAGTTGAATTAATGGCCACCTATTTTTTTAAGTCTTTGCTATAAAACATTGTTTCCAAGTGTGGGTTTTAATCACTCACCACCATCATCCAGAATGTAAAAAACATGGGGAACTTAGCATATTTGTTCAGCAAGTTTAAGTAACTTTGATTTCTCACTCTAGTTGTAGAAAATAACTTGCTCTATAACACTGACCTCAGCTCTTGTTGATAGTTTATTTTTATCCAAAGCCAATGGGAAGGTCTTTTCTATTCAATGAGAAACACCACACTTTTGCTGACACTGAGCTCTTCAGTAGGCACTTTGCAAAGTGAGGCTCATTTGCATTCAACCACACACCACTCTGCAAGGTGTAATTTGCGTTTCTGATCATGACTATAATTTTCCATTAACTTTGTTACAATGTGGAACATAAGTACTGATACTACTTTAATCTATTAATTTTAATATATGACATAATTTTAAAAAATCAAATTTCTATCTGGGTCTTGTGTGCCGTTATTTTCACAGGCTTTCAATTCTGTTGTTTACCAGCTACAGATTTAGAATAATTTATTCTCAGATCAGACAGACCTGTGTTTATATCTCAGTTCTGATACAAAATGCTTGATGTTAGGTCAGCTATGTCAATACTCTGAACTTCAGATTTCTTATTTGTAAAAGGAGCGCAGTAACAGTCCTTGTGGCATGGGGATTTTGGGAGGATTACATGAAGCAATGCATGGAGAGCACTTTGCGGAGTGTCTGGAATATGGAAAATATGTCTGTTTTCTCTTTTTTTTTCAGTTATCATCGTGGTACTTTTCATTTTTCTCTTGTTTTCTTGATTATCCCCTCACTAGGAAAGCAGGCTAGATTCAATATTTTGTCAGGTCTGCTGTAGATAAGATTTGCAAACAGATTTCAGAACTGTCTTCCATTTTTTTCTGGCTTTTCCATCCATCTTAATATATATGACTTTTGTAAACAATAAGACAGACATACAAGGCTTTTTGCAAACATTGATATAAATACACATGCAGTTATGTCTGGGAATGTGAAAATTATTGTTTAAGATTATAAGGTGTTAAATTATTTAAAATTATGAGGTCATTAGAAGTTCAGACACTGGACCCACACTGAACATTGCGCTGCCACTGTCTAGCTGTCTGACTTTGGCTGGCGGTGTGACTTCTCTGTGTCTTGGTTTCATCATCCGCAGCATGGAAAAAATCGTGTTACTTACTTTGCAGACTTGCTGAGAGGACTGAGTTAATCTATCCGACATGACTTAGAACAGAACTCTCGCACTGTAATGACTTAATGTTAGCCACTACATCATTGAGTGCAAGGATGCAAGCCAGTCCTTACATTGCCAATTTTTAAATGAATGCTGTAATATGATATGTATTCTGTATTTTATGATTACCCAAATATTTTATTTACTCCTAAGATCAGAGCTTAGAACATTGCAGAGAGAGGCTCAGGATGTTTTGTTTGGGTCAATACTGACCTACTCAAATGGTCATAATTTGAGTCATACCCAATTAAAAACAAAGAAAAAAATATATGATGTGCTTCTTACATAGAGTCCTACTACTGAAAGAACAAGCCATCTTTGGAGTTTTGTAAGGTTCATTAAAATGAATCTCTTCTTCCTCCTTCTGGTTTGCTGAGTAGGTCCAGGCACTGGAAATAACTTTTAAATGTATGACTGAGAAATGTTAAATCATGTCGTCATGATGATCAACTGAAGCGATCCATCACTCCGATGACAGGGGCAGGAGAGGTGCTCTCGGGGTGGGTACCAGAAACCAAAATAAAGAAATAAGAAAACTGTAGTCTATGCTGAGATAATCACATAACTCCAAGTGTCATCAAAATTGATTTGAGTTCGAACTTACCCCAAAAATGCAACATGCATTTTTAAAATAGTCATAGAAATAAATAACCCATTTACATACAGTGACCTTTCTGATGGAAATTATATTAAAAATATGTTACAAAATTATGTAGTAGCTTAATTTGCATAAGAAGAATAGCATATATTCAGCAAGTTGGTGTCCCTTACCTGTTATCCCACTATTTGCAAATATGCAGAATTATTCTTATGGCAATATTTATTGGGCACTAACCATGTGCTAAGTACTGTATTAAATCTCACCTGTTATGAGTCAGTTAAACTTCTCAATAATGTTATCAATTATGCATTTTTTAAATCCTCAGTTACCCTCCTGACACTTTGCAACTATGACTCAAATCAATTTCCTGTCCAAGGTCACCCAGCTGGTATGCTGCAGACCAGGACTGAACCCAGGCCTCTGTTCTCAACGTCCATGTAACCGTGCCCAGGAATGGCGTGAACAATAGTGAGAGCTGGCCTAGAGCTGCAGGACCCTCTCATCTGAATCTATGTTTGAGTACGTAACACTGAGTGTTTATAAGAATTATACTTAAAACTATTTAATTATTTGACAAGGTATTTATCTAAGGAAAAAGTCTATTTCTTGGAACTGCGTGAGAAAAAGTCTTTTTGATAATACTTGAACGTAAGGTATCAATCATATTATAGTTCTTAGACTATAGGATGCTCTCGATTCTGGCCATGTAAGATAATTTCAGTGGTTCCTGGAATTGGCATTAGATAACAGTAAAGGTGGGAAAGTTACTCCTTTTCAGTGCCCGTTCTACCAGAATTATCCCAAGAGACAGCAATAGTCTGGTGATCGTTGCTCTGACTTCTTGGAGCACGAGGTCGTTTTTAATTTCTGAAGTTGTTGCCAAAATTCCTGGTCATCAGAATCAGGTAACCAACAGTATTGGATGGAATTAAGCAATATAATTGTGTCTCATTTGTTGTTAGTGTATTGTCTAGCAATAGAGTTTTTAAAAAATTTATTGGAGGGATATAAAGTGAAATCCATTTATGTAAGTAAAGTATTTATTACTGGTCTAAGTTACTTTGGGTATAGCAATATCCTAGTAGGAGTACAATATCATGTGAAATTTGAAGAACACTGAATTTCAAATAGATTTTGGAATCATACAGCTTTGAGTTAAATTCCACCAGTTGGTCAGACACACCCACCCCCCATCACACTGCCCTATCATTGTGTTCTACTGAATAAACCTCATAAAATCATTACTTTGTTAATATTTACACCTGAAAAGTAGGGCATGAGAATACAAATCTTACAGGATTTTTTTGTGTGTTAAATGTTTACATACACATATAATGCTTATTCTGTTGTAGATATCTTACAGTAGTCACTTAGGTGGAACTGTTAATATTATTTTCCAACTTTCCATTCTCTTTCTCATTTGCACGTCTTGCATTGGCTTTCTCTGTGTCAAAAATTAAATATCACATTAATTAAACTCAGCATTTGAAATAGCTCCACATCCTGGAGTTTACTGTTTTCTATCTCTGAGTAGAAGTCAGGATCTTTCTATTATGAGAATAATATTTATCACAAGAACAGTTATCGCAGTACAAATAGCTAGTCAAATGAAGTAGTTGAATTAATTTAAAAAATTACTTGGTAGAATCACTTACTTTTTTTCTTACCACAAGTCTGTCTCATCATGAGAGTCTTATATAACCCAAGTGATGACCACAGAGCTTTGTCATCAAGTACAATAAGGGTCAGGAAATTAAATTTATTTACAATACTTCTTAGAACAGATCCTGTGTGATTCACTGTGAAAAAACTGAACGGTGATGGGCCATGATTTTACATGATTAATAACAGCAAGTGGGGAGGTAGCTCTTCTCATTTGCTTCTGGTGGGATTATTTCCAGTGATGTGGAAGTAAATGTTTGCGTTCCGTGGAGAATCTAAAACTGACGCTGACTTTCTCTGGTTACAGGGCTTTTGCACATGACATTTAAAGTAGTTCTCTCCCTGTATTCCCTATCCCATTACCTGTTTGATTCCTTAATAACCTTGGTATCACACTTTAATTATGTTGTTTATTTGCTTTTTGTTTGTCTTTCATCTCCAGATTATAAGCATCACAAGGTCAAGGGCTACGTTATGTTGCTCCCAATATGTCTAGCGCCTGACCCAATAAACAGATAAACAAATGAATGGAAAACTACACCTAGATTATACTAGTGTAACAGTTTTACCTAGCCAGATGGTTCTTAAATGTTAGCTTGCATCAGAATCCCCTGAAGGGCTGGTTAAAATGTAGATTGTTGAACTGTCTGGTGCAAAGCTTCAATTCGAAAGTAAGTCCAGGGTGGAGCCCGAGAATTTGCACATTCGCCATTCTACGTTCCCAGGATTTGCAGATACTGCTGGTTCAGCTTGAGATCTGACTTATAATAAAAGATATAGTTTAATAATCCCAAAATATTATGTTGAAAGGCTGATGCTTTTTCTGAGGAAGTATTCAAGCCATCGAATTTCCCTACTTATTTGGCATTGATGACTCAGTTTTTAGTGTTCACCTAACACTTGTAAGTATGGAGCTTATGCATGTGCAGTTATTGTTCATTTCTTTATGTTGATCATATATAATTACATATACATGATTATATATAATCATGTATCATATATAATTACATATACATGATTATATATAATCATGTATCACAATTATCGTACATATGACTATATATACACTTGATTGTATATGGTCATATATACCCTTAAAGAAAAGAAAGGGAGGAAGAGCTGTCCCAGACCCTCTTGTGCATTGCAGTCATGCCAGGCCCCTTTAAAGTCGCATGTCATGTCCCTTGCTCGCTGCTTTCTGCTGACATTTTGCAAGCATCAGGACTGGCCCTGGAGATCATTTACTCTGTTTGACTCCCTGGCTTGGTTTCCTTCACAATAGCTCAAAGCTCAACAGAACTTCTCTTTTCTTTCTTGTTATCGTTTTTCTTTTGGCATGCAAAGCCTTACCTTCTTTCTCAAAATGTGTTCTCTTTTTTTCTTTGCCATGGTGAAGCACCATTAGAAAATGGAGGAGAGTGAATAATTTCTGAACAAGCTTTCTAGCGCGTGGAAAAACATTGCAGTCATTCTTGTAAAGGGCATTAGGAATTTCAAGGACAATACGATATCACATTCTTCCTCTAATTATCCCCAGCAAATAGTAATGTGGGTAATCAGAATTAGAATTTTGGCCAAATGTAGAATATTAACATGAAATGGCATTGTCACTTAAATAATGATTAATATAAAGGCATTTCAGAGGAACACTAAGCTTTTATTCAATGCAAAAAAGTTAATATTAGCAAGCAATTTTTAACATGTATATTTTAAGAGAGGTTGAATTAAAGTTTGATTTAAAGCTATTAGAAACATTTCTCTGTGTAAATACAATTTAAATAAATTCAATGAAATGCATTATGCTTATCACAAAAACACAGGCACAGTGAAGATAACATTAATTTTATTGGTAAATATGAATTACCATTGTTTTAAATTTTCATTGTATTTTTCTCTTGAAAGTCTTTCACTACATAGAGATCTGATGGAGTTCTGATGAAAATTATTGCTTAAATTATACATGAAAGTTCATATTGGAACTCTATCATTTTGAATGATAGAAATTTGAATAAGAAATATTTTATTAGCACAGTTCTCTGATCCGTATTTTATTTTGTATGCCTGAATTCTAGCATTTATTCTTATGTCATTTTTGAAGCTGTTATACTCATAGCTCTGTAGAAAGTAATGCCTATATAGATTTAGATACCTGATTTTTAGGATTTAAGATATGTGGTGTCACTTTGAGGAAATAAAAGAGACATATCTTTGGCATTCAATACCTATTATCTTTTTGGAAAATTTCCATTGCTCTGGAGCAGCCAGTGATATAGAGGAGAATGTGAAGTAGAAGTCATAGGTCTGCCATAATATTACAGGTTTATTTGCACTAATTACGGCATAAATGCCACGTTGGTTTTCAGCAATTCATTTGCTGGACAGTTCTTCAAGCTGTTCAAGCAGCCAGTTTCAGCAGTGCTGAGACTCTAATTAAACTCTGGCTGATGTTCCAAAACCTCTCTTCAGAGCCTGGGGGAATAAGGATATTTATTTATAAGGCACCACTTGCACTAAGACTTCAGGTCTCCTTCCCACAATCAGTATTCCAGTCTGGCCTAGAGAGGAAAGCCAAGCATTCCATTTGATTTCACAGCAAGTGCAAGTGCTTTTGTACGAATGTGAATTTTATTGATTAAAATGCTCAGTGGAATACTACTCAGAAATAAAAAGGAGTAGAGTGTTTTTGCATGTAAAATCATACATCTGTCTCAAAGGCATTATGCTGAATAAAGGACAGCAGTCTTAAAGAGTTATGTAATAAACAATTTCATTTATAATATTTCCTGGAAGGAAACAACACTGGTGATGGAGAATAGATGAGCGGTTGCTAGAGGCTGGGTGAAGGGAGTATATGACTGCAGAGAGAGGTAGCTGAGGGAGTTCTCTGTGGGACTGAACTGTTTTGAATCTTTAATTTTTTTTATTTGTTGAGGCAGAGAGAGAGGGGTGGTGGAAGAGGAGCCAACTGGTGAATCTTGACTGTGGTGATGCTTACACAAATATATACTTAAAAATGCACAGAAATAGAGACACAAAAGTACATTTTCTTGCAGGATAACTTCATTAAAAAATAATAAAATACCCACAACTTTAGAAGAACTAAGCCACAATTTTGCCTCTAGGCAAAATTTTTCTCCCTAGGACAAAGGATATAATAATGCCCATGGATAAAAATCAAGCTCACTGCTTAAGGTCACATCTATTCCTATTAGAATAATACAACATGTATGTCTAATATAATAAGAATCTGTTTTAATGACCTATAGTACATATTAGCAATAAATCACAGTTGTACCTCTTGCAAGTATGACTATCCCTTTTCATCCTCTTTATGCCTATTTCCTATATTTTTTTAAAAGATAGGTATCCCCCAGGTTACATCTTATATCTTAATTTCTCTAGCTCAGCCTGCTCTACCAGGACAACCTCTTTCAGTCCAGGGACTTGACCTAAAATCTCTTTGCTGAAGATGACTTCCAAATCTGCCCCTGCACTCCTAATATCCTTTTATCCCTAATTATATTTCTATGCATAACATACTCTATTGGATAGCCCAACAGTCCAAAACGTCACCATAGCCAAAGCCTTTTAATTAGTTCTTATAACAGGTAAGATTCTTCTAAGACCACAGACTTCTTGGTCACTAAAGCTAGAAATATTATCTTATACAACCACAACCTTATATTTACTCTCACTCACAAAACTGGCCACTAAATCTAGTTGATTCTTTCAATTTTGCATTTTTCATCATAAAAACCCTAAATTATACCTAACTCTCGGTGACCTGGAATATTACTAAGCATTCTGTGTGGTCTCTCTGACTCTCATCTGTTGTGTATCTACTTGATTTTTATACTCTTATTAATATTACTTTATGAAATCTGACTAATTCCTTCTATTTTGACCAGAAATATTTTTCTCACAGAAAAAATACCAATTTCATTTGAAAAAAACCAGTTTCATTTGGTATTTTTACCTTCAACATTTGAACCTCCCCAATTTCGAACATCATCCAGCATGGCAAATACAGTCCTAGCACTTGCTAACTACCAGCACACACTCCTTTTGAACTGTAGCCACATGTTATGTTTTGTTGTTCCGTGAAACCATTCCATTTCCTGTGGACAACTTCCCTTTCTATGGCAGCACTCAGTATGTGTATGTCTCCTCTGCCTGTTAGAATCTTGTGAATCCTTCATGTCTGTTATAGCATACCTTCCAGAAAGACTTCCTCAATCCAGAAATTTGGAATTCATCTTAGCCTTCTGTGAACTTCCATAGAACGATTGACTTGTTTGGATTTTCTTATGCACACATATATTCCTCTTATAAGATGATAACTGCCTTAAGAGAAACAGCCATATACTAATCGTACTTTCTTGCCTTAAAAGGGTCCTCAAAGAGCATGTGTAAAGGACACACGGACAAAGCCAACGGGGGGTAGGATCAAGGTGGGAGGTGGGGATGGGTGGGGCAGGAGAGTGGTGAGGGGGAAATGGAGACAACTGCATTTGAACAACAATAAAATAAAAGTTACAAATGTAAAAAAAGAAGCAATATATTAAATGGAAATAATGCCGATAAAAATGCTTTTTGGAATAATGTGCAGCAGAAGTACATATATAAAAAGTCTTCACTTTCTTGTATCTGGAACAATGCCTCTCACACATAACATCTACAATAGATGTTTGCTCTATGAATAAATGGATAAATGCATAGCAGACAGGTTAAGCAGGCTAGGGAGTGTTGGAAATGTTATTCTGTACATGACAATTACGGGGAGATGATCATTAGCAGTAATGTGTTATCACAGATCCCATTCTTCATGATCAGGTAATGTCAACATTTATTTGTTGTGCACCTGCACACACCACCCAAGGCCAAATTGTATTTCCATCCTGTCAGTCACCTGCTCAAAAGTCAGCGTCTGCCTGGATGTGTTAAAGATTGAATGTAAGGTTTTATTTGTTTGTGCTCATGACATTTTTACTAGCTTGCGCCCTTTATCCAATAAAACGACACACATGTGTGAATATATGAACCCTTCGCTTTCCAGTATTCCCTATGGCCCTCCCCCCCTCCCTCCTGTCCTTGGTGTTTCCTTTTTTCTCTTCTTGGCTTTCCCTCATCTCTTTCTCTCTTCCTCCTTTTATACTACCATTATCCTTCCCTCCCCTTGTCGCTTTAACATTTCTTGTTGGTGACTATGTACTGCTTCTTGATCTAGGAATGCTACAGACATCATGAGGTAGTTATAACACTTAGAAAGCTCACAGGCTAGCGTGATCCAGGTAATTTTTTATTTTTGTTGTCATTGTTGTACTGTTTATTTTCTTACTATTCTCAGTGAGAATCGTGCTCATTCACATTGGGATACAACCTGTCATCACCTTTACTCGGTTTACACCTGCCATAGCAATAATGTCATCCTGTCCCTTCTTCACTTGTGCTTTCTCCAGAATGGAGAAACCTTGTGTGACCAACCTCACAGCCGGGAACAGCAACAATGCATTAGCTGCTCTGCATCTCCTTGCTTCAGTTGTGTACCATTCTTGCAAGGCCACGCTGCCCTCCATGGTTCTCCGTAGGTCCTTTCATGTATGCTTGTATGTCACTCAAGTTTATTTTGTAGTTTTTCTAAAATTCCTCATTGCTTCTAGCATGGGTCTGCATGGGGGATTTGCTTAATCAATTGAGCATTTCAGATTTAAAAAAAAACAAGAAAGAAGGGAAATATATTGAGATTATGTAAAAACAAAAAGTTTACTTCAGAATTTTTGTGATTATTCTAAAAGTAAAATTGTATATAGTGAACTCTGGAAGTACAGCATCAGATGCCACAGTGTGGGCCTCTTGTATAGAATTCGGGTGACTTTTATTATTTTAGTGCATTTCTATATTGCACATTTTTTAAAATTCATGTATATAATTTTATTAAAACAAGTAAACTTAATTTAATAAATCTTTTATAATATGTCCTATCATGTGCTGAAGTATGTATGCCAAAGTAAAAAAAAATTACCTAAACAATTTTGAATTTCCAAAGGAAACCACACATGTTTTGCTTTCTAGGAAATATTCTAGGTTATCAATAAACATATAGAAGACAGACACAGATACACACATATATATACACACACATACATGTTTATATATTGCTGCTTTGTAAAAGCTATTCTGTATTTCACCCTGTTCAAGGACATTATTATTCACTGTTTAACAATAGAGGGCAGTAGAATGATGGTTCATAGAATTTGTTTTAGACAAAACTCTTCAAATCCCTCATTGTAACATCTAGAAAAAATGATCAAAATAAGCCTAGTATTTATTAAAGAAGAAAAGTTAGTGTCATGATTTTTGCTCATTATTTGCCAAAAAAGAAATGTTTACTCTGAGAGAAGGAAAGCCAGCTGGGAGGTGTTCAGGATCTGGCAATCTTCCTTCGACCTTGTGTTCACTTTTTGGGCTTTGAAGGTTCCATCAGAATATTAATAAGCAACGTTTATGTTTTTCATTGATCTTATCAGATAGGGCATATCTATTCACAAGTAAATTTAGAGAAAAAGAAAAACAATCAATTTAATACAGCTACTAAGTACTTAGTGGTTTTTGACACAAATAACACCTGAAGTGATTGAACTAAAGCGTTTGTGTTCAAATGTGCTTATTCATTGAGGTTATGTAAAACGCAACGACCACAGATTCAGTGTCCTGAGGTTATGTGTCCTCACGTGTGAACTTGACAGAGTGCTGCAGGAAACTCTTAAAGAGACATCTACAAGTGCTATAGTGGAAAGGAAGGCAAAAGAAAAGTTAGTATTGTGATTCTACCTTCACTTGGAATTTTGATGTTTTATTCATCATGGATTTTTTACATTAATTTGATTTAAAAATGTATTAAAATATTATTTATCTTGATTACTTTCTTTTTTTTGGCATGGGCTTAAATTCTGTCCCTGAAGTGAGTACCTCATTCTCTTCACCCTAGTCCAGCCCTGGTAGCTGCTCAAACCAAAATACTGTGGAGTCACAGCAATATGTGAACAACCAGGATGATGTAGAATGGTAGAAGGGAAATAGAAGGTGAGGCCAATACTCAGATTATCATTAGTAGGGTGTCCTGCTGTGCTGCATTCTTGGTCTGATGCGTAATGAACTATGTCTTAATAACTCATGCTTCAAGCCTGTTTGGAATCCAACTCTGTCTCCTTCAAGGTAGTATGAACTACTACCTTGGTCAGATATTTTTCTGTATCTTTATATATTATAGGATGTACTGGTTTAATTTCTCATTTCAGAGAGAAAACTAGACTAAAAGAGATTATATTGGATCTACACATTCTCCTCGATTCATGTCTTCCTTCAGGCACCTTCTGTTCTCTTTAGAACCTGGATCACCACCTCAGACCCTGCCTATGACATTAGTGCCAACCATACTGGGCCTGCTGGGAAACCTCTAACTGCTCTGACCTCAAGCAACCTGCTGCTGTGGTGTCACCTGCCTTTCTCATAAGTTTTATAAACAGGAGAGAGAGAGACAGAGAGGGAGGGAGGGAGGGGGAGAGAGAGAGAAGAAGAAGAAGAAGGAGAAGAAGAGGAAAAAGGAATTAGTTTAGGAAGAAATTGTCCACTTTTATTGAAGAAGAATTGTCTACTTTTAAGAAGAAGGAGAAGGAGAATAAAATAAAATAAAATAAGACAAAAGAAAAGAAAAGAAAGGAAAGAAAGTAAATAGAAAGTAGTTATTGATTTAAAATAGACTTGGCCAGGAATGGCAATTGAGTGAATTTTAGCCATCCTGGTAGTTCATATTGCACACCTTAGAAAAATAAGTTGTCAGTGAACTGAGAGAAAGATAATTCTGTGCCCTTATATGGGCATGGAATTGCTATGCCCTGTTATTGGAGAAATCATGTTAAAAGCTCAGAAAAGTCCTACAGGTATTCCCTGAAGTACTAACTCAACATTTTCCAAACATGTCTGTCACTGAAACTTTTCCTTACAAATATAACTCTAACAAAAATACTTCACAGTTAGTATTCTCAGAAACACAATTCTGGAAATGTTGATCTTTTTTTCAGAATATTGAGACATTTATATTCAGGCTTTGGGGATGGTTTGTAATAACATTAGAAATAGTACTGATAATAATAATAAGCATAGTAACTGCCATTTGTAGAGTACTGAGGTTCTTTTATTTTTTTTCTGGGTTGACACCTTTAGAGAACAGACAGCTCAGCCAACTTCTTCTCCCCTCCCCTCATATCATTCTCTTCCTTTGTATAAGTATTAACATTTTGTAACAAATTAACAGATAAGCTAGAAAATATTTTACTTACCCATCAAAATACAAGTTTGCAAAGTATTTGTGATGGATGTCTGGTACAAAAATGGGCACTTCAAAGTTAATAGGAACTACCTTCTTCATGACCTAAATTTCTATTTCTCTGCACGACACTCTTAGTTCTGAACATTTGTGTGTGTCTTATCGTTCCCAGTAGACGGGTTGTTCCATGGAAGCAATGTGTTCCTATTTCAAATTTACGGTATCATTATTGCTGTATTTCTTGCAGCTCTTCTTAGGCCTGCAGAATAAACAAATACTCATGAGTAAACACATTTCTAGAACCTTGTTCCCTAAAATTTTACATATTATGCTATTGTTTGGATGATAATTTTCTTATTAAGTATCTGAGTTGTACTTTTCTCAAATGGAAACCTGTGATGGAAAAGGATGACTCAATAGATCTAAAACTCAGTTTTACATTTAGAAAAAGGAATTAGTTTAGGAAGAAATTGTCTACTTTTATTTTACATATCACAGAAAGAGATGGGTTTATAACTTTGATAAATAAAACCTAAAGTTATACATTTTTTTGCCATTTCAGAATCTTCGTGTGTATCACACACTACAGGTGACTAAGGAGATACTCACCTTCTGCCTCAGCCATAATTTTTTTTTCTGAATGATCGAAGAATATGAGGCCGTAGTGTGATTGCCTGAACATGTCTACCTGTCAAACATTCAGGGGTAGGTTGACATGTGATGGTTAAGTTGATGGAACTTTCTAGTTAGTGTGACCTTCCTGAAGCTTTATCTATAAATTCAGCCCCTGGTCCTACGAGGCTGGTCACAAAGACTCTTGTCAATGCAGTGACATAATACTTTTGGGACTCCATATCTACAACTTTGGTGACACTTGAGGTTGGTCCTTTCTTCAGCTCATTATTGTCATCACCAAGTATCTGTCACCTTCAGTGTAGTTCTCTCTTGAGTTGAAAAAGCATAAGCCTGGAGGAGGGTTATATAAAACCTTATTTTTTCTGATAAATGAGCTCATCTAGCCTGAGATTAGCTTGACTATGTAAATAAACACACCACACACATACACACTGCATGTTGATATAGATACATGAGGTCTGTCTGAAAGAAGTCCAACCATTATTAATGTAGTGAGAACAGTTCACGTGACATCAGTGTAACCTGGCAGCCAAGGAGAGTGGACTGGAATGCTCATTCATGAACAATGATGACGTCACTGTACTAGTTAGTGGGGGCGGTCAATGCTGCTGACTGAGCATGGGTACCTTGTGGCCATTGGATTTAGAATAATTGAATGAGTACAGCAACAAATCTGCATCAGATTTTGCATTAAGCTTGAACACTCCTTCATGGAAACTATTCAAATGATTTAGAAGGCCACAGCTATGGGCAACTGGTGATTGGCACCTTTACCACAACAATGCACCCAGTCATGCATCATGTCGTGTGCAGTGTTTTTTGGCTGAACATCAGATAACCCAGGTGATTCAGCACCCCTACAGCCCAGATTTGGCACCCTGTGACTTACAGTTTTTTCTAAGTTAAAATCATTTTTCAAAGGGAAGAGATTTCAGACCATCGATATGATTCAGCAAAATACAGCAGGGCAGCTGATGGGGACTGGGAGAACTGTGTGTGGTCCCAAGGTGCCTACTTTCAAGGGGACTGAGGGATCATTGTCCTGTGTACAATGTTTCTTGTATCTTGTTATCTTCTTCAATGGATGTCTGTATTTTTCACATTAAATGGCTAGATGCTTTCTGTATAGGCCTTATATAATTTAAAATGCTTCTAGAAGTCTGTAACTTGCTTTTTATCCTTTACTTGAAATATCTTTTCAAAATCTATTGAATTTACTTTAACTTGTTATTGTTTTATTTGAGAACTAATTAATTTTATTTCAGATTTTTTATCTATGCTTATTCTTGAGATTGCCAACATATAAACCAGCTCATATTTCACTCATTGTATGTTACCCTACTTGGAATATTATTTCCTTGAAAATAATTCTTAGTTTTATTTCAAGAGGCAATTCAATTGTTTTAACTTATAGGGTATTAAATTTTGCTAGAAATGAACAAGAAAATCATTAAAAGTATAAACTGACTCATAACTATATCGATCCAACTAACAACATTGACCTACTTGCAGTGTGTATTTAATGAAAATATCATTAGAGAGAACAAAATTAACTTTAGAGACCAACCAAAGCAAATGGCTATAATAAATACAGTCACCTATTACTATTGTTTTATATATTTAAAGAATTTTATCAATGTTTTATGGAAGATAATTTGTCTGACACATTTCATGTATAAATATTTCCCCATGTACGTTTAACATTTCCTTATCTTCAGGGTAAGAGTTGCTTTTTGTTTCTATGCTGTTAGAATTAATGTGTAGCGCAGTGGTTCTAAGTCATATTTTACCAATTGCATCAGTCCTGATAGAGAGTTTCACCTATGATCAGAGGCTGTTTCTGGCCATAACCAAACTGGTGACTAAGGCTTATCTCCCTCTGTGGTCTGCTGGGCCGAGTGGACATTGCTGGTTGTCCTTCATGTAAGCTTCATGGGGTGGTATGTCATATGACAAGTGCATTTGAGGTAATGGAACCACCATCCACTTGACTTGCTCAGAACAAACCTGGGGCTCGCCTTTTATTACTCCCTTTCTCTCAGTGCTCACACCCATAAGCCCATCATGTCTACCTCCAAAACCTATCCCGGAACTATTTTCTTCAACTCCTCTGTTACCATTCTAGTCACGTCACCATTACCTGGTGGAAATCCTGCAACATCCTGCTTTTCCCAGTTGATATTCCCGTTTCGTTTTGTTGCCTCTTTTAGTCCATTGTCCACAAAATTGCTTTCATGATCTATTAAAAATAGGAATCAGACTGGATCCCTTTTCTGGTTAAAGTCCTTCAAATGGCTTCTGACTGTGATTAGAATAAGGTCTTAGCTCACTGCCGTATCTACAAGGCTCTGATGTCTTACTTCGGTGTGTGCCTAAACCCATCCTTCACCATTGTCCTCTCCCCTCCTAGGCTTCTTTAAAATTACTATTTCTTAAGCACACCAGGCTTATTTCGGCTGCAGGGATTTCACATTTACTCATTTGTCTTCTTGGAGTTCTTTATACTATTCACTTATTTTCGAGTTGTCATCTCAGTAATCAGCCCCTTCGGAGGACTGTTTTGAGCAACCTACCTGAAGCAGCACCTTGTACTAGTCCCTTCTCTCCCATTGGCCTGTTTCAATTTCTCCATAGAATTTGGCACTATTTGAAATGGTGCATTTGCTTACATTTTCTCTTGTCTTTCTTACCTTTAACTTACTCAAGCTCCAACAGACTTAAAGCCCCACGGACAGTGGTCTCCTCTGCCTTGTGCATGACAGCAGTGTCTGGCGTGTAGTATGTGCTCAGTTATAATTATTGAATGAATGAACCACAGTTGGAATAAAATTAAAGAAACCAGCATGAAAACCTGACTTAAGTCTGTTTCTTAGCATTTGTTTGTCTGCTATTATGTACTTATTCTTTGTGTTGAATGCAGGTGGGAAACCAGCCAACTGAGGGAGCCACGAAGCCCTGTGAAAATGCAGTTGGATGGGAAACAGGCAAGGAACTAACTCCCTTATTGTGCACTTGTATTTCCTTCAACCCAGAACTTTAACATGAAAATCAAATAAGAGAGAATTTATTTGAAAGTAAAATCCCTATAGTAGAGATTAATAGGTAGTGTCACTTGTATGCCAAACAATTTTCCAGAAATGAGCAACCACTAAGAGTGAAGGATCAAGGGCCATGTAATTTCCATCGATAGCTGATACCATACTTAATTTTATTCTTGGCTCATATGCACCGGTCAATTTTAGAACAATGCATTAAATAGAAAATATTCCCTGCCCCTCAATAAATATAGGATAGAAATAAATGTTTTAAGAAGCCTAACAGGCTAAATTGTATCTTACTATTTCCATAATGTTAGAGCATAGTATGTCTTTGTTTCTGGACTATAATAAATAAGATGTATTTATCAGCAAACAGATTTATTGGCATCATGTTCATGCAGGCAAATGGCTTAGAGTAAACTTTAGGCTCCTAAATGACTGATCTGCTTATTATACAAGATTTACCTTAAATATTGTGGAGTTGTTCACAGAAACATTACCATGATACAATTAGGTAGGTGGTTATATCAGTGGTAATCAATATACCTTTCTGTTTTTATTAAGTATTTTATTGTTCTATTGTTCTATTTTATTGTTCTATTTGTCCCATTTTTTTCCCCATTGTCCTCCTCCACCCAGCCCAACTCCCTCCCCCACAGTCAGTCCCCACCCTGTTGTCCATGTCCACGGATCATTCATACACGTTCCTTGACTACTCCCTGCCCATTCTTTCCACTCTCATCCCCTCCGCCTCCCTTCTGGTCGCTGTCAGTCTGCTCCTTGTTTCCATGCCTCTGGTTCTAGTTTGCTCATTTTTTTTTATTAAGTTCCTTTCATAAGTGAGACCATACAGTGTTTGTCTTTCACTGCCTGGTTTATTTCACTTAGCATAATATTCTCTACTTCCATCCATGCTGTTGTGAAGGGTAGGAGTTCCTTCTTTTTTTTCAATTGTGTAGTATTTCATTGTGCAAATATACTACAGTTTTTAAATCCACTCATTTACTGATAGATACTTAGGCTGTTTCTAACTCTTGACTATTGTAAATAATGCTGCTATGAATATAGGGGTACACAGGTTCTTTTGAATGGGTGTTTCAGGATTCTTAGGGTAGAATCCCAGCAGTGGAATACCTCAGTCAAAAGGCAGTTCCATTTTTAGATTTCTGAGGAAATTCTATACTGTTTTTCACAGTGGCTGCACCAGTCTGCATTCCCACCAACAGTGCACTAGGGTTCCCTTTTCCCCCACATCCTCGCCAGAAGTGTTGTTTGTTGATTTTGTTAATGATGGCCTTCTGACTGGTGTGAGATGGTATCTCACTGTGGTTTTAATTTGCATCTCTCTAATGGCTAATGTTGTTGAGCATCCTTTCATTTGTCTCTGGGCCCTCTGTGTGTCCTCCTTGGAGAAGTGTCTGTTTAGGTTCTTTGCCCATTTTGTAATAGTATTGTTTGTCTTCCTGGGTTGAGCCATATGAGTTCTTTATATATTTTGAAGATCAAACTCTTGTCTGATGTATCATTGGCAAATATGTTCTCCCATATGGTCAGTTCCCTTTTCATTTTGATGATGGTTTCTTTGGCCATGCAGAAGCTTTTTAATTTGATGTCATACCATTTGTTTCCCTTGTCTTAGAAGATATATTAGCAAAAACATTGCCGTGTGGGATATTTGAAACTTTACTGCCTATGTTTTTCTGTAGGATTTTTATGGTGTCATGATTTCTATTTAAATCTTTTATCCATCTAGAGTTTATTCTGGTGTATGGTGTAAGTTGGTGGTCTAGTTTCATGTTTTCACATGTACCTGTCCAGATTTCCCAACACCATTTATTGAAGAAGCTACTTTTACTCAATTCTATGATTCTCTCCCCTTTCTCAAATATTAATTAACCATAGAGACATGGGTTTATTTCTGGGATCTCTATTCTGTTCAATTGATCTTTGTGTATGTTCTTGGTTACAGGATTGTTTTGGTTACAGTGGCCTTATAATATAGTTTGATATCAGTTATTGTGATTCCTACAACTTTGTTCTTCTTTCTCAAGATTGATGAGGCTATTTAGGGTCATTTATGGTTTAATATAAATTTTTGAAATACTTGTTCTAAATCTGTGAAATATGCCATTGGTATTTTAATATGTATTGCGTTGAATCTATAGATTGCTTTGTGTAGTATGCACATTTTAATGATGTTAAATCTTCCAATCCATGAACACATTATATGCTTCCATTTATTTGTGTGTTCATTAATTTTTTCAGTGTTCTGTAATTTTCTAGGTATGGGTTTTTTACCTCCTTGGTTTAGTTACTCCTAGGTACTTTATTTTTCTTGTTGCTATGTTAAATGGGGTTTTTCCCCTAGTTTATGTTTCTGATATTTCATCATTGGTACACAAAAATGCCTTCAATTTCTGAATATTGATTTTGTATCCCACTGTTTTGCCAAATTGACTTATTAGGTCAAGTAGTTTTTTGGTGGAGCCTGTAGGGTTTTCTATGCATGCTATCATGTAATCTGCAAACAATGACAGTTTTACTTCCTCCTTTTTAATTTGGATGCCTTTTATTTCTTTTTCTTGTCTGATCACTGTGGCTAGAACTTCAAATACTATGTTGAATGAAAGTGGTGAAAACAGACAGTCTTGTCTTGTTCCTGATCTTTAGGGGTAAGCTTTTAGTTTTTGCCAATTGAGTGTAGGTTTCTTGTATATCGACTTTATTTTGTTGAGGTATGCTCCCTTTGCTCCCACTTTGCTGAGTGTTTTTATCATAAATGGATGCTAGACTTTATCAAATGCTTTTTCAGCATCAATTGATATGATCGTGTGGTTTTTGTCTTTTATTTTGTTTATGTGGTATATTACATTTACTGATTTCCAAATATTGTACCATCCTTGCATCCCTGGGATGAATTCTACCTGACCATGGTGTATGATCTTTTCAATGTATTGCTGGATCCAGATTGCCAGTATTTTGTTGAGGATTTTAGCATCTATGTTCATCAGAGATATTGGTCTATAGTTTTCTTTGTTGTGTCTTTACCAGGTTTTGTAATTAGGATAATACTGGTCTTGTAAAAACAGTTTGGGAGTCTTCCCTCTCTTGAATTTTTTGGGATAGTTTGAGAAGAATAAGAGTTAGTTCTTCTTTAAATATTTGGTAAAATTTGCCTATAAAGTCATCCAGTCCAGGCTGTAGGATATAGGAATAAGGTACAATATAGGAGTAATGTACCTTTTTCACCTTTGAGTAGCCACACGATGTTTCATTTGTACAATTGTTCCTTGAATAGAGTGTAGTAAGTGGTCAAGCTTGAAGGATATAATTTTTATTCTCAAGGATTTCCTATTAGGCATGGTAGAATATCACGTGTAGGAGCATTTCTTGTATCATAATTCTGATTTATTTAACTCAAAGGTGGAGCTGGGTAAATCTTGCCAACTCTCTAGTAATGAGTGGATATACTTGGGGACAATCATGCAAACTGTGTTAATGACCAGGGTTCAACGGAAAAAGGTTTAACTGTTGTGCTGTAGACTGGGGAGAGGAAAGACAGGGGTGGTTATATGGCAAAGGGGGTGTGACATAAGAGATGGCATGATCTGACTCAGCAGGCTAGACTTTACAACAGAATGTTAGCTTCAAAAGCAAGTCGATTTTTGGATATGGTATGGTGACTGATACTGCTCTCATCAAGAAAAATGATAACATTTTTATGTTGGATTAGGAAAGACTGGTTAGTTAAAAATTAAATCATTTAGGGATATGTTGGTATCCAAAGCACTTCACTGTTGGTGATCCAGAGATGAAGCACATCTTTATTTAATGAGAGATTGTTGAATTGTTTTGGAGTATGGGAATTGAAGCATAAATTAGATACATTAGCCATGTCAAAAGCCAAAGATTATTTGTCAGTGGGCCTAACTGTCTTCATTCATTTCCTGCTGTTGTTGGTGTTTGGCCGATCTGCAATAAACCACACCAAGAAGCGTGAACAATTCAATTCAAAAACCAATGGGATAGGACTTCAAATCCTCGAAGAGAAATTTGGTAATAGTGACTAGGAAGGTAACAGCCACAGGCAATAATATTATACAAATAAGAATCATCAGAAAGAGAGAGGATGCTAAAAAAAAGCCTTTTAAATTGATGAAGAATCAACTAGGCTAATAGAAAAATAACATTCAGAAAACTCCTTGGTTTTATAACAAATTCATGAAGGAAGGAGAAAACCTGACAAAAATAGTAAATAAAACATAATATTCTCATTTCTTCCAATGTTAAGAAAGATTCAATATTTAACATATTTCAGATGTTCTCCAAGAGTTTAATTATTTGTCTTTGAGAACAGTTTGAGAAATTTGGGAAAATATCTGAAAGTATTAAGAAAAAATAAAAGCAGCCATGATATTTAAGAATAAATTTCTCCTACATAAATTTCTTGGTGCTTGAGATTCACCTAGATTTTTCCAAGTGAACCTAAATTGAGAAATTATTGTGTCCAACTCTACTGTTTTTGAAGATATTGGCCTTTTCATCTCTATTGTTTCAGCCCATTAATGCATCTTAGAAAGTTAGTAAGCATTTCTTCTTCAGCAAAATGGATGAGAAATTTTCCTACTATAACTTTCGTATATCTGTATCTATTACACTTAGAAACTCAGGGGTATAAACTTTAATCCTCTTCACTGAAAACTTGAAATGACCACTTTGTATGTGTGTGTGTGCATATACTTTCTAGGGTGGCAAAACCCAACCCCAGATGCACATTTGCAGCACCTATAGAGCTTTGATACAATGTCTGGGTCTCATCTCCTGAAAATTTTGACTTTTGTTTTGTTTGCTTGCTTGCTTGCAGTCTAGACATAGGTATGCTTTAAAAATCTCCTCATGGATTTTCATATTCTGTTAAGGTTGAGAAAAACTGTTTTAGGACAAAACAACTTTCATTTGGCTTTGCAGTCCTTAAACATTCCCCAATGTTGCTGAATTATATTTCTTTGTGGCTTACATTGTCAGGGACATGGTAGAGAGAAGTCCCTTTATGGGGCATGCCTATTTCAAACCCTTTCAGGATGATATTTGCATAGAAGAATATATAAAACCTCTAAATGTGGTCCAAATTTAGTCCCCAAGGTTTGATATGAGAATAGAATTTTAGTGTATTTGTTTCAATCATTAATACCATATCCTAACATGAAACATTATTGGAACAGAGGTTTCCTATAAAATAAACCTTCATTTGACCATGTTAAACAATCATATATTAGAAAGTGGTATTTCCATTTCACAATTGAGAAACTGAACAGAAGGCGTATTTGACTGGTGGCTAAATAATTCATTTCTTTAGAGCCCACTATGATTCACTAGAAATTAGTCAAGATCTGCTTTGCTGGAAAGGAACCACCTTTATATTGATATAAACCAATAGGAGAGGCCGATCTTGAGAGTGAATGCAAAATGTTCCTTAGAAAGGCAGATGGGCAACACAGACGAGACAGAAATTAAATGTCACAAAGCAAAACTTTCTAAGTTTAGAGACAGATGCATTTACATTTAATATGGCTTCTGCTTCTGCTTCTGAAATACTTCCCCTAATCACTTGCCTCTTAATAACTGATTGCACTTGACTTCTCAGGAACCTTGGCTGATTAGCAAACAGACTTCATCAGGAGGAAAATGTGTATGTGTTTCAGAGGAGAGGGGTTGCAAGAGCCTCCAAGAAAAAGAAAATATTGTTGCCGTGCTAATTTTCATGACAAGAGTGAATGAAAATCAGTACAGACACGAAATGATTAAATTGCCCTTAGGATTTAGTCAACTCCCTCCTGCCATATTCTGCTGGGATTTCAAAGGAATCTCAGTGACCTTTTCAATCCATTCCATTGGGATTCTGGCCATCAATGGAAAAATACTGAGAATGTAGCTCGCAACTGAGGCAGCAGGAATTCTAATTCCAGTAAAAGGAGATAAAGTTCAAGAAGCTCAGAAGAGAAGGAGAGCACTCTTTCAGGATGAGGAAAATAAATCTCCCTGAATAACCTCAAATAATTTACCAAAGTTTAATAAGCCTTTTATTGTGTTTTAAATAAGCTCTGCTGTTTTATTACTCTTAATTATAAATATGCATTAACATTTATTTAAGAAATCACAGAGGGTGCTCTGGAATAGAGAAAAATTTTGAAGATTAATAGACTGTGAGTTTCCTTATTGCAATAAAAATGATTATTATTTTGCTAAGTGAAATAAGCTAGTCAGAGTAAGACAAATATCATACAAGGAATCTAATGAACAAATACACTGATGAACACAATAGAAACAGAGGCACGGATACACGGAACAGACTGACAGCTGTCAGAGGGAAGGGAGAGGGGTGGGGGACTGGGTGAAAGGAGGTGCAGGGAGGAGCCAAAGAACAGACACGCACAACCCATGGACACAGACAGCACAGTGCGGGGCTGGCCAGAGGGAAGGCGGGCAGGGAGTGGGTGGAAGTGGGCCAAGGGAGGAAAGATGGACATCTGTAACAGCATCAACAAGAAAGATAGAGTTTAAAAAATATTGATTTATTACTTCTTTAAGAATGCAAATATTGGTCATGGCATGTAGTCCAGAATGATACTTTCAAATCTTTTTTACCTCCTTTGTTTGGAAAATATTGAGAGGCGTTGTGTCAATGGGTTATGTTAGAGAACTCTCAGAGGGCACATTCATGTATGGGAGAAGGTATCCCTACACACATGCCCACGCTCGCAAACGTGCACACGCGCGCGTACACACACACACACACACACACACACACACACACACACACCACGATACCATAGGGAGTTTCCTGTCACCTTCAATGTTCAAGAGACTTGGTTTTGTTGGTGATATTGTCCCACCATGCTTTAGCAATAAAGTGACCCTCTTTTTTTTCAATGGATGGAGGAATAATCTGACAAATAGAAGTGAGTACACCAGGAATATTATTACAAAAGAAGGTAGCCAGCCTTAAATTTGACTTTATGGTCAACTCACAAACAGCTATTACTTTGAAATAGTCAACAGTCATACTGGAATGCAGGGTAGACCCCATAAAATTTATTTGACTAAAGATATATTTTTCCCTTTCTTACAGAAAGTCACAGATTGCTTCAGGAAAAATCCCACTAGCCATATGGCTAGTCTTTTATTGTACTATAAACTTAGTTGCCTTTCCTATTTATATGAGTAGTGTCCTGAGTTTCAAAACCTAATTTGATTTAATTTTCAATCCTCAGTTTATATTAGGTATCACTTGATACATTGCAGGCATGCACAATATAGGTTTCCAATGGCAAAATGTGGTTAGTCAGTCTTTGAAATTACAAGGGAAATAAATCATGAATGACTTAGTAGAAAATGAATTTATGGAAGGATAACAATAAATTACAGGCCAGATATCCAACTATAATCAACCCCCTTTCCTGCATATCCTCATTATGTTAACCTTGGGGGGACCTACACACAAGTACTCATGTTCAGCCAGCCAAGAGATGGGCATATACCCGAAGCCCAGGTTTTCCTCCTGGGAAACTGAATCTTGAGCAGTTCATGGAACGATGCCCTAAAATGATTATCCAATTGTTTCTGGTCCATAGATTCCCCAAGTTTCTCTGTGCCTACCACTGATGAACTTGTGTTTGTGTGTTTATAATTTATTACATAAGTGCACATTACCTAGCCAGAGAAACTTCCTACCTGATTGTTACCCAATAACTCTACTGTAGTTTAACTTCTCTCCAACTGTAGACACAGTACAGAAACATAAACCATGATGGAGGAAAATATCACTGATTTCAAATCTCAAAACAAAGATATTTACAAACAAATAAATGCATTGGTTACTTCTGCAAGATCATATGAAACAATTTCATTATTGCAGGTAACCTATTTGTGGGGGGGAAAAAGTCTTTTTGTTTTACTAATCTGTGAATCTGGCTGACCTGATGTTGCTGATTTGTCAACATTCATTGATGTTGAACTTCAATTTCTGGAAAATTACTATATGTGCTACTGAGTTGTACCCATGCTAATCAAAGCCAAGACTGCTTTTGAACAAGTGCATGATACATGATAAGCTTGGTGAGTCATCTAAAAAGAGGCAGCAGCTGGCAGTGAAACTGCAGTTGCTACAGTAAGGTCAGATCTCCACATTCAAGGCCAAGTGGAAGATGATTGTAATAATTTATATGGTTTGCATAGAACTTATGTTTTAATTATGGGATTTGTGGTTTGTTTTCTCTGCCTTAATGTGCCATAAAGGATAAAAATAAGGCTTAAGTCATTATTTTCCTTCAAGTGTAAAGGTAGAGGGTTAGGTCTACTCATAAGCCAAAGAAACTTGCATTTTCCAAAATAGTAGAGTTGGCTCCTACTTTCGGTTCTAATTTTCTTTTTAAGGACACATTTCTCCACCACTGTGGGTGAGTAACTTCACGTATACAGTGTCTCCAAGAACCCAGTGTCCTGAATTAGCCTGTAAAGAAGGTTGGCTGGTTTTGCCGTGCCTTTTCCACTTGCCTGTGAAGTCTATAAAGTTTAATTTACATTCTCTTTGAAGAAGTGGCAATCGTAGTCATTATACAACTGAGTTCCACTTGTCCTAGGCCTTTCGGATTTTCTTGCTGCTTCCTTGGCTGCCTGGGGCTACAATATGCCAGGTTCATTCTGTTTCTAGGAAGTTTCTGCGTCTCCTTTTCTCTCACTGTTCTTGGGAGCTCTTGTTCCTAGACGAGATGCTGTGTTTGCTTTGTTTGCCCTAAAGCCAAACATGATACATTGCATTACCTATCAAACCAATTATACAGTGTTTAAAGTCTACCAAAGAATACCTTTAAAATATAGATGAGAACTATAAATAGGCCACGTTAAAAGCCCATTCTCTAAATATGAACCATTATTTAGTCAATTTGTTAAAGCACCAACTCCATTATGTGGCTGATGTGATTATCTGGATTTCTTTCATCTGTCCCAGGAAAAGATAACATGAAGTTAAATATGACAACGTTGCTTCTTAAAATTCTTCATTTTCAGTGAGGATAAGTTTATAAATTTATGAAACTGTCAGGTTATTTTCAGATTGCTGCAAGTCCATATATGTTTTATTTCAATCTGCCATAAAACGTTTTTTGGATTGAATGTGGAAGATACTTCGGGTTTCAAACCACGTTGTAGCAATGTCTTCAATATTCTTTTTGAGCACTGGTTAAAACAACAATGGGATTAATGAGCTATTCATAAATCAAATGTTCATTGTGCACTGTATAATTTTTTTGTTGATGGGAATATGAGGTAGTTGTATAAAGAACTAATTAATTATCTGCTGAATTTAATCCATCTGTACTTGAATGCTTTAATTCAGAACTGAAAAAATGTTTTGCCTAGAGAGCAAAGTATACCTTCAAAATCAGCCAAATACTTGTGTTACAGAGGATATCTGCCTATTTATATTTTTAATAGCTAAATTCCCCAAATATATTTTTAAAGTTCTATCAAAGGTTTCACTTCTAACTATCTTTTGTAACTAAAAACTATTTTCACATACTTTTAAAGAATATATTGAGTACAGGTTTACTCAAGAAACACAAAAAACATGTATAAAATACAGAGGAATCACAGTAAATTTTCTCAACTGCAACAAAATAAGTAGGTGAATATAGTAGTTAGGGAGATGAGATGAGATTCAAAGAAAGAGGTAATGTTTTTGTGTGGTACATTTATATGTTTTTATAGCAACTTACAAAGTTGTAAAAATCATACAATTTGGAATTCTTGCCTCACTTATATTCCCATAAAATGAATACGTGTCTGTTTGTAAATTCTGAAAGTATGGTGAAGGGGTGACCTGTCTGTTTACCTAGCCTCTCTGATTTTCAATGGGACAGGTAAGACCATTCAATGGGTGGCTGTTCCAGCACCCGATTTCAGAATCTTTCAGGAAGTGTGAAGATGAAGTACACCAGGAAGGGATGCGCTGAGCTGGAACATTAAGTCGTATGAAGATTTAATATTGCTCATGGCAATGCCATGGTTTGTATTTTTCAAACAACGGAAAACATAAACTCGTTCCCACATATTTCTATCTTGTGGTCTCTGTGCCTCATTATCTATTAACAATTTTTTTCTCTTTTAGATCTTAAACCTCTTCTTCTGCCAGCTTCTTGCTAAAACAAGAATTTAAATAAGTTTTACATGTATAAACTTAAACAAATATAAAGCTGTGTTTCTATTCATATTTAAATTTTCGCAACCTAATACCTCCATCAAACCACCGGAATCTCTCATTCTTCCCTTCTAGGGTCCCGTTACTTGCAAAAATATCTCCATTTGTTCACCTCTTATTCACCCAACATTGAGCCCATGATAATCTGTCCTCTATACTTACCACTCCGTTGAAACTGATGTCAACAGAGATATGAAAAGTTCTCTGGGTGTTGAATGTCATGACCACATTTCAGGCCTTATTGTACTTGACCCCTCTGCAATGTCACTTTTTTGAGAATAACTAGAATTCCCCTTTGAAACATGCTCTTCTCTTGTCTCCTATGTTGCTAGACTCCCTGTTCTATCTCCTCCTGTGGATATTTCTTTCTGTTTCCTTGCCAGAGTCCTCTGACCGTGCCAGTGATAGTATTGCCCTTTGATTTGGACTAAGCCTGCTTCTTTTTTTATTTTTATTTATATCATTTTTAAATTGTTGTTTGCATACATTTGTCTCCATTTCCCCTTCCCACCCACCCCCACCTCCCACCCTCCATCCTTGCCCCCTTTGGCTTTGTCCAGAGGTCCTTTAACATGTTCCTCGATTACCTTTCCCTTCTTTCCCCTGTTATCTCCCTCCCCTTCCCTTCTGGTTACTGTCAATTTGTTCTTTATCTCAATGTCTCTGGTTATATTTTGCTTGCTTATTTGTTTTTTTCAGTCTCTGCAGTTTCTAAGGAAACTCCTTTGCTCTCAGGGCCTCACATTCCAAAGGCTGGCTGATGAGTCACAAGTCTTTATCTGAGAACGCCGGAACCAGATACCTAGTATTTATTCTGCTCTGTCATTATTCCTCTCCTGTCCTCTCCCCTAACTCGCTGCCCCTTCCATGTCTTCTCTTTTAGTGAGATTTTCTCGTGCATACAGTTGCCGAGTACATCTTTGTCCACTTCCGACAACTTTGGTGCCTCCCTTCGGTCTTGTATGCTACCTCCTCTAGGAAGCTTCACAGAGCCCCTGGATTTGAGTGACGCGCCCTCCCCCAAGCTTCTGTGTTCCCATCGCAGCACTTGCCGTCTGCTCCCCTTTCTCGTGCGGCACGCTCTGCCTCCCTCCTTCGACAGAACACTATGTGAGGGCAGGGATATTTTGGTGTCATTCACAGACTTGTACCACTTGTGATAGCCCAAGTACCTAGTCCATGGTAGACTTCAGGTATTTCCTCAGTGAGTGAGTATAAGAGAAAATAGGAGGTAGACCATGTTGGAAAGCAAAAACAACAACAACCAACAACAAAACAATCAGTGTTAACAATTGCAATGGGTCTCATGGTATTTAGTAGGTTGATTTCAGATCCTACCAAAAAGCAAGGTAATAAAATACAATTTTTTACTTGCCAGTTGTTATAACACAAATGAAACAGATTAGAACTGAAATCAAACCGACTTAAACAAAAGAGGGGAATTTATTGCCTCAAGTCACTGAATGGCACTAGGTAGTCCAGTAGGAACTGAATCTAGGAGCTTAGGTGATATCAGGAATAATTTCTCTCTCCGTCTTTGGCTCTCCGCCTTGTGTGTGTTGGCCTCGCTCTCAGACAAACTGTCCTCCAAGCTCTCAGTCTAGCAGCGTCCCTCTTCTTCATGCCAATAAACGTCCTGCAGTTGAGCTTCATGAGCCCGAGTTAGACTGTCTTTCCCTATCTGAGCCAACCATTTATAGGAAGGGTTCTGTTCTCTGATTTACAGGCCTCGGTCACATACCATCCCCTTGAACAAGAGGTACTGTCAGATAAATTAAAGTACATGAAGTGTGGGTGGGGTAGGTGGTTTCCAAATAAAATATGTTCTATTACCAACAGCAGTGGGAATGGATTCTTTGTGTGCAGAATTGGTCAGTCAGCCTCTTGCAGGTGGGAGAACCAGCCATACTCTTGATTGTAATGCCCTCTATGAGGAGGAGGGAGTTTTAAAAGCTTCTAAAGCTGGTGCTAAGTTTTGTATAAACAAAGAAAATATAAGCTGTTGGATGTTTAATTATTTCCCCAATATGTATAACTTTATATCCTGATCCCAGAAACTCATTATTTTAATGAGGAGTTGCCATCTACAATTTCTATCTGAATGTTTTAAGAAACCAAGTGTTATTTTTCAATAAATTTTCTAGCTTGCCATGGACTAGATACCTTGAATTTTCTTCCCTTCTCGCAGTATTTTTCAGTTGAGTAGTCATATATCTGTAAAAGCAGTTGCAAAGATACTTGCCAAAAATGTAGCGGCACCTGCAGGGCCACTGAGTAATCATTTCTGGAAGTTACATAGCACATTAAGTGACTTTCTCTCCTGGATGTGGGGTGGCTACATAGGTAGTTTAGGAATGCAAAGCCAGCTACAGGGTATTTCTCCCTTCTCATGGCAAAAGCAATTAGTATGCTAAAGAAGCACATGTCCTTCTAGGTCACTTTGGTTGCAGAATATTTGCATACAAAGCTCTCTTTTGAAAGATAAACAGGACTTTCTTGTGAAAAGAGACAGCAACAATCCCTTTGCACGAAAACTGAGAAGTTAGAAAAGCAACACAATTCCTAACATTCCTGAATCCACTGATTGTCATTTGTACTGAGATATCTTTTTTCCCAGGAACTGTAAATCAAGATTCGTCCTAGGAGAAGTGATTGTGAAACACCATTTTAAAAGTGCAACATATTTAGACTACAATTTTAGGACATCTAGGTTAATGAGCAGGCCCAGAGAGCATACTGTTAGAAAAAGAATGGATACTTTTATAGTTTAGGCTCTTTATGAGTTCTGAGAAAAGACAGACTAGATTACTTTTGTTGCTGTGGAGTTTTATAAGGACACATAGAAAGGAAAGTAGCAGGCAAGGCCTTGGCAGTTTAACATTTATTCTGGATTTGAGAATGGAGTTCTCTCTCATGGAGAACTGGAACCTGATTTCAGCAGTGTTCCAAGAATTCAGTCTGAATTCCAGTAGCCAGTTTCTTTCTGTCGAGGCTTGTATACTTTCTACAAGCCTAGAGGTTATAGGAAATAAAAAAGGCAAAATAGACAACAGAAACCGTGAGCAAGAATGGAGCAGGCCCTAGACTGTACTTCCTAGACTAGACTTGATACTTCCCAGAGGGAGGGTCTCACTAAAGAGCATTGACTTTCCTGATATCCAGTCTTCACAGAGTGATGGGTTTAGGCACTGTTCCCTGGTTTCACCAAAGAAGGCCAGGGGGGTTGTGTTGATGCCATGCATGTGACATAATCCTATTTGGGAGGAGACATTTGGAACTGCTTGCTCTCTTGCAAAAAGCATACTGTGCAAAATTGTAAGCTCTGGCATAAAACTGAACTTTTCTCAAAATTGCTCAACTGTTTTCCAACCTCCCAACATGCAAAATATTTTAGACCCTCAGAGTATTAATTAGGGTAGGCTAGATTATGTAGTGACAGCAGATAATAGACTACGTTTTAGTGGCTTAACACAAGAGTTGTTTTTTGCTCATCTAATCTAATGCAGGGCAGTGACTATTCCAAGGCAGCTGAACTCCACGTGTAACTCAGCAAGCCAGTGTGATTCAATCTTGACACCATCATCTCTTCAGTTAGCTTCCAGGGGAAGAGCAAGCTTAGCAAACCCTTCACACCCCTTGTAAATCTTGGGAGCAGCACCCACTAATTCCAGCTGTAGCCCCTTGTCCAGAACTAGTCACACAGCCCCGCTTCCTGCAGGTGCACTGGGACTGGGGAGAAGCATATCCAGTGAGAATGCAGCTTTCCTGTCAGTTTTCTTATCTGTGAAATGGACATGCTCACAATGATGCATAGAATTATTACAAAGTAGTGCTGTGTAGTAATTTAGGACCACTGTATAACAAATGAAATCACAAATCTAATGTGCTTGGCACATATATATCATGTAGCAAGTGCTAAAGAAATAATAACCTTCATTGTTACTATTCAGAAAAACAAACTATTGATACGGCAGAGTTTCATAGTATTATATGATAAGTTTTAAGATCACTTCAAAATATTGTCATTAACTTCAGATATGTTTTTATCTTTCCTCTGTCTTCTTTTCCTTAGTGATTCAGCTTTAATCCCACTGAGTAAGATTTTGAAAATAGCTCGAAACACTCCAACATTTGATTCTATCACAGTAACTGGGAATATTTGTATTCAACATGGAGTTTAGTTCTGTAGGTGTCCATGTACTAGGACTGGCTTTAGCTATAGGGGGTCAGGATACATTTAACCAAAGTTTCATGCTCTTTCCACAGTTTTAAGGGATCCTGTTCAAATCCATTTAAGGCAACATGTTTATTTTGTGAAAATAATTATATTATAAGAGCCACAGGGCCCTGGCTGGGTAGCTTAGTTGGTTAGAGTGTCATCCCAATGTACCAAGGTTGTGGGTTCAATCTCCAGTCAGGGCACAGACAGAAATCGACCAGTGAGTGCATAAATGGGCAGAACAGTGATTAGAAGTTTTTTTCTCTCTTGAATACTGAAAATGTATTTGCAATCAATGAGTTATTAAACCTATACTATACCCATCTAAGAATTGTAACAGCATTTTAAATTTATTAGTAAAAGTTCATAATATACATAAAGCATTAAACTGATCATCAGTTTTCTTTTTTTTTTTTAAAAAAAGCTACAAGAATGACTCAGATACATCGTAGGCTTCAAAAGCTCAAAACATTGATGAATAGGTAGACCAAACACATGCATGGCCATAATGCCTGTAAATTAACCTCTTGGTGTCAGCAAGAAGATATTATACCTGGTCAGGCAGCCGGGGGCAACCTGAAGGAAGGTTATGAGATGATGTCAGTGGATGTGGAGGATTTTAGGACACGGAGGTGAGAAAAAAGGCAAAATAGAACAGAAAGGAAACCATGAGCACGAATGGAGCAGGCCCTAGACTATGAGCAAAGAATGTTATAAAGAACAATTTTTAAAAACCAAGCTCATGTAGTAGGGGGTAGTCAAAGCTATAATTACAAATAATTCTTAGCCTGCTGAGTAAAGTGGGTCTGCAGAGGTTTATTTATTTTTTCTACATTATCATCAGATTTTACCTACTTGAAATTTTCCATGTTCTTTAGACACTAGGAAAATTTTCCTGCATTAGGCATCTGTTCCATTATAACAAATATGAAAATTTATATCTTTAAAAACCCATTTGACCTTGTCCTATGACCTTTCACCAGAAATATTTTTCAATTAAATTTCAATCCACTCTAAACTTGATAAAAGAGATGAAACAATGTTCCCAGTGTAGATAGTTACAGCTGATATGTATTTAAGTTAATGGAGTTGATTTTCATTTTCCATTCTTAGACTTTTTGGGAGTTTTGAAGGAGTGAGGAAAAAATAGAATAGAGAAGGCTTTTAAAGTTTGTCAAGTTTTTCCAAGTAGAAGTTAAAACTCTTTAAATAACTAATGGAAGGCTGGATACTTTGGATGCAGAAGGAAATTTCCAGGAAGATTGCTTTACCTGTTGGAAATATCAGATAAAAGGACCATGTGGTTTGTTTATTCAGCCTTTATATTCAGAAAAATAAGAGGATTAAATGGAACACAACAATAGTTTGAAATTATATTTGAATTACTAGTTCAGTGTTGATTATTTTAAAAATTCATTTTTGTTATTAAATGTTATCCTCATGCAAGGGCATTTCTTCATTGCTTTGAGAGAGAAAGAAAGGGAGAGGGAGAAGCATCAGTTGGCCCCCTCCCATGCATGCCTGGACCAGGGATCATAATATCACCCAGACCAGGGGCTGTATGCACCTGCAAGGATCGAACTTGCAACCTAGGTATGTGCCCTGACCAGGAATCAAACCAGCAAACTTTTGGTTATGGAATGACACTCCAACCGACTGAGCCACACCAACCAGGGCTCCATGTTGATTATTTAAGAAGAATATTACTGGAAACATTTTTTTTTGTTAGAACTAGATAAACAATTCCATAGAAGGAACACTTTCCAAATATGTGTTCGTTATAAATATGTTCTCTTTTGTCATCGAGCCACTGGGAGGAAGATCAGTTATAGATTTATGCAGTAATTACCTTTTTAGAACAGTTCTGGTTGAATGATTTTTAACTTAACTGCTGATTATGTACAGCAGCGTCCTGTGACAAAAAATAGAGCATGTGTTTTTAAAATCAAGTGATAACAAATTATAAAAAAGAAGACTTGTTATACTCACATCTGCCAAAGAACAGAGCAACTTAGGATCAATATTGTCCTTTAATTTATTTACAAGTTTATAGGTGCCTGGAGTAAGTGCTCAGATGAAAACATTATACATAATGTGTCAGGCTTTACCCACTTACCTGATGCTGTAGGAACATAAGGAAAATAATGAGGATTTTTTTTTCATTTTTTATAGTGGATTATTCTCTGCTATTCATTTGGCAGTGGCCTATAATAAACTTGTGTCTTTGGCTTCATTGCAGTTTAAAACTAGAAATAGTGACTGCTTTAGTGCCAGTTAAAGCCATCTTCCTTAGAACCATCATGGTCTTGCCATTTTTGCAAAAGTATGTCTGAGAAATGAAATGAATCTCAGCATTCTGAGCTATGAGGGAGAGTTTCTACTATTTTAAGGTAAACAATATCAAGTTCAACTTGTACTCAGTGTAAATGCAAAACTGAAGGTGGTACTGTTGATAAATATCAAATGGCATGCTATATAATTATTAGGTAATACCTATGGAATATTTTTATAATTGATTTTATGATTATAATAATTAAAAAACCCTCTTTACCAAATTTAGTGTGTATTTACAATTCAAGATGCATTGCGTTGATTATTTTCAAACTGAAGTCAATGAAAACTTTTTTTTCTGACAGTGATTGCATAATAAGAAAGGGTACGTTAATTTCTATTTTTTTTCTCTTTGTTTTTAAAGTGAGGAAATCAGAGCTTCCCAGAATAGAGAGACATAGCTTCCCAGATTCGAGCTTTGGAGAGAGAAGGAAGCCTGCAGAATGAAAGGTGATTGCAAGGGGATGTCATTGAAGCTATGAACCCCTTGCCCTGGCTGAGTGCATCGGTTAGTTGGAGCATCATCCCATACGTGAAAATGTACAAGTTCCATTCCTGGTCAGGGCGCACACCTAGGTTGTGGGTTTGACTGCTGGTTAGGCAGTCGATCAATGTTTCGTTCTTTTCTCTCCCTCTAAATTCAATAATAATAATAGTACAAAAATATCCTCTGGTAAAAATTTTAAAAAAGTTATCAACTATTTGGTGAGTTCAAGATGTGTAATCCCAAAGCCAGGATAAAAAAATGGGATAAGGACCCACCACTTCCAAGTCCTTCTCCAACTTCGTTGTTCAGGGCCTACATATTTTTAAGTTAATTTGACAATATTTTCAATAATTGGAACCACATAAATTGTAGCTATGTTTTATCTACCTGATTTCTGATTCTTGCAACAATCTCTATTAAGTTGAATTGAAATGCCTCCTTTATTTTTACATACAATCAGTTCTTTTTCTAGAAAATCTATTTCTTTTATGAGCTGTAGGTCAGTTCTTACTCAGTGCCACACAGTTTCAATTACTATAGGTTTACAGTGTATTTGCTTTTCAACAGACTATACTACATGCTGTCTGTCTCTTCTCTTTCTTTTCATAGAACCTCCTTCACTCACCTGCCCACTCCAAAGGCTAATGCCCAAGGTGTGATGAAGGTCTTATATTCACATTAAGTCATTGTGGTATACCTACTCATGTAAACACCAGTTCTGAATGAGTTCTGGTGAGGAAACCAGGTGTTTCCTACCACCTGCACTTTCTCCTTCATGATTTCTTATACCTGGGCCAACATTGGTGTCTCTCACTGGAACGCCTTCCTTTTCCCACAATTTCCAGTTTAGGATGTTCTAGGTGTGAATCATTCAAGGAATGGCTAAGAAAAGGGGGGAGAGCAGAATTGTTATTTTTTCCAAGTAATAGCCAACAAACATAAGAAAATAACTCAAGCCCTGGTAGGTGTGGCTCAGTGGATTGAATGCTGGCTGTGAACCGAAGGGTCACCAGTTCAATTCCCAGTCAGGGCATGTGCCTGGGTCGTGGACCAGGTCTTTAGTAGGAGGTGCACAAGAGGCAACCACACATTGATGATTCTCTCCTTCTGTTTCTCCTTTCTTTCTACTCTCTCTAAAAATAAATAAATAAAATCTTTTTTTAAAAAGAAAATAACTCAAAGCATACTAAGTTTCATGTCTGAATGAATGTCAAATATATCATTATGGTCTTCATGCTCAATAATTGTCATAAAGCATAATGTCAGAACAATTCTGAAATCTCCTCTTTCGTGTACAAATAGAAACTTTTATTTTCATTTAAACGTACTAACCAGTAGATACTCATGAAAACCAGCTAGCCAAATATACTTTTCTATCAGATATCATAAACATCTACTTCTGATTTTTCTAAAGCAGCATTTTCTTAGGAAAGTATAGTTGTTGTTGACATATTCTGTGGCATTTTTCATAGGAAGAAGTTATTTGAAACTTTGCTGGTAGTCTGCCCCAGGTTTGTTGACAGAATTACCACACTTGTACCTATAGGCAATTATCCTGTTCAGAATATTTTCTTCAGAACAATGATTTTCAAAAATTTACTCGCACATCAGCTTTCTCCAGGGAGTTTGATAAAAGCTTGGACAAACAGTTCTCTAAACAGAGTGAATCAAATCCTTGGGCTGGGAACCATAACTTGAATTTCTACCCAGCTGGCAAGTGTGCTTACCTGAACTTGGAAAGCACTCTTCTGAATATTTTCTTGATATGCCCACATGGAAACAGATCTCAAACCTGGCTAGCTATCAAAGTTACCTTGGGAGCCTTAAAAACGCTCATATTCACAGTTCTCATCCACCAAAGAGTAATTATGTGGATGTGAAGATGGGCAACCAGAATCCATAGTTTACAAAAAGTTCCCAGGTGATTCCTATCAGAACCACACTTGGGAATGACTTTATAAAAAAGATTCTATATTAATAGAATTTCATTTTAGTATGCTGTAGTTTTGGAAAAATCTGAACTTAGCAATTATCTCATTTTAAAAAATAGACCAGAGTTAATTAAAATGCTTCACAACTTAAATGCTTAAACATGAGACAACCCTAAACTGTTTAAAGGATCATTAAACATAAGTTATTAGACTCTGGTTTATTTAAAAACATCCTAGATTTTCACTTAAATGTTCAGTGTATCTAAATATCTGAAGTGGCTCCTCCTTCCTCGTTAATGTAGTATCCCGTTCAAACTCTTATAAAATTTATTTTATTTTTAATTTGTCTATTATATCTTCCTCTACTATAATATTAACTCCATAAGGATTTGAACCTTCTATGCTCTGTTCATCTCTGCACTCCTAGGGCCTACAACAGTGGTTTCTGGTACATAGTAGGTGTTCAACATCTATCTGTTGAATGCCTCTTCATTATACACAGATATATACATATATACTATTTATGTATAGACTATATATGTATGCTGTCTCTCAATGTATGAGATTGGTATACTACCCAGGCATTCACATGCATACAAATGACATGTGTGTAATTTCTTAGTTACCAATAAAAGTACATTTTAATAGTCATGACAGCTGTTCTTTTATCATCAAAGGCAAATGAATCTCCTCTAGATCCCAAATATGAAGAGAGTTTGGTACTTGTGAATAGATAGCCTCATTCGTTTTATTTGAAAGGGACCTGGAAGCCTTGATCTGGATTTTTATTAGCATTTCTTTTCCGGGGGAGTCACGCTGCTGCTCCTCAGGTGTTCTGAATCACTCTCACTCCGCATACGTGAAAAGCAGCTGAATCATGCTGGAACCACGTCGCCCCACAGGGGATGCGTCAACTATTTATTCTTCATTCCCATGATGGAAAGTGCGGTGAACAGCGCTGTTAAATCATCACATTAAAAAATTTAGAATCAGGTGGCTAAAAATATTTTCTCATTGTGTAAGGTAGAGGGGACACTCAGAGCTTACCTTTAAGAAATATTTTTAGAAGATGAGGCTATTATAATTGCACCTTTCTCTGTGGGTAATAGCTTCTCAAGAGAAGAGTGCATTTCAGAGGGGTTCAACGTAGTGCTTCCTGAGATCCTCAGCCAGACTGTGACACCACGCTGGCCAGGGAGGCTGTGGATGAAGGGCACCGTCATTAATTTTTCATTCATACATTAATTTATTCAACAACATTCACTCTAGTGCTTTTCGTATTTCAGGCACCATGTTAGGCTCCTCTAGAAGGCAAAGGAGAATAATAATGATGGATTCAGCACCATGTGGTATATGCTGACAGTGGTATCCACAGATTTCTCTGGAGACAGAGAACAAGAGCACCTACAGGCTGATGGTATCAACTATGGCTACCTGGAGTTGCAGGTATTTGTGCTGAGTCTTGAGGATGAGTTGTATTTACCCATTCCCTGAATATTTGTTGAGTGACTTTCATGGAACTAGGCTAAACACTGGATATATTGTAGGGGAGCAAAAGAGACACAATCTTCCTACAGCTCACAGTCTGGCAGGTGGATAGATATAAAGAAAATAATCTCAAGTAATAATATATGATAAGTGAAGGAAAAATGCAATAAGGCGTAAGAGTGCACTGCAGATGGACCAAAATTGTGATTTATTGCTCAGGAAGAACCTCTCTTAAGGAAAATAACATTTGAGATGAATCCTTAAGTTAAATGGAAGATGGCTAAGCGAAGTCAGGGAGAAGAGCATACCAGATAGGAAGAGCAGGGTTCATTTTATTTTATTCAGGGGAATTTGCCCTGAAATAGCCAAAAGCAAAATGCAAACCAAGTGTTCAAGTCATTGCCTTCAATGAACATTATGCTAATTAGTAATTTCAGAACATAACCAAGAGAGGTGGGTTAGAAACTCCTAGAAAAAGAGCCTGAAACTGCTTCCTCCACCTCCCCCTGTCTTTTTAAATTATTTATGAAAAGAGAAGAGAAAGTACTTTAGAGGTAGTCACCAGAATGTTGTTTCAATTCAATTTTGTTGTTTTTAAGTTATATAGTCACTTTTGATTTTATGATACTGGGGTTTTTTGAATTTTTCAAATGTCAGTTCATACTTGGCTCAGGGTAGCCATAGAACACTAACATATACAAAGACCCAATGTGGAATGACTGTGTTTCTAACTCTTGACTCTCCAACCAACTTTTCTACATATTGCCCTCCAGCCAGGATAACTCACTCTTGTCAGATTGTGTTTCCCTCTGCCCATCTCCATTTTCAGTACATTTTTGCTCTCATTCAATATTGATGATGCTGAAATGGAGCGCATTCATGAGGTCTGGGCCTCTGGTTTCCAGTGACGCAAGTGCTTTCTCATGCACGATGGGGCAAAGGCTCCCTTTGGCTTATGATCTAGTAGGCTAACGGGCAAATCCAAGTTGCTGGGCCTTTACTCCAAGGCTTTTTTTGAGGAACTGATGTGTAAACAGGGGTTTAATGGAACTGGTCATGCAATAAGAGTGAAGAAGAGCACTCCAAGTGAATAAGGGAGAGGCAGGCATTCTAGGCAGTGAGAGGTGGGGTGCGCAAAGGACTCAGAGAGTTAAAATATTAGGGTCCATTCAAGAAACTACTCTTCGTTGTGTAGGCTACAGTGACGTGTAAATGCAGAAGGAACAGAAACAAAGGCATCAGTTTCTGTCTTACTCAGAGGAAAAAAACAAGAGACAGGAATAGGGAATATTTGTAGCTTTGGCCTCTCCCGTACCCATTCCTGCTTCTCCTAGCAAGTGTTGTAGCCCGTTTTCCATGGGATCCACCCTTCCCTTTACTCATCTCTGGCTCCAAGCCTGCCTACCAATCTACTGATTCCAAAGTGACTGGTTTAGAAATGGATTTATTATCCAATCAGGGACACTGACCTTAATTCTAGAACATTTGCCTAAAATCTCAGAGGCAGGTATCTCTCTGTCAAATGGAATTGGAGTTGGAAGGTTTGAAGGGTGGCATGGGGAAGGCTTAGTGGAGAGTAAATCCACTAGTGAAGTGTACAGAGCTTAAAGATGAAGCAAAAACTACCATCACCTAAAGACATGAGCACTCATATCCCAAGCTATGGGACTTTCAGTTACATGAGCCAATAAATTCATCTTCCATTTATATAAAGTAAGCTTGGGTTGAGCTTCTGTTGTTGCAATGAAAGTGTCCTGAGTAATATGAAGTTTACTGGAGGCAACTTTTCTTGGCCTAATCTAAATATTTCTGGGGCTTCTCAGATTACTTCAATAGCATACTGCAGGCAGCTTTGATCTTAATGAACCAAATTGCGAGTTTTACATTGTATTTGACTTACCTTCTTTTTCCTAGCTTTTACTAAAGCTATAATATGGAAATAACTCCTATATATCAGCTTTCTAGTATTTTTCCAGCCTGTAACTTGTGTTACCTTCAGAGTAAATGTACATCTTCTATTGAAGTGTAATATCCATCCCCAAATCATATACAGTAAAACTGGGTTTTTAAAAAGCCCATTTTTGTGGGATATAAAACTAAAACTCATAGACCCAGACAGCAGCATGGTTGTTACCACAGGGAAGAGGGGATGGGGTGGTAAAGGGGGCCAAATCAATGGTGATGGAGATGATTCGACTTTTGGGCTCATAATGCAATAAACAGAATATGTATCATAGAAATGTATACTTCAAACCTATATGATCCTATTAACCAATGTCATCTCAATAAATTTAATTTAAACATTTCCTTGTTGGGAAAAATTTGATCTCTACTTTAATGCTTTCACACAATAGATATTTTATTTTTAGCATTATCTTTTTTTGGTTATTCCGCAAGCATTGTTTTGTCCTTCAGTTGATATTTCAGAATGTTAAGCATTTTTTTTTTTTTGCATCTTTCTAAAGTCATTGGAGATTTAGCTCCTCGAATGGTTGCCTGGAGCCTACATAATCTCCTTTAAGCTTTCCTGGTTATTTGATCTGCCATTTCAAATAGTTTCATCAGCAATTTTTTTTTTTTACTTTATTGATCTGATAAGCTTACTGGAACAGAAGCAGAGGTACTAATGTAATCAAAATGAGGAGGTTTAGTGAGTCAGAGCCTAGGTTGGGAGTTAATGAACATATTTAATGAGATAGAAAGAGCTGTCATTTTGTATTCAGGATTTTGTTCTCTATGTTCACAATCTTGCATTCATATACATAATTCATCTCATTTTCCTTAATTCCACACATAGCTTGAACTGTACTAAGGAAGATTCTAAACCCAAATTTTACGTGGATTTTTTAGAAGTACAATAGAGTTGGTAAGTTGCTTCAATGAACCGAGCTAACATAGGGTGATTGAAAAAAAAAAAGAACTGTGCCTCAAAGACTATCCTATCAAGATAATCCAAGTTCGTGTTTCTTACAAGGACATTTGGACAAATGGCCAGGTCAGTAGGCCAAAGTCAGACTTTGGAAATGATAAGGAAATGTGTCGATTTTGGGGGGAGAATACAGGGATGTGAAGAATGAACAAAGCATATTTGTTAAGAGACAGGGCTTAGTTCACAGACAAATGTAAAGGCAAATGAACCTCACATCCACAGTTCACTAGTTAAGTGGGCTTGGTCAGGGGTTTCACGTTGAACTTGGACAAGTAACGTATGGGATCCCCAATTCTTTCATCCTGTCAGTGGCTCAACTGTAGATGTCAGTTTCTTCATGTGTATAAAAAGTAGGTGTTTAAATGCATATTATAGAATTCTTGTGAAGTATAATGGGATAACTCATATAGGGCTCTTAATAGAGTACTCGATTCATTATGAGAACTTATTAAATGTTCATTACTATAATGATTATGATTAAAATATTGATATTCTAAAATTCAATAGAAGAGAGAAACTCTATGATAGGAATTACATGTTAGCTGTATTAAAAGTAATTTTACACGTTTAACCAACATCACTAGCTTGAAAATTACATGAAGAAAAGAACTTTGTTTAATTTATTTTGCATTTAACACAGTGAATTTTTATTTATATATAGGCATTACATATTTCTTTTTTTAAAATATTTTATTTATTATTTATTTTTAGAGAGGGAAGGGAGGGAGATAGACAGAGAGAGAGAGAGAAACATCAATGTGTGGTTGCTGGGGGTCATGGCCTACAACCCAGGCATGTGCCCTGACTGGGAATCAAACCTGCCACACTTTGGTTTGCAGCCTGGGCTCAATCCACTGAGCTACACCAGCCAGGGCACAATACATATTTCTGAACAAAAATAGTCATTTTGTGATTACAATCTTAAGTAAAGTCTTTTATGTTCCCAAAATGAGTTTTTGATCCACTCATATACAACAACATTTTCTTTAAGAAATGCGCTGTGTCCTCCACATAGTAAGAAAGTTGAAATGTCTTGTTAGTATTTTTGGAATACTATAAAGCTCTAGAAAACAGATGTTCAAGGTTTGCCAGTGTACAAGTTTAGAAAAGAGAAATGGTTGATATGATTTTAGAGTACCTATACGTTTATATAAAAAAATTAGTGTCGGTTGGGATTCTCTTACAAAAATTCACTCTTCACATTTACCCATTTCTTGATTTACATAGTAGGTTTGCTGTGGAGGACATTCTGATTCATGCCATGGAAAAAATCAGTGAAAACACATAATGTATCTTGAAAAGGACCAGGTTTTAGCTGAGTCAGCTAAATAGATATCTGTATCTTTCCTCATATTTTTCCCATATGTTAAATTACAGAAAAATAGAAATGATAGAATTTCAGTTACCAGATACCATAAAGATACCAATGTTTCATGAGACCTAGGAGAACCATCTTTAAATCAATTGGTATGCTTTTCTGTAAAACTATAAATGAGAACTAAGGATTTCTAACAGTTTAAGCATCACCGCGAAGACTAATTAATGACTCAGACGGGAGCAAAACAATAATGACACATGATAGATGAGTCTGTATGCATTCCTAATAACTAGTACGCTACAGCCAGAGGGCGCAGTGGTCGTGGCTCTGTGGCCGCTTAGATGGTGCCGCTTCCCCTTCTCCAAACTCTGCACTCAAAACCATCACCCTCCTTCAGCCAGAGGAAATGTGGGACCTTCCACAGCCACTTAACCCATGTGTTGTCATCCCGAAAATGGTAATGTCATAATCAACAGGGCTTCTGTGTGGGCAATGGATAGTATGGTCCTCACTTTGAAGATGCTTTATGTAAAGCAGGGTGAGCCTGCCCAGCATGCTGTGGGATAATGAGACTTTTTTTATTAGGGGTCATAACGAGCGGCTACTAGCTGACTTAGAGCGGAAGGCGTACAGGACTCAGATGTCAGACTACGGTCAGTCCTGACTGAGCAGACATGCATGTCCAGTTCTGCGAATCTTGGCCTGGTTTTCACTCTCAGAAAGCCTTCTTAAAAGGTAGCTGTCAGTGGTCAGAAAGGATGAGGGACAGTAGAGATTTTTAAAATAAATTTTAAAAGAAAGAGCTTTGAATCACCCTCTACTTTTTCTGCCTTAGCTCTTTGTCATATTCCAGAGCTATTGTTTACAAAAAATCAGTTTTGAACTCATTACTTATATTTAAAATAATAGAAACCCTTCAAGTTACAACAAAATATTATAATGTATTTGACTAACAGTTCATGTTTTTTGAGATTTTGAACCCTTTATAAAATGCCCTTATGGGATGTCAGGCTCCCAGTGAGTTATACCTCTGAAGTACTTGGTATTTATACAAAACCTGAGTTTTATTAGAAAATACTTTATGGACAAAATTTGCGAAGAACACATAGGCACTTCCGCTTGTTGAGTGAGTCATTTGCATTCTAGAGAAGAGGTCGCAATAAACCATCCTCTGTAAAGGTTGATATCGGAGCTAGTCAAATCAGGACTGGGAGATGATACGTACAGTTGTCCATGGTGACTTTGGAGACAGTAGGCTTCAGTGTGACTTTCATTTCTACTTGGCACCTTACCAAAGTTTCAGTGTAAATATATATAATATGAGGGCACAATGGATAGGTATTGTTCTCATCGGTGTTGTCCATTCTGCCCCCTCCCAGTAACAGCTTCAGGAGTTTCTCTTGGGAACCACCCTCCCTCAGGTTCGATGCTTGTGTTTCAGGTGGGGCGGAGTCTGCTGTGTGGGTTCAGGGGGAGGCACGTGACCTGGATGTGGCAGAAAGAGTATCAATGACAAAGAAGCGGTGCTAGGATCTTACTTGGATTACTAGAAAATACACTGGGATGACAAATCTGGAGGGATGGATCATTTATTTTAAAGACTTTGCTTCCAAATAAAATTGGCATAGTGGAAAACAAAGCAACTAGAGAGAATGAGGGAATTTATACAATATTGTCTGGGCATCTGAATCTTGCTTTTCTTGAAGCCAAATCACTCTCTTACGATTTCAATTTCATAAACAAATCATTGTCAATTATTTTTCACAAAAACAGTGCTAAATACACAGAATACTAGAATATTTATATCCTTCTTATCAGAATTTTGTGCATGCCAAGTATTTGCCATAGTGCTTGGGAGCGTGTGCTCAGTGTGGCCTGTTGGTCTGTTATCTGTGTCTCTCTAGACCAGTGGCTGAGCCTCCCTGACACTGTGAGCTAAAGACTGAGGGACCCAGTGGTCTGCCAGGTAATATGCTCCTAGCCACCACAAGCAACTTCGGGAACCAGGACACATGGTTTAGAAAAATCTAGGACCCATCATCCCAAGAAATCCTCCTGGGGTGCATTTCTAGAGCACACTCCATGTATCAGGTATATATTCAAGTTCCTGGACACCATCCACGCTGAAGTCAGACTCCCCGCTGACAACATCAGTAGCAAAACTCTGGGACAAACTGCACAGGAGTCACAAAAGAATATTAACACATGGGAATAATATATATCTTTAAAAATCTGAATCACACAGTACTCGAGACAGTCCAAATCATATCTGCCTGAAGGTTTTTACCAGTATCTTTGGAAAGAAGACCTGAAAAGAAATATCGAATTTCACTATTGGAGTCCAGCATTTCTTAAATTTTTAAAAACTTCATCATTTCCCCAAACTCCTGCATTTAGAGTGCCTTTCATTTTATTATATTTAGATCTGGATCAGGAGGCAAAGATCCTATCTGACTATTTCAGATCAGTGTTCTGGCTCCCAGAGTGGGCACGCCTGGGTAAGCAGCACCCCTGGAAGGCTGTTACCTTAGAGACCGGCCAGAGGGTTCTCTTCCCCCCTCCCCCTGCCACAGACATTTGCATGTAGAATGTGTATGGGCTCCTCAGCATCTATGCCAACCTTCTTGTGCAGTACTTCTTTAATATGGAGATTGCAACTTCATAAATGGCATAAAAAATTGCATCTTTGAGAGTCTTATAATAGAGCTGTTAACATATTAGCAATCTGCTAACAGTCTGGGCTGTCATGAGCAAGAACCTACGCACAATATGAGCCATCGTTTATTTCGGGGCACACCAAGAATGTACAACATTTATTTGAATAAACCAAGACCTAAAAGAGGGCCAGGTTAAGATGCATCAAATGGGGTACTGAGAGACGGTAAAGCATTGTTGACTCTCGATGAGGACAGAGGAGAGATTGGGCGCCTGCTGTTTGCAGTTTGGTTTTAATTATCACAAAAAAATAGGCAAGCCTTGCTCTTGGTCACTCTAGAAAAAAACCCATCAATTTCTGCTACCTTCTCTTAGTGGTGATTGGTTGATGCCATTATTTACAATGCACAAGGACTGTTTTCCAGAGAGATGCTCAGTTGGAAACACGCCATGATATGCTCTTAGTTTGTTGCTGAACACTACGTTATTTTTATTTCTCTTTGCGGATAGGACGGTGAGTCTGCGCTTATGAGTACATGATTCTGGCAAGGCATTTTTAAATGGGAAACTATTTAGGGTGAGTGTGCCTGTGCCAGGGTGAAATTTGGGCAGTGCCTGCAGAACATAATGGACATGATCTGACCTCTGGCAGTTGATATTATGAAGGAGAGAATTCCATAATTCTATTATTATACATAGGGCACATACAACTCCAGAGGTGCTATTTGTACATCATTTTTGAATTTTGATCTCTCTGTTGAAATCACAGGAGTGAAAGTGCTGATTTAGAAAGCAGAGGCTAGAAAGAAAGGAGATGGAATTAGGGCTTTGGCGCAAAAGCACAGGCTTGACGTGCAACACGCAGACTGCACCTGCACAAGGGTTACATAGAGTGAGTAGACTCTCCCAAACTCCAGATATGATGGAATTTTTGCAAGAGACTGGTTATCACAGATGGGAAGCAATGTCAGGCACAGTAGCTTGCTCTGCACAGGCAGGACCGGAGGAGGAGGTGTTGTTAGCAGCGTGATCTGCTGGGCAGAGTGAAAATTGCAGAGCAGAGATCATCTGTGGTTTCCATGCAGGGCAAATCATTGTTTCTGTTTTCTTTCCACGGCAGTGAAGAAATAAGATAGTAAGTTAGCTTTTCTCCCTTTCTTCTGAAGTTTCTTTTTTTTGCAGAAACTGGTAAGACATTACCCATAACCATACCTGACTGTTTTTCTGAGAATCAGCCAATTTCTCTGATGGCTATGGCTTTTGGGTGAACTGGCCTGGTTGGGATGGGTCCCGAACAGATAGAGCAGGCAGTGGGAATGTATTGAATAGCTGATTTGCAAACTGGTGTCCATGCACACAGAGGGCAAGGAGAGACCAAAGGAAGAGGCAGACCACTCCAGATTGGTAGGTGGCAGGTTTAATAAGCAAGGAAACTTACATAAGAGGTTTGTTTTGGAGTTCTGCAAGATGAGTGCATCTCCACACCTGCCCACCAAAATCATGAAAGTTGATATAGAGACCTTAATGGGGTTCGGTTCTTGCAACAGCTCCAGTGTGGGAAAGGGGGTTGGAATGAACCTTCCAAGGATGGGGGTGGGGGTGAGGAGCCTCTGATTGCCCAGGTCCAATCTGAGAGCCAACCACAGTCATGTCCTCCCAATAACCTCCTCCAACAAGTGTTTGCTATGAGTGTGAGTTCACAAAGCACGAAGACAAGTACAAAGTTTTGTAGATTATATGGGTTGGGTTCAAAAGAGTACACTCATGAGATTTCAAAACGAGATGCAGGTCTCTGGGACTGAGGTCCTACCAAGCTCTGCTATTAGAGAGAAAGGAATGGTGAGCTTCACTGGGAAGCTGGTGAGTGACTTCTGGCATCCAGCCTTTGTCAGGGAGCTGCTGCATGGAAGGGGCACATTGATTTTAAAAGCATGAGACATAGTGAGCACTTAGTCCATTTATGTGTAATAGAGATACAGCTGTGGCTACGGAAACATCAGGCTTGCTCATGGAGCTTAAAGTCTCAGTCCCGTTCTTTTTAATTACTTATTTATTATTATTTTTTTATTGTTGTGCGAGCACAGTTGTCTCCATTTTCCTGCCACCACTTTCCTGCACCCCGCCCACCCCCACCTCCTGTCCTCGCTCTTCCCCCTTTGGCTTTGTCCATGGGTCCTGCATCCATGTTCCTTGATGACCCTTCCCCCTCAGTCCTGTTCTTATTGATGAGATATTTGTTTCTTTCCAGAAATGCTGTGGTCATAGAGTTGATTAAAATGGTACACCCATTGGGTTTTGTGCTTATTTTAAATAAGTCAAAGTATAATAATGGGCAGTAAAGGACTTTATTTTGCTCCTTCCCAAATTCATTGTGAAAATGAGCTGATCAAACATTTTAGCCAATGTCTAGATATTTAGATTGTATAAAGTGATTAATTTTCTGGAACTTTACGTAATTTTCTGGAGATAAACTGAGAAGATGACTGTTTTGATTGGCAGGACTAGCTGCTTATTCACCCCTTTCATCAATGCTTTAAAAAAGAAGGAAGAAGTAAAGAAAAGAAAGAGAGGACTCCTAGAGGTAATTTGTGGAAATTTATCTCCTTTATTTCCTTGATGTGGTCAGTAGCCGTAGCATTATTTAACTGTGATTATTGATTCAATTAAGCCAATTAAACTACCCTTGTAGTTCTTATTTCACTAGGGAATTCTCTTCACCTTATATTCCACATCTCTGTAGCATCTTTGCTATTTAGATTACATTTTCGACTTGCTTATTCGACTTTTTGTGCCTTTTGAAACTAATACAGCTCCCAGAGATAACCACAGTTTTTATTATAAAAATATAATTTGCAGAAATATGTATCAGTTTTAACAACACACAAGGAAATACAGTGTTAAAAATAAATTTGTTATTAAATCCTATTAGATAGTTATAATCTCTAGTTCCTGGATATTAAAAACAATAACTTTTCCTGTCATACTAAGTCATGCAGCTCATATAAATATCGAGTTTTGGAAATATGATTTGAAATTTTGCAACTTGTAAAAATCATTTCTCAAGCTTTTTTGCTGGTGGAGAAGTTAGTATTAAACTTTCCAGGGAGGAACACGTGGCTACCCCTGCCCTCTTACATACAGCTGCTTAACTGGCCTTTTTGTTTGTTTGTTTAGACATCTATGAGGGACACTGTTTTAGAAGCAACAATTTAAGGAACAATTATTAAGAAGAATAATTTAGCAATTATGTGAGAAAATGGAACTTTTCCAATGAACCTGGTGAAAATAAACTCAATTGGAGCCCGGGAAGGCAGAAAACAGATATGCCCCGTTACTAACAGTGCGGTCCCAGCTGTTTTGGGCTAAGGCGTAGGTGTTAGTACAAGAATCTGTCCTGAGAGGAGAGACCGTCCACTTCATCAAACTGGGGATAGGATGCACACTGTCTACGGGAATTCTTTTTCTGAGAACATCTTGCCATTTACCAGCTGCATAATCTTGGTTGAATTATTTAAGTTCTTTGGTGTTGAACATATTTTAATTGAAAAATGGATGTAATAACAAAATCTACTTTATCGGGTTATTTTACAGATTAAATAAGTTAATATTGTAAAGCACTAAAAACATCCACATTTTAGAAGCACCTCGTTTTTGTGCCGTACAAAAAATTATGAAGGCAACGGAATAAAGCAATATAGTGCCTCAGTGCTTAGAACATACTAGTTTTAATGAAATATTAGGTCCCCACCCCCAATTCCTTTTTCCCGCGTGAGAAAGGGAATAGATTAGGCAATTCCCTTTCAAATGAATGAGAGGCTTTGGAGTGTGGTCACTGCCTGTCACGCTGCTGAGGACCAAGTCCTGTGACCACGCACTCTGGTGATCTCAGGCGGGGAGCTTCCACCACACTGTGCTTCGTTTTTCTCGTTCACAAAATAATAGTCCCTAACACATAGAGCTTGTTATGAGGATTAAACAAAATAATGGATGATAGGGCTTATCCGTTATGAATTCCATTATCCGTTCCTAACCCATTATCCATTATAAATTCCAATGATGTTGTTTTTATTATTATTGTTAGTATGTTACCTATAGACAGCTGAATAACATAGTAAATCCATATATGATAGAAGCATGATGTTTTTCACCTGAGTCAGATTGGTTTCGTCTTAATGTCTTGAATGGTTTCCCAACGTTTTCCTTTATTGGCACACCTATGAATTTAGTGAAGAGTGTGAAAGGAGTAAGTACAGTGAAGGTGAAAACAACTTAAAAAGTAAGAAACTATTTCTTTCCTGATCCCCTAAGGACTGATATCACAGGTATGCCACATTTTGCAGCACTTAATAGATGCTGGTTTTGTTGTTGTTGTTATTTGTTTTGTTTTGTTTTTACAATTTGAAACCAAGACCATCCATGACTTGCTTTATTGTGATACTCGTCTTATTGCGGTGGTCTGGCCAGAGCCCACACTATCTCAGTGAATATACCTGTATATTCAAAAATAGAAAGTTGGCTATTTCATTACCTAGGTGATTTGCCTACTAGTTGAAATGCCCACTTTTCCATATTATAAAGTGTATCAAAATGAGCTCCTAAAATTTCATCCTCAGGTTGCACAGCTGAAGGAGGAAGATCTATAAAGAACAAAATGGAACCAGGTAAGGATATTGAAGACATGAAATGTAGCTGGGGTGGAGTAGGGGGTTGGGGTCTCAGCAGAATCTGGGCAGGAAGAGAGTGTGATTGCTTGCCTTTCATGAAAAATGCGAATTGGAGAGAAGTGGAAAATCTGCCCTTCCTCCTCCACTGTTTTTCATTTCAGAATTGAAGTATCTAAATTCTCTGGGTAATAAAATATGGGAGCAGATGATAGATGGCTGTCTAAAGGCAATATTGCTCTTCAGCACCATTAATATTTTAGGCTTGCACTGAAATAGCAGGTGGGGCTTGTATGGTGATTTTGGCTGAAGGGCAATGCTAAATCCTAAGAAATGGAGACGCGCTTTGAAGAACAGCGCCCTAAGCTGTAGTCCACAAACTTGCTTTGATGATTGATAAAGTATCATGGCAACTACTGTACTTAATTCCAAACGTTAAAGAAACACACATTTTCTCTCCAGTTTTGCTGCGGTGTGCAGCATTTTTTCAAAGATGCTCAAACTCCTGTGTTACGTGCCTCAGGCTTTGCATGCATCACCCGCCCGCCCCCTTCACACTGTGACGTGGGCCTCTCTGGCGCATACTCGCCCAGGGTGCAGCTGGGTGCTGCCAGTACCTAAACCGTTCTGCTGTCCAGACCAAAGAGCAGCATCCTTCTCTAGTGCCCTGGGCTTCTGAAAATTGTATGCTTTATTTTTAAAACACAAAGAGAATGTGGCTCTTCCTGTATTTCACTCCCCAGGGAGGCTGTTCCTTTAGCGCGTTCAGCTTTTCTCTGGGCTCAGATGGCTTTGGTGGATGCTTTGAAATGTCTGGTCACTTTCATCCAATCACCCAAGGCCTTTCACTGAAAAAGTCTAGTTACGGAATGATGTTGACGCCATAGAAACAAAATCTGACGAGCTGCCCATTCTCATCGGGAAGTGGAGCACACATGAGCGCACTGGGAAGAGGGACAGGGCGGGGGAATGCGGCACACTAGGTCAGAACAGCTCACTGTGCTCTAGTTCAGATCTTCTTAGTTATGGGGGGGTCATTCCTTTTTATTAAGTACTAAAGAGCGAGACATTGAAATGATTGAACTCCAGTTGTTTGATGAATGATACAATACAAAAATTAAAAAGTAACAGTTTTCTGAGGCTGACTGTGAGGGAGAAAAAATTTTCCTTCTACTCTTCTGAGTTTCTAGCTGAGACCCTTAGAATAAAAGGCAGATGAACCAAGAAGAGCAAGCAGGAGTATATTATTATGTAAATCTCCTATATCCAAGGGAGATACCCAGGGTGAAAAACAAGTAACTCCTCCAGGTGCCCTAGAACTTGTTATTAAATACCATCTTAATGGGGAGAGGGGAGGAGGATGGCAGTCCCCTTCGGGGAGAGAGTAAATGGTTTCAGGAGAGACAAATGGGCCCTCAAAAAGGATGGTGGGAGGTAGGATGGTTTGGGACAGAAGTTTTGTCTGGGTGCACTGTCAGCTTCTAGTCTCTTGTCTTGTGATGAGTCAATCTCCTTTAATTTGTAAAACTCCAGCGAGGGGACTGCTGACAATTGAGTTCCTTTTGGAGGATCTGTCTTTAGAGAGATAAGGGGAGTTCAGACAAAAGCCATCCTTGTATTTGGTGTTCTTAAAATTTCTACAGCTCAAAATAATCCATACACTCAGGCAGCGTATTTTGGGTGGTATGTCCTGCACTCCTACTATCATAACTTGGAGTGGTATTTCGGCTGTTCCTCTCTGATCATTGGTAAGATCAGAGACACTATTTAATTCCCTTTATCTAATTTATAAGGTGATCTGTGATTGAGGGCTTTGATGAGTATTTAGTGAGCTAATGCCTATAAAATACTTGCAATTACTGGTTTCTGGCACACAGTGGTTGTACAACAAATGTAGTGTTATTCCTTTCCTTATTTATATCTAGTAAGTGAGTCTTGAGCATACATAAACATACTATACATGATTATAAATACCTACAATAGTCACAACAATAAAGATCCAAATACACTTGAATAGTGATTATATTTGAAATATAAATTGACTCAAGAGAAGTATTTTTGACCTGGACTTTCTGTTATATTCACATTCTGATCACTGTGGTTATAAATATGAGAAATTTTTTTTAAAGTGCTCTTTGACTAGTATGTAATTAAATTAATTGGGAAGATGCCCTAAGCTTACAAAACAGTTATGGAGAATAATAGTTGCAGAAGTATAGTCAAATGCTAAATAGTAAGATACAGGTGATATTGAGTAAAAATAGAGTTTGGAAAATTTTCCTTGAAGAGCTAAAGCTTGCTTGGGTCTTCCAGTTTGATGAGAATTTAGGTGATTTTATTTTAAAGAGAAGAAAGAAAAAAATCAAACTATAAGCAATTGCCAAAAGTGCTTTTTCTCCATGGTGAATAGTGGGAGATAAATTCTTAAAGATGCATAATTATAAATTATTTTATAATTTGTTGCCAAAAGTACTCCGCAAATGTATGATTCATCACACATACAATTCCATACTTTTCATCTTAGAACCCAGCACTTCATTTCTGGCTTCCCTACACCCCACTCAGTACTGGGTTGAAGACAACCCAGCTTCTAAGAGTTGAATCGACGTGCTGAAACTGCAACTGAAAGATCAGGACTGGGAGTTTAGGCTAAACTGAATCTGCTAACTTCAACAGCATTCGGTTCCTCTCTCCCTTGCTTCCTCCATTTCCTTCTGTCTTCTACCCCCTCTCTGCCATAGTTATCTATCAATATTTTACAACTTATGTTAACAAATGAATTGGGGTCACTTAACAAACATTCTCGTATGTTTTTGCAGCCTTGTAAGTCTTGCAACATCTGCGAGATGTCTTCATGTAACTTGAAGTGGGGTTTCTAGCTAAGACTGTTCCCTGGACATAATCTGTCTTTCCCCTACTCTGTGCTCTTGTTCTCATGGATCCCTCTTTGTTTGATGTTATTCCCCTTTCCCCTTCTTTGGTGAGACAGAAAACAGTCTCCCCCCGAAATATGTCTTTGTCAAAATCTCTGGAATTTATGTATGTGTTAGGTTACATGGCAAAGTGGAATTAAGGTTGCGGATAGAATTAACATGGCCAATTAGCTGACTGTAGGATATGGAGATTTTCTTGGATTATCCAGGTACCCCAATAGAATCATGAAGGTCCTTCAATGGAAGAAGTATACAGCTGAGAAGAGTCATGGGGCGATGTAACGATAGACAAAGGCAAAGACAGATGTGAAGTCCCTGGCTTTGAAGGTGAAGGAAGGGGTCATGCATTAAGGAATGTGGGCAGCCTCTCGAAGCTGGAATAGGTAGGGAGATGGATTTTCTCTTAGAGCCTCCAGAGAGGAATACAGCCCTGATGGCACCTTGATTTTAGCCAAGTGAGATTTGTATTGGACTTCTAACCCACAAAGTTGTGCTGAAATAAACTAATACTGTTTCAAGCCACTAACCTTGTAGTAATCTGTTGAAGCAGCCATTGAAAACTAATACCCCTTTTAAATTCTATGACAACAGGAGCTCTTTTATGAAGTTCTGTGGCTTTCACAGTTGCTGGAACTGTGACTTATTTATATAGAAGTAATTCTGTGAATGCCTGTTGGGTAGATGGAAACATGGCAATCTAAGTGTAAAACCAGATTGAGGGATTGTGAAGACTACGGTATATGGGGAGGGCCTGGTCTATCCCCAGTAGGGAATGCACCTGAAGTACGATGGTAGGAAATGGTACTAAGAAGTATCTGAAATGCAGCAGAGAAGGATGCGGTGGGATCAAGTACAGCTATAGCAAATCAAGTACTACTGCTTCGACCTCAGTTTTCTGACACAGCTGTCAGCAGGAGGGTCATGGAGAACAGTATGTGCAGAAATCTTAGTGCCTGGAATCCAGTGAGCATATCAATACAAGGTAAGTTTTATTATTTGAATAATAACATCATGCACATACATTTAGGAAGACAGAGCCTTGGATGTTCGGTACAGTGATGTGCCCATCTGTTGAAGCGAAAACGTGCCCTATTTTCCTAGCGGGTCTAAAATTGGCAAATGCGGCATTCCTCTCCAGTGCGGTCTTGCGGAGCATTCTACTTAATATTACAGAAAAAAAATGTGCTAATTTTAGCTTTCACAGCTGGATATTTATTAAATGTAAGCATTTCATCAGCAAGAACAAGAATTTTAAAACACACACAGGTGTTGTCTTATATAATTAGGACACATAAGTTATTGACGTTTCTGTTTCACATGATATGTGCAATCGTGGAATGTGTGGGTAGGCATGTATACATATGCACAAACACACACTAAGTTTTATGGGGCTCAAAAATGGCATAATGTAATCTATGGCCATTAAAAAAGCACATGTTAGATATATTAAAATGATTGATGCATTGAGAGCAAGACTGTACGTGATAAATTGCAAATTTTGGGCAATAGAAAACTAGAAAATAGCCTGTCAATAACCAATGTTTACATTTGTGATAGAAAATGATATTAAAAATGGATCAGCAAGAGAGACTTATGATGGCTAGAATAGCCACAGAAGTCTTCACGGCAAACTGCCTTTATTTGGGCTTTGAAGCACACATTGAAAGAGAGCAATGGGGGCGGCGATTTCGGAAAGGGAAAGTGGCATCAGAAAAGCATTAGAGGAAATGTGACCATACTGAAAAAATGGGCGGCAATGCTGATCACCCATCACCAGTGGGAGCTGGGGAGAGGAGGCATCAAGAGAGATTTTCAGTTTCTGGAAATTTTGTTCAAGTGCCCGAACCAGCCTGAACAAGCACAGAGCTAGCATTTGGTAAATGGTCTGCAAAGCCATGTGCTATTATCTTTGTCATAACTTTGGCTCTTTCCTTTGTCTTGTACTTTAATTTATGGGTACTATACTTTGCCTTGCAGTGACACACAAAAAAGGAAAACAAATAGAGTAAAAAAATAAAATCAGGTTTAATCTTAAGCCAACCATGCCTTCTGATCCCTTCTCTGAAGACATTCCTTTTCTACTAATTGCACTATCTCGTATATATAATTTGTCCAGCAGATTTTTGCTGGAGAAGGAAAATAAATGAAGAGCAAAATACAGATGTTCAAGTATCAAGCCTCATTAATCAGATATGCATTAACTAATTTTAATAGACGACTTGCTGTGCCTCATGGGACTGAGAGAGATGGTAAAGAGGTTTTATTTTATATCAAATCTGTCCTGTTTTCTTAAGTTTTTATGATAAGTCCCAAGCAATGTTATTTTTTATAATAGTCCCAGTCTGAGATGAACAAAACATCATCATTTTCTTATGTTATGTTCTTACCCAATTGAAGGTATACGTAGTGCCCAGATGAAGAAAGTATTCAGTGAGGGTGGATGAAAGGTTAAGTGTGCAGAAAGTTCAGCAATGATGAAGTTTAAGGATTAAGTGTTCTGTTTGATAAAATAAAATGAATGCCATTGGTTGCTCGTAATGAAGGATTAAAGGCAGCAAGCTGATTGGAGGGGTCAATAGAGAATATTTAAGGAGACGCCAGGAAAGGGGAGCATATAGAACTTCCAGAGAGTTTTGATGTAATTGAGAATATAATATTGATGTGACTTGGAAGGTAAAACGAGGTCAGAATAGGGTTTGTTTACATGGGGGGAGAAATTACAATGATGTGTAAGTGGAAGAAAATGTCTAGAAAAGCGAGTGGAAATCGTGACAGAATGTTGCAAGGAAACTGCTGGAGCCACGGGCTTGAAGAAGCAAAGGAAGAAGACCTTAGTGCACAAGGCAGGGTTCGCGTTCAGAAGAACACGGACAGCTCATCTGCAGTCGCAGGAGGCAGCAGGGGGAGCATGTGGGCTCAAGTCGCCTCTGCTCCATGACTGTGAATCATTCTCCCATTTTCCCTAAGTTACGTAACATTCAGGGGACTTGGTGTGCTGTGTCCTGGCATATCTTCCAAGACACAGACTGAATTTTCCTCTTTTAGAAGCTTTCTTCAGTACAAAGAGCTCCCACTTCTGACTTTCTTGAACTCTAGTAACATTCAGTAAATGATACAACATATCTCAGTAGTCAGCACATAATAAAGTCTTGTTTGTCCTCCGTGTCTAGGCGGAAAGCTGAAAATCACCGTAATGTATTCACACAACCACCTTTTAAGCTCACAAGCATTTCTGAAACCCCACATAAGTCTCTGTCTTTCTGAGGAGCCTCCTGTGACTTCCTTCAGGCCATGTCTTCATAATACCAAATCTCACACTGTCCCTTGCAAACACTCCTGTTGATCCCCACTATTGACTCATTAGGGTAGGGTTGTTTCTTATTTATATTTGCATTCCCAGCTGTACGCAGATCATCTACACATCAAAGTTACAAAATTTATGCGTGAAAAAAATAAAACAAAAATGCTAGTATCATGTTTAGTATGTGAATATGTACTGATTGGATTAAACTAAATTATTGCTCCCTACAATTTGAAAGTGGGACTTAATGGGCACTAAAAGCGGTGATTTAATTTGCTAAGAAATTATTAAATGGAATTTAGACCCAGAAAGAAGGATGCCTTCTCCCTGAGGTGAGCAGAGTATGTGTATTATTGTTTATTGTGGTAAATATGAGTTGTATTAGGGGCGGTCTCAGTCTAGGAACATGCCACCCTTGGGCATTTACAAGTAGCATTTTATATTCATTGACGCTTATGTTTTACTCTCTTCTGTACAGTTCTTTTTTTATTGCTGTTCAATCATAGTTGTCCCAGTTTTTCCCCCATTGCTCTCCCCTGCCCTGCCCCACCCCCCGCTCCCATAGCCAGTCCCCACCTGCTGTCCCTGTCCATGCATCCTTTATACGTGTCCCTTCACTAGACTCTTCCCCCTGTTATCCCCCTTCTCCCTCCCCTCTGGTCACTCTCAGTTTGCTCTTTATTTCAATGTCTCTGGTTCTGTTTTGTTCACTTGTTGGTTTTGTTCATTACGTTCCACTTATAAGTGAGATCACATGGTATTTGTCTTTCACCGCCGGGCTTATTTCACTTAGCATAATGCTCTGCAGTTCCATAGATGCTGTCATGAGAGTAGGAGTTCCTTCTTTCTGCTGCATAGTATTGCATTGTATAAGTGTGCCATATTTTTTGATCCACTCATTTATTGGTGGGCACTTAGGCTGTTTCCAGCACTTGGCTATTGTAAATTGTGCTGCTGTGAACATTGGGGTGCATAGGTTCTTTTGAATTTGTGTTTCAGGGTTCTAAGGGTATAATCCCAACAGTGGGGTTGTTGGATTAAAAGGCAGTTCTATTTTTAGTTTTCTGAGGAAACTCCATTCTGTTTTCCACAGTGGCTGCAACAGTCTGCATTCCCACCAACAGTGCACTAGGGTTCCCTTTTCTCCACACCATCACCAGTTCTTGTTGTTTGCTGATTCATTAATAATGGCCATTCTGACAGGTGTGAGATGGTATCTCATTGTGGTTTTAATTTGCATCTCTGATGGCTGGTGATGCTGAGCATCCCCTCATACGTCTGGGCCATCTGTAGATCCTCCTTGAAGAAATGACTGTTCAGGTCCTTTGCCCATTTTAATTGGATTGTTTGTCTTCCTGGTGTTGATTTGTATGAGTTCTTTACATGAGTTATTTTGGAGATCAAACCCTTGTCTGAGGTATCATTGGCAAATATGTTTTCCCACATAGTTGGTCCCCTTTTCACTTTGCTGATGTTTTCTTTAGCCGTTCAGAAGCTTTTTAATTTGATGTAGCCTCGTTTGTTTATTTTTTCCTTTATATCCCTTGCCCTAGGAGATATATTGGCAAAAATATTGCTGTCTGGGACATCTGAAATTTGATAAAGGGGGCGGGAGCATAAAATGAAGTAAAAATAATCTCTTCAATAAATGGTGTTCAGAGATCTGGATAGGTATATGCAAAAAAAAGTTAAACTAAACCACCAATTTACACTATACACCAAAATAAACTCAAGATGGATAAAAGACTTAAATATGTCGTGATACTTTAAAAGTCCTAGAGGGAAACATAGGCAGAAAAGTTTCAGATGTCCTACAAGGCAATATGTACAGTTCTTTATATATGGCTCTCCGACCCCCCTCATTTTAATAGTTGGCCTATGTCTCCCAGTTTCACTTTGTTCATTTCATTGAATCACACATTTGACACAAGTTTATTATAGTGATATCATTATATCAGTTCTGAGCTATTATAGTGTTGTCTATCTCCATCTTTATCACACAATAAAAATTTTTAAAGAAATTAGAAAAGAAAAAAAGGAAATAGAAACACAACTAGGTTACCCTTTGTGTGTCCATGTAATCCTACTGATAGTGGATTGTTAGCTGAGAAGATTCGTGAGGCAGCTTCAGGCTCCGTGGAAAAGTTTATTGAGATAATTTATATCTGTCATGCATTACAACTCTATCAGCCTTCTTTCAGTTCTTGTAACAAACTAGCCTTTGGAGGCTTTTGGAGCCAGCTTCTCTGCTGGTGCCTTAATATGTCCAAAACTTGCTTATTTTCTTTGTTTTTCTGGAACATGTTTTATTTATATATATTCTTTCAGATGTCATCAACACAAATGTAAATCACACCTTCCGACTCGCCCTTTTCTCACTGCTGCCATGCTCTCTCAATGACCACATGCTATTTTTTTTTACCACATTCTTTTAAGATTCTTTTAATAAGTAATGACTGGCACTTATCTTTGTGCTTAAATAAGATTGATCTAGCACAGTACTTGACACACTGTTTATGCTTTATACATATTTGTCATGAATGAGTGAGCGTTGCATGGATGTGTGGCTGGATCGATGCGTGGGTGGATGGGTGGATGGTGCATGTGTATGTGGATGGCTCAGACCTGCCGTCTTTCACCATTCACTTGGCATATGTAAAATGATCAGGTTGTGGGGCTTGGGGCATTAAAATAAAACAGGACATTCCCTAGCTTTCATTAAAATGATTTTAATTATCATTCAATATCTCACTGAATTGATATAGAATAGTCTACTGTAAGGTAAACATAGCAACAGTGCTTTCCTCATGTATCAATTTTATTTCTCACAATGGTCCTGCAGTGTAAACAGTATGATCTTTAAACCACGAAGATGGGGGTTCCCCTCCCCTCAGCTCCCAGTCAAGGCCTACCGTGCCCTATGGGAGGGGGAGATTGCCAGTACCGCCTGTCTTTCCCAGCTCCGAGATGCAGAGTCTAAATTCCTGGGGAATGTAACTCCCTTCCTCCACCCAACCCTGTTGAAACCCAGCCACTCTTCCCGCAGCTCAGGCTTACGGCTCTGTGCAGGAAGACTCAGGCCAAGGAGACCAGAGGTTACTGTTCCTCCCAGCGCCCAGCAGTGTCTCAGAAAGTTTACTCAGGAGGGAAGACAATCAATTAGTGAAGAAACTACAAAGCTCTCACAATGTGAACTGACTTTATTTGAAACAGCTATTGGGAAATGAAAGCCTGTGACCAATCTTAAAGATAATAGCTCCTTTTAAATATCCTCAGTGTGATCATTGATGAATATATGTCACTAATTATTGTCCAGACCCATAGAACGTACAACACCAAGAGTGAGCCATAAGATAAACTGTGACTTGATTATGATGTGTCATTGTAGGTTCCTCCTTGGTAAAAACATGTACCATTCTGGTGAGTTATGCTGATAACGAGGGAGGCTATGCATGTGTGGAGGCAAGAAGTATCTGGGAAACCTCTACCTCCCGCTCAACTTTGTTGTAAACCTAAAACCGATGTAAAAATAAGTCTAAAAATGAAAAAAAATGTACATAGCAAACTCTAAAAATATATACTGTTTTTTTTCTCAGATTCCTTAATAGAAACAATAAGTATAACAATACTTATTGTTGTAATAGTCAACCTATTGTTGATTTTGTAATGAAATTAGACATAACATGTTTAATAATGATCGTAGAAGATGAGGAAGAGAAAGTAGAGCAGTATAGGGGTAATGCATCTATATTTCACCAGAATTAAGAGAGTATACATCTGAAGTAGATTGTGATAAAGTAAGTTATGCATGATAAGCTCTAGAAAATGACTAAAAAGTAAAAATATCATTAAAGAAATTAAAATGCTATGCTGGAGAATATTCAAATAATGCAAAATAAAGTAATAAAGGAAAACAGAGAAACAAAAAAGGCCTGACACATAAAAAAAGTAAAATGGTAATAAAAAATCCAACTGTATAAATACTAGCATTACATGGTAATGAGTTGAAGAATCTAATCCAAAGCCAGAGGTTTGCCCAGTGGATTTAAAAACAAAAACAAAGACAAAACAGAACAAATCCAACTGTGTGCTCTCAAGAACCACACTTTAACTTATAAATATGAATTGACTGAAGGTAAAGAATGGAAAAAGTTAGCATGTAAGTTGCAATCATAAGATAGGGGAGGGGCTATACTAATATCAGGCAAAACTGATTTTAAGATTTCAAAAAAAAAGTTTCCTGGGGGAGCAGGATAACGGGGGAAAAGGGGAAGGGGCAAGAAAAGGCACACAAATAGAGGATTCATGGGCATGGGGCGGGGACCGACTGTGGGAATGAGGGAGATGGGATAGGAGAGAGTAATGGGGAAAAAGGCAGACAACTCTAACTAAGCAATGCCTGGCTGGTGTGGCTCAGTGGTTGAGCACCAGACTGCGAAACAATGGGTCGTTGGTTTGATTCCCAGTCACAGCACATGCCTGGGTTGCAGACCTAGTCCCCAGTAGGTGGCACATGAGAGGCAACCACACATTGATGTTTCTCTCCCCGTCTTTTTCCCTCCCTTCCCCTCTCTCTAAATAAATAAAATCTTTTCAAAAATAAATTAACTTAAAAAAAAGATTTTATGGTAACCAAAAGTAGAAAATTTAAAAAAACACAAAAAAATTTTTTCACATTCATCAGATTCATAAAATTAATTACCATGATAACACTAAATGTTGGAAAGCATATAAGGAAATAGCTGTTATTATTAATTATTTTTAATATTGCTGGTGGGAATGTAAATTGTCGAGGTTACCCTGGACAGCAACTTAGGCAATACTTCATATATTTGAAGACATGTATGTCCTACAATACAGCACCTACTCTAGAGAAACTCATGCACACTTATGTAAGGAGACAAGCACACAGTTGTTTAATGGAGCAATATTTGCATAGAAAAAAGTGGAAGCAATCTGTCCCTTAGTAGGAGAATGGCTGAGTAAACTGTGGATTTAAAAAAAAAAAGCTACCGGAAATAAAAAGCCGTATTTTGTAATGAAAAATGGGCCAATCTATCTGCAGGTTATAACAACCATAACCATTTATGCAAGAGACAATGGAGTCTCAAAATACATATACCAAAAGCAAAGAGATTTAAGAAGGGAAATAGACAACTTGACAATAAAAATCATCAATTTAAGTACCCCACCATCAATAATGGATAGCATATCTAGATAAAAGACCAATGAGGAAATGGAGGACTTGTATGACATTGTACACAAACTAGACCTATCAGACATTCTCCACAGTAGGTTATATGGCAGGTTCGAAATTTCCTAGGTTCTCATAGAACGGCTGGTACTTGTGCTCTCAATTTAGGCAGGGATCTCAGACACGGCTCCCCATTAGATGAGGGCCTCAGGCCACTTTCTTATCCTCATTTGCTTGTTGAATCCTTAACTCCCATAGTTTGTATCATTTTCTGGTACTTCGGTGGGCCTTATAATATCAGTTCATGATTCTGACTTTGAACTTTTCCTTCTTACCAGTATGTAGCATTTCCCCTCCTGGCATAGTTTTAATGCCTTTATCCACATATCCGTATAATTCACCCTTTTAAAGTATGTAATTCATGGCTTTTGAAAGCCAGTGAACATACTGCTACATCTATTAACACAATCAGTTCTAGGACATTTTTATTACTCCACAGAGAAACTCTTTATCCCTTTCTCATTGCCCCTCAACCTGGTTTTTTTTTTTTTTGTCAATTTTGTTTTTGTTGTTTAATGGATAATTTTTTATTACATATCTGAATGTTACCAGAGCATAATCAAAATGTTTAAATAACAGTTAGTGGTCTGATTATAAAAGGAATACATACTCATGATAGATAATTGCAACACACTGAGAAACACAAAGAAAAAATAAAAACAATCTCAATTAAAATTTTACCCTTTTTGTGTCCACATATCCTTCTAAAATTCATGTTAGATAGTATACACATTGTGTATGTGTGTGTGTGTTTTTTACAATAGCCAAATGTTGGAAACAGCCTAAATGCCCATCAGTAGATGAATGGTTTAAAAAACTGTGGTGCATTTACACAATGGGATATACTACACAGCAGAAAGAAAGAATGAATCCCTACCTTTTGTGACAGCATGGTTAGAACTGGAAACTATTAGGCTAAGTGAAATAAGCCAGGTGGTAAAAGACAAATACCATATGATCTCCCTTATAACTGGGATCTAATAAACAAAATAAACTAATGAGCAAAATAGAGCCAGAGACATGGGAACATGGAACAACATGTATGAGTGGCCCATGACAAGGACAGTGGTGTGGGGACTGACTGTGGGAGCAGGGGGGAGGGCAAAGGGGGAAATCTGGGGACAAGAGTAATAAACCAGACCAGAACATTCAACCATTTTACCTCCTCCAGCCATAGGAAACTATTGGATACTAATGTACATTTGTCTCTATAGATTTGCCTATTCTAGACATTTTATATAACAATAGCACATAACACTGGTCCTTTGTGACTGGTTTCATTCACATAAGATAATATTTTCAAGGCTAATACGTAGTTTAGCATGCATCGGTACTTCATGTATTTTTATCACTTAATAATATTCCATTATATGGGAACACCACATTTTTTAATCCTTTTGTTAGTTGATAGACATTTGGGCTGTGTCCACTTCTTGTCTATTATGAATAATGCTGATATAACAATCCATGTTCAAGTTTTTGAATGGACATATTCTTTTATTTCTTTTGGGTATATACCTAGGAGTGGAATTGCTGGGTCAAATGGTATCTCTCAGGTTAACATTTTATGGCACTGCTAGACTTTTTTCCAAAGTGACTGTACTACTCTATATCTCTCCAGTAGTACGTGATGGTTCCAACTTTGCCACATTCTCAACAACACTCGTTATTGTCTTTTTTATTATTGCCATCCTGGTGGGTACAAAGTAATATCTCACTGTGATTTGATTTCTATTTCACAGATAGCTAATGCTGTTGAGTAACATTTTATGTGCTATTGACCTTGTGTATATCTTCTTTGGAAAAATGTCTATTCAGAAATCAACAACTTAATGGAATGTCTCTCAAACAACGCTTTTTAAAAATGGGAACTCCAGAGCATTCAAATTGTTAATAAACTTAAGAAATACTGGATTTGGCTTTATTATGTTTTTGCTAGAATTAAATGGTGTATGTTTAACATTGGGCTTTATACATAGGGAACCCTCAATAGATGCTGGCTAGGCATTTCTGTCATCACCACTTAACCAATGAGGAAATAGAGGGCCAACTAAGTTGTCTTGCCTGTGTCCCCACAGATACCAATTAGCAGAAGGAAGATTTGAATTTGCTTCTCTTCAACTCTAAAGCTCAGACTTTCTCCTGTAGCATGTAGCCATTTATATTAGCTGATTTATCTTCTTCATTTATGGAGTTTCCCTTTTTTGCCTTCATTTATCTGATGCCTTCAATGACTATCATCCAGTACAAAATGTTTTAATTGTGCATCACCAATAACACAAAAATTAAACTTTTATGTGAAAGTAGATTCACTTTTAGTTGGCTCTTTGTAAAAATTATACCTGAAACCACTAGGAGGGTCTCATGTGTGAATAAAATCACAGAAGAAAGATGTTAATGTAATCTGCATTGACAGCAAGCATAATTACTAGGATCCATTGTAAAACTATGTGTTAAATTTGCATATGAATACTTTCCTTGAACAAAATAATGTAAACCAACAATTATGTAGCGATTTTGCATTTGCTATTATTAGAATTTATAAACACGTTATCATTTCATCCTTACAAAATCTTGCTAAGGTAGGGTAGAGCAGTGCTATTACAGATAGTGAAGAAATTAAGGCTGGGGCATGAACAGGGCTAGGCCAGCGTTGCAGAGGAATTTGAACCTGTGCTTCCCAACTGGGGCGGAGCACCCTCAGGATATCGATGACTGTTATCAAGTCCAAGTTTCTTTAGACAAGATATATGAAGTGCTTTGTAACTTCATCACATCCAGTTTTAATGCTAGCATGCTTTGTCCCCTTCAACTGACATTTTCTTCAAGAACAAATAAAGAATCGGCGGCATTTGAAATAAGGAGCAGTCATTGCTCTTTATGCTGGACATAATGCTTATTTAATGTTGACATAATGTAGACAGACGAGTGCAGGGTGAACCATCGTTACTGCGAGAGGTCCGGAGCGTTTTGTGCGTGTCCAGTGAGGCCTCAACTCTGAGGGCTCCGTGTGGCCACCAATGAGAATAAACCGTGAGATAAACAGATGAAGTGGGGAGATCGTGTCCGTGTGTTTTATCCATCTTTAATTAGGAATACCTTCATGTCATCAGCCAGACTTTACCTGATGACTGTTACTTGCATCCCTCCCACCAATAACCTTTCTGTGCACCTATGAAGGTAGGTAAAAAAATAAATAAGGAAAGACACTGCTGTGTGACATGTGCGCAGTCTTGAAGATCCAGTGGCGTGGAAAGGAAAATAGGATTTGCTTCTCAGCACAGCAAAGACTCTGCTTATCAGAAAGAAGTTCCGGACAGCTGACTGGAGATGCCTCATAAATTCTGACCATCTCCAAAGGGAAAAAAAATCACTTTATCAAATGGCAACTAGATGGGCTAGGCACTCTTCCGTGGTGTGATCTTTCTGCCCTGGCTTTCGTTTCCTAATCAAAACCTCTGGCTTGTTGCCCTCTGCTCTGCAAATTCAGGTTCTGTTTATATCACTGCGAGACATTGAGATGATAACAATAGCAGAAAATCGTTACATGCCATCAGCGACTGGGCCAGAATATGGATGACAGCATAAATGAGATCCTCTTCTCATACTTCACAACGCGGAGAACAATGTGAGGGTTAACGTTTTAGGCTCTGGGCCTGGATTCCTTCTTTTCTGCTCACCGGCTCTGTGTCTTTGGACAATGGAACCTCTCAGTTTTTTCAGTTTTCTGATCTCTAATATTAATGATTAGGATGCACAACAAATCAGGATTTTTGAGGATTAAATAAGGTAACAGATGTCACATGCTTAGAATAGTTTTTGATGTTAAAAAGGCTATTAGGACATTCTAGCTATTATAATTATAAATACCACTAGGTATTTATAATTACCTAATAACTTTATGACTATAGAGTTATAATTATGTGGCCACTCAACTGTATATGGATATATAACTCCCCTTTCATACATTGTTAGATTTTGTTATCTTTGCATGATCTCCACGCTCTCATTTAATGTTGCACTCAGTCTCTGTGTCATACATCTTTGTATTTTTAAGTGTGTGATGTAAGGCCTCTTACAGATGAGAAGCTCAGTACTTATTTGTGGACAATAAATTGGTTCTTCACTAAATTCCTTGCTGCAGTGATTCCAGGTGAGAACAAGGAGAAATCTACCAGAATTATATGGGGAGCTTTTTGCAAACTTCACACACAACCCTAAAAGATCCTAGTTGTTCCTACCATAGTAAGCTGATGGTGCTCATGGGTATATGTTGTGCTCAAGTATATTGGGATGTGATACAGTTTGAGGAAAACTGCTCTTGTTAAAAAAAGTTATTTGGAGCTTCAGCTGCATCATTATTTCAAATCAGTTATAGCCACACTGCTCAGACTGTCTCCTGTGACCAGTGCTCCTCCAGCTTTTTGCCATAAATATAGAAAATGAGAGACAGTGTTTAGAAACTTGAAGATAAATTTGACATTGTCTTGACAGGCTTGTATTTTTTTTTCTTTGTGTCTTGTTTTATGATTCATTCTGTAAAAAATATATTTCTTAGTTCAATACGTACAAAATGAATTGGATATCAAAGATAAACAAGCAAAATACCCCACTGATCCTTTACCACAGATAATTTGAGGAGAAGTGAAAAATAGCATTTACTTGGTATTTGGGATTCTTCTCTTATTAATGTTAGTGTGGTCATCTAACACATAAGATAGGCCAAATGCATCCATTCTCAGAACATGAAGGCTAGATCTGGAGCATGTTTATGGAATTATCTATAATTTCTTATGCAGAGATTTGACTTTTCATATGTGCTTAGTCATGGCCAATTTCATTTGTTCTGGAAGGGGACTGGGCCAGGAGAAGTGTGGAATGAAAACTGCCCACGTTACCCTGACCAGGAGCCTTATCGCCTTCTACTCCTGATTTTCACGTCGCAGGATTCCTTCGAAAGGAGGAGCAAATCTGTACCGTATCAGAATGTTTGAAGGTTTTTGACATCCACCGGCCAACTTTCCATCTGAAACACTATATGCAGTAGGAGTGAAGATAGCTTGTTTCCCAAGGGAGTTCAGAAATCAGGGGAGAGAAAGAGGTTCACCCCTGTGGTGTAAAGTTTATTTTTTAATAATAAAATGCAATGGTAAAATAGTTGTATACTTATATACAGATATTCAAGCTCCCCATTTCATGTTTCTAAAATATAGATCAACTGCCCCTTTCTGAAAGCCAGATTCAACAGGTAATTGCTGCTCTAAAATTGTGAAAGCCTTTTAGTATAACATAAGCTAATACACTGTATCTAGGGAACAGAGTAGGCTAAAAAATGGTAAATGAGTCCTAAGTTCATCTTGCATCTATTCTGCACTTAAATGGTACAAAAAGATGTGGAGAAAGACACAAAACACAAGGTAAAATGTTGCTGTGAAAAGAACAGTGAAAAACCAAAAGCACAAATAAGAACACAAATCAATAAACATCTCCCAGTCTCTCTTTTCCTTCTTCAAGAGGCGGCAGAATGCCTAATTAACGAGGTGCCTTCCTGGTGTGTGCACCTACGGAGAGTGCTTCCATCCCCCTCCCTGGAAACATAATCACCCCCACGTGTTCATAAATGCTGCCCGCAGAACAGGAAAGTCCATTGAACTGTCTGCCAGAAAGGTAATTTGGTTTAGACTTCTGTTTCAATAAAAGAGCATGAGGCATAACGGCAATAATCTCTTCTCCCAGTTAAAGTGAAAGGAAGGAAAAAAAAACCTCACCTTACCCTAAAACCCTCTAAACATATCAGAACTATTTATAAACTCTGCAATATGTTCTAGTACTAGTTGCGATTGGAAACAAGGAAAAGAGAGGGAAAAACAACGAAAAAGGAAGGTGCGCTGTAAACCAAGTTGTAACGCAAACTGCATGCTGATTAGAAATCACAGACCTGTTTTTTATTTTTTTAAAGCTCTTTAAATCACCTTATTATCCAACAGGGGCTGATTTAAATGGGTCACTTTACATGATCCCCAAATTATTACTTGTCAAGAAAAGAAGACAAACATCTACCTCTAAGGGTTTCTGACTTCAGCTGAACTTAGCATGCCATGGAGAGTTAATAGGACAAAAATCTGACAATAAAAGATAAAACCCACGCTCTGTGTCCCACGGCAAGGGTGAGCTGAGAGAACACACCCGCACTCCGGCCAGTCAGCAGATCCCCCCAAAGGCCAAAGAGAAGCGCAGAACTGTTTGGCACGCAGATTGCAGCGGCGCGGAGACTTCTGCTAGAACCTGTCCAACCCAAGGAATCACGCCGCCCAGTTAGCAGACGCTTGCCTTTTGCTTGGGAAGCAACTGTACTTACAGATACAATGACAACTTGGGAGGCTGATTCACAGGTCCATTTTGAAAACATTCGTAGGAATGATACCAAAGAAATAAGTATGTGGGTCAAAGTCATGCGTTCTTCTTTGTTGACTCTTCTGGTTTTGTAAATTGAGAAGGTTTGGTGTTTACGTTACTGATTGCTGTGTAATAAATTACCCAACATTTAGCAGATGGAAACAACACAAACATCATTTCATGCAGTTTCTTAGGCTCAGGAATCTGGGAGGAGCTTAGCTGAGTACTTCTGGCTCAGCGTCCCTCAGGAGCCTCTCTGAAGGATCGGGAGGAGCCACTTCCAAGCTCACTCACCTGGCCATGGTGAAACCTCATGGTGAGGTTTCATTTCCTTACCATGTGGGCTCCCCATAGGACTGTTCATAACGAAGAAACCTAGTATAATCATGATTGCTTCACATTCGTGAAGAATTCCTCAAAAATTTTTAAAAATGCAATTCAAGTTACAATTTCACTAAAATTAAAAGAGAAAATAAACTCTTTTCTTTCTGTCTGCCTTTAAGAACTCACTGGGACTAGGGAGTCAGTTTCAAATGTGAAAAAAAATAGATACATTACTTGATGGGTGGATGTTATTGGCTGATGTTGTGTAAACAGAGCAGAAGGTAAGAGTACTGTGTAATTTTAACCCATTCCAGGTTTCTGCAGCATGCTAGGCATTAAAATGTTTTGTCTTTCCATGTTACACATTAAATTTAAGCTTCCTAAATTCTCAACCGCATATGGTACGGTTTTTAGTATAAAATAGAACAGTTAAGCGCTCAGCCTCGCGTCCACTTGTAGCAGAAGCACGCACAGCCACCTTCTCACTGGAGATGCTTCAGGCAGTGGGCCTGGTGCCACGTAAAGTTTTCTGATGCTTTTGTTCAGCGCGGCAGCTTCCTGTTCTAAATATCCCTGCGAACGTTTGAGCTTACTTACCATGGCATGCTACGGGAGTAACAACAACAGATGCTTCCGTATGCCTGTTTTGTCAAGACTATCAGGATATCCAAGAGGCTATTTACAAACTGTGGAAATTTCACTTTCATTTCCAGGGGGATGCCAGTTCTGTTTTAAATGCAAAGTGTGTTTTATAACCAGAAAGAGAGGAAAATGGAAGGATTAATGTATTAGTTTGTATTATTTTGGTTTAAAAATTCTGTTGATTCCCTCTACTGATCATTTTCCTTCCCTTCCTTCTTTAGCCTATTTTGCTGACTTACTATTTTATGTCCCTTGATTAAAAGGTTGAGAATTTTCAATTTATTATTTCATTTTAAGTACCAAGAATAAGAGTACCTTCCCTCACTACAGAAGTTGTTTAAAAGGTATTCATAAGGGTTGCAATTGTTTAAAGATTTACTTATTTTTTTTTCCATTTAGAAGCTGAACAAAGTAGCATAGCTAACTCGAATTACAGTGTCCCTCTCTAGATTTTGAGTGAAATGATACTGATGTTCTCCCTTATCATCAGCATTAACTCTTGGTATAAGAAGTAACGGGTATCTTTATCTTGCCAATGGAGACACTGACCAGTCTCTGCCTTCCTCCACACACGCTGCTAGTACTGCCAGAGTCAGATCAAGACTTGAGTCAAGTCCTCTTACTACTGCATCTGCCTGCTGCCAAAATATTATACTCTCCATATTTGTTTGCATTGGCACGGTGCATTTTATTTTCTTTGCTTACTATTTTTTCATGCATTTCACAGCTTCTTTCCTTCTTATACTCCTCCTTCTGGAATGCTTTGAAAAGTTTATTAAGGGCATTTTATGGGAAACTCTCTGTTATTACTTAAAATTTTCATTATTTCATTCCTATTCTTGAAAAGTTCACATATATACATGGAATACTGATAGTTATTATTTCTCAATAATTTACATATACATATTATTTTACTCTTTTTTACTGCTAATGGCAGAAAGCCAAATACCTTTGTTTTTCTTGTTTTTGTTTGTCCCTTTGTTCTGAGAAAAACTATTTTCTGTCTGGTTTCTTTGGAGAACTTTTGGTGTGTTGGAGTCCTGGGGAATTCTTGCAGTGTGTCTAAGTGTGATTTTCATTATTTTTGCTGCTTGAGCTTCATTGACAACCCAGAACTTACAGTTGCATATTTTCCAGTTCTGAAACTTCCTCAACTATTACTTTTAAAATATATTGCCTCCCTTCATTAACTAAAACTCTATCATATCCATCTAGAACTTAGATATATATATGATTACCATCTTTTCATTTTTTTATTGAATTGTGGATAATTTTTTCAGATCTGTCTTCCAGTTCGCTGTGTCCTTTGGGCGTGGTGACTGTGCTCTCTAACTGACCCAGTTCTTTGCTAGTGTTCAATTTCAACAAATTTGATGTTATTCTTTGAAAATAGTCTTCTTCAGTTTTAACAGTCTCACCTTATATATTTATCTTGATCTGTTTTTAATATCTTTAAACATAATCAACTTTTTTAGTCTTAGTATGCTTCAGATAAATGCAACATTTGAATGCGTGGTGGTTTGGCTGTTTGTTCTGTCTCCTGACTCTCCACCATAATGCTATGCTTACTTGTAGATCCTGTGGATTTTTTTTTTTTTTGGTCATTTTATGTTTGGTAGGAGCTGTGTGGGACTCCTTTGAAGTCTTGTTTGATAGCATATTCCTCCAAAAAGGATTTGCATGCATTTCTGGCAGACAATTAGGTGTAGTATCAGCCTGACATCAATTTGTGCCAACATATTTGTCGTGAGTACTGACTGTGGCCCTTAGTAGCTGTGTGACTTTGGGTGAAGTATGATATTTATTTGTATTTAATTCTCTCATTTGAGTATTGATATAGTACTAATGCTTAGATAATAAGTTGTGAACTCCTGTAGCTCCATGTCATGTATCTCCGTATTATCCAGCTCAAAAGAAATAATTAATAATGCTAAAATTATCACAATACCTAATCACTTTAAAAATTAGAATATAAAATGTTTTTGATATTTAAATTTAACTGAAAATTCAAGTAAAACAATGAAGCTAAAAACAGTAGCTCCAAAAACAGCTAAAGTTTGTGTCTTCCTTCAGCTCTTGTTCACCTTTTCCTTCGTTCTGTAGCATGTGTTGGAGGAGAAAAACAATCAAATACTTTTTTCTTTCCCCGTTGCCACTGGGGAACATATAATGTACATCTGCACACCATATACATTACTGGTTGCAAAGATATGGAGGGATATTTGTTATCTTCTGCTTTAGGTTTCATCTGTTGAGAATAATCCTTCAGGGATTATTTGTTTCCTTCTTAGTGATCTCACCATGTCTGCTCTTTCCAGATTCACAGAAAACAGAGATGCCTTAGATAATCCTCTGATCAATAGAATCAAAGCTCTTTCTCTTTACCTACCAGCTAGAGAGCTGCTAACTTTCATCATGGAAAAAGTGAAATACTTTTTTCTCTTATGAAACTGTAAGAGCCCTGAAGTTTTAAAGGTAATTTTACTTGGCAAATAAGATAAATAAAACAAAGGAAAATGATGTTTTCATAAAGGGTGGATGGAATAAAAAAAGAAATCTCCCTGCAACCCATTCCCAGTGTTTGATATCTATCACTGATTTTTCAGACAACTGGTCTACCCTGGGATGCATCACATGCTACTCCCTGGATGACAGTACTACCAGTCAGGATCTCACCATTGCCCTTGGCCTCTTTTTGTTCCATCTGGTCTGTTTGTCAATGTATAAAACTTATTGTATTCACTTTCTTCCCACATATGCCACGACCCAAATCCAAATTTTGGATTCAGCCGTAATGTGTAGGCTCTGTCTTTGTTTAGTGGAAAGTGCTTTGGAAAAGAAGGCCTAGTCTTTTGACCCTAGTGAACTGACTTTTTAAAAATTAGGAATTTAGGTTTTTCTTTATATATCTCCCTTTCCTTCCCTTAGGAGAAGGAGACAATGGTTGTATCTCACAGCAGGCATATGACTATTTTATGAGAATCATCAAATTTAGTGATGATTCTTCAAATCAAACTTTGAGGGAATAAAAGGATACAACCATTTAAAAAATCATGAGTATTGTGTACCAACACTCTGGGAAGTAATAGAAAATCATAAACAACTAAGTGAGGGTGTCGGTGCTATGCTTTTCAATAATACTGAGGAATCTGTTCCATAGAGCATTTATGTAATAAATAATAAAAAGTAATATTTGTTGAGTATTCAGTACTGGTTGATTGTGTCCAGGTGGGAGATAACACTCATGGGTTTTTGGAGGCAAAGGGCCATCATTCCATCTGCAAGAAAACTAGGGGAACACCAGGGGAGACTCACCCGGGTATAAAGGCAGGCTCTGGAGAAAAGAAAGAAAGTGGTTTCAATCTTAACTGTAGAAGCATTTGTACCAAATAATCTGATAAAACTGGTCTAATAAAAATTTTTTGGAAGAGGTTGGAAATGGAAATAGAGCCAAAGGATTTCTTTAGAATATATATGTAGTTGTTACTGAAATATATAGTGAAATATCAAAGATGTAAATGAACCTAAAATACTTGGTTTGAGAGAACCAATTTCTTTTTTAATTTAGTCTATACATCTGGTAAGGGCTCAATAACATTTGATTTGAATTTATAGTCTATAAAGAATTAAACCAATTAGGATAATCACAATATATACCAGTAGAAATGTTCTGCATACTTTTAAATAAAGTTGGGATATAATAGTGTGCTAATATCTTACTATTCTTTACTCAAAAATGATTTCTGAGACTTAATTTTTTTAATATTTAAAAGTAAGCACTTAACCCTTGGTATTTAAGAAAAAAATATATTTAAAATAACATATATGTGATATATAGACATTATGATTACTATTGATTTTCCAATAAAATATGGAAAGAATATAGATACATATTTGCATGATCAAAAAGGTTTATCTCTGGATTATGTGTAATTTTATTATTCTACTTTTCTGTATTTCCAAAATATCTACAATTAGCACATATTCTGAGTATAATGAACACCAACGTTTATTTTATTTCAAAGAGTAACAGCAAGGAAGAGAGCGGTTGGGTAGAGAAAATAGAAAATAAAGTAAATAGCTGAGCAGACACAGTTTCTTACTTATTTGTTTGTCTTCTTCAGCTTTAGAAGAGATAAAGGAATCTGAGTTAAGGATCTGAATTTGTTATTCCGTTAGTGAGTTGAAAGTTGCGACGTGGTTCAGCAGACTTGTGGAGGTAAACGGGAGTGTCCTGCACTGCTCTGGTGGGAAGCCCCTTCTCGTACTCAGAGAGTAGTTAGCCTGTACATTGGGATGGCAGAAATAGAAAAACCTGTACAATGTGATACCTTATCCAAATAAATTAAAGCCATTTATTAATATAAACATCCAAGAAACTGCCCCTTGGCAAAAGAAATGCATGTGTGCCATGGTCCTTTTCTATTTTATCGTCTAAATAGGGAGGCCAAGCTTAACACATTTGAAACAATTCTTGAAGAGAATAAGTCAGGGACATTAAGTATAAGCCAGTTTACCGTAGACTGCTGAAAGATTAGAGGTTCAAATAAGAAAAATAGTATCGTGTCTCGAGATAGCCATGGAAGGTGTTGTGGAGGGTCTTCAAATGAGATTTAAAGCAAAGTTTTGAGTTAATGGAAGAAAAGAAGATGATTTCCTGAAACTAGTTTGGAAGAGTTCATAATGTAGCAGGAGAGACTTGAGAGTTTGCTTCAGCCATGATCGGGGCTGTGGGGGAACTCATTCAAGTCAACACATATTGGGCGTGTGAAACTTAAAACTGCTCTAAAAAGGGTCTTTAAAAAAATCAGGTTATGTAATGACAATAGTTCCCAGTTGTTCCTAGGCCTGGGTGGCTCCCTGTGCAGTCTCTTTCAGTCTGTGTGCTGACAGGGTGTCGTGAGAGGCGCGGGAAGAACATTGGTGCAGAAGTATCAGCTGCTGATAGACGAACGGACCATTTCCGATTTTCCCCCCAGAGACACACAGCAGTTTTAGCACCTTATGTATTTGCCACAGAAGCTGCAGTTGGGGATATCGTTTGTTTTACTTCAAAGTCTATTTAGGTGCACACCAAGTTGTTTGTAATGAGTGCCATAAAGCATCATGGAGTCACACGAGTCCACCTTTACAGACTAGTGACAATGTGTGCTTCATCGGAACGAGCATTTGGAGGATGACCTTCATAAAACCAGTGTTCTACACCTGTCATGAGGTCCCACTTGATTTTTTTCTTGCGTCAAGAGTTATGAGGACTCATGCGCTTTTACAGTGATCGTTGTGTTTTCTTCCACTCTGATTTAAAGATGGTTTTTGCAAAGGCAGGGAACGGCGATAGGAGTTAAGGGATGCATTGTTGGGACTGACTGGAGTGCTGGGTGGAGAAACATTCCGTGGCTGGATCGAGACTCGACAGGATTAAATGGTCCATCAGCAACTAGTGATGTCTGCTTCGGGTGTGGTATAGACATCTGTGGTCTGTGTGCCTAGCCTGAGCCACTCTTGTTAGAGCCAATTTCTTCTTAAGTCAGACTGAGAACAATCAGAATTGTCTACAGAAATGCTTTTCCTGTGTTTGAATTTAAATCTCTTGGTTTGAAGAAAGATTATATTATATATTCAGTGTAAATTTAGAATTGCATTTTTTAACAGTTCTAATTCATCAAAATCAACCATTTTAAGTGTTGAATATGATATAGGAATACAAATGGATTGTGTAAGTGAGCATAGAGCTTCACTGGTAAGATTCATTTCTATCTAAATAATGCATTATTTTAGCTCCACTTTATTAGTAACATGGAACTCAAAACATGTAATTTGCGAAAGTTTTTTTCCCAAACTCTTTGTTTTAATTTCAAGTGACCTGAAACCCAGGAAAGTAGAAAGAGAAGTTGAAACCAAAGCCACAGACAGTATTTCCGCGGACAGCTTTCATGTTCCTCTAGAGGTGACAGGCTTGTCGCATTTGAGACTTGCTTTAGCAATGCCTTAAGAGTCAACTGAATGGAATATGATCAATGAATTTGGGAAGACCAATTGACCCTGGCAATCACTGTCTCTGTGGAGGTGAAGGAAGTCAAAACGAAAACTTCAGGCACTTACCCACCCCTTTTAGCCACTCCCCTTGTTGATAGAGTGGAAATATAACGCGACCTGCACCATTTCCGAAGAAGTAGCTTGCTGTTGTCAACACTGCCACGATTCTTTCTTGAGAGTCAAATTGATTTTGGTTCCCTGTGTGCCCTGTGCTAGCTGCCTGTATTACCATAAGTTATTTCCACTGGAAACATGGAAATATGCAAGAAAAAGCACTGGGTGTTTTCATGCAAGAGAAAGGAATCTTTCCCAAAGGAAATAATGTCCTCATTACACTCTGGTGTGTAGCCTTGTATATTCAGAATCTCTGTCTACACCTCGTGTGGGGGACATTGTATTATTGTCATACAGTTGCTGCAAATGTTTAAACACATTGCTAATCTAATACTAAAACAAAAGGCTTCTAGGCCTCTCGTCTCAAAGCATTTAACCAACATCTCTCAGTGCCGAACATTTTTCTTTTGTTCCATTGAACTTGAATCCAACATCAGTGCTTTGCTTTCCTAAGATTTTTCTGTGCACTGTTTCACAAACACACTGACCTAGTCTCATCTTCAAACACATGTGCAAATAAGTATTTTGTATTAAATTCATAATAGCTAGTTACTGTGTTAGGAACTTTCCTATACACTAATCTTCTGAGGTCAGTGTTATCTTAATTTAACTGGCGATAATAGTTTGGATAAAAGGAACAAAACCAATTTCTACCTTTCACCGAGAACTTGCTACGGGGCATGTCCTGTGAGAAGTACTTTACACATAATCATCTCCTTCAAATCTCACAGTAAACTTACAGGAGAGGTCCTCACATAACTGTAACATACAATGAAATAACCTAGTGGTTACTGATTTCCTATGCAGCTTGTAATGAGTTGAGCAGAGGGGTAAACAGGTTGGTCTTACTCCAAGCCTAACTCCTCTCTCTCCTCCGCATATCCACCTCTCTCCTATCCTTTAAGACTCAAACTGAATCTCACGTCCATCAACAGTGCCTCCTTAACTGACATTCTGGGGTGGTGCTAGTACTGTGACTTACAGGGAACTTACGGCTGGTACTGTGAGCATTGTCGTACCATTCTTGTTGCTCTGGTTTGTTACTGTTACTCCCTTCTTATGCCATCAATATCACAAAGGCGCCAGCTTGTGTGTGCCAGGTGCTTTCATCATGCCTGACTCAATGTTGAGTAGCTACATGGAGGTGGGGACAAGGGCTTATTTCAGTGCAGAGGAAGTTTTGAGACTTTCATGCTGAGTATTTCTATTTTGGCATGTTCCAAAAAAGAAAAAGAGAGTCTTTCTCACTGCTTTGCCCTTTCCATCAAAGAATTAAAATGGGTAGCCACTTAGCCTGATTGTCAACATATTCTCTACTCCATTGCCTTTTAACATCATTTTAATAAACACAAGCCGAGGTGGAAAAAAATAGCTACCTCATCAAGTTACTGTTGCAATTGTAAAAAAAGCCCCTCCGAACAGCACACCAGCTGTGCACTTTCCCACTTTAGACATCATCTTTTCTGTCCCAGAAAACATACACAGTGTGCACTGTGGGTTGTCTTAGTTACCTATTTTTTTTTTTTAAGTGAACAGAGAGGACAGGGAGAGCCAAACTTATGTAACGTTATTTCACTAGATGTATATTATGAGAGTGAGTACTGGCTAATAAAGGAAGATGAAATGCTCATCATGATTGTGAGACTTTCACGTAATCTCAGATGACATTCAGAAGATCATTTGACTTAGCATCAATCATTATTCAAATATAAAAGTGTTTTAATAGAAAGTTATAAGTGCATTTTTCTTCTCCTGCCCTAGGAATTATGGACTGGGAATAAGCCCAGTTGGTTTATACACTCTACTGCTATTTATTGCTGCCATTCATTCATTTATTCAATCATTCATTCATACAGTATTTACTAGGTGTCATTAATAGATATGGTCATAAAACAATGTACATTCAATCTCAAGCCTCTACCGTTTAAGATCAATCTGAATAGTAACACAATCCATGAGTCTGCATATCCCAGGCCTTGTTTTTTTTTTTTTTTTTTTTTAATGAGGCAGAAAGGACATTCCATTGTCTTTGCACACCATTTCACTAGTTATGTGACAAGATGAAAATTCAGGCATCACACCTTGTTATCCAGATTCCATGTGACCAATTTGGTGGATCCTTCCCCCACTTCAATGGCTTATTATGCTACACAGAATTTAAGAACATTCACTCCTTTTGTTAAATGTTCAGTGTATGGCAGGCTCTGTGCTATGTGCTTTGCATGTATTATCTGGCAGAATCCTCAAGAGAGCTTAACGTGGTAGTCTTTGATTTTATATATTTAAAAAAAAAGGAACCTAAAAGAGGTTGATACCACTTATCCTTCCTCAGGTGGCCACATAGGTGAACAAGGGGTTGAGTCTGTTTCTGACTCCATGCCTGATGGACACCAAAGTTTATGACCCATGTACGCCATAGAGAGGTAAACGTGAGTCGTCACAGTAGCCAAATGGCCTTCCCTGCTTTGCTTCAAGGAAGCTCTATTTTCTCGTTCTTCTGCCATAGTATTTACTGAACAAGAACAATAAAAACTCCCTCTGCAGTTCCGGTCGAAGGAGAAAAGATCAATACTCCTCTGGCTTTCTAAATTTTAAGTCACATTGAGGTCGCTGTGCTCAGTCGTGCTCCTCTTTATTCCCACTTCAAGTCAGGCCTAGAAAATAGGACTAATGATTTCTGAAAATCATTAACGCTGCTTTGCTTTCTCCCTTCTTCCCACACCTTTCGCACTTAACCATAACTACTATGGAAACCAAAGCAAATATTGTCTCATTTATTTTAAAACTCATAAGTAGAAGTGCATTAAAAGTTCAGTTATCTGTCCTTGGTATTGACGTTGGAGAGACTGGTTTTCGTATTCAACTAAAAGTGCTTATTTGGGAAGTCAAGAGGTCAATTTTATAATCTAGACCTGGAATAAGTTGGTGTTGTTGGTGACTTAATATGCCACATTCAGAATTGTTTGGCTTTTTAAGGGCACGGCTATTATTCCAGGGGCATCATTGTTAGAACTGACTTTTCACAGGCGGAAGGTTCTTCACACACAGTTGGCCTGGCGAAGAGTTCCGTTCCATATCCCAGTGTGCTGAAGCCTCAAAGCACTCACCTGCTAGGAGGCGTGTCTCATTTTGGTCTCTTTAACTGCCACTGAGACCACTACCTTATGGACCCAAGCCACCATTAACTCTTGCCTGCTAATACAGCCTGCTTACTCCTCTACCTGTTTCTACTCTTTTCTAACGATTGTTTCTTCTCTACTCAGCAGTCAGAGTGGTCCTTTTAAAATACAAGTCTTTTGTTGAACAAAAGAAAAAAAGCAAACAAAATATAACCAGAGTCATTGAAATTAAGAACAATCTAACAATAGCCAGAGGGGAGGGGGGAGGGGACAGTGGGGGGGAGGGTTTTCAGGAACTACTGTAAAGGGCGTGTGGACAAAACCAAGAGGGAGGGTGGAAACGAGGGAGGTGGGTTTGGAGGAGGTGGGGGGAGGGGTGGGGAGAAAATACAGACAACTGTAATTGAACAACCATAAAATAATTTAAATTAAATAAATAAATAAAATACAAGTCTTATTAGAATCAATGGCCAAGCACATTATCGCTTGGCTCCAAGTTTATGTAAAGAACTATCCGCATCCACGTAACGCCAGACAAGGTTCTTCACGACCTGTCTACCCAGTCCTGGTCTGACTTCCTACTCTCTGCTTCTGCTATATCCCCTGAAACCTGACTTCGCTGTTCTCCAGTCGTGCCAAAGCTGTTTCTGCCTCAGGACATTTGCATTGTCTGTTCCTTCTGCATGGAATGCTCTTCCTCCAGATATTCACGTGACTTTGAATATTCTGTTCAGATGGCACCTTCTCCAAAGACTCATCTCAGGAAGACCCTATTTAAAACTGCAACACCCACCACTCCTGATCTTCCATATCAGACTCCAATTGTCCTGCCTTTATACTTATTATCTTTATATATCATGTACTTATAATAATAATTTACTTGTTAGACTGTAAGTTCCAGGAGGTAAAAGATCTTTGTCATCTGTGTCTGTTGATGTATCTTGAACACTTAGGTAAATGCCCGATGGTCAATTTTTGTAGACTGAATTAAATAAATAAAAAATGCCTTGACAGATCCTAACCACCTCTGTTAAGATGGTTGGATTTCTAGCATGGGCCATAGCACAAATGTACCAATTAAAGGGATAGGCACTTGTCTTTGAGAACGGTACACTTTGGTGTCAAACCTAGCTAGCTTGAACATAGACTACTTCAGTTTCCAGGTATGTAGCTTCAGACATTTAATTATATAGAGTTAAATAATTAATTATTATTAAATAAGTAAGGCACATGTATTTGAAATTAGTTACGGTATGTTCATTTCAGTTACTGATATACCAGTATATCCATCGCGTAATTCCTTCTATTTCAGAGAAGTTAAACAGTTATTTAGTAATGATATTTCTCTTTCTTTCTCTAGAGTGTCTTTAATATAAAAGTATTATTTTGCAGGGTGATACAGCTATTTATCAGTAGTAAAGAATAACATTTCAGGGGCTGGAGGGAGGTAGGAGAGGGACATGGGAGGGTAAATGGTGATGGAAGAAGACTTGACTTAGGGTGGTGAGCACACATACAATGTACAGATGATGTGTAATAGAATTGTACACCTGAAACTTATATAACTTAATTAATCAATGTCACCCCAATAAAATCAATAAAAATTTAAAAAACAAAGAAAAAAGAATAAGTAAAAATAGATAAGGAATTTTTGGAAAATAAGGGTTATGAGGAAGTTGCCAAACCAGTTAAGACAAAATATTATAAATCCAAAATCACTAAAGTAAGTTTATACTAATACAAATATGAAATATGTTAATTAATATTAATTCTGAATAGTGGAAATATGAATGATTATACTATTATTTAGCTTTTTATATTTAAATATTTTAAATAGAATTTAAGAGCCAATAAAAATATTACCATTTAGAGAATAAATGGATGAATCAATATAGATAGCCTATGTAAATCTTAATAAACGTAATAATTTAATATGTAATTAAACAAGCATCATAAAAGAATGAAGAAGGAATGAAATATTCAAATTATGCCATTGATAAAACTAACTCTGTAGGTAGAAACAGTTTTAGATTCCATGCCCCATATACTGAGATATATTTAAGTTGCTGTTAGAAATTCATGAGTAAAACTTTTAAAATATAAGAAAATTTTAAAAGAATATCTTACTTCTGAAGGACAAAATGCTCCCTAACTATAAAACTGATGGAAGAACTATGACAAATTTCAATATATTTCAAATAGTTTTATGTTTAGAACTGTTTATGAAAAATAAAAAGTTAAAAGACATAAAACACATTTGGAAAAAATACATGCCATGATATTATAGGAAAGGAGTATTCTCAAAATTTAAAGAATGCATGGAAATTGAATAATGAAAACACTGTCTAAGAATCAGTCGTCTGAGGAGTGCATTTCCTGAAAGTAATTACACCAGGCCATTAAGCTGAGATGACTCCAATGCCTTGTCTGTTCACGTAAGCAAACCGAAGGAAACTTCAGCCCCAGGCAATGCTGGTGCCTGCGTCAGGGTAAGAAATCCAAACTTAAAAGCAACCAATCACAAGCAACCAAGCTGGCTTTCCCAGCAAAGGTAACCTTAAGCCAGAGCTGGTCAAATCGTATTCTTGCCTTGCTTCCATGTCTTCTCTATAAAACCCTTTCTCTGAGCTCCTGCTGATGGAGCCTTCTTAAGTTTCTCTTGGCACTGACCAGTTTAAATCAATGTTTGCTCAAATAAACTCTCCAAAATACAAAAGAAAAGAATTACCTTTCATAATGCTCACTAACTCGTGTCCTTTAGGGTACCAGTATATCCATCGCGTAATTACCATACCTGGCTCGATTCCTTTATGCCATCGTGCTGCCGCACAGATGGGAGAGAGGAAGCAACTGTCGCTGGTTAAGAATTCTTGATAAAGTTTATAGTCTTTCAACCTGGAAAGCCTCCAAGTCATGCTAGCATCTGCCTCTAGAGAAGACATGAATATGGAAGCCATGGCACAACCTCTTCATTTTCCAGGACACAAATATATTGTCATCCTATGACATTTGCTTAGTGATACTATAATATCGTCAGGTATCTATAAAACTTTTATAATATGTAGCTAGCGTATGTTTACTGACGATGGCTTCAAACAACTTTCCTTAAAACCCTGGATTTTCTTAAGCAGTGGAGGGAGGATGAAAAGCAGATGGCACTGTAATAACAGCAACAGCAAACACTGCACAAAAGAAGAGGAAAAATAGGGACCATAGTGCAGGAGCAAGATACAAATAATAGAAGACAACTGTGTGAATGCCTCCCTACCTCTCCTGCTTGTCTCTCAGGCAAACTGATAGAAGCCTTCCCACTTACTGACAGTTTTCAGGCATCACCTTGTAGAGGACAGCCTACTATGGAGAGTTCTATGCTCCTACTGGAAACACCATTTTGTATATCTGTTGGGTTGGCGAAAAGGTTACTTTATTTTTTCTGTAAAATAAAAGACATATTTTTCATTTTCACCAGTTTTATGGATTTGGATATTTTGAGTATGTCGGCTATCTCCCATATGGTATAACATTGACCACTCAATTAATGTCTCAATTTGATTGCTATCAACTTCAACTGGTCTACCTGACCATGGAGCATTGTCCAGCGAGAAATCTTCAGCAGGAAACTTTGCAAACCACTTTTGACATGTTCAATCAGTCACAACACCTTCTCCATACACTGCACTAATCTTTTCTTGTGTTTCAGTTGCATTTTCACCTTTCTTGAAATAACAAAGCCTAATATGCCAAAAAAGTTGTGTGTTTCCTTCCTTCTTCAATAATAAAATGGCTACATGAGAATTCAGCAATTTTGGTAATTTTTTAAAATGCATGCACATTTGACAGCTGTCACAATGCAATTTAACAAAATTGTTTAGAATGAAATTAAAGACAACTGAACACTACTAGAGCCATCTTGCCAAAAAAAAAAAAACAAAAACGAACTTTTTGGCCAACTCAATGTAATTTGTATACTTGTGACTGGCTTCTTCTATCCAGCACAATTTTAGGGTGCATTTATGTTATAGGAAAAGTTCTACATTTTTTTTATTAATAACTAATATTAAATTGGATAGATATGTCACTATCCATTCATTAATTTATGGGTTGTTTCTATTTTCATGGACATATGAGTTGTTTTAGGCTATAATGAGTAAAGCTGCTATAAACACTTGTATACAAGTTCTGTTTGATAATCCTCTTGATTATATATCTTAGAGTGAAAATGCTTGATCATATGGTAACTCTGTACTTAATAATTTGAGAGACGATCAAACTATTTTCCAAAGTGGCTGGACCATTTTTCATTTCAACCAGTGAAAATACACCACCTCAAACACTTTGACATACAGGGCACAAAGCACCTACAACTGAGGATGGGAGAAAAGTAATCTGAAGTTCTGGCTCTCATAAAAGGAAGTGCTAAGGAGACTACTGTTTTTTAAGGGTCTACTTGGCTCCAAGCAGCACGCTAAGCATTTGGTATGCAATAACTTACTTTTATTTTTAGAATAACCCTGAAATGTGGGTGTTATTCCATTTTATTGAAGGAGAGTTTGAGGTACACAGCTGTTAAATAACTTGGCCAATGTCACAAAATCAGTAGCTGGTGGAGCCTGATACAAAGGTTAGCATTTCTGAATTTTAATTTCAGTCTGTTTAATACAACTATTTTAAATTCATTATTGCATAACTGGCAGTGAACTTGAGAGCTTCTGCTTTCCCCATTTGGGGGCATGATAAAAAGCACTGGCATATTGGACCGACTGCATCTTTCTGTCTTATCAGACAGTGTCACATATGCTTAGATCTTGTCTATAAGCAAGACAGCAAACCTGCCTGCCGTTTCCTGAAGAAACGGCCTCCCTTGGTGGGAGACAGAGGTACTGCCAGCTAATAGGTAGACCTATCTTTGAGAAGCAGTGTTGGTTAATGATCTCAAAGCAGAAACCATTTATCCATACTTGCATATCAAGTGCAGTAAGTTATCCTCATGAATTTTCCCTTTCCCTTTCTCTATAATAACAGATGGATGGCGAGTCTTTGGATAATGCCTCTTATTATTTGTTTCAGCATCTTCATGATACTGGGTGCTATGAACAAAGCTGGTGGCAAAGTGCATGTGAACACGTTATAAAGATTCCCCGTGTAATGGGAAATTACTTGTGTGCTTTCAGCAAATGACTGGAATTCAGCCCAATGGGCTAGTAGTTTGAAGACAGCATGGTTAGTTTCTTCGTGTGGGCTTCGCGTAAGCCGTACATCATGTTCTGCTGTGACAGATTTCTAGAGTGGGGATGTGTTGTATAAGTGACCTTCTTCATTAAACTTACATGGCATAGTTTTATCAACACTCACCACTTGGAAAAGAACCATATGGTCAGTCTCACCCACTGGGGTTCTTTCTAGAACCTCTCAGGGGAAAATATTTTAATATGTGGCTTCCTGTCGTGTTCACAGTCACCAAATCATGCCATACGACTGCAGGCAGCAGTTTTATCAGCATGGGCCGTGGAACCAGGTAGACCTCAACGCAGATCGTGTCTCCACCATGTAAATAACTAACGTCCTCTAGACTCTAGAGTCTTCATTTGTGAAATGGGAATAACATCTAGTTCTTTGGTTTTTTTCTGGGAGTTATGTAAAATGATTAAGGTAAAAAATATACTTAGTTGTCTTTATGCATTTGGTTTCTTAGCATGGCATTTAGGGGGTTTTTGAAGTGCAGTGTTGAGAAGCTTTCAGAAACGAGTGTTGAGCTCCGCATAAGAGAGAACCCTGGTGTGTTGGTGATGTTTCCATGGGCCTATGATGTGGGGTGACAGCACAGTTTGCAGTCTCATGTCTCTCACCTTCAAATCTTGCGCTGTCATTGTCATCGGTGGCTCCAACTCCAGATTGGAGGGAAAAAATAAAACAGAAGAAAACACAGTTCTAATTCAGGATGCTTCTTTTCACAAAGGCTGGATTTTAAAAGATTGCAATTTTGTGATAAAAGGAATTTAAATTCAATGTAACAAGAGATTTCTGATCGTTGAATCTATTAGCTGATGGGAATAAAATCCCAAGAGGTGTTTGGAATGATTTAGGAATTTTAAGAGTAAGCTAATATATATCAATCTCCAGAGTCTCCAGAGTCTGGAGAAATCGACATCTCCAGAATCTAAGAGAAATTAGTCTGGGATTAGTGGACCACTGAGTTTGAATTAAAATGTAGGATTTTTTCCCCTGGCATTTCAAGTTATGTTTTTATTTCATAGTAACATGCATTTCAGTGAGGTATCATTTCTACAGTTACAATTATTATTAAACCAGCCAGTTAGCAAGTTAAAAATGATGTGTCTTGGACACTGAGAATAGGGAGGAAGGGAGAGAGAAAAGGAAGAAAGAAGCGAAACAATCCTTTTGTTCAAGGAACTCAGAGCCTTGTGGGCCTGCTTTAACATTTTATAGCTAGGTAATGATTTAAAAATTACTGCAAGTAGCAGAATCATTTTGGATTGGGAAGGCAGCTGCCAGTGCACATTATTTGTTTCTTAAAGTTTAATGTGCATACCAAATCACCTAGTCTGGGTATTAAATACAGATTCTGGCTCAATGAGGTTAGGACCCAGATTGTATATTTCTAACAAGTTCCAAGACGATGTCGGTGTTCTGCGTCTGAGTGGCCTGACATCACAGGGGCCTTACCACTCGAGAAGAGTTCCTTCTGAGCCAGTGGAGGTCTTTGTGGACACCAGTGACTACGCCTTGAGCAGCAGTCCTGAAAAATGGCTGCACATTGCAGCCTTCTAGGGAGCTCAAAACATTATCCATGTGTGGTTCTCATCCTGGCCATTTTAATGTAATTGATGTGGGGTAGGATCTGGGCTTCAGGATTTTTAAAAGGTCCAAGGCTTCAGTGTCTGTGGCTTCTGTGACAAATTGCCCCAAGTTTGGTGGCTTAAAAACACACATTTACAAATGTGTTATCTTACAGTTCAGGAGATCGCAGATCTACAGGGATCTCACCGGGCTAAGATTAAGGTGCCGGAAGGAGGCATTCCTTTCTGGGGCCCCTAGGGGAAATCCAATTTCCTTGCCGCTTCCGGCTTCTAGAGGCGGCCTGCTTTCCATGACTGATGGCCCACTTCGAAGCTGGGAAATCGGGCCAAGTCTGCCTTAAGCCTCCCTCCCTCTGGTTCTTTTTCAGAATCACTATTTTGCTTTTAAGGGCTCTTGTGATTACTTTGGGTCCATGCACGTATTCCAGGATAATCTCCCTATTTTCATGTTAGCTAATTAGCAATGTTAATTCTATCTGCAACTTTAATTGTTCTTTGCTGTGCAGCCTGTCATGTTCACAGGTTCCAGAGACAAGGACGCAGACCTCTTTGGGGGCCCTAATGCCTACCACACCATGTGATTCCGATAGGCAGCCAGGGGTGGAAATCAAAATAGAGCAGGGTCACTTAAATGAGACCAGAGGGAAATAAAAATGCGCTAGAGGCACGAGGGGGTGGCGGACGTAACCTTTTACACTTCTCAAATATTCCTCACTTTAATAAAATATGTGTATGTCTTTGTGCCTGAGGATAAAGAGTCTCCTCTTTAATATGTTCAAACTTGGTTCCTGTTAAATATACAGGATATAAGATGAACTGAGGAGAAAAGGTCCCAAGCAAGGAAAGTGGGAATAAGCAAGGTGATAGGAGAGCCTTCAAATACCAGTTTGGTATTTGTGAATTATTCACACACTGTGGATTGAACCTCTTCACTTGATTCTTCGAGTTATGATCCTCACCCTTTTTGTGCCTGTGGCCACTGCCTGATTTTACATGTCGGATAAACCTCTTAAATGCCAATACCCTGGGCACAGGAGACCATGCTGTGACCCCTAAGCTTTAAAGTGACAATTTAAAGTAAAGATGGTACTAAAAGAGTAATGAATCACCTTATTATTAATGTGTACCCTATTGTAATGCAGATACAGTTGTTCTGAGTAGTCTTCTCCAAAACTTAAAATAGCATGGCTTGACAGTTAAACGTGGTAGGAGAAATAATGACATTATAATGAAAGTAATCAACTTCTCAAATCTGCATATTTACATGCAAAATGAGTGAATAAAACTCTTAGGTGGGAAAAGGGGTAAATATTTTAAGATTCCAAATACAAGGGGCCAAAATGCTAAGCGAAATAAGCCAGGCAGTGAAAGACAAATGCCATATGATCTCACCTGTAAGTGGAACCTAATCAACAAAACAAACAAGCAAGCACAATAGAACCAGAGACATTGAAATAAAGAGCAAACTGACAGTAACCAGAGGGGAGAGGGGAGAGGGATAATGGGGGAGAATAGGGGAAGGGTCGTCAAGGAATATGTATAAAGGACACATTGACAAAGCCAAAGAGGGGAGGATTGAGGGTGGGGCGGGGGGGGGGGGATGGAGACAACTGTACTTGAACAACAGTAAAAAAAGTTAACTCCCCTGCCCCAAACAAGAGTTAAATATCTCATATCACATAGTTTATGAATTCCTTTATGATTCTTATTTTCTATCATGAAAAGTTTTGGAAGTTTGAACAATGGACCCATAGATAATTGGTGTGCATGATGTAAACTTAGTAAACTAATATATAAAACACCCAAGGAAAACAGATTATTGCAATAATCACTAGTTAGAATTTTTTTTCAGGAATCCTTTTCTAATCCAAGTAGATTAATTGGTCCTCATTTACAACTGTGTCAGAGTGATTTGACTTTTACTAATCCAGCCAAAGCCTTTGTCACACTACTAGGTAATTGTCTTTTTATTAACCTGCATCCCCACCACGTGCTGAAACATATGAGCATAGACATCTCCTGAGCTTCTTCATCGATATGTCTCTTGTGTTTGCCACGCAGGGATCAGTCCATTAAAGTTTGAATGAACCAACAAATAAATTTATTCCAAGGCTATCTAATTGAAGTCACAAAGAAAATAACAAAATCTCTAGATTTAGATTTATGATGATAAAAACATATTTTTAAAAATTGAAATATATATTGCTCTGACTGGTGCAGCTCAGTGGACTGAGCACAGGCTGCAAATCAAAGGGTTGCCAGTTTGATCCCCAGTCAGGGCACAGGCCTGGGTTGCAAGCCAGGTGCCCAGTGTAGGGTGCATGAGAGGCAACCACACATTGATATTTCTCTCCCTCTCTTTCTCCTTCCCTTCCCCTCTCTCTAAAAAAATAAATAAAAGTCTTAAAAAATTCAAATATATTGTCAAGGGTTTATTCCGGTGGCTGGAGATACAAGCAACCAGTAAGATCAGATCCTTGTTCGTCAGGAGCTCACAGACTCTGAAAAGAAACAGAAACTTAAACAAAAAATTACAATATGCTCTGGTAAGGGCTGTGGCAGAGATGATCATAGCGCGCTCTCATTGGAAAAGAGAGTAGAGAAATACTTCAAGGCAGATCTTCTGGAAAAGATGATTTTTAAAATTAACATGCCATAGAAGTTAGCCATGTGATGGGTTGAAGAGTATATTCCAGACAGAGGAAGAAGCTGATTATCTGAAAGGGGGGGGGAAGAATGGATATGGGGGAAAGTACAAATGCGAGGTGGGGAGTTACTTGGTTTAATTAAGTGAGCTTGCCTAGCAGGTTGCCAAGCCAAACCCTGTCAGGGATAAGTCCTACTGGACCGGTGTCTATTATAATCATGTAGCGTTCAATGTAATGTAGTTATTTCTCTCTCTTATCACATTAACTGTCATGCTTTCCTATTTCAAATTTTGAAAAATAAGACTACTCAGAACAAGTATATTTGCATCATAATAGGGTCTGCATTAAATTTCAGTGGATGAAATTCTGTTAACATATTTTAAATGTTTCTCTCTGTTCCCAAACCAACCACCTCCGTGTCATCTGGGAAGTTGCTGGAAATAAGATTTCTTGTGGCCCATCCCAGACCTACTGAAGCGAAAACTCCGGGCACGACCCAGAAATCTGTGTTTTAATATGTGCTCCAGGTGATCCGGGTGTATGCTGAACTTTAAAAACCGCTGTATCAATGAACACAAGAGCAGTATTACAGGGGAACTTGGTTTGCTGTTATTCACGCTGCGGTCGTGGTGATGGAGGTGCGAGTGTGTGACAGCAAGGCTCAATCTCGGTGAACCCGTTTGGAGTTTGAACGTCACTATGCGTGAGTTTTTGTTTGTTTGGTTTGGTTTGATTTAGAGGGTTCATGGCTTTCGCCCATATTCCCTTAATCACGTACTTTCTGGGAGCGTAGAAGGAGGAAGTCTCACAAGGTTCCGGGGCTAGAGAGAATTGCTCCATGGTTTTAATTGAGTCAGACAGATAGTTCAAGTTAAGCCAGTGTCATATTTCCGTGGAATTTGTGAAACTTTCTTCATTGTGGCTCTGCCATTTTCACGAGAAAGGAAACAAACATATTTTGATCCAGACTAGATCCATTGGAGATTTATTTCGTGTGCTAACAGAGGCTGATTGAATTTTACATTTTAATTATCAATTTTTATCAGTTGCTTTGCACTCTGGTTGGTAAGCACTTTATCCAGCTGTTAGTCAGAACCACCGTTGGCTGCTTACATGACTAATAAAAGATTAGTTTTGAAACACCTGTCATTGTCTTCCAAAGTCTATAGATGTGAAAGAAAATGCTTTTCTTCTATGTTATTCTGCCTAGAAGAATTAGTCAGAGGCAACTTTGCCTTTTTATGTCTCCTGCAAATTGCGTTGACATTGCTGCAACTCGTATGGCAGTGACTTTGAAGATCTGTGGTAGGTCGAGTTCTGTGTTTTTTGAACTATATAATTGGGAGCTCATCTAGCACAAGTGTGTCCAGTGAAACAGAGTTTCAGAGACAATTTCCCTTATCCCTGCAGGAGCAACCATGCCAGAGAAAAATTTCACTGAGTAAACAGGTTAACCAGAAAGTTCTGTTGGACGTGTGTTGCATTTTCCGGCCGTTGTGGTTAAATGAAGGCTGTAGTGCTTCCTATTCCAAACATAAAGTTGGGAATAATTTTATGAGTTTAATGATACCCATCACCTAATTCTTATTAAAACTAGACTGATGCCTTCCCCTTAGGATATTGCCCAATATTTATTGTAATCGTATAAGTTTGCAATGATTGTAAATCACTCCTTTTCCAAATGCATTCCTCAGAACACGAATTTTCCATTTGTATATGAGGTAGAAGAGGGTTGGGGGAAGACAGGGTCAGGTCAGAGGTCAAATAAATTTGGTTAATGTGCCATGCAACATATCCCTCTTAGAGATACCTAAGACATATTAATATATCAAAATCATCGCTCTGGCTGGCGTAGCTCCATGGATTGAGCCCGGGCTGCAAACCAAAGCATCACAGGTTCGATTCCCAGTCAGGGTACATGCCTGGGTTGCAGGCCACGTCCCCAAGTTGGGGCCACGTGAGAGGCAACCACACATTGATGTTTCTCTCTCTCTCTTTCTCCCTGCCTTCCCCCCTCTAAAAATAAATAAATAAAATCTTTAAAAAATCATCAAAGCGGTATTAATATATCAAAGACTTTAATAAATTTTGAACTTTGTTTAATGCAAGTGCCCAACACATTTTTTGAATATGAGTCCTTCTATTTAAAAGTAAACTGCTATAAGCACAGCTTTTTAAAATGTCCTTCTAAAAGGTTTTCCATTACAGTTGATGGCTTCTTTATAGTTATTAATAGAAAAGTCATTACAAATTTGGGCCTAAAGACTAATTGGACAAAGTCATTAAGCAGAGTAAATGTTTTACTTTTCTTCTCCATAAAATACTTTAAAAACAGTTCAATATAAAATATCCTTTCCACACTAAAAACAGCTGTTCCCATTCCTATACTGAGCTCTTTTTCCCACATACAGCACACCATGTCACTGTGTTCTTCAACACAACAAACCTCATCATGCCTTGTTCTAAGTGGTAGGATCGTACATGAGAGATTGGAGCACTTATACTTGTTATTTACCAAATGTCTTGTTAGAGTGGGCAATCCACGTTGGGGTCAGATACATGCTAAAGGCTCCGTGGCTAATCAGGAAAGCTTATTTCACACTCACACTGAAGTCTGAGGCAGGTGGCGCTGGAACTCAAGCTGTCTACATCTCACGCCTCTCCCGTGCTGAGGCTTCAGGGTCAGGCTGGTGGCGTCCACCAGGTAGGGTAGGCAGGAGGCTTGGGGTGGGTTTGGAAGGGGAGCCGGACAAGACATTCTGATGCTAGACCTGAAAACAGAATGTATCACTTGGTCCACATTCTCTTGGCCTGGACCAAGCCAGATAATTTAACTATAAAACACAATGGGAAATGTAGTCATTCTACGTTCCCACAAAGACAAAAGAGGACTCGTGAGCATCCAGCCAGTCTCTTCAATAACAAGAAAGATCATTCTCAAGAAATCATTTCAACTAGTTCCATCTAATAAGAATGTACTAAATAGGAATGCTAGAACAAATTGGTGTGCATGTGTTCGAGTAAACACATACATAAAGACATTCATGCATTTGAGCAAATATTGTGGACCTTAGCAGTTGCTGATCTTGTCACTGGCCATCTCTCCAATGTTGTTATTCCAAAAAGGGAAGCTCATTTTCAAAAGAGACACAGAAATGTGCTTTTCAAAGCTGTTCTGTAGCCACAGGGTAAAGCCTTTAGCTAAAGCATTACCACAAAGTCATCAATAATCTTTTTGATGCCTCCCATTCCTGAGATGGTCCAGCAGAACTTCTGAGGGTGAGATCACATTCTGTCTACATGGAAATAGAAGGTGATGCAAGGGAAAAAAAGGAGAAAATTCCCAATGACATCTTCATGCTTGGAGAGCCTGCTGTTCATTGTCTGTTTGCTCACAAAGAATAGGCTACACTTTGGGATTTCTTCATTGTCCTTTCCGACAGAACTCTGCCTTTCTTTTTAAATGTACATTTCTATTTTTAAATCAAGAATAGAAGAGGCTTCCAGTCAAGATGGCAGCATAGGCAGGCATGGCTTGCCTCTTTACACAATCACATCAAAATTACAACTAAAATATGGAACAACCATCACTCAGAACCATCTGAAATCAAGTTGAATGGAAGTCTGACAACTAAAGAATTAAGGAAATCACATCCATCCAGACTAGAAACCCCAGGGCCAGCTCACTCAGTGGGCAGCTACAGACCACTTTGAAGCACCGCCACCCTGCCCCTGCACAGTTGATCCTCCATGGAGAGTAGAGTTTGGTGGTAAGTGGCCACAGCCAGTCCTTGCCCCTGACTGGCCTGGGTAAATCCCCCGCATTGATCTGCCAACAGCAACCGAGGCTCATATGCGAGAGGATGGTGTTCTCATCCCACACAAAGTGCTCACCTCAAGTACACAGCTTGGGTGGTACGGGAGGCTGTGACACTGGACCCTCCAGGACACCTACTACATCAGGCCACCCTACCAAGACATGGAGTCAAAGTAGCTCTAGCTAATACATAGAAACAAACATAGCAAGGCTACCAAAATGAGGAGACAAAGAAACATGGCCCAAATGAAAGAACAGATCAAACTCCAGAAAAAGAGCTAAAGAAAATGGAGATAGGCAATCTATCAGATGTAGAGTTCAAAACATTGGTTATAAGGATGTTCAAGGAACCTAATGAGGACCTCATCAGCATAAAAAAGATCCAATCAGAAATGAAAGATACACTAATTGAAATACAGAACAATTTAAAAGGAAACAACAGTAGAGTGGATGAAGCTGGGAATCATATGGGTGATTTGGAACATACGGAAGCAAAAAACAACCAGTCAGAATAACAAGGAGAAAAAAAGAATCCCAAAAAATGAGGATAGTAGAAGCAGGCTCTGGGACAACTCCAAGAGGTCCAAAATTCACATCATAGGGGTGCTAGAAGGAGGAGTGAAAGAACAAGAAATTGGAAATCTATTTGAAAAAATAATGAAAGAAAACTTCCCTAATTTGGTGAAGGAAACAGACATGCAAGTCCAGGAAGCACAGAGAGTCCCAAAGAGGAGGGATGCAAACAGGCCCACACTAGGACACATTATAATTAAAATGTCACAGGTTAAAGATAAAGAGAGAATCTTAAAAGCAGCAAGAAAAAAGCAGTTAGTTACCTACAGGAGAGTTCCCATAAGACTGTCAGCTGATTTCTCATAAGAAACTTTGCAGGCTAGAAAGGATTGGCAAGAAGTATTCAAAGTCACGAAAAGCAGGGACTTATGGCCAAGATTGCCCTACCCAGCAAAGCTGTTATTTAGCATCAAAATGTAGGTTAAAAGCTTCCCAGACCAGGTAAAACTAAAGGAGTTAATTGTCACCAAATCATTATTATATGAAATGTTAAGGGGACTTGTTTAAGCAAAAGAAGATCAAAACTATGAACAGTAAATGGCAGAAATACGTATCTATCAACAGTTGTATTCAAAAACAAACAAACTAACTAACAAACTAACTGAGCAAATAAGAACAGAGACAGAATCAAGGATATGGAGAGTGTTTTGGTGGCTGCCAGATGGGAGGGCAATGTGGGGAAATGGGTAGAGTTAGGGGATTAAGAAGAACAAATGGGTAGTTATAGAATAGCCATGGGGATGTACAGTATAGGAAATCAAGTAGCCAAAGGAGTTATACCCATGACCCATGGACATGAACAATGGTGTGGGGATTGCCTCAGGGAGTGAGGGGTGCTGGGTGGAGGCGGCCAAAGGGAGGAAAATCAGGACAACTGTAATAGCATAATCAATAAAGTATAATAAAAAATAAAAAGCAAAATTAAAACTGAATAATAAAACAATCTTATTAAAAATGGAAAAAAAGATATAGCCATAGCTTTAAAAATCCCGTTAATAAGTGATAATTAGGTGCCTTTATCACTTATTTATTAGTCACATATTTTTCCATGTTTAGCAAAAATGAAATTTTCCCCATTAGTTATTAGTGACATTTAACCAAAGTAATTATCCCCCTCATACAATTGTGTTAGTAGTCAAAAGTTCTATTTTAGCCCTTTTCTGTGAAAACTGCAGAACAGCATCTTAATTTCTGTGAACCAGATTGTCTTAACCTTGCCAAATATAGCAAACTCTTCTGCATTTTCATTAATGAGTACACACATGTTTTGTTAAGAGCAGCAACGTGGGTAGTTCTGTCTACCTTTATTTTCTTCTCATCTCGCGCTAAGCTTTCTCAGTTCTGAATCACCACGTTGGTGCCCTTTTCAGAGCATAGTGGCATTTGAGCAGATTACCTAAATTTAGTTCTCGCTTGACCTAGCGGTCCATTGTTGACAGACCCATGTTCAAATCCCAGCTCCATCTCATCGGACAGCTAGAATAACCTTGGTCCAGTCTCATTACCTCTATGGGCTTAGGTTTCTTCACTTGTAAAATGAGGTTAATAACAATATCATACCTGTCACATAAGTACTCAGTAATATGAGCTGACATTATTCAACACACATGCTTTCTGTCTAATCTCTTGTAATTCCAGAGATATTTAAGACAAAGGTTGTTGAAAAGATTTGACTACAAATTTAATTCTAAAGGGCTTACTACATGTCACCCCTGCAGACATCAAGAAAGAGAGAGGAAAACAAAAAAAAAACAGTCCCTGACTTGGAAAAACTCACAGTCTAGTGGAGAAGATAGATAGGGAACCAGATCACTGGATATAGTCACTAATGGTGTTCAAGTACAACCAAGGAATCAGTGATTCATTCCACTAGAGTAGTTCTGAGGCAACTTCCAAGTGAAAGGGGAATTTGCATGAGAGGCTGAAGGACGAGCAGGGGCTCACCAGGGAGCCGCAGGACGAAGCCCTTCTGCCCAGTCATAGACCAGGGGGGTAGTACCGGAGGCTTTCCGTGCAAGGGTGGGGTCAGGGATGCCAGCTTTGCTGATGTGTCCTCATAGGCTCAGGTAGAGACCTCGCCCTTATCTGTGTTCCAGGTAAGCAGGGAAGACAGGAGAATGACAAAGGCATGAAGCTCAATTCCAGCCCTCAGAATCCAGTGTTCGCAACGAACCTTGCGTTGGTAGACTCATTTATGTAATAAATATATTTGAGAAAACTCGGGGGTGAAAAGATTCACTCATTACAGTGAAAAACAGGCATTGTTCCTATACTGAAGTATTTCTCGACGGTCGTAGTTGTTTCATTTCCCTACGTATTTTCTTGTGACCTGTTATTGTTTAGTTTTTAAATGAATATTTTATTCAGTGTGTATACAAATATATAAGTGCATATTAACTACATATATGTATATAGTACATGTGTCGATAATGCACATATCCATATGTAATGCATATGTAAGTATAAATTTCTATCTAACTAGAGATTAAGCTCCCTGTCAGCAAAGTTTATATGTAACATTTTTTGCCTGCCCAAAGGTGAATACTCCACAAAAATTGTCCAATATATAAATGTATGTGCTGCAAATAATCACATGTATAACAGAGAATGCTCCTCTCTCTCAACCCTGTCATGTTTTTTTCTTGGTTTCTGCCCAAGATCTCTTGGTTTACATCTTATACTTTCTATTATGATCATCACCTCGCTGCTGTTGTTTAAGAATCTTACGATGTGGAGAAATGTATCAACCTACTAGACGTAATAATAACAATAACAATAATGATCACTTTTATTGAGTGACAACTGTATGTTACATTTGGTTCTTTATTGCTGTTTTACATGACAGTCTTGCAAGGGACTCTTCTTACCCTTTCACATCTTCTTACCCTTACCCATATCTTTGCCCTGAGAGGGATGCAGTTTACCTGAGAGCACATAGCCCGATATGCTTCAGGGACCAAGGTTTGAATCTATGCTTCTCAGTCTCAGAAACGTTATTCATTTACTACTTTAGAGTTTACAAAAACAATTAAATCCATTATTTCAATTGAACCCCACAACTTTCTGGTTTGCGGGTAGTCACCAGTTTTGCAGAGGACAGAACTGAGCCTCGGAGAGGTCAAGGGACTTGCCCCTGACGTATAGTTGAAAGACGGCAGGATTCGCATTTTATTCCAGATCTTCTTTTTAGCTACACTATGGTGACTCCGCCGACCGGGGCTGGATGGGCTGCCTCCCTCCTGGAATGTGGTAGGCACCCCTGGCTGTCAGTCACAGTTCTGATCGAAACAGAAGTGCATTGTAAGGTTAACTATTTTTAATACAAATATTTTTTAATATTAACAGATTCTTCTCATTTAAGCACCAATCCATTATGACCATCCACGCGGCCCCACAATGAGAAGCAAATCAAGTTGTTAGAAGAAAGATTTAGTAAATTGTGTTTTTCCATGGACCAGCGGTGGAGAGAAGGGAGAGCGACTTGGGGACAAGAGTCCATGGCCTTCAGGCTTGTGAGATGGATATTAGTGATTCCACGGTGTTTGCCTTGGCGTGCTCCTGATGGATTTTCCCCTTCTGAATTAATGTCTGTCTCCTCTTGATTAATTTAGGGTGATTGTACCGTGAGTCAGTTAATTACATTTTCTTTCTCAAGTCAAATATCATCTGTTGTGATGAAGGCAGTCATTTTGATTTCTCACAAAAACAGTCCCTGATTAGCATCAAGTGTAGATCTTACAAAATGAGTAGGAAAAGTTTTTCCTCATCCAGGGAAGCGGCACCAATACCAGAGGAGCCTTGCCATAAATCTCACGTGGGATCTTATCCTATAAATCCCTACGCGGAGCTACTTGAGGTGCACCTGGTGCTTCTCAGACCGGAGACTTCCCTTAGCTGATGTACCAAATATTTTTTTAAATGTTCTATAAATGTTTTGCTCCACGACATGTATTTTAAAGAGTTTTAAAATACTTTAAGATTGTTCTCTGGAGGGAGAAAGCAGTATTGTAAAGAGAACACTGAATTTAAAGTATGAAAAGTCTACACGTTTCTTCTAAAAACGAAGCGAACCTGCGATCCAACCTCTCAGACAAGTACAATGGGCATCATCGCGCCTGCTCTCCGGACTGAAACACAGTTAGGAGAACCGAGTGACGTTTGAATCATGTGACATATCATATAGTTTAGACGTGTGGTATAGTTGTCACTGCTTTCTTAAGTTCATCGTCTGTGAAGAAGACTTTCTACTTTGCTTCTAAAATTGTAAGTGTTCTCCTATAAACTCATTTGTATAGGATTAAAAAAATAAACCCAGGCGTTCCGATGCCTGGCAAAACAGCAGTGCTCGGTGACTTAGCACTTCAGTTGTGCAGCCAGCCAGACCTAGGGCCACCTCCTAGGTGCTCTATGACTACGTGTAAATCCTCGGGCAATCACCTAAGCTTGACAGGGTTGAGTGTCCTAATCTGAAAAACGCGGTTGCCAGCAGCAGCTTCCTCTTAGTATTGTTGAGAGGATTCAGTCAAATGATGAACGTAAAGGACCCAGTATAGTCCCCTGCCCCGCACTTTGCTCAGTAAATGATAGTCCTGTCTTCCCGTAATACAGAAATGGTTTCTTTTGGCAGAGAATGACTTTTCAGATAATTTCAGTAACTGAAACCTCCGAGTTGTCTGAAATCCAGTTTGGCTTCAGCACTCGTATTGCTTATCAGAAAGAAGCGGAGGGCACTGTCCTAGCAGCTGTCGCTCTGGGATGTCTGTGGACGGCGCCCCCCACCTTCCCCTTTGTCACGTGCATCAGGCTTTGCTTCAGCTAGTCCCCACCTCTATCCCACTAGGAAAATGAGAGTGTGGGTTTTTTTCCCCTTCAGATGCTGGAGAATGTCTGGCATCGCCCTTAGTCCTTTACATAAGTTACCTCATTTTGTCTTCATAGCCACCCTGCAAAGCAAATACACTATTTTACAAGTGGAGAGAGAAACAGTTAAATTAAGTAACTGTCCAAGGTCACACGGCTGGTGGGTGGCAGGGCTGGTATCCCCACCCAAGGCTCTGCATGTCAGCCCTGAACAATTTAATTTTCGGTTGTCTGCCCGCAGACATCCAGCTCCGTGAAGATGCAGGCCATGGGGCGATCGCTGTGTGAACGGACGCTGGCCCAGATGTTGGCTGTAATTACGGTATTTGGGAGGCAGCATTTCAAATGAAATTGGGTTTATTTCTTGTGCTTTTAAAACATTTTAAATGCTTTTTTTAATGAGTGTGTGTATACTTTTAGAAAATAGTGTTTTTAAACTAACTGGCTCATAGTGAGAGTTGATCCTGTATCAGGTGATCCACAGGAACAAAAAAACTTTTCACTCACTCGAGCTGGTGTTCAGTGGTTTTCAGCCTTCCTGACTATCAAGCCCGAACAATCACTATTGTTCACGAAAACAGACTTCTGTTTTTAGAAAGAGTGACTCATTCCAAGGCAACGTGACTTGCCTGTCCCCACCCCCACCCACCGAAAATAAACGTGGAGGGACAATAGAAGCCCCAGAACCAGCACTTGTTTTGTCTTCAAAGTTTGAAAGCTCTCTTGGCTGGCACTAACAGTAGCTTCCTTTTCTTTCTTTTCGAGTTGACAGAGGTTACTTTGTAATTAACTTATACACCCCAACATCTCCAGGCCCAAGGAACTGTGGGTTCTGTGAAAGCAGATGGTGAAAATGCCTTTTTTTCCCTTTCTGACAGCAGAGGCTCTCTGGGCAGTGGCACCTGCCCACCAGGGTCTGCCCATTTCCGTGTCTGGCCTGCTGGTGAACCGTGCACAGAGAATGGAACTTAGAGTCAGAAGACCCGTGTGTGCTTCTTGGCTTTGCTATTAATTAGCAATGCGTTGAGTCATAATTTATAGTCTCTCTGAAGAGCAAATTCTTCATCGTTTGTTCCCATAACAAGTCTTTATTGAGTTCATGTGTACCCATTATTATTGTGTGCTGGAGACGTAAAGCTGATCAAAATCAACAGAGTTCGTGATCTCTGGCAGTCCTTACTGCAGTGGGATAGGCAAGCCTCAGTCCAACAGTCGCCCCGAGCAACGCAGGCATGCACAGTGGACTGAGCCTCCTGAAGGAAACGTACCTATAATGGTACTGGCGGGAGGGAGCTGTTTGGGGAAGAGTCCCTAAGAAAGTCATGCTTAGCTGAGATTGCAAGAAAATAAACATCAACTGGGCAGAGTGGCTGGTGAGAGGGAATGGGAATATGATAGGAAAGAATATTCCCCACACAGGTCAACGTGCAAATGCCCTGTGGGAGGAGGGAGTGTGGCTTCTGGAAGAAACAGTGTGTAGCTAAGAGCTCAGCAGGTTGGAGGGTGGCAGAGGTAAGGATGAACACGTAAGGACGTGAGGAAGGGACAGTGTTGCTTCCCAGATGTTCGTTTGCTCACATACACATCCCACCTCCCTTTCAGTTGGGTGAGTCAGCTCTGTGAGTGATGTTACATTTGGGCTGGGGGCCTCAGAGGCCCTGCACAATTATCTAGTCTTGTGATGCATGAGGATGCTTCACATGTACTGGTGGAGCCTCCAAAGCTACGCGGCCTGGATGTAGGTCCCTGTCTGGAGGACAGTTGATCTGGAAGTCTGGTTGAATGCTATTGTGGCAAACTTTGTGTAAATTAAAAAAAAATAAAAATGTTCTGTATTAAGACACTTATATTTTAGGGTTGTTTAGTATTGTAACACAACATAGCCTGTCCTGACTATTATAGGTGGTGTCCGACAGGGACCGTGCAAACCAAACTAGGAATTTGCATCATTTTTCTGAGACCTTGGGGAAGCATCGAACTATCTTAAAAGAGCCAAAATGATGAAATACTTTTCTTTGGAAAAAAACTAGTCTATACTAACTAGTTGAAGGGATGGCAAGGGGTGTGATGTTGAGAGGGCTTCGGTGAGGGCACCCTGAGAACTGTCACTGCCGTTGTCGTCCTCACAAGAACACCGAGGAGGACAAATATGGGGGCTCTGGCAGTTTGCAAAACACGCACCGTAAAATAAATACTCTGGGTTTGTTGACGTGGATTGGTTTTTGTTATTATTGATTTTATTTACATTTTTGACATGAACCTATTGTCCTGGCCGGATCTCTTGGCCCGAGAAGCCAGCATCTTCGGTCCATCTGCTCCGGTCTGTGTGGCTGTCATCTGTAGACGGAAAGGTGATTCTGTACACTTGGCTCGTCCGCTCTCCCCTGCAGTCAATAGCAGTTTGGTATGTGTGGATGTAACTCTGGAAAATCGCTTAGTGGGAGGGGCTTCCGATGTGTCAGGGCCAAGCATTCAATCAGCAGCCTTGTTGACCTGCCAATGGGCGTTACTTAACTCAGGCAGAAGCAAGATGTTCTCACGTCCTTGCCTGTGGCTACCCATTGGAAGTTGAAGTGAGAAACAATTTGGGACCTGGGTGAGTCATGTAGTAAATTTTAGAAGATGAGTTTTTTAATGATATTTTACTTTGATGATATTTCTACAGGGTAAATAATGAAGAGTCTCGATTCTATGCTATGTGGAGTTAATAAAGACAGAAAGATGTTTACTCAACTTGTGCAAAAATATAGTACCTATGGTGTTTTAGGTGCTCTGTTGGGGGGCGGGGTATGCTGACCCGAAGCAGACACAGCTCCTTGCTTTCCCTGAGTTCACAGTCTAGTAAGGAGAACGGACAACTGTAGCCATTCTATTCAGGCAAACTTGCTTTTGCCAATGAGGGAAAGCTAACCTAACTTGCTACTCTTTACTAACCACTTGGTACATGATTGGTCTTATAGTAGGTCATTATCAGTCATTAAATTTAATTTTTGACACTTCCCCATTTAATTTGTTATCGTAACAACACAGATTGTTCCCTATGTGCTAGACAGTGTGCTAAGAGTTTTATATAAATTATTTCGGTGACTCCTTAGTGCAGCCCTAGTGAAAAGGGGTTGTTAGCAGCATTCTACGGAAGAGACATGCCTTGATGTCCCTGAGACTGTGTTCTTAGTACATGGTGTGTGATGTGCATCCCCTCGCCATGCTCTTCCTCCTGCTACGGTGCACAGCATGCTTCTAGGATTACCTCATTTAAGATGACCAGATAAGATGCATTTTAGACTCATACCTAAAGCTCTACTCAGCATAATGCTGGATGGCAGAGTGTTACTGGTGTTTTAGAAAATAATTTTCCATACTGTACCCAAAACAAGTTTAGGTACAAGGTACAATGTTACAAATATATCTTTACCACTTCCCTTCAGAGAAATTATGTCTATATGTTCTGTACACTTCCAAGAGAAGACATGATAGGTAGCCTATTCTGAAGTCATTTGGTCACTGAGCCATTTTTTCCATGGGGTAGCATCTCAAGGAAATTGTTTTTCTTAAAACATACCTTAGGACCGCTGCCTAGCGTACTCGTATCTTCTGATTTGCTTCTTGTTGCCCTAGAGCCTCACTGCGAAAGGGTCAGAGGTCAGAATGAGACTGTCCTTTGTGATGGACAGGAGGCCAGAAAATCCCTGCAGGATGGAAGATCACTTTTGTTGTTTGCTCCTGGGCCCAGGCTGGGAACGTTATAGCATCCTCCACAGGTGTCAAGTATTTTAAAACCATCCAAGGCCTAACTGCTCCCTTTGTATCGGTCAGGAATGCAGCAGCAGAAAGCACCCCTGGCTGATTAACACAGAAAACAAATGCACTGAAAGGATGTTGCAAAGCTCAGAGAGTTACTGAGGACGCTGAAGAATAAGGTTTGGGGCTGTGCCCTGGGCCAGGGCAGAGCGAGGGGAGGGAACACTGTGATCATCAAGTCCAGGCCCCTAAAGTTCCTTGTGCTGGCCCTGAGGCCCGGCACACTCCTCCCGGCCCTGAGCCTGCTGGCCACCGATTCCCCAGGCGTCTAGTCCTTCCACATTCACCACTGCAAACAGAAAACCCCTCCTGGCCGCTCTGGCTCCGGGGTCAGGCCACCTGGTTCACAGAGTTTAGCTCCCGAGCATGATTCGTGGCTTCGAAGGAGGCTTCAGAAAACGACTGTCTGCCGTGTCCATCTTCCGTGAGGCAGGAGGTGGTTTTTGCCTTGCATTGTTCACAGTTCAGAGAACAGACAGATAAAATGAATGTGTCGACAACTTAATCATTCTCTATAAAATGTTCCAATTTAAAACACACATTCGTGTTGTCTTAGTGAACCATACCTGACCTCATCATTCTGATGCTCATTTTTAAACAGAGATTAATTTAGGTGAGGGCAGTACTTAGATTAGGATCCGGACCATGATCTGTGCTCAATGCAAGTTTGATAAGTGAGTGTCCGCAGAGTTCAAATGCGCACCCGGGGCCACATTATGAGTATCAGAGTTGGGGTACACATGCAAATCTTATTTTTTCATCTTCAGATTTTTGATTGCTTCATATGAAAATAATTTATTATTTATTAGTAGTATTTTTTTTCTGCCACTTACAAAAGAATTGAAGATGCCGATGTATTCTAGACATGTGGGAAAAAGCTAGCATTCTCAGTTAGGAGATCATATAGGTAGCAAGATATTTTTATAGTTGATATTACTAGCCCAAATTCGACAGGAATAAATGGATCATTTATTTTATCACCAGGTTAGCAAAGGGGGTAAAAAGCAAAGAAAACCCTCACATTCCATTGTAATTAACACACAATAGCATTTATTGAGCAGCTTCCGCTTACAGAGCATTGACTTGGAGATTTAAAGAGTGGCCACATTAAACAATAGTGTTTTTCTAGAAGGCTCAGATTAGCATTTCTATCTTAAACTACCTAAAAAACAAACATACATTGTTTGCCAAGAAACTTGACTCTGTCTTAGAGTTTTAAAATTCCCTAAAATTATTTTATGTGGACCCAATGGAAGGTAATCTTTCATTTAAAAAAAATTGCTCAAAGTACTAAAAAGTTGAGTCTTCTGAACCATTCATCCAAGGGACAGAGAATCAAGGCTTTAGTTCTAAACGATGCTGCAGGAAAAAATGACCACGTGGGCGAGCCGGTGCAGGTGACAAGGAAGTGGATCAATGCTCTGCGGAAGGACACACAGGAAACACCAACCCTGTCATCTCAGCCCATGGCTCCGAGTGAAAATCACCCCAGTCAAACAGCTGGCTCTGTCTCTGAACCCGAAGCTCCCTGACGCTCAGCAGCACTCCCACTGAGGCTCCTGCTAGCAGCTCGCCAGCGCTCCCCTCCTGAAGCCCTCACCCTGAGCCCAGCGCTGGCATCTGGGAGTCACCTCTGAGCTCCCAGTGTGGCCTGGGGTAAAGATGTGGAGGAGTTAGTATACTTCATTTGCTCTCAGTTCTCTTGGTCCGACTGTGGATATTGAGTTATACATTCCTTGATAACTGGACTTTTTCAAAATTGTGCATGCCTTTTATGTTGCAGAAGCTGGATTGTATGTGCATCATTTCATATGACATGAGCCATATGACAGCAATGTGGGTCATTATTCTTCTCTTCACCACACAGATAAGGAAACATACCTAGTGAGTTAGCAACATAATGTAGGTTGCACAGCTAATAAACTCAGAAAGCAGAATTTGAACTCCAGCTCTGGCTGCCTCCAAAGGGTTTGGAAACAGCTCTGGCTGACTTCAAACAGTGATTTATGCTACTCACTATAATAACTATTTACTGAGTGAGTATCTATCTATCTATCTATCTATTTATCCATCTATCTATCATCTATCTACCTGACTATTGTAGGCTGAGGAATGGAAGGGAACGATCAGAAGGATAATCACTAGTAAGTGTAATACACTGTTTTTCCACTGGGTCCTTCTGACATTCATTGCTGAATAATTTCTATTTATACATAATGATTCAACACAGATGTCACTTGCTCTATTTTCAGTAGCTGCCCTTCTTCTCTGTACTTTCATTTATTATAGCACTTCTCAGAATTAATTGCCATTTATTATACATTAACTTATAAACTCCTCGAACTATTAGCTTCCGGGGAACTGGGACTGTATCTTATTTCTTTTTCCTCAGCAAGTGGCAAAGTGCTCGGCCTCTTGAGTAAAGTACAAATGAGACCTGGTCACAGACTTGGTTGTCACAGATGGTAGTATTTGGGTCCCTTGTATTAGGGAGGCATTTACATGCACTAGTCATTCTGCCAGATCAGTACTGACAACCTCTGGACTGAAAGTGGCCTTTAATATCCTCTCCCACTCTCTAGCACAATTATTTTAATTGCATTTTAAGGTTTAAGATGTTTTTAATACTTTTTCCCATCCCGTAATAATTGCAACCCAATATGCTTATTTATGAAACCTTCCTCGCCCTGTAAGTCTTTGAGTCTGCCACTCCTGCTCCAGATATTTCTCCATTAACCTAACTGTGAATTTGTATATTATACATCTAATGGGTTAGCACATTTGGTTTAATGAGAATTTGGATTCAGTCCTAGAATCAATTATTTTCTGTCTGATCCATGTCCTTGCATTATGTTCCTAAACCATCGGTATTATAAATGCATGAACTCTCTCGACACCATTCCATTCTCAGTAGTGAAAAACAGTAAGAATGACAAAATAGCAAGCAAACAAATCTTAACTGGAAGAATCTGCCATATTGATGGTGCTCTTCCCTCTTTAGAATGATAAGATTAGGAATTAACTGTCTCCTGTGTAGATACACGCAAGATTAGATTACCAAATCATATTATTTCTTTTTTTAAGATTTTATTTATTTATTTATTTATTTATAGACAGAGGGGAAAGGTGGGAGAAAAAAAGGGAGAGAAACATCAGTGTGTGGTTGCCCTTCACGCGCCCCCTACCAGGTACTTGGCCTGCAACCCAGACATGTGCCCTGACTGGGAATCAAACCGGTGACCCTTTGGTTCGCAGGCCAGCACTCAATCCACTGAGCCACCCCAGCCAGGGCCATATTACTTCTCATGATCAATATTCCTTAGAAATGAACACACTGCTTATAATTAAATGGGTTTGACCAAATTTTCTTTGGCTTGATTGTGAATTACTATTACTCACTAATTAATGATATTATTCATGTTTCAAAGCAATTAAATCAATGTATTTTTCAGACCAACATTTAGGATTTTTCCTACGTATTATTTGTTTGTTTAAGATCTCCCAAGTATGACTCTCATATATAAGGCTTTGGATTTTGAAGCAATAACCAAGACAATCATTATGATTCCTGTCATGTACCTGGTAAGGAATGACTATATCTGCTCTCTCTCCATCTCCTAGCAAAGGCAGGCAGACACAAATGTGCTGTTTCTTTGAAAGACTCATGTGTAAAGGAACAGAATAAGACTGAGTCCGATTCCTCACTTACAGCTAAGCTGGGAATAATAACAGATCCTCAGAAGTGCACACGGGAAGACATTCTCCTTGGCCATTTGTTGGGGAAGAAAGAGGTTGGAGAATTGCCCAGTGTTCCTTGCTTTTCCTTACTCATTCTGATTCACCGCTTTGCAAGTGGATTGGAAGCAGTTTATAATAGAATGCTAAAAATTATACACTGTATTAAGATTTAAATAACAACTAGGAAAAATGCATTTCACTAAAGGATTAGTTTTCAAGCATTTACCTAGGCATTGTCAAAAGGATCACAAGGATCCAAAGATGTTTTCAAAGTAACTTCGGAAAATCATGGAGCGGTTTGGGTAGTGTGCTAATTGATATCATTAAATGTTTTTTATGTGCCTACTGAGTATGAATCACAGTACCGAACACTCTAGTCTTCACATGGAATACAAATGGCACTATTGGCAAAAGTACCCTTTCTGGCTTCAAGTAGTTTATAGTAGTTAGTTAGATACAGAGTTTATGTATTTTTGTATATTTAATTTAAATATTGGCTTTGTTCACTGTCTAGTTACGAAAGCAATATATATCAGTCTTACAGCACAAACCATTAGTAGTGATAATGTGGCAGCCCATTTTTTATAAGTGACACTCTGTGTTATTTATATGACTTCCCTATTGTTTGATGTTTATTTCGATATTAATCTTTTATTTTCGTAAGAATAAACAATGATGTAATGGACACCCACTAAATGTAAAAATGCTTGGTCACAAGAGAAGCATATTATAAAATTTTTTGTACATGTTGGCTAAGGTATATTCTAACATAGATTATATCCAACTTTAAATTTAATCCTTCCTGGCATTTTTTTGTAACACAAAGGATCTTTACTGTTTTTCATAGTCAGGAACTTAACCCAGAACTATTAGGAAGTTTGTCTTTCCTTCAGCAATCTCAAGTGTTACCTTTATAACCGATTTAAATCCTATACTTGTTTCTCAATTTTTTATTTTCTTCCATTAATCGATCTGTCTATTCCTGTTCTAGTACCACATTATTTTCATTATTGCTCTGTCAGGTCTGCTTTACATTGAATACATTACCTCACACATTAAAACCCCATTTTTAATTGCTTTCTTGGTTCACATCCTTCTCCAGATGATGCAGGAGGTGAGAAAGGGGTTGGGTAAGGACATGCGCACGCCACACCTGCTGGAACACCTTCCAACCCCAGCAGCCTCACCTCCTGCAGGAACTGTGCCTGCTGCATTCCAAATGCAGACCGCTTTCCGTAAGGCACAGGAAGTTCACGCCTTGGCGACAGGCTTTCTTTAGTTTACTCGTTAAGGAAAAGAAAAGTGGGCAGGGCAGCAAAATCCTACACAAGTTTTCATCTAATATCTTTTTTTAAAGATTTTATTTCTTTTTATTTTTAAAGAGAGGAAAAGGGAAGAAGAAAGAGAGGGAGAGAAACATCAATGTGTGGATGCCTCTCATGTGCCCCCCCACTGGGGGCCAGTCCCGCAACCCAGGCGTGCGCCCTGACCAGTGACCCTTGAGTTCGCAGCCCACGCTCAGTCCCCTGAGCCACACCAGCCAGGGCTCATCTAATATCTTTTCATTGTGTTGAAACACATTGGCCATGTATGGAGTAGCAGCTGAGTATCCGTGAACCCACCTCCTACAGTGTAAGTTTGGTCAAATTTCTTAACCTTCTGAGCCTCATTTCCCATAAAGGAGGGGTATGAATAGTTCCTATCTCACATCACTTTTCCTAGTAAGCACTCCAAAAAGGTAAATTTTATTATTATGATTCTGTGCCTTTCAATTCCCAATTGTCACAGGCAAGGAAAACACTGGTTAGAGGAAATCGCCTGATCTTCTGAACATTTCAGATCGGCTTGTTGTTGAGAAACTCATAGTAGCAGAAAGTCTGAAAACAACCCCATAAAGACAATACGGAAATATTTTGATTTTCAAGTTTGACGTGTATTTCTTGCTTTTACAGATCCATTGTATGAATCATCACAAGAACACAACTTTAAAATATTTCATTGTGTGTCTCCGTATGTGTATTGTAACAGAAAAAAATTAGAGTGGTTTGACAGGGGGCTTGGGAGAAAACATAGTGCCTAAGGGTGGGGAGTTACTGTACCTGACGTTGAGATAATGAGAGCAGACATTTCTGACATGTTTAAAATGTGTAATTATTTGACCTAAACCTTTACAGTCAGATTCCTTTGTGCAACTTTTCCAACAAGGCAGGTATTGTATTTAAAAAGTGGTGGTGGGGGGCAGGATGAAAGAAAGACAGAAAGAAAAAGGGGAGAAAGGAGAGCCATGCATGTCTGCATATTGATTTGCTTGGGTGAGTCAGGCTGGCCAAGGTTCCAGAGCAGACCTCAGCTCTTAGTCCAGGCTGCCATACTGATGGAGCAGAGACAGGTGGCCTCTGCCCTACTTTGTCAAGGAGACTTCAAAATCGTAGTCCCCTGAGCCTTGGGACAGTGGAGAAAGCAGCTGAGCAGCATGCTCGGCTTGTGGCGTGAAAAATAAACCCTTGGACAAAGGCGCAGTCTGCAAACTGAGTACTAGCCCCACCCTCAGCTATGCGGAGCAGCTGTCAGCTTTGATTAGCTTTTCTGACTCTTAAGATTCCTGGGCTCTATAAATTGCTCCATCCCCTCAGCCCTCCTCAGTCTTCCTCTCCTTGGCTCTGGTACTGTTGATGAGCTGTCACAGCTGGCTGGTCAGACTGCTGCCGCCCAATCAGCTTCTCCTTGTGCCCAGACCCTTGGCTGACCTTGTCCTGTCTTTGCTGTGCCCATCCTTCTGATCCCCCTGCAGTTGAATCTCCTACCCCTGCTGTCTGATCCCACTGCTTGTCTAATCAGCCCGTTAGACAGTTTGATTAGCTGCTCCTTCCTCTCACCCTGCCAGCTCTTCCTGCTGCTGCCAGCTGTGCTCCGGGCCTGCTGGAACCTCAGCATCAATTCCTTCTGACCCCCCAGTAGTGCTGCTGGCTGATCGACTTAATACTGTTTCTCAGCAACTCCCCGATCCCATGTTGTCTCTTTCCACCATGGTCCTCTGATCAGCCTCCTAACATCGCTCCTTCCTGTCTCCTGGGTGCGGCTCTTGCTGTTCATTGAGCCATCCTGGTGTCCTGTGGCAGGCACTTTGCCATTAAGCTTTAGGCTAGGGTTACCTGGGTGGCTACCTTTGGCAAGTAATAACATTTCAGCGCAAAGTTCAAGGCCTCACTGCACAGCTTCCTCCAAATTCCAGTGGCTGGTGCCGCTGTTGGACCGTTTCTGTTCAGGGAGCTGCGTCAGTGGTCCCGGCCTTCCCCATGGGACAGCCTGACGGCTGGCAGTTTGTAACTGGGTTCCGGTGGGTCTCCTGAGCATCATCTTCCTCCTCGTTTTTCCTCTGAGTAGTAATAGTTCTTTACTTTATTGTAGTCGCAATTCTAGATGGAGAAATTATTTGAGTTCAAATTCCATATTTTTACCATTTACCTGTGTGACCTTGGGCAAGTCACTTGAAGAAAATACATTATTATTATTTTTTTAACTCTAGTTATTGAGTAACTACTATGGGCAGTCACTGAGATTTGAGCTGCAGATGTGTCTGTGAACAAGAAGATATCCAAGGTCCATGAATATCTAGAGTTTGCGTTCAAGAGCAAATGCAATAGACATAAGCAACGGGATAAGAAAAATTCCTGAAGTGGCAAGTGCTGTGAGGAAATAAACCAGAGTAATGGACTAGAAAAGGACTTGGGATGGGAGGGCTCATGTAGACGGAATAATTATGAACGGGATCTTGGGGAAGGCGATGTTTGAGCTAGTACCTGGAGGACAAGTGGGAGGCGGCCGTGTGGTGAGCTGGAGAAGAATGCCAAGGGCAAGGGAACAAACACTTCCAAGCTCCCAGCCACGCTTGGTGAATGGAGAAACACGAGGAAAGCCAGCGTGTCTGGAGCATGGCCAACAACACAGAGTGGTATGAAGTAAAGTCAGAGAAGTAATCAAGATCCAGAATATATCAGATGGGGAAGGCTAGTGTAGCATGCTTAATTTTATTCTAAGGATGATGACTAGTCATTGGAGGTTTGGTCTGGATCAATGCTGTTCAATAGAAACTTCCGTGTTGGTGAAAATGTTTTATTTCTATGATATTTGATACAGTTAGTAACTGCTAGTCATGTGCAGCCAGTGGGCTCTCAAACTGTGGCCAGATGCTTCACACTTAATTTATCGTCATCACAAACTAATAGTTATGTCCAGCACACTGCCCATCGGATAACGTAAGTCAAAGATTCACTTTCTTCACGGGGATGTAGAGACAAAATGCTAACTGTGTATAAAACACAGTGGGAATCCCTCCATCTTGCCTTCAGGCAAGGCTTCTAAGTGAAAACACATACTCAAGGTTGCAAATAGGCCAAAAAGTTGTGTTATTAGGACTCAAAAGCATTAAATTGGGTGAAGAAACTGGAAAAATAGTATTTTCCACACATCACGGTGTTCTTTTATTTATTAATCAATTCATTCAACAAATATTTATTGATCACCTATGTGCTGATTGCAAGTGTCTGGTCCAGGTGGCCGGTACGAAGCAATGAACAAGAGCAGCAAATTCTTGTTCTTGTGGGAACTATTTTTTAGCTGTTGAAAATGACAATAAGCAAACTAAATTAGTAATTAGATGATATAACCTCAGGAGATGATTATACAGTGACCTATGTGTAGAATGGAGGATAGAATTTCTTACTGCCATAATTAAGTATAGTACATGCTACTTTTTAAAAAAAAAGACTATGTATTTATTTATTTTTTAGAGAAGGGAAGAGAGGGAGAGAAACATTAATGTGTGGTTGCCTCTTATGTGTCCCCTGCTGGGGACCTGGCCTACAACCCAGGCATGTGCCCTGACTGGGAATCGAACCGGCAACATTTTGGTTTGCTGGCCAGTGCTCAATCCATTGAGCCACACCAGCCTGGGAAAATACTACTTAAAAAAATTCTGTACAGTATTCGCTCCCTTCTTCTATTGAGAAGGAATTCTGCATCTGGAGAAACGTTAGTGAGAGGTTGTGCTGCACATTCTGGATCTGAAGCTAGAGCCCTCAGATCCTTCCTCACTCCAGCCTGAGAGAGCCAGGGTATGGGAAGCTGAATTAGCTGCTACTTGGATAACCTTATTGCAGAATTTTTAACCTTGATCAAATGATGCAAAGATGTGGTAGGATACTTTTAAGAGTTGTTCACTGAGTCAGCTATAGCAATGGTGCCCAAACTTTTCCTCTTCAAAAGAAACAGTCTGTGTTGTCTGTTCAGTAGTTGTCCACTCTAGCATGCATCTTTGTCTTCTGAGCCCGAGTTTCCAAACTGCCGTCAGCTCTATGAACTCATGGTATTGCTCATTTAGGTGATCATTCATTAGTTTGTGGCTACCTGCCAGTAAACATATCTTTACTGATAGACTAGCTCAGATACTTTTACTATTTAAAATGTGTCTCTCTCACACACAGATCCCTGAGGCTCTGATGGTTGGAACCATCACCTCCCCTTAGCTCTGCTGTGTTTCACATTTCTTTCTTTCCCTGGAAAGCCCAGATATCTGTTCCAAAGCACTTCCTTTTGCACCTCAAAGAACTTACGTACTGAGAAAGATCTTGTGGATAATAGGGAGTTTGGGGCATGGAACCTTGAAGAAATATTCTCATTTCCCTAAAAGTCAAGATGCAATAATATTTTGCTCTATTTTCTATAATCTGTAATTTAAAAAATAGACATTTATTGATTTTTCTGGGAAGTAAACTAGGTTTTGTCTGCATCTACAACAGCTTTTTAAACTATTTGTAGAAGAATTATATATATATAGATTAAAAAGAAATATTTAGACAATTACTTAGTATTATCCCAGTAATTAGAACTTTGGATTTTATATGATATTGACTTTTATATACTATAATATTATAGTCCAAAATATACTATATAATATTTGTATTATTTTACTTATAATATTAGTAGTATAATTATATTATGTTATTCTATGTAAACATAGTATAAGCCTGTAACAGTTGTCACTATTAAGTAGTTTGTGTTCTGTGGAGAATAGATCCTTTAAATTTTCTTTCATATGTAGTTAGTAAACAATTACTGAATAATCTTTTAAATTGTAATTCTTTGTTATCCTTATCTGCAATATATGTGGTCTTGAAAGAATACAAAAATAAAATAGAAAACCCAGACAATACCCCTAAGGAATTTAGGTGTTTTTCAGTTATTTCAAAGTCAGCAGATGATATTTCAAAATGAAAGAACATCGCGTATGTGAACATGTGAAATATTGGCATGTATATATACACACATACATATGTACTTTATATACATATAATGTATAACATACATTGATTTGAAACAGTAAAACTTTAAACATTTTTGTTGCCCTCCAGAGCAATCACTACATTGGAAAATGTTTTTTTTTGACCTTTTACAAAACAATATTATAATACCACAGTGCATAATTTAGTTTGAAATCATGCAAAGGTCATTTTCTTGTTGATATTTAAAAGGAAAGGAGGGAAGTTCTAGAAATGAAAGTCATTTTATAAGATTAAGTAGAAAATCAATAGTGTTCTTTTATCTAGAATGCTTACCTTTTATTTTCTGATTGCTTCTCAATTCCTTCACACACGAAGGGAAGAACGCACACATTGAAGATGGAGGGATCGCCCACAGTGAAATGTGGCCTTTGAGACTGTTGACAAATAAGGAGGGAGAATTATCAGAGAGGAACTCATCCGCCGTGTTGGGGCAATTATTATTGAGAGTACAATGACATAGAAAATTGTGGGATGGGATGGGACTGATATACTCCATTAGGTTGATTTTGATTAAAGCCCAACGTATGTGAATAATTTTTGAACTTTGACTTGCTTGGAATTTAGAAACAATACAGACAAATGAAACTGCTTGTGAGGAACTGATGAAGCAGTGGCGGCAGTTGCCAAGCCCAATGAATGTCAAATACAGTTCCGTTCTGCTCCATCAAGGGCTTCCCATGGATAAAACAAAATGTTTATTTTAGGAGTAGATCATTTGAGTCACCAGTTGACTGATGTAGGATGTTTCATTGACTTTGGCAAATAAGGAAGTCGAATATAACCATTTTATTGTGTGTGTTCTTGTTGCTGGGTATTTATGATCCTCATTAGCTTTTACTTTAATTAGTGTTAGTACAGTGGCCTGTGCATTTAGGCTCTAAGCAAATATTTGTTCAATGAATTAATGAACATTATTCAAGTCAATTTGTGTTGTCTGAGGACGTATCAAGAGCAAGAAGCAGAAGGAAGAGGTACCCCTTAAGTAGATGAGAATGTGGGAAAGTTACGTTGGTCTAGTGGGAGAGTAAAAAGTAACATGCAACTTGATGGGTGCAACTTGAATTCTTGAATTCATTACCTGATCAAAACACGGTTTTCTGTTTCGCTAGTGAATTCAGTCCGAGGGCAGACTTAGGCCGTGCACATGGTAGAGAACTCGGGTTAAGAAGCGCTGCATTTTCATTCCGCCTCTACTCTGACCTTTCCGTGGGGCGTGAGGCCAGACCTTCGACTCTCTGATTCTCTCTCAGTCATAGGCTCTCAGAGGCTCGATGGGTGGAAGGAGATCTCAAAAATTGTATTTGTCAAAGGAACCAAAAGGAGCTTTTGAAATGAAGTTAATTCTAGGGGTGTGTCGTGCGTGTACTCAGCTTGTAATTTCACACCGTCCTTTTGGCAACAGAATTACCTGGCACCAGCCAGACACTGCTTGTAAGGGAAAACATCGCCAGATGTAGAGTCAGTCATGCTTCTTTTCTCAAGAGTAGAGATCTATATCAAAGAATCCAGTAATCAATGAAATGTATTCTGGTAACTTTTTTCATAAAATTATAAGCAGTAAGCAACATTACTCCATGTATTTTTTTGAAGGTAAAACCAAAAATATCCAATATATTTAGAACAGTGTGAAGTACTGTACGCTGCATAAAAGGAAATATTTACACATAATTTTCATTTTAACATTTGTGTCCTCATTCATGTACTCAACACTAAAAGATTGTGTTTTTGTGTGTTCTGTTTTTGTGCAAGATTAACAAATCAGGTTCTTAGTGTGGAATTTTGCTGGCTGGATTCAGGTGCATCCGTTCCTTTTCTGAGATGGTAAACATGAATTATGTACTCTGCCTATGCATTTCTGCATTCCCTGAGCTTTGGCTTGTGGACCTTTAATGTGCTTTAATGTTCCTGAGTGTAATTTGAATTCAGTTTCATTACTTCTCATACAGAATGGATAATTTCATCTTGAGTTAGAAGCTAATGAAAAGCAAATTGCAGATACACACACACATAGAGTATGGTAAACTTTTTGTAAATTACAAAAAACAAGAAACAATACTATGTATTTTTCCTGGAAACAGAAATAGAGTAAAAAGTATACAAACATGGATAAGCACTGAATTTGTGACAGCAGTGTCCCTGGAAAGAGAAGAAGGTTAATAGGATGACAATGAGTACATAGAGGATGTCTACCTTATCCTTAATAGGTTATTTCAGATAGATAGATATACAGGGTGGGAGAGAAGTAGGTTTACAAAGTTGTTCATGTGAAAAATAATATAATAATTAATAAATAACACAAGAATAAACTCTCTGTTTTGTGTACTCACAACTATAGACCTAGCTCTGCCCCATTCTGTAGAGATAAATGTGAATCAAGTGTGGGATACTGTGGACGTTTGAGGTGGTTTTATGGATGCTTGTCATTTTATTGTTTGTATTTCTGTGCACTTTAAATGGCCTTTCTAAGTTAAAAATGGAAGTCATATTATTATACTTATTAAGATATAAAGACAACGATAGAGAAAAAGATTTCAGTGCTAGCTAAAGAGATTTCTATCCTTCTCAACTACCATCTGTCAGTCACTTCATGTCTGCAGACATGAAAGAAAAGAAAAGTTTACTAGGTAGTAATAAAATTATTAATAAAACCATGAATGTTTTGTTTCCCTATTGTAATTGTCCTCTATAAAATATTTTGGCAATAAAAATGTGAAATATTATAACATTGCCAAAGAATATGAATGCCTTATAAAAATTGCAGTATTACACAGCTATAAGTTATTGGTAGGCTGTTTTTATGTAGGTATTTGCCTCTGATATCCAAATAGAATGTAGAAACACTCATTCGGAATATGCTTTCATCCTTTGTCACATCCACTGGGGCCACTTCAAATGAAGTTACATGCTCTTTGTCTTTGCCACAAGCACCAGAGAAAGTATGACCTGAAACCAGGGCTTGCTGAGGGAAGAAAAAATCAGAACTTTGTCCTCCCTTCATTAAAGGTGAAGATAATCCTTTAAGCTCTGAACCTTTGAGTGAGATTAGTCTAACTTTAGGTCAGACAGCAGTTTAAAGTATTGGATGTAAGTAGATTTTATGGCTAGCTGATTTTACTTTCTATTTTTCTGCAACTGAAGGAAAGGGGAAAAAAAGACTCTACTTAGAGATGGTAAATAAAGCATTTGTTCTAGGTCATCTAAAAGCAAACAGGCAAAGAAAAAAGTAAACTATCCCTGGCACCAACACTCTACCCATTGTTTGGAATTTGTGGGCACACGTGCACACACACACACACACACACACACACACACACAGCCACTTGTAGGTTTAGCTTATGCAGTAGACTGAAGGTGCTACCCAGCGCTTGAGCAGGAAGTAGAATTCCAAATGTAGAGGAATTCTAATAAAGCAGCTCACAACTCAAAGAATTGCTCTACGTAGCGTGAAACTTGTTTTGTCTTCAAGGATATGTGGTAATACAATGTTTACATGTATCAGTAAGTGATTATGGTGAAATTGGGTGTCTTTTTCACACATTCCCTGTCCACCGTACTGTCTCAATATGTGTTTGAATGTGAGACAACTGTGCGAAGGTGCATTTGAAAAATAGTTTTGGAGCCTCTGTGCATAGACCAACAAGAAGGACAACTCAAAACTTTAGACTCCTTTCACACTATAAAAACAATTGGATAAGGAAGCACTTTCAAAATGACAGAATAAGGAAATCCAACACTTGCTGGCCTGTAAAAGCAAAGAGACACTGGTAACATTGTCTCAGAACTCTGCAAGTTAACCAAATACTTGCAGCAATCCGAGGAGATTTTTTTTTCCAAACAATCAAATCTTGGTGAGAACAGGGAACTTCGGGTCTTTGTGGCTTTTGAACTTGCTTTCTTCTTACTCCCCTCTCTCCAGGTCCATGGTAGCCTTGACAACCAACATTTCTATGAAAAGTTGACAGTGGACAAAAACCCATGGAGATCTTTTTTTCATGACAAGATCACAGAGATGTTTGCAGCAGAGCTTTGATCCCAGTTCTAGTCCGTGTGACCCTAAACTTTTGCTATACTCTGTGCTTGCACTGCTACAGCTCAAAATGCCTCTTGCAGAGTATTGCACACATTTAGATTAACCGTTGCCACCTTCCAAAAGTGTTTTGTGTTTCAGAGATTGAAGGGTGTGAATTGATAAATACTCCCATAGCAGGGAGTATTTTCATAGAATACAAACTAAGTGCTTTGTCCTTGGTTTCATCATTAAAGACAGAGCCTATTGCTAAGTCTATAGGTTGCCCAAACCTGGGCTTAGAGGTTAAAGAATAATCACCTTAGTCATTCTGAACCACATAAATAGAAGAAAAGGAAATTTTAATGTGCCACTTGCCTGAAATTTGATTTTAATAAATACTCCATAAAACATTTCCTATATTTTGGATACATAGCTAAAAAGAAGCATATTTTGGAGCCCGCTTTTAGAAGAATTCATAGCAATTTCATGTGCACAGGAAAATGTCTTTTTTTAAAATGAATGCATTTTTGTTTTGTAAGTTTCTAGCCCTTTCATATGAAAATGAAACCTTTACTTTTTTGGCTGATGGTATTCTCATTAATCATTATTTATCCTTCTAACCTCTTCTTTTTTTATGTTATCTAAATGCTTGAATGATTAGTTCTTTCCCTCAATTTATATACATAAAGGGAGAAAGAGCTTTGTATATAAACCTTTAGCTAATCTGTTCCTTGGCACTGTGGCTAACACCCTGTGAATGTCTTAGGAGATACAACTTTGCAAAAGAAAAAGGAAAATGGAGACTCTCTAAATCCAGAGAGGTTTTTACCATATTGCCTGTTACAAAATGATAAACCAGGGTAGAACCTCTTTACTTCCCAAGTCACTCTACAGGGCCGTCGATAATTCAGGATGGTTTTTCTCTGGGAGAGAGAACTATTCTAAGGACTAAGTGGGTTGTTTTTGTATTTGGGAAACATTTTGAGTCAAGTAATTTTCCAGCAGTAGTATCTAAGTTTTATAATTCTCTATATTTTTAAGGAAGGCATTTTTTACTTTTTACCAAAGAGCTCTTTCCTCTCCCTTTTGCTTTTATATGCCAAAAATATGCTGATGTGTATGTATACATGTAAACTTAATGATGCACATTTGTCACACTGGTTTCCCATAAAGAAGTAGGTATTAGAAACGATCACAGTAATGCAGTATTAATGGATTATCATTTAATTTTGAAAGGGAACTGTGGGATATCTAAATTCTACTTTAGCCTAAGTTGCTGTTTTTCCACACAAAGACCTAAAGGAGATTTCTGCAAAAAAAAAAAAAAAAAGCAGCAAATAATAATTAAGATGTATTACATTTTCAGCTGGGGATTGGTTAGGTTTAAGGTAACGTAGCTTGTGTACGTGACTCTCTTACCTGAAGTTCTCCTTCTTCATTACCCAAATTCACGGAGATAAAGTTGTCAGGTCACACCTACTAAACTCAGAGTAAACGGAGTTAGAAGGATGTAAAGCAGGGTAGAGTGTCTGCCTGGGGCAGAGTGCTCACCGAGCACTGGGCCTTTTGCACGGACGGACGGCATGGTGTCATCCTTCCAGCCACGCTGAGATGAGCACGGCGGTCCCCCTCGTCCACAGTCTTGCTTTCCGGGGCTTCAGTTCCCCGTGGTAAACTGGCATAAAAACATTAAATGGAAAATCCCAGAAATAAACAGTTCATAAGGTTTAAACTGCATGCCGTCCTGAGTCCTGTGATGAAATCTCGGGAGCCCTGGACGTGAACCGTTCCACGGTCCAGCGTTGCTGCACCTGTACCCACCCTGGGCACAGCCGGGAGTAGCCATGTTGGTGATTAGAACGTGGAGGTATTGCAGTATTTGTGTTTAAGTAACCCTTATTTTTTAAATTGCTATTCTGTTACAGTTGTCCCAATTTCCCCCCCCCTTGCCCTTCGCCCAGCTCACTTGCTGCTCCCACGGTCAATCCCCACACCATCGTCAGTGTCCATGACGTTGGGTCCATGGGTCATTCAGATGTGTCATGCAACCCTTATTTTACTTAATAATGGTCCCAAAGTGCAAAAATGCTGATGCTGGTAATTTGTGTGTGCTACAGAGAGGCTGTGAAGGGCTCCTCACTTATCATCAGATGTGGTCTAATACCGTCACACCTGTGACATTCACCCCACTTCATGTCCTCACTCGATACTGTGAAGGGTGCACACAGCACAGTAAGATATTTAGAAGGAACCACATCCTCATAACTTTTATTACAGTGTGTTGCTGCATTTGTTCTATTACACTGTTAGTTAGTGTTCATCTCTTCCTGGTCTAATTTATAAATAAAACTTTATTACAGGAAAAAGCAGTGTATCTGGAGATTGGTACTATCCACAGTTTCAGGTAGTCACTGGGGGTCTTGGAACGTATTTCCCACAGATAAGGAGGAACTATTGTATCACCTTCGTGTTGTAGGTGAGAAAACTAAAGCTCAGAGGTTTATGCAGTTTATTCAGGTTCACTTGTCCGAAGCCTTAATCTACAGCTGCTCTGTCTTCCCTCCACTATATTTTATTTCCACTGTTGTCCTTTGCAACCCAATTCTTACATAGGGACACATAGTCCCAGGTCAGCTGTTATCCCTGAAACAGGGAAGAAGACAGGCGTCTGTACAGGTGAAGAGGTTTCCTGGGCTTCTGGAGCTCTAGAGTTCTTATTTCTCAGGCTGTATGGAAGCAAGGGGATTAGGTGGTTACCCCTACCTTCATGCTTGGCCGGTTTTCCATTGCCTAACATTCTTCATGTCCTGGAGTGTGACCCATTCTCATGTCTGGACATGAGACCTATCACATCAGCCTGTTTCTCTGTAAGAGATTTATTAATTACTCAACAAAGTGCCTTAGGTATGGGGATTCAGTGGTGAATAGGATAGAGGTGGTCTCTCCCCTCAAGAATTTTTATTTAATTGGATAGGGAGAGGGATGAATCCCTCATATGGGTCAACACATGCACTGGAACTTTAGATTGTGACAGTAGCAATAGAGAAAGCAGTAATGGGATAGACAATAATGGGATATGGGGAAAGAATAATTCAGATTTTAATTAGTTTTTTCTTAACATGGTTTGGACATAGAAAAAAATTCTCTGGGGAGGTGGCATTTGAAATAAGAGCATCATACTAATTGAGAGAGAGTGAACTGTTCCAGTCAGAGAAAACACCAAGTGCAGATGCCTCCGTGAAGCATCAAGCGTGGAGATTTCGAGGGAGAGAAAGAAGGCCAGTGTGGATGAACGTGGTGAAGGGGCAGTGATGGTCGATGTGGGGTGCGTTCAGTCGAAGAGAGTCTGACCAGTGGGCCTTTAGGGATTTGGGGTTTCATTCTGATTGTGCCGTGGGGTCTCCGATGTACAAAGTGGATATGATTCACTTCGTATTTTTGAAAAGATGACTCTGGGTACTGTGTGGAAAAATAGAACTGGAGAAGTGGATGGAAGGGTGATAAGACAAAAACAGCAGAAATGATCCTTAGGAGATACAAATGAGTTAGATAGCACTGTGCACTGACATTTCTTGAGCATAATCAGGAAGACATTTCCAATTAACTGAACTTATTGACTAATTGGGAAACTACATACTCATGTGTTAAGTAAGAATTATTTCTCTCTTGTCCTGGTTGGTGTGGCTAAGTGGACTGAGTGCCAGCCTGTGAACTGAAGAGTTGCCAGTTCGATTCCCAGTCAGGGGACATGCCAGGGTTGTGGTCCAGGTCCCCAGTAGGGAGCACTCAAGAGGCAACCATACATTGATGTTTCTCTCCCTCTCTCTAAAAATAAATAAAATCTTTTTTAAAGAGTTATTTCTCGCTTTATTATTATAACCAGCTGTTCCTCATCAGAACATACCTTAAAATCTTATCACATAGTTGAATATTTTGTACAAAGCAGCAAAAAAATTCAGAGTGAGTTAGGAGAAATGTGTTTTTTTTTAATGTGAGTGGAATTAAGTTTAAGAAGACGAGTTAGGCATTTCTATTTGAGCAGAGGAATACTTTGAATAAATGTGGTTTCTCTTTAGCAGGCCTATGAATTAGAATAGTTGATTATGTCCTTTCTGCTCCTCCTGGTAAATGAAAAAGTCAGACAAAGAAAACACTCATGCTATCCAGTTAATGAAAAAATACCTAAAAACAGCAAGCATGTCTATTTATGTTCAGTAGGTGCTCCTAATATGTCAAAAGAATATGGGTATGATTTCATGAAATCCTTAGAATAATCCCGTGAGAAAATATTTCTCCCCATATTGGGAACAAGAAACATAAAACATAGTTAAATTAATTTGCCTAAGATCACATAGTTTGTGAGTGATGGACATAGCTGTTATCCCCGGCCAGAAATGAACATAAAAATTACTATTAAAAGAAAACTTTAAAGCAACAGACTGTCAGTATTTATAAGCAATTCAGTATCTGTTTGGGAATTCATGTCTTGCTATCGAAACTTTATAATTCCAGTCGTGTCTTCTAGTCGTCTGAAGGAGAATAAAACAAGAATCAGGTTGGTGTATGAGCTGTTGGCAACAAAAAGAAGAAAGATAGAAAGAGCAATTAGAAAGACCAAAGATAGATATAAAATATTGGGTTTTATTCCAAAGGTTTCTGCAGATATGCCACAGGCACACTGCCCAGCGTACCCATCAGCCCCATGTTGCTGTGGATGGTTGAAATTGGCTAGTCCAAACTGGCTAGGCTGAAGGTACAAAACACAGGGTTTTGAAGACTTCACATAAAAAATAAATACCTTATTATTAGTTTATATTGATTATACATATATAAAGAGTTGTGTTCTTTTTTTAAAGATTTTATTTATTTATTTTTAGAGAGAGGGGAAGGGAGGGAGAAAGAGAGGAGAAACACTAGTGAGTGGTTGCCACTCATGTGGCCCCCACTGGGGACCTGGCCCACGATCCGGGCATGTGCCCTGACTGGGAATCGACCCAGCAACCCTTTGGTTCACAGCTATATTGATTATATATTGAAATGATAACATTTCAATACATTGGGCTAGATACAATACATTATTAAAATTAATCTCACCTGTTTCGTTTTATTTAGTGTGGCTGCTTACAAGGCGACATTGCATGTGCAGCTCACCTGGGGACTGGCGCTATGTTTCTGTGGAATGGCACTGATCCAGAGGATTTCCTCTGTCCTGTCCAGAGCCTGAGAACCTGGGAATATGAAAAAAAAAAGGCTTTTCTGTTGTTATCTTCTCAAAGAGGGAGACACTGAATAGGGGAACTTGAGCAAGAAAAGTGCTTAAAGAGTTCCAGGGGATTGATTTTTATTTCCTTCATTTCCCACGACACTAAATAAATTTTATTTTAGTCATACAGTGAGACAAAAGTGAATTTTATAAAGAGGAGTTTTTATGGGATTTAAAGGTGAATGAATAGCTTCCATTTTGACTTCAAGGTCAAAGAGTACTCATGAAAGAGGAAATATGATTTCTAAGGTTGGAAGTATTCTGGAGCTTAAAATATTGCAAAACTTATTTTGCTGAGAAAGATAGAATTTAGACCTTGAAACACTAAGGAAAAAAAACGACGGGCTGCCTTTCTCAGAACATTTTCAAATGAGAAATTTGGTCTTGTTTTTCTTAGGAATTGCACCAAAACTTGGTCAAATCGGGTTCATTCTGTGTGGCGTCTACTTGACCTAACGCGCTGTTTATTATTCATTCATCAAACCCATACCTTGGTGTCGCCACCTTGCTGAGTGACCCCAGACTTAGAGGGATGAGAAGGTAAGGTGTTAGTTCATATCCCTGCCTAAGGAACTCAATGTGTAGTTTCTAGCAGTGAAGATGACTGGGTTTCAGTCACATTAGGGTCTAATAGTGCTTATTCAACATGCCTCATTTCTTCTCCGTATCAGTTCAGGATACTTTTGCCTTGGAGAACAACATGTGGAGTCTTGGGAAGTGACGAATGTGCTCTTAAGGGTTATTAATCAGATGAAATTTAGAAGACATTTGTGCCTGGCCTTTTAAGTCGTTGGTCTGGAACAAACAGCAGTCACAATCACTCAGTCTGGAGTGCTGGAAGAGGGTGGGGGAGTTTATGTGACTGGCCGGGCTTCTGTTGCTAATGAATCTCTCTGTGCATCTGCCATAAAGAAAAGCAATGTACTTTTAATTTCTGTCAAACTCACACTTGGATACGTGCACCGTTTCAAAGACGGATTCTTAATCGGGGGAAATGAAACACCCCAACGGCATTCAGACAGTTTTTAAACATTGAGGGATCCTGTTTAATGTTTGTTCATTTCTCAGTTCTCTTTGCTACACAGACGACCTTTCGTCTGTTCTGGGCAACACAGATCAAATAAAAAAATAATAGGACTAACCATTGCAACCTAACCATTCCAACACTTTAAAATTTTTAAATCATTAGGAAGTTTGATCAAATGGTCAGCTGTTAAGTGGGATGTAAGAGATACCCTCTCCAGCAGCTGTGTAGCCGTGGCAGTTGTTTTACTGGTAAAAAGAAGGGAGTTGAGAGTTTGGTATGGATTTGCTCACATCTGATATCTTTTGAGAACTACTCAAGCCAGAATCCTGTAATTATCACATTTTCTGGCTCTAATAAAGTGTAAGGTGGGATATTTTAATCACTGTAAGTATTTGGAATATTTAGTGGGATAAGAATAACTGCATGATTTGGGGGTTAGTAGAGATATAGTTTTTTAATTGGACAAAAGAGCTAAAAAGAAACTAAATTTTTAAAACTATAATTAATTTAGAAATTTTATTAATCGAGAAACATTGCTAAAAGAGGAAAAAAGTCAAACTATTTGGTGAGAGAATGTGTTTATAACACATATATCAAACAAAGGATTTGCATCCATAATGCATTTTAAAATCTTAAAAGTCAATAAGAAAAAGGTAGATAACCTCATAGAAAATTGTCAATTGCCTTGAATAGACCTTTGCAAAAAAGGATTTATTTCCAAGTGGCCAGTAAATATGTAAGACGTTCTTTAACCTCACTACTTGTCAGAGAAATGCAAAATAAAATGACAAGAAATGCCACAACGCATTTACTACTGTAAGAGCAAAAACGTAAAAGACAGAAAAATACCAAAAGATCTGATGAATTAGATAAACTTCAATTCCCAGACATTGCTGTTTGGACTATAAAGTTATTTAAACATTTGAGAAACGATTCTGAAGTACCTACTAAATATGAACATGTGCATAAAACCGAAGCCATAAACTTGACTGATACGTATACCCATTGAAACATATACGTGTTTTCACAAAAAAGAATAATCATAAAAGCAACACTTGTAATAACCAAATTAACTGGCAATGACCCAAATGTGTTTCTAAGTACAATGAGTAAGGAAGTGATTGTATTTTCATGTACTCAAATATTGTCCCATTAAGAAAATGAGTGAATTACAATTAGATAAAATACCATGAATGAATTTCATAAGCATGAAATTGAATGAAAAATGTCATGCACAAAAGAAGACATAAATTTATTTACATAAATTACATGCAATAAATTTGATATGCACATGGGAAAAATAGATATTGATACATAATAATCAGTTATCTGTTGATTGTGCATATTAGTGTAAAATATTTCTAGAAGGAAGCATAGAAGAATATTTTAATTACCTGGACAAATATTTCTTAAACAGGATTCTAAAAGGCACTAACCGTAAGAGAAAAACAGTCGCCAATGGACTATCTCAAAACAAGGAAGTCATGTTAATTAAGAGAATAAAAATTCATGACACATGGTAGGGGAGCATATTTGCAATAGTATTACTGCAGGGAGGACACCTATATAGCAATAAATAAATACTATAATCAATTAGAAGGCAAATAATCCAGTAAACGTCTGTAAAGACTTCACAGGTATTTCACAAAAGAAGATAGGCAAATGGTCAATAAACACGTGAAGATGTGCTAATGGCATTCGTCACCAGGAAATGCAAATAGAACCATGATCAGATACCACCATATTGCCACTAGCAGCAATTCTAAAACAGGAAAGACTGGCAGCTGCATACATGGGTGAGAATGTGGAACAATAGGAACTCACACACTGGTGTTGCGAGTGTAATGTAGTAAAATGAGTACAACCACTCTGGCAATATCGTCTCAAATAGAGCACAGGTGAGGCCTATGAGCCCACAGTTCTACTCCTAGGTACGTTCCTGGTAGCAATCATTTTCAATAATGCTGGAAATAGACCGAATGTCCATCAAGAGTAGCATAGTACCTCAATTCTGGTAAATACAGTGAACTACTGTGTAGCAGTGGGAATGAGTGAAATATATGTACACACTGCAGCGTGATGAAAGTCATAAAGGAGAAATTCTGTATGTTTTCAGTTACACACATTTTAAATCAGGCAAAATCAAACGTGTGTTAGAAGTCAAGTCTGTGGTTATTTTGCGAGCAGGAGTCGAGATTAGGATTAGTATGAGAGGACTTTGGAGGGCTGGTGATGTTCTATTTTTTCCATGCAGATGCTGACTTTACAAATGTGTTCTCTTCTTGAAATTTCATTAGACCGTGTATTTATTAGTTGTGCCTGTTTTATTATGTATGTCATGCTTCGATAAAATATACTTAAAATATGTGAAATAATAATTTAATGAAACTTGCTATGAAAGCAACTAATTTATAAAATATGAACTGAGGTTTCCAAGTACAAAATTAGGGATGTTGATAATGGGGGCAGCTGTGCCTGTGTGGGGGCAGGGGGTTTATGGGAAATATCTGTGCCTTTTACTCAATATGGCTGCGAACCTAAAACTACTCTAAAAAATAATGTCTATTAAAAAATAATAAATAAAATGGTAAATGTTTGAATTTAAGTACACTTAGAAATGATGGCTAAGATTAATGTCATTGAAATCATCTGAACTCCTTTACCAGATGAAAAATTTTCTACAATTATGGTTTATTTATCTGTTCTGCTGTGATTTCATCATTATCACTAGTGATTTAACAAGGGCCTTATATGTCCCAGGCTCGGATTACAAAGGGAAGTCATCTCCTAACCAGGCGCTCCAGTTGTCTGTTGCTGTAAACAGACCTCCCGCAAAGAGCAATTTGGATGGGAACTCAGACATGTCCGAGGGCCAGGCGCCCAGTTCCTCTTCTCGTGGGGCCCTCCCTGTGGCCCAAACTTCCTCATGTTAGATGGCTGAGTTTCAAGAGAGAGAATCTGAGAGAGAATTAGGCACAAAGCATACCCCTTTGTATTGTTTGAACGCCATAGAGTATCCCTGTGCTAAATGAATGATTACATAGATCTACAACACATACCTTTTGAGGAATTGCCTATCTTTAGTAGAGAAAATTTTATGTCTTCCTCACCATGCTGTCACACCTACTGTCTGCTCAACATGAATCATATGAGGCCTGTCCTGCACATGTGAACCATGGAATAAAAAACCTCATAGAACCACCTGGGAATAAAGTTGTATCATGGCATCACATGTGATAGACTGAGCCACTGCATTAACACCAAATGTATCTAGCCATCATGTATTAGAATGTTCCGTCATGGTACCTCTATGTAGTCACATTATCCTACTCTTGCGACCCGAAAGCCCAGACCAAGGCATCATCAGTTCTCGCCTTTATTAGGACAGTGCACAATTTACTGCTGTCCCAAATTCTCCTCTCCTGATTCTATTTCCACAGAGCCACCAGAAAAAAACCAATTTTTTAGAACACAAATTGGACCACATTAAGCCTTTGCCTAAAGCTTGCTAAAGGCTCCCTAAAAATTTTTGAGTAAATCTAAAGTTCACTGTCACGGCCATGGATAATCTAGCAGATCTTTAGCTCTTAGCCTCATCGGGTTTCAACTCCCCATCACTGCATTGTAACCAAAAAGCTCTCTCTCCACTCCTTGAAATGCTAATTTTTTTCATGCCTCAGGGGCTAGATTCAGTCTATTCTCTCTGTTTAAGACAGTCTTGGCAGAGGTACTGGCTTATCTCATCTGTCTCAGTTTAAGTGGTGCTTCCTCCCAGAAACTTCCTGACCTCCTTAAGTAGACCCAACTCCTTCCTACCTTCTGTTATGTTGCAAAGCTGGTTTCTGACCTAACACTAACCAGATTGTGTGTATGTACGTGTGTGGGTGTGTGTATATATGGTTTTTGTTTTATTTTATTTTTTGTCTATCCCATCAGATGGTTAGCTTTATGGGGGAAAGGATTGCGTGCTTTGCTTACCATTGTATGCTCAAAGTTTAGTACAGATTCTGAAATATAAAAATCACTCAGTGGCTAATTAGTTGAATAAATAAATGAACATATGCACCTGTGGCCACTATCTGTATGATGGCTATTATAGATAATTATTCTACAAATATGAATATATTCACGTTTACCACCTATTCATCATACTAAAACAATATGCTGATGTTTTGATGTGGGGGATGGTATTAAACAAATGGGAATCAGAGTAAATTAAAACAGTGATTTAATGGCAGCAGGGACTTCATGGAACAGACTCATGATTTTAGGATGTTCCAGATGTGACTTTTTCATTTACTCATTAAACAAACACTAATTCAACACCTGTTGCCTTCCAGTTTTTGTTCTAGACTAGGTGACTAAATTATGGTCCTAATCCTTGAAAAGCTTACAATACTATCACAGAATATAGATATAGATCAGATACAAGTAAGTATAATACAACGTGTTTAGTGATCCATATGAAGCACTGTTAGAGCTCATTGGAAAACATTCCCAATTACGCCATAGGTAGTCAGAAAAGGTTTGCCTGTGTATGTGCCATTTAAGAAGGGGCTTAAAATATGAGTGGGAGTTTGGTTGATGGAGGGAGAAAGGAATCCTGGATAGAAGAAACAATATATTCAAAAGCAAGATGCTGGAGAAGAAAATGATATAGGCTAGCTGGATAATGGAGAAACTTGAGTTCATACAAGATGTTGAGTAAGGCTAAGTTAAATTATTTTGAAGTTAGAATGTGAAGAGCTTTATACACGATACTAATGCATTTGGACAATTTTCCTAAGCTCTGAGAAATAAGCTTAACAGGTAGATTTATTTCTCTATACAGCACAAGTACTAAAGGTGAATTGATTGTGGTGGGACTATAAGAGATCAGTTAAGACGATATTATATTTGTTCAGGTAATTTGTAGCAGCAATAATGAAGAAGACAGGAAGAAGTGAAAATTGATTTATTTTGGAGGTAGGATTGACAAGACTTGACAAATAAGAAAGTGGTGTTAAAGCATAGTACAAAGTCTAGACCAAGGATCAGCAAATTTTTCTCCTGAGGGTCAAATGGTAAATATTTTAGGTTTTATGGGCTGTACCTTCTCTGTTGCAAGTACTAATTCTACCATTGTGCATGAAAGAAGTAATAGACTATAAGTTCAGGAATGAATGTGGCTGTGTTCTAATAAAGCTTTATTTACAATCAAACAAACAAATAAGGCAGCATGTTGATTTAGCTTGCTGGAGTTGTTTGTTGACTCCTGGTCTAAACAAAGTTTCAGGCTTTGATTTTTGCCAACTTATTGTACAGTAATTGGTTTATCAATATCATTGCTTTACTGGTTTCATGTACATTTAAGTAGAATCATTGTAGTTCAGAACGTTAAGTTTTGGAGGTCAAAATTTTAGATAAATCTTATTCTGGATTCCTAACATGGTTTAAGAAGATAGTATAGGTAGCTGGATACTGGGGCATACCTTGAGGTCCTGAAAGATATTGGAAAGTTCATTCTGTAGCGATTATTGTTATATAAATAAGTATTTTTGTTTATCTTCACTACATATAATTAATACTTTACAAGAAGCAGATGACTAATATTAAGGTACATTTATCTGAGATACATGCAATCAAAGAGATACCCATCAAGCACAACAAATTTTCAGAATTATTCATCTCTTTCTGATTGTGGACTCCAAGGATATTACCTTAACTCAGATCATCTACCAATATATTGAGAAAAAGTCTACACTACTATGCATATCAGATGCATGGTTTCTGCACAACCTTCAAACAGCTCATTATATAGCACAAATTATTAAAGAAAAGTCCCATATAGAAAAGTCCCATGTAGGAGAAAGATTTTACAAGATCACTATTTTAAATAAATTTAAATCGATTTTCCTTCCAAAGTGACAAAGAACAATTGCTCAAGGGATGTATTTCCCTTCTCGTTGTTCTGGAACTGCAGTTTCTGCTAGGGTCACATACAATTTGTTTTTCTATGATTAGTAAATCTAAGAGAAAAAGATGGCCATTATAAGCATTTTCCGCCTTCACTCATTTCTCCCAATAAAGTAACAAATGATGCCATATTCAGCAAAGTGGGTTCATGCCAAACACAAAAACAATGGACTGTCTACCTGGTTTTATACCTCCAGAATTGACAGACGAATACACTGAGGTACACTTTCAGATCATGTTTGCTCCACATTTAACTAGATGGAAAGTTGCAGGCTTTAGCAAGAGCCAGTGCTGAATTCTATGCCCATTAGCTCAATTGAGTAGAACCTAGTGCCACGGTTCAGTCCCCAGAGCTTCACTTAGCTCTGCACTCATTTTCTATATCACTGCCTTTAGCAATTTATTACACCAACAAATGAATCTCATTCTCAATAGTCGACTTCGTACCTATTTCTCTTTGACTGTATTGTAACAAATCTCTGTAAATAGAAGTCTCTGTGGTTGCTTTCTAATGATTTTATAAAAGCATCTGTGCCTGAGCTATTAGGTGCCTAACACAGGATTTGGCACTGAGTAAAGGTTAAATAAAGAGTTTTGTAATAAAGGAATGAAAGACATGAATGAATTTATCATCTTTTGTTTTTTTATCTACTTTATGAAGAGTTAGTATATATGCTCCAGTTTGCAAATGTACACAGCCCAACCGTGGGTTTTCTTTAACCTGGGCTGTGACTTGGAGTCCTCATCTGTGGCTTAGTATTCGGGATTTTAGTCTTAGCTCCTTTTAGTGATCACGCTTTTGCCAATATATTTTTTCCCTTCTGGATCTGTTTTTCCAGTTTTGAAAAGAGGGCTAGGTCATATTGTTTAAAAAAAATTCTAAAAGGAAATTTTTGCAGACAATCTGAGTGGACTTTTTAAGGTAGAATTTCTGGAACTCTAGTCCTAATGTTTACTATATGCTTTTACAGTCACAACCAGTGAGTTTCCACTTTACTATATTACTATTGTATTATAAGAAAGGCATGGACACGGTAAAACTCAGATACGTAGAAAAACAAGGAGAATACAACTAGAATTCAAGATATTGAAGTTCTACCATCTTCATGTCTACCTTCAGTAGTAAAGTGAGTGTGCTTAGTAATGAAAATGCTCCAAACTGGTGAACACTTACTATGTACAACGTATGCATTTACAGGGACAATGCATTGCATTTCTTGTGATTCAGTAATAATAAGTTATGAAACTTTGTCAAGGTTTCCATCTTCTTAACCAACTGGAAGAGAAGGTAGATAACATACTCCTACATGAACACAGAGAAAACGTCTTGTGTAAAGATAATAAAACCCTAATGACAGCTAGCATTGCCCCAGCTGTAGTGCCTCCCACCTCCTCCTCAGGCAAGGATGTCATAAATAACTGAAAGTGATTTTCTTACGAAGATAATTTTGAATATGCTCTATGTCTTTCACAAAATTTGTTACTTTACAAGAAGTAAATTATTTCTGTAACACATTAGAATGGAATGTGACGTATCAGTGAGTTATAACTCTATAATGAAGGCCCTTCTCCAGCAAATAAAATGATGTAAAATATAGTAACCATTTTTCAGTTGTTACATTGTGGTTGTAATTATTTAATATGCACATCACATGTCATAAGCCTCTGATGAGCTAGGGACGCCCTGATGAGGTAGTATGTATGGCTCACCTTCGATGTAATTGTGGGGGAGGCGAGCAAGAGACAAGGCAACACCATCCCAGGAGAGAAAGTTTTCTATCATAAATGTAAACATGCCAGATAGCCCTTCTTCCTGTATTTTCTCTTACTCTCTTTTCTTCTTTTTAATCCTCTCCCTCCCCTTCTATTCCTGGAATTATTGTTACAGGACACAATCAAGCATAAAGCCGTTAGTTGAGGTAGGGTTGGGGTATTGCAGACTGAGCCGGGGAAGGAAGCTTTCCATGCAGAAGTTCCTCGCAGCATGAAGGTTTAGAGCCCAGGGGGGATTAGTCGGAGGCAGTGACAACGCCTGGCAATGATTAATTCAATAAATATGCAACAGGGTCTCGAATAATGTTGTTTACTTCAATGTCATTGCATAATAATGTTGATGAAATTCTGTAGGAACTTAACTAGTGTTTATATCAATTAGCCTATAGTAACATTGATTTCATTATACATTGTTTCACTTAAAGTCACAGAACCTATCAATGACATTATATCAAGGGTAATGGGACCCAGACTTCTCACTGTCAGAGAATGAAATTACAATTATGAAAAGGGGAAAAGTGGAACAAACTCTGTTGAATTAGAATTGAAGGTATCAGTGTGAATTCATAGTTTTAACAGACAGACAGATGGATAGAAAGTATAATAAGGAATGGGATATTTACAGAATTTGAAAGTAGTGTCCCATGAAATACATAAAAATAACAAATATAAAATTATAGTGTTTTTATAGTAGAAAAATTATAGCTTTTATAGTGGAAAAGCCTGGCACACAACATCTTAGTCATACAATCAAAGCACACATCATCAGCGATAGGGCAAACTGAATTTGTGTGTTACCTGATAGATTTCACTGAGAAGAACACAGCATCCTTCTGGGCTACTCTTCACAGCAAGGCAGACTTATATTACTGATGAACAAGAAACATCACACAGCCTCAAATCAAGACAAACTTTATTAAAACAACTTGCCTGCCATCTGCCCCCCAAAACTGCAAGTTCATAGCAGTTAGTGAAAGACTAGGGATACTCCAGACTAAAGGAAAACAAGACCTAACAAAAGACAATGCATGATTCAAACCTGAATTCTTGTACCGCTATAGACACTATTGGGACACCGACAAATGTGAGTGGGATCTAAGGATTTGCTGATAGCAATGTATCTGTGTTAATTTCCTGAGGTGGATGGCTGGGCTGGGGTTACACAGGAGAATGACCTAGTTTGTTATAAATAATACACTGAAAGAATGATGGAGTGGTGGGCATTAGGTTGACAACTTGATTTTGAATTGTTCATGAGAAAACAGTGTACTAATATTGTACTTGCAACTTTCCTGCACATTTGAGGTTTCCAAATATAATAAATAAATAAGTAAATAAATATCCAATAGATTTCCCACTAGTTAAGGACAAACAGCAGGAATGACCTTAAGGGGGCCCAGAGACAGGGTCATAGTAACCATTGAAGGGGAAAAAAAAGGATGTTGAAGGTCTAGGAAGAATCTGAGATCTGAAAAGCAAACATATAATATTATTGACTTGAAATTTAAGCCACCACTAAAAATTAATAAGTGCTTAAGCAAACATATTATATCAACCTCATTAACTGCTAGATTTAGTATTTACAAAATTTTCACTCCATTTAAAAGCAACTTACATATTCAGTTTCTCACAGTGAATGATCTCTCAGGCTTGTGCAATAATTGTTAAAAAAAAAGCAGTCAACCATACATGAATTTTAGCTAGCTATATTAACTTACTATAGTTATGTGGGACAGCGGTGTCTTGTAATAGCTTTCACATGGTATTCAGTAGGGTCCCCAAATGACCTACCACTGGCTTTGCCAAACCCCACTGGAATATAGTTTGATAACTGTTGTTCAGACAACTTGACTATTGATCAAGAAGGAAAATTCTAATGCCTCTCTTTAAAGAGGCTGACAAAAATATGAGATGTGGGATTTTTAGAATGAATGGTATCTTTAAAAGGTCAGACGCTCCAAAATGAACCGGGTGTCTTCCACATAAAAGTAACCCTTTCCCCTGGCCTCCTACTTTCCTGGCAGCCATCAGCATCGCCAGTGCCCTGTGGGCCGCTGGGATCATGCCTGTAGTTGAACAAGCAGGTTTATTACTCTCTGCAACCCGGCGGAATGCACTCTATAGGGAACCATAAGGTGTCTAAGAAAGATGATATTAGAAATAACCTATTAAAGGGTTTGGGCTTTAGGCAATTTTAAGGGAGGTCTAAGGAAGCAGAGGTTGGCTCTAAATTTGGTCTGTCAGGAAGTGGGAGAAATTCTACCATTTCAATAAATCCCATCTACAGATACAGAAGGCTAGCATGAGGACAATACTCTAAATATAAAGTTTAACAGTAACTCTAAATATAAAGAGTTATAACTCTAAATGTAAAATCCTAAACATAATGTTTAACAATAACTCTAAATATAAAGTCTAAATATAAAGTTTAGCAGTGACTCATTTTGGCCAAGAAGTGAGGGATGCTTCTTACTCCCATGGATTATGGGAGTGGTGCAATGACCGTGTTTTTGTATCGCTTTGTTATGGCCTCAGGATGACCTCATCTGATGCTGATGGTATGTAAGATTTTCTTATGTTCAACGGGAGAGAAACATGGTCTAGCTGTACAAGCATCAGACAAGTTCTCAGATGTCAGTCTCCTTTTTTCACGTTTCTGGACAGGCCCTCCTCTCTCCAGTGGTAAAGACCCCAGGTTTGCCCTATCTCAAAGTCTTTTCCCTCAAACGCGGTGCAGCCAGAGCAAGACTTGCACCCTCTCCGGACTTCCATTTGCCAATAGTAGAATGTGTTATTTTAAATAGATGTGAGCTCTTGCTAGCATTGATGTCTATGAATGGTTCAGTCACATATGTTAATTCATAGACTGTAACCATGCATCCCTGACTCGGAAAACTTGACAACATTTGCTTGTGAAAATTGTTACAAATCGATTATTCTGAAGCTTCAGCAGTTCCCAAACTGAAGCCTGGATCAGAGTCATTTGGAGAGCATCACTTAGGAGGTCTAGAACAGGGCTTGGGAATTTCTGTTCCTAACAAGTTTACACTTGATACTGATAACATTGTTCCGGGAACCCACTTTGAAAAACACTGGTATAAACACAGGGCCAGCAAACCAGGTGAAACATGTTTATCATATGTGTTTAGCATACATATTGGTGATGTAAATAACCTGTTTGGGATTAAGATTGGACATTTGTTTGAATTGAAAGTTTCCAGAATGAATGTCCCTTTCCTTGGTGTTATTTAAAATTTTACAATGATCATTTTTGTTTACCTGTTATGTCACCAGGGGCTGGACTCTAAGCGAAATTATCTGACTTCTAGCAGGAGGCCTGTACCCGGTGGTTAAGTAGCTGCACTTGAAGAACAGCCTCCCCCGGCCCGCTCTCCCCACAGCACACATCACGTATCACACATCACGCATTTGCTCTTCAGCGGATCGCTCAGAGTCATGTTTCTTTAAAATCACGGCTTTTTTCACAATATATAGCTCCTCCACTTCAAAATGTCAGTGGCTTCTGACTGCCCTTAGAACAGGGATACACATTCCTTAACATGCCTCGTACACCATTCAGACTATTTCCAGATTCTCAGTTGTTTGCTCACCAAGCTTGGTCCACACAGGACTTCTTTCCAGTCCTCTGACTTGCCCAGGTTCCTCTTCTCCTCACGGGGCCATCTGTACAAAGTCGGTCATCAAGCTGGCCTGTCAAGGACCCCCGCCCTTCCCCATCGCTACTCACTTCTGCCTAGCAAGTTCCTCTGGGTCCCCCGTGTAAGTGTTTAAATGTTCTTTCCTTAGGGAATGGCTTTTCCCGATAGCCACGTCTAGTCCCCAGTAGGTGACGCTCTCAGATATCCCGTGCTTTTTCAAAGGACTTAAGGGATCTATAATTAAATATGTCATGGAATTATTTGTTGTATAACTGCCTCCCCCTTCGGGTAGGTCCTTAAATTCCTCCAGGACATTCAGCATGTCGGCATCACTCAGCGGTGAATCCCCAGTGCCTACTAGCACGGTGCCTGGCACACCGTAGGCACAGAAATATATATCTGTGGATCACTAAGGAAATGCATCAATCAGCCAAGGAGCAACACATACCTTGCGGACATAGGAACATCTAGGAACATTCCTTTTGGGCTTAATGGAAGCTACAGACCTGACACTGTAAATAATTTGTTTATGGAAATATAAATATGGATTTATACTTCAATGTTTTAAGTTTGATTGAATTTTGAAATAACAACTGGAGCTTTTTACACTCGTGAGATCAGAGCTGTGTCTACACGCATTTGTCCTCTCAATGAGACGGCTCATCAGCCTTCTCCCCTGCGCAGGGTACAACAAAGGCATGCGCTCTGGCTGTGGCAAGGATGTTACATCTACAGAGGCTCCCTTATTAAAATGCGGCCTCTCCACTAATCAGAAAAAGATGACTCAGAACAGTTGGGGACCTGAAACCTTCCGAGATGAATTCCAAATTCCTTCTTATCTTGTTAGCTTGCAGCAGAGCTCATGAGATTGCAGAACAGTCCCTTCTTTTAAAGGCATCCCTTATAGCCTTTGGGAACCCACAGACAGGGGCGAGTTTCAATGAAAATGTTTACTTGCATAAATATGTGCACATGTGATTCTTGTATTCGAAATGCAGCACATTTAGAGGACAGGGATGGGGCTGGGGCTGGGACTGTGACTCGGGAAATGTTGCCTGGATGTAACTAACCTATTTTCTTGTAAACCTTGGCATCTAACTTCTGGGACAGAATCCACAATGTTATCCTTCTCAGAGATTAGTTGGATGCCCCTAAACATTGCGGATTTCCATCTGGTGAATATAATTAGCACAGTGCGAGAAGTCTCTGCGTACCACAGATGATAAAAGAGTCAAGGGCCTTCTTGCTAAAAGGTGCAAATCAAACACCGGTGGGGGGTACTGGCGTATCTTTCTGCCGGAAAGGGCAAAATCTGCTCTTTTTCTCAGACTTGGCTGCAGCAGTTACCTTCAGAGGATCAGGTTCACAGTAAGCAAAACATTTGAATCTGTCCATTGTTTGAATCCTTCTCATCTGCTAGGTTTGAACCTAAAAAATAATCCGAATCCAAAGTCCTATTTTCGGTTCAGCACACTATACTTTCTTCTAGTTCTTATCTTGATTTTATAGCAGAAATAATGGCCAAAGAACCCATTCTTGATGACTCTATCTTAATTAAGTATCCCCTTCACAATTACTTCTTATTTCAGCCACTTGTATTTATTTTGTGGCATGTATCATAATTTGTGTATTATTTATTTTTCTATATTTTTAATCTTTTAAAAAATGTTATTTATTTATTTTTACAGAGAGGGGAAGGGAGGGAGAAAGAGAGGGGGAGAAAAACATCAATGTGTGGTTGCTTCTCATGTGGCCCCCACTGGGGACCCGGCCCACAACCCAGGCATGTGCTCTGACTGAGAATCCAACCTGTGACCCTTCAATTTGCAGCCCACGCTCAACTCACTGAGCTGCACTACCCAGGGCTATATTTTTAATCTTCTATATTATAAGGATAGGGGACATGTTTACTTGGTTTTTCTTTCTCTTTTTACAACTATAGCCCCTGGAAGAGTACCAAGCATAAAGTCAGGGCTCAAAAAAATAGATGAATTATCTGATTGAAAGATTTTTTCTTCAATGATTTTGAGTGTCTCTCATTTGATTGATTGATTGAACATGTCAATTATTATTATTATTAAACAGGTAGAACACTGAGACTTAGAGAAATATCATGACTTTCCCACATTCTTTCAGCTGGTAAGGGACAAAGATAGAATTTGAGCCCAGGATTTTTTTATTTCACATTGCTTTTCTAAAAGTCTTTTACTTACAGATCCCAGTTCCCAGTATCCTGGGAAAGAGCAAAAACAATTGAAAATTAGGATTTCCTAACCCACCTGATCTTGCCTTTTCCTCCCAACAGTCTTAGAGGAAGGTGTGAGTATTCTCCTTTTATACGTCCATGTCTCTCAGTCTGGGCCGAGTCACACATTAGCTCATGAGGGTTTATACAGGGGTGGGTGAAAGTAAGATTACACTTATTTGTATGGAAAATAATAAAATAATAAATAATAATACAAAATAACCTGTGTTTCACATACTGTAAACCTACTTTTGCTAACCCCTGTGAATATTATTCTTCATCTCAGCTCTGGGTTTGAGACTCAAGATCTCTAATGTTTTTAAATTAAACAAATGATTCCTAATATAGTTAGGCTTAAAGTATGTCTCCGTATGTGAACAAAAGAGGCTATTAGAGGTTAATTATCCAAGCTTACAATGATAGATGATAAATACAGTACTTGAACATCAGCTTACACAGCTCACCGATTTCTTCTCTTTTTTACAACTCCTGTAGCATTCTATATTTTCTCCTTCCTATTAAAATTGACCTCAAAGCATCCATTAGTTTTATCCTATAACCAACTCTCATTGTCTTCTTGTAGACTCTTACGTAGGCAAACAATCTTTTGCAATGATTCTTAACCACACATAATCTTTGCATTTCGTCTATGAGTATATAGATAAACTCAGATACACACATTTTGCTTTAGATATTTAAATGCTCATAAATTCAGTCTTCCATGAGAGGACATAGCAATTTTTAGCTGATTAAAATGTTCAAATGAATATTCAAATATTCAAAGTCATTTTCCTTCATAAGTGTCCAACATGCAGCCCAGGATGGCTATGAATGTGACCCAACACAAAATTGTAAATTTACTTAAAATGTTATGAGATGTTTTCACTAGTGTTTGTGTATCTAATGTGTGGCCTAGACAACTCATCTTCGTCCAGTGTGACCCAGAGATGCCAAAAGGTAGGACACCCCTGTTAGTACTTACGTTGAATATTTCTAAATTTCAAGTGTACAGTTGCTAGAGAAAGAATGATGAATAAGATCAACACTGATGCGCCACTTAAATACAGCTGGTATTACAGTAGAAAGATAGGTATGGGTTTCAGTAAAATTGTATGAGCACTGCAAAGAGAGAGAGTGCCAAAAATTACAGGACAAGGGCTTCTGGGGAATGAGGACAAGGTCCATATGCTGTTCATTGCATAGAGCCGGGAGAAGGGGTGGGAATGGGAGGAAGAGGAAAATGTTGTCAAAGTGATGCTATGATTCTGGCTTGCTCAACTTCATATATGCTCATATAATGGTGTCATTTACTGAGCTGGATGGCAATGGAAAATGTCACATTTACATGATAAAATGGAGGAAGTGTCAGGAGGGGATGTGTACATATTGAGTTTGAGATGTCCTGGAGACTCCAGGTGAGAATGTAACTAGACTTCTGTACTTTCATGACCTGGAGCTTATAGAAGAGCTCTGGGATATATAAGTGCAGAGGTAGTCAGCCTGAAGTGACAGAAGATAAAAAACTTACTGAAGGGTAGAATACTGAGTGATTAAAGTGGAAACCTAAGACTGAGCCTTCAGGGGTTTCAGTATTCAAGAGCCAGATGGAAGAAAAGATCAGAAAGGGACTGAAAGAATAGGCAGAGAACAGGGAAGATGAAATAAAGGGGTGGTATTGTGAAAAAGAAAGAGACTTTCGAAAGGGTGAAAATTTTCCTCTAAGTTAAATTTCTGAGAGAGCAAGAAAATGAGAACTGAAAAGCCACATAAAGATTCCTCAGTGATCTTTGGAGGAACCATTGTGGATTAGTGACTAGAGTCAAAGCCAAAAATTACAATAGGTTAATGAATGAGTTGCAAGTGAGTAAAGTAAGAAGATACAAAATCCAGAGATAGAGCAATTGGCTTTAGAAATGAGACACATTCTTTTTTATAAGAGGAGAAATAGATGAGAGAAGTTAGATCATTTCCAGTAATTTGTAAGTATGGGAGCAAAAAGACAAGGAGATTTCTGTCTGACAGCTTTTCTTTTCTCTGTAAAAGGATATATGATCTTCTGAGAGTGATGGTGTATCATCAGATAGCTATTGCTGGGTATCAAACAATCTTAAATCTTTGGGACTAAATGACAGCCATTTATTATTTTACCCTATTATTCAGCTGATTCCATTGATTTGGGCTGGACATGCACGTGTGTCTGCAGTCAGCTGCCAGCTGGGCTGCAGGCAGACTGATCTAGAATGACTTCAGTTGAGACAACTCATTTCCTTTCCATGTTGCTTCTCATCCTACAGCAGATTGGTCCAGACTTGTTCTAATGGTGGTAGCAGTATTCCAGGAGTTGAAACTGTTACCTATTAAATGTTTGTTGCCTATTCATTGCATTCAATGCAATGAATTCATTGCATTCATTGCCTATTCGTTGCCTATTCATTGCAACCCCCCGCCCCCGAATCCCCACACTGAAGCCCCGATCCCCAATGTAACTGTATTTGCAGATTATGGAAGTGATTAAGGTAAAATGAAGTCATAAGGGTAGGGCTGTGGTCAATAGAATTAGTGTCCTTATTACAAGAGACCCCAGAGAGCTTGCTGTCACTTTCTTATTATGTGAACCCGTGGCAAGAAGGAGGCTGTGTGTGTCAGAAAGAGAGCCCTCACCAGAATCTCCCTGATCATGCTGGCAGCCTGATCTCAGACTTCCAGCCTCCAATGTTGTAGAAGGTAAACATTTTCGTTTAAGCTGCCCAGTCTATGGTATTTTGTTGTGGCAGCCCAAGCAGACTGATGTAGAAATAAAGAAGTAATAACCCCATGTATATGTTTGTCCAAGTCTCTACTACCCCAATGGCCAAAGCAAGTCATATATCCACCTCTGAATTTTGAGTAGAAAGGGTCTCCAAAGTTATAGGGAGGTCATTCATTGCAGTAGGTTATGAGAACTGAGATGGAAAAATACAACAGAAAAGGGAGAGTAGATTTGGGTATCTGAGTAGAATGGACAGAGTTTAATTCATTCACTGTGGGGCATAGAAGAACTTATTGATGAGACCAATGCATTAGTGGTTTTGGTCTGTGATGAGTCACGCCAATCAACTTTGTGGTATGATTTTTTCCAGAAATTCTAAAATACCAGGCCTATTAGTAAGCTGGGGCTGCCATAACAAAATACTATAGACTGGGTGGCAGAAACAACAGAAATTTTTTTGTCATGGTACCGGATGCAGGAAGTTTGAGATGAGAGTGCCAGCATGGTCAAGTTCTAGTGATGGCTCTCTTCCTAGCTTCAGTTGGCTGATTTCTCACTGTGTGTTTACATGGCCTTTCTGCAGTGTTTGTACATGGGTTGGGTGAGGGGGGGGGAGAGAGAGAGAGAGAGAGAGAGAGAGAAGGAGGACATATTTCTTTTTCTTTTCTTATAAAACTACCAACCCTGTTGGGTTAGGGCCTCACTATTATGACCTCATTTAACATAAATGACCTTCTAAAATCTTTATCTTCAAATACAATGACATTGGGGATTAGGGCTTCATCATGTGAATTTGGAGGGAAATGAGATTTCCACAGCACTGGGGTACAGGAAAGAAAATAGGTGTTGTTTACTTGTTTCTTATTTGTTTTCCCAAGGGTTTTGCCAGATGATGATGAAAGTACAGAGATGCAATGGAAATAATGTTCTTGGTTAGAGATCATTTAAAATACAAACAGAATATAGAGGGCAGTGAAAACCAGAGGGAGATGGAGAGGATGAAAACAGAGATGTCACCAGATTGGAAGTCTAATTGCTTATAATAGCTATGGTGGAGCAACCAAGCCAAAAGACTTCCGTTAGGCTATTAGACTTAATGATTCAGGATGTAGAGTGGTTTCATCAATGACAAGATTCGCAGTATATTCATGAATGTGGATCACAGGGGAGGCTGAGAAAATAACGAAGAGGAGGAGGTGACAGAACTGAGTGGCAAGTGTACTGTGACAGGCATTCCTGTGCGTGTTGGCATCTTCCACTCCGAAGGCGCAGGCTGGGCGGAAGAAAGCTCATGTCAGGCAGTACTGTCTTTAATCAAAAGGAGTGACTTGTACAGATGCGGATGACGCAGTTGAAGACATTTCCCACACCTCAGTGTTTCTGAGTAATCGACAGTGAGATGGCCGTGCTGGGCCTTGAAAGTTATTTATGCAAATAATTACCCTACATTTGCAGGGAACAGCTCCCTGGGTAAGATCTGTACAGTGCAGCAGGAGAAGATACTCAGGCAGGTCAGTTAGGTACCATTGATCCTAATTGGTTCTCTGAGTAAATGTTTGGTTTTTAGATGCACTCCAAGAAATGAGATAAATCAATCCTTACCTACAAATTCCAAAGCTACATTCTGATAATCAGCCAAAGGAGAGCCCAAGGCTCAGGTTGTGTGTCCTGCTAATACATTTTTTTAGCCTCATAACCGACAGACGGCTATTAAATTTGTTTACCTCACCCTTCTGCTTTGCTAAGTCAGTCTTCCATTCTCACATTCCTGAGATCTGGAAGGACTCAGCAGTCTGAGTTAGTTTCCCGTTTATATAGCGCCTCCCATTGTAGTCTTTTTGAAGAAGATTAACCATCTTCAAAGATGTCCGCAATTTTTCTTCCCAGGTGGAAAATGCTAAATATAGGAGGAGCCAAGAAAAAGGGTAAAATTCTCTGGCCAGGCCTTACCCTACAACCACTGTGCCTCTCTTTACATGTTTTCCAGTTGGAAATAATAAGGTCTTACTTTTAAGAGACATGGTTTCTGGTAGAGCTTTCAAAATATTCTATCTCCATGTCTACAGTTCTACATAGAAGAAATTATGGGCTGAGGTTGTGGGTAAAAGGTAAGGTTTTCCACTATTCGGGAAGCATTTTCAAGATCTTCTAGGCAGAAATTGGTGTACCTTCTCTTCATTAATATATTAACCATAACAAGGACCTCTATCCTAGCAATTAACTCACTGTATCATAACTGTTTCCTCTACTAGATTATGACCTCTTTGAGGGTGGAGTGCTAATCTTGAAATGACCCCCAGCTAGCACAGAGTTACTGAATAATAGCAAGCATTTCTTGAGTATTGTTATGATCCAAGAACTAGCCATATACTTTATTACTCTTCACTCAACTCCTTGAAATGCCAAGAAGGATAGATATTATATTTACCTCTATTTTACAGATGGAAAGTAGCACAGCCATTAGTAGGTTGAATCGAAGCTCAAACCCAAAAAATGTAATTCCAGAATGTATGCTCTTCAACAGCACACTGTCACTCAACAGGTATTTATTTAGCATGGGCCATGTGCTATATCTTCTGCTGGTCACTAACAGTCCTCCAGTGTCTTGTGAGACTTGTGCTAATGGGGTTAGAATAACACGCTGCCTTATATAAGTAAAATACAGGTTGATATTGGAAAGTGTTATCAATTAGGACTTTTTCCTTTTTAGTTTCAAGTAGTGAGAAGTCACACTAACAATGGCTTAATTTCTAAGAGTATCTACTATTTACTTAAGAAGAAATTCAGAGGTGGGCAGTATCAAGGTTGTTTGTGGCTCAGAGTGTCATTCATGACCCAGTCGCCTTTGATCTTTCTATTCTACCTCCCTTGGTGTGACTGTGATTTCCCCCTTCATGGTTTTAAGATGACACCACAGGTTTAAATCAACATCACAACTACAACTGCATCCAAAGCAGAGAACAAGGTGAGGAGGGAGCTTACAAAGGCTCCCCTTCCTAAATCCGTTCCTTGTGAAGAAAGATATCTTTTCTGGAACTGCCAACTGGTTGAAGGGAACAGCACTTCCACGACAGGCATGGCTATTAGTAGGAAACCATGCTGCCTGCCATAAAGGAACCCTGGTTGTATTTAGCAGTTATTGAAAAGCTGGGAACAGCCTCCTATAGAGGAAATGACATCTCAGTAACACTTGCAATGTAGTAGAAACTGATTGGCAAGACACATGTTGAGCCCTCGCTGGGGTAGCTCAGTGGATTGAGTGCTGGCCTGGGAACTGAAATTTTCAGTCAGAGCACGTGCCTGGGTTGTGAGCCAGGTCCCCAGTTGGGGCAACATGAGAGGCAACCGCACGTTGATGTTTTTCTCCTTCTTTCTCCCTCTCTTCCCATCTCTCTAAAAAATAAATAAATACAATCTTTAAAAAAGAGTACATGTCAAGGAAGAGAATTCAGGGAGAGGGATTGTGTATAAAACCCAGAGTCAAGAGAAAGCGTGGCATTCTTAATGGCATTAAGGAGCCTACAGGTATTACAAATGCCTAGACTAAACAGAGATAAAGAAAAGTGATAAGGAAGACTCAGTCAGGAGTCAGATTGAAGGGGAGTGTATAAGTCACTTTAGGAGTTGAGGTTTTATATTTAGCAGAATAGAAAGTCATTGAAACTTTCAGGAAATACTGAAAAAAGTAACTGGAGACAATATGAAAATAGTTATAATATTTTTTTGAGGAACAGCATGAGAGATTTCAGTATGTATGTACAAATGTTGGTTTTTAAACATAAATGCATATTTCTTCCCAGCCCTCTTAAAAGAAGACACATTTTTATTCTGTGACCCTTATGCAATAACCACTCAAGAAACTTGTAAAGGAGAGTCCAGGACCACTTTGAAGACAGGTTTCTCTCCACATTTTCTGATTTCCAGCTGAAATACAGTAGGAGAGGCTCAATCCATAGGGATGGGACAAGGGAAGGGAGCTCAGATGTCATCCATACAGGCCAGCCTCCTGGGGCGGTGATGGGGGTGGAAAGGATGGGACAGGACTGGAACCAGGGTGAGGACCAGGGTGAGAGTGAGTGCTTTACTCAGTGGGTGCTCTTGGTGCTTCTCAATGTCAGTCTTGACCTAGCCCTGGGACTGAGGGTGAATCTGAATTTCGAGCTCCTTATAGCCACAAGTATCTCCACTAATAGAAATTTTTTTGTGCATCTGAGTTTGAATAGCTTATAGTTTTGTGTCTGTAGGTAAGTTACTTCATCCTCACTATATCCTTATCAATTAATGTGGGTGCTTTGAAGGGTTGTATGGAACAAGTTTGATAAAATGCTTAGGATGATAGATTGCTGTCACTGTGAAGCTCAGAAAATAGTAGAGTATAAGTATTGTGCTGATAATGGGTTGTAATTAGATTAAGTTTTTACTAGACTTGCTATGTCTTCATCTTACTCTAAACTTGTTGTCTGCCCAAGGAGTACAGGTCATAATGAGGATTGTAATCCACCAAAGCAAATAGTGAGGCGATATATTTTGGAATTGGAACATTGTCATGCGGGTACTCATCAATGTTGCCTTGGGATATGACATGTCCAATTAAGCAAAAATGTGTTTAAGTAGTGTTCTAGTTACTTGGGATGATGCAAAGAATATGAACATATTCTCTGATCTCTGGTAGCTTTTGGGCTAATTATAAACATTAGGAAAGTAAAGCTATGTCTCAGAACTTACTTAAAATCTCTTTTAAATTTTTTTCATGGAGTCTAAATAAGGAGCTCAAAAGCATAAAATGATTAATGTCACCTTACACCAAAATCAAAGTTCAAGATGTATAACATTTTCCAAATAAATAGGAGAATTTGGGTATATAATAATGTATATTTTTAAGAAAAATTGAAGACCATACTATTACATACATAAAAATGCCAAAATAACCTATCATAGTGGTTTGACATTGGAGAGAAATCTATGATTCTCAAACATGTTAGCTAACAGTGCAAAGTTGGTGGAAAATGAATACTGTCACCATAGCAACCAGATTTGAGATTCACAAGGTGAGTTTTAACTGAGGCTCCTGTCTTAGGAATGAATATAAGCAAGTAATTAGATAGCCGAATTGCTGAGACAGCACGTGAGAAACACAAGTAATATTTAAGGAAAAATCTCTCCCAAATTTACATCATTGTCAGTTGTAAACAGCATCGGAGTAAAACCAGAGAGCACTTAGTACTGGTTCACTTGTATTTCAAACTGCTCTACGTGAAGGTTTGGGTCCTTCCTTTTATCTGGAGCTACAGCATTCCTTTGTAAGATTGAACTGCATAAAATGTGGCTATACAGAAAGGGTCCTTCCCCATGAAATGAAATCGCTAGAATATTGTTTCAGTATCCTAGCCGGCTGGTCTTGATGGGGACTTTCGGACCTTAGCTGTAGTTTGAAGAGGCCTCTTTCATGCTTCCTCAGTAGATTTAAAATGCTTCTCTTTAGTTGTTTGGCACGTGTCTTAGGCCTGCGATAATTTGGGTGAAGTATGAGATACCTGGTCACATTAGCTTAAGCTGACAAAGGTGGGGCACATGGACTTCAAGGCAAGGAAGTGTGGCCAAATCCACTTCCGGTGTCATTGCATTTGCTGCGTCACATGGGCCAAGGTGAAGAGCAGCTTGCTCTGTAGACTAGGCCAGCTGTAGGGCTTTGTTAAAACAAACATGTTAAGAATCAAAAGCGAATATGGTCAACAGCTAACATTATTCTATTGTATTTGAGAATTTTAAGAAAATGCCTAATTTCTCAGAAAATTATATAATTTACCAAAAGTTAGTTCATGAGCATAAAACCCAAAGTAGACCAGATGTCATTAAAGCAATAGAGTAATTTCTTTAAATATTTGTTAAAAGTATTTTAAAAACCAATTTCTGTCCATACGTTTTATAGGTGAGTTTTATCAAATCTAGAAACAGGTCATGTTCCTCTTTTATAAAATTAACAGTCTATTTTTGTTAATGTAAAAACAGGAATATTCTAGTTCATTAAAGAAATTATAATAGTCTTTGTGTAAAGACAAGCATTGTATAAGAGAGAAAATTACAGGGCAATGTCACTTAACGTATTTAGAAACACAAGTAAAACACTAATGAGAGGAATTCAGTAATATATCAAAATATATCCTGGATAAAGTGATGGTTATTCCATAAAGATGTATCAGTAATATTTACTTTATACGGCAAGGCTTCCCAATGTCCCCTGAAATCTGTTTTCTCTTTCTTCCACTGACCTGAATTTGTGGCTAGGCATGCAACAATCTAGCAAGGAACTACATTTCCCAGCCCTTGTAGTTAAGAGTGGCCAAGAGTTTGCCAATGAAATATGGGCTGACATAAACAGGGGAGGACCCTTTGGGTAATAGGTGTCCTTTTTCATCTGGATTTGACAGGACCCCGCTGGACAGGGCAGATGAGGACAAACCTATAGAGGGTGCTGGAGCAAAGCCTACAGGTGAGTAAAGAGACCGCGCCTTTTGACCATGTGGACTGTTTAACTTAGACTTTGTCATGATGGAGGAAAGTTATTTGTACTTCCATGTATATGACTAGGCACATATGTAAACATTTATCCTCTAAAATGATTTTTAAAATTGTTTAATTGCTACCATATTTTAACTAAGATTTTTCATGATAAGTTTGATAGTTTCTAAATATGTGTTCTGGTAAATTGCTTATAGCATTTTGGCTTTTAACACATATTTTAATTGAGTTTGGATCTGCATATTTTACTCATTGACTATAGAAATGCTTTATATGTAAATTGAATAGCAGAGAGTTTTTAATTTTGTTTTTACCACCATTTATCCCCCTTTTACCTTCTGCCACCTTGAACTACCCCCCACTCTCCCACAATCACCACACCATTGTCCATGGCCATGACTCCTTTTTTTTGCTTGATTACCCCCACCCTAGCACTGTCTATCTGCTCTCTATCTATGAGTCTGTCTCTATTTGCTTATTAGATCAGTGTGTTCATTAGATTCTACGTATGAGTGAAATCATATGGTGTTTGTCTTTCTCTTACTGGCTTATTTCACTTAGCATAGTGTTCTCCTGGTTCATCCATGCTGCTGCAAAGCATAACATTTTCTTCTTCTTTACAGCCAAGTGATATTCCATTGTGAACATGCACCATAGTTGTCTTATCCACTCATCTTCATTTAGAATAACACGTCACATACCCTAACAACTTTTTCATGTATGAATCTGAGAAAGAGAAAGAGAGATTTATGAATGAATGTATGGAAAATAGATAGACAGTCATTGAAGAGAGAGAAAGCAAAAGTCAGGAGCCTTGAAATTCAAAATCCTACTGTAACAACTATGTATGGTACCAGGTTAATATTGGAAATATCAGGGGAAGGTTTTATAAAGCATATGATTATCTAACCACTATGCTATACACATGAAACTAATACCAAAGAATATTGAATGTAAACTATAATTGAAAAAAATTTTTTTAAAGAAAAAGAAACTGAGAATCCTGCCATTATTCAATGCAGGAGTAAAACTGCAGTATTTCCCACCGACTTACTTCTGTTGTTGCTCTCCTGGGTTTCTTTGTGAGCAGAGTATCCCGCTGCTCATGCCTACATGATTGATACCTAAGGGCAATGCCTTCTGGCAAGATTCGTCAGCCAGAAGAAATGCTATTCTTTTAAAAAGTGGGGGGCAGGGTGGGGAATCAATTAGAAAGCCCAGGTAGTTATGGAGAACTGACAGGAAACAGACATTTTCAGGAATTTCACCTTTAGGAATTTGGAAGTTGAAGACCTGGATATCTATTTACTTAAAATCCTACATGCCTACATATCACCAAATCCGTGCACACACCGGGGGCAACTTCCCCAACTTGAAGACTGACTTCTGGACTACAGCAGTACTCAGATAATCTGGTATGTGGACCGTGTGCCCTAGAAATGCCAAGGATGTTCATTAGAAATGAAGATTCTGGAGATCTAGTTCCAAACGTGATTTGTGACTCTAGGGATGGGGCCACACAGTCAGGTTTAGAGCTATTGCAGTGATCCTGATGTATGTGGTCTAGTCCAAATACACACACACACACACACACAATCAGTATAAAAGGAGCCTCAATCTTTCTCCATGTTCTCAACACACATAAAAGGAGATTCAGTTCAAAGCCTCAGTGAACCCCGCTGGGATCTCTGGGGTGTATGTGCACAGAGTTGTCCCACTTTAGGCTGAAATGGCTGAGGTGGGGTCTTTACGCCCCCACTTCTCTCAGACACCAGACGTGAGCTGCCTGGGAAAGGGGAGGCCCGGAAAGACCGCTGCGGCAGCCCCTGAAAGAGCCTGTTGCTGAAGGCTGCCTGCTGACCACACTCCCCCAACTCGTCAGCAAGCAGCTCCACCGCGGGGACTCGGGGTCAGACCTCTCCAAGCCCGTCTTTAACAGGAGCAATAGAATGATCAGACAGGACTGGGAAAACCAGGAGTGATGCTGCAAATGGAGGTGGAGAGGCGATTTTGGAACAGGGCACGAGAAATGGAAATAGTAGCAATGGTACTGGAAAGCTTTTGATTTAGGGGAGATGGTAAAACAAGATGCTAGGACATTCCGTGCTATATTCATTTTATCGTCATGAAAATGTCAGTTAAGATTTCCTGCTCTGCCCGGAAAAAAGTAAGCAAATGCTATGTGTGAAGTGTGTTCTCTGGCTGGCGCTGGCACTGACGCTGTTCCCTTCCGTTCTAAGAACTCGGAGGTACCCTGCCAATTAAGACCTTATCTACCTCCATTGGTTAGAATCAGTTTCAAATGCCTCAAAAAAAGTATTCTAAAAGACAGCATATTTTTCCTAAGTTTCTCCAAAAATATCCAACCAATTTCCATTTCTGTCAATAAGTACATGAAAGTGTTAAGGTAGAAGACTGAGAGAAATGGAGAAAAATACCCAACTGGGCAAATGAGAACTGACAATGTTGTGTTTAGAATTTGCTTGGTCAGAAACAACATTCTTTCTTCTTTCACTGAAACCAAATTATTCTGGGCTTGCAGTTAATATCACAGTGAATAAATGAAATCTCAACTTCAAAATTAGAAAACACCTTTTGTGATGGGGGCATGGTTCCCTCAGCAAATACAAATGTCCTTCTTACTCTCTGTGAAGATTTTCTTTTTAAGAGTATGCTTGGATCTCCTTTAGGGTCACTTTAGAATTTGTCCAATCTTGCCAGCAAGTGATTATAAATTAGACATCTCTGTGAATAAACATCCAATTTATTGCAATGATTTGGAGATGCAATTTTGCATCTCTCTGTGTCTGGATTTAACTGCATGTAGAAGCAATAAATGTAGTACGAGCATAAAAATAGCAAGGTATGTATTATTGTAAGTGGTAATTAAGAAGCAAATCACCTGTGAAACTGATGGAATGATGTTTAGGGTCTACTGGGCTTGAATAATACCATTTAACATTTGGAGTTCAATTTAAATGTAAAGAACAAAGGGTTTACCCAAAAGAAAATGTAGGTATTGAGGTATGAAGATCATGTGGTTACTGGCACTGTAGCTGAAGACAGTTATTAAGAGTAGATTAAGATATTTCCTTCTTAGGAATGGAGGCATAACAGGAAACCTTTAATTAAGGTGTGTATGTGTGTATTAGGGGAGGGTGCCTAATAGCAATAAGTCAGTAAAAATAAGCAAGTTGACTGAATCAACTCAAAACAACGCATTGTGTTCAAATAAAGGGAACACATTTAGAATTAAGAGAAGTAGTTATGATATAATTATTGGTAAAAATGTATATATCACTTTGAGGTGTTGGCAATATTTAGGCAGGGCAGTTTACTACCATTTCCATTGGAAATGTTGAGCTACAGAATCAGTTATCTACTCTGATCATTGCATTAAAAAATACATTCAGAGGAGCCCTGACCACTGTGGCTCAGTTGGTTGGGTATTGTCCGGCAAACCAAAAGATCACTAGTTCAATTCCACTCAGGGTACATGCCTGGGTTTCAGCTTTGGTCCTCGGTTGGGGTGTGTGGGAGATGCAACCGATCGATGTTTCTCTCCCACACTGATGTTTCTCTTTCTCTCTTCCCCCTCCCCTCCTCTCTAAAAATAAATACATAAAATATTTTTTTTTAAAAAATGCATTCAGTGGAGAAGGATGTGTATTGGATGGATATTCATGTAGGTTTCGGCCTCAATGTACCTAGGCTCAAATACAAACTCTACTGTTTATCAGCAAGTTAGCTAATCGTGCCAAGTGTCAATTTCCTAAATGTAAAGTGACAGCTGGTATGTAACTGACCTCAGTGTATTTCAGGGATGTTTAATGTGCTCAGTGGTCTAACATATAAGTAGTCGAGAATGGTAAACTTCTGTTTTCTTAAAACAACGTCATGCAGTATTTATATTCATGCCATGTGTTCAACAATTTTTATTGCTACGAATTAAAACATGTTTAAAACCAAATTAACTGCTAAGTTACATCAGGGTTTCTTATGAATGGAAATGATGACATTTTGGACAATTCTTTGTTGTGGGGGCTGTCCTGTGTATTGTAGGATATTTACCAGCACCCCTGAAGTCTACCTGGTATATACTAATAACACCCGCCCCACACACACACATAGGACAATCAAAAACACCTCAAGAAATTGTCAAATGCCCACTGGATGAGAACAACTGACTATATCAAAATTGTTGGATGATGGTTTTTGGAGAGTATTTCAGAGATATTTTTATTTTAATGATCATGTGGATGTGTTCATTAACTTAGAAGAGTATTTACTAAAATTTCCTTGTAAAACATGTTGCTAATTTGTAATATGACAGTAAGCACTCACGGAGGCAGGCAGTCATCCCCGAAGTACTACTGTGGTTGAAGTGAAGTGGAGAGTCTGTCCAAGGGGTACCATTTGCTTAAGCCCTTCCCACCCTCCTCTTTCATGGTACCCCGGGGATCCTCCATAGAAAACCAATTGAAATCAGCAGCCTAAGAGGAAGGACCTAGAGGGGAGGAAGGAAGATGATCCTCAGGAAGCACTTGAGCAAAATTTTAAGTGTATCTTATATAAAAGGGAAGCACTAACTTTCTAGCATGCAACCAAGGCCATAGATGCCTAGCAACGTGTTCCCTGTATTTGTGTATTTCCAGTCACTGAACTTGCAGCAGTCACCTCTATGCTGAGTGTTGTGCTAGGGGATGGAACGCAGAGAAATTTCCATCACTGTCTGATTAATAGCCTAGTATGGGGAGTCATCTATGTACGTCCTTTGCTTGATTATATCCCCAGGCTTATTGAAATTAAGTCCGTGTGAAAGATTCGTACAACGCATGAATAAATAAGTAAAATTCAGAAGAAAACTTTCTGTTGTTCCCCTGTAGACCCTCTCATCCCCGCTCGAAGGGGTCTGGTTGAGTTTGAGGAACGTTCTACTCAAAGCCCTTGTGGTTGACAGAATACTTTAGGTTGACAGAAAACAAAATTTACATTGCCCGGTTAAATTGGAATTCTAGATAAATAATACTTTTTCTTCTTTTTAGTGTTGTCCCAAACAACACTTCAGATATATTGGATAAAAAATTGCCTGAAGTTTAAATTTAAACTCACATCCTGTGTTTTATTTGCCAGTTCTGGTAACCCTGCTTGAAATTCTTTAATCAATCTTCCCTGTCCCTAAGCTTTTCCTATTCCTGGAATGCTCTCCCCTCCCATTTTTTATTCACTTTTTAATTTACTTTTTCATGTCACCACCTACTAATCCTTGAAGTCTCTCCTCAATACTACATTCCCAAGAAAACCTTCATCACATGAAATTGGACTCTATATTATGTGACATTATACACCCTGTATTCTTTATGATATGCTTCAGAATTATAACAATAAGATTATTATATGTGCATTTATTGGTCTACTGTGGTTTTTTTCCTAGCTAGATTTTAAATTCCAGACCAGCAAGATCAGGATCTGCCTTGTTCAATGCTGCAATCCCAGCACCAATTGTTAGGAGCTCAAGAAATATGCGAGTAGTTGCATGGTGCTTATCTTGAATAGCTCTGTTGTTGGTTTGATATAGTGCCAGATCAAAACAAAACATTTTACCTGGATGAAACATCATTTTAATGTTAAGTGTTCCTTACTGAGGCCTGGAAGAGAATTCTAGGAGTGTAAGATCAGAGCCTTTTCCTCTTACATGTGACAGAACAGAATCTCCAGAGCTTTTTTTGTTGTTTGATTTAAAAAGAGACAAATGAATAAGAATGGATTTATTTACCCAAATGTGAATGAGAATTAGTAGCGGCTATGTACATCACTCAAAACAGGCAAATTGGTTTTTTTGATGTTCAGATAGTTGATCTGATGCCAGTCTCAGGTCCCACTAGCCATCCTCCTCACCACTGAGCATGAATTAGTAACATACTTTATCAGGGCTTGAACTGCCACAGAACCATAGAGTTTTCTACTGGAAGGAACCTAGAGTCACATAGCACAGCCTTTCCTGAAGGGGATATGGTAACACATTTCCCACAATGTGCTCTGCATTAAAAGCTGTCTAAGGGCAAATGATTTGGGGAGCCCTTACTCAAAGCCCTCATGGATATTAACCATGTGCAATGATGGCCAAGAAGCCTTCAGTAAAGAAACTTGTTCACCTGTTATCAAACCCAACATTACTCAAGATCGCATGACTAAGAAATTATTTTTTAATATTTATTAACATCCTACAAAACTTGTGAAATGTTTATCTGTATGAAGACAGCGAGGCGTAGACTGGGCAATTAACCTTTCCAAATGTACACAGTCATATACAGGTAGGAAAGGGGTCTGCTGAGACCAGTTCTGTAATTCTGACCCTCATTCAGGAAGTTCAAATCAGGGTTATTTGAATGTAGACAACTTTACCTCAAATGCAGGAGGATGTTGACCTGGCATTGTCCTAATTTTTCTATGTCAACTCGTTATTCGGTGTGTAGGTTTTTTCTTTTCTAGTATCACAGTGGAAATGGCCAAAATGGACCTGACAATCTATGTTGAATGTTCAAATACAACTTTCTAAAAGGAAAGGATATTAAAAAAATATTTCTTTCCTTTTCATATCACCCTGCATATAGAAATCAACAACGGAAAATAGAAAACATTTATTAAACATCTATTACGTGCAAGGCACTGTCCAAGAAACTGGAGATATGGTTGTGAACAAGAGAGTTAACTGCCTCTCCTCTCCAGAAGAGGGACAAACATGTAAAGTAATTGTGGGTGTGTCTGTAAAATATGATTTCAGAAAGCGATACAAGCCACCAAACCTATCAGAGTATGACAAAGGTAGACCATGCTCTTTTAAATAGCATGGTCAGGAATGTCCTCTCTAGAATTAACATTTGAAAGATTCTCGGGTAGATTTAGAAAATCAGTGAAGATAACTCTGGTGAAGGAAGAACAAATGAAAATACTCAAGAATGGGAATAAACTTGACACTTCTGAAGATAAACAAGGAAGGCTATATTTCCGAAGTTAAGTGGGGAAAAGAAAGTAAGTAGGTGATGATGACAGGGAATTATGTAGGCACAGGTGACGTTGGGCCTTATTGATCATGACACCGAATTCAAATGGCATTTTACAAAGTGACAGTGAACCATTGACTATTTTTGAAGTGGCTTAAGGTATAAATATTTTTATTTCATTTTATTTATTTTATTTTACTTGTTTATTAAGTTGATTAGGATGGTATTGGTTCGTAGGATTATATTTGTTTCTGGTGTATATTTCTATGATAAATGACCTGTACACTGCACTGAGCGCCCACCACCGAGATCATACCTTCTTCCCTCACCATTTATTTAACCCCCTTTGCCCTTGACTACCCCCCCACTGCCACCCTCTGGTAACCACCATGCTGTTGTCCGTGTCTATGAGTTTTGATCACAGAGTCATAGTCAGCGATTTCCTTGTCTCGTGTCTCTTTCCCATTAGGCAGAAGACGGCATGATCACTGGTTGTGTCTGTCTTCTTCACTGTTCATAGCCCTTTCATCTAGCATGGTCCATAGAGAAAACACCCAGCATTCATTAAGCATCTATAGAGTCTAATTAGATATAAATATGGTTCCACAATTTTTAGTGCAAGTTCATGTTTTAGTTACACTTGGCAAAAATGAAGGGGGGAGATATGAGAGTGATTAGAATTTGGAATCATAGACATATATTCATACCTTAAGAGATGACTGTGGCGGTATTCTCCTTTGCACTTGGTCATGAGACTTTCTTATTTTTATAAGGGAATTCAACCAGGATGTAAATGCTGTTACTTTAGGCAGTGCATTTGCAGACTAAAGTTTGTCCTTCAAACGCAGTGCTCACCTTAATTAGAATAGAGCAGTAGGGAATGTTAAACACTTAAGATATTCTGTAGGTTTACATCAAAGTACATCCCACTGCATACTTGGCAAGCTTCTCTTTATAACTGGATTGTCTCAGCTTTTACCTAAGGCAGCACATTAAATACAAAATAAGGGCTTTGCTTCTGCTTCTCTTCTGCGCAAAAGAATAATCTAGATTTTTTCCAACCTACATAAAGAATCTTCATTTATCAAAATGAAGCTATTATTGAATCTCCTATTATTTTCATATTTTTGTGCCAAAGTTGGAGGGAGTCTTTTCATGATTATGCTGCTGCTTCTGCCTGAAATTTTCTCTTCCAGATCCTCTTTCTTGTTTTTATACTAGGAAGCTAATATTTATTTCTTAGAACCTTTGTTAAATATCTATTGACATGACTGCACCGAGCAACATTAATTGCCCATCTTTTCTATCCTCACAAATCTTTGTCCGTGGCGCTCATTGTATCTTCCTGAATGCATCGTTTCCCAAATCCATCACCTCCTTGATTAAGAGCTTTCCTGGAGAAGGGATTCAAATGCATCTTGTCCAGATCCTCAGAATTAGCCAGGGTCTGGCATGCACTGTGCTCAAAGCAAACAGCAGCCCAATGAAAGGCTGTCAGGTAACACAGGAAAGATACAGTCCTTGTTGTCAAGGAGCCTTTATTATATTTTAGAATAATAGATTAATAATGACACAAACAATGAGGTGTCAAACTTTCTGGCTATCGAAATTCAGGAAAGAAATACAGAGTTGTTGCAGAAAATCTTTATGAAGGAAGATAACTTGAGGTGCTTGTCTCAACTACACAAGGTAGAGATTTAAAAAGTACCTGTGAAGCTCATTATAATAGTTGGTATTTACATGCAACTGAACTGACAAGAAATGATGTGAGTTCTGGGAGAGTAACAAGTGACTAGGAACATACCTACTTAACTCGCTGCTCTAATAATGAAACAGGGGCTCTTTACAGAGATTGTTGAGGGAAAAGATGCACTCCACAGGACTCTGGGCACACATTCCAACAGATGCTTTAACTGGAGTTTAATTAATTAACTGGCCGATAGTAGTTATGCAGATTAATTTCTCTAGGGGAACAAAAGCAAAAAAAAGTCCTTGGGGAGAAGGCTACTTTCAGAGCAGAATAAATAAGTCATTTTCTGCCCTCTGATGCCTTTTCTTTACCGCATGGCAATGAGGCCCTGCTTAGGCAGCCTAGCTATTACCGAGGTCCCAACAATTAGAAAGGAGACTAGGAAGATCAATTAGTACTCGTGTGTATAACATTTGCTATTTGTCTAGATGGAAAGGCAGGATTTTGTATTATTTTGGAAGCGTGGTGCCTGCTTCATGTTCCCAGAATTCTCAATCTGTCTCTCAACACGGTTGAACACAGACAAGGAGGAGAGGGTGTTTATGATGCTGCCCGTTTGTATATTGGCCACATAGGCTGATCAAATTCCAGAAGCCAGAGACAAAGTCATCTCAGGAGAGATGGTGTGGACTGTTCTTTTAAAGAGCACGAGGAAGGGGAGCCTGGTGTATGTGAGTCTCTAGAACAACCAGCTTTCACTGGAGTTCAGGCTCTCATCGTGCTGCAGGCATAATTTGTATGGTACAGTATTGGAATAAATGATGCAGAATTAAATTTTAATTTTTTTAAAGAAGTAAAAAACTAAACTTTTTCTTTTGGAGATGATTATTACATTATTATACTAAGATCATTTGATTTAGGGTAGAAACTACATGCAATTAAATTGGGATGTTAAAAAATGTTTGAACTATCATTTCTGGAAGAGAGAAAAAGGAGAAATGACTTTCACAGATGGTTCTTTTTTCTCTTTTGATTGTTTTTTTCCCTTTTTTCATTTTTTCCCTTTCTCATTTTCTCTGTCTTCTCCTAACCCTACCCTAGCTTACTTTACTTTTCTCAAAAAAGTGATCCGATCAAAAATATGAGGGCTGACTATCAATCTCAGTTCATTTCAAATTACTCAGGTCAAAAATATCTAGTGTCTTTTCGGTACAGTGATAGGCCAGATTTTGAAGACTTTGTGTAACACACTGGTAACTGAAAAACATATTTTTGAAGAGCATTTTTTATCAAGAAAATTCACTTATTTTTTTAAACCAAGCGCTGTAGCACAAGTTCACGTTACACTGATGTAGTGACATAAACGTGCCTTGCCTCCTTCCTCCTCAATCTTCTTTATTAGAACACTTAGCCGGCCGTTGTGACACGGCGAGAGGAGGGAACTGATTCCGATTCCCACAGAAATGGCAACTGGTCAAGCCGAAATCAGGGCTGTTGCCGTGGCACGTTGCCGGCGAGGATTCCTAGGGTGCACTTACCTGGGCAGACGCATACGGAGCGCGCAGCAGACTGGCCCCGAGCAAGGCTGACCTGACGTCAGTTCAGCACCTGCCCTTCGGCAACACGCTGGGCCCTTTTATTACCGGGAACAGCTCCACGGAGCGGCCTGCGCTGCCCCGGACCAGAGCGGCAGCTGTGGGTTTTCCTTCTGCCCGAGGAACACGAAGGACCGCGTCCATGCGAGGGGTCTGCGTGGAGAGCAGATTTCTCACTTCACTCTTTTTTTTTCTCCTGGAGTTGACCCACAACGCCTGCACAAGCAGGTGGGGGAAGTTAGCCTGCGACCCACAACACTCTGAGAAGGTTTACTGACCTAAAGAACGGGCTCGGAACTTGAGAATATTAAACCACAAAGGGCGTGGTGGGGGGCGCTTGGAATGATGCTTGTTTTTCCTGGTGTGATTTCTGGCCATCAGTGACTGCCACCACCGTCCAAGGTGGTGTAAGGCGCGGTACCTAGGACCATACAGCTTTTGGAGGGCTTCTGAACGTGTTTGAAATGAGATAGAAAATTTATATACACGTACTTGAAAACAGAAAAATTAAAATTACTGTTTCGCTGCAAATTATTTTATGACTAGACAACTACATCTCAGTGCCATTCTTATGTAGAGATGAAAATCATGAAGTATAGGCTAAAATCGTAAGTAAAAATGAATAGTGGATCTTGTGATAAACTCAAAATTTAAAAAAGTTAGAAAATTCCACTTTCACTTAGTTGTTATAACTACTTATGATATATGATGGGTTTGTGGGAATATTTTAATATGCCTAGTGCAGCGTGGGGTAAGGACTCTCAAAGTAGAAATGCATGGACTATGAAGGCCTACGACGGCACTACCGTCATCTCCTCACACAGAAATTGTGAGCTCTGTGTCTTTACTGTGTCGCTCATCCACGCCATTCCCAACCCACAGGAGTCCGCTTCCCCAGCCCTAATCACCTGGTCTCTCCAAGTTTCTAGCAGTAGTTCTTTCGGCCTCCAGTTGTGTTCTTCTCTTGTAAATCATCCTCACTGCTGCTCCACGTCGGGCAGCTCTGACCTCAGGGTCACACCGCTCCGACCTTGTTCTCCCCTCTCAGTGACGCCCGGTACTTGCAGAGCAAACGCTGACCTCACGGTTCTGGCCCAGCGAAGCCACCTCCCCAGACTCATCTATCTCCGTCGCATCCATTGCCTTCCCTTTCTCTTTTCCGTGCACGCAGCTCTTCCTTTTGGTCGGATTTAAGTTCTTGTGGTTCCTTAAATCATGAACATACTTTTCTCCTTTGGGCTTTTGCCTGTGGTCTTCACGCTGCTGGAAACGTTGCCACATCCCTAACCACACGGTGCAAAGCGGGTAACATATCCTCATCCTTGAGATCTCAAAATACACAACATTCATGATCCTCAGACCCTCCTCTCTCCAGCCGTCATACTTGACTGATTGATCCTTCTCCATCTCATGCTCAGGCCTCCTTCTCTGTGTTGTTTTCACACTGTTCTCCTTTTTGGAATTCCCTAGCTCGTTCTTTAACCGTTTAACCTGTATGCAGTTCCCAAGTCTTTCAGTAACACTACCTACAAGAAGCCTTCTTTGGCTACCACTCTTCACTATTATAAATTTTATTCTTGTCCTGGCCAGGTGGCTCAGTTGGTTGGAACATGGTTCCTCTTGATCACCGGTCAGGGCATATACCTACGTCGTGGGTTTGGTCCCTGGTCTGGGCATGTACAAGAGGCAAATGATCCATGTTTCTCTTTCACATTGATGTTTCCCTCTCCCTCTCTTTCCATCTCTCTCTCCCCTCTTTTCTCTCTTTCTAAAATTAATAAATGTATCCTAGGGTGAGGATTAAAAGATTTAATTCTCAGAACATATAACATACATTATCTGTTTAATTTATTCAACATTTACTATATCCTTCTCTGAAACATCACTGAAGGCTTGTCATAAATGGTAATTCTGTTATGGCAGGCACAGTTTTGATATGGGAAGAACAAACTGCAAGAATTCTGTGTATTCCTTGAAGCACCTACCAGAATGGTTTATTTACACAGAAGGGGCCTGGCAAAAAATAAAACAATTAACTGAGTGAATAAGTAGATATGTGGCAATATGATGATTTTGTTGTAAGTGGGAAAGGGTTATTTTATACCAATTGAAAAAATAAATCATGAAAAGTTATTGAAAAATCAGATTATAAGAAATTTCACAAAAACTATGAGTCCTTAATACATGTGGCTTTGAGAAATGGGTAGTGGTAACTTGCTGTGAGTTTATGGCCAAAATACAATTGACTCTGATGGGAAATCATTATATACAACGTATCGGTGTTCCATGCACATCTCCATATTCTTTAGTTTGTACGTTGTTTCTGTGCATTCAGGCTCCTTTTACATTCAAAATGGAAGGAATTAACATAATGCAACATCTGCCGATGAAGTGTGTTTTGATCTGCCAGTATTATAACCTCGGAACACAATATTGTGGTAATTGCCACCTGTTTTTGTATTTTCAGTCAGTAAAATGCCGTTGTAATATTTAGCCTTCATGTTTTGTGGAGATGGTAAATAGAATACTGCTGTGTTAAGTACACCAAACACAGTAATTTAAAAAGCAATTAATTAGACTCATCTTGATGGGCCACAGCATTGTAAATACGGGATAAGGCGTAGACACTGTGATTATATATGCTAACTAGTATCCCTTTTGGGAGAATTCACACCTAAAAATATGAAGCAATAATAAAAAAAGAAATTAAGATTTGAGAGAGAAATCACAAAACTTTATTGTACTATCGCAGCCTGAGGTTGTATTTTCACATCACTTCAAAACAACAAATAACACAATCAGTAAGAAAACAGAAACAGAACCATAAAAAAAAAAAACAACTAGGTCACCAGGTTTCGGCTTCTGTGTTGTTTGATGTTTTGTTATGTCTGTACTGCAGGAAAAAATGTTGAATGCCTGAACTGCTCATTTGGCTGTCAATTTTGTTGGTAAGGTACACTGTAGCTTTTTGAATCTGAGAAATCAGCTTGCTGGAGGCCTTGCCTGCTATTTAAACAGTATAGTGGCAGAAATCAGTAGCCTTCCACCGCACATTCCTACTTTTTTCCATCCATAGTGTATAGCTGTGGCTGGCACGTGGGTTGCTGGCTAGAAATTACATTTCCTTGCATGTAGATGGGACCATATATCTAGCTCTTGATGAGGAAATGTGAGTTAAAATGATGTGGTTTCGCTTCCAGGCTAGGTTGGTTAACAAGACGGGGTATGCCTTCTCCGTGCTCCTGTTCACACTTGATTTGATTGTTGAGCGCAAAAGCTTCCCAGTACCTAGAGATGGTGGAGCTGTAAAATTAAAGGAGTCCCTGAGTTACCAGATGGATAAGGGCTACTCACTGACCAGGAACATCTCCACGGAAATGACGTGAGCAAGGAATACACTTGTATGTGCAGCTTACTGAAATGTGGTGGTTTGTTATAGCAGTCAGAGTTGTTCTGTGATCATTAGCACTAGTGTGGAGACCTCAGCATTGCCCTACTGTTCACAGTTAGATTCTTTGGCTACCAAATCTGATTGCATACTACAAAGAAGTCTTACCACACATAATTCTAGAGTAAACATTCTTCATAATCATTTTCTCAATCATCTGTCTATTCCTGTAAAATACATATTCAGTGTCTTTGATGATAAAGTGCTAGCAACGCAGAGGTAAATGTTTTAGCAGTGCACTTTCAAATGTGAAAAGGTATGATGTTTTGAAATTTCATCACCATTCCAAGATATTCTGTGTGTTCAAGCAGTGTGGTCGTCCTGTGTCACGAGCATGATATTTCTGCCCAATCAGTAAAGGATTGGTTATTGTGAAATGCAAGGATCAGTTGTTATGTACACTGCCCACTTCTGGGTGAAACAGGGGATGCAAGCATATATAAGGATGGGTCCTGACACCTGGGTGTACAATCTGCCAGGGAGTCAGTATTACCACTCACATATCAATTAATAACACAGATATCACATAATTAGATTTCACTTCTCATTTGTTGTAAACATTCATGCACAAGCAGAGCTAAGGTGAGTACTTCCTTGAATTTATATGCAGATTCTGGGACAAAAAAGGTTGACCTCCTTCTGTTGGGGTAACTGAGCTGAAATGCTGTGACCTTCAATTTGCCATCTGTTGGTTGAGTATCATGGAAAAGGAGGCAACGTACAGAGAGTTGGACATAAACAAGATAAACCATAAACTGCTTCAGTTCATGGTTCCAGTTGTACCCGATACTAACAGTCTAATCCTTACTGGTCTTTTTCTATTTTTTCTTATTCATGTTCCTCTTCCTTTTCTTCTTCCTCTTCTTCTTTAAGCTGATTTGCATTGTGTCAACTGAAAGCATGCTCAGTGAAGTAACACCAGGCTACACACAGCCCTAAAAATCAGAAAAAGGGGCTTAGTAATTATAATTAGGCATAGAAAGTGAAGTTGATGGCCACCTAAAGTTAAATTTAAGTGTACAGGTAGGCCATTCAAGGGGATGTTATTCATACATGAAGTCATTTTAGTGAGCGTATCTCAGAAAATGTTTCAGGATGAGGACAATGAACTTAATAAAAGTTGTTGAAGCAAAGAGCTGCTGCTTAGAAATACTTTGACTTATTAATAGTTACACGAAACTCTACGCATCCTTTAATTAAAAACTCAGGAAAATGGAGGTGCTGAGGCGTTTGTTCTATAAAATAGAAATGACTTAGAGTCAAAAGCATCTTTCATTCTTTCTCATATTTTAATGACCTACATACTGTAAACCCAAAGTATGTTTCTCCTCGCACCTAAGCCTAATGGACAATAGTTTGATGAATTCACATGCCATTTCACAGCTAACTTTTAATTATAACTCAGTCAACAGTCATAAAAGATTGAAGGCTAATATAGAAAGCCTTGGGCCATACCACAATAGGTTGCTACAGAAAAAGCCAAACTTTGCTCAAAGAAAGAATCACAATGAATAGCTTTTCACAGACATTGAAACATAAGAAAGCAAAATTGAGGCGTTAATACCTCAAATGCAGATGACGGCAAGCATTCTCTCAGTATCGTCACAGGCACTAACCCGAGTAATAGGGGAGCGAGTTTTCCTCCTCTTCCAACTGTATATGCGGCACTCAATTTCAGTGTTCACCATACACTTCATGCTAAAGCTCCTTTGGGAAACTTCTTGCTAGAATCACCCATTCAGAAATTGTATGGGCTATGGATCAAAGATATTATCGTGAGAGGTTGTCAGCTGCTCTACTCAGTGGATTCCGTTGCAGTTCCCATAGCAGCCACAGGCGAGCTGAAAGATGTCCTGTGAAAGGCTGTGTCTTCAGGGGATCTGCCTTCGCTCCACATGTCAGCCTTGCCAACCCCTGTTTTCTGGACTTATTTTCAAATGTTGGCTTCAGATCCGTATTGACCCAGGTCCATGTATTTTGAGGAAGAATGTCTGAGCACTTCCAGATAATTCTTAGAGACAGAAATCAAACCAAAACATGGACTAGCTAACATACTCAGTGACTTGCATAACTTAAGGGCAGGTAGAGTGATTTTCCAGCACGTCCAGAGTTTGGATCTCAAACAATGCCCTCCAGACTCTCTTTCTCTCTGTTATGTGACTTTTGTCCATTTTGGACCCTGTCCATCAATTCCCACGTGGAAAACCTCAACACTATCAGACTTATATGTCAGTTCGGGATAAAAGAAAGGTTCATTTCCCTGATAGTTCCAGAATAATACAAGGATTTAGTTTCACTGGACTGGCTGCCTTTGGTCATGTTTTTATTCTACTGGGGCCAGAAGAAAGAGAACATGCTGATTGTCCAGGACTGAATTATATACCAATAATTCAGAGGACTGATAATGAGAAATGGGTGCTTCTAAAAATTAAGATCATGTGCTATTATCAAAGCAAGGAAAAGTGGATGTTGAGCAGGCAAACAAACCAAAACAAAACAATTCAAATGCCATTGATATGCCCACTGCAAGTGAGGCACATCTTAAAACTTCTGTGATAAAGTCTTATTTCTTAATATACTTACTCCAGGCTAGAAATTGTAATGATTGCAAAGATTACAAATTGCAATGATTTGTAAAGCTCAGTGTCAGGTACAACCCTCTTCAAACTGCAGTCTCTTTGGACTTAGGATGATTCATCCTCATATAAATGGACCTCTAAATGGGGTAATGATGATTGTGCAGTCAATCCCAAGCAAAGCATTTTTAGTGTCAGGAGCCCAAGCAATCCCAGTGCCATTTTCCCAAATTCAGGGAGCTTATCCATCAATAATGAACTGAAGCCAAACTCATCCTGGGAGACTATATGCAGGGAAGGAATTGATTTCGTTGGGCTTCCCATTAATTAATTACCATTTTTCTATGTGCCTCAAATGCTTCTTTCTTTTAAAGATTTTTTAAAAGATTTTATTTATTTATTTTTAGAGAGGGAAGGGAGAGAGAGAGAGAGAGAGAAACATCAATGTGCGGTTGCTGGGGGCCATGGCCTGCAACCCAGGCATGTGCCCTGACTGGGAATCAAACCTGCGATGCTTTGGTTTGCAGCCCACGCTCAATCCACTGAGCCATGCCAGCCAGGGCTCAAATGCTTCTTGACAAGGAGATGATCTACCTGTCTGTGGCACATAGCCACTCATTTCCATCTGTAATGAAGCTTGTCTTTGTCCTGGTTATGCACAGACTGACGAGGACAGTCACATTATTTGAAAATGTGTCACCTGATTCTAAGGGACAGAGGTTAATATGAAGTCATTTTTTAAAGACAATTTAATAAACTTCAGGTATACCGTGAGAGCACTGGTTGCCTTTTAATGGAATGAAATAGGGATTCAGTCAAATTATGGCTTTGGCCACTGTTACAGTATATTAAGGGAGCTAATAAGTATATAATATATAAACTACACATAAGATCAGGATTTTTTGCCTTATCCATGGTTGTACTTATGTACTTATAATAGTGCCTAGCAAGGAATAGGCACTCAACTATATAAATGAGCAAATAGATTATAAGCTAAAATGAAAGTTAAATCCTTTTTCTATTGTTGTTCAAGTACAGTTGTCTCCATTTTCACCCCACCACACCCCTCACCCTCACCCCTTGAGCAGTCTAAAAGTTAAGTCCTATTAAATCTGGTGAAACATTCACTGAAACTCAGTTCTTCCTGAAATCCAGCACAGCATGGACACATAAGTTAATTAAAGGGATCACAAAGCTAAGGGTTCAGTAAGTTGAACCCAGGTATATTTGATTCCAGAGTCTACTCTATTTTTTTATTCATTTTGTTAGTGCAGCAGCTTTTATGAGCGGGGACAGGAGCTCCAGGGGCAAACGCTGGGCCAGATGCCAGGACCCCTCTAGTTATTAGCAGTGTGACTTTGGGGGAGTTGCTTCAACTTGTCGTGTTCAATTTCAACACCTGAACCTGGGGGCCATTAAGATAGTTTTAGGCGTTTAGAAGAATTCCTGACCCGTAGGAAATATTACCCATTTTCTTGTTAAATTCATTCTAAAAACAACTGTATTTTTCAGCAAAAAAAAAATAACCTAAAACTAAGTTTATCCAAAGCCTCCCAATATGCATTTTATTAAAGCTTACTCTAAATGAATGTTAAAGCCAAGAATCTGGGAAAGATTTCGTGATCCCCATAGTCTTATTTGTCACATGATGGAAATGTCAGAAGGCACAATAACCAGTGTGTTTTGGGTTTAGTTCTTAACACAGGCCATTACCAATCATAGGGCACATTGTGTCAGATATGTCAAAATGTGACATTGTCTATAATAAAAAACAATCATGTAGCTTGAGTAGATTCAACATAACTTTTTATTTTGTGGCTTTGGGTTTTCTATAAGCCAAGCTAAATTTTCTGGAATAAGGACAGGAAAAAAAACAAAGATTGCATAGAAGAAGAGAATCCAACACAGCTAATTTACCCCAGATACCTATGAAGCATTAGGCTATTTTAAAAACAGCCATTTTCATTACTTCACATCATTATTTCGGAGATTCAAATAATAGGGACGAAAATATTTGAGGATCATCATCTGTGAAAAAGAAAAATAACAACCCCAATACTTTCCCCCTAGTTTTCTGGTGGAAATTGTTATGGTAACAGTATCATCTATTTTAATGAATCACTACTTTTCAGGTCCCAGGAAAAAAAATAAACACAGCAGTGTACATATTTTCCCTGAAGCACTATAAGTTGGACAAGGCTTCATTTACACATCTGCTCTCTGGTTTATTTCCTGCCTTGACCTCACAAACGGGCATGAGACTATTAATATATTTGGAATGTGTAAAGCTATCACCTAGCATTCCCAAATGCTAGGCTTCCATTTTATTAAAGCCTCATGTTTCCACCAATTAAATTAAGTGGAAAGTGGTATGTGCTAAACTGAGAGACACAAAGATAAAAAGCGATTGTCTCCCAAAGAGTTTATAATCTAACAAGAAGACATAGATAAGGAGAATGTCAATATAACATAAGAAATATTCTGAAGTTATTTATACAAGTTAAAAGTGTGTATGTGTGTGTATGATTCAAAAGTCAAATGAAAGTCATTTAATTGAGATATAGTTGAGATTTAAAAAACATATGCAAAATTATTCTGTGCTTGAAATTATGAGTTGTATTCACATAGACATCTCTTTCATCTTTATCACAAAGTTTTACCATAGTAAATATTCAATTATAGTAATATCTATTGTATCTATGAATTGATTTTCTCTAACATGTTCTTGTTCTGAAGACTGTTATGTGCAAATAAATTGACCCATTTTGCTAGTTTGAGTTCTCTTAGCAAGATGAATTCCCAAAGAAAAAGTAGAAAGTAGTATGTATAACATCTCCATAAGTGTTTTCATTTTGAAATTAGTAAATGAGAAGAAAATAAGAAAACTTCGGTATGCAAAAAGTTGAAATGAATAGATGGAAACTGAATAGGGAACTTTGAAAAACTGAACTGTTTTGGTTAAGGATAAAGCAGAAAAACATCTGCATCAACTTTTCTGGTTTTCAAAGTGCCATGCAGTGAAATTCACTCAGTATTTTACAGCAGCCTATTCTATAATCTTAGATTTATTATTCTGAACATCATTTGCAATTGAATGGAATACCAGGTATAATGGATAGAGAGGAAAATTCATAGAATAGTTTAAAATACAGGTGAAGATGTCAGGAAAGCTGTGCTTCATGAATTGTGCATTTGCATGCTTTGTTATTCATGTCAGGTTCACTGTTTCTCTCCTGTTTGACTTTCCCCTAAAAATAGACTGCCCCGAATTAACTCTTCTGTCAAAGTTTCAATCTAGTTTGTTTTCTGTGACTCAAGTTTTATTGAGTACTAATAGTGACTTGATATCTAATAACATAGTTTTAGAAATCTCTCTCTTTATTCAAATGTACCTTACACACCTATTCCTGTAAATCACAAAGGAGAAAAATCAATTTGTTATTCATCACACAAAGTCACAAGGAGTAATTAATATCATATTTGACCATGTCAGCATTCACAAGACTCCAAATTTCTTGAAGAAAAATATTGAACATCTTTTTGCCCTATGCGCATGTACACACAAATGAATGCTAAATAGAAACACAGATGCAATATTAGATGGAAGAAATTGGGCTTGACGGAAATCCATAATAACAAAGCACAATAACAAAGCATGACTTTTAGATGATGCTAAGTTCAGTAAATATTGACACTGTGAAATGACTCAGAAGGCTCCTAATCACACCTGAGGATGAATAAATAGGGCAAAGGGGAGGGTTCCATTCCACTTCCATTGAACCACAATTCCATTGTGCTTCATCCTGATCAAACTGTGTCTGGGACTCAGTGCCTAATTCTCTCTATAAGGGCTCTTAGAAAGAATGTTGATCAACAAAACTACTGCAAAAACTGGAGATGTTCTAGTAAAGCATAAAGGCTTTTCCAGGAGAGGGGCATTTAGAAGCAAAAACCCTCCTCAAATTATGACTGTGTGTAATAGAAATTAGATTTGCATATATTATTAAACCAAGGGGTGGGTATAAAAAATTTGGCTCAAGCTTAAGGGCTCTATGTCATTTTGTTATTCTTAGGATGGCTTGCTGTAATGAGATCCATTACCTTGAGCAGACTCACTGCTGACAATATTTCGGAGAGTATCTTACACTGAACAACCCTACATCGACTAGATCCCTCAAGGCCTTTTATAAGCCTCCTCCCACCAACTGCTTCCATGACCCACGCTGTAAAGCGCATACTCCTCCTGGGTGTTCTCGTTTCTTTGCACTGGCAAAACACCCAGTCTCCTAAGAACCTGAGGTTTTCATCTGGTTTGGGTAGATCACGTGACTAGCATGAATCTAGGCTAATTGAAAAGGCATGGTTCCAACACTAGATGATCAAATCAATGCTAGCATAAAATATACTTGTACAGAAGGCAGATTTTAGATTCTAATTAGAAGCAGGGGCCATGGTACATTGACTTACTAACAATTGTCTAAGCCTGAAATTAAATTAAAAAATCGTTTTTTTTGCAGAGGCCTCTTAATAAAAATATGCTGCTGTTCGAACAACTTTATTTCCCTTGAAACACTACCTTCAATTGCTGTATCCAGCCATTATGAAAATAGAGTGTTGCTCTGTGTCATTTGTCCCAAAGGTTTTAATTTTCACCATTTCATTATGGCCGATTATAAGCTGCTGAGCTACATCAAGCAGCAAAGTACAAGGATGACACTATTCAGAGCATTACTGGCAGGATAAAAACAAGAACATAAGTGATTGTAACGTCAGGCACAGCATACATTTGAGATCAGAGGGTCATTTCACATTCGTAATAGATGCTGTTATTTCTGAAATTTCTTAATTTCAAGTGAACAGTCCTTTGAATGCTGTTGCTAGGTTGGAATAGAAGTCCTAAAATAAACCTGTTTCTTATTCAGGAAACCTATATTCAGCTCAGAGAATATAGAAGACTCTTCGTCTGCATTGTTTTACATATCACAACAACCGCAACATTAGTGTGTGTGTGTGTGTGTGTGTGTGTATACTCCCAAGCCTTCCAAATGTTGAATAAACAATTGACAAAAATCAAGGAAAAGAATAACTGATAATAAAATAATAATAAAAGGATTGAAAACATATTGTCAGAGACGGTGTTGGGAGAAATAGTTCTAAAAATGGAAATCTGGAAGTTATTTCCTTTGAGAAAAGTACTTAGCCTCCTTTGCAAAGTACAAATAATTCTCCAACTTTTTAATCATTGAAATTCTCCCTTTTAGCTGACAGAGAAAAGTTGAGGACTACTAGTTCCAGTTCCTCACCAAGGCAGAGTGAATTTAATGAGTGCCATTCCTGTTAGCGTGATTTTTCTTTCCCTCTGAGATGAAGTGGGACTCTAGATATTGAGGTCATTAAGCCTGCCTTGCAAGAGAACTACATAGATGCTTGCCTGAGCTCTTCAATAAATAAACAACAGCCATATTCAACTAATCCTTTCATAAAACAAAAAACTTGCCAAAGAGAGATGGTCACATGTAAGTGGCTTCATGAATATAGGGCTATTCATATAAAAATGAGGTTAACACCATAAAGGAAAGGACTTTTCCTGGGTTAGGGAAAAGTCTGCAATGTCTATCTTTGCATGTTATCAAGAACTGTATTCTCCCTCAGTCATTAGCTTCTGTTACAATAGAAGCATGAAATGGTTTGGTAGATGGAAAAACACAGTCTAAGTATTTTGTGGCTTCTGCAATGAAAAGGAGAAGCCGATTTCCCCATTTCTTGAGTATGGGTTGGTCTTGCGATTTGCTTCGACTGGCAGACGATGACAAAGTGACATTGGGGTCCGGAGGCTAGATCTCAAGAGGTCTAACATTTAGCTTCACCCTCTCAGAGTGCTCGGTGCCTTGAGCCACCATGTAAGGAGGTTGGTCTGCACTCCTGGAGGGTGAGAGGCATGCCAAGGAGATTCAGGTTGCCCAGGTCATCAGCCAGCATTAATGACAAACTAGTCATGTTGGGTCTTCTAACTCTTGAGCTGTATATAGTCATTCATGTATGTGAGCCCAGGCGAAATCAGCAGGGAAGCCACCGAGCTAATGAACAAAATGTAAAATAATAAAGTTCCGTTTTAAGCCACAAAGTTGGTACACAAAAATAAATAACCAAAATAAATGGTTTGTAAGTAAGAAGTCACTTCAGAATTCTTTGATAGTGACTTATTAGATAATGATATCAATAATGATTTCTTATTTTAATAAATGTAAATTACATTAAATGAATTAGATATTATGTTTTCTCAGAACACCCAATATGTACTAGTTTGTTGATGGCAGGAAACTAGTATTTACTTATTTTCATTAATTTTTAAAAATAAATTATCACACTGTGAAATTGACCTCTATTTTAACACATTTACAGAATAATGCAACCACTACCAAAACCAGGATACAGAACACTTCCCTTACCCCTAAAATGTCCTGATATCTGTCTGTACTAACAACCACATCCCTATCCCCTGAAAATCAGCAATCTATTTTTGATCACTATAGTTTCATGGTTTTGAAAATACCATGTAAATGGGACCATATGGTATTTGATAGTTTGAGACTTATTTCTCTCACATTCTACATAATGCCTCTGAGATCCATCCAAGCTCTGTGTGTATCAGTCGTTCCTTTTTATTGCCCAGTAGTATTCCATTGTATCCATGTGTCACTTTATGTAGATGGATATTTTAAAATCGTTCTCTCTTTTCATTGGTATGAATCAATATTCTATATTTAATTAAATTATTGATACTTCAATTATTGAAATTATTGATAGTGAAATTAGGGTATATGTTGTTATGAACTGAATTATATCCTCCCCCCATATCTTATTTTAAAACCTTAGCCCTCAGTGTGACTGTGTTTGGAGACTGGGTCTAGAAGGAGGTGAGGAGGGTAAGTGAGGGCAGAAGGATGAGACCTTAATCCGACAGGGCCGGTGTCCATACAGGAAGAGACATCAGAGAACACTCTCTTCTCCTGAGCACATAGGGAAGGCCGTGCGTTGTAGGGTTTTAGGGTTTTAGGGTTTTAGGGTTTTCCTACCAGGAATCTGGGACAAAGAACAGATTCTTTATTATACAACATAACCTTTTGTTTCAATATATATTTCACACATCTCAAGACAAGAAGAAGCTAATATATTTACTCAAATGTTTATCATTTTTGTTGCTCTTCAGATGTTCCTAGTTTTTTTTAACCTGGTATCATTTTCTTTATATCTTAAGACTTTAATTATGCTTTATAGCACTTTTATTCATAAATTATCTTCCTCTTTACTTGCAAAGAGCTCAAATAGCTATCCCATGCATTCTGTCCAGGTTCTATAGCTGTGGTTAGTGGAAGAAACAAGGAATGTGCTTATTTCATCTTAGAGCCTGGACTTTTTGACAACAAATATTTACAGAGTAGATTTCATGTGACAGGTCCTATGCTAAGCGATTTATATAGATGATCTCTTTATCTGTGACAGCAGATCACTAGGCTGGCTCAGTTTTACAGATGATAAAACTGACCGTTGGAGAAGCTAAATAGCTTGCTCACAGTCACGCGGCTGCTGAGAAAGAGCTCTCTGCGCCCAGACTTCAGGCCTACGGAGTTGTACAGTGTAATGCATTTTCCCGGAATAACTTCATCTGGGGCGGTTACCCACGATGACAACGGGATTCTGGAATATAGAGATTTCCGTGAAAGCTGTGGAGTGGCATACTTGAGGGAAATTACACATGGAATGCCGAAGACTAATTTGCCTCTTTCATTATTTTATTTGGCTCTAGTCTTGCTGTCAAAGTCAAAGTCTTTCCAAGGTCAGAACTACGGGTTTCCTTGCAGGAATAAAATGTGCTTGAAGACTTCTTAAAGCTCTAGAAGTCTATGGGCAGAAAAAGAAAAAATAAACCTCAACAAAGATTTTTAAAATAGAACATGAAGATGGAAGAAAACAATAAAACACTTCCCTGATAATTCTCTGGCTTTGCCCAATGGGAGCTTAGCTTTTTGCAATAGCTACTAAATATTTAAGGTGGGAAAATATTATTGACATTTTAAGAGTTCAGAATCATGTTTCAGTATATATTCACCGTGTAAAAGCTGATGAATTTATTTTATTTCATGAAAGCTTATCATCTGGAATTTAAAAAAAATATTTGAGATCCCTTCCAGGTAATTTTTGCTATGCAAATGCCTGAGGGAGGCCTAAGAAGTGAATTGTTAACATAAATTGGGAAACAGTGAAAGGAAAAGTACACTTTACGATCATTCAGTCTTGACTTGGGGCCTAGTTTTATCTGTCATCATTTGACTTCACGAAGTCAAGTCGAACTCTTTTGTGGGGAGCTCTGTGGTTTCATCTGTCACATGCACCTCCTCTTTTTTCAGTTTGATTTTGCAAACAAAGCTAAAAAATACAAAAGGAAATAAAGGGAAAAATTGCCCAGATCCAGCAGCCATGTGGTAGGAACCTACTTTAAAAAACCAGTTTACAACCCAGTTCTAACCTCTTCCATTGGACTGTAGGGTTCGATATGACTGTCTGAGGAGACCACTTGCTTGCTGGAAGTGAGATGTAGTTCTGCAATAGGGACCGTCATCAAAATTGAATTCTCTCAGGCTCTTGGAAATACTGTAGGTACATTCCCCAAATTAAAGCTTCCCCATAACAGGGTTATTTGATATTCAGGCCCATTAGGGAGGGATGTGATAGATCACCTCAACTCCTAAAGCAACATCCATGATTTCTAACTCAGAGATGACTTACGTACTCAAAGTGCATTCAGCTTTGCTATAACTATTAACACATTTTTATCGGGATGGGGATGGTGTTAGCTTGGTGGGGCTGCCATCACAAAGTACCCCGGAACAGGTGGCTTCTAAACAGACATTTAGCTTCTCATCATTCTGGAGGCTGAATGTCTGAGATGGCGAACAGCGTTGGTGTCTTCTGAGGCCTCCCTCCTTGGCTTGTAGATGGACGTCTCCTTCCTGTGTCTTCAGAACACGGTCTTCCCCGCATGCTTGTCTGTGCCCTAATGTCCTCTCCTTATTACCAGTACCAGGTAAGTTGCAATGGAGCCATTTGAACTTAGCAACTACCTTTAAGACCTCACCTCCTGATACAGTCATGTTTGGGGGTAGTAAGAGTTAGGAGTTCAACATATTAGTCTTGACTGATTTCGACAAGTCAGCCCTTAATATAATATTTGGATTTCATGTTATCATATATACATATATATATATGATTTACAGGGGACACGGATGTGTGTAACTAAATAGAGAATACAACACTACACTAAATGGTTTTAAAATGAGAAGATCTGGTTACATATTACTTGCATGCACTCAAGGTAACAATTGCTTAGATAATCTTTCCTTGGTCTTTCAACTTCTCTTAGCTCTAGGAAATTTTTTCTCACAAGCTATGGCACTCAGAAAGGCAAGCAGAGCAGCCCGTGGCTCTGTGGGACCTAAGGACGTATGTTCATGTGTCAGCTTGTAACAAGTGCTCTGGCCACTACAGACCACGTGAATCACGCCAACCTGCCTGATTCCAGGCCTTCTCTTCCTGGAGGGGAGGAATGGTGCTTTTGATTCATTGTCTAACTCTTAGGTGCTTCCGAAGGCATGGCATAGATAAGGTTTATAGCTCAACATCAGGTAAAAAGGATTCAATATCCTTGATGCTGGCTTGTTTGGTAGGTTTTCCCCTGTAAGTGTATTTTCACACACAGACAGCATCTGTGTGTGTGATACAGCCATATCAATTCAGTGCAACTAAAACTGTGTCTCTGCAAAAACACTTGAAATGTACCATTTTCAGCCAAACTCCTGTGTTTTGTAACTTACATTGAGTCATACAATGAGCTATCTCACTTATTTGTTTTTAATAGTTTGACCAAGGTTTATATAGAATTAGCTATCTTTTAGCAGGAAGTGAAAAAATACCAGTAAGGGCTGTTTAGGTGTATGTTACATAATTTTGGGAAAGCTATTTAAATAGAACTTGTTTTCATTTTTCACATTTTTCATTTAGCACTCTGCAGTAGATATGACCACAGACACTTATGGTGTATAGGTTCTATGAAAGTTGGGAATTATGATCAGTTATGAACAGAAACAGATTACCATAAAAATAAGAGGCTTTCAAAGTTCTAACTCACACCAAGAGCCAAGTAAATAATAGTAAGCGAACCTCATTTTAACCTCACAAACTATTAATGGAGAGCCTGATTTTTTTTTATTTCTAGGTTTGAACAACCTTGAATGAATTTCAAATTCAATTTTCAAGTGGTTCACCTACCAGCATACCTCAGTCTAAGCTTCTTCAGGTGGTAAATGACTTGTGCATTTTAAACAGCCAGATGATGCGTAGACACACACTGCCACAGTGCTCTCAGAATTGATGAAAAACCAGCATAGTGATGCTGATATCTTTCTCTTGCTGCTGTTTTTCATTTCCTCATTTTGATCCAGTATCACTCTCTGATAGTCTCCTTTCAGCAAACACGAGGTGACCAGTCACCCTCCTGTCTCCCCTTTTATTTGGGACCGATGCATCTAGATGTTACTAGGTGTGTAAGGGCTACCTTTCTCTCGGGTAAATAAGAATTACCTGGAACAAAATTCAGTGGGGGTTTTGTTTATCCTGCCTGACTATGGCTTGCATTTCACCAGTATCCACGGTCCTGTTTTTGCTTATTAATTTTTCTCACCCTAGCCATGTAGATTTGCCTTAGCAAATCGTGACATACAAGCAGGCAGGCAGGCAGCGAGGCGATGCCTTTGGTCAAATTTTCCACTTGTCTCTTCCTGCATTTACGTCATGCATCAGGTCCAGTGGTTTCTAAAGGGCCCAATAAGTGCTCTAAAGAGGCCAGCTTAATTCTGCCATGACCTATGCTGCTTGTCTTATTTGAGGATTCATTTGATTTAAAACTTCACAGGACTCTGGGACAGAGCAATGATTACCATGCCTCGAGACACCTTCACGTATGCCTGCACGTCCCGGCAAGCTGAAAGTCAACTCAGCTGCCGGCCCAGCCGTGCCGCAGTGAGTGACTGCAGCCCAGGGTGAGCATGTTGTGTCAGACATGATCGTGGGAGGCAGGGTGGACAGTAACAGCCAGATCTCAGTTGAAAGAAAGCATACTTCAGCGACCTTAACATGGGCCCAGAGGCTCTAGCAAAGAACACAACTGTGACCTTGGTCATTTAGAGGGCAGCCTGGCACCTGTCCTGGCGTACTCCAGCAAGCTGGCCTGGAGAAAGGCAAACCCAAAACTTCCTCTACAGGGCTGACTTGGAACGGAAGCCTTCACCACTGACTTTCCAACGGGTGGTCACCCCATTTTATCTTTGCTGATTAGTTAACACATCCAACATAATTGCCAGCATGCTGTTCCCGAATCTACTTACAGCCTTCCACTGTTTGATTTCTCATCCAACCCCCACCCCCCAGAGTTTTAACCTCCCACTAGTAACAGCCCCAGCTGACCCGTTGTTTTTCCCTCTAATCCCTGCAGTTTCTGTGAAGCTGGGAGTTTAAAATGAAAGGTGATCTTGCAGAGGAAAACAAACTTCTTTATAGTCTCAGCAGCACCTTCAGTCAGCTCTTCGGTTCTGGTTCAAGGTGACCGCTGTCCGTGCTGACTTTCTTACCCTAACGTTCTGCTTCAGGAGCTGCAGGACATTCGGTGGTTTTTAGAAGAATGCAAAAATCTCCAAAGCCTCTACCAGGACCACTGCAGCTTGCTAATTAGACTCATCAAACAGTACTCAAAAGCCAAGGGAATTTGCCTCTTACTCGTTCCCCTCCTCTGCAAGAATACCTCGCCACACTGCTTTATGAAATAATCTGCTGTGTTTAATGGTCCTTTTCGCTAAACATGGGGACACCAATGGCTGGTTCACTAGACTTTTTGCTGGTGCAGCTTGGTTAATGCCAGGGGTTCCGCCTTTTGGCTGCATCTGGTGTGCTGGCATGTAGGGGGTTATAGTCAAAATAGGCTCGGCATAATGTCTAATTGTGGAGCTACAATTGTGCTAGAGGAAGTAGCATAGACAACCTTCTTGGGTTTTCTTTTTGTTGTAAACAAGAGGAAAAATCCTATTATTGTATTGGCTTTTCAACTTTCACATAAAGGAAAAAAACTATTTTTTATTGTACATTGCTGAGTTTTAATACATCCGTAAACTTATGTAACAACCACCACAATCAGGATCCAGAATAATTCCAACTGAAGAAGTTTCTCTTGGCAGTCAAAGCCTTGCCCAACCCATCCAGGTTCTGGCAACCAATAACCTTCTCTCCATCGAGGTTGTTTTGCCTTTCCCACAGTATCTATGAATGAAACCATGCAGATTGTAGCCTTTGACACTGGCTTCCTTCACTTGGTATAGTGCCTTTGGAATTCATTCATGCTACTGCGCATGTCAGTTGTGCGCCTGCTGTGTTGCTAAGTGGTATTCCGTTGTATGTTGGTACCAGTGTTTGTTTGGTTATTCCCTCATTGAATATCCTTTGAGTTGTTTCCAGGTTTTGGTAATTATGACTAGAATGCTGCAAATATTTATGTACAGCTTTTGTGGGTTGGGTTGATGGGTCATTTGGTAAGTGCAAATTTAACTTCATAAAAATCATCAGATTTCTGGTTTCTTACCTGGCATGAAAGGACCTTAGAAGTGGCCACTGTGTCCCTAACAAGTAAAAACCTGAACAAACTGAAAAATTGCCAATTCTTCTTAGATCCATTATGGAAGTGAGGTCACAGGGGAAATGCTGCCCCCAGACTTAGGGAAAGACAGGCATGTACAGAGAATCGCAGTTCACTGAAGTAGAAACCTTCATGGGAATCGATGCCAAGGCAGGAGAAAACCAAAACCAACAAAACCTGCACTGTAATTGACTGCCAGAGCCCAATGTCTAAGACTGGCACTGTTAGACTGGGACCGCCCCCAGTCTAAGAGTGTCAACTCCAGCAGGGGGAGGTCCAGTCGTGAAGGGACCCCCATGCTTTTGTGAGTTTTATCTCCAACTACTCTCATCAAATTCTTACAGTCAATATTGCAGGAAAAAAAATCCCCTAGTGCTCCCATGATTCTGGCAGGGGAAGGGCAATCTAACCACTCTGAAACATGCCGGGGCTCTCCATCGTCCCACCAGTGACGCAGCTGTAATTGTTCCTCTTACTAGCCAGTGTTGGTCTCATAGGTGTTTTACATAGGCATTCTAATAGGTGTGTACTCACATGGCATTGTGATTTTAATTTGCATTTCATTAATGACTAATAATATTGAGCATCTTCTCATATGCTTATTTGTCACCCACATATTTTCTTGCCCAAGTTGCTCTTCAAACTTTTGGCTTATATTTTGATTGCATGGTTTGTTGTCTTATTCTGGATTTGTAGGAGTTAGTGCTGTATTCTGGATATCAAGTCCTCTGTTGGACTGGTGAGTTTAAGAAGTCTTTGCCTAACTCAGTGACACATACTTTTCTTTCTTGTGTTTTCTTCTAAGAATTTTATAGCTTGACATTTTACAATTTGTTCTACAATCCGTTTTGAGTTAGTTTTGTGTAAGGCATAGGTCATGGTACTTTTTTTTTGGTAAATCAATGTTCAAATACCATTTGTTAAAAGGATTATCTTCCTTGAATTGCCTTTACCTCTCTGTTAAAAAATGTCAATTAATCATATTTATGTAGGCTTTTTCTAGATTCTATTCTGTTTCATCGATCTAACTGCCTATCTTTTTTTCAATAACATACATTCTTGATTGCTGTTGCTTATAGTCATTGTCTTGGCTGGCTCATTTGCATTTTCATATAAATATTGAAGTTAGTTTGTCTATATCTATAAAAATCCTACAGGAATTTTCTTTGGGATGGACCTCTTCATTATATTGTCTCTTCCAACCAACGAACACCATATATTTCTTTATATACTGGATCTTATATCTTTCATCAGTATTTTATAGTTTTCAATATACCTGTGCTATGCATAGTGTTGTTAGATTTATACGTAAGTAATTTATTTTGGGGGGACTCAGGAATGGCACTTTTAAAAATATCTATATCTAATTTTTCATTGACAGTATATAGAAATATTACTGCTTTTATTACACTTACATTTTTTGTGACCTTCGTAAATTCAATTATAAGTATTAGGAGCTCTTCTGTAGATTATTTAGGATTTTTCAGGTAGAATATCTTGTCTGCTCTAAGTAGGGATATTTTAATTTCTTTCTTTTTATGTCAGTGCTTTTTATTTCTTTCCCTTGCTTCGTTATGATTAATAGGATTTCCGTACAATGCTGAATAGGAGTGATGAGAATGAACATCCCTGCCTTGTTCTTAATCTCGAGGAGGAACATTCTGTCTTTTGCTATTAAGTATGATATTAGTTGTAGGTTTTATGTAGCTGCTGTTTATCAAGCAAAGGAAACTCCCTTATAGTCCTAGCTTGCCCGATTTTTTTTTAAAATCATGAATAGATGTTGACTTTGCCAATGCTTTCTTTCATCTGCTTACATGATCAGGTGGTTTTTCGCTTTAACCCTGTTGATGTGGTAGGTTCCATTGATTGACTTTCTAATGTTAATTTTTAATATTGTGTTTCTGAGACTAAATTTATTACATCTTTATTACATTTAGACTACTCAGATTACCTGTCTTCCTTTTTATTAAATTTATTGGGGTGACATTTGTTCATAAAATTATATAGAATTGAAGTCTGCACTTCTGTGATGATTTTATCTAAATAACTTCCATTCTTCTGAGTTTGCAGATTGAAGTCGAGAATTCTATAATCAATCATCTCTATATTGCACTGTGTGTTTGTCACCCAAAGTCAAATCTCCTTCTGTCACCATGTATGTCATCCCCTCTTCCCTTTGCCACCTCCCCCGCCCCCTTTGCCCTCTGGTAACCACTGCCCTGTTGTCTGTGCCTGTGAGTTTTTGTTTGTCTTGTTCCTTCATTTGTTGCCTTTTAGCTTTATATCCCACATGTGAGTGAAATCACATGGCTCTTCCTTTTTCTGCCTGATGTATTTAATTGACAATTCCAATCATGAATAGGTTCCATCTTGGTACCAAAACTATGTCGCATTCCCAAAGCAGTGTGACCATGCGCAGGGAAGCTGTCCCAAATCAACATGGCTGTTTCTGTGAATATGAATATGTGAAATATCAGTCATATTTGTGTGATTGAGATGGTAGATATTTACTCCAGGGTTTATCAGAGTTCAAATTATAACTTAGCAGTGTGTTCAGTAAATTTGATTTAGTAGATGGTGCCAACATTAAAAAGTATAGGGAGGAAAGGAGAGAGGTAAAGTAATGAGAACATAGAAAATATTAGTATGCATTGTCATAGTTAGCCGGTTGTTGTTTTATAAAATATTTGTTTATATTATAAGTACTAGGATGCAGTAAGTTTATAAAGAACCAGCTGAACCAGTTTTTATGATAATGAAGTGTCTATATTCGTTAGGAAAAAGTCAGGGACTTCTGGCCCCTGGTGCTGTTTGTCCCCTGGACACAGCGACCAGCAACCCTCATACTAGAGCTCATCAGAGTTTAACAGCTAAAGGGACTTCCTGATGCATTGGTGTTTCCTAGTATTACCAATACTAGTTTGATTGATCAGTGCCCATGCCAAAATAATTGTATAATATTTTATATAATTATATATTCCCATTTACATGTATATGTATATTTGGGTACTGAATTATGGTTTAAAATGTATGTGTTGGCAAACAAATATTTAAACCCCCAAATTAGTCAAAATACTCTATGTCAGCGATTCTCCATCAGGCACGGTAGCCCGTTGGAGAACATTCGGCAATGTCTGGAGACAGTCTTGGTCACCACTGGAGATGGGAGAGGAGAAGAGGGGTGTTACTGGCCGCTAGTGGGTACAGGGACAAGGATGCTACTAAATGTCCTGCTGTGCAACAGACAATATTTCCTAGCACAGGGTTATCTGGCCCAAAGCATCAGTAGTGCCGAGTTTGGGAAACCATGACCTATCTGGCACTATAGATACTGTTTCTATTTTCTTGTATATAGCACTCTATAATTCATACTTTAAACCCATTATATTTAATTATTACATAATTATACATAATTATACATAATTATAATAAATATATTTTAATTATCCCCATGCTAGATACACTCTCTTACCTGAGCAAGCTGTTTACCCTGAGATTTAGAGAATTCTGCCCTTCACTTGCATGCAGTTTTAATTTTATTTTCTGTCTGCGTTTTAATTTGCAAGATTGTCCCCACAAAATTATAGTTATTACAATCCAATTGGTTTCGAAAGAATTTTTATCACCTGGCCGAGGAGTGAGAGCTTGTTTTCCTGATGAGAACTGAGAACAGCATCACCTGCCTGTGTGTGCTGGGTGTGCAGGGCGTGCCTGGCGATCATTCCTGAAGTGGCCACGGACTGCTTCTGTGCACTCTGCAGATTGTGGTGTTCCAGGGAGACCAACAGCCGCAGTGCTGTTTTATTGAATTCTACAGTTTTCATTTAAACATATTTTGTCATTCTATTCTGAAGATGATTGCAGCAAGCAGCAAATTTCAAAAAGAAAATTAATTTCTGATATCTATTGTTTTTTTGATATCATTGTTCTTATTAAGATGTGCTGCTTCTAACTTGAAAAGTAAAAATAATTTATGTGCATAGCCAGAGTATAAAATATTTTAGACACTAAGCCACTACTGAATGCCTAGGTATTTAATAATCTACAACTTCAAAAATTCACCTTACAAAAGTAGGCTTATACTGTAAAAACACGTCCTTCAACTATAAAGGACACGTGGACAAAACCAAGGTGGGGGTGGAGTCAGGGGAAAGAGGCAGGGATGATGGGACTGGGAGGGAGTGGTGGAGGGGAAAATGCAGACAACTGTACATGGGCAACAATAAAATAAAAATAAAAAAACAAAGCCCTGGCTGGTGTAGCTCAGTGGATTGAGCGCAGGCTGCGAACCAAAGCATTGCAGGTTCCATTCCCAGTCAGGGCACATGCCTGGGTTGCAGACCATGGCCCCTAGCAACCGCACATTGATGTTTTTCTCTCTCTTTCTCCCTCCCTTCCCTCTCTAAAAATAAATAAATAAAATCTTTTTAAAAATTAAAAAATAAAAAAACATGTTCCTGACATTACTTTTTGATGAATAAACCTTGGAGATTCCTTCCACATTAGCATGTGTACTTCGACCTTGCTCTCACCTCTGTTTATATCATAATTTATTCATAAGTTAATCGTAGCATGGGTGTACTGTAACATCAGCATTTAATTCGGTAGACTACATCTCAGACTGATGGGTGTCTGGTGATTCTCAGTCTCATCCTCTCTCTTTTATTACAAATGATGCTTCATTAAACACTGTTTTACATTTATGTTTCTACACTTGTTCAGGTATATCTGTAGAATAAATTCTTACCAGTAAAATCAATATGTGAAATGAGATGTGCACTTTTAATTGTGATAGGAATCGCAAATGAGTAAAATGGGATTTTTGACACCTAGGTTCATTAAAATATGAACAGTGTTGGGGAAGGAACAAGTGCATGGGGTTGACATAAAAGTTGGGAGTGGGTTTCTTTCTCTTTGGGTGTGGGAAAAAGATCAAGGTTAGATGGGGTAAATAAAGCAGTCTAAGAACATAAAAATTACCCTTAAAAGCTTATTGTAATGTTAATTTTTGTAATGTTTTGACCATGGAGTATCTAAATTTTCTACTTTGTTTTTATTTCTTTAACTCTAAGCAACATGTTCTTTTTGAATAGGTATTAATACTTGAAATTTTTTTGCACCATTTCATTCAATCGTGTTGTAGAGTAGAAGGGTGATTTCCCATAATCATAAGCAACAAGTTAAGATTTACAGATTTGAATATGACTTCTGCTTAAATTCAGACCATTAAACCTCAACCTGGGTGCCAGCATTCTCTAGTGGACAGCTTGACCAAATTACACAACTGATGTGAAGGAGAAAATGAATAGTCTCGTGGGAGCCAGAATATTTAAGTGATAGCAGACAGGATAATTAGTGGTTAAGTATTTTCTTTCCAGCTCTCAGGGGTGTGAAATCTAACAATTTACTTCTGATTTTATTAAATGTTGCTTATTACACAATTTGCTTTCAATAAAAATAATCTTGCCATTTGAGATGTAGGAGGCATGTTTATTGGAAACTTAACTATGGTAACAGGGAAACAAGATTGCTGTGTTTTTTCCTTTCTTCTTTGAGTCAAATATTTGACAATGTTTTTTTTTCCCCTAAGGTTGATTTAGCCTTTTGGCATTTATTTTTTTTTATTTTTTTAAAGATTTTATTTATTTATTTTTTAGAGAGGGAATGGAGAGAGAGAGAGAGAGAGAGAGAGAGAGAGAGAGAGAGAGAAACATCAATGTGCAGCTGCTGGGGGCCATGGCCTGCAACCCAGGCATGTACCCTGACTGGGAATCGAACCTGCAACACTTTGGTTCGCAGCCTGCACTCAATCCACTGAGCTACACCAGCCAGGAACAATGTTTTGATAACTATGTTTAGTCCTAATTTGTTACAAGATTATAAATCTATGGAAAAATGTATCAATCCCAATCGAACATACCTAGCAAATTCAGGGTAAAGGTCAAAATTGTATTTCTTCTAATCATTAATTAAATCTACAACTATGTTGAAATTCAAAGTAACACAAGTTCTCTTTCAAAGCAAAGGAGACAAAGCAAATGACTCTTCCAGGAATGCTTACCCAAGTGCATTTCATCCGTTTTCTTCATTTGATGTCACAGGAGCAGTCTGTTGTTTGCGCAGGGTTTTTGAATAAGACTTGGATTGTCCTTGATTGGACTTGATTTATTCTACTTCTTTTTTAAACATTTCTTTTTCTTTTTTTAAAAAGGTATTCTAGTTTAAGTACTACTGTGTTTTCAGGATTTGATTGTTATCCCTTAGCGGCACTTTAAAATAATTTGTGTATGTTTGGTGGAACAATTCAGATTTTTTCTTCATTATCTTCTGATAGTCCTTTTATGGTGCATTTTGTATAGGAGTCTCTCACAGGGCAACCACATTTCTTCTCTAACTTTTCCCCTATGTGCCTAGTCTTGCGTCTTTGCCAGCTGACACTTCACTCTTTCTCCTGTGAGCATTACGAATATCGTTGATATTTCTGGAGGACAAGAAAGACAAATTCAGACATGTGACTTCTAAAATTAACATCATAAACTGCTGGCACTTTAATGAGTCTAAAAGGAGATTAAGTTTAAACCACAAGGAATTCGACAATTTTGGGGGAGAATGTGCTCTTTAAAAGAAGTCTTTGTTTTTGGAGACATTGTAAGTTCACAACAAAATTGGGTGGAAGGGCCGTGAATTTTCCACACCTCCTGCCCTGCACGTGTATAGCCTGCCATGTTATTGACGCCCCTCAGCAGAGGGCTGCTCGGTTTGCAATGAACATACTGACACATCATCCTCACCCAAAGCCTGTGGTTTACTGTAGGGTTTGTTCTTGGTTTTATACATCCTGTGGGTTTGCCACACATACCCATCAGTGCGGTATCATACCAAACATTTTCACTGCTCTAAAACTCCTCTGCGCTCTTCCGGTCTGTATCTCTCTCCCCTCTGATCTCTGGCAACCACTGCTCATTTTTACTGGGTCTATCATTTTGTGTTTTCCAGGATGCGATATAGTTGGAATAGTATTGGCTTCTCTTACTAAGTAATTTGCATGTTTTTTTTTTCATGTCTTTTTATGGCTTGATAGCTCATTCCCTTTTAGCACTGAGTAATATTCCACAGTGTATCACAGTGTATTCTCCATAAGGATATCTCGGTTGCTTCCAGGTTTTGACAGTTAGGCATAAAGCTGCTGTAAACCTTCGTGTACAGGTTTTGGGTGGACATATGAGCACATAGGATATGCAGCGTCTTTTCTTAAGCTATTTGCCACCTGTGTGTCTTTGGTGAGGTGTCTATTATGGTCTTTGGTTACTTTTCTAATATTGTTTATTTTCTTATTGTTGAGCATTAAGATTTCTTTGTATATTTTAGAAATCAGGACGTTATCAGATATTTCTTTTGCACATATGTTCTCCCAATCCGTGGCTTGTCTTATCATCTTGATGTCGCACGATTTTGATGCTATTGTGGTAAGTTGGAAATCAGGAATTGTAAGTTCTCCAACTTTATCTTCATTTCTAATAAAATATAAATTGTTAACTAAAAGTGAGATGTGACTTTATATAAGAATTTACAAATAGATTTTACCTGAAATTCACCAGAAGCAATTGAGAAAATAGGATAGAAGGAAACAGATATCATATAACCTAATTACTGTTTGGGAAATATGTTTTTGTCTTGAAAAGAGGGTTTTTTTTAAAGACACATGCAAATCATGAGGAAATACATCTAAATAATCATTGTTTTGTAGAAAGTATTGTGCTTGTTAGTCTTTTGCCTTTAGAGGGGATTTTTCTATAACTGTCTGGGGCGAAGGAAGGGCTTGTGTTGGAGGCTCCTACCTCAGCTGTCCAAGCAGAACGTGGCTACACGCATGGTTAGAAAAGGGTCCGAGGACAAAGCGGGTGTCACAAAGCCCAAAGACGCTGAGTCAAAGAGGCCCGCCGACAGAAGCCTGAGAGCCGTTCTTACGTCCAGCAATCACCCACCCGGAGTAACCAAGGGTTACATGAAGCATGGAGAACACCGAGGAGTACTCGTGTCTACTTTTCTCAGGTTCCCCTGTTCTGAGGACTTTTTTCTTGGGAGTAGATATTAAGCCGATTTAGATAATAACTCTAGACGTGAGGCACCACTTCTAAATGTCGCAATGAATCAATCCAGCCATCTGTCATTTTGTGTTAGAACACAATAGTCCTGGGCCTGTGTGAGTCATGGCTATGCCACCTGCCTCTGACTGCAGCTCCTTAGCCCCCAGTGTGTGCATCTCTGGTACTGGATCTTGATAACAGATTACCCTTACGTTTTGGGAAAATTAAATGATATTATATAATATTATATATTATCTGGCATATAAGAAGCACTTCATAAGTATTCATTTTTTTTTAAGATTTTATTTATTTATTTTAGAGTGGAAAGGGAGGGAGATAGAGAGAAACATCAATGTGCGGTTGCTGGGGGTCATGGCCTGCAACCCAGGCATGTACCCTGGCTGGGAACCGAACCCGCGACACTTTGGTTCGCAGCCCGCGCTCAATCCACTGAGCTACGCCAGCCAGGAGTATTCATTCTTATTCACAGCCCTACCATGTGCTCAACTGTGCTCCAGGGGGACATGGTATAAGGAGAAGCAGGGGAGGAACGGCGATTATTAATTTGTGAAGCAATAATTTAATTTTGGGAGTTCCTATTTTCTGCTAGCCTTTGAATATGGAAAACTAACTGAAATAAAGTTTGTGGTGCCAGTGAAGTAGTTGGAGGGTCCCAGACGGAGCAGGGGCAGTACAGAGTGTAGATGCTCTTAGTGTGGGCAGCCTTACACCTAACCTATAATGTAATCAGTATTCAATAAACATTTAGCAAATGAATAGAGTAGCATTTAACTTAGAATACCTGATTCACACACACACACATGCACACTAGCAAAAACAAATGTAGATAAGCAATAGAGGGATAAAAATAACCAAGTATATAGTGTTGAGCTGATTTAGTATTGATGACCAAAAATGGGGATTCTGCTGCCTGTCACCACAAAAGCCAAACTCATGAGGCAGATGCTGGTGCAAGGAAAGTGGTTCTGTTCAGGTGCTGCATGATCTAAGAGAATGGTGGAATCTTGTCTTAAACCCCGTGATCTCAGCAAGACCAGGACAAAGCCAGTGATCAGAGTTCCTGCTCCAATTTAAATTGCAGTCCTTTGGAACCCACAGGGGGCTGCTAAGCAGCCCACATTCCCCATCCAGGTAGCATAGCTTGTTATCAGCTGCTGTTCATGTCTGGTTCCCTCCTGGAGCTGGGCTGTGGAGCCCACCAGCCATGGGCCATGCCACTGCCAGGGCCTCAAGATCGCATGCTCCCAGGAGAGAGGGTGCGGCTGCACCAGTGAATACATCACCAGGGGGGCAAGAGCGTGAGAGAGCTTCCTCCTGGCATCCATGTGCCATGTGGCCTTAGCATCTGGGGGCCCACGGAGAGAACAGGCAAGTCCACCATCTGAGTGCAGCTCTCAAGCCAGTGATTCAGAGAGAGAGAGAGAGAGAGAGAGGAACAGAGAGAGAAAGACCCTTTTTCCCTCGGTATTATGTTAGCTTGGGTGTAGGACGAGCTAGGTGCTTTCTCAAAATGACCTACTGACTTCCCAAACTTTCGCTCTTCAGATGGGCCCTCCTCCCAACCAATCCCTTCTCTCCCCAAGCTAGACTGACAGGCCTCTCTGGTCCAGCACCTCCTCCTGTGCCATTTTGACTTTTATGGCACATGAGTATGCCTTCCGCTGATCTCACCCCCAACCTGGTACCAGATCAGGGAGTAAGGGCTTTTTCTATCCAATTATCTTGCTACCCTTCTATGGCCTGGGCCTTATCCATTGGTATTTCTAGCTTTCATTGTGCTTAGTTAAGAACCTTCCCCGCCACCCTCTTGGCTCAGTGGGGAGAATCCTCAGGTACTCCAGAGAGATCATCTCCCAGTAACAGTAGGAGGTTGATAAAAATTGGTCATTCTAAATATGTTATGGACTGGGTGTCAGGTGGTATGAAAATTATATGAGATTACTGTGATTCTGTAACCCAACGAGCTCTGGCAGATATAAAAGTAAGTTAGCAGAGTCTGTCCTTGAGGTGCCTAGAGAGACAGATGTAAAACAAAAACTGGAAATACAGTGGATCAGTATTATAATTTGCACATCCCTTGCTATTTGTTCTCTTATGAAATTCCTGGTATACTAATTGTTGATACATGAATACGTGAATAAAGAGTGTATTAAAAACAAACAAACAACAAAAAGTGAGAAGTGCCTACCCCTGCCTTGCCTTAGGAAAGGATATTCCCCAGAGCTGACATTTCGCCCGGGCTTGCTGGGGCTGGGGGGACTCATGGGAACACTGAAAGCAGAGTAGTACTTGGTCAGCTGTATGCTGCATTTTGCTTTCTGCCAATATAGTGGGTCGAGGATGGTAAACCATTGAAAAAGAGACATGGCTGTAGCCCCTAAATGTCTTACTGAAGATAGGTTCCCACTTTGTACAAGTCTCCTTGGAACTACATCCTTCTGAAACTGTAGCATTGAAGACTCCTACAACACTCGCCGTCTTTACTGCTAATATTAAAGATCAGTTTATGGATTGTCTTGGTGTGGAGCACAGCTCGTTGGTTGGGTTTGCTGCTGAGACGGTCTTTCTCCCTGGTTGACTGTAATTGAAATTGTAAATTGTCATTGTGCCACCAGGAATAGGAGTTTCATCTCAGAGTTTATTAGGAATCAACTTCTCTAGGTCCCAGGATGCATTTAACAATAAGCAGGGAAGCAATTACTCAATCTCCGCGGTGCCGTGTGTGATAACTTGTCATCTACCTGAGTCTTGAAGGTTAGGAATGTTTGTGCTTACGGATGCTCCTGTTTCCAAACCCAGCCCTCTTCCTCAAGTAGGTGACGGCCAAGGCTGCCCCTTTCTCAGAGAACACCTTCCCAGTTTAGACGTTTAATCCACCACTCAGTTGTCTCTGATTGATTGTCTCCCACGGTCATAATCATTCACACCCTCAAGCTTTGATTATCTCACATTCTTCTGATAAGCATCTACCATGATTACAAAAGAAAACTTGTGTACAAAAATATGCCTTCATTAACTGTGATTACAAAGTGTTTCTCGCCTAAAAACTTTCAGCAGGAATACTCAAGCCATCCATCTTTTGCACTAGCATTGTACACATATCAGGTGTCCATGGAGCTGTTCCCCACTGAGGACACTCGGAGGAAGCTGCTAGCCCAGAGTCAGCAGGGTGATAACCCACGTCCTGCAGGGCGTCCACCGAGCTCTGACACGGCTGCCACGCCCCGCTCAGACTCCCCCAGGGCCGTCCTCTCCACCTTTATGCAACTCATTGTTCATGGCTGCACAGATCTGGGCTGATTTTGTTTCACGTTATGTTTTTCTATGCTTAGCTTTTCTAGCCTTTGCATTTGGTTAGACACTCCTCATGTATCCAGAAGCTCATGTTACTAAATTTAACCAGGAAAGATAAATTGGGTCCTGCATAATCTTCATCTCTCTGGGAACAGCTTAATATTCTGCTGTCTCTAAAATCCTGCAGCTGTTGGTTGATGGTTGCTTACTAGGTGAATTAATTTGCAGCGACTTTTTTTTTAAAAATATTTTTATTTATTTATTTTTAGAGAGAAAAGGGAGGGAGATATATATATATAGAGAAACATCAATGTGTGGTTTCTGGGGGTCATGGCCTGCAACCCATGCATGTGCCCTGACTGGGAATCGAACCTGCGACACTTTGGTTCGCAGCCCGCGCTCAATCCACTGAGCCAGGCCAGCTGGGGCTGCAGCAACTTTTTAACTATGGTGGAAATAGTGCCAATGACCTCCCAAGAAAAGGGGTAAGGAAGGTTTTGGAGGAGGCAGAGTATGCAAAGGGAGAAAAACCGTCTGATTTAATTAAATTAAAAACAACTATGTGTAATTTGTATGTTTAATCACATTTTAATTATTTCAGGAACATGAAGTGCTTTGGGCAAGTAAATTAAAGCACTCTGAGATGATGGTGATGATGATCTAAATTAAATTCTAAAAGCAATAATTTGATTTCAGGTTTATTTATTCCCTCCATCCCTCACTTCCTTCCTGTTTAAATTCTGGATGTATGTGACATTTCAAACACTATATGGAAAAGTGAAGAAAAAAGAATCTTAAAAAATTTTTTTTCCTCTCAAAGAGAAAGCAGTTCTAAAGGTCTTAAAAGTTCTTCGTAGCAAAATTAATATGTATAATTTATTATTTTAATGCATCTGCTATTGATCTGTTCCTTTAGAAACACTGTCTACATTCATTATTTGTTTAATTTTCTAAACTAAACTTTCCCCTTCCTTTAGATATATATTATAAGCAATTTCATTTGTGTCTTTCCCTCATTATATCTGCCTGAGTTTCTAATTTTTTCATATCCAATAGCAAATCTAAAAATATGCGAGATATGTTTTTGCTATGAATAATTGAAAATTTATGTTGTTTTTTTAGCCTGAAATAATTTTTAAAAAATCAATGAAGTCCCTCAATTATCTCAGAAACTCCATTTGCAGTTAGGTAAGATCAATTAACTTGGCTGAGTTATCTCTTTATAGGAAAATTGTTCAAAATTTAAAATAAAACAAAATGTTGATTATGTGACTTCAGTGTGACACTAGATTATCTTCTAATAAGCCCATCTGAGTGATATCTGATGCTCCCAGAAAATGTGCTTTGGCCAGTGTTTGGAGTTTGATATTTTACAGCCTTCCTAAGTCAGCCATTAGGTTAGAGAAACTGGTATCAAGTGATTATTTCCTCTCTCTCCAAAGGAGATGATAATTCCACATGTTACAGAACAACAAGAGGGGTCAAGGGGGGCCAAGGGCAATATACTATTACCGAAAGGAACCCCCCAGGTCCATTATGTCCGCCGCCTATAGGAAAGACGTCTCTCAATGCCAGAGATTCATGAAAAGGAAAGGAAATGTTTATTTAATGCTGTACAGACTTAAAGTAGTGACCTAATGTCTTCACCAAAATCCCAAAGTCCCTTAAAACACCCACAAACACATATAGTCTTTCCTTCCCCCCCTTTGCCTAGTCTGGGGTACCATATCTCAGGAAAGGAAATAGAATTCCTTGGCTCAGGCAGCCCCCAGTTCTTCCCAGTAATCTGTCTCAGCTGGTAGGCCTCCCTCGGTTCCTGGCACCATCAGCTGTGTCGCCGGGATCTCTGCTAATGCTGGGTGGTGGTTCCCCCTACTAAAGCCACGTGGTCCTCTCTCCCAGGGCCATGGGAGTCCCCACTCAGCCAAAACTGCGTGGTTCTCCCCACTCAATGACTGCAAGGAGTGGGGGTCGCCACTCTGCCAAAGCCGAGTGGCGGTTCTCTGCTAAAGCTGCATGGTGATTCTCTCTTGCAGGGCTGCGGGAGTTCCCACTCTGCTAAAGACCAAGTGGTTCTCTCTTCACTATAGCTGCCGTGTCTGGGTTTAAATCCCTGCGCCAATCTTCCTCTGCAGCCCCATTTCTGACTCCTCCTACACTCAGTCACACTTGCCCTCAATCTCCCATCCTTTCCAGCTTTTCTGGCTGCCATCGTGGGTCTGAGCAGGTGTGGCCCCATGTCATGGAGCCAATCATCTCCAAGCTCCCACGCAGGCACTGTAACTCAGAGGACCTGCCTCCCAGTTACGTGTTGGGGGGAAGTTACTTCCATTCCCTGGCTCAGAGCTATTTAACATACCTATGCAACCAGTTAATGGTTATAGATGTGTTAAATGACCATGCCAGAGGTTAGCTGCAAAGCTGTTGCTATGCGAAACAGCCCTGCATGTTCTTGCTCTGTGTGCCCCTTCCCCCAACTCACACCTGTGGGAGAAGGGTGAAGACATCTTAAAAATCTCCTGGACACCTTGAGTTCTGGACCCCATTTCAAATGCCCATTTGGGGTGCCTTCTCTTGGCTGCACCCTGTAACACACAGAGTGTGGTTTATTATGCGGCAGGATATCAATTTTCTCAAACACAGCAATCTTATTTGAGCAGTTTTTTCCCCAATAAACATGTGCCATTTTCTCAAAGCCTTCCCATAACATCTTTTGCATTCTGGTGATTCTCTCGTTAATAACATTAGTGAAACATATTTGTATGAAAGTTATATGTTTAATAATTTAAAAGTCCTCCTTTCCTATGTGATATCCTTGAGCATTCTGGTTGAGTACACAAATTTTGTCTAAAGAATATGACAGCTACATGTAAAAGACAAAGTCTGCATGTTTATAACCCTACATTCACTTGGAGAAGCGATGAAACAGGAGTTGGCTTGGCATGATTTTTTAAAAGTATCTTTGGGTGTGAATCTAGTATATTGAGGAGTCTGTTTATTTGTTTATTCATATCTTTGGCCTCATTTTGGTATTTAGGTCAAAATTCTGCTTCTAGATCACTTAGAGACAGACAACACGATTATTACATATTTACATGCACATTTATTACCACCTGGTCCTTGTGCGTAGTAGATACATTTTGCAAACATGATAGGTCTTTGAAAATTATGAGACAGTGATAAAAGTAGCTAGAGCATTCTTACTTTATGGTCTCTCAGGAGAAACTTTATTGGAATTGAAAGAACAGTTTATTCCACTTTTAAAATCCACCATGTCACAAATTTGGAACAAATTACTGAACACCTCCCTAATTCGAAGGGCACGTAAGTCCCAGTCCTGTAGGACTGGCTGAGTCTGCGGTGCTGGGAACACACCAATCACCTCTTTCTTTGTCTCCCTGTCACCCCATAGGCCCCCCTGTTAAGGCACTGTTGGATTATAAGATAAGTGAGTTCATTAATCATCGTTACACTGTGAGTGGACAGCATCTTTTGATAGGCATATTCCTGTCTAAGCTGACTTAATCACTGGTGTAAAAAGGGTCCCTGATCACAGAAACTATTTCCTGAGGGAGGAACGTCAACTAAAGAAACACAAGTTTCTTTGTCAAGGACGGGAAAATCATAAATAAAGGACAGGAAAATTATGAATAAAGTCAAGTGGGCAATTGAGAGAGAAACAGTGCCACTTACTCTAGTGGGTTCCACAGTTAGTGGAAGAGTAGAGGGCTTCAACTTCTGTTCCTGTGCTTCTGTTCATCTTTAATATTGTCTTTACTTCATTATTCGGGAGTCTTTTGATTTTAAGCTACAGTAATCCACCTCAAAGTGGTTTAACCCAAGGAGAAAATCTGGGTGCCTGGTGAGCGGACAGTCCTCAGGCAAGTTCCTGAGACACACTGGATTAAAAAGTTCAAAGCGTGTCAGTACAGTTCTCTTCCTTTGTCTCTCAGCTCTGCTTTTTCTATCCGTCTTTCTTCGCGGGTATATGCTCTTCCTACGTCATATGTGACCACAGATAGCCACACACCTCCATTATCCTAGGTCCTTATCTGAAAAAAGGCACCATCTCTACTGAGAGCTGTGGCCGGTTTCAGGAAGGGTTCTCACTGAGCCAGTCAGTGTGAGACCTATGGCCATTCTAGAGGCTGTGACTGTGGCCAGGGTGCTGGAGCTCTCTGGTAGGCAGAATGATGAGCCTGACCCAAAACACTCCTGGGATACAATTCAAGGAAACAGTCCGTGCAGACTGTGGAGGATACCAGCAAAGAGAGTTCAATAGGAAGGTAAATGTGAGAGGAGAGCATGCATGAAGTCTGCACTCAAAGGTATTTCAGAAGAGATGGCATTTCCTGGTTTAAAAAATATATGAATATTTGTGTGTATGTACCTATATCATACACACACACACCTAGCACCACTTGGTGAATAGAAGGCATTTTTGAAGTTTTAGATTAAATTTTTAAAGGAAATGAGAGATATGGTCAAAGTAGCAACAGCATTATCATCCTCAGAATGAGCCAGCTCTTTCGCTTATTAGCAGCCTGACCCTGGTAAGTCATACAGTATCTATAACCCACTGTTTTCCTATTTATAAAACAGAAATAATCATACCTGCACTCACGTTGTCACAGGATTGTCTTTTTCAACTGTGAACTATTTTATAATTTTTTCAAATTTCCTTAATCCCTTTTAGTGCCCTGAGACATTCCTACGGGGCAATATTGACATTTTTAATTCCTCTTCCCACCCCCCCTTTTAAACAATGTTTTTCTTTTTAAATCCCTTTTCTAAGACCTCACTCAGGTAATATAGTACCTGAGACTGGATAATGAGGAAACAAATCTGTGAGCATATGAACACATAGAAATTATACTATGAGGCGAAGTTTAAGAAGCAAAAAAGAAAGAAAACCCACTTTACTTGTCTTATATATAGTCACTCTGAAAAATCTGTAAGAGTTTTCTCTTATTCTATAGAGACCAAAGATGGACACCTGCTTTTCTCAAGGAATCCAAGGGTCCAAGGGGAATTTAAGAGGTTAAAGAAAAGGAGATCAGAGAGAGACGCTCATTGATATCCATGTGAGCACACTCTGAATGGACTGAAATGAGGTCAACACTGTTTTCACACTATCTGGACTCTGTTTGCAGGGCTGCCTCTCACGTACACGGTGAGGTTAGAAAACGGCATTTACCTGCCTCCTCAGTGTGTATGAATGAGGAAAAGGCACCTCCTCTCGCTTTGTACAAGACCATGAAGCACAGGCTGCAGTACAAGAGTGTGAGGCCTGAAATTCCTTCCTCATTCAATCCGTCTGTCACGCAAGCGATAAATATGCACGAGTTTGTGTGTGTGTGTCCAAAGAACAATGTGGTCTTTTTTTTTTAAGATTGTATTTATTTATTTATTTTTAGAGAGGGAAGGAAGAGAGAAAGAGAGAGAGAGAGAAACATCAATGTGCTGTTGCTGGGGGTCATGGCCTGCAACCCAGGCATGTGCCCTGACTGGGAATCAAACCTGCGACACTTTAGTTCGCAACCCGCGCTCAATCCACTGAGCTATGCCAGCCAGGGCCAATTGTGGTCTTCTTTGCGCTACAGACCTATACCTATTTGCCTTCCTAAATGTCATGGGCACAACTGAACGAGTAGTGAAGAAGGTAATTCAGCTTCCTTGTAGGCTTCCATATTCCTCATAGTGTTGTTCTTCTTCCCTGCCTATCCTGTGTTCTTTTAATTCCCCTCCCTCAGGTGCCACCTGCTCTCCTGAGAATGAAATGCAGCATTTACCACTTATATTTGCTCTGCTCAGCAGCGTCCTGGGAAACAAATATGAAACGACAGCTCCACTCCACACTCTTCTCCGGGTTTCACACTTCTGCTCCCCTTTGCAAATTTGGGGAAGGTTCAGAATTCTGTTGAGAAAACTTTTTAATGGAAAATGCTGCTTCCCATTGCTGACTTTTAGAGGACTTGAAGTACCCATCAAAATAATTCCAAGTGCAAAATAAAGCAACCACCCAGTTCCCTGGAGAGAAGAGGGAATATTATTATGCCTACTCTATCACCATTATTATCACCAAATAGTGTTTGCTAAGCCTCCAGGAGCACGAGGCAGTGGGGTGGTTAAATTGGCATCTTTTCCTCCTCCCGAGACCTTGCACTTTAAATAGAAACAGAGCATCAAAAACAAACATATACAAGGTCAGGCTGAGACCAACACTTAACACATTAACATAATCATTATAATAGAATAGAGCTCATTATAATTCAATAAGAATGGTGGGCAGCAAGAGAGAATGTAAAAATGTGCTAAACTAGGAGTCAAGGCAACACGCTGGGTGTAGGGCTCTGGGCAAGTCACCTCCCCAGCCCTCAGGGCCAACTGCTTGGGAAAATTTGGAGAAGGTAGTTTGGGAAGGTGAATCAAACACAGAGTTTGGAGTCAGAAAACCACACAATTGTTATAAATGTGGCAAATCCTTCTGATTTAATCCCTCTGGATCAATTTGACCTCCTTAAAATGAAAACTGCCTCTAAAAATGAAGAAACTGAGGCTTAGAAAAGGCAAGTGCTTGCTCAAGCATCATGTGCTTAGGAGGCACAGAAGCCAGGCAAACCCAAAGACACAGGGAAACCGTAAGGACAGAATTACAGCATGGTGACATCTGGGCAAGAGCACAGCGAGCAGACCGCCCTTCCTGCGTCTTCTTCCCTTAGGCTGTATGGCCATTTGGCTCAGACTTTTAAAAATAATTTTTAATAGATTCAACAAATATTTATTAGAACACCTACTATGTGCCAAAAAACAGTTATGTGTGCTTGGGATCACCTGGAGTTCCTAAAAGTGATGTAAACTCTGATGGTTAGGTTTTCTCTATTCTGTAGAGAAATCAGTTGCCAGATCAAACTCGAAACCTAGGCATGCGCCCTGACCGGAAATCGAACCTGCAACCTTTCGTGTACGGGATGATGCTCCAATAAATTGAGCAACCCAGCCAGGGGCCTGACTTAAGCTTTGATTGCATGCTCTTCAAAGAGACATCCACTTCAAAAGGGGCAATCTTAAGTAAACACATTACCAGCTGCATGTGACTAAAAAGCCAGGCCAGTCATCTTCACCCCTCCCACCAACCCACAAGTCCCCTTTGTTTTAAAGGGGTTTATCTTGGTTGGTTTCTATAACTGACCATTTGGGCCACTTGTTTTTTGTTTGTTTGGTTTTTTACTTCCCAAGGTTTAAATCCCCACTCTTATGTTTTAAATTCATCAATAAAGGATGGTCCCCACGAAACCCTAGGCCCAACCCTTGACCCTAGTAAAAGCAGAATACCAGACCCACAGTTCTCTCTCTCTCTCTATCTCCACCCCCCCCTTACTTTACAATATGGCCCCATGTGATTTCCGGGACCTGTAAGTAATAAACCATTAGTTTGCAAAGTTTTATGACGGTTATTGCTGAAAGGTGACTTGCAGTCATAAAAAGAACCGCAAGGGGTAGTCCAGCCACAACACTGGTTATTAATAGGTTGAGACAGACACCAAATGGTGAGCAATAATGCTCCTCTCTTCATGGAGCTGCTGTTCCAGGACAGGGGGAGAGACAGATAATACCCAAATAAGTGCAGAAGAAAATACCAGATAAAAGGGAGTATCAAAGATTACTTCTTTTATTCAGAGGTCAGGGACGACCTCCTTATATATTTCATATTTAAGATAAGAGCTAAATATAGAAAGGGACACATTGAAGATACAAGAGAAATGGAAGTCAATTGGGATCTGAACTCAATAAACAATCACTGAGATACTAGAGTTTCTCCTTCCCACAAAGCAGCAGCCCTAGATGGCTCTTGAATTGTGCCCCACTATACCAGGCTCCCTGATTAGCTAATCTATATCTCATTTCCAAGCTAAAAAAGAAGATCTCTTTAGTCCAGATTGGCTCCATAGAGCACAGTCTTGGCCCATCAACACAAACGTATAAATAACACGTGGCTTCTTACTGCTTCTCTGCGACGTGTCTGCGCTGTATCTAGAGCACTCACCAGTTAGAGAGGGGCAGAGAACGCACTGAAAGACAGCGACGATGGCGCAGCCAGGATAGTCTGTTGCGATGACGGATACACAATATTGCAGGCAAGACTTCCTTGTTTCTTTAAACAAGACATCCTTGTTCATTGGCACTAGGGCCCGATTCAGGTTGAACGTTGGCTATAAGAATGCTCTAGTATTTGAGGGTCATATTACAACTGAAAATGTAGTAAAGTGTTCAAATATTAGTACTGGGGATACGATGGCCTCAAGAAATAGAACATAGGAATAGAAAAAAAAGAACTATGCTGTACATCAACAATTGTGACATTTCTCATTCCTCAACTCCTTGAACAAATAGTATAAATATGAGCAAATGATAGAAATTCTTGGCTGACTCAGCTCCTGAGAATGTTGGCATGTCCTGAGGTTATAAATGTTCCATTATTTCCTTTGACTGCCAATTCCAAGAGATCCTACAGGTGTACCCAAAAGCCACCCCCTCTGTGGTGGGCACCACGGATGATGTCTGTGGTGCTTTGGTTCCATGTGGAGATCATCACGTGTTTTAGGATGACTATGGTATGTGATCAGAAACACTGTCCCTAAGAGACAATAGGCTCAGAATTTCATCTGTCCCAAAGTGTTAACTATTTCTCCTTTCATTAATGTAAATATTGTTATAACAACTTAATTCTTACCATCACCTTGACCCCACCCTGTGATGGGCAGGATGCCTTGGCCTCACCAGGAGGGTGTCGACTATGGGCAAATGTTAAAGAGAAATGGAAATAATATACTTTAAAACATCACCCTTCTTAAGTAGTGAAATTTCCATATCTATCAAGAATTGCCTGAGAATGGGGGAAATTATTGTTTAAGGTTACTCTTTCCTGGCAGAGATAAAAAGGAGATACATTTGAGGAGAAAATGGGGGGCATATAAATTTCACTATTTATTTTTTTAATATGGCCTAATGCAGCCAAGTGATCAGGAAATCCATAACTCCAGAAATCATCACATCTCGTGCTAGATGTTGCTATTAAATGTGAATTCTCAAAAGAAAATGTTGTCAGACTATTAGAAAGCTGGGCTTATAGCTATGTTTATTAATGTATAGTGCTATGTATTTGGGAACTGGTAATGAATCGAGAGGTCTCCAGGGCCGGATTGGTGTGGAGGGGAAAGGATGCATTGGAGGGGGGGTCAGGTGTCCACGGGAAGACAGAGCCAAAGAGCTGCTGTTCAGGCAGTTAAAGTACTCTGCTTACCCCACAATTGGGAACAAAGCCAACTCTGCACCTAACTTCGAGATTTTGAGCAGTAACCTTCCTGCTGTTGTGAGAAAATGCTCAGGAGCAAGATTCTTCCTCCAGAGAAATGGAGCCAAGGGACCGTCTGATAAGAACTGGAGGATACAAGCCCGTGGGTTGGTGGGAGCGGAACAGGTACCATCCCATTTTCCGCCAGAGCCAACAGAGCTGTAGCTTGCTGCTTCCTCTCTCTGCGTCCTTCTGTGTCAGTGCCACAAGGCCTGTCTGCAGAGCCTGAGGCTTGATGTTCTTTACCCTCTGCTGCTCTTCAGCTAAAAGGTAGCTTTCCCTGTTGAAATTACTGGGGTGAGACAGGTTCCAGACGTGCTAGGAACTTGTATGTGAGGAACTCGTTTCCTAGGGTGCTGGTTCCACAGAGATGTGGCAATTCAACCGAGAAGGGGGCAAGAAAGGATACTAAAGGCAAAGCTGGTGTTCAATTTCAGAGGGCCTCATCATCCTCTGATGGCAGTAGTAACTAAGCTGTATTGAATGCTTAAATAGTAGGCACTGAGCACTGTACTAGGAGTTTTACATTCATGAGATAGAGATTTTCAGCAGTTCACAGAGTAGGACCAAGTTCACAGACCAAGTTCCAGGACCTTAGAGCCTACATTCAAACCCAAATCCGTGTGAACCCAGGGCAAGGGGTCTGTCGATCACAGTATTCACTCTTGGAGTTCTCCCTGTTCTCTCTAAACTCAGTGGTCGTGACTCTTTTTCTTCCTTTCTTTTTCCAGCAAATGACACAAGTAGTAGTGAATCTAACTCTATGAAGCCCTTTGAAATGTACACATGTATAATTTGAAATACATATCTCAAATTATGTATTTAATATATAAACATATATATATATCAATTTTTTTCTGTCATGGCATTTTTAGGAGCAAGAGGTAGGAAAACCACAGCTACAAGAACAAATGTGGCTTTGATGACCTGGGAAAACCAGTTCATTTAGTTCACACCTAGTACTTCTTCAGGACGATCCAGTTCCGAACTGTGTTCACATGATGACACAAATCCTTGCTCAGGCATTTAATCATCAAAGGTTGAATTTCATTTTGATGAGACTATATGGTTTGTGAAGATTTTCAATCATAACTATTGAAAGCAAGACATTTATAGTGATAATCTTCAATACTCTTATAATCTAATTGCCACACTCCATTTCCAAACCATTCTAGAAAAATTAAAATATTACTGTATATAATTTGAATGATGTGTTTAAAAGTCTCTGCCATCAAATAAAAGGTTCTTTTGTTGGTATGTGGATGCACACATATATGTGCATGTATGACTAAGTCTGTCTGCATATGTAATAGCTAGGAGATCCAGCTCTGGAGACCATCACTCAGCATGAATCCCAGCTCTACCACTTACTTATATGTAAATTTAGGAAATTGCTTAAACCATGTAAGCGTCACTTTCTCAAAGCTGTTAGAGTTGCTGGAGGAATCAAATAAAATAACTGCCTGCAAAGCCCCGAGCATAGTACCCGGCTCTTAATGAGCAAACCCTGCTGGCTATTGTTATTATTTGTCCTTTTCCTCCGGGTTCACATTCTGCTCTACTGGTCCATCTTATTCATCTTATAAGAAGCTGGAAAGGAGTACAAGGGTTTCCGGACGTTTGTGGGGGGTTTTTTAATTTCATTTGTGATGGTATCATTTCTCATTTTCTTCCTTCTTTGTTATTTGAATGGTCTTCATCCCTCTGCCTGTAGTACTAATGACTTTTGGTATTGAGCACGAAGAAAAAAAATATGTATGAGTAGATGAACCACATCTTTTATTTTCTGTGTCGGATGCTTTGACATCCAGGTCCTGGCTGATTCTGAGGGCACTGCCCAGCCCAGGGTTAGACAATCCCTAGAGATAATCAACGGCTTGTCCAGGAGCCTGCTTTCCCATGCACGCCAACCATCCAGAGCCCACTGCCTCCGCCACGTTCTCCATGAAGCTCTCACACTCTGGGCCACCGTGCATGTGCCCTTGTTAGCTCAGGGCCAGGCTCCAGACAACCGGGGACAGTCCCTGTGCCCTGGAGCCCACTAAAGTCACCCAAATTTTCCAGTATTAAGCATATTCGCTCTGCCTCTCCCTTTTCTTCCCTCAAAAACCACTGTGGAGTGTCTTGCCCACATTTCCCCCTTCTCCCTCTGCCCTCTGACCTATCCCACCCAGTGCTTCCCTATGTGGTCCCCAGTGGTGGGACATTTTCATCCTCATGGGACCTTTGAATGTGACAAACTATATGTTTTCAGTGACATTGTCTCACCATACCTAAATAACACTAAGCCTGTATTTTAAAACAATGAGTGGTTTCAGTCGAGCAACAACTATAGCTGTCTCTTCCAATTGACTGTGGGGACCTTGAGTCCAGGGACCATGCTCAGTAAATATTTGTTGAATGAATGCATTTACTGCATACCTAAAGTGCCCTGGCATGTATCTTTATTTGGAGGATATCTCTGCATTTTTAAAGTTGAATAAATATATACTCTCAGTTTGTATGTCTCCTAGCATGTTCCTTAACAGGTATTTGTTTGGCTATTGAAATGTGTATTAAAGAAGGTAATGAGATATACCAGTGCAGATAAGGACAATTCTGGAACTCCAGAAAACTGCTAAGGTAGGCTGAAGAAAGGTTTCAAGGTTAGGTGACATTAACTTTTTGATGGAGGACAGAAAGTACATCATATTCTATCAGCCACCTAACGCTGCTGGCATGCTTCCTGAGGCTGCTTTTTACTAAGGTGTAATTGTTTTTTCTCCAACAATTTGCATGCTATTAGAAAGCTTCTTTGGCAAGAGGCAAGTATTCCAGATGAATCCTGAGCTCAAGGAGTCCCGAGGACTTAAGGAGAGGGTAGAACTTGTGCTTTTGGAGCAGCAAACCGTATGGAAAGACTCGTGTTTGAGAATAACCACAAGGGACCCTTTGAAAGATGAGAGACTAAACCCAATACATCTTTCTTTTTATCTAGCATCTGCTCTGACAGGCTGAAAAATAATATTAAATGAAATTATTTTGCTCAGGCTAATTCTGTTGGCTCTTTGAAGAAACTTGGACTCAACAAATATATATGTTAACACATGGATCTATCTTTGGATGTGAGGAAGAACAGAGTTTGCCACCCTAAAATATGCCCTTTTTAAGGATATTACTGTAAGCTGGTTATTTCTAAGGAACAAAAGACTCAGGGAAAACATTTTTGACCTTCCCCCAACTGCCTAAAAGAATTTAGACAGAGATCTGCTCTAGGAAGGGAGCTATTACAGATAACTGCTTTCCTAGGAATAGGTGTGATAGGGAAGAACCTAACAGGGATAGGATCGAAGTCCTCTCTGTGTCCTACTGTTAAAGCTGGCCCAGCAAACGTGTGTTTACCAAATATTTGCTTTATTTAAATCTCCATGCGAATTACCTGAATACCAAACCACTACCCCAACCCTTTCTCCTTGGCTCAAGATGGCATATAAGCCTCAACTGCTCAATCTGCCCTCGGGCCCCATATTCTCATGGAAGCCTAGAATGTACATATGTAATACAGTTTGGTTATTTCCTCCTGTTCATCTGTCTCATGTCGATCTGATTAGCAGACTGGCCAGAATAACTGAAAGAGAAAAGAGAAGACATTTTTCCCTCCCTTACAGATGCAGTTCTTCTAGGAAAGTCAACTAAAATAATACTTGATGCATTCATCCTTTTTGCTGAGGAATTGAAATGTTTCTGAAGAAGCAAAACTTACATTAAATGCATTTCTAAAAACATAGGTGCATAAGGACGTTTCCATAAAATGATAAGCTTCATTTAAAATTAAATTCTATTAGATAAGGACAGAGTTGATGTAGACTAGGGAAAAACATAAAGTAGGAATTCAGACGAACCTGTGTTAAGAATCACCGCTGTATTATTAACTGTGTTGTGTTTGTCGAATCAACCTCTCTGGCCTCCCTTTTCCCGTCTAAAAATGGAGATGATGAAAACTGTATCTGTTAGATTTGGATTAAATAAAATAATGTAGGTACTTAACAAATTAGATTCTAATACAGGGAAAAATTATGAAAGACTTTGAATGGACCAAAAAGATTACCAAGTGCTCTGTCTAGTGCTCCTCTCCAGGTTGGATCTAGCTTCTCACTGTCTTTGGGCTAGTTTGCATTTCTGTCCATTGTAGGAGACTGCTCATCATGCAAAGACCATTGTCCGTAACAATGTAAATTTTTCCAGGGGAGATTCAGTTGGCCGAATCCCTGAGGAGACTGACCAGCTTTGCCAATTCTGCATCTACTGAAGCACATTAATTTCAGCATTTCTGATAGCCCAGTACGGTCACCTTCCCTTTAGATTTTTCTTTGAGAATCAAAACTAATATATTACTGGTCCTCTCCCCAATTAAAGAGTTAAATACAAGCTTTGACGTGTTTATTGTATATCTACGTGGTTTTTGTAAATGTACCTTTTGAAAATATATCTTTTAACCCTGGCTGGCATAGCTCAGTGGATTGAGTGCGGGCTGCGAACCAAAGTGTCGCAGGTTCGATTCCCAGTCAGGGCACATGCCTGGGTTGTGGGCCATGACCCCCAGCAGCCGCACATTCATGTTTCTCTCTCCCTCTATCTCCCTCCCTTCCTTCTCTAAAAATAAATAAATAAAATCTTTAAAAAAGGAAAATGTATCTTTTAAACACTAGTAGTATAAAAAAGAGAAGAAAAGAAAGTCCCCAGGGAGGAGATTAGAGAAATAACAAAGGCATGTCCCTTAGGACTCATGCCTGTCTAAATGACTAAGGTGATGGAGTCACGGACTCTCCTAAGACTCAACTCAGGAGAGTTTCCTGGTACTACACAGTAAAGCTTTTTCATTCTTCCAAGAGACATTAATTACTTCCTCAACAGTTTCCTTCTGAAGGACTCCCTGGAGCTAAGCCCCATACAGCTTCCTCCCCAGGCTGCAGCATCTCTTTGGTGTCCCTTAAACCACTTCCTTCCAACCATTTGAACAGCTCCTGCAATTACCTTGCATTTAGAGGAGCCCATCTAAAAAGATAATGCACTGCATTGCATTGCTTTGTGCACAGCAACACCCTTTAACACTTCAGCAGGTAAGGCAACAATTACCAAATCAATTCCTCTGGCATATTAGTTTCAGAGATGGAACACAGTGGCTTTGTTTCTACTTTTTATAGAGTCTTTTGAATTGCTGTTATATTCCACTCAATTGTGCTCCTCAGCGCCTATGATGATCTTTAATGCTTTATGAAGTGGTTCATTATGTGTTGAATGAAATTTGAAATCTGTTCTAAACAACTTCACATCAGAGTTGCCTGACTGCCTGACTGCCTGAAACACGGACAAATATCCCTGTCCTTAGCTTGTAAAGTAGGTAATCACCTAGACAGCCACCTCTAGGTAGGATAACCTGTATTTCCCTAAAATACAGTGTACTTTTTCCTTAAAAGGACTCAAATAATTGAAAAAAAAAAAAGAAAACTGACCAGGCTAAGAAAGAGATGTAACAATGACTTTGGACATGATATTCCAAATAATGCAATATGTTTATTATATTCTGGTTGTGAGTTAGTAGGTTTTGACCTTAGATCATCTTAGATTTAGTTTATAAGCCCTCTACTTATTAGCTGTGAAATAATGATGAATTTCTAACTACTTTAAGCATCAGATTCTTCATCTGTAAAATCAAGATAACAATATTAATTCATGAAGTTTTATGAGGGTGAATTTAAGGCACAAAATGCTTAATAGAGTGTTGACATATACTAAATGTGTAATAACACTAGCTATTTTTATTTTATGTATTAATTAAAAACTCAGATCTTAAAGCCTCTGTGGTTAGGTATCTCCTTCGATTTCCAATGCCCAGTCCAATGCCAGTACAGAGGAGACAACCGATAGTATTTCTTGGCTGAATGAATGACTTACTCCATTCCTGAATATAAGGATACATTTTATTCCTGAGTATAAAGAGGTCAAGAAATGTTAGTGAATGAGATTAAAAGACTAGAGAAAGTGACGCAAAGTACAGTAGTCCTAAATGTTCTACCCCTTTAAGCAAAACTATGTATAAATGAAACCAATTTTACCATAGGCTAACTGATAGAAATCAGAGTTAATTTCCTGTGGCATCTCATTAACTTTATGGCAAAACACCTTGAAGGAAACTTTCCTCAAGGACTTGCTGTACACGTGTGAGAAGCAATCCAATAGGTTCCTACTGGAGCTGGGGGTCAAATTTCCCAAATTATCATCTAAGCGTAATTGCATGTGTCAAAAAGAGTGCCTTCAGAGAAAAGATATAAATATGAGTAGGAAGTGGGTGAAAGAGAAGAAGGAACAAAAATACAAAGCATTTCTACTTTGGGGGGTGAAACACTAAAATAGACAGAAAATGACTAATTAAATTCTTCTAGACTGTAATTGGAGCAAACTTCATGGTTTATAAATAAGGCTTGGGTAAATGAGTCCTGTGCATGAGAGCTGATGGAGTTCACAACTATCTGAGAATCTTTCTCCTGCAATTTGGATTGGTTCAGTGCTGGTCTCATTTCCATCCTCAACAGAACACACGGGTTGGACTCTAAATAGAATGTGAACAAAGAAAGCAAAAGGGTCGGAAGCAAAGGACTTAAGTACAAAGGAATCAGAACTTTGTGCCCTGAAAAAAAGTTAATAAAAGATATTTAGCTTGAAAAACAAAAGGTCCAGAATAAAATATCTAAATACTTGAAGTTATTGATGAGTAACAATTGGTTATACTTATTCAATGAGACTCACGAGGAAGTTGAAAACCACAGCTGCAGTTCAGGAACAGAAGAATTCCTATGAATGAATGTTACTCAGCACTGTAATAAACCTGCTCAGGGGTTAATGGATTTCTCTCTCCCCCCGTCAGAGAGATTCAAACAGAAACTAACTGGACCATCCTATCTTAGGGATACCACAGGACTGTAATAGACAATTTTGGAAGGTCCTTTCAACTCCAAGACTCTGTGTCCTGTGATTGCTTAGTTCTGGCCAAGGTGGCCAGATTTTCAGACTCCAAGCTGGTCCCATATACATCAGTCCAGATTTTCTTCTGTTTGTTCAGTAAGACAACAGAATACGTGGTCCCAACATATATTCTCATTTATTTCATGGTTCACGACTAAAACCAAGTTAGTAGAAAGTACTTGCCTACTACCCTGTCTGAACCCTTTTTGAGAAATTCTCATCCCACTGGGGCCCTTTCTGAATAGGGAAAATCTTACTCTCTCATGAAAAACTGAATTTTCCTTTCTCTGTCCACTCAAATCACAATGATTTTGTTCCTGTAATTATTATTGGTTCTCCTAGAGAGATTCACTCTGCATATGCTCCTGCAGCCCTTTCCCTTTTCCCCGTGTGTGATATTATTCAATTTTTATATTTAGACACATTCCACACTTCATTTTAGAAGTCTCTGAGCTCTGGTAACAAGAGGAGGTACCAGGCATTAGCTGAGGAGGGGGAATAACAGCCAAACCGAGGGCAATTGATAAAATACAGGGTGACAGATGCCAGAGAGAGCCCTGAACCCTAGCCATTTGAAAAAGCTTAGTGTCACACACTTCCGATTTTCTAAACTTCAGTTTATTTCTCTGTAACATGAGATTATTAATCGTCTTTGCCCTGTTTTTGTTAATGAATGGTTCGATTCTTAAATAAACCAGTATATTTGGAAACTTCCTGTAAAATATAAATTATTGATAAATATGGATTACAAAGATAATGATAGTTCAGAATATCAAATTAGTTCATGAATTCTTCTGTATAGTATACATACAATATACCTCAAAGTTATATATGCTGAATATACTTGTTGCTTCTTTGAGTTGGGATTGTTAAAGGATTTGCATTAGACCTACACTCAAATTCCAGGTCTGATTCTCTATGATGTTGGGAGAACTTCTTACCTTTATCAGAGCCTTAGTTTTTTAACTATAATAAGAAGAGATTTGGTGTTATCTTGCACAATTTTTGTAACCATTAAGAAAGTCAGTAATGTGAAAGCATTTAGCACGGTACCTGGCATATAATAAGCACTCAAAATAACGGTTAAACTTGAACTTGGAATTTTAACATCAGTAGATATAATTTGTAGTAGTGGTTGGCTTACATCCTTTAAAAACTTTTTTTTCACTGTTAGAGGTGAGATAAAACTATTCTCCCCTGAGGTCACTAGGTTCCTGATGTTTTTTCCACTACAGTATTGTGGTCAGCTGATAAATGGTAAGATAATTTCCCTAGAAGCACTATTAGCTTGGTAGCTTGTGTTAGCAGTTTCCAGAAGACAGGGACGCTAATTTGTAATGTAGATAAGTCTCCTCTAACCCCTCCTCATTTATACCTCTTTTTTAGGATTATTTATTTATTTTAGAGAATGGGGAAGGGAGGGAGAGAACATGAGTGTGAGAAAGAAACACTGATGGCTTGCCTCTTCTGTGCACCCCGAATGGTGACCGAACCTGCAACCCAGGCCTGTGCCCTGATTGGGAATCGAACTGGCAACTTTTCATTTTGCAGGGTGGCACCCAACCCACTGAGCCATACTGGTCAGGGCCCCCAATTGTACCTTTTAATATGCCTTTGATTTCAGGGAAGACCCTGGCAAGAATCAGTCTCTAGAAAACAATGATAAAGGGCAACCATAGCTATAAAAATATTGGTGGGAAGTAAAACCGCATACCTCTGTGTGGATGGAGGGGGTGGCTGACCTCTTGTTTCCTCCACTTTGCCTGTTTAAAGACTGTCACAGCAGAAAGAGACTTTCGGTGCTAATAACGATGGCATTACCACTTCCTTGAGATGTGTTAGTACTTTGCATTTCTCCTCCCTCCCTCTCTCTCTCTCTCTCTCTCTCTCTGCAGATAGCCAAACAAAGTGGCCTACTTGGTTCTCTATTATATTCCATCGCCCACGCCTGGGCCCTAGTAGAAATGCAATTTTTATTGAACGAATGAATGGAATGAATAAAATGGCAGTGCATTGTCTCAAAGCAGATGCTGCACCAAGCAGGAAACCTGTTCCCAACGGGTTTCAGTAGCTACTGTTTGTTCACGATGAGTACAATATCGCTGAGTGGAACTTCCTGTCAGATTCTTTCTGCAGAAGGGAAGCATAGGGCCTATGAAAAAAAGATTTATCTCCACCCACAACAAGAGGAATTTCCTGAACATGCAGAGGAAAACTTTTATCTGAAAATGAGTTTTGTTAAAAAACAAAACGGGATTACAAACTTTGAAATTAAAGCAAGCAGATGTGAAGTGGGGGAGAATCTAAAGTCAGAAAAATACATTTGACGAACAACAAAATTGCTAAATTACAAATAAAGATAAAGTCAAGCAAGGAGAGAAGACGAAAACTGAGATACTTACTGAGATCTACGAGATAAAAATAAAGTATATAGTAGTAGAAAGACATTCGTAGACACAGGAGACACAGTTTCTGTGTATGAGGATGACCTTATTTGGGCTGGGAGACAGTGCTGGCAAGAATGAACAGAGAAGGACAAATACTCAGTTAAGTGATAATTAATATTAATAATAATAATTACATTTATTCTGAAAGGAAGATTTAAATACAGATTTAAAAAGTCCACAAAATTCAGGCCTAAATATTAAAGTCAAGAATAAAATGAATGTAACATTTACATATCAACAAAAGGGACAAAAACTACATACGGGGAAAATAGCTCTCCTAGACGTTTCCTCTGTGGTCTGAAGCACCAGAAGGCAATGCGATGAAGCTGACAGTTTTGAACAAAAAAGAATTGTAACTCAAGAAGTCTATGCTGATTTAAGCTGTCATCTATTTGCAAATATATATGTATACATACATATATGTGTAATATGTAAAGCATGTGTACGTGTTTTTTTGTCAGAAATCTTAAAAGTAAACTAAAAGAAAGCCAAAAACCTTTTTATCTGTTATAATGCTTTGTAATGGAAATACACACACGTGCATATGCAGCTGTCTGAAAAATGATTTTAAAAATCCAAGGTTAGGTAAGTGACAGTACAAAATGGTTGATAATTTTCTTCTCTGGATACAAGTGCTGTAAATTCAAGAGGGGAATGGAGGAGGAAGCCTTCTTTCAACTTCAAGCTTAAGCTGCCTTCTCCAGCCTTTGTGGAGTGAGTTAGAGAGCGCCGTTCTAGATTAATAGAGTCAAGCCACCTTTCCCATTTGCGTATCCGTTCTTGAGCATACTCTCTCCTACTTCAACAATCCCAGAGAGCAGACGGACTAAGTGCTGACTCTCTTCATCACAAGTGTACAATTGCAATGGGGCTGTTCTCTTGGAAACACCAGTGCACCGTCACTATTGCATCAAACCTCTCTCCCTTGCACTTTCAATGTTAAGAATAAACCAACTTTTTTCTAAAAAAATTTGAGCTTTAAATTATGCATTTGTAAAATATAGCCTTCTCAGTTTCCCTATAACTCTAGGGGTCTTGCCATGACAAAGGACGCTTGTGGTGGGGAGGAGACATTGCAAATGCTGCAGTGACCCCGCTCTGGGAGCTCTGTGAAAAGAGAAATAGCCACAGGAGTGCTGTATGGCAAGGGCTTTAAACATTTATTGAAAGTAAGAGATTGCTATGGAAAAGAGCTCGTTCACTCTATACTTCTTAACAGGGACATGCGTTACAAACTTAACCCAGTAGCTTTTCTAAACGTTCTGCATTCGTGGTGGCACCATATGAGGCTACAGAGTGAGAGATTTCAGTCTTCCTTGGTTGAACAGAGAATTTCTGGTTATTTTCAAAGAGCTAAATAAATAAGAGGAGGTACACTAATTTCAGAATCCCAAGAAGGCAATTACCGCAAAGCTTTTGGCTTTTTGGAGAATTGCTTTTTGAAAAAGATGCCGAGAGAAAGGGAGAGGAAGCAAGAGAAGGAGGAGAAAGGTGTTGAGAAAATAATGATGAGTCCTGTTGGTAAAGGTATATATCTCTTTAATTTATTACCAGACTGTGCTGGGTAAAAACCCAAAGGAAATATTTTAAAGCTGGGTTTTATTGAACACTATGAAAATCAAAATTCACTCTAACAGAATACACTAAAAAATGTGCATGAAGGATAATTACACTTCATTTCATGTAATTAATCTTGTTAGTTTTAAAGACAATTCTGAGAATCTTATTCATAAGTCTTCTCCTAAACAAGAAGGTCATTGCTTTCCAATGTTTAGCATTGGAAATCATTAGCAATCTTAGCATCTGCTAGATTCAATTATAGTTGGGCAACACTTAACTCATTGGCAAATGATGTTGGTATATCATGTGCTGTATCGAATGATGATATTGACCTTCAACCTTTGACATCCATAAAGGTTTTGTGTGCATGTTCATGATGTGACTTTTGCAAAGCACCTAAGGATGGGAGCTGGTGGCCAGGAGAACCAACAATGTGATTAGAGGGTTGAAACTTTCAGTCCCTACCACAGCCCCCAACTCTGGGGAGGGGAGAAGATCTGGAGAATGAGTTCAACTGCCAATGGCCAATGATTCTACCTGTTGTGCCTATGTAATGAAGCTCCATAAAAACCCAAGAGGACAGGGTTCAGAGAGCTTCTGTGTTGGTGGACATGAGACCTGGGGAGAGTGGTGTACCTTGCGAGGTAACAGAAGTTCCCTGCCCTTTCCCCACACCTGTCCCTGTGCATCTCCCCTGTCTGGCTGGCTATTCCTGAGTTATATCCTTTTATAATAAATTGGAAATCTAGTAAGTAAAATGTTTCTCTGAGTTCTGTGAGCCATTCAAGCAAATGGATCATATCCAAGAAGAGAGTCGTGGGGACCTTTGATTTATTGCTCATTTGTCAAAAGCACAAGTAACAGCTGGGCTTGCAACCGGCATCCGAACTGGCAGAAAGAGAGCGGGGTACCATCTTGTAGGACTGAACACTTAATCTGTGGTATCTGATGCTATCTCTGGGTGGATAGTGTCCAAGAATTGCTTGGTGGTTTGGGGAACCCCCCTCCCACTTTGGAATTTAGAGATAAGGAAATTGAAAGACTCTCCAACAAAACAAAGAGAACACTTCTCCTCTAGGCTAAGCTTTACTTACTTTATCACGGTGGAAAGAAGACAAGATATGGTAAAGATATAAGAATAGAAGATGAGCAGGATATGTATAAGGAGGGACAAATTTAAGCTTTGCCATATAATAACAACTAATAATGCTATTTTGCATTTATTATATGTCAGGGATAATACACTCAAGTCAGCTTCTGGTCTGGACCAGAAATAATTCCCCAGTCTGGATGATGGGAAATGTTGTCCACCTTCTGTTACAATAACCAGAATATTCCTTCAAAGTCAGTTCCTATGGTTAGTATTTCCTAAAACCAAAGGGAGAGTGTCTGACATGTTTGTTGTAATCTATCAATGGCTCTTTAATGTGGGACTGGCACTGTGTACCTTGACATTGAACTAGGAACCAATAGATGACGATCAGACTTAGAACTTCAGAGTTATCCCATAGAAAATTGTTGCTGGCACTAGTACTAGTATTTTTCTTGGCATTTATTATTCCTCAAACATGGAATGTCTCCATTTAAAACTGCCTGGCTTTAGTCCATAGGTTGTGAATATGTAATACCTAGTAATAATACCAGCTGTGCCAGATCAGTTTTATAGGGCTATAAAATATTTCCTGGTGGTTAATTTTATTGTTTGGTGAGGTCTACAGCATTTTTGCTAAGACATGATAATCCTACAGTAGAGGAGATGAAAATGGACTCAGCTCATCCAATGATGTCCCCGGTGGTGATGAACAGATCAGCTACATGGCCTGTAATATGGGCTCTGAAGAATTAGACAGGCATAATTGAACCCCCTCACCACACACACACAGAATTCTTTAATAATTGCAGTTCCTGCTTAACACTTTTTGTGAAGAATTTCATAAGCAGTGCGGTATGAAAGGTTAAAAGATAACTAAGTGGATGCATGTGAATTGGTCTCTTTTCTGATCCATGAATTACACTGTGCTGGGTAGCTTTCTCACACCCTCCAGGGCATCTGTGCTACTGCCCTGTGCTCTGCCTCCCAAAGGCTGACCTTTAAGAATCTCTTTCTCTTTCCCTTTGGGTGGACAACTGGAAAGAGAGAGAGGTCACTCAGGGTATTTATTCTCGCCACTGTATGGTTTCTCCTTGGCCTGGCTTCATCCTTTAGCTACAGGTCAAATCTCCTCTCCAGGTGGCCATATCCACATGACTCTCTTTAAGAATATCTATAAATGCTCTGCTTACTCACCCCTTCAGGGGTGCAGACAGCCCTGGTTTTGACCTGACCACATCTTTGTAAATAGTCCCTTTAGTAAACTCCCTTGAGTCATCCTCATCTGAATGTGCCATATGCTTCTGGCTGGCACCCTGACTAAAATACACAACCTCAGACACAAACTATAGTTTGGGGATTTCCAGAAGGAATGGGGGGTGGTGGAGGTAGAAGAGGGTAAAGGGGGATAAATGGTGACGGAAGGAGACTTGACTTTGGGTAACTCACAACACAATATGCAGATGATGCATTATAGAATTGTATACCTGAAACCTATATGATTTTATTAACTGATGTCATCCCAATAAATTCAATAAAAATGTTTAGAAAGAAAATTCCATCACAAAAAGTCAAAAAATAAAGCTGTATTAAATGAAGTTATGTGTTAAAGGATAAAAAGTAAAGTCTAAGTTAATGGGCATTTTTTTCTGGTTGAGGAAAGTGCTTTGTAAATCAATATATGTATTTATCTTTCCCCAAACAAAATTGAATAGCTGTGTTTGAATAATTCATAAACTAACTGCAAAAGGTTCCTTCTGTTTCATAGGTCTCTGCTAGTACAGCAAGGATCTGCTGGAACTACTGAATTGCTTTTCTAGTTACATACTAACATCACGGTCCCTTTTACACGGTTTCCAAAAGTTCTCCTTCTGGAAAAGAATTGAGCAGACTACTACTTCATGCTTAGAATAAAGCATGTATTCTAAGATAAATTGCATCCACAGGCCACAAACACCAACCTTCACAATTTAACTTCCTTCTCTCCTATTTCAAATTGGTTTCAGTGTCCCCACCCCTGAAAAAGCATGCCAATAGCACAATATTGGGATCGGTGTGACTTTTCTGTGTTTCCTTAATACCTTATATTTGCTTTAATACAGAATGTATTTTAAAATATTGAAATTACCAATGTAATTGCTACTCATATCCATATATTTATAGGAGATCCTTGAAGACAAGAACCCTGTCTTATTTATTTGTGCATCCTTTATATTTACCCTAGTGGCAGCACATAGTAGACACTCAATACTGGGGGTGGATCTGTGAGCATAATAAATCTGGATTGGGTTCACCTAGCATTATACCAGAACCCCAACTATTTCCCTTGATTTCAGAAGACACAGTAGGGATTATAGAACACCCCAACTCTTATTAAGTACTCTCTCAGACTCCTCATGCCTTATGTAATCATGAAATATTAAATAGTGTGATACCTATGTGTTGAGGGTTCAAGGCAAATACCATGAATAGAGTTCATTGAGGTTTGTCAAAGTAACAGGGAAAGTACTGTATAAAGATTGAGTGACTTCTTTTTATAAGATAGTAATTCTGCTATGATTCCAAAATGTGTATCAGACTCTTATATTTTTCACACACCAATATTTCATGGGGGTTATATTTTATTTTCAATCTCTACATAAATTTTAGAATACAGAGGTAGATAAAAGTGAGTACAGTTGTACCTATGGAAACAATAATTAATACATCATAATACAAGAATAAATTCTGTGTTTTGCATACTTACAACTGTAACCCTAGTTTTAAGCCAGCTCCCATATGTTTAATCCTTAATGGAAGGACTTCCTTCAATATCTCAACAGTTCATTCTGGCACACACTTGTAAAATCTCCTTCTTTTATTTAATTCACTTCAGGAGAAAGCAAAAAAGCATGTATTCTAAGATAAATAGCATTTTGCATTTAGTTAATCCATTTTAAGAAATAGCTTATAGTGTTGACCTTGAATTTATCTCATGAGTAAGTTCTTATGTACCTAAGGCATGCTTTAAAAATACATAAATATGTGAATGCAATGGAAGAAAACATATACAAATGTAATGAATGAATGTATAATTTAAGTTTAGATATGAAAAATTTGAAGCAGCATAATCACAGCAAGTTGGCATCATGTAATTTGCCAGATCATACAGGAAAAGAGTGAGACAATGAAATTCTCTCATGAAAGTTTAGATACCTCTTGAATTGGCTACACTATACATCACAATGATGCCATGCCTTCTAAATATTTCCAGCTAAAGATGACCTAGAAAAAGTTGGCAATTTATAGTGTTTTCTAAGACGATAGAAATTATAACAGTCCTATGCTCACATTTACATTGAGTAAAGGCAAGGGAGTACAGCAGGTATTGTGTTGTACAGAGATAAAAAGACACTCGTACTCTTAATGTGGAATACTCATACCTGATAAATAACAGCATTTTAAGAAATACTTTATGAATGAATGAATAAAAGTGCAAAGAATTATCATTAATAACTAAAATATTTTAATCACTCCTATGGGACTAGATTTATACATATTTGCCTCATTTTTATTCTTAGAAACTTAAGTAGGCATTTACATTTTAGTTCTAGCAATTAGGAAGCCAGAATTAAGGAGTTCAATAATTCCATTCCAGGCCTAAAGATTGGAAGCCATAACACCATGGTTTGAACGTGGAGACTTGGAGCTCAAAGCCTGTGTATTTTCCATGATCTAAGTTGCCTCTACAGTGCTAGAAAGAGACCATACACAACTGAGAAGTCCTGATACCTAACCAAACAACAGGTACACATAATTGTTAACCAAAGGACAGATGTCCTACTATTTAACAGCTGAGTGTGGTGAGAGGACAGGACTTAGAGATTTAAAAGCAAGAATAATGATGAGAACCAGCTAATTGCCTCCCACTCTCTCACTGTCTCCAGGATATTAGGTCCACTGTTGAGAATTCAGCTTGATCCCAGTTGTAAAAATAGAACTAATGACAAAGATCAATGCTACCCATACCCTTCCAGCTGAGTACAGCATAGGAGATTGATTTTAAAGGAATAAAGTTTACATTAATATTAATGCCTTCACTTGTCTCAGCAGAAACGTATCTTCCTTTCATAATAAAGAGTCATGCATGAAGCCACCGAGGTGGGTAATGCCCCAGTGCAGTTCGGGTGCAATAGGGTAGGACTTCACTGATGGATTAGTATGTTACTAGGTCATGGTCAAGGGAGGGTAGGAAGAGAACTAATGGCAAGGGTCAACTTTATCACATTGGTGCATCTGATCACTTGGGTAGAGCACTTATGCCTGCTTGTGGGGCTGTTGAGGCATCAGGAGGCAAAAGAAAATAATGATTTAAAAACTTTACAATATAAAGTTTATAATTCTACCACCTTGTTTTATTAACCCCTCTCATATATTTTTCCCAATTCTTGTTACAAATTCTGAGAAGAAACAAGAAGCCACATAAAATTATATCTGCACTCTAACATAGCAGACAGATCCAAATGGAAGATCAATAAGGCAATAGACGACTTAAACAGCGCAGCGGACAAAAATGAACCTAAGAAACATAGTCAGAGCATTCTACCCAACAATAGCAGAATAAACACTTTTCTTTAGTGAACATGGTACGTTCTCCAGGATACACCACATGTTAGGCTGTCAAGAAAATCTTAAGAAATTTTAAAAGGTAGAGATTATGTTAAGTATCTTTCTGATCTTAATAGAATGAAAATTAAAATCAATTGCAAAAGAAAAACTGTAAAATACACAAATATGTGAAAATTAAACAATATACTTTTAGACAACCATTGGGTCAAAGAATAAATTGCAAGGTAAATTTAAGAATATCTTGAGACAATGAAAATGAAAACAGCACATACTAAAATTTGTGGAATGCAGCAAAAGCAGTGGCAAAAGGGAAATTTATAGCCCTAAATACTTTCATTGAAAAAAGATCACATATCAACAGCCCAACTTTATACCTTAAAAGGAGCTAGAAAAGAATAACAAACTGAACCCACAGCTAACAAGAAGAAGAAAATAAAGATTAGAGTGGAGATGAACAAAATAGAGAATAGAAAAAAATCAACAAACCCAGAGTTAGATTTTTGAAAATGTTAACAAAATTGGAAAACCTTCAGCTAAAGTAACTAAGGGAGAAAAGAGAGGATACAATTAGCATAACTAAACTCAGAAATTAAAAAGAGGAGATTCCTATTGATTTTACAGACATCAAAAATGATTATAAGTGCATCCTGTCATATAAGTGCAGCCTCCCCATGGGGACAAGCTTTAGTTATACTCCAAGAAAAAGCCTTTATCACTACCCAAAAAGCCTTTATATGGGACATAAACTCTATGAAGTCTAGTTACTTAGTTATAAAACGATAGTAGTGACTTCAGTAGTTATCGCTGATCGAGTAGTAGTACGATGTTTAACCATTAGGAGCCACTGTCATAGACAATTATTTGGAAAAAATAGAAGTTGCGGATGTTTTGATAGGAGGAATGATAGTAGTAATAAGCATAACTCATACTCAGTAAATGTTTTTTATGTGTTCCCCATGCTGGGTTCTAGGAAGCAACTCTAAGACAGAGATCAGTGTGGCAAACATCGATAGGAATCGATACTTACGGGAGGGAAAACAGCAGTTGTGGGTAGATGAAGAGGCTGAGATATGACATAGGCTCAGCACATGCCTCAGCCAGCTCTGGATGCCTCCCTAGAGGGGGGATGGCTCTTTGGAGTCACCCCTGTTTTGGGACAAGGGATTCGGCCCGGATACCCAGTGTCGATCAGTCACTGGTGCAGATTGCCCTTGAGTAAGACATGACCTTGGGTGAGGCAGTTGGCTTCCACTGAGGCAACCCTTTAAGAGGCCTGAAAGCACTGTTAGCAGGGAAGAGAGTAAATTCATTCTTTCCTTTTGAAGATGTTCCTTGGAGCTTCTACTGCAATATACCAGGATCTGGGCTTATCACCTAATGAGCATTTCCTTGTTTACATTTTCACAGTATAGCCAGAGGTAGGTGTTCTTTTCCCTGCTTTACAGATCATGTAATTAGGGCCTAGAGAGGTTTCATAAATTGCCCAGGAAAAACTTAGCATGATCCATTTTTATACACAATACATATATTAAAAATAAATATACATATATTAATTACATATGGCACTAATATTAAGGCTGGAACATACACCACTGCTTTGGCTCAGTTCTCTACATAATTCTCTGCTTGTTTATCCAATGTAGTTATTACTAGTACCAACTGCACTCTGAAAAGCATCCCAGTTTACACAATGAAATAACAGGTCGGTAGGGCCAGCGTGGAAGGCATCAGAGGCAATGCACAGAGACTGGATAGATCTGAAGTCAGGCCCCAGACCAGCAGCCTCAGCATCCCTTGAGAAGTGGTTAGAAGTGTGGATTCCTGGGCTCCACCCCCCACCCCTTGAATCACACAGCCTGCTGCTGGGCTACTTCCCCATCGCCATTTGTGTTTTAAAAACCCTTCACATGATCCTGATGCCTTCTGTTTCAAGTCTGAGAATTACCGTACTGGGATACATTCATAGACTGGTTTGGTCAAGTGTTTCTAACTAATTTGTTTTTGTTTTGTAATGCTTTTTGACTGTAATCAAGAAGGACTCATTTCCCAGAAAGTAGAGAAGTTTCAGGAAGAAATGCAAGTTTTAAGGCTCAAAATTTTCCATGGTGCTGTGACTCACCAAGCCCTAAAAAATCTTCAGTTTCTTTCTCTTGTTTCAAGTAGGAGCTTTGTATTCACTCTGAGAGTCAGCCGTGTGGCTTCAGAAGCCTGGGCTTCCCTGTGGGCTTCACCAGCTTATCAGGTACCTGCTGTGACAGGGTAGCTGCTCTCTCTCTCTCTGTCTCTCTCTCTGTCTCTCTCTCTCCCCCTCTCTCTCTCTCCCCCCACCCCATCTTCCTCCCTCTCTCCCTCCCTTCTTCACTCCTCTGTATCTCTCTCTCAACACTAACCTATTCTACAATATCTTTCAGTTGTCAGTTAAATAAAATAAGTTCTCATGAAATAACTGCTTGTCCCCATTTATGTATAGATGGAAGGATTGTTACTTTACCTCCCCTATAGTCTTTCATGGAGCTGGAATAAAATCGCATATACAGTTATTTGCAAACTGAAGTGCTATGCAATGGTGGGTAGAGTGGTAGTATGATACTCTCTCTCCTTTTTAAAGATTTTGTTCATTTACTTTTTAGACAGAGGGAAGAGGAGGAGAAAGAGAGGGAGAGAAACATCAATATATGGTTGCCTCTTGTATGACCCCTACTGGGGACATGGCCTGCTACTCGGGCATGTACCCTGACTGGGAATTGAACCAGCGACCCTTTGGTTTGCAGGCCAGTGCTCAATCCACTGAGCCACACTAGCCAGGGCTGTAGTATGGTTCTTAAGCAGACTTTTCTTTAGCTCCTCAAAAGCACAACTTTGCTGGACCAATCCATATGTCACACTGTAAGGAGAACTCATTGAAATAATACTTTCTACTTTGAATGTTTTCACATATTAAGAGAAAAAGAGAGAGAATAAGATATTACAAAAAGGGAAGAGGCATTCTATTCTTATTTAATAAATTTACTTTCCCCTCTGGCCGTGAAAATGGAAGCTGAAGCTGTAACAAATATTGAACTGGGAAAAAAATGTCTATGGTGTCTGTTTCTTTCTGGGCACAATATCAGTTTCCTCTGGGGCATTCAAACAACACCAGTTGAGAAAGGGCAGAATGAACAAATAAAAAACTGGAAAACAATCTAATCATATTTTTATATTGCGTGATTGTTAGTGAAATCATCCAAGAAAATGAAAACTGTTCTCTGTGAGCTCTTACATCCATCTCAGTCCTCACAGGGTCTTCAAAAAGGCATACTTAGCTGCTGGGTACTGGGACACATATTTCAACAACATGAACTGAGTCCGAATATAACCTAACCTGGTCCTAGCAAGCGGAGGAGTAAGGGACAGTTAGTTACTGCCAGAGGCAGAACTGTGACCCTGACTCCCCACCCTCCCAGAGCTCCGCCCACCTGTGATAGTTTATGTTATCTGAATCATCTAGCTCGCCCATGCACTTTGGGAAACCACAGAGTCATTACACATATACCTGATCGAAGACCAGGTCCAGCTGAAAGTGACGGAGGGAGACAGTCCTCACCACTGGAGTCCGTGAGAAGTGTGGCTTCCGGTTTTCACTTCTCAAGTGTTGTCTGCAGATGGTATAGAGCAGCAACACTTTGACTTTTTAACGTTTCCTTGACAAAAAAGCTATTTCAGAAATCATCTCAATGCCGCTTCCTCAGTCATTCACGCCAGCCAGGAATTCTGTCAGAACATGTCACTGTTATTTAAGCAAGACCCTGACATAGAGCAGCTTTATTCGAATCATGCTCACATCCCATCTGACAGTTTCAGAGTATCTTGTAAGTCCATTGTACACACTCAGCTGGATAATTTACCACCAAACATTTCTCTTTTGGCAATCCGATAGATTCTCACCTTCTTTTAGCTCCGTTTCTGGGGAGCAAAAAAGCCTACATTAAAAATATCACTGTTTTTCGTGTCTCTGTGGGTAGTGTGAGAAGACATATTATAGAGACAAGCACAATTTATTTCATAGAAGTGGGAAAAAGCCAACGGGATGTAGCACAAAAAGATGTTACTGCTCCCAGGGAATTGAGTCCTGAGCTTTTTGATTTTCAGTTTGAATCTGATTTATTCAAAGGGACAGGTTACATTCACCCAGTTGGTTATTTGGAGTATACAAGACATGTTAAAATGCAATTTTTAAGTGTCATATTAATATTGAAGGATTATATGTAGACTGAATCTTCTAACAACATCTAGCATACTAAAAACTAGAGGTCAGAGAAGGACATTACTGAATAATTTGCTTCATTGGTGTTCCATTATCTCCGTAATGCTATTAGCACTTCTCATTTTTTGAATAGGTATTTGGCTCAAATACTCAATTTGTTTTAGATACATTATTTCATAGATACCTCACATCCACCGAGTAGGCATCATCTCTCTTTGCTGAAGAGGCAAGTGGACCTCAGAGAAATCAACATCTCAAATGGGTTAGCACTCAAAAATGAAACACTGGGATGGTGACTAGGTCATGAGGATGGAGCCCTCGTGAATGGGAACAGTGCCTTTATAATGGGGGTCCCAGAGCCCTCCCTCGCCCGTTTGCCATAAGAGGGTACAGTGGAACGATGGCCAGCTATCAGCCAGGAGGAGGGTGCTCGCCAGACTGCAGATCTGCGGGCACCGTCTCCCAGCCTCTAACACTGTGAGAAGCACATCCTGTTGTTTATAAACCACCTAGTCCACGGTGTTTTGTTATAGCAGCCCCCGCAGGCTAACACACTGACAATAATTTTAACAGTCTTGACATTGATTTGGGTTGGTCAGTCTGTTGACTGAAAACTCTCTAAAATGTTAATGAGAAAGTAAAAGCTCAAAAAAAAAAAGAGAGAAAGCAAAACATAATTCCAGGTATCTCATTTATATATGTTGTAATATACATATATAAAATAAATGAAAGGTATTTGCATTAAGCCTATGAGACATCATCCTTTCATCCCCAGTTGCCTTTTTCATGGACACGAATTCTTACTCAGCAATGTTTCAAGGAGTCATTTTTAACTTGCTGGAAATGGCACCTGAGGTGTGTAGTGGATTGAATGGACTCCCATTCAATGAACCTCCGATATAAGTCCATATTCTGGAATCTGTGAATGTGATCATTTTGGAAATAATGGGCCATGAAAAAATTAAAAAATTAAAGATCTCAAGATGAGATTATTTTAAAATGTCTAGGAGGGACTAGAATCTGATAGAAGTGTCCTTATAAGAGACATGTAAAGGAGAGACATGGGCAAAGCAAAAGCCGTGTGAAGGCAGAATCGGAGACTGGAGTTGTGCAGCCCCAAGTCAAGGAATCCTCAGCGCCACCAAAAGCTGTAAGAGAATTCTTCTCTGGATCTGTGGAGGGAACACAGGCTTGTTGACAGCTTGATTTTCAATGTTTGTCCTTGTGAACTGTGAGATAGTTAATTACTGTTGGTTAAGCCATCAAGTTGGTGGCAATTTTGTGACAGACCTAGGGAACACTAATACAGTGTGGAAACAGCTTCACTTCTGGTGGCCAGGGTCTCCTAAGTGATTAGTGTAAGTGTCTGGACAGGAAGTCTGTGCCTTAGATGCTGGTTAACTTTGCTTCATCCCATGGTAACGAGTCCCATGCATCTGTAGGCAACTAACCCTGACAAACTTATATACCATGTAAGTTACCATTTACAGCCAGAATAGATTCTAGAAACTCCATATAAATCAGTGAGGTATTTTGGTAAGCACACTTGGAAGTTCTATGTTAATCATAATTTATCAATGACTAACTTTGCAACTTAAATCAGGTTATTTAAATCTCTGGGTCTCCATTTCTTCATCTGTAATATATAGAGGTGATGGAAGGAAGAACAAATTACAGCAGAAAACAAGTGAATTATAACTGTTATATTGAAAAGTCTCTTTGTTTCTGTGGTTCTGTTTATTCTCCCATACCAACAAATTTGCTTGGTGAAGTCTGAATTACCTTAAATCTCAAAACCATTCTAGTCAATTAGTCCTTGCTAAACTACATAAACCAAATAAACAAAACCAAATAAAAACATTCATTGGAGAAGCACAGCTTTCCGTTATGTCACTGCTTCCTCTATTCAGTGGTGACATTTACAAATCTTATTGCTCCCCATCACTCACTGGTGAATTAAACACCTGACTTACATCTTTCTCCCCATCCTAAGTCCTTAAAAAAATTCTGTTTCTTCAACGTCTGTATGGATCACACAGAGCTTCAGTCCTTTGAACATAGTAATTCTAATGACCTTTGACCACAGTCAATGCCAGTAATCCGCACCTAGTGATTATCTGGAACTATTTCCTCTAATCTTTCAGACCTATTCTTTGATACCAACTAGGTGACTGCCTTTCAAATCCTTCTTCATAAATTGGATCGAGTACTTTTATTTCATAAGAATTACCTGGAAGTTTGTTAAAAGCACAATTTTGGGTCCAGTATTCAAAGTCTGATTCTGTAGACCTGGATTGGTGCCTGGGAATCTGCATAATTGAGATTTATTCTGTGACTTTGAACTGCAACCATCTGCCTCAGTATTTATTGCCTCCACTCTCCTTCCTAGATCTGTCACTTCTGTTACTGTCTTCTTAACAAACTACCTTCACATCTCATCACATCTGCACTGGTTTCTTTTACTCTTTCTTGAGTTATGATACTAAAGGTGATTTTCCTCCACTGTGCACAGGAACCCAGTGCAGTCAGTCTCCCGAACAGTCTGGGTCATTAGAGATACAACTTATTTTCTCTCCCTTCAACCTTTTCTTCTCTGACTCCTTCCCGACAGCACTTCAGACTTTGAAATTCTCTCCTATCTTTGAAAGGTAAATATTTTCCTTCACTTCCTTTACAACCCCTTGAGCTGTTTTCTTCTCTCTCTCCTTTTTCTTCAATACCAAGTGTGCTAAAGGGGTGTCTACAATTGTTGTCTCTGCTTTTTCACCTTCCATTTGTACTTCAGACAGCTAGAGTCTGATTTCTGCCGCCTCCACTCAGCTGAAGTGGTCAAAGAAGTCAATCACCATTGACTTCTTTGCTACTAGATTCAGTGGGAACTTCTCAATCCTAGTTTTAGTTAACGTTTGTGCAGAACTTGAATTGTTCGTGAAGTTCTCCCTGCATTGCACTCTATTTCGGAGGAGGTAGGTAGGGGTGCTGTGACTTTCTGAACCTCCTTGTTGGAATTTCCTCATAGTTACATTCTTTTTCTCTCTCATTCTAAACACTTCCCCTCGGTAATTCTATCCATTTTCTGATTGTCATGTACTATTTTATATCCTAATCATTGTGGTGAAAAATAGGTTCTACAGAAAGTAACCTCGCAGGGTGACCTGATCATAAATTTCCAACTGGCCAGGTCTTGGTGGGTGGTCTTGTCCCAGGGATGTAACTTCTTTAGTAAAAGGTTTATCTTTGCCTTAAGCAAATCCTGTCCATTGTTTTTGTGCATCTAGGGTAACACACCTTTGAAATAAGCTAACTGTCCTCAAGAGAGCACATGATCTTATTGACTATACTGTAATCCAGTCCCCACCTTGCTTTCTCCCACCTTCCTGTAATCTTCCTTAATTCCAGATGCATAAAAGGAACTACAAAACAGTGATTCTCAGGGCATTTGAGCTTTCTCAGTAGCTTTCTGGCAATTATTGTCAGTTTAGCTCAAATAAAATCTTATAAAAATTCCCCTGGCTGGTGTAGCTCAGTGGATTGAGCGTGGGCTGTGAACTAGGCATTGCAGGTTCGATTCCCAGTCAGGGCACATGCCTAGGTTGCAGGCCATGGCCCCCAGCAACCGCACATTGATGTTTCTCTCTCTTTGTCTGTCTCTCTCCCCCTTCCCTCTCTAAAAATAAATAAAATCTTTTTAAAAATCTTATAAAAATTCTTTACAGGTTTGGATGTTTTTTAAATCAACATAATTTAGATGATATTATGAGTCTATATTTCTCTCTTTGGCCCCAATCTAAGTAGCCAAGTGCAGAATCTACTGCATATCACAACCCACAACCGGGATAGTAATACCATAGTTACATGTAAGGATCGTGATCATTGAGAAACACCTGTGAACCAGCCTCTCTGACAAACACATTCCATGAATTATCCCAACGTTAAAAAAATAGGTTCAAGTATTGTCCCCATTTTAAGATGAATAACCTGAGGCTCAGAGATATTTAATAAATTACTGGACATATAACTAGAATCTAGATGCACTTGATTTGGAATCCCACACTGTTAAATACGTTGTATAATTCTTCTAATGATACCTGTATAAGGGGTTCTCCATGAAAACTCAGATACAACAGGCCCTAAACTGAAAGCTTTCATTTGACTCACTATCTCAATGATTTTCAAATTCTAACTCAATTTACACAACTGAAAAACTGGACTTTAAAAAAAATCAGGACAACTGTAATAGCATAGTCAACAAAATACAATTTTTTAGAAACTGGACTTTCTTCTTACAGACCATATGCTAACGAATCACAAATTTGTGTAATGTACTACAAAATAACTTCTATTTTCTTAATAACTTAAAAAACACAACACTTTCTACTTATCCCCCCTGTTCCAAATGCCAGGAACCCTCCCTGCATCAACGCGGCATCTTTCTAACTGGTGCCCCTGCTTTACGTCATGGCCCCACCAATCCATTCTCCACAATGCAGTCTGAGTGATTTTCGGAGGTCAAATCTGACCACGTGTGTCCTTGCTTCCTTACAGCCAGTCAGTGCCATTCTACCGCTCTCAGGATGAAGTCCAAACTCCTTACCAGGGCCTGCAACATCCCCTGTGACTGAGTCTCCCCAATTCCATGGCTTCTTCTATCTCACTACTCACATCCTCTGGAGCTGCAGTCATTGGACAGACATTACCTGTAGATCTCTAAGCAGGCTGTTTTAATTTGAGTTCTAAGATTTGTAAAAATTTTTTTGTCCTGCTGAAAAGCTGTATCTTTCTTACCCCATTCAGTGAGTTAACTGCACCACACCTTTCTGCTTACATGGAACTTCCTCTTGTAAAGCCCTCGTACTCCCACCAAAATCCCCCTTGGTCTCCCAGGGCTCATGGGCGTGGTCATTTCCTGATGGTGAAACCCGTTACATTGCATCATCATCATCACCCATTTGCTTGCCTGACTCTGTCACTGTGCTGACTTTGTTTTAGCTTCGTTTTCTACATAAGTGGAGCCTGAGGGAAGGATTCAAGAGCAAATAATTTGGTAGATAATCTCTTTTCCGTAAACTCCGGAGGCCAAATAAAGATGTAAGACAGGGAAGGGAAGGAAGGGAATGAAGAGTTCAAGTGCATTGCCACTCTGGGTTAGCCAAGCTTACTATGCTGAGGCGCTCTGGGCCCCAGTGTTAATAAAATCTGTGCCTCAGCGCTGCCCCACCTAGGAGAGAGTTAGCATAGTCACACTCTACCCTGGTTCCCCCTTAAGTTACAGTTTCAGCCCTGGGTAACCCCTCCATTCTGGACAAACCAGAGTAGTTAATCACCCTACCATCAGCTCTTATCACTTATGGCTGAAGAAAGCTAAGGGGAGAGGAGGGGAGTGGAAGAGAAAGTATTGATTCTCTGACACCTCTAGCCTGTTGTGTAGACAGCACAATTAACTCCAATGACATGAAAGTCTGCGAGTAAAGAAATGTAAGAGCTGGCAGCTGAAGGTTGGGCTGGTGTACACTGGGCATAGTGTGCACTGTAAATGTGCATCTCATCCAGTTACGGTACAAAACGGGGCCAAGGGCAGCCGAGGCAATATACTATTACCCGAAAGGAACCCCCCAGGTTCATTATGTCCGCTGCCAGAGGAAAGATGCCTCTCAATGCCAGAGATTCATGAAAAGGAAAGGAATTTATTATTCATTTGAAATAACACAAACTAAAGTACCCCACAAATGCACACAGTCCTCCCAGCACCCTCCACGTGGCAAAAGGGAGCACTTCCAAAACCTCGTGGTCCTGACTCTCACCCAAGCCTCATGGCCCCAACCAAGACACCAAAGCCACATGGTCCTAAACAGACATGTGGTCCCAAAAAGAGAGACCCCAATGGCTGCTGTGCCTCCGTTTAAATCCCAGTGCTAATCTTCCTCTGCAGCCCCATTTCTGGCTCCTCCCACAATTGGCCACAGCTGCCCACATTCTGGGCAGGTGTGGCCCTGTGGTGTGGGGCCAATTATCTCCAAGCTCTTGTGAACCCTATTACAAATCCCTGTTTGGGGCTCCCCTCTTGGCTGCACCCTGTTAACAATCATTTGCTACAACCTTGTTTATTATTCCCTGCTTATTGCCTCACAGTGTCTGGTACAGAGTAGGTACTCAAAATATTTATTAAATAAGTGATTTCCTAATAAAGACGGAAGCAATTTTCTGTATCTTGTTGATAGTTAAATGTTCAGTGTATAGCATCATTTGTAGCACCTAGTAAGCTTAATAACTACTTTGAATGAATGAATAATTGAATAAAGTTCTCACTTGAATGAAGTAGATGATCTTTAAGGTTCCTGTAAGCAGTGAGGTTGCATAATATTAAAAAAATCAACATGCACCTTACATGGTGTCCTGTTGCATCACTTTATAATCTGGGTGTGGGGACTGTGGGGAGCAGAGCCCACTATTTAATCATCCTGAAGCAGTCCACCTCAGGGAAGAAGAACGCTGCGAAGTTCTTTCATCAGCCTCCTGGCAGAGCGGGGTGACTAATTGGAGGAGGGCCACCGTGACCCAGTTTAAGGGCCCTGCCACTCGAGAAACTTTTAAAACCTCACGGCGGGATGGTAAAATATAGATTGACTGTTGCCACCTGAGCTCCACTAATGACAGAAATATAAAGAGAACTTCAGTCTCCAGATCTATTATTCTGACACAACCCATGAACATCTTCTGTATTTAAAAAAAAAATGGAATTGAAAGTGCAGGCGTGGGTGAGGGAGAGGCTGGGTCTTCAAAGCGCTTCCTGAGCTGCCGTCTGAAACAGGAAGGGCTCAGAGAGGGGACAGTGGGATGGCCTTCAACGGCAGCAGGAAGTGAATATGCTCGATTTATGGTTCTTAGACCATTTAATAATTAAAAAAATTTTTTTAGTTTTGGTGAATTGTGTATGCATACAGGTACCACTGAGGTCTACTTTGCTGGTGGTAATTTTTTAGGTAGAATTTCTTGTTCTCTAACCTCTTTCATATGCCGAGCACATACAAAACCGTGTATTTAAAAATCCAGATTTTTATCACAGCTATTTTCTAATGTAATACCACATCCCTTTTCCGATGACTAAATTAATTCATGTGCACAACAAAGGATTTTAGAAAATTGTAGAGGGTTTTTGAAGGAAAAGCACCACTAATCTCTAATACTCCAAACAGTGTAAATATCATGAACGTTTTTCTCATATCTATCCATCTATCATTTATCTATTTATCTTTTCATCCATCTAATCTATCTGTTTACCAGATTTGGAAGTTATCTTCATGATTTTCTGATTTAAAAATATACTAAGTGGTATAATTAAAATTTACTTTGGGAAAGTCCTGTGTTAGAAACCCCCAGAGGTTGCAGGCCTCGATCTGTTTCAGACATGAGTGACTTTTGTAGCTTGCTCTCAGGTGCGTGGCAAAAGACTTCATGAGTCTCACTGGAGATTTCTCTTTGAGAGCTGGCTTCCACGGTGCCTGAGATCGAGGCCAGCTGGGGGCCATGGGACTCTGGCCGGGGGACAGGAGCCCAGAGGCACTGAGACTACAAACAGAGAAAATGGTGATTTCAGGTTACACGTCCCAAGGGCAGTTAACTCTCAGGTGCCAAATTCCCACTCGGCAAACGTATGTAACACACGTCAGGATAAACGGCATTAGGGATTCTCTCCTGTGATGGGGGTTCATGATTCTGCGAGACAGAGAAAGGAAGGCCACTGTAGGGGTGTGAATGCATGGATGAATTAATATGTGCATGTGTATATGCATCTATTTTTCACAATTGGATTATTTATACATCTTGCAGAATATTTCCCAACTCCTAAAATATTATTTTAATTCCTTCTACTTGCAATTATATAGTCAAAACTTGGGGTCAACCTGTAGGTTGCAAAAATGCATTTTGCAAAGCGCACTAGTGTAAAGCTAAACAAACATAATGATGGGTCTACTGATGCTCAACAAGCTGTCTACGTTCCCTTTATCTTTTGTCAAAGGCTTGGGTTGTTTATGTGAAATTTTATACAGAGCTTATATAAGATATATATTTTAAAAAGGTAAATCTGGAGTTAATGTGGTCCCGATCCCTTATGAAAAGATTCTGAACCTGCTCTTTTTCCCCCTGAGTTCACAATGCTGGTGAGTTGCAAAAACAGAGCTAGGCTGAAATTGATTTGGTTTTCCATCAACATCCTTTTCACTGTGCAGAGGGCCGCACAGCCAAAGGGCACATTTTACTGTTCCAGCAGATTGATAGTGTTTGTAGATGGATATAAATGAACATCGAAAATGTGTATGTGTAAATACATCCCACACACACACACACACACACACACACACACACACACACATACACATATATACTGAAGAGTGCACTGATAAAATAATTTTTACATAATGACCTACCCGTGTACCCGGCATCCGGGTCATGAAACAGTATTATCAGTGCCCTGGAAGCCTCTCCGTGCCCAGGAAGCCTCTCCCCCCACACCCCTAACCTCCCCCCCCCACACACACACACTCTCAGAAGAATACTCCTTGTTTCTGTACCAAGCATTAGTTCTGATTTTTTTTGAATTGTATAGAAATTGAATCTCACTGATGTTCTCTTTTGCGTCTGTCGTTTTGCTCTGTGTCACGGATTGTTGCGTGTAGTTTATCTGGCTGCCGTGGATTCTGCAGTGTAGACTGTGCTGTTGTGAGGATACACTACCACTCTTTTATCCAGTCTGCGGCTCACAGACATTTGAGCGGTGTCACCGTACAGGTTATTGAACACTGGTGCTCTGGTGAATATTCTTGTAACCATTTTGTTTTGGTGAACATGTTAATGCTTTCAGGGGCAGAATTGCTGGGTCATTTGGTTATGTATAGTTTATTTTTAGTATATTCTTTCAACAGTTTTACAAAGTGTTTTGCAATTTACATGTCCACAGAGTATGGGAGTTTGCATTGCTCCACACTAGTCGACACTTAAATTTTATTTTTTCCTTTTTTCCAACCTGTTTCAGCAGTTGTATAGTTCCAGGACATTGTAGTTTTAATGTACACTTCAATAAGGACTATATAAAATTATTTGAGTATCCTCATTTATGAAAAGCCTGTTCACTTGTTGCCCATTTTTCTATGGGGTTGTGTTTTCTCATTGATTTATGTGACCTCTGTTTAAAATTCAAACAAGTCCTTGGTCATACATGTATATTGCAAATAACTACTAACATCTCTGTAGACTGCTTCCTGAAATGTGTCTTTTGGGGAAAAAAGTTTTTTAATATAATTCATTTTATCGCTTGCTTACGTTATAGTTAACGCCTTTTTTATTTTGACTAAGACATCTTTTCTTCCTTTGAGAATCTCTCAACTTTTTTACAAATTACATAACACAAAGCTATACAAGGGATACTTTTGTTGAAAAATAAAATAATCTGGAAATATGCAAAAATTGAAAATATCAATGTCTATGAAGTAAACTGTATAACAACAATGTGTATCAAAACATAGGAACACAGCTCTCTTGGTATGTGAACTTTTGTTATTATTATTATTATTGTCACTAAAGGAGGCATTTATTGGGCACCATCTATGAGCAGCATACTGTGATTAAGCTTTATGTCGTAAACAGCAAAACATTTTGAAAAGCTGTGGAGTATTTTCTATAAATATACAAATATAAGCATAAGTGCTGAAATTATTGCAAGTGGTAATATGAAGGCTCATGTAAATTTTAGTAACAAATCAAATCACAATATGACAGAATTATTATGTTTCAAATTCCAGTTAGATTATTCCTGGCATTAACAGATTTATAGTCAGGAAATGATAAATTATCTGCATCCTTTTCCCCACGTGCTATTTACTCTAACTTGCTCTTGTTCTTACTGTCACTCACTCAGAAGACATAAAGATGACCTGTTTCTTATATTTTGTATAAAGCATATGATGTAGTCAAAATAATCCTTTGAATAATGTAGAAGTTACACAAAATAACCATAACCATACTCATCTCTTTATTTTCCTGCTTCTGATTAGATATTAGAACATTATGTATGAAAGATGAGAGGACACAAAATTGGTTACATGATCACTTAAAAAAGTTAATTGAGAAAATTATAAACGACAGCTAAGCATTTCCAGTCTTGCCCTTTGTCGGACAGATTCTTCCTGGAAAAATTTAATTTAAGGAATTTAAAAAAATTCTCCCCCAAACTAATTTAGTCTATTGGTTGTCATCAATGCATAATTAGTAAATAACAAATCTCATTATGTTTCCTGTAATTTTATTGTCTGTTAGTAGATGTCGGCTTTGATGTTGATCTTAGATTAAAATCTGAGGATTACCTTTGATTTTGTTCTACTTGGTGTGCTCCTCTGAGGGAAGGGTTGTGGGGGGTGTGCCCTGGAAGACTGTGGAGATATGCAACTATAAATAAATATGCAAAAACATATTTATTCTGAATAACCTGTTTCAAAAATCAAAAATATCATGAGTACTTTAAGTGAAAATTTCACAAATAATAGTAAGTAGTATTATTTTGACTACATCATACACTTTATACAAAATATAAGAAACAGGTCATCTTTATGTCTTCTGAGTGAGTGACAGTAAGAACAAGAGCAAGTTAGAGTAAATAGCACGTGGGGAAAAGGATGCAGATAATTTATCATTTCCTGACTATAAATCTGTTAATGCCAGGAATAATCTAACTGGAATTTGAAACATAATAATTCTGTCATATTGTGATTTGATCTTTTTGTTACTAAAATTTACATGAGCCTTATATTACCACTTGCAATAATTTCAGCACTTATGCTTATATTTGTATATTTATAGAAAATACTCCACGGCTTTTCAAAATATTTTGCTGTTTATGACATAAAGCTTAATCACAGATTTTGTTTCAAAAATTCTGCATCTCTCAAGTGCTTCTTATGGGAAAGGACTTTACTAGGCAACTAATATTCAGAGATGAAAATCATAGCCCCCACTTTTAAGGACCTTATGACTTTAGATGAGAGCTGCAAGAAGCTTTATAAGATAACTTACCATGGAGAAACTTTATAGGAAATTATGTGTATATAGGATCAACATCATGTATTCATTTTGCACATTTGGGAAAGGGTAAGGATTTTGTGGTCAAAGCTTGGCTTCTCATTTAGTAATTCTAACTACCTACTGAATTTTAAATAGAATACTTTTTTGCCATTCTATAAGGTGTGGTTCACGGGTATGTGTTAGTTTGTAACATAAAATGATTTCTTATTGTCGATCAGTCTGAACCTGAGAGCCCCAGCTGTCATGGGAACGGTCGGCTTTGTTGACTTTAGTAATTGTTGCCAGTTCTTCCGTGCCCAGCTAGGGAGGTCAACAACCTCATATAAAACACTTTTCAGAGCACTTCAGGATTCTCTATTGCTTATTTCCTCAGTGAAAGTCACCATGCCTGACGACCAAAAGAAATGCACGTTGGCTGTATAACTTCATATATACTCCAAAAAAGACCTTTTTGAAAGAAAAACGAATACTGTACTAGATATTGACAACAATTCTCTCCTTGACCAAACGTTCATCAGACTTCTCTGAGCCTTCTACCCCACTGGGACCAACCCCTTGGGCATCTCCACCCCTCACATCCCACTGAGTCAGCTTAGCAAACATCCCGCTGGCCTCGAGGTTTCCCCGTGTACTTTTCCATCCACTGACCCCACTGTGCTCTTTGCTACAAATCCCCATTTGCCCTCTATTCGTAATTGAGGCCAATCTCTCTCCCCTACTCAAAACCCCACTGCAGTAATCCCTCTTGAGTAAGGTGTTTCCTCATGTCTTTATCAACTGCCATGAATAATTATATTATAGTGACTTTTTAAATAAATAATGTATTAATGTAGGGAAACCCGATGGTCTATATATGTATACATCATTTCTCCATATGTATATGGGATTGGGGGGTTTAGTATTTTGTGATCACATCTTTGCTTATGCAGTAATAATTCTCACCACCTGCTGAATTTTATATGTAGTACTTTTCGGCATTGTATTGTAAAGTCTGTAAGGACAAGGCCTATACCGATAGTTTTTACCATAATATTTCTAAAGCTTAGTGCAGTGCTTGGCATATGGCAGGTTCTCAATATACTTAACTGAATGCAATCACATTGTCATTACCTTATAAAGGCATCAAGCTTTGGTGGGGGGTTGAGGGGAAAGAAAGTGAACAGAGAGAGACAAAGTCTCTAGAGTCTAAGAAGAAAGGAACCAACTTTAAATACCAAGTAGAATTGCTCTACTCTTCTGTCCAATAGAGGTCAAATCTGGTCCTAATGAGGACTAGGCCCTCCTCTGAGGTTTAAGGCAGTAGCGGCTATTCAATGAGGAGACATGTACTTTGTGGGTCACTGGGTTCATTGTCTACTGAGCCGATCTGTTCTTCCAATGGTCCAGCCATAGTCACTTTAGGTTAAGTTGTAGCAGTTAAGTTTTAACTGTCCCTCTATTCATTTTGCGTATAAAAACAGGACTCTGACTTTGCTATTTTTAGCCCTAAACCCAGTACAGAATTGTACCCTTGGGCTTCGACTGACTCAGAAGGCCTGTCTCTTTTTGAACTGAACAGATGAGAAATGTTGGCTCAGAAAGTCCACTCTTTGTTAAGACTGCCCCAGGCTGCTTCTGACTGCACGTCACTGGCTGACTTGGCACCTTGCGTGGGGCTCACCAGAAGGTCATGGCTATTAACCCACATTAACGGCCAGAAAGAAGTTTTCAGGAGGCATTTGCTTGACCGTTAGAAAGCCAACTGGAAAGTTATTCATGTTGAACAGAATACATGGTATAAAATATATAGCGCTCTCATATTCCAAACAGCTTTCTATCTATACCTGTACCTCTGTCTATCTATATCTTGTGAATATAGAGAGAAAGACAAAAAGAAAAAGGAGAAAAGACAATGATGCTTTTATTGGTTTATTCCTGCTCATGAAGGGTATTTTTTACTCATGCCTTTTTATTTTTATAAGTATTTCTGCAAGGTTTTCATTAGAAAATTTTAAAGCAAGAATGGGAATTCTTCTCATATGGTGAAATCCTTTGTATGCCAGAAAAAAATATACTCTGGTTACAGCCACAGTGAGAATAATGATTTCTCCTACCTGCAACTAGTTTTATGTAGCTCTGTTATACTTACTTGTGTTCTTAGCTGATTCCTCTATCATATTAGAGGCATTTGGGGACAGAAAGTGCCTTAACATATATTTTGTCCTGCTCTCATAGTGCCCTATGTGAGGGTTGCAATATGTGTTTATAGAAAGCTTCATATTGAATTGAACTTATAGGTGCCTAATCAAAACTTCTTTGATTAGGGACTTATTTCCAAACCCATAAAAAATACTCATGACAGAAAGAATTATGAGGCAAATTTATAAAGCCAGCAGATACACAGAAGATTCTTAAGATGCAAATAGATATTGAATTATTTATATCATATTCTTGTCATGGAATTGTTCATTTAAAATATGTTTACTAAGATGATTGGTTCAATCTAAGTATTTAGCTGAGGTAAACAGTAGAATTAGGCTATTCAAAAATCACCTCAAGTACTAGGAAAAGTAAAAGAAAATAGCCTATTGTACTTCAATGAAATTAGAAAGTCCTCACGGACCAGGTAGAATCTTTGATGGGTGATGACTGTTCAGCGTGTTGAATGGAGAAAGGCATTCTAGGCACATGGCACTCTTTCAGAGAGCATGCAAGGAGAAAATAGGACAAATGAGTGAAAATAGCTGTGCGAAGATATGAATGAGTTAGGAGGGTCTGAATGTTAGATAATAATAAATCATAAGACATAGTAACACCATTATAAAACAGCAGAGGAGTAACAGAATTAATATGTCAGAAGGAGAAGTGACCAAATACTCTCATTTGCATATGAGAAACTGAGTCTCTCAAGATAGGGATTTTTAGGAAAATCCCCAGAAGTGACTTGAATTATCTATCTCTAGTCTAGTGACATTATTTCTCTTTTTATGGGAGCAGTCCTCAATAATGATTAAGCAGCCTCATATTCATGTCATTAATGATTTTGTAAACTTAGTTACAAAATAATTTATTGGCTTAGTTACATTGCAAAAAATACTATATTAAAATAGAACTACATATTTATTATGTTATTTATGTTTGGTAATTCAATTAGACATTTCTGTATTTTTAAATCATAATTTTTACTTAAAAATATCTACTTGTATCTTCATATATATCACATATAGTGATTTAAATAATATACTATTCCACTTGGAAATAGTCAATTAGCTTTATAATTTTCTTTATGTACATGAATTTCCCAAGTAAGGCATAATGTCAGTAAGAATGTTTACTGAAATGCATTCATACACAAAATGGAAAAATGTAGCAATTAACTTCATTAAAAATAATTATTCTTAAGCAAGGTGCACTATGATTCTTGTGCCCTTTCCTTTCTGACACTTCATTATCTGTGTGAAGAACATTTCTAACCTCCAATTACCCCTTCGTGTTAACACAGCTACTCCTTATGATAAAACTGTGAGTTATGAACCATCATTACCCCATTGTTTCAGATGAAGAAACCGAGGCAAAATGCAGTTGGGCTTCTGACTAGCCAGTGCCAGAGTCTGAATGTAGGTAAATCGAGGGCAAAAGCCTCTGCTTTTTCATTTTGTTTTACCAACGATAACAGGGGCAAACTTTTATTCATTATCCCAAATACGGCAAAAGGAAGTTACAAGTGACTTTTGTAATTAGCCCATAATTTCTAATCCGGAATGAACGCTAGAGACCATTCCTGCAACTTTCCGGATATAGTAGAAAGAATGAGCCTACAGACCAGCCAGAGCACACTGTCACTGTCTGATGCCCCAGTCCCTGAGGGACAAAGGCCAACTCTGGTTCTGAAATTTTTCAGGGAATTGGAGATCCCTTTTCTCAAGTAGAATGTTGAAAGCAGTGAGTAACATTAAACATTGATTGATTATTATATGAGAGAGTAAACAAAATGCAAACTTACCTACGTATTCTAAAATTTCCTCATTTGAGTTAAAATAATTGAAGTGAGATCAAGGTCAAAGAAAGAAGAAATCTTCAAGTTCGGCAAACCCTAAAGCACTGGGTTTTCCAGGTTTGCCGTTAACTGGCTGTGTGACCTTTGGAAACTCGATGAGCATTAAAACACTGTAGCAGAGCTGTTGCTCTACACGTTTGACAAAAATCCATAGTGACAGAGCCCAGAGAAAGCAATTTTTGACATAATCCCCAAAGACCACTTCATTTGGTTAATTTAATTTGACCTTCAACACAGATAAAAATGGTTACTACTTGTCAGAAGAATATTGGGAATTGAAAAAAAAAAGGAGGGGAGGAGTGAAGTCCATATCATGAATATCTACCCAGCTAAATATAAGGGCATTAGTTAGAGCAGTGGTCCCCATCCTTTTTGACATCGGGGACTGGTTTCATGGAAGACAATTTTTCCACAGACTGGGGGCGGGGGTGGGGGAATGGTTTAGGGATGATTCAAGTACATCACATTCAAGCTCACCTCCTGCTGTGAGGCCTGGTTCCTAGCAGGCCCAGACTGGTCCCAGTCTGCAGTCCAGAGGTTGGGCACCCCTGAGTTAGGAAACAGACAGAACCTCGGTGAAAACTGTTTTTATACATGTCTGGAAGGTGAGAAATAGATGCTTAAATTGGATGCAGGAAGCCACGAGGGGCCAGGAGAATGACAGGCAGAGGGAGGTTACGGCAGCTGTGTTTGTAAAGGACTGAGCTGCATTTCCCTTTTGAAAATTTCAGAGGACTTCAAGGAGACATCACATGGTTTCTGGAGCATAGCTCCCTATGTGTTTAAGTTTCGGGAGTACAGAGAAGGGTTCTTTGACCTTAAAAAAAAAACGACTAATCTAATGTGTGAGAATTCTTTCAACAGTAGAATTGGATTTTCAAACTAGATGTAAAGAAGGTTTACAATGCAAATACTCTTTTAAAATGAACCATCATGACAGAGAGTCACACAAGGCTTGATTCCTTTAGGAGAGCTGATTGACGGGGGTGCATGGTCAGCAGAGCACCTTAGGCACTAGGGGTGAAGGGCGGGGCTTGTGTCCCTCCGTTGAGTGCCACTACACGAGGTGGCATTATCACACCTAATGTACAGCTGGTAAGATGGAGGCTTATTAAGGCTGAACTGACAATTGTCAAACAACTGGTAAATGTAGCGTTCAGACCCCAATCATGCCTGACATTGTGTCCATATTCTTAACCACACCACAAGTTTTGGGGTACAGAAGGTTTGAACTTTACTACTTCATGACATTTCGACCTTCCATCTGCACTCCACATCCCAAATGCGTGTCTTCACTCTTTTGAAGCGAGAAGCATCATGACTTAAAACATGATCGCAAGTGATCACACATGAAGACCACCCAAAGGGAAGGCAGAGTCAGGGCATAAGCCGGGAAAGAGAGGGCACAATCATTAAGACAAACAAGTCCAACCAGACCACTGGGATGTCACCTTGGATTAGGATGCAGCATTTTTATTGTAAAAGTCCACATATTAGGCAATTCCCCTTGTGAAAAGGTTTTCAAATACATACACAGGGAACAGCTGAAAATTGAGAACTAGATCATATATAATAGATATTCATATTATCCATTCTATGCACACACTGGAAAGCTAGCTTTTTGGAGTATCCCCATTATGGAATACATTTCAAGTTGACAATAATAACATGTTTCTCATCGTTGAAAATTTGCCAACAACTCTCCCAAAGAGTCAACATTTAATAGGTAACAATTCAAAACAAGAAAATAATTGATTCTATTTACATGGGTTTGAGGTTGTATCCTAGAGCACTGATATATTAAAAGTTTGTAAAGTTGGCAGCTAAATGTGTTTCAAGATTCATCCAGATGACTTTACATGGATTTGTATTCACAAAGTCACCGCCTCTTCTTTTCTCCTCCTTCCAGGTTATCCATAAAGTTTTGCTAGCTGTGACTGAATTCTGACTTAGAGCAATGATTGGCATAAAGAAGAACTGACAGAGGGTGCCAATTTGGAAAAATAAGGGTTCAGGATGAGTACCCAAAGATGAAACTCCACTCGCGACGGTTTGAAGTCTGGGACAACCGCTTCATGTGATTACAACCTAGCTGAATGCGGCCACAGGCACGGACTCAACCTCCTTGTAAGTCATTCATTAGTTATTTCATTTTTGAAATTCAATCTTCCGTACTGTTTAAAAAAATTTCACAGAGTGTAGATTACTATATTCTGAGCACGAGTAAGTACGAATCTTGCTTATGTCTGTAATGGGTCCTCAAGCACATGGGTCAAGGCTGACTCACCCCTGAACGTGGAGAATTATACACAAACCTTATTCCCTAGTAGACTCATTTTTGTATGCAAATACAGGACACAAATATTGTTCTAAAGGAGTATGGACCTTGACTAAAATAAATTCTTGAGAATAAATATAAATAGTCCAAGTTCTTTGGATCCTCCCAGTCATCTCTGCAAGATCCAACATCCTCGGACAATGCTGATGTGAGAAGATGAGTCACTGGTTCCGGGCCAGCGCAGAGCTAGTCACCGGAAGCACGTGGGGCCAGCTCACTTCACATGATACTTGTGGAGCACCACCTGTGTGCCAGGCACTGTGCAAGGTGCCGAGGACCCGAACAGGAAATGACAAGGGCACTGCCCACAAGGCACTCACAATCACTAGAAGCGGATGTTGAGATGGAGACTAAGTTCTGTCAATATCTATAATCCTAAAAGGAAGAAAACAAAATAGCGGCAAGCACATACGATCACTTTATACTCTATGAAACTGGGCATATTTAGAGGCAGCAGATGTTGAATTTTCAGTCTCTATTTTACTTAGAGTGTTTTAATACGCCATAGAAAGAAAAAATAAGCTGTTTCAGTCTTCATGCATGAGGGATAAAAATAGTGAAAATTTTCCCCTCCAATTCTAATCCCAAATCCTTATAATTACATTCATGATTCTTTTGTAGCCCAAAGACACAAAAAATAAAAGACAATACTTTACGATGATAAGTTTAATCCATTTATTTTGGCTCTAAAGAGATGCATGCATTAAACTGGAAGCATTCTATGTTATTGAAATATTTACATCATTGTACATGTGATGTGGAGGAAATTTTCTTTCTATCTTGGGATAGAGGTAAATTGATTTCTTGTCTAGGTTCTTATATTTCAGATGAGTTGTGATTTGTCTCAAATGAGGAGATGTTCTGTGAGGATCAAATTTATCACAAGTTGACCCCAAATGAACTTAGAGTACAGTCTGAGATGTTTTGTTTGTAATTGTATTTTGAATTGAATAAGGACACCACCACTGTAAATAATCATTGCTTTTACTATTTCAGTTCTGTAGCTGGAAATACGTTGTTTGGTTTCAATGTTCTTGCTCTTATTTCACTTTGCCCTGCAGGTTTGCAACACAGAACATTATAGTTGAAATTACACTTACCGAAAGAGAGTTGGGCACAAACAGTATGACGGGAATACAGCTTACCAGGTCAAAACGCAGAAACAAATTCAGATGATTGTAAACCACACAAAGGATTACTTAAATGGACTTAGAAAGGACATCTTCCCCCATGAGATTTAGTGAAGAATAAGACCCATATCAATAAAACCAATGCTTCTTCACAGGTAAAGGTAGGAGACCCAATACACCAGATTGAACAAGCAGAATGCAGTGGGGAAGAAGATCCGTGCGTATGAGTCCATCTTGGCAATACGGATGTGTATCCTCCCGTGCCTCCAAGCTCCTGTTCGGCAGTCTTCGAAACAGCAGAAAAAGCTGGCGCAGTCCTTGCCGTCCAGACACTCATACCCGTATTCTTCATCTCTCTCTTGAAGGTGCGTGGCATTGTTCATTTGAATGGTTGCTGATCTTGGGCGAATGTCAATAGTAGGGGCCTGGGACAAGGGCAGGGACAAAGAGGGATCAGAGTTCATTATGCTTGGTAAGTCCTAGACTGTGTCTCCACATGTTACCAATGTGAATGATGAATCTGAAAATGGGTACTCAGGAGATTGCTATGACAGCGTGATCTACAATGGTGAAATTGAACTTAGAAGGATAGCACATTTGCAGATTTCAAATTTTGAGCTTAAGCAGTGCGGCTGAAAATAATACCATCAAGCTAACAGCTAGAGCAAGAAGATTAAACACCAAAAGAACTAAAAGTTTAAAGATTTAAATCAAACAACTACATGGAATCTTATTCTAGTAAATATTAGATGTGAGGTTGGTTACATGAAGGCATTTAATGGTTTTGCATGTGAGTAGAACAGAGAAATAAAAATGCACCAATTTTGAAATCAAAGATTGTGTCATGCTTACCTATAGACAAATAGTAAACCCCATTATACTGAGTAAATGTCTTAAATGCTTTAGTATAAAATGCTAAAAAATATATAAATATAGAAGTTTCCTGAGTTTATACTACAATAGCATGGCTTATGTTTTAAAGGGATATGGTACTTCGTGTAACATTCACCATCTAGAAGCTTCAGAATGAATGTCAGCTATGTTTACCTGCCTATTAGTGAAAATTCAGGAAAAAATGTTACTGCCACCAAACATAGTGTTGAAGAAGAAACTAGTACCAATTAATTGAATGCTAATCAAAGGGTTTTTTTTTTTATATCTCATTGTGACTTTAATTTGCATCTCTCTGATAGTTAGTGACTGAGCATTTTTCATATGAGTTTCTCTTCAGGACAAATTATAAAATTGCTATAAGACTCGATGGTCTTTCTCGTGTTAATTTGGATGACTTAGCTTTAGGATAATGTGAATACAAACCCCAGTGTCTCTGATGCAGCTGTCAGCATTCAACTGGGAGTAGAAATCTTGTAATACTGCATGACAGAGCCCGAGGCTCTTGGCTCACCCTGGAAGGTGGGAAGGGTGTTTTAACTGAAACATTTTACAGGCAGTATTATTTTTACAGAGCTGACAGGTGGAGCTTAGACCAATAAAGATTATTACATTTACTTATCCAAAGGCAATCTTATTTTGCATTAGGATTTACAGAGTTAAATTTTAAGTGCATATAGATTATATGTGGTATATAGTACATGCAGGCAGTGAAATTGGATTTAGTTTTCATCTGAGAAGAGAGGGTAAGATTTGGCTTTCATGCTTAAAGAGGCCCTCTTGACTAATGCCATCTCATAGTGCTTACAGCATTCAGCTTCATGGAAGGTCAACACCTTGTGAATTAGTGTAGGGTTGCTGAACCAACTGTAGAAATCTATAGAATGTTCTCATCTTAAACGTGTAATCTTTAGTAGAATGCTTAAATGTCTAATCATAAAAAAAAATAAAACACCATGTAAGCGTTAATACTTAAATTCAGCAGTTGCATGCAGTGAATTTCCATTCCAAAAACATTATACCTTGAAGGAAAACATCCGAAGAAGCTTTGGGTTTGTAGACAGAAAAGAGAATTGCATTTTTTTTATTAAAAGAAGGGGAAAAAAAGAAAAAAGAGACAAAATAAGATAAATTAAAAATGCATTTTGAAAACATAGTAAGTAAAATGAACTGAAATTATAAACACAGAATGACAGTTCTGAGCGTGGAACAAAGTATATGCCGAAAGTTGGAAAAGGGAATTCAGTGATTGTTGGTAAAGTCTTCAGTAAATTAACCCAAAGTTACCTAACTGCAAACGCCGGTATTGTTTATTTGGGAGAAATCTTTCTATTCTTTTATTTTCTAATCCTCATTAAAAAGGCCTTAATAGGTGAATCCTGATAATGAACCAAAGGACATATTAAATGGGAAAATGAAAATTTAGTCCCTCATTTACCCCTTAGGCTCTTGCATCTTCTGATAAATCATACAATTTTGCCTTAAAAAGGGGAAATGCATGAAATTCCCAGATAACTTTAGTTTCTCAGTTGCTTTAATTGCCTTTCTCTTCTGCCTTCTTTTCTTCTTCTGTCATCTTTATGACCTTGGAATAAGGAATTCATGGTTTCTATTTCTATAACAAAATGTACTCTGCAATGACCCAGCTGTGAGAGAGGGCCAAAGGGCTTTTTCCAAAGGAGAACAAAAAAGGAAGGAAGGGAGGAAGGAAGGAAGGAAGGAAGGAAGGAAGGAAGGAAGGAAGGAAGGAAGGAAGGAAGGAAGGAAGGAAGGAAGGAGGGAAGGAAGGAAGGAGGGAAGGAAGGAAGGAGGGAAGGAAGGAAGGAAGGAGGGAAGGAAGGAAGGAGGGAAGGAAGGAAGGAGGGAAGGAAGGAAGGAAGGAAGGAAGGAAGAAGGGAAGGAAGGAAAAAAGAACTCTTCATACTTGTTTGTAAGCCAATCCCCTCACACCCTTGTTACTGCTGGCAGGTAACAATGCTGAGTATCAGTCAAACCATCTTCTTGGGGGGAAATGAAATGGAAAGTGAAGGAGAAGAAGAAAACAAAAACACCAACACAAGGAAACTAAAAGAGAGAGAAAATGCTAAAGCAAAGAGAGGCAGAACAGGGAAGGAAAGGACTGCATAAAGCACAGTGAATATTTGGGAAATTAAAGAGCATTTATTTTTTATATTCATCAAGAAAAATGGTGCTTCTTTCTTTACCTGTTATGAATTCTTATATTCAAATGAACATACAATTTAGACAATTTCATTGGTGTTCCTGGAGATGCATCAAAATACAACAGAATCAGCTCAATTTCCTCCTTATCATTCAGCCCCACAAAGTTCATGGGTCAGACAGCCACTGCCATTGCCCTCGGGGCCCTTAGAGCAGAAGACCAGGAAAGGCTGCACATTGAGTTCATTCCTTTGCCTCTGACTTGGAGGGAATGGACCTTAAATTTCACAGGGGCCCATGAGCCAGACATGGTGTTCAGCTGGGCAAATGGGTAGCTACGTGCTCCCTTCAAAATTAGTAATAAAAGACAATGGCCTTAGGCATTCAATTTGTGCTTCACCATCTCTATTAAAAGTTTGGTAGCAGGGAGAAGTCATTCTCCCTGTTTCCAAATCACTGAAATCCATCCAGGTTGGTCCCTGTATAAATCATCAATATCAACCATCATTGTCATCTGTCATGATAAGAACTTCCATGTGTAAGGTACTATGTAATGCTTTTTACCTCTGTCAACACATTTATTTCTCACAGCAGCTCCATAAGATATGTGTTTTTATAATATTCATTTTATACATGAGGAAACAAAGGGAGGCTAAATAACCTGCCCATCAATAGATGAGACATTTCTTTTAAATCAAAATAAATACATTGAATATGAATGAAACCAATAGAAATCCTCTGGTGGCAATACACACACACACATACACACATTAAACTATTTGCAAAAGTGTGGTGATCCTTGAAATTTCAAGAATCTTGTGACTTCTTAGTAGAAAGCTTTGGGTAAAAATTTTAATTTAGCCCTGGCTGATGTGGTTCAGTGGACTGAGTGCCAGCCTGTGAACCCAAAGGTTGTGGTTTGATTCCCGGTCGGGGCACATGCCTGGGTTGCGGGCCAGATCCCCAGTTGGGGGCATGTGAGAGGCAACCACACATGGATGTTTCTCTCCCTCTCTTTCTCCTTTCCTTCCCCTCTCTCTAAAAGTAAATAAATAAATAAAATCTCTTTAAATTCATTGAAAACATCAATAATTTACAAACTCTTACAGCAAAGGGGCAGAAAGATGAAAATCAGTGAAATCTAGAATAATAGCAGCTAGCACACAGATGCATTTCTTAGCAATGGTTGTATTCCCCATGAAATGAAGAGAGCAAGAGTCTGCCTTAGTGAATTAGGTCTCTCTCAATGAATCCTATGTCCTGGTCAAACTCACATATTCACTTTTCATTTTGGAGCCCAAAGTGTTGAGGCTTAACCTGCAGATTGACTAAGCAAAACCAAACCAAAAACCAAGCCAGGTGGTCTTTCTGCATAAAAATTTCAGTGGTCCCAGCGGGAAATGATACGTACAGGGTTTTTCTTCTTTTTGTCTTTGTCTTTGCTTGGTTTCCGGTTGCTGACAAAATAATGCAGGGTGCCATACTCTACCAAAGCAGAGAAGACAAATATGAAGCAGACAGACACAAAGAGGTCCATTGCTGTGACGTAGGAGACCTTGGGGAGCGACTTCCGGGCGATGGTGCTGAGGGTCGTCATTGTCAGGACAGTCGTGATACCTGAAGGGGCGGGGAGGGCACAGTAAAACAAATCATGTGACCACATCAGTCACCACTGAAGCTAAACTTGTTTTGTGACACTTGGTAAGCAACCTCAGTGACAGGAAAAGAAGTATAATTGAAATCATTCACTATGCCCACAGATATTTATTGCCTTTTAAATGTCATTGAATTTTGTAGCACCTTTGCTTCTTTAACTCTAAAAAATGTGATTTTTTAAACTATCACAACTTCTGCATGCTGTAGTTATGGAGAATGGAAAATGCATATTAAACATGTTTGACTTGAAGTCAACTTTTGGTCAATGATCAACAAACAGGAACGCATACCTGTTCCCTCATTCCTCATTCCTCATTCCTCAGCTCCCCCACCTCGATCCTTTCTCCCCACATTGTCTTTGCCAGTGAGCAGGCATTAATGATTGGTTAAAATGAGCTGTGAGAGCACCCATAAGAGTGATTGTGACTAGCAGGAATCTGGACTTTAGAAGAAGAAATTGACATGAAATCTTTTCCTTGAAATATTTGTGGGGTGGGTAAATTGGAATATATCAATCCATTTGTTCCATTTATTCATAAGTACACATGTATTACTTGAATAACTGTTGAGCTACCAGCTATGTGCCAGGCACTATACTGGAAATAAAAAAGATATTTACCTGTTCATGCAAGAGACAGACATAGCATGTCATGCAACACATTCTACCCAGAGTGAGAATTAATTGTTCTAAAGTAATAAGCTCAACACATTTTGGGTTTGTTTCAGCATGTAGCATTAAACACTATAATTGTTGAATAGGGCTTGTAACATAAAGTACCACATATAACAGAAAAAGTAAAAATAACTTTATTTTGAAACAGATGGCAGACTAAATTAGGTTTGGAAGAGGATCAATATGCAAATGATAGCTTTAAAAAATTTTTTTCCCCAGTAATTGCTTTTGCCCTCAGTTTTAGTAGCTTGGTACAGATCATTTTGTCAGAAAATGACTATAGTTGCTAACATTTCCGAGGTCTTACTATGGTTTGTGAACTTTGCACAGAATACCTTATCCAATCTAATTAAAACCCCACAAGTTAGGCAGGAAACGATACATGTTTTACATGTGAGGGAACTGTGACGTAGAGACTAAAGGGTATTTCCAAGGCTGTACTATAATTGTGGGTTGAAACTCAGATTTGCTGGACTTCGAAACCCCAGCTCTTACCTATTGCACGATACTGCCTCTCTAGCAAGGGCTGAGCAAGGGATGTGGCTCTAATTTTCACGTAGCTGATGGAAGAGATTATGGTTTAATAATTCATTTTTCAGTAGTTTTCTTCTTTGTTAAGTCTTTAGAGAATTTTATCAAGTATAAAAAGTTTATTCGTGGCCCTAGCCTCCTGTTTCCCTGTGAGTCTCTGGCTTTGTTTTAATCTCCGTGTGCCTTTTTCTCATGTGACGAAACAGACGTGAAAGTCTGAGACACATATCATCCATCATACAATACATTGAGCAAACTGTAAGTGATCTTCAAAGTGGGGAGATGGGTTCTCAAAATTTCCCATCATTGTGTGTTCCCCCAAATAATCTTTTTAGTGGGTCTTGGGTAAGTGGCCAATTAATATATATGTATGTCTTCAAATGTCATCATGATTATATATGTCAGAATTAATGAACAGCCAGTGGTGTGCTGGTAAAGGTATAACAAATAACTAGAAAATATGGAAGCTGTGATTTTCAGTGTTTGACTATTTCTTTGGTGTTAATGCTTTCACCTCGGCTGATGTCAAGCTGCCACTGAGACATCACTGGACACACCATCGGGAAAGGACAAACGACCAGTTCTCATGAGCTGGTGCAGGCAGCTCCAGCATATAAAACTGCTCAGAGACCAAAAAATTTTTTAAATCTATTGAAATTAGAAGGATTTTTCCCTAATTAACTTAACTTTATTAATAATTTACTAAGAATAAATTCTATGAAGGTGATTAGGAAAGCAGAATTAGGAAACTTTAAATATTGTTTTTTCATTTTTAATATGCTAGTTTTCCTTAAAAATGAAAAAGCATGTCTATGTAATGGCTGACTGAATTAAAAGCAAATCAATTTACTAAAAGGAATAAAGGTGTGTCTCACCTAAGGAGGTCCTGGCTGGAACAGCATCCTTATTGATCCAGAAAGACACCCAGGAGAGAACGACAATGAGTGTGCAGGGGATGTAGGTCTGGATGGTGAAGTAGCCCATTCTCCTGCTCAGCTCAAAGTAGACACACATGACCACGTAGTCTCCTGGAACAGAACAAAGACGGCCCCATGTGCCCCCTTATCAAGCACTGGAAAGCATTCAAAAAGCAGCATATAGCCAACCCTCACACATTTCAACTGAGAGTTCATACAGGGTTACGCAGAAACACAGGGCAGGAAGCGAAATACAAATGAAACAGAAATGTGATCCTTTCAGAAACAAAGTGACTACTAGACAGAAGAAAACATTGGTAAACATACTGATCATATGTTCTTTTTTCAGGTGAGCTTTGATGGTGCGTTTTCTGCTTGCTTAGTGCATGCAATATACATTTTTTTGTTGTTGTTTTCTGGGGAGGGAAGGAACATTGTTTTTATACTGTGCCTCTTGCCTAAAATGAATCCTAAGATTTGTAACAATTTCCTCTTGTTCTCAGGACCTACGTCCTTCCAAACTGGAGAGTAATATGCTGGTACTGAACACTAGTAAATAGCTAGTTTACCCACTTTATAATGAAATCTCTATGCCGAGACATGCTTCCTCAAGGTTTCGTCAAATCATATGGCTTTCCTTCGTAGCAGTTACTTCAGTGCGTAATTTCTCACTTATATGTGTGGCTACGTTTGTATTGTCTGTCTCCTCCATTCAGGCTGTATCTGCATGAGTCCACAAACTGCCTATTTTAGCTCATCATTGCACTACTAGTAATTAGCACCCTACTTGATTCTACATAGGCATTTCATAGCATTTGTTGGAATGAATGGTCAAAGAATGAATACACTTATACATTTATATATAAAGAAAAAACAAGAAATCAGGAGGCTGTCTTTTGGGACATTTGGGTTAAAAAAAGGTGGTTATATAATAAAGGAATCAAGACATAACCATGAGAATAAGTTAATGTCACAAACTTTGAGGTCTCTGATTTTTTACTGTCAGGATTCGCGCATTGCTTCTAAAATTCCATGTCCTTCATTTTGTATGCTTCCAAGTGAAATTTTAGGGAATTTTAAGTTTTGAATTTAAACAATGTACCATGGAGACTTAGCCCAGTTACTATATATTAATATTTTCTTTCTACTCATAGAGAACATCAGTTTCAAAGACTGTACCTGTTCTTGCAATGGGAGGCGAACAAATAAGAGAATACAGTTTTCAAATATTACTTCTTCTTCTTTACTAAATTATAATGTGCCCTAAAATGCATGGAGAATGATATCCAAACCATGCATTCCATTTTAATTACTTGGCTTCCAGCCCATGTTTCTCTACTCACTTGGCTGATTTAGATCTGATTTGAAAACAAGGTGCTTTAGAAGCCTTGTGCAGAGAAGATTGACTTAGTGAGATGAGGTATTACTGCTCAGTCCAGTTCTCCCTTCCCCTCTCAATCTTTACTCCACACCCTTCCAAGATGCTGGGACAGAAGACCCTCACGGGCTCTTCCTCACGAAGTCAAGAGTCTCCCCTGCAGTGTTTCCCACGTGGGGTTCTGAGCAGCTCCTCACACTGCCCTTTGGTGGATGAATGTTCTATTACTCCCCCGAGTGAGGCCTGGTGAGGGCGGCAGCAACGCTGTGGGCACTGGGGCAGCTGGTTCCCACTGGAACATCTATTCCTTCTCAGAGATCAATAAGCAGCAATTATGTAGTGATTATCTCTCAAAACTTGAAGGTATGACTTTCTTATTCTATTAGCTAGATTTTGATTAGTTCCCTGAGGTTATACTCCTCTGTGTTGATGTGTCTGGATTGAAACTATTTCATGTCAACACGTCTTATAAATTAGTTTGGTCCTTGCTTTTTATTTAATTTAGAATATAGCATACACAGGCTATGATTGAGGATTAAAGTAATTTAATTTGAGATGATCCCTACTAATGGCTGTCTTTTTTTTTCTTTTTATCCTGTTTTTCTGATCTGAATACCAAAGGTAAATGCAAGCTAATAAAAAACAAAAAAAACAAAGAAAGAGGCTTTCTTTTAAACTAATAATACTCAGGAGGTACTTTTTCTCCTTATTTTCCAAGACCTTGAGAGTTTTCTGCATATTTTAAATGTGTTAAATGACACTTGACAAATAATAGTTTAATAAATCTGGACAATTTTAGTAACTTTTTATTCCTTATCATATAAATGAATGAGAATCTGCACTTTGGCATTAATGGTCTGACTCTCTTAAAGGTGAATTTTAATTTTGCCTCAAGTTAACAAGGTAATTATCTCGATTCAATTCTCCTATTCCCTTTAGGTCAGATTCTAAACCTCTATAGCCTTCTAATCTATCGATATCTATTTTGAGATAATAGCTTCTGAGCATCTTTCATTTTTACCAGCAAATCCAAAGCTTTTCTACCACTGTAATACAGACTCAAACTTGGGAACAGGCCACTGAAAAGCAAAGCAGCTTCTCAGTGACAGCCGATGCCTGTCTTATCTCTAAGGCCATATCCTTTTTGTATTTTAAAAGACTCTTGGGCTGAGGTGCCCAGAAACCAAATCCCCTGGAGGTGCCGCATCAGTGATTCGCCAAGTGCGAAGGGTTCAATGTCAGCTCAGTCAAGGGTGCTGGTTTCAGCCCCTTCAAATTTATTTTTCAATTGACTTACTTGAAAGTAAATGTTTAAAGCCATAGCATTTTATAAATTAGTTTGTTCCCTGCTTCCTACCTCCCCCCACCCAATTTAGATGCAATAGACACAGGCCATGGTAGAGGAGAGAAGACATAGAATTTTAATAACCCCCATTAGTGTTTATTCTTTGTATTTAGTATGATTCTCATGCCTAGTTGCAGGAAGAGACTATCAATGTCAGTGAACAATGAACTCCAATTATTATTTCTTTAGTGTGATGTAAACCATATGAAAGCTTTAAAATTCGGATTTACTGGAGCATTTAGCCTCCATTTCATACATGAACTATTTCCTCTTAAAAACTTAAAGGTCCCATGACAGAGAAGTCTGCCTCTCCATTGAGCACCTAAAATCATAAAAATAACTATATTCTAGTCACCAGTAAAGTAGCCCTACTATATGCAGACGCTGGACTAAATGGTTTGCATATATTATCGCTAAATTTCCTAATCATTTTGTCAGGATGGTAAAAAAAAAAAAAGCCCACTTCACTTTGTTCCTTTCTCATGATTCTTCCTCCACTTAAATACAGTGGACAGAGAATGTATCATTCTACCTGGTTAACTTTGAAGGCATAATTATTATTATACTCTTCTTTGCGTTCCTTTCTCAAGTCTCATCTTTAAGTCAACACATACTTTTTTTTATGCACAGAGCACTATATTAGGCAATGTGGAGATTAAGACATAAGGAATCTTACAACTAATTCTAAATTAAGTGGATTAAGTGAGAACAAAATTATCTTCTCTCTGACTATGACTCAGATAGACAGGGAGATATGCTGAGACAAGGTGTTATGTCTACTGTTAGAACTCCTTACTAAACTCTTGAATCTGAAACATAAATCCTTGAGGTTCATTTTGACCACAAGCAAGCAAGGTAGTTGATTGGTTGTACTTTTATTGGAGGAAATTGTTCTCTGAAATTAGATCAATACTTTACCTAATGCACAAAAATAAGCTTAAAATGGATCAAAGACTCAAATTTACGTGTGAATATAAATCCTACACATGGAGAAAATATAGGGCAATATCTGTATAATCTCAGTGTGGAAAAGGCTGTCAGGTATACAAAATATAAGAGGCACAAAGGAGAGAAATGATACATTTACCATGTAAAACTTAGAATTTGTATTATAATTTGCTTTAAATACAGTATTTCCAAAATAAATAAGAAATCAAAGTCTAATATCACTGATACATAAAGAATTCTCATTAATTATTGAGAAAAGAAACCCCCATTTTCAAGTAGGCTAAACTCTCTGGACAATTCACGGGTGCTAATTATATGAAAAGAGTCTGAACTTCAGTAGTGATCAGTAATGGAAAATATTACTTTCTCATGTGTAGCCTGTCAGACTGGGGAAAAAATAAACGAATTTTCAGCACTGACCAGATGTGAAACAAGAGCAGAACTACACTCTCTTGGTAGTGGCATGCACTGATGTAAACCTTTGAGACAGTAATCTGGAAATACATTCGAAAAAATGTACTCCTAGATATCTGGAATAAACACCAAAGAGAAAAACATTTTCTAAAATACTGCCTTTCTGTTGACACCAAGCGTTTTTTAAGGCTTGCAGTATGCTCAAAAAAAGGAAAAGAACACCAAGTCCTTGGGCAGAATCCAGGTCCCTGAGCTTAAGGAGTCCAGAGCATTGTGGGGGGAGAAAAGACTTTCATATCCAATCAGTTTCTAACTTCTGTGCATGTCACCCCCAAGTGTTTCATCCCCTGCCCACCATTCCCGGTGGTGGCCTAGGCTCTTATAAACCATTTGGGAACCACAGTCAGCATCCTTCCAACAGCTAGTCTCTGTGAGGTCAAGAGAGGGGGAGACATACCTGAACTGTACTCTTAGCCCTTGGAACCCTCAGGCTAAGAAAGACATATAAATATAGCGTCGCTCCTCAATGCACAGAGCCCCCAATAAAACATGTGCAGGCTGCTATCTTACATGCCATGATGAGATGAAGTTGCTGGCAAGCACATTGCTGACAGTTCTCATTAAATAACGGCCACCTTCATAAGCCTTAAAGAGGTCCACGCTCCTCTACAAAGAGACTCCAAACTCCTTAGCTTAGCATGCAAGGCTGTCTATAATCTGAATTTAACTTAGACCTTTCTTTCTCATTATTCCATGTCCTTGAATCCCTAGACAACATAGACTAAATATTTTTATATCATGCTTCTGTCTTTATTCATCCTGGCATCACATCTCTGCCAAATCCCTAACTCATTTTCCTCACCCCTTTTCTTCATCCCAGCTGCCAGCTCCTGACCACCAGACTTACATACTCTTCATTGTGACTAGGCTTGTGCTAAGATTAAATAAAATTTAAGAAATGTATTTTCTCAGTTGATCAAGCTGCATTATATGTACACTTGTGTGTAGTGACTACTGCATTGTGATGGTTCAGATTATAGAAAAGTCACTTCATTGTGGACAGCTCTGTTGGACAGTGCTGGTGTTAATTAACCTTTCTGGAATGCCTTTCTGCTCATTCCCTTCAAGTTCCTCCGGATAAAGTCCACATTGCGTAAGATGTCACTCTAGCCCCCTTGGTTCTGATCCATACGGAACCTTCCAGCTGTATCTCACATCATTTGTAATTTCCATTCATCCTCATTTGCCATGTGACCTTGAATTTCTGGACTGCTCTCTGCTCCTCTGCTCATGTCACACACATATGCAAACCTCTAAACCGTTCTGGAATTACTCATCAGTGTCAGGACACACTAAAATTCTTTAACTTGTCCTGTGACACTCTGCATGGTCTTTTCCCTGACTACACCTCCAGGCTCTATCTGGGGTTCTTGTATTTCCTTCAGTGGCCCCTGCTACTTCTTGCCTTAGCGTCTTTTCACATGATGATTCCCTTGGCTCAAACTCTCATGCCACCATCTTAATTCTATTCTTTCTCAGATGTCACTTAACTTAGCTCAACATTAGAGGAACCCTCGTTAGATCAGATGTGTTCAGTAAGAATTTACAGCATGATATGACCTTCATAGGGCTGATCATCACTGAAAGTATGTGACTGGTGTGAATATGGAATTCACTCGAGTTTATAATTAGTCCATGGGCTCCATGAGCAAAGTAGCTGCACCTACTTTGCTCACTGATTTTACTCTCAGCATCTAGTATAGTGCCTGCTACATAGAAGGAATTCAACAGTTATCCGATAAATGAATAAATTGAGCTAAGAAGGCCGCGAAGAACATTCTGGTTGAACTACATACCAAAAGCATTTAAGATCAAGGCAGAGATCAACGTGGGCTTTTAAAATATTAATCTTTTACTTTAGACATTATGGCTTCTGGAAATAATTTTACTGGATACTCACGGAACCCCGGAGATGTGGACATGAGGTCTCAGAGAGCTGTTAGCATCCTTAACTGCTTGCCAAGGAGAAAGAAGGGAAGGGAATAAAGCTACACCAGAGTGGCTGCATTATGCTTATTAAAGAATCGATCGGTGATTTCAGCCTCTCAGCCAGACCCAATTAGTGCGAGACAGAGCAAAGGGCTTAGCTGCTGAAACAGAACCATCCCTGTCTGCCGCATCAAGCCTAATAGGTGCATTTTCATCGCAGAACTGGACCAGTTTTGTTTCATCTGTTGATTGTTTAAGCTCATAGGTGGGGAAAAAAAAAGAACAAAATCATGATTAGGGAAAAAACAAAAAGTGTAACTTATAATTTATTTTTCTAAGCTACATCTGTCCCCAGTGAGGAAAAAGAGCCTAGCGTGATGATGAAAAACAGGAGCCACTTCAGGCGCAAGTGCCTCCAAGCAGAGCTGGAGTCCAGCATTCTTGCAAGGGCAACTGACAGGGTCGACCTGTTAGAAAAAGAGGAGGAGGGAGGTAGGAAAGGTGAGTGGGAAAAAGCTAAGCATGATTCACGTCAGCCTAAGGAGGAAAGCTTCCAGGATTTTCTGGAGCACACTGCTCCACAGAGTGAGTTAGTCCCGCCTGGAGGCAGGAGAAGCAGTCATCTGTTCTCTGTAGGCTGAGGTAGGGGGTCTCAATCTCCTGGTTCTGTGGTGGCCAAAGGCAGTTCTCCAGGAAAGGGGTCTGTGGTGGACTGTTAGCAGCCAGCCCTTGCAGCACCCCAGAGAAGAGGTGCACCAGCTCAGAGAGGATCATGGGAAGGAGGGGCATTCATGAAATCCACTGCTAGGACTGTGGTGTCGGACTGGCTGGGTTCAGAAATCCTAGTCCTTCCCTAAGTGGTGGTGTGACCTTACTTCCTTAACTCTGAGTCCCGACTACCTTACTAGAACTCACTTCACAAGGTCATTGTGAACATAAAAAGAGTTAATAGTCAACACGTATAAGGTGACTGGTATAATTCCTGACTCATAGGAAAAGGTCCATTAGTGTCAGTTATTACAACCTCTTGTAGTCCGTGTAATATAATCAACACCATTCTGGTGCGTATGACCATAGAAGTTACTAAGTATCCCAAAGAAAACTGAAGTTAAAAGGGTCCTAGCTTTTACCCACGTCAACCAATTCTATCCTCTAAAGATCAAGCCATTGAGATTACTAAAGAAGATGGGTGTTTTGTCTTAGGAGGCAAAGCTGTCTCGTGGCAGACCCGGCATCCCACCTCCCAGACCCCAGTTCTCCTTCTGGAGCCAACAGCCTGTTCATTCTAGTCCAGGGGTCAGGATCATGGGTTTAAAGCAAAAACAGTGAAAGAAGAGTAATTTCTGAGGGCGGTTCATACCGAAAGCTCGTTTGGACAACTAAGAACCCCAACCACAAAGGGAAAAACTCCTTTCATTTCTCCTTGAACCTTATACAATATAATAGACACTACCTTTAAGAGGAGGAAAACCCATTTGTCTGGAATACCAGCCTGTCTGACTCAACAAACCATACTAGGGTTTTTCTTTAGGAGAATAGTTTTAGGCAAAAGGAAACTCAGTAATTACAGCCTCCAGAGAATAGTGGTTTTCTTTAGATTCACTCAGTGAACATGCCTATTTGCTAATATCTCAGTTTTCTACACTTTTACTAGAAAAGTATATTAGTATAATAGCTTCTCTTCCTTGCCCTCTGAAAAAACCATCACAGGTTCTTAGCTCAGCGTGGCCTTCTGTAATACAATTCATTATTTTGTGGCCATTGTCCAATTCCAACAATGCAGTGAAAAAACTCACCTTGGGATTTATGTAAATAAAACAACTTCTGCTCAGAAATCTAAAGCTGCAGATACAAATGAGTAAATGCATTTGCCTCTTGGATCCATCCAAAGGGAATGCAGTTTCTCAGCAGATTTAAACCTAACTCCTACAAACATCTGAGTAGACACGAAAACCTTTTTTAACAGAAAGTGCAGAGCGGTTCATGATTGCAGGAAGTATGCAGGATTCAGAGCTAGGATTCAAGTGCTAGTGACATTAACAGAACACAAAGACTTGTGTAAGTTGTTTAAATTCTTTCAGTAAATAGGGATGTCATACCTACTGCTAAGGCTGTTGTGAAAACCACATATGCTAGTGGTAGGGAAAGTGATTTGTAATCTTTCAGAGACAATGTATAGACGAGGTGGTATTTGCAGCTTCCCAAGCACAGCTGTGCAGAAGAGCTTCCATGACATTGGTACATCAGCTTCCTGTTAAGGGATTTTTTTGTTAGCCTTTGTTAAAAGGCTACTGCAACTGTCAGGAATCTCTTCCAGACCATCACTGCTAGGAATGAGGATGGTTTTTAAACTCTGTCTGTTGAATTTATGAATGTATCTCACAAACTGTTCCAAAATTGGAAGGCAAAGAGAGACATGTTGATAATGATTATAATTCAAAACCCAGAAACCTCTTTTGGAGAAATAAACTTATATTAGTAGGAACACTTTCTTTTCTTCTTATTTTCCCTGCTTCGATGGGTTTGGCATAACTGCGTTTGAAGGGGGACCTGTTTAATGTATCCCAGCCGTTGACATTTTCTTAAAGAAAAGACTCCACAGAGCTTGAGAAACCTAATGTCAGAATACCAAGCTTTCTAAAATGGCTTGGAAAGCAGCTGGAATAAGAACGTTTAAATTCAGTCAACTGCAGGCAATGGCTGCAAAAGGTCAAATTACAAAATGTTCCCCTAGATGTGAAATCACTCCTGGGGATACTCTACAAAATTATAGGCTTAAAAACTTGACCTCTCTTGCTCTTTGCTCTATGGCCAAGCACTCAATTTTAAAGTTTTTTTTGTTGTTGTATTTCTCTGCTGGAATTCTCTTACCCAGGAAGTTTTGCATTTTGTGATATTTGAGGTAATTTTTAAGATGTTGTAAAGAACATTTGTAAATTACATCATACTACATATAGTTGGTTCTCAAAAAGCTCAACTTCTCTGAATAAAGAAACTTTCTCTGTTGCCGAGGAAAGGACTGGACTCAAGTGAGCAGACCTGGGTTCTGATTCCTGTCTGGCTTTGATCTTGAGTGATCTTGGGCAAATCCTTTCTCCTTCCTGGTTCACTTTATTTCTTTTAAAGTAAAATATAACTAATTCAATTAGATAATAGATCTTCAGAAAAACAGGCAACCACATCCATTGATCTGGTTACATGTGGGATTCAGACCTCAAGGCTCTGTCGGTTTTTCATTTACATGCCAAAGAAAGAATTCTAGCATTAGCCTGCTTGTCCCGTGGAGTCTTGTGTTTCTTTCACTATAAAGGACAGTCTAGATCAGGGAGTTGATGCCCAGCATTCTCTGTCCACAGAGAAGATGAAGACAGTATATTTTGAGCAAAATGCGCCTCTGAGAACAACTACTTTGAGAGAAGAATTATGTGAACCAATGTATGTGGTATCTGCCTCGCTCGTATCTGGTTTCTGCTATTCAGAATCGATATAGGGGATTATCATACGCCCTTTGAACCTTTTCTTTTTTTGAATTGGCACTTGCTTTACTTTTGCAGATGGTATTGCCTGTCTACTCAGCATCTAGAGCAACGGTGTAACGCTCTGCTCACCAAAACCGAAACTGCCTTTGGACTCATTACCCACAGAGTTTTCAGTGCTTTTGTTGCTGGATTAGAATTGGGATTTCTTTTTAAATTTTATTTTAATCATTGTTAAAGTACAGTTTTCTGTCCTTTACTCCTATCCCAGCCTACCCACCCATTCCTCCCCACCTCCCTCCCATTTCCAACCCCCCCACCTAGTTTTTGTCCCTGTGTCCTTTATAGTTGTTCCTGTAAACCCTTCCCATTCTGCCCTGAAATTCCCCTGAAATTCCCTTCCCTCTCCCCTCTGGTCACTGTCAGCCTGTTCTCTGTTTCAGTGTCTTTGGTTATATTTTGCTCATTTGTTTTCTTGTTTAGGTTTCTGTTAAAGGTGAGATCATGTGGTATTTGTCTCTCACTGCCTGGCTTATTTCACTTAGCATAATGCTCCCCAGTTCCATCCATGCTGTCACAAAGGGGAGGAGCTCCTTCTTTCTTTCTGCTGCGTAGAATTCCATTGTGTGAATGTACCATAGTTTTTTGATCCATTCATTTACTGATGGGCATCCAGGTTGCTTCCACCACTTGGCTATTATAAATGGTGCTGTTATGAACATTGGGGTGCACAGGTTCTTTTGAATTAGGTTTCAGGATTCTTAGGATATAATCCCAGCAGCGGAGTTGCTGGGTCAAAAGGCAGATCCATTTTTAGTTTTCTGAGGAACTTCCATACTGTTTTCCACAGTGGTTGTACCAGTCTGCAGTCCCACCAGCAGTGCACTAGGGTCCCCTTTTCTCCACAACCTCTCCAACACTTGTTGTTTGTTGCTTTGTTTATGATGGCCATTCTGACTGGTGTGAAGTGGTATCTCAGTGTGGTTTTAATTTGCATCTCTCTGACAACTACCGATATTGAGCATTTTTACATGTGTCTCTGGATCCTCTGTGTGTCTTCCTTGGAGAAGTGTCTTTTGATTCTGGGTGTCAGAGTGGAAAGGGAATTTAGAGATCGGGACAGGTTCTTTGTGAGAAAGTAGCACTCTGAGGAGTGCAGGGGCTTGCCAAAGGTCACCGTTCACACCGCAGAGCCTGCACCAGAAGCTAGGTCTCTCGCTTTACCATGGAGCACTTTATCATTTCCATTAATGCTGTCACTTAAATAACTAAACTCTGGGTGGTAAACTTGAACTATGGTTTTATGCATTAAAATTTTAATTAGATTTTTCTCTCTCCTTCCCCACGCTTGACTTCCTGAATAAACTTCAAAGTGAACCAAGCCTTACTAGGAAATAAACTGCTCTTATGACTTACATAGAATAAACTGGAAAAAATAATGATAATCCTTAATTGTAAAGAGGTACATTATTTCCTAAAGTATGAGGGTGCTATTGTATTCTCAGCAATGAAACAACACCTCGGCCAGCTGATCAGGAGGAATTTCTCAAGGACAGTGTGACAGGGGCAGTAATGACATTGCAGCCTACCTAGCGCCGGTGGTGTTTAATAGTGAAAAAATGGAAGTCTTTTTCTTCCCCTCTAGAGCCTTCCTTGAAGTGAAAAAGAAAACCTCACTCTCTTTCCAAGCCATTTGTATAGGATGTGCACTTTCTAGAATTTATTAACACTAACATATAGCTCTTTCACCCCAACCATTTTCTTGACAACCTATTAGGATTGGTGTGTGGAAGTGCTGATGGGAAATATTTGTAAAAACTGGTGTGCAAGCTGTAGGAAGTTATAGAATTGAATAAAGCTGCCTTAAGTTAAATGTTAGTCTCTTCCATTTTTTTTCAGTGATAGGGAAGATGGTCTCAGTGATGTTTTTAGACTGTGTTCTGAAAAAGGAGAAGATCCTTCTTTCCCTGTTTGCCATGTGTCCTCTTTGGTGGACAACTTGTAATCTACCCTGAGGACAGATTCACCAGGCTTGCCTGTAGTTCATCTTTTCTAGAGCAGCAAAGAAAATTCTAGGGATGAAAACATTTCCCACAAACTCTCATTGCTCTCCTATATAGTTTGGCCCTTTTTTTCTCACTAAAAAAAGACACTGACAAATAAAGAATACAGACAGACTCTTTTTGTTTTTCACTCTAAAATCATTCCTTTAACCACTATCACTTTAGAGTAAATAAGCTATATTAGTGGGAAAAGAAAAACCATACAGTTTAAACTATTTAGAATTACAAGAGATCTCAAAAGTCACCTAATCTAGCTATAACTGAAACTCAGAGAGTTAAAATTGTGTACCCAGGGCCACACCATTGGTTAACACTAGATATAAAATACAAAATTCCACTAGCTTGATTCTTTTAAAATATGAAGTGGAAATTTTCTCATAGTGGCTTTCCATTAAAAGCATGGACAGTTTTGTTTGGTTCATGCCACTGAAATAATTGCACGGTAACATCGTGATAGAGATATGTAATAATAGTTGTCAACTTGTTGGATTCTTTCATCTTAAAATTGAGGAAACTGAGTCCTAAGAGAGGCTTCTCCCTCCCTAACCTCCCTCCTAGAGAACTGACAGCTGCCAGTGGCCTTGTCATGGGTTGCCATGTGTAACGTGGCAGAAGAGGGAGAGCAGAAAGGAGAGAGGAGCTTGGCGTTGGGGAAAGTTGGTTATCTGCCTGCTGAGAACTGAGCTTGGAGCGACAGCATTTCCCCGGCGTTGATATTTCCTTCCTACATGGTATGAGATGGGAAGCCAGGGCCGTTTTCAGCATTGTTCCTTGAAGACCTGTGGCATGCTGTTATGTAAAACTAACCGAGACAAGGAAAGGGATGCCAACAGTCGCGTCACGCTTAGTCAACTGCCCTCCAGGGAGAGACTGACGGTGTCTCTGCCTCTAGCAGTGAAAGGACGCCACTTGCTGAATGTGAGCTGAATGGCCCAGATGAAAATCTGAGCTGAAATCAATACACCTAGTCCCTGTGTCTTAGCCAAGGGAGGGAACCTGGGATAGCGAAGCAGAAAAGCATCTTGGCTTGGCATGTAGCCACGCTCTTTAATCACCACGAAAGGAAGGACATTCAGGAAACTGGACTGGCAGTTATAAGTAAACAAGCTTTCCCCCTTTTTTTGGTTAATTCTGAGTATCCAAGAAAAAGCATGATACAGACTGAATTTATATATCATATTTTTTATTTATCTGCTTTTTTGCCTTTTCATGCTCTCAGTCCTATGGGACCAACTATCTCCTTTCCACCCCCTGTCTAACTTCACACTGGGCCTCTGCCCGACTTGCTTGCCCCAAGCAACGCTCTCTGCTTGACTCCTGTGTATGCAAGGGTAGGCTTTGAGAATCACAGAAATGGAGATCATGTGGAGCGCTATCAGTGGGAAAAGGGAAGGGGGAGAATGGAGGAAAAGTTACAGGGAATAAGAAGCATAAATGGTAGGTACAAAGTAGATAGGGGGAGATTAAGAATAGTATAGGTAATGGAGAAGCCAAAGAACTTTTGTGTCTGACCTATGGACATGAACTAGTAGGGGGAGGAATTGCTGGAAAAAGTGGGGGTACCAGGTGGAAGGGGACAAAGGGGAGAAAAAATGGGACAACTGTAACAGCATAAGCAATAAAATATGCTTTAAAAAAGTGTAGACTTTGAGATCAACTCTGCATGTGCACCTCCACTCTAGTCCTTACTAGATATATAACTTTAGGTAAGAAGATACTTCACCCCTAGTAGGTACATCAGTTCTTTCATATCTACACGCAGCTCTCCTCTGTGTCACGTTCCCTCCCTCTGGTTTGGCCTCCTTAGTTAATCCCAGACTTTCAGGCCAGGCAGACCTTCTTGCTGTTCCTTAGACAGTGCAGGCATCCTCTCGCCTTGGTAACTCTGAGGAAATCCGCAGGTGGTGTCTAGAAATCTGGGAATTCTAACTTTCCAGCTTGGTGTCTGGGTTACCAACAGACCTTATACATTAGGACTTAAAGTGTAACCACTATGATTATTTGCACTGAGACGTCTTCAGTGCCCATGTCACCCGCCATCTTGGTGGTCAGTGGCTTGATCACTAGAACCCAGGGGCCCATTGATTATCTATACCTTCATGAGAAAATCTAAAATGATTTGTAAAAACAGACAATGGCGTAACAGATACATGAGGAGACAACCAAAAGGTTAAGTAGGACTCTAGCACCAAATATAGTTGGCCCAAATACCCAACTGGAAGCAAATAGATATAAAATCTAGGAATAAAAAAAATACAGGCAATAGATTCCTCTAGTTGTTTCTCTACCTAAAAAGGCAAATCTCTGACATCTCAGGATACAGCATATTTATCCTAAGATCTAATCTTTTCAGATTAATTTTTTCAAACTACTGAACACAGATAAGTTGACCCAAGCTGAGAGAACTCATCCTGCATGCAGTGTTTGGCATGCTTAGGTGAAACTACATATTCATCCCTCCATTGCAAATGAAACAGAGAACAGTGTATCTTATTTATTTCAAGACTGTCCTTATGTTTAAGAAATGCCCTTTCTAAGTGGTTCTGTGAGCTCTGTTGAGCCATTTTGCAGAGGATTGTTTCAGTTCCATATCTATGCTTTGGGAATTTTTAAGAGGAGCTAGGACTGGATCTCAAGCGGCAAGTGAAGGTTAGGACTAGAGTGAAAGCAATGCCCAGGTCAGGCACAGAGACACAAGATGAACCAGAGAAGGGAGCCCCAAGCTTATTCAAGCAATTGTGAGTACTGAGTCCAACGGAGCTTGCCAATAAACAGTCGGATAAACAGTTTTATACCTCTAAGTTCACACTCCCTTCCGCTTTATCATTCACGTTCTCACTGACACCCACAGTGATTATTCATAAGTAGTTCAATAGCTTTGGTTTTGGGGGGCCTAGGAACTTCCTCTTGTGTTGTGTCTGAGGACGCTCACAAGTGCCTTTGGATTTTCTTATCTGATACTTGCCTGGGAAAATTACCCAGTTCTGGAATGGGTTGAAGATACAAAATGTCAAGAACTATATTTTGCCCTCTACTTATTTGATCCAAGTAAGCTTCCAGGTACATATTTTCTCAACTGTATAGATAAAGAAATGCCCATTAAAAACAGATAACACGAATGACTCACTAAACCGGCCCATTGTGGCTTTGTGGTCTAAACCTCAGTGTTTCCAACCTCTGAGCCACATTTTCCCCATGCTTGTCTGAAGAACCATGGCCTGCTCGAAGTCAGTGACTCTAAGGTAACACATTAATGTTGATTTAGATGCTTGCTTTTGAAATACTTGAAGCTTTATAGTATTGTCAGACTTCAGATACCACCACATCACCACTTGCCTCTTAATAACTTTGGTCGGATGTTGTAAGAAAGAATATGCACCTTTTGTTACCTTCCTGCCATTTCTAAAAAGAGAAAAAGAGTTTCCTTTGGTCTCTCTGGATCAATTTCCTGAAGAAGGTTAAGGCCCTCTCCTTTTCTGAGGTGCTGTTTCAAGACCTCTACTGAGAAACTAAGCCCCAGGAGCAGCCATTGGCATTAAGAAAGGTTCAGCTAAGTATCCAGGGGACTAAAACCGACATCAAACACAATAGACTTCGGGTGATACCCCTGGATATAGGAACGCAGGATGCATTACACATGCGGGCAGAATCTGTTGTGGTGGGCCCGAATCACTTGTGCAAGAGGAGATAAAAAGGCCAGCCTGTCCTTCATATATGAGACAGCGCTTCTCAGACTTGGTTATGCCTAAGAATCGCCTTGGGGTCCTGTTTCAAATCCTGATTCTAAGACCACACTTCTAATTCCCCAGAACGGGTGGGATCCGGCAATCTACACGGCGAATAAGGAACAGGAATGATGCCCAAGTGCCCAGGATACGTTGTGAGAACTCATGCTCTAAAAAAATCGGAGCGGTAAAGGGCCAGTTAGCAAAGGGGTGGAACGAAGCAGCAGCTGAGAGATTCCAAAGCTGCTTATTCTTTTATGTCCAAGCCCCATCGTCGCTGGAAAGGAGAAGAGAATCAATTGTTCCTCTCAGTCATTTTAATGACTGACATGAGTGGGTAACACAGTCACCTGGATCGGTGGCAGAGGTTTCAGTAAAGACATAAAACCCTTTATTCCACACCTCCTGGGGATTCATGTTTTTGAAGCCATCTAAAAAAATAATTTTAAAATAGTAACAGTATGCATATGACACAGGTTACGGAACAATTCGGAAAAATCTAGGACAGGAGCCAAAATCAAACGTGTTAATGTTTCCCCAGGAAAATGTATGAATATTCATACTCAGTGGGATCAAGCCTATCACCAGCTTCGTGTCTTTTCAGGTCAGTTCTTTCTGCCAAGTGAGTTGAGAGCAAGTCATGTTATCTTTCTCACAAGGAAATAAAAGCCTTACTTTGCACATTAAGACCGTGACTTGAGATTAAATGCTGTGGGTAAGACGCTATATGGACTTTCAATAGCCACAGCTTATTGAATACTCACTACCTGTATTGTATGGTGTTTCATATGGGATTTTGTTGTTTTTACAATATTCCTACAGGGGCAGGAATGTCTTCCTGCCCTCATTTTAAAGGTGAGGAAACTGAGGCCCAGGGGTTAAAATGATTTGCCCGGTGACAAGCTGCTGAATGGCAGAGCCAGGCCTTGAGGGTGACGTCCTTTATACCACACCGCCCTGCCTTGACCCCAAGTCCTCTTGTTCCCAACTGAACTAAGAAAGAGAAATAAGCCTCAGTGCAATAGAAATACAAAGTCAAATCTCTTTTTATTAATTCCTAAGGTGTTTTATTACTTGTTATGCTCTCATGTAGTTCTTCGTGCAGTTCACACGTGTTCCCATTCTCCTTCCTGTCTGGACCCCGGGGGGAAACCACTCACCCATCCCTGCTGGAGAGAGGTGCGGCCCTGTGATGCTCCCATGTCATAGTCCTGAGGGTGACCGCACCCACTAATCTGCCGCTCCCTGGCTTTCCTGCTTTGCACCTATATTATTAGCTTCAGTTTCCATTTCTAACCTATAAAATGACCAGTGTGAACATCAATTGATAATATTGCATAATAACTTTGCTGTTGACATTACCACTGTTTCCTACCCTGGGCCATTGCCACCAACACTATATTATTAAAGGAATACAAGAAACTATACCCTGATGTGTTTTTGGTTTGACACCAAAAATTGCCTGAATCTCTAGGGTTAACATTACATGGTAAGACAAAGTAAGTTTGATGCTAACCTATTTTTAAGCAGATTTTTTCTTATTTATTTTTGCTCTTATTCATGAGATTTCATTCCAATCTTCTCTAGGTTTAAGAAAAAGAACACCGTTGTGATAAATGTTTACTGGTCATTCACTCCGTATCTTATCTCTTCCTTCTTCTTTGACCGAAATGCCCTAATTTCCCTTTGAGAACTCACTTCTCTCCTTTCTAAGCCATCGAATTTGCGTAATTACCCCACTCCAGATCCTAGAGGCAGGATTCACATGCAAATCTTGCCCCGGAGGGCTAGAGCGGTGGGTTTAAGGGTGTGAACCAGACCAGATTTAGAGCAAGGAAAGAAACATCTCAGGCGCTCCACTAGGAGGTTCCCTTTGATGGTGTGGTGGGAAGATGTGCGGGCTGGCCTCCCTGGGCCATTCCGCTTCCACAGAGCGAGAGGTCGGACGCCTCCGTGGCGGCACCGAGACTGAGGGCGGAGCCAAGAGTGTGGCTAGACGATGAAAGACGCAGACAGAAGCCAGATCTTTGGTAAACATTTTTTGTTACTGAGTCTGATACTTGTGACTTAAATAATCCCATCTGACACATATCTTCGTGCTAAAAGTAAATTTTGCTTAGACTACATTGAGACAAAGGGACCAAGTATCTTTACATAACTTGGGCACGTTGTGTGAACCATGCTTTCTTGAGTAGGACTGGTGACCAATAGGCGTTAGAACGTCCCCGAGTGTGCACTGAGCTTCCCTCACATATCCACTCAAAATAGTGCCATAAGGGGGGTCATTTAATTCATCTGTTTTCAGTGAACTTGAAATCTGTTTGGGGAGGCAAGAAACATCGGTGCAATGATTAAAGACACACAAAGTGCTTAGCTGCGTGGTAATGACTGTACGTGCAATAAAAATGGTGCAGATAGCAGTATATGAAACAGGGCAAATGTCGTGCACACAGTGTCGTTACATCTTGGGTTTGGAAGGTTGTGTGTAATTTGACCACAGAGAAAGGGGCTGAGTATTTTAAGGAGGGGAAATAGAATGGTAAATGGGATGGTATTGGAGAAACTGACACTAACCCATCACTCGTTGGTGATTGGCTATGGGACAAGGCCCACCTCCTACAGTGTATCCTTTGGTACCTCATGATAATCCTGTGATGTAGACAGTACCAACTCTGTGTTGTAGGAGACCTGTCCAGTTGCTTTAGCTTTGATTTGGCTTGATTTGTTTCTCCCAGGCACAACATCGCACTAGCGGTCTAACTCAGAGTTATCAGGATATATGAGTTGCACTTGAATGTTCAACTTCCTGCTTCATTTTAGTCAATGCAACTTTCTTTTAACTCTGTATAAATCAAAGTTACTTAAAAATATGTAAGTACATTTTTGTCAGTCTTTAAAATAAATATTTGTATTTGTGTGTGTGTACCTTTTAAAGTCAGCAAAATACTGCAAGCTCTAGGCTAGTGGAATAAGGAAATATATATATTAAATTTATCTCAGTGAATTCCACAAAATCTGTTATGCTACTTTGTATACTTTAAAGTTAAGAACTTTTTAAAACCAACACTTCCCCTCAGTAACACTAAGACATTGCAAAGCTAGTGAAAGATTAATTTATTCATGCATGCAGGCATGCCTATAAATAGTTCTATATGACCCTTTGATTTCAGCTCTTCCACATTTTTCAGGAACAAACACTTAAATGCCAGACTAAGAACTTTCAGCAAAAAACAGGAATTAATTTTGTCATACTCTCAGCCTCTGTTGAAGGCCAATAATTGTGAGAAGTACAAGCCAGGAATTTTAACTCATTTTCCGATATGTCTACAACTCTGGAATGACATTAAACAATAATCCCTTGCTCTCAAGTGGACACACTGATGTTCTTTCTGCTCTGTCCACATCCCATCAAAACCAATTTCTCCCTATTTTCAAGATTCAGTCAAATGCCTCTGTAGCCACAATTTCTTCTTTTAGCTCTCTTCCATGAATGCTACAACAGGTAGTTATGGAACACCTACTGCGTGCAGGTCCTGTGCTAGCTGCCCCGAGAAGACAACGAAGTCAGACTTTGACAGTGTCTTATCTGTATTCAGTCTTATAGAGGAGAAGCCCTGACATCACATACACGGAGTCTGTGGTAGGTCAGTTAATTAGAAGTGCTCTTTTGTCAGGTATTAATAAATATGATTTATACAATGTTTTTATTTTTTAATAAGTTATTTGGTTTTTTTTAGAGAGAGGGGAAAGGAGGGAGGGAAACATCAATGCGTGGTTGCCTTTTGCACGTCTGCCCTGCCACCCTGGGGACCAGGCTCACAACCCAGGCATGTGCCCTGACTGGGAATCGAACTGGCAACCCTTTGGTTCACAGGCCAGTGCTCAGTCCACTGAGCACTGAGCCACACCAGCCAGGGCTGATTTATACAATGTTTTAAAATGCATTTTAACCTAAAACCCTACAAAATACATACTTTATCCATCATTATAAAAAAAAGCAGACCCAAGACTTCTTTTCCTTGAATAAGTGTCTACCAATTTGTTACCAAAGTATCACTTTTTTTATACATAAATCACATCTAAACGTATCCACTTTAAAAATATCAAGTGTAAAAAAAGTTTAAATGTGGTGATTTTATAATAATTTATAACTAGCCTACAACTAAATATGTGACTTTGGGGAGTATTCAGTATTTCATTAAAATAGTTCAACGTTTATAAACGGCTCCGGGCAGAAATTCAGTGGACTCTGGTTGAACATTACATTCAGCGGAGCTGTAAGCACAGGCGCTGTGGGAACCCACGAGCCTCAGAGTGCGACTTGCCCCGGACCCCAGTCGGAGCTTCCCACAGGGCAAAGGGTGGCTGTGTAGACTAGTTTGAAGTGAATTAAAGAATGAGAGTACACAGTGCTTCTACAGTTTTACAATTTGAATAACTAGCTAAAATAAGTAAGTAGTCCTTAGGCTTCTTGAAAGTGAGGTGTATGCCTCATATTGCTTTTCAACCTATTACCACTTGGCCCAGTGTCTTCCTCATCATATGTGCCACTGAATGATGACAGTTATTCCTTTAGTATTTGATGACAAGCTCACTGAAGAATACCTTGGTTAATGAAACCAACGTTAGATTTCTTCTCATGTTTAATAGGAATTCTTAATATAAAGTGGCAAGTTTCCTTGTATAAATGATCCTATAGAGTTATATATAATGCTTTGCAATTAAAAAGCCATTTGCACATACTTTAATCTCATTTAGTTATTATAAAGATTCTCTATGGTTGACTAAATAGAATATTTCAACCTTCATTTATAAGCATGGAAACTAGCTCAGAAACGTGCCGGAGTCCATGCACGTTGCAGAAATGGCACCAGAGCTCTGGTTATCTGACTCCTCATCCTGAATTCTCCCAAGTCTACCTCTTTGGCCAGAAAGATGCATTATTCAAGGAAAAGCTACAGTGCTGGAGGGGGCTGACTGCAACTTCCTAATATCGCCGTTGTACAGAGAATCTCAGCAGGTGTAGTTCCGTGTCAGACAGGAAAATTCAGTCCTCCAGGGATGAGTGATGGATGTGAAGGCACGCTCAGTGCTCTCCTTCGCTGCGATTACAGTCTCCCGGGCCACAGAGAGGGCTCCTGAGGGACTAAGGGTGAATTGCAAGGTTGACTATAATGTCAAAGGGCTATGCTATCTAGAGGCAGATCAGATTTGTCTGGATGCAAAGCTCACCCCTGGCACTTCCACGGGCCAGAGATTGGATGTAAAAGGCAGGGGAAGGCCAGCAGAAGCCATAAGCATCTCACTCCCTCAGCATTATGCTGGCACAGCTATGGAGGCATCACCTCGGCTGAGTTGTTAGTGAAGGCTCCCATCGTGCAAACTCCAGTTCTCAGGGTGCTGGGCTGGCAGTTGGTCTCTACAGACAGCTCTCCCCCACCAGCTTCTGGCCGGGAGGCACTGGGTGTTGCAGGCATGGGGGCGAGCGTTCCTACCTCCAGAATAAGGGGTGGGTGGAGGTAAGCAACTAGCAAAAATAAGCCTCTGGAGCAGTCCCAATTAAGAACTACAATAGCTCTTAAACTGGATTAATATCTGTACCGATACTTTCAAATTACATTCCAAACATATACTGAGGTATTTTAAAAATCTGAGCTATTTTTAGGATAATAATATCTTCCTTCAGAAAAAAAAAGAGTGAGAATGACATACAGTTGAAGCACGTATGCATGAATATGCTCTGCTGCGGTAAAAAGTATGGATTTTTGTGCACGATGCTTCATTAGGCTTGTCACGTAGAGATTCATGTAAAAATTATTTAAAATTCAGTTAGATACAGCTCATTGTCATTCCATTAGACTGTGGGCTTCTCCAGGGCAAGAACCATGTCTAATTGATCGCCTTGAATCCTGTTAATGGTGCTTGAAACATAGGAGGCCCTGAATGAATCACCAGTGAAGTGAACCCAGCTGACATCACAGAGAGGCGCTCACCAGAGCTTTTGACCACTCTTGGCAACAGAGAGCCGGGTTGCGTGGATTTATACCGGCAGGCTTTGCGGTCTGCACTGGGTCTGAACCCGGGCAGTCCCACTCATCAGTCGCGCGACCTTGCCCAAGTTACTCATCCTTTCTGAGCCTCTATTTTCTTATTTGTAAAATGGTTGTATTAATACCTACTGCATGGGGTAGTTGAGAGAATTAATTAACATTGGCACTGTTATTTCAATAGCAGAATTGGTTTTTTTTAAGTGAGATACTTTATTTAAAACCATAAAAAATACTGAGTCAGTTAAAAGAAAACTATGATGAAACCATTTTTTTCTGTCTAATGTGTTTTACGTGGGTTCACCCCTTAATCGGCATGCATCCCTAACCTATATTGAGTGTCTGACTATTCTGAGTGAGTGAAATTCAACATTAAACAAGTCTCTAAGAAAAAAGGAAGCTGATACATTCAGGTGCCTGTGAAGTGACTTTTAAAATGTTTCTTCTCATTAATTACCATGTGGAAAGGGACCACAGTGGAGAAACCGAATCAGCAACCTTGAACCTGCCTCTGGCAAACTCTGGTAACATTTTGGCATGTGCCGTCTAGACTTGCTGGTCTCAGGCTTCAGTGGTTTCTAAAGTAAATTTCAAGTGCAGAATAATTTCCCCTACCTGTTCATCCCCCATCTCTCATCAAAGGCATACTCATAAGGAACCCTACAGAGCAGGGTGTTTCAGAACCTGGTTCACTCTGATTTCAAACCCTTTCTTTCTCCTACTGAATGTCTGGTCTTGGACTCCTTACCTAACTCCCTTGAGTTACAGTTTTGTTATCTCAAATAAGGGCAGTAATCATGTCTACTCAGAGGTTTTTATGGGGATTAAAAGATATGCTTTCTAGAAATGGCCTGGGGCCGTTGTTCCACAATCTGATTTCAGTAAGTAAATCACGTTATTAATTATTACAATATTGGATAACTGTAATATCTTAAAATAAACTGCATTTATCCAGAGAGAAACATTCAACGAGGCCATCGGTTTAAAAAAAAACAAAAACAAGCATTTTTTCCTCTCGGTTCCAACCGGCACAGAGACTAGCACTAATGCTGGGTTTTGTGATTTTTCTTGAACCCACACCTAGAGGCAAGGGACTTCACTGAACGTGTTAAAACAAAAGCATGATTCTCTTACAGTTTGTTTCTAATTTTAAAAGGTTTTCCACCCTATATTCCTCGTCTAAGAGTTTACCTTTTCAGCCCCAGAAATTGAAAGGACTGAGTTTAGCCCTGCCCGGCAACTCCGCAAAGTCTCAGAGGGACTTCAAAACTGTCAGATGCTACAGGTGCTGTGTTGGCTTTAGGTGAAACTGTATTCACTGCAGGGACCAGCCAACTTCCATTCCTCCATCTTCCTCTGAGTATAAAACTTTCTTCATCCTGTCATTTCCAAATTTAGCCTTGAGTTTTTAATAGCAATTCCCCCTCCCAGGAGTTGCCAAAAAAAAAAGTCAGAATTTTGCCTTTTGTGTTGCTTTAATAACACCCTTGATGGTTATCAGATAGTTATTCTCATTATGTACTGATGACAAAAATCTGATCACAGGAACGCAAGAGTGAGAAGTAGGAATCTGAGTCACACTCCAGGCTTGCTCCTTCTGGAGCTGGGCTAAGTGATTGATTTTTTTCATGCCCCCTTTTTCAAAGATATATATATATGTCTTTGTGCCAGTTTTAAGATATATATTTATATTAAGATATATATATATATTTAAGATATATATATCTTAAGTCTTAATTCCAAGGCATGACTTGAGACTTCAGATCTCCAGGGGCCTTCAAAGATAATTATTAGAGCAATGACAACGATGCTTTGTTATAAAGCAGTTTCGCATCCCGTGCTCATTTGGCTCTCCCGGCACCTCACTGAGAAAGAACGCCTGCTGGAGTCACGTGTACCTTCCCGAAGAGACACTGCAGCACAAAAGGGCTAAAATCATTTGATCAAGGAACTGCCAACAACCTAGAGGGAGGCCTGGGTATGGTAGGTGGGTTTTAAGATGTACTCAAGTTTTGTTTTGTTTTTTACCATTCCATGATATTCTAACTAGCAAATTTACAAGCACTACTAAAAATGTTAAGGCACATGTAATTTATTCTTTAGAAATCATTGAATGCCAAGATCTTCCAGCAAACATAGAAGTAGATATGTGTCATCGTTTTAATTCAGTCAGTTTTCCTCCTCTTGTCTTTTTTCTGTTGTTCCTCAATGTCTGATGGGAGAGAGAGGACCTGCCAAAGTAAGCCTCTGTGTTTCAGAACTTAACAAGGACACTTGGGAGAGGTCTGTTGCAATGAGGTCTGAAAACCCAAAACCAACCAAGAGATGTTTCACTTCCTGTGAAAACAGCCGGGAGGCCACAGGCAGGCCATGTCACTTTTCTGGACTTCGTTTTTCTCCACCTAGGACATAAGGAAACTTGACCAGCAAGTCCAAAGTCTCTTTGATTTGCATGTTCTTGTCTTTATTATATAACCGGGGCATCCAGTATTGTTAGTAGTGTGGGATGATAAACAATGCATCTACTAAGTGTGTGTGTGTGTGTGTGTGTGTGTGTGTGTGTGTGTGTGTGTGTTAGATTCACGGAGGTAGTCATGATCGCTCAGCAAGTCAACTTAGTATTTCCCAAATCCTCAAGCACTTTTCTTCCAAAGCCACTTTTGGGGACAGCTATTAAAAGAGCACTCTCATGTAATGACTCTGCCTTTTTTGGACACAATTTATCTTTCTTCCCTTTTGTTGGTCTACGTGGAAGGGTGCAAAGCAAGCAGGAGTGGACCATTGCATCCATCACTATCTTCTACAAACCTGCAATAAATTACACACCCCTTTTTTTTCAGAGTCATTAAATGTGGCTGGAGTTTTCATGCAGAAATCCTTTCTTAATTTCAAGGGTTAGAGAAAGGATGAGAAGGAGTGAAAATGCAATTACATTATGATCACATTTTCTATTTCCAAAGCTATGTGTAATTTCCTAAGCATTTTTAGATACTTACTTCAGTTAAGTTCCATAGAAGCTCTGGCAGGGCAATTATAACTCTTTCACCTTACAGATAAGCAAGGTGAGGTCTGAGAGGCTAAACGCCTGCCTGGATGTAAACACCTATTAAGTTCAGCACACACTTAAGGACGGATCTCCTCTCCGCTAGCCCAGCATACTTTCTTTTCTAATTTTATCAGAGGTGATGTTTTATTAATATAGTGCTCAGGTGCTTTTATCCAGAGTGTTCCTTTGAGTCACAGATAATGCTTCTAGTAACAGGAAGCATTTTAACTAGTCTCGTTCAAGACACTATTGCTTCCTCATTCTTATCTTTGTAAAGAGAAAACTGGGCCTATCAGGTTAGAGTCAGTTATCAATGCTCAGCTGTTGCCGTCAATTTGAATAACAAAACACACTCAGCTGTTACAGAGTACAAGTGGCATAAGGTACCTTGAAAATGCGCGTTCTTTATCTTTATCTGTAGTGTGTATTGCACACATGGGCACACCTGTTCATATGAATAGCCTTTTTCCTTAATAAAAAGGAAATAACTTTTTATGGATGAAAGCCAATGAAAATGCTATGGCCCACTCCCAGAGCATAGGTTCAGATCTTGGAGCTGCTACTTACCAGCTATATAATCCTGGAAATAAAACTAAGATTTATATTCAAAAGTTGTTGTATATTTACACGAATCCTATAAAGTGCTTAGCACAGTGCCTCGCATGTGTGAAATGCCCAAAAAAGCTGGCTTTAACATCCATATCATCATCATCATCATCATCATCCTCACATCATTATCAACACAACTTATCTGTGTATAAACTAATAGTGGCAGATTTTCAGGACCAAAATATCTCCTACTACTGTATACTTGCTCATGTCAGCTTATGAGATGGGAATTCCTTTTTGTATTAGATTAGTCTTGGGCAGTGGCAAGGAGCCAGTGGCTTGGGGACATAGATGCTTGTTGGTCTGGGCACAAGAAAATGTTTTAAATCAGTGGCAGATAAAGTACATAAAATACTTCATCTATCAAATAGAGAATTAATTTGAAGGATGTTTCATAGAGGCAGGAGTTCAACTTTTAGCTCATTGTTTTGATGAAATAAAATGTCTAAGTTTCACTTGCCACCACTCCATTTGTACTCTTTCCCACAACAGGACCGTTAGGGACGGGAAGGATTTTCCCTCTGTAACAAGTAGCAGTGATCAAGAGAGCTTGACCTTTTCATTGTTTTATGGGCATTCTTTATTAAATCATGTTCAATTACTTTCTCCTACTGACAAGAGAATGATTCTGCTTCATTGTATCTTAGAAGTCACCACTGCCTAATTCCTGTAAAATTGAATTTAGTATGGGATCAGTATTTACGGACTTGTTTATTTTTGTTGTTGTAATTAATAAAGCTGTCCCAGCGGGACGACAGAGGAAATCTTGCCCATGTTTATGAAACCTGACAGTTCCCGTCACCCTGCAGTCACTTGCCTGATAATATTGGGTCTTCTCACCTGCTCCTTCTGAAGCCAGTTTTACATAAATAGGAAATCATGGCTTTGGGTCATTGACAGAGTGAAGCAGGCTTAAACCCAAAATAGTCTTTTCTTTGGAGAGGATAATTCTCAGAGTGAGAGACACTTTATACCTGGGCTCTGTTTTCCTTGAAAGGAAGGCATTCCTTTCCCTTGCTAGGGATGACATCCCAACACGTGGTCTTGAGCTACACTTACTCGTTTGGCCAGGTAGGTGGGCCATGTATAACCTACAGGGTTATACTAATGGGAAATTCCAGGTATGATTTTGCAGCTCAAAATATTTGTTCTCTTCTTCTACTGAGTCCATACCTAGAGAAGCTGTCCCTGGGGCCTTCACTTACCCATGTGACTTGCTTTGGCAGATAGAATGCAGGCAGGGTTATCCGTGCCTATCAAAGTAGAAACTTCAAGACTCATTTTATTGATTGGTTTTGCTGTTTCCCCCTTGGGCAATGAGAATGGCAAGCCACAGAATGAAAAATCACAGGGGGGTGGAGGTGGGGGAGAGCAATACATTATATGTTAGTTTTGAACCACTGAGATTTGAGGGCTATTTATTTAACTGATCAATGCAGTCTAATTCTGCCATACTTGTATACAACCGGCTTTAGATAAACTGATGATAGGTGATACATAGATGGTAGATAGATAGATGCCATAACAATAAAGAGGAAAGAGGTATAAGAGATTGTATTAGACTAGTCTTGTGTATCTAGTGTATCATTAGAATGTCTGCAAAACCAAGTTCAGAGACCACCCTAGCTCTCAAGGCATCACTGGATTGGAAAATCAGCCTGCCAGTCAGGAAACGTGGGTGTCTGTTTAGTAACTTAATCTACAGTTTTGAACAAGATCCTTGCCATCTGGGATGTTTTTCTACAAGATTGGCTGTACATGATAACCTCTCCTGGAAAACGAGCATCACACTATAGCATTACTGTGAAAACTGAATGAAATGATGTATGCATAAAGGGCTTACAAAGGCTAGCCTGTCTTATTCTTATTGGAGAGGTGTTTGTGTCAGTACTATTTTAATGGACTGCCAATTCATAGCACTGTATACTTCAGTCAAGTTTCTATAAGCTATTCAAAATAAAGTAATAACTTAAGGTTATACCATGCACTCCTGATCGCAAATATTCTTTTCATTTGAGGTCACCGAGTGTCTGTTCTTTCTCTTCTCGAGAGCTGTGTCATAACCGTTGTCCTATCCTCGCCCTCTCCCAATTTCTCATTCACAGTAAACTCAGCTGACATCCACCCTCGCACCTCACGCCCACAGTGGGCCTCTTTTCCTGCTCCAAATTCATTTTTCAGACCTTAACTAACTTATCAACCATCTCTATGGCAAAGCCCTGGGCCTTTTGCCCCCACAGTTGCCACCAGAGCTCTCTCTACATGACAGATAAAAATAGATCCGAGTTTCTGAGTTTCACAGAATAAGAAAGCCCAAGGAAATTTCTGTTAGGAACTCGTGGGGACATAGAAAACCTAAACACCCACCAGAAGTTTGCTCTGCGACAGAGCTGCTGCATATCAGCAGAGTACAACACAACCTTTCAAGGATGAAAAGGACCTTCAATTTCAATCTAGTCTGATTTTTTTTTATTTTGAGATGAAATTGAGAGACAAGAGAGAAAGTCCCTGGCTCAAGGTCATTCACCTACGTGGTAGCACAGCCACAAGGGCAACTCTTAAATAGCAGTCATCATTTTTTGCTCTGGATCCAGGTGTCCCGCTTCATCAAAGAAAATGAACGGGGCTTTATTACAGAACAAAAACTGTATTCATCTTCAGCAAAGTACAACAGGAAAACCTGTTAATTGGCTATGTGAGACTGCTAATCAATAATGTACAGGAAAATTGCAAGAAAACTTTTAGCTGTTTGGATGTGAGCAGACAAAGAATGAGAAGGCTGGAGACACAGATGTTTGTATACAAAGCTTCAGAACTTTACGTTTACTCAAAGCCCGTCTTCGGTGAAAGAGGATCGTAGAGATCAACTGAATGACCTTAAAATCCATTCCAGTTGTGCACACTAGATAGTTATGATAAATAAACCCAGTTCCAGAATGTAAAGATGAAGGGAGACCTAGGTTGGCCAGGGTCTGGCACTTCTCTGTAACTCACTACATACTCTCAAAGCAGCCTTGGCTGAGTAGCAGTTTTCATGTTCATCTCTTTGAGTGTGGTCGTGGGAGAGAAACTCCCCTTGCCTGTTTCCTAAGAAGAAAGACACAGAGCCCTGAAAGTGCACTTAAGCAGTAGGGACTTGTAACTGGAGACTGTGCCTCACCTATTGGGGCAGGAGACAGTTCAGATTTACCCAGTCATTTTCAAGCGAAAATGAAGACCCGGATGTTGAAGATGGAAAGATGTTTAAGATCTTCCATTCATATAAAATCTCTCAATTGTTCAGTGTTGACTAAAATAGATAAAATTCAACTCTTTCCTTGTCTAACTATCCATGATCTAGGCTGCAGTTAAACAATTGTTTACAACTGATTTTACCTCTTTGGAATAGTTTCTCTGTAAGTAAAATTAAAATTGGGCTTGGTCTTCAAGATTTAGCCCTAAGTTTTTCTTTTTCTTTTTAAAATTTTTTTATTGTTATACTGTTACAGTTGTCCCGAATCTTCCCCCTTTGCCCTCCTCCGCCCAGCCCACCCCCTGTCCCACAGTCAATGCCCACACTGTTGTCCATGTCCGTGAAATTTTACTTTTCTACCAATTTTATTTTACCATCAGTCACTGATACTAGTAACCAGAAATCACCAACTAAGAAAATGTAATTATTAGGTGGTTATAATTGGTGTGTACGATTGCACTATCTCTTGTCTGTAACAAGCAGCTATTACACAGCTCACGAATTACAATTGTCTTCTCTGTTACGTAGCTCTTCACCACCTGGCACTGAACAATAGATATAACGATGAAAATTGAGGTGTGTGGTGCTGTGAAGTAAAATGAGTATAGGCAATATATAGTGAGTATAATATATATAATCTATATAATAAGTGTAAAGGATAATGTTTGGAAATTATTCCAATGAACTTGGTTTTCTAAATTGAAGCTTTTATAGTATCAGCAATATCACTTAATGCCCTTCAGTATTCATAAATATAGATATATTGCTGGTAGAGAAGCACTTATGGGTAAAATAACTAGGTTTGTGATGGGAATGAGAGAACTGTAATTTTTTAAAAAACACTCCTTTCAGCATTTCTTTTTGTCCGAAAGATGATTTATAGCAAAGAGTAGTTTATGTGGGGGTGGATAAATTGGAAGACAAATATGAAAAATTAGAATTTATGATGTGGCTTCTATGTTAAATGAGAAGCGTTGTCATTTTCTTGAAAAGCAGGGACACCTATCTATCAAAGTAAACAAAAAATAATACACTAAGTCATGTTTAACATATCTGTCAATTCTCTTTTCCTTGAGCTCTCTGCTCCTATTGAATGTGCTAATGGATTTTCTACAGGAAATAGATTTCCTACAGGAGTAGCAGGAGAGAGTGGTTAACAAGTTCTGGTCAGTCTAGGTTGTATGCCCAGAAAGTTCTTTTCTGGGCTGTCTGGCGCGGCTGTATGTTGTCATCTGCATAATATCCTCCTTTTGAAGAAAGGAAATTAAATTTGTAAAAAAAAAAAAAAAAAGCATTATTTTCCTCACTGCTATTTGCTGTCCATGGTAGTCTCTGGCATTCTTAAATTTGCATGTTTGCATTGTTGAACAGCATTATTTTCTGAAAATGCAAAAATAAGATGAAATATTCAGTTGCATCAAATAGAATGAGTGGAAACTTCAATGAGTTTCAGTGACAGCATGACATCTGTATACCCAGTCTCCATCATCTCACTCACGTTTCTATATTTTTAAAAATTGCTTGCTGTTTTACATTTATTTTGGGGGCAACAGCTGGACAAGAGTGGCCTATTAGTTATATCAATCCCACTGATAAATGTGTTTCTTAAGGATTTTCAGTTGAGTTAGGAAACACCAAAAACTTGGATAAAAATTAATGTTGTTTTGATCTGGGTGATGTCAGAGCAACCTTGGAATTTAAAAGTCCGATGTCCGATTCTTAGATGTGACATGCGAACATTCTAGTCCTGCAACTCAAAGAAAATAGAGAGGGCGTGTGTGTATATGTGAGATTTCCCCTGAATCCAAAGCCTAAAGGAGTTTTTAGCATTTTACTTTGCTTTAAGAAGAATATGTCAAAAACTTAATGAAGGCAAACATTCTAGGAGAACATTAGCTTATAAGGAGAGTCGCTCCCGTATCAGGCAGGTATAGTGTAACCTTGGTTGCCTCAGAGAGTACGGATAGCTCTAAGGACAAGGGCTTTAAAGGGACTCGGAGTCAAATGCATTCATTTTAAAAAGAGAAAAACTTTCATTCCAATTGCCTTCCCCATGGTTCTTCTTGGCCCAACTCTCTTGATGTAATTCATACATTTTCCTCTCCTGAAACCAAAGTTAATTTTTCTAAATTGAAGCTAAAAGAAAATAAAAATCTATTAGTCTTCCACTGACTTATTTTAAGATATTACATTGATTCAAGTAGTTGGAAAAGTTTACCATTGACTGAACCAGGCTTACTGCTTGCTGTGACTCAGACGTGCTGAGAGACTATAGGGCTGATGCCGTATTATTTTGCTACTATCATTTAGGATTCTAATGTTTTCTTTCTTTCAAGCTCCTCAGTGAAAAAAATTACCATAAACTTGTATCTGTTTTTTTACACTTCCTTTTTCATTTCTCCAAACTACTTCTCAATGATGTGTAAAAGTCGAACGTCATCTTAATTAAAACATAGCCTGGGAGGTGGAAGCTTTTTCCCCATCTTTGGTGAGTTATTTGAATTATATGACCAGAACATATACACTCATGTAAGCAGAGAAGTTTGGACTCGAGCTTGGTATGAAATAAGGAAAACTGAGCACGAAGACCTGAAGGACAAGCTACCCAGAGAACCTCAGGGGAGATACAGGACGAGCTGGGAGCAGAGAGGGAAAGGTTGGAAGGTAGCGTGGGTTGCACAGATTTTAGAAAGCTGGCCGTGCCCAGGGACTGAATGGACAGAGTTGACTTTTCTAAAATTGTGGTCTGCATGTCACTGTTGAAAAGTAAGATAAATTTAGTGGTATGTAAAATTTTAATGTTTATGTGTTTCTTATACTGAAAATCAGGAAAATATAAGTAGAACATGAAATCTAAGCCAAAAATATGTTCAAGACAAAGAGAAAGTGAACAATAATTAATCTACATTGATTTATTAAAAAAATTTATGATGATATTTCATGAAACACTGATATTTGCACTGCTTAAGACAATATGGGAGTTTTAATGGTATTCTAATTTAGGGAGACTAGGATATATTATTTCTGAATCAAAATGATGGCATTTGGATCCCAAGAATATAGGTTTCCATAAGAAACTAATTTTCTCACTTTTCTAGCCCACATTTCACAGTGAGAATACGGAGGAACGAAGTTCTGTTTCATACTAAAAATTGGGCAGATAATTTAGTGAACAGGAAATAGGAATATGACCAGAAAGAACAAAATCTTCTCCTTCAAAAGAAGCAATGAGTAATGGAAAAATACGTACTAGGATTCTGCATTGCTTATTACATTGAGAAAAAAAACATAGAGTTTTATCAATATAATTGTCATAAGCAATTCTGCAGTTACCTAGTAATTAACAACTCCGAGCAAGCCACCATGCTATCAGCATCATAGATGCAAAGATGATTATGGAACGGCTTCTTCTGTGAAGTTGGTGATTTATTGGAATGAGTAGGCAGAAAGGGAGGAAAATGAATATCCAGGCAACATGAGGCAGAAAGTGTTTTCATCAGGTGGGTGAAAAGATGATGAGGGTAATTAATGGAATCATGATTATAACAATAATTAATAATGCCTTTCATCTACTGAGTCCTTTCTATGTGCCAGGTAAAGTTTTAAGCATTTTTATGGAGTAAAAATGTCTCCAAATTTCTATATTGGAGGATCTCACTCAATCCTCAGAGCAAACTGGCAATATTAGTGATATTGAATTTAGATATGTTAAATAATTTATACAAGCCAGTAATCAAACCTGAGCTGCCTGACTCCAAGGATACACATTCGTAAAAACTGTTTGAATTCATGTTGGGGATAAGGTCAGTGAAGGCTTCACTGAGAAAGTGCTGCTTATTTAAACCTTAAAGTCACCAGGAGGAAGGGGATGAATGGAGAAACTGTCAACAGAGGAAGGAGAGCGAGATTCAGCAGGTGCATATGGGAGTGGCTAGTTATATTCAGGAAACCATAGCAGATCATCACATGCTGGGAAATGACAGAAAACAAGGCTAGAAAGCCCCTGAGACTGGTGCTCACATATTAGAAGCAAATCGCTTGTGCGTATGGCACGCACTGAATTCTGGAGACATGGTGAAAGCCGTGCCTCAGAAGGATGCACTGGGCCACAGTGGGAGTAACACGGGGCGGTATCCACAGCGTTGATGACAGTAAACAAATATGACTTTGATTATGAGAATTAAAGTAAGCCGTTTATATAAAATGCTTGCTGTGCATGTAGTTAGTACTCAGAAAGGCTACCTCTTCTGGTTGGTGTGTAAATGATGGACTATAGAAGAGAGGGACAGACCAGGGATGTGACTTCATAGGCTACCAACACAGGCCCGAGGAAAACAGACTAAATCACGAACTAGGCCAGTGGTGATGGCAACCGAAAAGAGGACAGTTACACAAGATATTTCCGAGGCATAAGTGCCTTCATGATTCATTAGATGTGGGAGGCAGAGACGTGGCTCTCTGAGTGTTCGTGCCTGGCTCACTATTACCAGATATAGAACAATCAGGAAAACATGATGATTTGGAGCAGGAATTATGGGTCCAAAGTCTTGTTGACTATGAAGAAAAGGTATTCTTCAAGTTTTATCAATCTGCCACCAAGGCACTATTTTTCCCGTGTGATACAGATACAAATGGTGGTGAGTGGATGATCTGGGTGGTGGATGCAGGAGTTATCAATAGCGTTAATTTCCATGGGTAAGAAATTTCTTTTCTGCGAAACACTCCTTCTGCCCTATTTACTCAAGAATTTTTGTCACTTTGGTGCTAGCTGTACTCCCCCATTTTTCTGATACCTCTCTTTCTATCTTTTTCAACATACTCAGAGTCTGGGGAACACAAATATATATGCACTTACAATTTAAGAAGATTAAAAAAGTTTTTTAAACATTTGTTTTTATGAAATTTTTATATCAATTTCTATTTATGTCAAATGTCTGGTTTATGACTATGGCCTTAATATGAATTTTCCTGTAAAAATGTTTAAATGAATAACAATGAATCAAAGAAAAAATACTAAGAAACCAGTAATAAAGTCACTTGGATATAACAAAGTCATGAAAGGGGAGGTTATATGACTGAAGGTTAGAAACCCCCTACGGTCAGCCAGGTAACATTTTAAGCAAATGTTCTCATCCTGTTTCCACAAAGGCTTCTTAAAGGAGGACATTTACTATAAGCCTAGGAGAAAGCCACATTGCTCTAATGGCTGGAATTGAAAAAGGGCTAGAAGTTTGATATTCTAACACTTTCCCAAGAAAAATTGTTAACATAACTTCTTAGTAGATATTAACTAATTACGGAGCTATGCTCAAAAGCAGGAATGGCATCACAAATCCAACAAAAGACCCCGTGGAAACTTGTAGTCATTACAAAATCTACTGTCACAAGAATCAGGCTGTCTCGTGGCACTGGCTTTACGTTTCAGTCCAACCCTCTTCGCAGAGACAAATGAAATAGTGCTGCACGCTAAACACCAACCAGCAAGAGAGCAGAGTGTGGACGAGAAGACCGATGTGAAAGCTAACTACTACAATAAAATTCACAAGGAGCTGATGCAATCAGTTAGATGATGCTACTCAATATTAAATTTGATACCAACACAGTTTGGCTTGATTTCCCTAGGAAGCTTAATAGCTTTGTGACGCCTTGCTGATTTTTCTTACCATGCTTTAAATGAGTGGATCATTTTCCTCTGGAAGTATCTCTTAATAGATAGTAACTACTCTAGATCATTCTCAATATTGGACAGTGGGAAGGGGGTGATATTAGGACCTGTGATATAAACCCAAACCTTCCCTCATCAACTTTTGATTTTAATGCTACTCTGGGCTAAATGGCTGAACAAAAGATTGACTAGTCATGAATTTGTGGGTTCTGTTTTAGGGTGCTGGAATAAGTATGGAAATATAAATATACAGCAGAACTTGATGCTCAATTTCTCTTTCTGGAAGCATGCAGACTTGGAGATTATTTTTACACATGTCCTTTCCCTCACAGATGGAAGACTTTACTCCTAAGGCAATCCTGAGCATCTTTCTTTGGCACCAAATGCAACTCTATTCTAGTACTTGGTGGTCAGGATTTCCAGTGAATAAAGGAGCAGAAGGGACCTTTTCAAAAAATGTACTCGGGCATTTCTTTGACCTTCTTTCAGGTTCCTTTTTTCAAAGTGAAAGCATGTTTAGGAGAAATTTGCAACTGCTGAAAAATAGTATTAGGGCCAGATAGCTCTTTGAATGAGAGAATCTTAAAGGTAGAATTTTAAATTTTTATGGAGGTAGACTCTTAAGTTTCCATCTTTGTGTAGGTCCTAAATTTGCTTTTCTCTGTACAGAAGACCAAGACCTTATTCCAAATGAGTCAACACAAAACGGTGTCTTACAAATTCCAAGGGAAAAATATCAGGTATGTGTGAGTAAATCAACAGAAAACAGCTCAGCTAGTGGGAAGACAGTCTGAATAGATGATAAGCTAAGGACACAAGGTTTATATTTGAAATTGGGGCATATTTAAATTGTCATATTAAATTTTGAAAGGTGGAATAATCTGTATGTGTATATGCTCAGCATTGCAGAAGACTCACACTTGCCACCAGAAGACAGATCTAGTTTGCAAATATGTTTAATTTGCCTCACGTAGATTTTTTACATCAATTCAATTCATACCATTAAAGTCATGGGATTTTAATATAAAATATATTTTATATATTTATATAAAATATATATAATATAAATATATAAATGTAACATGTTTTTGGCTTATCTTAAAAAATCTGAAGTCCTGACCCAATTAAGTGTCATGCACACTTGATAGTTATAATTAATATTAATGAGTAAGAGCTACTGTTTACTGAATGTTCACTAAGTGCCAGATGTCATTCTAAGCATTTTACTTTTTTCCCCCTACACACGGAATGTCTGTGATGCAGATCATTTTGTCCACATTGGTTACCTGTGAAAACTGATGCCCTGAGACATTCAGTAATTTTCTCAATATCAACAGCCAGTAATTGATGGAGTTGGGATTTGAACCCAGGCCTGTTTGATATCAAAGTGCAGTCCCTTATCCAGTGATGGAGTGTATCTGATACATTAAATTATTGAATGGAGAATTCGTCCATATTCATTATGGTCATTTTTCTACATTTGTAGAGAGTTGATTTTTGTATTATTACTTTAAATGTTTTTTTTCAATATTCTATTCTATTCTATTCTATTAAATTTTCAATTTAATGTTCTATTCTAATATTCTATTTCAAATATAATATAAAACATATTTCTTAAAAGAAACATTACACTTATACCTAATAAATATATTTAAGAATAATTGTTACTTATTTTAAGTAACAATTAGGCAAATAAGCAAATTTTTCACTAATTAAGCAAATAATTCACTAATTCAATTTGAATGTAAGTTGCTTTGAATTGATAGAGTGCACTTATATTTATCTATTATACTAGAATACCCATTATATTTTTTTCTAGAAAATTAAAACACTTTAATTTTCTGAGTATCACTTGTACACAGGTATTGGAAAACCTTCTGAATCATGTACATCAGAATTTTCGCTCTTGAAGGATCACTCAGAATTCTCTTTAGGTGTATCTTACCAGAAGTCGTCTTCACTACTTCAGTGGTGTTTCTCAGCCCGACAAATGAAAACTGATAAAGCCTCCAAGATCTTGTGTCACCTACTTCAACAGAGCTACGCTTCCATTGGTAGACGATTTCTTCCCGAGGATAGCCATCTGCCATGAGATGGGGAAGCACACGTTTAAAATGGTTGTAAATGAGCATACGTAAGCAACCACCTCCAATAATAAGACACTGAGGAAAGTACTGAGAAAGATCAAGTTATGACTTAATGAGGATCCTGGACTAAAGAGCCTCACCCTGGAGAAAATAAATACAATGACATCATATCCTAATGGGAAGTTAGATTTAAAAATCATGAGGTCAAAAGCATCCTTGAAAGTCACTTACATTGCGTAGAAGGTATACTATACACGGTTTAATATATACTATATGCATACTTTACACTGTCTGGGTAAGATATAACAAGTGGTCAGTATATAATGAATAATACATATGTAAGGAATTGTTCCAGGGTGAAGGGGAGTCCACCAGGGCAAGGCTGGGAGAGTCCTGCAGACACAGAAAATACTGAGAGAAGGGCAGACTCAAATTCTTCTCCAGAGTGGAAGGTGGTCGGGAAAAATAACCTCAACCATTTACATTTTGTCCACTCTCTCAATTTCTTGGGACTTTATCCCGCTATAAACAGAAGTCTACAATGAAAGCAGGAGGTAGAAACATCAAGGGGAAGGTACCAATGAGCACTGCACAGATTCCAAAGGGTCTGTCTGGTTCGGCCAAGAGCGCGGAAGGCCTTCATGAAAGAGGCTGCACACTGATGATGCAGTGACTGTCAGCACCATTTCCAAGCCCAGCACCCCAGACAAGTTTAATTTTTTTCTAAATTATTGGATTCCTTATGGCGATGATGATGATACTTATTTCCTAAAACTAATAGTCAGTGTATTTTTAATGGATAAACATTACTATTAAGTAAACTGTACAATAAACTCAAGTAAAAATAGGTAAGTAGAGAGGGACGGGAAAAAACTAGAAATCATCTCAACTGTTGTCTACTAACGATGTTATGAAACGATGTCTTGATTGTGGAGGCTGATTCACTACTTAGAGTAAGATCCCTTATGTGTCTTCCTGGTCCTCATTGTCTTTTCTGTTGGCCCAGCTCTTTGGCTGGTATGTATCTGTTAATTAAGAAGAAGGAAAAGAGAAAGCAGGACCCTCGTGTACTGTAGAGCAGAGGGGGGGAGGCAGGATGTGTGGAAACTGAGGAAAAGAGCGATGACATTAGGGATCTCCCTACGGAGCATGTGACTGTGACTTATTTTTTTGGATAGCAATAAGTGATATTAAGTTGTGTTTGGGCTCAGAAGGCAGTTGCCAACCGGTGGCGTGATGGCGCAGGAATCACCAGTTCTTAAGCTTTAGCTGATTCAGAAGACGTGTAATCCCAGTTAGAAATTAAGAGAAAATAAGTCTAGCCTCCTAAAGCTTGTGGAAGCTTGCACTTAAAAATATCCTAATCTTGGATGAGGTAACACATATGAAATACATTTTATGATGGAAACTTTTTAAATACTGGGTGGGGCCAAAGTAGGTTTGCAGTTGTGAGTGCATAAAACACAGAGATTACTCTTGTATTATTATTTATTAATTATTGTATTGCTTCCCATACAAACAGCTGTAAACCTGCTTTGGCCCCACCCTGTATATATGATATTTTTCTTCTAGTTCCCTCTGGAATGGATGCAATGATAAACAAATGATTGTTTCTCTCATTGCTGATTTTTTATAATATGGTTATTATGATTTCATGGCTCTTAGGAGTCTCCCTCACTCCCTAGCTGGGCAATTGTATTTATGAAAATAAAAACTTAAAATGTATAATCAGTTTTCATTGCTTGATATGCATGGTTGGCAGACCGGCAATAAGGAGGAGGCAAGCAACCTGAACAAGAAGTGAGGCCAACACTTTGGGGAAACCGAGGCTTGTTTTTGATTCAGGCAGGAAATGTCTGTGAAGGTTACTAAAGGGCAAGGTCATTTGTGTTAGAATCATTATGGATGTTCTTACTGCAGTCTGTTGTCCGGTGATAATGATAATAATAAAACAAATAGAGCTTTTTGGTGAATCCTGAGTGTCGCAGTGGCATATCAAGCATTTTACATACATTACATCAACAAAACAATACTGCGATGGGTGAGATCTTGTCATCTCTGGTGAGTACCTGGGAATGGGGACTGACTTGGAGATTTAGCAATTTGCTCAACTCCAGAGAGAGAGACTCAGAATTTGAACTAGACCCAAACAATACCAAAAAATCAGTCTTTTACTCACTGGTGGATAACTAGTTCCAGGTATTACTAGAACTCCAGGAGGAAGAGGTAATTATTGATTTTGTTCTCTTTAACAGGGCTACAAAACTGAAGTATGCAAATGACACTGTTGGATCTCTGCTTGCCCTGACAGGTAGGGGAAAAAATAAGTAGCAAATGTACTGTTATTCCCTTCTCCTGAGCCCATGGAGGGAGGGGGGTGTATAATTCACCATTACCCCTTTCTGTTCAATCCAGGTCTGGCTTCGTAATTCTTCTCAGCCCAACAAAGGGCTCCTGGCAACAGCTGCCAATTTATTAAAAGTTTATACTGCAATGAAACTTTTTAATACTTCCTGATAAATTAGGTTCCTTTTTGCAAGAATCACTCTAATAGGGACAAGCTGGTGGTATGATGAAAGAAACTGTCAAAATCTTCAGTGTGAACAACATCGCGTAATACAATTTTGCATTCTCTGTGAATCTCCCAATTAATTGACATTGCAATTAGACTACAGTGAGAGGGGATACAGAATGCAAATGAATACTACTTACAACTGGAGAACTCCAAGGGGCAGGAGTGTTCATCCATTGGAAAATTGTGCAGCTGTAATTGGCACTCGGCGTCAATTGTCAATCTCAATAGAAATATGAAACATAAGTAGAAAGATTTGAGACACAGTTTTCAAAATGTACATTAGCACAATTTCTAATGCCCATTCTTCATCTTTGTTCCTGGAGAGTATATCTCACATTCTTACCTATAACACAAAATGATTTTCACTGAAGAAATCTGCCAAGTCCAGGAGAAAAGTATTTAAGACTTAAAGTGATCCATTCATTTTCACAGACCAAACAATAGGTTCACATTGACCTCGACTCCATTTTTTCAAAGCTTAGGATCATGCAATTATTATTTTTTGGGGGGGAAATTAATTGCTCACAGGAGATTGCTCAGTGGAGATATTTAACTTAACAGAACAAACTGTTATAAGAACTTAAGCTCATTTACTGTTTGCATGTAAATGAATGCTGATGATTCTCAGATCTTATCTGCTAATTAAAGCAGAACCTTCTGTTTGTAAGTGCTTATTAGCTGTTAGCTTTAAATTACTATATGTGAATTTACAATTACCTATGTTTCACAATGGAGTATTATGCATTCTTACAATGGAACACGTTGAAGCCATTAACTAGGATGTTATAGAGTATAAAAATATGTAGTGGCAAACAGAAAATGTTAAACATAGATATACTAGAAATATATTTTCCAATGAGTCTCAAATAGTTTAAATCTGGGGTGCTTATTAAACATGCACGTTTTCTGCACCTCAGTGAACTGGGGTACTAGGAAGGATGAAATTTAAAGGTGTTCAGATGTTTTGATTACCTTTGGAGACAAATGAACATATTCTAAAATTATACTGGTAATAACTGAGGATATCTTAAATTTCATATTTATTAGTTCTATTTTTTATAATGATGTCGATCATGAAGTAATGAAATGTTATCTTATGAATATTTTAAAATATTTTTCAATTTAGCATACTTTTTAATTGGGGAGATTATTTTTCTATAATATAATAGGGTAATTAATGACCTTAAAACATAACTAATAAACATTGAGACATTAATTGTTTATATGACACTGAGTAAAAGTGAATTGTCTTCTCAGTTTGTACATGTTATTATGGCTTTATTGTACTTGAACTTGCCAAAACTTGTGAGCTAATTCCAAGATTATGTATCTCCAAAGCTGGAGATTTTAATCATTGCCACTCAATAGCTAAATGCTCTTTCAAAGAAAAGATTAGTTTTATTCACAAGTAAAATTATAATTAAATTAGATATTTTAGTGCTATCTTTCTAAATTATACTGGAATTATTAAAATGAAAATAATATAGTTTGCAGAAACAGATAAATACAATATATATAGCTATGCACATGCACATCCATAACTTATGGATAAGAACAACAAAATCGTCTCTCAGCATAGACTGGCAGTTCATTCAAACTTTGGATTTTTTGTGAGTGACATTTCTGAGGTAGTTTCTGAGTTAAATATTGTATAGTGATTCTGTAAATCAATGGAAGTGAAAAAATGACTATAACATTATGAAAACATAAACAGACTTGAGATAGTGTGATCGACAATATTTCAAAAGCTCGACTGAGCTCTGATTTATGAGACAAACTTTTATTTTTACTGGATTCTAATTCCAGTCATTACCTTATCTCACATTTAATAAAAGCCATGATGCGTTCAAAATGTGTGCAATGACTTTCTTCTAAACTTACAGCCATTTTTCCTAGTTACTGATATAACTCTGTTTAACTGATTTAAAGGTCTGAAGCCATTTTAAAATATTTTATTTTGTATGTTGAATATTATATAAGGTATAAGGTATATGTCACAAGGGCATTTAACATGAATCATTTTGAAGCTAGAAGTTCCAGAATACCAAGACCTAGAAGAATCGTATTTATACCTTTTACTAAAAATATACATGAATAAATTTAGTGTCTTCTGTGCTTACTATATATCAGGGTCTAAGCACTTCACACATCACTCCGTTTAGTCCTTATAACTCTGTAAGATAAGAATCACTGTCTATTTTACAAAATTAGAGAAAGAAAAGTTAAGAGTTAGCTCAGTTGGGTGGGCAGTGTGTGGTGGGGTAGTTGTGCCTTGCTTTCCAATAATCCCTTCAATTCCCATCTGATTCCTCTAAATAAAAATGTAACCAAGTAAAAACATCAAACTTACTATACAAATAAAGCTTGGAGATGTATCTTTTAGCATTAACACCTGTGCTATCAAATAGTTGGCCCCTAGAAATTTTGGAGAGATGCCCTAATGCATATAGGTAGCATGGTATAGAGCTAAGACCTAAAGCCAGGTATGTCTGAATTGTAAGTGCATGTACTTATCTATTATGTTGTTTGATAATATATGCTCACCAATGAAAAACATCAGCATAAAAATATGCATCTAAGCATAAAGTGCTAAGATAATGGCATGTATAAGTAGAAAACCTCCCAAATGTTACTTTATTTTTAAGTTCAGGAAATAAAAAAATAGCTCCAAGTTTTCCCAAACAATGTCTTTCCAAAATAGCCAATAAATTAATTCAAACAGCCTGTCACTGTATTGGGGGTGGGTGCTGGGAGACAGAATTCAGTGTAGTTACTTGCCATTGTATAGCTGAAAAGAGAAAGCATACAGCAGACTTCCACATCAAAAAATCTCCTTCTGCAATAGTTTCCTTGGAAACGGAGACATTTCCAAGCATAACAACCAGTGGTCCCAAAGATGACTATGTTTTAGTTTCCATATTTTAAAGTTGCAGGACACACACATACAAAAGCCAAGGTTGATGCAGAGCTCGGGAGGTCTAAGAACAGCCAGGGTTCCATGCACTCGTGAGAAAGAGAAAATGAGTTCTCACATCAGTCAGAAGAAAAGTTTGACCTATTCCTAGTCCTTTCAAAAAGCTCATTGACAACAGAAAGAAAAACTAATTTTGTACTGTCACATACTATTTTGATCAAATGTGCCAACCCTGATGTTGGTCTGAAATTTTCTCTTTCTTTCTTTCTTTTTTGTCTTAAGAGGTTGATCTTTGTTTTATTCCCAGCAATTACTCATATCTTCTTCCAAAAGAATACCTTAAGGTGTAGAGCACTCGACCATCATTCCAAATTCTCAGCATCCTGTTGGGGGTGGTAATCCAATGTGCATCGGCCTTTTTTGAGTTTCTGAAGAAAGTGTCTGGAATCCAGATTTTCCCCACCATGTTGCTATTCAGTCGGAGGACTTTAATGGTGCTGTTAAATTTCAAACGTCTGTCATACCATGTTTGGGCAAAAAATATATCAATTGTATATTCCTGTGATAAAGAAAACGGCGAAACACAACATTTGTAATGCAGTGGGGTTATCTTGTAGAACATTTTTTGTGTTCGTCATTTTTTGTTCTCATTGCCATTCTGAGCTACTTTGGCTTTAAATTGTCCCAAAGAAAGCAAAGACTTTGCTAAGGACACTCACTCATCTCTTATAGATGAGTTGATATTTTTAAAGGGGGAGATAAAAGGACTGGTCTCAATGAATTTTGACAAAAGATCATAGCCCTGATACCATTGTTTGATTTGGTGTCTATCCAGCACAGTTTCTCTGGTTATTTTTTAAAAGATTTTATTTATTTATTTTTAGACAGAGGGGAAGGGAGGGAGAAAGAGAGGGAGAGAAACATCAGTGTGTGGTTGCCTCTCATGTGCCCCCCACTGGGGACCTGGTCCACAACCCAGGCCTGTGCCCTGACTGGGAATCCCACTGTGGCCCCTTGGTTCACAGGCCAGTGCTCAATTCCCTAAGCCACACCAGCCAGGTCTCTCGGGTTATTTGGGGCTGCCAAATTTCTGGTTGTGGGGGCCGTCTTGTACATTTTAAGATCCTTAGTGGAATTCTTAGTCTCCACCCACTAGATGTCATTAGCGCCAACACCAACCTCACCCCCACCCCAAGTTGTGACAACTCAAAACTTCCTCTGGACAGTGCTGAATGCCTCAAGGAAAGCAGCCACCTGGGTTGAGAACCACTGCTGTAGAGTGAAAGTCCAGAATAATTAAGCAGTCCTAAACTGGAGCTGTGGAGCCTCCATCACCTCATAAGGAAACGAGGACATGAAACAACCTATCTCGTGAGGCAGTGTGAGGACAGAAAAAGAGAATACACGTGAAGTGCTTTGCATTGTATCCGGCAGATAGCAAACACCGGCACAATGCATAAGATGGCCTTCCCTTTTTAAAACTACTGTAGTTGTCTTTTCCTCTAAACACGGGGAAATAAACCAATTAATAATAATGTTTAATACTGTACTAATCTCCATTGCAAAGCGTAGTCTCAAAGTGCCAGAGTGCTATGATGATAAATTACTCTGTAATGAATACGCTCAAGGATCTACCGCTAAGTGGCAAGGGATTGACTTTAATCAAAGAGAAGTATGATATGAATTCAGACCATTAGTCCTGGCATCGAGGATGCCCAAGTTCCAGTTTGACTATCATATTTAAGTAGTATATAGTGTTACTTTATAATTTGATTTTTTGATCATGCCGATAAATGAGAAAATTGAAAAAAGAAAACTTCGGTATTCTTAGAATGTGAGAGCCAAGGGTCGGAGTCATCCACATTTCCTAATCCAATCCACTTAATCCACCTCCAGTTTATGATAAAGAACAGACAGGAAGATTGTTTCAAAGTTTTAGTTATGTTATATTACACTACATTACATTATGTTACATTACATTATATATTTTTTAATTTTAAAAAATATTTTATTTATTTATTTTTAGAGAGGGAAGGGAGGGAGAAAGAGAGAGAGAGAGAGAGAGAGAGACATCAATGTACAGTTGCTGGGGGCCGTGGCCTGCGACCCAGGCATGTGCCCTGACTGGGAATCGAACCTGCAACACTTTGGTTCGCAGCCCGCGCTCAATCCACTGAGCTACGCCAGCCAGGGCACGTTACATTATATTAAGTTATGTTAATGTTCTACTCTATTCTATTCTGTTATAGACTCCAATCTAGTTTCTTATTTCAGATTTGGATAGAAAGGGTTATACAATAAAAAGTTATATTGTTATATTCGATCAATTATTTCCTCTGGGAGACAATTCTGATTTAAAGCAAATGATGCCTTCTCTAAACCATTAATATTCTAAAAATTACTAGAGCACTGTATTTTATTTTGTAGAAAGCAATACTTACAAAGGAATGATTATTGTTGAATTTCGAATATAGCATTTTACCCAAATTAATTTTATAGATATGATCACATTGAACTCTCCTAAAAATCATTAAAATTATCTCCTTATTGCAAGAGAGAAAAAAACTGATCTGAAAGATTCTCGCTTCCGAATTCTTTTATTGGCATATTTCTTGCTATTTTCCTCATACCACATGTTAATAACAAACTATTAGAATCTTACCATATTGATGGCATTCACTGGACCAATGCTATTCACGTACATGTCTGTGTGAATCAATGTGGGTTTCACTGCAGAGATAAGCACAGAGATATGTTCATATAGAGAAGCACAATTTTTTAGTCTGTTTTTCTAGAAATACACTTCTTTTTCCATTTTAGAAATGGTTAATTTGCAACTAATTGGGTGCCAGTGACTAACTTGCTTCTTTTAAATAATTTGGTTTTCAAAGAAGTATCTCTGCTTAGCTTGTAAATGCCATAACTAAACATCCTTTCAAGACTTTGTGCAAAGATGAACAGACCAGAAAAACTCAGATTTTATCTTTTTTTTTTCAGATATCCTGAATTTTACCATTTTTCCTTTAAACCCTGAAATTTATTTGGGCATTGCAACCTGACTTGCCCCACATAGAAATAAAAATATTTGTGACCCAGAAAAATATGTAAAAGAAGCATGAAGTAGATAAAAAGGGCAACAAGTATTGTGAATTGTTTTGGAATAGCTGCACCTGTTGATTCCTCTTATGCCCACTGTATGCACGTATGCCTCTAGCCATCGCTAAATCAATCTTCCTCGGTGACTTCGTGGATTCTGTGACTAATCAGACAACACAAGGAAACCATACGGAAACCCAACACACACCTATTTGTCAAAGAGGTCTGACACTGAAAATAATGGAGTGTTACATCTATGACCAAATGCACGTGCTCCATTTTCATTTCGCTTTTAATGAACAAAGATTCATAATGTCATTCTGGGCTTCAGTTCAACATTTGTCCCATCTGTATCATTTTCCTTGAAGGGGTCATGCCCTAACTGTCTGTGGCGGAATGAGGTCGTCACTATTCCTCACACCTAAAACCTTGCTGTCACCCCAATGAGGCACTTCTGTCTTCTGAACGTTGGACTTGGCCATCGGACCTGCCACTAAGAATTTGTAGTTGTTTGTTTCAATGGGCAATGGATATATCTCCTTTCTCCTTATTGGCTTGTTTGTTTTTTATGTCACTTCATAAAGAACTTGTCGATTTTCTTCTACAGCCTTTGCCTGGGCTATCTAGCCAAAAAAATGAATGTTCAGTTCTCACGTAACACTTGAAAATTATCTTTCTTCATTTGTACTTATCGGTGCCCCTCCTACCTTCAAACTGGAATGCTGTTTGTATATTTCTTTGTCTATTTTATAACATATAATGAAGGTATCATTTAAATGGCTATGGTTTTTGAAATATGCTGACTTTTTTCTAACGTGGTAGGCTTGTTTATGAGTGTCTATCTATACCACAGTACAAAAGTTTTCTACATACCTCCTATATCCGGTCGAAGTTTATTGTCATATCCTTCCAGAAGGTTGTTTAAGATAACAGTGACGTCACCCTCAGGAACTTTGGGTGTCAAGACCCATGTTTTGTTAGAAGCATAATCTTCATAGTCATCATCAGATTTTTGGCTAGTGAGGCTAAGAAAACAAAAATACTGGTTAAGAAACACATAGACTGCATCCAAGTTAACTCTTACTCACGAAGCACTGGTGGAAAGGGAAAAGTGAAACCAGGTTACAGGAATAAAAATGAAAATGGATTACAGTGAAAATTCCTACCTGAGGATTAGTCTGGATCGTTAAACCTCACAGATGTAGGTTACAGTCCATAAAAGTGTACTCTCCAGGTTTTCAGAGTGCTCTGCCTTCCCATCTACAAGTAGACTACTTCTTACCAGTTACTTTTGCCTTTTCTATGGTTGATATTCTTTTTGCCCAACTTCCCAGCCTCATGAAGGACCTATTGGTGAACCTATTTTTGTGCAAGTGGTGCTTAAACGGTCAGAATGTAGTCTAAGAATTCAGGCATGATTTCTACTTCTTTTTCCTTTGAGGCGTTAACTCGCTCCCACCTATTAATGAAAGTAAGAGACTGATAATTAGATTCACTCCCACAAACCGCCAGACGAGACTCTCCCTCCTGGATTGAACTACTGAGGAGAGCTCCGTCTTGCTGCCTTTGCTTCCCCCAGGGTGTGTGTATGTGTACTTTTCCTCTCACTTGCACTGAAGCAAGGGCGGTTCATTTATCTTTGATTGTTAAGAGCCTGGTACTATGAAGAAAAATGTAGTTGCAGACTTTAAACCACTCTTTACTACAGCAAAAGCTCCTAAACTGGAAACTCATACTACTGCTTAATGTATTACAATCATAGAAATGAAATTACATATTTTGAATGATCAGAATGCCACAAAATATGCTGCAATTCAGTCTTCCATGCCCAAACGTATCAGAAAATCCCCATGGTTGGGCCAGAAGCTAAGGCTGACTTTGGAAAGATAGTAGAGTTACTGCAGCTTGTCTTTCCCCTGCCCCAAGTTCAATCCCCCCTCCCCCACTCCCACCTACCCCCCAACACACAAGACAATTGTATTTTCCATATCTAGAGGTAAGGCAAAACCTTACAAAATGTAAAAGCCTTAAAATGGCAAAAAGCTGCCATTTTCATTTTTATCAGCACTCAGTGCATACTGGTTACTTCTGTGGTTTGTGGTGAGAAACATAACAAATGTAAAACATAAAATGTCCCACCCCATCTTCACTTTATTTTCCTAAGTATATGGTATAGACTGGATCTTGCCAGAAATCAAATCGCTGCCACATTACCCTAATTAAATATATATATATAATGCTCATTAAAAAATATATGTTTTTCTCAAACCACATTTATCACCTTTCTTCAATTTTTCTCAGTCATATATATATGGCTATGTTTTATATATGAAGCTTGGAGATAGATAGATAGATAGATAGATAGATGATAAAGCTAGTAAGTGATTAATCTGGCCTGAGAATGAGTGAGGGAGATGAACTTTCAAGAGAAATCACTGGCATGAATCCACTTAGTAAGCGAGCAATCTGTTTTTATATTCCTTTATACAAAAGAACCATGTAAATTGAGCCACACATCTGCATAGCACCCAACAGAGGCAGTGGTTTATATCCTGCAATTTAGTAGCAGGGGGGCTTTTCCATAGCTGCCAATGGAGTGGGGGGGAGGGGGGTTGGAGGAGGGGGGCCCGACCAGTTTCATCTAGCAGAGACCAGTTCTCTGCGAGGATAATCCCTCTCGACCCCCAGTTCCTCTTTTCTTTAGAGCCCCGTGAACCCTGCGTAATGGAACTCTAATCCTGTGACCCAAATCTTACTACTTTAAGAAGAAAAACAATCTCTCTAAGATATTTCTAAATCCTTCCAATAAATCACTGAGGAAAAAAAAAACGTGTTTGGCACATGAGATGTCATCGCAATGGAATTTTACTACTGTTTCATTTGGTCATACAAAAGGGCCATTTCAGAAAAAAATTATCCGTCTTTCTTCCCCTTTCTTCCTGTGTGTCTGTCTCTCCAGCTTCTCTTTCGCTCTCTCTATCAGACAAATACACCCTATTAAAGTTTCTTCAAGGGAAGATGATATGTATTATTCACTTGTTTGGTTTGCTTGCTTAAAGCACTTCCTCATACTAAGAAATAAATGGCCCAAGCCTCATGGTGCTGCATTACTGACATTGCTATTGCCTGGCGAACAAGAAGGAAACACAGTTCAAATGAAATGATGAGAGACAGATACTTGCTTAGAAGAAATGTTACTTTCCAGAATTGCACCATCAATTCTCTTCATCGCATCCTCTATTGGATGCCAGAACAATAATCATATTGATTTCACTTGAAAGTGTCAGTCATGCATTTCTTTTCACACTTTAAGATGCCTACTTAGCCACAGAGAGCTTAAACAGAGTAGAGAAATTAAGGGCATATATTTAGGAGTTAGGAATTTCCAGGTCTGTGTGCTGGCTTCTTGTCCCTGTCATTATTTTATGACCTTGTGCAAATTATTTAACCTGGCTAAACATCAACATTCTCTTTTTAACATAAAGTTAACACTAGTATTCGTATCACACTTTTGCATAAGGATAAGAGAATACTCACTAAATGCTGAGCGTAGTACCCGGCACATAGTTTTGAAAAGAGTTTTATTACAGTTATTACTATCAAGAGCCCACCTTGGTTGATAACAACAGCTCCAACCGTGTCACTAAGCCTGATTCTACAGATGCTGCTCCCCGCTTTTGTCTAATACAGGCTACGAAGGACTCAAAACAGATGTTTTCCAGGAAGAAAAATAATGAGCCCCTACAGATGAAGTTTTTATTCTCTAGAGCTTTTCCAGCTGATGTCTAAATTAATAGGGCCGATGCATAATCTGGGATTGTGCCCAGATTTGTCTTAAAAAAGGGAAAAGGAGCCTCTCTCATTCAACGTTGGCTGTTTTTATCCTCTGTGATTCTTCGGAGTCAAGAATGTTCACATTTCTAGGTGAACAGTCGAGGAGTGAAGAACTCTGACCATTCTGTACAATTGTGAGCTCCATGAGAACACCAGTATAGAAATAAATTGATAAAGATTCGAGAAAACTGACTTAACAGTTGAACGGGCTAAGAGCAAATACAAATTTAAACTTCTAGCTAAAGGCACCTATTTAAATAAATAGACTTTAGAAGTGATTACTCCTTCTTGGGTCCTTCAGTTTAAAAAAATGATCTTTTTTTTAACATTTTTAAATTGCTGTTCAAGTACAGTTGTCACCATTCACTCCCTCCAATCTTATAAGAGGAAAGAGCTACAATTGATATTACTCTTAAATTAATTTACCATAATGGAAACTTTTTTTTGTTTGAGTAATAATTTCTGGAAGACAGTGCCAGAAAATGTTCTAAAGCTTTCCTAAAATTGTTAGAAAGCCACCTGACCAAGAGCTTTGAACAGCACAAGGGGCATCTCTGGGAAACTGCTAGAAATACTAAATGCAGAACCTTGAACCCCACCCAGGCTCCTAAATCAGATTCTTTATTTTAATAAAACCTTCAAGTGATTCATGTACATATTAAAATTTGAGAATCTCAGGCACAGAATGTTTAAATCAGTGGTTCTCACTCTGGTGTGTGTGTGTGTGTGTGTGTGTGTGTGTGCGTGTGTGCGCTGGGGTGAGCGCTGTTAAAATACAGGTTTCTAGTTTAGATCTGACTCAGAATCACCATGTTGTGAGTTAGGTTATTAATTTTAATTTTCATCTGTACAGTTTTATTCATGATTTAAATTTATGCATGAATACAAACATGTAGTGAATTTGTGTTTGCAATCAGAAATAAAACTAGTATTTAGGAGAAATACTCATAAGTGGCTTTGAAAAACAATGAATACTGGATAGACATAGTTTAATGAGAGATTGCTCTCATTAATATAGGAGATTCTAGCCCTGGCTGGCGTAGCTCAGTGGATTGAGCATGGGCTGCAAACCAGGCATTGCAGGTTTGATTCCCAGTCAGGACACATGCCTAGGTTACAGGCCATGGCCCCGAGCAACCACATACTGATGTTTCTCTCTCTCTCTCTCTCTTTCTCCTTCCCTTCCCTCTCTAAAGATAAATAAATAAATAAATAAATAATCTTAAAAAATGAAATATAGAAATTAGAAAATCTTTAATAGAAAGAAAAAAATATAGGAGGTTCCAAATATTTGAATTTGGTTCATATTCTGGATATTTGGCACTGTGAAGATTAATCATGCAGTTATGGGATTATAAATTTTAATTCAGGTATTTCAGATTCCCACAGATGCAATAAATAAAGCCCAGGGTGTACAACAGCAAACGTTTGGATGAGATATAAAGCATTTCATTCAGATATCTTTAAATCCATTGTTTCGCTTCCTAAAGACAGAATCTATGTATTATATACATAATACATAGGAGTATGTATCATATTCCTATATTCCTATATTATATATATTCCCTGACATAGGTAGGTAAATAGTAAAATAAACAAAAACTCAATTTATTTTTTTAAATTTTACTGTATTTTTTCCATTATCATTAAGTCCCCTTGTACCCCGTCCCTCCCCCCACAACCACCCACTGTGGTCCACGTCCATGAGTCCTTTTCCTTTTTGTTCAATATGGCCAGAACTGGAAAACTCATTTGCTTTTTTTATACTTGAAAGATTTTTAAATGATTAGTATTTGATTCCTTTGAGCCATTAACTTTATTAATACTTTTTCATTGGTATAAATTTTGACTTACTTTTATTTCACAGGTGCAATGAGTCAAATGTGGAGTGTTTTAGATGTCAAAATAAATCTCCCAAGACATATATGTCAGCAAAATAAGATCTTTTCAAACTGTTCTATTAAAAATTCCTGCACGTTGGACTTGCTGCTCTGTCAATTTTACCTGTACTGTGGTCTCCGCTGTGTAGTGTAAAATCTATTCCTTCCTTGTAATGCACTCACAGAGATCCCCTGCTCCCCTAAATTCTCATCAGGCTATAAAGTCTGGTTGGGAACCTCACAGTCCCCAAGCATCAGAAACAAAAGAATATATTGTTCCTTACACCATGGTGTTACCTGAGAGTTTGTTGAATTTCAGAAAGCTGGCCGAATTTCAGTACCTTTGCCTGTATTGTTCTTTCTGCTGACAATCTTTCATTCTCTCCAGCTTCCAAAACAACACTCAGCATGGCTTATTCCGTCTTGCCTTTCAATTTCCCACATAAACATCATCTTCTCACGAAAATCCTCCCTTACCATTTATCTACCTTTGTCCCCCACCCCACCTTTATGTACCCTATTCAGTCCTTTATTTGCTTCTTAGCATTTGTCATAATGTGTATTTAGTGATTGGTTTATTGTCTGTCTCCATTACTAGACTATAAATTCCATGAATACATGCTTAATTCAGATTTGTGGAAAGAATCTTTTTTTTTTTTGCTATCTAGTTTTTCTAAGGTAAATAAACCAATAGTTAAATATTCACTGTGTTCTAAGAATAACTTTAGGGACTTCATCTACATTCCCCCACTCAATTCTTAAACTACTGTAGTTTCTATAATTATCCCCTGTTTACTTGCCCATGTCAGAAAAATATATATATATATATTCTATCTTTATGGTGCCAAACACCAATGGATTTGAAGGAAAACAATGATATTTACCAATAGTCACTTTAGGTTGGCAAACCAAAATGCTAAACCATTATACCATAAACCTTTGAAACAGGAATTGGGGCTAGAGAATCTGCCACTATACATTCATCAAAAAATGGGATCAACCAAAATAAATGGTTGCTCAAACTCATTTTTCCCTTAGGACAAGAAATTAGTTTATGCCTAAGCTCAATAAAAGTATGGCACCTTCAGCACAAAGTTAATAACATTCAAATTTCATAAGCTTGCCATTGCAGATACCAGTGATTTGATTTCCCCACGCTGAGGAATAAAGCAAAGCTCACAATTTAACTTAATGGATGTGATAAGCAGCCTCACTTAAACAATTCCAGGCTCGAAAAGCAATGCACACTGCAGGGGTAAGGCATGTGCATGGGCTAGGCCGTTTCACCAGGTTCTGCCAGGGACTGCAAAAGGTGGACTTCAGTAAAAGTGTAGGAGCAGCTATGTAAGGTGAGTACATAACACCAGAGGTTATCGGGACTCGAAACCTGGTCGTGGAGGAGGAGACTCTGTATTGTCAGGAGGACTGGGAGCTCTTGAGACACTTTGTGCTGGTGTTCAGTGACCAGGAGCATCAGCGCACAGAAGCTCTTGGGACGGGTGCTCTATGCACAGGTGTGTACAGACGATTGTGTATATGCAGATACAGTAGTTAGGGCAGGGAAGTAAACTCTGAAGTATCGATTCTGATAGTGAATTGTCCTACTTGTAATGACTTCCTTAGCTCTTACCTAGTTCATTTTTTAAAATATTAGGATAACAGCTGTTGGCAAGTGTGTTTATTTGACTCAGTCCATCGTTATCAGAACTACATATTCCATTACGTACAATGCAAACTGTTATTTTATTAGATCACCAGTGACCCGTATCAAATAAATGTATGGGGTTTTATTAGCCAAGATGAATTTTATTGCAAGAATCAGAACATTCAAACTAAATGAGGAGGCACCGTTATATATAACTATAAAGCCTAAGTCTCATTTTGTGTATCATTAGCCTGAATACTTTGAAATCGACATCTAGGGCCACAGAGTGGGACTATGTTAATTATTTTAGCCTAATTTTAAGCCCTGCCTGCTGTAGCTCAGTGGATTGAGCATGGCCCTGTGAACCAAAGGGCTCTCGGTTCAATTCCCAGTCAGGGCACATGCCTGGGTTGCAGGCCAGGTCCCCACTTGGGGGCATGTGAGAGGCAACCACACATTGATGTTTTTCTCCCTCTCTCCTTATTTTCCCCTCTCTCTAAAAAATAAATAAATAAAATCTTTAAAAAAATAATTTTATGTTCCACCACTAGTATCAAAGATAGAATTGGCTTCCCAAAAAGCACGTGGGCTTCACAAATACCAAATTAGAATTGGGAGGGTCCAGAAGGTGAGGAGGGAAGATGTGGGGGAGGCAACTACAGCGTTCACTGGGTCCGGGGCTGTAACAGGAAAAAACCATCTAAGTCAGGTCACCTTCCGGGTTTGTCTCCAAAGTCCATTTTCTGTGGGTCGTGTTGCTGCTGTTAGTCTGTTCTAACCCTTCTTAAATAAAAGTGGGAGCATGTGGAGCAACTAGGACTCACGCACTGCTGGGGCACAACATTTTGGCATCACCTGCTAATGATGAGCACTGGGGTATCCCATCATGCGGAAAGGCCATCCCTAGGTTTATTCCGAAAAGAAATGCATGCCTTGGTCCTCTCAGAGACATGCCCAAGGATGGTCATTATTGCATTATTGGCAACAGAAGTGAACGGGAACTGAATCAACAGAAGAATGGTTAAATGCAATGTGGTATGTGTACATAGTGAAATATTGTAGGACCCTACAGATTAGTGAACTCCTAATGCCAAGTGCAGCAAAATGAATCTGAAAACTGAACATTTGAGAAAGGTGCTACACATTACATGCACAAACGCACACATGCTATGTTTCTCTTTTTGTAAAATTTAATGTCAGGCAAAATTCAACCCTTGAGCCCAAAGTCAGAACCATGATGGCTTTGAGAGCAAAGCAAGAGGCAAGGGGTTGAGCTGGACATGCGGGTGTTTGCCAGGTGTTGGCGACATTGTATTTTCAGACATGGCTGGTGGTTATACGGGTTTTTATTTCAATTTGTGATAATTCATTGAGCCATAGTTATGTCTTATGTACTTGCTATACATTTCACCTCACTAATAATAACAACGAGTGTTTTAAAAATTAGGTTTAAGGTGTGAGCGTTAAAAGTAGAATGTTATTAGGTCCCTAAGGGCAAGAAGTGGTTTGGTTTTCAACAGTATCGTTTTCCAAGCCTTTGCAAGTTCCTGGCACTTGATAAGACATCAAATGAATGCTTTTCAAAGTATGAAATGAATCAATGAGAGTATGAGGTATTTTTAAAGATTCAATGTTTGTAAAAATTAACTTGACTCTTTACAAGTATGCATACGAGTTGTAGCTGATATTAAAATGAGCTATCTATGTAACATGCCAAAGGATGATTGCCACCCATAGTTATGTCCTGTTAAGATCACCCCCGTTCGTGTTCCCCAAAGCTCAGGAAAACGACCCCTGGTTCCCAAGACAGTTTTAAATGCCACACAGGCCCAGCATTTAAGAGACTGGAAAACAAGTAGTTAGAAAATTTTTTCCTTTTAAATTTTTTTCAGCCCATCCAATTATATCAAGGACAGAGTCTCATTTTATTTGTAATTTGGCTTTAACCACACTTTCCGATCGGCTAACCTGATTTCTAAGGAGAGCAACATTATGCTCAGAGCTTCTGGTAGAAAACAATATATAATTACGACATGATAACATTGCTCTGGTTTTATTGTATTTACTTTATAAGTGCCTTCTGTTATGAAAAGTAAAACTGATTTTACAGGTTTTATTATTTTTATTAAGTATATTAACTCAAACAATTGTATTTTTTAAAATGCTGGCTTTATGATAATTAAGTAAAAAAAATAGCCAGATGTCTCTTAGACATGACAAAAACTGTGAAGGTGGACAAATTTGGGAAACAGATCTTTATAGATTTAGATTTCTTGATTCCCCAGTTAATCAGCACATATTACAGACTCTTTTGCACAAGGCACAGTTGCAGACGGAAAGAAGTGTAAACCGCAGTGTTGATATTAAAACACCTCTCATCTATTTGAGGAGACAAATACCCGAGCAGGTAGCAAGATGCAACACTGAACTAACAAAACAAGGCAATACTGAAAAAACATTGTCACAGGGTAGAATATGACTAACCTGTGTCTACCAGCATCTCTGCCTTGGTATTTAGGTTATTTCTATCTGTGTGCCTCTGTATTCACTTCCAAGTTTCAATTTCTGAGATAAGAATATTTTTCTCTGGAACATAAAACATTTTGGGCAACTAATAAAACTTTTGGTCCCCTCTTCTAGCAAACAGAAGGTAATACATATAAACATGCAAAATAGTTCACTTATGTCGAAGGAGGCCACAGATGGATCTAAGGATCTCTGTGTACTGTCTCATGGCCCATGAACAAAAGGCAAAATTATCCCGCATTTAGGATAGTTTCAAAGTCACGGAGAGCCAGAAAATGAACAGGAAGGTCAATTCTATTGCATGAAGTATCTATATATCTTCAGATATATATTCAAGTACATCAAATTGAAATATATTAAAATGTATTGGAAATGAGTAATATGTTAGGTATAGGCTTAATCTTAAATGAAATTGCAAAACTTTTCTCTATTTTTTATCCCTATTCACAATGTATGAAAGTTCTAGTTGCTCTACATCCTTACCAACACTTGGTCTTGACAATATTATTTTCACTTTGCTCATTCTGAAAGGCATATAGTGGTATCATATTATGCTTTTAATTTGCATTTGCCTAACGGCTAATCATGTTGAACATCTTTATTTTTTTCCGTGAAAAGGGAAATGTTTATCTAATGCTATACAGACTTAAAATAGTGACCTAATGTCTTCACCAAACTCCCTAAGTCCCTTAAAACACCTACAAACACACACAGTCCTTCCTTCCCCCTTTGCCCAGTCTGGGGTACTGTATCTCAGGAAAAGAAATAGAAGTCCGTGGCTCAGGCAGCCCCCGGTTCTTCCCAGTAATCTGTCTCAGCCGGTAGGCCTCCCTCAGTTCCCGGCACCATCAGCTGCATCACCTGGATCTCTGCTAAAGCCGGGTGGTGGTTCCCCCTTCTAAAGCTGCGGGGGTCCCCACTCTGGCAAAGCCAAGTGATTCTCCCTCCTATTGCCACAGCCGCATGGTTCTCTGCAGTGCCACAGCTGCGTGGTTCTCTCTGCACAATGGCTGCAGGAGCCTACACTCTGCCAAAACCGTGTGGTTCTCCCCATGTTGAACATCTTTTAATGTGCTTATTAATACCTCAGTAACTTATGCATCTAAAGGCACTATGCTGAGTCAACCATATGATTCCACTTATATGACATTCTTTTTTTAATTTAAATTATTTTATTGTTGTTCAGTTACAGTTGTCTGTATTTTCTCCCTCCCCCTCCCTCCTTATATGACATTCTTGAAAAACTACAGTGATAGGTGACTCACCAGTTGCTGCCGGCATCAAGGGTGGGAGAGGGTATGAGTATAGACGGGTGGCAGGAGGGAACTATTTTGTGGGGAGATAAGACTCTCCAGTATCTTGACTTGGGATAGAGAATTACAAGAATTTACATGTGTATTAAAATTCACACACCTGTACACCAGTAAAGGTCAGCCTTGCTCCACGCAAACTTAAAAATAAAACAAAAAAAAACCCAAAGCTATTACATTGTAAAGTAAATTATGAATTTGAAAAAATTTTTTGACATGAGATTTTTTTGGTGAAATTTTCTCATACTAAAGGATGAAGTAAATGAGTCTAAAAGTTTTTAAATCTCCTGGTAAAAGAGAAAATAGTATTGTGGTTTCCTTTCAATTTGGTGAGTAGATTTTTGTATCCTTTTCAGGCTGTAGATGGGATATTACCCTCCCTGTTTCTGCCACACACAGATTAAGTTCAATGGCTATGTATGAATAAGAGATAAGCACACTTTTGTTAATTCTGTGAGAATCTGTTAAAATTTAAAAATTAGTTTCCCAAATAATTACTCTCAAATTATATTGATTAACTTGGAATTTCAGAACCTTCACTGTCATTTCTTCAATGCAAAGTACTAATCTTTATAAAAATGTATCTGTTGAAATGTGTTAGAGTGCAATAACTTCATAACAATGCTATAAAATAATTAGTATGCTTCAAATAATTGATGTAATAGCAGAATCAATAACTAATTCATGATCCTGATAAGTTTTGTAACACAGTGTGTGTGTGTGTGTGTGTGTGTATACTGTGTGTGTGTGTATATATATACTATATAAAACCATATATACATAGCACTATATATAACTCTAAAGAAGCTAAAAGTCATCCGTTAAGATAATTGCCAGGTAATTGAATATAGGTAGGTAAATTGCAATTCTAACCATTCCCCGAATCAGAGGGGCACATCCTTCCTTCAAAAGAACACTGACGGTGTGTCATCTGAAACATTCCTCATGACCCAAACTTCTCACTGGAACACAATTCACAGTGTGCACTGTGGCTGCGAGGTCATGCAGCATTCTGCCTCCCCACCCCTGCACGCTGGCTTCTTCACTCTCCATCACTGTCCTACAGCCATCTGGGCCCTTCTTCAGTGCCCTCACCAAACCAGGTTCTTACCCCTTTCATGGTCCTTGCACCTGTCTTACCAATGCTGAGAAACTCTCCCCTTCAGCCTTCTCGTGGCTGAATTTCTCCACCCCCTTCTAGTCTCAGATTGTTATTCGTCACCCCGGAGTCTCTCCTGATCATCTCTCTGAAGGAGAGGTTTTCTTCATTTTCTCCATGACTCCACACTTAAGTTTCGTTATTGCTTCAACCTGGATCATACGTAGCAGTTTCTTATTTGTTTACTGTCTGCCTGCCTCCACACTGCTCTAAGGGGATTCAGAAGATGTCTGGTTTTCTCACTGCTCTGCCTCCAGTACAGTGCAAACCAAGTAGTGGAAATTCAATAAATATTTATGGCAGGAAGACCAGAGGCATGAAGAAACAAGTTTGTCCACTTTGCACTTATTTTTATTTACATTTAGCATAGCAACTTAGAGCTCAAACAAGAGTCAAATGATACTGCCTGTTAGCCTGTTTCAAGGGGAAAAGAACAGCATCATGTAAATTTCTGGGTTTAAGAAAAGGTTGAATGTAATATGTGTATCTGGTTCTACAGCTTACTTAAATCAGGGGTAATAAGTGAAACAAACCCACACAAAGGTAGAATACTGTTGATAAGTGAAAGTATGGTTACAATATATATTATATTACTATAATACAGTGTTATCGTTTTTTTAAAAAGACATGTCTTTATTCTACAATATAAGTTCCACAAGAACAAGGACTGTGGTTGCCTTGTTCCATGCTGTATCTTCAGAATCAGGTAGAGTGCCAGGGACATAGTGGACGGGGATTAAACAAAATGTGATTCACACAATAAGTAGGAATGAAGCAGGCCACTGTTCAGATCACCTAAATCAGAGTGTGTAACCCCTGTCTCCCATCTTCTGCTTTATGTGCATGTGCATTTTTATGATCAATTTCATCAATACTTAAGCATCTATTAGGAATCGGCTTGGGAGGTTACTTCGAGTCTGAAGTCAAGGAGGATAAAATTGAATGAGGAAATCTCTCCCTCCCCATGTGATTCTCTGCAGAGTTTCTTTTGATGCTTATTCATCGGGGAAATGGGTCTGTAAAATGCATGTGGCCCCAGGTCTACAAAAAGGAGCTTTCGTCATGGACTTTGGAAATTGGTAAAGGCCTGCTGACCACAAGGGCACCTGAAAATCATAGTCACTGTGATGGATGTTTTAAAGCAGTATTTGAATGCAGACATGTCCTTGGTGTTATAACACTGAGTTTGATTTTATTTGCTGTTCACCTTATTGTGTAAAAGAGTTTAGGCAAAGTAACATGTGATATCACTGGAAAATAATCTATTCAGAGTCACTGTTCTTATAGAATATTTTCATGCTTTCAAAATATTAGCTTAAACTTATTCACTGTGATCTTTCCTTTTAACCACAAGTAGAAACAAGGTATAATAAAAATATTTACAGACCTTAAAACACCTCTCAGGCGAACACTCTGTATTAAAGACTGAAAGACTTAAAAGAAAATGGAAGAAGGGTAAAAAGCCCTGAAAAGGGCACATGGAAAGGAGGGAGGGAAATAAGACTGACAATCATAGAAATCTACTGGCGTGCAGTGCGCTAGTCGGCCTGTGTCTGCTGGAGGGCAGGAGCCGATGCTGATGCTGGAGAGGCCGTCAGGGACCAGGGCAGGAAGGATCGTGTTGAGTGATCATATGCCCAGTTTGCCTGGGAAAGTTCCAGTTGGCACCTGTGGTGCTGACATCATTATTCATAATTATGCCCTCTGTCACTATAAAAAGGTGTCCATTTTGCACAATAAATATATGGTCATATATACTGTCTAGGTAAGACAACTGTATCTTATGGGAGAAAGAGGAGTTATTGCAAAACTTTAACCTTATTTATATTTTAGGAAGTCCTTCTGAAATGAAATTGTTTTTATTTGCAGATGACAATACTATATATAGTATTCATTAAAAATCTATAAAAACTATTAGAATTATTAGAACTAATATCACAGGATATATATTAATATACAAAAGAAATGCTTTACTGTATAATGGTATACATTTAGAAAATAGATATTAAAATAGAATAAAAGACACAAAATACTTAAGCATAAACTTAAGGAAATGTGCAAGATGTTGACTTTGAAATAAACAATAAGTCAGTGAGAAGAATTAAAAGAAGCCAAAACAAATGGAGAGAGAAACCATGTCTGTAAATTAAAAGACTTAAGACTGTCAAAAATGTCAGTATTGTCTAAATTGATCTATATATTCAACACCATTTCAATAAAGATACAGTGGGACATTTTTGTTTTGCTTTGGTACAAATTGGGAAATTTTCTAAAACATATAAGGATATGAAAGATTTAAAATAGATAAATCTTTTTTACAAAAGAAGAACACATATGAATGTGCTTCATATTTATTAACTGATTTTAAGATTTCTATAAAACCTCAAAGGTCTAAGTCATATAGTGCTGGCATAGGCATAGACAAATGGATCAATGGAACGGAATAAAAATTTCAGAAATAGACCTAGACATATATATATATATATATATATATATATATATATATATATATATATATATATATATATGACATTTGTCAGAGTTACTGAGGAATGTCCATGGGAAAAGAAAAATCATTTCAAAAAATGGGGCTAAAACAATTGGATAAATGCATGAGGGGAATGAATATCAGCTTCTAACATGCACTAAATAAAAATAGTAATAATTGAAAATGAATCACAGAGCTACATGGAGAAGCTATAACTACAAAGCTTCTAAAAATATATGAAAATATCTTTGCAAACTTAGGGCAGTTAAAAATTTCTTAGCAATACAGAAAAAAATGACAAATTTTGCTTTAGAGGCAAATAAATAATCACCCCAAAATGGGAAAAATATTTTCACTATATGTGTTGAACATGGATTTTTACTTAAAATTCATAAAGTACTTCTTTGAGTCAATAATACAATAAAATGTAATAAAAAACATAAACCTGAGAGACACAGTTTTAGTCCCACTATAGTGGCTAAAATGCAGAAGACCATAGACCTTTTAATTAAGTATCTAAAAATTACAGATTTGCGTGCATGTGCACAAGGACAGGGCAGCTTTGCTTTTAGAATGGTAATTATTTGAGAGGAACGAAATACTCCTTTGCTTATTCTGAGAGAATATAATGAAAGTTCAGGCATACTGGAAAAAAATAGTTAAATTGATCTTAAAAAGCAGTTGGTATTTTATTTGCATATAGTTACTATGATCTATACTCTTACCAAAGATTATAGTGTATCAATGTTAAAAAATTACTGAGGCCCTAAAATCTTATTTTGTATCTCTATAGGCCATGCACAGTATAGTTTGCACTTAATTTTAAAAGCTTCAAAATATTCACTGTGTTTTTTTATGCAATTACATCAAGTTTTCAAGCCCTAATATTTTTTAAATTAACTGAGGCACACACTGGTATGTGTATTTAAGGTGGTTCTGTCCCCCTACCCCCGCCCCGTCCCTTTGACTCTATTTCACTACTTATACTAAACTGTGAGTGGCTTAGAGGAGTTGAATCAACCGCAAGTGATGGTGAGAAAATAGACCATTATCGTGCATGTAGCTTGAGAACCTACAGGATAGGGGGTAAGGGGAACAAAAACCCATTAACTGGCCATTGAATTTTGTCTGTGTTAAAATAATGCCATAGATGACCATGTTTCTTTAATTATATTTAATACAATCTTTATTACATACATTTTTTAAAGTACTGAAAAAATAGTTTTCAGAACATTTGAAAAAATCTATGCCACTTTTCTTCTTCTCAAAAAAAAAACCCCACATTCATTTTCAAGTAAAAACTGCTCCAATTGAGGGCAACAAGTTCAGCAAAACTATTATGAACAAGAAAAGTGTTGAATATTAAAATCCACCAGTTGGATGACTGTAGGTCAGTTTCCGCTGGACTGGTGTTCCCTGTTTCTCTGTCCTGTGCTCTGGCTGTGCCAGAGAGCTAGTGTTCTCTCTCGCGGCACCATGTGGCTTTTCGGCGTGGCTTTTACCAGAGTTAAAATTTAATAATTATCTCTATACCTCTTTGGTCACTGCTGTCCCACAAGGTTCAGACTTCACGATGGCAGACAGCATGACCTCAGCTGCCCCATAATTACACGCCCAGCCCCCAGCACAGACCTCGTTGAGGCATGATACCTGAACGTGTTTTGTGTCTAGAGTAGTTTTCTTCAATTGTGTATTTCAAAGGTGCTTTCAAAAGCACTTGATACAAAAAGGACTGAGAACCCTCAAAAAATAACCTAAAAGTCAATCTTTTTTCAGTTACATTCAGTTTGTTTTGGCCACTTTCAGTTTGTTTTGTTACATTCAGTTTGTTTTGGCCACTTTATTTAAATGTGTAATAAAGTACAGAACTCAGTTTATATTTGTCTCAGTTTATATTTGTACATAAACCTTGGTTGTACAACTGAAGTGTATGGCAGGGTTTCAATGAGTACAAAGGATCTTTGCTTAAAAAAAAGAATTCCTTGTTTTCCCCACTATTATGTTATTTGCTATTCATTATGGTTTTCTTTATGAATGGGTGGCAAGCGTATGATCAGTACTACTTACTTAGTATTTACATGGCACTTTATCTGTAGAGGTATACAATGAGTTTTATAATGATATGGAATTACTACGGTATTTTGGACTCATACCATAATGTTATAGAGATTAATATAATTTGAAGTTAAATTGTATTTTTACCCTAATATGTAACTTAAAAGAACTTTTCATTTCCTTCCAAAAGATATTTATTCTCTAGAATAAGAAAGGAACAAATAGCAAATCACACTCTCACTTAAGCTAACTGAAGAGGCCTGTAACATCTTGGGACAATCCAATTATTTTTGGATTTCAAAGTAAGAAGAACCCTTCTTACTTTCAGAGAGAAGAAGGGTGACTACGCGTGTGTGGCGTGGCGCACAGACCAAAGTGAGACTAGGGAGGCCGAACCCTGCCTCACAGGGAGAGTTCGGGGAGCCACGGGGGGGTCCCTCGGGCTCCTCGTATCTCATTTCTTACAGCTTTTCGGAGGGTGACACATCTTCGTTTAACTCACAAGGCTATGGAGAGATAAGAATGTGCATGCAAACATTCTCAGGGAGAATTGAAGCCCCAGCTTCTAGAAATTACATCTTCTTGTTCCTCTAGACATTAAACTTGACATTAAGTTATCACATGCCAAAGTCTTCAAAGAAGTTGCAAATGTAATTGAGGTGGTTGAAAATGTCAACCTTACATATCTACCTATTGAAGATATAAACATCAAATATTGAAGTAGTAATATTATTTCTACTTTAATATTCCGTACAGTAGCCTCGATTTTGTCTTTCACTTTTCTAAGAATTTTTGTGGGAACACTGCAGCAGGTTACTCCATAAATTTACTTAGTGGAAGAGCAAGTTCTCTTCTTTGAAAATGGAATTACATGCAGAAGCTAAATTCCTGGGTAATGACTGAATTGCAGGTTGAGCTATATTTATATACAGAGACATAACCATTAAGAAAATATTTTGTAAGCATAATTTTGGTCCATGGTCTAAATAATGACATTAACATGTTTTAAACTCACAAAACAACCAAATAGTGGATTAATTTTAAGCACTTCAGCTTAGAGCTTTCAACAAAAGTAAGAAGATACATTTAGGAATGGTGTGATTGATGGAGGCTGATGACCTCAAACCATACTACTATATATAGATTATTTAATTTGTTCAGTGGGCTCATTGGAAGTAAGGTGTCTGTTCTAGACTCTATTGTCTGAAGATAGGATCAAATAATTATTAAAAATTGATGCTGGTAAATCTAGATAATCTAGACTAATTAGCTACTTTAGTGAGAAAACAGTATTGATGGGGCGAAACTGGCCAAAACTTTCAGAAAATAATTAGTGACCCATCTAAAATATAACCAGTTCTTATGATCATTTGTGTACATATATTTGTTAAGTCTTTTTTGAGACAACTCCGAATCATCTTTTATTTATACAGAAAACAAGAGGAGTATGTAGAAAGGGACACACTGAGAAAAGAGTGGCTCTGTCCCAAGAGGTAAAGCAAGGAGGTGGCAGCCTCTGAGGCCCTGCTGGGGGGAAGGAAGGGGTCTGGGGAGGATGGTGAGCAGCGCTGGGGAGGGAGGGAGTGGTGTGGCCGCAGAAAGGAGACTCTTGCTTTGGGTCAGCCCCGCTGGCTGGCTGGTCAGGGGTGGGACACACAGTGACCTTGCTGATAATTATTCTGGGGGATGTAATTAGTGCTGCTGGCTGGAATGAGAGCTGCCTCCTGGTTCCTGGAGGGCACCCTCTAAGGGACACAGGACAGGGAGGGCAAGATGGGATATGCACACAGACACACGGACACACACATGCACTATTATATATGTATATATGTTTGCTTATCATTATACATCCATATCTGTGTCTGGCCACACACATACTACTTTGTCACTTTACTATTTTATGAAGTATATATTTTACATATCTAATTATCTATTGCTTATAAGCAGGTTATTGAATCTCTCTATAATCTTGATTTCCCAACCTGTCAAACGTGATTGACAATAACCACTTCATAGATTTTAGTAGAATATATATAATATATAATATATTAATATATAATGCAATATATAATATATAATATATTAGTTATCTATATATTCGTTAATAATATATTATGTATATTATATATAGTAGTTATCTATTAACCCATTAGCATATATTTATATATTTGAAATATATGCTTATATAGTAATTAAAATAAACATATATTAATATTTATATTACAGTTGTGCTTCATTGTATATGTGTGCATGACATGGGTAGATCTGAAACTCTGAAATTGATACTAGGTTGTGACTATTTAGTTTCTGATGTAGGTAGGGGTTCAGAACGAGTCACCCCCGGTTGTGCTCCTGGAGTGTGTGGATTATTCTGAGCTAAAGGAAACTGAGTGGGCTCAACAGAAACTTCTGTACCCCCGCTTTTCTCTCCAGCAACCTGGAATAAGTTGAGTTAGAGGCCTTGTCCGTAGTAAGAAATTACCAAAGATGACTTTCTGTGATCCGCTGTACAGCAGGGCGCACTGCCAGTGACTGTACCCTGTACTTCTCGTCCTGCAACGCCACTCTGAAGCCCCAAGGGCCTTTTTTCGCATCCTTAGTTCAGGGTCTCACAGAAACCACGTTTTCCCTCCCTGTCTCTGAAGCTCTCATGTATGTGGGTTGCTATACGCGCTTATCTAATTAAATTTGGCTATGTTCTCTTCTTACCTGTCTCACGTAGATATAATCATTAGACTAGCCAAAAGAACCCAGAACAGTAGAGGAAATCTTCACTGCCCTTACTAACTTTGAAGATGTCACATAGATCTCTTATGACCCAGTAGTGGAGGGATAGATTTTCTCTTTACCTTTATCTGAATAGGTTATCGTATCTGGGATGAACATCCCAACTGAAATCCTGAATTTTTAAGTGCTGAAAATGTGCTGACACCCATGGTGGTCAAACAATTCCTAAACTGTGCTGGTTAGAACTTTTAACCAGTCTTCTGCGATCTGTGCATTTGGCAGAAGTACTTTGGAGAACCATGCAGGGGAGGAAAAGTAATTTTCTCTCTAACTTTCTAGGTTCTTGTCTGTAATAAAAAAGGGAAGTTAACAGGAGGAAAACAAACAGAAGTTTGATAATATATATAACCTCCCATATACATGAAAAATAACCAGGAAAACCACGCAACTCCCTTGAATGCCCAGTCCACCACCTTAATTACCATCTTCAGCTGAAGACAAAAGATGACATTGGCGAGAAGGCAGACTTGGAAGGCTATCAGGCAAAGCATAGTAAACTGAAGATATGGTTATTATGGAGATATAAGGCCCTGCCTTCGTCATTGATAAGGGTTTCTACAGACTTAGCCAGACCCCTCTACCTGTTTATTAGTGGGAGGGAGTCACCCTTGCAAATGGAAATTGCCCTTGTAAATGCGAATGTCTATTTCAAAAGGGTAACTTCTACTGACTTTGAGTTTCTCCTGTGCATGCTGTTTCTTAAAAATAACCAGTGTAAAATATTCCTTACACCAAAAAGACAAATTCTTCTCCCTTCAACTACAATTATGTGTAATTCCAGTTGTACTTGAACTGTGGCAAGTCTGTCTTGGAATGGCTAGGAAACTGTAACAGTGAGGAATAACAGCTACCTTGGGAATGTGATATTTACAACAAAAATAAAGTCTAAAGTCTCTAAAGTTAGTCTTCATTTCAGGTGGAGAAGAAATCCTTGCATGAAGCATATTTTAAAACGGAGACCTCAATCATTAAGCATTCTGTCATTGAATTATTTTGAGGAGATTAGCTCTTAGTTCTTCTAAAATGTGTCTAAGATACCAAGCAGGCATTTATGTAACTAATTATTTAAATTAAAAGCCAATTTTTAACTCCTGCCTCAGATCCAGATGTTTTGTCTAGAGGGTGGTTGGCAGGTGGATTCCGGAAAATATCTAGTAATAAGTTTTTCTTTTTTCTTTTCTTTCTGCCTTTCTTTTTGATTTTTTAATGGAGATATTTGCCTCAGTATAGACTATTTGCAATATTATGTCTACAACTAAGCAATGAAATATGCTGAGGAAATGATTTTTTTCTAAATAAAACCAGATGGAACACTAGGAAAGAACAAACTTGTCTGCAGAGGTTAAGTCTGTAAACAAACAGGGTTATAATAGAGAGTCATAATACTGCCCTCCATGCATGCCCATAGCCTATAAAAGTTTAAAACTCCGAAAAAACTAGTTATGGGATAAAAAATTTCAGCACCTCATGAGAAAAATTACCTGAAAAGAACAGAAAAAAATATATTTACAAATTTTTGTCTTAATGTATATTTTAAGTTGTGTTAGGACTTCAGAGTAAGGGTTAGATTGTCACAAATTTCATCAGATTCATCTCTACTAATCTGTCCTTGAAAATTAATTCTTTATCCCTTGAAGTATACTATGAAATCTTATTTTATTTTAAGAAAAAATTAAAATATCTTTACTTCTAGCACATATTCCTATTTACTCATTTTCTCTTGTATCTCTCCTTGTTTCTTCTCCTTAAGGTATTTTTACTCTGAAATGGAATGTAGTTATATCAAAAGAGTTTATAAAATTAGGAAATTTGTTTTAAAACCTATATGTATGAATATTTCCACATGGATTATATATAATTTAAAAATACGATTATATACACAGGCATACATATCTTTAATGAGAGAAGTCTCTTTTTTTCAACCAATGTTTTCTCTTATATGAAGAGGATTTATTAAAATTCTTTTAGCTATTCCTAACCCTTTATGATTTCTATAATACACTCAATGATTTATATACAAGTAAAAAATTCTGAGATAAAATTAACTCACTGTGCTCAGCTGTTCAATAAAATAGCAATAATCAAAATGCCCGCACACATTAAATACAGTGATAAATAAAACTGGACGTTAGCAAGGCATACACCCTTCTCTTCAAAGTGAGGTCCAGGGTGTTTGTTGAAAATGCACATTCCTGGGCTCCACCCTGGACATACTGATTCCGAGTCTTCCAGTGTGTGGTCCAGGAATCTCCATTTTAGCAAGTTCTCCATGTGATGCTTTGATAGCACTGTACACAAGGCAAGTGACAGTTTAGATCATTTTGAGTTTTCAAAATTAACTCTTTCACACACAAGAAGAGACATTAGCTATTATATATCTTCACTTCAGTGCTTTCTACTCCTCCTTGCTTTACTTTTTTGTAAACACAACCTAATGAGTTTAGTCAATTTAATCATGGGGAAAACTTTCTCTTTGGACTTATGTAAGTGGAAAAGTCAATTAAATGTTTTTTTTTTTATAATTTCTCTTGAACTTTGTACTGCCACAGTTTACCTGGAAAACCTCTTTCCGATTACCTCCTAGGATCCCACATATTTTTCTGTAATTTGTGGTTCTTCTTTAGGACCAACTTCAGATCAAAGCTTCTATTTCCACCCAGCCTGATTCGGCCAGGCAAATAGCTTTTTTATGGAATTGCAGTGAACTGAAGCTCCGATCATATTCTCTGCACAGAACTACCACTTGTTTCTGTCATTCCTGAGAAGATGTGAAAATCTCCCCATTGGAGAGTTTATGACACATAAGTCCCATTATTTAGAGCTATTTAAAATATTCATCTAGGCTACTATGCTAAGAATTGAAGATTAAAATGTATTTTTAAGTTTTACTTTTTAGATGATATTCGAAAGAAAAATGTGGGACTCCTGAAAAGAGTATGATACTCAGATATGATACTATCATGAATAACAATAAAATCACACATTTTTGGTGAAAGTAAGACCATTAAGATAAAATACATAAGACTGTCCTCACCTATTTAGTTACAAAATTGTTTACTAAGATGGATGTGAGGTGAGTAGGAAGGAAAGACATATTTCCCTGTCTTATCTGGATTTTAATCCACAGGTTTCATAAATAGTAGGAATATGTGAATGATATTTTCTACCCATAAGCAACTATCAACTCTCTCATCTGTGAAACAAGTTAAGAACTACACATATTGGACAGGAAAACATGTCTGCAAATTTTGAAGAGAAAAATGGTTTTCTAGGATCCCACTAAAATGTATTTGCACACAAACCATTTCCATCAAAAGGACCTCTCCTCTTCTAAGATATCTACTTAATCTTACATTCTTAATGAAAGTGTACTCTATTTTTATAGTGAAGGAGGAAAGTATGAAAAATACTGGAAGAATTAAGCAGATCCCTTCTCTGCTTAAAAACTCCAGGAGAGTCGTTCACTCCTTATTTTGCATGGGTCTGTTTATCAGAAATCGCCACCTCCCATTACCTCCCTTAAAGAATGAAGGATTGGAGTAGTTGACTAGTTAGTTTTAACAAAACAAAATAAGAGTTAACCTTTTATCTCCCTTTGTTACAACTACTACATAAAAGTGTCAACTCCCACAAAAATTTTAGGGCAATGGCTTGATATATTCTATAGCTAGTTTTTCTTTTCTGGTCGGGGGAGAGTAGAATTACCCTAAATATAGAGATTTATTTCAAAATGACTCTATTGGAGAGTTCAAGTAATGTAGATAGGGGATCTCTGACCTGCCTTTGGTTCTTGCTGGAAACCCTGAGGTGTGCGTTGGGGGTGGGGACTGTTTAGGTGGGTGGATAAATGGTGAACTATAGTTGGAGGAATATTCCTCTGACTCCTTTTGTCCAAGGAAGTTCAGAGCGCTTCAGGTCACACACCTGCTCAAGGGTTTGGGAATCTATCCCCTCTTCCCATCTTTTTTATTTAGTGAAGCAAGTCTCTAGGGCACAGAAGCATACTTCACAAATTTTGCATCACATTCCCCTGGTTCAGCATGTTTTTCAACACTGCATCAAGGCCAACTCTTTCCCAGGCATGTATTCCTCCATGCATGCAACTAGGTTCTCCAAACCCATGCCCAAAAGTCCCCCCCATCTCAAGGAGGGGGTAGGACTAATCAGAATAGGGCCCCTGGATGTCATCAGTGCTCCTTGGCTCTCTTGGCCTTCTATCCCCACTCTACGGATGTCCTGTGTAAATTTAGGGGTGTCCTATAGGGTTAGACAAGCTTCTTCCCATTTGGCCCTAAGCAGAACTGCTGTCCCTGGTGCTGAACCATGTTTGCCCATCAGAGAGCCCGCTGCCAGGTCAATGGGGCTGGATAGAAAACCTGGCTGACTGATCTTATGAACGCCAAAGTGCAGGCGCAAGCAATACTCTAATGTACGCGAACAGAACCCCTCCCCCCAAACATATCTCTCCTGGGGGTGCGCCGGGACCTCATTTGCAGTTTTCTCCTCCAGACCCCCACCCCAAACGCCTCCAACATGGCCTCAAATGCCCACATGTATCAGCACAGCCCACCCAGATATAATTTTGCAGTAATATCAAAATGCTACTCCTCAAACACAAAGTCTTTTCACTGACAGCTTTTCCATTCTAAAACAAAACAAATCAATGGAATGCATTAATAAATAAATGAAAGTGACCTTCCTCTTTCCTCCCTCCTTTTTCCTCCCAGCACATTCACATTCCCCCAAATTACAAAGCCCCAAATCCTAGAAGAGTGTTTTACATCTGGGTGGTCTCCCTAATGCCACATCCCCACCCCTTCCCCCACCTCTCTGGAACAAAACAAAGCCAAAACCAGCACATCTTACCTTGGGTAGAGCGATAGCAGGAGCAGGATCCACGCCGTCATTTTCTGTGAAAATACAGGAGTCCTGTAGACTGAGCTTCCTGTGCTCCATATATTTGGCAAACTCATCGCTTTTTTTTCCCCTCTGCTTCTTGCCTCTCGGTTGCAGAAGAATCCCTCCCCTTTGTATTATTATTATGCTTATGATCTGATGGTGGCTCCCCCCACCTGCCTCTAGTAGGTCCCGTCACTGGGGAGATGTATTGCTACCCGCTTCAGGAATTAATATTCAGGGAGCAGAAATAGGATCAGCACACGGGCTTGCAGATACCATCAAAGCGTCAGCTCGGGGAGCAGCTTCCACGTCTGGGGGAATAATATAATTGAGGCAGGGGGAGGGTTCAGGGAGAGACACACAGAGACAAATAAGGGGGAGAGAAAGGCGTGCATGCTGGTACACACACTCATGCCGCTCACATTCGCACACTCACACAAACTCCCCCAGGTCCATCACTGTAGGTTTATTTGTTTTGATTTTTCTGTTCGAGGGGGCAGGGCTGTGTGTGTGTGTGTGTGTGTGTGTGTGTGTGTGTGTGCATGTGTGTGTGTATTTAAAAGAAATAGAAAAATCACGAGAATCTCTACGTGATAACTATGAGGTCAAAGTGGAAGTGATGCACGCCGCAGCAGCACGAATTAACACATGCGTGGTGTCTCTCCAGTGCTTCTTAACCCTTCACTGCACACGCAGGCACGCGAGGACTGCCTTTCATCCCCACGAAAGCCAGGAGATGCTCCAGCTAGCTCATAAACTCTACACCAATGGCAGGAGGTTTGCCTCCTCAGATCTGCCAAGAATCCTTATTTAAAACCGCGTAGCCTTAGAAATCATGATCACATTGTGGGAAAGGGGAGAGCAGAGCATGCAGGGGAGGCAGGGCCGTCTCTCTGCAAAACCATCCCATTCGAAAACAGCTTTGATGGCTTTTCAGTTTGACTGGAGGGGGGAACACTGCCAGATTTAAAAGACAGGAAGAAATTCTGTGTTCTCCAGGATGCACTCCTCCCCGTTCTGCTCTCAGAATGTAAAGACACAAACTGCTGGAAGGCTGAAGGATGCAGTTGTGTGGAGATGGCTGCCTAGTAAAGAATATAAACCACAGAACCAAAGGGCGCTTTTAGAAGGGAAGTTGGACAAAGGGAGAGAGTCGAGAGGACATCTAACAATATATAGGGAATTTTATTTGCTGTGCAGAGTTGACATTTTTTATTTCTTCTTCATGACAATCCTGAAAATTTCTGGGGTGACTGAGTGGTGTTAGCATGCTTCCTTCTGGCACAGAATGTTACCATGGATACTGATACATGAGAGACATCCCTCTATTTGAACCTAGTTCATCCGCCACAGGGGGAACTCCACTCACTGAGCACGGAGAAGAAGGTGGAGGAGTGTTCCGAGGTTTCTGCAGAGTCAAGACCAGAGCAAAGGTGTTCACGTAGCGATACAGGTGAAGAAAACCCACTGGACCCTTTCCCGGAACACAACGGGGGGTTGTATCCGAACATGGACTTTTCTACATACTCTGAGTCCTCCAGGAAGGCAGCATGAAGAAGGGGTCCAAGAGGCATAGGAATAGAACCAGGCAGGGGGAGGCCTACTCTCCCTCTCCAACCCTAAGGTATACCCAAGAAAAGCAGAGAGAATTACTGGTGGCTTCTGCTCACGACAGAGGCCGAGGAGACACATTCTGACTCCGTAGCAAAAAAGGCCTAACGGACACCTGCATGACGTCAGAATTCTACCTCAGACCGTTATTTTATGGGGTTAGGGAAAGTCCAATAAAAGCAGCGACAACATTCCCTTCCGTAGTCAATTGATGTCTTCCTATTATAATTGAACTGGAGGCAAAAGAAATATAAACCCCTTTCTTTGTAATTTCCTTGTTCCTTGCTGCACTGTGAGAAAATTTAGCCCTCTTTATATTTCTGATTTTTTTTAACAAAAACAACTAGGTGGCTTACAGCTGTATATTTATATTTAGTGAAGATAGTTTATCATATTTTTGTAGGCCAAGGTAATTATATAATCACATACCTATAAAGACCGCATGAGATAAATTATACAAATGGGCTGGTTGTGAATCAGGCAAGTGATTCATTTATTCTCTGCAATTGCCTACTGTATACTCACTGATCATATAAAAATTATGACCATTCTTCCTTTAAGTACTTACACTATTAAAAATAGCTAATTGAATGTCTTTATTTGCTAACTTCATTTCAGGTTTGATTGGTTTATATCAACTGCTATTTTTTAAAGATTTTATTTATTTATTTTTAGAGAGGGAAGGGAGGGAGTAGAGAGAGAGAAACATCAGTGTGCAGTTGCCTGGGGGTCATGGCCTGCAACCCAGGCATGTACCCTGACTGGGAATCGAACCTGTGACATTTTGGTTCACAGCCTGAGCTGAATCCACTGAGCTACACCAGCCAGGGCTCGACTGCTATTTTTCAAAGTGTCTTATTATGCTGCACTTTGTATATCTCATTCTTTTTACCATGTATTACATACATTATATATTATCAACACTCTGATTTTCAATATTCCTCTGAAGAATGTCAATACTTGTTCCAACAGGAGTTAAATCATTGACTAATCACCCTAATCTTGTGCAGGATTAGTTTTATACTGCTTTCATGTTACTTTCAGTTTTGCCCTTAGGCTTCCAGCAAATTCTTAGTTCTAAAACAGAGAAGGGTTGTTTTCCTTCTAGGGTTTTAGGAACCCTAAGCCCTTTCCTTCTAGGGAAGTCTGAATTGCTTATCAAGACTGGTGGACTTCAAACTCCAAACTCAGTATTTTTTGCAATGAGTGGTGGCTGAAATGTTGGCTCAGCTTTTTGAGTATTTCAGTTTTGCTTTGTTTTAGGGCTTCTTGGTGTCTTCCCTCCTTCCAGCCAGAAACAAACATCTAAGAGAAGTTTGCCTGTGAATGTGGAGTTTTAGCTCTTTGTTGTTACTTTGTTTCTGGGACTTCCCCCTTCAGTCTGAGCTTCTCTGGCAGCCCCACACTCTGAAAACTCCAGCCAATCAGATGGCTGCCTTCTGCTGATTCGAGCCAGCCTGCACTGCGGGTATTGAGGGTGAGACTGGGCTGTGGGACTTTTCATACCCAAACCAGTCAAGTTTCAGGCGAATGGAAAAAAAAAGTTGGTCATCCTTTACATGTCCTCATGGGAAGGCTACAAAATCTTAGATCTCATCCAGTATAGTTTTCTCTTTCTATGCCCAAATCTTCATCACGTTCATGTGCTTTTGGTAACTTTCTAGTCCTTTAGCTATTTAATATTCTGTCCATTAGTTATAATTGTTATCTGCAGAATAATTAGCTTACTTCGTAACTACCAAACCAGAACCTAAGTAATGTATTTTAATTTCCCAAATGATAAAAGATCTGGTATCAAAAACCAAACTGGTCAAGATTTTGACCTCATAATTCACTCCTGGGAATAGTAATAATAATGATGAAGAAGATGATGATGATGATGATGATGCAGTACCAAGTTAAAATTTTAAATAAAACTTTTTTCTGAGAATAATAATCTGCTAAACAATCCTCCAACATATTGAAGATAATTAGTTGGATGAGAGGATATCAGTGTTAATTTTCGTCTTCCTACTTTTTCATATTTTAAATACAATAAAACAATTATGTTGTTTTTACAACAATAAACAATTTATATTTAAAAACAATATAAATAAATATATATACATATATTATGTAGAATGAAAATACAAACATCATATTTATCAAATGGACAATGTAATTTAAATGTTTTATAAACATGTCTTATTAAAAGTGGCCAGCAATAAATATAGCTATGAGTACCTGAAAAACAAACTTTAATCTTGTATTATTATTCTTAATTATTATATTATTTTCCATATGAAAAACTGTAAACCTACTTTTGTTCCACCTTATATGCATTAAAAATTTTTAGAAAATACATTAAAATACTTTTTTTTCAGAGAACAGCCCCCAGGTGAGAAAGAGCCACCAGAAAAAGAATTCTGTGGAAGATTTATTCAGTATTGACATATCCAAATATCATCAATAAGAAAATAGATAATCAGATCCCAAGGTATTTTTGGACAATGGGAAAAACATATTATTCAACAAGAATGTTATGAATAACTTATGCAAATACACGCACATATAAACATATAATATATATACATACATTCAACAACATAGTCAAATTTTTAAATATTATGTTAAGCAAAAAAAAAAGCCAAGCAAACACTAGTGCATACTGTGTGATGCTGCCATTTGTATTATCTTCAAGGGCAGCAGAAGAATTATATGTGATTAAAATAAGCATGGATTTTGCCTATAATTTTTGAGGTACAAGAGAACTTTGTAGGGTAAATTAAGTATCCTCTATCTTAATTAGGAAAGTTACTACATAGTCTTATACACTGACAAAACTTATGAAATTATACGCTTAAGATCTCAGCATTTCACTATACACTAATTTCACCTTAACAGAAATTTTATTATTAAAATAAGTATTATCCTCATCAATAAGCATAATCTGTGTCAGGCACAGTGCTGCATGACAGGCCTTATTGGATCTTCATTAAAAAACCACAAGGTGGGTACTGTTAATATCAACATTTCACACCCAGGAGGATTCCAGTTTAGAAAAGCTACATTTCTTGCCTGGTATAATCTATAGAGTTGATCATACAGTTCATGGCAGAGCAGATTTTAAACCCAGACAGCCTAAGATAAGAAACTGAACTCTTAAGCGTTGCTGTAAACCGTCTCTCAATAACATGATTCTGGCAATAAGTAACATAGTTATTAATTCACTTTAATCTCAGCGATAATAAAACTTCAGAGTCAACATGATGTAATACAAAGAGCACACAGTTCAGAGTCAGAAATCTTGGCTTTGTCATTAACTTTGTGACTTTGGGAAAATTACTTCATTTCTCTATGTCTTATTTTCTCATCAGTAAAATGATGGATGGTACAGGTGATATACATGGAACCCTTCATCTTTAACACTCAGTGACTATAATTTGAATAGCATTTCCTTGTGAGTGACGTGGGAAGAGGTATCTATAGCTCTTTCAAATATGTTAGCTTCTTTAATTGTAGCACGGCATTACAGGGGTCAATGTTCATGTTATCACACCTTAAAATAAACTGAAAAAAAGTTTGGCTTAGTTATCTCCGTCTTAATCTTCAGTGTCATGGGAGAGTGCAGGTGCCTCATTGTTCAGGATACTAGATGAACCAGATGTGGAGGTAGGGTCTCTTTTCCCAGGCTTGAGTTGGGGCTGGCCTTGTGATTTGCTTTGTCCAGTAGAACATACGTATGTGTGAGTTCTGAAGTCTGAGCCGTGAAAGGCATCTCCACCTCCGTCTTCATCCTCTTGCAATGCTCCTGCCATCCTGTAACAACATCAGATCTTTATGACAACACGCATTGACTTGCCTTATCTAATGCACTCCCCAGCACCTAGAAAAGGGCCTGGCACATAGTACATGCTCATTAAAAATTTGCTGAAATTTTAAAGTTGACTCTTGTAGAGTATCTCCCAGAAGCATGTCAGCATACTTTTGCAATAATAGTATATGGATCGCAAGTTGGCCAGTCTTTTGAAATCACTGGGTATAAGTTTTGTTTTTGTTTTTGGAATGTCAAATTATGGTCTCTGAAAATCACAGGCATCTCAACATTTACACATGATCTAAGAACTTGATCGAGGCTGTAAATTATCTTGTAATGACTCTCAGATGTTCTGTGCAATCATGACATGGTGAAGCCGAGTTTCCCCGGGCAAATGTCTCTCATTGCTAATAACGTGCCTCCCAGGGACTTTCTTTTACACTTGGGAGCCACAGGAGTGTCATTCAGTGTGACACTGTTAGTGGGTGGGACTGGTGGGACGGGCAAGCCTGAAACGATAGTATGAACTGCCTCACCCACCTCCTCAACACCACTGGCTTCAGGATCCTGTCAAGTACTCCAGAAAAGAGGATTTTAAACTTCAGGGTAAAATAAAAAAAAAAAAACATGAAAATGACAGCAGATTATTACAGTGCTAATATTCCTGGAATACATTTAAAATAAATTCTTGTGTGTGTGTTTTGGTTGACAGGTGAGTCAGTTCTTAAATGATCGATTGCATTTTTTAAAATTTCAGTTGTGGTAAACAAACACAACTATATATAAAATCATTATGGTGACCATCAGAGTTTATTTGACATAGTTTGCATCAGCAAACCACAAATGTGAAAGTAGAAATAGAATACGGATCTACCAAACTGTAGGAAGACTCTCAGTTTAAAATCTTCAGACCATTTTATTGAGGAAACGAATGTCAGCTCCTCACATTAATACTTGAAAGAAAACAGGGCTTCTTTAAATTTACAGAAGTATGTTAAACAATTCTACTGCCTTTTTCAAAAAGTGAGAGGTCTCTGCAAGAAAATTGATTCACTTTTTAAGTCTTATCAGAAATTTTACTGGCATGCCTGAGTCACAACTGATAAAATTTTTTAGACATATTTTTCTCATCTGCCTATAGCCTAATAATAATACTGAGCTCAAACAGCTCCATGGATTAAATGAATTAATAGATGTAAACAATTTATAAGATTCCTGGCCCATGTTAAATATTCAAAAATATTACCCATTATTATTATTTCTTGTTCTAGTATTTAAGAACATCCAGCAAAATTTATCAGTGCCTAATTGTTACCTGGCCTCAATCTAGGCATCATTAATGAAATGCGTTTCATTAAATGCATTTCTTTCCCTTGGAAGAGATAATAGTGTGGTGAGTTAGTTTTCTACCACTCTAATTTTTACAGGAACATGAAGCAAGCCCTTTTCCAACACTCTTCTGTGTTTCACAACCAAACATCCAACTGCCCAGTAGATCTCTTCACTTTAAAGTCTCCCAGAAAACGAGCTCAGTGTATCTAAGGCTGAAATTCCTCCAAGATCTTTCCCACAGAAACTCATTTCAAGTCCCTCTGTGTGCTCATCCTCCGTTTTCCCACAGGACATCCCAGGCCTATGTCACAGCTCTTCCTGGCACTGTCAGCTGACGAATGAGCAGGTTATTTACCAAGTATTAACATGTGCAATTTCAACTTAGCCCTAAACTCTGTTGAGCACTTTGCAATTTTAAAGCATTCCTGTGGCACTGAAAAGATGTACTTCAGGATAAGAAGCCTGATAAGGGAAGGGAGAAATAAAAACTGACATTTCTTATTCTTGGTATAGCTTCCCTCAGTCTGTCGCTAACCCAGAAACACTGCCACACACATGCATGCACACGCGCACACACGCACACACTCTATGGCTGCTTTTTAACAAGGGTGGGAGGGGAAAAGATACTACTTGACTGGTACATTATGATCTGGTGTCAGGGCCTTAGCTACGCAATTACTGTCTCTCTCTTCTGAGGCACTTTTGAGAGTTCCTCTGAGATTCCCACTAAAAGCCTCCAGAATCAGTTTCCTGGTGCCAGCAATGCACCTGAGTGTGGGTGATGATCTCCTGCAGTTTCTGCATCTCTGGGAAGATCTCAAGATCTTTGTACTGATCAGAAGTCCTTTCTGTGGGATCTATCAGGATGGCCCATAGCCAACCCCCTTTCCTGGGAGCTACCTCTGACTCATGGTGAACTCCCAGTTTTGCTGCCAAGCTCTGCAAGTGCAGAATGTCTCCAGTGCCCCCGGTCCCTTCCTCTGTTACCAGAAAGCTCTAGTCATAGCCTCTTGCTCTGTTAGACTGTTAACGGTTCTGAGTCACGTGAAGATCTCTGTGTTCTCCACATTAGCCAAGGAACACATCCTTCTCTTTGAGCGGTTTTCTTGAACTCCGAATTTGTGGTTTGAAATGAGATAAAGAATTCACAGTAACAACCCAAGTGTTCATTAGTGGATAAACGGATAAGCAAAATATGGTATATACATGCAGTAAAATTTTATTCAGCATTAAAAAGAATGAAGTTCTGATATATGCAACAAAATGGAAGAAACCTCGAGGACATTATGCTAAGTGAAATTTCGCCAGTCACCAAAAGACAAAGACCGCATGATTCCAATTACATGAGACACTTAGAGCAGTCAGAATTCTAGAGACAGGAAGTGGCTTGGCAACCAGGGACAGCAGTGAGGAAGGAATGAAGACTTATCATTTAATGGGTGTAGACTTTCAGTTTAGCATGATGAAATGTGTTCAGTAGGCGGATGGAGTTGATGGTTGCACAGCATTGTGACAATAAATAAGACAGAGAATTCCATTGTCATTCACTCAATCACATTAGCAAGGCAGCTACTTAACTTCACTTTTATGTAAAGTTTATTTCTACTTGCTTGAATACTATTTCTAATAGAAATCCATTTGATCTTAATCTCCAGAAACCCAGGCAAACCAGATCAAGTCAATTTGTCAATTCATTCATTCGCTCATTTAACAAATACTGCTCATTTTCACATGAGGCGTTGGACACTGTGCCAGGTGCTGGGGATAGAAAAGTGAGTAAGACATGAATTTTGTCCTCTAGCCTCCCACAGCTTCATGAGGAAGGCAGCCTGGTGTTCACTTTCCAGGTGCTACATTCACATTTTGAAAAAACGATTAAGATGGTGAAATATTTAGCCCTGGCTGGAGTAGCTCAGTGGATTGAGCGTGGGCTGTGAACCAAAGTGTCGCAGGTTCGATCCCCAGTCAGGGTACATGCCTGGGTTGCAGGCCATGACCCCCAACAACCTCACATTGATGTTTATCTCTCTCTATCTCCCTCCCTTCCCTCTCTAAAAATAAATAAATAAAATCTTAAAAAAAGATGGTGAAATATTTGTTGGCATTCTAAAAGATTATGTGTGGCTGGTTGTGGGATTTGACATTAAATAGAATATATCAACTAAAATGTTTTGAAATTGTTATAGTCCTTTGATATTATACTTGTGACATTAGATACTTTCATACTTTTGTTGCTCGCCCCACATTTCCATTAATCGTACCAACTTAATTATTCAGGGGAAAAAGTTATAACAGTAGACCTGATATTGACTTTAGAAAATATTCAACCAAAGATTCTCTTTGTACAAAAATGAGAAATTAGGCCCAGAGATGTTTGAGAACTGGCCCCAGTGCACTCAGCTGATGAATTGCAGAGCCTGGATGGGAAATGCAGATTTTCTGTCTGCCTGACCCCATCTCCCCAGCCCCCTCACCCCCAGGAAAGCAACCTCAGTTTACAGTTCAAGACAAAGGTAAAGATTGTCACTGCAAAGTATTTATGTTTCAGTTGTTACGGAATACTCTGCAATCTATGAGATGGTTTTTTGTTTATTTAATCTGGTCTTCAAAGGGTGATTTACGTTGTTTAAATCCCGACACTGAACTCTTCTATAGAGCAGTAGGGCAGTTATCAGTTATGCAACCGGGATGTGGAAGATGGGAGTGCTCGCTGTTGTGAGGCATGGGGTGGGGGTGGGGGTGGGGATTCAGCGAGGAGGTGTTGGTGTTGGTGGCTCATGGTTTCGTTTCATGGTAGAACTTGGTTAGAGCCACTGAGTTGCTGGCATTCTCAGCCTCCTACTCTCGTCTTCAGGCAGCCTGCTTCTCTTTCTGTTTTCGAATCTTGATTCTACCCAGGTAGTTAGTGAACTGACAGCCAACCCTTTTATTTTGGATACTTTTCTTTTTTTAAAAAGTCCTTTGTGTACCCTACATCTACCGAAATGTAAGCAGTGATTTTAAGTTTTATTTCTACTTGAGAAGAATTTGTTCATTTCAACTCTGGCATAAAGCTGTTAGGATCAGCAAAGAAAAATGAAAAACAAAATGTTCTTTTGTGACATAAAAATGCATGCTTTCAAACATTCTTCATTTTCCTTTAGATTGTATTAACCTTGTCATCTCTGTCTGCCTGAGGAGAACCAGGTTAGTCATTTATCATTTCATTTTACACTTGGAATTTCACTTTTAAATAAATGAAAAATTCAGCCCTGGCTGGCATAGCTCAGTGGATTGAGTGTGGGCTGCAAACCAAAATGTCGCAGGTTCGATTCCCAGTCAGGCCACATACCTGGGTTGCAGGCCACGGTCCCCAACAACCGCACATTGATGTTTCTCTCTCTCTCTCCCTCTCTCTCTTTCTCCCTCCCTTCCCTCTCTAAAAATAAATAAACCCTTTAAAAAAAGAAAAAAAAGAAAAATTCCTGGAAAATTCAGCTACTTAAAGAGACTATTTTTTTTAATGAATCATGTATACATACATTTATACTTAATGTATGAATACAGAATTAAATTCAGGGCCACATTTGATTTCCTTTATAAATAAATCTTGAATAAAATGCCACCTATTTCTGGGTCTTCTAAGAAGCTCAAATATTAATTTGTGTTGAGAGAGGTTAAGTAAAAATAAAATTAAAATATACAATCCACTTTTGATAAAAGAGGTAAGATAATCTTTAAAACAAGGAAATATATATGTTTCACCAAGACTATTTAATAATATTAACAGACATGGAAAATGTTGGCGATATTTTGCTCAATAAATAAATAAGATTAGGAAGGCATGTATTAATGATTAATTAAATAATAATTTTATATAGATATATAAGTAAATAAGCTTGGTGCAACATGAAATACCATGGGATTCTATGGACTACCATATGAAGTTTAAAATGAATCAGGTAGATCTATAATATCTAGGTTAAAAACTCTTAATGTCAATACATGTATTTATTTATATATGCATAGTGCGATCCTGTTTGCCCAAAGAATCCTGCATTAGAGGAGTTTTAAAATCTTAGGCTTAAAGGGAAAATTGTGAGGGAATTTTGAACAGTGTTTTATCCGCAGAGGATCTTAAAGATCACCTGCTCTAACCTTCCTACGGTATGAATGGGGAAATTCAATTCTAGAACAGGTGACCTGCCTCAGAGCGCAGCATCCTGGATTCCACATGGACATATGGCTACATTTGTCCCCGATGGTGAGGTGAACGTGGGAGGGATGCCAGACTGGCTCTCCACAGAGGGGAGAGCTCAGCGGTGTTATCTCAGGCCCCAGAAATCACCTCTTCCACATAGGCGCTGCTTCTAGTTTCTTTAGAGAAAACATGCCTAGTGCTTAAGATTTCAGGTGCTGAAATCCAGGCTTTTAAATCTCCGTTAGTTTACTTAACCTGTCTAAGGTATTGTTCCCTATTGTACACAATAGGAACAGCCATCGGCATATTCTGTAAGGACTGTTTCAAAGGTGTAAGTAACATGTAAACATAAGAAAGCATTGGAATCGACCATCCTACTGTTTTGTGGTGCCAATGTCTGCTTAGTTTTTTTCCTTTACCTTTTCTCCATTACCATTTACTCCCGTTCCACCTTGTTACAACCAAAGATTTGCTTCAAGTTCTCAGTTGGCAGAGTCATCTCAGCACAAGATAAGGAACGGATGTATTTTCTTTCCCTGTATTTTTCTTACTTTGGCTGATACTTCAGTCTCAACACCTGATTATCCTTTGTGCATGTGTACTGACAAGCTATGTGGAAGTTGCGAGAGTCATTGTCAAATACACTTGCCAGTTTTTACCCAAGAGGTTACATTACCACGAAGCTTCATTTTCTGCGACTCCACAGCACAAACCCATCCCCTTGAGAGTGGGTAAAATGTAAAAGAACCATTGTGAGTGACAGTTTTCCAGTTCTGCCAAACTGGAAATCTCTCTCACCCAATGAAGAGACCATGAATTATGAAATCAGATGTTCCATTATTTGCCTTATTTTTATATTTTGAATGCATTTAATCTATCCAGCATCTGAATGTGTAATTTTGTTGTTTGCGCTTGCAGCAGGAAGGATTCCACCTGGACCAAGGGGTTATAATATCCATCTACCCTTCCCAGGCAAGTAGGGCACAAATGAACCCCAGTCAGTCAGCAATATGCTCTCACATTTGATCCAAAGATTAATGGCTGATTTGGAAATTAATCAAGGTGGTGAATGGGAAGGGGAACGGACTAGTCAAAGAACATGTACGAATGACCCATGGACATGGACAACGGTGTGGGGATTGACTGTGGGAGCGGGGCGTGGGCTGGGCAGAAAAGCACAAAGGCAGAAAACTTGGGCCAACTCGAATAGAATAACAATAAAAACATATTAAACAGTATCAAGACAATTCTTGAGATATAACCTTGGTTGTATTCAACATTGCCATATCTCCTTGATGTTACTGGAATATAGCATGACCAGAAGAAACATTATTAAAATTTAAAATCCAAGAATGTTAAATCTAAAATCAGCTCTTAAAGTTCATTTAATCCAACCCTCTCATTTTATAAATGTCACACTATCCCCTGTGACTATATGCAGGTTATCTAAATTTTCTAGTCATTACCTAGAAACCAAAATAAGAATCCTATATATGCATGACCTTGATAAAGTTGTGGAGGATTTCGGTGGGTGTGAAATAACTTCTGAAAACCCATTTGGTAATAATAAAAGCACGATAGGTTATTTTATCCCAGTTTTGCACTTAAATAAAGCCTGTTTCCATATGGAGTGTAAAATAATGTTTTATTCCATTCCATTCAGAACTTTCACCTGACTTTTCTCACCTCTTAGTCTGATCCTATTATGAAGACCAAGAATCTAAAAACAACCGAGTCTGATGTGGGTCGCATGATATTTGTGCTGAAGCTCGAGTGAGACACGTTTCTATATTTAAAGTGAAAATTCTTTGGCCTGATTAAAGAGATGGTGAATCTATCAAAAGATTTCTTTTTTTCTTTTTTTTTTTAAACTCAAGAGGCCAGATTAAATTTAATTAATTTATTTAGGATCTAAATGGAGGCAAGTAGAATAGGATGAAAAGGTAATATTTAAACAGGCAAAGGGAACCTTTAATAGCACCTTAAGTGATCAAAAGATATAAAGTATGCTTTTGTAAAACATTTTTTCTAACAGTTTTATAGAGTATCTGTGTAACCAGTTTTATTTCAGTCTGCTTCTCTGCCCACTCTGCCATCCGGTGATAAGTTCGAGTCTATTGACACGGCCTAAGTTCTCTAATTACTGTACCTTTTTAGGAAAAGCAGAGAACAGAACAGAATAGGTCTGAGCAGCATTTGTCAAAGTTTATCAGGCCAATCACCAATCCCCTATTACAATCCTCCAAGGAGGAAAAGTCATCATAATCAAAGGAATTGGAGGAGCGATGTGTTTCCCATTCAGAGGAGAATCAAAATGCAGTTTAGAGTTTCACATCCTCTAAAACGTACTGTAGTGAGCTTCCTGTCTCTGTTCGACAGCGTTTTTCCCAAACATATTTGCCCGTGAAAACGTATCGTGCAGAACTCGCGTCAGACGGAATCAGCTTATGGCAGGTAAAGATGTAGCCTTGGCTGGTTGTGGTTGAAGAGGTAGTGAGGTGGACCTTGGGCATCGGACATGTAACATGGGAAGGAAAGCCTCTGTGAGTTGACTTGACTACTTTCTAGTTCCCACAACCTTTTCTGGCGGCCTAATAGCTGTGACTTCCCTTGTGAGAGATAACTCACAATGTCATAATAGTGATATTTGGTTTTTCATATGAGTCCGTGTTGAACTGGTTAGTTTTAGTGCCTTGCATGCTTGTGGTTGTGTGTGCATGTGTGCATCTGTGTGTGTGTGTACATGCACATCCACCTGATGAAAATACAGACTTAACTTGGCTAAAAACCTGGCTCCTATGAGAGACAAAATGATAGCAATCCTAATTCTTAAGAGTTCTCTTTTTAATGTCGTACATGCCAGAAACAAGGTCTAGAGATAGGCAAAGTTGGAGTCCTCAGCTCAGCCCCAGCACAGCTGACAAAATGGTAATGATCGTAGCTAATGCTAGGAATATCAAGAAATAATGTTTGATTCATTTTAGCTGTTTTTTAGGTTTTGTTTGTGGTTTGAATTTTTATTTAATAAAAATAAATACCTACTTTAAACACCACTATTATATCATTTCCTATCATTATTCATTAAATGTTTTTTTAAACCAAATATTAAGCAGGTACAAAGGAATAGTTACAAAACATATATCAAGGATAAAGAGTAAAGATGTGGTCATCTCTGTAGGCGCAGAATTCAGTTTAATTTAAAAATTACTATCATTAGCTTGACGTTCTTTCTGTACCCAATCCCTTTCCCACGTCCTTGTCTATATCCTCGGAGTAACCACCATATTGAATATCCTTGCTTTTCTTTAGTTGTGTATGTTTATACCCCTAAAAATGTTCTGTCTCACTTGAAATATATGCTAATGGGATTATCCTGTATATTCTTTACTTTTCACTCAATTTACATCTTGTGATTCATCCATGTTGTTTTATGTAGCTATTATACAATTGTTGTCTCTGCTGTAGGACAGTCCATCGAATTAATATATCACAAAGTATTGACCTCTTCTAATATTGGTGGTTATCTGGATACATAAATCACTGTTTTTCCCAACTGCGAAGTATTATTTTGTAAACATTGTCACAGGTTTGTTTGGGTGCACATACATGTACAATGATCAAGAATGTCTAGGTACTTAGGCATGGAAGTGCTGGGCCTCGAGGTCTGTGCAAACTCGACTTCATCAGATATTTACCAAATTACATCTCAAAGATATTACATCAATCTACTCTCCCGCAAGCAATATATCCTAGCAGCTCAGCACTGTTGCTGATTTTTGATATTATCTACTTACGATTTTTTAAAAGAGGTATTAAGATTACCCACTTATATTCTGTAAGCCATGATTAAGTACATAATCTTTATAGTTTCTAATCAGTGATTGAGTACATAATCCTTATCCCCTCATTTAGAAAACGTTTACACTCATCAACACACATTCCTCACAAAATATTCGTACAGAAACTTCTGTGAGTGCACGGCGGCTAACTTTCCATCATATACGTATAGCTTTTGTTCATTTAATTAATGAATGTATCATATATAATGATTGAGATATATTTCATCGTTGACCACTAAATATGCCCTAACAATCAAAAGACACAAAAGGAGAAATGAAAATGTGAGGTTAACAAGCATATATACTTAAAAGGGGAAAAATCACTGTATTCCTTTGCATTTGCTTTAAAAACCTCTGTATTCAAATATATTTAAAATTATGTTTAACTGAAGTCTTTTTAGCCATAAATATATTCTTAAATGAACTGATGGTTCAGTCTGGCTGGTATACTTTATAGTTTACGTATGTTAAGAATATTCCCTTCTTTCCTTCTTTCCTTTCTTTCATATATTAATTTACTAAGTGATAGATATAATGCTAGGTCCTAATGTAAATAAATTCTTACTTAAAATATTTCTGTATTCTCGATCTACTTAATGTTTCAAATCTACATATGTTTGATATATATTTTAAATTTTTTTCTGTATAGACATACAGTAATGGAGGAGTGTAAAATATGCTGACCATCGATCATGATTTTCAGTCGGATAATCAAAGTCTCATGTGCATCACTCTCCTTCATCGAATCCCTGTTTTTCTCATTTACAAAAAGAGAGCATTTACTCTTTGATGTTCATAAAACATCAGAGATGTCTTATCCTGATGTTCATAAGATAATACAACAGAATCTTTCCTTGTTGAAGGAAGTAAAAGTCCATCTGTTATTATAAAACATATAATGTTTTATATGCAATGCTCTTTGCCTAATGGCAGGCGGTCCACCTAAAACACCTTGGGAGATGGGCAAATGAGTGTTTATCCAATCTCCCTCATGACCCATTCATTCAAAAGCAATAAAACACGCCTGCAACTTAAAAGTAAAGTTACAGTGAACATTTATACATATCAATGTATCTATGTATTATTTATGTGTACTTATGTGTATGCATATGATTTTACACTTTATTTCCATATGATAGATTTCTGGTGTTAGTAGTTAGGTCAAAGGAAGTGTACATTTAAAAATATTTAAAGTTACTTTCTGACACATATACCAAAAATGTTGCAATGATTTACATTACAAATGATAGTGTTTGAGATATAGCAGCGGTTTTTCAACCTATTTTGTCTCATGGCAAACATAAACTAAATACTAAAATTCTGAAGCACACCAAAAAAATATATTACATTTTTTGCCAATCTGACAAAAAGGTATAACTTTGATTGATTTACAAAATAAATAACAATAGTAATTATCTACCTTTTTGCTTCAAATTGACTTTTTTTCTTTTGGCTTCCTCAGTTTCAGCACAGCAGTGTGGGATGAGAGCACACGTGTGTGTGTGTGTGTGTGTGTGTGTGTGTGTGTGTGTGGGCAGAGAGGGGTTACTAGTAAAAAACATGCTGGACATCTAGTGGAGGGTGGACCAGAATGCCTTTTCTGCCTGTAGACTCAAGTGTATTCTTGAACTATCCAGGATTGTCTTTAATGTGGTCACTTCCCATAACCCCCTTTCCTTATTACCCCTGACCCTGCACTCTGGTCCATAGGCCTCTAGAGGGGGTTGCTGGCCCGAGGCTGCTGCCAGTGCATGGGCTGCCCCTTTGCCCCGCTTCCTGTTCTTGCTGATCCCGCGTTGGCTGAAAGCACTGGGTGCTCGGCCTACCAAGGGTGGCCCCGCCATGTCTTCTGCCATGGTACCATCTTGTAGATGAGATGGAAACTAACTGGATTTTTAAAAAATATATTTTATTTATCATGCTATTACAGTTGTCCCATTCCCCCAACCCCCTTTATTCCCCTCTGCCCTTTACACATTCCGCATTCCGCCCCCCAGCCTTCGTTCATGTCCATGGGTTGTACATATAAGTTCTTTGGCATCTGCATTTCCTATACTCTTCTTAAACCTCCTCCTGTCTATTTTATATCTACCATTTATGCTACTTATTCCCTCTACCTCAATAAGTGACTTTTAAAAAATCAGATGCCTACATTTGTGTATAAGGATTTCTGCTACCAAGAATTAACCAATCAAACACAACCTTATTATACGATGTGACCAATAAGATGCAACTCTATTGTATGACCTATATATTTATGGTTCAACACAGGGCATTTCACCAGAAGATGATGTTGTGTTGGCTGTTGTCATTTTTTATTTGGCAATTGAAGGGAAAAGAGGTCAGTGCCCCTGACTAAACAGTCAGGTATTACATGTCTTAAAATTCTTGCAGCATACTAGTTGAAAATCATTGAGTTATAATATCAGGCTATTTTGGACTGCAAGTTAACAGAGTATTGATTTTAGGTTATTTAAATAATAATAAAATTCATAATTTCCCATAATGAAGTCACAGAAAAATAAAAGGTTGTTTCCCACAATAATATAAAAATATTTAAATGAACACCTTAATTTCTCACTATATTTACTGGATTGAAATTCAGTGTTCTTGCTTTAACCTCTGTTGTGAATGAGTGCACGATTTTTTTATGAGGTTGAGGGATACAAATTCAGGACTATGTATAGATAATTCTGAGCACATTGTCAGATTATGTCCATCCAGCTATCTGCTTTGCCCGCGCCTCTCTGGACACACTCGGGAGTTTCTGTGTGTGTTGAGAGGTGCAGAAAATGGCAAAGTGACTTTTCATATCGATGCTGATGAGACGCTGAAGTGTTCTGGAGATCTCAGGTAATTGAATAAATTAACTGAAAGTACTTAGCAAATTAAATCACACCTGATTCTCAGATGATTCTTGGTGAAGAAAGCATCGCTATCTAATACCATCATGCAGAGACAGCAAGTAGGGGGAAACAGGAGGCATTTATTCTTTAAATAACCATCCCTAAGGGACTTTACAAAGAAGGTTCAAGAGCAACAGGGGACTGAACATCTGTGGAGCAAACTTTCAGGGAGATATAATGACTATTCAGACAAGATATAAAGGAGTTAACAGAAAAGTAGTTTGGGTTACCAGATCTTGCCTTCAGCAATCATACATTGTATATGGCACCTGTCATACCTTGTCTCTTTTATAGATTTTGAGCTTTATTTTGGAAATATAGCTGTTTCAAAATGATATACAGAAGCTACAGAGGTTTGGCCATGTTTACACAATAAGGTCTAAGTGCCAGTGAAGTGAAATTCTTTGCAATAAATCCCCAATAACAGCTTGTCTAAGCTAACACAAAATAATTAAAGGAAGCAAAGAGAGCAGATGGCTGTATTCTCACCTTTACAGATTATATCACTTCAATTAATAAAAAGCAAAAGAAAAAGAGTGCTGTACCATTTTGACAATAAGCATATAAATATTCTTTTAATCGTAGTTTACCATAGAAGAACAATATGTAACCACAATTTACAATGCCATTTTAGCGTTTTCGTGGGCATTGGATACCCTGTCCTTCAAAGAATCTTCTTAAAGCCTTTCTCGTGAGTGGTCCATTCTCCCCACTGTTAGGCAAGTTTCTAACTGCCTTTTACACACACGGTTATTATTTGATGCTATCAAGAAATGTTGCAAATAAATATTTAACTCAATGGTTGCCTTAATAGAGCGAGCAGATAATTAATATAGCCGTGTATTATTATGATGATAGGAATTTTGTAGTGTTTTTATTTTTTTGTAATTTTAGCCTGTATTGTTTTTCATTATACTACAGGCTAAACAAGAGGGAGTGTCTGGTTCATACAAGCTATGAACAGCCATTCAATTCAGGAAAACCAACTAAACAGTAGTGCCCCCGTGACTATCAGGGAGCCTGACTACCTTTCTCCCATTCTCCCAGTTGACTAGTGGGTTTCCCAACACTTTAGGTAAGAAAGGAACTCACCGCCATGGCATGAACTGACACAGCCCTTCCTCCAAGCAGACCACCCTGCTCTCAGTGTTACAACCGTGCTCAACAAGGCTGACAATGGGAGGAGAGGTCCTTCGAAATGGTAAGGAACAAGCAATAGATAAAATATCATTTTCTTTGAAGTTACCCTGTCACAGGAGCCAATTTTTCTTTTCAAAAAAATGTTCTCACTATACAGCAATACCTGTGATTAAAAGGAATATTAGCAATAGAAGGACGCATCTCTCTCTGAGGAGTTCAATGATTCTCCCTGTGAAGCAACCTTCCAGAAATGGAGAGAAAATTTGAATTTGAATTTGAATGACCAAGCTCAAGATTTGACAGGTGTGGAATTCAGGCTTCAAAATATTGAGGGTCAGTTTCGCATTTTTTTCAACTTCAGTGTTAATTCTGCAACAAAAAGGGAACTACCCCTTGACCACCATGGTTAAATTTACCTCCCTTTCTATTATACATAGCTTGAGGCCAAATGGTAGAGGCATTGAAGTCCTTAGCCTTCTTAGGTATCGGTTTAATTTACTACAAAATGGAGATATTACTTTAAACATTTTGGGTAAGTTAAAACAGGACCCTATGTAATAAAGTGTTTGACACTATAAGTACTTTGACGCTTAAGTACTCCATAAGCAGTAACTCAGGATTTGTTACAGGAATCTGTGCGATTCCCCCTGTACAAAACGAATTCATCTCTCCATAGGTAATCAGTAGCAACAAATGTCAAATAGGATTTGCCTTGATGTCCTTTAATCATCATTTCTACATGTCAGAGTTTATATTTAGAATGAAAACATCAGTTTTATGACTAGGAAGGAGTTGACACTATACTTAGAGAAATTCTAAATACTTTCTGTTTCAGAGACAATTTATCCACCTATACTTTGGAAATACTTCAGAGCTTTCTTCTGCATGAATGTACCTCAGGCAGTTACAGCAGGGAATGTCTGTGTGTGCCAATTTAGTATTCTGTATTTCATATTGGATTGAGTTCACTGGCAGTAAATGATAAATCAAGGACATTCACTTGCAAAATGTTTACAATTTTACAGACACAATTCTGGTAAATACAAATGACTTGGCTTTATTTTCTCATCCACAAACATCGCTTCAGAGTGGAGAAAAAGATGTGAGCTGAATGAAGTCAGAATCTGAAAGCCTGCATGACCTTGAGACATAATTATTGTCTCTAAGTTTTGTGCATTATTTTCCCAATACTTCTGGCTACTTAGGGAAAACTGCCACTTATTTTCTTTTCTTTGGGTTTAGAAAATACCCTTTTGAAGGAAAATAAATTCTGTCCTAAAATATTTGAGCTTTAACTGCATTAAGTAACTTTCCCCCTCAAATGTTATTAAGTCCTAGAACAGAACATTCTCAGAAGGCAGTGTTCAATGTATTCTTAAATACAGATACACTTTTGCAAAAAAAAAAAAAGATCAAGCAATAGTATTGCAATAACTGTGTAATGGTACCAGGTAGATACTAGGTTTACTGGGGGGATCACCGCATAAGTTATATAGATGTCTAACCACTATGATGTACACCTGATACTAATGTAATATTGAATGTCACCTGTAAATGAAAAAAAATGTTTAATTATTTAAAAAAAACTATTGGGAAGAATAGAGAAGAGTTTTAAGCATGGTAGGCATTAATCTAACTATAGCAATAATCATTTGGATGTGAAAGTTCTAAAAACAGAGAGTGTCAGAGTAAGTAAAATCAACAGTAAAGACGCAAGATCCGGCTATAGCTGGTCTAATAAAAACCCATTTTTAACATGGAGATTTAGCTGGGTTAAAAGTTAAAAGACAGAGGGAGATATATCATGCTGACATAATGAAAAGGCAGCTGAAGTAGCTAGAATAATTTAAAACAATGCAGACTTTACAACAAGCAAAATTATGAGGGATCAAGAGGGGCAATGCAGATGCTAAAGAAGTACATTCTCTACGAATACTTAATAATCTTAAATGTGTATGTAACTAGCAATAGATGTCAAATTACATGAGGTAAAACTGACAGCAATAAAAAGAGAAAAAGACAAATCCACTATTATAGTTGAAACCTCAACCTCCACTCTCAGTAATTCATAGATCGAGCAGGCAGAAAATCAGTAAGGATACAAATGAAGTGAACAGTACTACCCATTAGTCTGCTATAACTGACATTTAGGGAATACTCCATTTCATAACAGCAGAATATACATTCTTCTCTAGCTCATATGGAATATTCACCAAGATATCATGTGTTAGGCCATACAACATACATGAACAAATTTGAAAAGTAGCCATCAGACAAAGTATGTTCTCAGACCAACATGGAATTAAACTAGAAATTAATTAAAAACATAATTGAAAAATCCCCCAATATTTGGAAATTACACAACACACTACTAAAAACCCATGGGTCAAAGAAACATTTCCAAGAAAAATGAAAAGAATGTTTTGAACTAAATTAAAATAAAAATATAAATAATCCATATTTGTAGAATGCAGTGAAAGCAATTCTTAGAGGGGAATTTATAGCTTTACATGCATATGTTAGAAAAAAGAAAATATCCGATCAATAGCCTTTCCCTTAGAAAATTACAAAAAAAAAACATCAAGCTAACTCTGTAGGCAATAGAAGAAAAGGAATATTAAAAATTAGTGCTGAAATCAATGAAAAATTAGAGAAAATAAATAAATCCAAAGGCTGGTACTTTGAAATGATCAATGAAATGGCTAAATCCTAGCCAGGCTATCAAAGTCAAAAAGAGGCAAGATACATTCCCCATGAACATTAAAAGTATAATAAAGGAATACTACAAACAAATTCATAACCACAAATTTATTAAAGAGATTGAATTAATAATTAAAATAGTTCAATAAAGCATTAGGCTCAGAGGGTGTTACTGGTGAATTTTATTAAAATTTAAGGAATGAGAATAATGCCAATTATCTACAATTTCTTTTAGAAAATAGAAGCAGAGGAAAGCTACACTCAACATATTTAGCAGGAAGAAGCAGAATGGATGCATTTACCTTAATCAGGAACAATGCAACAATGCCCTTTCACTACTCAAATTTAACATTGTTTTGGAAGTCCTACCTAATGCAATAAGATATCTAAATATAAAGGTATACATATTGTAAAGGGAGAAATAAAACTTTTTTATTCATAGATATCATGAATGTTTATGTAAATAATCGTAAAGAATCTAGAAAAGAACACAACAAAAACAAAACCTCCTACAAGTAATAAGCATACATAATAAGACTGTAGGATACAAAACTAATATACAAAAGTCAGTTGCTTTCCTGTCTGCCTCAGTGAACAATGGGATTCTAATATTAAAAAGCCAATATCATTTATAGTATCAACAACAAAAAATGCAATGCTAAGGTGTAAATCAAATAATATATGTAGTCTATACGTAGAAAACTATAAAACACGGATAAAAAAAATCAAAGATCTAACTAAGTAAATGGAGTTAAATTTCAGTTCATGGATTGGAATTAGAATTAAGATATCAATTTATGTTAATTTAATCAGTAGACTAAACACAATTCCAATCAAAATTTCAGTAAACTAATTTTGTATCTTATATTGACGTTGATATGATATTGAAGAAACAGGAAAACATTGAAAGACTCACACTATCTTATTTCAAGACTTATCTGCCAAAGTATTATAATCAAGACAGCTGGCATTAGTAAAACAGTAGACAATAGATGAATGGGAAAGAATACAGAACTTCGTACAACAGATCAGCAAACACAGCCAGCTGATGTTTGATAAAGGCAAAAGACAACTCAGTGGAGAAAGCAGAGTCTTTTCAACAGATAAAGACTCTGTTGAAACAATTGTGTATCCATACATCAAAAAGAATCCAGACAAGATCTTGTACCTTTTATAAAATTTAACTCAAAATGGACCATATAACTAAACTTAAAATATGAAACTATAAAACTTCTGATAGAAAACAGATGAGGAAATCTACATGAACTCGGGGTGTGGTGATGAGTTTTTGGATGTAAAACTAACCGAACAATTCTTGAAAAAAATGAATCAGATCTTATTAAAAAGAAAACTTTCTGTTCTACTGACAGATTGTGAATAAAATGAAAAGTTACTGTGACAAAGTGTTTGCAAGATATATCTGATAAAGAACTTGAATACAAAACATACTAAGAAATCCTAAAACTCAAGAATAAGAAATAACTGGATTCTTAAAATGGGAAGAAAAACATCTGAACAGACATTTTACCAAAGTGAATAAAGACGACAAACGAACATATGAAAGGATGACCAAAGTCATTTGTCATTAGGGAAATGCAAATTCAAACAGAGTCACCACAGAGCACTTGGTAATGGCTACGAACCAAAAAACTGACAATATCAATTGTTGGCAGAAGTGTAGAGCTCCAGAATCTCGTTTATCGGGGATGTAAGCGCAAAATGGTACTGAACATTTAGGTAACAGTTTCCTAGTGTCTCATGAGGCTAAACATAGTCTCACCATAGGTTCCAACAATCACACTCATAGATACCTACGTGATTTGAAAACAGGTCCACACAAAGCCTGCATGCAAATGTTTACACATTGTGCTCATAATTTTCAGAAACAGGAAACCAACAAGTTGTTTTTGGATAGGTGAATGGATACTCAAACTGGTGCATCCATTCAATGAAATGCTACCCATCAGCACAAGTAACAGAGCACTAAAAATAATTTTAAAAATACTAAGAGAGCAAAATGGCAAAGCACTCCTAGCCAAGAGAGACCAAAAAAATCAACAAAATGTCCTAAAGAATTTAAAAACTAGTTTTTAATTGGTCAAAGCCTAAAATAAGCACTTTTCAAGGTTGTCACTTGATGGACCAACAGAAAATGAGCAATATCATTAATCATCAGAGGAATACAAGTACTTAAACATCAACTGAATAGATAACCCACAGCATGGGAGACAAATTTGCCAAGTGTAGAACAAATATTATGTTTTCAAGGGGACCAGAGGACAAACGCATTGCAGTGAAAATGGGGGTGCAGCGAGGACCAGTCCCATCTCAGAGAGAGAAGCATCTTTGTGAGGAGCGTGGGAGGGAGGCTGGGGAGGCAGGACTAAAGCACAGAGGGCATCTCCGGTGCTCCGACGAGGATCAGGTCACAGAGAGCGCGTGGAGGCCAGCCGCCAGCTCCCAGCGTTTCTTCCTCGAAGCTGTGTAGGGTGAGAGGCTAAAGAGCTGAATTCAACTCCCCCACCCCTGCCCAGGGCTAAATGAAATCTCTGGATTATTTTAGTGACAAAAAGATACAGATCCACCAAATTCCCAATAAGAAGCCAGTGGGGGTGGGGGGGATGGGCACATGCTCAGGCTAGGGATGATTACCACAGAATTCAGCACAATCCAGTATACTGATTACCTCCAGGGATAGAAGGATGATCTGATCGAGGAAGGGAGCTGGGGACCTTCTAGGAAAATTTTAATAAGCATCTTCATACTGGTTCTATGCCTGTTACTTTTCAATTAAACACAAATGATGTAATTATACATTCATGTTTGATGCATTCTTATGTAGCCAAAATATGTCACAATAAAAAAAAACACAACAAATAACCTAGGTTTCAGTAAAAATCAGAAATGTAACCAACCTCAGGTCACTTACACAGCAATTTCAGATCACGGAGAGGTAACATAAAATGATGTTAGGAATGCATGAGGATTCTTTCAATCTTGCAGATAAATTCTAAACTTGCACTTGGTTTGCCGTTTCTCAGTGTTCTGGTTTGCATTTGTTCCCCCAAAAATCACTTTAGAAGAAAAAGACAAATTGACAATAATATTGCAATATCACTTCATCATAACCTAGCAAAATAAATATAAAATAGTCATTCAGAAGAATAATTTTTTCCTCATCATCAGCCTGACTATGCCTTTTGGAAGTAACCTGAGGTTATTTGGTGTCGGCGAGGGTCTGACTGGGCTGCCATAACAAAATGCAACACACTGGATGACTTAAATATCAGAAACGTGTTTTCTCATTGTTCTGGAGCCTGGAAGTCCCAGATAAGGGTCTGGCAGAATTGGCTTCTGGTGAGAATGCTTTGTCCTCACACGGCCTCCCCTCTAAGCAAGCTGCAACAGGGAGAAAGTGAGCTGTCTGATGTCTCCCAGAAGGACTCCAGTCCTAATAGTCCAGGGCCCGGCCCTTAGGACCTCGTTTTATCCTAGTTGCTTCCGTAAAGGCTATATCTTCAAATATAGCCACACTGTGTTAGGCCTTCAACATGTATTTGGGTGGGGGGTATGCAAACATTTAGTCCATAATGCCAAGATTTTTTTTTTTATAAAAAAATGACTGTGGGAATAAGGAATAAAATCCTTAAACCAAAGTAGCAATTTACATTTTATGAATGATTAGTTGCATGTCGATCCTTGGAGTACATGAGTGATATTCATGCTTCTCTCAGTTAAAAGTTCACTTCTAGTTAGGAGCATTCCTCACCTGCTTTCTCAGTAAATATATCTCTATAAACAAATTAGTGAGAAACTTGGTTTCGTCGTGTTTAAAATACTCTAAGGAAGCTGTAAATGATACTTGCTCTGGACCCATAGTCTAAAGAACCGACTGCAGTGCAGCAGAGCCTGCCAGAGTCTAGGATGCGAAAATTTGGCAACTGTTATTTCCTTCCCTCAAGCACATCATGGTACCAGCTGTGAGGCCCATAAACTTCCAGACAATTAAAGATGTCCACTTTTACATGGAGATTTAAAAGCTATAAAAGTCACGTGGAAGGAAAGTGGACCATTGCCATGGATAAGAAAGAGGCGTTATGTGAAAGCCACTGTCCACTGTGTCCTACAGAGCCTTGACATTTGTCTCTCTGTCATCACAGTGAGCCACAGCGTGGTCCGGCCCAGACCAGGGAGGTCTCTTCACTGTCCAGACGCCCAGTGCAAGGGTGGGTTCCGAATGGTGTTTCTCTGGGGTTTTAGTGTTAACATTTTTCTTCTTCAACTTGCCATCCTTCCGTTGTTGTTTTTGTTGTTGTTGAGATGAATGGCACGGAAGATCATAAATTTCATGTTCTAGCAATGTGCTTGTATTTCATATTTGTGGTTTTGCTCAGAGTGAAGAAAAGAAAGGGGGCCAGGAGATGGTGACTTCATGAGATGAATGAAAAATCAATCCAATTAAAAACCATTTTTTCCCCCTTGAAGCTTTCAACCAGTTTGGAGTTTCCAGTTCATTCTTTAAACTATGAAAAAACGCTTTCAGTAATTTGGGTAGTTAGCCAAAACACGGCCATTTTCAAATGATGTTGAGAAGGCTCTATAACTTGAAACTTAAAAATGAACCATCAATTTGAGTCTCACTGTTGTTTTAGGATTGCAATTAAACATGCCATATGGCAGCTAATCTGCAAATAATACGTCTGTGATCATTTGTGGAATTTCCCTCCTCCAGACTTCTATTCCAAGCTCCATTTAAATAAAGAAGCATCTTGAGAGTTACAGTTACCACACTTTCTTTCTAAGGGCTGGAGATTTTTAATGTTTCTGTGTAGCCATGTATAAGCATAATCTGAATTTAGCATAAAAGAATTAGGTTCATGATGGAAGAGAAACAGAGAAATGACAGAATTTTTGTCACCTTTCCATCAATAGTAAAAAAAAAAAGCCCTAGCTTTGCTAAGTATCTATAACTCAATAATATCTCTGTTAAAAATAAGGAAGTGTAACACATAGTTTATCTTCAATGAATATGTCACAATTGAAGAGACAAAGTACAGACACCATACACAACCACGAATTATATGAAGTAATACATGCATGGGAGAAAAGTATGCATAGGAATAGTTAAGAGAAGGGAAAAGTCACACCTTTGAAGCTCACCTTTTCTTCTTCGGGAAAACTGTTCATTTTTCAAGACCCCCTTTAATGTCACTCTTCTAACACATACTTTCCTGGCCCGCCCTTGACCTTCCCCCGGCCCATAGACAGATGGGAATCTTCCTTCTCTGTGTTCCCTCAGCACTTAGCACACATTACTAGGACTTTTGTAGTCTGAGCCTTTCCCTCCAGCCCGTAGCTAAAAAAGATTACGCCTTCACAAAAGCTGTCAGCTTTTCTCTTTCACAACATGAAAGTGCTGCCCGTTATTTCAGGTTTGGTCTTGAAGAATCTAGAGAAATGTAGGATGGGAGGAGGACTAAAGGTTTTTGGATCAAGTTCAGGAGGGGATGAGCATCATCATGCTGAGAGATTAAAAGGATACAAGGGGTGGATACAAAAAAACCTGGAATTATTCTCTGGAGGGCAGGCCTTTTGTATTACCGGTTTCCCCTACAAGGTGAATATTCTAGGAAACCATCTGTATCAGTGTACCAGCTGGCATTGTTGTAAGAGGCTGCATCAGGCTTCAGTGAATTTTATTTTTGAAGATTTTGCCCATTTCATGATGAGTAACTGATGAGCACACTGGCCCACAATGCACTGAGTGTTCAGCAGTTTCTGACCAAAAAGGGCATGACCCCCTACTCACCCGATCTCATCACTACTGACTTTTCTTGGTTTCCCCAGATGACATAAGTCCTCAAAGGGAAACATTTTGCTGATGTGGAAGAGGTGAAACAAAAAACAGCAGAAGCACTAGAAGGCATGAAAATCAATGAGTTCAGAAACTGTTTTGAGCAGTGGAAAAAACAACTCGATAGGTGTATTGCATCAAATGGAGAGTACTTGGAAGGTCACTGAAGTTTAAACATGGAAGAATAAATACACAATATTTATAAATAATTCCAGTTTTGTTGGGTCCCCCCTCTATTGAACAATTTTCTAGAAACTTATGAATCAGACTGCCTCTGATGGCCTTCAGTGCATGTGGAGAAAAAAGAGACCCCTCCCATGAAATAATATTTGGTCCTGAATCATGATTCGTATTGGCAACAGTCCTCAGATACTAACTCTTCTAAGTCATGGTTTCATAACCACGCAACCATGGCCTCACAGGCAACATAACACTTACTATACTTTCTACAATGCATTGAGCTAATCTGTTTAATAACTTTTTAGGGGGGCAATATTTTGATAGAATAACTGCCAGAGATATTTCTCTATCAACTGTCCTCAGTAGGTCTGAGAAAGAGATGATGTCCTGATGAAGACCCCTGGGAAAGGGACTGCAACAGTTTGGGCAGTGAGATCCTTGGTGTCAGATGCTGGTGGGAACATGGGTGAGAACGCCAGGTTAGCGAGTCTATTATTTTATTGTCGTGGAATTTTGGCTTCCTCTTTTGAAATATCCGTCAAGCCCCTAGCATTTCCCAAGAGTTAAGTGCGTGAATTTTTCCCTTGCCAAATGCCAGATGGTGGTTGTCTGATTCGTGGCATTAAAAATAATTGAGCAAATCACTCTGTAATTATTTTGCCCCATCTTCCAACCTGCAAGTCTTTCTATGTCTTTCTTCCAGACAATGAACAGACAAACAAAGGCTGAGGCTGTGCGTGTCCTTGCTTAAACTCCAGGCATCAATTCATCTTGCAGTCAGAGGTGGAGGCCGAGTGTGCTCAAAGGTCATTAAGCAAGGTGCATCATGGATCTGGCCTTTGCCACTGCTGCTGGGGAGGTGATGGGCTGAAGATACAATTATTCACTCTGAGAAATATCTTCTTTTGACTTGTATATTCTCGAAATTAAAAAAAAACTGTGTTTGAGTCCAAATTATGCAAAATCAAAAACTCTATTGGTATCTGCTTCATGGAGATTTGGATGCATTAAATGAAAACCCATGGCAAGTGGGCAGCGTGGGTTACCAGACTGGCATTGTCAAGGGGATCTTGGTTGTCTAGGCCCGACCAATAATACCTGGTGGCTATGAGGGGCCAGATTAGCCCTCTTATATTTATTATATGGGAATCAATTTTTTCGTAGTCCTGAAAAATAGCCTATGCAATCTCTACTCTACAAATTAGAAACAAAACTATGATATGATAAAGGAAGATTTCCACGGCAACATAGCTAACTGGGGGGGATATTTGAGATTTAAATTCAGATCTGTCCAACTTCCAAGTAGTACTGAATTGCTCATTTCAGTATGAACCTTTATCTCCTGTTAGACCTGATTCTAAACTTTTCTACTATTACTATTAACTCCCAATTTAGCTATAACTGTAAGTTCTTAACTTTGAGTAATTGCTTAATATAAAAATAAAAAATAATTATACATGATTTTATTATTTTCATGTAAGTTATAAGTAAAATAGTAGATATATCCAAATACATATTGATTAGGCACCTAGTATTGTTAGGTTCTGTACTAGTTTAGAAATAAAATGAAAATTAACACGAAATTTACATATTTTCTAAATTTCTCAAATTAAAAAATATGAATTCAAATATTAATAAAGTTATAGCAAAAGGGAAGTATATTGGCAAGATAACTTTGGTAATTGGATATTATGTACTATAGAGGAAAATACTGAATATCTGATGCTACTTCAAGCCCATAATCCAGATATTCATTTGACACGTGGGAGGAGATATATGGAAGGACATTTATTGCAGCACTATTTGCAGCAGCAAGAAAAAGGTGATGCCCCAAAGTTCAAGAAAAAGGTGAATGATGATTATGGTATATCTATGTTCTGGAAAATGGAAGGAAGTAGCCATAGAGATAAGGGAGGTGACATCTACTTTTCCAGAAAGAGGGCTAAGACATTGCAGAAAATGTTTCAAAAAAAGTGTGCTAATATTTAAAAACAAAGATACATTTATTTTTATCTCCCCCATTTTGCAAAATGGAAAACGATCATCCTAGAGAGTTTAAATAACTTTTCAAGGCTCACCCAGATCCCTGAGTACACAACTGAGATCTCTGGGTCCCTCTCCAGACCATACTCCTAAACTAGAAAGAAGCTGAGACAGGGCTTATGGGGAGAACCTGAGAGACGATCTAACTCAGTGGCTTTCTTCTAGTACTTAAGCGCCTGAGAGGGTATATGGGGTTATAGAGGGACCACTCTGTCTTCACCCTTCCCCACCCCCATTGCAACTGTCTGCTTCAACTAGAGCATCTGAAAATTTGGGAGGGTGGAGATGTTCTTTAAGAGTTGGATGGGAAAGTTTTAAAAAAGTGTTCTATCCTAACACTGATGTGAATCAAAATACCTCAAGTTAAAAATTGGGAAACTAAACAATTAAAATTTAAAAAAATAAAAATTAGGAAACTGAAGTCCAGAGAGGGAAGCTAGGTTGCCCAGAGTCACAACACAAAGAGCCAGCAATCACTTTGTCCTCCAAGTCCAGGGTGTCTTCTACCTTTTTGGCACCGGGGACTGGTGTTGTGGAAGATAGTGCAGGGGGAGGGAGTGTGGACGGCGGAGCGGGGTGCAGGAGGCGAAGCTCAGGTGAGCTCAGCTCCAGCCAGGTTCCTAACAGACTGTGGACCACAGCAGTCCTGGGCTGGGAGGGGGGTTAGGGATCCCTGTTCCGCTGTATCTACCGTGCTGCCTCTAGCATGCTCAGATCTTAACCTTGAGGCCATTCTCAGACCTTAACCTTTGGTGCCTCCCTCCAATGACTTCCTGCATGTCACCTTCCCCACCTGGGGCAGGGGGCAATGTCTTAGCCCTCTTTCTGGAAAAGTAGATGTCACCTCTCTTATCTGTATAACTACTTCCTTCCATTTTCCAGAGCATAGATATACCATAATCATCATTCACCTTTTTCTTGAACTTTGGGGCGTCTCCTTTTTCTTGCTGCTGCAAATAGTGCTGCCATAAATGTCCTTCCATATATCTCCTCCCACGTGTCGAATGAATATCTGGATTACGGGCTTGAAGTAGCATCGGGCCCTACCCGGGGAAGGTGACATGCAGGAAGTCATTTGAGGGGGGCCCCAAAGGCCACAGAAGTGGGAGTGGGGCCCGAAGAGGAAAACTACTGATGGGCAAGAGAGGGTGATGATACTTTCTCTAGTTTGCTTTCAACATGTATTTTCAGAGGTTCTGTTTTTCTCTTGGAGCTGGAATAAACTTTCAAAGGGTACTAATTGCATGCTTTGAGGGGAAAAAATGTAATTGCTTCACAATTTAATTGAATGTGGATAGATTAGTTTCCGCCGACGGTTTGTTTGTCTTCTTTTAGTAATGGAGGCTCTGAAAGAACAGCGATGAGCAGAGGAAACCAGCTCTCAGGGCCCAAGCTGATGGGTGTCCGGAATGTAAACGCTGGTCTCATTTTCTGTGTTGAAATTCGGGGCCATACTTATCTTCTTTTGTTCCCTTTATCATTAGTTCCTGTGACCTTCACAAGTCACCAAGAAGCTTCAAAGTTGGAAATACTTTTTGTTTTACAATGTTGTAGGAAAATACTGAACTAAAAAAACGGAACACCTGCTTTAAATAAACTTGAAGAAATCTCTTTTAACCCCACATCATTGAGTTTTTGCTACCTGTAATTAGAGCTAAAGAAAATGGATGCATTCCAAGAATATTTATTGATTGACATTTAGGGAGAAAAGCTTCTCTCTCACTCTAGCTGTTTCCATCCGTGTGAACGGAAATTAGTCAATGCACCTATTGGTTTGTCTCTGTGTTTTTACATGCCGATCCTTTGGGGCTGCAGTGACCTTATCTGATTAGAATAATTGAGAAGAATAAACTGGCCAGCCTCGGTTCAGCTCCTTGTTTTTCACTGTAAGCCAGGAATCTCACCGGATCCACCACCAGGCGTATGTTCTTTTGTGACAGGCCAGACCCAGTCGGGCACTGTGTGAGTCAGGGAAGAAGTCAGCTAGTTCCCATTTGGTGGTCATGCTGCCCTACAGCCAGTCATGTAGAGAGTGCTTTGACCTTTCTCTACACTTGTTCCCCCCACGCTCTCTGTCTTCTGGGAACGCATGTGGAAAAGAGACCTTGGTACCTTGAATGTGTCAGCCACTCTTCTACATCTGGGAAGGCAGTGGGGGCATTGACAGATAAGGGCTTTTCAAGTAGAACTTGCATTCTAGGAGAAGAGACAAATAATAAAAAGCAATGAAAACATGAGATAATTGTTTTGTGATAATGTTATGAGACAAAGCGACGAACTGAGGTGGTTACTTTAGTCCAAGTAGTAGTGGACATTTGAACTGGGTCTGAATCTAGAGAAATTGGCAGGCATGTGAAACTTTGGGGGAAGGACATTTCAGGCAGTAGGGAGAGCACGTGGAAAAATCTTGCCATGTTTAAGGAACAGGAAAAATGCTAATGTGACTGAAGCAACTGATAGATGGGAGAAAAATAGGGAAATTAGAACAGTGATAGGCAGAAATGTACCTGTACAAATGAAAGGTATATTATTATTTTTAAAGATTTTATTTATTTATCTTCAGAGAGGAAAGGGAGGGAGAAAGAGAGAGAGAAAGAGAGAAACATCAATGTGTGGCTGCTGGGGGTCATCGCCTGCAGCCCAGGCATGTACCCTGACTGGGAATTGAACCTGTGATGCTTTGGTTCGCAGCTCATGCTCAATCCACTGAGGTATGCCACCCAGGGCAAAGGTATATTATTTGATAAAATATCACAAACATACTATCTTTTAGGTGATCCTAGGAAAATTTGCAGGTATTCAGATCCTTCTTTAAAGTGAATTTTGAGAGTTTAGAATAAAAAGATTAAGTACTAAAAGAAGATTTAAGTGGATATTGCATTTGTTTTGTTATTTTACTAATTTTCCCATGCCCAACACCCATTATCCATTCTTCAGTTTCATTTTCAGATATTCCAATGATCATGCACAAAAATGAGTTTGTAACATTTGGTCACCTCACTGTATCTCTCTCTCTCTCTCTCTCACACACACACACACACACACACACGCGCGCGCGCGCATACACAGAGCCTGAGAGTGTCAGAGAGAAAGAATGTATTGGCAGTTTAAAAAGACAAGCAACTGACAACTGGGAGTCAAAATACCTGGGTTGTTTCTAGGTCTGTCTCTGCCATCAAGGGGGATGTAAGTAAAGCCCCTTGACCTCAATATCTTCATTTAGCAGAAATCAGGACAATCCCGTGTCTTCCTTTCTCTCAGCTACCCAATGGAATTCAACTCTTTCAATTCTGCCTCTGAAACATGCCTTAAATTATCTCATTTCATTCCCACATCTACCGAACAAAATCTTTCTGATTATCCTCCTACATTTTTCTATACTATTTGCCTGTTTCTCTACACAATTTCTTTCACAATTGTGAAATCTCTTTCACGATTTATAGAGGTTTGATAACAGTGCAACGAAGAAAGAGAGCAAAAAGAAATGGAGAGCAAGGTTATAGTATGCAGCTCATTTATTTAATAAATGGCACAATGCTCCTGTTAAAATATCCATTCAAGTAACAGCAGGTTAAGGACGGTGGAGTAAACACACTTAGTTCTGCAGTGTTGACACTGAGTGCAGGGTGCTGAGCTATTTAAAATAGCAGACCAAAGAGATATTTTGTGGGCCTTCCATTTTTCACTTTAATAAATTGAACACCAAATTTAAATGAGAGGACGGTTCACCAAACATTCCAATGTTGAGCCTCTCTTGAACATGGGCAGACCTGGCATTTATGCCTGTGTCTTTGCACAGGTGACCACGATCTGACCTTTGGGAGAAGCTGTGCCCTCAGGAGCAACCACGCGGACCTGCAACTCTGTTCGGCCCCACCCTGCTCTCTCCAGGTATTTGCAGTATTTGTATTACCTGACTCACACCTGTAGGCAGTGAAATTTATGTCTCCTGAGTTAAGTAAGCTGATGCCTCTAAAAATAGGAAGGTAATTAAATTAGACAGACCTGGCTTTGTGTATCAGCTCCTTATCTTACCTGCCCTCCAGCCATGCACAAATCTCGGGGGTTTTTTAGGTTCCCGCTCTGCAGCGGGAGATGGTAACATTTACCTCACAATGCTGATATGTAAATGAAGTGTTTTAAAGTCTTTGAAAGCACCCTGAAAAACCCAGTTTAGAGCTCACTCATTAAGTAGTTGTTGCTGAAGAAGACTTGAGGGGGACTGCGGTGGGGCTGGGGTTTCCAGTCAGCCTCTCAGCCGTGTAATGGACGTCTCTTTTGCAATGTTCCAGTTATCCACACAGTCTTCTTTTGCAAACATTTTTTTCTTTTGCACTAGAAGGAAAAAAAAAACTTTTCCAAAATAACAAGCCACTTGATTTGGTTGTGGTAGTATTGAGTTCACCACGGGCTTTCAGAATGATTATGTGACTCAGACTTACCCAGTTTAAAGAATTACAACCCTTTCCGTCTGCCCTCTCTCGTACATAGAGAGTGACTTCAGGGATGGGCTTGTAACCAAGTCAGAAGTGGTGATGAAGATGACGTAGTCACAAGATTTTGATGCGATGATTGAAAAAATCTTTTTCTCGGTCCTTGCCCTTGAGGTGGTGAGGATGTGACTTTGGGCTGTCAGGGGCCACCTAGTGGACAGAACTGGGAAGAGAGCATAGTGAACACAGGTCAGGGAAAGCTGGCTGGAAATGGATACCTAAGAAGGAAGGAGAGAGAAAAGACCTCATGAGATTGTTTGAACGTGGATTAAGCTGTTTCTGAAGATAGCACTTCACCTGCACATTCTAGTATAACTTTTTCTCCCCCACTTTCTGCTTGGTTTGATGAATATAGTTGAAATGTATTTTTGTGAACAATAAGCAACAGACTGCTGATTAATCTTTATCGATACGTATTGATATCTATCATCTATCTATCACTTCCAGAATTAGTCATTGCAACATTAATGCCTGTTAAACTGGGTCACTTTGAAAGAACCTATGTTTCATTTATATCAAAATGAATTTTGTTATAACTTTTCTCCAAGTTAAGCTGTATGCATTTTCATTTTAGTATTAAGTTTAATTTTAGTATTCATCTGGACTAATGGTGGAGGGATAAAGCAATAGATATAAAACAATATAGGTCCTTCTGGGAACTTCCAGTGTCTTTGATTGAGGGAACAACACAAAATGTCAGAAGAGGACACCTCTGTCTCCGCAACCTCAGCCCCAGTGAACTGCTTCACCAGTCAGCCCATTTTTTGAGAATCTGGGATAATTTCAATATAAGGTCTCTATTTGATGATAGGGAGTTATTATTAAAACTGTCAGAAATAGGAACAGTGTGTCGATTAAGTGGACAATGATCTTGATTCTTAGATGGTGCCTTCTGGAAACAGAGGTGAAATGTCATGATGTGTGCAAATTATTTTCCATATTTAAGTACTGTTTTGAAAAATCACTCCTCCACCACGATCAACATTTTCTAGCTCCAGGAGGGTTGGAGCCAGGCCTGCCTATGTACCATCATCCTCTTGTTCACAGTTTCAGGATGAGCTTGATCAATGAGACACATTCTTTTCTTGCTGTACAGTTTGAGTTTGTGAGTCAGGAGATGCCAACAACAGCTTCAAAAGTTTACAGTGAGGGCCTCCATGAAAATGAAGTCAATGCAGAGAAAATGTGATAGAGGCATGAAGAGAAACTGATAACTGATGAAGTCATTCGAATCCCTGGATCCAGCCATGCCTGATATCTGCCCTTTTATACAAGTCAATAAATGCATATTTTTATTTCATCGAATTTGAGTTGGATTTTGTCATTGCCTCTGAAGAACTTCTTACAAATACACCACAACATCAATACTTTAGGCCTTGATATTTAGCCTTTAATTTTATAGTCTATTATTCATGAATAACCAATGTGAATTCATCAGTCCTCTGTAATTCAGCCCCAACTGCCAGTTCTCTAAGACCATAGACCATCCATGCCTTATACCTCTGAAGTATCTCCCACTGGACCTTTATATATTATTATATAGTAGATGCTAAATACATAATGGCTGCTAATGAATAGATGTTGATTGATAGGGAGTAATTGTGCATCATTGCTCTTTGTTAAAGTGCATGTGATGGATAGACTAGTGACACCAGTGGAGAAAACTGCCCGTGGTGGGGGATTAAATACCTTCTGTCTATACCACTATTATTCAGAAGGTCAATTTAGCTTTCTTTCTTTCTTTCTTTCTTAGTCAAGAAGCACTAACAATTGCCTAAGAATGATAGTGACACTGATAACTAACTGACTGACTCACCTTCAGTGAACACTTTCTATGTGCCAGACAGCCTGCGAGCTACTTCAGCTGCACCATCTCATTTACTCTCTTAACAACCCTGTGAAGTACGTAACTTATTTATTGCTCTCATTTTACAGATGAGAAACTTGGAGCTGATCATGTCTGAAGGCTCGTCCTAATGTCTTATAGTGGTGATACTTCAAACTCAGGTAGATTCCAAAGACTGTGCTTTAAAGAAAGTCTGTGAGTATTTTCATGAAAGGACAGGAATTCAACCGCCAATGACATACACTTTATTGGGGAAGGATAATGTGCCTTTAACTCAAATCATTTCAAATATCCGTCCACATTTGGTAAAAATCTACCCAGCACTTTTTGAGTAATCTAGTAAATATATAGATGTCGCTAGCGGGGGAAAGCCTGAATAAAATGGTGTCGTTCTGGCTCCGTAATCTGTCTTCGGCAAAAATTGGAAAGACGCAGTTTTTCAGAAAGTAGTGTCTCAGATAAATTACCCAAAGAGTAAGTCTCCCCTTCTTCAGAGCACCACATGGGCCTTCGTCCTTCCTGGGGCACGGACTGGCAGAGGGAGGGTTCATTAGTTTTCTGATGAATTAGAAACATCTGCGAGGCTGATGGATTGCTCATCTAGAAAGGACAAAATAAAATACTATTAATTCTTTATTAAGGGAAAAGAAGTACCAACATTTCCAGTAAAACTGATGTATTTATCCACACAACTGAAGGTCTAAACTCACTAAATATGTTAAATATTATTTCTTATGTTGAAATGTAATTCATGCGTCGGTAATTGGTTGTTTTTAGAAATAAGTAAACATTTTGTTTCATTTATTAACATATAAGTATATATTCTTTTAAAAGGGGATTTTAAAAGGAAAAAGGAACATGTGATACAATTATACAGAACTCTAAATTACTTTGAAATAACTCAATTGGAAACAGAAAAGAAATGAAAATAAAACCAGGAAAGTTTATTCTGAGATATTTTAAGAGTTAAATCTTATTTTCCTTCAATTTCTTTACAGAACCGTTGGTTCTTGAAACAGATATGTAAAAAGATGACCTAAAACCTTTGTGAATCTTAAAAGGTCAGACTTCATTGTATGCAGTTATTTTTAGCTGCGCTTTGTAATATCTTTAGCAATCAAGAAGATAGGAGATTTGTGCTTCTACTCCTATCTCAGATGATACAAAGACCGAAACCTGCTATTAAATTTTTATTATTAATCACAGTATAATGTGTATTTATAAAATTACTTCTCTAACAAGTATTCATAATTAAAGTAATTTTCAAAGCCCAAGTAGGAGTCAAAACTGGTAACCATTTGAAGAAAACGATCTATAATCTGTTTAGCTTGTTATCATAAATTGATTTCATTTTGTAATACCGAAGCAAAGAATTTTTCAACAAAGCTGAGACAGATTGTGTATTCTTTAACTATGTAATTAAACCTGTTTTACAGACTAAGAGCTGACTGACAAAGCTAGACTCTGGTACAATGTAAGAGTCAACACTTTAGTAAGGATAAAGGCCATGGGAAATATGATTAAATGATGTTTTTACAACTTTATAGGGCATGAAGCAAATGCCAAAAGAACTTGAGTCTCGTGAGTGTAAACCTTGGATAAAGGATTATGATTTATTCCATTTTTATTTCTGATTTGGTAGGTGTTGGTGAATATTAAGAAAAACTATTTCTGTATAAGGAACATGCATTACCAAGAGATCTGTAATCTCTTTCCAAAAAGCCTGAGGGTATTTTGATGAGATGGCTGGGCTCCAGGTCAGTATCTCCACTGTGGATACAAGAAAACATAATTTATAAGAAGACCATTGGCAGGAGTGCAGTTCAGATGTTTAGACTAAGAACGTGTGTGTGAGAACAGACCCAGGCATTGTCTAGCAGCAAAGCAGACACCTCACTGAATCCAACCAGTACAAATGGTGCCGTTTGAATCTTTCAGGGTTCAAATTCTTTAATTCCCTAGATTCACATTCTCTTGTAGTTAAAATGAAACCTAATAGAGTTGCAACCAAAATAGATTAAAAAAGTAGAAGTGCTTGTTTTAAAGAACTGTTTATTTTTTGTTTCATTTTAATAGCTAAATTCTCGAACATTGTAAGTATTAGACTCATAAACTCCATTTACACACAAAAAATATACAAATTATCAGAACCAAGTCTATTATCTAATTAATACTGCTGATAGTGAGAAATGCATATGCAAAAGGCTCTGATTTAAGCACATAACATTATATGCATTAAGTAAGATATTCATTACTATATGCAGCGGGTTCTGTTATTTCTCCAGCTTATCCACGCAGGCACAGTGAGATCGGGCAACTCGACCAAATATTCAGCTCGTAAGTGGCAGAAATGAGCCTTGAATCCGGATTTATTCCAGAGCTTGTGTTCTTAACCATGATACTGCACTGCCTTGCTCAAAAATGGAGACATTCATTTTTTCTTTTTAACATTCAATAAGAGATTGCCTCTACCTAGCTGGCATTTGCAAGGAACAAAAATGTGTCAGAGTGACACTTGTGGAATGCCAGGAAATTTAGCATCTTCTCGTGATGACTGTTGAAGGTATCTGCCATTAATAGGCTCATTACGAAAACCAAAATTAATTTAGGGAATTCCAGATAGAACGCAGACATATACCTAAACTTTTTGGAGAATCTATGATAGATTTCACGTGGTTTCTTTTCTGTAAAACCTTTATTGAGAAACAATACAAGGTGGGTTTTCTGCGCAGTTGTCTGGCTCACTGTGCTCTCTCAGTGACTGTGTATGTACTGTAACTACTGGTGGTGTAGATTTTGGAAAATGATGGGGATTGGGGAAGATGACAGATTTTGAGTACATTTTTAAAAAATAGTGCTCACTTCTGACATTTAGAAATAAAACATCTTTTGAGAATTTTATATGAACAAGAGTTTTATGAACTGGTGAATAAATGTAGAAAATTGGGCTATGTCCAAACCGAGAATACTACTCAGAAAAAAAGGTACTAATGATATATTTAATAATATGGGTGAGTTTCAAAATCATGACACTATATGAAAGAAGGTATACAGGAAAGACTGTGTATCATATGACTTCATTTATATGAAAGTACAGAAAAGTCAAGGCCATAGTAACAATGCAGATCAGTGATCACCAGGTGCCTGAGTTAAGGGGAGAGGACCAATTGTAGACAGGCACGCAGAAGACTTGAGATGTTCTTGTGTGTGATAACGGTTATTATAACAGATTATCTATCTATCTATCTATCCATCTATCCCTCCACCCATCAATCCATGTATGTATGTGTGCATAAGTGCTTATATATACACATACACATACAGATGAATAAAGAAAATGAGGTATATACATAAAATGGACTATCATTCAGCCTTTAAAAAGAAGGAATTCCTGACATATATGACATGGATGACCCTTGAAGACATCATGCTAAGTAAAATAAGCCAGTCACAGAAAGACAAACACCGCACAATTCCACTGACATGCGTGTTATCTAAATTAGTCGAACTCATAAAAATAGAGAGAAAAATGGCTGACAAGGGCCAGGGAGTGGGAAATGAGCATAACATTTTAATTATGAAAAATGAAAACTTCTACTAAAGAATTTCTGTACAACATTTTGCCTAATATTAACAATATTTTATTGTACACTTAAAAATTTCTTGAGGATACTTTTCATGTTTTCTTACTGCAATAAATAAAGTTATAACTAAAATGATAAGTAGATCAATACATAGTCAAACTGAAGATAACTCATTTTTTAGTGACTAGAAAAAAAGAACAGAAAAAATCCAAAATATAGAGTGTTTATAGTAATCTAATGCAGAATAAACAGTGTGTTTTGGGGTATCTAGAAAATTTACTAAAATATACCATATCCTGGGCAATAAAGAGTTCTCAAAATAAAGATTAGTAATTACACAGTGTATGTTCTCTACCCATAAAGAAATTTAGTTATAAATAAAAATTTATAGTACAGTAAAAACAATTTATAAAAAATTAAAAGATCAAATTTTAACTGAACTAACATCTTATTCAGGAAATTAACTGGACTTTAGGAACAAAATTTGGGGTGATAGCTCAATATTTTAATTTAATAGTGACACTTTTCCATTTCAGTAAATGTTTAACTCCTTACTATCAAATTTGACCTTTTAAGATTTAGTAGTACACATTTTATTCCTCGTGGTCACTCAACTAGTACATGTTAGTAGGGAAAAAAACTCCACTCATATAAGAAAAATATATATTTACCTGTTAATTAATTAAATGCTCATTTTCTTAACAAAAAAGCCATTGAAAGACAGAAATTAAATTGCATATCATAAAAGGCTTCAATGCACTTGGTGAATATAAGCCTTTGTTTAGCTAAAGACATAGATTGTACTAAGAACATTGGTCCCTTTGTTTTCTTAAAATTTTAATTATATTTCTTTTGTTATTTTGTGTGTGTGTGTCAATAAAGTCAAAAGTCCTCAGAAAATCACAAAGGCTTTCCTGGATTAGAATGAGAGATCTGTATTCTATATATGCACTGTTATTAACTAACATCAAAACCTTGCTCAGAATTTTTCTAAACTTTGTTGTTTAGAATCCCTCTCTTGATGAAAAATACTTCGTAAGGCCGGATTATGTCACAATGGTGTCATGGTCACCTGATGCAAAGGATGGAACTTGGCAATTTTCAATTTAATAATGCTTGAGAAGTCACTATGACTTCATATACTGTTAGGAAAGTTATGAAATTTTAGACAATGTGATAATATAGAAAAACATTTTTCCCTTAGAATTGTATTAGCAGTCAGTCATTACAGCAATTCTTATTTGGAGAATAGTTATATATCCTAGGAGAAAGGGGCCATGAGTTCTTAAGAGCAGCCAAAGGAGGCTGGCCTTGCAGGAATCTTCAGTAGACACATCCCGACTGCACTGTGTCGGGTAAATAGCGCACAGAGGGGGCCTCTCAGCGTGTGATCTTTCAGAAAAAGCCCCTCATTAAGCCCCAGCATAATGTCTTCACAAAAAATGCATCCATACCAAGTGCTATAAGTGAATTCAAACACTGTTGGAAAATATACGTTTACTTTTTATTTTATTCATGTTAGTGGAAAATAATAAGAGTGTCTTATAGGCTAAAGACATTTCTCACTGAGGTTAGAGTTTATTTATTTGCAGGATTTTGTATTTTTTCCCCTTCAATTAAATCAAGTGATTTTACTCTCTTATTTGCTTTGTTCACTTGGACAGGGTTTTTTTATATCTCAAGGCTCAGTAAAGATACCACTTTTTTCCAAGTCTTTCCTGACTTTGCACGCGTAGAATTGATAGTTATTTCCCATATGTCCAATAAACGTTTTCCACTCTATTACACTTTATTTCACTAGGTGCAAACTACCCTCTGTTATAGACACTTTAGTTGTATTCTCATTTAAGCCTCCCAACAATCCACATGACAGACAGATTAGCACTTTAATTTTCCCAAGGAGGACATGAAGCACACCTCCATGTCTCCTAAATTCCAATATACAAAAAGTACTATAGAGAAGTTTTCAAACCAGGAGGACTGAGTCCAGAGCTGATGCTCTTGTCCACAATGTATGTACTATCTACTCATCTGTATGTTATAAAAAATACATTTATAGAAATTATATCACATAGAAAATAAATCAAAATACAAGTATATATATATATTATGAAATACATATATGTCTGGAAAAACCCAACCATTGTTAATGTAACAAGAACAGTTCATGTGACATCGATGTAACAGGACAGCCAAGGAGAGGGGACTGGGATGCACATTCATGAACGATGACAACTTCACTGTACTAGTCATTGGGGACGGTAGATGCCATTGAGTGAGCATGTGTACTGTGTGGTTGTCACATTCAAAATGACTGAGCGAGTAGAGCAATGAATCTGCATCACATTTTGCATTAAACTTAAACATTCCTCCATGAAAACTATTTGGATGATTCAGAAGGCTGCAGCTATGGGCAACTGCTGATTGGCCGCTTCATCAGGACACTTCCTGCTCATGCATCACGTCTCAGGCAGATATTTTGGCAAAACATCAAATCACCCAGCTAACTCAGCCCCCCTACAGCCCAGACTTGGTGCTCTGTGATTTCTGGCTTTTCCCCAAACTAAAATCACCTTTGAAAGGGAAGAGATTTCAAACTGTCCGTGAGATTCAGGAAAATACAACAGGACAGATGATGGCGATTCCAACAAAGGATTTTACAGAGTGTTTTGAACTGTGGAAGAGATCCTGGGAGAGCTGTGTGAGGTTCCAACGTGCTTGGTTTGAAGGGGACTGAGGCATCATTGATCTGATATCTTTGCTTCCAATTATGCTCTCAGATCATCTATGATACACACAGTAGCAAGAAGGATGCTTTTAAAATGTAAATTATGGCATCCCAAATGTAAAGCTGACAATAGCTTTCCATCGCACTTTATTGTAAGGTCTGACTCAGTTTCCTTTTTCGACATCATCCCATGCCACTTTAGCTCTCATTCAATATTGTCCTGGTATATTGGCCTCCTTTCTTTTCCTCAATATTCCAAGATCCCCACTTCCTGCCATTCTTTCCATTTAAAACATTATCATATTTAATCACACTCTCCCAAACAATCATATTCAAACCCACCGATGATGACCTTCCTTTGCTCTGTCAGATGTAAACTGACACACTAACTCCACAAAGAGGCCTCTGTTGTCTTTCTCTCCCCCAGTGCTATGCTCGGTTTCTCAAACACTCCTGTTAACCCCGCTGGTGCTTCCAGCGTGTCCCACGTACTCAGGGGCTGGCCCATAAAGCATCTATTTCTAGCCCACCCTCCCCCACACCGAGGTTTCCCACGTGAGATTTGCCCGGGGAGGACGCCTTTCCCAAAATGCTTTGCTCCCGTCTCCCGCCGACTCCGTAATTGTCGGTCCGCCACCTTGCGAGCTTCTGGGGTGAAATCTGCGACTGGCTCCGTGCAGGGAGGGCGAGGAGAGACCCAACGCAGAAGCAAGAGCACTGTGGACGGACAGACGGACGGACGGTAAGCGGGAGTTTTAATAAGCAAGGGGACTTAACGCAGGAGGCTTGTCTTGGCTGTGGCGGGAACCAAGTCTAGGCACGCACCCGCCAGGATCTTAAAGGTTTATGTACAGGCCTTAACGGGGTTCAGGCACGTACTCCATCCATATGATCATAAAGACGCATTGTGTCTGAAACTCATGCAGAATACTGAATGTAAACTGTAATTGAAAAGAGAAAAACACGTGGTCTGAAGGCTGCAGGCTTGAGACGCTGTGGCTCCCAGCGGGAAGGGTGAACAGACGGCCCCTCCAAGGCCTGGCCGGTGGGGAGGAGCCGGCCTTTTCTCGGGGCGGATGGTGGGCAGGTGTCCTAGATTACCTCCAGCCCCGTAGCCCCTGGGCCTGTGTCCCAGACAAGGAAAACTTCGGCGCACTCAACAGCGTGTGCGAAGTCGTCATAGCAGCTGTGTGTAAGAGAGCCTGGCAATCGCCAGCTCCTTTCAACAGGTGAAAATTCAAACAGACTGCGGTGTGGCCAGGACTTGGAGTACTATTCATCAGGAAAAAGAAATTATGCCATGCGTGCTGAGTGAACAAACCATAGTCTCAAAAGGTCAAATACTCAGATTTCATTTACATAATTTTCTCAAAATTTCAAAATTACAGAGGAAAACATATTAGTGGTTACCATAATTTAAGGGTAGTGGAGTTGGAGCTGTACCAGGGATATTTTTGTGGTGCTGAAATGGTCCTGTATCTTGGTTGTGATGGTGGTTATACAAATTACACATGTAATAAAATAATACATACGTAACTGTATACACAGTGCAGTAATGTCAAATCCTGGCTTTAATGTTGTACCTTAATGAATCCACTAGGAAAAACTGAATGATAGGTACACAGGACCTTCCTGTGCTGTTTTTCAACTTTATGTGAAACCTATACTTATTGCGAAGATGAAAAGTTAAAAAACAACAGTTAGGATACATGCAGTAGATGAAAAATGCTGAAACATTTAATATGCAAATTGATAACATTTAGGAGTACAGGGACATGGCACTCGAACTCAAAACCATGGCACCATCCTCAAAACCATGAAGTCATCTAATGTTTCCTAGCAGAACTTTCTGGCAAAAGCAACGAAAGATTACTCTTATCCAAAAAAGAGTTTCTGGTGGTTTATTTGCATGTAGAGATGTTGGGGTTTGCATGCATTTATCATTTCACATGTACTTCATTTTAATGAGTTCAAAAGGCCTACTTTTTCTACCTGATGTTTGATTTTCTAATACAGATCCTAAAGTGAGTAATATTTAATCGACAATGTTCAATTACACCACCTTGTTAAATTCAAATTTAAAATCACAAGACACATTCTAAGTCATTGAGGATGCTGTTATGGTTACTAGGGTGCATGAAATTTTGGTGAAAAAAAGATAATAGGACAAATTAAGTTATTACCAGACAAGAAAAAAATCTAATTAAAATATGGCATACCAGAAAAATCGCTTAAATAATACTAACTTATCAACTATGTTTTTTATCTCCTAGTAAATTTCCCATGATATGGAACAAATCTTTGAATACACTGTTTTACTATTTCACTAACTTTCCCATCAGCATTCAAATTTATTATATTTTAACAAGCATTCTCTGGACACTGAAATTTGGGTTTCCCAGTGCTTGATACTCAACAATCATTCAATCTTCAAACTTATATTCATTCACTCGTGTAGGACAATATTAGTTACCTGAAATGAGATTTAATTAATGCTCCTGCTCAGCATTAGGAACACAGTAGCAAATAAGAAAACCTTGGCCCCTGTCCTCAAGGGGCTTACAGTCTACTGGGGGAGAAGAGAGCTCGAAAGGCAGTCGCGATGCAGTGCAGTTAAGAAGTGTGAGGAGGACATACGGGTACTGCCGGAGCCCACGGAAGGCCACTTAACCAAGGTGGGCAGTAGGGGAGGGGAGAAAGCGATAACTGGCGTCGTATGGAAAGATGAGTCGAGTTTCCCATATGGAGACATTTGGAGAAAATGTTTCAAACATCCATGATGTTCCAGAGCCAAAAGCCTGACCATCAGTGGGGACTTTCTGGAGTATTCTAAAGAAAAGGGTGAGGTCTGTTTGACTTTGAGTTTAAGAAGAACAGCATCTGTGGAGTTTTGCCTGGAGAAACCAAGGTCAGCATTATGGAGTGGAGTTAGAAGGCTCTTGTAACCCAAGCTAGAAATGGTAGCAATGGGAATGGGAAGACATGGTTTTGTGAGATTGTTAGGAAAGACTCAACAGATTGTACCTGTGTAGAAACGATCAAAGAGACTTAACAAGTTTCACGGTGATGTCCAGGTTGTGTTATGGCACCTGTTGTGCCCACTGGTTCAAGGGTCAAAATAAGATAATTCATGAAAAAAGTAATATTAACCATAGTTGGAAACAAATGAGTTAGCAATTGTGTGAATTTTAATTATGCATAAAAATGGACAGAGGGGGCAGTGGGGGAGGGGAGACAGAGACAGAGAGAGGGAGGGAATGAGAATGAATACATTTTGTTAGTAACCTGATAGTGTTACAGAACAACAAGGGGGGGGGGCCTGGGATGATATACTATTACCAAAAGGAACCCCTCAGGTTTGTTATGTCCGCCACCAAAGGAAAGACATTTCTCAATGCCCGAGATTCATGAAAAGGAAAGGAATTATTATTCATTTGAAATAACACAAACTAAAGTTCCCCACAAATGCACAGTCTTCCCAGCACCCTCCACGTGGCAAAAGGGAGCACTTCCAAAGCCTCGTGGTCCCAACCAAGACACCAAAGCCGCATGGTCCTAAACAGATGCGTGGTCCCAAAAAGAGAGATGCCCAACGGCTGCTGTGCCTCCGTTTAAATCCCAGCACCAATCTTCCTCTGCAGCCCCATTTCCGGCTCCTCTCACAATTGGCCACAGCTGCCCGCATTCTGGGCAGGTGTGGCCCTGTGGTGTGGGGCCAATTATCTCCAAGCTCTTCTGGGCCCTATTACAAATCCCTATTTGGGGCTCCCCTCTTGGCTGCACCCTGTTACAATAGCAAATAGGTGGAATGTATGAAGTGCTAATGAGGGTTGTGGAGAGGCCGATAGAAGAGCAGTTTGTCCTTATTGCTATACTCTTTCTGCATGCACCTGTTTCCTCCATCAAACATAGCATTAAGACAGAGTTTCCTTTCTGAGGATGTTCACTATGGATATGAATGTGCAGAGTCTGGACACAGAGCAGGCTGGAATCGCCAGGAAGGACCCTCCAGCAACGAGGGACAGAGTTGGAGGAAAAATAAAGCAGCTGCCCACACGCCTCAGAGTGGCAGTTCTAAATTAAGCTGTGTGCGCGGTCTTCCCAAGGGCGCCCAGTGGAGCTGAGCCCCATTGCTCACGATAGTGACCGACTCATTAATATTGAACCTTTTATGTCGTTCTGTATATCATCCCAGCTTTGCCTCATTTCCCCCCCTTCTTGTCCTCTGTCCTTGAATCCTATCTCAAATAAATTGCTTGCAACTAAATCCTTGCATTCTGTTTCCTCTTTAACTTTATATATATGTTTGTTGTCTGCTATTTTCTGTTAATTTTAAAACAACAGATTTTTCTTGGATTAGAAAACAAAATCAAGTAATGTAGCTTGGAAGGAGAGGCTAGGGTCAGTCACCAGGTTTCTTATTTCAGAATGCCCTGACCTGTCAATACTCTGTAGTGAAGAGCAGTGTCTTTAATAGTTGGTATTTCTTTTGGTAGAGAATATTTAGTATGTTGTTTAATTTTGTGATTCAGCTTTGTTCTGTAGGAACTTTGGTTTCCCCCATTGTTTTGTCCCCTTTACTTCTAAGTGTCTAAGATGTGTCTGCCTCTTCTTCAGGAGTGGGCTGTGCAAAGCCTGGGCGTTACCTCCCTGCTGACAAGACAGTCGAGGACACTGAAGCAGGGCCCTGTGTGCTTCGAATTGTACTCACGGGTTTGTGTTTTCCCTCTCGTGCGGAGTCTCTTCCTATGGGTCCATCTGTATGGTTATTGAAAAACAGATTTTAATTCATTAGCTGCTATTATCCCATAAACTCTAAAGCCCACTTTTAGGATTTGAAGCTGAGTTTAAGGAACCTAAAAGTCCGCTCCTGGCCAACTTGAGATATCAAAGAATGAAACAATTTCACTGGGAAAAATAGATCAGATGCCTCCTTATATCAGAAATGAAGGTGGTAGTAACAAGCTGATTGTTCCAGTTTATCGTTATGTTTCCTCATTTGATTATGGGAGGGAAAAGGGACATGGCAGGAGAGGTCTGGGAAAAATCTTTGTGAACACGTTTGAGTAATAAATATCACCCTTTGATGGAAACCAGATTTTCCCTTTTACTACTAACTGTGACTTGGGCAAGTTACTTCACTTTGTAAGTTTTAGTCACATGACAAGTTACTTAGAAATGAAAGAGGTAAGTATAGCAGATTCTTGGATCAGTCTCAGTACGTGGTAAGAGTCCAAGCGATAGTAGTTACTCTTGCATAATATGAAAATCAGATGTAGATTATGAAAGTATATTGAGTAAGTTGTTCCTTGCTTAATTGGTGTTGCAGGTTTTTTTCATTTCTTTTGTCTTACTGTGGTTCAGCACCTTCTCTAAGTTCTCTAGGTAAACTTAGTTCTGTGTTGAGCCGGTATACTGGAAGAAGCCCTCTTTGCATGTATCGGCAGAACCAAAGTCGTGTAATGCTGAGATGCATGTACAAAAATTCACTTGGCTGTGACACAGAAAGGAAAAGAACAGAAAATGCGTGTATTCTGGATTTTAAAGTTCAGTATGTTTTGTAGCACTGTGAAAATGACGAGCTAGCCTGCCAAGTGATACCCAATTAGGCCAAATATTGCTAGAGCTCCTCCTAATGGAGGCAGTACCCTTTTGATCGTATATTCTCCTACGTCTGAGTAACTAGAAGAACTCACCACTCTTCTCGAAGTTAGTGGAATGGTTCAGACTAAGACAGACGTTTCTTTTGTTTGAGATAACAGTTCCAATTCTCAAGATGAGGAAAACTGTCTGGTTATCCCTCTGTATATAGAAACAGGTACTTTTAATAGAAAGAGAGCTAACATAGTTGTATGCCATCTTAGGGTAATCACAAATATTTTTCTCAACTAAGTCATCTTCTAGCAAGCAAGTCATGCATAAAATATTCCTTTGCAAAGTAAGAAAAAAATCTGTATTCAGAAAGCAAACACATTCAGTTTCAACTATAAAAGATTGTCCTGTTAAATTTGATGTAAGGCTCATAATAAAATTTCAAGATTTCCTGCAATACCTCAGGTCAATACAGCATTTATGTTGCCTCCACAAAGTGTCTTAAGTTGATCAACTGTTTCTTTTCCAGACAAACACTGGGAGTATTATTTACAGTTAGTGAAATGGTATGTCTAGACTTCCATCTTTGTAGATGATTATTTATCCCCCCAATTCATTCAGATGCTGTTGTGTTTCTCCTTTAGAAAAGACAAGAGAGTCATCTTGAAATACTTTCTAAGAAATTGCTTAGAGGAGTGAAAAGGGGTTAATCACAGCCCTATGAAGTACTATTAAATGGCTGTTTCTGTTAGATTATTGCAAAAGGAAATACCCCTCCAAAGTGACTATCATTTACATTATATGTGAAAGAAAACAAACATTTTACACAAAATACCATACTAATTGCTTTTTTCTTTTTTTGTGTACAAGGAAAAAACGTTGGTCTCAGGAACACTATAGTTTAGGAGCAGGGACTTTATCCGGGGAATTCTGTTGAGCAGTGTGCAGTGCTGTGTATGCATTAGCTGCACTTCGCCTTGGAAAGGACTTATCTGACTTGGGCTAACTAAGAGTAAGATTTTCGTCTTAGGGATGAAACACCTACCCATACAAAAGTGGAGACACTCAATCCATCCCCTTTTTAACTGAGAGTTATATCAATAATGGGTAATCATTCTTGATTCTGGGTCTAAGAAAGGCCAAACTACTGACACCAAGTTTGTCAATGGCTGCTTATTAACTTGAAGGAGAGGTAATCTTCATGAACCAAATGTCAGTAGAGTATCTTAATACGCTCCTCTTTCCTTTCAGGGGAAGACAAATATTAGTTAAAAACTGACTGATAGGAGCCAGTAAATATCTTGACTATTATTGATTGGATAGATAGATATCAAGGCCAAGTATTAGGTGAAGTGATGACTTGAATTTTAGAATTATAAAGTTAACAGAAATATAGCTGTTCCTTCGGGGCAGGGACCACTTCTTCTCATTCTATATATGGTTAGTGTCCACCATGCACCTGATACACTGTGACCTGATGTGGTGCACTCACTTCGTGTGGGAGATTTTTAAACATGCCTCACAAACAGTAGACGATCAAGCAATAATTTTATAGTAAATTAAAAATATGTAAAATAGACGTTTATGAGGTTACAGATTAGCTTAGAGAATAAATTACACTATTATAATGCTATATTATAATGTTACATTATAGTGCTCTAAAGGTGGTATAAAATTCAGCCAAGTTTAATATTTCATTTTCATTGTAAGTAATTCACTTTTTCTCATTAAATTTCAGCCAACTTTCCTGTTGTATTTAATTTTTAAGGAGCCTTAAAATAAAGAAAAAAATCAGTCATACACATTATATTGTTAAAATCAGCAAATGGTTTGTTCACCTTACAGATGATACTGGTCTAATTGGGCATACTGGCTGCTTTCTGAAAGGAAAGTCAATTTTTTAAAAGGATCAGCAACAGAGACAAGAAATTTCTTTAGTTTTCCCAGTAGCTAAAACCAGTGTCTGAACATCCTCAGTCTAAATGTTACAGTACAAAAGGGGGGGGGGCAAGGGCACCCGAGGCAATATACTATTACCCGAAAGGAACCCCCCAGGTTTGTTATGTCCACCGCCAAAGGAAAGACGTCTCTCAATGCCCGAGATCTGTGAAAAGGAAAGGAATTTATTATTCATTTCAAATAACACAAACTAAAGTTCCCCACAAATGCACACAGTCCTCCCAGCACCCTCCACATGGCAAAAGGGAGCGCTTCCAAAGCCTCATGGTCCTGACTCTCACCCAAGCCTCATGGTCCTAAACAGACATGTGGTCCCAAAAAGAGAGACACCCAATGGCTGCTGTACCTCTGTTTAAATCCCAGCGCTAATCTTCCTCTGCAGCCCCATTTCCAGCTCCCCTCACAATTGGCCACAGCTGCCCGCATCCTGGGCAGGTGTGGCCCTGTGGTGTGGAGCCAATTATCTCCAAGCTCCTCTGGACCCTATTACAAATCCCTATTTGGGGCTCCCCTCTTGGCTGCACCCTGTTACATAAATACCAATAACAGACAAAACAAAACAAATTTAAAATTAAGGATATATTTAATATTAACACTACTAATATTCCAGTTGTGCTCTAGAAAGTCACATGATCAATTTTCTCATTTTATTTGGCTAGTTGTGGTTTTATAAAACAAAGTATTTTCTTTTGAACACACATCTGTGAACTTCTGTTTACTCATAATGAATGATTTCAGGGTCTGTTCTTACGAGAAAGCAGTATAAGATAATATAGTAACAGATGATTCTTACTAGGCATTATCAGTTGTGCTCTCTTCTGAAATATTTTTGAAGTAGTAACTCCTTTATTTCTAACAACAACAACTTTATATGGAAGGTATTTTACAATTGACTTTTTTTATAGCTGAAGAAAATAATGCATTAGAAAGCTAAGAAAGTTCTCCAGAGTGACGCAGTTAAAAAGCAGTAAATTTAAGTACTAGAATTGTAATCTAATATAATATTGACAGCCTGACGTCAGAGTTTTCAGAGCTACTCTCCTGCAGTGACAGGACGCAGAAGTAGGGGTACAGTGGAAGCACGTTCTGCCCCAGTAATCTGGGAGCAGCCTTTGGATTGAGTTCTTCATTTTCGAAATGGAGATGCCGTATAGTTCCTGTGCCTGAGAGCAGGGATTGTGGGGCTAGACTGGGCTTGAAGACAAGTTCTGCTACTTGGCAGCTCTGCCACTTGAGCAAGTTATGTAACATCTGTATGCCTCAGTTTCCCCACTGTACTGTGTGGATAACAATACACATACCTCATAGATAGTTTGTGGATTAGATTAATATATCCCTCTCTCTCTTACTTAGAACAGAGCCTGGGAAATGTCAGTGCTTTACAAGTGCTTGTTAAATATAAGGATGGAATTAATTTAACCAACTAATGGCTGTAAAGTGCCAAGTAGAAACTAAGTAAGAAGTAGACACTGTTACTTCCAATAATTTAATATCTCCCTTCTTATGTCTCATCAAGTATATCCTTGGGTTCTGCGCTTTATACTAAACTACCTTTCATTTCTGTAAAATTCCTTTCTTTTTTTGTTCTCTTTACTTGTTCCCAATATCTGGACGACATTTCCTCTCTGTATCTTTTCCCTTCTTCCTTACAGCTCTGTATTATCATCATCATCATAGTCATTATTATCATTGTTACTTAGATTTTAACTTAGCCTTCCCTTATCTGTGAGGCCGCCTCTGGCTTGTTCACCATCAGTCTGTAGCCCTCATGCCGTATTTTTGTAACATCTATGCCGACCTTGTTATAACACTTACCACCAGTCCGTACTGCAGTTGATGTCCTGGTTGGCTGTGCGCTGTCTGTCCCCAGTGAAGCATGTCTTATGAAACGCCCCAGCCCTCTAGCATCTATCATAGTTTCTGGCACAGAGCATTTTTTCCTGTATGTGTATCGAGTAAATGGAATCTTTCTTTTTCAGTTGACTGCTAACTAGGTTTAGATCAGTGATTCCCAAACGTGTGGGAATATTTTCTTAGCCAGTGGGGAAAAAAGAAGACAATGTGGTCATTTATCATACAAGTGAACTTAAATAATTTTTAAAGTGCCGAGATTACATAATTCCTATTTTTTAAAAGATTTTATTTATTTATTTTTAAAGAGGGAAAGGAGGGAGAAAGAGCGAGAGAAACATCAATGTGCCGTTGCTGGGGGTCATGGCCTGCAACCCAGGCATGTGCCCTGACTGGGACTCGAACCTGCGACACTTTGGTTCGCAGCCTGCGCTCAATCCACTGAGCTACGTCAGCCAGGCATAATTCCTATTTTTAATGATAATTTTTTTCTTTAAATGAAAGCACTAGTAAATGAATTTGTTTATTTGTATCCTCTTTACTTGGAAAATTAAAAATCCAGCAATTTGTTAATACTGAGATTTCTATTTTTAAAAATTTAATTCATGAGATCCAAAATTCTGGTGTAAAGAAAATGAAGCGTAGAAATAGGGACCTAAGTGAATGATGTAGAAAAGAAAGATGGTGAGGAGGCTCTAAACGAGAATGATGTGTAGTATCATCATTATCTTTTATCATTTACTTTTCATAATATTGCTTGGAATTAGTGAAACTGTTATTGCTAAGCCATTTATTGAAGTGAACATTCTATTTGTTGTCCTGTCCCCGAAGCCTAGGTTTAAAGACTTGAAATCGTAGTGCTTTTGCATTTATTTTAGGAAGGCATTTGACAGAGCTCCAGGAACTGTTACTGGACCCGGCGTGGAAACGTTTCCTCACTGACGATGAGGAGGGTTAAAATCGCAGCCCGCAGTGGGGGGTATGTCAGCATCAGCTTGGGACATCACGGCACTTTCTTTGGCTCTGGCACATTCGAAGTTGTACGAATGAGTGGGATCAGGACACCGACCGTGTGCCAGGTTTTGAGGTGACAGGTATTACACAGAAGCTGAAGAGATAATTACAGTATCAGAGGCAAAAATGTCCTCAAGAATTTGAAATAATCGTTCGTTTAAGAAGAAAAAAGTTAAGTGACACTACAGATGTATGTGTACTTGCCAAAAGGAAATTCACGAGAACAAAAATTTAGTTACTCATAAAAATAAAGGTAGAACGGATGCAGGAATTTTCCTTCAAAACAGGCTAATATTAGAAAGCACCTAAATGATAGTTGTGATCTTTTTTTGTAGTAGGGAATGAAAGACAGGGTCAGCACAGGAGAGAAAACAATTCTTTGCTTTTGAGTAGTGAGTGGGTGGATGCCACATTCCAGGACGGTGTGACAAAGGCAGCGTGTCTGTAGACGAGCTAACCACAGTTGACGGGGATTAACCTGGAGGAAGATTTAGGGAAAACTTGGCCTATATCCTCAAATTTCTATTTTATTTAACTTTGCATTCTGGGGCATGTGTGTGCCCGTGTGTTTTGTCCAAATATAGAGATTAGGGAAAGGTATCCATGAAAGAAAATGTTTTTCATTTATTTAAAAAAATATTTCAAGCCCTGTCTGGCGTAGCTCAGTGGATTGAGCATGGGCTGGGAACCAAAGTGTCCCAGGTTCGATTCCCAGCCAGGGTACATGCCTGGGTTGCAGGCCATGACCCCCAGCAACCGCACATTGATGTTTATCTCTCTCTCTCTCTCTCTATCTCCCTCCCTTCCCTCTCTAAAAATAAATAAATAAAATCTAAAAAAAATATTTCAGATTATGTAACATCAAAGTAAAACATTGTAGAGAGAGTCTATTAAAAACAGAGGAAAATAATAATGAAGTAATTTTTCTGCAATTGAAGAAGGTCAGAAAAAAACATACTTTATTTCCTCCCATGAGACTGTTCAGAAGTGGAATTACTGTTCAAACTTATGTAAATATTTTGAGCAATAAAATTTATATCTACTGCAATAAACTTGCATTTGATATTTGGAAATAATAAATGTCATAAGTGAAGGCATCAGCCATACTGAGATTAGTAAGTCAGATTTGGATACCCTTTAAACATTTCTACCTCTGAAAAAGGAACTTTATTTATGGTATCTGAAGGGAGCAAATAACAGGGAGCTGAAAGAATGGCTCTACAAAATATGCTTGCATTTGGTTAGTGTCGACTGCAAATTCAGTCTGGAGACAGAAGGGGAAGGGAAGGAGCCGAAAAATCCGTATGTCACTCCAGATGCTCCCTTTACCCCAAATATTGCTCTTCCATCTCGTTCCCATCCCATGTAATAGGTCCACGGGATGAAATAGATAGACTGGTAAATTTGATGTTACTGTAGTGAAGGAGTACTCTTTATGTGGAATGAATGGACTCTTTTCTCTCATTATGAATGCCACACCTTATTGGTCTAGCCTACAGGTAATGTGTCACCATGATGAATGCCATCCACTTCTATCAGACAATGCGCTCTCGTGAAATGAGGGCTCCATTACGAGCTACAGTTCATTTCTGATTTTAACACAGATTGGTTGAGTGACCTTGAATAAATTGGGTCGTGTCAGCACATTGGAGCTTTTTGGCTGAATCCTTGCCTGCCTTGTATATAATGAATGTACCGCATATGGTAGTGTTTCGAAATGAATAATCGGATTTATCCATAAGACAGTAACAATATTTTACCCTTTTATAACTGGCATTGCTGATTTCCCAACTTCATCTTAATAGCTGGTTTCTTTACCAAGATTCTAGGAATGCATTTCTTTTTATCCATTTTACGTCTTTATATTTAATTTTATTTTTCTTTATTGAGGTATAACTGACAAATAAAATTCTAAGATATTGAAAGTATACATGATGATTTACTGTATACAGTGATGGAATTCCTCCTATTGGGTTAATTAACATGTCCATCAGTCCATCACAGCACATATTCACTTTGTGTGTGAGATGAATTTTTATCAAAAAGTGTTTTATGCCCTGGCTGGCATAGCTCAGTGGATTGAGCGCGGGCTGCGAACCAAAGCATCGCAGGTTCGATTCCCAGTCAGGGCACATGCCTGGGTTGCAGGCCATGGCCCCCAGCAACCGCACATCGATGTTTCTCTCTCTCTCTCTTTCTCCCTCCCTTCCCTCTCTAAAAATAAATAAATAAAATCTTTTTAAAAAAGTGTTTTATGATAGTCCTATTAAGCAAATGTAATTCTTTGATCAATATTTTCAATGGGTCAGTTTAAGCAGGCTTGACACCAGGAACAAATATGTTACAATGAAGATTGCTTAATTTACCAAATTTTTGTTTAAGTATTGCTGACTGTAGCTTCTGTGATTTTGGTAGAGACAGAAGTCCTTTATATTATGTATTCCAAAATGAAACTGATAGGGAAATGGTCTCTATTTTATATTGTATTATATAATCCAAAATGAAACTGATAGGAAAATAGTCTCATTTTCTGTGCACTGTTTCCAGTGCACAGAAAAGTAATTTTTTCAAATATGTAAGTTTTGTCAGTAAGAATTACACCCTGGCTGGTGTGAGTCAGTGCATCGAGCATGAACCTACAAACCAAGGGGTCGCTGGTTTGATTCCCAGCCAGGGCATATGCCTGGGTTGTGGGCCAGGTCCCTGATGAGGGTGCACAAGAGGCAACCACACATTGGTATTTCTCTCCCTCTCTTTCTCTTTCCTTTCCCCTGTCTCTAAAAATAAATAAATAAAATCTTTTTAAAAAGATTTTTTAAAAAAATGAATTCTTATGCAAATTTTAGGCAATAGGAATTTCACCAAGTTGTTTTAGACACTGTAAGGTTTGGTCCCCATTGATTATTTCTGCAAAGTTAAGTTTTTACTGTATCAGTTAATCTAACTTGAAAATGGTATTGACATTTTTTCATTTATATCAAATTCTACTGCCTGCAGTGCTAGCTACTTTCTAATTTACATTGATATTCTTATGTCATTTTGTGGCCTAAGAACTGAATAAAAGATTTATGATTTTATTTTATATCCTAGCAAATTTATAAAAATTTCAAGCAAATCATCTCATGCACTTCAGTATTGAACTATGATTCAAGATGGGTAGATATTATCACAGTAATAGTTTTTCTGTATATTTCCAACCACTTTGAATTCTGTACTTGAAACATCTAGGTTGTTTTCAAAACCAAAAGCAAATGAGTGATGTGATCAAAATTCCTTCAAAGTAAACATGTTTTTGTGACCAAATTAGTGTAGGTAGAAAAGCAAAGTCAAAACTTGACTTTACAGGGAAAACGCATACTGAAGTGTTCAAAGTGATTCATCTTTACCTGAGTGGTGCTACTATGGGTGATTCTACTTACATCTTTTTTTATAATCTTTCTATATTTTCTGTAATAAACATGTATTACTTTTAAAATAAGAGGAGGAAATGAAGTAAGAAAGCGAGCCAACAAGCAGAGACAGACGATGTACGGCCTCAGAAAAGCCTTCTGTGTGTTCTGTGAATGGTAGTCAATACGTTGTAATTGCCGAGGTGAGTCAGGCTCTGAAAGAATCGGTAGCCAGTGTGTGTGCTGTCCCCAGAAATGGACCGTTCGGGACCATGGGTGTCAGTGCAGGGGGCTGTCCTACTACTGTGGGTGAGGAATGATGACTCTCTGGACTGAAGAGGGAGGGCACTGGGATGGTGGAGAGTTAGCAGACCCACAAACAGCGACGGCAGGAAAAAGACTTCACCCAGTGGAGACAAAAACAGCAACAGTTCAAATGCAATGAGTTCCAGCCTAAGGCTCTCTAAGTCAAAAATAAGCAAATGAAAAACATGGAAAACAAAACACAAAATTAAAAAAATGGTGAAGTGGTAATAATCCTACAGAAAAAAAAAAACGTTTTTAGTGTCTTTAGGTATTTTCCCTGAAGCACTTGAATTCTCTAGAGAAAAGTTTTCCAATCTGCTCCATGGGGTGGGCTGGACGTGGGGTTGAGGGTGTCCCTCTATGCCTGCATGTCAGCTTTTTGAGAACTTAGAAGGAGGAGGCTGGGGGTAAAGGTCAATGTTTTCACTTCTGTGTTGTGTACTACATAATTGTGTTATGTACTACATTGTTGTTAGGTGCATTTCTCTAGACAGAGGGTGAATTTCCTGGCTTCCGTCTTCACCTCTCACCAATTCCGTTAACCTGATTGGTGAGTGTGTCAGAGGTAACTTGGTAGGCTCGGCACCTCGGGTTTCTTGTGTACATTTTCCAGTGGAGGAGTCTTCAGGGGAGCCTGGAATTTCACAGTTCTGATTTAGACAGAGTAGGTAAGTCAGTGTAATCCTTGGGAGAAGAATGATCAGGCCTTTGCTGTCGCCGTTTAAGATCTAAAGGCAGTGTTACCGAGTTAGTCCAGGCCCGTCGTAAAGTGTGGAGTTTGCATTTCACCTCTCTGAAGTATGCCTGTATCTCAGCCGGTTCCAAACTCAGGTAAGGAAAGAGGGTTGTTATTCATTAGGACTTCTCAAATCCCAAAGCCGCTGTTGTTAAGATGTTGCCACTCCTGTTTCTTGGTACTTTAAGACAGAGCTTTCTAGGTTTACTTTAGCCAGAGAATGAAACTGCTGCCTGCCCTCTCGTTGGACAGGTGGCTTGTAGCTGCATACGTACGAGTATGTATGTGAATGAGAGAGAGGAAGGATGTGAGTGGTGAGATCTGTGGAGGCCTTAAGTTATGTAAGTAGATTTCTAAGCAGTTTGTATTTTCAGACCCATTCATCAATCCCCACAGTCATACATGTCTGATATCTTCATTCATGAAACTTGTATGGCCTTGTGCATGCTGACCGGATTGCTTCTTGCTGAGAAAAATTGTGGGCACACACACCCAGCTTTCTCTGCTTGGTTATGGCAGTTACTACCTGATCATCTGTTTTCTATCTGCCAGTGTTCTGTTGACACCTGTATTCTGTAGTTGTTTCTTCCCCATTCATTTTTGTCATTGGAGATATGTGCCTACCTTTTGTGTTCACTGACACTTTAGTGGGGGTGTGCGGAGTATTGGTAATCCATGCGGACTCTGCCGTACTTTCCCTGCAGTCCAAAGTGTCATCGCCAAGGGGTTAGCTAGCTAAAATCGAAGAAACCAACATTCTTCTACAAATGATCAGTTGTCAATAATAAATCTTAGCAATTATTCAAAATGGTGCTCAGCTGAATTATCGTTTCTTATTTATCACTCTCACCCACATTCTTAGAAGTCACTTACAATCCGCTCAGAAAGACCTACAGAGAAATAAGAGCAGTTTTGTGGAAAGAGTGCTGACCCTGGAGTAGGTGCCATCCTGGTCCTCATTTCTGACGACTTGGGTAGCTGTGAAAGGTTGAACCATAATTGCGCTGTGAATTATGAAACAAAGGCAGACTTTTAGTTTTAAATTTCTGCATTTCCTTCTCTTTTAACATCTCAGTAAATGTGCATAAATAAAAAATTTGAGTGCAAGTGACATACTCATCAATCACAAAAACCTAAATAATACAAATAGCATTTAGTAACTACTTACTTATTTAGTAACTACTTATTGCTTTCCGTGTATCTTGTCTTCTTGGGCTGCTGTAACAAAATACCACAGGCGGGATGGTTTAAACAACAGACATTTAGTTTTCAAAGTTTGGGAGGCCGGCAGGGCTGAGGTTAGGGTGTCAATACGGCAGGGGTCTGTCTGCTGCAGACCCCGGTCCTGGCGTCCAATGCCAGCATTCTCGTGGTGTCTTCACGTGGCGGAGAGAGAGCTCTGGCCCCTTCCTCTCCTTTATGAGAACACTCATCTCATTCAGGGGCACCATCTAAACCTTATTACCTCCCAAAGGCCCTACCTCTAAGTGCCATCACAGTGGGGGTTAGGGTTTCAGTATGTAAATTTGGGGAAGGCACAAACATACGACCCATCATACTGTGTGCTTTACTTTACATGCATTAACTAATTCCCATAGGAAACCTGTGGGGCTAAGAATGTGTAATATTTCCCTTTAGAATATGAGGAAATTGAAACAGTGAAGAGCAGTAATTCATCCTAGATCACACAGCTAGGAAAGTGTGTACTCAGAAATGCAATCTACAAAAACCTGCATTCATAACCATTGTGTTGTACAGCTGTGGCTCACTATATCTTATAGCTGCTCAGGAAAATAAGTCAAATCTGTATCTTTCCTGTTAGGATTGTTTGTAATATACTGTTTTATTTGCTTCAACAACTGGCTGGGAGTTTCAGGGACAGGAATGGTCCTGGATGTTGAGTTTGCCATAGCAACACAATCTGATGCTTATTTTAAACTTTGTGCTTTTCCGAGATGTTCAGGTAAACTTTTAACAATAAAAATTGTCAGAAGTAATTATATTTAGCAAAAAGCTCAAAAATGATAAATCTCTCCTCTAATACCTAACCAGAAAAAAAAATCACTGTAATCGTGTGTGGGAAAAAAATGCCCTAAAGACTTTCCTAATAGCTGAAAACCATTTAATCTGAATTTATGTTTTAGGAAATGTCAGCAAACATTTTGCTTTAAAACTATTCAGCAAATATTGGCTCTTATTTCTTGCTGCCTGCTTTGCTCATTTTTCAGTTGTGGAGTAAGTGTTGTACAGCTCAGCCTCACGAGAGAGCCCACACTAGAGGCGGCATCACGAGGAAAACCTCTTCTGAACTAGCATTTTATTAGTGGTATTCTTTTCTTCATCTCCCTCACTTGATCTCTAGCTTTTGCTCAAAGAACAATTTTCAATTTTGTTCTATTAATTCCCAGATCATTCAGTCTGACAACTCAATTTACCTTTAAGGAAAATGTTGAAATTACATGATTTTGTTCATTGATTTCTGGAAAATGCTTCAGAAATGATTTATGATATAATGATAAAACATTTTTTTTCAAAACATTACGGCCAGTAATGGAATCTGGAGCACTAGAGTAAGAATGGAAATTTATGGTAACTTGATAATGCAATGAGTAATTTCAAAATCAACATTTAAAGTTGTATAAAAGAAGCAGTTTATCTCCAGATGCTTGAGTTCTGGCTCTCCATTTTAAAAGCTGGCTAAAGTATAGAGGAACTAAGCAAAACAAGAAAGTGTAAAAAACACAATAAAGACAAAATTCTAGTAAAATTCATTGATGTTAAATGTGATTAAAGAACTAAACATTTTATATTAGTATTTAGTAATGTAAGTTCAATTTTAGTATTTATAGCCGATAAAACTACACGCGTATGTCTATATGTGTTGTAAGGTGACTCTGTAATTGTGAAATATACTTGAAACCTGTACTGAAAATAAATCTCATTGTTTTAGAGGTAGTAGGATTATATACATAAGTGCTGCTGGGGCCAGCAGATGAGTAAATAAATTACTTTTCTTTCTTCTTATAGAGGTATGGTATAAATAATTATAATTGTTAAGGTAAAATTTTAATGTATTAAACCATTCAAATGGGTAATTTAAATAAATGCCTGTGACTCAACATAACTCAACATATGCTTTATGAAACTTAACATTATTCAATTTACTTCAAATGTTTTTCCAATAAAATCAATGTAAAAATCATTATTAAGAGAATTGAAATTCCCTGTGCCACCTTCCCAGGTCAGTGGGGCCTGGTTCTGTGTCTTCACACATATTACACATATGAGCTGACCTAATGCTGAAGTGGCCACAATCATATCTTCATGTTATAAATAAGAAAACCAAATGTAAAGTTGATGATAGTTGGACAAGAAGGATTTAAACCAGGGGAGTCAAAGTCATTTTCACGGGGGGCCACATCAGCCTCACCGTTGCCTTCAAAGGGCCGAGTGTAATGTTAGGGCTGCATCAGTGTAACTTCTCCTCCACAGTTAAGCGAGGGCTTGGTGCTGCCGCCGGGTAGAAACAAGGTGCCGGGCCGGATAAAACACGGTGGAGGGCTGGATTCGGCCCATGGACCTGTGCCTTGAACCCTGCATGTGGCGTTGTGCGCATGGCTCATGGAAGTGAGCACGTCCCAAACCTGTTAGATGTCGCCCACAGCTGACGTACCAGTCAACAACCCACAGGGCGAGTACGAGTTCGCGATTCCCCACATTCTTCCTCACAGCTGGAGTCCTCAGACATTTTAACGTCTGAAAATTTGACCATAGTGTATTATTATATTTCCCTAAATCCTAGTAAATACCTGTAAGTGGAATTTACGGGTTGTATGTTGGTTCTCCTTTTACTTTTGTGAGGAATCTCCATACTCTTTTCCACAATAGATGTACCATTTTATATTCCCCCCAAAAGGCACTACTATGAGTTGAGGATCCCCATTTCTTCAGATCCTTGCCAACACTTGCTGTTTTTTTTGTCTTTTTGACAATAGCCATTCTCACAGGTGTGAGGTGACATCTCATTGTGGTTTTGATTTGCATTTCCCTGGTAATTAGTGATGTTGGACATCTTTCCGCGTGGTATCGGGATTTCTTTTCCAGTGTTTTGAAGGTAATAGTTTCATGTCTCCTTGTATTTATTTCTGCTGGTATCTTCTTATCGCTCATATCTTTTTCTTAGGTGTTAAGATGATTTTGCTGACCTCATTGTTCTGTAGGCTGAGAGCAGAGAGGAGAATGATGGTTAGCAGGGCTGACAGGTGGGGAAAGGGTGGAGGTGCTGATCCGAGGGAGAAAACTTGCAACAAGAAGATGAGTGTGTTCTGGAGACGAAGTGGTAGCACCGTAAGCACAGACAGCAACACTGGGTTATATTCTCCAAACTCTCTAAGAGAGTAGATCTTAAATGTCTCACCCCCAAAATAAAATAAAGGATAGTTATGTGCCATCATAGAGGTGTTAACTATGGTGGTAATCATATTACAATATATAAATGTATCAAATCAGCTATGGTACATCTTAAACTTACACAATATTATGTCAATGATGTCTTAAGAATGAGAAAAATAGAGCCAGAGAGGAGAGGCAAAGAGAGGAAGGTCAGGTTTCCTGGAAGATTGATTGATTATATTCTTTCAAATTTGAAGAGTTTATTTGAATCATAACACTGTGCCACAACTGCTCTTAGAATCATATTTTCTTAATCAAGAGTCAGCTTCAGTTGTGAAAATAGATCTTTTTTTCCCCCTTTGAGGTCAACTTGTTACAGATGGAACAGCACGACACTGTTTATACTGAAATGGGTTTTGAGCTGTGCAGGAGCAGAGGTGGTAATACACGGCATGATTACATTTAATTTATATTTCATTTCTAAATCTCCTGAGCCCTGGCTCTGCTTTCTCATTTTCCTTTTTTTGTGACTTTGGTGTGTAGGGTGAGGACTACAGATTTTCATCCCTAATTCCCAAATACCTGCTTGCCTCTGTATGAAAGCAACCTTCTTTCTAGAATATTTCCCTTTTGTTTTGCTTTAGAAATTTCATGATTTTCTTTGTCCCTTGCCCATCTCTCTCTGTTCCAGAAATATGAAATTATCTGAAATCTGGGCTGCCGTTATAGCAACTTAAGAAGTAAAATTATTTAATTGATTTAACTCAGACTATATTAAAACTTATTAACATCCGTATCTTCTAATTATTTGCTGTCAAATTCCAGAAAAAATTATTTTTATTTTCTCAGAAATGGGTAAAGAACATTATTATATTTCCTATAGCTGTGGAAGAGACAGAAGCTGAAGTCTGAGCTTTGCAAAAGCCTCCATCATTAACAAAGCGAAATTTCAGGTTATTTATCATAATTCTCTTACATGTCCACTTACTAAGGTTTTCTACCTTCTTGCATGTTAACCAATGCCTGCAAGTTTGGGACACTATTGTTTTTCTCTATGACCTTTTTTCTTCTCAGACAAAGATTCTCTTTTCTTCTATATCATAAAATTTACGTAGAGTGCACTAAATGGTTTATAAGTGTGCATTATGCCTCTACATTGTGTGTGATCTTACTGACATTTCATTTTTTAAATTAAATTTACTGAGGTGACATTGGTTAATAAAGTGATATAGGTTTCATATGTACAATCCTATGATACAATGTGGGGGGGCTCCACCCACAGGGCCCCCCTCCAGCCACCACAGATGAGAACAAGTCTACCAAGACATGATCTGCTTGGGGAGGAAAGGTGGCCGATCTCTCAAAGGAGAAGGGCCAAGAGCCTTTTCCTCAATGGGCTTTTATTGGGTTCGTTTGCACAGGAATACAAGTAAAGCTCATTAATCATTGTCAGGCAGTAAGGATCAAACAATAGATAACATACAAAGAATTACTAGGGCTTATTCTGAGTCAGAGTCTATGAGCGAAAGGGCTAGAAAACTTTGGGAAACAAACTGATTTCCTGCTTGGATCCTTATCATTCTTAGCAAAGCACGTTTCACAGGATTTTATGTATTCTTTCTCAGGCCTGATCACCTGGGGAACCCGCCCTTTCCAGCACAGGGCTGCACCGCCCTCTGCCATTGTTTCAGACTTAAGTCAGGCGGGGGAAGTAAGGCAGCCAAGAGATTAGGAGATTTCTCACAGACAGAATGAGGACTCAGGCTATGTCAAAGTTGTGGGGCAAGGGTCCATCATCCCCTTTTGTTATAGCCCCCCAAGTCCTTCCCTGAGGGTCCCCTTTGATCGTGCCTGTCTTAGATCATCCCTCCCTTGAGGAATCTTACCCATCATTGGCTACCCAATCATGCATTGGGGGTCAGGCAGGGTGAAGTAAAAGAGGCAGGGGTGGCACACCTGCCAGGGAGATAAACTTTGTCTTTTTAGTAGCTTATGGTTTGAAGGTCACTCACTCAGCCTTAGCCATGTGGGGGTTATAGCTTCTGAAACCAGGCGGGGTGGTTCCCAACAATAAAGGGGTTCAAAATACAGTGACAAAAGATTTGGCTTGGGGTGGCAGACAGACAGTGCAGTGTACCAATGTATCAAGTTACTCGTTCAAATGAAGTAATTTCATTCTCCCTATGAGCAAATGTGTACTTTTTTATAATTAGGCAACAAAACTATGAAATTGTGGAATTAAAGGTAAAAACTATTATTTATGTACAAAACAAGAACAAGTTGAATACTTTGAGATATAAAGTGTGGAATGTATACAAATGCTAAAATGTAATAAGAACTTTCTAAGACAGTTCTGCATCTAAGTCATATGAATAGATATTTAGTGAGTTCTTACTTAGTTCTTGGGAATATTTTGGCTGCCATGATTTTATGTGCATGTGTGTGTATAGTATCCCCTTGCCTTTTTCATTCTGTAGGATTGATATGTCTTGAATTAATATTCTTCTGTCTGTCCCTCCCACCACTTCGTTCTCCTGCGCTACCTGTTCAGTTATTATTCCACTGCTCTCAGTTTAACATTCAAATTTCTAATCATGATACTGTAGGCATCTTTTGAATTTCCTCTTTATCTCTTACAGCTCCTTTCACCAACACAGCACCCCCGCCATGCATATTTTTTTTGGGGGGGGGTGGGGAATTACCCCTCCCATTTCATGGTGTTCTGTTAGAGTCATCAATCATGGTCTCTCCGAGGAGTGAGCACGTGATACAAGCTAGACCAATGAAACTTTTCCAAGAATTGACTCCAGAGTAGAATGACAAACAAGACCTGAAGTGGGTGGAGTGGAGTCTTTGCAATGACTGTGTTTTAAAGAAAATTCCATGAATTCCTGCCACGGAAAAAGATCCCCTAGGAACCTTTTAGTTCCCGTATTTCTTGTCATCTAGCGTAGCTTCTCCATCAATTACATGGTTTAGTCCATTCGATAAGTTCTTTCATTTTCTAAAATGTTACCTATAAGTTAGTGTTTATTATTTTTAAGGACTTTATTTATGGACTCCTCCCAGAGCTTCAGACTCATCCCTCACTATTCCCCATTTTGCAGCTGAGACGTAATTCTCTGTTTGTCCTTATGTCAACAGCCGTTTCTCTTCATTGTTCTCACCCTGTGTCCCCATTGTTTCTCACCTGGAGCTAGACATTTGCACCTCATGAAAATCTCGTCCCACTTGTCTGTGCATCTCTAATCCCCCACTATTCTCTGCGATTCAACCTACATTTTCTCTGGGAGGACTTCCTTTATATTCCAGATGCTTCTGCTACATGTTTCTATAACTCTTTTATCATGCCTTTCAGTGGTTGCTTACTTGCTGTGAAAGAGGAAGTTCCATAAGTTTAAGAGTCTGCGTCTACCTTATTCATATTGTATTCATAGTGGCTAGTTCATAAACACGATATAGCAAATATTTGTTGAATAAGAAGTAAATGAATTAACGGAAGAGACACTTATCTAATTCTATGAGACATTGTATAATCATGCTCCAAATGGAGCATAACCATGATTCAGGCAGTGAGTCTTCTGGCTACTTAAAAAAAGCAAAAAGTAGGGAAGGAGGCAGGAAGAACATGGAATTTGATTTGGTCCGTGAAGACAGATAGGATCCAAGGAGATGCAAAAAGAAAAGAAAAGAAAAGAAAAGAAAAAAATAGAGATTTTCGCCCCAGCATTGTAAATTTTGTATTTCAATATGGTGTTTGTGAAATCTGTAGGTTTTTTCTATGGTGGCATTTCATCACTATGTAGATGTGTTGATGAATAAGTTTTATCTCACATGTCAGTTCTGGTTAGTGGTGGGACAATGAAGCCTCAGCCAGTACTGACATAAATGTTTTGATAATTAATTAGCAATATCTGCCTTGGAAGAGGATTGAGGGAATGATAGGTACTTTCCACTCGTAGACTGATATAATCTATAACCCCCTAGTTGCCTTTTTGAAGTAAATGATTCCAAGAATTTCCCAGGGAGATGGAGAAAATGCCAGTTGCACTAAGAAATCTATTGAGGGCTCATATAAAATTATAGAACCCTACGATTGTTAATATGTCTCAGACATACTCATTTACTTTACAGATGTGTACGTCAAGGGCCAGGGAAGAGAAGACAGCCTGTCCAAGAATGCCCACCAGTCAATCAGTACTTTTTCTATTTCCTTGTCTGGAGTTTTGGGTTACATAATCAAGTTTAAGTTTTCTTTGTAATCAAAGACTCTGAATTAATCAGTCATGTGTTAGTTGTACCAGACTATCTAATTTACTTTAGCCCTTCCATTTTCAAATAAGTAAAAATAGTTAATAATTAGAACATGCTATACTATATGTACAATTACTAGCGAATACGTGGCACATAGTAATAAATTAATAAGTGCTAGCTGATATTTCCATTGTGATATTTTAGTTTAAGTAAAATATTTAAGTGACTCAACTTCCAAATTTTTTGGAAGAACTTTATGTCAGTTTTTAAGCCTTGATAAAACCATTTGTGTTTAAGGGAACAGGACCACACATTATAAAGGGTTACTTATTCCATTATGACTTCTTTACAAAACCTTTTCCCCTAACAGGGGTGTCCAGCCCACAGCCCACAGGCCCCATATGACCCAAGATGGCAATGAATGTGGCCCAACACAAAATCATAAATTTACTTCAAACCTTGTTTCTTTGTTCATCAGTTTTCATTAGTGTTTGTGTATGTAATGTGTGGCCCAAGACAACTCTTCTTCTTCTGATGTGGCCCAGAGACGCCCAAAGGTTGGGCACTTCTCAAACAGCACGGGGATGAAGATGGTCTAGAAAACTGTGGGTAGGGCTCGGGTCCTGGAGGCATGTGGGGAAGAGCGCTGGGAGACAGCAGGAGGTCAGAAGGAGGAGGAAACAGGGAAGAGAGGCAAGTGATCGTGCGTGATATTTTAAACAAGGCTTTCTCTAATTCCATCTCTTTTGTAATCATGTTACAGTTTTCAAGGTTAAATTTTTCTTTTTTCAGTATAAATTTTATGGATTATCACATTTTATTTATGCAGGAGAAGTGGTGACAGCAGCAGGTGTGGCTTCGGTACTCTGCCCAGCACTCTGGAGCCAAAGTTACTAGCATTAAGGAAACAATGAGTGATGAGCAGAGGCGGCAAATAGAGTCGTGCTGTAGACCAGGCGCTGAGCCGATTGCTCATGCACATTCTCTTAATCACTGTCGCAACCTGAAAGAAAGTTGTTCCCATTTCGTCGAAAGGCAAATGAGGCTAGTGGCAGTTGACTTGTCCACAGTCACATAGGTAACAACCGGGCATAAAAGTACAAAACCTCATTGTCAACAAAGTCCATGCCTTTAGCCACTACAGTAGACTGTAAGAAGCACTCACTTCCCTCCTCTCTCTCCTTGTGATTTTTACACGTAGGGTAGCACCCTCCACCATCCCTATTCAAATCAGTGCTGAGCAAAAGCCAGAACCTCAGGAAGCCCTCCAGCCCCCTCTTCTGTCCTGGCTGGACAGGAGTGTCCTCCAGGTGCGCCGTCTGGCTGGGCTCCTCTCAACTGTCTGGGACGTCTTTGCACCTGCTGTTCCTTCTGCTTAGAAGGTCCTTCCGCAGTCTTGTCAGCTCATTAGTTCTGTATCTCAGAAACGTTGCCTGACCTCCAAGGTATAAATCAGGTAAACTCCTCATCCCTTCAGCCTCTGGGATGGTTCACTCCGCTGTGGGAGATCCAGGACTTCTGTACTTGCCTTAGTCACATTGTGTATGACGTGGTATTGAAACTGTTGACTAACTTTCCATTCTCTTCAGTAGATAATGGCATGAGAATAGGAAATCGATTTTATTCTACTTCTGTCCCTAGTGCCTAGCACAGTAAATACAACCTAAAGGATACTCCTAAAAACATTGTATGAATGAATCATGAATGTTAATAGTAATATAATTTCTGAACAATTCTATGTGCTAGGCATTATACTTAGTTTGTTCATGTGTTATCTCATTCAGTTTTTCCAATCAATCTGGAATCCAAGTAATAATATTTCCGCTTTATATCGGGAAAATAAGACCTAGAAAGGATATGGCATTTACCCTTGTTTACACGGAGAGTTAGTGCCAGAGGAAATTTGAAGTTTGGTCTCTCTAAAGTAGACTCCGTACTCATAAGCACTGCCCTCCCTCCGTGATGGAAATGATGCAGACTTCAAGACACGTGATTGTGGAACCATCACCTTACCACGTAAGCGTCATCTGTTGCTCTCCCTTTAAAAAAGAAAAAGAATGGCTTACATGGCCGATTTCCCCCTTGTTCTCACACTGCCCCAGTTGTTTCTGAATTGGAACCTCTGTCCTTGGGTCACCCTCCCCTGGTGAGCATTACCTCCTGCCTGTCTATTTAGGCCTTACTTGTCCATTGGGAATAGCTGAAGTAGCGTTCTTCCCTGATTTCCTGAGCTCAAACTCACACTGTATTTTGTCCCTTCAATTTGCACTTTTTCTTATGTTTTTGGTGAAATTATGTTGAAGTTAAGAGTGCAGTTTTTGGAGTCGATCAGAGCTGAGCTTGTAGCTGACTCAACAGTATACTAGCTTTGCCTTAAGGTTAATACTGATTGTACATGACGGATTCGTCCATGGTGAGTTACTTGGCCAGTAAGGATCTCAGGATACACAGACGGGTGTGGTAGTGAACAGGTTAGAGCCTGAGACGGTGGGTGCTGGGCAAAGCAAATAAAGGCTGGATTGCTGGTGAAGAATAAGAAGAATTAGATAAACTTGCAATTAGATGAGAGGAAATAAGAATGAGAAATTGATTGAAAGCCAAAGTTCTGCCTTAGAGGTTGGAGAAGTGTGCGGAGGTTGAGGTGTGCCCCATAAGGCAAATACTCAACAGGGATGGTAAGTTCTGGCCCAGGCACTTGCCCAGTTGCATGCAGGAGACGGTCCTCTCCAAGGCAGCAGGGAATGGGGGTCGTTGAAAAGTACCCAGTCTGTGAGATCTGTAGAAAAATTTGGCTTTGTGGTTGTCTCTATTCTTTCTGCTTCTGACAAACAGGCTTTTTTTGGGCTATTGTTTTATTTTTTCTTAGGTTTGTATTTACTATCTTTATGGCTAGAAAGAAGCTATCTGGCCTCTCAACAGCAGGCCCCCTTTGCTCTTGAAGACATTTGCATTGAGTGGTGCAGAGCCAAAAGGAACAGGTGGAAAGGGAATATTCACTTACTTCTCCCGTGTCACACAGGGATGCCCGGTCCCCGTGCCACCTGCATCATTTAGCGGTCCTGATGACAGAGCGCAGGGCCTGGCAGTGTGCTCAGGCTGCTCCCTGGGGCTGCCTGGACTGCTGGGGCTGCTAGCTGCGCTCTGGTCTCTAGACAATCTGTCATTTCTGCTTTGTCCCAATAACCTTTGGCAACAACAAAAGCAAAGAGGTATCTGAGAGCCAGGGATGCCAAGATAGAGAATTTGCCCTTTCTTTATTTTAAAAAATACAGGTGTCATTGGCACCACAAGAAGTCATTAGGTCTTGAGAACATTCATTTAGAATCAAGATCACCTATGGGCATGTTACAATTTTAGACTAAAAAATACGGCACCATCTTTGTTATGCTTTTTACCCTTTTTTTTTCACCAAGTTCTGTGAATAGGAGGAACTATTTGGAGAGATAATAACTACCTATGTATGAGTATGTATGTGTGTGTCTGTATCTCTCTTTTACTCTATTTATTTATGTATCAAAAGAAAGAGAGGGAGAGGGATGCAAACAGACCCTCACACTACATCTCTCTCTCTCTCACACACACACACACACACACACACACTTATTTCCCCAAATGTAAGAGAGAGAAAGAGTTAAGTGCCCACTGCACCAAAAGTCCAACAGCCCAGTTTCCATTGAGAGGCTGGGGGCGTCCGAATGCCCACAGAGCTGAGAAAGATAATACCGACTACAGAAGCAGGCCTGTGGCTGGGTGGCGGGGACAGCACCACAGAGGGCGACGAGGTTATGAAGACCTGGAAGGCCCACGCCCGGTCTGAAAGGGGCAGCAGCCACTTACCTTATTTTCACCGTTGCCTTGCAGGGCGCAAGTCCAGTCAGTGTTGCCAGACTTCCCTGTCTCGATAAAACTGGAAAGTATACGTAAACAAGCAATTTTAAATAAAAAATAAAACTGTGGACATCTACTGTATTTTTGGACTATAAGCTGTACACCTCCCCCCCAATTTGGGAGGAATAATGGTTGTTAATGCTACTGTTGAGTTCTGTTTACATTGGCAAAATATTATTTTATGTTATTAAATATTTTACCACATTTTTGCTCCAAAATTTTTCCTATTTTCCTCCTCTAAACTCTAGGTGCGTCTTATGGTCCCAAAAATACAGTAATTTTCCCATTCCAAACACAGCTTCATTTATTACCCATTATCCTGTTGTTCCTTTTTCATTTACTGTTGCCGGTCTTTCTGTACATATGTAGGTTACACCCTGGGCAATCGCCTCATTTCATAGATGAAGTCACTAGAGCACAGAGACATGAATTGCCAATTTGCAGTTCATGGCAGAGGTGGTGTCTCACGTGTGATCTCAACTCCCCAGCCAGTGCGCTTTCCAAGATGCCTTGTTCACCTTTCTTTCTAAACAATGCATCGATATCGATGTTACTAAAACCACTGAATTTTATTGTAGATATTAGCTTAGGGGGAGGAAGCTAGAGAAGATCCTTTGATTGTATCAACAAATACATATAATTACACGTCCCACATTTGCATGTAGGAGCCCAAATTACATTTACCAATTGTGGACATTTGGGATTTATTTTGTTGGCTTCAAAATAATAGTATGTCTCAATAAGAAATATTTTCTAATAGATGGCATTAGGGTATTCTCACTCCCCACTTCTATTCATTGAAAGCACATAGAAAGGCTTCCAGCCAAAACCCGGGTCTCATCTCCTCACGTCTGCCACGCTCTTCTGGGATTATTTATTAGAACTTGTATATCTTTATCAACTCAGAGCTGGGTTATGAGCCTCTTATGCATTCTGTCAAAAGTAAGAGTTCCAATGCTAACTTTTCACTTAATATATAAAAGTTACTAAATTACACATTAGAATATAAAGACTACATGGATTAGTATAAACTACTGACCCATTTTTCTCATAAAGATCAATTTATAACAACAGAGTGCAGGATAGTCAGAAAAAAAGGAATTCTTTTCATTTAGAGAAAGGGATGGTTTTGGTAAGCGTTTGAAACAGGCCTTGCAGATCGTGAAGTCTCGTGTGAGAGTAAGAATTAGATAGCATGTGAAAATCACCTAGTGCAACTTCTGACACTAAGAAAACAATACATCATCAAGTTATTAATTAGTGATTATTATCACTGTTATATTGTACAATGGTTCATTTTCCTGTGGAGAGGTTTATTTAAGATCCAAGGAAGACTCAGATGTGATTGAGCATCAGGATGGGTCTTTTTCCTGGGGCATCAGCCAGAATTTGTTGAGAAGGCAAGGGCCATTTTCTGTGGGGCACACGTCATGTTCGTCTTACCTTTGAATAATTTCTAACTCAAGAAAATGTATCTGTTGAATCAAAAATGTCCTGGAGAATATTTCTTTAACCAGTAGCACCAAAGGCTTGAATTTAAAAAGAGTTTTTGTATACTATTTCTTTCCATTTTTGCATGTCCATGATGGGAAAGAGCTGAACTCATGTGGATGACTAACTTCCAATTCAGTCCCCACACGTCAGTTGCCCAGCTCCCGGCGGTGGTCCCTGCAGAAATAGGACTGTGGAGGGTCACCAATATTAATAAAAAAACAATTTGAAATGTTTACCTTTTAGTACTTGAATGATTTTGTTAAAGGAGAAATGCTCTGTAGTCATTTGAATAGAGCCCATTGCACCCCTCTGTCCGAGATAATCTTGAGTCCAGAAATCCAGCTCGTAGTCAACCATGAGGCGTCACAGCCTTCATCGGTGTGTGGATCTGGGCAGTGCTTCCTTACGACGTGCACATGGGCCACGCTCTGAGATGAGATCCTTCTGAGCAGAAATTAAGCTTCATCTTTCAGGATTGTAAAACATTGATACTTATAATATCCAGAGTCATTTCCCTGCTCTTCATCAGTTGAAAACTAGAGCGAATGGGCAACGCAGAGATCGCTACAAATAGGAGCCAGTGTTACTGCCTGACCTGCAAACAGCTGGTGCAGAGGGGAAGCAACAGTCTTATGTATGACATCTGAGATTGGTTTTCCTCTTCAAGGACAAAGCAATTCAATTTTCAAAAATACTTGAGTTTTATTATGTAAGAAAAGCCTCTGATTTAATGGGTTTATTTCTTCATTTTATGTTTACTCTTTCCTTTGTGGAGGACATTTATTATAGTTACTGGCCTTATATTAAATAAGATAAAATCTCCGGATTTATTTCAATAAAGTTTTTAATTCCTTGACATTGCCAGTAAAATGTATATACTTTCCCTAGTAAAATCATACTTTATTGTTTAAATCTTTAGTCTCCTCCCACCTTCCTCGCACCCAGATACTGTTATTTTGGTTTCTGAAATAAAACCAATAAATCAGTAAGTGTAAATTGTGGGCAATGTTGATAGCACATGCAAAAAAATAAAATAACTTCTCAAATATGTTTTTGAGCTCTAGTAATTTAATCATTTTGATTATTTCCAAGTCCTGATATTCCCTTTAGATTTACTTTTTAAATGATTTTTATCTCCTTATTAAGACTCCCTGTTTAGTGTATCCTTGTCATAATATTTTCCTTCCTTATTTGAGCATCACTTATTTCATCATTGGTACGAACTAATGTTACAGTAGCTCCTCTTCGTCCTCGGGGGCCTTCATCCTGAGACCCTCCAGTGGTGTCCGAGACTGAAGATAGCATCCAGCCCTCCGTGCTATGTTTCTCCCTGCGCACACAGGTCTGGGACAAAGCTCAGTTTATAAGTTAGGCACAGTGAGAGAGTCACAATAATTAGTAATAAAATAGAACATAAGTTATATGAATGTGGTTTCTCACGGCAAACCAGCAGAAATGTCTTTGTTCACAATTTTATGCATCCAAGATTTGGTTCTTACGATAGATCTTAGCATCCTCAGCCTATGTTCTTTTTTCTTTCCTTGTTAAGTTGAAAACTGCTACTTTTTTCACTTAAAGGTAACACGTCATGGCTCTTCTCTGGCATCTCTGAACTGCCAGCATCCCCGTCCCTATGCTTTGGGGCCGTCATGAAGTAAAGCCAGGGCTGCGTGAACGTCGTCGGCACCGGCACCGGCACCGGCAGCGCCGCGCAGCGACGCTCAGTCTAACTCAGACGGCTCCGAAGGGACGAAGGGACGGATGGGTGGGAGCGCACGCAGTGGAGCGACTCCGCATCCAGGGATGACTCACATCCTGGGTGGGTTGGAGCAGGACAGCATGCGATTTCATCATGCTGCTCAGAAGGATGCACAAGTTAAACCTCAGGAACTGTTTATTTCTGGAGTTTTTCGTCACTGTGTTCATCCTGCACTTGACTGCGGGTTACTGACAGCAGAAAAAGTAAAACCATGGATGAAAGGAAGCTAGTGTAATTTTTTCAAGTTAGCCCACTATCAATGCCTTATTTTCCCCATCTTCCTGTTAAATTTCCATTTCTGGATCTTTTGGTGTTTGTTTTTGGTTTTTTGTTTTGTTTTTTCTCTCTTCAGGATGGTGACTTCTGGTTACCTTGGGTATTGGCCTTTCTGTTCATTTGCCTGTAAGTGTGCTGCTGTTTCCATCCGTTTCTGTGGGTATGGAACTTTTTCCTAATTTTGCCCCAAATGGAGTAAGAAGTCCTCGGTGATGAAGGTTTTTGCTTACACAGCTCACCCTTCACTGGCAGCATTATTGTGCAGATGGAGCGGAAGAGGTCGTGAGCCCCATTCCAGGTTAAAACACGACATACAAACATTCTTACAGAAGTTTCAGTACTGCTTTATGAATAAGCCCCTCCTACTTTGTTGAATGGCTGTGGCTGATTTCTATGAACATGAAATTACTTCTTTAGACCTTTCAAGTTCTATCATTGCATCTGGGGAGTAGATTCGCTCAGGCCCTTATTCTGCCATTCTGGTCCGTCTGCATTACTATTATTCCTCTTCCCTGTAAACACGAGGTTCAAAAGAAACTGCCCAGAGGCCCAAGTCAATATGCAAAGTGAGATCTCTAATCCCAGTGGCCACGCTCTCTCTGCTGCAATAGCGGAGTATAGGAGAGAGCCCACCTGTCCGTGACGGGCTGCCCTCGTTGCCCTTACTCATGACGGGCTGCCCTCGTTGCCCTTACTCAGGCTGAGTTTCCCTTATCAGGGTGACTCCTCTTATTGCCATGAAATGTCCATTCTTTTCATAGTGTATGTGACATAAGATTATTAATTTTTCAAATAAAACTTACACTATTAAGGACATTTAGTGTAATTTTTTTTAAAGGTGAGTTTTGAAAATATCAGCTTTCTACGGAAGTACATTTTTTAAAAAATCTAGCAACATCACTTTCAGTGTTTTGAGAAAAATCAACATACTTTTATGAATTTCTTCTCTTGTAACCACAGTGCTTATAGTAAGAATCAGAAACGTAATATGCATAATTATACTTTGATGGACAACTAATGAAGAAATCCTTTCCATATTGATGTGCGCTACATGTTATAGTTTGAGCAAGACAGGTAAATTATCAACCCAAACCAAAGAGAACCTTAATATTTTACAACACCATGGAAATTTGACCTCCCTTTGGACTATAGGTGTCTTGTTGCTAAACAATGTAACTTCCGCAAATGTAGATAATTAGCGTTGGTTTAAATACAGTTTTAAAGTTTGCTGATGAGGATGACCACCTTCCCTTTGTGAAATAACCCTAACATCAAACGTAATATGGCTGCTCTATTAACGATGATCAAATAAATGTATGGATCTGTACAGACATTCTGAAAACAGAGATCACTAATTAGTTGAATTAGCTAAATTCAGCTGGTTTGTGTGTTATGCTTGACAAACAGCATAATTTCAAAATGGAAATGGTGAATTTCAGTATCAGGTGTTTTTCTGCGACATTAGAATACATAACAATACACAGCTTAACTCCCGTCTCCACCCGGCACCCCTGGCCGGGGCTGAGACCAGAGACACCAGGCATGTCCTGTTTCCCACAGTCCCCAGTGCTTCCTTTGGTGTCATACTGGGCCTGGTTCACACATACATGCTAGTTTCCTGGCAGGAGCCTTTGTGACACCCTGAGTTAAGTTTTCATGTATTATTGTCTTTGATTGAGAGGTCTGTCCCTTGTCACCAGCTGCCATCCCCAACACTAACGTGCCTGATCAATGTTGAATCATCCTTAAAAACATAGCTCAGCCCTGGCTGGCGTACCTCAGTGGATTGAGTGGGGGCTGCGAACCAAAGCATCGCAGGTTCGATTCCCATTTAGGGCACATGCCTGGGTTGCAGGCCACGGCCCCCAGCAACTGCACATTGATGTTTCTCTCTCTCTCTCTTTCTCCCTCTCTCTCTCTCTCTCTCCCCCCCTCTCCCCCTCCCTCTGTCTCCCTTTCTCCCTCCCTTCCCTCTCTAAAATAAATAAATAAATTCTTTAAAAAACATAGCTCAGCTGACACATTCATTTGAAGACTCCCATCAAACCACTTGGCGAGTATAATAAATCCCTATTGATTGGTAGTTGTACATCCTGTGCAATGTGTTGTAATTTTAGGTTCCCTTGGATTCTCTATGAAATCATGAATTTTCCCAGAGCATACTGTTGTCTTTATCTCTGTAATCTCTATACCTACCACATTACCTAAAGGGTCTGCAGGTCTCAAATGTGAGCGATTAAATGGCTAAAATCTCACTGGGCTGAGGCTATATCCCAATCCACTGACTTGTGGTCCAGGGCCACTTCACTTGTGTTTTGTTTGACCTTAGACATTGTTATTCCTACAGCTTCAGTCATATAACTTTCTGAAGAGTGGCAAGGTGCCCCTGTTATGTGTATCTTATCTTCTACTTTTCTCACAATGTTTATATTGTCTTCCTTTCTCATCAGAACTGTGATTTTCTTAATGAAAAAGGCCATGAAATGTTCATCTACATTTCTGTCAGTTGGCACAATACTTAACACAGGGTAGAGATCCGGCAATGTTAAGCAAAATTTAGTTTAGTTTAAAGTAAAATAACATTTGGAGTTAATTTATTCGACTAAATTATGGCTATAATGTAATCAAGTCAGGTAATTGTTCTTGTTTACAAAAGCTGGAGAGATTTTGGAAAACTCCAACAGAAGGTCTTAACGAACAGGTATAATGAAATTCAAACAGATGGCCAGCAGCAATGCCAAGTTCGTCCTTGTTTTGATTCCTTAGATAATTATTATGGTGAGCCTTGGCATGGCTGTCCTTTGATAGCCTAAGTGATCAACATTCACTACATTTTAGGAGAGCCAAGAAAACAATGAATGTGGTGGTTTAGCTAGTTTATAAATGGCAGTTTTATTCGGGTTGAATCAGTCAGGCGAGTTGGAAGATTTTTAAATTATTAATTTTGCTAAGTCCTGAATAGCTTTTTAGGGAAACACACGTTTTCTCTGTACAAGTGCAATTTGCTTTGCTTTTGCCTGACCCCCAGTGCCACACACAGATTTGGCCTTGTGTGTGGGAACCAGGTATGGGTTTATACCTGTCATTGAAACGATTTTTCGCTTGTCTTTCAAGTAATTGTAAGTATTCTGTACTTTAATCTGACGTTGTGATTTTAGAAACATTAAGGAATGTAACAGCTCTGGGGGAGCTTTCAAATGAAACGATAACGCTCAGATTCCTCCTCCAAAACAACCAACCCAGTCTCCCCAGGGGAGATCAGAAAACAGGTTTGCTGCATTCACAATAGATAGGCACACACTGTACTTTCATTTAAACATTTTGATTCTGTTCGCTTTACATTTGATAAATTTTGAGTTGAAGTGCTACCAGTAACATTAGATACCAGGTGTTTAATGCTCCTTCTCTTTTAAAGTGATTTATTTAAAATGATCGTCTAGGATCATTTTGCTGATACTGATACATCTTCAGAAATCTGTGTAGCTGAAGTTCCTGCCAGCGCCTGACACTTCTAGGTGCTCTTACCTGAAAATGTTTTAGAACAGGGAGAGGTCAGATCCTATTGATAATATGAAAAAAGAGTCAAACATTCTGTCTTGTTATTGAATAATGTTAGCTTTATTATTATAATAGAATACAGTGTGACATAAAATTAAGAGCTTTTGCTAAACTCTGTAAAGCAATACATGCATCTGCCATAAACAACCCCGATTCATATTAGGTTTTATTGCCACTTCACTGCACTAGTGTGCAATAAACATTCAGTGTCATCTTTTAAAAAATATTCCTGGGCATAAACAGGAACTGTCCTCTATAAGAGTGTAACTTTATTTTCAAGGAAGACTTAACTAGTATTACATGGTTTAGCAAAGCACTGTAGAAAAGCTACATAGAATAACTTGTCTTTGATAAATTATGCAATCAATTAATACAATAGAATACTATCCACATGTACCAACATACTCAGAAATGAGAGAAATGCAGTCACTGCGTAGCAGAAAGCAGACTAATAAGAAATATTCACATCTAATGAGCAAAATACAGACCGAATGTGAGCTCTGATGAGTCTGGAAGATAAAATGCTCTTAATAAATACATTAGATTAACGTTGAAAAATAACAAGATAAACAGCAACACAGAAGGTAAAGCCATAGTTTACTTTATTTTCTATACATGATATCTACATAAAATACCAGAGGACGAACATCCTCCGTTCAGCCTTTCTCGGCCTAGCTCGTGAAATTTAGGCAGGACCAAATCAAACAATAAAGCACATTTAGAAAGAAAACCAGAGTTTGTTGAGGAAAACACAGTGTATTTTCCTGCATCATTGGATAGCAGCTTTTGGAAATAAACATTGCCCCAAAACTTGTGCATGAATCCCAACTTCCTCGCGTGGCGATCGTGCTGACAGGTTTGTGATTTGGTATTCTAAATGTGTGTTCTAGACCATGACCTGTGGGTTCTGGATGCTAACCTTAAATATCTCTGAAACTCTATCAGACAAAAGGAGACTTCAAAAATACCTTCTGCATAAATATTTATCTCTAAAATGTCTGGGAAGGAATGAGACAGACTAGAATTTCCATGGGGAGTATTAATGGACCTCTTGTAGTCAAAGCCCTTACATAGTATACCTACAAATATATTGCTACAGTATAAATGAAATGTAATAATATTACTCCATAAAAGCTATTTTCTATACATTCTTTCATGTATTTTTTTTATATTTGGTGCTACATAATGGTACAACACTTATTGGAATAGTTGATATCAGCAAAGATAGCAGTAATATACAGTTGATTTTCTAGCTCTCATTAAAGCTTTCCCGTTTTCTTTCCATTTGACAGGAGCCGAATTTAGGGAAGTGTGGCGGGACGTGAGCAGATAGCAACTGATTTCCTGCTATGCACCAGACAGCAGTGGGAAGTTACAAGCTTTCTCTGCATATGCGAGCTTTATTCCCATGTATCTGAAGTCCCATCTGATTCCTACAAGCTGTTCTAATCTTAAATGCAGGCTCTAAAAGTATTTCCGTAGCACTTAACATTCTAACAGCTAACAGCGGTGAGTCTTATACAGTATTTTAAGAACACAACTTTAAAAAAAGTAAAAAATGTACAATCTCATGCTGTGTATTTACATATATAATTTAAATATTCTATTTTTGTTCACTAGTCATAAATTTCAATCTAAAGCTTTTAATGTACTGTTATATAAAAGAATACATTCAACAACTCTAGAGCTTGCAAAATATTTTTGCCCCTCTAAAACATCTTTATAATGGGAATGAAGTGATTAATGGGCCCATGTGCTACCTGGAAATAGGCATGATAAGGAAGAGAATCTTTTAAAAGTATTTTATTTATTGATTTTTTTGGTTTTTATTGTGTGTATATCTTTGTTAAAATGATTCCTCATCAAGTCTAGTGGCAAAAGCTGAGGTGATAATGAAGCAGCGTATTTAGAGCATTTCTCTCCGTTGAATTAAATGTGCTCTACAGCGAGGAAATGCTCCTTTGCTTATGCAGTTTCCACGAGTTTTAAAACAGCATTTAGCAACAAAATAACATTTTGGGCATTTGTAACAGGAGAAATGATGGGGTCTTTAGCTTTGGAAACAAAAAATGTTCACGTTATACATCAGTTTAAAAAAAAACAAAACAAAACTGTAAGCACACCATAGTTTGTGCAATAAAGACATAGATTCTTTGAAAATTTTCTTCATTAAACATTTATAATTTACTCTTTTAAACACTTCACATAAAAATATTTTTGACATATACAGTATCTTCTTTTCTTTTTAGAATATTTGGAAATATATATCTACACGTAATCTAGAGTTATAGTTAAGTTTGACTTTGCTTCTCCCTTTCTTCCTGTCTTTGGAACTGCGCCCCCTTGTTCCCCCTCCCTCTCTCTCATTCTGTCTCCTCTGTGGTCACTCGGGCTCCCTCACTCTCCTCGCTCTCAGAATCCTGTCTCTCCACTGCACGCTCCGCTCCGCTCCACTCTGCTCTGGACTGCCTGACAGAGGCCTTGTTGTTCTTGTGTGAATTGTGGAAATAAGAAAACCTTCAGATTCTTAAGACAGAGGCAATAAAGCAGATGGGAATTACCGCGTTGAGGACAGAAAGCAATTTCCAGTGCAGAGGACTGAACAACAAGAATGTGAATAAAAGGACCTATTGATGCGGGGTGGGGGCTTTTAGCTGAGGCTCTCGGTTTAGATATGTAGCCCAGTAGACCAAGTTAAAGATTCCAAATAGCAGCGGGAAGGCTATTCTTGACAGCCGGTCAATTTTGCTGACACTGTTAAAGGTTTTCTTGGGTTCTGGTGGCTTCGTTTCTGGCTTCACTTCTTTCGGTTCTATGGTTGCACTCTTCGCAATGGTGGCTAAGCCAGGGTCACCCCTGGCCAAATTAGGGGTGTAGCTGGTTGCTGTCGGAGCATACGTGTTGTTTTTCTTAATGAGAGGGTCTTTCACTTTCTTTGGCTGTGGAAAGAAAGAGTAAAAGCATTTTGTTTAGTAAACTGGGAGAGAAGCAAGTCTATGATTTGCTGAGTAAAAGTGGCCTTTACTTTGGAAACTAAGTCTGTGCTTTATTTAAAATTTAAGAAATGTAGTTTAGGACTGTATTATTGGGGTAAAGTAAAAACACAGACAACAATATCCAGTTACAAGATTAACAGTTTGGGAGATCCATGTGCAGCATGGAGATTATAGCTAACAATACTGTATCATATACTTGAATGTTGCTAGAGAACAGAAGTGAAACATTTTCACCACAAAAAGAAGTGGTAAATAACTATGTGACTGGAAGGAGATAGTAGCTAATGCTATGGTGGTAATCAATTCACAATATATAAATGTATCAAATCAACCGCATTGTACACTGAAGTACACTTACACTCACGCAGTGATATGTGACGATTATATCTTGATAAAGCTGGAAAAAATGCAGGCACAATGTTATCCCAGTTTTTTCCTAACAAGAGGTGGGGTCTATTTCCCCACACGCTGAATCTAGCAAGTACTTGTGACTTTGAACAGAGCGATGCTGTCCCAGTGGAGGAGCCTTCCTGCAGAGGCTTTGCAGACTCGGCCTTTACCATCTGGAAACACGCCACTGCCGTGTGAAGATGCCTGGACTGGGCTGCCGAGTGGCAGAGACCATGGGAGATGCCCAGCCAGCACCGGGCCCCAGGCACGAGAGAGGGGCCACCGGGGGTCTGCTCGCCCTGACTGATGGGGTCCACAGGTAACGGCAGCCACAGGAGCAAGCCCAGGTTGGACTAATGGAAGTACCACCAGGCTGTCCCCAGCCGTTCGGCTGGTATTCCAGGTCACTAAGTTGGGGCGTGGTTTGCATTTCAGGGATGAATTGCTGAGCCAATTACTATTTGCTCCTTCTCCCTACATTTCAGGTGGGCAAACAATGAAGCAGAATTATGCAAAAGTATCTCGAATTCCATTCTCAGTCAGTGTTAGCTGTGCATCAGTGTCATCTGTGCATTGATTGACAACTGCAGTATTTCTGAGGGTTTCTGTCATAGATATATTTTTTAAGAATGAGTAGATCTTTGTTTGTAGTTGTGGGGCCCGACACTGTGGCTGACAGCTGCCTGGGGCCACCGAGCAGTGGAATATTGCCAGGCTGGCTAGTGATGCGCTGTACGTGTAAAAGACACAGAGGGCTTTGAAGACTTAGTGTGGGTGAAAAAAAGCATGCAATATATCTCCTTAATATTTTGTATGGTTGGCATGTTGTAAAGATAACATTTTTGATATAGTGGCTAAAGTACATTATGAAACAATTTCACTGCTGTATACTTTAAAAATGAAGCTAGTAGAGAATTTCAAATTGCATATCTGGCTGATATTTGCAGTTCATTTATATTTCTGCTGAAAAGCGATAGTCTATAAGAATGGTCTCATTCTTTTGTGTACAGTATGTTATCAGTTAAAAAATTTTCAAGGACAGTGTCTTGGACACAGTGTCACATTTTGATTAGGATTCCATAGGATTTGAACCTGGTTATTGACATTGCAAAAATCTTACCCAGATAATATTGATGAGCAGCTAAACATGAATCACCAGATGCAATGCTCTCTGGATAATTTGTATTTTTAAATTATCAGATCAGAATAAATTATTACTTCCAGAAGACCTGGTTCTTTTCACAAGGCAGAATAGCCATGAATTATAACTGGTTAACTTATTTATTATCCAGCTCTGCACTCTGTCTGCAGCTTTTTCTCCTCTCCACACCCTTACACATACTTGGGGACTTAAAAAAAATATCCTTCTCCTGGCTGGAGTAGCTCAGTGGATTGAGCTCGGGCTGGGAACCAAAGTGTCCCAGGTTCGATTCCCAGCCAGGGTACATGCCTGGGTTGCAGGCCATAACCCCCAGCAACCACACATTTAAGTTTCTCTGTCTCTCTCTCTCTCTCCCTCCTTTCCCTCTCTAAAAAATAAAATCTTTAAAAAAAATCCTTCTTTTTTCTAGTATTACTTGATTAAAATAAGGCTACTTACACCAAGTATGCATGCATTTTGCAGTGAAAGCAGAATTGGCCAAGTTTTATGAGGAGTGACAGAAATTTCCATAATTAAGTGAAAGTGATTCTCTCTGTAGTCCAAATGAACAAAACTGATATGATTTATTTCAACACAGTTAAACAGCCAAACTTACCTTATATTGAGTTCATTTCTTAAAAAGTGACAGTTTAATATTAAAGAATACATTAAAATGTGTGTTACATCTTTTGATAAAATGGACAATGTGTTCTGGTGCTGAAGAGAGGCAAAGGGTTCCAGCCTAACCGAAACTGGAGAGGAACAGACACTCCATTAGATAAACCGAAATGAATCATCTTCAAAAGAGAAAGTTCATGGAGATGTCATCTCTCCCTGTGCCAGTTTTTCACAATACTCCAATACTAAAAATTCTTGAGTTAAGTGCTTTTTGCAGTATCATGTGGTATACAACATTTGGAAATACCTGTTTGGCTTATCAGGAAATGATTGTTCTTTTTTTCACTTTTGAAAATGTTGAGCTCCCCCAGGTTCTTTAAGAAGTTGGTACTTCTTTCAGTAATTAACTAAGTAAGGGTGGACTGTAAACAGACTACTATATGCCCACTTGGTGTTGTGATGACTGACCCCATGGGAAATTTCTTTTTGTTTTCAAGTGGTGCCTTGTTAGAGATTGAAAATGTAACTGTCCTGAAAACACTAACCTGGTGTCAGAAAAAATGTACTATTCTTCTTCTCGGAACGTGAAAATGAGACCTGCATTACACTCTCTGATCCATCTGTGTCTGAGGGGTGAATCCCGGAGAGCTTCACCTTCGCCACATATTTTCTCTTCAAGTGCATTTGAGCCCTGACCTCATTCATTTTCAGGGACCCGCACAAGAGATGAGCCTTCTGTGGAGCGGAGCGCTGGGAAAGCTGCCGCGGAGTGGTCCTTCCTTCTTTCTGGGTTACTTCTGGACATCTCACAGTCCCCGTGTCTCCGACTTTGCCCTTCTCCCTTCCACCCTGAGGCTCACTTGCATTTTGACATACATACTTTTCCATCAATCCTCAGAGTATCCTCTCCAACCATGCTTTAAAATCCACTCTAAAATAGGTTCTGATTGAGGAGAACAGTGATATCTTTGACGCGATAATTTTCTACACCGAAGACCTTTTCTATGATTTCTCTGTGTTATGCTCCTCGAAGCAAACCTCTGTTTTGGAAAGGGGCAATATTTCCTGCCCTTTGCTTCACTGACACTTGGAGGCCATGCATTTTGCAAGCACAATTCAACTGAGGCATTATAGTAATGGTATTTATGACTGAAGAGATTAGGTTTGAAAACTAACCCAAAGCCTATGATTTTCAAGTTATAAAAATTATAATGGTGTCTGTAAGTTTATTTGCTCCTAATGTCAGGCTTATTAAAAGTCTTCTCAGATCAATAGAGATCATAGAAAAGCGTATTTGAGTACAAATACTAACTTTTGTGTGTCTCCTTTCTATTCTTCACCTACTCTGCACATCTCTCCACTCACCAGCCTCTCGTTAACAATAACAAAAGTATCGCAGCACTTAATCATTATAACATAACAAAAAAGAATCCTCATTACCCTCTCTCTGCATCCTTCACCCACTTCCTCTAGTTCAAACATCTCATCTAATACATTAAAAAAGACATTAGTGCTATATTATATCACAGGGGATATTAAAGCACTTACCTTTTCCGGAACCACACTTTTGCCATCCCAGGCGTAACCCCTCTTGGTGAAGTAGTTGACCGTGGCAAACTCAATCAGAGCCGAGAACACGAAGGCATAGCACACCGCGATAAACCAATCCATAGCAGTCGCATACGCCACCTTAGGGAGGGAATTTCTGGCACTGATACTCAACGTTGTCATGGTGAGCACAGTTGTTACTCCTGTGAAGAAAGAAATTAAGTGGATTTGTAGATTCTTACTACAAAACTTCATCACCGGAGGTCAGCCCACTTGCACAAAGGGAAGCCTGCAGTGCCCTGGAGGGAGCCCATGTTTTCTCGTTCATCCCAGTTCGGTGCGGATTGGACGAGTGTTCATTTAATCCCAGGGCAGTTTGCAGTTGATGGGATGGCACCGTTGCAGGGGATCTCTTATAGGGACAAACTACTTTGCGGCTGTTAATAAAATAGTGAACTTCTTTAAAAGAGGATCTTGAACATTGTGTCCTGGTTAGAAAAGGAAATAATATTCCCTCACTGTCTGCAGCTCTTTGAAATGGAAAGCATAGATCTTCACTGTCTCTGGTCCACAAGAAGTCTCTAGGTCCTCACTTCTGTCTGGTGTTCTTCCTGTGTCCCCCAAATGTGTATGCGTAAGCCAAGAAGTAGTTCCCTGATGGTTGATAATCAGTACATGACTGGATTATCTTAGCATGCCACTTTGTTACATTATTAACTCTTCTGCCTTTATATGATTTTTTTCCTGATTCTGAGGTAGCTACTCTTTTGAAGAAATTTCTGAAATATTTTGCATGTAACTTGCTTGAGAGTTTACACATCTCAGAAGTGACAAAAAATTTGAACACATTTGTAATTGAAATGTCCACAATCTTTCTTTTTCTCTTAATGCTTCCTCATCTTCCCATTCTGTGAACCCATCCCTAGTGATTAAAATTGCCTATATTCAAAGCAGTTTTTGGGTCAGTTATTTTTAGTTTATTTATATAATATGAGTTGGTATGTAAATGATGATATTCATTAGTATTCACTTAACAAATTAATAGTATCCGCCTACTGAATGTAATGCAGTGTATAGTTTGACTATTGTAAGGTTCCTTTTAAACCATTCAAAATGTATTTAAAAATTCACAGTAATCCGGTGTGGATGGCTCAGGCTGCATGATGTAGAAAAAGTCTTGACCTCTTGCGATGACTGCTCTGAACCTCACCACTTACTACCACATTTATGCCCTGAGTAAGTGAATGACCTTCCGGGGACCTCAGCCTCTGTATCTGGAAAAGCATGATTTAGACTTCATTCTCTTGACCAGCAGTTCTCAGAGAGTAAAATTTCTGCAGTCACAAGATTATTTGAGGATAAAATAATAGTATGTAATAGCATTTTAAGGATGTAAATTAATTATAGCCATAGTCATCCATTGGGCCTACAATTAATGTCAATGATTTGATTAATTTTTAGAGAATGAGTAGGATTACACAGCTAATAGGTGGCTAATTTTTACAAACTGCTTTAAACCATCCAATATTCCAAAGATCTTAATGAATTTCGAGGTAGATGATCTTTGTGACTATATTAGAAAGTGATAGGATTAAGAAGGAACACTGAGACTTTTATTAAATCATAATTTTGATATATGGTCAAAATATGTCGAGAACAGATTTACTTTGAGCTTCAGAGTGTTACAGAAGTTCCAGGGCATTATCTAATATTGCATAACCAACAAATAGTTTAAAGAATATTGCCTGGAAAATAGCCCCCAAATGTACCTAAAAATATTAACCTGAGCAAAGTGCAAGACAATTAAATGGCAGTATTTGGGAAACAGCAACCCAGTTACAAATCACAGTTCTATACTTGCTTAGTGACCTTTGGAAAAATTGGCTCACAATTTTGAGCCTCTGTTTCATTTTTTAAATAATTATTTCCTTATAAATTAATTTCAATAAGTAATTCAGTGGGGTGCTGTATTAAATACAATGCAATAGTTAAGTGTTTAGCACTTATCCTGACATTTACTAAGGGCAAAATAATGAGTATTACTAATGACAACTTTAGTCCTTTTGCATAAATTCCTGCTACAGTAAATTCCAGGTTTTTCCCCCCAAATTTTGGTTTATGTAAGCAGCTGTCAAAAATAATTGGGGAATATATGCTGTTAAATCAAATGTATGCATGAACTAAAGCAGTTGAGAATAGCATAAAGAGAGGGGCGTTGTGTGTACATGTATGTGCGATGTGGTCTCCTAATCCCTGCTATAGGGAAAGGGAAAGGAAAATTGTATTGAGCATCTATTTAAGTTCCAAGTATTGAGCCTGACAATTTACATATTTTATTTTAATCCTTTAAACAGCGTGACTTTATTTTAATCACACTCACATTTTATAGGCAAGCGAAGCTTAGAAAAATGAAGATTGAACCTAAAACTTGGATGTGTCTGGCAGCAACATACCGTGACCGCATTGCCTCCAAACTCGAGCCTAGAAGGTCAAGAACGTGACATTTTAAGACGTAAAACGGGCTTCAGCTGTGTTGCAGCCTGGATGCCTTTTAGTAAACGGTCATAAAAGAACAACTGTTTTTTTATTTTTATATTTCTTTAAATACCCTTGACCCTCTCAGGCATCTCACACAGCTGAAAGGAATATGCTGAGTTCAGACGCAGAAGAATGGAAACATGTGTACTAAATAAATGTTAAGAGGCTAAAGGTCTTAAAAAGTTGTACTTTTTATTTTATTGAGCTCAAAACATTAGAACTATGTAACGTGACCGACAGAACTACTTGCCACAGCTGAGTTTACAGATAAATAGCCGTGTTTACCTAAAGGGCACGAGCTGCCTGATTGTTGAAAATGTTTAAAAAAAACAAGATTTTTGATTTATAAAATAGTTCAAAATGCTTTAGAAAGTTTCCAAAGTGGAAGGATCAGATAGATGTGTTAGGGTGAGAATGGGGAAAGAGTGCATTTAGGAAAACCTTTTTCACTCTAGTGCTGAATTCATTCCACATAAAAGACAGAGGTCTGGATTCTGTATAACTTGAAAAGAATTTCTGGTGAAAAACAGCTCAAAGTACATATACACACAGAAGGAAGCATCTTGACAAGAATGCAATCCTCGGTTCTAAAACGTGGTGTCAACTCTAGTTAGTATTGACAAATGGGGATCAGGAGAACAGTAATTCGAAGTGACCTACTCTTTCGCTCTGCAGCCGGACCTGCTCTGGACCTTGATTTAGCTGTGTTCTTAGGTTATTGCCAGAGCAAGGATTTGGTGGCTTCCAGCCTGGATGGAAGCACCTTGCTACATGCAGAAGGAAATAACCTTTTCTGGGTACTTGGTCTTGCTTTCTTCTGAGATAACTAATTTTTCATACCTTGCATAATATTGAAGAATGATACCATAGGTGTCTTTGCATGTGAGTAATAATTTGAATTTTAAGCTTCTTAAGGCTTTTATTCTGTAGTAAACGGTCATTTTACCTAGCTGATACTTTTGGAATGAACCTTGGTAATTGCACCTTTCACTGATGACTATATGGCAGTTATTTACAAATGAATGATGTTGCCCACAGCAGCCCCAGTCCATGCCTCGTCAGTGCAGCTGGACGGAACGGGCAGTGGTACAGCGTGTGTGGGTCCTTTGCCTAGTAGCTTCCGACCTCGAGCATCTTAGTGTATCTCTTGTTCCTTAGCTTTCTTGTCTCTGACACAAAGGTAATAATAGCACAGATGCTCTTTTAGTGTTAAAAAATATAGTGTAGGTTTACTTTACAGAATGGAGCCTGATATGAAAGCACTCAATAAATAGTATGTATGACTTTATTGTTATTCAAAGTTTAAGCTCCAGATTATAACCTTCATGAGGGGGAGTGGTTTAACGTCACTGCTGCATTCTCAGTGTAGATGAGTGTAGGTTTCAAATAGAAATGCAGTGAGTGAAGGAATGTGTGAATAAGTTTATGGTAATGGAACCTTTTGTTTACATCAGTATGAAAAGTACAGTTAAGATAGTATACTACAATACAGGCAAGAAACACCCTTTATATGAGTACAAATTTCTAAAATAATAAATTAGGGGTGACTTTTCCTATTAGTAAAAGGTTATTACCCTTTAAGCAATTTTCCATTAGATTGCTTTAACTTGAAGCATCTAAGGTATTTAAACCATTTTAATAGAAAAAATACATATTTGTAACTCTCCAGAAGCACATGCATTATTCCATAAGTGAAGTAGCCCTGTACTGTCTGTCATACGACATAGTCATTAATGATCTCTCCACACCTAACAAAACCCTGCTTTCATATATGTAAGGAAGTAGTTGTGCTGATATTTTCTTAGATTCTCAAAAAATACACAGATATACGATGATATATTCTGAAAGTATGATTTAAATATTAATGTTTCCGTGTGTGTGCTTAAATTTAGTATGATATATTTTATGCCTGCTTCATTCCATTTATCTCTCCAAATATCAAATCAAATGTTCATTAATCCCATCCATTTGCATGCACTGAAGCAGCTTGCTATTTAGGGAAATAATTTTTAAAAATTATACCCTGATGAGAATGGTAAGTCCTTGAGCCTCTCTATTGTATTAACTTCATATTTTAATTCATGATTATTTTTTCATCCTATTTGCAGTGTCACCCCGGAGACTTGCCCTCCAAACCCTCGCATGCATGTCTTGACTGGCACTTACCGAAGACAGTCCTGGCTGGCACAGACTCTCTGTTGAGCCAGAAGGAGACTTGGGAGAGAATGACGGTCATTATGCATGGCAGGTATGTTTGAATAACAAAATAGCCGATCTTTCTTTTCAGGTGGAAATGAGTGGTCATAACAACATATTCTCCTAGAGGCAGAAACAGCAAGGTTGAGCAATTTGACCTTGAAAAAAATATCTCTGAGGTTTATTTTTATCAAAACCAAAGACCTGAAGATTAGACACATCCTTCCTCCATGTGATATCTGGTTCCTGAAAAGCTTTTATTCAGGAAAGAAAAAAAAAGAAACAACCACCACCTTTAAAAACCACACCAAAATGGCCCTCAGGATGAGCTGGAGGTGCCAAGTATGTCATGGTTAGTTTTACATCCTAATCCTGGTCCGTCGCACATTTAAGACAATTCTGAGCAAATATTTACAGGTTGTCTTAAATGACCACAAAGGCAGTGTACTAGATCCTGACGACACACACCAGTGGACTAGAGCAGACCAGATCCTCCGCGTCGACACTGAGAGAAGGTCAGGCTGCCTGATGGAGGAGCCTTGGAGGCCAGGTCGGGAGAGCAGAACTGTAGCTCCGGCACCTCCTTCTGGGAGCTCTCCGGCTTTGAGTAAGTCACTCTGCTTCACCTCATCTTCCAAATGAAAAGAGTGGGATAGAGTCCAGTGTTTCTCAAAGTACATTTTGAATTTACCTGGGAAGGTTTTGAGACATAGAGTTCTTCAGATCCCACCTAGATGCACTAACTGTTCTTTGAGATGGGGCCAGCTTTTGTAGTTGTCCCAGTTCCTGGCCTGGCCTGGGAAGCAGTGGACCAGCTAGGCTCTCTACGGCCTCCACATAGGCCGAAGTCGGATTTTACGTGGAGGTCCAAAGCCACAGACACACAGCCCAAGTTGCAGGAAGGATTTTTAGAAACTGATATTACATTTTCTTTCAATTACAAGTCTTAGCAGTTTTCAGCTTTATTCACTCTAAATATGTGCTTAGCTCATTGTAAGTGGGTAAGAGAGAAATGGGTATTTTCTTGCTAAGAAAATGTCCCTCGCTTTGGTATTCACATGTCTCTACCTTCCCCCTTACCTTCAACTTCAAACTTTTTCCTGCTCAGCCTGAGATTTCTGTCTCTGATCGTGGCCATCCCGATTAGACCCTGTAATGTGGCCAGAACCGCTCATGACGTCTTACCATCTGTAGCTGAAGGCATCAGTCCTAAAGAAGATCTCAGTCCGCTAAGTTGGCTGCTCCCCTGCTTTGCAGCACTAAGAGTCAAGCCATGCTGACTGTCCCTACCCTTTTGATAGCCCCCTCTTGATTCATGTTCTCTTTTTATCTCTCATTTTTAGTTTATTTTGATAACTCATTGATTTTCTCAATCTGAGAGTAGTTACTAAAGTAGTGCTTTTGGGCTTTTTTTCCCTACCAGGTAGTAATCTACCTTTCTGCAAACTGAATGTCGATATTCCTTATGTAGTTCTAGCTTCAGCTTTCTTTCTCATTTTTTTTTGGAATCTAATAAGAAATTTTCCCTTTTACTTCTTCTCCTAGTGTTATTTTTATCCAGATGGGTGCCATGTCTACATTAAGTGACATTGCTCTCAAAATCACAACCTATATTTCCAAGTACTTATAAGACATCTCATAGATATTGATTTTTCACTAATGCCACTCACTAAACATGTTAACTGATGTTAGTTAACCTTTCTCATAATAAATAAGTGCCCAGTTAACAGTAGTGCTGCTTCTCCAATTTGTGTCTCTCTCTTAATTAATGGCACTGTCATCTGTCTGTTCACTCAGGCTAAAAACCTGGAATGAATCCTCGAATGTGAATTAGGACTTTGGAAAGAGAGCAAGAAATCAGTTGATCATCACAGTTTTAATTTCACCTGGCAGTATCTCTTAATCTATCTCTTATCTTGTGGTCCCTGCTCTTATCTCCTCTGTGGGTTCTTCTGACAACCTAGTAACTGTCCCATCCTAACTACATTGTGTTTCTAAATTTTGTTGTCAGAGTGATCTTTTCAGAGCATACGTAAATATCTTAAAATAGGGTTTCCCAACCTCAGCTCTATTGATATTTCAAACCAGTTAATTGTTTACTTTTTTTGTGGGGCTGTCCTGTATATTGTAGGATATTTTGCCACATACCTGGTTGGCCTCACCAGCAAACACTCCCCCCAGTGTGACCCTCAGCAATGTCTGCAGTGTTGAACACTAACCAGCAAACACCCCCTAACCTGTGTTCAAGACTCCACACCTCAGGACTCTGCATATTTCAGGACCACGTCTCGTGTCTCGGCACACGTACCTCTCAGTATCCTCACCTACAGAACTGTCTACTTGACACCTTCTGTTGGTAGATATCTTGTTCATTGATGGGTTCCTAGTTTATGCTGGAATAGGAAGGAATGTGCTGTAGAAGAGGATTTATTAGCTTTAGAGGCAAATGAAATTGATTTTAAAGCCCAGATGTGCTATTTTCTTACTGTGTGGCCTTGGGCAACTCCCTTTGCTCTCTGATCCTCAGTTTCGTCATCTATAAAACAGTGAGTAGCATATCTGGGGAAGAATAAAGAATAAGGGCTCTACTTAAGATCATGCTGCATAAGAGTTTTACATAAAGAAGGGGAAAATAGTTTCAAAATAAATTTTAGTTCCTTTGTCCATTTTTTCTCTTTTCTCGCCAATTAGAATTAGAAGTATTGGTAGAAGAAATGCGTTTACTCTTTATAGTAGGAAATCATCCATATATCCATGTATACTTTCATTATTGTTATTAATGGTACACCTGCCATTTAATGACCAGTATTTAATGATAAGTAACTGCAAATTTATTTATAGCTCCTCTTTATATTTAGAGTACTATTTCACACTTTTAATTTTCCCATTCATGTGCTTATGGCCTCAGTGGACAGAAAGCGAACTGCACAGAGGGACTGTTCTTTGGCTGCCGTATGGCCTCACATGCTCTGAGTATTTAACTCCTGCCGGTGGTGCAGAGGGACTCCCCGAGGCTTACAGGCACTCACTGAAACGGACGTCCCTGAGCTTCTCTCTTTTGAAGGGTCAGTCAGATGTTAACTACAGTTGACCCTTGAACAAAGTGGGTTTGAACTGAGCAGGTCCACTTATATGTGGATGCTTTTCAGTAAATACTGTAAATGTATTTTCTCCTCCTTATGATTCTTTTCATAATATTTTCTCTCCTCCAGCTTACTTTATTGTAAGAATACAGTATCTAACCTATAAAACATACAAAATATGTGTTTATTGGCTGCTTATGTTACCAGTAAGGCTTCTGGCCGACAGTAATTAGTAGTTAAGTTTCGGGGGAGTCAAAAGTTATGTGTGGATTTTCCACTGAGCACAGTGTCGATTCCCCTAACCCCTGGGTTGCTCAGTGGTCAATTGTAACTTCGTTTCATTTACGGAAGATACCTTGGGTGATGTCTCCAAGGTCATCGGAAAAAAAGTAAGTGATTTAAATTTGAGAAAAATGCAGAAAATTAATTTTGTCGGAATGCTGCTAAAATGCAGCCTTGTGTGGGCACAGCCGTATTCCATCTCACCCTCCCAGGGGTGCGGGCTGTCGCTCCTCGTCGTCCCTTCACATGGGGCCTGTGACGTGCCATCAGCTCAGAGAAAACTTCCGTCTCTCATGTAAGCTCAGCAGGATGAGTGTCTGATGAGTGTGCACTCGTGTTCCATCATCAGCTTTGTTCACCGTGTGACTTTTGGGAAGATTCTTCAAAGAATATGATTTTGGTGGTTTGACGAGCAATTATTTGACGTTATATTTGTTTTATAAACCAATCCTCACTAAAAATAGTTACAGAAAGAATAGGAGAATTTCAAATCTTTTTAAAATCATTTTCCTAAATTAAACAAAATCTTACTTTTGGCAAAGAAAAATGTTTGGAGAAGGAAAGAAAAAGGCAGCAAAATCAAAATCCTGTTGTAATAACTTAAAAATGAAAGGAAAGCACAACAGAAAAATTAGTCTCTTACATTGAAATGAAAGAATATGCCCAGACATCCAGTGCTTATGCAATAAGCATGTCAAATTCTTTTCCTCTAATCCAACAGTCCAGAAGAATTGTAATTCAAATACCCTTGCAAATCATGTAACCCCGAGGGAAGCTTCTAAGTTAGATGTGACAATGTTTCTGATACAATACAATACAAAATTAAGGGGAGTAGAAGAAAAGAAGCGGGGATTTAATTTTGTAAAGCAGAATCGAGCATTCATGTAGACCTGGCTTTAATTCACTGTCTTTGTCGGAACCTGATGGCAGGCTCCAAGGAAGAGATTGGGCCTCTAGTGTGTTTTTGCTGAATTAAAAGTCCAAGTATTGAACTGAGCTTCATATAGTTCACTCCTATGTCACAGAAGTGGGCGCTTTGACCTACCCAGGGGTCACTGGCGGTGTGTGCGCGTGCTCACATGTGTGATGATGGCAGACAGGTGGAGCCACACCTTCTGACCTTCTGAGAGCTGGTCTGAACTGGTCCTCTCCCCACAGAGATTTTGGAGTGGAAGAGGATGTCCTTTATTTAATCATTCTCCATGTGCGTGCCCTTTCCTGCCATCATCCCAGTCTTCTGGCGGAAACAGGGGGGCAGTGGCACTGAATGTCATTTATCTCGATGTTTTCAAGGCTCCACAAGGAAATGTAAAATGTGGGAGTGAAGACCTTACAAAAAAATCTGTTTCTTCCCACAAAATCCATCTAGGTGGACCTGTGATGAGCGAAATTAGATCCAGAGGAAGTAAAGTTCAGTGTTGTATTGTGAGGTTGAATCTGTGCACCAAACTAAGCTCTGGCATTTGAGAATTTGAGAATAATGATTCTTCTCCCCCGACCTCAATACTTACTATGGAAATGAGAAGAAAAAGCTTTGATTTTGTACAGATCACCTTGCTAGCTCTAGCACAACATAACAACTTTTAATGGACCAAATCTATGAGGTCCAGCCAGTTTGGGGCTGGCGAGTTGGGTCTGTCTCTCACCCATTGCCCCTATTTGTAACTGTGCATCTTTCCTGAGAAACCAGAATGCAGGTAGGCTGCATCCTTTGGAAGCCAGGGTGAAAGAGGTCTCCAAGTTCATCGGACTAAGCTGCTTATTTGCAGACATGAGAACTGGGACATAAAGAAGGGATACAATGACACGTCAAGGTCACTAGTGCTAGAACTAGAATGAAGGCACCTTACTCTCTCCTCTGAGCAACATTTGTGGGTTGTAAATGCTTCTGTTGCATGCGTACTACTGCACTTGAATTACTATTTCCCTGAGAGGTCCAAACTCCATTCTCTGATAATAGATGGGGAATTTCTTGGTGAAAAGTTCTGTGTCTGTTTTTCTGAATGTCCTGGATCTAAAACAGTGATTATTTGGCTCCCAACAAATACAGATTAACAAGTGAAAGTCAAATCCTGCAGCAGTCCTTCCTTGATTATCCTAGGCTGGATTCATTTGCTTATCATTCATTGAGTGCCTCCTCTGTTTCAGCTACCACAGTCAATGATAGGGTTACAAAAAACAGATATGGTTCCTGCCCTCACAGAAATGTCAACCACAGCACTTACCACCCATTTTGATAATTACAGTGTACGTGTTTGTCTTCCCTTAGACTTCACGAGAGCAAGATCTCTGCCTTGTCTATCAGTGACTCTGTGGTGCCTGCCGCAACATCCAGCTCTTAGTAGCAGTCCATTTTTAAAAAGTCGACACTGCTCATTTTGATATCTCTTCCAACTAACTTGTGAGGAGAAGGTTTTTCAGTATTTTCTGTTCTCTGTGATATTTTCAGGACTATGACTACAAGTACTACATACAGTTTGAGCATTTATTATATAACACTGTGATCAGTGTTTTCAGTTATCTCGTCTGTGATGCAAAATTACAGAATCCTCGTTCTTAGCAGAGGTCAGGGTTTCTAATCGGACAAGTGGCCTTCACGAAGCCACAAGGCTTCTTCGGAGGGACAGGGCCGGGGGTCAGGTCCACACCCTCCTCACCGCAAAGCCCAAGACCTTTCCCTCTGCTGTCTGCATTTTCTTTACATTCATTTTTAATCAGTTTTTCAACTTTTTAAAAAAATTTTAATTGTTCAAGTACAGTTTTCTGCTTTTTACTCCCAACCCAGCCCACCCCGCCCCCTTGTTTTTGTCCATGTGTCCTTTATACTTGTTCCTGCAAACCCTTCCCCTTTCCCCTGAAATTCCCTCCCCTCTCCCTCTGGTCACGGTCAGCCTGTCCTCTGTTTCAGTGTCTCTGGCTATATTTTGCTTGTTTGTTTGTTTTGTTGAAAGGGGGAAGCCTCAGAAAGACAAATTCAATTACTTCTATGTGGATTTCTAATGTTTGCAAAACTGAGAAACAATCTTCTCCATGTTTCAAAACAAGAAACATAAGATGCATTAAAGTAAGCAAAAGACAGGTCCTATGAAGCAGGGATTGTCCAATAATCACACTAAGAGATATTGACCTGTTGCTTAAACAGGTTAGAAGGATCAGGGTCCCATTAAAGAGTCTGAAACCTAGGAAAGAAAGCTTTCGGAGGAAAAAAGCACTTCTGTCCTTATGTATTATTAAATTGCCTCTCTTTAGAAATTATAAATCAAAATGAACTAACTTAAAAATTTAAAAAACAGCTGGAAAAGTAATCGTCAAATCTTGCTGACACAGTTAAGAATATTTGGATCAGAGCAGGGTAAGTTTTTCTAATTGTTAGAACCCAGATTTTATTTGTAGTTATCTGGCCCAATGATCATATTTAAGTTAGTCACAAACAATATTTTCATAATTAAGCCCTTATTTCTTGAAACAACTTCAAAAGTGTAAAATTTTGGATCCAGCTGCTTAATATTATTTTACTTGGTTCTGAGTATTTCACCGGTGAGGTAATGATCACTCTAGGAAGGATGGCACTGCATCCACTTTTAATTCCAGAATGAAGTGATCAGTAATGTGATTATGTTTCTGCAGATTTAGCCGAGGAGGCTCCTCGGCTAGAGATGCAAATGGTTTGTGGAAGGAATTGGCTTTTTGGTGACCTGTGGGTAATGATCACTGCTAAAAATTCACCAAGATTCATTGAATCATGCAGTTAAATGGGGTGTAGGTGATATGAATAGCGAACATTTATTAAGAGCTTCTTGTGTGCCAGGAACTGTAATAACTGTTTTTTTATGGATGCCATTTTTTTCTCCCAACAACCTGTGAGGAGACCACCAACGATGGGCAAGGTAGAGGAGTGGGGACTCCACCCAGACATTCTTCCTCGAGAGTCCACACACCTAACCACGGTGCCACACTGACCGCACAGGGCCACTGATGCATTTCACAGAGAAAGAAGCACAGGACAAAGGACATTAAATGACGAGTCCGAGGTCACAGGTTTATACAGCTTACACTAGTTTTCAGCTCAACCGTTCCCCAGTTTAGTGCAGTTTTTTCCTCTCTTCTTATGCTTTTGAAGGGCTTACTGAATTGTCACATTCTCACAAAAATTCCTTATGCTCCCCCCTCCATACCTGGAGTGACCAGACGACACTCACCTGTGCTAGACTGAACAATGCCTGAGTCTACTGTTTGTCCAAGAAGATCATACTGGTTCAGACGGGACCCATCTTCTGCTACCACCACCGAGCGTGCTGGCTCCCTGGTCCACTCATAAACAACCTCTGCTCTCGTATAAGCATCTGAAAGAAACGGCAAATGGTCCATGTGTCATGCCACTTTCCTTCCCCTAATTAGTTGGTGTGTTCTATCAGCTTCATGTTTTCAAGCTCACGGTTCCAGGGGCAGGCTAGGAAGAGAGAGCCCGTGCTCCTTACTTTTTCCCGACTCATTCATTATCTGTTCCCTCTTATTACAAACAGTTACTGGCATCTGCAAACGACAAAGTACTTTTCTGAGGATACAGTGGTGAACATTAACAAGGTCCCCTGATCTTAGAGAATGTGCATTGCACTGGTGGGGACGATACCAGATAAGCTAATCAATGTATAATTTCCAGTAGTGCTAAATGCAGTACAGCTGTATACAGCAGGTCAGGAGTTAGAAAACAAAGGATGTGGGGCCTGTCTTAGGTATGGGACTGAGAGAGGGTCACTGAAGAAGTGACATTGATGTAAATGCTCGAAAGAAATGTGACAGTGAGCCACCCAAGTCTTGGGGAAGGGTTCTCGGGATAGGCAGACTAACCGGTTTGCCCCTCCAGGGGAGGAGAAAGCTTGGCCTGCTCGAGGATAGACGGGAAGACCAGTGTGGCTGGGGTGAAGTGCGGGAGAGAGGAAGCGAGGTTAGAGGCAGTAGCCTGGGTCCTGGCTGTGTCGGGCAACGTGCAGGTCATGACACATGTGAAAAGTAACACTGGAAATTTTATTGAGCGCCTATTTTTAAATGAATCTGATTTCACTTTAATTCTCCTTTTTATAGAATTTACGATGATGATGATTTATGCCATGTATGTAGCTCTTTATACTTCTCAGTCATTTTCATGTTTGCCACTTGATAACCTAGGCATCCCCCTACCAGAAAGGTTAGGTTGCCATCCTGACCTATAACCCGGGCAGGCTGGGGCAGGCGGTGTGCACAGTGAGAAGGAGAACGAATTCCATAGCTTTTCTCACTTCTTGTCACAGGACACCCTCTTCACGGAGGTTGTAGTGATGGCACACATTCTACTCTGTTTAGGTGTAGAGTGACACTAAAATTTAAAGATTATCGCATTGGGCCCTGGCTGGCGTAGCTCAGTGGATTGAGCGCAGGCTGCGAACCAAAGTGTCGCAGGTTCGATTCCCAGGCAGGGTACATGCCTGGGTTGCAGGCCATAACCCCCAGCAACCACACATTGATGTTTTTCTCTCTCTCTATCTCCCTCCCTTTCCTCTCTAAAAATAAATAAATAAAATCTTAAAAAAAAAGATTATCACATTGGAAAAGCAAACTGTTCCCAGGGTTTTTAAGAGAAGGACATGGTAGCAACAGCCGGCCTTGCGCTGAGACAGTTACCGGCCCTCTTCCGCATCGGGCCGACGAGGCACCGTGCCTGGGTGCACCATGCTTGGGGGTGGCCTCAAGAATGCTTTCCTTTCTTTTAAAATCAGAAGAAAATGCATATAAATACAAATGTGTAAAGTATAAATACAATTTAAAATAAAACTTTAATGTATATATTTGCAGAGACGTTCCCATGGAAGTTGTAAGGTATCCTGGCTTGCCCCGCCCCCCACCCCAAGGTCACCAGGCTCGGGTGTTTTGTCCGTTTGCATTTGCCCAAAGTAAAATATTAAGAGATGTAAAATAACAGTTGCATCTTTACACACGTACACAGCTGCCTAAAGAAAGATGTGAGTCATGCCCCTCATTCTGTGAACCAAAGCTCCTTAAAGTGACCGCTTGGGTTTGCAGCGAGCGGTGCAGAAGAACGTAGTCCGTGCGCCCGAGATGGTCTGTGGGAATCATGTCTGCTCCGGCATCATTTCCGGGCCAACCTTTTTCAACAAATCATTCCGGAAGTTTGAGAGGATGTCCTGGTATTAGTTTAGTAGTTATTGCTTCTTTTGTGAACGTGTAAGAGGGACAGACGGATAATTTTGGAATTTGTTTTCATTGCCTTTCCTTTTAAAATTGTGGTTGTCTTCACTGACTTTATTTGTAATGCACTATGTATGAGGCAGCTTTTTGTATAAAGCAGGTGCACTGAATAATTTCTAAAGATTTTATTCAGCACTTATTTAAATGTCTGCCATTTCTTTTTCCCTGTTTGCAAGGCCCTGTGCTCGGTGATCAGCCAGGATCCAATCATTTAGTCAGTCCTTCCTAGGTCTAGCACTTGCCTGGATCTTTTTGTCAGAATATAATCTGAACTTTTCCTTTTAGAATCCAAGCCTTATTTTGCATTTTCCTCAAAATCCAGTTAAACGGTGTCAGCAGCATCGTGCATATTGACTTGGGTTTCTGGCCTCATGAAGAGGGCTTTGTCACCGAGCAGAAAGGGCAATTCAGCGTGGCAGCCCGGATCTAATAGAGAGTGGGAAGGAAAAATTTGCTTTTCCAAGTATCGTTCTTATCAACATATGGATGAAATTACTTTGGATGCTTCATAAACATTTATTATACGGTGTTCTACTAAATTACTGCAAAGTCCTCTCGTTCTCTTCTCTGATTGGTTGGCAAGATGTTTGTTTCGAACCCGAGGTCAGAGCACAGTTAGCCCACTGCTGCCTCAGTGTCTTCATCTCCGAGACGGGCTGGTCCGACCAGGTCAGAGGAAGGACCGCACAGGAAGCGCACACCGAGGTGGCCTCGCGCGCCAGCAGCGGGCAGTGCCGCTGAGTCCTGCTGCTCTGTGCCTCCGAGAGTGCGCCGCCTGAGCCCGCCTTTCCATGCCATCCTCGCCTACCTCGCCTCACCACAGGCCTTACGCCCTCTTTTCTGAGGCCAACCTCCCTGACACTCAAACAGGGAAGGTGTATTTAAAACCTGATTACCGTGATCTTTATCCCCTGAACGAACATTTATGGAGTGCCCGCGTTTTATTAGGCTCTGTGTTAGGAAATACTGAACAAAATAGATCCTACTCCTGTGGCATTTACAAGTCTCCAGACAAAAACAAAGTGTTAACCAATAACTAAGACTAATCATTATTTCACAGATAAGCAGGATACAGTAACTATGTGTTGTGATCAAGAAGACTGACGCAAATTTTGGTAAGGTTATCAGGGAAGGCGCTAGGAGGTGATATTTATGCTGAGATGTGGAGAGATTAAAAAAAATAAGTCAGTCATGCTGAGAACCAAGGGAAGAGGGAGGGACCCAAGCAGAGAGAAAAGAGCACCTCAAAGAAAGGCTCTGAGGTGGAAAACAGATTACTTAGGGTTCTTTAATTTGAATTTTCTTATATGAGAGACTGTTTATTTTCTACTCACTATTCATTTCCTTCTTCCTAAAATACATTCAGTTTTCTTCATGATGTCAGTGTGCCTGGCTAAAAATATTTCTTCCCAGCCTCCTTTGCAGTTATCATTGGCAGTGAGACACAGCTCTGATTAATGAGATGTGAGATGTCTGTTAGGATTCTAGGGAAAGCTTTTATCTTGTCGACACAGGCACTACTACTTTCTTCCGTGTTCACTGTTCCTCTTTATCTTGAAAGCAAGTGCAATAGCTGGAGTCGTAGCAGCCGTTTTGTGACCAAAAAGAACATCCAAGGACATCTTAATATATCATCCTTGTTAAGATGCTGAATTAATCAGCAATCAACCAATAATCACTTACCTTCATGTATCTTACATGAAAATAAAACCCTGCTTTTCCAACCACTGCTTGAAAGCATTCCCCAGTAATGTACTGAACATGTAATTAATTATCTCAAACAATACATTTTTGAAAATAGGGGCACTATTCATAGTCATACCAGGATATTAGGCATAAATCTGTACTGTTCCAGGCAAACTATGATGCATGATTTCCCTACCTGTAAGGTTAATTCTTGAATTGGAAGGGCTGATGCACATACAAGTGCTTACTGCACATGTAATGCACCAAATCATTGTTAAAAATGAGACTGGCAATCAGGAGAAAAGTTAATAACTCATGGCACAGAACATTCATCAAAATGGGCAAAGAATGGGGAGGAGGGGTTTATCACCAAAGACCTATTTAGCTGACAGCTGTTGAAGTGGTATATGGTTGGGTTTCAGTATAGAATCAGATTTGTAAAGAAATGTGTCTCTCCATGACTAGTGCTGCTGGAAGCCCAGAGGCCCTCTGCTATTTCCTTTGCTTGCTGTCTTCCTACACTACCACTATTTTTTTTTCTGTGAATCATACACCTTCACCAAAATAGTTGATTAAACTGCCTGTCTAGAGGGAACAGAAAGCTGGTTAGGTAGTCCAGGGGTTGACTCAGTCCTGGCACGGAACTCCCCTGCAGAAAACCAGAAATGCATCACTCCTGTGCACTCTGTGTCTGCACACCAGTTGGAAGCAGAGGGGTGAGGGAAGGCAGAGACCCTGACTCCGCCGGGCACTGTTCTCTCGGCTCTGCTACTGTGTGCCCACACGTTCAGTAGCCAGCAGAACAGGAAGTTATTGTGGAAGGGGTTTATCTAAAATACCTTGAAGGGCATTCATGTATACATGAATTTCATGCAATACGAAAACAGGCCTATAACATCCCTAAGATACCGATTAGGGTAAATTCTTTCCTGGCTACATCTATTAGGTATAAGCTTCATTATTATGAAACAGCTAATTATTGTCCTTTGCCAGCTACCAATATTTCCATCTGACAAACAAGTTGAATCATTCTTAAGTTAAATAAATGTCAGTGGTGATAGAAAATAAACACAATCGTCTCCATTTACTGGAAAGAAAATGTTGTCTATGAGGTGTAAGCATCCATACTCTAGTTCTTTTTCTCTGAATTTACCTTGGGCAAAAATATAATTTTCCCTCTAAATAGTTAAATACAGGAGATGGGGAATAACCCCTTCCTCAAATAGCATTAAAACGTGAAGTCAAAGATGGTTACTTACAGGAAACACATGCAGCAAATCGCTAGCTAAACTTTCTTGACAATCTTTCTCTCTCTAACAGACATAACTAATTGGAGGTCTCTTGCTTAAGGACTCATACAATTTTAAAAAGTTATGTAAGTTTACTCACAGCTTCCAAATTTTAGTGGGCAGGCGTGGGCGTCCATGGGGAAGTCCTCCAAGTGCATTGGGCACTCAGCTCTCACTGTCAGCCTTGTCGTTTAGGACACAAAGAAGAGCCTATAGATTAGACACTTCCTGATACACACGACCGGGATGTTGTTCACTATAGCAAATGTATGAACAAAGCAGGCGAGACTGGCATAAACTATAGCACTACATTGAGCTGTTAGTAATCAATTATCTTAAAAGCATTATTTACAATGATGCCTGGATTCCACCCATTTTTGTTTATTTTGAGAAAGTAAGTGACGCTTGATGGCAAACATTGCTAATGTTTTTCAAAATAAGCATCATCAACTAATCCACCTAGCTACAGCAGGTCCTTTGAGGGGGAAACTGGATATAAGCAAATATATACTTGTAAACATACTAATTCACCCTTGGTTGAGTGGAAGACATGGAGAGCAAGGGAAAGAAGAGAATTCCCCTTTCCTAAGTGCAGCCCTCCCTACCTCTTGCCCTGAAACAGGTGAAGCGGGACCTATGTCCTCAGGCTCTGTGTGACTGAGGTTGATGGAAGTGTGCTTGAGAGAGAGGGTGTGATCTCACTGTGTCCCAGCCCAGCCACTTGGTTTTATTTGCAGGTGCACTGCCCAGTTGAGGCCAGGATGTTTCTGTGCTTCCCTTCAGTTCTCATCTTCTGGGAATGTGAATTCTATTCATGTTCTAAAAAGGGTATTTAAGAAAGGAATTTGCTGAAATATATTCTATTGCCTTAGGTAGAATTAAGAGGGAATTTATGCCCCAGTTCCTCACGTGATAATTGGGGAATAAATATTCACCAATATTACTAGGTAGCTCAAGAAATGTGGTGAGATAGATTTGTAGCCAGTAAAGTCAGGAAATGGTTACAACACGGATGAAAGCAAATCTGAAGTGTGTAAATTAATGATTAAACTTGCGTTCTTAAGTCAAACCGTGAAGGAAAGTGTTAACGCATCAGCAAAAGTGGTGCGACATTTAGGAGATGGGCGATATAGGCTAGTTTTTGGTGAGGGATATTGCGTACATTAGAAACCATTACTTGGTAAACTTTTCAGTAAATGCAAACCCCCATCCAGAACACTGGCAGCTGTGAGGGATGCAGACTGGGTTTAGGGTGTTTCACAAGGCAGAATATTTCGGATTTCAAATATCAATAGATACAGCTCGGATGCGCTGGAAAGGTCTCAACACACCTGTCTCCTGATCCTGTATTTTCATTCTCTTTTTTGGATTTTTCATCTTTTAAGTCCTATTATGCTTTTACTGGTTGAATCCAACATCAAATGTGGTTCTTGAAGGATGTTTTTCTGTCTTTTTCATTTAAATATTTATGTATAAAACTAGGAATTCTGGCAGCTTTCTCCAGAAACAAAATATCACTTTATTCCCATGCTAAACAGAATCCACCAAGTCTAGGATTTTGCCTTCATTACTTTTCATGCCAAAGGAATAACTGGGTGGTCTGAATTACCAAGTGCTGGCCAGATCTATAAAAAAACAACATTTTAACAAGTCAAGTGGGTATGAAATAACTGCTTCCCTTAAAAATGAATCCTGAACAATTCTTAATTGCTCATAAATTATAAATAGTTTAACTACCTATTGTATATAAAAATATTCAAAAAAATTTTTGAGTGTTTCCTTCATTCAGCCATACACGAATGGTAGGTGCTAGGCTTTCTGATAATCTCTAATTGTGGGAAATGTTTATAAGTCAGAAATATATAATCTCCAATTTAAGCAACATTTTAAAATATCTATGTTCTCAACCTAATGCTGTCATTGTGAATTCATGTACCTCTTCACAGTGTATACTTCCACATGAAGCTATCGTATTTAAGAATTTTGAAATTTCCCTTGTGTTTTCCCCCTTCCTTTTAATTAGAAACAGTTTCAGATATACACAGTGGGGTAGCTGTTAGAAATTTAATCTAGACCTCACTGGAAGGCAGGAATATACCAGGTTCATTGTAGGGAAAGGGAGTTCCTCATACTGCATTAGAACAGGTGGGAGAAATACATTGAGTTTCTGGATATATGTTGTAAACACTTCTTACAGTTTATCTAATCACTTTATTGAACACTGAACACCCGTGTAATATTTAGCTAGCTCATTTTTCACAGCAGAGTAATTGTTACTTGAGTAATCGGGGGAAAAAAGAAACCCAGACGCCCTCCCGTGTCCCATCAGCCTGATGGTCACCGGCCCACGGAAGAGAAAGGGGGCGGGGAGACTCGCGCATGGAAGCGGCCGTCCTACCTCATGGTGTACAGCAAGGTGCCGTCCTCCGTGATCCGCAGCAGCTTGTTGGGCATGGTCATGTTGTGCGCCACGGACTTCTTCCCGTTGTGGAAAAAGGTATCCGGGGTCCAGATCTTACTCGCCATTAGATTGTTCAGTCGGAGAACTGTCATGGGTCCTTTAAATTTTAACCTTTCATCCTTCCAGCTTTGACGGAAAAACACATCTATTGTATATTCCTAGGTAATTTTAGAAAATGGCAGAGTTCACTGTGATATATTTTGCAATGCAAATAGCTTACACAGCAGTGCACAGTCTTTGCAACTTTAGAAGCAAAATATGAGCTACATGATATTTCCAGACGTAAACTTGTAGCCTGTACATGTTGATGTCAGGTGAATCACTGGTTGGCATCATCATTTTTTGAAATATCACAGATGCCCGCCCGAAATATTTCTTGGTCTGAAAAATTCTGTTGATTAGCTTTTTAGATACTATAAGTGAAAGAAAAATAATGCTGTACTCCTACCCCACCTTCACTACACCAGCACTTGAAGAGATAGAATATTTCCAGAGGTTATGACACGTGGGAAAATTTTTAGTGAGACAATTCCAATTGTAAAGATAAAGCATAGAGTTTTGGAGGCCCCTCATGGTCTCTGAAAACCCTACATCCAATCCCAAATCATCCATGGTTCCAATGTAGGTAGGACAGTCCCATCTCCTTTTTAGCTCAATTAAACATTTCTTTTTAAATCACAGATAATGTATGTAGACTTTCAACTCTACACGACGAAGATGAATATGAAAATAAGGGATCTGTTTCACTGGTAGTTTAGATCTTTTCCACAAAAACCACAAAGAATGTAGAACATGAGTGAGTGTGTGTGTGTGTGTGTGTATAGGACACACGAGAAATGTGTGAAGCTCATCATTATTCACAGCCAGGGACTCTTTATTTGAATAAACACAGCATTCTTTACGGCAATACCCAGAGACAAACATCTGCTAATCTGAAAACAAGCAATGTGACTTACCAGCTCCTAAAATTGAAAGGCTAATATCCATCTTCCTTGCAGGATTTGCTACACTGACACTAAATTTGGAGCTCAATGGTTTGAAGTAAGATTACTGTATTCTCCATTAATCTTAGCACGCTTTAAACTAGAAGGAAGACTAACTCGAAAACAGCATGCTACATTTTCTTAATCCCCTAAACCCTGATGCATCAGAAAGCCATTTAAAAAAAGTAGTATACATACCAACTTTTGGACATGCAAAAAAAATGTCTGTGTTTACACATTTCGTGCATGAATTAACTATCTCTCAGACTTCTACAAGATTGGGTAAAGACTGAATGAAGGTTCATCCTCTGGCTCCCTTTTGGTATTGCTGGGCCCTTACTGATCAAGTAACTAACAATTATCATTAGATAGTTTACAATGTACCAAGCATAGTGTGAAATTCTGCTTGGAACAAAAAAGTGTAACATGACGCCAATCTACCTTTGCAGTCAAGAGAAGTTACCTTCTTTGTTGGTTAGCTTTTTCTGTGTCTGGAAGTGTCAGATGAAAGACACTGGGATAGATGAGACAGGAATTTACTCACCAAGGAACATTTGTCTAAGCATCTGTTAAATTTAGCACAGGAGAAATTGTTTAATTTGGACGCTGTAAGAAAAACTCACGGAGGAGTGGGATGGGCATAGCGCGGTATTTTCCATGAGGAGAGCAATGGGGGAGGGAGCCATGGGCTCCGCCAGGAAGCGGCGCAGAGCAGCAGTGTCTGCCAGGGGCCCTGAGTGGATGGGTTTACTCTGAGCTGCCTGGGCACGTCCTCGTCTCTGGACAGCAGGCAAGCTATGAGAGGAGGACATAATAATGATATTCCCATTGCTTAGGAACAGCCGCATGAGCTCTATCCTCTGCAACCGAATTACTTTAGCCTGGTCAGCAGCGGAGGGAACAGGTATTTGTGAATCAAAGTTCCCGGGGTGTCTAAACTGACCAAGTTCCCATGAATCTAAAAATTGTGTCCCATTGCTTGCTTGTTCCACGGGGATTTCTGAAAATAAATGTGAATGTAGAATAAATTTCAAATACAGTTATTATCAGATCTTTGACGAGACATATACCAAAGTCATTGATTTCAAAAATGTGTCCAAACATGAAAAAAAATGCTGACATTTACAAGAACAATCATATTTACTGCCAGTTTTACTTATCTGTGCTAATAGCAGACAATGGCATCCCCGAGTTCATTCAAGATACTCTCTTTTCAAATACCAGACTAGTCGTCCAAATACTTGGGGGCACGTACGCACGGGGAGCGACACCAACTGGGGAAGTTTTCATTTCCATTTTCCCCTCTCTCAGAGGCGGAAATGGAAACTGAAATAGAGTTGATGATGATCGGCTCCTGCCTGCTCAAGAATGTAAATATTCGGTCTCCCATGTTCTGGCCACTGCCCCTGCGACACTGCCATGGTGGCAGCAGTTGGCTCCCAGCAGCTCCTTGTAGAGCGTGACACTGCCCCCATGGCAACAGTGATCGGACCACGGTCGGCCAGAGCCCCTTGTTCAGGGAACCGGGACAAGGGGGAGGAGAGGGCAGAGCTGTAACATAATGGTTATGGATGTAAATTCCACACCTGCTAACTAGAGCTGAGCTGGCTGTGCCGGCTGCACAGCCCTAGGACGTTTTTCACCTTCTCTAAACCTGGGTTCCCCAATCCGTAAAGGGGGGATGGTGGCAGTACTTAACTTCATTTGCCTGTTTGGGGAAGTGAGTTCATATAAGTAAGTAGCTTGCTAGACTGTCTGGAACACAGGAAGCTCTCAGTAAGTGTAAGAAGTTATTATATGTCTCCTATTTTATTTTATTTTAATGAACACACATTCATAATGGATTTTTATGTAGCTGGGAATGAGAAAGCACTATTTCTTCAGAATGGTGGTAGGACAGAAAACCTGAGAAAAGGGAAAAGATTGTCACAGCCAGGCAAAGTAAAGACAGAAGGCAAAAGACACGACTCCAGAGGAGACCGTCCGAACAAATAGGAGGCTGTGCTGAGGGACCTGTTCGAGGTTCCGAGTTCTAGGCCCTGCCTCTCAAGGGACAAGTCTCTCCAAGTTACCCTGTTCCGCAGACGGTGTCCCTTGAGAAACTGAGGCTAATTTTGAAGACTGGGATGAAAGGTGTTTTGTCCCTGAGTAAATATTGTGCTGGAGTGTCCGCCCTGGCACCGTGCATTACCATCCGCGTGTGCTCTCACCGACTGCACTCTGAGTTCTGGGGGAACCAGGCCTCTAGCAGCGTGCTGCCAGGATATTTCTGTCAGAGCCTCGTGTCCTGGGAATGTGCTGTTCGATGGCTAATTAATGGTTTTTAAAACAAAGTTAAGGAGTTGTCCTAATTTTGTTTCCTATTCCAGTTGAAGTCAGATGATTAGGGAGCTGTGGAGTCTCCAGGGACAGACGACCTGAGTTCAAGTTGCTGCCTAGCTGGGTCACGTTCCTCTTCTAGAAAATGCGGATGATAAGAATACCTAGCTGAAATAGTTGGCATGAGGGTTAGATGAAATATGGTCTTTAAAACCCTTAGCATGGTGCATACCATATTGTAAACATTCAATGATGTTGAACGAATGTTGTACCACTTTAAAAACTACAAAGCTTTTCCTGTCTTAAAAAACAGCTTTGTCATTCTGCCTTCTAATTTCGATAGCTTCTAAATCACACTGCTCTATCTTATGCATAATTCTACTATAATGTGGTTTACATGATTAATCTTCTCATAGTGATCAGGCGCGTGTCCACTAGCCACTTAGCAAATCAGTTGCAGACTGATGGCAGGTTTGATTATAGAGCAATTCAAATGTTGTCTGGTTCAGGAGTTCTAAGCAATAGGGAGTATCAGTGGCATAGACTCCCTGCCCCTCCTTCCCGTCTGATATTTGACCAAAGAAAGACCGTGTATGAAGAATAATTCATGACAATCATAGAGTTAGTAATGTATCAAAAATCCTAGTGTGTATCTCTAGTCTAAGACAAAAATAAAGATATTGTTTCCTTAAATCACAATTAATCTGGAGCAATAGCTCAAAGGCAGGCTGGATATTTTTCAAAACAAAAGTTTTTGATTGCTGAGGGCTTTATTTGACCACTGTTCCTTTACAAGTCCTGTCAGGTTCCTCTCCTTTGCGAGTCATCATGCTTGGTACTGGACAGAGTAGCCATTTTATTATTATTATTATCATTATTATGATGATGATCATTAATGCAGTTGCCAGTGTGTGATGTCTATAATGCTTCACTGATTGGAAGCGAGCTTCACCAGGATAAAACATCCAAAAGCTCCCTATTCCCTGATACTCTTCTACTTGGGGAGAGGAGAAGGGGGGAGTGACTTCATCTGACGGGTGAATTTGGAAGGAGAAATCAGCCTCGCCTCCCTCAGCCTCTTCCACTTGTCTTTTCCATCCCGGATGCTGGCTGTTTGTAACACTCACAAATTTTTCTGTTCCTCCCTGCCGGAAGCTTTGCTGGCCGCCTGCACCCCAGCAGAGGGAGGCCAGCGCTGTCCGTTGACTGGGTGGGTTGATCTGGCTGAGCCTGACGTTCACTCTCTGAAACCCACTTGTCTGCAGTTACAGGCCACCTGCTGCACGGAAGGTGACAATACAACAGTATCGTCATTATCAGCAATAAAGGTGATACTGTTGTATTCCGTATCCCTTACTGTATTGTCATGTTTCCCAAAAGGTTCAGAACTCAGGTTGGAGAAAGGCGGTCATTTATCAAGTCCCTATGACTTTAAGTTTTAAGATGACATAGACTCTTAACCCTATCGCCCACTCAGTAGTAATTCAGCACTTACTATTAGCCAGCACGCACTGATACTGTGAGGGAGGGGAAACAAGTGTGTCTTTAATGCTTTCTGGCATCACTTTAGGAAAAGAAGACATTTATATGAGAAAAATAACATTATAAAACAGTGCTTTTTGTGAGGCCAAAAGTTAAATTGTATTTTACAGTCAATAAATGTGACTACAATGCCGAAAGGGGAAAGTTAATTTGATATTGGATTAATTAAAGAAAAAAAAACATTTTCATTAGGCGTTTGGGTCTTGATTTGGGCCTTTGTGGAAATACAGGACTTAGGTGGGCAGAGAACAGAGGCAGCTGCCGTGAAGGGCACGTAAGCAGTTCAGAGGCAGCGATAATAACTATGATTTATTGAGTGCTGCCAGTAGACGCTTTAGTTACATATCTCATTTAAAATTCTTAATAGCCCTGTAAGGGCAGGTAATCAGAATAATACACCCAGCACAGGCTTAAGTGATCTGCCCAAGCCTTGCTGCTGACGGGGGAAGAACTGTGCTCGGCCGGCCTGAAGCCTGGAGCCGGCCCCGCGGACCCCCGAGGGGTCGCTGGCCCACACAGGTGGTCGAAGTGAAGAGTCAGTATTGGGAGCAAGTGGGGACGAGTGGTGAGATCACTCAGGACTTGCAGGGCATGCAGGCAGAGGAGATGAAATGTGACTTGAAACCTCACTGGGGTCTATGAAGTGTCCTTAACTGGAAAAGGGGCGTGAGGGAATAGTGTTGTGGGAAGAGAAGCCCCCACGTGGGAGGGTGACGGTGAGTCCTTGGAGAGCACTCGGTGCAGCCACAAACGCTGTGTCACACGTGTTCGGTGAAGTGGCTGCCCGGCTGACCACAGTGACCAAATGTGCTGCCAGGGGAGTAAATCCACAGTTGTGGCTAGCTTTTAGTGCATTTCTATTTCTTCTAGAGAAATAGTGGCTGTCATCTGTTGAGTACTTACGTACCAGGAATTTTTAAGTGTTTTTCGTGTATTAATTCACTTCATACTTGCGATCATCCCATGGGGTGTTATCATTACTTTCATCTTACATATGAAGAAACTGAGGTAGAAAGATATTAAGCATCCTACCCAAGAAAACACCCTGGTAAATGGAGGAGCTGGGATCATAAACCCAGACATTCTAGTTCAGAAATCCGTTTTGTTACCCACCACTTTGCTGTCTCTCAGGTGCTCTGATGACCCTAATTTGCATAATCAGTACATTTAATAACCTGTTTAAGATTTAGAGTATCCAATTATCATGAACCAGCATTTCCCAACATTTGATTCACTGAGTATGAGTTCTACAGAATGTCAACAAATATTGCATGAAGAAAAAGGATTTTGGACAAATGCACTCAAATGCAAATGCACCCAAAAGTAATGAAAGAAACTACTCAAAAATATTAAAACCATAAACAGTGTTTGTATCTAAATAGTGGATTTATGAGTGATTCTAAGTTGCTTCTTCATTTGGTTCTGCATATTTGAAATATATTATGAGCATGTCCTATTCTTCAAAAACAATACCACACATACTGTAATAAAATCTGGGTTGTATTTGCCTTCAGTTCTTCCTGAGGGATTGAGAGGAAGTTCAAGAGGAGGAGACATAGCTGCACAGTGACACATTCAATAACCTGTTTTAAGATCTAAAGTATCTAATTACCCTGAGCCGGTATTCCCAACGTTTGGCTCCTAGAGTATCAGTCCTATAGAATGTCAGCGAATGTTTCATGAAGAAAAAGGATTTTGAACAAATACAACTGGAAAACACTGGATGATATGGAAAACATATCACCCTTACCTCAGGACTTGTCAGAGCTTTTACCACGCACCGTAAATTTCACACTTTGGGAAATGCTGGTCTAAGTTGATATTTTCTATAGCTTTTATTCTGAATCATCTGAGCTACTAGGAAATCAGAGGACTCTTATGTTAAGATGGTGTCAACAAAATGGCATTTCAAAAGTAATATTCAATTAATATATCCTTGAAATGTTAATAATGACATGTCTCCCTTGTGATTTTTTGCTTACGCAGGAGCTTGGCTGTTGGCACTGCGGAAGCGTATGGAACCTGCAGGGCCCTGCTGAGCCCCAGCCCCATCAGCTGGAAGAGAAGTTCGTGTTAATCATTCCGGTCGGGAACAGAAAGAACAGGTATGGATTCATTTTACTCACACTGTTGGTCATAATTTACTGAGTGCCTTTCGCAATGGAGATGAATGTTTCCCACCAGTATATTTTAACTATTTCTCTGTCTGATTCTGGCCAAGTATTCCTTCAGATTTTATACCCTTTTCTACCTTTTAGCCAAAAACAATTAAGAAATTACAATATTTATGGCTATTCTATAATAGCTCTGGCTACCCAGAAACCTAGCATCCTTGAATCAACATGTCAAATGGTAGCTAACTCACACAATTTGGTTTACAGAACATAAGCCAAGGCAAAGCAGTCATGTCAGGGATGGAAGAGAGAAGACCGCACTGATCGATGACCATGAACGGTCTTGGCCTGGGAAGTAGCCAGGTGTTTTCTCTTACATAAATGTTATGGAACTATCATGTATTGCATGTCATGCACACAGAGGGACACACACGCTGTTCCCTCGACATTTAGGTTATATTTTTCTTTCAAAAATAAATTGAGAAAACACTCTGAGAAAGCCAAAAATGCAGTGTCACTTACCATGTCGTGGTCTGAAACGGGCCCGAAACTGGTGACGAAGATGTCGGTCTTCACTTCAGTTACACGCTCTGGTGAAGCAGGAAATTGGGACAGTGACTGTCTGTCAGCAGCCCTTACTAGGTCGCACCGCCACATACTCACACCCAAATGGGGACTTTATTGGCTTTGATTAGCTATTTCTAAAATTGGCCCTCTGTGCGGTCCTGATAATTTACTGCTTACGCATGAAATTTCACAGTTAATATTTTTTAGTGGAGAACAGAGCCTAAATATGCTACTTTGGGAAGCAGAAACTTGACGAAGAAGTCAGCTACCGCTTAATGAATTCTTCAAGAGTGGACACACTTTCCTGACTTATACCAGAGCCAGCCATTTCACATTGTAATAAAAACGTGTTAGCATACGGGCATGGTCTCACACAGCTCGCCGTATCTTCCAGGTGTTTAGACTGCTCTCGGGGAGTATATACCGTATGGTAGCAAGCTTTATTAACTGTTTCTGCATGGAAGGGTATGTTTTATAAATATTGCTTTCTGTCACTAAATCATAACTGAATTACCCAAATTACTCCCTGGAAAACTCTGACAACCCATATAAGTATCTTCAGTTTTGAGGATAAAAGGAACCTATTATGGCAGAGAAAAGTTCATTTAATCGATTCCATTTCAAGTTCAATGTGATTTTATTTTATTGGTCTCTGAGGCATATATATCAACCAATAAAACATATTTATTATCGTTTGCTGACAACTCAATGCAGACATTTTCAAGGAATGACATTCACTCACCAAAAAAAATAGAGAAAAAATGTTTCTTTCATAAAAGGAAACAATTTGTTGAGCGGTAAGAATGAAAAAGATGACTTTGTAATTTTCAGCGTTAGCTCTGAGAAATAGCAGCCCCGTATGTTTCATTCATCAGAACACGGGGTCTCTGTCACAGGGCAGTGGACGGGTGATCCAGTATATGCAATAATGAAGTCATTTGGATGTCAGTTTTATCCCTCAACCATCCCCTTGTAAACAGTTCATTACTCTCAGAATGAATTTCTCCCGAGGAGGTCAGGTTACACAGTACATACCATGTGTACCTCAAAGTAGACAATAATTTGGATGAAGCTAGGCCCTTCAATATCCAATGCAATGTTTCTTGGGTTTGTTTTTTGCAAACAATTTTGTCGGTCTAAAATGCTTAAAGAGCCCTTCGACATAAGAATTATCTAGGGTTTACCCTTTAAAAACTTCAAAATGGAGAACAGAGTTGGAGACAGGTAATAAAGTTGTGTGTTTAGAACGCCCTTCCAGCCTCAGTTTTGACGTGCCGCAGCAGCTGAGCAGCTTTAGAGGCACACACGGCTGCCAGCAGGAGGTCTCTGCCATATTAACCGTTGCCTCCTGTGCGAGGGGTTCCACACGCACCCCTCCCAGCAGTCATTTGTTCCCCAGGCTGATTTTCAGTCCTCGCAGGTTATGAACTATTCAACTTAGGGTGAACATCTTGAAAATCTGAGCGACATCTATGGAATTAAATTATACCCACTCTTCATTTTTGTGTTTGTAGCAGGGGCCGACCATTAAATGCATGCTCCTCTGGGAAGTTTATGCATCCCTGTCCGCACTGGAAGTGTGTGGCAGTGTGGGCCAGCTCTCCCGGGCCCCTTCCTCACTGTTACCTACTTCCTGAGTACAGGGAGGGCAACATTTCTGCACTTTAAGGTATTTCCCCAAGGGAGCTGACTTTACAAAAATTGGCTTACCAGATGTTTTAGGAGCAAGCAATCTGTTTTAGCTAGCATGATAAAGTGCTCTGAAGAAGAGAGATATCCACTTGCCAAATACGGGTGCTGTTTCCCTCTGTTGTTTTTAGATTTCTAGTAGATTACTATGCTGCATAAGCAATAACTGATAAAGGCCAAAAAGCCTATTTGTAAAGATTACCATGCTATTCCAACAGAACATAAAACATAGTTAAATTTACATACACTTTTTTACACACATATTGTTACCGTGCCATGCAGGGGTTAAGTGTAAATGGGAAACATCACATCAATGACTATAACCACATTTTCAAAGTCTGTTTCTTCATTCTTTGGTCTATCCTGGCCCCTGAGTGCATTTACCATGCCAGTTCATCATCTTCCAGTGATTCGTCTTATTTTCTACTAGCCACCTCCCTCTGAGATTTCCCAAAACTCACCATTGTAATATACCAAGGCATATACCTGCCCAAGACCCCTCCCCTCAGGAGTCTCTCAAATAACCTTCTCACCATGCACTGTTAGTGATTACAGGGCGATCACTTTAAGGATTACATATCCTTAAAGAGACGGTGATTTTTGCTGTTTCTCTTCCTCCACCTCCCAACATACTCACAAACCCAAAAGCTTAAGGCAGCGACATTGCCAGGTTCCCAAACTGAAGGCTGCCTGTGGGGATCGTAGTGACTGTGCAGCGACAGAATGAAGGAGGCGAGTGATGGCATCAGAAGTGAAGAAGCCCGCACAGCACAGTGAGGCCTGGGACACCGTCTAGAGCCAGGGGTGTGAGAATGAGAGAGGAGAACAGCGGCTGTCTGCACTCCCCTCTCGACGGTGTCTCCCTGGCCACACACCCAGGGTTCTCTGGGTTGTCATCGGCTGTTACTGGGTGTCCAGGGGAACCGAAGCTTTCCAGTGCCGGAAAACTCTGCTTATTATGTAAGCCCCTGGAAGGTTAGCCGTACATGGTAGCATGCATGCATCCCTAAGAAATCGTATTTTAAATAAATGCAGTCAACTTTTTTACCCAAGTGTTTTTCCAAAGTGCTTTGGTAATGCTACTCTAAAAAGTTGCAAGAGCTTTAGGGTAAGCATGAGGTCAGTATAATACATGATGTTTTTTTATTAAAAAAATAAAATAAAATATACCTTGATAGTGTAAATTTGGAAATTTCAGAAATATACGAAAAAATAACATTCCATGGAATACCACTATCCACATAAATCCACTGTTGATGTCTTGATGTATTCCATCTTTTTCTGTTCAGATATATCCTTAATGATTATCCTCAAACCATATTCTCAGTTGAGTCCCATGTCAGTGACCAGAACTACGCCGTTCACTGCAGCTCACCAGGAATCCCCTGAGTGGCATGTGAATTGGAGTTTTAAGGCAGCCAGAGGATTGTTGTAAATGAACTTCAGCCAAATTATAATCAGTGGGTAACTTGCTTTTTGGCAAAGGAATGGTGGTCTGAAATCACGACCTCCTCAAATTCAAGGGCAGGCTTAAATGGAAGGTGTGCTAACATGCAGCTTCTCTGACTGAGATGTAGGGGAATGGTGGAAGAGCATCCTTGCTCCCAATTCTAGGAAAATTTAGTCATCTCCTCCTCTCCCCTTCAGATGGAAACCCCCATGGGGTGGGAGGAGGGAATGCATTTATGTAAATTATTATCTAAGGAACACTAGAACATTAGAATCTGAATCATTTGCTCTAATGCTAGGCTTTACTGACAGCACTAGACTCTAAAGTGTTATTAGAAATACCTAGAAAGTACTCAGATGCTTTCTATGGATCACATGAGGAAAAGACAAGATATTTTTACGCTTCAGAATACTCTATTTCAGAGCATACAACGTGAGTCAGGAGCTTCTAATGAAGTTCAGCTGGAATGATTATACACCTAGCCGAAGTCACACTCGAATGAACCCCTTGGGTAACTAGGAAATAGTGTGAAGATGAAAATCACTTGAAATAATGTGGTTGGAAGATATGTTGAAAGAACAGATCAATCAGCAAGTGTTTTTCCATCAAATAGTATCGTCACGATAATCTTTCCCTGTCCAACATAAAAAAATTAACAGATTGTTTAAATATATAAACATGCTCAAGCGTCCCAGGGACAAACAGGGGCAGAGTCATGTAGAATGGGATCGTGATGATGACGGATGTTCGTACAGTGACTTGGGTGATGCCTTCCAGTAGGTTATGAGTGCACATGGAGTGTTGTTCAATGATGAAGAGAAGAATTAAAATCAGTCTCTGAACAAACACAGCCTTCAAAGACATGTTTTATCTGTCCGTACGTAACATACAGGCACACACATGTACACACACACATATAAACACCATCTCTGCACTCTACAACTGCTAGATGGCTGGAGGTCTCTCCTTCCTGGGGACTTCCTACAGTGCTGATAACCTGCTGATAAGCACTGAAATAACAGATGCTTTGCAGTGATAATTCAAAAAGATGATTAGTGCTCGAGGCAGAAATGAGAAGAGCAGTGGAGTATAGTAAGCAGTAAGCACATTGGATTAAGAGCCAAAAGCTCAGAATTTGTGATTTTCCTGGAGGACAAGTTGCATGGTGTTGGGTCGAATCCTTTAATCTCTCTGAGCCTGTTGAAAGAAGAAGTAGTCCTCACACAGTTGACTATACTGCATTGGAGTGAAAGTCAAATAAGATTGTGAGGCCAGAAACACTCACTTTGAGATGCGTTCGTTGGGTCCAGATGGCTGTTCTAGGTTAATGGGAATACATTGGTGAATAAAAGTGCAAACACTCTCATTCATCTGTAGCACATTATGGTTTTGGGGGAAATATATTTTAGATTAAAGACATAGATCAGGTAAATAGATAGATATGAGATATATTGTTATGTACAAACACATGCAAATTACACTAATAAATTTCAGATTGTCGGGAATTCTCTGGAAGACTATCTTTTGAAGAGATGACTTTCGTACTGATACCTCAAAGATGGGAAACTTTAGGGACCAGCAGATCCATGGAAGAATGTTTTAAGACGAACAAGGAACAAGACTCATGGTAAGTGTGTTGTGCTTAAGAAACAGAAAGTTTAACATGTCTGGAGCCCGGTGTCGCCGACGATCATGGTACAAGATGACGCTCTCACAGCAAATAGGGCTGCGGCTGAAAACCTTTGTGCGTTTCGTGAAGCCACTGACCTTTCTTCTAATGCAAAAAAAAGGCTTTGGGTAATGAATTGAAATTGTGTCACTTGGAGTTTAAGAAAGTAGCTAATGCTGTGTAAATAATGGATTGTAAGAGTGTTTAAAAATGAAGGGAGGAGGGTGGAGAGAGAATAAACAGTCAAGAGTTATAGGTGGTGTTTTATGAGAAATGCCTATCACAACAGCTTATTTCCTATGTCATTGGCCATATTTTCACTGGAAGTGCCGTCTACTGAGGAGCTCAGAGTAATAGTCACCGTGCCTGGTTCCGTGGACTTGTAAGTCAGGAAGGGGGTTTACTGCCTCCTTTAAGCTATTCAGTCTATGACTTCACTGAGATGTTCACTCGTTGGAGACTAAGTGGACTAACATTAGTCGTCCTAATAAAGTATATCTTCAGATTTCATTTTGAAATGCTTCTATTTGGAAATTGAAAATATCCTGGGCTTCCTGCATAAATACCAATGTATACTCCTGGACTGGGACAGTGTTTCAGCTCCCTGCCGATGTTTCTGTAAGAACATGTTGGCTCCATCCTTTGTTTCCCTCCCTTCATTCTTTAGAACCGTTGGCAACTTTTCCGAGTTGGTATGTAGTGCTACGTGATTTTGTTCATGTTTAGCTACTAATGATGCAGAGAGAGTAGAGACTCACACTTCAAAGTGTCTAAATAGTTCCCGATCTTTGGTTGGTTTTGCATTTCAAGAACTTAGATGATATATGTAACGGCCAGGGGAAAAAGTGCATTTTATTGTGGCCAGACATTCATCTCAATTTCAAGGAGAAATTTCCTCCTTCCCTCCTTATATTACGGTAAGTTCCTCCTGAGAGAGGGCTAACCTTTGGAGAAGATATGACTGCTGTGTTGGAGGAATGAGTTTCTTCCCTCTGTGTAAGTCTTGATCAGTATGTGTAACCTGCAGTCGCTTTGAAGTAAGAAACTTCCTGTTCCCGTTTTAGTTATATGAGGATGATAATGTAATGTAACAGTCTTGGAGGCAGATGCCATCCACTTAGGACTTTGTCCTCTCTTAAGTTGTCCAAAGTGGCAGCAGCCATGACAATTAGTAATGAGATTCTCACCTCAAAAACACTCGAACATTATTTTTCAAATCAAGAGTTCTGATTGTACCTGAAAAAGGAATCATCTACAGAAACGATTTTTTAAAAAATACTCAACATTGTTTCTAGAAAGAAGACGGGGAAATGGAAACTGTATGAAAGGTCCAAAGTAACTGCACAGAAACAAAATCAACTGTAGCCATTTATGAATCAATCATTGGGCCATTCTAAGGGGAGTCTAGTCTCGGTGGCTACATTTTATCTCAGGAAATTCTTGGCAATGGACTGGTAGGTGATTTATATACACCAGCAAGGGATGAGAGCAGGAGGTTTCTACACATGCTAGAACATTCCTTTGGGTATTCGGCTGGATTCATTAGACACGCCGACTTCACGCGCCGACTGGCGCTGTCAGCCGGCAAAGGTTCAGAGGTGCTCTCTGTTCATTTTCACAGTTCCTCCTGGGCTTTTGGTAACTGCTTCTCCACGGAAATTCAACTGAGTTATAGAATGCCTAGATACACTATTTCTGTGGAAATAGATTGCATTATGCCAAAGTCTGAGCATCTGCTACACACCCTTGCATTAAAAGCTCCAGGTGAAACTACAGCAAATTCAAAAAGAAGGGTTCCAGAGTAGAATTTCAAAAGATAGCACTAAAAGCCTTCATCTGGGAAGGTAAATATAACAACAACAGCAAGTGTGGATAAACCTAACTTTTTAAAATTTGATTTTTACATTGTCAGGATTTTAGAATCTTTTTATTTTATCAAAAACTATTGCACTATGATAGAAGTGTCTTGTCCTCTAAAGTTGTGAAATTCTAGCTTTTTAATATACATACAAAATAGATGTTTTAACTTTACTTGGGCATGAATAAAAGGTCCATCTCAACATCACACAAGTTAAAAAAAAATAACAAAAAAATCACATGAATTTCAGATCTCTTATATTCTGAGATAGAACAAAACAGAATTTTTAAAAAGTATTAAAGTATACCCTTTTCTCTATCCCTTAGTAATCTAAACTTTATAGAGTTGCACACAATTGCACAAGGATTAATCCAGTTTTTCCCCCAGAGTGCTCAGTGTTCTACCTTCGCATATTTTGACACAGAGACACATAAGGCAAGATCCCAAGCCAATTCCCCAGGGAGCCACCACCACCTGACTGGCTGCACGCACCTTCTACCAGCCAGATCCCTTAGTTGGAGGCATTTAAATCTTAAAAGCCGAGTTCTCTTGTAATAATTGGGCTAAAGGAAGTCTCAAAGGTCTTAGACAGGCACAAAAAAAATCCAAAATTAGGAAAATTATGAAAATAAGGAGAAAGTCTGCTTGGAGGCAGATTTTGTTTGTTACATAACATGCTAGTACTAAAATACCTTGAGAGAAAACTCCAGTTACACTCTGGTTTCAAATACTTAATTGAACTGATACCTCCAATTAAGTAAAATCTAACACAAGAAACAAAACCCAAAATCTCTAACACTCGCAGGAAAAAGAAAGACATATTTCACTAAATATCGGTGAAGTAAGGGTAAATACAGTCCACTCTTCGATGTCGTGCTGCTTAATTTTGAATAACGCCTGTATTCCTCCTACCTACGTGTTTACTTGTATCTACCTCTCTCGTCCATCCGGGCTCGTCACATGACGGTGCGCATCCACCTGTTTTCTTTGCCTTCTTTATCTGTCTGGTCTTAGAAAAACTTTGCGAGGTATCCATCATCCTGTACGCTATGTATTGAAATTCAACGTAAGGGCAGAATTTAGAAATTTTAACATTATTTTTAGGAAAACCACCAGCAAGGAGGGAGAGGGTGAAAATTCTGTAATTCCTTTAAAATGCGACTCAACCAAGATCTCACTTTCTTGGCACTGCGCTGGTTGAGTTCCATTTTAAAATGGTTTTTGCCCTAATCTGTTTTCCAGGGAGTGAAATAAAATTGTTTGTACAAGAAAAGGTGCTTTGGGGACTAAATGTGAGCAGGAGCCTGTGAAGAGGAGGAAGGTGACCCCTCAGCCTGGGGGCTTCTCCCAGAGGCTGAAACTGTATGTGGTTAACGCGCCTCACTCTGGAATTGCGTCGTATCATCAATCAAGTGTAGCCTGGTCTATAGAGAGGAAAGGGGGGTGGTAAATATGTCAATGGGAGAGCATTACTTTCATTAAAAACCCAAAATCTCCCTTCAGAATTAAATTTTGGATCCAGGTTTATGGGTGGGGTTTGCCCCCCTCCCAGAGTGCGGGGAGGCCACTGTGGTGGTGGCTGAACTGCAACCCGGGGGGTGCAGCTCAGGGTGGGGGGCATCATTGAATGTTCCAGATAGTTGGAGAGAATTCCGGTTCCTTTCGTTTACTATAATCACAGTCAGGAGGGAGAAAGTTGGGAAAATGCATCTCAGATACGTGTGTCCTGTGGCCCTGATTTACAACGAAAAGAGGAATTATGATTCGCACAGGCGTCCCTCGTGACACAGATCAGTCCGCGTTACCGTGGCCACGCGTTCCTCTCCTTCACCTTCTCCGCCCTCTCGCTTCCCTCTCTGCTCTCTCCTTCCCTCGGTGCCTCCTTTGCTCTCCTTTCGTCTCTAACCTTTCCGTTCTTTTTCCCTGCTTCCTGGCTTCTGCCTTCACCCTTTCCCCAGCCATTGTATTCTTGTGTAGTGACTATGCCCCAGTGCCTTTCAAAACCGTTTCTTCAGCCCCTTGTGGCAAGAAAGGAGTCGACCTCCAAAGCTTCCCCTTGAAGGAAGAGATTTTAAATGAGAACAAAATCCACAATCACTGACAATTTTTATTTGTGTTCTCTGGCTACTAATTATGTCAGTTCAGTTCATGTAAATGTTTATTTACTTTGTACTTAAAATATGAACAAAGTCAACTTATTTTTCTCTTTATGTTTCTGACTAGAGTATATTAAGTGATTGGAATTCCAAACATTCTATTCCTTTTTATCTCTTCTATCTCAAACAAAATGTCCCTTCCAGGATATCTCTTTTATATGCTATACCTTGATTTCCATTTTCTCAGCATGGTTGTTGGCCCTGTAAATGTAGCCTTTTTAAATAGTGTTATAATGTCTGCACATTGAGTCCTATCATCTGGATACACCAAGTTATGTATTTTGTTATTGGACTCGGGCTGTATATCTCCGAAGAGGAATGCTGAACCCTCTGGTGCAGTGTGTGTCTGAAAAACAGGTCGTGACAAATTTGCACACACAACAGTTGCTTACACTAGTCTCAAATCTAAGCGTATCACATTTTTGTATTTTCTGAGGGCATTCTGAACAAAATATCCCTGCCTTCTGCACAGCGTTGTTATTTCTATAAAATCAAACTTTTGCCATAATAAATATAGTGGGCCCCCTTGGTCTTTCAAGGGTAGATTACCCCAGCTGTGATTATAAATCCACTGAGGAAACTTTCACTCCCTTACAAGTTAATGACAGTCTTTCAAGTATTTCTTCTATGGAGTCTTTTCATCCGAAAGCAAATGGATGATTTTTTTTAAAGGTCCATTTTTGAAATGGAGATCTACTGGAATGCTTGTCATATTTAACCAACTAGAAATCTATGGTAAAGAAATGAATAATTCTACAGAGAAGTACATAGTAGATCATTTCAGTTTATAGCATCCAGAAATAATGGTGTTAACATTTTTCTCTGATCCTTTAACTGACTGTGTTTTTCTCAAAATCTACAACCTATGTTTAATATTTTAAAGGAACCTTACAAAGGACAGACATCCTCAAAATGTACTTAAAATTTTTAATGACTCTGGAGGTACATATAATAAGCATATACCATTACAGTCCTTAAGGCTGAAAAATGTACTCCAAAAAATTAGAGTTTAAGTTAGTCATTATTGAAGTTTTTCCTAAATCTCATATCCATCAGATTGAATTCCAGTACAGTACAGGATGATACATAAAATGAAGAGGAAATATTTGACCTACTTTTTAAATTTTTAATGTTTATTATATCCTTAAAATCACTGTTTATATGAATCATAAACATCAGAAAAAACATCTTTAGTAAAGATGATAATAAATTCATTCTTTCCAATATTCCCAGGTCTTTGAATTCACTATTACTATAGCATATTTTATCCATTTCAATTAAAAACAATGTACCTTGTGGCTATATGTGGTCAACTACCTATTACTCTTCTTTAATACATGTTTATTTTTTGTTATATTGGGAAATTTAATAGATAATAAAAGTAAATTCTACCAAAATAGTAATGTTGCATTATGAAATATAGTTATCTGTACTAATAGAAAGGGTGTGAGTGTGTGTAAAAGTCTTTAAAAAACTAAATAAGTTGCACAGAGCTTAGAAAGAATACTCATATTCACATGTAAAAGTATTAAATGGGATTTTGTAAACTAGAATAAAGATAAAGTTTTTTTAGATGGGTTATAAAATTCGGCTGATTTTGTAAGGCTGTATCACAGAGCAGGAAGGAGAGTAAGAAATCAGGTGCTTGCCCATCGTCACGTTAGCAAGCCTGGCGTTCCAAAAGTTATGTCACTGTCCTGATTACCCCTCTTTTTTTTTGGTACATTCCTCCCCTATCTGCAGTCTTTCTCATTTATTTCAGATTTTGTGAAACAGGAACCGTCTTCCTGGAACCAGTTCAGGTGCTGAGACACACACAGATGTCATACTAATGCATTGCGTACACCATTATGCACACCGTTTTGTCATCCATACATTTTTGCTCCTTAAGATTTTTTTTCTAAGAATGTAGTAAAGAAACACTAGGTGGACTGTAAAACCCCAAGGGATTCGTATAGAATGTCTTAGAATGAACGCTGGAAAGGGGTAAGAAGAGACACCAGGTGAGACCTTACACACATATTTGACTTGTGTCTGTGACGAAGCAGTTTCCCTTCAACCTTGAGACACTGATGGCATTTGACCGCCTCAGCACTGACCTGTGATCCACACCCAGGTGATCACACTACCCAGAGTATTGAAAAAGTTAATTTTAAATCTATGCGACCACTGAATGCTTTAAAATCAAACTGTGAATTCTTATTATTTGCATATCTTTGCTATCTAAGTGGAGAAGAGATGAATTTCTTAATACTGCCATTTAATTGTAATTTAAATATTGTTATGAAATAGTTCTATAAATTCTTTGGAGAATATGCAGCATCAGTTATAATTGGGAATCCTGGATTCTAACTTTGGTTTCCTATGTGACTTTGAACGTTGATTTATTTCCTTGCTTCGTTTGTTTTACTCTGAGATCAATATTTTGTTTTGGCTTCATTAGTCTTTGTTTAACTAAATAAGATAGGTTGCTCATCTTATTCAAGAGTTATTCAAGTGTAATGTCTAACACTATTTACTTTAATTGTTATAAATATTGTATTAAGTGCTATTTTCTTTTTTATTAGTATAAGCAATTAATTATAATTGACCAAAATTAAAATGTATTAGTATAGCCAATTAACCATTCCAATACAAAGAAAAATACATTGCTACTTCAGAAAATGAGTTTAAGTTTGAATGCATGCTTTATAAAAAACACTATCATCTATCTTATTCACCTTTTATCTCAGAGGTGGTGGTAATCTAATGCAAAATAGTGGATCAATAAGTAATATTCCAAAATGAATGTTTAAAGCGACAGATTGGGAGGTGTGCTGCTTGAATTCAGTATGCCGAATGAAGTAGGTGGACTCCTTAGGCTGGAAGAAAGATTATTATCCCCATTTCTCCCTGTCAGGTAAAAGTAACGTATCTTTCAGGTTATTATAGTTTTGTATCTGCCTTTTACGGCATAAGGGTATGCACATGGAACTACCATGCAAATTCAGTGACTATTGATCACTCTCTATTAAAAATAGGATTAGTCATTTAACTACATGCTGCCATTTTCATTACTTTACCACTTAGATGGAAAGCCAGGCTCTCAGAGGGAGGGTTCGATATCACTCTCTAAACTACCAACGGTGACCCACCTCCCAGTCCTGGTCTCAGGCGGTTGTCATAACCGTCTAGGAGTCGGTCCAAAATCCTGGTGAAGACGGTGGTGTTGTCTTTAAGTTCATCTTGTAACGAGGGTTGTCCGTTACAGCTGAAAAAAGCATAAGGGGAGGTGATATCTAAATTATACCTTTCTACTAATGCCTTTCCCCCCTAAAAAAAACCTTCCCCAGATTCTTCTACCTTCCTTCTATTGCATCTTAATTGGAAAATTCCTTCTGGTAAAGTAAAAAAAAATATGTCATATCTTAATTCCTACTATTTTCTCACACTTGTTCTCTCGGGTGATAAGTTCTTTATTATAGTATTTCCAGCTATGGAAGGAAAATTACCAGGAAATGAGTTCTGTCTCTTTACATTCATAATTCTCAGCATGTACACAGTGCTCTAATGCAGTTTTTCTGGGCAAGCTAGAAGGTGTATGTGTGCTGGAATAAAAACCGGGGAGACTTCTTTCCAAATTAAAAAAAAATGTGTATATTGATGAGCTACCAAAATAATTGTTTTATTTTCATTTGATTTAACGTATAACATAAGCTGAAGATTTCACCCCTAGCATCCCATTCTTTATCTGCTTCATAGTCGTATGCATGTACATTTCACGTTTTTGATGTTCTGTAAAGATATTAAGGTGAGAAAAACAGATAAAACTTGTTTCTTAGTATAATTATATTTTACATGAGTGTGACATTTCTGTTCACCTTCAGATTTATAAACCTATTTTGAAAATTGTATAATTGGTTTATTCAGACCTCTAGTTAATTGAATTTTTGTCATTTCTTATCTTAGAAGTAAAAAAAAAATCCCTTGAAAAGAGATATGGTCCAATGTTCTTCATTTATGGTTTACTGAGCTGTAATGCCGGATGAGTGTTTGAGGAAACACAGCCATTTGTGAGCAGAGCTTGGTCTAGAACCCAGTTTTCTTCAAATTTTAGTCTAAAACTTTATTTCCATTCCTCTATATTGGAGTAATTATTTCTACTTAAATATTTATAGTTGGAGGTGTAGTTATTATCCTTGCCCATTACTAATCTTTGAGTTTCAACGATACAGTGACTGCAATTCAAATATTGGGTATTTCTTGCATTGATCACAGTGTTATCTGTGCTCCTGGAATCCTGTTTTATGTAATGATTAGGGTGACACCTCCAAATCCTGTGAGGAAAGAGACTTCTATTTTAGGATGGATCACACTCGCTGTTATATTTCAGTGATAGCTCTGACCTTGAGTGAAAGGATGTGAAATAGAGTATAAACTAAGAAACTGCCATGAAAATATCACTTTCATACTTTATATTTAATAGGCTTCAACGCCAGTCTCGTGTGTTTATATTACTGATCAGTCTAAGAAAAACCAGTAGCATAGGAAACCGGGATTCGCTTATTTTATAGGGGCAAGATATATAACCGAAATATCATTTTAAAGCCAAACACTATTATTTAGGTAATTAATTTTATAGTAGCAAAATGTAATGACCCTTTTTACTGGTAAATTTAATTTGATAAAGTTATTATAACCAAAAATTATTAATGATATTAAATACATGAAAAGTACTTCTATCAAACAATGTATTGTTCTCCTCAACATCAATATCATGCAGATTGAGGGTTTACTCTGCTTTGGCAACATTAAGCATCTCACTAGTTTTTGAAATCAAATTTCCAGTGAGCTCTGTGTCTTCCAGAATGTCTCATTAGTAGATGGCAGCAGTAAAGCAAAAAAAAAAATAGTTTTCTGAGTGCAATTATTTACAAAAGCTCTGTCAGAGCACCAACTGCCATGCACGCATCCTTCAAGGATGTTGGAAGGTCATCTTGATAAAGATAGACAAGAAATGTTAGCGTGTACACCTTAAGTTGCGAGCAGGGCCCAATCATGTAGTTACTGAAGAAAGCAATAAAATGAGAAGGGGGAACGTGAGAGGGGTGACACGACAGAGCACAGCCAGATTGTTAATATGACTCTTAGACTGTGGAATTCTCGACTACTTTTACCTCTACTCTCTTTGTTTTTACAGCTTATTCAAATTCAGGAACTGCTTCCCTCTCCCCACGCCCCCCCCTTGCAGTTTTATCCTAGGTTGTTTTCATCATTTTTTTTGCATTGGAATATAAATGCCAAAAGATATATATCCCCCCACTCCCAGAAAACCAGTTCTGCTGTCCTGGTTGGAATGGTAATTCTTTTTAAAAATGTGATTTTATAATCAGGTATTCTGTATCTTTACTTCTAACTTATTATGCCCAATTGTAATTGTCAGAGAATAGCCTTAGGATAAAGATTATTTATTTGCTATTAAACACGCATGCCAATGTAATGTTTCTTAAACTCAGTGTATAATTTGAAGGAAAACGTCAGTTACAGTACCTGATTTTTATTCCAAGTGAGCCACTGTATAATAAAACACTGTGCACTGACTCCATCTACAGGTCATTACGGTAGTAACACTTCATATAATTTTTCCAAAGCAGTGAAGAGCATTTACCTCCCCAGATTAAGAGTATAAGGCAATAAAACATTTCTTGTTCATCCGGCAGTCATTATTTACCACACACAGGAGCAAAAAATAAAAACAGCTTCTCCATTTAAAGCATTCTCTGAAGTTCATATCTCCCCAGACTGTTCTGTCTCTCTGCCTCACTCACAAGGGCTCACTTTCCATTATATTTTGAAGAATCTTAGGTTTTTGTAGTATGTCCAAGACTCTCTTATGGGCCACAGGAGTAGAGTACACAAGAAATATAAAAGCAAATAAAGAACAATCTGAAATATTCAGTCATTTCTATCATTGCTACTATAATATATGCTTGATTGGGGTCATTAGCAAATATTTTGAATATAGGTAAGCATATTATTAAATTTTTCTGATCACTTGTCTCCATAGTAGTTATGCTTAATTTTAGATGTTCAATTTCATCTAATATTCTTAAATATATTTTGTTATATCTTACCTCTACTGGTTATATAAATAATGTTTTCAAACATAATATGTACCTGCTTTTAATAGAGACTTACGACTTTTCAGATTACAAATACTATTTTAAACTTCACTTCTATATAGTCACAAGTTTCTCTATGATTTTGTAATTGGCTAAAAAATTTCTGGTTGAAAAATCATCTCACATAGTATGCAGACATTAATTGGGGAAACTTTTCTACGAATCGGGAAACTGCAGGTTCTGTTCAGTTACAACTGAACAGTGAAAAAAAAGTTCAGTTTAAGACTTAAATGTTGAATTAAGACATTCCTGAATAAAACACATTCAATGTACTCAAACTAACATACAAATAAGATGACTATTTTTTTCACACTGCTCTTCTTTGTTCTTAGCTGGGATTTTATAGCAGTTAAGTTTTTTAAATTCCCTTAGTCATGAATTCATCCAAGGGCAATTTTCTTCCCCCTGAAAGAATAAATGAAAAGTTACAGAAATTCTCATGCAGATCGAAAGGAAAGTTTCCCCACCTTCTTCCAGGCAGTGTGCTCAGAAGGAGGGTCCAGGCCCAAAGACAGTCAGAGAGACCCAGGCTTTTCTTCCTCATCGCGGGCTTGTGCAGCTGCAAAGTAGAACAAGTCGAGATCAATGTCTCTTATAGGAAACATCAGGTTAGAACCACTAGGGCTGACTGAGGCAGTTCAGATGAATGCTTTGAAGTCAGGAAATGACCTCACTGGGATATGACACCTCATTGGAAGCAATGGAAACCTGGACCATCCACTCTCCACTTTCCCCTCCACATCTCCATTCAGAAATAGATCAGTATCTTAATTTCTCCTGTAAAAGAATACAAGTTGAAATGCTTTCAGGTGACAATATTGCTCAACATAAAAACCATGAGTTTTTTTTTTCTCTCTAGGTTTTCTATTTCCAATATAGTTTGCACTACTCTCTTCTTGTATTTTTTTTTATCGTCTGAAAAATTTGACCTTTCTGATTCGAGTTCCCACAACTAAACTGTGCACTGAAATTTTTAAGCTGGTGTCTGTCACTAAGACGGCATGTTTCGGGGCTGGATTGGGTAGGTTAACATGCTCTGGTGGCTGAATTCATCTCAACATTCTGAATGTGTCTTGATTTCAGAAGCAACTGTACTTATCTTTAAAAAAAAACATAGGAAACACACTGTTGAATGTCAAAGTCGTGCTTACATTTTCTGCCTGTGATTGCCTTGCTAAACATGTTCACTAATGCTTCTGTGAGGCTAAAGGACACCCTTTATAGTCCAGCCATGTGCTGATCTCTCTCGCACACACATGCCGCACTCACATCAGTGCACACAAACATGCCCACACATATCTTTCAAGCCCTCTCAAATTTCGAGAGGTTGCTGCTAGAAAATGTTTCATCTCAAACAGATGGAAGCTGAGTGCTTTGCTTTGCATAAATAAGGGACTCTTTTTTTTCCCCCCCTTAGGTAAAGTGTAATCAATCACCATCTGATTGTTGAATTTATACTCGGTAGTGGGATGCTTGAGAAATGGAGTATGGGAAGCTTAGAGAATTTTTTAAAATTAGAATCTATTTGTAGAGTCAGTTTTTAAAAACCTGTGCGCTACCTGCTTGAAGAGCAGATATGGTAGCACTTTATTTAAGGTGCTGTAATTCATTCTGTTCATAGCAAGAGAAATGTGCAAGGCATTTGTTAGCACTTTCCAAAATCTATAGCAAGTCTTTTAAAGCATATTTTTTATTAAACACTCTATAGTTCAATGCGGTATGCCTTTAAAGACATCTACCCAAATGCTTTCCACACTCTCTAGGGTCATTTATATCAGTGAAAACCATCACAAACAGGCTTGTAAGCAATGAGACATAATGTGTTTAGAGTGAAATGATCTAGAGATAAGAACCGTGAGCTTCTTAGTTTTTACTTAATTTAGTGTCTGCCTCTGACACAGATGAGTTGCATATGACAGGAAGTATTGGATAAATAATGTTATGTTAAAATATTGCATTTAAACTGCATGATTATAATTCACCCTTTTATTAATCCTCGACATCTGCTGTGAAGGAAAAACAACTTATCTTACCCTATTAATGTTTGTTGGTTTTTGTTTGAAAAAGATAACTCCTGAAAGGGTACATGAAACAAAATAAAACACCACCCCAAGGCAAGGTACCATAGCTTTTTGTCCTCCTCTGACATTTTAAAAAGAGAAAAACAAGCCCATCATGGCACTTGAGTTGTTGAGTGAGAAAGTTTCTTGCAAATACAAACATAATAGTTTAAAAGAATCGCTAAGCTTCCTCCTCTCCCCTTTGCACCTTCAGCCTCCCCCCACCAAACACACACTCCGAAAGCCCCCATCCTGTGCCACCCATATCAAATGATAAGTTGAGTTTTTGCTGTTCAGAATAGGAAAGCCCCCTTCACCAGAGGGCATTTCAACAGCGTCCACTGAAAAGGAGGAGAGAGGCATTTTTGCAGCCAGAATGAGAGCATGCCTTGCCTGGGAGGAAACACGGAGACAGGTTTTCCGTCCCAGTGTTCTTAACTTTAGACTATGCCCACCAACGCCCCTCCCCACCGCATCCCAGCTCCCTCTTGGAAAAAAGAAAATAAAAGATAGACCAAAACAACAGGTCACCACCCACCCTGTGGAATAAATTCAAAGCTGCTTAAGAAAGGGGGAAAGAAGAGAAGAGAGACAGAGTAGAAAAATAATGCTCCTCTGTCGCTGCGGTTGCCAGCCTGAAAGAAAAACATTCGTTGTTTCTACCTGCTGTGGGATCGGGCTCTGGTCCTGTTCCCTCTCTCTCCGTAGCATTCCAGTCCCTCTGGCGAGGAAAAGCCACCCTCCAAGATCAGTGTGTCGCGGTCCGAAGCCGCACTTACCTCGGGGCCCCCTCCGGGCACAGGATCGCTCCAGACCCGGGAAAAGTCTGCGAGAGGAAATCGTAGCGAGCCTGGAGCCAGCGCGAGTCCGCGAGTCCGGGCGCACCGAGCGAGGGGCGTCCTCGCCCTGCCTCTCACTCACTCGGTCTGAGCCATCATGGACTCTGCGTGCTCCTTTGCCGAGGATTTCACACCCCAATTTGCTTCCCAATATCCAATCTGCAGCTATACAACAAAAGATTTCTCTTTACCAAGACAGTAGTAATACGTCCCAGGGCAAACCGGATGTGAAATAGGCGGTGACTTCATGCCAGAGAGATTTTATTTTAGAAAGGAAGGTGGTACCAGCCTCTGGATCTGGAGACCAATCCGCCCATTTTTTATATGCAGCACAATTTAACTTGCACCGCTCTGGCCCTAATCCCCTTCTCTCTGGCCGCAGACCCAAATCCTTCCACAATCTGCTGCAAGCGTTCCCTTTTGGAGGGGAGAGTACAAATGGGGGAGGAAAGGGGACGAGACCCAGGACCAACACTCATGATTTTTTCACACTTTCAATTTAGGAGCACGCTATTTTAAGGTGTGCCCATTAAAAATAAGGCCGACGAGTGTAGCTATGCCGCCTTTTATCAAATATTTAACCGCTGCATGCATATGAATGAACGCAGGCTCCGGAACAGGGAGGTGGCACATGTGGCGAGCGCGCTCGCCTCCCGTCCATCTCCCTCGCTTGCACTCCCACACGCATGTCTGAGTCCCCGCGCCTTGCACAGTCACGGATGATGAGGAATGGCAGGGCAGAGTTCTGGCCGGCAGGGCAATTGGCTACCGGGTTTAGAGAGTCTTTCGCACTTGCACAGGTTGTGAACGCTTCCATCCCACCTTCATCTGAGGCTTAGGGACCAGGGAAAACGCGCTCCAGACCCGGTTTTTAACCTTTGGAGGCGAGTGCTTCTCTGTTTACGTTCTGATGGAGAAACCACGGGCTCTTTAAATATGAACCGTGCTGGGTTGCTAGGGCACAGTTCATTTTTTAACTTTAAATAAGTCGCCCAGATCATTTCTAGGTTTGAGAGTCGTATCTCCATTTCCGGAACCATCCCTTTGCCTCGCACTCCATCATTCTCCGAATTAGGAAAATGGGAGACGGGGAGGAGAGATGAACAAAAAGATTTTCAGAAGTAGGACCAAACCCTCTTCTGCTTTTTTACCTCTGCCCTCTTCTGTGACCCACCCGCGGACCATTACACATTTAGGGAAAGAGGGTGTGTTTCAGTATCACTCTAACTAAATTTCCAAAGAATCAGGGTCAGCTGTAGTTGTCTCCTTGGGTTTTGTGAATGGGTGTTTGTAGCAGCGAGGGGATGGGTGCTGTGGTGTTCCTGGGATCGCTGACTGAAATGACCTCAAGTACTGGGAGCTGTTCCTTCAGCACTTTCGCTGGGACTGGGTTGGAGATGCTGAACAGATGGGATGTCTTCAAGTAACGCTTCTGGTAAATAAGGTCCGAACTTCTAACTTTGGTGAGAGCTCCCTGGCCATTTTTTCACAAGGGGACTTAGAGCAGAGGAGATATTTCTGACAGGGTGGAGCTTGGCTAAGCAAAGGAAAAACCTCAATGGCCAGCCCATACCACTTATGGGCTTTAATCCTACAAGTGTTCCTTGACCTTGTGCTGAAATGCAATCATCTCACAGGACAAGTGATAGAAATGATAAGGAGTACAACACTGAAGACCGCATTCACAGTTGGGTTTGGTGATCTTCTGAGTTTTGAAAGGGAAGTGTTATGGGGAAATTATTTCAGAAATACATCTTCAAGGAAGGGAAGTTTGAAGACCAACTTATGATACCCCTCCCTGTTTCTGGGCAGGAGTTGCCTACTCTGTTCAGACTCAACAAATGTGAATGTATTCGTAAAGCTGTCCATGGAAGAAACATCCAAGCTTCCCTTTGTGACATGACCCAATTTTTATTTATTTATATGCTTACCCATTAATTCAGTTATTTATTGAGTAGTTCTCAGAATACAACTCATTTTAGTAAAGTTTAAAAACCCTAAGTTAGCGATTAGAAAACATTATTTTCTTACATGAAAATATGCATAATGCAATTCCATCATTTGGTTTCGATTCAACAAAGACTGATAGTCCTAAAAATGTGACCTTTTAGTCTATGTTTTCCTTTTGGTTGAATTATCACAGCTTCTCTTACTCTCCTCTACAAACTGAGGGTAACACTGTTTGCTGTACCTAATGAATACAACCAAGTCACCCTATTGATTATTTTCTGAGCACAGACACTGCAACTTTATCATCTGAACAGTGATCTCTGAGAACAAATCCAATCATATCTTGCTTCGGACTTAAGAAGTCATGTAATTGTCCAGCAGTAACCAATTGCAAAGTACGCCCATACATTATCAAACAAATATTTATAGATAACTATTGGGTATATCTTAAAATTATAGCACACAAATGCAAATGAAAATAACCATACTTAGATTTTCTATTTCAGATGTTCTCACAAGCTAGTTTTTACTGGATGATGTATGTATAATTTGTTTTGGGATACGTATGTTTTTAGTAAATAAATTTAACAACTCATGGGCATTTAAAATATTGATAAATTGATCACTCTAAACACAGAAATTGCAACTATAAATTGTATGGTATTATCTAAGGTATTAACATATGCACATAACACCAAAGAATAATATACAAAAAATTAACGGCAAGGAAATAATTTACTCTATATTGTCTTGTTAACTAAATCTTTTAGATAATTGCTGTCATTCTCTCCCCCACCCCCAGGGAAATACATGTTTTCAAAGTGTGTGTGAATCTGATTGAATTTTTGAAATAATAATAATAACCATCATGTTTAATATTCTTAAAGTGTTTACTTGGCGCCAAGTAATGTGCTGGTCAATTTGCATAAAACATGCAATTTAATTCTCACAACATGAATGCGAGAGAGAGTCTCAATATCCCCATTTTACAAATCAGCCAACAAATTATGAATCAGAGAGCGTGAGAGGCGTTCCCAGGTTTGCACGGCTCATGAGTGTGGACGTTGGAACGCAAACCCAGATCTCCTGACTTCAAGGCTTGTTCCCTCGGCTGCACTTCCGCGTAACTTTATTTCCTTACTGCGTGGTAGCGAGTTCAGGTTAAAATCTGGTTTGTTCATCTTGTGTCTATGCTTGACCATCTTCGTGTCAGTCACGTGAAACCTTCTTCTGAACATTTTCAAACACATCCACACTGAGATTCTTTATTACAATGATCCAGTACATCCAACTGTGGTGCAGTGTCAGGCTCCCGTTAGGAGTGCAGAGGGTTCTGTTATTTTCCTTCTGCCTTATGAGGCCAGTCGCAAAGGCCTTCCGGTCACTAGTTCTGGGCAGAAGGGATTCGAGGTCAAACCTAGGACCAGGGATCCTGGGGAGCCCTAATAGCTCTATTTCTAGTGTTGCAGGCTGGTACATTTTGCTTTTTCTGTCAATTTTAAATGGCAGGAAGCCCTGACCTAATTGAAAAAGTGTACTGATTCTTTTCAACAGAGATGTTTTTACTTTCCCCACCTAAATGTGAACCAAATGAGAAAAATATAGTAAGAGTGTTCTCATTAATTCAGGGTGGTTTTTATCATTTACCAAAAAAAATTGGGGTGAGTAAAAATTGTAAAATATCAAACACGCTTCAGCTGAAATCTAGAATAAAGCAGTCTTTTCCAGTGTGTTTGCATGGCTCAGGTATACACACTGCAAGTACATTTTACAGTTAACATATTGTGAAACATCATTGTCAGTGTGTAACGATAAACGTGCAGGTTCTAATTAAACATGTTGCATGCATTTGTGTATGTATATAGAAGATTTACACTCACTAAACTAGTCCTTTATTTCTCACTTTCCTGTGTAAAATGTAAACCGTCTTGTTCATGAACTATGCTAGCACATCCAGAGAGCTAGCCCTTCTTTGATATTTGGCATTGAAGTAATAGCTTAGTTTGGAGAAAGGAAAGAACTGTGATGTAAGTAGTAGAGTAATTGTTGTGCCTCAGCCTAGACACATTTTTCATCTGGATGCCTGAGAACAATTCCTCTACTCAGGCTGAAAGGCTCGTTTAACGTCTCAGTGTAGTGAGAGGCGTGGCAAGTCCAGTAAAGCAAAATCAAATTTCTCCCAGAATATTCTAGTCATAAACGTTTGGCACTCTAAAGGGACTTAGAGGTTGTTTGCTCCAACCACTTTGACAGATCACATGTGTTATGTAATCTTTCCTGTGCTCTTTGCAGAAGTAGAACCAGAAGTCGAACCCAGGTTAGCATGGCGCGGTGAGCATTCATACACGGGTACATACCTGAAGTCCCTGACGCCTAACAGACTGTGTGACCATTGGCACGTTACTGAACTTTTCTTAAGTTCACTTACTCACGTTTTAAAATGATTTAATGAAAGTAAAACACAACACAACACAATAAAAAGAGGTAATGGTACCTCGTTAGCTGGTTGTGGCATAATAGGGAAAACATAGACCTCTTGCATAACACCTGTGAGGTATCCAGGGAATGTCATTTCCTACTGTCTCTTTTATCTGAACACAGTTTCATTATTTCTGAGCATTTTAGTGCTTTTATAGCATATTCATGTAACTCATAATACTGATTACATTATGGACACTTTGCCTAAGATTTATCTGAAACACCAGGTTTTCAGTGAGACTGGACACTTCGACAGGCCAGCTCCCACACTACCTTAAATCCTAGGCCTATATTTTTGTTTAGAAGGTATTCAGAGAAAAAGAACACCTTCCCTCACACCTGCCTTAGCCATAGAATATTTTACATATATCCCAAACCAGGGCGATATGAAAAGAGTATTCCTCAACGTAGATCCAACCACAGCATGTGTTCAAACCACAGCTACTGCAGCCAGCCATAGGCGCTCCCAGACCTGCATTTTGCATCATTTCCTCATAAGATCTAAGAAGGACCCAACCAACACCCCGCAGGAATAAAATGTATTGGTGAGAGGCAGACTCTGTATAATATTCAGGTAAGTAGGACGCTATCCGATGTTCTTCTGTAGCACTTTTCATGTGTCAGCAATTTGTGTGTCGCCCAGACTCGCCCATTTCCTTCCAAGTCTTTTCAGATTTGTCAAACCCGTCGACCCAGATGGGAAAATGCAGATTTGTACTGAGTCAAAGGGAATGATAGTATGCTGAGAATCGAAAGAAATTGTTAGTTTTAGAATATCATATAAAATATCAATAATTTCCGAAACTTGGATCAACAGTTTTGTAGCCTAGCTACCAGTGGTAACTTGAAGACTATAATGTAAGTTAGGAGGGAGATAAAAAAAAATAACACTGTTTATCAAAAAGTCACAGTTCTTTGTTAGATACTTTGAAATGTTGTATCCTATATGAGTTGACTGAGGAAGCATGTATTCTCCATTTCTGTGGGGAAATGAAGACATTCAGGATAGATACGTGTTTCCTTTGGCAAACTAAGTGTGCGTGCGTGTGCACATGGTCTTTCTGTGTGTACTCATAGTCTCTGTGTAAACTCCTTTAAACTATTAAAATCTTTATTTGCCACTGTTTTTCTTCGTTAAGGTGAACATAATAGATATTTAATCAGTATCCTTTATTAAGTGTTTAGCATAAAGAATGAAAAATAAAGATGTGAGTTGGGGAACCAATTTAGAGAGATTACTTATTGGAAATAATTAAACAATAATAGGCATGTTGGTACCAAGAAATGGCATTTAGTTCCTGCGGAGTCTTCCGGCATGATGGGGATATTCCCCGTTTGGAATATTTGAGGATTTCAACGTGGCCTCATCATCCTGTCGGGCAGCTGTGTTTCCATGTTTGTTTGAGATTGTAGAACACAAAAAGTAACACAAACACCAGAGGAGCATTTAAAAAGTCATTCAAAGTCATGGCTGTCGTGTTTGTGGGAAGGAGGCGAACAGGAAGGATTTACTGGAACAAGGATAAAAAATTAAGACATCAGTGCCCCATCTGTTCAGTGGCTCCCAGTTCCGATGTGTGCACTAACTGGGCTTTGTGGAGTGAAATAGAAGTGGGTTTGTGGGTGTGAATGCATTTTTATTATGATCGTTCTTAAGTGTATTCAAACATAGCTAATGTCCTCGTGTTAACTAGAACTAGTTCAACTGTTTTACTAAAATTTACAACTGAAACATCTTTTGACCTAACCCATTTCCAATTTTGATTATAATAACATTCACCAAGATTTTCATTAGAGAAAATTTTACAGCCTCCATTTTAATTATATCTATAAGCTTGGGCAGAGGGAGGGAATCTTAAAGATGAATAGTGATCACTTTTGAAGAATTTTATTTATGAAACTCTAAGCCCATACAAATCTTTGAAGTGTAGACTTTCTCCCATGAGAACTCAAGGTTCGGCCCAGAAAGCATTGCTCTAGATATAGTAAAAAGATACAACATCAGAAACGATATGGTCCAAAACCAATTGAACCTAAAGAATCGAGATGACAAACAAAGATACATTTACTTGTCCTGCACTTCAACTGCGCAGAGAGATGATGGTGCATCATTGCCTTTGAAAGATGTAAAGTGTGATTCTGAAAGCATTTGAGTGGGCTTGCTTTTTGTCACTACTCACACTCAGTGTTAGAATTTAAACATCAAGTAGAGCATTATGAAATTCTATTTTAGGGGATGAGAGAATGAACTCCAGAAAACCACTTCTTCCCCCTACGGAAGAGATTACCTCTTATTTAGCACCCGTAATATCCCAGACACCGTAGTAGTATTTTCCAGATAATCATTACAGTTGCAGTCTCATGACAGTGCTCTTTCAGAGAGAGAACCTAGGTTCAAAGTGATAAGAGCTTTTCTCAGAGACACGGGACTTTTAAATCAGTCTTGATTTGAACCCGTTCATAGATTTTGTGGCTTCAAAAAGCTTGTGGTCATAAGGCAGTGACTGTAGGTCCTTCCCACGAAGCCTGGGAAAGGAGCTGTCATAAGGGACTGATAAAAATATTTCCAATCCCAAATGAAATGTAGCTCTTATGAATTAAAAAATTGAAATGATTAGTGCATGGAATTAGAGTCACATATTTAAGAAAGTAGGATTGGAAGTCAGTGGTTTTCTTTTTCTGGCAATTATTTACCGTTTGGGCACTGAACTTTCCTGAACTTCAGTTTCATTATTTGTAATAGAGGATTAAGCATTTAATTTTACATAAAATATTAAGGAGATAATACTTGCAAAGTAGATAATGCATTAAAGTATATTCATCAATTGATAACTGGTAATAATACAGTCTTTACAATGTAACAGCCTGTGAACACATATAACTTTTTCTAGGACATTTCTTAGCTTTTCAAATTTTGAAATAAAGTTTTTTTGTATATGACCACCAGTGAAGTTGAGGGTTTGCAGTTGAACCAGCTTAGCCAAAATTTATCACGTACAAGATTGACCATTTGGTTTTTTTTTATATCATATAGCTATAGCTTGAAGCAAGAAAGCTTTGGCCTTTGTACAGAAAGTGAATTCATTATTTCAGAGAAATTTGACTCAGCAGGTGGTAGGACATTAGACATAACATTCTTAAGGCTGAAGCTATTGCACGGCTCAACCGTAACCCCATAACAGGAGGCAAAAAACTCTGTCTCCGTCCAACATCTGCTCGACTGTTCTGCCAATAAGATGAAGTATGTTTAGTGAAAATATAGGGCAGCTTAATTTTGAAATTAGATAAAATGGCATATAAAATAACTGGGATAAAATTAATGAATAAAGGAGCATTACCTATTCTTAAACATTGAAAGGCAAGCCATTTATTATGGTTTCAGAAAACTCTGAAGTTGAAAAGCAACTTCTACTGGACAGAGAAAGGATCAGGGGAGACTCCTGGAGATCCACTCTGGGACCCACTTTTCTCTTATTTGCCGGCGTGGGGGTATTTTAGCAGGGAAGTTCACTCCACAGCGAACTAAATGAATCATCCATGTTCTGAGATTCAAATTAAACACAGATGTCAACTTACATTTCACTGAAAGTCACACAAAACATTTTGTTTTGTTTTGTGATTCTTTAGTGGCCCAATCTGAGTGTGCTTCTATTTCTTCTAAACGGTCGAAGTGGAATAAAGCCAGAATTTGGAAACAGTGTCAGAAAGCAGCCTACCCAGGCTAATGTTCTGTTCTTAGCCTTCATTTTTAGCTCTGTGACCCATGTTAAAATACTATAGTTCCTCTCTGGGTGACCTTGAGAGACTTCATACCTCTAGGAAAACTAGCTATTTCAGGAACTGAACTGTCCTAAGTTAGTCTGACAGCCATATGTTTAAATCATGATTTCAGTGCCTCGAGAAATTTTTGTCAGGCTCCCAAGCAAGTCAGCGGATTCAGCACTGCCCTGTGGCTCTGGAGGAATGTGTTTGGGGAAGGTCAGTCAAGGTTCAGAAAGCCTGTGTCAAAGGCTCGGGGAGTGCACGGAAACAAGCCCTGTTCCCAGACAGAGCAGCATCTGTCTTCCAGTTATATATGTGCTTATGGACGGCCCCATAAATTATGGAAAAAAATCCATTACAGAATGTGACCTCCTCACATTTCCTAAAATCAATGTGTAATTTGGCTCTGAGTAACATTGAAAAACAAAAGTAAATAAAAATAAAAATAGAAGATGGGCTAGCACCTTTCTTGGTAAGAGCTTATGAGGCACCAAGAAAATACTAGAAGAAAAAAAAAAACATTTTAGTACTAATTTTGTTTCAACTTTACTGTAGCTTCTGAACTACAATGCATGGGAGAGCTAGGAGAAATTATAAGATTTGAAATTGTAGTCCTCAGTTTTTTTTAACCATTCTTCACTTTGAAATATCATTCTTAGGCTAACGTGCTAAGCCCTTATGTTTTGAAGCACACTGGCTAAGACATATAGAGAAGTATAGGCTTCAGAGCTCAACACATCAAATATCATGGAAAAATGAAAAAAAAACATGAAATCTAAAAAAATGACTCAGGCAATGTTAAGTAGTTTGTTTGAAGAAGCCTCAGTAACCAGCCTTGGGTCAGATCATTATTTCTGCCTAGTCTCCAAATCGAAACCCAAATTCGTGGTGTCCTCCTGCAGGGGGGCGCATTGTGTTCATGCCCCTGGGCTCCTCCGCCCACCTGCCGGACTCACTTCTGCCTCTGGCGCTGCCCTCCTGCTTCCAGAATTCATTCCATACAAAAGCTTCACAAATGTGGTGAGTAACCTGCTAGGATTGTTTTTGGAACTGGATGAGTCCATTCAAAAGTCCCTCTGAAGGAGTAAATCTGATCAGAAACATTAAAAAAGTTGGGGGGCGAATCTAGGCATAGGATTCGTTCCACCAGATGTAAAAATATACATGAAGAAACTACGATAAAGAAACTCAGTAGTTCTGGCCCAGGAACACCTGTACGGATACAAAAACATCGAAGAACCCAGAAACAGATCCATGCGTATGTGAGAAATTTTATGTGAAAAGGTAGTATTCTAAATCATTGTGAAGCCATTTATTATTTAATACATGGAACTGGATTATGAATCATGCATTAAAAGAGAACAAAACAAACAAAAAACCTTAAAATTAGATTTGAACCTCCAACTGTAAATAAAGATGGATTACTGGTAAAGAAAGAAATCTTTTAAAAAATCCTGTATATCAACTGCATTAATACTAAAAGACAACGCACAGGAAAACGATGTGTTTATAAGGAGATTCTGCTAGCAGAAGCAGAAGAGCAGATATCCGCCTGTAATTGTGAGCAAGTGAATACTGACTGAAACAATGTAATGTCATGGTATCAGCTTGAATTTTTTTTCAAGAATTTAATGTTCTTATTTAATACTCATCTGAGTTGCTGGTAATGAAATGGATAGCGATCTGTTAGTATATGTCAAATGATGAATATATACAAAAGTTCAATTCATAATTCTATTTCCAGGAACCCATTCTATAGATGCTTTAATGCAAGTAGGAAAAGATGTATGTAGGTGGGGTTTTAATGTAGGATCGTCTATCTGTAAAATGTCCATAAAACTAGAGGCACCTTAAATATTCAAAAATCGAGGAATAACTGAACAAATTTTGGTATACTCATGCCATGTAATTATATGCGGTGTTTTTTAAAAATGAAGTAAACCTTGTTAGCCATTGACACAAAAAGGTACTTGCAATGCATTGCTGAATCAAAAAGCAAACATCTAAATAGTATGATCCCTCTGGTAACCACCGAATGTCTGTGAGTTTTTGTTTGTTTTTCTTGTTTGTTCGTTGGGGGGTGGGGGAGGCAGTAAAGGGTAAAAGGGGTCAAATATATGGTGATGGATAAAGACTTGACCTTGGGCGGTGGGCCCGCAGTGCAAGATACAGATGCTGCGTCATAGAAAGGTACACTTGAACCCTACATAATTTTATTAACCAATGTCACCCCAATAAATTTAACTTAAAAATAAAGTAAGATAATTAGGATGATCCCTGTTTTGCAAATACGTGTAGGATAGAATATAGATCTGAAATGGTACGCATTTTAGATCCAACTGTCAACAGAGTTCACACCTTTTAATTTTATCCTTTTCATATAGTATGATTTTTGTAGTGAGTATGTACCTCTTCTGTAAAAAAATTTTATAGAACAGTAACAAAAAGAAAAGAAAAATTTGATTTAGGTTCCTGGATACAGAAGAAATGAATCGGTGACACTGGAGTTCGCTTAAAATCCCACAGGTCTGACTCTACATTTGCAGAGACAGGTTTGTTATTATAATTATCACCCGGGAAGAGCTGGATTCTCAAAATCGCTGAGATTTCACTCACTTCTCTCAGAACTTGAGGAGGAAGTGGAGCATAGTGCTGATACTCACTTTCCCATCTTCCTAATTACATAGTCCTCCAGGAGTAACACTTCCCTTCAGAAACAAGACACTCTCTTCAGAATCTCAGGCACTGCTCCAAATAGTGGGTCTACAGGTTTACTGTACACTCAATAACAAATGATTGAAAAATAGAGGCTGTCAATCAACTGAACAGACGAGGTTGAGTATGAAAGACTCCCTGGTGCATTGTGCTATAAATAGCAGATTTTTTTTTACAGTATTATTCAGTGTGGAGACTTGCAGACTTTCTTTTTTTTTCTTTCTTTCTTTTTTTTTTTGTTTTAAGCAGAATTCATTTTGTGCCTGCTAAAAACCCTAAGGAGCATATGTTTAAGTGTGTTAGCATCACACTGATGGGAGCCAGAGTACTTTGCCTGGTTGCCCGACTATAGACTTTGGAACTCTTCACCTCTCATGTGGTTCTCATAGCCTTTTGTTAAGTGAATCTCTCTTATCCCTTCTGTTGAAGGATGTTTAAGTTTTGCTTTGTGGTTTTGCACAGCAGTTACGTAAGTGAACAGCTCCAGGCCCCCGTCACGCATAGTCTTTACTCTCGTTTGGAACCTGGTGTTTGTCTGTGTGCGTGTTTCCCTGCCACCCCCGACATAGTTTCAGTTAGAAGATTTTTAAAACAAGGAGTAAATTTAAATGTCTCAAGTTTCGCTGTTTTCATCTGTAAAAAAATTACCATCATATATTCACTGTTCATGGAGGCATTAAAAAATATAGTATTTTTTAGTCAAGAGAAAAGTATAATTTGCTTCTTTTTACAAAGAAAGACAACAGTTCTTCCAGAGATGAACAAACATTGCAACCTGGGTGTCCGTTCTCCGTGCTGAGAGCACAGCTTTCTGTCTAAAGGATGAAAAGGTAGGCTCCATCTTTGATAAAACTATCTGCAGGATTTTATTGAAACACTTTCTGAGTTGAAAAACTCGAATCATGCATTTTCCTACTGAGTTGTGGTAGGCGAGGTTAGCATTTATATTTCTCACCTACCTTAAATAGTTTGCATTTCAGGAGGGCAGGTCAGTGAAGATTAGCTTGATAGTCACGGGAAGTAGGGCGTGCATCGGTCTCTGGACTGGTTCTAAAGAGGAGGATTTCCCTTCTGCTCTTGAGATCAAGTGAGAGGAGAGGTTCAAGGTAGGGGCTGCATGTCCAGTTTAGGATGGCTCTGAAGATGGCGGAGCTGAGGTCTTGTTCAAAACCTCGATGAGATAAATGTCCCAGTGGAGGTGGAGCGGAGCTGTTTCAGGGGAAGCATGGGTCATGTCCTAGCTCTGCTAATTATCCAGCTGAAACAAGTTACTTGACATTTTTGTATCTCTGATTATTCACCTGAAGATTAGGAATAAGAGCCACTTAAATTTTTTTCTGATGAAACCTAAATTAGAGAAAGTGCTTAGCACAGTGCCTAGCACATGATAAATGCTCACTGAACATGTAAAAAATGTTATTGATATTATTTCTGTTCATAATAATATTATCATCAGTATTCTGAGGCCCAGTTTCTAACTATAGATTGAAATTAGTGTTTCTTACATTGAGTTTTGAAATCCACACTACAAGGGACATTTTACTATAGGTACCATTACTTAAGACAATGATATGAAAACATTTTTCTTTAAGGAATACCACTTGAGAATTCACAAAATAGCCATGTAAATGTCATACATTCAGTGTATGATGTAGGATTTCACGGGTGAATTCAGGTTCCCTAGAAGAAGTGATACCAGTTACCGGAGAAGTCATTACTTGAGATAATCCCGTCTCAGTGACCGCACTGGATGGCCGTAAAGGGTTGGAGAGACCTGGGTTGTGGGAACACTGACGTCTGCTCAGTCAGGATGCGCGGCTACATCTCTGTGGCTTCACGATTCCATACATATGTAAAAATGCTCACGCTGCATTTTGCAAAATGTATATGTCCCTATCCCCTTCTCTGTTTCTTTTTAAACACACAAAGCTATGTCCTTTATTGCAGTAATTAAATAAGAAAATTATCTCTCTATGTATCAGCCCCCATGTCCCTGCTGTACAAGGCAAAAGATCTTCCTGAACATTTTCAGAAACTTGACAGTTCATGTATTGGCACCTAGGCCAATCTACTCGATTAAAAACTTTTCTCCCCTAACCTTGATGACCTTACAAATAAAGATACTGCATTTCAAACTATGACAGGCATCATTCCACCTCCAGAGTATTGGAGCCGTGCTGATGAGGGATATTCTGATTATTACCAATACCAATAATAGTGATTCACACGAGGGAATTTCCTCAGTGCAATTATGCTTTAACTTCTCCTGCTGAGTTTAATATTTCTAAGCGCTTCAGAGGATACCCAGGCCTCTAGTCTCATCGGAAAGCCTGCTTAACTACTTCCTCTCTGCTGGCTGAGGGAGCTAGCCCCAAGGGACAGTGGCAGGCCCCGCAGCTACAGAGGAGGCTGTGCTCGAGGAGTGGGCGAGGCAGCGAATACTGGCTTTGGCGCTGGAAAACCTGTATTTCTTTCCTCACTAAGGTTAGACTGTAAGCTCCCTGAGATCCAGGAGCATGCAGAGCAAGCACAGGGGTTCACCAAGTCTTGCAGAGGGTAGAATCTAGAACAAAACAGACATCGGGGTGAAGCGGAGGAGTTAGAAGAACTTGGGAGTTCTTTTTATTGGGAGATGATTCACCGCTGTTTTCTAGCATCCCTGCCCATTTTAGGAGCAGAGACAGTGGGTACTTCAGTCTAGGTTATTTTTTTTCAAGGATATTTCTGTAGTGAACAGCCTTCAAAGATGGAGATAGCATCTCTCTTCAGACAAAGAGCAGGTTTTCTTATAGCTTTGGAAGGTCGAGATAGCGCTTTCCCCTGGAGCAAAGTAGGGGCATGCTTCTCATAACGTGGGATGTGGGCTCCCTAAGTTCAGGCTTCCTCTCTGATGCACCCCACTGCATATGCAGGTGTCATCTGGCCTCCCAAACATTGCCCCGTGGAAATTGGAGCGCACAGCACTGATGCAAATGATACTCATGCTGCTCACTATGCCTTGAATAACAGAGTCCTTTGTCTTTGACCCGGGAGTCTTGTGCCTGCCAGCATCCATGAAACTGCAACAGAATAAAGTGTTAGCTTGCACATAGGGTAAAGTATTAGGTACTTCCTAGATTTTGGCAGAACACTGAGAAACAAAGAGATACAGCATATAAAAGAACTCTAGAGGGGCAAAAGAGTAAATGATAGCCTGTGATTCCCTTTCTTCACGTTTAATAAAGGTTTACTTAGCATTCATCTCTTTATTCACATATTGAGCCCCTTCCGTGTGGCCGGTACTATTCTAGGTACCCGGAACACAGTGCTGGCTGACTGACACCTTCCCTCCGAGCTGCATGCCTACTCCTGAGCAGGGACGAATGTAAATAGGTGAATAACTACATTTCTGAATCTAAGATGGTTATACATGTTGTGAAACGAAGTGAAAAGGACGTTATGAGGGACAGCTTCTTTAATTGGACTTGTCAGGAAGGGCCTTTCTAAAGTGATAACACGTGGTTTGGGGTCTGCCGTATAGAGTTTGGGGAAAGAACATTTTAGGTTGGGGGAGGAGGGGAAAGGGGGAGAGAATGAGTGGAGACACTGAGGCTGGAGCAAGAGAAATGAAAGCAGTGTCGCTGGAATATGACGAGTGAGAGGGAACGTGGTACTGGATACATTTAGCAGTTTGGGCAGGAGCCAGATCACACTGGAAAGCACAGACCACAGTAGATGGGATAAATGCTGTCTCTCTTTGTGAACATAAATAGGCTCACTCATCTCATTTAAAAAAAAACATACAGTTTATTGATGCTATGAGTACTCTGAAAATAAGAAATACATATGCATTGTGGAATCAGGTGTCTGGATTTCTAGAACAAAATGAGAAAAAATTTCTTAGGAACTTTGAGAGAACAGAAGTAATTATATTTGCAATTAACTACCGCTATTACTACTAAGACACTAACACTAAAAATAACAATGAAAGGATGAGAATGGAAGGAAGGAAATGAAGACAAGAAGGAAATCAAATTATGGAGAGGTTCATGTCTCAAGAACTATGTTCAATACCTTACATACTTTTTCTAAACTTCAAAATTATTCTGCAAAATGTCTTGATGCTCCTTTCAGAGATGGAAACTCACGCCCAGAAAGGGAGAGTTTTGTGCCTGAGCCAGGATTCGAACCGTGGAACCGTGGCTCCCCAGGATTTCTGTAGAATATGCAGTCTGTATTCCAGTGCAGTATCTTCACATTGCAGATGTTTTTCTCCTTATAAAGCAGGCAGCCCTGTCATCAGTCGATAGAGAACTATAGCATCCTAACAGAGATCGTTAGGTTTCGTCATGGGACCAAATGATTGGTGGCCATCTGCATTGTTTGCGAAGCCTGGGTCTGTCCAGCAGCTGAACTACAGCACATGCCATTTGTTCTTCCAATGGACACCACAGCGAACAACAGATGTACAGCATCTATACAAGAAGATGGGCAGCAGCGCCTAAGTCGATCATCTGTCGCGACAGCAAGGCTGACGCGTGTTTTACTCCACGTGCTTCTGGGCGTAGTCTTTTGAAAGAAAAGACGAGTTTCTGGGAAATGTCTCTAATGAGAAGAGATTATTATCATCCTGGAGGAAATGCTTCATAAATGCACAAAGTCAAAGGGAAAGGAACACAAAAAATTATCTGAATTAAAAGGGGCACATTTTAACCTGCTAGAAAAAATAGCATATCAAACCCAAAAGAATCTGAAATTAGGTCCTTGGGTAATTGGTAACTAATGACATGTCATCCTGGTGGGGAGGGGGCAGTGTCCAAAAGAGATGGTCTAGACCCGTGTTTTCCAAGCTGAGCTACCAAGAATATGCATGTTCCTAGAAATGCTAATGTTTTATGAAATTAATATTTTAGAGTTTGAAAAACCTCTAGCAGAATTTATTTATCCATACCATTTTTTCTTAGTAACAGAACCATATTCAGTTTTATTTGGGCAAGGAATATAACCACATTAACATGTACATTATCACCAGGAAATAAATACGTGTATTTTCCAGCCTACATTTCGTTGAGGAAGACAATGGCATGTAGGTCAAATTTCTGATTGTGGAGTGTCCCAGAGCGGATATAAAAGTGTGCAAACCACTCTACTACTAACTTCTTTGGCTGACTAGTAAAAAACCACTGATACTTATTCAGGGAACATCGTCCATTCCGTGAACCTAATCAACATTCGTACAGGATAAAGGAAAGCTGACTCCTTTACCAATAGAAAGCCCACGTTTGAGGAAACTGATTCAATGAGTTAAAATTAAAAATAAAATAATCCCCATTCCCTGTTTTTTTAAAGCACAAAAATTACAGCCATCTTCAGATTGCACCCTGCTGAAGATGGCTGTGGTTCGACAGCCACTGTGCAGACCCTCACCCGGCCAGGGGCGGAGCACAGAGCCCACTCCTGTCTTCATATTGGTATTCAAGGAGGCTTCCGTTCTCCCAGGGTGCACCGTTCCATTCCTGGCAGCGAGAAGATGCTGTGGCCTTCAGCACTGTGCCCACGTGGAGCATTGTGACCGGAGCTGGCATCCTTTTCACTGAACGTAGTACCATTTACACCAAAGAACCAATGGCTACAGCACCGATGACAAACTGCATAGCCTCTATTTCAGAAGAAGCCATCATTTCCTTGGGGAACAATGGCACTTGTTGGCTCCCCTATCATCTCTAACATTAAAACAAAAGTGTCTGTTCAGCCTCAAGAGTTCTCGTACTGAGCTCCTACCAAATTCTAAGGAGGTCCTCAGCCTTTCAGCAGTCCCACCTCTGAAGTGTAGAGTGTTTACTTTGCAGCCTTTTCGAAAGAGCTGTGAAATATTTCTGAATGAGATTTCTAGTTGAGGAGTTAACATTTTTTATCAAGGGCTTCCCCTTGAAGAGATAAACTATAGTCTTTATTGTAATGGTGATTTTTGCTATCAATTGTATCTCAACCACAACGCTCTTCACCTCCACCCCACCAAGGAGGTTTCTGGGAAAAACCAGGCAGTGTGTGGAGAATTAGAACTCAGGCTGTCCCACGCTGCTTTTGCCCACCACCTTTATTTCCTTCTCCAAGACTCCTGCCTGATTAAAAAAAAAAGCCTGAAAGTTCCCTCTGTTTAGAAACTAAATGTCTAAATGTGACATAATCAAATCAAATAACTAGGTAGAACATTTTATGTAATTACTTCTCTCAAAGAAGAGAAATGCAAAAACAAATCATTTCAAATAATAATAAAAAGGCCTTTATATTTGGTTGAGACTCCACCAGTTAAAAGATTAAAGAATCTTCCTTAGGTTTCTAGAAATACTTAGTAACCCAGTTTCATAAGGTCTTGTTATATCACAGCAGGGATCCTGTTTGGAAGCTCTTGAATACAAAATTTTAGCTTTCAGGAAGAAGAAGTCTGTGTACCGAGGCAAAGTGTTCTCTTTTTGGGAATTTCACCTTTAGTAATTAAATTAATCAAATAGCTATTTTTCACTTTCCTTCCATAAAATACATATTTAGAGACCATTCAAATATAAATTGCTCTTCGAATCAGGCTAATTAGTTCTCTGGTAATTCAAGAGCTAACTTCTTGATGAAGATAATGATAAGCTCTCAAGGATCTATAAGGAAATTCAGTTTTTAAGAGCAGTTTCATTCCTATTTTTTTCCAAGTTGTAAACAAGAAGAAACACTTTAGAATGGAAGCGTGAGAAGGGTTCCTTAAAGGGACAGTAATGCTGATATTCATCATCTCTAATCCATAGGGTAGATGGGGGGAGACCTTCAAATTATAACCTCGTAAAGAGAGTAAGAATCACAAACTCCCAGATAATAGGATGAAACTGTGTATTCCACTTAGCTCCACAGTTACAGTTTTACCAACGTGTAAAGACTTTATAATTGATCGTGTTCCATTAATCCATGTGGAAGAGAAAGACCATTTTCCACCTCCATGCTGCAACAGAAGTGTTTAAAAATTTATAGAGCAGAGAAGTAGAAACGCCCTTAGAATCCATAAGCCTGGCAGTCTCCGTTGGTTGCCCCATCTTTCTAAAATGTTGGCTGCAGAATGGCTGTTTGTTTGGATGGTCACGGTCATGTGCCTCATAAAAGCAAAACCAGGGGAGAACTGGGACAGGTCCCATACCCTGGGCAGCCATTGGTTAGACATGAACATGTGACCTAATCGTGACCAAACAAATGAACCGGCAGGTAGATCTGTCAGTCACCAATAAAACAGATGCAAGAGGAGAAACATCCTTCTTCTGGTACTAGCAATATAGTACCAGAAAACTGCTGCAGACGTTTTGGCCACTTAAATTTAAGCTGAGTATTCAATATATCACTCATTAGTCCAAAAAATATTGAGAGATTACCATGTTTACCCCAGTGTTTTAGGGGCAGGATTTACAGGTGGGGAGCAGAAACAAAGATCCCACCCGGACTTGCCTAGACACTAGGAGTCCTATTACCATGCGAGGTCTGTGATTCTTTGTTCTGAAGGAATTAGTTCATTTGAACATTGTTTTCACGTATGTTCTTTTTTAGACATCCCAGTGGCCATGTTAAAACAGGGGAGGAAATCTGAGGAGGAAATGGTGATATTCAACCCAATAATAAATACATCCACTAAAGCCTCGTCTTCACGGCAAATGTACTCTACTTCCTAATTTCTAGCATCTCTAGTCTAGAAGGCATTTTCTATTACATTATCATCACCAAGTTTATGAATAGAGTCGGTTTGTTTGAAAAATTTTCCAAGTACCTTCACAAGTATGATCTCACTGGTCAGAGATCAAGATGGCCCGCGAGTACACCGCCTCCTCAGATGATAAATGCTGTGTTCCCTCACTTCCAGCTCCCGGTGCCTTGGATTTCAAAGGCCAGCATCATTCTGAATAAAAAATAAAGGCCAAAAATCCCTTATAAATTGCAGTACAGGCTCTCGGTGGGAACGCTATTTTTGAAGTGGTTAAATCAAAATAGTAAAGAAGGCGGTAAACACAGTATATTGATACATTTCTTCCAAGTTCAATTTTTTAAACAACAAAGTTTTCCATTAGCTTTAATGTATTCTTGATTTTGTAGTATATCTGTCATAAATATAGAATGTTAAAACCACAAAGAAAAATATTAAAATTCTTAAGAATATTTGCAATCTCATTAAGGATCTGTGTTCATTTCCTTTTGTTTTGTCAAGTTGCAATACTTTTTGCAGTAGGGATTTGACAAATGACTAATAATAAATGATCCTGATTTCACTCTTACTACATAATATGAATTTATTTTATTTCCACAGGTATAGTTGTTATTCAGAATATCTGCAAAAATGAAAAGTAGGATTCAATCTAAAACGTATTTGTTGAATGGTTAAACTCTCTCAAGGCCAATGCTATTACAGGAAACATAAAATGAGAAGTAAACCTTCAATGGGAAATTCACTTTGGTAACAAAAAATAATAATTTAATAAAAAAATTAATTATTATCTTCATTATTAAGGGATAGAGAAAAATCTGACTGCCTCCAATTAAGAGATGGCTTTAGGGGAAGATGGCAAAACCTGAGGTTTTAAGATGGACTAGAAGTTTGTCGGGCCAGAAAAATAAAAGTCTCAAAAGATATATAAGCATGGAGAAACCACAGAACATGATGAAAATATTCATCACTGCCTCAGCACACGATGTGTGTGTGTATGTGTGCGCACACTTCTATGGATGACTGGGGATTGTTCGTATAGGCTAGAGTGGAGAGGGATATAGGGACCAGATCATGAGGCAGTGAGAATTTTATCCTACAAAATAAGGAAAAGGTAGAGGGCAAAGAACATGAGATGGCAGAATCACATGGTCATGGAGAAACATTAAAGCAAACCACGGTTAGCAATTGAATACAGGAATAAAATGCACGTTAACAATAAAGAATATATATAAATGGTCGTTACATGCTGAATATGTTGCCTACGAAACTGTATCTCATCTAGCGGACCGGTCAGACCGAGTCGCCGTCTGTAGAGCAGGACCCCGTCCGGTGCATGATGATCACTCATGCTACTGTGGAGGGCAGGCGGCTGGCGAGGGAGGGAGACGATCGCCTGGTGTGTGGACACTTGGGTTGCCATCATAAATTTGTTGTCACTGTGTGCCCAGTGCCTTGCAGAATACTGCCTCCCCTCATCCTGCACACCCCTCCGCAGGGGGCAGCCTGTCGGCGGTGAAGCTGTGTGTGCGTGCATGTACATCTTTCCCATTCCTCGTTCATCCTCCGCACCATTCACAAGCTCACGTCAGGTCATGCCACTCTTCTGACTTAAAACCTTCAGTGGCTTCCTGCTGTGCTTAGAAGAAAACCTGAGTCCCTTCACCCAACAAACAGGACCTTGTAAGATCTAGGGCCTTCCTACTTCTCCAGTCTCATTTCAAACACTCACATGGTCAGTCACTCACCGGTTTCCAACCACGTTGGCCTTCGGTCACTTTCTAGAATACTCCACACTCTTCTCTGAATATGGGCCTTTGAATTTACTGATTCCTCTGTATAAGATGTCCTTTCTATTAGCAGAGTGGCTCTTTTATGTATTTCAGGTTAAAGATTAAATGCTACTAAGCCCAGAAAAGTAATTCCATGTGGTTCAAAGGACTGTTACATTATGCCACTCCCCAAGCCGTGGTGATGTTAACTGTTAGAAGCAACATAGAAACAGTTGACACAATGGGATGCCCGCAGGTTTTGGCCTGAAAACGGTAGTTAAAATTCCAGTTGTAACACTTGCAAGCTGTGAATGTTTGGATAAGTTCCTTAAAAATCTGCCAGCCTTATTCATTTTATTATGCATTTACAGATTCATTCCTTCACTCGGGCACTGGTCTAGACCCTGAGGATTAAGCAGTGACCAAGGAAATAACCTTTGCCATTTGTGAGGCTTCCACTGATTATGGGCCACAGAGACTATGGGTGTATGTTACAGCGTCAAGGAGAGCTCACTTGGGTGGAGCCTCCTCTCCACAGTTTGATCAAGAAAAGTCTTCCTTAGGAAATGGCATTTATTTCATGGTGAAGTAATGACAGACAGCACGTCCGTACCAAATCAGAAACAATGCTGGAGTTCTTCTGAATTAGAGTTTACAGATACCAAAACCATTTTACTGGGCTGCTGTTCTGGGAATTCAGTGAAGTCGAAAGTATGCAGCATAGCGCATGGAACCTAATCAGTATTCAATAAATGCTCGTTTCTTTTCCTACTGTTTCCATCTCCCATTGTACTCCCTGAGATTGAGGAGGACTGGGGAAGAGATAAAAGTGCATCGATGTTGGCCAGCTCTGTTATTTCTTGCCAACTCATATTCTCTCACACTCTGTGTGCATCCAAATGTGGCGAGTTGTAAGTCTCACTAAAATACAATACACTAAGGAAAAAAGTTATTTCTTTTCAAATTCTTGGCCCCGTCTAATAGCACCTTTGTCGGTATTCCTACAGTTTGAATTTCCCAGTACATGCAATTTGAAAAAAGGGGAATTGAATTGAAACCAATGTTAGTGTGAGTCTGTGATCCATTATTTGCTAGCTGTGTGAGCTTTGTTTAAACCACCTTGTCTTTTTGAGATGTAGTTTTCTCATCTATCAGACGGTAGTAGAATTTTAATCATAAAATTAATGTTTACTCTGTGTACAATGCCATAATCACTGTGTTAAGCATGTTACACATGCTAATATGTATTCTTCACAGTCACTGCCTAGTACATTTGCATTATCATTATTCCCATTTTACAGATGGGGAATCTGAAGTACAGACAAGTTACCTGCCCAGAGTTACATCACTGGTGAGTGTTGGAAACAGTATTTGAAACTTGTTTACATATGAGTGAAATATTAAAACTTGTTGTTATAAGCTCTCGAGATTATGTGGTTCATTACCACACACAATAGTTGTGTTGTTGGAGCTGTTACATACTCATGTGTTGTGACACTAATGAGGGAGCTATTGTATAAGCATTTCTGAAATGCATTTTATTTAACATATTTAATGCAACAAATGCTATGTATAGGCAATACTGGAAGACCTTTATAACTGTTCATTTAATTTTTGCATCCAACGTTAAGTACCACAGTGGTATGGTGCTTACGCATTGTGGTGCCATGAGGTGGCGTTTACACTCAACAGCTACGGGAACTGAGGCGCAGAGAGGATTGTGAACTTGCCTGAGGTTACATAGATATTATGTGACAGACCAGGCTTTTGAACTAAGGGACTTGAGCATGTGCTCTTGAGACAATGCTATGGTGTCTTTGGTGTAGTTGATACTATGTTCCATAAATCTTGGACTCATTCCTCACGCAACTCTTGTGGCTAATTCATGGAAGGTGTAAATGTGCCTTTCTTCAGTAGAGAAGGACAGCAGACAAGATGGCAGTCGCTGGAGGATGGCCATGATCTGTGTAGGCTTCCTCTCTATTATGTCTTTCCTTAAGAAGGGCATTATTCACTGCTTCTCTTATTCTTCAACCACTATCTCTACTATGTCTTTTTGTCATAATATAAACAGAGCGTATGTTCTCCACTCCTGTTCTTGGGAAGCACACCTGGTTATTCCCTTCATGGGCAGCTGTGCATGTGGATCTGAGATCAGAAATGGGTATTTTCTTGCCTGGAGTCAGCGATAATCTCTGAAGAAGAACCATTCCAAGCCCTGGCTGGCATAGCTCAGTGGACTGAGCGCGGGCTGTGAACCAAAGTGTCACAGGTTCGATTCCCAGTCAGGGTACATGCCTGGGTTGCAGGCCATGAACCCCAGCAACCGCACATTGATGTTTCTCTCTCTCTCTATCTCCCTCCCTTCCCTCTCTAAAAATAAATAAAATCTTAAAAAAAAAAGAACCACTCCAATCTTGTGGCTCTGTACTCCATACTATATCTCTGCAAAAAAAAAAAAAAAAAGAAAGAAAGGCAACAAAAACATCTTTGCAATATGGACACTGGTTATTATTAAGGAGTGAGCTGAAACTATTGTGGATTTAGAGACAAGTGGATGAAAGAGAAGGAAGGTTGCAAGGTGCATATGGTGAAGAACGCCCTGCACATACCTCATTGCACACTCTGTATGCAGGTGCTCAAAAATATTTGTTCAAGGGGCCAGTGAGTCAGGGTTATAATTTACATGATGGCTAGAAAGGAAAACTGGCAGTCTCAATGGGTAGTGCTTGTCCTGGGCTGGAGAAATTTTACCGTAAATTCCTGTGCCTTCAGACTATGAGTACTCTCCACTCCTACAGACAGAAGTAACTGAAAATTCAAGATTCGGGGGCTTCAGAACATGGGCCTTCTTTAAAGTTTAATTTTAAGGACAGTTTCAATGGCATTTAATTTTATGAGTATTTTTCATTTTAAGTAAATAGTATTTATATAATTTATTTTTCCCCAAGAGAGCTATCACGTGGGGAGGAGAGCAGGAGCAAAACCAGAAATGGGACCTGAATCAGGAACATACGCTTGCTAGTTTATGCTCGCCTGAGAAAAGCTTTTCTAACCTTTTTCCAATTCTTCATGTCACAGACTTAAAGGATAGAAAGAAGTTCCTAGTTTTTGGTCTATTTCCTGCTTTAGGTAGCTTTCAGTTAATTTTGAAATTAACTCTATTTTTATTTCTTTTGTACCCTTTAAAAGGTAAGGAAAAAATTTTCTCTTTTGTTACTGGGAAAATATTTTGAAAGCAATATTCTCTAAGCTAAAATATACTTCAGAAATGGAAATTTTGAAAGATTTTAGGAACTGATGCCTAAATTAATGATAAAATGTTTAGTTTAAAATTAATATAGCATACTTAATGTTTAAACAATTGTCTAAATATGGAATTATAGTAGTATAAGAATGTAGACAAATATTCTACATTATTGCTTCAAATCCCTGATTATATATAGTTTACTAAAATAAGTCTTAAGTTGTATATAGCTATATTCATCTATTGTTAATTTTTTCTAGTATTAATAGCATTCACTCAACATATTTGTACATAGTCCTATAATGTGTAAGATGGTGTTCTAGGAGCTGGTTATGAAGAGTAAAAAAAAACAGCCAAAAATCTCTGCCAATGTAGAACGTTCATCCTAGTGGGAGTGGGGGCAAATTAACAATATAAAATTATATACTTTGTTTTCAGGGGTTAAGTGCTAGAGAGAGAAAACGCAAGTAAGGAAGAGGGGTAGGAAGCACATATATAAAGGTGACATTTTAAACAGAGTGACCACAGAAGACCTCACTGAGCAAATATCTGAGCGGCATTTGAAAGTCGTTGGAGGAAGTCCTTGGAGGAAACAGCAGGGGCAGAGTTCCAGTGCATGATGCCTCGCGTGTTCAACGATGCCAGGCTGGCTTGCGGGAAATAAGTAACTTGAAGCATAACTTTAAAGGTATATACAAATAAAAAACCTTTATCTTAAAATTCTCACACAGTGCATACATATAAAGTCAATAAGGCATATGCTTATCACCAAATTTTAAATCTGAATACGACAGGAACAAAGAACAGTTACTTTCTAATCATAACCACTAATTAAGAAGCAGCGCTGGCATTAAGCCACAGAACCTATGTTCGAGACAAAGACTGATCGGTGAGATCAAGGACCAACAAGTTTCTTTGCTTCAACTCTTCTCTCCCTCCATCTGTACGGCAAAAAATAATGTGTCTTTGTATTAAACTACATAAAAACCAGCCACAGAAATCATATTTGATCCCATATTTCTTCTTGACACTGCTCCAAAGATAGTATCCCTGCTTGAAAAATAAAGCAGACCATTAAGATGCTATCCATATGATACAAGCAAACAAAAACCCCTTCGTCTGAGTTGCCCAGATAACAGCCAGTCCGTCGCCTCAGCGGTTGTCTTTGCTCACCGTGAAACTGAACAAAGCTAGATCTCCGTGTCTTCTCTCCGCGTCTTCTTATAACGACCGTGTAAACAATGAACCACCAGGTATCATCCAAGTTACCAAACACTCCTGAAGAGATCACCAGATCACCTGTTCCGTTTAGACCAAAGCTCAAGCCTCCTGGCCACCCCTCAGTGGAACCCCTTTCCGTTGACTCTGGACTGCCCACCCCTCCAACTTCTCTCGTTCCCTTCCAGCTTGGATTTCAGGCAGGCGTCTAAACCGATTATCTGCAAATTCATTCACGATGAAATGATGAAGAAGACCTTCAAACAGTGTCTCTCCTAAGGACTTACATTTTAACAAGAGGTCCAGAGCTCAAGGTAGTAAGTAAGATCCAACATTCTTGGGTTACTAAAGAACAGCTTGGAAAGATGTTGGCAGGGTAGAAGCTATTCCTTCGTCAGGTGTGAAGCAGGCTGCCTCCCCCAGCTGGCGGTTATTTTCTGTCACCTGGGCATACTCTAAAATAAGCCTGGTCCTTGGATGAAAGGGACAAAACTTATTAACTCACTCCCATGCTCTTCCGTATGCTTCACACCAGGCACCTGTAACCGTGTGTCCGCGTCTCCTAGGGAAGACACAGGCAGGCAGGATATTTATCTATAAATAGGTATTTGAATCTATCATGTGATACAATAGAGGGGAAACATTCAACATTAGATATTTGCAAGTGATATATCCAATAAGGGGTTAGTATGCAAAATATATAAAGAATTCAAGACAAGTAAACATCAAAGAATGATCTTATTAAAAAATAGGCAGAGGACCTCAAAAGACATTTCTTCAAAAACATTCAGATGGCAAAAGACACATGAAAAGACGCTCAACATCGTGAACCATCAGGAAAATGCAAGTCAAAACCTGTTAGGATGTTGACTATCCAAAAAAAAAAAAGGGACAAGAGTGGGTGAGGATGTGGAGAAAAGCTAACCCTCAGACACTCCTGGTAGAAACGTAAATTGGTCCAACCCTTATGGAAAACAATATGGAGGTTCCTCAAAAAATTAAAAATAGAGTTACTCTTTGATCCAGCAATTCCACTTCTGGCATATATTCAAATAAATTCAAATCGGGACCTTAACGACATACCAGGAACCCCATGTTCATGGTGGCGCTATTCACCATAGCGAGATATGGAAACAACCTACATGTGCATCAGTGGAGAAATGGATAAAAACGTGGCGCATACACATGATGAACTCTTATTCAGCCTTTAACAAAAGGAAGAAATCCTGCCAACTGACACCACATGGATGGACCTGGATGACATTATACTAAATGAAGTAAGCTGGAAAAAGGACAATACTGCGTGAGCTCACTTTTATCTGTATGGAATCTAAAAGAGTCAAACACACGGAAGCAGAGAATAGGATGGCGTTTGCCCCTAACAGGAGGAAGAGAGAAAAAGAAAGGTGCTGGTCACAGCGTCCAGTGTTAGTGATGCAAAACAAGTAAGTGCCGGAGGCCAGCGCACAAGGTGGGGCCTGCCGTTCACAAGACACTGAGGCGTTCCTGCGAGGGCAGGGCTTCTGTTCAGGGATCTTAGCACAGAAGGAAACACACAGGAAAACAGAGGTGTGGCGAGGGGAAACTTTCGGAAGTGATGCGTAAGTTTATGGCACCGATAGTGACGATGGTTTCATGGGTGTGCACTGATCTTCAAATACATCAGCTTGTGTAAATTAAACATTTTCAGCTTTGTGTGTGTGTGAGTCACACCTCAGTGAAGTTAAAGTTGTATCATTTACAATTTAAAACGCACAGTTATGGAACATGATTTGTTTAAACATGTTGTATTATCCACGTTATTGTTTTGCTTTTGTCCTCAACAGAGAACAACATGTGTGCACTGAATAGGAACATTTCTTAAAAGTATCAACACCTCAAAAGGAAAATAACCTTACCATCAAACAGTTTCTCTCCAGCTTCTATGGCAACACCTAGAGAGACAGACGCAGAGTTGCTACAGGCATGAAGCATGTGTGTGCTACTGTGTGCGGACCTGTCCCCCGAAGGGTAATTCAGAGGCCACTCAGCCTGGTGGACATGGCACACACATGCCTGTTTCCTTAGGCTGTGGCCGCATGTAGCTGTTTGGCAGTCTGAGCACATAGTTTCTTTCTGAAGGAGGTTTTCTGCTGAAGGTTACGCCGCGCTTCGCACTAAAGCATAAATCCGTTGGCTCTTTGTTAAGCATCCTGTACAATCAAATCAAAGCAGTGGTCAACGGGCAAGGTTCGCTGGAAAATGTACACCGGCTTCTCCGCCCCAAGTGAAATGGATTAAGCAACGCGGGAGGTTTTGCACACCCTCTCTACACACAACATCTCCCTTTGCAGGGGACATTTTTACTGCAACAGTTCTTGCTGCACCTGCCAACTTTCTCTTCCCCGGAAAACACACATTCCCATTCCACGCTGAAGAATGAGTAATGCCTCTGAGTGCCCAGAGATGTTTATAATAATTGATATTTCATCCTCCAGTGCCAGGGCTGCACGAGTGGGGTGCTTTGTGTGGAAGGCTCCGGAACGCGCTCTGGTCCCTTTGGTCTCCTGCCCAGATTTCGTATGCCCATAGTCAGCGGAGCACTAACACAACCCAAGCGCAGAGAGATGCCGTCTCAGAAAACAGAGGAGCGCCAGAGGCTTGCATAATGTATCAGAGATATCAAAGCTTTCTTCGGGGAGATGAAAATACGACACAGAACATACCTGGTGGGAAACGTCACCTTGGTTTTTCTAAGGAGTGAGATGTGAATTAACAGGGGTACTGGGGCATGAATTTAGACTCCGAAGCTCCTCACGCCTCCAAACTTCCCTTGCTGAAATCCAGTATTGTTATTTATTTTGAGAACTGTTTCTGCTCTTTGCCCAAGCTGTGTCCACCTCCATATCTTACACGGGAACAGTGTGTGTCACTGATGTTTTAGTAAAATGCCTCATATGCACTTTCTGTGAATCTCATCTATTATTTTATAAACGTACCTTTATTAATTTGAATAAACTTTTTATCAATTATGTAAACTTATCTTGGATATTCTTGACTGCAGAATGTAAATTATAAGCATTTTAGAACAGAAACTAGTATCTACATCTGGGTAGCTCTAAAGATGCACATCTGATGTGCAGTGGACTGTTGTGCATTACTGATTGGTTGAAGAATTGTTAGCATTTTTCCACTCCCTGTTCTTCTTTACCTTACTGCCTCTTCCCATCCTCACGTGCTCACCGTGTAACATTTTTGCTGAATCGGGGAAAGAATAACCTACAGAAGCCTTACCCCAAAATGCCATCAGTTGAAAATCAAAGTCCATTTCTCGTCCCTCGTAGTTACTGCCAGTTGTCATCCCTGGAGAGTCAGAAAGCAGCTATTGGCAAAAGGGAGAGGACAGACACAGGAGTGACAACAGACGTGACCTGGTGGATTTGGGGGTGTGTGCCGCTGTGGAACTCGCACATGGTCTTGTCGGACCACCGCTGGGACTCTTCCAAGCTTCCCAAGTTCAAGGGCTTACATCTTCACCGGGACCCAGTTTTCAAAGGGAGCCTCTTAGAAATAAAGCCATGGGGTCATATGGATGATTTAACTTTAAAAAACAGTCAAAGACTAACAATGAAATATCTGGAAAACGTAATCCCACTTATAAGGACATCAAAACATAAAGTAAAATACTTAGGAATGAATTTAACCAACAAGATGAAAGATTTGTCCACTGAAAATTCTTTAGACTCTGATGAAATTAAAGAAGACACTTGTGGAAAGATAACCCATGATCATAGATTAGAGTAATTAATGTTGTAAAAATGGCCCTAATACACTAAACCATCCATTGACTCAATACAACCCTTTTAAAGTTCCAACAGCATTTTTTCACAGAAAGAGCAGAAAAACAACTCAAAAATTCATATGGAACTCAGAGGTCCCCTAGGAGCCGAAGCAATCCTAAGAAACAACAACAAAGCTGGAGGCATTACACTCTCTAATTTCAAACTTTATTACAAAGTTATAGTAATCAGAACAACCTAAAAATACAGGCATAGACCAACAGAGCAGAATCGAAAGCCCGAAACAAACCTATACACAGTCAACTAACATTTGACAAGGAAGCCAAAAAACGTTACGTGGAAAGGAGAGTCTCTTTATCAATAATATTGGGAAAACTAGATGAGTACATGTACAAGAATGGAATTAGACCCCTGTCTTACACCACTCGCAAAAATTAACTTGAAATGGATTAAAGGCTTGAATGTAAGACCTGAAATTGGACATCTCCTGGAAGGAGACTGGAAAGAGCTCCTTGATATGAGTCTCGGCCGTGAATTTCTGAATGCACCACAAAAAGCACAAGCAACAAAAACAAAAAGAAGTGAGTGAGCCTCCATCAAATTAAAAAGCTTCTGTGCAACACAAGAAACAACTCAATATAATGAAAAAGCAACCGACAGTATGGGAGAAAACACTTGCAAGCTGTCTATCAGACAATTGGTCGATATCCAAAATATATAAGGAACACATACAACTCAAAAGCAAAATAACAAATAAATTAAAAGTGGGCAGAGGACCTGAGTACACATTTTTCCAAAGAAGTCATGCCTGTGGCCAATAGGTGTATTAAAAGGTGCTCAACACCACTAATAACCAGGCATGGAAATCAAAACCGTAATGAGATGTGACCTTACATCCAGCAGAATGACAATTATCAAAAAGTTAAGAAACAAGTGTTGGTAAGGGTGTGGAGAAAGGGCACACGCTTTTGCCAGGAATGTAAATTGGGACAGCCACCATGGAAAACAGTATGGAGGTTCTTCAAAAACTTAAAAATAAAATGTCTATATGATCTAGCCATCTCACTTCTGGATATACGTCCAAAGGAAATGACATCAGTGTCCTAAGGAGCTATCTGCCCCCCCCCCCACCATGTTCACTGCGGCATTATCCACACCACCACACACATGAAAATAGCCTCAGTGACCATCTACAGATGATGGATGGAAAACAGTTTGTTACTTCCTCTCTCTCTCTATCACCTGCACGGTTCAAGTTCTCCCCAGCGATAGGAATCCTTCTGCATTCCCATCTTATCTTTCCAATGAGCTAAAAAGGGAGCTGTCAGTCACATGGCAAGGCCGTTCCGAGGCCCCTTGCCCTTTGTGGGGAGGAGTGCAGCTCAGCAGGGGATGGTAGCAGTGTACGATGGGGAATCTGTGCAAATTACTTCTAAGTAGAGCATTCAATTTGGAAAGGATGCAGCATGTGCTTCAGATGTTTTCTGCAGAAATAAATGCCACTGCCTCATCGTCATGGCAACCGTTTTGACATTCTGATGTGAACTCGGGTCTGCCTAAGGCATTCCATAGAGTTTTGTGCCATCTCCAAGAGGGTGTGCCGTGTGCCTGTCTTTCTGCTCCTGGTAACTTAGGGCCATTTAATGTCCCTTCAGCTGCTACCATCAACTTCCAAATGCTGGTCAATTAAGAGGCAGCCAAACAAAAGAAAAAGCACCCACAACACATTTCACCAGTTCAATACTTGGAAAAAGCTATTAGTCAATGTTGTTACTTGCTACCGAGAGCACATTGTACATGTTGGGGTGATAGCAGGTTCTATAATTGCGAAGCACCAAAATTCCAAATTTCACCCTACATTAAGTGATCTTAAGACCTCCACTATGTTCATTCACCTTCCAAGCCACCATTGAGAACACTAGCATCCTTCCATTTTGTGAAACTGTTCTCCTCTCTGGCCTTGAAGTCCTCTCATTCAACCACTAGATGAGGAAAAAGCACAGAGGAACTCTTGGTGGAAGTATTTTTCGGAGCAAGTGTGGAAGGGGAGCTTCTGCTCACACTCCACGTTCGAGGAGTTCCAACCCAGCCATATGGCCCTGCAGAGCTAATGGAGCAGCTGGGAAATAAAGTACAGCTGTAAGTACAGGAAACAGAAGAAGCCGATCTGGAGAATGGCTAAGTAGCCTCTGCCATAATCTTAACATTTAGGGATAAAATGGTAAATTTTATGTAATGCATATTTTAACACAACAAGACCAACAGAATATTAGGAGACTGGGATCTTCAGAAACAGCGAATTTCTGACTTATTGAAATTTCCTAAAAATAGTTTTGATGGTCCTACTCTCATTGTTGAAAGTGACATTCAGTTCATTGATTTTCCTGTCTTATTTAGCATAACACGGTTTGTAACTTCTGAAATCCAGATTGAAGTTTCAGAGGCTGATTAAAACTTTAGTCATAAAACAAAAAGTAACCATTCTCCAATATTAAAATGGTAAAGTAAAACATTTAATTTGGGGAACTTAGATTAGATTATATAATGCTACATGAACAAAATCTGCAATTGTGTTACATTAAGTAAAGGTGGATGCCAATATTTTTAACGTTAAAATTAGTTCTTTAATTAACATTGAACACTGAAAGATCATTAACTTGGAAACATGGAGAACTTAAGGTAGTTAGGATACAGGTCATCAAAATTGCACTTTTATACCACAGTATTGAACATCAGACTTACATGTGGGGGAAAAGGAGAAAACTGAGAAAGAATTGGATTTTCTTCTCTGCAATACAACCCCAGATACTTTCCTTCAAAAATCACTTAAACTTATATTAATTATAAATGGTTTTTATATGACTTTTCTCAACATCTATCATTTCATTTATTTACTTTTCCAACAATTATTTATCGAGTGCCTATTATATTCAGGCACTCTATCAGACAATGGGAACACAGAGATAAACAAACTGATAAATCCCTGACCTTGTGGAGTTTATATTCTATGCAGGCAGCATCATATTAAACCAGGGGAAGAACAGTTTAACAACAACTATGTAATACTGATTACAAAGAATACAGCCTGTCGTGGACCACCCAGTTCTTGAAACGGCAGGTTTGTGTTTCCACTACTTCTCCCCTTCAGTGACATTCTTCAGTTTGTCTTTCACAAGGTGGTTTACACGTTTCAGCAGCACTAACACATCTCAGGCCAACAGTGACCCCCATTACCAAGTATACTGGGCAATATTAACCCTTATTGGACTGATTTTTTTTTTTTTTGCTGTACTTGACAAATGTGGGCACACCCTCTCCTTTGAGCTTCTAAAACATTTCATTCTCTTCTTCAGTGACACTGAGACTTTGGAAACACTGACTTTCAGTATCCTGTGGTAGCTCCTCTCTCCTGCACAATTCTTAAAATATCCATCATTCGTAGGATTTCCATTTTATACTCTATGTTCTTCTGACCCTTTATACTCTCTCCATCCTATATTTTCAGATGTAATTTATGATCTATTTATGCTTTTTTGACTCTCAACTGTTTATCATCAGTTTTCACTGCTCTACTGAGTTCCAGATTGGTGCACACAAATTCACACCCTTCACTCACTTTAAACTTACTTAAGCCCAAACTCACCCTAACTGGTTCTGCATTATATCCACAGTTCCACCATCTACTCACAAACCCACTAAAAAGGGCAGCTCCCATTTCTCCAAAATCCACATCCTATTTGCTGATAAACATCGCTGATTTTATCCCTTAAATATCGCCAAGACCCTTCACTGCTCTTCAGGATCTCAGGATTATCAGTGTCTCTTCACCCTTCCGAGATCATTCCAACAACCTCTCAGTTGCCCTAGCCCTCAGGGTTAGTTTTCACTTTCAAGATAAATCCCAAACTATTTGAAACAGTAGACACACTTGACAATTTGGCCAAAACTTGTCTTTTCCCCCTACCCCCCAGGTACAAGCTGAACCAGTTTGTGTTTGCTTTGTAATGAGAATGCCAGCATTAACATTAGAGTGAAGCCATTTCCCCCATGAGGGCTTCCTTGCTTGTCTCTTGCAGCAGAGCTGGTCCTCTCTCGCCCTTGGGCCCGTAGCTTTGTGTGCATTCTCCTTTCGTGTCACCTGAAGCACTGCATGATCATAGGTTTGTCCATGTGTGTCTGCCACCTTGTGATTTGGGGGCGTGGAAACCTATTTCACTCATGTTTCTGTCCTTAGTGCCCAGTACAGCCTAGGCTTACAATAGCCGTCTAATATTTCATGAGGATGAAAAAGCATAGATGAACACGTAAATGAATTAAAGATGTGGGTAGTTGTCTTGATGACCTGTGGTCTAATGAACAAAATAAATGAACAAACAAAATAGAAATAGATTCATTGATACAGAAAACAGACCGACAAGTGTCAGAAGGGAGGGGGTTTGGGTGACTGGGTGAAAAAGGTGAAGGGATTAAGCAAAACAAAACAAAACAAAAGCCTCATGGACACAGACAACAGCCTGGTGATTTGGGGCGGGGGGGGGGGCAGTTGGGGAAAGTAGAAGGGGGCAAGAGGAGGAAGAATGCCAGTGGAAGGGGGCTTGGCTTGGGCTGGTTAACACGCATGCGATGCCCAGGTGATGTGTTAGAGAATCGCACACCTGTCACCTGTATGTTTTAATTGGCCAATGTCACCCCAATACAGTCAATAGATATTTTTTTATTTAAAATAATTTTGATTATGTAGTTGATCTTGTTGGGAACCGCCCTGACTGGTATCAGAAACTGAAACCCCCGCCTAGGCTAAGGCTAAGGGAACGCCCTTGGAACCGTGAGCCGGCAAGGAGACAAAAGCTTATCTCCCTGGCAGGAACGCTGTTTCTGCTGCTGAACCCCAAAAAAGCTTGGTCGGTTAGCCAAAGACGGGTAAGATTCCCCACGGGGAACAACCCAAGCCAGGCACGATCACTTTGGGAGGCCCCCCCCAAAAGAAGGACTTGGGGGGGCTGCAGCAAAAGGGGGTGATGGACCCTCACTCCTCGGCTTTGACAAAGTCTGAGTTCTCAGCGTCCGGAAGAAAATCTCCTTATCTCTCGGTGGCTTTAGTTCCCGCGCTCCACCTAAGCCTGAAACAATGACGGGGTAGTACAGCTCGGTACTGGGAAGTGCGGATTTCCCGGGGTGATCAGGCCTAAGAAAGAACATGTAAATTACTGTGAAACCTTCTTTGTTCAAGAATGCTCTCAGTTGAATGAGGAGGGTCTTAGGAGGAAGCTAGTTTGTTCCTCAGCCTTACAGCTCTTTGACCCCCCAACTCAATAGACCGGCAGAGCTCTTTGTTTTCTATATTCCTTACTTCCCCTAATGAGTATTGTACGTTACCTGAGTTATTATGTAGCATGAGCCCAATAAAAGCAGGTATGGACTGTAAAGCGGCGCGCTCCCCACTAGGGGGGGTGGCCATTTCGTCCCTACTTCCCCACAGAAACTAGTTTGTCTCTGTGCATGTTGTTATTTCTCGCGTGTTTATTGTCGAGCCATCCACAGCGTTCCGTGGTCACTGCTGGCCGGTGACCCACGCGCAACATGATCTAGACTTAAATTTGAAAGCAACTCCCAAGTGAGGAATATGTTTTCAATTAATTCTAGATTTTAATATTCCAAACCTTACAAAACCACTCTTATATTATTTAGAAATCCTGTCTAGCACATTATAGAAATATTCTACTGGATAAAGTCATAAGCTGCATGCTAGGGATAATTAATGAAAATAAAATGATAGCTTAGAATATAATTGCTGAGAGCAAAAGCAAACACAAACTTTTATAAAAAGCAATATGTCAATATGGTTCAACAGCCTTTAAAAAGTTCATGCCAATTTATCCAGTAATTTTATATCAGGGTATCTATCCTAAGGAACTTCAGACTACATAAAGATATTTAGGTAAAAGAATTTTTGCCACAGTATTACTGTGTCTGCAAGTCTGATGACAGACAATTGGGGCATAAATAAATAAAGATGAATTTCTAACAGATAATATTGTGTGCTCATTTAAATTAATATTTTAAAGGGAGTAAGTAATATAAATAAGTAACCAGCAATGTAAGATCTTTAAAAATACACAGAGTGAGATTCCCATGTTTGTTTTTAAAAATGTAGACAGTACATTGTATTGAAAATATATGCATGAAAATAGGCTGCAGGAATATATAGCAGAACATATAGGGGTGGGCCAAAGTAGGTTAACAGTTGTGAGTATGTGAAACACAGAGTTTATTCTTATATTATTTATTAATTATTGTATTATTTTCCATATGAACTACTGTAAGCCTACTTTTGTCTACCCCATATATAATGATTCAGTGTTATTAGAAAATCATGTGTTACCTTCAATATTATGTTGATTTGAAGGTAACACAACCTGAAGAAATAGCCTGTAAGTCAACATTTGTGCCCTGAGCCGCAATTCGCCCTAGATGTAGCGTATGTATTAGGTGGCTAGTTACTTGTTGTCTGAACAGAAACCGGGAGCTTGGCAAACAAGATACTTCACTCAGCATTTTAAAAATAGGAGATCAAAGGTGTTAATTAGTCAGTATTTGGAACCAAAGTACAAGTGTTAAAATAAAGAAAAGAGGCAATGGAACCCAAGGAGGTAGAAAGAAACGAGAGCTGTAATTATTAAGAGCACAAAGAAGCAGAAACAATGATTTGGCGTTGAGAGAGAACTTGACTGGGCAAGACTAATAAGACTGGATGACCCACCATTCAGCTCCCGAGGAAGATGGAGAGAGCTTGGTCTGTGTCTCATAGTTTCTCTGTCTCTCTGATTCCCACGGCATAGTGACCTCTGACACCTCAATCTCCACGAAATACATCTCTCATTGTAATCAATTCCTTCTCCCTCCTTCCTGGAGATCACAAGTGTCATTATTACTTGCAACCAAAATAATCCTCAATAAAATGAGGCTTTTCCAGTTCAGATAGGTAGGATCTAGGCCTGCTGGTTGGTACAAGGTATAATGATTCCTTATTTTTGTCGATGTCACCCATTGTTATTACTTTCACTTGCCACATGGGACCCATTACCTTTATAGCAATTAGGATGTTTGACTCTGCAGCACAACTGTTTCTACATCATCATCCTTGACAAAGGGCACGGCCCGTGCCACTCTCTACTGCTCTCTGTTTCATTCGTGCACGTATTCATCCAGCAAATACTCATCCAGTGCCTGTTTTCCCGGCACTCTGCTGGGCTCTAGGGCTACAGTAGCCAACAGGGCAAGCCTTGTTTCTAACCTTGCGGGGCTTAGAGTCCGTTGCGGGGAAGTACATTCGAGGAGTCACACTGAGGGGAGGCTGCATTAAACATCACTCAGTCTGTTGGAAGAGTCAGATATCCTTTGAATGTTTCAAAGACAATGTATTGTTATGTTTTCACCTTAAGTGAATTACTGGGAAGCAATTCCAGTCTCAATTGGGTCTTTGTGACTTTTGAATAAAGTGTTTGGCTGCTCTTAGTGTTCTTAAGTCACGGCTGAAGAATTTCCATTTTGTCGTTCACGAGAATCCGAGAAACATGGTGTATAAACGTGAACTGCATCTGGATGCTGCATTCAGAGCTCACAGGGCCAGCCAGGCACAGGGAGGTGCTCCCTACAGTGTTTCCACGTGAATGTTTTCAAATGTACTTAAGTCTAAGATTGTGGGGTTTTTGTTTGGTTGGTTGGTTGGTTGGTTGGCTGATTTTAGGTTTTGTGATAAGGATTATTTAAAAATTTCTCATCAGGTCTCATCCAAATTTTGTAAACACAATCAATTTAAAAAGTGATTTATATCACTAGGGTACTGGTTAACCATTGTGGTACATTTGTAGTATGACCTATCGTGAAGCAGTTAAACAATTAAGAGTAAGAGAGCTGTGTGATGGCATGGAAGATGTTCAAGGTATGTTTATCTATCTGTAGCTAGATTTAGATTGATCTGGGTCCAGAGAGAGAGAACTGCTTATGCTGTATGTCTGTAGTGAGTATTGTCAATTGTCTACTTAGCACCTGTACCTACCTTTCTTCTCCTTACCAGAATCCACGGGAATCCTCAGGAATTCACACTTCTTCCATGGATCCCATGTGTCTCCGTGGATGGTGCCCCCACTCAAGACTCTTCAGACTCTCTTTCCTCATCAGTGATTGGCTCAGGAACGTGACCCAGTCCAGCCCTCTGTGCTGTGGGAAGTCTGCTTGGGGGCCTTGTAGGAGCATTCCTTTTTCCCTTCTGACACAGTTCCTGCAAGCAGTTATGACTTCCTTAGGATGTTGCTCTATCTGGATGTAAGACCCAGAACTGCCGAAGCCGTCACACTAAAAGCTCGATGCACAGAGGAGGCAGAGTTCAACGTGGAATCACAGGAGACGTAGCCAGAAGCTCTGAATTAAGTCAGCCTCCAAGCCGATGTTTGTCTGGACTTTCAGTAAGGTAAGCTGAAAAAATGGCCTTGGTGCTCAAGCTAGCATCTTTTAAAACACAGTAGGCCTCCCCACCTTACATGTGGTTACCTTCCGGTGGTTCCAATTCCCTGCAGCCGACTGTGGGCTGAACATATTAAACGGAAAATGCCAGAAATAAACAATTCATAAGTTTTAAATTGCATGCTATTCTGAGTAGTGCGATGAAATGTTTGTCATCCAGGCCCATCCTGCCTGGGATGGGAAGCATCCCTCCGTCAGTGTACTCACACTGTACACTCTCGCTGCCCGGCAGTCAGTAGCCATCTTGGTTATCAGATGGGCTGTCGAGGTGTCACAGTTCAGGTCACCCCAAAGCACAGGAGGGATGATGCTGGCAATTCAGATATATCAAAGAGGAGTGAGGAAATGTTTCCTTTAAGTGAAATTGTATATTTGTTCAGGTTAAAAAAAGGTATATATAGTGTTTGGTATTATCCACTGGGGGTCTTGGAATGAATCCCCTGTGGATAAGAAGAGACAACTGTATTTAGCTTGTTACATCCAAAATCATCCTAAGGTTTTGCATGTTTGTGTATATGTTAACGAGGGTATCATTTCAGTGGAGAAAGCTTGGAAGGACACACATCAGTATAAGATAATAAAGTGTGTTTGAGAGAAGAGAAAGGAGTCCTCCACTTTTTATTCCACATACTTCTTTATGGGTACATAATGGATACTTAACAATACTGTGTTTAAAACATAAAATAGAAATATTAAAAATATTTCCAATAGAAGGCTCTTTTCGTTGTTCCCTAGCTTCTGCTGACTTCCAGTAAAATCACTATTGAATTTATCAGAGAAGTCATAGACGGACATTTCAAATTTTAAACGTTGGCAGTAAGGTTTATTGTGAAGAAGACAAGAGCTGTTGTCAGGAGTTGTAGGTTCCTCTCCTGCTCCTGGCGCTCATTTAGGTACCTGGCCTCAGGCAAAGCATAGAACCACTCTGGGCCTGGCTTCCCTCATCAGTACAGAGAGAAGAGAAATCCAGATGTCTATTTTAAAGATTTTATGCCCTTCTCTGATATTTTATCCTAACTTACATCCACAAATAAACTAGTTTAGGGTGAACACTAGCTAAAGGCAAGGAAAGGGGCCAGATGAGCTGGCAATGTCTGTGTCCAGTGATTCCAGAATTGCTGCTGCACCTTGTGGCAGGTAGGGGATGGTGAGAAAGAAAAAGCACATAGAAGCATCATTTATTTCATCAATTCATTTATTCTCAGGTTAGTGTTTAGCTGGAGTCATTAAAATAAAAACTGCAAAAGACATGGATGTTTATTCATTTATTTTTCTGTTCTATAGTTTTATAATTTCATCTTAATGATGCTTCCCGTCACTGAGTCAAAAATGCATTCACTTTATTCTTAAGTATGAACCCACTTTTTTTCTTTTATTTGGCTTTTTTCCTCTTTTATTCCAGGTTTTGAGTAAAAGAGAAAATAGGTCTTGGGAATATCAATTAATCTCTTGGCAATCAACAAAGTCTTTTAGTTACTTATCATGGTCTTGCTTAGGAAAAGTTTAGTTTTTCTTATAAAAATATATATATATTTGTATTTTATTCATTATTCAAATAATCATTTACTGTGATGTAACTTCCTTCTTTGTTGGCTATTCTTTAAAAAATAATTGGTGCTAAAGATTTCTTACAAGATATTTTATAATCATTGAATGTGGCTTAATATAAATTTTCTTAGGAACCAAAAATTCCTGAGAAACGGTTACAGGGAATAAAGTCCCCCACGAACAGACAACAAGTGAGTCTAAGATGCTAATTATTCTTCCTAATTAGTTGGCTAATTATATGGCTGGTCAGCCCAGATTTTATTAAAAAAACGAGACTCACTCTATCCTTTCCCCTCCCCCTTTTTGGCCTTTTCTGCATCATTCAGTCTATTTCCTGGCAGAAAAATTCTGAGGTTAAAATACAGCCACATAATTGCAAGCAGTATTAAAATGTGTTTCAGGTGAGACACTCTAACTATTTCAGTTTACAACATTTCTTTTTTTTTTTTCCCAATCTTCACTCGAGGATGTTTGTTTCATTGCTTTTAGAAAGAGAGGAAGAGATTAGATAGATAGCTAGATAGATAGATAGATCCCAGTGATGTGAGAGAGAAACATCGATTGGTTGTCTTCTTGTATGCACCCCAATCGGTGATCATACCTGCAACCTGGGTATGTGCCCTGACTGGGAATCAAACCCACCTTGACCTTGCTGTCTGTGGGACGGCAGTCCAACCAATTGAGCCACACTGGCCAGGGATACAATATTTCTGTCTTTACAGTGAATGCTTGTCTCTTCTCGTAGTGGGGCTGCTGGGCCAGGGAGATGATAGGGATCCACTGTAGCATCTGGACTCCAACAGAGCTGCCAGATAATGTAGTGTTGTCATATGAACTGGTGAAAGTGATTGATGGAAACACGCCACCAATAGGGAAATGCTCTGATGTCCTTTTACAGCCTGCCCCACACAGAGCACATGTAGGACAGGGGAGTGCTGCTCCCTGAAGGAGGGCAAATTGGACTGTATCCTCCGGCGTCCATCATGGTGCCCTGCCAACCATACCACAAGATTACTGTCAATAACCCTGCTGAGAAGCTTATTTTTCTGGGTATTCCCAATTGATTTTTGAGATACTTACAAGAAGGCCCATGGGGTCATATAATAGAGAATCACAAATATTACTGTGAATCCTGAGTATCTAAAGCATTTCATCCTTAGCAAGCTGAGACTTAGTGTATCTGTGGTCCTTCTAGTGCGAATTAACCAGATTGACATCTCTTGATTCTCATTGCTACTAGAAGCAACTAGGAATGCCATCAGGACTCACAAAGTAGTTGTGGAACTTAAGGACCGTTTTGTACGCTGCTTTATTTTCTAAGCCAGCAAAAATAGTCATCTGACTTTTGTGACAATTAACTAAGGTTTGCCCTAGACTCTGTTCAGTGGAAACTTCATTTAACCGGATGCCCATTCTTGGCATTATTCAGGCACTTGTGTCTGTGCCCACGCCAGACTGTGGTCATTCAGCAGGACTCCTCAAAACACAGATTTTCAGCCTTTGTTTGTTCTTTCTTTTGATGAGTCCCAGTGAGGATCGGCTTTTAACCACCATGTTCTGTGTGAAGAAAATTCTTAAATTGTAATGCTATGTGCAATGCTAATTCTTTTGAAAGGTTAAAAAAACCTCAATGTGCCTTATATAACATGATCTATTTATACTCTGTCACTAAGGAGAGTCAGCTGCATTTATGTTTGGGTGAACAGAGCAATCTATTGTACCTTTTCATGCAGTTGATCACTACCGGTCTCCCCCCTCACTAAAAGCACTGGGTTAGGTCATGAGAATTGTCCAGATGCATTAAGACGTTTGGAATCGAACTATTTAACCTGAAAATACTGAACACAAGAATTCCATGAACAGATAAATTTAAGCATCAGTGTTTCTGTACCTTCCTCTGTTATCAATTATAATATTAAGTTCCATCAGAGGATATTATACATGACAACAGTTACTAAGAGACTGTTGCAGTTTCAGTCCAAAATTGGATGCTTTCAAGCCTCCTTCAGTATTTCCAGCACCTGGTAGTGACTAGTGACACCACGTAAGTTTTGTAACCAACGAAAGGCTCTTTGACTGACTATAAAGTAAACTCTCAAATTGTTACCATGATATAAAATTCAGGATGGCGGGGGAGGCATACTCTGGATTACATGGCTTCTGATAAATCTTGCTCTGACTTCACAAAACTGTTATCTCCTTCATTTATGCACGGATATCCCCGAGATACAGCAAATGCTATACACGGGTATCAACCTTGTGTATTTGCATCCCTTCCTTCTCTTGCCTTCTTTTAATTTTCGTATCTGCATTTATTACCTATGTGATGTTTAGCATATACTTCTGTTTTAATTTTCCTCTGAATAGAGAGCTCGTTGTGTGCTGTGCTGCATGGAACACATTACATGCCATATTTTAGTAAATCTTTACAGCAACCTAATGTATCAGGGGACTATTGTGATGTGCATCCATATGGATGTGCACAGCGCAGTTTGGAGAGTTAAGCGACCTGCCTGACGTGATGCAGCGTGTCAGTGGGGAGATGACTTGAGTCCCGACTTCAGCTTCCACGTTGTTCCTGTCCATCCTCCTTTCCTCATTTTTGGTCTCTCCCTCCCCTAGTTCACAGAAGAACCCAGGTGTTGGGAGTCAGAGATGAGAATGAAGAGAAGCTAGTGTCTAATGGAAGTAACTGACAAGAGTAAAAATTATTTTAGAATTAGACTTAACACATCCTGATTTTTATCTCTTCTAAAACCACGTAGACACAAGGGAGCCACTATTAAATACACATGGAAAGCGTGATTCTCCACCATCTAGCTGCAAAGACAGTAGAAAACCAGGCACACTGAAAAAGATTCCCACCTTAGTCAAACATTTCTGACACAAAGGAATGTTCTTTGAAGGTTTGCTATTAATTCTTTTGAGTCCCTTTTTATATAGTTTCATATCTGACTAATGGACTTAGTTTAATTCTGTTTTATTTATTCTTTGCTTATTTTATTACAGCAAAAAGATGCCTTTTGTAACCCCACAAATTACATTCCCTTTTGTGTTTGTGGTATGTGGGAGTTTTTTATTTTTATTTTTGTAAACCTTACAAAGCAAGGTATAATAAAAAACAGCCTGCAATCCAAGAAACTAATACAGAGAAAAAGGTGCTTTGAAGAATGGCAACACAAACAAATGCAGAACAAATCAGCAAAATGTCCTGTCAAAAGCATATGTTTTAAAGCTGTTAAAATATACATTTTGTTAAATCTTCAAATTAGTATCTTAGGAGTGGCAGAGGATTTTAAATTTACTATATTTTCCAAGGTAGAATGACATTCAGGTTTATGTTTTTCTTATTGTTTTCCTTTTGTATTTTTCTCCAGATATGATAATATTTCTGTCTTTTGTAATAGTGCTTTTATCTCCATCAGTCACACTAAGGAATAAGATTAATTCGACATGAACTAAATACTGAGAAGTTATTTAAATCATACAAATTAACTCAAAGATTCTATCAGACTAAAATAATAGACTTGCTAAAATAACTATATTCATCTTTTCAAAACAATCTGAAAAAATGACCGATTTATAAGTTGCAAAGACAAAAAACCTGTCTCTAAACTTTCTTACCATATCAAAGTTCATGCGTTCCTAAGACTTTCTCAATAGTATAAACATTATTTTTTGCAGGGAGCCCAGTAAGGAAATTATACAAAAAGGGGTGTGAAGAGTCAGGATATAAAGTATCTGCATAAATTTGCATCACTTACACATCCAGAAAAATTTCACTCACCAGCCAAATTTAGTTTAACGGAGGAAAGCATTTTGGTTCAACCTCCAAATTCTAACCGCAACATGTGCCTGGGAGCGCCCTGTCTCCTCCACTCTTGTCAGTGATTTTGCTTCTTCTGTGTGCATACCACAATGCATTGCACAAATTTGGGGGAAGTATTTGCTTAGTGCCCATTTTCTTCCATACTCTGGTGAACTTTACAAGGGCAAAACCACTGTCTTCCCCCCTGTATCTCCCAGTGCCCTGTTCAGTGCTGAGGTTTTAGTAGGTATCCGATACATATTTTTAAATAATAAAGTGAATACATCAAATATCTCCTTAAACTTAGTAACAGAAACCAAAAGCAGATCCTCCACTAGCCTAATTTAAATGCTTTTATTCCAGTGTTCTGGTTCCTTGAGTCTGGCCCATTGGGATCACTGGGAATAGAAATAACATGGTTCAAAGTAATCTGAACTGAGCCAGGGTATTAGAGCTACTGACTCGGAATGGACAGTTTTGGTTTGGAATAGATTCTGAAACTGTTTGGAGATTGTTTTTGTTTTGGCAAATGACTATTGGATTAGCATTTTTGAATGGTCCTATAAAATATTCTGAACTCTGACATGGTTTGGGATTCAGTTTTGAGGGTGATTTAGTTTAGTTTTTAGTTAATTCACATTAAGTTCCATAGTAATAATAACCTACATTTCACCATGCTTCTTAGGACAAACTTACATGTGTATACATATAAGAATAGATGAAGAGTCTGCCTTGTGACATTTTTAAACAATGGATATATATCTCCTGCATCTTACATAAGGATATGTATTCAAATGCACTATTCTGGGGCTGTATGCCTTCCTCTTTTGAAGTGTGATATTGTCCAAATAATGTAGGAGGCAGAACTAAGAGAATTTTTTGTATACATGGATTTATTGCTATTTGTGAAGATATTTAACTCAATGAGAAGTAGGTTTCTGTTAAGCTTTAAAATCCTGAAAAGAGTTTGTGCAGCCTATACTCACATTTTTGAAAAGTACACATCTACATAAAGGTCTGTGAAATTACATCTACATGCATTAATTTCTAGATATAAACAACATAGCAAATCCTGCACTGTTTAGAAAATACTTCATAGATCTTGGGAACTACATTTATATTTCTCTGCAAGGTATTTTATTAACCAAATTAACGTCTGATTTATAGAATCAGAGAAGTATTTCTGTATTAATTTCCGATGTCTGATTTCACATGGAAACCCTGAGCCAAAACTTAGAATTGTCCCACTGGTTAATTTCTACTTCTTCTCCCGACCTTCAGCCCCATCTCAATGCAAACATATCTGTGCGTCTTTTTCTTTGGAAGTGAGCGAAGATAATGAACAATAATTAAGCGATGTGTTCAGTTAATTCACACATGTGTTTTAGCCTCTCCTCCTATTTGTTTTACCGTTTTCTTCCAAAGTCCTTTTCCTGAAGCTCTGCGGAGTGGCCATTTTTCTAACTTCTTTTTTTCCTCCTTTCTTGCCAGCTAGGGTCTTTTTCTAATTTAAAAATGCAAATGTGTTGTTGTGCATGCTTGCTTTTAAGCATTCTGCCATTTTTCAAACTGTGCCTTGACTCAGCCGTAAATAGCTGCTTCAGCATAGGTGAATCTCGAACCCCACCGCCACCTCAGGTCACTCCCAGCTGTGACTGGACTCTTTCTGAACCCCCAGCATGTGACCTACCTGTGACTCTCACTCAGTAATGAATCAAGTCTGCCTGGTGACATTTTTGGTGATGTATATTTAACATCACATAATTACATAATTTTTGTGTCTCTGCGCCCAGCCACCTCAATTGAATTGCAGACTGTTTGAGGCAGATTCAAAGTCTGTCCTACAGAATGCATTGTAAACAAGGAAATGTATGCTGATTGATTATTTAATTGATTGGCTATATCCATTTAGCTATGAAGGAAGTCAAGCAGCATGAATAATAGAAAGTTAAAAATATCTTCCCTAATCAGATTTTCTTGAATATATTAGTGCCTGAGAAGCAATTGTGAGAGTTCTTAATAAAGTGTCCACACCTTTTTTGCCTTTGTCTGAAAATTCAAGAACAAGAATAAGGTGTGAAATGACATAAGGTGAACATTATGTCTTATTTCCTGAACTGACTCGTTACACTTGCAGTCCTTATCGTTCTACGTTTAAGAAGATGTGATTTCTGAAGACAGTGCCCACCAGAGTTTGCAGTGTAACTTCAATAATGGCCCCAAGGGTCAATAAATTTAAGAATAATTAGCATAAACAACATGAAACAGATTTCTTCCTTGTAGAAAATCCACAGGGCCTTTTAAAATATTCTCATATTTCTGAAGTGGTGGGACAAAGAATATAGTATGCTACTTTGCCCAAATTTGTGTAAGCATGATTTTTTTTTTAAAGCATCTTACAAGTCTGTGTGCCTTAGTGGTCTCTTTGGGAAACCCTGAGATAGAAATTTCAGGTACATCTTACATAATTCATGATGTTTAGGAAAGGATTATCAATTGCAGAGGATCATTTCTTGTGTTTTGGACAGAAATCCACTATTAACTTGATGTTTATTTATCTGTTTAGGGCGTTGTCTAACCGTATATGGCAGGACCTTCAACCCTTTCCCTTCCTACAGGGCCACATCCTGCCATTGTGTTAATGCGGTTTCTGTATTATGGCACTGTTACTGCTTTTCTAAAATGTATCTCGTTTCATCAGTGGCTTTTAAGAATCTGTATCGTTTTCATCGTCTTCTCCCACTGCTCAGTGACGCCCCCTGCAGGTCGTGTAAGCAAGCCTGCCAGTGGCGGAAGGGTGTTCTTGAAGGAAGACGGGAGACCTGTGCCTGAAGTCCTCCCCCGGGTGTTGGCCATGTGACCTCATTTGTCACTTTCCTTTCTAAGTCTCACTTTCATCCTCTGTGCAGGGTTACATAGAGGTAAAAAAGAATTATATGAGAGTTATTCATCCATAAGATATTTTTGTCACCTTATAGTTTCTTGTATTTTTTTCATATTTTGGTTAATAGGGAGCTATTGATAGTTAGGTCTGGGGAATGAAACAGGTTGCTAAAAACACAAGGGAGCCCTGGCTGGCGTAGCTCAGTGGATTGAGCGCGGGCTGCGAACCAAAGCATCACAAGTTCAATTCCCAGTCAGGGCACATGCCTGGGTTGCAGGCCACAGCCCCCAGCAACTGCACATTGATGTTTCTCTCTCTCTTTCTCCCTCCATTCCCTCTCTTAAAAAAAAACAAAAACTTCACAGTTGGCTAAAAAAAACACAAGGGAAACTTGTACGTTATACCTCTCTGTGCTTTTAGAAACTTTATTATTTTACCTGGCTGGCGTAGCTCAGTGGATTGAGCGCGGACTGGGAACCAAAGTGTCCCAGGTTCGATTCCCAGCCAGGGTACATGCCTGGGTTGCAGGCCATAACCCCCAGCAACCGCACATTGATGTTTCTCTCTCTCTCTCTATCTCCCTCCCTTCCCTCTCTAAAAATAAGTAAATAAAATCTTTAAAAAGAAACTTTATTATTTTATTCTAAAAACATTCTCCAAAAATATAACAAAGCAATATAGCCTCAAGCCAGGCATAATGACAATATCCGTGTATTTCAAGTGACACAAGCCTAAAAAAATAAACAAATGTGTGACTTGCAAGAGCACCACAGAATATTGATTAAAATGTTGGTGGCCTATTCAGGTGTTCATAACTCAAGACTGGAAGGAGCGCGCTCGGCCCCGCCCGAACGGAGCGGGCACATGCCCTGCGCAGGAGCAGTGCTCATCCTTGTCCGTCTCTGATGGGCCCAGGTAGTGCCCTCTCCGTTTTCTTCTATGGATCTGACAGCAACATTAATCATGGCTTTTGTTTGTACTGTGAGAGCATCATTTTTTAGAAGAACCTCTCTAGTGTTTCCCACATTCAGATGCTAATCAATTATGTCCCTTTTTGCCTTTGGCTGAAATTCAAACAAAACATCCATTAACAAATTATCTTCATTAGACTCTGGGGACACTTTTAATAACATTTGCAGAAACACTTAGAGCCCTCAGGGGAGGAAGTTGCTAAAGGAGCCCATCGTGAAATTAGTGTTAGTAAGAATTTACTCTTACTCCTGAGACATAGTTTTCTATTCTTAGATTAAAAATAGATTTTTCTGCATTAAAAAATACTCTTAGAGAACTGTAGAAATAAGCCTGTCTTATTGCTTATGTCAAAAATTCTGGGTACATTTTATCAATATTTATAAATAATATTGAATTTATTTTCAAAAATATAAGTGCATATATATGTACATATATGTATATATACACATGTATATATTCTGTGCATGTTCTTTTGCAGCATTAGAATCATGTCTATCAAGAAGTCTAGAACCCTTGCACTTACTGTATGTTAATAACAGTTTGCTTCTTCAACTGCCTTTAACTAACCTCATATTCTTCATTTCTGTGAGTTTCAGAAGACTTTTGGTATTAAAGTGATGCAAACTTTATTAGAATTTGAGGAGTTTTTTTTTTTCAGTATAAATAAAGTTACACTCTACATGTGTTTCTCTAAGCTGGGGCTTTCAGAGAACTGGACCTTTCAAAGAACTATAGATTTCTTACCATTTAAAGAAAGTCATTCCAAAAATATGTACAAATATCCTATATTTGATAACTAGTTAGATTATTATTTTAGCTAGCTACCACAGAAAGTTTTTAGGGTTCTTTTTTATAATTGTATCAACGACAACAGCAAAAAAGGCCTATATTGCAAATAGAGTAAAATACATCAAGTAGATATAAGTTTAGATCTAATAATTCTATTAGATTACTTGCATTTTATTGTTGCTTTATTATACAAATAGCATTGAAAAACTATGTCATATGAATTATATAGTTTTAAGCTTTTTGCCTGACTGCATAAATTATTACTTGTATAAACCAAAGGCAGAAAGTCTGATCTCAAAATCTGATTGTTGACTCTATCCTAATGTTTTATAGCAATAAACTCTGCTTCAGACTACCACCAATACAGCCTCATCTCTTCCTTTTTCTTCCCAAGTGAAAGGAGGAAATTCGCAAAAGATGACTCTGGAGAGGGAATTATGAGCCAAGTCATACAAGGCATTGTAAACAATGGCAAACAGACTAAATTTCATATTTAGAACAATGGGGAGCCACTCACTGTACATGGATAAAACTTGTATTTGACAAAGGTCATGTCCAGCTGCAGGTTGGGGATGGGTTATAGAAGAGCAAGACTGAGTCAGTTAGACCAACTTGAACATGTTTGCAGCAGTTCTAGACAGTATAGTTTGAGAGGGGGACTGGAGGAGGTGGCAGGAGGAGAATTAAGCTTGGTAATCAAACTGTGTGTCACAGGGCACAGGGGATGGAAAAATAAGTCCAGGATGGCGCCTGTGCTTGGGCAACTGACTCTATGGAAGGAGGTGCTATTCACTCTTAGGTTATTAGAAGAAAGAACAATTAGTAATGCCTCTGTCATCTTGAGCAACTTATGAATTGTGAATATGGTCTGTTACATTGCACCCCTTCTATTGTTATCCGTTATGTTATACCACTGATGTTGCAGAAATTGTATGCAAAAGAATATTTAAAATACTTAACAATGTGTTTAAATGCCACTAACAGATCTTACGTAACGAAATAAAACTACATTTTACCTTGTCATGTAATTCATGTGTATTTCCACATAAGAACTTGTCAAGTTCACAGTTGTGTTGCTGCTAGTGAAATGAACCATTATTCTTTATGTTCTTTTTGAGCTCAGTTTCTATAGCTTCAGTGTAGACTCTTCAAGTTTTCTGTTCTTTTTCTGACGTGTCCAAACTGCCTTTAATTCCATCAAATAAAGTTCATCCTTTCAATACTGAATATTCCAGTTAGAAATCACCGCTTCACATATAATTTTACAAGAGATGATGGAAGTTTTGAATACTACATTGTTGAGAACTCTTTATTTCTTTCTTATTCTGTCTGGCAGTAAGTCACTTGCAGAACGTCTGAATCCCTTTAAAGCTTGTTTTGATGCTTTGTTGGAGCAGATCTATTGTACCCGTTACACTGTGGCTACTTTGGCCTTCTTACAAAGTCACGGTCTTCTGCACTCTTTGCTTAACGGCCTGAGCGTCCAACAAAGAATTCCTGTTCTGGATGCTTAAAACTTAAATTCTTCCAGCCCTGAGTCCACTATGAGAATCTTTTAGTTTACGTAATTAGTTTATAGCACCCCAATTACATTTCCCTCTGCTTAGTAGAGGTTCGTTGGAGGTAAGCACAGTTTAGTATTCAAGAACAGACACTCGGGGACCCCTTCACAGATTAATGATGATTTTTCTCTGAGTAGCTCTCTCTTCTCTGGTGCTCGGGCCACAAATCCCAGCTGCCTCAGGCTCTTCAAACGCCAGACTCTCTCTACTCGGCTGAGTAATTGGCTTGTTCCATTTGGTTTCCTTACTCCTAGACGGTGGTCCAGAAAGTGCTCTCAGGAAGCCAAGATGATTACTGGGCTCACCTCACTTTTTTCCTCTCTTCTAAGGGTTCATAGTCCTACCTAGTGTATTGATAAATGCCCATGGGTAGTTGCTTCATCCATTTATCCACTTTTTGTTTCCTATTATGAGACATCAAGTCTGGCTCCAGTGACTTCGTCATGCCTGGAAATGCCACATCTATCTTTAGATAGCACCTAGAGTCTTAATTACATGTTTGGTTTGGGAAGATGATATAACTCTCTAATTCTTATTTGCTGATTAATGTGGACCTGGCAGAGACTATTATGTGCTTAAAAACAACTTGCACTTTGCTTCCTCTATACTTGCAGTGAAAAGTGGCCATGTGACTGCCTTCTGTCCCGTGGACTATGGATGAATGCTATGATAACCATCTCAGCGCTCGTCCCATTAAATACCGTGCAATGGTCTTCTACCCATTCTCTGTTCCTGTTTGTCGGATGACCACGGAAGGACCCAAGGACTTGGAAGGTGATCCCCAAAGTGGAAGACTGATTGTGAAGAACATCCACACTGGGTGAAATGCAAATACACATTTACTGTGTAAGTCTCTGAACTCTTACAGTTGCCTGTTTCAGCAGTTAGCCTATCTTAACTGAATGAGTAAATAATAATTACACCTATACAATGCATTATTTTATGCCAATGCAATGCAATAAAGTTAGAAACATTTAAATAGATACACTAGGTAAGGGTCTGTTAATGACAAATCTTATTGCTGTTACTATATTTATTCTACTATATATCTTACTATTGCCAGTAAAAATAATGATAGGTGTTTTAAACACACATTAACATGCCAGATATTTTATAGAGTAAATACATAAAAATTTCACTCAATTTTGTATCTGCACAGGCACAACAAATATATATAAATTTTAAGGTCTTGAGTTACCTTGTAACATTTTAAATTACTTTTGAATGGAAAATTTATGTTCATCAAAACTACCCATCTCTCGTCATGCCTAATGAAAGATGTATTTTGCCTTTAGCTGTTTGGGTCTGAGTGGCCTCTAGACTTACCATTGTGTGCTCAGTACGGCCAGAAGAGTCATCTAGAAACCAAAGCTGAGAATTTCATTCTGATAAAGAAACTATTAAAAGGAACTATGAATCAGTTCTGATGGTCTGTGAACAGAGAGGGATAATTATTTCTTCTCATAACGTCAGGCTTTCTCCTGGAGGTGTATTTGCTATTATTAGCCATTAAGTAGACTATAGACTGTCACTTGAATTCTCCGTTGCAGTGCTGCACCTGGTTGATTAAGCAGCCACAAGAGTTAGTGAAGATCTGAGGTTGCTTTTAGTGACAGCTGTGTTTAAGTCAAATCAGGGGGAGGCGGCTGCTTCAGAGGCTGGTAGTAACTTTAACCTGCAGATTAAACAGGTTCCCAAATGTGATCTTGTACGCGAGGTGAGGGGTGCCATTGTACATCATGTTATGCTTCCTAGTTCAGTCTGGTTCGTTATGGAGCATCTTGAGCCAACTGTCAGAAGCCCAGCTGATAAAATCACCTGCTGTTTGTAATGTGGTGAAAATCATGCATTTACCAGCCAAATTATGAAGGTAATTAGTTGTTAATGATGTTTTCAGCCTTGGCACTTTATTTGTCAGTGGTTTCCTGTATTTAGTTTAAGCAAAACAAAAAGTTTTAATCGTCAGAAAAGTATGTCTTAGAAAAATCTGTTTATGTTAATCAGCTAGGATAGTAAGTTTTTATTCTTCACATCTGAGGGGAAACAAACATTTTTCTATGACTAAACGATTAGTTTTCCAACTTTGGTGCCCCCTGGAAAATAGGTGGAAAATCGTCATGTCTAAGAGTCATTGCAATGGAAATGTAAATTTCCACTGCAGCTGATAAGCAGCTGATGGCATGACCACTCTGAGATAACTGTGTAACGCTTCGTTTCATCTGGCGCTCAGCAGTACAGGTAACAGCAATGATGCCCAGATGGTAATGTGTTTCTGCACAGCACAGTGACATGTAAATGTGGGTGTAATATACAGCTGTGGACAAAGTAGGTTTACTTTGTAATACAATAATACAATAATGTTATAATACAATACAATAATGTTGTAATACAATACAGTAATACAATACAGTAATATAATAATACAATAATTAATACAGTATAATACAAGAATAAACTGTTCTATATACACATAACCTACTTTTGCCCACTGTGTATGTAAATTTATATATGTATGGTATATGATAGATATATATGTATAGTTGTGTATATGCATGATAACAAAATATTAATCTCATTTTAAGGGCCCATCGAAATTATCTAGTCTAAAATGTCTTGCAGTTGTCCTGAGTCTGTCTGTCTGTCTTTGTGTCTCTATCCACATCTCCCTTTCTCCTTCTCATTAACTCTCTAAAACCTGAGCAAATCAATGGCCTAGCAACTTGAAGGCCATTGTCACACTAGTATTAAATGTTAGTCTTCTCTACCACAGAACTGTGGCTTTTTTCCCCTCTTAGATTTGAGAAGCTTTCAATTTGGTAAAATGTCATTATTCTGTAATAAAGAATTAGCACCTTTCTACCATGCACCGTCATTCTTTTAGGTGCTAGGAAAACAATGCTTAAAGAAAACCAGCCTTGGACTCATGGAAGATGGAGGCCCCTGGAAGAACATGTCAGTTTAAAAATCACACAAGTATTGAGAATCGCATCTGTGGCACATACCTCGAAGGGCTGGTACTGGGTCACGTGGGAACATATAATAGGCAGCTTTGCTGGAATAACAGGAATCAGCAAACACTTTTCCAAGAAATTAATAATTGACTTGAAATCTACATAAAATAATGAATTAGGCAGAGAACAGACAAAGATTTTTCCGTGTCCAGGGCACAGGCTTGTGCAGGTTACTTTAATGAGCTGGAAATTGACATCCTTCACATAATTCAAAAGTTGTCGCTACAAAGAGCTACATCTCTGTGGCTCTCATTTTTAAAGAGCTTAAATAAATCTAATTAGGGAAAGCCAAATGAAAACTAATTCTTCATTTAGCTCCAAAGTACACTGTTTTTTTTGAAAAGTCGGTGTTTTAAAGATGAGGTTAAAATTGCTGGGTGATGCTTCTTCTGACAATATATATTTTATTTTTACATGCATTTACTTTCAGTGGCTCTTTATGTTGACAACAGTGATAAGAACATGAGTTCACAAAAGTAGCAAGTAAGATACAAATTGGAAAACGTTCATTGTTGGACACTGATGTTCACGTATTAATGATGAACAGGACTCTGCAGGACTCATTGATGGAACTGCTTTTGAACCATTTCTTTTAGACACAAGATTTTTTTTTTTTTTGCAGATTTCAGGTCTTTAAGAATCTGAGATGAACCATGGAAGAGAAATCCACAAATCAGCTTTCCAGTCATTTAAGAATAATCATCCTTCAAAAAAGATTGTCGCAGCTCCTGTATGCCACTTTTTACCTGTGGAAAAGCCGGGAGTATTTTTGCCACCAAGAAGCACTTCCTCCAGCACAGGTAAGTCCAGTTATTCGTTGCCATTAGTACTTCATTGTGTTGGTTTAATAACCACCTTAATTAGCACTTGAGGTGGCTGAATGGTGACGTTGAGTAATGAAATTAATTTTATCTGTATGGGTCAAGTAACTTACTAATTCATCTAAGCAATTTATAAACTCTTTATTGTCCAGCTATTCGAGCCGAACATTTTTCTTCTTTTCTCAAAAAATGAAATTTGTGCCTGAATTTCATTCAAATATCTGTAAGATTTTTTGCCAGTAAGCCGTTGATGGTCTGTATAGCAGAAAATTCTCTTTATTTTTTTACGATTTTATTTATTTTTTAGAGAGGGGAGGGAAGGAGAAAGAGGGAGAGAAACACCCATGTGTGGTTGCCTCTCGTGTACCCACTACTGGGGACCTGGCCCGCAGCCCAGGCATGTACCCTGATTGGGAATCAAACCAGCGACCCTTTGGTTCGCAGGCCAGCGCTCAATCCACTGAACCACACCAACCAGGGCAGTAGAAAATTCTTTTGACAAAACTTTAATTGGTAACTTTTAAGCCAGTGGGCAAGAATTGTTTGAAGATTGCTGACCAGCACCTTTTATACCAGCCAGTGCCCACGGGTTAAAATGGCAGAAGTTTTTGCACCAAGAATAGAAAACCAGGGCCGTTGCCAAGATCCCAGATGGCCCATACTTGTCTTACAGGCAAAACTTTGCTTGGCAAAGAAACTTTTTATCATGTCAAAGATCTCAAGTGCCCCCTGCAATTTCCTGAAGGAAGTTAAAAAGATCAGGGATTTCTTTTTATGTTGTTAGCATGCATACAATAAAGAAAAGCCAAAAGTTGCTCGGGAGGAACAAAGTCAGTAGTTTCTTTGTTAATGATGAAAGAAAATGGTATTATTGCAATTATACTATGTGCCGGGTCAAAGTCTTAGAATGTCAGCAGACATTTAATGGATGTCATCATTTATTAAAGATTTGCTTTAATTTTCTTTCTTTGCTCTAAGCTCTGAGCTCGATTAATTCATACATCTAAGTTCACTAAGGTCCCACCTGTCAGAGGTCCTACTTTGACAAAGAAATAAGCAGTGCAGTGTAATTAAAGTCAAAGCTGTTTTGCTGGCGCAAACCAAGCCTTGAGTAAATCTCCAGCAATTTCAGACTAAGACTTTATCTCTTCAGAAATGATTCACTTTATGTAACATATTTCTCAGCATGGGAAAAGGTAAGGTGGTCCTTCAGCTTATATTTAGCTGGGCTCCTGTTGTGGTAGACGGGCAGTAGAGTAGGCTCCACATTGTATGTGTTAGAATTAGTTAGGGTCCTCCAGAGAAACAGACCCACAGGAGATACAAGGCACAGCTCACGTGACCACGGAGGCTGGGAAGCCCCAGACCTGCTCTCTGGGAGCTGAGTGTCCAGGAAAGCCAGTGGTGCAGCTGGAGGGCCTGGTGGCTGATGATGCTGATTCTGAGCCAGGCCTGGAGTCTGAGAACGGGGCTTGCTAGGGAAGGAGGAGATGGTTGCCCCAGCCCAGCAGTTAGGCAGACAGCAAATTCAGTCTTCCTCCACCTTTGTTCTAGTCAGGCCCTCAACAGATGAGATGATGCCCCCCATACCGGGGAGAGCAACTCTCTCTGTGCAGCCTACCAGTTCACATGCTAGTCTCGTGGGTAAACCCTCAAACACTCTTTTACCCGATATCGGGGCATCCTGCCATTCAGTCTAGTTGACACATAAAATTAACGATCTCAGTGTTTCTTTGCATTCAGAAAGCAGAGTAAAATCCAAGCACATTCAATTTATCATATTTTGTTTTCTATCAGTTTCTACTTTAAGAAGACCCAAAGCAAAATAATAATAATAATAATAATAATAATAATAATATAATAAAGATATTATCATAATGGTAAAATGTCTTTAAAATCCCCATCCAAGTGTGAGGGTGCCGGCCCTTCTGTTGGGTAAATCGTGACAACTGTGCCCCCTGTGAGTGTGCCTCCATGTTGCTGGGCATGTGTTTGGCAAGAAATCGTAATGATGTAAGTTCACATGATGATTAGTTTTTCACAAAGGAAATTCTCTAACAGAAAGGGAAGGACGGCCGGAGAGAATTGTTCCTGCACCAGTAGTCCTTAAAACGCATTTTTGTTGACATAATTGAGGAGACGTGAAGTCTAACCCCCATTCTGGCAGAGAAACAAAAGATGAATTAATACAATAAATGACATTTTCGGAATGTAGTGGCTGTTTCCCTGTGGTATTTGTAACTGCGTCTCCTCCAGACTGTCTGCTGACTTTTTTAGACTTAGTTGGCTAAACGCGTCTGTGAAGTGCCGTATTATCAAACTCGTTGTTACTCTTGCCAGCAGTGTGCCAAGTATTGTTCTAATTGCTGTGTCAGTCTCTCTACATATGTGTATTTTATGGCTACATATTTTTTCTGAGACAGAGAAAGAGAAAGCAGATACTATTGTCTTCACTTAGAATGATAAAAACTAAGGTTCCGCCACTCAAAACCTTAGGGTGTCTCACCCTGAAATACTTATTCTCTATCAGAAAAATGTGTATATTATGAGTCATAAACGAATTTCTATTTCCCCATTAACATTATGAATTCAGGGATTATAAATTTTTATTTTCAAATAATCTATTATTTCTTGTAACATCTAATATTTCAAACCTAATTTTCTTTTTATACTGGGCCCCTTTACATCAATTAATCGATGCTTTGTGCCTAAATTAGTAAAGTCTTCATTAAAGTAAACCATGTAATTTAATTCAGCAGAAAATTCACTGACTTTTTTATTAACTGAGAATTTTAAAACTCTTGAAGTCCAGGAAGCTCAGAGAGTCCCAGAGAAGTTAGACCCAAGGAAGCACACACCAAGGCACATTATAATTACATTACCCACTAGTAAAGATAAGGAGAGAGTGTTAAAAACAGCAAGAGAAAGCAGAGAGTTACCTACAAAGGAGTTCCCATAAGACTATCAGCTGATTTTTCAAAAGAAACCTTGCAGGCAAGAAGGGGCTAGAAAGAAATATTCCAAGTCATGAAAGGCAAGGACCTACATCCAAGATTGCTCTATCCAGCAAAGCTTTCATTTAGAATGGAAGGGCAGATAAAGTGCTTCTCAGATAAGGTCAAGTTAAAGGAGTTCGTCATCACCAAGCCCTTATTATATGAAATGTTAAAGGGACTTATCTAAGAAAAAAGAAGATGATCAAAAGTATGAACAGTAAAATGACAAACTCACAACTATCAACAACTGAACCTAAAAAAAAACAAAACAAAGAAAACACTTAGAACAGGAACAGAATCATAGAAGTGGAAATCATGTGGAGGATTATCAGTGGGGAGGGGTCAGGGAAAATGGAGGAAAGGGTGCAGGGAATAAGAAGCATAAATGGTAGGTACAAAATAGACAGGGGGAAGTTAAGAATAATATAGGAAATCGGGAAGCCAAAGAACTTATATGCATGACCCATGGTCATGAACTAAGGGGAGAGGGGTGGTGCAGGGTGGAAGGGAATAAATGGGAGAAAAAAATGAGACAACTGTAATAGCATAATCAATAAACTATATTTAAAAATAAATAAAACTTATTTACTAGAGCAATAAAACAACTTTAACTTTTCAGTTTTCAACAAAATGTCCAATACACCTATTAGTAAATTGAAATTTCTTATCACATTAATCATAGCTACATCTATTGTTTGCCATGTTCTAACTACTGTAAATTACATTTCATATATAATTTAATTTTATCTTCTCAACTATTCTAGGTGGTAGATACTTGTTTCCATTTTACAGAGTAAGAGAATGAAAAAAATGGAGGCTTACAGTGATTATATAATTTCCCAAGATTATAGAAGTAGTGAGCAAGTGGGTGTTCACAGCCAGATGAGACTGATTGAATGTTAAAGATTTGAACCGTAATGCTACATTGTACCTTTGTTGCCTGAGAAATGTCTTTATTAAGTTCATTTTTCTATCCTAAAAAAGTATAACCGAATGACCCTATAATGATCCCCTTCTTTAAAATTTAAGGATTTTATGGTGCCTCATCCTCAACAAACAAAGATTAATGTTAACAAAAGTGGTCATTATAGCAACTTCATAGATCAAAAGTACCTTTAAAATGAAATAAAATAAGACTGAAAAATATGGATGCAGGAAGCATAGTAAAGGTATTGTAAATATATATACCTGTATGCAAAATATGTGTATTTTACAGTACATCACAATGGAACATGTTTGAAAGCCACTGATATAACACTTGTTTGGGATACCCTACTAATTCTGTGTGTCTTTCTGGCTTCTAAGTTTCAATTGTCCGTTTAGGGACCTAGATTGTCCTCTGTAGCTTCAGAGCTAGACGTCTCGGGAGATCAAGGAGCAGGCTGCTGAGATGATCAGCAAACAGCCGAGGATGCTCTGTTTGGAATATTCTGGAGTGTATGTCATCAGGAAAAGTTAAATTCCACAGCCCTCTTCCTCTTCGTTTCTGAGTTGAAGCATTTTCTGGAGACTCTTATAAAGCTGGTTCAAAATGGACTTTTATGAGATCAGTATAAGACATCACATTGGTCACTTCTAAGCAGAATTGACTTCAGGAGGAGAATACATTTGTCCAAATTCCCAAGAAACCGTTTCGTTTTGTTTCTTCAACCTCACTTTGGGATCAACCAGAGACCCCTACTCGAAGAAGGGGCCTTTGAACATAATAGTTGCACTTAAGAATGGGAAGATTGAGTTCATTTGGAAACAACAACAACAACAACAAAAACCCTAATTATGGTCATAGACTAGTGTTTGGCGCTTGGAATTTGCCCTTTCCTTGCCATTGCTTTTAAGTAGAATCTATGTGTAAATTCAGTACAAAGTGCTTGACGTAATAATGACATCCTCCCACGTCAGCTGACATGAGAACAGAAGTCCCTCCCTGGTCTCCCGGCCAGTGGGCTGCACGTGTCATCGCATTTCAGAATGTGACGGTTTAACACGACACCCAAGACCAGAGCCGTTCCTTCAGAGAGTGGCAAGTGAGGGACAAAGAGCAAAACCGAGACCCTTTCTCACTGAGAGACTAAGTACTAGATTTTCAAGTGAAAATTGCTAATGGCGTTTGTCTAGTCATGTTAAGAGAGATGATGAATTTCCCTATGGAGTATGAATTTGACATAAAAGGGACCAATTGCTCCAGAGTCCTTGGGATTTGGCAGTCATTTCTCTCGCAGAATCGGATATCCTGGAGAAGTACACTCCATTTGGACATTTAGATCCAGAAGTTTAAAGTCTGCTTTTGATACTCTGCTTTTCAGAGGATCAAATGTCTCATTTTTAGCAAGAGAAGCTAACCTGTGTGATTACCTCTGCGCTCCCTTCTTCCATCTTCCCCCTCCACCTCCCCTTTCCCAACCGGAATCTCTCTTTTCCTCTCGCATCCCAGTGTGCTGAGATGCCTCTCACACTTGAAGAGCTGCTAGGAGCTGCAGAAAGGAAAGAAATAGCTGTGCAGACTGGGAGGGGCGGTGCGAAGGTTCTGCAGAGAAGACGGTGCTCACAGGCAGCTCAGTAATGAAGCTGATAAACCCGCGCCCGCATCTGGGTTCCTCTAGACAAAGCTAAGTCAGTGTGAGGAGAAGTCCAGTACAGAAAAATCTCATAAAACCCACATTTTGATACCATGAGCTTCCAGGGGCTTGCAGACTGAAATCAGCCCCCTCGAAGTGTCTGTTCACTGTGTCAGAGACTGGTGCTCACCATGATGCTCACTGGTCTTCGGGGACAGGCCATTCTCTCTGACCTCCTCACCCCACCCCCCATGCCACCGCTGCCGCAGCGATGGCCCTCAGGAAGGCAGGGCTCTGCAGCCCTTAGTGCCACCCCACCCTGCCCCTCCGTGGGCTTGTCCTGCTTTTTAGCTCCATCCCACGCATGGGAAAAGTTCTCACGTTCCATTTACCATATAGCTAAAAACCAAGATTCTCTTTCCCCGTGAGGATTTACGGAAAGTTTGTGATGATGGGAGGGGAGTGTGGCACCTAGACTGAGGTGTACCGCTCCTCCCCACCAGCACTGCATGACTCCATTGCCCCACTGCCACCCCAGCCTGTCTCCATACACCCAGAGAAGCTCGCCTCCACTGCCTCCGCAGGCAGCCCTCGGAGGCTCTCCCTGATCTGGGGAAATCTCACCTCTCCCTGGAGAGAGGAGACGGTTTCTCTCACTGCGGCCTGAGGCTTGTCTCCCGGACTGTTGTTTTTCTGCCACAAGCCTGACCCCTTTGCAAAATATTTAACCATGATGCGTTTTATTCCTTTTAGAACAACTCATTTATATTCATTCATGTAACATTCAGATATTAGTATTTCTATCGGACTTATTATTTAGTTGGGCTGAAATAAAAGTACTTACGGCATGTCCAGAGTACACTTTAGGTGACCAAAACAAACTACCGCCGGTTTCTTCCAGTCTCTGCACCAACCCTGCAGAGACGCTCGGGGGACCTGGACTCACCGCAGTTCCCCCAGCAGGAATCCACCAGTAAAATGTACGGGCTTTGCAGGGTAGTGAGCTGGATAGTTTCCTTTGATCAAACCACTAAGAAAGGATTTTAATCTGAATGGTAGAGATGAGTTGTACGAGAGGTATAGTCTGAAAAGTAAAAGCTTTTTCTCAGCCCCTGTTCACATAACATTTTTATCTAGTTATTCAGGCAGATGGTTAAGGAGTGGCCACTTGACAACATTTTAAACTGACTTTACTAACTGAAAAACATCAAAATTTTACTATGAAATAGTTTTAAATTGAAATAGTGGAAAGGCAGTATTTTAAAAATGAAATACCCTGGATTCTCATCTTGATTTTTCTCAAACCTACAAATCATTAAAATAACTCATAGGATTTACAAAGCTGTGGATTCTAATTAACTATGAATTACCTGTGTTGTGAAAAATCAGAGAGATAGCATGGGATAATGGGATCCCAGAGAAATCTGACAGCCACGTTTAATCCAATAAATTCATATGAACTACTAGGAAGTAGCTACAGTGATTGATTTAATGTGATTTCCTTTTTCCTGCTCTAAAAAACATATATAGAGAATGCTTGAGAATATTTAAAAGAAAAAAAAAGAAAATTTTATTAACCATATGCACGGAAGTGAACACACTAAATACACACTCTGAGCATGAAAATTTAGCAATAGAATTTAAATGTTAGTGTGTTTCACACTTTTTTCAACCAGGAAATCCATGTCTAGCATATATTTTAGGGAAATCACCATGGTTGTGGGCAAAGATCTATCAACAAGAATCACAGATCTGCAATTTCCATGAGAGCAGAACACGTATCAGCTTTGTTTACCATTATATTACGTGGTACCTAACAAACACTCAGCTGACAATCAACATGTATTTAGTATAAGGGGTGGGCCGAAGTAGGTTTACAGTTGTTCATGTGGACAATAATATAATAATTAATAAATAATAACACAAGAATGAACTGTTTCATGTACTCACAACTGTAAATGTCCTTTTGCCAACCCTGTACATATAAATGAAGAAATAAGTGCATGTCCTCAAAGAAATAATATTTGTCTAGAATCAATGGTATTGAATGTTGAGCATATTAGTGAATAAAGGAGCTAAAGTAAAAAGAAAAATAATGAACAAAATATAACATTCTTACAAACATAAATGAGATATTGTAACATATGTCTAATAGAATTTCTAAAATGAAAGAAGAGAGATAATAAGCTAAAGCCTATCCAAAGACACAATAGGTAAAATTATTCAAAATTGATGAAAAACAAGACATAGTTAATAAAAATGATCACCATAAAGACAATGTAGTGAAACTTTAGAACAATAAAAACAAATAGCAAAATGTAAAAGCATTAGAAAGAGAAAAAAAGAATAATTTCTTTAGAGTGTTAAAAAACAATGGGGGAAAAAGACATATAAAATGATATGTATACTAAAACCAAGATACTTCAGATAGAAAGAATGTGGTTCTCTTCTGGATTCAAAACCACTTCACTAGAACTGTCAGATGCCTTGCTTTATATTTAGCTCCATGTATGTGTATAGAGGTGGGAGGGGAAGAAAAGACTTTCCAAGATAGAAACTTAAAATCAGGGCAAAAATTAAATAGTTTTCTTTTTAAAAAAATTATTGTGATGGGGATCCAGGGAAATAATTAATAAAACCCTTCATCTTGCCAAATCATAAAAAGATGTACACTTTTACATATAATACATTAAAAAATTTAAACAAAAAATACCAAAACTCACCAAAGAATGGGAAAAAACTGAATAAGTGTCTAACCATTAAACAATATGAATCCTTCCTGAAAGTCAACCCATAATATTAATAATACCAGATATAGATTTACAGAAAATGCTTCCAAACTTCAAAAGAAAGATAATTTATATCTCAAAGAAAATAGCCCTGGCTGGTGTGGCTCAGTGGATTGAGTGCCAGCCTGAGAACCAAAAGGTCATTAGTTTGATTCCCAGTCAGGGCGCATGCCTGGGTTGTGGGCCAGGTCCCCAGCTGGGGGCATGCAAGGAGCAAGCACACATTTATGTTTCTCTCCCTCTCTTTCGCCCTCCCTTCCCCTCTCTCTAAAAACAAATAAATAAATAAAATCTTTTTAAAGAAAATATTAGGAAAAATACCAAAATGGAAAATATGCCCCAATTATCTTCTGAAGCAAGTATAAAATTGATACCAAAGCAAGGAAGAATGGTGTAAAAAATGTAGTTCACTAGTACTTGCAAGGACCCAACATTCTTAAAATTAAGAACAAAAAGTAGGAAATAGCCCTGGCTGGCGTAGCTCAGTGGATTGAGCGCGGGCTGGGAACCAAAGTGTCCCAGGTTCGATTCCCAGCCAGGGTACATTCCTGGGTTGCAGGCCATAACCCCCAGCAACCGCACATTGATGTTTCTCTCTCTCTCTCTCTCTCTCTCTGTCTCTATCTCCCTCCCTTCCCTCTCTAAAAATAAATAAATAAAATCTTTTTTTTTAAAGGTAGAAAATAATAATACTGACAGCTGTAAGAGAGGAGGGGGCGGGGGGACTGATTGAAAGAAGGGAAAGGGGTTAGTCAATGTACATGCATGAAGGACCCATGTCCGTAGACATGGACAGCTGTGGGGACTGACCACGGAAGTGGGGGAAGGGCTGGGTGGAGGGAGGCGAAGGGGGAACAATGGGACATCTATGACAGCACGAACAATAACACATCAAAATGAAAAAAAATAATTATCTCAATAGATGCTGAAAAATGATTATATAGAATTCACGTATAAGAAGAATTCAAGGAATTCTTATAAAACTAGAACTTGAAGGCATTTTTGATCCGATAAAGGTGTATCAGACCTTCCTTATTCCTACCCCACAACCTCTCAGTCTCCTTAAATTCTGTCCATTTTTGTGCCGCCTGGACTTCTGAAAATGTAACTGGAAACAACTCTCCTCATCTTCAATAAAAATATATTCCTCGTTGTATACCCAAATTTTCCTTGATGTCACGGGTTAATTATCTCCAGGAACCAACCTGGTACTAACATGCATGCATCCTGGGGTTGCTGAATCACACCGTAGTTCAATTTGTAATGTTTTGAAAGACTACTGTACTGTTTTTCATAATGGCTATACCAATTTACATTCCCCACAGTCACTGACATATGATGGGTATTTCTACCCGTTAGTCACTTATGGTCAGTTTTCTTGAGCTAAAATACAAATCCTTCAGAGTAGGGATAGTATCTTTAAACTCTCTTTAATCAGTCCTACCGCAGGGCATGGTGTTTAGCAGATTCTCGGTTAGGAGATGTTCACTGAATGAAACAAACAAAACACGCGCACCAAAGGGAGACTTTAAAGAACTCAAATTGTTTAAATGGCCAGAGGAGAGAATTATGCATCTTGTGCCAAAAAAAAAAAAGCGATTTTGGATTGAATATTCCAAGAACAGAGGTTTAGACTATTTAAAAGCATCTTAATTAGAAATCCCTGAAAATATCTAAAGTGAGTTTCGTTTTGTTTTTTAATAAACAAGCCTTGTGTAACCTCAATGAGCTTGCCATCTGTTAAGCATTTTAGTAACATCACTTAGAATGAATTGCGTTTTCTAAGTTTGGCCCATCATTCATCTGTTCTGTGTGGTAAATGGCATGGCGTTTTTAGCATGTTCAAATTGCAAGTAATTTAGCATTTCTGAAAGTCCCTTGGTGATTTGAGTCATATTCAGACAGTAATTATGATTTGTTTGAAAATGGACCAAAATGCGTGATTAATGTATCCTATACATTGAAATGCATTTATTGGCTTTCTAAGTTTTGAGTACGGTAATTATTCTGAAATGAGGCAAAGCCAATTTTACTTGTTTTTATCAACTTCAAAATGTGCCAGTTAATCAGATTTATATACTGACAATTTTTATTGTTTTACTTTCTTTGTGAACGTTAGCATCCAAAGTCAATACAGATCCCTTTGATCTGATGATTAGCAGAGGAATAGGTTAGGTTTTTAAAAAATTAAATGTATTGGGGTGACATGTATTGGATCGCAAAACCACACAGGCTGCAAGTGTACAACTCAATAAAACAGTATCTGCCCACTGCATGGTGCACCCGTCGCCCCAAACAGTCTCTTTCCCTCCCCTTTTTCCCCTTTTGCCCACCTCCACCTGCCCCACCCCCTTTCCTTCTGTCTCTCACCACACTGTTGTCTGCGTCTGTGTAATTGTTGTGTGTGTTTATTGGTTCATCCCTTCGCCTCCTTGCATCCAGTCTCCCGAACCCCCTCGCTTCCGACAACCGTCTGTTCCGTCTGTTCCTCTGATTCTGTTTTGTTCCTCAGTGTATGTTGTTCATTAGGTCCCACACGTCATTGAGATTTTATGGTGAAGGGAAACAAAACACATGGGAGTACATCAAATAAAAAGCTTTTGCCCAGCAAAAGAAACCATCAACAAAATGAATAGGTTAGGTTTGACTGTCTCATTTTTTTCACCAACGTGATTATTTAGATCTTGAAAAGGTTACATTAACCCCCTTCATAATATCTTTTATGATTTTTGTACTTGTTCAGGAATAATACCCTCCAGATGTCCACCTCTCCATCGGCCCCATGTGAATTAACGGCAGACCTAGAACCCATGATGAGATGAACCCAGGACATTTGTGTTCCTAATATTTCACTAAGAATATTATTGGTGAGTCTTTAATTCATTCACTTGTTCTTTCACTTATATGCATTTAGTAATTACTTATTATACAGTAGATACTACTGTAGGCATGGAAGAATTCTCAAAAGAGATGAACAATGCTCTCTGCCCTCTTGGAGCTTATAACTTGCTATAGAAGAAATGCAAGTAAATAGGTAAGGTAATACAGTACTTCCCCCTTACCTGTTTCAGTTACCTGCAGTCAATTTTGGTCTGAAAATATTAAATGAAAAGCTCCAGAAATAAGCAATTGATAATTTTTAAATAACACCCTGTTCTGAGTGGTGTGATGGAATCCCGTGAGGCCCTCTCTGTCCTGCCCAGAACATGAATCATTTCTTTGTCCAGGTTCCCCCGCTGTAAGCACTCACAGCCACAGTCGGTTAGTAGCCATCCTGGTTGTCAGACCCACTGTCCCGGCATCTCGGTGCCTGTGCTCAGGTCACACTTGTTGTGGCCTAGGGCAGCATCACAGTGCCTGTGTCACTCACATGGTCAGTTGGCATTGCATCCTCTCGCATCATCACAAGTAAAGGGTGAGTACAATACAATAAGATATTTTGAGAGAGAGACATATTCACCTAACTGTATTATGTGTATTGTTATAATTATTCTATTTTATTAGTAGTTACTGTTGTTAATCTCTACCTGTGCCTAGTTTATAAATTAAACTTTAGCATAGGTGTGTTTGTATAGGAAAAAACAGTACACATAGGTTTTAGGCATCCGCTGAGGGTCCTGGAACCCATGCCCCTTGGGTAGGGGGGGACGGCTGTACAACAGTATGTGCTCTCACCTGAAAAATAAAGAACCTAAGCCAATGTTAGGGAAAGACACAAGACTCAGTTTGGGAAACCAGAAAAACTGATTCAGTGAGGTCACAACTCTGCTGAGAGCTAAAGGTCAAATAGGGGGCACCTCCTCACGTAAGTGGTGCGAGTGGAGATCGGTATTTAGAGATTTATGTACCAGATCAGCTCTGAATCCTGCGAGGAGAAGCAGTCAGGACCGTGTGGTCCACAGAATGTGAAAGTAGTCAAACCTGCCCCTAAACAACGCTGTCCACCTTCACCGGAAATGTCTGTGTTCATTGTTAAGGAAGTCAGTAGCAGGTCTCATCCTAGAAAGGGCAACATGGTACCTTTTCTCTCCTTGGAGAAAAAGGCAGAGTTCTGCCAGCTTTTCCCTGATTAATCACGTGTTGACTGTGAAGAGCCCCTTTTAGGGCACTTTTTCTTTAAATGAGTCCCTTAGACAATCCAGTTGTTAAAATCATACGTCCTCACCTGAAGACACTTCAGGAGGCTTGGTGCTGCGCACGAGTCTTCATTAGGAAGGTGACAGGATCTTGATTGTTATTTAATTTAGAGAAGATGATACCTCGTGTCCGGGCGTGCTAGTTTGTGGCTTTAAAAATAAATGTGAGATCTCAGAGTCAGGTGGACTTAGGCTCAGGCTGTGGAATTCTGAATAGAGAAAATGATTCCATGATTAGGACAACTGAGGAGGACTATTTTTATCCATTCTTTAATTTTGTCTTTTTAAAGGATTCTCATGTTATTTGCAAATTCACCACAAGGTGCATTTAATATATGAGTGAGACTTGTTAAGACACACAGTTTTTTTTTCTCTATGCTGAATTAGAAGTGAATATTTGGACTCTCTGGGATGCCAGGCAATAAATCCCTTCTTTCAAAGGAATTCCATTCTGCCATCTATAAAGTAAGAGAGCTTATTTAGATAACAGATGTCAAACTGCTGACAGATCCCGTAATTTCTGCATTCCGCACCCGCGGCGCCTGCCGCAGTCCTCTTTCCCACTGAAGTCAAGCACCGCTTCAGCATCATTCTTAGCACAGTGCTCTGGCAGCTGTGAGGCAGAGCTGAAGGAGAAGCTAAAAGACATATACCGTCCTTCAGTTATCTCTCTTACACCCCTTGTGCCACTCACAAAGCCATTCCAGGGCTTTGTCTTTCAAATATTACACACTGATTATCTTTCTTCTGGAAAGCCTTTACCCTCATAGAGTAAACTGGGTGACTCTTGTCTGCTCTCCTAAGTGAGTTCATTAACAATTACAACCACTGTGCAGTGCAGAAGACACTGTTGGTACTTGTGAGTCACCTCAAGAACAAGAGGATTCTTACTGGGAAAATAATTCTCCACCTGAAGACTTTTGGGATAGGACACAGTTGCAATGAACCCATGCTTAGGACAAGCCAGAAATGTAGGTGGGTTAGTGTCCAGGGAATTCATTTTCTACCAACGGCAGCCTGTGAGTTGGATAACGACCCTTAGCGGCCTCATCACATGGACTGTGGGGAGGGGACAACCCTGAGGTGGGATTCTGTGACGTGCCCCAGCTCCCTGAGCTCACTGAGCTCACAGTGGTGACCAGCTTGGTAGTAATGTGAGTGTGGTGGGTCATGTAGAGAAAACTGTTTACCTCAAATCCTTGTCTTAATATCTCCTTCTGGAGAACGAAAACCAAAGACCAGTGAAACCGCAATTTCCAGCACTGTCGCTTACTGAGCACTCCCTTGCAACAGGTCCTGTGTCGAGCAGTTTTCACGCGCTGCCTCACTGGATCCTGCAACAGCTCGAAGTGAGAGACTGCTCTCTCACAACAGATGCAAACTCCTATCATTCCTTCATAGTGTGGATTACGTTTTTCTTATATCTTGACATTCATTTATTGTCTATACACAAGACTAAGCAACGTAAAGGCAAGGCTCATGTCAATGGATGTTGGCTAGATGTGCATGCATTTCGAGAGTTCTCTAATAGAAGTTACTTGAAAGCCAAGGATCTTTTGTTTAAAATTTCTGTCTCAGAATAGAAATGTCAGGATAATTCGTGTGACACAAAAACGTGGCAAAGAGAAGACATTTTTCATAATTAAACACATCTATAGGAAATCTTAATACACGTTTCAAAGACGGTAATACCTTTGGACTATTTCTGTAAGCCAGAACATCTAGGAATGCTCAACTATTTTTTTAATAACTAAAACCTAGTGCTATAAAGGACATGAAAAAGTCTAAAAGACTAAATAAAGGGCATCAAAAAAGAAAAGTGCTAAAGTTTAGAAAAATTAAGAGGACTGAAAGAAAAGAAAAGGATGAAAAAGAAAATTGCATCCAAATAAGCTCCTGGAGTGCATTTTTAACAATAGTAAACCATAGTGAAATAATTTAACCTAGTAGTTTAGTCCAATACATAGGTAATTATAAGGAATAAATAATAAACTCAATTCCCTTTCACTGTATTTTCTTTTGTAAGAAATACAGGCCTGTATGTTAGGTCATGGAGAACGTAGTGAAAGGGAATGCAGGGGAAATACAATTTCCTATTAACACTGTATTTAAAAAATGAAGACAGAGACTGTTCCTGCAATTTTAAAAACATGATAGTACTTTAAAGTACAAATTACAGGGAAATGAAGTATTCTGTTATGATGTTTATTTGGCAACTTTGTGACTTCACAATTACTTCTCTAGGTGTCTCATATTGCATTTAAGAGTGTACATATATTACTTGTTTGTTTCTCTATAATAATGTATACATATATAATTTTTATATTACATATTTGTTTTCTTTCTTTTGAGTTTTAAGAGGTCTTTGTGTATTTTGGATAATAGTCCTTTATCAGATATGTTTTCCATAAATATTTCTCCAGCCTGTGACTTGTCTTTTTATTCCCTAACAGTGTCTTCACAGAGCAAAACCTTTCAATTTTAATGAAGTCTAGCTTGTCAGTTCTTTCTTTCATGATCATGTCTTTGGTGTTTCAAAGGGTTACCGCTAAATCCTAGGTCACAGGTGGCAAACACAAGGCCCACGGGCCAAATCCGACTCTCCATCATGTTTTATCCAGCCTGGCACCTTGTTTCTACCCGGTGGCAGTGCCGAGCTCCTTGCCCCTAGTTAAGGAGTAGTGACATTTACACAGTCCTAACATTACCTTCGGCCCTTTGAAGGCAACCACGAGGCTGACGTGGCCCCCGGCAAAAATGAGTGTGACACCCCTGCTAGGACCTAGGTCATCTAAGATGTTTTCTAAGTTAGCTTCTAGTAGTTGTATAGTTCTAAAAGCTTCTAAGGAAGTTCTCTGTGGTTTTATATTCATACAATCATGTTATGTATTTTTGTATTGTATTGTTTATACTCGATATCTTTCCTATACTTGATGGTATTGACTGATGTTTCCAAGAAAATGTGCGGTAATGTTGACAGTGAGTCCTTTAATTTGTTCCTATTTTAATAGAAATGCCCCTGATGCTTATGGAACAAGACACAAATTATTAAAAATTGCTGCATAGGTTTCTGTGTAGCGTAGGTTTCTGTGTGGAATGCTGATTTAGATACTGTTTATTATATTCTTAACAGATAATATAAAGTCATATTTTAAATTTGCTCTTTGGTCTAAGAGTAGTTAAGCATGGAGTTTTCTTTCTCTACTCGGATATACTTATTCCTTTTTCTCGATAAATTTCTGACTGCACTTTGAATAGCAAATGATTTCTAGAAAATGTCTATTTTCTGGCACCTACAAAAGTTTGTGTTTTGAGGCCTAATATGTACTCAACTTTTGTAAATTGTCCATAGTTCCTTGAAAATAAACTATATTCTCTATTCTCATGTCTATATGTTATGTTCATCTTAATTGTCTTACTATTTTTTCATAATTATTTTTATTGTCAATTTGAAATATCATGGCTTGAAAGAAATGTTAATTATACTACTGTTTTATTTCTATGTTCTTTGCTTTTTCTGTGGATTTTATACTCTGAATTTTATTCATATAACTTTTTTATTTCATAGATATTCATGATATATATTAAATCCTTTAAAATAGGACTCTTAAAATTATTATTCTTGAATAGGATCTAAGAAAATCCTTATTCTATACCAAATTTTAGTTTTGTGTGCTTAATATATATGCTCATATATTCCTCTATTTTATTTTCAGAGTTAATATCATACTTTCTCTTAGAGTATATATGTTAATGCATTTTTGAGGAATTGAGAAGGAACTATCATTGTGTGTAGGTAAAGAATTGATTTTTTTCTACAAAGATGTTATCTGTACAATTATTACTTGTAATGATATTGATCTGAGAGCATAAATTGCTATTGTATTTATAGTAGTAGGAATAATTTTTCCTTGAGACAACCTCATTTTTTAAACCAAGTTCTTCTTTATGAACATGAGTTTAAAAACTATTAAGAAAGCCCTCACAGGTTAGAAGTTTAATTTGAAGCACATAGAACAGGATGGTTTAACAGCATAAATACATGATCTTTACACTCTTCTTACAGAAACCTGTGTAGCAATTTTTAACAATTTCTGTCTTATTTCATAAATATTTGAATATTTTATTGATAGTCTATATTAAATATTTTTTAAAAAGAAAACCAAATCACGTTAAGCATTTGATAACCCTTGCTCCTAATTCTTTAAGATTCTTATGATACACTCAAAGTTTTCTTTCCTAATCTGTGTGCGGAACAACCCAGTGAGAATAAAATCGTGGCCCCCATGGAGATGAGAAGATAAGACCCTTCACAGATAATGGCATCGCGGTTTCATTCCCAGTGCAGACATTATAACTACACTTAGGAGAAATTCTGACCTCCTGTCAATGCTGAGATTTATTACATTTATGAGTTTTATCCTGCCTGCACATATCCTATGTTAAAGATTTCACAGATAAATCCAGAATAAATAATGTAGCACAGCAGTGGATATTATGTGTCTTAGGTTCAGGAATAGAGCTGTCATTTGTCTTTCCTGGCAGTAATGCACAGCTGTATTGTTGGACTGTGTTTTAACTCCAGGCCTCGCCCTAAGTATCAACCACACACAACCACACTTAAACACACTCATTAGACAGGCAAATATGTTAAGGAAAATAACACTTTTGTGATTATAGATACTGGGTATGGTAGCTGTGACAGATTCTGCAGTGTTCATAATTCAAATTACAAAATGGATACTGCTGGTAATAAAAACAGAAAACATCTTTACATAATAGAGATCCTGTTTTATGTCTGAGAGTAAAGCAACAAATACTATTGATCATTTCATCTTATGTAGTAAGTACTTTGTATAGAGTAGATGCTCAATTCGTGCTTACTAACTGATGGAGATTTATCAGGCGGCTTTGTACCCAAGCTGTTAAAAAGGCATCTCTTTATTACCAGTTATCTGCTGGCTACTACTTTAATGCCCTGTTCTTGGGAACACTACATGTAAAATTTAATAAAACCCTTTCTCTCGGATAGAAGTTTTGTATGTAGAGAAATAATACTTTTTTCTCCTCATGGACCTCCCCACTGCAGCCACGTACTTCATCAAAGCGGAGGGAGGACATGGACAGTGTTACTTCATTAAAAAGATGTATATGTACACATATATATGCATATATATATACATATATATATATAATGTTTGAGGGGTTGGTTGTCAATAAGAACAATACAAGTCAATCGTGTCCTATGGCCACCATGTCATGTTAGGCTTAACTAATAAAGTAAGAGAGAAGATAGTACACCTTTATACTGGATTAAAAACTCAATTGACATTATTTTCAGTTCTGAGCCCATGCTTAGAAAAAAAAAACGTGGGCACCGACCAGCTGGAGCTAAGCGGAGGGAGGGTGCAAACGTGCCCCTCCCCTGACTGGTCCCCTAGTCTGTGTGAGATCAGATGCCCACCACTCGGACTGCTGCTCCAGGATAAGCAAATGGGCCCCTCCCACTCCAAGTCCAGGTGCTGCGCCCCGAGGCAGGTGAGTCCGTGGCTCCCATGGATGCCAGCCCAGTGCTTTTCAAAGCTAGATGTTATAGAACCTCCTCTCTCAGGTGCAGGTCTTCAAAGTTAGGGGTGCCCAGTCTGGGGTCCGAACCCTTTGCTCCTCAGAGAGAAGCCTCGGGTTTTGAGTTCCCTCCCAACTGTGGGTCACAGCCACTGGTGGGGTTTGTGGCAAGATTGTGTCCCAGCCTCTCCTACTTACTTCCGTGTGGACTTTCTCTCCTTCCCCGGTGCTTAGGAATTATTCAGCCAATTTTCAGTTTTTGTGTTTTGTTTTGTTTTTTTTTGTTAGAAGTTGTTCCGTACAGCTTTTCATTCAGTGTGTTTCTAGGCAGAGTGAAGCCAGGTGTCACCATCTTGGATCAGAACCTGAGTCCACACTTACGTTTTTATTGCAGTTTTTATTAGCTTTAATACATTTATTGGGGCATCATCATGTACATACAACATCTGCATATGCCAGTGTATGCTCACCACCTGTGGTCTCCTTCTGTCACCTTATGTTTGACCTCCTTGATCCTCTTGTCCTCCCCCACTCCCCTTCCCTTCCAGTAACCACCATTCTTTTGTCTGTGTTTTTAGCTAGTCTGTGTGTTTTGTTTGTTCATGTGTTGCTTTTTTTTTGACATCCCACATATGAGTAGAATCACACAATTCTTGTTCTTTTCTATCTGACCAATTTTACTTAGCGTAATACCTTCAACATCCATCCATGTTATCACAAGTGGCCATGTTTCATCTTTTTTATAGCTGAGTAGCATTTCCTTGTGTGTACGCACTACATCTTCTTTATCCAATCATCTATCGAAGGACACTTAGGCTATTTCCACTTTTTGGCTCTTGTGAGTATGCTGCAATGAATACATCATTACATGTGACTGTTTTCAAATTTTGAGCAAAGCGATTGCTGGGTGATCTGGTAGTTCTATTCGTAACTTTGTGTGGAGCCTCCACACAGCTTTCCTTCGTGGCTGTGCTGGTTTGCATTTTCACTAGCACCGTGCAAGGGTTCTCTTCTCCCCAGCGTGTTAATGCCTACCTTACTGGAAACAGCCATTCTGACAGGTGTGAGGTGGTATGTCACTGTGGTTTGGGTTTGCATTTCCCTTACCAGTGCTGTCAAGCATCTTTTTATGTGTCTGTTGGCCACCTACATGTTTTCACGGGAGACGGCGTGTTCAGGTTTTCTGAATTATTTGGGGTTGGTTGTTATTGAATTGCATGAGTTCTTTATATAGTTTTGACATTAGGTGCCTATGAGAGGTATCATTTGCAAATATTTTTTTCCCATTTGATTGGTTGCCTTTTTTATTTTGCTGATGGTTTGGTGTATTTTGCAGTGCAGAAGGTTTTTGTTTGATATAGTCCCACTCACTCATTTTTGCTTTTCTTTTCCTTGCCTTTGGGGTCAAGTTTACAAAAGCCTCTGAGACCAACATCCGTATGTTTAGCACCTATGCTTTCTTCTAAGTATTTTATTGTTTCAGGTTTTATACTAAAATCCTCAATCCGTTTTGAGTTAATTTTTGTGGATGGCGCCAGGCAGCGGCCTGGTGTTGCCTGCGGCTTCTCCCTTATCCCAACACTGTCTGTTGGAGGAGGCTTTCCTTTCTCCATTGTATGTTTTTGGTCCCTTGGTCAAAAATCAGTTGCCCACATATGTATGGGTCTATTTCTGGGCTCTAAACTCTGTTTCACTCATCTGTATGTCTGGTTTCAGTTCTTGTGGTTTGTCAGTGCTTTGCTGTTTTGGTTATGGCAGCCTTCTAGGGCAGTTTGAAGTCAAGGGAGTGTGAGGCCTCTGCCTTTGTTCCCTTTTCTCAGGATTGCTTGGGCTACTTGGGGTCTTCTGTGGATCTAAACTATTTTGAAGGTTGTTTTTTCTCTTTCTGTGACAAACGCTTATCACGATTTTCATGGGGTTTCATTAAATCTGCATATCACTTTAGGTAATATGTAAAGCCTGTTTTGATAGCATATAATTCTTACCTTCCATACTGACTTTGAAAGCAAATCCCATATACTGTGTTTCTCCATTGCATCCATCCTCATTTAAGAAAAGTAAAATGTGAAATGTATTATTGTATAATAGACACAGAAAATAAAAAATTGCAGTAGCTACACAGTGGCAAATGTATTATCTACAAGAATTAGTACCTCCCAAAAGAGTAGCTGCAATACCCGGAATATCTTTTGGGGAAAAATAAATGTTAATCTTTAAAAATAATGGCTTTTCATGATTTATTCCTACCCATGTTATGATACTTCCCAGGAGATCTTTTCATTTTTGTGCCCCGAATTGCAATTTTATTATACCTGTAAAGAAAGAGATTAAATATTCACATTGTCTCCATGTGCAGATATTTTGTGATAGGAATAGACACTACTTTTTGTACAGTATGTTTCTGTATTGATCACACTCATCGAGGAAAGGCCCAGAATGAAAATTACAATAAAATTATTTCAGTTAAAATGGATTCAAAACCAAAATTCTTTAAACCTTCAGTGTGCTTAGAATACAGGCACACACAGTATATTTGGACAGAATTCACCACTCTTTGGTAATAACTAAAAAGCAAGAAAAATAAGATAGCTAGAAATATGATGAAAGTAAAATCAACATTTCAGATATAAATAAAATGCAGCTATTTCCAGACCAACATCTTCATGATTATAAAGCTTTCATTTTGATTTGTCTTCCAACCTGCTAAGAAAGCATGGTCAAATGTCATAATATCAAATGCCATTGCCTGAATATTAACAATTAAGCTGTCTTTGAGAAATATGAAATGATAGAAATTGAGGGGTTTTTTTTTTACTACCCTTTTGGTCAATAAAATGTTTGCTCAATTATTAAGGTCATCTCATATATAAAAAATGTAAAAATGTTTTTTCCTTTAGCCCTTTTGGAACAAAGTCTGAATCATTGTGAAAAATTCCCCTAGGAATTGTTATATATTTGGCCAAAGGGTGGGTCACTTTAAGTCATTATTTTGAAACAGTAGATAGCAATTGAGTAAGCAGTATTAGCAATGCTGTGTGATGAGAATAGTTCCATCAAGCCCTTTTTTATACAACCCAGATCCCAGGAAAAGAAAATAAGAATTTTAAATATGTCTGCCAGATAAATAGAAGAGGAAGACTGGAACAACCTCTATAAATAACCTGAGAGATATTTTTTCTCTAATTCCCTTGTTTTCAACTGCTTCAGCGTTTATTTCAGTATTGGCTGCAATTTTAATATTTTCTCCAAACTCACAGCATATAATCTCAAAAATACATAAATAAATAAATAGCAGTATAAATTATTTTGGAGGCTTTTATCCCTCAACAGTTTCCTACAATGACTCAAGAAGCACATCAAGAGAAGCTTTGAACAACCGCTTTAAATGTGCAGGACTGTGCCACAAACAGAGTTAGATATGAAGTTGTTGCCTCTCTTAAGGTTCACAGAAGACGTAGAGAAACTGTACTTACATTATAAATTTAGCTTTGAAGAAACATTTCAGAAGAGTAAATGCAAAGAAATGGGGAAATAATAAGTTCCCTTTTCCTTCTTCAAAGAGACTTTGAACAATTTTTTGGTATTTGGGAGCTAAGAAAAATGCTTATATAAAGGGTAATCTCTGAAGTCTTTGACTTTCCAGTAAGCTTCATGTTGTTGTCAGGAAAACAGAGATATAAGAGTAAAGGTTTTCTTTCTACTTATGCAAAACCAATTTTCAGATTAAATCTTCAATTTGATCTTAAAAAACAATACGTCCCTCCATGTACACTTATAAGAAAGAGCTCTAACATACTGCTTAAAGCTATTATAATTTTCAGTACCATATTATGCTATTTTATTTATTTGCTTTTTATGTTTTTTCTAGATTAGTTGTTAATTATAATGTCATGAGGTGAGTGCTATAAAATTAATTAAACTCTGAGAAACAAAGTATTCATTCCTATGCAAAGCATGGAAACTGCCTAGCTATGAGAAGGTCAGAATCACTCAATCACATGTGCCCTCTATTTTCTTACTTAAAAAATGAAAATAATGGTGCCTGCTCTTGTGGATTTCAGTGCAATTTCAAGATGATTGATTCAGAACTTAGATTTTAAGTGCTTTGAAGTGTGTAAAATATGAGAGCAACAATAAAATATCATTACTAAAATTATAAGAGTAAGTGAAATGTTATGGAAAGAACAAACCCACAAATAGGGAGGAAGAAAAGAAAAGGACATTAGGATATTTTAGGAGGTAATGAATATGTTTATAATCTTGATTGTAGTGATGGTATCACCAGTGTATGCAGAGCTCCAAACTAGTCCAATTGTATATATTAAATGTATTCAGTGTTTTTGTACATTAATCGTACCTCAGTAAAGCTGCAAAAAGTTTAAATAAAACTAGAGTGCACACGCAGGCGTACATATGTGCACGCACAGCCACACATGCTAATACACTAAAGGACATACTGCGGATCTGCTATACCATGGAAAAATGAATAAATTTATAATCCACCATTGCAAATTATTGATGGTGCTTTCCAAAACTCCTTCAATAATCTGAGAATTGCACTGATTTAAAAAAAAGACAAATAAAATAAATGAAAAAAATCTTTTAACAGAACTTGCAGAAAATTTTGTTTTTTATTCATTTCATTTCCAATGGAGGCAAATAAGTTGAAATAAATAAATATGAGCTTATAGATATGATTGCTTGAAAGAAATTTTCTATACAGCATTATTGAGGGTTTTTTTCTGCCTCTGTCCATTAGTTTAAAATGTTACCCTTTATCACTCATTCTTTTTAAATTATTTGAACTGTCTTGACTTTTCCCGTGAGTAATTAACCTTGTAGATAAAGACTTGATTGATTTGAAGAGGAAATCAGGTGAGTACAATTACAGTGTTTTTTACAGGAGTCTAGAATTTATGCTGAAATAAAATTGGAAATAATTTTGCCACTCAAAAAAATGAAGGAAAATTTTCATCCATCAATTGATACTCCAAAAAGTAGTCTAAACATTTATTTTCTAGAAGTGGCATCATATAAATATGAAATGGGGATTGCAGTTTCTTACACTATCAAGGAAGAATTGATATCACTGATTTGTTGATCTCAATAGCTGGTAAAGCTGCATTAGTTACAACCTCATGACTTCTACTTTTACCAAATGAGTATGTTCCTTGCTTTCCTACCAGAGCCCAGAGTGGGTTTTACCTGGTGGTAGGTAGATTCAAGATTGGCAACCTCTTATTGTAATTCTAATGATGGACAAAATCGGGTCAGGAGTTATCAGCTGAGCAACCTTCATGCTGTAGATAAGCACTCCAGTTGATGAGCTGCTGCAGGTATCTCACTCCTAATCTAACAGGCACTTGTGTTCGGATGTCAGGAACACTGTCTGTTTCAGGAGGCACCCCTCTTACGTACGCTGAGGGAGACATATTCTAACGCTTCTGGGAGTGCCCGAACCCCAAATGCCCACAGAATGAAGAGGGAAACAACTGAACAACAGAACAGGAAGTCGAAGAACTCAGGTCCAGAGCACCCCGAGCAGCAGTGCCACACGGGGCAAACCCCTTTCCTATTCTGGCTTTCGGACCTTCACATAAACTAGAGATGCTGCTGGCCTAGCTGCTCTCTCTGCGTCTCTCTTGCTACCCATTCCATAACATGTCTAAAATTCTCCTGAATCCCTTGAGCTGGCTGTTGCCAAATAGAGAAAATTTGATTGACAAGATCATTCCAAGAGTAAAGTCGCACAATGTATTCACTCAAGTTTGCCTCTTGTTATGCTTTCCATAACCTCTTAAAAGGAAGTGTACCTGTAGCATTGAGTAATTTTTATGTTTTCCACAAAGAACCAATGAAATGGAAATTTAAGTCAATAAAGGGTAAAAATTAGAGATAATTGTGGTGAAATCATGCTAATAATTTTGAGCACTCAGTTTTATTTTCAAAACTATGCTCTAGTCAATCCAATTAATCATAATAATATCCCCTTGAGGGGAGTTAAGTAGCTAGTATTACTAGATGAATAAAGATGCACAATTTTACTTTAAGAAGTACCTTTTCTAGCTTTATTTTTAACACTAATTACCTCTTTACCTAGAGTATGATGAAGTGTTCCAATTATACCACATATATTCTTTTCACGTGGTCAAAAATAGATTATCTTACAGATTTATTTTGTGAACTTGTTATTTCAAGAAAATTTATGTTCTACAGTCTAGTGAATTCCAAGTTTTTTCCTGATTTTCCAAATAAGAATTTAGGAACTAAATTGAATTCACCAGGCTTCATGAATTTATCAGCTCTCTTACTAATATACTGTGTGTTCTTACCCAGGTTAACACCTTTTGTTCCTCACTATAAAAGGCTGATAATTTGTTTGCTTTGTCAGTATTTACATTTATTAGATGCATTGTGAAAATACAACATAATATTATTGCCATGTCTGATACAGCATTCATCCACTAAAATCGAAAATGCTGGTGGAAACGATGACTCGCTATTTCAAACCCCAGTATGTACCAAGTTACATTCATGTGTGTGCACACGTATGTATAAAGCATACCTCTAACTAGGGCTCACTTATTTTTCATTGAACGAGTGAATCGTAGGTAAGACAGAAATAAAATCGGGAATTTTAAATAGTGTTTGGTGTTCATAGAGTTAGAGAAGTGGTCGTGGTCCTAGTAGCAGTGTGCTCCTGCCCTGTTTCTCAGTGTGTGGAAGCCGTGTAGGAGGAGGATTTGAGAGGACGAATTTAGAGACAGACAATCTGAATTTGACTACTGATGACCAGGGAACAGCTCTGAAGACCTGGCCAAAATCTAGACCTTATTTTTTTTTTGCAGTTTTGTAACTGAATCATTAATTTCTAATCATTGGCCCATTGGTGTCAAGTAAGGCAGCATGTACAAAGCCCTTGGTATATTGGAAATAAAAGGAGGAGGAATAAAGGGTGACAAAAGAAGTTAAAAAAGGTGATTTTTCATCCAAAGAGCTACCAGATGGATTTTTTTTTATCTGTTAGAAAGAGTTCTCTTTGATTTTATTTACTGATGCCTTCTTCCTCTTCTTCCTTCTCTGGACTTGGCAGAGGCATCAACCTGTGGATATTTCTCTTCGGCCTCCAGAGTTCTGATCTTCCACTGTAGCGGCTTCCACTGAGAAACAAAGTGAACACATTTGGGGAGTGAGCCAATTTGGCAAAGGATTACTCTTCTTTTCCTGTTACCTAATGCCCCTACCAGAGCATGGCACTCGCCTCCCCATGTCTTCTGCAGTATGACATGTTGTGTTATAAATACCGCTATTAGCCCTTTATTCCCTAGGTTCTAATTATCTGTGGATGTTTCTCTGCTTTCCGTAGATGGAGTTCCTTGCGGGGGTAGGGTATGCATTGCCTTTTTTATTTTTAGTACAGCCCTGGCACATGACAGGTGCTCAGTATGAATGAATGAAGTTTGTATTTCAGATTAATAATGGGAAACAAATTCGGAAAAAGAGAAAGTACAGAAGCCTGATACACAACACGTATTGAAGTAGAAATCAATCTAGGTGAAATAGAGACTGTGACACGTATAATTTATTGTCACCATGCTTGCCAAATTTGTGTGTTCTGTGTAGTCCTGTCTGTGTAGGCCCTCTCTTAAACTTGGTGGCAGCACTTGATATGAATTGAATATTTGCATACTGTATAAAGAATGAGCCACACTCTCGGTGACATTGGTTATTTTGTGGATAGAAAAAACCCTACAAGCTTCATCCTAATTGCTATTTACAACGCGCTATGGCTTTTTGATCTTCAGATGTGCACCACACACTATACTGGGATCTCTACATTTAAATTTTAATTCTCATGAAGATAGTGAAGGGATTTGGGCCTTAGTATTTTACAAATGACTACGTTGGAGCATGGAAGTGAAAATAGAGATACTAAATTCACAGATAATTGTGCACATGCATCAGTGTTTCTTTGTCCAGTGTTTCTTTGTGACTTTCAGATGGCCTGCTAGTGAGTTTCATAATGGGCTTATCTAAATATGTTTTTGATACTAATAGTGAGCTAAGAGCCAGCAGTGGACAATTACTAGAAAGACAAAAGGGTAAGAATATGCACACACTGGGTAATTGAGTCACTTGAATGATCTGTGTGGCAATGGCAGGAGCACTCCACCCTCGTTTATTCTAGATTAAATATTGCTTTTTTAAAACATTTATTTTACGGTACTTTTTTCCATTACCATTTATCCCCCTTATACCCTCTTCCAACACCCCCCCCCCGCCCAGTCACCACACTGCTATCCATGAGCTTCTTAGTATCTAGAGTGCACTCTTACACGGGGGAGAGATGCATGCTGCACTGAAGGGAACCAGTTGTTAAGAGGCCATTGCTACAGATTTGTTAGCACATGCAAACGCCTTCTGTTGACACAGGGCTTCTCAGGATTCTAAGTCCTTTCTCGGAAACTAACTCATAAGAGGTCACATCGCAGAGGGAAGCCACAAAGCCTCCTGGTTCAGACCTGAGACAGCCTGGGTTCAAATCCCGACTCTGCTTTCCTTTGCTGACTGTGAGTGTGTTGCACGAGCTCTTTTCTTCTGTGTAAAATGTGGGGAAAGAATCTTAGTAACACCTTCCTTAAGAGAGCTTATAAATTAAATAAATAAGCAAACGAGTAAATAAAATCAAATGCTTAGTATATTATATGACCTGTAATAACCCTTTCAGGTAGGCAAAGCTGGTGTTTTTGGCCCATTAAAGATGAAAAAATGCTTTGGAGAAGTAAGTGTCGTTCATTCAAAAATTGGTGGAGCATCTATAAAATGTCAGGTACCAATGGCACCAGGTGCTGGGAAAATAAAGAGAAATAGATCCCAGAGTCTTCAGGTGTCTGCATTGGTAGTTGTGAGGCAGCTAATAGTAACTAACTTTTCTTTTAACACTTACCATAGGTTAGACGGTATTTTGCATATTTATATGTACTTACTCATTTCATCTTTACAACCACCTTGTAAGCTAAGAACTATTTTTATTGTCAGTTCTTAGATGAGAAAACCAAAGTCGTGGAGCTTTAAGTGACGAAGATGACATATTTAAAAAGCATTTGGCTGTACCAGGCAGCCTTTGCAGTCCATGCTTTCTGCTGTGTGAGACACAGAAATGACAAACTTTTAAAAATGAATAAATAGGTAAACAGCCATGTTTGAATAAAGGAGAAAGCTCTCCGTGCATCAGCAGTCCCTTAGTAGTAAGTCGGTGGTTGAGTCATGTGGCGGCGCAGCAGTGGGAGTTGTATTTAATCACCTTGAATGTTGCTGTGGAAACCAGGGCCGCCAGGTACAACAGCAGAATCTATGACCACATACAGCCGGGGGCAGTGCCACGCTTCTAATCAATGAGCTGTCGGTGGAATCGCTCCAGTTACGTGTCCCACTTTGCAGACCTGAACCTTGCTGGTTGCCCGTGACCCAGGAATGAAACAGAAGCACCCCCACAGTGCACCCCCACACCCGCCGCTGTGCCGCCGGGGGAGGAGCTAGAAAGTGCCGCAGAAGGCACAAATGGATTCTGGATCTTGTCTCACTGAGACACTGTGCAACTGATGTCACCCGTGTAGGCCTCAGTTTCCCCTTTTGTACACTGGGCATAGATAGAATCTAACTCACTGAATTGTTGTAAATATTAAATAATATATTTAGACACTTACAAAAATATGTTATACTAAATAACAAGTGTTTACTAATATTAAGACCAAACCATATTTACTTACCTTAACTGTTTCTGGCAGAAATATTTTGAAAGGTGTCACATTCTTCAGATTTTTTAATTTAATTTTTAAATTTATTTTTTAATTACAGTTTGAATTCAATGCTATTTTGTATTAGCTTTAGGTATACAGCATAGTAGTTAGACAATCGTATTCTTTACAAACCTTTCCCCCCAATATTTCAAGTACCCAACTGTGATACATAGTTATTACAATACTGTTGACTGTATTCTCATGCTTTACTTACTTCCTCATGACTGTTTTGTAACTACCAATTAGTCTTTCTTAATCCCTTTACTTTTTCACCCAATCTCCTAACTCTCCTCCCCTCTGACACCCATCAGTCTGTTCTCTATAAGTCTGTTAGTATTTGGTTTGTTCATTTATTTTGTTCTTTAGATTCCATATATAAGTGAAATAATATTGTTATTTGTCTCTCTCTCTCTGGCTTATTTTGCTTAGCATAATACTTTCTAGGTCCATTCATGCTGTCACACATGATGAAGTTGAATTTTTTTATGACGAAGTAATGCTCCATTGTATGTATCTACCACGATTTTTTTATCCACTTATCTACCGATGGGCACTTGGGTTGCTTTCATATCTTGGCTAGTGTAGAGAATGCTGCAATGACGTAGCAGTGCATATGTTCTTTCAAATTAATGTTTTGCATTCCTTTGGATATATAAGCTTCATTTTTAATTTGTTGAGGAACCTTCGTACTGTTTTCCATAATGGTTGCACAAATCTGCATTCCCACCAACAGCCTATGAAGGTTCCCTTTTCTCCGCATCTTTGCCATCACTTGTTGTCTGTTGAGTTATTGATGATGGCCATTCTGACAGACGTGAGGTGGTACCTCATTGGGGCTTTAATTTGCATTTCGCTGATGATTAGTGATGTTGAGCATCTTTTCATATGTCTGTCAGCCATCTGTATGTCCTCTTCATGGAAGTGTCTGTTCAGGTCCTTTGCCCACTTTTTAATTGGATTGTTGTACGGTGCTGAGTTGTCTGAGGTCTTTATAAATTTTGTATGTATCAGATGTATCATTGGTGAATATCTTCTCATTTGGTAGGTTGTCTTTTCATTTCGTTGATGGTTTCCTTTGCTGTGCAAAAACTTTTTTAGTTAGATGTAGTCCCATTTGTTTATTTTTCCTTTTGTTTCCGTTGCTTGAGGAGATATGTCAGAAATATTGCTGAGAGATGGCAGAGATTTTACTGCCTATGTTTTCTTCCAGGATTTTCATGGGTTTGAGTCTTACATTTTAAGTCTGTAATCATTTTGAGTTTATTCTTAAATATGGCATAACAAGTTGGTCTAGTTTTATTTTTTGCATATATTTATATAATTTTTTTCAATACCACTTACTGAATAGACTGTCTTTACCCCAGTGTGTGACCCTATCTTCTTTGTCAGGGATTAACTGATTACATAAACATGGGTTTATTTCTGGGCTCACTGTTCTCTCTCATGAAAACATTAGAAAATTATTAGGAAGTAATAAAAATTTAAGTGTTAGGTGATTACATAAATCATCTAATCAAATCCCACAGTTGTAAAGATGTAGAATTGGAAACCCGAAGAAGTAAGTGACTGCCCTTGGGACCCCTAGTCTAGTGCAAGAATCAAATGCACTGATGGCATCTGTGCTTTAAGGTTGCACTCCTTTGCTTATGATGGTGTGGGGTGGCGTGCCTCCATGCACAGTGAGCCCGTGATTTTGGAATTTGCTTTTTATATTCCTCTGTCTCACTGTCATTTCTGTTTTTGGTCTGACACTACAGCCCCCTTATTTTTCTACATTTTACTGCTGTTATTCATTTTGATTAAGAAAAAATGAATTAGGGCACACTAGGTTCAGAATAGGAGCATGTAGGCTTTGAGTAAATGTGGAGTGACTCTGCTATAAATAAAATGCTTGCCCTTCAATACCTGTATTTTGGTTTTTATTTTTGACCATCGCGTAGTCATGGATGGTGGTGGGAGTTAAGGGAATTCTAGGCTTAGCATCAAGTTATCAGTTTTCTGAAAAATTAATATCCCTAGAAAAGTAAACTACATACAGATAAAAGTGAGACATTGTTACATTAACGTTTGGATAATGCAAAAAATTAGACATTGAAAATGAATGAAGCTCACATGACCACCAACAAAAAAATCCAAGACTTAGCCCTGGCTGGTGTGGCTCAGTGGATTGAGCACTGGCCTGCAAACCAAAGGGTTGCTCGTTTGATTCTCAGTCAGGGCACATGCCTGGGTTGTGGTCCAGGTCCCCAGTAGGGGGCGTGCGAGAGGCAACCACACATTGATGTTTCCCTCTTTCTCCTCCTCTTCCCCTCTTCTCTGTCAAAAAATAAATAAAATATTTTAAAAAATAAAAATTAAAAAAACAAGACTAATTCAAGAAGTAACTAAATGGTGAGATTTTAATGTGTTCACTTAGAACTAAAATGCTAAACAAAGAAGGTAGTCTGCCTGTTCATTTTGTAGTAATTGACAAATAAAAGAATTCATTTTAGAAATGTACACAAAGTCACTTACCTGACTCTGCACCTAAGGCATGTAGTTTGGAAGAACTCCTGTTCAGAGGGATATTCTGTTGTCACAGTGGTAATCTCCAGCTCCCCCCCCACACACCCACATGCGCACAGGCTCATGCCGTCAGAAAGATGAATGTAGCTCGGGTTCTGGAGGATTTAACAATAATCATCATTGATTTTCCTGGGACATAAAGCATTAGACTGCCAAAATTGTGGGGTAAGGACATTATTAAACCATAACACATAATCAAATAGCCAGGCTTTATGGGAAGCTCTTTGAAAATGTACCCTTTGGGTTACAATTACCACGCATCATTCCCAATTTCAGTAGTGATTTATGGTTTTCTTTTATTTTTGGTGTGATAGCACACATTTTATGTTTGTACCAGCTAATATTTGTCATAAGCAAATTCATGATTATACATTTCATAGAACAGGGAATGCTTTTCACCTTAATTTTACCAATTGCATATTAACACCTAATACCGGCATTACGGTAGTAAGATGATATAATGACAATGACACTACTACTGTAGACAATAACTTATCGTGGTGCCTCGTATATGCCAGACACTATTCTAAGCAATTTACGTATGTAAACTCATTGGATGATAGCCCATGGAAATGGAATTTAACTAGTAAGTGCTTTCTGACAAGTCTCCTTGCTCTTGTATGTATTCCCCAACAGATTGGTATGGCTCCTCAAAATCAGCCATTAAGGAAGCATTTGAAAGAGCTGAAGCTGGACAGAGAAATAGTCCAGGTCACAGTCTGTGTGCCCGTTGGAACGATTGTCTCTTAGTGTCAAAGCCTCCCTTCTATACACGCTTTGTGACACTCGTGCCAGACTGCAGTTCTTACTCCTCCTTTTAAGATACTTCCTACTCGGTTCTGAGAATAGGAAGCACTACAGGGAGATGAGGCAGAGGGAAAATGGAAGGGACTTCCCCCTTGCGTTCGAAGGCTTCCTTGTATAAGGACTGTCCTGAGAATGACCCTCAGCTTCACAGGCAGTACGTGCCCCAGGCATTGTTCCCTTCCTAAATGTCTGGGTGCTGGCTCCGCGGGAACCTTCCCCAGGATGATAACCCCATTGCCTTCTTTTTCTTCCCCACCCCTAAGGAGAGTAGCTGTTTGTTTACCTGAACTGTACTTGGTACCAGAAGATTCTGAGATTTCCTTGGTCATGTCCATGCCCTTTAATAACCACTGATCTTCTTTCCAATGGGAAATGAGATATTAGTAATTTATCATATGAAGTCACATCACATTTAACTAAAATTATTGCTTCCTGTTGACCGTCATGAAATATCCCGAGAACCAAGTGTCCTCAAACCTGAACTTCTGCAGCGGTTATGAGGACTGTGAGAACTGCGGGTGGGTGGCCTCATCACTGGAGAACCCAAAGACAGAAAAGCGTAAGTTCATGGCTTTTAATTCTCAGCTCAAGTAATAGAGAACAAAAGAGCTTTTATGGCAATCTTAAAAGAATTTCTCCTTTCTTGTATTTGAAGGGCTGGCTTCTCATAAAAAGTAGAGGCATATTTTAATTACCATATTTTACTGTGTATAATGCGCACTTTTTGCCCAAATTTTTGCGGGAAAAATAATCCTTATACACAGATTTTACATGAGTGGCACTAATTCCATGTCTATATATATATATAAATGTTCTTAATTCTTTTATTTATGCTTATGCATTAAAAAATGTAAACCTAGAAAGCAATAACAATATCCATATGCAAAAGAATACCCTGGAATATGATCATCGGTTTTGTTTCTAAATATAAATAAATTAAAAATTGAATTAAAGAATAAAAACAAAACATTTTTTTCCTGAAAGTTGGGGCCAAAAACATGGGTGTTCGTTGTACACAGCAAAACACGGTGTGCTGATTGTAGAATTACAACACTTGCCGGCCCCTCGTGAGAACGGACACTGGCTGGGAAGGAAAGTGTGGCTGAAACGTGTACGGTGACGTCTGAGTGGGCTCAGACAATGCTGAGCATCTGAAAACTCCAAGGCTTTCTAAGACTTACCTAGTGGTGGAAGCAGTCTACCTTGCCACATGCGAGGAGACTGTCCTGCAGGTCTTCAGTAATTCTGCGAGGCAAAGAACTCCAGACCAACGAGCCGAGGTGCTGACTGAGGAGAAGGGTCGTGGAAGAAAGCTATTTATATCAACTACGGTCATGGAACTAATTATAGAAATGGGGACCATGGAAGGTATGCATATTTTATCCCTTGCTTGCCATTTTTTTCATAGAGGTAGAGACGGTTCTGTCTATCCATAAAGCTCACACAGATATTTAGATGTATTGATACTTGCTGGCCCTGGGTGTAATTCTCAGCTGCAGTCCTTGAATGCCACTTGATTTGGAACACAGTTATCTTCTCTGCACCTTGATTTCTCATCTTTAAATGGAGATAATAGTAGCAAGTCCTTTACAGGTTCGTGAGCAAGATTGAATGTACGATAGCATATAAAATGATTAACACCTACCTTACATTTAATTGGTTACTGTCCTTGCTAAAAGAAAAGCAGGCCCCGTATCATTGGACTAACTTAATTTAGATAGAAAAGAACAGTAATGAAACAAATGTAAGTTGTAAGATGGAGGGACCTTTATTTCGAGCACAAAGTCTATAGACTTTCAGTCTGTAGTTTCAAATGGTACAGAGATCTGGTCATGAAGTTAATGAACAGGGAAGCTGGATGCAGATCTCAGGCTCCTCCCCCTGAGTACAAGGCTGCTTCCATTCAGATGTGATTTATTTGGCTGCAGAATGTTTGCAGTTTCCTTCTTTCCGGGTGAGCGCTGCGGGTGATCTCCGTGATGTTGAGACCCAGCAACAGCCCATGAGGGGTTTATGGATTTGGACAGACTGCGGTTCACGCTTTCTCCTACCCCTCGTTCCCATTTCCCCAGGGCTATTCCATAAGGGGGGGTGGGGACATGGCTAGAGTTAGATTCAGGAAGAGCTGCTATGGGAAAAGGAAGAGTTGAAAAGATTTTTCAACTCTTTGAAAAAGTTGAAAAGTTGAAAAGATTTTTCAACTTTATGGAGGTGTAACTGACAGACAAAATTCCAAGATATTGCAAGTGTGCACATGATGATTTCATACACATATACATTGTGAAATGATTTCCCTCGTTGATTTAGTTAACATCTCCATCGCCTTACATATCCATACTTGCCTTCTTTTCTTTTTGGTGAGAACGTTGAAGCTCTGTTCTCTTACCAAATTTCAATACAACATTACAGCTATAGCCATCACATTGCACATTAGATCCTCAGACCTTATTTATCTTATAACTAAAAGTGCATGAGTGAGCAGACAGGAGATGGAGGATTGACTATTTGGGTATAAACCCAAGTCTGTCTTTTTTTATTGTTGTTCAATTACAGTTGTCCCCATTCCCCTCCCCACTCTCCCCTGCCCCACCCACCACCACCCACCACCACCTCCCACATTCAGTCCCCCCTCCCCCATTGTCTTTGTCCATGGGTCCTTTATACATGTTCCCTCATTTAACCTTCCCTTTCTTTCTCCCATTGTCCCCCCTACCCCACTCTGGTCTCCGTCAGTTTGTTCTTTATTTCCATGTCTCTGACTGAGCTTGGCCCTCCCTCTCTTGTATCTGGTAGAATCACCGGGGACACTAACATTGGGGTGGAGGTAACCACCTCATTTCTCTGTACTTAAGGGAACTCCACCCCCTTGCTTTATTAGACAGCCAGATAACCGCGTTCATTGTTGTTTTATTTAGCAGTATACTCAGAAAGGTAGAAAATACAAGATATGATCACAGTCATAATACACAAGGCTTCCCTCTAATCACTATTTTTTCCCATAACTTCATGGAATTATAATGAACAGATTATTTTAAAAGGAAAGCTTAACAAGATAAAGCAATGTGGTACTGCAGCCCAACTAAAGCTATGTACATATGCATACATAATTTATAATTGATGTGTAACTCGTCTGTATATAAACACCATACTTCATTGAGGTAAAATAGCGCAGCAAGGTTAAAACAAATGGATAAGCTCAATACAGGCTTTGCAATGCCACTGAAAGCTACTTCACTAGCGTAAAGGCCTCCACCATGCTGGTAGTAACCCACTGGTAAATATTCACACTATTTATATTTTGCTCCCTTGAAAACTAAGCCAAAATAAATATATTTTAAGGCAACCTTTGGAATTGTCAGCCTTTCTTATTTTGTCTGCATTGTGGTATATGCTATTCACAGTGACATTTCAAATATTGAACAAGGAAGAACGAAGATTGGCAAATTCACCTTGCATCAATCTTACCTTCTTATAAAGTTTCTCTCTAATGTACACCAAAGTCGTACTTTATTAAATTTATGGGGGTGACTCGGGTAATAAGATCATACAGGTTTCAAGTATATACTCCTATGATACAAGATCTATATATTGCATCTTGTGTCCACCATCCACAGTCATACATTTTAGCAACCTTCCACTCCCAATTTTGAGGAGTAATATTATCGCTTTTTGGCTCGTATCTGCTTACCGAAAACTCCGCGTTACAGATTTTCCATTTTGATTTCATATTTCGAAAAGCATCTACTCAAGTCTCAATGCTATTTTTGAAAACAAAATTCAGAAAATGAGAACTCGTATAAGACAGGGTGCCCTGTCTGCAAGCTACTCGACACCGCCGCTCACTTCCATTGTGTCTTTGGAAAGATAGACTATCCAGTACACAAGGTTGAACCCCGCAAACGCGACCGGGAAGAGAATCCGAGAGTACTGATCTATTTTGCTGGTGCCTCCGAAGGCTGGGGAGAGCGGCGGGGGAGTGATGGGAGTTGATGGTAAGACAGGAACTCTGGTGAGGACGTGGCTGGCCTCGGAGGGTGGAACTATCGGTAAGGTCAGGGAGGTGATTCTTTTCTTCAGATGGTACTTGGAATCAGGATGCTGCGGGAAAAAGACATAAACAGTCAGCCTACGTAAAGAATAAAGTCCGCTTATTCAGATTCATTTTTTTCCATCATTGGTGCCTATTTATTGACTACTTAACTACTGTGTGAGATGAAATATCAGCAAATTTGTCTAGTATTTGATGGTGCTACTCTTCCAAGAAAGCAGCAAAACAGTTTTTTTAATTGATTTGCTTTCATCCAACATCCTATAATTTAATACATCAGCAGTTGATGCTGGGCGTGTTCCATGTCCCAGGGACCATGTTGAGCGTTGTGCCATTAGGAGGAGATGAGCCAGGGCACAGAGCGGATCCGCCCCTTGTTACCGTAAACCCACAGCACAGTGAGTGTGGGCAATGAGAGGGCAAAATTCAAGAGGAATATGTAGATGTCAGTTCATATAGGACAACATATAGGATATGTTAGTTCATATAGGGTAAAGTAACAGCCTAGTTAGTTGATATCATTCTCCTAAATACATTCCTAGCCTACGTCACCATCTTTGCCCGTTCTAAAATTTGAACCACTGAGATTAAGGAGATATCTAGGAAGGTGCTCATGTGCGTTAAAAGCCAGTGACAAAGTATAAATACCCTGAGACTGAACAGGATGACGATCGATCCCCTGAAGCACAACTGCCTCTTAGCTCAGAAGTTCTATATTGAGAGCGTTCTGCTTCCTATTCAGAAATTCTCCACTGGCTTTCCTCCATCTTAAGTGACCAAAAAATGATTCATTCCCTAACCTCAGAACTGTTATATGCTCTTCTCTCTCATTCAACTTTCTGTTCCATTGAAATCATAAGACAATCGATTTTAGTCCTGAAAGGGACACTTAGCACGCGGATTGATAGGTGAGAGAGCCAAGACCCAGCTGGGGGAAAGCGTCTCCCCCACCCCCACCCAGCCGCACAGCTTGCTTCATCCCCAAACTCTCTCATCCGGAAAGCACGGGGCCTCATGCAGAGACTCTAGCTCTGGTTGCCTTCGATTCCTTTCACACTGTTGGAGACTGGGCGGCCTGGATCTGATTCTCGTCTTCGCTGCACCCTGGAAGAGTCGCTCTCCTTGTGGCCAGGCCGTCCTTGCGGGGTCTCTCCTTCAAACACCTGCTGCACATCCTCCCTGCTCTTGTAAAACCACCTCGTCTCCTCCCTGGCAGCACAGTCACCACTTTGTTGCCTGGCGGGGAGCGTTACTCACGTGGGCAGACTCCTGTGGCTTCAGCCGGCAGCTCTGCAGAAGCAAGGCGAGGCCGCCACCTCCCCTGTGATGGCTAAGCCACAGGACCAGAATGACCCACCGGCGCAGTGACATTTGGACTGTAGGAGACAACAACCCAGAGAGCCTCTTCTCTCTGTATTCCCCCTCTCAAATTTTGCTGTTTGATTTGTTTGATCATCTAAATAATAATAGTCATCATAGAGAATTCAAGCCCACTGTGCTTTTAGGGAGCACGGAGAAATCTGTTTCTTCACCAAAAGCAAAAATGAATCTGTGAAGTCAAGTCTAATGTGTTGGGACTGTGGTGAATTTCAAGCAAAGAATATCTTTGTTACCTATGGGCTAGTAATATGCGAGGCACTCTGGACAGAACTAAATACATCATAGGTCTTGGAGGTAGGAGATCATTTAAAATAGTGGAGGGACCAGTCTGCTGATCTGAGACAGAAAATAAGTGATGCTTCCTGTTAAAAATATCTGACAGGCCAGGACTCCTGTGCCCAGGGTCACAGACATTGACCGTGAACAGGACCAGAGGAGTGGTACTTGGGTCTTAATGTGTGCTGCCTCTCTCAGAGAATCAGCGTAGCACCGTCCTACGAAAGCTTCTATCATGTTCCTAAGATTCCAGTTTGAATTTTCATTCAGTAAATATGTCATTAATCTATTCTTCACCTGACACAGGAAAGTGTGTCACTGTTTCATTCTCCAAGAAGTATCCTCCTGCCAGATGTATGGAACGTTAAAATCTTTTCCTCTAGCAAGATTTCTAAGGATCATGATGAAGTCGAAAGAGGGCAAGCCTTCAGAGAGATTTTCCTTCTAAATTTGTCTTGGCTTTTAATATCATGCCTTGCCTGTCTGAAACCTGTGGGGTTTTTTTCTTTTTTTTTTTTAGAAAGAAAGGGGGCAGACATTAAAAAAGTTTGCTGATGTGAGAAGGTAATTATAAAACATAATCTGCCATAGAAACATAAAGCATTGTTTTATCTCTCTCCTTTTTAGAGATGTTGGTCGGGGGAGTTATTTGTCGATCTCTTAGCATTGTTAGTGTCAGAAATGGCTTAAAATGAGGTTGCCAAATACTCCTTGCCCAGACTTAAGCAACATCATTCCAGTCTAAGCACCATGAAAAATGTAAGCACATTGGCATTAGCCTGGAATGAAAGGTTCCGTACAACAGGATTCCGCATTTCCTCATTTATTTCCCCAGTCTCTATGGAGGGTTGTGTAAGAGCTGAGAGGACCAGAGAGTCAGAAAGCTCTAGGTTGCAGGTCCGTATATGCTACTCAGCTGCAATACTTCCACATGTCAGAGAATTCATCAACTCTCCCTAAGCTTCGACTGACTATCTTTAAAGTGATTTTTTCCTTTTCCCTAAGAATTTGAGAAAGACTATGTTGTATATATGCACACACACACTTTGTACACTTTTTTACTTGCTTACCTGCTATGACTCTTTCAGCTATCATAACATACTTCCTTGGAAATATTGTTTCTGTTATGCCTTATCACCATTCCTGACATGAATGGGAGAGGGCATATTATTGTCATGTATAAGTGCTCTACAATGCCTGGCCAGCGCAGAGAACATAGTATATGCTTAATAAACATATGGTGGATCAAAAACGAAGGAAAAGCTAACCATTTTTCAAGATTCTTTCAGTAGCCAGGCAAAAAGAAAGGAACAAAAGGTCTTATGATTATATTACATTATATTTTAGCATATTATTTCACATTACGTGATGGGTACCATATCTACATGCTTACTATTGGCGAGCATGGCACAGCACTTCTCAGGTATTATTTTGCTTGTTCCGAGAAGGAATCTGTAATGTAATAACGCTATTTTCATTTTGGAGATGAACAAGTGAAGGCTTAAGCAGGAAGCTCACACGAGTAATAATTGTTGGCACCTGAATTCAATCCCTCTCAGATTCCAAAGCTCACGCTCAACAGTTACTGTTTCTTCCCATCCGCTTTCCAATGTAGGGCATGGTTTTTCAACCACAGAGCCACTGACATTTTGGACAGGGTAAACCTTTGTTGTGGGGGACTGTTCTGTCATCGTGGAATGTTGAGTAGCATCCCTGCCCTCTCTCCGGACCTCGCCAGTATCCTCTGGGGGGAAACCCACCTACCATTGAGAATCACTGAATCACTGATTAGAGTTACAACTGTCCCACAGCCCAACAGTAATTGGAGGGATTTCTAGCAGGCAGCAAAGATATGCTCAAGGAAAGGCATGAAGCTTGGCTAACTAACATACGTGCTGAATAATCAGCTCCTGGATAATTGGGAATTCACAGTACAGGAGACTGGATGCCAATTTAAAAGAATCACATTGAATTTCTGAAATGAAAAGAAAAGCCAATTTTCCAAGCCATTCAAGCCACAGGTTTGCACCAGACCCCGCCCTCCTGTTCATTGTAAGCTCAGCAGCTTCACTTGATGGTAAAATAGGCTTTTGTGGAGTCCAGATGAGGGCTCAGCTTGGGGCTGTCATTGTTTTGAGTGGAACACCTGTGGTTTTGCATTTTTCCAGGGCTCCCCTGCTGCTGAGTGCCATCCTGCTCTGGGTATTTTTAGAGCACAGCTTTGTTTTAATTAACAGCATATTGCAAAGGTACTTTGAATCAAACTGGACTTTATGACAATCAATTATATGATGTAGGGATAAGGCATTTGGGAAATACGTAAAGCAATTTTGATATAATGTTCAATGAGTCTAATATATTACAAAGGGAGGGGCACTGGGTTACCTCTCAACAGACAGGTTCGAACCAGGGCTGCATTCCTCAAGGAACTAACACTGCATCTGCTCCTAGAGCCAGCAAACAGGGGCATCAAAAATATGACAAAAATTTTTTTGAAAACACCTAGCGTTTAACATTATTTTAAACTATCAGATTATTTTAAACTAGTCTGTCACTATGGAGAAAATAAGCACTCTGTCAAATTATCTTGCACTTACACTACAGCTGGTAGATTTAAAAACAGCTGAACCCAGAATTTCTAGAGAGAAGCAGCTTATTGGACCAGTGATCTGGTGGGTCCATGGTGCTAGGGGCGTGTCTGGAAACCATATGGGAAGGTTCGGAGGCTGAAGAATGGAATGTTAGATGGGGATTTGATAGCAGGTACGGGGGAAGAGCTAACCACCTGCACCCCTCAGCCAGCCCACCCCACCCCCTCTGTAAGTCACACAGTGACAGGGCCATGAGAAGGGGCACCAGGATCTTTCAGGTGCTGAGGGTCTCAGACGGTCTTAATACAATCCTTAATTCTACTGAGTAATGGTAGAATTACTCAAACAAATCTTGGCAATATTTGAAACAGAGGAGGTAAATCTCTCAGTATTCTGTGCTTCATATCTCTCTACATAGGTGGGGGCAATGTGGCAATGGCCCAGCAGACACTGCAGCCTTGAAGAGGATTCCGGAAAAGACATATGTCTTAGTTCCTTCTCTATTCCCAAGTTTCTAGCAACTGACTTAGTGTTTCTAGAGCAGGACCAGACTCGTGTTTCTGTTCCCTGTTTAGGCATCACTTCCTTCAGGGTGATGACCACTCCAGTCTGAGTTAGGTACCCTGGCGTGACTCTTTCTCAGCCCCCCACATACCTAAACACAGCCTTTATCTCATCACATACTCATGGCTCATTGGTTCGTCTCTTCCTGCTTGAGAAGACGCTCCATGAGGGAAGAGAACCCTACCGATATGACTCACTACTATATCCTCAGCATTCTACAAAGCGTCTGGCACATAAGAGTACTTAAGACATTCATTGAATTCACAAGTGCTCGATAAATGAGTGCTAGGTGAAAAGAAAAAAAATGAATAAATGAATTAATAATGCAATCAGTATAAATGTAACTATTGTCCTGACTAATGACATTTTGATCCATTTTGTTTGTAGATAATTTACCAAGAACACCATACCTCCACTGAAAAAGAAAAGCCACGTTGGATGTGTTGATGGGTCGGCGGGGAGGGAGGATTCTTTTAGGAATAAGTAACAAGGGCTTAGATTTTTAAAATGACAAGGAAGCTAGCAAAGCATACCTCAGACGCAAGTTCTGAAACACGAAGACAAGAACAACTCTCTAAGGCCAAGATAATATACCAGATAAAAACAAGAAGGATAAATACTATATAAGTAGAAAAGAAAGCATGGACAGTTCCTTCTCAAAACCTAAAAAAAATAAAATCTCCAGTTCCAAATGCCTTAAAAGCAGAAAAATAATTAATTAGTCTATAGAACACTTCTGAGGATTTAGTTTTAGGTATTCCTTCCAGTTTAAAATGCCTGAATTTCTTTGTCATTATCCTATTGTAAGGTCGAAATCAGTGATAAACTTTTCTCCACATTCATTACAAATAGTTTCTTTTGAAAAGCAATGAGTCCATTGAAATGTACAATTTAGAATCACATAAAATATCCAAGCACTTATTTTATTTCAACTTCACCATTGGCTTGCTATTCCAATGCCCAAGTTACTCAAATAATGTTATTTTGATTACAACTGAATAGGCATTTTTAAATGTCATGGTATTTGAAAGGAAAAAATGACCTAGCAATCATAATATACCATTGTGTTATAAAAATTGCAAATGTATAATTTCTGTTTCTCTACATTATATAAGGCAAACTGCCAAGTTTTGACATAAATAAAATATAAATGTTCTATGTAATCATCTGTATTTATTTTTGATATCTGCAAGATTTGTATTGTTTAATTATTTTTCTTTTTATACTTTGACCTAGGTTTTTAGAAATGAAATTCTACTTTTCATTGCCTTAAAATATTTTAAGTAGATCCATGTTTACAAATGTATTTTTCATTAGAAAAAAGGAAACTTGCAGAGCAAGTACTTTGAAATTATATAAATGCAGTATTTTATCCAGCTTCTCAAAGGACTTGTTCATTGTGTTACTATTTTAGAATTGCACAAAGTAGTTTATATGAAGACCTGAGATCTTAAATTATATCTTATTAATAAATTATACCTCTAAAATAATAGACTAAGGGAATAATAACTCCATTTTTCCAAGGATTTGAAATCATAGTCTTATCAGTAATATATATTTTAAAAGAATTTAAGTGAAGAAGTTGGTCTTTTTATTTCTCTGTCAGATCAATAAGCATATTCAAAGTAATTGGAGTTATTTTTTTACCCTGTATCTCATGAATTTCTTTTAATTTTTACTGTTCCTCAAGTAGCAAACTGTTAAACTGAATTCCGATAATCATTATTCTCCCCTTATAAGTGTATGTTAATATATAACCTTTGGACATATGTCAATTATATACCTATGTAAATACAGATGGCTTACAACATGATTACTTGTTTTTACAATCAAAATAATTCTAAAGAATACTTGCAATTTATTTTTTCTGAAACAAGTAATTTTCAAGGACTAAATCTTCAGACTGACATTTTCTTACAAAATGTATATATTTGTGACCCTTGAAAACATACCTATATTTAAAAAAATTATTAAGTCAAGGGAAGAATTTTGAAGATGACCTTAGCTCCATTCTGAAAATCTGTCCTGTCTCAGTGTTGTAGGAATGGTTGTAGGAATAGAAAATCTGTCCTGTCTCGGTGCGGCCTCTGTAAAGCTGTGGAGGTTAGGATTCTGAAATCAATTCCTAGTTCTTCTACCAATTAGTAACTCATAACTTTCCTCTCTGACACTCTGTTTTCGATTTGCAAGTGAAGTAATTAGACTGGATCACTGTATGGCATTTTTTTCTTTCTTAGTAAGGGATAATCCAAGAAAAATCTTTAAATTATATAGTTCCACTTATCACGGGAATAACCTTATTTTATTTCTTGGATAAAATGTAAATTCTCAAATAAGTTTCTTAGGTTATCAAAGAGAAAAGTTTCAGTAAAACTTTTATCATTTTTCAGCCAATAAATACCTGAGTATTTCAGAAGTGAAATCCAAACATTGTAAAACTTTTTATCATAACGGTTGACCAAAAATTAGCTGGACTGCACGTGATTTCATGATTTGGAAATATTCACAAGAATTGATTAAGTATAAGGAAATTTTCCGTTGAAAGTATCTGTATTACTAAATTTTACAGAGAAAAATATTCCTCTTTGCAAGAGCCACTATGTTTGGAGTTTATATAAAAATATGTACTTGTCAATCAGCTCTATAATCCTTTATAAAAGTGTTTGCAACTTCATGATTGGAAGAATTTACTCATATGTACAATTGGAATTTGGGAGCACATGTATTACCTTGAATTATTAATGCTGTCATTTGTTATTTATTCAAAACACCTTCAGGGACCAGAGCTTAGCCACAGCAAGTCAAAACTTAATTCATATAGGTATTTCTCACTGATTATGTCTTTGAATAAAACCATATTTATATCCACATTTTAATATGAACATGACCATGAAAATCTTTCCATATGAATCAAAAACTTGGCTTATGAGTCAGCATTCATAGAACCTAATACATCTCACCCTCATGGAATAAACCAACAAGCAGATTTTGAATAAAAATTGTTCCTTCCTTAGGAGTCCCTGTTTGTTTCCTTCAGACTCTGAAGTCTCAAAGGCTCATTAATAACTTTTTTTTAATTTTTTACTTTATTCTCCCTGGTTGGTTTAAGTGAACCTGTTCAAAGCAAACATCTAAAGGCTGAGCAGAATTCGCTTGTCTTTGAGAGCCCGGGACCTGCCAGCACCAGTGAGGGAGATGAAAGAGGACACTGAAAGTTTAGGGCAGAAATAAATGAAGGAGTGTTGCAGGCGTTTTCCTGTGAAGCTGGAAAAGAAGTCGGCCTTGGGACCAGGCTTATGTAACTCACGCTCAACTAACAGTACGTTTGGATTCTTTAGTCGTTTGTGATCAGGGGCTGCGTTACCTTTTTTTAATATAGTGGGTTAGCTTAGTAAAGTAAACAATTACCAAGACAATCTCGGCTTCCAAGCGCTCGGTGGCTTTGGGTACTGTCACTGGGGGCGTGGCTGCAGTCTGCGCCTTCCTTTTGGCCTTCTGTGTCTGGAGATTGGTGAAATAGTTGACAGCTGCAAACTCAATAAGAGCAGAGAAGACGAAAGCGAAGCAAACAGCTATGAACCAATCCATGGCGGTTGCATAAGACACTTTTGGCAAGGAGTGCCGGGCGCTGATGCTCAGAGTGGTCATGGTTAGAACAGTGGTGATCCCTGAAATGGAGAAGAGTGAGAGGTGCAGAATTAGCATTTGGAATGCAAATATAAGCTGAAATGTGAATATGCTGGTGACGAGGATGAAACACTCTCCAAATGTGATTTTTGCTGTTATTTTATTGTTTTATAGTTGTTCACAATTACTTTCATAGGTATTATCACTTTTGTATCCTTAATACCTACTGTGACTAACTGTACATTGTAATAATTCAAAACATATTTTGAATTGTTTCAGCTTAACTATTGTAAAATTCAAGTCATGAAAAATTCTAGTTGCTTACTTCTTTAGAAAACTTAAAGCAAATTATCACTAAAATAATAAAACCTTGAACTTCTGACCAATTGTCATAGCTGATGGAATCTTTTATCATATTTAAGAAATTTATCAAGTATGGTAATAATCATAAATTAGGTTCCTCAGTTTTTTAAATTCCCAGCGTGGTTTTAAGGTAAAATATTTACTAATGAGAAAACAATTGCATCCTTTATCTGCCAGCAGTTTTCTGTCTTGAATTATGACTTGGTGAATTTATACTATTTGAATATGGTCAAAATCATAATATAGATATTCTTTTATAATTTACAGAAAAACGTATTTCAATACAGTAAATTAAAAAGTCAAAATTCATCTGAGATTTCAGTTCAATTTAGGTCTTCCCGAGGGACTGCTAAATTCACAATCATGAAAACTCAGAGAAAATGGATTTAGTTAGTGATGATATTTTTCTGTTATATCTCTTTTTCTTGTTTTGTTTCATCAAAACTAGTAGTGATTCTATACATCATAAATGGAACTGAATAGTTAGGTTGAACCATGGGAAATTAGTAATATTTAACTATTTCTAGACCTACAAAATAGCATTTCTTATGGTTCAACCAAATTAAAGTGAGAAACAATTTATATGTTACTGGGTTCAATAACTTAGCCTTTGCTTTTATGGATTTATATGTCAGATTTTATGTTTATGCTTTTTCTTGGTTATAAAAAACCAAATCAAGATTTTTTTTAAAAAAATCCTTATTAAATAGGACATATGAAAGTCACAGGAAACCAGCCAGAATTCTCGCTGAGACAAATTTTTTGTTGATTCACTACGCAACTTGCAATACGATAAGGGTCATTTTACACGATACAAGTGTCTGAATGAGATACGAGCCTATTTCCTTTGTGGACTGAAAAAATGCACTGGCGTGAATATTTCCCTAAAGTGCCCCAGGCATGGGAGCTGGAGAATGAATGGGAATGGAGCCCAAAGAGCGAAGCATACCGAAGACCGTTCTGGCGGGGACAGACTCCTTATTAATCCAGAAGGACACCTGGGAGAGAATGACGGTCATAATGCAAGGCGTGTATATCTGTATCATGAAGTAGCCCATCTTCCTTTGCAAGTGGAAATAAACTGTCATTATTACGTATTCACCTGTTGGAAGACACATACATCAATGTTATGGTTGTTGACAGTGCGTTAAAAAAATGCAGCTGGGAATAAATCTCGCAGGTCTTCAAATTAACACAGGCTAGAAGAAAATCAGCAAAGGCATATTTTAATGTGTGACAAAGGCATTGATCAGCAGATGATAGATCATATCAGCTCATTGTTTTGGGTGGGGTTCTTTGTGTCATGTACCTGCAAAACTACTCATTCCAAGGAGACACAAATCTTCATGTGCACATGGTTGCAAAAATCAGCTTAAGGAAAGCTACTCATCACTTCAAAACATCAAGCTTATCTGAGAATGGCCGGCACAGAGGAAAAAGAAATAGATATTTTAAAGGTGCACACCAGAGTCACCTTGCAGAATTACATACATGTATTGGTCAACTTCTCACCTGTGTTAGATTTAATCGTCTCACTGGATACTGTTTGTCCAATCAGATCATACTGGAGGAGGCTGGAAGATTCTTCTGGGACTTCAACTGAGTACAGTGGTCCTTTCTTCCACGTATATATGATTTCACTCTTAGGGTAGGCATCTGAATTTTTTAAACAAATTAAACATAACAGTGAATCTGACTAGTGGTGGTTTTTTTCTTTCAAAGAAAATATTTTTCTATATAAAAAGGAAATGTGGACAGAAATTTTCTTTAATGCTTTTCTTTAATCTGGACAACTAAAACCTCTGACTATGACAGATATGATTAAGTAAATATATTCCTGGAATCACACTTTGACTGTCACAGTATTATTTCTCTTTTGCTTTCCAGGCTCTGATTAAAACCAAATAATTGTGTATTTTGAATGCATTATTTAAAACTCTCGGAAGTTTGTTGTGACTTACAACTCCCAAACTTGAGTGGGCAAGCGTGCCCGTCCATAGGAAAGTTAACCAGCTTCATAGGACAGTCAGCGTTGATGGTAAGCCTAGGGACATTGAAATGAATGGTTCTGAGTTAGTGTGATGGACAGCTCAGTTGGGCAGAGGAAGTAGAATTGGAGAGACCTTACCTCATAGTGTACAGAATGGTCCCATTCTGCATTATTCTGAAGAGTTTGTTAGGAGTTGTCATGTTGTGAGCAATTGATTTTTTGCCATTCCTGAAAAAAGTGTCAGGTGTCCAGATTTTACTGACCATCAAGTTATTCAAACTCAGAATCTCAGTTGGCCCCCCGAACTTCAGTCTCTCGTCGGTCCAGGTCTGGCGGAAGAAAACGTCCATGGTGTACTCCTAAAAGAGAGTGAGATACTCACGCAGGCTGAGGGGGCTGGTTTGTTAAGAATGGTTTTTTCACTGACTTCTCTGTGCAATTCCTAAAACTTAAGGAATAAAGCAAGGTTTCATGACAATAACCTGTCAGGAAAGCTATAGTTTCAGTGAATTCTTCTTGATCTCAACCTAAGAGTTTGTATTGTTTTTAAAGATAGCGCTGTGTTATGCAAACTTTCCTTCTTAACCTTGACCATCCCCCACATACTTCTTTTTGCCGGCCGTCTCTCCATCTGTCGACCTATCAATTTCCCAATCCTTCATTTAGGAGAAAAATATGAAAATACTTGCAGTCTAGGTTTTGTGCAGCTCTCCCTACCATCAGTTAGTCTAACCCTTCCCCTTAGCAACCTGTTCACCATCCGAGGTGTCTCCAGGCATCACAATACCATTTAGTAAAGTTCCAAGCTGAACTTCGCCAGGTGGGCGTACTCGGGCTGCACATCTTTGTTATTTTATATTGTCCTCAGAGAACATTACAGTAAATGTTCCCATGAACACTCAAAAACAGCATCATTCAAGTAAGCATAATAATCATCATGAGTTTTAGTTTATGGCTTTTATGAAATAACATTAAAAATATTAAGAATGATGACAAGGTTCATTGCAAAAGTCAGTGATAGATATCAACATAACTATATAAAAATATTGCCAATAATTGCTTTACCTACTTTACATGTTCTTTTATGAGACCTGTTACTATAAGTGGTGATTATATTTTTAAAATATAATTTGACACAATATATTAATATAATAATGATCCAAGCTGTAACAAGTTTCAATTATACAAATAAAAAGGAGACAGATTCATAAAATAAAGTTCCAAGTATCCCCAGATTTCAAATACTACAGTAGAATATGGTTGTGGTTGTTTGTACTTGGGTGACTCAGTACTCACATGACAAGTATGATAGAAAATAATTGAGGATTCTGGTTAATGAAGAGTCTTAAGACATTTATCTCTTAAAGTCCTCTTCCCTGTCTCTTCCTCTTCCTTAGTATCTTTCTTTTTATTTTTCCTCTTTCTTTTCCTCTTTTCCTCTCCCTTTTTTCTCTTTCCTTCTTCCTTTATTCTTTTCCGTGCAAAAGAACAGACCATGAAAAAGTCTCTAAAAACTTTCTATCCAAAAGTAGAATTTCCCTAATAAAATGTAATGAGGCACTTCTTTAAAAAGGTATGTTTATTCCAGTTTTAATATTTATATGTTACCTTTAGGGGAAAATGCTACCTAAGAACTGTGAAAGCATTTATAATATACTTTGTTCTAGAAGACTAGTTCAGATTTTCATGGCCACTTACTATAAATATCCTTCTACGAACCCACGGCCATCTGTACCTGGAGCAGGGTCCCCAGAACACCCACTGGTCTGTTCACAGCATAAGAGGTGAAATGCATTAGCCTTTCCAAATCACTCCCTTTACCCTTTTAATTAAATATGCTGAAAATGATGTACTACCAAAAAAAGTTCTATGCCTTAAGTTTCACAGCCATTCTTCATATACTCTTACATGGCATCTTTATTGGATTTTTTTGTTTTGCTACCTCAGACATGTACTAGGACTTCATAAAGACAAGGAAATCTTTTCTTTGCAGGGAAGAACCAGTGTGTGACATATGGACGGAAGAGAGGATATCGTCCCACAAGACCCCTCAGATTAAAGTGTTCCAGCAGAGCCATCCGTCCGTGGGGGAGAGGAAGCAGTCAGCTGCTCCAGTGGCCGAGCCCTCCCGGCCCGGGTTCCCGTATGGAGTGATGGTGCCTGGTCACTACGCCCATCGTCGTCAGCACTGGGACGTGGCCCCCTCCCCCTGAGTAAGTTACCCTCTTCACGCAGAGCTCACTCACCATCTCCACGTCTGACACGGGCCCAAAACTGGTCACATAAATGTCTGTTTTGACTTCAGTGACAGCACCTGCAATTATCCCAGAAGGATGGGGGCAGTTACCCCAGTGATGTTGAAGGAACTGAACTCAGTGATGCTACAACAAAGCCCCCCTTCACGGCCAGAACCTGCAGCCCATCCTAAAGTAATCCCAGTAGGGGGCCCTTGAGTTTTTCACCTCTGAAAATTCACACCAGTTGCCTTATTTTGAATTTGATATGGTCAATTTGGGGAATTAAGGAAAAGAGAAGTGGGTTAGCACTCTAATGAAAATTATAACAGTAGCTAACATATTGATGATTTTAATGGGACAAATGCTAAAAAAACCCCATTGTTTTACACAGAGAATATAACTCACCATTCACACAACTCTGTGAAGCAAGCAGTGTTCATGCACTCCCACTACTGTTGGGGAAACGGAGGCTCACAGAGTTCAAATAACTCACATTTAGGGTTGCTAATTGAGGGGCAGAGACTGGATGGGAATATGCACGTGGCCTATCTCGGGGACCCCAGCACCTTCCCACTCGGTTTCCCTTCTGAGGCCCCTGGGCCTTGCGATGGCGGTGAGGGGAAGGAGAGTCCAGGTGCTCGGTCTGCTAAAGGGTCTCTCTCACCTCCAAATCCCGGCCGGAGCCGATTGTCGTAGCCTTCCAGCAAGTTGTCCAGGATCCGACTGATGTTCTCTGGGTAGAAGTTTCCTTCATCTTCAAGTTTCCCTAGGGCATTCTCTACCCTGTGAGTAGACAGGCAGTGATCCTCACCCCCAGCCTCAGAGAAAATGCACTGTTCAATCACCTTGGCTTCCCCACCACGACTACATGCTACACCACCCAGGCTTTTCGTGATTTGGTATAGAAGTCACCCAGGGGGTGTGTGCTTTCCCTTTCCTCTCAGCTAAAGAGAAAAAGATCAGGAAAAAATAATCTTACCATAAAATCATGTACAGCCAGGGCAGTGGTGATGCCATTCCGCAGTGCATGGGAATGCCCACTCTGTCTTCCTCCTGGCTTATCCTCCCCGCTAACCAGCTTCTCTCTGCCAGTCAACTAGAGGAACCTCCTGGACCCCTCATGTCCCTCCTCCTTGCTGGCATCCAGCCAGTGGTCCAGTAGATGGTGAGGTTGCCAGGAAGATTTTGAGGGTCCGCCTTGTTCTCTCTGTACTTGTTTTCGTCTTTTCACGTGGAACACGGTGGCTCATGCCCTTAGACCATGTCCTGGTGGACACTCAGCCTCCTCTGACTGACTCATGTGGGAAATGGGAGTCAGGAGGCACAGTGCATGGCTGGAGAGCGGTGACAATAATTGAATAAGGCATCAGGGCAGATTAGAAGGAAGAAATCCACCACTAGGTTTGGCATGGAGCTCGCAGAGCCCTGTGAGAAAATCTGGAAAGCGGTGGCATCTTGCTGATTGAGATTATGTTCCAGTGGGCTTAGCATTTATTATTTCTGTGGTTCACAGAAGGATTCCTGTGCAGCTCTTCCTGCTGAAGAAGTCTAATGCTACTGGAACCCTCTTGGGTTCTCTTTCTGATTTCATCAGCTTTCTTGCATCCGACCCACATTTCCTTCGTGTTTAAAAGTTTCCCTTAACTATTCATTGAAAAACCTCTAACACCGCCTACCAACTCCTGGCCACCTTGCTGTTGGATTACTGTTTTCTTCAAGTACTTTGCTGATCCTTCCCTTCAAAGGTGTGTCATCTCAAGCTAAGATACATAAATGGATCCTACCACTATTTTTAGAAACCTGACCGGTGTCATAAGTGCTGCCTATAAGAAATAGTGTTTGGAAATAAAATAGCTGATTAAGATTCCCCATGTAGAAATGACATAAGAATAAGGCATTTGTAGACACGGTTAATGATGATTTTGCTAGTACAGTCTTACCAGGCTTGCCGCAGATCAAAAGTAAAATATTTATATCCAAGAAATAACATTCTCTACCCAGTGTCTGGTAGGAACAAGAAGGAGTAAAAGAAGTATCTTTAAACATTAAAATGTTAATCTTTAAATTAAAAATTTAACACAGTAATGGAAAGCATTATACATTACTTATTTATTATTATGTATTAATATATATATATAAATTCAGAAACAGAAGAATAAGAAGCAACTGTCCCACTTCACCACCCTCCTGCCAAATCAAATCCACCCACTACCCACCCAGTTCACCCAAGCCTGGACCTTCAGAACCTACATTCTATGAAGGGGATGGCAACTATTGCAGACATATAGCACAGCCCTGCAAGTCATTTCAGAAGACGTGACGTAAGTCATTTGACGAGCATTTCAAGAGATTATAACCAAGAAGAGACAATAGATACAGGAAGAACGCAAGATTTCCTATGAGATAGTTTTTTCATTAAATTTATTGAGGTGACACTGATTAATAAGATTATGTAGATTTCAAGTGCATGATCTGTGTATTGCATTGTGTACCCACCATCCAAAGTCATACCGTCTTCCGTCACCATGTATTTGGCCCCCTTTACCCTTTACTGTGCCCTACACCCCCTTCCCTCTGGTAACCCCCATACTGTTGTCTATGAGTTTCAGTTTTACACTTCACATACAAGTGAAAGCGTATGAATCTTAGTTTTTTTCTGACTTATTTTGCTTGACTTATTGACTTATTTTGCTTTGCTTATGTTTTTCTGACTTATTCTTAGCTTGACATTCTCAAGGTCCATCCATGTTGTCACAAATGGAATATTTCATCTTTTTTTTTACTTTATCTTTATTGTATTTTTTCCATTACTGTTTAGCCCTCCATTAGCCCCTCCCCTCGCAATCACCACACTGCTGTCTATGTCCATGGGTCCTTTTTCCTCTTTGCTCAAACCCTCCCCCACCACCCCCCTCCCCGGGCTGGCAGCCTGTTCTTTATCTATGAGTCTGTCTCTGTTTTGCTTGTTAGTTCAATTTGTTCATTAGATTCCACATGTGAGTGAAATCATATGGTGTTTTTCTTTCTCTGACAGTTTTTTTTCCAGTTAGCACAATGTTCTCCAGGTCCATCCATGCTGTTGCAAAGGGTAAAATTTTCTTCTTTTTTTATGACTAAATAGTAGTTCATAGTATATATGTATATCACATCATCTTTATCCAGTCCTCTGCTAAAGGACACCTTGCTTGTCTCCATGTCTTGCCAACTGTACATAATGCTGCAATGAACATAGGGGTGCATATTATCTTTGTTAATAAATTTTTCAAATCAAAAAACACAAATTTAAGAGGGATTTAAGAAGTCCTATCTAAAAGAACACAGATATATGAATTCAAGGTTTATACCTGTTTGACTAGTATCAGTTCAATGTGACTTTTATTTATTATGTGCTTGTCACATGCTAAGAATATAAGAAGTTCTCAAAAATAATGCTCACTCTGAGGAAGCTCACATTCTAGATGTTCATAATCAATATAATAGAACTAACAAGAGACTGAGTGCTAAAAAAGATGGCTTATTAACTATGTGCTATGGAAACACAGTGAAGAGGCAGCTGTGTAGGGAGGGGGAATCTGATCATTTCATGAAAACGATAACACTTGAACTGAGCCTCAGAAATTGAGTAAACTTTGAGTAGATTAGAAAAGGCCATTCTGAGTTGTATGATGAGCTCAGAGGTGTGGCATTTCACACTGTGTTTATGAACACATAACTCCAAGAAACTGGAATATAGGAATCAAAGAGAAAGGAGCAAAGGACTGGAAGAGAAACCCGACTCCAAGAGAGGGACACCTGCATGCTTCTCACTGGAGAGTCCGAGGGGAAGCATGGGCGTCTCTGGGGGACCAGCTGGGGTTTTCTAAACTACCTGTAAGAGCACCCGTGTCTATGAGAATTGCCCTATGATTTCACAGGGTGGGGTCTTCTTTGTCACGCTTGTACTGCTTGATCCCCCATCAAGCCTGTCGATTAGGACACTTCGAAATCAAGTAACTTGTGTTCATTAGCAGGCAAGTTACTTCAGCAAATTATTTATTATCTCTAGACATCATCTTCATCCCCTGTAAAATGGGATTATGGGGTTTTGGTGAGGATTAAATGAAAAATGCATGAAGGTGTTTATTGCAGGGCACTTCTCATAATAAACAAGAGAGAAAACCATCCATCAGCACCATTACCACCATAATAATCATCCTTGTCATCATCATTTTTGGCCAAATCAAATCTTTTCTCTCCAGCATTTAGAAATGGAGTCCAAAAATTAGAGTTGGCCTGTGTCGTTTACTAAGGATGTCGGTGTTGGGAGGGCCTGTTTGGCCACATTCCCGAAACACGAGGAATGGCTGTGGATAGAGAAACAGAAATGCAGCAGTTGCACAGAAAGAAGCAGAGACACACCTCTGAAACCAAAACCAAACAAACACCCTGAGCTAAGAGCTGGCTGTACTTCTGACAGCCTCCTAGGTTTCCTTCCTTCACAACCTAGGTGTCATTTCTGTCCCTCAGGTCCTCTGGAAGCACAGTATCCTTATTACCAGATAAGTGGGTTAGTGTCACTAGCTCCTAAAACAAGGCATTTCATTCAGAAAACTGTATCCCTCATTTAAAAGCAAAATTTCAGGTTATGAAGGCACAGCATGGCACTTGGATGGCCTGCTTGACCCACCAGAGAGCAAACCTTGGCGGGGTCGACTCCTGAGTGTATTTCCAGGGCTTTCCGGAAAGGAACGTGTTAATTGGCATGTATTTGATCTTGCTGCTTAATGAATCTCTCACACCTCCATGGAACAGAAAAGCATTTTAGTAGACTGCACGAACTCTTTCAGGCCACTAGGGGACTGCTGAGCATCATCTTCTGGTGCTGCCCATGCCCCAGAATCTGCCTATTTATCATGAGCTTGGAGGACAGGCGAGAGGACAGAATTTTGGGTTCAAGCCCAGTAATGAGCTCTGGGGAAATGTTGTGGAAGAGCAAGCAGAATGGAAGTCTATTAACATGGGTTCTGCTGGACTTGGATAAGATGTAAATCCCAAACCTGCTGCCATGTAAGGATATAGTCTCAAAGCAAGTGATAAAAATAAACATTCGAAACTGTCGTGGAAAGGTCAAAGGCCTTCATGAGAATAATGGTATCCTTCATGTCATCATATTACATGACTTAATGTTTCCTCTAAGGGTAAAATATAAGAGGGTTGCTATTTATACAGGAGTGATTTAACCTGAGGAAAATAAATAAATAATGGCGGAGGGATCTTTAGAGCAGAGGCTAATAGGTGTTTGGTGCATAATTTGGAGCTAATGACTCATCAGTGACTCATGATGTTGCACAAAAAGCAAACAACCTACCTCCCCCCCAAAACTGGGGAAAGCTCTCTAACAAAACCTGACCGTCAATGAAACAAATGAATTATTTAAAATAGACTCTGAACAGGCTTTCGAGAGAGCATGCTCGGAGCAGAATGTCTCGAGATACCGGGATTAAAAGAGCTGTACGCCGCTGTGGACCTGCTGTGACCTCCTCGCTGTTGCCGCTGCTTGTCTGGTTCTTACGGAACTCTATCAGTAAGGAATGTTGGATGTCGAACGAGAAAACCTAACCTGGGGAGGCATAGACAAAATGGCTTATTTTTCTTGCAGTACGGCAGAGGATTGGGGGTAGGCAGGTCCTGGCTTTGGCAGCCGAGCAGCGGCAGAGCTGACCTGGTAGAATCTCCTGTTGCCTTCGCTCGTGGTTGCAGTGCGGCCACATCTGCGTGCAGCGAAGTCCAAGGACCGACTGCCCCGGCTGTCTCCAGCTGCAGCGAAGGTTTCCAAAGTTGTGAGGTGTTCCTCGCCGTCTGAATTAGGGAGTGAATGTATAAAGATAAACGTTCAGGTGAATCCTACAAAAACCTTCTGACATTTGCTATAGAAATCTAGGAAAGTGGGCTGCTTTCAGTAGCAAGGAATAGTCTTTTTTCATTTATTCGTTCTCGTTACTGTAGGTGGTGGCCAAGAGGATGAGGATTAGGAATGAATGGTAACTGGCCAGCTAAGAGGTCTGTCCCAGGCAGGGAGGCCCCTCCAGGCAGATTTATTCCCACGTCGCCCCACACTCTGGGCCGAAGCCCCAGGGAGCGGAGCGCGGGCTCCATCTCTGCCACAGGCTCACTCGGCTTTTGGGCCGGGCGCATCGGCAGCGGCTTGTGCCGAAGCCTGGTGAGAACTTTGAGAAATCGTCGCTCAATATTTGTTTCTTGATATTATAATATATTTTTAAGAGTTTCATGGCAATCTACTAAATTCATTGTCATCCAACAGGGGTCATCCAGCCACTACATGTGTGAGGACGGCTGAAGAGTTAGCTTCCACGTTCAGCTAGGGCATTAGTTCAGTTCCGCTCAAGGTTACCCTTCCTGGGATGCATCTCTAACCTATAAACTGTGATTTGTCTTCTAAGTGTCCTACGTGAGAGAGTGGAGAGAAATTGTGCCTGTTACATCAGTTAGTATCCATTATATCAAGTCCCACCTGGGAACTTTCTTGTAAAATTACATGATAGAAAAATCTTTGTCTTGACGAGAAATGGAGATATTTTTCTTTTTGTAAACTATGTAACTGCACCTTTTTCCTTTCGATTTTGCTAGCTAGAAACTCAAAGTCAAAACTGAATTATAACCTATTTTGTTGGTGTTTGTCTTCTCTCATTCCCGTACCTGCCTTTTCTATTTCTGTTGTTCGCTTCACATTTGTCTTTCCTGTGAGGCACCTCAAAACTTGTAGTAAATAAAAATGGATATAAGTAAATGCTAGTAAATACAGTAGTTACTGGTGATTTCCAGGAGCCACTCAACTATTTGACGGACTCCGTTCATATTGTCCATTACTTTATCTGCAGTAGTGTTTGAGCTAAAACCCAGATAAAATGGAAAAATACAGAATGGAAAAGACATTAATCGTGAGAGGAGAGTTGGAACCAGAAGATTCTAGGAAATCAGACACTGAACTGGAGATAACGTTTTGCAGAGAAGAGGCAGTTAATGGGAAGCTCCACATTTAGAAGCTAAATTAATAGAACTTCTTATGTCTTCTCATTTTTAAGGGAAAAAGGAAATATTGTTTTATTCCTTTTATGATAAAATTACCCTGTTTTATCTTTTTAAGAAGAGAGGGTTCAGGGTCACAACAAATTTAAAAGGAAAGTACGGAGATTTCCCACGTACCCTTCCTCCCACACACTCTCCCACACATGCGCCATCTCCCTGACTCTTATCTTCTCCAACCAACGGCAGCGGCACCTTCGTTACAATTGATGAACTCGCACAAATGCCTCAGTGTCACCCAGCGTCCAGAGTTGACTTCAGAGCTCGTTCTTGGTGTTGTACATGTTATGGGTTTGGACAAATGTGGAATGACATATGTCTACTATTATAGTACCATATGGAATTAGTTTCACTGCCCTAAAATATCCTCTGTGTTTCATCTGTTGGTTCAAGACTCCCTGGCCCAAACCCTGGAAATTACTGATCTTTTTACTGTTTATATAGCTTTGCCTTTCCCAGAATGTCCTGGTAGGAGTCGTGCAGTATGCAGCCTTTCAGATTGGCTTCTTTCACTGAGAAATAAGCATGTACGTTTCCTCCGTGTCTTGATAGCTCATTTCCTTTTAACATTGAATAGTATTCTATTATCGGCATGGGCCACAATATATTTACGTATTTGCCACTGAAGGGCATCTTGGTTGCTTCCAACTTTTGGCAGTTAAGGATAAAGCAGCTGTAAACATCCATGTGCAAGTTTTTGTGTAGAAATAAAGTTTAATCTCCTTTGAGTAAATACCAGTTGTTGGATCACATGGCGAGAATAGGCTTCATGGTATAAGAAACTCCTGAACTGTTTTCCTAAGTGTCTGCGCCACTGTGCTCTCCCACCAGCAATGAATGGGACGCCCTGTTGCCCCACACCCTCTCCAGCATTCCGTGAGGTCAGTGCTCTGGATTTGGCCCTTCCAATGGGTGTGTAGTGGTATCTGATTGCTGTTTTAATTTGATTTTTCTGATGACATATGATCTGGAGGATCTTTTGGGGGTTTTTTCATTGAATCTATTGGGGTGACATTGGTTAACAAAACCACACAGGTTTCAAGTGTACAGCTCTATGACACATCATCTGCACACTGCACCATGTGAGACTTGACCCAAAGTCAAGTTCCTTTCCACCACCATTTCTCTCCCCTTTGCCCTCCCCCACCTCCCTCACCCCCTTTCCCTCTGGCAGTCATCACCCTCTTGTCTGTGTCTGTCTCTTTTTTATCTTAATCTCTCCACCTTTCCACCCAGCCTCCCAAACCCCCTCCCTTCTGACAGCTGTCAGTCTGTTCTATGTGTCTACCGGTCTGTTTTATTTTGTTTGCTAGTTTCTTCATTAGATTCCACATATAGGTGACATTATATGGCATTTGTCTTTTCTCTGACTAGCTTATTCACTTACCATAATGTTCTCCAGGCCCATTAATGTTGTCACAAAAAATAAAACTTTCTTCTTCTTTATGACCACATAGTATTCCATTGCATAAATGTACCACAGCCTTTTTTATCCACTCATCCACTGTTGGGAACTTGGGCTCCTTTCAGATCTTGGCTATTCTAAATACTGCTGCAGAGAACACAGGGGTGCATATATTCTTTCAAATTAGCATTTTTGGTTTCCTCAGATATACTCCTGCAACTGGAATCACTGCCTCATTAGGCAGTTCCATTTTTTAATTCTTTGAAGGAACTCCATACTGTTTTCCACCGTCTCTGCACCAGTCTGCATTCCCACCAACAGTGCGTGAGGGTTCCCTTTTCTCCCCATCCTCACCAACATTTGTTTGTTGATTTATTGATGATGGCCATTCTGGCAGGCATGAGGTGGTATCTCCTTGTGGTTTTAATTTGCATTTCTCTGATTAGTGGCTGGAGCCTCTTTTAAGTATCTAGTGGCCATTTTTTCATATGCTTATTTTCCATCTGTGTGACTTCTTTGCCAAGATGTCCGTTAAGGTCTTTGGCCCATTTTTAGTAGGGTTGTTGGTTTTCTTATTTTTGAGTTTTAGAAGATCTTTGTGCATTTTGGGTAACAGTCTTTTATTAGATGTATCTTTTGCAAGTGTTTTTTCCCTGTCTGTGACGTTTTTTATTCCCTTGACATTGTCTTTTGTGTGGCAGAAGTTTTTAATTTGAATAAAGTCCATTTTATCAATTGTTTATTTCATGGATTATATCTTTAAAGTTGTATCTAAAAAGGTATCACCATACCCAAGGTCATTAGGTTTTCTTCTCTGTTATCTTCTAGGGTTTTATAGTTTTGCGTTTTACATTTAGGTCTGTGATCCATTCTGATTTAATTTTTGTGACTGGTGCAAGGTCTCCGTCTAGATTTTTTTTTTACATGCATGCATGCGTGTAAATGTTTGGTTGTTCCAGCACCATTTGTTGAAGAGACTGGCATTGTTTCACTGTATTGTCTTTGACCCTCTGTCATACAACAGTTGATTGTATTTATGGGGGTCTATTCTGGGCTCTATTCTGTCCCATCGATCTGTTGGTCTGTTCGTTCACCAAGCACACTGTCTTGATTACTTCAGTTTTATAGTGCATTGTGAAGTCAGGTGTCATCAGTCTTCCAACTTCGTTCATCTTCTTCAGTATTGTATTGGATATTATGGATCTTTTGACTCTCCAGATAAACTTCAGCATCAGTTTGTCGATATCCATAAATAACATGGTGGGATTCTTATTGGGATTGCACTGAATCTATAGATCAATTTGGGAAGAACCAACTCTTGGATAGTTATTTTATTTTGAAGAGCTTTTTGAAGTGCAAAAATGTATAGAGAGCAGTTACCTAGCATTCCGTTATCTCGCACAGGAACTAGAAACATAACCATGCTTTTTTCTCTTTCAGTAAAATGCTTTGGAAATAGAAAATTCCAGATCAATCAAGTGTAAGTTCTGTTTGTTTCCTCCTATATTCTTCTCTACTCACAGGAGAGAGTAAACTAAGGTCATAAATATGGTATATACCTTTAAAGTTTTTGTATTTTTATGTGTATATATGTACAGTAGAGAATTTTTATGTTTTTAATTTATAGAAATGTTGTTATACTATATCAACCTGCCATTGCTTTCTTTCACTAATATTGCTCTCTAGACTTGTTGTATATACCAAAATTCGATTTTATATTTGGATTGTAGATAAACATTTCAGTTAGATTGTTTGTGATTCTTCAGATTACAATTAATGTTATAATGCACATCCTTTCACACGTCTCTTATTAACCATGTATGAATACCCTTGAAGGATTTTATGCCCGTGCATGTTCACTCTTAAGGGATATTGCAAAAATGTTTTCCAAAGTGGATTTACCAATACATCAATTCCTCGGCACTTTCACATAAAAATTCTTGTCTCCTTTGCACCAAATCTTGATATTATCAGATTTATTGTATTTAATTTTAGCTAATCGGATATGTTTGACCTACCCGCTCATGGCTGCTCTGTGTGCAGGTCTGCAAAGAAGAGGGAGCAGGGCCGTGTCCCCGGCTGCACCACCGAGGAGGTGAGGCTCCAGGACGGGAATGGCAGTGCGGTAGGTCAGGCCGATGGGACCACACGCACACATCTGGAGCAGGAACAGCTCAGCAGCCACAGAGATCCACCACTAGAGCTCACAGGGCCAGGTAGGCAGGGACAGTGGAGTGTCACGGTCAGTTCTGGGTGCTGATGCCTGAGAATGGAAGCCCTGTGCTCAGTCCACGCCTTGGCACAGAGTAGGGCCCGATTGCTGAAGCATCAGGAAGGAGTAAGTCTCATTTCCTGCATGCCAGAGTTTGTCAAGAGAGAGTTACGTCTGCAACAAATGTATAATAGTCTGGTCTGCTGTTTATTATTTGCCTTTTTCTCAAATACTGCTTCTCTGACTATTTCATAACCCTTTTTCAGGACTCTTTGGGGGTCAGAACAGGAAAAGAATTTATGGAGAAAACAGGAGGTGCAACAGAGAAATAGAAGCAACCAACAATTTTCTTCTCAAAATCATTTTTGGTCTCAGTTTTTAGTTGCAAAATAATATTTCATTTGTAGTGCCGGTTGGGATGTTGTAAAATATTCACAGACTTGATGCCTTTCATTCATTATGCAGTCTTTCCCACTGAGGCATATCCTTCAGAGATTTCTGAATTTATAATCCAAGGGATGCATATATTTGGATGGATATGGCTTGGTAATCCTCTCTACCTTGTAATTCATACTCCAGGTTGCAACTTAAATATCAGTTTCATAGCTAAACCTACTTATTCTCAACATCTTCCCTCATATGACTAGTTTTGAGTCTTCAGTCTGTATTCTCACAGCACATAGTACCTCTGTTGTGCACTTGCCATAATGGTAATTAGAGACTTTTATATAATTCTTTATTTTAGAGCCTTCCTCCCACTACTTAGAATATAAACTAATGTTTAAAGAAATACTTCCAAAGCACTTAGTACAATGTTTGAATAACTATTACTTGAATGAGCATGTGAATAAACTCTGGTTTATTGGTTTTTATTATTTCCATTCTTTCCAATTACATTTGTGTACCTATTTGTATACATATGCATACACACATACAGACATTCATAAAATGATGATATTTCAATAACTGCAATTTTACAATGGATAGAAAAAACTCAGGTAGTAACATTTCATACAGAATAACACAGAGTGAAAAACTGCAAGTTAAGTGAAGGATTTTTTTCCCCCTTTTTGCAGCCTCTGCTGTTGGGTCAGCTTGCAAAACATTCCTGTAACACTTACTCAGGGAGATCTACGTGACCAGGTAAGAACCATGGTAGGATGTACACTTCAAGGTTGTTATTCAATTATGCTTCTCTCCTTGAGTGCTCTTCATGTATTTGCACATCAGAGGGAGATTTATGGAGCTTCATATTAGCTTTTTATGCAAAAAAAAATCATCGAGATAAATTTAATTATGTACCTCCAACACCCACAGTGTGCTGGGTAGCAGAATCTGAATGTCAAAAAGCATTGTCAAGAAGGAAAATGAATAAGGCAAAGAAAAATGCAATTCCCAACGTGTCCAAACCAACCCATTAAAAACTACTTGTAATTTGTCACATCACATCAATCATTTACGTTTGATGGTCTTGGAAACACAGTCCCTTAAGATTTGCAAAAGATGAAAGGTGATCTCACTTTAGCCCACAGTTCCTTATTGCTTCTAATAAAAAACAGCGATTGCAGGCTCACCTCTGAGATGCTGAGGGTTCGATTCCAGACCATGGCAATGAGGGAAATATCACGATTAAGCACGTCACACAAATGTTTCCGTTTCCTAGTAAATATAAATGTTATATTTACACTATACTGTAGTCTATTAAGTATACAATAGCATTATGTCTAAAACAATATATATACCTTAATTAAAAGATAGTTTATTGCTTCAAAATGCTAATAGTCTTCTGAGCCTTTGGCAGATCCTAATCTTTTTGCTGGTGGGGGGTGTGCCTCAATGTTGATGGCTGCTGACTGATCAGGGCAGTGGCTGCTGAAGTTCACGGTGACTGTGGCAAGTTCTTAACATAAGACAGCCATGGCATTTGCTGCATCAATTGACTTTTCCTTTCCTAGCGATTTCTCTCTGTATGCAATGCTGTTTGTTAGCATTTACCCACAGTAGAACTTCTTTCAAAATTGGAATCAAACCCCAACATTGCTTTATTGACTAAGTTATGAAATACTCTAAAAACCTTTGTTTTCATTTCAACAAGCTTTGCAAAATCTTTACCATGAGTAGTTTCCATCTTAAAAAACCACTTTTTTTTGCCCATCCAGAAGAAGCAACTCATCATCCTTTAAAGTTTTGACATGAGATTGTAACAACTCACTCACATCTTCAGGCTCCACTTCGAATTCTGGTTCTCTTGTTCTTTCCACTACATCTGCAGTTACTTACTCCGCCGAAGGTTTGACCCCCGAAAATCATCCATGCGTGCTGGAATCAACATCTTCTGAATTCCCATTAATATTGATAGTTTGACCTCTTCACATGAATCACAAATTTTTAATGGCATATAGAATGGTGATTCTTTTCCAGAAAGTTTTGTTTTTATAATTGTTTTTTTTAAGATTTTATTTATTTATTTTTTAGAGAGGGAAGGGAGGGGGAAAGAGAGAGAGAGAGAAACATCAATGTGCAGTTGCTGGGGGCCATGGCCTGCAACCCAGGCATGTGCCCTGACTGGGAATTGAACCTGCGATACTTTGGTTCGCAGCCCAAGCTCAACCCACTGAGCTATGCCAGCCAGGGCTAATTGTTTTTTATTTTAACATTTTTTAATTTTAATTGTTGTTCAAGGACAGTTTTTTGTCTTTTACCCCCATCGCTGCCAACCCACCCAGCCCTCCCCACCTCCCTCCCATTTCCATCCCCCCTAGTTTTTGTCCATGTGTCCCTTATACTTGTTCCTGTAGAAAGTTTTCAATTCACTTTGACCAGATCCATAGGATTCTATGTGTGGCAGCAATATAGCCTGACAAAATATATTCCTTATATAATACTCAAAATTCAAAACTACTCCTCGATTCATGGGCCGCAGAACGAATGCTGCGTCATCAGGCATGAAAACAACATCAGTCTCATTGTACATATGTGGGGTTGGTTTCTGACGCCCCCAAACAGGTATAATGGTAACGTTAAAGGTCACCGATCGCACATCACCATGAAAACATAATAATAGTGGAAACGTCTGAATATTGTAGGCATTACCAAAATGTGACACGGACACAGGCAGCGAGGAAACGTTGTTGAAGGAATGGCACCTTTTAGACTTGCGCTCGCTCGGGGTTGCCACACACCTCCACCTGGTGAAGGAAAGCTCATTACCGGCTAACTGCAGTGAAGTGAAGCGCTATTACATGAGGTGTTTCTGTATTCTAAAGGTGAACCCCAGTGACAGGCCATTTATTTCTCAGTAATGTGACCTGGATCAGAAATCCCATAAACACACATTGAGTGTGTTGTTCTAGTAACTGTAAAATAAGCATTAAACTAAGTTTCATCATTTGTTTTCTTTCTGTTTCTGATGCACGAGACTAGGAAACAACATTTAAAGGCACTCATCTTGCTTTCATGTTTTGATATATGTTTTTAAATCCTACTTTCATTTAACGTTTACATCAGTAAAATATAGTGCACAATAATGGTGCTTAATTCGAGTATTTAGTTAAAAATATATTGCCTGGGCTATAAAAATGCTTACTTGGTTGCAAATAACATTATTCAAGCACACTAGTAAGTGCCAGTGTGTGAGTGATTAGAATGTAAGTGGATATGGACATTTTAAGGAAACTAGATATTTTTTCAGTACTTTCATTTTTGTTTTTTCTATAATAGAAAGGTGGATATAAATGCATAATTATTTTTAATGTTCTTGACTTGGCATTATTTATAAGGATATTTCAATGAATGGTTTAGTATTGAATTTCCAGAAATGTACTTATTTTATTTAGTGTGGATTCTTGTTTTTAGGCAGGTGTGTAGATGAATCAGCCACATGAGGCCCCTTGTACTCTGAGAAACTTCCCAGAAACCTACAGGCTATGTTACATTGAAGCTGGAAAAAAAATCAGATCTCAAGTATTCTTATTAAATTACAGTTTTACTTGGTTAGTGCCCACTGATCGATATATCGGAAATTCAGTAGAAGAAATGAGGATGTTGTTAGAATTTGCGTGGAGAAAAGAGTAGGAGAATAGGAAAGGATAAAGGTCTATATTGGGGAGAAAAAAGCTCCCCAAATTCTGTTACCCCCTTTTTTCAGTCCAAGTTCTCTAGAGAAACAGAACCAATCAGATACAAGGAGATTTATTATTAGAACTGGCTCACATAACGATAGAGGATGAGACGTTCCACTGTGTGCGGTCAGCAAGCTGGAGACCCGGGAGAGCTGGAGCTGTACGGTTCTGTCTGAGGTTGAAGGCATGAGAACCAAGAGATCAAATGGTCTTAGTTTCAGTCCAAGTGCAAGAGAAAACTAATGCCCCAGGTCAAAGACAGTGAAGCAGACAGAGAGTGAATCCTGCCTTACTCCTCCTTTCCGTTCTGTTCAGGCCCGTAAGGGATCAGATGATGCTCCCCACCCCATACTGGGGAGGGCGAACTGCTTTACTCAACCTGCGGATTCACTCAATCGACAGAGGCAGGTGCTAATCACATACAGAAACATCTTAACAGACACGCCCAGAAATCACATTGAACTGGATGTCTGAGCACCCACAGCTCCCTCCTGTTGACACACAAAATTTGGTGTCACGCCTCTTTTTATTCCTAAGATTCTCTGTTGTCAGGATGCCTGGGTTCAAAATAGCTCCACTGCTTTCAAGTTATAAATATTACACGCCTTCTTTTTCTCACCTGTGTCAGAGATAATAAGAGCTCTTTGTTATAAGGCTTACATAAAAGGATACACTTAAATGGCTTGCCTCAATGCAGGTCTTATAGGCAAGCACTCAATGAATAGTATCTTCTCTCACCATTATTACAATTAATAGGAATAATAAAAATGTAAGTGCATGTAAAATCCACTGTCTTGATTTTCAAGAGGGTCAGGTTGTACAATCTTCTTATGTGCACACAGGGCAGAGAGAAATGTTAGACGAGTAGCATGAATGACTGCCACGGAGAATGAGTCTTGTGGAGAAGGTCAAACAGCAGTTGCAGAGAGAAATGACAGCAAATCTAAAGCCAGCTACTCTCCTTTGAGTCACTGGCCTAATTTGCTTTAGAAGCACAATGCACAGCCCTCACCTCCACCGCAACTATCGCAACAATCAGGCGGTTCACCATTCGTGTAACTGGCTCATCCTGGATCTATTTTTACTTCAACAGCGGTCTCATTGAGCCACTTATTTCCAGGGACATATCCTGGAAACTTTGGGTCCTAGAAAGCTCCACCTGAAAAATATACAACAATATTTACTCTCTGAATTACCGGCTCCATCAGTCCAAGGTTGTCACTGTCTTGTTCTCATCGTGTCTGCTTTCTGCTCCCATAGAGGGTTTCAGTCTTTGGATCTGTTCGATTTCCTTAGTCTGTATGCCTCCTTGTAAAGTCTCTGCCCGCCTCCAATGGGACCCCAAGCTTGATTATCTCAGCTGCGTTCTCACTGGGTGCCCCCATGTGCAAGCAGACTTACCTTATCCACAAGTTTGACGGGAATACAAGTCTGCTTGGAGCACTGGACATCTCTTCAGATTGCTGCTCACTGTTGGAGAGGAAATTCTAAAGCCATTGAGCATAACCATGCTAAACGCATAGCGTCCACAATGACCACGATCTGTGTGCAATCCTCACTTAGTTGACTTATTCTTGATCAGCCAGGGCCACCATTTTCTCTAATGCCAGTTCTAAGTCTTCCTCTCTGAGCCAGCTAATACGAACTGCTCTTTCTCTCTCTCTCTCTCTCTCTCTCTCTCTCTCTCTCTCTCTCTCTGTACTCACATAAGCCTACAGGAGTATTTGGTCCATAAAGAGTAAGGAAATTTTATCTGTTTAGCCAGTAAAGTTTCAGGAAATGTTCTGCCCTCCAAGACTGAAAAAAACAGGTATTCAAGGGGAGTGTATACATTTTAATATCACAACCATTTGCCAATCCTTATACTTTTCTTTAAATAAAACATGATCAGAGAGATCCTTAAAGCATTATTGAACTAAGATCATACTCTTGCGTATACACTTCAAATTACATGACCCCCAAAATAAAATAAGAATAAGGAAGTCCAGTAAACATATTATTTTTCTGGTTCATGACAGTGCTTGTGATTTTTAAAAATATAATGTATGAACTTATTTTAATTGGTTTTATTACACTGGTCCTCCTGTTTTACTGGAGTCTATGCAGATACTTCGTTTACCTGTTGGGTCACTACAGAACTCAGTGCCAGAAACACTCACGTGCAAGAGGGGAGGGGCGTGTAAAGAAAAACAGTGAGAAATTTTGCAACATCTTTGTAGTGAGAAATCTTTTTCTGTTTTTTAATATTTTAGATACTTGATGAACAGACTCTTTAGCACCCTGTACTACACCTCAGAAGTCCAAATTTCTATGGTCATTATATCAGATAGAGAAATGGGGCAATGTGGAGTATTTATTCCTTTCCTACATTCACCAATGTCCACAGAAGCCTGCAAATGTGTCCAATAAATGAAACTTGTCAGTTTAATAGAGATGCGTATTTCAGGCATGGGACTCATTGAACCATTATGCCATTTTATGTCCTGTTTACAAAGAATATAAAAATCCATAGCAATTCAGTTGTGTGAAAGGACCTTTAGGAAGCATGACTGAGTTTGGACATTTTTGCTACCTTTATTCAGAGTCCAACATTTTTTTTTGAAATTTTTTATTCATAGTTTTTTTTTCCTGGCAACTGTGAGAGTGTTTTGCTTGTGCAAGGGAAAGGGAAAGTCATCTGAGGAGCAGAGGAAAAATAACAGCTACCTTTTTATTAATCTTATACCAAATTAAGTCAGCTTCTTAAGTTTAACCATCATGGGACTTTGCTCTTTTAAACCGTATACCATAATGTAAACAAGTATTAGACCTCTGTCTGATACAATGATAACAAATTAATTCCAAGGCCAAAGGCTAACAAGAAAAAGAAATTAAATCAGGGTGTTTTAAGATGACTTCAAATTCTGAAAGCAGAAATTGAAACTTGCTGGAACTTCATTCCAGCCACATCACTGATGCCTGGGTGGGAGAGAAGAGGGAGAAAATGCTGCCTGTGGATAGTTCTTCCACTTGCCCACAGGCCCCATGTTCTAGAAAAGAGGGGGAAAAGATTGTCTTCTGTTTCCATACCTACTGGACGTGTATACTCCCCTACAAAATCAATGCTTCAGTCGTGAGAGCTCAGTGCTGAGCCATTCCTCTCTCGAAGGTGGAATCGTTTTTTTCTCTCTCTTATTTGTAAAATGAATTATAACATGGTGTTCTCTCAGATCTGTGATAAGCATCACCGGCACCCACGTCCTTTACAGTGCATTCGAACACATCTATTTCTCAAAACCTCCTAACGTTTTTTCAGGGCTATTCAGCATTCTTCTCACGGAACATAACACTAAGTGGAGCATCCTTACTTGGTAGCATTAAATAGTTTGTACCTGTAACAGTGAAAAGACTTTTAGGGACTGGTTGCAGAAAGGTAACTCAGCCTGCAGTATTCTGGCGTAGTTGTTCCTTCTATTTGAATGGAAATCAAATTGGAAGGGAAGAGACACTTTTGATCTGGCAGAGAGTTTGGGGTACTTTTGAAATATCTATAAATCCCATGTTTCTTTCAAGTTCACAGCACTTTGGGGGGAAATTCCTGCCAAAATCTCAAGGAAGTGGCTTGCCTCAGAAATGAACCCTCGGAAAGGAAAGTTGTGTAAAAGAATAGAAAAAGGATAATTCTGCAATCTTTTACTTGGCTTATCCTTGGCCTACCTTTGAGTGCGTTTTGGCTAGAAAACTTCCTTCTTTTGCACTTCAGAAGATACATAGGTTTTAACAAGACAAATAGAATTTTTACATGAGAAAGACCGTGTATCCTAGGTCCATACCAACATGATTCCATCCAGAGAAGTGTTGTAGCGGAGTGTCTAAAATCACTCCTATGTGCCAGTCTCGCCAGGAAATGATGACACTTGGGATATTTCAGCACCTTCTGTGTCCTTTCAGTATCGAGAGCACGAGAACAGAGATTTCGCATCTTAGCTCTTCAAATCTCAGCACTCTTCCTGTTGCTGAAAATGTCATCTTCGCAGATCTGTTCAGCCTGAAACGTGTCACCACCTTCAGGTTGATCCAAGGATGTTTCAGGGAGTTTGTCTTTATGCTGGACATATGTTCTAGGGAGGCACCACCAAAGTGTAAATGGAGGCTAGTAACACCACTGAGTTAGCACCTACATCCAGTTCCAGGAGCAAGTTCTTCGCAGCTGTCATTGCGTTTTCACACATCAGATCTCAACGTTTGTTTGTCCATGGCTATTGTTTGACAGCAAAATGGCAAATTGAGGTTCCAAAAAAAGAATATTCCTTTTATATAAGTCCTTTGGAAGGCAAGACAAAGGAGGAGTTTATGGCTAAGAAATTTCTTATCATATCTTTCACCACCCACTTCTACACGTGCAGTGTTCATAGTATTGATTTCCACACACTCTCCTCTGAAAGCCCACATGGAAATAACTGCTTTATATTGGCTGTCTTTGTGCTCTTCTGCGCCTTTGAGGATAATAACTGAAATTTTCAACAGTAAATGACTACATTTTTCCTTTGTGTCTTTGACCATAATGGCATTTAGTCTCAGTTTATTATTAGTGAATTAAAGGGAAGAATAAATTTTACAAGTGTATGATTTCTCCAGTAACGTTGTGGATGAAGATAAGTTGGAAGAACAAAACGAACTGTTGGTGTGTCAAAATATTGATTCTTGTATAGACATCATGATAATGGTGCTCAGCCAGGGTACTCTTTGTGATACTTTGATGAAGTCATTTACTCAATCAAAAACCTGCATTTTAATATAACTCTAATAAACAACTATACTTTAAAAAATACCAGAATACTAAAAAATTACTGGAATATATAGGCAATTTAAAAAGCCTATATAACAATGATGAATTTAGTTAAAATGTGTAAGTTTGAATAATGGCTTAAATTCTGTGTTCATTTATGTGTTTGTATATTAATTGAAAAAGGTAAGAGAAACTTTAATCAACTTTTCCAATAATATATATACAAACTTAACTTCTAGGCTTGGATTATAAGTCTACCTAGATTGGTTTATCTAGATAATGGATCAAAAATTGTATCAACAACAATGAAAGCAAAAACTTATAAATCCTACTCATCACCACTAGAACAATGAAACGATTTTGGTGTCAGAACAACAATGCAAAGGGAAGCCAACAGACCAGCATAAGCCTGGCTCAAAAGTGTCATTTTGTTCTGTACTTGGTCTCAGACCTCATTATTAGAGCTGCAGTTTCCATACAGATGAACTGTGAGGCAAAGTAAATGCAACAATCTTTTAATTAGTCTGTTCTACTTAAACAGTGGTATAGCCATTTTTAACATACTCATATAACTCAAAATTAAAACATAGCAGAAAATGATGAATGTGGGACTTAATACACATTAACAAAAAAATCCAATTTGCTTATAGGGACCACCTGGAAATGGAACATCTTTCAACTCAAACAGATAACCAGAGACAACTCAGTGAATGCAGTGGAGTAACTTAGGAAACCAAATCTGCTTTTACATGTGTTCTGGGTTTTATGTGCTTTGGCACTGCCTGTCGTCATATCATATGTTAGGAACAGGGGAAACAAATGTTATAGCAAACAGTGGTAAATGTAGGTCAGGTAAAACAAGGAGCTGTGGGGTTGTCATCTATGGCCTTTATTATGTCGAGGCACTTTCCTTCTAGAAACGTGAAATAGAATACAGAACAAATATCCCAGTGGGAATCAATCACATATTTTTTGTCATCTGCCAAAATATCCTCAATCTTTCCATCTTTAAATATTGAACTTGCCCTTGGGGACATTAGGGAGGTTGACAGGGTGAGAAATATTAGAAAGTAAATTTGATGAAGAATTCCTAATGTAGGGATATAACATTTCTGTTCATTTATTTCACTTCACTATCTGATAAAATGTTGCAATACACAGGAGAGAAGAAATGAAAATGAGTCGGTGGTAATTTTTTCTGTATTTCCATACAATCGGTTTTATCTCCGTGGCAAACGAATCCAGCGGTCATGAATGATATTGTGGCTGTGTATGGTCCTCAACAGCTTCCCTCAGCCTGCAAAGCCCCTGATAACAGGATTTTGAGAATGATCTAACTATATTCTACTGAATATGCATCATAAAAATGCTTCTCAACTGTGCTCTTCATTCAAATATTGTCATTAATGTTTATTTTACTATTACTATTTACCAAAGAGTGTCACATTAATTTTACAAAATTCTATTACAATTTTTCTGCAACATTCTGCCTTTCTCTAGTTGTCTAATAAAAATGTGTTCCAAGGAAGATGTAAGAATACTTATAATTGGCATATCAAAATACCGGTTAAGTAAGACTGGCCTCCACTGGTGCTAATGTTGCAATAGGCTGGACTCTAGGTCTCTACAGCTGTTAGGGTTCATGCAATTAGAGTACCTTTCCCTTAGGATTACCAGTCATTGGCAGCTGTACTAAGGAGGTAAAGAAGAAATTTAAAAAAGAAAACAAGAACACCTTGCATCATGTTTAATAAGCATTCACTAAGAGATTGTCTGACGCCTGAGAGGAAATGATAGACATCTAGGGCCGCCAGTTCTCTTTCTAACTGCTGCCAGGCAGCCTGCTGTGCCTACCCCCGCGCCAAAGAATGCAGTTGTGCGTGTGTGTCGTGATGTCACAAAGACTGGGAAACGTGATGCCATCTGATGTGGGGTGGGAGGGACCAGTTAATAGCGAAGAATTTCCCAACTCTCAGAAACATGAGGCCACTGGATTATACACTCCTTCTCTCCTCAATAACAAATTGGTAGAATTAACTAGCCAAATGGAATGGATCTCGACATTACTGTAAAGCAGGACTGGAGAGTGTGGCAGAGACAAACATAGTGAATTGTTTCACGCATCTGATAAATGCATTGCTAAAGCTACCTCCTTGGATTTATTGATTGCTACAAGGAAAGAAGGAAACGGGGAGCTGGAGGGAGGAAACATTCATTCAAATATTCTTCCGTAAAAATCGGAAGTCTCTTTCTCGCTCTAGAAACAAATGGAAGGGAACAAGCATATCTGCTAACATATTTACATAGAGCAGCAGGAAAATTTTAACCTAAAACTAGTAACTAAGGATACTAGTTCTTTACTGTGTGGCCAATTCTAGGATGCACCTTAATTCCTGTGGGCCTCTGGTGCACCTTCTATAATGTGTAAACAAAATATCCTTCTTTGGAGAAGTAACATATTATGATGTGCAGTGTCTTCCCTTCTACGATCAATCATTATGTAAAAATTGACTAATAATTCTTTCAAGAATCATAAGTTCTGACTTAATTAAAAGAAATTAACCCATATTAAACACCTTTATTCTAAGAAATTATAGTGGAAACTGGGATGGTCTTATACTACAATATGGTCTATTATTTATTTCATGGCTCCCCATATATAAGTGGCACAGTAATTATTGCTTATGGGGTTAAAGTTGCTTAAAATCTTGTTGGGGCAATATGCAGGAAATCTGACTTCTTCTATTAAAGATGAAGCTGATTAGAGAAAAGAACAATATCCTCCAATAGAAAAGACATTCTGTGATCCAATTAAAAGTAAGCAAACAATAACTAAGCATGAATTAGACCTGCCAGTAATCTTGAAAAAATGTGATAATTGCTTTATTATTAAATAATATTATCACAGGAAATTACCCTAATCAAATTAAATTTAATTTTCAGGAGTTTATTTTATTATGGGATAATATATACAGCATATAACAACTTCACAGATATATTTATGAAAATATTAAAATGAAACAATCAATTCTTCCTAATGATTTTTAATTCAGTTTATAGTCATTTAGGTGTGTAAATATAATTAAACTATGAATAGATATGAAAAAATAATTTGTATAATAAATGCTGAAAGCATTATACTTTTGAGATAGACTTATGGATGATAGTTCTGGGAGTAAACTGTATTATAAATCAGCGTTAATGATTTATTTAGTTCTACTCCCCCCAAATAATTACATTTGTATCTTAAATTTAATGGTGCTAAAAGGTCATAACTGACAGCATAAAATATTTGTAATTTTTCAGAAATGTTCATCAGAAACTTGGATGGCATCTGCATTAATATAGCATTTTCTATTTGTGCTGTGCTTCTGTTTAATTGGCTGTGCAAAGTTGTCATGTAAAGTAATGTATATATTTTTTAGCAGGAGCGGAGGACAGTCATGCATACGATGAAAGAAATTCTAACCTTATAAGATTTGGCTGAGGGACAAATGATATATGTAAAATGTCTTGTGAAACCCTCAGAACACAGTAACTGTTCAAAGCCTACAGTTTTGCCATAGGTGATCAGAACAAGGAGAGAATGAAGTTGAAGCACAGGCTTCAAGAGAGAGCTGAGGGTTTGAGTATTCTATCATCCAGTTAATTATCAAAGTTTTATCAGTCATCTACTCTATGCCAGACATTGTACTGCATGGTAAGGATTCTTGCTGAAAGGGACATGGTTGCTTCCTGTTGTTCAGAAATGGGAACACTAATAATTGAAAAGGGAAAAAATTTATGCCATGTCAATGAAAAGATAGAAGCCAAAAAGAAATATATGCTTAGCAATAATCAGACATTTAATATTCTAGAAATTCCTTCTTAAACTAAATGTGTTCAAGTATGTGAAATCACCCAAACCAGCACTCAGCGAAGTGTAGGCAATGGGAAAATGAACTTGTGGTCGCACTGTGCATGATGCAAACTTCTGCTTTTGTAACTCAAACTGGCAGACATAAGATGTCAGGATCACACACAGGAAGTGTGCATGGCTCTGATTTCATTATCTACATAGCTAAATATTGTTTTTTGACACCTAAAATATTACTTTTTAATTTTTAATTTTTTTCAATTGCAGTTTGCATTCAATGTTATTTTCAAGTAACAGTTTCAAGTGTGCAGCATAGTGGTTAGACAATCCTATTCTTTACAAAGTGATCCCCTCATATGTCCAGTAGCCACCTGGCACCATATGTAGTTATTACAATATAATTGACTGTATTCCTTATGCTCCATGTTTCATCCCTGTGACTATTTTGTAACTACAAATCTGTATTTCTCAGTCCTTTCACCTTTTTCACCCAGTGCCCCCCAAACCCCTCCCCTCTAGCAACCACCATGAGTCTGTATATATACCTCTGACTTTGTGAAATTGTTGGTAGGTATATACTGAATACTACCACAGCATGGAGAGAACATTTAGAAAGAAATCAAGACTACAACAAAATTTAAGTACATGATTTGACAAAATAAGGGATCTTACACACATTCAACAGATTTTCATTACTATATTTAGATACTGGAGGTGCAAAGATAAATGGGATAATGTTCTGACCCTGTATCAGTAAGGTGCCCCTTAGAATTTTTAAGCAGCAGCAGCACTGGGATGATGAGGAACAACCAAATGAAACAGATATTTGGATTAAATAAGAAAATAATAGATTTATTTCAATATCTGAAATAATAACACATTGAAGAAAGATCCAATTTCTGTTCAATTATTTCAGCAGATCAGAGGTATAACCAAAGAGAAGCAATGTGCTTCACAATGGATGTGTCTAATATTGGCACTAGCTGCCTTGAGCCTATAGCTACTCAGTGGAAAGCCTCTTGAAACTTTGTTCAGACGGCTGGAGAACACTCCTAGAAAAGTGTGCCCACTGTTCCTTATGCCATGATCAAAGCACACAGCACTGATCAGTTTAAGTCCAGAGACCTGAGAATATGTCCCAACATAGGATCGCAGGCAGCTGAAATGGATTTCATTTCATTGAAATGATGTTGCCACATCATAGGGGTACCAGAAGGAGTAGAGCATGAGCAAGGGATCGAAAACCTATTTGAAGAGATAGTGGCCGAAAACTTACCTAACCTGGTGAAGGAAGAAAGACACACAGGTCCAGGAAGCACAGAGAGTCTCAAAGGAGATGGACCCAAAGAGGCCCACAACAGAATACATCATAATTAAAATTAAAAGGTTAAATACAAAGAGAGAATCTTAAAGGAAGCAAGAGGAAGACAGTTACCTATAAGGGAGCTCCCATAAGACTGTCAGTTGATTTTTCAGCAAAAACATTTTAGGCCAAGGGGATTGGCATGAAATACTCAACGTGATGAAGAGCAACAATGTACAACCAAGACTACTTTACCCAACAAGACTGTCATTTAAAATTGAAAAAGCAAAGAGCTTCCCAGACAAGAAAAAGCTAAAGGAGTTTATTACCACCAAACCAGGATGACAAGAAGTGTTAAAGGGTCTTTTTTAAGAAGAAAAAAACAACAGATGAACATAGTTAAAAGAATAAAATGGCAACAAATATGTACCTATCAGTAATCACTTTAAATATAAATGGCTTAAATGCTCTAATCAAAAGACCTGGAGTAGCTGAATGGAGAAGAAAATAAGATCCATATATATGCTGTCTACAAGAGACCTGCCTCAGAACAAAAGATACACGGACTAAAAGTGAAGGGCGGAAAAAGATATTTAATGAAAATGGAAAGAAAAAAAAAGCTAGAGTAGCAATACTTTTATTGGACAAAATAGACTCTAAAACTAAGGCTATAATAAGACATAAAGAAGAACATTGCATAAGGATAAAGGGAGCAATCCCACAAGAGGATATAAACCTTGTAAACATTTATAAACCCAACATACAAGCGTCTAAGTACGTAAAGCAAATTTTGGTAGACATAAAGGGAGAGATGGGCAGTAATACAGTTGTAATAATACAGACATCAATGGATAGATCTTCCAGATAAAACATTAACAAGGAAACAGTGGTCCTAAATAACACACAAGATCAAATGGACTTAATTGATATCTCCAGAGTATTTCACCCCAAAGCAGTAGAATATACATTCTTTTCAAGGGCACATGAGACATTTTCTAGGATAGATCACGTGTTAGGACACAAAACAAGTCTCAATAAATTTTAAAATCATATCAAGCACCTTCTCTGACCATAAAGGTATGAAACTAGAAATCAATCACAAAAAAAACAAGAAATACCCTAAAAAACACACACACAGCCATGGAGGCTAAATAACATGTTATGAAACAATGAATGGGTTAACAGTGAGATCAGGGAAGAAGTCAAAAGATACCTTGAAACAAGTGAAAACAAAAACATAACAACTCAAAATCTGTGGGACAAAGGGAAAACAGTCCTAAGAGAGAAATTCATAGTATTACAGACCTACCTCAAGAAGGAAAAATTTCAAATAAGCAATCTAATTTTACACTTAAGGAACTGGAAAAATAACAACAGGAAAAATAACAACAAACAGAGCCCAAAGTGAGTAGAAGAAAAGAAGTAATAAAGATCAGAGCACAAATATATGGCATAGAGTCTAAAAAGGCAATACAAAAGATCAATGAAGTAAACCAAGAACTCATTCTTTGAAAAGATAAACAAGATTGACAAGATTTAACTAGCCTCACCAAGAAAAAAAGAGAAAGAACCCAAATAAATAAAATCAGGAAAAAAAAGAAGTAACAACTGACACCAAAGCAATACAGAGGATTGTAAGAAAAATATTACAAACAACCATATACCAAGAAATTGGACACTCTGGATTAAATGGATAAATTCCTAAAAATATACAATCTTCCAAAACTGAATCTGGAAGAATTGGAAAATCCGAATAGACAGGTTACAACTAATGATTTGAAGCAATCATTAAAAAACAATCATAACAAATAAAAGTCCTTGACCAGTTGGCTTCACAGGTGAATTTTACCAAACATTTAAAGAAGAACACCTACACTTCTCAGAATATTCCAGAAAAATTCAAGGGGAGGGGAGACTCCCAAGCTCATTTTAGAAGGCAATCATTATCCTAATTCCAAAACCAGATAAAGACACTACAAAGAAAGAAAATTGTAGGTCAATATCCCTGATGAACATAGATGCTAAAATCCTCAACAAAACATTAGCAAACTAGACCTTGCAATACATTAAAAAGATCAAACACTATGATCAAGTGATATTTATTCCAGGGATGCAAGATTGGTACAATATCTGCAAATCAATAAATGTGTTATACCACATAAGCAAAACAAAGACAAAAATCACATCATCATATAAATAGATGCAGAAAAAGCATTTGATAAAATTCAGGACCCATTTGTGATCAAAAATTTTCAGCAAATTGGGAACAGAGAGAACATACCTCAGTATAATAAAGACCATCTATGATAAACCCACAGCCAAGATCATACTCAATGGGCAAAATCTAAAAGCATTTCCCTTAATATTGGGAAGAATATAGGGATGTTCGCTTTCACCACTGTTATTCAACGTAGTACTGGAAATCCAAGCCACAGCAATCAGACAAGAAGAAGAAATAATAGGCGCCCGAATTAGAAAAGAGAAAGTAAAACTGTCATTATTTGCCGATGACATGATGCTGCATGTAGAGAACCCTAAAGACTCCACCAAAAACCTGCTAGAACCGATAAACAAATTCAGTAAAGCAGCAGGATACAAAATAAATATCCAGAAATCAGTTGTATTTTTATATACCAACAATGAAGTATCAGAAAAGGAAACCAAGAAAACAGTCCCACTTACAGTTGCATCAAAGCAATTAAAATACCTATTAATAAATTTAACAAAGAGTGTAAAAGACCTGTACTTGGAAAATTGTAAGGCACTGAAGAAAGAAATTGAGGAAGATACAAATAACTGGAAGCATGTATTCCGTGTTCATGGATAGGAAGAATTAACATCATTAAAATATCTATGCTACCCAAAGCAATCTACATATTTAATGCAATTCCTAACAAGACACCAATACCATATTTCACAGAACTAGAACAAATATTCCAAAAATATATATAAAACCACAGAAGACCCCAAATAACCACAGCAATCATTAGAAAGAAGAACAAAGTTGGAGGAATCAGATCTTTCAAGTATTAACTTTAAATATAGCTGACATTATTTGAGCTTCTTATAAAAGTCAAGTGCTATGTTTTGCATGCATTTTAAAATTTTATTATCAGAAAAGTCTTGTGAATTACTATTATCATTGTAACTTTTTCAGATGTGAGAACTGTAACAGGGAAGGCAGGTAACTTCCACAAAGCACATAACTACTAGGAGGCAGGACTAGAGTTTAAGGCTAAGCAGTCTGGCTTTGATTTTAATGACTACTATATATTTCATCTCTACTAGGCCCTTCACTTGATACCAGAACGTGATTAAAATGTATCTATATTATATTTTACATTATACATTTTACATGTATCCACATTATACATTATTTTCACACATTAAACATACGCTTTAACTGTGAGGTTATCTGTGACATAATATTTCTTTTGGTTCTGATGAAGTACCACTTAACCAAATCACCTGAGCCATGGTGTCTCTTTTATGACTTGCTCAAATCCAGTGACTTGTCAGACTATTGCAATCTCTCAAATACACATTTAAAGTCATTTGAATTGTGCATTTCCCCAGAAGTGGTTTAAATTAGTGTACCCATGAATTGGTGTTTTCAAGCAACCTTATAGTAAAGACACATTTTCAACTGGGCAGGTAGAAGATATGGTATATTGGATTGACTTAATCTTCATGTATTATGAAGATTTTGTAAGCTACGCTAAGACATTGCTACATGTGAGAGGTTTATTTTCCAGAGGATTATCTTTTGGTAACTAACTGGTAAAACTGGATGAGAGAGGACGTAAAAATATTTCTCAGTCAAAAAAGTGTGGGAAAAGTTGGATTAAACAAAGTCAAACATGTTTCTTAACTGTTTGACTTATTTGAAGCTTTAATATGCTAATATATATTTGCATATCTGAAAGGTAGATAGAGACATCTCCCAACATTGTTATACCAAAGAATCTCTTTGCAATTTTTTTCAAAGTCCATCTATTAGAATAAGTATCAGGTGGAATACATTTAGAAAAATTCTCTAGAGGATGAGCTCACACAATCCTCAGAGCATTGTGGCCAGTTAATAAAATTTTATTGGAAGAAGGAATGGACATTAAAATTGTATGTACATTCATAATAATTTATACCTAAGGCCCATCAAGTATGAAATTATGGTTCAGATAATGCCACCAGGGGCCAGCTTGTGGAAAAAGAAGATAGTTTATCTTAATTATAGTGACCTCAATGGATGGAGATATATTCCAAAGACTTCTGACTTCACTCTGTATCCTGATGGGGTACCATCACTCTTAATCCCATTTAACTTCCATGTCATTTAAAGTGACTGTCTTTTAAAAAGATTAATACTGTAGAATCCATTATTGTATGTGAAATTTTAACTGGATTGAAATAGCTGCAGGAACACCATCACCTTGGAAAATTGCCGTGTTGTTTTCAGAGAGAAGTTTGTAACAGACAGTCTTTCGGAAGTCTCTTCTAGCTAGAGACTGAATCAAAAAAAAAAAGAAGCAGGTTAGCCAACTTTAATTTTCCTGGAAGCATTTATTTTACTTTTCAATGGAAAAAAAGTATTTTATTAATATACCTTAGGCAAGAAAGCAAAATTAGTAGTAATTGTTTTTTTTCTAAATTTATAAGCAGAACAATTCATTCAGGTCACTAAGTGGATGATGGTTTTTAGTATGTATTTATAATATACATCACTATATATTTACAATATTTTGTTTTTATTTCATTTGCAACCTTAGAAGTAATCAAAACAAGCATTACTTTTCCTATTGGAATATTCCAATTCAATGAATATTGAATGAATGTACTACAGGGAACAAAATACAAAGTCCTACTCTCAAGGAGCTTTAAGTCAAATGAGGAGACTAAGAAGCACAAAAAGTCACTACAACGACAGGCAGAAAGTGGTAAGCCAATTTGAAGCAACATAAAGCACTAGGAAGATTTCAGATAGGGAGTAACCACATTCCACTGGGTGAAAACAGGTGGGTGGATTGAGCTCGGAACCTGCTGTTAAAATTAGCATTATGAGGAATAAATGCAAGGCTCTTCATAAGCACGTTTCAGGAATCTTGGCACTTGTCAAATACTCCTTTTTGAGGTCTCTTCTGATTCTCTGTAACTGAACACCGTCGCTGTGCGTTTGATCAGAGCACAAAGCACGCGCAGACAGAAACCTGAAAGCGATGACGCACTAGGCCCAGAACATGAAGTCCTTCGACTGGTGATTTTATTCAATGGTGAAGTAGTCTTGAAGGGGTTTTTTTAAATAAAAAATGACATAATCGGGTTGATTTGGAAACACTGATTATGATGGGGAAATGCAGGGAAGATGAACTGGAGGCAGAGCGCAGTGATCCGGGGAAACCACCCTCGACTTGGGTACCAGAAGTGAGAACTGAACCAACCAGTGGTAGGAGAGGCATTACAAAGTGGAAATGCAAGATAGGGCAATGATTGGGTACTGGAGGAAGAGGGGTCAACCAAAAACGAAAAACAACCTTTAGTTTCAATCCTGAGTGTAAAAAATCATGATGCCGTATACAAAAACAAGCAATGAAGGGAAGAAAGTTTTGCAGAGCAACATTTGTGCAGGGCAGACAATGAGTTTGGGTTTACTGATTACGTTTGACAGGTTGGTGGAGACAGGTACAGTTTTCGAAAAGTAAGTTGGAAATGTGGAGCAGGAGTCATCCAGGGCAAAAGTAATGGTTAGTAACTGGTACGGCATGGGGAAAAAAAGCAGTCAGGCATGAGCAGTGGGCAATCGGAAGAGTTGCTAGCTGTAAGTAGCTGGCATCAGCGAAGACATCGGAAGATCCGCGCTGCGTGGATGGCAAAGTAATTGGCTCTATCCAGTGAGAAAGGATATCGCAAAGAGGGTTGGGGGAAAGCTTTGGGGAACGTTTAAATAAGAAGCTTTTGGAAGGGCAGCCAAACAAAAGTCAAGAGAGGAAATGGTTGGAACAGGAGGAAAGAAAGTCCAAGAGCCACACTCAGTACTGTTAGCTGCTGTGTAGGTGTGTTTTAAAAGACACCAGCATTCATTGGTCTTGTTCTGTACTTGATTTGTGTAGATGACTTACGTCCAAACTACACTCTGGACTTAAGAATTCGAAGACTTTGAAGAAAGAGAGCTTGTCCTCTATCTAGGTGTTAATCGTGGTATTTTGTGTATTGATACAGAAGATTTAAATTTTGAATTAACCCATGAAATTTACAAATTATTTCGACACATTATATCATTTCAGTGTTAAAATATTGTGGTGTAAGTGAGACAAATGCAATGGATTCCATTTTACCGAGATAGCTCAGAGAGGTGAAGTGATTTGGTCAGGGTTTTTGACTTAAATTAGTGGAGGGTTCAGGGCTTCATCCTGGGTGTACATTCTTCAGTGCTCTTTTCTAAATGCTTTGCTGGTTACGTTCTGTTCCTATTGCTCTGGCTGCCTCTGGTAGTTAGAATTCTCCTAGGACCTCCCCACGGCCATCTTCACAGTCCTTCATCAAGCATGGCAGAAACAGGCCCACCTGCCATTTCATAAGGTAGACCGTTCTGGGGATTAAGCTTCTGCATTCTTCCCTCCGAAAAACACTATGTTCAGATAAACTTCTGGGAAAATCAGCTTTTCTTTAGCTTGTGGTTTGTTTTTATTGTATTCATTTTTCAGTCAAAGTGTACATTTGAGGTGTCCAAACTTTTGCCCACTGGTGGATAACCAGTGGTATACGCCAGCCTCACAACCAAAGGCTCACGTCTGCTGGGACACTCGAAGAGTCGTCTCGGTTGGCGTGTCGGCAGTCCTGCTGAGGACTGAATTTGCCCTGAAGCACCCTTTAAATGGATTGAAGCTAGAAGACCTTTCTGAACCCCCAACTGTTTGCTCTGTTTGCTGAGCTTGGCTCCTCTCTTCGGAAGCTTACCAAAAGCACTTGATTGCTCTTGCATTATAGGAAACACATCCCTTCAGCTTGGGTAATGCTATCAGCATCATGTCTGGAACGGACCTCACTTGGGGTTCAAGAAGCCTGAAAGGACAAAGGATACCCTGACATGACCCGCTGCATCTTCAGGGGTCAGCGGTCTCCCCAGACACAGTGCAGCGTTTTTAGTTTAGGCCAGCATTTTTCTGGTAGGCTCACAGAACTTGAAAGTGAAATTTTTTAGACCCGGGCTTAGAAAATAAATATTTAAACATATTTTGCTTTCCTTTTACACCCACAGGCTTATTTATAGGATTATAAATGTCACATATACATATATTTACACCTAAATGGGCATGTTTTGCTGTAGTTGAAGTTTAATGCACGTACTTCCATAAAATGCATCATTATAAAATGGAACTTTAACACATTTGCTGAATCACCGTTTTCATAGTCTGATTTAATGCCCGAGTATACTGTATATAATGAAACATTTTTTCATTGTTGTTCAAGTACAGTTGTCTCCATTTCCCCTACCGCTCTCCCCTGCCCCACCCACCCGCACCCCCCACCCTCAATCCTACCCCCATGGCTTTGTCCGTGGGTCCTTTATACATGTTTCTCATAGCAAAACATTTTAATGTAATCATAGACTGAAGAACAGGAAGAGCTTTCTAAGGGCTTTTAGAAAGTTCTTCCTAAGATACAATGGTACAATTGTATCCAAATGATAACAATTATTTTGTTGGAAGGCAACAGAGGTCGTTAAAGTCATTTTGCAGATGAGGAAAAGGAAGCCCTAAGAATAAGCCTGAGGTTTCTGCCCTCTCGCAAACTAACTGGGACCCCATTTCATCCACTCCAGAGACCAATGCTCTATGAACAAAAACTGTTTTTTTTAAAAAAATGAAGTCCTGCCCTCACTGATGTGATTCAGTTGGTTGGGCGTCATTCTGCAAAGTGAAGGGCAGCCAGTTCAATTCCCGGTCAGGGCACGTGTCTGGGTTGTGTGTTTGGTCCCCAGCTGGGGCGTGCGTGAAAGACAACTGATTGGTATTTCTCTCTCACACTGATGTTTCTCTCCCTCTCTCTCTCTCTAAAAATACATAAATAAGTCTATAAATAAAAAAATGAAAAATGTCTTTTAAAAACATGAAGTCCTATGATCGAACCATCTTTAAATTAGATTCTGGATAACAGCTTTCTGGACAAAATGGGTCTGTGCTAACCCTTCTCAATAGGAATTTGTTTTTTAAAACATCGTATCTCTTTTATGATGCCAACAATCATCCTAATAATTGCGTTTATTGAAAACTTCTTTTGTGTCAAAGATTTTACTAAGTATTTTCATAGATTGTCTCCTCTAATCATTGTAAAACTTCTAAGAGTGTACACTGTTGTGACCACCAGCACCTTGCAGATATCACAGAGGCCCAGAGAAGTGAACTTCCCAGAATCAGCTGGTGTCGGGGATCCAAGATGTAAACATAAGCTCATTTGTTTTAAACTACTACATTATAAAACCATGAGTAGGCACGTGCTTTTAAAATTTCAAAAATCTAGTGAATCTGAGTCTTTACAAAAAAATAGTCTTATACAAAGATGCAGAAACAGCATGAAGTCACAAAATCATGTCAGAGTAAAATTTAGTTATTGCTTATATGTTCATGAGATGTCATATGGATTAAATGAGTTAATTCCCTATCACTAGGTCTGCCAGACTCCACTCTGGACTACTTTCCTATTAAAAAAAAAAGAAGAAGAAAATAAAACAACCCAAAGCTAAGGATTGTACAGACATAGAAAACTAGAGAATAGATTGAACGACCGATCATTTTAGTTTACTGACTGGCATGCTTGCCTCACAGAAGCTATATCCCCTCTCTGTACTTGGTAGAAAATATTTTGCTCCCCTACTTAAACAACTCTCCACTTCTCTGTTTGTTTGTTTTTGTTTGTCATTTCCATTTATCTTTCAAGGTGTATTCAAACAACTTCCTCAGTGGTGCCTTTCCAAACACATCTTTACCTACCCTTAGACCTGTCATGCCCCAGACAAAAAATAATATTAATTATTAACCTCCTGTTTCATAGAGCACTTCACTTGTGATTTTATTATACACAAATAACACTATCATTGAATTATCTTATACATTCGCCTCCCCAGTAGACTATAAACCTCTTAAAAGTAGAAGCCTGTCTTATTTAAGTATTATACTCAGTCCCTAGCATAGTACTTCCCACAGAACAATTGTTCATATTCAACTTTTTCTGATGAATTGATTTGGTTGAATTATTTTGTATTTAGTAAAATGGAATCATTTCCCACTCTTCTAATCACAACCCCTGATTTAAAGTCCCCAACTTTCATCCATGCTCCATCAGAACTGCAGACATGAATACAACCTAGGCCCAAGCCAACCTGAAGAATTAGCAGTGGTCTACTCATAAATGGGTACATGACCCAAGTCGGTCCAATCAGAGTGAACACAAGGGCTGTTTAAGGAGCTGTTAGTGGAAGGAGGGGTTGATAGTTCTTGATAGCTTTAGGTCTCCAATCCCAAGAGAGAAGAAAGCACAGCTGAGAAATAGAAATAATCATCTCTGTAAATCCCACTAAAGTTACTGAAGTCAGTCATTTCTGACTTTATCACAAAAATCATGGACTTTGTTCATTTTTTAAAAAAGATTTTTAATTTATTTTTAGAGAGGGAAGGGAGGGAGAAAGAGAGAGAGAGAAACATCAATGTGCAGTTGCTGGGAGTCCATGGCCTGCAACCCAGGTATGTGCCCTGACTGGGAATCGAACCTGCGACACTTTGGTTCGCAGCCCGCGCTCAATCCACTGAGCCACGCCAGCCAGGGCAGACTTTGTTCATTTTTAAAGGAAAATTTATTTTACTTAAGTTGAAGTTGAAGATTTTATCCCTTTTAAAAGCAACCCCTCAACATTCCAAATAACATTTATTCAGACTCTCTCTGTATCATGCAAGTCAAAAAAAAAAGGAAAGAAAGAAACAGAAGATGTAAAGTCTTAATTCTTACACCATAGCTAATTTTCCCAAGCTAAAAAAAAAGAAATCAAAGTTTTAATGCTAGGAAAGGAGTGAGGGGAGGAGACCAGTCAAACAGAACTGCTGTCAGCAGGTGGGAAAGCCCCGCACGTCCTTCCTCTGGGGTGTTCAGACACTAACAACCATAATGCAACATTACTCAGGGTTTAATAGCTCCCCAGCCCCTTCAGAGCCTTGGGGAGCCCTTTACAGCCACCATTTTAAATACCTAGCAGCCAAGTTTGGTGACAGCACGTACAGCACCAGCTGCCAGAGAGACCCAGGAGTCTCAAACACAGAGGCCACCCGCACAGACACGTCCATGTGGTGCTTCTCCTCGGTGAGGTGGCTTGTTAGCAAGACAGAGGACAGTTCAGCAACATAACTCCCCCCTGTTACTGGGCATAACCTCTTTTCTTCTCCCACTTTCTGGTCACTAAAGAAAAACCAATGTGCCATTATGCCTAATGCAATAATGCTAAAGAGTAAGAGCTTTCCTAAAACTCGTTTAAGAATGTTGGACCGTTAACATAGTCTCTACACATTTCCGGAAATAAAGAAGAAGGCTAAGTGAATCCAGTGACAAGTGAGGTATTACGAAGGTTGCAGCTGAGTCATCCTGATTACAACGCAGCGCATACACACAGTGGCAGAAACCTTAAAATTAGACCGCGCTGGCTCAGCTCACACTGCTTGAAATCACTTCACCTGCGGAAATTTTCTAGACCTGATTTGATTCTCATTTGCAATTTCAAAGAGCTAAGTCTGAGAGATGAAAAATGTTTTATTTCCCTATTTCTAAGTTAAATTGAAACTTGAGTGACTCTTTGAAATCATTCCTGAAAACAGAAGTAGAAACAAAGCTAAATGCATAACGTGTAGGTGGCACCAGCCAGAAAGGTCATATACACACAGAAAGGGTTTTACGTTTAATTAGATGAGTATGGCAACAAACTGAATTCTACATCCAAAGTTATTTTTTATTTAGAATGTAAGAAAAATGGAATATATGGGGTGAAGATTTACAACTTCTTGATTTTTTACACATTTTGCTTCATTTTTTAAAATGAGAGTTTGATTAAAGCAAAGAATATTGCGATCCAACCCCAAAAGGGCCTTCTCAATGAGGACCTGAAATGACTTACCGCTCCTGGAGATCTTCCCAAGGAAGGTAAGGTCAGTCAGGGGACTTTAAAGTCAGGAGTTGGGCAGCTGATTTTTCTTCCCTTCTGTAAGCTTCTGTTAGAATGATTAGGGTTTCTAATAGATTGCTTCAAGAAATAAACAGATTCAAATTCCTTCACAAAACTACTTGGCTATATATAACCACTAAAAGTGGAGATTGGCAGACCAGACTGAAATGATTTTCATTAATAGGTGGAGATCACACCAGTGAAATTCTTAGACACTTACTCAGGCCACGTCTTCCAGCACCCCAGTTCTTAATCTAAGCAGGCAGAGAGTGTCAGAAATAGGCCTCACCCTGGCCAGTGTGCCTCAGTTGGTGGGAGCATTGTCCCAAAAGCCAAAAGGTCACAGGTTCGATTCCAGATCAGGGAACATATACAGATTGCGGGTTCTATCCCTGGTTGGGGTGTGTATGAGAAGGCAACCGATCTGTTGCCTTCTCTGTCATGTCAATGTCTCTCTCCTCCTCCTTTTCTCTAAAAGCAATGAAAATAAAGTGTCCTGGAGTGGTGAGGACTAAAAAAAAAGAAAGAAACAGACCTCACCTTCTTTGAACTATGCATTTGTGACTATGCCACATGAACCACATAAATGTGAGAATTAAAACTAACGTGTGCCTATTAAAATACTTGGCAAGGGCGTCAATAACTTCATTGTTACCATGGTTTATAAAAAATATTTAACAGAATAAAACAGGAAGAGGGGATGCAGAAACAAAAATTTAATAGCTAATTAACATAAACTACTGTATCTAAGAGTACTCTCCTGGGAATAATGAAGAATCAAAGATGAATGAAACTCAACCCATCAACATTATAGATAAAAGGGAATTAGCCCGATTCCTTCTTTCCCTTCCGTTGTAATGAAGACGGCCCCTTCCCGAAATACACGCCTCTTAAATGGACGCTTCAGTAAGTTTTAGCAAATGAAGATACAGCATCTCTATCACGTCGCAAAAGTTTCTCATGCTCCTCACTCATCGAGAACATCCCTGTCCCTCTCGGAGCCAATCCTTGTTCTGATGATTTTTCACCGTGCCTAATTCTGCCTGCTTTAGAATTTCAGGTAAATGAAACCATACAGTATGTCCTCTTTTGGACAAGTCTTTTATTCAGCATATTGTTTTCGAGGTTCATTCACATTTTAGCATGTATCGGTTCCTTTCTCTTTAATGCTGAATGGTATAACAGTGCCACTCTTGCACAAGTGTGTGTGTGTAAATCATTCTCCTGTTAGTGGATACCTAGATAGTTTTCAGTGTGGGGCTACTGTGAATAAAAATGCCATGGATGTTACAGGAACAAATATAAAGGACACATGGACAAAAACTAGGGGGGCGTGGAAGTGGGGGGTAGGTGGGGAGGGATGGGTGGGTGGGCTGGAATGGGAACAAAAGCCAAAAAACTGTACTGGAACAAAGACTAAAATAAAAAAAATGCCATGGATGTTTTTCTATAAGTCATTTTGTGAAATAAATTATAATTTCTCTTGTGTAAATATCTAGAAGCAGAATTGATGAATATACAAGGTGTTTGTTTTATCTGAAACTATCATACATTTTTCCAGGGTGGTGGTAACATTTTCCACCCAGACTAACAATGTATGAGAATTCTAGATAATTCACTTTCTCATCAACATTTGGAGTTGTTCATCTTTTTTTTATTATTATTATTTTATTTAGCCATTCCAGTGGGTGAGTAGTAGCTCTCAGTGGTTTAGTTTACATTTCTCTGATAACTAATAATTTTGAATGCATCTTTGTGTGCTTATTAGAAATTCACATATTCCTACACTTTGCCTAATTTTAATTCAGTTATATTTATTACTGAGTTTTAGGGGTTCTTTTTGTATTCTAGACATAAATATTTTGTCAGTATCTTTTTTCCAATCTGTGGCTTGCCTTTTTATTTTCTCAATGTTTTGTGTTGCTGAAATTTCAGGTATTTGGGGATTTCCTAGATATTTTATTGTTATTCACTTCTAATTGTATCCCGTGTTTGTGAGATAATGCAGTCATTAGGATTTCAGTGCCTGTCCCAGGTGCACTTGAAAGGAATGTGTATTCTGAAGCTCCTGGGCACAGTGTTCCATACATGTAATTAAGTCAGGGTATTCCGTGGTGGTGTTCAGGTCTCCTGGCCTTTACTAATTTGTTTGACTCGTTGGTTTTTTAATTACCAAAGGAAGTGCTAAATCTTCATATGTATTTGTCTGCTTTTCCCTTTAATTCTGTCAAATGTTGCTTTATGTATTTTCATGCTGTTATTATGTGCATATATATTAAGATTGCTAGGTCTTGCCAGTGAATTGAGATTCATCATTTGCCATTTATCATTGAGAAGTCTTGCTTCATTGGCAGTAATGCTATCATAAAGTCTACTTTATTTGATATTAAAATAGCTAGTCTAGCTCTCTTATCATTAGTGTCTGCAGGGTATATTGTCTTTATTCTTTTCAGTTTCAGCTGACCCGTGTTTTCACATTTAATATGCAGTTCTTACAGAAAAGATAAAGTACTGTCTTGCTTTGTTCAGCCTGATGAGCTCTGTCTTTACTGGGCATGTTTTGTCTGCCTACATTTAATGTAATTATTGATATGGTTGGGTTTAGGCCAACTATGAGCAACTATGTTTCCTGCTTGTCTCACCCTTCAGTGTTTTCTGTCTCTTCTTTTTTTTCCCTTCTTTTAGTTTGAATGCTTTCTAAAATTCTATCTCAATTTCTTTCTTGGTTTTTAGCCATTTCTCTTTTCATTCTTATTTCCTAATGTTTCCTTTGGAGATTACAACATAAATCTTTAACATTTACAATCTAATTAGAGTTAATATTGTGCTAGTTATGTAAAACAACAGATTCATAGTTTTATAACTTTATTTATTCCACATTATATGAGATAATTGTCCTATATATTATATCTACATGCTATATACCCCATGATACAATGTTGTATTTTCAATTTAAACAGTTATTTGAATTTTGAGCAATCAAGGGAACTATAAAATATAGTATTTTAAACTTACATATTTACAATTCAGAGTAATCTTCATTCTTTCTGGAACATCTAAATCTTATCTATGATTATTTTCCTTGAGCCAGAACTTCCTTTAGCATTTCTTCTCATGCAGGTCTACAGGTAACAAACCTAGTTTTTATCTCTAAGTGCTGTTATTTCACCTTCATTTTGAGTGATATTTTCTTGGTTATAAATTTCGGGGTGACAAGATTTTTCTTCTCTCAGCATTATAAATACAATAGTCTTCTGTCTTCTTAACACCATTGCTTCTGATAAGACATCGGCAATAATTCGTACCATTGTTTTCTTTTATATAATGTGCCATTTCACTCTGTACTGTAAAGATTTTTCTCTTCACCTTTGTTTTTCAGTAATTTGACAGTGAGATGTCAAATGTAGTTTTCTTTGTATTTTTCCTTCTTAAGTTTGCTGAGCTTTTAGAAGCACTTAATTTCTGCTGTTCATCGAATTTGGGAAACATAACTTGCTGCTCCATTCTCTGCCCTGTATCCCTCTAAGGATCCAATTGCTTGTATGTTAGACCTTCTGGCGTTGCTCCACAAACACTGCCCGCCATTTTCACTGGTTCCCCTAACCTGTGTCCTCTGATCTTTGGAAAGCCACTCCATTTCTCTGTCTTAGGTGTTCGCCCCTTTAAAAGGAAGAGAATAGTAGGTATTTCTCAAGCTTTGGGTGAAGATTGAGTTAATTAGGTTGTGGTTGGCACATCAACATCTGAAGTTTTTCACTGTTACCCCAAGGCTGACGGAGAAAGTTCCAGAGGAAGAGTGTGGTACTGAGGGGCTCAAAGGAGGTGGCAACTATTTCAACTTGGAGAAGCGGCTTTTCAGAGGAATTGCCAAACAAAATTGCAAATTGTTTGCAGGGCTGTGTGTAACAGCAGGCTTATCTCCACTGTGCTGTAATAATCACTACCTTTACAGACCTCTCTCCTGCTGGTGTCTTTGGAGAATCATTCTTAACTCTGGGATTCTCATCCTCGAATTTGTCATTATCATTACCTAGCTCTTTGCCCTTGAGCATGTCAACTAACTATTAACTTTTCTGTGCCTTGATTTTCTTCACCAGTAACAACAGGATAATGTCTATCCTGCCTAACTCACAGGTTTATTGTGAAGCTATAATGAGTTACTCTTTGTGAAAATGCTTTGTAAATCATAAAGGTCAATAGATGGTATTTTTTTTAAATTATTGATTTAGCTTTAGAAAGATATCCCAAAGAAATGGTATCACAAGGAAGTCTTTTCAAGGACTACTAAGTCTAAGTAAATTTATAGAAAATAAATGTATTATAAGCTTGGATTATAATCCAAGTCCATAAAATAAGGTTAGTGATCAAGGTTTGGGCTCAAATGTCAGAAGGAATTGGACAAGTCAGTTCTTTTATTGACTCTTTGACCTTGAGCAAACAAGAACATGTATTTGAGCCTTCAACTTATTGCTAAAATGCAGATAATATCTACTCGATAACCTATTAATTCGGACAGGCCAGGACAGGTTATGTTGTGATAACAAACCATTCTAAAATTTTTTAGCATATGCAACAAAGGTCTGTTTTGTTTTCCTCTTACTTACACATGCTGCACGTCCTCTATGGGTCAGCCAGTGTGGAGGGCTCTGCTTATTTTTTCTTACTCTGGAAGCTTTGCTGATTGAGTGCTTACCCCATAAAATGTTGTTGATCACCAGAGAACAGGTAATTGTGTACTGACTTGGTTTTCACTACTGAGGTTTTATAAGCCATAAAACAGTCATATGGCCTCACTCAAGTTCAAGGGGTCAGGAAAGTGTAATCTTTTCATACACCTTGAAAGAGAACTAGAAATATTTGGAGGATAACCCCAATCATCGTCACAAACAAGTTGTAATAAAATTACATGAATAAGAATGCTGGGCACATATATTAAGCATTCAGTAATGTTTTATTATGATGTACTTATTATTGTGTCAGTTAACATGTCTTTTTACACACAAATAATTTTGAGACTTCCACAATGCACATTTACAATACCCTGATGGAGCAGAAAGCTGAGGAATCTAACAGAAACTTGAATGTCTGGGTTATTCTGTAATAGGAGATAATAACTTCTCTCCCTCTTAAATACTTGTTTTTCTTCCTTACAAATAATCGCAAAGCAAAGCATTGTGACCGTGTGACAGTGTGATACAGTGTCACAAAGCAGTTGGAACTTCTAAGAAGTACCTGAGTGCCACACATTGAATCTCTTCTTATTGAGAGAGACCCCAGAGCGATCATCCCAGAGCTTCCAAGAAGGGATATAACTTGCAAAGACGTCTTGCTTCTTAAATGACTTCATGGTTGTTTCCCTGGAAGCCTTCCAGCTGTTCTTCCATTCTTCATGGAGACTATGATTCAGGTTGACTGCGATCCCAGGAATATCCTGGCTTCTCCTCCAGATGACAGTGACAGATAAGCAGGTCAGAGGGAGAACAAAACAGGAAGATGAAGGTGCCCAGGGAATGCCCAGCACAGTTGCTCAGTACAAAGCACGCTCACTGGCACTCCCTCCTGAGTCCGATGGCTCATGCCTCACCTCTTATTTAGCCCTCCAGTTGTCAATTTTTCTGAAACCCAATGCCAATTATTCAGGCTTTTCTCCCATTATATAAGAATAAGTATGAAGGTTCTATATATTATTTAAAAGATTTTACTTATTTATTTTTAGAGCAAGGGAAGGGAGGGAGAAAGAGAAGAAGAGAAACATCAGTGTGTGGTTGCCTCTAGCATGCCCCCTACTGGGGACCTGGCCCGAACCCCAGGCATGTGCCCTGACTGGGAATCGAACCTGCAACCCTTTGGTTCGCAATCCACTCAGCCACACCAGCTAGGGTAGGTTCTATATTTTATATATACAATGTAAAGGTATTCTGTATAAACTCACAAATATATAAATTGCTAAAACTATATAAAAATAATGAGTTTATGCAACCATAAGGTCCCAGAGAGAAGAAATGGGTCAGACTTACTCGACAGCAACTACTCCCACCTCCCATCCACCCCTGCTCCCTCCCCACAGCTCCAGCACAGGCTCAAAATGTTCATTAGAAAAAATGAATGGTGACGTTTAATGCAAACGTCAAACAACCTCAGTGGGTTGTTACATATGAAATTGTAGACAAGCTTCTGGAATATGGTGCCCCAGACTGGGGTGGCAGGAAGTAGGCAGTTTTCTTAACTAGTTTAGGATTTGGAATGATCAAAGAACGGTTGTTACGGTCACTCCCAGCAAGCGTCTTCATGTTTCCTCGCCTACTGCCCCCCCCCCCCACATGGGTATAACCGCGTCTCGTTTCAGACACATGCACCGGTTCTGAGACGGCAGCTCTCGGTTGCTGTGGAAGTCCTATTCTGGGAGTGTGGGCACATTTAGATAGTCAATTTTATGCAGGTGTTACACCTCCGACAGGCTTTTCTTTTCTCTTTCTCCCCTGCCTTTTTTTTCTTTCCTTTTTATTTTGCTAAATCTGTTTGCTGGAGTAGAATTCTGGCCGGGAGAGGCACAGCATTTGTCAGTGGGAGAAGGTGTGGGCGGGAGCGAATGTATTTTTCAAGGCACTGCCTCACTCTGCACTCCGCGCACGACTCCTGCTGTCGGGCCGGATACCTGTGAGTGTTCTTCCCTCGGGGCACACGTCCATGCTTCATTTATGGACGAACCCAGCCTAACTTTAGAAAATACCTGATGAGGTAAGACTAAGAATCAAGGAAAAAGATCAAGTTCTCGCAGTAGCTGCTTGCTAATTAATCCCGGTGATTAACCACCTGAGAGAACAGGCTAAGAATAGCTGCATTGGGCAGTATTCCTCTCTGTCTTCTTCCCCCTGTCTTTGGCTATCCACGCGCAGGAGAAAATGGTATCTGGAAGTATTTTGACAGTTTTAAAACTACAACCAGGCTGTAATTACTTCAGTGATTTTTGCTTTGGTGAGCTGTGTCTCTCGGAGAGAAGCAGACTGACCTTTCTCTTCATCCGCAGCCTTGTTCTCTTTTTCAAATAATTCCTCTCCGGATATCTTCAGACGTATGTGTAAGGCTTTCTACGTTCTTGGAGTTTTTCATAAAATCCAAGCTCTGCAGTCAACATGATCGATTCTCGATAGCACACCCCATTTCATTATAAAATGTACAGCCAAGTCAGGACTAAAAGTTTTATAGTTGATGTTTTCCATCTTGAAACAAAATCTGATTCAGTCCATTTTAAACTGTGTAAAGAATGTGATAATGTACTCAGTAGTCTAAAGGGTTTTACTGGAGGTATGTTTGTGTGTGTGCATAAGTTGCATATAAAACATTAAAAAATTCCCTGGAAACTACCCCATGCCAAGCACTGTATCGTACTTACAACAAACTCAGATGTCTTTATAAGTAATGTTATATATTCATATATTTCTCTTAAACCCAATCATAAATGTGTCAGCTCTTTATTTCAACTTTATATCTCAATAATTATGAGATGACATAAAATTCTATCACCCAGAGATCTCTGACAGCAATTTATTGTAGGTCACTCTAGATCTTTGCTTCCATGTACACATGGACAATTTTTAAAAATGGGGTCTGCACACCATTTGGAAATGTAGGATGATTTAAAAATTGTAACATTGAATGTTTCTAATAGTGCCATTTCCATGCAGGTGTTTACCCTTCATGGTCCAGACTCTGCTTTCCAATGAATGGGCTGAGTCCCTTTTGTCTGAAAGGGACTGCGCTGAGTTTCATCAGCCAGCAGTCAGTCCGCTAATTCCTCACCATCATGCTGTGGCACAGGGAGGAGATGAAACAAGCTCAGAAACTGTCCCGCAATTGACCTGCACATACGACCTTCAGCAAACACTACCCTTCCACAGAATCCATTATTTGTATTCACCCAGTGGTGGAATTAGAATAAATGACTCTTGAATCTTAGTAATTTCATCTCATCCCTCCAGGAGATCAAGGCTTCCTTCTCAGATGCCCCTCCCCCTCCTCGTGTTCTACTCAGATGGGTCCTGGGGGGAAAAGACTCAAAAGAGCCCATGTTTATTCTTTCACCCAGTAATTTACTGAGCTCAGCTTCTGTCCCAGGTAGGCACTCGGGATATAGGGCTAAACGTGCAGGTATGATTCCCCATCCAATAAATTTTATATTCCGGACACTTAAACTTTCCTCTAGTCTAGATTTGAAGGTAACTAATACCAATGTTTAGAAATTCTGGAGGCTCATATGTGGAATACCAGGGGAAGAAATCAAGCAGGAAGGACTTAAAGACCGAGCTAGTAAACAAGAAATGCTAGTAAACAAGAAAAACTAGTCTGGCTAGTTTTCTGTGTACCACTCAGTTTCTAAGCTCTGGTGGTGCTTGCTGATGAAATCACATTCAAGGGTTTAGCGATCCCGAGTCTGGCCACACACCAACATAGTTCTTTGCATCTCTAAAAAGTCTGTCGTATTTGGCTGGGTCTACCACACAGTGAATTTTTTGATATTAAGTCCTTGTTCAAAATCAATTAGGATGCCAGTCAGCATCCCCAGCACCTGGCACATTGCAACAACTTAATGTATGTTTTTTTAAAAAATGAATTCATTACTTGGGTTCATCTCTTCTCAAAGCGCTAAATCTTCACACTGGGACATAAAGGTGAGAGGCAGGGATTTATTTCATTTACTTAGACCTTTGTTAGAACACACTGAGTGCATCCCACACATGCAGAAAGTTGAAGCAAATAAGAAAAGAGAAAATGGCCAAAGACTGCTAATCCTTTGCCTTCTCAATCTGGTGCTTGCTCATCATGCCCGCACTAATCACGAGTGTGCCTTGAGTTCAGGATACAACAGGGACATCGTAGAATCTGAAAGTTCAGTGCTGTTTCTTTACTGATGCAGCCATTTTTAATAAGAACCTACTCTGTCTTGGATATGTTCTACATTCCACACATTAAGAAGCCAAATATATGTTTTTTTAGTGACTTACTAATTCTATTTTTATACAAAAATACTTCAAACATATATCAGCTTAGAATGAGGATGGAGAAGGAATGCTATCCCAAAAATCTTTTCTAAGAAGTTAAACACAGTTTACAGATTGCTTTACTATTCTCAATACTATCATCTGCCACTATACTTCAGAAGACAATAGGATTGTGAACAAGGAGGTGTTCTGGTTCTGTCTCATTGCTCTGCTGGTACTTACTGCTCTGCTTCTGTGTGTGTGCAGAACACACACACACTCGGAAAACAGAGGTGTCTTCTGGAGGGCGGGCCCTTGTAGTACAGGCTTTCCCCACTGGGTGAATATTCTAGGAACCCATCTGCATCAGTGTACCAGCTGGCGTTATTGTGAGAGGCTGCGTTCGGCTTCAGGGCACCTGCCCACTCGCGTGCTGAGTGTTCAGCAGTTTTGACCAAAAAATAGGGAGGGGGCATGACCACCATACCCCACCCTCCCCTTTCACTCAATCTTGCCCCAAGCAACTTTTATTTTTGTTTCCCTAGATGAAAAAAGTCTTCAGGGGGAAATGTTTTGCCACTGTGGAAGAGGTGAAACAAAAAAATGGCAGAAGCCCTAAAAGGCATCAAAGTTGACAAGTTCAAAAACTGTTTTAAGCAGTGGGAAAAACTTCTCGATAGGTACATTGCATCAAATGGGAAGTACTTTGAAGGTGACTGAAGTTTAAACATGTAAAGATAAATATACAATCTTTTATAAATACTGGGTTTTTGGGGTCTTCCCCCTCATATATATTCTTTTTAGGGAAGAAAAATATCAGTATGATGAAACTGCTGCAGTACTTTTCTCCTCAACTGTGTTCATTTCTTCAGCTGTGTGTCAGTTGCCTAGGAAACCTTGGTGGAGTAACATTTGATTGGCTGTCACCTTGGACTTATCGTGAGAGTTCTGAGCAAACAGAGTTAGAGTGATATCGTCCCAGATAAGTTCTTCTGAAGATATAATAATACCTCTCTGTGCTTATTTGCAAGCAGACACAAGCAATAGTGAGTTTGAGGTGTCATCGTGTTGCAAGAAGGCTTGTGCGTAGAATTTTTGAAGATCCGTACTAGATAGTACGTAGCACTGTTTTCTCAGTGCTGCAACCTGGATCTCTTACCGGATATTCAAAATGTGCTTTCTTACCTGTAGTCAGGGATTCTTAATTTAAGAGTCACAATTGTAGCATCCCTCCAGAGAAGCAGAGCTGTTTCTTCAGCTTTGATATTTTGTGTGCTTGAGGCGGTGATTAAAGAACCCATGATAAACTCTTCTGTACTGTCACCTTCTTATATAATGTATTTAATAATAATTTTAATATCTGTAATATGCTACAATTTAGAAACTGTTTCTACATAGATCACCTCATTCAATTCTTTCTGGAACCTGTGAGCTAGGCAGAATCACTCTAGCTCACTTCAAAGACGAGAGATTAAAGGCCCCAACTGATGAAACTATTCATGTGTGATCATAAAATTGAAAAGTAGCAGAGTTGAAATTCGTGTCCGAGTCTGCTGATTAAGTTCCGAGTTCTCTCCGAAAGAGTGTCGAATTCTCCACGTCTAATAAAATGGCGAGTCCCGGTTGCCTGCAGCCCCAAGACACATCCCCAGAGCATCCATTCCTCTCGTTCTCTGCTGCTTCATCGCCTTCCTCCAGTCTGCCCAGCAGCCTTCTCAGGGGTTTCCTTCGTGCTGCTCCTCCTGAAATGCAGTCTCCCCCAAGCAGCCAAGTATTTTTAAAATGTTAATGTAGGTGTTTTTGAAGTGGAATTTACATGCTGTGAAAGGCACACGTAAAAATACAGTTTATGAGTTGTGATAAATACCTACCTCATGCAACCACTGCCAAAACTGGGATGCAGAACATCTTCAGAGCTCCAGAAACGTCTCTCGTGTCCTCTTCCACTCCCCAGCCCTCTGGGCAACTACTATTTTGATTTCTTTCACATGGAAACTTGTATACATGAAATCTGTGGTATGTCTTCTTTGGTTCTGGCTTTTTTCCTCAACAACATATTTTGGAAGTGCATCCATGCCGTGGCACACGTGAGATGTCGGCTATTTCTAGGGCAGCGTAACGTGCCCTGCAAGCCTAGACCTGGATTTGTGTATCTGTTTTCCTGTTGATGGTCTCTTGATTGAGTTCTCACGAGTCCTTTGGAATATTATGCCACAGTGAACTTTTTAGTCAAGGTCTCATTTTGGAATAGTTTCACATTTACAGAAAGGTTGTGAAGATATCGCACATCCACTTTACCGTATCATTAACATCTTGCATCAGTGTTGTATTTGTCACAACTAATTCACCAATGTTGACATCATTATAACCTGAAGTTCACACTTTACTTGGACTTTCTCTGATTCCATCAGGAATTCCATCAGGACCCCGCGTCGCCTTCAGGTGCCGTGTTTCCTTGGGCCGTCTCTAGACTGTGACCATTGCTCAGTATTTCCCTGGTTTTGATGACTTTGAGAGTTCTGAGTAGTGCAGAGGCATTTGGTAGGATATCTTGGAACAGGGGGTTCTTTTTTCTTGTGGTTAAACTAAAACTGTGGGGTTTGGGGAGAAAGGCCACAGAAGGGAGGGAGGGAGGGGCTCTCCTCCTCAGGTCACAGCAAGACTTTATGCCACCAGCATAGTATCGCTGAGGATTTAAACTCTGAACATCTGGCTGGGAATTTCTGTAGCCTTTTATTTTATATTTAGGTACACAACCCATTTTAAGTGATTTTTGGTACAAGGAATCCTATGCAAAATTGTGTATGGTAATTTTTGTATCTTTAGGTTCACATTTTGTATGGAATACCACTTGTTTTTTTCAGTACATTGGCTGAAAAGGATGTCCTTTCTCCATCGAATTGCCTTGTGCCTCTGCTAAAAGCGAGTTAACTAAATTCGTGGGGGGGTTATTTATGGTCTCTAGATTGTCACATTGATCTATGGGTCCATTTTTTTTGCCATAAACAAGGTGTTGTGAATATTGCAGCTTTATATCAAGTATCAAAGTAGATAGTTTAGTGACCCAATTTTGTTTTGCTTCTTCAGTATTGTGTTAGATATTTTATGTCCTTTGCATTTGCATGTAAATTTTAAAATCAGTTCATTTGTATCTATAAAATCACTTGCTAGCGCATGGATTGGGTTCGGGCTGAATCTGTGGATACGCTGGAGAGAACTGACATCTTAACGACATGGAGTCTTCCAACCTGTGAGCACACAGTACATTTCCACTGGTTTAGATGTTTGTTCATAGGTGGTTTTTTCCTCCTACAGGTCTTGTGTATATTTTCTTAGATTTACACCTAACTATTTAATTGGGGAGGGGGGCTACTGTAAATAGTATTGTTTTTTTATTTCAAATTTTGATTTTTAATAGCTGGCAAACATAGCAAACTTTAAAACATAAGCAACGTTATATTTCACAATTGCACTTCAAATGCGATTTGTGAAATTTCCTTACTCTGGCCCACAAGACTCTGCCAGTCTCTGAATTAATCTCCAACCAGGTAACCTTTTATTCCTAAAGTTCAAGTTCTCTGTCTTTTTTTAAAAAAAATTTCTTGACTTATTTCAAGCCTTTCTGTGCCTCAGGGTGTTTGCACTTCGTTGTGCCTGGATTTCTCTTTCCCTGAGTATATTTCAGCTCTGTTCTGGCACTTTCCATTCCTCAGGTATTAAGTCAAAGGTCAAATGTCAGAGTAGTTTCCCCTGATCCCTACATATAACATAGCCTCAAATTTCCTTCCTTCACTTCATTTATCCTTCATGGCCTTCCTAGTAACTATCACTATTAAATCTATTTAGTTTGTTGTTCTTTACAGTTATCTCAGCCTTCACCCAAATAGAATGGAAGTTAGATGAGAGTGAGGACTTCACCTTGTCCATTCCCTGCCGCGCTCCCAGTGCTCATTGCCTCTGCGCCTGGTCTTCCACAGAAACGTTCCGTGGCTCAGTGCGGTCGCACAGGGTTTAGACTCTGGTCGCTCTTAAATCGGTTCCATTGACGCCACTTCACTCTTCTTCCCTCACACATCCCCTTCTTGGCACGTGCCTCTAAGGGAATTGGTCCCTGGTTCGTCCTCACCAAATCTCCTCCCACAGAAAAAAAGAAGAAATGACATGACGAGTAATTACGTGACCTGAAAGTCATCTCTGAAGGACCCCTAGTCCGTGAATGATGGGAATTTCCCTTAATACTTACACTGATAGAATAAACTACTCTCAACCTCTGACTAGGCCTGGAACCAGGGTTCCATTCAGAGGATCATCACATCAAGGGGACAAAATCTTAAGCATAGGGAGTATAGGGCACTGCTAGCTTCCCTTTTGTTTATGTTAGGTGGGTGGAGATTTGCATTCATGGCTGTAGTTAGGGCTGATTTTGTATGCATTTACTTTCAAAGAAAAAAAGCCACAGATTCTTATTTTCTGCCGTCCCTAAAATTCAGTGGAAGATTGTCTAAAAGCACAGTAGATATTATTAGAATCTCAAAGTCAAGCAAAAATGAAAGCCACAATACGGCTTCTGAAATATATATATATTTTCCAACTCCTTCACTGGCACCATCTTGGTTATTTCACAGGTCATGCCCCCTAACATGAAAGGAGGCTTTCTGACAAAGCAAGCTTGATAAGGCAGCTGGAGTTTCTTGGAGAATGTTGACCAGAGTAATTACTGTATTTGTGACAGCAGCTGGAAAGTTTCTGTTGCTAGGGTAGAATTTAACCCCTAACTGACTGAATTCTAAGGAATCGGTTGTCACATTTGGCTGACACACACACAACGCTATCACTTCTGAAAACGCAAGCTATTTAATTGGATTAACAGCATAATGATTTCTTCCTACATACCCCAGGTCCAAAAGATTTGCAAAAATATTTATATGACGGATGAAGAAGTGGTTCTCTTCGCTAGTCTGCTTACCCCTGCTCTGGTCCCCCCAGTTGCACATACCCTAATGTTCAGCCTACTTGGCAATTAAGTAGGGTTGTATCCTACTTGGATACAATTAATCTTACATCAATGTGGATGTAATATAGATTAAAATACAGTACTTTCTCTAATCCTAGATTGCCAAAATTACCTCTGAAACTTCTACTCTTCTCTTAAATTATCAAAAGTCATTGATTTGCAACAACCAGTTGCTGAACCAGTTTGCTGAGTATGTATTATATACAAGACACTAGTCGCTAATAGATTACCAAGAAGTAGAAAGTGTGAATTCTGTATTCAGAGTTCATGCGACAGGTGTGGCACTGAGCCACACGGGAAAATGACCGTCAGGAGTAGGTAATACATTCACAGGCATCGTCATGGTCAAAAGTTCTTTTTCTGTGCCCAGCTGGTGTGTAGGAGGATCTGTAATAATATTCAAATAAGCGACGTGCACAACATCACCTTGGGAATTCTGAGTGTGTCAAACCGGGAGAGTAAAATGCGGCTTTGACTATACAGTAAAAATGAACGTGACGGTCATGATAATAGTAGAGTTAGGAGGTACAAGAACAGTAAACATTTACTAATCGGACACCACCTGCCACATGCTTAACATGTATTGTTTCTAATCCTTTCAACTATCCTAGGAGTAAAGTGCTATGAGCCACATTTTTACAAATAAGAACTCCGAGGCTCGCATGCCTCAAAGTTAGGAATTCTGTCAGAATTCCAAAGTCAAGTCTCCTCAGCCGTGACACAATCTTTAAGACAGAAAATTAGGCTTCAGGTAGGAGACTGGACTGGAAATAAGTGCAGCACATATAAAACTTGATTCAAACATTCAGCCCTAAAGGAAGCATCCACTTTTTTCCTATAAATCAACCTAGAACCTTTTGCAGTTCCCCAGCATGTATCATCACATCAGGTGTTTTCATTCCAGCCATTTGTACAGAGATTTGGAGTTTGTTTAAAATGAGAAGGAAGCAGCTTCCCTCCTTCAGTGCCCAAGATTGTCTAGTTTGTGTGCCAAACTTGGGGCGCTCGCATCTCTGGCGAGGCTGGGGACTCCGCTGTTCGGGTTCCGGCACCCTCGTAACAATGTGCAAGCACCTCCTCAGGCACGTGGCCCCTAGGACCTCCATCCCCTTCTTGGGCAGGGCATTCGCCCCACCCTGCTGCTTCCCGAAGACCCGCCTGTCTCCTGCCTTTCAAGACACCCGGAACAACTCCTCTCAGCGCCTTAGGCTTCAGGGAAATGCAGAACAGAGCAGGTTGTGACTGGCAAGTCACCTTTCTTTTGGTCCAGACATGAAAATCCCTCCTGAGACGAGGAGGCACAGGAGATCATGCTAAGTTTGTGAAATGGGTGGAGAATGGGAAGGACCTTGAGGGAAAGAAAGTGAATTAGTATTGTAATGGGGCGCAGCCAAGAGGGGTGCCCCCAAATAGGGATTTGGAATGGAGTCCAGAACACTCAAGGTGTCCAGGAAATACTAGGATGTCCTCACCCCCCCCCCGCCGTGGGTTGGGGGAAGGGACACATGGAGCAGGGCCACTGAGAGCTGTTTCGCGTAGCAACAGCCTTGCAGCTAACCTCTAGTGTGGTCATTGAACATATCTATAACCTTTAACTGGTTGCACAGATATGTTAAATAGCTGTGGCCATGCTCTGAGCCAGGGGAATGGAAGTAACTCGCCCCACCCCAAGACGTAATTGGGAGGATTTTGATGAAGACATTAGATCACTACTTTAAGTCTGTATAGCATTAAATAAACATTTCCTTTCCTTTTCATGAATCTCTGGCATTGAGAGACGTCTTTCCTATAAGGTGGCGGACATAACGAACCTGGGGGGTTCCTTTCGGTAATAGTGTATTGCCCTTGCTCCCATTGTTGTTCTGTGACAGTATCTCAGTGTATCACTGTGTCACATAAACGTTGAAGACAAGTAGAAATGGGATCGGCAAAGAGGACAAGACCGAGCCATCTAGGTGTCTTGATGCTGCATTAGCCTGTGTACTGCCTTGTCACCCAAGTGCGGTTCTAGCAACCCAACAACTATGTCACATGGCAGGTTGTTAGAAATGTAGACACTCATCGTGCTCCCAACTCCATTAATGAGCACAAATAAATGCTAATAAGTAGATACTCTCACAAGATTTCTCGGTGCCTGGCGTGCATACTGCAGTTTGAAAGCCACTGGTAGAGGGCGAAAGCACAAAGCGTGCCCAAGGTGCAGGAAATAGATCACTCGGTTACAACACAGGGTTCGTGCAAGAGAAAAAGTTTGATGTGCCTAGAAATGATGGCTCAAGAGACTTGAAAGTCATGTTTGAGCAATTAGTTTTCCTGTATTCAGTGGGATCGCTGGCATTTTTCACACCAGTTGTGAAAGAGCATGGTAATCTATAGTCTCAAATATTCTCTGAAAGGTAAGTCCATCAGACACTTTCAGAAATACATAGGCTTCTTTAGGCTGCTGGGAGACTATTAAATGCATTGACATTTTATCATGTAAAGATATTCCTATTAATAACCCGAAAGAGTAATTTTGGCTTTTAGTGTCACCGGGTTCTGCAAAGAAGCAGTGGGACCTAGGAACCCAGGGTTAAGAGAGTTCAATGTTCACAGCCACCAAACAGAGTACATAGGGCTAACAGGGCCCCGGGAACACAGTATATGAATCTTTCAGGTTTCTGAACGCTGCAGTGCGTGCCTCCTTTCACCTGTCCTGTGGCAATTTCACCACTTATTCGAGTTCTTCCCTGAGGAGTGTCGGGATGCGGAGTGGAGCCAGATGTTGTCCTCCTCCCGGAACAGCCTCCAGGTTAGTCGTCTGCAACCATCGCTGCACATTTAGAATCGCCTGGGGAGCTTGAAACAGTCCAGTTGCCCAACCGTATTCCCAGACTAATCAAACAACTATTTCTAGTGGTGCTAACCACCAGCCAGGTATGGCTAGAATCACGGAAATGCCCTCACACTGAAAATCCTAGTAAAAGAGAAAAGATTCTTCTGGTTCAGTGTGTGGAGTGAAATACGATGGTTACCACTATTAGGTCCATGATACATGACGGACACTGAAGTCTGAGTTTCACATGCATCATCTGTTTAGGCGTCCCCTAGGTAGACAGTTGTGTGTCCAGGAAGATTTTCACCACAATCCCCAGTTTACAGAACAGCAAACAGAGGCTCAAGGAAGACAGTGAGGTTGCCTACACTCAGGAAGCAGCTGAGCCAAGATTCAGCCCAAGGGAGGAAGATTTAGAGCCTCATCCTTGGTCCAGATCACAAATCCTGACAGTTATTTGTGTGCCGACTCAAGGCTATTGAATACAAAGTATATTTTTAATACTATAAAAAGTGTATCATGTGATCCAATTTGTAAATGATCAAACTTACTTAGGCATGGCGGGTCATTTCTCAATGCCATCCGGGCAGAGGGTGGTGCTCTGTATATTTCAGTCATTCAGTAACTGCTTTTTAAGTAACGAAGTTAGTTAACTCACGGGGACTTTGTAAAGGAATACAGAGGCATCTGATTAAATCAGACTTATCACTGAGAAATACACATGACAATGTATTTTTAACAGCCACTGCCAGCAGCTTCCCTTTATTTGGTTCACCTGCAAAATGTGGGCTCTTCTCCGTATTTGGGGTCTCACTTGCTGACTTCACTCCCGCCACACCGGAGTACCTCAGTCTCGCCAGTCTTTCCCCCATCTCAAAACTGGGGGAGACTTCACACGTGCTGTCCTCCCCCCTAGACTCACCTCCTCCCGCTCCCCTCTCCTCTGTCACCCTAACACCATCACCACCACTCTGTGCCCAAGTTACATTTTCAAATTCCAGTTTAAATACAATTTCTTCACACCCCACCCTCCCCTAATTCTTCCTCACTATTCCTCCTTCTTTTCTTAAAATACTTTATCACACGATTCACTATAGATATGTACTTGCAGGTTTATTTATGCAATAACTGATTCTCCACTCTACTGTGCAAAGGCATGGTAATAATGTCTTGAGCAAACTAATAACGTCTTGTTTACCACTGTAGTTGTAGCCTAGAAAACACCAGACACAGTAGGTACTCAGGAAAAGCATCGAATGTTAAGTGTTTTTAAGTAGAAGCTGGTTTACGTCCACAAAATAACATTGTTTTCTTAATTCCCAGTCTTACTAAGTGATCTAAATTATAGAGAGTTATGTTTCCTCATGTCAGTGTTCTCAACTGATGCTTAAAAATAGATAACCAACTCAATATTTAATGTTTCCATTCAGTAGCCTTTCTGTTCAGTATTTTGGAAGGCCATTTACTTGCAGGAAAGTCACTGAGAATCAATGTAAATTTAAGAAAATTCCCCAGAGACAGAAGGCATCCAGGGGATGCATCCATTTGTGTGTGTGTGTGTTTGTGTGTGCATTTGTGTGTGCATACTTTCGTGTTGTATGACCTGTTGATCTAGGGGGGAAATATTTTATCTGGAGTTAATTCCCTGGAATTAATTAATGCATTTTGAAAGGACTGGTTAATTTTAACATGTAACTACACAACTTTCTCCCACTAACTCTCACCTTAAGGGTCGTTGAGTGGTGACTCTGCCCCGTGTTAGTCTGGACAGTAGATTCTACTCAGGGCAGAACCAGTGTGTCCTTGCAAGAACTTTCCAGACTTTCCTTATTTTCATCGTCTGTCTATCCATTCAGTTCATTGGCTTCACGAGCTCTGCCAGCCTGTCTGCAGTGTGCCTCAGTCAGTGCCCCTTGCTGCTGAAAGGCGAAAGAACCCCCAACCAACGTGTTCAAAGAACTTTCTAACCATCATGTCAAGATTATAAGATAAAACCCAGGATTCAGGGTAGGAGAGAGGTTGGAGTGGGAAAGAATGTTACAAAGGGAGATACTGAGCACAATTGAGGACCTCACTTTAATGTCGCCGTCAAGAACCGACGCAAGAAAATGCCTGGTCAAGAACCAGGCAAGAAAAGGAAACAAAGACATTCGCCTCAGATGGCAAATAGTTACTGAGCTTAATAACAAGAGGATCAGCTTTGAAAACATCTGACCTTTGTTTGAATTCTGGTTCTGATATTTATAAGCATTGTCACTTTCCGTGGGCATATTATTAGTTACCTCACTGAGTTCTTACAAAGATTAAAATATATAATATATGCAAAGTGTTTCACATAATAATTCTCAAGAATGTACAATTCTTACAGCTGATTAGGGGAAGAAAATAGCAGTATTAAGTCAAGGAAAAAAGATTCATGGTGCAGGAAAGACTTGAAATTTAGTCACTCATGAATATAAATTTGTGTTTAGACCTATTATGTGTCAGATTCTTTGGGTACTGTGTTCAAAAGGATGGACGTGATTTCTCGAAGTCTCCACTTTAATGGGAGCAGACAGACAATTAAGTGTAAAGAGTACAGTTCAGAAGAGAGGAGAGAGAAAGGCTGTGATGTGACAGAGAGAGACTCGACTGGAGTTGGTGAAGCATAGGGACGGCCACCCTGGGGCAGGTCATATGGGACGTGACACATGGACACGCAGCCAGCCGTGGGAAGACCCGGGGGAAGGCAGAGTACTCCAGGCAGGGCGGCGTGAGTGGCCTGCGTTGATGGGGTGGCGCGAACGAGGGAGAGTTGTAGAGACGCGGTTCCGAAAGTAACTTTGGGCTCTAACATGGCATGCCCGGCAGGCCATGGGGCCGAAGGGTTTGATTAGATAAACCTACGACCTTCCTCAACATTTTACAGGAAAACAGCGCAAGTAAACCACCCTAAGAGACTGAAGCTGGCGTCTAAGGGATGAGAACGAACAACGAGACTGGCTAATATACGAAGTCATCATTTGTGCTAGTTGTTAGAATTTAACTTCCGATTTAAGCAGAGGAGATTCAATGCCACAGTTCCCAGTTTTTCCTAAAGCGTACCCACGGACTGCCAGCAGAACTTCATCACCCATCCTAATGCCTTTCTAGGGCTTACTTCTTCCCTTTGGGTTCAGTTTTCTTATTGTTCACGTCTTAGTGAGAAATCAGGTTCTTAAATCGTAAATGTATTATGTTCTTGGAGAATGGCCCTGAAAATAAAGTAGTAGGGAGCCAGAATTTATCTTTCCAAACAGCCTGTCTGCTTTGTACGTCTTACGTTGTATTCCTCACCGAGAGAGCGACCTTGCAGAGTTCTCTCCTACCAATGTCCCTATGCTTCCCAGTCTCGGGGGCGGACTCAGTTTACATGTGTAGATTCCACACACGTAGCTTTCCAATGTCGGTGAAGAACGGCCTGTTCTTCTTCCAATGAAAGCAGATATTACTCAAATAACACGTGGATGTTTCCAAACTCATAATGGTCTGTCCTTTGTGTTCTTTACACCAATTTGCAAGAAAAAACCAAAACTTTGGAATTTCCCTAAGTTGTCAGAAGTTTTTTCTTTCATCAGCTTCCAGCCGCAGCACCCTGTAATGCACGCTGTGATGTTTCTCAGTTCACAGCGAGGCGCCACGTGTTTCCCAGTGCTGCACACAGCCACACCCTGCCTTGCTCCCTGCCTGGGTGCAGACAGGGTGACTGACCTCTGTGGCCTCCGTTTCCTGTGTGTTTGCAGAGTCCATGAGCTCGCATATATTAATTAGCTTAGGCACCGTGCTCAACGAAGAGCATGTGCTCCATGAACGCTCCTTCCCTCTCCTCAGTTGAGAAAACGTGTGCTTCTGAATTAGGCTAAAACATGGAAGTGACAAGACATGTTCCATAACAGTTTTTTTTAAATCAGGAATTTACATAAGCTGCCCTGGCCTCCCCGTGATCTAAATCTTTTTCGATCCCCTGTCATTGAAGGAAAATATGTTGAAAAACGCCCCTCCACCCTGTCCTCTTCGAGATGTTTCCTTCTTCCTCAGCTGACGTCAGTGTGAACCTGTTCCATCCAAGTGAGTCTTCACCTCAGTGGAACTATACACACAAATGTATTTTGAAGGAATTTATGTCAACGAACTTGAAAACAAAACAGAGAAACAGCTACCACCGCAAACCAGACCGCGCCGATGCACTCATGGACGGTAACACCCCGAGGACGGTCAGAAGGACAACCGTCTGCCCTTAGACTGCCATCGGCACGTTGCCCGCGCAGAACTGCAACCTCGGAGGGAGGTGGAAAGGGATTAGAAGTGAGAAGTCACATAACAGGATCAGTTCCGCTCCACACACGCAGGATGCCGCTCTGCTGAGGACCGGCTCGAGTGTCTCAGTTATGAATTCGCTGGTGAAGGCGTCTGTGATTTGCACCACAAGGAAAGATGAAGAGAACATAAAACCACATTTTAGAATTGCATGCGATGGTGAAAACATATTTTATTGTTGGTGTTATTTCCTGACAGCTCTGATGAACCTGCAGACTTCCTCCCTCTCTTTCTCCTCCATTCATGCTTCCACGTGTGTCCCTGTGAATGCTAACTCTCATGCTAAAAACAAAATAAACACAACACAGTTACTCTGAGTCAGAAGTACTTAACATTCGTTTTCATTAGGCCTTCCAAAATTAGGGCAGGTTAAAAGTGCCAACTCTGGAGGCGGGTTGGCTGAATGTGAACCTCAGCTCTGCCATTACTCAACCCTGCAACTTGCACAAGTTAACTTAACCTTCCTTTGCCTCAGTTTTATCACTTGACTTAAAAAATGTTGAGGATGATAATAGTATGAACCTCATAGGCTACTCAGTTTTGCAGTTGTAGCATGAAAGCAGGTATACACAGTATGTAAACTAGTAAACATGGCTGTGTTTCCAATAAAACTTTATTTATAAATCAGGATAGGACTGGACTTGACCAGAGGTCCAATTAGGTCATTTTAGATGTGGAAGGAACTTTAGGGATCACCTGCTCTGATACCCTCATTCTACATGAGACTACTAAGAAATAAGAAGGGGTTGTATCTTGTCCAGCTCTTCCCTCCCCCTTCCCCCCCAAAAAAAATATCTCACAGGTAATTTAAAAAAAATGAGTTATTTTTCTTACATAACTCTTAATTTAATTTTCATCTGTCGAGTTCCAATAATAATGTCTTATTTTCCAGAAACAAAGGTTTTCCCTACAATGCATCTCTTATTTTCCACTTATGTTGGGTTCATTTCTCAGAAGCAGACCAGGAGAGGATTCTTGGGCAAGTGATGAGCAAGTAGGGAAAATAAGGTAGGAAAGGGGGAGGCGGTAAGCCAACCAAGGATGAGGTTTCAAGCAAAAGCCATTCGGAGCGCACATTTGAGCATGATTGCACAGGGATCTCTGGACTGGAAATTGCTTATGAGTTGTCCTGTTCACTACCAGGTAATCAGTGGTTAATGGACGTCCTGGGAGGTTGCAAACTGTCCAGGTATTTCCCAGAGGCCCAGAGCCACCCCAGTGGTCCAAGGGTTGTATAGTGAAGAGGTTGCATACAGGAGATAATCATTCCAAAAAGTGTGTATGTGTGTGTGTGTTTGGGGGGAGGTGTGGCAAACACAAATGATCGGAGGGAATTTGAGAGGAGCATCAGCATTGTTTTCTTCATGCACGTAAGTTCTGCTGTTTGGAGGTGCACAACGGAGATTCCTGCTGTCATCTAGATGTTTTATATACAGTTTCTTGTTTCATCTGTAAACATTCATAGGAATTTTGTGTTTTACTTTAATAGTGCCATGATTACTTGAGGGTCTTTCTAAATCTATTTGCTGTCTTCAAAAGTTGTTTTAAGTGATAGCTGATTTTTTTAATCTTTAAATTGCAGCTTCTTTTTTTCTACCATCATCCTCCCACTGCACTTCCACTCCTAGTACAGCTTTAGTTTTAGGCAAAATAAAACCATAATGGTTTTCTTTTCTTGTGTCCTGATTATACTTTCCTTTCCTTAATAGAAGGATGGAAGGGGGCAGACAGCTTTCTGTATACCACTCCCCAAAGGAAAAGAACTCAGCTCCCAAAAGGAAAAAAGAGAAAGAAACCACAGTTAGCTAAGCATGTTTTTACTATTAAGGTTTCTTTCAGTAAATTCTTAGTGCTTTTCCAGTCTAAAATTTTTTTATTTTTTTTAAGATTTTAAAATTTATTTTTAGAGAAAGGGGAGGGAGGAAGAAAAACAGAGAGAGAAACATCAACGTGTGGTTGCCTCTAGTATGCCCCCAACTGGGGATCTGGCCTGCAATCCAGGCATGTGCGGTGACTGGGAATCGAATCGGCAACCGTTTGGTTCGCAGGCTGGCACTCAATCCACTGAGCAACACCAGCCAGGACTCCTTCCAATTTCTTGGAATTTTTTCTGGTCTAATTTTTAAAGAACGTAAGATATAAGACTTCTTCCCCAAGTCAGTTCACCTTCACACTGACATTAGAATGAACCATGATGCCGTGCCGCTCCTTCCAAATACTCTCCTGTCCCTTGAATAGAGAGAGGGCATAAAAGACTCTCTCAAATCACTAGTGCCTTTTCCATGATATGAGAACTATTCTGTTTGTTTTCTTTTGTGGTAAAGATCTTACTGTATTTTCCTAGTCCTGGGTCTTTTATTTCCTTCTCCATTGTTCCGTATTCCATGACTCACCTTTATTTTTTAGGTTTGTTTATGGCTGCTTTCATGCTACTACTGCAGGTTGGAGTAGCTGACAAAGGCTAAAATATTTACTATGAGAAAAAGTTTGCTGCCCTCTGATCAAAATGATGTGGCAACTGTCACATCGTGGATAAATGATCAAAGGGTGACTGGATCCCCGCGTGCCCTAGGTCGATCTACATGATTTGAAACCCACATCCTGATGTCTATGTCCTCCACACATTGGCTGTGTTGGCCAGCCATTTATCTCTCTACTTTAGCCTGACACTGATTCCAACAAACAGGAAACTTACATCAAACTTTCCCATCACCCAGTAATAATTATAATACGTTACCCATCTTTGAGGTCCATTGCAAATAGCACTTTTTTCTGTAAAGGCTTTCCCATTCAATTACAACCAATTGTGACCTCTTTTGCCTGAAAACTTGTTCCTTGGGTTATGTTCTTCTTAGTTTATGCCTTTCTTATAACATTAATATTCTATTGCTTAAAGTAATCGCTTTTACTATCTGCCTCCCCCTGCTATAATTTAGCTTGGGGAGGAACATGGTCTGATTCATCATTTTCCTGTCTGCAGAACCAAGCACATTTCTATGTGCCTGGATGCTCGGGATAGTCATTGAATCACTGGACTAGGTTGTGCCATCCCGTGTCATAGAGAAGAGCCTGTTGCCTACTGATGTTCAGGCTTACTTCACTTTTGGGTGCTGATCACTCACACTAGTGATTTCTGATGATCATACACACTTAAGAAGGCCCTCATTTCAATCTAAACTATAAGACTATATCTTATAAAACTTTGGCAGATTGTTCCTGCCCAAATTATTTAGTCATAGATTCCCAAATGTTTGCATACCGCCTACATTATTTTTGTCAAATCCACATACCACCTGCTCTGCTTTTTTATCAATATGTCCTTAAATTTACACAGCTTTAACTTAAATAAATGTATTTAAAAGAAAGGTCATATCACCACCTTTTATGGCATCCCAGTATTATTGACCACAAATGGAATATATCCATAATGATGAAGACCAGTGGTTTGCATCTGAAGACTATTTTCTCTCAGTGTAAATGGACAAGGAACAAGTTGTAGAGGAATATTGATGGCATCTTGGCATCAAACCGTGACTTTCTTTGTGACTAAATCAGCATGGAAAGAGAGCTGAGGCAAGCCGTAGTACTTCCCTGTTCAAGCCTCTGTCTCTGCAGCATCCGAAATCATCTCTGGAAGCACCCAGGGTCTACAGGCCGCCTTCTGGATAAACCGCATGTTTGGACCACGCCAGGCCCCCCGAGTTGTCCCTGCTTTTTGTTGATATGTCATTGGCTCCAATAGCTAAATCACTTAATTCTAAACTCCCATTAAGATCAATTACATTTAGCAAAAAAAAAAAAATCCCTAAGTAATCCAATTAAAAATGGATGTTTTCCCAAGGGAGATACATGAATGGCTCACAAGTATATGAAAAAAAAATGCCCAACATCACTAATCATTAGGGAAATGCATGTCACAAGTCTAAGTGAGATAGCAGCTCATTGCCTGTTAGGGTGGCAGAGTGGCCGTCACCAAGAAGACGAGAGATAATAAATGCTGGTGAGGATGTGGAAATAGGGAACCCCTGTGCACTGACGGTGGGATTGTAAACATGTGTGGCCACCATGAAAAACAGTATGGAGGTTCCTCAAATAATTTAAAAGTAGAACCGCAGTTCCATATAATACAGCAATTCCACTTTTGGGACTATATCCTAAGGAAACAAAAACACTTGTATGAAAGGCAGCCGCAACCCCGAGTAAATAGCAGCAGCATCTAGAGCAGCCAGGACGTGGAAACAACCTAAGTATCCATCAGCAAATGAATTGGGTAAAGAAGTTGTAACATACCTGTGACAGAGAAAGACAAACAGTGAGTCACTTATATGTGGAATCCAAACAACAACAAACTCATAGGAAAAGAGAGATTTGTGGTGGTCACAGGCGGGCGTGGGGGGAATTGGATGCAGATTGTCCAAGACACACACTTCTGTTGTAAATCAGGACGAAGGATGTGACATCCAGCACGAGGACCACATCCAGCACGAGGACCACAGTCAGCACTGCTGCACGACGTATTGGATAGCTGCTAAGAGAGTCAATGCTTTGAGTTCTCATCACAAAAGAAAACTTTGTTTTTGTACCTAGAGAAGATGATGGATGTTAACCAAATTTATTGTGCTAATCACTTCACAGTATATGTAAATCGATCCTTATGCTGTACAACTCAAACTTATACAGTGCTGTATGTCAATTATAGCTCAATAAAAATGGGGAAAAAATTTTTAAAAGACACGTTACATTTAAAACAATAAACATGGGTAGACATTGGTTGATAGGCTTTCTCACCTAAAAGGGACCAACTTCACCTGCCAGATGCAGTAGGTACCTCCTGGGAACTCTGCCACTCACGCCCTCGGTCACTGAACCTAAAACCAAACTCAGCTGCTCAGGAACTAGGGACTGAACAACCTCCATGCAGTTTCTATTATGAGAGAATTATGTCAAAACAAACAGAAGGAAAAAGTGTTCATTAATACCTATTCTCTAGGTTTCCGATTAAAAAAAATCACCCTGACAGACTTTGCCTAGTTCTCCACTTCTCCCTTTCTGAAGTGAAGCTTTTCTTAACAACAGAACCTCTGACACTTGCAGAAAATAGTGAAATAAGGATAATATCAGAACTTACCTTACAGTATTTTGTGAAAATTAATGAGGTGTAGAGGGTTAGAATTTAAGGTCAGGAGAGGTCATTTAGTATCAATAATGACTTATGTGTTATAGTTATGTTACAAACAAAGGTCTATTTTTATTAAGGAAAATCATATGTTAACATCTAAGAAACTATCCTTTGATTGTTAATATGGAAAGTATTATATTTAGTTGCTTAGACAGCAAAAGGTTTGTTGTGAAATTTATTTATTCAACAAATATTGATAAGATCCTACTATGTATAAGTGGAACTAATGCAATTATTTGACATTGACATTATAACATTTTACTATGGGTCTCAGTTACCCAAATATTCAGTTATTAAGGACCTTCTTTCCCTAGCCACTCTTGTTCATAATTTTGTTAAATTGTTCTTTTGATCCTTGCATGTATTTACATGTGTTTATTCAGTTACACCATGATTATTTTTAAAGTTCTTGGGGTGATTGTTTCACAAATGATTATGTGAGTTGCTAAAATATCAAGTAGTAATCATCTACCTTTGACATAAATCTGAGAGGCCAAATACCCTGGACCGATGTATTCATTCATTCACTTTCATCGGCTGCTTGCAAAGACATTCACATGGGACAGATGCAGTGAGTTAAGGTCCTCCTAGTCACATTCAAGTCCCTATGTCACAAAATCTTTATCTACAATTTGTGGTTAGTAACAATACCTCTTCAAGCACCTATTGGAGAAATCGACCATAGAGCATTATCTGTACAAATCTATCATAGTGGCTCTATCTGTACAACATTCATTCCTCCTCTTTCTGGTAATAGCTCATGCACACTCTTTCTTTGGGTAATTATTCCTCAACCATTCATAGTTCACATGGTTTGGGTGTGGTTTTCCCCAGCATCAGGGTCGGAGTGAGACCCAGCCCACCAACAGCAGCAAGTGATAGGTCGAAGATGGCACCATAACCCAGGTCCCCACAGACCGCCCCATCTTGTATTTCTGGTGGAGTTACTGAACTGCTAATCTCCTCGGGGTTGCTAATTGAAATCAGAATAGCAGCTGATGGCCATCTTTCGAATGAAGCCTGTCTGAGACTCAAACCAACTTTCATAAAATCAAATTCTGCAATGAAATAGTTTGGCCTCTGAATCCGCCTGCACTGGAAGCTGAACATCCTGGACTTCTTTAGTTACCCGACCTAATACTCACTCCCCTGGGTTGAGTTTGGTTCCTGTCACTTTCCACCCCAAGAACACTAAATAATACATGACCAAGTAATACTCTTCAATGAAATAAATGAGTAATCGTTGGTGTTTATCATAGAGTGAGCAAACTAGCAAGCAAGCACTCAATAAACATTAGCTGTGACTAAAAATTTCAGTTATAGTTTATCAATCACTGAGTGCCTCAGTCAAATTAGGTAAATGCACTGAGCTTAGGGAATAATAAAAAATAATAGTAAAACCCCCCTGTAGAATTGGCAAATGGAGATGTTTGCAGAGGGGGGTTTCACAAAGCAAAAACAAGAAAAGGAAGATGCCACAACTGGCTTTAGTTGCATGGAAGTCGGGAGAGACTGACTTCGAGGGCGGATGGAGACGGCCGGTGCTTTTTGATACTTTCATATGCCCAGTGCTCTGTTTGCAGGCCCCTTGACACAATATAAAGCAGGAATGTGTACCTGTCCCATATAAAATTTAAATGGGTGCAATTATAGACATAGTTTTATATTTTATAGGCATTTAATTAAACATGAACTAATTTCCACATTGCAGTTTGCTTTTTAAATATGGAGCCAATATGTACATTTTTGAGCATTCGTATATTTTTATAGGCCCTTAAAATGCTTGTAAAGTGGAGACTGGATGCTCACGCATCTAGTAGATAAACAGCCCTGGCAGAGACAGGCGTGTCAGGAGAGGACTGAGACGGATGTGACTCACATGTTGGAAAACCCTATTTTACACAGTGGCTCACCTCTCCTTGAACATCTCGCAGTGGCCATTCCTAAGAAACCAGGTGGCGAGAGATTCTAAAACTGATTCTTTAGGGCCTTGAGTGTCACTGCTTGTCCATCAGTTTTGCTCATGCATGTGTATTGATGAGGCATACCTCTTCTCCCCCTTCAGGTCTTGAGAAGCAGCAGGCAAAAAGGAACTTCTCCCACTCCAACCTTTCCTAACAGAATGGGTCTGGTGTGGTGTTACTGCTGAGACTGTGTGTAAACATAATTAGAGTCCCCATGGTGTCAGAGCCTAGGTAATGTCCTCATCTAACAATTTTTACCTCGATTTAGAGCATCAGTAATTACATTTTGTATTTAAGGCGCTTTTCTGTACTTTCAAAGATCGATTAATTTGAGGTGGTACTAAAAGGTATATTCCTTCAAAAGGTGTTCAGTAACACCTCTTAGCAGTTCCTGCTGGCTGTGTGGTTGATTGTTCAATCCAATCTCTGTTAGGTCCAGAGATGCTTTGGAGTAAAATTTTATTTCTGTTACGTTAACTCAGTGGCTGAGATGAGTTGACAACTGTAGAGGAGATGAATATAGAAGAGTTTTATTAAGTCATGCAGTTTTTAGGAGGGCCTGAGTCATTCCATATTTTCTTAGAAACTGTGTAATCTTTTAGCTGTTTAACTTCTGCTTCTGTGTCCTCATATATAAAATGGGGATAATAGTAGTTAACATTTCATAGGTGCATATGTGTGTGTGTGTGTGTGTGTGTGTAGTAAGGATTAACTATGTCGATATACTCTGCATAAAGCATTTGGAACAGCACCTGACAAATTGGCATTATTTTGTTATTATTACATTGTATTTTTTAGTTACAAAATTAAATTGATTTACATGTCATCAGACTTACTGTGGTCAAGCAGTTTGCAGAAACTCAGTTTTAGTGTTAGTGCTACCTGCTGAAGGAGGGACAGCCAGGACTCAGGGGGCATAGAATTCCCATTTCGAATTCAGCAGAGTTAAACCTCACTGGGGCAGGAGCCCATAATTTGGAATTTATAGTCGTTTAGGAGTAATTTTATTTTCCAGTGTCTGTGAAGGCAGTGTTTGCAGACAAATAAATAAAATGTATTTTTGACTAGCAAATGGAAAAAATATTCCTTAGCACATAAAAATAAAGGCACATTCATATATATGAGTTATATGAAGAGGTTCTTTTAAAATGGTTCTTATTTGTATATTACAGTACATCCAGGAAGCTGTATATTTGACAACACTTTATTAGTAATTTGTAGGTGTGTGCTATTTTATGTTTGAAAAGTAATAGACATGTATTTTCTTTCTACATGCTATTTCTGATTTCTCCCTATTCTTCATTATTACAGAAATTTCTGCACATTATTTAAAAACACCCCAATCAATATTCGAAGTTAAGAGATCCATTATTCACTTTTTAAAAGAATAATAAATACGAATGTTTAAAAGATTTAAAATGTTTAACAGGTGACCTATGTTCCCTGAGAATCCCCCCCTTCCCCCTGCCCAAACCACCGTCAGCGGTGAAGCAGGTTGGGGAAGATGGCTGGGGTGCGGCGGGCACTTCCCGTACCTGCACAGGCCAACAGCTCAGGTACGCAGTGCTGCCTGACGCCCCTCCCCACAGAGTCACCTGCCTTTCTAGGGAGGGAATTGCAGTAGCAGAGGGACAGAGTAACTTACATTTTAGATTTGACACCATGAGCATGTAATATCTGTTCAAACATTTAGAACGTTTTTAAGGGTTTAATACTGTTGACCAGTCCTTCCTTATCAGAATGGTCTGTGTCCTTGGCTTTGATTACACCACAGGAGTCTTCCTCCCACCCGTGGGCCAGTCCTGATTGGACTCCTCCAATGGCCGTCATTGTCCTTTGCCAGAAGATTCTCTTCTAAATCCTCCAGTCTTCTTATTCTGTTCCTCCTCTCTGGATCAGTCTGATGTGCTCCTGTTATTTCAGTTCTTTACAAACTCAGGATTCTCCAATATACACTCGTTCATTAAAATATATATATTAGGTTTCTACTTTGGGCACAAGGGACTGGAAGACAGCAGTCAGCAAAGCAGATGAGAATCTCTGTTTTATTTTGAGCTTTCATTCCATGCAAAAAGATAATAGCATTACAATGGGTAAAATAAAATGCATTAAATAGTAATGCATTCCAAGGAGAAAAATTAAAGCAGATAAGAGAAATAAGGTATCAGGATGGAACATGAAAAGTATGTATTGGCCCCAACTCACCCCTCGGTTCTGAGCTTCAGGTGCCTATACCAGAATGCCCAGTGCGCCCTGAACGGCCAGCCTGGATAAGTCCCTTAAAGCTACTGTGACCCAAACTCAATGTGTCATCCCCATCGACTTTATTCTGCCACCTCCACTGGCTGTGCACACCAGGAATGTGTGAGTCATCCTTGAATTCTTCTGGCTCATCCCCCATCCCATCTGTCACAGAGTTTGGCCACAGTTCTCCCACCTAACTCCAGGCACTGCTCCCCAGCCTCACGGCCACTCTCCTATTTCAGACCAGAGTCACCTGGCACCTGGATTCCTGAGGATTCCAGATCCCCTCCAGCCACTGCCTCTTCCTCCGGGGTGATTAAAACGCGTCTTGGCACTCCTCTTCCTCAACAGATCAATGATCCCAAATTGGTCCTGCCCAGCTTTCCCACCACATCCTTCGTGAAGCTTCTCTGATCCTTGTCCTCAAGTCTGCTGCTCCCCTTCATTCTTCATTGCACCATCCTCTTTTGGCCCAGGATATTTGCACAGACTCATTTCTTCTTCCTGCAGTCTTCTTCGCCCAGCTCGTCCGCAGGCTTACCCATCTTTCAAATCTTAATAGAAGAGTCACTTCATTAGGCAAGCTTCATCCAAATCCTCAAACTGAGTCATTTGCACCAATTATGGATTCATAATGTCCTATTTGTCCCCATTTGACAATGCATGATACCTCTGTTACTACTCCTACAATGGCTCTTTCCCACTCTGCAGTGCAAGCTGCAAGTGGATAGGGACCCCATCAGCCCTTTCAACACATCACCCAAGTGCTTATAAAAAAATGTCTGACATAGAGTAAGTGCCCAACATATGTTTACTGAATGAATGAATGAATGAATACTAGAGCAAAGATTAATAGCACATGGCTAGTTGTGGCTTTCACTTGGCATTTATATGCTTCACACTCAGAGATGATTTTGAATCATGACCTCTTAAAAGTGACTGCATTGTGGCTTCTCATTGTATTTCTGGGACCGTGGAGGATGCTTTCTAACAATGGACACATCTCCAGTTTCCAGCAGTGCCCTCTCTTGCACGTTTTTGTTTACATTTTCACATTCCTAGCAGCAGGATCAGCAGTCTTCCAGAGAGATGTCCTGGTGTTGATTCTGCTGTACTGTAAGGGTCCGCTGTAGGGGTAAGTTGACATCGGGTTTCAGAACTAGTAGGAATCTCTCTCTAACTACATCAGTTTCAGCTATGAATAAGAGATATCCTTGAGATGTTACCACAGAGGAAATACACAATCTTTTATCTTTTTTTCCTTTGATTGCTGCTTGGGTCTTGAGTACATTTTCTTCCTAACCTTACCTTAGTTTCCTTGATGCTCCTCTGTTCTCAGGCTAATCTGTGATAATTGCACCAAATTTATGTCCGCTCACTCTTTATAGATTAATATTACCAAACCTCGTTTGCTTTCCTATCCACTCGTTATGCCTCATGCATTAAGAGATGCTAATATTTATTAATCACATGCCAAAGTCCATGAGTATATCTGCCATTCTACAACCATCAAATGGAGAAGGTACTATGATGATTTTCATTCTCAAAGAAATGGAAACTAAGGTTTGGAGAGTGTAAGTGCCCTGCCCCAGTCACAAAGGTCACTAAGTATTTAAACAGAAATGCGAGCTCAGAGTTAGGCCTCTAGTTCCTGGGCTGTCACCCTTATTATTTTCAGTGGAGGACAACATCTGTGGTTTTGCTGTCTTTACTGAATTTTGGTCTGTCTGCCCAAACTGAAGCGGGCCCCAGTGCGGAGGGGCGGGCAGTGCGGGCGGCGCCTCGGGTAACTAACCGCTAGTCAGAAGGAGGATCCCGCTTGAGGTGCTGTCCCGAGGAAGAGAGTTCCAGGGCTTCGCCTTGGCTTACCTGGGGTTCAGACCACTTAGGAATCCTCTGGGTATAATGTCAACCATCTGAACTTGGGTTTTCTTCAATGTAGTCCGCTCGTGTAACAGATGCCCATTGTGTACAAGAGGGGGGAAAGGAAAATTGGCAATTTTCCTCGGCCATTGGTATACATTTTGATTTCTGTCATTTTCAACCCAAGTGATTCAAGGATTACAGATAGGAGAGCTACAGATTCCAATTCTTTCCCCCCACCCCCGTGTGTGTGTGTGTGTGTGTGTTCACGTTTGTATCTTTGGATAGACTCCCAGGTGCCTTGCAGCCCTGAGGAACACTGGGCCGGAGGTGCGCACTGTTCACAGTGGGGTTTTACCTGTCTCTCGTGCAGCCGCTCCCTTGGCCAGTGAAGGCACACAGCTCTCCCCTTCCTGCTCCCTCTCCAGCCCCGCCGGGAGCTGCAGGCTTCCCGCCTCACAGCCCTCCACACTTCTCTTGAACTCGTTCCCTCGCTGCCCCCAGTGAGCCTCTGGCCTATGCTTGGAGTCCTGTGGTCAAGAAGTAAGTGGGGCGTGTGCAGCCCCGACCAGGACCCGAGGAGTCACAGTGGCTGCAGAACTGCTAGCCTGCCGAGCGACCCCAGCCCACTGCCGCCTATCCCAGGCGCAAGTGTCCCCCCTTCTCTCTCCAGACTCCAGCGGGCTACCCTGGTGCAGAGCGCGCCCCCGTTTCCTTCACAGCCGCCGGGGGCTCCACCTTAGAGTCCAGCCTTCAGTGGGCCAGTCAGGGACCTGGGAGTCAAGGCTGTCTGGCCTAGTGGTTAGGAAACTAGGCACTGGAGTTCAGTCTTGGTTCCATTTGTGAACACCAGCTGACCTTGGGCAAGTTCCTTTGCTTCAACGTGCCAGTTTCTAAATCCATAATAGAGGGAAACTGAAGTGATGGCTGAACTAGGACTGTTGTAGGAATGAATTAATGAAGCACTCCTTTCACGTAGTAGGCGCTCAATTAATGGTAAGGATGATTAAGAGGAGGAGGAGTTAGAAGTTAAGTTTTGGGTCCAGAATGTAGGTTAGACCTCAGACTTTTCCAGGAGTAGGGGGCAGGGGCGTAGCGAGAGAATCTGCCCTCCACCCCCTCCACCCCTCACCCCCACCCCGTTCCAAGATAAACTCGGGAGTGCCCGGAGAGCCGTCCGTCCCAGCTCCTCCAGGCGGTGCGGCTGCCCCGAGCCTGGAGGCATCTCGGGGCGCCCGCAGCACGTCTCTCTACCTCGGGCTGCGGAGAGACTTCTCCCACGAATTATCTCCCTCCCTTCCCAGCCCCCGAGCACACTCCCGTTTCCTCTAATTCCTCTGGGTCTCGGTGACCTCAGCCCGCCCGATCCAGCCTCAAGCGGGAGGAAAGAGGCAGCTTTGGGGAGTGTGAGTCCCCCCTGGCCCCGGGAAAAGGAGAGAAGACGAGGTGGCGAGGAGACCGCGGTTCCTGGGGCGGCGCCGGAACCCGTTCCTCATTTTGCCTGCATTCTAAGGACCGCGCTCGGCTCTAGGAACCCCGAGGCACAGTCCCCGAACAGCCGGGTGTCCCTCCCGGCTGGGGCTAAAGCCGGGGGCGCCAGCCCGCCCCCCCCCCCCCCCCGCAGCAGCGGTGGGCGGCGAGCGCAGGCCCGCGAGGTAAGGAGGGGCGGGTGCGGGCGGGGAATGTGGCGGCACGTGTGCGCGTGCGCGCGTGCGTGTCCTGAGAGGGCGTGGGGGCCCGCCAGGCGCGTTCCACTCCACCACCTGCCCTCGCGGTACCTTGCCGCCGCCCAGCCCCACGCGCCCCCCGAGCCCCCCGCGCTCACGTTAGGGCACTGGCCTCCCGCACCCCCAACTCTTTCCACATCCCATCACCCCTCTTGAAACCCCACCCTCCCTACTTACTAATTTCCCACTGCAGAAGCAGACCGAAACCTGGAGAGGCGGCGTTGCCTCTCCGCTCCCCTCGCCACCCCCTCCTTCTGCTATAAATAATCCGGACTAGCGGGTCAGGCGCGTCACACGGCGAGAAACCGGGACCCCGAGGTGTTCTTCTCGGGGAATAGGGGGCAAAGGGTGAGGAGTAGGAGAAAGAAATTGCTCGTGAGTAGTGAAGAAAAGCTTGCTCCTTGACTCCGAGAAAAGACCAGGCAGCATTTTATTCCTCTTGCCTTTTTCCTGTCTTCCTTTATAATTTTTTGGTGTCTTTCTTATTCTCCACCGAGCCCCCAATCCAACGGATTGCTCAGCACTCCGCCCATTGGTTTATTTCCTCCCTCCCCCCACCGCGCAACCCCCACCTCCAGCACCCCGCTCACCCCAGGCAGGGGATGCTCTTCTCCAAGGAAACAAAGTTCGAACTCCTCTCCCCATCTGCTTGCTGAGACCAGAAGTGGTCTCCCAGGCACCATCTTCCGCTCGCACTCCACACCTGCTGTCCCCTAAATTTCTAATCTGGTTTTGCATATTTAAAAGGACACACACACACACACACACACACACACACACAACCAAAGCCCGGGAGGTGCAATACTGCCTTCCGCAACTACCGAAACTTACCAGCCACTCCAGTTGTTTTTGTCTGAAGGAAAGGACAACAAAGATTTTTACTCTGGGTCTTCTTGTGGGGTGGCCCTTTTACAGCACTCGAATATGTATGTGTTACACATATATATGTGTTTCCTTTTTCCCCTTTAATTTTATTTTTATTTTTATTTTTTTTTTCTTAGCAAGAAAATCTGCTAGGTCCCAGGCAGTCGCTGCTGCCCCTTTGATGTTTTGGTACGCCGTGCGCATGCGCGTCCCATTAGAATTACTGCACTGGGCAGACTAAGTTGGATCTCTTCTCTCCAGTGAAACCCTCAATCCCATCAAAACTAAAGGGATGTGGAGAGTCCGGAAAAAGGGCTACTTTGGGATTTGGTCATTTCCCTTGATCATCGCCGCTGTCTGTGCGCAGAGGTAAGTGAGCCCACCTTTTCTCTTTTGCCTTTCTCACTTTGAAGGGCTCAGCCTGCCTCCCTCCGTAAACCGGGATCTGTAGTGAGGATCGGATGGATGCTGAAGACGCGGTGCCTGCTGCCTTACTGATGCCTGTTTATTGTCTTTTCTCTCCTTAGTGTCAATGATCCTAGTAATATGTCACTGGTCAAAGAGACGGTGGATAGACTCCTGAAAGGCTATGACATTCGCCTGAGACCAGATTTTGGAGGTAATAGGGTTGCCTTGGAAAATCAGAAACAACCCCGCTATCGCCTCAGCTGTCTTTTGAGCTTTGTGTTCACTGTCTCTTCCCTCTCCCTCGTCCGGGTGGATGTGCTACATTGAATGTGTCTCTGTGTTGCCACATTGAGAAACTGATCCAAACTTAAGCCGATTTGTCACTAGCACTTAGATGATCTTTCCGTGGGTATTCAGAGACCCTCGTAGTGGGGACTGGTGACAACTGTCCTTTCGGCTTCACTGTTATAAATCCCATTGCTTCACTGTCTTTGCCTTGTTCAGATACAAATCTCTTAAATTTAGTTAATGGTGTACCCAGAGAACCTGGCTTAAGGAAGGCTGTCATGAACATTTTTGAGGACAAGATGTGCAGACAGTCGGTGGAAAAGTGACATTAACCCCCTGTGCCTGCCTACTTTTGGAAGAGTTCTGACCACAGTTTAAAGTGGCTGGTGTGTGGATATCATCCAGTCCTGGAAGCCTCGTCGCATGGGGTAGTGGAGTGGGGGGAGGGGAGGATGGGGGAGGGGCTTGGAGCAAAGTGGGGTGAAGGGCCAGGGGCCTCTCTCACTGCAGCCTTAGAAACCCTGATTATGCCCATTTCATTTTGCCTCAGAGTCTTATGAAGCTCAGAGAGTTAAAAGCCTGCACACAGAAGCTGTGGGGGTGAATGAGGAGGAAGGTTTCAACGCAACATATAAAATTCCCTTGGGCTAGAATGTTCTTGTGCTTTTGTGAGTTGTGTGTGTTCTCCTGCTGAGACATCTACATATGTAGACAGGGCTGGAATCCCCCACCCATCAGGACACGTGTGTGCATATTCAGTAGAGCATTTCCTAGAGGAGCTCCTGCACCCTTTCTAAAAAGGAGCAGGGACTGGAAGAATTTGAGGGTGAGCAGTGGGGAGGGACTTGGAACAGAGTGTCCCATTCCCGGGACACAACTCTTGCTAAGAATGAATGAAGTTCTGAGAAATCACGTGGCTGGCCATCTTGGTTTGCAGGTCCCCCCGTGGCCGTGGGAATGAATATCGACATTGCCAGCATCGATATGGTTTCTGAAGTTAATATGGTGAGTACTGAGGTTTCTGGCCGTGTGTCCACAGACCTCCATTGGGGATAAGGAGGAGAAAGGAGCCAGCCAGCGGGGGGTGGAGCATGTGTGAGTGTGTGTACGAAGTGGGGGCAAACGCGGGGGATTTGGGTTTGGAACTCACTGTGTCTGTGGCTTCAGAGCCTGCTCTTTCTGGTCCCTGGGGATTTTCCCAGCTTGGTTCAAACCCTTGAGACTTGGCATAAAGCGAGTAAAACACATTACTCATTCACATGCAAAACACAGCCCCATGCAGGAGACCCCCTGCAGAAGCCACATTTCCTGAGGTGCAGTGGGAAATCAGGTTCATCAAGTGATATTCTGGGCTTGGGGTGGAGTCAGGTGAGGAGAGGAGGATTTAGATTTAACATTTAAAAGAGAACATTACCTGCAAACTGAACTGTTGAAAAGAGACTGAATAAATGCCCCAGGGAGCACCTAGGTCCACTTGTTGCTTTCAGAGATGTCCTTTTTACTCCTCAGGAGAAGCTCCCCACCCAGCTCCTTTAAGCCCCTCTACCACCAAAATAGTAAAATAAAAATTGGCCACCCTCGTTTTCAAAAGCCAGGCTCAGACTCACGTATCCTCTCTGATTATTTCTGCAGTTATTCACCTTCTGTCCTAAGCTTGTGTAATTTGTGGGTAGCAGCACTCCTTAGTGGCTACCTCCCTGGACTTGAGGCAAGTGCTTAAAAAAAAAAAAAAAAAAAAAAAAGCCTCGGTGTTCCCAACTGGGAAACACTTGTGGGGGATAGCTTCATGCAGGTGCGCCCCCTGCTGCCCATGTTGGGCCACTGCAGACATACAAGACAAAGACGAGTGTCCCAGATACCCCCACTTACTTGTGACTTTCCTACTTTGTATTTTGAAGTTTTCCCCTTTGGAAAAGTTTTTCTAGAAAGGCCACATTGGAGTGTAACATACTGCATTACTTTCAGTTCTGATGCCACAAAACACATTCCTCAGAAGATTTTGTTGTGGTGTGGTTCTGCCTAGAAATGGAATGCACCGTTAAAGAAGAGGTGGTTGTACCTAAGGTCTAAAGCAGAACACGTTGAAGCCAGCCATCAGGACTAAAGACAGGGAGGGCACTTCCTAACTCGAGCCCAGGCGCTCTGCAGTGGGTTTGCTCTCAACGTCACACACGTTTTCGTTTTCGTGTTCCCAGAATGCAAATGAAGAGGAAGCTCAGATAACCAGCCGCGTTCCCCTACACACTGTCCAAAAGATTCTAGGACATCTTATAGCTGCTTGAGGCAATATTCAACTATATCAGTAATGTTTTAATAACTTGTATATCCTTGTTTTGTAATTATTGGGTAAGTTTTTACCATGTAGGATAATATTCTAAAAGCAATATTGGGTGATTTGGAACCTCAGATTTCCCACATATCTTGAAAATCTTATGTGGGTAGAGAATATTTCTTTTTTAGGAAACTAATTTCTCAGATATACAAATATCCACTCCTGTGGGATTTTAGAGTTTTGTCATCAGTGTATATTTTGAGTTTTACCATAAAAATTTTTTTTAAACGTCCTAATGTTGGAACCTCCTAAATCCCAGGTACTTGAATCTAAGTTGTGTTGTTAGGTGTGGTTCAGTGTGCCCCAGTGTGATTGGATTAGAATCCTCTCTTTTGCATTTTGATTTATTTGTGCTCCTTTCTCCTCCCCAATTTCATTTTACCACCTCTCCCTTTGCAGTGTCACAAAAATGGGCTTTAGAGAAAAATTAAGAAATATTTAGAATCCAGAGACAGTGATGAATGATTAGAAGTTGCTGCAATACAGTAACTAAGAACTTAGATGCATTACATTCCAAATTGTTTAGAACGGGATTTTTTCTCTTGTTAAGTTTCATTCAGTTTTTTTTTTTACCTGTATGCAGCATTTTGGAGAGGTATCTGAATTCAACACAATGCCAAAAGACCGGCTAGTCAAAATATAGACCCAGCCAAAGCGAGGTGTCATCTCTTAAAGTTATTTGCTGTTGCTGAAAAGTCATGGGATGTTGAAAGTGTAAAAACAAATGTCAGGTTGTAAATAGGACAGCAGTGCAGCCTTCATGATTAGAAGCACGTGTTTAAAACCCAGATTCCCTTCTTAGCCTAATACCAACACACGTGGACTTGTTCAGACACATTTTGACTTGTCAAATGCACTTATTTCAGCTGGCAATCTTAGTGACTTTAAATTAATCTTTCCAAGAAAAATTTCATAATGTATGCTGTTTTATTTAAATATGGTTATTGGATTTGAAGCAACAGATGGGAAATTCCGTCACTGGTGTCTAAATAAAGCAAGATGTTTGTAGCATTTTGCTCTCATATACAGGTCGAAAAGGAGTAAGATATTTTGATTAGATTCAGTTCTGAAAGAACGGCTGGTGGATGATTTAAGTGAAACCTCAGAATTGATCAACACACACGTTTCTGCCTTATTCTCCTTTGTAGCCCGCAACCTCTGGTCATTGTAACTTTCTTTTATGATGGCAAATCTTCCTTTGAAGAATGGTTGGCACCAGACCATTTAAACTGTTATTGATTCATTTGTACCAAAAGAAAAAGGCCAGTGTCAGTGTGGTGATCCTGGTAGACGACCATGCTAGAAAAACCCTGAACTGAGTCAGGAGTCTGGGGCGCTACCCCTGCTGCTGCTGTTCGGTCATCCCGAGGGAATGACTCGCCTGGTAAAGGGAAACAGTAGTTCCGTTTTACCTGTTTCAGGTGACTGCCAGAGTTAATGAAGTGGTGTATGTGGAAGGCATCTGTGTTACATGAACGTAGCCTGTGTAGAAGACTAAATACCAGGCTGTCACTCAAGAGACTCAGTGTCCACTCCAGCTGCTTCCCTAAGTGAGGTTGGGTCAGTGATGTACAGGACTATGTCTCGGCTCCCTTATGTTTGAAATGAGAGGGGACATGCTAAGTTGATTTCCAACTCAAAATAACACGTGTCTCGGGTTTGGTTTATTATGTAATCGCTCTGTTGGGCACAAAGAAAGTCTAGGGAAACTTGGAAAATCAGCACAGACCAAGGAAAATGCAGAAATCCCAAATGATATGCAGTCCTGAGTTCTTACTCAGAAGGGTGATAATGGCATCTGACTCAGTCATGTGACTCAGGTTGGCTCAATGGAACGTCTTTGGAAGAACGTGATGTCAATTAGAATGCTCCTGAGCAGAAAGCTTGGCTTTAGAATGACATATTTTTAGATGTCTTGGTTAAACTGGCAGGAATCTTTTTGTTAAGATTCTTGATGAAAAGTGCATTTTAAGATCCAAAATTGGCTCTGAGGATTCTGTACTGAAATAGCTTTCCCTTCATTTGAAGCAGATTCTTCTCCGTCTTGAAACAACACATTTGCCATCCAAAGAGTGAAGCAGCATTTCACTTTTGAGGAAGGAGTTCTAGTAAATATGAACACAAATTACCTTTTTATGGAATGGTGAATGGAGGAAAGTACTGCCTCTAAACAAGCAAACAAACAAACAAACACCCAGATGTTTGCTTTACCAGCTGCAAAGTTTAAAATTCAGTTCAACAGAAATACTTATTTAGTGGCTACTGTGATCCAGCCAAGTGTTTGGCCTTAAGAACAGAGCAGTGAACACCACCAGCTTCCTCCCTGACCTCATGAAACTTAGCACAGAGCTGTTCACTCTTGTGAGTTCTGCTGCAGGCTTCTACTGTGCTTGTACTTAGTGTGAGTCTTTCCCCTCAAAGTTCTTCTGAGCATCCAGTTGAGTAGCCAGTGGTCTGTGTCAACCATGGCTGCCTCTGTGACTTGCCAGCTCCTATATTCTGTCTCCCTGATTGATGTCTATAAAATGCACAAGTACTTTATTGCTGCCTCTCCCCATGTGGTTTTGACCGTGCAGTGGTTGGTTGGATGTTTGACTCCTGCTGAACGCCACAAATATTGGGTGAAGTGTTTGTTTTTGTGGCAGTCATTTGTTATTATTGACTAGATGCCGTCCCATACGTGTGGGAAACCAGAGCACAGAATCACAGTCCTAAATGCCAAAGCATTTACTGCTTAAACCAACAAGTGTAGGAAGAATCACAATGCAGGATGATAAGTGCTTTGAAAGAAGAAGTATACTGAGAATACTGAGAATATTGAGAGTGTGCAGTACGGAGGTATTACGTAGAAATTAGGTCAGTGGAAGTGGGAGTTACAGGTCTGTGGTGTGTGTTCCACACAGAAGGGTGGCGTGTAGCAGAATAAGACATGGGAAAATAGATGGGGTTACGGATTTTCACGCCGATTAAAATGGCTGGAGTTGGGAGTAGGCATGAGGAGGTGATATTGAGGTCCTAGGTGGTGATGAGATTATGAAGACTATTTTTAGTAGCCTGCTGAAGAGTCTAATTTTAGTCCCCGAGGCTGTAGAGACCCAGGAGAGGATGTCCAGAGGAGAACCGCAGGAACAGATTCACACATCAGAAAGATGCTTCTCAAGTGGGGAGGGTGGATCAAAGTGGAATGTCACCTAAGGTTGGAGATGCAGTGGAAACCCACCGCAAAAGTCCAGGCAGGGTTGCCCAGCGAACCCAGGGATGCCAAGGGGAGGATATAAAATGAGGGCGTTTATAAGGTAGAAGTGACAGGACTTGGTGAATCCCAGGGTTCTCCTGGTGTCGTTTATTGATGCCTCAAACAGAAAGAGCAGCCGAACTGAGAAGGCAGGGGTGGGCAGTCTGGGAAATGTTGACTTTTCTGTACATATGGAATTCCTGAAGGGAGATAACCAGCAGGTGATTAGAAAATACAGGTCTAGAGCTAGAGAGGTGAACTTGGACGTGTCAGCATGAAAGTGGTACCAGTTATAACTGTAGGAATGGATACAATTAAAAAGGGACAGTGAGAAGACCGCTGAAAGTGGAGTTCTGAGGAGCACTGCATTTTAAGTGGTGGAACCCTAAAAAGGAGTCTGCTGAGGAGATGAGTAAGTAGTTAAGCCGCAGCCAGAGACTTATTAGGAGAACCTACAGATAATAATGTCTTCAGAGCTGAGACACCAGAGAGTTTAAAAAAGAGAGAAATGGTCAGCCATATCATATTAAAAAACAAAAAAAAACTCACTTCCACAGCTAAACGCCCTTTCATATTAGGCCATAAAGAACCAGGTCCTGGGGCATAAAGTCTGAACCACCAGCAACAGCACTAAGTGGAAAAGCAACGTGTCCGCCATCCTGGAGTTGAGGAGCGTGTCTCTTACGTTAGGCTGCAGAGAAGAAAGATGTGAGTTGTTTTGAAAGGATTTACACTGGCTACAAGTAAGGGGTGGGGGTGGAGATAAGGCGAGGCCTGGGCAGTGTTATGCCAGGAGCGCCGTCTGTAAGGAAGAAATAGTCACTACTTTGGGGTTGGCTGCAGGCAACAGTGCTGAGAGTTCACGCGCAAGTGGGCTGCAGGGGCCCAGTTTGTGGCTGGCTCGTAACCGCTTGGGTGTTGACTTGAAGCTCCAACACACATCCAGGAATGGGAGCAGTCTTGTCAGCTGGCCCCCGGCTTTTAATCGGCCCTGTCCCTTTCCGTCCCTCTCCCGCCTGCTGTAATTTAATTTAGAACGTCTCAGAATTGTTGTCCTTGTCAGGGAGATGCTACAGTGACCAACTGAAACAAGTCCCGAGACTTGTCTCCCAGAAATAGTAACGGGAGCTCATTCATCAGTGTAGCGAGAGGAGTTTTAGTGGTTTAAACTACACTTGAAAAGTTTGGGTCTGAAGTGAAGTGGGCACAGGGTGCACGCAGAAAGGAGTCATATAATTTGGACAAATACTGTCCTATAGAAGGGCATAGGTTGCAAATAATACAAAACAGGAAGTGGGTGGGGTGATAGTCAGCAATCCAAATGATGGCCTGATCGAAGACCTCTGGATTCCCTGTGGCCTGGCAGATGCTCTCTGTTGAGGGTAGAGGAGGTGGAAATTTGTGCTGTGGAGAATAGGAAAGTGAGCTCACTCAGGACACAGGGAAGGCTACCCAGGAAGCATGAAGCCTGCTGAAGGGGGGTTGTGGACACACACTGACCACAGGCAGGCCCGACTCTGCGTTATGCATGGCTCTCCTACCCAGTTTCAGCAAGCTCTCGTGTCCTCGCCTTCTTCTGCTGCTCCCCCTGTCTCCCCCCCTCCACCTCCTCTTGTACAGGGCCCAGCATTTTCCGCCATCACTGTGACGCTAATGTAATAAAATAATTACAGCTAGTGCTTATTGAGTCATAACTCAGCAGGTGTCGTGTTCATGTCTCATCTGATGCCCCTATAAAAAGAGTGAGATGGTCACCATCAACCTGTTTACAAGAGAGGGACTTGAGGTGCAGAGTGGTTAAGTGACTTGTTCAAGGTCACAGTCAGCAAATGCCTGACTTCACATTCCTCAGACAGCCATCGCTTTTAAATGTGATGCTCCAAACTTATACTTCACTTTGAAATGTAGCAAGGCCTTGTTTTAAAAATTAATTTTCTTTTCCTTAAGTACCTTGTTTTCTTGTAGTTGTTTCTGGATCAGATAAACTAATCATAAGTAACTATTAGTCCTCACCTTTTTCCCCTTGAAAAAATATCTTAATCTCATTAAATAATTTTTCCAGTAGATACTGTATTCAGTGTGTATTGAATATAAGATGTGGCCCCATTCTGGAGAAACGTACATTTTACATTACGTACGTTGAGCATAACTTAAACCAAGCGATAAAGATTTGTGTAGGATCTTGAGGAGTCAAGGGTGTTGCTTATGTCATCGTTTCCTGCATTATGAACGGATGCTGTTTAACTTGTTTAATAATTACGTTTTGCCCTGGCTGATGTGGCTCAGTGGATTGAGTGCAGGCTGCGAACCAAAGCATCACAGGTTCGATTCCCAGTCAGGGCACATGCCTGGGTTGCAGGCCACAGCCCCCAGCAACCGCACATTGATGTTTCTCTCTCTTTCTCCTTCCCTTCCCTCTTTAAAAATAAATAAATAAAATCTTTTTAAAAATTACTAATAAACAAGGAAAATAAGGAGGACTTATTTAAAAAAATAAAAATAATTACGTTTTGCTTCAGCAGAATGGGTCAGATAACCGTTAAGGCCAATAATTGTCACTACATGTTGGCTGGGATACACTGACGAACTGCCGACCGCCTCAGTGGTTCTAGCCGGTGGGAGGACATCGGGTGGCTAGCCCACGCCCTCCCCTTTTCTCCCCTGCATTATCGAGAACTCATTTCCACCTGAACTTTTTTCTCCACTGAGGACACATTTTTGTGATTCCCGAAGAGTTGCTCCTGCAGACAGTTCTCATAAAGATCGTTGTGCTTTGCTTCTCTTCCCAAATCTTTCTGTCCTCCGTCCCCCTTAACATATATGAGACTCATGGTAAAGATCATGTCTCTAGAAGATGTGTTCATCTATTGGGAAACAACTATGCCGCTTGATTTTGACAGTTTATACCTCTGTTTCTCTTAGTTAACTCTTAGGGCAGACTCTTTGCTGCTGCTTTGCAGGTCCCCTGAAGGATGTCCTTGCTTGAATGTGGCAGGAAATAAAGGTCTTGGCTATAGGTGTACGGTGCAAGGGAAGGTGATGGGGGACGTATCTCGAGTTTGTATTTTAGAAGTACATCGAGTGTGCTTCAGCATGCTTCTCCCACCTCCGCCTGTCATGGGAATTCCTCTGAGAATGTAAATGAGAGAAGGTGTTTTCCATACCCTTTGGAGGGGAGGGCACTGCTGTTGTGATCCTTCTGTAGCAGTTCTTAACCTGGGCGCCGTTGGCACTGGGGACAGATCATTCTCTGTTGTGGAGGCTGTCTTGTGTGTTGTCGGATGGTAACATCATCTCTGGCCCCTACCTATGGAGATGCCGGGAGCACCCACAGCTGTGAAAACCCCGACTGTCCCCAGAAATTGCCAAATGTGCTCTGGGGAGGGGGGGATTGCCCCAGTTGAGAACCACAGGTATAAAGAATAGTGTGATTTTGCCCCCCAAAAATAGAGAAGAGGAGAAGATTTTCTTGTTGAGTAATAGATTTTGTGTTTAATGGCCATGCCCACTTATGTTTGGTAATACATGGTGGAAACCCACGTTTAAAGTACCAACAGGCATCAAAGGCCAGAATTGTTCACAGGCAATCACTTCATGGAAACTGTGTTTTAATTTGCCAATATTACTTTCTAGTTCTTGTGTCTTTGCTTATTTACATTTTTACACATTGAAATTATTATTTTATTTTGTAGAGAAAATTTTTATAGTCTGAATTTTCACTTAGCAGACCATGAGTATTTTCACAGTTTTATGCTTTCTTAAAAAAAAAAACCCACAAACCTGTACACACCAATGAAACTGGTGTGTATTTTATCATGCCTTTTCCATGATCTTGCAAACATATACAGACATGTAAGTATATTGGTATTTTCCTTTTTATTCATAGTGTATTATTTTCAAAAATGGTTTTTAAAATATATTTAATAGATTATTAACTGTAATCTAGCTACAGATTATTTGAAAATAAACACATTAACTTTTACTTATGCACCATTAACTATAATATACCAATCATATGCGCAATAGAAAACTAGACTTAAAAAGCATATAAATAGAATTTTAAAATTTTATATATCAGTTTGACTCACATTCACACAGCTGCTCTTTAATCTGTTTCTATCCTAATATTATTAGTTTTTCCAAAATCAATTAACATTTTTGGATAACATAAAAATACTTTGAAATATGGAAGTAGGTGGTTTTGAGTTTTTAAAAAATACAAACACCAGGTTTATATATTGCTTCCTACTGTGCATTTTATTTGCAAATATATTTTATTAAACAAGGAGAGAAATGGGTGTATGTTACCCTGTTCCTATTTATATGGGAAAATATTGGGGTGTCTTTAGCCCATTGGCTCTTGCTGATGTTCACTTTGTTGAAATTCCACCTGTGCTTTTACTGCCCAGTCTCATTTTCCCTGCTCTATAGCTTGGCACCTGCTGCTGACCTACCCTCCAAGAGGTCTGAACTTACAAGTAATTGTTTGGGCAGTTGAAGAAGGATTAACTTCTTCCCTAACACAATGCCAACAATGAAATGAATGAGGGTTCTGAGTTAAGTTCATGTGCATCTTAGATAAGGGATACAGGAACAGGCCATAAAGGAAGACAGAGACTCAGAGGTGTGCAGACGCATGGTCAGTGTCTGTATGCGTCCCCAGTGCCTGGCGCAATGTCCGACAGTTAGGAGATGCACAACACACGTGGGCCCAGTGGGTTGGCTGGAGGAGTAGTTGAAGGACCGCAGCATATCAGGCTACCAGCAAGCGTTTCTCACGTGCTCACTTCACCAGCCCCATGCCAGTGAGGCAGTGTTGTGGAGGCACATGCGATGGTTCTTACCTTGGAGCTAAGGCCCTCTCCAAAGTTGAGAAGGATGAAGCTTCATTGCCTGTAGAGTGAGGTGAGGCTTGATGACAAGAGTGTTTCAGCTGGTGGGAGAGGAGAGTGGTGTCTGTCCCTCAGGCAGAGAAACCAGAGTGAAAGATTGAGAACCAAGTTCCCACCGTCGTTCTCAGGCTGGGCTGTGCAGTGGAATCGTCGAAGTCTAGTGGTGACATTCACGTTTCCGGGGCCACGCCCAGAGTCTGAGTGAGCAGGTCTGGCCAGAGGTCAGGAACCTGCATGTTCCAAAGCCCTGGCACTGGCTCGGGGTTTTGCATTTCCCATGAAAACAAGGATATGATGAATAATAATGGAAAATTAAAGACTGCTTTATTCTGCTAATGGGAAACATTGAATAGTAGGGCTGATAATATAGGTAATTCAAAGGCAATTGTTGTTTTCCATCAATACAGTCCCATTTATTCTTACCTCGCAACTTCTGAAGCTTCAGCATAGAAAAAACAGTGTTTTCGAGAGTGTGCTCTTCATCCCTTCCCTAAAGGAGAATATGTTTTCAATTAATTGTTAAATCTTCCTGCTTCATCATCACATGAGTATGCCCGTGTGACAAACCAATTGTTTAAACAGAAGTCATTAAAAGACGGTATTATGACTTTTACTATTTTAAAAGTCATAATATTTTAGGTACTTGCCAAATTTACAGATAAAAGACCTATAGAATTATAGACCCCATGAAAAACAAAGAGTTTTTCTGATTTCTTTCAAATTTGGGGGATGCTTTATTTTAGACTTCAGGTTTTGGAGGCCAAATTCTGTCTATAAGAAATATGAATGACATAATTTTGCCATTGCCCTTTTTAACACCATGAAGTAAAATTTTCTGACAATTTTATTATTATCTGGTTATTTGGAAAAATCAACTATTATTTTAGTATCTTAATTGCACATTTTTAAGAGATCATAAAACTCTTTGTACTTGATGAGCCAGCTTTGAAAACCACATTTTCAAGTAACTTCATCTTGTTATTTTATCAAACTGACTGTGCTCCTCACCCCTAGCTAGACCACATGGATGGAAATGTAACAGAATTGTCTTTATTTGGGATGCTTCTGTCAAAAGCAAATGTTATAAATGGGTCCTGTGGTAAAATTCCAAGGTTTGGACAAAAAAAAAAAAACCTCTTAAATGTTTATGCCGTCACTTTAAAAAATGCCCACAATCCTGGAGCTCTGGTTTCCAGTTGAATTGTTGTTTCAATGCACAGTGCAGTCATAGCGGGGGTGAGTGGGGTTAAATCGAACACTGCTTACGCTTTTGGGCTTTAAGAGAGAAAGAGAGACATGAAGCTAGAGATATCCAGAGAAGAAGATGGAGAGAGACGTGCGTGGTTTCCACCCTTGATGCATTTGTAGAACTCTTCCAATAGTCGAGAAGTAGCAGAAGACCTTCTCCCCGTGGTTCCTAAGGGCTTGATTAGTATAAATAAGTATCTTAAAGAATATGAAACAAGGATTTGCCATGTAAGAATGTGTATATAGCCAGGGACTCTCCTTTTGCATTTATATGGTAGAGAATCAGCAGTGCTGAAGTGCATGTGGATTATCTCTGTTATCTTAAGCATTTGGTAGTTTATAAACAAACATTTTAAATAGCATGGGTCAGTGAAAAACAGCACTTGCAATATTACATTATACCTTTTACATATAACTGGGTTATATTTTACTACAATTAGCACTACAACTAAAAATTACTACCATTGATTGAGAAACTTCTATGAAAGGAAATGTGTTTTTTCAGTGATTTCACATTTAAATCTCAACGACTATGAAATAAGAAGCATCGTCACATTTTACAGCTGGGTAAATAGGGTTAGATGATTTCCATGGGTTAGAACCTGTTAGAACTGAGACAGTGCGGCCCTCACTATTGCTCAGCCGGAGTGCGGTGGAACTGGGCTCTGGGCCCCCTCTGTGTCCTGGGGCATTTATTTTGTGTTTTTCCTCAAGTTAAAGTAAAGGGAGGTTCAATGGATCCGCCTTAATTACAGTCTCCCAAGGTGATTGTTAATGATCCATATCCCAGCTTCCCAGATGACTTTGGGGAACAGACAAAAACCAAACAAGCAGAATATAAAAAGTAATATCTGTACTATGCAAAAGTAGTCTAAGTTGTGTAAAGATCAATTCAAAAAGTAATTATCACTGTTTATCATTAGGGTTTGTGGATAAGTTGATAATTATGATTTACTCTTTTCTTGGTTGTTATGAATCATTTTTCATCACTGAGGAATGAATTCAATTCCAAAAAACAAGGCTCTGTAAAAATTATATGATAATCCTGAGAATTAATAACAAAATTCACTTTTGATTAAATTTTATGAGAAACTTCTAGGACCAAGAAAATGTGAGCCCTTTATGTCTTGTTATTGTAATGAGGCGGTCCCTACCTCAGAACACGTGGTGAAATGATTGGCGTTGTGTGGAATCATAATTGTGATGTATTTCAAGGTCAATCCAAGAGACTTCATTTTGAATACATTTGTGTTCCTTAGGGTTAGGAAAAATATGAGGTTTAACCAAAATGTTTCTAATCTCCGTTTTTTCTACTTTATCAGATAAACAACTGAGCTGATAAAAATTAAAGTTAAAATTAGGCTAGGGGTGTGTGTGTACACTACAGAAAGCTGGCCTAATTTCATGTATGTATATAAAATTTTAAAACACTAAGTGCTGTCTTTCTTTTGAAAGCAAGCAATCCTTGTACTAAAATATGGAGTTGCATTTTTAAGAGATTTTTTTTCTGTAATTCATGTGCAAAGGTCAGTAAGGTCAGTATTTATTTCAAAAGCAGGAACTAGGAATTCCTGATTTGTCCTGAATTTGTCACTGATGATAAAACCTTGAACAAATTTCTGTTTGTTATGTTTGCTTTATAAATTTGTCTGTCTTATTATTTTCTGAAAATTCTGTGATTTTTAACTCTGATTGTTACCATTACTTATCTCTGCCCCTTATAGAAAAATCAGTAATATAGTGATGAAAAGTGAAGATCTTTATTAATGCCATTACCCAGAAAGAGATATTGTTAGCAAAACCATCACCCAACCTCCAGACTTTCGCATGGGAAATTCACATGCATGCACATGAAATAGAATTACCATATTTTATAATATGATTTCTGCGCTTAACATTGTGTGGACATCTTTTGATGCAGCAAAAATGTTTCCACAACGTAGTATCCAGTGGTTGCATATTGAATGGCTGTACCATGTTTGTTGTATCAGGTCTCTGTTGAAGGACATCATTATTTTGTAGGGAGAGATTTTTACTCTTGTGAGCTAAACTATATTAAACAGCCCCGAGTGTTCCTATTTGATGCAGTTGTAAAATTACTTCCCCCTGGTAAATTCTGAGAAGTGAGATTGCTGGAACCCAGAGGATGTGCACTTTAGATATTGAAACATATGAGCAAGGCTATGCTTCCTTTAAGAGAAGTGCTAACGGACGCTCACACCGCCGGTGTACGAGGTTCCGCCGCACACACAGACAGTCCCGGGTGTCTCCCTCACGAGGTTCCTTCTTTCTGCCTCTGACGCTCTCTTAGGTAAAATTGGCGGTTTTCTTGACTAATTATGATTTCTATTTCCAGCTAACTATGTATGTTTATATGCCATTATTTCTTGTCTCTGATTTGCCTTTTTCATGTTCTTTATTAGTTTCTTTTTCTATTAGAGGACTCATTTTTTTTCTTAACAGGCTTCTAGCGTATCAATAGAGGTGACAGTAGAACGCACAGAACTTTTCAAAGACTGCCCCCATATTCACATGCTTAGGCAGATTTTATTCTTTTCGGAAGTTTGTACAATGGAATTGTGGCTAAGATTAGAAACTCAACCAGAGAGCAGACTGAAACAGTAGGACCAGATTGTATGTAAAATGAGGTATGAGAGTTGTCACTGAATAGTTCATACATGTGCCAAACTCTTTTAGATGTAAGTAAGATGAGCAGGAAAATTAACAATGAGCCACTTTTGTCTGTCAGATAAATAAAGCCAGGTTTGAACCTCATTCCTGGAACATCTTTGTTAATACCAAATGTCTTTGAAATTGGTTGAAAAGTATTTAAAGAACAGAATGAAACACAATATTTTGTTTTGTGTTTTTTTTTGCTTGATTGGAACTAAATACATTTGGCCATTAATTATCCAATTGGTAGAAATGCAGGTTTCCTTCTTAAAATTGATAAAGGCAAGATTACTTATGAAAATGTGTGGGGCACGTGCATTTTTCCTTGATGTTTTCATACACACTGATGGCATTATATAGTAGCTGAAGATGGCATCTTGGCTCTTCCCCTTAGCGGAGCACTATGGCCCAAGTTACTCAATTTCTTAAATCATACTTTTCTCATCTATTAACTAGGAATAATAATAGTATCAGCCTCAAAAGACTATTCTAAAAATTAGTGCTTTAGTTATACGTAGAAGGCTTACTAAAGTTCTTTGCACATAATAAATCTCAATAAATAGTGTTTATGAACAGTACATACAGAGATTCAGTTTTGTATGATATCACAAGAACCCCAAGCCTTTTGTGACTTCAGCTGATACAGACTGGGCACCATATCGAGGGTGATGCGGGGAGGGGACCTGGATGAAAGGAGGTGCGGGGAGGAGCCAAAGAACAGACACGCACAACCCATGGACACAGACAACAGTGTGGGGATGGCCGGGGAGGGGGGCAGGGGGACAAAGGGGGGGATGGGGACATGTGTAATAGGGTAGACAATAAAAATAAAGTAAAACAAATAAATAAGAGGAAAAACAGGGGTAATGATACCCTCAGGAGCATGGGGTTATGTCATGGTCAAAGAATCTGTGCGGTAGACAGGAATCCAAGAGCGGTAGGCGAGGATGCAGGAGACCAGTCTGCTAGTGTATGATCTCTGGTGACTTTTTTTCTTCTTTCTGGGCCACAGGTACATTTTTGTGTATGTGGAAGCGGGGAAAGGATTGGGTTAAGATATCCTTTCCAGTTCTGAAATCCTGAAAATCTTTGTCTTAAAAAAAAAAGGGCAGATTTTTAAAAATTTTTAAATTGTTAAATTTGAAACAAATTTGGAAAGAACCAGGAAAAAAAAAACACAGCCTTGCTTATTAGGCCAGAAAAAGAGTTGACGAACAGTAGTCGTCGTTTATCAGAAAGTGTACTTCTTTGCAGCTGAATCTTTTGCAATTGTTGCTACAGAATAGTGAGCATTTTGCTAATTCCGTAGAGCTTCAGGGATAGTATCCTCCCAAGGTGTCTGTCTGCAGGAGAAGGCTCTGAAGTTGATAGATGCTAATATTGCTACTATTTCTACCTGCTAACACCTGTTTATATTTCTGAGAAGAATTTTGTTGAGAAGCTAAAATGCAAAACAAAACACCGACTACTCTCAGCTCTTTACGGAGGTAGTTTTCTTTCTGATTCAAATGTGTCTAATCTGAAGTGTGTGGTAACACCTGGGACTATTAAATGTACATGATCCTAACAAGAGCTTTAGTTTCAAAGACAGTAATCCAAGGCTCCTGTACAGAAAACGGCATCCTTCTTATTGGCAAGAGTGTGTGGTTTCTCCTCGGAAAGTGCAGATGCCCTGCAACATGGCTTTATAGCTTCTATGTACCTGTTATGTCGGAGGGAAGTAAAATCACTTATTTTTGCTTAGTAATGCTGGAAAGACAGCTCAGTCTTCTCTGATGCATTTGGAAGTAGTTGCCAAGGTCGTTCTCAGACTGTGAAAAATGCTAAAATAAAATATAGATGTTCGGAATGCAGGCCCTTCCTGCCTTGGAGGTTTGATGTGCCTGCTCTACCAAGACAGAAATCCATGTAACATCATAAATTGCTCAGATCTCAACATTCATAGTTTGCTGTAGAAATGGGCTTTGACCATGCACTATGACCCACTATTTTTTTAATTTTATTATAGTCGTAGTGCTACCCGCGCTATTTCCTGGTTGAATATAAATTCTTCTAACAGTGATAATTCCCATAGTATTATTTTTACCACCTTTGAGGTTTTCCAAAGCATTTTCACATAATTTGCTTCATTTGCTCCTCCCACCATTTCTGGGAACAAATGTCTGTATTTACTTCCTTACCTCCCTCTTTCGCTTTCTCTTCTTCAAAAATAAAATCCAGAAATGTTAAGTGACTTATTAATACTTAGTCATATGGTTAACTAAATGCTAGTATTTGAACGAGAATCCTGATTTTACAGACAAAAATTCAGTGTTCTACTTACTAATTCAGGAAGCAGGTTAGTGGACTTGTAATCAAGGAAAAGAGTTTTTAAGATATGAAGAAAGGGATGGAGGCTTTGGTGACCACGAATACGTTATTTGCAGCAGGCACCACATACAATCCTTTAAATAGTAGTCGAGAAACCCCACAGTTAGTCCAAAAGGAGCAGCTTGGATTTGCTAAGCATCATTTCATTTTAGCATCTCAGGTAATCTCAGGAAACCACTAAAACCAATGGTCCTCCAGCTTTTCCTTCCCCATGAGATTTGTCTAGTTGAAGGGTTGGTACATTAAATCAAGCATCATAAATCATAGACGGACCCAGTCACAGCCAACAAAAGTAGACTTCCTGTAGACAATCCCCCAAAACCAGTAAATAAGATTTGTTACATGTGTTTTCTGAGGCAGTGTACTATAGCGGCTATTGACTGTTCGCCAAGCTTTATTGATCATTGAGGTCTAATGTGGCGAGCTATGATGAGTAGTTCAGCCATGCTCCTTTTTTGTGCATTTCCCAAAGGCAAACATGCCTTGGCGTGGTCCCAGAGGCCGTAGCAAACACTGGAGCTTCTCCCCGGCATGAGGCAGCACACCGACTCTCACAGGGTGTGCGCACTCTTGGGAACTGGGTGAGTCGTGCAGGGTCTGGACACAGACAGACGACACCAACATCCCAAGCACATGGGAACTTAGACAAGCTCATTTCTAAGCCTCTATTTTCTCATCTGTACGATGAAGTGAATCTCCCCCTGAATTTGATTGAAGATTAAATATGATTTACTTATTTTTTCAGATACTTCCTGTGCAGAGAGAGCATTTATTAAAAATCAGCTTTGATACATAGAATGTTACTATCACGGTATGTCAAAAGAGGCACTATTCTCAAAGAACTAAGGAAACAGATGAAACAGTGAGCAGCTGGTAACTGAATACCTAGGAATTTAAACAGACTAATATGAGTAAAAGCTTTTATTTTGTAACTACATAGTTTCATAAAGATTTGCTCATTGATAAACTAAAGCATACAGATAAAAATTGGCAAAGCAAAAAGACATCGTACAGTTCACTAAGTGTGAATCTCTCTGTTTTTTGGTGAAACAGCTGAGTATCAGGTAAGTGTTCAGAGTTAGAGGTAACACAAGACGGCACTCTGACATCCAGCTTTTATAAGCCATCCCCGGCTACTACGAGAGGCAGCTCAGAAATACTTCCTCATTGTGCAATTCACATCTCACGGCCAGATGGGAGGCGATTATGTTTGAAAGTTCCTAGGAACTTTTTCTTCTTAACTTTAATGTCCTTACATTTCACTTGGCAGTAAATTATCCTAAACACTAGTAGGTATGGTCCATTATATGCTCAATCTTAATACAAAATCTACTATCAACATTGACTAAAGAGGGAAAACCAACATTGGAAAAGGGGAGCTATAAAAAATATGATCATATCGCTTAAAAAATTAAATGTATTTTCTACTCCATTTGACCTTTCTTATTGGAAAGATTTCTTAGACTGTTTGTGATAAAATATAAGAATTTAAAAAACATAAACTGCAGAATAACTTGCAAATTTTATCTTTTCTTACCTTTGTGCATTTTAAATGATTTTTTGTTGTTTTATCACATTGGGATATTTTTTCATTTCCCATAAAAATATCACTGAGATTTTTCTGAATTCAGTCCTGTTTTTTTAATCTGTATTTCCTTTAGAAATTATGAATCATCTATGATAGTCTCATTTAACTAATGAGACTATCAGTATGTTTTATTTAATTAATGCCTCAGTCTTTGATGAGACTTACATGTAACACGATTCTTTAAAAATAGTGAACTCTCCTAATATCAAAACATTGTTGTGTTGAAATTTAATGAAAACTACATTTCAGTGTGAGGTTTCTTTGATACCCCTTTACTGGCAGAGATGGGATAGCCACTTCTTGTGGTAGGTGATTTTCAGAAAGCAGAACTTCAGAAAGTTACACACATAAATTCATGGGGGAGTTTCTGGAAAACCTAGTCCTATTCAAACAAGAGAGGTGTCCTAGCTTAGGGCAAACATAAGCAATGCACTTCCCATCACAGCATGTTTTGAATTGCAGGGTAAGTGAACTGAGCACCTTGTGAGTGAGCACTCTGTGAGTCTAGGTGAGTGTGGACCCATTTCCGGTCTCTTTTCAAAGTGTTACCAGTTCTTCTGTGGCTCAGGGGCTCCAGGAGGGAACCTCTGACCTACCTGTTCATCTCTCTTCTAGAAAGTGCTGAAAGGCAGAGCTGTTTTCAAAATTGTGACATCCAAACTTAACCTTTCTTTACAGACTCTGAAATGGCCATCTGAACATGTTCATTACCACTTCATAAACTCTGCCCCGAAGCTGCCTACTGTTCTTTATTAACCTTATAAAACTCAAAGGTAGTGGTTAGGTCGGTGCCTAAGGAACCGCCTGCATTCCACAGCGATTTGTTTCAAGAGTTAATAAATTCCACTTAGAACTAAAATTTGATATTGGAGTTTGGGTCAATAGCTTATGTTACAGGTACAGTACAAAGAACTCTGATTTTAGTTTATATATTGTAGTGTTTCGTGTGTCTTGTTTTTTTACATTTGAAAATAATGTGCATGCTTTCAGATGTCTTCTCAAAATAGCCAGTGACTTTATTGGTGTCTCTTTGTCATCATCCTGCATGAACCAGGACATCTCGCTGTTATGTGGGTCACATTTAGAGCAAGTTTTAGAAATCTTTGGCTTCTGTAGGATATAGTGTTTATAAACGTTAGGCTCTCAATAATCAAGAATAATTTTACAGTCTGTAGCATCACCTATGAAATACTGCTTTCTGGTGGAGCTGGAGACAGTAACAGATATGTTTTCAGTTTTCAAAATTGAATGTACTTTTTTACTAGAACTGTTACAAAAGTCAAGGAAACCCGGAGGGTTTTAAGTGACCATTACAAATATTAGCATTCAATTCTGACTCCATGTTTATCACATACGTTATGGCAACAGGATTATAACATCTGTGACTGCAGATGTCTCTTTTTAGACATGGATTCAAACTTGGTCTTTATTTTTCTTATCATTTATTGTTTAGATCATTGGACTTTTTCTAGATTAGGAGCTGCTTTTTCAAAGGGATTCTTTTTACTCAAACTTTTGATTTTGCGTGTAATATTGAGAAAATAGTCTTATCCCACATGGTGCAGAAAGGTTGGCTGAAGTTCTTTTCTTCAAATTTACCTGTGTTCTTTCATGAACAAATTTTTGGTTTTGTTTTGTCATCTATCAGTTATTTCTGTCATTCTTCCTTCTCACCAAAATTTAGGCAGGTGAGGGTCATTAGAGTCAGTCCTTCAAACAGAGCCTTGTGGCATTAAGGCACGATTCTGTGACCTACTATGACCCATTTTGTGCAGCCTGCATGTAGAGAGGGGTAGGGTCACTGGGTCACTGTAATGGCCACAGTGCCCAGTCACCTTACACTGAGTGTCTGGAGAAGGGCTCTACATCAGTTCTCCCTCCGAGTTTCCTTCTGTCCCATGATGAGGACAAGTAGCACAGATATGAAAATGTGTATCAGTAACCGTATTTACCCCAAATGACTTCAACCAAAGACCCCAAGAAAAACAGTAGTTATCCACCACACTCACAAGTCAAGATGGGTGTTAACCCTGTTAAATTGAACCCGAGGCCCTTTCGTAGTGACCACACCCTTTGTCAGTTGTACCAACTTACTGTCAGAGAGAAACTCAAATATGAGTTCATCGCAGCCCTAAAGATCCAGCATTCTAGATCCCATCAGAGTAGGTCTTTCATGTTGCCTTTTTCTTTTAAAGATTTTATTTATTTATTTTTAGAGAGGGAATGGAGGGAGAAAGAGAGAGAGAAACATCAATGTGTAGTTGCTGGGGGTCATGGCCTGCAACGCAGGCATATGCCCTGACCGGGAATCAAACCTGCGACACTTTGGTTCGCAGCCCACACTCAATCCACTGAGCTACGCCAGCCAGGGCTTTGTGTTGCCTTTGATGGGTGTGACCATATTACTTTTCCCAGGATGATGTGAGACCTTTTCTTAGGTCAGCAGCCTAACCCCAGGAGAGATGTGAGGGGAAAGCTTTTGTTCCTCTCAACGACACCCTATTAATAACCACACGTACCTAATATTATTCCACTTGTCCTACTTCACCTCCATCACAGCTGTCTTGGTGAAAAGTTTGAATGCAAACATCTAATGAATGTTTCATGTATTGTAATATCTCTCATCGTGCCAGTCTCTGTCCCGAATCCAAATGCAGGCACAGAGCAGGATAGGGCCGAGCAAAACTGATGCTGTTTACAGACATGAAAAAGGTGAGATGAGGTGAGGTGCTCTCTCAAGTGTAAATTGTCCCTAAAAGCAAAGGTAGAGCCATCTCCAGGACTAGGACCTTGTAGATGTGAGTGACGGCAGTTTTTAGCTCCTTGAGTGAGAGCTTCATCTCTGCTGTTGCCTTTGTTACCCAGGCTGTTTAATAGCAATCTGTTGTGCCTTTTGGTTTGATTATTTGAACATTGATTGAGCAAACCGATATTTGGACATAGGAAATTTGCAATTTCTCAGTAAGAATATTTGGTGAAATGTGCTAGACACTGCTACTTACAAGAATAAAACCCCTTGGCTTGAAATCATCTTCAAAGGCGAAAATCGGGTCTTCTCTTTCTTTGCAAACTCTGCATCACATTTATTAGAGGAGTGTGGCATATCATAAATAGCATTGCTCTTGGAGATACAAACCAGCTGAGTTCAAGTTTGGCCCCTTATAATACACATTTGGGCAGGTTTCATTGCCTTTCTTATCTTTACCTTTCTCTTCTATAATTTGGACACAGGAGTGATTACTTCTGGTTGCTGTGATGAAATTGTGTGTCTTTTTGCAGAAATTGCAGTATCCATAGTGGTTAAGAAGAGGAGTGTAGAAGTCAGGCTGTGCCTCACCAACTGTAAAACCATGGCAGATGCATACAGTTTCTTCATTTGCAAAGCAGGGATAATTATGCTATTTACCTTATGGGGTTGCTGGAAAGATTAAATGAAAGCATCTACATAAAGCCCTTGACACTTCACACTGAATAAACATTAAACTGTAATAAACATTAAACTGTAATAAATATTAAACTGTGTTAAACTACACATACTAGCTAAAATGTTGGGCAGTGTATATGGCAAAGGAGTTGAGATCAGTCAACAATAATAAAAGAACTTTAACATGTTGGAGTCCTAGTATATGCAGGTTATGCTAGTATTATTTTGTGGATAAGGAAAGTGAGACTGAGGATTAACACACAATACACGTTACCTCTGCATTAGTAAATGCTAGGTTGAAAACATAAAGTCTTACCAGTGACAATCCAAAGTCTGTGCTCATTTTCAAAAGCGGTTCAAACATGAACCACTTTATGGGGGTTTCACAAACCTCCATAAGACGCCGGTGGAAAAGCTACCAAGGAATTGGGCGAACATTTGCACGCCCAGTCAGTCATACCGCTGACTTCCTCACATCTCCGGGGTGCAAATGCTGCTTGATCTTTTGTTCTTGAGTTATAATGTCCGATTTCGATACCTGTTGGTTATCCCATAAGCTGAAATGGAATATGTTTTCTTAACTATAAAATAAGTATGTTTTTGGTTCCTCGTGAAGCTCTTTGAGAATTACACTTTTTTTGCATATTGGAAATCATCTTAAAGACTCCTAGCCACAAAGTAGGAATTCATAAATTATTTTTGTTACTAACAGGAAAAAGGCAAATTCCATTATCTGTTCTTTTGCATGAGCTTCTAACCTTTAGCTTTAAGAAGCTTAGTTAATACATTTCCATGGTAATTAAAAATCAGTAACATTTAAAGGAACTTAAATCCAGTGTGAAATTAATGGGATATGCGAAGCATACCAGAACTTAAATATTTTGTTTAGCTAATTAAAGTGCTTAGAAAATAATAAAAACAGAAAAATCCAGTAAAATTGAGTTTCTCACAGCTATACTTGCATGCAATAATATACTCATTCATTTTCCCTATTAAAAAGATCTGTTTTGCAAATTGCCTCCTGGGTAAATAGAACATATTTTGCAATAATAGACCCATATTGCTGAAAACAAAAGTTTCTTTTACTCTTGATTTTTATTTTGCATTTAATGTCCTTCCTAGTCACATTTAGTCAAATGTTAAATACAATTTCAGAGAGATCTTGAAGATTTTAATGTGGAATAGATTAGAGGGAGATATAATTAATGAAAAATAAATGTCAGCCAAAGAAGGTCTTAACTTTAGAGACAGGTTATTTTGTGTAATGTGGTCCTTGTCTATCTAAGCTGTTATTTCAGGTGGTTTCAGTAGCAGTTGAAATGAACTGATCTGAATGGATTGAGTACTATTGCATATGACAGCACTGACAACTATGGATGAATGATATTGTCATGTTTACGTTTATGCCTCTCCTTGACCCTAAGTGATACAGGTGTTATAGCTGTTCCTTAATGCACCCTTGCTCTGATAAGGCCTTGGGTTAACATACATTGTCTTATTTAAAAGTCATTAACAATCCTGAGACTAAGATGTATTCAAAGTGAAGAAACTAGAGATTAGAAAGAGTAAGCAATCTCTTACGCTCACACATGTCGTAAAAGAAGGAGAATGAATGGTTGGTCTCAAAATTCAAGCTAAGGTTTCAGATGGCTGGAATATGGAGCAGTGTATGGGCGTTAATCTTCACTGAGGCATCCGGAGACCTCATTACAGAGTTTTCTAAAGGCCATAATTCTACTGTGACTGTGGGCCCACTGCCTTGTAAGTTTTATATTTAGTATGCATCATTTCTCATGCACAATGGGGACCACTGTCAGGCAGTCCAACTTGTAAGAATGACTCTGTTAAAAATATAGGTATGTCCCTCAGTGGTAGAGAGAAGCAAGGGAATTTACTTTCTCATTCTTGTTTTCATTTATTTACACAACAAATACTCTTTGAGCATTTGCTCTAGGCCAGACACTCTTCTCTGTGTTTTATATTTAGGAGATAAAAAGGAGAACAAGACAGACCAGATCTTCTACCTTACCATGTTTCTTCTAGTGTAGGAGGCAAACAATAACCAAATAAAGATGCAAATGAGAATACCGCACATTATTCTGTGCAGGAAATAAACAAATGGATGATGAAAGAGCAACATAGGGGTGAAGGCACTATTTCAGAATAGGGATTGGCCTTTCAAAGGGGTTGCATTTAAGTCCATGGTGAAGGATGCAAGGACCCCACCCTTGAGATGAGTATCCAAAACTCTGCTCAGATAATCAGCAAACACATTTTGCAACTGTTTAAGCAGAAGTGTTAGGTGATGAACACATCGGTGCCGTCTGGAGCTATGACCATGCAGCTCTGGAATGAAATCACACTTGGCTAATATTTTTGGCATGGAAGAAACATAACTATATGAAAAACATTTGCTTTCTTGCTTCAAGTGAAGTGTAACCTAAATGCCTGACATTTGAAATGAAATTGCCTTTGAAAAAGTAGTCCAATGATGAGGATTCCAAATGCTAGTACAGTAGGCACCCCCCTTATCCACAAGATGTGCATTTCAAGAGCCCCAGTGAATTCCTGAAGCCTTGGATACTACTGAACCCTGTATATGTACTGTGTTTTTTCCTACACACGCAAATACTTTTTTGCTTCTCTGTGGCATATTCAAATTGTCAGCATCACCACTCTTGCACTTTCGGGCCATTATGAAGTCAAATAGAGTTATTTGAACACAAGCACAGTGATACCTCCACAGTCAACACGATAACCTAGGAAGCTAGGAAGTGACTGAGGGGTGCGGACCACACACAGTGTGTACACCTCAGGCAAAGGGTTGCGTCAGGCCCCAGGGGGAATGGAGCATGGAGAGTGATGGCGTGAGATTGCATCCCTACTCAGCACTGCCGGTGAACAATTTAAAACTTATGAACTCTTTGTTTCTGGAATTTTCCATTGAAGATTTCCGAACTGCTATTGACTGTGGGTCACTGGAACTGAAAAAAGCAAAACAAAAACAAAACCATGGATAAGAGGGGGCTGCTGCAATATTACAGGTCATCTCCGGCTTGGTTGTAGTTAGCATTCCCATTGTGTGTGATCATCTCTCTACTGGTGGTCAGCTTTAGTTGAGATATATGGGTATGTGTTACATTAACAGATGAGAGTAATAGAGATTTGTCTAAGCCTTGGAATGTTGCTATAACATCCTGTTTGAAATTTAATTTGTTTGGTTTGCTAATGATAACTGTCAACTTTTCAAAATAAGAAATATGTAAGAAACATGCTGAAATAGTGTTTGGGTATTTTTCTATTCTCAAATGTTATTATTTTATATTTGTTGGCTCTGTTTGAATCTACTTACTGCTTTTCATTTTAACTGATGAGAGAGTTTTTGTGTTGTCTTGTTTTCATTATCAACTTACTAAGAATGGCTTATGTAATATATAACTGGATGTTGAAAGTATGTTGTTGAAAATTTGAAAAGTATGTTGTTGAAACTTCTCCACATTTTTAAAGGTTTTTCTCCAAAGATTTCGTATTCCATGGTCCAAAAGGATGTTCTTTGAGCATAAAATAAAATAGCCTCATACAATTTATACTAGCAATGAGGAAGATTTTCTAGGTGTGTTGATGTGTCTTTTTAACCTCCCTATCTCACTGGTTTTAATGTAGAATAGTGTAGTCTCCTCTGCCATCAGACCACATCTATTAATGAGTGGCACTCCGGTAGTGAGTACATATGTGAGGTTACCACTTTCTGGTCATTGTAGGCAAGCCCTTTGGTTTTACGATAAAACTAACCGTGGTGTGGTAAAGTATCTGTATGAGTGCACACAGTCAGAATGCTGGTAGCAGCATGATTGTTACCACGGTCTGACTGTCATTACCTTGACTGTTGTGATGTAGGTAGGGTATAGTTCTGAGCCATTAACAATTATTGACATACCCTGAGGAAGACCAAAGGTATACATTAAAAGATGCAAAAACTTGGGGATATTCAAATCATTGTGGCAAATGATTTTTTTTTGTTCTTGCCTTCTTTCCATCATGATTGTGTGTGTGTGTTCGTGTGCAAAGTCTAAGTGCCAGGTGCAATGTTAGGTTACACTGGTAGATATGCAAATTAAAGGACCAACCACCATCCTCAAGGCTGTAGTGGAAATCCAGGCTTAAATAATTGAAATTCACGAAGACCGTGTAGTAAAATAAAAGTTTTTAAAAAGCTTAGTGGGAGACCTCTTGTGGGTAAGATAACACTGATTTTAAAGAAAGATTAATGAACTGTCTCTGAGGATGTCCATGAAAACTCTTTAGAGATTGAGATGCCTGAACTGGTTTTCCTTGCATGAAAAAAATGGGGTAAAGGCTTTCACGGAAAAGGTACAGCATGTGCCCAAATTTCAAAGTAATAAAACTGAGTGTGATGTTCAGGGTCGTACGCGTGGATTGGCGTTGCTCACCTGTACTGCACACAATGAAAAGGCATGATAGGAGAGCTGGTGGAAAGCTATTTACCTTGCGAGACATTGAGATAGATGAAAGTCATTGATGTGCACTTAGCTGATCATATTTAATACATGCTTTGTATCTATCTGACATTAAATTGGTTGTGAGGGTCCTTTAATCAAAGAGTGAATTGTCCATGCCGTGTTTTTGTCTGTTATTTCGAGATTAATGCGGAGTGAATGAAACGAGAGATCTGGTACTTCGTTTATGTAGTGTTGCCTCATTTATTTATATAGCTGTCTGTAATGGAGTTAAGCATTGCTGGTTTAAAGAGGAGTCGCAAAGCCTCCTCAAAGAGACCATAAGCCGAGAGGGAATTAGGTTGTTTTGGCAAATTAATTCTACCTTATTTATACAATGGTGGTTTACAGATTTTCATGCCTTATTTTTATAATGTTAGCAGAAGTGTGATGATTCTGGGCTCTTGTACACAGATGCCCATCAATATGATGAGTGAAACTCATTAATAGAGAGGGAGAATAATTTGGACTCCTCTGTGCTGAATCAGTGTCAGGGCAAGATACTGTATGTTTATATTATTCTTTCATCTACTGACTGCACCCTTCAGGTCGCTGTGCAATTGCCTCTTCCTCATGGAAAACAAATCTGGTCTTATTTTCTCTTTGGAGACCTGGACAGTTTGTTTTCTTTATTATAAATTTAATTAATAATGACTTTTTTTTAAAGTGACAACTACTTGAAAAGGGGACACTGTCTAGAGAGGCACGGAGTATGGTATTCTTTCTGGCCATGTAGTGTAGTGATCAAGGGTTCCGCATATTGGGTTAGAGAAATTTGCTTCAAATCCCAACCTCCACCTCTCAAACCTCATCTATACGAGTATAATGGGGACGATTTGTCACCCGCGCTAATGTTGTCTTAGTTTTTATTTTATTACATATCTTTCCCTCTAGAGCTCGGGCTTTATGGGAACAGGGAGAACATGGAGTTTATGTCTCCAGTGCCAAGACCGTTGCTGGGCACACTGCACGTTCTTAAATATTTGTGCAATAAATGAATTAACGGGCAGCATATGTAGCTGCATAGGGGTTTTGTGAGGGTTGAATAAGTTTATATCTTTAAAGCTCTTAGCTTAGTGCCTCTGATAGAGTAAGCATTTAGTAACAAAAAAAGTCTGGTTTTATTTGATACCTATTATTAAAACAGTTTTTAGCTTAAAACAGTATTTTAACATTTTTGTTCGTCTTTCTATGTACATATTTCCATTTCTCTTGTATGAGTATCCAATATGCAGTGGGCTTAGTGGGCGCTGGTGTAGATATATATGTTTAACTTTGTAAGAAACTGCCCAACCAGTGTTCGAAGTGGTCACTTCATTTCACACTCCCACCAGCAGTGTATGGAAATGCGGTTTGCTCCGCATCTTTGCCAGCTGTTGGTGGGGGTGTTGACAAATGTAGCCATGCTAGTGGGGGTGTCGCGGTGGCCTGCTGTGGTCTTAGTGTGCGTTTTCTCTGCTGACTAATGCTGCCGAGCAATTTTTAATACGCTTATTGACCAACTGGCATATCTTCTCTTAGAAAGTGTCTGTTTTAGTCTTTTGTTCATTTTTAATTGGGTTGTTTGTCATTTTATTATTGAGTTGTAGCAGTTATGTACACATTCTGGGCATAGTCCCTGGTGGCATGCCCGTATATATATTCTCCTGTCTGTGGCTTACATATTCATTTTCATAACAACCATTTTCTCCCCGCAGTAGTTTCATTTCAAAATAATTTTTTATCTACAGAGGAGTAGCAGAGATAGTACAGAGTTCCTGAATACCCTTCACCTTGCTTTCTCTGTTGTTAATATCTTACATAATATTTTCAAAACGGAGAAACTAACATTGGTACAATAGTACTAAACAACCTACACACTTTATTCCAATTTCCCTAGTTTTCTCTCTAATGTCCTTTTTATCTGGTCCAGAATCCAATCCAGGATACCATATGACATTCATTTTTCATGCCTTCTAGACTTTAAAGACTGCCTGGGTTTTCCTTGTCTTTCATGACCTTGACTTTCATGACTTTGAAGAGTCTGGTCATTTATTTCTTAGTATATGACTTAGTTTGGGCTTCACAAGTTTTTCATGAGCAGAGGTAGTATGTTTTTATGGAGTTTAATTTATCAGTATTTTATTAGCCAATTAATGCTTTATGTGTTTTGTTCAGAAAAATCTTGTTAACTGTCCTGAGTTTACAAAGGTATTCTCCTGAGTTTCCTTCAGGGAGCTTTATAGTTGTTGCTTTTATGTATAAGCCTGTGATCCAACTTAAATTAATTATTTTCCTATGGATTGAGATAGGGAATCAAGGTTCTTTTTTTATGGATAACTAGTTTTCCAACATTATTTGTTGAAACAATCAACCCTTTTCTATTGCACTGCTGTGGTGCCCTTGTCAAAAATTAAAACATCTTAAGTGTGGGCTTATTGCTGCATTATAGTCTCTCATGATGGTGTCATCTTCATTACCGTAGCTTTAGATCCCAGGTTGATAAATGTTTTCTTAAGGGGGAAAATAGTAAGTATTTTAGGTTTGCAGGCCATAAGGTCTCTCTTAAAGTTATTCAGCTCTGTGGTAGAACGGCAGCAGCCATAGATATTGGGTAAAGGAATGTCTCTGGCTATGGTCCTCTAAGACTTGATGTACAAAACAAGCATCCACCTGCGGGCAAGTCTTTGCTCATTCCTGCTTTATAGTGAGACTTGATATCAGATCATGTAAGTCCTCCAACATGGTTCTCCTTTTTCTTAATTGTTTTGAATATTCTAGGTCCTTGGTAGATTCATACAAGTTGTGGAAAAAGCAAATGAATTTCTGGAAAAAAAAATGCCTTCTGGAAGACTTGTTTTGATTGCATTGAATTTGTAGATCAATTTGAGGAGAATTGACCTCTTAATATTATGTCTTCCAATCCAGGCACATGACATATTTCTTCACTTGTGTAGGTCTTCTCTGTTTCATGAACGTTTGTGTCGAGGTATTGCACATGGTTTGTTAAACTGGTCCCTAAGTGTTTTGTGTTTTTAATATTTTTATAAATGGCATTATTAATTTATTTTCCCATTGTACCTTGTTAACCTTGCTTTCTATGAGCTTCCTAACTTCCCTTACCAACGTAGTATTTTTGTTTGTAGCTTCTTTAGGCTTTTCTATGTACATAATACCATCTTTGAATAAAGGAAGTTTTATTCCTTCTTAATCTTCATTATTTTATGTACTGAACGTAGTTACTACAGTGGCTTCAATTTCCAGGACGATATTGGGTAGAAGCAGAAGCGATGATAAGAGGAACCTCAGCTTCTTTAGGAAGAATGAGTATTTGCATATTAAGTATGATATTACTGGCAAATTTTCCAGAAACGCATTTTGTTGGAAAAAATGTTTCCTCCTACGTCTAATTGCAGTAGGGTTTTTTTAAATCAAAAATGGGTATTAAATTTTACAAAATGCTTTTTCTGAACCTGTTAATATATTCATATTATTTTTTTCTATTCTGTTAATGAGTTGGAGAGATACATGGATTGATTTTAAAATATTAAATCATGTTGATATGCCTGGGATAAATTCTATTTGATCATGCTGTATTTATCCTTTTAACCTATTACTAGATTTTATTTGCTACTGTTTTGCTAAGTATTTTTGGTCTGTGTTCATGTGGAAAATAGGTGTATAATTTTCTTTGCTTGTAACATCCTTTTCTAGTTTTGGTATCAGGGTTTTTGCCAGCTTTAAGACAAGACTTCGGCATACTGATTCTTCTATTTTTGGAAGTTGTTTATATAAAATTAATAACACTTCCTTAAATATGATTGAACTCACTAGTGAAGCCATCTGAGGTAATAGGGCTTCTTTAGGTGCAAACATTTTCATGATAAACTGTTTTTATTTTATAGTTATTGGGCAATTTATATTTACTCTTTTAATCTTGTGCATTTTCTGTGAGTTGTCTCTGTAAGCAAATTTGTCCTCCTTCATCTGATTTGGAAAAGGCATAAACATAAAGTTGTGAAAATATAAAAATATTTCCACATTTTTTGATGCCTTGAGACTTTGTAGTGATAGCCCCTTTTGCATTCCAGATATTAGCAGTTTGTATTCTCTCTGTCTCTTTTTTTCTCTTTCTTCCCCTCATCACTGTGGCTAAGAGTTTATCCCTATCATTGATATTTTCAAAGAATCTGCATTTGGTCTATTATTTTCACTGTTTTCCAATTTTATGGTTTTCTTCTCTTATACAGAGTGGGACAAAAGTAGGTTTACAGTTGTTCATATGGAAAATAACACAACAATAAGTATAATACAAGAATAAGCTCTGTGTTTCATATACTCACAACTATAAACCTACTTTTGCACCACCAATATTTATCATTTTCTTCTTCACACTTTGTGTTTGCACTTGTTTTCGTAATTACTTCTGGTAAAACTTTGATCATCAAATTTCAATCTTTATTTTTATATATACAGACATATGACAAGCTATAAATTTCTCTGTATAAACTGTTTTGGCTACATCACACAAATTTTGAAATGTCCGTTTATCATTCAATTTTAAGTATCTGAACATCCCGCCCTGACCTGTGTGGCTCAGTCTGTCGGGTGTCATCCTGCAAAGTGAAAGTTTGCCAGTTCGACTTCCTGTCAGGGCACATGCCTAGGGTGCAGGTTCGGTCCCCGGTCAGGGCAGGTGAGAGAGGCAACCAGTCAACGTTTCCCTCTCACATCGATGTTTCTCTCCCTCTCTTTCTCCCTCCCTTCCTCTCTCTCTAAAAATACATAAATCAAATATTAATATTTTATTATCCCTTGGGGTTGTTTATGTAGTCACGATTTATTTTAATTTCTAAATATTGTGTGGTTTTTCCAAGATTTTTGTTGTTATCGAAATCTAATTTAATTCTATTACTATCAGAGAACATTATATATATAATACATAAGACATCAGTCCTTATAAAATTTTGAGACACTGAATGTCCCGACACACGGTTTATCTTAGTGAATATTCCATGTGCACTAGAAAATTATGTGTGTTCGTCCGTCTGAGTGTAGTGCTCTATAAATATTAATTAGGTTACTTGGCTTGCAGGGTCATTCACACCTTCTGCGTCCTTGATGTTTCAGTCTCCTTTAACTGCTCAGAGACCGCGGTTCGAGTTTCCAACCACAGTTGTGGTTTTAGTCTGCTTCTCCCTTCAGATCCGGCAGAGTTCGCTTCGTGTTTTAAAGCTGTGACATCGGATGCATGCACACCTCGTGTTGTCTTTTTGATAAGTTGAGGCTTTGATCAGTGTGACATTTCCTCTTTATGTTTAGTCAGACTCCTTGTCTAGAGTCTTAATTTGTCCGTTTTAAATGTAGTCACTCTAGGGTTTTTGTGTTTGTTTGTTTTTGATGCTCGTGTAGCCTGACTTCTAAGGAATGACCTCTTTGAATCTCAGATGCACAACCAGAATGTCTTCTGAAGTCTTTGTTCTCTGGCTTGCTCGATGTTTATTGTACCAAAAAGAAAATTAATTTTTCACCCTGTTTTATACTCTGATTTAGATAATATTTTTTCCATTAATATAATGAAGTTATACTTAGGTTTTCACAACATTATAGAACTATAAGTAATTTTAAGTTTATATATAATACTTTATATAAAATAATATTTATGTTAACATATAAGCATACTTATATATGTATAAAGAATAAAGTTACATAAAATATAAATATAATTATAATTATTTAAAATACATAAAATAATTTATTTTACTTATTATCCTTTTAATATTATATACACATTTTATATGTATGTATAAAATCATTTTAACAATGAAATAATATTTCATTGCTAAGATTTTATATTTTTAGTTAACACATCATTCCAACTTTCTTTTAGTTGTATAGAGAAGAAATGATGAATACATAGATTTAAATACAGATACATGCACAAAATCCCTAAAAGAAAATATCAGTGTCAAATAAGTTTTACTAGATTATTCTTGGAAAATAGACTGGATATGTCTGTCACATTGAATAAGTGTAGCAGTAATTTAAGACTAAACACTTAAGCTGGTAGGTCTGTAAAAGTGAACCATTAATACTGAAACATAAAAGCATAGTAAGATCACTTTTAAGATGTCCAAAGGAAAAGTAGCATAGTTTAACATTTTGAAAATAAAGTACTCAAAGGGTTATTGCAGTTTAAAATGGCTAATGGAAAATTGAGATTTCTGTTTAATGATTTGTGGTTGAAAGGTAATTAATTCCACCTTGCTACAGGCAAATTATTTTCTCATCACTTAAATACCACTTAGAACACATGGTTTTTGTTCCTCTTCTTTGCAACAAAGACTTGCCATAAAGAAGACTTTTAAAAAGAATTTTAGGCTTCTTTCAAAAGGTAAACCTCATACATGTGCATAGCCGTTTTATTTTCTTATTGACTTTAAGAAATTTTTATAATTTAGCTGATAAGTTTTTAATATGTGTTTTTTAAGAACCTCTTATTTAAGAACTTTTAAGGAATTTCGCTAAGTACTAAAATTTTGTTACTTAAAACAGTCTATGTGTCAGATGATACATGCCCATTTTTAAATAAATATATCAAAAAAATAATAGTTTGAGTTCAAAAGATTTGGGAAAATTCTATGATCTTTCTTGATAAGTTTGGAAATAACTTTTAATTACATAAAACCTGAAGTAGGAAAGCATTGATCAGCCGTCTCCCTTGAATTAAATGGATTTTTACTTTCACAATAGAAAGAATATTGCACACTTTGGTCTGTAATTATTGAAGACTTAAAGGAGACCCATAGTGGTAGTTGGATGTCATTAAAAGAGGTTATAAAGTAAAAGAAGGGAGAAGAAAACAAATTAACAGCAACATCAGCAGCAATAAGCCAACCAAAATGTCCCTTCACCAACTCCCCATCAACCATCCCCCCAGATAACGGTCACTCTGTGTGTACACTTACTTGTTATCCCCCACAGCGATCCCCTGGTACTCATTTGACAAATGGAGCCCCACCCACAAGGTCCCTCAGCTCATGTTGCTCCCACTACTCCACCCTGACTTCAAGGTCATTCACTGCAGCCCCACAGCAGTGAAATATATGAAAAAAGAAAGAGAGAAACAATGAACCAAACACACAAAAAAAACAGAAACTGAGTCCCAGAAAGAGGGGAGTACTTCGTTCCCGTAAGTAAGTGAGTAGCAGCTGGGATATGCAGTTAGTAGCTGGCATGTGCACTCCCACATCTCCCCAGCACTCACCTCTGTAGCAGACACAGCAGTTATCATCCTCAGGATGATAACTCTCATCCTGGGAGGGGAACTCGGAGAGAACCTGCGTGTTTAACTCTGCAAATCAGGGCTCACGAAACCCTGTGGACTTTCCACCACTTTCCTTGTTTTATTGTTATTCAATGACTGCTTTTATTTATCAGGCTGCTAACCAGTAGGCTTAGGATTGGAACAATGAAATCAATTTTTCATTGAGTATGAAGAGCTACAGAATATAATAGTGAGTTTCCATGATTTGCCTCCCTCCTCCCTAACTCCAGAAAGAAGACAAAATACTTGACTTTTGCCTGCTTCTCCTTTGTCCAATCTATCCCGTGGACATTGTGATAAATGGCTTGAAAATGTTCCCTGGATGGTTCTTGTATTAGTAGGAAAATTGTGTTTGTTATATTTTATTCAATAACATTTGTTTAGTTGATTGTTTTCAAGATGCTATACAGTCTTGAAAAGGTGTGGTGTTGGTAGCATCTGGAAAGGGACCAATACTTCCATTATTTAGAGATAGTTAACATTCTATATATTTTACTAATTTTAACTACCCATTGAAATCTTGAACTCTTGAATATTTAAGAGAAAGGCCATGAACTTTCAGAGCTCACAATTGCCCATAGAGGATGAAGTAGTCTCATTTATTTCTCTTTTTCTACAGATAGAGAAGTGAGCCCCAATGAGAATGATTTGCTCAAGGTCATTCTGACTGCTGGTTTAAGGCTTTTAAATGCTGCATACCTCGTAGGCTCCTAATGTAATTCAATTAGGAGAAAAAACCTTACTAATTTGTTCCCTATTTTCAAAATGAGATTCTGATCTCCTTGTGTTTAGCACCTATTATTGGTGATAATTTGGGCCTCAGGAAGTGCGGCATGCTTTCTCTCCCAGATAAGAGAATAAATCCTTATTCTTCTATTTAGAATGATTTTTGAAATAAACTGATTGATAAACCAGTATTGGAAAAAGGGATTAATGCATAGTCTTTGAAAAAGGGTTCCTTCCAGAAGACTCTAATGGGTTTATTGTCCTTGATTTGGTGAATGGAATTCAGTCATTTTTTAGCCCAAATGGAAGGTGATTGCAGCTCCAGGGTATCACAGCAGTAGAGACGCGGGAATACAATATTTTGGTTCTTATTGTAATTTTTAAAATGCAGTGACATTGGTGTCATTTTAACAATGGCTAGAAGAAATGAAATAAAACTGCATAATTGTGGCCTGTCTTAACTCCTCATTAAAGGAAGAGCAGTGATTCCTCAAAGACACCGAGGGGAGTTAACACGCTGATATGACACACGCTCTGCTCTTTGAATGCATGAGAGGGTCAGTCATGACGTATTTGAAGGCATCCCTTTCAGTCCCCCGTCTCTTTCTATGTGCATATCCTTTGGGCCTGACTCATGACAAACACGTGCTCGAAGAGTCACACACAGCCTTCCAAATTCATGGGCAGGTCAAGTTCGTGTTTCCTATACGCAGCGAAGCGGTGGTGTTCGCAGGACTGCACTACTTTGCTGTAGCTTCTTGAAGAAAATTAGAGCCGAAGCACTGTTTACCTCTTGATTTCCGAAAGGTTGTTGTTTCCAAATGTTTCTCAAAGAGACATCTCTGTGTCTCATGTTGAAGAGAGTCAAGAAATCCTGCAGTAATCTTGAATGAGACCAAGAAATCTAAGTAAAGGAAATTTTTACCAAGGATGACCTGGTCAAAGGATCACTGCCCTCCGTGAACAAAGGAGGTACTTACTACCGGAGGCTTCCCGAGGCGAGACCAGTTGGAGGACAGGCCAGCGGTCACGACTGGAGAGGGAACAAAATACGTGACCTTCTATGTCCCTCTCCCTCCTCTGTCAGCTAACTTGAAACCTTACAAAACTCAGCTCATGTGATGTGTCGAAGTCGAGCCGTCGGGGACAGAGGAATTTCGTGCCCAGAAGGCTGTGTTGACATTATTCTTGATTATGCTCTCGCAGTCTACACTTTAAAGGTCTCCTGCGGCATCATGGCCCGGCTGCCTTCTGCCCAGGCTCCCTGGGAAATTTTAGTCGTTATTTAACAAAGGAAAAGGCAGTGCATTTATACTTGAGTTCCTATAGGATTGCACGATTATGACCTGCTGAGTTCAGATGGGATTCTGCCTGTGAGACAGAACGCTTCAGCAGTCTTCATGCCTTGGGACTCAGTGGTGCTTGCCACCAGAGCAGGGCTCGCTAATGACCATCCCCGCACCCGGGGCTGTGTCTTCCAGGGTTAGTCCTCTCCAAGCCTCAAAGGTCAGGGCTTGGGAGAAGTTTGCCAGATGCTAAGTAAATTATCGCTAAGGTTCCCTGCTGCCTTTATGTACTTAAAGAAGGAATATAATCGTATTGAAAATCGTCTTTGAGCTTGAAACACATTGAGTGAGAATTCACCTTGGGAGGTTCAGTAACTTTGAATGCAGTTTCTAAGGGTTTTATACATATGATTCAAAACTTCCATCTTAGGGAGAGTCTCCCCTCAAATTTTGGGCATTATCTGGTTATTCACTTTTTTAATTGAAAAAACCGGAAGGCAGCCGAGAGGGGCATGGGTCTTACTGGGGAAAAAGAAATAAAACAGCTGTTAATATAGCTATATCAAATATATAATACATGTAAACTATTCCCTGAGGGAATATTTTATCACATGTATAAAATATACTATTCCTTGCAAAGTTCTCAATATTAACAGAAGAAACTGTACAGAAGAGCACAACCACATTATTCAGTAAGAGTATTGGTTTTATCTAAAATTGAGGAGAATCCTTTGTAGACATTAAAAAAATCATGTAGATACAGGGGTGTCCAACCTTTTGGTGTCTCTGGGCCACACTGGAAGGAGAGTTGTCTTGAGCCACACATTCAATACATTGTGATATGTAACCACCAAAAACTCTCATTATGTTTTAAGTAAATTTATAATGTTATGTTGGGTGGCATTCATAACCATCCTGGGCCATGTGTGACCCATAGGCTGCTGGGTGGACACCCCTGAAAGATATATTTTAAATTTAAGAAGTAACAAAATAGCATGCATAATATGGTTATATAAAAGTTTATATTTATATTTGTTTTCCTGAGGGCTGTAGGACAGTTTTTTAACAGTGGTTATTTCTAGGTGTTGGGTTATGGTTCATGATTTCTTCTTCATCTTTTTCTGTGGTCTTTACTTTTCTTAGAATTACTATGGGTTATTTTTACAAGAAAAAAACAGCTCTTTTCGTTTTAGGAAAATTAATCTCATCTGAAGACAAAATAAATTGAAAAATTAATGAATACAGAGCCACTGCATACCTTACGCTTGTTTGGGAATTTTGAATGATTAATTTATTTAACCTTCACATGGATCCCCAAAGGTACTTACTCTGGTCACTGTTTTACTGATAGGCAAAATATAATCAGAGGTTATATAACCTGCCCAAAATCAAATCACAGAGCTGGCGAGGAGCAGAGTCAGGGATCGCTGCCAGGCTTCCTGGGAGCTTTCGGCTGTGTCGCATTGCCTCCCCGGAGGCAGTTCGGGGGCCTGCTGTGAGTGGCCTATCAGTCATGGAAAGGGGAGCGTGGTAGGCGCTCTCTCCACGGCTCGTGGCCCTCTTCATCACCTCTGCCATCCAGTGGGGGTTGTGGCATCACTCATGATGTCCAGTTAGAGGTGGAGGTGTGACGTCCTCCTTGATTAGGCAGAGTGTAGTGGAAGGTTTGCAGTAGTGGATCGGGGGAAGCGTACAGAGCTTGTATGCTTCAGTCATTTTCATTCTTCAACTCACTATAGAAAAGACAGGGGGACCGAACTCTGGAGTCCCTTTCCCATATGCTGCCAGTTCACGAGGGGGCCTCACTCTGCGTTTCAGAGTGGCGCACTTCGCCATGCGGAGTGTCCCAGACTTTATTTCTGGCTCGGCTAATAGCATGGTTGAAACCCCACGAATACTAGCAGAAATCTTCCATTTATGGTTACAGTTTTAATCATTGAGCCTTGAATACCATTCAGCCTCTGGAGTATGGAATCCACTATTTTTGAGATGACATTTAATTTCTCAAGAGTACCTTGAAATAGCAGAAATTCAGGGTGACTCAAGGCAACCATTTTCAGATTTTTCTACCAAAAAATAAACTATAAAAAAATTCCCTTAAAAATGAGAAACTTTTAAAAAAGTTCTAATGGCATTAAACCATTCAGTTGTCTTCAAATTATATAAATCAGTGTTCTATTTTATAGTATTTTATTATGGAATAATTGGTATTTCTATATTAATTTTATTTTTTATCAAAGTTAGGATTGAACCTACTATGAATGCCATAAATAATAGATAATCCTCATGAACACATGTGGTAGGGCTTATTCAAGATGTTTCCCTGTCATAACAGTGTTCAATTAATGTAACATTTAATCACATAAAGCAGAGTAATACTTGTGAATTAAATTTTAAAGTATTCAGAAATGAAGATTACAATATTTAGGAGTGGCTGGACGTTAATTTGTGACAGCAATCACAGCAGCAGCCACTTTAAACATGGAAAACTGTGTCATTCAAAATGTTCAGTGTCAGACTATTGGGAAAAAAAGGGTTAGGGATCTAGAACCAATGAAAAGGACGTTATAGACTCATTTTCTAAGTTTTGCTGCTCATATACATATAAAGGTACTGAGTAATACAATATTGTCTCTTTTTGAAATGTTATGAGAAGTGACTATGGGATGTTTGTTTACTGATTTGAATTTTACTTTAAAGAGGGTTTTAAAACAAACAAAGACCACCCTGGCCTGGTGGCTTATTTGGTTGGAGCATCATCCTGTACACCAGAATGCTGTGGGTTCGATTCCTGGTCAGGTCAGGTGCACACACCTATGTTGCAGGTGTGACCCCTAGGCAGGGTATGTACAGGAGGTGACGGGTCAATCTCTCTCCCTTTCTCTCTCTCTCTCTCTCTCTCTCTCTCTCTCTCTCTCTCTCTCTCTCTCTCCCCCTTCCTCTTTCTCTAAAAAAAATCAGTGAAATATCCTCATATGAGTATCAGGGGCGGGGGAAGAAACAAACAAAGACACCAAAGACATTTTAGGTTCACAAATGTACAGTTTTCCAGGAACTTTTAACATATACCAGCTGGGGAAATATCGAGTGGATTATATGGTACAAAATTCGACTACATTTAATACTTCTCTTCATAGAAAGGTAAATTTACTCCTTGTGCCCCAGGAGATCCTGGAAAGTGTTCTCTGTCCTCGGTCATCCCATTCACACACCACCACAGCGCACACGCACACAGACATACAGATCAGCAAACATCTCTCCACGGGTCTCAAACTGCTAGGGTAAATCTCTGTGTCTTACCACAGGCCAGCTCATTTACATAGTGCATGGTAAGGCTCCCATGAGTTACATTTCACATGGGAAGTAGGCCAATAGAAGAGAAGTTAAGTCAATTCTAACAATCTCTCCTTATATATTAATGCATACTCCAGTAGGCAGTTCCCAAATTCTTCTTTTTGTCATCAAAAGTAGACAGTTATAGAAGAGCATGGAACAGTCTGGTAATTAATAAAATCTGTGGTTGTATATTTTTGACTAGATTATACAATCCTTGAGGAAAGAGATGTTTTATGCAATTCTGCCACAACCACAGCACCTAAAATTATGTTTTATAAACATGATTAAACCAGGGCTCAATATGTGATTGCTGGATGTATAGAAAACAGAAAATAGATATATTTGTGCACACACACACAGAAAAACCACATAGCGAGATATTGCTCTCTTATTTGTTAACTTATTCTTGTTTTTTCATTCGAAAGGTAGACAATAAACATATGCTTTGAAGCATCAAACATCGTTTCATTTTAGTTAATACCAGCCTTTATTACTGCCCCAGCCTGACTCATTATTAGTTTCTAGCTCTCTCGTGTCTCCTATAAGCATTTGAGTTCGAGATCTTACAAGAGATCACATCTTACCGTGACTATAGATGTGCGTTTCACAAGGTGTTTAGAGAAATATGGACTATATTATGTAGTGTTTTATAATGCCGGAGCTAGTAAACATTAGCAAGTCTATTAGTGCAGTTCAATATATTAATAGATTAAAGGTAAAAATATAGTATCTCCATGGATGGTAATGGGTAGAGTTCATTCATGTGGTCAGACACCGCATAAATATCTAAAAGTCGGTAGCTTTCCCTTGTGTCAGTAATCATCCAGTAAGATGTGACATAAATATACTTTGAAATAGGCACAGTTATGTATGAAAAGAAGAACAAAATTGTATCTGAATAATTTTATGAAAGCACATTTTCTTGTTTTGTTGGAGCCAATGTTACAAAGAACTCAGTTCTCCCAAAATAATGTGAAAATACAATAGAATTGCCATAAAAATCTCAACAGGATTTTTAAAAAGTGAGTCTTTCATTGCAAAGAATAAATTTCTGAATTAAGTAGATTAATGAAACTTAGTATATGAAAAATGACATTTCAAATCAATCGGAAGAAAAAGGATGAAATACCTAAAATGATTAATGGTGATATGATAAAACATGGAATTAATAAAATAGAAGATTTTTTTTCTCCTATTCTTTTCCAGAATCTGATCAGGGAAAATTACTTAGAACAAAGCATTATTATCTATAATGTGTAAGCATTTCATTTGTGCCAATACCAAAAAAAAAAAAAATAGAAAAATGGGAAGGGACATTAATGTCAAGTTAATATGTGAAATGTTCCTTGGCCTCAGTAACAATTAAGGGAATGATAAACTGAGGTAATAAAGAGATATCACCTTATTTTTGGAAGAGTTAAAATATCATTAGTGTTCTAAACAAGTTGAAACACTATTGCTAGCTCTTGACAGTATCTATCAAAATTAAAAAATACAACTTATTGCAGCATTTTTACTGCAATAATATTTGTTTGCAGTGGTTGAGTATATAAATTTTTGTAAGCCACTACAATCCAGCAATGCGTATAAGTAAAAAGAATCAGGTAAATTTGCATGTACTCATTTGAAGGCCTCTCCGATGTACCATTTGGTGAGAAAGCAGCGGGAGATCAACGTGTCTAGTCCGGGCCCATTCGACCCACACCAGCCTGTGCGCAGGGACTACCTTTGGGGCGTGGGTGTAAAATTGATGAAGAAATAGCATTTCCTTTTTACATGGTACACTTACAAAAAGAAAGGAACCAAAAGGCATGGATTTTGGTAGCCATGGGGAACATACATGGATTGCGTCCAAGTGGGGTGAGTAGCAGGAAGGCCTTCTCAGAGCAATCTGCCTTAACCCAGGAAGGAGATGACCGCCTGGGGACTAGGGATGCGAGTGAGGAGAAGGGACCGGTTCTGCAGGTGTTTGGAATGCAGGATCACGGTGATTGGGTAGAGAGGGAGAGAGAGAGAGCACTCACAGTAACCGCTAATGGTAATACCTTGAGGCTAAGTTTTTAAACTTGTAAATTAAGACCTTGCCTGGATTATAGGTATGATGAAAAGAATTTGATGAGTCTAGCTACCTGGTGTTAAAATTAAGAGTAATTAAGTTTTTTTTTAACGTTCTTAGATACTAAAGACTCATTTTCTGACATCTTGTAATGAAGACACAGGTTGTTACTTAAACACAATTGAAACGTGGGTGTGTCATCAGAACTCACAAACATACTACACTTTTTCCCTGTTTGGAACCTTAACTTAGCTATTCATCGGTTCTGCATCTGAGTTAGAGGGAGTCACCCTCCCTAGCCCACCGCTTTGTTTATTGCCCGCCTCAGATGGTGCTGTGTGATCGAGACTAGCTAGGACACGGCCTCTCGATGCTCTCTCAGGTCCTTCTGATGCCCAATGCCTGTCAGAACGTAGGATGCAGTTGCCCTTCCACAGGATGCAGCGTACGTGCAATCTGAATTCCTTCTTCCTTAACTGGCTCTCAGACAGCTCCCAGTAACAAAAGGAGTAGCTTTCCCAATAGAGAATTTCCTTGGCGAACTCTTACCTTTACAGTGAAGAGCTCCCGGGAGGCTAATTCCCCTGCTTTGTTTTGAAGGTTCTGGAAGGGGTGCTGCCCACTACACGGCTGGGCAAGTGACTTTTACAAATGGGTAGTCCAGTGGGTGGGCCTTGAGGACAGATCTTCCAGGACACCTTCAGAAGCCTTTCTTCCAGTCTAGAAGCAGCACTGTTCTTATCAGGTGATGGGATGATTGCTTCTGTTTAATTACATTAACAGTTTCACTCACTAGTTTCTGGGAGTTGCGTTTGCACCCAAGGAGTTTTTTATTGAGTACATGAATTGTAAGTAAAAATATTCCTTAAGGAACACTAATGACTGGTTCTGAGTCATTGACTTCACTCTCATAGGAAAAAAACTTTCTTAGAGTTTTCATGTTTATTACGTACATCGTAATCTTTTTCTACTTCTAAATAATTTGCTGGGAAACTCGTACCATACTTCAAAAGTTTGTTTTCTGCTTCTTATCCTCCCCCTCCTCATTATTTTTATTAGTTTATTTTCCTGACCTTTTTCTGTGAATTACAAGGCCAACAGTTACATCTTCGTAAAACTAGTTTTGTTGTCATGGTAAATTTGGTATTATTTTCATTTTGTAATCCTGGATTTATTTATAACCCCCCTAAAAATGCACCTTTTGTGAAGAAAGATATTCAAATGGGGGGGGTGCTTAAGGCTTATGATTTCATCAAGAACCCTCTCAAAACTGAAATGAAATTCTAGCTTGAGGGGAAAAGTTCTAGACAGCCCTGACTAGTGTGGCTCAGTGGATTGAGTGTCAGCCTATGAACCAAAGGGTTGCTGGTTCGATTCCCAATCAGGGCACACGCCTGGGTTGTAGGCCAGGTACCTGGTGAGGGGCATGCAAAAGGCAACCACACATTGATGTTTCTCTCCCTCTCTTTCTCCCTCCCTTCCTCTCTGTCTAAAAACAAATAAACAACATATTTAAAAAATAAAAATTCTAAACAAGTGTTACTCTGACAGCTCTTTGGAGATAGACCCAGAAGAAACACTCTTTTTAGAAATTACCTAGGAAAATAAGCATGGGAGAAATAAATGACATCTCTCACCTTTATAGGTATGAAAATATTTTATAAAGAAAAAGTAACTCACCAGGGGGCCGATATGTGTTCTAGGTTCTGTTACCTCTTTACCAAACTTTATTATGGTTTTACTATATGACAAAGTCAGTATGCAGCCGTGGGGCCTCCATCAGGTTACTCATTAATTCCACACCCACGTTTCCTCCTCTGTACTACGGAGATAACTTTTAACAACCTAAAGTGTGTGAGCTGGACAGACACTAAACATTCTGGATGTCCACTAAGCTCCTTGCCTTGTGCTGGGTAGTTTCCTGGACATGTAACAGTATGTCACTTAAGCCTCATAATGGTCCTACCAGGTAGACTCGATCGTCCCCGTTTTCTAAACCGTGAAAAGGGCCGAGGGGGTCTCCGGGACTTCCCACGGATGAGAGACTGGAAACCACCTGCGCCAGCCGTGCTTGTCCGGCTCTAACCCCCAGCGCTGGCCCGGCCAGCAAGTCCCCTGTGCTGTCTCCACAGATGATGTCTTCGGGCTTTTTGTTTTGAGGATTTGTGTTTTTCATATCTCCCACAATTCTTAGCCTGGTGCTTGACACACAGTACAGTTTATATTTTTAAGAATTGCCTTTAGGTGAAGGGATTAAGACGTACAAGTGGGTAGTTACAAAATAGTTATGGGGATGTAAAATGCAGCCTAGGAAATATAGTCAATAATATTGTAATAACGGTGGCTGGTGCCAGGTGGGTACTAGAGAGATCAGTGGGTGAGGGATCCCTTTGTAACATGTGATTGTCCGATCACTATGCTGTACCCCTGAAATTAATACCAAGTAATAGTAAATGTCAACTGTAATTGAAAAATAAGGTTTAAAAAGACAGTGAATAAATTTTGAAAAATTGCTTTTAGACATGGCCTGTGGTATCTAAGACAATCTCAGATCATTCATTTCTGAAATTGATAGATAGACTCCTAGCCAGAAACCGTAGGTAAGTGACTTCAGTGGTTACACAACCAAGCATACTGCAGCTGACACAAACACATCCCACACCCCCCAAACCACTGAAAGCATTTATTTGTGGGACAGATTTCTTTTTTCCCCTGAAATCCAGCAATCCCCTTTCATGCTTAAAGCACAAACGTTGGATTTTCTACAAAAAGCACTTTCCTATCTGTTGCCCTGTGATCCATGCTTGATTGAATTTAGAACTTAAATCCATAAAAACAGTTCAATCCATATGGAGCTGTATTCTTTCAATAATCAAGTGGAGAGCTTTTAATAAGCCCAGGCTAAACATTTGGGTGAGCATTTTTTTTCTTTTCAAAAGATAGCTGCTTGACTACGTAAGTCCTTCACTGCAGTTCGGTCGGTGCAGAACGGAGGGGAAAGGCCGGGAGGGTGACCTCAGTGTTGCCCGCGCATCCGCTCTGGTGCATTTTCCGCCTGCAGCCTGTGTCCGCGATCTCACCGAGATGCCGTGCCTGTGGGAACTTCAGTTCTTTAGTCAGAGCGCCCACTCTGGAGTTCAGGTTCCCCCTCTCCTACCCTACCCGTGTGACTTCGACACGTGTGTTTATTTACCCTGTCTGTCCTTGGCTTTCCTCCTGTGTGAGAAAACAAGAGGGCAGTAATGCCCACCTCCTAGGGTGGATGTGAAGAATAAATCGTGATAACCATGGAAATTGCCTGGCCCAGAATGTGTGCATCATGCATGTTACCTCTTGTTACCTGCCTTATTTATGTTGTCTTTTTCTTCATGGTTTACTCAAAAAATGTGCATAATTTTGAGGTTCACTCTGTCTTCGATTGTGTGAATATTGTTCCACAACACGGAGTTTACTTCAAAACTCGGCTGATCATCTCTGCAGGGAAGGAGCTGTGATTGGAAAGCCTGTCACTCACAGCTTTGTCACTCAGCAGCCGTCTGTCCTCACCTCTAACCGTCTGCTCATCGGGAGAGTGGCTATGTCATTAGAGCCCACGGTCCAGCCGTGAAAGGATCAGCTTGAATTTCAACATGCCTTCCATTTCTTTAGGAGGAAGGCATTTCTGGTCTCTAATAATACGTTCACCTTTGACACACAATCGAAGCAGAGGCACTTAACATAATGTGAAAAAATAATTATCCCTGCAACACAACAATGAACAGCTTTCTGACTGGTGATTTTGCTAAGTGCTTTTTCCTGTACTGCCTGACATCAGTCTATACCTATGTAAATACTTTGTTTCAAAGAGGTACCACATAACATTGGCAAGAATGCAACAAATAAACATTTTTGCTTTAGTCTGGGAAACAGGTTTTTTTTTATGCCATGCATACTGAATGGATTAGATAAGAATTTAGAAGAGAAATTAATTTTGTCTCTTGAGGAGAATAAAAAGATTAATGTGAAAAAAAAATCAGCCATTTTCATAACTGAGAGAATTCCTTAAAGCATTCTGTAATCAAAAGCCTAATAATCATAAAAAAGTAAGAGGCAATATCTTTCCTCCCCTAAGGGTTTAATAAGTATCTCTCCTGCCATAAAACCACATTTGTAAAGTCATTTCTCACGCACAAAAAATGCATAGTTAAAGCAAGGTAATGAGCCATAGGTAAGGGAAAATGAAGACCACAATGAGGGAGAGAGTGCGTCCTCCCCGAGCAGCTGGGGATGGATCGGAGCTTCCCAGGCCTGGAACTCTGTCCTGGCATTAAGTCCTAGTGCCCGGCATCAGCGTGGGACTGGCAGGGTCTCTTGAATTTGCTGGAGTCTTAAGGTGCTTAACAGAAAGTGCAAAACCAAACTAAGAGAAAAATCCAGACGATTTGTGCCTGGCCTGGTTCTTCTGTTCTGCTCTCTCTGGGGATCTTCCTGTACTCTGTATGCAAGCCCTTTGACCCTTGAAGCATTATTTCTACTCATACATAGGCCCTGCAGGATGGACAGTGATTAATTTTTTCACCTTACTCAGCCGGTCAGTTGTTCTTGTGGAGGAAGGTGAATAGAAAATCCTCATATACATTTTAGTGGAGGTGGCTAGCCTCTGTCCTCTTCTGGTTCTGAACGCCTTTTTAACCTGTGCACCGCATCATCCGGTTTCAGCCCGAAGTTTCGCAGTCTTGAGTGTCCAAGCCTCCTTTCAAAGCTTGGGAAGTAAAACTCTCAGAACACAAGAATTTAAGAGCATGGGAGTCAGGGAGTTCCCTTCACCCATTCACGATTCCCATCCCTCTCACTACCATTTTTCCAGTGCTTACCACGTAACAGGCACTAGGATAAACCTTTTTCACATGTTACTTTAACATTCATGGCTACTCTCTAAATCGGGCCGTACTGTTACTAACTTAGAGAGGAGGAAACAGACAGGACGGATAGCGGACCAGCTGAAGTCCCAGACCGGAAAAGGAGCAGAGCCGGCCGCGGGTTTTGAACCCGTGGCTGTGCTGCGTCTTGCGCTCTGAGCTTCCATCGGAGGCCTGGAGTCAAAGGCTAGGAATCATTTTCCTCACGTTTAAGATCTCCCCCATAACCTTTCTCTTTGGTTCCATAAGACAAAAATGTATCTGATGTTTTTCCCCTTTCAAAAATTCAACCGCAGTAGTTGAAAGTCCCAATAATAATGAATTTACAGTTCAACCTGCGTGGCATTTTTCACTAGAGCCGTCAATAGGAGTGTGGATCAGCGGGACACCATGACTCTTGCCCCCATCTCTCTGATGACCTAAGTCCAATTTTTATCATATTCTACCACTTTGAGGAAAAAAAGTTAAGAGACCTCTGTGCTAACTTTTCTAGGAAAGCACCACTTCTATAATAAGTTGAAAAACATCGCATCTCAAATTAATCTTTCAGATTAGCTTGTCACTTGAAAGAAGGGCAAAGGACGAATAGTCCTCACCAGGAAACGTGGAGGAGGAGCATGCTCACAAGCACCAGTGCGGTGCCGCTGAGGCAGGCAGACCCAGCAACAGTAACAGTGCCCTGGCTCTTAGACAGCAGGAGGACAAGCCGTGGGGGAAGGTACTTGTGGTCATCTTCTTGAATTTTGCTTTGGGACTACCCAGTCTTATTGCTGCATCGACCACCGAATTTCTTCTTCCGTCTTGGTAAATTTGGTAAAGAGTCGTTGTCTACAGGAATCGAAGGATTATATAAAACACACACACACACACACACACACACACACACACACACACACACACTCTAGTGGCACAGGAGTTGTGTTCAGTGATACCCGAAATTATTTGTGTGAGGTTGTTCATCACGGTGACCCTTCTAGCACTGGGAACACAGAGGATAGCTGGTGTTGAGGTGATGCCTCTCTGAAATGAATATTCATCGCCACCACCTGCAGAGGAGGGAACTGCATGGGAGGAAAAAGCATGTCAGTCTTTTTCAGCGCAGCGTAAAGAAAGCCACCAAGTTGCTATATAAATGTATGCACTGCATGGCTGACTCAACGTGCCACCAACCAATACACTTGAAACTGATGCTCTGTCTTCCCAGCCTAACCTGTGGTGTGCTCCGGCCTGTGCAGGGACTGTGGTGTGCCCACCTGGGCCGGGCTGGAGCGTACTGCGGGTGAATGAGAATCTCCAAGAGCTGTGTGTGCAGGTTACCCTGGAGTCTGTCTTTGCTGACAAAGTGCCTTCAGATATGCATTTTCTAGGCACTTGGATTTGATGCACCGTATATTCTGAAGTCCATTCATTTGTGGTGGGTGAAATGTACAGACCAAACTCTCAGAACCTTACAGGCAAGGGTGGTGGCTTATCAATTTTGTGCTGATTGTTTCCAAGCAGGTGGTCCAGTACAGGGTGAGCATTTAATAAATATTTATGTAGCTAAAGAGGAAGACCTCTCTCCTTCTATTTCCTCTGCAAATCCTAATTTTCAAAGTTCAGTTTGGACCCATTTGTCTGTGATTGCTCTGATCAGCAGTAGATGTTCCGTATATTAGGTGTGATTTACTTAATTGGCCACGACAGAGGAAAAGCACAAATGACAGGTTGGAGGCAGAGAGACTAGTGTTAGCAATCCATGTGAGCCACAGTGGCGGCTTATGCACAGTAGGGAGTTGTGGGGTGGAGATGGGCGAGGGCAGCTCAGACTGCATTTACACCAGGTGAACTCCTTGCTGTGAGATGTGGGTGTTCTTTTCTATATTTAGTTTTGTACAACATAGCCTGGTGTTCCTATAAAATGAACAGCAATGAGCATCATTTTTGGTTTCCTCTGGGTAGAAATGAGGTGGGGGAAAGGAGTCACACACCAGGAGCTGATTGCTCTGGTGGTCCGTCTTTCCAGGCAGACACTGTCTCCTCCCTGTCTCCCTCCTCCGTGCTTCCCTTGGTCCTGGGGAGGCGGGCCGTTGCTCAGAGGGGAGGCGTCCAGTGTCAGTTAGCCACGTGACAGCTGATCTAGGGCATGGCACAGAAGGGACATATCATAGTTACCCATCATAGTAAGCGAGTTCCTGAAAGAGAGGGAATGAACACAAGTTGATGACTTTTTGTATTATAGTTGGCATACAATATTATATTCATTCCAGGTGTACAGCACAGCAGTGTGACATTGACATACCTTAGGAGGTGATCACCACGATAAGTCTAGGACCCATCTGTCGCCATACAAAGTCATTATGATATTATCGACTCTATTGCCTGTGCTGTATGTCACATTCCCATGACTTACTTAATTCATGACTTCTTCTTAATTCCAGAGAGAATGCTAAATACATGTGTGAATGTTCATTCAGGAAATAAATGTATATTACTCTCTAGATATATTGCAGGCTGATGTTTCAAATCTAGGAATAGTAATAGTTGTAAAGAAACTGTCCATTGCAAAATATCGAGATTGAGTCAAATAAGACAGCCATAGTGACCACCGAGGTGGGCGTGGGGGATGCAGCAAAAGCTATGATTTTTCAATCATTTCCTTTGGGCTTTGAGCCTTAGTTTATGACAGATTTCTCAAGCCACGTTTGAGTTACACGTTTAAAGCGAGAACCTGTTTTAGTGTGTCTGTATGTGAAAGTCATAGGGTAGCACGTTTCTGCTTATCATTGTCTCGTCCAAAAGTGCAGACCAGCCTTGCCAGGTAGAGATTTTTGTTACTGGAAGCATCCAAGTAGAATTTGGGTTACCATCTGTCAGGAGTTTGGGAGAAAGGGTTCTTTCATTAAAGAGGAAGGTTGGAATCAGAAAATTACGATATTCCAACCACTTTTTACACCTTACAACTAAACTGTAGTTTTGTTCAAATATTTGTCGTCTAAATCATAAATAAATGTATTTTATGCTGTATTTTAAACTAGCAACAATTTTACTTTCATTTTATATGTTTGCCCCTATAACATGCCATACTAAATTTTTTACCAAGTTGTACTCACCAGTGTGGGTTTTTCTGAAGCAAATTTCTGAATCTGGGATTACAATTTACATCAAAGAGTTATTCACTTCAAATCTGTTTTAACCCACTTCAATACCTTTTTTTTATAATACTGATTCAATAAAGAGATGAGGACAGTAGTTTTGTAGAATATTTAACCTAACATTTTTTCTTGTTCGTATCTTATTTTGTAAATAAAAAGATTCTACCATCCATTCATTATTCAGAATTACTTCTGAGACATAAGTATGAGTCAGGCCCTCTGTCGATCCCTGGTAATACAGCCGTAAGTGAGACATGGAGAAGCCTTCTGTTGGTATAGCTTGCAGGCTAGGAAAGAAGTAAAAATCAAGAGGTTCTTCCTAAGTAACACGAAACATCACATGTAAGTGGGGAAAGACTGGGAATGATATCTGCTGTGACGTGTGATCATTTCTGAGTTTACAACACTCTGACTCCACTAGTTCCTCTTCATTACATGGTCAGTGAGTTTGAGAAATTCTGGACTCAACACACTTAACCCTTCTGTACTGTAAGACTTCTCAGAGATGTTAATAAATAAATATGCCCAGTAAATCTCTAAGAAAAGAACATAGGACATGTAGTATTTTCCTAACACGTTTAATCATGGCATACTTTTCTTGAGAAACATCTTGGTGGAACTATTGCCGTGTGGAATGCATTTTGGCTAGATTGATGATATATGTGAAAATTCATAGCAAAGTCAGGTTGGGAATATTCTATGAAAGTCTAGAGATTCTGAAGACAAACAGAATCATTGTCTGCTTTTCAAAACTGTTCATAAGTATCTCTTAAACATGGAACAAAATACCCATCTGAAACTATTATAAATATTCTTCTCAAACTTCTGTGTTAAGTAAGGCAGATTTCATCAATGGATTTGTATGCCAAACAGAGGGGGCATATCTTTGAACGTTTATTCCATACAGATCTATAAAATATGTGTTTTAAAAGAAGTCAAGTGATCACACCCAGGCGTCGGGGGCACCACCTCTTTAAGACCGGGTTGTGGGTTCAGTGTGGCGTGGGAGAACGTTCTTGCTCTAGAGAGACTTGAGAGTGGCCCAAAGCTCTCCTAACCTGTTTGGAGAAGGCAGCGTCAGTGCTGACGTACAGTGAAGAAGAGACGCCCTTTCTGCTGTGCGGTCACCTCTGAGACACGTCTGAGAAAGAAGCATTAAAGTGGAAAGGTATGAAGTTGGACTCTGAAAACTGTCGCAGTGACTATCTCGCTACAAAGTCATGTAAACTCTGTCTTTCAGTCCGGAACCAACCCTACTGTCAGGGGCCAAAAGGAGACAGCAACACTAGCCAGAGGCACCTGCTTTGGGGCAGGTCTTCTCTTGTAGAAAGAATGTAGTTTTATTTTCTAAATTTCTAAAACCAAGGCACAAATGTGTCCATGGTGAAGGACACATTTCCCTTGCCACCTTCCCACCCGTATCCTTGGAAGGTATTTGAGTGTTGAATGAGAGAGTCAAAGCAGCAAAGCTTACTCTCGGAGATGAGGCTGGGAAAGGGGAAAGAGCGTTAAGATGTCATGGTCCCACACCCTGCAGTCTGCCCCCGTCCAGCCCCGTAAGTGGTTGGATGGCCGTGGGCAGAATTACAAGTTTCAGGGTTTCAGATTCCTCTTCTCTAAATTTAGAGTACTGGACTCCAAACAAAGGGGCTCCTAGTTCTAAGAACTGGACTCCTCGATGATTTGGGGATCCCAGACCATCGAGTGCCTTCTGGATCATTTACCCATAGAGCCTGGGAAAAGTGCATGGCTGCGTCATTCTAGATGGAGGCTGAACTTTCAGTGTGGTGTGACATGCAGAAAGCACAGGGACAACTCTGCCCTCAAACGCATGGGGTCAGAATGCACACAGACTTTTTTTTTATAAGACTCTTACCCTGTTTTTACTATTCAAGGTCCTTGAATGGATTAAAGCTAACCATCTTTCATGCCAGGTTTTGGGATGGAATGAATTGTACATTATTAATTAGCATGCTTCTGTTTTAGGGGAGGTAAGATAGTATAGTTATTAGAAAGAGACTTATTGAAGACAAATGCTAAAAATGATGGTGATAATCACATGTTGATTATTACCTATTCTGTGCCAAGGCTTTTATTTATTAATTCTAATCCTCACCATGCCAAGGCCTTTATATATATTAATTCTAATCCTATTCCATGTCAATACCGTTATATATATTAATTCTGATCCTCACTCTGAGTCTGCTTCTTCATTTGTATAGCCATACTTACTACATCATTTCCTTCCCCTAACTGCCTTTAATTGACATTTTTAGGGATAATTATTTGGTGTGTAAAAGACTGTCCTTGCTCTGGCTGGCGTAGCTCAGTGGATTGAATGCGGGCTGGGAACCAAAGCATCACAGGTTTGATTCCCAGTCAGGGCACATGCCTGGGTTGCAGGCCATGGCCCCCCAGCAACCACACATTGATGTTTCTCTCTCTCTCTCTCTTTCTCCTTCCTTTCCCTCTCTAAAAAATAAATAAATAAATAAATAAAAACTTATAAAAAATACAATAAAATAAAATACTGTCCTTGAAAACCAGGCTTGTACACATGGTGCGGGGAAAAGGTGGTTTACATCTGTGAGTACATGAAACACAGAGTTTATTCTTATATTAATATTTATTAATTATTGAATTATTTTCCATACAAGCAACTGTAAACCTGTTTTCCCCACCCTGTATTATACTTGGCACAGTGCCTAATACAATATAAATAACCAACTATTTGGTTAAATGTATTTGTTGCTTAAAAAGAGGTATATTTGTTACTGAATTTGTGTGTACTGTTTCATGTTTGTTTTTCCTCAATCATATATCTCCTGTTAGACAAGAATGAAAGGGTGAATTTACTGTTGATTTAAAAGCCCAAATTGATAGCCTTTTAGCTTAGTTGACAGTGAGAATGTTCTCCCATCATTTTAAGTATGCTAAAATGAGAAGCATTGTTATATCCACAATCAAACCATAAACTTTAATGCATTTCTTAATGGATAAAAGTAGCACCTTTAAAATTTTATTAAGTGTACTAATGGCCTTAGGTTAACCAAGTTGACACTTCCAGTGTATCTAATTTGCTTCGATCCTGGCTCCTGGCAAAGATGGTTTTTAATAAGTCGACTCCCTTCCTCTTGAGAAGTAGGTGCAGTACAATACACAAAGTCGTAAAGAAAGGGAAATACATTTTTTTAGTTTGGTAAAAGAAAAACAATAGCTTCCTATTAAGAATAGTTATTTTTTTATTTGCTTGCTTGAATAATAACCGCCCACACAGAACACTCACTTGCTATGAGGCACAAAGGCACGGACGTGTGTTTTCCTCCTTACGAGAATCTGACAAGATTCTCTCTCCTGTGCAGAGAAGGTGACTGGGGGATCCCCCTCGGAGGCAGCCCAGGGAGTCAGTCATCTAGTCATGGAAATGCCGGTTCTGCGGTGATCCACGAATTCAGTAGATGAACATCTGGTGAATTGGTTACTCTCTGCTGCATTAAGCTAACACCAGCTACTGTAATCAACCCCAAGATTTCAGTGACTTCAGCCAGTAGCAGTTGGTTTCTCACTCATTGAACAGCCTGGCGAGGTTGTTCCTTTTTAGCAGGCAGCTTTTTGTCATGCTGCGATTCAGAGACCATTTTAGGGTCTCTGTCACTCCCCAGGGCCACGGGTGGGAAGAGGGAGGGCTGCTGTGGTCCGAGCGTGACACATTGCACTGGCTTGCATCTGATGGACTCGTATCACGAGACGAGAGCAGGTGAGGAGGACCAGCGACAATGGTCCCCAGCTCGGCTTTATAAAGAACAAGGATTATGAAGTTGTATGTGTGTGCACATGCGTACTCACATGAGATGAGATCCTCAATTTTTAATAGTGAGAGCCCTTTATTGAAAAAAATCATCCAAAGGACAGGTTCACTATATTCATGGTTACTCCGGAGAGTGCAATTGGGAGCTGATTAAATATTCTTTTAGCATATCTTCTTGTAGTGTTTAAATTTTCTAGAATCGGTGTTAGGATAATAAAAACAAGTAAGCACAGTTTTGAAAGCCTGCGAGAAGCATGCCTGTACGTCAGGCGGGGCCGGGGTGAGAGGAGGGAGTGAGGGTGCAGGAGGTAAGGATCGTCGAGTGCCGGCTCTGCACTTGCAGAAGGGAGCTGTAGCTATGTGGTGGGCAGTCTACCCAAGCAAGGCAATGCCACACCAGCCCCCCAAATCCCAGCCTGGTGGCGCATTTAGCAGGTATTAGGAATATCTGATGAAAACAGCCAGTGGTCCAGCCCCGTGCCCAATGCCACTTTCATGTCAACATGTTTTTGAAAAGACCGGCTTTGCCTCCCAAAGTGATCACGTGCATTTCTGCCTCATCCCGGCACATCAGGTATTCTCTTGGATGCATTGACTAAGCACATTCTCTCTGCTCCAGCCTGGGTCTGCAAACTGGCCTTCTTCTCAGCTGCTGCCAGCTTGTATGAAAGCAATGATATGTAGTTATTTTAAAACGTCCTTCTTTTTCTTTAATACTGTCAGATCTCTTCAGAGGCTGCTGCTTCAGAGAGAATGAGTCTATCTCGTGCTGAGCAGAACAAAGACACGCCTCTAACATGTTGCACAGGGTCTCCATAGCACTCTGCCTGTCTCTTTCTGCCAGTTTCTGTGTAGTTTTTACTTTGCCTATAAAACTGCTGCTTGGAGTTGAAGTAAACAGTGAGTCAGATAAGAGCAGATGGTCTCTACCCATTGCAGGTATACATAAATAAGGTAAGGCCAGCTCGTCTGAAAGAAGGACACGTTTTCTGAGGCGGTACGAGTTGTAGTCAGCCATGACAAATGATTATGGAAATCTACGTGGGATTCGTCTGTCCCCTTCTCCCCAGTATCTCTCACGAAGTTATTCTTTCGTAACCAGCAGATTAATGAACCATTGCAGGAAAATCCACGGGGGATCAGAAACACAAGGATCATCCTATAAATAATTTCATTTTGTTGTACTTAATAATGTGCACCACTGGCCAGTGTACTATAGAAAGAAAATGGATTCTCAAAGCTTTACAGCACAGACTCCCAAGATCACTTTCAAGGCCACCATCAGACACACCACAGCTGGTGAATGCAGAGATTCATACCAGCGGTCACTGAATTTCTGTGGTTTGAAAATAGAATGGTGACATGTATGAAACTTCTGTTATTCAGTGTGAGTTTTTGAAAATAACTTGCTGGTGTCATGTCAATAAGCTGTGAATGCAGTTCTCCGTGAAGAATACATACTTGCATATCCCAAGTTAAGTTTTCCTGATCAACTTGACCAAACCTGAGGTCTTATAAGGAAAGGAGTTTGTTTTACTCATTTTTAAATTTTTTTAATATTCATGAAATTTATTTCCCTTTATCTACACTCCTTCAGCTTAAATCATGGCATAGTGCCCAACTTCTGGTATTTTGTAATAAGTAGGTTATATAAATGGCCATCATGATATCATTTATAAAAATCAGCTGAGTTCCTCTTTGGGATGGTGGCATTCAAAGAGAATACAGTCTATATAACTTTGATGTCGTTTTTTTCAAGGCAAAAACTCTGACAGAGAATTTCACAACTCCCTAAGTGTTAGAACATAATCTGACTTTTCCTCTTACTCTGAACACAGATCTCAGAGCCATTTTCAAAATAGAATTATAAAAACAATTAGCTTTTTATTTCTCAAAATTTACTGTACATGTAGACTACTAATTATTTAGAACCTAAAATTGTTAATTGTAGTTAAATAAACAATAACATTACTGTTATACTGGCTAACATATGTGTAGGTTGAGCCATATAAAACTGTGAAAAAGTCAAACACTTTTGATGGTTCTGAGTGATGGTTGTTCCATATTTTAGTTGTATTTTTGATGTGGTTGTGCAAAGGAGGCGAGCCATGTCTGCCTATGCCACCATCTTGACCAGAAGTTTTTCAAACATTTTTAGCTAACAAAAAATGCTTATTTCTTATAGTTCGATCTAAGAGTTAAGTAGTAGATTGCCACCATTCTACTGAAAAAACAAAAACAAAAACAAAAACCTTTTCTGGGATGGTATGAAATGGAATGCTTTAGTTTGCCAGAAATAGTTTTCCCTCTGAACTACTCGGTGTAAGTGCATTACCACAGTTATGCACAGTGCAGCCCCTCTGGTTACTCTGGGCTTCTCAGTTGCAAGGTGTACAGTCTGCCATAACCAGAGATGTCTTAATTCTGCGGGATTGACGTGAGCTGATACATCCACCTTCTGTGTAAAGTTGGGTTTCTGTGCGCGTATTCAGGAATACATGCACGTATGCAGAACTTTCGTTTTCAAGCCCCAGAGAATCCTCAGGGATCAACATTCACCTTTTTCCCCCTCCTAGAAAAAAATCATTTTAGGTATGCCCTGAATTGTTCTATTTTTCTCTTGTTGTTGCTATTGCTGTGTATGGATGGATACATAGATGGATGGATCAATTTATTCCCTCCCTTTCTGAAGGGAGAAAAGGGGGATAGAAGCAATTATGGGAAATGATCCATCAAAATCAAAACCAGCAGTGAAGTATTGCAGAGGCAGCTCAGCGTAGCACCCAAGATAAGAACATGGGCTCCACAGGCAGAGAGCCCCACAGCCAAGTCATACGTTAGAAACTCACTGACCGAGTGACATTGGACAAGTCACTCACCTCTCTATGTTGCAGGTGTGTCATCTGGAAAGTGGAAATAATGAGAATAATATTAACAATAAGAGCAAACACTTCATCTGAGCCAGCTGTTCTACTAATCACTTTCCTTGGGTGAGCGTATTTATTAAAAGGAACCATCATTTCCTTTGTTTTAAAGAGCCTGGCATCTTAGGGAGGGCGGGCGGCGTGCCCAAGATCTCACAGCAGCTAATAAATGGAAAATCCAGTGCGTAACGTACAGGGCTGCGGTGATGATTAATGAGATAATGCATGGGAAAGTTGTCAGCCGAGGGCCCGTGTTAGGTATTAAAATAGGGGACAGACTAATTAGAGAATGCCCGCAAGCAGTTTGAGATAATCTTTTAGAGTAATAATAAAGCACAAATTAATAGGAAACAAATCATAGAGACAAAGTGTATTTTTAGTGTTGATTATGTGAGAATGGATGGAGCCCCCTGTTGTATTAAAATAAGGGACAGAGATAACCAGTTTCACTGGCTTGATTTTTTTCTAGCTGTCGTTAGAATAAGTCCCATTATCACTGAGATGTTAAGTCTGTAATAAAATGCACAATGAACCAAGCAAAATATGGAAAAGCTCATTGCCCATTGACCATGTGCATTTTAGTTTCACATAAAATATAATCAGTTACTTCTTTTTAAAATTTTTTGCAATTATAATTTATATTCAATGTTATTTCGTATCAGTGTCAGGTTGGATTTCCCTTATGGGCGGTCTTAGGTGCAGCTCTTATGTCCTGAATGTGACTCTAGCAATTAGAACGGCTACCATGTGCTTCCTCCAAAATATTTCAATTGAACATCTGGTGTGATGGCTTCTGTTTAGGGGGAGCTGAGTTTTACTCCATTGCATTCTAGTTGAGGAGGTTGAGAATGTGGAAATATTACCATGGCCTGTAATTGGATCAGCAATTTGTGAGCTCAGATGTGAAGATAGAGAATGTTGTGAAGTGTTAAGAATGTAGAAATGGCTTTGTGGGAATATTTGCACTTCTCTCTGAGTTATTTTTGCTTGGGATAGATGAATTGTGTCCTTCAGAAATCCTCATCCACAGCCCTGGGGACCTTGCTAGTAGAATTAGAGAAACTGGGAAAAACAGTAAGAACATCAGTAGCTCTCGGGGCATTTGAGACATAGGAAAGGGACAGGATGAAAGCTCAACTTCAAAGGTCAGTAGGTGGGGAGAACAAATTCCTTAAGGGGTTCGAGAATAATGATGAGTAAAGGGATTTTAAAGTTCAAAATTTGAAACCCGATCACAAGGAGTAAAGAAGTAAGAACAAGCATTCGTGTGTCCGTGAACAAATATTCATAAGGGATTAATTGTGTTCAAGACAAGTTGCTTGACTCACTTTGTGAAGGAATGATGGTGTGGTTGCTGACTTCAGAGAAGTCAGTCGAGTTAGGGGGTTACGCCTCTCCTCTAGGCAACGTCACAAGAGGTACCAGTTCCAGTCAGTGAGGCTTAGGATGCTTCAGAGCACTGCATTCAAGGACGCAGAGGGTGAAGGTGGGAGAGACCCTCCTGAATGCTTGGAGGACAGGCAGAGCTTGGGCAGGCAGAGAAGGAAGGGAATGGGAAAAACAAGCAAAGGGGAAAGTAAAAGGTGTGTGGAGGGGTATGTAGAAAAGGTTTGTTCCCAAAAAAGTTCAGGAAAAGGTTTACTTGAAGATAAGTGGAGTGACGGAGAATCCTAGAATAGCTGAGACTATCACACAGGGCTCACCCACTCTGTGTATTCACTTTGGATGAAGAAATAGAGATGCAGAGAGGTGAGGTGCGTACAACAGGCTGTGAGAGCCTTGTAAGGAGTTTGGACTTCAGAGACAATGGGGTCTCTGAAAGCTTTTGTAGATCAATACGTTAATGTGAACTTCTGTTGCAACATAGAGGGTGCTATTAGAGCTAAACTAGAATGAGCAGGGGTGTGTGTGTGTGTGTGTGTGTCCTCTGAGTATTAAGGCAACAGGTATGAAGCTTTATGTTAGAAATAAAGCGATATTTCCTAACAGTGAGGGTGAAAAAGACTGAAATTAATGCCAGAAGATGATTTTGGGATCTCCTTTTTTTTGATCCTTAAGAGGAAAAATAGGGGTGGATTTTTACTTCTTACGGATGGGTTAAAGGTGAACTTCCCTAGAAAAGACAAATCAGTTGACCGCTTAAAACTCTTCCTTCTTGTATGTTTTTCCAGATAAAATCCCCTGATCGATACAAAGGAAATGTGCTCTTTTTAACAGTAAGCCAAAAGGCTGAGAGGGTTTTCTCATTTATTTGTAACTATATTTCCTTTTCCTTCATGCTGAACTCTAAAATATGAAGGGAGCAAAGACATTTGTAATGTTATTGTTATACTTTAACCCAACATGGAATTGTTTGTGTATATTGTTCTTGTTGCAAAAACCATTTATTTTTATAAAACAAGAAATTGTATTGATTAGCAAAAAGAACTGAAAATCACGTGGCCTCTCACTACACAGAGATGCCACTGTTCATGTATTTCCTCTTAGACACATTTTCCAGTATATAGATATATATTTCCAAAATGGGGCCCTATTGTGCATATTGTTTTGCAGTATTCTTTTTAAAAAGATCATGTATAACACAAAAAGATTAATATAGTGTGTTGAGAACATCTATTCATGTCAAGTATTTTTACAAGGATACTTTAATTCCTGCATATATTCCATTCTGTATTTGTACTCTGTTGCATTTACTCAAGTTTCATGCTGATGGTGTTTACTAATTGTTTGTTACTTTTCTGCTAATGCAGGAATAAGTATTTAAGGAATATAGGTGTCTGTGCACTATCTTTCATTCTTTCTTCACATGTTTCAGTAGAAAGATTTTTATTGCTACTTACGCGAAGCTCTCTCTGAGGCATGAGGATACCATGATGAACAAATTTGAGAAATCTTCATATTTTTATGGCACTCACCTTCTATTACGAGAGATAAAAAAATAAAAAAGCAAAACAATAAATGAATATAAGTAGTTAAAAAAATAGGCAGTACTATGAACATAACAGAAATGGGGGTGGTGATAGGGCCTCCTGCTGGGGATGGGAGGAAGGTGGTTAGGGAAGGACCCATTGAGTTGGTTTGACCTTTGAGTTAAGCCCTGAGTCCCAAGGATGAGCCCACCGTACTTAGGGACACAGCTTTTCCAGACTGACAGTTGTGAAGACAACGTTGGTGAGGCTGAAAGAGCTCGGAGGACTGGTAAAACAGAGAAAAGGATAGTGCGGATGGGCTTCAGGAGTCGAGGGGAGGGAAGAGAAGAGGTAGCAGAGGTGAGACCAAAGATTTGTGCAGAGTCCAGGTCACATAGGACTTCAAAGGTCAAAATAATAAGTCTGTGTTTTATTCTGAGAGTGGCGAATAGCCTTTGGCTGATATTAACCAAAGGAGACGTGATCTGCTTAACGTCCCTCCTACCGTGTGGAAGGAGAGGGGGTTAGAGGCAGAGACAGCAACAGGGGCAGTATAATCACTCACGGATCATGGCGTCTTAAACTAGATTGTTAGTATTGCAGACAGAGAGAAGGAGTAAGAGATTTGTGCTAATATTTGGAGATGGAGTTCTCAAAATGTACTGCTTAATTATTTTCTACAAATATCTCTAGGAGTGTAAATGTCAGAGCAAAGGGTATGCACAGTTTAGAGACCTCTGTACATACTCCCAAGTGTTCACAAGGGTGTTTGTACCATTTAACAGACAATTGTGGTTTCTACAGTTTACCGGAAAGTATGCACAATACTGGCATATTTACAAAAAAAAGTACTATAGACGTTTAGAAGATTTCAAAATGACATTATACATTTAAACACAAAGTCAGCAAAGCATTTACTGGAATGAAATTATTTTATTCCTAGAAGTGTATTTCTAAACTACCTAGTTCAATTGCCTCATTGTACAGCTGGAGAATTGTGAGCCCATAACCCTCTAGTGGTGGTCGTCTCCACCCATGCTGATGGGGTGTATGTCTCCTGGGAAGAATGGGGGAGACATTTTGTAGCATCATCCTACTTTTTTTCTCACTGAATAACAAAGCAATTGTTTACCATAATTCATAAGTTAGTTAGCTTTAGTTGTGTTTGTTTGTTTGAGTTTGAAATAGGTGCACAGACTTAGAGGGTTCTTCCAAGGTCAAAACAGAGGGATGAAACTGCTTAGGATATGAACCTGCTTTGTCTGACCCCGGAGACCATGTATTTTTAAAAGGGGGGTTAAATTTTATTTATTTACACACAGAAAAAATGCACTCACTTTCATACACAGTTCTGTAAGTTTTGACAAAGGCCTGAAGTCATGAACCACCACTGCAGTTAAGATGCTGAGCAGTGCTGTGACCCAGAATTATTCCCTCACACCGGCTCATTGTCGTCAACCCCTCCCCCATCTCAAATCCCAGGGACCCACTCTCCTGCTCTTTCTGCACGTAGTTTTACCTTGTACAGAATGTTATACAAATGGAAGCATAGAACATGTAGCCTTTCGAATCTGGCTTCTCTTACTTAACTGTCTGTGTTTGAAAACCACGGAGGATGTTGCACATATCCATACTTTGTTCTTTGTTATTGGTGAGAGTATTCTGATTTGTGGATATACCACAGTTTGTTTATCTCTTCATCTGCTGAAGAACATTCATCCTCGTGGCTCCCAGTGCCCGCAGTTAATGTAGAGCTGCTACAAACATTTGTGCGCGGAAGTAGGATCACTAGCTCACACGTCCAATGCGTGTTAACTTTATAAGAAGCTGTCAAACTGTTTTCCAGGTGGTTAATACTTTGTATTGTCACTGCAGTGTGCAAGAGTTTCCATTGTTCTGCATCTTCACCAGCTCTTGGAATTGTCAGTGGTTTTGCTTTTTGATGCTTTCATTTTAGCTTTTCTAATGGGTGTGCATAGGCCCTCATTTTAGTTTGTAATTTGATTTTCCATAATGACCTATGATGTGGTCCATCACTTCAGGTGTTTATTTGCCATCTGTACATCTTGAATTATGAACTGTCTGTTCATATCTTTTGCCTATTTTTATGGGATTGTTTGTTGAGTTTTGAGAATTCCTTATACATTTATATATTCTGAATACATAAATTCCTGTGTCAGATACATGATTTGTGAACATTTTCTCCCAGCCCGTTGTTTGTCTTTTTTACTCTTTGAATAATGTCTTTCATGTAGCAAAAGTTTTAAGTTTTGTTGAGAGCCAAATTATGTATTTTGTTTTATTGTTTGTGCTTTTCAGTTTCTGTCAAAGAAATCTTTGTCTAACCCAAGGTCACGGAGGATTTCTCTCGTGTTTCCTTTCCAGATTTTATAGACTCACATTTTACATTTAAGTCTGTGACTCATTTTGAGTTAATTTTTATGTAAGATGTGAAGTATGGGTTGCAGTTCTTATTTATTTACTTACATGTTTACTTACTTATTTATTTCAATACAGATGTTCCCGTTGATCCCAACTAGCTTTTAAGATTATACTTCCTCCAAGATTGCATTTGTGTCTTTGTCAGAAATTATTGAGCTTCTTTGTGTGGGTTTATATTTAGATCCTTCCGTTTTATTGACCTATTTTTCTATCAGTGCCACACCGCCACACTATCTTAGTATAGCTTAACAATGTTTTGAAATCGGGTAGTGTGAATCCTTCAACTCTGTTTTTTAAAATTGCTTTGCTATGTCGTTGATTCCCATACAGATTTTTGGATTCAGCTTGTGCATAGCTATAAAAATTTCTGCTTAGATGTTGATGGTGATGGAATTTTATTTATAGAACAATTTTGGGAGAGTAAACACCTTAACAATACTTAATTTTTAAACCAGGAACATAGTGTATCTCTCCATTTGTTTATGCTTTTGGCTGTGTGTGTGGTGTATGTATTGCCTGAGTGTGTCTGTGTGGCACTTTAAGGAGATGTATGAGGGAGAAAAAATAAAACAAACAAGAAAGTCACTGCTGAAATGATCCTTCTTCACATTTTGATTTCCTCCCCAGTCTGCTACTACTTTTTACTTTGCATAGTCCTAAGGTGATTATCATTGTTGTTTAATTCTCCCCAGGATGCTTAGTTGTAATTCATGGGAGGGACAGCCTGTAGTGCATTCATTCCATCTTGTTCAGAGCCAAAGTCCATCAGTTTTGATGGTGATGGTCTCGGCCCACCTTGCTTGGCAACACCATGGATTGCGGGGCATCCAGAAGTGGCTTATGTGTGCTTTTTCACTTTGAATAAACCAACTATTTCATAGTGTGGGGTCATTACATGTGAAAGACGTGCTTTCTACATGAAAGTTCAAAGGATGTATCTTGGGTGCATGCAGGCCTAGGAAAAAGAGTGAAACACACAACCACTCTTTTCAAGTCCAGTAGCATTCATTTAGATTCAGGAGTTTCTTCCATTCTTGACATTGCCGTGATGTGTCACTTAAAAACATGAAATGGAAATTGATGTGACAGCTAGCAGAATCACCAGGGTTCGCCTGGGAGCATTTCTGAGCAGGCATTGCGTTGCTGACACATAATAGGAGTTAGCAAGTAACATAGGATCTCACAATATCACCGTTTATTTAGCCCCAAAGAGAATACAATTTCCTGTGTACAAACACAGCTGACTGATAAACTCCCGTAGCATCCAAACAATAGTATGACCCCTACATCTTAACACAGTTGATTATCAAAGAAGTTCAAGTCGCGTTATCTTCTAAAACAGATAATATGCAGATTTTCCATTTTTATCTTCAAGAATTGGAGATCACTAGATGTGTTTTCTCGAGCACAATATAAATGGCTGATTTTGTCTTTATTCTACTTTTTAAGCCATTTGTAACAAAGACACATGCAAAAAATATATCTGGTTTCTTTTCTGATTTCTAGTTTTATATTTCATGAGTCTTCAGAGATGCTTTATTATGAATCAAGATGATCCTCTGGAGATGCTCAGCCTCATTCTTTATGAAAGCAGTGTTTCAGGACAGCCCAGAGCACGGAGTAAAGTGACCCACTAAAGTAAATTTTACCTACAGTTCCTCGATGTACCTTAAGGATATTCGTATGACTTTTGTTAGAATAGAAGTTTGAGTCTCCAACTGCTCACTCAGCAGTAGGGTAGGACAGAATTCAGAATGAGGTCAAAATTTGTGTATTTGTGAAACCAGGGGAAACATTAAAACTATTTGCAGCAGAGGGATTATACCTTTCCTCTAGAAGCTGTTCACTGTTTTTAAGCAGACGTGTTACAAGCCATATTTAAAAATTAATTAACCAAATGAAGATGCATAAATCTCAGCAAGAGTTGGAAAAACTCGGGGACTTCATGGCAGTTGAAGTGTATATTTTATCCACAAAATATGCAGACACGTGCAGGAGTGTGACAGGCACACTTTAGTGGACATCCGTTCATTCATTCACAATGGTTTCCCCAGGACAACACTACACTCTCAGGTTGCAGAGATGACTAATACATTATCCTAGGTTCTTTTTCAAGCCCTCAAGTAGGGCATTAAGAACTGATTTTAAAATAGAATGATAATTATCCTTTCAAATGAATATCTGGCCCTTCCATTTAGTCATCCAAATAAGGATGAGAGAGCAATTCTGTTGGACCCATAGGCTTTTAATGGATAAAACATGTCACAATATGTATGCAAATGCTTTATTCATAATATATAGCTTTTGTAGTTGACAAATTGCATTTGAATTATATATTTAATTGTCATAATAGTCTTCTGGTTAGAACAGGCATGTATTAAAAGCCCCATTTATATAGGTAATGGACCTGAAGTGAAAAGAAATTGCATAAATTTACATTCCGGACAAGGCGGAAAACGCTGGCCCTGGCACTCCAAGGCCAGCGCCCCTTTTACAGCAGCTCCCTGTGTCTCAGAAGTGAAGAGCGCAGTCTGCCGCTTCCTAGCCCGGGGATTAAAATTCCCACGAAACACTGATGGAGATCACGTGGCTTCTATCTGGGACGCTCCCTAAGTTTCGGAGTAAATGTTACCTCCCGTGGGAGACTCGCCTTCATGAGACCAGCAAGGATTTTCACTGACAAACTTACAAATACTACTGTAATAAAGTAACCCCTTTTTACAGTTGTATTGTCTCACCAGAAACAGCCCTGAGTACCCCACGTTGGGAAAGACAAATTAATCATGCAGTAATTCTTTGTTACCATGTTTCTTCCTGGATAACATATAATAAATTTCATGAGGATATATTCTCTTCACTTTTGTATTTATTGTCCGTAGCAGGGCACCTAACATATTGTTATAATCTTTATTTTCAAATGAAAAAAACATTTGCCTATATGTGCATAGTATATGTTCATTGTGCATGGCTGCATATATTTTCTTTTCTTATGAATATATAAATGTTTGGGTACAAAATAACCACTGTTTCTTCTCATTTTCATAGGATTATACGTTGACAATGTATTTTCAACAAGCCTGGAGAGACAAGAGGCTGTCATATAATGTGATACCCTTAAACTTAACTCTGGACAACAGAGTAGCAGACCAGCTCTGGGTGCCCGATACCTACTTCCTGAACGACAAGAAGTCGTTTGTGCACGGAGTGACCGTCAAGAACCGGATGATCCGCCTGCATCCCGACGGGACTGTCCTCTACGGCCTCAGGTCTGTCGTGTCCATTTCAAACTTGAACTTTGCCTGAATGACGTAGTTACTGCCTTTCACTGGAGGGGAACCTGTTGTGCTGCCTCCCTCAGCCCTCCTACAGGTGCACCGATGAGCAGCTAGGCCTCCGAGCCTGTAGCCATCGGATGGCTCGGAGGAGCGAGCTCACGCGGGAGCTCAGCCCCAGCTCAGACTCGGGCTTTTTCCTGAGTTATCTCAGCCGATTTCTGGAAGGAGAAGAGATAAACAATACCAAAACAGCTGACGCATGAGGTTGCCTTAGAATGGGAAAGAGTGGTGAATGCCCAGCGCTTGTTTGAATGGGGCAGACATGCTCTTTCATCGGCCGCTCCTCAGCTGCGGGAGGGAGCCCGGGCCGGTCCCCAGACGGCAGGAGGCTGCCCGGGCCCTGCGCCCTCCGCAGAGCAGTCAGTCTCTCATAACCATCTCAGATTTATTGCGAATGAATTTATGCTGCTGAGTGTGCCTGTACGTCAGGGAAGAATGGTGAGGTTCTGCTGTTTGGGTGAAGGAAAATTGTAAAATATGACAGTTTCTTCTTTTGAAGTTTGCTTTGTATTTGAAGAAATAGTTTCTTTAAAAGATGAGGACAAAAAATATCTGACTCTGAAACATTACAACATAAAGAATTCCTCTGCGTTATAGGAGAAGAAACTCTAAATTCCGAAATGTTTAATTGCGTCTGATCTATTCTGTTTTACATAAATATGTAGTTACTTTACCATAATAATGATGATGATAAAAATAGCATTTAGTGAACACTTGTTAGAGGCCAATTAAATACTTTTCATACATTAATATACAGGGTGGGGCAAAAGTAGGTTTACATTGTTTACATGGAAAGCAATACAATAATAAATAAATAATGATAACAAGAATAAATTGTGTTTCGTGAACTCAATTGTAAACCTACCTTTCCCCCACCTTATAGTTAATCCTTGCAACAACTTCATAAGTTAGATACTATTATAATCTTTATTTTCAAATGAAAAAAACTGAGACAGATGCCACTTGCCTGAGATCACAGAGAAAGCAGGATGTGAGGATGAGATTTGAACACTTCCGAGTTCAGAGCCAGAACACTTACCTGATATACTAGGATGCTCTCACGCGAACATTTTTCTTCTCTGGAATATCTCACTTGCATTACCTACTGTACTCAGCATGCTTGATGGCGCATCATCTTAGATCCTTATAAGCCAGTTTCTCTGTCATATTTGTAGAGAAAATGACTTTTGACTGTCAAGGGAAGCAGGGAGGGAGAGAGAGGCATAGAGAGAGAGTGTGTTTGTGTCTTGAGTGAACCACTAAAGGTGAAGAGATGAATTGAAAATTTATTAATGTCCCATTGTAGTTTTTACCTACACTGTAAATAAACTCAGTAGAGGTTGTCAATAAACCATGAATGCACAGATGCAAAGTCAAACGGATGGGAAATCAATGGTCACAATGTCTTTGGAACTGAGAAGGAGAAGAGAGGACCGATATAGATGATCCATATGGATTATTTATATTGTGAGGCCAATACATTGAGATGCACGGGATGTAATAGCTGTAACTCAAACTCACAACAATGGGAGACCATCACTCTCCCATCCCCACTTCCAACACGGGACGCTGACAAAATAGGCAGGTTCCTGAACACACCTGACATGCATAGAACTAAAACGTCAGGACAGAGAAGGCTCTGAATTGTGAGGGTTTTATCAGTTGTATTGTTCATTCTGAGTTTGACATTGACAAGGTTTTTCAGGACATTTATAAATTTTTCATTCCAGTTTTTACTGATAAAGAAAACAGTCTGTTTCATGGCTAAAACTTTAATGCAGACCACATATTTCTTTACGACTCCAGGAGATTCGTTTGTGGTATATGAAAGGAATCCCACTGAAATGGCTATGGTTGATTCAGCTGTACTTGGCCCCTCTTCCTATGTACCCACCTCCCACCGTAGTCACTCTCTGTTGCTGGTAGTCTGGCCAGAAATTGATCTTATGTCTGTGCTCAGCAGTGGCTGCATTGAAACAACACTTAAAATAGTAGTAGTAGTAATATCAGTAGCTAATACTTATTAATGGGCTTAGCATGTACTTGTTACTGTGCTAGAACTTACATGATCTTATTTAATATTAACTTTAACTCCACAGAGTAGGCACTGTTATTATTTTATCCCCCTCACATGAAGAAACTGAGGAACTTGTGTGCAAAGTTTCAGAGTTATGCACAGGAAAGCATGGTGTTGCATTTGAATGAAAAGATACTCTTCATCACCATTCTGCCCTGCTCCTTAGATACTGGCAAGATGGGAGTCAAGTAGTAGAAATCTCCTAAGTGCTCAGAGAGGGGTGGAAAAGGAGATAAAGAAAAGGTAGTTGGAAACAGCTTTCATTAGATCCATAGTTACAGACTTTGTTCTTGACGGATAAAATAAGGCCCCGAAGAACAATGGGAGTCTTCTGTGGGAGATGCAGCGTTAGGTGTCAGGCTCACCTCTGTCCCAGTTTACCGAGGAATAATGTTTGCTACACGGAACTCTGGGGCACAGGCAGGATCGTTGTAGAGAACTTGGTAGTAACCAAGTTCATCAGTCTGAGTTGAAAGGCATGTATGAGGGCCTAGACATAGAAGGCCAAGATAGGAAACGCTTTATTTAAGTATCAAGGCACTGACCACAACATCAGGTAGAACAAGGTCTCTGAGATGAATGTTGGGAATGAATGAATGAGTTCAAGGCAAAGCAAAAGGCTTACACTTCCCTCCTGGTGAGATCCACGAAGATTGATGGGAGTAGGCGGTGGGAGGGGAGGTCATTCAGAGGATCTGAGTAAGCTGCTTTGGAGGGTTTTTCTTCAGAGAAATTTTCAGGTGTTAAAACATAATGAAGATATAGAGAGTAGTATGTAAAATATTAATCGTTGTTGAATCTCACTGTGGATATGTAGGTGTTCATTGTGTTATTCTTCAACTTGTCTCTATGTTTGAAAATTTTCGTGACAAAATTTGGAAAAGAAAAAATGGCATGTTTCAAAATTTTTATGATAAAGTTTGGAAAAGAAGAAATAGTGCATCTTAGAGTCCTAGGAATCTCTGGTTTTATTATACAGGGTCTGGCACAAATAACACCTCTTGTTTTTATTACAAAATCTTTTATTATAAAATTATAAGTATGTAATTCTATAATATATCAACATCATACTCAAGCACACCCTATGAAATTTTAGGTGAAATTTCAAATTAAATCTATATTATTTCACCCATATTATTACCCTACCGACCACACCCAAGCAGGTGTTACTTCTGCCAGACCCTGTACACTGTAGAAAATATCACTGTGGATTAAAAAGTCTGCATTCCAGGGATGACGTTTCTGCTGTCTCTGGGGCAGGGAAGCACCTGTGCATGACACCTACTTTCAGTAGATGTGTCTGATGATGAGGCCATCTCACCTCGCCCATGTGTGGCTCCGTGGGTAGGATCCGTGAACACAGACCGCCAGGCCAGCCCATAACCCAGGAAGCAGTGGTGACAATGTCCTTGTAAGACCGTCCTCCTGCAGGGCTGTGCCCGTGCCTCTGACTGTTGCTGCAGGAGCTGAGCCTAGTCATGCTGATCAATTGTGTTCCAATAGCAAGAGTTCTGAGGCCAGTGCCCAGCTACTCGACAAGCTCACATGTCAGGTACAGTGGCCTTCGGAGTTCAGAAAGTAGACACTGAGATTTAAAAGTATGGAAGCTGTTTTAGATGTTATTGTTGCAAGCTAGGTTTTAACACATTTTGTACTGGTTGGATTTTTGTTTCCCCATCACCAAGAAACCTGTTAGCAGCTTCCTCTCAGTTCTTCGTCGCTCTTCAGGTTCGTAATCATCTCAGAGGTGCTGGGGTCAGAGTTTTAACGCTATGTCGAGAAATACATGAGCATGACCAGGCAATGAACTCGCTTTCTTAACACAATATAATGATAATGGACCTCAGCTTTCAGTTTGGACTTTCATCACTGACTTGTGGTTGAACCTTGAGGGTCTTCTCCAGGATTTAAAGTCCTCATAACCGAGGGGTGCCCAGAAAAACCCAGAATTATCTTCTGGAGTGTGGGCCCCTTGTAGTATAGGCTTCCCCTACTAGGGGAGTGTTCTGGGAGCCCATCTGTATCAGTGCAGCAGCTGGGTTGCTCTAAGAGGCTCCATTTGGCTTCAGAGAATTTTTTTCGAAGACTCAGTGCATTTGCCCGTTTCATGATGGGTGATTTACAGTGCACCTGCCCACACCGTGCTGAGTGTTTAGCAGTTTTTTACCAAAAATGTCGTGCCCCCCATGTCCCACCCTCCCTGTTCACCTGATCTTGTTCTAAGTGACTTTATTTTTCCTCCCAGTGAAAAAAGTCCCCAAAGGGAACCAAAAAATGGCAGAAGCACTAAAAGGCACCAAAATCAAGTTCAAACCCTGTTTTGAGCAGTGGGGAAAAGCCTCGATAGGTGCATTGCATCAGATGGAGCATACTTTAAAGGTGACTGAAGTTTAAACATGTAATTTACATAAATAAACATACAATTTTTATAACATAAATTCTGTTTATTTTGAGTCCTCCCTTGTAAAAAGAGGGAATGCATTAGATACTATCCATTTTTTTACAACCTGGTCATCCTCTGAATCCATGACCAATGAATGTAAAATAACATACAAGCAAACATCAGACTACGGGATGAAATTATGTATTTAGAGTAGCACAGTATATAGTAGATAATAAGTGTTCAATGTTACTATTTTATAAAGAAATGAATGCTGGGGATGTTTGATAAATACGTGGAAGAATGGGACAGGGAAAGCTTTAAATATCAAAGTAGTAGTTTTATATTATAGAATTTTATCCCAGTTACTTTTCTCATGATTCCGTGAAGTAAAACCCTACATTCATTTTCTGGAATGAAAAGAGGTGGAGCGAGCAGGTGAATTGACGAGAATGGGAAAGGTGCAGGCCAGGCGTGTGAAGCGTACTAAAAGGGACCACTAAGCAAAACATGAAGGAAGAGAAAGCAGTGTTGAGGACACAAGCTCATAGTGGAGCCAGCGATCTCCAGAAACTGCTTTTGGCAGCACAAGGTCAAGAGCAAGGAGACAGAAGGCCTGGCTGGAGAACCAGGCGGTCACGGCAGCCTCTGAAAGCTGCCCGGAGCTGTCACCCCATGCCTCGTGTGTAGCATGTGCTCGGGCATTTCTGGGGATCAAACTCTGTGTGCTGTCTCTCAAACCAAGCCCTTCCTTTTATTCTCACCAAGTCTTCTCACTAATCCACTTCCTCAACTGACTTCAAGATCCACTGGTTATAGAATTAATTGGACAAGTTATGAGTAATGCTCTTTTTCCAACTTAAATTTATAGGTGGCAGCTAAACAATAATGAATTTCTTGAATATAGATTCTCACCTTCACTCTTGGCTGGTTGATAGTTCATTTGTACCAATTTGATCATAAAATCAAATACCTCTTTTATGATCCTATTTAGAGATTTCTTTCAGGAGATACAGCAGGAGATGGGGAGGAATATATTCTTGGGAGTATCCCAGCTGTAGATTCGGTGACAAAGGACTTTTCAGTTGACGAGGCTGAAAAATTCCTACTAATTTATAAAGGAAGTGCTTCAAACAGAGTAACTGTATTTTATTTTAAAATAATTTTGACCCAATCAAATGATTTTCAGAATACTTCAAGGAACAATGACCCAAAAAATAGGATTTTTATCAATGAACCCAGCAAAAGTACTAGCAGGTAAAAATTAGGTTTAATCCGGTATTCATATGATATCATGAAGAATGTTACATGCATATAAATCAGGCCATTATTGATTTAAAAAGGAGATATTTATTAGATTTCAAGAAGCTAATGAATAATAACATTGGACAGAGAATCAGGAGACTAGCATTCTATTCTAGTCTTAAAATTAGTGGTTTTACTCATTTAAATGAGTTCTAAATTTTATTCTAGCTACAAAAATCCCATATTCTTATGATTTTGCTAATGTATGGCAGAATATTTTTAGGACTTCCACCTCGTTATGCATACAGCAGCGCTTAGCATGATATTTCAGTGCTTTAGCAATTGCATTCATCTCTTTGAAAAAATTCTCATTAGGAAAGCAAAAACAAAATTCAAGAAAGCCCAAATTATCAACTTTGGCATCTTTTATGAGCATAACAATGTATGTTTTCATTAAAGCTTATCTGAATAATCTGAATCCAAATGGACTGAATATTATTTATGCCAAGTCATTAACATTATATCATAAGCATTTTACGACATTATTTAGAACTCTTCAACAAACACAATTAAAATAAAACTCCTGTTCTATTATAAGGCAATACATATTTAATATTGAAAGTTTAGAAAACCCAGCTGTCATGAATAAGAGTACCCTTCATCCTACCGTACAAAATTAATCACTAACCTGTACCTTGCTTTATACTCTTCCAGATATTTTTCTAGTAAAAAAAAAGCATATAGGTAGTTTTTCATAAAAATTAAATTCTCTTTACACATACTATTGTGTGATATTATTATTTTGTTTTACAATGAATGTATCATGAATATGTTTGCCATGTCCATGCGTCCCCTCTCACCATCAGACTTCAGCATCAGAGGCCATACTTGGGAAGAATTCTTCATTTAATGCAGGTTTTGAGCTAAGGGGTAGTAAGTGGCTGTTGCAGTGCAATGCAGGACTACTATTTGAAATTGCTGTAATATTTTAGTGGCCAACAGGCAAAGCTATTTGTGGCATAATTTATCATCTTAGAGTTGTGCTGTTGTAATTTACTGTCTCATTGGTTAAATGAGCAGCCCAGGAGCTGTACTGCTGTTGAGTTTCTAGGACCTGTCTTATGCCTGGAATGACTTTCTCACTCTTTCAGTAGTAGCTGACCCACCTAAAAATAGCCGTTCGTCATTCGGTGTGAGGGGGGAGCTCTTGACTTCATATGTCTATATGCCTCCCATATGTAACATTAGATCAGAAACATGTCACTTCTGATTAAAGGTTCGCATTGTTAAAGAAAGGTTCAGCAGGAAGCAGAAGGCAATTCAACCACCTCCTGCTATGTATGTTCTGTCATTGGGAAAATGGCGAAGGGTAATGTTAGCCTGTAATGAATTTGGACAGGCAGGGTTTATTAATTTTATCTTCCTCCTTGACTCCTGAAGCTTTACCACAGGATATTAGGCAAGTGAAGAACTGAGGAGCCATTCCACACTGAAGTGTAGTCTATCAAACATTAATGTATCACTTTTTAACTTGTATTTCCTAATTGGTTTAATTCATTTTCATAGAGATTTCGAGTGAATGCATTTTGTCAAGCAGAAAACAGATAATTTATTAAGACTGTCAGTCCTTCTGGCCAGAGTAGGAGACCCTGCTCTCCAGATTTTCTCAGTTCTTCCATGTAGGAAAAACCCCCATCGCGCACCCCCTCTCTGCAGGGAAAAAGGCACATAACACATTTTATAGAAGATGTCCTCTGTAAAGACCTGTCAGCGGGTTTTCAGAGAAAATGTTTGCCCATCATTTTTCCCTGTAATATTACTTAGATTAAAATAAATGCATCTGGAAGGAGTTTCTGACATCTTCAAGTTCATCCCCTCCTGTTTTATAGGAAAAAAGAGCAAGGGTTCAGAGAGTCAAGGGCAAAGGACAAAGTGGACCCCAAACCTCTGATTCCTCATCATGGGCTTGCTCTTGTTGCTGCCAGAGCCATTTGGTGTCTTGGAGTCATCATTGTCTGCTGACATGAGGAAATGTGGCAAATCCAAATAAAAAATAGTAGAATCAGCCCTGGCTGGTGTGGCTCAGTGGATTGAGTGCCAGCCAGTGAACCAAAAGGCCACAGGGTTAATTCCCAGTCAGGGCACATGCCTGAGTTGTGGGCCAGGTCCCCAGTGGGGGGTGTGCGAGAGGTAACCACATATTGATGTTTCTCCCTCTTTTTCCCTCCCTTCCCTTCTCTAAAAATAAATAAATGAAATCTTAAAAAAATAGTAGAATCAGAATTTCACCATTCTCCAAACCTCAGAAATGGAATTGGCATGTGTTTAGCAGCCCTGGGAAATCATTCAGGACTCTTTCTGTTGCCACATTTTGCTTGATCTTTAGAGAAAAACATTTAAAGAGGAAAAGAAAGTCTGCCCACCTTCTTTTTCTTGAAAGTTGCTGACTCATCATATTTCAGTAGCCAGTGCTCCTCCGGTACTGCCAGCTAGACAGGTCTTTCATTGTCCTCAAGTCCATTGCTGTTGAAGCTATCATGGCTGGTGTGAACGCACCAGTGCAGAAAAGGTGAATGATCGGAGACTCCAGGGGAGAAACCAGCAGTACTCCTAGTTAAGATATGGGTCTTCCACTGCAAGCCCAACGAATGCGTACACTGGCTCATTAAAGAGAAGAGGGCTCATTCAAGGAATTGGGCCTTGTCTGCAAAGGGAAGAAGCCTTGAAACCCATTGAGGACACACCATTCACAGGCCTGTGAATGTATCTGTATATACAACGTTGCTCTACCTAGCACGTTCGGAGGTAGTACTGGAATATTCTCAATTTCATTAGGAGTGAACACACAGGATTTTCTGCTGGATTAAAGAAGCTCAATTCTTCATAATCCAGGAAGTAATTACCCAAGTAACTGACGGACTTTGATGTCAAGGACTGACAGACAGCATCCTCTCTTTGAGATTCTTGACTCTAACTGGAGCATCAGTGCTCTCACCCTGGAAGGGAAAGGCGAGAGCACTGAGCCGTTGGCCTGGCCTTTAACTCAGACAGCTGAAAAGTGTCTTTGGCTACCAGACCATGGGGGAAGATCCCAGAATACAGTGAAGAAAATCGTGTTTATTTTCTAGAACAAATAAGACAGATTTCTTCCACTGGGGTGTTTTTCAGCCTTATTCTCCATGGGGAGAAAAGAAGGAGATAAAAAAATTACCCCACCCATGGAAATCACCTCTCCAATTTTTTTGTTAACTTTTGGCAAAAGTTTTAATTACTTAATTTGTTAAATGGATGGTAAGCAAGGATTTCTCGTCCAGCCTTACCTCTTTATTCTGGAGCTGACAAATAAAACAGTCTTCTCTTTGGAAACCAAACCAGTATAATAGGTTACTGACTCAAGTGGCAATCCCCATATGATGAAATGCATGAGCTATTTTACTTCTCAGAAGAAGCTCATTCTCTGCACTCTTATTGACAGAACAAAAGGCAACAAAATGCTCAATGGCCATCAGTCCTTGGAGGAGTATATAATTCCGTGTTGGATCATTCCCACTAGCCATAAAAGAGACAGTAATGAGCACTTTATATTTTTGCCATTGTAACAAGTTGACAACTAAGGAAAACTACTGAAAGCACTAAGATAAAGGCCAGAGCGACTTCAGGCATGGCAATACCGGGAGGCTTCTGTGCAGATTAGACCATTGCACAGGAGGCCACTGGAGCAGTGGGGGAGCTGGGCTAAGATCGTGGGTTTGGAACCTTCCTGCCTTGCTCCAGGGCCTTCTCCATCACTAACTAACCATCTATGCTCCACCCTGCTGAGCCTCTCAGCTCCGTTATCAGTAACATAGGGCTTACCTACCTTGCAGGATTCCTGGGTAGGATGGTGGAGGGAATTAAATGAAGGAACACTTGTAACACATTTAGAAAAGTGCTTTGCACATAGCAAGTTGTAAAGATTAATTGCAGTTATTAAGATGTCTACATGTATCTAACATTGACCTCTCCTGCTGTTTCCCATCATGCTTAGAATGGGGTAATATTTGGTGGTGGTAAATCTATATTATGTATCAATACTGTACTAGGTTGACACAAAGACAAATGAGACATCCAGAAGTGGACGCTCAGAACTTGGAGGTTAATGGGGGAAGAATATGTAATAGAGCAGTGATTTTTGACCAGTGTGCTGCAGGAAGTTTTAAAGCATGCCATACCTGACTGTTTCGTTAGGGGCACTGACCTTTTTCCCTGAGATTGTCAAATTAAAAAAAATAATGACAACAGCCAACATACAACAATAGCTGTCCGGTGTGAAAGAATCAAAATTATACCTTTTGTGTCAGATTGGCAGAAAAATAATATATTTTTTGGTGTGCCACAGAATTTTAGTAATTACTTTATGTGTGCCATGAGGTGAAAAAGGTTGAAAATTGTTGATGTAGAGCGACAGGTCCCTGGAGTTGGGACGGACAGGGTGGTTGGAGGAAGCCATGTAAGGAGACAAAGGTTTGGTCAGAGTCTCGTAGCTTCCACAATGGGTGGCGAGTCCCAACGTTACCACGTGATCGAGGATAACTAAGTAATTAATAAAAATTACTAGCCGTATATGGGTCAATGATGAGAATATGGCTACAGTGCCAATAGATTCTTAGATCAGTTTATCTTTTATCTTGGCTCTGATTTTAAGTCTCTTAGGGCCCAAGACTATATCTTAATAATTTTCTGAAATATATTCTCCAGGGTTTTGCAGGCACCATGCAGAATATAGGCACTCTATGGGTAGATTAATATTGGTCAACTTCTTTCTTGTCACTCAGGTATATTATAATTACAAAGTCATTGACTAAGTTGTGATAAACCTGGAAATGTTAGGTTTTTAAATGTATGTAGTATCCAACTCAAAATTCGTATAATCTCTTTAACAACCAAAAGAGCAGACATTAGCTTATTGCACTGGATTTCTGTCACAGATAGCATGCATTTGGTAATTATTAGTCTATTATATACCTGTCAGAAAAAGACAGCCAAATATGCTTTCAAGTGGGGGTAAGAAGCCAGGGAAGACAAAGAGGCCATCGAGAAAGAAAATACAGAATCAGATGTGTCCCGGCGATACAATACATCTTAATCACTTAAAAATAATCGCCCTAGAAACAATTACTCATTAGCATCATTACAGTGTTATACCACCACGAATGCCTTAACTAATGCGAACTTGGAGCGTGAAAATTATGACCAACATGTAATGTTGCATCTCAGTGCTCTGAGGACAGTCTTTAATGGTTTTGTTCGTAATTACCTGACAAGAATATATTTTTACCTAGAACTTGTTGTCATTAAACATGCCTTTGGAATACTTTCATGTTTGAAGGCTGTATTACAACTCTTTAGTTATTTAATTAGATTAAGCAACTCCTCAAGTTATTGCGTGTTTTGTTAAGCTAAAAGCCATTGCAAACCAAATTAGCAAAGGTGTGCTGAGGCTGCGGAGGATTTAGGCATTTGCTTCAGTTGCTGAGAATGAAAGACAGAGGCTGCGTCAGTGAACCGGAAGGTACAGACAGCCACTGCCACCATCCTCGTGCGTGGTTCACCCCCACCTCCCTCGCCCTGACCGATGAGCCCGTTCTTCACACATCCTCTCCAGAAAGGGAAATCTACCCTCCCGCCCCGGGGAGCCATTTCGTCATTTTACAGCCTTCACTGTCAGCCAAGTCATCTTTCTGTTTAACCTAAATCCTCCTTGTCCTTCATGTCAGAAATGATGACCACCGCGCCCTGTTTGGTCCATAGCCGAAAATGGGAGCAGCCGATCATCACCCCCTGGAGCCCTCTGCGGGCACCGAGGCTGTTACTCAATCTCTCGGTTCGCGCCCTCTCCCCCGGCCAGCACAGCGGAGCTCATCCAGCCATCTATTAGGCAGTACCCTGGGTTTTATACTCAGTAACATTTTGCTGAGTTATGAAGACATTTTGTCATATTTTTTTTCTAGAGAGAGAAACAGAGACAGAGAGAGGGAGAGAGACAGACAGACAGACCGGGATGGGAAGCTGGGGAAATATTCACAACGCAGCCGTTCTTTAACTTCATTGTCCGCCCTCTTACTCTTCCAACCCCGATCCCATCTCCCCGCTCGGGTAAATGAAGTTTCTCCTATACAAGCAGTGGTACACACCCTCTGCTTTCCGACTCTTCTGTGACCAATTTTCTCATTTCACCCAGGAATCAGGTACATACACCAATTTGTGATGTGCCCTAATGATATCTTAGTGACCTCTATTTTGTTTTGTGTTTCAGTGAATTTATTGGGGGCAATGTTGGTTAATAAAATTATGTAGGTTTCAGGTGTACAACTGTGTAACACATCATCTGTATATTGCACTGTATATTGTACTGTGTGTTCACCACCCCGAGTCAGGTCTCCTTCCGTCCTGGAGAGCATTGTGCTCAGTGAAATAAGCCAGTCAGAGAAAGATAAGCACCATATGATTTCACTCATATGTGGAATCTAGTGAACAAAATAAACAAACAAAATAGAAATAGGCTCACAGACACAGAGAACAGGCTGCCAGCTGTCAGAGGGGAGGGGAGAAGGGGAAGGGATTATGAGAATAAAACAGACTCATAGACACAGACAACAGTATGGCGATTACCCGAGGGAAGCAGAGTTACTTTAAATTGGCTGTCATTTGCTGTGTGTCTGTGATCTTTCTGTGAGCCTTTTCTGTTGTTGTTGTTGTTTTGAAAAATGTATTTAAAATGAGCCCCAAGTGTTTATTATTATAATTCATTTTATCCTGCTTTAATCTTTTATTTAGTCAACTAAGCTTCTTTCTCAGTCTCATCATTCAGGTCCGAGGTGATTTTTTTTTCTTTTCCTCTTGTGTTTTCCAATAACCCCATCAAAGATGTGCTTTTGGGGGGACCTTTCAAATACATTTCTTTCCTAACTTAGCTTGTAATTTTTTTTGTTTTCATCAGACTTCAGTTTTCAGGAGCTCTCTGAATTTCAGTTTTTAGTTGCTCTGACCTGCGTGTGTGCCCCCAACTCATTTCAGAGCCCCATCCTAAGTAGCTAAAGCCTCTGCAGAAATGACTTAGTTTCTAAGAGTCAGAACAAAGTTAGTATTATTGGTTTTTTTCCCTGAGATTCTCAAGATTATGCTTCCATAGGATTCTGTATAAATAGTTGTCCGGAGTTCAGAAGGACCTTTTGCATTATAACAGCTCTTCTTGACTTCTTTATATGTTGGCTCAAGGTCACCAAGCAAGAGGCAAAATCAAGACCTGAGCCTGGGATGGCTGGTCTCCAAAACCTCTGTTCTTGACCCGAGTGAGTGCGTGTATGAGACTTACATTAGTTCACCAAACGCCGTGCTGCCCACTGCTCACTATTACACGTCTCATACGGGTGGAGACTCTTGTGTTGCAGTACATGCTCTTTTTGTCCTCTTTGCTCATTTCCCCCGAGAAACCCCTGAAAGTAAAACTGCTGGCCAATATATGAAAAGTTCTCATATCCAAATCACCCTTTATGAAGGTTGAAACAATTTAATATCCTTACCAGCAATTATGAAAGACCAGATTATTCATATTCTCATCAACTGTTGCATTTGAGAAAAAAAGAGCAATTTGATAGCCAAAATGGAAATGATAGGCCATCGTTCCCATGAAAAGTGTCACACAATTTCAGATGGATTTAAGAGTCACTGTTATCAAACAAGGAGCCAAAGGGTGATATACTATTACCCGAAAGGAACCCCCCAGGTTCGTTATGTCCACTGCCAGAGGAAAGATCTCTCTCAATACCAGAGATTCATGAAAAGGAAAGGAAATGTTTATTTAATGCTGTACAGACTTAAAGTAGTGACCTAATGTTTTCATCAAAACCCCAAAGTCCCTTAAAACACTCACAAACACACACACAGTCCTTCCTTCCCCCCTTTGCCCAGTCTGGGGTACCACATCTCAGGAAAGGAAATAGAAGTCCACGGCTCAGGCAGCCCCCAGTTCTTCCCAGTAATCTGTCTCGGCTGGTAGGCCTCCCTCAGTTCCCAGCACCATCAGCTGCGTCGCTGGGATCTCTGCTAAAGCTGTGGGGGGTCCCCACTGGCAAAGCCACGAGGTTCTTTCTCCACTGCCCCAGCCACGTGGTCCTCTCTGCACAATGGCTGCAGGAGTCTCCACTCTGCCAAAACTGTGTGGCAGATGTCTGCCAAAGCCGAGTGATGGTTCTCTGCTAAAGCCGTGTGGTTCTCCCCTCAATGGCTGCCGCGTCTCAGTTTAAATCCCTGCACCAATCTTCCGCTGCAGCCCCATTTCCGACTCCTCCCACAATCAGTTACACCTGCCCGCACTCTCATAGCCTTCCAGCTTTACTGGGCTGCCATAGTGAGTCTGGGCAGGCGTGGCCCCACGTCATGGAGCCAATCTTCTCCAAGCTCCCACTCAGGTGCTGTAACTCTGGGGACCTGCCCTCCAGTTACATCTTGGTGGGGAAGTCACTCCCTTCTCCCTGGCTCAGAGCATGGCCACAGCTATTTAACATATCTATGCAACCAGTTAAAGGTTATAGATATGTTAAATGACCACACCAGAGGTTAGCTGCAAAGCTGTTGCTATGCAAAACAGCTCTCAATGGCCCTGCTCCATGTGTCCCTTCCCCCAACTCACACCTGTTGTGGGGGGGAGGTGAGGACATCCTAATATTTCCTGAACACCCTGAATTCTGGGCCGCATTCCAAATCCCTATTTGCTCCTCCCCCCCTTGGCTGCACCCTGTTACATCACTATAAAATTGGAAAGTATGAAACAGGTAGAAATATAGTGGAATCTTGATCTCATCTCAGGTCAGAGGATTGTCTAGACGTAAAGCAGCTTAAGATACAAAAATGTAAATGATTGATAACTTTGATGACAGCAAAATAACATCGAAAACTCTAATGAATCACTAAGTAAAAGAGAAACAGTCCCCAGACAAAAAACTGCAAAGTACATTTACAGTGAAAGAAACTGAAACTTCTGTTAAGTGTAAAAAGACTCTCTGGGAATCATAGCTTTCCAAAGATGGAACATGTTCCTTTCAGACAGAGCTCCAAGCCAGTGGAGAGATCCAAGGTAGAACAGTAATTGTTGAGATCTTATGGAAGGAATTCAGTCCTCAAAAAGATATTTGTGTATATAGTTATAATCACCTTTTCCATCTTAAGAATAATCAAATGATGACATATCTGCCAATATTTTAATGACATAATAAATTTATTGAAGTACCTACATTTGACATAGCATGCTGACCAAATTTTCTACCCATGAAATGAAATCCTGTGTATTATCAAATGTTTTCATCTATGAACAAATGTTACTGCCAAGAGAAGAAGTCAGTAGCAATGACTAGTTCTGGAGGAGACTAGAGCAGATAGGGAGAATTATCTTAACTTTTATCACAGAGAAAAGTGATATACATTCATCATATAAAGAGTGAAATTACAGCAAATAAAAACCAATTATATTTCCACTTCTTATTTCGGTGTACTTTTAATCATTTATCTATGTACTCAATATGCCTTTAATAAATGTGAAATTATATTGCCCTCCTTTCTAATATGCTATTTTATCTGCAAAAAAATCGAGAACATTTTCCTATGTCCTCACTCTTTCGGAAGCGTTTTCTTATTGCATCATGTCACTAAGTCAAAGTGCATTTGACTGTCCCTATATGTGATATATAGAGTTTTCAAATTTTCCAGTTTAAAGTTGCATACTTGTACATAGTTTTGTGGGGGTTTATTCACATTAAAATTTTTCTTGAAGTAAAATTTTAGAAACAAAGATTAGCACATTTGGTAGGCTTTGATTAATGTTGCCAAATTACCATCTAGAAAGTTTGTACCAATTCAAAATTCTAACAGCAGCATGTGTGAAAGGGTCTATTTCCCTGCAAAATCTGTAGCACTGAATATTATAACTTCTTTAAATTTTTGCTGAATAGATTAGCGGTAACCATTATAGCTTTTCTTGTATTTTCAATATAAATTTGTAGTTTCTGATTGGGGTAAGCATTTTCTCACATATTTGGTACCTATTTTATGTAAAAACTTAACTCTTGAGTAGTAAAAATACCATTGTTGACCTTAAACAACTAGAAAGCCAGCTAGTTAGTTCTCCGGCAAAATGGGTTTATTTGGGAACAACAAAGAATCGCAATTCGGTACCTGAAGTCTTAACAGTGAACCACTCACTAGTCCCAAGAACAGAGGAGACAAAGGTTTTTTTATGGTGGAAAAGGAGAGTTCATGGGCCTTTTGTGAACAAAAAGCCCATTGGAGGACACTGGGAGTTCAAGTGCAGTTGTCTTTTCCTTGGCTGACTTGTAAAAGTCATTCATCAGCTGTGTGGTTGCCAGGCAAGAAGACCCTCCCTCTTCCCGCTGGAGCAGTGGAATTGAGAACCAGGTTGATGCTGGAGACGGAAAACACAGCTCTTCCTGTTTGGAGTAATTGATTATGAGTTTTAGGGTGTGAGAGCTCTCCTTCAGGCCCTCTCAACCCCAACTTTTTAATTGGATTCTGCCTATTCATCTCCATACCATTTAGGTGGAAATCTTCTGCCATTAGAGATCAGAGTAGCAGAAAGGACTGAGACAGCACCTTTGTGCATTTTGTTGGTGTCAGAAGTACAAGGCGAGTAGTCAGCATGCAACCGGTGGCAGCTCTGTGTGCTTTATTTTTCATGTTTAGAAAATAACAGCAGCAGTAACAACAGGCAGACCTATTTTACTTTCCTGGCCGAGGCCGTCACAACAGCACCGTGTACCCAGGCGAAGTGTGTGGGTGGGCGTGTTGGAGGCTGGGTCCATGATTCCCACTCAACTTCCAGCAGGTGCTCAGCCTCAAGGGAGAAAACGTTAATCGGGCCTCAGTTTTCCTGAGACATCTGGTGCCAGCTGCTCAAGGAAGGGGTGTGTGTGTGTGTGTCTCATGGTGTGTGGGTAGTGCTGGTGGTGGTTGTAGTGTATGTTTCTGTGTGTGGTGGTGGTTGTATGGGGTGGCGGTTGCAGTGTGTGTGTGTGTGTATGGCTGTGGTGTGTGTTGTGTGGGTGGTGGTGGTAGTGGGTGATGGTTGTTGGTGGGGTGTGCTGGGGGCACAGAGGTGGCGTGAAGGCTGCTCTGATAGCCATACTCCCACCAGGAATTTCATGCCGTTGCACTGACATTCTGCATCAGCATCTCCCTTTGTCCAAGTCTACTTCTTCTCCCTTTTTTCTGCAAGTGATGACCCCTAATGAGCATCCTTTAGGGTCTACTTCTGGAAAACCGAACTTACGATAGGCCCTGAGTCCAGTGGGGACTTAGAAAATAACAAACGAATAACGAAACGAAAATAATAAACGAATGTGTACTCAGGGTAATTTCAAACAGTGACAAGTGTGATGAAGGAAGTAAAACTCATGAGACAGTGGCCAGGAGAGGAGGAGCTAAGGTGGGGGAGAGGCCTTCTCAGGTGGGCGGTGACGTCCTGAGACGGGACCCACGTGAAAGAGGCAGTTTATTGAAGGTGGAGGGGCCTTCATCCCTCATCCCTACATTCCCGAGAAAAGGTCACAGGAATGAAATGCTTCTAATTTTTTCGACAGCCACACTAGAAAAACCTCAGATTTTAAATACATTTCTATAATATAGTCCACCAGTCAGGGGCCCAACAGGAAACAGATGGCGTATTGAAAACAGGATAATTTGAGAAGAATGTAATAAAAAGGCAATTTACAAAGTGACAGAACAGCACCCTGTTTCCCCTCCCAGAGATGAGATTAGAGGTTGCCGTCCGCTCCCTGGTACCCCGACTTGCAGGAGCAGAGAAGGGAATGGTCAGGGGAACCTGGACGCCAGTTACGCAGAGGAGGAGCCTGGGGAACAGTTCCCAGTCTCACTGTCCTTCTGCCGCCAAACCGCTGACCCTATTGGCCAAGTCAAAGCCAAGGCCAGAGAACCAGGGAGGCGATTTTTGAAGCCCCTGCAGTCTAGTCTGTAGGGCTACGGAGCTTGGTGGTTAAGGGTGGAGCTGGAGAGGTAAAGGAAGGCCCCCTGCATGTGTTTCAAAATATATTTTTCAATTGTATTTTAAAATAATACTGGCTGAGACTTGGGAGAAATGACAGCAGACCCATCTCGGGTTATAACCTCAGTCTGTCATTGGCTAGCTTTAAATCAACATCTGTAAGCCACTTTTTAAAATTTGTTTAAAAAAATTACACATGGTTGGAATAAAACTGATGAATTTATTCAGAAGTGGTATGACTCCAATGTTCACAAATTAAAATAAAGTATTTTAAAATATTTTAAGGAATGCAGCAAAAAAAAATCTGGCACAATATTGTTTTTAATCATGCACACAAAAAAGCATTGTTGAAATAATCAGAATTTCATCTCTAGATCTCTCTAGTCAGTAGGTGACTCTGGTTCAATAAAATCTCATAATGACCCGAAGTCAGATTTCACTTGTTAAGTTATGAGCAAAAATATAGAATGATTACTTTTTTTCTCATGGATTCAGACTTCCTTCAATACATAACTTAGAGAAAAGAGAAGATAGTCTCATTCCTGAGGTAAGCACAGAATTTGTAGATGGGAACATTGGGAATATAACATGGGAAATTTTGGTGTTGAACAAGGGACTGACTGGAGAAGAATAATAAAGACGAAGATTAGTATGGCCATATCTAATAATGTTTTTGCTTGAGTAGGATTTCTATGCCCACAAAGTGAGATTCTGTCGGATGCTGCTATTTGGATTCCACAAGCACATTGTTTAAGGGAATGTCTTTCGTAACCCTACCTGCATTTGTAGCGGAAGCCAGTCTAGCCCTTTAATGGCCACGGTACCTTCACAGATGAGAAGATTCCAAAAAAGCAGAGTCACTGAAGGCCAAACAGCTGCAGGAGAGTACAAATAGCTCTCATCTGAAACCCACGATTTATCAAAGGGGAACATGATTGCTAGCGATCATACTTTTTTTCAGTGATTACAAAGTTGAGCATAGTAGTGCATGTGACACAGTGGGAGGACTTGTGAAGAGCTTTTACAAACAATTACGCGTGAGTGTCGGAGATTTTAATTTAAGCAGAAGGCCTCCGCGGAGGTCGCGCTAGAGCACAGGCTGGGAGGAACACGGCTGCGGGAGCCCTTGCACCAGGGGAGAATATTGAGTGGGGCTCCTCGGGGAGAGGCCTGTGTTTGCTCATCTGGGGTGGGCTCATCTACATAATTGACTAAAACAGAATGAACAGCTGTGAAATACAGCATTTGGATGTGTGGGTAAAACAAAATTACAAAATATGCAGGGTCATAGAACATGTAATGTATTTTCATAGGATTACAGAATCCCCAGGCTCACTTGGGATCAAGGAAATTGGTCCGTCCTCTAGAGATGCTAAATTACTCTATCTAGGTCAAGTAGCTAGTTAGTTGTAGCGTACTAGTTAAGTATGATATGGACTCAAGTCAGGTAATCCTAGATTCAAATCTCAACTCTACCGCTCACTCGGGGACTCGAGAAAAATCACTCCACCTTTTGGTGCCTCAGTCTTCTCAGCTGTAAAATATAAATAGTCAGTTTCTGCCCTGGCTGGCGTAGCTCAGTGGATTGAGTGTGGGCTGGGAACCAAAGTGTTGCAGGTTCGATTCCCAGTCGGTACATGCCTGGGATGCAGGCCACGACCCCCGGCAACCTCACATTGATGTTTCTCTCTCTCTCTCTCTCTCTCTCCCTCCCTCCCTTCCCTCTCTAAAAATAAATAAATAAAATCTTTAAAAAATATATATAAATAGTCATGGAACTTAACATGAGAATATTAATAGGACATTCCCCATATTAAGTAAGATGATACCTTTCAGTAACATTAGATAGTGTCTAGAACTTAGTATATGATTAATTAACATGAGGTATGTTATTATTAGCAAGACTGCCAGAGTTGAAATCACCTAACTTTTATAGCAATGTTCTACCCACTCTAGAAAAAGCAAGAGCATATTACAAAAGGGACGTATGTGAGAAATGTGCTTCCTAATTAAAAATGATTGTGAGACACAGAATAGTGTTAGTCTTCTTGAGTTATAAAAACTAAAATACTTTAAGTACCTTTGGGAAAAGTGACTCAGATGTGCTCCTTAGAAGTTTTCAGAAGTTCAGTTTGTGCTGGAATGCTTAAACTCAGCATTCGTATCTTTTTCCTCCTAGCTGACATTTTTCTTTTTCCTCCTAGCTGACATTTTTAATTACTCTGTTTTACAGCTAGCAAAATTATATACATAAATACATTTTGTGATAATTGACCTTTTTAACATCCTAATTTTCTCTAGTAATGATGTCTCCTAATGCTACAGGATTTCTTCATCCTTTGTAATTAGAATAAGTTGTACTTTTAAATAAATGTACACTTTGAACAGAGTAAAACCATGATGTGAATTAGAACAATATGTTTTGAGTATAGTTGCAGATAAGACATCTGATGGTCTTAGAAAACGTAGGAATGTTCTTTGGAGTAAAGAGGGTTATCTACATAAAGAAATCAAGCAAAGCAGACTTTCGTGATTACTTTCTGATAATCTCTGGTTGAAATTTTAACAAGTTCCTCCCATGTGAAGACCCATGTTGAACCACGTAGTCTGGTTCCGGAAGTTCCTGCTGAGGAATCTGCAGGAAAGGCCTGAAACGGGTCGTGTTGATTATGAATCTGAGCCCGTTGGCAGAGGAACAAAGGCATCCGCCATTACTTATTAACTGTCTCCGGCCTCGTTCCAGCGTGGGATGTTGTGGCAGCATCATCAAACCTCAGATAATGCCATGGCTTCGGTACAAAAGGCTGTCGTAGCTGTTGTATGTTTAATTTGATAGATGCCCTTAAGTGACTGTGTCAGTATTTTATAGCACAAGTCATTTTCAGACCAGTGGCTATGGAATGAAGAGTTTATTCAAAGATCTCTTAGCCCAGGCAAAATGCTGGCATTTTGCAAAAGCGACTTTTATCATGCAGTAGTGCTCAGCACCAGAGAAGACACATTTCCACCCCTAACTATGGAGGGTTTGCCACAGATAAATGAGGTACACTCGGGAGACATCACTGAGTGTTTCCTTTGGTTGGAGACAGAACTATCTCCATGTGTTTCACAGTGGCCTCGAAACTTGATCAGGATGCCTGTACAATGGGTTTCATACTGGGCTCACTTTAAAGACTCCTGGTAGTGGCATTGAGTAGTTGGAGTTCCTTTACAGAATCAGGATTCAGAAAGGGGTGTTCATGAAAAGCCCATTAAGTATTTTTGTTGTTCTGACTTATTCCTGGAGAAACTCAACCCTGTTATAAATCAGAAAGTCTGAAAGAATCGATTTTTATGTTCCTCACTGGGATTTTCTGAATAAGATTCCAGGTAGCTTCTTGTATAAAGATGATTTTGACTTTCAAATTTATATGAGAATTTTAAAAAGACAAATCAGGCACTTCGTATAGAGATTTTTTTCCATTTGAGGATGCTTATGGCCATGACTTTCTTTGTGTTATTATTATTAATTATTTTAATCTTGGGTTAGTGACACATGCCAGGCACCTGGCAAAGTATTGAAGATAACACAAAAACAGTTGTGATTCCTGCTCTCACAAAATACCCGGAAAAGATGCAGTTTTCTTATGCATATAACAAACAGGTGCATGCATGTCTATATTTTGTCTTCAAATCTCTTAAATTGAACTCCCATACACATGTGCCTTATTTTGCATATATATGTGTTTGAAAGCTATTTATATCATATTTGATAGTCTGGTTTGCTTATAAGCCTGTGATTATTCTACATTTCTTCATGTGTACAAGAAGCACATGCAGATAATACCAAGGAACCACTGGTCAAATGAGTTACCACCACTGGGTCTGCTCATTAGCACGTAGTAATAATAAAAGTTACAGAACATTTTGTGAATTACAGATGTCTTTCTAAATTCATCATTTCATACAAATTATCATGGCAAGTATTTAATTCAATTTTTTCTGGGTAACCAAGTGTCGGAGACTGTAAGTTACTTGTCCCAGGTCACTAATCCCAGTGTGTATGATCAAAATTTCTAATGGATTATTTTGGCTACAGAGTTTCTGCTTGTAGCCAAAAGGAGAGAGAAATGCGCCATAAACATTGACTAGAAAACATTTGTGTATTTTATAGCCGTATGAACTATATTACTGCATTAAAAATGTAAAACGCTGGTGTAAGTATGAATGTTGTTGATGTGAGAAAAACACTCTCTTTTACTTTATTTTTAAAACATGAGTAGAAACTCGTTGCTGCTGTGATATCATTAGTCAATTTATTTTTCTTGCTCATGACACCAGTTCACAGATGTTACTTGCCATGAATATGTATCAGCAGAAAGTGTGAACCACAGCCTAGAGTAGCGGTTGCAAACTTGAGTGCATTTATGGAGCCAGACGTCTGCTTATGGCTCTCTTCTTTTATTGGATGTGCGCCCTTGTACCTTCCGTGTCCTCTGTGACGGTTCTATCAGATGATGGTAATTTTCTCCAGTTTCTCAAGACAGGAATTATTTCTGCTGTTTTACATTAACAGGATGGGTGTTCGGTATGTTTGTAATGGGCCTAATTTCATTTCCTTTGGAAATTTCTCTTTTGCATAATACAAGTTCGTATACGTTCACGGCAATTCAAGCTGTATCAAGTCAAAAAAATATCTGTGAACCAGCGTGAAATTCACCTAAGTGTTACATAACCAAAAAAATTGCCATTTTTAACCCTGAAAACATATGGAAAGCTGCTTGTTAATTTTTGGAGAATTTAAGAATTTGAAAGCTCCTGTTGAAAGCAGAAGCAATCAGATTGATAATAAGATAAACTCTGGTACTATTTATATAATGTTCATTAAATAGATTAAAATTTATTTACTGTTAAAAATATAAAAAGAATCACTAAAACCTGAGACACATGATCATTTTAAGTTAAAAAGAAGAGAAATCATGCAATAAAATTAATCTCCAAATAGAAGATTTATAATGAGAAGTAGTACTTTAAAAAAATAAGGAAGATACTTCAGATGGCAATAATTACTTAAAGGAAATAAACAGACAAGACGGAGCATTAGTCATGGCAACCACTTTGGGGGGCCGCTGGGGCAGGGCCCCTCAGAGGGGGGATTTGGAGCGGAAGGACAAGAAGAGTGGCCGTGAGGACCAGAGGGACACGTGTGCCGGGCAGCAGGGACACACGCAGAGGCTGGAGGACAGTGAGGGAGGCCCTGACATAAGAAAACATTGGATTGGAAGGATCACATTATTTAGGGCACCGTAGGCCATAGCCGGGACTCTGGATTTTATTGGAAGAGACACTGCATTTTGTGAGCAGAGGAGTGGTAAAATTTGACCTGTGTTTTTAAAAGCACTCTGACTGCCGTGTAGATATGGATAGCAGGGCGGCAATTGGAGAGGCTGGGGACCAAGCTCCTGAGGATCACAGAGGCAAGGTCACAGGGCCGTAGACCCCGAGGGAGGCAGAGCAGCCAGCAGATCTCAGTGCAGGAAAGGAAGGAATCAAGGGTGAATGTTGGCCCTAGAATACTCACTTGTTACTAAAAAGGAAAACAAAATGTAACGGAGCACAAATGCTAATGCAGTAGTAATCAGACTAAAGAAGCACAGACTGCCCATATTAAGTTAATCACTCACAGTAGGTCCCCCTATCTGTGGCGGGTATGTTCCAAGACTCCCACTGGATGCTGAAACCACAGACGGTACCAAACCATATATACACTGTTTTTGTCCTGTAAATATATACCTTTCTGCTTAAAGAAAGCACTTTTTGGCTTCTCGTGGGCACCTCAGAATTGCCAGCATCACTACTTTGTACTTTGGGGCCATGGTGAAGTAAAGTGAGGGTGACTTGAGCACAAGCACTGTGATACCTTGACGGCCAGTCTCACAACCAAATGGCACGACTGAGCGAGTCATGGGCAGGGAGAGTCTACAGTGTGAATACGCCGGACAAAGGAAGATTCACGTCCCAGGCAGGATGGAGTGGGGCAGTGGCAGGATCTCATTCCACTGAGAAAAAGCACATTATTTAAAACATATGAATACTTTATTTCTGGGATTTTCCATTTAATTTTCAGAGCACAGGTGAATGCGGGTAAATTAAACCACAGAAAAGTGAAACCATAGATAAGGGGGCACTACAGTATTTTCATCCTCCTGCCGACGACTGGGAGCATCGCTCCTAACCAAGGAATGCCATGGATTCAGTCCGCCTGGTCTGCTTGCCTTGTGTCCGAGGCCTTGGAGGAAAAAGCCTAGCTGTGGACCATCTCCCCCTGCATCTTACTTCCCTGTTTCCAAAACACAGCGTCGTGCCCCTCAGAGTGGAGTCAGCCAGAGTTGGTGAGGCTCAGCATCGACGTCCACTCTTAGTTGTCTTCAGTAGATGCAGATTTTTAAAGGACCTATTACATGTCATTTCTCTGTTATGTAAATTATTATATCAATTCTTATTCTTGATGTGAGTCAAAATCAGTGAGGAGAGTTAGAATTCATACATGTGTCTGATGTGTCCCCTTTTTTAAAAATTTTATTTATTGACCTGAGAGAGGAAGAGAAACATTGACTTACTGTTCCACTTAGTTATGCATTCACTGGTTGCTTTTTGTATGTGCCCTGAGTGGGGATCGAACCCACAACCTTGGCATTATTGGAACAACACTCCAACTGAGCTGCCCGACCAGGATCCCTGGGTCTTTTGTGCTCTAAAACTTGTGTGTTTTTTTCATGACTTTATGCCTCCTCATTGTTTAGAAAACAGATAGTAAATCATTTAGCACAGTATGTTTTTTGGCTCCTTCTTTGGAGAGACTAGTGAAAAATGATGACAGAAAAATATAAAGACATTAAAGTCATGTATTCACTTCTCTCTGATAAAATTATACAAGGACCAACTTTTTAAAATAAATAACTTCAGCAGCCCATAGGAGAAAGCTCTCTAACAGGTGATAAGACCATCAGATTACTCAGGACAGAGCAAGTCAGAAGATGGATGAAAGGCTGACCGTGTGTCGTATTAAGGCACTTGCGAAGTGCTATACTATGCAGAGGAAGGTCAAAATGATGGATCAAAGCCAAAACTGATGGAAGATTAGATTTTAGGGTCTTGAAAAAAGGAGAAAATATGTGAATGGAAGAGGAATATGTATGTTGATATTCGTAATCACCTGTGATGCTTATAAAATAAGAGTCCTGAACCTGTCTCACCCCACCTTCCAAACGGAGGATGGGCACTGCCTGTCTATCAAATACTCCAAGATGATTATGGTACCAGTAGGTAATGGACTACATGCTGGGAAAACACTGACATGGTCCAGTCTCTTTTTTAAAAAATCCGCACGAGGCTCATAAGGTAAAATAGTTTTCCAAAGTCTGCTGTGCTCTTTTTCATTAGAGTGTTAGCCAAATCAGTCTCCTCGAGGCCCAGTCCTGTCCTCTCTGATACTTGGATTTCGTTTTCGCAGCTCCAGCCATGGACCAGCTAACAGCACGTATCTGTTACTTCTCTTGTAGAATCACCACCACAGCTGCCTGCATGATGGACCTGAGGCGGTACCCACTGGATGAACAAAACTGCACCTTGGAAATTGAGAGCTGTAAGTTTTCCTGGGCATCCAGGTAGACTGAACTTTGCTTTAAGGTTCTCTAGACCACGGGTCCTACAAAGGTTCTGCTGGCACTAAATTTGACAGAGGGAGGCTCCCTGGTACTTTGCCTCCATGATGCTGCCAATCCTCTTAGTCTCATCCCTAAATCCCTGGGAGAGATGTGAAGGGGGAAGGTGATCTAGCAATAAAAGGAAGATGGTAAGAGTCTAGAGGAAAACCAAGAGCTATTTCAGCCATTAAAGTACAGTATTGGTGCCAACAGCTACAGCAGGCTTCGGAGAGTGGGTGAAGGTATCTTAATCATTTTTGCCTTTCATAAGCATTAGCAGTTTTCAATTGCAAATAAGTGTGGCCTTCTGGATTAGCCGAAACCTCATAGAATGTGGATTGGTGGAATTTTTTTTTTTACTTCCTGGGACTATTTTCAGTGTTGAAATTTATTTTATATTCTTGCTGAAGGCCATCTGATGAGCAAGATTGGTGTACACGTGTGTTTATCCTCTTTGCTGCAGTGACCTGTTTTGCAGTATCATTACATTTCTAGGGCATAGTTTGTGTCGTTAACGATTCAGTCACCTACCCTGTTGGGTACAATGTTGATTTCACAACTCATCTCTGTTTCAGAGGTCACACAGAGAGGTCATTTGAGGTGGACTAGGGGTTTTAACCTCTTCTCTGTGTGAATGCTTTGCACTGTGTTCATACCTCATCCCACCAAAAGATCGGAAGCTGACATCTTTCTATCCAGCATTCTAGATAACGAGCCCCTGACTGCCGTGGGGATGCTCTCTGCCTTTGTCAGGAGCTCGAGCTGTGGCAAGCAGCGTGACTCTAAATCACTGCTCTGAGCAGAAATACAGCATTTATGACACATTGCGGGTATTTTTGCCCATTTCAAAAAATAGCTTCCAGGGATAATTAAACTTACATGCAATTTTTGAAGAACCTGATTTCATACTTGCATTTCCAAATCATCATTATTTTCACATTAGATCTTTGCCATGCAGAACTACTTAATAAAATTGCTCTATAGGATTTTACGATTATTTTACGTAAATATCTTTGGGATTAATTTTGCATTTTCATAGCTAATAACATGGGTTAGAATGCAGAATAATGTTCTTCGAAGTCCAAAATCTGGTCGTTTCAAATTGTTGATGTAAGGACATTTTTTAAAAAAGTCTGTGACTGTGTACCACTCATGAGTTTTTGTAGTAATGGAATTTTTCACGGTAGAATTTGACTGGAAGTTTAAATTATCATAACGGTGTGAGATTAAAGCATCTGCATGAATGTTGTGTCATTTGATCCCCCATGGCCTCCTCAGGTATGTAAACAGGCCTTTGTCCTTGAGAGGACTGAGGTTTAAGGACCCAGGCGACACCAGGGTTTCGTGGAATTAAGTTACAATTGTGGCCTGAGCACTGAAAAGTAATGTGATAATTCCTCAGACTTTTAGAAAGTGTACATTTTTATAAAGGGGCTTTTACATGTATCTTTCAGTTCACAGTTACCCTGTTAAATGCGGTGGAATAGATTTTTTCCAGCTTTATTGAGATATAATTGATATACAATAGTAAGTATGTACAATGTGATGATTTGAGATTGAGATATACAGTGTGTGTATATATACATACATACATATACACACACACACACATATATATATATGATGACAACAGTGAGGTTAGTTAACACATCTCTCACCTCACATAGCGAACTTGTGTGGGCGGGGAACTTCTAAGGTAAACTCCTAGCAGCTTAAGATATGCAACCCAGTATTGTGAACTGTAGTCACCACACTATAGATTAGACAGCCGGATGTTATTCATTTTATAACGGAAAGTTTGTGCCCTCTAACCTCCTTCTCCCATCTCCTCCAGCCCCCACACTTGGCAGCCATCAATTTTCTCTCTGTTTCTATGAGTTCCGTTTTCTTTTTTACATTCCACATAAGTAGCAACATCTATATTATACTTTTCTTTGCCTGACTTATTTCACTTAGCATCATGCCTTCAGTGCCATCCCTGTTGTCACCATTGGCAGGATTTCCTTCTTTTTATGGCAGAATAACATTCCATCATGTGTGCATACCGCGCCTGCTTCACCCAGTCATGCATCACCAGTCACTCGGGTGGTCTCCCCGTCCTGACGATCGGAAGTAGTGCTGCAGTGAACCTGGGTGCAGCTAGCTCTTCGAGAGTGGTTTTATTTCCTTCAGATATGTCCCCAGAAGTAAGATTGCTGGGTCATATCCTAGTTCTATTTTTAATTTTTGAGAAGCCTTCACACTGTTTTTTTATAGCAACTGTACCAATTTATATTCCCACCAACATGGCTCAAGATTCCTTTCTCTTCCACCTCCTTTCCAGCATTTCTTATTGCTTGTCTTTTTTATGAAAGCCGTATTCTACCAGCTGTGAGGTGATGTTTTGTCCTGGTTTTTATTTGCATTTCCCTGGTGATCAGTGATGTTGAGCACCTTTGCATGTACTTGCTGGCCATTTGTAGATCTCCTTTGGGGAAATGTCTACTCAGTTTCTCTGCCTATTTTTAAAGTGGATTATTTGGTTTTTGTTTGAGTTCATTATATATTTTGAGTATCTACCACTTATCAGATATATTTTTTGCAAATATTTTCTCCCATTCCATATGTTGCCTTTTCATTCTGTTGATGATTTCCTTTGCTGTGTGGAAACTTTAGTATGATGTAGTTCTGCTCCTTTATTTTGCTTTTGTTACTTGTGCTTTTGGTGTTAGCATCCAAAATATCATTGCCAAGACCAGTGTTAAGGAGCTTTTACCCTATGTTTGCTGCTAGGAGTTTAATAGTGTCAGGTTTTACATTGAAGTCTCTAACTCATTTCAAGTAAATTTTTGTGAGTGGTTTAAGAGAGGTTTCTAATTCAATTCTTTTGTATGTGGATACTCAGTTTTCCCATCACCATTTATTGAAAAGACTAATGTTTCTCCATTGAGTATTCTTGTCTCCCTTTTTACCCCAGATATAATTTTTTTAATTGGTATAATTTTTATTGTATTTTTCCCATTATCATTTATCCCCCTTATACCTTCTTCCACCTCCACCAGCTCTCCCCCCTTGCAGTCACTACACTGTTGTCCATGTTCATGAGACCTTTTGCTTTTCTGCTCAATCCCTGTGCCCCCAAGTTCCCCCAGAGCTATCGGCCTGCTCTCTATCTATGAGTCTGCCTCTGTTTTGCTCAAATATTATTTGACCATATATGTGAGGGTTTGTTTCTGAGCTTTTAATTCCTTTTCATTGGTCTATGTGTCTGAATTTTTGAGACTTTTCTTTTTGCGGCTTAACATATGAATGATTTTAGACAATGTTCCATGTGTGGTTGAGAAGAAGGTTTATTCTGTTGTGGTTGGATAGAATGTTCTGTATATGTCTGTTAGTTCTATTTGGTTTCTAACAGTGACTTTCAACTGGTGTGCCACAAGAATTTTTAAAATGATATCTGACTATTTAGTCAGGGGCACTGAACTCTTTTCCCTCAGATTGTCAAATAAAAAAAAATGACAACAGCCAATACAAATGATAATAGCCATCTGGTGTGAATGAATCAGAATTACACCCCCTTTTTGTCAGATCAGCAAAAAAATATATTTTTGGTGTGCTACAGAATTTTAGTATAAATTTACGTGTGCCATGAGATGAAAGGCTTGAAGATCGCTGTCACTGGTCTATAATGTTGTTCACATCTGCTATTTCGATATCATTTCTCTGTCTGATGACTTAGCCATTATTGAAAGTGGGGTATTAAAGTTTCCAACTATTATTGTATTGCTGTGTATTTCTCCTTTAAGTTCTGTTAGCATTTGCTTTATATATTTAGGTGCTTCAATATGGGGGCATACATGTTTATGATTGTTATATCTTCTCAATGACTTGACTGACCCCTTTATTATTGTATAATGACCTTCTTTGTCTCCAATAAGAATTTATAGCTTTAAGTCTATAGGGTAGATATGAATATTCTGTCTTTACAACTGCAGAAACAGACTCAAAGAGGTAAAGTGATATACCCGAGGTGCCGAGGCCAGTGAGTGGCATGGTGACTCTGAGGTGAAGTGGTCATTGATAGCTCCTTTGTGTTAGCAAAGCCATTGACTTTGGAGAGACCAGATAAACAAGAAGACTGATATTCTAAAAATAAAAAATAAAAACCTGTCCTTACAAAAAAATGAGGTTTATTCATATTTATTTAGATAGCAAATCATTGTTATAGAGAATGAAATATTGTGCTATATTAATAATATGCATGATATCCAGGCCTATTATTATAAGCAGGTAGTTAACTAAGCATATTAAAATTAGGATTCAATTTTTTAAGCAACTAGTCCTGAAGTTGATCCCTGATATTCTACCTTGTCCATTTATTCCTTTTTACTAAGTAAAGTCTAGGAATGCACTCATTCCCCTTCTTCTTCCACCTCCTCTCATCTCCCTTCCTCTCCTTTCTCGTATCTATTTTTCTTCTTCTCTCCCTCCTTCTCTCCCTTCCTCTCATGTCTTAAATGCATTTGACCCTAATAGTGGCATTGCTAAATCCTTAGCACCCTGTTTCCTTATCAACAATTAGTGTATTGGTTTGATTTTTAGAGACGATAATATAACTTGATTCTGGGCAGTTTGAAGTGGGGAAATATTGGATTGAGCTTGTTCATTCATTCATGCATTGATTCATTCAAGAATTTACTCATTCGTTAAATATTTATTGAGCACTAATTATTTATAAGGCACTGTAATAAGTTCTAAAGATATAATGGTGGAAAAAAGTAGACAATATCCCTGCTTCATTTTGATGAGGGCGACAGGTTTTATTAAATAAATACATATAAGAATGTAAAATCCTGCTAGCAAAAAGTGCTGCCAAGATGAAAATGTAGTTTGCTAAAGTCTTAAAGAAAGACTAGAGAAAATCTTGAAATAAAGTGCTGATTCCAGAAAGGCAGTGAACTGTGCTTACTTCAAAACTTTTCTTAAATTTAGGGAAATGGAGAAGTTTTGTAGAATCAGTGGGATTTGCTGAACTAAATGGGCTCTGATAATATTTATTACTATGCAGGAAATGAAATTGATATACTATGAATGTATCTTGTCTGTATCTTTCTCTGAATCCTTCAGTCAGATCAGAAAAGGGGTACTGGAATACTCACCAATATTTCTAGGGAAATATTACCCTCAAAGTACCAATGACAACAAAGTTATGTGCTAGCCTATATAAAGATTTTTAAAATGTTCTGTTATTTAGGAATAAAATGAAGCCTAGTAAATAAATGATGAATTGTCCTAGGTGAATTGAATATGCTAATACTTAAGAATATTAAGAGCGGCCTATTACTTTTAGGGCAAGTCAAAGGTTTATCTCTTTTTTAAAACATAGTAAGTTCAAATCCTTTCGAGGAAACAACAGTCCATCATATGACAAGGCCATTTAGTATGTTCCACCCAGAAAAGATGGGTACAGGAAGTGTTCTATATCTTTGAAATGGAAATAGTTAGGGGGCTACTCTATAGTATTCTGAGCCAGATCAGCTGTACAGTATCAGTGTCAGCTACAAATTATGAGGAACCTTCCCCCCTCCTCAGAAGAGTAATGCTGTCTTTTATACATACTTGTCTGAAAGGGAATATGGAACTCTCTCAACTGGATTCATTAACAAGCTGTCATGTTACTAAAACCCAGTGGTTTCTTTTTTTCTCATTTGTGTGTGCCCTTTTGTCCCAGCCTATTTCTGGGTGAGCTGGACTGGGGAGCCTTGGTATATCAGAGAATAAGATTAGTGTTCTTATTCTCAATGTTGTTTGTTTGTTTTGGTCAGTCTCAGCCTCAGTGCAATCTACAGTGAATCAGAGGAGGTAGATCTTTCTCAGCATCTCTTTCTTAGGCAGTATCTCAGGGCTACGCCAAGTGCCATTGAGATAGCCAGTCAGGCACCTCCTTTCAGGATCTCCCCCCACCAAAATCCTTCTAGATCCTTCACAAAAGCACCCTGCCACTGCCCTTTGTGGCAGCATCAGAAACCAGCTCTTGCTGGCCTCTCGCAGTCACTGACATTCTGCCTGAATGGGGAGAGTTACCCCACTTAGCCGAGCCTCAGTTTCCCCAAATGAGGACCGTAGAATCCATCAAATGAGGTTGTTCTGAAGATTAAATGAACTAGTAGAAACTAATTGGAACTAACATAGAGTAAGAATCTATTCGTGGAGCCTAATCAGCAAAACAAACAAGCCAGCAAAATAGAATCGGAGACATTGAAATAAAGAATAAACTGACAGTAACCAGAAGGGAGGGAGAAGGGGAAATGGGGGAAAGAAGGCGAAGGGCCATCAAGGGCCCATGGACAAAGCCAAAGGTGGGTAGGATTGAGGGTGGGAGGTGGGGGCAGGGGAGGGCGGTGTGGGAAAGGTAGACACAACTGTGCTTGAACAACAATTTTAAAAAACCCTAAAAAAAAAGAATGTAGCACTTTGCTTATAACATGGTAGACTTCTAATAAATAGTAACTTTAGTAATTAGTAATTATTACTATAACACAAATTTTAATTATTACATTTAAGAAGTCCCATACTGCCAACAGATTTGCTCTAATTGCGAGATCTAATATATCCAGCCAAGCAGAGACCCAGAGCACAGCATTGCCCTTCTCAGCCTTTGTAGGTTTTACTGCAGCCCCCTTGCATTTACATTCCAATTAAGTCTCATTATCTGTAGGGCTATCCACTGCCTCAGCTCTGCCTACAACATTAGTTGCTACTCATTTGTTTTACTTTAGCCGAAGGGAAAAAGAATTAATAGCTAGCTTCCGAATCCAGAGAGGAGTATTGAAAAGCAAGCTCTTTGACACCTGCACCTGGGCGAAGTGAAAGGACAGTCCATTTGTGGCTGTGCTAACATTTACTGTGGCCAGCGGAGACAGGAATCACCCGCTGACACTCTAAAGCTCCTGCGGTCAGCGTGCAAAGGTCCCGAGGGGCGGGAGAGGGCTGGCGGAGGCACCGCTCTCTCCTGGCGCTCCCTCCTGGAGAGACTCACCGTGCTTTAGAAAACCGAAAACAGATGTGTTTGCGGTCTTGCGGAGTTCACATTTGAGTATCACGTAAAAACAACTTGCTGTTACGTTATTAAATAGAATAAAGTCTCTGTTTTCTTCTCAACAATGTCATCCTAAATAAAAATAAGCCTTATTAAAGAGGTCAAAATAGATCGATGCATTCAAGCAGCTTGAGATATCGCCCAAATGTACTATGGCACAAGATTCGTGTTTTTCACATCCTGTTTGTGCTGTGCACCGGCCAATATTTCAGTAGACAGACATGCAGTAGCTTTAAGAACTTAGAGGAAACGAGAGTGTGTTGTGCTCCTTTGCTCCCGAAGTAGGAGTCATGGCCGCTTAGAGTATCGGTAGATTAAACACATCTGTCATGGTGGAGGTGGTGATCAGCGAGGGCTCTGTGCTGGTGTCCTGTAGTGGGTGAGTGGACGTTTGCTGACTCCAGGTAGCTCTCTGGTGTGGGTTTCTCAAGCCAACTAAGCAGGTCACTTAGCTTTTTCAAGCTACGGTCTCTCATCTTGACAGTATTACCTGATAGGTAATGAGATAAGACAGAGCTCCTTGGGCAGTGCTTGGTACTGGTATGTCTGTAAGTAGCGGTTGTTACCGTTATAGCATATTATTATCAAATTAGGCCTGGGACATTGTGCTCAATTAGAGTCACAGCAGTTTAAGAGGGATACTTAGCAATCAGAAAACCAAAATGTGAATGATACATAAACCATGGAGTGTGAAGAACCAGTAGAAGAAATGGGGGGTTGGGGAGGGGTGCATTTATTATACCTTGAGGAAGGGGGACTTAAGGAGGGAGGGTGGTAGTATTTGGACAGAACAGCTATTTTCAAATAACTAAAGAATTTCCTCTCAAGAGAGCAGACTGTTTCTGCCCTAAGGGCAAAACTAGACTAATGGTAAAATATGCCAAAAGGCAATTTTGGGCTGAACTAATTTTTTTTTAAGTCATGGCAATTAGAGCTGGTGAAAAATCCTGTCAAGTCCTGTCTCCTGTGAAACTGTTCCCTGGGAATGAAGGAGTTCTCGCACTGGGCACGTGGTAAGATGATGTGAATTCTAAGGAGCTCGGGGTCGAGGGTTCCTCGGCACCAGCGGAACCGTGTAGGACCTTGGTCAGGAGGTGATGCGCCAAGCCCTGGTGTAGACAGGTGCAGACCCTCTGGCCTCTGGGAGCAACACTGTTTAAGAAAATAGGCAAAATCACATCTCTGCTAAGATTTTAAGTAGTGCAGTGTGTGTGTTAGTGTTACGGATGGTCCATTGCTATTTATTTAGAAATCTTTTTCTTCTCAGACTTTCCTGACTGGGCTACATTTTACAGTTGTATCTGTGAAAAGTAAGGCTGCAGCCCCCACCTATTCCCATCTTTCCAAAAATCCCCAACCCCCTTGAGGTTTTCGATCCCTGAGGCTTTGAGAATCGTCACAACAGCAGAGAAGGAACCTGTGCCCGTGCAGGTGGTGGTGGTCAGTCATGAAGCCACCGCGTTCACCTTAGAAACATGTCCCTGGGCCATCGCAGGGAAGCTTAGTCGCCCTTGTTTATTGAGGGAAAAAGCAAATACTCCCCAGAGCTACTGCATGCGGACTTTACCTACATCATTGTCCCATGTCCCATTTGGATATTTTCTCAAATTGCATCTACTGTTGTGGGAGTGGGCAGTTGGTCTCCCCACCCTTGCTGTCTGTAGATACCTTGCTGGGACATGCTCTTCATTTAAGTGCTATCAGTGCCTCGTGGCCATAAGTAAGTGCCAGGAGGTGTAGTTAGAGCCTCTGGCACCTCATGCCGGGGTTATTTGTGACCTTCATACATATCTGGACTTTAAGACTTCTGTCCTTGCAATTCTTCTATCAGTAGAAAGTGACTTGGTTACAAAGGGTTCATCTTAATATTGAGTATGAAAAATGAAAATTATGAGCTCTCCAGTCCCCGCTAGTCAAGAACAATCATCTTTCATTCCTGATTTTAATTTTCTGTTCTACAGTCTTTACTTTCCCTTTCTGCAATTCTCACTAGATAGATCTTCCACATCTGCCTGCCATGGCTCTGAAAATCTGTAGATTGTATCTTCCAGATTAGTAATACTTATTTTACTCTTAAGAAATTATTGCTAGTGTTACATTTTCGGCAATCATGTTTTCAGGTCTAAGAACTCATTCTCAGGTTACTCATTTTCCACAGTCGTTTGTTCTCCTACAGAATGTCATTATGATATCCCAGAGGAGATACCAATTTATTGTTATTTAAAAGATACCAATTTAAGTTTTTGGACAAGTTTTCTTCTGCTGCCTTTATCCTTCTGGGTTTTTTTTTTGTGATGATGTTTATCATGGTCTTTCTTGTTCATGCTGACTATTTTCCCGATATGTCTACTGATCCTGGTAATCAATTCATATTTGTAAACGAAGAGCTAGTTTGACCAGAGCGTGTCACTTACGTAGGTTCTCTGACGAGACGTGGGTTTCCTCAGCACTTGTATGTGACTGTTTCCGCAGCCACCCTCTGTGAATGGGCGGGCGGGGAGGTGGGCGTGCTGACCCCGCAGCTGCCTCGTTAGGAGAGCGGGCCAGGCCCCTTCACGGGTAACCAAGACTCCTCCGAGGCTTCGGCCCTTCAGACTGTTTCACTCTTTCACTCCGGAAGGAACCGGTGGAACTACAGCTTACCTTTTTTTCTTCCATTTGTAGAGGTGCCCAGGGCTACCTGGGGCTCTGTTCTGACTGGTTTCCTCTTTAGCTCAGTATGAAATCTAGGAACCCAGTAAGCCCCCAGCCGTGTTCAAGGAGCCTCCTTTCAGCATTGTCTTGGGTGCAGTATAGGAGGCAGAGGGCTGGTCTAAAAGCAAATAGACTTTAATACTTAAGGAGCTTCAGAATCATTGTATAGGTCAGCCTTTGAGCCAGTAAGCTAGCAATACAGAATATCTATTTTACAGTATGCCAGATAACTATTTTTCTTCTCCTAAATACCACTGATTGTAAGGCTCACCATTATAGCAATAAGAATAATAAAATCTTACATTGAATGTATTCATCTCTTGGTAGATATATCCCGATTTTCAAAATACAAAAATGTAAAAGGAACCTAAAGTGCGTTAAAATTGAAGAAGTATAGTTATTTTTTCATTGCAAAGGAAACCATTATTTTATTATTCTTAAGCAGGCCAGCCAAAAAGAAGCACAATTTATACCATCAGATTAGCATCTCCCAGTCTCACAGGTGAACACCCGCCTGCTTGGTGTGTTGTCCCGAACGGCACCGCTCGGCTGTATTTCCGACCTGGTCTGCACAATGAAACAGATGGAGCCTGCGCGTGGACCAGAGTAACCACTGGTCCAGAGGGTGGACTGCGGGCAGACTGCATTATCCTGGCAGTGATCTGTGCTTCCGTGTGAATCCACAGATGCCTCTGGAATCTAGACTTTGAGATACAGAGAATTTAGAGAGAAGTCTTTTTCAGGGAGATGCAGTCCCTTCTTCGATCTTTTGCCCCGTAACTCTGAAAGGGCATCATTACGATGCTATGCAAAACCCGGGTGAATTGAATGCACTGGCTTCTATCTCTCGCCTGTGTTAGGCTGACATGGCAGTTCTGTGAGCCCAGAGCCCAAGAGCTGCTCAGCCCTCTGACCATGGGGTAAGCACAGCTACGACGCTCAGGGATGTGCTGGCCCAGGCTCAGCAGCTCCCAGCTCCGAGAGCTGTAAGAAGCAGTTCCGAGGAAGCTGATTCCCATTATGGCTTCTTAGCACTAAAGCATGCAGAGTTAAATGAGTTCTCAAGTCCCTGAGGACACCTGGGATGAGGCTGTGCTCAAAAGCTCTCATTGTGTCTGTTTACCTTTCTGAGGATGATGTCCACTCTCTTTTATGTTTCTAATGCTCTTTTTCTCTCCTGCTTGGTAATTGCCCACGAGAGCTCGAAAATGCAGTTCGCACTCAGTTCACTGCATTATTATACATTTTTCTGTGGCAAATCTCCCAGGGCTGGGGGAGGGGCGTGCAAACTTGTTTACACGGTTTTCCTTTAGGCTCAGGAAGAGTGCCAACAATGCCATCATCCTGCAAAAACTGTCTCTTCCTGGCTGCGCTTCATTTTATTCTGGACCCTAATTAGGTGAAAATGCCACATCTGTGGCTTTTTTAGCATTTTTATTGAAGGCTGGAGGGCACTTTGTGGAACCCGATGTGGACATCATGTGCCAGAGGTGTAAATACACCCTCAGGCCTTCCCTGGTGCATTTCCAGGAGCCTCGTGCTGTTTTTGTTTGATAGTTGCAGCCCAATGAATTGCAGCTCAGACTGATTTATTCTCAGACCATTCCTTTTGGTAGACTTCCAATACTGCTGATTCATTTCTGCAAATCAAATACTTCTTTCTTTGTGATAGCCTCCAGAGCCTACTGCCTACCCTCGCTCACACCTCCACTGTAGCCAGTGCCATGATTACTATATTTATTGCCACAGTCATCGTCACCATCATCAGTAAGAGCAACTACCACTTATTAAATGCTTGCGTTGTGCCAGACCTTGTGCTGTGTGTTTACAGGCGTGATCTCACCTAAATCTCCCCTCCAGCAGCTGCTAAGATTATTTCCTCTACCCGTGAGAACTGGATGCCCTAGAGAAGTTGTGTAACTTACCAAAGGCCAGGCAGGTTAGCAAGTGAATGTCTAGTTGAAGAACAAAGAATCCAGCGCAGTTAGTTTGAGCAGAAGGAGACTTAGTCAGCTTATGGAATTCTTGGGAGGACTGAAGAAACAGTCCCTAGGCCAAGCTTATAGATGTGAGACTCCCAATCACAGTCCAGCCCCGTACTGGCAAGGCAGTCTCCGCTCCTGGTGGGGCACCGGGGCCTCTTGCAGAATAAAGGGGCCACTGCCCCAGGGGCTAAAGCAGAGCCACACTGCTCCTCAGGTAGTCAGTGCAAATCAAGTGGATGTTTTGTGCTTTCCTGTCTCTCCACTCAGTTCAGTTCTGAATTTGAGTCTCCAGCAGCTGCACCTGGTCGGCAGAGCCTGGATCACATTTAGCACCACAGACGAAAGGGAGTCTGGGGAAGGAACATAGTCAGTGCCCAGCGTAGAGCCCAGTGGCCGAGCTGAGGTGTGAACCCAGGTCCATCTGATTTTAGACCCCATTCAGTATACATAACGTTTCCTTGTGTATAACCATCACATAACATTAATACAGCCCTCTCTGTGTTATCGAGAACATATGTCTGGTAATTATATATTTGTGCTTTCAGTGGATATCTGTTATTTTCTTCGCCTGGCTGCATATCAGAACACTATATTTGAAGAATCTCCTACTTTGTAAGACTGAGCCCACTTCTCTTAAGAGAAGCTAAAAAAGCTAGACACACATTCTCGCAGCCTCCCTGGCAAACAGAAGGTGGGTATAATGTAATACCAGGGTGCTACCAATTATATAACTATGCTCTTCGAGGGAAGGGTTGTGTCTTATGTTGTCTTTTCTCTAGTATATTGCTTTTCAGATGACAGGTAGTCGGGAAATCCTTCACCCAGTTTGATTCATTTATTTCACCAAAGTTCACTCAAGATCCAGGCCCTCCCAGAGCACAGCAGTGGAATAAGAACTGCCTAAATCTATGCCCTTCTGTTGGGAGTTATCACCATCCCTTTCCCCGAGCTCCTTGACCAGTGATTTTAGGCTACTTAAAGGAAAATGTTAGAGATGTTTTGTGAATTATCCCGTGGCTACCTTAGATAGATAATAGATGATAGAGTTTCAGATAACATTTATTGAGTCCTTCCTAAGCTCTGCATTCATTGTCTCACTGCACTACATCAACCCTGTGAGAGCTGAAGTAAAGGTCACACGCTGAGGCATGGAGTCAAAATTTAATCCCAGACAGTCCTCCCCAGGGACCTTTCCCTCAAAAATCAGCATGTTACATCTGCTTTAAAAGTATACAGTATTTTCCCCTAATTCACAGTTTTGCTTTCTGTGGTTTCTGTGGTTTCAGTTACCCATAGTCAACTGCAGTCTGAAAACATTAATTGGAAAATTGTAGAAGCAATTCATAAATTTTAAATTGCATGCTGTCCTGCCTAGTGCGCTGAAATCGTGAGAGTCCTGCCCTGCCACACCCAGGGCATGAGTCATCCCTTTGTCCAAGTGTCCACACTGTGCGTTCTTCCCGCCATTGGGCACTTCGTAGCCATCTTGGTGGTCAGGTCCATTGTCCCGGTCTTGCCATGCTTATGTCCAAGTAACCATTATTTTACTGAAGTGCAAGTATGGTGAGGTTGGCAGTTCAGATGCCAGAGAGAGCCCGTAAGTGTTTCCTTTAAGTGGAAAGGTGAAAGTTCTTGACTTAAGAAATGAAAAAAAAATGGATATGCTGAGATTGCTAAGATCTGTGCTAAGAACAAATCTGTCCATGAACTTGTGAAGAAGGGAAAAGAAATCCATGCCAGTGTTCTGAGAGATAACATTCACAGAGCTTTTGTTACAGTATATTGTTGTCATTGTTCTATCTCGTCGTTAGTTATTTTACCGTGCCTGGTGTAGAAATTAACCTTTACCACAGGTGTATAAATATAGTAAAATCATAGTATATGTGGGGGTCAGTACTGCCTGTGGTTTTAGGCATCCACAAGGGGTCTCGGAACACATTCCCTCTGGGTAAGGGTGACTGCCACCCCAGGGAGGTCGGTGCTCAAGTCAAATGAGCACTAATGGGGGGGGCGGGGGCTGGGCATTATGCTGTTAAGCTGGTTTTAGGTAGGAAGCTTTTCTAGTCCCTTTCAGTCCCTGTAGTTAAGGGAGTATTTATTCTCTGTTGGTTATGTGTATCTTAATATCGTAATACCCAGAAAGGCATCAAGAATCTCTTAAACCATTGCTAGTCACTTTATTTCTATAATTTTTTGATAAACAGGAATTTAAAAAAAGATTTTTTTCCCACTAAAAGAAAGTTACTCTTATTGTTAGATTATTTGATTTCAAATGTCCCCTTTTACCCCCTTTAGAAATAAGTATTTATTCTAGATAAATATTCTGAAGCATTTCGTTTGTGTTTAAACCTCTGACCTAAAGTACTTCTTGAGTCTAAACTTAATTAAATTTATTGCCAAGTGGTAAGGGTTGTGGACAGAAATGGAGAAAGTACATTAAGGATAAGCTGGCCTGGAGTTGAAGAATTGTGGCTGTTCTGAATTATAATTGTATCAGAATCACTTAATATATGAGCAGAGAAGTATTCTAAATTACTTACATATGCAGAAAAGATTTTACCTGAATATTGTCTTTCTGGTTTTACCTTATCTTTCTGGGACTTTAAGTTAAAAAAAAAGGTCATTCTAACTGGCTACAATTTTCAGTTTGCAAAGATATATCAGCAGAATGTCCCTTCAAGTTTACCCTTTTAAGATTTGAACAAGTATTTTCAATGCAATACTAATAATAGGTACCGGTTGGAAGGCCAGTTTGTGCTGAGCATTTTAATTATAATCTTACTCAATCTTCACAACAGCTCCTTGGGTAGGTACAATGTCATCCCTGTTTTATAAATGAGGAAGCTAATGGTTAAAACACCCATTTGGAAGTGACGAGGTTGATATTCATTTAATCCAGAAAGTCTAATTACAAAGTGTGGTCATTTACCCATGCTGTTGGTGCGCATTCATTTAGTTAATAAAAACGAAACAGGCTTGAGAACAGAACCTCACACTGTAGCTCAAACATATACTTACTGATACTTGACTGGGCCTGGGAAACCATGAAAAAAACGTGGGAGAAATTATGTAAAAAGACCTGTCCAAGAAGCCAACAAAAGGATTTATTATAAGCAAAATGGGTTTGGGATCCTCGTTTTAACCATCTCCCTCTCCTGGAAAACCTGAGACAGTGAGAATGCTTTATCAGGTTTTCCAGAAAGAAAAATACAGATAAGCTGCCCAGTTCGCCACTGTCAAGTAGGAGGTGAAGACAGCCCTGGAGCCGTGGGCAGTCTTCAGCCCCTCGGACCAGCCTGCCCCGACACGAGCATCCCAGTGGGCCATGGCCTGCCTCCCGCAGCAGGAGCAACAGGCGGAGTCTGCCCGCACTCAGTGTGGCCTCTGCTTCCTCACAGGGCTAGTCTAACCCGTTGCTTTTCCAAACCGAATGTCCAATAGTTTGAGTTTTTTGTTGAACCATTATGTGCATCTATAACTCAAAAATGAAACTGAAAATATGACAATTTCTAATAATATTTGTGTAATTTCTGTTTCTTTAATTCTGCACATGCTGGTTTCATTCATCTTACAACCGTTATTTGTGGTGTACACATTGACAATTGTTACGGCCTTCTGACGCACTTTCCCTCTTATTATCATGAAATGTTGCCTTTCATCTCTGGTGATATTTTTAACCTCAAAGCACATTTTCTTTGATATTGAAAGAGCCATCTAGCATTATCATGCTTGTGTTTTGCACGATTAATCTTTTTCTACCCATTTGTATGCAGTGTGTCAGAGCCTCACTTTAGTCACATTAGTCTTTCCTTCTGTTACTCATTTCTGCATCCTGGTTCTTAAAAAAAAAAAATCCCTCCTAGAACTGTTTCATTAATAAATCTTATAACCACATCACATATATTTTTATCCAAACTGTTAGTAAAAAGTTTGAATAATATACGAGAGTAGCTCTACCACACACACTTCAGCTCATTAATACAAATTTGTTTTACATTTATTCAACTAGCTCTAGACCCACTTAACTCTCTAATTTAGTTTTCATTTCACCTCCCAATCAAAGTGATTATCCATAGCATTTCCAAAAAGGGCGGTCTTAGAGGTGAAATATAAAATATGAATAGCTAACATTTATTAAACACTCTCTATACGACAACCAGTGTTATGAATTATTTATATGAAATATTTAACTTAATCCTGCAAAGTACTGTCAGTATACATATGTTCAGGTGAGGAAAGGGAAGCACAGAGAAGTTAAGCAGCTTCCCCAAGGGTTCACGGAGCAGCAGTGGAGTCAGTCCCTCGGCCTGAGCCCTTCCCCAGCACCCTTACACCTCGCTGCTCCTGCAAAAGCACTGTGTTTGGGGCCGGGCCCGAAGTCAGAGCCATTGGCTAGTGCCAGGCATCAGTTACGTCCTTCAGAGACTGAAGGAAGTAAACCAGATAGTCATCAGTCTTTACACAAAATAGCGTGGTTATTCTTTATGGATATAGATGCCTGATCATTTCTGTACAGAGAAGAGGCCGAGAGAATCGTACATACTATCACATGGAACTTTGGTTAAGGTCCTAGATAAATACTTTCGTGTCTCAGTGGGGGACAGAACTGGAGTTTGAGCGCAGCAGTCTCTATGTGCAGAATTTAACCCTGTCGGGGTCGGCCTCACGGGCATGAAACCCCGGCAGGCAAACAGCACCCCATGATTGGAGTGGCCCAAGCTTGGCGTCATGCTCTGCTGTCCTGACATTCTTAATAATGTGTGCGCGAGGGACATTTCATTTTAATTCCGCACCCCACAAACGATGTCTCCAGTCCTTCTCCCGGTCTCACTGCAGCGGTCCTGGGCCCTAGCACTGACAGAGGGCTTGGTGTCCACAATGCTCCCTAATATGGGGACCTGATTTGGTCCCTTAGAGACAACTAGGAAGCTCTCAGTCTTAGCACTCAGAATGAATGCTGAGTCTCTTGGTTTGGTGGTTGCTTCTCTCTTGTTTCTTGCCTTTTAGACTCTGGAAGAGCGAAATTTTCCATTACATCCTGTTAATATCTTCAGCCAAGTTTGTGTAGGTGAATTCTCCCTAATTGGAGAAATAATGAAACATGTTTATTTAGGTCTTGCATATACAGAGAAGGAAAGAGACATTTCTTAATATGTGGTCTGTTTTTTTCTCTGGGCATTGTTTCTCATGCTAATATTATATATTTTCTACTGGCTATGATGTCAAGTTTTCTATGCCATGGGAGAATTCAGAATTTATATTCTAAATAGAGCAAGGCCTGTTCCTATCCTGTGAAACAATTTCACATTCAACTTCATCTTATTCCCACCACTCCACCCCAGGAGAATAGCTCAGTGATTAAAGAAACCAAATGAAAGTTGTTTTGCAAAGAGCATAGCCTACAAATGCTTTGATATCACAGACTTTTAAAAATCTGTCTTGTTAAATTGACCCACCGTTCTCACAAAAGAAAAAGAGAGGGCATGGTTTACCATTTTATAACATATGCTCCTGCTTCACAAAGTTAGTCGAAGCAAACCTGTCAAATGCCAAAGTGTCGAGTATTAAAATTTCAACAAAATGTCAGGAGAAATGGGAAAACCGGTGAATTTAAGAAAATCTGTCATAAAGATTGCATTGCATGTTTCTTTCTGCCTTTGGGTGACATATGGAAGTTTAAAAATATAACCTAATGACGTGTCTTTATGGTAACAAGTTTATATAACCTAATTGCCACAAAACTGTCATTGCTGGTTAATTTATTAGGGTAATAAAAAGATGTGCTTTTAAAACTGAGCTGGAATGAATTCTGCTCAACAACGCCGATGGCCCCTCAACTCTAAGTTTTCTCTTTTTGACACTTATTTGAAACCTGAGAAGATGCAGGTGGTTGAGTATGCGTACACCATTCCTGACCATTTCCCTTGGAGCATTGATGTGGACGCAAGGACTTAGTCAAGTCCGGGACGGTGCTGAGCACTTTCTGTTTCAGAGGAAACCTGGGTACAAAGGATTGGGAGACAGGAAACAGAGATGAATATGCAGGCCTGGTCACTCATGGAAACTATTAAACCTCCGATCCCACCCACATTTCTTTAGCTTTTATCATTTTGAAATAACTTCAGTTGCAAAAGTCATGAAGTCAGTACAGAGTTCCCTCGGGGGTTCCACCCGCCTTCCGCTAGTATTGGCACTTCCTATAAATGATGCATTGGTCAAGACTAAGATATTAACGTAGGTAAAATCCTATTTACGGAATGAGTCTGTATTAAGATTTAACCATTTTTTCCACTATCGGCCTGTTTCTGTTCAGGAACCGATCAAGATGCATTTAATCATTATGCCTTGATAGTCTCTTTTAATATGACTGACCGTCTCTCAACATTCCTTTTGGTTTCCTAACCTTGGCACTTTGGGAGAGCACTGGTCAAGTGTTTTTAGGGTGTCCCTCAACTTGGGGCTCTCTGATGTTTCTCGTGATGAAGACTGCTCACCCCAAATATTTAACGTGCTTCCTTCAGAATGCACGCCACATTCAGCGGAGCTGACTCCAGTGGGGAGGAGAGCAGGGCGATGCTGAAACATTTGCACTGGACCATATAAAAGCCAGTATGATGAAAACGGGCCAGTTGCCTTATTAGTTTTAAACATTGAATTGTAAATTCATTATCAAGTGAAAATTTTATTTCAGAAAGAAAAATAATACCAATATGTCTGAGATGCTGTGTTTTAATATATGTTGTCTAACTTTATTGTCAAAACAACCCTATGAATTAGGTGTTATTATTATTGTTATTATTAATCTCATCGTTGTCACCACTGCATTAATCATCATCTTTACCTTGGGTTTGAGGCAGTGGAAGCTCAGGGAGCATTCCTTGAAGTTCCCGGTGGTACAGCTCATGATACTGTGAAGTACAGTATGTCATGTGGGTGCCACATGTGATTTTATTTGCATGTTCAACCAAATTATATATTTTTACTAGAGTAATTCATCAATATATTGTCATTGAAGGCAAATTGGAATTTAAGGATGGCTAAAGGTTTGCTGATACATCCATTAAACCTTACTCCATTTAATTAGCAGTAAAATAGAGTAATTTTTTAAAATTGAAAACATCTGATTTTATGGAGCATGTTTTATGACCTAAGAGTGATTAAATGCATCCTGGCCAATATATCTGATGTTACGTATCTTCTCGAGTTATAATTAATCAAGAATGTTACTTATTTCCGTGAGATAACGTTCATGCCGACAGTAATGCGGTCTGCGTGATACTAAGCCGGCATCACAAGCAAATTATACCTCTCTGAAAAATGTGAGTAGGCCCTTAATTTGTGGACTGGTGCATCTTCAAATGGCTATTTTTAATATGCTACTAAGTTAATTTTTAAAATCTTCTCTTGGCATCTTTGATGAATGATGTTTTGAAAATCTTTTCTAGTGAATCTTTCTGAAACGTTTTTTCACCATTTGGAATCAAAGGCAAGGCAGTGCATCTATGCGACACATGAGATATTTTGAGCCCCTAATAAAAAATCACTTTAGAGGAACATGGGATGAAATAGAATTTGCAACTATTTCAAATTCTCCCTTGAATTCTTATCATTATGGCTGGCAACTTTCCACCTTGTGGACCGAGGGCAAGTTTAAATTAAAAGCTGTGTGTACTTAGGTTTCAATCCCAAGCACATAGTTCTACTGTCTGTGTCCTGACAAGCTGGAATTTTGGGCTTTCTCTTTCAGAACCTGGTATCGGCTTTCTGTGCCAGTATCATAAGGTTTAGTTGAAATTGAATCCTTAAAGCTTTAGGATTTGTGTATTAATATATTCCCAGATTTAATTTTGTCTAGTTTATTTTTAAAAAGCATGGCATTTAACAAAAAATCTCTAGATGTGTTAGTCGTTAGTACTTTAACTATTTATTTAAAGTTTCTTATGTAATATTACATTTGATTTTAGTCTTCCTAGTTTAAGTATAGAATTTTGACTATATAATTCTTCTCTAAAGAAGAATGGTTTACCTGAAAGGTGGGGCTGCTCATATCTCTTGCATGAAGGTTTTTTTACCCATTTCAGTATTAAAACAGAAAAATATGAGCAAGTATTGACATTAGGTAGTAGTGGATTCTGTGTGGTATAGATATTCTACACTTTCCACACAGCTAACTTGTACCAATGATTTTAATACACGTGCTCTTTGATTTTGTGAAATCCTTCAGAGGACTGGTTTTGACAAAGAAATCAATATTTTGACACGTAAGTCTTAGGACAGTTTCAGGTTACTCTGATAGCATAAAAGGATGCATTCTCAACAGAGCAAACAGGAGTCACGAGGCTGGAGAACACTTGAGAGAGTATAGGAGGTTTGGTGGTGTTAACACCTCACCCATCTTGGATGAGAGACTGTCAGGACACAGGACGCCCCACAAGGGGATGAACAAACCTGTTATACCTACAACTGCAACACAGTTAGTGCACATGGCTGGGAGGACCAGTGTGCAAATGCGTGCAAACAGCACTTCAGAAGGCAAGGGGCAAAGGGAGCCTGAGAGAACCCTCGCTGCTTGCCACAGGATTAGGAAGCAGACATCTCATTCATTTAATAAACAAATTATCGCGTCTGTGTTTGGTCATGGTCCATAAATATAAATATACAAAGTATAATTATTTTTACCATCCCTTCCTCCTACCTCAGGGATAATCAGTATTTATAGATTATGCACCCGCCTTAAGAAGTTTTTTCTATACATGCTGTTTTACAATCATCCCTCAGTCCTATGTATCTCATGAGTATCCTTTAGTGTCAGTACTAATAGATATCACCCACTTTTCGACACTTGCGTAGTAATCGCATTATATAGATGTGCTATAGTCGTCATCCTATTACTGAACCTGTGGGCCTTCTCTGGATTCTGCCGTCATGCCCAGGGGAGGCAATGGAAGCGCACTGTCCACCTATCTTTGCACTCTTGCATTTTGTACGATATGACAGTACTTCAGTAGAACCAGAATTATGGGTTGACAGGAATATTTTGGTATAAAATATTTATAGATATTTCATGTTGTTTTCTAAAGAACTGTGTAAATTACAAACTTTCAGATGGTTTGTTTTATCAATATTTAAATTTCTTTTTACTAGTCTGATCAATAGAGATTGTTTTCTCTAATCAACTTGCATTTTCCTCTGACCACTAATCAATTTGAGCATTTCTTCAGATATTAACCAGGTAATTGATAATTTGGGGACAAAAGCATGCTATGTTTTTCTTCCTTTAAAAATGCATCCTTTATACTTGAGGATGGGTAACCCTTTCCGTTCATCCTCTGTCTTTTCCTTTGGCTTAGAGTGAGTTCCATCGTGGAGAAGTTACACTTCTTATGTGATCTCATCAGCTGCTCCTCTGCTTTCTTACCTGGAAGAGGTTGTGCTTTTCTTATGAGATTTTGCTGCTGCAAGATAATGAAAAAATTTTCTTAGTCTTATATATTCTTCCAGTATATTGTTATAACCCATTATTTTATTTCCATAACAAGTCAAACTCCTTAAATTTTCTGGCAGAGTTCTAAGTGCCAGTCAGCTCCTAGGCTATATAAGGAATAAGCCTCTGTACTCTCAGTCAAAGGAACGGATGGAGTGGGCTGTCCACGTTTAGCCAAAGTGTAATGTATTAGGCTGCAAACTAATTTCTGTTTTACTCTCTGGGCTGCCATTACTGTAGAGACATTTAAAATATTAAAAATTACTTAAGCTGTTCCTGCTTAAATAAAATCACATTAAATCACAATAAGGTCCTTTAGGCTGGGAGATTTTATGGGGGGAATCACATCACTATGTAAAATGTTGGCAGAGACTGCAAGCTTAAATAAATCTACGAGAGCCACTTAGCTCATGTGCAGACTGCAGATGGGGAGAATGACTGGGTGGGTCCGTTTTATCAAACCTCAGATCTGCGGAGGTTGTCTGGTGGTCCTTTTAGCAGGATAATTTGGACACAAAAGGGTAACAGCAGAAAAGAGTTGGTTTGAGTTGGGGTTAGTCAGGAAATATCCAGTGACATCTAGGGATCCACTCAGTTTACAGAAATGTATCGCTACTGACTATATATCCCATACACAGAGAATTACAATAGACAGCAGTTATTAAAAGCTAATTATGTGATAGGCTCTGTTCTGTGAGCATTCCTTGACTATGTAACTTGATCGTCATAAGAAGGGTACGAACTATAGACTGTTCTTTTTCCTGTTTTCTGGGTGAGGAAACAGAGGTGTAGACAAGTAAGTCGCCTACCTAAACGAGCACAGGCAGAGACGGGGGAGGGGGCAGTCTGGCCCCGGGAACTGTGACTCCAGGGCCCCAGGGCTCAGCCACCGCACAGAGTGTCACCACGCCTAACAGCCCCACTCCGAAAAGTGGCACAGAGAACATTTTTGGAGCACTTCATATTTTTCAAGATAATTTCACAATCTTAACACATTTAAGAATCCCAGCCATCTGCTGAAACTCCCCAAAGCTAACTTTCTCATCCTGGTTTTATAGACTGGGGAACTGAGGCACAGAATTTTTAACTAAGTTGTCCAAGGCTGCAAAAAAAGCTAGTGCCAGATCCCAGGACAGAAGGCAGATATTCGGTTCTTTCTAGAGTGATCATTTTCTCTCCCTCCCAATTACAGCAGCGAGGACCACATTGGCACAGTAGCTTTAACCATGCCAACATTCTGATTTTTTTTCTGTATTTATGTATTTTAAAATTACAGTTCACATTTAATATTATTTTATTTTAGTTTCAGGTATACAGCATAGTAGTTAGACAATCATATATTTTACAAAGGCTTCCCCCACTATTTTCAGTACCTACCTGGCACAATACAGTTACTACAATATTATCGACTCTATTTCCTATGCTGTAGTTTATATCCCTGTGACTGTTTTTTTTTACTACCAATCTGTACTTCGCAATCCCTTCACCTCTTTCACCCAGTCCTCCAAATCCCCGCCGCCCTGGTATTTACTCTGGTATTTATTTGTTTAATGTCCATTTCCCCTTTAAGGTGTGTTCTCCACTAGAAGAGGGACCGTGTTTATGTCACTCAACACTCGATATCTAGTGGTTAGCACAGAGCATGGCACCGAGGAAACATGCAGTTACATTTGTTGATACAATAAACTAATTTTGTTTTCAGGTTTTTTTGAGTATAAGTATTCTTAAAGTACAGATTGCTAATGCTAAGATCAACTTCCTTCTCTCCCATTTGCCACCTTTCTACACTCCTAAAGAGAAAAACAACCGGAAACACTAAGGAAAATGTAAAGTGACTATTTCAAGCATCGACAGTCAAGAGTGTTTTTGTTCGTTTCATAAAGAATTGTCCAGATGAAGGGGCCTCTGCACTTCACTACTGAGAAAGAACTGAGGGAAGAAAAGTTTGCCAGCAAATGTATTTAGAGCGAAACAGTTATGAAAGATTTTGCAGTAAAGACTTCAAAAGTGATTGATGTGCTAGAATTCAGTTGGGAGCATGTGTAGCGTGTGTGGAGATAGAGATACACCAGGCAGATATTTGCAGCCAGAGTGGAAGAGAATACTCATCTGTTGTTTTTTTTTTCAATGGGGGCTCTCAGCTTAAGAAAGACCAGAGGAAATCAGAGACCTGGAATTTTCTGGAAAAGGTCAAGGGTTCTCAACAGGGAGGTTCCAGCTACAAGGGATTGCTCATTTTCTGGGTGACTTCATGTGAGTCTGGAGAAGTATATGTAAAAGAGCAATAGGTTATCGTTTTGAGAATAGAAATCAGGAGCACAACTCAGAGAATGAATGAAGAGGAGTCCCAGTGAGTGTAAAACTGTAATCCCACCTTCTCTGTCTTACCACCCCAAACACTGTGTCCATCAGGAAACAGTCCTCCCCTGCCCCTGCCCGCTCTCAGGATGGGGATGTGGGGTGAGATGCACACAGAGAATACAGTCTCTGTGAGGAGAATGTGCATCTGTGTGGCTCACCTAGTACAGGGTCTGCCTCATAGTAATTATTGATAAATAATTGTTTTCAATTGAGAACTCTTCTCTCACCTGTGCCCGGGCTTTGGCACACTTATCCTCAGTAATGCTAAAAATCCCAAGAGCCAAAGTTGCATTTCAGGTGTGGGTTCACTAAGAATGAGATCGTCTCATATCCATATCGAAACCAAGAACTTACATTCCCGTGACATGGCTGGTGCTGTTAGTAAATAGATGTTGGCTGAATTGATGGGTGAATGGCCAGATAAATGAATAAAGGTGACACCTATGGCACCACAAGAGAAGCCTCAGGCAAATTCTACACTTTTTGAAATCGCAACTTGTAATAGTAAGGACAAACTGAGCATGTGTGTTCCACTCCACTTCTTACCCCCCATCGATTACATGCCACCATGTAACGGATGAGAACTCCAGACACCCATCTGTCTTTTAAAAGGTTAAAGACATGAAGATGTGGAGAGAATAATAAGAATATCTCTTAAGGATAAATGCTTCATCCACATTTATCAGGTTGATTTTATAGCTGTCTTTGCGATTAAACAGCTCCATCTCTTTAATCATCTAGTTGACCACATAATTTCCTAAATGAGTGTTTATTGGATTTGGAGGAATGGACCTTTATCAGAATTTTAGAGCCGCCCTAAATCATCACCCCAGAAAAATGCACGCATATTCTTTAACACATTTTTGCATGTAACCTAAAAGCCTTTGCTGAGCCCTTGGAGGCACTGCATGTACCCAGGTTAAGGAACTTTGTTACAATGGGAACATTTTAACACCGACTGCATATTTGATGTTACTGTTATGGTTGTTATCACATGTTATAATATATGTTATTTTATTATTACATATTGCTGATTTATTGGTGTTAGGTTTAGATGACATGAGAGTTGCTTCAAGGCATTCTGTGGTTGAGGGGGTTAGCACCACCCAGTAAAAAGTTCTGTGATGATAGAAATAGCTCTTGGAGAGCCGCACCTTCTAGTATGGCAGTCCCCTGCCACGGGTGGCTGTCGAGCCCTTGAAATGTAGCGAGTGCACCTGAGGATCCAAACTTTTTCTGTTATTTTATTTTAACTAATTATTGAGGGGCAAGTCCTATTGTACTGGACAGCACAGGACAAATGAATGTAGTGTCCAATAAGGTGATCATACTTAAAGCTGGGCGATGGAAATCTGACTGTTATTTAAGCTGTTTTCTTCATTATACAAGATGGCATGAAAGTAGGTTTACAGTTCACATGGAAAATAATACGATAGTTAATAATAATACGAGAATAAACTGTTCCACATACTCACAACTGTAAGTCTACTTTTGCCCTGCCCAGTATGTTTGGAATAGTGCGTTCAAAGCCAGTGATAGAAGGACAAATACTGTATGATTCTGCTTGTATGATGTATTTAAAAGACTCAGACTCATAGAAACAGAGTAGAGTGGTGGTTGCCAGGGGCTGGGGGTTGAGGAAAATGGGGAGTTGCTGTTCGGCAGGTAACAAGTTACAGGTGTGCAGGTAAGGGGTCCTGGCGATCTGCTGGACAGCATTGTGCCCGTAGTTCACAGTGCTATGTGGCCCACGCAAAAATGGTTAAAAGGGTAGATCTCATATCAAATGGTCTTATGCCAATAAGAAATGAGAAAATTTCCAAAATGGAAAAAATTCAGAAAATTTGAGGGAAAAAAACACTTGAATACCCAAAGGGAGATGAAAAGGTTAAGTGTTAAAAAACCCTTCTTCGTTTGGTGTCCATCCTGAGCTCCCTCTGAAGGATGGGCAGAGGTTTGTTGGATCTTCGGCAGCCTTTCCTCATCAGAGATCGCCAGGACACCGGTGAAGGGGATGCACGGCAGGACTGGGGGGGCTCTGGGTACCCAAGAGTTGCCGAGTAGAAAATGGAAGTGGAAAATTTGTCAAAGTGACAAATAGGCTTATATGATCGGATTGTGGGGTGGGTGTGGAACAGTGATTTATAATTTACCGCTGGTCCCCTGCCTTGGGTGCCCTTCTTGCCTTATCTGCAGAGGAGGGCACGAGTTCGCCTCATATCCTTTTCTTCCTCCTGCATCTGTATGGCGATAATGCCATTTCGGTGGCACTGCTGGTGAGCAGGGCTCCCGTTACCGAGCACCTCCTGGAGTCAAAGCGCTGTCCTCAGTGCCCGCACGCTGGCAGCCGTCCCAGCAGATGTTGTGATCTCTCTCTTACAGCTGTAGGAGCCGAAGCTCGGAAAGTGCATGTGACTCACCCAGGGTTGCTCAATTCAGCAAATGCAGATGCTGGGATTCAGACCCAGCACCACCTGTTTCCTAGGCTCATGCTGCTTCTACTGTAAAAGATGAGAAGGGAAATAGAGTGGGAGGGTCCTCCTAAGCTGCCATTTGGGTACAAGTGTCTGTGTATCAGCTTCTTCCCTTGTCCCGCAGTACTGTGCTGGGGCTTTTGGAGTCAGATAGAGATGTGTTTATGTTAGAGCCCGTGGCATTTTTACATAGGTTTCCTTTGAGGCCCGCCTTCCTTCCCCCCCAGTCAATAAAACCCATCTCTTTTTACCCTTGTAAAATCCTGAGAACAATCGATCTCATCCCACCCTGCGGCAGCAATGCACAGACACTTTATTTGCACCTCATCGTAGAGCCTCTCATTCTCATTCCGCGTGGTGAGTGTGCATTCACCCTCACATTTATAGCGCGGTGCGGTCCTTAAAGCTTGATCGAACTCACATCTCAACCGTCTGTTTTCTCATTTTCAAAGGTCAGATTTCCTTTTCACCAGAGCATTGCCTGTCCTGACCAGAAAGGTTGGTGACTCAGCAGTGCTCCTGACACTTTGCACCGAAAGCTAATTCCCCCCGATAGGTGCACTACAGTTCAGTCCTCGACTCCTGGAGCCAGGAGTTCCTTGCAAATGCAATCGGTAAAAAGCTGGACACTTAGGTTCTAAATAGAGATTTATGGAATATTTGAGCACGTCGTTAAGGAGGACAAAGGAATTTATAAAGTCCAATGGAGGTGATGTGGCTCTCCATAAAATAATTAAGTTGCTTTTCCTTACATAGGTTACAGTTCATACTCTCAATGGTCATTAGGTTCCTAAAGAGGTAGAAATTTTGTGGAGGGAACTTTTTTCATTATAGAGATCTGAAATAAGACAGGCCTGACTCCAATAATAGTAGACTGTATTTCCAAGGCTGTGTTTGACAATGTGTGGTCCCCAGGCCGACAGCATCAAACCGATGTGGGATATTTGCTTAAAATGTAGACATCTGGACTCCAGCTTAATGAGTTGGATTCTTTAGAAGCAGGAACCCAAGCAAAAAAAAAAAAAAATAAGGACAGATAAGGAAGTCATTTGTAAGGTGATTAAATGACATAAACTCTACCAAGTTAGCAGCAGGTATTGAGTTCTCAGTACTTTTGCCTCTCTTTGTGCCCCTTGCCCTCCTTCAGGATCTTTGCAGTGCTTTTTCCACCTTTGCCCTCTAGAATGAATGCACTCTGCACGTTCACACTGTGGCACAAACAACTGACCTCCATTCCCAGCGTTCCCCCTCCCAGGAGCAGCCTTTACAATTTAACCGATGCTAAACCCTGCACTTCATTTCAACCAAAGAGTGGAGCGCTAGTGCTGCGATATGACTTGAGGCAGGGAGGGGAGATCATTGGAAGTGGTGGGCAGTGAAGTCTAAGTAATCGATATAAGTAATTTATCATTATTCTGGCTTGAAAGGGCCAGCTATTAGTGATAAAATACCACACATCTGCACGCCACAATGATACAATATGGAGCACGTTTGAAAAGCACATATCCTTATTTCAATGGGTACCAGAATTTATGTATGAAAATCTTCTCGATATCCAGCACGTGTTGACTGAGCACTCAGAATACATTCACAGCTGAAAGAGGGGAACCAACATAACAGGAATGGAATGAAATTCGAGAATGGGACTTCTAAAATATAATAGAGGTCATCTTGTAGGTATATTGCTCTGTGATTACTGTGCGATTAATTTCTCTTTGCTTAAATGTTAAAATGTTTACAGACATAATAAGCATACATCTCAGAACCATAAAAAGGCCAAAATCCTTAAAACTCAGGAAATAGGAATACACACATGAACTCTGCAGTCATGATTATATTTCTTTAAATTATTAAGATTATTAATATTATATTATTCTTGAAATATTAAGGAGGTGTGTGAAACTTCCTATAAGTTGCACAGAATGTAAATGAGTGTCAAGGCCTGCATTGTCCACCATCGTGCTTTTGCTTTTGTTTTTGTTGATGTTTATCTGTGACGTGTCTTAGGATGCTGGGACAGCGTCGATATTTTAAATGATTTCATTTTACTGAGCACCAGCTCCTGGAGACATCGCCCTTCTCTTGTAGGCTTTCTCTGTGTGCCTAGCACTTAACTTAGGGTAGGTGAATAGAGAGGGCCAGTGCTTGCTGCTCCCTGAAAGACCAAAAGTGCTTTTTATGTGTTTCATTTAAAACAATGCCTAAAGTCATTTGGGAGTACTTTAAGGCAGAAAGTAAGAAAGGGTGATTTAGTGGAGAGTAGTGAGACTGAGGAGATCAATTTTGTAGTCCAGCTGAGTGACTTTAGGAAGCCACTTCTCCAGATCGTGACCTGTGTGGGTGGACCCCTAATGCTCCAAGTTCCATCAGGCACCCTGGCTCGAACTAAACTGCGACTGGTTACGGTTTAATAGCTCCCAATTTTGCCTCAAAATTGAAATGTGTGCTTTTCAAATCTCCTACCCATTATATCATTGAGACGTACAGATTTGTGGTGTTTTACCACTAATAGTTGTACCTTTCAAACCAGAGTAATTGCAAACTACTTATATCAAGTTTTATTTTTAGAAAAATAAGACTAGTTTAGGGAAGTGCCATTTATTCAGTCTCAGAAACTCTCGTAACTATTTTTCGCTTGTGCATCACCATAAACCAGTCGTCATGATGGCTGTTTGCTAAAGCTAGAAATGGTAGAGTTAGTGAAAACATGTGTTCACACCCAGAACTGTAAAAAAAAAAAAAATCACGTGACTTCAATTTAAATATGTCTTTCCAAGCCACTGTTGCTAGGTCTTCTGATTTTGCAAGGGAAGCTAGATACCTAAATTTTTATATAAAATTATTTTTAAGCAACAGCTGTCAATTATAATGTTAGTCCCTGGGCCAGCAATTTGTAACCTCTGTCCTAATCATTTAAACTTGATCTCTTCACACATGTTGTATTCAAGTCATATGTCTAAGAAATAATTATAGAATACTTACTACAGGCTATGATTTATGGTAGTATCTGAGAACTAGCTCTGCTCACGCTCTCTAGGAGTTTCCTAAATAATGAAGGATGTGAGAAGCAAATAGTTTCTAAATCTCCTTTTTGTGTTTCAGACTGAGCTAGATAGATGCTGTAAGAAATAACAAACATATAAAATGTGATTTTCTGTTTACCCAGGAGTATTCATGCATTTATGTGTTCAAGTGTTTTAACTGTCTGTTATAGGTCAAGCACTCTCCTCAGCACTGGAGATAAGCAGTTTAAAAAATGTTTTTTTGCCCTTGAGAAAATTAAATTCTACTGGAAGAAGCATACAATAAACTAATAAATATGTGGGAAGTGGTAATATGGGCTATGAAGATCATATGGTAATGTAGAGAAACAGAGTATTATGGGAAAGGCTGATCATGCACAACCATTCCAAAAAGGGAAGATCTGTACAGAGACCTAACGAAAGTTAGGAATTGAGCCATGAGTATACTCTGGAAAGATCTCCCCTAGGGAAAAATAGAGTGAGTGCAAAGGTCCTAGAGAAACCAGTTAGAAGATCCTTGCTGGTAGCCTGGAGAAGAGACTTGATAGCTCGGACAAGGTGTAGTTGGTGAGAAATGAACGGATCTTGGGTGTGTTTGAAAGGAAATACCTGTAGTGTCTGCTGACGGTTCAGTTGGGTAGCCTGAGAGAAATGAAGAGGCAAGGATGACTTAGCAATTCAAAGAATAAAGGTTTCATTTCCTGATATAAGGACCGCTATGTGAAGAACAGGTTTATTTTAGACATGAACATTTGCATTTCGAAGATGTCATGTTTGAGGTGCCTCTAAACATACAAGTCTAGATGAAGTGTCAAGAAGGGAGTTGGACTCAGCAGATAAGACTGTGCTAGAGATGGCAACATGAAAAGGGAGACAAGAGAAAGAACTCAGGTGAGTGGAGCAGATTTGAAGACCTATGGTGTTCAGACAACGAAGGCCTTGATGTGACCTGGAAGACCCGAAAACTGCTTCGTGAGGAGATGGCCTGTGGAGGAGGAGGAGGAGCTGTGGGGCAAGTGTGGTTTGAGGCAGCAAAGCCCCGACGTGCACAGAAGCACAGAGGCTACAGGTGAGGGTTAACAGCTGAGGAATAATCACGAAGACTTGGGTCTTCTGTCTTCCCCCACCTTTCAGGACAGTCCTGAGTATTTCTGATACATAGGAATCAATTCTAAAGATGGTCTGTGGCGGAAGGGAGAGAGAGAAATAGATGTTGGCGCATGAAAGTAGAAAAGGTTAGTACAAAAAGGCTGCTAAAATGCATTCCATCAATGGAACAATGGGTGAGGTCAATTTTGAGAAGCTCAATTGTTCAACGAGCTTCTCAAAAAAAAAACATGAAAAGAACAAAAAAGTAGAAATGTGTTGTCTGTTTGAAGTGACTCTGAAAGTCACAGAACCAGTGGGACTCCGTGGGGGCGTTCAGCCCAGAAAGGCAGAACGTCTGTGTCTGTGACTGAGAACGCTCCTGCGCATGAGTTGAAAAGGGACCCTTACTGGGTCTTACTTTTTTCATGATTATTTCCCCATAGATACTGTACTTGGCTGTGCAAGGGATGTCTTTATGGAGCACACATTTGCGTTGGGATTTCCAAGAAGGTAAAAGAATACAGGCATCCGTCGGAGAACAGCTAGTGCAGCGTGTGTTTAGAATATTGATGCCCCCGGCACTTCACGGTTTTGACTTTCACCGTAAATAAGAGTTCTGTGTTAGTGCTTTCTCCCTGAACATGTCAGGAGCTGCTCCTTCCCGGAGTGGGGGAACCTGTTGCAAAGATTTTAGTGCAGCAGAGCTTAAGTGCAGTCCACATAGCAGAGCGGAGGATCGGTTCTGTTTCCACATGGCCCACGCACAGGTCCCGACTCACCCGTTTTCATAGCTTGTCCTCTCCTTGTCTCATCTGGAAAAATGGGATCGCAACGCCCAGCTACTGTGGACCTCGGTTTTAAATGAACAAATGAAGTATGCCAAAGGTTAGGACACTCTCTGGAACAGAGTGCACATTCAATAAATATGAAGTATTTGTATTATTATGAATATTACCTAAATGATGTTGACAGGAAGAAGGAGGGTGCATGACTGCTTTCCCTAAGAAGCCCACGAAAAGAGGAAACCATGAAGATTATTGTACTTTAATGGAAGTTAAGTTCTTCTGACTCATAGGTCACATGTAAATGAGTGTTTCCCAGACTTAAGGATATATTTTAGAGATGACCCAAAATAGTGGCAACAGTCTCAGATACCTGTGGGAGTTAGGCAGGAAAAGAGCATAAGTGAAGCTGATCGTGCAGGCAGGGAAAGGGGTGGGGGGCTGTGGAAAACTCCATGAGCACGTTGCCCTTCCTCCACAAGCGGGCCTGCAGCAGCCGCCCCGCGAGGTTCTGGCCACACAGGACCAGCCAGGTCAGGAGTGCAGGCCCAGAGGGACCACGCTCTCTGAGCTTTCTAGGACTTGCATATTCAGTTATGTGAAATTAAGACATGAAATGTTTGGTGGGTGAGTTAAACAGTGTTTTAAACACTGTAAGTGGTTCAAAACAACACATCTGCAGGTCCGATTTGATCTGTTTATCACGTCTCGGGAAAATGGCAATAAGTAAAACTCAACAGACAGGAAATAATTTAATTAATTAACGAATCATTGCATTCCTGTCATTGTAAAACAATTTTATGCATTTTTATGACTCTTCTTTGGGTCAGTAAACAGGACTTTTGGGGCCTCTTCCCATTCGTAGATCCTCGGCACTGACATATAAAGTCTCTCTCCTTCAATATTGTATCAAAGAGCCGTTGTCCCTGCAAGCAGCTCTGGAATAAGCTCCACTGCAAAGGCAGATTGTGGTTCTGTTTCTCACCTTCCCATCCGTGCCTTCTTTTGAAAGAAGTTCGGAACAATGGGCTTTTAAAATGTCTAGTCCACAGGTGCATTAAAGACTATTATGAGAGATTAGACTGTGCCTTGTTTTATCTTTAGGTACATAATTTAGAAATTTAGAAATGGCTAAAGATAGGTAGGTAGGTATACACATAGAATAGATACCGTTATTACCAGATAATTCTTTGTATGTGATATAAATGTATATTAAATGAGTGGCCATTATTTTTACCTTGTCCTCAGACTTTGAGGTCATCCTAAAAGTGTACTTTCAAGAAAGTTTCTGCCTAGACCGTAGCTAAGAAACAAAGAATTGTCAAATATCCACTCTTTTATATTCTGAGCATTGATTCTTATCAGAGGGGGGGATGGAGACAAGAATATGGCTTAACACATCCTTGGTACCCAATCTGACCAGCTGTCGGAGCTAAAAGGAGAAAGAAGTGGGAAAAAGTGTAGGAATACCAACCTTAGAACTCTTAAGTAATAACAACATAGTGTTACATGATATTTCTAAAAGAAGACCAGGAACATTATTTTATGTGCACTCTAGAAAATTCGTAGCAAAGTAGAGGCCGATTTTCTGGAAGGGTGAAATTTGGTGTCAATGGCTCTTCCACCAACCTGGTTGTCCCGGGGACATCTTCAATACCCAACCACGTGGCTACTCTTCCAGGTGAGATTTTCCAGTGTGTGATGGAGGTGACTGCTGCCTATCAATCTTCAGTTTCATTGCCATCTCCTTGGAAGGAAGATTCTTAAAGTGTTTGGACTACTACCTCTTTTCTCTCTTTACAAGTAGCAGAAGATTTAGTTCCTTGACTTAAAGACTCTGAGTACCTGGTCTTACCGAAACACCAAACTGAATTCACGAGTAGACAGGAGAGCAGATTTTTTTTTTTTATGATCCACAGCCAATGGGAAGTTGCAGCACACAGCTCCTCCTGGCAAAATGACGGATTTACAGAGTCTGGCTGCAAAGTCCCTGGCACGTTTTGGCAAACGGAGATAGTATGTCTGTTCACATTCCTCTTTCTAGGTAGGCCATCCCAAGTCACGTATGCTCCTATAATTATTTTTAACTCTGCTTCCACACAAGCCAGAACTCTCAAAACTGGAGCTAAATTCAAATTTACCAGCACTGGAATTGATAGTCTGAGCTAAGCCTACTTACTGCTTAACAAAAGGATAGGAGACCAAACAACACTTCTCTAACTCAATTTCTCCTTTACAGTGAAAACTGCTCAGTTATTTTCTCTTTGTAACCTGGTAATTTTTTCCTCTGAATTTTTCAGAAAGAGCTTCTTGAAAATAATATATTCCAATGCGACACACTGCTGACCAAATCACCTTGCTCTTTTCTGTTTGATAATTAGTCCTATGATTTTAGCCTCGCCGCAGACTTCGTTATCCTGAGCTTTAGCCATATGATTGATATGGTAGATGAAAACTTAGTGGAAGATTCTAGACATCGGGTGGTCAACAGATTGGAAGGAGGAGAGTGGAGAACAGAAACTGCTTAAATTATTATGAAAGAAAGGATTTGAGGAGGCCAGTCAGAGAAACTTCTTTGATACCATTAATTACCTTTCTCAAGTTAGATGCATTGTAGGAAGGCAAACTTTTAATGTTAAACTATGAAGAAAAGCAAATAAGAACACGAACAAATGCACTGAAGAATATTTTTGACGTTTCAGATCAGTAGTAACATGGTTGAATTCCAGTTATTGGAGAAGACATCAAACTTATAATGAAAAGTCTGTGTGTCCCTTGGCAAGTCCATTCCCAAAGGCAAAAAGAAACTTGCCCCCCCATCACATATATTAGCTGTTTATTTATTTTTTCAGTTTTATTGGAACATAATTGATATAAAACATTGTATCAGCTAAAGGTGTCCAACATAATGATTTGGTATTTGTATATATCGCAAGATGATCACCATGTAAGTTTAGTTAATACTTATCATCAGTCATCTCTCATAGTCCGTTTTTTTCTCGCGATGAAAACTTTTAGTATCTTCTCCCTTAGTAACTTTCAAATAAATGATGCAATATTGTTGCCTGTAGTCAGCATGTTGTACATTACATCCCTAGAACTTCTTCATCTTGTAAGTGGAAATTTTTATCTTTTGGATGTCTTACTCGTCTCCCCCACCACCTACTACCCACCTATAACAACCACCAATCTGGTCTCTGTTTCTATGAATTCAGTTTACTTTTTTAGATTTCTCATGAGTGGGGGCATGCAGTGTTTGCCTTGCTCTGTCTGACTTATTTCACTTAGCGTAATGCCCATCAAGGTCCACCCCTATTGTTACAAACAGCTACTTTTTATGGCTGACTCATATTTCATTGTATATATATCACATCTTTATCCATTCATTCGCTGATGGACTTCTGTTGTTTCTGTATCTTGACTATTGTAAATCATGTTACAATGAGCATAGGGGTGCAGATATGTCTTTGAGATGGTGATTCAGAAATATATCCAGAAGTAGTTGCTAGATCATATGCTCATTCTATTTTTAGTTTTTTGAGGAACCTTCATTCTGTTTTCCATGGTAGCTGCACCACTTTACATCCCTACCAACAGTGCACAAGGGTTTTGCTTTCCCCACGTCCTTGCCAGCACTTGTTAATTCTGTCTTCTTGGTGACGGCCGTTCTAACAGGTGTGAGGTGATAATCTTATGGTTTTGATTTGTGCTTCCCTTGAGGATCCTTGATGTTGTGTGCATTTACATGTGTCTGTTGGCTATTTATGTATCTTCTTTGGAAAACTGTGTATTCAATTTGTCCTTTTTTTATATGATTGGTTGTTTTTTAGTATTGAGTTGTATGAGTTTGTTATATATTTTGCATATTAACCCCTTATCAGATATATTACTTGCAAATGTGTGAGTCCATTCCGGAGGTTGCCTTTTCATTCCGTTGGTGGTTTCTTTTGCTATGCAGAAGTTTTTCTAGTTTGATGTAGTCCCACTTATTTATTTTTTAAGCTCTCTAATTTCTAGTAACATCTTGATAATTTCAATTACCCCATATAAAGACTGCAGTTTCCGTTTTCTCTTCTTCCCTCCCCCACCCTTAGGCCCTGAGAAGTCTCATGTTTCCCATCATAAGTTATGTTTTTATTTCATGCTATTTAAATAATCAGACTATATAATTTGTTCTTTCCAGTTTAAAGGAAACATTTTATTTTTTTCTTGTATAAATTGTATCTTGAAGGAAATGGAAGTATTCACTCATGTGTATGTGAAATCTGTACTGTATGTGCAAATTTTAATGCATATTCTTATCTACACAATCTAAAAAATAAAACTTTTTAAAATATTATTTTTAGGGGAAATTGTTGCTTTTATAACTTCTTCATTAAGAACAATTCAGTGGTCTCACGGAAGGAGCTGCCAGTTTCCCTGCTGGAAATCTATTTCCCAGAGTAGAGTTGGGCATGATAACCTCTTTGCAGCCATAAAGAGAAACTGGGAACTATATCAGAATTGCTAAGGCAAGTTATTCTAACAACAAAACCCAAAGAAATACGAAGGCAGGCGTCCCCAGGGCTGGAAGTTGCCGCATGTACACCATCAAGTCCAGGGACACCATAGGTATCACTAATTTGTCCCCACGGAATTGGGTCGATTTCTAGCTTCTAAAAAACAAGATCTGAGGACACTGATTCTGTCATAAAAATAAAAGTTGCTATCTAGGACCATACATTATACTTTCAAATACACTTCTAAATGTGCAAACTTTACCTCAAGCAAAGATGGAAGAGAGCGCAGCCTGTCCGTCCAGAAATTCGGAAGACGTAGTTAACTAAAATTGTACCTAGTCCCTCACAGGTTCCACAAGTCCTCCCTCGAAATGGCTCCTAGCTTCCCCTCGCCCACCCCACAGATACTGCTCTAGTCTGAGTCTTCGTCAGGTCTGGCTAGGACCGTCGTAGCTTCTTAGACAGGCACTGAACAGCGGAATGCCTCCCATCTGAAAAGAAAAACAGCAATGACACGTGAGATGTGTAAATCAATCAGGCCCCACGGGAAGAGGACACAGCAGCTTCTGCAGCAGGCAGCCTGTACTCAGCTCCAGAGCACCAGTGCCAGGTGGTTCCATTTTGTTTCATCTTTTCCAAGAGAAATTAGCAATCTCCCTAATTTCAAATGTTAACAGTAAGTGATATCTGGAGGTCAAGCCAGACCTGTAGGTCCGTGTTTGGCAGCTTCTGACCCTACAGCTCCCTGCTTGTAGGTTTTCTCTCCTCAGTTATAACCTCTCAAACATTGCTAGCTAGATCTTTCTAAAAGCAGGCCTTGCATCATCTCCTGCTGCTCAAGGACTTAAGATAGTTCCCATGACCTACAATATCAAACCAGCGTTTTTGTACCAGTACTCAAGACCTAGTTATCCAGTTTTGATTTTAAAGTTATTTGGGATTTGCCCAGTAAGAGATCAAGAATGTATCAAAGGCGTTCCCGTGGACGGGGGCCTGGGCAGTGCTGCCTGCAGAATGGCCGTCGGAGCTGGTTATGATACAGGCACAGTATAGGCACAGTCAGTGCACCTCCTGGTTTAGGCCAGAAAAACTGAACTTGTAGATCAGGAAGGTTAAGAGGCATAGAGAAACCAGTCTAGTTAGAAAAGTGTCAGCTAACTTTGAGAAATAAAAACAGTTGGGTTACCAGCAATCTCGGTCATGAAAAGGGTTTGGTAGATGACGGTCTAACGGCTTGCTCCGCAGTCTGGCAATTGATTCACTTGAAAGCAACTTATTTCACTTACCCTCTGCAAGGCACTGTGATATTTATGCTTTTTTACGTCACATGCATTTTTCTCATTTAATATGTTCAAGGATCCTGTTGAGTTGGGACAAGCATCATTCCCATTTTCCCCATGAGGAGGGGCCTTATCTGAGAGAGACTGTGACTTGTCTGAAGTCCCAGGTCTGAGCGGCAGTGGGATGTGAAGTGAGATATTTGCTTCCCCAGTCTTACTATAGTGAGAACTGTGCTCACAGCTCTGTAAAGACAGGTGTACGGACGTCACAGACCTTTCTATCCGCTAACCAATAGGACTCAACACAGCGGCACAGAGGTCTCTAGTCAACCATTGGCCTATAATTGACCCTTCAATGTCACTGTAATAGATTTTTCAGCTGGTAATTCCAGAACAGTGTTAGTGCTTCTTGCAGTTGTTTTTCCTTAGTTCATAGAGCTGTAATTTTTCTCGATATTATTTTCTCTGTACTTTGTCTTTTCAATATTGTAGGAGATAGAAATGTGTGTGAAGGAGAGCAGGGGTGTGTGTGTGAGAACTGGATCATAAATTAAACAGGATACTTGTGTGAAATCAGGCCATCAAGTTAAAGCACAGTCTGGGGGAGAGCTTCGACTTACCTGTGCAGTTAGATGCTGGGTGTGAGGTTCCTCCATCAGGTCTGCTGCCGGCAGCGAACTGAGCCGAGCCGCGCCGCTGGATTGCCGGGCTCCAGACAGCCTACGAGGTTTTACTCCAGATGAGTCTTGACAGTTCCCCACTAAAATGCCTCCTCGTCTTTGGAGGAGACATTTTTATGCTGCGAAAATTCTGTTAACTATTTCCTGTTGTTAAGGTTTCGAGGCTAAACTTGGTCTTTGGACATATCTGTGATTTCCCCTGAACTTTGAAACATGTAACATTTTCTGACACTCAACAGGACATTGCGGGGGTGCTTTCAAGATAAGGAAAAGTTAAGCTTGAGAAGTTTAAACGGTGCAACTGAAGAAGACACAAACTATAGTGAATATGTACGTGTAAATGAATTGTGCTGCGAGGAGGAGGTGGGGGGCGGGGGAGGATTGAATGTATTACAGCGAATAAACGAGAAATTTCCACGTACAACTTGGAAAGGATTGAAAAAAGATAACAATTCCTTGGCACTGCTTTTGGAGAGAAAAATAAAGGCGCCTTCCTGTTTTAGCAGACTCAAAATATGAAATTGGTTGTTTGTAGTATTTCACTTGAAGTTTCAGCAGCAAAAATGATACCTACCTAGCACTGAGCTACTGATACATGCCAGGGCTCAAGCAGGTCATTTTCATGTCGATACTCTCATCTTTTCTTTACAACAGCCCATGGGTTTGAATTCATTTATAGCATTTTAATGTACTTTTTAAATCATATACAGAAAATTTCTCTTGTAGTTACAATTTGAAATAGTTTATAAAACACTAAAGTGTGAGTTAAAGAAATTCAAAGAATAGAGAAGTTAATAATGAGTTAATATCAAGAGATTCCTAATCAGGAACTTAAAAGATTAATAAATTGGAAAATGTGTATATTATTTCTCACAGATTTTTTTCTTATTGGTACACTATATCTTAGAGCAATACCTGAATTTCTAGAAGGGTAGATTTCAAACAAAATTTCGGTAATCTTTATCAACAACAGAGTAGTAGACATATAACCAATTCGTCCTGGTAACCATACCATGATTTTTCTATCAAAAATGGAACACCGTTCATTCACCCATGTATGTGTGCCTACATTCTTTCAGTGAAGGATTAATTGAGCACTTCCCACGTGCTAAGTAGGACAACTGAATGTTATTCCTTCTTTCAAGGTACCCAGCTGACTGGTATTTAGATAGAAATTTTTCTTTGGTTAAATTAGATCTTTGTTGATTTTGTTCAGATAATGTCAAATGATTGGTTCTAAATTTATAGTCCTTTGTGCACATTTACTTGAATGAGATTCAAGTATCCAAATGTGGAGAACAATCACTTTCCTATTTCATAGCTAAGAGCAGTGGAAACACAGAAACCCTTAGACGGTGGGGAGATAATAGATATTCTTTGGTCATTGCTTCATCAGCAGCATTCTGCCTTGGAGCTAGCTGTGCCAGTCATACTTTTCATTTTAGATGCAGTTTTGAAAGAGATTCCCTTTTTATGACTGTCATTTCCTTTCGAAATGGTTTATTGTATTCTTTAGAATCTAGGTTACTTTTTATAACAATTCTCTGGGGAATCAGGCAGAACAAAATGCTCCTGACATAAAAGTGCCAACTTAGCTGGCTTCAGCGAACTCATTCTGAATGAATTGAGAACTTTTAATGCCAGCTGAATGGGCACCTGAGGCACCGAGTACCTTCCAGGTGCAGGCAAAAAGCCCACCCAAGCGTAACATCCGGAGACAGAAAGAAGAGTCATTCACAAATCCCACTTTGCAGCAAGAATAAAAATAAGATAACATCATAACTCTCAATACCTTCATTACACTGCTGTCTCCGAGGCTCATTTGCATCTTCCTTGATGGAGGTGGTTTCTAAGAGCAGCTCCAAAGCACCCTGCGTAAGAAGACACTTTGGAGGTGGACAGGCAAAGGCTCGAACCCTGGTTCTGCTGTTTACTAGTTGATCGGAGCAGATATCTTAACCTGTCAGTATCCCTAATTCTCCATCTGAAAAACCGTGATGATGATACTTTTCCATGAGGGTTATTTAATGTGCACAAAATGGTTATTTACAAAGGCCCTAGGTCATCGAAACGTGGCAGTGGTGGTGTGTGTAGTGGAGTATATCTAATGAGGTCGTATGTGTACTCTGAGTGAATTGGGCATGAAATGAAGTCCTTCCAAAAATAAGGCAAACGCTCATGAAGGAATTACCATAAAAATGGAAATATTTTATAAAAATGCCAAATTTTGTTACCATTTATTTAAGAAGGGAGGGATTTAATATGAGCTACTGATATTGTCTCCTATAAACGGATATTGAATCTGGGCCTCAAAAATTAACCTGTGGGAAAAGACATTTGTTGACTCCAGCGTTTTTCCACACAGGGGAATACATTTGAGAACCAGACAAAGCTAGGCTGTGAACCTAGGCTATCACTTAATTGTAAGTCTGTGGTCTAGAGCTCTGGTTTGTACTTCCTACCAATGCCCCTTAAACAATTTCCCTTTAATTATTGCTCTGAGCCTCTCTTAGTGTTAGTCGTGTGTCTGAACATGTCTAACCCCTTCTTCGTCTAAAAAAGTATCCAGTTATGGTAATGACCAGACCTGAGGAAATCCAGGGGAGTGACGTTACATTGTGAAAGCATCACCTAATAAAACCCAGGAAGACTTTATTGATCAAAGCATTTTTGTAAAATAGTTGTTGAATGGTTCTTCTGGGCAAGTCACTTGTCACTTTATCCTGTAGGATAAAGATTCTTTTAAATAATATAAAAATTATTCAGTAATTCTAAGTGAATTTACAAAAATTCTTGCTTATTGTGTAATCATTATAGTGACTGAAATGGTGGGTGCATCTTGTAGATTTACTGCTCAATAACTATCAAACTGGAGAATTGTATTGAAGGAAAAAACAGTTAAAAATACATTGTTTTTTAATACATTGAGTGCCTTATCATCAGTCAGGTAAGCAAGATCTAATTTAAACATTGGAAGCAAAGCTGTGGCAAAAAATTTTTCTATCTCTTACCTTAAGGTGTTCTGTGGGGCTTTTTGATACGCAGTAGTATTCTTTGGTTCCTTCCTTGCTTTCTAATATGATTCCAGTCTATATTGCCCTTCCCTGAGAACGACTTATTTTTCTAAATAGTTGTGGTTCTTTTTAGTAGGGAATGATAAAAGACTACAGTCTAGGCAACAGGGGTATTGTCGCAGGCTACATCATTTCTGAGGTGTTTTTAGTGGACAGATCTAGGAAATACATACTCTTTTCAAGATAAATTACTCCATTGTTCTTACTTTCTGTAGTTCTTTCCTACCATAATGAAAATCCCAACGCTCAATGTTTCTGACAGTTTACAAACCAAAATAGGAATTAAAGTAACCCAATCATAAGATTAAGAGATAATTTAAAGCATTTCATCGTGTTGGGGATATGACAGTTTAATTCAGTAGACTCTCATTATGATTTATCATCATCATCATCAATATTCTAATAAAGGGGTGTGTGTACCCCGAGAGAAGCCATGTGACTTCAGACACTGTGCATGCATGTGTGTTTGTGTGTATATCTGTCCGTCTCTGTCCGTGTGTGTGAAGCCCCTGAGCCTCTCTGGCTACTATAACTGTAGACCATGTGAACTGGAAACGACGGGTGTTGATTTCTTATGGCTCTGGAGGCAGAGGTCCAAGTTGAAGACACCAGCAGACTCGGTGTCTGATGAGAGCCCACTTCCTGGTTCACAGATAGCCACCTTCTTGCTGTGTCCCAACAGGGTGGAAGGGGTGGAGGGCTTCCTGGGGTCTCGTATAAGGGCACTAATTCCAGCCTGAGGGCCCCACCTTCATGACATAATTAACCTCCAAAGGTCCAACCTCCAAATACCATCACACTGGGGATTCAATTTTAATATAAGAATTTGTGAGGACACAAACATTCCATCTGTAGCAAGATATGGCCTTGTGGTCTCGAAGGGTACTTCATTTCAAACCCAGCTAATTTAAAACAATAAAGCAAGTTGGAAACTTACTGAAGTTTATTGGTATTGTTATGCAGAGGTCCTAAAATATGCATTATATTGTCAGCACTGCACACTAGCGATGGAATGGAAAATGGCATGGGCAAGACAAAATATTATAGCCTGTCCTTTTAAAAAAATTGTCTTTCTGAATTTTGAGTACATATTTTATCCCCAGTATATCAAATTTACAAATCCTTAACAGTTTGGACTAGGTATGCTTAGATATGCTAAAAGAAAAGAAACACATAATAGTGCCCTAGATTTTCGTTACTAACACATCAAAGTCAAATTGCCACCCATGGGTCTCCCAGGAGGTAAAACTGTCCCCCTGTAATTCTGTATTCTAATCAAGACTCTTTGGATACAAAGAAAAAGCCCACTTAAGCTAGTGCAATAAAGGGCCCTGACAGGTCTACCTTTAAATTCACGACCACAAACTTCAGGTAAGCATTTTTAGTTGAATTTGTTGGGGTGACATTGGTTAACAGGTAAGCATTTAATGTTATTGGAAATAATATACGCTCTTGGTCCGTTCATTCTTCCTTTCTCCTGAACAACCACTTCATACCTTCTCCCCTGCCTTCTTATTTTCTCAGCATCCCCTGCCAGGTTCTTACTCCCGGCTAATGACCTTGCTCCCCACCTGGCTGAGCAAACTGAATCATCATAAGAGAACTTAGAACATTCCCACCACCACACCCGCCCACCTCCCAGCGCCCGCACCCACACATCAGCCCTACCCCTGCTGTTCGCACGCTCCCCTGTAAATATAACTCCTGCGTCCTGCCCACGCGAGGGGATGACTCTCGCGGTTCACCCTCTCTTCCCCACATCACCAGTTGTTAGTTCTTTGTTGATTACTCCCATCGATAGCACATGCATGCTCTTACGATTTCTTCCCACTCTGGAAAAACGAAACAACAAGCCCTGCTAGCTACCATACCACTTCTTTTCCCTCTTTGGTAGCAAAATTCTTTCAGTCAGCTCTTCTCTCATTTTAGCCTTGAAACCATGCCAGTGTGCCTCTCCCTTCCACCGTGCCACCGAAGCTGTGTTTGTCGTGGTTGACAGTGACCTCCGCATTGCTGACTCAGGTGGGCACTCTTCAGTTCTCAGCAGTGCAGGGTGTGACAGAAGGATCCTTTGACCCTGTTGATCACTCCCGTCTCCTTATTACATTTTCCTCCTCTGACTGTATTAACCGCACTCTTCCTAGGTTTTCTTCTTATCTTACTTCTAAATTTTTTCCCCATCTCCTTTGCAATTTTTTTCTCTTCAACCTGAATTCTTAAGACAAGAGTACACCAGGACTCAGCTCTTGGATTTCTTCCTTCTACTAGCTCATCAGTTTCGTGGCTTTAAATATCATCAATATGCTGATTATGTCCAAATATTTACCTCCAATCCAGACTTCTCTCCCAAACACCAGACTTCATACATTCAATTGTATGTCCTGAACTGAGCTTCTTACATTCTTGCCAGAATCTGTAATGCGTGAGCCCTTCACATCTCATTTAATGTCAACTCCATCCTTCCATTTATTCAAGGCAGGAACCTTACGATGTAATTGTCTGCTCTCTTCATTTCACTTCCTACATGAAATCCTATTAGCTGAGACTTCAGAATATTTCTAAAATCCTACCACCTTTCACCATCTCTTTCGCTTCCACCATGATGTAAGGTCCCATTATCTCTTACTTAAATTACTACCGAAATCTTCCGACAGGTTTTCTTTCTTCACACTTTACCAACCCCCGTATTGATTTTTGTCACATAGAAGCTAGAATGATTTCCTTAAACTCACACCAGATCTTGTCATGTCTTTGCTAAAAGCCCTTAAAGTAGAAGTTAAATTCCAAACAATACCCTGCATGATTTCATGACAGACACCCCCTCCCGCAGTACCTCTCTGACCTCCTCTGCTATTCCTGCACCTCGTTTATTCTGTTCCAGCCACGCTGGGTTGCTCATCGTCCTTCCAACACACCGGTCGCCATCCCAGCTGTGGGCCTTTGCACCATCTCCTCTATCTGCCTGACGGGCAGGTCCACCGACAGGGTCACGCCTGAGGTCTCCCTCCGTGTTCTGTCTTTGCTCACATGTCGGCTTCACAGTAAGGCCCGCAATGATCGCTCTGTGTAACATGGCAACCAAAAGGCCTTCCCAAGACTCCACACGCTTCTTACCTTGCTCTGCATTTTTGTCCATAGCATATAAATCATATTACTTTCTAATGCGGCACATAATTTACCTTTTTGTTATGCTTACTGTCTGTTGCCTGTTTTCTCCTGCTGGAATGCATTCACAGGGAGGAGAAGTGGTTTTTTTTTCATCTTTTTTTAAAGCAGTGTGCCATGAGTGCTGAGAACCATGCATGTCCATAGTAGGCATTCAGTAAATAAGTATGAATAAAAACATTACAAGCAATCTCAGAGACATCCCAAAAAAGGATTCCATGGTTATTTAGGAATATTCAGGGTTCCAGAGATATCCAAGATCCTTTGGGTGCTGGGACCTAAACGAGGCTTTAGGCACAGGAGTGCTTCTTTGTCCATGTCCCTCGTAACATCTTTGCTTCCTCCCTTGTTCTGTCTCTGCACATTGACTTTCCCCGCTTTCTTGCAGCCTGTTACAGCCTTCCTTCCTAATTCTCTTCGTTCCTAATTCTCCCCTCCCTTTCCAAACCATGGCCTTTTCTTATTCTGCTTTTTAGTTCCAGATTCTTAGGGAAGGGATGTGATTGATCCAGCCTAGAGGAGACATCCAACCAAGCATAATCAGCCCCGGCTGGGGCGGGGGTGCAGTCCAGTCTCCCCAGGGGCCGAGGAGAGGAGCGCTTCCCACTGAGGTTGGCTTCAGTGAGGGCAGAGACCCTGGATTCATCCATGGTCGTCATCCTTTTTAATGTGTCACATCTCTGGCATAGATTGTGAAGATAGAGGAACCCGATTCAGATCAGATAGGGTCTCCTAGTTCAAGGTTACTGCCACTTTAAGAAGACTTTAAATTATGCTGGCGGTTCTCTATGACAACAAATCTTAAATTATAATGTCAAGTTACCCTGTTCAATGACCTATTTGCTTACACTTGAATACGTTTGCAAATTTTAAAAAGCTAACAAGACATTAGTTTTCCTTTGCCTTCATCTGATTCTTTGTGTGTGTGTGTGTGTGTGTGTGTGTGGCTCTAAACTCTGTTTTAAATTTAAATTCTGTTTTTAAATTTCACTTACCTCATCTTTGCTCCTTTTATTTTAAAACCATGTATCCATCACAGTGCCTTGTTATGTTGGTGAAACTGGAGCATGACAACAAAATAAGGAATAAGAACCGAAGGAGTGTGTCAATAGGTTAATAACAGAAGTCCATTTTTTGAGTAAGCCACTTTTGTGATATAAATAAGACTCTTTATAAAAGTATCATCTCTGCATAAAGCACGATGGACCAAGAGGACCTATTCCTTTATAGTATGAATACTAAATAAACCTCCAAACACCGTCATACTTAATACACAATGGCAAAGCTCCCATTTAAATAAAAAACTGTCAGCTGTCTCCCCATCTGTGAATTTATATAGCCTCGTACTTTGCCGTGGCTTTCGTCCAGTACTTCTTCTTCAAAGTCAGTTATTAATCTGACAGTTTAAACGACATACCTACTAACGATGTTTCTGGTTTATTTTGAACCTATGGAGGTAATAAGGCCAATGTTATCTCTACATCAGCCATTTTCAACCATTTTCATCTCATGTCACATATAAACTAATCACTAAAATTCTGCAGCACACCAAAAAATATATGTTTTGCCAACAATAAAGGAAATAACTGTAATTTTGATTCATCCACCCTGGATGGCTATTGTTGTGTTTTGGCTGTTGTAATTTTTTTTATTTGACAATCTAAAGGAAAAGAGGTTAGTGCCCCTGGCTAAATAGTCAGGTACTGCGTGTTCTAAAAAATTCTCACAACACGCCAGTGTGCTGCGGCATACTGGTTGAAATCACTGTCTTACACAGATGTTAATGAGCAGGGTTCACTTATTCATTCAGAAACATGTATTTAGCATCTGTCACGTACCAAGCAATGTCCTAGATGTTTTATAGACCGCAGTGAGCCACATAGAACATTCCCACTTTCCTGCCCTATAGAAACTGACACTCGTTGCACAGAGACAGACAATGGAATAAACAAATAGAGACGCCGATTTCTGAGTGATCCACTGTAAAGAAAATTAAGGGAAACATGATGAGAGCAACTGTTGTGGGGACTCAGGGCGACAGCACGGCGGAAGAGAGGAAGACCAGGCTTCAGGAGGAGGTCGCCGAAACAGCACCTGAACGGGGAGGAAGAGGCATCCGCGAGGGCGTCTGCGTGAAGGGAGCGCGGGGCGAGTGCGAGGGCCTCGACCTGCTGCTCCTGTAAAGAGCAGATCGAAAGCCAGGACGGTTTGGCTGAAAGGTGCAGGCAGGCCCAGAGTTGGATCATGTAAGGAGGCTGGTTTGTTTTACGATGAGGCAAAATGAGAAGCCATTGGAAGACGTTGACCAGAGTCTAGACTATCGGAAAATAAAATCAGAGGCTGGGACACCAGTTCGGCAGCCATAGCAGCTCTGCAGGCGTGACGCGATGGGGTCATGGTCCAAGACATGAGTGGTGAGTGATGGGGAGCAGAGCCCACAGAAGGTGCTAGAGTTTTATTTCAGGCATGCGGAAGTGACAAACTTGGACCGAAGTACTTTAAGCCGGAAGAGAGGTCCACTATCTCAGATGTAGACTCCAAGATTATATAGAGTCCCGTAGTCCCCAGGACACCCCACATCCAAGAAAATATAAAGATATAGATGCCCTAAAACATTCTTGACTTTTTAGAGGAATTTTTCAAACTCTAGAGCAGAGATTCTCTCCACGCATCAAAGTGTGAACATGTATCAGAATCAGCTGGTCATGTATTAATGGACCTACACAGTTAGACCTCCTGCAGGTAGGGCTCACGAATAGGCATATTTAACAGGTCCTGGGGTAAATGGTTGGCTCACTAAAATTTGAGGACACTGCTGAGGTGAATCACTCTTTAAGTCATAGGGCTATTGTATTAAATACCAATTTGCTGTGTTGATGATATTAGACATTATATTTTTCCCTCTCCGCATAGAAACCATTTGTAATGTAGAACCATAGTTCTACAAGATAATGTGGTTTGGAAACTGCCCTTGAATTTGAAAATCAATTGAGTTGTGTTCCAGTCAGAAAATTACCCTATTATCTGCAATTGCATAATCCTTAGGGACTAAGGAAATAAGTTTTAATACTTAAGGTTTTTTTGTTTTGCTTTATTAAATCTTTGTGGATAGTGTGATTTAATGTTGGATGTTGAAGAATATTTAAGCTACTAATATCCAAGCTGCTAATAAAAAAAGGTCAATTTGGATTGGTAGGATCAGCATAAGGCACCTCGTACATTGGACTTACCTGTTGTCGAGTCAAAGGTGTGGCCTTAGGTGTTTTTAGGCATTCGGGCAACTTGTCGTAGACACTGTGGGTTGTAAATATTCAATATGCAAAGGCAAGAGCTACAACTCAGGAGGCCAGCAACAGCTTGCAAAAATCACCTAGGCACCCCGCCATATTGAAAATTACATTTGCTTTTGGTGCTTATTGGTTTAAAATCACTGATGTAATTGTCTTTGGGTTGGAACAAGAGCAGCTAGCATGCCTCATTTCCCTAGGCCTTTCTCCTGCTGTTTGCATAAGCCCACTCACCAAACCCAGTTTCGGTCGTCCCAGCAATCTGATATCTGCCACCTTTCCACCCCAAGCCGTGGTCACAGATTTAGGGATGCATGCTCTTCGTTTAAATAAGAACTCACAATTGAGTACAGCAAGTCCTCACTTAACATCATTGGTAGGTTCTATAATTTTAAGCAAAATGACTTATATGGGAATCAGTTTTATCATTGGCTAATCAATATAAACAAGAGTTTAGTTCCCATGGCATCCATCAATGTTATGACAGAACAACATTGTGTGAAACAACGTCATTCATTGTTTGAGGACCTGCTGTATAGGAGACAGATTTCTTACCAGATAATTTAATTTATTGAATGCTAATAGAGGCTATTATGTAAGCAGAGAGGAAGGGGGCTTATATCTGGAGCTTGAGAGCAGTATGGAAAATTTTCTTATTAGTCAAGACACATACTAACAGTCCATGCCACAGGACAGCCACGCTTAAAGGCCAAAAATTCCTCTGCAAGAGCACCCAGCCGACATCCTTACACATATGCATCCTTAGCCGACCCCCGTCACAATGCGGAGGCATGACAGAATGGGCTGAGAGGGAGAAGCCCAGACCACTTACAACACTGGCAGGTGAGGCTGTCATTTCCTCTGCCCCCTCAAATTAGAAAGCAGATGGGTCGGTGTAACGTTTGATGGCATTTTATTACACAGCTGTGCACACCCCTAAGCCATCCAATTGGCCTTGTTAATTTAAACATCTTCTATTATCACCCTTGAGTTAACAAACTCTTCCCTGTGACCATATCCCCTCGTCACCAGGGAGCATTATTCCACTTGAGCTGTAGGTATCAGCTGCCTCCGGAGGCAACTGTGGCAGATTGGTTTCCGAAATCTATCAGCCCGGAGAAAGGCATTTACCCAAGGGCATGGCCCCTCCTAAGGTACATTTGCTCACCTAAGAATGACAATATACGTTAAAAGTCAGCAACATCAGGAAGTTTCTTTCAGTGCAGGGGCCTTTACTTCAGCATGGTGTGGCTCTTTTCACGGACTGCTCCCAGCGCCACTGCCTTCCTTTTAGTGACGCCAAGGCTGGTGCCTGGGAGTTCCACACCCCGTGACGCAGAGGATGCTCGGGTTTACAGTCCTGCCACCCTGCAGTTCAACAACGCGTGTCTGTGCATCACCGCACTCCTAAGAGGGGCCCCCGGTGAGCCACAGGCAAGGGGTCACCAAGGGGCAGTTCAGCGCAGCAAGCCTGTGGTGTGAGCACCACCCTTAGTTCAGACCTGCGTGAAGGAGGAGAAGGGCTACGGAGAAGTCTCAGACCCGGTTCTTCATCCTCCGGGGTAGTCCGTTGGCTGAAACCCACTCATCTACAAACACTCTCCTGCAAAACTGGCCGTGAGGACTAGGGGCAGAAATGAAAGCAAAGTGCACTGGAAACGTCAGGAAGGAAAGCGGGAAGGATCCCAACGGAGGGGGAGGGACCGGGAATGAGACAGCATACCGGGAAAGAAGACAGTGGAGATGGGCACCTAAGGTTTGCAGGAATCTGATGGGAGAGAAAACTATCTCAAGCAATTGAAACAACTTGAGCCAAGGCCTGGAGGTCAGAAGATTTCTGGAGTGTGGGCAGAACGTGGGAGCTTTGGAAGAAGAAGAAATGTAACAAAAGATGTGGCTGTAAGGGAGAAAGAAGTCGGGATTGAATGCCTTGCTGAAGGATTTGCATTTCTTCTGAACCTATGGGAAGGCCATCAAGAAGTTCTCCATATATTTTTTGTTTCTCCTTTTGTGTTTTTGTTTGTTTTTTAGGCATAGAAATGGCAGCAGCAACCCATTTTTAAAATAAGTACTAATAGCAGCATGGATAGCATAGATTAGAGGAAGGGGAAACCTGAAAGGTTCTTGACTAGTCCACTGAGGAATATAAAGAAAAGATGCAGAGATCTGATGCTAGCATGGGATGTTGTTAGTCCTAATGAGGCTAAACATTCACAGAAAAGTGGCACGAATACAAATTTACCAAAAACCTTTAGACCCCACTTCTCTGTTCTCTGCTATCACTGCCTTATTAATGATCACAGGTCATAGATTATTAAAGAAAGCCAACATCAGAAGTACCACATATTGTCCCTTGTAGGGAAGCAGAACTGGGAGAAGATATTCTTATTTGGGAACTTACAAAACCTTTGTTCAGAAGAAGCATTGTTTTTCTCTTGAAAAACAGACTAGATACCTGACATTCCTTGCCTGAAAAACAGACTAGATACCTGACATTCCTTGCCTGACTCCCAGGCCAGGGTATGTTGACTTTTGCTCTGAAAATCTCCAAATCATTTGCTGTCCTAGAGATGATCCACGGGCCAACAGCATCCTCACCACCTGGGAGTGTATTAGAACTGCAGAATCTCAGAGTTTGCATTTTAAAAAGATTTCCAGGTTATTTTATACACATTAAATCTGAGAAACGCCAGTCTATCCCTATAGCCAAAAGTTCTCTGCCTTTTCTCTGTGACTTAAGGCTCAGAGCTCGGGCATATGGAAAAGGCCTCATTAGGGAGCAGGGAAGTTTCCTGGTAACCTGACCTAATCTAGTTTATAGGGTTCTAAACAGAGACATGTAAAGAGTTTAAGGCAGTGTCTGACACCTAAGGGCTCTTTACTGGCAGCTGTGATTATTATTGTTTGCCAATTTTTGTTTATTATTATTTTTAATTGGTTTATCTTCCTTGGGCCACCAGCTTAATTGTTCCATCTCTCCAAACATAAGAGTGCAAGCTTAAGGAATATCGTGTAGCTACACCTGCAGACGCAGCCACCAGATCACCCTGCTTCCATGCAGGGACAGCAAACGCTAAGATTTGCATTGAAATTCAAATTAAGAAATGATCTTGAAAGCACAAAATCTGGCATTCGACTTGATTATGATTGATTTCCTACTCCCTTACATCATGAGATTTGAATTTGAAAATAGTAATAGCACAAAAAATAGCTCGTCTTTGATGTGGGGCGAACACTGGGCCATTACTTGATGGTGTCCTTCCTTCCTAAGATGCCACTAGATAATCATCTGACTTACCCTAGGCCGATTATTTTGAGCTGCCCGAGGTCTAAAAATGATTGGGCAGCACAAAAATCGTGTCTAGCAGTCCATCTAAAGAGCAGAGTGAAGAATAAGATGCAATTAAGGAGCCAGGGCAATCACTCAGAGTGCCTGGAACATTTTCATCGCTGAATTAAAGAGTGGTGGCTGACAAGCGTGTCTCCTTCTCTTTTGAAAACTCCCTGCAACTTTAATTGGCCATTGACTGTACTCAGTCATGCACCTTTGCAGGGCATCCGGGCATCCGGGCATCTGCCTGAGGTGGAGTGCGCTCTGGTGGTGGCTGACGGACTTCTGAGTGGTCCCTGAGAGCCGTGAAAACGCTCGTCTCCTTCCATTCCATTGTGCGCTCCCTTGAAATGTCTGTCTGCCCTGCTCCCTTGAAAGGCAATTTGATCTCTGCTATTTGCAAATGTTTTGTTCTCTCCTTGCCACTTTTTTAAGAGCAAAAAAAAAAATGTTTAATCCACCAAAGAAGCGAGATGTATTTCTGTGGAACAATGAGTCTGCTCAAAGGCTTACCTGGCTTTTCAGAGAACGTGAACTAAATCACCCTAAAATATATATGTGAATAACTCCGGCATGTAATGAAATGCACCTGGGTAGGCATTTTTAAAAGATTTTATTTATTTAGTTTTAGAGACGGGAAGGGAGGGAGAGAGAGAGAGGGAGAGAAACATCGATGTGCAAGAGAGACATGGGTCAGTTGACCCTCATACGCACCCTGACCTTGAACCAAACCTGCAACTCAGACATGTGCCCTGATGGGAAATGAACTTGAGACCTTTCACTTTGCAGAATGACGCCCAGCCAACTGAGCCTCACTGGTCAGAGCTGGGTGGGTATTTTTTATATCCTAAGAAAGTGTATCTGGCCAAATGGGTTTGGAAAATTCCCAGAGTGAGTAAAATTAAACAGATTATTTATTGTGGGATTTCCTAAACTTTGTTAAATGTTTATATTTAACATGGTAACTATAAGAGGGGCCAAAATGTGCAATCACCCCTAGTACATGGACTAGAGAAACCTTTTCCATGAGCCCATCTCGCTGGTTTAGTGTTTCCCAGAACATAAATTAAGTTTTATAAGTAGTTACTTAAAACTGACAAAGTAACCACATAAAATTTAAAATACTAATACAGCAGTAATATGCCAAATTTACAAAGAGGTATTCCATTGAAAAACATTCTTAATTTGCTGTGATAAACATATATAGGGCAAATAATTTGAGATAAGATAGTTTCTAAAATACTGAGTCCATCTATGACTAATGTGAATTATCCCAATTACACCAGCCCAGAATTGTCAGTTGTCACCAGCTGGTTGTGATGACTGAGAACTAACAGGTTAAAACAACTACTGTGTTACTGTATACCTGTTGTTATGTTAGATACAATGAGAAATAGAAATAGATAATTGCCCTACAGCATTCAACAGTTCAAATGAGGAACCAAGTTTAAATAAGTAATGAGAAAACAATGTCACTTTCATTCCCCACTTGAAAAGAAAGGATGTCACTGATTATTTATTCTGAATGTTCTCATTTGCCATCTCTGTTTAATTTTTTTGGTGCTAGTTCGTATTATTTATACAGTAAAATCCTTCTAAAATGAAGTACTTCCTGAGCAGATAACAAACATGTGGACTGACATCGAGAGGAAAAACTTTCTAAAATGCCATCTTATGTAATAAGATAATGTCATCATTGTAAGAACATGTTCAGTGTGTGAATTTTACTCAGATGGCATTTTTACTCCTTAGATCTTATGTACTTCATGTTCTTACCAGTATTTGAAAGACAGCATGTCCATCATTCATGTCTTATATACATTTAAAAATTTATATGTTTATCTGCCCTGATTTGAGGCTTACAACATTTTATGGGGTTTTAATTCCTCCAGGTAAATTTCAATAAATTTATGTTTTGGTTTATTCATACGCCATCTGAATTTATTTGGGTTATATTTTTGATGATTACAATGCAATATAATTTAATGACTCAGTTTCTAGAATCCCATGAATAAAATATAAAAGATGGATTTAATTTGCAAGACAGTAATGGGGAGCTCCAGTGCGTCTCCTCCTCCTGATATCTTTCCAAAGACACCTAATTATTTTTCACTCACTATTTCTACGAAAACTGTAAAAGTCAGGTCATAAATATTTTTGTGTGTTTTATTTTTTAGAGACTGCTAAATGTTCCTTCAGAGAAGGTTCACAGAAAAAGAAAAGAAAACTAGGTCTGCTTTCAGCTAATCCTACACAGTATGTGAGTTGGCTTTGAACTTGACCATCACAGCACTGTCATGGGTTGTTGGTCTTTCATCTTCAGAAATCAGTGATGCAAAATCAGGAGCTCTCTTTCCATTTGCAACATTCTATACTTGGTTAACCCAAAATGAAGTCAAGAAGATTGGGGTTTTTGAGACCAGCACTAGCCGAGAAGTATGTACACCACATTGCACTGTGGTGTCAGATTCCAAAACCTTAATTATCCAACTCTCAGTTATATTGATCTTTTGTACTTTTTTAGACTCTATTTGTCTGCTCTGATCTTTATTATGTCCTTCCTTCTACTCACTTTGAACTTCGTTTGTTGTTCCTTTTCAGGTTCCTTTAAGTGTAGTTATATTGTTTGAGATTTCTCTTGTTTCTGAACATGGGCCTGTAATGCTCTGAATTTCCCTCTTAGGGCGACTTTCTCTGTGTCCCATTGATTTGGGGTTGTTGTATTCTCCTTTTCATTTGTTTCCAGGTGTCTTTTGATTTCTTCTTTGATCTCACTGTTATTCCATTCATTGTTTAGTATATGTTAGTTAGCCTCCGTGTCTCTGTGTGTTTCCCATTTTTCCCCCTTGTGACTGATTTCTAGTTTCACACCATTATGGTCAGAGAAGATGTTTGATATGAGTTCCATCTTCTTAAATTCAGTGAGACTTGATTTGTGTCCTAACCTGTGGCCTATCCTAGAAAACGTTCCATGTGCCCTTGAAAAGTATGTATATTCTGCTGCTTTGGGGTGAAATGCTCTGAAGATATCAACCAAATCCATTTGACCTACTGTGGGGTTTTAGGCCACTGTCCCCTTGTTGACTTTCTGCCTGAAAGATCTATCCACTGAAGTCAGCGGGGTGCTAAAACCCCCTTCTATGACTGCATTACTGTCAATCTCTCCCTTCATGTCCATCAAGGTTTGCTTTACCTAGTGTCGCAGGTTCCATTCCCAGTCAGGCCACATACCTGGGTTGCAGGCCACGGCTCCCAGCAACCGCACATTGATGTTTCTCTCTCTCGCTTTCTCCCTCCCTTCTCTAAATAAATAAATAAATAAATAAATAAATAAATAATAAGATTAGCTTTACCTATTTAGGTGCTCCTACGTTGGGTGCATAAATGTTTACTAGGGTCATATCTTCTTGTTGGATCGCTCCCTTTATCATTATGTAGTGTCCTTCTTTGTCTCTTACTATGGAAGTTAGCCAAAGAAACTCGAAACACTAATTCGAAACAATACATATCTGGGTTGATTGTAGGAGTAGATTTCTTTTATTTTGTTATTTTAAACTCTTTTATCAAAGGTGGGATCTTCATTGACTGAAAACAGTTCCATAACTGAGAGGTGTGTGCGAGTAACAAGTGGGGAATGGGATTGTGTTTGAGGTGAAGCCCCAGACTCGGAGGGTTCGCGTGGCCGTGTTAGGGAAGTTGCAGTCACAGAAGGAGAACTGTGGTCCCTTGGGACAGACGCCTCAGGTCTCAGGATCAGATAAAGACTACAATGAGGTAGGTTAATGGGCAGTTAGGAGATCTTTTCTGAAATTCTGCTTAATACCTGGACTTCCCTTTAAAATCAGTTTTAACTGAGGAAAGACAATGCCCAACAAAACAAAGGGCTCTAAATGAGATCACGCTAATAAAAATTCTGGTAGGGTATCATATAATAAAACTCTACAATTTTGATTATTATATAATCTATGATATTTTCAACTGAACAAGGCTTTTTAAAATCATTAGCTATCATCCAAAAGCCTGTAGTTGCAAAACCAAAAATTCAAGTCTCAGTAACTCTTCCAAAAAACTGCATTTCTAGATCAGATGAAAATCATGGCTCCTATAAATGAGGACTGCAGATTTCTAGAAAAGTTGAGACATTGCTGAGCTGTGCTGCAGTTGATATACATTTTCAAATCGAGGGCATTGCAGTTCTTTGAAAAATAGTTTGCTTCTACTTTTTTTGGAAATCTGACTCTCTCTTTGGAGAAAATGTGGTTTATTCAAAATCATCAGAGCTAAGAGTCACAGGATTGTCATTCTAGTCCTTATTGTTATACTACCCAGTCAAATGCCAAAAGGCAAAGAACCTAAGCAGTCTTTTTAATTGGTTCTGATTGCTTTTGACATTGGGGGAGCAATATCTGTCCTATTTCCTATGCTTGTAAAAATTCAACTATTGAGATGCAGAAGTTCTTTGAAGAAATAAATGTGATATGCAAAGAATGTGTGCTGTTGAGGGGTGTGAGTGGGTTAGTTTGTATAATACTAATACCCACTGGATTCTGCCACATGCTTCCCCGTACAGCAAGAACTGTTTGCAGTCGAATATGGTTGATTCATTGCAGTTGTATGTGTGCTTATTCTACTCCTCCCTGTGGATCGAAAGTGTCATCATAACAGAGAAAGGGTCTTTGTTATACAGAGTCCTAGCCCCAGCTCCTGTGCACTGATGAGTGTAGTAGGTACTCAGGAAATAACCACTGAATGAATGGAAGCATACCGCCTAAATGTCCTGTGCGTTGATAGTGTCCATTCTGCATGTGTACAATATTTATTCCTTGAAACAGGTGGAATCAATGTTGTTTTGAGGTTTGTTTTGGAGGAGTTTTTTGGAATTCTGATGTGCTACAAAATCCAATTTGGAGTTTATGTCTGTGAGTATTAACAAATTGATGACTCACTTCTTAACAATCAGTTCTCTTCTGACCTGAAACCCAAACGTGTTGTAATTCAAGTATTTTATATTTTGGGGAGAGTTCTGTAGCCTTCAGGGGTATACTGATATCTTAAATGATTTTTCTCTTCTTCTATCTTCTCTTAGAGTGTGGTCCGGGGTTATGTAATAACATGATAATGTTTGAGAAAATGAGATTCATAATCATATAAACCTAGGTTCAAGTCCCAATTACGCCACTTCCTAGCTGCAAGACTTAATGCAAGCTATTAATTTCTCTAAGCCTTTGAGGCCTCTTGTGGGCCTCATTAGCATTCCCTCCTGAGTTCGTTGTCATGAGGATTAAATGTGGTGATATGCTTGAGGTCCTTAGCATGGTACCTAACATATAATAACAGCCTTGAGCTGCAGCTACTATCATTTACGTGGTTCATCTTCTAAACTTTATTCTTTCTGTTTTGTTTCTTGTTTGTCTCTCGTCGTGTGTCTCTGTCTGTGTGTATATATTTTCTTTTACAGATGGATATACAACTGATGACATTGAGTTTTACTGGCGCGGGGATGACAACGCAGTAACGGGAGTAACAAAGATTGAGCTCCCCCAGTTCTCCATCGTGGATTACAAACTTATCACCAAGAAGGTCGTTTTTTCCACAGGTGTGTATCAGGGAAGAAGGCTGGGGAAAAAGAGTCTCCATCGCCTTCTGTAAAAAGGGTTCACTCATGTCAGGACAGGGTCCGGGGAAGGATGGCGACTCCAGAAGGCTGAGACCTGCTCAGAACCTCAGTTCCCCACGCCCAGTGCTCACCTGCAGCCCATCGGGGTATTTTCCGGAGGGTGCCCCCCGCCAAGCTGGGAGGCTGAGCTTTGGGTCTCTCTCTCAGCTGCCAGAGGAGGGACTAATGGTTGGAGGCAGGATACAGACAGAAATGGAGACCTGGGTCAGAGTTGTTTGCCCAGTTGTGTGCGTCTCACAGATGTGACTGTAATTCTTTCCAATGTACTGGGGATAATCAAGTCACAGTTCACTCAGGTCTGGCCGCAGAGAAGCTCTCTGGGAGGGCAGGGTAGGAGAAGCGTGCATTTCCCTCAAAGGGTAGGGTTTCTGTATGTAGCATGACCTCCTGTTTTGGAACTAAAAACCCTTTCAGGTCTTGAGATTATCCTGATGCCTTCACCATCCTTACTCTTGCAGTATTGAGGTTCTAGGTTGTTAAACTTGGTTTCATCAGCACAAATTTTTAATAAGAAAGTCCAGCAAAGTAGTAATTTGCTACACCATCATTCAGGGGAAAATAATAAGCCCACAGGAATAGTCTTCTTTGTTTTCTGATTAGCACGAATTTCCCACGCAGACATAGCTAATACTACAACTGGAGATTCTGAGGCATTTCCTGGCCCTGCAAACAACTTCAGACAAGAGTTGTATGATTTAGTAAGAATAGAGTGCAGCCCCTTGCTTTAAAAAAAAAAAAGAACAATAATAACAGCAACTTTTCCTAAGTGCGAAGTGTTTTGAATTCCTGAAACTCTGTAGAAATGAGCTCCTACTTCAAATACTCTTACTTGGATATGAAGACACTTGGTTTAGCCCAAGAAGGCTACACAAGGCTTTCTTTCAGTCACTTAGGATTTATTTCCTCATCCCATACACACCCTGTTTATCAGTGTGAATCGTTTATGTTCCAAGACTGTTCTGTTATAAATATTTTCTAACATGTGAATCTCAGATCACCACAGAAGACCCAGCTTCAGGAATATGATATTTTAGTTAAGCTCCTACAAATATTGCTCAGGAATAGTGATTCTCCACCATTGAGTGGGTCAGGGATCCCTTTCGAACTTCGATGGATGCTGTGATTTTAGAAAAAAATAATGCGTACACATGAAAACCTTCACAGAACTTGTAGGAGTTGCTGTATTACCTAAAGTATAGCCTTTTACCTGAGATTTAAAAATCATCCTGAGGCTTTGTATCTTAGCCCTGGCCAGACAACTCAGTTTGTTAGAGCTACAGCATCATCCTGATACACCAAGGTTGCAGGTTCGAGCCCTGGTCAGGGCACATATAAGAATCAACCAGTTAGTGCATAGATAAGTGGAACATGAAATCTTTCTCTCTCACTTTCTCCCCTCGTTCCCTTCCATTTTTCTCCCTGTCTCTAAAATAAAATAAATTTTAAAAAGAGAGCTATCTTTTACTACAATCAGTGTGAAGACTTATTCTTAAAAGCAAAAAAAAAAAAAAAACTTTACTGGGAGGATTTGCTGAGAAACAACTGAGGGGAGACATGAGGACTGTCCCAAACTGTCTTGTCATCACAGTTGTAGGGAATGAGTGTCTTTGATCCGGTATATGAGGCTGAGCAGAGAAAACCGGGCATTCTTTTAATTACTGAGTATGGGATGTCTTCAACCCAAAGTAACTCCTGCTGTTTTAAAACCCAGTGTTCTCAGACATGTTTTGCAGAAGAAAATGCTCTTCACCAGGAGCTACAATTGAATTTAGGAAGCTATACAAACTGTTTATGAGCCTTTAAAATAAAGTATCTTGCAAGTATTGATTGATAATGATGATGTTCTAAAATTGCCTCTCCAGGTTCCTACCCCAGGTTGTCCCTCAGTTTCAAGCTGAAGAGAAACATCGGTTATTTTATCCTGCAAACATACATGCCTTCCATCCTGATCACTATCCTCTCCTGGGTCTCCTTCTGGATTAATTATGATGCCTCAGCTGCAAGAGTGGCATTAGGTGGGCCTTTTCTCTCTTCTGTGGAGTTTGACTCATGTGTGTGTTTGTGTGTGTTTGTGTGTGCGTGCGAGTGCGCAAGTGCACCTTCCTTACGCTGAAATTTGTGATGCCTGGTGAAGCCGGACTGACACATTACAGGGATTTGACTCTGAGACTTCGGATGATCTGATTCAGCATTAAATCAATTAAACACGTATTAAAGCTCTTTCATGTCAAAATTAGTTAACTAAATAGCTGTTGGTAATGAAATTAGTCCCATCAGGGTGATATTTTTATTGAAGCACAGTTCACGGAATATTGCTTGGTAATTATTCAATTTGTATCTGTGCTTCCTTACCTGGGGAGACTTCCTTTCCATCTGTTTGTTTTTCCTGAGCAAGAAACCAGAAAGTGTAGTTTGTAACAAAGAGGTAAGCGGAAGAATTCTAAAATCTAATGAATACTTGGGAGTAGCATGGCAGAGGGCAGGAGAAAACCAAGCAAAAATTTTGAGAAATCATCTAAGATATCACTTATGCTTTATTTTTCTTTTGTTATAAGACTAGAGGAGGAGAATAAGTTACATTTCATGAACATTTTTATGTTGCTGTTCCAGAGAGAGTAAATTTATGATCTTTGACATAATCTGTATTATTTTGAGTTCTGACCAGTCCTTTAAATGTTGAAATGTTACCTCCTCCACCACGAGTTCTCAATTCAGTCTCAATTACTTACTTGGAGAAGTCCTTTATTCCTTCAACACACATTTGTTCAACACCTTTGTACCACGCCAAATACACTAGGCACTGGACATAAAGCAGTGCCCTTTGGAAGTCATGTTCCAGCAGTAAAAAATAGACAGTAATTGAGTAGCCATGCAGATTGTATTGTCTGGTGAGTTTAGTGAGGGAAATGATTGTGGTAAGGAAGGGGGAGGTTGGTTATGCCAAGGGATGCCATTTAGAGTAATCAGAGCAGACCTCATTCATAAAATGTCAATGGAACAGAGACTTGAAGAGGATGAAAAGCGACGGTTATCTGGATAAGAATATTCCAGGCCATGAGCGTGTCAGTGAGGCAAAGGCAGGGAGGGTTCAGGAGCAGACACAAGGTGTGTGAGAGGAGACGAGCAGATTATGAAGTGGCTTGGGGGCCACAGGAAAGGTCTTACGCTGAGCACAATTACAGTCATTGAGCAAAGAAGTAACATGGCTTGATTTCAATTTTATTTTATTTTTTTTGCAGTGCCATGGTTTGTTTTTTGTTATGTTTCAGTTGTTTCATTTAATTTTTGTTGGTTTTTGTTTTTATCGTCTTTTTTCTATTACCGTTCAGTCCCCTTATACCGCCTTCCCCACCCCACAGTCACCACCCTGTTGTCCATGTCCACGAGCCCTGCTGCCTTTTTGCTCTACCCTCACCCCCTACCCTCACCCCGCAGTAGCTGCCATCCGCTCTCCATCGGTGAGTCTGTCTCTCTTTTGCCTGTTAGTCCAGTTTGTTCGTTAGATTCCATAGATGAGTGGAATCACATGGTATTTGTCTTTCTCTGACTCGCTTATTTCACTTAGCATAATATCCTCCAGGTCCATCCATCCTGTCGCAAAGGGTAAAATTTTCTTCTTTTTTATGGCCAAGTAGAATTCCATCGTGTGAATGTCCCACAGTTGTTTTTATCCACTCATCTACTGAGGGACACTTGGGCTGCTTCCATGTCTTGCTGATTGTGACTAATGCTGCAGTGAACACAGGGGTGCTTATGTTCTTTGGAATTAGCGTGCTGGATTCCTTCCTATATATTCCCAGAAGTGGGGTCACTGGGGCAAAAGGCAAGATACATTTTTAATTCTTTGAGGTATCTTTCCACTGCTTTCCACAGTGGCTATACCAGCCTGCATTCCCACTAACAGTGCAAAATGGTTCCCCTTTCTCCACATCCTCACCAGCTGGGGTTATTTGTTGATTTATTGATGCTAGCCATTTTGACAGGTGTGAGATGTTATCTCATTGTGGTTTTAATTTGCATTTCTCTGATGATCAGTGATGTTGAACATCATGTCATATGTCTGTTGGCCATCTGTATGTCCTCTTCGGAGAAGTGTCTATTCAGGTTCTTTACCCATTTTTTAATTGGGTTATTTAATGCCAACTTTGGCTGCTGTGTCAAGCCTAGATTGTGGTGGTTCAAGGATAGAAGAGAGATGTAATGACCTCCTCTTTGAGTCAAGTCCCTGTGACTTAACCTCTTAAAATGCTATAGATCTCCCCTTTGTAAACCAACTACTGTTATAATTTAAAATTATTTGGTTTGTGATGCCATCTTCCTCATGGTACTGAAAGATCCTTTGGAGAAAGGTCCATATCTAATTTTGATTCCATTATATGTGTATCTGTGTCTCATTGTGAATGATGGTCAGTAAATATTTGCTAAATAAAGGAATGAATGAAATTTGTAAATATCTTATTATTTCAAAGTAAAAGTTTGTTATCTATTTTATATCTATTACAGGACTAAGTAATTTATTTACTTTTTAAAAGAAACTTTTTAATAACTTATGTTAATAATTTATTACTAGGTCAGAAATACCTTAAAATGAGATTTAGATAAATAGTAAAATCAGCATTGTCAGTGTTATGATATATATGACATACAGGATAACCTGTAGTTGATATAATTAAGAGGAAAATGAAATTGGAAAATGTTTCAAAAAGACTAATATTGTAAAAATATATGAGGACTGTACAACACCTAACTCTGAAGCAAGACCAGGGTTTTCCTGGCCATGCTCAGAATCAGATGCTCAAATTTATGTTTTCTGTATCTGTTTTATGAGCATGTATACAAGCAAGACAAAAATTGTGATCTTATTTGAGAGATAAAATTAAATTGGAAAACATATGTTTTTAAAAAATCTCTGAAATGAAACAACCTCTGGGATGTACTATTAGGTAGTGTGTAGGGAAACAGGTTCCTGAGTCAGAGAGATCCCAGCTTAAATGGTGACTTCCTCCCCTCCCATCTGTGTCCTCTGGACTCTGAGCTCTGTTTTCACCAAGCTGGCACTTGCCATCCTCAGGACTCTAGACCCCTGGTGCTTTTTTCAACATTTCTCTGTTTATCCCTCCAATTATACCTCTGAGGGAAACTACTCCCCACTGTGAGGGATGCTTACTCAGGTGGACAAATAATTACAGTTTTAAATGCCGTCACGTAGTGTGGCACTGTCCATAAGGAATCTTGTAATACTTCTGTAGAATTTATTTGTGTGTTACATGCCTAGGTGCCCAATCTAGAAACGTGAGGGTTAGATTTTTAATTTCTCTATGACCTTACAACACCAGTGTCCCAATTTTTACAATCATTTCTCTGTATCATCTATGTCATGCATTGATGAATTTTAGTACTGTTGCAGTTATTTCATTTCCCCTTCCTAACAAATTATTCTGAAAAACTCTCAGTGGGTATTCTTTATTCCTGTCCCGTATGCTTCTCTAATGCCCACGCTGCTACCAGAGTGATTATCGTAAACACAAATTGTCCCTCCATCTCTCTGCTTCAAGCTGGTCAGTGGCCCCACGTTGCCTATAATTTCAAGTTCAAACTCCTCATTAGGCTCTGTATGTATAGCTCTCCATTATGTAGCCCTTACATAACCTTCACTTTCCTCACCAGTCTCCCCATCATATCCTCATGAAGCCACGTGGACTTCCCTGAGAGTCTTCGGTGAGCTGTGTACTTCCACCCCACAAAGCAAGCCCCTCTGTAACAGAAAGCTCTCTTCACCACCAATGCCCTAAGATCTAACCGCACTTCTGTCCCTCAGTCCTTGGTTGCCTGGATAACTTCCATTTATTCTTCAAAATGCAACTCCCAAATCTCCATTTGCTGATCTCTTCGCTGCTACATTACAAGGCTAGTTTTCTCCATGTTCTCAACACTCAGCCGACACACGTGTCTTAACAGAGCACCATTTAATCCACTTTCCAACCCCCTCCCGCCAGATAAATAACTGGAACTATAAACATGTACCTAAAGACAGGCTCTAAAGTGATTAATGTTTACTATAAATTGATGATTTATGCCTATCTCCAGGGCTGCCACAGAGCTGGTATGTAACAAATGCCCGGTAACTCTTTTGTGGCATACACATATGAATGAGTAAAGAGTGCAGTGATCCGTACAGCCATAATGAGAGCAGCAAGGAAATAGGAACATTATCATTCGAACTCTCACTTTTTTTCCAGGAATTACAACTGTCCTTACAATGACCACCATCAACACCCACCTCCGGGAGACTCTTCCTAAAATCCCCTATGTGAAGGCCATCGACATGTACCTGATGGGGTGCTTCGTCTTTGTTTTCATGGCCCTCCTGGAATATGCTTTGGTCAACTACATCTTCTTTGGAAGGGGACCCCAACGCCAGAAGAAAGCAGCTGAGAAGGCTGCTAGCGCCAACAGTGAGAAGTTGCGGCTGGACGTCAACAAGGTAAACCCAGAGGGCAAGCCCTCCTTGCTTCTCAAACTCGTAGAAGGCCTGCAATGTAGGTTCAAGGTCTTGTTTAACAAATGAGAAAACCAAGGCCGAGGGAAGAGAATGGGTCATTTTCCCCAAATCACAAAGATAATTAGCGATGGAGGCCTAAATTCATGACACAACACTCAGATGTCCTTGACCTTCACGTTAGGCTTGCCCTCGTCATCTAAATACAGCTTTGTGACTTCTTCAATGTATCAGTATGATGTGTACCATTATGTACGTTATATTTATTTAAATTTACTCACATTATTTAAATTTATTTCAAAAGGAAATTTCATATCACATAAGCAGTATGACTTGCTAAAAGGTAATTGTAGGCATAAATAAATAAAAATATAATTATATTACTAACTTCTAGGTTATTACTATATGCTGGGCCTCAGCTCCGCATTTCGTTTGGTTTACAAGGGAGATAAGCAAGTACGGAGATGCATTTAAGACGTACCAGCAACAACCTGAGACTTCCTCCTTAAAGTCATTAGAGGGATAGAAAGAGAAGTGGAAGGGGAGAAAAGAATAATTTTCTCCTTAAGTGACAGATAATTATTTAATGCCTTGCACATGTACCACTTAAATCACTGAAGCATTTGACTACAGGAGGCCGCTATCTTGCTTAAGTCCTTGCTGCTCTCATTATAGCTGTACAGATTACTGTACTCTTGACTCATTCACGGGCATACTCAAAGAGTAATTCCCACGCAGTTGTAAACCGGCTCATTCTTTAAGGCGGTGGTTCTCCGTCTTCAGTGCCTGGTCAAATGGCTTCGAGAGCATTAAGAGCGCTGACACCGGGGTTTCCTTCCCAGCAATTCTGATTTGATTGTCCTGGGCATTGTTGTTCGGAGTGCTGGAACCAGGAAAACAGTTGTACTTCTAAACCACCTGGAATCCTTAACCAATGCACTAATTATTGAATGGACATTTTAATATCTCTAATGTCAGTTTAATTCCAAGGACAGAACACTGTAAATAATGGCTATTATTGAATTTTATTTGGAGCAAATCCAGTGAAAGCTTCTGACTCACTAATGTTTCCACAGATCCATAGGTCTGATCATTGATTTTAGACAGTTCTCTAACCAGAGGCACTCTTTCCTGGCAGATGGTGTTTGTAACGATACGAATCTAAAGTATGGCCCTTGAAAGCCAGTGAACCACGGGCCTGGGGAGCTGTCAGTTCCTTCCCAATGTCTGAGGTTTCACTATCAAAAACTATCAATCGATTCCAATGCAGCATTCTGACTCTCTCAGCCTGTCAAATGAGAGAGTGCTATTTAAACCCAATTTTTGATTGTCCTGATATGGTGGCCTTAATAAAGAAAAGAAAATTAATAAATAAATGAGAACTATCTCATAGGTCTGCCATTTCAAATGAGTCTAAATCAATTGCCTAATGCAAAGCTCACTTAATAACATCTGATCTTTTTTCACCTCATCTACCCTATTTTTTTTTCATTCCAATTTGCATTTAAATGACAAATTTAAGACCCAGAGAGTGGCAGTTTTACAGCAAACTGAACTTGGAGAGCTTCAGAGTTTTAAAATCAGTGTGCTGAGAGGGAGGTGCCCCATAGCGAAGAAAAAACTCCTTCTCTTGGCTGACGTTGGACCCACAATTCAGACGTAGAATATGAGAGAACGTAGAATACGAGAGAACAACCAACATAGCTGGAGTTCTTCTAGTGCAGTGGTCCTCAAACCCCAGGCAAATTTGGCTGTGTCTGTAGATATTGTAGGTTGTCAACACCACAGGGAGAGGATTGCTTCTGGTGTCCCGTGGCTAGAGGCCAGGGATGGTGCTGAGCATCTACAGCGCATTGCACAGCCTCCCCATAAAAGAGAATCTCCCGTCCCAGAATATCAGTGCCACTGAGCTGAAAACCTCTGTTCTAGTCCACTTCCTGTTCTTAAACATGAGAAACTGAGGTCCAGACACAGTAAGATCTTTATCCTAATCTCAAAACTCTTTAAGGCAAGTGGTTTCTCCACTTTCTTTGATCAGCAAGCATAGTGTCAAGACATCAGGAGTTATTGTTTAGCGTAATGTTACTGAAGAAATGTCTTGAAGTCAGTCAGGTTCAGGATTTACTCTCTGTTTAATAGCTGTGTGGCCACAGGCAAAAGAAAATCAGCCTCGCTAACCCTCCGTTTCCTTGTCTGTAAAATAGGGTTCATTCCTCTTTCATGGGTTTTTTAATGAAAATTGTATAATGTATAGAAAGGGTAACAGTCTCCAGCTCATGGTAAGCCCTTAGTAAGAGGCAAATGTTAATAAAATATTAAAATATTACAAACAGCACACATTACTTTTCAAAATAAAATCTACCATCTCCAGATCTATTGGCGAGTTCGCTTCTGTATTTTACACGAATAGCATGTAGGGTGCAATCCCTTCCCTAAAAGAGGGGTTCTCTGTGGAGGACTGTTACAGGTCAAAAGCTGTAAAATCAAAGCAGGTCAGAAGCCTGAAGACCTGAATCATCAGGTCCTAGCTTTAAAACCTATAGCAAATGAACTACTTCTAACTTTACCGATTATTTGTTAGGTCAGAATACTTACAGCCGTATTGATTGGGGTAGAACAGAAAGGTGACCATCTGGCATTGCTGACTCCCGTGCTTTCTTTCCGACCCCAGCAGGAAAGGGTAGGGAGGCCCGCATTGGACGCTGATGGCACAGTGCTTTCTTTTGTGTGAGCATCATGAATAATGCCACTCTGTTTTTTATCAAGAATGCCCCTTTATTCCAACTGTAATTCTCATGATTTTTTTTTCAAAGATTGGGCACATTAAATCAACTGAGTATTGTTGGCGGCTCTGGAAAAATCAGTCACTAGGGAAGGGATCGACTTTTTCAGCTTCCTTCTGATAGTGTCCTTAGAGGTGGACACTGAGAGTCAGGTGATCCAAAGTGACAGTTGTACAGTGCCCTCTGCCCCGAGGTCAGGGGGAAATGGAAGCGTGGCCACACAGGAGCCCATGTTGCTTCCATGGCTTACTTTCCCACTTTTCCAGTCTCGTCTCTGTGTGAATGTCCTGCAAGTCTGTATTTTAACAAGAGTATCTGCAGCTCTTAACACAGTTCTTATACAGTCATTCAACTAGTGCAAAAACTGAAACTCGTAGGGAAAGTCAAATATTCAAAGTTGCATAGCAAAGTTAAAATGTCTGAGGCTTGAGTTGGGTTTTCCAATCCTCTCCAAGTGTATGACCCATAGTGCTAACAAGTGAAAGAAATAAAATAAAACTAAAAAGCAGATTCCACCTTAGTTATATATTTAGTTCACCTGAAAATCACCTGTCTAGCCAGGAGAGGCCATGACTGACAAGCAGCGTCACTGTCACAGTTGTCTTCATGTGACACACCTTGTTGTAAAGCACTAAAGATTTTTAAAATAAACTTCAAACCAACAAGATGGCTACGGGACAGTTCTTTTCCCCACATGTCTTCTGGAGTAGTAAAAAAGAAAAATCTCCATCCTCATGCTAGAAGAGTCCGTCCTATCATCCCTTGCACTCTTCTGTTTGTGTGTGTGTTTATAGAATTTGCTTTGGATTAATTTTACCCACTTTTCTTGCCTATGTCTTCAAGTTTTCAGCTCTCCTGTTTGTTTCACTTAAGCTTCATGTTGTCTCCCTGTTTATTTTTCTGCCAATAACTAGGTATATACATATTTGAAAATGTAGTTACTCCTGCCTTTCCACCATGTTGATTCTTGCATCTCTGAAATTCTCCGAATAGAGCTGCACCGAAGCACCTCTGCGGGGGGGGAGGGGGGTCATCATCCTGCATTTAGGGGGGTTGTGAGCCTCTGCGTTGTCTTTATCCTTTATACCCAAATTGGTGTTACACAAGGCCACTAAGATCTTTTAAGTCCATTTATTTCTACTGCTTGGAATTAGTTTTCTTTTAAATTATACATTAAAAAGATGCAGCTAATTAGAAGTCCTATTCTCTGTCATGACCAGTCTTTGTGAAGACCACTAGCATTTATCTACAGCCAATTTACTTGAACCCCCAATCCTCATCCGGTGGCCTCAATCGACTTAATTGGCACATTTTCTACTTTGTCTTCCAGATTTTTTATAAAGATATTAAACAAAATGGGACCCAATATCCATCCTTGTGGGGCCCAACTGGAAACTTCTCCCCAACTAGACGGACTACCAATTACGATTTCTCTCTGTATACGGTTAGATAGCCAGTTTTTAATCCATTTATTTGTATTTCTGTTGGGGCCAATTTGTTTAGCCTTTCCCTTTAAAATAACATATGTGCTCTTTGCAGATAATCTGTAGGCTTGTATCCACAAAGACTTGGGGATAAGTTAAAATGCTTTTGTGAGACACGAACAGGGTTTTCCAAGGTTTGCTTTTTAAAAATACAGGTGTGATGAATCTGAGCATCATCATCCCATTCAGTCAATATCGTTGTGATAGAGAAAGAAACCAAGTGGACCATCTCATTCATCTGCATTGAGAGGACAGAGTGTCCTCACGTACTCTGGTGTTCCGTGGTTGGCTCCTGTTTCTTTTAGTTGGCGGGTAGATAGAGAATTGTGCATTTCTTCCGTTGGTTGGCTCAGAATTCCTGAACCTGTTTTTTATCCTAGATTATTCATCTGTGCCTAGGAATGTTATGTTTGCATCAAGTCCTTGTTGCTTTATTATTTATTTTACAAAAAGGTATTATCTTTTTTGGCTAGTACTTTGGGTTTAGTTTCTGAATCCTTGTGTTTGCAATTCTTAATCAGCAAATTGTCGTTCATATTGGCCTCCCTTTTGGAGAAGGAAGAGGTGGGTTTTCAGCATTCCAGCTTATCACACACAACTTACCCAACCCCGAGTTTTTAAATTTTCTATTTCTTGATGAGGTAGTGAATGATGTTAAATGCTTGTGAACCTTTCTTATGAGGACTTGATGCCCAATGAGCTGTTATTATTGCACCTCCTGAATATCATGTTCTTCCTTCATTTTATTGCTCTGACCCCAAATTCCTTAATACCCATTGTTACTGCCCTTAGGGTGGGGCACAGGTACGGTTACCCATTACGGCTTTGTTTTGGTGTTTTAAGTTGTTGTTGTTGTTTTTTTAACTTCTTTGCTTGTTGTATTACGTATAATTACAGAGTCTGATAAATGCTATCAGCTAGATTCTAGGAGATGTTTAAAACCTTGTTAAATCACTGTTTTCCTCTCAGTCCCCTAAATTTCCAGTCCCTGCTCTATCTGTGCTCTCAGGCTATCTCGTTTTTGTTGTTGCTGCTGTTCTTTATTGGAATCCTAGCTACTGTTTTTGAAATTAAAGTAGACTGATTTGATTGGGCAGTATTCGGGGTAGAATGCTAATGATTCAGAAGAAAACGTTTGACAGCTGGAGTTTGGGTTTATGATGAAAGCGGTTGAATTTTTTCAAAACCAAAACCAAAGTATACTACATGATTGGCCTGAGGACTGGCTAACATTACATGAAAATTCAGAAAATCCTCAGATCCTGAGGGTATTTTAAAGAAAATTTTCCTCTTTGGTGCATCGAATTGTTCAGTTGATGGCTTGAAAGAGTTAATGAGGCTCTCTGATGACATGTTCAGGAGAAGACTCAGTGATTTCCATTGAAATATGAATCTTAATGTGTCCTGCTTTTATGCTTTCCTTTGTTGGGCACATCTTTATCCCCTGAGTTCTCTTTTGGGTTCATATTTAAAGTGTGAAATAAGGACTGGTATTCAGATCTTTGAATAATGAGCTGTGAAAAGCCCCAGGATGCATGTGCCGGTCCTCAGAGGCAGTAGGGGCCCCTGGGAAGATGGTGCCTTTTCGAATCAGACTGAACTGGGCTCACATGCAGGCATGTCTTTTATGAGCTGTGTTTAACCTTCCCGTTCCTCCAGATTCACCACTGAAAATTGAAACACTAATGCCTGCCTCACTGAGCTACTGAGAGGCTTAAATGAGATAATTAAGGGCCTTAGATGGTACCAGGCAAAGAACACTCAGTAGATAGTCGCTGTTACTCAGCGGGTGGGAGCCGGGAATGTGTATGTGTCTCAGAGTTGTTGGGTTTTTTTTTTAGCTCTATTACTGTTTTTCTGATTATAAAACCAATTCACAAATGTTGTTGTTTTTAAAGCACAAAAAGCAATGAAAACTACCTAAACCCTCCTCCACCCTGATATAATCATTGCTAACACTGCCTTTTATTCACAGTTAGTGACATACTTTTACATAAATGATTTGGGTCTACTATTGTGTATACTGCTATTTTCTACTTACCTTGTTATATAAGTATACATCATTTCTAATAGCTACAAGATGTGTTATTAAAATTACGTACCATGATTCATGTAGCAAGCACCTGTTGCCAGATATTTGCATTGCTTCTAAGAGTTTCTCATTATAAACAAGTATAAAATAAGCATCCCATTGCTGACAGGTTTGTACACTATTGATTCCTAATCCATTTCTTAAGATGGAATTCCTGGGTCAAAAAGCATGTGCCTCTAAAACAGTGACACATATTGCCAAGTTGTTCCCTGGAAACTCTCTGCTGTAGTTTACACGCCTACTAGCACCAGATGAGAGACACGGCAGTGCGCGCGCACTAACACACAAACACGCATCACCGAGCCCTTAAAATGACAGAGAGAAAACTGATGCCTAACTGTCCAGTTGTCACATTGTTAGAGAAGTGGAGTTAGAAGTATCCGAAAACACATGTGCAGTTTTTCTTCTCTCTGTACAAAAGACACACAGAATAGAACAGCAATCGAACAAAACAAAAACAACGTCCAACACAAACTGAGCCTCTGCAGAGGAAGAGATGCGTAAGCAGAGGCAGTACTGGTGCAAGCAGAACCCAGAGAAATCTGCTCAAGCTGTACTTGAGCAAATGGGAAGACTTTATGAAAAGGTCCACATCAAAATGAAGCATCTAAACAAAGAAACAGCATGGCAACTATGCAGGAAAACTACCAATGAGTCCATTTCTCTCTCTTCCCACCTCCCCCCTCTGCCCCCTCCCGCTTCCTCCCTCCCTCCCTCCCTCTTGCACACTCTGGAGAGAAAGAAAGAAACTTAGCATGCAAAAGACAGATAATGACTTCTATTGGGAAAAATTTACTTTATGATAAATTAAAAATTTTCTTAATAGTTTTTTCTCTTATTCTTTACCAAAAAATTGAAAGACAATATGAAACAAAATGTCAAGGGCAAGATGATAAGCAAGATGTTATTAATAAGGCAAAAATGAAAGCAAAGCAGTCTCCATAGAAACTAATAACGAAATCTAAGATAGTGAGAAAGAGAATCAGTGTGGCAAAACACAGAGTTCAGGCTGCAGGTAACTATGCCAAATGCAGAAGAAAAGAGATGCAGAGATACGAACCACTTAGAGTAAATGCAGTCAATACAAAGGCAGGTACAGTGTTTTAAACACGTGGAACCATAATGTTAATGAAGTATAGAATGGAAAACAGTGGAATGGAAAAAACTCAGCCGTGGGCTCCTCAGCAGGGGGGCTGTGTTCTGAGAAATGAATGCATCGCGGGTGATTTGTCCTCCTGCAAACGCCACTGAGTGCACTCCCTCAAACCTAGGTGGCAGAGCCTGCCACACACAGGAACTGTTACTCCAAGGCTACAAGCCTGTACAGCATGTTGCGGTACAAAAAGCAACGCAAGATTAAATCAAGCACAAGAGAAAATAATGCAATCAAGACATGCAGTAAACAGGAGATGTATGAGCCTGCTGCCGGCATAACACAGCAGACTGTCTTGCAGCAAACTTTGTTTAATAAGTAGAAAGAGCATGCTCTAAAACAATAATAAAAAGTATAGTGTAGTAAATACACGAACCAGTAACGTGGGCATTTATTATCACCATCAGCTCTTAGGCACACATCATTTTGTGTGCTGTAATTGTAGAACATAGCAGCGCAGTAGGTCTGTTTACTCCGGCATCACCACAGACACGGGAGTAACGTGTTGCCCTAAGACATTGGAATGGCCCTGTCTCTGAGCGATGGGAATTTTTGAGCTCTATGATAATCCACGGCAGAGATTTTAAACCATTTTTATCTCATGGCACACATAAACTAATTGCTAAAATTCTGTGGCACACCAAAAATATATTTTTTGCTGATCTGACAAAAATAGGCATAATTTTGATACATTCACACCAGATGACTATTGTTGTGTTGGCCGTTGTCATTTTTTATTCAACAGTCTAAGGGGAATCAGTCAGGTATTGCCCATGTTTAAAAGTCCCACAGCACGCCAGTTGAAAACCACTGGTCTATGGGATTATAGTATGTGGTCCATTGTGGACTGAAAAGTCATTTTGTGGCACATGCCTGTATTTAAACCTGACATCAATAACTAATTATAATAATTATACTAATAAATAATTTTTAATGCCTCCCCTGAGCTTAGATGGTTTACATATATTATAATTCCCTATTATTGCCCTGTGTTATTATAATTTTACAGATGATTAACTGACACCCAGAAACTGTAATTAACTTAAGGTTAAACAACTAAAAATGGTTGAACAGAAAATATAACTAGAGGCTATATACACTCTTAATTACTGCGCTATGCTATATATTATATATTTATACATATCTGTAATGAAATTAATCAGTAGGCCAAAAGGACATACTAGGTTCCAAAGTAAAAACTGAACAGTCTAATTCTGTCCTTATTGTATCATCTGAAAGCACTAACCTTCCATTCAGAAAAAGTGAATGACCTATAAGGAAGAGGAAAAAAGAGATAGGTCTCACACTGCTCCATGACAAATTAAATTTTGTAAGACAGTGGGAAATGTGGCAGGGTTCTGGAGGGAAGAAAATACAACCTAAGAATATTGTCATTCCTACAGAAAGGCAGAAGAAAGGCAATCTATCCACAACATGCAAGATCTTATAGAACATAGCATCTATGAGTCCCTACTTAAAAAAATAAAATAAATAGCTTAAATTTAAAAACCTAGCCCCCACCCCTGGATGGTGTGGCTCAGTGGATTGAGCATAGGCCTGCAGACCGAGGAGTCACCAGTTCGATTCCCAGTCAGGGCACATGCCTGGCTTTCAGGCTGGGGTCCCAGTGGGGGGTGCACGAGAGGCAACATACACTGATGTTTCTCTCCCTCTCTCCCTCCCTTCCTTCCCCTCTCTAAAGATAAATAGATAAACTTTTTGAAAAAAAACCTAGCCCCTAACAACAGGTAGTCAAAGAGAAATTAGACTAGGAGAAGGCAGCCTGCCTGCATTTGGAACTGAAGGCAGTGCGTACGACTAAAGCCATACAACTCCAGAAGTTAAAGTTACAAAATAAAAGGTGATCAAAATATTTTTAAAAACCAGATAGTAAAGATATGTAAAAAAAAAAATCAGGATGGGCGTTGTTGAGAAGGGAGAAAGTGTTTTCTAATTTATAACCAGGACTTAATATTTACTCTTTTATTTTTAGAGTTTATGAATCAAGAAGTTGAAGGTTAAAGACGCGTTTAAAATTAACATAGGCAACGACCACAACAGTGTTTCTCAGCGGGTCTCCCATGGGCCGCCCATGTAGGGTCTCAGGGAAGCTTGCTGAGGAGGTCGCTTCCACCTGAGACCTTAGAAACCAGAACCTTTAGCGGGCAAGCTGAGGGGTCTAACAGCATATCAACAGAAATAGAAAATACAACGGAGGGGAAGAAAAAAGCCCTTTACAAATAATAAGTTTTAATGAAAGGGAACTTTGTGTTTTTTTAAGAGAACATTTTTAATGACTCAATTCTTTATAAATTATCCTACCAATGTAATATAATCTCATTGGATTACCAGTGAGCTTCGTTTGGGGTTTTGTTTCCTTGGTGTTTTGTCTAGAAATTTGACATAGTAATCCTAAAGTTTATGTGAAAGGATATATAGGAAGGATCGAAAAGTTAAAATAATAAAAGAATTGATCTATCAGAAGCTGTACTGAATTAAAAAATCTCAATGATTAATGCAGCATAGCACTGGATCAGTGGTCTCTAAAGAGAATGCAAATTGACTTAGAAACAGAATAGAATGAAGTTCTTGGTAAACGTTTATTTCCTACCATGTGAATTATTTAATAAACAGTGGTGAGCGACTGACGTCCACGTGGGGCCATTTAGATGCAGAGCCGCACATCCGACCCACCTGTCCCTCCAGATTAGAGTCGAGCGGAATCGGAGATCTGCATATTTCAAAAGATCCATAAAAAGCCACAAATCATATATAAATATTTTCATAAACACCAGTTAGGTGACACCAAACAGAAAATTTAGAATCCAGGAAAGAATGAGGTTATATTTAACCTTGTAAAAAGGCTTAATTTCTGTATTTTTCTTCCTTACCCTTCTTATCAGGTAAAACTTTTCTTTCCACAATGAGCCTCATTTTCTTTGCCTCCTTTTTAGTGACATTTTTAAGCACATGGGGTTTTTTTATATATATTAGAAAAATATAAGAAAGTAAAGGCCACACAAATCTCTATTTTTCCGAAGAAAAAACACACCAATAATATCTGGTAATATTTTTTTCATCTGTGTGTTGCATCTATTTATGCTTCTGTGTGGACAGATCCTCTCTCATTTTCCCTTCACAGGACTGTTGATCGCCCTCTGCCATTTGTAAGGGTTATAATGTTACCTTTACTTGTATTTCTCACGTTCGTAAATAATTGAGTATTTTTTCATATATTTATGTGCTATCGGAATTGGCTTCCCTGTGAAATGCCTATTCTTATTTTTAGCATTTTTTGTGTTTGTTTTCAGTTTCAGGAGCCTGTAAGTATAACAGAGAAAGCAAACACTTTATTAGCATGTGCACTGCAGATATTTCTCGGAGCTCTTGTTCATGCCATATTAAGTTTTTAATTTTTATGTTGTCTAGTTTTTCTTACTTTTGTAATTTGTATTTTCTGGAATGGGTAAAAACTCCTCTTGAAACTCTAAGATAAGCATATAGTCTTCTAAATTTTTCTGGAAGTTTTTCTTTTTATACCTAATTTATGGTTTCATGTTTTACATTTAATCCATCTTGAAATACCAACATGTTGGTTCAAGACATTGGTCAGCTTTACATTTTTCTAAAACCAATAGCACAAGCACTATTGTTTACTATTTTTGTGGGGGGGGTTGTTTTTTTATTTTTTATTTAATCTTTGTTGCATTGTTTTTACATTACCCTTTAGTCCCCTTACAGCCCCCTCCCCTCAGCAATCATCACACTGTTGCCCATGTCCATGAGTCCTTTTTCCAAGCACTACTTATTTTCTTAAACTTGTTTCCCCAGTGGTTATATTTGGAGAATGGGATGGTAGGATGGGAACACTTCTGTTTTTCACTTCATGTCTTTCTGCAGTGTGCGAACTACTCAAATGAGTGTATATGGTTAAGATTTAAGAAAGTGTAGGTGTATGTACATATTCCCACCTGGTTTTTTCAGTGTGACCTCTTTCTCTCTCTCTCTTTCTCTCTCTCTCTCTACGCCCTCTCCCCTGCCCCCCACACAGGCACACACTTACTATATCTCACTATACCTCCCACACTCATACTCACACAAACCACACACAAACACATCAAATTTTTTCCAGTTCTTTACATATCACTTAAATAGAGTAGCCCAAGATAATTATTTAAAAGTAGCTAATGTTCCTTTCTAATAACTATTGCTTATATTATGTTATAATATAATATGACACAGTACATTATAATATATTATATAACATATACTATAATGTCACATATCACATAATATATTATAATATATATCTTATAATTATGTAAAATGGTAATATATAATATATGTTATACATATAATGTATTCTATGGCTGTCAGCAAGAAGGGAAGAAGGGGGCAGCTGGGGGAAGGGAGAGAGGGACTGACCTGCACTGAACAGCAGCTGCCCCTCCCCGGCAGCAGCCAAGCTCCTGCTGTCCGGCTCTCTTATTGACGCTGTCGCCAAAGAGTCAAGATTCCAGTGATGCGGTGAGACAGAGACCTCATGTTATTTTCCGAGCTCGGACATACCTATAGCAACACTGCTCTCTGTGTAGATATAGGTCCCCGTGGAAAAAATAACTTTTTAACTCAGGGCAGTAGAAAAGATTCGAGTCTCAACTCTCACACTTTATAAGCCATATTTTTAACATCAGACAACTCAACCTGTCTTGTGAAATAAGGGTATGGTCTCCAGGATGTCGTCCCCTTGAAAATCATAGCCCCAGAATGTTTACTGCGTCTTCCTTCCTGACATTTGTTAGTCCCATAGGTTCATATCTACTAAACCTACTGTCATTTATTGCTACTATAAGCAAGTGCTTATTAATTTAAATTTTACATACTCTGTGCAAGTGTTTGTAAACCACAGAGTGTGTGTGTATATCATATATATATATCATATCATATGTATATCATATATATATATCATACTCCAGTTAAAAACCATTTTAACAAGTTTTCCTTTGGAAAATATGAAAAAAAGTCTATAATGAGAAACATTATCAAGTAAATTTTCTGCATCAGGACAACTAAAAGTACTTTGGGCCCAACTTTTACTCTAAAAATGGCTCATCCCAAGAGACGCTTCTTACACGGGCTGCATTAGAAGAGAAAGTACGTAGTGAACTGTAAGGTGCGTTAATAACCAAGCCGGCAGGTTATTATCACATTAGACTGTGATAGTAGTGGGCCCTGGTGTAGTGCTTACAGTTTCCGTTGTGTTTCCTGTGGCACCTCATTCGGTTACCTCAAGTCACCAGGTGCAGGAGGATCGTGCTGGGGAGGGGGAGACCCCCCGTTTACCCCCCTTCAGTCCCCTGGCCGGGCCAACAACACACTGCGCCGAAGACTGGACACCAGGAGAGGAACCATTTAATCGGGGCACAATAACAGGGGCATTCGTGATACGATGCCCAGATCATAAAGCGAGACTCAGAGAAAGGATCGAGCCAGGCACCATTTTATCCCTTTGAGACAAAGAAACGATGCACCCCCGAAAAGACTGACGGGACAGGAAGCTGGTCCTCATTAGACAGGGACACAGGGCAAGGTTTGGGCATCCCGTCAGCGAGGAACCGGAACGGAGCTTGGGCTTCGGTCCTATGGTAGTGAAGCTGGTACGAGGCTGGTTGACACGGGTTTTTCTAACCTGGCTTCTTTTAGCTCTGGTGCCAGGTTGTCCCTCAGGCCTCAGGGGCAGCGGGGCCCCTGTCCCACGGGAGGCTTACCACCTGCTTTTAGTGGGGGAGAGAGGTCAGGGCTTTCTTCTTGCACAGGCCATTTCTTAAGCAACTCTAATTCCAAATAATCAATATGCCAACACGTGTGTTTTGGGCGGCCTGTCTTAGGCCCCGACAAGAGCTATAATCCCCATTTTATGGATGAGGAAACGGAACCAACACCCTTGAAGTCATGAGGGATGCCCATTCCTGGGACCAAGCCCTGGACACTGCCACCACGCCCTGGTCCACCGCATGGTCGGCTCCTCTGTGAGCCCGTCGCTCAGGGAGCCTGCCGCCTCCGGTCTGGCGAGAAGGCACAAACCTCCCCTGACTCATTTTCCTAGAGTGAGGATCACAACCAAGGAACTGCAGTTTGGAAGTATGTTTATTCTGTGACACTATCCAGCCCACCACAAAACAGAACTTAACAAGCAGCAGAAAAGGTTAGGTCCCACTCTGTGGTTTTCCAGGCACACGGTAACCCTTCCTGAGTCTGGCTGCCCCGTCCCAGTCCAGCACTTGAACACCACCCCCACCAGCCCGGCCGCCACGTTGTCCGGGCAGCGCTGGCGGTCAGTCCACGGGGTCGTGGGGTGCTAACATCTTCTTTCAGGAGAGATGAGCACTGGTTTTCCATTTTAAGACAAAGATTCGCCTCTGAGCGTTTCTGAAGTTAGGGTCATACTTACATATACTGTAAACATGTCATTGTTTCCTTCTTTATAAATACCTTTCAATAAGTTGATGCTGTATTTTGCAGTTGATAAAATCTAAGAGTCTAGGAAATTCAGTAACAGTCCTAGTATATCATGAACACAGTGATCACTGAGAAAACTCTGGAAAGACTTCTGAACTGTTGGAAAGTACAAAGAAAACTGTGTGTTCCTTGGGCAGCTTTGGGAATCAAAGGCTGGCATTAAACTTTTATCCACCGTCTTTCCATTAATATTAAATTATTTTGTAAAACAACAAGAACAGTACTTCCAGCAACCCTGTGTTCCTGGAGACATTAGGAATGTTTTATGGCCTCTGCTGAGAAGGAGTTTGTGGGATTGCTTGGTGCTTGTCTCAGTTTGGCAGAAAGCACCTGGGGAAGCGTAAGGATGGACCTGACACAATTTTGAAATCTCCCTCAGCAACGAGCAGGCTGTCTCTTTGCCTCTCAACGCGTCTAGCTTCTGCTGCAGAGAATTTCTGGAAGTTGGATTGGCCTCAAGGCACCGTGGCAGGCTTCCCCCCACTGGGGACATCTGCCGTGACTGCCCCAGGGGAACGGGCCTCTCTGAGTCAGTCCTGGCAGACGCACCTGCCAACCCCGGGCACCGCCCCGGGAGGGCGCTGCAGTAGTGACCCCTCAGCGGTGACCACTGCTTCGCGGAGTGTGGCAGGCGTCTTCAGCCCGAGTCAGCTATTCTGGTTCGGCAGTTGAGACTGTGGGCCCCCGGAAGCCAAACATTCAGGCTCCATTCCTGTGAGAGCCTTTCAGGTACACTTTGTCCCACTGCAGGGATAACATTGGACTTTTCTCCCAAGAAATGCAGATTTGGAAGGAGCATCACCAATGGGTTGATCACTGACCGAGTATTTACTAAATCCCTGCTTCTGGAGAATAGCACAGTGGTTAAGGGCACAGGCAGACCTAGCTTAGTCAGTGCTACTCGATTCTGGATTTGAGACAACCCTGAGTTCAAGCCCTGTGACTGTCACTTGTCAGCTATGTGAGCATGGGAAAGCCCTCTGAGCCTCAGTTTCCTCCTTTGTAAAATGGGGCTCCCAGCCCCGCCCTCCCAGATGGTCCCAGGATTGCAGGAGGCAGTACCGGGGGAAAACTTGTCAGGGAGTAAACATTAGGTGAATGGTAACCTTGAGGTTGATGTCTGCCGTGGAAGGGATTGCAAGACAGAACTCGGACTTTTCCTATTCAGATTTGTTTCTAAATTCAGTAGCACTGTCTCTCTCGGTCTGAATAGTCTGCTGCCCCTGTACTACTCTTTCAAAGAGTGTGAAGTAATCAGAATGAATGGTGTGTGGGACAGTTGATACATGCTACCAAGTTTCAGACAAAGGAGATGTTACCTTCAGATGCATGTTTGGGAAAAACTTCAGGGAACAAAAGACACATTCCATCTCAAAAAGAAATAAAAGCAAAGGAGCCGTTCTGCCCAGCCAGGATGTATATATACATAGCTATGACATAACAACAGTACTGTAACACTTGAAAGAACATTGAAGGGTCCTCTAGTTTTATAAGTAAAGAAATTGACACCCAGAGTGGGGGAGGGACTAGTCCAGGGACACTCAGCGGTTCCCGGGCATAACCTGCCCACTGTGCAGCACAGACTTTCCTTGATCTGATGATACATGATGCTCTGATCTGTGTCCTTCCTCAGTCCCTTCCATCGTTCCAACAAAGCTCTCTGAAAAATGTTGCTGGTGAAAAGGAAACCCGTCTGGTGCAGTGGGAAAGCTTCCGTTCCGTCCTGTACACTATGTGACATTGTCCCCGCCCCTTCTGCAGGACTCCTGTCCTCTAAAAGCTAACATTGACCGCGATCTACTTGAATTGTTCCCTACCATGCAGCACCCATGACAGCAACCTGCAGGGGGCCCCCACCAGGCCACAGTGTCAGAGTCACGAGCTCGCCCAGAGCCGCAGAGCCCCAGCCCAACCCCCGGGTTTATTGATTCAGAAATTCTGGTGACCTAAGAATTGAAATGTTAGCAAATGGTTCTGATGCTCATCGAAAGGGTGAAGCTTGCTGCTTCACCAGGCACTCACAGCCCTCCGAAATCTTACTGTTGGCCAAAGCCAAGGCCCAGAGAGAAGGGACGTACTCAGTCACCCAGCAAGTAAACAGCAAACCTGGGACTGAAACTCGGGTCTTCTTTTTTTTTTGAGAGAGAGAGAGAAATGTCCATGTTTTACACAGAATCTGGCTGATATTTTATTCTTCAACAAAAGCATCAGATTGACAACTGAGTTTGTGGTTCTCTCCTGTCTTCCTAAATTTATCATTTTCTTCTTTTCCTAACTCAGCCTGCAGCCGAGCTTTTGTAAGGCGCAGTCACTTTCACTCCGTGCCCTTCTCTGCCCATCTCGGGGCCGAGGGTCACTCAGGGTTCGAGCGGGACTGGACAGATGTTTGACGAGGCCGTGTCGGATTAGCAGAAGCTGTCCTAACGAGAGCTGGGCTGTGAGGGTGGATGGCGCATTTGGCATATTCTCACTCGGGTAATGCGCCGTGTAATTGGCTAAATGCACAGAAGCCACCAGACCACAGCTGCACAAGGGATCCCAGGCTGCGGTGGGTGTACGGTTCTCCCTCCAGCTCACTGTCCCTGAGGGGTGAGCGGGTGCCTTGGTTGTGGGTAATTCAGCCTTTCAACGGGAGAGCACAGAAAAAAAACGATTAACGCCTCCACCCCTTTACTATATAGAGGATGAAGTCTTTGTTTAGCACGCTTGGAGGGCTACCAAGGTACAGAGAAAAATCCTTTAAAAAATAGTTACAGTCTCTGACTTTTAGAACTTTAAAGGATCTAAGATCATTCAGACCAGTGCTTCTCGATCTTTAATGGGCAGGAAAGCTATCTACGTAGTTGTTAAAGTGCAGGTCCTAACCCTGGCTGGTATGGCTCAGTGGATTGAGCGCCGGCCTGCAAACCAAAGGGTTGTTTGTTCGATTCCCTGTCAGGGCACATGCCTGGGTTGTGGTCCAGGTCCCCAGTAGGGGACGCATGAGAAGCAACCACACATTAATGTTTCTCTCCCTCTCTCTCCTGCTCTTGCCCTCCTCTCTCAAAAAATAAAATATTTTAAAAAATTTTTGAACAAGTGCAGTTCCTCAATTCTGTGGATCTGCGTTTCTAACAAACTTCCTGGTGATGCCAAGGCTGCTGATCTGCAGGCCTCACTGAATAGCAAGGGGGGGCACCCAGGACACATAAATGAGTTGCACCCTGAGTACCAACCCTGGTTGGCTAGTGGTTGCCTTGACAACTGTACTGAGACTTATGCAGTTGACTAGACCCAGGGTCTCAGTTCCCTGCGCCTATCACAGGCTTAGGAAGGGGAGAACTTCACCTCAAAATAGTCTCTCTTCTTTTGGTTTCTAATCAACATTTTCTTTTCCTTTCTACAACTTCTTTGGGTCCCTTAGTCTTTTGGGTGTTTTTATTTTGTTTTGTTTTTGAAGTACCACTGACCTAACATAATAATAGTTTCCGGCGTACAATGTAATGATGTGATATTGTTATATATTGCAAAATGATCACCGCGATAAATCCAGTTAACACACATCACCATCCTGAGTTCAGTTTTTTCCTCGTGATGTTTCATTTTTATGTGCAGAAACTGAAACCGAGAAACATCAGCGATTTGCTCAGGGTTATGTAAGCTAGTTAGTGGCAAGCTGGGACTAACTAAAACTGCAGGATAAACCTAGATTTCTCCCTCTGAGTTGCACGTTTTAATCACAGATTGCATGTGAGGCTGTTTTGAACTATCTTTCTTCTGTTCTATAATTGGCGGAACCAGCCCCGGAGTCTAATTTGGATGCACGAAGCCGGGGCGCTCAGCTTAGGTCAGCGTGTGAGCGGTGGTGCCGCTCTGGGGAGAGCCTTTCTCTGGGCCTGAGTTGTGTTGTCCATGAGAGGAGAGAGCCCGTGCCTCGTCTTCCAAGTCCACTCAGGTGCTGTCGAGACGATGAGACATAAAGAACGTGAAAGCCATCTGGGGAATCATACCTGACTTAAATAAATGGAGGGCATTTTCATTGGAACTGACGCAGGCTAATATTACCTTTTCCATGGGACTACTGATTTGGAAAAGTTATGTATTTTTATAATTACAATTATAAATTATACATGACCTTATCTTTGTCCTAGGTTGAATTTTACCTGAAGGAATTAAAAATGGCTATTTCAGATTGTGGTAAGGAGGGCCTTCTGATTCCCCACCCACCTTCAGTGGACCTGGCCTCCCCAAGGCGCACACAGAGGCGTGGACGGGGGAGGGGAGGGGACCCTCTCTCGAGCAAGCCAGGCGTGATGGTAGGCGCCTCAAGTAACTGGTCTCAGTCTTAAAAGAAATCTTCATATAATGGTGCTTCACTTTAAAGAAGAGGAGGTGATGTGACTTCATTTTAAAGATGAGGAAACTGAGGCTCAGCTGGGCTATGGGGCTTGCCCCAGGTCACACAGCTAATCCGCAGAGAAGCTAGAATCAAAGCCGACTCCAAAACTTTCGTCTCCAAGACCTAACCAACTATCTAGATGTTCTCATCTACACTAGAATTTGGAATGCTGCTTTACAGAGATTATCTCTAAAATGTCATTTCATATTATCATTATTGTCTTAATGAAACTTTCTAGATGCATTTAACTTGGAGAAAGAGAGACACATTTCCCATAAATAAGTGAAGCAGGACACAAATCTGAAAACCTAGTTTTGCTGATGGCTGCAAACTCTCCATGTTTAAACTTTAACTCATCCTGTTGGCAAATAACGAAATGCGACATTTTGAGTAACGTCTTGCCTCTGCCCACTGTGGGGAGAAAGAGCCAAGCAGGCCCCTGGCAGGAGGCTCCGGGAAGAAACATTATTCACAGTGTCATTTCTTGGGCGTGTGAATGATGAGGTCCCAGCTGTAGATACTTTCCTGGGAGACTGAAACCGGACGGTTCCCACAGCCCAGCATCTGTAGGAAGCGCCCTGCCCCGCGGTTGTAGCAAGGAGAAGCCCTGAAGAACTCGGGTTCCCGAAGAGTGGTCGATGCACTGCCGCGCGTCACCTCGGTGACCACTCGCACAGCCGTCTGCGGTGGGCGCTGCTTTGCCGCCCAGACCTGTGCTGGCCACGGTGCGGCGCAAGCTCAGCCCCTTTACCTGCTTACTTCTGCAGTAATGAAATTTCCCTGAGGAAACTGAGGCTCAGAAAGGTTAAATGTCTTGCTTGAGACCCCAAAGCTTAGTGACCTTGCCTTTAGTCCCTTCTGCTTTTCACCTGGCTTTCGGGGAGCCCGCTGCCAGCCCAAAAGAAGGGATGCGTACTGGTTTACCCTGTGAATTCATTCCTGCAGTGTAGAGGTTAAGACTTTAAACATTGTGATAGCCTGTTTTAAAATCTAACCTCTTTCATCGCAAGCCGGCTCTTCCTAAAATGCTGGTGTGTACTATGTATTAACAGCTAGGCCTATGGCGGTTGCAATTGTACTGAATACATACAGACTTCTTTCCTGGTTCATATTCCCTAAACAATATATAGCACAATGACTGTTTGCATGGTATTAGGTATTGTAAGTAATGCAGGGATAATTTAAAGTACATGGGAGGATGTACATAGATTACATGCAGATACTACACCGTGGCATATAAGGGACTTGAGCATGCATGAAGTTTGGTATCCAAGGGGGAGGGGCTCCTAGAACCAATTCTCCTTGGATACAGAGGGACAACTACTTTCAAGCTACCCACCGTAATCAACAAAGACAAAACAACTGACGTTAAGGGCAGCGTTACTATAACAGATACAAATGGCCAATAATTACAACAAAAGAATTTGTAAGCTCCAGACAATTGCTTAATACAACGTGACTGTTACGGAGTGGCTTGCCCGTGTTTGAAGAGCACCAAGGGATTTCTGACATTTGCTTCATCGGATAACTGGGAGCAGAAGAATCCCCATCCATCCTTCCTTACTCTTACACATGTTGCATCTCTCAGACCTCAGTTCAGAAGTTCCTCCCATCAGGGAGTGTCCATGATTCTGCTTCTCTACATCGGGTCCTGTGATGGATGTTCTCATAGCAATGTGGACACTTCCCTCACTGCCCTTATTTTCACTTATAATTATGTATTATTTCTATAGGTGTTTGTTTACAGTATATCTTCCCTTTAGGATGTAGTCTCTGTGAGAGCAATGAGCATGCTTGGTGGGGACTCAAGAAGTATCTGTTGAGGTAGCAGATAATATTACATCATTAGTCAATATTTAGTGGACATGCATACTGTATTTTTTTGCGTAGTTTCATTCTGTGGTTGGTTGAATCTGTGGGTGTGGAACCTGCAGATATGGAATGCTGACTATGCGCACTTCGTTGTTTTGGCTGTATCATTTTTTACAATTACTGCTGATTCATTTTTCATCAGTGCATTTTTTCAAGCACAGCCACTAGACCCAGTGCTAGTTAGTACTACACCTGTGTGTAAACTCCCACTCGCAGGATTCAGTGATCAGTGTGAGTCCGTGTACCTCCCCGCCCAGCCCACCTGTCTTCGTGAGGTCCCTTTCAGCCTCACCCTCATGCCCCCTGCCAGTCAGCAACCACCTGAGACTCCGAATCCGTACGAGGAAAGGTTATTGGCTGTGTTCCCTGCCTCTCTGTGGAGTTGAATGTGCTGCTTCTTTCTGCTGCCCTCATGTACTACGTTCACGGGAGTCCTGCCCATATGGTCTGCATTTGGTCAGCTTTCTGGCTTCTTAGTCAAATTAAATGAAAAGCAATAGGAGGCAGTGGGCAAGGTTCTGTGGATGGAGTGTGTCTCTGGTGCACGAGGGGATCTGATGATGTCTAGATGGGGTTTTTAGAAGTCAGTGGACTGAGAAATTCTCTTGGATTCAGTGTCTTCCAGAATTGTCAGGCTTTCATTTATTTTTTTTTCAGTTTCAATGTAAGCATGAATTTTTTATTGTTGTTCAAGTACAGTTGTCTCCATTTTCCCCCCACCCTCCCTTGGTTTTGTCCATGTGTCCTTTACAGATGTTCCTCAAAACCCTTCCCCCATTCCCCACCGTTATCCCATCCCACCGCCCCTCTGGTTACTGCCGGTTTGTTCTTAATTTCAATGTCTCTGGTTAGGATGCATTAAAATGTTAGCACCTTGCCTAAAGAGGGCACAAACTAAACCTCGGCCTCTTCGCTTTTAGCTAAAAGCTAGAAGGAAATTGTAATTCCCTCAGACCCAGAACTGAGGTGGTGGGTGGTTCTGTATGTTCAAACGCATCCTCATTCGCTTAGGCAACAAGCTTGGGGGCACTTTCAAAACCCAGGACCAAGAGGAAACCATGACCTGGAAACCAGTCCCTTAATGACCTGGGAGGGTGTGTATGACAACCTTAAAGTCAGTTGGGGCCAGCAAGTCTTGAAATTTGGCGTGATGAGCTACCACATACATTACTCACTGTTCTGGGCCATGGAAGATTAGGAAGAGGAGGGGGCGTGGCTGGAAAAGCCACTCCTTCCCCTGTTATCAGTGTGCACTGTCATCACCCTCAACCATCTGCGTGAGTCCTGGGGGCTAACTGTAGCTTGCCTCCTGCGAACGGCTACCTGTTCTCCCCCTCCCGCCACCCCTGCATGTTGGAAGCACTTGACAGGAATGTCTCCAGCTTTGAGGAAAGAAACCCAAACAAATGTCCTCCGTGGTATTATTTAAAAAGGAATTCAAAGATTGAGAATTTCTAGGTACATGGTGTGCCTAAAAACCTTTATCAAATCATTGTCCATAATGCTTTGCAGTGTGTGAACCAGCAAATGCAAAGATTAGATCAATCATCGCTGTCTAGCTCGGGACTCGAGTCAATAATTCAGATGAAAATTGAACCGCAATAAACCCTCCCCTGACAGCAATTGAGCTCCCAGGTGTTGAAATGCCTTTGAGTTTTCAGAACTGGGTACTCACATTCTCCTATCTGTCTCTCTGAAGTTTGTCAGAACAGGGCTTCGACATTACTTAGGTAAGCTCCTTGTAAAACTGGCTCCATTCCACACATCCTGAGGGCCTGTCATAATTTAAAGTAAGTTCCTCCTTTGGATGAAAGAAATGTCCATACAATGTATAGGAGCTGTGTATAATGTGCACTTTTTTGCCCAAATTTTTTAGGGAAAAGTAAGGATGCGCATTATATATGAGTAGTGCTAATTCTCATGTATAATACAATTTATACATGGGAATTAGTGCTAAAATATGGGGGCCCATTACATACAGCAGAATACGGTAGTTTCCTTCAGGTTTTTTCTTCATGGGGATTTTAGTAAGGTCCTCTTATGGTTTTCTCATGCAACTAAAATGACTCCTGACTTTGAACTTCATTTGAAAGTACTAACAAAATAAGGGGGGAGGGGACTACTGGATTGTAATTTTATTAAGTTAAGAGATAGAAACCAGAATTCTCCTGACCTTCTAAAAGAAATGAGTCGATTTGTCATCTATTTTATTAATTATACTTTTTATTATTAGATATAGCAATCTGAATGTACTCTTCTTTCTCCTAAATTTAACATTCATCCTTAGAACTCAATCCACACATTATTTTTTAAAGCAGTGATCTGTAGTTATATGAGTATATTATTCTCAATGAATTCCACATACATTAACACAAACACAGAAAGAAATCATTTTCCAAGAGAAATGAAAATTTGATTCTGTAAGCACAAAAGAAATGGAAAAGATGAAGCCACACACCAAAAAAAAAAAAAGCGAGAGAAAGTCTCCTTAGGAAGTTCAAGCACAGAGAGAGCCTGCAGAGTTTGCCACAGCAAAGCCCACGAGGTTGGGAAAAGCAATTCCAGTACTGGATCAGGGTCGCAATTTTCAAGGAAGCTGCAAGACCACAAGATTTCTGTCTAGTGAACTTTCCTTATCCATAATTCCTATGTTATTCCACACATTTTTAACTGAAAAGCAAACCTTTTCTAAATTAAATCTAGGAGAAATGTAATGTGGCAGGCTGGATGCCTAGATACGTGAGATTTGGGCCACTATGAGTGATGCTGTAAAGTCTGGATTGGAATGTCCTTCAGTCAGGCCTGTATTTTTTCATCTAGCTCACTACTTTCCACTCTATCTCCATAGCCCGAGTGGATCGTGTGATCCCGTAACCCTCTCAGAAATGTATGTGAGTGAGTTTTACTTTGAATACTGCTTGGTACCCACTGTAGCGGTCAGCATTGGGGATACAGCAACAGGGCGTATCCCTGCCCACAAGTTTGCCTTCATAAGGGAATCAAGGGTTCTGTGAGGCCCTAGCAAGAGGACGTAAGCTGGTGAAGGGAGTCGGTCCAAACCTCCCTGAATCCACCTAGATTTTCTAGATGAAGGGCGCCGGGGCTCAGAGTTGGCCAGGATTAGAACCGGCTCTCATCCCTGGAGCCAGGGACCCTTCCACTCTGCTTGTGGACGTTAGAGGAGCAGGGAGGGACCCAGAGGAGCCGGACCAAAAAGGGCAGGCGTGTCCCTCACTGGACAGTACAAACTTACCGAGTGTCTTCTCACTGCTGGTCCTGAATTAATCGTGACCTTTAGAAAAACCGAGTCTTTCTTACCTCTTACTTCCTCTAACGCTTCACTGTCACTCATTAGAACGATAGCTTAAACCCCGCCAAGCTCATTTGATTCGCCCACTAGGTCAAATGGGGTTTCTTGTGTGTGTGAAGCAGAATATTTTTACCTTGCAATGACTAATAAAATAGGGCCACACCGGTCACTGGTGCATAATGAATGAATTCATTAATTTGATTCTTTAATAGGGAATCATTTGCCTAAGGAAACCTTGAGACATGTGCTAATAATGTGATCTACCCATGAGAATTTAAAAATTGAACATCAAACAACAACGACTAGGTTGTTCCTGTCTGGCAGCCACCGCTGTCCACTGTATAGGTGGTTCCCCCTAGGGGGGAAATATTTAGCAGAAAGAGTTGAAGGTTTGAATCTGCATACGTAAGTTTAAACTATTGCTTTACCACTGAATTAGCTTTTAGCTACCCGCAAACTTCCAGATTTTAATGGAAAGGGTTGTTTATGAAATGCTAATAGTGCCAACTCCATCCTTATATGATGAGATTTCATGATAGAAACTAAAAAAGGCAGAGTGACAATAATCTCAGCCCTTTTTGTTATTTCTACTGGGTTTTAGCTAAAATGACCAGCTTCCTATAACTACCTGGGTATTTCAGTAGGGTTCTCCTGTATTTATTTACATTCCCGTTCTAAACTCCATATTTAGTTACTACTTCTCCACTTACTCGGATAGAGAGATTCGCAAAGTCAAAGCTGGTGGCCTTCTCTTGCTGTCCTGGAATCTCCGTGCTGTGTTCTAGCTGGGTGAACTTTCTTTCTCCTCTTAGAATGCTGGATACGTATGAGCTAGTTTCAGCGTGTTTCCTTTGGGAAGAATGCTTTGGACAGTCCCAGGTGGTTAACAGTTCATTGCCTTAACATTTCAAGTTACTCAGGTCACAGGGTCATTTCATGGAAGAAAAACAAGACCTCCCACCCACACACTAGCACAGGGATCGGAAATTGCACCGTTAAGATTTTTTGGATTTTTGCAGTTTCTCACTCTTTTGATGATGTGAGTGATGAACTGAGATTTAAAATAACCCCATTCTCCCTTCCCAGGGTGAGCCTGTGGTGCTTCTGGGTCACTGAAGGGTGTGATTTGCCTTTCTGTGTACGGACTATAGGACAACGAAATTTCTCCAGAGCATGCACCTGTCACTGGGAAAGGCACAGAAAATGAACCAGCCCTGGAATTTAAAAAATACTGTATAAAAATAAGGTTCACTCTTTATTGTTTGATTCAGTATCTTTTAAACAAAATGGAACTCTGTTAACCAAGCATTCTTCCTTTCCTTTTGGGAACTATGTTAGGGTGGGGAATAGAAAGGAGGAAAAGAAAACCTCTTAATCCAAATGTTTAATGTGAATTTGCCATTAGAAGCATCAGCACGTGGGTGAGTCTGGAAAATAACTCCAGTCGGCAGAGAAGCCCCTCCCTCTACCCAGTAGAACAGCCGACTCAGTGGGTGTGCAAACTGCCCTCATTCAGAGAGGGCCACACAAAGGAGGCTCACCCCACACTACCACACTCCCATTTCAGCCTGTGAAGACCTCGTTGTAGTGTTTACCGACAGGAAGCTCATCTCCCATGTCTATCCCAGACATACTACAAGGTCAACGTGCTCCCTTTTCTTTTAGGCACAGCTATGTACTGTGTTTCCCCGCCTCCCGGGAAGCCGTGTGTACCCCCCTGCATTCGCAGCGTCCCGGAACAGTCAACTCAGCATAGCGCTTTCGTTTCCCACGCTCTCCCCGCATGTGCCCCTTCAGTCGATCCCCCCAAACCCTCTTCTCACAGTTGACGAAACCTAGATTCAGAGGGGTTAAATCGTTTTCCCGAGGCACACACACGCACACACAAGCAGAGGAGCCAGAACTCCGATCTTTTGACCTCCGACCCATGTTCTCTCCAGGGACCATTGCTGCCGCCGGCCCGGCATCCGCGCCATCTCCCCCTCCAGGGCAGCAGTGACCCTGGGCACAGGGCCGGGCACACAGCGGTGCTCAGCAAAGGCTTTTAAATTAGTACATGGAAAAATAAATAAGTAATACAGCTCCAGGAGTTGGACACATCATGACACATCATGAATTTTGTAGATAATGAAACCAAAACTCTAAATCTAAACACATTATTCAAGAATTGTTTGTTCAAAGCTTAGAACAAGTTCCCCTTCATAATATTCCACTGCCCCTATTGTTTTTTTATGATTGTCAGTATTGATTTATGTTTTTACCCCAGTCAAGTCTGCTGTACGTTCATAAATGTTCTTATTACAATTGCTCGGCAGGAAAACAAATACCCTGGTGCTCAGAGAGGGGAAACCTCCCGAATGTCCACATGCATAGCGGCTGTACTGCCGTTTCTGAGGTAGCCAAGGTAACAGTTAACAGCGCAGGGCAGGACGGAAGTGAGCGTGCGGATGAAATACACAGCGCTGGGCAGCAGGTTTCCGTTCCCGTCGTCTTCGCTCTCCTTGGACGTCGGGAAGTCCCAGCCCTCGCCCCCAGACGCTGAACTCGAATGCTTCAGGTTTGAGTTCCAGCTCCACCATTTAGTAAACTATGTTACTCTGGGAATCTGGTGAATGACTTCACTTAGAACCTAGGAAAGAATTTTCTTTTCAAAGGATGTTTTTGAGTATCCAGTGAGATGGTTTCAGCAAAGGACTGACATACAAATGCGGCTTTCGATATTCCTTTCCTCCATGGGGCCACCAAACCCATCATTACGGCCATTACTCGACCCTTGCATGACAGAAGTGGTTCAGAGCTTATTGGGTTTAATTTCCAAGTTTTATCAACTTTTAAAATTATTCTTAAGGATATATTTGTTTAACATTTCCACTAAGCATCATGCTGCCATAAACCAAGCATACCCGGTGTCTGATCGTTGGGGAGAGATTAACTGCCCCGTTATTATGACCCAACATATTTTATAGCCTCTATTTCTCAAAAGATTTAAGATTTGAATTTATAATACAGCATCATTAAACCAAATTTGAAAGCTAATTGATAGTATATAATCTCAGCAACATTCTTTCTGCCTTCTGCATAATTCATGAAGCTCGGAGCATTCCATCTTCCAATTAAGTGTTTGCTTATGGTCCTTGCTTCCATGTATCACCCGTACCTGTCACGGGCTATTTTTCTCTTATTTTACAATGTCAAAATTTTACTGGAAACTGGTATTTCCTTATTCTCCACCAAAATAAATATAACCTGTTATTAATAATAACATGTTATAGATAGGTTTTATCATCTGCAACCACTAAGGTCTTCTAAAAATAAGACACACAAATCATAACTTCTTGAAAAATTTTTTTAAATTACAAATCATTTAATCTTTGGGATTCACAATGTCAGTATTCATCCTTCACTTTTAGTTTGGCCAAGGAAAAGATCATCCGAGAGAGAAAAGGGTCACCCTATCTGCACAACCACCTTAATTCTGTTCCCTGGGCCCAGAATTCAGCTCGGCACAGCCGGTCTGGGCTGACTCTTCTCAAATCCTGCCTCCCTTTTCCCCCTCTCAGGTCAGTTCCTTACCCCTTGCCCACTCACCACCCCACCGCCCACAGTCTGCCTGGCTGTCTTTTCCCAGTTCCTCAGTGTTCTGAATTCTATTGCATTTTGACAAGTCCCACGTTGCCTGCATTTAAAAACTCTTTCCCCTATTCATACTGCACTACAAATGTAAGGTGGCATGTTGTAAGGTAATGTGGCAATGTTGTGGCAATGTAATGTGGATGTTAAGAAGCATCAACTAAATGAAGGTATACATAAATGTTTCTGGCATATATAGCAAGTTCTTAATAAGTGTTACCTACTGTTTTTAGTTCTAGCTTTCCCTTGGATTCATCTGTCATGGGGCTACTATTGTGAGCACTGAAATTCAGTCATTAATCCTCTAGTAATTATTATTTTATATCTAGTACAGTTTAATAGGTTATATGTTAGTTTCAAGACTATCAGTTCTTTAAAGGATATCATGCCTTCTATGACTCTGCATTTCCTAAGTAGAAATAATGAAAATTGTACCAGCAACAGTCTATTATATCATTGCATCATTATAGCCATCTTCTAAGGTTAGATTATCATACCACTAGATAGATGAAGAAACTTCAACTCACCTTGGCTGTAGTGGCAGAACCACAATTCAGCTTTAGATGGTGTAACCACAAAGCCAGTTCTCTTAACCGCTATGATACAGAGGCAACCCATGAACAACACGGGGGTTAGGGGCACTGACCCTTGGGTAGTTGAAAATCCGTGTCTAACTTTTGACTTCCCCCAAACTTAGGCTCTCTCTTGGGAGCTGTGGGGATTTGCTCCAGGACCCCTTCAGATCCCCAAATCTCAAGATCAGTGCATGCAGTTGGCCCTCCACATCTACAGATCTCAACCTCAGATTGAAACAGTATGGATGTTTTGTGAAAAAACTCCGTGTACAAGTGGACCCACGCAGTTAGAAACCACGTTGTTCAAGGGTAGACCCTGCTCCCTAACCTGCGCATCACAGCTCCCTTACACAATGAACATCAGTAAAGGCTTATTGTTTTGTCTTACTTGATTCTTCTCCCTTGCAGATGGACCCACATGAGAACATCTTACTGAGCACTCTTGAAATAAAAAATGAAATGGCCACATCTGAGGCTGTGATGGGTCTTGGAGACCCCAGGAGCACCATGCTGGCGTACGACGCGTCCGGCATTCAGTATCGGAAAGCCGGGCTACCCAGGCACAGTTTTGGCCGAAATGCCCTGGAACGACACGTGGCGCAGAAGAAAAGCCGCCTGCGGAGACGCGCCTCCCAACTGAAAATCACCATCCCCGACTTGACTGATGTGAATGCCATAGACCGGTGGTCCCGCATATTCTTCCCGGTGGTTTTTTCCTTCTTCAACATCGTCTATTGGCTTTACTATGTGAACTAAAACACAGCCTTTCTGGGGAAGCAAGGACTAGATTCCTCCTCAAACCAGTTGTACAGCCTGACATAGGACTTGGAAAACACATCAATCCAGGACAAAAGTGATGCTTAAATACCTTAGTTGCTGGCCTATCCTGTGGTCCATTTCATACCATTGGGGTTGCTTCTGCTAAGTAATGAATACAGTAAGGTCCTTGTGGTTTTCCAGTTAAAATGCAAGTGATTTGCACACTCGCTGGCAAGACTGAGTCTGAGCGTTCCACTTTATCTGCTTAGTATGCAGCCGACACAGAGGGGGATTATTTAGAAGATTTTCGTAGAAGGCTCACTAGCACTGTCAGTCATTCTGCTGAGAAGTGGTCCCATCCAGAACCTCCCATCGTCATTCCTAAGGTTGGCACGCAGCTGCAACGGCCGGCATGCTTCTGAAACATCGCCCTCAGTGCCACGCGGACACGCTTTCGGAAGGTGCTCTGTGCCTGTCTCGTTACGATGATAATGGTGCCATGGGAAGGTACTTCCCGCTGGCTTCTAGAACATTCTCATGTAGTTCAAACAGGATAGAAGGAGTCAAGACAGAGAGTCAAGAAACCACCTTGGCCACTTTCAGATTGCTCGAGCACTGAGAGTCAGCTCTGACATCTTCCATTTTGACATTAGAGATCAGGAGAATTCTAAGTGTTTTCACACAAGACAGCCAAAGAAATTTTTTGAAAACGCTGTTTCCTAGGTGGTTCAAAGGAGAGTTCTAAACCCAGAGCAGAGCGGAAAATCCAGAAATGACTGTTGTAAAAAAAACAAAGCAAGCAAGCATCAGAACCCTTCTCAGCCCCACACAGCATCTGGTCTATACAGATCGTGAGCAGTAGCAAAAGGTAGAACCAGAGATTTTTTTTTCCAGTTTCACAAGCTTTTGACAGCATACCTACAGAACCTTGTATAGTTTATCTAATTCAAAGATATCCACACAAGAGAAAAACTAGCCACATTAGAATTATCTTAGAGGGAGGTTAGATTGAGAGTCACTCAAACATACTAACATAGAGCCCAGACAAAGTGAGCAGACAGGTCGCTTTTTCCCCACGTCTGCTGTCTCTGCAACATTTTTCCCTATACGTTTATTTCGGACTTTAATCGGGTATTTCAAAAGAAGGATTTGTTCATTTCTTTAAAGGATTAATGGTTCTTTCCAGCTTTTCTTGCTTCTGAAATTCTGATTATATTTTTGGAAGACAGAAAAAGTAAGGCTTTGGAGAGATTGAGTGAACTCTATTTCCTTATGTGCAATACAGTTCACCTGGGTATTTTTCATAGCAAACAATACTTCAAAGATTATGTGCACAAGTGGAGTCAGTCCGTGGATTTGTTGGATTTTATTTTTTTAAGATTGCTTTCATTGTGGCATGTGGCCATCTCCCTAATCAAAGAAAATAGGAAAACAAGTGGACAACAGAATAACAAAACCACATTAACTTGAAGAAGGTTATGAACCTCAGCCAATACTGCAGAAAAGTATCTAACTGATAATCAGGTGGGCACGATGTGTTGTTTTCATTCAATTTTTAAATTGTGTCACTGGGCATCTTCCAACATATGCATTCATATGTTGGACAGTAAAGAAAATCAGCTAATACATTTTATTTCTTTCAATTTGAGGTTCATGGAGAAAATAGTGAATTGCTAAATTTTCCTTAAAGTTTGATTTGATTGAACTTCTTGGAGGATGACTTTGCTATTTCTACTTAAAAAAAACAAAAACCACTTCTTTTCAGAGTAATATTCCAAATTGTGCATAGTAGCCATTGCCAGTGTCTGCCCAGCGATGAGATGTTATGTTTTTCCCCTGATGATTTAGCTGCTTGGAATATGATGGAATCCTCCTGCCCTCTATTCCAAGTATCTGAGAAGAAGAAAAAAAAGTTTAGTACTTAGCTTTCTGAATTTGCCTCAAGATTGGGTAGTATTTTTTCCTCCCCACTGGCATCAGGGACTATGGCCTTTATTTTTTTATCATAAACTTGAACACCTCTGAGTCTGATCTTTGGGCAGAATCCAACTATATTTCTGCCCATGCTCAGAGTAGAGACTCTTCAAGTTTCTCCAGGGACACGCTTTCTCCAAGGCAATGATTTTGGGGCATCACTCATAAAAGTGCCTGCCTCTTGTCACCAGGGTTACAGTTTGAGTGGCATACATCAGGAAGGAACCTATTAAAAACTCAGGTGCACACCTCCAAAATGCCATTCTGGAATGGTTTCTCTAGAGACAACTCGGAGCCCAAGTTTAGAAGTGGGCTCTTATTTGCAATTATTGTAAAAGCCATAAAAATCCTTGATATTGTCACTTAAAACGTTGGCGTCCAGAGAAGTGAACACCGTAATCCAGATCAGAGCGGAAAGAAGCAACCTCGCAGCATGAGCATCCAAAGCGTACAACCAGGGATTCATTTCTGCTCTCAGTGGTGAGAAGAAACTAGAAAAGAGAGAAAAGATGGGACCTTGGAACAGATGCCCTAGAGCAAAATCCACATGTCGGCATTCAATAACCACGTAGTTAGAAACAACCGACTCATCCTGCTCAGAGGTAACCAAAAGTAGATATAGAATTGACTCTTAAACTATGTTTTGACTGTGGTTGAATTGGGTTGGAGGGTGGGGGGCTCAAGAAAAGGGGTGTTCGATCTCATAAGTCCGCAAAGACCTGTCAGCTAGCTATCCAGTGGTTAAATGTCAGGACCACAAAAACATGTTTTCGTAATCCTGATATGCTATTACTATCAGTTTATACACATACATGTGGTTTGTCTTTTGATTCAAATACAGCCAGATAGCCAGCAATTAAGGTGTTTTTTCATCTTTATGAAATTCATAGGCAAATTCTGACTCTAAAATGCACAGTCTAAATGGAATCTTTGATCTCAATCTGTAAATATATATTGTACATGACTGCTAGTAGGTATGAAATGCATTTTCAGAACTGAAAACTCATGCAACATAATCATGTGTTTGCATAGGGAATGTTACCATTTCTCCACTGCAATTTACTAACAGGAAAAGACATCATCAGGGCCATCTAGACCGTTCCTCTTCTCATCTCTTCAAAAGCAGTGCTCAGTTAAAAATAATGATAATAAAAATGGTCTATGAGCCAAAAGACTTTATCTTCTAGCATTAGAAACAAAAACAAAACAAAAAAAGCCTGCCAGCTTATAAAAGCACAACATATAGAGAAAGTTCAGTGGAAAGCAAAATGGGAAAATGAACCAGATTTATTTTAAGCAAGACCTGCATTAAACTGGCAACTAAGACAGTTTTCATTTTCTGTAGGTAACTGTGTTATGGTTTTATGATTAACTTCATACTCAACAACAAAAACAGCAAAACAATGAACAAACAACCTGTCATACAACAATCTACATGTATATATGTGTATATATATCCATGTAAACATACATACATGTATATGAATTCATATGTTGGAAAACAAAAGGAATAAGCTAATGTCTTCCATTTCCTTCATCAAACCAGTGTATGAGTCTTTTTGATTTAACAACCCACAAATTGACATTCTGAAACAAGTGATACAGGGTACTGAGCATTTCTCTATCAGCAAGTCAATGCCTCCACTTCTGAGAACCATCGCACAATCTGTACTATACCTCAGAACATCCGAAATTAACTAGTTCTCGCGTTGCTTGTCTACTCGCTCTCTTTTTCTAGGAAACAAATAACATTGTCCATTGGTGATTGAACAACAAAAATGTCTTAAGGAGACGGAAAATGATTTTTAAAAATCCTTCTAGGAGGAGGGGAAAAAAAAAAATAACGAAACCCCGCCACGTTGGTTAGGGCAAAAACTCTCAACTGTAGCCATCACGCCATTTTGCTGAGTGTGCAGAGTCCATGTAATGTGAGCAACCATGACATTCGCTGCGTGTGTGTAAATATCCAAACAGATTTCTTACATATTTTTAACTTCTAATTTGTATTTTATGGTAAGGCAATGTGCGAATTCTGTCCATGGCTTAAGTTGATGTGTTATAATATTATGTAAATAATTAAACATGCTGTAAATGAATAGTCAATAGCTACAAATAATTGTTTAGTTTTTTTCTTAATATTTATTTTTTTTTACTAAGTACAATTACTGCAGTGCCCCAACAGAGTAATTTAAACATCCTTTTGCATAAATGGTTTGGGATCCCAGATCGAAGGGTTTCAGTTTGCTATCTCTCTCTCTCTCTCTCTCTCACACACACACACACACACACACACACTCACACTCACATTCCAACACAATACGCTTTCCCCTGCCCGCTCACTCACTCCCACTCTTGCCCCCTCTGTGGGAAACACACAGTGTCCGTGTAGTGAATATAACAACCAAGAGAGAACCTTAGAAATGGCAACCGGGAGAAGCAGAAATGAACCTTGATTACTTGAGAGGGTTTTTTACATGTCAGAGTTCAAGAAACCAAAGGCTGTAACTTAAATCTCAATTTTCAAAGAGGACAAGTTTATATTGATGGCACCAGAGAAATAAAAATGCTTATTATTCACACTCACTCCAGAACTTTGTTACACACAATGCATACTGGAAGACCTTTTTTTTTTTTTAAGTAATAGCATTTTGTCTTTAGATAGTATTGTTCCTTTCAACCAAAGACTCCAGAATTATTTAAAAAACAAAAAAGGAAAGAAAAAAAGAAAAATGAGGGAAAATTGAAAAAAAAAAAGTGATACTGCTTCAAACCAAAGGTTTCAGAAACATTTTCCAAGTACACTAGGAACATTGTCAAAAACAGTAGTGCCAACATGATGCCAATTAAGATACCACCCTAATGAAGTCATTTCAGAAAACAGTACTTAAACCCAGCAGCACCCTTAAACATCTGTTTGCTTTTTGGACATTGAAGTAAAACATTTCTGTAGATACATGCAAAATTTTGCCATCAGATATTAATTTGCTTCGAGAAGTTCTTTTGTGATAGACAAATATGATCCAGATGAGGAAAGTCAAGATTTTGTGGTTTTTAACTTCCAAAAGCAAACGTCTTCTATCCCGCGTCCACTCATCAGATGCCCGTGTGTGTGTCCTTCCACAATGCAAGGCGACAGACACCTCTGTCGGCTTGTATCTTTCCCTTCCCAGTTCAGTCACTTACGTCCAGCCATGCTCATTTTTAACATGATTCAAAGTGGCAAATAATTTCCGTTCCATAATATTTTTTATTTTGATTTGCATGGGTGTTTAAATAGTTCTGTTCTGAATATTGTCCCTGCAACAGTTCTGAATTGTCCTTTTATAAAAAGTGATATTCTAGTTTCCTCACAATGTAGTGATTATCAGCCTTACTAAGTACCTTGTAGCCTTTCTGAATATGCACAGAATGCACATTTTTCCAATGGCTAGAAAATGCAGAACACAAGTGGATATCATTGCATCTATTTTCATGTCTTTCTAAAAACAGGACTACTAAAAATCTCTGGGATACATGAGATCGTAACAAATGAGGATTATCAATGAGTAGCACATAAGAATTATTTTCTTGAATTTAAACTTACTACAAGTCAGTTTCAGCATGTAAATATCCAATAGTGTTGGCTAGTGTGTAATTCTTGAACTAAGAAATATAAATAAAACTTGAAAGGATGTGTGTGTGTGTGCTTTCATTGGGTTCAGAACTTTTATTTATCTATTAGTATGAGTTACATTGTGGAATGAAGGCTTTTGTGAAAAGCAATGAAGAGCTGAGGGACTTGGGACCTGCTGTTGAGCAGACTTGAATCTGAGCTCTGACTTAACACATACCGCGTATATGACTGTGCAGCTACTTAATCCATCTGACTCTCAGTTTTCTTATCTGTGAAGCGAATAACTGTGCATCCTTCAAGGGGCTGTTGCGAAGATGGAATGACATAACCCATAAGAAGTCCTGAGCACAGGACAAGACTCGTGGTAAGTGGTATGTGAGCAGTAAGTACTATTGCTGCTGTTGTTAAGTATCACCATTACTAGAACATTCGCTGTATATATCACAAACTCTATCATGATAGTGATTATTAAATGTTCTCATAGGTCCTATATTTTACATGAAGGATAATTAAGAACTTGGCTTCAGTTATAAAAACATGATAAATATAAGGTGCTCAGCCATTTAACATTCAACATGTATCTGCTGGAGACATGATGCTAAGGACTTTACAGATTTAATACTCATCTAATCCTGACCATACTGCTAAAAATAGAAGAAACTCAAGATCAGGAAGAATAAGAATGTTGCCCGTGAGACTCAAAGAGCTTGGATTCCTGCCTAGGTCGGAAGGACCCCCAAATCCTTTTGCAGTTTCTTTTCACCTCATCATTAAAGTAAGTGGCCAGGCTACTTTAATTCTCATTTACTTCGGTCATTTCTCAAGACGCATTTGCTGAGGGCCCACCATCTGCCAGACCTTGTTTAGGTTTGGAAAAATAGAGGCGTGGCCTCCTGGCTTATAGGCCTCTCTCAAAGGCGTGGGAACTCTGTGGAGGCCAGTGAATCAGTTGGGGATGAACCTAGTGTCCTTCACTCTTAGTGACTTTAGAATGTCCAAACAGCACCTCCCCGGACTGTCAGCTTGAGCAAGGCAACCTGTCAGGACAAAAGCCATGATGAACACGAGCGTCACTGCAAAGGGCTGACGCCACCACAAAGACTCAGCTGTAGGACAAGGGGCAGCCCAGTTCATCTCAGCCTCACAGTGCACACTGCAAACCGTATCATCTGGAACTGGAGAATGCATTTGCATTTGACATCCCGATCCTGCTGAGTTGTCAGCATTTCTGTCCAACAGACAGAACACACGTATGTATGCTCAAATGCATGGACACGTTCACGTAGCTAGTGATGCGTGTGTGTGCATGTGAGCCTGCGCGTACGAGCTCACATGGGTGGGGGCATGATGACAGGGCCAACAGGAGATGCTGGGTTCACGGTCGGTTACTTACCTTGGGAAGGGAACATTCCGAAGTGTTTCCCCCAACAAAAGAGCTGACCAACTGGTAGTGGGAGAATTCCCCCACTGTATTCTAACTACAGTGGAGCTTTAGATACCTCTGAAACTTGTTCTAATTCTGAAATGCCGTATGACATTTTTCATGCCAACTAGTTCTCCAGGCCATGAAACCAGCTTCCAGTATAATACCAGTTTGGTGGGGGAAATGCTCAGGGATGAAAGTAGACATTATCAGTCCATAATCCTTGAGTTTGTGAAGCAGATAGCAGCAAAGCAATGTTAACACATTCCTGTCTCTAAAACCTCAGTGTCAGAGCATTACCCAAAGAGACCAGCCCTCTCCCACCCTACCTACCACAGAACTATCCCACCACATGATCTAGAAGCAAGGAGTAATCTTGGGGTGACAAGTTTCAGACAAGCCCCAGAATGACTTGGCTCCTTTCGAAAGTCCTCTTACCAATTTATCAATTTGTGCGGGTTCTGGTCTTTTCTATTCAGATGTTTCAAGTGGCTAGCTAGGTTATTAGTATTGTATTTATTTGTATATTTATTTTTTCACTTCAGATTTTTATTGGAAAGAAAGGAGAAGCCGCTGGGACATGCTCAGAAATGATGCTTAGGGTCCCACAAGAACTGAGGCAAATGAGTGTTTTGAAAGGTAAGGAGTGAAGAGTGGAAACAACTTCTCTGAGACTGGGAACAAGGGCAGCGGTTTCCATGGCAGCAGAGACATGCACACTGTTCAGTGGCAGTGACCTGGGGAAGTGGCAGACCTCTGAGCACACGGCACAATGCAGCTCACGCTGCCAGCCCTTGCCTCTGCTCCCGGCATTCCTCTGAAGTGCCAGAGCCTAGTGACCACAGCAAAAGAACCAACAGGCTGAAACACCTCAGTAGAAAGGAAATGTGTTTCTCACACGGCTTTATTTAAGAAGTTAGATTCACCATTACTCTCCCATCTGGGACTTAGTGCACGCTTGGTCCCTTCACCCAGTAGGTGGTATGAGAAACAATGGGATGAATTGAATGTCAGATCATTTCTACTACTTCTGCTATTTCTAGAAATAGATATCCAAAGTGGGTGGGGATAATTGACTCCAGTTGTGAAAGTTAGAAGACTAACAAGAGATACAAAGTTTGGTTAGAGAATTACTGTCTCATGTCTTATGTCTTGGAAACTCAAAAGTGGACACAGGGCTTAGTAGTAATTGTTAACAAATAATACAGGCATGGTGTAAGACAATAGGGAGTGGTGGGGATTGTGGATAATAGGGAGAACAAGATCTACCTAAAGTGGCAGCCACCATGAGCCCTATCCAATTGTTGTCTTGAGAAATCGTAAGCCCCGTGTTGCCAGAATAATCTTAGACTGCAAGAAGCAAGAAACCCCCAAAACACTAAATCTTTTACTTTCTGGACAGGGATAGTATGGCCAGAGAGACAATGAAACTTTCATCTTTCCTGTGCCAAAATGCTCACCCTCATGTTCCACAGCCATAGTCCTCAAGCTGAGGTTGAAGAAGGAGCATATTACAAGCTCCCAGAGAATTTATGTAGCCTGAACAAGCCTCTATGTCATTATAATTGTGGAAGATCAGTTTTCTTCCCCTTTCTGGAGACCAACATCTTATAAATTTATAAAAGTAAACTGAGACTTTTAGTGTTCTCTCAAGACAAAAAAGTTTCATAGACTTTTATCTTTTAGTATAAACAGGAACAGAAAATTACAAGCAGAAGTTTTCACAGGGTCAACTTTTTACCACCCAAAAACCTTACATAGAATGGACTTGAGTGAATTAACCTGCAGTAAAGAACTAACAAAAATTATCTAGAAATGTCTCAGGTGAAGCTGCAGTGGTAGAAGAGGGGAACTCTAGAGGAGTCCTCCTTTACTCGAGAGTGGGGTCGTTCTAAGGGGATGCCTGAAACAGCAGATAATACCCAACTCTGTATATACTGTGTTTCTTCCTACACACACCTACCTGTGATAACGTTTAATTTATAAATTAGACACAGTAAGAGAATAACAATAACTGATACTAACATAGAATGAGTATAAAAATATACTATAACAGTTATTCGAATGTGGTCTCACTCTCGCTCTCAGCAAACGAGCACAAATTTCTTTTTCCTTCTTCATAATTTCACAGATAGATTTGTTCTTATCATAGATCATAGTCACCTTAGATACATTTTCTTTCCTTATGAATTCAAAAAGCCATTTCACTTAAAGGAAGCACCTTACAGCTTCTCTTTGGCATCTTCGAATTGCCAGCATCACTAGTCTTGTACTCTGGGGCCATTATGAAGTAACATAAAGGTGAGTTGCTATCTGGGATATTTGAAATTTTGCTGCCTATGCTTACTGCTAGGACTTCTATGGAGCATGACTTATATTTAAGTCCTTTATCCATTGTGAGTTTATTCTGGTGTATGGTGGGAGTCGGTGGTTTAGTTTCATTTTTCTGCACGTACCGTTCCAGTTCTCCCAACACCATTTATTGAAAGACTATTTTTCCCCATTGTACGCTCATGTCCCCTTTGTCAAATATTAATTGAGCATAGAGACATGGGTTTATTTCTGGGCTCTCCATTCTGTTCCATTGATCTATGTGTCTGTTCATATGCCAGTACCAGACTGTTTTGATTACAGTGGCCTTGTAGCATAGTGCTACAGCAGATACTGTGATCCCTCCCACTTTGTTCTTTCTCAAGATTACTGGGGCTACTTGGGGTCATTTTTGGCTCCATATAATTCCTTTCAAATAGTATGATAAGCCAAAAGAAATTATTTTTATTTTTTAGAGATTTTATTTATTTTAGAGAGGGGAGGGAGGGAGAAAGAGAGAGAAACATCAATGTGCGGTTGCCTCTTATGCACCCCCCTACCTGGGAACTGGCCTGCAGTCCAGGCACGTGCCCTAGACTAGGAATCAAACCCGTGACCCTTTGATTTGCAGGCTAGCACTCAATCAATCCACTGAGCCACACCAGTTAGGGCTGGTTCCATGTAAACTTTTGAAATATTTGTTCTAGATCTGTGAAATAAGCCATTGGTATTTTAACAGGAATTGCATTGAATCTACAGATTGCTTTATGTGGTATGGACATTTTAATGATGTTAATTCTTCAAATCAATGAGCATGGTACATGCATCCATTTATCTGTATCTTCCTCAGTTTCTTTCTTCAGTGTCCTGTAGTTTTCTAAGTACAGGTCTTTAAACTCCTTGGTTAAAAATATTTCCTAGGTGCTTTATTTTTCTTGTTGCTGTAGTAAAGGGATTTCTTTCTCATTTCTCTTTCTGATAGTTCATTGTCAGTATACAAAAATGCCATCAATTTCTGAATATTGACTTGTATCCTGCTATTATGCCAAATTCACTTATTAGGTCCAGTAGTTTTTTGGTGGAGACTATAGGGTTTTCTTCATACACTATCATGTCATCTGCAAATAATGGCAATTTTTTTCTCCTTTCAAATTTTGATGCCTTTTATTTCTTTTTCTTGTCTGATTGCTGTATCTAAAACTTCCAGTACTATGCTGGATAAGAGTGGAGAAAACAGACAGTCTTGTCTTGTTCCTGATCTTAAGGGAAAAGCTTTCAGTTTTTCCCATTGAGTATGATGTTGGCAGTAGGTTTCTTGTATATCAACTTTATTATGTTGAAGCATGCTCCCTCCATTCCCACCTTGCTGAGTGTTTTTATCATAAATGGGTGCTACGTTGTAGCATATGCTTTTTCAGCATCTACTGATATGATTGTGTGATTTTTGTCCTTCATTTTGTTTATGTGGTGTATTACATTTATTGTACCATCCTTGTATCCCCAGGATACATCCCACTTGATCATGGTGTATGATCTTTGCAATGTGTTGCTGGATCCAGATTGCCAATATTTTGTTGAGGATTTTAGCATCTTTGTTCATCAGAGATATTGCAACCCAATATTCTTAGCAGCATTATTTATAATAGTTAAGCATTGGAAACAGCTTAAGTGCCCGTCAGTAAATGAATAGATTTAAAAACTGTAGTACATTTACACAATGGAATACTACTAAGCAGAAAGAAAGAAGGAATCCTTATCTTTTGCAACAGCATAGTTGGAACTGGAGAGTATTATGCTAAGTGAAATAAACCAGTCAGCAAAAGACAAATTTCATATGATCTCACTTATATGAGGAATCTAATGAATAAAATAAACTAACAAGAAAAACAGAACCACAGACATGGAAACATTGAACAGGCTGACAACTTCCAGAGGGGAGGGGAGAGGAGGAATGGTGGAAAGAAGGGGAAGGGACTAGTCAAAGAACATGTATGAATGACCCATGGACACGGACAACAGTGTGGGGTTTGACTATGGGAGTCGGGGATGGGTTGACTGGACAAGGGCAAAGTGGGAAAATTTGGGACAACGATAATAGAATAAAGAATAATTTTTAAAAAAGAGAAAAAAAACAAGAGTTTGTTGGACACAAGCTCTGTGATACCTCAACAGAATCCATCTGAGAATCGAGGTGGCTACTGACAGGCAGGGAGTTGACACAGCGTGAATATGGTGGGCACAGGGATGATTCTCGTCCCAGGCAGGATGGAGCAGAGTGTCATCAGATTTCATCACACTGATCAGAACAGCAAGCAATTTAAAACTTATGAACTGTGTGTGTCTGGAACTTTCCACTTAATAGCTTTGGACTGTAGTCAACTGTGGGCAAATGAAACTGAGGATAAGAGAGGACTACTGCAAGTGGGAAGGAGAAATTTTGTTCTAATTACAATAAGACATGTATACAGTCGATCAAACAGTTTGAAAATCATTCATCCATTGTGGTGGATTAAAGAACTTGGTCCCTGTGTTGGTGTGCCTGGGGAAAGAAAGAAAGGGAAGGGAGCTGGAAAAAAATAAAGGATAAAGGGAGGAAGGAAAGAAGAAACTTAGAAACATTTTCAATACCTGACACCTCCCCCCTCCTCCAGTATGCAGTGTGAATTTAATTCTGGAAATAACAGTGTGAGGTGGACACTGTTGACATAAAATGTCAGTAATTGGTGTCATTTCCCAGAACTGACTTAAATCCAAATCCCATGCGCTTAACCCCTTTGCTGCTACCCAATATACAGAGTGGGGCAAAAGTAGTTTTACAGCTGTTTGTACAGAAAACAATACAACCATTAATAAATAATAATATAAGAAAAAACTCGGTGTTTTGTGTACTCGTGACTGTAAACCTACTTTTGCCCCACCCTGTACACATGGCCTTGGTCTAGCTTTTGGAGGTACAACATCTTTGAGAGTGAGGTTAGAAACAAGGCCAACATTTTTTTGGGGGGGGGGGGGCGAAAAGAGTTTACTCTTAAAATTTCATTTTATGTTTATAATATTAGATTTCTTAATGTCATTCTAAAAAGCTGAGGATTACCAAATTCTAGCTATTTTGATGTTTCCCTTCATGTATCTGGGCAAGAGCAGCAAGTCGTTTAAGTAAATCAGATAATGACACAAACACATCTTCCAAAGGATTTTGAAAATCCACTCCCTTGCTTGCTTTCTCTTTGAATATGGTTACTTTTTCTCTGTCTTCACTTAAAACCATTTTTGATTATAAAAGCACTATTTATCAAGTTGGGAGATTATGTTGTTGTAATTTTTTAAGCCCCCAAAGTAATACAACAGAGGATGAAAAGGTGCGTATTAGCATTACCATAGCTAAGGCAATACAGAGAGAGAAAGCAGGCTTCCTGGGCCAACTGGTCAACTGGGCATGCGGAAGGCTGGTGAGTAGCCTGAAACTTCCCAAGATATCAAAAGTTTTTGAATGGGCTGGCTCACCAGTGCTCCTGCAAGTCATGTGAGATTCACATCAGGGTAACTTTAGGGTTCTTGGCAGATCAGTATAGGGGTGGCCCAGGGAAGAGATTACATTTCTTATTATCTGAGTGGACTGGCCTGAATGAAAAAAAAAATGCAAGTACTCTAGCATTCTGTACATGCTGAAAAACACCGTTGGAGGGATCGAAGGCCCATTTGAGGTTGGCAACCTTTCAGAAGTGGCTTTGCCAAATCTTTATTTATTTGTTCTGTTTCTCATTCCACTTGCCAGGAATTCATTTGAACATTTGGAGGTTCTCTCTCTCTCTGTATACAAAACAAAACTATTGATGCGTACAAAATGTAAGATGATTAATAAATAAAAACTTTTAAATGTTTTAGAAACTTCATCTAAAATTAAATTACAAGGATCTTGCCAGTTCAAAGTAAGCTTTTCCCATATCAGTGCTGGCAGGTAACAAGGATGCTGGCTCCTGGCTCTGGCTCTTGTTCCAGGAGCAGTCTCAAAGCCCTTGGGGCACCCCGTTGGGATCCATGCTTTGGAGGGGACAGCAAATGCTCAGGGAGCTTTCCAAGCCCACACAGTGTATGCAGAGCCCAGTGGGGCCTCCTGCTTCCAATCTCTCCGTCCCAGCTGTATTAGTCTGCGTGCTCCAGAATAACAGAGCCAGCAGGCTGTGTGGGTGTATATAGAGAGAGGGGGTTTTTATGGAATTTGCTCATGCAGTTTTGGAGACCACCATGTCCAAAATCTGCCGGGTGAACCAGCAGGCGAGAGGCCTGCTGGGGAAGAGCTGATGTTACAATTCAAGACCGAAGGCCCTCAGGCTGGAGACCACAGGAGGTATGATATTGTGGTTCAAGTCCAAAGGCCATTTGTTGGCAGAATTTTTTCTTGCTCCAAGAGGGTCAGTCTTTTGTCCTATTCCGGTCTCCACTTGATTGGATGAGGCCCATCCATGTTACGGAAGGCAATCTGTTTTACTCGAAATCCACAATTTAAATCTAATCTCATTCAAAAACATCCTTACGGAAACATCTAGAACAGCATTTGATTACATACCTGGGCATCATTGCCCAGTCAAGTTGACACATAAAATTAGCCAGCAACACAGCCCATGATGCTCTATAACGTGTCCAAGGTGAAGTTTCAAAGTGGAAATCATGAATGTCCCTTCTGAAAAACCTTCAAAGTTTCCACTTCCACCTAAGGAAGCCTACACTGATTATGGCACTCAAGGTCTTTTCTGATCTGTTTCTTGTGCATTTTTAATTTCTACATCTCATTTTTTTTCACCCTGACCTTGAATCCCAGGCTCCCACCAGACTGAAAGTCACTATTTGCTCCCTCTCCTCTAGCCTTCGCACTACCATTTCTTGTTCCTGAAACAGCTTCCCTCTTTCCAAAAGCTCACTCCCTTGTTAATTCCTATTCATTTTTTCCAGGTTAAAAACTTAGGCATCGCTTCATTTGGGAGAGCTCTCCTGACTCCAAAACCTGATGATTAATCCCCAGCACCCCACACCCTACTTAGCACGGCATCTGCTTAGTAACTATTTGTTGCGTAACTGAATAAAACCTCAATGTTCTGCAGAACCAAGAATAATCTGAGTATGAGTAAGTGTAGTGTCAGGTGACAGCATAAAGTATTTAATAGCAGGGGCTCCTGCTCGCAGAACCAGCGTCCTGAGCACCCTCTGGGTTTTGCTCACGCTTCACCGACTGCCCCTTCCCAGGGTCCTTCACTGATTTCTCATCGACTTGCCAACCTCTTCGCATTGGAGTGCTCTCATTTATGTCTTCCTTCCCTATGCCTCTCCTCCACTCCAGGCATTTTCTTGACATCTGTTTTTGATATCTAATGGACATCTCAAACTCAAAATGTTCCTAATTGGTCTTTCCCCACAAGTTCGTGGCAACTTCAGCTACTCTGGCCAAGGAACCTGTAGTTCTTTTTCACTAATGAATGACCAAGAATACAGATGCATATCTTTGTCAATGAACATCTTATACTGTTCTTTATCAGTGATTATTATTGTATATGCTATAGGAATGTATTTGAAGATGCTGCAGTCTCCATCTAGGGTTTCTGCATAAGGGAAGAAGCTGGGGAAATAGAGTTAAGTTACTGTCAAAATTCTTTCAGAACAATTCGTAAGCCTGAGAACTCTCTCTCAGTTCCCTGAGAGAAATAAGTTGCAAGGTTCACAAATGTCTCAATCTAGAGTAAAATTTAGGGGGTGGGGCCACATCTAACAAGAATCAAGTTAATTCTTGAGTTGCTAGACCAAGGTTTCCCACAATGTTGCCTGCTGGTGGAGGACTTGTATCTAAATCACTGGGACTGGTCCCGTTCCAGGGCTACCAGAGGGTGGCTTCCGGTACTGGAACCTGAGGACTGGAAGCTCCATCGTTTAACAAGAATGCAGAGGTTATTCTGTTGCGTGCCGCTCATTCTTTTTGGGAAGGCATTAGGATGGATTCAAATTTGACCTCACCTTCTCATAGATATTGTTGTGGTGTTTATGCCTAATGATTTTAATTCCATTACCAGTCTGAAAAGAATGAGAAAAAGGGGGAAATGATGAGAGAGACCCAGGATGCGGAATAACTATTAATGATCTGGGAGGTGTGGGTGAACAGTACTCCCCAATCATACCAAAAAAACAGCATTCCTTATTTAGGAGGGCCTTCCCTTATCTGTTTGAGTAAGAGCTAGTCAACTGAAAGACACCTTGGAACAAACGGTAGAGAACACAGTGTCTCATGCATAATCAATGTGGCATCCTGAGAGGCGGACGGATGGGCTTGCAGCCAGACAGGTCCAGGGATGAGTCCCAGCTCCTCTCCTTATTAGCGATGCAGCCTTGCTTGAACAATTTAAACATTCTAATCCTCAGTTCCATGATCTGTTAAATGAGGCTAATGCTGCTGCTTTACAAATTTGTAAATGTTTTTAAGTCCCTCACATTCAGCCGACAGTCAAACCCAAGCTAAAAATGATTAATGGAAAATATAGACTATGATCCATGCCAGAGGATGTGGTGTGATACTGACTTGCAGGATCTTGTCACTGGTAGCTCTTCCTTGTTTAGTATAGGACTATCTGAATGGTTGGTTTATGGTTGTATTGACTTGAGAGATGAAAAAAAAACAAGAACACACCTCAAGTCTTGTTTCTCATCTCAGATAACATGATAAGAAATGAAGAAACAAGCCCTTAGCCTCAGATGGTTTTAATCCTTTGTGTTCCTAACACTTCTTTTCACTGGGAAAGATGAATCCGTTGATCCAATCAAAAGGAAGCCCTACTCCCAGTGAGTGGGACCTATGAGCCAGTACGGCGGTAGGAAACAAGCTTCTGCCTCTGATGTAAGCAGCTCAGAGGAGAAAGTTGGAAATATTTTGCTGGGCATGACAACAGTAGAGCAAGACGCTCTCAGGGGGCTGAGCCCTGGTTCTGGACGGAATCGCTACAGTGCACATCTTATTCACATGAAACTGAGGCCCAACTCTACTCCTTCACTTTCTGTCTCTGAATAAACAGCTGAAATGGGCCCGATTTCATGGGACCAGGTGGGACTACCAGTCAACATACCTCACATCCCCAGCCTTCAGAGTGGACTTGGTGACTCAATCAGCCAATCTTCCTAAACTCAGTGGGTTGTCCTTGGGTAGGCATGTCACCCCCAGGCCTGTGCAGTCCTTTTGGGGAGACTGATATGCAGTTTGGGAGAGAGAGCTTTTTTTTTCTCAAGCAGAGCAAAAAAAGAAAAAGATTCCTCATGAGACTGTTTAGTGCCTATATTATCTACCTATTACAAATGCCGAGGACTTTTCAGTGACAGGAGTCAATAATGATTTTTTTTGTGCTTGAGATAAGTTGACTTGATCCATTAAAAGTCTAATTTTATTGGTCTGAGAGGTTGAACAAGAAAAAACTAGGACCACTGACCGTGTCCCCCCAACCCCTTGATTCTGCCAGCTCACTCAGTGGTCTTCAGCAATGGTGGGCTGTTTTTAAGAATTTTAGGTAAATGCTCCAAGATGCTGCTATTGCTGTTGCAATTGTTATCGTTCTTGTGTTAATATGAAGCTACAGATGTCACAACTCTGCTTTTTATCCCACTGATTTTGACCTGAGCCTGGAAGATGCACACGTACAGGCATATGTATTCTGACTCAGAAGCCTGAGCGAGCTTCAGAGCATGCAGTCAGCTGGAAAGGCCACAAACAAGACTGGCTTTCCGAGAAAGCGCCTGCCAGGAGCGCTGCTATAAGCATATTGTGTGAGCAGCCGGCCTCAGCAGCAGTGAGAATCTACCAGAAAAGGAGGTGGAGAAATAGACTTACAAGCAACAGTTTGGGATCCAGGGGGACCAGAAGGCACGGCCTTTCCGTGTATCCCCACCACCTTTAGGAGGGTTCCCCAAGAGAGATGCCTCAGCCCATGCAGCCAATGGGATGGAGTTAGGGGTTCCTCGTGAAGCCCACCCACAGTCTGAACGAGATTGATCTTATTCCAAACTCAGATCGTGATGAAGTCGGTAGCTGGATCTCCTCCACTGAACAGGCTGTGCAGCCTCCTTGGCTGCCAGGCCAAGTGGAGGGCCTCCAGGTTCCTTTCTCTCTGGCTTCCCCCGCTGTCATTCTGCAACCTCTTCCCATCCCAAGTGATCACCTAGGTCACTGGGGTCCAGACAACAGTCCTCAGAGGGATTTAGATCGCAAGACGGAATGACAGTGGAGATAGTAACTTTTGAAATCAGACAGACTTGGGTTTCCTTCCCTGGCCCAGGCAGATTTGATCAGGGACCCACCCCTGGCAATCGTCAGAGAGAGTGGGGTTGAGCCGTGGACCCCAAAGTTATCTATTATCACACGCCATAATGGTTTCTCAGTCTTAACTTTCTTTTTCAGAATAATGGCTCAAACTTTTTTTTTCTCTAAGCATTTCAAAGAATCGATTCTATCAGTCTCAGCCCTTTCAAATACAAAAAGAGTCAGGGCTTCTGCCAGGGAAAGCAGTGAGATGGGAAAGAGTCGGTACCCGTTTGGGGGTTGGGGGTTGTGCATTCTGAGTGTGGTGCCTGCATAGTGTGATGAAGCTCACACTGTGAGTGTGAGCTCACACCATGAAGCTCACACTCAGAGTGTGACCAAGCAACTGAGTGAGGTCTGCTATCCCATGGAGCTGCTGGTGGACAGAAATCCAGTTCCATTGGCTTCTGCAGTCGGGAAGTTCACACGTTAAAGTCACTGCTATTAGTCTGTCTCAGGGCAGTGTCCAAATAGTGTAATAACATTTCACAGTTATTAGCCCTTTCTAAGTTATTGCGCTTGGCTCGGTCCTGGCAGGAAGCCCACGTCCTGGAGCAGAACTCAACTTTTAAACACTGTAGTGATTGTCCTGTTTTAAATAATGGGTTTGCCCGTGGAGACAGAGGAACTTTATGATCCTTAAAGAATTATGCCCTTATCTATTTTACATGTTAGGGGTTTAATGCTCTTGGCTGATTAAATCCATGTCAGGGCAGTGATTTCTCTGCGGTTGTCAGAAGAAATGGTGGGACCACATTTCCGCCTTTTGAGTTCACTGGTCTCTGAGGTTCTAGTAACCCAAAAGGAAAATTTTCAGCACACTAGGAGATTGTATCTGTGAACGTTACCTTGAGGGGATGTGTTTGTGAGGCACAGAGGGAGCATGTACTGCTCAGAAAAAAAAGGGTAATATCTATTATCCTAAATATTGTATTATGGCCCAGAGTGACATTAGGTCTCTTCCCAATGGCCCGCTTAGATCCAATTATATCTGGATAATATTGGGAAAAGTCACTTCCTTCTTCTCTCTCTTTATTCTTGATTCTCAAAGAAGCATTGGATTTAGAGCAGTCCTGTATGTAAAATATTGAATTTGTCTCAAGAAATGTGTCCACCTAGAGATGACAAGTCTTTCTTCCTCACCCTCTGGTAGGAAATGCATCACCAGTATTTTGTAGAAAATGACTCACCACTATGTAGCCTAGTAAAGCCAGCCTTACACATCGCTGACCCACAGTCTCTGCCACAGCGGACTGAACCCTGAGGTCAACACCTGAGCTAACCTGAATCCAGCACGTGCTCTCTCGGGAATCGGGAACTGTGGCACAGAGACTGATGCAGTTCATCCAGGACATCCCATATGGGCAGTCAAAGAGGTTTCAGGGGCTTCAAGTACCTCAAGGGACAGCTATGTGCAGTGGGTAGACAGAAAGTTGGTCTTTTTAAGAGAAGAGAATTATGCAAATGTCTGCAATATGCAAGTGTTGAGGGAAAAGGAAAACAGGGAGAGAAAATCCCTGGCTTCTTGGCAACTGTCCTCATGAGATATGGTCCTACTCATTCAGTTTTGCAAGATACCTAGGATCTCACAATACACCTTGCTGTGCTGAGTTAGCTTCAGTCCATTTTTCAGTCTCTATGTTTTCCTATTTTTAGTTGAGCATTTCCTACTTATGCATCTTGATTGAGAGGCATTTTATCAACTGCAGATCCATTAGAATAAAAGAAAAGAAATCTACGATTGGAAAAATCAGGTGCCATCACTCAAAACAACTACAAACGAGACTGGTAACCAGAGCCAAAGGGTTTTCACGGGCACTGCCAACTTTAACCTCCATACCGCTCAGTGTAAAAAATTCATGGTACAGATAAGAAAAAGGAGGCTCAGACAGGTCAAATAACTTCTCCCAAACGGCATAAATCATATCTGACAGAAACAGAAGAGCCTGAAGTCTCCTGATTTCCACACCCCTGCACATCATCTCCAGGTGAAGCTGAACTCCGACCAGATTCCAGTTCTGTGAAAGGAATTCCTAGTATCTCATTAGTTATAACTGTCCATCAAGTCCTCCAGCAACCTCCTAATTGTTCTCCAGTAAACCAATCACGGGTGTATGTGGATTCAGGTGGTGGTTGCTCGTTCTCTGTCTCAGTCCTCATTTGCAAAATGCACCCAAGGCAGTGGTGAAGATTCGAGATAAATGAAAAGAACCGGGCACAGTATATGGAGTCTGAAAAACTTTTACCCAATTCACTTCCATTACAATATGGAACGACTCATTCCAGGTAAAAGGTAGAGGTGGCCCCAGGGGCATCTGCCTCCGTTTCTACAACCCTCAAGTGCTTCAGTAGCCGACCAACTGACCCGCAGAGCAGGTAAGTGCCTAAGGCCTTCAGAAAGGGCATTCTCCTGACCTAGTAGTGAGTGGGTGTTACTACTCATACTCTGCATTTGACTGTTTTACCTTCGAAGCCTTATCTTAGTCATATTTCTTTTCGTAGCCCCTCCCTTTTGAGTCCTGGCTGGGTAAATGACAGAAATCCCTAGTTTCTGCTTCTGCTTATTGAATAGAACCTGACTTTGGCCGAAACCCGGTCCTAGATGAACTTCTGTTTGGAGCGAGCAAGCAGGATTAGACTCCCGACCTGCCCAGATTTTTCACTGGGTGTGTTTATTGACTCAACACTTCAGGGAGCCCATTTCATGGGCATATTTCTACTCCTGCTGAACGTTCTCGTGGCACCTTCTACTCTTCACTTTATTTTGTGAAGTCACAGTCTGATCGCTTTCAGTGCTGCCCAAGCTAGGGAGGCATTGTAGGTATCCTCACTGACGTTGTTGGAGGTTATTCCTTTTATGAAAGTAGTGCGCGAGTGAGCTTCTACCAGGAAATCATTGCAAACCTGCCCGCTCTCTACCATCTTTTGCTCCCCCTCTAGAAGTTGCTTTGCTGTTTTTCTTGTTTCTCCAGCCGTAACTCTTCCCAGTTTGTCAGCCACCTTCATTTTATTTCTTATCTCACTGTAAAACACTGGGAGCGCCCTGTGCAAGCGACACTAGGTACAAACAAGGTGAATGGCATCTCCGCAGACAGCACAGTAGCATTCGCCCAGGTGGGTGTGTGCAAAAGTTGAAGTGCTTGGTCTCTTCGGATCTCTGATTCTGTCCTCAAACCCTGGTGATGGAACTACTGAACATCAGCCAAGGGTAATTTCGGTGCTGTACTCACTGTGATCTCGCAATTTCTCTTTAGGGCTGCATCATCCCCTCCCAATAAGAAGGCAGAGTTGTCGAGTTTTGTTTTGTTTTTTCCAAAAAATAAATCTCAGGCACCTAGGGTTTGTACTGAAAGGGAGAGAAAGGTCTCCTCAGTTCTGGTACCAGTGCTGCCTGTCACCACAGCTAGACTAGGGGAGCTTCCCACTGGCTGAGTCTGCACTGGGAAGGAAGGAATGCCAGTTACATTGACCTTGAGCCCGACCTGAGAACTGGATCTCAGGCTGCAGCCTTAAAAAAAAAAAAATTAAATGTTAAAATTTATTAAGTCTTCGTGTGACTCTCCACGGAGTCTTAAACTCGGTGTTAAAGGTCATATTTCTCTTGTTTGAGGGAGACAGATCTGTCCTTGAAAACATCTTTCAAGGGCTGGAGGGGCAGGATGTGAGGAGCCAGAAGTCTGCCTCACTGGCGGCAGAGTGTAACTCCACGTGAATTATTTTGGTTTTTAGTGGTGCTTCCTCTGTCTGCAGGTCACCCTGGGCAGGGTCGGGAGTAAGAACAGAGCAGTATATACACATCTGCAAACGTGTGGCAGGTCACGGTGTCGCTGGGTGCTCCTGAGAACAACCGAAATCAGTAGACCCGGAATGAGTGATACCTGGTATCAGTCAGAAAGGTCGAAGTGCCCCACTTCTGCTTTTGAATTCCTGTGTGTTCTGCTTAAGTCTCTGGTGGCACTGGGTTAAACACCATAGCCTGGTGTCAGCCGTGCTTTTGGGGAAAATGATGCATGTTTGGGTCACGGGTGGGGCAGAGTGGGCTAGAAGGGGTCCTGGGCGCAGGGAGAGGCAACCCTCAGATCAGTAGTGCGCAGACTGACAGGACGCAAGAGATGATCGGAACAGATTTTAACAATGTAGAGGGGTGGGCAAGAGTAGGTTTACAGTTGTTCGTGTGGGAAAGTGATAGCATAATTAATAAACAATTATACAAGAACTGTCCGTTTCATGCACTCAGAACTACAAACCTACTTCTGCCCCACCTCCTCCTGTCACTTCCAGAGGCTTTGCAGAGCTACTTTCAAAGCACGGGGGAGAGAAACGGATAGATTGTCTGCAGCTGTGCTAGTTGACCTTTGAAAAATGCACTTGATTCGGGAGAAATGAAGACTTCTAGATTCTACATGCAATGTCCTTTATTAGTACGACACCGATTTCTTCAGCGGATCTTAACTCTTAGAGATTTGGAGATGATCACTCTTCCATTTTTACTCATCTGATAACCCTGCATATCTGCATAATTGTGCAGTCTCACCTCTAAGCAGGGTTTTTATCTGTTTCTGCCCGTGTTTCTATGACAGTATTTGGATTCAAGAGCCAGTCAGTTGACTCCCTCGGGGAGAAATTCAAAGGAGAAAAGGAGGAGGAGATGCGGAAGAAAGGGAGGGAAACTGAAGGAGGGGAGAGGGTGGGTGGGGAGGTGGAGGAAAGCGTAGCATGTTGAGCCATTGCTTAAGCTAAACTTTGTGGCAATGATTTTCTTAGGATCTTCCAGAGCTAAGACACCACCATCATCTCCTTTACTCCATTGTCTCCAGCTGTCACATGTCAGTGATGTGACCCTGGGAGATAACTTCATATTAGGCTGTGTCATTGTCCAGAAACCAGTGGGAAGTAACTCGAAATATCACTCCAAAGAGTCATGTCACCGTCAGGCCTGTCAGAGCACACAGAAATGGGCACAGGGAAACATGCCTTCACTTTACATGTCCACACGTCCCAGGCGCTTGTTCCTGCACAGAGACGTGGTCTTGGCCCCACCCTTCCACCCTCTAACCACTAGCTGGCATGTCCTGAGCACGCATATGGGTTAAGTGCTCCACCTGCATCATCTCCGCCCACCGACAACCAATGAGGAAGGTCAGTGCTATAATTGTGCACACTTTAAATGAGGAATTTATGCTTTAGACAGGTCCTGAAACTTATTCAAGGTCTCAGGTAACATTGTAAAGAAGAAAGATTCCCACACAGCCTGTGCTGTTAACCCCTGTGTGGCCGGGCTGTCTTCGCCTCGTTTGCAACGATCTCCATCTCGCTCCTATTTCTGTGTTCCTTCTCCCGCACGAGCTTTGCTCATCGCACCTGGCTCTCATTTTATAAAATCTCTGCCTCCCTTGAGTGACTGGAGCATGGGCCCGTGCTCAGAACTCTCCGCACCTGAACATTCTGCAGCTGGCGCCTCCCCTCAAAGGCTTCTGGGAGACAGTCGGCAGGTTCCCTATCAGCTCCCGTCTCATCACAGCTGGTGTGTGCGGAGAATGAAAAGCCTCCTTAATGGGTCTGAAATCTGGAGATCTAAGGGCATTGTCAGAACTCCTCATATAATGGTTCTCCAGAGGGAGTGATTTATTCAAATCCTTTGGGCCTCCATCTCCTCACCTGTAAATGAGCAGATAAAATGCCTGCTACCTAGAATTGTTGTTTGCAACAAATGAGCCGAAGCAAGAGAAGTTCCTAGACGTAGGCCTCATATAAAGTAAATTCTCTAGAAGTTTTAGCTGCTGTTATTATTATTAATTAAGAAATGTTTTTGAATCCACATTTAGCAGAGGAAGAAACAGATCCAGGAGCGAGGTGTCCTGCCTCAAATTTTACAACCAGTCAATGGCAAGACAAAAAAAAAGCCTCTTTCATTCCATAAGCATTCGCCAATCATCTACTATGTGCCAGGCTCTGTGGGACATGCTGGCGATGGTCACATGAATGTGCACAAGGTGACCTTACATTAAGTTCCCTCTTTCCAAAGCAGCACGTTTCTCTGAGTAGTTATGAATACTCTCACAAAGAAAAAATGGAGAACTGTGCCCTCTCAAGGTCAAATGGTGAAAGCTCTAGACCACGTCTACAAAATAATAACTCAGACATCCTGGCACCTCCGCTGTTGCCCATTCCATTCCGCTACGCTGCCTTAAGCTGAATGTAATTAGGGAAGTATATCTTCAGAAAACTAACACCCATTAGACGATGTATTCCAACATCAACTATAAATTATTCTCTCCATCAGTGCGGGAAATTGGGTGTTGACTGGTTTGAGTTAGAAAAAAAAAAGGAGTTGATTTAAATTCTACATGAGAATATCATTTAGGGAGTGAGGCCTCACTAAAAAGAGCCAAAGATTTAGAGTTTAGAAAACTTGGTTCTAGTCCAGCTTGCCCCTAGCTATGTTGCTTAATCCAGTGGTGAATGACCAGGGTTTTATTTCTGGTACAAACAGAATCAAAGAGGGTGTGAGAAGGAGAGGGGCTAGATTGAGGAGGTAGGATATGGGAGGTGGTTTAAAATGTTTATGAGTTGCCTTTCCTGCTCATACTAGTGTGTGCGTGTGTGTGTGTGTGTGTGTGTGTGTGTGTGTTTTACTTTATTTTATTCTTAGCTCTTGGAAGAATCGCCACTTTAATAGAGTCTTTACACCCAGAAAACCAAAGAGGACTCGTTCATACCCATTGGAAGATGTTGGTTCACAGGCTCCCCAGGGGTCAATGCAGGGGCCCAGGTTCTGGAAAATGCAGCAGGGTCGATGGGAAGTGGCTAGTGCTTTCTGAGCTTCAGGAGTAAATCAGCAGGAGGGAGCCTCTTTCCTGTCACAGCTTCGTCGCAGGTCTTGTCCTGAATGAGGGGCAAAGTTTAAAAAGATGACCCCGGAAAACATGAGGCGGAGAAGAGAGAGGACAAGAAATAGAAGCGTGACAGAGATTGCTACATCAGAGGCGAGAGAAGGATAGTGATAGTCACAGCAGCCACCACTGTGAGCGCCTACCGTAGGCCGACCGTTGTTCACAAATTGCCTCTCATACTTCTATAATAAGTTAAACATGACATCTCTGTGTTAGTGATGAGGAAGTGGAGGCTCAGCGAGGTTAAAGAATTACCCAGGACTAAATAGTAAATATCAGAGTTTAGGTTTAAATCCATATCTGTTTCTCGCTAAAATCTGTTCACTTTCTACATGCTCTGTGGGGTTATCGCTATGGGATGATATAGAAAGCTAGAAACACTTTGGGGACTGCCTGTGACATTGTGATGGATAAGAAATACATATTTTTGGTCATTTAGATGACCCAAATACACTTCTCAGATATATTTGGTCCTTATTTATAGTTCGTGGCTCGCAGCTCCCATAATGCTTGGGATTTCCTGTGTGACAGGAGCGACGGGAGCAGCATCGTTCGTTGCGTGTGGTCTCTCGTCCTCAGTTCCTGAAAGGCACTTCAGAGTCGGAGGTGAAATAGGTGTCTTGTTGCTCATAGGAAGCCCTTTTCACCACAACTCAGTTTATGTTAATGAGGTGACTTTTGCAAATAACCCGAGGATTGGAACTGGTTGCCAAGGAAACCAACCATAGAAGGTTGCAACTTTCATTCCCACCCCACTGTTTCCAGGGAGGAGAGGGGCTAGAGGTTGAATCGATCACCAGTGGCCAACAAATTAATGAATCATGCCTATGTAATGAAGCCTCCCTAAAAACCCCAAAAGAGGAGTTTTGGAGAGCTTTCGAGTTGGGAAACCAGAAATTTTCCACCTGGCACTGTCTCCAAGCTCCATGAGGACGGAAGCTCCTTTGTTCAGAACCTCGCCCCCTGTAACTCTTCACCTGCCCACTGATTCGTGTCCTTTAATATCCTTTGTAATAAATCGGTAATCTAGTGACTAAAATGGGTTTTACTGAATCTTGTGAGCCTGGGATGATATAGAAAGCTAGAAACACTGCTTCATATAAAGTAAACTGATCAAACACACAGAGGTCATGGGACCCTCCAATTTACAGCCAGTCCGTCAAAAGCACAGGTAACAGCCTGGACTTGTGACCAGAGTCTCGTGGGACCTGAACCCATTCCCTGTGGAATCTGATTCTATCTCTGGGTAGAGAGTGCCAGAATGGAGCTGAATTCTTGGACACCCTGCTGGTTTCTGAGAGTTTCTGGCTGTTGCGGAAAAGCCTCTATACGCATGAGTTAGAATTAGGTCCAGGAACCCTTTCACTGCCCAGATTCAAACTCAAAACACTCAGTTTCCGCTGTAAAGCAGAGATGGAAGTCCCACCTGGAAGCATGATGTTGTACCCACAGAAAGTTAACATCCTCTGACATTGGCCTTGGCAAAGAACACATTATATCGTAATGACTCAAAAGGAACTTTATCTCATTTTCAGTAACTAAAACCCACTTTGGATAAATTGGGTGAACAAGATAAGCACAATATTCATGGAGGACTCTGCAAGGGGAGATAAGTCTACATAGAAAAGTTAAGTTTCAGTTTCCTGAAATTTGTGAAGCCTAAGAACTAAAATAGAGATCGATCCTTGCCTGAGGTGGCCCAACAATAAATCATGGAGAGGATGGTTAGGAGGGATTCTTTAAGGTCATTTATTCTGGTACCTGTCCTTCACTTTCATGCCTCCAAGTAGTCTCCTAGACTCTGCTTGAACATGTTCAGAATGCACAGCTCACCACTTGGGGAGATTCTCGCACTGAACTGAGCTCTCTGCCATGGGAAATCATAGAAAATATAATGTTGAAATAATTCATTTTAGCTGAGAAATAGTATTCATTTGGCACTGTCTCCGCAGTCCTCACCAATAAGCTGAACGAAAGGGGAGGAAAGGATTAAACATTTTGGTGGAATGTTTTCAAGATAATGTGTAATCAGAATAATTAATGCAAGCGCACATGTGATATTAGTTTCTGGGAACATTTATCTTATGAAATGAGCCATAATTATAATGGCAAGGCTTGGCATTAAAAGAAAGGGATGAAAGTCTCTTTACGAAATTTTCCTTTTTTTTTCCAATAGGCTCTCGGCAAACGACTTGGGGTTAGCTGTTGCATAAGATGCATAACCAAAGGTATTCTTTTTCTGCTGTAGCCTTTTTATTAGGCCGCCTTTTCTTGGATGTGTCGGTTTGATGAAAAGAGAGCCTCGTGTACAATCAAATGGTGGCTGGTATCGTGAACAAAAAGTACTTGGGAGGTGCAGAAGAAATTAATTTTCTGGATGCTATGGACTACATTGTCCTCCTCCCACCCCACCCAAATTCGCATGTGGAAGTCTCACAGCCACTGTAACTGTATTTGGAGATGAGACCTTCAGGAGATCATGAGAGCTAACTGAGGTCAGAGAGTGGGACCTCGATGCACTGGGTTTAGTACGCTCATCTGAAGAGCCCCTGCCGTCGGAGAGCTTGGTCCGCCTCTCTGCGCCTTTTCTCCCACACACATGCCTCGGAAAGGCCACTTGAGCACACACAGAGAAGGTAGCCAGCTGCCAGCCAGGAGGAGATTCCTCATGAGAGACTAACCTCGACTGCCCCTTGATCTTGGACTTTCCAGCCTCCGGAACTATGGCAAAATTATTTTTCTGTGTGAACCATGTAGTCTGTGGTATTTTGTTAAGGCGGCCCAAGCTAGTGTTGACCGTAAACAAAAAGTCGATTAGGTATTCCATAAACAAAAGGGATTTGCTGGGAGAAAAGGAAGAATTGCAATTCTGTATGAGCAGCCAAGGCAAGCCACTAGCAAGTCCCCCAAGAGCAGGAGGAAGGAAGGTCTTTCCAGAGCACAGAGAAAGGTAAGGGGAGGGACTGTAATAACCACGGAGGCCTGTTACAGCCACAGAATTCTTCCTCTAGGGCTTTTGCCGCCCGACCTGGGGTGCGGGCTCCTCCTCCAGGCCCTCTGGGCTCCTGTCTGGATTAAGGTCTCTGCCATAAATTTTGACAAAGGGTGTCATTGTCAATCACAGTTTATATACTTCCCCACAATATAATCTCTGATTTCCTCTTGTTTACCTCTCCAGCGTCACATCTTACCGTTCTCCACCCACACCACTCCTGCCTTCCAGTCACACTGAATTATTTTTAGTCCACCAAATCCACACTCTTCCCTTCCTCACTCCCAGCCCCTGACATGCTCTCCACAGTAGCCAGTGTGATCTTTTAAAAATCAAATGCAATCATAGCGCTGCTCTTGCCTAATCCTCAGTGAACTTTTGTTGCAATTCTGTTTGAGTCAAAATCTTTAATCCGGTCCTCGGGCCTCTGCACAGTTCCCCATGCTGCTCACCTTCCCATCTGGTCTCACCCCAGAACTCCAGAGCTCCCTCGTCCCTCACCCTGATTCCTTGAGTGTCTCTTCTTTCCCCTCCTTTGTCTCCTAGGTCTAGTCCTCCTTCGGCTAAATGAGCAGAAAGGACATAAGCCATCTCCATCTTCTGACAAGGTGACTTTCCCTTACACTGTTCCTCCCTGGCCCTCATCACAGTGTGTATCTTATGTTTTGACTAGTCTTGGGTCTCCCCATGCAGTTGAAAGCTCAGAGACTGCATCACCCCTGTACCCCCAGTATGGATCACGAAGCCCAGAACACAAGCGTTTCTTTAATAAATCGAATCTCAATTAACTTCTTCCACGGCTTTTCCTCTTTCTGCCTCAACCTCCAAAACATTCTTCAGGTCCTATCCCAGAAAACATCCCTCCAAAGCACGTTTTCCTTCTCTCATTCCAATACTCTCTTCCTGCCTCTTCCCATCTTCCTGTCTGCTTACCCCTCCCTCTCACTAAACTGTGGTCTCTCCTCGGGCGTGGGCCACACTGTGCGCCCTCCTGTGTCACCGGGGCTGAGCAGAGTGGCCCTGCCAGGACCTCAAAAATTATTCATTACCAATGATTGGACTATACAATGCTGTCTAGTGGATGTTAGCTAGCATGCCAGTTCTTTTTAAACATAATCTAAGTTCTACTTCTTTAAAAATAAAATTTTAAAGGCATCTGTGTGTGTGTGGGTGTGGGGTCTGTCTGTGTCAGAAGAAACTGAAATTGACTGGAAGGGGCCCTTGCTGCTCGATGGAGTGGGCACCACGGTCTCAGGAAGCAAAGGCAGGGGAGAGGCTGCTCAGTGAGGCAGGGAGACGCCGTCGGGATGGCTTTGTTCTATCCAAATTGATTTATTACCTGGGCATCGCCTAGCTGTGCGCAGAGCTTCCCGGAGATTAGCCATGAAGTCTTCATTTGCTTTTGGAAATGTGAGCAGCTCTGGCAGGAGTTATCACCTTCGCATTCTCCCTGAGGTGGTGCAGTGGGAAAGCCTCTTTAGGGAAGAATGTGGATGGAAAATGATGTTTCTGAACTGGAGAGCGGCATGATAGACATGATACCGTCTGTCTCCTCAGTCCGTACCGCGTTCTGGGAGGCCTCTGCCCGTGGACACCAGGAGAAGGTGGGGGTGGCATGCACGTCCCATCTGTCGTATAAACCCCTTCTCCCTGACAAAAGTTATTGGACCCACCATGTGTTTGACCTTCATGAGTTAATTGCAATTCCTCTCCTAGTTTAGAACTGGTATTCCAAGATGCTGGTCCCCTCTTCCTTTTGCTTGAATTGAGACAAATGCTGGGGGTATACGGGGCATTTGTTTCACATCACAGGCAGGAAGGAGGAGAAAGAAAGTTCTGCCAAGAGGAAAGGTGGAAAGAGAGAGAACAGCAGGTTCAAAAGATCACGTGGCTCCAGGGAGACAGAGGCAGCTCCGCAGGGAAGACAGGTGCTACCTGCCTGCGCCTGCCGGGTGTCCTAGCTGCCACCGTTTGAAGTCTGGACCGCCCGTGTGGCTTGTGATGGGCTTGCTTCTGTCTGAGTTGCTCTCCTGACTTACTATAGTTAGAGTTCATTTCCCTTACTTGAAACCAAAAGTACAATACTTGAGCAGGGCAGGTATTTTCCATTAATACTGAGTCTCAAGGCATCAAAAAATGCCCTTTTTTAAATGTAAAAATATAGAACCGAAACCTATAGGAAATGAAGGGAAGGGGAAATTGGGCTGCAGAGAGGTCCATTTTGAGTTCAGCTGGACTGATGACGATTTTCTATCCTTCTCCAGAAGAAATCAAATTCTTGAGAAAGAGCAACGAAGCGCACTGACTGTTGTCTTGGTATTTGTTGCTCTAGGTTGTCCTAGAGAAGTCAGCAGGCGACTGGAAAGCAAGGCTCCGAACCGTGTGGAAAATCAGATTGGTTGCTAGTTATGTATTGGATAAATTACTGAGAAAAGTGCTCGTCTCCCAGGCCCAAACACTCTGTTTTCCTGGATGATCCTAGCTGTTTTTGAGTCAACAAAAGGCTTTTTTTAGACCCCAAAGTCCACTGAGGACACAGTGGTTTGCAGGAAATGAGGTGTGAAAACACTCACGCGTTCCCTCAGACATGAACCTGAATGTCTTGCGATGTAAGGACCTAATTGCTAAGCGGTGGTGAGGCTGGCTTTTCAACGGGTTTATTGGCTGGGTGTCCGGGTCGCAGTGCCTACTGAGGTCTGACACTGGGCGTAATAGCAGCATCACGGGAGTAAGTGCAGAACTAGGGTAACCCTGTCTTACAAAGAGTTCTCCTTGAAGTGTATCCACACAGTAAGTTTACCGAAGATATGAAGTAACTGCAATCCTCTAGTGTGAACCACATAACATAGGCATTTCCCGGTGAGGTTTGGCCCAGTAGCTACCGTTCTGCGCAGCTGACTGTGTATGCGAGGGACTTCAAGGACAGTCAGTCATTTGAGCCACTCAGCAACCCTGTGGAGAGAGCATATATTTAAATAACCTACTTGGTTATGGAAATTTGAACTAGCCTTCATTCCTAATAAATCATTACCATATGTAAAATGCAGGTGACACCAAAAGGTAAGATGACACCCAGTACTGTACGTTTAAATGGGTTTCAGTCAGATGCCCCAAGGGCATACCCCGCAGGCATTATCAGGAAAAGAGATTTCAAAACCTAAAATCCCGCATCCAGGTGCTAAAAGCTAGTAAAGTTGCGGGGTCTCCTGTAGCTTCAGTCTTTTTTTTATTCCTGAAAAGGTCTACAGTTGAGTATTCCATGGAGCTTTCAAATCTTATTTTATCTTCCAATCTAAAAAACACAAAGAAAAAGGGATTTCTCTCGCGAAGCCATTCTCCGAAATTATTTCTGTAAGTTGAAGTGTATCTACCCTGACCATAAGCAAAAAATTTTCTTTGTATGTATTCACTGTATGTCTTTCTCAGTGTTTAGAAGGTTCCCTCATGTGTGTTGTTGTGTGTGTTTGTGTCCTAGATTGGAAAATCACACAAGAAAGATTTAAAAGATCTGAATTGTAGTCCTACTTTTGGTTTTATTTTTTCTAGGTGTACAGGGGCAATCAGTAACTCCCATTTCCCCATTTTTCTCAGTTGTAGAGTTGAACATTAAATATGTGTGGGCTTGTTTTGAGAATGAAAATGCAAGGTAATGGTATTGTATATATGCTTAATCTTGTTGATAGTTTTTTCTAGCATGGAGTGATCATCATTCAAAAACCATGACAGACTTTCTATTAAGAGCATTTTCTAAAGGGCTTTCGCTTTTTTCTTTTTTTTCTTTTTTTTTGCTGCTTTTTTCTTTAGGCCCTTTGAAAACATTGTTTGATGGGGAAACTGTAATTTCTTTACAGGGTTAAAGGAAATTATTGTAGCATAAAATTGTACAAATGTGACTGAAACAAATGGAGCATTTAAATCAATAACAACAAATCATTAGAGCAGCTGGTAATTAACCTTTCATCTTAGGAAAGGATTATTTAGACAGCAACACAGGGCCACATCTTGTACACAAGCGTGGTGCTCACAGGAAGCCTGCTGGCCCAAACACCGTTTTAATCAGGCGCTAGAATGATGAAATGGAGCGTAATTTGATTTTAAAACCGACGTCTTCAGATGCAAAACTTCCAAAGGTGACTGAAGATAATGGTGCAGGGCTTCCCACTTACTTAGCAGTTTCATCACTAGATTATAGTGTATTTTTGTAAACATAATTTACTTATGCTCTGCAGGACTGGGGTAAGCAGAAATAGCTTTTGAAAAATGAGAAATATATAAAGAGAAAAAAACGGACTGTTCAAAGCAAGGAACAGGGGAGACAATGATTTCTTTTTTCTCAAGACAAATGACCTCCGAACCATTGCACAGCTCTTAGTGTGTCAGACTAACTTATCCATCATCTGCAGGGAGATCTCAAACGAGTTCCAGTTGTATTGGAAATGAGCCAGACTTCACTAACGCCAGCGGGTATGATGCATGGCAGAGCCTCAGCAACACACAGCAATTTAGATACCCTTTGTAAGGCAAATGGTGCAGCCCATCTCATTGTTTTGTCATTTATTCACTCAACGAGGTTACCCAAACCTACTCTGTACATAACTCTTTGTACGACACTGGGAGAACACGGTGACCAGTTAACCTCTTCTCTAAACTCCAGGAAAACAAAAGCTAATAAAGGCCTGCAGGCAACTCCTAACTACTAAACAAGTCACTGGATAAAGCGGGGACACATAAAAAGAACATGTAATTCCGTCTCAGAGGGTCAGAGACGCCACCGGCACGAAGCATCAGCGAAGCCGAGATCTGAGGGTGAGCAGGAGGTAGCCAGGGGACGAAGGAAGGGCCGGGTCTGTGAGTCGAGGAGTTTCCATGCAACAGCACAGAAATAAGAGAGAACTGTGGAGCTGCAAGGCTTTGAGTCTCCCCAGAGTTTAGAGTTCAGTGAAAGGAGATGAGGAAGATAAGGCTGAAGAGATAACTAGTAACGATATCCTGAAGTGTCTGGTACCGCTACTGAACTTAGAAGGGTTACATGATTCTACACATTCAAGTGCCTGCCTTCTGGCCCCCTTGTGGATTATTTGAGCTGAGTATTAGGTTCCAGATATTTTCTACAAAGCCGTCCTCACGTCTTGCATGGAGGCAGACTTCCTTAACAAGACTAGTTGGTCATAGCACCTCCATATCCCCCCAAAGAACCTTTTCCCCTCAAGTGGGTGATGTGGTCTTCTTTCTGGAGTTTTCCATCCTTGGTCCAATGGGGTAACCGAACCTTCCCTGGCTGGTCATACTTATTTTTGGTTGGTAAATTATTGCTAGTTTGTGAATGCATCATTCTTCACAGAATCTTAGGGCCAGTGCAGATCATTCATAAAAATAAGCCCAAAACTGATATTCTAAAAAAGATTTGTGCAGTGTATGGAGAAGGCACTGTGACTGGTCAAATGCATCAAACGTGGCTTCTGAAGTGTCTTGTACTATTGATATTTTGGCCAAATAATTCTTTGTTGTGGGGCTGTCTCATGCGTTGGAAGATGTTTAGCAGCACCCCTGGCCTCTGCCCACCAGCAGCCATAGCAGGAGATAGCTGACGTACTCAGAATATCCAAATCAACAGTTATTGGTGAAAATGAAAAATGTGTCTTTAGTGGAAAAAATGTAATGGGTTTTTGGCCAACCCAATACTATCCCGTACTCAACCCTCTATTCTTCTTTCTCTCTCTACCATCAACTTTTGAAGCCATCTTGGAGAACAGGAAAACAACATGATAAATAAACCTGGAACCTTGAATCACTACTTAGACGGCAGCCACTGACCGATCAGGGTTACTTATTCTATCCTTTTCCTAAAAGAACAGTAGGTGTCTGTCATATTACACCACTGAGATTTAGGAACTAGTTGTTTTTGATTTTTTTTACAGCAACAAGTATTACCCTCAGCAATACGTGCTGCTAGTCATTGGAGGAAACAGGATTTGAATCAAGGCATGCCTTGCCCCAAAGCACATGCTCTTCACCACGTCTCGACTCTCAGACAGTAGAATGCCTCCAGTATGTTACCTCCGGGATTGCCATAACGGGGACGCTATATTGGGAACTAATTACCTGAAACATTTGTAGAGTAGTCCCCAAGCCTCGAGCTCAGCGCTGGTTCCATGCAGAAGGCACCCTTATTCTCTCTCTAGGAACTTAGACTCATAGAAAATATACAGTGAAAGACAAATCCCATATGGTCTCACCTATAAGTGGAACCTAATCAACAAAATAAACAAGTAAGCAAAATAGAACCAGAGACACTGAAATAAAGAGCAAACTGACAGTAAGCAGAGGGGGCAGAGGGAGATAATGGGGGACAGAAAGGGAAGGGTCATCAAGGAACATGTGTAAAGGACCCATGGACAAAGCCAAAGGGGGACAGGATTAAGGGTAGGAGGTGGGGGTGAGTTGGGGCAGGGGAGCATGGTGGCAGGAAAATGGAGGCAACTGTACTTGAACAACAATAAAAAAATTTTGATAAAGAAAATATACCTAATAGATTATCAAAGGGGACAATGGCCACTGGCTTCTTTATGACAATGTATTTACTGATATAGTAGTTTCATTGATTAAGGTCATTTTAACAAGCGTACCCAGAAACAAATTATTTGGACTTCACTGACTAAATGCAAGTCCTTATTTGTCATCTAGTGCTATGGAACCTAGGGGCTTAAAAGTGCATTGGAATTGAGCAAAACAAAAGGGAAACAAATCCTTTTTCAGGGTCATTCGTGATGGTTGGGGACGATACAAATGATCATCAAGGTGCGACGACACAACCCATTTAGTTGATCTAGAATTTTGGTCTAAAAGTCCTTTGTGGAAATGCATCTCCCCAGATGCAGAAAACGCGTTGCAGTTGGTCTCCTCGGTGCATTCTGACGTCACAGACAGTCCCCTTCGGCCCCTCGGCCCCCTGAACTCCGAGGAAGATGACTTGCCAGTGGGATCCAGGAGTAAATGCTACATTTACAAGGCCTTTGAAAAATCTGTTCTGTGAGGGTCTGACCTACTAATTCTTTCTCCGATAAGGATACAAAATAGGAAGATAATGTCACTCTGAGGCAATGTGTTGTTGTGAGCTGCCATGTGCAAATTCTTTGGTTTTACCAATAAGTCTAAAACTAGATAAAGTAAAGAGCTCCTCACATCTATTTAACTATCTTGAGTACTAAGAAGATCCTTGAGTAATAATAAGAAGAGATTGTCTTAAAAAATCCCTTCTGTCTGGTTTGATTTGTTGTGGTTGTTTGTGTGTGTGTGTGCATGTGTGTCTGCATGCCTGAAGTTAGTAATAAGCCACAAAGTCAAAATCTCAAAAGATATAAAACTCCCACTTGAGCAGGAAGTATAGGAACCAAAATTTAAACTACCTGAAAATGACTCATTTCAGAGCTTTTCCTGAAAATAGATTGTGATCCGAAGGCAGACAGGTGATAGTTTAATGCCATAAAGAAAGCAAAAAGTTCAGAAAAGAGAGGCTGAGAACTCCCCAAACTTTATTTCTTCCACTTCTCTGCCCGGCCCTGGGCCAGTGTGATAATGAAATTTTATCTTTCTATTGTATGCATAATGTGGAAATAAATGAAATAGTGTCTTTTAGTCATGGCTCTGTGGCATTAACATATTTTTACATCTCTAATATACCTTTTAAAGCCAAGAGACCTAACAATAAAAGCTTTTAAAATGCTTCAAATTGATGGTAATAATTCATTTACAAACTTAGTTGGTGCTGTCTCATTTAAAACTCATTTCCATGGTATATGAGTAGTCCTCGTTTTTAATATTCATCGCACTTTGTTTGAATTGAATTTCTCGTGCTCATTAATCACACGCAATATTGGGAGTGGAACCTCAAACTAACATTGCCTCCCAGAGAGTGGCCTTTTCACAGCTCGCCAGAGTACATTAGGTATTAAAATAGAGCAGGAGAAATTATTCCTCCATGCTCAACTGTTATGTAAGGTATTTCACAATTTCTATCATACTGCCTGAGATATTCTGTGAGATCCATGTTATCAACCCCCTTTCTTTCTCTGTAGTAGGAGAAGCGACTGCAAAACAAGATGACGAGAATAAATTAAGATGCAGTTATCTTAGGTCTCTCACATGTTTCAGACATTATTCGTGATGAGCAGTAGCCAGGCAATAGCAAAAGGCAGGAGAGGGGCTGGAAAAAGCGTCTTCCTCTTTTTCCCACCTCCGGGGAGTGCTTTCTTACGCCCTCCCCTTCTAAACCAAGGAAAGGAGAGAATTTGGTCAGATTCTGGAGCATCTGTTGGGCATCCTTCCCCAGGAAGGGGTGCTGTCTCCTTGGGCCTTAAGTATAAACCAGGAGTGTAGTTAAGCTCACCAGAAATCTCCACTTGCAGAGTTTCAGGTCAGTCTCAAAGGGATACTTGGATTTCATTTTTGCCATTTGTAGTTCTATTAGGAACATCATAGAAAGGCAGGCAGGCCGTAATACGGGGCAGAACTATGGTGTTCCAGGGTCCCTTCACCAAAATACCATCTAATACAGTCCCCCTTGTCCCCAATTCACTGCAACAACTTACAACACCACATTTAGCTCTTAGCACTTAAATAATAAGTCAAAATAGTAGTTCAGTAACTACTAGTCATCAGTTGCATTGATGAGACCTAGACTTGACAAATCAACAGATAAAGGGGCTCGCTTATTTTTAGCAGATGAAGAGTTAAATAATAAATTCTACAGAGAGGTTGTGGCCTAGTTTTTCACTCAGCTGAACACCTAGAAAGCATTCTTACTTATAAATGTGTTGTTGCCCAGAAAAGATGAGTAACCTTTGTATATTTAGCGCCACTTCCATGGCCAGATAATACCACCAAAGCTCATAGTCAGAAGATTGAGGAGGGTAGACACGCGATTAGGAGAACTTTTTCCCTTTCCATGGGACGGGTGTGGATTTACGCAGCTTTGTCGCTGTTGCGCTCTTTGGGTGTTCTATCAGAACAGGGGCAGAGAGCGAGGCACCCGTATGTCAAGTTATCGATGTCAATCTTACCGGATGGAAGTTATGCTGAAAACTATGCCATCTCCTGCCGAATATTTACCACTTAAAAATAAGGTGCCAAAAATTTAATACAATGTGACAAATTCCCCTGCCTTAATCCTGCATCTTAAAAAAAATAGTCTATTATGTAAAACGGGCATACGAGAAAATGAAGGAAAATGGCTACAGTTTACATTTTTTAATGAGGATTACAGACGTGAAAATAGCCACAAAAAGAGACACATCCAAGGTCAAGGTCAACGGGAGCAGAAATTCCAGATAAGAGAACCAGTAGAAAGTTGATGCTCACAAGAAACCAGAGATAGTGACGGAGATTCTGAGTTTCCCCGTATACCTGCGACTCATGCCACCTTTTATAAGCCAGTGAACAAGAAAATCCCAGGAGGCCAAAAGGCTTTGGTCCTCCTGGTGGCTCACAGAGAATGTTCCTTTGGAGTTAAGTTTAGCTAAAGATGCTGCCTAAAGACAGTGATTTTCATGTCCCACCGTAAAGGCCATTACCAGGCCACGTTGCTGCAAAGGCTAGATGTAGATTTAGGCAGGCGAGATTGCCGGGAGGATAAGGAAGCCTGCCTTGAAGACTGGCTCCCTAACCCATCATTGGGAAGCTGCTAGCAAGTCATGCCCCATCTCTGCATGTCAGCTTCCTCAGGGGGAGATAACAGCCTTACCTGCCACACTGGGGTGTGGGAGAGGTCAAATGAGATGCCGGCCAGGGAGCGCAGAGCCAGAATTCTACGTAGAATTCTATGACTGCACTGCCACTCTGCCCTGGGCACTGAGGTACTGAGAATGTGTGGAGGGATCTCTTTCAACCTGCTCCCATTGTAGAGATGGGAAAACTGAGGCTCAGATGCAGTATAGGATATTACAAGTAAGCTAGTGTTTAAACAGAGTTCTAGCCTCACATCGCCAAGAGGTCACATAAGCTGTGTAATGGAAGTATGTGCAATGACCATAAGGAGTTCGGAAGCCCAGCGCTAAGGTGGGTATGTCACCTCTGCCTGAAACTGCCGACAGTTTTCACAGAAACCCACGGGCACGTGTGTCTGCTGGAGCCAGCAGCCCACGAGGACGAAGACCTGTTTCAAAGGGAAAGTGGAAGTTTATTTCCGGCGATTAGGTAAATCCCCAGGCTCTTCCCAAAGTGGGAAGCCTAGGAGGCCTCCTATTTGATGCTCCAGTTCTTTAGCAGGAAAAAAAAATCTCTGGGCTTCGTCATCGCTCAAGGTGAGCTGAAACAGGGCTCAGGACCAGCTGCTCTGAGGCAGCTGTGTTTACTCACGTGCCCTTTCCCCAAGGGTCACGCAGCGTGGTCTCTCTGCCAGCAGCCGGGAGGAGGCTCTGGGAGGCTTCCTCTGATTGGGTAAAGCCTTTCACTGTGGCAGGGAATAATGACCACCGCCAGGCATAAAACTCTCTTTTCAGCACAATGGAAACAAATGATCTTTTTCATTCTGATCATCTTCCGACTCTGCCTTGACTCTGAGAAGGGGGGCTCTGGAGACTGCCAAAGATACCTTCATGCTCTGCTCTGCATCTTTAAGAAATATTAGAGACATAATTAAATTAGTCCGAATCTATTAGGCCATGTGCTGTTGTCGGACATAAAGCTTTCTAACTCACACCTGAAATTTACAGTCTTTACGACTTGGGGGAGCTGTCCCTGAGTCCTCTGAAATCAGGTACAAAATTATGCCTTTATCTGCATGTTTTAGGAGAAGGGCTCCAAAGCTTGTCTCAGATATTAACAGGGCTCTATACCCCCAAAATGTTAAGATCTGCTCGTCTCCACCTTCCTCCCAGGATTCTGAATGAATCTCAGTTCTTACTCTGGCCTCGACGTTACAACACAGCTCATCTCCCTGCGGTAAGGGCTCCAGACCCAGTTCACACAGACTGAGGAAGTGAGCAGAGCGCCTTGTTTCACGATATTACTGAAGTCCAAGGATATCTTGCTCCTGAAATGGCTGGATAAAAGCTTTTACACAAGATCACCGACACTAATACTTTTTTTCTTTCTCTTCATCTCTTGACTCTGCCCTTTTCTAGTTTTAGCAAAGCCTGGCCTCACAGTGGCAAGAAACCCATTGCCGTTCCAATCTCACAACTCCCTCCCTGAGCAGACCCGGTGGAATTTCCTACCAGGTCATTTCAGTAATCGACTCAGATTGGACCAGTCTGAGTTACGTGCTCCGTTTCCGAGCCAACCCCTATGGCCCAGTGGCTTTCTGTTTTGCACGTTTGGCAAGACCTGAAGACAATTTTGGTTGTCACACCTTGGGCATGGTACCGGCATCTAACAGGGGGAGGCCAGGGATGCTGCTAACACCCTGTGATGCACAAGTCAGTCCTCCACAGTCAAGAAGTATCCAGCTCCCAAGTCAATACTACTGCACTTGGGTAACCCTGCTATAGCCAACACAGTGAGGTCTGACTGATCAGGCCTGGAGTGTGCAGCTGTCCCTGGAGTGGGCAAGAGGGCCCAACAATAAGAAGTGTAGAAGTGAAGGTTTCCAGAGGAAAATCAGGGAGGGGGATAACAGGGGAAAGAAAGGAAAAGGTCATCAAGGAGCATGTATAAAGGACCCATGGACAAAGCCAAAGAGGGGAAGGATTGAGGGTGGGAGGTGGGGGTGAGTTGGGGCAGGGGAGAGTGGTGGCGGGGAAATGGAGACAACTGCACAGTAACAACAAGACAAAATAAATTAAAAATAATAAAAATCTCAAAAAGAAACACAAAGGAAAATCAGGACATAGATGCCAGAGGAAGGAGGCATGTTTTCGCAACAGGCAAAATCCAGAGACGTCTGCTAAAGAAGCATTATTAAAAGCTCTTTGTCATTGAAGGCTTGTGATGCATCTAGAACTACACTAAATATATTCTGGCCTTGTTTATTTAAATCTCACAAGACAATATAGTTACAAGGATATCCATTTTATAGATGAATAGTTAAGGCTCATGCAGCTAATGAGAGGCAGAGAAGTGTATGAAGCTCCTGATCTCTGACTTCACAGTCTGAGTACTCTCCTGTTATTCTGTGTGCCAAGGTTCTATCCAGTGGAGAAAAAAATTCGGTTACTTACAAAAATAAGAAATAAAAGGATCTTTTCCATTGATTACTCAGACCTGTCTCTACCTGAGCGCAGTGAAAAGGAATACTTGTCTTACAAAGACATGACAGGGTTGCACGTATTCTGCATATATGCGCACATGCTCTGGTTTCCACACGTATATTTTAGGTCGTTCAGTAATTTCACTTTTTGCTTGCATGAATCAGGTTTATTTAGACAAAGCAGACATCTTATAGGCCCTAGATGCCCTGACTTCTTGTCTATTCTTTATCACAAATGTCAAATTTCAAACTGCTTGCCATGCCACAGGACAGGTCTGATTTACTCTCCTCCTTGACTTTGGTGAACTGGTAAAGTTGAAAGTGATAAATTCCTCTAAAAAGAACCACTCAGCCCTAGATTTGCGTGTGTGTGCCTATATGCATTAAGGGCTGGGCGAAAGAATTATTGGCTTCAGTGACACAGTCTTGTAGACTGATTCCGTCTCTGCCTCTGTTATTGTGGCTTGTTTGTAAATCATTTCAGACAGATTTCACATTTCAGTCATTTTTATCTGTTTATTATGGACATTTCTAAACATAGAATCTACAGACACCCCCATCTACCAATTACCCCGCTGCAATACCCATCAGTGTTTTTGCATTCTTACTTCATCTAATTCTCTAAATTTTTTTCTGGCATATTTTATAGCAAATGTCAGATACACTATTGTTTAACTCTAAGATATTTTAATGTGCATGATATTTTCTTACATACCACAATGCCATTATCAACTAAGCAAAATCAGCTCTAATTCCTTTGGTTTAATACCAAATGTGTATTTAAATTTCTCTGAAGTGTGTTTATTCTCGACTTGTTCAAATTAGTATTCAAGCCGAGTTCACGGATGGCATTAAGTTAATACTAATAGGTATTAACGCTGAGGCTGTCACTACTAAAGTCACTGTTGAAGTCTCTTCTAAGATAGGACACTGTCCCTCTGCACCCCCATGTTTGTGCCACCAACGTGCTAACAGGTGCACGGGAGATCCGCCGCTCTGCATGCTGGGTTTGGCAGGCTGTTTGCTAAGGGTGTAGTTGCACTTAACGTAACTGTATGTTTTATAGACTAGAATGTAGAGCTAAAACTGATCAAATCCAGGAAGAATTTGAGTTCTCAAATGTATTGTCATGTTATGTTGTGTGAGGGGACACGTCTCACTAAGTCCTTCATTGAACTCCACTTAATGACTTAACCGTCATTTGATGTAATGGTAATGTAATGATGTAATGATTCAAGTAAATGGTCAAGTAAATGACCATTTACTTGAACAAGCTGTTTTATTGCAGATTAGAAAATGGTTGTTTTTCTAATTCTGACGTCTCTTTTGCATTTATGAGACGGAATTCTCGCAGTTCCCAGGACCATTTAATTCCCTGAGGTAGGATTCACAAGGCAAAGGAACATATTTATGTACAATATTTATTTCCTTTTAGTTATCAGTGTTCAGAGTAATGGTTAGTATACTAGCAATCTTTCCTGGTGCCCAATGACTTGTATTTTGTTTCTATATTTCCTTATGAACTCATGATAAATCTGTTTGCCTAGCCCGTAGGCTGTCAAAAAAGCATTTTTCAGCCTCTCAGGTACCTCTGGAATCAGAAAAACCAACTAACCAACCAAATTTTCACACCAGCAGATGAAAAAAGGCCTAAACAGCAGGCTGGTTAACAAAGGAAACCTGTTGGTAGCAGAAAGTCTGCCATGAGTAAAACAACACTTTTCCAAATATTTTAATCCCATGCACCCCGTATATTCAGGGTACACAAAGTTTGTTTTTAGGATGTATTTGGGGGAAGCTGTGGCATGGATGTGTCTCTTGCCAGGCAAGTATGGTATTTGTGCTGTAGAAGACATCGGGAATTTTTTGCTGGGCCACACACTTCAGTTGTTGCTCTCCTCCTCGGAAACCAGAGGTCTCCCTGGCCGCTTCGGCACAGCAGCAATGACTGAGCCGCTGCGAATTGCCCAACGAGGAGTTGGAAATCGAAGGCTAGGGAATAGCCCAAGTGTAGGCAGCCCAAGGGGAGTGTGCATGGGCTAGGCTAGGATCCAGAGCAGAATTTTGTGGGAAATGTAACAAGTTACAAAAAAAACTCCAAATAGTATTGCTATAGATTTTGCCAAAGCAGTATGTCTAATAAGGTCCTTTAAACTTTTTGTATGCTTAATTGAAGGTCATGTCCCACCAATATTAGCTATAAAACAGAGACATACTGCTTGCTTTACTGCTCCTGAATTCTGTCAAATGATAATACTCGTCATAAACTGTGATTTATGTTAAGAAGCCCCTTTCACGCCATCTGCTGCCACAGGAAAATGGCACCGGCTTCGCAGAGAATGCAGCAGGCTCTCTGCTGAGTATTTACAATGAGGTCCGGGGGGAGCGGGGAGCAAGGAGCCTCAGCCAGGCAGTGGCCCGAACAGCCGCAAGCAAGGTCCAAACAAATGGGTTTCTTCTGCCACCGTTCAGCCATCTGTAAATGTCACGGGCATTTGTTATCCTCACTGTTTTCTAATCCTCAGCATTTTAGTGGACTTTTTCTCATTTTTTGGCTCTTCTTTCATAACTGGAAACTCCTGTGCTGCAAGAAATTCTCTATCTTTTGAGCTTTTGTGGGGGAAACAAGTCTAGACGAGGCTTTCCCAGGTCCCCTGTCGCCAAGACACAAACACGTGGCTTATGTTTTGTTTGTCAAAAGCAATAACCTGACAGAAGCTAGTGACTCAGAGAAAGAAGGGACAAGGGATGAATCACAGTAAGAGCTTTCCAGTGGCAAAATCACCCTGGTCTCCGGTGCGTGGCTGCAGTGCAGGGCGTGACACTATGTGTTCAGTGCTGTCCCCACCCGGTTCAGAAGTGTGGCTTTGCCATGGTGTCAGTTACCTGCGTTGCACTTGTTCCTGCCCGTTTTCAGAATCTGATTTTCCAGTCCTTCCCCCTGTGCCTCTGTGAGCTTTCATTATTGTTTTAATAAACCCCCTTTTGGCTTAGATCGACCAGCAGTAGTTCCCGTTGTTTATGATTATGGCTCATAAGCGGCGTAATCATCATCATCATTATCGTCTTCATCATCCTTAAAAGCTAAAGGTTACTGTTCATTTAAGATATGTCAGGCACGCTGCTAAACACATCATGGGCATTATCTCAAATAAGTCTTTCAGCAAAAAGAAAAGAGAGAGAGAGATCTATCAGCAATTCTGAGAGGTCGGTACCATAAATATTCTTGTTTCACTTTTGACAAAACTGAAGCTAGAAGAAACTGCAACATTTGGCCAAAGTTAATGAGCACAAAAGCTAGGATCTGGACCCAAGCTCTCTTAATCCCCACATTGTGTACTGTTTCCATGACGAGTAGTAGAATCATTGATGTTCTTATTCTACTTCCTCACTCCTTAACACACTTTATTATTTCTACCCATTTTATCTTATATAAATTCCCTTGCTGCTGTAACAATGCTTTCAGTCCTATTGAAATGATAATGGAGGATAACATCCCCCTCATTCTGCAGATAAGATAAGAAAACACCAAAGATACCTGAGTTGCTCAAGGTCACGTGCAGTCAGGAGGCAATAGAGACTCCGGTCGAACCTGCGTCTCATAGGATTCAAATTTTGTTGATCTAGTAAAATCCTAAAATAAATTCACTTCCATTTCTAGTACAGGGACCAGTTCAATAATGGAAACTATACTGCAAAGCAGTGAGGAAGCCGGGATCAACTGTTTTTCAATTAGCTTTGTATTTATTCCCAAAGGAGCTGCAATCCTAATATGTTTTCATTAAATACTTGGGGTGATAAATTGAGTCAAGCCATATTATATCCCTCAACCTTAAAAATACACAACTAAACACACACAGCAATTACTGTGGATACTGATAGGTTATTTTATTTTTAATATATAGAAGCCTGGCTTCCCTGAGAAATACCTCCTTTGTCTTGCCTACCTTTAGAAAGTAATACTTAAGGCTAAAATACAAACTCCTACCAAAGAAAAACTGGAATATTAAATTGTTGACAAGAGAAAAAATGTATCCACAGGGCTAGGTTTATGGAAGCCTTAATTTATCATAGTGAAAAATTACAAATAACTTAATTCTATACCAATCACAATGCCTTTAAGTTTATTTTTTAATATTCTACATTTGTTATTATCTATTAAAAAACATTACCTTGGCTAAATAGCATTGGGAATTCCATCCAAATCTATGTAATAGCAGCCTCAGATCCTTAGAGTCAGCTCAAATCCTCCATCCACTGCCTCTCCTACCTTATTTCCTACAACTTTCTACCCAGTTCACGCCATTCCAGCCACATCGGCTTTCTCAGTGTTCCTTGAATGTGTCAACAAGGCTTCTCCCTCAGGTTCATTGCGTTCTCTCGTCTCTCTGCCTTAAACCATATTCCCCCTGATACCCATCAGCTAGTGCCTTCACTTTACTGATGGTCCCATTCAAAGGTCAGAGCTCTATCAGGTGTATCAGAAAAGGAGATACTGAGCGTATAAATTAGCATCATTCCGTGTTTCCTCCTCACCCTGCTTTATTCTTCATTTCACTTCTATTTGACGTAGTGTGTGTGTGTACCTAGTCGTGTATTTTTTATCTTCCCACTAAAATACAAGCTTCACAAACAAGCCTGTTCCCCGGTGGGCATCAGCACTAGACACATAATTATTGGTCAACAAGTATTTGTTGAGCAAAAGTCTGCTTGGTCTCATGTTAGCACACTACTGAATTTGCAGTTGAGTGTTTACTCTTGTCTTTTTGAAAAATCACCTTCTATTCTCTGCATGGGAGAGCTGAACTCTGTGGGTCACTTTTCATCTTTTTGCCATTCCATATTGGGCGTTCATTCTGTTCCTTATCCCATTGTGTTTGAAGTTAGTGCTTCTTTCTTATGCTCCTTGACACTAGGCGGGATTATTGGTCTTCTTCATAAATCACTTCGAATGTTAGCAAGTATTTTAAAAATGGATTTTATGAATCATAAATGGAAATCGGTAGAAAGCCATTCAAAAGGAAGGGAGGGAGGGAGGGAGGGAGGGAGGGAAAATCTGTAATATTATTTGATCATTTAGCTCAGAAGTGACAGAAAAACACTTAAATTTGTTTATGTGTTTTCCTCATTCCTATATTAGCTAAAAGGAACCAGAATAGAACTAATGCCTTTCCAGTGTCCTCCCTAGAGATGACCCTATTGGGTGCCTTGTTCAAGAACTGAAAAAAAATCTGAAAGCTGAACCAGAACTAGTATGAAGTTAGCATTGAATAGGACTCATATATAAGCCTATATGTTAATTAAAAATGTGAAACTCAAAGCAAAATTACAAAACACAAATTAATTGTATACACTCAAATTAATTTCATTCAATTTCCTAATCTAAAACCAACATAAGGGCCATAATTGTATATTAATGGGATGGATGGTTAGATTTAAGCAGCGACAAAAACAAAGAAGAATGTTGGATTTATAAGCAGACAAACCTGTTTGATGTCCGGCTCACACCATGTTAGTGGTGCGACCTTGGCCAAGATAACCAGCATCTCTGAGCTTCAGTCCTTATAAACATGGGGTTGCACAACAGAAACACAAAATAGCTTCAGAAGAACTGGGTTATATTATTGGGATATTGTGATTTATAATAACTATACATTGGGTCCACTTTTCCTGGCACAGAGCTCATAAAACCCTTGGAATTTTCTGAGCGATGACAGCTATCAAACTGTCTCTCGCTATGTTGATGAGGAGTTTTGGACCTCATCTGGGGATGGGGTGTGGTTGTCAGAACAACCAATTTTGTGACTAGAAGGATGGGACTTTCCATCCCACCCTTCTGACCTCCAGGGAGGGGGAGGAGCCAGAGATCCAATCACTTACCAGTGGCTCACGAGTTCATCGAACGTGCCTACGTCATGTAGCCTCCACAAAGACCAGTAGGACAGGGCTTTGAGAAGCCAGGTTGGTGAACGTGGGGAGGTGAGGGGAGTGCATTGTGCTTGGAGAGGGCATGGAGGCCCCTTCCCCCACACCCTTGCCCTGCACGTCTCTTCCATCTGGCCATTCCTGAGTTATATCCTTTTGTCATAAACTGGTAGTCTACCAAAAAAAATGTTTCTCTTTGCTCTGTGATCTGCTGTAGCAAATTAATTAAACCCAAGGAAGGTCATGGGAACATCTGATCTATAGCCGGTCAGTCCAGTACAGGTAACAGTTGGCATCCTGAGTTGGAGGGGCATCTTTGGAACCTCTAATCTGTAGCCAGAGGGTCAGAAGCTAACAACCTGGGTGTGTGCCTGGCTTCCAAAGTGGGCCAGGGGTGTCTTGTGGGCGTGACCCCTTAAACTGTGGGGTATGATGCTATCTCCAAGCTGTTGGTATCAGAATTGAGTTAAACTGTAGGACACCAAGCCAGTATCTGGAGAATTGCTCAGTGCTGTGTTGGAGTAGGGGCTGGAGACCGCCCCCCCCCCGCCGCCATACACACACATACCGAACCATTATCAATTATCAATTATTCATAAGAAGATGGTACATCTTCTTATACTAGCAAAGAAATTACTGACTTGTTTTCATTTAAGTCATATAAAGGTACACAGAGTACATAAAGCCGTGAACTATAAGACCGGTGCAACTGCAAAACTTCTCTTGCTCTGCTTCAAACTTATTTTCAAAGTCTCAGTGAATTAGCTGAGGTTGCAGTGTGATAACAAGGCAACCTCACCCACATCTGAAATTTCCAACTGGAAACTTGCCTTCAGGGTTTCCTCCACAACTTGCAACCCACAAATCACTTCAGTTATCCAGGTACTATGAACTTTAAAAGGTCTCCAGAGAAAAACTATGCTAATGGCCTGATTTTATTGTTAGTACAGCTGTAAGGAATTACTGCCAGCCCCTTACTGAAAAATGCATGAGACAAGATAATAAAAAGAGGGGATTGTACAATAAATCATTCTGACCAGGTATGGAAGTAATAAACGTAGATCAACGAAAAGGCTAGCCTGTTGACTAATGGCACCAGCTCCGATATTTCTGGGGGGGGTGGGGACAGCCAGTTCATCCCTTTGCTGAACACGAATGGCCATTGCAGAAAACAAAGCCATTCTGGCCTGTATTATTTTCTTTGTTGCTGTAGCTAAAAAAAAAAAAAAAAAAAAAAAATCAACAAAAGTTTGAGACTGGTTGGTAATAGGAAAAGCCCAAGTTTGAAGTATATTTAAATACATGCCTTGTGCAGTGATGCTACAAAAACTTTTTCCATTATTTTAATGATATTTGCAATGTTCCAATCACTCAAATAATAGCAACTGAAAAATTAATAGGTATTGTGCAAAATTTGATGTCGAAAGCCTTGGATGTAAATTTGATTGGGAAAGGATTTCATATAGGCATGAAGACTGAAAATGGAGTTGCAGAGATACATTCCACAGCTTTGCAAATCCTCACCAGTTTTCACTCCTCATTTCAGTGGAAAAAAAGAAAGTCATTTAACCAAATAAAAAACTTCTAAGACTGTAGTGTGGGGAGCTGCATTATTGGATTCTGCCAGCCCTTTTGTCCCCCATAATGTCAGTGCTAATACTGATTCAGAAGTTTTATGACTGAATCAAATGACAGAGTTGGAATTATTCATAATTTGTGGCACCTGGAAGGATGAAATTGCTCCTTAAAAGATAGCTTTATTGAAGTATAATTGTTATACAATACGCTACACATATTTAAAGTGTACAGCTTCATAAGTTTTGACATATTTATATACTTATGAAACCTTCACCACAATCAGATAACGAATATTTTTGTCTCCCACAGAAGTTGCTTCCTGCTCCCTTGTGGTCCCATGTTCCCTCCCCTCCCTAAACTCACCTCCTCCCCACCCCTGCCCCAGGCAATAACTAATCTCTTTTCTTTCACTGTCCTTGGGTCTGCATTTCCAAATGCAATCATAGGGTCATGCAGTAGATTCGCTGTTTGCCTGCCTTCTTTCACTCGGCATAATTTAGATTCATTCCTGTTACATATATTAATAGTTTACCCCCTCTTGTTGCTAAGTAGAAATCATTACATGGATAATCCACACTTTGTCAGCTATGAAGGGATATTTCAGTATTTCTGCTCTGGGGCTACTACAAATAAAGCTGCTATAAACATTATTATCTAAGTATCTATAGGCACACAACCTTTTATTTCTGTTGGGTAAATACCTAGAGACACCTAGGAGCAAAATGGCTATATCGTATGTTACAGGAGGCTTAACTTTTAAAGAACTATAAGCTGTTTTCCAAAGTGATTGAACTGTTTTACAATGCCAGTAGCGGTGTGGAAATTCCAGACCCTCCACCCCCTGGCTGACACTTGGCATGGTCAGTCTTTTCTAGGTTTAGACGTTCTGTAAGTTGTGTGGTGGCTTCCCACTGGGCTTTTAATTTGCGGTCCCCTAGTGACTACTCATGATGAGCAAGCATCCTTCCATGTTTTGTTGATTCGAATGCCCTCTTATAAAAATTGGGTGGTTTTTCATTGAGTTTTTAGAGTTATTTATATATTCCGGATACAGATCTTTTATCAAATATACACTTTACATATATTTTCTCCCAGGGGATTCTCTTAGTCTTTTCAAGAGTGATTTTTTTTTAATTTTGATGAAGTTTAACTTAAAAATTTAGAGCTGTGTGTTTGATGGTGTCTGTAACAAATCTTTGCCTAACTCAAGATTACAAAAACTTTCTCCCATGATTTCTGAAGTTTTATAACTTTAGGTTTTTATGTTTAATCCTATGGTGCATTTTAAGACAAATTTCTGTGTATGGTGTGAGGTATGGATCAAAGTTGACATTTTTGCGTGTGAATTTCTTAAGCACAATTTATTGAAAAAAAAAAAACTATTCTTTCTCTACAGAATTGTCTTTGCATCATTGCCAAAAATTAGTTCTTTTTGTGTGGGTGTATTTATGTGTCTTTATTTCGTTACATTGATATATTTATCTTTGTGCCAAAAGCACATTGTCTTGATTACTGTAGTTTTCAAAAAGCATTCAACTCTAAAAGAATGGGTCATTTATGAACTTTCATTTCTATTCCATTGGTACATATATCTGGATTTATGCCAGTAACAGCCCCACCCCACCCCCAACTAGTCTTGATTACTGTGGCTTTGTAGTGAGTTTTAAAATTGTGAAATATGAATCTTCCAATGTTTTTCTTCTTTTTCAAGATTGTTTGGCTGTTCGGGGTCTCTTGAATTTCCATACAAACTTCCCAATCAGTTTGTCAATTTCTGCAAAAACATCAGCTGAGATTTTGGTAGGGATTGCATTGAATCTGTAGATTAATTTGAAGAATATTGTCATTGTAACAATATTTCGTCTTGCATGAGGATGGGATGGCTTTCCATTTAGTTTTTCTTTCAATGATATTTTGTAGTTTTCAGTATACAAGTCTACACATCTTTAGTTAAACACCTCTAAATATTCTTTTTATTATATTATAAATAAAATTATTTTATAATTTTATTTTCCAAGTGTTTATTGCTAGTATATGGATATACAACTCATCATTGTATGCTGGTCTTGTATTCTGCATACTTGCTGAACTGGTTTTTTGTGCTTATTCTTTAGGACTTCACGTATATAAGACCCTCTAAAATGAAGATCATTTTACTTCTTTCTTTCTTTACTTCTTTTCTTTTTAATTCTTCTTTCTTTTGAATGTCTTGTACTTCTTTTCCTTTTCTAATTATGTTGGCTACAAACTCCACTGCATTGTTAAGTAGAAAAGGCAAGAGTGGGCGTTCTTATTCTCCTGATGTCAGGGGGAAGGGTTTCGGTCCTTCACCTTTAAGTGTGATACTGTCTGTGGGTTTTTTCACAGATGCCCTTTATCAGGTGAAGGAAGTTTACTCTTATTCCTAGTTTGTTGAGTGTTTTCATCATAAAGGGGACTGTATTTTTTCAAGTGCTTATTCTGGATCAAATGAGTTGATCATCTGGTTTTTGTCCCTTATTCTATTAATAGGCTGTTTTATGTTGATTGATTTTCATGTGAACCAATCTTGCACTTAGGGGATAAATTTCTCTTGGTGGTATCTAATTTCCTTTTGTGTTAATGGGATTCTCCTCTCTCTTATTTGTTGAGGGTTTTTGAGCCTCTATTCCTAAGGGATTTGGCTCTCCTTTCTTATGATGCCATTGTCTGCTTTGGGTATCATCACAGTATTGTCCTCTGGAGTGAAATGGGAGGTATTCTTTCCTCTCGTTTTTTGGGAAGAGTTTTTGAAGAACTGGTGTTAACACATCTTTCAATATTTGATAGAACTTAGCATTGGAGCCATCTGGTCATGGATTTTTTTTTTTTGAAAAGTTTCTATTGCTAATTCAAACTCTTGTCAAATTTTCTTTAGTATGTTTTAGTGGTTTGCATCTTTCTTAGAGTTTGTCCATTTCCTCTAAGCTATCTCATTTGTTAATATATAATCATTTTTAGCATACCCTGATAATTTTTTTTATTTCAGCTTCATTTTGAACAAGGATTTTGTTGGGTATAAATTTCTCAGCTGACACTTTTTAAGATGTCTTTTCAGTTGTATGATTACATTGTTTCTGGTGAGCAATTTGCTCCTCCATACGTAAGATTTTCCTCTATTACTGGGTTTGAGCAATTTGATTACCATGTGTCAGGGTAGTTTTTGTCATGTTTCTTGTGATTGTTTTTTTTTTTTAGTTTCTTAGCTTTATGGCTTATAGTTTCCATCAAATTTGGAAAGTTCTCAGCCATTGTCTCTTGGTATAATTTTTCTGTGCTTGATCCTCCTGTCCTTCAGACACTCTAATTGCTTGTACATTAAGCCACTTGAAGAGGTTCCACTGTTCACTGATACTCTCTGTTGCTTTTCTATTCTTTATTCTTATTGTGTTTCATGTAGTGTCTACTAGTGTCTACTAGTTGTGAGCATGTGAAACAGTTTACTCTTGTGGTATTATCTATTAATTATGGTATCATTTTCCATACAAACAACTGTAAACCTACTTTTGTCCCACCCTGTATATTTCCAAGATCTAAAATGAGAACTCTGGAAAACAAGAAAGATATATGGTCCTATTTTTTTTTAAAAAAAGGACCCATTGCAATGATTTTGTAATATGTCCACCTTTGTAATATGACAAAATATGCAATTTGTCAACGCTGAGCTACATTTTTCAGCGTTCACTTTCTCCAGGAGAGGATCCGTGGGCGGCTGGGAGAGTGGAGGAGCAGCAGTGCTCATTACTTAGCTCAGGCACATACTGGCTGTTCTGCTGACTCACGTTGTTTTCCTGAAGCGGGAGCTGGCCCGAGTCTGCCCTGCCTTCCCTGGAATCAGTTTTTAGCTCCTTTGACTTCTGGGCAAGGGGTGTGTGTGTGTGTGTGTGTTTGGTTTTGTGAGAACAGACCCTAGCTTCTACAGGGCATCATTGTCACCGATATCAGAGACAAACATTGAAGGGTATCAGTCCATTTCAGTGGGGACCCCGCTGGAGCTCATGGTGCCAGCTTGCTCTTCTTGTCCCCCACTTTTTGCATTTATCTTCCCTTCCTGTCAAACAGCCGAGACAACAGCCTTGCTGCTTAACTGGCCTCCACAATTCCTTAAGGCCAATTCCCTATTTAAAATCCCTTTATCTATTTATATCTATATTCTGTTAAGCTCTCCTAGCAGCTATTTGAATTTAGGATGCAAGAAACTGCGGGTAAAAAAAACTTCTACCCTCAACTTTGAGCCTTACTATAATTTCAGAATAATAGGGAAACTACCTCTTAGGATCCTGTTAAATTTTATCCTGAAGACAACATGGAGCCGTGGGAGGGTTTTAGGATGGGTCATAACATAGGACTTGCCCTTTAGAAAAATAACCTTGACTCCTATATTAAAAGCTGTAATGGACCCTAGAGGCAAAATGTCAGGTTAAGTTGCTCTTGGAGCAATGCAGGGGGAACATAATAATGAGGGCATGAAAAAGGGCAAAGGAAATTAACAGGCTGTGATAAGAGGTTTTAGGAAGCAGATGCAACAGAACTTGGTGAACTTTAATATATTTAGTTCACCGAGTATTTGCATTTCCTCTGAGCACGCAAGAAGTAAAAACACACACGAGGAAGTTACTCATGGGGGCATCAGGGCTGTGAGCCTCCTAAGTCAGAAACTACCCACATACTGAGGACAAAGATATCTTAGCAATAGGCCTCAATGCTTGTGCATCACCCTACTTCTCAAATAGATTATAAAGCTTCTTAGGAATTTCAAGCCCTGGCTGGTGTAGCTCAGTGGGTTGAGCATGGGCTGTGAACCAAAGTATCACAGGTTCGAATCCCAGCCAGGGCAAGTGCCTGGGTTGCAGGCCACGGCCCCCAGCAACCGCACATTGATGTTTCTCTCTCTCTCTTTCTCCCTCCCTTCCCTCTGTAAAAATAAATAAATAAATCTTTTTTAAAAAAAAAGATCTTTCATTTCAAAAAAAAAAGAAAGAAATTTCAGCTCATGGTCCTCCTGCATCCATAGGGGCTTGTTAGAAATGCAGAAGGTCAGGCCCCACCTGGAACTTCCTAAAGCAAAACCTACATCTTTATAAGATCCCTGCTTGCATATGAAAGCTGGAGAAGCTGCAAAGATTCTAGCAGGCTTCCCTTTAGGACAACAGGGACAGGCCTTGAGGGCATGATGCTAAGTGAGATCAGACAGAGAAAGACAAATACCACAGGATCTCATTTATAGGTAGAATCTTCAAAACCAAACACCAAAATAAACACACACACACACACACACACACACACACACACACACACACAACTGAGCTTATAAACACAGACAACAGATCGGTGGTTACCAGAGGCAGGGAGTGAGGGGCGGGGGCGGAGTATAGCAAAATGGGTGATGGACGTCAAAATTTCCAGTTTAAAAATAAATGTCACGGAGACGTAGGGTACGACACGGTGACTGTAGTTAGCAACACCGTATTGCATATTTGAAAGTTGCTAAGAATAAGTCATAAAAGTTCTCACCACCAGAAAAAAATAAATTTATAACTATGTGCGATAATGGATGTTGACTAGAATTACTGCAGTGATTATTTTATAATGTACTCAAATATTGAACCATTGTATTGTACACCTGAAACTAATATAATGCCATATCTCAACTACACCCCAATTTAAAAAATAATAATAAAATAAATAACTAAAAAGAAGATTGAAGATTCTAGGAGGCTGGACAAATCTAAATCGTGTTTTGCTCTTTCGGCCCTTTAAAACGAAACGTTCCAGGCCAGAGAGGAAATGGCCGGCATAGAGAATTTTAGGATTTGTCCTCCTCGCTCTCGGGGTGTCGAGGAAAAGCTGCCGAGTCTTCTTCACACTTCCCACCTCTCGAGTAGGGTTTTAACCTCTTCCAAGGAGCGGATGGGGCTCCCAACATCTTACCACCGCTTGTCATTTCCAAACACCGCAGCAGCCGTGGCTGTTGGTGGGATTGTCCGAAGCATGTGGCATGTGGCAGACTTAGCGTAACGCCGGCAAAACCAGTAATAGAGGGCCTCCCTCTGGGATGCCTCCGAAGCAGATATAAAATGTTATCGAGTTCTAACTAGATGAAAGAAGTTTCTTCCGATGAAGGCATTTTCCCCCTTTTTGAATATTCTCCTGCTAATAATGAGCAGAGAAAAGATGAGGCTATTCATATCCCTGAATTCTTTTCACGAGACACAGATGGGAAGTGGGCCTGGCAGAGAAGGCACTAGGCTCTGGGCCAGGGGCTCCCCCACCCCCACGTCTTCCTTATCAGTACGTAGCAATAGTCCCTTTCAGCAGCCCTTGGTTCAGGTTCGCGCACTTCAACTTGCAGGAAGCAGTGCCCAGCACTGTGCTCAGTCGCTAGCTGTTCATTGAGATCTAAAGAAAAGAGAAGCTGTGATATACCTGCCTAACGTTCAGTCTTACCCAACTAAAAAACTCTCTACGATATTCTGCAAAGCTTTGCCGGATCAGCCTCCATTTGTAAACTCACCTCAGGCGATGCTGTTCTCTTTATTCCAGCCACATGATTTTCTCCCCTTTCCCTAACACGCCAAGGTGATTCCATCCCTACAGAGTTCACACACAAGTTTCTGCTTCCTGCATCGTCCCCACCCCCTTCTTGACCACATCATTCCTTTGCTTAAGGTTCATCTCGAAGATAAGCCTTTCAAGACCCCTCTGTACCTGCCTCCCACTTAAAGTAGGTCCCCTAAGGTGTTTTGCTCATTCTTTGCCCTGTTCTTTTCTATCATAGCATTTATCACATTTGTAATTATTTATCTCATTACTCCTCAGTCCCTTCATTAAATAATAAGCTCCTTGAGACCAATTCTGATTTATCTCCCCGGGGCCTGCTACATAATCATTGTTTGAAGGCATGATGGTGGTTGTACAAATACATGCATGCCAGCCTACCCCCAACAGTGAGCCCTTGGCCATGGCCCCCTTTAATGACCTGTGTATTTGTTATGCATTCAACCCTGTGTTCTTCTGCAACTGAGCTTACCCACCATGATGACTAAAATCAGCTCCTGCAAGAAAAACATGTTTGTTCTTTTCTGTATATCCTATTTGGAATAGTTCCCCAAGTATGGGGTAGTTGGTAGGTCTCAAGAAATGTGAGTTTAAATGATGGATGATGGGCCTTCTACAACGTAGCTAGTTTGTACCCAACAGGGAAGCGTTTAATTATGTTAAATCTCCATCACTTAGTAAAGGGCGCCAAGTGCTTGCAAGATTTAATTGGAGATGAATGATTTCTTTTTCTTCTCTAGACTCGTTGTTGCGCAGAATTGGAAAGTTAAGTCATGTTTCTTTTTGTCTGTGAGATTTAGGAAGGGAAATGGCAGAAAACGATGCTTGTGAGTCATTAGAGGCTTGAGTTAAATTATTCTAGAAGTTGCTTCTTATACCATGAGTGCTGTTTGTTCCTGAGTGGATCAAGAAGGGGAGCATGATTTCGGGGGAGAGAGGACTTTGGAGGAATTTAACTGTTACATTTTAATTAAATTATCTCTATAGCATCAGATAGAGTTATCCCAAATGGACAGAGAGATGCTGCTCTATGGCTTCTGACACTTAAAAAGAAACCCCACATCTGTTGTCCTTTTCGTGAACTCACCCAACATTTAAGGGTCCATTAAAAAGAAGTGTCCATGTGTATCAGGCATTGTTCTAGGCTCCAGAGGCTTAGAGACCAAGAAAACCAAAGTCCCCACCTGCCTACACAGTTATCATCAGAGGGAACAGGTAGGTAATAAAACACACAAACAAGAAGATCATTCCACATACTAAAACGTGACTCAAAGGAGGTCAGACAGGGCGCTGTTATGTAGAAAGTGCCTGAAGGGTAACAGTGACTTCAGCTTGGGTGGTCAGGAAGGCTTTACGATGATGGGCATGTGAGTGGGGACCTGAACGATAGAAGGAGCCATCGCACTCTTCCTACCTCTTCTCCCACCTTTCCTTCTTCAATGTGCCTCGTCCCAAATTCCTGTGAAAGAGACCATGATCCCACCTGGATGAAGTTTCCACTTCTGACCAAGGAACGATGGGGTCACATCATTTAACATGGCCATCGGGGACCTGCGTCGATGAAGGGGCAGTCAGAGGGATCGTTGTGGTTGAGCAGGCCACCTCAGCATGGTCCGGAAGACTGCTGCTCGTGTCCTCCTGCCCACACACGGGATCTGATCGTTGGCAAGGGACAGAGAGAGAAAGCTGAGGAGCAGATGGCGGAGGGTGAGAGAGATGGGTGCCCGCTTAGAGGTGAGGCAGCAGGAGAATTCGGGCCACCACAGCACTCAAACCTCAAGCCCCTGATCTAAAACTCACGGTGGTGAGTTCAGTATCCCAATCACACAGTGAACCAGCCCAGATTCAAGGACACGTGTTCTCCACTGATTTTAACTCTGTCTTCCTCGTGAGGTACCCCTGTGCAGGTGACACTATTTAATTGTTGCTCTGTTGTTGAAGTATCGGCCTAATATACTTTCTTCCATTATTTAGACATTTAAGTGTATGCCTTTCTGTGTATGTGCCCAGGCAGAGAGGTGGTCAAGTGCTGTTAAATAACTTTACCATGGTGTCTGTGCTCCTTGTGTTTTCTGTGTAATGCCAAGCCCTGCAGAGTAATGATGGGGTTTTGTGATCTGTAATTTAAAGTGGGCCTGAGTTGTCCTTCCTTATATTATCTCTCCTAAGTGGGAAATACCCGCAACTCTTCACTTTTTTACTTCAGGGGAAGTTTTAACATCGCCGAAGAGAAATCAATGAGAACTTTTTAATGCTGACAGAAGAGGAATGATGTCTATCAAGTTTCTAGTACTTTCCTCCTAAGCGCTTGAAAATTGGTGTGCCCATTATAATCTCAGCCAATTAACAAGTCAGGAGGATTCCTGAATTTTACTTTCTTCTTCACATTCGCTCATTTAAATCAACTCAAACGTGGGAGCCTACGGTGACAATGTCTATGTAAGAAATGGGTTCACCCCACAGGGCACTGGGTGCTGGAAATGGCCTAGGGGATTTCTTAGAGTGCTACTTAGAGGGGTATTTTCAGACCTCTTGGCTTTGAAATTAGTAGTAATGATCAGAAATCTGGCACAGTTTTAAGAGTGAGAATGGCCTATGCCATTTAGTGAACATGTTCCTAGCCAGGCATTATGTTTATGCCCTTTATATACGTTTTCACATTTGACTCTTACAGCAACTCACGTGTGACCAGTCTTGTCCCCACTCTAACAATGGACAGTTTGGGAAGGAAACCAGTGTATTCTTTATGGCCCTGCAAACATGCCTTTGATACAGCCTCACTGAGGATCACAGCCCCCAGGCTGAGATCTACCACATAGTACTGACTGATGGCGAGGCAAGGTGGCATTCCTCCTGAATCTGAAATCAGCGTCCGGGACTCTACCCTATGCAGCGTGCCATCTCCGTTATCCAGCCCGAGAGAACTTAGTGTCACCTTCAAAGGAAGAGGTTAACTGTCACCTCCAATTACGCAGCAAATCGGCGAGCCCAGCCAGGTTTTTCTTCCTCTGGAAATCAGCTCTCAGAGAGCTTTTCCACTGACAAATGAAAAGAACCACTTTTCCAATGTTTAAAATAATCCCTTGGGAAAGAAAAAGACCTTTAAGCCAGTTAAAATACCATTTCTTAGTTTTATTGCCATTTTTCACATCGCCTCCGAAGCCACGGTCACTAACAAGGTACAGGGTCAGAGACAAAGTCTCGTTGCTGTCACAGCTCATCTTGACAAGCGTTTGTTATTCCTGATCATATTCTCATGTCCGGGTCCCACTTCCAAAGATTCTGATGTCATTCGTCTGGGGTGTAGCGTGAGGCTTGGAATCTGAGTTTCCCCAAAACTCTTACATGTTAGATTCAGCCTTTTAGATTGAGAACCACCCCCTTGTTTATAAAATGAGGTCCTTTTAAATAATTTTTTTCAAACATCCCTTAAGGAGATTCCTTTGTGTGAAAGAAAAAGACCAAGGAGTAAAATTAAACCAGAAGCGGCACTTTACAAAGCTGCTAAGAGTATGGCTGCTCTAATCCTCACGTCAAAAGTGGGGGTGAGGCCGCAGTTGCAGGGGAAGGAGGATCCCCCTCAGACCCAGACCTGCTACTCACCCCTTGCCCCCACCTGCAGCCTGAGCCAGATTCAGGGCAACCTCTGCACTTCCTTGCACTCAAAGGAATCGATAATGTTTGTGGAGGTGAATGGAGAGGCTACCAGCAGGACCAGTTGAAAGCTAATGGTTTGGGACTTTCATCTGCCCCTCCAGGTCCACCCCAGGGCTTAGGGGTGATTTGGGAAGGCCTGAGGCCAGTCTGTGGGACCCTAGTTGGAAATCAGCTTTGCCTTAAGACATACACATCCAACCAAGGACTCCTAAAGGCACAGTGGCTCTTCTCTCCTCTTTGGGGCTTGGCACTGTGAAGCTCAGCAACCAACAAGCATGTGTTAACTTACTCATTCACACAGTAAATACGTTTCCATGGTCTACAGAGGAAGGTGCTGTTGTAAGTGCTAGAGATACATCGACGAACGAAACAAACCTGATCTTGCTCTCAAGGAACTTTCAATATCATGGGGAGGCATGACAACAAATAATAAATCCAGGCAAAATGCTATAAATGATGGTAAATGTTAAGGAGGCAGTGTGGGAGAATAACCCTGAGGGGCCTACTTCTGTCAGGGGGCTCAGAGCAGTCGCTCTGTGAAGGCGACCTTTATGCCAAGGTTGGAAGGTTGGGAAGAGCCCGCCCTATCAAGAAGAATATGCAGCTGGTGCTGGGGGAATACAAATTTTCAGGGGAGGGCATGGCATTTGCAGAGACCCCGAGAAGGGGAAGACCTTGCTGAGCTCAAGAGAGCTCAAGTCAGCCAGTGTGCCCGGAGCTTGTTGGGCGAGCAGGTGAGTGGCTTGAGACTCGGAGGAAAGGACCTCAGGGGCCAGCTTATGCTGGGTCTTCAGGGCCACAGCGAGAATGTGTGACTCTGAACTAAAAGCATGGGAGGTCATTGGGAGAAAGAGACATGATGTCATGGAACTTTAAAGGTGGGCACTTTGCAGCATGAGAAGCTGTAGGGGACAAAGCGTGAAAACAGGGAGTCCACCTCGCTGGCTGTTGAAGGGGCCAAAGGGGAGAAATGTGGCCGGTCCAGGGTTTTGACCTGGATGGCTAGAGGGGGCGTGAACTTGAAATTTCCTTAAAAAGTAGGATGCAGATGACTTTCCTGCAGGGAAGTGACATCCAGTCCCATCACTGAGTCACCAAGTGCCACGGACAGAGACGCTGATGGGCCTGGATTCACGTTCCTAATCCGTCTGGAAAGTTGGTGTACCTTCTGGTCTGATCACACAGGAGTTTTGTGAGAAAAAGAAAGAGTCATCCCCAATTTGATATTTGTGAGAATATCAAATGCAACAGAAAGACCGAGGTGCCAGCTATAGCATTGTCCTGGTAGTGGAAGTCATGGACATCGATTTCAGAACGTTGTCAAGGGTAAATAGGCAGATAATATTATACTGAGTTCCAATATCTAAACTATTTACTTCTCAATAAGGATTGATGTCTTGGGTCTGGCTGTGTGATTTATTACCTTCGTAACCTTGAAAATGCCAATAATCTCAGGTCACATACTACGCGCCAAACTTTATGCTTCGTAAGCATTTTGCACACCTCACCTCATTTATTCTTCACAACTATCGACTTGTTGTCCTCATGTAATAGATAAGGAAGTTGTGGCTCAATGAGATTGGGTTACTTGTCCTCCCAGAATAACGAGAAGGGGTCTCCGGCAGAGCCAGAACTCAAACCAGGATCTCAGTACGGAGCTTCAGTGTGTCCATGTCCACAGTTTGACCCGGGTGCAATCCTGCTAGCCTTACATGCTGGTTGGGAAGATCAAACCAAGTAGCATATGCAAAATATGTTTGTAAACTGTAGTACATGTCAGTAAATATATACGGTTCGGGACAGGTTGGAAGCGCTGTTTTTGTTTTTTTGTTTGTTCTATAAGACGGCCAAGGACTGAATGCTTGGAAGTCTAATTATCCTGTGTTCTGACGAGGCCTGAAAATAGGCTTTTTCTTTAACATCTTTGTGTACTTTTGTGTTTGTCATTTATTTTTTAATTGTGTTTCTTCTTCTGGGTCCTGTCTAGGGTGATCTGCGTAGGATGACATGTTGTGGTCTGCCTCTGAGTCTGTTAGTTCAGAGCTGTCACTGGCGCGCCAACAAGGATGTCTTGAGATGGTACCATTCAGATTAATGTCTGTGCCAGCAGCCATGAATTGTGGCTTTAAAACATCCTCATAGATACACAGCCCCAGTTAAGATCACATCCTACAAGAATTGGTGTGTGGGGTATATTTCTCTCATTTTTGACTGTGCCCAAAACAGAAAACAATCTTAAAAAGTAGGGACTCATCCGGACAATCCAGGACCAAGGAATTGCATACCATTCTTGAAAATAGGCAAGGGAGAAAAGATTGATTTAAATTAAGCAGATAATTCATCAAAGGGTTAATGGATGATGCTTCTTTTCAGATTTGCATCAGCAAGCGATGCTCCTGAGCATTTCAGATACATTATTGATTGATTGAGAAAGTCTGTAGAAATGCACAAGTAGTATAAATCAATGTTGAGCCTAACAAGAACATAAGAACTCAGCAGCGTGTGTAGAGGTGGCACACTCCACCCTCGCCCTGCCTGGGCTCGGGGCTCCTCAGTGGAAGGTTAGATGCTGATGGCACTCCTTGCGGAGCAAGGTCATGTTGGACTTGGGAAAGAGAAAACAATCTGTGGTGAGTTATAGCACCACTTGGGAGAACTTAAATGAGCTGTCTGGTACTTCCATCCAAGCGAGTATTGGCTCACTCTAGGCATTTCCCCTTCTTAAGTCGTGGTCAGCTAAGCAAGGCCAGATCCTCACCCGGGGAGGAAAACGGTGTCTGGACTTCTCTCTAGTCCAAAAACCTAATCACAGTCATGTATAAACTGCTCAGGAACTTGGAAAAGCCTTCTAATACCTCAAATTTTCACCGAAAACAAAAATCTCAAGTGACGTAAACCATTTATATGCAAAACTCTCTAATTGGGAATGTTGCGCTTGCTCTGAGTTATTAGACCTTGAAGATCAACCCAAGGGAACTTAAAGTGAACACAGTGATGCCCAAGACATCAGTGCCCTTTGCCAAGGGCCAGCTCAGTTTTAATCACTAGATCTGCCAATCGGTGTTGTCACAAGCAAGGGTGTCTACGCACCATCTCTGCCCTGTGTGCTGTGTGAAGCAAAAGAGGACCCAGACCCTGTCATCAAGGTTCATAAGATCCAGGTGAAGAGAGAAGACATGTGCACAAATGAAATTTAACGTCGTGTGCAATTAACAAATGACACAATAAATTCGACTCAATTGGAGCTACCCAATTAATGCACATACTGTAATTTATTCAGCAACTTCACAATAACCTTGGACAAACAAGCACTGAGCTCAGAAGGGAGAGCTAACGTCTCACCAATGTATCAAGATTGTGAAGCATGATCCTTTTTGAGTTGGTCATTGAGGATGGAAGGTTTGGGTGGCGGGCATGAAGAAAAGCCAAAGAGAATTCTTTAGCCCAAGCCAATTATGGAGGAACTTAGACTGGAAGGAAAGAGAAAGGAATTAGGAATTGTTAAGCCTGTTTTCTCGTGTTTTAATATTTGATTTTTCAAAAGCATTTAACTCCATATCAGCATCTCAGTTTTCCTCGCAGAGTGTGGTCCTGTCCTCACGGGAAGCGGGTCCCCAATCCATGTGGAGATCTAGATGTGGGCGTGTCTGGGGCCGGGGGCAGACAGAACTCTCTGCCTGAGACTAAGGAACCTCCCAGAGGTTCTGGGTGAGGATTGGACATCAAGTGGACCTAAATTCAAATGTTGACACTGCCAAATCATTGAGCAAGTTACTTTACCTTGCTATACCTCAGTTTCCTCATTCATTTATCTAACAAACATTATGTAATGCTCTGTTTTATACTCTTTGCAGATGGTGTGGAAATAGCAGAGAACAAAACAGACAAAACTCTCTTTTACCTTCCTGGAGATAATGACATTATCTGCCTGAGAGGATTTAGCTGAGATTAAAAGACATGAAGCACTTCACACAGTGCCAAGCACATGGCTTGGGCTCTGTAAATGTCAGTAGCTGCTTTGGAGTCAGGCAGATATCCGTGGTTCAGTAATGACGACTTAGACATCAGAGAGGGAGTGCAGTTATTACATAACTGTTACTTGCATGTAGACCTCACTATGGGTTTATGCAAAAAAAATTTAAATTGAAATGAGGTTCAGGGAACTTGGGTGGCATCTCAAGCAACTCACTCGCCTGGAAACTTTGGAAGACACCGGCCTCTTCGTCGGAGGCCATGTGGCAAAGTGGGACACAAAAAGGGAGAACCAGCCCTTCAGCCTCACCTGCACCAGCATCGGGAGTGGCACTGTGAGGCACAAGCGTGAGGATGGAGGCACCAAAGGCGCTTGCTCAGAGGAAGCAAACAGGGGAACATTCGGAAACAGCTCTGGTGCCCAGGAGAGGTAAAGATGCGGAGACAGGACCTTCACCAGAAGGGAGCTGGAGGACGTGGTAGAAACCTGGTGCTCTTCTTTGTAATAACTGACCACAGCTTGCTCACAAGTTCCCTCTCGGCTGGCGGAATCCACATGGAGGGGCACTGTCTCTCCAGAAGTTGAAGGCCCTCTAAGCAGGTAGAAGAAAGAGTCAGCACGCTGTGCTCGTCTTGCCCCTGCATGACGGTGCTGGGGCCCAGGCGGCGAATGCGGTATCACCCACAGTCGTGATGGCAGCACGGGTCTTGAGCAGTGCTCTGCACTGGCCATCCCATCTACGGATAAGTGTGCTGAGAAGAGGTCTTCACTGGCAGATAACGGCAGGTCCTACAGTAAAAACTATGAAATGCATGCATGTGGGTGTGTTTGGAGCAACAGGATGAGAAATGAACAGTAAAAATGATCACAATAGATATAGAGATCAATGTCTGCCCCTAAATGAATATTTGGTAGGTAGTAAATGCCCAAAATGACTGAGAGCAATTGTAGAGAAAAATCAATATGGCCAGACTGTGTGAGAACATTAATAGTTCTCATTTTTTATGTATAAATTCTACTTCAAAAAGAGCAAAAGAGCAATAAAACAACTGAGGCTGGCTCTTTGCTATTTTTCTTATGTGGCAGCTGTATTTCTGTGGCCACGCAGAACCAGAGGGACAGCAGTTGCACCTCCTGGTTCCAAATAACTGCTTTCACTTCTGCTATGGCGAACGGACCGCTTTGAACTCAGGTTATTTACAATCACCTTTGATTTGGTTGTTATGCTTAAATGTATTCTTTCATCAAATATTTATTGAATTCTTTCTATGTGCCCAGCCATCACTGTTCTGGGCACAGAAGTTACAGGGGTGAAGACAGATAAGGTCCCAGGCCCCATGAAGATTGTATATTATCATGTGAGAGAGACTATAAAGAAGAAAACAGGTAATCCAAATGGCTTCACAAAGTAGTAATGCGATAAAAAAATAAAGTAATGCACGAGACAGAGTCTATGTGTGGTAGAAATGTGCTTATATATAGGTACTATATGAAGCAAGAATATCTGGGAAAAGTTAACTGTAGGCTTTTGAGATCTGAATAACGAGAATCCGGCTATGTGAAAAGTTGTGCAAAGAACCTTCTAGGCAAGGTGAAGGGCAGCTGAAAAGCTCTGGGTGAGCAATAAGCTTAGGAAGAATAAATTCTTGAAACAGAAGTCCAGTGAGCTGGAGCCTAATGGAAAAGTAGGAGAGGCATAAGAAATGAGATTAGGGAGAGAGGAAACGTGCAGAACATGCTATATTTTCTAGACCTTGGAAATAAGATTACAGTTTCTCTTGAGTGCATTGAGAAATGACTAGATATTAATAAGCAGTCTGTGAGATCGCTTACTTTAATGCTTTAAAAGAGTACTGGGCTTCAGTGGAGAGAATGGGCTGATTGATAAATCCCTAACTTTATACCTGCTTGGTTAGATAGTAACTTGCAATTTAGTAGCCAAATTCTAATGTCAAAATTCATTCACTCAATGAGTATTTGTTGACCGCCCCACACTACGCATTGGGAATACAGAAGCCAATAAGATGTTGCCTCCGCCATCAAGAATCCCACAGTCCAACAACAACAAAAAAAATAGTGAAATTAAACAAATAATCAATTGCAGTTTTGACTTTACCCAGGTGAAAGTACAGATGTTTCTACCTAATTTGCATTTAGCACAGACTAAATTTTCAACCTTTTTCATCTCACAGCACACATAAACTAATTACTAAAATTCTGCAGCACACCAAAAATATTTTTTTGCAGAACTGACAAGTAAAATATTCATAGGTACAATTTTTATTCATTCACACCAGCCGGCTATCATAGTGTTGGCTGTTGTCATTTTTTTTTCTTTGACAACCTAAGGGAAAAGAGGTCAGCCCCCAACTAAGTAGTCAGGTATAACATGTTTTAAAATTTTTTGCAGTACACTGGTGTGCCCGCCACAGTACATTGGTTGAAAATCACTGGTCTAGAGGGTTAGAATCTGTGACTCTGCACTGAAAGACTCCACTCTTTCCAGAGGGTCTGGCTAATAAGCAAAAGCCTTTATATTAGGCCTTCTTTAGCTACAGTAAATACAAAATCAAGTCAAACTAGCTTAAATTAAGGTCGAAAGTGTATGGGAGGTGTAATTCTCAGGTATCTGAACACCACAAATCTGAAGAGGCCTGGCTAGGCTCCGTTTTAAGGAGTCAGATGATGAAATTCAATGCAATCACAATAAATGGAAAACAAAGGCAGCCATTTGGGAAAGGAAGTTGCCACAGAACTCGCCCAATCTGTAAGTAAACTCCACCCACGTCTTTTGGGGATCATTGATTTGTTCAGGAATCAAGGAAGTTCAAAGTTCTTGGTGTGAAGCTACAGATGGAAGATGGAAAAAGCTGAACAGTTTAAACTGCTGCCCTCCACAGGGAAAACAAGTTTGAATTTTGAGTCACTCCAAATAAATGCAAAGACTTAACAGAAAATATGTGTAGATTGAAAGAAATTATGTGAAAACCCAGAGAAGAAATGGAAACTATGAGAACTAAATGAATGTTTTTGAACTATAAAGTACAGTGTCTGAAATGAGAAATTTGGCAGATGAAAGGATTCATAAACAAAATCTTAATTAATCCATCACCACCTGAACTATCTCATAGGCTGTAGTTTGCTACCTCAGACTTAAAAATTTGCCTGGTAAACTTTTGCTTCTTTGTTAGTCTTCACTAGTATATGTTTGTACCTATATGTATATATGCATATGTATATGTGTATGTACATGTGTGTGTTCACACAGAACAGAAGGCTATGGGCAGGCATGTAGCCAGTCATATCAATAAAAATTGAAAAAATGCAGAAAATTTACATTTAGAAATTCTTACAGATTTCATTAATATTTCTATGTTTTTACAATATGTTTAGATTGCAAATCCTTACATATTTAGAGTTAGAATTAAGAGTCTGTAGACCACATTTTATAAAATAAAAATTCAATATATACTTACTTGTGCTTAGTATGAGACTCTAAGATAAAAATTATCTATTTTGTCTTAACATAATGGAAATAATCTAGTATATAAAGGATAATCAAAGACATCAATTTCAGCAAAAAGTTTAAAAACTGATAAAATAGTAGATATTTGAAACATTCCATCTCAATGATAATTTCTAGAGTCATCTTAATAACTGTTTTATAACAGGCTAGCATTCATGGCAGATGTTGTAACCACATCTTTGACCTTTGATAAAATTTAAGAACCAAGATAGCAAGTGTGGACTTAAACTTTGGTTTCCATGGCAAAAGCCGCAGTTTTATAATAAAAGTGATGAATGGTGGAACGAAAGAACAGTTATATGTATTATAGTAAAGAATGTCAGTATTTATTCTAACAAGTAAAATGCAGAGGTTGCACTGATTTTCAAAAACAGCATATGCAAATTAAAAGAAATCTATCTTCTTTCCATTATCCAAGAGCAAAGGAATGTTTATGAATATAAAAACATTGGTGAATAAGGATACATGAGACCTCTACATTTAAGGTGAACTGATTTTTGACAAGCATACCAAGGTCATTCAATGGGGGAAAAAAGAGTCTGTAACGAATAGTGCTTCAACAACTCAATACATGGGAAAGGATTAAGTTAGACTCATACCTCACTTTATATACAAATATTAATGTATAAGAAATGGATTAAAAACCAAAGCATGTAAGCTAAAATTATAAAATTCTTGGAAGAAGAAATAAGGTTAGACCATGAACCTTGTTTTAGCAATGGATACCTAGATATGACACCCAAATCACACACACAAAAAGAAATAAACTGAACTTCATCAAAATTAAAAACACTTATCAAAAGACACAAGAAAGTGAAAAGACAATGCAAAAGGGGCAAAATTTTACAAATTATACAAAATGTGTGATTTTGTATATGTGTATATAGATGAATGATAAAGGTCTAATACCCAGAACATATAAAGAACTCTTACAACTTAATAGCAAAAAGATAACCCATATTTTTTGAGAAATGGGTAAAGTAATTGAATGGATATTTCACTGAAGAAGACATACAGATGGCTGACAAGGGCATGAAATTTTGCTCAATAGCACTAGTCATTTAAAAAACAAAAATAAAGCCACAGTGAAATACCACTTTACACCCATTACACTATAATAAAATGTAAAACAAGTTTTGGTGAATATATGGAGATAATCGTGCCTTCACGCAATTGCTAATGGGAGTGTAAAATGGTGACGCCACTATGAAAAACGATTTGGTGAATCACCAAAATCTTAAACATGGGATTACCATATGATTAGCAATTCCACTCCTAGATATATGCCCAAAGTAATTGAGAACAGGTATTCAAACAAAACTTGCAAACCAATGTTGAATGATGCTATTCACAATAGCCAAAAAGTGTAAACAGATGAGTGGATACACAAATTGTGGTGTATACCTACAATGGAATGTTCCTCAGCTACAAAAAGGAATAAAGTGCTAACACATGCCGCAGTGTGGAAGAAGCCAGACACAAAAGGTCTCACGCCGTACGATTGATTACCTTGTATGATGTATCCCAAGTAGGTAAATCCATAGGGGCGGAAAGGCGGTTGGAGGAGCAGGGAAATGGAGCGACTGTTTAAGAAGGATGCATTTTCCTTTTGTGATGCTACAAAGGTTTTGGAACAAGATACAAGTAACACTTGAATGAGATCATATTGTACATGTACTAAATTTCACTGACTTACCCACCTTAAAGTAATTAATTTTGTTATATGAATTTTTAAAACTATAATGCACTATATGGTTTTAAGTCCTTATGCTAACATATTTAGAGCACACCTTTCCTTTTCTTTCCCCCATTTTTTCTATGAAACAAGTGCAAACAAGAAAAAAAAACTAAAAATGCTTTGGGCTCAATTGTACTATACTGCCCATTTTCATTCATTAAGTAAATCTAAAATTTAAAAAATTATCTAGAAAAAAAGATATCTTCAGTCCTCCTAAGGAAAGCTAAAATTTAAAAAGGCGTGTTTAAGGTGGCTAACGGAGTTCTTCAGCTCCATCCTTCCCTAACTGTGAAGAGCAGAGACACAGAGTTCTTCAGCAAACCCAGTGCTCCCATCTCACCTAAATCTTCTGGAAGGCTTTATCGCATAGGTTTATCCACAACTCCAGTTTTGAAACCATGAGATCTTTCCTGTTTTTCATTTTATTTTTTAATTACAGTTTACATTTAATGTTATTTTGTATTAGTTTCAAGTGTACAACAGCATGGTTAGACAATCATATACTTTATGAGTGATCCATGCCCTCCGACATCTCCAGTCCCCACCTGGCGCCACAGTTATTGTAATATCACTGACTGTATTCCCGCTGCTGCACTTTCCATCCCCGTGACGATTTGGCAACTACCAACCTGTACTCCTCAATCCCTCCACCTTTTCCACCCAGCCCCCCAAGCCCCCTCTGCTCAGACAATGCTCTGACCATTCCCTGTATCTATGCATCTGTTTCTGTTTCATTTGTTCGCTTATATTGTTCTTTCGATTCCACATATAAGTGAAATCATGTGGTATTTGTTTCTCACCATGGGGTCTTTTCAAACTAAAGCTTTCTGAATCCTATGGTGCTTTCACTTCTTTTTAAATATCCATACACAGAATAAAGATGATTTGGGCCTCGGCCTGAATCACATGAAACATTCAGAATCATCAAAACTCCAATGATGATTATATTCGAAAAGCTACCAAGAATGAATGCAAAAGAATTTGATCTAAATTTCCAAAAGTACAGAGCTGATAAGCAATATACACTTATGCCCTGAGTGTCAAAAATGTTAAGTGCTCTAATAACTATAATGTGTGGTTCCTTCAAAGCTTCAGCAAGACTGCAGCCCATGAAAGAGAGCTCAGTCTACAGAACGTATAAAAGGCTCAGAATCAACTCAGAAGTAACTTGGGCTCAAAATCTTAAACACCAAATTAAATTGTATATCTTGGAAGACAAGGTTCAAATGCGAGAAGCTGGAGATAGCATGTAGTGGAAGTCCCTCACAAGAGGCCCTACCAAACCTGAAGGGCAAAAAGTCTTGCCTGGACAAGGCGACATTGAGCTGAGACCTCAAGGAGGAATTGAAGTTACTCAGCAAAGGAAAATAAAAGGAAGAGTATTTTTATCAAAAAAAAAAAATACCCCTTGTGCATAGGCGATGAAAATTCACGTCACTGAAAGGGAAGGAAGATGCCCATGTGGTGTGGTAAATGGGAAAGAGATATTCTGTGCAGTGTCTTATTCATTTAAGGATTGTGAATTTTATTCTGAGAGTACCGGGGATGCATTTAGGAAAAAGGACTCATGGACATGGACAACATTGTGGTGATTGTGGGGGGAGGTGTAATATAAGGGGGATAAGGGGTAATGGGAAAAAATACAATCAAAAAAGGTTTTAAATTGTAGAGTGACCTAGTTAGTGACCTTGTGCTGTAATGGGATATTTGACAATTGTGTGGAGAATTTGCCACTGGGGACCTTAATATTCAAAGAAGCTAGTTGACCAGGACAGAAATAATAATACCACTGAGGCAGCCATTAACCTGAAAGTATGTGACCAGATTCAAGGTGTGTTCAGGGAGCAAAATCAACAGTCATATGAAACTGAATTAGCTGAAATGTCTTTAAAAGCCTTTGGTTGTTAGCAACATCAAATGATGGCGGGGTGGGCCTTACCTGCTGACTCCCCTGCGGAAAACAGGTACAGGCACACCTTGGTTTACCGCATCTTGCTTCACTGAGGTTTGCAGACATTGTGTTTTTCACGTAGGGAAGGTCTGTGGCAACCCTCCTTCGCACAGGTCTATTGGAGCCGTCTTCCAACAGTATATGCTCACATAGTGTCTCTGTGTCATGTTTTGGTGTTCTCACAACATTTCACATGTTTTCATTATAATCATATTTGTCATGGTGACCTGTGATCAGTGCTCTTTGAATGACGTTACTATTGTAATTGCCTTGGGAATGCAGGAACCACGCTGTTAGAAGAAAGGAAACTTAAACATAGTGTGTGTTCTGCCTGCTCCTGTGAGGGGCCCTTCCCTCGTTCTCTCCCTCTCCTCGGGCCTCTCTGTGCTGGAGACACAGTAATATTGGAGCTGAGCCAATTAATGACCCTACGATGGCCTCTACGTGATCAAGGGAAAGGAAGAATTGTACATCCTCATTAAATCAAAAGCTAGAAATGGTTGAACTTACTGAGGAAGGCATGTCAAAAGCCAAGACAGGCCAAAGGCTGAGCGTCTTGCACCAGTTAGCCAAGTGATAAATACAAAGGGAAGGTTCTTCAAGGAAAGTTAAAGTCCTGCTCCAGTAAATATGCAAATGATAGGAAGTGAAACAGCCTTATTGCTGATCTGGAGAAAGTTTTTAATCTCTTTACAAGATCAAACCGGCCGCAACATTCCCTTAAGCCGAAGCCTAATCCAAAGCAAGGCCCTACAATTCCCTTCGTTTCTCTGAAGGTGAAGAGAGGTGAGGAAGCTGCAGAGGGAAAGTGTGACTTAGCTCACATAAAGAGCTTCTCATGCTCTCAAGGAAGTCCAGGTTCTGTCGTAGGTGCTTCTTTCAAAGGTTCAGTTATATTTTCACTTTGTTTGTAGTTCCCATATATAGTTTTGTTTGGTTTTGGTTTTGATTTTGGGTTTTTGTTTTTGTTTTTTTTTTACCTCTAGAAAAGTAAACCTCTAGCTTTGCAGTGGCTGCCTAACTTCTCCCATTTCCTTCCAGGAAGAAATAGATCATCTCATCAATCATGTGACCCTGTGGCCTTCTGAGCAACCCCAGCCCTACAGCACCAGGGCCAGCATCCAAGGAACCGGGGTTCCGTGCATGTGGTTGACCACCTGCCAGGTAGGACAACTGAGGATGCATGCCGATTTGCTACTTGGAGTTTAATTACACAAGGAGTTAGGTTATTAACCTTCTGCAGCAATCAACTTAAAATCAAGTTAGTGTGACTCCTAAGGCTAGAATAACATAGCATGAAACAGCCGATAAAAGCTAATAAATAGTGGGAAAAGGTACATTTTTCTCAGCAGAAAAAGAGTGTTTACGAGAATTGAAACCCTATGGCAGAGCAAACACTTATTTCAGCTTGCCAGATGGGAATCTGAGGTCCTGGGGGCAGGGGCCAAGCTGTGGGGCGCCTCCTCACACTAATGAGGTTTGCCCTAGAATCCGAGGAGACAGATGGAACTGCAGGTTGGAACCCCTCGGCAGTCTCCCTGGGAGTTGGCGCCATTCACTGGGCCAGTTCCCGCCTCTGGCCTCTCCCTTTTCTCTGCCCCAGCTCTCCCCCCACCACCCCCCCACCCCCGCCTCTTCTACTTGTATTTGTAGCTTCCATAATACTCTGTGTCCCCATGAATGTTCTCCCCTGCCTACTTCCTCCTTCTCTGGCCTCCTGTAATTCATTCCCTCCTTCCTTTCTGTCCTTTCCCCCTACCTGCCCCCAGTATGGTGGTGTGTAACAGCGCCATCCATCTTGATCCTCTCTGACCCCATTAAATTCCCGTTTATTCACAAGTGTGCCGGAAAGAGGTCACGTATAAATTAATGAGAAGGAAAAGAAGATGCTATGAGAAATTCTGATTTCGGTGTCTGGTACTCAATTTATAGAGGATTTATTTCTGGAAAAATAGAAAGGGAGAAAACACTTCGGTCATTTGAGAAAGTGTAGGGCTCTTCCGGCCCACTGTGAGCCTCTGGGACTCCGCAGATCACAGCTAACATGCACGGTCTGAGCTCACATGGCGAGAAATAAGTGGGTTTCCACGAATCATGGCAGATCACTGAAGAGAGAGTAATTCCCTGGCACCAAGCATCATGCCAAAACAGAGCTTTTTGATGCCTCCAGGATTTTGGTAACAGGTTTGAAAGTAATTACAAAAGCTTGCATGGCTTAATTTAGTTAGTATCACGTTGGAATTCACGGCCACTGGGTCCCGTCATTGAATTTAGGTTTTCGTGTATAAGTTACAGAGAGGTGAGATGCACAGAACACTGGCTGGTGGGCTCCCTGAAAACGCATGGTGATGGGCATTCCCAAACCTTTATGATCCTAAACGCTGGACACTCAGAGTCCATCTGTAGATACTCAGAAACCCCCAAGTTGCAAATACTTTCTTTCATAGCATATAAATCTCCTTTAAAAAGCAGTGGTACTTGAAAAATGTAAGTGTTCTCTTTACATTCTTAATTCTGTGCACTAGGGAAAAAATTGCTCCTGAATCAGTTCCCTAGAGAATAATATTTCTTACGCTTAGCTCCTAGACAGAAATTCCACAAGAGTTACTGCATATTCTTGGCTAGAGAACCACTGGTCCGTTAAGTGTCTCATACCATCCTTACAGGGGACACAAGTGGGTGCTTCCAGAAAATTAAAATTAACATGTCATGGGACAATAAGATTTTTGAAAATCACTCAAAACTTTGTTCCATCTGTGAAGGTCAAGGGTCTATGGCATAGCATGATGCAAAAAAATGAGGCTTTTAAGCACAAAGGCTTTGGGGTTATTTGGATGGAGTTTTCAATTCCAGCTTAGCCACTTATTATTTATGATACTGAGGAAGTTCCCAACTAGCTCTTCATTCATGAGCTCCAACACAATGGATGCCTTTTGAGGCTCTAAGAGCAGCATCAGTCGTGCACCCCGTACAGCACCAGGCATGCGCAAGCCCTGGAAGGGGAGTGAGGCTGCTCTGCTGAGGCCCTGCCGGTCTTCTGCCCCACAGCCCGCTCTCTGCTTAAGCAGCTACTTGAACTGGTTCCTGTTACATGATGGTGTAAAAGCCTTCCAGTGACTTCCCCTGCAGTCAGAACAAAATTCAAAGGACGTGTGCTTTTTTGACCCGTTGTCAAGCCATCCTCCCCCTCGGTCATGATGCTGCAGCCCCATTGCCCTTCCTTCCGCTCCTCACTTGCACAGGCCTCCTGTCCGCACCCAGGCCTGTGCACTTCCGGCGCCCCTCCTTCGGGAGAGGCCCTGCCCACATCTTTGCTTGGCTGACTCTTATCTGAGCATCTTTGTCACCTCCTCAGAGAAGTCATGTCTAACCACTTCATCCTCCGTTCAGTCTGAATATCATCATTTGATTGTATTACTGCAATAACTCTCATCATGGTATATAATTATCTTGTTAATTTTTTTCTTTTCTATTGTCTTTGTCTCCCAACTAGTATATAATTAAGATTTTTTTCTGTATGTTTCTATGAATCCCCACTTGTGCTTGACATACAGTAGGCATTCAATAAATGCTGCTTGAATGACTGGGTGGGAGGAAGGAAGGGAAGAAAGGAAGAAAAGAAAGGGAGGGAGGGAGGAAGGAAGGAAGGAAGGAAGGAAGGAAGGAAGGAGCCACCACTTGATGCACTGTATGTCGTAATGGTGAGGTAGGAAAATGAAATAAAAATCTACACAACAAAGAAAATATCACAGGTTGATGTAGTCTGCTGAAGCAGCTGAGGAAAATGGGACATTAAAAGAAAAGTGGGAATGAGATGGAGGAACTTTTAGGAAGTTGTTTAACCTCCAAGCATCTGAGTGCTGCTTCTTGTCCCTTAGGGGTGAAGACAGGCCTGCCCCTCATTTACGGGGTGTTCTGGAGCCAGAGATAACGCATAAAAGCACTGAGTACTAATTAGCTCTGTCCAGGCACAGGAAGCCAGCAGGTCTGAGTGGCTGATTGCAAGGTCTGTAGCTGAAAATACTTCTTGCCAGCTGCCTGGAGGGGCTGATAAGGGAAATGACTGATTGTGTAAATTAACATATTCTAACCAGGTCAGAGGCCCGGGTGTAGAAAACCGTGGTAAAGATGGAAATAAAGGTAAAGCCCTCCTCATTTTCGTTGCTCTGCCCAAGTAATGAAGCTGTGAGTTCCCGGACAAGGGTTGTTGCCTTGGAGTCAGCCGTGGGTGGCAGCTGAGTTTCATTTTCTTGGGGTAGCTACTGGCAAAATTAGGGGGAAAAGTATACTTGTATTTTTTGTGCTGACTACTTAGTTCTCTTCACTCTGCCCTTTCCTGTTGGAGTGATGAGTTCCACACTTACTTTTCCTCTTCTGTTGAAAAGTACAATATTTCCAGCTCTGCTAGCCCATCTGATGAGCGTTCTCCTCGGGATTTCTGAAGTGCCAGATTCCCCTGGACATCCAAGGTCAGGAGAACGAGCACTGAACCAAACATCCAAAAAGATAAGGATTCCAGTTCTGGCCCCCGTCCTGTAGGTGCATTAGTTATGATTTCTTTGGTTGAAAGTTACAGCATCCCAGATCAAAAGCTTAAGAAAATCATTGGCTTCCATGATTGAATTCCAAGGGAGATGGGGACGTTAGGCAGAGCTGGATCCAGGGATTTAGCAAGGATAACAGCAAGCTCAGTCTCCCCTCCATCTCGCAACCCTCCTCCTTTGGACCTAATCCAAACCCTAACCCTTTTTCATTAGTCTTTCATTATCGACTCCCTCCATGTTGTAACGAATATGATCCTCAGTAACACCAAGCTTTAGACCTTAACTCACTATCGATAAGAGAGAAGCATCTCTCTGTGGTCTGGGAGGTCAGGCCGGTGGCATGCTTAACCCTGTAGCAGACCAGAGCAGTTGCTTATGAGCACTGTGGGCCACCTCAAAGGAGGAAGGAGACAGTCACCAAAGGGAAAGGTGCTTCTCAGGAAGACAGTCACGGTTCCTATTATTTTCCCCTCTGTGACATAATTGCATTCAGTAAGATCACAGATGTGGATGTGCTCTGAAAAGCATACATCCTTACCTAAATGAAAGCTGGTATGGTCATCTAAAAACTTCTCTCTGTGGTATGATTGGAGAACCCTTGCTATGTGAGGTATCAGTTGGCTTGTAAGGCCGCTGGAAAGAAGAAATGGGACCGCGTGTGTGAGCATTTTACAGAATACCTGGCATGAGGTTAGTGCCAATTAGTGTCTGTCATTCATGCTAGGGACTGTGCAATTTCCCAAAAGTTTTACTTATAGAGAAGAATCTAATGGAATGAGTCATTTCTGCCAACCGGCAAAGATATTTGGGAGTGAGCAGGTAAAACTTTCCAGTATTAGTTAGTATATATATTTTTTATTCTCTCAAATTTTTGTTCTGTCTCTGCCTACACAACTTGTGGAGGGAACTGCGCAGAGTTGAATCTGTGCATGTTAAGTAAGAATATGTTATTTTACCATTAGAATTCTTTACACGTGACGTGTCTAGCACACATTAATGTTCTCTGTGTGGTGACAATGATGACTTCAACACCAGCAACAACGATAGGAATAACAGGTGACAGTGTCATGAGACAAAGGCTTTGAATGGAGACTTTCTCGATGTGAGCTGCACGGGAGGGCATGACGTACCGACTGGTACGTTGGTTCCTGCGGTCATGGGGGCATTTGGTAGAGGTCTCTCACTTGCGCAGTGCACATTCAGAGGAAAATTGATTATTCATAATTGGCCTCCAGAAAGAGATCTGAAAGGCAAATGGCCTCTCAGACCACAGTGTAGCCTCATCCACAGATGCAGTGGGATGTGGTCAGGAGAGCACTAAACGGAACTCTGAGAGACCAGTGCTCTCACCTTGGCTGTTTTGCCAGCTAGGTTTATGATTGTGGACAACTTTCCTCCTCCAGACATGAGGCGTGCTGATCCTGGGTTTATGTACCCCAGCATTTCTGGGATCCAGCCCCCACATAGGATGAGGGCAGGTTGTTAGCTATTGTTTCCTCTCACCCAGTCCCCATAAGCCTCCTATTGGACTATTTGTCACTTTATTTTCAGAACAGTAAATTCAACCCCAGTTTCTGGACTATTTTATTCAGACATATACACCGAACACCTCAACGTCTGCAGGGTCCCCTCCCACTTTAGTTGATGTATCAAAACTACCTGAGTGGGAAGAATTTTGGACATGACTGTGGGCAGTGCTGTGCTCCCTCCACAAAAGATCATTATTATAGGTCTAGAACACAGAGGTGGGTAGGTGGTCCACAGACTGCACCTTAGAAAAAAGTGATGAACTAGGAACAAAAGAAGAAAAAGTGCCATAACAAGATACAAAAATGAGCAGGTTTTGACTGAATTACACTCAGTGTAGGTGCCCAGCAAATAGTCGTGATATCAGCACATAGCTGGGGAAGATGAATGGTTGGTTGGATGGATAGGTGGATGGGTGATGATGGGTGGGTGGGTGAATGGATGGATGGATGATGATGGATGGATAGGTGGATGGATGGATGGATGGTTAGGTGGATAGAATGGGAGCATGAATACATGTCTGGATATAAAGACAAAAGAATTTGCTTTCTTTGTAGACAAACCAAATAGTGACTTTCCCAATATTGCCAAAGGAGCTGTGATCAGATAAGATGAAATTTGTTACCCTGAGTGGAATCATTAGAGAACACAACAGGGATGTGCTCTTTGGACAGACTGGAATTATTGTTGTTACACATCCAGTAGAATGAATATTACTTATATGTTCATTTTTGAAGTGGTACTAGAGTAATATAAAATATCAGGGAGCTGTGTTGCTTTACCTGAGTATTAAATGCCCTGGCTTCCTAGATAATGCATTGTGTTTCTGTTGTTTACAAACCACACTAACACTATAAACATTGTCCTTTCTGGAGGGAATTACCTATAAAATAATTTGTTATGTAAGGTTGCCAGTGATGAGGCTAAAGCACACCCATTAAAGGCATTTACCTTGTAAATTCTGATGAGAGACTGAGTGAAATAAAGCATGAAATACGATTATGGTGGCTGAGGATGTAAGGATGGAAAGCCACTCATTTATTTTAGGACTGGGAATTAATTGAGCAGGTTGTGTTAACTTTAGAAAGAGGATTGCCACAGGGCAGAGCTTTTTCTGCCACCTCTTCTAGACCCAGCGGATTTGTCCTCAAGTATCCAGAGTCTCTGTCCAGCTCCTTAACTGCTCTGTCCCTCCTCCCCCATTCCCTCCCCTGTCTTGGGCCTCCAAGCGCCAATGCTCTGGACCTCTTGTCTTTCACGAGATTCAACCAGTCAAAAGCAGCTTATTGAAGGGGTTCATGTGTGGTCTCTGCGGAAAGACTGGCTCTGACCCCTAGCATTGCTACTTACTAATAAAAAACTCTCAGGCCTCAGTTTCCTCATTCTGCATAGCAATGATGGTAATGATAGGATTTATCTCACAAGACTGCTGTAAAGATTAAATGAGTTAACCGTGCATTAAATATTTAGAACTTAATAGTAGGTTTTTCAATAGATGTTATAGTAAAGTTTTTCATCACAAAGGCAATTAATACCATTAATTAATCATAAAAAAGAAAAAAGAAAAACACATTGATAGTCCTCATACCCTAAGCCATACCTAGCTTTTGTTTCATTTTAACGTACTAGCTTCAAAATATGGAATTTCGCCTTCTGGATCCTTTCCATGGTTTGGAGAACCCACAAATGTGATCATTAGCTTTTAACACTATTTTTAAAGTATAAAGGTTTTTTTTTTAATTGCAGAAAAGTGTGTCTACACATAAAGGCCAAAAACTCACTTCCCAATCTGAGAAGATCCCTAAACAACATCTGATACACTTCAAGTGTATCTCTGGAGTGGTTACTTCATTAAACCAGTTCTAGTCTTTGAGTCTGGTTATCAGGTTCATCAGGTTTGTTTCACATTCGGTACAGTTTCACCCACAGGGCACTTGGGGTGAATTTATTGTACTAGAATCACAGGCATGTCCTTGGTGGTCAGTAAAACCTGGGTCAAACTCCTAAATCTGAAGGTGTGATCCTGGGCAATGACTGAGCTTCTCGCACGCCTCATCTGGAAGAGTGAAGTTAAGAACCGCACACTGTGTTGTGGGAATTATAACAAGGGTAAGGAATGATCCACGTTTCAGGTCTCACAATGGACACTGGTGAACGGTCCCGGATGGAAAGTCATCAGAAAATGGGTTTTCTGGAGGTGAAAAAGTTGGAGGCAGAGAGAGTCTTCAGGGAGGCTGGGCGCGGCCCTGCTTTCCTCTCCTCCTACGCCCCGTGCCCTCTGCAGTGGCGCCGTTGCTAGGGAACAAGGAGTGCTACGTGTCCGCGAACTCGCCCTAAGTCCAAAGTGCGGTGTGACCAGAACCCTAAGTAGGAAAGGGCAGTGATGTAAGACTGGAGCTCTCAGACCCTGCAGATCCCGTATGTGTGGACAGGGTCATTGTCAGCTGTGACTCCATCAGACATCTTGCGCTGCATTACAGCTCGGGCTGCTATACCAACAGACCACAGACCGGGTGACTTGAGCAACAGAAATGTATTGCTCACAGCTCTGGAATCTGGATGTCTAAGATCAAGACGTCAGCCAATTCCGTTTCTGATGAGAGCCCTCTTCCTGGCCCGTGGATGGTCGCCTTCTCCCTGTGCTCAGGCGACCTTTTCTGAGAGTGTGCATGGGGGGGCGGGGGGGTGCCCCAGGAGACACTGAGCTCTCAGATGTCTCTTCTTACAAGGATACTAATCCCATTGGGTCAGGGGCCCACCCTTATGACCTCATTTAACCCTCATTTAACCATAATTACTTCCTTCTAGGTGCTATCTCCAAATACAGTCATATTGGGAATTAGTGCTGCAACATATGAATTTTGACAGACGCAGGGGTACAGGGAAGCCATACTGAGTTATGGTGCACCTGCCCCTCCCAATGCGAGTTGTGTCAGGATCAGCTTGATAGTGGTTCATGTGCGTTTGTGTGTGTGTGTCCTCTCTTTCCAAGCTCTCAGTCACTGGCATGGCTTCAGGCGCCCACTCTTTTCTCTCCCCAGAGCTGATGTGTCTAGAAAACCCAAGTGAACAGTCTCATTTCACTGAAGGCCAGGGCTTGGACTGGAAACTTTGGGGTAAAAGAATGGCAAGAAAGGTGGTGGCCCCAGTTTCTTGCTTCCACCACCCAGATAATTGTCAAGTGTTCCGCTCGGGAGGCGGAAACCATGTCCCTATTGTCTTCTGTTACATATGCCTCCGGAAAACCCTAATAACCCAGGATGTTAGCGTGTGTGGAGAGGCACATACACACCGAGATTTCCGAACTTGACTCCTTGCAAGAGTTTACAAAGGAGCTTCCCTGCCTCTGCCTCGATGACTTGCCTCTTCAAGCTCCCTCCTTGCTGATGTATGAGACCAGGCTTGGCTTCCTGGAGAGAAGTGATTAAGGAGCACAGGCCCCTTGCTGAGAAACACATCAGCGTAATTTCTAAAATATGCTCCTTAGACTCGTTTGATCTATGGTATGTATTATCATTTAATAAATATTGGGCTAGTTTAGGTCCTGTCTACATGCACCGGAAACATCTGTGACATGATCCTCTGAGCAAGACAAAACAGATACTCCGGCAGTGGCTCCAAAGTGTTTTATTTTTGTTTTGTTTTGTTTTTTTCAAAACAGAGTTGTGACTCCAGAAAGTTAAATGACATAATTATAAAGTGTGCACTGAGAAAGTATTCATTTCTTCTTAAAAATATTAATTAGGCACTTCTTAATCTCTCTTGCAGATCTCATTATGAACTTGTTTTTCTTCCAACTGCCTCTTTTGATTAGACATAAATAGGATATAATTACATATAGGTGGGAGGTTATTATATACAAGTATGTTCAGAAATTATGTGAATAAAATGCACAATAGGTTTTAGTATTCTTCTCATCCAGGGATACAGATTAGAACTGAAATAAGCAATTTGCTCTCTCTTAGGATCCACCTGGTCTATTTCTTTTTCACATTAGCACTGTGGAGCATGGTAGGCAATTGAAAGAAAATAATCCGTCATTCTGACCTCTAGCTGAAAGACAATTTGTTTTCGTTTCTTGTGTATTTCCTTAACAGGTAAATTCCCCATTAGTGTTGTTATTATCACCATCTCTTCATTTTGCAGTCTTTTCTATCAGTTCCTCAGCTCACATTTTAAGATGGATCTCTAAAAGCAACTTCTATTTTCAAGAGAGAAGTGAAAGGAATGTTTACTGGACTAATCATGTTCCCAATATGATTAGTTTTAGTATTGCATGTCCATACCGTAAATATTTTGTTTCCTCCAGAAGATTCACAATGGCAAGACTTTCCAAAAATGTAATTTAGGAAGAGTCTGCAAATTGATTTCTTTTCCTTATGCTTCCAGGCTCTTGCATGAAACTGTGTGGCTATGCACCCTTGCCTACCTGTGATAAACAGCTAATTACCTGTCAGTTTCCACAGCAATGTTTATAGGAAGCCTAAGAAGCTCTGTTACCCAGCTTGAGAGAAGAAAGCCCTCAAATTTTTGCCTTTCAAGCCCTACCGGAGTTTCTGGCAGCAATTTGAGGATGTTCTTCGCTTGACAAGTTCTTATGGAACCAATTTAGCTTCTTTTCTTTGAGTGGAAGCTGTGTCATTTTGAGTGAGAGGTGGAGAGATTCAACTTGGAAGAAGCTTTGAGAGGCAAACGCAATAGATTCATGACTTAGCTCTGCAGAGTTCTGTTAGCGACAGTCGATACAGCTCTGGCCCAGCAAGAAGCCTTCTTCAGAGAGCTCTGCTTAGCTCCATGAATTCTAAACAACAACAAAAACCCTATAGATCACCAAAAACGCAGTATTTTATTCCTTCAACAAACATGTTTGAGCACCTACTGGGTCAGCACTGTACCAGCCTCTGTAGATAGTACACACAATGAACAGGATATTAATAAGTCCCTACCTTGGGAGAGACATCCATTCATTGAATAAATCTTTGTTCAGCGTTTGCCATGCTCTAAGCACTATGTTGGGTGACCTGGAAATGGTAAGAAGAGGCACAGCCGAGGTTTGGAGGAGAGATCAGCGGTAAGGAAAACCACCCAGGAGGAGGTTAGCCAGGGAAGGCGGGGAGGGTGGAAGGATGTGATGGGAAGGAGGCAGTCTTGCGAACCAGATCAGAGGCGGGTAAATATGGCAGATTTAGAGACACGTGGTAACTTAGTCTGGAGAGCAGAGTTCCAGGCAGGTAAGGGCAACGCCCTAGAGATGTAAGCAGGGATCAAACCTGAAAATCCTTGAGTGAATTGTGGCCATTGTATTTTTGAAAGACAACTACAACGCTGTCTCCCAACCCACATGCTCTTTACAGCGTGGCCTTCTCGTATTTCCTCCTTCAGATTGGGGAGTCTCTGCTCCCTCCCCTTGAACCTGGGTGGGTGTTTTCATTTCTGAGACTAGTTTATGCACATTTCTGTCTTATTTTCTGAGGACATTTGGGTTTTGAAGTCAGTCACCATGCAGTAAAGAAGCCCAAATTAGTCCATGCAAAAAGACCACGAAGAGAGCCCATATGTTAGTATTTGGGGCAGTTGCTGGCCAGTGTCCAGCCAACAGCTGAAGTCAGCCACCAGACATGCACATGTCTTCTCCTCCTGAGGACACAGGCCCCTGGCAGTCAGGTTACTCCCAGGCTTTGAGTATTCCTCGATGAGATCTCAGACATTGTAGATCAGAAACAAGCTCCCCCACTGTGCTCTGCATGAAATCCTGGCCTTGGGTAGTTTGTTACACAGCACTGTCAAATAGAACACTTCTTAAGGAGTGTGTTCCTTTTTTTCTGAGGCAGTGGGGAGCCCCTGAAGAGCTTTGAGCAGACAAATAACTGTATCAGATTATCATACTAGAAAAATAATTCTAACTCAGAGGTGTAGGAAACATTAGTCAGGGTAAATTCTGGAGTCAGGGAGACCATCAGGAAGCTATGGAACAATTCAGACAATATGTAAAAGTGGCCTGGACTTGGCTGATGGTAGGAGAGATGGAGAAAATAATTCAACAGTTGCATAGGAGCTACAATCTGTAGAGCCTGGTGCTGGATTGGATGTGGTTGGAGGAGGAGAGAAATATAGGAAACAAAGATCATGTTAGGGTTGTTGTCTTGGTAACAGGGTGGCTGATGGTGCCTTTGGCTTTGATAGGGAGCATTGGAGGAAGAGTCACACATTTAGGTGGAGGAACATACTGGGCAGTCAGAAAGTGGGAGATAATTAATTCTTTGGGTGTCCTATGGGTCCTTCACTCTCCAAAGCAACAACTGAGGTGTCCAGGAAGAACTTGGTTATACATGACATCTTCAGGTGCCTTGTTCTGTTCTCCCAGGTCAAAGAACAAAAAGTACAGTAGCCTACCTCAGAATTTCTGCACATTAGTTGGAGGTGATTGACTGGCAAGCGCATGAGTAAAGCCTGTCCCGTTTCAAGGTCCTGCCCCCAGAACTGGAGAGACCGCAGTGATGGATTAGATAGAGCTGCAGATTCCATCCTAGGCCCAGGAGTCTAGCAGTAAGGTAAGACTTGGAATGATGATAAAAATAAGAAATGATGTATCATTTTTAAAAGGGCAAGAACATAGTTTAAATAATACATCAGCCCCAGTGGCTTATCTCAGTCCATGAGAAAGAGAAGAAATATGAGCGGGGAAACACTGTGAGATACACAGAAGAGAGTAAGAGGGAGATGCTACGGCACAGTTTGAGTTGGGAGGTGGGCTCTGGTACCAGGCTTCTTTGCTTTAGAGACCAGGGCTGCCACTTGGTAGCTTTGGGAAGTTTCGGACTTTTCCCCCATTTATGTAGATGCAGAACTACCTGGAGAATTATTTATTCACAAATATGCTGATGTTGTCCTTTTCCAAAGAGGAGAAAGGTTTTGGTGAACCATGTAATCGTTCTTTTCTATAACACTCCTTCTAAGTAACAATGACGACGATAGCTCTTTTCCATCATCTCAAAGCCTGCGGAGGCCTGCTAGGCACAGGGCGCTGTAACGGCAAATATGTCCCAAAGGCCGTGACCCATGGCCATTTATGCCGGCTAAACTCGGTGTGTCCAGAACCAGAGGGAACACACAGCTCTTCTTAAAATTGAAGGGGTTTATACTCGAGATGAAACTGAATTCTGTCTAGGCAAGAGCTGTGTTTATGTGCACAAGCAAAGAGCCACACAGTCGCTCCTGGTGGCAAACCGAACGGAACCAGTGCAGCCCAGGGAAGGGGAATGCGTCCTCCTAGACACAGTGTCAGGGCTGGTGCCGAATCCCAAACAACCTTCCTGCAGAATCCGAGTGATGGTGTCCCCGCCAAAGCCTTAAACGTATTGATAAGTCAGTAAGTGAAATGGATATGTTCTCTTGTGAAAGAAAAGAAAAGAAAAGAAAAGAGAAAAGAGAGAAGAGAAAAGAAAAGAAAAGAAAAGAGAAAAGGAAGGAAGGAAGGAAGGGGGTGATGGTGATGAGGGTGCTGTTGAGGATTACGGCAGCTGCCTTTCATTCAATGCTTACTCTGTTCCAGTCAAGGAGCTAAGAACTTTATATATGTAGTTTATTTTTAATCCTTTAAAAACAACAACAACAACAACAACCCTGTAGCACCAGATACTATTACTATGATCTCCAATCTTCAGGTGGAGTTCTGGATTTGAATGGTCCAGTGTTCGACTTCTCCATTCTGCTACTTTGCAGCCCGTATCACCTCATCGGTGCGTACAAAGGGGCTGATAACAAACAGCCCCTTCTCGCGGCTTTGCTGCGCGAATTACTGAATGGATACATGAAAGAATAAAACCCACGTAGCCTAGCGCTGAGCACAGAGTAAAGCCGTGTGTGGGTGCGCCGTCTCCGTTCTGCGAGCACCTTCCCGCGGGGGTTGGCTTGTCTCCGCTTCTCCTTGAGCGCCATCCTATTACCCTCCGCGCTCCCCGCCCTCCCGTCACCCAGCCGGGAGTTTCCGAACACCCGGCATAGTCGTTGCTGGCTATTGGAGAAAATGGCAAAGACAGATACAGATTATTCCTTTGCTAAATAAAAAAGTTTTTATATCAAATAATTGAGGGAGGAATTGGGAGATTCCCCCCCATTGTTACTAATAAGGACAATTTTCAGTAAGAAGTTGACCCTCCTCTTTGTGCTATGTCTCCTTTTCATGTGCACCCCTTTTCCCCCTAAAAAGAAAAGCATTCTTTTATAGGAAATATAATGTTTAACTATTTAATTAGAATAATGTAAAGAGGACAGGATCTGTGAGCACAGGCCCCAGCAGTCAGAATTCTGAAGAGTATTAAGGACAACTCCAGGGGTAAAAAAAAAAAAAAAAGAACAAATACAAAATTAAGTCACATGTCTTGTTAAAAGCCTTTTAATCGCCCTCAGTCTCTTGTTTCAACTTTACAGCTCCCCAGGGGCTCACTGAAGCCAAGTGGGTCAGTCCATTCTCAGACAGAAAGCATTAGGAAACCTCGTCTTTCTACTGAAAGATTCCACAGTTTGCCTTGCAAGCGCTCCCATTTCTGTCACACAGTGTGACTACAGAAATCGGCCCCGCACAGGATAATGTGCCTGGATTCTGTGCTGACCTTGCTGTGGGGTCCTGTCCTGTGAGCCTTTGGGTTTCACTCGCCGGTTCCGCCATGGTCCCTAAGTTTGCCCTCGTCTCTGCCCAGACCAGCTGTCCTATTCCTCGCTGCATGAGATTTCCCTTTCCTCCCGATGAATTGCCTTTTGAGGCCGTTCGTTTGAGAGAAAACCTTTTTTAGGATTGTTTTAACTTACCAGAAAAGTTCTAATAACTTTTTTCTAGGAAAGAAAAGTGGTTGGTCTCCATCCTCCTTTCAAAAGGCTCATTGGAAGTCATAGGTCAACCCGTTTCTCCTCCAGTTCAGCTCAGATGCCGGCAGGATTACCCCAAGGACTCCCACCAACACTGCTGCCCTCTCCCTCTGACCTTCCTCTCAGAAGAACCCGTCATATTCTTCCCAGAACAAAGAAAACTTTTCTAAGAAAATTTTCTGTCTTCAAGGGAAGGAGCTGGAAACTTTAAAGTGGTAGCTTTTGTCCCAAACCAAAAAAAAAACCAAAAACCCACTTTATCACAATGAAGACCAGAGAACATTCCATGAACTTGAAAAACACTAGGTTTTGAACAAGTAGAGAATAATTTCGGGTTTCAAACCGTGAGTTAAATATATAGAATTTTCTTGAAGCTGAGCCTCTCCATAAATTCAAAGCATGTTCTAGAAGACAGACAGACTTCTGATGGGGATCGGGGATCAGCAATCAGCTCGGCTGCGTGGGAAATGCTCTTACCCTTGGACCGAAACTGAGATGGACAGTCCTCACCACCAACAGGCAGAACGTTAGACTGAATGTAATTCAAATTGAGTTCGTGTTTTTGAGGCCAGCTTGGCTTGAGTTCCGGACCAGGCACTGTGCCTAGAGACAGGCAGCAGAGAAGCCATGCTTGTGAGCCTTGTGGACACGTATCAGACAATTCTAGTAATTAAGGAAATGAATCTGTAGAAATTCTGTAAAAACAGACAGGAGTTCTCCCTTTCTCAAGGTGCATCAAAAAGTGTTACAATATTAGCAAAGTAATTTGAGAAACTCTGGATTCAGCAACAGTAAACGGGTTTCTCTACTGGGAAGGGTTGTAATACGTTTTGCAAATCTCCAAGACCAGAGTAGTGAATGCATAGTTTTCTGCGTGTACTAACTGAGGAACTCTTATTTTTGGAGCCTCTTTTCATGCTGGGGAGTGGTCTGCACCCCCGCCTTTGGGAGTCCCTGAAGTTGTTTCTTTTCCTCCAGCTGTAATATGTTAGGACAGAGAAAATGGCACATGTACAGACCCTGAGCTTAACCACTTGTGCTGGCGAAGGAGAAAGTACAGCAATATGCTAATATCCATTAACTTCTTTGCCTCATTATGCAGTGGCTTCCCGGTTTTGATTAATGAAAGCATTATTGGAAACAACCGCACTCGGTTCTTTTTCAGGCACACAGCACATTATTCCTAAAGGTGGGCACATTAATCTTCCGTACTTTGTTTATTTTTACCTCCCTTGGTCTTTATAAATGGCTATCTGTGCCAGTTCTCGAATATCTTTCACTTGGATGAATTTGACTACGAGAAAATAATCTTCAGTGGAGAGGGGTCTGCAATAAAAAGTCCATATGAGTCCCTTACACACATGTACACGTACTCCTAACACTACTGTCCAGCTAGCTGCGAGACACAACTTGAATAAAAGCCATCTACGCAAGTCTGCGCTTTAAGGAGACAGACTTCAGCATCTTGAAAGTAAAGAAATGAATGTCTGTGTACACTTCTTTATTTGTTTGTTTGTGTTTGTCATTTGGCAAAGGCAGGAAAAGGCAAAATAATTAAGTTAAAGGGAGAGGACAGGTCATGAAAGACCCAGCCCTGACACTGGGAGCAAGGACTTCTCCTCCTGTGGGAAAATGGGCGTGTGAGTGCGGGGCTGTGAGAAGTGGGTGTTGCTGTAGATCAGAGAAGACCTGGGAAGAAGCGAATCGCCTAGACTGGACCACTCACATAAAGATTGAAAAGATCCAAGACTTGCCGGGGCGTGGTTAGGGAGAATGCCCGGGATCGCTCATGTAATCAGACACCTACAGGTTGAAATCTGTTCTCCCAACGCCCAGTGAATGGGCCGTTTGCACCCACTAACCTATCTTAAATGATTATTTCCTATCCCATTGTTCCAGCACCTGAGACCCAGGCTCTTCTCCACCCAGCTACATCCAATGCTCTCTCCTCTTGGCAGATGGAATCATCTGACTAGGTGCAAAATCCTTAACCAAGGACTGACTTCTTGATTTTCTGTCTTTCCCTTCACACTTCCACTCGATACATCCTCAAGGCTTATGGCTTCGGCTTTCAAAACACACCCTTCAAAATATCGTCGTCTCGACTCCTAACAACATGCTACATTTCCTTCTTGAGCGGTTTCCAATTGGTCTTTGCTCCTCGGTGCTCCATCCTGACCATCTATGTACTTCAGCTAGCATGAGTGATATTTTTAAAATATAAATCTTATCGTGTTACTCTCCTACTTAAAACACCCCGCCCTGAGACTATGATAAGGTTCTATTCTTATTCACAGAGTCTGTGATCTGGCCCCTGACAACCCTCCCTGACACATTTTGTATTATACCTTACGGCCACATCGACCTTCTTTCTTCTCTTCAAAAAAGCCCACCTCCTTCCCGCATCAGGGCCTTTGCCGTCGCTGTTTCCTCTGCTTGGGATGCTCTCCTCCTCCGGGACTTAGTGTGGCTGCCCCCTTGTCACCACTGAAGCCTCAGTTCAAAAGTCTCCTCTTTAGAGAAGCCTTCCTTGACCGGTCCAACCCCTACCCCCACCCGGAGTCATCCCTCCCTACCGTATAAACCTGTTTTCAATTTTATGGCCAGCTTGGCTTTATCCACAGTTCAGTTTGTTCTTCTCTCCACCGTTTGCCTCCTCACCACTCCTATGAGCTCCACGAGCACAGAGGCTTTTCCATCCTGTTCGTCCCTGTGCCTTTGAAGCCCAAAGATTCTCTGATAAAACATCCTCAATAAACATTTGCTGACTGAATAAGCACACAGAAAATTATGAAATAAAAGCCAGTGATATCCTTTGTTAAACATCATAAAGCTTAATAAGAAAATGAGGGAAAGTTCATAAGAGACTGTTAATCCTTGGGCTGTTGGAATAACGCTATATAAATTTGACAATAGGGCAAATAGGACCCAGAGTAGTTAACAACCCTCACTAAAGTTACTCATTTAGTGCCTAAGGTGACATAACAGGTGGTGAACAGTGGTTAAATGGCATTAAATAATAGCCATTTAAAATTTTTTTAATTTATTTTTTTAGAAGAGAAAGGAGGGAGAAGGAGGGAGAGAACATCGATGTGCCAGAGAAACATTGGTTGCCTCTTGTGTGCCCCCTACTGGGGACCTGGCCCACAACTCAGCCATGTGCCCTGACTGGGAATCGAACCAGTGACCTTTTGTTCCTCAGTTTGGCACTGAGGCCACTGAGCCACACCAGCCAAGGCAATAACAACCGTTTTTTGTTGTTGTTGAAAAAATATCTATTTCTTCAAAGAGATAAGTCTGGGAGTTAATGGAAAAAAGGCTGGGATTTCAGTTGGAAGATATTGTTTTGCTAATACCAGTGACCAATTCTTCCAACAACTCAGTCTCAGTTTCCTTGTAAGGAATACATATACAATATGTATATTGTAAGGAATTCGACATAGCAAACCCTGAGAAAGAATGTCATGAGAGACATCTGCCTGATTCTTTGTGAAGTGAAATAAAGAAATTTATTTTGACCTGCGAATATGTATTTATATAGAGAAGTTCTAAATGTATATCACCATTGATATTTTTTAATTTTTATAATCAAGATCATTTGTCTTCTAGAATTTTTTATAGATTCACATCAATTGACGACCTACCACCTATAAAATATTTCAATATATATATAAATAACAATGCTTCATTTAAAACATGGGATTCGCCAAGAAGGGGGGGAGGAGAAATTTTGCACTAGGTAGCCTGTAAATATATGGAGATGAAGAGAAAGAGGGAGAATGGTGTACCAAGAGTGTTCTTCACACATTGGGGGTTAATCACAGAGAAGAGTGGTCGACCACCTCTGCGTGGCTGCAGAGAGCACAATGAGAACGAAAAAGTGAAAAGTCTCAGGAGGCACGTTTCAGAAGCTGCACTGTAACTAAGTGTTTGTAACAGCAACAGCTGTCCCAGGTCGGAGACCAGGGAGAACCCCATTGCCTGGACCATTCAGAGCAGAGCTGTAGACGCACGGTGGCGTGCTGGCAAAAGCTTAAGCCTAGCTCTCCAGGGAGGATGAAAAGGCAAACAAAAAAAGCCCGGATTCGTTGAGCTTGCTGATTTCCATGGTGTAAATATTCCCAGCATGCCTGACTCCAAAGTAACATTATGAAAAGTACAGTTGGGAAGAAATAAGCCCATTCCATTCTCATAAGCTTGTCCAAGACAGCTGTTAGCACAGCTCTGGGTATGGTCAAAACTCTTTCAGCAGCAAGTTCTCGGGAACTGTATTCACATATAAGTTTGAAAAGGAGAGGAGGGATTCTGGTACATGTAACCGAGAAGTTGGGGGAGGAGGGGTACGTCCTGACATTGCTGGGTCCGAGTGCTCCTAAGTTGTGTCGGGAATTCTTGCTGCTTTCATTCATTTGTGCGTTAGAATAAAATAAGATAAAATGGATACAAAGTCTGAACAGTGTCTGGGACTGAATAATGATGTGTTCTCCCCACCCACCCCACTTACCTAGGGGTGTCTTATGGTCAAAATCAATAGGATTTGGCATTAAATTGGACGTGGAGGCATACATAAAAGGGGGAAATCAAATGTGTTCCTGGATAATACGAAAGAAAGCAGTAGTGATTGCCAGGAGGTACACTCAGGTGTTTTGCCACAGGCCCCTGGAAGGCTGTCGCCAGGTGCTATCGAACAGCTGCTGACATTTCTTGGTGACACTGAGCAGCTGGTGACATTTCCTAGTGAGCTCCGATGGCTCCCCTATAAGTTACCCAATATCCTTCAGACTGAGACAATCTATCAATCTATCATCTCAGCGTACACTCAAGTGACACTGAGAGAGAACATTATCCATTCAGTCAGTCAACATACATTTGTTATCTCTGCCATGTGCCCGGCCCGGTCTAGTTCGAGAAATTTAGCCAATCACCTAGCTGAGGTATTCGGATTTCAATCTGCTTGGGGTCAGTAGCTCTTAGAGCTGACTCAGCACATCTGGAATATAGAAATTGTACAGTGAAGAAAGCAATGGTTTGTAGATACAAATACATTAATACATTAATGTATACATTAATACAATAATACATTAATTATTAGCTCAGTGATCGTACAGGCTAGTTTGCCTAGGAGGTCTTTACATCTTCGCTTTTCTCTTTCTAAAGGGTGGAGATGTTAAACTCGATAGAAACTATTGGCTGAGGAAATGACAAGTCCTCAAAGACTTAATTCCAATTAAAACCAAGCAAAGGAAAAAAGGCTTGTGTCTCTAGATGGATAGAATATTCCCTACTGGCTAATTTATTGTGTGCCCTGTAAATCTTTCTTGCCTGAGAAAAGCCATTTGTCAAACCTATCTGAAGGTTATGTCATTTCCCTCTCAGGCAAGCAACAGTTGAGTAGCTTGAAAATAGAAATAATGAGTGCTCTTCACATAACAATTGGATTATTTCAAGAAACCACCTCAATAAATACTCTATGCTAAGCAAAGCAAGTGTGAAAGATATTGAGAAGAATATATCTTCCTACATCTCAGGATCTTATTATCTCTTCCAGGAAAGTGGAATTAGAGATAATTAATGCTAAAACAGGGCAGAGGTTAAGACGCATTGGGGTGGGTACCAGGAGACATTCCTCCTTTCGTGGATAGAAGGCGACATCGGAGCCACTCTCTAAAGAAAACAATATTGGAATGAGCACCTTTAGCCCATTTCTCCATCTTCTTATTCATTTACCCCCAGAGGAGAAAGAAGAGCTGATCCATTGATGATCTCGGAGAAATCTGGATGCTTAGGGAGGGAAAGCCCACTGCCTTTATAAGTTTGTGGGGGGCCATTAAGGTTTCCTGGTTTTGTTATTGAACTGCAGTTATAAGTAACATCAGCATTAGGGGACAAGGTGAAGATTTCATGGGACCCCAGTCTTCATTTATTTGAAACTTCTTGTGAGTCTACAGTTAGTTCAAAATAAAAATATATATATATTTTAAAAAGGCAATAGTGGCCTATGTATTTCTCTAAATTCCACTGTCTGATAGAAAAGCCGCTAGCTGCATGTGGCTACTGAGCGCTTGAGACATCTTTTAAGTATAAAATTCCAGATTTAGTATGACAAAAAAAAGAAGTCAAAAGGTCTCATCAATAATTTCTATGTTGATTACATGCTGAAATGATAATGCTTAGAGTGTACTGGCTTAAGTAAAATGTATTATTCAAATTAATGTTGCCATTTTACATTTTTATGTGACTGCCACAACATTTGAAACCCTGCATGTGGTTCACATCCTACTGCTATTGCAACAGCGCTTCTCTAAGTCGTTTTCTCCAAGGAGCTTGTGAAGGAAGCTGTGATGTTGCAATTAGCTGGCTAGAGAGGCATCTTCCCTGTAGGCTGTACTTTTCCCGTGTGGGATGTAGCCTGGGGAAGGGGTGGAGGACAAGGGGAGCTCTCTGGTCTAAGCCATGTTTAATAATCTAGGATCACGCGTCATTTAGGAGATTTTAAGCCTCATTTATTAATTATCCTTTTTGGCTTCTTGGGTCGTTTTCAATGGCTAGAACTGAGACAAGAGGACAAGAATTACCACATTCCTTTAAACCTTCAGCCTGAAGGGCAGATGAACTACTGCTAAGAGGATAGAGAGGAGGAAGAGAGCGCTTTTAATCCAGGGGATATAAAAAGACCAGTAACAAAATGGCACTTATTTTGAGCTATGCATATACAAATATTCTAGGACAACGGCATATTAGAGATAGTATCTTAAAGCCTGGGAATGTGGGACGGGACATCGACTAGAGACGTTAGGATAGTTGCCTGGGCAGTGTGCGGTGTCCCCAAGGTTGCTGAGGACACACTATGAAGGGACTTGGATGAAGGCTATGAGTTTGAGGATTATACTCCACAGACAAATAAAGAGCCCTTAAATAGCTGTCAAGCAGGGGAGTAAGGCGACTGGGGCTCCGGTTTGAAATAAATGCTAGTAGTGTGAAGGAGAGATTAACCTAATGGGAAATTGGAGGCAGAGAGACCAAAGTACCCGGGAATTGCTCAAAAGCTTGTAGAACTTGGACATTAAAGATGATGAAAGCCAAACTGGTTTGGAAAATAATGGATTGGAAAAAAATCAAAACAATGAATTGGAATAAACTCTATAATTTTTTAATTTGCATTCTCTTAATAACTGCTGAAAATATTCTCCAATTCAGCCCTAAGGCAGAAGACTTCCCTGTCCTTAGTCTACTGGGGAAAATAGACATTAAACACATGTTTTAAAGTGTGTCACTGAGCAGGTCAAGTGCAAAGTACTTCTAGCACATTGTATTTCAGAGTCCTAAACTAACTTAACCTTAAGCATCAGGAAGTGACATTTCAGCTGGGCCCAGGAAAATAATTCACCAGTGGGGCTCGTTGAACAGGGAGGAGGGAAGGGAATATGCCAGGCGGAAGAAACTACAGTTACGAAGAAGTTCAGATGGGGAAGAGCATGAGGGTTCTAAAGAACCTACAGGAATTCAGTATGACTGGAATGTGACAGCAAGAAGGGAAGAAAGGCGTGCACGAGGGGGAAATTATGCATGGCTATGTCATAGTAGAGACTGCAGTCCATCTCCCTGCAAAAAACGTGGGAGGTCACTGAAAGCTTTCATATAGCGACAGGAAATGATCAGATACGAATTCCTCATGGGAGTGAGAAGGTAGGTGGAGCCCACCCAACCACACGGCTGAGAGGATAGAAGGAGAGCTGTGCTGCGGTGCAGAGAAAACTCTGTGCCTAGAAGAAGACAGAAAAAGTTGCTAAGCACAGTATTAAAGAGGGCCATTTGCTGAGAACAACAAATAAAGAATGGACTGGAAGGGGGGAGAGAAGCAGTAAGAACCATGTAGGAGACTGTTGTATGTGATCAAGAGGAAGATGGTGGTTACCTGAATTTTAATTGTACTGGTGGAAGTAGAAACAAACACACACAATAAAGAATTTAGAATGATTTAGGAAAAAAACAGATGAGAACTACTGATGACTAACTGAATGTAGGGAAGTGATGGAGAGAGAATAGCCAGTAGTAATCACGGTGCTGGTATGATAGACGATGCCTTCCATGAAGAGAAGGAACGAGGAAAAGTGTGAGGAATGATTAAAACACCATGAGTAATATAGAGAGCCTCTTCTCCTGTTGGATTCCATTTGCCAGGAATTTGAGATGACTAAGTCCAACACTGTCATTTCATGGCCAAGGAGCATTCAAAGTTTAAGTGATATTTGCAAGAGCTCACAGCTGGTCGCTGATGGAGCTGGACTGAGCCCAGACCTCTTGAATCCTAGGCAGCCCAGCTCTTTGCTGGACATCCTTGCTTCTCCAAGCTGGTCCACACACCCGGAAGCATTGGTGTCACCAGGGATCCTGTAAAAAATGCAGATCTAAGGCCTCACCTAAAGCTTCTGAATCTGAACTGCATTTCAGCACATTCTCATAGAATTTGCACATTAGAGTTTGAATTTTACTGTTCCACATCACAAATTCCCATTCTGTACATAGTATCCAAAGCTAAATCCACAAGATATCTTTCTTTATAGCCAGAATACAAACACTTTGACTTTCCTTTTTCTTTTACATAACTCAGCACCGTAAGTCTCAATTCTTTAAGTAAAAAGAACCCTTCCTGGTCATGCCAGGGGGGCTGCTTTTACTCTTTTGAAAAAGAAAGATTCAACATCGCAGCCACTTTTCCAGTGACAGAGGATGTAATTGAATAGAGCTATGAGTTCAAAAGTGCAAGCAATCTATTTTTAATGACTTATATTGTTCTTAAGGATAAAGATGACACAGGGGATGGCTCAGATGTTGCTGGTTTGGTAACTCATCCCTGACACCAGTCTGATGAATTCCGGATAACCTCTCGTTCCCTGGAGTTTGTAGGAGGAGACAGCATGCTCTCTTGTTCTCAAAGGCTGTAGACACATCCCAGAGCTACTTTGTTCTGCACAAGCTTCCAGGATATTTCAGTGTTTTTCATAGAAACTAGTTTGATTTGCATTCAGATCAAACTTTGTATTTTCAGGTGATCTTTTGGTTCCTTCTTTATCCTATGCACAGCACAAGCTTTTGTTATCTGTTGCTGTGAGGTAGCTCAACATTTCTTTCTTTTCTTTTCCTGTCACAACATCCCTTTAACAAACTCTAACCCAGTCCATTTCTTCTGCTGCTCCAGCACCTGAACGTCTTCCTCAGCCTGTAGCCCAGAGCTCACAGTTCCAGGACACGGGAAGTCTTCCGAAAGCAGAGCATAGTCGTATTTGTTTTCGTTTCCCAGAACCTGACACAATAGTTTGTATTTCCACCCTGAACCAAACTGGCTTAAATGATAAGGAGAATTCATTGTTGTTTAACTCACAAAACTGAAAAGTCCAGAAGATGCTCTGACTTGGGGGAAGTGATTTAGTGGTTGGACCCCACTGAGTCACCAAGGCCACGGTGACTTCTCGTGGTAGCCTGATGGCTTCAGTGGTTCCAGGATCCCCAGCTTCGTATCACACAGTCGGGGGGAGGAGGGGACAGAATATCCTCTAGTTGTTCCCATGGAGGGGAAGAAAACTGTTTTTAAGAAGCTCGTAGCTTCTTTTTGCTTTTAATTGTCTATGGAGTGCCCATTCTTGAATATCCCATAGTATCCAAGGAGATGGACTATGTTGATTGGCTTAAGCTAAACCACGACACTCTTGAAACCAGGCTACGGTGGTGGGGCCCAGCCGTGCCACCTGGGTGTGTATGCCAAAGGGGATGTGTGCACTAGAGAAAAAAATGTTGTTATTCCAAAGACAATGGCAGCAAACTAAAGATTTCTGTGTATTGAATAAATGCATGAACAATTGGGTTCACATTGATTTTAGATATCTTAACACAAAACTAAGTCTTAAAATGCAATCTAGGGATAGTAAAGATTATTTCTTGGATAATATCTAAGAGGACAGGGCAATATCAAAGTCTTCTTATCACTCAAAGCAAAGTAATCCATATTTCTATAACTCTTTAAACCAGTTTATCCTGTCCTGATCTCTATTTCCCTCCACACACAGGAGAAAAGATATTTAACCCCTTTTCTTCTGTTCTGGTCAGAATGTGACTGAATCTTGCCAGCTACTGATTTTGCTATTATTCTGAGATTTGGAATTTGTTAAAATTCTCAGCTCACATCTAACCTCAAATGCCATTTAATTGGTAACTTACCTTTCTTCCTCTTTAAAGGCCAAAGGTTAAAAGTAAAAGGAGCACTGTACTTCAGTCTCCATTTGGCTTAGACTCTCTGTCCAATGTCTGCAACCCCAAGTTCATCGAGGGTTCACTGTGGACTGACATTCCTGTCGTGCGTGTCTTTGGTCTGGCTGTACATCACTGCAACGTGGATGGACAGCAGCATGTACCAGAATCCAATAACAATGTCTTGTCAGCTCAGATTTGGGGTCCTTCCTCTTTGTTGCTATCTTTTTTTTTTGCCAAATAGTGGTTAAAACCTGCTGGGATTTGTAGAGTTCAAAAAACAGCTTCTTGTTGCTTAGCTGGAAATATATCTATTTTACCATTCTAAAGAACTTGTATATAACAACATGTATATGAAGCCAAGCCCTCTTAAATTATAGAGCCAACCTCTGGTTGTTCTTATTTTTTTGAAATTTGTTCTCCTTTCTAATTAACTGCTGTTTCAATGACACCTGTCAGCCACTGTAAATACATCCCTAGTATGGATGTATGATTTATATGAGGTTTCATGCTCCACTCTACTCTTGGACCAATCCCAATGAACCACACAAATCAAATTTTAAAAATTACCATAGCATAACTAAGACTATGTTCTATGTGACAGCAACACCATAGTTTAGAAATTTTTAAAGTTATGGAATTGGTCATTAACTTGAGACACATTAAACATTTTGACAGGGTATGATAGCTACCATTTCCTTACACAGCCACGTAAGTTTTTTCTTCACTCCAGGTTTAGACCCTTTATCTTGAGATTAATTTAGGATGCCATAGAAGAGAATTGTTAGGTTTATGAATATACTACATGTCATCCTAACGTGGCATACTTTAAAGACCAATTTGGGTTGAGATCTCCCCTCTGTGAATTACTAGCTGTGAGGATAGAGGTAAGTTGCCTAGCCTCTCTGACCTCAGTTTCTCCCGGAAATCAATGGGCTAATGCAGAAGAGCAGTTGGTGCAAGGCTGGGATGCGGTGGGCACTCGGTGAATGCGCACTCCTGTTAACCCGTAACTAAGTCCTCCCATACTCATCTCAAGCCCTTGCTGGAGTTAGCATAGTTAACCTGCTTGGGAATGCAGGTAGGGAGAAGGAGGAGAGATCTTCAGACATATTGGGTTATTGTAAAGTACATGTTTTGAGAAAAGCATCTGCAGGGTGGAAAATGAGAAGTAATAGCTATTTAACACGACTGCCTGGAAAAATGCCCCAGGTTCTATGTCGAACCTATATGGCAAGCCTAGACCCGCCACGTGTAAATAAAGACTTTGAAACACAGTCACAGATCCATTTATTTTACCTTATTATCTGTAACCACTTTCAGGCTTTAATGGTTGAGTTGAACAGTTGCAACAGAAACCACCCAGCCCGCAAAGCCTCAAACATTTAATATTTGTCTTTTTACAGAAGAAGTTTGCCAACCCCTGGGCTGGAACATCACTTAAGATTATGAAAAGGTCATAGCCACCTAACTTTCTGAGTCCCTCGGAGAGCAGAACTGGAGACCAGCCCTAGAGTGCAGGTAGTTTATTTGGGAAGTGATCCCAGGGAACAGCACTGGGGGATTAGAAGGAATGAAATAGCGTAGGAGAGAAAGGCTGTGTTCTCAAGCTGATCATTGCCATGGGCAACTGGGGCTCAGTCTTGCAAAGACCCCTGAAGAGCTGTGTCAAATGCAGCTACAATGTCCACCCGAGAGATGGAAGAAACATGCACCAGTTCACCAGCTTCAATCATTCATTGGACAAGCTCCCCTCTGGGGTGTTAACTCCCTCTCATTTCCAGTTTGTACGTGCACCACTGCTAAAGGATTTTTTAAAAAATTTATTTATTTATTTTTAGAGAGGGAAGGGAAGGAAAAAGAGAGAGAAACATCAATGTGCGGTTGCTGGGGGCCATGGCCTGCAACCCAGACATGTGCCCTGACTGGGAATCGAACCTGCGATGCTTTGGTTCACAGCCCGCACTCAATCCACTGAGCTACAGCAGCCAGGGAGCCAAAGGATTTTTACGTATATCCCTCAACTCAGCCACACAGAAGATCCAGGCTCCAGAAGTGAGGGGTGCACAGTGCAGCTGTACTGAGATGGATGACGTGCCATTGGTGGCTCCGATGTGAAGTGAGTTGCCCACTAGGGGCTGGAGCAGGTGGCAGGCCGAGAGGACAGAGACAGGGCCCACACAGCAGGTGTCCCACAGAGAACCTGATCATCATTGAGTGCTTAGGCTGTGCAAACCGCTGAGTGAGAAATGCTTTCTCTGCATTATCGCCCTGCCTAGGATACCGACACAGTGAGCTGAGTAAGTCCTTTACTTCTTCCAGTTAAAGACACGAATGAAGGAACTACAGAGACACAAAAAAGGTACTAATAACCATGATAGTGGTTAATATTGACTTCCTGTTATTTTCATATGCTAACTAATGCTATAATCCCTCTACTTGAGTCTACTCATTTAATCCCCACAATACACACTGCAGGTAGGGGATATTATCTGCATTTTATGAATGAGATTTAGAAGGGTGAAACAGTTTGCCTAAAGACATACACACAGTAAATGGGAGAGCTTAGCTTGGACTCAGATCCAGCGCTCTCTGACTCCAGAGGTCATGCTCTAAAAGATTTCCTTAATCTGCTTTCCAAAATTTTTATAATTGCTTCTTGGCCCAATGCATATCTATCATTACATACATTTTCTGATAGAATCTGTCCCAGCGTTTTAATGGTTCCTACACTATGACTAGGCCAAACGCTCGATCTCGATGAGTCAATAAAGAGGTTGAGAACTCTGACATGTTTATCATTTAATCAGTTATTTTAATCACTTGCTATTGATTAGCTGACAGTAGAATAGCGAACATCCAAACTAAATTATAATCAATAAGTATGCCAGAGTCTTCACCAAGTCCTTGTGAGCGTTTGCATTTTCATTATTTAGCTCCTGGGTAATAGAAAAAAATGGCCCGAGCCTGTAAATAGTACTTAAAAGCACATGAATACATTTTAAACTGATTTTCACAGCACAGTGTAAAATGGCTTTACATAGTATGATCAGCAAAAGGCTGTGTCCCCAGATGAAAACCTAAATTAGATTTCACAACAGCCTGAGGCCCTGCGAATAGACCTGAATCTACAGCCACAGGTCGTGAATTCAAGGCCTCACTCTGTCACGCGTGCCTCACAAAGGCAAGTGCCTCAGCCCCTCGAAGTCAGTCTCTGGTTTTCACAGTGAGATGCAGTACACCTGCCAGACCATCCTAAGATTCAGAGGAGATCACAAACTTGAGCACAACCTTGCACGGGACATAAACGTAATTGATAGCGGGCAGGATAGAAGTCTGTTCCGCTGGGGGTTGCAGGAGCACCTGAGCTGCTGTCAAACGTGCCTGTTGGTGTCTTTGAACACAGTCAACTGATTTTTTCTATCAAAAATGATGCACCTACAGTAACGAGTTGAAGAGCCCAGAAACACTGAACTTTACAACTGCCAGGGAATCCATTAAGACGCTGGATAATTGTGATTAACGCTATGTTTCAGTAGGACCTTCGTCATTGATCTTGCTGCTTGCGAGCATTAGCATTTTGGGCCAAGGAAATAACTCCCAATGTGTTTTGAACAAGACCTTTTTTTTTTTTTTCAGTCAAGTCAGCACATAACTTTGGGACAATTTTTGAAGTTTTCATAAAATAAATAGTTCAATTAATGAATAAAACTTATGCTGACTACTATTGCAATAGAGGACAAAACATGTATTGAATTGAGCCATGATGATAAAAATTGCTGACCTTTACTGGGTGCTGGGCGTGTACCAGACATTTAGCTAAACACTTTCTGTTCTTTTCCATCTTGGAGAATCTACCTTCTACCAAAAGCTCAAAAGCTGCCAGAGAAGAATTGACTTTCTCAGTTTTTTCTCTGTACTTGCAAAGGTATTCTAGGCCATGTGGATAATATTTTTCCTTCTATTTTGGGGGTATACGTGTTCTGCTAAGTGATTCTAGAACATAACTCTCCCGTGTTTGGGTTCAGATTCATCCATGGCCTTGTAAAGGGGACAGTGAGCTGAAATATGTCTAGAGGTTTGTGACACCAGGGAAGAACCTGAAGGACATTATGCTCATTGAAATAAGCCAGACACAGAAAGACAAAGACTGCACAATTCTACTGACACGAGCAATCTAAAACAGTGCAACTGCTAGAATCAGAGAGGAGAATGGTGGTTGCATGGGGCTGGGGGGAGGGGGAAACAGGAGTCATAAACTGGTGTAAAGTCTGAGTTACGCAAGGTGAATTTGTTCTGGAGAGCTGCTGTCCACCACGGCGCCTATAGTCGGCAATGCTGAATTTTGCACTTAAAAATTTGTTAGGAGGGTAGATCTCATTTTAAGTGTTTTTGCCGTAAGAGGGGCAGGAAGCAGAGAGGGGTGAAGGAGGGGTGCTTGCTTAGAGAGGAGCAAAGCAGGGATCCTGCACTATGACCCAGCTGGCAGGTGGGGTAGAACTTCTTTTCTTTTGCAAGAACCCCCTCGGGGAGGCTTAGGCTTTCTTTATCCTCTGCCTCTGGAGCTTCAAAGGAACAGTTTCTCACTGTCCAATCTCCAGGGCATAGGAGAAATGACCTGCTCCTGCTCCATCTCAGAGCAAGAACCGCAAAGAGCCTGAAGGGAAGCAGCATTGGTTGAAATAAACTTTATGTGCTGTCGCTGCAGGAAGGTACAAGATGACTCTGACATTGCCCCTGATTCTGTTGTCAAACTCTCCTTGTAGATCCCTCAGTTGGTGATTTAATTCCTTCATTCCCATACCGGAGCTTTTGCAAGGTCCCCAGCCTCCTGTATTCTGTATTCTGGTAGCTTTGGAGTCAAGGCCTCTGGTGATATATGCCTCCAGTGCAATCACAGTGATAATGGCTGGAATGTCTCTAACTGCCCCACCTTAACTCACACATACACACGATAAGGATACAACTGACAGCATGTGATAGACTCTGACCTATTGTTGGGTTTTTTTTATTCTTATTATTATTACTGTAAGAATAGTTGACTTGAGATCTACCCTCTTAATCGGTTTTTAAGTGCATAATGTGATATTGCTGACTGTAGGCACCGTGGTACACAGCAGGTCCCCAGAACCTGTTACTCTTGCATAGTTGAGACTTTATGCCTGTTGACTGGTAACTCCCCACTTCCCCTCCCCCAGCCCCGGGGAACCACAATTCTACTCTCTCATTCTATAAGCTTGACTATTTTAGGTTCCTTGTACGAGTGGAATTGTGCAGTATTTGTCTTTCTGTGACTGGCTGTTTCACTTAGTACAGTGCCCTCCAGGTTGATCCGGGTCGCCTATTGCAGGACTTCCTCCTGTTAGAACCACCACGTGATCCAGCAATCCCACTTCTGGGATGTTTATCGAAATGACTTGAAATCAAAACCTCAGAGAGACAGCTGCAGTCCATGTTCACTGCAGCACTATCCACAATAGCCAGGATATGGAAACAACATAAATGTCCATTAATGAATGAAAAGATAAAGACAATGTGGTATATACACAATGGAATATTATTCAGCCTTAAAATCGGTTTTTTAATTGGCAAAGTTTGGGTTTTCTATTTTGTTGTTTTACTTGGAATTAATCTTCCAAAATTTATAGAATAGCGCTCTCTCTCTCTCTCCCTCTCTCTCTCTCTCTCTCTTTTTCACACACACACACACACACACACACACACACACACACACGAAATATTGGTAGCTATATAACCCTGGTCCACGTTCCAATATTGTGACAGCCCATGAGAGGGGAGAAGGGCCTGCCCGTACAGACTGGAGTAAATGTTTTTGAACACATCACTGGCCCCTTCTGGCCCACTTAGTGTTGCAATTCTGGATGGTCCCTTGTAATACGAAAGTTTGGTATCTCTTGGTTAATAAACCTCATTTTCGCCTCCAGAATCTTTACATCCCTTTGTCTGAGTAATGAGCCCCCGAGAAAAAACCAAGTTACATGCTTGCTTATCCCTTTCCAGAGACCAAAGCTTGTTTACATCATCCAGACTGACTTAGGTCCCTTGTGATAAAATATGAGAAACTAGAACATGCTAGAGTATAAGTTCCATGAGTTCAGGAATTCTGTTTGTTTGCATCACAACTGTATCTGTAGCATCTGCAACAGAGCCTACACTTAGGAAATACACAACAAGCACTATTGAATAGCTAAATGAACCAAATTCATATGGTGTCTACAGGTCTTCCAACTTCTTGAGGCAGAAGAGGGCTCATTTAATGAGCTCATTCTGCTTATTAAGTGACCATGACCCTACAGGTTTGCCAAAGGATAAAACTGAATGTCCAGACCATTTTTGTTTCTATAAGAGAGAGTTAGGGGTTAAACTGCTGAAGTTCAAATTCCCACTTACCACTCACTACAGCTGCGTGACCTTGGACAGGTTACTTATGTTCTCTATACCTCAATATCTCTATCTCTAAAATGACGTTTACCTCAGAGTGAGGAGGTTGAATGAGGCAATTGTTGTCAGGCATTTAGCAGAATATATAGTGCATGGTACGTGCTTGATAAATGCTAGCCGTTAATTTTGTACCTTGAAGCTTATTTTGGAACAGTGACTAATAAATCATTTCGTCTGGGCAGATAACACACGTAGGGTAGTAGTGGGAGATAATGCTAGAGCTAAACAGAGGGCCCAGAATGCAGTTCTAAGGAGTCTAGGCAGTGGGAGTGACGCAGTGTGCTTAAGCAGCGAAATGGTTTCATGTTCCCCCAACTACGCATTAGGAAAATTAACGTCAGTGGCAGAAGATGGGCTGGATTAAAGGCAGTTGCAGCCCATGGTCTCTGCGGGCACTGACTAATACAGATTTGGGGTTTTCTTGCGCTTATTTTCTTGTCATGCATGTAGAAATTATTCTTATTTTCTTTCGTTTGGGAGGTTTCATCGAGTTCTAAAAGGTTAATTAGTTCCTGGATTTGTAAATTGGGCAAAGCCAGGAGCCCTCCCTCCCTCCCTCTGGGGCACAACAATCCACACCAGCACTTCTCAGAATAATGCACCAATCAAGGAAGGAAATTCCGCCCACTCCCTTTGCTCTCTCTGGTACTTAAGCCTTTCAAAATACACCGTGCCTGTGACCTGAGAGGTCAACTGGGAAGCTATCTTGGGAGCTCTTCAAAGTCTGCACTCAGCAGCGCGTTTATGACCCAGTGAGAGGAGGCGGCAAAGAAGGATGTGTTGTTTGGGGCTTGTCTTTAAGCACTGTTCCACTCGAACTCTCTCCATCCATGGGTGGGAAATTCAATTAGTCTCCAGTTTGGGGCTATTTCTCTAGAACTAATAAATAATATTTCCTAGCATGTTAAAAGTATTAAACAGGAGGTGTCATATAATTCTTTCCAGCCAAATACCCAAAACCATTTATGAGCCTCCTGAGAGGGGATCTGGTTGTGTGAAGAAAAAGGAGTTGTTTACCCATTCAACAGCTACATATCAACTAGCTACTTTATTCCCGATCCTAGTGCTGTTCTGTTGAACAGTACAGTGTGCCTGTCAGCATGGAGCCCTTCTACAGTCCCACCCTGTATGTCATCTACAAGTTCATGCCTAATGCCTTCGGAGTAATTAAGGTGGAATTCTGGAGTCACATAAACCTGGGATAGAATCCTATACTAGTTTTATAGTCTTGGGAAAATTACTTAATTTCTCTAAGTGTCAGTTACTTTATCAGCCCTGGCTGGTGTGGCTCAGTGGATTAAGTGCCAGCCTGCGAACCAACCAAAAGGTCACTGGTTCGATTCCCAGTCAGGGCACACGCCTGAGTTGCAGGCCAGGTCCACAGTAGGGGGCACATGAGAGGCAACCACACATTGATGTTTCTCCTTCTCTCCCTCCCTTCCTCTCTCTCTAAAAATAAATAAATAAAACCTTTAAAAAATTTTCTGATAGTTAAAAAAAGATATGTAACAGCTAATCAGTTAGATACTAGCAATCATTAGAAAAGCAAAAATAAAATGATCTGTCCCTAGATAATATTTGTAGTTCTCAAAATAGTGTCAGTGAAAATTATTTTATTCTTACAGAAAGAGCTGAACAGTCTAGAAGCCTTAGAATAAAAGAATAATTTAGAGCAATCCTTAATTTACAGATGTCTAAATTATCTTCATGGTGCCATTCAAAACTTTTTGTATTATATTCTTAAATGTTTCAGTTTTTTTCTTATTTTGGATATCCATCTTTTACCCACTTTATACCAAATTCTATGATGCATGGGGAAGACTAATTTTAGAAAGAGCTAAAAAGTGGCCACCTATACTGTCTAATTTTTAAAACCAAAGGTATTGCACATACCATATTTCTCCCTTGCTTACCTAGAATTTTGGTTAATTCCTTTCATTACTGTTTGAAACTCAAATGCTCATGAGGAAGGTAAACATTTAAGTTGTCATCTAGTGTTTACATTTTGACATGAGTAAGTTTGTTAGCACGTTAACATGTGATGATATGCCCCCTGGCTGAGATTCAGACAGTCCCGAGGACTGCAAAGAGCACTGGAAGTCTCACTCTTCTTCCACGCAAAAGTAACCAATTATCAAGTTTCATACATGAGCTTACACATACCCAAATACTTTACATAAATGGGGCCACAGTGTTCATATTGTATATGTTGAATTTGGTTGAATTCATTGCCAGAATAAAAATACATATAAGAACAATATATACAATAGTCTGTGTTTGTATGTGTAAGGTCACTCTTTCAACAGCTGCTAGTATCTATGTTTTATTTCATTAATCCCTTCAGTAGTTGGTGAACATCTAGACTATTTCTCCACCCCATAGTAAATTAACTTTCTTACCCATCTACGGGACTGACACCATCCAACATACCAAACCAAAGAGGTTTATAAGCAAAGGGTCACTTTTGGGAGATGCTAAATAAATAAATAAAGCAATATATTAGAAATTTGAGTTATAAAACCATTAGTATCAGCCTCAAAGATCTGAAGACTTAAGGCCTGTAAGGGATTCTGAAAGATTTAATGTTTGTTGATGTCCTAAGTAAGAATTGACTTTCCTCCAAATCAGCTGACTCTCATGAACTCAGATATTGAGACTAGTCAGCACGGAAAGAGGGGTCTCAGAGACCTTAGCTCCTAAAAAACACTAATGACACATATTTTCCTCAGAGGGCCTTTGCTGTGGAGTTGAATGAGTATGTTGCAAAGATGAAAAACAGATTAGTTTCAGTTATTGAAATGATTTGTTGGCCATAGCAAACATAGTGCTTAACACATAGCCTTCTGATCACGTGGCAATACAAAAACCATCTACGTGCTCAGCTACAGAGGAGAATTAGTGATTGTAATTTCTGGTCCTGTCAGAGAGACCAGAGTGATGTTCCGGAAGCTGGGAGTTCAGGGTCCCCCACTTGGGTGTTGTTGGGGATCCCAATCACACAGAACACACGGACACCCCAATGCCACAGGGGCCGAACTGTTTCAATGATTGTGTAGTGGCATTACAGTAATGGAAACCACATTGGAGAAGAAAGATAACTTATTTTAAGTCACGAAAAATGTCTAGTGTCTCTTGGGAGTGGGATTACTTAGGAAGACAAATGAAATTAAATATGGTAGCTTTATAAGTTTAATTTATGCCTGTAATTTAATTGAGTTGACTGATAGCCAATCTTATTCAGCCACTTGGGCACACAACAGCTTCAGTGGCAATAAGTCAATTTTTCCACATCACCCTTGTTCAACACAGAATCCTATTAGAGTTCTCTAAATCTCCCTTCTACAACTCACCAAACTCATTTGACGCTATACTTTGTGGAAGCAATTAACTAGCATTAGAAAACCCTGATTAAAGCATTATGATTAATTCATGCGTAGTCATTTCCACTTCATCAGGTCTGTTCATTTGAATCTGTGTTTAATGCCTCTTTTTAGCCACTGCTTCTTTATTTAAATAAACAATCAAAATTTCTCCTCTAAGCCGGTAGGAGAGAGGGAAGAAACTGGGGTGCTGTAGGGTTGTGTTATGATCTATTTGCGGGTTCTTCCTGAGCTAGGCTCCCATGAGGTTATTTATGCTGAAAACATTTTTAGACTTAAGTTTTATGTCCACTGTGGATTTCAAAGGAACTTCAACCAGTGCATTTCTCCCTCATTGAAGTATCAAGTATCAAAATGGTATTTGATGTCCAGGACCTTGTAAAGCTTTGAGTTTCTGTTCAGCAAAGAAGAGCATAATTTTCTGCCATCAAAAGTGATGGAAGAAAAAGTCCCAATTTCTGTATTCACCTCATAAGCACCCCCTTCCACTGAGACTGCTCCCCACCCCCAGCTTCTCCTTGATTTCTTCATGATTTTTCTATTCCTAGATTCCTTGAATTTCTTCACTAAAGTTGCTCTGTACCTATTTGTGGCTCTCTATCCCACTGAAGAGGAGAAACTTGTCTTTGGGATAAAACATGGAGGAGCTGGCTGAACATGGGTCTGGTGAGCTGACCTTGAGAGAGAGAATAAGGACAGAGAGAAGGAGCTCACCTACTAGCAAATGCATGGGGGAGGCACGTTTGTGCCATGCTTTCTCACGGCTGCTAATCTCTCATCTCCCCACTCCAGTGTGCCACGGTGGACGGCATTCAGGTTGCCGTGGGTTTGCTTCCTCCTTTGACCACGTGGCATTTGGAGAGGCCAGTGAGGATTATGCTCGGGACCCTTTTCACCATTGAAGAAACTATTCTCTCAGAACGTGTTCCTCCCATTATTAGTTAACTTCCCCCCTCTACCAAGAAGATCTGACTTGATTGAGGGAGGAAATGACCCCAGAGAAGTGACAGTTAGAAACTACCCCCGTCGTGGCCACATGCCCTTGCCATGTGTAACTCACCATGTGGAGCATTTAGTGAATGAGTGAGATAACTGTTGCAGCGGTCGTCATTGTGTAAGTTCTGCTGGTCCCTGAAGCTGAAGCAAATCATGGTAGGAAAGCAGGTGGACACCATCGAAACCAAAAAACTCAGTGGGAGAAAGCGTCTGAAAGTGATTTGCAGAGAGGGACTTCAGACACGTTTGTTTCAGTGAAAGGCATGAGCGGCAAATGCTTGTCCATGTGTGGGCATGGGGTGGGGTGTTCAGAGACTTTAATCATTTGAAGGACTATTTTTAGAAAAAGACTATTTTCCATAATTCATGCACCAATATTCTTTATGCCACTAACCAGTTTCAGGAGGTGGGCATCACAGATACTGGGGATTTTAAAGAAGAGCAAACATTTTTATTAGGTAGACACAATTTACCAAAAAGGGACTATTATTATACAAATTTATTATATGGTATTATGATATGTATACTATAGTACATTAATATAAATTATATATAGTATTATTTGTCAACGAGCTAGAATATGTGCATAAGATTAATCAATTATTATTTATGCCCATGTCGGAGTGAGTGTGTAAAAGAGAGAAATTGTTCTAGAAGACAACTCAGATAGAAGTTCATATTCTGCCTCTTGACTCTCCCAATGACCTTGAATAACATAGTTATTCTGAATATCAACATTCTCATCTGCAAAATGGGCATGCCTAAGACAGACCTGGAGTCCCCGTGAGGATCATCTCAGACATCTGAATGAGACAAAGTAGAAACTTTATATAAGTGCAGCACGGTCCCACCTTATCTTACATGAGGTTAGGTTCTGTACTCAATACATGACATGAAAATCAGTTCAAGTCACAATTACCTGTGGAAGAAGTAAACCAAGTAGGAACAGACTCATAGATACAGAGAACAGACGGGGGCGGGGGCCTGGGCGAAAAACATAAAAGAAGTAAGAAGTACGAATGGGCAGTCACAGAATGGTCACGGGTATAAAGTACCGCGTAGGGAATATGGGCAGTAATATTGAAATAGCTGCCTGTGGTGCCAGGTGCAGAGCTGAAATATCGGGGGAACTACTTTGTAAAGTGCATGATCATCTAACCTCTGTGCCGGACACTTGGAACTCACATAAAATAATATTGAATGCAAACTGTAATTGGAAAAAAATATATATAAACAAAGGCAATTTTGAAAAAAAACTACAAATTCATGTTAAAGAATACTAGTGAAAAAAATCTTTAAACATTCCTTAAAGCATAGGGTTTTTGGTAGGGTTGCCAAGTTTAGAAGAAACAGAAAGTTACTGTTCCCTGGAAGAAACTTCCTTTTCCCTGGAAGTTTTTGGCCCAAACTTCCAGGGAAAAAGTCTTTCGTTTTAATTTGTTCATTCAGTTTTTTTATCTGTTTATATTTAGATACTTGTATTATAAAGGAATTTTAGCATTTATTCCAGAGTATTATTTTGCATACGGATATTGTTATTGCTTTCTAGAGTTACACTTCTTTGACGCATAAGCACAAATGAAAGAATTAAAAACATTTATATAGATGTGAAATTAGTACTACCCATGTATAAAGCACATGCTTATTTTTCCCTCAAAAATTTGGGTAAAATGTCTGCATTATACATGGTAAAACACGGTATTCTAAAAAAAGATTTCTTTGTTAATGTGCAATTCAGATGTGACCGTGTGTCCTGTATTTTACCCCCACGCACTGAGACACCCACCCCGGTCACCTCTCTGTGAGTGCGGCACAGCTGGCTTCCCTCCATTCTCGGAACAGGCCTCTGTTTCTTCACTTGAGAACCGAGTGGAGAAAACTGGGTCAAGGCCACACTGTACAGAAAACCTTGCCCATGTGAACAGCAGACTCGCATTCCGTGAGGTGTGGCTCTGTACACAGGGAGGCACCTAGGACCCCAGAGAAAGCAGAGCAGAACGGCTCCTCTCATCTGCCCCCTTCAGGGCATCGGCCCAATGAACGGAAAAGCACCCACTAGTTTGTTTTGCTTCTGTTTTGGTGACTCAGATACATTAATACAACTTAATGTGCAATGTAAGGGTTATAGAAAGTGCCATCAAATATAAGAAAAACATTACTGTGGCAACTACTAACCCCAGCTGTATCCTCCAAAAGAAGAGGAACTTGGTTTTAAACCTCAGGCACGTTGTGGTCACCTTGGGTCAATCCCGAAAGCCCTGGGATACCACAGCCCGTGGTTTTCACTTCAACCGCGTTACCATTACCGTTCCGAGAGGCGCTCTGCTCTTCCTGCAGGAGCTGCGGGAGGCAGAGAGTGCCCCGCAGTGAGCAGGCACGTCGTCACACGCCCTCGCATCGCAAATCAGAAAGTTGGAGAACAGCACCAGGCATGCGCATTCATCCCCCTGACGGCCTGCCATCAAAAATGACTGCTGAAATAGAATTTCAGTAGAGGTACCAGGGAGAAAGTACACGTCGCCTCTTCAGTGCCCAGAGAGTAAATTATCTCATAATCTATTACAATCCTCACATCTGGTGGAACAAACTATCTCCATAAAGATGTTAACTTCTATTGTCATTTGTTTAAAACAAAAAAGTCCCTTGTCTTTTAAAACCAATTTACTGCAATTAAGGACTCATCCAAGCCTGGATAAAATGCTATTAAAATGAAAAGTGTCGCTATAGAAGAATAAGAATGTGAGGTCCCTAATCTATTAGATGTTTTAAAAATCTGAGTCATTTTATTTAAAATGACTTCAAAATATTCATTCTACTTTTTTAAAGAAACCTCATTCATGCATCTCACCAAAGTGGTTCCCGAGTGTCTGTGTCAGATTTCTTTGTGATTGGGTTATGTTTATGTCAGCCCATTCAATCTATTGTCAAAATATCCCTAACAGCTGCAGTGGTTCCTGCATGAGGGGATTCCCAGCAATGAGAAGCCGCTGTGATCTGAAGATGCCTTATCATCGCTTTCACTCTGAAGTTAGGTTCCTGCGCCCTCTTCCCTGCCCAGGGAGGAAGGTGGCCCGTACTTGAAGCTGGGCCCAGTACACTGTGAATGAGGGAGTCGCTTCCAGCAGCTCCAAAGAGCATACCGGTGTGGCTATATGGTTCTCGAAATTTAACCAAGTCAAGTAATCTGCACCCTCATTATTGGAATTTTTTCAGAAACTAACTATGCTAAGTGAATTTCCAAATGCGCTTCAAAAAGATTTTTAAAAAAAAAATTGGGAATGTGCCCTGGCTGGCGTAGCTCAGTGGATTGAGCATGGGCTGCAAACCAGGCATTGCAGGTTCGATTCCCAGTCAGGGCACATGCCTGGGTTGCAGGCCATGGCCCCCAGCAACCGCACATTGATGTTTCTCTCTCTCTCTCTCTCTCTCTTTTTCTCTCTTTTTCTCTCTCTCTTTCAACCTTCCCTCTCTAAAAAATAAATAAATAAAATCTTTTAAAAAAATTGGGAATGTTATCTACACTACCTAAGGGATAGCAACCACAGGTATAGGCGATGATTTGGTGGACTCAGACGTTAGTGAGAGCATACGTGTCCTGGCGTCAGGGCCGGAAGTGCAGGTGGAAGGGGTAAGGAAGCAGGAAGGTGCCCCTTCTTTCCTAGTTCCTCTATCATTGTTCAAATATTCAGCTCTCACAAAATGCTGACATTTTGGGTTGTTTTGATATCCTATTTCTGTTTTATTAAACCTCTCTCTCTTCTTCCTCTGAGAGAGAAAGAGAGAGGAAGAGGAAGAGAGAGAGATTTGAACCAGAGACTGAACCAGAAATAGGAGTGCATTGCTTTGTGCTCACCTCCTCATTCTCTGGACGTTTCAAGTGTTAGCACATAGGGGAGGGAGAGAAGGGTTGGACTAGTTCCTAAATGGTCTCTCATTTCTAACACTCTCTCCAGAAAATTATTAAAGTTGGTTCAAAATGATAAACTCTACTTTCTGGAATGTTTGAGACTCAATGGTGTCCGAGCTACACTTGAGCAAACATTTCAGCAGATACAAAAATAGGCTGTGACTATAAATCAAAAGAGCCCTGCTCTTTGAGTTCAGTCCCTGGGATCAGAATGCTCCCAAAGAAGCAACAAGTTCAAGGGAAGTTTACACAGGCACCTTCTTTTCTCATAGGCCAAATAGGACGTCATAATTTAGGCTGAAGTAGTTGATGTATTTACTTTCTCAGCAGAATAGCCACCAAAAGGGGTGTGTGTGTGTGTGTGTGAGAGAGAGAGAGAGAGAGAGACAGAGAGAGACAGAGAGAAACAGACAGAAGTTACTGATATTTGAATATTTCACTAATTTATTTTCATCATATCTTAATGAATCAAGTGTCTCAAATTACTCAGTCTCCATGGCCAGCTTGCTCCCTCCACTGCTCAGACTTGTTTTACATCACAGCAATCTTCTCGCGCTCAGTAAAGACATTGACAGTTTTTGCCTTGAGACTGTTTATTAAAAGTGTGCAACCTTGAAAAGCTATCTGCTACAGAAACTAATTCTGTAAGACTCTCTTCTTGAACAGAACAAATATTTTATTCGACCTAGTTCCCTTCTCTTTGCATTCTGATCTTTGCATTCCCTTCTCTTTGCACTTTATTTCTTCTTATTTTAAATGTTCAATATATGCTCAAGAAGGAGGGGACGGGACTAGTCAAAGAACATATATGAAGGACCCATGGGCTGGACAACAGTGTGGGGATTGACTGTAGGAGCAGGGGGTGGGCTGGGCAGAGGAAGCGGTGGGGGGGGGGGGAAATTGGGACAACTGTCACAGAGTTAAGCTGAAACTTCATTGTTGGTATTCATCAAATTTTATTTGAAAAGCCTTGCCTTTCAGTGTAGTCATTAATTAATTTAATAAACTTTATTCATACTTGGAAAATGAGAGACAAAGAAAAACTATTACAGAAACCAATTCTGTACGGCTCTCTTCTTGAACTGAACAAATATTGTATTCAACCTAGTTCCTTTCTCTTTGCATTGTGATCTATTTTATTTCTTCTCATTTGTGATGTGTGCTCCAAAAGAATATGTATTCTCAAATTTTTGGTACAATGATCCATTATACAAACTTACTATTTTTGCTCTTAAACCTTCAATCTCCTTTCTGACTTGTTTGGTTTAAACAATTACCAAGAATGGAGTGTATAGAGTTCTTCTCGTAGTTGGGATTGCTATCACCTTTTTCACGTTAAGCTCATTATGATATCTTCAACATCAATATTGTTTTTATCAAAAGCACTAATGACTCAAGATTTTGAATTTCCCTCCCTGGCTTGCATAATTTTATTGGCTGTAGCATGTGCTTCAAAGGCCCTGTCTTATTCAACAATTTGTGTTCCTTGTTACAAGTGAAATTATCTTCATTTTAGACTGCAGGGTCCGGTAAATCCTATCAGAGGTGACAACTAAATTGATACCTAAGAAAATAAGAAGAAATTATTTCAGTAGAGAGTGGAAACAAGGTCTTTTCAGGGAGAAGAAACATTATTTGTAATAATCTGACATGGGAAAGTGTGATATTGTGACTTGTAATAACAAATATATACTTATATTTGCTTCCTCCCTGTTTTGCTCCTAATATCCTTGGAATTTCCTAAGCAAAGAGGGTGATCAAGGTATCTCATGTTAATCAGGTAACTTCCAGACATCACCTAAATTTGGGGGCTGGATACCTAGAGAACCAACCATGGGATTAGAAATTAGAACTTCTCATCCCACCCCTGACTTCCAGGGAAGGAAGAGAAATGGGCAGTTGGGTTCAGTTACCAAGGACCAGTGTGTTCAACAAGGATGCCTTTGTAATGAAGCCTCCATAAAAAAAACAAAGAAGAGGGTTTGGAGAGCTTCCGGGTTGGCGAGCACATGGCATGCTGGGAGAGGGCATGGAAGCACCATGCCGTTCTCCACACCTGGCCTTTTGCATCCTTCCATCTGGCTGTTCCTGAGTCTTTCATAAAAACCCAGTAATCTAGTAAGCACAATGTTTCTTTGAGTTCTGGGAGCTGCTCTGTCGAATTCATCAAACCCAAGGGGAAAGTGGTTGGAACCTCCAATCTATGGCCAGCTGGTCAGAAGCACAGCTGGTAAACTGGTGTCTGAAGTGGGGGGGAGGGGAGGGGGTGGGGGGGGAGGGGGGAGTTTCTCAGGATTTAACCCTTGACCTGGCAGACCTGATAGATAGCGTCAACAGTGGCTCAAACTGTAGGACACCTGGGCGGTATCATCGGTCATTGGTCAGTGTAGTTTAAAGACCCACAAATCTGGTGCCCAGAAGTGTCAGTGTTCTCTGTGGGTAGTGAAGAACACAGAAGAGGTAGAAGACAGGGTTTTTCCATTACAGAAAGATATTGTTTTAATCAAGCGTTGGAAAACACGCAAGCTTGAAGGAGAAGGAGTGTGTCACTAGGCACAGCTAATACGGGAGACAGAGGCCAGGTCATAAAAAGCCTTACGATCATTTTTAAGGTTTTATATTCTACCCATGGAACAGTTTTAAACAGTTGCTTTGTGGGGAATGGGCTGGAACAGAGTAAGGCTGAACACGAGGAGATGGATTAGGCAGGCTGTTGCGAGTGTCCCTGTGAAAAATGACGACGACTTGAATTAAGACAGTGGCTGTGGGGGCGGAAGACTGGCTGGGGCTGAGATATATTTTAAAGGTGGAATCAATGGGACTCGGCGGTAGAACAAACAGGGACATGAGAGAAGGGGCATCAAATGTTTTGGCTTAAAAAATATAAAAGCTTATCTTTATACAGATTTTACAAAAGACTTCACGTGCATTATCTGATTTGATCCTCACAATTACAAATGGGACCCACATTATAATCTGACTCCAGTAATCAATCCACAGCTGAAAACAGACCAACGTCTGGAGCATGGCCCAGGGCTCTCTTTCTGCACAGGGTGGAGCAAAGGTAGGCTTACAGTTTTTAGTGTGGAAAGTAATGCAGTCATTCATAGGTAACGTCCCGAGAATAAACTGCTTTGCATACTCACGACTGTAAACCTACTTTTGCCCACCGGGCATATTGCTTTACTCCGTCAATATGTGCTTCACAAGTACTGGGTCGGCCCAAAGTCGGTTTAGTTTTTTCCATGAAATAAAAGGCTCATTTTTCATTCTCACCAATAATTATTGATTTGGATATTTTGAGTATGTCAGCTCTCTCCCTCATGGTAAAACATTGATTGTTCTCAATTAATGTCTCTATTTGATCTCTGTCAACTTCAGCTGGCCCACACAACCATGGAGCATCGTCCAGAGAGAAATCTCCAGCACCGATGCCTAGGTTGCGGGCCAGGCCCCCAGCTGGGGGCATGTGAGAGGCAGCAGATCTGTGTGTTTTTCACACAATAATGTTTCTCTCCCTCTCTTTCTCCCTTCCTTCCTCTCTAGAAATAAATAAATAAAATCTTTTTTAAAATCTCCAGCATGAAACTTCACAAACTACTTTTAACCCATTTGATCAATCACAGCACCTTCTCCACACACTGCACAAATCTTATTTTTGGGTTTCATTTGTGTTTTTACATTTTTTGGAATAATAAAGTATAATGTGCCCCAAACATTGCATATTTTCTTCCATCTTCAGTATTAAAATGGTTATACAAAACTTGACCAATTTTGATAAGACTTTTTTAAAAGATTTTATTTATTTATTTTTAGAGAGAGGGGAAGAGAAGGAGAAAGAGGAGGAGAGAACTATCAATGTGTGGTTGCTTCTTGCGTGCCCCATACTGGGGACCTGGCCCGCAACCCAGGCATGTGCCCTGACCAGGAATTGAAATGATGAGCCTCTGGTTTGCAGTCCACGCTTAATCCACTGAGCTACACCAGCAGGGCTAATAAGACTTTTTTAAATGCACGCTGATATGACAGCTGTCACAATACAACCTAACAAAAAGAGTTAAAGACAACTAAGTGCAACTAGAGCCATCTTACAGAAAACAAAACAAAACAAAACAAAAGAACTTTTGGGCCAACCCAACACAAGAGGACAGCTCTTACAGCACCTATCAGAGAGGTGATGTTTCTGCCACTCCCTCTGTCACTACAGAAGTCCCAGCAAACCCATCACCAAAAATGCAGGGCCAGTAATTTGGAGCCAATAATAACAACAATAGATGAATTTTATCGCTACCTTCACAATCTTTCAAACCTTTAATATGCATTATCTCATTTAATTGCCATAATAATCCCGTGGCATCTATACTAATATTAACCCATTTGGAGTTAAAGAAACTGAGGCACAGAAAGATTAAATAATTTGCCCGAGGTGACACAAATCATAATTGGCCAAGCCAGAACCTGCCAGAGTTTACACTACGCTGCATGTAAAGAACTGCAGAAGAAAATTTGACTGGTCTGTGCATGGACAGTAGGATCACTGACTTCAGCTTCCAGTCGGTACCTCGCCCCTCAAGCCCTGCCGTCATCACCTTCTTTCTACCCATGAAATGAAAGGCTTCCATCGCCTTGTTTCTAGGCCTCCTTCTGATGCCTGTTCACTTTCCTTCCTGTCTACTTGTGGGTAATCATGTTCTCAAGAGTTGGTTCGTATGGTTTGGATGACTGCCAGCCAGTCCCCTCACTGACCGTTTCCACCCAATGTTCTCTTCAGGCCTAAAAACCACCTGCCACCCCAGGGCCCCTGGTTTCTTAGACAGTTCTCAGCAGACTTAGGGGGGTGCTCCCAAAGCATCCTCTCAGTTGATAGCCCGGCAATTAACTCATCCTGCTCGCCACTCCCAGTGCAAAGCGCTAAATTGCAGGAGGTGTTTATCATATGTCAGGCTGACAGCCTCCTGCTGCCAGGCTTTGATTTGCTAAATACCTGCAAAAGATTTGGTGATGGAGCACCTGGGAGAGCAGGCTGCACCATAAAGCTGCAGGCAGCATCTCAAGAGGATCCTGAGTGCCCTCCTTATGCGCCCCAGAAGGAACCAAGGCTTACCTTAGTCTGTACTGAAATGGTTAAGGGAAGTAGGAACCCACCTCCAGCCCTCTGCCCCGGCTGATGATACACTAATGAACAATTATGGTGTGCTTATTAGCACGTACCAGGATCTATGCCAAGTACATCAGTGGCACAAACTTATTTAATCTTTACAGCACCCCAGGACTTTAGACACCTCACCCCCTGGTCATCCAGCAGATGGGTACTACAGCCTGGTTCACTTCTCTGCTCAGCTGGAGTCTTCCAGTTCCTTCCACCACACCTTGGGCATCACACTATGATTTCTCAAAGGTAGTAATGAGTGAGCAAGCAGAACACGCTCTGCTGTGGTTTTTCTTCTCAGTTACAATATTCCACGGCTCAATGAAATCACAGTGGTCACTAAGCAAGCTGTGAAGACACCGTGAGAAGTCAATGGCTTCCTAGTCCCTGGGTTAGACGGCAGGAGAAAGGTTTGCCGAGTGGCTAATCAGAGCACACTTTTGAGACTACTGTCTCTTCTGTCCATAGATAATGATGACTGGTTTGAATCAGTCCCAGTCTTTCAGTTTGGAATTTGCAAGTCAGTGGTCAATTGGTTCTGTTGAACGTAGTATTTTACTAAAAAAAAAGCGAAAACACCAAAAACCAGGTACCATTGCTAACACTTCTAATTGTTGAACTCCGCCATGCCTGAATAAGCATTTTATATTTTTTACAAATTCTGCTATCTTCAGCAATTACTTAACTTTTCTGAGCCTCAATGTTCTCATCAGTAAATTGGGAATAATACAGTACTTACCTCAAAGGCTAGTATGAGGGTTGAAATGTAAACTTTATAGGAGAGAGGAACATGGAATTGTGAAAGATCGTGTGCATTTGAATCTGGTCTCTGACATTTCAAGACAGTTGATAAGTCACTCAGTGTCTGTGTGCCCATGCTCTTTGCCTATAAATGCGAATAACAATACTGCTTTAAGGACTGTGTTAAGAACTAAATGAGATAATGTACATCAAATGCATAGAGCAGCCCCTGCACAGAATACTTGCTCAGTTAGTATGGTTCCCTCTGTTTACATACATTCATGTTTTAATTTCTTAATTTTTGTTTTACTCACATATAACTAGATGACTATAGTAAGTCGGTAGATAAGGGAAAATTAGTTACATAGGTTGATGAGCATAAACATCACTCAGGAATTCAGTGGATTTGATACCTTTGTAGACAGTTTAGTTTCTCCCAGCTCTTATAGTTCGGAGTTATCAACTCCGGTTGCACAAATGCACAGGGGTCAGAAGTGTTCACACAAGTGCACAGGGGTCAGAAGTGCCTCTGAGCAATGGAGTCACAATGACAAAAACAGCTCACACTTACTGGTGAGCAGGTATCATCATCACAGCCTGTTGATTCCATGTGTGCAGAGCAGTGTGATTTTTCTCTTGTGTTTGTAAGCTCTAGTAAGGGGCACACCGAGGTCAAGTCTGTCCTGGGAAAGTAGGGCATTTGGGAGGGGCAGTTAATGCCACAATGTGTCTGCCTTTCTCACACTGGGGCTCTTGTACCAGGACCTCCAGGTCCTACAATTGACAAAATACTTTCTCCTGTTTCTCAGTTCTTTTATTCCTCTTATGTGTACAGTTATTGAACTTAATTTTTCTGTTGGGAACAAATAATTGCAGCCCTTGGGAAGTATCAAAAAATGTTTCCATGCTACAGTTATATAAAAATATAGTTGTGCCCTGGCCGGTGTAGCTCAGTGGATTGAGTGCCAGCCTGTGAGCCAAAGGGTTGCAATTTTGATTCCCAGTCAGAGCACATGCCTGGGTTGTGGGCCAGGTCACAGTTGAGGGCATGCAAGAGGCAACCATACTTTGATGTTTCTCTCCCTCTCTTCCCCTCTTCCCCTCTCTCTAAAAATAAATAAATAAAATCTTTATATATTTATATTTATATTTATATTTACATTTGTAATGGTCCCCAGGAGAAGGGGGCTTGACTTTGCAGAACACACATCCAGGGTCTTTTTTTACCCTCATCTGAGGATATGCATATTGATTTTAGAGAGAGCAGAAGGGAGGGAGAGAGAAAGGAAGAGAAACATCGATGTGCCAGAGAAACAATGATTAGTTGCCTCTAGCACATGCCCCAAATTAGAGACCAAACCTGCAACCCCGGCAGTGCCCCAACAGAGAATCGAACCAGCCACCTTTGGATTCATGGGACAACACTCCAGCCAACTGAGCCACGCGGACCAGGGCTGTTTACGGGCTTTCTGTAGTGCTCTGTAAGAAGTGTATTCTGAGTAGACATACGGAAAACTGTTTCCTCTAGGACATGTCTGTGCATATCAGGAAAGTGAAAGTCGGCAGATTTCTTGCTCTCAAAAGCTAACTTCTAGGCCAAGAGAGGCATGTGGTAACCTCAGACCCTTGGCATAAGAGAGCCTAGTGGGTCGGAGGTCAATACCCAAACTATAGGGACAGTAACGAACCTATGATACTGATCTGCTAAATACGTGATGAGCTGAAAAAAAACTACCGGGTTTAGAGTCAGAGAGACCTTGACTAAGCTTCAGCAGTGTGATCTGGAATAAATCACCCATCCTCTCTCTACATAATCTCACTTTCTCTAAGAAGGGATACTAATGTCCACCTCCACAGGGTTTTGTGAGGATGAAGTGAAATAACACACATGAAAATCTTAGCCTGATCTGGCACAGAGCACGGACAAATGCATGCTAGCTCCCATCATTCTTCCTCCCTTGTATGGAAAGAAGGGGGGGTGGTTTCTAAGTGTTGCAGATTTTAAAGTATGTCCTCTGTCCTTTGTGATTAAAGGTAACACTCAGACTAGGTAATAAGTGATACTAAGACCTTTTGTTGAACAGTTACTACATATAGGCACGATATGTGTTCCACATTACAAGGCACCTTTCTCATCACCTCCCTTTTGCAGATTAAGACACTGAGGCTCCAGTTTTAAGCAGCTCCATCAGTGACCTAGTTAGGGAGTAGCAGAATCCAGGTCTACCAGGGCAGCCAATACACTCAATGACTACACTGTGCAGCTATGCTAAAGTCTTGGATGCATGACCTCATTTCTGCCTTTGTTTTTTTTTCTGTTCCTGACCTCTTTTCAGTATCTTTTGTACAGGAAAGCTCTACTCACATGGGATTTATAAGCTTCTGATGTTGAGGCTGCCATTGCACATTATTTAGCAAATACTTTCTTCATGTCCAGTTCCAATGAATGAAGTTATGGCTGTGTTGGAACCACTTGAGGAAGCCACCTTTCCTCAAGGGAACTAGAAGTACTCAGTCACATACACAGGCTGAGTGTCATTGCTCTTGTGTTCTCATTAAATCAAGTCACCTCTCCTGAGAAAACAAGTGTCAGTCCTAACTCAGGTCCTATCTGTCTATGACCTAGAAGTAGCTTTCACATTTACTTTGCCGATCTTCTTTGTCTCCCATTAAACGGGACCCTAGAGGTTAAGAGCAGTAATGCAGTGGTAGTAACAGTAGCAGGAGCAACAGCCACGGCCATGGTCGAAGCAGCAGCACTGAGTGCTCACTATGAACTGGATGGAGTCCTAGGCACTTCATTTGTACTGTTTCATTGGGTCTTCATAAACAGCTATGAAAAACAGACGTAATTTTTATCTTCATTTTATAGGTGAGGAAACAGGTTAGGTAATTCATCCAAGGTCAGTTAGCCAAGAAGTGATGACATTAACATATTTGCACAAGGTGCTCAATTGAAAAACAAAATATCATCTCCATGCTAAAGGCTTTGTCACATTAGAATCCCTCAACTACCCCACAAAGAGTTTGGTAGATGACGTGTTCTAAAATATGCAAAGCTGAAGAAGTAAGAGAGAAGTAAATACAAAGAACAACTATGTGAAAATGTGAACAACTATGAGTGAGATCATTTGATTTTTTTCCATAAAGAATTAAAACAGGGATTAGCAACCCATGGCCATAGGCCAAATCCAGTCAAGCACTTATTTTCCTAAATCAGGTTTTATTGAAACACAGTCAAACCCTCTTATCTGTATATTGTCGGCGGCTGCTTTGACATGTGCCAATGACACAGATGAATAGTTGCAACGAGGACTTTATGGCCTGCAAAAGCGAAAATATTCGCTATTTGTCTCTTGACAAAAGAAGTTCACCGACCCCTGGCCTAGAACTTCACTAGTTCTAGTGATGCCCTACGTTTCCCCCTAGTTCACGTGCCAGCCCCCCACTGCTTTTCAGAGGTAACCGCTAGTCTGAATGGTGTACCATTATCTTGCTTATTAAAGCAGTGGTTCAGCACATAGACAGGGTATGGCACAAATAACGCCCCTTCTTATTACAAAATCATCTATTACAAAATCATAAGCATGTAATTCTGTAACATAATAATATCACACTCGAGCACACCATATGACATTTTAGGTGAAGTGTTCAAATTGCTGTCCATCTCGTGCAAGACATTTGCATACCCTACCGACCACATTCAGTGGTGTTACTTCTGCCAGACCCTGTATATTTATCTACAATATCTTATAATTCTGATTGTTTTTTAAAAGAAAGCTTTTTGTTGAAATCCACACATAGAGAAATGTACAAACCCTGCGTTTATTTCACATGTGGAGTTTGAGATCTGGTTACCTAACTAACTGGCAGAAAATTGAGTGAAATGATGCTATCACAGCACTTCAGCAAGGACAGAGAAAGGTCAGCTAACCTGGCTGATCTAGCAGGAAGCATCCCAGGGACTGGGCTGGAAGTGAACCCAGTGGTTTCCCAGGATGACCTCGTGTGGGAAAAGTCAGAGGTCCAGTAGAGGTTGCATGGAAAAGAGAAGCAACCAGAAAAAGTCATATCTGCTTAACCCATGTGGTTGGACATGGAAGGAAGTTCCCATGAGAGATGGCACAAAGTGAGAAGCCAAGGGAAGGCACGGAAGCAAAGAAACGTTTCCTGGCTGACCATTGGTGTAGCCATTTTCATGGAGTGGGACTGGAGGGTGGATTCATGGGGCTGGTTTCAAAGCTTCACTTTGTAGCTGCCTTAGCTTTGGATTTCTCGCCGCGAGAACAGGAATACGTCTCAAACTAATGGGTGCAGACTGCTAAAATAGGTTGAAACCATTTATGCAGACAAACAGCCTGCCTTATAATGCCTCGCTCTTACACATCCCACTTTACCACCATATTTTCGTTGTTAAAGGCAGATGGTTCAAAATCAACTCCCCCCCACCTTTTACCTCAACATTTTTATGGCTTTGAGGACCCAGATTTGCTTTTCCTATAAAAAAAAAAACAAACTAGACAACTTGGGATCTTTAAAAGTGAAATGCCGATTTTTATTTCGGATTATCTGACACAGTTGGGAAAACCCTGAATTGCTGTTTGCTGTGCCTGCCAGGTAGATTACGGGTACCGCGGGTACATGTCACTTTGGCATGTCCTCCCCTTGCGCTTGGGGTACAAGTATTTCTGTGGTTTATTTAAACCAGAAGCAGTTTCTACTTTTTTGAGAAGGGCATACGCTCTCACCATGCTCTCTCTAGTTCAAACCCCCTTCCCTCTGTTCAGTTACCTGGGTTCTGTCAGGAAGCCAAGTCTGTTGGGAGAGAACGTCCCAAATCATAACACAAAGCAATTGGAAAAACCCGATCACATTGGATTAAAATAAGTTTGCCGCTAGCTCTGAATTAAATGTTAGGAGGCATCAGGATCCCATATTTATTTGGTTTCTGCTCTAAAGAAGACAGATGGTGGGAGAAGCTGCCTGGATACATTACTTCCCTGAGGATCAGGAGATTTGCAGACCCTGAGCTCCGAAAAATATGTAGCCTGTCGTGGGGAAATGTGAAGAGTACATGTACACTCTCAGCACCGCTGAATATTCCAGTTCCAGTTTTCTGAGCTGAGGTGAGAAAAAACAGAGGAGGTGGTAGAAAAAGGTGGCTTGTGCCCCTTCAAGGCACATCAGATTTAGAGGCTAATTTTGAAACTGCATTTGCCTTTATTCTTCTTGACTTGAGTTAATGGGATGAAAATAGCTTCAGAACACATCATTTCTTTTCCAATTTCACAGAGCCACAAACCCTTTCTTAAGGCGAGCTGACCTTCCACACTGTAGTGAATGCGTTTTGTTCTGTTAATTGCACCGGCAAGCGGATAGTCAGTCCGATGTCACTCGCCACCCCTGGCCTAGGACACGGAGCACTTCGTTAGCCCGTTGTTAAGTCTAAAGATCACCAGGAGGAAATCCTTTTTCCAGAGGGGTACACTCAATAGGATCTCTGACTTCTCACCTCCTGACGGGATGTGTTCAGTATCGGGAGAAATACAAAGGATGTCTGTGGTTGAGGTTTTGTTTGTTTGTATAAGTTACCTTGAAGGATCATCAACAAAAATGACAAAACAAAAAGAATACAAATTTGGATTCAGGCAGACCTAGATTACTGCTCCCACCAACTAGCAGTATAATCTTCACCAAGTTACTGGACACAGGGTTTTCCAAACCTGATTCACACATCAGAGTCGCCTGGGCTTTGGCCAAACAATCTGTTGGGTTTTTTTTTTAAATGCGCTGTTTAGATGATGCTGATGCACAGCCAGGTTTGGGGGCCTCTCACCCAAATTCTCTCCACCACAGTTTCTTCATCTGCAAGATGTGATTCAGTTCCTACCCCACATGTGGGTACTGAGGAGATAAGGCCATGAAAGATCTTTGTCATTGTCCCACATGCAGTACATATTAGATGTCCTCTTTTGGACTAATACTTTTGAGATGATTTTGTCCAAAATATTTCAGCTCAAGTCACAAACACAAAATCTCCCACCTGAGAGGCAGGAGGATAGAGTCAGAGACCCCATTTTCTTCTGTTTAACCACAGATTGAACTCTACAAATCAGGAACAAAAAATGGATTTGAAAGATCAGGATGACACGTTCTTCCCCCACTTCCTTGTCATCTGGAAGCCCATGAAGATAAGAGAACAACTGAACAGCAGGAGATTGTGCTAATTTTTGGGTTCTCCCCTCAAGTTCCTTGAGTTCCTTGAGGGGAGCAATTGTCTCTGTGTACAGGAATTCCCTTCCATTTGACCCACCAGTTCCTTGAATGTTTGACACCTTCTAATAGCTGCTTTCTGTTACCCCCCGCAAAGTACTTCCTGTGTGGGCTGGCTCTCTCTCCAGTCCCATCCACTGTGGAAACTGCAGTGTTAAAAACAGCCAAACTCCTAACATGACGACTTTTTCAGGATAGACGTTCTATGATGATGCTCACGTGTCTGAATAGCATTTTTTTTTACTTCCAATCCTTATCTTAGCCTCATCATGTCAGCTTTCACAACACTGGATGTATGTAAAGCAGGTGTCATTGCTGCCTTTTTAAAGATAAATGACAGAAGTGAGGAATTGGAGAATAGGGCAAGGTCACAGGGCTGGTTCAGTGACCCAGATGGAGCCAGAAACACCAGATTCTCAGGCTGTGTTCTGCAGGACTCCAACGCCAATGGGCTTGCCCAATGTTGCCTTTTAGGACCAGGAAGTCCAACAAATAGGTGATTGCTGGTTTCAGGGATTTGTTTCTTTGTGTGTGTGTGTGTGTGTGTGTGTGTGTGTGTGGTGTGTGTTTTGACCCCTTGGCTGTGTGTCTGTATGGTACAGATGTACCTGCGTGGCCATGTGTATGTGCCTAAGGTAATTCCTCTTTGTCTGGCTTTTGTCCCCGTCTTACTTTGGTCTCCATCTGTCTTTCTCTGTCAGTCTCTCCCCACCCATCTCTCCATCTCTCCCCATCCCTCCAAATGTTTCTCCCCATCTGCCTCCCCTCTCTCTGTGTTATCAGCTGTCTTCTTTCTGAATTTCAGTCTTAGATAAGCTTTTTCCATATGGTATGAGGATGGTCCCTTGAGGTTTTAAGCTTCCATGCTTACAAAAATACAGAAACATGGGGTGCTATGAAAATCCTCTCTCTCTCTCTCCCTCTGCCCTCACTCTTGCTTTCACTGTCACTCTCATCAAAACGAATCCCTGAAACTGACCCTGGTTGACCTTGAGCTGTGCTCCTCACATGGACCATACTGGTACCCTGAACAACCTGAGTCACAGACATGCCAGCAGTTTGGATTCAGGCCCCTCGGAATCACTGGGCATTTTGTAATGGAAAAGCAGGAGGATTTAACCAAAAAAGGGAGAAAGCTACGGAATTGGCAAAGCCAGTGCACATCCGCACAGTCTTCATTTTAGTGCACCATGTATTGCCCCCGGATACGATGTTTTTAAGGATTCTTAGTCCTTCAAAGTTAGGTCAAAAAGACAATTCCATACTGTTACCTGAAAGGATGCCATGTGATGACAGTCACTGAGGGCGACAGCCATGTGAACAGGCTGACCTCCTGTTTCTGACAGAGAAACCTCATTCAGAGTGGGCTTCTACGAGAAAAATAGGTTTACCTGTGCAGAAAAGAATATGAGGGAAGGAATGCTGAGGCAAGTTACATCATCTGAGCCTCAGTTTCCCCATTTGTCACATGGGTAATGTGAGTCAGAGGCACTTGTGCAGACCACAGAATCCACTCTGGTTAGTTGGAGTAGAAAGTGATTTATTACAAGCTCACATAATTGGCGGGAACCACACTGGGCTACTATTTACCCCAGATCCAGGGCAGTCAGGAGAAATGTCCACTCCTCTTAAGGGCTGTTCTGTGGAAGCGCCACTGCAAATGTCACCCGCAACTTGGATCGGAGGCGATGGAGAGAGCGAGCAGTTTCACCCCAGCTGCTCAGAAGAGCCTCTGCCATTGTGTTTGCGGGCAGATCGGTCTCAGTGTGCTCAGCTACCCGCCTTGTTGCTCATTTCCCACGGCCAGATACAGGAAGCACAACGCAAACCCCGCTCTTGGCGGGGAGACGCAGCTCTGCCCTTGCGCTGTGTTGGTGGCGTGGATCCTCTCAGCCCGGGCAGGAAACTCAGTGCTAGGTCAGAAAGCACAGGCTGTGCATTCAAGCCAATCTGGGCTCAAGGATGTGTGGTTTTTACTTTACCCTCTTTAAATTCTCCGTGTTTACCCCACTGTTAAGTAGGAATCCCTATAAGGAGAGGTCAAGTAGGCAGGGCACCCGATACACAGTACATTCTCGGCACAAGGCAGCTACGTGTGTTTTTTCTGTGGAACTCAAAAATGTGTGAAGATACGCCATAGACGGGCCTCTCCCCCTTCTCTCTTATGATCCTCCCCTTGGCCCATCTTCCTACAACCGCACGCAATACATATCTCTGCAAATGTTCGCTGCCAAGGCCTCCTCAGGTGACAAGTTAGTCATCGGCAGCCTTTATTTCCAATCTCACATCCCCCTGCCTGCGGCCGCCCTCTGCAGCTCATCCCTCATCCCAGGCACATGCTGGGTCCCCCGGCAGAGGCCGCTCTGCCGCTGGCCCGGGCTCAGGATGCGGGAGGCCCTCCAGGACAGACTGCTGAGGCCTCTGCTTCCTGGACACCAGGCCCGTCTCCATGGCATCATTCGGCCGAAAATAGACAAGGGGTTTATTTCAAGATCCAGGGAGAAGAAACAGAGAAATGGGGAGATGATTAAAATGAGAGGCTGATGAGTGTCTCTGCAAATTCCAGAACCAACCTCACTCTTCTACGAGTTTTCAGGCCGCTCCCCCCACCCACCCTGATGTTGCTCCCCGATCCTCCTGACCCACAGCGCTCAGCTGCTACACCTCCTCCCCTGGACCACAATTGTAATTCAGTTCTTGCTGTGTTCTGTCCATTGTTTTTTGTAACGTCCTTTATGAGACCATAAGGTTCCAGAGGAGAGGAGTCAAGAACGGTTCTTTTTCTATAGTGCCCCCATTCCTAAGTCTGAAGTGTGGCTTTGAAATAAATAGACTTGTCTCAGCTACTTGCTAGCGGTGTGCTAAGTCTCTTAACCACACCGCTTACTTTGGGGGGAGCTGTTTAAACAACAATTTTAAGACGCCCAGCATCATACCTGCCACAAAGAGAGAGAACTCTCACCGTGCACAGTCCCTGGAAGTGTGGACCCTGAATTCAGGCTGTCTTGGGTCTTGTGGCGGCTCCAGCGCTTATTGGTGTTTCATGTAACTTCCCTGTGCATCATTTCTGTGCCTTTAAAAAGGAGTCCAATCATGGTCCTTCATGTATAGTGTTGTTGTGAGGCTCGAGTGAGACAAGCCATAAAATGTGCTTAGTAAAGTGTCTGGCCCACAGTAAACTCCAGCAGAATTCTTCGTCGCCTTCGCATGAGAGGCTAAATTCAGACCAGCTGAAAGAACACACACCATCTGAATCTGCTCCGTCTTTCAGGAACGTTTTCTGAGTCTCTTTTTAACTTAGTTAACTAAATGAGTATCTCCTCGTTGCCCACTCTTGTTCTTTTATCACCGCACCATCCCTCCTCCATCCCTAGAATATTTCTTGCCCTTGATTGTCACAAAACAAAGAGTGTAGGCACGTTCTGATAAACTAGCGACGATGGAGCACCAGGACTTTTACATACATGAGGGATGACATTGTTCTCCCCAGCTGCCATCCTTTCCCTGCCATAAGCCAACAACAGCCAAAGAGCCGAGACGTCTGTTCAGGCAGCTCAGCACCCCCTGCTAGAGGAAGGAGATTGGGGCCCTCTTTTGGCTCTTGGGTGAAAGGAAAGGGACAATGCAAATATGAAAGCTCTCCCAGCTTCCCACACTACAAATGCAGCTCCTGGTATGTGGGATGTTCTCTTCTATACTTGACTCTGACAGCTGAATGCCACATGACGCTCCAGCCCACAGTCAGCATCCCCTTCTCAGAATTCTTATTATGCTCCTGGTCTAATTTGGAATTGCTGACATCTCGCTCACATTCAGACTTTGTGTTATTCTATCTGGTTTCCTCAGCCACCCCTGTAATCAAGTCCCTTGTTTGTACTAAATTTTCCACGTACCAATTACACTTGGGTAAACATCCTCCTAATAGAGGGCCTTAAACTTCACCTTGACTTCCATCCCATTTCTGAGCCTGTGAAAGAAAAACCATGGTCACTGTTTCCAGATGAGGGTGGTGAAAGCAGATGTTCTAGAAGAGTCTTTAATAGAGGAAAGCATGTACCAAGTGCCTACTCAGAGCCCTGATTTCTCACAGAAAGGAGGGAAAGGCAGACAAGAATACATCCCCAGGGGCATGAGAAGACACATCCGTGTCTTGGCCCTGAGGGGAAGAAGCCCCTATGCAAATGGCCCAGACAAGATCCAGAGATAGGTCTGTGAATAGATCTTCTCATTACAATCAGCTATACATCTACCTTCTTTCCCGTCAGGAGCATCGAGTATCTTTCTGTTGGCGATCATTTGTCACTTCTCTGTCCAGCTTTCAAAGACTGTCCATCACTGATGATATCTTTTATTTCAGCGCCCTACTCATTAGTGGTTGGGTTCTCTCATCTTCGTCCCTTCCTTACTGATGCTTTCCACTCAAAAGGTGATAGAATGTCTTGGGGCTAGATTGCGCTTTGGCTGAGACAGGAGCTTTTCACTGCTCTTTGTGTTTGGTGGGAAGAAAGACAAATGCAACAGCACAGTGTTTTTCCTTGGACTTTGAAGAGATAATCAACTTCCCTGGGTCACTAATTCATAGAAGAACCAGATAGAAGTGGGCAGGATGTCTCTGGTCAGAAGCCCTCGGTGGCATTCAAATAAGGCAACGTGAGTGGTCTGAAAGCCAGCATCCAGGAGAAACCCCTGACCAGGGAGTAGTTCACAGATTCACTGGAAGTGAGCTGCAATCGAAGACAGTGAGACACACACAGCAGGGTACTTATATTTTGAATGCTGGGCACAGAAAAGTGAGGCCGAATCTGATGAGCAGCTGCACCTGCAGCAGCGGCAAGATAGATAGATAGATAGATAGATAGATAGATAGATAGATAGATAGAGTCTGTAGGAGACAGTGAGACAGACTCAAAGTTTTAATTTAGAAATCAGCCAAATCATAGTCTGAGTCTGATGCTCGTCTTCTGATCTACCAAGTGGCAGGTGGGCAAACAGATTCTAGGGAGCTATTTTCTCTTCTCCTTGTGAACACAAGAAAGGGAAGCATATTTAGTAGACCGCAACAATATAAATTCTGGAAGCAGCTTTTGAGGTCATCATTACTCCCTGCACATGTTTTAAGTGAAGAAATCAAATAGCAGATAGTGTGCGTGACATGCCCAGGGCCACCCATCTGCCAACGGCAGGCTGAGATTCCAGCTCAGGACCTCTGACTCCTTATCCACTGCTCTTTGAGGTCTACAGGATTCCCATCTTTAGGACAATACTAGAGGAAACTTAAAAATTACCATTAAAATAATTGCCAGTTTTGTGTTATGGGTACCCAGTATTATAGCAATATCGTCCTGTAGCCAGTCATGTACTCACCCAGCAATGCATTTGGAGTCAAGGTTACAATGTCACTAACTGTAGTTTAAGTGCATGATGCTTGACCATGTTAAAGTCAGAGAAGGAGGCAACTAAGACACTGAATGCACATTGGAGAAATCAGTACAGGAACCTCACATCTCGACAGACGACTGGGATCTCAAGTCGGCTTCTAAAACAAACAACAAGAATAGTCAAAAAAATCACCCCTCAGAAGACACTATTGGATACCACAATACTAACGCTCAGCATATCCCACACAAACTGCATTTGCTCCAATTTCGGAACAGATTGCTCTTTCTTCAGTTGAACACCAGACGAAGTGGTGAGTTGGCTTGCATTCAGGGGCAATGTTGTATGAAAAATATGTATCTTTAAACACTAAACACTCAGCGGAGCGAGAGGCTCACTCCGTGGGAAACACGAGGGAACGCGCTCCCAGGGGAGAAGAGCAGATCGGCCCCGTGTCGGGCTGCCTCGGACCATATGTTTCAGTGGAGTGACTGGCAAGTCACCTGCAGTTTTTATTCTCTTCCCTTCTTCTTCGCTTCTCCCTATCGTTGCTGAGCTAGAGTCAGATTTGCCCAAGTGAAACGTGTATTGGGACTTCGCTGAACTTCTCTGAATTTAGCCAGTTTGGTTAGCTGCAAGTCACTGGCCCACAATCAGGAAGCTACCTATATACTCATGAACTTCTTTTTGTGGATTTCTCTGCCAAAGAGCCTCTGTGCTTCCGATCTCAGCTGCATTGATCGCTGAAGCAATCGTATGGTGAAAATTCTTTTCAAGGTGGTGTGATTGGGGGTCCAGAGAACTAGGTTCTAATCCTGCTTTTGCAATGAACTAGCTGAGAACCTTGTACCGTTTGTCTAACCTCTGAACGGCGCCTTCTTCATCTTCAAAGAGAGGGCTCACAAAAGATATCTAAGGCAACTTTTCATTCTAAATTTATGATAGGTTACTGCAAGTACTGGGACAACCAAAAATAAAACACAGGTACAAATGAGTAACATAATACCGCTCCTTCCTTCTTCCTTCCTTCTCCCCCTTTTCTCTCCTTTCTTTTCTTGCATCTCACTCCCCTCTCCTCCTTATTCCTCCCTTCCTCTTGTCACTTACCCTTCCATCCCTCCCTCCCTTCCTCCTTTCCTTTCCTCTTCTTCTTCCCTTCCTTCTTTCCCTCCTTCCAAACTATAATTAGGTACCTATTATGTGCTAGAGACTATGTAGGCCCCAAGGATACAAAAATAACCTTGAGATTAGAACATACTGTCTCTTGAACCTTAAAAAGTCTCCTCACTTATCTTAAATGCAACTGAACAAGTCCAATCTAATACTATTATCATAGAATAATTCAGTGTGAAGTTTCTTTGGAAAATCACATCCTTTATCCAATCTGGATAAAGATAAACAGGGACTCAGACAAAAATTTTCCTAAACCGTATTTTCTAGAGCTGCCTGTGCTCTATTTACTGATAAAGAAACACAGGGGCTGAAGTTCCTAGCATAGTGTACAGGGCCATGGGGAATCTTCTTCTTACGTCCCATTCCCCTGCAGGGCCAGAGCAGGAAGACGGGTGGTTTACGAGAGCCTGGGTGTGGAGTCAGACCTCGTAGCTGTACCGCTTACCAGCTGAGTCATCCCAGATGCATAGCTTCACCTCCCACGGTTGCAGAACCGTGGTGAGGCGTGCTGGCAAAGAGCCTAGGGGAGTGCTGCACCCACGACAGGTATCAAACAGAAGGTAACTGAGCATAATTATGAGCCTAACTCACGGGAAAGAAACTCACATTCACATTGCACCTGTCACGTGTCAGGGGTTGTATTATTAGGCTGCGTCATGCTACAGTGACAGATTGATGTCAAAGCGTACAATGGCCCGAACAAAATAGAAGTTCATGTCACTCATCTAAGAACACAGGTGGATGTTCCAGGTTGGCAGCTGGCTTTCCTCCACGCGGTTATTCTAAGGCCCAGTCCCCTTTTATCTTGTGCTCAGCGTCACCCTCATCATCACATCTGACAGAGACAGGGGAAAATAGGCAGCCCCGCTTCCTGAAAGCCTTGGTCCGAAAGTGATAGAGAGCATTCCCGTTCTCAGTCCACTACTGAGAAGTCCTCACCAGGCCACCTCTGGCTGTAAGCAGGAGCTAGAAAATGTCACTGCTGGCCACTACCCAGATGTGACTATATCCCAACGAAGGACAGCCGAAGGTTGGTGCCCAGCTCATTCTCTGTCGTGGTGACTTTGACGGTCAAGCCACTTAAATTTATGATGTAGGTATCATTAATCCCCATCTCACTGCTAAGAAAACTTCAAATCAGCCAGTGAGTAACCTTCCAGGTCACTGCAATCCAAGGCCAGGTCAGGCATTCCCCTAGCCTCACCTCACTGCGGCCCCATGAGGCAGAGTTCACAGGCTCCAGAGGGTTGGGGTGGGCTGTACCTCCACAGAATGCCCCAAAGCGGTATTAATTAACATGTACAATGTGCATTTATAGCCTTCCTTTATAAATCAGAACATCTGGCAACTCTGGGTCTTTATTCTAGCAAAGCAACAAGTGTCTGAAGATGGCCACCACCTTTGATGCTTTAGATGGGTCACGTGCCATCCAGGTCACTCTCCACTGTCCCCTCTGTCCCTGGTTTATCCCTGCCCAACCTCACCCATTAACATCTACCTAGACTCTCTAGGCATTTAAATCTGACACCTCTGCTTTGGGAGATGGCTTTATGATGTAATTTCTTGACAGGGAGAGTCAACATTTTGCTAAAAAAACAAACAAACTTGTAATAATCATGCAAAGACTAAAGTAATTAAATATATATATTGAAACTGCCAGAAGCTATTTAATACTTTTCTGTGCTTCTCTGATTCTGTGGCTCTCCTCACTCTCTCTCACCTCCGATGTATCATTCAGTCCGGATGCACAAGCCCATCTGAGTCAATTCCCCGCAGCCCGGCCCGCAGACACACACGCGCTCTCCTCCTCTGCACGACTGCCTCTGTGTTCTTTCCCCAGCTCCCTCCCTCCCTCCCTGCACTTGTCTCCACTCCTCAGGGCACTCCCAGCAATAGCTCGGCATCTATCGGTTTCATTCATCTAATCAATGTGTCAGCTCTCTGTCATCAGAGCCCAGAGAGTTTAGACGCCACGTTCTCGAGACCAGAGTTCAGTAAAGAAGCTGGCAAGCAGAGGCCCAGGGACTGAGAGGGAAGCTGGACACTGAGTGCAGAGGGGAGAGCAGAGCACGGGCCGAGAATTCACCGCCTCAGAGGGCTTGGCCCCCGACCCTGACGCAGGGCACCTCAGAGGGTGGGGAGTGACCTGCAGGACAACCCCAGTCACACTTAATGAAATGCCATTTGCATTCAGAGGCAAAACTCTCTGACTCACCCACCAGGTTCGGCTTAGACCACACAGAGACTGGCAGCCTGGAGGGTGTTCACAAAATTCTCGATTTCTAAATGCATTTATTGTTTGGGTTTCCCAAGGGCATGCTATGTTTTATTCATCTTTATTTCAAACTTTATTCCCCGGCTTCTTCAGCTTAATTAGCTGCTCAGAATGGTGTGTGTAGAAGCAAAAATAGAAAAGAGCTCCCGGGTCCAAAGGGCTAGGCCTTAAAATAATAGAGACCTAGATTTGATCCAATGCATACACAAAATTTGACAAAGCAGTCACAATATAAAACAGCAGCTCCCGGTAACTTCTTCAAGTTTAGCTTCTTCGGAAGTTGACTCCACTCCGTTTGCTTCCTTCTCGGAGGTCTCTTCGGCCCTCTCCACAGGATCTGGAACCGCGTCATCACCATCGTCATCCTCTCCTGTGGCGAGCGGGGCTTTTCCATCCACAGGTTGTTCGGGCAGAGCTCCGGCCAGTCTCCTTGAACCAGCCCGACTGTCTGCACCGACCTGGTTTAAGATGCTGGGCAGCATTTCCGTGGGCTGCGTTGTCTCTGCGTGGCCCCAAATGGTGAAAGTGCTCCCTGCCAGAGATGCCTGGACTTGAAGGTGGTTCCAGTGATCACTGCCCCTTTGGTTAGGAACATATTTACCTCTCCAATGCCAGAGCTACTGTTTACCCCGAACTTCCGTAAGGAGCACTGAAGTTTTATTTTTATCACCTGCTGTAGCATTCCGTGAACCCCCTTCTGCTTTCTACAAGCAGTTCCTTTCTTACCAATGCGCACGTGTGCCTGCAGTTGGGCGAGTTTCTCTTGGTTCTTGATCATTTCTTTCAACCTGTTGGGAAGAAAACAAGGCCGCGTGGGGGACTAGGGCTGGCGCTCAGGGGTCTTGGGCAGACTGGCTGCAAACAAGGGCGTACACACAGGGACGCGATGACAGCTCCGAAGGGCGTGATCTTTTAATAGTCGCCTCACTGTGTGCACTTTCTATCATCAACCGGAATCTTCATTTAACTTTCTAATTAGTCATTCTTCTGCCCTCACTGCCTTAATCTTTGAACTCACCAGGAAACCCTTCTAAGCAAAAGATCAAGAAAACCTTATTCCCATTGTCACACAGTGTGTTCCAAAATGAGTCCCACTCGTTCAGCAAGAAGCTCCTAACGGGAAAGTCTGATGCTCCTGCAGTTTTTGCTAAAGCTGCCTACTACATGGTCCTTCAGCATACCCATGGCACCGATGAAGTTAGATCAAGATAAAATGATGTCTCAGTTAACAAAACAAAAAACGCTTAAATGTAACTCCAGATTTCCCACTCTTACTCTATTAGAGAATCCCACCCCTCCCCTCCTTTATCGTGAAGCACCTGGCCATGTTTGCTGGTTTGAGTTCCATGATAAATATCATAGGAAATTTTTTCCCGGCACCAAGATGTGTTTTTATTAGATGGAAATTCTTCCTTGCTTTTTGTGGCCCTTTTCAACCCTACTACACATTGCGGGAGAAGGAATGTTTGGTTACAATTCTTTGTCACTTTCTGCATTCGTAACTTTTCAGTTCTTCTTATGGAAGATGACTTAGGTCCTGACCATGTGGCTTGCCCTGACCAGTGGTGTGTAACAGATGACACTGGAGCAATGGCTGGAAATGGCCTGTGTAGCTGAGCTTGTCCTCCTGCACTTCTGCAGGGACCAGGAGAAGAACATGCGCCAGCTAACCCACTGGTCCCAGAAAGAGGACGAGAGACACAGGAAACAGAGCGGCCCCAGCCACCCCACAGACCGCTGCCTGCAGCAGGCTTTCCCTCCCGACCAGCAAAACATGATTCAGAAAGCAATGCCTGATGGGTACGACTCTGAGTTTTTGAGGTGGTTCGTATGCAGCTCTAGTTGGTTAATGTAACAGGCTAGGTCTTATTCTAGAATATGTTGAGCTACAAAAGAGAAAAAAATGAAAAGTGCTCTGCACCTTCAGTGACCACATAGTAAGACAAAATAGAAGTGAACAACTAGTAATAATTCAAGACAAAACAAAATAAGGGTGCCGAGAGAAGTACCGTTAACACATTGTGGGAACAGAGAAGTAAAACCAATGCTAACCATAAGCTCCTAAGCAAGAAGATAGAATTTAAGGTTCTTACAGGATTAAAAGGATTGTATTAAAAGAAGAAAGGAAGAGAAAAGGCATTCCAGGATAGTGGGAGAGCATCCACAAAAGGAAATGTTCACGTTTTCCCTCTCAGGGGACAGGAGTGTTTTCTCATGTATGTTCATTGGTATCCCTTGTTTGCAACAGAGAAAACTAGGCAGCCACCCAAGCTCACATAGCTTCTATGTGGCAACACTGAGTTCTAGAACCCAGGTCTCCCAACTCTAATTCTGCACCCCTGTTCTATAGGTGCTTGCATACCCTGGTGTGGAATGGAAAAGCAAAACTAGAAAATTAGTTTGCTGTTGTGTGTAGGAGCAAGCACACGGGTCCAGGAGTGGGCACATAAAGTGGATATACGCCCTGCTGGTCATCATCAGTCACAACAACTAAGACCATGATAAGAATATAAACTGCAATAGCTATAATAATTGGCATTCATCACTCACCTACCATGGGTTAGATGCTGTTGTAAGTGCTTTTTGTATGTCATCTGTGCTTCATAATAATGACCCTATGAGGAATGCACTATCACTAGTCCCATTAAACCAGATAAGTAACTAAGGGACTGAGAACATGGTCATTTCTCATGGTCATACCGTAGGTGGGGAAATTAGACACAAACCCATCCTTTTCTATCTCAGGAACCTGAGTTCTAACTACTGTGTTCAACTATAGCAAAAAATTAGAATCCTTTCTGGAGCTTTTCACTGATGCCTACATCCTGCCCACACTCATTAAATTAGAACCTCTGCTCATGGAGTCCCAGGGACCAAACCACCTTAAAAGCTTTCCTTGTGTTTCGTTGGTCCAGCCAGTGTGAAGAGCCACAGTTGGAGCAGGGCCAGGTCAGGGACAGGTGGGCTAGCTGGATCCAGAGTGTTCCCAAAGAGCAAGAGACTCAAACAGCAAATCAACGAGACAGAAGCCAAATGGGGTAACGCTGGCCTAAGAGTTATAAATCAACTGGAAAAAAGCTTGGAATTAACTTACTGCCAAAGCCAATGTTCTTAATGGAGAAAAATGTCCAGAATAACCCACTAGGGCATAACTGACCATACAATGAACAACCAAAAATACAAAAAATACTAGATTGCCCTTGGGCTCTTGGGCTAAGAAGGGGAAAGCACTGATGACAAATTCTGCCATCTTTTCTGGTCTGATTCAAAATTCTGAAATGGTCCTGGTTAGATTTTGGCATCCTCTCACTTTACTTTCTTGTAAAGAATTGTCTTGTGTGCCTTTCACAGGTGCCTAACACCAACACGCCTCCTCCCTTAGCTCCCCTCTGCTGTGGACACACTCAGATCCCCAAGGTCACTTGATCTGTGATAGGCAGGTCTACCCCTACATGATATCATTCCCTGAGCAACCCCTGCTCTCATGTAAAACTCTTCACTGCAGCTGGACACCAGCTCAGAATCCTCAGCTGAAGGCAGGTCCAGAGAAGGAACAAGCACTGACGTTGGGGGGGGAGGAACAGATCAGTTTGCCACCTTGGCCTGAGAGCTTGATCAGGTGGGAATGAGGCGGGAGAACAGCTCCAGCACCGGCAGAGGTTGAGTCGGAGCAAGAACGTCCGGCTGCTGCAGGCACAGGCTTCTCCTGCCTCCCCCATGTACGTAACTGCTCCTGGACCTTTCTCTGTCCATGACCAGGGATGCTCGCTCAGTTTCACTTGCCGAATCAGACCTCACACTCACACGTTTCTTTGTTCACTCAATTTCCAGAAAGACCTCCTGCTGTAGGTTCAGCAACACATATAGAAGATGAAGTCCCTCAATTTGTCAGAAGATAAAAATTGAAGCTCAAAAATGGAAAGACGGTTCGAATTTTAAAATACTAGTGGGAAGGGACATTGTCTCAGCTCACAACGTAGTACCTCAGGACTGGAATCATGTATTCAGCAAACAGTCGTGTTCTGAACACCTGCCGTGTGATAGCATCTAGAAGTAGATACATAAATCATGGTTGGTATCCTGAAACTCTATAACCTAGAACAGAGAGCGACAAACCGCTGACTGCTGGCCAGATTGGCCCGATGCCTGTTTTACTAAATCAGCTTTATGGACACACACCCATGCCCATTCATTTCATATACATGCCATCCACAGCCACTTGTGCTATGGCCACAGAGTTGAGTAGTAGTGGTTACAGGAACTGCGTGGCCCACAAAGAGGAAAGTATTTACTCTCTCTCTCTCTGAGCCTTTACAGAAAATGTTTGCTGACCCCTGAGGTAGCAGAAGGAGGCCTAAGTGAAATGAAGTGCTTCAGGTGTTATTGTAGAAGTCTGTGTGGAGGTACATAGCGCAGGCCGCAATGAGGCAGGGCTGACTTCACAGAAAAGAAGAGGTCTCGGAAGAGATCCAAGCAGAGAGGCGGGATACTGTATGCAGACAGAGGTAACTGTGAGCACAATAATGGAGACGAGAAACAGCAGGTCTAGCGAGGGAACCATGCTCAGCACAACTGGCCTCTATGGTGGGGCGGTGGAGAGGAGGAAGAGTCAGCAGGGACCGGTGGGTGCAGGTGGGGGGTGGGTGGGGCCCCCTTAGGAGGGCTTCCATGCAAACCCAAAGCCAATGACTGTGCCCAGAAACCTCTGCGATTTTCGTGTAACAGATGCAGGCTGTTCTAAAAGCGGAATCCTGTATTTCTCTCCCAGGTTGCACAGCGCCCCTCCCCCAGCCCGGGGCCATTTCAGGCTCAGTAACCGTGATCCCTTTCTAGCGTAAGATGAGGGATAGTTTCAGCGGAGTAAATTGGATTTTTGTTCAGTGGATTTCTAGTTCCTGGCAACCAGGGAAACAGCTCGGCGGGAGAGTTCCAGGGCCCCTGGCAGCAGATGAGCAGGAGATCTGGTTTGCTCTGGGGGCCCTGACTGGGCGGTTCTAAGGCAGTGGCATTGGGGGCCAGATCTCATGAGGGCTGAGTGCACATTAGCCAGGGAAGGAGCCAAAGACTCACGTGAGAACTTTGTCTTCGCATTTCCAAATTCCGAAACAGTGCTCCTCTTCATGGTGGGATTTCTCCGTTACAATATCACTGGGTCGACCTGGGACATGGAGACAGGACGGTCCCCACATCACAGGGTTGCTCTGAGGACAAAAGAAAGTAACACATGAAAGGTGGTTGACACAAGGTCTGGCAGAGGGTAAGCCCACAAGCAACGCTAGCTATCTCAATGTCTGTTTGTTTCTTTGTTTGTTTTGTTTAATTTTTGTTCTCTAAGCAAGGTGAGCTTGTCTTGCCTATTTATACAAACCTCCCCAGTGTCTAGCTAGAAAAGAATTTTGGTCCATATATTATTATGGAATATCAGTTGACACTTTTTTTGTTTGTTTGCTTGCTTGTTTTTGTGAATCTCAGACTCAGAAGCAATGGAGCTTCCCCTCTCACTAAGGGTGGGAATCCCTGTTTTCAAATCCCTGGCAGATGGTCTTCTAATACTTACTTGGATGAGGCCAAAGATCACTTGCCCCCCAGCTGGGCAGCTCTGGTTGGAGGAAAATTCTTCTCCGTATGGAGCTCAAATTCACTTTCCTGAAACAACCACCCCTTGGTCTCACTTCTCTGTCTTCTGGCTCACGTGGAATACGGCCTTTGCTCCTTCCATGTAACAACCCTTCAGATTCCCCGACAGTGGTTTTCCCACACACAGCCCAGACCATGGGGTGGGACCCCTCTGTGGTACCACCCTGCCTTCTCTCCCTGACCTTCAGCGACAGAGGTCCTTCACCACAAAGGTTACATCTTACTCATCTCTACCTCCCAGCACCCGGCACAGTGTCTCAGTTAGTAGGCACTCGGCAAATTGTTGCCAAAGAAAAGAATGCCTATTTCAAAGCATATTACTCTTCTAAAAGCAAAAGAGGACTGTAGAACATTTCAGCCAATTTTATTCCAAGCTCTAATGTGCATCAGAAAACACCACGGGGAGCTTAGTGATGGCACAGATTTCTAGACTCCACCTTTGAACCTCCAATTTCATCAATCTCGAGTTTTCCTGGGCATTTGTATTTTTTATCGAACACCTTGGACAAACCTCAATTTGGTGGTCTTCTGACCACCCTTGGAGAAACACTTCTTCTTAAGCACTCCAGACAGCAGACCATCCAGCTTTTATTAAACCCGGTATTTGGAAGCAGCAGACACATTTCCACCGCATGTACTTGGAACAACTTCACATTTGCTCTCTTATTATTATTTTCCCCTTGCAGCATTTTTTCCTGGGTCACCCAGCCATAGCTCCCCTCCCATGCTGAGAGGTAAGTATGCTCCATCTATTACATTCTTTTCAGACCTCCTAAGGAGGTAATTAGGCATTGCAATTGATTGCAATTTATTAATCAGAGCAGGATGTTATGGAGTGTGGGGGGTGGGAGGGGAAGCACAGTGCAAGTCTACTATAAATGCTAGGCAAGTGCAGACTGACGGGGGAATGAGGCAAAAATAACCACCGAATCACGGGATGTTTTAAGCTGATTCTCTATTTTACACTGCGGTGTCCTGGTCTATAAAAGGAGAATACTGAAACCTGGTTGGTCTACCAGCACAGCCAGCTGGGAGGTCTGTGCCATAAATATTCATTGAGTGCTTACCATGTAGCAGACCCTGTCCTTAGTGCTAAGGATGCCTGAGAGGAGAAGACTGAATCCTTGCCTCACAGAGAGATAAAAATGTGTAAAGACATACATGTGTATTTATACCACACAGCCAGTAAGTCAAACTGAATAATGGGATAGAGAATGAGGCAGGCACGTGCGCAAGTGAGGTCTCCTATTCCGCAGGAAGGTCAGGGGTTGGGGGGCGCAGAGTCTCCAAGGAGGCAGCATTTAAGCAGAAAGCTAGGTGACAAGGAGGAGAAAGTCACCTGTAGGTCTGTGGGAGAACGCTTCAGGAAAAGGGAACAGTCGCAGAAAAGGCAAGGTGGGTGTGGGGGGAGGAGGAGTGGACTCCTCTGAGGGAGGAACAGCGGGAAGACCCCCACGCCTGGAACCGAGTGAGAGAGTGAGGAGAGTGGCAGAGGCAAATGGGTCACACAGATGGACGCACGGGGGGACGCGGTCTGTGATGGGACAGTACTCCCGTTACGCAGTGACGAGCCCCCCAGGACCTGAGCAAACACCCAGTCTGTTCACTCAGCAGGTGGGAGACACAGACCCCGGGGGGTTAACAGCTCTGTCTTAGTTGGGGGACTGGGACCCAGGTCTCCTGTTGTGTCAGAGCTTCTGTTCTCATCTTTCCTGATTTTCTTCTTCATTTTCCTCCATTTTCCTTCCTTTCTTTTTTTTCTTTCCCACTCTGCTACCTCTTCCTTAGAGTTCCCTTATTTCTCCTTCCTTTTCCCCTATTCTTTCCCCTTTTCCCCATTGCACTGGCTCTCTCTTCCTCTACATGACCTCAGCTTTCCTAGCTCCATCACGTGTGGTCAGGGTTAGGTCAAAACAACACGATTTATTCCCCCGTGAAAATGGCTCTGACCTGCAGGCCTGTGCTACTCAGGTTATTTCAAATCTTGACATCTGAGAATCTCAAAACTTCACTCCCCTAATCCTCTCTCCACTCCCTTTGAAAGCATCTTGTTAGTTTGGCTAAAAACTTCCTTTTCCTAGTGTCTGCCATTCAAGCCACCTCCAGGATCACAGGAGCCGTGTGTCTGCACCCCACCATGGGGTATTTGGTACAGAAGGCGCAAGGCAAGACCGGGGTGCAGCAAGAGCCAAACAGAGCACCTGATTCAACAGGGCAAGACTTCAGTGCAAGTCACTGCTATTAGGGATGGGGGAAGATAAAGACTGCAGACGCCCCATAGGAAACTCTGCCTCCTCCATAGAGGTCTCTTTGTTCATGTGTAGCCATTTCTGAATGCAGCTGTCTTACTTCAGCCCAGATGCTTGTGGTAGAGGCTAGGGCATGGTGGTGCTCTGTGCAGTGATGTCCGTGACCCGAACAGATGTCGGATTTCTAAACTGTGAGTGTTGAAGCAACGCCCTGTGAGTTCATCACAGCCCCTCTCCCAGCGCACATCCCCAAGCGAGTCCTAGCGAAAGTCCCTGGCCATTATATTCCAATTTCACATTTCTAACCACGTAGCTAGAAAATGCAGAGCTGGCATCTGTAGAAATTGATTTTTCTTTTTCTGTAAAAAGAATCCTTTGCTGTCACAACAAAATATATTCTTTTCCTTAGGAAAAAAAAGTAAAAGGAATTACTGGGAGGACTTCCATCCTGCCAAACAGCCGAAGTCAGTCTTTCACGCAGCTTTGCAGCTCCTCCAACCCTCTCTGCCGCTGCTAAAAAGAAGAGCTATGTACACATAAATGAGGCTGTTAAAATTAGCAACCCATAATACACTCCCATAGCTAATGTTCCTGGGACTCAGTTTACTCTTCTGCAAGATGAGGGAGGCGACTATTTGTGGGTTTGTAGCCACCTTGTCATCCTATTCCTTCTAGTTTCTTTTTTTAATTATTTTATTGTTGTTCCTTTACAGTTGTCTTTATTTCCCCCCTACCATTCCCCCCTACCCTAGCCAGACCCCCCTCCCTCCCTTGCTTCCACCCTGCCCCTTGGTTTCATCCACATGTGCTTTATAGTAGTTCCTGAAAACTCGTCCCCCCATTAGCCCTCCCCCCTCCCTTCTGCCTTCTAGTTTCTCAGTCCTTTACATCAGGAATGATGGTACGTGGGAAACAGAATAAGCCTCAGACTTCTCTCTATGCTCACCGATGAGCAAAGAAAGGCTGTTCTATGTCTTTCAATCTTGATGTTATCAAAATTATATGTTTTTCATGCAATTTCAGAGGGAGTGAGAAAGAGACTGAAGTTGGGTTGTGGGTTGCTATGAGATGCTGGAAGAACTTCATGACGGTTTGGGGATTCAGCTCTGAAGCTTGACTACATTTATAAATAGTGTTAGAGTTCCCTTATTTCTCCTTCCTTTTTCCCTATTCTTTCCCTTTTCCCCATTGTGCTGGCTCTCTCTTCCTCTACATGACCTCAGCTTTTCTAGCTCCATCACGTGTGGTCAGGGTTAGGTCAAAACAACACGATTTATTCCCTCGTGAAAATGGCTCTGACCCGCAGGCCTGTGCTACTCAGGCTGTTTCAAATCCTGACACCTGAGAATCTCAAAACTTCACTCCCCTAATCCTCTCTCCACTCCCTTTGAAAGCATAGTGCTAGTACAAGGGAATTTGCTTTATAAAATGTGTATGCTTAAACAAGGTACCACACACTGTCAGAGAAGTTCAGCAAATCCTCACCCAGCACACAGTGATAAAACTGGGCGGAATTGCTAAAACCAACACTGTCGAGTTTTATAAATTGATCGGGCCGCATAAGAAATTGAGAAGCATTTATTATTTTTTAATTTTATTTTTATTTGTTTATTTATTTTAGAGAGGGAAGGGAGGGAGAGAGAGAGAGAGAAACGTCAATGTGCGGTTGCTGGGGGCCGTGGCCTGCAACCCAGGCATGTGCCCTGACTGGGAATCAAACCTGCAATGCCTGGTTCACAGCCCGCACTCAATCCACTGAGCTACGCCAGCCAGGGCGAGAAGCATTTATTGAAGGAAAACTACTAAACATCTGTAATGACAGTGAGAGTCACTGACTTTGTAGGCTGTTCCCACCGCCCCTTCCAGCTCCCTGGCACGGTACCTCGCCTGTGGCCGGGCTGAATGTGAGAACACACAGCTCTGCTCTCACGGAGGGCTGCCTTGGCTTGGAGCGGCGCAGAGAAAAGCCATGTGCTCAAGGGCTTTGTCAAAACGAAGGGTGAATTCAGTACCAGTCGAGGAGGACAAACAGCACATCTGCCCGAGGCTGTGCCACTGACCAGGCCAAGCAGCAGATGAGCCAGAAAGGTAGTAAGGAAGCAGGGGGAACCAGGCGGGCAGGAAGCATGTTGATGGTAACCCAGATGTTTCTGATGGTCTAGAAGGCTGTGTGTCCACTCAGGAAAGACAGGAAAAGAACCCAGTGATCTGCTCATCCCTACCTGAATGAATATAAAGCCTTACACGGGCTGAAATTAAAATGTGGGGGCACCGCTGACAAGTGCCTGAGTTTTGAAGCCATTCTGCCATCTACACACAGAGCCATCAGCAAAGTAAGGAAGTCTCAGGGGCCTTAAGCACGCCCTCTGGCCCGTCCGCGGCTGATCACAAACCTATGCTGATCAGCGACAAACCTAAGAAGGCCACACTTCAAAGCTGAAAAAGGGCAATAAAATTTTTTAAAATAAAAACAATGAAAAAAAGCTTAAAAAAAAGAAAAATAAGCTAAGTGGAGGCAATGGTGTTCCACAATGCAGGGTAAACAGATTTGCCAGAAGCCAGTTCACTGAACAAACAACTGTCACAATCCATCCCTTGGGGGAGGGGAAGTCAGAATCCAGAGGGCTACAACACATTATCTAAACTGCCAAGTTTCAACAATAACAAAAAAAAACACTAAAAGTGCAACATAATAGGAACGTTTGACCAATATACAGGAAAAAAGCATTAGTAGAAATTGTCTCTGAGGGAATCCAGATGTTTACTTTAACAGACAAAGATTTCAAAGCAGGTGTTGTAATAAACGTATTCAAAAAAGGAAACCACGCATAAAGAGTTAAAGGAAAATACGACGGCAATGAATCACCAGATGGAGAACGTTGATAAAAAGATAGAGAATATTAAAATGAATAAATTAAAATTCTGAGTTACGTGCACAAAACTGAAATTTAAAAATACGCCAGAGGGGCTCAGCCATTCTGGAAGTTCATTTCCCCTCGGCTCCTCATTTTTCTCAGCGGAGTATATTGACTGACTGTCTCCCACCAATTTGAAATGCCTTCTGTTTCAAATGCAAAATCTGCCCGCGATTTGAGGTTGACTTCTGGACTCTGTCCTGGTTCATTGTTTTTCTGTCCAACCCGATGGGTACCATTCTTTCAGGTTATGGTTTCCTGATAAGCTTGGTTTTTTTCTGTATATATTTCTTTTTACGAGTCTTTTTTCATACGGTGCCTCCGTTCTTTCCTAAGGAAACTGATGTATTTATTCCCACATTGTAGGTCCAAAACCCGGAGAGCGGGAGACGACCTGCGCTGCCCCCGGTGAGTGCCGCGGTGGGGACTGGGTGTCGGGTGCATCAGCCTCCACCTGGTAGTTTTGTTTTTGTGTTGTATTTTTGTACGTGTGTAGATTTTGTATTGCATTTGCGTTTGCTCTTTTCCAGTATTTTGTAACAAAAAAATCAAAACCCTGTTTGAAATGTTGAAGTGTCGGTTGTGAGAAGTGTGCCCCAGGGCGTTTGCCTGAGACAGCACGTAATACAAAGGATGGAAGGCTGGACTCCTGCAGCTGGGGGTGGGGGGGTGGGGGAGGGCGCTACACCAGTTGCGGAAAGTAAAAGTTAGAAAATTGCAAAGTGGGCGTAAGATTAGGGGGCAGGGTCATGGTCCTTTTATAAAACTTTTCATTTGAAAGTAATCTTGAACTTACAGAGACATTGCATGAATAGTTAAGAGCACATTGCCCAGATTCACCTCACTAACATTTTGTTCCATTCGTCTTCTCTCTCTATATACACATCACCACTCTTCTTCGTAAATGCTGAGAAGTAAATTCCATGCACTGTCGCCCCGTGTCTCTAAATACTTCAGGGTGTGATTCCTAAGAAGGGGTATGCTTTCGTCTATACCCTCAGACCTGTTCTCAGCTTCAATGAATTAAACAGTAATACAGGACTTTCATCTAATCTGCTGGCTGCCTTTCCTATCAATTTGCCCAATCATGTCTTTGATTGAACTGGCTTATTCTCTAGTGCAGCACCCGGTCTGGGATCCCATATTATACTTGCCTTTCCCGTCCAGGCGGAATATCTGTGAAAACTTCCCCAGCCTTTTTTCTACTTTTATGACATCACTGTTTTTGAGTAATGAAGTGTTTGGGCCTTCCTGGGAAAAATAAGGGCACTTTCCTCTAGGGAACTTGGCGAGCAGAGGGCCTTTCCTCATCAGAGAGGGAGCGGCCCCCTGCCCAGGACTAGGGATGGACAGAGACCCCACCACTGGAGTGTTTGCCTCAGAAGAGACAGGCACCTCAAAAAAGTAAACACCCAGACAGGACGAGCCCTTTGTTAAGGTAGATTTGTCCCAGGAGAAAATGGGAAAGTGAGCAAGTGGCTATAAAACCAAGTAGGTCAGGGTCAACATCCTAGCCATCGGGTCCAAGGCATCCCTACCTTCCATCCCTCCCATCAAGCCTGTGTCTCCCAGAAGGACCTACCCGCAGGTGCCAGGGGTGTCAGACCCCACGGGCAGCCCCCACGCTCTGCCCGCTGCTCTGCGTCGTGGCGCGTGCTGCCCCACAGAGCCCGAAGTCTCTGTCCACCCACGGAGGACCTCCTCCGAAGAGGGTGAGCTGCACTCCCTGACCCTCCACGTTCTTCTAAAAATGTGTTTGTTCCCATAAGGGAGGAGAGTCCTCCGTGTCTGCTGCGTTTGGGGTTGGGGTTTAGGGTATGCCGGAGCTCTGCTTAGACAGCAGGGGAACACCAGCCCCCAGCAGCAGCGCCTGCTTCTGGAAGAAGAGCCTGTTCACGGAGGGAAGTTGACAGCGGCCTTGCGTTCCCACTACCATCTGATGTTCCTGCATTTTCATCTGCTCCAATAGTCCATCTTTAAAACGTTTTTTTCATTCTTTCATTTTATCACTTAAGAATTTACCCTAGAAATTACCATAAAAATCTCTAAGAACCAGTGGAGGTGAGGACATTCATTCACATCTCCAGGCCAGACCCTGGCTCCGGCAGTCCTCCTGCTCCCTCCCTCTCCCTCACTCTCCCGAACTGCACGTAGCTGTGCGCTGTGCGGCACCTGGGGCGACACAGGCCCGATGGGGCCAGAAGTGCCCTGTGAAGAGCGAACGACAAGTGGCCTCATGGCTGGGGAGGCTGAGCTCTGAGTTCAGAAGGGTGGGAAAATCTCTGTCCTTCAGCCTCTTGATGGGAAGAGCGGACACCTTCACCCAAGACCTCCTCCCCTTCCTGATGAGGACTGGGGAGGTGGGCCTGCCGCCACCTCCTAGCTCAATGAAACGGAGAGCAGTCGAAGGCTTCTCCCTCCCCGCCTTGCCCAAAGCTCCCGGGGGCGGGTGTGTGTGTGTGTGTGTGTGTGTGAGAGAGAGAGAGAGTGGGGGGGGGCTGTAGAGTAGGGTGCTGTGGGACTTGTTCTCTCTCTGCCACAAATAAAAATATTATTTACAGAACCTCCCTTCCCATCTCAAGGTCAGAGGAGGTCCAAAGAGCTCTGTGGGTGGGACATAACTTTGCATGTGTACAGTGACTTCGGCTGTTAACTGTGAGGCACAGTGGACCTGGGGGGTTCAGGTGGGAGAGGTGCATAAAGCAATTTCCTTTCTCTGTTTCTCTTTTCTTCCAAATGGGAGAATACCACAGGGAAGGGGACGTAGGGTCCAGAGGGAAGTTCCCAGCAAAATTAGAAGCAGCCGCAGGACATGATATTCGCAGACTTGGACAAGACATTTCTTTACATAGTCAGGCACCTCTCAGTTCTGTCCCCAGCCATTAAGTACAACTGGATTTCTGCTTTCTCCACATAACGAGACAGCCTTGCCGTTAGGGGTTCAGGGATGGGAACATTTTCCTGGAAGTTCTGGCATTTGCATTACAGAAATGCACAGAGACAGCACCTCGTGGGCTTTGTGCGTGCGAGAGTAGGTATTTGGGGGTGTTGGTGTGATGGGGCCTGGGATGGCTGGGCTAAAGCTGAGGATCAGAGTAGTTGCTTAAGCATCTTAATATCTGGGATGCTCACCTATCTGCAAACAAACTTTGAACTCGACAACAATATCACCCTACTTGATGGGCACCTTCTAGAAAGAAGACCCTCCCCATGGAAGCTCTGCCCATGGCTTGGATAGATGCTGTCTTTGCAGGCGGAGGAACCACCCAGGCCTCAGTGGGGGGATGTTCATAGTGCCCAGGGAAAACGGACAAGATAGAGAAGAATGTGGGTGCAGTGAGTGGGAAAGGAGGAAACTGCACGAAGAAGGGAAGGATCGACCATCTGGAAGAAATGTGACATCCCCATTCCCCTTAGTCAAGACCTGCCTTGTGAACTTTGTGACCTTGATGAAACCATGAAAGATTACCTTCAGGGACACTCTCATGGACCACAGAGGTCCTGAATGTTTCCCAGAAGGTGTGGACTCCACCTCCACCCGCTGAAATCAGTGTGGGCCAGGGTACCAGATGGTCCTCGTGTTCACCCTCGTGTTTTTATGCCGGGACAACGGCATCAAAAGGGTTAGTGTAATGACAGCTGAGGACGAAGTTTTCAAAGAGGTGGGAGATACCTTGGAAAGGGGCAGAAGTTTTGGGGGGATATCCCCATGAATAGTGTGGAAGAAGAAGCCCCAGGAGCCACCCCGGACACATCGCTGCCAGTCTCCAAGCTTAGTGGGCATGCCAGGGGCAACGTGGCTCATCCGGGATCCACCCCGCACCTTCACCCTGACTCTCTGCTGAGTCAGGGGCCTAGAGAGAGAGGGTTCTAATGTCTAAGTCTTTGCTTATTTCTTATTCTCCAATCCCTCGCAGCTGAGTTTAAGTAACTGAGAGGCTTGTCTCCCGAGTTTGAGAGCTTCCCTTGCTCCTCCGTCTTATGATCCAGGTCCTCCGGCGCATCTTCCCTGTTAGACTGTGAGCCCCGTGAGGACAAGGCTCTCATCTCTCTCACTCTCTGTGGTGTCGCCTGCACGAAGGACAGGGCACAGAGCCTGGTAGGGAGTAAACGTGCAGAGCCCAGAACCGTTGTCTGAGTTGGTCCGCCTCTTTCTCCCCTCCCACCTGTGGCTCAGAGGAGGCCATCTGCGTCTGCAGACCTGCAGTGGAAGCCCTAGGGGAGAGTGCTGGGTTTTTGACGGGACACACAACAAGCTTTCATTTTCAGGTTCCTTTTTATATAAACATTGCTGCTCCTTGTGGGGAGCTAGGTGCCTGCGCCCTGAAGCAACACGTGGATCTCTCTGGATTTAAATTTCATGACTGCATTGCAGAGATTTCGTGGGTGGGAAGAGGATCCCCAATGTTGAGGAGCTGAGAAGCGTAGCTTCCCCAGCTCTCTGAGGCTGAAAATCCCCAGCTCTTTGCATCTCATCCCGGAGCTGTAAACTCATTATGCAGTGTTGCCTGCCACTCCTGGGAGGGATGAGGGCTCAGAGCTCCCTCTCATTACACACATGGCCACCCAGAGGATTCTTATTTGCGGCTTTCACTTTTCATTTGGCTTCTTCTGCAGCAAAGAGATTAAAATTAAGGACCCAAGAGAGGAATCGAAATATTAACAGCTTTTTGTTTGTTTTCATATTTCCCCTGACCTCTTCCGATGACAGTTGAAGGTCATAGGCATAAAGGTTAAGCTATGGGACCTTGTTTGTCACGACACCCTGGTTTGTCGTTATGCTCTGTATGACATTTGGCAAGTTAATGTGTCACAGTCACTATTTCTTCAGCCATAAAGTGGGACTATCAACACCCCTGACTGGGTTATTTTAAAGGAAAGGGAAACCCAGGTATCAGTTGTCTTCTCGTCCTGGGGATCCTTTGTCTCAATGGGCCGTCTCCATGCTCACCCAGCACCCTCTCAGATGCACGCCTCAGCGCCTGCTCAAGTTCCTCTGAAGAGCCCACTCACACAGGTGTCTTCACGATCACTGCCTATTTTATTAAAGTTTTTATACAGCGGAGAAGGAAGTTTATATTGCACAGATGCCTTTTTTTTTGGTGACTTTCCTTACTCGTGTTTGTTCTTTTAAAGACCCTCAGGTGAGCTGCCCTGGGTGGGAAGGGGGCAGGAGTGGCCCTTAGTCCACAGAGGGCGAGTCTGCCTGGCCCCTCTCATTTCTTTCCTGGGAAACTGGGGCTCCTTACCTTGCAATTGTGAGCAGAATGGGTTTCCACCCTCTAAACCCTTGGGACCGAGACCCTGAGGCTCTGAAACCCCAAGCAACTTATGACAGCAAGTTTCAAAAAATAGGCAAGTATTTCCAATGAGAAAGTGGTGTTCTTACTGTAAAGAGAATTTTAAAATCTCCCTGGGATCAGGCTGCTCGGATGATGTTCTGGTTCTGCAATTTATTTCCTAGCTCATGACATTGGGCAAGTTGTTTGCCCTTATTAAACTTCAATTTCCCTATTTGTAAAATGGAAATAAGGGAATTTACACTATCATTTTATGATTAAATGAAATAATTCCCCCAAAAGTGCTTAGCATAGGACCAGGCTTATAGCCCTCTAGGCATTAAGAAATCGTTATACAAAATGCCTAGTACCTAGCGGGCTTTCAACAAGGAGCAGTTGTTGCTATTTTGTAGGGTTCTGTATGAGTCAGATGATGTCAGGTTGTTATGTACATTAAAATCGTAGAGATTTAAAGCATTGTTGGGAAAATACAAATATTTTGAAAATATGTGGTCCAATAGGGAGCATTTCTGAACTCATCCAATTGGAACTGTCTGTGAAAAGAAATAGATGCGTTTTAGAAATGTAAGTTTTCCTGTGTCCAGCAACCTTTTAAATTTGGGGTGGGGGTGCATTATCTGCCCCGTGGCATCCCCAGACCAACGTGCCATCACTGTTTTTTCCTTACGAGGTAAGTCTGGGTTCATAGGGTGGACTTTCGGCAGAGCCAGAGACCTGACCAATAGGGTTCAGTTCCATGGGTCTCTATGAAACTTTAATTTCATAAGGCTTGTTGACATAAGAAACATTTAAACCTGTAGAGAATTTTTATGAGTTTGTTTTAGCCAAACTGATGACACTTGCTGGGAAGCAACATCTCTTTGGATTGAGAAAATGCCCCAGAGAATGGCAGTTTTGCAGTTTATTTTATACATTACAATCAAAAAAGGAGGCATGAGGAGGGTTGCATGAAATCCATGGGTGGTCAATTAGGGAGGCAAAAGAAAGTTCTCAGCGGGCAGACACAGCTGACAGCTTCTCCAGGCCTTGCTCCAGGGGCAGAAAGCCACCCAAAGGTGCATCCTTCTGATCAAGGCAGAGGCTGGAGATATACAGGTCCTGTTATTTTGGTGCTTCGTGGAGCAACTTGTGGGGTTGGCTGAGGTTTTGTTGCATCTGGACCCCAGTTGGATGCCTTCATCTGCCCAGTCCTTCTCCCAACTACCTCCCACGTGCACTGATCCCTGACAAATGTCCTGCAAGCCAAGCTTCATCTCAGTGTCTGCTTCTGGAGAACCCAGCCCATGACATATTATTGTGGACCAATATCCTTGACCCCTTAAGGTGGGGGGTGTCAAACTCATTTTCACTGGAGGCCACATAGCCTCGTGGTTGCCTTCAAAGGGCTGAATGTAATTTTAGGACTGTATAAATGTAAAGCTCCTTGCCCCTAGTTAAGGAGTAGTTACATTTAACAGTCCTAAAATTACATTCAGCCCTTTGAAGGCAACCTCGAGGCTGATGTGGTCCCCGGTGAAAATGAGTTTGACACCCCTGCCTTAAGGAATACCTAGGACCATGCTACACACTGTGTAGCTTATTAAGGAAGTGCATAGATTCTTGTCCACAAGGAACTCCAAGGGGAGGTCATACCCACACCCCCTTAAAATAGCTGAAGAAGAGTAACACCATTATTTATGTGGCAATAGGTGACTTTACATGATTACGTGACAAAATGAGAGGCAGGGAGAACGTTCATAGAAACTAACGGTCGTCCGGGTTGGTGTGGGGTGTTTTCAGAGAAGAGATAGGCTTGTGTGGGCTCTGACGTTTGGGAAGAATTAGGACGAGCATTCTACCATGCAGTTTTAAAAAGTTTCCCTTTTAGCCCTGGCCAGGTGGCTCAGCTGGTTGGAGCATCATCCCATATGCCAAAAAGGTTGCAGGTTCAATCCCCAGTCAGGACATATACCTAGGTTGCATGTTCAGTTCCTGGTCAGGGCATGTATGGGAAGCAACCAATCCATGTTTCTCTCTCCCATCGATATTTCTCCCTTTCTCTTTCCTTTCCTCTCTCTCTAAAATCAATGAACATATCCTTTTTTTTTAAAGGTTAGGACTTTTTAAAAATGGTTTCCCTTTTAGGTGGAAATAACCAAACCGGCCTTCTTAATCCATGATAATCAGACTATATCCAGCTACTGATCCCAAGAGTCCTTGCAGTTCTCCGGGAAGTTGCAAAGCCAGAGCCCGGAACTCATTGGAACTGCAGCAGGACCGGGGGCTGTGCCTGTCTTAATCCAGCTGACCGGGCAGCTTAAAGGGTCATCATGATGTGTTGAATGTGGAATTTGTTAGGCAGCCTTAAGGAGATTCTGGAAGGTATAGATAAGAAAGTTTGGCAAAAACAAAGTCTGAGCTCAGTTACCGCATGCTCTGAAATGGCCTCCCACACAGCTTCCTGCTCGGTTGTAAGTGTCAGACGGCAGGGACCATGTCAGACCAAGCCCTGCTTCCCCTTAACACACCCACACGAGGGCGGGAGGTTTAAAAGGCACTTGGGGAATGGGCCTGTGAATGAGCTGACCACGGGCAGAAGATAGCACTTTTCCATGCTGCCTTGCCCATTCATCCATTCAAGCATCCATTCAGCATCATTTATTGAAAGTGTATCTGCCAGAACCTACACTAAGCACTGCCCCCAGAGCTTACAAATGTCTAGTGGGTGCTGTAGACCACAAAGAATAATGTCAACATGCAAGGCAAAGTGGGGGACAGGATGTTCAACACAAGGTGGTAGGGAGGGTTTCTCAGATGAGGGGACAAATAAGTACAAGCCTTAGAACCAGAAGAAGTTGACCAGGTTGAAAGGCAAGAGGTAGGATGGGGAGGGGGTGGTCCTTTCAGTCCTGGGAGGAGACGGGGACAGGAGCGTGGCTCATTGGGACAACTGCAAGAAGGCCAGGGAGCTGGGGCAGACAGAGTAACTCAGGTGAAGGTGAAGAAGAGGAGGGGCCAGATCACACAGGAATAGAGTCAAGAATTTGAATTTTGACCCAAGAGCAAAAGGAAACTACTTACATTTTAAAAGTGATCTAATTACATTTAAAAGCACATTTATAGTGTCGCAGGTTCGATTCCCAGTCAAGGCACATGCCTGGGTTGCAGGCCATGACCCCCAGCAACCGCACATTGATGTTTCTCTCTCTCTCTCTCTCTTTCTCCCTCCTTTCCCTCTCTAAAAATAAATAAATAAAATATTTCAAATAAAAAGCACATTTCTTCTGCGTGGTGGCGGGGGTGGTAGGGAAAGGGGCATGGGGAGCTGCTCCCAGATGGCTTCGCCAAAGCGCTTGGAAGGCCAGGGATGATGGAGATTTTCTTTGTCTCTTTGCCTACTCTTTCCTTCTCTTTGTGGTGGCCTCCAGCACAGAGCTACGCTGCAGAGCTTGCCATAGTGTGTGCACATGCTGGTGAAGCTGATGATTCGCAAAGCTATGTTTTGGGGGATGCGTATCAGAAGCAATGGGGTATATCAAGCAGGAACATGGGTGTTGGTGCCAGAGATGGGACAGTTGAGTTTTGACTGATCGTCTTACCTTCCTTGATTTTGGGGCCTTGATTTTGTTCATCTTTAAAGACAATTAAGCTGCATCCTCCCTACTTTTCTTACATAAGAGAGGCGAGGAGACATGAGATAACAGACGACTTAGAGGCATAGTATTTTTGAAAAGATAGAACCATTTTCCTTGTAAAATATTAAATAACCAGGAAGACAAGTTGACTGCATCGGTGAGAAGTCAGAAAGGAGACGCAGTTTCACTGTTTTCAAGCACATGTGGTTATACTAAGTAGAGAAAAATTTATTTTTGACAGTATGCCACAGAATTTTTCATAAGGAGCAAACCGCAGTTCTTGGAGGAATGCCATGAGAAGCTCTCTTGGGGCGGCTGAGAGGCAGCGGGGAAGGCATGTCAGCCTTACCCAGAGCTGGTGACAGGGAGGGGAATTAGTTCGTAAGAGGGAAAACAAGAAAAGAGAGAGGGGAGGGGTGGGGAGGTGACAGAAAACTTTCCAGGACACAACGACACCTCTCTTAGCCACCTTGCAAATGTTCAGCTGGGTGACCTAACTGACACCATGGGAGTGGCTTTATTTTCCTGGAAATAAGAGAATGGGCTGGAGCCACAGTGGCTACAAGCGCTAGAGACAGAAGTCATCCGGAGGAAGCAAGCCCCAGGGAAATCCTAAAATTGTTGGTGCCGCTTCGGCCTTCCCAGAGCCACGGGAGAAGTTATTCAAATGCAGGTTGTTTGTCCTCCAAAAGGCAAGGAGGCCTGTACTCTGCCTCCCCTTGGTTGTAGGGGACAGCAAACAGATGTCATTACAGAGCACATTTAGATGGACAGGCTTCTTGGAATGAGCACATTTGGGAAAGCTATCGACTTACTTCAGACCAGTTTTCTTATGCAGACTGCACTACAGTCATCTCATGGGCATCACTATTTTCTCTGGCACATTTTTTCTTGCCAGAGCAGGGAAGGTTGCCTTCAGCCCAGTTCCTTCTCCAAATCGTGTAATTCCATGACACAGGACATTAGAAGTGTTGAAGGGCCCTGAGGACAGGAGGCGGCACAGCCTCATCCAGGGAGTGGCCCGCAGTGGACTGACTTGTGGGACTGAGGGGAAGAATGGGGACTTCACGCTCCTCACTGGGCAAGAGGGGCATTCAGGGCCGCAGATACGTCTAACATCACGTCTGCAGGTCTGGTTTTCAGTGTGGCATTTTCTTGATCTTGTAGAATGTTTGAGATCGTTGGCTCTAGCAACTAGCTTTGTGGGTTCAAATTCTTATTCTACTTCTTGCCATAGTGCAATGTCTGGTACATCTCAACTCCTCTGAACTTCAGTTTGCTCACCCATGAAATGGCCATGCCTACCTCGTAGAGTTATTGTGAAGGCGAAATGTACGTGACTCCTCAGCACAGTGACTGGCACTGCATGAACACTTAGTAAATGGAGTCTATTTTCACACACCATTTTTATCTTTAATAACTGGGCCTTTCATCACTGCTACCCAGAGCTGGATTTGGATGGAAAAAAAAATCTCTTACTAATGCAATTTCTCATTAAACCAGCCCCAAATTATGTATTTGACAACAGTTTTCATGCTGACCCTTATTTTTATTGGCTCTTCCTCATTGGAAGGGTGTCATGAGAACTCACCTGGTCTGTGGTCACAGTCCTCTGCTCAGGCAAAAGAAATGGTCCCATTCAGCTGAATTTGTTGGTGGCTGATGATGACATGTGCGCAGAATGACTTAGATGTGATCTTCCTCATTCTTAATTCAGATGATCTCATCCTTCGAGACAGAAGGATGGGGGGAGATGCTATGGCCTTGGAAAGCATTATAAGCCTCTGTTCAGTGGACTCACAGTTCAGGTAAAAGCGAGCAGGGAAATGGAAATTTCAGAGAGGTTTCTTTTGCAGAACTGGGCAAGAGAATGGAGTGCCCTTCACCTGTCTGATGCTGATAATTGTCTGTGAAGACCTCTCTTGCTCTTTCAGACGAGTTTCTCTGGGTTTTAGAGAAACTCATTCCACAGCCACTTGAAAGGTTAGGAGAGGGGTTGTCGGCCACTAAAGTTGTTTGGCATGAAATTACAAGTATACTGAGACTTGGTATGAGAAAGAATGCTTCTAACAGGCCCTTCTCAATACATAAAGTTTAGAATAGTCTAAAGTCACAATAGTATTTCAAATGAAGTATTTTATAAACAAACCACATTGTGTTACATTTGTTAAATTGGGTCTTTATGACAAACTTGGTGATGAGGGCATTAGAAATCTTGTAATTTAAACACATTAATGAATGAAATAGAATAATGATTGTTAGAAGTAAAAAGACCTTAGGTGACTGTCTCATTTGCTTTTCTTTCTAATTTCAAGGAAGAAATTGGGCTAAACAGGGAAAGTGATTTGTATAAGGTCACGTCATAAATTAGTATCAGAGTCCAGGTTAGAAATCTTGTCTCAAATCTGCGTTCTCTCTTTATGTTAAACTAAATTTGGCCAGCATTGATCCAGATATTTTATCTTAACAAATATGAGGCTTTTCTTTTTGAACCCTCACTATAATCACCCATGGAAATACGAACATAAATTTGCAGAAAGCTTCCTACTATCTCTTTAAGAAGAATAGCATGAGCAATTACTCTAATGAGCACTGTCGCAATGCTCCTTTAATAAAATGCCACCTAGTGGAGTTTTGGAAGCTGAACACACTTCTTCCACGTAGTCCTCTCCAAGAGAGAATACCTTTCTTAGGCTCACATTTTAATCAATATCATTATCTCCCCGAGTGTTACGTGATTAAAAATAACGCTGAAAATCGTCCCACTTCCAGAGAACAGCAGGGAAAATGAAACTGCCCAAAAATAAGTTAGTTCACAAGAAAGAAGGTATGTGAGGTCAAACTGAAAACCGTGGAGCTAAGGAGCCTTCAATCTTCACCTTCGTTTGACTGCAGTGAAAAACAAGGGAAGGATCAGAAGGAAGCCTGTTCTGCTTCTGCCGCTCCATGCTCTGGGGCATTCAAGCCTGTGTGGAAGGTGGAGGCTGGAAAGGCGTGGCCTTTTACCGTGAACAGTCTGCCAGGTTGTGGCCAGACAAGGAAGCACCAAAAATGTTGTCTGGTCCAGCTCTCTGGCGGCGCTGAGCTCCTCAGGAATCCGATTCTAAGACTCCACCCCTACAGTAATGTGGACGGCCATCGTGGAAGAGTGAACGCCTCCATCTGGAAAACTCCAATGGAAAACCACAGACACTGGATGAATACCAGGCAGTTCAATCTCCACTCAGCAGGAGGAAGAACTCTCAAAATCAGAAGTATCCAACCTGGAATTAAAAGCCTGTCCCTTGGAAGGCTGAATAAGCTTAAGCCAGGACAATTCCACTGACAGTTGATTTTAAAGAGGCTAGATATTAACCATTTGGGAGACCTAATATTTAAAAAGAACTGAATGAACTGTGTGTAATGGCGGAAGGTTTAGGAATAGATCTTAGGCTGTTTCCCCTGAGACACAGACTCAGAGGGAGATGTGGGCATGGGACGCGGATTAAAAAGTGGCCTTGTGGGAGTGGAGGAAGCAGGACCGGTCCGAGGAAGGTGCTGAGCGCTAACGCACAAGCAAGGAAGGCCTCAGACCCCAGCCAGGTCTGGAGTTGGATGGCCTTTCAGAGTGGTGCTGCCTTGGGGCAAGGGCTTTTATACACAGCCAGACTTCAGCCCTCATCAGCTTCAAAATCCATCCAACACTGGACTCATCGCATTTTGACCAGGAAAATAATGTCTCAGCACCTGGCACTTGCTGGGTATTCGTTGCACGTTCGTCGCACTTGCTAGAACCTGTATGAGTCATGACACTGCCGTGCAGGAGAAAATGCTCCATTGTTTGGTACTCGCCAGTTTTGGCACGCGTCACGAGTTCCAGAATGAATTAACGATGAGTACTGAGGTCCCACTGTACCTGGGAACGAGCCCAAGGGAAGGGGTGTGAGCTCTGATCGGCAGCTCTATCGGAGGGAGACCCCCAGAGAGGGACTCACTGACAGTGGTCAGAGGCCAGTGCGTGCCAGGGCGTCTCCGCTCTGCGGGGCGGTGGGCAGCGCTCGACAGCATCCACAGCAGCCCGCTTTCCCGTCTCTCTAGAACCTCACCGCGAAGTTACTCTGCCGTCCTCAAGGCTAAATAACGCTAAACCTCATAACAGTTTGCATTAGAAACCTAATTTGTTCTTTTCTGTCCTAGCAATTGGGCCCCACTTTGCGTTTTAATGTCTCTGTGCCTCATTTCTTAATCTGTAAAGTGGGTATAATAATAGTATCTCCTCTCATGAGTTATTGTAGGGATTAAATGAAATAATAACCGTGAACTGGCATAGTATCTAATTCACAGTAAACGCAATGAGCTATCGTTATCACTGAGAGCAAGACAGAGATTTATGTTAATTACACTCACAAACACAAAACGCAAACAATTCATCTTCTAATCTCCAATATCCTTGCCTAGCCCATAGTTCTTAAGCATCCCCAAGACCTTTTCTGGAGGTCCATGAGATTAAAATTATTTTTATAATAATATAGCTAGCCATCAATTGCCTTTTTCACTTTCATTCTTTCTTGAGTTAAAAATGGAGTCTTTAAGAAGCTAACATGACATGTATTGACATTATTGCTCTGATGTTAATAGCTTATTGATGCTATTTTTTAAAAAGATTTATCTATTTATTTTTAGAGAGGGAAGGGAAGGAGAAAGAGAGAGAGAGAGAAACATCAATGTGCGGTTGCTGGGGGCCATGGCCTGCAACCCAGGCATGTGCCCTGGCTGGGAATCGAACCTGCGATACTTTGGTTCGCAGCCCATGCTCAATCCACTGAGCTATGCCAGCCAGGGCTTTGATGCTATTTTTAAATAAATTTACAAAAATTTAACTTTTTCTAATATTGTATTGAGTAACTACTGATAGATATAATCTCCATAAAAAACTAAAAATCCTGTTTAGGGTCCTCAGTGATTTTTACAAGTACAAAGGAGTCCAGGGACTAAAGTGTGAACCATTGACCTGGCCAATGCTGCCTCCTCCTTCCAAGTCTCTGCACATCCCCACGCCTACCACAAAGCCTGCCTCATGGTCTCCTCTGACTTCTGTTCAAGGCTGATCTCTCTGTTTTTAATATTGAGATCAACTCAGGATACGATCATAGAGATGAGAGCATAGGACGGGGTCATTGTGCTTTGCTCTTAGGGACAGTCAGAGGGAAGCTTCTGGAATACCAAATGAAGTGCCAGAGAAGCAGATGCTACAGTCAGAACTTGAACAAAAGATGCTGAGTGGCACCAAACGCATCACGAGTGGCGGATGTCCTGGTGCTCGGCTGCCGATTATATTTTGGGAGGACAGCCATGTGCAGAGCGACGTGGACGCCATCGTTAAATAAATGGTCACATGAGGCTTTCTCTAATATTACCATAGAGATGACTCACTCAAGTCAGTTCGACAGTGGGGCAGAAAACTGCAGCAATGCTGTTTGGAACGGTCAGAACTTAGGGAAGAAGTAAGATAACTCTCACAAGGCCTGCACAGACCTTAGTTTTGTCTTCCCTCCAGCCCTTGACCATGGTGAGTTGTCAATATGCGGAGGGCATTATGAATAGGAAGAACAGGGACTCTGGGTGCCTGAAGGGAGAGTTTTATGTGAAAGGGAAACACAAACTGCTCAGGAGCATCGGTATCATTCTCTGTAATTCTGCCCTGCAGCAGCTCAGGGGCTTCTCCCAGTGCCCCGCCCAACAGTCCTGTGAGGTAGGGACAGTCACCCACGTGTGATGGATGAGAAGCCTGAGGATGCTGGAGGTGTAAAGGCCATACCTCAATTAAGCCATAGAACTGGGTTACTCAGCCACGGCTCCTCACTGCAAAACACGCTTTGCCTTTGTGTGTCAGATAGATCCAGTCTTAACTTTAATTTAACGTGTATCAAACACCTGATGAGGCACCAAGGTAGAATCAGAGGGATCTTTAAAGATATAAAGCTGAGCCCGTGTGTGCCCTGGCCCTTGAAGGAGCCGCAGGGTGGAGCCGCAGCCTGCACGGGTGAGGAACAGTGGCAGAGCCCCTCGGACGCCCAGCGGGGGACAGACGGGAGGAACAATTCTGCAGCACTACAGGCGCTGCTCCTGTGGCACTTCAGAAGCAGCCTCTCGTTTCATCCCAGGCTCCCCAGGGAAGGTATAATTATTGTCGCTATTTTATCAACAAGTAAACAGAGACCCAAAGTGATGAAACAACTTGTCTGAAGTGCATGACTTGCGCATTCCAGGGCTTGGATGCAAATCCAAGTCTGTGTGACTGACAACGCCCAAAGCTGTTCTCTGCCCCACCCCTGCCTTCGGAGGGAACCTTACTAACCATCAGGAACTGGTGAAGACCAGGCAGGATGCGTTTATATGTCAGACTAGATGTTTCTGTCTATCTATCCGTTAGAATTACTGCTTTCTGCCAGGCCGTGTGGCCAGTGGCCTGGATGTGGGTTAGGTGGGTCAGACAAGAGACTCCCAAATCTACTATTAACTGCCTGCTTGCAGAGGGGCTCTCTGGATGGGGAGTCTGGGGTGTGAAAGACTATTACCATTTGCACGACAGCACTGTTGTACTTTTATTATTATACCATGCACAAGTGCCACTTTACTGAGAAGAAAGGCAAGTTGACAAATGGTGGGAATAAATGAAGAGAGGAAAAGAGAAAGGAGATTTTGAGATAGAATTAAAGGATGCATAGCATTTTGAAAGATAGAAAATAGGAAAAGACATTCCAGGAGACAATAATTTGAGCAAATTCCGTGGGGAGATGTTATGGGCTGAGTTGTGTTCAGCCCCACCCACAAATCCCTATTTGGAAGCCCCAACGTCCTATACCTCGGAGTGTGACTGTATTTGTCAATAGGGCCCTTTAAGAGGTGGTGAACTTACCATGAGGTCATTGGGGTGGGGACCTAATCCGATGTGGGCGGTGTCCTTGTAAGAAGGAGAGACACTGGGGACGTACTTGCACAGAGGAAAGGCCGCGTGAGGACGCAGCCAGAGGCCAGCCACCTGGAAGCCAAGGAGAGAGGCCTCAGGAGAAATCAAACGTCCATCACCTTCACCTTGGACTTCCAGCCTCCAAAACTGGGAGGCCAGAAAATGTCTATTGTTGGAGCCACCCCGTCTTTGTTTTTTTTTGTTATGGCAGCCGGAGCTGACCCATACAGACAGTGACGTCCGAAGCCTTTGCGTGGAAGAGTCGGAAGCGGCCACCATAATGAAAGCTCGGGAGGGATTACGGACAGATAATATAGGAAAGACAGCTGGGAAGATCATGGAGACATTTTGTTGTTATTAAAGATCAGATATTCAGATGAGCTAGGAAGAGTAAGGGAGAAGGGAAAAGGAGCTTTCTCGTCTATAGTCTTGCAGAACAGGAGAGTCTGCTAAGAATTTCTAACAGTTTTTCTTTCCCTGGTCACTTGTCAACTCATCTCACCTAGCCAAATTTATGGTTTTCCACACTCTCATTGTTGCTTTTTTTCCTGCTATTCTATTTATTTCTGTCTTGATGCCATCCTCAGTCTTATTTTTGTATCCTGATGTTATTCTAAACCCTAACTTTCTGAGGATTATGGAACAGCAAAAACATACTTACCCGCAACTCTGCTAAATAGAATATCCGAGTGAGAAGACTTTCTGAACGTCTTGTCTGGTCACCTCTGACCATAAGAAGGAGGGGAAAACCCTCACGAGGTCACACAGGCACACTTCGTACGGTGTCCTTCTCGCCAGTTCGCTGTGCCTCGCCCATCACCTCTTTCCCTCCACAACTCGTTCCACGAGCCCGGTCTTTGCTGATGTCAGAGCAGCTCCCGCACCAGGTTGTCTGTTCTCTACGTACAGAGAGTATCAGTCCCCTGCCTGCAAGAGGAGGGGGAGAGAGCACACGGAGGTCGTAGCTGAACCAAGGTCACCCACCCAGCCCTGGTCAGAACTCGCACCTCACGTCTCCACAGGCCCCTGACACCTCCATTGTCTTCACCTGCAAGGTGAGCTCAGCACAAAACTCTCCTTGGGGAAACAATCAATGTCCCATTTCCAAACTCAAACTGGCCAACTTTCATCCAAGAGGCCAGCCGTGACAAAATATGAAGGGTCCCTCTCTTCTGCCCCCAGAAGCTCTTTCTACCTGACAGCCAACTAGAGCCATGCTCTGGTGGGAGTTGGAACAGACTTCAGAAATTAATCTATGCTTTAGTCTCCAGCTACTTGTCTTTAAGGTTTTGCTCAAATTTCAAATGATAAGCTCTAAGTTCTTTATCAGGCAGTTTTTCCCATTTTCAGTCAAGTTTTTTTGAAAGTTGTGTTTTTTAATGTGCCCATTATAATCCAGGGACCCAGGTGGCTCAGTCTCAGAGGGACTTTATGGTGAAAAAGTGTAGTCCATGTCCAACAATAATGAGAAAAGAGCTCCATTCTCCACCCGATCGCACTACCAGGCACCCAGAGCAGCCCGCACTAAATCATCCATTTCTCTGAGAGTGAGCTGTCCCATCACCATCCGCCCTCAAAGCCTGTCCTCTGCTCCCACTCAGGCAGCCTCCCTTCCTTTCCCCTCCTCTGCCCTCTCCCCCAACCCTTTGTTATATAGGTTGACTTAGCATCTCGCAGCAAGAAAGAATCATTCCTTGTTCAAGAGGGAGAAATTGATCTGGTAATTGGGGGGCTCACGTTTGTGGTTATGTGAGTCTGCCAGTGTCTCGTTCCTACCTACGGGTCCTGTTGAAGTGACCTGACCCCAGAGCCCCTCTTCCACACAACAGTGCTTTAAATAGTTGACAAAGGGTTCTTAAGCCTGCGTCCACTGTCTTTTCTGCCCTCCAAACCAACTGTGCCTGCTAGGAAGTCATTTCTCCCCTGGCCTTCCCATGTGACGTATAATGTGGAAGTACTGTGTAAGAGGGGTTAAAAAACAGACTTTGGCATTACTGTTAACAAATATTAATTAAACACTCAAATATTAATTAAGCCAGTCATTAGTCTAGGTGCTGGGGATGAAGTGCCAAATAACACCCTGCTCCCTTCCCGCCGCCCCAGGAGAATACCTTCTGGTTGAGAGAGAGCGAAAATTAATTAGTAAGCAAACAAAGATGTAAGATATTATGTAGTGATGAAGCTGAACAAATTACAGTGAAACACGAGGTGGAATGGGTGGAGTTACTTCGGCTGCGGTGCTCAGGAATGGCCTGGGGAGGAGGGGAGGTGTTGGAGGCGAGACCTGAATAACCCGAAAGGTCGCTGTGGGGACCAACAGGGTCCCGTGCAGAGACCTGCAGATGGTAACAGCTTGGCACGTTGAAGAGGAAATAACAGTATCCCATGGGGCTGGGTGCAGGGAACGGGGGAGAGACTGATGGCGTACCACCTCACGGTGCAGAGGTCAAGGGCAGAGGACAAGGAGAGGGCATTTCACTCTTAGAGAGGTCAAAAGCTGCATGAAGATTTCAGCCAAGGAATAACAGCTCACTGTGCTTTTAAAGGCTCGTTCGGCTGCTGTGTGGAAAATCAACTGGCAGGCAAGAGAAAAGGCCACCCCAGCAGGCGGCAGTGGTCCAGGCAGGAAATGAAGGACTTAGGCGCCACCAAATGCTATGAAGAAAACAAAGTAGGGTAAGGTGCTAAAAAATTACTAAGAGCATGGAGGAGAAAAGCAAAGTCTTTAAAAAACCCTTAGATGAATAAGGAGGCACGCCAAGTCCAGGGATGCACGTACCTCGACGTTTGTAACAGCAAAACTGATGACAGCCACTAGAACAACCCAGATGTCCCTCTACAGTGCCCAATAAATGTTGGCACGTTTGCGTGATGGAGTAGTATAGTGGCAATAAAATGACAAGAATATAAGATTGTATTACTTATAGGACACTATCTCTGAGATAAATTATTAACAAAAATTAAAAACTGATTGTAGAGTAGCAGGTAGAGTGTTACCCCAATTCTGGGAATTAGAGGAAGGGTAGATGGATACAGACGTAGGGAGAGATAAGTTCTGGATGGATATGTAAGAGAGAGTGTCAGTGTCCATTAAGAGAGTTAGAGAGAGGACAGACTTTTGTCTTTCACTTTGTCCCTTTCTGTACAGTTTTAGAATTTATTTTACCATGTGCATTTTTAAAATTAAAAAAATAGATACATTAAAATACATACATTAAAGTTTTTTAATATCTACATTTTCTTCCAAGGCAAATCCAAGTCCAGGAGTAACTAATGGAAGTAAATATTATTGCTTAGAAGGAATAGTTTTTGACATGCATGACATCGGAGAAGAACCTGACTTTCATTAGGAACCAGGCAAAAAAAAACGGGGCCATCTGTTCCGTGTGGTGTCACCTGGCATATGCTGTCCCCACCATCGGGGGCCAGAGCTGCAGGAAGAGATTCTGCCACCGGAAGCTCTGCAACCCCCATGAGCAGCCTCGTGTGGAACCAGCTGCGAGGATTATCCATGAGATAATTTCAGGGTGGAGAGATGATGGGAGAGAATGATTAAAAAAATATTCGAGGGTCCCCAACAGATCAGGGGGCACCTGAGGAAGGGTGCCCATGACAAGGGACCTCTGAAGCCCTGGCAGTTGATGAGAGGGCGCCAGGACATGTCCAGGTGCATTTATACAACCTTCCCAGGGATTCTACTCCCCAGGTAACTTGATCTGAGACAGGCCAAGAACCTGTGCTGATTTCACTTAAGCTGTGACCCCCCTCTTCACGGAACATGTGTTTCGAAAAATCCTCATCTGCTACATGTCATCCTCATATTTGTAACACAATCAGCAGATCTCCGAAGGAAGCTGACTCCAAGCCAACTTCCAGGGCAGAACGGATTGGACAAGCCGCTGCAAGACTGAGGAAGATTAGTGGTGGGGTGCTTTTCCGGGTGCCTGGTTTTCTTTTTTTTTAGGTTTGTCTTCTTGTCTTATCCATAACTGTCACCTTTTTTGTGACTAGCCAGCCGATTTTTCTGATAAATAGCATATGTGGTGAGAAATGATGGATCGGGATGAGGAAAATAGGTTTTTGTTCATCCATGGAAGCTTCCACACACTCAACGTCCTCTTCTCTAAGTGCCTCTCTTTCATTGTGTCACACACAGTCGCTTAATGACCAGCAGAGTTGCCGTAAACCTTGAGACTTTTTGCTGTTCCCTGCATTAACTGTGTGGGTTCAACCAGATCCTTTAACCTCTTCCTACCTTGCTTTCTTTGTTCCTGACACAAGGCATGGTGCATACGGGCAGCAACCCATGAAAGAGGAAGGGATGCGCAGTGGTTTCCATCAAAGCTGGGTTTGCAAATGTTTATCTTTAAAACGTGCTCTCTAACGCAAAGCAAGCCGCTGTGACAGGTGTGGCTTTCCCATGCCCAAGGAGATGCCTGTTGTGGCATCACTGACACAACACAGCAGTACTTCTCCAAACGCTTCCAGCCGAGGCCTCAGAGCCTCAGGCAGTGGCTGTACTAGAGAGCTGACAAGTGAGCTCAACTGTCGGCTGTCCCTGCAGCTGCTCCGGCCAGGCTTTTTCTTGAATCCTGTCCGTGGCTCTGGTCCCAGAGGTGTCAATTTCCCTTGCATTTGTGCAGCGTGACGCATGTGAGTAGTGTAGCGTTCACGCCGTTACTAATGGATAACTGCTGAGGAGCTTTTAATTTGCAGAAAACACGTCCTTATGCTGAAAAGGAAGCTAAACTTGCTCATGTATCATCATCTGTCATTGAGAGAATGTCTGGAAATCTATGGGTTCCTCATTAAATCATTTCCTTGAGACTTTCCAAAGAGTTTAAAAATAACCCAATATATGGGAAAGGAATTTTAAATGTCTTTTCTATCCACTCCTTTCAAGGGAAGGGGGAGAATAGCTGGTCAGAGATCAAGAATGAATTATGCCATGAATATGAGTGGGGGTGGCCCCTGCATTAAAAGGCTTTACCCTGTGTTTTGCTCCTGTCTCTGCCTTCCTACCACTACACACAGCTTAGTTTGTAAGTCAGATCAGGACTTGTCCTTGGCGGGACTTGTCAGCTGCCTCTCACCCTCTCCAACCTCAGGACGCACTCCCCTAGCTGAGTCAGGCTTCTCCCTGGAGCCCTTCCACCGCTGTGTGTGCGCGCCGGGTCAGGCTGGCCGTGGCCCTGGGTCAGTGCCTCATTCACTTCAATTGTCCAAGCAACAGAAATTTTTCCAGTGCCTACTGTGTGCACGCATCGTGGTAAGCAGTGTACAAAGCGAAGAAAGCTAGATCTTACCTTCCAGTCAATAAGGAAGTAAAACCTAGATTTCTCCAGATGGTAATAAGTACTTTGGAATACAATAAGGCGGGAAAGTGGGACAAGGGATGGAGGGAGGGCAAAGGAGATGCTTTCTCATTTCAAGTGGAGTGGTCACTGAGATGCTGCCGGTGGAGTACCCAAGGGAGTGAAGATCAAATCAGGTGACTTATTTGAGAGAAGAGCTCTCTAGGTATGGAAATGTCAAAGGTGAAACACAGGGGCATGTCTGAGGGGCAGCGAGGAAGCCAAGGGTCTGGAACAGAGTGGGCAAAGGAAAGAGTGGCAGGAGGTGAGGTCAGAGTTCTAAGATGGGGTGGTGGGGAGCAGACTGTGTGGGGCCTTGAAGGTCATGGCGATGACTTTGCATTTTACTCAGGATGAAAGGGAATGAAAAGAAGCTGTTAGTTCCTTGGTACCGCTGTTAAAAAATGACCACAAACTGAACAGCTTAAAACATCATAAAGTTATGCTCTTGCAGTTCTGGAAGTCAGAAGTCCAAAATGAGTTTCACTGGACTGAGGTCAAGGTGTTGGCAGGGATGGTTCCTTGTGGAGGCTATGAGGAAAGAATCTATTTCCTTGCCTTCTTCAGGGTCTAGGGGACACCTGAAGGCTTGTGACCCCTTTTTCCATTTTCAAACAAAGGACATGGCTCCAATCTCTGCTTCCATGAGCACAGCACTTCCTCCTCCGGCCCTGACTGTCCCAGCACCCTCTTATAAAGACCACCGTGGCTCCACCGGACCCACCCCACCAATCTCCCAGCTCAAGGCCCTTCACCTAGCCATACCTTAGCCAACATCTCTCTTGCCATACAAGGTGACATGCCTAAGTTCTGAGGACTGAGGGCCTGCACATATTTGGGAGGCCACTATTCAGCCTCTCATAGGGATGCTGATTTGATTCATGTTTCTAAAGGCTTCTTTGGCTGCTCTACCGAGAAAAGACTTTTAGAATGCAAGGGCAGAAACCAGGAAACCGGTTAGATGGCTTTTGCCATACCTCAGGCAGAAGATGAAGGTGGTGTAGTTCAGGGTGGCGGCGGCAGGGTTGTTGAGAACTCGTACCTTGGACGTGTTTTGAAGATAAAACCAACATGATTTGCTGATATGGGTCATGAGAAAAAGAGAAAATGATCGCTCCAAGTTTTCAGTCTGAGCAACTGGAAGGATGGATATGCTTTTTCCCAAAATGGGAAAGGTCTTTGGAACAGCAGATTTAGATGGGAGATAATGAGTTTGGTTTTGTACATATTAAATTTGAAATGTGTGTTGTTGATTCAAATCGAGATATCAACACTTGAATTCAATGTTAGGACTTAAACCTAGACAGGTGAATCAAAATAGCCTTCACCAGGATTGTGCACTGAGAGGTATTACCCATTGTACTTTAAATACCTATTAGCTGGTGTGCTCTGCTAGTAACCCACACGGGAACGTTGAGAGCAGGGGAGTATGGAAGATGGGCAGTAGCAGGGTTCATGTACCACCAAACCTTGGGCTGTAATGCCATCAAAATAACATGGGAAAGAGCCCAAATACCATGTAACCCTAAACACTGTATTTTTGCAAATATAGTTTCAATTTCCAAGGCTGACACTAGATCTACCGCAATCCTCTTATATCTAGGTTTATGGCCTATTCTGGTGGTCTGAAACTCTGGTTTGCATCTGAAACAGTAGTGTGTTTACATGCAACTTTCTGAATTTCGTCTGAAGAGTCTGACTCGGAAGGTCTGGATGATAGTGGCAGGGATTGGCAACCCAGATAACAGAGGGGAAGGAGAGAGGAAAGACAGATGGGTTGTGGTGATGAGTATTTGTGGTAGGGGGTTGGTTTGGTTTGGTTTGGTTTGTAGTTGTGAATTCATTGAGCACTTACTATCAGCAGGTATTATATCACTTTATTCTCACAACATCCTGAGAAGTGGGAAGAAAGTATTGTTATTGTTAGGTGAGAAATTTTGCAGGTGAGAAAACCGAAGCCCTAAGAAATCAAAGGACTTTCCCAAATTATGTGGCCTGTCAAGGCAGCGCTAAGGCTTTAATGTGGGCTGTTGGCCTGCCTCCCACATCCATGCTGGAACCCGATGTTCTGTGCTGGAAAGGGAACATGGGTTGATTGATGAGTGGTTGGATGTGTGAAAGGGGATGAGGTTCTATTGAAAATGCCTGGGTTTGTGTCCAGATTATTAGATCGAGTTCTGAAGCCAAGGTGGCCTGTGTTCAAATATGGATTCTGCTACTTGCCAGTGACGTGACCCTGACCGTGCAATCTCATCTCTCTAAGCCTCACTGTTCCCCTCTACAAGTGGGGATAAAATAGCAGCTACACCAAAGGGTGACTGAGTTGGTCAGAGAAGATAACGCATAGAAACCTTATTCACCAAGGCCTGCAGTGTCTCTGCAGGATCTGCCATCTGCTTCCCCCTCTCCCATTGTGCATCTTGCTCCAAAGATGCTGGCTTCTTGTTGCTCCACACACAAGTCTGGTTCCTTTGGGACATTTACCTTGGAATGCGTGTCTGCTTAGAAAACTTCCCCCATAAACAGTTATTGGGCAGGTTCTTTTTTACTCATTGAAACAATGTCAGTTTAAATATCTCTCCTGTAGAGCAGTTTCCCTGTGTATAAAGGAAAGTACCATATTTTTCAGACTATAAGATGCACTTTTCCCCCCAAATTTGGGAGGAAAATGGGGGTGCATCTTATAGTCCAAATGTAGCTTACCTGGCTCACGGGGGGGGGGGCAGGAATGGCAGTGGAGTGGGGTCACAGGTCATTAAATATTTTAACACATTTTTTGCTTCAAAAAATTTTTTCCTACTTTCCTCCTCTAAAACCTAGTTGTGTCTTATCGTCCTAAAAATACGGTAGTTCATTATCTCCAGGTCACAATCACAGCACTGTCCTATGTATCTTTTCATAGTGGGTATTACTGTGTGAGGCTGTGTCATTTCTCTTTTTACTTGATTATGATTTGTACTCCTCCAAATGAAATTTAGGGTGCATACGGCCCCTTGTTCAAGTATATAGCCTGAACTCTTAGACATGTACCTGAGATGTACGAGGAGCTCAACGAATGTGTGTGGGAAGAAAGAAAGGGAGAGAAGGGAGAGAGAGAAAGAAAAGAAATACAAGTATTTGGGCTGTGCCCCATCACATCAAAATACTAAAAACAACTACTATTATTATTAAACTAATAGTTATTAAATACCTCCTCTAAGCCAGGCACTTTGCTGAACTAGATGTATCCGCCTCACAGCAGAGATGTGTATCTCTACATCGTTCTAACCTCCTGTTGGGCACGGACTGAAAACGCTGCGGAGGGCCACAGTGGGAATCCCTACCTCTCAGGGCTCATTGAGTTCAGGACCCATAGCCACATTTTCAATACATTTAGGAAATTCAAATTTAACTGGAGCCTGTCCCAAGCTCACGACTCATCCTCCGAGTCCACACCAGACAGCGTGACTGAACAGATGGACTCTGCACTGCACCCGGGAGTCCAGCCAGCTCTGGCGGGGCTGGCCACGTCGGAGAATCTCACAGAAATGGGGTGGAATTTGCAAATTTCCAAAGAGGGCTGAGGTCCCGAGTCCCACTTCCAGTTTTGAATCACACACGTTATGGGTTTTAAATGGGCCTTTTCATTATTTAGCTTCACTGAATGTTTGCTGCGTTTACATTTGGGATGATGAGACATCATCGGGCCTCTCCGCCGAACTCGGCATCATCATTCTTCGCCTGGCAGAGGGTGGACAGTTTGGAGGACAGACACAGCTTCTCTGGAGGGTCAAACCTGCACACTCCTCTTCTGCGGGCTTGTGGGCATTGGTGAGGGGGTGACAGCAAAGGTTCTGCGTATCCAGAGGACTTTTAGGATTTCTTATTCCTTCACCAGTTTGAATTAGCAGCTGGACAGAAATGTCCTTCAGCGGAGAATGAGGCAGAACAGTTCCCAAGTGGAACCACAGTCTGTGCGAGGAAGAATTCCCAAGTTCCCTGAGGGCATCTGCAACGAGGTTTTTGAGAGAGCAGCACCAGGAGCTTGCTCTTTCTTGAAAACACCCATAGAAACAGATATGGAGCCTGTAAGTCAGCCTCTCTATGCTCCTCCCTGTTTTGGCAAAGTAAGTGTCAGAACTCACTTCATCTTGCAGAGACTTATAGAATATTTACTATGCACCAGGGCCCACGGGTTGGTGTTACCATGGTAAACAAGTCACTTCTCTCATGGAGCTCAGAGTCCAGTGGGAAATAAAATCAAGGAAACAATTTATTAATATCAATGTGATGAGAGCTAGGCTTCATAGAGTAGGTTCACCTAATCTAGACTTAGGTAGAAAAACCTGCCAAAGGAAGAGGTATCTTAATCTGAATCCTGAATAATAAGATCTATTTGAAAGAATCATGGACCAGAAGTCAATGAATCTAGCATTCAGATCCCATTGTTTTGAGTTATTATCCTTGTAAACATGGACAAGTCATTTAAAATCAAAGAACATCAGTTCCTTAATCTCAAAATTTTGCTTCAAATTTTTTTTCCTATTTTCCTCCTCTAAAACCTAGGTGCGTCTTATAGTCCTAAAAATACGGTAGTTCATTATCTCCAGGTCACCATCACAGCACTGTTCTATTTATCTTTCCATAGTGGGTATCCCTGTGTGAAGTTATTTCCCTCTTTATTTGGTTATGATTTGTACTCCTCCAAATGAAATTTAGGCTGGAAATTTAGGAAATGAGGACAATAATCCATCTCACAGAATCAGATAGCAAAACATGTGTGAAAGTGACTGGTAAATTGTAACACACTCTACCAAGTGCAAGGCGAGGCATCACACACGGTCCCGTTGCCATCAGTTCTCCAGGCCCCCAGCCTGCGTGTGCTCGGATCGGGGCCAGAAAGTTGGCTTCGCCTTTTCCCATCATCATTCGTCATTCGAAAGTGCTTGAGTTACTTTGCAACCAAGCTCCACAAATGGAAACCCACACTTATCCACAGATGCTGATATTCAATCTTACCTTTCAACACACCCCAAGCTCTGACCCTGTACGGGTTTTTTTTTCCTACTCTTCGTACTTTCCTAGGAAGCCAAAGAGTATGAACCATGACTACTTACCAGCATGATTTGTGATTTGTAAGTAGATTTAAGGATAACATGTTAATATTTCACGCATCAGGTTGACTACTTTTCACACTAAAACAAGAGCTTTATTCCACAGCGAATATGAGCTACAAGCCCTCCTGTGGCATTACAACAAGATTTCTTTTTACATCTTGTCTGTAATAAAGCACAACAGCATTCTCAGCTCACAGGGCAGTCCCTTCCACCTGTCGTCATCACTGGAGCCACCAGCGTTAAAGATCTCTCTGCCTAAATAGAAACACATTTCTCCAGTAGCGAACACAACAGGGACCAATGTGTTCACCTCCAAGTGGGATATCCGGAATCACGTATGAGATAGAAAACCGAGCTTTAGAACTCCTAGGCCCAATGCCCCGAAAACCAATGTCAATTCCTAGACATATTCAGGCAAAAGAAAACCCTCTTATCCACAGTTTTGCTTTCCATGGTTTCAGTTACCCGTAGTTAACTGTGGTCCAAAAATAAATGGAAAATTCTAGCACAAATTCGTAAGTTTTCAATCATGTGCCACTCAGAGTAGTAAGATAAAACCTAGCCCCATCCTGCTCTGTCCCTTCTGGGGCATGAATCGGCCCTTTGTCCAGGTTGTTGGCAGTCACCTAGGCTATCGCATCAACTGTTGTGGTCCCTGTCAGAGCTTGTGTTCGAGCAACCCTTGTTTTACTCCGCAGTGGCATGTTCACATAATTTCCGTGACAGCATATTGGTATGATTGTTTTATTGTTGTTGTTACTCTCTTACTGTGCCTAATTTATAACTGAAACTTTACCATAGGTATGTTTGTACAGAAAACAACATGGTTTATATAGGGTTCACTACTCTCTGTAATGTCAGACATCTACTTGAGGTCTTTGAATGAATCCCCAGCAGACAAGGGGGGACGACTGTACTTTCAGATTTTTAAGGTAAGATCTGGTAACCCGTGACTCAATAGCTGATGCCTCCTGGTGCGCTAGGGTCCTAGTTCTAGGGGTATTTTTAGGTATTTCCTGGAGACACTTGCCTCCACAGAAAGAACTGCACTGCTGATTCCAGATCGTTTGATAGGCCACTGGAAACACAATCTGCAGTGGAGAAGCTTTCTAGGCTTCACATCCCTCAGGCCGCAGCCCAGATGTAGTTAGCAACAAGCATTCAAAGGATGAATATGAAAAATTAAGATGAAAGAGGGCATAAATCACTCTGGTTTCGAAAACTTGAGTCGAGGTGACTGGTGCCAGAAGCCTTGCAAGTGAGCAGCTGCATTAATCTTAGAAAAATTAACAAGAAGTCAGGGAAGCTGAGTGTTTCCTTGTCTGTGCATCTTCAGAGTGCCCTCCTCCACTTCACTTTCCTGCACCTGTTGTTCTGCTGTAGGCTGCTAGGACTCCAGGACACGAACCATCATTACAAGTTAAATAGGCCGCTTTGCCTAAAGAGAAAACCCAAAAGGGAGACAACAGTGGTTATACACTATAGGCTGTGTATGCAAAGAGGTGGCTGTGAGGGGCACGATTCTAGGTGGGGGAAATTGAAGAAAGGCAGCTTAATGTTTTAGCCCACATTCGATTTTAAGAGGAAGTTGAATACTTAACATAGAAAGAGGAGAAAGAATAGGAGAAAAGTAGCAGAGCAGGGTGGGGAAAGCAGGTCTTTGGGTAAAGACACCTGCTCAGCCACGACATAGGATGTCTTAATGGGAAAAAGACACTTTACTTTTGGGATCCAAGTTGACCCCTCCAAGAAAGGAAGATGTTAGACTATATGAACCCCCCAAGTCCCTTAGAAGAAAGCTCCGGTGCTCAAGGAGTTCAGAAAACTGCTTGGCAGGTGCTTTGAACCTCTCAGACTCATGATTAAAATCTTCACTTAGACCCACTGTCCTCTTGTGCAACCTCAAGACACCTAGCAGTTGATTAGGTAGATGGGTCAATTCCCAGGCCTTTGGATCTGAAAAATGAGGTGCCACTTTTTCATCTCTGGTTCCAATTGTATATTTTGGATTATGACATAAAAAAGACGGTGAAAAGTAAACTCTCCATGCTATACTACAGAACCTTAAACACTGCATCTCATCTGCAGGTAATATTTCTTAAAGGGTTTGTCTTACAGATACACCATGGAAACCCATCGTAACGATGTGATATGTTTGAACATTTCAGAAGGGCCATGTTTCTCATTGAGAGAAAGTACATCTAGGCTCTGACCTTGGAAATGGTGGGAGTGATAGACTGGAAGACCCCTGTGGTTGGCATAGGATTGCCCCTGTCTCAGCCATACATCTATCCAGCAAATATGTATGGAGCATCTGTTGCATAGCAGGCACTGTGCTAAGCGCTAGGGAAGCAGTAGTAAGACAAACGTGGTCCTCACCCCAGTGAAACACGGTAGTTCCGAGGATGCTGCCGGTTTCACGGGAGATCACCTAGAGTTGGATGTCAGAGAAGCCCGCCCTCAGTGGCAGCAGGTGAGAACTGAGGATAGCTCTGCTGCCTTCCCTAAGCCTTTCCGGTTGTTTTAGATATTCCTCATATGAAACATGTCCCACTTCCTATCCCTGAACACACTCCAGTTTATCAGGGTCCCCTTTAAGTGGAGCCATCAGAAGGGAACCCCAGATGTATCTAACCTGAAAAGAGGAGAACAGGATTCTTCATTCTCTTTGTTCTGAATACATAGTTGCATTACTATAGCCTAGGACTCCATTGGCTTTAGTTATAGTATAAAAATAATGATGGTGGCAAGAAATAAAAATGACGAGAATGCCAAGACTCTGCACACCTAGACTGCAGTCTGGATTCCATCTCTATCCTGGTTTGGGTTGCCCCAAGAACAGAGATGGGTTGGGGAAGTTACAAGGCCTAGATCACCTGAATTTGCTGTACAGTCTTCGTAGTTTCTTCTGCTGAACACACAGTCCCCTTCTTCATATCCTCTCCTTGCCCGCTCCCCAGCTGGCAGTGCCTGTGAAATCTTCAAGTGCCAGCCTAGAGGCCACTTCCTCCAGGAAGCCTTCCTCAACTCCCAGATCTGACTGGCTTGCCCTCTTATGTGTTTCCATTTCACCTTTGCTTGCCATGGCATTCCTCTTGCTGTTGCTGTATTTGAATGGCTTCTTTTTTGTTCAGATTTGTGCAACATGAGTTCAAAATGGGCATAGAGAATGAATGAGTGAATGAATGAATGAATGAATGAATGATAGATATTGCCTACTTTGCTCTGGGCCAACCAAGGACAACCTTCCCCAGGACTCTGTTTTTTTAAAAAGCACAGATTTGCCTCCAGAGTAAATATTTATTTATTTCCAATGAATATTCTTCTGTTAGGCCTCCTCTGATTTCCTCCATTTTGTGAAATATGATTTGTTCTGGTTCCTACAACATAATAAAGAAAACACGTGGTATTTAAGGTCTGTTTGGTGGGTGCAAAGGGAGACGATCCCACCATAGTCAGGCTGTCTCTGCAGCCTGTGAGTCCCAGTGAATCCCACCAAACCACTTCTGGATGGCGTGTGTGCAGGGAACAGCTTGGGTCTCAGGGTCCCACAGGGCAGATGTACTCAGGATGATGCTATTGGTGATGCACTGATAAAACTCTCAGAACATTCCTGGTGTGGCCCAGTACAACAAAAGAAGGCCCAAGAATCAGTAGAAGAACAGGGAAGAAGGTAGCACTAGTAGCTGAGAGATCTAAGAGAATGAAACCCCAGATCTGTCCTTGACCAGCTACAGGTCATCACACAAGTCACATTCTCTGAGCCTCACTCTTCTCTGCTGTAAAATGGGGATAGTTTTTACTTCTCTCAGTGTGAAACCACACCTAGAACTTAATGTACCCTGATCTTAAAAGATATATGGTAGCATATAGGCCAAAGAATGCAGCATGTGAAGCGGAGAGGGAAAAAGTAAGGGCAGGAGGTTGCTACTCTTAAGAGGCAAATAGCTTCTCTAAAGATTTTTATTCTTATGCATCAGGCTTGCTTGCAAGTCTTGTTAAAATAAAAATGAATGGACCTGAGCCCCAAGTTTCTGATCCAGTAGGTATGGAGTGGCCAGGCTCAGGGCTGGGCCCTGGGGACATGGAATGAACTCACCGGTCCCTGTCTTCACAGACCTAATAATTTAATGGACAAGGCAGACATTAAACAATACCCTGACACAGGGAGTTTTGAGAAGACAATACCACATTCAGACCACCCCTGTGCCCAAAGCCCAAAGAATATCATTAAACCCTATGCCGGTTCTCCAACTTTGGTGCACATAGCAATTATCTGGAGTGGTGGGTGTTAAGATGCAAATCCCAGGCTCCACCCTCAGAGAGGTCAGTAGGTCAGGGGTGGAGCCAAGAACCTGAATTTTTCAGATTCCCTGAGGCACCCTCCTGTGGGTGGTCTTTACCCCACACTGCGGAAACTGCTTTATTAAAGGACATCGTTCTTTGCTGGCGGGTTTTTCATGCAGTCTCCTAAGTCAGGGTAGGCCAGATTGTATTTCCTCCCCTTTTAATAAAGGAGTTACTCAAAAGTACGTTTCTATGTTTCAGTCTCCTTCTCTGTTTATTTCAACAGCCTTCAGGGAGCCGTTTTAATTAAATAATTCACGGAGAGAACACCTGTTCAGGTGTGCCTCGGTTGTATTTGGGAAACAATGATTAAAAACCAAAACCTCACTGTTTCTGGTACAAGACAGGCATCTATTTGTTTGAAGGCATAGAGAGTATTTGTAAAATGGGAGCGAGCAGTGAGAATGCAGCTTAGACTGTATTCTAGGTTCAAGCACCTCCTGATCATATGGATGCGGGTAGGCAATGCAAATAGGTCTCATCTCATATAACCATTTCAGTCGCTGAAGGGGGGCCAGGGGACCTAGGTGGGAGAGCAATCCTAAATTACTTCTGGGTGCAGCGGCACAAAGGCCTAACAGGCTTCCGTCTCTGCACCTTGGAGACCAGGGTGCACGTGAACAGGAGGCCACAGCTAAACCAGAGCCCGTTTTAGAAGGATGCCAATTCAGACAGAAATGCTCGTGAACCCGGTTGGCCTGAGGCCTCTGAGAGACTCAGGGGCACGTACTCCACAAGCCCCGGGAAGCAAGACCATGTCCAGGAGTGTGGTCCTTTCCCCTCGTCCTCCCCGCTGACACAGTGGAACACTCTGTGAATGGTCTTTTCCCGTTGTGAGGCTTTGTGCCCTCCCAGGAACACGAGAAGGGAATGTGAGGGGACAGTTTACACTGTCAGACCAGCAGGGCTAGACATCAGCACGGTGTGTAACAGGAGGGGCAAAAACCTTCAAACGTTTAATAAAAATTATCCAGCAACCACGCCACATATCAAAGGGAGAGATGTTCTTTGACTCTGACCAGGAGGAAAACTGTATCAGGGAGAGAGAAAGTAATTGGGCTTCTGTCAAATCACAGTGCCCTGTGCTGCTAACCTATATCATGAAAGCTGAAAAATTGGGGTTAGATTACAATCTAAAAAGAGATCCCAAGTGGCCTTCACAATGAGTCGTGGCCCAGAGCCTTTTATTAATGCAGCCACGAGCAAGTCTCCGCAACTGGGACCTTCTTCAGGTCGAAAATTAGCCACCAGTTGCACCATTATGCCTGTCCTTAGCACTCCCTCACAAATGTTTATGGACGGTAACACATGCAGCACGCAGAGTGAGACACTATTGGAAGGCACCCTCTCCCTGCTGGGGGACACGGTTCACATGAACTGTGTCATCCCACCGTGTGGCAGAATCAACCCTCCACATCCTCACCGGCAGCTCTTACAGGAAGGAGATGATCCGGAGTGGGGGCAATCAGAGGAAGCTTCTCTTGGGAAGCAGAACAAAATCTTCTGATGAATTCTAAGGGGCAAAGTAATTACAGTTTGCTGAGGAGGAAACCAGAAAGGCTGTATTTTTAATCAGCTCAGTCTTTCCCTGGTGAAAGCACCTGAAATTATAGAAATACTTATAAAATATTTGCTAAGTAAAAATAAGGCAATATTTTCCATGGATTAAATTGGCCATATAAAATAATTGTCCACAGAGCTGGCAAATCCTTCTCTGGGGTTGTGTGTTATTTTCCTCAACTTTCCTTGAGGGAAAACTGTCACTGTCCTTTACATTTGTCATACCCTTCAGGATAGAAATGCCACGTCAATGAAGTGATTTCACATTGCTAAATATGAGAGACTTCATTGCAGAATTTTTGTAAAGTGGTAAAAATTACAAACACATATATGTTTACTAGTTGGGAATTAGTAAAATTATGGTGCATCCATATGATCCTGATAATGGAGAGAATATTTAGTTAAATCAGAAAATTTTCATGAACTGAACATGAATATGATCCAATTTTGGTTTGAAAAATACTTTATGTACATTGAAAAGCATTTAAAATTCTAGAAACACATTCACAAAAATAGTCAAATCAATGATGGTTCTCTCTGAGGGGTACAGGATGAACTTAATTGTGTTTTTTGCTTTTGTTTGTCATTTTCACATTTCCTTTCATGACCATGTGTTGCTTCAGAAACCTGAAAAACATAAAAGTGCTCTTTTACCAGCTAAGGAAAGGGGATGGCTGGGTAAAGGCCGGCATTTCCCCGTCGCTCACAGGAGGAAGGGCAGACTCCCTTTCCCGGCCTGGCCCTCCTACGGCTCCAGCCTGGTCTCTCACTGTGCTCCCACCAGCTCCTGCAACTGTGGCCACACACACAGGCCTCCAGGCTTTTTGCCATTTGCCTTTTATCATGGAGCTTTAATATAGTCGATTATATTGTCTTTGCAATTATTCACCCCTACTCCCTTCCCTGTAAGAGGATTATATTTTTGCCACCGCTGGGTATCTTGCTGTGTCCCCAGTGTTGGGGACCAGACATCCCTGTCCCGTTAGCTTTGGGTTTTGGCCTTGGTCTCTACTCAGGTTTCCATGGCCCTTCTTTTGGATTTGGAGACTGTTCGGAGCTCACTGTCATCAAAAGCTATGTAAGCAGCCATGGCTGGTGGGGTTCAATGGATTGAGTTCTGGCCTGAAAACCAAAGGGTCACCGGTTCGATTCCCAGTCAGGGCACATGCCTGGGTTGCAGGCCAGGTCCCCAGTTGTGGGTGCGTGAGAGGCAACCACGAATTGGTGTTTTCTCCCGCTCTTTCTCCCTCCCTTCTCCTCTGTCTAAATATATATAAATAAATAAATATCTTTAAAAAAAAAGAACGTAAGAAGACACACGGCTATATCCAAGCAGAAGCTTTCAGAGTCATGGAAAGTTTCTACCAATGCTCTTGACCTTTCTTTCTGCCACCAGAATAACATGTCCCACACAGGGACTCAGTCCATGACTGAGAAGCAGAATCATAGCCCAAGCAGAGTTGTGGTCAGTCTACAGCCTACCTGTGACATAAGTGATTAATAAACCTTCACAGAGTAAGCCAACTGAGATTCGGAGGTCATTTGTTACTGCAACCAAACTGACTAATACACTTGGCGTTTCTTTATCGGGAATATTCTGACCAGCCACAGAGTCAACCTCATCTCTTCATTCACATCCTAGCTCTAGACCATCCCAGGTCAAGTACCTCTTCATACACTGTCTTGGCACCAGGTACTGCCTCTTCTTAACACTTATAACTTCATAGTTTTTGTGTGATTCTTTCAACAAGTACCTGGTATGGCATGGACTCCTTTCAGAGCACAGATAGTTGCTGTCCATCTACCCACGGTTCCCAGCACCTAGCACAGCTGTTGGCACACAGGAAATCCTAGTAAAAATAGTTCAATGAATACCTAATGGGAAGCATGGATAAAGTAGTAAAGACCCTTGAATATGGAGTTGAGAAGCATCAGTCAAATGAAGCAAATATTTGGAAGACATTTTTGGTCTCCAAGTGAGAAAACATTATGAGTCTTTTATAGTGCAAATAAATACGTGGTAACCATGTTCAGGATCTCCTGAATAAAAATACTGAAGCACCATCACTGTTTAAAGCACTTGCACCTATTAGTGCTGGCATCATATCAGCTTGGTAACAGCCCTGTAATGTAAGTATTGGGTTTGCCAAAAAGTCCATTATATTTTTTTCTGTAAAATAAAAGACACATTTTCATTTTCACCGATAATTGTATTGGTTTGGATATTCTGAGTATGTTGGCTATCTCCTGCTACTGACTTCTAGTGGGTAGCGGCCAGGGCTGCTGCTAAACATCTTCCAGTGCATGAGACAGCCCCACAGGAAAGAATTATTTGGCCAAAATGTCAATAGTACCAAGAAATTTCAGAAACCACTTTTGACATGTTCGATCCGTTACAGCACCTTCTCCATATACTGCACAAATCTTTTTTTGCATTTCAGTTGTGTTTTTACCTTTCTTGAAATAATAAAGCATAATACACCAAAAATGTTGCATATCTTCTTCCATCTTCAATATGAAAATGGCTACACAAAAATTCCCCAATTTTGATAAGTTTTCTTTAAGTGCACACCGAGATGAAAGCTGTCACAATACATCTAACAAAATTGTTTTGAATGAATTTAAAGACAACTAAGCACTACTAATGCCATTGTGTGGGGGAAAACTAAACAAGCTTTTTGGCCAACCCAGTAGTATTGCTGTCCAGGAGGGGAGGTCGGCCCTTTGCCTCAAACCACGTGGCTGTGAGCTGGTGGAGACAAGGCTTGAATCCAAACAGTCGGTGCCAGAGTCCGTGTTGTAACCACTGGACTGTGCTGCCATTCATTCGATCTGAAAGCTCTGAGTGCCGGGAAAGTTGTGGAGCTGTACTGGCAAGGCGAGAGCACATTTCTGTTTAGTTTCCCTTTCAGATCGCACGGGGCCACCTGAGTTACCGGCGGGGTGCGGGCGGGCGGCTCCAAAAGAGCGTTTCCCCAGGGCAAACCGCGCACACACTGTCCCACACCGCTCTCGCCGTCCGACTCCTGTTCAGTGCCCTCTGTCCAATTCACTGGTAGGACCACGCCAATGACAATAACCTCGATAACCTTTTGGTCCTCTTCACACCCTTGCTGTGCCTATCACAAGACCCTGCTCATGTTCAGTGCTTAGTAAATGTGTTTTGAATCGAATGGGTCTTGTAGTTCTTGCATTATGATTAGGTCATGGACATGGACGGTCATGAAATCTAGTTGACTTTATAATAACGCCATTTGGGGGAGCAGGTGGGACCTGAGAATCTCATTCTAGACTAAACCTGTTTCAAGAAATCAGGAACTTGAACACAGGTTGCCTCCACCATGGGGCAAGGAGAGGGACCGATGGTGGGACCCACGCTCCCAGGTTCCTCTCTGGCCACAGTGGCACGAAGGGAGAGAGTAAGCCTGGGGAGGGGCTGGCGTGGGCAGGACGCATTTCGGAGCAGAGTGTAGGGGTGGCACCGGTGTGAGGTCTAGGCCTTGGGTGGGAGAAAGGTGGGACTCAGGCTCACTGCCTTTGCTGATGTGATAACAAAGGGCTCGATGACATCATTCCAAAACCCCTTAGAGCTGAACTATCTGTGAGCCTAACAGGTCCTCTTACAAAAGTCATTTGGGAGTTAAACGGAAGAGAAAGACACTGCAGTAAGCTGGAAAACTCCTGAAGGCAGTTTTCCTTCTTTAATACCCCAACTAGAAGAGCCAGTTGGGAACAATGGAGACGGGAGCTGGTCTTCAGCTGAGTTTTAAAGGCACCAAGAAATGCCAGTTGAGCATAGAGACTACGGACCTCTTCTAGGGTCGTATTCCTTTAAAGAAAGGGTCCCCACCCTCTGGGCCACAGACCAGTACTGGTCAGGGCCTGTTAGGCATGGGCTGCACAGCAGAAGGTGAGCTTGAATGTAATGCTTGATTCATCCCAAAACCATCCTCCCCGACCCCCGGTCCCATGCAAAAACTGTCTTCCATGAAACTGGTCCTGGTGCCAAAAAGGTTGGAGACCAATGCCTTAAAGTAAAGGTGCCAGACCACACACATTGGAACCACCTGGGGCATCTTAAAATACGGATTCCTGAGCCCTTATGGAATCTGAGAATTTTATGTAGCAATCTGCATCTTTAATATCTCACATAATTCCTTTGAATCCTGAAATCTGGAAATCTCTGAGCTGGAGAAAGATAATGCTAAATTGCTAGGATAGGGAAAGAAAACCCCAATGCTTTGATTTGGGACCTAAACCATTGTCCTTTTGCAAGGATGATTAACTCTTTAAGACCACCTGTGGGTTTAGCCATTAGCTGGGATGGGGAAGTGCCTCTTAATAACAGACATGGAGGTCGTGGCTAAACCTCCCTTGCTGATCCCCCAGCACCTCCCAGAGGAAGAAATGGGATCTCCTTTCAGCCTGGTAGGCAGATTGCAACATGTCTCCAGTTTTCCCCCTCATCTTCCTATTGAGAATGAAAGTAGCTGCTCCATCCGTTGTAAGAAAAGCTGGGGCCCCTGAAGGAAGGGTGGCCAGGTCTCAGGCAGAGATGTAGCCCCTTGGCCTGGACCGAGGTCACCCTGTGAAGGAGCTTGGCAGAATTCCCATGTCCTGACACTTGGCCTTCAAAATCTTACAGTCGTCAAGTTAATCACCAGAAAATGAATATTCTCCATTTTTCCACAGCTTGGGCCAAGGTCCCAAGTCCTGGCTCTAATGAACCCAGAGGGTCTCTCTCAAAATAAACTGGGGTGGGGAGGGCAGGCCCACCACCCGCCCTCTAACAGCCCAGCAGCCTCTCTGGGGTTAGCTAGGCCCCAGGGCCGGTTAGGCCAGTGCCGCCACGGAGCCTCAGAAGGAAGAGGAGGAGGAGCCCAGGAGCCTTGGGCAGGGCGGGGCTCAGCAGGCCAGGAGAGGAGGAAACGGGGCGGAGGCCTGTTGAGCAGGTGTGTGATATTGAAGGCTGGGCTCTAAAAGGGGCTGGGGCTGCCTGCTCAGACCAGTGATGACAGGGGAGCTCCCACTGGCTGTTCCTCCTCTCTGATGGGGTAACTGGAGGCGGTGGCAACCCAGCCTCCCTCCCTAGTGGCCCCACCAGAATGAAAACACCCAAGGAGTGTTGACTCCTCCAGCAGAGCTCCCGAGTCTGCACCCAGGAGGAGGTAAGCGCCCTGCTTGATGCTAAGACTAGATGGTGGTCTTTTTTCCTCAGCTCTCATCGCTTGTTGGCCTGGCTCAGGGGTGCTACTTCAAAGGGAGCCTCTGAGGTTGCCCCTGGTCTCCTCCTCAGTATCCTGGGTCCTGGGGGCTGTGGCTGTCTACCACCAGCCACGAGCAGCAACAGGCTTCTGGGGAACCTCATTCCTCTGTTTATTTGGGGAGTGTTCTGCTCATGCAGGAGGGCCATGTATGTGCAGTTGACTGTGTTACAAGAGCAGCTGCGCGTGGTGATGGCGATCGCTCTACGTGGTCTCAGTTTCTTCCAGTCGCTGATGAGCGGGCGGCCCTGGCCTTTGCTGCCTGTTGTGTATAATGAATGACCTGCATGGAGAACCCATAATATCCAAGCACTGGTCACCACCTGTACTATTGCAGGGTGTGTTTCCGAAAGCTTGCAAACCCATTGCACAGGATTTTGACAGAAGTAGGTGTGTGTGTGAGGGAGAGAGAGTGAATGCAGAACTGGGTTTTTGACGATGTTGACTCGTGAAAATGGCAATGGTGAGAGGTTATGGGAAGCTTATGATTTGCAAAGCACGAGGGTGAAACACCACCTCTCGTTGCGAGCCCGTGAGGCAGGTGTCGGCAATGTGTGTGATGACGGGTGAGGACGCCGAGGCTCAGGGAGGCGAGCTGAGCCGGTGCTCCTGCTGCCGTGGTCAGGCACTGATTTAGACCCTGGTGTCTACTTCTCAGGCCTCAGTGGCCCCTGCTTGTGGATTTGGAGAGTGCTGAGAGCCCACCTTCGGCAGTATGTTATCTACATGGCCTGTGCCAGAGGCAGTCAGCAGAGCAAAGAGCTAGTTGGCAAAACATGGAAGCTGGCAATGGGAGGGGAAAGGGAACGTGTTTGAGAGCCGGACACTGGGCCATGTAGAATTGAACCAAACCCCCAAATGGCTTACCAGGCCTCTCACGTCTCCAACCCTCGCACACTCCCCAGCCTCGCCTCAGTTTGGGCTGCCTCTGTTCTTTTCCTCCTTGTGGCCTGTGTACCTGGTCTTCCCTCTGCGGGGAACACCTTCCCCTGGGCTTTTCCTGTATTTGGCTACCTGTCTTCAGTCAGGTTGCAGCACCAATGTTGCCTGTTCAGGAGGGCTTCCTAGACCACGGAATCTAATACGGACCCCCTCCACCACCACTACCACCCCATTATATTCCCACACAGTGTTCATTATTTTCATAGTGCTAGTGACAACCTGAATTTCTGTCTCCTTTGTAAGTTCCACGAGGGTAGGAACCTTCCATGTTTTCCACCTGCAGGACACCCTTGGGTCCCCAGGTGTTAGCAGATTTCCCAATAATGGCGGGGGCTCAGTCAATACTTGGCGTGTGGATGAATGATAAAAGGGGTCAGGAGAGGTCATGACCACCAGTTCACCTCCTTTCATCCAACCCCTCCCCTCAGTCTCCCTTGAGAAAGCAAACATCTTGTTCTAGAATCTGAACTAAAGAGCACCTGAGTTTTCAGGTGCTCAAGGGGCAAATTGTTTCATTCTTGGGGTAATGTAGGGAAAAGGGCTGAGTGACATCAAATGGACTTATTTTCCTAAGAAACAGCAGGCTGTGTAAGATAAAGCTGTCTCTGCCTGGAACTCACCCCAGCATGTTCTTCTGGAGACTGAACCTGGTCCTGATCGTGTTTATCCTTAGTGGAGTGGATCGATAACAGCTGCCCTCTAAAGCGTGCGAGGTTGTGAGGTACACGTGTGATACCAGCCCTTTGCAAAGTACAGGCACTTCACAGATGTTGCATATTTTTACAAATTGAATGCAAGCCCCTCCACCCACAAAAAGATTGTGACTCACTTGATTGTGATACTCGCTTTATTGTGATACTCCCTGTATTGTGTTGGTCTGGACCTGAAGAAGCGCAGTGTCTCCAAGATTTGGTGTGGCAGTGATGTGGAAACCGAGCAATTTGTCTCCGGCCCCCAAGCAGGGGGCCCTGCAAGCCATGAGGAGCAGAGAATACACAGGGAGGTGTGTTTGTTTTGGAGAATTTCACTTGCAGAAAATCCACCATTTCCAAAGAAGTCTATCAGAGGAAGAGACTTCTCTGCAGGGGTCCTTTTCCCAGGCAGCTGCCTACCTCAAGAATCAACTTAGACACTTTAATTAACACTCAGCCGCTTCGCTTTGCAAGCGAGGAGCGTTAAAATCCAGCCTAGCGATGCCTCTTCCTTGGCGAGCATGCAGCATTTGGCAGTATTTTACAAGCTGGTGGTTTTATGGGTCCCTTCCTGCACTTATGTATTCTTCACTGTAATGTGTGTGGAACCCTTCTGGCATCAGCCTGGCCCTGTTTGATTTAAGAGACATCTGAATTTTATATCTTCTCCTCAGTTGTTCTGTGATCCTTTTAAACAAAAAAAATTTAAGGCACTCCTTATCTGTTCTATTCTCTTGTGCTGTTCTAGATTGTTTTTTAAATGCCTGTTCTGAAAGAAATATATTTTGAATCAGGAGCCAAGCCACAGAGTTCTAATGGTTTTCTGGGGAGGAAGGGGCTCATAAGCGAAGTCATATTATGGAAATAGAATTACATTAAGTAATTCTGGAGACGTGGGCTTGCATTCAGCCATGCTTCTCAGTAACCCTCTTGCAAACTCTCTGGGCTATGCTGGAGATAATAACAATATTGACGGTGGACTTTTAATGTGAACTTGCTAAGTGCTCTTAGGACTCCTTGGATGATCTCATTTAATGTTCATGCTGACTCTCTGCATTTTTGGAAATAAGGAATGTGAGACTCAGAAGGTATGAGGCATCCAGGCAGTGAGGGATGAAACCCAGTTTTAACACGTGAGGATTGACTGCTTACCTCCAGTGCCCTTCGAAGAAAATGACAAAATATTTCCATAAAGAGAGCAAAATTGTGCATCTTGCCAAAAAGGAGTGTGAATAGGCCAGAGCATACACTGGATACCTGCCTGAACCCAGAGTGTTTTAGAAGCTTAAAATCTGTAGAACTGGCAGCTACTTGATGCTCTGCTAGGGACTAACAAAATGACAATGACAAGTCAGTATTAACTACTTCTTCATACTCGGCACTGGTAGAAGCACTTCCTTGTATTAGTTACACACAAGAGACCACAGTTCATCACAATGGTGAAAGGCACGCGCTTATAGTTCAGAGGACCTGGCTCTGCCAGTTGCTAGCTGGCAAACCTTGGACAAGTTTCTCAACCACTCTGTTTGATATTCCCCATCTACAAATGTGACTATTCTCAAACTTTTCTCCTAATGCTACTGCGAGCATTGTTTAAGTGAATCTATAAAATGCTGAAACAGCGCTTGGTGTGTCACGTTCTCTCAAATGTTCGCTGCCCCTGCTCCATTTCCCTGACCCCTCTACAAGTGAGGGCCTCTCTCTGCCATCCTGCCAATGCAGAAACTGACGAAAAGTCAGATCACACGGCTAGACTCGGGACTTGAACTTCCAGCTGAGTTCACCCAGAGCCTTCTTTCTTCTATGTCATATTTTCTCAATAAATTCTCTAGGAAACACAAATCGATGGGAGCTGGTACTCTAAGACCCAAGCTACTTTCTCTCCACACGTGTTCCCAAATGTACTTGCCTCCTGACATCTTTTGGCTGCTGAGTAAAGTGTCTTGTTGACAACGACTTACGTCTCTAGGATATCAGCAAGGCAGCCAGAACTTTCTCCTCCATTCAGGATTCTCTCTGTGGGCCAGCAACCACTCTGCCCTGCAGGTGTGGAGTCTGCCAGTCAAAAGCAATCCACGGCACTACTGTTCCTCCAGATCCCTGACCTCACTGTCCAGGCGCGTCTTCCAGCTCTGTGATGACATTGTCCTGTGCTGGCTTCACTCTGCTTGTAGCAAGTCTCGGAAGTGAGCATCCGTGTCGGGATAAGGGACCAGAAGGAAGTGTCCCCGGGCCTGTCCTGAGCTGCTCAAAGGCAGAGGCGAGCACTTGCGGTCTTTTGACCACGGTGCCCAGTTGGGTACTGGAGTTATTTTTCCGGGCTCATTCCCCCCTGGGTGGACACTTGCTTATGCCAGGACTGCAGCCCGCAATGGAAGACCACCATGACCCCATCATCCCACTGCTACCTGCTCTGAGTCTGCATGACTCTGATATGCCTCTCAGATAATGACAGTAATTAATAATTAACAACTTCCTCTTACTGAGTACTGGCTACGCGTGAGTTTATTTAACGAGTTCATGTAATCCTCACAGAACAACACTCTCAAGTAGGTTCTTCCTGTTTTAGGGAAGAGGAGGGTGACATTTGGGAGGCTACACACTCGGCTGGGGTCCTCCACTGAAAGTGGAACACCACGTGGTCTTCACCTCTGTGCTCAACTGCCCCACACTCCTCCGGCCTGAATCACACTGTTTGAGATGGTTTGATAACACATTCCTGATTAGCTGTGGAAAAACCCGTCCAGCTGGGCCAGCCCACAGGGGATGTGGGCAAACCTGCCTCACCCGGTTTCCCTCCCCGACGTGGGCGGTGAGCCTGTTTGCTTTCTTTTCGCTGCATCATATCCAGACACAGCTGAGTCCCTTAACGACTCAGCTTGGCTTCCCCAGCCCGTGGCCCTTTAGTTGAGGAATATCTCGGCAGGTGAGCATGAGGGTGGCGTTTCTGTCTCTCCAAGGCGTCCTCGGTTCAACTTTCACCCTTGTCAACAGCAACCCTTCCACATTTCTCCAGTTATTCTTTCCTTCCTTGTTCTCTTTTCAGCCTGGTTTAAGAGCAAGCCAGTCTGATCACAGATCAGAAAGCACATTTCCAGCGCTGTGAGATAATTCAGTCATTGCCATCTTTGCCTGAGGGCTGGCCTGTGAATTCTGTCACTTACAAAAGCAGACAAAATCTCGGTCTGCTTCATGGGCGTGTATCAAGAAAGTGCCGTCCCTCCTAGGGGGTCACCAATGCAGACAGGCTGTCCCCAGCAGGGAATGCAATCATTCCTTGCATTCCTTTCCTGCAGAAAGGAATCAGAGAAATCTAGTTAAATCTCGAATACTACACACTTTAGTGCCTATGAGATCTTGCATAAATTACTTATTTTCCAAGGTAGCATAACAAGGCTTTCGTTTGGTTCAGCTCTGCTTACCCTATGGATGATGCTTCTGCGTTGACCCCTATTTCCATAGCATTTCCCTTAATTCTCCCACCAACCTAATGACGTGAGGACAGTGATCACCACTGCACAGATTGAGGACTAAAATTGGTAAGGTCAGGCACCCATTAAGTTAACTCAGGGAACTGGGATTTGAATCCAGTTCTTTCCACTTCAAAAGTCCCTTCCCTGCACCAGCATAGTGAACTGGCTGATGGTTTGTTATTAAAGTCTCCCTTTTGTACCATGAGATCACGCATTCTGTCTCTTGTGCACGGGCTGCTTTTGCAGCTTGTGCAGAGGGTGTTTCTCCAGGTCCCGTCGGACTGCCCTGTGAGGATAAAACCATCCACTTCTCTTCCTCTGCATGGCAGAAGAGTCGCCAGGTACCGCTGCCTTTCCGGGACACTCAGGGAAAACCAGGGGTTGCATGTGAGCAAGCGGAATGGGCCATGGCGTCGGGGGCTTGGAGGGGACCCAGGAAGACGTGCACCCGTGAGTGCCAGGTCCTTCTCCATCTTGTTATCACTGTTTGTAGGAGAGCTTCAGATGTTACTCACTGGATCAGTGTGTCAGCTTCTAACAGGAGTAAGTGTCCATGGCAGATTCATTTCCCAGATATTTTTGTTTGCTGGGTTTTTTTTCCTTAAGAGCAAATAAGAAGGCAGAGGGTAAGTGTTGGGTCATTGGAATTCTTACATTTGGGGACATATTTTCTTTTATCGGGTTCTCAGTAGAGCGTTGCTCAGCCCAGATACAACTGGAGTCTGTCTGGACTCTTTTAGGGCAGAGCATGTCATTCCCCTCCCATCTAATGATGACATTTCTGCTGCCACGGCTCACGCTAGAAGGCCTGCTACATACTGTTTAAGTCACAGATGGAAGCTTGGCTGGGCAGTGACCATCTGAGTATCCCCGGACCCCACTCTTTGCTCATGTCCTCCATTTATGGAGCACTAACCATGTGCCAGGCACAGCGCCAAGTACCTCCACATGCTCCTCCATTCAGTCTTCACCAGATTGTGACCTCAGCGTTTTTGCAGGTGACAAAAACCCTGATCCTTGGAAAGGCAAATGACTTGCTACAAGTCACAGAGCGGGTTGGTGGTGAGTCCCCGCTCTGGGCACCCAACCCCGAGCTCTCCCCATCGCGGGCTGCGCAGCACACTCACCCCTTGCCTTCAGCCAAGGTCAGCTCTGCAGCCACTCCCGTGGGAGGGATGCTGGCCCTTCTCTGGCTTCTCAGGTTCCGTGCCCACCACATGGAAGGTGTCATTTTCTTGAAGGACGATCTCTAGTGTCATCTCCTAGAAAGTGTCTGGGGCTGGGCTTCCTGCCTGTCTCAGGGGACACAAAATCCCGTGAGGGACTTGGGCTTCCTTCTTGGTTTCCATTGTGCTGATGATGACAGAGGTGGGCCCGCTGTGTGGCCTGATTAGAGAAAAGACTACCTTTGGTTACAAGTCACGAGGCCCCAGGAAAAGGCCATTTTCACCGCCCAGGGTGTGGTGATGCAGGTCATCTGGGCTCAGAAAGGGGATGGGAGGCATGTCCTATGCTTTAGTCCTCCGTGGCGTGCGATGTCCATATCTTGCAGCAGAGCCATAGGCAGCTTGTCACTCATACCTACCAGGCATCGTTGTTCAATGGAAATTAGATTTGTTTAAAGAGGAAATGCCTTTAAGTGGGGAATGAGTATTTCTTATCACAGAGAGTAACTGAAATGAAATACAATGATCACAGAGCACAAGGAGTAAACTCCAGCCAGACCTGCTGCTGTCCGCTGGAAGCGGTGGCCCTGAGACTGGCGTTCTTGCTTTGTTTAAAAGGAGTCTCTGGTCTTCGCTGCTCCATTTCAAGGCTATGCGGTCTCAGCTGGGGAAGTCCTGGCGCTGGACGGCAGTGACGGTTGCGCCATGTGAGTGTGCCTAACCATGCCGCTGAACGCTACATTTGACAATGGTAAAAGTAGTGAATTTTATATATACCCCACCACAATTTAAAAATTGGGCAACTCTATGAACAGTTACGAAATAATCCCCAAGATATATTAAGTGAAAAAAGCAAAGTGCTGAGCAGGGTAATCAGAATGCTCTCATTTGTGGGTTTTTAAAGGACACCCACATACATACATCTAAGCCTGAGTGCAGACGGGCCACACTGAGAGGGTGGCAGTGTTCGATTCTGCTGAGGAAAAGGGCTTCTGGCATTTGGGAGTAGAGAAGGATGGAGGGTCATGGTTTGCTGTTGGGTGTGTGTTGCGTGTGCATGTATGACTCATTTTAACTGATCATTTTTTCACCGAACTGAAACTGTCTCCCTAAAGCAGTGGTTCTCAACCTTGGCAACACCCTCGACTGCAGGTGCTCCCAGTGAGGTCCCCTAGCCAGCAGCACAGTGTTAAAATCACAGGGTCCCAGGCACCCCACCCCCAGATCCATGAAACTGGAATCTGCACTTGACCAAAGTCACCAAGTCCTTTGCAGGAAGCAACCGCATAGAGCTGGTTAAATCGGAGTCACTGAGGTGGGGCTTGATCCTGGTTGTTTCTTAAAGACCCCAGATGATCCCCTAGGGCAGTTGATTCTGAGAACCACCGACAATAGAATGGGAAAAATCAAAGAGGTTGGAATAGGACCAGTCTCTTCCTATGTGATTCTGTTTTATTGAATGTGGGTTCCATGTGCCTCTTACAAATCAGTGCTGTCCCACACTTGCGAGCACTGGCCAGGATGACTGTCTCGAGTCTCATGAATATCACACAGAACCGTGCAATCACGAGATTCACCTGAGTTTGGAAGGAAAGCTGTTCTTCCCCAGTAGCTTTGAGCCATACTTCCCTGTTATATAAAATAAACATCACAGCTCTACAACAAAACACATACCCATTCAGGGCTTCTTTTACCCAGGGATGGAGGAAAATGTCAGGTCATCTTAAAAACTAGACTTTAGAATCAGAAAGATACTTATTTGCGTTCACCTCTCTGAGCCCAGTGTCAAATGCGGTGAATACCGGCCCCCCAGAACTGTCGTATCACATGAGATGGTGCAGACAGTGCCTGGTCCGCTGCGTGCTTCATCACCATTAGACGATAATTATGATGTCTATGATGTCCTAGGCTCTCTCACTGCTGCTTTCACATTTGCTCATTCCGCCTTGAGCATGTCATGCACAGATGACATTTGTCACATTGCAGTTGAAGTCATGGAACTTGAGTTCCAACTCCCCCATCTCCTGACAAACAGAAGGAAAAAAATGAAAAAAACTCTGTCTCTTACCAGATTATCTGACACATTTCTAAAGTACAATGGAGACCTCATTACATGGATGAACAGCTTTCCATCAGATCGTTTCTAGCTCTGATGTTAATATAATTGTTGCCGGGACATCGCAGTTGGCCTCAGAGTCAGCCAGAAGGAGTCGTGGCTAGCCACGCGGGATGTTCCGAGTGCAGAGACGGCGCGTGCAGACTGCTAGGGTTTCTATGTGCACAGAGAACGCCGTAGAGTGGATTTCACGGTTCCCTTCCATGGCCGAGACAGATACGAGTTGCAGAGGGATAGGGCGTCCAAGTCAGAACAGATGTCCCCCTCACAGCACCAGATCATCTCTTCACAATGCAAATCTGAACATGTCGAAACCCTCCTTAAAACCCCTGAGAGCTTCTCGCTGATTCGAGAATGAAGACCAGCATTCCTGACGGGGCCTACAAAGTTCGCCTTCCAGCTTCTCCTTCCAGGCCTCTTCCCAGCGCGCTTCTGTCTGATTACTGGGTGTCTCCCTCAACAGGAAGTCCTTGCTTTGTGTGAATTCTAATTCCTAGGCACTGACCAGGCTTGATTTTGTGCACTCTTGTGCACTACAGGGCCTGGTTTGTAGCTGATGCACAGTAAATGTTCATAGGAAAAATGAATGCAAGGGAGGATGTCACACACAGGGTTCCAGCCTCATCTGCCGCCCCCTGCTCTCCGGCATGTCTCCCGGTATCACCAAAATGCTGGTAGATGCCTATGTAGGTAACGAGGCTATTTTCCACATTTCAGCTCTTGCTTAAGCTGTCCCCTCTGCCTAATCATCTTATTCCTCACTTTCTTTGTCTAGGAAACCTTACTCCTAGACAAGGGTCATCTCCAGTAAACTTCCTGACTCACCAACCTTGCAGGTTCTTCCAGATGTGTCCCTCTTATATACCTTCATATATACCTCCATATATGCCCTCTCTTCTCACCTCACTCCGTTCCATCTCCGTGTCCACTTCTCCAACACCGTGAGAAAGAGAAGCGAGACCACGGGCGCTGTGTGTGGTGTGGGAAGTGACGAGTAAACGGGATTTGCACATGTGCGCACATGTGCGAACGTGTGTGAATGTAGCCTTGGTGTTGCACGGCAGATAAAGACGTGGGCCTCAGAGACTGAGAAGCTTTTCCCTTGCTGTCCTGCCATCTGCATGCTGTCCCACCATCTGGATGCTGTCCCCACCTCCTCTCCTGGTCATTTCACCCACTCCTCAGGCCTCAGTTCAGTTTTGTCACTGCCACACAGAAGTTTTCCTTCCCCAACACCACCCCCCAACTCCATCAGACTCCCAGCTCTATGTTTTTAACTCCTTATGTTTTCTTTGTGAAGCTTATTACTAATTCTAATTATAAATGGTGTTTTTATTTGACATCAGCTTGCCGCCTCCTTTATCCTGGCAGCTTCATGAAAACCGGCTTTACAGCCATTTCCCCCAACCCCCAGCATAGTGCCTGACACCCTGCAGGTGCTCCCCGCATGAACAGTGGATTCTCCGCAGCCTTGCTGAGAACCTGGGGTGTGAAGAGACAGTAGGCAGGTGCAGATGCCCGACTTCCCTCCTCACTGTGGTCCCGGGAGCGCGTTCCTCAATTGCTGTGTGTAGAAACCCAGTCATTTCAACACCCAGGGGACGTGCCAGGAAGCTTCGTGGCTGCCAGCCCCCACCCTGCCCCACGGTGCTCCCCTCCCTTCTTAAATCAGGCCACAGCCCCGCTGAGCCCTCGCTCCTTGGAACACTCAGCCAGGTCCAGCTGCCAACTGCTGAGGCAGCAAAGGGACGTGATGGCAAACCCTGGAGGGAAGGCAGATGGCAGGGAGGCTGGCAGAGTTGTATCGGTTAAGTCGGTCTGACATCGCAGACATACTCTGTCCAGAACAATGAGCCTCATCTGATTCTGGGGACTGGCAAGGGAAGGGCTGCTATCTTCTCCCCTCCCACATCACCCACCCCACTCCCCAGCCACAGATGCCCCACTCAAAGCAGACAAATGGTGTGGTTTGACTTGAGGCCTATGAGGCTGTTCTAGGTGACCCCCTACCCCTATTACATCACTTCTAGCTGGACATTTTCCTGTCATTGACATTCCTAATATCGCCAAACCACCCTGAAGCTTTTCTTTCATTTGTCCTGCCCTCGGAAGCCTTCTAGTGACTGTCCCCAGCCAGCTGGAAGGTTAGATCCAGGCAGCCCAGGAAGAGGCATAGAAGATACTCATGCAGTGTGTTTGTCTCTGACTGGGCACAGCCCTAAGGCTGTGGGCAGCAAGGCCATGGTTACAGCAAGGAGCTGAGGCAGGAAGAGAGAAGTGCACGGAGATCAGGACCCTGGGGCCCATGCCCACCACCTGCTCTTTGGGCCTCCTTTTACCCCCGTAAAGCAGAGGGCAGGGCAGTCTGAGTGACTTCCACACTGTGTTCCCTGGAGCTGTAAGGTTTAGACGGCACCCATCCCGCACACTTACCCCTACATCTCACACGCACGCACACTCACACACTCACATGTACACTCGTAACCACGGCAGACATCCTGTCCCTTTCTCGGAGGAGCTCCCAGCAGTTGTGCGTACCAGCATACTGTAAAGGACACGTGGCACTAGGTGACAAGAAAATAGGGGCCGGCAGAGCATGCAAAGGTTTGGAAGCCACTGAACCAGATGACCTCTGACCTGTGTAAGATCCTTGAACCCTCAGCTGTGATATCAGGAGGCACAGCTCTGTTTCAGATGTCTGCTGGAAAGTAACAGGAGTGTCAAAAGAAAATGACCATGGGAGCCAGTCTGCCTGGGTTTGAATCTGGCTTCTCCCAATTACTGTTCCTTTAGGAAAGTTACTTAACCTTTCTGTGCTTTCATTTCTGCATCCCTAATCCGGATATAAAGAAGTACCTGCCTTACAGAGTTGTTGTGAGGATTAAATAAGTTACCATATTTTGCCATGTATAATGCGACCCACATTTTTGGCCCAAACATTCAGGGGAAAAACATCTTTTGTTTTAATTTTGCAACTCAGTTATTTATTTATTTATATTTAGATACTTGCTTTTTGTGTTATAAAGGAATTTTAGCACTTATTTTTGAACATATTATCATATAGGAACTCTTATGTAACAAATAATTACAAAACACAAGAACAGATACAAGGTATTTCAGGTACTACCCATATATAATGTGCATCCTCATTTTTTCCTCAAAAATTTGGGCAGAAAACTGCACACTATACATGGCAGAATGCAGCAATAGGTAAAATGATTAGAATAGTGCTGCACATAAAGCCTTGGCAGTTATGACCTTATTGCTCAGCATCATTAAACTGGTGGTCCTCAACATTTTGAGGGGATCATGAATCCCTCAGTAAATGTGTGAGAGCTATGGACCCTGTCCTCGGAAAACAAGATACCAACACATCTTGTACATTCAGTTCAGAGAGCAGAGGGCGCACGTCTGCATTGGAAAACCGAGGCCTCAAACAGGAAGGGCTTTGCCAGGATCACGTAATACAGCCGCAAAGAAGCAGGGACTAGCGCACAGGCTGCCCAGTTTGCAGCCCTGTGTTCTCTTCAGCGCATGCTCCGCTCCTGACCAAATGCAGATGCGTGAGATGGCCACAAAACTTGGATTCCACCGCTGCTCCCCCACCTACTAGATGCATGACTTCGGCACATTTATGAATATCTCTGAGCCTCAGTTTGCTTATTGGTAGAGGAGAGACAGGCCGCACGTGAAAGGTGTTATCACATTCCCCTCTCAGTGAGAGCACAGAGTAGGTGAGCTGCCTGTCTAACCCCCCATTTCTATGGTACCAGAAGGGATGCTCTGGGAAGTGAAGACTTGCCTCCACACAGACGGCAGGCTAAGGGAATGAGGAGGGTCCCATATGCCCAATGCAGAATGGTACTGGAAAGTAAGTTGGTGCGCTTCGGGGACAGCCCCAGGCCAGAGCAGGGGAGGATAAGTGCCTCATTCTGTGCTTTTTGTGATGTCCCCTTGCCTATGTGTCCAGGGACATAGTTCTCTCTAGAGCACAACCACCAAACAAGCTTCCCTACCCACCCTAGAAGGCTATTTCATCTTATTTTTTAAAACTTCTAAAGGTATAACTGAATGTGACTCATTCAAAAAGGGGCTTACTTGTGAGGCTGGCATGAGGACCCCGGCCTCTTGGTTCTGAACTCAGGACCCTTCCTTTCTTCTTGCATGCACTTTGGTCTTTACAGAACGGCACCTCTGGGCCCTCAAGCTGGTCGCCAGCTTGTGCAGAGGCACCAGCCTCAATGGAACCCTCTCCCTGTTTCTACAAACACCCCTGACTAGACTGGCCAGGGCCATGGCCATCACACTGCTTCTCAGGAGAAAGGGAGGTTGTTTCCCAAGGTTTGCACCCTGGAAGGAATTTCTCCCATTGTCCCTTAAAAGGGCGCATTAGGCATCTTCCCAGCAGTTTATAAACACTCCAGAAAGCCCACCTCCTCCATCCCATGTTGGTAACTTCTTTCCTTCAACTGCTCACTGTACGACTACTGCCTGGCTGTATGTACAACTGAGGCTCACAGAGCTCGCAATTTCCCTCCAGTTCATGTCTTCACTCCCCGTTTGATCTGTTAAGGGTCTGCAGGGCAGGGTGGCGTTTTATCAGCTCTTTGCCATTGGGTCTAGCCCAGTTTTGAATGCACAACAAAGCATATTGTAACAATCAGTTTTAACCTAACCAACTAAACACAAAAAAAGGCTGCTTAATGTTCCTTCATAAATAAATACATGCATATGTAAATAAACATGCACACATGTACATACATATATATTTAAATGGCACATCGTTGGCATTTTTTTAGAGAAGAAGTTTGACAGTTCAAACTAACCTGTCATAGTGGACAACCAGGCGATTAGCAGGTTCTGATAAATGATGACTAAATTGTAGGAAAAATAGAGCGAAGCCAATCTATGGTTATATTAGCAAGCCCTACTGGGGTCTGTCCTTGAATTGCTGCAAACCTCTCATACAAGATACACATTTATTTAAGCACCTTCCAAAGGGACCTTGTTTCAAAGATTGCAATTTACTAAGAGATTGCAATTTACTAAGAGATTGGACTGGGTGTTTTCATGGCAAATAATTCCATTTACCTTACACTCAGGCCCTGTAACACGGCATGCCCTGAATAACTCATTACTAGCAGCGCGAGTCATAAGAGGTGCAAGGGTACAAAGAATATAGAGAAGAGAAAGAACATACAGTTCTTCTTCGCATTATTCAGCTTCTTTGCCAGCCCTCTCTTCTTCGGGGCCTTCAGCAAGGGAGAAACGAAAGAGGTGTGTTGTGTTACCAAATTAGGATGAGAGGTTTGGGCCACGGGCCTTGAGGTGAAGGCAATAACAGAAGAACCGGGACAAGGAGCTCAGAGAAACCCACTTGGGAATCCTGAAACCAGGTACACGCAGCTCTCGTTTTCCCAAGGCTAGGCCAGCTCTTCCTCCGTGGTCCAACAAAGGTCTGGGAGTGGGAGGAAATAAAAGGAGCCAAAAAGAAATCCCACTGGCATCCCATTGTCCCTATCCATCTTAGGGCACCAGGAGCAGCAAGTGCCACCGAGGTTTGTAGGGTGGTTAAGACACCTGCTGCACGGCGCTGGAGCAGGAACTCAGATCTCCGGATTCTCGTTCTGGTGCCAGTTCCCCAGAAAGATGAGGAAGAGACCTCTTTGTTTGTCTACCCAGAGACCCAGTTGGGGTTCTTGTTGTCTCATTTAATGGAGCTAAATGTTTCCATTGCATAGGGAATCCTGTCACAATCTGCAGGTCAGCTGTTGTAGGAGGGGCATCAGGATGCCTTGGCATTGAGGTGTCTTGTCCTCTTGTCCCCGGTGAGCCAGTAGCCTCACCAGCCATTCTCCCTCTCCTTGAGTATGGCCCTTTGTTAAAGACCCATTTCTCAAAGATGCAGGTGATATACATCTTCTGAATTGCACAGACCCTTCTCTTCAGGGTCACAGAGAGCACAGGGACAGGTGGCCTTCCATGTGAGATCATCCCACGGAACTGTCCTGGTATCGTCAGCGTCTCACAAGACAGTACAAGCACGCTTATTGACTATCATCAAGAAACTTTAAAAGAATAGATTACAAAGCCTTGTCCTCACCCTGCACAATCCCATATTTCTTTGGGTGACTTGTTCTCATTGTCTTACCTCAGTCGTTACATTTATTTTTTTATCCTGATCTACCTGGTGAGAACACTCTTTCAATTGTATGCTGAGGACTCCGGCTCTGTCTAACTTGATGCCTTCTCTGACCATTGCTCACATAGTCCTTTGCAGCACCTGCTGGAGAGCAGGCTCTTCGGCAGTGGTTACTTCCTCTTTGTCTTCCTTGTGGGTCTTCATACATAATGTAATGTGTGTTTAAATATTCGTTGATGAGGATAGATTAATAATCATGATGCTGGCAAAACGTTTCCACACTTTCTATTTGCCAGACGCTGGGCTAATATCTTTATTCACACTCCTCAAAATTATTGGATGGATTGTCTTATCACACACACACAAGATGATCTTGGTACCAAAACACAATACCGTAATTCTTGTTGAATTTGCAGGATAGTGAAGCCTGAATGAGACTAAACTTGGTGGAGTGTTTTGAAGACTACAGAGACCCATGCACACGCTCCTCATTGCCATTGCTGCCATTGTTTTTGTTACTATTCAGCTGGCTACTCAGTGTTTACAGAGCACATGCTGTGTAGCATGCTTTGTTCTCCGAATAGGGCCTGGAGCATGGAACAAAAAAATGGACAAAGTCCCTGCTCTCGTGGAGCTTTCCTTCTGTTGGCAGGAGGCTGAGAATATGCATACAGACCAGGGAGGTTTTAGAAAGTGAGCAATACAATGAGCAAAACAGGGAAAGCCTGTCAGAGCTGAAACTTCAATGTCCAAAGGAACCAGGGGAAGGGAAGGTGGTGGGAAAACACTCCAGACAGAGAGGAGAGCAAGCACAAAGACCATGGGTCAAGCCTGTCGAGCAAAGGTCAAAGGAGAAAGAGTGTGGCTGGAGCACAGTGGACAAGGACACAGGAGGGCCACGGAGTAAAATGCCAAAGGCCACATCCTATAGGGCCTCCTAAGCTATATTGAGTTTGGATTTTAATTTACCTGCTCCCTGCTTTTAACAAATTTAGGAGCAGAAGCCCAAAGGTGAAGGGACTTGTTCAAGGTCACCGAAACACTTTACGGTTTGGAAGTGAGATCTCTTCGCTTCTTGACCTCTGTTCTCCTTTACTGCGCAGACGGCAGCTTCTGCGGGTCAGCTAAGAACTCCGAGATGGAACCCGACACTCCTCTGTGATTTCCTTTCTAGTTTTTTTCCCCTAATATATTATTTTCCTCCTAATTAGAGATGAGTCTGTTCACACTGCTTCACTGTTTTATAAACAAAAGCAGAAACAAAGTGATCGCAAGCCACGTAAGTTAGCATCGCATATTAAAATATTGAAATAGTCAGTAGACCTGGTGGGTGCTCTGCAAACCAGCTCGCGTGCGCTGGGTCCATTGTCGTTCCATCAGGAACAGCGCTGTCACACACTGTGTCCAATAGGACACCCTGTGCCTGGACTCAGGACACTGACTAGTTCAAGAGCTGGGTCTGAGGAAGCCCCTCATAGCCCTCCACCAGGCTCCTTGTTGAACCCTGACCCGGGACTGGGTCACCAGGGACCATCCCTTGGCATGTCCGGTGGGGAAACCAGTGCGGTATGTGATGAGACCAAGGCTCTGGTATCAGAGTTGAATCCAAATCATTCTTCAATGTCATGTTATTTGCCTTCATTTATTAAATCAAGCCAATAGAAGAGAACTCAGAGTTCTTGTCACATTTAACCAGGACAATGTATACAAAAAAGTATTTTACCTGCAAAAGTAGACAAAGTACCTACCAAAGTATCTGGCACCACATCGGCCATTTCCTTCCCACATCTGTTAGAAACAAGTGCAACTTGTGTCCCAGATCACTCGGCCTCCTTTTTCTCTACACATAACATGCTGGTCCAAAAGCTAGTTAAAAAGTACGGACTGAATGCCTTGAACATATGCCCAACCAATTAATATTTAGGGAGTGTCTACTAAGTGACTCTCATTGTACCAAGTATTATGAAGTTTACAGGAGGTACAGTGAGACATAGTTTCTGCCCCAAAGAGCTTAACACTCACCAGGACAGTTTCCATTAGAATGTTCCTTAGGATTTTATATTTTCCAAGTGCCGGAATGTATGTCTGTGAGAGGAAGAGAGAGAGAGAGAGATAGAGAGAGAGAGGAGAGAAGGATGCAAACTAAAGTGACCAGAAGGCTCCATGGAAAAGGACTGGGGGAGAGGGGAGGCTTGAACTGGGCAGAATTAGGGTAAACCCAGAAGGGACATAGTGGTGACCTTCTAGGCTGAGGGACTGACGGCAATGTAGGCACAGGTGTGCGTAGGGCAGGTGTATGAGGGGAGAGGATGGTGAGACTGTAGTGACCACTGACACTACCTGGACTTGATCCCCGTGAGAAAAGGGCATTTTGAGGAGCTGGTGGTAGAGAAGATTTGGGTGGATAGCTGGGTATCATATCAGCATTATCCCCGTGATGTGAATGTGGTCTCATTGTTACCTACCAACTGGAAGAGCCTGGAAAGACTGATACATTCAATTGTCTTGTAGTCCTTAGTCCTTCCAGAAGGTTGATAAAAGCCCCAGACATGAAGGGTTGTGATGTGGCAGAATCCTCTCTCGCCACACTGTCTCTGCATAGGAGCCTCCAGCAGCTACATGTCCAGATTGGGAACCAGGGATTCCAAAAGCAGAGCTCATCTATGCGGCATCTTATTCTACTCAGTTGGTTTTTTACAGCTGGTGTATTTTAGTTCTTTGCCAAATAAATTGGCTCCTTAGGATGCTGAGAAAGGCTTCCTGACTGTTCTGGCCCCAGTGCCTCTGCCGTGGCCTGCAGCGCTCCCTCTGCACGCCGCCCCAGCAGGCTGTACTGTGGTTGCCTGAGTCTGACCGCCATGAGACCATGGGCTGCTTGAGGTGAGCAGGCACCGTACTTGCTTTTGTGTCCACCATTCAATCCCCAGAGCCTTGCAGAGTACCAGGCACGTAGTAGATATTAAATTAGTATTTAATATAGCACATTGAGACCAGCCTCCCTGAAGCAGAGGGTGGTGGGTGGGCTAGAAGGAAGCTGGGGTCAGCACTTGGAGCCCATCAAACCTGACAGAGGGTTGGACCTCTTGAAGGTTCAGGGCCAGAAGAACAAGGGAATGAATAATAAGCATCAACCTGCACTGCCTGTTCCCTTCTCAGCAGAGCCTTTGATGGGGGTGAATGGAATAAAATTAGCAAAATCATTAGCATGATGATAACCAGAGGCCCGTCACCCTGGGAGCTGGGAGGTGACCAGGGTCTTCTCTGTTCCTGGCCTCCACACCTTTCAGATCTCTGTTGCTTTCCTGCAGGCACAGGGTAAGTGATGCTCAAACCAGGCTGGCCCCGGCTCCTCTTGGGGGACGGAGGGAGGGAGAGAGAGACAAAGGAGCTTTGTCAGTGGGCTCCAGTCCTTCGGAGGCAGGAGGGCAGCCTCACTGGGGGGCACTGTTTTCTGGAGCCCAAGTGGGGGCTTTCAAATCAGGTCCTCCTTGGTTTGCATCTACGATCTTCCACCGACTGTTTCAGCCTCCAAAGCAGGTGAACACTCAACAGAAGGCAGAGGCAGGTACCACCTTCCTTGGTGCTCGTCATCACTGCACTAGGGGGAAAGGCTTCGTCAAGAAAACACAAGGGGGTGTCTTCCCAAGGGGCCCAGGCTGGGACCAGAGAGCTCAGAAAGGGCCATTTTTAACTAGGTATCTTATTTCTCTCCTTTTAGTTGTGTATTATTTTGTTAAAAGATAAAACCTAGAGAAGTGAACCAGAAATGATTTCAATTCACTCTGTCAATGCTTTGGGCAGGATAATTAACTGTAAGTGCACAACAGACAAATCTTGAATTTTCAGTGGCTTAACGGCTAATAATTTACTTCTCTCTGTATCATTGTCCACTGTGGGCTGACAGGCTTGACAAGGCATCACATTAGCTACAATATATATTGAGGCTAACGTGAATGATACACAAACACACACATATATGTGCATATGTGTGTATACACACACACAAGTGTAGACATGTATGTACAGGGTGAGGCAAAAGTAGGTTTACAATTATTCATATGGGATACAATAATTAAATGCAGAGCTGAACTATCTCCCAAGACTTTTACCGATGGCTGAGCATTTCTAGTGCATTAGCTGTCTATCCACAACTTCCCTCTCAAGACTTACGTGTACAGTAAAGTGTCGTAGTCAAGAACACAGACTCTGGAACCAAACTAGCTCTCTGACATTAGGCAGTTCTCTTGACCTTTCTAAGCCTCAGCTTACTTATCTGTGAAATGGATGTACTAATAGTAGCTCCTAATTCATAGGTTTGTTATAGGCACCTGGTATAATACCCCGCCCAGCGTTCAGTAATTATTAATTGTTATTGTTCTTCCAGCTTGTTGGAACTTCATCCATGTATTAATGCTTTGTATAGCTTTGTAGAGCCTTAAGGAATCTCCTCCTCTCTCTAGGCCTCGGTTTCCCCATTTGAGAAATAGAAGGAAGTTATCTCAATATCCCCCGAGTCCCCTTCTAGTTGTCATTCTCCACCTCCCACATTTCACAGCCAGGCGCCACGTGAGGCGACGCTGTCTTGCATGGCACCTAAGGGAAGCATAAGGTCTCTGTGAAAATAAACACATGGTTAGTGTTGGCAACAGAAGTGCCAGCAGCCCACAAGTTCTTAAGATGATAATAGCTATCATTTGCAGAGTGCTTGCTACGTGCCAACCACTCCTGAGAACATTATAGGCACATTATCGTACGCAATTCGAGAATCTGCTCATCCCTTTCCTTCCCTCTCGCTGATGTTGGCAAAGCACGTATTGCAATTGGGGCCGACAGGCTTGATGAGGTGTCACATTAGCTACAATATATATTGCAGCTGATGGGAGTGATACACAAACACACATATATGTGCATACACACACACACAAGTAAATGTATACATGTGTATGCAGGATGGGGCAAAAGTAGGTTTGCAATTGTTCATAAGGAATACAATAATTAATAATAAGTAATAATACAGGAACAAACTCTGTGTTTTGTATACTCACAACTTTAAACCTACATTTGCCCCACCCTGTATATATAGATATGTGTGTGCTTGTGTGTGTGTGTGTATGTATATATATACACACACACAGAAAGAAGCTAACATGATTACCTTTCCGGGCTGTCTACCCCTCTTTCTTTCACATCGAGATTGTGAAGACCCAGGAAAGGGGAAGCTAACGTGTATCGGATAACAACTAAGTGCCAGGCATTGCTCTAAGCGTTGCACATAGGCTGCCTCATCTCCTCCTTGCAGTCACCCTATTGTGTAGGTAGTACTAATACATTTATTTGTAGATAAATATGTGAAGCTCAAAGAGATTAAATGGCTTGCTCAGCTAGGAAGCTGGCACCCCTCCTGGCAGTCTAACTGCAGAGCCTTTATGCTATTAAGCCTCTGGACTTAAGCGCCCTTTGTAAAGCAGAAAACCATGTCTAGCATCCTGAATAGTACAAAAAGTGGGATCTTTCCTAGTCCTGGGAAAAAGTGCAGGAGTGGTGTCTGAGGCCATCAGTCCTCATGCCTCTGGTGACAAGAGCAGCCAGGTGAGGCCACCCCATGGACTTAGACTCCTATGTGTCAGCACACAGACACGAACCATGTCAGTAGTCAGGGATGGCCTCCTGGTCCCCACAGCCCACTGCAGCCCTCGCTGGCCTGGGACGCCTGCAGAGCTGCGGCTCCCAGCACCCCTGTGCTCCTCTCCGAACAAGACAAATGGTGGGTGGGTGGGCAGGTAGGGCCGTGCTCTGCCCCCCGTTCTTCTGTTGTTGGAAGAGGGGTCCCTTCAGGGAGCAGCCAGGCAGCCCCGTCAAGTGTGTGACAAGACTCCTTAAGTGGTGCCTGGCGTCGTCCTGCACTGAGCTGAATGGGAGAACCAAAGGAGGGTTAAAATCTCAGCGAGGCTTCCGTGACATTTCATTTGTGGTGGGCCATGAAAGGTTGGGCGGTTGGCACTCTGTGCAACAGGAAGGAGCAGAGTCATGTTACTATAAGTTTTCCATTTACTGACAAGGGGCTCTGTGGCTCTGGTCCCTCGGTGGCTCTGTGGAGGAGCCCACGTGCAATGCAGACAAAAGAAAAAAGGGTCTCAGTCGCAGCCTGTGAGAGCCGGTACACCCAGGCCTGCTGGAAGCAGGTCTCTTCATGTGCTCGGGAGGGTGTGCCTAAGAGTCCATGCGAGACGCCTTCAAGGCCCAGTGCTTGCCACCCCCTCAGTCTCACTGCATTGAGAACAGGGACAGGCTTCTCTGAGACCCAGTCGAGTGACTGGGAAACTCTGAGTCAGCGGACGGGGTTCTGGATGCGGGCCTGACACAAACGAGCTACCCAGCCCCGAGCCAGTGGGTGAGCCTGAGCCTTCCCATCTGGAAGATAATGTTTAGGCAGTGTTTAGGACGGTGCCTGAGACTCCTTCCTCTTTAGAATGTCACAGAGCAAACACAGGCCTCCCAGCCATTTGCTACTGCTGTCAGTAGTTACTCATACTGGTTTTGGGGGGGGCAAAATGGTTGATCTAATAGGTTCTCGGCTGCAAGAGAGCAGATTTGTTTTGTTGAAGATTCTGTCTCCTGGGTCCAACAGTGCATGGAGTGGGCGCTTAATGAATGTCAGATGGATGGTAGGTGGACGGGTCCAATCTCTCTTCTGAATTAAATATTGCCTCCCACGGACACTCACAGCCTGTACTCACATGCACCCATCCCGTGCGGCCTGGCCCTTTGATGTATGCCCAGCACGTGCAGTGTGTCTGCGCTGACCGCTGGGGACAAACTCCTGATGCAGAGGATCCCTTCCCTCGTCTGGTTCTGTGTCCTGATTTAATCTATCACTTATCAGCCACCACATCGTCGCAGTAACAGGGTCCTTTCCCCTCTCCCAGAATGCTCCAAATTATTCACCACTCAGGTGTCTAATTGCCTAACACAGGCGAGGGCCCTCTGGTGGGCCCTCCAAGAACAAGGTCAATTAGAAGGAACCTGGGCACTGCCATCCAAGAGCCTATGGCCAGTGGGGAGAAGCAAAGACGCCCCCATTTTTCTCTCCATCACCTTCAGTTTGTACCCTGTTACCATCCTCTTTTCGTCATCCAAGCTCCATTCCCTTCCCCCAGAGCAGACTTCAAACCTGGGCTCCACGCTGTCGTTCTTTCTCTCTGCAGACGCCCAGTGTGTCCATTTCCAGGGAGCTTTGACCCTGCAGGTTCTCACCCACACGTTCGCCACAGTTCCCCTGCTCGCTGAGCGTTCGATAGCGAGGGCGTCATTAGGGACCCTGCAGTCAGGCGTGATGCGTTCGTTTCTCCAAGGTCACGTAGCACATCCATCACAAGGCCAGTCTGGGAAATGGGACGCAAGTCAATGCTCTTGAACTCACCTGAATCACAAGAACATTTTCTGGGCATCTTCACCTGTATCTGAGGTATGGCTGAAACAGTGAGACTTCTCATTTTTTTTCTTATAAAATGGTCTCTTTTTTTTAGAATTTTACTTCACACTTAAAAGAGGGAAAAGATGGTTTCTATAAAACATTTGATTATCAGCGTCCACTCTACAGACAGCTGCATGCTTGTTCATAGTTAGTTCTCTCATTCAACCCTTTCATACACGATCTCGTGCCTTCACTCCTTGAAGGGTTAGTGGAAGCAGGTGCATTTGGAGTTTGTCCAACACATGTAGGCTTTGATCTTGGTTCTTGGTTCTGCTACTCACCAGCTGTGTGACCTTGGGCACGTTCACTGAGCATTTGCTTCATCAACAGAATGTGGGTCGTTTATTTGAAGGACAATGGCATGAGGTCATTGGGAAGACCTAGTGGGGTGAAGTCTATTAGACATCATCCTTGGCAGATGACAGAGGCTCAGTAACCTACTGTCTGAATCAAGTTCAATAGTATATTGGTCTTCGGCAATCCAAAAGGCCTGTTGAGAGATGCAGAAAAGGCTGAGCCAGCTGACTCATTTCCAAAGCAAATATTTGATACATGTGCTTCCGACCCAATCCCCGTACTTCCAAGTCTCAGCTCAGATATCACTTCTATAGAGAGCCCTTACCTTCTGCCTTATCTCAAATCAGCCCTTAATTACTCATCACAGTGTCACCTTGTGTGTTTCCTTCCTGGTGTAGCAGGGTTTTTTGCGTGTTTATTGGCCACCACTTCAATAAGCTGGAAGCAGCAAGAATCTGTGCTTTTTCATTACTAACTCCCTCTGCATTCAGCCCAATGCTTAGAACCAAGTACAACCTATTTTTAACTGAATGAATGAATGCTAGTGGATGTGGGGACCCTGGGAAATGAAATATAGGTCAGGCCTTGATCTGATCCACAACTAAGTGAGAAGCCTAAGGACCGTTTAGTTAAGTCACGAAACCCCCCTACTTCTGTGGAGACTATCAGTCTTCTACCTCAAGCGAACAAGAACGGATGTTGTGTAGAAGGTACACATGAACATGCTAAGCCCAGACGAGGAAGGGAAGAGGCAGCTGGGGTGAGGGGGATGTCGGGAAGCTCAGGCAGAAGGTGGCACGTGAAACCCCATGACATTTGCAAAGCATTCCTGGGGTAGCACCCCTGTCAGTTTAGCCACGGTCACGCGTAGAAAGCCCTGTGCTGAGCTGAGAGCCATACCTGCCCTTTGGTTGTGCCGGGTGCTCCTGTTTTCCATATAATTTTGTTATTGCTTTGAACAGCTTTACTGAGGTGTAACTGCCAGACGATCAACGGTCCATATTTAAAATCCGCAGTTTAGGTTGTGACGCACACACCTGTGAAGGCCTCTCAGCCAACCTGCCGAACACACCACCCACCGCCCCAGGTTTTCTCACGCCCCTTCGTAGTCCTGCCCCCCACCACCTTGCCCCCAAAGCTTTCTGCATGACTGCATTTTTATTCCCTTTCCCACCTTCTTATTCTCAATAACTAGACACATTGATGTTATAATCCCCGGGCTACCTTTCTTCTGGGAGTGAGTGCTTGTGGTATTTTTTTCCATACCCCACTTCCGAAGAAGCAGCTGCGCCTCTTGATATTATTATAAATACAAACGTTTCAGTATCGATTCTCGCTTTGGTTTCCCTGGGAAATTGGAACTGGGGCTCATGGGGGATGGTTTTGACGCACGACAGGAGGAGCCCAACAACGGGAGGCTCTGCGTGGGTGGCTCGGTGTGCAGGGGAGGGCTGAGCAGGCCAGGGTCCGCGCCCCATGAAGCTCAGCGCTTAGAGAGGGGGACTGGCTATCCCCAGGTAAATAAATACTTACTTATGAAGGAAGGCGTAAGGCATGCCGTGACAAAAATTGTGCTTTTGTTTTCCTTGTGACCGTAAAGCATAAAGAATGGCCTTGAAAGGAAGCAGACAACTGAGTTGATAGCAGGTGCTGTGTCAGCCCACGGCTTGGGGGAGCCTGGGGAACCGGGTTCTGGGCTGGGTCACCTGCAGATGCTAAGGACTAGGGACAGGAAAGAAACCGGGGCCTCAGAGGACAGCAGGCCACTGTGGCTGGAGCGAGAGAGGCCTTAGGGCGCAGCTGGAGGGGTGGGCAGGGGCCAGACCACGGAGCCCAGGAAGGACTTGCAAGGACTTTGAGTTTTATTCTAAATGCAATGAGAAGCCACAGGGCAGCCTCACTCAGAGAAGTAGCCCAATGTGATTCATTAGAGATTACTGTTTTTCATGAATGGACACATAAATTTAATTTTTTTCTGACTAAAACAAATAATTGTGAATAGATATAGAAATAATAATCATTATAAAATTCCCTCTATATTATGGTACCTTAGCTAGAGAAAAATCATGAGTTACTATTTTATATTGAAACGCATTATCAGCCACAACTCCCAGCATCTAACCAGTATTTCTCAGTCGCCTCTACAAAACATGCATTATTCCTATTTTACAGAAGAGAAAATTGACACAGAGGGTTCAATAAGGGCCAATAATTTCCCCAAGTTTACAAAATTGTGAGACCCACTTACCTAAGTAAATCAATAGGACCAAGGGAAACATCTCTTTCCCTCGAAACTCATCTGCAACTTTCAGACTGGCGTGCACGTTTAATCCTGTGTCCCAGCCTCCGTGGAAGCTGACGGCTGTCACAGAGGAAAGACAGGTCGCACACCGGAAGGAAGGGGCGGTGCAGGAAAATCACTGGGGTGAGGAACACATGCGGGTGGGGCCCTGGGGCCAGGGGCAGAGAGCCCACGATGGTCACCCGGCATGTGGGTGGGCGACTCTCCACCCAGGAAAGGAACACTCGGAGCGAGTCCCGCACCAGACAGTTTGGGCAACGTGAGACGCTTGACAAAACGCATCTCAGCACTGCACAGACATGGGTGTCCGCTCTTCTTACACAAAAGGCCTGAAAAAGTGAAAGAAACTTTAAAAGGAAGAGTCATGGCACTTCTCAAAAGGTTAAAAGAAAACTAAATGCACTTCAAATAATGGGTGGATGGATAGGATGTGGCATATTCATGCAAGAGAATATTATTTTGTCATAGAATGAGTTTTCAGATACAAGCTACTACTGCAAATAAATCTCAGAAACACTGAGAGTGAAGTGAAAAAAGCCAGACTCAAAAGGTCACAGAGTATGCGATTCTGCTTATATTCAATAGCACAGTCCATAGAGATAGAAAACAGATTCGCGGTTGCCAGGGGCTGGGGGGAGGTGGGGGGTGGGGCCTGCTCAATAACTGTGGGTTTTCCCTTTCAAGTAAGGAAAATGCTGGAAATCAAGGTGTCATTGCACAGCCTTGTGCATGTATGAGATGTCACTGTACACTCTAAAGTGGTTACTCTGATGGTATCTAAATCTTACCTCCATTTAAAAAATTCAGTAGTCATAGGGAGCCCCTACAACCCCCAGGTAAGGAGACCTTAGCAGTCCATAAAGAGAATCTCTAGATGGTCATTATTTATTCCGTGTATTTCTATCACACTTAATATGTTCAGCTTTAGGATGAGCCTAATAATACTTGGTCTCTGGTTTCATGAAGTTCACCTTCTAGTGGAGGACACAGATGTTAATAAAAAAACTACAAGAAGGTGAATCACCAATATGCCGCATGCTCCGAAGGAGAAGCACCCTGGGTCTAGCTGCGGGTGAGGGGAGTCTTTCCTGATGATGGGGCAACTGAGGGATCTTCTGAAGGAACTGACTAGGGAGGGAAAGACAGTCTGCAGTGGAGAGGGGGAGGCCAAGGGAATGGCCCGTGGAAAGGCCCTGTGGCAGGAGATTCTTGGTTGAGTCGGCATCAGAAGGAAAGTTTATGTGGGTGGGTTGTAAATATGAGACGACATCCAGCACAAGGTGAGCCTGGAGAGACAATCCTACAGAGCCCCGATGGCCTCATTCGGGATTTTGGTTCTATGCCTCAAAAAAATAATAACACCCTCAAACACATATCCCGTGTCTCCATTCCCTGCCCTGCACTTTCTGTCCCCAAGGCTCTTTACCCCCCACCAGACATGTCTTTGTTTACTCCCTCCTGCCTCTTCCTTGTAAGCTCCCGAGGGTAGGGGCTGTCTGTTCCCTGACAGTCCCCCTCCACCCCTCCCCCACCCCCCACCCCCACCCAGCCATGCACAGCAGGGCCTAGTTGCTCAACTTGCTGAATCAGTGCATGGGTTTTGATTTTGACAATGGCACTCACTCTGCAGGGTGCAGACCAGACTGGTTTGGGGTGAGGGGAGAGACTGGGCAGGCAGAAGTGTCCAGTTACCTCTCCTGGAGGTGGGGGGTGGGGGGCGAGGGGGGGCCTGTGTGTGGCACTGTCTGTGGGTGGCCAGCACAGCATTGTCCTTTGAAAGGCAGGTCTTACCTTGAAGAGAAAGACCTGCTTCTCCGCTGAGCACTCTGGTCTCTTAATGCAGAGTAACCCAGCAGGAGGTCCAACAGTCAAAGGTCAGAGGGTAAGGAACGTGCATTCATTGAGGCGTCCCAGGAACTGGAGTAGGGAGGCAGCGTGGCATGGGTGTCCAGGCAGCTCTGCACTGGGCGTCCGGGATGCTGAGTCCGCCCAGCCACGCCTCCTGAGACCTTAAGTTCTCTCTGTCACTCTCGTTCTCCTACACATAAGGAAGTGAGTGATGAACTTGATCTAGACACGCAATTTATCCCCACTCTATTTTTCCTACAGAATATTTTGCCTACTGATATAATAATAGCAAATTTTTATGAATTTTAGCTCTTGTGACAAAGTGTTACTGTGTTGTGAGTGTTACAACAAACTATACTGTGAATTTGGTGCCACTTTTAATAGGGTTCATTTTTCATTATTCCCAGGAACACTTACATCTCAAAAGTGAATAATGTGTATACAAACTCTGATATTTATTTAATCTAGAGATAATGTTTAGGGCTCACGGAACTGCAGACCCTTGACCCCCCACTCCTGGCCTCAGGAATGAGGCTGGAATGGAAAACGTGAAAGATCATGATTCCAGAAAGAAAGGAAAACCCAGCCAATTGTAGAAGGGAAAGTACAATGGCTCTCTAGCCTGCATGGTGATCAATGGCTGACTCCTGCCCCCTCCCCTCCACTACCTGAGTTAAGATGATGTCATCCCAACACCCCACCCTCCTGAGAGGAAGGTCCTTCCAGGTTCAAGGAGCAAATTGCTTTATCCCCGGCCAGAGGAAACATGCTTTCGCCAGGCACACAGACCCTGGGCTGGTTTCTAGAATGGCTTATAAGATGAGGATCATTCAAACAGGCTGCCTGGCTTTGAGAGAATTCTGTTGGCTGCTTAGCGAAGTTTCTCAGAAGCAAAACTTCTGGATCTTGAAGCAGAGACTCAAGTCTGGCAGCCAGTGCTGGCCTCTCTCTTGGCCTCTGCTGCGTTCATGGTTTTCTAACAGATCCCTTTGTCGGGGGTGCTGATGTTCTTCTCCCCAAGATCATTAATTTCTCAGCATTAATACGTTTCCATTAACTTCCAATTAGGCACCACTTCTCACGGACTTGTGGTGGTGAATGCCCATGGGCCGCGTTTGCCCCTTTACACCCAGACCAGTCCGTACCTGTGCTCGGTGCCGGGTGATGCACAGACAGAGCAGGATCCGCTCACCAAGTGTGGGTCACAAAAGACTCCCCTCCCTTAGCCTTTTAGTCAACACAGTAAGCAAATATTTGAGCAGTGACTGCATTCCAGGTACTATTCTTGATGCCGAAGGTTTTTGGCAGAGAACAAAAGACACAAATCTCTGCCTGCCAGCGTACATAGATTGTATCTCAGGTTAACAGTTCACAAGTGCCGAGGAGGAAAAGCCAAGAGTTAGGGAGTAGAAGGTGGGAAGGCTGGAGGCTGGCAAAGGGTGGGGAAGGTGTTTGTGTTGAGAAGTTGAGCCTTAACAGGGACTTGTATCAGGAAACAGTTACCCGTGCAGATACCTGGGGGAAGAGCCATACAGACCTTGGGGACAGTGACTAAAAAGACCCTAAGAAGGATGCATGACCAGTCTGTTCAAAGAATAGTGACGAGGAGGGTGTGGCTGCAGTTGGAGGGGTGAGGAGGTCACGGCGAGGCTGAGGTCAGAGAAGTAATGGGGCAGGGGGCGTGAGGGCTCGGGGACCTCATGTAGGCTCTGGGCTCTTCCTCCGTCCGGTGGGGGCCAGTGCTGTGTTCTGAGCAGAGGAGCCGTGAGATCTCACTTGTGTTTTATTCATTACTTGTTCCCATTTCTAGCCACCTGATAGTTTTAACACCAATTGGAAATTCACGCCTGAATCGGTGGCATTAGAGCCTGCCCAGTGCTTTTTCTCATTCTGTCACTCACCCCCTCCTCCCCGGCTGACGTTCCTTGGTGAAGTGGAACTCTCTCTCATCGGCACTGGGGATTCGATTGTGCAGGAAAACACTTCCTGCTGGACGGTGGAAATAAACGCTGAGGTCATTCTCTCGAGGGGCAAACTTTCAAGGATAGCTTTTAAAAAAATAAATGAATAGCTGCCCGAAATAGAGACACATGTGCCTTGTGTTTTAGAAGGACTCTCTCTTTGACAATGTTACTTCTTTTTACTGGGGGCTGACCTGTCAGCCGGCAGCCACTCCTTCAGGGAGCCACCCTCCTCCAGAGCCCCCTTTTGGTGGTGCACCCATCATACCTGGAAAAAGGAGGAGGAACACCCTGGAGCAGAGGGCGTTAATAGCCCCTCCCTAGGCTGGTCGGTCCGATCAGCTGATTGGTGTGTCCCGGTCCTAAAGACAAGCTTAGATGGGGCGGTGTCTCTTCTTGGCAACTTTATTATTCTGTTAAATTCAAATGGCTTCTCCTGGTTTTTAAGGCTCTGTGTAATCTCTGCCCAGATGGTCTTTAACTCCTTGATTCTTTCCCTATCTCACCCACGCACCCCTGCATTCTGAAAATGTTGATAGCCCCTCTAAACCATCCAGTACCTGAAAACACACTCTTGTCTGTCCCATAGTCAGATTTCATCTCTGGTCTAATCTCCCCCTGATTTTGTCTCTGGTATCATTTTCCCCCAGGACAGCAGCCTTCTCCAGAGTTCTCCGTTCCCATTCAATATCATCCTTCAAAGCCCTCATCAAATGCTCCTTCCCTGATTCCCACCTCAGTAACCCCCGAAGCTGAAACCCATTTCCCCCTTTCCCATGTGCCCACAACCCCTTGCCTTACCCCCTCGTATCTCACATTCTCGGTTGTATAAAGGTTACTCGTGTTTCTGCTACCTCAGCCACGGGTTTATAAATGTCTTCAGAAGTAAGGCCAATGCACTGATATATATTTTTTTAATTTCTCCAGTAGCTAAAAGTAGCGTGTGGTTCGTAGCAAGTACTCACACATTCGTGGGAAGCATTTATACAGCAGCTGTAGCAATGTTCAAATGTCTGCTTTCATTCATGCATTTAACCAGTACATGCCGGGCACCTATTGTGCCTCACATAACGAGCACTGTGGGCAGTACAAGAGTGCGGCGGGAAGTGGGTCCCGCCTTCTGGGAGACCCCGGGTTAGAAGGAGAGCGAGGACACGCGGTGCACTGCTCATTACAAACCAGGAAGCGCTGCCAGCCAGGGAGTCGGGAACAAGGACCAGATAGATTCACCCCGGTGTGTCTCTTTGCTGCTGATGTTTTCTCCAATGGCCTCTGATTCATCCCATCAACTAGGATGAAACAACTCTCCCTAGGCCACCAGGGATTTTTCTCCTGTCCCCAGAAGAGCTTTCAGTGTGACTCTGATGTCCTCCCTGAGCTGAGGACAAAGACAGGTCGTGTTTTTTCTCCCTTGTTAATTCAGGCTGGGTTGCCACTCAAATGCAATTTTGTAACTTTCTACCAGCAGCTGAGACTTTTATATGTATGGTTCCCATAAATTAGGAATCAATACAGGTAATCCCAAGGTTTAACCGAGGTGACCATAAACTCGGACTTCCTCTGACTCTCCCGAATGTTTCCGGGGTCCATTGTGTATGTGGTTTATCAGCCAGCCCTGCAAGCACATCTGGGGAGAAGACAGACACTCACTAAAGAACTGCTTTTTCTCTCATTTCCTGCTTGTTCAGACCTGCCAGTTCCATCTGGGCCACGCAGGGGGCTGCCTCCCTTGTTAGAACCCTCTCTGCTCATTAAAACAGGAGCGCGGAGAACAATCAGAGCTTTGCAATTCTCAGTTCATCTCTTTTCTCTGTTTACTTATTCATTCACTTAGGCATTCATTTATTCGACAAACACTGATTAATCACCTCCCTTTTTATATACTCTGCCTATTCCCAAAAGGATCAGTGGTGGCTTGTGGGATCAAGCATAATGCAAAACAGGGTAGCCAGGAATGAAAACAGAAAGGAAGGAAGGGGCGTAGCTACCCTCTCCAGACGCGGTTGGAGTTCGGCCATAGCTCCGTCCCAGCAAAAGAGATTTGCCGGATTTCTGGGAGTTTGCTTTCTACCCAACCAAAACATGCAAATTTGTGTGCACAGTATCACTTCTCCTCCCAACTAAACACATTTCTTGAGCATCCAGTGGAATACTTTGTTCTTGTATGCAAATGCCCTCGTAATAAACTAATGAATTCACTGGTTCCCAAATTTTAGTCATCTGCATGCCACCTTTCCATTTTTGGCTTAACTGTGTGACTATAATTTATTTTGTAGTTTTTAAAATTAACTTAGAAATGTATTCTTTTAAAACCTTGTGCCTTTCATAAATGGAAAATTTCTATCAGTAGCCATAACTAGAAAGTAATGGCAAAATAAATGTAATTTAAAATAGTATCCCACTCCAAGCAAACAATGGTAACTACCTAAAACTCTGAGCCGTGGCGTCTTCCTCTGGGTTACAAGAGAGGTTTGAAGGTGTTAAGGACTAAAATCCCACTAACACAAACTGAAATGGCCAATTCTCTCCATTGTGTCGCTACAAAGGAAGCTAAAAAGGGAAAATCTCATTGTAGACTTCAGTGTTATGTTACTGCTTTTAAGTGGCATCGTGCCTTACCTCACACTGCCCAAGACCCTTTTCATATTGTCCCTCTCCCTTAGGAAACATCAACCAATTAACTAAAGCTGAAACTTGCAGGGAAGAGTTTCTTTTCTCCACCTGGACCATATAAAAGCTTTTCGCTCTTGCACACACTGAGTTCATTTGGACAAGTGAAACCTCGAGCCTCCCTCACCTCCATGTTTTGTTAGCAACAGAGAATGGTCGCGATGTTGTTGGTCCCCAAACAGAGCACGTGTGTCTCTGTGAGGCGTCAGCAGTGTGGCTGAGACACGAGAAGATGCGCCCGAGCCCAGCAGCAGTGAATTGTGCCAGACAGCAGTGATTTGTGCAATAAGTTTGGAAAGTCTTAACAATTCCAGAATGTCTCCATCACTTGTTAGAGGTCCTAGTTTCAGGGTGCTTAGATTAGGAGCCTGAGTTCTTCTCATACTCTCATACACTCGTCTGCCTTCTTTCCTACCAATGATACATAGCAATAAGCAGAATTATCTATTTGATGGGTAGAGATCCTGCAAGGTGTGCCAGGGACATTCAACATGTATACCAGCAATGGCACCTAATTTTAATATGAGTTTAATTGGCATTCAGTTTGGTTGTGTCTGTCTGCTTCGACGGGTTGGATAGTCGGCTTTACCAGTTCAGAACCAACACCTTCTTTCTTGGCTACGGGTTGAATCGTGTTCCCGCAAAATTGCAGTGTAAAGACCCACCCTCCACTGCTTCAGAATATGACCTCCTTTGGAAATAGCCATGCAGATGTAATTAGCTAAGATGAGGTCATACTGAATTGGGTGGGCTCCGGATCCATTATGACTAGTGTCCTTATAAGGAGGAGACAGGTGCACGGAGACACACACAGAAGGGGAATGCAATGTTACTGACTATGAAGGAAGAGATCAAGATGTGTCTACTCGAGAAGGCACACCAAAGGTTGCCAGCTTAACACCAGAAGCTGGGAGAGAGGCATGGACCAGGTTCCCTCTCACAGCACTCAAAAGGAACCAGCCCTACCAACTGCCTGGCCTCCAGCCTCCAGCACTGCGAGACCACACATTTGTGTTGGTTAAGCTGCCCAGTCTGTGGTACCTTGTTATCGCAGCCCTGGGAAACCCATACCCCTCACTTCACCAATCCCACTCCAAGAGGTGAGGGTCGGAAACACAGCATCACTCCACCTGCTACAAACCGTTGTCTCTGGCTCGAATAACACACCTTAGCGCAACCATTCGGGATACCCCATGTGCAAATGGACTCCTGACCCAGAACAATAATCTTCTGGCATCTTCAAGAAAAACAAGTGACCTTTTTATTAAAGCAGTTGCCATTGATTTGGGTGCAGTTATTTAGCCAACTGGTTAATAAAAAGTTTACCTAATTTCAGGGAAGAAGAAAAGCTTTATTTGTTATTTTTAATATGTTGAAATTTTTTGATAAAGCCTCAAGGGAAACGTGGCACTGATTACTCGAATGAGATTTAGTTAACTGATTGTTGAAATATATAAACACTACTGATCTAACATAAGATGGTAGCCATATATGTTGTAATTTATTATCTTAATTTAAAAGGCATGGGGGTTTTTGTTAGTATATTTTAAAATTCTTTCATGATGATTTCTTGTTACAGTTTTTGTGTGTATTTGTTTTAATGATTTAGAAAGTTTAAATTTTAGTAATTATTTAAACTGTGACACTAGTAATAACTATTAATGCTTTTTTCTTTAAATAGTATTGACCAAATTTCTCTTGTAATCAGTAATAAAATTAGTGTGTTTTCTCTTTTCCCCTTTGTTCTACCACCCAATTTCAGTTTATTTCTTTGCTTGTGTTTACTTCGGTTTTGTTTTACCATAAAATGTGAGAAAAATCACTGTAGTCATACTTCCTTTTCTCCATTACTCCTTTAACACCCCCAAGTTTTGTCAAGGTTAATAAAATGTATATTCTGCTCTGAAACCATTATCCCTGCATGACATTTAGTCTCAGTCTTATTCAGTCCTCAGAACAAGTCTTTTTGCTGTGGTTTTTACGATCTTATATGAATGGGCTGAAGTTTTCCCTTCGGTGGATTTTTCAATAAAGACAATGAGGGAATGATATTCTCTATGTTCTTGCATATTCAAAAATGCATCTGGTATTTCAGCTGGGAATAAAGTTCTTAAATCACATTTTTAAGCCATATTTTCTATCCCCGGAGATTTTGTAGGCAATGCTGCCTGTCTTTCAGCATTTGTTGAAGCTCTCTCCCCACTGTATCCAGAACGTGAATTGTTTTCTCTTGGCTGCCCAGAGAGGAGTGCCCCTTTATCTTGGACATCCAGGAAACGTGCTAGGGTATGTCGTCGTGTTGGCCATTCTGTGTCAGTGTCATCAGGGGCTCCAACTGTACACATGTGGGATAACCCCATCTGTGTTTGCGACCAGTGCTTTTCCTCACTGCCTTTTACACCTGCTTTTCCCATCCCGTATTCTGTGGTCTACTGCATCGCGAGCCGTGTTTGCTCTTCCTTGTGTGGCTTCCCATTGCGAATTCAGTTTTGCGTTGGCTTCAGTTTTATCTTCCATTTCTTTCCTCAGACCAACCAGCTCCATTTTTTTTTCCTTCTGCATTCTATAGGTGGGTAACAGCACAACTCCGGGCTTTTATAGACTTCTGACTTAATCTCTGGATTTTCAGCGATGACTGCTTCATGAGGCAGTTTTGTTGGGCTGTGTTCACAGTGAAGACCGGGCCACAATTTTATCTTCTCCGTGGCAAAATTTTTTTTTTGAGTGTTCTTTCATTTTCACTGTTTTCTCCACTCCATTCCCCCTTTGCTCTTCATAGTATCTTTCAACCGCTGGGACAACTTTTTCAGAGGTTTTCTTTGTGATTACTCATCTTTGAATAAGATCCCTTATTTCTAAACCAGTTGTTTGCAGGAGATTTTTTTAAGGAGGTGCTAGGGCAAATTTTTAATGAAGTGTTTTGTAAGTATTTTTAGACTTTTCTTTCCCCTACTGAATGAAATAGGCAATTACAAGACTGTTTTCTGGCCCATGGGTACTGTTATCTTGAAATTCGGCTTCTGTATGGTTTTTCCGTTTAGTCCTATTCCCTCAACTTCTCTTTACTAAACAGGGACTGAGGGGGAGATGATAAATGATAGCAGCCTAGGAGATGAATTGCATTGTCTAATTCTCATACTGACGGGGAAAAATCAGAGCTGGTTAAAATGCTGACTTCTTGCAGCCTGTGACCTTAGACCAGTTACTTCACCCCCTAAGCCTTCACGACCTTACTTATAATGTGGGGACGGTACCTCCACTGCTTAACATGAAAGCCTTAGCTCCGAACCATGACACCACTACTTTGGCCTCCTCTGGAATGAGACAGCTGCCATTTTCTTAATTAAGAATTTGGACTGCATTTAAGTCTTTGATTTTCCTCAAAAGCGATATTGTAGAAACCTAATTTGGCCACACTCCACGGTATCTCCAGCTCTATGATTACCGTATTTTGCCATGTAAAATGAGCACCCACATTTTTGATCCAAACTTTCAGAGGAAAAAAAAATCTTTTGTTTTAATTTTTAACTTGATTATTTATTTATATTTAAATTCTTGGGGGTTTTTTTGTATTATAAAGGGAATTTAGCATTTACTTTTGAACATATTATGGCACAAGAAATTTTATGTAACAAAGAATTACCAAAAACAAGAACAGATACAAGGTATTTCAGGTACTACCTGACACTACCTATAATGACCATCTGATTTTTTTTTTCCGAAAAAAATTTGGGTCAAAACAGTGGCATTATACACAGAAAAATGGGGTACATTTTTGGAAACTCAGAATAACTCAAGCCCTTTCAGCTATGCTAGGAGGGTCAGGAATGTGCGCTTTGAAATCCCAAAGGGCAGGGATAGGCCATGGTGGGCATTGTGCCATTAAAAAACCCGAACAGTGAAAACCGAAACTACGAAGCAGTCTACAGTAGTTTGTTTCTTAATGGGGACACTGGAAGGCGAATGGTGCTGACAGTCTGTGGTGGGAAAAGGCGACAGCAGTGGTCTGGTGCAAATCAAGCGAACAATTGTATGTGGACTCTGTGTGGGCAAAGGAAGGGAGTGAGCATTCAGTAAATGCCAAACCCTGTTCTAACAATATAAAATATTTTGTATGTGAAGAGTGTGTATGAAAGCAATTGTCCTGATGGAGACCATAGCAAACCAATCTTTTCTTCCATCTCCAGAAATGAGATTTTTCCTATATATGTGTCATTACAGATGCCAACCCAAGTTATTTAGAAGAAGAGAAACACCATTTCCAGAGCTGTTGGTATTCCTGTGTTTGGTAAGTTTCTGTTCTTAATTATTTCCTTCCATGAGATTGCATGTTAACGTATATAATCATAAGACATATTTGTTGTTTTTATCTATTTGGGTTAGATTAGGCCTTGTGAAAAATATATTTCATGAGGCTAAAAGAGATAACCTTGCTACAGAGTATATACGTGAGCTGGTGAATCCATGTCCTGTGGCAAGTGATTGGTCCAGAAATGAACACCCAATCCAAAATGAACCAATCGCAGGCTTTCCTGTGACTTTGGCAAAATATATCAGAAAGAGACTTTCTATTGAGGCTTTTAGGCTGAGTCGGTATGTGTGTCTGGAGTTTCCAGAGGCTATCTGGTCCACCAGGTGGAGAAAGTCCATGTAAAACATGCAAAGAATGAGCTGGAGACAATGTTGGAGCATGTAGATCTCTGGTTGTTCTAATTCTGTGAGCCAATGAAGCACCCTTTTTGCTTAAACAGTTTGAGCTGGGCAGAGAAAAAATGGGTAGAAATACCCTGATTACAGTTACCTCCCTGAGACAGTGTGAACTGGCAGAATTACACAGAATTAGGAGTTATAAGCTAGCCTTAACAGTGACTTAGATGTGTGACCTCAAGCAAGCAACTTAATCTTAGTCTCAGTTTCCGTTATGAGTGATATGGTCATATAGGATCACATAAAATCAGAGGCCCTATTTCGTCTTCTGTTTTTATTCCAAGTTCCATTGCTTTAACTTCATTAATTCACAGTTATCTCTCATCTAGAAGTGACAGCATTTCCTACACTGATTATTAGCGTAGCTAGCTAGGGGAAGTCTTATTTCTAAGTGACAACCCCATCTCTCTGTTTCCGAGTCTCACTCCACCTCCATCCCAAGCAGCTACACTGCAAATGTGTGTCGTTAGACACCCTCAGGCCTGGGACAGCAACGCATGTTCGGCTCTGAGAAAATCCATCCCTTCCACCCAGAAAGCCAATGTGACTACTTGCATTCAACGAACAGAAAACCATGCACAAAGGCTGCTCTGTGATGTCTCTTAACGCTTTTATTTTTTCCTTCACATCTAACTCCTATTCTGATGAATAATTTCTGCACAAGTGCACAGTGAAAACTTCTAATCCTTTTGAAAAGAGGATTCACATCTATCCCACTCAAATGCAAACACATGTGCAGCAGTAGCCTCGAAGACTAGAAATTCTACTTTAAACTGGCAGCGACAGCATGCTTCTGAAGGTTCTGCACTATCTGTCACTCACCTCCTCAAGTCAGTCAAGAGGATTACACATGCAGATTGCCATGTGTTTGGGATATAATTATGTACAGATTACTAATATTGTGCATTTTAGAAAAACCTGAGATCCATCCTATTAACATTCTCCTCTGTGACCAGCTGCTGAGGAAGAGGCCCACTTCTATGCGTGTTCTACAAGAGTGAGCCTCACAGTAGAGCCAAGAGTTTGCTTAACTTCAAAATAGGTCACTGCTTCTTGTTGGAGACAGACACAAGCAAGACCAGTATGATGGTTAGAGAAGCGAGTTCTCCTGGCTGGCTCCTGTTCCAACTGGGGGTTATTAACTGAACTTAACCTCCAGTGCTCCCAGATATTAACAGCCGGGTTTCATTCACTGTGCATAGCCACCATAGGGAAGTTGGGGAGATAATTTCATATTCAGTTTTATGTAACTTACCAGATCCTAGACATACACAGAGATATTTATACAGCATCGAGCATTTGGTTTTCTTTCCTAGACTGGTGTCTCCTCGGCGGTTAGTTTTCTGGGAACCTCTCTTTAATTTGCCCTGTAAACAGAGAGAACTTGGACGCCTAAGCTATATGTCAGAGGCTTTGACATCCTCTAAAAGTTGCAACTCTTCAACTTCTAAAATCCTGCTCTAACTCTGATCAATGACATGCTTTAAATATGCTTATAAAATGTATAGTTTTCCTTTCATCCATTATACTTAAGGACAGACCTTTTGATCCCATTTAGAATAAACCAGCAATGTCACATCCACAGTGTGTGTGACGATCTCATGAAAGGAGCCCGGGGCAGGGGGTCCCTTCCTCTGCCGTCTGTCTGTGCTTTGACAGTCAGGGGAGCCTCCAAATGCTTGCTCTGGCCCCAGTATTTCCCCTCGTGATTCATTCTCACTGCCATCAAATGTACTTTCCAGACTAACATCTGACCCCACATCACCGTCCCAATCAAAAACCTCCCACTGGCTGCTTGTGGCCTACAGGATGGATAATGACAGTGGCAATAACATCAATAATTTTGGAGCCAGAACTTACTGGATTTACTCTGTGCTAGCTAGACGCTATGTGATGTACTTGACATACATTTTCTCATTTAATTTTTATGGTAACTCCCCAAAGTGTTATGGTGGTAGAAACTGAGGCTCAGAGAGGCTTGGAAATTTATTCAAGGTTTTATAGTTAGTACGTGATGGAGCCAGAATTCAAACTCAGATTTGTCTGACTCAGGTTATAGTCTTCACCGTGATACCGTCCTGATTCTTCTTTCTAATGAACCCCGGTTCCTTGGCTAGTCTTTCAAAACATGGAAACCCTTCATTTGTTCTCAAAAAACCTCCTAACACTCTTTAACATTCATCCTCTTCTCCAGCTCAGTTTTCCTTGTGCTGTCTTTAAAAGTCATATTCCATCTTTTAATTTTTTAGTTTTTTCTTGTTCATGAATCTCCCAACTTTTCTACCTTTGCTCTTCCTTTTTGCCCTTAGGTCTTGTACCCATCCTCTGCATCCTCGGTCAGTCATTCAATGACCAGGTGACTAGTGAGCACCTACTGATCAGTTATCATCCCTGTCTTCTACACACTCACTGACCAGTGGGGGCGTCAGATGCTGAGGGAGGTCTGTTCCAGAGTAGAAATAGCTGGAAAAGTGCCTGGTGCTCAAAAAAGTATTAGGAAAGAACCAAAATTCTAACCTCCTTATTAAATCTCATCTCATATTTTCAGTGGTAAATAATCTTCTTTCTTTTGGGTAAATCATAAACTCTGTGACCATAAAACAAAGGCTAACTTCTCTTTTGTATCACTTTCAGTCACAGAGCGGACATAGGCACATAGAAAATATTTGGTATACTCTTATTAACAAGCACGTTTGCATCAGGTAGATTTTATGTCCTACTTACTTTTTTCAAAGAAATTCTTGGTGGAATGTGTGTATTTAGTAATATGAATGTCTGTATCTGCAAGCATATTTTCAAATGTATAGAAGGTTTTTGTGCTAAAGAATAAAGAACACTGAATAGGAACCAGAAATTAAGAATCAAAACTGAGAGCCGCTGACAGATGTGTGCTGTTTGATAAATACCCCCTCTGAGGACAACAGTGGTGGTTTCTGCCTTATTGGCACCATAGTAGTATTATGTGAAGCCAGTTGGGTAAGTGACCGGAATGGCTTTATGTAGTACATTCTTTACCAAGTGATTCTGAAAATGTGATTTGGGAACCCCTAGGGGGTCCCCACATCAGAGTTCTACCGGAGAAGCAGAACCAGTAGGAGATATGTATCAAGAGACCTGTTGCAAGGAGTTGGCTTGCATGATGGTGCGGCTGGGGAGGCAAGTGTGACACCCACAGGGGAGGCCACCGGGCAGGCCAGGCTGGAATGACAAGCACAGACGGAAGCTGCTATCCACAGATGGAATTTCTCCTACTTCAGGGAAGGCACAGCTCTGCTCCTAAGGCCTTGAATGATTGACTCAGACCCATGCTCTGCTCCTAAATGATTGACTCAGACCCATGCAGTTTATCTAGGATAATCTCTCCTAGTTAAAGCCCATTGGTCAGCCCCTGCACAGGCCACCCCACCCTGCCCCAGAAGTGTCACCCCGCTCTCTGACTCTGGGTCTCTCTATTTTGCCTGTTAGTTCAGTGTGTTCATTAGATTCCACATATGAGTGAAATCATATGGCACTTGTCTTTCTCTGACTGCCTTCTTTCACTTAGCATAAAGAAAAAGGACTCATGGACAGGGACAACGGTATGGTGATTGGGGGCGGGGTGGAGGTAAAAGAGGGTATGGGGGAAATGACCATGGCAAAAATACACCACCAAATGAACTGTTAAAAGATGTGAAGCCCATTGATTATGGACTTAAGTCACACCTGCAAGATACCTTCACAGCACTACCTCCACTAGTGCTTGACTGAGGGACTGGGGACTGTGGCTTAGCCACATAGACACATAAAACTACCCATCACAGCCTACAGAACTCTTTGAGGAATCCACAAATCCTCCCTTTTCCAACTGTGTACGTGTGAAGCTGGATTTTTCTTCATTTACTTAAAACAACATAGTATGGTAGAGTGAATGCATGAACAAGTATGAAAATCCAGCTGTCTCCTAACCCAAATACTAAAGAGCTTTAGAAAAATTCTCACCAATATTTTTGTTTTGAAAAATAGTTACTTTCATAAAAATGTTAACATGTAATGAATATATTGTTTTTTAAAGAAATAATTATTTTAAAATTTTTCTAATTTTAAGTTTCTAATACAATAAATACGGGTGGATTTAACACACATAAAAAAGAAATGCATTAGGACTCATTTGACCTTTAAGAGTATAAAGGAATGATGATCCCACAAAGATCGAGAACCGCCCTGGCTGGCGTAGCTCAGTGGCTTGAGCACGGGCTGCAAACCAAAGTGTCCCAGGTTCGATTCCCAGCTAGGGTGCATTCCTGGGTTGCAGGCCATAACCCCCAGCAACCGCACATTGATGTTTCTCTCTCTCTCTCTCTCTCCCTCTCTCCCTCCCTTCCCTCCCTAAAAATAAATAAATAAAATCTTTAAAAAAAAAAAAAGATCGAGAACCACTACACTATACAAGCATGATTATCAAACCTTACCCTTACCAATACAGCAAACAACGCAGTAGTTCTTCTATTTGTCATAGATCGTTGCAAATGTCTTCTGTTGCAGAGCGTGAAGTAGACAGTGTAAAAACTTGGCCTTCCTTTGTGACTGTCAGGAGTACCTAATCTGTTCCTCCTCATGAACAAATTACCATTCAAAGAATGACAAGCTCTTTTTGTGACCTCCTAATGACCTGTCCTGATGCTATAAAACACATATTTGAATTTTGGCTATAAACACTTTCAACATCAGTATTCAGTATTTTATTCTGAAACTCACTTTCTGCAGATCCCAGTAAGTTAGCCCTGCCAAGTTTCCTTACACGACGGTCAAAATATTTATGTTGGAGATATTGTCACTCATGTGTCATATGCTAAATGAGTAAGCTAAAAAAGTGGGTAGAGTGGGAATTGTGATGACTTTCTATCCCAGTGAGTAAACACTGAGTTATTCTTCACCATTTAGTCACTTTCGGGTTAACCAGCAAAGTCAGAAGAAAGGAAATCATGGGAAGTCAAATTACAATAAAAACAAAAGTGGCCAAAAGATGGTGTGAAGTAAACTTGATGAAAATTAATCTAGGAAAAACTGCATATCATATTCTAAAACATATTAGCATTATTTAGTGCCACCCTAAAAAAAAATAAGTCAAAGGAATATAAGTGCAGTCTTTTTAAGACAGAAGTTGCAAACTAAGATTGCTACAGGCATCAGGCAGGTAAGGTAACCTACTGAAGCCGTCCGGGTGGGAATTGGCGAGGCTGGTGCCCAGTCCCAAGTGAGTGGTCACTAACCAGCAACAGCCAGTTCTTGACTCGTGGGAATGTGTCCCCAGGGTTGTCAGTTCCTTGGCTTGTTCCACAAAAAGAATCTGCTTTATTATGAGAAATAATCCAATGTTTAAATGCTGCCAACTAATCTAAAATTTAAGTCTGCGCAGGCCAAACAGAATATTTCTGTAAATCATTACCACTGTGTAGTATCTGGTTTAGGAACACCGACCACCACATACATTACTTGACGACAAAGGACCAAGAATACCACGAAGGTGTTCTTGAGTTGCTGTTGTTGTTCAGCTGAGCCTGCTCCTGTCCTTTTAATACATTTAGTAGAAAGGTTCCTCCCCCTCATCACTATTTTGTATTCTAAAATTACTTCAGAAATCAGATGAATTGGTGGAGGTCCAGTCTGAAACTTCCCACTCTTTCAAATTGCTCAGCTTTAAAAGCTTGCTCAACATCTGCCTGAAGAAAGAGCAAAGCTTGGGTTGGGCAAGGGTAGATGGGACTCCCCAAACCCACCTCGTTTAGTCAGTGAATCAGTCCTGCTGTTATGCTAACCCATCACCTTGGGAGTTCAGGAAGCATCTAAGGCAGGACCGCTCAGCCTCAGCACTATTGACGTTTTGGACGAGGTAACTTTCCATAGTACGAGGAAGTGCTGTGCAATGCAGGATGTTTAGCAGCATTCCCAGGCTCTACCCACGCGGTGAAGTGGCACCCCCTAACTCAGTCGAATGATCAAAGACGTCTCCAGATGTTGCCAAAAGCACCAGGGAAGGGCTCTGGGGGTGGGGGTGATCCCTTGCTGAGAACCACCGATCTAAGAGTATTCAAGCACACCCCCTGACGTCCCTCACCTCCTCTCGGACTGTGTACACTGTATTCTTCCTAACAAGAGCTGTGGAAAATGAAACGTGTTCCATACGCTGTGTTACATTCCCTGAGGTGGTTGGTGTCATGGGGAGCTGCCCCGCTGTCCATCCCCTTGTCTTTGTCCTGAAGGAACTGGTTTTATGGCTCTTCCCACCTTATGACTGCTCATGATTTTATTTGCTCAACCTTTCTTCCAACTCTTGCTCATTAATCCTATACCAGTGTTTGCATCTGATTAACCAGCTAGAAGGCTTTACGCTACGTTCCATTCCAAATACTTAAACATCATCTTGCTGTTCAGTGAAGATTCATCTACCAGGGGTGTCCAAACTTTTGGCATCTCTGGGCCACACTGGAAGAAGAAGAGTTGTCTTGGGTCACACATTAAATACTCTGCAACAAGGAATCACAAAAAATATGTCATAATGTTTTAAGTACATTTAAAATTTTGTGTTGGGCTGCATTCACAACCATCCTGAGCCATAGGGGGCCCTCAGGCCATAGGTTGACACCCCTGATTCTAGACCCTTGACTTTCTCACAACTAAAATTTAGACAAATAAGCATTGACTTATCAAAGTCATCATCATAAGATTTTGTCTCTACAACCTTTTCTGTTACATTTTAGTTTGTTTGAAGAATTTTATGACCCTGTTTTGTTTCATTAATTTTATTTTTGGAAGTAGGAATACTCCATGAATATTTATTTGTTGAATTTAAGTATAGTCAGCATGTAATATTAAGTGAGTTATATATGTCCCACATGTATAATATATGATTTGACACTTTTATACCTTATAATATGATCACCCCACTAATTGTAATGTTTAATGGGAATAATTATGGTCATTTATTCAGGTTGTTAGAGAATTAAATGAGTCAAATTATGTAGCATGTATTTAACATGGTGTTTGGCACAACGTGAGAGCTCAGTCATGTTTATAACAATCCCCACCAGTCAAATTCGCACAGCTTGTAGCAAATAATTGGTCTCAAGCGTATGAAGGCCATCCTGGTAGTGTGGTCCTGGGAGTGCGATAGGGGGTCCAAAGCCATTGTCAACAATTGCTTCTTTAAGTGGCCAATTTGGGCAGCAAGAATGTTAAAGGCTGAATATCACAATGTAAAGGCTATGTGAAAGGCCTGGTTGGTCAAGGAGAACTGCAAACACACACAAAGGCTCAGTTCACTGTGGTGTGAGCAGGTTGGCTGCAGGAAGGGGGGTGCTTATCTAGAGCTCCGTGATGTGTGATCTCTCACCATGATCAACCAGGGAGTCCCGGCAGCCAGGCAGAAGAAACATGGCATCTCTAACAAAACTGAACACAGTATTTCTTACCTGTTATTTGTTACTAGCGTTCTAATTAGCCAGACAGGGACGTTTAATTCCAATGTCATGATATCAATAACTTGCCACATGCCTGTTATTATTTACAATTACTGGGCAGCTTGGAAAGTGGGCCTCTGCTCTGAGGACTCCATAATCACGGGTTGGCATGACAGATCCCTCTCGTCCCAAAATTCTGTGCGCCTCTCTCTCTGTTGGGGAGGTGGTGAGGGAAGGAGCACTGGTCTCGGGACTGAGGGAATGTAGCCCGTAGTCCCAGCTCCGCCACCCGCTTCCTGTGTGGCCTCGAGTGGACATTAACTTCTGTAGGTGCCAGAGGCCTCACCCACAGCCCAAGGAAGCAATGCCAAATGACCTCTAATGACTTTCTGGCACTGGCAGTCTGTGATTAACCAGATCTGTGCGTCTAGGTCACACTCGTGCCAAGAAGCCACAGGACTGTGAGAAAAGGGAGGAGAAGGAACATGAACTTGCAAAGCACTCTTCTCTTCAGCAAGTGGAGAAATGTGTAATGGCAAAAGTGCCTTCTGAAAAGAGTCTAGCTTATTGAAAGCATTAGGCCAACTTCATGTTCTTAAAATGCCGTTGCTTGTGCCTGACAGTTCCAGCTCTTCACATTTTAGATGTTGCCGGTGCTTTATCTTCTCTAAAATGTTCTCTGTATCCATGTTTCTTCTCAGTAGTCTGATGGGATCCAATAGTGATCACAAATTCACAATTACCCTAGCAACCAGCCAAGATCATACGGGAAGATTTTCATGAAGTTGGATATTGCATTGATTTCTCCCCACCTCCTTTTATTCCCAAGTTTGGTAATGTCCCTCTTTTGCTACCCTCAGAATGGGCTTGCTGCTTGTTCTACCCCCTCTTTTCTTTGTGGACCCAACAATAACTATCCATTAACGTGGCAACTGGTTCACAGAGCAAAGGCCGTAGCCTCTGCTTACCCCATCCAGCAGAGTTACAGGAAACATAGTAAAAAGATTATACATGGGCATTTCCTTTTAGGGTGAGATTTAAAGCTCTCAATAAACCCATTAATAATTGTGAACTTCCATATGGTTGAAGCGTTCATATAACCCGTAATAATACATTGGTACCACTTTTCCTATCCTGGGTAATCAAACAGTGATCGAGAAGAACTGTGACTACTGAGAAATGGGACTTCTGAAGCTTTGAGGGCAAATTCATCACCAGCACGCATACAAAAGCCACTGCAGAGAGTCTTTTCTTCCTTAAGTGCCCTTGAAACCCAGCAACTGAATTATATGCCAGGCCCCCAAGGAGCGCCACCAGGTTATAATTGTCTCACACTTAATTACATGCGTTGCCAAAGGTGAACGGACAAAGTTGTTTTTGTACCATTTGTGGAGAAGAAGATTGCTTATGAATTTTGATACTGGCGGCTCACTGATTCACAGAAAGGAGAAATTTATGCAAGAACCACGTCGAACAGTGACGCTGCTGTGTCAACGCACGGCCGAGCCGAGAACAAGCGCCTTCACTGTTCTGGGCCCTGGGCCCACCCTCACAGACCCGCTATTCTTCTTGCTCTCATGGCCGAGCGAGGCGGCGTGTCCTTCCCTTTTCCTGCACAGTTGTTTCTTCCCAGGCCGCCGCCTTCTCTGAGTTTCCAGGGGAACGTTAGCTTAGTCCCTGGCCTGGACACCGCCAGAAACAATGAGAGAAATGGAAAACGCCATAGCAAAGAGAAATGCTGTTTTAGTCAAGCTGCACAACAGAAACGATGCCACGTTCGAGGCCTGTTTCCCGTAGCTTCTCATGCAGCCCGCTCGGGAGGGGCGTCCGCTTTGCCAGGGTGAGTAAGAGCAATCTGGCCCCTCCCTGGGCAGTGGGGAAGGGACCGCTGATGCTGAGGTTTTTAAGCAGGCCCCAGGTAAAGCAGCTTTCCTTTACACATTTGAAATGGCATGTGGTGGCTGGGGGTGAGATGCACATTCATTTTGTAACAGAATGTTGTGTTTTTCTCCGATCGGTTTCATTAGGATAAGCTGATGGCAAATGCTACTTCCTCATGCAATAGAGCTTGCAGCTCAAATGTACCTGAATATGTTGTATGACAAATAATGTATCCCGCATCCATCCGGTGTGGCCTGAGGACGCAGATGGAGTTAGTGCCTTCTTCTCAAAGCAGAAGCGGCGGCTTTGAGGCCAAGAGTGACATCAATACTCTGCTTCCCCCTCTCATCTTGATAAACCGAAGCTGGCACATTGCAGTAGTTTTCAGCTGTAGGTGGGAACTTCGGTTCTCCTTTGAGTTCAAAGGAGGAAACTGATGCTTAAAGAGAAATATATTTACTCTCCAAATATTAACTGCTCATCCCAGAAAAAGCCCCATGCACACAGGGAGGTCCCTGATGAGCACCTTCAGGACCATCCTCCTTTGGCACACTGTTAAGGTTGGGACAAAACACCTCCAACCACCAGAGAAACATCAGTTTTTTTAAAACCCCAAAGCAGGTGGTGGTTTAGCCTGCAAACGTTTGTGTTCACGATAGAACTCATTTGTCTTCTGGATTTTCTGTATAATTCTCGTCCCGGTAGCCACGGGGAAATTCAAAATTCTGGGGAGGAGCTTGACCTCCAGGAGTCAGTCCAGCACCCTGCTCCTTTCTTCTTCAACAGCCCTTTCTCTGTTTCCACATCTTGCGAACACACACTCAGAAGTGCTGTGAGTATTATTCCATTAACAGATGCACTGTTCCGTGAGTCCATTCATCAGGCGAATCGCAGATGTTTTCTTTCGAGATGTTACTATAATTACTCCTAATAACACCTACTGAATTTGTCATTTCATTGCCATTGATGACTCTTTAAAAATGTTTCTGATGATGTATTTCTTAAAGCCATGCTGTATGGATTGAAGTTATATTTGTACCTTGGAGGGCTTAGGATCTGGCCCCCAGTTGTTACCACATGTTTCCAAAGGCCGTAGCCAGGTAACCTCACATACGGGTAGAGTCCAAGGCTCTTGAGAGGCTGAAGGTTGAAACCCACGTGCTGAGTTTGCAATCAGACCATATTCTCCTTATGCTAAGAGATGGGTGTTATCGTCTTGAGGCAAATGGTGCTAATAAATCCAGCTGAAGAATCTACATCCTCACGGGCAGAGCTAGGAAAGAAACTTTAGTTCAGCTGCTGGGTTTACTGGGGGTGAAGCTGGGACCCAGAGAAATGCAGTCGGAGCTGCTGAGACAAAACTGTGGCCTGATTCCAAGGCTCGTGGCTGTTCATCAGAGTTGGCTCTTCTGCCGCACTCAGGCTGGTCCTTGCCACATCAGAAGGGACTAGACGGCTCCTTGACTTGAGAGCCAACTGAGGTTGGGTTTCTGAGACTACCCACTTGCTCTCCTAAAAGCAAAAATTCAGACAGACCTTCTTAAATCCTGGTTTAAACCTAGGAAGCTCGATCTTCATTGTGGATTAAATATCACTGATCTGTCCTTTTTCAGCGACATTGTTTAAAATGTTTCTTCTACATGATTCAAGCATCTGGAGCCCTTTTTCCTCCTCATCTTTTAGTTCTCTATGAAATACACTTTTATTGAGAGACTGAGTAAATAGGTGGTGATAACAGCAGCAGTGGTGTGGCTTACTAGGAAAGATACTCATTGGGATTGAACTTGGATTTGAATCCCTGTTTTCCATCTTGTTAATTGGGTGACCTTAGACAATTGACTTAGCTTCTCAAATCCTCACTCAGAGAGGGGGAGGAAGCGGGAAGGGGGAGGGAGAGAACACCATGAGATCACCTAGTACAATGCGATCACTGCCTTACAACTTAATAATTATTAGTTATCACTATTAATAGGAACCAGATGAGAGAGAATGGTAACTGTCATTTTTTATGCTCTATAATGTACTAATGTCTAGAGAAAAAAATCTCATTTTCTGCTTTTCGTATTAATGATCGCTGGCTGCTGCTGGAGATGCAGGAAGCCTAGCAGACAGCAGCCTGCAAACAAACTGTGCTTGGGGGAGGAGGGGTTTGTGTCTCTCGGCAGAGGCTGTTGCGTCAACGTTGGTGTGGGGTTGGAGCTGAACTTACTCGGTTGAAGAACAGCCCAGGAACACACAAGAATACATTGCCTCATCTGCCTGGTAAAATAAAAACTTCACATCCCTATGATCACTAGTAACCTGGATGGTGAGCGTTTCACACACATGCCACCATAGGCTGTCTGCCTTCTCCCCGGGCACGACCCCAGGCAGTGTCTCAGACGTGGCTCCTGCATGTCAGCGTTCCTCAGGAACTTGTTAGAAATGCACATTCTCGGGCCCTGCCTCAGCCGTGCTGAGGCAGAAACTCAGAAAGACAAAAAAAAAAAAAAAAAGGTGTTTTTCCTGTGCGCCCAGGAGGTGGTGATCCTCTCTCAGAGAACCTGAGCCAGTGCTGGTGCGCCACCTTGTCTCTCACAGCGAGGAGTCGGGAGCAGGCCCGTCCCCGAAATGACCCGAGATAGGACAAATGACCCTGTTTTCAGGGGACATCAGATAGGTGAGCTACGTAGTGCAAGTTTTCCCTCTGGTCTCTTTCAGTCCTTAAGCCTCAGTTTACCTTAATGGATCTATCATACTTCTCTAATCATTACTAATCTCCTTTCTCAGAAATAAGAGCAGGGTGCAAATCCAAAGTCTTTAGGGAGCAGCAGGGTCTAACTAAAATTTAGTGATACTTTGGTTTGTTTGGGGGTTTTTTGCATTTGCTTTCAAGAATACCTTTGATTTACAACACATTGTATTTGTTTTAGATTTAAGTGGCAAGAAAAAGTTTCCTTTATAAAAGTTCACATTAGTCCATTTAAAGAAAAGTTGAACAAAACAGTGGTACGGTTGGTAGGTGGCTGTGGCTAAAAGCACTGATGGGGGTGAGTTCCTTCAGACAAACGCGGGCTCATGGGAGAAAACCAGGTGACGCCAGTGCTTTGTCCCCTGGTGGCGTTTAGTGCCTGCGCTGCTTTCCTTAGACTGGGTTCTCTCGTCAGTCAAACGAGAGCGATGATACCAACACTGCAGAAATGATACGAGAACTTAGGTATGGAAAGTGTTTGCTTCCGTCCTCACGAAACAGTAAGTACTTGCTACATTCTTATCTCGGAAGCTCCATCTGGAAGCCCAATTGCATGTGGCCTTCCGAGTACCATTTTTTACCTGAGTTTCAGAGTTCTTGTTCCCAAGACAAAAACTTAATCTCAAAGGGCCCCTCCAGCTCTCTTGAACTCATACGTATTTATACACACATATATAGTGCGTATAACATACATATACTACACTTATAATAAATTATGTATGCCTTACCTTTGTATAAGCACGCTGTATTTCTTAGACATAAACCTTGAGTGCTTGGAATAACACTGAAAGGGGATGAGCTGTGTTGGAAAAATAAAGGTATGCAGGCTGAGGATGTACATGTCAGAGCTCACAGGTAATTGCATTGTATTTTATTGTCATCTGTCCAACTCAAAGCACGACAGAGACTAGAAAATAGATGGTTGTGGAGGTTTCTGATGACAGCGGTTTCCATGAGCTGGTGTAAATATATTCGAAGAGACTTGTCCCTACTTAATAACCCACCTTTTTCCTTCTGAATTGCTGATGCATTCACTTCACCACATTTGAAAGGCAGCTTGTCCTTTGCTGTCAAATGAACTTGATAGAATAATAGAAGATTCTGAAAAATTCAATCAGATCTTGTTGATTCTCCAGGGAACTTCTTGGCTACTTATTCTATTTAAAGAGAAAAATAAAAGATGGTGCGTCTTTGGTCTTATACAAAATGCTGACCAAGTTCAACGGCACAGGTTCTAGTTAGCAGGGGCCATGACGTTGTTCTTCCTCAGCATCCCAGGGCAGCACTGCTGGAGTCTGGGGGCCCTTTGGAAGGGGAAAGCAATACCTTCGGGGTTGCTACAAGACTGCACTGTTAGCAAGTCAGGGGCGGTAGGCATCAGCTTATTTATTGCTCATAGCATTCTCATCAATCAGGAGACTTAAAAAAAATTTTTTTAATGGTGAAATCTGGTTCTCTTCAACAGAATATAAAACAGCTTGCACTGTCTTTTACATAACTATCAAAGCACCCCAGAAACTAGATCCTCTCTAGTATTGGTAGTTCTGATGAAACGCCCCAGTGGGGCAATTCAACTCAATGTAGCTGTCACGTCATTGAAAACTACTATACAAGGCGTAGCGAATGTGCTTGAAGTTGGGCAGGCAGGGGTTCGTGTTACTGTCTTACTATCTCTTTAAGTTCCAGTCTCTTCTGTAAACTGAAGATAAAATGTTCCTACTTCACAAGATTGTTCTGAGAATTAATTGAAGAAATGTTGGGACTAACCAGAAGAACTAGTATTCACCGAGCACTGACTCTCTGCCCAGTGTATGCCAACAGCTAGGATGACTTCGGCCCTGGTAAACCTCTTACGTAGGCACTGCTACACGCTCCAGGTTATGGATGTGGGAACAGACCCCAGAGAGAACTTCATTAACTTGCCAAGCACTGTGTCGTCTGGCTCCAGATGCCTCGTAAGACTTTAAGACACTTGACATTTCCTCAGCGCTTGAGTAGAACCCTGTGAAATTACAGATAGTTGGCCATTTTCACCTACGTGAATAGCAATTTCATGTGGTTCTAACTAATCCATGTCCAATATGGATTAACACTAGCTATAATTGCTACAGCTAATAACAATAGCAATAGCAACATTGATTTTTTTTATCCTTAAATCTCTCAATATAAGTAATGTGGGTGGCATTATAGTACAAAGACCCTGAACTTGGCAATCAGGAATTAGGTGAACTGTAGGTCTCAGTTTCCTCATTTCAGAATAATGAAGTTGGCCTTTTTTTTTTTTTTTTTTGCTCTAATAGTTGATGGCAGAGCTTTAAAAACTATCTCTGGAAATGACCACTTTTCTGTCCGATTCTTCTCGGACCAGTTGTTAGTCCTGCCATGAATGACTAAATGCGTGATGCACGTAGCCTCCACCAGGCAAGTTTACGGGTCACGTGCTTGGATATCACAGCAGGGCCAAGTCGACGTGCCCGTTTCTGAACACAGGTTCTCAACTTGGTATTTGACTGTCGTAGACCAGGGATCAGGTGTCCGTGACCTGGCACGGGGTCATGGGCTATACGTTGAGGGGCCTTGAAACTCAGTGATGAATATAAGTAAATTCTTAAAGAAAAGGGAGTGTGCGTGTCTGTGTGTGTGCACGCGTGCATGCACATTCCCTTCCCTTTAAAAATGTATTATTTGGAGATTAGAAGTAAATATGATGAAGAAATTAGGGAATTTCAGAAAGGAAGTCCACAGATGTATGATACCAATGTTACTTGGGGTGTCTGAATAAGACAGAGAAAAGAAAGCAATGTGTGTGCCGAAGTCTGTTAGTGCATTTATTTAAATCTTTTTTTATTTAAACAATAACCACCTACCTTCTGTGTTGTCGTGTTTGAAACAGTGGGGAAATAGGGGTAAATGAAACATGGTCCCCGTCCTCCAGAAGCTCACGGCCTGGGCAGAGAGGCCAGCATATAAGCACAGAATTGTAGAACAGTAGATAATGCTCTGAAGGAAAATAAATGAATTCAATTGCTTTAATAGATACAGGACTATTCAAATTTTTTGTTTCTTCTTATATCAATTGGTAGGTTTTATTTTTATAAGAATGTGTCCATATCATCTAAAATTTTAATTTTATTGATATAATGTTGCTTATAATATCTTCCATACTATGGTTTTTTTGTTACTTGAATCTTTAATAGTATTCCTTTCATTCCCTTTATGCTATTGGCTATTTGTATCTTTTTTTTATTATTAACCCAGGATATAACAGTTTTGTTAGTTTTTTTCCTACGTGACAACTTGGGGATTTTAAAAATTCTATTTACAGTACCTTATTCTTAAAATTTCACTGACTTTCTTCCACTAACATTCTTTGGGTTTCATTTGCTTTTTCCCCAATCTTTCTCCTTGAGAAAGATACTTAGATCATTGATTTTAGTCTTTCTCCCTTTCCAGTGTATGCACTCAAGGCCATAATGTCTCTCTAAGCATGGCTGTAGCTGTAGATCACAAACCTTGCTATGCTGTATTCATTATCATCCAGTTTAAAATATTTTCTAAATTTCCATGATTTCTTCTTTGAACCATAGGCTATTAGTAGTGTGTCACTTAGTCCTCAAATTGTAAGAAATGTTTTCTAGTTACCTTTCACTTATTAACAATATTTGTAGCTTATCTCCACTGTGGTCTGAGAACATGCTATGGATGTTTCAGTTTTTTGAGATTTGATGAGACTTGCTTCCTGGCCAGCTTAGCATCTTGTTTTGATAAAATGTCCCATATGCACTTGAAATCCTGTACAATCTCCTATGCTTAGACATTTGACTAGCTTCCTAAAAACAATACTGCCATAAGTAGCTTTGTGCATACGTATTTGGGGGCTGCTGGCGATGTATCTTGAGTAGAAATTCCTAGAAGTGGCATTGCTGGGTCAAGGATAGATGTACATGTTATTTATTAGCTTGCGCCAAATCGCCCTCTGAGGATTTTGCGTTCCTACCAGCCTGCATGCCTATCAGCCAGCAGGGCAGGACAGCGCTGTCATCCACAGCCCTAGGAACGAAGTGCATTGTCAAGGTTTTAGATTTTTGCCAATCTGATGAGGGAGATACAGAATCTCAGTGAGTTTTAACTTACCTTTATCTTAAAAGGAGTGAAGTTGAATGAATATTCATATGTTAGGCTCATGTTTATATATTTTTGCTACTTCATGTCTTTGATCCATTTTTCTGTAGGATTATTTTTTTCTCCAAGTGTTAATGGGTTTTATTTTTTGTATATTACAAATGTTGCCTGTTTTTCTGTGATATACGCTGCCAACATTTTTCTCTTTGTCATTCGCACTTGTTACTTGTTTATGATGATTTTGTCACGTATAGTCAATTTATCAATCCTTTATCATAGCTGGAATTTTTAGTCACAGTTAAAATCTTTTTATTGTATAGATGAGCTAAGCTCATTTATATTTATTCTTCGGCCCGGCCCAGGAGAGAGCGAGACGTCACCACATCAATCTCATTTACATTTACTGGTATGACTGTAAGGTTTGGTAATGTCTGTGATCTCATGTTGTGAATGCTGGGAGCATCACATTTACTATGTTTCTTTCTCTCTTGGATGTCTTCTAGTCCCCCCATTTGGCTATTTATAACGTTTCATATTTCTGCCATAGTGTGTGTAGCTTTGTATTAATAGTACTTTCGATTCTCTTTTGTCTGACTCAAACTTTTACTGTGTCAAAGCTTTTAATGGATCCCCTCTCTGTGAATGAAATCCAGTGTGCTTGCTGCAGCCCAGAAGGCCTTCCATAACCTGCTTCTGACTATTTCTCTTGGCTTTTCCCAGACTTCCCATTCACCCACTGAACCCCAGCAGTGTGGCTTTCTTGGCCTGTCTCAAACATTTTACTGAATCAAGATTTTTGCAGCAGGGTTTTCTCTGCGTATCTTTCTGCCAGACTCTGACGGTATTCACTCCTTTACTTCATTCATGTCTAGGCTCAAATTTGGCTCATCTTCCAAAGAGTCCTGACCCCCATATTTAGAAGATCACCACTACATCAGTCCCTAGCCCTGTATCCTACTTGAGTTTTCTTCAGAGCATGTGCTACCACTTGCCATTATTCACTTAAGTCACAGGTAGATTAGGAAGGCCAAAGGAAATACTTGAAGGATCACTTCAAATAAAAAACATTTTATATGAGGTTTTTTGGAGGGGTATTATTAAAATGCTCTCCAGCCAAAAATCTACAACTTGGAAATCTGGGTCGGGTACGTGGAGGCTCTCAAATCTAGAGCAGAACTATGAAGACATTTGGAGACTCCGCCTGACAACTAGATGACAGCCTTGCCTATTGACGTTAATCTCTAGGCTGTTTCCACACCACAATTTGGAAGGTTCATCCACATCTTACTAGGATGGTGTATGTGGGCCTGTTTTCCTATATCCTCGGGACCATTTTAGTGGGAATCCAGACGAAGGGTCCATTCTGAACCCATGAGTAAAACTGTACAATGTGAAAACCCCTAGAATGGAAGTCTAGCCCCAGCTGTCCAGCGTAGTTTTCCAACTTCATGCCACATAAAGCAGAGATGAGGGGCATCACGGATTGATGAGGGATAGCACAGTAACCTGGGGCTTCAAAACCTGTGCCAGATGAGAAGGCAATTGGAACAGGCTTCTGAGTACCGGCATAATCTTGTAATTCTGGCAAAAGTTTTGAATGAGAGATAGTCAGATCCCAAATGGTGCCTGCAATCTGTGGCTATGTTGTAGAATCCTGGTACAGAAAAATTTGGTTCTGATAACTTTGCTCAAGCTTCTGTGAGGTAATAAATACCTTTATACCCAGCAATGCTTATTGCGTCCTAATGAGTTAATGATAGGTACAGGAATATCTCCAGGGTAAGAATGGGATGGAGAATGGATCATGAGGAAAGAATCCTAACAACGGTTCTCCAGGGCTACGGGATAAGCCAGATGGTACTCTATTTGAAAAATGGGAGAAAACTAATTATAGCTATTTACATCTCTGCTCTGAAGGTAATGCCTGTATTTTCTGTAAAATGGCTTTTTTGCTAAGGACTATTAACTTGAGAGGGGAGAACTACCACCAAATGATATTTTAATGGCCAGCATAAAAAATGTGTTACTTTTGCTGTGATTTCACTGAAAAAAAAAATACGTATCTTGGTCGAGAACCCTTGATCATACTTTAGAAACTCTGTTGGGTCTTTCCCATGAAGTAAAATAGTAACAACATTTAAGGAAGAGAAACACTAACATGGACTTAACCTCTCAGCACCGATCCAGCCCAGCAAGAGTTTAACGAGCTCCTGCTATGTTATGGCACGGTACTGCGTACCAAGGGATATAAAGAGGAATTAAATATACCCATTGGCTGCATTTATGATTTTTGTGAAAAACTACTTCAACAGCTAAATCTTCCATATGATATGATAAGAGACAGTAAGGATATATAGATGGCCCACCTCACCCACATTTATATAAGCAACTGATTTTTTTTTATTGCTGCTTTCTAGTTGAAACAAGGAACCCCCATAAAACTCTTTCTTAGGCCAGCCCAACAACTTGCAATGTTAGATCAATGTAATCAGTAGTGAGGAGAAACCACGACAGACTGACTGATGAGGCAGAAAGACTTTTGACTACGGGAGTATGTGACAAGACAGCGAATCCATAAACCTTAGAAGCCAAATGACATTTTTTTCCAAAGGTTTTTTACACTGAAAAACTCTTTAAGAAAAAGAAAAGTGAGACATTAAAGAAAGACATTTTTAGCTTGAACAAGGGAATATTTGATCACTCCAGGAAGAGAATCTATTGCATAACCTCATAGTTCGGGGGGAAAACTGCAAGGAACAATGGCAGTAGGAAATACCAAAGAAAGAAAAAAAGAGCAAGAGATGATGGACAGAGATGGGATGTGAAGGAAGGCTCCTTGGAGGTGGTGGCTTTTCATCTCAGTCTTGAAGGAAGGGGTCGGGATGAGTCCATGGGATAAAATGATTATGTCTGAGGAACCAGGGTGAGCAAGCATAGGAAGCCTTGAATATGCTAGAAATCTTGTGAGGGAAAATGATTCGTCTGCTGGGTTCACGCGAGCTATGGAAGCAAAGGTAGTTGGCAACTAGTTCACAGAGGGTGTTCATTTAAACTTGATTCAGTCAGCAATAAAGAAAATGTTGGGTGTGAAGCATAATACAATGAAATCAGGGTTTGGAAAGATAACTCTGGAGGAGCAAAGAACAAGTAGAGTGTGTGTGACAGTTCAGACCAGAGACAACTCCGTCTCACTGTGCTCTCCACAAATAACTGGCATACTGCTGAGCACATGGCAGGCATTCCACAAATATTTCATTCGCTCAGCACTTGATTATGGCACGTCTACCACATAGAAGCATCTGTGGAGGCTAGAGAAATGGAGAAATGGTCCATTGTTCCCAAGAAATTTAAAATTTTTATTGATTATTCATGAATTTACAAGGTTTTGAGGGTCATCCAAGGTTCAGTTGCCCGACTGTTTTGAAATGGTTCACATTCCATCCTCAAGAGAGGTTTAGCATTGAATAATTGGGACCCACCTTTGAGAATAAGCCATGCAAAAGATTACAAATTGCATGAAACAATTACACCAACTTGGCTCTCCATTACATCTCCACATTATTCCCACTGATTTATTTCCACTGAAATTGCAATGCTATCTAAGGAACTAGACTGAAAAATACCAGACCTGACTACAGGGCAGCAATCAGAAACCCTACGGAGGATTTATTCCTTCTGTGTACTTCAGTGCATGAAGAACAATCCCTAAGTAGAAGCCAAACACCCTAAGTCCGACTTACTTCTTAGACATTATTCAAACGTGTGTAGTGTAGGCAAGAGCTGCTCAGCAGACGGGGATTTGGAATCAGGAAGTGGAAAAGACGTGGTAATATTTATCTTCACAATGCTGTGCGTGCCCCAAACCTGACTTCACCCTTAATCCCCGAGGAGAGAATAAACTGGATTCAAGCCAGTGGGTCGGGATCCAAATGCAGCACAGAAGCTTATTCCCGATGCAGGCAGGAGGGCCCAGAGAACAGCGTGTCCTGTAAAACCTTGGGCAGCGGGGAGAGGTGACCATATGCTCCTCTTGCCGCTTCTGCTTGTCATTTTCCACTCCCCTTCCCCCTGCAGGTGACGGATGAGCACAGGTTTAACTTTCCTTACAACAACAACAACAACACATAAAACCTCCACGAGCTACACATCTCAGCTCGTTCTTCCACAGGCACAGTCCGTTTCTGAGCGGTGTTTGGGATCTGAAGTGCCAGCTCAGCGCAATAACTTGACTTCCCTCTCTCTATCTCGGATTAATTTTTTTTTGCCACACCTTAATCCAAGATGTAAGAAACAGGGTTCCGATGGAATTAAAAAAAAAAAAAAAGAGTCTTGCTGAGGAATGATCTCTGCTTCAGCTCTACAACCTCTCTGGTGGGTGTTCTCCCACTGACGTGTGTTCCGAGGGCTTCCTCACCTTGTGCTAACCTAATACGCAGTAACCTGTGCCTCAGCTGTTACCTCTCCCCCTTTTTTTAAACAACTTGATTTTCAGTTTCTAGAGAACACACAAAATATAATCTTATAAGAGACTTGGAAGTGGCAGTGTTGAAGGAGGCAGCCCCAAATTTCTGGTAACTAATTTCATAACAACAAATCATGCTTGGGCTAGAAAGCATGTGTAAAAACATTCTAAAATATACCACAACAACCATGACCAGAGTTTCTCTGCCAGGTGAGAATCTATGTGGGAGGGTCCCGAAGGATGTTGTGAACTGAGAAAATTAGTCACTTGAGCCCCCGATTGAGATTTTATTTCATTAAATTTTAAGCAGGGTTCACCTTAATAGCATCTCTCTGCTTGTTTCTATTTTATCCAGGTTTATCTCCATCAGTAGGAACTTACAAAGAATGTTGTCCTGAAAAGACAACTTCCTTTTGTACAGATTCATCATATAGATCAACAACTAACATTGTTTTCTGCCACATCCAGCCAAGGCTGAGCTTGACCAGCCCAGGCTGAACTCGACCAGCCCAGACAGCATGCCCATTACACTGTAGCAGCATTATGCCTATAATAGCATGTAAGAACCCGCTGTTGCCCCTTGAGAAGATGGAAGGAAACAGTTCTCTTCTCAGAGAAAAGAATTGAATTGAAGAGAAGAGTTCTCTTCTCCCTCTCCTAGGGATAGTCGTTTTCCCTGAAATCACACTGCTGGGGTTGGAATATCTACCCCTCATACACAGGCTTTTAGAAGCACTGCGTTGGTGTGGTCACCATTTCAATGTCACCATCAGGTGCCCCTGGTTGCATGACTACTTCCAGATACAGGAGAACCAAGACTGCCAGTAAACCTTAGGGTGTGCACACACCTATATCAAACTGTGTCCATAGGGACAAGGTTTCCCTCTCAAGTATCTGAATTACACTTAAAGTACTTGAATTTCACATGAAAACACTTGGGAGTTTGTTTTTAAAGTCACTTTGTAAAATTCGAAACACAATTGCTCGCTGCCAACATGTAAACGGCACAAAATCACACAAAGTAAAACTATGGTTCCTTTTTTTTTTTTTTCAGTTTTCATCATTTGGTTAAAACTCTTTATCTCTTTGTAAGTTCCACACTCTCCTTCAGCAGGTTCTGCAACATACTTACCATAGTCATTTTAAAGTCTTTGTTTTCTAATTCCAACATCTGAACTGCTTCTGTTGACTACTTTTTCTCCTGATTGTGAATGACCTTTTCCTGCTCCTTTGTCTGTCATAGAGTTTGGTTGTTTGCTGGAAATTGTGGATAAAAAGACCTGTAGAATGAAATAGGAGTGAGTCCTTGAAAAGAGCCCTTTAGACTGCTGACGGATGTGGGGAGTTGGGTCCATCCAGCCGTGCAATCTGTAACTGAGCTGCATCTGAGGTGTGTTGCAGTTCTAGCGAGGTTCAGTCCACCACTGACTTCAGCAGATATGAGGGCAGGGTCAGAGCTTTGCCTGCATCAGGACTTCAGATCTTACTAGTGACAGCCTTGCTTCTCTATATACTCTACAATCAAGTGGTCAGCTCTCCAGGCTGTGGGAGGTCTCTCTTCTTTATGAGATAGCCATTAGCTTTTCAGTTTTCAGTGCCTTGTGTCATCTCCCCACCATAGTATCTAGCCACCAGCCTTCAGGAGACTGATGCCTTAGAAAAAGATAAATGCTTTACATTTAGTAAAGGCCCATGCTTGTCCAATCCCCTGGCCCACCAGACTTTGGCACTCTAATCCTGTGCACTTGGGAAGGCGCTGTGGAAAAGAGTGGGCAGGTGAGCGCATTCCTGCTATGGTTTGGATTTGCTCTGAATTCTAATTCATCATGCCAGCCCATACCTGGCCATGGAAAGATTATTACATATTACTCTTTTTTTCTCCTTACCCCCACCTATGGCAGGTTTTCTCCTTGTTCTGCCATGCCTCCGGGGATGAGAGAGGTTGTGGCCTTCTTCTCCCCTGGAATAGCTCTTCCCTTTCACCTGGTTTTAGTCCATCTTGCCCCAACAAGGCGCTGAGTGTATATTTCTCTGTCAGTACAAGTACAGTTACTGCATTCTTTTGAACACTTGTATAGTATTGCATCATATTAGCTGAATCATTTATCTAAGAAGTTGCTAATAGACATTGAGTTATTGTTTTACTATTAAATAAGTTATCTCTGAACAGTCTTATAAAGATATTTAGATATTTATTTATTTTTTAGAGGGAAGTGAGGGAAGGAGAAAGAGAAGAATAGAAACATCAATGTGTGGTTGCCCTTCATGTGCTCCCAACTGGAGACCTGGCCCACAACTCAGGCATGTGCCCTGACTGGGAATCGAACCAGTGACCCTTTGGTTGTTAGCAAGCCCATGCTCAACCCACTGAGCTACACCAGCTAGGGCAATATTTAGCAGTTTATGAGTATCTCTAAGGTTGAATTTCTAAAAGTGAAGTAGCTAGTTAGAAGGCATTTAATTTACTTCTTTTAAAAGATCATGATATAATCTTTTCATGCCACCCCATGACATGCTAACAACTAGTATCATTGTACTGTCCAATTTAGATGCCCTGACCACTTGTTGACAAGCATTAGGCTGTTTGCATCCAAAGTAGTGCCGTGAATATTTCATTAAAAGAGTGTCTGTGGTCAAGTGTGGTCAGAAAGCCCTATATGCCATACCCACACACCCTCCATTCTTAAGTATCCAGAAGGTACTTCAGTATATGAAAGACTTTGTGAAGCCATGTAGAAGAGTAATCTAGTTAACTTCCACCCAGGGTTTTCCATGCCTGTTGATGAAGGAGCTCATTCATTGTCTGTTACATACTGACATCCTGTGGATAGGACACGTGTTGGGAAATGTTGCTTTAAATAACTGTTTCTTTAACAATAAATCCAGTTGCTCTTGTTTCTTCTATCTCTTCCTTTATGATTACATTTTCAGTGCTCTTTCACAATAAGTCACTCTTTTCTCTTAATCTCTGAATCTCCTAGCCCAGAAACGCTGTTCCGCGTAGAGATGGAGAACCTCTAAGCCTGTTAGACTTGTCTGTAAACTAAAAATGAGCTGCAGACTTTGGGAGCCTGATGAGCGCCCCCTTGAGTCAACAGTGAAAATTTCAAATGCTGGAACTCTGTTATTTGGCTTTCCTATAAACTCTTCTTTTCAGGATTCTCATGTCTTTTCCTACCAGCGAAGTATGACATCCTTGCCTGTCTTTTGGCATCCTAGTTTGAGAAAGTCTCTTGCTTATGTAAGGTTTCGGCAGGAGGAGTGTGTCCTACCAGAAGAGAAAAAGGAGGACATTTCTGTAACTTTATTTGTTCTAAGGTATCAGAAGAGAGCTGTGTAGTTAAATGAGAGAGACCATTTACTAGCCAGAGTCACCATTCATTGTGAACTTACTACATGTCAGCCATGGTGCAAAAAACTTATCTGAACATCTCATTTACTTCACTCAACAACAGACTAATAAAATACCGCTGTTATCTTCACAGAGCAGATAAACAACCTTGGTCCCAGTAAAATGTTTAACATAATTCATTTAAAGTCACAAAGCAAATGAAGAATCAGGGGGCAGGGCCCAGATTTAAAGTAAGCCTGCCGGATTTCAAAGCCTGTCTCTAACGACTACACTGTTCTGTCCACTGTTTGAGTGTGTGTATGCGTGTGTGAGAAAGAGACAGACCAAGAAGGAAATAACCAAAGCTGCTGCTCTGATTTGTCAGCTTGATGAGCGTGAGAGTTGGGGATGGAAGGCCAGGCCACACCAGGGTAAATTTCCACTCGTCAGTTATCTGTCTGGGTCCCGTTCTCTCCGCTGCCCTCATTTCTCCTCCGCAGCTTTGTCGACACCAGTTGCAGAATGCACAATACAGCTCTGCACTGCGGATAGCATGCGGAATGGGGGCTAGCCAGTATCTCTGAGCTAAGGGGAAAACAACCCAGTCCCAGGGAGTTTCATATACAGAAATTTGGTCCAGTTCCTAACGGATTTGCATTACATGAAGTCGACACTGCCTTCTCTGTGGATAACCAATCAATACACGTACAAAAGAAGGCTTAGATTAATCTGCAGCTGAAAGCCCATTGCAGAAAAGAAAGCCCAGGTTTTCAAAGCTCAAAAAACCTTAGGCCTTTGATCTGGCATCCGGGTTTTAATTTGTCACATGAAGAAAACATATTTATTCAGCAAACCTATACTGAGCATTTGACTTCCAAATACCACGTCAGTTGCCACAATGCTGACACAAACACACAGTGACTGCAAGAAATTAAGGAGCGAATTGCTTGAGTGAATCTGGGAAGATTATTTTTAAAAGATTAAAAATGTATAAAAAATGTGTGCTATTAACTTCTGACATCCCAATAAATGCTAGCAGGAAATAATTTAAATGGCATTAGTGAAATGGACATTATATTAGAAATCTCATATTCATTCAATAAATGTTTGCTGAGGAACTCTTACATACTAGATATGCGCTGGGTCCTGGGAACGGGGCGAGGGACACCTGGGGCAGTTTTGCCCTCAAACATCTCAGTGCTAAGTGAGAAACAGAAACACAACTTACTGAGGTATATAACAGTGGCATAAACCAAAAAGTAAAGAAAACTTTCAACAAATTATATGTTATATGTCTACATGTTATATGAAAGGACAGTACATAAAGCTAGTTGACATGTTATATTTAGCCTCCTGAAATGTTAGAAAGATTTAGGGGATCCTGGGCTGATGCCTGTTTTACCAAAGGGGAAACCAGTCACACAGAGAGAGGGGAGCCTGCCCGAGCTGGCCATTGGCAGAACGGGACTAGCAAAATCACTGACACCCTGGCCGGTGCCCTCTGACATAGAGTTGAGAGACACGTAACCCTCTCTGGCACACTTCTCTACTGATTTTCTTTCCTGAGCTCCGTAGGTTAGAAGGAACGTTTGTGAGCATGCCCAACCAAAGCGGAATGCAAACAGTATGAAGTAGACATTTTCATCACACAACGTGACAGGGGCCAGTTTTTAGAGAACTCGCTGACATTAGAATTAAGTGGGAAGTGCTGGTGTTTACTGGAAAAAGCCCCTTCTTGGCACGAGAGCAATGCAAATAAACAGCTGCTCTGTTTGTGCAGTGTCGCTGCCGGAAGGCTGGAGAAAGTACCTCTTGTTTGGTGTATCTCCAGGCCACTAAGAATGACTTTTCCAGGAATGAGTTTAATGCCCTTTATTATTCATAAAATAATGAAAGCCGGGAAGCCAATAGGCAGCTGTGAGTCTGTGTAAATTCCCCTTTAGTTTCATTCATTAAACAATGTGCTACAGAGGCCAGGAAGCTTTGTAGAAATGGGCTGGAAATCTTAAGCAGGTTCGTGTACTTCAGCCCCAATTCTACTTAGAGTTTATCTAAGACAGGTTACTCAAAAGGAAAAAAAAAAGATTCTCTCTATTAAACACACTTTTGATACCATTTATGATAGTCAAAATAATGCCAGCAACGTACATGTCAAATAGTAGAGACAAGCTAGGTGTATCAGGTCAGTTTGGAGAACTTTAAACACCATTAGAAACACTAGTTAAAGCTGTATAGCTGCATGGAAAAAAAAGGTTGAACGTAATGTTTGTTTTTATTTCTGATATTATGGCTGAATAGGTAAACTAAAAATCTTATAAGACAATTTGGCTATGTACTGTGAAAGTCATCAAGAAGTGAAAATAGAACAAACATCCTTTCATGCATTAGCTAAGCACCCCCCTAAAAAAGTAAAGAAAACCCCAAGAGGTCAAAACAAAAAAGAGAAAAAAAAGCAGAACTCGTGGGTATATTATGCTGAAGACCTGAAGTGAGTTTGGGAGGTTGCTGATAGTCTCTGTAGCATAAGAAGTTAATGTTTTATCACCCATTAGTGGGCCAAAGCCAAGATCTCAGGCCCCAAGTATTTGAGGAGTGTTGAATTAAGTTGCCTGTATAAAAGCGGGAACTTCAAAGGACTGCAACTGCAGGGGGGAAAAATGATGCATTACTTAGAGAGGAATAAAGATGAGAATTACTAATTTATAGAAAACATGATTGTGTACCTGGAAAGTCCTCACAAGAAGCTACTAGAATTATAAGTAAACTTAGGGAGGTCATAGAGTAAATATATAAAAATCATTTGTATTTTCATAAACTGAAAAAAATGATTTAATATAAATTTTAAAACACTGTTTAAAAGCATTTTTTAAAACACCATTAAACCAAATACATTACCCAAACACTCTGCTGTGAGAAATTTTTTAATCTAGATAAATCGATGTTAAATTCATGAATTGGGAAACGCACTGTTGTTGAGATGTCAATTCTGTTGAAATTTGCCCGTGGATTTCACACATTCTCAACGCAGGCTCTCCAAAATCCAAGCCGGCTTTATTGTAGGAATTTAAAAAAAGATGATTCTAAAATGTCCATGAAAATGCACAGAGCTAACAGAGCCAAAGAAATTGTGCAAATGAAGGGTGAGGTTGGAGAACTCGTGCTCCCCGACTTGAAGCCTCACTACAAAGGTGCTGCAGTCACGACTGTGTAGCATTGACACGCTTATGGACGTGCATCGATAGAACAGCGTGGAGACCCTGGAAATAAACACATGCCTGTGCGATCCATTGTTTTTTTAACAAAGCAGCCAAGGTAATTAATTCAACAAGGAAAAGATAGTTTTTCAACAAATGGTGCTAGCATAAGTGGCTATCCATATGGGAAAAAACAATGAATCTTGAAAAATGAATTGGAAAAATAATGAACTCACAACAGATCTTAATGTCAAAACTAAAACTATAAAGCTTCTTGAAGAAAACATGATGCTGTATTCAGAATGTTAAAACTAAAACAAACAAACTATATATCAAATTAAAAACCTTACAAGAGAAATTCTCATGTTATGGGAAAATAAGGCAACATAAATAAATTAACAAGAAGCTAGCACAATAAGAGTGAAATAAAAAGCTGATGAGCTACAGAAAAAAAAAAAGTCAATAGTTGGTTCTTTAAAAAGACTCATTAAATGACATATACTCTTGGCAAAGTTGATCAAGGACAGAAAGAGAAAATACTTTTGAGGTTAAAGAGATGCAGAATATTATGTACAACTTTAGAACAATACTTGCAAAACTGTTAGATCATATGTTAATGTCTTAAAATGTAATTTATCAGAACTGATTCAAGGAGAAAAAATAGAAAAACTGAGTGATCGTTCAAAAGCTTAATATCCAATAAAAGAGCTTAACTACTAGATAGGTTTGAAAATCTATCTTTTTTTCTATCCCAGTCCCTTCTACACGTACCAATGCAGTATTTCAGGTGAGTGTGACTGTGTGTTCAAAGAATAATTAAGTTCATCATTAAACTATTCTAGACTGGGAAAGAACACTTTCAATCTACATTTAAAGCTAATATTTCAGAGTCAAAAGCAGGCAATCAGAGTAAGTACAAAAGAAAAACTGTTGGCAATCTCAAGGATGAGCATAGATGAAATCTGAAATAACAAAGTAATTCTCAGATAAAATGATAACAAGTTAAACTAAAATCAACAGATTTCAAAAATATATCTCACATAAAGATTCAAAAGCAAGCTACAGACTTGGAAAAGCACTTGAAAGTATACAAACAACTAAGCATTATTTTCTAGAGTCTGTTAAGAAAGCTCACAAATCAGCAACAGTGAAAAACAAGCTAATCGAAATGAGAACAAGGTCCGTAGGGAGTACTCAGTTCACAGTAAGACAAACAGATATAATCCCTGCCCCGGATGCTCACAGCCCCGCAAGGGGGACACGAAAATAAACAGGTAGAAGATCATGTAGGATGAAGACCATGTAGGATGAAGGCAGATAATGAAGGTGAAGTTTCTACAAGCCAAACAAAACCAAAGATGGCCAGCAAACCCCCAGTGAGGAGGAAGGCTCGAAACAGGTCCTCGGAAGGAACGAGCCCTTCCAACACTTAGATTTGGGGACTCCTCGCCTCTTGAACTATGAGAAAATAAGTTTCTGCTATTTAAGCCAGTTTGTAGTATTCTGTTACAGCAGCTGTTGCAAACTACACGTAGTTCTTTAAAGATAAATGATGAGGCGACGTATTAGAGAACAATGGGGGTCCTGCCTAAATAAAACGATCAAGAAAAATCTCTGGGGGTCATCTTATTTCAGCTGACGTTGGAAGGATAAGAAGAATGCAGGCCCCGAGTTTGGGGCAGAACGTCCCAGCGAGAGAACGATGCAGCCAACCCACCTGATGTGCAGAACTGACTCAAGGGCAACATGACTGGGGGGAACGGTGACAAGAATTGATAGAATGTAGGTTCTTGGGCCTTCCGGAGGATAAATGATTACTAAAAACAAAACTCAAAGGCAAGTTTTTCTCAAATGTCACCAAGACCGTGCTCCCTTTACAAAATCTCCTGACATCCCTCAGACAGAGACAACTTGCCATCCTCAATGTACTAGCTTCATAAGGAATACGGTGGAATCATCACTTCCAGGGAGGTTAGAATAGTGAAGTCACGGGTTTATTAGGCAGTCTGCCCTTCAAAGCGTGTTTACACCATCTCGGGTGCCTTCACCGTGTATCTTGGGGCTCCCTGTCCACTCACCCCCACAAAGCACAGCCTTTCCACTTCTCAGCTCCGACAAGAAAGTGCATTTTTCCCCGTGGGTACAAGGACATGGCACAAATTTTAAAAGATTAAAAAGTTTACATTGAAAAATCAAGTTCCTCTCCTTCCCTGCTCCCTTCCAAATAGCCTCCCTTACACAGACAATCACTATTAGAAGTGAAGTCTGTGCATTTATACATCTACATGAATATTTTATTTTTGGAACCCAGTCAGAGCTACTGTACACACATTTCTGCTTGTTTTTGTCTCTTGGAGTGTCTGTATTGGTTCTAGAGAACCCATTCTTTTTTTTTTTTAATAGGTCTATATATACCTTTCTTCTGCGGTCCTAGTTTGTTGCTAGATTCTCTCTTACTGATTGAACTCTGGCTGGACCTCAGTAATTTTTCCTTATCACTCTTTTCTCTGGAGCCCTTGAAAAGGAAGCTAGTCCCACTTGCCCTCCTCTGAACTCCTGCATGAAGCAAGGGACATTTCTCTGCACTCCCTGGAGGCTGGCAGAGGGCTCCGCTGCACACACACATCTGCCAAAGCCAAGGTGACGTCTGGAAGGCAATCGAGCCTGTTGGTTAAGAAGACAGATTTCCAGATCTGGACTCTGCCACTTACATCTAAGTGATCTGGGACAGGTTACTCAAACTCTCCTTGTCTCTTTAATTTCTTCAAGTATAAAATGGAAATAATAGCACCCGTGCAGATAGGGTTGTTGAGGGCATTAAATAACATTTGTCTGATGCTTGGCACGTAATAAGAGTCTGATCAATGCTGAGCATGGTTGGTGCCTTCCTTAGAAGATAGCGATCAATATCCCAAGACATCTTGGACAACAATGAAAGGAAACCTCCACTCTGAGCTTGCATTTCTGTCTCCTGAACTTTATGCCGAGAAATACTTGTGTGGGTGTGCATGCGTGTCCTCTTGAGGAAAGATGGCAGTGCCCCATTGCCCTCCCAAACTCTGCCTGTAGCTCGTTTTCAGATCCTGTCCTTACTGGCAGCAAGGGCAGTTGACCTTGGTCTGTGTCCAGGAAGTGTCATGTGACTTGCAGCTGTCTTCCTGAGGAATCCCCCATCTCAAGCCCACGGCCATCGGCTCACACACACATAGTTGCCAAACTTGAGGATCCAGCAAGAGTGTTCGGGCACTCAGGGCCTTGGCAATGCCTGTGTAAATGCTCTTAAGTGCCTTGTATTTCACTGTACCTGGGGCCTTGGCAGGCAGCGAGACAGGCTTCTGGCTCTGGAGAACGTCCATTAGCCCCAGGTGGGCGTGGCCCAGTCAGTGTGGTGACCTGGGGGTGCCCGTGTGGCCCCGCCAGGCCTCGGACCGACGGCATTGCAGGCCGCTTTGGTTCAGCTTCTACATGAGCAGACAGCCTGAAACCTCTGGGGTGATCTGAGCGGTTTCTGCAGGATGCACTGAACAGGCAGACCGGTTTAACAGACACTATTAAATACCAGTGGCTGTTTAATAGGAATCGACTGAGGAGCTATTGTGTCGGAGACGTACATTAGTATTAATCACTGCTAAATGCTTTTAATCATCTTTTAAATTTCAATGTTTTTCTCAAATTGGGATACTTATGTATAGAATCCTAAGTGATATTAGAGTCTTCAAGCTCCCTTTTCTCTACAAAAGAATAAGAGCTAATTAATATGTGTAATATGCGAGCACATGCAATAGGCCAAGCACTATTCTAAGCACTTTACCAATAATACAGTTAATCCTCACAGGAACACCATGAGGTCTCTCTATTGTATATTTAGGGAAACTGAGGCACAGGGTGGACATAGAACCAGAGTCATATAGAGGGTGATGGAGCCCATGTTTGATCCCAGCGGATGGAATCGGGAGACCACACACTTAATTTCTGAGTATACTGTCGCCCAGTGATTGCAGACTGGCAAGTGCCTAGTTTCCAAACGCTAGTCCGGTCTACTGCTGAAGGGACGTGGGGCTTGGGATCCAGGTGAACCCGAGTTAGACTGCACGCTTCCTGGCTGTGCGGCTAGACTCCTGAGCCTGCTTCTTCACACGGGAAACGTCAGCACTAATGCATGTTCACGTGGCAAGGTCATGCCTGTGGAGTGCCTCACACAGGGACGGGCACGTGCCAAGACCTCAGGTCCACTCACAGGACCTGTGCGCAGAGCCCTGTAAGTCCACCTCTGTGACAGACACAGGGAAGACCTGGGGCGCGAGGGCTGCCCGACGTGGCTCGTGTTCTAAGGACACACACAGATGAGGCTGTAGCTGAGCCTGCACAGGTGCCGAGCAGGACAGGGCAGCATGCCGCGGTGTGAAGGGGGCTTTGGTGTTCGCGTTGTCCGGAGCGAGCGTTCAGCCCGCATCTGAGGTTCTGAAACCACCCGCCTGTTCTCTAGAGCTGCCATCTTAGCCACTTCAGGGAAATCTACCATTTTGGAAAGTCAGTACAAAATTAAGGATGTAAATGAAATTACAACCTAAAAATGACTGCATCGAAGGCATGTCTTTAAATTATGCGATAAATATATTGGATTTGGGGGAAACGGGGGCGGGGATTTGACAAAGGTGAGAGGGCCTCCCTGAGCAGGTGATCAGCGCCTGTACTCCCCTCCCTTCACAGAAGTGGCTGCCCGGCCAGAGCGGTCTACTTGGCCCTGTGTGAGGGCACAGGAGGAGGACATTTGCTGTTTTGTTTTGGCTTGTTTTTCTCCCACACATGAGTTTGAGCATTTGAACTCAGGAGGCCATCCAGGAAGAGGAGGCTGGGTCAGGGCCTGGGGCCAGAAATTTGATCCCCGACTCCCTGTGAGTCCCGCAGGGTCAGGGTTGGTGCTGAGGAAACCTCAGGGTTGCCCTCTTCCAACACACAAGAGGTGCTCAGTAAATATTAGTTAAAAGAATAAAGAACATATCCAAAGCTTAGGGGGGAATTCTGAGATTTACGCAGAACCTCACAGTATCCAGAGCTCTTTTTCTCTATCTCATTAAAATAGAGCTGAGCAGTTGGACTACCAGGTTCAAATTATTCCATTACCTACAAGCTGTGTGATCTTGAGCCAGTAACATCTTCCTGTGCCTCAGTTTGCTCCTCTGGAAACATGGGGCACCAGGAGGGTGAGATCAGGGAATGTGTAAGGCACCGAGCACAGTTACTGGCACGGGGTGGTCTCGTGGCTGTGCTCATCAAGGTAGTGGTCCGTGGCAGGGGATAGTGTGGTTGTTTAATCCCAGCAGCACGACCAAGTGATCGGTGCTAGCATTCTCCTTTTACCTAAAAGAAAAAACTGAGGTTCAGAGGTCAAAGGCTACACAGCGAATCAAATCCAGATCAGCAGGATCCAGACCCCCCAGGGTGGGTGAATGAACCAACAGGAGTCCTCAGGGCAGGGACAAGCCATGGGGAATTCAGGGAGGAAAAGGCTGCTCAGGGAGCATGTGCAAGAGTGAGGTCAGCTGGAGTTAACTCCTTCCTTCTAAGCAAGTTGTGAGTGAGCCTTATGTTGACCGCCAACTGTTTCCATCCTTCCTTTTTCTGGAATGGGATCGGAGGAGGCAGAACTGTGGAACTGGAGAGAAACTGAGCCCTTCCCTCCCATGTGCTCAGCAGGAGAACAATGCGAAGCTGGACAAAGCATATCACTCTCTGCTGGGGCCTCTGGGTGCTGCCACAGCATTGGCTGTGAGTCTAAAACCACACCACCACCCCACCACCCCATGTGTACTTTCCACTGCTGGGAGGTTACAGCTGAGAGGCTGCAGCTGGGGAAGCAGAGATGCTGTAGCCACTAGCAACCAACAGGAAGCAGAAAGAAAGGAGAAAGGACCCAAGGGCACTGAGCGGTAGTCACCGGGCTGTGTGCCCGGTCAAAGAGGACACTCAGCAGTGTCCCCCGCCCTGTGTTTTGGACTGGCCCACGACAGGGTTTCTCACCCTCAGTACCGGTGATGCGGTACGCTGACTACTTCTCTGTTGTCGGAGGTTGCTCTTTACACTTGCTGTGGATGTGTAGTAACGTCCCCGCCCTTTCCCTTTAAATATCCATGGAACCTCCCAGTTGTGATGGTCAAAAATGTCTCTAGACTTTGCCTAGTGTCCTCTGGGGACAAGATTGCCCCCGGTAAAGAACAGTGACTTGAAGACAGTTTGTAGCTGTGGGTTAAGCCTGTTCTTGGCTTCCATTTAGGGGCAGAACCAAAAGTGTGTGGCCCGACATTATCTGAGGAGAAACCCCTATCCCACTAGGCTAGGCATTTCTGTTCTGTCTTTGCAAGTTGAGGCAAATCAGGAAGCACTAGGCTCATCACTTTGTCTAGTGTGCAAGGCTACTGCCATGAGGCGCTCACCTTCCTCAGCTTCTATTCGTCTTTCTAAGGCCCGCCTATGTTTTTAGGAAATAGTTTCTCAGCACTTGATATGAGGTGATATGAACCATGTCCAGAGAGGTGAGCTGGAGGCAAAAGTTCTTGCTGAAATTTCTCCTGTGCTTCCATCTCCACATCCAGACGTGGCTGAAAGACAGCAGCTGGTGGGTGGGGACTCCGACAAGCTGGCAGACATTCATCTTGACCATCATGCTCAACCGTATCCAACAAATACCGCTTGGACACACCTTCTATGCTAGGCATTGTGCTACACGGTGGAGAAGCTGCTAAGATGAAGACATTTTCAAAGCTTCCATCTATTTGGAAGGACCATGGTAGTTCTCTATCTCTAACTAACTTCAAGCCTGGACATTGGGATCTAGATTTGGACTCTGATTAACTGGAACTTGGGGTGTACAGTGCCAGGGCCTGGGGTGGGTGGCTGGGCTCTTCCTCAGCATCGATTTGCATTAGGACTTCTGGCTTCCTTGCCTGGATCCCCGGTTTGTGGGTTCAGGAGAGCAGAATAATCCTTCATTTATTCATCCCGTATGTGTTTACTGGGCATAGCTACGCTCAGCCCTGTGCTGCTCCAAATGTGAGATGGTGCACAGAGCACATTCTGTTCTCGTTCTCATGGGGAAGACAGACATTAGGCAGGAATGTCACAGAATAATGTGCAATTGCTGCTAGTAATAAGAGCTACAAAGGAAAAGATCAGGTGGCCCCATCTCCCAGCCTGGCTGCAGCCTGAGGCTGCTGGGGAGGGGTGCTGTGAGCAGAGCCCAGAGTGCTGCCGGCACGGCACGAGGGGCTGGGTGGGCTGGGAGCGTAAGCACTGTGACCATAGGATCCTGAGACAAAGTGACGGCCAGCTGCAGACAGGGCCGCACCTGCGTTTCTCCAGGGAATCAGCACCATTTTACTTCCTGCTAGGGTCTGGGGCTTCGGAAGCTCCCTGGGCAGGGAATCAGTGCTCACAGAGGTCCCTGGTGGCAGGGCGTAGGAGGTAAATACATCCACAGAAATCAAGGAGAAGGCCAGAGTTGTACAAGTTCATATGACACTCTCCCCAAGAAGTCCTGGGAGTAATGCTAGCTGGGACACTCTGGTTTTCACAGCGTGGAAGTGAGACCAACACTCAGCAAACCCTGCATTGCAAACATATTGAATAACAGGAAAGGATATTGAATAAAGGAAAGGCCTGGCCATGAGGCCCCAGGTAACAGGGCAGGTGGACACTACCTGGGAGAGGCGGGCCATCACCTGAGCCTTGACATGCGGGTGTTTTAAGTTGGCTCCTCAGCTGGTGCCATCATTCCCAGATAGTGTTGAGGAAGCACTTTCTACTTAGGCCAAGCCAGTATGGAGACTCAAAAGGGAATGGCGTATCTCTATGGAATCTGTGGAAGAAGGAAAGAAACCAGTTGTATTAAGAGCTAAATCAAGGGTAAATGGAGTCTATTAAGCAAGATCCAAGACTCTTCTCTGGAAGGAAAGTACTGCCTGTAATTTATCAAACCACAAATATTTACCCAGCATGTACTCTGTGTGAACCACTGTAGTAAAAAGCCTAGATCATAGTGTTATCATTAGCTAACATTTATGGATCAAATCCCAGCTCTACCACATTTTAGCTGTGTGATAAATGGCAAGTTCCTTAACCTCTCTGTGCCTTTCAAATTTCTCATCTATAAAATATTAATAATAATTATAATATCTGTGTATAGAAGCATGCCTGGCATGTAGTACATGCTATACAATTATTACTATTAGTATAGTTTTTATCATTATCATTATTATAGGTGTTATTGTATTACAGGACTTTATTTAATTCTTATAAGATAGGCACTTACATTATTTCCATTTTACAGATGAGGAAACTGAGCCTGGAAAGATCTAGCAATTAGCCAAAATCACTTAGCTATGAAGTTGCAGAGCCAGGATTTAAACCCAGAGTGTTAAGACTCAAAGTTCATACTCTTAACCACCACTCTACAATGATAGGATTATAAGAAATAATGTATATGAAATACCAACCAAGATTTTTGACACTTAATAAATGATACCTATCATCATTTATTGATGAAATTGGCGTTTTCATCATTATCAATGGCACACCATTTCCTTCTTTATAAAATAATGAATGTACAACATTTGGTTCGACACCCTGCACGTTGTTAGTGCTCCAAAGCAAAAGGCCTTATTACCACTGGCAAAGAGTGAGTTCCAAACTCCTCATCAGAAAACTTTGCATACTGAATGGATGAGAATTATGGGTGAAACTATCAGCTCTAAGGGAAGAAGGAAAATCATTTTCTCCTGCTCTGAGGAGCTGAGAACTCCAGGCTGCTTAACACTGAACACTCCAGAACTTTCTGGCATCTGCCCCACTACCCTATTTGGTCATTCTTCCCTTCTCCGTGCACCCCCACCCCCACCCCAAAGTTCCGTATTTTTCCACAACCATCAGCCAGCTATAGCACTCATGAATGGCTTAATTCCAGCTGTGACTGGGCACCTGAAGCCTGTCATCCATTGATTTTTAGGCACATACTGAAAGTTGTGTTCAGAATTAGAAGAACCCTTCCTTCCTGAAATAAGCACTTTTTGCAGCAATGTCAGCAAAGCAAGCATCAGCACTAATTAACAGTGACTTCGGAAGGTGTGATGTTTTCCACTGGATCCGAAGGGGACTAGAGAGAGAGGACAGAGGGCAACGCATGTGTGTGTGGTGACAGAGAGGGAAGGAGCTAAATTCAGAATGCAGAAGTAGACTCCCATTTGCTTAAAAATAGAAGGGGAATGCTTAGAAGCCTCTGTGGTTAGTGCAGAGACTGTTAAACCAGATGACTGATCTCCGAGGCCACACCGTCCCTGGTCAATTGAAGACACTGTAAGTGGCACAGGCATCTTAGCCCTAAGTTCAGACGTGGGAAATGGTTCTGAGCATGAAGACTTTTCTCATTCATTTGATGCATCTTTTTAAAACACAAAGCTGGAAAAAAAAAAATCAGTCTTGTCACTGCCCAGCACCCTTTGCTGGATCTCCATTTCACTAGTAATGAAACACTCTCTTTTCCTTGCCTTCGTATGAGTTTCCTAGGGCTACCGTAACAAATCACCATCGTGGGTGGCTTTAAACAACAGGAGTTCATCTTCTCAACAGTTTTGGAGGCTAGTAGTCCTGAGTCAAGGTCCTGGGAGGACCATTCCTTCTCTGAAGGCACTGGGAGTGGGGGGAAGCTTTGCTGCTTCCTCCTAGGCTTCTGGTGACAGCTGGCAGTCCTTGCTTTCCTTATCTCATAGATGCGTCACCCCAGTCCCTGCCTCTGTCTTCACATGGCCTCCCTCCCTGTGGGTCTTCCTGAGTGTTTCCGTTTTCCTTTCTAATAAGGACACCAGTCACTGGATTGGGCTCACTCTGCTCCAGCATGACCTCATGGTAACTAGTTCCATCGACAAAGATCCTGCTTCCAAATAAGGTCCCATTCAGAGGCTCTGGGTGGACTTGAATTTTATGGAGACACTAGTCATCCCAGAGCACCCCAACTTCACCCGCTGAGCTCTGGCCATCGTGGTCTCAGTGGAGCTCTCTGAAGGTGTCAGTCTTTCCCACCTGTGCCCTGTGCATCCTCGGGTCTCCTCTGCCTGGCTGGCTGCTGCTCACCCTTCTAGTCTCAGTTCAAATGTCACCACTGCAAAGAAGCCTCCCTTTGCCCACTCTGTCCAAGCTCTTCGATCCCATTATTTCCTCAAGGTCTCTGCACTGATTTCTGGTCTAGTATTTAGCACGATGCCAGTGCTGTGTGGGTGCATTTTCTTAGCTTTCTCACTAATTTTCAAAACTGCTTTGTTCCCTCCTACTTTGTTCCCCCAGCACCAACCACATCCCTAACTCACACACTAAATAAATAGTTGTTTGTTAAATTTAACACTGGAATATCTATTCTATGCATGGAGTATATGAAATATAATCCCTGCCTTCAAAGAATTGTGGCTGGGGGTGAGGTCAGAGGTGGACCCAAATAATTTTGAGGTTTGCTGTGTTAAGCTCAAGCAAAGAGAGACTGAAAAAGTATTGTGGGAACAACTCAGAGCAAACAGCTTAGGGAGAGGGCAGGCAGTCTCATGGGAGTGCAGGGACGCAGGTGGAGACATACTTCATAAGTTGCTTTCAGAGCAAAAGGGAGCTGGTATTGATGCAAGAGAGTGAGAGTAATTCAGGGTGAGTGCCCCGTGGGTAACCTCTGGGGCCCAGGGAACATCTGTGGGCTGCAGTCGCAGAGCCTTTAGGAGCGGGGTCTGAGCCCAGCTGCAGCGCAGACCAGGCAGTCAGGTGGAAGGTGTACAGAGGATGCTTTTTCCACGTGGGGTCCTGAGCCCCGGTTCCTGCGCCCCCAGAGGCCTGGAAGCCTTGTAAGCTTAATGAGTTCTGACAACATAGGAGTCTCAGGGGAAGCTCCCTTTGCCCACCCTTGGGTCCCCCTGGCAGCTGATGCAGGTCTGCAGGGCAGTTTTCTTTAGGTTTCTGCCTCTCTGCCTCCCCTCCAACCCCAGCCTAAGAAGATTGTTCATTTAATCTCCAGGGGAAACTACCTCCTGATGCTCCTGGAGCAAATGGCACTTGACCTTTTACTTCAACAGACAGCTGGCATGGAAAAGCTGCCTTTTTCCTGCTCCTTCTAGACTCGCTTCTGGTCCTGCAGGTGCAGGGGGATGGCACTTCAGTGACGCGTTCCTTCTCAAGATCCCCACTTCCTGCACGAGTCTGCCCTAGACAGTATGTCAGAGGGGAAGGGACGCCCTTGTCATGCAAAAACATCAGATGTGAGGTTGTCTCTGCAGTCTGCTGGTCAGTCAGATGTCCTGGAGGAGGGACATCTTTGGGAAGGACGCATGCAAACGGGAAGCAAGACAATGCTGCCTCATTAGGGTTCCCAAGGATGTGACGGCGAGCCTTCTGCTCTGAATATGTTTGCAAAGGGATTCATTTAAGAGGTACCACTCCAGGGGCTGGAAGGGAAATTCGTCAAGCGTGCTTAGCACCATGCCACATGAAAAACAACCAATAATAATAACTGTTAGCTACTATTACTACTATTATTACTGCCACTGGTATTGTTTTCTCCTTGCTTGTGGAAATGGAAAGCTCTGTAGCACCTGGGGCGAGAGAGGGCCCTCCTTGAGCACTCGCTGACGTGTTGGCTGAGGGCACCCACAGGGGGGTGAGGATGAGGAAGGGAGATGTCATGTGGCTGAAGGTAGCTGGGGGACAGAAGTCACAGAGAAAAGGAGGAGAAATAGCCGCTGCCGTGGATGTGGAATGGGAACATGGAATGTGTAGGAAGGATGCTGCTGCCTGATGTGGATATGACTCTTCTCTTCTTAGGCTTTGTGTTGGCGGTTGAAGTTACTAGCACAGGCCGGGTGGGGTGGCTAGTGTGGTGACATTAGAGAAGTAAAAGGTTCCGGGCTAAGGAATCTCAGTCACGTGATCGGTACAGACGAATACTGTGTTGGTTTCTCAGTGCTGCCATAACAGGTTACCACAAATTTGGTACTTAAAAACAACAGGAATTTTTCCTTCACAATTTCAGAGGCCAGAAGTTCAAAATCACACAGGGCCACGCTTCCTCCAGAGGCTCAAGGAGAGAATCCATTATTGGCCACTTCCAGCTTCTGGTGGCACTTGTCATCCCTTGACTTGTGGCCACATCACTCACTGTCTCTGGGGTCTCATTGCCTTCTCCTCTGCCTCCAATCTCCCCCTGCCTTTCTCCTGTGAGGTCACTTGTCATTGGATTTAGGGACCATCTACATAATCCAGAACGATCTCCTCTTCTCAACTTCCTGTAAATTACTCATACCCGCAAAGACCCTTTTCTAAATAAGGAAACATCCACAGGTTCCAGGGATTGGGATGTGAACATATTGGGAGGGGGGCACTATTTAGCCCACCACAGGTACTGTGGGGCTGAGAAAGTTTAGGTGACTCGCTGAAGGTCTTAACACTAATGAAGAAAGGTGCCCAGTGCAGAAATCTGAGGGACAGGGATGAGAAGTGGCTTACTCAGGACAATATGGTGGATACCAAAGTCAAGTCTCCTCTCTACACCAGTCTTCCATGGTTTCACCCAGAGATATGTGTATTATGGGTATTTCCTATGATGGTTTGAAGGTATTTTTGTCTGGGTTAGTGGAGCCTTTAAGCAAGTTGTGTTTTGTTTTTATATTGAGATATCCAATCTGAGATTCAACAAATCTTTTTTTAATGACAATTTTAAAAGATGGTTTGCAAGAAAATATGTGGAGTGATTTCTAGCATGGAGAAACCATCATCTGCTCATGCATTCCTTTGCTCATTTACTCACAATCACTGAAGTCCTACCCCGTTCCAGGCTGTGTGCTTACAGCTAAGGAGACAATAATGAGCAAGGTGAAAGTGCTCCTTGTATTTATAGAACATAACACAGTATGGGAGAGACAGATGACAGCAACAACAAGAAAACAAAGGGTGCTATTTTAAAATTTGAAAATTGCTATGAATGGGATAAACAGAGCGTTGGGAGAGAGTCTATTATTGCTGATGGTGCTACTTTGGTGGAGGAATTAGAAAAGATCTCTGTGAAAACTACGTGAGATTCGGAGAAGCCCTCTGTGCAAAGAGGCCGGTGAAGACATTGTGTTGCAAACACAACACCCCAAGGGGCCAGCGAGGTTGGCACAGTCTTGGAACCATCAGACTGTGGCCAGAACCAATAGCGGGCTAAGGAAGGTGAGCAGCAGGGGATTGCAGAGGTGGCCAGGGGCCACTTTTCACTTTGTAGTCCAGGGAAAAAGTAGGAACAAAATTCAAAGTACAATGAATTAAGGTTGCTGGGGCAGGGAGGGATCTAATACACATTTTTAAAGATCTCTCTGGAGAACAGATTATTGTAGGACAAGAATGAAGCAAGAATCTATTAGGAGTCTGTAGCCTCATCTAGGCAGCCAGTGTTGAGGATTCCGACTTGCGTTGTGACTAGGCCTATAGAAATGAGAGGATGGAGCTGAGATACTATTTGGAGGTGGGTCCTACAGGTCTTGACTAGTGTACTAAATGCTGGGCACGAGGATAAAAAAGTAACTTGGAAGGAAAAGGGTTGAATGCTGGTGCCATTTAGAGAGGTGGTGTAGAACAAGGAAGCAACAGAATACTGCAGAGGGCAAGTGGAACCCGGTTCTGAAGGGTTACGGTAGAGTCACATTAAGCTGGAGAAGCCCGTGAAGGGTCCAAATGGAGATGTCAAATCAGACACTGAATACATGAGTCTACGACTCAAGGGTACGGTCTAAGCTGGGGATACAATTTAAGAATCATCAGCCTATAGAGGGTATTAAAGCAATGGGATTGGACAAGGTTGCCCAGGGAGAGAAGGATCAGGTACTCTCGCAGAAAATGGATTGACATCTCACACTGCACCAATTTAAGTGTGTGTTCTGATCAACTGTGTATTCTACCCTTTTCTAGCTTACCGAAAAATTTTCCTTGGCTGCTCTGAGCCCTCTGGACCCTTAAAGTTCCCATGAATAAAACATAACAGTCCCCACAAATGGCTCTACATAAAGAAATCAGAATGTTTAAGGACCACCAATGGGTAAAGGGCTTGGGCGTGACTTGGAGTGCAAGTCAACACCCCCTTTCACAAGACGGGTGTTGAACTCTGCACTGGGGGTCCTCAAGGGTGTTACCATTGCTTCCTCTCCTCCCAAATATTGCATGCATTCACAACGATGGGATTTGTTCTTGATGAGGTATAATTACTTGGAACACACTAATTTCTCTCCTGTGGGCAAGCTCATGTTTACTATTTAACTGCATCCTGCTTGCTCAGTGGAAAAAGCTTGGCATAGAACCCACCCCCAACCCAGATAGTATGAGATAGTCAAAATGTGGCTATATAAAAATTCAGCTCACCGGAAACCTCCCTTGACAAAATTTGGTGAGATCAAACAGGCCGAGAACTTCTTGAACTAGATTTTTCCTTTTCATGATTGTATTCCTGGTCCCTGTCCCAGAGTACAAGTCAGTCGGAATGGCTGGGGAACTGGGCCAGCCTCTCTGACCTCTCCTCCCATCGTGCCCTTGGTCACTCTTTACACCTGGCTACGTGGCTGTCTTTGAATCTCTCAAACACACCACGCTCATTCCAACCTCAGTTTGTTTTAGTTTGTTCTGCCTCAAGCACACTTTCTCCCTGTCTTCATGTGGTTGGCCTCTTGTTTAGATTCAGATCTCAGCTCAAATGTCATCTTCCCTTAGCAGCCTTCTCTGACCACTCAGTCTAGAGGAGGCTCTGTTCGTGTCTACCCCTGCTTTATTATCCATGGCCTGTATTACTTCTTTGAATTACTTGTCTTTTTTTCCACTTTGTTACCATCTCCCTCCACTCAAACAGAAGCTCCTTGAGTATTAGGTCCTTATGTGTCTCACCCTCCTGTAACCCCAGGACTAAGACAATGTCTAACCCATAGAAGACACTCAATCAATAAAAATTGGTTTCATGAATATAGACAGCATTAGAACTTTTGATAATATGTCAATTGCTCTGCTTAAAATTTTATAGTTACCTCATTATATTCTCATCAAAAGCCCTTATGAGTGGATAGTTATTATTTTCTCAATATCACACAGCTGGTTGCCGCGGAAGCCAGAAATCAGAGCCAGGCCTGCCTGGTAGCTGAGCCCTTTTTCTTTAGTGCCACTCCGCTTTGCAGCACTTTGGGGAAATGGATGAAAATTATGATAGAAATGAGATGATGGGACTTTTTTTTTCAATCTTAAACTCCTCTCTACCTGGCTGAAGGCATAATCAATGCAATACCATTCATTCATGCATTCATTCATTCATTTGAGAAATATGCCCTGAGCAACTTTTCTGCTGAACACATGTATTGAGTGATGGAGACTCCCAGGCAAGTGGACTCAAAGGTAGTGTCCACCTCTCTTTTTTCATTCACCATTTCAACAAATAAGGAATGAGCACCTACTATGGGTTAGTCATTGTTTCTGTATCTGGTCCAACTAGTCTATATCCTTCCCAATTGCTATGACTGCCTGCCCCTCAAAGCCTGCCTTTCCATCTCCCCACCACCTATCTTTGCTAGTCCTCCTTTTCTACTGAAAAAAGATTTCCTCCATGTGGTAAGAGATACTACCACAGTTGGCTCCAAGATTATATTACCACAGCCCAGTGATAGCAAATCAAAAAGGGCCTCTTCCTCGTCCGGTTCCTGCATTGAAAATCCCAGAAGACTTTTATTGGCTTAGGTTTGGGTCATGTGACTTCCCTTGAGCCAATCACTTTGGCCAGAGGAGCACAGTACTCAGAAAAGCCGGGCCTGGATCACCTGTCTGCCTCTGTGATCAACAACCCCATCAGAATCACAAGGTTGGAGCAGCAGGGAAGCAGATGCCCAGAGGAAGGGGATGATACAGGACAAACAGGATGGAAATCCACCATCCTGCTCAAAATGCAGTGATGCATCAACTGCATACCAGATCTTTAGGAACAGGAATATTGTCTGTCTTACTCACCACTGTTTTCCCCGGGCTGAAGACTGTTCCTAGGGCATGTTATTAGCTCCTCAAAAACTGTCTATTGTACTTAGAGAATGAATTAAAAGAATGACATTTTATTATCTGAAAAAAATTATTTGCAATGTAACATACTTCACAATGAATAAATACAACTGTTAAGCCACTCAATTGTTGGGGACTAAAGAGCTAGGGACTGGGAATACTAATACTTACACTATATAACTTACCAGGCTTCCCTGATGATTAAATGCTACTAGATGTGAAAGGGCTTTGAAAAGTATTAAACAACACACAAACACAAGGCATGTGTTGTTAATAGTCAGCTAGAAAATGAATGCTCAGCAGAATCGTCAAAATAGGCTCTTAAAGGGGAATGGCCAAAAGATGGAAGTTTGTAAAGAAAATTTCAAATGGCAAGAAATACTTAGGCAGCAAAAGACAATTTTCTAAAATGATGGGTTTGAGAAGAATGAATCAGCAATGAATTTCAGTGCAAAACATTATTTAGGAAGTATGGACATACTTCTGATTGAAGATATTTTCAGTGGCTCCAGCAGAAGTAATAAAAGTGCCAGGCATGAATCTATTCATTTAACTTTCCTAGATAACCAGGATGAGAGAGACTGAGCTCACACCTCCCATCAAGTGCCTTCAGCTGCTCTTAAGACATGGCATATGCTTATTCAGTGCTCAAAGTCTCATCATGCTAGGCTAGGTGTCACCTTCCATGAGAAAGTCAAGTGGAAAGAAAGCCAGACTTCTGTCCATAGGCCAACAGACCAATACCCCTAAACATGTGAATGAGTTAAGGCATGGATAACTGCAGTCATGGAGATCAAGCTTAGGAGAGCAAGACTGTGTGCCCCTCACAGTTCAAAGGTGGGAGAGAGGCCTAGGGCAGGTAGGCAGCTTTGCAAGCTCATTCTGAGTCACGGGCTGGCCAGTTGTCTCAGCCATCCTCAACATGTGGCTTCCATCTCTGGTGCCAAGGACACTGCTATACTGTTTTCCAGCCAACAGGAAGTAGGCAGGAGGAAAAGTCCTGACAAGTGCATTTATTTTTATGGAGATGACCCAGAATTTGCATGTATTACTCCCATTCACATTTTATTGGCCCTAACTTAGTCACATGGCCACACATAACCCCAAGGGAGACTAGAAACTAAAATATCTAGTTGGAAAACCATGTACACATATCACACTTAGGGCAAGGGAGGGGGATGAGTTCTAACAGGAAAAGAAGGCTACGGATGCGGGGGGCAGACTAGCAGCGTCTTGCTCTGTCGTGCATACATTGAGTTCATGCCACGTTTGGGGCTTTCAGCTGTGAGGAAGACAGAGGGCCTGCACCCCAGAAGACAAGAGACACTCTCACAGCAATGGCTCTCACACAAGGGGGAGTGTGACAAGGGGAAATAGAAACCCAGTGTTATGGAAGTTGAAGGAAAGGGGGAGTATTTCCCTCTGAGTGGAATTTAGGATAACTTCTTGGAAGAGATAAGATTTGAAATGAGCCCTCAAGATTGGACAGGACTGGCACAGATTGGAAGTTGGAGATGAGAAAAAGGACTGGTGAGAGGGAGAAAAGGGGCTTTCAATGAGTACGGAGGGAAAACTTGTACCCCACCCAGGGCCACACCCATAGCTGTGGGCTTTTGAGAGCTACTGAACAAGCCCTCCCCACCCCCTACCCCCACCCCACCAAATAACTACATGAAGGCAGGTATTGTTGGTTATCCCTCCAAATCCACTCTCTCCTATTTCTTTAGTGATGACAATCCTAACTTTTAATTGAGCATATTGTCCTACTTATTCTTCTTTAGAGTTATATGTGATCATGTGACCAAGCTTTGACCAATGAGATAAAAGGGAAAACATCATAATGTAACTACTGAGAAGTATTTTTAAAGAAATAGCCTTCTGCCCTGGCTGGCGTAGCTCAGTGGATTGAGCGCGGGCTGCGAACCAAAGTGTCGCAGGTTTGATTCCCAGTCAGGGCATATGCCTGGGTTGCAGGCCATGGCCCCCAGCAACCGCACATTGATGTTTCTCTCTCTCTCTCTTTCTCCCTCCCTTACCTCTCTAAAAAATAAATAAATAAAATCTTTGAAAAAAAAAAAAAGAAATAGTCTTCCTTCACACTCCCTCCATCCCGCTGCCTGAAATTCAGATGCGATGGCTGGTGCTCTGGTAGCCACATTGGATCAGAAGAATGAAAGCTAACCCAGGAAGCAGCAGAACAAAAAGTGGGAATCAGCCTTCTCTCCCGATGACTCTAGAACCTCCTTAGTAGAAAACCCTAGACTGCCTACTCCAGATTTCTTTAAAGCAAAAATAACAACAACAACAATAATAATCAAGACTTTAGGTGTTTAAGCCACTGTTGTTTGGGGTTTGTGCCATATTGGGGTACACCAAGTCCTAAGTAGCACAGCCCCTTGTCTGCCCTGTTTTCTGTACCCACAGCTCTCCGAAGGGTGTTTTGTACAGAGCACCAACAAACGCACATTTCCAGGAACAAGTGCATATTGATTGAGTAAGTGAGTGAGTGAGTGGTGGGCACCCAAGTCCTTCTTTAGTCACTTTCCCACACGGCAGTACTGCCTCATGCTTAAAGACTTATTTTCTAAAGTCACACACGAGTCCAGGCTCCATCTCTGCCCTTTATCCTACCCACATGTTTCCTGGGAAATTCCCTGAGAACTTCCCTGAGTGTGTTTCTTGTTTGTACCATGTAACCAATCATTACTGCTTGGCATTGTGAGGTTTCATGGAGATGACAGATAAAAAGTGCTTAGCACAGGTCCAAGTAGTCGATGAGTGTTCGCTGTTAATGTTAGTCCAGGCGCCCTGCTCATGCCAAAGTGGTCTCCCCTTGGCGGTCAACGTTCATTTCCAGCCTGCACGCCCTTGTTCGCTTCAGTTTTCCTGTCCCTCCAGCGCTTTATGCACACGTATGGGTGTGTGCACACACTCGTAACCATACACAAGTGTGACTGGAGTCAAAATCAACTTAAACAACATTTCTCCATGGAACCAACTACCATAGGCCTAGACAAGAATCTCTCTCTTCAACTTTAGAATTCTTAGATGATGCTGAATTCATTGTTTTTCATTTATCACATACAAATGCCTATCACAGTGTCTGGCTTATAATATAGAAACCTAACATACTTTGGATGGATGGATGGATGGAAGGAAAATTAACTTATATTCTCTGGCAGTTCCACAGGAATTGGTTTATCTTCTACCCTCCCTGGTCAGCCCAGTGCCTGACCCACAGTGAGGACTCACTTAGTATTGTTTGGACGGGGATAAGAGGGAAGGAAAATCAGAAAAGGAGAAAATCAAGGCCAGCACCCACCTGGACCCATTCTTCTTTCTGTCAAAGGGACTTACTGAGAAGAGGAGCAGGGAGTTGACAGTCACTCTCTGGACTCTCTCCCAGGGCCTTTTTAGAACAGGAAAGTTAATTATGGAACCAGATTAACAGTTTCTTTTTTGATACAGTCGAAGTAAAACCAGCAGGATGCAATTTAGCTCTTCCCCACTTTCCAAATAGCAGCAAATTTTCATACAAAACAAAGAGACACTTGAATTGCAAATTACTTAGAGAATCAGCTAGCAACCCCAACGGAAGAATATTTCTGCTACTTTCAAAACCTGGCTGTTGCCTTTGCAGATTTAACCATGTCGTGGGACCGTCACAAAGGCTGGGACGGCTTGCTGTGTCAACTCTGGGCCAGGCGGGGAGGACTGGAACGCCACAGGATGGCCTTTTTTGCTCTGAACATGTTTCTCTTCTCCAAATCGTCTCTGACTCTCAGATCCTCCAACTCCAGTCACAGAATTAAGGCTGATGGGCTCCTAGAGGTCACCTCTGTCATGGTGGCAAGAGAAAATGCTTCTGAGGGCAGGCAAGGATGTAAATGGGTAAAGTAGGCGATTGGGACGCATGTTTGCATCCACTAGGGAGCGGGTGAGGACTGGGGTAAACTCCCAACCCCCACGCCATCACCTTTGCCATGGGGTAATGCTGGGCCATTGCCCGTCGTTGCTAGGTAGTTCTGACAGGTCTGCAACCTGAATTCTTGCCTGAAATAGTCTTCTTTTTAGCTGTTGGCATATAACTAATAAATTTTTTAAAGTACTATCTGTTGACTGGTTATGGCTCATAGCCAACAGTTTATGAACTACTGATGTCGCTCAACTTCCTCTCTTGATGGGGAAACTGAGGCAGAGGGCAGGAAATCACTTATAAAAGGTCACAAAGTTGCAGGCTCTTCTGGCTTCTCGTCCGGTGCCTCGCCGCTTGCACCGCACAGCCTCTCTCAAGTCCCCGTCCCCTGCAGGGCCCGGGAGCTTTCTCCTCACAAGAGCATTTATAAGACAGTTCTTTTCCAATTCAGATAAATGACTCCTATTTTTTAGACAGTCTAGAAAATAAAGCAAGAGTAAGGAAACCTAAAATAAAATCCTTCAGTGGTGCCCTGTGGTTCTCTTTCTGAAGGGAGGGGGGGCTGGGGTGGGAACCTGGCTGGAGACAGGATGCTTCCAGACACAGCCACTGGAGGGTGAGGGGGCGCCTCACCTGGGTCAGCCCCTCACATGTGGCAGGAAAGGTAGGATGGGGTTGGAAATGCGTCTGCCCACAGCAGCCAGGCAGAGGGCAGAAATGAGTCCAGGACACCCGACGGGGATTATGGTCACGGAAGCAAATGTGTCTAAAGGACTCAGACACCATTCAGGTTCGACCCGCGTCACCCTGAGCAAGGGCACACAGTGTTGACGGGCCTTTCCACTTAGTTCTACGTGAAGCTTGAAATCTAAGTTTTTATGTAACATTTTTTCAGTGTAACTCAGGGTTTTGGTTTTTTTTTTAAATGTCAGTCAAACAAAGCACACAGAGGAGCAGGATCGGGCTGTGGGCTTCCCCTTCGCGGCCTCTGCTCAGTGACTCACTTCAGGCGGACGGGCACTGTGCAGGCCAGGCAGCGGCTGGGTGGAGAGATGTTGGTGATTAGTTCAGTCACAGACCAGCAGACAGGGCCGGCGTGGAGATGACAGGGTCAGGAAGACAGACTGAGGAAGCGGAGGTCAACCGTGACCTGGAGCAGCGGTCCCGTGGGCGGGGAGAGGGCTTCCCCCAGAGTCCAGCTGCAGCCTGGACAGATCCTTCAGGGAGAAGGTTCTCTGTGCAAATGCAAACACCTGCTGTGGCCTTCTATCGTGTGTGTGTGTTTGGGGGGGCGGGGTGAATACATGCATGAGATGCATGAGTGCACACGCATGTAACCACCTTTACTTTGCTAAAATGATAGAGATGATCTATCATCTCCCTTGGTAGCCCTGGGGGAAGACTTCTCCATTTTCTCCAAAGCAGAAAGTTCAAGTCCATATGTCTAGTGTTTCTATTTTACTGCAATGAATGACTGAATGCATAGGCTAGAGACTGCAGTGGGAAGAGCCCTCGAATGAAAGCCTTGACCTCCCTCCCCATCCTTACCTTTCTTTGAGTCTCCATCTCATACTTTGTAAAGTATGAGAAAGCCCTATATCAGGGAGGATCTGGGGTTAGAAGGGACAGAAAACCCAACTGGCTTAAGCAAAAAGAGTATGAGCATTGGTTCACACAACTGGAAAGTGACTTTCCTTGGCCCCAGTCGCGTCCTCAGCCCATTCCGGAACCAGATGAAGTGGCCGAGGAGATGACACGCACCGAGTGGCTGGGCCGGCACGCATTCCTAGCGCCGTCGGGCACTTAGCTGGAGTCTCTGGGAACATGGTGTGCATTGCGGAGGGCAGCAGGTCGAGCAGCAGACCTGGTTCCCTGGGGTAGGCGTAAGTTGTTCCTGTTCAAACAACTGCCTGGAAAAATGCTCAGCCTGATGATCTGTAGAGTCTGTTTAAAGCCGGAACCGTCCAGCCAAAGAGGAAAAGCCCAAATACATGATTACCGCCTGATGCCAAAAAGAGATGGTGCATTTTGTATTTATTTTCTCTCTGATGTCTTGCAGGCTTGCTCGGACAGGAAGGTTGGAACTGGTGGCACTCGTGTCGATGAAAGCAGCAGTGTGAACAGTGAGTAGCTCTTTCTATTACTCGTCGGTTACGAGATGGACTCCTCTCTGGTGCACCAAGATGAGCTAGATTAGACTACCCTTCCTTCTTTCTACCCTTCCATTTAAACAAACATCAGCCGGCCTTGTTGGTAAAGCAGATGCCGAAGTATATGAATGAATTCTTCCCTGTGGGTATTGCACACAGAGAGAGAGGCAGAGGGGTGGAGGTCGGTGTAGATGCAGACATAGGTGAGGATAGAGATAAAGACAGAGATACATTCGGTCCTCAGAGCAACACAGGAGCTGTCAAGGTACAGATTGCTTCAGATGTGTTCTCGGCTGCAAGTAACAGAAAACACAGACTGAAGATGGCCTCAATAAGAAGAACAAAAGTCATTAGTTCTCATAACAATAAGTTCTGAATTAGGAAAGCTCCATCGTTGGTTCGTTGAAGAGCTCGAAAACATCCCCAAAGTCTGGGTTCTGACATCTTCAGGGGCTGTGTCTTTGGCCAGAACTCTGGCACATGCCCTTGCTGAGATCAGTCCCAGGTGAAGCAGATGGGAACAGCCGAGATTGGTCTGAGCTGATCACTAGTCCCTTCCCGGGCTGGGAGTGGGACCCACATGCCCCGAGGCACAGGGCCACAGGGAGGAGAGTGCATATCTGAACAAAATTAAAGTCTTGTTACAAAGGAGAAAGGAAGGATGAACAGTCCTGAAAGAGGCCTCCTATCCCGAGCCCCCCGAGGCAAAGCAGGCCCCTCGCCTTGGTTCACCTCCTGCCAAGTCATGAATAAAATTGGAGAAATGTTTAGAAATAATTTGACTCTGGATATAAAACCCAAGGCATTACCATAAACCATAAGCAGACTGTTTCTCCAATTTGCATAATTATAAACTCCCCCTCAAAGAGTAAACATTGCTGCCAACTTTTAAAAAAACAAACTACAAAGCAGCGTTAAATATGCATTGCTAATTTGACTTTTTAATTTGCCCGGGATCCTTGCAGAGATGTGCACAACTCTATAGATCCTGCCGGCTTAATAGAACCTTCCACCTGTCTAAAGAGAAATCAAAAGAATAGAAAAGCTGAAACTCAGGCTTTTTTAAGCTAATGCATTTGGGTTGATGCCTGAAAATTACCGGTAGGAGCTCATTGTATTCAAATGACTCTCGGATTCATTACTCATCGCGCGCTGACTGCCGTCATTCAGGTACTGGCAGTTACTTTGTGCAGCAGGAGGAAAAGAACATTTTCTCAGATGTCTCCATTCAGTTTTGAGAGTCACCTGTGAGCTCCCTGTGGCCTTATATTTGAATATTTATAGGAAGTGATTGGAGAGGTGTGGAAAGACTCTCTTGCCCCAAATCTCTCTCTCATTGATTTACTTAAAGTGTCCACACCAGTCCCTGACTTGGGCCTTGAAGGTCTCAGCTACAGCACAAATATGCCACCTGGCTAAGGTGGACTATCTCCATTTACCGCGATGTGAGTTTATGGTTAGCCCCAATGAGGGCTGGGACACGGGATAATGATGTGTGGATGCATAAGAGAAATCCTTTTGGAGCTATATTACTAATTTTATATATATATATAATATATTTACATATTGTATGTGTACAGTAGACATAAAGATTGTGTAAACACAACGCACGTTTATACAATGTTACATGAAGTGAATTCCTTTTGATACAAGCTATTCTATCACCTGCTTTGTAAACCCGGCAATAGATTACAGATATTGTGCATTTGCAGTGTGTGTGTGTTTGTATATGCATCATTTTTTTTTTACCACCGATTAATATTATGTGTCAGGAAGGAATGGGCATTTATTTACTCAATTCTCTATTGAAAAATATGTCATTACTAGCTTCTGTTTTTACTGCTTTAAATTATACCAATCATCCTTGTGCACAAAGATTTGCCTCCACACATAAGGTTCTCTCTTGAGCCAAGTTCCTCGAAGGGTGGTCTCCGGGGCAGTGAGAGGTCAGCCGGCTGTGTCACAAAGAACTAGAATCTGGACACTGCCCTCGGGCTCCCAGAGCACCTTCCGTGGCCTCTGGATATGCCTGTGACGCCTTGAGCTTCTGCAGAAGGGAGAGGTTAAGTGACGGGAGGAGGGAAATGGGGACAAAGGGCACCTACCGTGAACTTCACTGTTGCCGCTTTTATATCCTGCACAAGGATGGACCAAAAAAGGAGAATTACTCTTACCACAGGCAATCATTTATTTTTGTGTTCACTGGAGTAATGTCTGTCTGTCTGTCTGTGCTAGACTGTAAACTCCCTCTGGGAGGAACCAGGTCTGGCTTTCCGTTGTTCACTGATGCGGATGCCCTACGTAGTTACATTACTGTATGAATGTATTTTTTGGGTAAGTGGATGAATTATAATAGAAAATGCTGCATGATGGAAAGGGATTTGGAAGGAAGTTCCTAAAGAGTGAAATGTCTACAGAATCTGTTTTCTTTTAACCCTTTCATCCAGTACCACTCGTGTCTATGGTACTGTCTGGCCTGCAACAGTGGGAGCAGAGAGGCATACGGCCCCAGATGCATCCACTGTTTTAGGGCCATAGCCAGTTCTTCTGTCTCAGGGAGTACTCTGTTAGGAGTGGGTTATTGTGAATGGCCATCCATCCCTGTCAGTGCAGAGGTTATCTTGAATGTAATTCACTTGACCCCCTGACGTTAGGGTCAAACTATTTTAAATGACCAGTACTTGATTAACCTTTAACTTCTTTTTCTAAACAAGATAAGATTCTCTGAGGTTATGACAAATCACAGAAGGGATGAACTTGGAGATGTGACTTCATATTGAATTCTGTTGCAAAATGAATGCGTTCTGTAATGTTGTGCCAGTATGATTTGCTCCAAAACACCCTGGAAAGATGAGACTGTTTTCCTCTTTCCATAAAACATGAATTTGCCTTTTCTATTTCCAAAAATGTCTCCTGTTCTATCATGGAGGGTTTTATCTAATTTTCTCACATTCTATCATCCTTCCCAGGGCAGTGAGGGTCATTTCCACGCTCCCTGCCTCACGGAGTCTGTCCGCATTCTGGTGGTCCGCCAAAGAGCTCGCTGAACAGAGACTCCCTGCACCCATCACCGACTGACCATCCCACTGGCTCCTGGACTTAGAGTAGTAATGACCCTAGAAATCCGTAAACCATCCCTAAGGAGAGGAAAGGTTGCTATTTGGCTGATTCACATCACCAGGGAGTTCCTTAGGAATGCAGAAGCCCGAACCTAGTGAGTCATAATACACATTTTTGCACGACCCTTGGGTATTTGGTACACACACACACACACACGCACACACACGCACCCCTAAAGGACAATCCCTTGGGTCTTGTTTCCAAAATATCCCCCTGCTTTAACCAACAAAAAGAAGCGCACATGAAGTAGAGAATAACTAAACACATTGTTATTTCCATAGCTTACAGTATTATCATGTTGGCCAGAGAAAATCTTCCATGCTGGTTTGCAGGACATTTTCTCTATTTAAAAACAACCATTCACTCCTTAGAGCATTTTATCATTTCCAAAGGAATTCTCCCTCTATTCCTTCATTTGTTCAAAGTGGCGGGCCTACAATGAGGCCACACCACAGTAAACATGAGAGTGAGGGTAAGGGGAGCTTTGGTGCTCCCAGCCCCTCCTTCTGGGCCTGCCTCTTCTGTTCTCTGAAGGGTTCCGGTACTCTTAGACCCTTTGTCTCACCTCAAGCAAAATCTAGTACTCGGACTACACATGATGCCAGCCATTCATATTTTGTATACTTTTACAGATTAGTTCTAATAATTTTTCATCATACCTCTCATGATGAAAGCCTTGGTCTCCCATTAAAAGAATATTGCACATGAGAAACAGTGAAGCAACAAGAGGTATTGACAGATCCGATTTGGCAAACAAGTTTTATCTGTGCAATTGATAAGTTCCTGGAGTTCTGTGTCAGGAAGGATTCTGAGCCTGCCTCTGGGTTCACCAGGAAAAAAATGTTTGCGATTCATCAGTGATGGTCTGCTGTTGGCATGGAATAAAGATGGAGATATGCTTCATACCAACATTCACTAAATCTTTGCATGTCATGCAATGTCAGGTCACTTGCATGCTGGCTTAGTTCTCTATTGCCAAATAACAACTTACCCCCAAATTTAGTTTAAAATAATATTCATTCTCTCACCACTTCTGTAAGTCAGAAATCTCTGAGCAGCACTTCTCGTTCTGTGTCTCAGAGTTTCCCGCAAAGACAAAGCCGAGGCATCAGCCAGGCCTGCAGTCTTAGGCAAAGGCTGGACTCGGGAAGGATCCCAGTCCAAGCTCGCTCATGTGGTCATTGGTGGCATGGCATTTCTCGAGGGCTGTAGTACTGAGGGTCTCAGTGCCTCGCTGGCTTATGTCCAGAGAATGTCCTCAGTTCCTCGCCAGATTGCCCTCTTGAGAGGACAGGTCTGCAAGAAGAGTGAGAGAGGGTTAGTGAGAGGAAATCACAGTCTTGTATAACCTGGTTATAGAAGTGTGATCCCGTCACCTTTGCCTGTTGCATTCATTAGAGGTAACTCACTGTGTCCACTCAAGGGGAAGGAGCTCCACACACATGTAAGTGCTCGTAGGTGGGAATGGTTGGGAGCCATCTTTCAAGCAACCTGCCATGCACATCTTATCCTCTTCACCATGATTTTTAAGGTACATACTGTTATTATCGCACTTTTACAAGTGAGGAAGCAGGCATGAAGTCATTTATTCAAGATGACAGCTAATATGGGACAGCTGGGGTTTTGACTCATATCCATCTGACTTTAAAGCTGATGTTATTGTCACTTGTCTTTTATAATCTTTAGTATTATTGTGTTGCCCTGGCCAGGTGGCTCCATTGGCTAGAGTATCATTCTATGCACCAAAATGTTGTGGGTTTGATCCCTGGTCAGTGCACATACCTAGGTCATGGGTTCAGTCCCCATTTGGGGTGCATATGGAAGGCAATGGGTCAATGTCTCTCTCTCTCTCTCTCAATCTCTCTCCCCCTCTCCCCCTCTCTCTAAAATCAATAAATATATCCTTGGGTGAGGTTTAAAAGAATAGAACCCTGGAAGTTGTGACGCAGTTAGTTGGAGCATCATTCCATAAATCAAAAGGTCACAGGTTCGATTCCCTATCAGGGCACATATCTAGGTTGCAGGTTCAATCGGTTGGGGTGCATGCGTGAGGCAACTGATTGATGACTCTCACATCAACGTTTCCCTCTGTCTCTCCTTCCTTTCCCTTCTCTCTCTAAAATTAATAAGCATGTCCTCGATAGAAAAAATAGAGTAATCCTATTGAATAGTCTTCAAAATGTTTTGACCATGAACCTCTATTAGCAAAATCTTTCAGAATACATTTTGATGACATACATATATATATTTATAAAGTGCATCTTCATCTATAATTAAATATGAGTAAAGCTTACTTTTAAAAATGATTATGACTAGAAATTCTTTTATCCACACCTTAATGGGCATCTAGCCCTCCCTTGGGATATGTCCCCCATCGGAGACTACCAAGCTGACCCCCTTCCAGCTGTGACTTCTACGGCCTACGACTCCCTAGTGGGCAGTAAGTGGGTGGACTGGAGACGGAGTTGGAAGCTCCTGCTGCCCAACCATTTAAAACAGGGACAAATGGTCAGCCTCCTCCTCACCCGGTGATGGGCGTCAGGAGAAATAACGAAGGAGTAGGTGTTCGGACAACTCCTCCCTCTCACTTGGTGCCATCAAGTCCCTTAAGGCAAAACGAGAGCAGCCTTCTCCCAGCCTCAGAGCCGTGGGACTTCCCAATGGGAGGGGAGAAAAACTATCTTTCCTTCTGGCTCCTAATCAGGCTTAAGGGATGGAGAAAAGTTCAGATGCAGTTTCCAAGTGAGGCTCTATCCTCTATAAAGACCTATTTGTCATCACCTAAAAATTGTGTGCGTGTTTATTTTAAAGAGGTAACTCGTGCGTGTGGTAAAATGTTTCATGCATTGAGGAGACTCGGTAACAGTTAAGCTGTCCACGGAGGTGCTGTCCAACCTCTCTGCACCTCTCCCCTAAAATAACCACCCTGGCAGTTTTCAGGTCAATGTAGGTGAGCTGTGTGGGTGGTTCCCCACATGGAGAAACTGACACCAGAAAATGGGGGACTGGGTGCTGGCCAGGCATCCACCCTGAGGACGCACTCGAGGGTGGATGTCCAAGCAGTCCTTCCATCAGCAGCCCTTTGTCACCGCCACTTTTGTATGCCCCCCCGACACAAGCTTTCCCCAGCTCTGTGATGCGCTGTCACGCATGGGGGGAGGGAGGCGTCAGGCCCAGGCACCTGCCTTACTTCGTTTGGTGCCCATGGTGTCTGATCAGTCGGAACTCTCCAGATGTGGAGACCCGCCCCTTCCTCTTGCTTGCCTGGCCAGCTGCAAATGGGAACTATTCACAGTCGCCCGACTGAAATGCCTTCTGAATGCACATGTTTGCTTTGCCTTTCCAATCAGCATTCTGGCCAGGGTGGCAGACACATAGGCTGAAATCAGTCTGGGAATTCCGACTGGGCAGGATTTTTTTTTTTTTTCATGAGGACACATTGTTATAAGCATACAGATGACTAGACTGACTATATGGTTTCCTTTTACCACGTGTCAGGGGAGTGTGGGGGTGGCGAGTGTATTTTTTTAATAATAATAACAGCAGCTGCAGAAGCTACGTTTGAGCTCCAGTTTTATTCCGGCATCTTTATGAGATGCGGACACTGTGATGAAGAACGTGGGACCTGCATCAGCCTAACTGGTCGGGACCCCATCTCCACCTCTCAGAAGCTGTGTCACCCAGACATGTCCTTAATGTCTCTGAACAATAGCTACATGATCTACAAAAAAAAATATTTACTAACCCAGTACCCACACCAACCACATAAGTGTTGTGGTCAAGGTCAAACCAGGCAGCCCACAGAGAACATTCAGCCCGGTGCCAGCACAGAGCCAGCTCGCAATACCAGCTGGCTATTCTTGGAGCTGTCTCTGTGAGGTGGTTGCTTCCAACTTCATGAAGGTGCAAACTCAGAAGCAAAGAAGGTGAACCACTTGCCAAAGACTACAAGTCACCAAACTGGGCTTTGAGCTGGGATTTCAACATAGGCCCATCTGCCCAATTCTTCAGCTATTTGTTGGGCACTGCCTTGTGTTCCGAGCCCCGGGAACAGGGCAACAGGTGAGGAGGGCACAGTCTCGGTCCTCATGGAGCTGACGGTCTGAGGAGGTGGATGGCATTGCCTCTGTGAAGCTGCCCCAGCACCTCGTTCAAGTGCCCCCAGATTCTCTTGATGATAACTGAAATAGCTAATATTTATTGGGAGCGACCAGGTGCTCACTCAATCTATCCTGCAGCTCTGTGAGGCAGCTGCTATTACTATCATCGTTTTTACAGATACAAAATCTGAGGCTTGCTGAAGGCAGAATGACTCATCTAGGAGACAAGTACGTAGCTGGAAGATGGTGGAGCTGGGATTTGAGCTCAGCACGGCTTATTAAAGTATCTCCAAGAAGTCCAGATGGCCCAGGACTGGGATCAGAGCTAGGACAAGAAGCTGTGTCACTACTACAGCCCCCTTGTAATCACATAGAAGGTGTGTCCCATTTTTTTTGTGCCCAGAGTTCCTGTAGTTACTTCCAAGGGTTTAAAAAAAAAAAAACTAGAAGAGACGGCCATGAAAACAAAGAAATTGGGCACTACCTAAAATCCAGTGGCAGGATTTAAACTGATGAACTCTGCTCTCCTAAACTCTATTTAGTAGTGTTTTTGAGAACCCCTGCATCCAGGGGCAAACACCAGCAGATCAGCCAGTGGCAGGTCTCTGCCCCCTTTGGCCTGTGAAAATGGAGCTTGACTTGTCTGAGTGCAGACCGGCGTGGCCTGAACAGACATGGGCAGAGGCAGAGGCAGAGCCAGGAGACTGGCTGATGAACACAGCCACAGCCTGATGACTTCTGCAGAACCGTAGATCACACACAGGACCGTGTTCAAAGGAGCTGAACAAACTCAGTTCTGCCTCTTTGACTCCAAAGATTCATTTGCATCTCTTTAGGCGCCTGGGGGTGTCCAGTGAGCCAAGGATGCCAGCAGCGAGTATGATGTCCTGGCTCACAGCTACCAGCCAGGGAAGGGTCTGCACAGCCCTGAGGCACCATGAGATTCTTGACCAGGAGTTAAAAACAAGGCAGACAAGAGAGCCTTCCTGCAGAAAGCAAAGACGCCCTGCCCTTCACAAACAAAGCCAAACACAGCTGGAGCCTGAGTTCAGGTCTGTGTTACTTACAGAAGAGGGCGCACAGCCCAAACGGAGGCCAGGGTTGTTCTCGTTTGCAACCTGGAATGAAGAAATGTAAAGCAACAAGTCTTTCAAGGACTGGCTCCCCAGCTGCCCACCCCCCCCACACACACAGTGGACAGTCACCACTGGAAAACATAAAGAACAGCCTGGGGCTGTGCTGAGCAGCCCCAGCATAGATGGTGGAACCGCACAGATCGGATGTCGTCATTTTTAAGGGCTTGCTGGTCAGCTGTCTCATCTGAACCTCACAGCACCAAGGAAATGGACAGATGCTGGGTATTTCTTTTTAATTCTCACCTGAGGATATATTTTTATTGATTTTTGGGAGAGAGAGAAACACTGCTCTGTTGCCTTCCACATGCCACCCCAACTGGAGATCAAACTCAGAACCTTGTGCCCATGCCCTGAGCAGGGATCAAACCTGCAGTCTTTTGACGTACAGGGCAACGCTCCAACCAGTGGGGTAGTTTTAACACCCTTTACACAAGTACAAACTCTGAATATCCACACAGGTTGTTGTTAGGTCAGAGTCACTCCAGAAACCAGAGGGACGCGGCGAGCCAAGGAGCAGGGTGTATCAGCGGGGAGTAAGAGGGAAAGTGGGGCCAACCTAGGGAGGTTGGGGAGCCAACCAAGGGAGAATCGGACTCGCTGGGTTGTTCTTCGGGCAGGGTTGTTGAGTGCAAAAACCCGAGAAGGGTAACTGGTTGTTGGGGCGTCAAAGTGTGCTTGGCTAGAGCTGGCTGCTGGGTGCCGTTCCTGCTGACCGTTGTTCTTGATACACCTTGTCCGGCTCAAGTTAAAGCTGCATCCTGTGATGCGGGATAGGCCGACCCCAGGCCCCAGGCTCAGCCGGGCATTCGTGTGTCCTGGGCAGGGTCGGCAGGCAGCTTCCCCCCACGGCACAGTTTCCCACGGTGTAGTTTCCCGCCTGGTGATTTTCCATTCCTCCTAGGCCTGCCTAGGTCTGTCAGTTATAAGATCTGCCTGGTGTCCCACAGCAATTTGATGGAAGAAATGGAACCAGAACTCCAATCTCTGCTCTGAGAGTGCACTTGGACTTCCGCGGCGTCTCCAGGGGAACGGTGAGATGCACGCAGGGCACCGCCGACACGACCCGGGAAGCCCTCCATCCTGATTAGCTGGCATTAAGTTGCCAGGACCTCTATCTAATGGCTCTTCCCGTGGGGCCAAAATGAAAGCCAATGCCATCTACTTTGAACGTCCACCTCCTGGAGTTGTCCCAGCGAAGCTTCTAATGAACCACAGTGGAGGAAAGCATCATCCCCAATTAGATCCCTTAGGAAAGTCTGGCGTGCCGCGTGCCGCGTGCCGCCTGCGGAGGAAGACGCTGACTCAGAGTCTGCGAGTGAAGACAGGGAGAGAACGGTGTGAGAGCTGTGGTCTCTCCGCGGAAGCTCGCGTGTGTCTGCACAGTGGCAGGTGGCCCTCCAGCCTTCAGACGCACCGTGTGGGATTTTTTTTAAGTGGCCTTTGTCATCGCTCATGGAAACACCACGTTTCCACCCAGACAGATTCCGCAGTCACACATCACAGGGGCTGGGAGGTCAGGCTGCGCGGGATGGGACTGTCTGGGACAGAGGCGGAGGTCCCTGGCATCCGGAAACGCTGTCACCCAGAACGTGCCATCACGCTACTGAAGAGGAAACTGGCAAGGTGGTCCAGAGTCAGGTCGCATTCGATTCGGAGACCTGGACCCGTCATTTCCGAGCAGTGTGACTCTGGAAAAATACAGACGGCTCTGAGTATGAAATTCCTCACCTGTAAAATGGCACTATCCCCACGCCTAACAAGTGGCGTGTGAAGTATTCAGCTGAATCAACGCACCATCTTGGTGTAGTGGTATCATTCTAATGGGGCTGGGACTGACGCCAGAAACCACCTCACACACAGGTTCCCAAATTGGCCCCGGCCCTGGTCCCACGCAAGGCACTTCTTAAGGATGCGTGTGGCCAGGCCACGGGCATTCCTGTCCCGTGCAGCCTGCTTTTATGCCCTTCACCTTGGCCTCCCGTTCCTTGACAGACAATTGCAGAGTCAGTTAAGGTGCTTCCTTCCAGTAACAAAGACTAGACATATTTTTCAAAATCTCAGAGGCTAGGGACCAAGATTCCCAGGTGATTCTCAGGCAGTCAGATTGGCATCAGTCCTTAGTCCTCCCCATCTCGGGGAGCCACTGACCTAAGCCCTAAAAAGGCTAAGACACCTGAGAGTCAGGGAACCGTAGAACCAATTGGCAAATGATAACAACAAAACAACAAATGCCCTCAGGTTTTTTAATTTCCAGTCTAATGATCTCAACCAGTCAAGGCAACAAAATTAAGGAAAGAACAAGACAGTTATCTTGCTGAATGTCTCGAGTATGGTCCATGTGGTCTACAGTGTGTTAGCAACTGTTCAGAGCCATCAACGGACTTCTGCCTAAGTGTTTACTGCGTGGTTCAGTTAGAACCACAGACCCAGGATGGTGTGGGGACCTGAGTGCTAAAGCATCGCTGGCTCGCCTTAGGGGAGGCCGCATGGCTGGGACGCGAGGCCATGGCTCCACCCGGCATCCCAGCTCCACCCACACACACACCACCGCCAGGTGGCTCCCCGGAAGACAGGGATCATGCCCAGGGGAAACAACTGAATCGGAAGAGCACACCTGGCACAGAACCCTGCATGGGATGGCACGTGTCGTCAGCGTAACCTGGGGATGGTGTTCAGGACACTTCCTTTTCCCTGAGAGCTGGCTCTGAGCCGGGAGAGGTGCTGAGTATCGAGACCCCTTACCGCAGCTGTCCAAGGAGGATAAGGCTCTTGTTGATCCTCTCCCCTTATTTATCAGTGTTGTATCTATCGTCATGGCTAAGGACGAGTAAACGCAAGCCTGGGGCCACAGGTCTCAGATCATGGGTCTGAGAGGAGCATAAAGTCATAGAGAAAAGAAAGATGAAAGTCTACAACCTTGACTGAAAGAAGCAAAATGTATTGTTCCCGAACTCTGTGACTGTCGTTTTGACCTTTTTTTCAATAATGATATTTGTTGCCCTCTGTATTTCTCCAGGCTTCATTTTTTCTCAGTTGTAAAACAGATTCCTAATGTGCCTACATCCTAAGATTGTAAAGATTAAATGATTTAATGCATGAAAAACACCGAGCCCAGTGAACAACTCATAATTGTTCAGTGAGTGTTAGATATTGTTACAATTACTACTACACTGTGATTTGGTTTTCAGAAGCAGTAAAACATACTCCAGTCTAAGGATGGGAAGTACAGTGAATGATTCGGCTGAGTGCCTTTAAATATATGATAATAATATGTTTATATAATATGATTTCCGCTTAGGCCTTTCAATACTGTATTGACTTTTTATTGCTGTCTAACAAATTGCCAGAAACTTATTTATTATGTCACATCTTCTGTAGGTTCGGGCAAAGCATGGCTGGGTTCTCTCCTCGGGGTTTCTACAAGGCTGAAGTGAAGGTATTAACTGGGCTGGGTTCCTTTCTGCAGCCCCTTCAGAGCTATTCACATTGTTGGCCAAATTCCATTTCTTGCATTTGTCGCTCTGTAGTTCCATTTCCCTGCTAGCTGTCCTTACAGGTCCACTGCACTGCTTGCCACGTGGCTCTCTGTATCCATCCATCTTCAAAGCCAGCATCAGAAAATCTCTCTCCCACCCAATCCCGCTCACACTTCAAATCTTTCTGGCCAGGAAGAGCCCAGTTCCTCTGAGGGGCTCCCCTGATTAGTCACAGTGACTCAGGATCATCTCTCTAAGCTTAAGGTCAACTAACTGCTTTGGGACCCGAATTACACCTGCCAAACCCCTCCCCAGAAATACCTGGTATAGGATTTGTTTGAATGGGAGAAGGCTGGTGTAAGTAGACCAGGGACCTGGAACCTTGGAGACTCTGTTAGGATTCTTCTGACCACAAATACACTTTCTCACCCACTCGCCTTGTTTGCATCAACACAAGGTGAGACAGTAAAAGAGTGAAAGTGAGTCCTTTTTATGTACAGCTCATAACAGGACTCTTTAAAGGTTATTCTCGTTGTTTCATAATCCTGGCGCATCAGAATGGCATGCAATGGAAGGTGTGTGCTCCCGGACTGAGGCCCGCGTCTCGGCTCAACCCCAGCTCACTTCCTGGGGGGGTGAATGTTCTAACCACTCGGTGACTTGGGAGAGCGGTGGCTGAAAGGACAGGCAAAGGACAGTGACAGAGGAGAGATCATAGTCTACAGCGCGAGTGTGGTTTAGGACATGGTGTTCACCCAGCATGCAGTGAGGATGTAAATCCTGCAGAAGTACTTGTTTTTTCTTTTTAAGATTTTATTTATTTATTTTTAGAGAGGGAAGGGAGGGAGAAAGAGAGAGAGAAACATCAATGTGCAGTTGCTGGGGGCCATGGCCTGCAACCCAGGCATGTGCCCTGACTGGGAATCGAACCTGTGATGCTTTGGTTCGCAGCCCACGCTCAATCCACTGAGCTATGCCAGCCAGGGCTGCACTTGTTTTTTCTAAGGCTGCATTCACTTTAGGACCCCCTTGATGATTTTTGCCCTCAATGCATGCCATCTGTTCATACTACCTACAGACTATATATTTTTTTCCAATCAACTTTTTTTCTTATCCATGAGACCATGGTTTTGAAACACTTGTTTTGGTTTTTTCACATTAACATGAAGGCATAACTGTTAAAAGTGTGTTGAGCAAAATTACCACATCTCCCACTAGAGAGAAAAGTTAACGCACGTTGTGTGTGGCACGCTGCAGTAAGGATGGGAAAAGCCTGCTTCTAAATGACAGGTGATACTCCTTGAAGTCCCCGAGGAAATGGATTGAGAGCTCCCCAGATTTTAAAAACCTGATTTTGTTTGTTGAGAGAGTGCCTTGAAATTGAATTCGTTTGAAGTTCAACATAAGACCAGGGGATGCGGGGTGCCTGGTGGGGGGTCATATTCACTTAAAACAAAATGAAAATATGTCAGGTCCAGAACTCACACTCAGACCTTTTTAATTCCAAGGCCAACTTTTTTTCGAATCGCAGCAAGAAACGGTGGCAGTGGGAAGGAGGCAGCTGAGGAAGTGTGTGCGTTGGGGGAGGACGGAGGCGGAGAAGGAAAGATAGAAATGCAGAGGGAGAGAGGCTGACAAACGGGCACCCAGAGAGAGGGAGACAGAGGACAGAGACAGAAAGAGAACATTAGGGAAGAAGTGGGGGCGGAAGGATCTGCTGAATTCTTAAGTGATAAACCTTCCTTGTCTCCCATTCGTGGGTCCTATGGGTTTTGAAGCTCAGATCCCTCCTGTCACTTCTCTTGGTGTGTTATCTAGCTGATGGACAGCTCTTGCAGTTTCTTTTCCCTTAAACCTTTAGAGCCCCTCTCAAAATCCACATGATGTGGCTGCTCACAAGCAGAATTATAAACTGTGCAATGTGCTCATGACCAGGGCGATCAGGGCGCTCCACGAACCAAAAACTAAACCGAGATCCTTGACTCAGAGTCCCTGTGTGGTCTGAAAATCAGCCACACTCGTTGCATTATGCTAACCAACAGAAAAGTGGTGGTGACCAGGGGAACAGGATGGTTTCAGTGTTTCCTTTGAACTTGCTACGTGGTCCTCACCTAGGATTCCTCGCAGCCATTTGCTTCTACAGGTGAAATTCTCGGCCTTACCCACTGCCTATCCCAAGAAGCACTGTAGCACGGGCCGCTCGGTCCCTGGGAAAGAGCACTTTCATTCAATATTTTAATTAGGCCCTTACATCTGGTATGGACTGGGGTGCTTACTCGCACACCTGCAGGCTATTGGTTGTGAAGGAGCCCAGCCTATCTGGAGATTACCAGGGCAGAGGGAGACTGCGAACAATGTAACAGAGTGATGGTGTGGGCCTTGTCCAATGTGCCGCAGTTGTGAGATGTGGGCCCCCTCTCTACTCCAGGTTCTCTGCGCTGCGCCTTGTGTAAGGCACATTTTACCTCTTCTGTCAGCCTCCTTAACAAACGCAGTCTGTCAGAAGAGCAGCTTTGGAAGCCTTTCCAGGAAGAGGGAGAAGAGGTGGGGCTCGAGGAAGGGTTAGAATTCATCAAGACAATGAAATTTGCCACAGTCTTCAATGATCATCATCCCTCCTCTGTGCACCACTCCAGCCACCTCCAACGAGCCTCTGTCTTTCGGTGTGCAGCAGGGAGTGAACATCAGGCGGCCAAAGGGACGCAAATGGAAAGGGAGCCGGTCAGAGTGGCTTCCTGAGCGCTTGTGTTTCCATGGCATTGGAGATGACCCCTCACTGTCCCATGCCCAGATTTCCAGCTCATGACTGAGGGTCCTGTTTTATGGAACCTCACCTGTATCATCTGTTTTATATCCCACTGTGTCCCGAACACCTCTCCTAGTGTTTGAGGCAGCTTGCATGCTCACAAAGCATTTGTGGAAAGAAAGAATGAATAATGAGCCTGCTGATGTAGTGTTGCTGCTGAGACCCGTCAGCTTCCAGAATGCATCCCCCTGGATGCTCTCAAAGCTCCAGGCTCATCCTGGGTAACTTGCTAGGAAAGTCCGCCTGTCTTATATGTTCACTGGCTATAAAAGCTGGGTGCTCGTAGTGGGCATACACTGGTTGCCTGTGAATCCGGCTAGCTTACATGTCAGCTGAGGAGTGGGGGACTTGCAACACAGTGGTAAATGGAACAGAACAGAATGATGCCTCCGGGGGACAGGCTGCAAGTTCAGAGGTGAGGGACTTCCTGTGGCCCCGGAAGAGGAGGAAGGCCACGCTTTAGGTCTTGAGTATCAGTAGTCAGAGAAATTGTGCAAAGTCTTCCAGATAAAGAGGAGAAGACAGAAAGCAGTTAGCAACATGGACTATGGACACACCCGGCTTACCATCCCAGCTTCACCATTTTCCAGCCATATAAATAGCTTCATCTGTCCAAATCTTAGTCTTTTGGTTTATTTTTTAATCCCCACCTGCACATATATTTATTGATTCCAGAAAGAAGAAGATGGAAAGGGAGAGGGAGAGTGGGGGTGGGGGAGAGAGAGAAAGAGAGAAATGTTAATTGGTTGCTTCCTGTACACGCCCTGACTGGGGGCCAAACCCATGTGCTCTGACTGGTAATTGAACCCTCAACCTTTTGGTCTAAGGGACCAGCTGAGCCACACCGGCCAGGGCAGTCATGTTTGTTGGTTTTTTTTTAATGGGAATATGCATTTCTGTAAGAATTAGGATTACATTTAGGAGACAAAATGTGTAAAGGATTTAGAAAAATTCCAAACATATAGCAAAAGCTTAATAAATAGCACCGATGGGAGGAGAGAGAGGAGGGGGAGGAGGATGACAAGGTCAGCAGTGACCAGGGCCCCAGAGCAGAGACTGACCTGACGGAATGAAAGGCAAGAGACTCGTGAACTTGGGGAGGAGATTCGGGGGCACTAGCACCAGACAGGGCAAGGGACCCAATTGAAGAAAACCTGGAAGACTGCAAAATGGCAAAGAAATACAGAGACAGAAACATTCAGGACAGAAAAGGAAACGCTCACTTGCAAAGAGCACAAGAAAGTCGGATTTCTAAAGGTCAGGCTCACCACGTGCAGAACACAAGTATTTAAAGGAATGCACCTTGAAATCACCCAGGATAGCAGGCTTACGCGGTTTGTTCACGGTGGGGAAACAGCCCCTGTTTTGCGCAATCGCCAGAAGGCCCGCAAGTCAGTCTTCAGCAAAATGAGTAAAATTAGGAAAATGTAATATGTTTTTCATGAATTTAAATTTATTTAAGTTAAGGGACTATCCTTTATTCTAAGATCATGACCTTCCCGACGTCTTTAACAGAAAAATAACCACAGTGAGAGTGAAGGTAGTTTAATTTTGGTTGTTCGTTTTGATATTGACATTGGGAACATGAACACTTGGCAGTCCTAGATGAGACCCCCCCTACCCCATTTCCTTGGAGACGGTCTTGTGCCAGGACAGGAAAAGAATGGGAACACTTTCCTGCAAGTAGAAAACCCTCATTGTGTTGGTTGGGACGTGAGGGGCAGCCACGACAGCTTTTGTGCAGGGATGTTGTGTCTTTGCGAGTGCGCAGGAAGGAAGGTCTTGGGATGAGGATCCCAGCCTGCTCAGTTATTATTTCAAGCTGCACGCGCACAGTTGTAAAGCCCCGTCACACCTCTTTGTACTGCAATGCCGACACCGCTGCCCTCAGTGTTTGTAGAGGGCCTGTTAGCAGTGAGCGGAGGTGCTGACTTACGTTCCGAGGGTAGCAGGTGCTCAGGCTACCCGGTTTGCCTGGAATGACAATGGAAGTTGATCCCCCTCTTGATGTTTAGCATTTGAGAGTCAAACCCTAAAATGGCTAGTGCTTTGTCCAGCTGCCATCTCACAGATGCAGCTGGGAGAACGTTTGAGAAATGCTGAAGACTGGACCCACCTTGCTCTGAGCATGGCCTCGACGCTGCCTCGCAGCCGTGGCTGTGATGAGAAGGGATGCCCAAGGGTGCCCTCCAGAATCCATGGTAACCAGCAAATCCTGGAGCGGAGCCCCAGCAACCACAGGGCAGGCATTGCTGTAGCCCCACCCGAAACAGAATTTAAGAAAATAGGTACAACATTCAGATTTCCTCTTCGGAGGAAGGTGCTTCTGCAAGGAAAACAATTTCCCTTTGCGGGGAGGGTGGAAGAGGAAGAATGAAATGTTCGCACAAGTTGGTGGACAGAGAGATGACAGGAGGGAGCACAGGAAGGCAGACACATGGGTATCCCTTTGGGTACAGATGTGTTGGCTGCTCTTGCACGGCCTGCTGCTAGAGGTATCTATAAAGCCTGCACTCTCCTGTCTGGAAAAAGATGAGATTAAGAAAGACCTCAGATGTTCATCCAATTCAGCAAAACACATGGTGAAGCAAGGATCTTAAAAAAAAACAAAAACAAAAACAGATGGGTTGTTTTTTTTAAAACATTCAGTGAAAGGTAATTACAGATGCATCAGATTCTCTTATTAAGAAGATTAGAGCCTCGGAGTCAGTTACGTGGTTACCTGTGTTTTCCTTGTGGTGCAATTGAAAGACTGTGGTATTGTTCAAAGGGCGCATTGTCGTGCCAGAAGAGGCTTTGAAAAAAGGTACAATAGAGATTGATCCACCAGACCGATACCGGGCAGGTCTTTCCTTATCACGGAGGGTACAAAAGATTGAATCGTGTCTGTGCCTGGAATTCAATGTGAAGTCAGATAATCGGGCAAACTCAGAGAAAATAATTAGAGCTTAAAAGGACCCTGAAAGGCAAGTCCCACCTTCTTTTACAGATTCTTGAGCATAAATTTTTAAATTGGTAAAAGGAATTCTAAATATGATCATTCTTTAAGTTCTAATGGATTGAGCAGCTGGTTTCACGGTTTTTTTGTAGTAATAGAGTCTGGGACAATCAGAGACCCAAATCCAGCCTTGCTACCATTTGATGGGTTTCCCAAGAAGAATGTGTACAGCGGTAAACAGTGAACGAGATGCAAAACACTGCAATACTAAAAGTGGTAGAAACGCTGCAAAGCTCTGATAAGAAGGATAGGGCTTACTGAAGTCTCCATTTCTATTCTTTCCTGGTCCCCCTCTTTCTAAATCTTGGCCCCAGGATTCCAAAGCATGCCAGTAGGATACGAGTGGTGACCAGGCCTCCAAAGGGGTCCAAGTATACTCACCCACTGGGGGACATTGAACCGGAAAAAGAGGAGAGGCTAGCCGCCTTTCCCTTAGTGGCCAGGCCTGCCCTTATCAGCTTACCACATGGAGACAGGAAGGAGGCAGAAGTGTGAGAAGGAGACTGAGCTTTTCAAGGTTGTGAAGTGGAAGTAGGTCCCCACCGGTGGCTTTTGTGTCCGTACTTTGCTCAGCCAGGTGAGGCCCTTCTCTTCCCTTGCAGGGGCACCGGGAAGAGATGGGCAGGCCACAAGCTTTCTGACACCAGGAAGGGTTTCAGAATTATAGGTGCTTCTCCCTCTGTAATAACAATAACAATACCCATCGTATATCGAGTATATTCTTCATTGATAGGGGCTGTTGATGGCGCTTTATGTGCATCAGCTCATTTAATTTCCACAGAACCCTGTGATGTTGACACAATTGTACCCACGTTACAGATGAGAAAATTGAGGCTTAGCAAAGTCAGGTTTCACCTACTTTGTCTATCTATTCAGTGTCTAAATTCCTACTGTGATTTATAGCCTACTGTTGACATATAATATTAGAAAACGCCCCTTTCATATCACCCCTGCCCTAGGCAGCTTGAGGCTACCATTGGTCCTTGTGGCCAGGATTGAGTTTCCCTGCTATTGAGGATGTTGTCCCCCTGAAGCCTACTACACTGAATATCATTCGCACCCTCTCCGGCAGTGGTCCCCAACCAGGGTGGTTTGCCCCCACAGGCATTCGACACTGCCTGGCAACACATTGGCTGCCACGCTTGGGAGGGCAGTCTCACTCTCACTGCTTATCGAGGCCATAGATGCTGCTAAGCCTCCCACAGGGCACGGGATAGCCCTCCCCAGCACAGAACCACCCAGCCTCAACTGTCAGTCATGCTGAGATTGGAAAACCCTGCTCTGTTGCCGCACACAGTGAACTGAACTACTGCTCTCTAGATGAGCCTGCAGACGTCAGGAGAAAGCGGCAATGTCACGTCTGTTCCCTCCACCTTATATTCATCCCCACCCTTGCCACACTGACTATCAAGTCTTCTGTTCTCTGCCTGTTTCGATGTTTCTCTTTGCTCAAAATGGAGGCTCAGAAGACTAAGTGAACTACTCAAGATCAAATGCTAGTGAAGGGCAAAGCCAGCACTGGATCGAAGACCACCTAGTAGTATTGTGACTGTCTTCCAATCACATCACGTCTCATCTTTCAGTCCACCTGAGAGTAGCACAATGTCTCTGTTCCCACAAAGTGTGTACGCCAGTGAATGTTAACCCCGTCTGGTCCCTACTCGTCTGTGTTATCCTCTTTTTCCATTTGATGTGGTCGTGTTGGCTTTGAAAGCCCATAAAAAGATTCTAACTATCAAGCCCTTCAAGGAAAGCGCGACTATTTTCCTGTCAAATTTAAGCCTGTTCACATAGATCAGTTGCACGGAATAGAGAGTCTGGAAATGGACCCACAAAAGTAGAGTCGATTGATTCTGACAGGGGCGCCGAGGCACTTCGGTGGGGAAAAGGTCATCTTCTCAACAGTGCTGCATCCACTGCACAGTCGTACGTGAAAAAAGTTAAACTTGAACGTTACTGCGCTCCATAAACAAAAATGAACTCCAAGTTGGCCATAAATCTCAATGTGAGATCTAAAATTATAAAACTTCTAGAAAAAAACAAACCTAAGAGAAAATCAAAGTGACCTTGTGCTTGGCAAAAAGTTCTTAAATACGACACAAAAACTCGGACTGGCAAAGAGGAAAAAAAGCAATCTGAAAATCAGACACTTTGCAGTTCAAAAGACAGTGTTACAAAAAAGCAAGCTATAGACTTAGAGAAAGATTAGCATGACATCTATCCAAAACAGGGCTTATAGCTACAATATATACAGTACTCTTATAACAGTAGTAAGAAAACAATCCATTTTTTAAAATTAGGGAAAAGATTTGAAGAGACATTTCACAAATAGAAAGAAGTTACAGATGACAAAAAAAAAAACATGAAAAGATGAACAACATTTCTTATCATTAAGAAAATGCAAATTACAACCACAATAAGATGCCACTGCCACCCACTAAAATGGTTAAAAATTAAGAAGGCGAACCATACCGAGGATAGTCAAGAATGTGGAACAACTGCAACTCTCCTGGTAGGAACAAGAAATTATAAAAATCATTTGTAAAACCTTACAGCTTCATGTTTTAAAAATTAAACATATACCCACCATTCGGTCTACCCATTCTCCTAAGAATTCACCCAAGAAAAATGAGAAGTACGTATTCCCACAAAGGCTGAGAGACAAATGTTCAAAGCAGCTCTATTTATAAGAGCCCCAAAGTCCATCAACAGGTAAACACATAAGTTGTATATATTTTTACAACAAAAAGGAACATATTCCACACACAATATAGATGAATCTCAAAATCTTTAGGCTGACTGAGAAGCCAGACACACCCCCACACACAACAAAAAACAGAAAAGCACACAGGGTGGAGGGACTTTAAAAACCTGGAGTTTATTTATTAAAAATGTATATTTATTCTTACATGTTTGAACTTCAACCACCTTCGAAGTACTCTCCATTTGGAGGCAATACATCTATTAAGACTTTTTCCCGCTGCTCAGAACAGGTTTAGAACTCATTGATTTTGTGGTTTTTAGTGCTTCTGCTGTCTTTTGTTTCACTTCTTCCACATCAGCAAAACATTTCCCGTTGAGGACTTTTTTTTCATCCAGGGAAACAAAAAAAAAGTCACCTGTGGGCAAGATGGAGTGAATAAGGAGGGTGGGGTATGGGGGTCATGCCTCCATTGGTCAAAAACTGCTGAACATTCAGCATGGCATGGCAGGTTCATAAATCACCCATCATGAAATGGGCAAATGTGTTGAAAGAGTCTTAAAAAAAAATCACTGAAGCCAAATGCAGCCTCTCACAACAACACCAGCTGGCATACTGATACACATGGATCCCTAGAACACACACCTAATGAGGGAAGCCTGTAGAACAAGAGGCCCACCCTCCAGAAGATAATTCTGAGGTTTTTGGGGTCCCCCTTTGTATACTGTATGATTTTGCTTATAAAATGTTCTAAATCCATACATCGTCTACAGGTCAGAAAACAAAGCAGTGGTTGTCTGGGGGACAGGAGTGGTGAGGGACGAGGACTTATAAAGGGGCAAAAGGAGAGGTCTGGGGTGATGGCTATATTCACTATCTTGATTGCAGTGATTTCATGATGGTACTTATGTTGAACTCAAGCTGTGTACTTTAAATAGGCATAGTTTATTGGACATCAAACACACCTCAGTAACACTGAGGAAAAATGAGGTGAAATAGAATCAGAGAAGGTGGGTCTGTGGGTCCCATAGTTCCCGGTCCCCATTCCAGGTAAGCTGCCACCCAGTGGGGGGCCCCTGCTGTACTCCCTACGGTGCTGGCTGTAGGGGCCACACTGCTGCCTGCGTCCTTAAGGGCCGGCCCAGTGAGGCCTCCCGACTTCTGTCGCCTCCAGGAAGGTTCCCCTGGTGCATTCCGTCCTTCAGTGGTCAGCCGGCCCATCCACAAAGACCTGAAGAGGCAACAATTGCTTAGAAATTGCACATGGGTGACCTTGGTGGCCTCCTCTTGGGTGATCTTCGTCAGTAAGTATGGATCGAATTGCACTTTGAAGCCCGTACGTCCTACGAGTCCCCGTCTGCTAAAACAGCGTCTGAGCGTGTCCTCCACAGAACCTGCGGTACGTTGTCTTTAAGCTCCAGTTCACATCTGTAGCTGTCCTCCAGGTCGAGTGCATGCCTTTGAAAGCTCATCAATTTTGACTTTGGTTTTTCAGTGTCCCTTCCTTGACCAAGAAACAAAATCAGATTTATTTCCCAGCAACCTTCTTCTCGGGTATGGGTACGCCACGTGTGTGAGGGTTAGGAATTTACACGGAGGGGGTGCTCGGCGACATGACAATGATGCTCTTGGACAGATTTTTGTCATCTAACCATCAGTTTTTCCGAGTCTGTGTATAGAAAACAGAAAGTTGCTACAGTGTTATATTACACATGAGACTCTGCCTGCCGTAGTAGAAATTGACTTAGACTTGGAACCCCAAACCTATTTGTATAATCTCCCAGTGATCTGACATTGACTAAGTTTCTTCACTTTCGTGAACCTCAGTTTTCTCTCCTGTGAAATGGGATAGAGTTATAAGAGTTTAATAAGACAGACTCTTCAAAGAACTTGAGAGAACAGGACGCCATCAGGTAGTCATTCAAATCACGGGATCTGAGGTCAGACAGCCCTGCAGTCTATCTCCACCTTGCCCCTTACTCTGTAGCGCTCTGTCAGTGTCCTCATCTGTCCTCATCTGCCAAGGTGGGGACGATGTAACACCTGCTTCGTAACGCTGGTGGGTTAAATTAGTTCATACACGTAAAGCATGTGCGACAGTACTTGGCCCAAGATGAGGAGTCAATAAATGTCAGCTGCCATCAGCACTGTGATCACAGGAATTTGTCACGACTAGTGCCACCAAAGAGGTGTCAGATAAGTGGTAGGCATTGTTCACTTAAAACCCTCTGTCTCTTCTGGTTTTCCAAGCAACTCCTGTCCCCTACAGCCATCCCAAAAGTACTTCCAAGAAAACCCAAACATTCTTGAGATCACAGTAAGAATGACACTTTTCCCCTGTGTGTGTGTTGTTCAGCAAAGCAAATAGAATAATAACTAATGTGAGATCGTAATTATCATGTACGTCAGGGAGGCTGCCTTGTAAATCAGACTTAATTAATTCTGAGTACTTGCTGCTTCTTCGGTGCCCCCACCAGCGCAGGGGCGAGCCTGCTAGAAATATGTAATATGTAACAAATAGAAGTATGTAACAAACAGGACTATGGAAACAGCGAGGGTGTCTCTGGGAAGGTGGTTCAGAACAAGCAGGATGCCATCTACACAGGAGCAGTTTCATGGCTGAGGATCTAGACTTCACATCCTGAGTTCCACCTGAAGTATATATCCTACAAGAGGGCATGATATTTCCTCACTGTAATATTAGGTATCATTGGGCTTACCCGCCGGAGAATGGTCCAAATGTTTTGAATTGATAATTTTGTCCTAACCGTCCTCTGGCATGCTCCTTAATATAAGGGGTTTAGTCATGTATCTCCCTATTATGTGAAACAGCGCTTTCTTTTATTTATCTAATGCATGTTTTTCACGCTTGTTGTGTGTTGCTCCCACTAAGTCTCCCATGTAAGTGTAATTCTTGAAGCGGAAAGCGAGAGGGGCTGAGGGATGAAGGTTGAGAAATGAAGCCAGTGGCCCCCAACCAAACGGGGCCCCACACGCACTCTTTACCCCTCCAGCTGCCCCCAAGTACGTCCCCCAAATCCAAAATGTTCTTTGAAAACTTTGAAGACTTTTGCCCTAACGAACTTGCCTTCAGTCAGTTTTCCAAAGTCCACAGACTTCCTGTCTGTGCATTTCACAGGAAGCCCACTGTCCCTCTGAGTTCACCAGTTGTGGTTTGATCCATTTCCACCCCGTTGCCTTTACGCTGCCTACTTTCCAAAGTGAAAAATCCTAACTTTTTTTCAAAAGCATTCTTCCTATCTTACCATCCAATGATCATTTTTCTGATCATTGTAATGATTGAGAAAAAATAGACTGAAATTTTCTAAATTTTTTTAATCTGGAAAAAAACACAAGTAAAACTTTGGAGCGGTTGAAGTCTGTGAGTCATCATGGGGCTGGAAAGGAAAAAGGTGGGGTTTTTCCAGCAAATTCTTCACTCTTGGACCTAGGGACTCTTCCTTATAGCTTGACACTAAATGTCCAGAGTATGGACCAGAGTATGAGAATTGAGTACTAAAGCAAATAAAGTATAAATCGAAAATTGAAGTTGCTCCTAAAAAGACTGGGTGAAGGAACAAAGATGAGAAAGCTACCAGTGTTTATTGCTCGTCAGTCTTGCAAGGGTGAATCTATGACGCGGATGCCCCCTCCCCACCCCCAATGCCCTGCACAACCTCTGAGGCAGAGGTCCCTAAGGGACCAGGGCACAGGTGCAGCCTCGGAGTCCTTCAGAATGCAGAGCTCTGGCAACCACTCCCAGTTAGTTCATCAGCACTGGCACGTGTACTAATCCAGTCCAATGGCCAGACTTTACATATGGGCAACCGGAGGCCAGAGGGTGGAGAATTTGTTCAATATCACGCAGCAAATTCGTGGTGGATAGCCGTGCCCTTTCACCAAGCAACTCTGGTTCGTTACACTAAACATGAACATCTGTTGGACCCTGTCCGAGAATGCCTGCGTTCTTACTCCCCACGTCAATGCGTACACAGCTGAGAGCATCTCATGGCCGGCTTTCAGTCTTAAAGTTGTTTCACCGTGATCATTCTGCTGTAGCCTTTTGAAACTGATGCAACTTGTGCTACATGTGGGAGACAGCATCTTGCCAAAGTTAAAGGCACAGGCTGTGCCTGGCCATGTAAAGCTGGGCTGACAGTCCTGCTTTGCTACAAACTTGCCACATGAAATCCAGAACACAGTCTAACCTCTTTGAATCTCAGAACCTCATGCATAGAATAAATATTTGCCACAGGGGTGCTAGGAAGGTAAATCAGATCCTCTGTGTGAAACTGCCCAGCACAGGACCCAGAACTTGGCACGTAAAAGATTTACCCATAAGAGTTTTTCTTTCTTTGCTTTCTTCTTTCTTTTTCTCTCTTTTAATTTGGTTCCCCAAGTGATTAACTTTGCCCCTCTGAGCCTCTTTATTTTTAAAACAGAGGGTCATATTAGCACTGACCACGCTGAGTTGGCTGTTAGGAGAAAATGGGGTTACAGCAGCGGCAGTGCTGTGGCAGCTCAGCTTGGGATAGAGAATCTTCTAGAAGACTCACCGGATTGCTTGCACTTGAATGTCTAGCCCCAGAGGCTTTTTTCATGCACATTTGTTATTGCCTGTGGAGGAGACGCAAAGGAGATGGAGACTGTGCAAAGGCCCAGCTCACCCTTGAGAGGGAGTCCGTCATGGTGGGTGGGATAGCCATTGGATGCCCCGTGTGCAGGCCTGGACTCTCTCTGAGCCTGTCCTGAACTTGCTCTGTGGCCTTGGATAGGTCATTTAGCCAATCTAGACTTCAGGGTAATCCACCATACCTATAGCACCCGTGACCCAAAAGAGAAATGCCCCAGAGAAATCTAAAGACTCTACAAAAGGAAGGAATCGTATTTGTGTCTTTTCCCTGGAACAAAAAATGGGAGAGACCTGCCCCCTGGAGTTTGAATCAGCTCTAGTTTATCTTTATTCTCTTGCGTACACAAATGTCTTTTTTAGGTAAAGTGTTTTTTTTTTAAACTGAAGAGGGGAAATGTGGCTGTCCTACTTAGAGTCAAAAACGCCTGTGAGCAGCCGTCTCTAACTCCTACACCACCGCCAGGCAGAGGGAGCACGCCGATCCCGGCCTCCAGAGTCTGCTTCTGATCTTCACAGGGAAGACTCCGTGCTCAGAGGGTCCCTGAGTTCGTGCGTCTGATGACCTAGTTCGGCCGGGACAGAAATGTGAAGCATCACTTCCCCTTTACCTGCCCCGCGTCCACCGCAAACAGACTCTTCTGCAAGTGCGCACACACTCACCCTCATGCACACTCACTCTTTCCTCCAGACCCTGTGTGTCAAGTGCTTCAGAATTCCCCCTGCCAGTGCTTCATGAGACTTCAGAGTGACAGCAGAGGGGAAGGCACCGGTGACAGTATTCGTCCTGATGGGCCGTTTTGACCAGGACGAGAGAGTTTCCACGACAATATGAAAACACTAGGTTATTGAGAAGGAGTTCTTCGGGCTGTTAGGTATCTAGCAGATGGTAAGATAAAGTGTCATCTTTTGCTCGTTATAGAAAAAAGACACACATTTTTCCCCCTACAAAGAAAGCGAAAGGACCAGACCATTATTAGTTACCATGGCAACTCAGATGCACTATATGCTCAGTTTAGCCTGTCACTATGGAAGACTGGAGGAGAAAAAAATGACTCTAAGCTTTTTTTTTTTTTGGTCAAATATTTTGAAGTGACATCCCATGGCATGAACCTGCAACAACTTTTTCTGAACAGAACGGAGAGAAGAACTTGAGGGAGGAGGGGATGGAGGAGGAGCGAAGACCCTGGGGACGTGCTGGACAGGAACGAGCAGTGGCTGATGTGGTCAGCACCAAGGAAACAGAAGGAAAAGAGCGCTGTGCATATTTACTGAGGACCACCACACGCCTGGTGCTGTGCTTAAAAACGAGTCTTCTGCAAGCTCCCCTAGCTCTGTGTCTGGAAAAGAAAAACAACCAAACAAATGACTGCAATGTCAGGGGCACGTTCTTCCGGGCCCTAAGGACGGGGCGTGATGGGCGTAGGTGGCACGTGGTGCTGACATGGGTTTGGGGGGAGTAGATTTCCCACAGGAACTGTCTGTGCCAGCATCTGAAGAGTGGGGAGGGGACACCAGGCAAAAAGGACCTGGGACATTCTGGTTAGAGGAGTAAAGTGTGCCGAGGCCTTGAGGGGCGAGACACCTGGGGCCTCAGTCCTGCAGTAAGGTCACCGTGGCTGGAGAGGAGCAGGAGGGCACTTAGCAGGAAGGACGAGCTGGCTGCAGAGCGGCCAGGTCCACACTGTGAGTTACCTAATAATTAGTCGTATTTCAGGGTTTGGAGTTTCTCTGCAAAGCAGTGAGGAGCCATTGCAGTCTTCTAAGCAGGGTTGCAACGTAATCAGAGTCGCGCCAGCAGCAGAGGGGAGGATGGTCCTGGAGCCACGCAGTCCCGGGATGGGAGACCCCGTGAGGTTGGGAGTGTGAGTGGTGGAGCAGACAGGACGAGTGACCCTGGGCGGGTGCAGGCGGATTCTAGAAGTTCCGAGAAGTAGAATCAACAGCCACCGTACTGGGGACGAAAGAGAGACAGCGAAGTGAGGAGTGAAGCCCAGTTGCTGCGCAGCTGAGGCAGAGGCGGGGCCATTTGCTGGGCGGGGCGCAGTGATGAGCGGAGGCCCAGCGCTGTGCGGGCGGTCACAGAGGGGCCAGGCCGGTTATGCCACGGTAAGCCTTCGGAAGGGCGCCTGTCAAAGCTTTTTGTGCGATTGCGTGTGGGTGTGCTCCAACTCTGAAACAGACCCCACGGCACGCGATGAGAAGGTGACACGCTCATCTTAGAACATGATGAGGGACCTCGTGTTGACCCCACCACCAGGTGCGTGAGAGGAACTAGCGCAGAACAATTCAGGGCATCTTCCCACTCTCCGTCTTTAGTTACAGCCTGCCGTCCCTCTGCTTCCTTCTTACCGCGGCCAGCCCGAGCGGTCGGACTCGCCCTGAGCCTTAGAGGAAGAAGGAAGTGTAATTCCCCTGCTGCTGTTTGCACTGGCATCCGGGAACTTGGCTCTTGTGGCGTCAGACGCCCGAGGTTCAGCGCTGACGTTTGCTAGGTGTGTGGTCTTGGGCCGTCATTGAACTTCTGTGTCTGTTTCCTCATCTGTAAAACAAGATGATCCTTCCGCAATGTTCTTATGAGAATCACAGATCATGTATGTGAGGGGCCCAGCACAGAGTAGGCACCCAGTAGGCATTAGCAATATTCTTTTACTTATAATAATTTTCAAATATAAGAAAATGAGGGTATATGCTTCCCCAGACACTTAGCCCTCCCTCTCTCAAACTCTCTGGGAATTATTACAGCTGGATAGGGACTTCTTCCCTTGCTGTGAAGGGCGTCTGAGCTCAGCAGTTGTGAGACCAGTTGACATGAATGAGGAAAAGCCCTGTCTCTGACGGTCCCGCTCAGAAACCTGGGCCAGCATCATTCCAGCTAGTCCCTGGAAGTCCCTCCTGCAACTCAGGGCACCTCTGCACAGCCAGGTCCCCTGGGGCCATGCGGGGGGGCGGGGGGGGGGCGGATAGAACTGAGCTGAGCAGGTAGGAGGCAGAGAGCCAGGGAGAGGTGCCCAACTGGGCCTGTGCTCCCGGGCGCTCCTTCTTACTCAGTGGCTGAGTAAAGCGTGAATGAAGGGTATTTGGTTTTAATTGGGAAATGCTATCAATTGTCCTAGGCTCTTTTAAAAATGCATTAGCATTAGGAAGTGGACGGATTAAGCAATGAGGAAGGGAAAAGAGAAAAGCTGTCAGTGGCCTGCTTTGTAGAGGGCAAGCGGCCTGTCCCAACTTCACCAGCCAGGCACGTGCTGAATGCTAAGGAGCCAGTGAAGTTGATTTGGAATGCTGGGAAGGGAGGCGGAGGGGGGCTGGGGGGAGCCTGGTCCAATGCATTTACAGTCCTAGGCAAGCTTGTTGCGCTCACAGCTTCCAAAGTTGGTACTACAGTGACCCACGGGACGTATTTCAGGTTCCCACAGCTGATTCTGGCAGCCTGGCAACGATGCCACCCAGCTGTGTGCCACATCGATGCCTGCAAATAGTCACCCCACTTTGTCGCCTCCCTGTGTGCCAAAATCTAAACTGGGCTCAGGGGCCTCTTCATCCCGGGAGACATCAGTCCAGCTCGGAGCCCCAAGTGGACCTGAGGCAGACAGAGGCAAGGATGCTGGAGATGTGCCGGAGGACGGGTGAGAGTGAAGGATGCCGAAAAGAGGGGAGGACAAGGACAAAAGCCAGCTCTGAGAACAAGAAGTGGAAGGCTTGTGTGATAGGGCTGCATTCTCATTCCCTAGGGCTGCTGTCAGAGTTCCACAAGCCACGTGACTTAATCTTTCACAGTCCTAGAGGCTAGAAATCCAAAGCAAGGTGTCTGCAGAGCCACGCTCCCTCCAGCGCCTCTGGGGCAGGAGGCGTCCTCTCCTCATCCAGCTCTGGGAACCCCAACATTCCTTGGCTTGTGGGAGCTTACCTCCAATGACCATGTTCCCTCAGGGTCTGCATCTGTGTCTCATCTCTTGTTACAAAAGCACATATCGACGTAGTGTCCACCCGAACTCAGTATGACCTCATCTTAACTCAATTGCATCTGCAAAGTCCCTGTTTCCAAATGAGGTCACATTTGCAAGTCCTGGGGGTTAGGAGTTCAACATTTGTTGGGGGCGGGGGGGCGCACAGTTCAACAGATTACAGGCTGTTCAGAGGAGTGCCATCTGGTTAATCCAGTCCAGTCCTGTGGAAGACACAGAGGAGGCTGCAAAAGGACTAGTCAGGAGCTCAGGGTGACAAGTTCAAGTGCCTGCAGAGGCCAGGCAGGCATCGCCCAAGGCTGTGGCGTGGGAAGATGGGGGCCTGTCCCTGAGCTTGGAGTCGGTGGGACGGCGGCAGTGACCAGGAACGCTTGTCTCAGGTAGGGGCAGAGGCTCCTCAGCTCCAGCCACAGTTGCCTCGCAGCACCAAAGTCCCTCAAGGCCAAACCTGACAAGGAGTCAGTAATACAGATCTGCATGTGAAATCTCACATCTTTTAAAAAAACTTTGCAACCAAAAAAAAATTTTTTTTTTTTTCCAAAACATGGTTCAGTCCAAACTAAGCCCACCTACAAAGTAGGAACAGTCATGGGCAGCCATTGGCCACCAACAGTAAAAAGCCTGAGGCTCAAGTCCAGGCTTGCCACTCGCTGGTGACCTTGGGTGATTCACGTCCCATCTCCAGGCTACAGTTTCTAACGGGATGAGACGACCTTGATCATCCCACCCACCGCAGTGGTGAAAATTCAGAGGGATGGGATGCCAGCCCACATGGGAGGAGTTTACACATGAGTTTGAGAAACAACTTTTATAGCTTTAGTGACCTCATCCAATTGTTCTGAGGATTATGTAAGTGGATCAGTTTAAAGCTCCTGGAAAGTGCCTGCCGCAGCCTAATGCTGCCTAAGTCCTCTCCTCGTGCTTAACCTTCCCAAGTTCCCCTCTGAGGGAGACTCAGCGTCTATTTTAGCACCGTGGTTACAAGCATGGGCTCCAAATGCTGACGTGTGGGGGGCTACAACTGAGTGGGAAAGAAGGACAGACAGGCAGAAGCTGATAACCAGAGCTCCTTGTGCGTGTTCTGAATGCAAGGCATTGTACCAAGAGCTTTTAGGATTATTTGCAATTAGTGTTCACGTCAGCTCTGTAAAGCAGATTCTAGAATGATGCCTATTTCACTGATGGGGAAACAGAAGCTGGAGTTAGAAGCTAAATCAAATATTTTTTTAAGATGCCATGCCAAACTGAAGATGGGCAGCCACTGGTCGAGCACCTTGGGTTCCAGTGCCAGCTGGGCCGTTTCCTGTGTGACCTCAGGTGAATCACATTCCCTCTCTGGTCTGTGGTTGAGATATTCAATAACTTGCCAAGGTCACAGAGCTTGTACGTGGCAAAGCCCAGGAGTTGAACCCAGGAAGTCCAAGGTCACCTAACGTGCAGTCTCTGCTCTCCAGTCCTCGGTAAGTGTTGCTGATACTCCTCTAGGATCCTCCACCGACCAAGCCCCCTGGATCTGGGTGGGATGTGTGTGCCAACCCCCTGCACTGGCTGAGACTTTGACCAACTCCCATGATGGACAGTGAGAATGAACATGTCTAAAATGTTAAATAAACCCCTTTGAAAGTGAAGGGCAACGACGAGGCAGGGAGGCCCCTGCTTAGCCCTGCAGCGTTTGTCTGCAACTGCATCACTGAGCTTCTTTTCCCGTCTGTCATGTGACAGTTTAGATTCAGACTTCAGAATAAGAGAAATCTGGTTTTAATACTGGGTGGCATTTAGTCTTAAAAGCGCTTTGTGTGAAAATGAAGCTTCCCAGTGGTTTTCCATATTTATTTTTAGCAGAAAACCTTTTTCAAAAAATGGAACCTTACACAGAATGTCAGCATCTCAAACGGCAGTGGCTGGTGTCCATGATGTGCTGCTCAGGCACAATGACCATGACCTCGGTCATCACAGCAGCCGCTAATCCTTTGCCGAGCACTTGCTGTACACCGGGCACTACTGGCTCTGAGACCTGGCCCAACGCTCATCTACGCCTTGCAACAACCCCACAGGGAGCTGGGGCACAGAGATGTTAGGTAATGTGCTCGAGGTCACAGCGCCCAGTGTGGGGGTCAGGCAGGCTGCCTCCGGGCTGCCCATGACCTTTCCCCTCCAACCGCTCTGCTGACCACCCTGGTTCACTGCTACCGGCAGAAGAAGCAGCCAACTGCCAACGAGGGCCAGCGATGGAGATATGCCTTTGAGGCTTATGATTCAGGGTCATATCGGAACCGCTGTTTGAATTTATGCATGGCAGGGACTTCACACACGTGAGGTGTCGCTCCCCATGGACAGCTATGCGGGCCTGTCTGTCTTAGGTCACCTGTCTTTGAGGTGCTTCACAGGGTCTTTCCAAGAGATATTCACGTCTGCCTGAGAGTGTGTATTGTAAGTCAGAATATCCCAGATATTATTCTCCAAATTTGGTGGAAATCCGTCCAGCTTTTAGAGCGGTTAGGAACAAACCTGCACCAAATCCCCTGTATTTATACAGATTTTTTAAAAAGGAACTGCCCTGATCCCAGGGAGACGGGACGCAGCAGCGTCTGGAGTTACTTTCCGGGTCCCTTAGGTTCCAGTGGCGTAGCCAGAAAGCTGTGGTTCCAGCCGGGGAAACACGCTCATCTGCTGTCCAGGGAAGGGAGACCACAGCATCCTGGGCCGGGGAAGAAACAGCGGCACGTGGAAGTGGAGTCAGCGGATGGGAGGACAGGGTAGGGAGACAGGGCGGTCCCAGGCTCTGGCCCACAGGCCCGCGAGCTCCGCCCCCCATCTGAGAGCCCTGGCCATGGCCGCCCCCAGCTGGGCAGGATCACTGCGGTGTCTGGTTTGTCTGGGACGGGACACCGCACTGGTCTGGGGCTGATGGTGCAGCTGACAGGATAAACCTCTGTTGGGCTGTGTTTTCTTTACACTCTGCTCATAAAATACAACTTTTAAATAAAACTTGAAACCTAAACATTAAGCTTCTAGAGAGTTGAACCACAATGTGTTTCTAAGCTTTGGCGTTATTGGCATCGGGGCTAGGTGATGCTTTCTTGCAGGAGCTGTCCTGGGCAGCGGAGGACCATTAAAAGCATCCCTGGCCTCTACCCACTACTACCCAGGAGCGTGACCTCCAGACTTGGCCAAGTGTCCCCTGGAGGGCAAAGTACACTCCAGTGAGAACTCTCAATTAGGTGATTTCAGAGGTACCATTGAGCTATACAGTCCTATGAGCCCTGCAATATTTTAGATAGGCTTTAAATCACATATTTTTCCATGTATAATGTGTACTTGTTTGCCCAAATTTCTGAGGCAAAAATAAGGATGCGCATTATACACAGGTGTAACAATCACATGGCATGGGTATAAAAATCCCGCGTGTAGTTCACACAAGAATGTGGGTGCGTGTTATACACGGCGAAGTGCGGTGAGAAGTTTAACTTGCCTTGGCCTGTGTGGCTCGGTTGGAGTGTCGTCCAGTGCATCAAAAGGTTGCGAGTTCAATCCCTGGTCAGTGTACGTACGGGAGGCAGCTGATCAACTGATCTCTCTCTCTCTCCTTCGCCCCATGCCCCCACCACCCCATGAGTGAACATACCATATCCTCGGGTGAGGATTAAAACAAAAGCGTAACTCAATGTATTTTTTTCTACTGCTAAATGTGTGCTTTGTCCGCATGCCCTGGTTCAAAGGTTGAGGCCAAGATCCCAGGGCTGTGGTGTCCCTCCGGTTGCCCCTGGCTACATCAAGGCAGTTGCTTAAACATTTTTCTCCTGAGAAGCAGAGTCTTAGCCTGCGAGCCGGTCAGACACGTTCTTCTCAGCCTTGACTCCGCGAGGAGGCTGTTGCACAAGAGTGGGATCCTGAGAGGGGACCGAGTGGCTTTCAACACTGAGAGCAAAATAGCGCACGTGGCGGGAAAATGTGGCTCTGCCACCAGACACTCGTGAACCCACACGCCCAGGGGATGAGCTATCAAGTCATCGTGAGAACCTTCCTCTTGGTCGCCGAATAATCGTTTTTGTTTTGTTCTGTGTAGGCAGACTCAGGTTTTAAGCCTAAAACAGCAATTCTCAAAACGTGGTTCACGGACCCGTGGGGATCTCTGAGACCCTTTCGGGACGTCTGCAAGGTCAGAACTATACTGTTACAGTACCACGTTGTTGTCTGTCTGCTCTGCGGTGTTGACCTTTGCAGCGAGGGTGAGCGAAACCGGAGCGCGCGTCAGACGCTCTAGGCTGCACCGAGGCAGGGGCACCAGGCTGGGCTGTTCGCCTTTTTTTATTTACCGCCGTGACTTGGGGCTAAAACACAGAAAGCCAGTTTCATTTTAAAATATCCTTGATGAAACAGTAGAAGTTATTCATTTAATTTTACAAACTTTATTCCTGAAACTCTTAGCTTCAGTTTTATTATCTGCAAAATGGGAGCAGTAATAGCAGCTCCCCAGGGTGGTTGTGGGGATTGAATAAAACACAACGTGTGAAGTGTCTGCGAAAGTGCTGTGCGTAGAGCAGGCATTCAGTGCACGCTATGGCCACTATCGTCATCACCATCATAATTACTTTTAATTATCGCTTCATTCCCTTTCCTCCTATTTCAGCTGGAAGGATCTGGACGTAATGACTTCAAGGCAGCCAGAGGATTGCTTGAGGAGTTTTTGTAGAAAGAAACATTTCTTTGAAAGCAATTAAAACGTATTTTATCAGACCTTTCATCCACTATGAGATTACCAGCCAAGACGTCTGTGGGATGTCTGCGGTGAAATCAGCCAGCGCCAGAAACCCAAAGACCCCCAAAGACCCCCTCAGTGTCCCCCAAATCTCTCTTTTCTTAGGCGCCTACAAGTCCTCCCCCACTCCCTCCGCCTTTCCAAATGTAGTTACTGTCATCATTTGAAGTGGCTACACTTGAGTTCAGAATGACAGGAGAAAAAAAAAGATCGTTTCCTTGGTGATATTTATTCACTCAGCCAGTGAAAAGCAAAGATGTGCCGGAAAGAGGTGAATCTCAGGTGCAGCCAAAGTAGCTGTTGCCTCTTTCTCAGGGCCCAGCATTAACCCATTGCTGCCTATGTGCCCTGCGTGGAAAATACCCTTTGGGATTTAAGAGTTCAAAAGACTTGCTGACCATTTTGTTTATATCAACAAAGAGTTCATGGACTCCTATTTCTGCTGCGTAGGTGACCAGCAATGAGGGGTTTAGGTAATAGCTTTTTAAAATATGGGATTAGTATGCTGTGTAGATAGCATCGTGCTCACAGATCCTCCATCTGAAAAAGCACGGACCTGGGTTCGAATCCCAGCCCTGCCACCTACTAGCTATGAGAGATTATCACCTTGCACATTTCAAGACTCTCTCCTACCCATTATCCCAGATGGTCCCCAGGCTAGCTAGACCTTGGAAGACCAGGAGTAGATGTCATTAATTCTATTAAACCAAGAATCGGAGAGGTGCAGTTGCCCGAGATTGCGTACCAGTTTGTTGTGGATCAGAGACTCTCTCCGGCAAGTTATTTGACCTGCATGAGCTTCAGTTTTCACATCTGTGTTTCTCCTGCGTAGGGTTGCTCTAATGTTTCAGTTTGTAAAGTGTTTGTGACACATGCAGCCCAAAGCCTGGCATCTAGTAAGTGCTCAGTAGATAGTTCTGAAAATAATGGTTATTTAGATAAAGATAACAGTGGTCTACACAGAGCAGTATATATGAAAAGACCTACTGCACTAGTAGTTAGGAGACCTGACCTGCCTGAGTCCCTAGATTTGTCCTTAATTGTTAGCTTGACCTACTCTCTCATCTCAAACTGCCCATTTTCAAGCAGGCTAAAATGGACTTAATATTATCTGCCTCTAACTGCTAAGAAAGATAGTAAAGGCTCCACCAAGCTATAGGGAAGAACATATCCTTGACAAAGGTAAAGCACAAAACATATTTGACTGGTAACAGTTTTCTCATCCTTTGCATGCTCTGTGGTGGTTTTTGTTGCATTTGGTCTGGGCATGGCAATGTACAGGCTGGTTACCCATCAGCTCTGCTAGCACGTTGCTAGGCAAGGAGAGACTCCTAGAGATAACCCCAGGCAGAGGCGGGATTGGGACCCAAGCCCCTGATCTCTGTCTAATTTCTGTCTCACTTGTGGAGTGGAAGGGGCCCTCCCCTCGTCCCTCTGGATTTGCTAGGGAAGTTGGATAATTTGACAAATGGCATTAGCAAAATGAGAGGCATCAGATGCTTCTGGGTAGCCATTCTGTTTGCTAAATTTACAGAAGCATTTCTTCAGAGCTATTTGTCTTTCCTTCCTTTCCTAGCTCTTCAGGGTAAAAGTGCGTGCAGCTGCTGACAGCTGGTGATGTGCTTTTCTGTGAACAGTTCATAAAGCGTGACTGCTTCCAGGAGAGCGGTTTGTGCTAGCCTGGGAGAGGGCTCAGGCCACTAATGGAGGCAGCAGAAACTGCCTGCAGAATAAACACGCCACTCCTTAAAGATCATTACTCTGTATTGAATCGCTCCCTGATGGAGGCTGGGGCAAGGGAAGGGAGGCCGTTTCTGTTCCTTGAGCTTATAAACTTCCACCGAAACGGGAGCCGAGTTGCTCAGAGGGCTGTCGGGATGGCGATCTCCTAAAGCTGGTCAGTGACATGTTGGAGATGGAGGTCAGACAGAGGTCCAGAGACTTGCACCCCAGTGCCTTCTGGCAGAACTCAGCTGGAAAAATGCAACTAGTGCTATTCAGGGCCTCGTGTATTGCACTTTGCAGTAGCTGACGCTGTTACGTAACTTGAGGACCGATTGTGCTGGCTCAGCAGTTGTTTTGCGTTGAGGCCACAGACCTCTGCTGGGCTGATTACAGGAGGGAAGGAAAATCAATCTAGGACTGGAATTGTTTAGTACTAGAGAGAAGAAACAACAACTACAGAAGGAAACCCAGGAGCCCTTCCGATCTTTGAATAACACTCTCAGGAACTTGAGGTTCGGGCCCCCCACGTGAAGCGTTCGGGCCCAGAGTGGTTTACACGCTTCTGTGCACGGACTGAGGGCTCTCCTGAGTTCAATAAAGTCACAGCTCGTGTAGGCATCAGCTTTGACAGTCGGCCTTGAAACAAAAGTCACCTTTGGTCACAGTTTCTTTTTGAAAATCTTTCAAATTTTACATATATTTATATAAGTTCTATATTTTATATTTATATGTAAATTACATGTACATATGATTTTGTTATCGGCACTTGATAAATATGTGTCGAACAAATGAGTGGATTTGTGCAAAAGTAGCAACAAGAAGTTTATATTGAGCTAGGATCACTATCCGCCTCTCGATCCTGCATCCCTCCTAACGCCACTTCACCGGACCCCCCATCCGGATGCCAGGGGCCCGGAAAGGCACTGCGTGGTGCTTGTGCAAGCCCCTCTCCGTGTAATCTTACCCCACGGCAAACACCTGCAAAGGTGTCAGGAGCAGCTAACAGCTTACTTGCCGGAGACCATCCCTGTGTGAAGTCAAACTCACTCCCGGAGGGTCAGCCCACACAGTGGCTTGGCTGGTCTCTGTGGCAGAAGGCTGGGTGGGGACCACGTCTGAGTTAACGCTTTTAATGTGTTTGATATCACGCTGTTGTGTAATAGGTACCAAATCAATTACATAGTCTTCTATTTTCTAACCCTCTCTCCCTCCCTCTCTCCCTCCCTCTCTCCCTCCGTCCCTCTTGGTGTCTCTCTCTGTTTCTGCCTCCTTCCCATGCGCTTGTTCTCTGTGTCCTTTTCCAACCTTCCATCCCTGCTCGGGATCAGAGGATGTCACTTCCATGCGCTGTGACTGACGAAATGGCAAACTCAAGAGAACCACATTCCCGCAGCAGCCTCAGGGCGCCCCACCCCCTGGGGACAGTCCCTGAAGGTATCTGCCGAACAAAGCTAGCTGTCCGCAGTGGGATGAACAGGAGCAAACACATTGTAATGATTTCACTCCACTCCAGATCTGGTGTAAAGTGAAGATGAAAATGTGTTTTCCCAAACTGCCCGGCTGCTGCTGCAGCAGATGTCTGAGCCTGTTTCACCTTTGCTTACTCGATAATCTTGCCTGGACTTCTCTCCTGGGCAAACAGGGATGGCTGGGCTCACATGCCAGGAAACTCGCCTAAAAAAAGCCCTGCACTCCTCGCTAGCGTTAGCAAACAGCGCGCCACTCACGGAGAAAGACTCCGAAGCACCCCAGAGTAACACTGACCCCGTCCTGCAGCCAAGTCTTCGGGAGACCCCGAGCCCGAGCCACGCTGGGTTAGGCTTGGACGTCACTCGGAGGCCGTCCGGGTGCTGCCTCCAATTGTTCTGAGGTTTGGGGGAAAGCTGACCCTTTTCCAGACATATCCTGTGATTGAGATCGGCCTTCTGTGTGCACTTCCGCTCAAAATACTCCTCCTACAGAGCTGCAGTAATGGAGGAGGAGAAGGAAAAAGAGAAGGAGACACCTCGGTTCAGGGCCTCCGTTTCCAGGCAGGTGAAGACCTGAGTCACCAGTCTGGCTGCTTCCTTCCCAGCACCTCTCCCCACAATCGTGGCCTTCAGGATGCTCAGCGATAAGGGGCCTGTCTCGGTCTCAGAATTCCTTGATAAGCCTGTGACAGAGTCCAAGGCAATTAGAGCTGGGAAAGAGAGTGCACACAGGGGCACTGCCCTTATCTTTCCTGCAAGGTCTAGAGAGAAAAGTCACTTCTTCAAGATTAAGACACTCTTAATCAGCTGAGCAGGGGACTGACTGATCTCAGGCAGTCGGCGAGGACTGCACAGAGGTGAACTAAAGCATATGCATCCAGGCCTTTTTTTTTTTTTTTTTTAGCAGTGTATATTCAGGCTACTTTTATGCTTGGCCTCTGTTATTTAGTTTCAAATTATACTTCCCCTTGAGAGTTTCTTCCTTTCTTTATCTTACTTGTAGTCATTTCTCCTCCTCTTCCTCTTCTAGATCCGGCATTATTATCTCTTTTGATCTTCATTTTTTATTATTACCATGTCAGGAAAATAGGGCGTCTTCCTTCATTCATTGATTAAACAGATATCTATTCAGTGTCTCCTACACACAAAGAACTATCGTAAGCCATCTAAAAGATAAAATGGACAAAACAGACAGAAACCCTTGCCCTCATGTAGTTTATATTTTAGTAGTAGAAAACAAACAATAAAAGAAAAAAAACTTTAAAAATGTATAGCAGATGGTGATACATGCTTTGGAAAAAAAAGTAGGGAAGAATGATAAAGAACGCTGAGAAATAGGGTGGCTGGGCACGTTCCCAATGAAGAAAATGCCATGTGAGCCAGATCAAGGGAGCTCAGTGGGTATTGAGACAGCGGTAACTGCAGGTCCTTGGGCTTTGAGGTGGCACATGCCTGCTGTCTCCTAAGAGCAAGTAGGAGGGCCGCGTGGCTACAGCAGACTGAGCAGGAGGGCAGCGAGCTTAGACAGGTGGCCAGAGAAGAGAGGGGTGGCTAAGGAACCCAAACGCAAAGGACTTCTACTCTGAGCAGACAGATAGGAAGCCTCTTGGAGCCTTTTGAGCAGAGCTGTGAAATCACTTGACTTTCATTTTTCAGCTGTGGCTACTCTTTCAAGAATAGATTCTGAGGAACAAGAACAGATGTGTGGCCAGTTAGGAGTTCATTGCAACAAGTCAGGTGAGAGACGATGGTGGCTCAGATCAGAATGTATCAGTGGAGGAGGTGAGCCCTGGTCGGACTCTGTATATTGATTGAGGTAAAGAAGGTGGTATTTCCTGATTCATTGTATATTTGGGGACAGAGTCCAATAGAGGGACAGACAAAGAGAAGGGAAAATGGCACAACAGTTTGGGGCCAAGAAGGATGGAGTTGCCACATGGTAACACATCATGGTTAACCTCTCTCTGACTCAGTTTTCTCATCGGCCAAACAGGGAAGTTAATCGGAAAGATAAGGTTGTGAAAGTTGAATGAGTTGTTATAAGCAAATGCTGAGCACTGTGCTTGGTGCATGAAAAGCAAGTGTCAGCTACTGTTCTTGTGATTCTGGGCCTCTCCATGCTTTATTCCATCAGAGAACTTAAGCACCATCTGGTGGGATCGTGTTTGTCTCTTTTTCTTTGGCCTCTCTCCTCCCCACCAAAATGTAAGCTTCGTGAGGCCAAGAATCTCACCTGCAAGCTCATCAGCATCTACAGCAGCGCCTCAACCTTCACATATGCCTGATGAATACTTATGAGTAGAAGCGCGAAAGAATCTATCGCTCAGCCTGGATTTCCCATGACATCTCTGCCTGACCTATGTACTGTCCATCTCGCACACTCATACCTGTCACTCATTTGCGGCTAAGAAAATTTGGGCACTAACATTCAGGAGGGCTTACAGAGGAGGGCCAAACATAGTTTAGACCATTCGCTCAGAAAGATCTCTCTGTGCGATGCCTCAGTGAAGCAGAGTGTCCTACCCAAACGCAGCCGTGCGCAGGTGCTCTGAGATGCCAGGCAACGCAGCCTCTCGCCGAAATCTCACTGTGTTGTTCTTTAATTAGCAGCGCCGCTGCCCTGCCTCCCCCCCAGGTTCCGCTGTCAAGATGCCTCTCATCTCTGGGCTGGTTTTCCGTCCTGAGATGGTTTAGCTTGCTGTGCGTGGCTGCAGGAAGGCAGGGAAAGGGCAAAGAGCCAATTAGATTGAAATGGAATCTGGTCTTTGGAGGCCCCTTGTCAGGGTGAGGAGTATTGGATGTTCCCAAAGATGACAGATGCTTCTTTATTTGGGCTGATCTCGGGGGTGAGAGGTCATTTGTAAATAAGATTTGCTCCATTTGGTACGGCAAGTCCTGTTCTCCATGCCTTACTTGGTTTTTGGGGTTTTTTTTTGGTTTTTTTTGGGTCCCTGAGTCTTTTTCCCTGTGTTTTGACATGCTCACTGCCAGCAGAAAGGTCATTTGGTGTGGAACGAATATTTCAAGTGCTTGGGAGCAGCTGAAGTAGCAACCAACAGTTAGACAGGTTCAGTGAGTACACTAGTCATCAGTTCACAGGGAGCTACCACGACCCAATGGGAAGAGAGAAGGGAGAGCAACTGGTGTGATGGATGGAGGCATGCGTGGATGGATGAATGGATGGATGCATGGATGAATGAGTGAATCGATGCATGAATGAATGAATCCTCAAAAATTATTTCCTCTGATGTGAGCTAGGAGGAGAGAAGTGAGCTAAATTCTATTATTTAGTCTTTATGTTGTTGGCCTGAATACATTTAGTATTTATATAATTATATTCCATGAAATGTAATCTTTAAGTAAATAGTGACCCATTTTGAATATAAACAAAAATTTTCATCCAAATCAGGGAATTTTTAACCCACAATCATGGACTCATAAGTCCAAGAATTGCCTAAAACATAGTTTTTTTAAATGTATTTAGTGAACAACTACTTACAAAGAAAGCACTTACTATGGGGCACTCATTCTTATAATGTTTTGGAAATATTATCTCATGAATCCCCCCAACCCTAGTACTCCCGCACAAGGGGGGTACCTGAGAAACTAAGAAGGTACGTAGGACTCACAGCTAGTAAGTGGCAGAGCTGAGGTTCCAACTCAGGAAGTTTGGACCTAATTGCATATACAGTGTCATGACAGGTCAAGGCAAGGGCCTGGATATGGAGTTGTTTTTTGGTTTTGTTTTACTAAGCAGGGAATCCTGGAAGGAATCTGCATGTCTCGTAGAACCCAAGGAAGGCAGAGCAGCCGACTGCATGAGGGATGGGCGGCAGAGCGTGTCAGGTTGTCGGGAGCCGTTGCTGCCTCTCTGTGGCGTCGTGGCTCTCCTCGTATGTTCTCCACGAAACCGGCCTGCGAACCCTCCCAGCAGCTGCAACAAGGCCCGTGGTAGCTGTGCTCAATGTGCGGCCTCAGCTCCGTAGCCCCTTCCTGCCTGGCCCGCACATCAGCCTCTCATCAGGGACTCTGAAGAAAGTAAAGACGGGCCTAAATGGACAGAGTTACAACGTGGAACTTCCAGAAGTGTCCTTGGACATTTTGAGTTCTACCGCAGCAACCTGTTCAGAACCCCCATCCCGGCCGGGCTCCTGCCTTCACGACAATGGGCCTGGGCAGAGGGGAGGCAGCGGGGCGGGCATTAGCCCTGGGATGGCCACGTGGAGATGCAGCAGATCCCTTTTTACACCTTGAAACTTTGTTTTTCCCCTTTGATAAAATCCATCTTATAAATCTGGTCAACATCACCATAATCACCTGCGAATCCCCATTGCTCGGGAGGTGGTAACAGTCTGTAGGACAGAGCATCTCTGTCCTGGAATTCCTAGGTGGTCTGATCCCAAAAGAGCAGTGTGCGTCTGCTGTCCCCAGCCTAGGAAGGCCCTGCAGGCAACTTCCCACATTTACACTCTGTCAGTCATCACACACACACTGGCACACACTCGCACACCCTCACACACACCTCGGCACCCACAACCCGCTTGAAACTGGCTTGCTGCCACCCATGTCGCCCAGTCCCCAGCTGACTGAATGATGCCCCCAATAATCAAAGACAATATGCCGAGTCAGGAAAGCAGAAAGATGTTTGATGGCGCAGACTGATGAAAACCCATATGAATCATCTGCGTCTCCGTCGAAGCCACAGTTTTGACCATGGGAGCATCTCCCTTTCGAAAGCTTACGCATGTGACACACTAAGGAAGGAATTTCGGCCGGTGTAAAGGATCGTTGAAGAGAGGGGGCTGTCAGCCCAGGGGGAGGCAGCATATGAACTCATAAGGAAAGTTGAAGAGAATTGACTTTAATTTTAATTCAGTTCAGAGAAGCCCGGAGCAGGAAAAGGGCTTAAGGAGCTTGGTAGAGAGAGAGGTGCCGGGAGAGACAGCCAGCGTTTTCATTTCAAACTTCATTGCACTCCGATTTTTGTAAAGCCTCTTATTAAAAAAAAGAAGAAGAAAAATTACAATGTAATTTTACATTCAGTCTTTTACATTCAGTATTTGTATTTGCAAAAGCACATATTTGGGGGGCTCTTTTCCCTTCATATATTTTCGTGATTAGTGTTGGGATTTGTATGGGGTATACCATGTCCACAGGGCAATACCGATTCCTAACATCACCCCCATGGGAAATAAGGGCTTACATGAAGTCAACTGGATTTGCCAGCTGAAACAATTAGGTTAGTAGTTGCAGCTCAAGTATATTCAGAGTAGCCATAAGATCACTGGTGCCCTGGGAGGAGTTACAGGACATTGCAGAACCTTTTCTCAAGAAGACAAGCAACTTCTTGACTGCCCTTTGTCACTGCTGCAAAAGGAAAAAAATTCTAATGGCCCCAACAGCCCGAGAAACATGCACTTAAGTCCTAACTGGGTTCTCCGTGATCTGTTTGGCCTTCAGCAGGTCACTTAGCCTTCTGGACCTGGGTTGCTTCCTTGTGACATGATAATTATAAAATCTACTTGCAAGGTGAAGGTTAAGCTTTAGTAATAATCCATTCAATAGCACCCAGCACACAGGATGGACCAAATCAATGGTGGCCATAGTTATTTTGTTTCTGACCATGAAGATAAAGGTGTTTTTATTAAACATTTGGGATCACTTCCAGAATAACCTGGCTCTTTCTATATGGATCTCTGGAATGCCTCATGCAATTCCAGACCATCATTATAAATCCCTGTTTTCATTTGATAATTCATCTCAATTCAACTCAGCAGCTATTCAGCGAGCATCAGGGGCGAAGTACACATGAATAATACATGGACTTTGCCCTCAAGAAACGGAAGCTAATTTGGTATTTATTGTTCTGGGTGCTGGGTCCCAATTCAGAGGCCTCCACCAAACCTCCATCCTACTGAGTTGACTTATTATTCATTTATGTGCTCCTTTGTTTATGTAACAAACATTTAGGTCCCTGCTGTGCGCCAGCACTGGGACAGGCCTTGAACCAGACACAGTCCCTGTCCTCAAGGAGCTCTCTGGAGGGGAGTGAGGGGACAGAGAGCTGCAGGGCGTGGGCGCTGAGCCCTGCTTAAATGTCAGAGGGCAGTGGCGCTGGGGACAGCAGAGTGTGTACCCTCTTCCTGGCCAGAGTCCCACCTCCAGCCCCTCACTGCCTCCTGCCCTGCAGAGGCGAGAGCACGGATAACAAAGGGCTGAAGAAGTCCTTAGTCCTTCAGCTGTCGACCACTCTGACCACTCAGTCCCTGGCTTGCCTGCTCCTTCCCCTCAACCTGCCTCTACGTGACCCGCCCAGACTGAGACCCCACTAAGCCCGTGGTAAACCCATCCTGCTTTTCCATTCCAGACTCCACATCGCACCTTATCCCTGGTTTTCCGATCCACACCAGGGGCCCTTCCTTTAGCAGGAGAACAGGCTGAGTGAGTGACTGGACCTCGGAAGAGCTCGCTGAAGGGTCTCAGGACAGCGAGGTAATTAGGAGCTCAGGTTCAGAGGCCAGGCAAGTGTGGGTTCCCATCTGGACTCTGCCTCTGTGAACTCTGGAACCTTAGGAAATATACTCAACCTCTGCGAGCCGTTTCCCCTTCTGAAATATGGAAATAGCAGCAGCTCTTAGCTCCAGGGCTCTCGTGAAGATTAAATAAGTTAATGCTTGCAAAGACCTTCGCTTAGTGCTTGACATTTGATAAGCTCTCAGCCAATTTAGTCCTGTTCACGCAGGCACGCTCCAAAAATACTGCGTTTTGGAACAAACTGTCTCGGGTTCGGTGAGGGCTTCAGATTGCAACAGGGGAGGCAGCTGGGGGGCACCTAGACTTTCTCCTACACGAAGAGGGGAAAATGGGAAGGAGGGGATGCGCTGCCCAAGAGAAGAGAACTGGAAACCCCAAAAGACACACCAGGCCTTACCTGCCACCCAACTTACCAAATGTTAACATCATGTCATTTGTGCTGTATTTTTTTTAAAGTTAGTGTGGAAGTTCATTGTAGTATCTCCCTCTCTTAATCCCCCTCCTTCCCTGCTTCTCCAGAATAACTGTTGCCCTAAATTGGGTATTAATAATTCCCATGCATGCTTTTGTACTATAGTAAGTATATATAGATCCATGAATAATATGTAGTATCATTTTAAACCTTTATATAAATGGTATTTATGGCAGAAGTTTCTAGGTACCTACTCAATGTCTGCTTTTCTTCATGGAGCATGTAGTTTATTCTGGACAACAAGGTGCCCAACTGAACAGTTACGTTTCCCACCTTCTCTTACAGCTGTAGGGCCAGCTGTGGGGTGGAAGCAGAGGCTGTTGGGCAGGGCTGCTGAGACGACCCCTTCAAGGATCTCAGCGGGCAGGTGTGCCTTGTGTTCTTCCTCCCCTTCTTCTTCCTATGTAGAATGGGAGTGCAGGAGGAAGCTGCAGCTGCCCCTGGGTTCAGGACCCCACCCTGAGGTCGGCACGGTGCTAAGGATGCCGGAGCAGTAAGGCCTGGGTTGCTCATGGCCTTGGAGCCTCATTGTCATTTTTGTTTGTATCACATGCAGCTGAACCTAACCTGAGTAATAATCATACTGTATATCATCTTCCAAATTGAAATTTTTGCTCAGCATTGTGCTTTTATTGCTTGGTGACCATTCTGTTTATTTTATGAGGCAGGTATAGTGTTTCAATCACCAATGCTAGCCCTAGCTGGTATGGTTGAGTGGATTGAGTGCCAGCCTGTGAACTGAAAGGTCGCTGGTTTGATTCCTGGTCAGGGCACATGCCTGGGTTGCAGGCCAAGTCCCTGGTTGGGGGCATGAGAGAGATAACCGATTGATGTTTCTCTTGCACATTGATGTTTCTCTCCCTCTCTTTCTCCTTCTCTTCTTCTCTCTCTAAAAGTAAATAAAGAGAATCTTTTTTAAAAATAAAATAAGTATATCACCAATTCTAGAATTAGACTGGATCATTCACAGCCCAACTCTGCCACTGACAGCTATGAAACCTTGGGTAGTTAACTTCTCCATACCTTAGATGACTTACCTATAAAATGGGGATGATGATAGTATCCCCATTACAAGACAATCAGTAGAATTAAATGAGTTAATATTCACGTGGCAAATTCTTAGAGTAGTCCCCATAGGAAAATAATGACTAAGCCTACAGAGACTTTTAACTATTATTTCAAGTGCCATATAATATTCACTTTATACATGTTACAATTTAGTTTTCCATTTTATGTCTGATGGGTATCGAAGATCTTTCCAGTTTTTAGCTTTTAGGCAAGGATGCGCTGCACACGTCTGCACATGTCTCCTGGTGCCCGCGTGTGCTCATTTCCCCGGGGCGCCCCCTAGGGGTGGAAGCGTGAGTCTAAGGGTGGGCGCACTCGCAGCCTGGCTGGATGAAGCTACGCTGTGTCCCCAAGTGGCCCTAACACTTTGGATAAGAAAGTGCCCATGGCGTCCCATCTTTGTCAAATCCCAGCGAAATGAAACTTCTTATTTTTTCCCTGATCTGATGGTGTAGCCAGGTATTACTGTGCTCTCATTTTCATTTGCATTTTCCTGATTACTAGTGAAGCTGGAGATAATTTCACGTCATTTAGAGCCACTTGGATTTCCTCTTCTGTCAACAGTCTGTTCCTGTCATTTCTTACCTTTCTGCTGGGGTGTTTGTCTTTTCCTTTTTGAACTTGTACTAAATCCACCCCCCACACACACACCAGGAGGGAGGTCTTTAGTACACCTGGAATGTATTGTTGTGTGTGATGTAGAAAGTAGTTATTGTTATACAAGTCAACAATGGTCTGCACACTATTGGTCGAGTAGCCCCTCTGTCCACACAGATTTGTAAGGCCACATCTGTCGTGTATAGAGTGCCCCATATGCGCACAAGTCCGTTGCCCACCTCTCTGGTGTGTACCCTTTGCCTCTTTGCTATCCCAGTGCCAGCACACACGGATTCTCAGGCCCTAGGGGATCTTCAATCCATGAGTTAGTTCAGAGATCTTGGTTTGGTGGCATCATGCAAGTAAAGCAAATCGTAGTTAGGGTGGATTTTCCCCTGTTCCGGCAGCTCTTCCAACACTACGTAGGACAAGTCTCAGTGCCACAGGGGCGAGCACAGCAGAAGGGAGGAATAGAATACATTCAAACTCGCCCTTCACCTCTCTTCTCAATGCATATGCTGTGGTGTTTCAGACTCCAAAACCCATACCCACAATCTGCCGCTGTCACAGTCTACTGTACACAGTGCTGTCCGCAATGGTCCCTCTCCCCGTATTGCTGGACAGCAAAGCCATTTGTCTTCCTAAGGGTCCACAGGTCCAAAAGAAAGATGTCTCGATGCAGTATGTATAGACTGGATAATTGTAAAGCTCTTGTGATAGAAATCATTATATTGGAGATGTAAAACGCCACCAGATCTCCACAGGCACAACTCTAAAAAGATCGAGAGAATTGGAAATAAATTATCCCCCACCAGATGGGGTGTTATCTTCTTGGTGCTTTCATGAAAAGACAGAATGAAGTGCTAGGGGGTGGGAGGGAGGGTGAGTGTAGCTATCTGCAAGTGTTAATTTGTTTTTATTTCAATTTCCTATGTCAGAATAATAAGCCAAACAAAACAATGTCTCTGTGCAGAAATAGGCTTCCTTGTGGTGTAATGGGTCTTATAATAACTAGGAACGCTTTCAGGGTCTCCGATGCTGCAAGAAGGTTAGGGTTGGCTGTCACGGACAGCCTGGAGAGCCTTGAAAGCCAGACCCCTGTCCCCCACCCCATACCAGCTCAGGGGCCCTACCACAGTGAGGGAGCGGGGAGCAGTGTGGGTCCCAACAGAAGATCACTTAGTAAGTTTCAGAAGAGAATAAAGGGGTAATAAAGCAAATGAACAAGCCTGTTAGAGCAACAGCGACTTCAGGGGAATGGTACGCAGCCTCCCAACAGGGCCGGTCCACCGAAGGACGCCCACACAGAGAGTAGTTACATTCCGGTGTGTACTGCCTTTACTTTGACCCAGTGTTCCTTTACGGTGGCAGCTACTGACCCCAAGCAAACCGCAGGCATGGGTCAGGGTACCAGATGGTAAGAAACCTTTCCCTTTGTTTCCTGAGCTGTCCTAAAGGCAGTGTGGCTATGAAGGGAGGGCAGCGGGCAGCAGCGGCCCCAGGCTGGTTGCCAATGGGGGCTTTCGTCAAATAAGTGCATATCTGTCCAATGGCAGTACCAGGTTTCTCACGGTCTGAAAAGTAGGTGATAAATATAGAACAGGGAAAAATAGACAATTCATAAACAAGCCTTTGACTGATTGAGTCTCTGGGTACCGATGGTCAAGCATCATTGTGGCATTGGGGTCAGGGTCTGTACTTCTCTCTGATTCCAAATTCTTTGTAAATTAAGGGATTTTTAAAAATGTCCAGGCGAGATCCAAATGGGGTCTGTAGTTTGCATTGTGCCAGTGAGAATTTCTTATTTTGACAAATGTATCCTGGTTCTATGAGATTAGGAGACTCTCTTGGTTGAAGAAACGCTATACTATCCTTGCAACGTTTTTGTAAACCTAAAATTATTCTGAAATCAAAAGTCTAAATTTTTAAACAAACCAACCGGGGCAATCGCAGACACAAGAGATACAGTGGTGAGCATGCACTGCTCCCGCTGAAACAGAAAAACCGAAAGCGGAGCTACCAGGGCCGTGCGTTTGGAAACGGGCGTTAACGCCACCACTGCGCTTCTTTGTGACCTTAAGCAAGTCACCTAGTCTCTCTTCATTCTATTATTTCAGAGGGGGGGGGGAGGTAATCAGATGGATGTTTAAAAATATAGAGAAATTCAGAATTAGCCACCATCATACCAAAAGTGAAAATGCCATCAAAGCAAATTTACTTCTGCAGCTCTTCTGGTTAGTTGGATGATTTCAGTTCCAGCATATGCAAATATCAAGTCATGTCTAAGAAAACAGGAAACCAGAGGGTGATTACAGAAAGATGGTGTGCCGGAAGTGAAAGTGTGCGTGAAACCATACTGAAAGCATGTGAACTTTGACCTTGGCACTGCACCCTGAGTGTGTAGGGAGAGCCTTTGCTGAGAGGCATGAGAGCATGCTGTTCAAGTGCTTCGGTCAGAAATCCTCCTGAACAGAGTTAAGGATATGCGTTGTGGGAAGGGAGTTTCAGAAATACCTCCCCAGTCATTTATCTCTCTCAAAAATCCAGTCATTCTGAGTTGCGGAGACCCAAGGAGCCAGAAATCAAAAGCCATGGGTTTTGTTTTTATGCTTCATAACAGATGTTAGCTATAAACAAAATTAATTTCAAGTTTCTGGTGTTAGGAGAGCCAAGCATTAAAAAAAGTTCTGGGAGCGGGTTCTGAGTGAAATCGTGCCATGCCTTTGTTATTCAAAAGGATGGATGTCATTTATATTGACTTTATTTACTGTGCCACCTTGATTGTTTTGTTCAATGTATTTTTTATTACACTCTCAGAACTACAATAAAACTTCTTTTGTACTTTCCTTGCTCACCAGGGAAGGGAACCTCTATTGTTTTTCAAGAATCTTAGCCGCAGATTCTTCTGAATGGGCACATTGAGGAACTTAACCCCATGGCTGAGGAGACCCACTATGATACAGGCCCCACCTACCTACCTCAGAGGATTGTTGGGGGGGTAAAGTGGAAGTTCTCTGAAATTCTTAAAAATAATATTGAAATGCAGATGTGTTTATTCATCAAAGAAATGAAGCTTTTCTTGGTGCTTATCATTGTCCCAGGGAAGGAGTAGTATAAAGTCCTAACTGCTCCCAGGAGGTGCTGGGTAAAGTGACAGTTGACCCTACCAGGCATTGGGGTAGAGTGGTCCCTGCTCCCAGGAGACCCTGGGGTCCAGTGGTGAGCACTCTGTAGAAGTCCTCAATCCCGACAAGTGCATGGTCTCAACATGCAGGACTAGGAGCTAACACGGGGTAAGGATGGGGCACCATGAAGCACATGCGTAGCCCCTCCATCATACTTCAGAACCGAGGAAGGCTTTCTGGGAAGGGTGGCATCTAAGCCCTAAAACATGGAGGGGAAGTAGCTGGGCTTTGGGGACCTGGGAGGTAGAAAGTGCAGCTGGTACTGGCGGTGACAGTGAGAGAGACACAGAAGGAAATAAAATAATTTCCCATGACCAGAGCAGAGCGTGAAAGGGAGATTAACAAAAGACAAGCCCTAACAGAGAGGCTGTATCTGGCTCACAGAGAAAAGGAGTCAAAAAGTATGTTAAGGTTTTGTTTGGAATCCTGACCAAGGACAATTGAAAGCCAGAAAGGGTTTTGAGCAAGGCGATGACATGGATGGATTTCCAACTTGATGACATCTTTCTGATGTCCCTGCGCAAATGCAGAGTGATGAGGAGCCAAGTTGGGTGGAGGAGGGCAAACTATGAAACCTTTCAAGTAATGGAAGCAAGAGATGAAAGCGGCCAGGACTGGTGTGGTGGCGAGGGGCTCAGGGAAGAGCAGAGAGAACTGACAGATACGTCTGAGTTACAGTCAGAGGGGCTTGGTGAAAGACTGGATACATTGGGGGAAAGGAGTCGAAAGCCTGGGCAGCTGAAAGGGTAGCACTGCCATTCCGGGGGACAGGACAGAGGGGGCTGGAGCAGCAGGTATAGGGGTGAGGACACTCAGTCCGTTTGGAGGCAAACTGAGCCTGACATTCTGAAAACACACCCAGATGGCGATGTCCAACACACAGTTGGATCTTTCTTGAAAGTCCTCCCTACTTTGGGAATAGACATTTGGACCACATAGAGACCTTTTGAAACCCTTGTTGTTTATATAGTAATCTAATAGAAGCAAGAATGGAGATAGGAGGGTTCGGTTATTTCTTTGGAAAATATGAGAAGGCTCAGCCCAACGCTTGTGTAAGAGAGTAACTCAACCAAAACAGATGAATTTTCAAAAAAGGCTGCGTTTGTGAAAAGAAAAGATTCAGTAACATAGCTAAGATCACGTACCTCGTAGGGACTGGCCGTCATATGGGGAGGAAATAATCGCCCTCTGCAAGGTCCCCTGTCAGAGCCACTCATCCCCTTGAATTCAGAAGAGTCCAGGTGAGAATTGAACCCAAAGTCAAAGAACATGGGCCTTAGTGACTCCCTGGTCCAACTCCCTCATTGTACAGGGGAGGGAGGTAAGGCCCGGAAAGAGTAACCAACCTGCCCACAGCCACGTTGCTTGTTGGTGGGACTTATAGACCAGGTGTCAGCTTGGCTTGCCCTGACCTTTAAACTCCAGCTGAAATCAACTTGACCCCCAGCCCATAGGTCATGGAAAACCCTATGCCACCACTTGCCCTGCCCCCAACTCCTGTGAATTCCTATGGGACTGAAGTTTCTTCCGGTCATCTCTGGTTTGATTTCCAGCATTTGCTCTGTTTCTCATTCTCCACTGTCTTGTGGCTCTTCTTTCACCTTCTCCCCTTGGCACTGAGGCAAGGATGAGGACAAGTCCTTCTTGTTTCTAGACCTCTACCCCCCAATCCAATGATGCCATTCACACAAGGCCACTCTGTGTTATAAGGTTTTACTAACACTTTTAAAGTAACATGGAGGGATATTACATTATAATATAATAGCATATGTATTTTAAGTGAATAATCAACCTTTTAAAAAATATAAGTTTTATACAGTGGAATATTATGCAGCCATTAAAAAGAAGGAAATCTTGCCATTTGTAACAACATGGATCGATCTTGGGGGTCATTATGCTAAGTGAAATGTCAGCCAGAGAAAGACAAATACGAAATAGTCTCACTTGTAAGTAAAAACAACTCGTAAGTACAGAAAACAGATTGGTGGTTACCAGAGGTAGGGATAGGAGTGGGTAAAATGGGAAAAGATAGTCAAAAGGTACAAACCTGCACTTATAAAATAATTAAGTCATGGGGATGACTATAGCTAATAAATACCATAGATGACTGTGGTATGATGACTATAGTTAATAATACTATATTATATATTTGAAAGTCGCTAAGAGACTAGATCTTAAAAATTCTCATCATAAGAAAAAAAGTTTTCTATAGCTGAGTGGTGATGAACATTAATAAGACTTATTGTGATGATCATTTTGTAATATATACAAATATTGAGTCATTATGTTGTATACCTGAAATTAATATGATGTGATATGTCAACTGTAGATCAACATTTAAAAAAAAAATCCCTGCCTTCTTCTGAAAACACACACCCCAACCTGCTACCATCTCAATTTCCATTTCTCAAGCTCTTGCCAACTCCTTCTCCCTCTCCCTGCCCTCTCCACTTTCCTCTTCCCATCAATCTTGAACCCTTGCCTTCCATCCCAAAGGTTGAGCAGGGTATATTCCCGCCCTAAAAAAATTCCTGAGGGAAATGCTAAAATGTCCATTTTTCCCACCCCACTTAGCAAATCTGGCCCTACATTCTTTGCACTACGCCAAATGCCTAGTCCATTTGACTTTGAGAAAGCTCCTCCCAGATTTCTCCGGCTGCCTGCCCCACCTCAGTCTTCCCAGGATGGACCCGTGAGCCCCTCACTCACACAGCCACGCACGGGCCTTGAGGGAGCTGGACCGAGCCCATCCGTGTGCACTGTCATCTCCCAGTTGCGTTCAGCCCCGCAGACTTGGCATGACTGTCTTCACCCTTCAGCTCAGCACTGATTCATTTCGTCTCTGCAAGCAATTTGTTCACTTTTAATTAGGCCCAACTTAATTATTTTGTCGGTAAAAGAAACCAATACAATCTATAAGACAGCATTTAAGTGACGTCACATTTCTGCCTGGAGGGATATAAGAAATGAAATCACGCATTTCATTTTGCCTGCCTCTTACCAAACAAACTCACAAGATTGCCCACATTGTCTTTTTGTTTCCTGAGCTCTCTCGCCTTGCTTTAGGAAGGTACCTGGGAAGCCAGCCTTGGATGCCAGGGAAGGAAATGGGGAAAGGTCGCTTCCACTGGAGAGCAAGTAGGCGAGTGCATAAGTCAGTGGCTTTCCAGGTTTGTCCTTTGGCAACCCCTACATGGAATAACCTGGGAGCTAGTTAAAGGGGCCTATTTCCCACCCCGTGCCCAGACTTTCTGATACAGTGGGTCTGAGTCAGAGGCAGATTTTATACAAAGGCAATCATAAAGAGCATTAACAAGAGAACTGAGCCCTGGCCAGTCTGGCTCAGTTGGTTGGGCCTCACAGGGGTTTGATCCCTGGTCAGGGCGTGTGCCTTGGTTGTGGGTTTGGTCCTTGGTGGGGGCATGTACAAGAGGCAACTAACTGTGTTTCTCTCCCTCCCTTCCATTTTCTCTAAAAGAGAGAGAATGCTGGCATGATATTTCTTACACTGTGGGGAAGTAACTGGCTGCTATGTGAAGACTACATTGGAAAGGGGGCCAGGAAGGATGCAGGAACCAGTTAGAAATCTATTGAGTAGTCCAAGACGAGAAAGGACAATACCTTTAGATTAGATTGAAAGTGGTAAATACTGAGAAGCAGACGGGTTGAAAGACTATTTCGAAAGCAGAATTGAATAGAACTTAAAATTGGCTATAGAACTTACAGATTGATTGGCTATAGCACATAAAGGAGAAACCTGGAAGTGGCTAGGCCATTTCGGTAAATGGAGATGCTATTCACAGACTGAAACCAAAATGGATTTTGGACAGATTCTGAAAGTTTCCGAAATGTTAAAGTTCAGCTACCTAGAGAAGTGGAAATGGCAAGTTAGTTCTGTAGTGTGTTACTCCCACCCAAAGCTAATGAGAGGTCTGAGCTCCAAATCCCACAAAAGGGAGGTCAGCTTGCTGGGTAACTGGCGATGCCCTAAACGCTAATGAACTTGGGGAGCAATGAAGTACAACATAGCCGACTACAGAAATACCTTCTTGTCTGCTTAAAAAATAGTTGTCCTTGAAAATCTGTTGGAGTAAGGCTCTTAAGGCTGAGGAGCTATGAGAAAAACCAATCAGCGATAAAATGCATTCACTCAAAAAGGAGAGACAGAGGCTGAGCATGGCGTGTTGATGATGTGTGAGTTTTGTCAAAATTTACCCTTTGCTCATTCCTTTCCCAGGAAGGATTCCATTTGTTGTATATTTTCATTATTGTCTGCTTCCTTTGGTTAATGTTACTTACGGTGATTGCTGTTTCTTTCTCATTCTCCCCTCCCCTTTCGCATTCGTCTTCACTCCCTCCAGCCTCCAAAGGCGACAGTCCCCACCCCATCCTGTGCAAGGGCCTAGACGCATTTCTTATTCAATATTGTTTCCTCTAGAGGACAACAGCATCTGGCATCCTAATTATCAGACACATTTTGTTAGTCTGTGAATGAGGCGGATCACAGCTCTTTTTCTTCCCATCGGGAAGGACAGAGCACTTTCTGGTGCTTACGAGACTGGCCACACACGCAGCTGTGTAGACCCCAGGGGCTGAGAACCGGGTGAATGGAGGCTCGGAAGTTCCGCCGTCCCCATGGTGTCTAGACTGTCTGAAAACTCCGCTGGAGAATGAGGTCTCTGCTTTGACCCTCTTTTCCCACAAAGGCCTCACTCCACTTCCCTGGGCAGGTCCCCAAAACTGGAAACCCTAGTGAGAGGGAACTTCAAACTGTGATTTTTATATTCTGGCCTACAACCAAATATCTATCCTGGAATCTCTACTGCCACCAATTTAATAATATGTTGTGAGGATAAAAAAGAAGGAAAGAAATGTTACCATATCAATTATGTTGACATATCTTAGGCTCAAAACATTGAAATGGGGGGGGGACATCTTGGATTCTAGTAAATATAGGCTTTCTTTCCTTAAAGGAAGTAAAAAGAAGGGACAGATCCGAGAGAGGAATTGTTCTGTTCCCCTCACCCGTCTCCTGTTCTTCATCTGTAAAACGGGTGTGGGTAAGATGGGCACAAAATTTCATGAAGTGATAGCCATTTTCTCAAGCAAATCTAATCAAATATGTGAGAAAGGCGAAATGAATATGCAACTGATGACAAGATTGTTTTCGTGCAAACCTTTCCTTGGTCCAGTAGACGGCGTGTGGAACGGATAGGAATCTGGTTCACTGAGTTTTATTTAATTCAGGGTTGATGAAAGCCTTTTGTCACTGCTGCTGTTTTGATGCATCTATAGGAAACAAACAAAAACTTGCTAAACACGTCAGCAGCCTTGCACGCGTGGGGAGGGAAGCCTGGAATAATGAAAATGGTGGCGCTCTCTGAGCAGTTGGTGAGGTTTCCAGACCTGGTCTTCAGAACAGCAGAGAGAGGTGCACCAGGCCTATTACAAGGTTGTAATAACAGGCCAACAGTTTTTATTTTAATAAAAAATAAGTCTTGTTAGTACCCATGGGGGGAAAAAAAACTGGTGTGTCAAATCCCTTCATTGTGGATATCAATGCTTTAGCACAAACCCAAAGTTGATATTTTAGCTTTTAAAAAGCAAGTTGACAAAACATACCGCATTTAATGAAATAAATGATATTCAGATATGGCAAAAATTAGAAAAAGGGGATTCAAGAATGATTGCAATTTGAGTAAAACTGATATAATTGATTGATTATACTAACTTCAGATGGTTTTTTCGAAGGTGCTTATTGTTTGTTAACTAGGTGTCTAACAAGAAATCATTTTGTGTGTGTGTGTGTGTGTGCGCGCGCGTACATGCACACATGTGAGATCCACATATTTTGTCCTCAAGACAGAGCGTTTTAAAAGCGCCTGTAGTAAAGGCCAAACTTTTTCAGATTCTAATTCATTCTAATATCAGGATATAGTGTACTACTTACCAAGAATCCAAGTGTAGATTAAATTGTATAGGGTTTTCCCCATAGTCCTGACTAACCGATATGCTTTTTAGAGAACTCTATATCACAGGTGGCAAACACAAGGCCCGCAGGCTAAATCCAGCTCTCCGCCTTGTTTTATCCAGCCTGGCGCCTTGTTTCTACCCGGCAGCAGTGCTGAGCTCTTGTTTAACTGTTAAATAGTTACATTTTTACAGCCCTAAAATTACATTCAGCCCTTTGAAGGCAACTGCGAGGCTGATGTGGCCCCCAGTGAAAATGAGTTTGACACCCCTGCTCTATATGCAGGGAAAATAATTTTTGAGTAACCACTTCTTTCTGCTTTCTAGCCCTCCTTGAGTCTTCTTTCATTTTTAAAGTCAACGTGTTTACTCTGGCCATAGGAACCTTGCAAACGTGACTTCTTGCCAGGATGCTCACTTACTTCTAGACATACATGTGCACGCACACACATACACTGTACGTCAAACACACACATAAACACACAACACAGATACACACAAGCACACACACACACAGAAGACCATCCAGTTACCTCTCCCTCGTCCCCTGACCTCAGCTCAAACCCCACCTCTTCGGGGACAAGGTCACTCCCCTCTATAAGGCAAGCACATTGCACTCCATTCTCCTCTGTGGCACTTACCCTGCTGGTCGGTGAATATCCTTTTATTTCTATGGGCATGTATTTCAAAATCTCTCAGTCTTACTAGAGTGCAAGCTCCAGGAAGAGAGGGGTGGATGTGTAGGTCTTACTTACCAGCTGTAAAACGAGGGTTCTTTCAATAGCTACTTGTTGTTCAGTGACTGACTGGTTGATGGACCCCTAGGAGTAAAAATGGAATTTGCTAATGATGGGGTTTATTAAGATTCATTAATATGAAAAAGGAAGGGCCCTGGCTGGTACTTTGGATTAAGTGCTGGCCTGCGAACCAAAAGGTCACCAGTTCGATTCCCAGTCAGGGCACATGCCTGGGTAGCAGGCCAGGTCCCCAGTTGGGGGGCGTGCGAGAGGCAACCTATCAATGTATCTCTCCCATATTAATGTTTCTCTCCCTCTCTTTCTCCTTCCTTTCCCCTCTCTCTAAAATAATAACTACTTTTTTAAAAAACGAAAGAGAAAGCAACTGGGGTTGATTAGAAAGCAGGATAAAGTTTGGAAGGGAGAACAGGATTTCTCAGCAATCTATAATTAACCCAGTATGTTAGGCTCATGGTCCACCAGGTAGGAATGTCACCCCCAACCACCATCTAGGGGACGTTCTGCCCAAGGAAGATGATGTTGGTGCTGGAGAGGGTTGCCACTTCAAGCCAGAGTCATCTGAGTGTGAACCGGCACAACTAGAGTTTATTATTAGTGGGAGGTATCATTGCAGAAAATGTGAGGAGAAAGCCTTTACAACTGGGAGGGGCCTGGAGAGTCTCTCCAGGCACGCCCCTCCCTTCCTGAAAGCAGTAATAAACCACACCTCAGATAAAAGGGTTACACAATGCCCCTGTGTTTCCTTTTCTATTTTTGGAAAGCAGTCATTTGAGGGGGTGGGAGGGAATGTAGGAGCGGGGACTGAGAAGCTGCCTTCCTGTCACCCCCCTGGGCCCTCTGTGGCCTGTTCAGGTGCGGCTGGGCCAGAGCAGCTCTGCTCTGCTCTGCTCACTTGCCTGCCTAGCACCCTTCAGGACTCCTCCCGCTCGCGGCTCAGGGAACAGCCTCCACAGGCCACCTGGCCCTGGTCTGTGTCTCTAGCCTCAGCCTTCAACACCCTGTGTCCCCGACTCCTGTGTACTCGGCGGGACACCCCTGTGAACTGTCTCTTCCTAGAAACGGCACTACCTGGAACAACCTTCCACAACTGCCCTACCGAGCTAACTCGTATGCATTTCTTTGGGTGACTGTGAAAATAAATAGTTCTTTTTCCAGGAAGTCTTCCCGACTCTGCTTCCTTGTAGTAAGTGTGTCTGTGTGTGTGCACATATGAACATATATATACATACATACAATATAGACATTGTTTTCTGAGCCATTGGGGTGTCTTGCTTCTTTACCCATACTGAATTTAGCATGGATTTCCTAGGAACAAGAACATTTTCTTAAATAACCACCATATAATTATTATAAAATCAAGAAGTTCAGTATTATTAAAATACCATTCCCTAGTCTGCTTTTACATTCAAATCTTGCCCATTGTCCAAGAACATCCTCATGCCCATTCTTAGCTCCGCCTAGTTCAGGGTCCAGTCCAGTATCACACATCGCATGTAGGTGTCATCTCTTTTTATTCAGTCCTCTGCCCTTCTTTGACCTTTGACCTTTGAAAAACACAGGCCAGCTGTTTTATAGACTAGCCCCCCCGTTTGCACTTTTTCAGTGTTTCCCTGTGACTGCCCACAGAGGTGGCGTCATGTCCTTCCCAGTACATCAGCATATCAGGAGGCACAAGATGTCAAGTTACCCAGTCCTGGGGACTCAGGCTTTGATTTGGGGGGAAGGTCGTAACTGCCAGGTTTCTCCACCACAAAGCGATTCTTTTCACCATTATAATTAATAACTGGGGGGGGCGGGGGGGGAGATACTTTGAAACTATGGGAACGTCCCATCAAACTCTCGTCCACTAGTCTGGCATCCAGTTTATATCTGCTTCATTTTTAAAGAAGCTTATTTTTCGTTCTTAATAAAGAATATGATTATGATAAGTGGGCTTTTTAAACCACCCACCTGAAATACCCGCATCTCCCATACCAACCCAGCTTCTTTATTTATGAAGATCTTATCACCTACAATTATGAGAGGTCCCATAGGTAAGGGACCAGCCAAGGCAATATTTCTCATTTGCATTTTCAACTCTATTCAGGAATTTATCTTTTCATTTCCTTTTCTTTTACAATAAAAAAAATCCATAAAAATGACATATTTTTTATAATAAGAAAGAAGGTATATAATATTATTTCTGGCTTGTCAAATGTCATAATACTGCTTTTGGTCACATTATGATGGGCATCTATAATTGCATTTATTTTTTCATGCTTGCTACAAGGACTCACTTAAGACTCTGAATAGCTTCTTATAGCCTTGGAGTCTGTGGACTGAAAATCATTTGGATTGATTAAAGTCATGAGGAGAATTATGATAAGGGTCAGATCACATGGGCACCAAGAAGGGAAAATATTACCATTTAAACTAGAAGTGGGACTTTTTCTCCTTAAGTGAATCATATTTACAATGACAGAAGGGGTAGCTCATTGTACAATTCATAATAGCTGACATTTACTCATCCATTTATTCAAAAGAAAATCATCTTGCTAGCCTACTAGGTAAGAAGCATCATTACATACAACTTGTAACTACAAAGGATATCCTTGAATAGTATCCTTCTGGGTCTTCAGGCAAGCTTTGGCTAAAAGGAACCTTGAGAACTTGCTTAGAGCTTTCACTGAAAGAGCTCAAAAACTGAAATATCCTGGATAACACATCATTCGTCCACCATCTAGAGAAATCGTCTGCTTGACAAGTGCTCGGTTTCAGAACCTCCCGCAGACAGAGTAGAGAGAAAGAAAGGACTCTCCCTCCCCCAACTCCAGACAACCAGGTGAGAGAAAGCCATCTGGTGTTCCTGGAACCCCATACAGCACTTCCCAGTCACCCCGGGCCCCAGTGTCCTAGAGAATAACCTCTCTCTTCTGTCCCACCTATCACTGTCATTTCACGTTCTGGCCACAAATGGGGTTCTCCAAAATATCAATATCAGAAAATTTTGGAGCTGAAGAAAACCTAAAGAATAAATACCTTTCCCTTTAAGACATATCTCAACTTACTTTTACACACTGTCCAATTTGTTCCTCACAAAATGCTTGTGCAGAAACTGAAGACCAGCCAGGTGAAGGGAGAGTTCAGAGACAGCAATGAACCAGAGCTAGAATTCTGACCTCTGGGGTCACAGCCCATCAGACTGGTGGCCATCACTAGGTCATCAGAACCCCACCCTCTTAAATGCTTTCATGGCATTTATCCCTGTATTAGTTGGGTATTATTTAGATGATTATTTGCTCCATGTCTCTCACCCTAGAGCAAATATGGATGATGGGGATTGCACCTACTTACCTCACGTTGTGTCCCAGAATCTTCCTTGGGTGGGTGGGTGCACAAGGGATGAGCCAATACACCACGTGCATGTATTTCTTCTGACCGTAGCGACTTCTCATGTGTTTCCAGACCGTAGCCTGCTGCAGGAAATGGCCCTCTCGGTGGACTCATCCTGGCCCCGGTGGCAGTGGCGACTCAGAGATGACCACCTCCAGCATCCATCTGAAGCCACACCGCTGCTGTCCCCAGAGAAGGGGAGGCAGAGCTACAACCTGACACGGCAGCGGGTCGTGTTCCCCAACAACGACACATTCCACCGGGACTGGGCAAAGGTCTCCAGGAGATACTCCGGCAACCGGATCTGCACGACCAAGTACTCACTCCTCACCTTCCTGCCCCAGAACCTCCTGGAGCAGTTTCACAGGTGCACACGCCCTTGGCGAGCAAAACTCACTGTGACCAAGTATCTGCCGCTCAGAGAATCTCAGAGATGTGCACCATGGGCCCCCCCTTTTTTAGTATCCAAATGCATGTACATTGAGAAAGAAGCCATATCATTCATTCGATAAGTATTTATAAACATTCTACTCTGTGTTAGGCCATGTGTTGAGTTCTAGAAATACATGAGGGGGAAAAAAAAAGACCATCCTGAGTATATCATCCAGTGAAAGAGACATTAGTTTTACAAATTATATAAATAGATGTAAAATGATAACCCAGATAGGTATTTTCAAGGAAAGATATGTGGTGCTGCTGGAGCAAGAGGGAAGTCTGGCCTAGTTCGGAAAGACAGGGAAGACTTCCAGGAGGAACCGGTGATTGAAGTATAACCATCATTTCTTCGGAAAGAAGAGGATGCGTTAACTCGGTGGAAAGAGGCAGAGAGAAGTCGGGGAAGGGGGCCAGGAAAATGTTTCTACAGATGGATCTTCATGTGCAAAAGCCCTGTGGCAAGGAGGAGCAAGATGCACCTGGAAAACTTGAAAATGCAAGCCACTCTTTTTAGGATAATATATGCAAAAATCGCCTTTTAATTATAAAGCAAAACATGCACTTAGATATCAGCCTAAATTTTGTAATTATTATTATAAGATACCATTTACTAAGCAACCACCATGCTCCCAAACCTTCCGTTGTATACATAAATGTGACCCATGTACTAAGAACCCTTTAAAGTAGGCAACACTATTCTCATTTTACACAAGACAGAACATTCTCAGAAAGGTCACACAGCGAGTAAACAGTAGGAGCCAAGTTTGAATCTGGATAGATTTGGCTTCAAACCCCTTTCCGTGTTGTTCGAGGTGACGCTGAGAAAGAATGTCACTTGAGTCGGAGAAGGGTCAAGGGTAGGGGAGGAATAGGGTGGAGAGGGTATTTTTCTTCTCCGTGATGCTCACTCACACCTTGCTCGCCCCTTGCAGGTGGGCCAACCTCTACTTCCTGTTCCTGGTGATTCTGAACTGGATGCCCGCCATGGAGGTTTTCCACCGGGAAATCACCATGTTACCACTGGCCACTGTCCTGTTCATCATCATGGTCAAGGACGGCATGGAGGACTTCAAGAGATACCGCTTTGACAGAGAGATAAACTGCTCCCACATCCAGATATATGAGAGGTAAGGGGAATCACTCTTCTGTGTTCTCTCTTGCAAGTCAATTATGTAAAATCATCAGCACTCTCAAAAGACTGGTCTCTCTTCTCACGTATTTTCTTAAGTTCACATAATTTCAGTGATTCTCAAAAGGGCAATTTTTCCCTGCAGGGGACATTTGACAGTGTCTGGAGACATTTTTGTTGCTACTTTAGGAAGGAGGCTGCTACTGGAATCTATCTAATGGGCAAAGGCCAAGGATAATGCTAAATAAACATCTTACATAGATGAGACAGCCCCCCCTCACGACAAACAGTTACTATCCAACCCAAAATGTCAATAGTGCTGAGACTTAGAAACCTTAATTTAACTTGTGTAAACACTCATATAATTAAACACAAGGAAGTTATATTATTAAGAGTAGGGCTAAGAAGTCCAGTGTTGACTGGATCATCTCAGGAGACCAAGTTTAGGAGCAGATCTTTGGGGGGTAACAAGCAGTGTCTCCCAACCAGAAATTAAGTACCATTTTTCAAGCATCCGAGTCTCTTGATTAAAAATCCTTGCTTTTAGAGAACTTAATCAGGTAGGTTTTAGGACCCAGAGTTGGCACACCTGTTCCCAGCTGCTGAGGGTGGAAAAGAAAGATACCTGTGGGTGACTGGTGACGTCTGTCCACATTCCAGAAGGTGGAGTCTCAGCAGGTAGGAGGAAGTGGCCTGGCAAGTGCACACCTGTCCTTTGCAAACTCTTTCTTTCCTTGTTAGATTTCTCCCCCGGTGTTTGTACACCAGCTTTTTGTTTTTAATTTGCCTTTAAAAAGGAGAGAGAAGTTTCGTGCAGAGAAGGGAGGTAAAAGATGTCAGAGACATGACTCGCTGGTGGCTGAACAATGGCACTGAACAGGGAAAAACCTCTTCTGCATGGAGCTCACAAGCCATCCCGTGAGAATTAAAGACACGGGACTGAGCAGAGATGAGAAAGGAAGAAGGGAAGAGAAGGCGGAAGAAGAAAGAAGACAGGAAACGAGTGGTGGTCTCCAGCCTGCCCTTTGAAGGAGGGTCCCGCAAAGAGAACCCCAACAGGCACTACTGCGGGAACCAGATTAAGACCAGCAAGTACACCGTGCTGTCCTTCGTGCCCAAGAACATCTTTGAGCAGCTACACCGGTTTGCCAACATCTATTTTGTGGGCATCGCGGTTCTGAATTTCGTCCCCGTGGTCAATGCCTTCCAGCCCGAGGTGAACCTGATACCGATCTGTATCATCCTGGGGGTCACCGCCATCAAGGATGCCTGGGAAGACCTCCGGAGGTACAAATCCGATAAGGTGATCAATAACAGAGAGTGCCTCGTCTATAGCAGGTAACGTGAAACACTTCGGCTCACCTGGGGGGCCCAGCTCTGCTCTGCCTGTGGGTGCTACCCCTGTAGCTGCTGTGTGGAGAAGGGGTAAGGAGGGAGAGAACATCACATTACCTCAGTGGAGCTGTTCAGTTCTTCCCAGTGAAGACTATGGTGTGAAACCAAAAAACAAAACAAAACAAAACAGTAGAGGCTGGACTCAGATACTTTTTAAAATTAGGAGGTCTTTCTTAGATGGCATGCTCTTTGCTGTTTCAAACGTGTTTAGTATTTAAGAATCTTGCATACATGCTCACCTATCCTTGGTCCTGTGTGGCCATGAGCACAGTGGCGCGGGTTGGACACCCTCCAGGGCAGGAGGCATCGCTGTTGGCTGGGGGAGCTACTGGCAGAGAGTCGTATTAGGAGAAGTGGCATCAGAGACTCCACGCCTGGGCTAAACGCCGTCCCTGTCACTAGAGAAGTGCGTGACCTCAGGCGACTCGCTTAATCTCTCTGAGCCTCATTTTGTCATTTGTAAAATCGGAACACTTCCCTGGGGTGGTCACGATAATTGCACAAGGTAATCCTTGGAAAGCGCTTAGCACGATGCCTAACGTGTCATGAACGCTGCAATGGGTTTGTTTTTAGAGTGTAAAACTCCTATCAGCTCCATCGTCAAGCCTGCCCTTCGGCTTCCTCTCTGACGTTGTCCCAGCCAAAGTAAAAGCTGCACACCACCTGTCTTGCTGCCACATTATTTGTTATTTTATATGGGTCATTGCTTTACAAAGGTTCCACCAGCACTTGACCGGCCTCAGGTGTTAGGGAAAGGACATGCTCATGGTCAGGGAGGGAAGAGAGTAGAGTTATCATGTGTCTCAAGTGTGTGCCGGCTCGCATGGGCTGGAAGAAAGCGAGGCCACCGAGCCTGGGCTCACAGACGGGCTGCCCGACCGAGGGCTCTCTGGGTCAGCAGCCCATGCTTAGATGATGGACTCACTAGCGGGTGAGGGCGTGACGTCTTGGCGAATCAGGAGAATGTCTCGCCCAAGGAGCACTGTCTGTCTCACGTTTTCCCTCTGACTTTGTCAACTGTAATTCAGCACGAGTTCCGCAGTGGCTCTGGTCATTCTCGCTTCAAGGTGTGTGCTGCAGCTGTACGAGCAGGGACTGCGTCCTTCTGAGGAAGGGTCCTCGCCTCGTGGAAGGGAAGGAGACCCGTTTGGAGTTGGCTGGTGAGAGGGTTGCTGAGCCAAACTCCATTTGGAAAGTTGTCACCAGGGAGGCTTCTCACGCAGGTGACGCATGTGTCTCCAGGTCACCCCAAGAGGCTCCGTGTCCTCTGTCAGCTTCAGATGAGCTTCGGGTCTCCATGCGGGCAGGACCACACCTGCGTCTAAGAAACTGAATCACAAGGCTTTAGTTTGGGTTTGTGGTTGTTTTCTCAGCTGGGCCTAATTGTCCTGAATGTTGCTGGCACAACCTAGGGCTGAGATTGAGTCATCGCTCTCCTGTGAATAAGGAACGATAAAGAGAGGGGAACTAACTGTGGGGGTCAGACGTCTTTCTTTGACAAGGCTGGCTTTGTAGAAAGCATAGCTTTTCTTCTGTCATCGATCCACCCGTCACTTTTTGTTCCCTCCTTTGTTGTTATTTTCTTTCTTTCTTCACCCCCCTAGCCCCCCTATTAGAGAAGCTAGTGAGTCTGGAAGCTGGTTCCAGGGAGGAATGCACATGGGCCTCAACTAGCCTGGTCCTGTCCTCCCTGCCCTGCCAGGAATCCTGTCCGAAGCATCCCAGAATAATGGGCCTGTTCTTCGGGATGATGTCAGGGCGGATCAGACCACAGGCTGGCCTGTGCAGGGTACTGGCCCAACAGAGACTGGATGGCTGTAGTTCTTTCCTCAGAATAACTTCCAGGACGGCAGAAGGCCTAGGTGGTAACAATCCCAGCAAGAAGAGACATTCGTCCACAGGCTCACTGGCGGAGAGGGGCATTCGGGGTTTTGTGACAAAGTCTATTTAGTGGAAAAATAGGGACAGAGAGATGCATCTGAAGAAAGACATCCATGGCAAATATGTATATATGCTGGCCCTCCTGCTCCATGGTCCATGAAAGACTAAGAAAAAGTACCGAGTAAAGAAAACTATTCATCATTGATTCACTCGGTGTTGGTACAGACTTACTGAGCCTTGGGGATATTTGTTAATATTTCTTACTTTTTCCAGGAGAGCCAAATAATTGACTACAGGGACTGGAAGGAAATTGAATAAAATGGACTGGATACAAACAGGAAAGCCGTATTTGCGTGTGTGTGCTTATACATGGCAAGTGACACTTGGCCTCAGCGATAGGTGGCAGTAGAGAGTGGTGGGGACTGTGGCAAGGGGGTGGGGAGCATGCATTCATCTCAGGAGGCAGAGATGGCCGCTCAGCTGCAGCTGGTTACCATGTGGACGTACAGGGTGGGGCAAAAGTAGGTTTATAGTTGTGAGTACACAAAACAAAGTTCATTCTTTAATTATTTATTAATGACTGTGTTATCTTTCGATAAAAACAACTATAAACCTACTTTTGCCCCATGCAGTCGAGGGCTAATGTTGCTAGATTGCCTGAGTTTTATTAAGGGAGCTAGAATTAATATTTTTATTTGAAATAACCTGCTTTTTAAATGTTGGTAACTGACTGATTTTTCTCAAATACTTCAGACCTATTTTATTTGACATAAAGTTACGTTTCCTGGGAGCTCCCTACTTTGCAGCCTTTGCTTTACGGTATCCTAGGAATCTGGATTCTCGAAAAAGAATTATTGGATTCTTCTTTTGAGATTTATCTTCACAGAGGGAACCTCTTTACCCCTTTGGGCAGAGGGGGTGTGGTCTAGAAGTGAGCAGGCAGACCTAGGAGTCAGGGAGCCTACCCTCTCGGCCCAGATCTGCAGCTCACTGCTAGTACAGTCAACTCTTCGACAACGTGGTTTGGAGCTGCAAAGAGATTCATGTGTAAATGGAACCACACAGCTCAGACCCATCACTGATGTAATGGCTTAGAGAAGTCATTTAAGTCTCTGGGTCTCAGTTTGCACTTTTGTAACACTTTGGAGTCAGACTAGATCTTGAGCTGGAGATAAACACTGTGAAAGAACAGAACCCACAGCCAAATAAACTTGGGAAAAGGTACAACCATGCTCATTAACACAATAAAAGTTCCGAGAGACCCTTGATGATGACCCCTGAGTTAAACCAACTTTGTTCAACTCAGTTGTGTCTGTTGAAATGCCTTCTGCTCAAAGCAGCAGAAAGCTCAACTCAAATGAGTTTAAACAACAAAGAGACTTCTTGGTTTAAGTCACTACAACCATGCTGAGGTGGGCAGGTGATAAGGCAAGGTTCAGTATGTACCCTAGACCCAACACTTAGCTGTCCTTTTCATTCAGTCCCCTTTATGTCATCTTTATCTTCAGGCAAACTTCCCTCATGGTGATAAGATGGCTGCAGCAGCTCCAGCCTTCACCTCTACATGTGATAATTCACAAAGGGAAAAGAAAGGCACTCTAGAAGCACTCTTGGAGGCCAAGTCCCTCCTCACACCTCAGTGACCACAGAGGGTCACATGCCTGTCCTTGAATCTATCTCTGTGACCAGGAGATGGGCATATGCTAATTAGGTTCCATCTGAGCCACAGAGTTCTACGTGCAATCTGCTTCCCTGAAAGCACATGAGCATCCCAGAGAAGATAAAAAACCCAAATGGAGAGAGGGAGGGATATATTTTCTGAGAGAAGGGTGAGCAGATGTTAGAGAAGCTACCTCCATGTTCTCAAAATTATCACCTTATAGAATATTTGAGTTTAGTCTTTTTATAAATTGTTTTCCACATGTTAGCAGGTAGGAACATACACACTTTGGGACATTCCGTACTGCAGATTCCTAGAGTCCTTCAAACTCGGGAGTGAATCAACTCTATGAAAAGCCCCGGGAGAGGAAGCTGGGAAACGCTAGATTGTGTTAGTTGTTATGTTAACTGACGGATGCCCGATGGCACTTCCTTTTGTCAAATATTGATGATACATAACAGGACGTCAAACGGAGAATACAAGATCCGAGAGGATCGTTTTTTTCTGAGAAGCCACATAATAGCTTGTATCTCAATCACTAGCTCTATCCATTTTGTCTCACATTCACACATCTGAGAAACTGATGTCCTTTTTTTAGGTTGTTTTCATTTTTGTGCGATTGAATACTAGGGCCCTTCACATTTTGCTCAACCTAATCCCATGCATCATCCAGCCTGGACGTGTTTAGACTGTGAGGGAATCTTTTTGCAAACACCAGAAGCCTTGTTAACAGACTTACAATCCTGTTAGAGCATTTTCTTTTAATACAGCAACTGTGCTTGTGGTCTAAAGGTGACCCATTAATCAGATTTATGGAATGACTTCAAGGAGAGATTAGCTTCAGAATTGTATTAGCTCTGTTTCTCCCAGGGCTCAGTTTAATGAATCTAGGGAAAAAAAAATACCCAGCAAGAGAATTTTTTCATCCAGCTTAGTAAATTTTTATTTGTATTCAGAAAACAGGCAATAAGGAAGCAGGAGTGGAAACCAAGAGAATCCAGGACGATTTTTGTATTTTGTATATTGTCACGTAGCAAAAGTGCTTAAAGGGCCAGGCACTCACTCATTCATCTGTTTAGCAAGTATTAATTCAGGACCGAGCACGTTTGCACCGCCACAGGCCCTGTGTGCCCTCCAGGGGCTCCCAGTGGTCCAGGGGTCAGGAGGAATTTGTAAACAGCTGCAGTGGCCCACGTGCTTTGGTGGCCCGTGTACAAAGGGCCGTGGTCAAGCGGGGGACATGATGACCCATCTGCACGTGAGGAACGTGAAGGCGCGGGAAGCCCTGAAGAGGTGACCTTCCAGGAGGCATGGAAGGGAGAGAGGATGCACAGCGTTTCACCCCACACAGGGAGCACCTTTCAGCCCCCAGCCTGTTCACGTGTCACCTAAAAGTTGTGCACGTGGCTTGACGCCGCTATCCCAAGGACCATGGTCAAAAAATATCAGAAACTGAGAAGAATGATTTCAATGAGAAATTCTTAAACTCTGACTCTTACTAAGATTTGGGAACTGCCTTTTCTGCCAAGTCAGGCAGCTTCTGTAACGTAAAAACAACTGCAGGTGCTGCAGGTGCTGCAGGTGAGAGGCCGGTCTTCCGTCTGCCCGCATGGCCCTGAGGACTGGCTCCCTGCGGGAGAAGGACGGGCCGGCCTGCCACCTGTTGTGTCGGTACAGCAGCTGCCTTTCTTGCCAGGGCCCCATCGGAAAGCCTGAGAGTGAGGACACCAGAGGTCCTGATCCCGGTCTGTTGCTAATTAACCACAGGACCTGAACAAAGCCACTTGAGCAGTTGGGACCCCGTGTGTCTCATCTTCAAGTGGTGATCATAATAATCTCTCCATGTTATATTTTCTGAAAAGGGGTAGGTGGTCTATTTTATTAAAAGGTGTGCAGATGACATGCAAAAGGGCTTGAAAAGAGCCCAGCTGTAGACATGAAGTATGCAGTGCACTGCAGCGTGAAAGGAGGACAGGCAAAGCAGTCTCAACAACGGCATTTAAAACGTGACATCTTACTGGATGCTTGGCATCGGGGACTTGGACGTCAGACCTGGGGTTATCGCAGAACTGCCACTTACTAAATGTGCAGACATATAGAATTGCTTGATCCCTTGAGCCTCCATTTCAACATCTGCATAATGGGTACAATACTAGGACCTTTCTGGTGGCTTGAATGAGATAATCCTTATAAACCATTTATGCACCCTACCTATTAGCACTAGGTAATTTTTAAAAATTTGTTCCAGGCACTTCAACTCTAATTTTATCAATGGCAGTCCCAGTCTGAGCCTTCCTCTTTCTTGCTACATTCCCCATATGTACAAGGGAGGAATTGCTTCTTTTATTAGGAAAAAGCAAGGACATTCACAGAGCCACATTGACAGTGTGCAGGGTTTCAATGTTCTAAAAGGAAAAACCTGTGCTCTGCTCTCTCATTTCTCATCTATTCCAAGGACAGAATTTAAAACTGGAGTTCAGGGAATCCCACCGGAGCCTGGATCTCCTCTCCTCCCGGGCCCTGCCCTTTCCACGCCACACCTGAGCACACACACACCAAGGTTTAGATCCAGCAAGGGATGTGGGTGGCCTCATCCAGCCCAGAGCCTAATAAGCACGTTGTTCAGCCCAATTTCTAACATTGAGTGTGCGTTAGAATGTCATGCTTGTGCAGCTACCCATAAAGCAGCTGTTTGGACCCCATGCTGCTATTATTTCTTCTGAACCACAGCTCTCCAGGAAACCCAAAGGAGATGCAATGATGGACAGGGTGGAATTTAGGGTTTGCCAGGGCCATTCTAGCATCTAAATACAATCACACATTCATTTTCACCCTAAAATTACATCCTGGCTTGCTGCAAGTATTAGATGAGATGATGCATGGAAAATGCTTAGTACAGTGCCTGGCATTGAGGAGCACTCAGAAAATGTTAGCTAACATTATTGCTAAGGAGATTTCTGTGACCTTGATAGTCAGAAATCACCTTGAGCTTGACTCAAGGAGAGTAAGAAAGAAAGGCTAGGGTTTAGAACCACAGGAGAGAAAACAAATTCTTTGCCACAGGACTGGACTGCAAGCTGTAAAACATAGCAAAGTGGGCCTGGGGGAAGAATCTGAAAAATGCAGACAACAAAGCAACATCAGTGTCATTTGAAGCATGACGGTGAAAAGCACCACTGGCTGGACACAGTAGACCAGCGGGCCATCGCGTCCATCCCACAAGTCTTTGGTCTGCCTCTGGCACCAGCAAACTAGGCTCCCCTCAGAAGTGTTAATTTTGCAAGTGCCGCCCTCCGCCCACTGCCTCACCCTGTGCTCACAGGAGGCCATAAACCATTCGGGCCAATTCAGCTTGTCATTTCAGGATGGGATGCATTAGGCCTTCCCCGAAACCCCGGTGGGTGCAAGAGTCGTAAAACAAGAATTCAAGTGTCACCAGAGCTCTGCACTTGTGTCAACAGGCCTGATTTGTATTTTAGCGGGTGAGGATTTACAGCCTCTGTTTTGCCATTAAGGAGCACACAATTTCCAAGAGCGAGGCTGCTGTCCTCCACTCCTCCTCCTTGACGCCTGTGACACCAGCTTCTGACACTTCATCTGCTCTGTGGCTCAGTCCCACACAGAACCAGGAGACCAGGATGACCCATGAAGCTCTTACGCTGTCACTCATACGTCCTGGTAGACACACCTATGTGACCCTCCATAAGTTAGATCAGCTTTCCGGGCCTAAGTTTTTCATCTGTGAAACAGAGGTAATGGTAACAACAGAAGTTGTTTCATTGTCACATAGCTAAATGGTCATATAGGTTAAGTGCTGGGTTCATGACTGGCACTCAATATATATGAGCTTATTATATTTATTCCATTAGGTTAGATTGTGTATTATATGATATACATTATCTGTATTATGTCATAGTAGATCACATTATCATATATTATCGTTATTGGAAGTTTCCACTGATGAGTCCCTAAACAAGAAGAGCTAGATTGGGTGTTAAAATAGCTAAAGGTTAGCAAAGCTCTTTTTCTGCTGCCTCGTGTTCAAGACAAATCTTCTCTTATGCTATTGGCTAGGAATTTTATAGTTTGCATTTTACATTTATGTCTGTGATCCATTTGGAGTTAATTTTTTAGAAGGGTATAAGGTCTGTGTCTATATATATATATTTTTGCGTATAAATGTTCAGTTGTTCCAGCACTTTTGTTGAAAAGGCTATCTTTCCCCATGATATTGCCTTTGCTCCTCTAAGATCTGTTGACTCAATTTTTTAAAGATTTTATTTCTTTATTTTTAGAGAGAAGGAAAAGGAGGGAGAAAGAGAGGAAGAAAAACATCAATGTATGGTTACCTCTTGCACACCCCCTACTGGGGATGTGGCCTGTAATCCAGGCATGTGCCCTGACTGAGAATCAAGCCAGCAGTACTTTGGTTCTTAGGCCCACGCTCAATCCACTGAGCTACACCAGCCAGGAAGAAGTTTGTATTTATTGAGCACTAGGGGCAAAGCCCTGAGCTCAGTACTCTACCTGTGTCTTGTCGCCAGTCCTCTGAGGCAAGTACATGTATTACCTTCCATTGGAAAAAGCAGAGGCACGGAGAGGTGAAGTAACTTGCCCAAGGTCGCACAGGGAGTGAGCGGAGAAGCTGGGCTTCAAGCCTGCTCTTAATCCCTACACTGCGCTCATCCTCCCTGACTCTCCCCTTTCACCCCGGGGTAGCAACACTGCCCGTTCTGGGCTTGACATTGAAGCTTCCTGAAGAGCAGCCCAGGTCAGCACATCATCCTCCGTTGAACAAAAAGTCCCACAGGCAACTAATCCCGATAAAGTCCCTCTACTCCAGTTCCTTGAAACCCTTTCTACAAAACCCACGTAGTTGAGAAGTGAAGCCTTAGGCATCCTCTCCTCCCCCACCCCTTCCCCTTTTACCTGCTTCCCTACAGTATCCAGTTGGTTACAAATCTCTTGCTGTTTATTTACCACTTAATAAGCTCTATGGCCTCTCAGAAAGCCATTTAACGCCGCCCCACTCAATTTCTCCTGGAGGCAGAATCTGCCAGATGGAGTCTTCATCCCGAGCCACATTGATTTGTCTTATTTTTTAAACATCAGTGAACATTCCATGAAACTAAAATAGCAGTCAGTTCCCAGGTGTGGACTCACTGAGCAGGGAGGTGATCCAGAGTGTGTGGACGTGTCCACTGGGCCAGCAGTTCCACACGGGCTGGATTAACAAGGGGATGACTTCCTCAGGTGGCTGGAGCCAGCAGCTGGCCGTGTCCGGGTGTCACTCAACTCAGGAGCTTGCGGCTTTTCCGTGTCAGCTGCGTTCAGCCACTCATCACTTCCTCTGGCTGGACCCCCTGGGGCTGCGCATCCTCGCCTTTTCCACAGTCACGCTCTGGACAGTTGAAAAGACAAAGCGGACCCTGAGGATCGGGAGATCAGCACAGAGGGGCCCAGTGCTCAGGCAATGCTCTGGATGTCTCCGTGTCTTTATCCCTAAAGTTCCTACAAAATTTGACTCTGATGTCATAACACAGCCATATTGGGGTTAATGTAAACATGACTCTTTCAATTATGTGCCTGCTAATTTACTCAGCCATATTCCCTAAACCCTCCCCCTCAAAAACGCACATCATTAAGAACCAACATTCCCCAAATCACGTTGGTCTCATGCCTTCATTACTCCCAGACACACAGGACAGGCTGTGTGCCTGGAGGTAGGCATGCCTCTGTTGGGGAAGCACAGCCTGCAGGTGGGCATGCCCAGCCTGGAGCAGGACTGAGAATGTTCCTTCACCACCGCATGCCATCCTAAGGAAGAGCAGGTTACATCCAAAGGAAAAACAGACTGGTCGGACTTACAGCTTCCTGGGTGGCTCCATTGTTGTGTGATACCTATCACTGTGGCCGCAATTGACAAGAAAACTCTCCAGCCCAAATCATAGAGGTGACTATTCATAAAAATGTGTACCATGAGCTCATCCCCGTAACCTTCCATCTTCCGCCACCTTAATAACCCACATTCCATAATAAGTAGCGCAGTCCTTGGTAAGAAGGGGAAAGAATGAGATTCAATGTCCGTCGTTGAAGGTGCGCTCACCTTGCCGTTGATAAGCCTGCATCTGCTGCACCCCCAGCTGGCATTTGCAAAGCTGACCCGTGTGCTCTGAAAGCGCTGGTAGTCAGGAGGCTGCTCCCAGTTAGATGTGTTCTCTAGTGAAATCCGATCTCAGATACCAGCTGGAATGCTGGGATTACAGCAATCCACCAAGTCCCCGCCACCCCCAAAGGCATTATCCGATAGGACACAGAGGTCAAACAGGGAGGGTAGGGAAGAAGGTAGACAAGTTGAAGGATAAATCTTTGTTCCTTGGAGCAATTTTGCTGTTGATATTTAAGGATGCTTTTTAAAAGCACACTCTCACAAAGGGTAGCAGGGAGGCAATAGAGAAAGCCATAACCCTTTACCCTGTAAGATTTCTTTTCACGTAGAAAGTGTGGGCCGTTCTGATTCCTTTCAGCAGTGCTCCCTTTAAACTGTTCTAAAGAAAGACCCGTCGTGCCCTGAGTCCTTCTCTCAATGAATTATTTGACAGCAACGGTGACACTCCCGATGGAGGCGCATCCACCCTAAATACACCCATAAATGGATGCATGCGTTTCTGAAATCACGCTGAGAAACAGTCTAGGGTGGCTGTTCCTCTTCTTCACGTAGAAAAGAAGGGATGTGAGGGCAGAGAGGAAGCGTAAAAGAAGCTGAAGAATGCTTAAAAAGCCGTGGCGTGCTTTCCCACGAAGAGAATCATCTCCAAAACCCTGCAGGTGCACTGCTGCCACTCCTCAGACATGGTCTCCACAGCTAACTGAGTGGTGCTGCCCCTGGGTGGCTCCAACCAGGACACTGAGCTCCCGGGACCACGGGCACTTCCACAGAGCTCTGTGGGTCTTAAAGGTTGCAAGGCTGCACTCCGGCACTGCGGCCCGGATTGCTTTGTAGACGCTGAGATCTCCCCTCGGCCTGCCAAAGGGAAGCACATTCATTTCAGGGACTGTGAGAGAGTCTTCTGCGAGGGTCTTTTATGACAAGGAAAAGAGGGTCCTAGGAGGACTTGCCTGGGGTTCTGCAGAGGGCCCCAAAGCAGGAAGGCAGACATCAAACCCCTCAGGGATGTTTGTGAAGTCAGAGGAGAAATGGGACGTTCCAGTCATGCCTCTCTCTCTGGAAGAGTAGGCTTGACATGCCCAGGGCAGCCTGGATTCCAGTAGGAACAGAAGCAGTAACACGCCCAGGGGGAGCGCTCAGCATCAGTAGAGAAAAACAGCCAAGGAGAGCCTGCCTCTCCGGGCCTGGCAGGGCTCAGAGGCCTCCAGCTGCCATCCCGCTGGGCACCATTAAAACGACCCCATGTGGACTATTAGTTTGTCTCCAAGTCCCACGTTTAAAGAAGGACATTTCTACGTGCCACTGGAGGCAGAAGAGTCCACACCCCCAGGGCAGACCTTGAAACCGAGTCACACAAGAACAACCGCCAGGCACTTGGGAAGTTAAATTCAGCTTGACACTCCCCAGAGGCTTCTTGGGACACCTGATGGATGCCTTAAGTTATTTTTCAAATGGTAGAAGGTGGGATGGATCCAAGTACCTGGGAGAGCAGAGCTAGCTCCATGTTTGGCTAAGGAGAAGGAAGACTTTTTGAAATAAGAGCTCCTTGGAGTGCCGTGCATAGCCTTGGGGAGTAGCGAGCCCTTTTGCCAGTGTGGACACGCCGAGGCCGGCGTGGGACCTGGGAGGAGAGGGGGCGTGTTTCTGAGGAGGGAGGCTACCCCAGCAGTAAAAACTGTGGGATTTGGTATCTGCTGACCCCAGGCTCAGGTTCCAGCTCCGTTTTTGTTTTTTTTTTTTTTGTAAGACCTTGAGAAATTGTTCTTGGGTCCTCAATTTCCTCATTTGTACAATGGGTACAACAGTCTCTACTCCAGTGGGTTATTATGCTAGTAAATGAAGCATACTTAATTAGCACCTGAACCCGGCACAGTAGAAATGACAAGTTTGTCCTTATCACTGCCACTGCTATTATCTGAGTTTAATGAATCGGGTGGGAAGAGCACGTATTTAATATCCTTTGGTTTCTTCAGTCCTCTAATTCTGCGATCGCTGTGGGTTCCACCCAAAGTTTCTGGTGCTGTTCTCCTAATACCCCGATGGCCCCGAGTTTTCTGTTTCAGAACCACTCGGATCTTCCCAGACAGTGGCCTATACCCTCAGCTTTCCCACAGCCACTCTCTTCCTGCAATCAGAAACAGTCTTTCCTGTACCCCCGGGTCCTGTGACCCTGCTTTCTACCGTGATAACTGGCTATTGTGTGGAGAGATGTATATTCGGAATACATGCTCATGTGACTGTATAGTCACCATCTGCTTTCCATTTCTCCCCCGGTAGGAAGCAAACCTGAACACAGTACCCAGTCAGCAGCCAGCAGTCAATCAAAACTCCCAATGATCCTAAGGATGGATCTTTCATGGGTGGGATTCTACGGATCATGCTTCGCTTTTCTAGAGAGATTCTGGTGGTGGTCGTTGGGGGCAAGGGATAATTCAGAGCAGCCTGGCAGCAGGCTGACTTGTCTAAGTATGGGTAGGGCCTTCCTCCTTTCACTCATGGATTTTCTGGAGAAGCTTAGGACTCACTCTGACCCTGTCTTTCCCCCACCCAAGGAAAGAACAGCGCTACGTGCAGAAACACTGGGAGGATGTGCGTGTGGGGGACTTCATCCAGATGCACTGCAATGAGATCGTCCCGGCCGACATACTGCTCCTCTTTTCCTCGGACCCCAGCGGCATCTGCCACCTGGAAACCGCCAACCTGGATGGAGAGACGAACCTCAAACAGAGGCGTGTGGTGAAGGGCTTCTCCCAGCAGGTAGGGCTTGTTCTAACATCTGCAAGGGTAAGGTCAGAGGGAAGAAGCACGCCAACTCCACCAGAAATCTGACCTTAATCTGGTGGGTGGAGGGGAAAGTGGTGGCTGCCTCCTTTCCCAACCACTTGGGTACAATCTTCCTGGCAGCCTCTGAAATGGGTGTCATCCCCTTATCTCACTGGAGGAAACGGAAGTCTGGGAAAGTTAAATAACTTGCTGAAAACCTCTGAGTTTCTAAATGAAGACCCAGCCTGTTCATCGGATGAAACTATGCTCTCCTCTCTAAACCCAGGAGTCTAGTATCTGTTCCCCTGGGGACCAACCCACTTTTCTGTGTTTAAGCCCTGCTCATCCTGCTCAGCTCAACTCCAACGACAATCTCTCCCTTCACAAATCTCCTCTGGTATTCCTTCAACCCCAGCACGAACGGCAATTAGTTGTCATTAACTGCTACCATTTGTGTGTATTTTACTTTCTCAAGAGGCTTCTCTGAAGCCTCTTTGAGGACAGAGAGCAATCATTGACACTTTTGTTGAATCCCCGCACATACATGCATGGGACCTTGGACATCGTGGGGAAGCCGTTACTGCTCGATGGTTTGGAGCCCGGAGCTGGGCTCAAAGCCCAGCCTCGCCATTTATTAGCCGTCTCACCTTAGGGAAGTTATTGTTCCCTCACGCCTTCATTCCCTCATGGGAAAATGGGTACAAAAGTAGTACCCCCTCCACAGGATAATTCTGAAGACTGACTGATACATGCATGAATTACCTAACATGCAGATAGACACAGAGTAAGAGACCAGTCAAGAGTCGGCAGTAAATGTCCACGGTGTCCATAGGCAATAAGCTGACTGATTGAAACTGGGTGTGACATTCTCATTTTCAATGAAAATTCCCCTTGAAGGAGTTGATTTCCAACCTGGCACCTTCCTCTGCCCATGGGAAACAACAGGCTTCATCCATTTTCTGCAGTCGGCCGGTCTTTGGTGGGGGAGGAATCAGACAGGTTGGGGGATCCAGGAGAAAGACAGCAGGTGATTCTCATGAGTTCAGTTGTCTCCACTGAATTCTCAAGAGGAGACCGTTCATCATACTTCACTCCGCCTCTCTCACAGTACTGCCTGAACAGTTCCCACAAAATCCCTTTTTGTGTGATTAATCCGGTCCGAGGAATGTCTGTTCTCTCGCCCTGACCATGGGAATGGTAAGAGCCATCCCATGGGTTTGCTGCGAGGTTCAAAGGAGATGAGGAAAGTCAGGAAGAAACTGCGGGGGTTGGTGCAGAGCAGGCACACGGTAAGCAGTCTGTCGCTGCTGCCTCAGCTGCCACTGCAGCCCTGGGAGCGGAACCCGCCGTGGCCACCTCACCTTCATCCTGGTGGGTGTGGTTATTGAGGCAGCCCAGTCTCCCGAGTGGTCTCCAGGCCCTACCTGAGCTGTCCACCGCACTGCGGCCTGGCGTCTGAGTTTTCTCTCCTTTGCTTGTCCTCACCACTTGGACCAAGTGCCTCCTGTGTTCACAAAAAGGCAGGACCAGGTCCGAGTGAGTTCACAAAGCCATTCCAGACATGCAGTGACGACCCGCCTCTGGGTGCAGGGCCCCGTGGCCTGTCCCCGAGAGCTGGGGCTTTCAGACCTTCTTAACCACACTTCACAACAAGAACTAGGCCATGCACACATACACACACGTGCATGTGTGAGCAGGCGTGTGAGTGTGTAACACTGCCTCCTTACTTAAACTACATGCAAAGCGTTCTGAGAGTTTCTATTCTATTTCATTTTTTTAACGTTCTGGGAACAGTGAACCTTGTATTTGCTTGTAAATCTCCCATCCGCCACCTCACCCCAATACCCTTATCACAGTTCTAAGTCCTTTTACTCTCTCTCTCCTTCTCTCTCCCTCTCTCTCCCCGCCCCCCCGGGGCAGTCGTTTCGGTGTTGTTGAGTTGCAAAAGTCAGTTGTTTTGTTTTGGTTTTCTTCCCTGTCTTTGGCAGCAGCTCCCACGCTGTCCCTTGTATATTAATTAGTCAGATAGTTTGGGATTCAGCCGGAGCGCAGAGCCAGATGAAGGGGTCAGTTACGCTCCAGCGCCAGAGACCAGCCGATTTAATAACATCGCTCCAACTCTAGCCCTGAATCCTCACAGGGTTCTCGGCGTAATGACTTCCAAAAAACAGTAAATCCATTTGTGAAGAGTGGAAGATTTATGTGAGCTTGAAGTTTTTCAGAGTTTCTCTTCTGTTTTCATTCTTGATTCTCCCCCCCTTACTTTTCTCAAGTGTGTTTTTTTCTATTTCTAGATAATAACAGTAATAATAATATGCTTTTATCAGTCCCTTTCTAAAGGCTTTGCATGATTACCTTATTTATCCTCTTAAAAACCCAAAGAGACGATTGCTGTTATTGTCCCCGTTATTCACATAAGGAAACAGGCATAGAAGGTCACTTGCCCAAGGTCACGGAGCCCGGAAGTGTTGGAACCAGGATTCAAAGCCATGTTCGTCCGGAATCTCAGTTCTTAAAGGTTGTCAGTCGCTCGTCTCCCTGGCCCGTTGTTACCTTGAGATTACCCAGAGATGCTTATTTGAAAGTACACATTTTTCATTTTCAGTATTCTTTCCACATGTAAGTAATAAGTGGCAGGAAGAATAAAGGTAGACTTAGCTACCTGGGGGAGAGGAGTTGTGCTGCCCTTTGCTACCTGGCTTCCCCTTTATGTCTTTAGTGCAGAAAGATTTCTGGATCTGGGTAGAATTCTCTTCTGGCTGACTCTAGACTACAGTAGTTCTCCAACGTGTGGAACAAAAACGTTGATGACAGTATGACAGCAGCAAGACAAATACCTGTTGCGGAGTCAGGTAAGGTCAGAAGGCAACAGGTCACAAGTTCACCAGTGCTGTGCCCCTCGGGACTTCTCAAGGAGCCCCAAGGAAGGGAGGGGGCAGCTGCCGGTGCAGCCTTCCTAAACACGTAGCCACAGAAACGTTCTGTTCCAGGATGACTGCAGTAGAGGCGAGATCACAGTTGAACCATTTGCCCCCAATCACATTACAGGTATTTATTTTTGCCAAGTACATGCCCCAGGTCTGGACACGCATATTTTTTAAGCGTTTCCCTGGATTACCTTGATGTGAACCTACTGCCACCTCCTTGAAAAGCCGGACAACAAAGGGAAGGTGCCTTTGTATTCAAGTACTTCCCCCAGACCCTGAAGAGCAGTGAGAACAAAACTACCACCTTTGTGCTTCTTGCCTGCATTGTCTGTTTCAGTCCTTGCAACCACCGTGGGAGGTGGGTGTTACCAGCCCCATTTTACAGGTGGAAATGCTGAGGCACGGAAAAGGCAAATTTCACCGATTGCCTCAGATTTTGAACACCTACAAATACAGATTGCTTAAAAATCTAATATCTTAAATAAGAAGTACTGACAGCTTTTGTTAGCTTGTTTTTCCTCTAAATCCCGACTGTCTGTGAGACTTTCACCTTGACGAAAGGGTTGTCACTAACCACAGGGATTTCTGGAAACCTCCCACCCCACACATATCCCCACGCCCATCTCACCCTGTCACAGATGATGAGAGGTGGCCACATCCTGTCAATGCGAAGTCAGTCAGACAAACCTTGTTCCAGCTCCCCTTGGCCTGGGTCTCAAGGCAGAGTCCGCCAAACCCTTAGCTCGAGCAACAGTTCTTGAAAGTTTGGAGTCAAGAGGCTGGCTAAACTCTCTAACTCAGAGCTTTCCAGACTTTTTTAACCTCCGAACCCTTTTTCAGCACAGTAATTTTTAGCATTCCTGAGGAAATTGGGGCAAAATGTTACACTGGACGGTAGAACACCCAGCATTGCAATGCGGGGGAGAGTGGCGGAGAAGTCAACAATCCTCGTAGCTTCGGCAGTTCACCCTTTTCTTTCCCATCGAGACTCAAAGGCAATTCTGAAACAGGAAAAGGCTTCTCAACAGACTCTTCCACCTGTGACAGAGCATCCGTCTCAGGGTTGCCAAAGAGTTCCTTTCAAAATCCTTTTCTCAGAATTCAACTTGGACCAAGCCAGTTTTTTCTTTTTTTCAGTCGGAATTTTTATTGTGATGGGCCATCTTTGAATTCACAAAAGTATTGACTTGCTCATGAAATATGTATTCCCATACCCCATTGCTGGGGAAAAAGGCGGGAAGAGAAGGAATCTCGAATTGGGATTATGCTGAGGGGACATCCCGAGAGAATTAAATTGTACAGTTTCTCTTCCACGGCATTCTGCTGCCTGAAAACCCTTCTTTAGAAGGATTTCCAAGATGGGCACTTGGCAGTTCACGCCTGAAAATGAGTGTGTGCCATTCATTTTGGGAAATGGAGCAGTTTCCAAACCAAAGACTCAGAAATTACTTCTTCTGATTCGTATCTCACATCCAGCACATTCCTGGTGTGAAAGAACAACACTCAGCCGAGTGGATCTGAAGATGTACCCATCCTGATGAAGTGATTCATGAATCAGGCAGCATCCCGTCTAGCAACTAGAAGGCTGCTCTGGGGAGTTGCAAAAATGGAAAGATTTTATGAGCAGAAGGCCGAGCAAGTGAGCTATCCACAAAAGAAAAGAAAGGATTATTTTTAGACTAGGACATATTTTAGAGGGAAAGGGATGATGCGGGTTTTTATAGTGCTGGTTGATTCTTCTGTTTACAGGGCCAGACGGGGAAGTGGCGGCGGGGGGTGGGGGGGGGGGAGGGTGGCAAGAACCCAGCATGACAGGTTACTTCATGGGTGTTGACCAGAAAATTTCGGACTAGTTGATTAAGGTTCCATGAGTGGGGAAAGGTTGGCATGGCCCTTACTTAGATCAGGCAGTAAATCTAAGTTTGGTGTCATGGGCTTTAGCACAAGGGATGCCATTTGGACCTGTGGGTTTTCTCTTTAACAACTATTACCTGTTACTCAAATTGCCAAAGCCCAGGTTGTACTGAAGCATGTGTCTGATGATTTCCTGCTACCAACCAAGAACTTGCTACACTGAGGGAGGCGTGGGTGTAGATGCTCACACCCTACCCCAGACAGAACCAGAATCTGCAGTTTAACCAGAACCCCCCCCCCACCGTGGTTTATGTGCACATGAAAGTTGGGAAGCACTGGCCTCGGGCATCATTCATTATCGCAATCAGTGTGCTTACCTGTTTATTGCCCAGGTTAAAGGTTGGCTCTCAGTTGGCTCTCCCTTTGAACTCGCTTGCATTCCACTGATGGCTAGTGTTTTCAGCCATTTGCTCAACTGTAAATAGCCATGGGAGCTTGGGCCCTCTGCAGTGAACGCGCGTGCCGACTTGAACATCCAGGTGGGGCAAAAGTAGGCTTACAGTGATGAGTGCTCAAAACACAGTTCATTCTTGTGTTAGCAATTATTGCATTACTTTCCAGGTGAACGACTGTAAACCTGCTTTTGCCCACCCTGTATTTAGGCAGAGGTGCACTCTGCTCACAGACTGAGGAGGGACAGGGAGTCATCTATCGCCATCCCAGTTCAGTGGTGCCACGCCGCACGTGAAAGCAGAAGGTAGCAAGCAGCGTGTCGTCTCAGCCTTGCCTGCCCCGAGAACCAGAGAAAAACCCTCTTTCCTCGTGGATTCAGTAATGAGGTCTGCCCCTGACAGGTTGTTCCAAATTATCGTTAAGATTAATATTTAGTCTTTCTCCCTGTTGACCACTGCTTAAACGTTGAGCCAAGATCATATTGTTTAGGGTTCTGTTAACATAGGATCTACATAGTAACATATAATAATAAGTAATATCAGTCGATAACTTGATTGAGCACATGAAATAGGCACAGATAGTTCTTCTGTTAGGTGCCTGTTATCTCTTTCTACTCCTCATAAATAACCCTATGAGATGAGCATTTTGATCACCCCATGTCACAAAAGGCAAGAGCAGTTAAGCAACCCTGCTAGCAATCGACTGACCTCAGATTTAAACTCAAGCAGCTTCCTTCCTTCCTTCCTCCCTCTTTCTTTCCTTCCTTCCTCCCTCCTTTTCCTTCCTTCCTCCTCCTTTTCTTCCTTCCTCCTTCCTTCCTCCTTTCCTCCTTCCTTCCTTCCTCCCTCCTTTTCCTTCCTTCCTCCTCCTTTTCTTCCTTCCTCCTTCCTTCCTTCTTTCCTCCTTCCTTCCTTCCTTCCTTCCTTCCTTCCTTCCTTCCTTCTTCCTTCCTCCTTCCTTCCTCCTTCCTTCCTTTCTTTAGCTCCTTTTTATTATGGAAAATTTTCAAGTATATGCAAAAGTAGAGAGAATACTATGATAAATTTTTATATACCACAACTTCATTTTAATAACTCATGACGAGTCCTGTTTTTTATATCCCCCCTCATTTCTCTGCAAATTGTTTGGAAGCCAATCTTTCATGTCACAACATTTCACCCATGAATATTTTAATATTCATCTCTTAAGGGTGGGATTTTTAAAATATACCAGATTCTCGCTGTCATGACTAAAATATTAATGATAATTCCTTGACATCAACTTGCAAGTCAGTGCTCCATATTATCAGTGTGTCTGAATCGAGATTCAAAGAAGGCCAAATGTTGAGACTAGTTTCCTAAACCTCTTTTACACTATAGGTTGACTATTCTGCTTTCTTTTTTATTTTCTTGTATGTTTAGTTTTTGTTGCTGAATCAACCAGGTCATTTGCCCTGTGAAATCTCCTGTAGTCTTGGTTTAGCTGATTGCATTGCCATTTAGCACATTTCCCGGTATGATGTATCCCTAACATTGGTAGTTAGATCTAGTGCCTAAATCAGATTCCAGGTAGATTTGTGTTTTGCTTGTTTATGTCACTGTTTCATGAGTTGACCCCCTAGTATCCTCCAAAGGTGGCCATTGAGTTTTTCTTCTTTATTTTCCACATGACCTTATGCATTTAAGCATATTTGGTGGGTGTCAAATCAGTGCCATTATTATATTTATTGACTGCCCCATCTGTAGCCAATGGGAGCGTCTTCAAATTGACTCCTGAGTTCTTCTGCCACAACCTCAGTAGCCTTATGTTGACACCTAACACTAACGTAATTTTGTGTCAACCTATAGAAAAAGGATTGCAAGATTAAATTGAGTCAGTGTTTGTCCACTTGAGAAGGGGGAACAGACTGTAAGAGAGAGCCTTCCTCCCTCAGCCCTCCAGACGGATTTGGGTGCTTTGGCAGGAATCAGTCCCACAGGCAGAGACAAGGAGTGATTGAACTCGTAGGCAATTTCCTCATCAGATCAGAGGGGCCATGACAGCCGGTCACCCCATGATGGCTGATCTTGGAAAGAATTCCTGCCCAACCCGGCAGCAGGAAGGTTACCAAGTGCTGGGAACTGTCGTTAGTTTTCAGGTAGGGTTCTCGGGCATCGGTGGGCTCATTTGTATGCAGAGAAGGAAAGCTGGCTCAGCAGCTGGGGCGTGAAGAACATTTGCTTCTACAACATATCCAAACCCGTATGAGGAGAGAGGGAGAGAGAGAGAGAGAGGAGGAGGAGGGAGGGAGGAAGGAAGGGAGGGAGGGAGGGAAGGAAGGAAGGAAGGAAGGAAGGAAGGAAGGAAGGAAGGAAGGAAGGAAGGACAAAGCTTTATAGTATTTTGCAAGATTGCCTTGTCCCTCCTGCACAGCTGCGAGGGCTGGCGGAGACTGTGTACCCTGTCACCCCCAGTCCATGCAGAGTCCATGGGAACACTCTACAAATGGGTTTCCTCGGCCGCATTGCCACCCTGACCCCTGTGTAGGGTGGGGATGGGAGGGAGGGCGTGTTTCCTCTGGTCATGTCGCCTGAGGGCCGTGTGGGAAATAGACTCTCAGAGCTGCACAGACGCCCGGTGATCCCTGGTTCAACTCTCCTTTCCCACAAGTGTCCCGGGGTCACAGTAGAAACTCAGTAAATAAATGCATTCTGTGTTTAAGGAAAGAGTTTAGCTGATTTCTCTTTTTTCAGTTCACAACATCTTTCTTAAATATTTCCTAATGGCCAAGGATGGCTTTCAAACTGGTCTAAGATACACTTCCTATCCTCTAAGACTTTAGGACTATGGGTCCATTTTATGAACTATAAAGACCCTTGTGACTGTCAAAAAATTTTTGATAACCGGAGGCCACCTCATTTCTAAGCTCTCCTCCCTGAAAGTAGTTGCCCATTCAGAGTCCATTATTTAAGAAAATAATATAAAAAGTTGCTATGAATCTGATTGCTTTTTAAAATGAATTCGTAATTGATTTCAAGAATTCCTATGTAAAAATTTGGAAAACCATGTATATGTGAGGCTTATTTTTATCCTGTCTATAGATGACATTTTGGTGCATGTGGGAATTTGAGGACCAGTTACAGTGCTTAATCTACCAATTGGCTTATACAAACAGCTTGGTACTTGACACTTAAAAGTGTAAGAAAAGTTCAAAGTGAGTGGTATAGATATTTAAGAGTTGTCCAGGCGCAAAGGAAGGAGAGATTGTAATGGTCTGTTGTGGATAGATGTGTCCTTAAGAAGTGTAACTGTTGAGCTTGTGAAAGTTTAAGAGAATTGTCAATATGGAAAACTTGCCAGGAAATCATGGAAAAGGCCCAGAGGGTTAAATGGTTCCATCAAGCAAAGAACAGCGCACGTTTTAGAATCAGACAAACCTGCGTGCTCATGAGCTGTGTGACCTTGCTTAAGTCACTTAGTGTAATCAGCGTCCGGTGTCCTCTCCAAAACAATGGAATGACCTGTCCTGAACCTGTCTCAGGAGAGTTGGGAAGATCAAATCAGATCAAATAAATATGAGGCAGCATTTATTTCTGGACTATAATTTTACCAAATTAATAAACATCGTTACTTTTTAAAGGCCCAGGTATGCCCATGCAACTGAGTAAGCCACTGTGTTGATTAGGATTCTTTGTCTGCAAGCAACAGAAATGATCTAACTTAAGCAGAACAGAATTATGCAAAACCGTGGTGGGAGGGGGCGTGGAAGAAAGGAGCACACGACACAGCTCCCAGAAACTAGACCCAGGAAACAGCGCCGTGGGAGAGATCGGTAGCGACAGTTACTTAATGCTCGCGTTTGTTTTTTCTTCCTGGAGTCCTTCCACTCACGTCAAAGTCCCACAGCGGGAGAGTCTTGTGGGCAAAGGCGTCGTGACATATGTTCCCATTGAAAGTACGAACCAGGGAAGGGAGGTAGTTTCCCAAGAGGAAACAAAAAGCTTGTTAATGGAAGAGGAGTAGAATGGATGGTGAGTCTCCAGAAAACAGTGATCCGCTCCAAAGAATTTCAGAAGATCATTCATACTTTTATGCGTGCATGTGATCCTGTGTACAGACCAACTTGGAATTCAGCTGTGAAGAACAGTGGGAAGTAAGCCTAGAAAAGTAAAAGTGGAGGCCAGTGCAAGCAAAACGGCCCATTCCGGTTACTGGAATATACTTCAAGCCGTCTGCTTCACCTTGGCCTTCCCAGAGAGCCTGGGAGGATGCAGTTTGCTATATCTCAGTGATAGGTCAGTGAGGAGTACCTTAACCTGGAGAGTAGTTACACACCAACCCTTGGCTGAACTTCCTGCGCTCTCCTAGATAATGCTGCCCATACACATGAGCTACACTGGGAACTTTGAGTTGTTTTATGGCTGCAGTAATTGCTTGCTGTCCATTACCTACCTCTCCGGTCTGATTCTCCCTTCCCTATGGTTCAGGGATCATGGGCATTCAGAAATGCGTGAATGCATGAATGGATGATTGGGAGACCAGTCAGGCCCTTGTTGGGGAATTAAAGGAAATAGCACGTATGAAATACTTAGTTGTTTCTTGGCACAAAATAAGCATTCAATGGAGGCTATAGCAATAATAGTCCTAATAACAGAGGAGAAGGAAGAGGAATAAAGATGATGATGACAACGACAGTGATGATGATCATGATTCCAATTGCCTTTGGATTCCAATTATATGAATTGCAATCCTGGTTCCGTTACTTACCAACTGTAAAACAGTGGCTTTAGTGCAGCCTCCCTTTGCACGCCTGTCAGAACCTCTTACAGATTACTGCAAGAACTTAAGGACAGGAGTCTGGCACATAGGAAGTGCTCAAGGTAGGTAGGCTTGGCCCGAAGAATGCAGAGACACCTGCTCTCCTTTCTGCAAAGGGTTTGTCTTTGCCTGTACCCTGACTGTTGGCTCCCAGGCCGTTTTGCTACTAGTAGGGCTTCCATCACGGACAGTGCCTTAGACAAGAGGCTGTGTAGAAAGAAGAGCTGGTTAGGTAGGCTTGGAGAAGTGCATCAGAAGGGAATCAGAACTCCTGATTAAATTAAGGACATGGCGGGTTTGGGGGTGCATTGCAAAGCCCCCCGTCCTTGGTCTCTTCTCTCAGCCACCAGGAGTGTGCCTCGGCAAACCCATCCAAGCGGAGCCTGAGGGCCTGTCTTTGGCCACAGCAGGGTCCACACACCCCTTCCCATAGCCCGTGTTCAGGAGCGGAGGAAGGTGCCCAGGGGACAGGTAGCTAGAAAGGGCCAGGTCACTCCTCCTTGAGGAGAGACAGAGGACCTGAGCCCCAAGCCCAGAAGACAAGCAAAGCACCTCGGAGGAAGGTCGCTGGGAAGCCCCTTGGAGGGACAAGAGAGGAACACTTGGCCATTGAGGGGGTCCAACAAGTCTGATTAAACCGACTATGGGGACTCACAGCGGCAGGACCATTAGCTCTCAGACCCCGCGGCCGCCCCTTTCTGGAATGCGTTTGGGTTTAGGAAGCCAGGGACGGGCCGATGGTGTGCATTGGGAGGGAAGCACACGGCTTAATCAGGGGCATGAAAGCAGCTGACAAATTACAGCGTGATTTGTCATCATCTCAGAACTCGGCAAGTGTTTGTCCCTGAAAGAATCGATACCTGGAGGGAAGAGGGCCGTATTTTTAGAAACTCTTGGATGGGTAATTTATTTCAAGAGACTGGAGAGTTTATTTATGCCGGTGTCCCCACAGATCCGGTGGATGGTATATTTACACGAAGCCAGAAAATGCTATCATTTCTTCTAATCAATTCACCCCTGTGAGCAGCTGTACCTTGGAGCTCTCGGCTGTAAATTCACTCCCCCTGCTGAAAGCTGCACGCGGGGCGGCACCATGTGCAGCCCCGCCTCTAGCATTCTTTCCTTTCATGTGCTTAGCACTCTGCCCCTCTCACGACTTCCCCACACGGATCCTGTCTTCTGGGGCACACCAGAGGGACAGGGGAGGTGGCGCTGGCCCCATTCTACAGATGAGGAGACTGAGGCTCGGGAATTGAATGCAGTGTTGCAGTCAGTTTGCGATATAATTAAAAAAGCAAGACTTCCCTACCCCTAGTTGTATCCTCTCCCTCCATTGGACTATGAAAGATTATACAAATAAATTACCCAAAGGAAGAAGAAAAGTGAAGAAAGAACCAGGGACGTGTTTAAAGTACTTTGCTCCAAGAATAGTCACCGGGGGCAGTGTACTGTGCAAGTGACACCAGACGGTCTGCAGTGAGACTCGCATTCCAGTCCCCATGCCGGGGTGACCTTGGGCAGCCAGCCTGGCCCTCCTGAGCCACAGTCGTTCCAACTCCAAAGAGGGGATAATTAAAATTCCCACTTCATAGGATAATTGGGAGCTTGAAAATAATATGTGCAAAGTTCTCATCACAGAGTCTGGCAGAAATGAGCATGCGGAAAATGCTACTTATTTTGTTTTATTAGCAACTATTCTCCCAGGATTTTTATAACAGCAAAAGAAATGGAAACAATGTAAATGTTCAATAGTGAAATGATTAAGTGAAATACGGTGGCATTCAGACAACTGGTTTCTATGCAGGCATTAATAAGGATGTAGAACATTTTAACAAGATGTAAAATGTGTTCAAGTATATGATTGCCAAATCTCTGTTTTGAAATGTATCACGATATGTGTGTGCCCATACATAAATGTGTGTGTGCGTGTGTGTACATATATATTTATAAACCCTGGGAATATTATACACACAAGAATATTAACTGTAGCTATCTCTAAATGGCATGATATATAATCTCCTTTTTGATCGTCTATTTCTGTGCTTCCCAGTGTGGAAGCCACTAGCCACATGTAGCTATTTAACTTTAATTAAAATGAATGAAATCTAAAAATCAATTCCTTAGCCATCCTACCACGTTCCAACAGCCACCTGCCATTCGTGGCCTCCACACGGGGCAGTGCAGACTCAGAACATTCCCATCATTGCAGGAGGGTCTGTCGGACAGTGCAGGTCTAGCAACTCGACCCTGGGCATTTCTGCATCACAACCAGGGAGGGCGCTGCTGGCCTCCAGCGGGCAGAGGCCAGAGATGCTGCTCCACATCCTGAAAGGCACAGGACAGAGAAATGCCACCGTCCAACTTTTCTTAGCCATGCACCCAAATTTTATTTGCATCTATTTTCTCCTCCTTCATGAGGATTTAACTTTTTCTTCTAATGCATTACGACTATCGCAATGCAGCAGATCAGGGATTACCTTATTTGCAATGGTTCTGATCATGATTAGCTCCCTGATGGTCCTATTAAAACTAGATCCCTCTTAATAACCTCGTGATGTCAAAAATAATAACAATAATAACCCCGTGACGTCCTCTCTCTCACAGGGGGTACAGTTCGAACCAGAACGTTTCCACAGCACCGTCGTGTGTGAGAAACCCAACAACCACCTCAGCAGATTCAAGGGTTATATGTAAGTATCTCATGCCCACGAGCTGCTAGTAAACATCTCCTTTGCAGCTAGAAAACATCGTTGTTGTTGTTGTTGTTTTCTCAAAATGGCCAAACAGATAAGCATTCAGGTCCTGAGGAAATGTGTTTCTTTATCACAAAGAAGGGCTACAGAAACCTAAGTTGTGAAACTTTTCCGATTCTGTTTTTCTTTTTTGCTGGAGTGACAGTTAATTATCTTGCAGGATGAGATTTCGGAATCTCGTTTCTTAGAACTCTGGTGAAATAGCATCAGAATCAAGACTATACACTCTGATTCAGGGGAGGCAAATTAGATTTACCTGACATTGGTTTTCTGAAAGACCCTGTATTGCATTGCAGGTAAGAACAAGGACTTTGGAGTTCGACAGACCTAGGTTTGAAATCAGATTCTATCACTTGGATTCTATCCAAGCTGTGTGACCCTGAGTAAATTAATTAACCTCTCTGGGCCTTAGTTTTCACATCTGTAAAATGAAGATTATAATTACCTACATCACAGGATTTTTCCTTCCAAAGAATAAAATTGTTTATCCTATGCAAAGCCCTTACCACAGCCACGGGCGGAGTGAGTATTCAGTTAATGGTGGCCGCTGCTGAGGCAATCACTGCTATTCTTGTTCCTCGACTTTGGTTCAGCCTGAGAATTTTACTGAAATTCTGCTCTCACATCAGACTATTGGTCTTACTAAAAAAAAAAAAAAAAAAGGTAACAGATATGAATAAATGCCCTCATATAGTGCCTTAACAGGTTTTAGAGTAGTTTCACAGAACATCATCGCATTCAATCCGCACAGCAACCCAGGGAGAAATGATTTCATTTTTCAGATAGGGGATCTGATGATCTAAGACTGTTCAGGATTCACCTGAAGGTGCGCAGCAGGCATAGGACGAAGCCAGGATTTACATCCGGGTGTTTTCACACCACCCCCCCCACCCCCCACCCCAGTGTGTTCCTTAAGGTCAGCCCTGCTGTGGCGGCCTGCCCACTGTCCTGGAGTGGGGAGGCCAGTGTCGATGCTGCCCCTCCATCCGCATTTCCCCAGGCCATATGGGGTGTCGTGAAGAGCAGTGCGAGAGGACAGGGGTCAGAACAACCCGAGAGGAAGAGCAGCTTTGAAACACCACTGACCTTTTGAGACCACAGAGCGAGCAGATGGAGGCAGAGAAGGGCGTGGACTCCTGGGGGAGAGGAGGGTTCGTGGCAGGGATCTGGCAAGGTAGAGCTTGCCACCTGCCCCCCAGCAAGGAGTCACACCCGAGGTTTGTGGATTGGGTTCATCGCGCGTCACCTGCTCCTGGAGTCGCTCTCCTTCCTCTTCCAGAGCAGCCTCATCGCTGGGTTTCTGTCCTGTCCCAAACAGCTCGGGCCACAGCCAGCCTGGCTGAGCTTCCTCCTGGGTCCATCCCCCCACCTCAGGCAGAACTCTCCCACCTAACCCCCAGCACTCCCTCTTCTTGGCGGCTGCCCCTAGAGATGCCTTCCCCCACCTGCCCAGGCCTCAGGGGTGAGCCCTAAAAGTCTAGTTGGTCAGCCCAGAAGCCAACCAGAGAATGATGGAGAATTATCCGCTGTGGTCCTGCATCCTTTTTAATGCTCTGATTGAGGGTTAGGGGTGTCAGATTGGAAAATGCAACTTTTAAACAAAAAAGACCTCTATAGAGCCATGGTTCTCAAAAAGGAGCAATACCCACCCCCTCTGCCACCGCAAGGGAATCTTTACAATGCCTAGAGACATTGTTGGTTGTCACACTTTGGGAGGGGGCTGCCGGCACGTGGTGGGGAGAGCCCAGAGACGCTGCGGAACAACCTGCAAGGCACAGGACGGTCCGGCAACAAAGAGTGAACGCGCCTAAGGCGCCAGCAGTGTCAGGGTGGAGAGAGGCTGCTCTGCCTACAGACGATCGTTGGCCCAAGCCTCCCTGTGTGGAAAAGTTAGACACAGAAGTGCTAGAAAAAAGTTAGCAATATACTAGCACCAAACGGAGACATGGCCCTGTTAAATTCAGAAGAACAGCGCAGGAAAGTGACTCTGATTCAGTGTAAGGTAACGGGGCCCCGCTTTGCAAACCCTCGGGCAGTGAACCCAAGTAAGGGTCGGGGTCACGTGGGCCCCGAGTGCCCAAGTCCTGGGATATCTCACGAGGTGTGTGTGTCTTCAGAAAAATCCGTCACCCTCTCTGACCTTCCCTTACCCTTTTCACAAGGAAGGGTAATCACCCTGCTTACTTCCCAGAGCCTTGAGGGGTCAAATGCCATGAGGAAAGGCAGTTTATAAGCACAGTGAGGAATAATTAGTATTGAAAGGCATATTGACGTGCTGTGTTTGACTCTCTGATCTGTCCCTTAGTAGGTCTATGAACTTGCCTCAGTTTCCCTGTCCATATCGTGGGTGTGATCACATAGAGGTCTATGTGATCACAAAAGACCTCTATAAAATATATAAAAAGACCTCTATAGAGGTCTTTTTTGTTTAAAAGTTGCATTTTCCAATCTTAGAAAGCCATCATGATGATTGATTTGATACATGAAAAACACATATACCAGCCCCAGAAAATGAACTACTGGAGAGCTAGAAGGAGGGAAAAGCCCTGAAGGTTCAGATTATTGTTTTTGGTCTCCCCAGTGTTGTGGGGAAGTTATATTTAAACTTCCTAAAAATCCCAAAGGAAAGCCATCCAGGTGCAATAAGGGCCAGACATGAAGTAATCACTGGTGTCGCCTGGACCCGGAATTCTCTACCGTGGGGTGAAAAGTGCAATGCTCCCTGAGGCCAGAGCGAGGAAAAAACTCTGTCCTGCTTTAAGAAGCCACCTCCCTGTATATTGCACTGAGGGCCACGGTCCACTTCCAGTGATGGAGCCAGAGGAGGATAGTTCAGGAGCTGGGCCAGTGGGAGAAGGAGCTGGAAGGAGAGGAGCCCGCCAGCGGCCCTTCCTTACCTGGCTCCCCTGCCAGAGGCAGGACTGTCTGCCTGGTGTCTGCTGTGGACGCGGAGGGTCAGCCGGTGCAGTTCCGGTCCCAGCCACTAGGGGACAGCGGGCAGGTGAACCCAGCCTGAAGGGAACACAACGCAGTCCTCGGAGGGCCAGAAGCCAGTTTCCCCACAAACGGTTTTCAGGCTTTTTCAGAGTACTGCTCTTCAGGTGGGCAAACGAGGGCTTTCCTAGGGGTGGGTCATTCCCTTCTTTTTTTTTTTAATTTTACTTATTTATTTTTAGAGAGGGAAGGGAGGGGGAGAGAGAGAGAGAGAGAGAGAGAGAAACATCAATGTGCGGTTGCTGGGGGCCATGGCCTGCAATCCAGGTATGTACCCTGACTGGGAATCGAACCTGTGACACTTTGGTTTGCAGCCCGAGCTCAATCCACTGAGCTACACCAGCCAGGGCTGGTAATTCCCTTCTAATAATGGTCCAGCCTCCCAGCAGCAACCAGAAGTTGCACTAGAATGCAGAGGTTAGATTCCGAGTTAATATAGCTCTTCTGAAAAAGAGGGAGGGCGGGGGTCATGTTCACTCACCACTTCTAGTTCTGGGATGCCATCGAGGCCACCAAACTGCCCCCTGTCCTTCCTCATCCCCAGGGAGCGCCCTGACCAGACCAGGACCGGCTTTGGCAGTGAGAGTCTTCTGCTTCGAGGCTGCACCATCCGAAACACCGAGGTGGCTGCTGGCATCGTCATCTATGCAGGTGACAGTTCCTTTTGTCCCTCTCCTTTATCTTTCCTCCTCTGTCCCCTCCTCCAAATCCACCTCCAAGTCAGGGGGAACTCCCATTAATTCCCAGGGGTAGAGTCACATAAACTTCCCATTTCTCAGCTAAGCCAACTGAGGCTGGAATCCCAGCTGCTCATTCAGTTCACAGGAGACATAATTAGAGTCCAAGTGACTGTCACGCAACTGAACAAGACAAGGAGATTCCCGATCATTCACCCCAAATGGTTTTGCAACACTAATAGGCAAGATGAAGTATATCTTGTGGAGCCTGAGGAATAACCTCATCAAACTGAATAACTTCATCTTTCATGCCTTGGTTTCCTCATCTATACAATGGGGAAAATGCCTGTATCTGCCTCAGAGTACTCACGAGGACCAAATGTGTCTCCAACACAGGAGACGCACTGTGTCTAGTGCGCCAAGGCGAGACTGGCTGTCACTGTATTTTTTTCAGTTAAGTTTTTATTGTTATCTTTATTCATTTTATGGCTTCAGTTATGGTGGTTTGTCTCTCCTTGCTGCTGCAATTTTGCTTTCTTAAAAAAAAAAAAAGCAACATTTCTTACTATGAAATCTAAAGTCTTAGAGGGTAGTCTTAAGACTGCTGTATCGCTGGAATGCAGAGCCCGGTGCCCCGTGGGCTCTCAGTAACTGTCTGTTGTTATGTTAGCAACTGCAGACTCCTTCCCCTGGAGGGGAAACAGTCTCCCCGAGGTGTCCACTTTCGCTGGAAGACTCCAGAATACATTTCCCTGGGTCTTCCACTCACTGGGACACCTTGTAATATTTAGTTTGCTTGTTGTATTGTTTGATTTATTTTTTTTTGTCTGAGTAGAACCCCACTTTTGATGGACATAGAAGAGCATTTTAGGTATCAGTCTATCTAAGAATCGTTTTTAGGACTGCCAGAGAAAAAAATGTTTAAACATTTTCTCACTTGGGGGAAAGGAGGTCGTATTTGTTGGTCCAGGTGACTGTAATGGTCTTCGGTAATGGAGTCCAGTGCCTTCCGGCAGACACACTAAAGATAACCTCCATCCCACCAAGAAACCCCACACAGGCGTGGAGTTGGCCTCTCTGAGTGGTCAGAAACAAAGAAGCAGCGCTGTGGGGGCCCTGGGAGTGGTACCCGAGGGGACAGATTTGGAGAGAGAGTTCACCGTGGCTCTGGGGGCATCAGGCTGCCTGCGGTGCAATCCACTCACTGGCTGAATGTTTCTGTGCTAGTTGGCTAGGCTTTCAACACAGGGGGACTGAGAGTTCCTGCCTTGGAGTGTCACAAGGTTCCCATGAAATGATCTGTGAAGGGGCCAACATGCCTGGCGCATGTTAAGCTCTCAAAAGCGTGAGTAAGAAGGGCACTAATGGTTTCCAGTGTTGTCACCTGGAGCAGGGGTGCTCAGCCTCGGCACAGCTGACGTGTGGGCCCAGGCTGTCCTCTGTGCCGGGGGCTGCCCTGTGGGGTGTGGGGCAGCACCCCTGGCCTCCACCCACTGGATGCCGTTGGCACTGCCTTCTCAAGATGTGACAGCCAAAATTCTCAAGGCATCGCCAAATGTCTTCTGAGGAGTTCAGTCCCCCTGGTCGAGAACGACAGGTCCAGAGTCTCTCCCTGGAGACTACGGATGGGCAACACTGGAGCAGCTCAGTGTCAAAGCCCAAAAAAGCCAAGCTGAGCTTTGCAGGGGAGAGACCCAGTGCAGAGGTGTGCGCCCCTGCTGTGGACAAGCAATGCCTTTAGGTGCTCTGTGTATATGAATCCACTCCCCCACCCCAAACACACATATGCAACCACTATCTCCCACTTTACACACTGGAAATGGAGGTGCCAAGGGGTTAAGTCACTTGAGGTCACTTGTCTCCTAAGATTAAGTCCACGTAACCCAAGGTCAAGTATCTGCAGAGTCTAACTCTGACTCTAGAGCCATGTTCTAACTGCTGCACCACACTGCCCCCCACCCCTTGAGGCCAACTTTGGCTGCAAAGACAGAGGGATCCCGGAGGTGAGGAGGAGCAGGTATTTGAAGAGGGTGGTCCCAGCCCCCCCGTGTGGAGTGACCCTGAGGCAGGCGGGAAGGCGCAGTGTCATCGGCACAGTCGGCCTGTGCTCGCCGTGCTGTGGAATGCCCCTCGCAACCACAGCGACTCCAGTCCCATTCAGCAGGCCTACAGTTTGCTCGCTCCTACGGCTCGTTGCCCTTTAAATCCACAGGGCAACTAGCTGAACAGCGTTAAACTCGTTCACTGCTGGAGCTGATACATTAGTCTACTTTAATTGTGCACAGAAAAGATGTAATTGGTGGCTTGTCACTTGAGTGCTGAGGAGGGCAGCATAGTAGTTAAAATGTAGCAGTTCCCACGCACAGGCTCTGTCTGAAGACAGAGTCTCGGCTCGACTCTCAGCCGTGTGCTGGTCGGAGGAGAAGTAGGCTGGGAATCGGGACCCGGGGTGCTCTGCATGGCTCTGGCACTGATTTATCCTTTCATCTTAGGCAAGTCCCTTGTACTTTTCTCCAACTAGAAAAAGGGGTGATTGGATGAGATGGGTAGTTTTCCGATTTTGTTGTCCTTTCTTTGAACCAAATGTTCTGGATGCAGAACTCCAAGGCAGGAGTGTCGCTGCACAGAATTAATGTCAGAGTGGGGGCCTCAGGCCTGACCGCTCCTGCCCAAGCCACGCCCACACCTTAGACAAGGAGACAAACGTGAAAACAGCTGGCCCCGAGCAGTGCCCTGCCCCAGGGCCTTGGCACCTACTGTTCCCCATCCTCTTCTCCCAACTCTTCTCTCTCCCTTCAAGTCTTCTTCAAATGGGGTCTCTTCCAAGGGGCCTTCCATGATCATGTTCTCTGAAACCATCTCATTTACTAGCCTTTTGTTGACTGTGTATTTCATGGGACGTGTTACTAACTGTAGTTATTTATTTATTTCCTTGTATATTTTCACCAGAAGGTGAGTCATCTGTCTTCGCACTGTATACCACCACTAGCCCCTAACAGTGCCTTTGTGCACGTTGGAAAAAGATAGCCCTTCCTCAAAACAGCTTAAGCCCTTCCTCAAAACAGCTTACTGCCGTTCGCCAGAAATGGGCCACCAGGAACTTACAAATCGATGACAACTGCCAAATGAGGGGTACCTCTAGAGCTGTGCAGGGCACAGCCCTAGCATGGCAGCTCTCCAGCGCCCCCCAGCGCCCGGCATGTCAGGATGCTCAGTAAAGTGCAGCGGCTGCAGCGGTTCTCCGCAGGCCCCCTGAGGCAGGGCAGAGGCAGGTTGGGGGAGGAAGGCCCCCCCAACCCGCCCCGGGGCTGTGGGCTCCGGTGAAAAGAGCCCAGGCTGTGATCCGGGCCAGAGACAGACGGGGGCCAGGAGACTGACAACCTCATTTTTGCTCAAAGGCCACGAGACGAAAGCCATGCTGAACAACAGCGGCCCGCGGTACAAACGCAGCAAGATCGAGCGCCGCATGAACACCGATATCTTCTTCTGCATCGGGCTCCTCTTCCTCATGTGCCTCATCGGAGCGATAGGTATGGAATGTTCTGGAAAGAACAACACACACTACCACAGTCACCTTTTTCTTCCACTCTCTGAGCCTCAGTTTCCTCATCTATAAAGTAGAGTTCATGAAACCTAAGGCCTCCCCTGTCCTGTCACAAGAGACCAGTGATCTAAAAATGCGTGTGAAAATCTCCTGGAAGTACTAATTACTGAAACTATTAGGAATGTCATCTATTATTAATTCGTCTGAGAAATGCTCACTGAAGCCAGGCCTCTCTTAGCGTGAGAGGCCAGAGCAAGGTGAGTGTGTTGGAGCTCCTGGTCCAGCGGGAAGGGGCCGGCACGTGGACGGGGCCCGTAGCAGTCTATCCCCTCGCGGAGGGCCACACGCAAGTACCGTATTCATCTCCTGTGGCTGCTGCAAAAACTTAGCACAAACTTATTGGTTTAGAATAGCACAATCTGCCCTGGCTGGTATAGCTCAGTGGATTGAGCACGGGCTGCGAACCAAAGCATCGCAGGTTCAATTCCCAGTCAGGGCACATGCCTGGGCTGCAGGCCACGGGCCCCAGCAACCACACATTGATGTTTCTCTCTCTCTTTCTCCCTCTCTTCCCTCTCTAAAAATAAATAAAATCTTTTTTAAAAAGCATTAAAAAAAAAAAAGAATAGCACAATCTATTCTGTTAGCTCTGGGGTTCAGAAGCCCAAGATCGATATCACCGTAATAAGACCAAGAGGTTGGCAGGCCTGCCTCCTTCTGGGGGCCCCGGAGGGCGAATCTGCCCCTCGTCTTTTCAGCTTCCAGCGACCACCTGTGTGCCTTGGTCTGTGGCTCCTCCCCCCGTCATCAGTGCACGTTACTCCGCCAGCACACTCTGATAATTCATGTCTCACTCTCCTCACATTTTTCCCCCTCTGCCTCCCGTTTATAAGGACACTTGTAATTACACCATGGGGCCCACCAGATGACCCCGGATACTCTTCCTTATCTCAAGATCCTTAACTTAATCAACTGCATCTATAAAGTTCCTTTTGCCATGTAAGAGCGTATCCCCAGGCCCCAGGGCTAGGGACGTAGACATCTTAGGGGGCGTCATTCACACGACTGAAGGCCACAGGTGTGGTGGAAGCGTCAGGGGGCAGTAGGCATTCTCAGAGAAGGTCAGTAGGTGGGGGCAGGGGCAGGAGGGGCGGGCAGAGGTGAAAAGTGAGAGAGGAGAGAGGTCCCCTTGCCCCAGTGACAGCACAGAGGTAGAAAAGGCAGTCCGTTTGGACAGAGGAGCATTTGGCTGTTTGGTGTGGCGAGAGCAAGGCAAGAATGGAGACCCGGTGGGAACCTAGCCGGGCCGAGCTCCCCACCTGCGCAGGGTGGAGAGCCGAGGGAGGCAAGGTGCGAGCAGTCCAAGCCGTTCATCTTGAGCCTCGGAGTGTAGGCACTGAGGGACCCCCGCTCTCACCCGCTCTGCCCCCACTAAGGTTATCTCTCAGGATAGTTCTCGGAACCCTTAAGGAGTCCCTAAAAAGCTCCAAGGAAGGACAAGAGGGAGAACTCCCATGCCGAGTCCAGAACCCCCTGCTGACCCCCACACCGGGAGCCCTGGTGATGTTCGCTCTTCTGTCGCCTGCGTCAGCTACCGTCCCCTTCGCTGGTTTTAAAGGAGAGTGTCTAAGGCTAAGACCTTCCTGGGGCCTGGAGAGCGTGTGTGTGCCGCCACTGGGAAGACGGTGGAATTTAGTCCTCTGGACGGCCTGCCGTGTTTGATTAATCCTTCCCATACCTGTCTAGTGGCAGTCCCCATGCGAGTGGCCCACGGCTGGGAGGAGGGCACCTGGAGGGAGGGACACAGACAAGCAGGGAAACCGACCCTGTGTGGCCACGTCATGCATTCTGAGACTCTGCAGGAACTGTCGCCTTTGCTTCAGGACTTGCTTTTCAAGGAGTGTCAGAGCTGGAGAGGACGTTTGAGATCATCTCACTGTGTCTCTAGAGAAAGGGAGTTAATGATTATAAAGGTCACGCAGTGAGATAAGGTACAGACAAGCCAGAAGTAGCTTGGCAGATGGCCCGCATGATAAATAAATTGAGAAGGCATGGGAGAGGCAGAATCCTATTCTTCCTGAGAGCAATGACTAATGCACAGAGACGGCCCTGCAGGACGGGAAAGCTCTTAGCCAACGCCATTCCGGGTTCTTTATCACATGTTTACCTTGATTGTGTAGCAGTTGTGTCTTTTTTTTTCCTCCAAACATGCCCTCCCAGGCCTTTCTGAGCACCCCATACCCACCCAGGCTCCAGGACCCTGCAAGGCCTCCCCCACTATGCAGCCTTTTCTGGCTTCTCCCAGGGTCTCTGGCTCCTCTGAAGGCCAGTGGCCCTTACTCTGCACCATGCGTTGGCCCCGAACCTCATGCCTGGGAGTCTCCCTTCTCCTGCCACGTATGATAGCATCTGGCCCAACCTCCTGGGAAAAGAAGCATGTTGGGGGCTGGGCAGTATTTTATTTTTTAGTCCCTATAGTGCCTACTCCAGAGCTGAGAGCATTATACACATTTAGGTTATTCTAGCCTCACAATAACCCTAAGGAGAAGGTATTACTACAAACTGGCAGATGAGGATGCTGAGACCCAGGGAGAGGCTAGCAGGTGCTGGATGCACTTCATCTGATTAATCTTCAGATGATGGGTGTTCTCCTCCCCGTTTGCAGACAGAGAAACAGAGGGCTCAGCCTGCACCAGGTGCTCGCAGAGCATTGCAGGCTCTGGCACAGCACCTCTCACGCCATAGGGGACTTGTCCCTGCACATCTGACTCCCTGACTTGGTAGGGAACTCCTCAAGGACAAGGACTAGGACCAATTCCTTCTTGAACTGATAAATGTCAGACAGCAGGGGAGGATGGTTGGAGGGATGGACGGATAGAGGGATAGAGGGAGGGATGGATGGATGGAGAGATAGATGGATAGAAAGAGGGATGGATAGAGAGATGGATGGATGGAGGGATGGATGAACTGAGGATGGATGAGTAGGAGAATGAGTGGATGGGTGGGTAGATGGACGAGGACATGCGTAGGGGAAGAGACTAGGCAAAGGTCAGTCGGGACTCCCCAACCAGGCACTTTGGACCACACAACTGAAAAGAACTCGTGCCCCTTTCCCTTTTTCCAAACCCGATATAACAACTTCATGGGGATGTAAGTAATGCCCATGCTAGTCTCCTTTGGTGAGACAGACATGATGCCTATCGAGAGGCTGATGTGTAGGCTACAGGAAGGACCACTGCAGAGCTAAAGGAACACACACACACACACACACACACACACACACACACACACACAGAGCTAGATTATATAGAGTAGGGGTGGGCTCCTCCAAAGCACACTCATTTCCAGAAATAGGTCAAGGGCTGAGGCAACTGACCGACCTCTGGACTAAGTGGAGATTCCGCCTCATGCTGGCTTTGTCTCCTCTCAGGCCACAGCCTGTGGAACAGGACCTTCAGGGAGCACCCTCCCTTCGACGTGCCAGATGCCAAGGGCAGCTTCCTACCCCTCGCCCTGGAGGGCTTCTACATGTTCCTCACGATGATCATCCTGCTCCAGGTAGGAAGCCCTCTCTCACTAATGGTTAAGAAACCTGTGGTCAATACCTGTACAACTCTATGAAATAAAAATCAATGCCAGCCCCAAGAAAGAACTAATGGGACTGAGATAGGGAGATGTTTGTTGCTTTCGTGTGGGTCTTTGAAAATATTTACATTGGGGGCCAAGGCAGGACCAGGCCTGCTTTGTGAGAGAAACTTGCCCCCGGCTACTAGCGGAGAAAAATATTCATCAGGCTCTTCTACATAAGAGCAAGATTACAGCAGGGACCCATGTGTGCCTGCCCCTTTGCCAGGCACTGAACAGGTGAAACCCAGCACGTGGGAATAAGCTAAAGCAGCATAGAGAACGCTCAAGAACTGTCCAGCCCTAAATATTGAGAGAAAGAAATCACAGGTGCTTTAGCATTTGATAAGTCAAGATTTTAAATTGTTTTAAAAAAGGAACTGACCCTATATAGGAGACAGAAACAAAAACACAGAGCACCTATGTGAGAGAAGGAAGAAAAAATCCTCAGGCTCTGAAAGAAATTACAATCTATGAAAAGACGAGGAGACTTTGTCTGCATTTAATGTCTTGCACTGTTTGAGGGCGGTTCGTTGTCCTCTTACTGGTGAATGTTATCGAGTCATCGGTTCATTCATTCGTTTAGCAGAGTAATCCTTTCTACATGTGGATCAGGTCACACCCCTGCTCTGCACAGGCCTCTCCAGTGGTTGCGCACCCTCTTGGGGTGGAATCCAAAGTCCAGCCGGCAGCCAACCAGCCCTGAGTGATCTGCACCCTGACCCCCTCCCTCCCTGGCCTGCTCACTCACGGGCCTACTCTCACCTGCCAAACAGCTGGCCGCTCCCAGTGCCCAGCGTTTGCCCGGAATGCTCCTCCTCCCACAGGTAGCCTCGAGACACACCCTCACCTTCAGGCGTCCACTCCAGCGTCCCTCCCAGCCATCACCCTCTACCTCTTGACTTTTTCTTTATGAGACTTACCACCCCCTGATACATATTTATGTCTGTTGGCATTTGAGGTCTTCAAGGCCAGGGATAGTGTTCTGCTCACTGCCGTGTCCAGGACCTAGAATGACAGGTGACACACAGGAAGTGCTCCGTAGATACTAGTCATCGAGTCCGTGGCCAGCTGTCAACAATAGGTGTGAATCCCTGTCAAATGGGAGGCCACCCTCAGTGACACTGAGATCCAAGGGAGGAGTCCGGGGGTGCTGCACAGAGCACCTCACCTGCTCCCCACTCCACATTAAACACCCAGGGGCGAGTGCCCGCCTCATCCCAGACTCGCCTGCTGGAAGAAAGCGTGTCTTTTTCAGATCCCCCTAAGAATTTCAAGGGACACACGGAGTCATTAACCTTTCCTTTCTCAGAGCACATGCACCATGTGCGCCAACCTCAGCTTTCCATGGAAAGCCTTTGCCACCCACCGGACAGGGTCCCGAGACAAGGACCCCACCTGGTGCCTGACTGGGCGGGACTCGATCTCTCGCAGGTGCTGATCCCGATCTCGCTGTACGTGTCCATCGAGCTGGTGAAGCTCGGGCAAGTCTTCTTCCTGCACAACGACCTCGACCTGTACGACGAAGAGACTGACTCGCCCATTCAGTGCCGGGCCCTCAACATCACGGAGGACCTGGGCCAGATCCAGTACGTCTTCTCTGACAAGACGGGGACGCTGACGGAGAACAAGATGGTGTTCCGGCGCTGCACCATCGTGGGCAGCGAGTATTCTCACCAGGAAAATGGTATGTGGCCTCCCAGGGCTCCGCGTCCTTCTCGCTAAGGGGATCATCCCGCTCTCCTAGAGAAAGGGGGTCCAAGACTTCACCCTGGCTCTCCACAGTGGTGGCACGGCTTGCAGAGAGCAGCGTCCTCTATCCCTGTGGCTTCCGTGTCGCAGATCGGAGCTGCTTTCATTACCTGCAAACCCGTATTGGTTCACGAGGCTATCAGGGCCCGCCTGTGTGGGGCCCTGCCGCACGTCCCAGTTAGGTTCCAAGGTGTAAGATTTTCTCGGTTCACCTTACCTGAGTGGACAGGCCTAGGTCTAGATGCGTGGTCAGGTGGACCCATCCAGGAAATGCCTTCCATGCTAGCTGATCCCTTGGATGTTCAGAGGCAAAGCTTCAGCGTAGGAGATAGGGCTATAAAATGCCGGGACTGTCATCTCACGTGGACGGAAGGTGACCTTTAAAACTGACCTGATTCCCTCAGCTGCCCCGATCTGCCTGCCCGGCCCCGCCCCATGCACACACGTTTTAACTGAGAGAAGGAACTCTCAAGAAAGCAGCATTCCTTCTTTTGGGTGGGGCGGATGGAGAAAGAGAAAGGTGGAGACATTCGAGGGAACGCAGTTCCCCTTGCCACGATGCTAACCATTCACATGGGAGCTCCTGATCCTTTCTAATAATCCAAACAGCTACCATTATCAGACTCAGAGCGTTCTGCGCTTCAAAACAGCCCTCATAGTTTGGTACTTTTTTGAAACTCCTGAGGAAACAGAGGCACGGGTATAGCCGAAGCTCAACGCCACATCACTAGGAGGTAGTAGAGCCAGGGTTCGAACCTGTCATTTGGTTGCACCCCTGTCTCCAGTCAGGGCAGCCAGCTCCCCACTTTTCAGAGCAGCACCGTGTTCTTCATCTGTGTTCTGACCTCCACGCCCCAAGTCTGGGGTCGCCCCCACCACGCTCCAGCCAAGGTGTGACGGGGGCAACAACAGGATTCCTTTCTTACAGCCAAGCGACTGGAGATCCCAAAGGAGCTGGACTCGGACAGTGAAGAGTGGACCCAATACCAGTGCCTGTCCTTCCCATCCAGGAGGGCCCAGGGTCCGGCAGCCACAAGGAGCCAAGGCGGGGGCCAGCCTCTGAGGAGGAGCCAGAGCGCCCAGGTGCCCATGCAGAGCCACTCCCGACAAAGGTCGGTCGGGCGCTGGGAAAACGCACAGTCCCCGGTGGCCTTCAGCAGCTCCATAGTAAGTCCTGCCGTTTCCTCTTGGATTTGCACGTGGTCTCTGTTGGGGAGAGATGGGGAGGGGCGGTGTGAGCCCGGAAGGGCTCCCAGGATGCCAGCCCTTGGTCTTGTGTCCAATCCTCCCACCCGTTCTCCTGAGCTTGCGCCATTCTTGTTAAATCCCAAAGCTCAGTATTTAGAAATCGGGAGGTTTCGTATAAACATAGAGTTAGGGCTTCTCTTTTAAAAATGGAATTGGGAAAATTCTCCACACTGAGCCGGCACTTCCATGTGGAAGTAACTGCTCACATTACAGAGTTGATGCCGTTTAAACTGGGCACGTCATCCTCAGTTCATCACGGTCCCCTACCCCGCTTCTCTGTGTGTCCCCGTCACTGAGCCGAGAGCCAGCGTGTTCATTATGCGTGTTTTCCCAATGATACGGGTAAGAGGAAAGAGAAATATTTGCCATGCCCCTGTTTCCATAAAGTGGAAAGACAAAAGATAAGGTTACTGGCTTATCATCAGAAAGTGTCTTAAATTATTACGAAGCAAAGAACCTCTACGTCAAAATTACCCATGTCCAAACTCCTTTTGCTTACCTTCCTGACCCCTGTGGTCATTCGACCCTGCAGCTTTGGTCTGGGGCTTTCTGCATACAGTCCCTTCACATTTGATCCACTGGGACACTCATCACTAAATGTCCAGGTTGCAGGTGAAGGAATTGAGTTTCTTCTCCAAGATTTCACAGCATCCCCTAGCAGTCACAGCCAGAACCGGGGCCTCTGACTTCTGTCCCATTCCACATTCCTCTGCACCAAGCTCTTTCTCTAGGGGACACGTCATCTGGAATCTTCTGCACTTCCTGAAAAGGGCACAGGGAACCCCAGCATCTTGAACAAGTCACACGCTTCAAGAGGAACCTAAAGTGCCATTATCCCATCACTAGAAAATTAGATTTTCAAAATGATCCTTCCAGTGAATTTCCTACCAGGATTTATTCTCATTAACACACACACAGTGAGAGAGAGAGAGATAGATAGATAGATACAGACATACATACATACATACATCAATGAGAGAGAGCACGATTGGTTGCCTCCTGTGTGTGCCCTGACCTGGTCAACCCCACAACCTTTTGGTGGACAGAACAACACGGCAACCAACCAAGCCACCATGCCAGGGCTCAGCGTTCCCATCTTTAAAGAGTTCTGCCTCCTGAGTTTCTTTTGAGGATTTAACCATTGAAATCATGCCTTCTAGATGGATGGGTAACTAACAGAGGGTTTAAATAATCTTTCTGACAGAAAGCTCTCTGCTTCGGACACATGCTCACGTATCTGGAGACATGGAAGAAAAATTGGAATTTTTTAATAAAAACAATGCTGAGCCCCCTCCCCTGGGATTCTGGTATATTTGGTCTACAGCAGGGCCTGAGCATTCATATTTTTATTTCTGATGATTCTAGTGAGCAACCCAGACAGAGAACCTCTGGAAGCATGCCCAGCCACCCCGACTAGGAAATAGTCTGCCTTTGGCTCAAATAGGCCCCTTCTCCAGCTTGGAGGGAGTTGGCTGAAGGGAGTGACTTACACTGCCTCATCCGGCTCTGACACCACCTGTGAAATATCTGTGGCTAGCCCTGGCTGGTATGGCTCAGTGGATTAAGCGTAGGCCTGCAAACCAAAGGGTCGCTGGTTCAATTCTCAGTCAGGGCACATGCCTGGGTTGCAGGCCAGGTCCCCAGTGGGAGGTGTGCAAGAGGCAACCATACATTGATGTTTCTCTCCCTCTCCTTCTCCCTCTCTTCCCCTTTCTCTAACAATGAATAAATAAGATCTTTAAAAATATGTATCTATAAAAATATCTGTGGCCAGAGTGGCAGGTCCTTGAGTCAGTCCCTGGACAATGTCTGGGGTAGCCCCCAAGGATCCCCCAGCTCCCACCCCTCCCACTCTCGGCCAGCTCTCGGGGCTTGCCTCCTCTGCCCCCTGCCCACCGGGCATTCAGTCCGGTCTGACCATCCGCCGGCACCACCGGGTCTGGACCTGCCCTTCAAAGACGCAGCCAGAACTGGCAAGTCGCGGTGAAGCCCCCGACCACACGCTGAAGGAGCCCAGCCTTGGTCTCCCTGGCTCTTTGTTCTAAATCAAAAATATCATGAGTCTCCATGAGAACAGCAAAGGCTGGCTTTTTTATTTTACTGCAAAAAAACAATGAAGCATGGGTTATCTTTTGCCTAATTGGCTGCTATAAAATGTGTGCCTTCAGGGTAGGGCAACGTACTCAGGAACGTGGTGAGTGCTGAGCCAGCGGTCAATACTATGGGCGGACAGACAACGAAATGCCCCGCCCCGCCCAGCAACAGTAAGCAGCCATGATGGGAGCAGAGAGTCTTTGTTTAGAAGTGCCCCTTGCCAAATGCTATCCAGAACCATCAGACCAAAGAACCTTTTCCTAATCTTAAAATTTGCATCGGCGACCCGAGTATCCCCCAAACATCACCACCACTCGCTGCTGTGGGCACGGCCCCTGCCACCCCTCCAGAAGGAACACCTGGCCCTTTGCCTCCTTCCCTTAATCTCAGTCTTCCTTTCTTCCTTCGCGAGAGATTTGCACAGCACTCCAGTCTGTTCCTGGTGGGAGGGACGGCCCCCACACACCCTGCCACACACCCCCACCCACCGGTTAGATAAGAGTCCTGATTTAATTAGCCAAGCGGAGGGAATCTTTTGGAAGTGATGTGACCCCACAGATGAAGGCAGTCTCAGCTGTGCTTCCCTTAGTCCCCAGGGTCCCGTATGGGGGGGATGCATGGCTGCAGTGACCCTGTTCACAAAAGGCGGAAAACGCCCTTCTGGCTAGGCCCCTAAGCATTTTTCCCCCTTGGGGCTTAGGTCCCATTTGGGGAAAGCTTACCACAATGATCCAGGTGCTTCCATTTAAGCACAAATTTACAAACATCAGGCTCTCCCTGTTCTTGAGCCAGACCTGGTAGCATCGAGGGCACAGCATCAGCCAGGGCAGCACCACTGCCCTGAACAGCATTTCAGCCTCCCGCTCCTCGGCCCCCAGGGAGGTTTGTTTCCACTGAGGAAGTGCGACCACATGGTTAAGCAGAGAAAAGGAACCAAGGGAAAAATGGTAGAAAGTAGGTCCCCCTCCCTGCCTCCCTTCTCTGTCCCCACCACCCCAGAGACAACCACGGTTCACAGTTCCCTGCGTCCTTCCCAGCGGTGTTTTACCTACAAGAAAGCAAACAAGCATTGTATCCACATGAGCATGTCTCTGACCTCAAATGGAAGTATACCCCACACACTGTTTTGGACTTTGCTTTTTCCTTTTTACCTAGTGAATCTTGGGAAATACTTCATGTACAGGGAGGGGCAAAAGTAGGTTTACAGTTGCAAGCATGTGAAAGAGTTTATTCTTGTATTATGATTTATTAATCATTGTATTATTTTCCTTTTTTAAAGATTTATTTATTTCTTTTTAGAGGGAAGGGAGGTGGGGAGAGAGAGAAACATCAATGTGCGGTTGCTGGGGGCCATGACCTGCAACCCAGGCATGTGCGCTGTTTGGGAATCGAACCTGCAATGCTTTGGTTCGCAGCCCGATCTCAATCCACTGAGCTACGCCAGCCAGGGCTATCATTGTATTATTTTCCATAAGAATAATTGTAAACCTACTTTTGCCCCACCCTGTGCATATAATGGCTGTTAGCAATTGTTGGATGGTGGAGCCATCATCTGTTTATACGCGTGTGTGCATTTTTCTAGAGTACTTATTCTTAGAGCATCACTACTAAATTGTGAGTATGTACATTTTTTTTTAATTTTGATAGACACTTCCTAAGAGACCGTACCAGGTTAGGCACTCACCAACAGAGAAGTGTCTGCTTCCTCCCACCTCTGCTAGTTCTGTGGATCTCAGCACCCACTACTCACACTGTGGTGCTGGGACCAGTGGCATGAGCACCACCTTCGGGAGCTGGTAGGAACCCAGGTGCTAGACTTGCTGAATCAGCATCGGTGTTTAACCAGATGCCCGACTGATGCGTGTGCCCGTGAAGTTGGGGGAGTGCTGGCGCAGTGTTTCAGGGTCCCAGTTTTGCATCAGGCAGAACTGGAGCTAAGTCCCAGCTCTTTTTTTTCATTTTGTGACCTTGGGCAAGTTACTTGACCTCAGGGAGCCTCAGTCGCCCCTTAATTAAAATTCGAGGCTGATAGTAACTATTTCAATGCTGTTCTGATGATTATGATGTATTTGGAAGCACTTAGCAAAGCACTGGACTTTGCTCTAACTTGTCAGTAAATGTATGTGAGGGTAATAACAGGGTCCGTAGGGTATTGTGTGAGGTCCAAGGTCACCTTCCTCAAAGAGGGTTTGTGTGAGCTTTAGGTCACCCGCAATAGAAAGAAATCCAACCAGTTGGGTGTCTGGCTGCCACAAAGCACTCACCTGAACAACTGGTGGCCCCACAAGTTTATGTATCTTTGCGTTCAGAGAAGTAGACTAATCAAAGGGCCCAAAGGTGGGCAGCACGCTGCTTTCTCTAACTGTCCTAAGTGCCACGATCCTAAATGTGAACGGACCAGACAGGAAACCAGTGGGCTGTGGGCGAAGGGAACCAGGGACCTTGCCCTGCAGCAGCTGGTCTGTGGAGACTGGATAAACTTAAGCAACATCTCAGCAGACACCTGCAGGCCAGGCCCGCTGCCAGCACCAGAGAGAAGGAGGTTCTTTGCAGAGATTTCTTTAAACGCATCCCTGTATGATTCGGTGGAAGTGCACCTCTAGCGTAGCATCCTAGATTCGAGTCAGCCGACAGGTTGACGTGGTGCCGTCTGCCAGGCACTGGGGACACATGACAGTCTCTCCTGGTGGCACTTAGACTAGAGGGTAAGTGGTCATGCAATAAACAACCAGTAAATCACTTTAACCGTGTCACCATTTGGAAATACATAAGGCACAGCTTGCAGCAAAGCCAGGTGTGCCAGAGGCTGGGAGCCGGGGGACGGGAGAGCTGCCCTGGTTCTGTTCTGACCTGCATTCAGTGTGTGACCTTGAGCGGTCCACACCCCTTCTCTCTGCCACTCAGTTTTACTGTCAGCGAAATAAGGGGCTTGGCTCTGATGACCTCCAAGCCTGTTCCCAGCTCTGGGTATCTGTGGTAAGGGTTAAAAGCACCCCACTCCTGTACCCTCATCTCCCTCCCCAACAAAGAAGTCTATTTCCTCAAGAAGAAAGATTCCCATAACCCCTTTATAAGCTCATGGCCTGTCTGCTGAGCACTAAGGATTACATGCACAAACCCATCCGCTGTGTTTGGGACGCCGGATGCTGAAGATGCTGGCTGCCGGCGAGCACCAGAGCCCTTTCTTCTCGCCGGGGTCTTCCCTGGCGTCGAGGTTGAGTGCATGAATTCTAGTGTCAGACGATCTCGAATCAACGGGTGTCAGATTATCTTGGGTCAACTGAAGGAATCTCTCCCGCTTATGGTGTGACTTCGGGTGAGACACGTAATCTCCCCGGGAAGCAGTTTCTTTATCTGAAATGCAAGGTGACTGGGAGGATCACTGTACGTTCTTCCTTCTAAACTTTAAACCAAACTCTGATTACTGATAAGAGTGGTCTCACATGGAAACTTCTTTGCAGAATGCCTTTACCATAGCTAACTGTGGAAAGCTGGTGGTGGTTGAACCTCTGCTTCAAACAGAGCAGTGGCCGGAGCTCTAGAAGATACAGCTTTGTGGTAAATGCAGTCTCTCTGTCTTTGAGGCTCTAACCTCACTTCTAGAGAGGATGTAAGAAATTTGACCTTACAACATAGGTCAATATATGCTGAATTCCAAAGGGTGGTCCAAGTGGCAACTTCTACAAAGATGTCAAAAATTGGAAACCCACAGATCCAGCCCACAGATTGGAAATAATAATGAGTTCCAGGTCATCTCTGCTTTATCTCAAATAATCAAGAGGCTTGGCAAAGTAGGCCAGCACCGGAGCATCTTACTAGCAGGGCCGTTGCCAGCCTTTCGGTGGGGTAGGACCGGCCAGCACGCACAGCCCCCACCATCCCACAGTGTCCTCCTCTGTGCTCTGGCCCACTTCCCTCCCTCGCCCGGCCTGCCTGAGTCCTGTGGACGTTCTGAGTCAGGAGCCTGCTCTTGTGGCTCAGAAGACAGAGAACTCATTGTGGGCAGGATAAGCTCTCATGGGCACATAGGACTTCTCATAGTTACTGAAGTCGAAGTAGGGTTTCGTTGGACAGGAAGGGACCTTCCAAACGAGGTGAGGTCAGAGGCACAGAACAGGAGTCTTCACCCGGGAGGCAGCAAACAGACACCCAGCTAAGCTGAGGTCTGCGTTTAGACGTGGCGGGAGCAGAGAGTGGAAGTGCAGACTGTGAACAAGTTCAAGTGACAGTATATTGATCGTGTTAACAATGAAGATCTCCTGAAGGTCTGTCCAGTTCAAGAGTGCCTGAGGGAAATGGTGTTTTAGAAAGATGCGCAGGTGATACATATGAAGGGTTAGAAGGAGAACAGGCAAGAGGCAGCAACATCAGTTTGGGGGTGATGCAGAAATCAGGACTGAGGGCTGCAGGGTCTGAGCCTGGCTGGTAGCATCAGGAATGGGGGGAGATACTGCGAGGGGAGAATCGCCAGAGCCTGTAACTGATGGGCACGTGGGCGAGGGAAAGGGAGGAATCAAATCAGAGTCTTTGGTGCCCGGGCTCAGGGGAGGGGCAGCCGTCTGGGTTCAGGAGTGCAGGAAAGACAATCATTTTTGCCCCAGGCGTGCAAAGAACCTGCTGGAAGGGGCCTTCCTTTAGGAAAGACTCACACAGGCCTTTCTCTTTCAGGAAAAAGATGTGACTCCAGATAAAAACCTACTGACCAAGGTGCAAGAGGCTGCCCTGTGGCTGGGGACCTTGCCAGACTCCAGACCCACCAGGCCTGCCCTCTCCACCACCTCCTCCATCGCTGACTTCTTCCTCGCCCTAACCATCTGCAACTCCGTCATGGTCTCCACCACCACCGAGCCCAGACAGAGGGTAGGGACCGGTGAAGGTGGGGTGGCAGGGGGGAGGGGAGAAAGGGGGAGGGGGGAGGGCAAGAGGTGAGGCCCTGAACAGGAAGACAAGGCACTTGGGCCACAGCGTCACTGCTTCATCACTCTAAGACCTTGAACTCGTACCCTTTCTGGGCCTCAGTTTCCTCATTCTTAAATAAAATGAAAAAGGTTCTTTATGAGCTCTCTGTGTAGCTTTCAGATTTGGTGTCTGTCTGTCCGCAGGGTAGATAGTAAGAGTTAATATTTACTGAGCACTTGCTACATGCTGCATTAGCATTTAAGCCTCACAGTGGTATGACTTTGGACTTAACAAGGGAAGAAACAGAGGCTCAGGAAGCTTGAGTAACTCAACACAAGTTGTATGGTCAGTACATGACAGAACCACCTGTGTGACTCCATAACATCATGTTATACTGGTCTCTGCTTTAGTAATGAAGATAGCTGGTCTTTCATCATCCGTCGACCCTCTGCCAAGCTCCCCTGTGAGTGACTGCTGAGAATATTGGGTGTCACAACTTGTGACTGTGAAATTAAGAAAAGGATTCACCCAGGCACCAACTCAGAGCCTCCCCTTCTTATGTCCAGACCCCAAAGCACCCTGAAAAGTCATTCCAGGCACTGAAAAGTCGCCCAGTTATCAGAGGTCTCCAGGGAGCTCTGGGAGGATGTTAGCGTTATCTGAGAAGTGAACTCTATTCCCAAGAGAGGAGCAAGTACCATTTCAGGAAGAACAGCCTCCACCTCTCAATGTTTGCGTTAATAGGGAGGCTGCAGCTGGCAGGGAGCGGAAGATCCCACCCTCTGGAGTCAGACAGAACCAGACCTGCGTCCCAGCTCTCATGCTGGGTGATGATGGCCCATGCATTTAACCTCTCCGTGCCTCAGTTTCCTCATCTATGAATTGGGGTGATAGTAGCCCTTAACGTTGCTGGGAGGATGAAGTGCGATGAAGGCCGTGGTTAGGGTGTGGGGAATGTAGACTCTTACTATGGGTCTGGCTTTTGTCTCCTTTCCTTTCCTTTGTCTCTGACTAGAGTGGACGGTCGTGACCAATCCCAAGAATGTCACGGGTGGAGGAAACATCTGGCCTAACTGTCTCGTTTTCTAAGCGGGCAAACTGAGGCTCAGCTGGGGGAGAAGGCTCGTCCACAACCCCAGAAGGCCCAAATAATTCATTTACTGCACAATGACCTTCAGAGTCTGCCATAAGACAGCTTGATATCTTTTTCCAACCTTGAGAGTAACATTCTCCTTCCCTCCTTTGATCTCAAGGTCACCATGCCCCCCTCCACCAAGGCTCTGGGGACGTCCCTGGAGAAGATCCAGCAGCTCTTCCAGAAGTTGAAGCTTTTGAGCCTCAGCCAGTCTTTCTCATCCACTGCGCCCTCTGGCACCGACCTGGGGGAGAGCTTGGGGACCAACATGCCCACTACGGACTCGGATGAAAAAGAGGACGATGCCTCTGTTTGCAGCGGAGGCTACTCCACTGATGGCAGCTGCAGGAGCAGCACGTGGGACCAAGGTGACATGCTGGTGTCTGGGTCGGGCGCCTCCTTGGAGGCGGCTCTGGAGGATCCGGCCCTAGGCCTGGCCGGCTCTGAACTGTGTTACGAGGCCGAGAGCCCTGATGAGGCCGCCCTGGTGCACGCTGCCAATGCCTACAGCTTCACGCTCATGTCCCGGACACCCGAGCAGGTGACTGTGCGCTTGCCCCAGGGCACCTGCCTCACTTTCAATGTCCTCTGCACCCTGGGCTTTGACTCTGTCAGGAAGAGAATGTCTGTGGTGGTGAAGCACCCGCTGACAGGTGAGATCATCGTCTACACCAAGGGCGCCGACTCGGTGATCATGGACCTGCTGGAAGACCCTGCCCGCGGTGAGTGCCCTTCCCCAGGGCTCCGGGAGGACGGGGCTCTGAGGGGTAAGAGCAGCATGGAACAGCAATGGCGAGCTCCAGTTATAGCATCACTCGGCCCAGCCAGTCCCCGAAGGACACGGGCCCACACGCTGGTCTCCTCAAAGCAGGTTCTTTAACACACACTCTACTCCATGTCTCCTCAACCTGGAGAAGGGTGGTCTTGTAAAAGCAAAGCCTCTTCATTATCCCAGTTTCTAGTTTTCCAAACTCATTGAAACATGGAGTATCCATACACTATTTTTGACTAGGACACCCATGAATATACCCTAGAGCGTGCTGTGCCCCTAACTCTTAGTCTTGGAGAGAAGCCAACTGAACCCAGAGAGGGAAGTGACCTGAGAGAGGTGGCGTGGTAACTAGGGGTAAATCCTCTGCCCAGATACGGCCCCTGAAGCCTAGCCCAGAGCTCCCTCCCTGCCTCCGGAATTCTGCACCAGGCTCGGTCCACTCTGGGAAGCCTCAGGTGTCCCTCTTTATCATCCTTTTCCCCAGCCTCTCCCTGAATAGATTTTCATAAACCTGCACTGAGCCAGAAAAATGTTCCAAAGTCTCTCCCTATCAGTGTCCAATTTTGGAGCAGCGTGAATCAGTGCACAGCCGCTCCTTGATTACTAACGAGGAGAAGACAGTGATGGGGCTATGATTCTCCCGGGACAGTAGATTCCAGCCAAGCTTTAGAATTGCCCAGGCAGCCCTGTGCCTCCTGCATTATCAGCTGTGGAGCAAAGCCAAGAGGTTCGTGGGGATGGATAAGTGTTTAGAATGGGAAGGGAGCTAATGAGGTCTCTCCATCCCCAGACTCTGGCAGACAAGTGAACGCAGTGTCTCTGAATCCCTGGGCCACGGCCACCAGAGCCACCCCAGAGATGTTTTTTATTTGTTCCTCGGCTGATTGCAAAATGGCTTAGAGATGCTCTCGGTAAAAGACACATGAGCAATGTTGCTATTAAGCATTGAGAACTAAAGCTTTGAAATGGATGAGGGGGAAAATAACCCGAGGTTTAACATAGCGATGGGCTTTGAACATCTGATCGGACCCCGAGGTTTCTGTTAGCCCAAGCAAAACAGGCCAATTCAAAGGTAACCAGATAGAAGGCAAAAGGGTTTAATCTTAGAAACTGATGTCTTTGAAAATAAAATATTGCAAATAGTGCTCAATAAGACAATGCATAAAGACTGTGCTCAAGGCACCGGGAAAACAGTAATGCCTTTGAAAAAATGAGAAAAATAATCTCTGAGAGAAATTTTGCAGTGTATAAAAACAGCCTTAGACTGCTATTGTGGGGGAAGAATCAGAGCTCATTGGGCTTTCTTATACTTACCTTACTTTTAAATATTGTATCTTTAATTTTGCATTATATAGAGGGATGGATGAGGTGCACAAAATCTGTTTACTACTTTGGGCTTTCTGAAGATCTCTATCTAGACCTGTTTTTAAAATAAAAAATAAACTCTGGCCCTTTTTCCAAGCTCCGCTTGTAAAGTGCAGCAATTGATTGGTGATGTTTGCGGCATCTGAGATAAAGCAAGCTGTGATAGCATCAATCCTGCCCCATACCCACTAACCCAGGATAAAAAATTCTTTTTATCTGGTAGATTAAAGTATTGGAACTTCAAGAAAAAAAGATGACTTTTTCTAAAAGAAATGTATTATGTAGGACTTCCTAAAGGGACCGTGAGCAACACAATGAAGCATTTTTCATTCTAAACACTAGATTGGTAGGAAATGCAAAAAAAAAAAAAAAAAAATTTCTAAGACCATTTCTTACCTAGAAAGAAAGGCTAATTCAGCAAACCCACTGCGGCGATGAATTTCGCAATGAGAGTCGGGTCCGAAGCTGTCTTGGGACCTGACTTGATATGGGGGCTGAAGTAGATGGCAGAGAAGGTGCTGGGTGGTATGTCTACCACTTAGCAAACAGTTGGTCATCCAGGGCTAATGCAGCTACAGAGAAAACGCTATGGATAATAATAAAGATTCAGATTTCCGGTGCCCTGATTCAGCAAAGCTTCAACTGGACCTGGGAATCTCTATTATTTGTTGAGGGTCCCAGAGAATTCTGAGGCCCACGGGCGTTTGGGAACAACACACAGACCATCTGCCCTCCTTAGACAGCGCCCTGCCCAGCCAGGCTTTTGACGACCGGCTAGAGAGAGCAGAGGACTGAAGGGACTCCCAGAGTTACCACATCACCTTCCTGGACTCCCTGGTGGTCAGGAGAGCTCCCCTGTCTCCAGGGAGGGCTGTAAGGGGGTTCCCCCTCTTAAAAAGTCCAGAATGTTAGGAAGAGAATCCCTGAGCATTTGCACATGACCTCATGGGGGACAATGACTCTTTCACAGTGACTGATGCTGATGTGGAAAAGAAGGTGAGGAGAATCCGAGCCCGGACCCAGAAGCACCTAGACTTGTACGCAAGAGACGGCCTCCGAACTCTGTGCATCGCCAAGAAGGTGGGAACAGATTCCTCTCCACATAGCTGAAGGGCCTCGACCCTGATTCTGTGTTTTCCATTTCTTTTTAGAAGACCCTTAATGTCGGTTGCTGTGATTCTTTCAAAATGAGCTCTTTTGACTCACCACAGACCCATGACCTTGACGGTTTTGCTGGGGCAGAAATCAGAATGGCCAGGTTCCATCAGTGTGGCTTTATGGTACCCTGCCTTACAGGGTCTATGGAAGCTGGTGACCCCTACCTAGCTCATAAAGTAATTTTCAATGTTGTAATTTTGCCTTCAGCGTATTCTTTTAAAATTGGCATTATTTGCATAGATTTGGGACTTGGCAGATTTTATGTGATCACATAAAAATCTAGATTTCTGGTTTCTCTTGAAAATGGAGAGGATCTGCCAAAGTGGGTCTCCATTCTCAAAGGGCAGCAAACAGCTACAGCCATGGTCCAGCTGATGCCTGATCAGGGGCGTATTCTGTGTTTCGGTCAGTCACAGTCCCCACCATTCCCGGTGGAATTGCCCTTGGCCCAGCTCTGGTCATGTGGATGACCACCTAACCCCCTGCAGGTCTTTAACTTGGCAAGAGACGCAGACAGAGCTGTGTATCCCAGAGCATGGGCATGTAATGAGGCACCTAAATCAGGTAGGGAAGCTATGATGGGCAGATTTCCAGAGGGCTAGACTGATTTCTCTTCCATAAATCCCCAGAGCTCATCTCTTTTGTGCTGTTTAGGCAACAACAAAAATGTAAAAGTTTATGAGCACCCACTTTGAAGCCAGACCTACCTGGTCCAAGTCCCAGTCTCACCACCTACGTGTTGTGGGACCCTGGGCAAGTTTCTTCGCCTCTCGGAGTTTTGCATTTCCTTTTCTGTGAAGTGGTGGTGTCAGTGCTCCTTACCTCCCACAGTTGTCATGGAGATTAACTAAGGGACACATGTACAGGGGACAGCAACCAGTGCTCACTACTCTATAGATGGTAATTATACCCTCACCACCTTCTATTTTCCATTGAAATTATTTGTGCCAGTTTCATCTCCTCTGATAAGACATAGAATTTCACAAGAGCAGAAGGCCCACCTATGTCCACGTGGCACTCCCTATAGAGCCAGGCACAGAGAGAAAATATATTTGATGTATGGACAACAGATTTATCCGTTGCTGTAAGAGACAGTCTTCGTGTAATGCCCACGCAAGTGTCTTAAAGTGCCGTGGGACTCCAAGGGAGCGAGATGTGTCCTCTAGTTGTATTCCTCCGGCTTTCGGGCACCACCTCCAACAGCAAGCAGGTAGAGCATTCCACCAGGCTACGCAAGATCTGGTTTCTGCTTACCTTCCAAGCCTCATTGTTGGCTCCTTTCTACCTGGCTCTCCGTCCTTTAGCCAACTGGCATGTTCAAGGAACAGACAAAACCAAGTTCACTGCTGTTTCACAGCCTTTGCTGTTGGCCCTCCCCATGACTGAACCCTTCTCTTCATTGGATCTCAACTTGTACGTCACCTTGTCTAAGAGACCTGAAGATTCCAATGAAACAGCCCCTCCTCCCACAGCTGTCCCCCAACCCAGTAACCCACACGTCATGATATCATCCTCTTTCATTTCTATGTAGAAGTCCTTGAAATAACCTATTCTTTTAAAGTGTTTACTTGGATAATGTCTCTCGCCGCTCCCCACCCCCACCCCCCGCCTGGTAACACATAAGCCCAGGCATGCAGGGGTCTGTCTGTCTTGATCCTGCTGCATCTCCAGTGCCCTGAGAAGGGCAGAAGCTGCTCAACAGATGTTTGGTGATAATAGAATATAATTGATTTATTGATTCAGGCATTTAAAGAAACAATCATTCAGGACAAAGCCCTATCAAATTTTGTAGACATGCCCTGACTGGTGTGGCTCAGTTGGTTGGGTGTCATCTCATAAAGGGAAAGATCACCGGTTCAGTTCCCAGTCAGGGCACATGCCTAGGTTGCAGGTTTGGTCCTCAGGTCAGGGCGTGAGCAAGAGGTAACTGATGGATGTTTCTCTCACATATCAGTGTTTCTCTCCCTCCCTGTTTCCCCCGCTTCTCCCACAATCTTAAAAAAAATACACAGAGAAGCTCAAACAGACACATGGGAAGGGTGGGGGATTCACTCAGAGTTGTGAATGAGTCTATTCCTGCCCCATAGGTCATAAGCGAGGAGGACTTCCGGCGGTGGGCCAGTTTCCGGCACGAGGCTGAGGCGGCCCTTGAAAACCGAGAGGAGCTTCTGATGGAGACCGCACAGCATCTGGAGAATCAGCTCACCTTACTCGGTAGCTAAAAATAAGTCCTCGTGAAATGAAAAATAGGAGCATGGCAAGCTGGGAAGGGAGTTCTTGGCCCTGATTCTGACACTGCTACAAATGTGTCTCAATTAGGGGCCTTCCCTGAGGTTCCTTTCTGGCTATTTGGCACGCACAGGCTGTGCCAACATGCCACCCAGACTCGACACGCAGCTTCCCGAGGGTGCCCAGGGGCCTTCCTGCACTGCCTGCCGGGTGAAGCCTAGGAGTTTCACTGCCTCTTCTGCATTCGCTCAAATGTTTGTTGAGCACCTACTGTGTGCCAAAACAGTATACTAGGCATTAGGGCTACAACCGGGAACAAGAGCACAGGACCTGCCCTCCCATAGGTCAGAGTTCAGCGAGAAAACGGATTAAATGAGTAATTAAACAGAGTGTGGTGAGTGCTGGCCTGGAAGATGTACCAGCTGGGGTGCAAACACAAGGGAAAAGGCGCCAACCTGGCCTGGGGGCCGAGGAGGGGGCAGGCAAGCTGGACTGAGAGGAGAAGCAGAGTTGGTCGGGCCAAGGGGGAGAGTGAGTGTTCCTGGCACGGAGAGAAAGCCTGGGCCTGCTGGTCCCTCGGGTCTGCTGTGGCTGGCCCTCGGAGGTTGGGGAGAAAGGACCCAGATTATGAAGGGCCACGTAAATCACACACTGAACGTCCGGAGAGGCGAAGGGAGTGAAAGCGGGGATGGATTTGTGCTTCACCGAGATCACTCCGGCTGTTCCCGCACAGAAGTGAGGTTGACGCCCTGCGGGAAGAGGAGCAGCACACAGACCACAGTTCAGAGGTGGCGTTGTATATTTCTGTTGGGCGGAAAGCATGGCTGAGAGAAGAGGGGGCTTTACTTATCAGACTCAACCTCTCAGCTCGGGAGTAAGATCTCAGAAAGACCCTGAGGAGCTGCATGCACAGAGGCAGCATGCGCCAGGGCAGCACGCAAGGGGGGGGCAGCGTGCACACAGGGGCCCCGTGGCAGCTTTCTTTCCTCTCACGAGATAACGCTGCCTTGGGCACAAGGGCCACATCCCAGCCCTGGTGAGACCTTGGCCCAAGAACACATCCCTGCAGCCCTCTCAGCTTTGGCTTCTCTGGATAAAACGCACTCCTCCACGCTGCCCAACCCGTCCAGCGTCCCCGTAAGAGCATGATGCCTTGCTATACAAAGGGAGCAGCAAGATGTGGAGAGATGGGAGGCATCCGGGGACGGAGTTCTGCTCCCCACCTCCTCCCCCCTTTTGTTTCCGTGTGTCGATCACAGGGACCTTTGCGGCCTCCCAAGGCCCCCTTGAAAGCTGTTTGCAAGAACTCACTTCAACGGGAACCAGAGGGTAGCTAGGCCACAGCTCTGTCCGCCACACAAGGTCACACAGCGTCACCCCGTTAGGGCGCTGACCCCTTCGCAGCCCCCACGGTTTCTTGTTTCTGGAAGCACTCTGGTCTCAGTTGGTGAGAAGGGCTCTTCAGCTTGAAAGGAGAACGCACTTGTCAGGACCTGTCTGCTTCCTGGGCAGGGGAGGGTCTGCCCAGCCACCCTGTTTCATTTTCTCTTTCACACAAATAAATGTGTTTTTCCTCCGCTCTCCTTCACTCTGCCTCCCTGTGATGTGAATCCGCTTCGGAGGCCCACCGCCCAAGCTAAGCCTTGGAGGGAAAGACAAGGCCAAGCCATCCCTCCTCCTGGGGCAGTTTACCTGCGTGTTTGGGCCTCAAACACAAAACAGACCCATTTGGGGACAGCCAGGCTGTATTTCTTCCCTCGAGGTGGCTCTGCAAAGACACGGCTAGGGCCAGGCAGAGATTTCACCTTGCCACCAAGAAACCGCCCGGCCCTTCCAAACCTGCCTGGCATTCACAGTCGCTCCCACGGTGAGATGATCTTTTCACTATGCATCCAGCGTAACTGCTTTGCCAACCTACTGTCACTCGGAACTGTTGAAAGAAATGAAATGCCTCGCTCCTGCCCAGAGTGACATGGGTCTGTGCCCTGAAATGAATCTCAATTTAAATGCTGGTTTATTTTTGCTTAATCACTGCTATCCAGTCTTTGGGCTGGTGCAAAGCTGGAGATGATTCAAAAACCAGGGAAGCTGCAGGTTTAATTCTCTCCCAGAATATTAGCAAAAACCTGGGTCTCTATCAATCCTGCCACGAGCGGCTGCCTAGCGAAGATCTCGGTCTCTTTGTCTCTCTCCATTCCGCTGCCACCGCGCCCCCAGCTCCGCTCCTCGCTCGTGCTCGGCCCCTTGGCCCTGAACTCCTTCACCCTGCGTGCTCCAAACGCCAGTCAGTTCTCCAGAATGGTGTTCTGAAAACTCAAAACTGATCCTGCCATTCTCCAACCTAAGTCCCTTTAATAGCTTTCTCAGCTGCGAAATAAACGCCAATCCTTTAAGGCCCTGATCCGAAAAGCCTTATCTCCTGGCCCCTCTCTCACCCCATTCGGCCTCCTTCTCTGCACCTTCTCTCGCTCTGACCCCTGGGCCTTGACAGATGCTGATCCCTCCACCTGGAATTCTCTTCCTTCTCCACCTCTGGTCTTTATCTTCCAGGTTGGAGCGCTAAGGGCACTTTGTCAGCAAGCCTTCTCTGACCTTCCGTGGACCCTGGGCTTCTCATGTGGCTCAGTTACAAACCCTTATCAACAGGCCTCGGAGCTCCAAGAGGGCAGGGGCCAGCTCTGTATATACCACTGCTGTAATCAGGGTGCTTAGCACAGCCTGGAACATGGAAGATATTTAATCATTACTGCCTGTCTTGATAGGGCTTTGGGGAAATGAAGCAGCTCCTTTCCCACCGTAACTGTGCTCTCCGGTGTCTGTGATCCCCCCAGGAGCCACTGGGATCGAAGACCGGCTGCAGGAGGGAGTGCCCGACACGGTGGCCGCTCTGCGGGAAGCCGGGATCCAGCTCTGGGTCTTGACGGGAGATAAGCAGGAGACAGCAGTCAACATCGCCCACTCCTGCAGACTGTTGGATCAGACCGACACCGTGTACTCCATCAACACCGAAAATCAGGTGAGGACAAGGCCGAGTCCACATGTCCGAGTGCAGCGTAGCCCTCAGGCCACCTGGAGACGGGCTCATGGGTGGTGTTTGGGTGTACAAGGAGGCCACTCTGCCAAAACCCTGGTGCTCAGAGGGCCCCGGAAGTCATCCAGCCCAGGACCCTCTCCCTCGCACCCGAGTAGGGGTAGCCAGTATTATATTAGGTCTAAGAGTGCACATTAGAAAGGTATGCCTCTCCCGGATTCTACCCTTGGCCCAGCCTCCCCATTCTGCGTGTGAGGACGCTTAAGATCACAGAGGCTGTCACCTGCCCAGGGTCACCTTGTAGTTTCCTGTAGAGAAATAAAAGTCTAGAAAGCTGCCTCCTTCAGGCCACTGCTGATTGCATGAGACCGTACTGCTCGCTCACAGAACCTCAATGATTCATTTCTTATAGTTTGGATTAACTCATCCATTGGGGGGAAAAAAAAACTTCACTTAAACTGAAATCATTCTGAGTTTAAAATTTCAGCTCCAACTTGTAAGTCAAGTTGGTTTGCCACAGAATAAATCCTGAAGGGAATGACATGTGAAACCAGCACATTTTGATGGGATAGGAGAGAGAGAAGCAGAGTTACAGTGAACACTCTGATTCTCAACCCAAATAGGCTGTTAAGTGGCAGGGAGCAAGGTTTGGAAATGGGGCTGTGTAGTCTGAAGAAGTGTGTTCAAAGTTGTAACATCATTTTATATTTAGAAGGCAAAGTCAATTTTCACAATGCCAACTACAGGAAGTGAACTTCCCCTCTCTCCTGGGCTGAGGCATATGGGAAGTGGGCGTTGACCTGTGTGCTCCTACCAAAAGGAGCAGGGGTTGGATGAGATGTGGGGCGTGGACCGGAAAAGCTCTGCGTGGCAGAGGGGGTGAGTGGGGGTGGGGGGACCTGGAGACCTAGAGCATGCCACTGAGAAAGGATGGGGCAGAAACAGGTAAGGCGGGAAAGGAAAAGACCACCATAGACAAAAAAGGGAGAAGGATGATAGAAGTGATCAGGGTCCAGAAATCTGTGAGGTTTAAATTTGGTTTTTATTTCACGAAGAATACACATACACATTTTTTTTTAAAAAAAAAAAAGGGTAGTGTATACTGTGGAAAGTGCCTGAGGCCCTTTAAATTAATTGGAAAAATCATTAACTTTCTTGTCAGGTGTGCAGATGATGCTACAGCTAGATTAAACCCCAAAGAATTTTCAAAATGAAAATAATCTCGGGGAAATCTTTGGCATTAATATTATGCTTAGGAGAAAAAGTAATTTGCAGCTTGCTTGAGTTCTCAATCCCTGCAAGAGTGTTGATGCCTTCCTGCCCTGCTGACAATGGAAATTTTGTTTGCAAAGATTATTTCACTCAAGGTGATTCCAGAAGGACATTGCAAGCCTGTGATGTGAGCTGCCGGGGGAGGCGGGTTGCCTCTGTGGGGGACAGGTTCTGTTAAATGCAATGTGTCCCTGCAGGGAGCTGGGGTGTTTGCTGATTAATTAGCCAAAGCTCCTAAGGAATGGTGGGCCACACTCCACATTGAGTTCAGTCACTGCCAGCTTTGAAGGTTGCCTGGGCCCTCCAAGAAGGTGCCTGGACATCAGGCCCCGCCCACACCACACCCCGGGGTGCTAAGCCCAGGAGTCTTTCTTGTCTCCTTGTCTGGGGAAAAGGAGTTGGGTGCCTAGATATGTCAAGACAGACACTGGGGAAATCCATGCTAAACCACAGATTTATTTAAACATCCGTTTAATGTAATTACATATTCAGTGGATATTTCCTCCAAGGGTTTTTATCTGCCTCATTCATTATATATTGATTTAGGGCTACCGTTGCTTTGCTATGCATCTTGAAGCTGTAAGCAAGTAAGCAAGTGTGGACCTCAGGGTTCTCATCCGTAAGATGAGAATTAACAGCCCATCCCTGAAATGTCGATGTGTCACAGAATCTTAGATGGGACTATGGTGTTAAGTAGGAACTAATAATAGCAACTGTTATTGTTATTATTAGCAACATATGGGAAGGCTTAATGTTGTCCAGATACCATAACTCTCTGAACTTCATTCTCTTCATCTGTGAAATAGAAATTAAAAAGATTTATTTCAGAGGCTGTTTGGGACAGTTAAATAAGATCATCGAAGGAAAATATTTATTAGCACAGTATTTGTATTAGTTAATAAATTACATCAAAACCGAAAACAACACTTTCGCTATCGCAGTTTGTGAGGGTTAGCAATCCAGGAGTAGCTTGGGTGAGTATGTACTCCAGGTCAAGGTCTCTCTGGAGGTTTCGGTCAAGGTGTCAGGGTTGTGGGCTCATCTAAATGCTCAATTGGGTGGGCCATTGGGGACTGGGGAGGAGTCCTCCTTCAAGCTCATGGACATGATTGTTAGCAGGCCTCCAGGCTTGCCACGCAGGCCTCTCCGCAGAGGGCTTCCCATCGTGGCAGCTGGCTTTCCCCAAGGCAAGCTGTCCGAGGCAGAGTGAGGAAGAACACCTTATGGGTAGCCAGTCTTCATAAACCACCTGGAGGAGTGACATCCTGTTGCTTTTGCAGAACTCTTCATTAGAGAGGAGTCGCTAGTCCTAGCCCACACTCAAGGGGAGGCACTCACACGAGGGCGTGAGTACACAGGAGGGAACCTCCTAAGAGGCTGCCTACCCCAGTACCTGACATACGCTAAATGTTACACGCATGGTGACTACTGTGGTTGTTACATAGAAAATTCGAAATAACTTGGAGATTTTACTTGGAAGCTTATGTTTCCAATGACTTGCTGCGGTCCCGAGTTGAAGGAATCTTTCTTTATGGCGATCCCAGCTTCAGCGAGGACTGTCGTGATCTCTTCCCCAAGTAAGTGTTTCAGGTATAACCTGCGGCTCCTCGCACTGCTTCCTGTGGCCGCCTGGGTTCTGTGCACGCCTGGTGGCCGGTGCAGCCCGCCCTCTAAAGGAAGGATCGGGAATAATGAACTGCAGGCCTACTGGCTCCGGAAGAAATTACGGCCTTCTCAGAAGCTTGTAGATCAGTGGTTCCCAAACCTGTCATTTCAGAACCACCATCACAGTTCTTGCCAAAATCCACGTATTACCTGTGCTATTTTTTATGGAATGATTTCACTTAAATTGACTCTGAGCATTTAAAAATGTATTTTTAGAAGGAATTTTTGGCACAACAGTAAATGAAAACTGTCACCCTGGGCCGTGCCTAAAAAGACTGCGTGAGCGACATGATGCTATAACACTGATAATACAGTTGCCTGCCACGGTTTTTCTCTAGCTTTATTTAAAAGTGAGGTTTACAGAAGGTAAAGAGGATTAAGAATATATTTAGAACCAAAATCTGACTTGGTATTTGATATAATCAGAAGTAACGGAGGAGACTTGATAAAAAGAGGTAACTTCTTCCCTACTATGTTTCACGGGAAACACCAGAAAAAGTAAGAAGTTTCTTTAAACCAGTAAGACTCTCACATCCACGGTCAGTTTTAAACAATACGACCAACACATTCACACCAACAGGTGAACACACACAGTGAATGTGGTTTTACAATTAAGAAGCTGTAACAATCTGAGTGGTGGTGATGTGCCTCCAGCACTAAGTTGGGTGACCGTGAACAAGTCACTGGCACTTCCACTGTTTCCATTTCTTCATCTCTAAACAAAAGCGGGCGGTAACACAGCCTCCTTCCAAAGTTACTACACAGGAGCGTCCCGAGGAACAGCGCAGGGGAGCTGAGATGACCGTGACTCGTGGAAAGCACCACACCGGCGTGATGCATTGTCCTTGTTTACTGTCGGATCGGGCTCATTATCGCACACCACCCCAGTATCTGTCTCTGTCTCGTGAGCTCTTTCCAGTCCCATTCCCAAGCAGTCTTCCCCATTTTGGACATCAGTTTGATTCCAAATTAATATTGCTTCAGTGCTGTTTGAAAGAGTGCAGAGACGTGTAAAAAAATCACAGAATGATTCCTAGGTAAGTAATCTGTGTGGCGATCGGATTTTATAACTATTTTACTGAAGGACAAAGGGAGGCTTTAGACATGCATTTCCAATGTTGCTTACTCATACCGAATGCATGATTCCGAATCTTTACAGGAGACCTGTGAATCCATCCTCGACTGCGCACTGGAAGAGGTAAAGCAATTTCATGGACCACAGAAGCCAGACCGCAAGCTCTTTGGGTGGTGCCTGCCTTCTGAGACACCCGCCCCCACCTCGGGAGCGGCCGTTCCGAAGGTTGGATTGGTCATCGATGGGAGAACGCTGAACACCATCTTCCAGGGGAAGCTGGAGAAGAAGTTTCTGGAGCTGACCCAGCACTGCCGGTCCGTCCTGTGCTGCCGCTCCACCCCGCTGCAGAAGAGCGTGATCGTCAAGCTGGTGCGAGACAAGCTGGGCGTCATGACGCTTTCCATAGGTACCCGTCATGCTCAGGTGTGGGTGGCACTGTGGCAAGGCTGCTCTGACCAGAGGCCTGGACCAGAGGTGGGGGGTGGGGTGCATGGGGGAGGTTAGGCATCTAAGTTAAGATGCTAAAGCTGAGGGTCGTTGTCTTAGAGGGAGAGAGGTCAAAGTGACAAGATGTGGCAACCAGGAGATGAAGCAGAGGCTAAGCAGAGTGGGAGAGTGAACCCAAGTCCTCAGGATTGGCAGGTGAGCTAAGGAAAAATTAGGACTTGGCAGAAGGGCAAAGCCAAGAGGGGCCTCAACTTTGGAGCTTCCAGGTAGCTCGGTAATATACGCAGAGGCCAGCTCAGTTCTGGGATGCAGACCACCTCCCGCCCACACTTCCCACACGGCACAACACTATGAACGTCAGGTGTGGTGGGTTTGGTATTCTGCTCAGTGATATTTAAAAGTCGGGCCTGTCCCACATTTAATTTTGTATGTTTATTCCTAAATGTAAGGCCCAGCAAAGCATACACTTGATTAAATGCCAGCTTGTTGGCTGATGAAGAATTCTTCATGGGAGAACAAACTTTCATCACAGTGGAGGCAGAGAAGTAAAACCTTCCAGGAGAACCCAATCCTGGTTCACAAGAATCTGACTGATCGGGTCTCCATTAACCCTCCAGCCATCTCTGCCCGCAGGTCCCAGTCCAACGAAACTGCTCCCCATTCTCCCGGAGCCTTGTCCTCTCTCACATCGAGGCCCTTGCACAAGCTATTTCCTCTGTAAAACCCTCCTTCTGCCAGCCCCGCCTAACCTCCCTTTTCTCGGGGGCCTCCCCTGGCTCACAGCCCTCCTAGCTCCCAAGTGCTCGGATGCCCCCTGTGATGGCCTGCTCAAGAGACCAGGGGTCCCAGCATAGGCAGACAGTGCCAGTCTTGCCCACCGCTTCATCCCACACCCAGCACGTACCACACAGCGTGTAAAGAGTACGTTTATTTAGGGACCTGCGTACAGATATTTTCCTTCCTGGCATTCCATAGAAGAAGCCTATTATACATTGTTTTTTTCTCCTGGTATTTAGGTAAAAGCAAGTAAAAAAATAATAATTAGGGAGTGGGCACAAAAAAAAAATACAGGTAACAGCGCTTGAGCCACTACATTCTAATTTCATCCCCCTGAATTGTCCTCTCCAAAACTTCAGACAGACGCAAGGCAATAGCCCAGGACTGATTCCCTGAAGAGAGAGATTGGCCTCACTCCCATAGCGACAGAAACAAAGCCAGCGGGGCGAGAAATAGTGTGATTATACACCTCTGCTCCCGCTGGTCAGCTAACAGAAGAGGGTAAAGGGTGGATTTGTTCTGCCACGGGGAAAGACCAAAATTATGTGCTGCTCTGTTATCAAGAAAAAAAGGTCATTATAAGAATAACGGCTACTTAAAATGATAAGATGTTTAAGATCAGTAAATTTTGTTGCCAAATAATTAGAGGAAGGAAAGTCTCTCCCCCGGGTGCCATGTATTCCATGGAGCCTGATACAGATTTAATTGCAGACCAGGAGGACCTGCTGGAAAGTGGTGGGGTCAGAGGGTTAAGGCAATACCATCTATGAGCCACACCCCACAAGCTGAATCCAGCCCACTGTGTGTTTCTATAGGGATGCTAAGAATGGTTTTTATCCTTCTAACCATAAGGACAGTTGTTCAGTTTTGCTTCTTGGCCGACAAAGCCTAGAATATTTACCATCTGGCCCTTTACAGAAAAAGTTTGGTCAGCTCTAGCGCGAAAGATAAAGCGTTAGGAAGACCCAGGCTTGCAAGCTATATACAGCTCCTTGTCCAAAGCGCTTGCCTATCTGTGGCTGTGTACACTTAAATAGAATTTCACCAGCCACATTTCAATAGTCTCATGAGGCTAGTGGTTTCCATATTGGACAGTCAAGACATAAGACATTTGCATCATTACAGAAAAATCGACCTGGCCCTAATTTCCAGTTCTCTGAATTACTCACTGCATGGCAGCTCAATGTGACTAAATGTACCTCAGTCAAAAAAGTAGTCTCGTTTTTCTATATTCAGAAACAAAACCGAACCCTGCCCCTCGAGTCCCTTGATAATCTGAGGACTGAGCTGTCCAGACATCCCGGTGGTCTTGGTGCGGTCAGTATTCCGTGTTACACTGAGTTAAGGAAGGTGTGGTAGCTAGCCTTGGAGTCGGAAAGACCTCAGCTCCGATTTCCCCAGGTCTCTTCCCTGGCCGGGTTACTCTCGCCCAGTGCCTGCCTTGCTCAGATTCTCCGTTTGCTCCTCACTCAAGTCCACTGGAGCGTTCTCGAGGCCTTTTGTGTAAACTATAAAGCAGAGCTCAAGTCTCACTTACTCACCAGTAACTCCCAACACCTAACCTTGTGCCTAGAAAAAGGAGACAAATATTTGTTGATTAAAAAAAAAAAAAAGTAGGGCTCCTTGTCCAAAGAAGAAAAGACGTCTCTCAGGCCAAGTACCGTAGCAACTGACTTTTCCTGTAGGACTATTTAGAGCAATGTTAAAAGGATTCAATTAAGTACAAATGGGACTCTTTAGAGCCATTTCTATAAAACCCTCCCCTGTGTGCTGCAGCAGCGGGACCAGGAATAAAGACAGCCCGGGACCTCTCTTCTCCCAGGTGACGGAGCAAACGACGTCAGCATGATTCAGGCTGCGGATATCGGGATCGGAATATCTGGACAGGAAGGCATGCAGGTACAGTTCCCGTCACCTGTCCTCATTTCCTCCTTGCTGTCCTTGCTCCTTGTGGGAGAGTTAAGGCGTTCTGCAGTGTGGGGTAAACTTCTCCCTGAGAGTTTTGCAGAGTTATCATCTGAAAGTTAGGCTTCCATGTCATAAACCCCCCTTACCAGCCCCCTACTGCCAGGTGCTTCTGAGCCCAGAGAATATCAAAGGTGCTCAGCCTGTCACAGACAGCTGGTGATACCGGTGTCCCAAAGCCCCATGGTACCCAACCATTCAGGGGAGCGTTCCCAGAACCCGAATGTTTTCCCTTATGTCCACCTGCCTGCATGCACTGGCCCCAAGGAACGCACAAACAGGAGTTCCCAGCATAGAAAGTTTTAATATTGCATTGGCTAACCCAGAGGCAGGGAGCTAAAGTTAAAAACCTGACTCCCCAAAGGTGTGTAGGTTACAGATTATATGGGGCAAAATCGTAAGACACTGTGGTTTAGGGCGTGTGCTGGAAGCTGAGTGTCAGAGGCGAGGGAAGGCGATGAATTGTTTCTTCAGGTCTTGAGGACACCTCTGTGAGGTCCTTTCTGCTTGTCCCTCTGTCTGGTCTCCTGCTAAAGTAGTCAGGGGGTCATCCCCTTAGGGCTCAGAACTGAAACATCAATTAGGTCAAGATGTTACCATTAGCCTGCCGTGCTATCCAGACCATGTGACCACTTTTCAGGTTCTGGCCACTGTCTCCTGCTGCTTTGGGGGTTGCTGCTTATCCAGGGGAAAGGCTGCAGGGAAGATAGAAAGAGGGAGGGGGGAACAGAGAAATTTCTAGACTTAGGATTTAAAGCTAAATTTAATCAAAGTCATGAGGTCCCCCAGTTTCAGAAGACTAGGCCTCCCTCTGACTCCATGCCACGCCCGCCAGGTTCATGCCAGGCTTTATGACCAGACTTGTCCAAACCCCGGAGTCTTAAAAGAGCAGTAGGAACTGTCTTCTGAGGGCAGAAGACACACTGCATCTGAGCGCGGAGCAGGTGGCCGGCCTCAGCAGGTGGCCGGCCTCAGCAAGGTGGCCAGGGGTGTTCAGAGGTTTGCGGATGACGTGCCTGGAAGCCCCGACTCTCCGGGCCACCGTCACATCCCTAGCGTGGTGCCCAAAACATACGGGGCCACAGTCAGTGCCCACTGGATAAACAGAGACGAAGGCCCAGCGAGACCATGGGCCCCTCCTGACCTGCCCTTACTGGATTCCAGTGAGGTTTGGGTCTCCCGGAGGAGAGGGTGGGGTGTCCGAGTCAGAAGAGACACCCAAGGGCACCATGTAGGGGCCCTACGGACCCAGCACTGAGCCCTGCCCTGGGGGAGCCTCTGTGGTGCCCCGGGAGCCAGGGTGGAGGCTAACGTCTCTGCTCCGCCCCCGCAGGCTGTCATGTCCAGCGACTTCGCCATCTCCCGCTTCAGCCACCTCAAAAAGCTGCTGCTCGTGCACGGCCACTGGTGTTACTCGCGGCTGGCCAGGATGGTGGTGTACTACTTCTACAAGAACGTGGTGAGTAGCCCACGGCCACCTCCTGTCTGCGCCTTGGGAGTCCTGTGCCTTACTACAGCTCTGGGGCCTTGGGCAAGACAATGCACTTCTCTGCACCTCGATTTCATCTTTGACAAAATGCGTCTAATACTAGTTGTTTTGGGATGTTATTGTGAGGACAGCAGTGCTGCGCAGAAAGCACCTGGTACCTAGGAGGCAGCAGGGGCGGTTACCAGCGTGGACTCTGGAGTCAGACATAGGTGGTTCCAGCCTAGGCTCCTGTATTGGGTCACGGCCCTACACACCTCAGTTTTGCCGTCTGTAAAGCCACCCTAACGCAAGACCCACGGTCCACCCTTTGGGGGAGTACAGGTAAAGATTTAGGGTGGAGTCCTTGACTTCTACCTGACTCTGCCACTACCTCCCAGCAGGCAGTTGTCAAAGGCAGGACACTAAATAAAGTATCTACTGACAAATGTTTCAAGTCAGGAGGTCACCTGGGAGACCTGGGAAGAGTCACTTAGCCTCTCTGAAGCCTTGGCTTCCTCATCAGCAACGTGGGGAGACTATGGCCCTCTCTGCATCACTAGCCAAATACAAAAACATGGCTTCTCCTACCAGATATGTTCGTTTCTGTCTTGTTGATAAGGGTCCAAAGCAGGGACACACCAGCTGAGGCAGTAAAACTGGCGGAGGCTCTGGTTGGAAAAGCCCTTCATGAACAAGGCATATAGGAGGAAGTCAGGACATTGCCGTACTAAAGGGAGGGAACTAGGGCCTGAGTGTTTCATTATCTAGTTCAAGGACTTTGGAACAATCCCCAAGAGCCTGCACAGAGAATCCCTGCCTGTTTGCATAAGAAAAGAGAGGGGGCCTGAGACCAGGGGGGTGGAAGAGAAAAACAGCAGCCAAGTGGCAGCCTCCAAGTTATGTTTTCCCCTCCTGCTCCACCCCCCAGTCCTGCCAGCAGGCGCTGAGGCTGTTGCGCGGGCTCAGGAGTGAGCACTTCTGCGCGGAGGTCAATGTGTATAAACAGTGCGGCAAACAATAACGTTAATTCAATAAGCTGGATGATACTCTTTCAGCAGGTCTCTGCAAAGTCACTCAATTTGACTCGAACACTCACTGAGCATGAAAGACTGTTTACTTAGAATTCAAAATACCCATTTAATTTTTTTCTGTTGGCCTCTAAGGGAATAGTTCTTTTGAATAAGCTCAGCCTCCTCGCTGCACTAAATTTGTGAACTAGAAAAAGAAATGTTTCCTGCCAGTCGTGCTTTCAAAGCTTAAATGATATGTATTTCCAGCCCGATGCCATGCTCGCCACGGCGATACTGACGCCGCATTATCTCCCCTTTGCAATTAGGGGGTGGAGAACTAGGACTCCCACATCTGAAACCAGTTCCAGAGGGGCTGCAAGCCCCGCCTGCTCAGAGATGTGAACAATGCATTAATTACTGCACCGGGGCTCCTTGGGCGCCGCCATCGTTGGGTTCAATGCACTCCCGCCGAGGTGCCCAGACCGCAGCCAGACGGAGGGAGTGGAAATAAGCAAAGTCCTCCAGGGCCTCAGGGATAGAAAACACTCTGTACTGTTAAGACTCCAGCCTGAGCGTTAGGAGAAAAGAACCGAGATAAATGAATAATTGCTCAAATTATTATTGAACATCTGTGTCAGGGACATTCTCGGGCACTGGGTAAGGAGACAGATGTGGTCGCTGCCCTCACGAAGCTTGCAGTGAAATCAGTGCTCAGCAGACTCATTCTGCAGAAGGCCACGTAGTGAACATTTTCTGCTTTGCGGCTCATCCAGCCTCTGTCGCAACTACTCACCGCTTCTGTGGCAACATGAAAGCAGTTGTAGACACTGTACGAGTGAACTGCTGTGGCTGAGTCCCGGCATCTGTGGCTGGACTGGTTTGTCAACTCCTGGTCTCAGTAAACCTTGTTTTTCTCAATACAGTTTAGGGACCAGCGGCATTAGCTTTCCGCAGACGCGTTCAGAAACGCAGATCCTCGTGGGCCACCCCAGACCTGCTAGCTCAGAATGTGCATTTTTAATACGGTCCCTATGTGGTTCCTGTGAAGCTTAAAGATTGATAAGCACTAGCACAGGAAAGAACTGAGAACTCTCTCCCTGGAGGAAGGAAGGTCAGGGTGCTATGGACAGATCTCTAGGAGATGAGGAAACCCAGGCTCGGAGAGGGGAAGGGACTCTCCCACGTGCACACAGCATGCGAGAGTCAGCAAGACTAGAACCCAAACGACCTCCTTCCTCCAGACACTTTCGCCAACAGATAGTGTACTGCGTGTCCTGACCTCTCTGAACTCCCTGTCGGGAAGTGAGATGTAGGGTCTCAGGCGGAAGAAGGTGGGAAGAAGTGAGCATCTCAGCCACGACCTGAAAGAGTAAATATAACTGTTAACCCTTGCTGTCCCCTCGCTGACCAGGAGAGGCTTGATGACCTGAGTCCTTCCAGGAAATGACTGCAGGCAGCTTGTGTATAACTTCACAGCAGGTGTTGTACCTAATCCCACAGAAGTGTCAGTAATTTACAGTAAAAGCGTGAAGGCAGTAGGGAAGTTATAAAGAACATGTAAGAGTAGAGATCAGGAGAGAGAAGTTGGGCCAGGACCCTGGGATAAAATACCAAGTGCTCGACGTCTGATTGAAACAAGCAGACCAGTTCTGGGGTGGGGGGACGGGGATGCAGGTGGGGAGGTGGCCACTCTCTCTTTGCTCTACATTCAGAGACCAGTTTGTCAAGCAGACCTTTAGACAAAGGCCACACAGAAACCTTTGGGAACTTGCCTTCCCTGGCATTTTTGTAGGAAATGAAAATTAACCTCCGTCTATGGTCGGTCTTTTTCCTAACAACCCTTAGTAAAAGTCAATATTAAATCATAATTCAGTAAGGGCATTTCTGTGGGAAACTGAGCCAGGGACATCAAAGCACAGAGCGTTTTATCCCTTTAACTAGGACTCGGTGAAACCCTTCAGTGCCGCCGGTGCATGAGGTGTGGGGCAAGGAGCTTAACACATGCTGAGTTGTCCAACGCCCAGTTCCCCACCCGTGACTTCTGTGCCATTTCCTTCATACTCAGAACTGCTTGCTACTGTTCAGCAAAGCATTACCAACGGTAACATCCACCACTATTATAGAGAACCTATCGTATACTAAACACTGTGCCAAGAACTTCACGTTCAGAGGTACCCATGGGAGTAAGGGGAGTACAGCGGCTCAGCGCATATGTGCTGGAGCCAGACCAGGTTCAAGTCCCAGCCCCACTCTGCTACCAAACAGCACTGTGGCCCCAAGTAACTTGTTTAAGCTCTCAGTATCTCAGGCCCCTCATGTGAAAGGGGACTTGTGTTTGCATAAATGAGCTGCTCTATGGGAGGTGCTTCGGACAGCACCTCGCCTAGTAAGTGCCTCATTTCTCCGGGTGAAACTAGGTGATGGGGACAATGGTGGCAGCAGGTGCTGACAGCCTTGTGGGGTGGGGACAGGGAGCCTCCCACTAGCCACCTGGGCAGAGAAGCCCAAGGATGGAGCTCCTGGGCGGGGAAAATCATAGCCAGCCTTGCTGTTACCACACAGCTCAGAGGCAGGACTGAGCAGGCGTGGGGTGGTTGGAGAGCAAGAGCTTTGAAAACTCACGTTGTGCCACTGTCTAGCTCTGCACGTGGGTAGCAGGTAGCTGATGAGTCGGAGCCTCAGAGTCCTCACCCACAGAGTGGGGCTAGGGATGTTGTTATCAAGATACAACATATTAAGATAACACATAGGCATAATGGTATTATTAGCAATAATATTAATCATGCAAGGTTGCAGGGACACATTATAATGTATATCACATTTAATATATAATACACTAATATATATTACACACTTGGCACAAATAGAAGGTCAAATATGAATGATCAGTTGTTACTAATGGTAGTATTAACATGTTTGTGTTATTATTACAATGATAAATAGAGAGCCTCTTCAGAATAACACTGGCCCCGTAGTTAGGGAATGAGAATTCTAGTTTGAACACAAACCTGCTGAATGATTTCTTACACTACCCTTCACCCACTGTGTCTCGGCCACACGGAGCAGAGAAGTTCTAGTCCTAACTCCAGGACACTGCTTATGTGACCTTGCTCGTTGTCACCAAACCACATCACGGCACGACTCACGATGATCAGAGCCAGCAGTGGCGGCCAGCCCATCTTGGGGGCAGGGCTAGCGTGGGAAAGAGCTTCAGCAAACAGAACGCAGCAGTTAGGGAGCAGACTGTCCTGCTCACCAGAGCTGAGTGACCGTTAGAGTGTTGAGAGAAAGACCTCCTCATGAAATCTTCTTCCCTCAGTCCCGTCTTCTTCCGTCCCTCTCTCTTACCAGCCTGCCAGTCCCTGCTGCCTCTCAGGGTCACGTGCTGTGGTCGAGGTACCATTCCTCCCACCTGAAAGGAGGCAAGATGATGTTCAGAAAGGCTGAGCACTTTGCCCAGGGCCACACAGCTAGGAAGGGACAGGACAGGCGTTCAGCACCAGCCCTCCCTGCCTCCCAACCTGTGCGCTTAACCACCATCATGCACTCAGCAAGGCCCTGAACGCGCTCAGTGCTTAGTGGTGACAGAAGTGCTGCTCCAGGGGTCTGAGTTATCACCAACCTCACCGGACGTTGCACGTCATGAACGAGGAGACTGAGCCCCTGTCAGCACAGGGTCCTCGCTCTCAAGGCCACGCCGTCTCTGCCCGCAGTGCTACGTCAACCTGCTCTTCTGGTACCAGTTCCTGTGCGGTTTCTCGGGCTCCACCATGATCGACTACTGGCAGATGATCTTCTTCAATCTCTTCTTCACCTCGCTGCCTCCTCTCGTCTTCGGGATCCTCGATAAAGACGTCTCTGCGGAAACGCTCCTGGCGCTGCCCGAGCTGTACAAGAGCGGCCAGGACTCCGAGGTGAGGGGCTGGAGCGGGTGGGCGGGGGGCGTCAGAGCAGGAGCACTGGGCTGCGGGCCGGGAGCCCCGTGTCCCAGTCACCACGCTGCCACTCGTCCCCCATGTGACCGAGTAGCTCCGCTCCCCGTTCATGGCCTGTTTCTCGTTTGCTGTTGAGGGTGAAGGACCGGACCAGGGAGTGTGTTTCTTTTTAGTGATTTTGCAATTACTCCACCCGCTATGGGACTGCCCTCACTGAAAGGGCTGAGGGTGTGAAGCCAGCCCCAAAGGCAGGCCTTCGCCACAACCCCTGGGACTGAATGCCAGTTCGCTCAGCGCTGGGTCACGCATTTGTCATAAATGAGGGCTCCCACCGCACATCAGGGAGGGCAAACCCCAAGATCACACGTGGCCCAGAACTTGCTGGTATCCAGTAGATCAGCAGTCCCCAGCCTTCTTGGCACCTGGGGCCTGTATCAGGGAAGACAGTTTGTGCAGAAGACCCGGGTGGGAGGGGGCAATGATGGTTTCAGGATGATTCAGGTGCATTACATTCAAGCTCACGCCCCACCATGTAGCCCAGTTCCCAGCAGGCCCGGACCAGTACTGGTCTGCAGCCTGGAGGTTGGGGACCCCCGAAGTAGAGTAAAGGAGGCCTGGGAAGCCATCAGTTTCATAAAAGACCCAGAGGGGCCACAGCGGCACCTGACCAATTTGGAGAAGTCCGAGAGCAGGCGCTCAGGGGGTCGGGAGGTCGGATGCAGGAGCCAGAGAGGGAAGCTGCCCCAAAGGAGGAGCCCTGGGAAAAGGGACAGTAAAGCACCTGGGAGGAAGTCCCTCGCACCTGCGGGAAAGGACAGCAAAGCCAGCTGTGGTGCTTGAGAGCTGGTGACGTTTTGTGGCCAGAAACAAAGAAGCAAGCCCAATCCTGACCCAGAGACAGGGGAACACAGCAGCCCCACAGCTCCAGGCGAGGGGGACGTGGGGAGGGCCCGTGTACATCCCAGGCCCCGGAACGGCCCCCTTCCCGCAGGCGCACTGGCCGGCTGCTGTGTTCCTTGAGGCCTTGACGTTAAAAGAAGTTAATGTAGCAAAAGCGTAAACTGTGAATACTTTCCCTTTTCCCAAGGGAGGCACAGAAGGAGAAGGCTTGTGTCCAAAGCCACTGAGCTGTCTCTCGGCAAACTGTGACCCTGGCCTGAGACAGATCTTCCTTTAACGAGCCATTTAAAAGCCTTAGAATCTCTAAACTTACCAAGTTTTTTAAAGAGGGTTTTTTTTGTTATTCATTTTTTTCTTTTTACATTCCACATGTAAGTGAGATCATGTGGGACTTGTCTTTCTGTGCCTGAATCATTTCACTTAGCATAACACCCTCTAGGTCCATCCATGCCATTGCAAATGGCAAGATTTTTTTTTTTTTGGCTGAAGAACATTCCAGTGTGTGTGTAAGTATACACACAAGTATGTATATACAATGATCATGGGGTACATATATCTCTTTAAATTAATAATTTTGTGTTCTTCATATAATACCCAGAAGTGGAATTTCCAGATCACATGGCGGCTCTCTCCCTAATTTTTTCAGGGGTCTCCATGCTATCTTCCCCATGGCTGCACCAACTCACAAACCCTCCCGGGTCACCTGCCCCGTGTGCTCACCGGCACGGGCTGCTGGCTGACTTACTGCCGACGGCCCCTCCCCCTCCGGGGGTGGTGACTGCCGCTGTGTTCTTTCCGGCAGTGCTATAACCTGCGAACCTTCTGGATCTCCATGATGGATGCGTTCTACCAGAGTCTCGTCTGCTTCTTCGTCCCTTACCTGGTAAGTCACATAGTTCCAGCCACACAAACCGCAGGGCGGGACTGGCCCTGTTTATGTGACGTTCTTGACTAGTAGTGTCTTTCCAGACACTTCAGAGCGGAGGTTCAGAGCAGGTGGCCTGCAGACTACATCCAGCCTAGGGCATCCAACAAGTCAGAATGCTTTACCCAAACATTTCACTCTCTGCCAGGCTTTGAAAAACTGAACGCTAACATTGCATTGGATTTTTCCCTTGTGGCAGAAATCCAGAGTTGGAGCACAGCCCTGCTTAGACGGGGCCTGTATTCTCCAGTTTGCCATAGTCCCCACCACTCCCTTTCCTATCATCCCTGGCCACCTTCGCTTATTTACTCCTTCCTACTGGAGCACTATAGGGAATCGAATTTACAACCCTTGATTTCAGTTTGCATTCAGGCAGCAGGATATACAGAACACTATAGTACTGAAATAAAAACAAGAATACATGCAGCGAGGACAGCAGCCCCGTCTCAGCCTGGTTCCCCCGTGTAGCGTGAGAATTTAGAGAGTGAGGGATATGTGTGTTTCTCCTGGACAGAGAACCAGAATGCGGGGTAACTGCCACCAGGTAAACGGTGGTGTCTACCCAGCCTCGGGGCTCGTATCCTTTTGCAGTTAGCAACACGGGGGTCCAGAAAGCAGGCATTTTACTCTTCATTTGAATTTCCTGGCCGACAAATCCCTCCCTGGCCTGGCCTCTGCTTGCTTCTTCTGCTGAGCCTTTTGCTCCTGTGTGAGCTCAGCAGACCCACCCTCAAGGACTATTTAAAGTTCTACAGCCTCAGTTCTGGCCTTCAGCTGAACTGCCTTCCCCCCTGCCCTTCAAGACATGAACTTCTCCTCTTACGGTCTCAGCTGGCACAGCCCCTCTTCTTTACGCCCAGTGCGCCTCGTACTCGCCTCCACTGTGGCATTTACCCCCTTAAATTGTGCTGCTAACCCTGCCAAGTAGGCTGTGAACTCCTTGAAGGCAGACACAAAGTATCTTCAGCAATTAGCATCATGCCCAGTAGGTGCTCAGTAAATTACTCCATTCACCCCAAGCGTTCTGGAATGCCCATCGCGGCTCCCTGTGAAAATGGGTTTCTAAACAATGTAGCCCCGTCACTTCCCCCCTCATCTCATCTGCTCTGTGGGTCAGTTCCACACAGGTGGCAGCTGGGCGTCTTCTCCCCATTCCTCCCCAACCCTTGACACCTGCCTTCACCGATGCTTTAGAATCACTGTGTCAAAGACACGGCCTTGGGCCCACGGGCACAGCTGAAGGTCCCCCTTCGTTCCCCCTCTGCAGACCTACAGGGACTCCGACATCGACGTCTTCACCTTTGGGACCCCCATCAACACCATCTCCCTCGCCACCATCCTCCTGCACCAGGCAATGGAAATGAAGACCTGGGTAAGTGCCTCACTGGCTTAAAATTTGCGACTGTGTTCAGATCTGTTGTGCTTCATACCATTGATCCACTCGATACATGCATGCCGAGCTTTTCCCTGTGTCTGTCCTAAACAAGGATGAAGGAGGTGTGGAAGGTAAAATTTCTGGCCTCAATGTGCTCATCAGCCAGCCGGGAGGATGAAGCTAACATACATAAAACCATGAGACAATTAGTTGCAAAAATTGATATTAATAAAAAAAAGTGAAGAGTGTTTTCAGAGGCAAGGAGATCAGACTGATCACACTGTGGTAGAGAGGTGTGCTCCCACTTAATGTCAGGGTAAAAGATTAGAAAACCAACTTTATGTAACCACATCTCAAGCTGAAATATCCCATTTTAGTATCTAAAAGGGCAACACCAGCTTTTTCATTAAGTTCTCCTAGTCAATAATTATAAAAACAAAGGCATGAAAATTGCATGTCAGGTACCTAGCTACACAATTTTTTAAATGTATTATCTCATTTAACTTCCCAGAGCCCTTTGGGAAGGTGGTCGGTCGGCTTTTGTTTTGAGATTTAACAGGCACACAGCTCTCTGTAGGTTTAAAGTATACCGTGTAATCACTTCACATGCACATGTTGCCAGGTGATAGATGTTAACTTAAATTTACTGTGATCACCATTTTGCAATGCATGCCTGTGTTAGGTGGTTTTTATATTCCCGCTTTACAGATACAGAAGTAGGTACAATGAAGTTTAAAAAAACTTGCCCCAAGCAAGTTCAAGAGAGAAGCGTGCTTGAACTCTGGCAGTCTGACTCCTGAGTTTTTAACTGCCTTGCTAATAGTGTGAGAGACCATTGTACAGAAAGATTGGTCCTTAGCCAAACTGAAGTGCCTCTTCCTGAAAACACGCGTATTAAAAATTTTTTAAACTGCCCCCAGTGGGCACAGTGTGTTCCCTGCGTTGCACAGTGGAACTCCCCCCCACCCCGCTCCCGCCCCCACCTCCACTGTCACAGGCCAGCCCAGGCCCTGCCATGCTGAGCGATGGCTGGGAAGAGCCACCCAAGGGAACTCCGGGATCCGAGAGCTCCCGTTTGACACACCCCCTGTGCTCTAACTCGTGCCCATGGCAAGTAGAACAAAGTGATAAAACCGAAAAGGCAGAGCCATGATTAAGTACAGGATGAATGTCTCCAAGGACCACCAGCCCCGGAAGAGGCCGCAACACAAGTGGAAGGTATGGGACAGGTGCAGGCGGCGGGCTTTTGGGGGGCCAGGAGGTGGAGAGTCTGGCTCCTCTGGGGCGAGCCCCAGTTTTCTGCTGGGTCTCAGGCCTGAGCTCAAGAAAACAAGCTAAAAAAATGACAATGACAAGTATTTGGAGTGACAGTTTTATCAGAAGCAAGAGACAAAGGTGTAACTTTAACACTAGGAACTGAGCCAACCTAGGAAACAGGTAGAACACCTGAAGTTGAAAAATCATCACTGAAATTGAAAATGCAATTTGTGGTATCTTAACAGGTCTCACATACATTTAATTAAACTCTCAGAAAGAAAGGAGAGAGAAAAGGAGACTGTGGGAATATTTTAAAGGGTAGTGACTTGAGAGTTTTGCAGAAGTGATGAAATACATCAACCCACAGTTTCAAGAAAGTCAGTAAAGCCCAAACAAGATAAAAAGAAATCCACACATATTCTATCAAAAGGAAACTATAGAACACAATAAAAATCATAAAAGCAGGCCAGGTTTTAAGTGACAGATGTCCTAAAGAACAACAGATGAAGAGTGAGCAACTTCTGGGTAGGGGGGCGGCGGGGGGTGAAAAAGGAGACAACAGAACTTGAGCAACAATAAAAAATAAAGAGTTACTAATTTCTCGGTAGCAACCATGGAAGCCAAAAGACACTGGAGTGCCATCTTAAATAGGCTGAACGAAAATAACTGCCAACAGAAACACTGTATCCATCAAGAATGAGAGTAAAATAAAGCCTAAGGAAGGGATCACCAGCAGACTCCCACCGGAGGCCGTTCTGAAGGGTGCCCTTAAATCAGGAAGGGAGAAATCGCTGACGGGAGGTCCAAGATTCAAGGAGGAATTGAGGCATACAGAGTAGGAGACATAACTGAATTTTAATAAATATTGGCCACACTAGAGTGACATGTGTGCTTTAAAAATGATACAGTTGAGATAGCCAGCAGGTGCAATAAGATAAACTGGCAGGGAGGTGAACGGAGCAAGGCCTCCAACGCCCGTGTGGAATGCAGGAAGAGAGAAAGGAGTTCTAAACCGTAGACCACGGTAAGTTAAAATTGCCTATTACTATTTACCGAGTAATCACTGAAAGAATCGAAATGGAGTACGTAACTTTCAAACTAGCCAAGGGGGAAATAAAATTATTAAAAATAGTCGATCACTTTAAGAGAGGATGAGAATGGGGAGAGAAAGCAGCGCAAAGCAGGCAGGAAAAAATACGATCAGACGACATCACTGACCTTGGAGAACAAAGGGATTTGTCCCACACACATAATATTGAAGAGGGGAAAAGCTATGCAAAATATTTTATGTACTAACACCCAAAAAAACAGTCCATGCAGAGAAACACAGAAGAGTGGTTAAACACCCAAGGATGGCTTGGAAATTATCACCCAAGCCAAGGCTGAGACAGAGATCGAGGGGTGCTCGTGGGGTGTGTGCTGCATCCCCCCACCCAGGAAAGCGTAAAGTCAGGAAGTGAGTGCGCTGCCTGCCCATCCAGGGTCTGCTTCAACAGCGTTCACGTCTTCTCGTCCGCAGACCGTCATCCACGCGCTGGTGCTCGCCGGCAGCTTCCTGATGTACTTTGTGGTGTCCCTAGTGTACAACGCCACCTGCGTCACCTGCAACAGCCCCGCCAACCCCTACGGCGTGATGGAAGGCCAGCTCTCGGACCCCACCTTCTACCTCGTCAGCTTCCTCACACCGGCCATGGCTCTTCTCCCAAGGTTTGAGCAGGAGGCCTCTTTCCTTCCTACACCGCCCCCCCCAGCTCCCCTCAATAAGCCCTTCTCATAACCCGGAGTCAGGAGTTTGACTCCTGGCGGGGATCCCTGAGGCTACTGTTTTCAAAGATAGGCCCCCGGGACAGAAAGAACAATGAACTTGGAGGCAAATAGCATGGACTCTGGTCCCAGGTCAGCCATGGAGTAGCCAAGCCACCAAATCCGGCATGGCCTCAGATGTGACGTATGTAAAATGAGAGTGGTCATTCCCATCCTCCAGCCTTACAAACTTTGCTGTGTGTAAGGGATCGTTTTTGAAAAGCTCAGCAGTTCTCTGTGAGCCCCAGAGCCCCATACAAAGGCCTGTAGAGACAGGCCGGCAACCAACTGAAGCACATATGTGGGGAGAAAGACCGACCTGGGCACCTTCCCCCCATCATTGCCCCCAGGAGTGATCACGCTGAGCATTCTCAAGCTTTAGATTTCTCCCACAAATTCAAATTTTGCATGCAACAGCCAACTTTTTAATATTACTCAAATTCATTAACACAGGCACAAGATGTATTAGCCAAATAAATCATTCATGCCCAGGGACTAGTTCTAACGTTTTCAGCCTAAACCCCCTGCATTGGCCTTTTCCAGGAAACTAGCAACAACGCCTTGTGTCTCCTTGGAGCTTGATTGCTCTTATCAAACACTGTATCCAGCTCTTCATTCTGCTGCTTCTATCACCTAGAAATCAGGGGGAGCGGTGGTTCTAGTCCCACTCGCTCAGGGCACAACTCAGGTGCCAGGAGGGACCAGAAATGTGCCCACAGGCTCACCACAAATCCCAGTGGGAGCTGGATTCTCCCAACTTGGTGGCCAGGGTTCCAGTCTCCGTCCACACTGTCCAGTCAAGCAGCCGGTGAACTCTGTCTGTGGTACCCACAGACGAAACCTGGCCCCTCCCTCCATCCTCGCGATCTCACCACTCTGAACATCCACGTTCAGCCCCTTTCTCATTATAAGCTGTAGGGAAAACAGGCCATGGCGATGCTGTGCAGAACATGTGCTAATCCAAACTCAGCGGACAGGGCTTCCTTTAATAAATGGGGCGGCCGGTTTAACCTAGGTTGGCCTCCATGTCCTCTCCCGAAGCCCCCTCAAAACCTTGACCTCTGTGCAAGGCTGCAGGCCGAAGACACCAACATGCCAACACCTGTGTCGCTGAGTCTGAATGTGCACTGAGTGTGCGGTCTCTGCCGCCTCAGCTCCCCCCACTCCTGCCTCGACCCTCGAGCCGCACCCCCCAATGCTGCTTGTACTTCCCTAAACGCCCCGCCCTCTCACCTTCCTACCGCAGCTCCTGGGTTCCTTCTGCAGAACACCCTCTGCACTAGCTCCTCCCCCTTGGACATTCTTTCAGGTAGCGCCATTCCAAGCCTTCCCTGACTTCGCCTACCTTTCCTCAGGCTGAAACAGGCTCCCCTTTCTTGCCTGTCCCATGACCTGGGTGTATCTGTCACTGCCCTTCACATACATTGCCTGTTTGTCTCTGTCTGCCCATTAACGCCCAGACAGAAGGCATCCTCCTTATAGCAACACAACCAACGCGTAGCACAGTTCCTGTCGCAGTGGCTGCACCCAGAGACAAATGAGCAAAGGAAGCTAAAGGAACAGAAAAATGGGATCCTTGCTCTCAAGAAGCCTGCAGTGCAGTGAACGGACTAGACCTCAGTTTGACTATAACCCACGAGTCCAGCAGAGGAGTGTTCACAGAGGGCCCTGAGAGCCAAGAGCGGGGAGCGATTAAGAACAAGCACAACACATCTCCCACCACACCCCTTGTTCAGCCCGCCCCCTCGGGAGCCAGACCCCGGGAGAGACGGTGAGGACCATGCCCTCGCCGGAAAAGAGTGTCAAATAAGTGGCTAAAATACTTTTGTCCACACTTTCAGGGTTAAACACAGCTGTGGTCAAAACTGACCAAGGACTGATCTCTTTGCTCTGTGCTTTTTTTGGGGGGTGGGGGGGTGGCGGGCATATAGAAATAGAAAATTATCAGCCCCATATTCTTTGTCTCACCCTTGGCTAGAAAACATACTCGGAGTCAAAAGCGACCAGCTTAACGAGAAGCCCTGCAAAGTAGGAAAGGCTGTTAACATGTGCTTTGGAAAGACAAGCACTGAACATTCCAGCTTGCTAAACAGACACATTAAGGAAAAGTGAGCAAATATTTACTTGTCGGTTACCATAGCACATAAGTTAAATCTTTGCTTATTCTACGTTATCATAAAGTTGTATTTCTGTTTAATTCTGTTTACCAAGTAAAGCAAAGAGGTTTCTTCTAAGAAAGGATTCTTTTAATAGTCCCAAGGACTGTTGACTTGTAACCTTGGGAAAATGAATGTTTGTTATAGCCCTATTTGTTCACTTAAGGTTATACGCTGTATTTGTCATACTGGAGGTAGATTTCACTCACCAACCTTGTGATAATTGGCCCACTGACCATGACCTCACTGATCCTGGTCTAATTAATTCAGAAATAAAAGACCTAGACTTCTCTCCAGCTAAGGACATGTAAATCGCTGGGCAGATAAAAACAAAAGAAGCTAACACGTGAACTTTAAGACATAATGAGCATCTTCATTAGCTACGGTACCAGATGCCAGGCCTCAGACACTCTCCCCGACACGCTGGGTTTTTCTCCCGCTTCACACCCTTGACACAGCGTATCGTCAAGCTCTGGCCTTAGGTTCCTCTGTCTTCTGCCTTTACAGCCTCTCCACAGACATGGCGACCACTCTTGTGAAGATAAATATTTTTTACAGGTGGATCTCCAGCATAAATTCCCAGCCCAGATCTCACCTCTGAATTCCAGACACCTCTCTCTAGCTACCCCTGCACCGCCTCCACTCGGGATGTGAGTTCGAAGAAAGTGAGAGACGTCTGTAGTTGAAGTCATAATCCTCCTATTATCTAGCACCGGCACCTTCCAGGAAACCTGGGTCTGTCCCAGAGTTTCCTCCATCAAATGCTGCCCAGTCGGGACCCAGGCAGCCCCGGGAGGCATGCTTGACACCCCCGCTCACCTCGTGCCCATGTCTAGCCCATCACCAAGAACGGCCAATTCTATCTGCTATGTATTTCTCAGCTCTAGTGCTATTTCCACTCCTCCCGCCGCCACCGTGGATAGGTTATAATCCCTTCATCCCAAATCACTTCAAAAGTCTCTTATTTACTCCGACCCATTATCACTGTGTCAAAGCGAGGCCATGTCATATGCTTGCAATCCTCCCAGGGCTCCCCAAGGCCCTTACAAAACAGCACAAAGACCAAAACGTGGCTCTCGGCCCCTGCCTGCTCTGGCCCCGACGACCCCTGCTGTGTCATGTCCCCACTCTTGTCCTCACTCCAACCACTGTGAGCGGACTCGGTCTCACTTCCTTTGTCAGGCTGCCCCCTGTGCATTCCTTGGTCCTCAGCTGGAGTGTGTGTCCCTGGACGAAGGTGTCTCACACCAGATCCGGGGTCTGACACTCTCTCTCTCTGCTCCTCTGCTTCCAACGCTGCTCAGGTGCCTCAGGAGAGCAAGCACCCGGTGCGCCCTGTTCTCAGCTTAACCCTGGGGGCTGGGGAGGGGGTGGGGGGGCCTGGCCCATGGTTGGGACTTGGGAGGGATCTCTGGAATGAACAGATAGAGAAGAAAAGTGGTGCCTGGGGGGATGGGGGGGAGGCGGGTGTTAAACTGAGAAGATTCCAGGTAGCAGGAAGGAAGTTGGGGCTCTCCTGACCCTAACATGCCCGCCTGTGCTGCCTCTCTCGGTGAGAGGAGGACGAGGGGGAGCTGACCTGAAGCCTTGGGGGGCTGCAGAAACCGCCCCCCGCCCACTGTGAGGCTGCCTAACGCTTTCAGATGCCGGGACAGCATGGGGGCCTCTCTGCCATAAGGCTTTAGAAATAAAAACTTCAATGAAAAGGGTTACTTTGGGGAAAGACCTTAGGTGTCTACTTTTTAGGTAAAGAAACTGACCCCCAGGGCAGGAACATGGCTTGCCCAGTATCACAAGATGGTGCGGGCCTTCTCCAGAAACCACGGAGTTGTTCTCACCTTATGTTTTCCCCCAAACGTGGGACAGGAAAACACTCCAGGCATACGTAGAGATTCCCAGTCCCAGGTCCGGAACCGGCTCCATGCCGCTGGGCCAGGGAAAGGAACCCTGCGTTAGCCAGGGGGAGACCCGGGAAAAGCCATCTCGTCTCTTGCAGCCTCAGTTTCTTCATGTGGCAGATCATGAAAATACAGCAATGCTGTGAAAATCTCATGTCCCACAGATTCAAGAAGAATATATATTTAGAAACTATTTAGGTTCCACAAAGGGCTGCTATTGTGAAGCATGTACATGTGCCTCAGTTAGAATAGCCCAGACAGGGAAAGGACTGCCCTGCACAAGGTAAAGAAGAGAAAACCCAGGGGTCCAGAGGGCTCGGTGCAGACCCCAGCTGGACCACTGAGTGGCTCTGGGCAAGTCACTGCCTCACCGCCTCTGTTTCCTCGTTTGTAACACCCGGGGGTGGAGTGGGGAGCACCAGCCACATGGGACTGTTGGGAAAGACGAATTAATGATATTTAAAGCATTTAGACCAGTTCTGGTACATAATAAGCATTAGCTATTATGTGTTGCCACAGAACTCCCAAATCCCAGAGGTGCTCAGACACAGATTTGATAACCATCAGTCAGAAACTCGGCATTAAAAGGACCGTGCCCTGGGTGGGGAGTTGGATTCACAGATCTCTTTCAGTGCTCAAATTCAAGAAGTCAACAAAAGTCAGAAATGCTTGATTCGGTTATTTCTTTTTTCCTACCAGGTACTTTTTCTTATCTCTACAAGGGACATACGGGAAGTCCCTGATCACCAAAGCTCAGAAAATTGACCAACTCCCAGCAGACAAGAGAGACCTGGAGATCCAGAGCTGGAGAAGCAGGCACGTGCCTGCCCCTGTCCCCGGGGGGCCTCAGCCCACCCGCCGCCCGGTGCCACCTGTCCCTGAGCGGGACTTCAGGACCAGCACCCCAAAGAGCTCCGGCCCCCCCAAGCAGAAGTGCAAAGAGAACCAGGGGGTGCACGGAGAGAGAAGCAGCAGAGAGCACATGAGGGATGACCCGTGCTCAGCAGACCCCTCAGTTAATCTCTCCTCCAGAGAGCACCTCCTTCTGGGCGGCATGATGGCCCCCGGGCCCCCCGAGAGTGGACAGACCGGTGCATACCAGCGCTCGAGCAGGGGCAGCCATCGCCGATCCCAGAGTTCGATGACCATATGAGGTGCCTGCAGAAACCCTCGCATGCTCAGAGGAGGCCGCCCTGGCACTGGCCCCATGGATCCAAGACGACTCCTCTTCACAAAGGACAGAAGGAGCCAGTCCTACTCTTTCATCCCCACCAGTCTTGACTTCCTTGGAGAAGTGCTGGTCCCAAGGGGTTTGACCAAAAAAAAAGACTGGAAACCAGTCAACCTCTAGTTTTCTCCTGCTGCCAGGCAGCACATCTTGCAAACAGTTTTCTAAAGAGGCTCCGTTTCTGTGGCACTGAGTTCCCAAATGTTTTAGCTCAGAGACGGTCTTCTGATCTGCTAGAAAAGTACAACCTAACAGGCCCAATGCGTAAGTTTCCAAGATTCCAAGAAATACATCCATCCAGGCGATCTCTCAGGCTATGGAAGTTTCTGGGCTTGTCAAACCATCACCTCACCCCGTGGGCACCAGAGTTTCAATTTCAGAAGAGACCCATACACACTAGGGTTTCGTCTTGTTGGTGCTGCAGAGATGGCCGTGTCGGGGTTAACACCTCTTCCAACCACAAAGAGTTGGATCGCTTTTTGTCTCTAAGCCAAAGAAAACCACATCTGAAGATTAAAACTGGACCTGAACTCAGTGCCACAAACACGTCAGGGGGCTGTAGGGCCACAGCCGGTGGTGTAAGAGGCAGAAAGAACCTCTGTTCTTTCTTGGTGTGCTTCCGCACACTAAGGGAAATGTGTGTCTCAGGACCCAGGCTTCAGCTGACAGACCCTATGTCCCACAGCCTCGGGAATCCACCGAGAGGGCAGCACTTTTTGTAAAGCTATTTATTGTATTTATTTTTAAAGAAAAGGACTCCTGCTCATCCAGCTCTCGGAACAGGAAAACGCTGAGGCCAGTAGATCTTAGCACACCTGCACCCAGAATTAGACCCACAGGATAGGAGCAATGCGGAGCCAAAACAATGACACCTCTAAGGGTAGGGTCCATGTCAAACCCTATTCATTAAGCCCAGCCCAGAGGAGCACCATCGGGAAGACACAGGCACATGCTTCCATTCAGCTGGGGAGACTCACAGGGAGTCTCATTCACGGGGAAAAGAAGGACTTCCTAGGCTTCTTAACCCTAGAGGTAGTGAATTCCAAAAACGTAACCACTCAAAACAGTGTTGAAATAAAAGAATGGAAGGTAGAATTCTAACAGGCTCTCCAGAGAAGCCAGGTCTTCAATGGTCAAGCAGAGCCTGTCCCTAGTCTTTCGAGGCAAGTCAGGGAGAGCTACTAAACCCTTTCTCCTTCAGGCGGTGCCTCTACGTCAGGCAAAAATCCCTTTGGGTTAGGAATGAACAGGATGAGCCTTTGAGCCCCAAGAGTCAGCCACCTGGCTTGAGTAACTTCTCAGCAACGATGCCCGAACAGATCTCCACAACCAACTTGGCAAACGGCAGACTGAGCTGGTCCTCCGACCACCTGCAGACAAACCTGAACTGGAGCAGCTGTTTGGAGCGCCATCCTGGAGCCAAAACGCCGGATCTCTTTCACTGACTCCCACGCAATGACACCAGCAGCACTGGCCAGCTGGTGGGTATTCAGGGGAGTCCTGTGATACAATGACATGCATTATCCCAAAAGAGGGGATTGAGCCAAAACCTGGATCTCAGGGTCCCTTACTCCATGTGATTCCTGCCCGGCCAGCCCCGAAAGCCAGACGAGCCAGGGTGTTTCAGAAGAGAACTGGGGAGTGGGAAGAACACAGCCTCAGGCGAGCTGGGACCTAGATCTTTACTCCCTAGAGCCAGGAGCCTTGAAGCAGGAAGCCCCACCTACAAATTAGGGTTGAACTGCCCTACCTCCAAGCTGGGCATAAGGATCCAGTCAAAATGGAGGGAGTGGAGGGGAGGGGAAAATGCTTTGAAAGATGTCACACCCTCGATAATGACACAGGGATTTTTATTTCAGAGCTGAGAGGAACAGAGGTGACAGAGAAGTTGAGAAAGTGTCCGATCCTGGCACCTAAATGCCAAACCATAGCCGGCATTGTGATGCTGCTCTGTCTCGGGCATGACCGACCCTCCCCGTTAGCCGGGATTTTCCCAGCTTCAGCGCTGCAAGTCCCCCGTCCTGAGAACCTCCTCCGGCCCGGCCGGCTGGGGCAATGGGCCACCCACTCCTGCCCTTTGTAAACCAAATCAGCTGTGACCGTGCAGCGTAACTATTCACCTACAACATCACGTTAATGATTGCACTTAATACATTTTTATACTTTTATGTTCTTTTACTGAGTGGCTGGAAAATGTGTCATCCTTTGTTGATAGAAATAAACAAATGTTTTTTTCAGAATTGCTGGCAGTTAGGAGTAGTCTGTCCTCCATCCAGTCCTTCTTTGCATTCATTTATCTGCTCATTCATCCATTCATTTATCTACCCCCTGAATTTCTGGTAGGCCCCTGCTACATGCCTGTGCCGTGCATGCTAGGGACTGCTGGGCACTCTTCCCTGTCTTACAGAAGCTCACAGCCTGGTGGGGCGCAGAGTATCGGGAACATATCTGACCCCACAGAAGAGTGCAACACAAACCAGAACAGCTACAGGAACAAGAAGCAACACACACAGGCCCCTCTCTCTGAAACCCTAACCTGGCTGCCCGCGCCCCTTCCGGGAAGCCTGACCCCAACCTCCAACCTTTATGGATCAGGAGCCCCTTTTCATTCACTCATGCAGCGACTACCCAGCAGGTGCCTGCTGTCCGCAGCACTGGGGTAGGCAGCACGTTTAAAAGAGGGAACACGAACAGGCTCATCCTGCCCTCAAGGGGGTTACAGTCTAGAAGGGGAGACAGAGGGAGTGGGGGCAGGGGGTGGCTCCCAGGGTAATCCAAAATTTCAGCTGAGACCTTACTTAACCAGCAGAGAATTAAGTATGAATGCCCTGAAAAAGAAAATAATTGGTAGATACATCTCCCCAGGCAAGGGAAACAAAAAAAAATAAATAGGACTACATCAAACTAAAAGTTTTTGCACATCAAAGGAAATCATCAACAAAATAAAAAGACAACCCACAAAATGGGAGAACATACTCACCGATACACCTGATAATGGATTAATATCCAAAATTTATAAAGAACTTACAAAACTCAACACATAAAAAAAACAACCCTATTAAAAAATGGGCAAAGGACCTGCCTGAATATACACTTATTCAAAGTGGACATACAGATGGCCAAAAGAAATAGGAAAAGATACCCAACATCACTAATCATCAGAGAAATGCAAATTAAAACCACAGTGACATGTCATCTCACACCTGTCAGAAAGGCTATCATCAAAAAACCAACAAAACAACAAGGACTGATGAGGATGTGGAGAAAGGGGAACCCTTTTGCACTGCTGGTGGGAATGCAGACTGGTGCAGCCACTGCGGAAAGCAGTAAGGAGATACCTCAAAAAATTTAACATGGATTTGCCTTTCAACCCAGCTATCGCACTTCTGGGAACATATCTGAAGGGACCCAAAGCACTAACTTGAAAAACCACGAGCACCCCTACGTCCATAGTCATGTTATTTACAATCGCCAAGATGTGGAAGCAGCCCCAGTGTCCATCAGTAGATGAGATGAGCGGATAAAACAACTAGGGGACATTACACAACGGAACACTACTCGGCCACACAAAAAAAGAAAATTTTGCCCTTTGCAACAGTATGCATGGACCTGGAGAACGTTATGCTAAGTGAAATCAGCCAGTCAGAAAAAGACAAATACCGTATGATCTCACTCATATGTGGAATCTGATGAACAAACTGAACTGACAAGCAAAACGGTGACACAGATGGAGACACGGACCCACGGATGAAGAGCTGGATCACAGCTGGGGGCGGGGAGGGAGGTTAAAAAGCGGTGGGATTGAGCAAAAAGGAAAAAGGACTCGTGAACGTGGACAAACAGCATGGTGACTGCTGGCAGGAGGATGGTATAAGGGGACTAGTAATAGGAAAAAATACAATGAAGATTACATCAAAGAGCGTTAAGGAAAAGAAGAGGCCCATGTGACTGGAACCCGGTGAGCAGGGGCAAGTGCCCAGGAGGACATCAGCAGTAACAACTGCCTCGGCCGCTGCGGGCTGGTACTGGCCGGAGCACACATCGTCAGTAAGCTCGCAGCAACCCTGCAAGGCAAGCACTGTTATCCTCCCCTCGTCCATTGCACTTTGGCGACCTAGGAACCACCCCCGAAGTTAGCAGATTAACACAATTAGGCATGTGCTCACAGCGCTGCGAGTGGGCAATTTGGGCTGGGTGGCTGGGACCTCGCTCCCTGTGGTCTCTCACCCTGAAGGACGTTGGCCAGCCCTGTCACATGGCAGCAACGTTCAGGGAATAAGAACAGAAGCTGCGAAGTCTCTTGACACCGAGGCTCAGAACTCACACGTTGTCATTGCCACCACATTCTCTCTGAAACCAGTCACAAGGCCAGCCCAGCCGCAAGGGGGTGGGAAAATATAACCCACGTTTAATGAGAGGAGTTACAAAGACATTTGAGACCATTTGTAATCTACCACATCCCACTTACAAGAGGAGAAACCGAGGCAGAGAGCAGTTACATGCATTTGGCACAGTCCTGCAATTGACAAGTGGCAAGGTGGCATTCTAATTCCCGAAGTCTGAAACCAAAGCCCATATATACTCTTAGCCACAGAGCTATACAAATGCAAGACAGGGCTGGAGGGACCAGACGACAGAGCGTCTGGTCTTCTCTACAGCCTCTTGAGAGACAAGGTAGCACAGTACTTAGCGTGCCTGAACTCCATCCCATCCCTGTCACAGACTAGCAAGGTGACCTGGGGAGAGCCCACGCCCTGTTCAGCTGGGTTGCTCACCCAGACAAAGGCTTCATTCAGTAAGTGAGGAAGATAGCACCTACAGGGAACCCAAACTCCGATCTCCCCTGAGCTGATCACCCAGCCAGGACTTCCCATTCTGCACACAGAGCCCCCAGGAGAAATCAGTCCCACAGGAGTGAGCTCTCCCAGGTCACCAGAGAACCCGAGGCGGGGTGGGGCCCAGGCAGGACTGCACAGACTCAGAAGGTGGGGCCGTGGGCTGGGACGATGCCCCGAGCAGGGAGGCCTTTGCAGGGCACAGGAGGAGTGCCGCCTGTCAAGCTTCAGGATTCGGGCATTTTCAGGCAGGAGGCCAGACTGGCAGCCTGTTGTTCAGAGGCGTTCTGGTGCCACCTAGCAGCCGCGGAGGAGCTGCTGCACCTGAGGGCTCTCCCTGCAGCCGGAACAATAAAAAATAAAATAAAAAATAACCAGGGCAGAGGGGGAACAGGAACCAAGCCGGGAGTCAAGAGGCCAGATATCAAGTCTGGCTCTGCCAGCGGTTTCTGCTGTGACTCCGGACAAATCCCTTCACCAGCCTTCATCCTCAAACCCAAGTTTAGTCAGTTTCCCCAAACGCTCAGGGTGGGAACTGCTCTGGTCCTAAACTGCAGTGCTTCTATTAAAAGCTATGTGGGGAGGCTGGTTACAGTATAGGAATGAGCCCTGGTACATGGAGTTACCATCTGATTCCCCTGTGTGCGTGCACAAACACATGCCCGCATGCACACACAGTGGAAGATCCCATGGGAGAGGCACCCCCCCAACCCCCCATCCCTGCCATCTGCTCTCTGCTGCGGGCCCAGCGCTCAGTGCTGAACACTGTTGTGACTCTGGCTGTTAAAAAAATCACAGACGGGGCTGGTCTCAGCAGGAGGATGAGAAGGTGGGAGGGCAGAACCCACGTCTGGGAAGATGAAGGGCCCCCCAGTTGCCTTTTTCAGAGCAAGAGATATTAGGGAGCTGCAAATACCTATGAGGGGGCAGGGCAGCCCCCTTCCACCGTCAGAAGGGCACTTGGAGGCCTCTTTCCCTGACCCAGGCTCTCATGGACTCAGTCCAGGTGCTAAACTGTGTAAGGAGTGGGGAAAGGGGAGCCTTCCTTTCCTGTAATTTCCATCAGCATCTCCTACCACCCCACCCCCCAAAAAAAGAGCTGCTCGCTACCTAAATGAAGTGTTGAGACAAGTCTCCGTATGCCTTCCAGGCACAGCGCTGCCCCCAAGCCCCTTCTCTCCCCCAGTCAGTCCACTACAGGGGCCAGCCCCTCACAGCTCGCACTGGGACAGGTAAGCCCAGGCACCTTGGGGACCTAGCGTCTGTCCTCAGGCCCCTGTTCAGCCAGTGGAGACTGGCTGACAGACACATGACTGAATGTTGAGGGAGAAATGGGTTTTTTCAGTGTCACGAGCCCTTCCTACCCCGGCTGACCTACGTTCCCATAGACGAGGTGAAAGATGTTTCTGAAGACAGCAGAACTCAGGTGAGAGAGAAGTAGACGAGCCCGGAGCCACCCAGGAATTTAAATTGAGAGCCAAGGCTAGAACAGGGTCTCCCGAAACCCCTCGGTGAGGGCTCCCCAACCACCTCACCAGCCAGAGACTAGTAACTAGCAATCCTTTCCAGGGCTGCTGGGCCGTATCAAAATGAGACGGCTAACACAAAAAGATATACTTTTTAAAAAGGCCTCATGGCAAGTGAGTCAGATCTGAGATCTGTTTGACTATGGAATCCTTCCAGAACACTCCATGTTGCCCTGTTTGCAAAAGGGCAGCCTGCGGGGAGGGAGGGGCTATGCCAGTAAGAAGTCACCGCTCAGCATCTCCCATCTGCAGAGACGAAAATGAATTCTATGCTCCAGCAACTGCTGCTTCGGAGCCTCCAATCCTGCCTTTAAAACAGCCCAACTTCTACACACACACTACGTATCTACAAACACATTCGTTCCTTTCACTGGATGCAAAAGACAGAAGTGTGAAGAGAAGCATACATTTGTCAACCCCATTTATAGGAGACACGTGCGTTGGGCAATGATAGTTCTCTTTCAAGAAGCAAGTACAAGAACCCTGGACAGCAGGCCACTTGTGCTGCTTTTGCACACAGGTGGCCTGCATCAGCTCATGCTGAGGGCTTTCCTAAATCTTCTCAATGATCACAAACCCCAAACCAGCAGCAGCTGGCCTCAGGATGTTCTGTGCCTCTTGAGCTGAGCAGTCCCAAGATTGGTACAAGCAGAGACCAGTCTCAACTTGCATTCTAACTCCCATCACATGGCACCAAGCCTGGCACAAGCTGCAGCCAGTGTTGTCTTGGAACGTAGCTTCAATAAGCAGCCACAAACCTGGAACAAGTGGCAGTTGGCCTCAGTGCACAATGTGGTGCTCACCAAGGTGCCCCCAGACCAGCACTGGTGGCAGCCAGCCTTGATTCACAGCGTAGCCTCTCCCAAGTGCCTCCAACCCAGCACAGGCAACAATGACCTTGGTCTGCCCAGGGGCCCCTCCCAGAACAAACACACCCAGTGGTCAGCTTCAGATCACACCATGGACCAGCCAACCAGCTCCACAAATGACACCAGAAATCCTACTACAGCAACTCCCACTCCATGGGTTCAGCCCCCACATAACAGCTCGTCTGATGTAGTCACAGCCAGCTTTCACAGCCAGTCGGCCTGAGAGTCATTCCCAGCCACCGACCCACTAACAGCAATCAAGACTCAACTACAACAGGAGAGCACACACAACCCACACAAGAGACACCCCTGGAGCACCTGGCTCAGGTGAACAGGGAGACTGTGCCACAGGGCCTCACAGGACACCAACTACATAAGGTCACTCTGCCAAGACTGGGAGTCATAGCAGCTCTGCCTAATACATAGAAACAAACACAGGAAGGCAACCAAAATGAGGAGATAAAAAAAGATGTCTCAAATGAAAGAACAGGACAAAACTCCAGAAAAAGAACTAAATGAAATGGAGGCAAGCAATCTACCAGATTCGGAGTTTAAAACACTGGTCGTAAGAATGCTCAATGAACTAAAGGGAAGACCAGAAGAACTCAGTGAGAACTTCAACAAAGAGATAGAAAATATAAAAGAGAATCAGTCAGAAATGAATAAAATAACCGAAATGAAGACTACATTAAAGAGAATCAACATCAGATCAGGTGAAATAGAGATTGAATAAGCAATCTGGAAGACAAGGTAGCAGAAAACACTCAATGGAAAGATTAAAAAGAAAAAAGAATTTTAAAAGATGAAGATAGATTAAGGGGCCTCTGGGACAACATGAAGCATGACAACATTCACATCATAGGGGTACTAGAAGGAGAAGAGAGAACACAAGGGATTGAAAACCTATTTGGAGAATAATAGCTGAAAACTTCCCTAACCTGGCAAAGCTAATAGACATATAAGTCCAGCAAGCACAAAGAGTCCTGAGTAAGGTGAACCTAAAGAGGCCCAAACCAAGACACATTATAATTATAATGCTAAAGGGTAAAGACAAAGAGAGAATTGTAAAAGCAGCAAAAGAAATGCAGTTACTTCCCCACAAGAGAGCTCCCATAAGACTATCAGCTGATATCTCAACAGAAACTTTTCAGGCCAAGAGGGATTGACACAAAACATTCAGAGTGATGAAAAGCAAGGACCTAAAACCAAGATTACTCTATCCAGCAAGACTATCATTTAGAATCAAAGGAGAGGTAAAGAATTTCCCAAATGATAGAAAAACTAAAAGAGTTCATCACCAATAAACCAGTTATAATAAATGTTATAGGAACTTCTTTAAAAATAACAAATTATTGAGCGCAGGCTGCGAACCAAAGCATCGCAGGTTCAATTCCCAGTCAGGGCATATGCCTGGGTTGCAGGCCACGGCCCCCAGCAACCACACATTCATGTTTCTCTCTCTTTCTCCTTCCCTTCCGTAAAAATAAATAAAAACTTTTAAAAAATTCCTTTAAAAAATAACAGATTAAAAATATGAATAGGGAAATATAGGGAAAAAATTCTCACAATCAAAGACAAATACATAATAAAACCATTGAATCAACCAACTCTAAAGCTAGTACAATGGTTAAATGGCAAAAGTAGGAAGATCATGTGTAATTCCAAAATCAATTAAGGAATATACAAAAATACCAACATAAAAAAGGTAAAAAATAATAAAAACATAAACATGGGGAGAGTAAAAATGGTAGTGATTTTCAACTGTGTTTGAACTTAAGTGACCATCAACTTAAAATAGACTGCTATAAATCACTTGGTACATAGAAACAAATTGGTAACCACAAATCAAAAATCAACAAGAGATAGACAAGAAATAAAGAGAAAGGAATCCAAACACAACACCATAGAAAATCATCAACATGCAAGAGAAGAGAGCAAGAGAATAAGAAAGGAACTGAGAACTACAGAAACAATCCCCAATTACTAAAATAGTGATAACTACATACCTATCGATAATAATTTTATATGTAAATGACTAAATGTTCTAATCAAGAACAGGTGGCTGAATAGTTTTTTTTTTAAAACAAGATCATACACATGCTGCCTACAAGAGACCTTTAGATCAAAAGACACACACAGACTGAAAGAACAGTAATAGAAAAAGTTATTTTCTTGCAAATATAAGGGAAAAAAGCTGGAGTAGCAATGCTTATATCAGACAAAACAGACTTTAAAACTAGGGCTGTAACCTAGGAAGCACACACCAAGGCACATCATAATTACATTACCCAAGATAAAAAATAAGGAGAGAATCTTAAAAGCAGCAAGAGAAAAGGAGACAGTTACCTACAAAGGAGTTCCCATAAGACTATCAGCTGATTTGTCAAAAGAAATCTTGCAGGCAAGAAGGGGCTAGAAAGAAATATTCCAAGTCATGAAAAGCAAGGACCTACATCCAAGATTGCTTTATCCAGCTAAGCTTTCATTTAGAATGGAAGGGCAGATAAAGTGCTTCCCAGATAAGGTCAAGTTAAAGGAGTTCATCATCACTAAAACCCTTATCATATGAAATGTTAAAGGGACTTATACAAGAAAAGGAAGATCAAAGCTATGAATGGCAAAATGACAACAAACTCACAACTATCAACAACTGAACCTAAAAAAAAAAAAAACTAAGCAAACAAGTAGAACAGGAACAGAATCACAGAAATGGAGATCACATCGAGGGTTATCAGCAGGAAGGGGGAGGAAGGAGAATGGGGCAAAAAGTATACAGAATAGGAAGCATAAATGGTATGTACAAAATAGACAGGGGGAGGTTAAGAACAGTATAGGAATGGAGAAGTCAAAGAACTTATATATACGACCCATGGACATGAAATAAGGGGGCGAATGCTGGTGGGAGGGGCAGTGCAGGGCAGAGGGGATAAAGGGGAGAAAAAAATGGGACAACTATAATAGCATAATCAAGACAATATACTAAAAAAAAATCACAATAAAAATACCAGGCCTCTAACAAGAAACAAAAAAAGGCACTTCATAATGATAAAGGGATCAATCCAATAAGACAACGTAACTCTTGTAAAAATCTAGCCACCCAACATGGAGCATCTACATGTATAAAGCAAATTCCTACCAAAATACAAATGGCATTTTTCACAGAACTAGAACAATTAATCCTAAAATTTCTGAATTTTCTAAATGGAACCACGAAAAATCCCAAATAGCAAAAGCAACCTTGAGGAAAAAAAAGAACAAAGTTGGAGGATCACACTACTTGATATCAAACTATACCATAAGGGTAGTAATAAAAAAAAGCATGGTACTGACATAAAAACAGACATATAGAAAATGTAACAGAAAGGGGAACCCCAAAATAAGTCCACGCCTCTATGGTCAATTAATCTATGACATAGGAAGCAAGAACATACAATGGGGTAAAGACAGACTCTTCAATAAATGGTGTTGGGAAAACCGAACAGACAAATGCAAAAGAATGAAACTGGTTCACTGTCTTATACCATATACAAGAATTAACTCAAAATTGATTAAACACCTAAATGTAAGACCTGAAACCATAAAACTCCTAGAAGAAAGCAATAAGCTCTCTGACATTGCTCTTAGCAATATTTTTTTTGGATATTTTTTTTTGGAATTTTCTTTTCCATCTCCCAAGCAAGGGAGATGGAAAAAAACAAATGGGATTACATCAAACTAAAGAGCTTTTGCACCATGAAGGACAAGCCGAAAAGACAATCTACTGAATGAGAGAAGGCATTCACCAATGAGACATCTGATAAGGAGTTAATACCCAAAATATGAAGAACTCGTACAACTTAACACCATAAAAAATCCAAACAATCTAATTAAAACATGGGCAGAGAACCTAAATACGCATTTCTCCAAAGAGGACACATAGATGGCCGATAGACATATGAAAAGATTTGCACCATCACTAATTATTAGGGAGATACAAATTAAAACCACAATGAGATATCACCTCACTGCTGTCAGCATAGCTAGCATCAATAAATCAACAAACAACAAGTGCTGGCAAGGATGTGGAGAAAGGGGAACCCTCATGCACTGTTGGTGGGAATGCAGATTTGTACAGCCACTATGCAAAACAGTATGGAGGTCCCTCAAAAAATTAAAAATAGATCTACCATGTGACCCAGCAATTCCACTTCTGGATATTTATCCAAAGAAATCTAAAACACCAATTCAGAAAAACATATGCACCCCTGTGTTTGTTACAGCATTATTTACCATAGCCAAGATACAGAAGCAACTGAAGTATTCATTGATAAAGAAAATGTGGATGTATATATTATATATTATATATATATAACGGGATATTACTGAAACAAAAAAACACAACAAAATAAAATTTTTTCATTTGTGACAACATGAATGGACCTAGAGGATAATTATGCTAAGTGAAACAAACCAAACGGAGAAAGACAAATACTATATGATTTCACTTATATGTGGAATCTAAATAACAGAATAAAGGAACAAACAAAACAGAAACTCATAGATACAGAGAATAAACTGATGGTTGCCAGATGGCAGGGGGTGGGGCTTGGGTGAAAAAAGGGACGAGATCGAGAGGGACAAATTGCCAGATATACAAATATTCACGGGGCTGTGAAGTATGGCGTAGAGAATATAGTTAATAGTACTATAATAACTGTGTGTGGTGACAGATGGCTATTAGACTTAGTGGGATGATCATTTCCTACATTAAATAATTGTCAAATCACTATGTTGTACACCTGAAACTAATAAAATATATGCAACTGTAACTGAAAGATAAAATTTTTTTAAAAAGAACCCTGGGCAGTTTAATATTTGCTGCACTTCTAGTCGAGCCATCCTCTTTCTAAGGAGCAAAGGAAGCAGAGAGGGGATGCAAGACCCAGAAAGGGGGCATGAACTTGCCGGAGGTTGAGCATCTCTTCAACTACTCTAGATTGTCCCATGAGCTTGCTGATTACTCCTCTATTTTTTTTTTTTTTCCAATCACTCCTTCTAGAATGTTAGAGCCTGAAGTCATAGGTCTTAAAACAAATCCCCTCTGGGTCATCTTGGGACTAGAACCCAGCCGTGGCCAATGCTAGTGACTAGCACACTGGCTCGTCAGAATGCCCTCTCATCTAGTCCTGCCCACAGATCCAGGAGGCAGAGGCGGGACATTTCCTCTGCCCCTCCCCAGACCAGGAAGTCTCTGTCTCAGCCACACGTCTTCTCTGCCCCATAGGCAGAGACTGGGTGATGACCCAAAGATCAAAGTTCCCAGAAAATCACTAGTTCTTGACGAACTGTCTTAAAAGTGTTCCATACATATTCTGGACTCCTCTCTCTGCCTTGGGTTTCTTCCTCCCGGGGGTCAGCAACCACAGCGGGGCTGAGACTCACACCTCAGGTGGAAGCCAACCTCTCTGTTGCTCACTTTCCTCTCTTTTACTTTTGGCCACTGGACTCAGTTATAAATAAATTATTGTTTCCAGCCCTGGCTGGTGTGGCTCAGTGAATTGAGTGCCGGCCTGCAAACCAAAGGGTCGGCAGTTTGATTCCCAGTCAGGGCACATGACTGGGTTGTGGGCCAGGTCCCCGGTAGAGGGTAGGCAAGAAGCAACCACACATTGATGCTTCTCTCCCTCTTTCTCCCTTCCTTCCCCTCTGTCTAAAAATAAAACAAATAAAATCTTTTTAAAAAGTTACTGTTCCCATTCTGTTCATGTTTCTTCTGGCACTAATCTGGGTAGAGGGGAGTAGGAGCATGGGAAAGTGGAGGCCCAGATTGGGGAGAAGAAGTAGTTGTCTACATGGGCTACAGACATTCCTGAGTTCTACGTCCGTGATGCCACCAAATACCATCAAAATTTCAATTGTAACTTATCACCAATTTACAGGTAAGCAAACGGACACTCAAAAAAAGCAACTTCAAAGGTGCACTAAGAGGTAAACCAGCATTCCAAACTCAGGTCAGCTTCCCAGCCCCTTCGCAAGTAGGGCAGCCTGGTCTTCAGGAAGTAGCAGAGTCCCGAGGAGTCCTCTCTCACAACCTCCCTCAAGGTTTCAAACTGTACCTCCAGTGACTTAAACGTTCCAGCCCCCTTCCTGCCCAACTTCTCTGCAGGCACAGCCTCCATCCACCACCACAGAGCCCAGGAGAAAGGCTGGTGCCTGGAAGACTCGTTGACATTGGCCCAGCTCTAATTTTTCGCTCTGACAGCCCGTGCTCTGCCTGGTAGACAAACCAGAGCAGAGGCACATTACTTTCTGCCCCAGCTGGCTCCCGCCGTGGGCAGGCTCACACTGGCATGCTCAGAGGGGCCCCGCCCGAACCCCTGACGCTGGAGGAACGCCCACAGCCCTACCTCTCTTCTTATTCTTAATTAGAAGTTCCATTAGAACCACTACAGCAATGAGGCACGCGCCAGGCAGCATACTTCAGGACAATTAGCATGCTCCTCGGGTTGCTCAAATGGCCTGGGCCCTGGTCTGAGTCAACATAATTACACCAAAACATATAGCCTACCAGGAGGCGCCCGTGGTAAGGGGAAAGAAACAATTAGGCAGCACAGTCTATCAGGCAGTTAGATCTGTAGGAAATTATCCTGTACACATAAGAGTTTGCCAGAGGCTGAGACACATGGAGATGATCTCTTGCCTATGGCCCAGTCTGTCCGTAAACCCAGCCCACCCCGTGCTATGAATGCTCTGTGCGTGCGTGCGTGTACAGAGGCCGAGCTCATTGAGAGACTGGCTGTGATCACCCAGGGCCTGGATCACTGTAGGTAGGAGCGTCCCTTTCCTGGACTGTGGGACCTAACTGGCCGGGCACAGGGGTTCAGGAACCCGCACCTCCCTCCCTGCCACTTTCTGAATCCCAAGCCACTCATTAAAACCTGCCCCCAAGATAGCTCCCGGCTGAGTCATCCTGGCGATTCTGAGGAACATATAAAAAGAGCAAATCAGAAACCCGGGAAGAGCCCTCTGAACAGCGGGAGAGCTGCAGAAAACCACCCGATGCTCCCCGGATGCTGTTTGAAGCCACGCTCTCGGGTGCCGCAGACAGGAGCGCCTTGTCTGCCTTCCATTCCTGCCCTGGCACTTGTGGCTGAACCGCCGCACCTTCCGCAGCCCAGCAGTGCCACTGCCATTAGTATTCAACTGGCATTTCCACTGCACGCTCCAGACCTGTTCTTTCAGCCCTTTCAAGTCCTATTCAGACCAAAGTAAGCGGTGCCCTTGCGTTTTGGTTCGAGCGGCAGCAATTATTAAGACTGCAGATGATGGTTTATTAGCATTTATTGAACAGCCACGGAGCCCTGCGTGATAGCAGTGGTCACTAGGTCTCCGACTCCCAAACTGAAATTAACAAGCCAGCGGGAGGCAAATGCAAAAGGCAGGAAAGAGGCCATTTCAGGAAGAATTATTATTTATGGTTTTTCACCTAAGGCTGTAGATAGGGTGGAAGGCGGTGAGGCTTTGGGGAAGGGGGAGGTCAGGCTAACAGGAGGCAGCCATTGTTCGGTCACTCGTTTTAGCATGGGCCAGAAACTGAAGGACAAGGGCACTCAGTGCCGTAGACCAGTGGTTCTCGTACTTTAACAGACATCATGGCTGCCTGAGAACTGACAAAACAGAAATTCCTGGCCCCACACCCAAAGTTTGTGATCCAGTTGGCCTGGGCTGAGAGTCAAGACTTTTCCAGATCACGAGTGATGCTGACGTGATGCTGACCCTAGGACCACACATCAAGCTCAGCTGCCATTGACCCTGGAGTACAGGCCAGCGCCCCCCTGGGCACAGAGCAGGGTGGAAGGGGTGGAAAGTTGAAATGGAGGAGTGAAAGGAAGATGTCCAGCACCCGTGCATGTATCCAATCCACACCATTCAACCCATTAGACCAGCAGCCAGCAAATGTTGTCTGTACAGAGCTGGAGAGTGAATATTTTGACCATCTCAGGCCAAACCGTCTCTGTTGCTACTCCTTACCTCTGCCATCACAGCACCACATAAATGAAGGATGGTAGCTATGTTCCAAGAAAAAGTTACTTTTATTTCATTATGTATAGAATTTTATTTACCGTGAACTCATTTAAGTCTTCCCTCCCTTTGTATCTCCACAGTGTTCAAAACAGCCACCCCAACCACTCACTGCGTGTCCACCTATGCAGGCCAGCAGCTTTTCAGGGCATCACCTTCGTGCTTCCAGGAAACTGAGATTCAGTCTGTCCCAGTGGCTGTCCGTTCATTTAAGCCGATATAGCTCATCTGCACTATGTGTCAGAAATTGTGCCTGCTAGTCGTTCCGGAGCCAGATGAATCACAACAGCCACAGTCCCTAGCTCTGGAGGTTAGTCAGCTAATGAGACGTCAGTTAAGGTTTTTAGGTCACGAGCAACAGATGTGAGGCTGAGTCACTTACATAAAAGGAAAGGTGTTGGGAGAATACTGGGATGCCCACAGACTCGAGGGACAGACAGAGGGGCCGTTTATTGAGAAGGCCGGAAACCAGCGTAGCCCTGAGGAGAGCCACCAGGGCCCAAGCCCAGTCTCTGGACTCTGTTTAACTCTCTCTTGGATGGGGCCCCGGCTTCCGTCCAGGCACACCTCAGAGACATCGAGGGTTCAGCTCCAAGCCATGCAGTAAAGCCATATCACAAAGTGAGTCATCATTTTCCTGGCCACCATTTGTAAAAAAAAAAACACGTCTGAAGCACAATAAAGCAAAGCACAATAAAACGAGGTACGCCTATAGTTTTAGATTTTCCCCAGGTGATTCCAGTTTGCACCCATGGTTGGTGACTCCTGCTCTGGTCTCATCAGCAGAGTTATTGTCGTTCTCTTATGTCATTCCGGTTTTTAGCAGATCATTGACTCCTGATAATGTTAAGACCTTTTTTTAATTGTGTTTTTTCCATTACCAATTAGGCCCCTTCCACCCCGCTCCCCCCAGCAATCACCACCCTGTTGTCCATGTCCATGAGTCTGTTTCCCTTTTGCTCAATCCCTCCACCTCCTACCAGCCCCATAGCTGTCAGCCTGTTCTCTATGTCTGTCTCTGTTTTGCTCGTCAGTTCAGTGCGGTCATTAGATTCCACAGATGAGTGAAATCACATGGCATTTGTCTTTTTCTTGATGGGCTTACTTCACTTAGCACAATGTCCTCCAGATCCGTCCACACTGTCACAAATGGTAAAATTTTCTTATTTTTTATGGCTGAGCAGTTTTCCATTGTGTAAATGCCCCATAGTTGTCTTATCCTGGAATCACCTTTCAGAAGTCCACCCCAAGCCACCAACTCCCCAGGTACCCCAGGTGGACAACAGTCCAGTCCATGCGTACAGCACATTCCTTGTCAAAGCATCCTCGGGTGACTCATCTCAAACGACTGTCACAGCTGCCCTATGAGGTAGATGGCACAGATGTAGCTGTTCCTCCTTCATATACAGAAGCTGGTAAGGGATGCACCCACGTTCACACAGCAAGCGAATGGCACAGCTGGGACGAGAACCCGGGTCTCCATAGTGCTGTGGTTCTCCACCTTTAGAGGGACTGAGACACAGTGGGATTCTTGTCCCAGTGCAGTATCCGTGGCTTCCAACCCAGCGGTTCTGGTCCAGTAAGTCCTGAGGCACAAGCACCTACATTATCTCTAAGGTGCGGCTGTGCAGTCAGCCCCAAAACCTCCGTCGGTGAAACACTACCACTGAGGAAACCCTCTCTGCCAATGGCTTTGAGGATTATTGCCCTGCCCAGAAGACAGTCCACCAGCTCACTACCTCAAGGTGCTTTCCACACCTATGGCGTTTCACTGGCTTTCCCCTTCATCTCTTATTACCTACTGACGTTAGCTTTCCAGAGCAATAACAGCCAAAGAGAAGCTCCAGAGCAGTGGTGGTCGGTGAGTTTCAGTTCAACAGGAGACCTCCGGTCAACAAGCAGTGGCCTCTTACAGCCTTGGCGTGAGAAGCAGTGGGACTGCAGGAGGCACTGGAAGTACACCGTGATGAGTTAACCATGTCTGTCATGGTCACGGTGAGGATGCCAGTGGCCAGCCCAGCACTGCTCTGGATACTCCCCTGGCCTGAGTTTTCTCTTATTTTTTTTTTTACAGAATACTTCTGCAAAGAGAGACCTCGTTTCTGACTACAGATAATAAGAAATGATTTTTTTAAATTGCCTCCATGCCGCCCATAACTCTGGGTTCTGCTTGAGACATTCGGATGCCATGATTTAAATGTAAATATCCCCTGAAATCCATCAATGTCTGGGGAGCTGATTAAGCACCATGGACTAGAACAGTGTTCCTTTTTCTGATCTTCGGGCGTTTTTATTTTTGTGAGCTGATATATTACCATGGTGAGGGGACTTTCTCACACATTCTGCTCAGGATAACAGATGAGGTGTGAAATTGATTCCGAGCACCTGGGACGGTTATGATTTATCATCATACATTAGGCCCTGCGGAGCTTTGCTGGATGAGTCCCAACTACACTCAGATACAACCACACTTCTGGAAACAGGACACATAGTGACTCAGGATTACGTTAAGTACAGCTATTTCAAGCTGGCACCCAATAAGCAGCTCCCTTTCATTCAGTCGGTCCACAAATATTTACTGAGCATCTACTATGTGCCAGGTACTGTTTTAGGAGCACAGATAACACACTGGGCAAGAGAGACTCAGCCCTAGACTTGCCTCCTCTCCCCAGTTACAACTTACACTCACCACTGGGTAAGCATGCCAATGGCCTGGTGCCTAGGGATCAATGCTTCACGTGGCCTGAACAGGACTTCATCCTGAGATCTTCTGGACTACAGATACTTGCAGGAGCCAGTCTGACAATAGCTAATGCTGCACTTTCATTGTTTGTTGCTCTCAGTACAAAGGATGGGCCCATGGAAATTTTTTTTACTTTATTGATTTTAGAGAGAGGAAGGAAGGTGGGAGGGAGAGGTGAGAGAAAAACATCAACTTGTTGTTCCACTTATTTATGCACTCATTGGTTGATTTTTCTGTGTGCCCTGATCGGAGATCGAACCCACAGCCTCGGTGTATTGGGATGACACTCTAAACACCTGAGTACTTGGCCAGGGCAAATGGAAATTCCTAATGACGGAGTACAGCACGTGAGGCCCGCAGGAAGTCACTCAGTCACGGGGCTTCAGGCAAAAGCCTTCCCTAACTGGAATTGTGTGGACATTCAGAAAGAACTCTCTCTTCTGCCAGTCAATGCCTGAAACCATGTTCTTCCACAGGAACTGGACAAGGAACAACGGGGCAGGACACCAGACATTCATTAGGAAGTTTTCTGAAAATACACACTCCTGAGGCTTTGTTCTGACACTCCAGAATTCTGCCTCTGAGGTTCCGGACTGGGCCTCCGACAGATAGGTCCCCATTGGACAAACACCCAGTGGTGATTCTGATGAACCTAGAAAGCACTGTTTCACTCAGACACGGGCCTGGCCTCTGTCAAGATACAAGGCACAGTTTATAATAAAGAGCATGGAAACTTGAGTGACTGGGAACCTCGCTGCTGGGGTTCCCGTCCTCATTCCGTCTTCCAGCAGCTGTGTGACCTCAGTCCACGTGTCAGACTCTCCGAGCCCCATTTCATTAGCCGCACACGAGGGGAGGAGGAGTAGATGACTTCTAGAACGTCTCAAAGAGCCGAGGCTATGCAGTTACGTGTTTTCACATTTGCAGGCCAGTTTCCAACACTAACTGAGTAAGCCCCGTATAATCACTGATAAACAGTTCTTACAGGAAAGTAATGCATATTTAAAACACATTTGTGCCCAATCAGTCCTCTGCGTGTTTAAATGTCAGGATCCAATCTGGGTGTTCTGTGTGGGGTGTTCATGGACCTCCCAGCGGCAGTCACCCTTGGGCTCTTTGTCACCCCGCCTTCTGCCTTCCTGCCCTTGGCCCACCTTTCAGATGTCCCCACAGCCATGGTACTTAGTCACAGTCTGACTCTTAAGTGGAAGCTTCTGGATTTCTCTAAGAACATTTTCTGTAAATTCCATCTTCTCATTAAAGAATCCAGAGCTGTGTGTTTTTACACACCTTCAACAGGCTGGCTTTTTGCCTAATCATCTCCCTTGGATTAATATTCTGGCACTCCTTCATTCTGATCACCTGCCTCTCCACGCCTCACTCACGAACACCTGCAAATACTCAGTGCGGATGGCTAAGCAACAAATCAAGTGACAAGCATCGAGATGGTTGTCCCCATTGCTTCTCCAGACAGATCACTCCCTTTGATGAATGGGACTGAAATCTGACTTCCTCGCCCAGTCAAACTGATGGTCTGGCCCACACCCCGCCCTCAGTCCTTCACCAGTCCCCACTTGACTCGGCCAGTGGTCACCTTTGAAAAGGGGCTTGTATTTCACCAGTGAGCTAGGATCAAAGCCTATGAGAACAGGTGTCACAGCTTCCACGTGGTAAGGATTCCTTGGGGATGTGGCAGCCCCGCACTCCCCATTCTCCCCCCTCCTCCATGCCGCCAGGCCTCGAAGCATGCGCACTGGATTCCTCGCCAGAGGCTTTGGTTGGATTCAGCCAGGGTGACTCTCTCTTCCCTCAAAGTCCCTCCTGGACTATGCTGGGGCAGGGGAGGAGGAAAGTCAGGGAAGCAGAGGGCAGGAGGGAGGCCAAGGAAGAAGAGAGTTTCTCTTCCCTTCCCATACACAACATCCTGACTTCTTGGAACCTGCCTCCCCCCCAAACACTCCTTCACTATCTAGAGCAAGTTAGCAGCCAATTGGGGTTCTTAGGATTTTTTTTATTACTCAGGGTTCATACCCCAGTCACAACCAATATATTTATTTTAAAGACATAAATTGTGCCTCCAAAAAAATAGCCTAATGAATAAACTTGTCTCCAATAACGTGTGTGTGTACACATGCACCCAGTATTTTGTCATCCAAATCCCATAAACACACAATGAAGTCCATGTTCACATTTATACATTATAAAAAACATCTTGTCAATAAATACACTTTTATGATTTCATTTTCAAAGCTATATAATATCTTATTGATTGTATGTATGGATTTTTTTAAGTAATGGTCTACTATTGGACAGCCAAGCTATCCAATATTCTTTATTTTGGATATCTAGTTACTTCAAATTGTAAAGTAAGAAAAAAACTCTTGTATCACCTGTCTCACCTGCTCAATTTCATTAGGACACACTCTTAAAAAGGAGTAGCTCAGTCGGAAGAAAAACAATAGGCACATTGAATGAATTGATATGTTTTCCCCAATTTTCCTCCAGGTCTAGACCAGGGGACATCCTATCAGTGACATGAATGTTTACAAGAGAGGGCTCGGAAGCCCCAGTTATAAAGAAAGAAGAAAATACATGTCAAAAAGCCAGGAGGCCTCTCCCTGGGTGCTGGCGCTTTATTTTTCCTCCAGACAAGATGATCTCCATCACTGTCCCTTCGTAACCTTTGAATATCTCTGCCCCTGAAATCCCGCCTCTTCTGTCCTCTCCTCGTCCCCAACACTTTCTCAGGCAGCCAAAATGACTGTAACAAGAAATATTTCATCATCTAGTCTCAGTGCTTACTTATACTGGTCTACACCAAGTTGTTCCTGTGTATTAGACAGCTATTACTGCAATAACACTGCTGCAAAACAAAACATTCCAAAACTCAGTTCATAATAGCAAGCATGTATTTTCTTGCTCACAGAGCCTAAATTTGTTTTGGGTGTTAGGGCAGCCACTCACCCATCCCAATTCACGGGCAGCAGTCCTGACTGCCTCCCTGCTATGATGAAATACAGGGCTTTGGGACCCTAGTGACTATCCATTTATGGGGGAAGTCATTAAAAGGCTGAGGCAGTGCCTCATGTCAAATCATGGTTCAGAAGGGCATCATTCAGCCCATGGCAACTGCACTGAAAGAACATCAATGAAATTTAAAACAAAGAGGACAGAACACTTCCAAACTCACTTCACAGAGCCAGCGATTACCCTGATACCAAAACCAGACAAGAACAGTGCAAGAAAAGAAAATTACAGGCTCAGATCCCAGATGAACACAAATGTAAGAAACTTCAACAAAATATTGGCAAACCAAAGTCAATAATACAATTTATTCCAGAGATGCAAGGGGAGTTTAACATAGGCAGAATCAATATGATACACCACATTAACAAAATTAGGGATGAAACATCACATGACCATTCTCAATAGATGCAGAAAAAGCATTTGACAAAATCCAACATATGTTCATGATAAAAACTCTCAACTAACTTGGCATGGAGGGAATGTGCCTCAACATAATAAAGGCTACATAAGTATTCTCACCACAAAAAAAGAAATGGTTCCCTGGCTGGTGTGGCTCAGTGGATTGAGTGCCAGCCTGTGAACTGAAGGTCTCCAGGTTGATTCCCGGTCAGGGCACATGCCTAGGTTGCAGGCCAGGTCCCTGGTTGGGGGCATATGAGAGCCAACCAAAGGATGTATCTCTTACACATTGCTGTTTCTTTCTCTGTCTCTCTCTGTCTCTCTCTCTGTCTCTCTCTCTGTCTCTCTCTCTGTCTCTCTCTCTGTCTCTCTCTCTGTCTCTCTCTCTGTCTCTCTCTCTGTCTCTCTCTCTGTCTCTCTCTCTGTCTCTCTCTGTCTCTCTCTCTGTCTCTCTCTCTGTCTCTCTCTCTCCTCCTTCCCCTCTCTCTAAAAGTAAATACATATTTTTTAAAAAAGAAATGGGAATTACATGATGTGATGGAGGTATTGGGTAACATTATTATGAGAATCCCTTCATCATATAGAAGGATAGCAAGTCAACACCTTGTACATCTTAAACTTACACAATGTTTTATGTCAATTAGATCTCAATAGAGCTGGAAAAAACCTACAACTCAATAACTGATTTGGAAATTAGAATAATTTGACCCATGATATACACTACAACTTACATCATTTGCCAAAAAGTTTTTTTAAAAATATGTAGTATATAGGCTAAAAGGAGTTTCATATTATTTTATATTTTGTGCCTATATTACCAAACAAGCTATTAACTATTTTGAGCATCACCTCTGCCTGTTATGCACCAAGTACACTATAAGCTTCCTCACTCCTGTGCTTCTCCCTCCTGTTATAGTCGGACCCGCTCCACTGCCCACCTAGGAGGCAGGAATGCCTCCCCTCCTACCCCAAGGTCAGCATGCTGGCACGCAGGAAGCGTCTGCAAAGACTGGAATCACAGACTCGCACGGCTGAAATGGACTTTAGAGATCAGGTCCATGGTTCCCTTTACACGTGGAAAAACTAAGAGCTGGGCAGAGGAACTGACTTGTACAAGAGCAACCAGCTTGGATTAGAACCCAGACCTCCTGTCATTCGGGAGGGATGCTCTATATAGTACAGGGCTTACGGATTGATGCCGAGAGATGCGGGTTCAAATGTTAGCTTTGCCACCTACCAGTTACATGATCTTGTTTCATGTCTCTCGGCCTCTGAGAAATGTAGACGCTCCTACGTCCTCAGGCTGCTAAGAGAGTCAGTGAACCTACGTCTGTGAGCATGAATATGTACTCGTACGTATAGATACACATGCTCTCGTTATCATCATTTTGGCTTTGACGACTACTCCAGGGAAATCTCTTATTTTTCTCATCCTAATCCAAATCGCCTTCTACTCAGCTGCCCTCTCCCACAGCCACAAAAAGAACGTGAAAGGGTAGAACGTTGGCAATGAACACAATGACAATGGGCTGTAATAATGAGTAACAAACATCCAGATTCTCCAAGCAATACACACGGCATGACTTTAATGCCTGCTGGCTCCAATGTCAGGGGGGCTCTGGGGAACCACCATGGTTTCTACATTACTTGCAAAATTGTGCCAGGGAAAGCAGGCCCACATGCCAACACACGGCTCAGCGAGACCCAGGCTAGAACCAAGAAAGGCCTGCTCTTGGGTCAGCAACATCTTAAGCTCTTCTGGCCCAGGGAACACTTAGCACGGGCCTTATAGACTCACCGCTAGTGAAGTACCCTTATAACAAAATTAACTGAATTAGAAAAGAAAATGAAAATCTGTAAGATTGTTAAAACCCCCACCAGCTGAAAAAGATTCATGGTTAAAAAGGTCAAAATCTCCTGGGAAATGTAAGAGAAAACTATTGGGAGAAAACTAGCACAACCCAAATAAAACTAGGTCTTCCAGCCCCTGGCTGTGGCTGTTCTCAGTGATCACACTCAAACGCAAATCATCTCCAAAAGCCTCCAAGAGGAACAAAGTCTTTAGAAAAGGTGTCTTGAAGATGCACAAAAGGAGAGTTAATTACACCACAACTACAGAACAATTCTGAAATTCCCCCAAATCCTCCCTGGCCATTGGCACCTCCCTGTCCCCAAAGGTGCCCTGGGTGGCCGCAGGCCCTTTCCCCAGCAGAGCACCCTCTCCCCACACTTCCTCGGGGTCTCTGCGCGACCGAGGTCTGTGGCTGGGAAGCGATTCCCCTCCTCCTTAGCAGGCAACAACGGGAGACCAAATACTGGTTCTTTACTACTCCCTCCCCTAAGAAATGATTTTTAGTGCCATTCAGTACATTTCCAGGCCACGGTCAAGTTCTAAAGGACGCCATCACAAGCACTGAAAACCAGCCACTCGTTTTCTGAATCACTTTCTTCTGCTACCCAGAAAAGATCACTGCAGCTCGGGGAGCTATTTAGGCACATTCTCCTACAGGTTTTATATTCAACAGACTATTCTGGTCCTTCCGAGGCTTTAAAGGAGCCCCTGTTAACTTGAAAATTTAACCTCCTTTTTTCCTTTTAGTCTTTGTTTCATCTTCTCAAGCCTCAGCCAAAGGCTTGGGAACCACGCGACTGCTACTCAAACCTCAGCATGTACAAAGGGCTTACATTCCTGGGCCTGGATTCTGCGAACAGCTGAGAAGATGAAACCTAAATTAAGCTGCACATGGGCACGTTGGTTCTCCTGGAAGGGAAAACTATCATTAGGCTCGCATTTTAAAGCGAGTACACTGAGTTACGAAACCACCACAACAATGAATATTTTCATGCACAAATAAAGAAAGACCAGCACTACGTCCAAATCACAATGTCGCAGGATTATGACATTAACAGACTGGCCAGGTGCCCCATGTCCCACGGAGTCAAAGGGTGGAAAAGCCTTTGCCTCTCATCCTGGACTACGTTTACTCTTGCAACAAAAGTGACCTTGCTATAGAAGAAAGGTCACAATCCCTGGAATCACAGGACCCAAGTTCAAGTATGGTCCTGACTTGACCTTGGCCAAATGCTAGTCAAGGATTGTATTTGTTGATCTCCTAATAAACTAAATGTAGCTACAAATTCTTTACGGCTTCTGCTGTTAACAAGGGAGCTTCTCCAACCTTTACATCTTGGCTGGGCTTGTGACCTGCTTTGACTAATAGAACGTAGAGGACACAGCATCGTGTAAGTCCCAAAGCCATACGGCTTCTCTCTCCAGCATCTCAGAATGCATCCCTGAGACCACCATGCAAGGGAGCTAACCCAGCCTACTGCAGAAGCCATGTGGGGAAAAACGAGGCATGGTGGAGAAACGATACTACATCTAGCATCAACTGCCAAATAGACAAGCGAGGCCTTCTCCTACCTTCCAATCCAATTGACCTGCCCAACATCCAGCGTTTTGAGTCCAGGCAAAAGCAGCAGAGGTACCTGGCCAGCCTAGAAAAGCATGAAGAATAAGTTGTGTTGCTTTCAGCTTTGGGGAGGTTAGTTACACAGCCAAGGCTGAGTCCCTATCTCCTCATTCAAGGGAAGACAATGCCCATCCAACTGTTCATTTGTTTATCCAGTAGCACTCTTGATGGCCCCCTGCACAACATCCACAGAACATATAACCACATATAATTTTGAGAATCAGATGAGATAATGGATGTTAATATACTTGGTAGCATTAGCTTTATTATTGTTATAGCACCTTCCTTTCACTGAGCTCCCACATTTTTTAAGCACTTAGATTCACTTGCATTTGGTACTCTGGGGCTCCGACAGTATTGCATTCAGTGCTCTCTGATAGAACTGACCTTTGACACCTGCCCTTCTAGTCTCATTAGAAGACAGGTCTGTCCTTAAATAAGGGAGATCTGGGGCTTTCTTTTTACAGGTCCAGAAATCCAGTCGTTTGTGGGCAACACACAACCACAGCCACAGGTCCTCACACTGAGGGCTTTCCCATTGCCATCCCAACAACAGCCTCTCAAAAAATTCTTCAGTAACAGTAATAGCTAAAATTTATTGAGCACTTACTATGTGCCCGGGGCAGTACCGAACTTTTCGGTGAACTGTAGTCTGCTCAACAGCACTCTGAGTAGGTGCCATGACCATCCCTAACTTGGGGTAAGGGCCCTGAAGCCCCAGCAACGTTAAGTAACTTGCCCAGGGGCAGATGGTGTGAGGTGGACCGAGACTCGGTCCCTGGGGAGGCTGAGGCCAGAGCACTACCCTTACCCACCACCCTGGCCCACTCGCTCGGATGTCCCTTGCTGTGTCTCATTGTGGCTCCCAAACCTTGTCCAAGACAAAGAACATGTCTTTTTGAAGCTGCGTTCATTGGAGGTTAAGTTCTGTGACCTTGGCCAAGCCATCTCCTACTCCAGACCTCTGCCCCACACCAGGTAAATTACTCAGGTTAGACCAGGTAACGTCGAAAATCCCTTCCAGCCCTGAAAATTAAGATGGCAAACTCTTCCCCAACATCTTGTTCTAGTCCGAGTTTTATTCTTTTTCTTACTAAGGCAACTAAAGAGCATTCGGGGAGGAAAGAAAAAGCAGATGTTATGAGTATGTTTATTAACTAACATAAGAAAATGAAAGGGCTGCCGAGGGGATTCTGTTTCCATCTCCCTCAAGGATTAGGCCACGGTCTGCACTGTTTGACTTTTTTAATGCATTCAGTCAGAGCTGAGAGCCCGTCGGGTGCTCTCTAAGCCTGACATTGAAGGAAATAATTCAATTAAAATAGGCTGAGGCTTTTGCATGGTATTAAACTTCCTGAAGAGGAGATTTAGGAAGTCCTCCAGGTGGTGTGGGTGAGGCTGTGGGAAACTGGAGGAGCTGGAGCAGGGGGTCTCGGGAGGAGGTGTCCCCTGTCGGAGCGGAAGCTGTACCTCGGGGAAAACCGACTGGGCCCGAGAGCTCCCCAACAGCCCAGGGGATACAACCTATCCTTCCATAGCATGGAAAGGAGTTTAACAGCAATCACTCACAGGTGCCACTCACTGAGCACTCACTATATTCCAAGTAGGGCCTAAGGTGCTGACCCAAGCCCTTGCCATGCATTATCTTACACAGTCTTCACAACAGTGTGAGGTTAAATATAAATGTCATCAAGCCCAGTGCTCGTTTCGACAGCACAAAGACTAAAATGGGAATGATTCAGAGAAGATGAGCATGGGCCCTGTGCAAGGATGACACGTACATTCGTGAAGCGTCCCATGTTTTTCTGTAATGGCTTGTACTTGTTTCTTTAAAAAAAAAAAAAATTAGCCCTGGCTGGTGTGGCTCAGTGGATTTAGCACCGGCCTATAAACCAAAAAAGGTCATCAGTTCAATTCCTGGCCAAGGCACATGCCTGGGTTATAGGCCAGGTCCTCAGCCGGGGGTGTGTGAAAGGCAACCACACACCGATGTTTTTCTCCCTCTCCTTCTCCTTCCCTTCCCCTCTCTCTAAAAAAAAATATTTACTAAGAATTACAGCAAACCATTTTAAAATTAAAGTATCATGAAGCCCATTTTATACATAAGAAAACTGAGGTAGCAAAAAGTGCCATGACTTGCCCAAGGTTATGCTGGTGCCAAAGCCGGTGCTTGTCAGCTCTCTGCCACTTAAAAATAAAAATGCAAGTGGCACGTCACTGCGGGGATCTGGACTTGGAGAAGTATGTGGACACCAAGCAATGGGGACACGGCCCTTTTCCTCAGGCGCATCCAGTCTGGTCACAGCAAACATGACTCAGGCTAAATTACACATGACGGAGCCTGGATCCAAACCTGAGACCAGGTTTTCGCAGGAGCAGGGCACAGAACACAAGAGTGCAGAAAGAGGAGGATGTGAAACGGGCAAAATAAGGGCCAAAAAAATCACCCTTCAGCTGGGCCACCCCGGGCGGGCCCAGTTAGCCACCTTTTTTTTTTTTTTAACACTGATAAAATTCTTGACTGTAATTCCAGTGTTTGGGGGGGGGTGGGCAGTGCATTCCTTCCCACACCCAGTCATTTTCCCCTGCCCACAGGACATTGGACAATGCAGCTCAGTTTGTCACTACTGTACCCAGAGGTAGCATCTGATTCCAAGGGTGAAGGCTCAGGCCCACGAGGTGTCCCACCCCGTGTCCCCACTTCAGATGCCAGTTGCAAGGCCAGGTTTTCCGACTGTCCACTATAGGTTAGAGGTAACAATGCCCTCCTCCTTAAACTCAATCAATGTATTTAGAGCGACACACACACAACTCAAAGGAGCCTTGTACTTACAGGACGCAGGTTCACTGTGAAAGGGTGTAACTCAGGAACAGCCAGATGGAAGGGACACAGCTTTCATGCTCTCTGGGCACGAAACTACCTGAACCTCCCCCAGCTTGCCGACCAGGAGCCCTCGCAGACCTGTGCTTTCAGGTTTTTCTGGAGTCTTCATTAGGCTTGATGGATTAAATCATTGGCCTTTGGTGGTTGAAGTCAATCTTCAGCCCCGTGCACTGGAAGGTCCAGCCTCTCATCCAGGTGGCTCCTCCTGGCAATCAGCCTCCTCCAGCACAAGCTTTTCAAAAGTCACTCATTAACACAACAAAAGGCATCTTCATCGCTTTTGTCTCGGGAATTTCCAGGGTTTCGCTCCTGTGCTGAACAGGAGGACGAAGACCAAATATATATTTATCATTAATCACAACATCACCACTGGGCGACCCCACGGGGTCCGGAGCTGAACCAGTTCCGTCCTATTGAACCAGTATCTGGCACCTCCATTTTGTTGGGAGAGTGGAACAGAACAAAGACAACAGAGCACATACAAAATTAAGTAATCCGAAAGAACAAGAAATAACCCTGAATCTCACCATTGTCCCTGAAGGGAAAACAAAAGAGAGAGCGCACGCGAGCACGAGCTCAGGCCCGAGCACGTGGAGGAGGCGGGGAGCGGGGGGACCTGATTTGCACGTTGGTTCAGATGGGAGGCCCGGACCACGGGAATGACCACCTGGAATTGCTGCCCCTAGATCAGTACTCGTGGAACTTGAGGGTTCATTAGAATCACCAGGGGAGCTTGTTAAAACACAGGCTGCTGATTCACCCGAGGTTCTGATTCAGGCCACCAGGGCAATGTGGCATTTCTTACTAATCCCTGGGTGAGGCTAGTGTTCCTGTTTCAGGGTCTAGCACTTCGAGCACCAAGAACACTCCACCTTCGCTGCACATTAGCGCCGCCCCGGGGCTTATGAAAACACCCAGGCCGCGCCCCGCCCAGATCCAGCAGAATCCCCGGGGGTGGGACCCGTGCTTTCGTGTTTTTTAAAAACGGGCTCCAGGTGGTTCCGACGTGCAGCCAAACCGGAGAGGAACTAATGGGAGAGCATGTGTGCGCTTCAAGGTCAGATGCCATAAAAATAACAGCTAATATATATTGAACAGTCATCGTGCCACCGGTCACTGCTGAGTGCATTACTGCAGGACCTCACCTAGTTCACACAGGAACTTTAGGGTAGGGACTATTATTCCCATCTTGGTGACAAAGAGAGTCAGAGAAACGAAGTAATCTGTCCTAGGCCACAGTGGACTTTCCCTGAAGATCCATCGGGTCAGGACTGTACACTCTCCCATCCACCAGACCTGGGCATAGGGTGGTATCCTTACTCTCTTCCAGAACATTCTCCTTCCTTCTCCTGTAAAATGTCTGCAGCTTTTAGTCTCCTGTTATCATGTCTCACCACCGACCACCACTCCCGTTTCTGCCCCACTCCCAGCCTCACCTGCTTCCTGCTGGAATAGTTAGCGCCTGTCTCTCCTCTCTCCAATTGTAGTTCTGTCTTCAGAATGACAGGTGATTTCAACGTCTCCTTTTTTTTAATTTTATGCTTATTTATTTTAATAGTGAATATAGTCACGTGATTCAAAATTTAAAAGGAACATCTACGGTGTTTATCTTACCCCTTCCCCCCCAAAAATCAAGCCTCAATCTGAACAAGTCTCTGCCATGACCAGTTTACGGAAAGTACGAAAACCAGAGGAGGGGCGTGGTAAGTGATGCCATGTGCAGGCATCAGCAGCATCCAGAATATTTGCATTTCTGACCCTTCCCACGTCCTGTTCCCTCGGTTCCTTGACTTTCTTGTGTCCGATGAGCTTGTTCTCCATCCCGCTTCACCAGTCAACCCCATGGCCTCGCCGCAGGCCCTAGGCCTCGTTGTTACCATCGAGGCCCAGGGCAGGCTGCCCCGCGCTAGCGCCCGCGACATCACGTAAAGCGACTTTAAAAACCAGCCATGTGAGAACACTCTGACCTATCTGTCTGCCCCCCGGGAAGCAGGAGGTAAATGTGCCACGTGAAAGCTGCCCCGCCCACACCTGGAGGCTGAGGGGGGCGCCCTTACCACTAGAGTGAAGGCACCCAGGCTCCAAAAGGTGACAGAAACAAACCCGGTTACTAATTTCTACCTAAGCCCAGACTTCGTCAGATTCCTCGCTAATGGGCACCCTCAGTCGCTGTCGATTCTTCAGAAATGCATTGTGTCTTTGTCTAATAAGTAAACAAGTTGGCTGGTTCACAGAGCATCACCTATGACCTCCCTCGCGCACATGTTGTTTGTTCTGTTCATCTGGTCTTGTGTTCACATCATCGTTCCAGCCACAAACACTCAAGAAGGGCAGTGGAGGGGCTTCTCCCCAAAATCTCACTCTCGAGCATCCCTCCCTCCAAGCCAGCACGTGACATGGGGGAGAGGGAGAGCGACAGTGACCAGAGGTTCAGAGTTTTGGTCCGTTGTTATTACGGCTCCCTCTGGGACAACCCCCTGGCCTCTTCTCTCTTTGTCACGCTGGGTCCCTGTGAAGTCAACCATGAGCCTCGAGCAGCTCCAATCATTAGCCCATGCACTGGCCCACCCTCCTAGGTGATTCTTTCCTGCCTTTTCCCAGCACTGCAAACCTCAAATCCCCATCCCCATTTCCAGCCCTTGACTCTGCTTCTCCAAATCATTAAGAAAATAAAAGGTAATTGGGTAGGAACTTCCACAAGCTCCCACCTTCGCTTCACTCTTATGCATCTGTGCCCAAGGTCTCCCTGCCCCTCCTAGGGCTGTGATACAGGGACTCAGGAGACCTTCCCCTCTGGCCACATCCGGGATCCCAGACCCTCTGGCACCAATAAACCAATAGTGCAAATTCTCTAGCTGTGCTAGATTGAAGGATACCACGGAGACAGAAAATAAACTGTGGTAGGGGTGTAGGTCTCTTTTCTTTTGTTAAATTGGAAATTTAAATTATTCTTTTGTGCTTTGTACCCCAGTAAAGGATAAGGCCCTTGATATGCTATAATTTAAGCAAACAGAAGGCTAGGCATCTCCATTGTTCTTTCCTGGATGTCTATTTATCTGGCTCTTTCTTATTTCAAGGGCAGTGACCCAGAGAAGATGAACAAAATAGAATTTGAAGTCCTTAATGTGCTGCATGTTTACCGAGATTTACAAAGACCAATTGTTCGATTTGATTAGCAAAAATAAAATTACATTCAGTCTTTTTCTTTTGTCATCATTGGAGGTTCTCAAAGTGAATCGGGTATTGGGTGGGAAGTACCAATAGGGGGAGGGGAAGAAATACCATTTTTGTCAGCTTCTTTTTAAGTCTTCACTTGCCCCAGACAGTTTTTGAAAAAGAGTTCAAGAGATCAGGCCTAGTCATCTGCGGTGAAGTTAATTGCTTGGCAACACGATGAAAACCAGGCCAGACCGATCTTCAAGTCCTCTTCCCATCCCACGCCTATTGCTGATGCTGCCGCCTCCAGAGAGAGGCCTCTTCTCCGCGGGCAGAGACCCACAGCCCTGACTTCCCTCTCTCCCCGTCAGCGCCGGCCTCTCCTAGGGCCCATCCGTCAGGGGACCTCTCCCACAGGGAATCTGCTCACAGCATCAACTGTAAAGGAATCAACGCTGAGTGTTAGGGTGGTCTGTGATGCAAGCCGTGAAAGAATTCACAAAGAGAAGAAAGTATTAGAGCAGGCAAGTCAAACTCATTTTTACCAGGGGCCACGTCAGCCTCAAGGTTGCCTTCAAAGGGCCAAATGTCATTTTAGGGCTGTATAAATGTAACTGCTTCTTAAGTGTTAAGGAGTCGAAATTACATTGGCCCTTTGAAGGCAACCACGAGGTTGATGTGGCCCCTGGTGAAAATGAGTTTGACACCCCTGATATAGAGAGTAAAGTTTTTAGTCACTCTCCAAGACAGGAGAGGAGGGGCATGGTGTGGAGAGGTACACCAGCACTGAGGGGTGGGGGCTTTGAGCTTTTATTGGACTATAATTGGATTAAAAAGGGTGGGGGGTGCTGTTGGGTGGCCCCTGGGCTGTGGGGGCGTTGTAACTGAGGCTGCAGTTTGTTCCAAAGTTATCTCTGCCTGGGGCTGTGGGGAGCGGTTAGTCCTGTTCTTTTTTTGCTTCCTTGTTTTCTTTTAAACATTGTTTTATTGTTGTTCAAGTACAGTTTTCTGCCTTTTCCCCCTCCCCCTCCCCACCAACCCAGCCCTCCCCACCCCCCTCCCCTGCTTCCACCCCCCCCCCTTGTTATTGTCCCTGTGTCCTTTATACTTGTTCCTGCAAACCCTTCCCCCTTTCCCCCAGTAATCCCCTCCCCTCTCCCCTCTGGTCACCGTCAGCCTGTTCCCTATTTCAGTGTCTCGTTTCCAGTCCTTTCCAGTCCTGGGAACACAAGCTCAGAACAGTAAAATGGCCTCATGTTTAACAAGGTCATAGGCCTGCTAGAGAAATGGGTCCACAATAGCAAATGAGGCTGGCTTTGTCCTTTCACTAAGGGTGAAAGCTGTGAAGAGATGAAGGTCTCAAAAATAAATAAATAAATAAATAAGAGATTAAGATCTCATGCGCAGACACATACGTACATACGCTCCTTAAAAATGCATCTGGATTCACCTTCCAAAATCTCTGCACCTGTTGCTAGTCACTCATCTTTTCCAAACCAAAATGTAACATTTGCACTTGAACACTGCTGTCAATTAAGGTGACTGGATTTGATTCTCATTATTTTTCATTAAATCGAAAATAGAGGCTTATATATTTTTCTTTTCACTCATTAATCTGTCCTAATATTCCTGCACTGAATATATCTTCAATGCGAGAATCTAAATAATGAAAACAATGAATGTAGAAACTCTATTAAGGATAAAGAATGAGCTCCCGTCCTGATCCCCTGAGTGATGCTTGTCTTTTTAATGCTCTTCCTCCCTTCTCCCTGGCAATTAAAAGATAAGCATCTGTGCCAGGGAAGGGTGTGCATGTGTGTGTGTGTGTGCACGTGTGAGCATGTATGTTCATGCATGTGTGTGTTTTAGAGCAGAGGTGAACTGCAGGTCAGTTTTGCCAGTGCCGATGCCGTAACAACATGGTGTGTCTTGATTTGGAGAATCATCTCCACCCATATTTTACAAAGATAATGATGAGTCTCCTCCTGAGTCCCTGTCAGATCTCAAGGGAATGTCCTGCCCGGACAAGACACCACGAGTGGTCACAGGTGCATGTGGGACAAAGGTCCCCGACCCTGGCTGCACATTAGACTCACCTGAGGACCTTTAAAAAGACTCATGCCTGGGCAGCACTCAAACCGAGCCAATCAGGCCCCTGAGTAGTAAGGTCCAAGCCTGGGAACAGAGAAGGTCTACGGGTGATTCCTGTGCGCAGCCAGAATCTCTGCGTATGAAGCTTCCCACACACAAGGAAAAAACACAAACAAGTGACATTTATTCACTGGGTGTGATTAATGAAATTGTAATGCATCCACACAATGGGAAGCTGACCAGTTGTCCTATCTTTTAATTTTTTTTAGCAAGGCAAATCTTCGGGTATTGTTCAAAGCCATTCTCTCCATCAATGCTGTGGGCACAGTAATTGAGGGCTATACATTTTGGGGAGGCCTATAAAAACATTAGAGACCAGAAAAAAACAGTTGATTACATAATATAAAATAAAACACATGGACAAACAAGAATGGAAATCAGAGTTTACTGCAAAGGACCTGATTAAGGAGCTGGCCATTCCTCTTTGAGTCCTCGAAGTCTACCAGTTCTCTGATTTTACAAAAACAGTGTGGTATTGATAGGGGACTTAAGAGTTGGAAAATTTTAGTTGAAGTAATAGCTAATAAGCTTAGTAATCGATGCATGTACAAACTTTTGTTCCAGGAACTGAAGGTATGACCCACCCTGAGTCCAGGAGACCACAAGCAGTTCTACCTTTGTTGCTCAGAAGGACTGCAAGCAACTCGAGATGTTATCTGAGCCATTGTGTTCCAGGGTGAGATGACCACCGCCCAGGACACAGCTAATGACCACCACCTGGGGCACAGCTTAAGACCACTGCCCAGAACAAGAATGCTGAGGTTGTTTTTTTCTAATCCAATTAACTTTTTTCCGAATTTCAAAACCCCTCACGGCACCTTGTTTATTCTTGCTATAAAAACCTTGGCCTGGAAAGAAAAGACAAGATGGTCTGTTAGGGTATGAACCCACCACCTTCTCAGATCGCCAGCCATCTGAATAAAGCGCCCATAAAGATGCAATCCCTGTCTCTGCTTATTGGGTTTGGTAGTGACGAGCAGCCCACCCTCCGTGTCTTTTCTGGTTTTGGTATGTCATCTTGTCTGGCTGCCTGCTGCTCACCTGCATTTGATCCGTTTGAAATACTTGCCAAGGGCCACCCATGGGGTGTCATCTAGTCCACCCCATCCTGTCCCCATCTCTACACTTGTGGTTTTAAGCACTTTGGGGTCATGTGTCCCACTGATATTCTGCTGAAAAGTGCAGACCCTTTCTCCAGGAAACCCATGTATGCACAAAATCCTGCACACAATCTCAGTGGATACTCGACCGCCTTAAGACTTATGTGACAATCATTTGTTTGCTTATGCACTCACTTATTCACTTACTTGCTCATTCACCTATTCACTCACTCACTCATTCACTGTTAACTGCTGAGATCCAGGTGCCGTGTTAGACTAGGAGACAAGTAAACTGCGGTTCCTGACCTCGGGGAGTCTATAGTCAAGATTAGACATGATAAACAGACCAACGGTGACCGTAAACTTTATGTGTCAACTTGACTGGGTGAAGAGGGGCCCAGATAGCTAGTAAAACATTATTTCTGGATGTTTCTGGAAGAGATTAGCATTTAAACTGGTTGGCTGAATAAAGGAGATCGCTCTCACTAATTCGGGTGGGTATCATCCAATCCATTGCTGGTCTGAATGGTACAGAAAGGAGGACAAAGGGTGGATTTGTTCTGTTACTTGGGCTAGGACAGCATCTCCTGCCCTCAGACACCGGCATTCCTGGTTGGTGGGCCTTCAGACTAGAGCTTACACCATCGGCTCCCCTGGTTCTCCGGCCTTTGGACTTGGACTTGGACTTGGACTGAATTATACCGCTGGCTTTTGCTAATTCTTTTTGTTGTGGTAAAATACATACAACAAAAAATTCATCATTTTTAAGTGTGCAAATCAGTGACATTAAGTATATTGGCAATGTTGTGCGAACACCTCCTCCTCCCACTATTCATTTCCAAACCTTTTTCTCATCCCAGACAGAACTCTGCACTTATTAAATAGTAACTCCCTATTTCCCACCACCAGGCCAGGATCACCTATCTTGTATCTTCTGTCTCTATGAATCACACCTTGGCCTTTGGGGAGCTCACAGCTTCATGGAAGAGAAAGACAATGCTCTGCTCATCACCCCCAGTCATCAGAGAAATAAATGCACATTTAAATGCCAGCGAGAAACCTCTTTAGACCCATCGGATTTTTGATGAGGACACAGGAGAAGGGGATCCTCATGGGAGTGAAAACCTAAGGTCATCCCGGAGGGCAGTGAGTCAGCGCTCACCTTGAGCCCTACCCTACCTCACCCCAGCGTCAGTGTGGCTTACCTTACCACCCAGGAGCCCTCCTCCTAGATAGATATGCACCCCCAGGAATTTTCACACTGAGTCCTAAGAGGACATATGGGAAGTTATTTTCCAAGACTCCTGGGAATGCTTTCTTTCAGCCTCCTCCTACCTACAGAGAATGTGTTGGGAACATTGGTTAAATAACACTGTCCCACCGGGGAAAGAATCCAGAGGCGATGCCCTTGACCTGACCTCACCACCTGGCTCCCTAATTTCCGTCTCCAACCAAGGAGTAGAATCTATCCCTGTTTCCAGTTCAGGTGGGGGCAGTTATTAGAGGACAAATGTTCCCTGGATGCTGAAGGCAGAAATCAACTCAGAACCGTGGCCTTAGATTCAATAGACATCTTGGCTGTCACTGTATGAGAATTGGAAACCCACCTCACTGGGTCCTTCCATCTCGTCCTCTGTCTTTTGTGGGTTAAATGCTTAAGGCAACCTCAAGAGCACATGTCTAGGGAAATAATTTTCTATTTTTTTTCCCCAAGACTATTTAAACCTTTGATTTGGGAGAGCTATGAACTCGTGGACCAGAGATACAAGGGGAAACTGCAGTTGAACGCAAAGGTTTTGAGAGTAGAACCTGAACAGGACCACTCTGTAAATCGTTTTAAAACAACATAGTTCTTACTAATAATGTGCCCTGTCCAAGTCACTTAAGAATCTCGGGGTCTCTATGAGGAGTTCAGAAGAGCCTGCCTGATAGGGCTATGGTAGGAATAAATGAAACAATCATCTTGAAGCATTTAGCACATAATAGGTAGCCCATAAGTGATAGTCATTATTCACAAAAGTTTTCCTTTTATTTTCTCAGCCAATACAATTTTTTTTAAAGATTTTATTTATTTATTTTTAGAGAGCAGGAAAGGGAGGAAAAATTGAGGGAGAGAAACACCGATGTGTGAGAGACACATCAATCGGTTGCCTCTCACATGCCCCGGGCTGGGGATCTGTCCCACCACCCAGGCATGTGCCCTGACTGGGAGTTGAACGGGCAAACTTTCAGTTCATTGGCCAGCACTCAGTCCACTGAGCCACACCAGCTAGGGCACAGCCAAAAAAATTCATTAAGCGCTTTTGTGCTCACTGAACTAGCCCTTGGGTATAGAAAGTTAGACCTAGAATCAGAATGTTTTAAAGGTGAACAATAACTGAGGTATCACACGGTCCATTTTTTTCCACCTAAAATCTTCATCGTAACACGAAAAAATAGTCACAAAAATAGAGCCGTTCTCCTGGGAGAGATCGGTGGGTGAAGAGCTGCCCTGGAGGTGCCCGGGGAAACCCAGGGCCCCACGGAGCACAGCGGGAAACCTCAGCGCAGTCAACCTCTTCGTCTTACTCATGAGGACTTGGGACTTAATGGTCTGGCTCTAATTGCTTGTTCCAGGTCACCCAGCTAACCAGAGACAGGCTGCCTGGGTTAGAAGCTGTATCTCTGACGTCAAGGAATTTACCAACTAGCTATGGAGACACGATACATGCATGCTGGGATGTGGAAGAAAATTAGGGCTCAGGTTTTCAAGTTGTATTAACACAGCATGGGCCTGTGGGTCTCAGCTTCTCCACTGAACTTTCTGTTCTTAGTACGTTACGCCTAAGTATCCATTCCTGTGAAAAGAAGGATCGCTGACATGCTCAGTGACTCACACCCGTTTTTCATTGGGTATTTTTATGAACTCATGGATGTGTTATGAATTTATTCCCTGAGTAAAATAAAAATGCAAATATGTTGACATTGTAATTAAGGAAAATAGTTTTAACTAAAACATTGTGAGATTGGGAAACACATAGAAAAAGCTCTGAGATCAACTATTCAGTCTGATTCCCATCTTCTCCGTGCCTCACACAATAAAACCTGTATCATCTTATGCAGCACGGAAGCTCTACTTTTTTTTAAAAGCTTATTAAGACATATATCAGATATAGGAAATAAGCTGCACCTGCCCTGACACCTTATTCTAAGCGAGCAGAGTCACAGGGAGACGGGCAGCTTTGATTAAATGCACTTCTTGCCTAATGGCAGGACCGAAGACCAGGCATTTCTGAAGATGAGGTGTCCTCCCGACTTCCCAGTGGGGTGGGAACAGCTCAAGGGGAGGGAGGCTTTCTTCAGCGCTCCATCTCCGGGGCCTGGGGCTGCTATGGGCTTCAGAGCGCCCACCAGACCCTGCCATTCCCTCTCTTTCAACACTGCAGGCAGGAGCTTTTCTTGGGAAAGCCCACAGATATTCCCTTCGATGTTTTTAATCTTATTTAAAAGACCTCAAATGGAAACAGAGAGGGGTTTCCACCAGAGCGCACAGCAGAGGAAGTGGGGGCCACCCCCCTCCGTCAGCACCTCCCCCTCCCACCTCCCTGGGCCCAGCCCTACACACGACACAGAGGAAGATGAAGGCCCAGCCCCTGCTGGCAGGGTTCACTGCTAGTGGTTAACAAATTCAAACACGTAGACTTTAAAAGGAACAGACATTTCCGGGGGAAAATGTTCGATGCCAAGTGAGTTCGATGAATTGAAAAGCCATGGGAATTTAAACCACAAAGAAATCATTTTAAAAAGTCATTGCTAGTATTTAAAAAAAAAGAACTTAGCAAAAAGAAATGAACCATGGACTAAGCCTGAAATAATGCTAAGAACTGGGTATTCGGGATGGAAGGTATTCTAGGTCGGGGGACAGTGAGCAGAGGACCCTCTCCCACAAAAAAAGAAAGAGACAAGATGTAGGAAAGCAAGTGGGAAGGCTCGTCTGAGCAGACACAGGCTGTGGGTTGGAAGTAGAAACTGAGGCCAGACTCTAGAGCAAGACTCGTGGTCAGCCTGTAAGGAACGGGGCTGCACAGCAGGAGGTAAGCTGTGGGCAAGCGACAAGCTTCATCTGTCTTTGCAGCCGCTCCCCATCGCTTGCATTACAGCCTGAGCGCCGCCTCCCGTCAGCTCCACGGCGTTAGATTAGCGTAGGAGCGAGACCCCTCCTGGGACCTGCACGTGTGAGGGATCTAGGTTCCGTGCTCCTTGTGAGAATCTGACGTCCAGTGATCTGAGGGGGTGACGCCAGTGCTGGGGGGCAACTGCAAACACAGACTATCGTGAGCAGAGAGGTCTGACTGCACAGAGACCGGAATAAATCAATCGCTTACAGACTCATATCAAAACCCTATCCGTGAGTGGCAAGCGACAATTAAGCTGCATCCCGTGGCAGGCTTTATAGTGGCCAGTGAGTTGATGTGCTTCACTTGTACAGCTGCATCTGCATTAAAGTGAGTTGTATAATTATTTCATTATATATTACAACATACCAATAATAGAAATAAAATGCACAATAAATACAATGTGCTTGAACCATCCCAAAACCATCCCCCCCCCTTCACTGTCCATGGAAAAATGGTCTTCCATGAAACTGGTCCCTGCTCTAAAGGGTCTTAATACCCTCCACCCTCTGGTGACACTGATCTGATAAAATAATTTATAAACAGCGCTCAATGGCGCATGCTTTGGCCCCTCACTCTCAGAAACCCAAGGATGGAAAATGCCTTTTCTGTTTCACACAAATCCCATCAACTGGTAGAAGCTGCAAGGAGAACTCTGTTGAGAAAGATTCTACGTTCACACCTGAACTCACCGTGAGCGCTGAGATTTACAACTGGTGCCTGTCGAGGACAAAACAGGGAGGAACGACAGTAAGAACAGCAGTGTAGACGCTTTGCATTTGCCAACTGTGCCTTATGCAAAAGGGATGGCATGGCTATCATGGTGAGAAATTCAGGCACCCAGTTTGCTTAATGGGAGAAGTACTGTGGAGTAGAGAACATCCCACAACTTCTGCTGGTTAAGTGAACTACCAACTCCATGCTTAAGACCAACCCCAAATGAGTGTTCTGCCTGAGACTATCAGCGCAAATATTGGGGCTGACATCTGTCCTCAGCAGTACAGAGTACTGTAATTGATTAGTGATGTCTGCCATGGGCTCAGCAGTAGGGATGGGTGTTCTGCATACTACATACTGACTATGCCTACCTTTACTAGGAGGACCAACCACACAAAAAGTATTTTGGGCATCAGAATCAACTGATATAAGGTTAGGTATTCTTGTTTGGTTTGGTTTAGTTTGGGGTTAGGAAAGATATGTTTTTCAAACTATTAAAAACTCGGTTGTTATATAACCACGCTGGCAGGTATCTTTCTCTGAATCTATGCAATTGCCAAGATCAGGCCAGAATGAACCCAACAGGGCCACAGAGCCCACTCATAAGAGAGTTGAGGAATTTTAAAGCCTTTAATCACAGCAATTGTGTTTATCTTTATCTTTGGTGAGACCCACCCAACACTTGAAAACTTGCAGCCCACACCTTGCCAAAGATTCCTGGGGCAGACCAGCCCTCCCTGGCAGCTGCTCCCCCTTATCTTTGATCTCCCTGCCTCTAATTTTCTCTCCTGTTAGAAGCCCTCCCTCTCCTTCCCTACCACACTCTTGGGGACAGTGGAGTCTGTTGGCAGAGAGAGCAAATTTTTTCTTCTTCTTTTTATTCTTCCTGTAAATGCAAACAAATGACCGGCACTACAAGAACTTTCATATTTGCAAACACTCCGGTGTGTCTCACAAAAATCAATTTAACCAAGATCCATAAAATATAAATTCACCTGGTGCAAACGCGGGATGACTATGGAGATTTCTCCCCCTACCTCCGCATCGCACAGCGTCCATACAAATGACTCTGGAAGCTGCACCAACTACTAGAGCCACTGGATGAATCTCAAGGTCAGGAGGGTTTGCAGAAAAAGAAAATAAATGAAATGTACCGTTCAAGAGGTTCCCTTTGCAATGCAGAGACTGCTCTGGTGCCCTTTCAAACAAAAGTAGATGATTTGGACAAGAAATAAACCGTCCCCCTTCCCTTTGTGAGACTGCAGCTGAGAATCACAGCTCCACCGCCTGTTCCCAGAGGCAGTTCCTAAGCCAAAGTCTTGGTGATGTGTTTCTGCTGATGAAGAAGACATAGGACTGTCCTGGGCCTGGGAATGTTACAGGGTGCAGCCAAGAGGGGGGCCACAAACAGGGATTTGGAATGGGCCCCAGAACTCAGGGTGTCTAGGAAATATTAGAAAGACATATAAGATGTCCTCACTCCTTCCCCCTTCAGGTGTGGGCAGCTTTAGAAGGGGGAACCACCACCTGGCTTTAGCAGAGATCCCGGCGACACAGCTGATGGTGCCAGGAACCGAGGGAGGCCTACCAGCCAAGATGGATTACTGGGAAGAACTGGGGGCTGCCTGAGCCATGGACTTCTATTTCTTTTCCTGAGATATAGTACCCCAGACTGGGCAAAGGGGGGAAGGAAGGACTGTGTGTGTTTGTGGGTGTTTTAAGGGACTTTGGGATTTTGATGAAGACATTAGGTCACTACTTTGAGTCTGTATAGCATTAAATAAACATTTCTTTTCCTTTTCATGAATCTCTGGCATTGAGAGACATCTTTCCTATAAGGCAGCAGACATAACGAACCTGGGGGGTTCCTTTCAATAATAGCATATTGCTTTTGGCCCCTTTTAGTTCTGTAACAGGAAGAGGCAGACAGGAGGGGCACAGCTGCTGAATGTTTATACATATAAAATGCTTACTTCTAATTGTAAAAGAGTGCTCTTCCTTCCTGGAGAAACTTGACAAAACACCGGGAAAAAATTTTTGAGTCCTCACCCCTCCCCGGCCCCTGCAGCCTCTGAAGGCTTGCGGCACGGTCTCCCCGTGGAGACAGCCGGGCCTCGGGCCACACCTGCGGGATCCAGGTTTCCGAGGCTGGATGGGTCCCCTCTGCATTCTCTAAAGTCACCCCCAGAGTCTTATGAGGACCTCCTCTCTGAACTGCACTCCAGAGCCCATGGCACAGGAGTTCCTCCACAAATACGTGGTGAATAAATAAATAAATACCATCCTATTTTGTTTCTTTGTATAGATACATTTTTCTTTTCTTTCCTTCCTTGTTTTTTTTTAAACATGTTTCCATGGTTTTCACTTAACAGTAGATAAGTCGCTTGCCACTTGCTTGTCACTGTCCCCTGAGTTTTACAAGCGTTGTCTTACTTATAACGATCCCGTAAGGTAATTATTATTTATAACCCCTGTTCTCCCATGAACTATCCTCGGTGCAGAGAATTTATGTAATGTGTCCAATGCCATAAAGCTGGAAAGTGTTGAAGCAGGTGTCAGCTTCAAGAATATAAATCCGCAGTCTTCATGCTTTACGTCTGCATCCATCTTGAACGTCTTAGGTTTTCAATGTTGTTCTAGTTTAGATTTTTTTTTAGATTTTATTTATTTTTATTTTTAGAGAGGGGAAGGGAGGGAGAAAGAGAGGGAGGCACACATCAATCTGTGGTTGCCTCTCGTGTGCCCCCTACTGGGAACCTGGCCCACAACCCAGGCATGTGCCCTGACTGGGATTGAACCCACCACCCTTTGGTTCACACACAGGCTGGCACTCAATCCACTGAGTCACACCAGCCAGGGCTGGTCTCGATTTTTGAAATGGGAACGTGGTATTCGACTGCACAGATGCCTCAGCATTTGAGAATCATTGGACAGTTCCTCTCTGTTACAATGCTGTATAAAGAGCATGTTAACTAAATTTTCCCATAACCATATTTTTCTTTCCTTAGAGTCAATTTCTGAAATGGCATCAACAAGTCAAAGGGTATGACCACTTTTGGGGCTCTTGATCCAGACTGACTGTCCTAAAATTTTTTTTAATTTTATTTTAATCATTGTTCAAGTACAGTTTTCTTCCTTTTACTCCCATTCCAGTCCCTCCTCCCAACCCTCCCCACTTCCCTCCCATTACCACCCTCCCCCTAGTTTTTGTCCATGTGTCCTTTAAATTTGTTCCTGTAAACCCTTCCCATTCTCCCCTGAAATTCCCTCTTCTCTCCCCTCTGGTCACTGTCAGCCTGTCCTCTATTTCAGTGTCTTTGGTTATATTTTGCTTGTTTCTTTGTTTTTGTCCTGAAATATTTTAATAAGTATATATCCACAGCAGCATAGAGGTGCCTATTTCTTCCCTTAAAAAATACAGAAACTCTGAATATCACTAAAAATTAAAATCCATGCCTGCATGTTTGGGAGTGTGTTTTAGTCTTTATTCTGGCACCTCTCACGCACGGGGTGTGGTCCTGGCAGTACCGTGGGCAAAAAGAATTAGGAAGACACGGCTCTCCTCCCCCTATCCCCCAGGGAAAGCCCAGGGCATCTCCCAAAAAACCCAGGGTCTGGGTTTTGTTTTGTGTTTTCATTTTGTTTTGTTTTTTAACCTCTTCACCTTTCCTACATTGGGGTGTTTCCATTTCTATGCATTCCACAAAGTCACTTCCTCATAGCCCAGCCCTTGGCTGGACAGGCTTCTCAGAAGATTTATGAAAGGCCTGCTAAGGGCCGAGGAAAGCCTGGTCTGCTGTGATTATCCACAATGTCCTGGTAAAGAAGCAGAGATTCAGCCATGCTGAGCAACTTGCCCAGAGTCACACAGCTTGTAAAGAGACAGTGTCTGCTGTCTCGGACCTGGAGCTCTTGACCACCTCCCTCCGCGGCCTCTCCCTTGGCACAACTTGCCACCCGTGACAGAATAATCCCGAGCTGTGAACCAACCACTCCCAGGGCCGGCTGACGTGGCACCTCAGCTGCCAGAATACAGATCACTGGCCCCTGTGCAGAGGAGAGAAGGCAAGCGCCTCCCAGCTTTGCCCGAGCACTCCGGATGTAACCGCCGCTCCTCCAAGAGTCACGGGCTTCCAACGCTGCCTCTGGTGGAACCACAGTCACTATCGATCCAGAGTGTTCTCTAAATGAGCTCACAGCCCACCACAGCCCGCAGACAGCCGGGTTCCTGGGGCAGCTGCTCCCTCAATCAGCCCTTCCTGGCTCATATTTGCTCTGAGAAATTAGAAGTTAAAAGTCAAAGCAAATAGAGAGGGACTTTAATTATCCTGAGCAAAGACACAGTGACCAAGGAACGCTGTTCTTCTCCTCTGATAAGCAAGAGAATGGCTGGGTTGGCACGCAGGCACCGCCCGAGCTGACGACTCCTCTGCTCTGTTCCCAGCATCTCTGTCATCCACCCACTGCGTGCAAGCTCCGTGGGGGCAGGGGCTGTGTCCTGTCACTCATGGGCACTAATTGTTTCCCAATGAGAAGCCCAGGGGAAGGCAGCCGCAGACTGGGCTGATAGCTGAACCCAGTCCTCAGGATCTGGGCGCCCCTACTTTTGTGCTCTGCCCTCCTCCTGTGCAACCCCACCGCCCCCACTCTCCCCAGCTCCAGCCATCAGCTCCCCACTTGAGGCAGGAAATCAGGAAATGGGGCGGCACCACCAGGTACCGTTCATGTCTGCGCTTTTGCTTGGGAGAACAGGGCCTTCCCCAGAGACAGCCATCCTTCCCCTTACCCCTTATCCAGGTCAGGACCACATGCCCACAGACGGGGCGGGACAGGGCAGGTGGACAGATCCGTCTAGAATGAGCATTGAGTCATCACTGGAGTCGGACAAATTCTTCCCTCCTGCAAAAAAAAGAATTGAGGTTCTGTGAGAAAGGAAGAAAAAAGAGCAGGGCGAATAACAATGTCCGTCACAACTGTACACTCCGCACGCAGCAGAAGGCCTGGCCCGCAGACCGCTGTTCTGCAGCTGAGGGTGAAGACAGCAGTGCGGACTGAGGAGCGTAGGGAGGGCAGAGGAGGGTGGAAGGAACACGTGGGAATGGGTTCGAGCTCCAGTGGGTGAGGGAGTGAAGGCCAGAAACGGATGGTACCACAACTCATGAGTATCCCAGCGACATTTTGGGTGAGGGGAGATGGCCCGGGGCTCACGGCAGTGTTCACAAGAGCATAGAGACGACAGGGCATTGGGCCAGGCCACCACATCACCCAGCAAAGTTCCACCCCTGGCACAGAGAGCCAAACTGTCCTCATGATGGGCCTTGGGGGGGTGGTGGAGGGGCTCCCCAGGCAGTGGCCTCTACCAATCAGGTGGGAGCAGAACAGAGGAGGAGGGAGGCCATGCAGACTGCAGAGGCCAGGCTGGCTCTGGGACCGTCTCAGTCAAGCCTTGGCGATCCCAGAAATCACCAGGGGACACTTAGAGGGGGGCAATGCTGTCGGCCAAGCAGGCTTGTGCCAGCACAATTTGTGTTTGCAGGCTGGTGACATTTGAGCTGCGAATGGACAAGGTGAAGTTGGCTACGGCTCTCCCGTACAGAGGAACGTGGCCTGCCCATAGCTTCTCGGGCAGGCGTGAGAAGGGCTGGCCTTCTCTGTGCGGACGTGAGGGTGACGTCCAGAGCAGGACTCAGGGGACCCAGTGGTGGCCAGAACTCCCGCTACCTCTAGGCTACCCGGGGACCAAGATTCACTTCTCGCCCTCTGCTTCAGACAGTCCCCTCTGCTCCCGTGGGCCTCCATCTCCTCGTCCATAAGATGCAGGGACCACATGGCGTCTCTGAGGTCTTCTCAAGACTCATGTTCTATCTTGTTAGTTAAAGAATCAACAAAGAAAAGCACTGAAATAAATTACAGCGATCAGCCTGAGGATATGGCCCAACCAACAGGCAGTAGGATTCAGGGGTTAGAACTTGGGCTCTGGACGCACCAGACCCGGGCTCAGGGCCAACATCTGTCACTTGCTGTACGATCTCGTGTTTGTAAGCCTGAGACGAGTGTTCCTTACCTGTAAACTGGAAATAATAATCGCCCTCTCGTGAGGCAGCACTGAGAATTAAACAATACCCATGCTGGCTAACGAAGTGCCAGGCAAATACCAGGTGCTTCTCAATGGCCCTTTCAACAAACCAGAAAGATGGATCCTCAAGGGACCGCCATCCTTTAGGACTTTGGGAATCTCAAAATCCCGGTTCCAAGTCTTTGTTCCAAAAGGACTGTCCATTTTCTGACAACCAACTTGGGGCTCAAGGGGAGTGCCAGAACCATCACCCCTCCGGAAAGCTCGATGACCAGGAGGCGTTTGATCTCGAGCACGGCCGGGGTTAATCTGAGACTCAGGGCTGGGGGGAGGGGACCCTCTTTCTGGGATGGGCCCACCCGTCTTCCTTTCATGACCCTTGTTGGAGTGCCAAACAAAAGGCTCTGCCCATTCACATTCAAATATCTATTCATTAATGGGATGTAATTCACGTTACGTGCCACTAATTACCCTAGGAAGGCAGTAAAAATTAATAAGGATCTACAGTTTAATTGTCTGATAATGACAGGGAGTGCCAAAGTGCCCTCTTGAGTAATAAAATTAACATTTAAACTAGTTCAGTCAAAGAAACTTCCCTTAAATATAACTCCTCACGATTCGCATGGCTCATTTGTTTACTTTCTTCTTTGGGTGGCTCTAAAATGCCGTCACTCATCCCCGAACCTTGAGGAGCTGCCCAGTGGGCCAGGGCAGGACCGGAGTGTCTGCAGGGTGGGGGGTGAACTGTGGGCCGCACCCCCGGCCCGCACGCACGATAAAACCACATTGTCCTGCATTTATTTAACAATAGTCCAGAAGCCAGTGCACCTCTCCAATGGGAGATGGGGGCCCGGGCCAAGTCACTGCCCAGGGCACAAAATCCTACAAACACTCAGAAATAAAATGTTTGCTATAGGGCCACACCTTCACTCCTGAGCTTACAGTGCTATTCCAGGGTGCTCTCTGGGGTTCTGCTTAAGGGAATGTGGTGGTTTTAAAATACGCCTGTAAAAAAAAAAAAAAGCAGAGTGTAATCTCCTTTCCCTTAAACGTAGGTGGGACTTGGTGACTCTCTTCTAACAAACAAAATGTGGCAGAAGTGACATTGTGTGACTTGCAGAACCAGGTTCTAAAAGGGCTTCAGCTTCCACCTGGCTCTCTTTCTCCCAAGCTTGCCCTGGGAATCCAGGCACTGTGTGGAGAGGAAGTCCAAGTACGTGAGAAGCCACACTTGGGTGTCCCGGCCCACAGACACAGCCAGGCCCCCACCCAACAACCGTGTCAACCGCCAGACTCGTGAGTGAGCGAGTCTCTGGATGACTCCAGCCCCCATCCTCTGACTCACCCCGGCTGAGGTCCCACACCCGGGGCAACAGACACGAGCCAGGTGCTCTAAACTCCTGACCCACAGAAGCCATGAGATAATAAATGATAACATTATCCGAAGCCACAAAACTGGGGGGTAAGCTGTGACCCAGTTAAGAGATGGCTCCCACAGGAAAGTGCAGAGATGTCAGGCTTCCTGGCTCTTGATCTAAAACCTTAAGGGCAGGAAGGCTTGTGCAGCCAGGGAGAAGTGGGAATGCAGGGAGAGGGCTCAGCTGCCCCTGCCCTGCCCCTGCCCTGCCCCTGCCCCCTCCCCCTGCCCCCAGCCCCCTGCCCCAGCCTTCCAACACGTCTGTCACACTGCAGAGCGCCTTACCCCAAAAGAAGCTTCTTAGCCCTAAGCAATTTTAAGGTTGGAGGGTTTTCTTATAATTCACAGAGGGACTAAGCACAGTTTATCCACCTGGGATGCTTGCCTTTCCTAAAGAGCTAAGGATTGGCATTGATAACCCCTTGAAAGTGGACATTTCGAGAGCTTCATCGTGTTGTGACTCACTTCACACATGCTTGGGAGAAAGAAAAACCCAACAGAAAGGAAACGGCTGCGTTCTGGGTGGGTCATGCCCACTCCTCCGCGCTCAGCCCCAAGTCCACACCCATGTCCACTGTCTCACGCCAGAGCTGCCACCCTCTCAGGCCAGGCCAGCTGTCTTCTCCCTCATTCGTTATTCACTCATTCATCCATGCATGCACGTACGCATTCGTTCAGTATGTATTGCATGCTTGCTGCGTCAGGGGAGACAGACATTACAAAACTAATCATAGAGGTAAAGAATTCCACTCGTCCCAAGCACGAGGAGAGAGAAATACAGAGTCCTATAGGGAGCCAGGGATGTTTAAGTTGGGCCCTAAAAAGACAAGAGAATTAGTGAGGCTGGCAGGGGTGGGGCGGGGGCATCGGGAGAGCACCCCAACCAAAAGGCCACACGACAGGAAGAAAGCGTGTGGTATCTGGGAGCCTAGAGACACATGGGATGCTGGGAGCGGGGAGAGCAAGAAAGAGAGAACCCCAGAGGGTCTGAGGAGGGAGGGAGCCGCCGAGTCGTGTGGGGCCACATGACAATATTCTGTCTGTGTGCTAGCAACAACAGGCAGCTAGGAGTTTACAGCAGGAGAGTGACAGGGTCAGACTGCGTCTGGTAAACCGTTCCCGTGCTCCCCCGTGGAGCCCGGCTCATGTTATGTCACATGTAGTTGCTTAGGTATCTTTCTCGCTCACCGAGCTGAGGGCCTTGCAAGAGGCCGAACCACATCTGTAACTCCGTCAGGTCCCTCCTGCTCTCGGGATCAAGAGCAAACTCCTTTCGTGGCCTGCAAGGCTTTGTGCCATCCGTCCCTTGCCCACCTCTTCAGTCGCCTCCTTAGCTCTCCAGTCACCTGGCGTGGTTCAGACACAAGGGCAGACACCTCACTTCCTCGGGGGCCTCCAAGGTGCCCTGACTGAGGCAGCACAACTGCTAGACGTTCTCAGAGCAATCGGTGCTTCCCCACCCGCCAGGATTTTCATCACAACTTACATACATCATTGATTTGACATCTGTCTCCCCTCCCAGACTATCAGTTTCAAGAAAGCAAAGAACCGGTTTGTCTTGGTCACCATTATATCCCCAGGACCTGCCACTCCAGGAAGTTGGCATTCCAGGAAGAGCTGTTAGATAAGCAGAATGAATAAGAAAGCATGAATAGGGTGCCAAGACAAAAAAAAATGGCGCAAATGAAAGAACAGATCAAAGCTTCAGAAAAAATACAACTAAGCGACAAAGAGATAGCCAACCTATCAGATGCATATTTCAAAATGCTGGTAATCAGGATGCTCACAGAATTGGTTGAATATGGTCACAGATTAGAGGGAAAAGTGAAGGCTATGAAAAGTGAAATAAAGGAAAATGGACAGAGAACCAACAGTGACGGGAAGAAAACCGGGACTCAAATCAACAGTGGACCAGAAGGAAGAAAGAAATATTCAACCAGAACAGAATGAAGAAACAAAAATTCTAAAAAATGCAGAGAGGCTTGGGAACCTCCAGGACATCTTTAAACATTCCAACATCGGAATCATAGGGGTGCCAGAAGGAGAAGAGGAAGAGCAAGAAATTGAAAACTTATTTGAGCAAATAATGAAGGAGAACTTCCCCAATCTGGAAAAGGAAATAGACTTCCAGGAAGTCCAGGAAGCTCAGAGAGTCTCAAAGAATTTGGACCCAAGGAGGAACACACTAAGGCACATCATAATTACATTAGCCAAGATGAAAGATAAGGAGAGAATCTCAAAAGCAGTAAGAGAAAAGGAGACAGTTACCTACAAAGGAGTTCCCATAAGGCTATCCAGCTGACTTCTCAAAAGAAACCTTGCAGGCAAGAAGGGACTGGAAAGAAGTATTTCAAGTCATGAAAGGCAAGGACCTACCTCCAAGATTATTCTATCCAGCAAAACTTTCATTTAGAATGGAAGGGCAGATTAAGTGCTTCTCAGATAAGGTTAAGTTAAAGGAGTCCATCATCACCAATCTTTTATTATATGAAATGTTAAAGGTATTTATCTAAGAAAAAGAAGATAAAAATGTGAACAGTAAAATGACAGCAAACTCACAGTTATTAACAACCACGCCTAAAACAAACACAAAAGCAAACTAAGCAAACAACTGGAACAGGAACAGAACCACAGAGATGGAGATCACATGGAAGGTTATCAGCAGGGGACTGGGAGGGGCAGAGAGGGGGAAAAGGTACAGAGAATAAGTAGCATAGATGGTAGGTAGAAAATAGACAGGGGGAGGTTAAGAATAGTATGGGAAATGTAGAAGCCAAAGAACTTATATGTATGACCCATGGACATGAAGTAAAGTGGGGGAATGTGGGTGGGAGGGGGTGTGTAGGGCAGAGGGGAGAATAAAGAAAAAAAAAGAAGAAGGCAAGAATAGGAAAGTGGATGAATGAATGCAGGCATGACCCCAGTGGCCACCCAGGCCAGCTCACCAGCTGATGTTGCACAGCTGCCTCTCTGGTCTCCCTCCAGCGCCTTCGGGGACATCACATCTCTGCTGGCCTCCCTGCCTCTCCACTGGAAGAAATCAATGGTAGCAAAGCCCTTCCGGAATGAGCGGAGAGCAGAAATGAGTAAGTAGAGAAGGCCAGGAAGGCATGCCTGGCAATCTTTGAGCAGTTATTATCTTAACTGTTCTGCCAAGCAAGAGGAGGAGAGCTGGCAACCACCTGCACTCAGCAAGTGAGCCCGCGCACAGGGAGGGCTGTGGCTGCGGTCCTCAGCTCCCCGGGTCCGGGGCCGTTCCAGTGCTGCAACAAGACCTAACGGGGTCAACTACAGTCCCCTAGGTCAATGCTTCTCGAACTATCTCCGGTCAAGGGCCGGGTTTTACTTTTATTTTTAATCCATTGTTGATTGATTCTTCATAAAACACAGAAATTATACACTTGGATGAGGCAGCAATGTCAAATTGTGTTAAAAGTGTCTAACTGCTCACACCCCATCTTTGTACTCATTTTATCGTGGGCAACAAATGACTTGTACACCTACGCCCCCTGCAGACCACACAGTGAGTGGTGCTGACCCACATGCCCTTCACTCCCACTGCCTCACTCTTCGGCCGTGGCAGACATCGCCAATCAATCGTCACACATTTCCCCATCAAGCCCACGTTTGGCTGTAAAAGCTTTCTCATCCCAGTGTTCAAGACAACCGCCACCGCGCCAATAATCAGAGACACCACAGACAAACTTATTTACCATCCCTGCTCTACGTGGTCCAAAGACTGGCCATTTGTAATATTTATGCCCAGAATAAGAAATGTCTATCTTTTTATTTCCAGTCTAGTAAAAAGTTCGTGGAGAATGGCCGTCTCACTGGAGGGAGTCCCTCCTGTTCGTCCAGCCCATTCACAACCTTTTGGGAGCTTGAGATGCACACCGAGAGGAGACGCAGCGATCCAGCACACAGAGACCCTTCTGGTGTGGTCTCAGAGGTGAGCTGTGGGGACCGCATCTGGGAACCCGAAATCGCTGGCCCCTCATGGCTTGGACTCTTTCTCTCAAATTCTCCACTCCTGTGGCTCCCCTGCTTTTATCTGAAGCCGGTACAAGGGCCCCTGCCCAGTGGGTGGTTTTTATTTACTCCTCATCGCCCTCTTCGACAGTGAAGGCTGTCACTCCTCCCATGCTCTGTCTTCCCCCAGCAAGATGACCCCTGGCACTTCTCAGTCTTCTCACCGAGAGGCCAAATGCAGGAGGAGAGAGCGGGCCAGTCGTCTCTGGGCTCCGGATCGGGGGCTCACCCTGGAGAAAGACAACTTCCACTTGGAGCCTTGGGTCTCAGCCTTGACTATAAAGTTCCCTTTGAAATGTTTTTGCACCTACTTCTTGGCCCCTGCAAGCCACAGAATCACACCGTTGGAGCTAGAATGGGCCTTGAACAGCACTGGGTAACCCCAAGCCCTCTTCGGACAAGGGGAGAAACAAGGTTTGTGTGAGCGGTCAGGAGACCGAAGCCCCTCCCTCACCGGAGGATGACCCCAGAAGAGCTGACTCCCCTCTCTGGGACGGTCCCCATGGAGAGCAGACAAGACCCCTAAAGTGGCGTGAGTGTGACCCGCTCACACAAGGCTGGTTGAGAGGTAAATGAGATCATGTGTACAAAAGTGCTGGAGAATGTGAGCACCATGTGAATGCCCTTCTCAGAGCACCATGGGAAACTGGAGGCCCAGGTCGGAGCAGAAATACTGGGAGTAGAAAGGACGGGATGGGTGATCCAATGTGGCTTTTGACAAAGATCTTTTATGACAACTTTTTTGACTATTTGTAGCCCAAGCAAGAGGTGGATGTAGCCTGACCTAGGATGGAGGTCATGAACGGAAAAAGGGGCAGATTCAGAAATATGTATGAGAATCACCAGGGCTGGGCGATGGTTTGGAGATGGGGAGAGAGAGGGAGGGGGCGTGCTCAGGGTGGCATTTCTGGGTTATTTAACCAGACGGCAGTGTTGTTCGACGGGACAGGAAACACGAGGGGAGACCCAGGTTGGTGGGTCACCGCTGGGGGAGCAGTCTCGATTCTGGACATGTTGAGCGTAAGGTGCCTTTGAGACATCCAGGCAGAAGTGTCAAATAGGCCATCAGAGCTGAGGGATGTGTGTGGCTCCAGGCTGTCCGTACAGGTGGGAACTGAAGTCATCGTCTAGGATAAGGTCACGGAGGGAGAGGATACGGGGTGGGACAAGCCGTGAGCACAGGACCAGTCTGCAGCAAGCATGGGATTGCATGGCAGAGGAGGATGAGCCTGAGGAGAGACGAGGGAGAGACCAGAGAGACTGAAGGAGGCCAAGGGCACAGTTCAAGAAGGAAGAAATGACCAGCAGCATCAAGTGCTGATAAGGGTTAATTTAAGATAAAGACGGATATTAACTCGATTAGCAACCGAGGTCACGGGTCCTTTTGTGACAGAGAGCAGACCCTGGCTCCCTTCCAAACAGAGGTTCTTTCCTGTTCCTCCCTGCTCTTACCGTCCCGCATTCAAAATGGACCTCAAATCTCAGGGAAAACCAATCATTCTTAGGGTCCTCACCACTGTGGCTGTTTCAGCACCACAGCTTGGGGGCTTTCACCAAGACTGTAATTTTCTGGAGGACGTATTGAACCCTACCTACTAAGAAATCCGTGCACTGAGACGGGTTTGCTCTAGACCACAGGTGGCTAACATGCGGCATGCCTACAAACCCACCCAACATCACTGATCGATGAGCAGTCTCCACCTAAACACGTGCACCTCTGGGGGGTCACTGTCCCCACCTGCCGTGCTCCGGGAAGGCTGTCCAGCCCGGAACCCTGGATCCCCCGACCGCTTCATTTGGCCCCGTTCCCCACCCTCCCCTGAGGCAGGGAAGGCGTCAGAGGAGACAGAGGTGAGACACGTTCCACGCACACCACGTCTCCTGTCCCCGATCCCGTGTTCCTGGCCGACCGGCTGCCTCAGCCCGCAGCCAGACTGCTGCAAGTGTTCCCGATAGCGATGTGACTCACAGCGATTGGCTTTGGAAATCAAAGCCTGGGGATCATGCGCTTCCCCTGCAAAGCAGGCCCCGCGCCACTGGAGAAGGGGGTGACTTGGCTCCCTGCACAGCGGTGTTTGTTTGGCTTGTCCTGTTGGACACGGACACCCACCGGGTCCTGCCCAGCACGGACGATGCGCATGCCTCCTTGCCAGTCTGATTTGGGAGGCAAATAAGCTAAACAAAGGAGCAGATGATGGAGGAGGCTTATTTGCAGTCTGCAGGGTTTATATTTAGCCGTCCTGTGACTGGGTTGCAGGCTATGTGTGATGATCGCCCTTGGGAACTTCAGTCCTGGGGGACGCAGAGGTGAGGCAGACCTGGGAGGGGGCAAGGAGGGCTTTGAACTGCCGCTCTGGGGTGCAGGAAGACAGATCAGACCAAGTGTGCTCAATTAGCAATCACCCAGACACTCCTGAAAACATGGACGAGATTACAAAAATGTGTATGAGGGGATGTTTTTCTCACTAAGCTGTAAATTGCCAAGCACGGGGGTCTGTGGTCCCTTCCTCTGCTCTTCACGGCCACCCCCAGGAAGCCCAGCAGCTTAGCAATTTAGAACACCTGAATTGCAGTCCTCACCTGCCATCAGCCAGAAGCCAGTGCCCTGCGCTGTAACCCGAACGGGCCCGGGAGGATGATCCCTAAAATGCTGTCATTCTGCTAGTGACAAGACAACGCAGGTGACCCACAGGAGGTGCAACGGGTGGGGCAGGTGGGGACCTGCTGGTTAAAACCATGGGACGGTCACAATGAAACATCTGCAATCCTTAAAAACTGGGATGCTGATGCCACCCCACCAAAAAAAAAAAAGAGCTTCCATTAAAATGTATCTCAAAACTAAAATAACCGTTAGAGAAAAAACGGTGGTGCTAATCTATATTAATGGAGTCTGAAGGTACGTGTAATGTCTCACGGAGTGAGAGTACTATGACTGAGCGAGAAGCAGCGGCTGGCTGTCAATCAGGCAGCAGCGGGTCGGGGGACAGGGGAGAGTGATCGCTGAGAGGAAGACAACCCCAGACACCAAGCGGAGACTCACCCCACCCCTGCTGGCCCTTCCCACTCTGTATTCCGGGACTAAGTCATCTGGGAACGTGAATTCCAGAAGCTGATGCTGCCAGGGAAAAGAAGATTTTGTACAGGGTTTTGGTGCTTGCTTGTTTGGGTTTATTTTGGTTTCCAGTCTCTGTGATGTTTCATGAAAGAGAGCTGGGAGAGAAAGCCCAATCCACTGCCTTCCCCAGCCGGAGCCAGCAGGAGGGACGTACGGATGGGAGCACAGGTCCCAGGGGACCCGTTCCCGTGGGGGCTCCTCCTAGAACAAGCCTGCAGCGGGAACCAGCCTCCTGGAGGCCTCTTGTCCGGGCATATAAATCTTCTAATTCCAGAACGACAAGGCAGCGAAGGGCCTTAAAGCTCATCACCGCTCAGCCCCAGGGCGGTGCTGTTCCCAGGCCACCAGCTGGCAGCCTCGAGGGTGCACCGGTTCCGTGAAGCTCTGGGTCCCGGGGTAACGAGGGGGTTCACGTGAGTTTCAGGGAGAGACTTGCTTCTGGCACGTGCCGCCCCATCAGCCTCCCGTATCAGATCCAAACGCCTCACCCCATCAAAGGCAAGAGCATTCTGACTGTCTTGGTGGATTGGAAAGAGCCACGAGCACCCCTCTCTGCGCTTGCCCACGCTGCCCACAGCTCTGCAGTCCTTTGGTGTGAAACACCATCGCTTGCCAACATGAAAGGAGGTGTGAGTCAGGAAAACAAGGCCGCCGCCCACGAGAGAGCCCCCAGGTTAGAAATCACAGTAGCAGGCACGTAAGGGCCCAGCTATCTTCACCTCTGGATTCTTGGACTCTGAAGGGGCTCTTCACATCACCCCGTCTTTTCATAAAGGGGCAGCTAGGCCCCGAGGGGTTATGCCTCTTCACAAGGTCACGCGGCAGCACACTGGGGGCCAGGACTGGGGCCCTCTGGCTCCTTCGCACGTTCTGAAGGACTCTGGAAGGTTAAACTCTAGTCCGAGGTACCGTTCCTCTGTTTCACAGGCAATAGGAACGTCCCCCACCAAAAGCCCCCCTTTTTAGAAATGTTCTCTTCTGGCACTAGCATCTGTAACCATCAACAGTGTGCGGAATGTGGTCGTCATCGTAAATACACCTGTGTCTCCGAATTGAGACTCTCAGGGCTTGGGCTTGGGAACTTCGTGGGACCCAGACCAGCGGGGACCCTGTCCGACTGCCTGTGTGTTACCTGCGGGCTTCAGTCCTTTGCCTTGGCGCTCCTGCCCTCTAGTGGCAGAAAACTTTACTGCAGGCATTCGTTAAAAGACAAAAGAAATAGGAAGAAACGCTTGACGAGGGGACAGAGGCAACCCGCATCCTTTTCTATAAAAGCAGGCCCGGTTATAATGGGAAAGTTTTTAATGTCACACACATAAATGCAAATAACTAGACGTTAGGCCGCAGCAGGTTTGAACCTGCGGAGAGGTGAGGCTAGGGTGTCAAGGATCCTGGGTTGAAAATGAATTATATAACTGTCTCAGGGACTTGTGGGACAAATGCGCTCTGAGAATGTGATGGGGGCAGAAACAGGGCCAGCTAAAATCGCAGAAGAGGGGATGCTGGCATGTGGAGGCCAACAAACACTGGCATCGATGTGTTCAAAGTCCTGCCGGGCTTTGCACAGGCTGTTCCCCACGCTCGAACCTCCGGCCCCCACCCCTTCTCGGCTAGCCCCTGCGCCCCTGCCCAGCTCAGCTAGGGCTTCCCTGGTCTCAGTACAAGAGACCAGCCCTCCTCATATGCTCAAACAGCGCCTGATCCTCTCCCTTCGTAAGACTCTCACGGCCCCTAATTCTGTGTTTCTCCGATCATTGTCATGCCCACACTGAAATGTGAGCTCCCAGAGGACAGGCACTGAGGGGACCTTGTTGACTACTGAACCTGTGTCCCTAAAAGTGATTAGCACACAGGAAGCCCTCAGTAAATGCTTTTCGGTGGAATTAATGAAGTCACAAGTGTTGGTTGAATGACTGAATCGCATCTGTTCAGACCCTCAAAAAACAGAGCTCATCTCCACAGATAAAGCAGGTGAACTGTCTCTCGGGGCTTCGGTGCAGCACCCCCTGGTGGTCACTGCTTTTTGGGCCACGTGTCAAGATGACTCCCCGCCTATAAAAGGCAGATTTTTGCCCTTGACTATCACCCCAAATGCTCACCATGGCCCTTGGGGTGGGTAGCTGGGCTGGTGTCTTTGCCATAATTACACTCTGTGACAGTCAGCCTCCATCGGCTGGGCTTGGGTCCCTGCACGGTGGGAAACCTGCCTGAGGGCTGAGGGACTGGCAGCTGGGAGGCTGCAAAGAACAGCTGGGAGGCTGCAAAGAACATATCAGGAGACCTGACCTTCAGAGCTGCCTCTCTGTGACGCCTCCTTGGAGCCTCCCCGCCCTGGCTGCACTTGTACAATAAGATCTTGGAGTAAGTAACATCAAAGTCATTGGTTTCCAGGTGCCAGAAACCCAACTTAAACAGCCTTGGGGTAGAAAAGGGGACATATATTTGCTGGTGAAACCAAAAAGTCATGGGTTCGTGGTTGACTCAATCCAGGAGGCCAAGTCATATCACCTGTCTCCATCCTTGAGCTCTGCTCCCCACAGGTCGGTCCCCCTGTGGGCCTGCCCCTGTGGGTGGGGGTCTCCGGCAGCTCCAGCCCGTCATCCCCACAGCGGAAAGACAGAGGGGCTTCCTCACAGCAGGACCACACAAAAGCCCCAGGACTGCCCCACTGGTGCCTTTGGGCCACACGCTCACCCATGAGCCAGTCGCTGTGGTCAGGGAAAGTTCTGGGCTCCACCCCAATTACCTGTGCCACACAGCGAAAGGCCAAGCACCCAGAATGTGGGGAAATGGTTGCTAGACACACACACACACACACACACACACACATACACACACAACACAGCTCTGCAGAGTTGCTGGTCCTGAAGGGCTCTTCCAGCTTTGAATATGCCGATGTCGCTGATCGGATGCTGGGGAAATAAAAGGGAGGATAAAACCACAGACATGCTCTAGAGTCAGCCCAACCCAAGCCCCTTCAAAAAGCCCAAATGCCAGATGAGACCCCTCACCCCTTCTAAAGGGGGTGATGGGGTGACGCTGGCAGCCCTAGAAAGCCAGCAGTGAGCGCTGACCCCCCAGAAGCCAAGGGGCATAAGATGAGTGGTATTTCGATAACGCCACTAAAATGGAACATTTCTATCTCCCAAAAAGACGGACGCTGTCAGTACAATTCATTTTTTAAAAAAACTTATTAAACTTTCCCTTTCACTGCTTCTTTGTATCTCTGGTTGCAATGGAGCAGGATGCAGGTTGCCATGGTGACAGCTGAATTTTTAAATAACAGGGCTCAGGAGCTGGGGCTGCCTGCCGGCTGCACCGCCCCAGGCAGAAAACAGTGGGGGTAAGGAGAAAGGCAAAGAGAGAGAAGGAAGGAAGCTGCAGGGCTCGTCCCAGCTCCTTGGTCTGAGGATGAGGCCCCCACATCGCAGACTCTGGTTTCTCCACAATACACGAGAATGTGGAGCCAAAACGCACAAGGACAGGACGTTAGAAGTCCCTTTGTCCATCCCCTATGTGGTTTTCTCCTGTGACAGATGGGCCTTTCCTACACTTACACCCCTGCCCAGGAAAGATGGGCCCAGCCCACCGAGTTTTAGATGGGCCACTGGAAACCTGGCCCTCAGAGAAACGGGTTCCAAGACCTAGAGACCCTGAGAGCAAGGGCCCGTAGGGTTTTTGAGTGAGAGGAATTTGAGGACGAGGGCTCAGCTGCTGTCCATGCAAACAGCCCTAGCCACAAATTCCAGTTCTGGTCTTGCATTCCTGGGTGGCCCCACCCCTTGTCTCCTGAGAGACATGGCGGGCCACCAAGACCATTCAGTGTTTGCAGGAGTGCCTTCTAGAAGTTGAAAGCAATAGTGGTAATAGTAACAAGCACAACTGTTCCTCTAAGCTGGGAAAGTGGCAGGATTATCCAAGTGGGAAGTGTCTGACTTTTCCCCAGAAGCTGTGTGAGCAGAGGCCCCAGGCGAAAGGGGAAGATCCAAAGAGATGGGGCTCCTGAGCCTGCGACCTGCCCCGCCCCGGCCCGCATCCCCAGCCTGGCCCTGCACCCTGGGTCTGCCCATCTAGCAGCGTGGAGCCTAGGGGTCCCCATCAGCACTCCCCAGGAGGATGGCGAGGAGCAGGGAGAATGGCTGCACTTTAAGAAAGAGACAAAAAATAATAATAATAGGCCAGACTCAGAGTGAGGGGCAAGTGGGCCGCCCTCCTGCACCGTCCTGAGCAGAGTCAGGAAGTCCAAGGCCCCCGGCCATGAGGAGGCGAAAGCACTTGGCCTGTCATTGGCGCTGCCTAAGACTACTGGTCTCTCCTTCCAAGGGCAAGCTCAGGTCGCAAACCACCACCCTCCGGCCTCAAAAGTCAGCGCTGCCTGCCCCGCAGGTGCGCACCTGCTCACACACAGGCCTGGAACAGGGGAAGGAGCAGCAGCGGCCTTAGAAACGGTGCCCAGGTATCTAGACACACAAGGCTTGTACAGTTCCAGGGTGAGGCCCAGGACCTTCAGCAGAAAAACACCAGGAGCCCAGCTTAGGGAGGTAGGAAGGGGGCCTGTGTTTCACCCCACGCCTTTTTCTAGGCTTCTTCCCACATGCCTATGTGGCCTTTTCAAAAGACGGATTCTGTCCTTCCTTCCAGAGCACACATACGGAATTGGTCCCCTGTCCCGGCCACCTGAAGTCGGGAAGACGAAGTCCCAGGTCTATTCGGCCGATAACACTAAAGCGGTGTTGCACCGGTTCCCACCCCTTGTTTCTGCCCTGGGAGCTGTGAAATGGGGTTGATAAGACCTACCCTACCTTCCTCACAGGCAACGTGGGAGTTGGACGAGATACAATAACAGCCATGAAAATAGTTAGATATGCATTGCTCAATCCTAAAACAACCCTATCAGATAGCAACTAGTATGAACCTCATCTATCTATCTATCTCTTTAGATAGATAGATAGATAGATAGACAGACAGACAGATAGACAGATAGATAAGGCAGAGAATGAACTTCACGAAGCTCATGCAATCGCGCACCTGGCCTTCTGACTCTACAGCCACCACATTTACCCACTAAACACGACATGTCAGTTTGACATTAATATTCATTATTCCAGATGCAGCTTCCTGTGCCAAGAGGCTTGGGGGCGTGATCAGGATGCCTCCGCCTGCTTGCCCCACTATTGGAGTCTCTGCCTCCACTTCAGACAATTCAGTGAAGGGCTAGAATCCAAAGGTAAGGGTGGAAGCAAATCCCAGGGCAGGATCCCAGCCCTAGATGTTAACGTGTGTTTCATGGTGGAGACCTCTGCCTCTCCCCACTTGAGGCTCCTATGCATGCAGCCTGTCATTCCCCACCCCCACTGTCACCGTGGCAACAAGGGGACTTGGATGCCAGGCCTCAATCATTGTTCCTGATTTACCGTCTTCCTAATTCACACTTCCCCTTCCAGCCTCCCCTTCTCTCCCCTGCGGACCTCACAAAGCTCCGTAACATCCACCAACGGGGCGAGCAGCTCGCCATCCGCCAGGCCCAAACCCTTCTCAGACCCCCCTGACCTGCTGGCAAAGACTCTGTTCTCTTGCCCTGAAATCTGTCTCCCCATTTCATCGGGCTCTGGTTCACAGCTCCCCCGGACAGCCCCTCAGATACCTGGAGGTGGTCCCCGTGTTCCACCTGGGCCTCTCTAGGCCAGCGGTTCTCAGAGTCGAGCATGCACCAGGCATACAGATCCTGCTAAACCACAGAGGGCTGGGCCGCCCCCAGAGTTTCTGATTCAAAGGACCTGGGGGGGCCCAGAAAGTTCCATCTTCTCGTGGCCACTGCTATTGCTGCTGCTTGGAGATCCTACTTTGAGAACCTCTGCTCCAGATAAACCCTCCACGCTCCTTTGAAAACTCCTTCCACGGGAAACCTCCCCAGGCTTCCTCGCCATTCTAGCCTCTCTCCTTGGGACCTGCTCCAGTTTGCCAATGTGGTGCCCAGCACTAGACAAGGAACCTTAAGTACAAGCTTTAGGTTACAAGGAACAAAGATTCCCTCAGGCTACCTCCAGTACCTCAGGTAATAGGAGGTGTTTATTGTGGACTTAAGAAAAAGGAACACCAAGTTCATGGCCGGCCTGACTGGACCCAGGGCTGATGAGGCCTCTTGGGGAGAGTACAGCTGGCCATGTTGTTGACTCTCTACCCAGAGGACAAGAGAGCTTGCCAGTCCCTTGGCAGCCATGTGACATTTATCCTCCGGGCGCTCTGCCCCTTCCTCCACCAGTTCTGCTGCCACCACCAATTCCTCGTCCCCTGTCCCCTGTCCCCTGTCCCCTGCAGATGTCCCCACCTCAGAGCTTCTGCTTCCTCATTCCTGCTTCTGTTTTCTTAGGTTCCATAAGTCCCATGTCCTCCTCTCCTGCAGCATGGCCTCTCTCCAGGGACATTTCAGCTTCTGGGCCTGCCATCAACTCCCTGAATTTCTTTCTCTCTTTTTTTTCCCCCTGCAGAGAGGATTCCCAAAAGAGAGAATCAGAGTGAGTGAGCTTGTTTCCCCGTTTAGATACAGCTCTTCAAAGCAGCCTATGGGCCTGTGCTCAATCTGTTGCGGCTGACAAAAGGTTGGACCCCGTGATATAAGCACGAGCCGTCCCCATTAGGAGGAGGTCACAGGAAGAGCCTGCAGCCCATTGGCTACCAGTTGGTTTCCGCGTGCACGGCAGCTCCATTCCAAACACACCGGCTGCTCTGAAGACTGTTGGGAGGACTCAGAGGCCACATCGAGACACAGTGGAATGTGATTCATTAACGGTATCTGCCGGGGGCAGCAAACGGGAATCCCCCGCGCGCACGCAGCTCCTGGCCCTCCCCACGTCAGAGCGCGTGGTCTGATGCGGACGACCTCTGCGGAGGCGTCGCCTTCCTCATTCTGCTCTCCCAGCGTCTCTTTGCGAGGACTGAGGTTACGTTTGCTGTTTGCACAGCTGGAGCCCACTAAGGCTGCACACTGAACTTCGGGTTCCACGTGGAACCCGAAGCCTTCCCGTGCCTGCTGTTACACCACATCTCTCCCACGCCGTACTGTGCAAGAAGGAGAGAAAAGGAACCAAACGGTTCGAGTTCACGTTTTTCCCTGGCAGACTCTACCTTGCTTCACTGAGCCTATGGAGTTTAAAGGATGTCTTTTTCCGGACTCTCCGATAAATTGCTCAAACTCTGTCTGCAGGCACCTGTCCACGAAACAGAGGTTCAATGTTTATCCTTTTTACAGGATCGACACGAAGGTAAATCTGGATTATTTGTTCCCGTGGACCTGCTTCGTACCATCTGGTGGACCGTCGCTCAGTAATTTCAAGGAATTATTTTAGATGATCGTGCACACGTGTGTGTCTGTCCGTGGTGAGGACAGAGATAAGCTACTCCACGGAGGCGGCTCCTTTTCCAGAACGATCGTTGTCACCCACTGAACACCCATTCTGGGCAGTGGATGCTTCACTGCACTGTTTCTGTTCCTGACAACAATTTGAAGACGTAGTTTTTCCTCATCCCTGTTTTTTAGGGATGAGACAACTGAGGAATAAAGGCTTAATCACTTTTCAAGACCCCACAGCTTGCAGGCGATAGGGCTGAATCCCAGCCCCCACCTGCCTGCCCCCAAATCCAGGGTCCTTCCCACGGGGCCCAGGGCCGCATGCTTGTCCCTGTGCAGGCCTCACCGGAAGACAGCACGGCCTGCTGGAAATGACCGAGGGCAGAGGTTGGGGACTTGAATATAATTAACAAGGGGCCACATTCTTAAGAAGCACCACCCACATCAGGTTTTAAAGAGTGTGACCTGGCCAGGCTTTGGAATGCTACACAGTTATCGAAAGGATGGGGTAGACCTCCATGTATTCGCACAGAAACATCCAAGACTTTCCGTCGAGGATGCCTATTCTGATCGCGTTTCTCTAACGTGACGCTGACATATGTAGGTAGGAGGTACAGCTTGATGGGAGACTCTCAGTTGCTATTTTTAACATTTCCATTTTGATTGAATTTTCACATTTATGTACTACTTTTAGCATTCGAAAACAATGTTGTCGGAATCATCAGTCGTCCCGCCCCTTCAGTCCTGAGTTTCACACGCCTGCACGCTGCGTAAAGAGCGGAGCCTCCGGCGTGTCCGTGCGGCGGACGAGAAGACACGCGCGGTCTCCCCCACCAGGACCTGAGGTGGGCGGGGCTTGGGTCGGTTCACGCCGTGGGTTACTGAACCGTGACCTCCTGAAGCGTCTTGGCTCCCTCCCACGCTCAGCACGAGATCTGGCTTCCTTCACGTGGTTACCCGGCCGCCTCGGTCCAGGGCATCCCAAGGCGCTGGGGTAACGTCCAGTGGGAGAAGACACAGCTGCCTTCGCCCCTCCCCCACCCTCGGGACTCCTTCAGCGGCGAGAACACCCTCTTCTGCGGACATCCACGGGAGACTTCTCACATCCTGCAAGCTGGAACTGCATTCCACGCCCCTGCGAAAATTAACTCAAAACTGGTTAGACACTTCAGTGGAAGAACCGAAGCCTGGAACTCCTAGAAGAAAACCTAGGTGGTAAGCTCCTGACATGGGCCTTAGCAATGATGTCTTAAATACGACTCCACAGACAAGGACGACTAAAACAAAAATAAGTAAGAGGGACCACATCAAACTCAAGACAAGGGGCTAATTCCTAGTATATATAAAGAGCCCATATACCTCAATAACAACAACAAAAAATCCAATAAAAAGTGGGTATGTAGGAGGTAGGAGAGGGTAAAGGGGGATAAACAGTAACAGAAGGAGAAGTGACTTGGGGGGTGAGCACACAGTACAGTACAGTGTACAGATGGTATGTGCTATAGAATTGTACATCCGAAACCTATATAATTGTATTAATCAGCGTCACCCCAATGAATTTAAATAAACAAACAAACAAATAAAGGGCAGAGAATCTGAATAAACATTTTTCCATAGAAGACACACAGTTGGCAAACAGTCACATGAAAAGATGCTCAACATCACTAATCATCAAGAAAATATGAGTCAAAAAGCACAGTGAGATATCACCTCACACCAGTAAGAATGGCTAGTATCAAGAAAGACAAGAAACAAGTGCTGGCGAGGACGTGGAGAAAGGGGAACCTTGGTGCACCGTTGGTGGGAATGCAGACCGGTGCCGCCACTGTGGAAATCAGGATGGAGGTTCCTCAAAAAATTGAGAACAGAACGACCACATGATCTAGCAATTCCACTTCTGCATCTGTATCTGGAGGGGGGAACCCACTCATTGGAAAGGATGCAGGCGTCCCTGTGTCAGTTGCAGCATTGTGCACAATAGCCAAGGAACAGAAACAGCCTAACAAGGTAGACATCAGTGGATGGAGGGATGAGGAGGATGTGGTGGGCGCACAGGGGAACACCACGCAGCCGTGAAAGAGATAATAATAACGAAACCGACCACGGGGACCACACAGAGGCACCTTGAGGGGATCTCACTCGGTGAACTAAGTCAGACCCAGAAAGACAAACACCATACAATATCACTTATATGTGGAGTCTGAAAAACAAAAGGAAACGAATAAAGAAAATAAAGCTCACAGATACAGAGAACAAACTGGCGGTTGCCAGAGCGGGGGGCTGTGGAGGGCCGGGCAAAGTGGGGGGTCGAGAGGCACCAACTTCCGGTCATGAAATCGGTAAGTCACAGGGACGGAATGTGCAGCCTGGCGACCACGGTCAATAACATCGTTTTGCACATTTGAAAGCTGTTAGGAGAGTAAGTCTTACAAGTTCTCACTGTATTAAAAAAAAGCTTTTTGTAACTTTGTATGGTGACAGATGGCAACTAGACTTTTTGTGGTGACCATTTCGCAATGAATACAGTTATTGAATCGTTATGTTGCAAGACCAAAACTAATGTAATATATCAATGATACTTCAATTAAAAAAAATAAGCGAACAGACCTCTCTTGGATGTTTAAGATACAACTCTCCATAAATAGGGTTTAGTGCACTCAGCCACTTCTCGGAAGAACTAGAAGTATCACCACACCACGTAGTTCAGCCTTTTATCCACTTGGAAACTCATCGAGACCAAGGTCTCGAGCCCCATGTCGCAAACAGGAGGAATGTCTGATATGGAATCAGTGACTTTTCTAGTAGGCAAGGTTGGCCCAACAAGGCTGCCAGGGAGAGAGAGCGAAGGGGGAGAGGCTCCCCCAGCCGCATCAAAGCCGAACCTTGCGTTCACCATTCTCTTCACTTCTGCCCCTACCCGCCATCACCACCGGTCCCCTCACACACCCTTGGCTTGGACTTGCCTCTGGTGCTGGATGCCTTCCTCTGTCCCCAGTGAGGCTCTTTCTCTTCTTCTGCATCCGGCTTTGTGTCCTGCCCCCCCCCCCCCAAGCCTGTAGAAGTGAATCGATGGGCCCCTGGCCCTCGGACTTCCAGGTGGGTCTGACACTGGTGGGAAGGAGCAGAGAGAACTGGGAGGTTGGGGTATTTGTCCCCTAAGTTCCCTCCCTGTGGGGTCGCCGAGGCCTGGCTGCATCCAGAGGCCTCAGCTCAAGTAAGGCAGCCCTCTCCTCCATTCTGTCTCCCCAGTTCCTCGCCTGCCCCCAAAGACTCAGGAGTGGTGATGGAGCCCCACTATTACTAATCTGGGGTTCTGCACTATGCCTTGTGGCCTCCCTAGCCTGTGCCCACACCTTTGTGAACAGTTTCTGAAACTCAGCTTGAAGTATCTGTTTCCTGCTGATACACCTCTCAAATGTGATCTTATATGGGTCAGATGTTTCTGCTCGGTGATATTTCTGTTCCTGCCACCTGGATTCCCTGCTCTGCACAGTAACATAGACCTCAGCTTCTGTGGCCACACAGAATGGGGATCATACCCCACTCCACCTTCTATAGCAAGCAGACCTCGGGCCAGTCACTGTACCTCTTTGAGCCTCAGCTTCTTCATCTGAAAATGGCAATAATAATAATAATGTGTCCATTCTATGGAGATCCCCTGAGGATCACATGAGACAATAGGGAGCAGTGGGGAGTATGACAAACTACAGAACTCATGCCGCATCTCTGAGAAAAAGGAGGCAGTGGCTCCCCAGACCCAAGTGATCACTGTCTTGAAGAAAAGCCAGCCCAGACTTCAGTTTTTCTGCCACTTCAGGAAGTCAGAAGTCCAGATTTTCATATGAAATCTCCCCTTTACTAGACTACTACCGTGTGGACAGTAGTGACTATTTTATTCATTACTGTGTCTCTCCCCCACCCCCAGAATAGTGCCCAGCACATAAAGTAATCAAAAAGTATTTGTTGAATAATTATTCCAATTCTAAAACATTCCATCTCATCGGGGAAAAACAAAACCAGGACCAGGATGTGAGCACACAATACAGATACTGTAGATGTCTCAACACTATAGAATTGTACATCTTAAGTGTATATAGTTTTATTAACCAATGTCACCCCAGCAAATTCCATTAAAATTTTAAATTCAATATACATGTCTAGAAAATACAAAATAAAGTGCATAGTATTCAGTTGTAAAAACAAAACCAAAAGCAGGGGCCTGCCAGAGCTGCACGGCTGTGGGAACACACCCTTTTTACATCTTGCTACCCAGGTGGCTCCCTCCCATGCTCCAGCCCCAGCCCCGGACACACCACTCCTGTGAACGCTACTTTAGATTCACGCTGTAGAAATAACCACAATTGAAAGGTGCTAATAGATGATGGGTCCTTTGGGGGGCCCTGCTATGTAGACACAGGCAGATTTTCATGTAGAGGGCACAGCGATCATTTTCAGAATTTCCACTGCTCAGCTCCCAGCTCCGCTCACCTGTAGTCAGGCAGGTGACTCGTGTGCATTGTGGGGCGGAGGGCTGAGGGGAGATACAGCAACTCGTTTGAGCCGGAACAGCTCACCATCCGCCTCTCCCTCTGCCGCAGCCTAAGGATACAAACCCAGTGAGCTGCAGATTTGTTACCCAGCTTATAAATGCCAAGGAAAGTGCTCTCCAGCAAAAGAATGACTCTGCGGACCCAGGGCACATAAATAATGTATGAAACCACTTCTATTTCAACGGCACTTTGCGGTGACAGTAATATTGATGAAAATGTTAGCATGTGTTGGATGGTGTTCTATTCGGCGAGAGATGAGGTTTGACAGGCTCGGGGCCACTTCCAGTCTCAGCCAGAGATGCAAGAAACAGCAGCTGCCGGCCGACGGGCGTGAGCCCCTGTGTGAAGCTGGCTGGCTGGGTCCGATTAACACCAACGCCTGACCTTGGCGAGTATCTCGTGGTGGCCACTGCCGGTCAGCTGACCTAAAATCCTCTGTTGGAGTCAACTCCCACTCCAGAGGCTGGCGAAGTTTCTCAGCCGCTCCTGCGGTTGGCAGAGGTCAGGTAAAACACAATGATACATGAGTGGGATTCTGCTGAGGGAAAGAAGGGGTTCTGGGAAGAAAAGGTGCTTTCCCAATAAAAGAATCCAGAGTGTCCAGTCAGTGCCATCCGTCTCACTCTCTTCCTGTCCTGAACTGGGATGTGATGTCCAGAGGTGTCGCAGCCATTTTACCGCCAAGAGGTGCGGAGAAGAAGACCGAAGTGACAGCGGTCTGGATGTCACCGAGCCTCCAAACCAATGCTAAGAGATGCCAATTTTTAGTCAAGAGGAGAAAAAATAAACGCCTATTTATGTAAGTGTCCGGTATGCCAGATGTTCTGCTCGGTACAAACGAATGCATTCTGACACTTATCTTAGCCTCCCTGTGCCTCTGAGGTCTCATCTGTATAATGAGAATAATAACAGTATCTACCACTGTGTGAGAGATTGACGGCTCTAATGAATACCTGTTCAAAGCCTTGAAATAGAGTCTGGCACATGGTACTAGATCCTTGACACCAACATCATTACACATTAATGAATAAGAAGCTACGAGGCTTTTTCAGCACTCCTGAAACCATCACAAATACAGCATGAATCAATGTAACCAAAAGACTAAAAGAAAACAGAGACAGATATGGGAGCAGGGGTGGGTGGGGGCTTCCAGAAGCAGCGGATTTGGAATCAGGAGAACCAGGCTCTAAGTGTCCCATAATGGGAAGTAATTGTGTTAAGGAACTGCATATCTGGCCATTGAAAATGTATGGAAAAGACCACATGCGGACATGGGAAATGCTTATGATAAAATGGTTTTAAAAATAAAAGAAAAAGAAACAGAACACACACACACAAATTACATTTGAGGGAGGATTCCACTTACATTAAAAGAAGTGAAAATGAGAACCCTGGCTGGCGTAGCTCAGTGGATTGAGCTCAGGTTGCAAACCAAAGTGTCGCAGGTTCGATTCCCAGTCAGGGTACATGCCTGGGTTGCAGACCATGACCCCCAGCAACCGCACATTGAAAAAAAAGTGAAAATGAAAAGAAATAACCCCACATGGTAATCTATGAGCATATGGGAAATGTTTTTCTCCTTCATGATTTTTCTGAATTTTCCAAGTTCCCAGGGGAAAAAATGCTTAATCATTATACAATAAAAAGTTTTGGATAATTTAAATTTTTTTCTCATGTATATGTTTTTGCATTTGCAAAATTCTTTGCAGTAAACTCATATTACTTATAGAAGAAGAATTCGTTTTTCAAACAAGAAAGTACATTTGCTGCCCAGAGATAGATGGAATCTGACCAGTCCTAGCATTTCAGGACCAAGAGCAAAAATGCATCATGGTTCCTTAAAGGCTACCTATGACGTAATGTTAACAATCTTTAAACCAGGACGGCACCCCAGAGGGCGGACTCGGTCATGTGGAAGGGCTCCCTCGTGCTCCCCGAAGACACAGGCGGAGGGGGAAGCCAGAGTGGACCTCAGTGTCTGTTCTTCTGGTTTTAGTGACACTGCAGACACAGAAGCAGGGGGATATTTTTTCTTTCCTTCCTTCTAAGCTGAGGTGTACCCTATGAATTTTTAGGTAAAATTATCTTTCTATTACACAAATTTGGAGTTGAGGCTCAGCCTCACCCATCCCTAGCTGTAGGACACGGGGACAGACAAGCTACCTAACTTTTCAAAAATTCCGTTTTCCCATCTCTAGAAAGAGGGTTACGCTCTCCACTCCGCTGGGGAGTGCTGAGTCCAGCACATGGAACAGTGTGCTAAAATGCTTTACAAACGGTCAAGCCCAGTGCCAGCCTGGGAGAGAAGAACCCGGGCTCTGGTGAGGCAGCCTCGGTTAACATCCCGGCTGTGACACTTCGCAGTGCGTGAAAGTTAAACCAGGGATGCAACCTTCCTGAGCGTCAGTTTTCTCATCTAGCAAATGGGGATAATATCTTCCTCCTATATGAGACACCTGGAACATTGTAAACGCCTCATATAGGAAAGTTGCAATTATGTTGCTGTCTGCGCTTTCCCAGGAGCAACCAAAGTTAGCTCTTCCACTTGGAAGAGCTGCCCTAGGAAACAGGAGCAGGACTTGCCTTCGAAAACAGTGGCGTGGCAGGGGAGGGGAGGGGGGCGCCGGGGGCGGTGCTGGTGTGAAAAGGCAAAGGGGCATGAAGCTGGCAATACTGCAGCGAGTTTACGTGGTGAAAGGTGATGGCTAGAATTAGTGGGGTGGTCACATTGCAAGGTATAAAAATGTCAAATAGCTATGTTGTACACCGGAAACTAATATAACCAATGCAAGATTGGATACCAACTATACCTAAATAAAAATAGAGATGAAAAGAATCCCACCAAAGCCCCTTAGTGCTGTGAAGACCACAGAGGAAGTGGGCAAGGTGCCCGATTCCCCGCCCACACCCCCAGCGCATGTCTCCACTCGCCTCCACCCTCCAGACACCCAAGCTGCGGACTGCTTCTCTGAACTACTACCAAAAAGGGGGGAGGGGCAAGAGAGCCTAGAAATAAAAATATTTTTTAAAGGAATTGTAAAGGTGAATTTCATGTCAACCTGTATCGAACATTATTTTGGGTGTGCTTCAGAGGATGTGTTTCAGATGAGTTAAACATTCAAGTTAGCAGGTGGAAAGAAGCAGATGGCCCTGCCTAATGTGGGTGGGCCTCGCCCAATCAAGTGAAGGCATGAACAGAGCAAAAGGGCTGGCCCACTGCCGGGAGGAGGGGACACCTCCTGCCTGCCTATTGAGCTGGGACATGGGTTTTCCCTGGTTTTGGATTCAAACTGAAACATCAGTCCATTGTGGGCCTTGAGCCCGCCGGCCTTGGGACTGAAACTGCACCTTGGTTCTCCTGGTTCTCGGGCCCTCAGGCTCGGGCTGACCCACACCCTCAGCTCTCCTGGGTCTCCAGCTAGACGACGCACCTGCAGATCTTGGGACTTGTCCGGTGGGACCCCATAATCACACGAGCCAATTCCCTATAATAAACCTATACACACACACACACACACACACACACACACACTGTATACATACACGAGTTCTGTACAGAAAAGTCCAACCATTGTTAATGTCACGAAAATGGTTTGCGCAACATTGATGTAACCTGACCGCCCAGGAGAGTGGACCGGGGTGCACGTGTGTGAACAATGATGACTTCGCTGTACTAGTCAGTGGGAGGGACCCAGGAAGCCACTGTGTCCCTAAGTCAGTGACTCCCAGCAGCCTTGGATAGGCAGTGACTACTGAGTAGTGTGTCCAACCGCCTAGCACATCCCACCAATGTGAGCTGTTACCTGAGGACGGCAGACCTGTCTTCTTCCAAGTATGGGGCCGAAAGGAGGACAAGTCTGCTTCTGAGACCCCAGAGCAGGAAGGAGAAGGATGAGAGGGGAAGAGGAAGTGGAAGGGGGTGCAGGGGGAAAAAAAGAAAGTCTAAAAAAGCCTGAAGCTGTCGCTCAGAGCGTTGCCTTAGAGATGCCTCGATGGGGCTTCCCATTGGTGGCAGTGAAAACGGCAGACCCCTGGAGGTACCAAGGCTACAGAACAGCAGACCCCCCGGAGATGCCGAGGCCATGGGTCAGGGGAGGCCCCAGGAATCTGCCGTAACTAGCAACCTCTTTGGGTGACTTTATGCACCTCAAGTTTGCACTTTAAAAACTTGGGGACCTACTGGCCACTGGTGGAGATGATCACTTGGTTGTGAACTTGGGGTTCTGTGGTCCTACTGTGCACCCACTTTTCAGAGACAAGCATTATGGAATAGCTACACATGCACATGTAGGAGACCAGCATCTTTCTCCTTTCTTTATCTTTTTTTAAAGGTTTTATTTCTTTTTAGAGAGAGGGGAAGGAGGAGAGGGGGAGAGAAACATTAATGTGTGGCTGCCCCCTGCACACTCCCCCACTGGGGACCTGGCCCGTAACCCAGGCATGCACCCAGACTGGGAATTGAAGCAGCGACCCTTTGGTTCGCAGGCCAGCGCTCAATCCAATGAGCCTCACCAGCCAGGCCAAGGCCAGCATCATTCACACCGACATCAGCTGCACCTCGGCTGAGTGGAGGGGGTGTCCCATGATTGATGCCAGTTCTAAAATATTAGGGTGCATTCATCAGCCGAAGGGTCGTTGAAACAGAAATCACTGGGCCCCACTCCCAGGGTTGCTTATTCAGTAGGCCTTGGGAGGAGCCTGAGAATTTGCATTTCCAACAGGCTCCCTGTTGACACCAATGCTGATCATCCAGGAAACACACTTTGAAAACCGCTGATGTACGCGATGGCCGAATTCTTGGAAAGCAGCATGCATACTGAGAGCTCTTTCTTTTCTTATCTGGGCAGAGAAGCATAACCAAAGGAGAGAAAAGAAGTCACCTGCTACCTTACCACCCACGGCCCCCTGCACTTACACACGCTCCTCTTGGAAGATGGATTCGCTCCATTCCCTGCCCACCTCCCTCCCTGAGCACACCAGGGACCCCCCAACTCCTCCACCACATGTCTCTGCGACGTAACTTCTAACCAGTGCCCAGCGTCCGCGCCATCTAGATTCATCACAACGGTGCGTGCGTGTCTTTCAGCAACTGGGTTGTTTTAATTAAACACACTTGGCACGGGAATCAAACAGTGGAGAAAAGTCCAAAGAAAGGAAAACGCATCTCAACTCTCACCGCCCGAGGTTCTCCCCAATAGTGACTGGTACCCCTTTCGATGCACATAATCCTCTAGACTTGTATAGTTTTACATAAATGGAATCATGTAATCCAAACTGTTTTGTCCCCTGCTTTTTCCACTTTCATGGAATAAGTTTAGATAAAGCAAACACGATCTTGGAAATTCTCGGAAGATGTATCAGTGGAATCTGGACACGAATCCTCTCAGGAAATGAAGCGTTCTTTCACACTGTGAATTGTCGCCCATCCCCGTGACCCACCAGGTTACTGTGTGCGTGCGTGCACGCACGCGGGTGTATGTGCCACATTTCATCTATCGGGTTTGCTTCCCGATGAGTTCGCCTGCAGTTAGTGTCTTGTGCAGTCAGTCAGACCTCTGAGCCTAAGTCAGTAAGTATTCACAGCAGAGGTGGTCCGAAACACAAGAGTACTGAAGCCTCTAGTGTAAATTCTGAATTTTCTCCAGTGGTCTAGGACTGATGACACTCAGCTCTGGTCTCAGCCGAGTTTCCCTGCTGTTCTGGTTCTAGAATGAGTCACCGGCTAAGGGTCGAGGAAGCCAAGGGCGGAAGTGGGCAGAGTGAGAGAGGTGGGGGGAGGTCCTCGATGAGGTCAGCACAGCCCAGAGAGCACACCCACACCCCACGCCCGTGCAGGGGGGCTTTCGGAGGGACCCAGCACCCCTTTGCACCCACCAGGGTGCACAACACAGCCTCTGGTTTATCTGTCGTCATTTTCCAGATGAGGTTTGGTGCAAGATTCACCCGATCACGCGCAAAACGCCCCGGCCTGGTGCCTGGGGCTCGCTGCGCACTCGATAAACATGTGGCTTAGAAGACAGAGCGGGCATCCCCGGGCCGGAGGGTCGCCGGGCCGGCCAGGCTTCCAGCCCACAGACTCTCGTGAGATGGACGTTTCAGGATGCCGAGAGACGGGGAGGAGTCAAAGATGAGTTCCCAAAGAGACAAAGCACACTCTTTATTCCCCATCGAATACAAAGCCTAACAAAGTCCAGAGGGCGCACACACAGCCCCCAGCCCTCCATCCAGAGGTGGACATCAGCATCCTCGCAGCAAGCCCCGGCCTCAGAGCAGACCCAGCTGACGCGGCGGCCGAAGGGCTGGGCCCACAGCACACAGCTGAGCGAGCCAGCAGGTGCGGGGAGCCTTCCCAACCTCCGTACCCCTTTTCCCTGAGGGAACCCAGGGTCCAGGATAAGGACAGTCTTGTTTGGAATACAAAGACATAATGTAGCCCTCATGTTTTTACAGAATGCAGGGAGGTCGAGATTCAAATATTAAGTGAGGGGGGACCGTGAGAGGGATGCACCCCTGTTTCTCATCTTAAAAAGCAACCATAGCCTCAGCAACGTACGCCGAAGCACACTCGTCATGCTCCCGTGAAGAAGGGGACAAATCCCTGCAGGGCAGTGCCAGGTGCCTCAGTTTCACTGCGGTCATTTGCCCAAGAGAACGGAGAGCAGTTAGTCCAGCACCTGGCTCACTGTGAGTATAACCAGTCCCTGTAAACTCGTCCCGCAGCAGCCGCCGCCGCCACGGCAATGACTCACCAGGAGCATTGATTCAGCTCATCGGAACCCTGCTCCGCACGGAATGCAAGGCTTCTCGCAATTAAAGTGAGTGCTTTTCCCGTGAGCCTACCCTCCCTGTTCCTTCAGAGCTGGAGACGTCGCCCTTCCGTCCCCAGTCTCCCCAGTTCTTCAGCTGCCCGTGAGGCTGCTCTCACCAGCGTCCCCGGAGTCCACGATGACAGAGCTGTCCCAGCTGAAGAACTGAACTTCACAGGTCTGACATTGACACAACCCATGGAATTCAGTTCTCAAAGCTGAGGGCACACAGTGTCCTTCCGGAGCCAGCGCAAAGCCCCCTCCGTGCAGTGCAGGCGCACCCCAGCCCTGGAAGATACAAGAGAAACGCCAGGTGAACCCAGAGCAGCTGCCCCCCCGGTGCCCGGTCTAGCCCTGGCACCTCTGCAGCCTGAGCATCCGAGGGCACGTGCTCGGTGGACACGTGCATGGGGGAACCTCACGAAACAGCAGAGCTGGTCTTTCCCGCCTCGTGGGCCTCACATGTGCTCTCCCCCCACAGCCTGGAAAACTCTTCCCTCTCTTTTAACACCAGCTCATCCGTAGGTCCTCACCTGCAACGCCACTTCCTCAGAGAGGCCATCTATGGCAGACGCTGCTCATTGTTCGCCCCCCTCTGCCCACCTAGAACCCCCACGTTTAATCCGGGCGCCTGGACACCTGGTGCATGACATCACTTCCTGGCTCACGTGACTGAGTTCTGAGCAGAATTGATGAGCTGCCACTGTTCCCTCCCTGCTTCTCACTGCCTGGACGGTAGACATGGTAGAGGGCCCCCATGGGCCATGCAGGTGGGGGCAGCCCCCACACACACACACCAAGGGAGGGACAGAGCAACCTTCCAGAAGATCCCTGAAATGGCAGGCCTCCAAAGGAGCCCAAGGCTGCTGAACACCTGCACTACTGAACTGAACATCCACCTCATTCACCCACTGCTGTTAGGGGCTTTCTGTTAAAGCACCTAAATGTTGTACTTTCCTAACACCTCTCTGCTAACCTTCATTAGCCTGCTACTCTCATTCATAATATCCAGTTCAACAGTGCTTACCATGATTTATAACTGTAAATCTCTTTGGATAATTATTTGATTAATAGACATCTCCCCTACAAGGTTATACTTTTCACAAGAGCAGAGGCTATGCTGGGATTTTTAAATACATATATAAATATCTATGATCGCTCTATGGAGATATAATTCACATACCATACTATTCACTTACTTAAAGTATACAAGTAAAGTATTCATTGGGTTTGTTTTTTTTTTAGGATACTCACCGAGGACACAACCGTCAACATGAGCAATTTTAGAACATTTTCATCATCCCCAAAGTAAACTGAATACCCATTGGCAGCCGCTCCCCACTTTCCCCAGCCCTAAGCAACCACCAATCTACTTTCTGTCTCTATAGATTTGCCTATTCTGTGTGTTTCATACAAACCAAATCGTGCAACCTGTGACCTTTTGTGGCTGGCTTCTTTCATTTAGCATGATGTTTACAACGTGTATGAGACGGACATTTCAAGACACCGAGACAGTGGTGAATCAGAGACGAGTTCTCAAAACAGACAAAGCACACCCCTGACTCGCCATCGAATCTAAAGCCTGATGACGTCCAGAGAGCACCTGGGCGGCTCCCAGCCCTGCGCCAGAGGGTGCAAACTGCCATCGCCACAGCAGGCCCAGCACCTGTCGGGTTTAGCCCGTACCAGCACTTCGTTGCTCTTATGGGTGAATGATGTTCATGGTGTGGATCTCCCACGTTTTGCCTGTCTGTTCACTAGCTGGCGGGCATCGGGGTTGCTCCCATTTCTCGCCTGTCAGAACAATGCTTCTGCAAACACTTCCTCACAAGCTCTTGTGTAGTCTCACGCTTTCATTTCTCTTGGTTGGACACCGAGGAGCAGAATGGCTGAATTATATGGTAACTCTATGCTTCGCCTTTCGAGGAACTCCCCGACTGCTTCCCAGAGTAGCTACGCTATTTTCCGACTCCACTAGCAGTGCATGAGGGTCTTAGCGTCTCCACACTCTTACCGACACTTGTCATTATCCGTCCTTTGATGATAACCCTGCTGTGAACTGATATTTCGTCATGGTTTCAACTTGCATCTCCATGATGATTAGGGATGCTGAGCATCTTTTCCCGTGCTTACTGGCCATTCGTGTGTCTTCTCTGGAGAGACATGTATTCAGATCCTTTGCCAATTTCTTCATTGGGATGTTTATCTTTCTTCGTTAAGTTGTAAGAGTTCTTTATGTGTCCTGGACATTAGTCCCACATATATAAATATAATTTGAAAATATTTTCTTCCTATAGGTTGTCTTTTACCTTTCTCAGTGTGTGTGTGTGTGTGTGTGTCTGTGTCTCCATGACATTATTTCCAGTTTCTAGCATGATATCTGGGTCATGGCAAGCACTCCAGTGATTTGGAAGAAAGAAAGGAAGGAAACTTGTAGAGATCATGTGGTTTAACTCCTTATTTTATAGCCGGGGAAACTGAAGGCCTAAAGTCGTGAAGATGCCAGCATGGTGAGATAATAAAAGCAAGAAGCCGGAAGTTACACTGGATTCTAGTCCCCATTGCTCTTCTACCAGCTCTGAGAACCAGGCAGGTCACACTCTCTCTCTGCACATTGGAGACCCTCTCCTTCCAGTCAGGTGTTGGAAGGAGCAAAGTAAATGAATGGATGAGACAGCATTGCTTGACCATGAGTTATAACTGAGGCCCAAGGTCAAACAGCTAAATCAGTCAAGTCAGTAGAAGGCCCAAACAGGTGACCCAATTTCTGGTCCCCGGTTCATGCTGGGGCATCATCATTCATTTTCCAGACTGTTGCTGATTTCCATCATCAGTGGAGACACTTTCTGGTTCAACACAGGGAAGGCAGCACTACCTTAGTCCCAAATCACAAAAATTCTGATTCTTCCCCCCCCACTCAGAGTCCTAGACATGAAGTGATGTTTCCACCAAGTGTAGCCCTGAGCAGGGACTGTGTCTTACTGACTACTGAATCCTCAGCATCTAACACTGTCCCTGGCACATGGCAGAGGCAGGAAAGCATTGTTTCATCAATGAGTGAACAAACACATGAGTGTCAACTGCATACGAACTCGAACCCCACAATCTCGATAAAGCAGAGGGGAGTGAATGTACCAGGCAGAAGGCTTCTCAGGGAGCATCTGGCACATCTGGAGGCAGTAAAGCAGCACAGTGTCCAGGGACCAGGCTCTGGACTTCAGCTGCCCCCTGACCTGCCCAAGCTGCCCACCTCTCTGAGCCTGTCTCCTCATCCGTATCTGAAAGTATAACAAGAGACCTGCCCCACTGAGTTGTCGTTGGGAGTGATCAAGAGGGTATTTGTAAAACGCCGTGCCTGGCGTGCAGTAAACACTCAAATGTTATTTTTATAACAGACTCAGGAATGAGTGGTGTGACAGGTTAATGAAGTCTGCCGCATGTGCGGAGAGGAAAGAGGCAGCCGCCTCTGTGCGCCTCTGCTGAAACGTACACCTGCCCTACCTGCCGCTGTGAGACACCCGGGCGTCCCAGGCCTTTGCTCTGTGCCCGGCTTCCTGCCGCGTTCATCCGTGGGCCCAGCCAAAGCTCCGGGCACGCGGAGTTCTGGGGGGACCTGCACGATTTGGTGACTACTACATGAACGCCTTCCTTGGCTCATGGGGCAGCCTCGATGACACCTACTCAAAATGATCCACTGCACACACTCGCCTGCCTGGGGAGGCCCCCGGCGGCTGCCACCCTCACCCATCCATCCATCATCCATCACCCTCAACATGATGCGGCCTTTTCCACTTAGAACACAATGTCAGGTACTGTGAGAATGCCCACATGGAGGGCCTCCCCGGTTTCATCGCTTCCGTCGGTCTTGCTTCCCCCTTTCACGGGATGGGAAGCCAAGCCTTGAAGGGGGAAGTGTTATCCCCTCACCTTGGAGTGCTTCAACTCAAACGACCCGGGGATAGGACAGCCGGCGAGACAGAAATGTGATGGGAGGGGGAGCCACACGATGTAAAGACGCCCAGATGACAACTGCTCGCCGAGCCCAAACTAGGCGCTGCACATGCAAACCTCCCTCCACTCTCACAGCAAGCACCATGGGAAGCAGATACTTCCACCATCTCCAACTGGCCAAACGATAACAATTTAATTGATTAAATTCAATTAAGAAGGAGGAAGAGGAGGCGGGGGGCAGAAAGAGGGGGGTGGAGAGAATGGAGACACAGGGAAGGGGGGAAGAGGTTAAGCAGTTAAAACACTCACCCCAGCAGGCATAACTAACAATTTTATCCATGCTGCTCCACTGTCTGTCTCTTGGAGAAGTTTGTTGTGTGTGTGTGTTTTTTAATGATGTCTTCCCTGGGGAAAAACAAGCAACCGTAGAAGGCAACAGAAAACAGATGCTAAGCCTGGTGTCGACAGCAGAGGTGCACAGCCGCTAGGAGGGGGACCTCGCTCCGGGATTGGTCCCTGGGAAGGCAGGCTCCTCCCACAGTCCACTGACTCCATCAGTGCAAACCACTGGCCCAGGTTAAAGCCTTGGCATGCCTGGGGGACTCCCCTTCCCCCTCTGTTCACTCCCTCGGTAAGCGCTGTGAGCTCAGCCTTACAGAGTGCACGGGAGCCTAACCTCTCACCTCCCCCCTGACGGGAGCCACCATCACCTCCCACCCAGCCCAGCCACAGCCTCCTGGCTGGTGCCCTGGACCCACTCCTGCCTCTACCGTCCACCCTCCAAACAGCAGCCAGAGTGATCTAATCAAAAGCTACATCAGATGATGTCCCTTTCCCAAAAGGCTCTCCAACAGCTTCCATCACGTTCAAAGCGAAATCTGACCCCCTTGGCTTGGCCTGCAAGGGCCCTGCCTTCTCGCCCCTGTCCTGTCTCCAGACGCATTCCCTCCGGGGCCTCCCCTTCACCCACCCTGCCCACGGGGCTCCTGGCTGACCACACCACACGCACTCCTCACTTCTTCCAGACTCTCCGCCCGTGTCCCCTCCTCAGAGTCCCCGGACCCCCGCCCTAAAGTGACCCCAGATGTTCCCTCGCTGACGCCCACGTGCTCTGTCCCCCCTTGGCCTGCTTTCCTTCCCGGGGCTTCTCACTCTGTGACAGGCGTGGCTACTGCCTTGCTGGTCGCCCGTCTGCCTCGCCAGAGTGACAGCTCCCTGGGGCGGTGGGCACGTGGGCCAGAACAGTGCCTGATGTGGTGCAGCTCCGCTCCCAACCCCTTCTTCCATCACCGCCCCCGAAAGAGCCTGTTTTCCTAATCACCGCCGCCCCCCCAGGAAATTTTAATACCACAGGTACGGTACATATCTGTTTACATACTAGATGTCTATCCATGCTTTACACATAAAAAGAAGAAGACTTTTTTCAGGCCCAAGAGCAAATGCGCATGCCCTTCAATGGTCCGTTTGTGGAACAGTGCTCGACAGGCATCTGCCGGAGGCGCACAGCTCCCTAGGCCAGCAGCTCGCTGAGAGACGACGTCATTCGAGACGTTGAGCTCAGCTGGGGAAATTCCAGGCGCCCGCCCCGCCCCACCCTCCCATCGGCAGTGTGAGTACATCCTGCCAAGCTGTGCCTGGTGACTAGTGGGTATTTTTCTAATTCAGGTTCTCAAGCTTTTTTTTTTTTTAACCCTAATCTTGTTTTGCATCCCAACCCCTTCTGCAGTTTGACTACTCAAATTTGCTCTTCCTTCCCCCTCACCCCACAGCTCGCTTTAAAATCCAGGTGGGTCCCTTCATTCCTACAAATTTCGTTCTTCCTCCCACAGACCTTCACAGGGAGTTTCTGGGTGAGCCGGACTCTGAGGGTGAAGAGATCGTTCTGCCCCTCAGAAGCCACGGGAATGCAGGGCAGGCAAACAGGTGTCCAGTTCCACATTCAAGTGCCCCAGTCCTAGGAGATGCTTTGAACGGACAACTGCATTGACCCGGGGGAATCTCTCCTTCCACGTCCACCCATTCATTCACTCACCAGTCATCACACATCCACCCAGCAGGACTCAGGCCCCGGGACGATGCTGGGGACACAGCAGGGAACAAGATGAACTTGGCCCTTGTCCGCATCCTCGTGGAGATCACCAAATACCAGGACAGACCAAGAGCTCATTGATGGTCCCACAAAAACCAATGGCAGAAGGGCCACCAATGAAAAAGCACACGGTCCCGTGAAGAGGAGGCGCTTCAGGAGAAATCCTGAAGGATGAACAGGATGTGGTCTGGTGAGGGGCAAGTCAAAGGAGGTCCAGGCAGAGGGGACAGGATGTTCAATAGGATGTGACGGGCCACACAAGTGGGGACCAACAGGGGCCCTGCGGGGGCCGTGACGAGACCAGGAAGGCGCAGAGGTGAGGGAGGCCCAGGCAGCCACAGGCCAGCACGCAACAGCCTTGCTTAGGGATTCAGAGTTGACCCCCACAGGGGACAGAAGAAGCAGGGAAGGGACGTGATCCCATCTACATTTTAAAATATATTCTGGCTGGGGGTGGTGAACAGTTGGGAGGAGGGCAAGAAATAGTCCCACGTGCCCACCGTCTGGCCACGCAACGTGACCCTGGGTCCTCTGGGTCCTGAGTCCACCAGTCTAGTCATGGGCGACTGTGAAATTCTCAAAAACAGCCGAGAGATTTTCAGCCTCTCCGCCCCCCGCCCCCCGCGCCCCTCTGCAGCAGCGCACTGCCATGGTGGGTGGTTAGAAAATGTCTCTCGAGTAATTATTTTGTGATAACTGATTCTACGGTTTCCTTGTGATCAATAATTCCTTCCTTCTGCCCTCGGAAAGACCCTCTTCTGCCTCTGATTCAGACAACCACTCCCCCACTCGCTGCCCGACGACAGGTTCTGGCAGGGAAGACCACCAGGAACTTCCAGGTCAGGCCCTTTCAAGTGCTCTGAACCGCAGTACTCGGGCAGGGGACCTCGGCGGCCCCCTGGATCTGAATGGAGCGCCCGTTCAGCCATTGCGGTCTGCTCCCTGCCCCCACCCCCCACCTGCACCAGGTTAACCAGGCCCTCCAGCCTCCCGCTCCTCCATCTGCATCTCCGGGTCAAAAGGAACTCAGGCTGCACAGCCAGGACCACTTCTCGGCCACATGGAGGGCAGGACACAGCAACTCAGCAAAGTAACTAACTGCTACCTGTTTACCAGGATGAGCTCGGTGCTGTGAACATTTTCGTCAGCTTCACGAGATTTGTAGTCAGAAACCGCGGAAACAGGAGAACACAAAGGTCTTTTACCCACTGGCCACTTACATTTATCAACATTGCTGTTAAATGTATCGTTAGCATTTCCCCAGTGCAGAGCCCGGGAAACTCACATTGTGCAAAATCCATAAAAAGCTGAAAAGCTGAGCTCTCTTCTAAGGCAGAACACTGTTGTGTGACTCCGTCAGGCGAATGTATAGCTTGCCCTTTGAGAAGAAATCTCACCCCTGCTTTGGTCTTGGTGCATTACGATAAAGAAGCTATTCATTTCTATTTCCAGTAGTTCATCCCCTTCTCTTTTATGTATTTTTCCCATTATCGGAGGGAAAAATAAAAACTAACCTCCGTTATTATAAAGATGATTTTGGAAAAAAAATTCTACCATGGCACTTGGCTCTTGCTACATGGAGTTAGAATTAAAAAGTGGGTTTCCAGTATGCGAGGCTTTTAGGAAAGCTACTAGTCTAGTGTAAATGTGCAAATCTAAAATCCTTTCAAAGCTAACTTAATCCTGATCTTCCGGTTAACTCCCGGGAGGTCTAAAGGAGATATAGCCACATTGCTTTATATTTGCTATTTAAAAAAAAGTCCCTTACATAGCACTTCATTTTTTAAAATAATTATCTCATTTACATCTGTGACTTAGGAGGAAGGCTGGAGCAAACACGGCAATATTAAAGACACTGGGTCAACAAACCTTTGCCAGTCAGAAACTGCAGGGTTATCTCAGTGTTGAACTTAGCTGGCCGTTTGTGTAAAACAAAATCCCCTTGCAGCCATGTGGTGAGTTCTCACAATGAGATAAAAAGACTTTACGAGACACAACTCACCAAACCAATGGTCGCAGCCCAGCACCAGGCACCCAGCACCTCTAGGCTCTGGGGCCCAGGCAGCCAGGAATCAGACAGAGCCTGATACACAATATGCTTCAAGCCTGCAAAAACCATGGCGGCCGGATCTGCTCCGCAGAGGTGGTGGTACTCTCCTCTCTGTCTCCCAGCCCTGTCACCGCCAAGCTCCTGCGCCCTGTCTCCACGGCCTTGACGGCCTTGACGGCCTTTCCCTCCGTGCACAGGCTCTGCCCGTGTCTAGGGTTCTTGCCTTTTGTGGTCGGTCACTACGGGACCAGTCTCTCAGGGCTTCTCTGACTCCCGCCACTTCCACAGCCCTCAGTGCTCACTTGTCAAAACACTCGATCTCCCTTTGGAGGCACAAAATGTCGTATTTAACTTAGCAGATCCCCCGCCCCTAGCCCAATGCCCCTCTTGTGGAGGACACACTAATGAATAGTAATTGTGACAATGATCATAACAGCTAGGATGTACTAAGTACTTATTAGGTGCCAGCTGCTGGGTGAACTATCTCGCTTAAAACTCACAACACAGCCATGAGGTAGGTGCTCTCAGCAAGTATCATTTTACAGGGGAGGAAGGTTAAGTGACTGGCCCAAGGCCACGTAGCCAGCATGTGGGACTTCAGCCTGATCATTCCAGACCCCAGGCTCCTACGCATCCAGCTACACTGGCGAAGTGAATTAAGCAACCGAGCCTCACCAAGGCCACCAAACCAGTGGGCCCTGCCAGGACCCCGGCCCCTCCAGCTCAGGCCAGGGCACTCCTCTCTCCTCTTCAAACCACGCCCTGGTTTCAGTGGAGGAAATGAGCCCTCTGGGCACAGGTGGAGACAAGCCCGCACCCCCACGTCAGCCACGATCTACTTAAAGGTTTAATAATCGTATTAAAGGTCATCCTCTCCACCAGAGGGGCTCTGGGGAAAGCTTGATAGCGAACACTGTGGTTTTGCAAAAGCTGCATCTACAAAAGAGAAAACAATTTCTGGGCGACGAAATAACACGAAATCCTGGAAGAAGAGGCTTCCGTCCACCCCCCTGTGAGCTGCAGGATGGTGGCGTGTGACCGCGGCACATGAACACAGGGTTCCCGAGGCCGCCGCCTGCACGGACCGAGTGAATGCGCAGTCTCTCCTCACCCCAGATTTCCACCTCCCCACTGTCGTTACCATCCTGCTTTGAAAATCATTTTCTGGGCCCTTCTGCTGCTCCATGGAGCTGAATGGTTCCTCACAGGCCTATTAACTAGCTGGAATTGCTCTTCTGAGCCACAAGAGAAATTCACACGCAGCCCGGATGAGTTCATCAGGGGACTGGTTAATTAACAGTTCTGGAGCCTGAAAATAGAGTTCCATTTCATGAACACGTAATTTTGGGGTGAATATTGTTATGATTTGAGCACACGCGTTCCTTGGTGGGGAAGACGCGGAGGTAGTAGAAAAATGGGAAGTCTGGGTGTTTATCAGAAGTGAGATCGAATGTACGGTTTTTAAAATAATAGTAATAGCTAATGCTGGACTAGGTCTGTCCTACCAGGGTCTGTTCTGAGTGATTCATAGGTATTTGCTTGTTTGGTTTTCAGGGCTATTAAAAAATGAATAAACAACAGGCCAAAATGGAGTCACTTATGCTAAGCCACATCTCCAAACCAACCTTAATAACTAACCTACGTATACAGTTTCAGCCTTTCCGAGGAGTAGAATTTTAAATCTATCAGTCTGGAATTTCCTGATCCACACTAGCAACGGACCCTGCAAGATAAAATCCCTGCCATTCCTTTCCCGCCTAAGGAAGATGACCTGGATTAAAAATAATCCTTTCTCTCTTTTTGCTAATAATTCTCTTGCCTAGCCTTCTGCCTGCAAAGGCCTTCTATTTTGTGCAACCCCCCACCCCCACCCCAGAGCAGCCTCCTAGTTGCTTAGACGGGATGCTGCCTGAGTCGTGACTCACTTCATCAAGCTGGTTACATCTTCAAGTCTACTCAGTGGCAGGCTGTTCTTTAACAGGATCCCCCTAGGAGACAGGCACCATTATTTGCATTTTATACGGGAAGAAATGGAGGCTCCAGCTAAACCACACAGTGGAGCCAGGGACCGAGCCCAGGCAGCTTGACTCCAGGCGGGAGTGGTTCTCAAAGTGAGGGGAGAGGTGTGACCCCAGCAGGCATCTGCCATGTCTGAAGATAATTCAGATCGTCATGCATAGCCAGGTGAGCTACTGGCACCTGGTGTGTAGGGGTGAGGGACGCTGCTCACCATAGTATCATGGCGCGGGGTGGCCCCCACAGCGAAGCATTAATCAGTCCCCGAATGTCAATAGTCCTGAGGAAAAGGAACCCCACTGCAGAGCCTCATCCTCAGCATTGTATCCGAAGCTGGTGTTCCAAGGACAAGGCATTCTGTGTAAGAGGCGGGTCACCACCGCTGACCTCCTTCCCGACGTGCCAGAGGAATGCCTGTGCCCCTTCCTGGCCGGTCACCTCCGCAGCAGCAACACCCACCAACAACAGCAATGATGTTTTTACCTGCCAGGAGTCTGGATGGGCCCTCGTTAAAAGCCCTGTGAGATCTCAGGTTCCCTATCAACCACCGTGACCTCTCCAGAAACAAGACTAATTAAACATGTGACCGTGGAGCCGAAATAGCAGAAACATCAGTAGGAGAAAAGTGAGATTCTGAGAAGACATGGGTGTATGTGGGGGAATTTTGGACCTTGTAAAATCACCCTCCCAAATCATCAAGCAGCCGGGAGGGGTGCACAGGAACCCTCTGCAGCATCTGTGCAACTCTTCCGTCGACCGCAAACCCGCCTCAAGTTAAAAGCTTGTTTTAAAAAGCAGCAGAGGGAAAGACTGGCACCTATCGAGCAAAAAATCGTATCTGTCTCGCACGTCAGATAGATGAAAGAGCTAACTGCAAATAAACATCGTGATAACAAGTAAAACCATGCATGCTTCGTAAGCAAATGTAACAAATAAATCTTTGTAACCTCACTTGAGAAAGGCCTTTCTAAACAACACACAAAACCCACCGAGGGAAAGGCCGGCAGGTCTGAGACCACCTTGGTGGGGCCAGGAGCGCACTTGGAAGAGGCAAGGAGTGTCAGCTCGGGAAAGAAGTAACCCGAGTTGTTCTGCAGCTTTCCTCTGGAGAAATTTCACAGCCAAAGCTTTGCCTCTCCGATTACAGAAGTCTAAGGGAAAGGCCCTTGGGCCCAGCCCCACTGGCATGCCTCTCTAATTAGCTTTAGGTTCAGGAGGCAAATCCTCCTCCCTGCCCTCTGTTCCTGGTTGGAGGAAGTCTCTGGCAAGCAGGTGGGATGTTGTTAGCGGTGCACGGGCACAACCCTACAGCCGCGTCTCCGCGTCTGCTCTCCGTCAGTAGAACAAGGGGCTCTTTTCTTGTGACTTTAATATCTGAGCTGATCGAGAGGACATTTCCTCCAGTGCTGGAAGCAGCTGGTAACAACCACCTTAAGCCAGGCGGCTGCTGGTCCCCTCCCGCTCCAGAATGGCGGCACTGTGGGGCTCTCTCCGGTACCTCAAGAGACAAAGCTACAGGACAACTTTCAGAGTTCCACACCCAGGACTCTGGTGTTAGCTCTCCTGGAGATCTATGCAGTTTTATGCGCCAGCCCCCAAGAACTACGAAAGCTTCAGGGCAGTCATTTTTTTTTCAGCATGACCTTGCATTTCTGTTTCCAACAAGGAATGCCTCCAAATAGTCGTGTCTTAAGGACATAAATTTCTTGCAGAGGAAGAAACCTAAGAAACGTCTATAGGAAGGGGTAGGCAAGGCTCTCTGTCGCCTGTCTGATAGTCTAGTGATCTGATTGCATCTGCCCAGTACCTCTTTTCATAGAACCAAAGACTCTTTCTGGGAGAAGGGCAACCCAAACCCTGCACAACACCAGCTGTGTCAGAGCCAGGCTGGAGAGGAACATGGCAGGAGATCTGGGTCGAGTGCCTGCTGGGCAGTGCAGCCTTGGGTAGGTGGTTTGACCTCCTCGAATCTCAGTTTCCTCAGCAGTAAAATGGGTATGATTCATTCATTCAACAACCTTTTAATAAGCTCCCGTTCTGTGCTGGTTCTACTGCCTTTCCTAACCTCACAAAATTTTATGGAAGAATGACATGAAATGACCCCTGAAAATGCTTTGTGAATTGTCAAACATAAAGACTTCATGGGCTAAAATTAAAAGAATGTGTTATTGTTGTGATTATTAAGACTGAGCCCAAGACCAAAATTAGGTACTTTTGCCAGATTGCATAAAAACCAGAGGGAAGAATCACCAATTGAACTCACACGGTGCCCAGAAGCTGGCTTGTCGGGACCACACCCAAGCCTATAAATTGCTGCCGACCAGCGAGAACACATACAGGGTCCGGCAGAAGTAACGCCTGCCTCAGTGTGGTTGGCAGGGTAATAACATGGGTGTAATACTTCATAGTCTTAATTTGAACAGTTCACCTACAATGCCATATGGTGTGCTTGCGTATGATATGGTCATGTTACAGAGTTACACGCTTATGGTTTCGTAATAAAATTTTTGTAATAAAAAAAAGAAGTGTTATTTGTGCCGGACCCTGCATTTGCTACAGATTTAGCCCATGGGCTACGCTGAGAATAGGCCACCGGGTTTCCGCAGGGCCCTCGGAGAAATGGAGAGATAGGAATTCGGAGGGACGAGGACGAACAGGTGCCCCGTCCATGCCCAGGCTTGGGGGCTCCTGAAGACAAGACTCAGACGGCACCCACCCCACGCTAACCATCCAGGTTATTGCAAACCATCCAAGCAAACCCCAAAGTCAGGGTTCCTACCTTCTCCCTCCGTGAGCTCCACCGCCGAGGGCTCTTGCGCCGCAGCTGCTTACCTGTTCTGAGGAGTGCTACGTGGCAGGACAGCAAGGTGATTTGTATTGAAAACAAACACCTGAAGAGAAATCTGTTCTGTTCACCCAGCCACCGTTAACAACTTGGGGCCGCACTGCACTTGGCAGGGTTCAGGGCAAAACCCTGTGGAACCCCAAGCAAGCAAACGAAATAATGCACAGGGTCTGTGAAGGTCCCAAATGACAAGAAAATGCAATGATACAATAACAAAGCCTTCAAGGAAGAAAAGCTACACTATTGCCCAGTGGATACAAGTCCAGTTCAGTACGTCAAAAAGAAAGAAAAGAGAAAGAAAGAAAGAAGAAAGAGAGAGAGAAGAGAGAGAGGGAGGGAGGGAGAGAGAGAGAGAGAGAGAGAGAGAGAAAGGAAGAAACAAAGAAGGAAAGAAAGAAAGAAAGAAAGAAAGAGAGAAAGAAAGAAAGAAAGAAAGAAAAGAAAGAAAGAAAAGAAAGATCAATTCCAAAAGAAACCAACAAAACTTGTATATTTAAAGACAAGATTGAATGAGATCAAGAATAGAAACACAACGGTCGGGGTAAAATGGAGAAAACTGTACTTGAACAACAATTAGGGGTTTTTTTCCCAAAGAAAAATAGAAACACAGTAAACAAAATGTAGCGGCCATTATCCCACCCCTACCCCCAGATGACACCACAGGTCCTGTGCAATACTCCCCCACTCTCGTCCCTGCAGAAAGTCTGTGACTAGCTAAACACAGGCTCCAGTCTACAACTCCAGGGTCTAAAACCCGTGATTATCAGTACACCTTCCACACCGCTTCCTCACCCCACCCTACCCCACCCTGAAAATAACAAAAGGTTGAAAATACTTTCCTCTTGGAAATGCAGCCAGGTCTTAACTAAAGAAAGCACAGGGAATAGAGTCACATGGTTATAGTTACAGACCATGACAGGAGTCTCACCTGCTTTAACTCTAACTCACTCAATACACCTTAAGCATCTTGATGATATCTTCAATGTGCCATTTATTCTACGCAATAATCCACTGTTCAAAAGCCTGCCGCCTCTCAGACAGGAGATCACACGTCATAAATCAGCCTGCAGTGATTATTATTTTTGCCAACTCACACGTCCAAAGTGCTCCTAAAATCTCATTTTACTTTCTCTCTTCCAGGGCTGCGGCGATCCTCCCCCTCCTCACTCTGCTACTCCCTCCTGCCCACCTCGCCCACCCCGCGGGCGCTGACTCGCGGCCCCGGGGTGGGTTTTACCACCGCGCTCGGCCCCTCGCGGGGCCGTCCAGGGAAGGAGAGCTGTCAAGGGTCTGGAGCAAGAGCATCTTTCTGGAGACGCGGCCCCGGTTCGCTGGGTGGAGGAAGGCACTCGAAGGCCTATTTGCATATGCTTTTATTCCATTTCCACACCCTGCACGCAAACGCTCTCTGGAAAGTCCCTTCTGAATTCCCTCCAGGGCGCAGCGAAGGGGGGGAAGAGGCTGGGCCGGAATAGAAGGTTGCAGGCTCACGGAGTGTCAGCGTCTCCCTGGGAGCGGCCTCGACCTCCCTCCTGCGCCCACCCGGTGCGGACGCAGGGGGTCAGGCCGTGGGACCCTCTCCCAGCGCGCCCCCGGGAGCAGACATCTGCTCTGGCCTGCGCGCCCTGCAGAGTTCTGGGCAGGATGCCTGAGCACAGCTCCAGCCTCCCCCGAGGAAGTTCTGGTCAGGCGCCAGGTCCCCCGGCTTCCTGTCTGTACTCTCCGCGGCGCCGCGGGGAAATCCCGAGACCTTTATTCGCTGCCCAACGACCCTGCTGGCTTTTCAAGTGTGCGCAGGCTGAGTTTCGGTCAAAACCTCAATGTAACGTTAACCAAAAATAAAAGTAAATAAATAACATGTGTGCAGGCATATATATATTTACTCATATATTATTTTCAAAAGGACGGGCCTTTTGGAAAAGATGAGGATCAGGCAGCAATCTCTTTTTCTTGCTGCAGGTCAAGCGGCCCGGATTTGCTCAGCGTGTGGACGAGCGGCTGCTGGGCACTGGACGCTGGCTGCTTGCAGTGTCCCGCGCGCTGGCTGCTTGCGCGCGGACGCGCCAGGCAGGAGAGGCAGGAGGGGCAGGAACCTCCTTCCCAGGACTCTTCTCCAACGTGCGGGTGTGCAAAGCCGTCGGGAGTCTCACGCAGCTACTGTAATCCTCTGCACCAGGCACCCTGCCCGACGAGTCACTGGCGAGAACGTCCCTAATCCCTCAGCGAGAGAGCGTCAGGGAGCCAGGACAGGACGCCCCTTTTACCGGTACAGGGATTTCACCTCCCACGAGGCTGGTGTGACTTGCCCAAGGTCACACAATTAATCACTGTTTCATTGGAGGCCCTTTCATGCTCCTTTCCCCAAACTGGGAAGGACTGCCGAGGCCCTTGGAACGCGCAGCTGCAACTGAAGGTTCCCAGACGAGAGTCCCTGGACGTGTACCCACAGCCACAGGCTTTTACTTCCAGGTACAGGAACTCGCTTCCCTGAGCTTCCTGGAAGGGATTTGTTGCTCACCTTTGTTGCGGGGCTCCCAAAAAGTTTGTTTGAACTTCTGTTATGGACAACTTACTTTCTTTTTCAATTACAGTTCATGTGTGATATTATTTTGTGTTCATTTCAGGTGTAAAGCATGGTGGTTAGACAGTCATATACTTTACAAAGTGACCCCCTGTATTTCAAGTACCCACCTGGTACCACACACCGTCATTACAATGTTACTGGCTGTAGCCCCCATGCTGTGCATCCCTGTGACTATTTTGTAACTACCCATGTGAACTTCCTCACCCCTTCACCTTTTTCATGCAGCCCACCACCCCCCTCCCCTTTGGCAACCATCCATCTCTTCTGTGTCTATGAGTCCCTTCCTATTTTGTTCTTTAGATTGCACACATATGTGAAATGATATGGTATTTGTCTTTCTCTGTCTGACCTATTTCACTGAGCCTAACGCCCTCCAGGTCCACCCATGCTGTCACACACGGTAAGACTTCATTCTTTCTTATGGCCGAGGAATATCCCATTGCATATATGTTTGTGCTACTGCTTTTCTCTCCACTCTCCCATCGATGGACATGGGAGGGCATATATTCTTCTAAATCAGTGTTTAGGGTCTCTTTGGGATATGTACCCAGAAGTGGAATCGCTGGGTCATAGGGCAGTTCCATTTTTAGTTTTCTTGAGGAACCTCCACACTGTTTTCCACAGCGGCTGCACCGGTCTGCCTTCCCGCCAGCGGTGCACCCGGGCTCCCCTCTCGTCACACCCTCACCAGTACTCGTTGATTTACTGATGAGAGCCGTTCTGACAGGTACGAGGTGATATCTCATTGTGATTTCAATGGCATTTCTCTCTTGATTAATGAAATGGAGCATCTTTTCATATGTCTGTTGGCCATCTGTATGTCCTGTTTGGGGAAGGTGTCTATTCAGGCTCTCTGCCCACTGATTTTGGTGGTGAGTTCTTTATAAATTGTGGATATTAATCCATTATCAGATGTATCATTGGCACTTATCTCCTCCCATTCAGTAAGTCGTCTTCATTTTGTTGGTGGTTTCCTTTGCTGTGCAAAAATGTTTTAGTTTGTCATAGTGCCACTTGTTTCTTTTTCTTGTGTTGCCTTTGCCTGAGGAGATGCGTCAGAAGAAAACATTGCTGTAAGAAAATGTCTGAAGGGGACTCAATGGTAATGGGGGGAAAATACAATAAAGATTAAATTAAGAGGAAGAAAAAAAGAAAATGCCCAAGATTTTACTGCCTATGCTTTCTTCTAGGGTTTTATGGTTTTGAGTCTTACATTTAAGTCTTTCATCCAGTTTGAGTTTATTCTTTTTTTTAGATTTTATTTATTTATTTTTCAGAGAGGGAAGGGAGGGAGATAGAGAGAGAGAGAGAGAAACATCAATGTGCGGTTGCTGGGGGTTATGGCCTGCAACCCAGGCATGTGCCCTGACTGGGAATCAAACCTGAGACACTTTGGTTCGCTGCCCACATTCAATCCACTGAGCTACGCCAGCCAGGGTGAGTTTATTCTTTATAGACAACTTTTTAAAAAGCAAATATTCATTGAGCACATGTATGCCAGACACAGCACACACATACAGGCTCTTATCCAGCCCTCCCAACAACCCCAAAAGTGCTAATAATATTGTCCTCAGATTACCAAGGGGGACATTGCAGCTCAGACAGATTTGAAAACGTGCCCAAGGACACACAGCTAGAAATCTGCAGAGCCCGGGTGTGCACTGAAGTTTGCTCTGCTCAAACCTCTGGCCGCCGTACCCGCACCGCTCTGCCTCCCAAGGGCGTCAACGCCAACACTGTTCACTTGCGTGAGATTCTCTCTCGTGGGGAAGGGGAGCTCCCGGGGGAGTGGGCTCAGACCCAGACATCTGAGTCAGCTCTGAGCTGGCCTTGGGCACTATTCGGCATTGGCTGAAACACTGGGTGGATGGGCTGAGGAAGGGTAAGGTCACCCACCGGAAGAGTTAAGGAGAAAGTGACCTATTTGAAGCTTTATGAAAGGCTAAGAACTGTATGATGTCCATCAGTGACACCCATGTTCAAAGAACTTTGAAGTGAAGTGGACCCACTACCTGGGGCTAGACTCGAAAGGAAGCAGCAGGGGAGACCCAGGCCCAGCTGGTCTCTGCTAGGTGCATTACCCCACCACAGGCAGCTAACTGGACTCCTGCATTCCTAAGGGGCCCCTCACAACACGAGGGGCTCACTTGGCAGGGTGTTCTGGAAACTGGCACGTGGACTCACAGAGCCAGGACCTAAGTAGCTATCTGCCGCCAGCTGTGGGTGCCTCCACTGCCTGCCTACGGCCTCGGCAAGAAGAGACCCTCCAACCTCGAGCCGGGTTTTCACGGACGACGTGGGAATTCAGCTCGTCCTTCCATAATCAAAACTTATATCATTCCTGTTTTGTTGGGGCTGGGGAGGCATGGAGGAGGAAGGAGGTGAGTTTCAACGCCATTTCCAGAACTTCTGTGCCAGGAAGAGTGCTAGGCACCTTACCCACATTATCATATTTAATGCTCATAAAGTGGGTATCACCATCTCTCCCTCACAGATAACTTCGCAGGGTTACAGAATCAGTGAGACAATCCGGGTGAGGGGGGGAGGGGCGGGCATTAAATGACGGTGATGCTTCCTGGGCAACAAAACACTGCCTTTCCGGGTTGGGAGCCCCAGTCTCAGCAAATGCCATGCTATCTTCTTTACAGGCACCCACAAATGCAAAAAAAGCAACAGGGTTTCGGGGCTGGAGCTATTTTCTACCCAGTTACTTGGGAGGCAGAGGAACAGCGTCGGTAGGAAAATTTCTGAGCCCTACATTGTTTTATTTTAAATCCAAGCAGGGCCACCCTTCCTTTTGAATAACTCTCTCACTCCCCGACTCACTCTACCATTGTATGGGGCATCTCAAAGTGCACCCGCAGCCCACAGTCAGCACTCCGTACAGGCAGTCCTCGATTTTGCACAGTGCTATGTTAACTGAAACTAGGGCTGACGTATGATTTGAGTTCAAGTTCATGAATTAACATAAAGTTCGATGCCATACTGGAGAGGCACTTCATTAAAACTGCATTGGCTTTGGTTTTAGTCGTCTTCTTTTTGAATTTTGGAGCCAGTCAGCTTTCCCCACCAGCCCTAGGAAAGCACATCCACACAGCGTCCAGAGTCGAGTGCACGCCCTGGTTCCCCGTCGAAGACACGGCTCTGCTCCCCGTTTCACGAGGCGCAGGCAGGAAGCTTGAGAGTCTCGCCACCATCCACCCTAAATATCACAGTGTGGGTTCAGGGGTGCAGAAATGTCAAGTTGGAAAGACGGCCTTCAAGCGTGCCCCCGTGTCCCATGGGGACATTACACCTGAGCTGTGTGACCCTCCGACTCTTTGATTCGGGGCTAGGAAACTGTGACATGCGTGGCTATCAAAAATACCCCCAAGTGTCACGATGATGATGCTTGTGTTTCCAGCCCACTCGGGAGCTGAGAGGCTTGGGGCTCTTGAACCCAGGAAATCCCCAGACAGACAGCGTCTCTTGGGGTAAGAATTAGAGCCACATCTCGGTCAGCTTGCAGTTTGGCTGGAGCCCAGAACCAGAAGTGAACTCACCCTCGTCTCTGCAGGTTCAAGCGAGGGTGAGCTGTGTCCGAAGGGAGAGCCCACAAAACCACATGCCCAGCTGCTCAGGTGGCCCATACAGAGCTTGTTGGGCAGCAGGAGGCCACCAAAGGTCACAACCCAGCACCCCGCCCTTCATCACATCTCATACTGTCAGCAGGCGTGCCTTGTCTGATGCTTTTAACTTCTCGTGTGTGCACAACTGGTCGGTCTCTCCAGCTAGTTCAGTGCCTACAAAGGAAAACAAGGACTAGCAGAAAGAGCCGGCGTGCAACTCCAGCTGAGAAAAACTAACAACTTCTAATGAATTTCTAATACAATGGGGGGAAAACTCCTGCCTGACAAGGTTTCATTAAACCTTAAATAAATGCCAAACATAATACATGGTCCACAGCAGGCCCTGAAAATGACAGAGCAAAAAGATCACCTATTAAATATCTCTGTATTTCTTGTGTAGCCTTTCCCCCAAGCTGGACACCCAGAGAGCTCTCTCAAACCTTGCTCCCGGTAGAGGGTTCATGCTACACTGCTACATAAAAGGGCAGGCAAACAACAATGATGCCAGCTGTGTGCCTGCGTTCTGAGAGTCTGCTCCTGGAATTGAAAATGGGTCAGGGGACCACCAAGCATCTCTGGAGGTGGGAACAACACACGTGGGCCGGGAAGGGATACAGAGCATCCCCAGCTCTGGAAGTGGACACGTGCCTCCAAATTGAGATAGCTGAACCCCTGCAAATGAAGACAGGCAACACTGTAGCAAAGATTTAGCAAACAGTGCTCATGCGCGAAGCTGTGTTAACATCAAAATACTGGCAGAAAATCCAGTTGTCCCAAATAAGGTCTTGATTAAATACATTGTGGTGCATCTACCAAATAAGCATGCCCACTCTACTTAAAATGATGCTACAATATTGAATGTCACCTGTACTTGAAAAATAATTTTTTAAAGCTGATGATGCTAAAGAATGCTTGATAACATTTTTGAATTGTCTGTATCTCTTTTGAAGTGAAAATAATACTATAAAATGCTTGATGTCATGTGATTTCTGTAAGAAAAAGTGAAAGCAACACACCAGAAAAAAAGGAGTTATGTCTAGAAGGAAGATGGAATGACATGAGGTCTTTCTTACATCTTCTCACCTGTGCTTCTACATCTAAAAAAAAAATCCAAATGTATTAATTTTATAAAAGCAGGGTGGGGCAGTTTGGGAGAGAAAAAGAGAAAAAAAGAGGGGAGAGGAGAGGGGAAAAGGGAAAGCTCAGAAAGAGGGGGCAGCAACTTCTCCCCACCCGGCACTCCCCTCTGCAAACCCTCCTGCTTTCTTCCTTCAGAACTTCCGAGGAAAATCTCTGCCTGCCACGCTGCTAGTAAAGGATTACTGATAAAACACTAGGAATGCATAGCCAGTGCTTTAGCAGCGGGTAAATATTTCTAGATCAAAGGTAAGTGCAGTTTAGAGGTAATTTTAAGTAAAAATTACTTTGTCTTTTCCTTGTATTCCTAAAAGGTGGAAAGGACTTTCAAACTACACAGAAACTCCCAACTGAGTGGAATGATCCAGAGTAACATAGGAACACCATCTTCTTCAAAAGCACCCAAGACAGAATAGAGTTTGCAGCAAATAGGAGGAGGGAAATGATTCTGTGGAGCAGGGCTACTTTAGTCCCAACCTAGGTCTGATTAAAAAACAAACGAACAAACAAACAAACAAAAAAAAACCTTGGGTGTAATGGCCAAGCAGACAGTCCAGAGCCAGATGGCCCAGGTTGAATTCTTTTGCTTCCACTTAACAAGTGGGCAACCTACTTGATGTATTTCTCTCTGTTGCCTCATCCTGGAGATAGCAGAAATAGTAGCACTTCACAGGGTTTTCATTAAATGAGTGGGCACGTGTAAAATCTTTAGTAGAACTATGGCCAACAGAGAGTAGGTGCTGCATATATAAATACTTGATTATTCCAGGAGTCAGTTAGGGTGCACTGGCAGCCTAGCACCCCTTTCCTTCTGAACACTGTTCCAGATCTCCTTCCTGAAATCCTCACTCCTAGATTCTCAACCCTGTTATTTTGAATGGAATCGATCCCACGCTCTCCTCCAAAGGTGGTCACTGATTGGCTGTAACCACTCTTCTGAGCAATGATAAAAATGGGTCAGGAAAGAACCATGACCCAGTTCAAGCCAATGAGAGAGATGCAATTCTGAGGCTTGCGGAGGGTCAACAAAAGAGACCCTCTCTCCGCCTAGATGAGGCCATCACCAAAAGAAAGCTCCCGACGGATATCACTGGAGTCCCTGGATCAGGCCTCACCCGAAGCTGGGACAACTGCTGGGCAATTCAGTTATATGAAGCTACAGACTCAGTTATTTAAGCCATTTGGTCTGGCCTCTGTAACTTGCAGGTAAGAAGTGTCCACGGTTAACGTTTCTGAGGTGATTCATCCTCTGCATTTCTTCCTTTGGAACCTGACCATGTTCTAGCCATTCTCTAAATCAACAGAGTTCACTTGAGCCTCAGACTCTCTTTCTATGATCAAAACGAAAGAAAAGAAGCCTTCAGCTGCCTCCACCCTTTCCTACCTCAACTATTTCAACCCACCTCGATTTCCAAGTACCTTCTGAAACCAACAGCATGACCTACACAACAGTCCAGGCATTTGGAATAAGAAAAATATAGAAACTAAGTCAAATGCATAAAACTCTATATTGTGTATATGTGTCTTCTAATGTGCTAACAACCCAAAATAAGATAATATGATTTGAAACAATATGCTTAACCAAACTGATGAAATTTCACTACAAAATTGACGTTTCTGGGATTTTGTGATGAGCTCCTTGAAAGACAGGCACGTTGACACACAGCTTTGAATCACCCCAGCATCTAGGCCAGTGTCTCCCCACAAGCAGACACTCACCTGTCAAATTCAAATGTGATTGATTCATCTAGGTCACCCCCTGCTCGAACCACAAGTGCAACTATTTATCGAGCACCTGCTGTGTACCAGGCATTTTGTTAGTCAATTTATACTTATTCTCTTAGATAATTTACCTCAGAGCACATCTGCATGGTAAATGCTGAACTTTCATCCCTATTTATAGAGGAGGAAAGAGAGTCAGTTTGTCCCGGGGCCACACAGGTAGTAAATTGTGGTGCTAAGATTAGAACCCTGGCCGAATATGTAAAAGATGCATCAACAGTGAAACACATCACATGAGCAGCAGCAGCAGAAGAAGAAACAATCATGTGGTTACACGATGTAAAGGTCAAGGGCAAAGATATTTAAGAGGCGGGAGGCAGTGTGATGTAGAGGAAAAAAGAAACAAGCGTTCACACAGCTCTGCCGCAAGTGAGCTTCATGACATTCAACAAGACAAAGAATCCGTTTATTCGTTCACTCAGAAAATAGCCACTGAATGTCTAGTACGTGCTTACCACTCAGGAAACAACAGCGAATAAAACAAACACAGTCCCTCCCCTCGGGGAACCTGTGATCCCGTGGAGATCCGAGGAGTGAAAAGGCCATTCAGGATCCCGGAGGCCAACTCTCCCTTGGACAGATGGAAAGACTGACGTCCAGGGAGAGGCAGGGACGCACTCGAAGTTGCACAACGGGCTGGTCTGCAGCAGGGCTGGACTAAACCCAGCTCTTCACCTGCCCCCTGCCACGCTGCACACATGGGAAGGGGGTGGGCTGCCGGCCCCCAGCCCACAGGACCCCCAGACTGCTGAGATGGGGTGTCTGTGAGCAAGGCATAGGCGGGCAGGCTAGCACCGACTGCAGCGCCGGCATTGCACGCAGCCTGCGTGAATGCGTTCTAAGTAGGGAGCTAAGGCGCCTCCGCAGAACGGGTGCTGTTGTCACTGAGGCTGCTGCGGACGATAACCATAATAAATACTGGTTTTACTGGCTCGGTCTGGAGAACGGCCATGGTATTCCGTGAAGCACGGGGAAACAGGGTTGTAGAACAGTGAATACCACAGGATTCCCGCTCCTGTTGGTTACGTGGTTTTACGAAGGAAACACACACGTGTTTATGGTTTGTGTGTCCATGTTTAAACACAGGGAGAGATGTGAAAAGATACACATCACTGGTTTCTCAGGGGGTGGGATGGGAAGGTAGGAGAGACAATTATTAGCCTTTTCTTCTTGCACAACTGTGTCATCTGACTTGGCACACGCGTGTGTACTTCGTATTTCTGAGCATTCTGTTTGAGTGTGTGTTACGTGCACATAGCTCAAGTTCGAGAGACAAGAGCATCCGGGGGAAAAGTGTCGCCCGTGCTCCAGGGGGGAAAGAGCACCAGGGGTAAAAGTGCCCGGGAGAGGCCCCGGGCCCCGCAGGCTCCCCGTTCCTTGTGCATCTCTCCAGAGACGGTGAACGCGAACACAGAGGCAGGACACAAACCCCGCACCCGAGTCCTTTCACTCAACAACACGTTTGGTGTCACAGCGTCTCGGTCAGCTCGGCTGCTGTGACAGGACACCACAAACCCGCTGGCTTAAAGGACAAACACCGGCTTCACCCAGCTCCGGGGGCAGAAGTCCGAGGTCGGGCACCAGCGTGGTCAGGTTCCTGATGAGGAGCCTCTTCCTGGCTGGCAGGTGGGCAGTCTGTCTGCATCCTCATAGGGGCAGGGACAGAAACTAATCTCGTCGTGAGGGCCCGCCTCCAGCACAGGAACAGGCACAGAGGACGAGCCTGATGAGTATTTGTGGAATGGATAAGTATGAATGAAGTGCACACGTGAGCCTCTTTTATTACACACTTATTTTTACCAATTGTAATGTATTGAAGTGTAGGAAAAGCATATTATACTTGGAAGAGGGAGGAGGGGAGTTGTATTGGGTTGTCCAAAAATTCCATTATGTTGTTTCCATAAAATAAAAGACACATTTTTCATTTTCACCAAAAACTTTATTGATTTGACCATTTTGAGTATGTCCGCTATCTCCCACTATTGGCCTCAAGTGGGCAGAGGCCAGGGGTGCTGCTAAACATCTTCCAATGCATAAGACAGCCCCACAGCAAAGAAGTATTTGGCCAAAATGTCAATAGTGCTAAGAAATTTCACAAACTACTTTTGACACATTTGATCAATCACAGCATCTTCTCCATATAATGCACAAATCTTTTTTTTTGTACTTCAGTTGTGTTTTCACCTTACTTGAAATAATAAAACATAATGCACTGCAACTGTTGCATATTTTCTTCCAACTTCAACATTAAAATGTCTGCACAAAATCCACCAATTTTGATAAGATTTTTAAATGCACGCTGCTATGACAGCTGTCACAGTACAATCTAACAAAATTGTTTCGGATGAAATCAAAGACAACTTTTTGGCCAATGCGACAGATAGCAATTATGTTTCCTGACAAGGCCTCTGCATAGAACCATCGGGCACACTTCCTGTGACTTGTTTGTGTCACTGCACACACCCCTCAGGCAGCCCCTTTCAGGGCTCAGAGGACCGAGCACGAAGCAGTGTGGTGACTGTCTGAGGTCCCACCGTGTGGGGAGGGGAAGAATCCACAGCAGGGGTCCAACCACAGGCAGCTGGTTTCTGACGCAGGCTCTCACCGACCACCGAGCTCCAGCTCTGATTTCCTTTCCATTCAGGCCCCGGGCCTAGTCCCTGAAAGGGAAACCCTAGGAAGCCACAGATAAATCACTGTAGCCCCAGATCCTTATCTTTGCTTTCACACGTGCACACGGCGCGGAGGGAACCCTGAGATCACTCCAGGCCGAGGGCCCTGAGGTCTAAGTTGCTCGCCCAAGGCCGAGCTGCCATGTGCAACAGAGGCACAGTATGGATCCAGACACCCCCACCCCTGAGCATCCCGCCACACTGCCCGCACGCGGCCACGAAGAAGAAAGTATATGAATAGGAAGGCTGTAGGCTGTGTGCGTGGAAAGATGGGGGAGCTCCCAGGCGGGTCTTTGTCCTGAAGGACTCACATCAGGCACCAAAACCGCACTGCTCGTTCTCTGGAAAGTTCTGACTTACAAGGTTCCTTCGACAGGAAGTGCTGCCGCTCAGAGCTCACCTCGATCGGTGCTGTGGCTGGAGCTTAGGAGGCTGCGACGACAGGGCAGGAGACAGATGACCCCCTGGCAACCTCGAGCTGCTGTCCAAGGGGCAGCTGACGGCCACCTCCAGGCCATCGGGGTGTCCGTCTGACGGGCAGTGTCAGCACAGTTAGGCCCTGAGACCCACTGGCTGTTGTTCCCACGTCTCCTAACAGGACACCGCAAATCACAGCTCCGTCTGGGCGATGCCTCCTCTCAGGGCAGGGGCGGCCGACATGTACCTGCCGCTGACCCCGAGCTGCCCCTGTGCACTCACGAACTAACAGTGAATTGCAAGGGCTACCTTCACTCATGCGGGGCTGCCCAGAGCTTCATTTTCCCAGAAACGCCACCAGCCTGAGAGTCCGGACACCTGCATTAAGACCGTGTCAATGAGCTTCAGACAGTTGCATGACATCTCACCGGGTCTCAGTATTTTCATCTGGAGAGTGGGCGGCCAGGACAGGCTGTGAATGCAGCCCGGATCCATGCTGAGTCCTGCACCCTCTGCCGGTCCCCCGGCCTGGGATTCACGGACCCGTGTCCACTCCTTTCCTCACTCCGGCAGCGCTGGAGGTGGGCTGAGTCGTGCTGAGGGTCTCAGAAAAAAGCAAGGACACCAAAAAAGGAATGTTAAAAAGCAACAGACACTTCCACAAAAACACCATGAGGAACAAGTAAACTTTCTGTCGGACTGTAACTTTTACTAGTGGGGGGAAACACCATGACCTTCCCATGTTTATGATGACCTGCCAATCCGCCCGGCTCTGGAAAGGAAGAGGGCTTATGACCGTCTCCCACCCTCCCTCCTGTCTCGCCTCCGTTTGAAAAGATTCCCGCACACCCTGTGCCTCGGTCCCCCATGTTTAGAAGAGGGGCGGCCGCCCGGAGTCCCCCCAGCTGCAGTTACACACAAGGGAACACGGATCCCTCACCACGAGGTATGAGGTGTGTGCAAGGGTCTTCTCTGCAGCAGTGTTCGTGACGGCAAACAGGGGGACCAGTGTAAATGCCCGCCAGCACGGCGCTCATTTGACCCATCCCGGGCCCTGTGCTCCCCGGCATACTCCGCGCACTGGCCGGCCTGTGTGTGTGAAGCGGCACCTTCGCGGGGACGCATCTCCAAACGAACGAATCGAGATGCAGGGCAATGCACAGCGGCTCCCGCTGGTGTTTCTTCGAAGACGCCTGTACTCGCCAGTGCTGCCCATACCAGACTACCTCCAGAAGGCTAAACAAGAAACTGGGACCCGCAGCTGCCTCTGGGGAGAGGGCTGGGTGGCCAGAGGGACAGGGGATGCGACTTCATCATTTTCATTCTCTATGCTCTCCCACTATTTCCTTTTTCGTAATCCCGTTAGTCCGTGAGTGCACACTGTGCAGAACTCCTACTGAAATAAACAGAAAGGCCACGTTTACATTCCGTCCTGTTATTGATGAGAGAAGATAGTACTTTCAACGTCAATTAGAAAGCATTCATTCAGTCCAAAGACTGGCGGAGCATTTATTACGAGCAAAGTGGTGAGCCGTGCACACTGGCCGCGCACGCGCGCGCGGAGGGGCCTGAGACGGCTGCGAGAGGAGGGCGCAGCGGGCACCAGCTCCAGCTCTGGAGGGAAGCTCAGTCTGCTAGAGGCACGCCGCCACTCCACCACTGTCTGCTGGGTAACTGTGGGGAAAGCTGCTCACCTCCCTGAACCTCTGTTGTTGCTGTTGTTGTTGTTTTAGCTGCACAATAAGGATATTTAAAGAGCCTACTCCCCACCCCCATCTCCAAAAGCTGGTACAAAGGATAAATGAGATAAGGCAGGTGACATGCGCATCTCTGGTTCGTCGGATCAATAAACGGTGACTAGTGCAGGCCATTGTCGTGGCAGGTGTCTCTACCTGAACCTAGCGACTTGCTCTGTCCAAACCTGTTCCTCCCTACACAACAGATTCTGAAGAAGCTCAGAAGAAGAATCCAAGGCAAGCCCTGTAAGATAAGCAGGCAGCTCGGACCAGCCGGGGTTGGGGGAAGGGAAAGGTGGAGATTCCTTTCGGAGGAAGCAGCCTGAATTAAGAGAATGAAGCAATGAGGATGCTGGGGGATGGTCAAGAGCCGGGCGGAGGACCCTGCACAGCGAGAGGCCAGGGCAGCACTCAGGGTGCAGCCCCAAGCGCTGTGATGGGAGCTTCCAGGACAAAGCAGGTCCTGGAAGTTGAGGAGCAAGGGGACTTCCTGAGGAGTGCGGTAGCCATGAGAATGGAAGTGAGAAGGCAGAAAGTGAGACAGACAGCCCACCTGGGGGTTAGCTAGGTGGGGTGAAGGAGAAGCTCAAGACCAGCTGCAGGTTCTAGTGAGGGCAATGAACCTGAGCTTTCCATGGCAGACGGGGATTGAAATGGGGGTCCCTGTAAACATGTATTGATCTGATGTTGCCAACACAAGGCACCCTTGTTAATTTCCAAACTGTCAGAAGATCTGAGCAAGTTTCTCTTTAACTCATCCAATAAATATTCATTAGGCACTATAGTGCATTAAGCACTGCACCCTGAGCCAGAAATATAACCATAAAGAAAGCACAGTGCTCGATCTCAGAGTCCTTACACTCTGCAGCGGAGCCCCAGCAGGCTGTCAATCACAGTCACGCTGGGATGGGAGATTGCATAGGATGCTGGGATTTTAAGGAGGACACCTACTATGAACTGGGTGTCCGTGAAGGCTTAGGAAGTGACTTCGAAACTTAGAACAGAACAAGAAACAGGTTTTAAGACAAAGACCTGGGAAAGACTATCCCAAGCAGAGCAGACAGCTAACGTGATGCTCCATGGATGTGTAGGAGCCAACCAGAGGTGAAATAAGCCAGATGGAGGTGGGCAGTGGGCTGAAAGGAGGCCACAGGGGGGCCAGGTCTTGACCTAAGGTGTTAGCATTCATGCATAAGCATCGCCCTCTGAGTGTTGCTCAGCGCAGACCCTGCCACCCCTGCAGCTCCCGCCTCCACACTGGGAGGGCGGCTATGAGTACCTGGGTCCGGGAGCCTCCCCCAGAGCCTGTGGCAGAAGCACGAGTCAGGCCAGTGAGTCGGAACCAATTTCGAAAACGATGACTTTGCTTTGTATCAGATTTCTAAATAGGGACTTTTTTTCAACCCCATCAATGTCATGTGCATTGGGTTCCTCCTTTCACTCCCCCTTAAAAAAAAAAAGAAAAAAAAACTGAAAAAAACTCATGCCAAAAGCCCATGAAGGTGGACATCCTGGTGTGATGATGGGGACATGTGTACACTAAACACAGAGCTCTGTTTGCAGGCTTCTCTCATCCTCTCGTTCGGCGACAACCATGCCCGGGGCCCTCACCACTATCACCGCGCTCTCGGGACACAAAATACCAGAGCCAGTTTCATTTTGCTCTTGGTTCTGATGCTTGAAAATATTTTGTCATTTGTCCAAGGCCAGCTAGCAATTTGTTGTTCTCAGGGCAGAAGAGCCTATTTTTCCACTTATCTTTCCCAACCTCTTCCTCCCCAATCATTTTCTCTTTCCCTTCCTGCTCTCGGGTGCAAGTCCTGGAGACTTACTGTTGGCCTCAAGCAACGGAGGTGGGAGAAAATGCCAGTTGTGTAGGGAACCTGAGGCCCCCAGTGGGGCAGCAGGAAGTGTCCCCTTAAGATACCCAGTTGCTGGGTATCCTTTGGTCCAGAGCTGAGTCAAACCCCAAGAGGCAGGAGGCCGGGAAGGTGGGACTGGGGCTGCACCATCTCTCACACACCGCTGCTCTAGCTGAGGCCGGGCCTCCGTTGTCACTGTCCTTCATCTTGCGCCTGTTCCACAGCTTTCCTGACATTTCCACGAGCCACCTGACAGGCTTTCAGTAGGTTCCCTGTCTGTTTCAGACAGCTTAGCTGGTTTTGGTGCGGAAACTCCAATGGATACAGGACCTCTCCACAAGCAAGGCCTCTCTAATCCAGGTCTGCAGATGAAAGAGCTGAACCCTCCTTCTGCTTTAGGTGGCAGTCATAGGATCATGCCAACATGGTGTCTTCATCAGGACAAGCCCATCTGGTCTGGAAGGTCCTGGGAATGGCAGTCACGGGCAGGTGCCTCCCAGAGTGAGCAAAGCAGCACCAACATGACCCCGCTGCCCCTGCCTCCTTGCCCAGCCCCACCTGCCTCGGTGGCAGAGCTGATCACCAGCCACCATGGGTTCACTCCGTCCCTCCACTGCTCCCCCAACTCTCTCCGGCCCCACGCACATACTGGCAGGCCCCTGTACCCAGGAGCCATGCAGAGACATAGGAAACCTGTGGGCTAGAAAGCCACAAGTCACTCAGCTAGTGCTGTAAAACAAAAATTGTTAACTTTTAAAAGTCTTAAAACCCACACAAAATATGCTCAGCCCTCAGATCACCACCAAGGCCGTGTGTGGGTGGGACCGCCTTGCACATTCACACTCACCATCCTCAGACAAGGCCCCCTCCGCGGGTGCCTGGTGCATGCACTCCATCAGGTTACAGACACGGGGGACAGGGCCCCAGACAGTGTCCCCAGTGGCCTCCCTCCGGGACCTCGGTTTCTTCTTCGTTAACTGCCTTAGGAAGTGGCACAGTCAGCAGGGACAACTGTGAACACATGGGCCAGGCCTGTGGCGAGCCCCTGGCGTGCACGTTGTCACGTGGTGCTCCCAGGGAACACGAACGCTGCGACCGTCCACGCTGCACGTGGGGGAACCGGGGCCAGAGCGGTGCGGTGACTCGCTCCAAGTCCCCAAACTGGGAGGGGGCAGAGTGAAGACTGAATGAAACCCAGGTCTGTTGGACTCCAGGGTCCCAGCTCTTAGCTGCTCTGCCCTGTCGGGCTCCACTGCGTCTCAGATGACAGGGTGCTGGTTGAGACTCCTCTGAGAATCCTTGGCTTTCTCGAACCCTTTGACAGGAAGTCTAAGTACAGAACCGGAAGGCACCCTCACTGGAAGGAGACCCAGGGCTTCAGAGGGCCTTAGACCATTGGCACCGGCAGAATGTCCTTATCTGACACGGGAGGACAGAGAGGGCAGGTGACGGGTGCAGGACAGGACACACAGCTAGTTAGTGGTCCCTTGATTCCAAGCCCGGGAAGCCACCCCGTGAACCCATGTCTCCAGAGTGAGAGACGTTCTGTCTACCACTGTATGAGAAGTGATTTTAGGGGCAAACAGGGAAACTTTTAAAATTATGTGGATTCTCCTAAATAATAAGAAAGCTATTCCCTTATCCTTCTGCTGGTCCTGATTACTTTGAGGACACTCTTGGATCTTCATCACGAATGTACCTTTGATACCTCTAACACTTGTTAAACTCCCTTTTTATGGAGAGAGAAGGAAGGTTTGGTGGGACTCTTAAGTATGAGCAAGAATGTAGCAGCATTGTTTTCTCTTTTTTTTAGGTTGCCCTCTGATTATGCCAAGTGATACAAGTTTTCCATTTATACATTAATTTAAACTTTCCATTTACATATAGTCCACTGTCTTTAGGTTAAAGAAAATCTGAGTCAGTGTAAACACAACTATTAAATGAATACTTACCGCTTGCTATAGCAGGAAGTAACCTCTGCAATAATTCCAGTTAAAATAGAACATACATGTTACTTCATAATCACCTTTAAAGCAAATGACTCCATAAACAAAACCCAAACTTTAAAGCAAAGCATATGACTCTGATCACGGTGTGTGCATGTGACCAGAAATCTATCACAATGACTTGAGGGTCAGCTCTACACTCTGTGACTTCCTCTCTTTATACCCCACTTCCCACCCTCAGCACTCAGGGGACCTCGGGGAGCCAACCATGCTACCCCAGGAGGAATCTAACATGGCGTCATTACAATGGCAGGGGGAGACAGCCCAATGTCACGGGGTAGGGCCCTGAGGTTCATGGGGGTGGAAGAACATGCCGCCCCCTGGTGGACACTTTGGAAAGTTGTGCTTGCAGGCTTACACGGGTAAGTAAGCCTGACACTCAGTTGTATTTTCTTTTGTATTATATGTAAGCATACACCACACATGTATAGATACACACTGCCTGTGAACTTCCCTTCAGGATAGTAAAGGCAGTATTACAAGGCAGAGACTGGCTGAGGCTGAGAAGTATTGTGCTAGGACCGTGAGGCCGGCTCCCTGCTTTAAGGGTGCACAGCCTCGGCAGGACAGTGCCCTACGGAGACCATTTCCTAGTCCGAAGTGTGACTCCCCTGCCTGACCAAACTCTCTGGCTCGTCTCCTGTCCAGACCCTGCCTCCTGCCAGGCCAGGCTTCCCTCCCACCCACCCTCCCTCCCTCAGGCTCACGGCCACCTCGCCCTCCTCTACAATCAGCACATTCCTCGGGGGTTTGAACCTGCTCCACCACCTTTGAGCTGGACTTTGCACCAGTCACTGAACCAGCCAGAGCTCGGGTCTCCAGCCATTAAAGAGTGCCATGGCCACACCCCCCAGTGCTGCTCTGAGACTCCCCGAGACCATGCAGGTGAGGCAGTTAGCACAACCCTGGCACGAAGAACCTGCTCACTGAATGTCAGGGGACCGTGGTGACACCCACAATCTTCCTCCCACTAACCCCTTCCCGGCCCTCCCAGGTTTATTTAAAGAGGTCTCTGTGAGTGTGTGTTCACTGACACACAGGCGGGTGTCTCAGACAAGGCCAACCACACTCACCAAGCGAGAGTGCCCTGAGGACACCATCTCTGCTAAAGAACTTTTGCACGTCAGAGAAAGCCGCAAGTGAATGGATAGGAAGGCAAGAGATGCCCTCTAGTGGTATGATCTCATGGTTGCAGGAAGAAAAGCGGACTCTGGACAAGGAAAGCTGAGGATATAGCTTAATTTTCTAGGAGAAAGGCAAAACCAAATGTTCAACTGAGGCAGCAGCAAAGATGCCTGAGAGATACAGTGGGAACTTACTGTCTCCTCAGTGGACCACCATGGATGCCTCTATCATCTAACTTTACACCACGGGAAGTGGCTTACTCAAGGTCACTTGACCTTGGGTTCAGGTAGGGCTGGGAGGTGAACCCAAAGGTACCAACTACAAATCTAGAAATCTCTCCCCTCCTGGACGGCAAACGCCTTCAGAGTGAGAGCCTTGTGCAGTCTACACCCTTCACAGCACTTAGCACAGGGCTATGCATGTACAAGGGGGCGACCCCCCCAAAATGGAATTTAATTATAAAAAAATGTGTATTTCTTTTGTTTAAACTTCAGTCACTTTCAAATCTCTCCATTTGATGCAATACACCTACCAAGACATTTTTTTCCACTGCTCAAAACAGTTTTTGAACTCCTTGATTTTGATGCCTTTTAGTTCTTCAGCTGTTCTCGTTTCACCTCTTCTGACTTATTACATCAAGGAAACAAAAAAAAAAGTTGCTGGGGCGAGATTGGGTGAACAGGGAGGGTGGGGCATGGGAGTCATGCTGTTTTTGGTCAAAAACTGCTGAACACTCGGCGTGGTGTAGGCAGGTGCACTCATAAATCACCCATCATGAGATGGGCACACACACTGAAAGAGACTTCAAAAACAATCCACTGAAGCCAAATGCAGCCTCTGACAACGCCAGCTGGTGCACTCACGCAGATGGGCTCCTAGCACACACACCTGGCGGGGGAAGCCTGTACTACAAGGGGCTCGCCCTCCAGAAGATAATTCTGGTTTTTTGGGGGCCCCCCTCATACTATTATATGTGTTATTTGATCAAATAATCAACATTTGTAAAATGATCACTCTGGGCCCAGCACTGTGCAAAGCCATGTTAATACATTTCATTTGTTGCTCACACCAACTGTATGAGGTATCTGGTTTACAGATAAAGATATTAAATCTCAGAGAGGTTAAGTAACTTGCTTAGGATCACAGGCCTTCTCTGCACGCAAGCACACGAACTCCAGACCCGGACCTCTCACCCGCTCACCACAGCTCTCAGCCTGTTTGGTCTCAGGGTTCCTTCACGCTCTTCAAGGGCCTCACAGAGCTTTTGTTTATAAAGATAATATCTAGCAATGTACACTATTAGAACCAGTTACTGATTTAGACACTGTAGTAACAACCCCTTTTAATGTTAATATAATTAATACATTTTCGTGAAAAAACAGCTCTTTTCCCAGATAAAATGACATTCAGTGGGAAGACTGATGTTTTACGTTTTTGCAGATTTCTTTAATATCTGGCTTAAACGAAGGCAGCTGGATTCTCATCTCCACATCTGCATTCAATCTGCTGTGATAACACACTTCACATAGCTTCTGCAAAACCCCAGGACACACACATGAGAGTATGGTGTGGAAATGGCAAGTAACATCTTAGTTCCGTTGTTGACTGGTCTTGACCTCCTGCAGCCCTGAAAGGATCTCGAGGGACCCCTGGAGTGTCCAGACCCCCCTGGAGAAGCACCACTCTATAACGCGCATTGTCTGCAGGGCAAAGGAAAAGGAAGTGCATTCCCCATAGCCCTAGCGACCTCTCAGACACCACTTCTTCCTCTTTTCCTCCGTGCCTCCTCTCTTCCTGGCACCTGCACCTGCATGTCCTCTTAAATCACCTTCTCCTTCCTCTGGGCCCTGGATGCAGCCTCTCAGGGCAGGGGGAGCCCGAGGCAGACTCCCCCAAGCAATTCAGAGGGGCTCTGTCTAAAGCCTAGATGCCACTCTAGAAAGACCCAGGGGCAGAAACAATTAATTCCTATTATTCCACCTCTAGGGAATAGAACCGAAAAATCCTCGCTCAATTGCACCCAGGCTAAGAAACCTAGTATTAGGAAGTGATACTCCCACTTACGTTTCATTAAAATTAATGTGTCAGTAAAAGACATATTGCACACCAGGAGGGAACCTTGGCTCCCTGGCTGCCACCCCTGCTCCGGTCACCAACCCTCCCCTGGCCTCCTGTCCCCGCACCCCCCAACGGGGGTCCTCGGGGCTGCTTCCAGACCATGCTCCCTCTGCCCACCCAGAAACTCCGCCTGGAATCCCGGGTCATCCGACTGTACCATCCATGGACCGTCTTGCTGCAAACACCCCAGCCGTGTCCTCCCTCCCTCCCTCCTTGAAGGTTTGGCCCCCAGCTCACTGCCATTCTCTCTAACCCCACTCCTTCACTCTATTCCATCCAAGACCCGCTCCCAAAACTCCTTGACGACTCCCCTCCACCTCCCTCAGTCACTCGCTCCCTGTGGTCAGCTCCTAGACACTATCGCCACCCCTAACTTCGACCTCTCCGTAATCTGATCTTCAAGCACCTACCCACCATCTTCCCTGCTCAGCACTGCCCTGCCCCCAACAATCTGTTGCACCGCCACCCACCCATGGAGGGACCCACACTAAAGACCCAGACTCATTTCCATGGCCCTCCAGACCCTGCCTGATCTGGCCCCTGCCTGCCTCTCTGGCACCATCTCCCGCCCCCTCCACCTCCCTGTCTCTCACTGCCTTCCAGCCCCCTGACCTTTCTGCAATGCTTCCAACACACCAAGTCCATTCCTACCTCAGGGCCTTTGCACTTGCTCTCTCCTCCGCCTGGACAGTCTTATCCCTGGGCATCCCCAGGACTCTTCCTTCGCCTCCTTTAAAAGTACCTCTGCTCGCCCTGGCTGGTGTAGCTCAGTGGACTGAGAGCAGGCTGGGAACCAAAGTGTCCCAGGTTCGATTCCCAGCCAGGGTACATTCCTGGGTTGCAGGCCATAACCCCCAGCAACCGCACATTGATGTTTCTCTCTCTCTCTCTCTCTCTCTCTCTCTCCCTCCCTCCCTTCTCTCTCTAAAAATAAATAAATAAAATCTTAAAAAAAAAAAGTACCTCTGCTCAAAAGTATCTTTCTTCAAAAGTGCCTTCCCACTGAGGCCCTCGATAACCTCTCCAGTTAAAATTTCAACCTGCCCACCCACCCACTCACCCACAGATATGTGTCCTCCCCTACCATATTTTTTCCAGGCACCTATCACTTTCTAGCACCTCGTGTAGCTTACTATTTTGTGGATAGTCTGTTCCTTCTGGCTGGGATGAGAACAGATTTTTACCTGTTTTGTTCAGTGCTCTATTCTTAGTACCTAGAACAGTGACCGGCACATAGTGACCACCCAATAGACGTTTTTCTGCATAAATGAAGGGAAATGGACTGCAAATTTGAAATAATAAATAATTAAAGAATGGCCCTACTCGGTGTGGCTCCGTGGATTGAGTGCTGGCCTGTGAACCAAAGGGTCGCTGGTTGGAGGCACAGTCAGGACACCGGGTTGGGAACCAGGTCCCCAGTAGGGGGCACCCAAGAGGCAACCACACGTTGATGTTTCCCTCTCTTTCTCCTTTCCCCTCTCTAAAAATAAATAAAACCTTTAAAATTTTTTAAAAAATAAAATGATCAAGTCACCTACATAAACCTTTCCAGAAGGTAAGTATTCATGTCCTCATTATTTACTGAGCACCTACCATGTGCCCGAGGACACGAGCCGACAACTACAACGCGGTGCGGACCTGCAAAGGCGGAAAGGCGCTGGGGTCTCGCTGACGCATGCGCAGAGCTCAGAGCAGACGGACGTCAGGAGGAAGGGAGAGATTCACCTTAGGGCGGACTGGGGGCCTGCAAAAAATATCTAACGATCTAACAAAGGTCACCAGTTATCGGCCACAGAAAAGCAACCAAGTACACATCGAGGGGATGTGTCTCAGGGAAAAGAGTGCAGCTTCTAACATAAGCTGTTAAAACAAATCAAAGGGTTTTATGGTATATTTTTCAAATCAGACAAACTTCTATTGTCAGATTATGGATTCTTATCTATTAACACTTCTAATGATACTCGTTTTTATAGTTTTAAGCAAATTACAAATATCAACCGCAATGTTAAGAGTCTGTCAAGGAATTGCTTTATTAACACGAACTATTAATACATACACACAAACTGGAAAGCACTAAGAAACTAAACCTCTACGTCATAGCACACGGGCGGCAGTTCAACGTCCAGAGTCGACAGAATGCTTGAGGGAGACTGCAGCGGATCTAGAAAAGAGGAATTTCTTCTTCAGTGTCTGCAAACCCTTGATTCACTGCCCACCCCCACACAGACATTAGCTGTCATTTTTAATCATCAGTTGTTTTTCCCTTATCTGATGAATCCCTGCCCCACCTACACACCAGTAAGAGCCAACAATACCACTAATGTAAACTACAAACTTTAAATTATGAAACAGTGGAAGTTATCTCATCAGAACAAACAGAAAACACTGATGAGGGCCTCTCAGCACCACCTCGAACCAGACCTCAAACACCGTACAGTAAGGTTTTGTCATTCTGTGCTGTTGTATAGATGCCTTGATCCTGAACAAGCTCTGGATGTGACTTGGAATTCCCCTTTCAAGCAAGTTTATTATACCTCAACCTGTAACCTATGAAGCTACATGCTAAGTTCCACCTCGTTTTGCTGGAGCTAAGGCTGTCTGGGTTCCAGAATGACTTGATTTCACCCGGGCATTTGGAGCCAAAAAGCAGTACCAACTGAGAATAGTGTTTACTGTTCCGAAACCTCATCCTGAAGTTTGAAGGACAGAACTCGCTGGCAGGCCAACCTTGCACAGAGCCGTCCCCAGGGTGATGCACGTGTCCTGGCGCTGACTGCTCTCGGCCCTGCCAGAAGGGCCCTTGTGCACTTACCGGACGCCCACGGTGGAGAGGGCATCTTCAGAGGCGAAGGGGGGCCGAAGTGTAGCAGCCGTTCGAGTTTCCTCTCCTCCTCGAGGATCATGAGAGGCACTCCGCTCAAGGGCAGCTGGGCGATCTGGTGCTCTTCAGGCAGGTCGAAGCTCTCAAAGTCTGCCACGCACAGAAGGGATTTTGTCAGGACAGCAGTTCTCAGTCTGGTCGGTGGACTCCCGGGAGCCTGAGCCCCCGTCAGCGGGCCCACGAGGTCAAAACTGTTTCTCTAGTAACATTAACACCGTTTCCCACTGTGCTGACATGAGCAGCGACGGCACAGAAGCAACGGTGGGTAAAGCAGCGTGCCTTAGCACAGATCACGGCAAGGGGCAATACGCTGTGCTCCTCCCTACCATTCGCCTGCAGTAAAAAAATGCCAGTTTTGCCCTGACTAGCATGGCTCAGTGGATTGAGTATCAGCCTCTGAACCAAAGGGTTGCCAGTTCGATTCCCAGTCAGGGCACATGTGTGGGTTTCAGACCAGGCCCCCAGTAGCGGGTGCACAAGAGGCAACCACACACTGATGTTTCTCTCCCTCGCTTTCTCCCCCCTTTCTCTCTCTCTAAAGATGAATAAATAAAATCTCTTTAAAAAATGCTAGTTTTAAGCACAGTGAAAAGCATTTATTTTTTTAGCTCTTAATCTTTCAGGGTGTATCTCTGTAATATTCAGTATAAGAAAGTAAGTGTGCCAGAAAGCACTCTGCTGCACACTAAGGTATGATGGTGATCTCAAAGAAAAAGGGTTTGGACGACTGCCTGATTTGCAAGCTAAACTAGAGGCCTTTTTCCCAGCGCAATTCAGCCGAAAGAACTGAAAGACAAACTGGGGTCACTCAGAGTCAGATGAGGGTTGCCCATTTTCTCAGAGGAAAGAAAGAAGTCTATCCCTTCGGGGAAAACAGTGTGTGTTGCCAATGATAAAATGCACAATTTCAAGAAAAATTGTGCATTTCTAGAATGCACAATTTCTAGAACTTTGGAAAACTTATCTACGGTCATTAGTTTGACAGCTGCATCATACTTAAGACTTTTCTGAAAAGATCGGTGATCAAAGAACCGCTTTTGCTGCAGCATAATGAAGCATTTCAATATGTGGTGAATCTGCTTTTCTCAAGAAACCAGTATTCCTCAATGACCAGTGCATGGTGAACGAAAGGATAAAATACATTGAAGTTCACAGGAGACCCAGTCATTTTACTGCCACAGCACAAAATGTTCAGTGCCATGGTTTCAGATTCCATGCTGTCCGTTCAGAAACAGCCACGGATTGAATTTTAATGTAGTATCTAAGAAAACTACACTTATCGGAAAAGACTACTAAACGCTTCCTCCTTTCTGAACTAGATACCTGCATGAGGCCAGATTTTCTGCGTGTACTTTAACTGAAACAGATGCGACGCACTGAACGCAGACGTCAGAGGAGAACCCAGCTGTCTCAGATTAAGCCAAATAAAGCAAATTTTCAAAAATATAAAGACATGCCAATCTTTTCAATAAGCTTTTTCTGTTTTGGAAAAGTTATTTTATAAAGTTATTTATATGAACACAATATGTTTATTATTTTTTAACCAATTAATAATTTTAAATATCTCCATTTTAATTTCTAACACAGGAAATATAAACAAAACATACAACGGGAGTCCTCCTTCATTTTTAAGTGTGGAAAAGAGTGATTGAACAAAAATTTGAGAACCACCGTCTGTGTTATTTAAAACTGGTTTTTCTTGACAGTAACAAAATAGGATTTAAATACTGAATCTTTCCTCTTTACGAGGAGGTTAACCATTTTCCCAGAAGATAAGAACAAAAAGAGTTAAAGCATTGTCCAGATACGCCAGCAAGCGTGAAAGTTCTCTGAAGCCTAAATACTAGGAACGTATCTGATCCTTCTGAAGCCTGGTAAAGCCCAGAGGTCAAAAGAAAACCGAATGGCAGAGACTACTTCATTTACAACACGGGATTCGAAGGAAACCAGAAACAGACAAAAGACTCAGGAGGAAGCAAGTCTGAGACATAAAAGGGCTAATTTCCTTTATGCACTAAGATCTCTTAAAAACAGTCACATTATCAAAGGAAAACAAAGATCCAGATCGAAGTTAAACTAACCACAAGTGGCCAATTATCAAACGTGCTCTCACTTGGGCACACACACCCCCCAATTTAAAGCAGGCACCCACTGTGTTTCTGATAAAGATTAGAGTTTTCAAATAGCTGCAGCTAGAGAGCAGGGGGGGAAGCAGGAGGTGGCTTCAGTAATTTATGCTCCCATTTTAAAGGACAACTCGGCCATGCCTCTTTCCTGAAACACAGCACTCGGGAGCCCTCCTTCCTGGCCTAAGCCTTCCTCATTTCCTTAACGTCTGAATGGTAACCATTAGCACGGAGGCTCTCAGAGTGTCATCACCCAGCGTCCCTGAAGTTTCCTCACTGGGTATACTCACAAACTCACAACACTGTAACTTCCAGAATACTGAGTGCAGAATTGTCTGCAATGTAGAAGAGCCACAAACAGCCGGGATGTGTGCTAGTACAATGCCAAACGCCCGTTGGGTGAGAGGGCAAAAAACCCAGCTGAGAAAGCGAGAAGGCCCTGCTTGATTTGCTCCCACCGCTTCACCCGTCTCGTCCTCCACTCTGCTTTCGGTTCCCCAGAGCTGCACCAGGCCTTTGGCCCACCTCAGGATCTTTGCACACACTTCTGTGTACAACGAACGCTCTGGCCTTACCCATCCTCCTCTTCACCGACCTGTCTCCTTAGAGCTTTCAAGACTCCACTTTGTGTCACTTTGTGAAAGTTTCCCTGCTGTTCCAGGCTAGGTCCGGTTCCCCCTAACGGGCCCTGTTTTTCTGCCTGCTCACCATCACAGTGAGATGACTTGTTCAGAACTGGACAAATTCAGAGCCTCCAAATCGTGAGCAAATCAGGGCAGGGTCTGGCATACAGTAGCCTCTCCTCAAATATGAGTAAATTAAAGCTAAAAACCTGGTTCTATAATAAAAAACGTTTCAGATACATGTAGCAGGTTGAAGGAGTAAAAAAAATCATGCCTTCACTGGCTATGTGACGTTTTCAGGCGTTGTTTAATTTGCCACAAAGCCCGCTTTCTAACAAACTTACTAGGGCTGTCCACTGCAGACTGACTTGTTCAAGGTTAGTGAGCACATCCTCTCCCCCCTGGGAGGGAAAACGTTCTCCACATCGCTGCCCCAATTCCCCTTCTGACCCAGGATGGTGCCTTACAAATATACCTACTAACAAGTGTGTCTGTTCAAAGCAGCCCAGATTCAGACAGCCTCGTTACAGCTTCGGGTCATGTGTCATATTCGTATCCACAGCAAGTTACAGCTGAAATGGATTCTAAGAGAAATTCAAGGCCCAAGCATTTCTGTAACACCAAAGGATACTACCTAGAGGGTTGAAGGGAAAGAACTTCTCTATTTCTGGATAGGTGTCCTCTGAGGCAGGAGCAGAGTTTTTTCCTTTGACAGTCTTCTCGGTCACCTAAAACAAGCCAAGAAAATAGGAGTCAGTGAGAGGACTTCTTCGAGCTCGGTTGGCTAGAGCATCATACTGATACACGAAGGTTGCGGGTTTGATCTCCAGTCAGGGCACATACAAGAAGCAAGCAGTGAACGCATAAATAAGTGGAACAACAAATCGATGTTTCTCTCTCTTTCTTCCTCTCACTCCCTAAAATCAATAAATTCTTTTTTACAAAAAAAAGATGTGAAGGCTTCACTGCATTCTAAAACTTTTTCAATTTCAAGCTGACTTCAAAGAACCCTGATCCTTATCTCCTTTTTTTATTTATTTTTTTCATCCTTAGTTCTGTGATTACATACAAATACAATTCAACAAGCAATTCTAGTATCGAGGCTCAAAAGTTAAGTCCAAAATTTCAGTATTAGTTCCTGTCAGCCTGAGCCATCAAGAATGCAGAGTGGAGGTAATTAACGCAATCACTCAGCCTAACAGAGGAGGAAAGGACCCTGAGTCGGCCAGAATACAAGCTAATCCTAAATGCCATTTTTGGCTTTTGGAAGTATGATTTTTCCATGTTTCCTTCAATGTTACTTTAATCTATTGCTGTTTCTTAATACACATTAAACAAAAAATCATTCAAATCAAGTGTCAATCCGCACACTCAAGTCATGTTTCTCAGCCTGGGATGCACTGACCTATAATGCTAGCTCACTAGCTAGTACACAAACACAGAGGTTGCGGTGCTAACAAATCAGCACCTAAGTGGGCTGGTGCTTGCTCTGGGAGGTGGGGTGGAGGATGGCAGCACCTGAGCTATTATATGCAAAGCACTTCCTGTATATGTAAGTAGATACAGACATACTTCATTTTATCACATTCACTTTAATGCACTTCATAGTTTTGTTTTAACAATCTGAAAGCGAGACCCTCCAAAAAAAAGGACTTGCTTTATGGCAATACTTGTTTTATGGTGGCCTGTGGCCTGGAACCCAACCTTCAATATCTCTGAGGTAAGTAAGCCTGTACTACCAGCCAATCTGCTTCAAGACATTAAGGGCAGGTGAGGCAAAAATATTCACCAGCTGATTCAGAGGCTTCTGATCTCCGAGTACAGAGGAAGCTCACAAAAACAGTATGATTCTCTTCTGCCAATCTGTTTGCTGGTCTATATTTGCCCTACTCACTGGGAAGAAAGCCAGAGAGGATGCCAAGTCATTTTAAGAGTCAAAGTGCTAAAGTGTTCAAACTTAGTGTCTTTATAGACAATACTTACCTTTTTAGCAGAGAAGGTTGTCTGTTTCTGCTTGAGAGGTCCATTACTCTTCACTGACTTTTCTGAGGCCCTGTTGACAGTTCCCAAAGCCTTTCTGGGAGCCTTAGGTAAAGCTGGTGGAGCATCAAACATTTTGCCAACATGTGTTGTTGAAACCTGAGATCTCCCATCTAAAGCTTTGACTGCTTAAAAAAAAAAAAAAGTAAGATTATTTGGGCAATAACACATCTGTGCAACTTGAGGGCTGACTGTATCAACTTGGCCTAATTCTCACTGCAAACTCAACCCCCATTTTTGACCATGGCATGGCAATTGTCAATTTCATTCAAATACTGAACAGGCAAGACTCATAACAAGCACGTTGTAATGGCAGTACAGGCACACCTCAGAGATATTGCAGGTTCAATTGTAGACCAAGGCAACTGAGCAAGTACAAAGTGAGTCACAATCCTGCTGCTGCTTGGTCTTGCCCTTAATTTGTAAAAAAATGCAACGTCTGCGAAGTGCAATAAAAGGTATGCCTGTATTCGGCAAACTCGACTCCAACTGCCCACAGAAAGTACACTAAATGGCTCCCTAGGCTCCGGGGCACATCCACAATTGATCCACAATACCTGTGTATCTGATTGCAGCCTGTATACTTACAAGGCCGGGACCCCAGCTTCAGCCGGTCCTTAGGAGTAACACGGGTGCCCGGTTCTCCGTTTTCCTTATCCACAAAGATCACAGTAGCCATTCTGTATTAACTAGGGGTGTGAAATACATATTAGACCCTGGGGGTGGGAAAGACCAGAGAATCTAAGGTGTAGCACAGACCGAACTTTACATTAAGCAGAGGGAAGCCCGAGCTTGTGCCAACGGGCACTTAATCCAGCTCTTAACTTTTGAAAGAGGTGCCAGACTCTAAATTCCATAGGAGTTGGCGGTTTGGAGTCTGCAGACACTGGTACTCATCAGAACCGAACGGTCGGGGATCGCGATGCAGCCCAAAGCCGCAGCTCACCCCGACTCGGCAAGCCCAAGCCCCGGGCACGCGGTCCTCGCCCCACCTCCTCCAAATCCCCTGACCCTGACCCACCCACCCACCCCGAGTCCCGGGCCATCGGAGCCGCGCCCCAGATCCCCGGCCCCCCAACGCAGCCCCTTGATACCGGCTCCCAGTTCCCGGCCTCCTGCCCCCAGCCCTCGATATGCCTTTTTCCTGGCCAGAACCCCCATTCCCACCCAACCACTCGCAACCTCTGGAGTCACCCACTTTAGGATCAGCAACCAAATTACCACGCCACAGCCTCCTGCTGTAGCGCCCGGCCCGGCCAGGTGTTTGAAAGACAACTCACATCCCTATTGGCTGATTCGCCCAGGAGGCGGGACCGGAATGGGACGGAGGCTCCCCGAAAGAACCAATGGGAGGAACCTAAACTACTTGGGTTCCGCCCCGAAAATTTTTTCCCTAGAGCCTTATAACCTAGTGCCTAGATTATAGCTTGTGTCTTTGGGAGCGGGGGAGCGGGGGGCGGTAATCAAACCTCCTGACACCTTAAAAATTAACTTTTAGGGTTTTTTTTTTTTAATTTGCTCCCCACACAGGTAGCAGAGGAGTGAATATGGTCTACAATTACAAATAATTGTGATGATGATTATGATATCAGGATACAGTTTTTTTTTCTCCTATGACACTTGAGGGGCTAACACGTTCTTAAATGAAATGATTGTGAGGTTCAAAAAAGTAATTGGTAACAGAACTGTTTTCCTAAAGTCTTCGACTAATCAACTCTTCGTCCAGAGAGTAAATAGACCAGTTGAGATAAAAACAAAGAGGCATCCTGGAATAAAGGAATGGTAGTCTTCAGGAAAGTAACTGAGGAAACATGGATACATTACAGCTGAAAAAATACATCGTCAGGTGGGGGAAACAACCCATATTAAGTTTAAAGGACACTACCAGAGCAGAATGAAAAACTAAGAAAAAACATAAGTACAGATAGATCAAAGATCAATATTTGAGTCATTCTATTATGATTGTAATTAAGAATGGACAGATTAGTCCCTAACTGAAGGCCTTTCCTCAACATTTCAGGCAAGGAGGCTGTTTCTAGTATGGCAACAGGAATCTCTGGCTTAGGAACAAGATGATGATCCTCATGAATACATAATTCAGGCTTCCTTAAAAAGTCTATCATTTAATAGGGACTGGCATAGAAATGGTTCTCAAAATATGGCAGCTCATTGGCCTCCTCCCTGGGACTTCAGGACCAAAACTGATGGAATGATCCATTCGGTGAACAATTACTGAATGCAGGTTAATGCATCAAGAAGAAAGGATCCTAGCTCAAGAAAGTGAAGAGAACAAAACAACCACGCATATCTTTATTACCTCTTCCCTGTCCTTTTTCTTTTAATCCCTTGTTTTTAATCCCCCTCCCCTTATTTTTCCCTTGTACCACCTTCTACATGTCTCAGCTCCATATCATAGCATGGGCACACAAAAGTGTTCATTCTTGAAACCAAATCTGTGCAACACCTACAACTTCCAAGTGGGGATCCTCTATCTCCTAAGGTTTTGGGCTGCAAGGTTTATACCTCCCTAGGGGTAAGTCTTCCCCTTACCAACAGGGAGCACTGTCTCCCAAGGTCATTCAGTAACTGAAAATGCCATAATCACCTCCCCGCTGAGTGACCATTGTTTTCTTATTAATGATGCTTCAGACCTACTTTGTTCTTCCAAAAACAATTAGTGGGGTACCCAATTGTTACATCACCCTCCCTTCACAAGGGCACGCAGATCCTAATCAACCCCAATGTATCCTAATCCCGATTTACAAACTCCGACCCATCCAGAACTGCTTCCTTAAATCCTCTTCAGAATCAATCCTCCAGGGAGGAACCCAAACTTTACAAAAGATTCTACCCTCTTGTCCAGCACATTTTATGATTCCTCTGGGAGAGGAGCTTGTGCCTGGTGGTTTGAACTTAATACACCTCAGCACTTCCAAGCAATTTCAGTAATTGTTTTAAAGAGATAAAAACTAAGTGTGGGTGATTCACAGACTACTCACTTTCAGGCTATTCTCTGACACTTTATTCCTTTATCTATTGCCCTGTAGAATCAAAATTAATATTTATATTCCTAAACTCTAGGCACTGCAAATTCTTGATAAGAAAAAAATAGACATTAAAATAGGCTATCTTATTGAGGCAAAAATGTTTTAGCTATTTTCACTTTTATGTTTTAAAAGGAATACATGTTATTTTTACACAAGTTTTTAAAATGACCAGAATAGGTGGGACTAAAAATGAAAATTCAGCTGAGTAAATGTGAAGATCTAATTGGCTTTATTTACTGATTCATGAATCGGGTGGCATCCCACCTAACAACTACACCAGCATTCAAAAGGTTTATATAGGAAGAAGGATGGGGCAATGGAGATATTAACAAAAGAGAAGAATTATTTGGGGGCCAAGACATCTTTTGAGGGGGTTGCTAGAGGAAGAAGGGGAAGGTATTTATCAAGCAGACACATTCTTCTTTCCGTGGGGGTAACGAGTGAAGCATGTCCATGTGGCAGCTAACCTTACTGGGACTTGAGAAAGGAAAATGTGTCTAAACTGCTGCTGGAACTTGATCAGTAACCAAGGCAACACAGTAAATTCCTCACCAAGACTTCCCTGGGACTAGCCACATATATTTTCCAATAGCTCTGATTAAAAAGATAAATGATTAATCCCTGGCTGGCATAGCTCAGTGGATTGAGCGCAGACTGCGAACCAAAGCATCGCAGGTTCGATTCCCAGTCAGAGCACATGCCTGGGTTGCAGGCCACAGCCCCCAGCAACTGCACATTGATGTTTCTCTCTCTCTTTCTCCCTCCCTTCCTTCTCTAAAAATAAATAAATAAAATCTTTTTTTAAAAAGGAAGAAAGCTTTCATGGAATGGATTGTATTAAAAAAAAAGATAAATGATTATAGAAGGCACTCAGTGCCTGTTCTTTCTACATCGTAAAAATGTGTAAAAATAATTGCTTTGAGAACCCTTCCTACAACTCAGGACTCCAGGTGCTTGACGGCCCTGCCTTATCTGCATATTCTCTCCACCTGACATAAACCTACTAATCCTTGAATATATATAACTAACTAAAACAGCTTATGCACAGCTGTATTTTTCTTTGTCCTCCTACTTATATAAACATCCCTGAACTCTGCTCTCACACAATGTCTTCAGATGGGCCCAAATAAATCTCTCTTCTTAAATTTACAAAGATTCAAGTCCTCTTTCCTTGATATGCTTCATTAGAAAATTCCAGACTGGGTGATTCGATTATATTTCTGGGATTGGTTGCAACTGCAATTAAATCCAGGTTGGGGGTAGGCAGCAGCGAACAAGGTAGGAGGAGGTAGAGAGTTATAGGTGAGACAGGTGAAGCTGGAGGGCCCCGGAAAATGGGCTTAAGTTACTAATTCTTAGGTACAACCTCATAGGCGAGATGAATGCCAGGTTGAGGAGGGAACGGGGAACGGGTACCTTGAAGGAAGCCAACATCCTAAGCTTCAGACATCGTACTTAGGCCAGTCAGGCCAGAACTGCGTCGTCAGTGGTTTTTAAAGCAAAAGTAAAGTGGTTTTAAAAGTAAAAGGTATGTCACTAGAGCAGCCCTACACAGCATGATACCTATTAGTTGCCTGTGGCTCTTAAGCACTTGAAATGTGGCAAGTCTGAGCACGTGTGATGTCCCTAACAGATTTTAAACTTTACTTTTTTCTTATGGCGAATTAATATGCTGGATATATTGGGTTAAATAAAATATTGCAAAAGTAATCTTACCTGTTTCTATTGTCATAATATGGTTACTGGACTATTTTAAATGACACCTACGGCTGACATTATGTTTCTCTTGGACGGCGTTGCTTTGGAGTTTTTAACCTCGGGTAATGGGACGTGATACGCACAAATACGGGTTTTACAGAGTACTCATTTGAGAGTCCGAAGAGTACAAAAGCTCGAGATCTCGCGAGACCGACGTCTCGGGATCTTGGGACCCAAAGAGTTGTTAATGCGCATGTGTCCCGCGGTGGCTACCGGGAAGCGCTGAGTACAGGAAGTAAACATAGACTTACTGGCTTCGTTTCTATCCATCCAGTGGTTTGGGGGTCCCCTGCGACGGGACCGGGTGAGTAATTATTTTGAGAATTTGGGTGGGGAGAGTAGTGTGGCGAACGAGAGCGGGGAGGGTGCGGGAGGTGGGACAGTGCTGAGGAGGTGGCGCCAGCGGGGTGGTGTAAATGGCGGGGAAGGTTTAGCTCGAGAACTCCGGAAAATAGGCCGGAAGTTTCTAATTCTTCAGATATACCTTCAGGGGGATGAGGAACACCAGGTGGAGGAGGGAGCAGGGAACGAGCACCGAGAAGGTAGCCGCTGTTCTAAGCTTTACACGTGGTATCGTACTTCGGCCCAATCAGACCAGGACTGTTGTTTTTAGTAGTTTTTAAAGAAAAAAATATGTCATTGGAGCTGCACTGCCCAGTGGGATAGCTATTATTTACGTGTATCTTAAGCACTTGAAATGTGGCTAGTCTGAGCAAGTGTAACATCACCATCAGATTTTTAAAAGTTTTCTTTTATGGCGACATAATATGCTGGAAATACTGGGCTAAAGTATTGTAAAAGTAATTTTACCTGTTTCTTTGTATTGTCGAAATATGACTACTGGAATATTTAAAATGGCATGTAGTTGGAAAAAGGAGTAATACTAAGGTAGTAGCTTTGAGAAAAGGATTAGATGAATATGAGTGAAATTCAGAAGGTGCACATAATTTTTAATAATGAAATAGATGTGGGGATTAGCTGGAACGCCTAAGTAAAGGGATGAATGATGGTGTTTTTCATTAAGAGAAGAAACTGAAAGGAGAGTAGATTTTGTAGAGGAGATCATGAGTTTGAATTAAAATTTGTTGAGGTTAGGTGTCTCTGAGACCTCTAAGTGGAGATGCTGTGAAGTAAGCAATTGTATGTATCAGAAGCTCAGGTAAAAGGCCTGGAATGGAGAAATAAATTGGAGCCAACAGTGGTGTACTGTGGCTACTAAAGTCGTGGAAATGGATGAGCTTGTCCTACTAGTGGTGTTCAGGGTGATGAAAGAGGCTATAGGACTGAGCCTTGCAGAATCCAAAATTAACTAACTAGACAGAAATGGATAAACCTGCAAAGGAAACAAGAGGAGCAGTGAGAGGGGTACAAGAAGAACCAGAAGAATACAGGGTCCCCTAAGCTGAGAGATAAGAAGGTAGCAAAGAGAGAGGGAACAGCACTGAAAAGAATGGCCATTGAGAACTTAGTGGTAACTTTTCGGGGTGGTAAGGGTTGGAAGCTAAATTAGAGTGATTAAAGAGAGAAGTAGCTGAGGATGAAATAGAGGTAATAAATACAGATAACTCTTAGGGCATTCAGTATTTAAGGATAACACAGATCAGACCCTGTTTACTTATTAAGGGTTAGTGTGGTAGGAAAGTTTAACATTTACATACAGAGGAATTTGGAAATGTACATGAGAGAATCTTGAGACATTTTAAATATGTATATATGTTCTTCATTTGTAAATTAGAATTGAGGGAGTAACTACAATAGTAGAGAATTTTTATTTAGGGGAAAGAGAACCTTTCCTCACAGATACTATGAAAGAATAAGAACATATGAGACAGTATTTATTACCCACAGTATGTGTCATTAGAAGGTAATCTTGATAGATGAACTTGTGAAGGCCTATTTACACTAATAGAGATTTCTTCCTTTTCACAGAGGAGGCCAGGTAACAATGTCGGCTACTGTTGTGGATACAGCTAATGCTGCCCCCCTGTCGGGGTCCAAAGAAATGAGTTTGGAGGAGCCAAAGAAGATGACCAGAGAGGACTGGAGAAAGAAGAAGGAGCTAGAAGAACAGCGAAAACTGGGTAATGCTCCTGCAGAAGTTGATGAAGAAGGAAAGTAAGTAATTTTTTGCATTATCTGTTCATTCAAAATTCAAATTCATGTCTAATTTATCAGTTCCTCATTCTTTGACAGGTTATCTTTACCATATACATCATGTTTGTTTTATTTATTTTATCAAACTCATTTGCACAGTTTAGTAATCAAGTAATATTGGAGGACTTATAATGAACACTATAGTCCCTTTCAACCCTTCCTACTCCCCGTCCCGCTGCAGAAGCTGACTACTTACAAACCTTTATATTTTTTAGTTTTTCTGGCTGTTACCTCCACATGTCTAAATAATACACTTAATCCATTATTTTAATCAACTTGAAGACATTACTATTTACCTCTTGCTCTGATATAAGATTTATCTCATTAAAATACATCTCTCTTCCTCCTTCAGTTATATCACTATTCTTAGTTTCTTTGTGGGCAATTTTCTCACTCTACTTTAAATCACTATTTTTAATTGTATTTTTTTTTATTATATTACAGAGATATCAAGCGTATCCTCTCCTCCCCCCATTGCAGTATCTCTATTCTCAGATTCTGTATAGACTACCTTCAGTAATTGTAATATCAGTTACTTTTTTAACTTTATTCTTTAAAAAAATTTTATTACAGAGACATCAACCCTCATATTCCTCAGTATATTTCTTCAGTGCCATGGTATATTGATCCATCCAAAAGACCTACTTTAAAGCACCAGAGACCACAGCCCGAAAAACAAAGGCAGTACAGCTCGTCTGGAGAGTGGTACAAGAGGGGCGTGAAGGAGGTGTGTAGGCACCCTGCACCTAGCCGTGTGTAAATGGAGATTTTATTTTAAAAACTTAAAGTAACAACCTTTAGTACAATACTGTATAAAGGAGAAATGGGTTACATAACTTTTTACCTGGTATTAAAATTCACAGTCCACATGACATTAGCTCCTGTATTTTGTTCATAAATTTTATATTGCTGAAGTCCTTCAACTTTCTCATTTATAAAAGAGTAGAGACTCACTGGTTATCCTTTTAACTAATAAATCATTTCATTAGACAATATAATGAGAGCCAATATTACTTTCAACTTATTCAGATACATAAAACATGTTCTTTGTTTTTCTTCTTGTTCACGTGCAGAATTCCATAGCTACTAAGTACCGCAAAGGAGCATGTGAAAACTGCGGGGCCATGACACACAAGAAGAAGGACTGCTTCGAGGTGAGCGCACCCTTGGGAGTCCAGGAAACTGCAGTCAGTGCCTTAACTTCTGCACTCCTCGTCAGAGCGCTTCATTCCTTTTTTCTGGAATTACTTATTCTTCACTACCAAACAAAAATTAGTTCGCATGAAAGTAATCTTAATTCAGCATCGTTAGATTTTTCTGCTGGAAGACTAACTGGTGGATTTATGAAAGGGACTGTCAAGTGTCATGGTGTGTTCACACCTGCTCTGTAAACATGTGAAGCTTGCCTCTGGGCTGCAGGCACTCAGGGAGAGGCTTAATCTTACCCTGTTTTCCAGAGACCTCGGCGTGTTGGAGCAAAGTTTACAGGGGTTAACATAGCTCCGGACGAACACATGCAGCCTCAGCTGACGTTTGACTACGACGGCAAGAGGGATCGGTGGAATGGCTACAATCCGGAAGAACACATGAAAATTGTAGAGGAATATGCCAAAGTTGATCTGGTGAGCAAAATTCCGGCTTTCCTGGTGTTCTTAACGAGTGTACAGTTTGCTCTGTCTCTAATTTAGCAGCTCCATTTTTTGAGTCTTCAAGTTTAAAAATGGTGGCATTATTATGTAAGCCTCATTGAATAATGATCATACACAGTGTGCTAGCCCTGTTTGGCAGCAATTTCTTTTTATTTGATTCTCTCTCTTTTTTTTTTTTTTTTGAGAGAGGAAGGGAAGGAGGAAGAGAAACATCATGTGTGGTTGCCTCTCACATGGCCCCCACTGGGGACCTGGCCTGCAACCCAGGCATGTGCCCTGAGTGGGAATTGAACTGGCAATCCTTTGTTTTGCAGCCCACGCTCAATCCTCTGAGTTACACCAACCAGGGCTATTTGATTCTTGTGTTGTCCTTTACTCTCTGACTTAGGTTGCAAAAAAATTTGGAAGTGTGAGAACAGATTATAGTGTCCAAAGTTTTCAGCTTTTTAAGTTTATAAAATTAGTTCCCAGACTGTATGTCGCCCGTGGGCCTACTTTACAGTTGTCTCAGAGCATTTGAGGGTGGTAGAAGGGGGCCAGGAAACTTGTTTCAGAAAATTGAGTTTTACTTTAATTCAGCCTCAGTTTTTTCTGTTATGTTTTCACCTCCTCACCCCTATTTAAAACCATAGTCACACTGCTTTTTTTATTTCTCTAAACGGAGTTGACATTTAAAAATCATGAGATTTTACATAATCTAAATTTTATCTTCTCATGAACAGTGAAATATATGGTAATACGGGGCCAGCCTGACGAGATTCAGCCATCTGGAGGCAGGTGGCTGCCCGTTTCGGATGGGGCTTGCTCTCCGCAGTTCACCACAGGTGCCCTCTGGCTCGGCTTCCATTCGCGCCTGCTTCAAACGGGCGTTTGTAGCTGCTGTTCCTTACGGAGCATAGGTCTAGAGCTCTGGGAAATCACAACGAGATGACCTTGTCCACCGACCTTTTCTGAAAACAATAGACTTAGTCCTCTTAAATATATTACAAAAATTAAATATTCATTTGAGTATTGTAAGTAAATTGCAAATGTTTTGTTTTGTTTTTTGGTTAGGCAAAACGAACACTGAAAGCCCAGAAGCTCCAAGAAGAATTAGCCTCGGGAAAATTAGTGGAACAGGCTGTAAGTAATAAAAAATGATCAGTAAAAAAGTTTCATATCTTAGTAAATGAAAATTGAAACAAGAATTTATTTTATGTATTTTTTGCTATTGAGGGAGAATAATAAAACTGGTACTTTTACAGTATTCAGGCAAATATAAATTGATATAATCATTTTGGAAAGAATATTGCCATAAAATATTTGTATATCTTTTCTGAAATTAAATTAGCAGATTCTCCAGGCTAAAGAATTTCCTAATATTAGTAAAAATTATTGTACACAAAGATGTTCATCATAGAATGTTTTTCATTGGCAAGAAATGGAAATGGTTTAAATTTCTGGAGTTAGGTAATTGGTGAAGTAAGCTGTCCTGCAAGCTAACATTTTAGCACATAAATTTTAGCACTAAAATTAATAGCACAAGCTAACAGAAGCTGAAATCCAGCTTTGCCACCTGTCTAACCGGGTGGTCCTAGAAGGATTAATTTGCCTCTCTGAGCCTCAGTTTATCATCCCTAAAGTAGGCTACCCCCAGGGGGCTTAGCATACATACACATAGTAAACATTTAGTATTAGTAGCTATTGTTGTGATTATTTTGACCAACTTTGGAAAAAGAAAAATGGCCTGTTTCTTTTAATCTAACATATTCTGTTTGTCATAAAAATAGCATAATTTTCCCAGTAAGCATCCTTAAATGTATGTAGAGCACTGATAATTTTTGCCACTTGGGAACTTTGGTGTTAAGGTTCACTGCATAAGGTAGAGCAGTCTCTGTTACAGAGATTTAGCTATCTGTGTAACAATGCAGTTTGTTGAACTTGCCACTTGTGGGAACTCCCAGATATTTTCTTTAATATTTCTGATTTTGAAAGTCATACATATTTAGTGAAATAAAAATAAAAATTAAAAGAATAAATATTCCCTTTGTTAACTACTAACATTTCGAAGTAGGTCTTTCTAGGTCCCAAGCCACATCCCCCACACACGTTGTATATGTGTGTAACTATAATAATAACGTTGTTAATGTGGGTTTATCTTCACATACTCATGTATCACCTGCTACTTCAGTGAAACAATACATAGTACAATGACGACTTGTCTTCTCTGTCTCAAAGTGGAAAACAATGTAAGATGCACAGCAAAAAGTCTCTCCCCCGTCTCCATCCACCTTGTCTCTAACCCTCATCCCCCCATAACCTTTTATATTTTTCTTGTGGATTCTTTCAGAGTTTCTTAAGTAAATACAAACAAGTACAAACATATAATGAATGTTGTTTCCCCCTTTTGCCCACCCCCTTTTTTTAAAGATTTTATTTTTTAGAGAGAAGGAGAGGGAAAGAGAAAGAGAGGAAGAGAAACATTGATGTGTGAGAGAAACATGTATCAATTAGTTCCCTCTTATATGCTCCCAGCGGGGACCTGGCCCCCAACCCAGGCATGTGCCCTGACTGAGAATCAAACCAATGGCCTCTCGGTTCGCAGGCTGGTGCTCAGTCCACTCAGCCACACCAGCCAGGGCTATCTTAACTTTTTTTAAAGTGTTAAATAATAAATAGGTTTAGTATAATGAAATAATTCTTTTCCTTCTCTCATGCAGAATTCTCCAAAACACCAGTGGGGAGAAGAGGAACCAAATTCTCAAATGGTAATGAATATTTGCCCTATCTGGGTATATGTTAAACTTTTCAATTTCTGATGGCTAATACAATAATGATATAATTATTACTTATATAATTAGAAATAATAACAGCTTTAAAGAACAAAAGTGAATAAGGGTATGGTTGAAAGGAAAACAACTGAATGCTATTTTTCTTATTTTACTATTTTTTTTTCCTTTCCCTCCTTCAGGAAAAAGATCATAATAGTGAAGATGAGGATGAAGATAAATATGCAGATGATATTGACATGCCCGGACAAAACTTTGACTCAAAGAGACGGATTACTGTTCGGAATCTTAGGATTCGTGAAGATATTGCAAAAGTAAGCCTGAACAATTTAATGTACACATTTAAAAAATGTTTGTCTTCCCAGCCTAAAATGTACCTACTCTTCTGATATCTGGGCATTATACGAGTAATGTAGTCAGTCATTCCAAAATTAGGTATCATTCTGTTTTGTTGTTGTTGTTGTTGTTGTTCATCTGTGCCCCAGAGTGCATTCACACACAGAATTGATTGTGATCAACTTCTGGTCTGCTGAAATTCTTTTGTTGGAAGTAAACAGTAATACAGTTTTTAAACATTTTTCTATTCTAGTATTTGCGGAATTTAGATCCAAATTCTGCTTACTATGACCCCAAAACGAGAGCGATGAGGGAGAATCCTTATGCCAATGCAGGGAAGAATCCAGATGAGTAAGTATCAACTTAAATGTACAGATTTCAAGATGGAGGGGTGAGGGGGTTGCTTTTAATTGTAAAATTGAATCTATGTTAAAATGAATATCATCTGTGGTTGGGTCAGAAGGAATTGACTTTTCTTAAATCAGTATCTGAAACAGTTTTTTTTCTTCAATTTGTATTTGCAGAGTGAGCTATGCGGGAGATAACTTTGTTAGATACACAGGTGATACCATTTCAATGGCTCAGACACAGTGTAAGTGTTTGCTGTATTGTCAAGGCATTTCCTATCAGCTCATAAGACATTTGGGGGCATTTAAAACACCATGTGGCTGACAGCTTATGAAGATGTTTTGAATTGCCCTAGTGTTTGCATGGGAAGCCTATGACAAGGGGTCTGAAGTGCATCTGCAGGCCGATCCTACCAAACTAGAGCTGCTATACAAGTCCTTCAAAGTCAAAAAAGAAGATTTCAAAGAACAGCAGAAAGAGAGCATCCTGGAAAAGGTAATTTTGACAAAAATGCTAAAGAACGTTTCTTAAAGAGAAGGTACTACTTAATAAGCATTTGATGTACACTTGAAATACTATACGAAGAGAGTCCCTTTTAATCCATCAGGAATAGTCCTTTCTTTCAGCTGACTTCATTACTTGGCAGACGGTATTAGCATAGCTGTATCCCTGAGTTTTGTAGCAAACACACCAACCCAAAACTTCACAACTTAAATGAACACTTATTTCTTCTCATTCTGTACTGGTCTGGGCCTGCTCATCTGCGGATGGATGGTCTAGGATGGCCTCACTCTGGTCCCTTAACAGCTGGCAGGCAGGTTGTCCGAAGAGAGCCTTACCTGGAACAGTTCGCTCTGCCCCTCCTGGGCTATCATCCTGAGTAGGCTAGTCCAGCTTCTTTCCGTGGCATTCTCAGGACACCAGAGATAGTAGCAAAACGTGTGTGCCAGTGCACGAGTGCTTTCCAGGCCTTTGTGCACATCACATGTGCAGGTTTCCCATAGGCCACAACAATTGACGTGGCCAAGCCCGGATTCAAGGAGTGGAGAAACAGACTCAGTCTCTTCAGGGCAGGAGCATCAAAGTCCTGGCAAATGGGCATGTGTACAGGACAGAGGAATGTAGGGCCACATCCAGCAGAAAAATAGCAACTGAGACATCTTGTATTTGTCTATGAAAATTTGGTGGCATTTGTTCCACTGTGTTTTGCATAACAGGGCCCATAAAAAAATATCCCTATAATCTTTCTGATTAGAAATAAACCCTTCAGTAAGGAGTCAAATGCAACTTTATATCATAAAGTGTATTTAATAATGTTCAATGTCCTTTTAGTATGGTGGCCAAGAACATTTGGATGCCCCTCCAGCTGAGCTGCTTTTAGCTCAGACAGAAGACTACGTGGAGTATTCACGACACGGGACAGTCATCAAAGGACAGGAGCGGGCTGTGGCCTGCTCCAAGTACGAGGAGGACGTGAAGATCCACAATCACACAGTAAGTGCTGCACCAGACCCGTTCTGTGTCCTTGTCAGCACCCTGCGCTGGGTCGTGTCTTTATATTACAGCTTCATGACTGAATCACTCCTGTGTGTTTGGGGTTTTTTTACATTTTAAGTTTGCTTTGTGAATTTTTCCAAAAATAGAAAAAAATGTAAAAGAATACTAGTCTGTTCACCCATATACCCACCACTAGGTTCAGAACTTAAAATTAAAGATAGTCTTTTTTATAGCCATAGTACCAATTCAGAAAATTGGCTTTAGCTCCTTAATATCATCTGATCTCTTACCCTTAATTCACATTTGCCAAAATGTACTTCAAAATGCTTTTAAATAGTTCTTTAGAGGGTTGTTTGTTTGTTTGTTTTGAGTCAGAATCTAATCAAAGTTTATTTTGATTGTTATTTGGTTGTAATGTCCTTTTTTTCTAGAGTGTATCTCTCTTTTTTCATGACAGTGACTATTTACTAGATCAGGCCATTTACCTTGTAAACTGTCTCATTCTACAGTTGACTGCTTCCCAGTGATATAAATAACTTCCCTCTATTCTCTGTATTTCCTATAAATAGGAATTCACATTTAAAGGCTTTATTAGGTACGTTAAGTGTTCTGACAAGAACACTTCACAGCTGATGTAGAGTGCTTCATATTGCATCACATCATAAAGCATATAATGTCATTTGCTGTACTTTTAAAACACCCAGACTACAGTTGCCTCTCTAAGTTAGGTTAAAAATTTAACTACCTGTGGGAGTCAGGCAAGTAAACATCCATGAGTGAAGTGAGCCAGGCACATTGAACAAAACAAAGAACACAAACCCTGTCCACTAGGAGCATTCACTGTTCATCAGTAGCTAATTCTTGCCAAGCAGGAACATGGGCCCAGAATGTCATAGTCCTTAATTTTTCAAGAGAAGTCACACATCCTAAATTTTTAAATACATCTTGGGAAGACTATAAAACCACTGTACTATAAAATCTGCTTCTCACACTTGAGGTCAGGACCTTTGCTTGTTAGCTAGCTCTGGAATCCTTATAATTTTCCTCCCATGTTACCTTTAAAAGAGCTGTATTTTATACTCCTATCAACAGTATATGAGGTCACTAGTTCAGGTTTTTTTTTTTTTAAGGGTGTGTTTTTTTATTATTATTTTTTAAAGATTTTATTATTTTTAGAGGGGAAGGGAGGGAGAAAGAGTGAGAGAAACATCGATGTGCAACAGATGCATCAGTTGCCTCTCGCACACCCCCAACCAGGGACCTGGCCCACAGCCCAGGCATGTGCCCTTGCTGGGAATCGAATCAGTGACCTTTTGGATTGCAGGCCAGTGCTCAGTCCACTGAGCCACACCAGCCTGGGCTCAGGTTCCATTTTAAGTAACATCCCTTCCTCTCTCTCTCTCTCTCTGCAGCATATCTGGGGATCTTACTGGAAAGAAGGCCGATGGGGATACAAATGCTGTCACTCTTTTATCAAGTATTCCTATTGTACTGGAGAAGCTGGCAAAGAGATCACTGTGAGTAATTGTCCTCCAGTTCTCAGAGCTGTAAAACTGCCAAAGCCTTAAGTCAGAATCAGTATGAAACAAATATCCTCATACTTCACATTTTAACTTTTTTCTTGCATAATTGGTAACTATGATATTCAAGCCCAATTGCATCTATTTTCCCACAGAATTCAGAGGAGTGTATTGTAGATGATGTAGCTGGAGAAGAATCTGTGAAAAAAACCCAAACCCTCATGGAGGTAAGTCCTGAATTTTTAAATACCTGAAAGAGGACTTTAAAACTTGCACTAAAGCTTTGTTTTTGCCTAATAACTTTATGTTTTAATCCTCTCTGTCAGATACATCAGGAAAAACTAAAAGAGGAGAAAAAGAAGAAAAAGAAGAAGAAGAAGAAGCATCGAAAGAGCAGTTCAGATAGTGATGATGAAGAAAAGAAACATGAAAAACTGAAAAAGGTACTTTGTGAAATGTAAAGAATGAAAATGACCACACGTATTCTTTATTGGTAGGGGACCTTAGGAAGTAAATTAGCTAGTGCCATGTCCAAGCTCATTTTAGAAATGAAGTGGGTTCCCGTCACCTCGTATCGGGTCAGGAGTGTGAGTGGAGGTTTTGTGTGTCTTGGTATTGCCTCCTCCCTCAATATTGGACAGATATCACTAATGTACAGGTGAAATATGCCTTGTAAAGCTGTAATTTTAGCATTATTGACATGTTTCCTGGAAAGAACTGCCTTCTAGCTCAATAATCTGCAAGTTTCAAGTCCTTGGGAAAATTCAGAATTACAGTCTCCACCAGAAGCATCACTTGTGGGCTTCTGTCATTCAATTGAACGTCATTCAATTTTTGCTATTAAGTAAAAGCAAATTTTTTTACATTAAAAACCCTTTACTAGAGCAGTTTAAGTCCAAGCAAAATTGAGAGAAGGGCACAACTATTTCCTATATCTCATTTATAGCTTTCCATCTTATCACCATCCCCCACCATTGTGGTACATTTTTAAAACTGATGAACCTGCATTGATGCATCATAATCACCCAACATCTAGTTCACTCTTGTTTTTTAAATTTTTATTTAATTTATTGGGGTGACATTGGTTAATAAAATTATATGTTTCAAGTGTACAATTCTGTAATACATGATCTGTGTATTGTATTGTGTGATAGTTATCCAGAGTCAAGTCTCATTTTGTTACCATTTATCCCCCCTTTCACCCTCTTAAGTAAAAATTCTTTAACATTGAAAATATCATAGAATGATTGGGCTCTATGATAATAATCATATGAGCCAAATAGTGATTAGTTGCAGCTTGATAGTGAAAGGGCTGACTCCCGAGCTCTTCCGGGTAATCTGGGGGTGGGGTGAGGGGGTTTGTTTTGTTTCATTTTTTTAAGATTTTGTTTATTTTTAGAGAGGGGAAGGGAAGGAGAAAGAAAGGGAGAGAAACATCAGTGTGTGTTTGCCTCTTGCATGCCCCCAAATGGGGACCTGGGCTACAACCCAGGTGTGTGCCCTGACTGGGAGTCGAACCAGTGACCTTTTGGTTTGGCACTCAATCCACTGAGCCACGCCAGCCAGGGCGTAATCTAGGTTTTTGATGTAGCGGTTTATATTCAGTGGAGTCTTGTGGTGTTCTGCCACTTCGGAACAAAAGGAACTGGTGTAGAGCCATGGCACTCATGTTTTTTCTCTCACTATAGGCACTGAATGCAGAGGAGGCCCGCCTTCTTCATGTCAAGGAGCTCATGCAGGTCGATGAGAGGAAGCGGCCTTACAATAGCATATATGAAACTCGAGAACCCACGGAGGAGGAGATGGAGGCCTACAGGATGAAGCGGCAGAGGCCCGATGACCCCATGGCCTCTTTCCTTGGGCAGCAGTAAGTCGCCACGGACGGTCACCCACGATAAACACAGCTGATGGCAAATTCTTTCCAGCTTCTTGCCGGTGATTGTAGATGGAGGAGGCAGTGTCTGCTCATCCGCTGCCTGACTTTAATAAAGCTCCCAGAAGTCCTATGGTAAATTTCTTTCTCTCCGCATTGAAGAAACAGAAGGAAAACACAGAGGGGTGGCACATTAAGTGCGGGCTAAGGTTGTATTTCTGACTTCATGTCAGTGATGCAGAGAGAGGCCTTGGTTCGCTTGCCCGTGCACTGCCTCTCACACACGCGCTCGCTCTCTCTCAAGACTCTCTTCATCTCGACAGTTAACCTTCATTTCTTCCATTTTTATGGCACTTTATCTGGAGTTTGCACACATTTTAAAGGTAGATTACTCTTCCTCAAAACTAGGGAATTGTTTTTTTTATTTTCTACTTTTACTCTTTTTTAATCCTCACCTGAGGATGTGTTTACTGGTTTTAGAGAGGGAGAGAGAGAAAAACACGAATGTGAGGGAGGAGCATCGATTGGTTGCCCGCCCCGACAGGAGCCTGGGTGTGTGCCCTGGCCGGGAGGTGAACCTGAGCCTCTTGGTGTTCAGGTTGACACTTCAGCCAGCTGAGGCACCTGCACAGGGCTGGGCTTCATTTTTTTTTAATTAATAGTAACTATATTGTAGCTAGTTTATAGTCATTTGTTGTTGCCTCCTAAGGCTTTCCTGGTCTGTAGCTAAAATAATTCAGTCTGAAAGGAAATTTGTAGATGTGAATAACTTTATCCTCTGTGGTAATAATTCTGTTTTTCACTTATTTATACAGTTTTGATTTGTAAAATATTTACTTGTGTCTTATACCCAGAACTAAATGTGTTAGCCTTTGGATGGAAAAAGAACTCCCTTTTCCATTCTCGAATCAGAGGTGACTAGGTCCTTTACCATTCTGGAGATGATCCTATAGACAAATCCTTTCCTGTGTCATAGAGGATACAGTTTGTGGTAACTGTTTTTTGTTTGTTTTAATTGTGATTGCTTTTATGTAACAATCATGAATATGAAAATTGACTTTAAAAGCTTATAAATTCCCTTGTACCTAATCTTTGTATCCAGCAGGTGTCACTTCATAAAATTTGCAAAAGCAAAACCTGAGGTTGAAGGGTTCTTAAAAGCACTATGAGGATAGCTTGTAGGGCTACTAGATTGCCGTGATCCTCAGGCCTCTTCTAGGGACATTGTGAAAATAATACCATGAGAGCGGGCCCATGAAAAAAAAAGTTTCAAACCTCTGGCATGAGTACATTGACTTTTAACAGCTCGTTGGATTTTCTCAGCTACCAAAATCCACTAAGATACTGCATTAAGTTAGTATCTCAGAAATAATGCTTGTGCTCACTATGGCAACACATATACAGAAGTAGTTCTGCTAGGAGAGTAACTGAACCCAATTGTCAAGTGCTGTGGATATCCATGTGGTATCTAGACTCAGACTGGTCTGGAATTAAAACAGCAATGCCAATAGATCTAATTTTAACCCCTGTAAGAATGTCAAAAGTTTGTGTTTTCATATTCCTATTTTAACAGCATAGTTCAACATAAAGTCTGATACTGGTGTTTATTTTGTATCTTATTTATCTTTTGTTAATAAAGATACATGATTGAGAATACTTATGTGTATATGAAATGGTTTGTGGCATTATTTCAAATATCTGGTAGAAAAGTGGTTGTTGATAGGGCTCTGAGGGAGCTTGGATTAGTTTCTGTGGGTTGGAATCAAATCATCAGGGTCCTTTATCTCAAAAAATGTGTCACTTATCCTTTCTGGGCCTCTGTTTCCTATCCTGCAAAACCTAATTTACTCTGATTTTAGGAAGAATTCTGGAATACCTGAAATCATATCTTATTTGTGTTTCAGTTAGGAAGAAAGGTAATATCCAGAACATTTTTCAAGATACTTGTTTTGATTTTATCTCAATATTAGCTGCCTTTTGAGTGCTGGAACTGTGTGCTATAGTTTCCATATGTAACTTCTCAAAAGAATTGCGTGGGGTAATGGATGGTGTCCATACTTGACAACAAGCACTTGGGCTTAATGACTCCTAGTCGTTTGCTCAAGGCCTAAGAGTTCAAAGTGCTGGGGCCAGGACATGAAGCCAGGCTTTCTCTGACTCTAAAGCCTACTCCTTTCTCTAGTTGTTAAGGCCCTGGTTCCCCAGCCAGGAAGGCTGGTCTTTTGCAATTTCTTCCGCTAACAGAAACCTGGAGCATGCCCTCGGTCTTTACCAAGTTCACCATCAACACCCAAAGATGATACATGTGTCCCACATTCTTAAGCACCCTCTGGTCCTCCAGCCTTGTGAGATGCTTCTGACAAGATTGACTATCCAAAAAAAAAAAAGAAGAAGAAAATGCCATTTCCCTAAGTATATAAGAATTCTGGACTAAAATATACCCCACATAGGATAGAGAGCTATGACTGGGTTTGTTTCTTTGAATGTTTTCTAGTTCCTTCTTTGGAGTTTATCTCTAAAATTTAATCTCTAATCTAGGTTTATGACTTTATGGCCCTGTTAAAAAGAATGATAAATAAAGATCTTTTCTCTAAAATAGGTGGTGATTCTCAGGAGATTCACCCATGTGCTCTTATTTATGGGAGAGGTGGGGGGTGACCTGCGTGGGCAAGAGGACCCGCGCCCTGGAAGCACTTCCTCCACTGTGAGCATCTCAATGGTATGCATAGGCCATCTCATTGGCCTGAATGTGTAATTCGGGAGTACAATGAACTTCCTTTTCCGTAATGGATTCCACATAGGAAACGGTAAATTATTGGACTTTCACAAGCCCGCCTGACACTCTAAAATTTTATTTCCAAAGCTCTGAAGAGATATATAGACTTTGCAGTGCTTTCTGTTCCTTAGATTCCATTTTTCTGGCATTCTTTCTGGCAGACACAATGAAAAAATGTCCAGCTCCAATCTCAAAAAACGGGTCTGGGGGTGGAGGTTGGGAGATGGGGGGGAGGTGTGATGGCCAGCGCGCATGCTCCTTATCCAGCCCCACCCCCTGCACCCCCCACTCGGGGGCCGGGACGGTTGCTAATGCGCCTGCGTTCCTGGAGATGCCTGGCCGCATCTGCGGGCGGGAAGCCAGCCGCAGAACCCGGATGGAAGCCTGGCGTGGCTGGGGCGGAGGTGGCTGCGGGCGCCTCTGTGTCACTCCTCTCCGCAGGTTCCTGCTCCGAGGTCGCACCTAGGAACCGCCGCCTAGAGTGGTTCTGGCGCCCATGGGCTAGGCCCCAGCCTGAGCGGAAAGTGGCTTAGACCCTGAAACGGGCTTCTAAAAGGATCCCGGGCATCCTTGGGGCCTGCGCCTGGGGCTTGGAGAGGGGCGGTGGAGACAGCCGGTGGAGACAGCCGAGTCTTCCTTCGTGGCCCCCGGCGCCTAGTGCTCCGTGGAGCAGCCTCCTAAGCGTCCTTAATAACACCAGCAGGTCCTTGCTGCCAGTTACACGCTGCGTGTGCCTTCCACGCATGCTCATAAGTAAACTCCCAACGACCCTATCAGGTACGTACTATTGTCATCGGCAGTTGGGGAATTGGGGCTTGGAAAGGTCCCAGTCTGTAAGTGACAAAGCCAGAATCACAGGCTTTTGCTTCTGGAGCGTTTGCTCGTTCCTTTTCTCCTGGCTATTTGCTTTTAACTGTAAACTGCAGTGATTAAATCCGCTGCCTGCCCGGGCACCCGCACCTGGCAGAGGATAAACAGAAGTAGAATTTGTTTGGAGTTTTAGATTTGCAACTGCACTTGGGTGTTGTCATTGCTGAAATGTATATGTGTTAGCATTCCCCAAGTATTTGTTATGGAGATGTTCACCTCTAACTTTTTTTTTCTGTCAATCGTGATACTTTTTCATAGCTACCCTTGTACTTTATCAACTTTATCAAAAACATTCTACTTTGTTATATCAGATTTTGCATCCTGAGATACCTTCAAAAGAATCATTCTAAAAAAATGATGTGTATCTTAACGAGATACTGCTTTTTGTTTGCTTATTTTACTGTGTATTGTGGAAAATTTCTGGCATACATAAAAATAGAAAATAGAATATGTGTACCCATCATCCAGCTTTAACAGTTAACATCTCAAGGCCGATCTTATTTCTTCTACCTCCACCCCACTTTTTGCGTGTGTGCGCACGTGTGTGCTGGAGTTCACTGTATCAAAGGAAACCCCGGCATCTTATCATTTCACTTGTAAATACTTGAGTCTGTATTTCTGATAAGTGAGGGCTTTTTTTTTCAAAGACAACCATGCTATTGTCACACCTGTTTAAATAGACAATGTTTCCTGACTATGATGATGCTTTTTAAATATTTGTATATTTTAGAATATTGTGACTACTGAGTACCACAAAGGAGAAAGTGGAAATTGTGAGGTTCTAAAACACAAGAAAGCTTTTTGGGTAGTAAGTTCATCTTTGAGGATCTTGAACATTGGTGACAAGAATAGTTGCGTTTCTCCTAAGCAACTTGTTTTGCTTTTCTATTCAGACAGTATGAATCATGGGCTGACAGTGTATTACGCTTTAGCAGCAGGAAACTCTGAGCCATATTTGTGTTATAGTTCTGTGTCAAGGGTGGCTTAATCAGACCTGTTTGAAATTCTCTGCTTAGATTGAAGTCAAAGCCCCAACCTAAGGATGAAATAGTTTTACAGCCCTGTTTAATCCTTAACTATTGGGTTGGCTAAAAAGTCCGTTTAGTTTTTTTCTGTAAAATAAAAGACACATTTTTCATTTTCACCAAAAACTTTATTGATTTGACCATTTTGCGTATGCCGCCTATCTCCTGCTATTGGCCTCTAGTGGGTAGAGGCCAGGGGTGCTGCTAAACACCTTCCAATGCATAAGACAGGCCTGCGGCAAAGAAGTATTTGGCCACAGTGTCAATAGTACCAAGAAACTTCACAGACCACTTTTGACATGTTCAATTGGTGTCACAGCACCTTCTCCATATACTGCACAAATCTTTCTTTGCATTTCAGTTGCCTTTTTACCTGTCTTGAAATAGTAAGGCATAATATGCCAAAAAATATTGTGTATCTTCTTCCTTCTTCAATATTGAAATCACTGCACAAAAAATCACCCATTTTGATGTTCTTTTTTAAATGCACACTGATATGACAGCTGTCACAATACAATCTAACAAAATTGTCTCGAATGAAGTCAAAGACAAGCACCACTACAGCCATCATACAGGTAAAATAAAACGAACTTTTTGGCCAACCCCTGAGTAAAAACAACTAGCCTCTCTGTCAAAGTACCTGCCCTTCCATATTGTATTTAGTGAATTATTTCCTTCTCTATTCAGGGCTTCATAACAGGGACTGTGCATACATTATTAGCCCGAGATGGAAGGAGGGGATGGTAGTGAGATGCCCCTTCTGGGCATCAAAAGGTACCATATTTGTTCAGAACATGTACCTTTGAAAGCAAATTAAGCCATAACTGCAATTCACCAGTAGAGGACTTAAGGGTATTCACAACTTGCCTAAACTTAAATCGCCCACATACACCTTGCTGGACTTGAGCTGTGAGTTTCTGGCTTCAAGTTGGAATGTCATGCTGTCATGGCTTACTTTGACCTGGTATCTTTACAGGCTGCTGCTTCCCATGAACACAGATGGCAGGATGGCGTATGATGTGGCTTTGTTTTCATTTGGTTAGCCACTGATTTTTTATTTTGTCTTTTCTGTGCATGTTTTCTGAGCCACTGATTTTTAATGTGTGGGTTGTATTTTACTCCCAAAGCAAAATTCTGCAGCATCTCTGGAATACCACCTGAAAATTTCAGGGTGCCATGTCGAAGAAACGCAAATGGGATGATGACTATGTCCGCTACTGGTTCACCTGTACGACGGAGGTGGACGGAACTCAACGCCCACAGTGCGTCTTGTGTAACTCGGTGTTTTCAAATGCTGACCTCAGACCATCAAAACTCTCTGACCATTTTAACAGACAGCATGGCGGTGTCGGTGGGCATGACCTCAGTAGCCTGAAGCATATGCCAGCACCATCTGATCAGAGCAAAACCTTGAAAGCATTTGGAGTTGCATCTCAAGAGGATGCCTTGTTACAAGCCTCCTATCAGTTTGCGTACTTATGTGCCAAGGAGAAGAACCCTCATACAATAGCTGAAAAATTAGTGAAACCTTGCGCATTGGAAATAGCACATATAGTTTTGGGTCCCGATGCACAGAAGAAGCTTCAGGTACCCTTATCCGATGATGTGATCCATTCTAGAATTGATGAGATGAGCAAGGATATCTTACAGCAAGTTCTAGAAGACATCAAAGCCAGCCCTCTTCAGGTGGGTATTCAGCTTGCTGAGACAACAGACATGGACGACTGCAGCCAGCTGATGGCGTTTGTGCGCTACATAAAAGAAAGAGAAATCATAGAAGAGTTTCTGTTCTGTGAACCATTGCAGCTAACCGTGAAAGGAAAAGATGTGTTCGGTCTCTTCCGAGACTTCTTTTCGAAGCATAAGATAGGACTAGATGTATGTGGCTCTGTTTGTACCGATGGTGCCTCATCTATGCTTGGAGAAAATTCGGAATTCGTTGCTTGCGTGAAAAAAGAGGTGCCTCACATTGTGGTTACACATTGTTTGTTGAACCCTCACGAACTGGTCACCAAGACGTTGCCTACAAGGCTGAGGGATGCTCTGTTTACTGTCGTGAGGGTGATAAATTTCATCAAAGGGCGAGCTCCGAATCATCGCCTGTTTCAGGCCTTTTTTGAAGAGATCGGAATAGAGTACAGTGTCCTCCTTTTCCATACAGAAATGAGGTGGCTTTCCCGAGGCCAAATACTCACTCATATTTTTGAAATGTACGAAGAAATAAATCAGTTTCTTCACCACCAAAACAGTAGTTTAGTTAATGGCTTTGAAAATAAAGAGTTTAAAATTCATCTGGCCTACCTTGCAGATCTATTCAAACACCTAAATGAACTCAGCGCATCCATGCAGAGGACTGGGATGAACACGGTGTCGGCTAGAGAGAAGTTATCTGCCTTTATTCGGAAGTTTCCATTTTGGCTAAAGCGAATCGAGAAGAGAAATTTCACCAACTTTCCTTTCCTTGAAGAAGTAATCGTCTCGGACGATGAAGCGGGAAGCATCGCCGCGGAAATCACACTCCACCTGCAACAGCTGAACAACTCCTTCCACGGGTATTTTTCCGTGGGGGACCTTGAAGAAGCAAGTAAATGGATACTGGACCCATTTCTTTTTAACCTGGATTTCGTTGATGATGGTTATTTACTGAAAAATGATCTTGCCGAGTTACGAGCGAGTGGCCAAATTTTGATGGAATTTGAGACCATGAAGCTGGAGGATTTCTGGTGTGTTCAGTTTACAGTGTTTCCAGACCTGGCAAAGACGGCTCTAGAAATCCTTATACCGTTTGCATCCACATACCTTTGTGAGTTGGGATTTTCATCACTTTTACACTTTAAAACAAAGTCCAGAAGCAGCATTAATATGAGTGAGGACATCCGTGTGGCTATTTCAAAAAAAGTTCCTCGTTTCTCAGACATCATTGAACAAAAGCTACAGCTACAGCAGAAGTCACTGTAAGCTGATACACTTTTTTTAAATGTATAATTTTCAATATATTCTTAATTCCATGATAAAATTAAGCTATAATTCTGTCTCTTTCCTTTTATGTTTATGCTATACCAAATCCTGTGTTTAAAAAATTTAGCATCTTTAACTTTTAATTTTCACATGAGTCATGGGAAAGTATATATGTTTTATAAAAGGCAAGGAGCAGAAAAGATGACCGCTGCCTAGTTAATACATAGGATTCTTCTAAGTGTCTGTTTAACCTGTTGATGTGATGCATTAAAAGGGCGCCCCGGCGCTAGAATATCCAGCAAAGTGGTGCGGCAGGCTAAGGACTGGAGCCAGAGTGGAACACAGGACCTCCCAGAACACGCATCTCCGTGTCAAGAGTAAAAGTCAAAGGACAAAACGACGGGCTGTCTCCCCTGCCTGTGAGGGCTGTTGTGGGGAGGTTGCTGGAATCAGAAGAGGATTATGGAATGTCCTAGAGGAAGAAGGGATGATGCTGGTTTACATAGGATTTATTTTTAAATGCGTTCTTCGGAGTTAGTCTCACAGTGTCCATTCCTCTAGCTACCATGCCCTAAATACAACATTAATAAATACCCTAATATCCTATTGGTCACTCTTTGTCTTCTTTTAAGTTTCATTAGGACACCAGGTCATGGAGGCTGCAAAAGGGCCTTACCCAGAGCCTTACCCTAGAGATTCTGATGTAGCAGGTCTGGGGCTGATCAAGGATCCTCATTCTTAACCAGCCTTCCAGTGCTTCTGCTGGAGTCATTGGTCATCTGGCCTCATCTTATTCCTCCTACACTTATTTTCCCTTTACTCCACCTTCCTCTCTTACTTTATATCTTACATGTACTTTTTTAAAGATTTTATTTATTTTTAGAGAGGGGGAGGGAGGGAGAAAGAGGGAGAGAAACATCAATGTGTGAGAGACATATCGAATAGTTGCCTCTTGCACACCCAACTGGGGACCTGGCCTGTAACTCAAGCATGTGCCCTGACTAGGAATCGAACCAATGACCTTTCAGTTGACTGGCCAGCACTCAGTCCCCTGAGTCACACCAGCCAGGGCCTTCCTTATATGTATTTTTCTAACATAGTTTAAAACTTTTTTGAATGTACCAGAATATAAATAATAAATTGATGTAATAAATTGACACGAAGACACTGTAGTAATTAAGGGCCAACAGAAAGTTTCCCATGGGAATTTAAACTAATGTACTCCTGAGTGATAGTTTGGCAGAATATATTTTTAATTTAAATAAATTTACATTTTTATTTCAAAACTTTAATGTTTAATCAGAGTGCTGTGTGCTCAAGGCTGGAAAAAAAAAAAAGAGTTCTATAATGAAAAGCTGCAGTCTTCTTCCTGCCCAGTTTCCTTAACCGTTTCGCTTTAACATTTCCTGCTTCCACCCCTACAGCCAGGCAATGTGCCAAACACGTGTGCCAGTATTTACGTCTGTGGGTTATATATTGACTCCTCCAGATGACAGATAAGGTTTGAATGTATAAAACATCCATCTCCTTTCTTAATTTTTTTATTATTATGGTACTAATTTTAGTTCCTCTGTTGGTTATGCATATTCCTTTGATTGAGGATTCTTCCTTCTAGGAATTTACCACATGGAAGAATCAGGGGTTTCCACAAAGTGTTATTTATAAGGTGGGTAATCACAGCATTTTATAATAGTGAGAAATCGGTGGGGGGGACCTGGAGGGGAGTGGAATGTGACAATGAAAGTGAGATGCCACTCGAATACTGCACATCGAAGTTCGTATTGTCTACACAAAACTGAATGTTAGCGTCATCCATCAAAATACTTTTGTCAATAAATACAAATATGTGCCTTCTCTCATTTAAAAATGCAGTTATAAAATATGTCTTAGTTTTTTCTAGTGTAATCTAACATCAAGAAGAGTTGGAAAAATTTCCTAAGTTAGTAAAGGAATGAATCTGGATGAGTTATGTGTACTGTTTCAAACGCTTGCATATCTAAAGGTAGGGAGGAGTAGGGATGGGCGTGAAGTCTGGACCCGAACAGCACAGGAGCTGGACGAGGATGAAATGCCAGAAGCAAACGACCTTTCATAAACGGTCTTTCGTGAAGTCCACTAGAATTCTCCCTTAGACGAAATTCATTCATTTCTGCTCGAAAACAAAAAACCCAGAGGACATTTTAAAGGAGAGAGCTGGTTTCTTTAAATTTATTTTCAAATCCTACAAGTTTATTTTCCTTGATCAAGTGAAAGATACCCCGTTATCTGCTAAAATGAAGAAACTCAATTTTTTTTAGTTTAAAAATCTCCCACAATGATGCATATATTGGCACATCTAAGTCATATGTGTCAGCTTCTTTTTCCCCAAGGAAGAGATACCTTTCCTATATTTTTAATATGTAATTAAGGTCATTGATAAATTGCAAAGAGGAGCCAGACAGGATAAAGTCGTAATCGTTATGACCAGCAGATGTCACTCTGTGCATGATTGGTTGAAAACAAACTTCCTGTATTACAATTTTGCCAAATACCCGATTTTAAACATCTCTAGAAAACCAATTAGTAGCGCACATTAAAAATGCCCCACCTGAGCCTCTCCGTAGGCTCAAAACTGGCAGACGGAACTCTGCTGGGCCTAGTAACTACCAGAACACGAAGAAATCGCTGGGAAACCAGGGTGGGGCAGAGAAGATATAAATGGCGTTTTCTCTAAAACTGACCTAATCGGGTGGATTTTTTGACATCTTGGCTGCTTTTCTAAGTCACCAAGAGCTCTTGAAATGGGTGGGTAGGTCAGCATTTTCAGACATCATTCAATGGGAATTAAAACCAAATAAAGGATAAATATTACAATATATTACTTATATTTTGTTTTTTTAAAAATTAGGCTCTGGATGATTACAGTATAGAATCCTTTTAGCACTAAGTTCAAAATATTTTAAACCTAGCTTTTATTTATATCTGCCAAACACTTAGAAAAATCAAATTTGAAGCTTTTAATTTACCCTCATTTAAATGTTGGTATAAGGTGATTGTCTAATTCATTGTGTTTTGTACTTTATCTTTTGAAAATAAAAATACCTAAGGTGATTTTCATAGTGTTTACATTTTTGTTCTAAATCTCACAGAAATGGACTTGACTAGTGGCTCAGCTAATTACCAGCTGTGTAACCTCCATAGCTCTCAGCAGACAGGAACCAAGTGGTCCGGCAGACCAATCATCTCTTACTCTGCCCTGTTCGGCATTCGTTCACCCACTTTTAACAAAAGCACCATAACTTTTATTTGAGGAACTCTCCTTACCCCACTGTCAGTCTGTCTGGTTCAGTCCTGGCTAATCAGAGTCAGCTCCAAAACTGTGGCTGGAATTAGGGGGGAAGATTCTGTACTTGTTCAACTAGCAGGATGTTGAGTCTGGAGCTCAGCTCTGCTGCCAGAGGATGGAGCGGCAGAGACAAAGCTGGGAAGAGGAAAGGGACAAACCCCTTAAGACATTGCTTCAGCCCCTGAATGCAGTCATGGTTTTTTTTTCCCCTTTCAGTTACATGAGCTAACAGATTCCCTCTTTTGCTTAAGGCCATTTGTATCCTGCCACATGCAACCAAAAAGACTTGCTCTGTGTGCTTGGTTTTCAGTCTTCCTGCAAATGGCCGATGGGAAGGTCTGGACTCCATTCATTCTACTGTGTGGTTTTGTATAGCTTTCACCTGCCCTGGGCCTCAGCTTTCTTCCCTGTAAGATGAAACAGTTGGGCAAGTTTTCCCAAGAGAACCTTTTCATTTTTTCCCCACTAAGGCCATATTTTATTTGCTTAATTTTTGAATTTTGGTGACACTGACATCAGTATGAAGAACCTGGCCTAGATATAAATGGAAAACTCATTTTTTTTATTTTTGTTTTGTTTGTTTTGGGATTTTTGTTTGGTTTTAGTTTTTTATTTTTGTTTTTTACAATGGGATCAGTTTGATTTCTGGAGCAACCAGTTTCAACTTATTTCCTTCCCCATGCCACAATTTTGGAGACTCTCGCCCTTTATCAGGTTTACCTTTTTATTCTGGCACTGATACTACCCAGATTTTCAGAAGACCTTTGTCCCCGGTGTTTTATCATGATGGGTCTCACACATACCAAAAAGTTGGAAGAGTGATACAATGAACACTGATACGCCTATTTCCTGGATTCAGTTCGAATTTTGCTGCAGCTGTCTGTATGTAAATTTATAGGTATTCATGTATCAAACAGGGTCCAGTAAGAAACAGAAAACATACCAGTGTTTCAACAAATAGAACCTACAATAAAGAGTCAACCTGGCTGGCGTAGCTCAGTGGATTGAGCGCGGGCTGGGAACCAAAGTGTCCCAGGTTCGGTTCCCAGCCAGGGTACATGCCTGGGTTGCAGGCCGTAACCTCCAGCAACTGCACATTGATGTTTCTCTCTCTCTCTTATCTCCCTCTCTTCCCTCTCTGAAAATAAATAAATAAAATCTTTTTAAAAAAGTCATAAACTAGGAATTGGAGAACTGCAAAGGCAAAAGGGGATTCAGAGATAGTAAATTCTGGAAGCAGCAAGCATCACTAGGGCTCGGTGAACAAGGGGAGAGGTTGAGGTTAGAAAAGAGGTCCCTTGGAAGTATGACTCAGTGTCTGAGGAAGGGGCTTTGGCTAGACTGGCATATGTTTTAGTAGCACAAAAGTCGGAAGAACAGGTACCAGCCCGCTGGTGCTGCCCTCTCTGAGAGCGCATGAGGAGGCCAGCTCTGGAAGTGTGGGAAAGCTGCACATTTAAACCAATTAGTTTCTACTGCTACTGGACCCGGTTCTCACTGCAGCGGGGGCTCGCTGCAGGGCGTTCCCTGCACTGGGCACTGCAGTGTCTCGGAAAGTGGGTCCGAGTGACACACTCAAGTGTGGTATGTGTTGGTTAACAGACCAGCCACCAAAGCTCTCCATTAGAAAGGCATGTTTTCTGCTTGAACTTTTTTAAGAGTGTGCTTTATTTTTAATATGTACTGCAGGCAAATGGTGAGTCAAAACAGTACAGTGAAGGCTGCGTCTCCCCCTCATCTCAGCTCCACGGTTCTTCCCAGAGGCAGCCACTCTTACCAGGTTATTTTTAAAGAGATGGTCCTACATAAAGGTGCTCATTTTTGTGAGCGGTAGTACACTAGACACTCTTGTATGCTTTAAGTTTTTTAATTTTTTATCATTCACATCATAAATTTAGTGGGGCATTATTTAAAAGAAATCCATAGAAATCTTTTGAAACACAAGATTTAGAGAAATTCGTCTCCTGTTTCACAACAGCTAACCGTTTCTGGCTGTTAGCTACATTTCATTTATGCAGTTTAATCATGCCTCATCTTCTCAGTCGGGAATTTCTGCTTTTCTTCCAAACCAAAGGGCAGGGGTAGAGCCTTTATTTCTCGCATTTCCTCCCAAAGTGATGCTGGCAAAGTCCAGCACGGATGCTGGTTTCTATACTCATGCACATGCTGCTTTCTCAAAGCTTGATTCTGCAAAGCAGAAGCCTCTCCCGGGGTGTCCAGCCTGCAGCCCGGAGGCCGCATGCAGCTCAGGATGGTTACGAATGTGGCCCAACACAAGGTCGTACGTTTGCTTAAAGCATGAGATCTTGTTGTTCTTGTTGTTTTCGTTAGTGTTTGTGTATTTAATGTGTGGCCCAAGACAACTCTCCTTCCACTGTGGCCCAGGGACACCAAAATTTTGGACGCCCCTGCCAGGGCATTCTCCTCAAATCAAACATCTGTTCATTTCTGATCCTCACACTGAGTTGTGAAACCTCATCGAGAGCTTGTTGCATCAGATTCCAAAATGAATTCTTCCCAACTGAGGCCCTCCAAGTTACATCTGGAAGCTGGCTGGATCTTTCCTGGGTCGTTTCCCGTTGAACTAAGTAGTGTCTATTTTGGTCTGACTTCATCCGTGCTGGGGCTTTACCTCTCCTGAAATCTTAGATCAGAAGAGCCTCTCAGAACTCTCTGGTTCTTCTTCGCCTTCCCAGGAAGTCCACTCTGCTTGTTGAAGCCCCGCCACCTGTGGTCTGGTAGACAACGCATGACTGGCTCAGCTCTGCCTCTTCCCCTCCCTCCCCAGGAAACATTGGGGAGATGGCCTTTTCCTGCACCTCAGTTTCTTCACTGTAAATGGGAGAAACGCTTGTCCCAAACTTGGAAGATTGCAACAGACTGTGAAATATTTTTTAATGCAAGTATATAATTATTGGGGACTTATGATTATCAAGTCTCTAAACTCTGCCATATCCCCAGATCCAGCATACCCATAAGAGCAAAGGAAGAATTTCCAAGAGCTATAACATAGCATATACTTTAAAACAAAAATTATTGAGGGGAGGGGTAGAAATAAATAATAGATTTTTATGGTTTTAAAAATTAAATTGTCCCAAAAGACATGCAGTAAAAAATGTCTCTCTCTTACCACTGTTTTCCAATTGCCCTCTCCAGAGACAACTTTTTGTGTTACAATTTTTTTGCATATCCTTCTGGAGATAGATTCTGCTCCTGCGTCCTTGTGTTTGTGTGTGTTTTCCTCTCCTCTTTTTATTTAACTTGAATGGGAGAGAACTAAACACAGTTCTGCTCCTCATTTTTTCTCACTAAACAATCTATCTTGGAGACAATGCCATAATAGTACATAGAGGTCTGTCTCTATGTATGTAAAATGATTTAATTAATTATTCCCCTATTATAAGAATTTAGATTGTTTCCAGTCTTCTATCAGTTCAAAGAAGGTTGCAGAGAACATCCTTATACTCACTTTCAGGATACGTTACAGGAAATAGAATGGCTATGTCAAAAATTAAATTATATGTTTTTCATTTTTATAAATCTGCAGAGCCTTGCTCGCAGTTCAGCTGTCATCTTGTTTCACTCTGAGTGACATAATACACACAGCTGCCAGCGCTCACTCCAACGTCGCGGTCTTCCTGTGGCAGCAAGTCCCCCTCAACAGCTGTCCCCAGCTCCCGCCGAGTTAGTGGGACTCCATCTGGGATGACCTCACACTGGAGAACTTTGCAGCCCCAAAGCCCCTGGTCGGAAGTAAATATCGACAGCTTGGGTCTTGGCCATTAGCTGTGTGGAATGATTCAGCAGTCATTTTTAAATAGTCTTTTGTACAAAAATTGGAGAAAGGGTTGAAAAAAGCAAACAGGAAGGCCTACATTTTAATAACAATGCAAGAAAAAATGGTCCTGGGTGTTCTTTGTCTTGACTGCAGGACTCACTGCCAGGTCACTGGAGGGCTCTGGCCCTCTTTGTCCTCCTGTGAAATGAAGAGCACGGACCAGATTATTCCTCAGGACCGTTCCTGCCTTGAGATTCTGAAGGGTCAGACGGAGTGTAGGCCAGGGCACGTGTCCTCCCAACCTCACTGTGTTCGGAAAGCAAGAGATGTCACACGTCAGTCCGTGGTTGATGTCCGGATGGCACAGCTGACCAGGGATTTAGACAGTGATGTGCTGGTAAACAGGCTGGGGGTTTAGTTGGGGCAAAGACGGCCTTGATTTGCAGCATTTGCTGATTTCTGTAGTCTCATTATTCCCACTATGACAATTTCAAACTGCTAATGAGCGGACACTGAACTCCGAGTTGGGAGGAGAGGCATAAAATTGGCTGCTGGCTTCCGCAAACGATCCACGAGGAATTCAAAGAAAGCATTTTCTTCAGACCGTTCTGGGTTGTGAGAACTTCATGAAAGAGATTTGACGTAGGCATTCAAGAATACTGTATTCAGGTATTTTTCCACGATAACCAACAAAGTAGCTTAAACAAAGAAGGAGAATATGAGAATGAGAATGTTTTAGCGCAAGGATCTGAACAAAGGGTGTACTAAAATGGAGTTATAGCACTTGCTTCCACCTGTCAGTTCTTCATGCATCTGCTGTTATTTGTGTACTGACGTCATCCACCCCTGCGGTGCACAGGCTCCCTCCCCAAGGCAGGGGATAGGCTCTGGGCAACCCAGGGCTCTGTCCTCACAGTTAACCAATCAGAAGAAAATCAGTGCCCTCCTATGGAGATCACTTGGAAAGACTGATTGGTTCTGCTTGAGCCTCATGCCCACCACGTGGACTCTTAACTGGACAGAAAAGGAAAGGGTACGTGGTCCCCATGCCCCTGCAGCCAGAGGGCAGGCAGAGCACTGGGAGGGTCCACCCTTTCCCTGCCACTCCGTACATGTAAGAGTCGTCCTTATAGATTTCCCCAGTAGGCAGAGGGATACTGCCAGATATGAGCCACGAGTTTCTAATAGACATGAACGAGGCTTTGTGACACACAACAGTGGGGCCTAGTTCCAGGAAACTGCATAAGTGGAGGTGCATCTAGGAGCCAGCAAGAAATGCCCCCTGACCAAAGCAGGGCTACCCACAGGGCAGTGGTTCTCCATGAAGTGTGGGTGATTTTGCCCCCGTTGGGACATTTGGCAATGCTGGAGATATTTCTGGTAGTTACAATGGGGGAAAGAGTAGGGGGGGCCTACTATTTTCTCCTAGAGGCCAGAGGCCAGAGATCCTGCTAAGCGTCCTACAGTGCACAGGACAGTCCCCACAAATGACTGTCCAGCCTCAAATGTCAATAGTGCCGAGGTGGAGAAACCCTGACACACAGGAAAAATAGGAGAAATGGCTGGAAAGATGTCAAAACAGAGGGCTCTCTGTTAGGCTACAGAAAGGCAGAGGTGTCTGGGTTCTATCCTGCAACTATTACACAGGGGAGGATTAGACAGATGTGGAGAAAGGCTAGTACGGCTTTTACGCACGCTGGTGCTTCTGCCTGGCACCTCTCCCCGCTCCTCCTCTGCCACCTTCCCATAGTTAGCCTTTTTTTATCCCTTGCCACTCGGCTTAAATGTCACCTACGTAAAAGATCTTCCAGGCCTCCCATTCAAAATAAGTTCTCTCACAGACCCCACGTCACCATCCCCTCCCACAGTTCCCTCTTCTTTTCCTCCCTAACTCTTACCAGAGTTTTGAATTGTATGCTTATTTGGGTGCTAACTGAACCTCTGTCTCCTCATAAGCACCATGGCGGTGGAGACCTCGCTTATTTGTTCACTACTGTGAGCCCAACGTCAAACAGAGTGCCTTGTGCATTGTAGTTGCTTCCAGTCTAATCATGTGGTTAATTAATGTGAAGCCTGATTATTTGAAGAGAGGTTGAAGATAGGAGGTGGAATTGGGAGAGGGAAGAAAGGCAGTCCTTGCTGCTTTCCCATCCTCGCTGCTTCTGCTCCACACTCATCTCCCTCCTCTGACTTTCACATCAGCTAGGGTTCAAGTGAAGATGCAAGGCCCTTCTCGCTATTTGAAGCAGACAGGATTTACTCTAGAGAATCAAGAGGATTTAGAATTGTTACAGAGCGAGCTCTGGCCTGGGCCTCCAGGAATGATTCCCAGAATGCCACCACTGTACTGACCTCCCAAGGGAGCTCCACTTTCTGCCACAATAGGGAAGCCAGGAGTGCAGGGAGCAGCTACTGGGCCAGCCTAGCTGCAGGAACCCACCATGCGAGGTGTAGTCTGAGACAGCCACCGCCAGAGCTCCAGAGCCATACTGCATCTTTGGGTCAGCACCAGGAAAATGGATTCCTCCCAGGCTGCTGCCTCCTCTCCACCTAACTCAATTTGTTTTTTAAATTCAGGTCTTGCACAAGCACACAGAACTGGCTAAACCTAAATTACAAGGAGAACTCCAGCAGCAAGGAGTCTAGGAAATGGGCTTTTCATTTTTCAGCCTCTGTAGTCTATATGGGAAGGCATACCTGAGACAGGTTTGGACAGATGTGGAATGAGCCCAAATGCCACTTCTCTGGCCATCAATATCATGATGTCATTCGTCTTTCCTTGTTTGGTGCTGGGCACGTGCATTAGGCACGAACCGATGTGAAATGAATTGAACTGGATCAAATGAAAGGGAATAGCCTCCTCCTTTCTTACAATGCTTTGTACCTTCCTTACAACACTGCTGCGTTTGGCCTCTTTGAGGAATGTGTGTTCTCATCCATTTTCTTTGTAGACCAAAAGTTCCTCTCCTTGTCCCCACACTCATAATAGGTCATGGATGTTTGTGGACTGAATTAAACACAGAAACAGGCTAGAGGGAGGGAGTTCTGAGCCCTATGGTAGCTTGAGGCAGCTCCTGGAATAGCCATTTCCCAAGTACTATGGGGTTCCTGCTGCGTGAAGCCTTCCCCCCTGCGAGCACCCATGGGACAAGGCCCCGGGGATTCTGCTTGGCTCCAGGAGACCTAGGTTCCAGGGTGCTTTCCAACCTGGAAACCCATCCACCCTCATTCATCCATTTACGCAGCCAGGAAACGTTTATTAAGTGCTTGCTGTGTGCCAAGTGTTAACCATTTCCTTAGCAGCAAGAGCAGGCCAGCAGTCTCAGCCTCTGCAGCAGTGGCACCCTGAAGGTAACACGCACAGATCCCTACTCTACCCTGGCAGGGGCGCTCTCCTGAGCCCTTCAGGTTCTGAAGGGGCTCTGGGCAGTCTAGGCAGGGTTTCCTCACCTTTTCCCATCTGGACGCATCTGGGAACAGACCGACTTACCAAGACGGGGTAGCGGACAGAAGCCCCCTTTCCAGCCATCTGCAAATCAGCACACTATGCTCTGCTTCACACGGCATCTTTCATACGTGTACAGAACTCACACCTCCCCTACACCCAGACAGTCTCCATCATCCTCAGGGCTCAACTGGAACCTCTTCCCCAAGCTTCCTCCGACCCCCCCAGTTTTATACTCAATGTTTTTCTCTTCTGTAGCACTCGTTTCACTGGAAACCACTTGAGTCGACCTCAGGAAACTCAGCTTCCACGAGAGCAGGCACCACGCCTATTTGGTTTACCTCTATCTCCCCAGCACCTAGCTTGGGGACTGACACATAACAGAGGCTCATTAAATGTTTGCTGAATAGATGTTCATTGAGCCTGCTAACTTTCATTCTCAAATAATATTTATGTAATATTAGTAATAGTTCTCTACATAGTTCAGTGGTTTACCAACACCCTTACGGACGACTATCCCAACTTTAGGGGTAAAGACAGTGCAGTAATATTATTCTCCCAACTTCTCAGAAAGTGAAATGCCATCTGTGAAGTAGCTGACTTGTCTAATATAGTGGAACCAGCATTAGAGTTCGAATGCGTACGTGCATTAAAATTCTGACTGCAAACCCTGGGTCATACACCATCTGTTAGCCAGATGCTCTGGCAGCCCAGTGAAATACTGGTAGCTAGTAGAAGAGAGCAGTGGAAGGAAGAGGGAGAAGCAAAAGCCAGGCCTCTGAGGACCTTTTTTCCCCTAGTGTCTGCTTGTTGCCTAGATGAGGACTGCGAGCAGGGGCACCTCTCCACACTATTATGCACGCACACACATCTGAAAACAACCCACACCAAGGCATGCATGTATGTAAGCACACACAAGGTTTGAGCCACTGCACGAGCAGATGCCCGCAGACATCAGGCTGATACATAGTTATGTGTGCTCATATACACATTTAAACATGCACCCAGCGCACAGACATCCAGCCACTACCGTGTCCACCCTGAAGTATTCTTTGGTTGCACACCAAGCTGCATGTGCATGTACACATGCATACATGAGCTCTGGTGTGTGCACACATGCGCTTATGCATGCACACACACGTGTGCATGATTCTCACTCTCAAGTACATGCACATTCAGTACCCAGGGAAATGCGTCTGTTGTGAGCTGTCATGCCCACACGCGCGCACCCTCAGATCCGGGGTGACATGAAAGCTGACGTGCAAGCGACAGACATATGCGCATGTACCCACACCCTTGCATACGCCTGGGTAACAATCACTTTCATGCACGTAAACCTCCAAATACACTGACAGGTTCTGCACACGGGGAGATGCCTTGACACACACAAGTTGCGGCAGCGCTGAAAGTTTTTTCCAAACCAACTCCGAAGAGGGAATCGCCACGCTGCGGGCGGCCCACGTGACCGGGAGGAAGGCGCTCCCGCCGGTGACGGGATAGGAAAAGTATGCCTGGGGCGGTGCAGGAGGCGGGGACGCGGAGCCTGGCGGACTGCTTCGTAGCTCCGGACGCTCCGGGACGTGGCGGGCGGCAGCGAGGGTGAGTGTCCGCGGGTTGCCTGAGGAAGGTGCGGGCTGGGAGGACTGGGGATGCGCAGCGCTGGGGCGGGGTGGGGGGTAGGAGTCAGTGGGAGGGGGATGACTAAGAGCCCCTCCTCTTTACAGGCTAGGCAGTCCACGGATTCCTACCTCTGGACCTCTGCCTTCTAAACTGTATATAACATGAATTAACATTTATTGAGTGCTTACTGTGTGCCAGGCTCTGCACTCGGTGGTTTTACCTGGTGCTGGCAATAGCTCTACCATTTATTGAGCACCTGTTTTGTGCCAGGCCCTGCCAGCCCTCTGTTCATGCTCTTCCATTTCCATGACAGCAGCCTGTCTGCATCTGCAAAAGAGGAGCCAGGCTCAGAGGTGCTAACGACTTGCTCTGGGTTGCACAGCTAGGGAGTGGTGATAAAGGGATTTGAACCCTGATGAGTCTGAGTCCAGTACCCAAGCTAACAATCACAGTTAACGTTAACATGTATCATCTCATTTACTCTTCACAACACTTGCTTAATTAAACACATTCTACAGACCGGCAAACTCAGCTCAAAAGGCACTACATGGAAAGCAGCGATTTCTACCCAGTTCTTCACAACTCTCTTCACTCTCCCTCCTCCCCCAAATTTGGTTCTCAGCTCTCCATCCCCACTGCCAGCACCCCAGTCCAGGACTGACTCTCTCCGCTGCACCTGGCCGTGGTCCCCAGTGGCCTCCCAGCGCAGGCCCCTCCCCTAACACCATGAGTGCTTTGCACAGCCTCAGGGTGGTCCTCCTCTGTCCTTTCGCCACAGAACTCTCCTGCCCAGAGCCCTTCAAGGGCCCCCTCCTTGACTGGCCATCTCCCAGACACCCTGTGTCCCTGCCACGCTAAACCAGTGGCAACAGCAACAACAGAGCCCTGTGTATGTCAACCCACGGCTGAGCATCATCTGAAGTCTGTCCTCTCCCATTCTCCATTTCTGCACCTCAGTCTACACAGTCCTCCGACTTAAACTCTTACCCGGTGATCACATGCATTTTGGCCACTTCACCCACCACCCCACCACCCGTCCGTGCCCCCAGGCCTTCGGAGCCCCACTACCGCCCTTCATTCTCACCCAGAGCACGCTTCACACCCTTTTTCTTCCCAGCTGTCTGACTGCCCCCAGCCCCTGCAGGGACACCAGCCTTGCCTGTCTGCTCATCCTGCAACGGCAGGGTTACCTTTTGTCTTAAATGACGTAAAACTAACAGTGTTCATTGTAAGAAATTCAGACACTTCAAAAAGGCAGCAAGTGAAAGGCAAAAGCCTATTTATCCCCCAATTCTGAAAGGCAACTCCTTTGACAAGATGTTGCATCCTTTAAGAGATTTCATATATATATATTTATGTGTGCCTATCTATTTTTGTTTTTTAACTCAAAGACAATCGTACTTTACATTCCCTGCTGCTGCTTGCCTTTTTCACTTTTTGTGCCTTGGCCATCTTCCCGTGTATCTGCCTATTCAGACCTACTTTGTTCTTACTACGGAATCTCAGCTCGTCACTGCACGAACAAATCGAAACTTCTTTCATGAGCCTGGGTTCACCTCTGAAGCCACTGTGCCTCCATCAACTCTTCGGCAAACTCCCCAAGAAGCTGTTTCTTTCTCTGCAAATCCCTCCCCGCTGCCCTGTGTTCTATTCCTTCTCTCATCCTCCTGTGCCCCTGCAGACGACGCAGATGACCGGGGTGACCTCTCCTCCACAGTCGCGGTCTCCGCTGCTGTCAGCTCCGGGATGCTCGCCGTGGGGTAACGGAGCGGAGTGCACGCACTCACGGCTTCCTGCCGGCCGGGCTTTGTCCCCGCGAGATGAACTCCTGTAGACATTTGATTTTCTGTTACTTAACTTCTACTCTATGTTTCCTTTTTAAACGAATTCTTTGCTGAATCTTTTCACAAGGAAATAACCCTCCCTTGGGTCTGTGATTTCTGTAAATGGCTGGTTCACAGAGCTGCCCTGGGAGGTATGTGTACATGGGTCCCGTGCCCAAGCAGAAGGGCCATCCATGGCACAGGGTCATGAACCCCGGGCCCAGAGCCAACAGGCCTGGATTCTATCCCAGCTCTGACCTGGGAAAAATGACTTCATTTTTCTGAGCTCTGTTTTCTCTTTTGCCACATGGGCTTGATAGTATCAGCCTCTTAGAACTGTGGGGGAGATTAAAGGAGAAAATGAACATCAAAGCTTTGAAATAAGCCCTGGCTGGTGTGGCTGAGTGGATTGAGTGCCAGCCTGCAAAACTGAAAGGTCACTGGTTCAATTCCCAGTCAGGGCACATGCCTGGGTTGTGGGGCCAGGTCCCCAAATGGGGGTGTGTGAAAGGCAACTAACTAGTCAATACATCTCTCACACATCGATGTTTCTCTCCCTCTCTTTCTGCCTCCCTTCCCCTCTCTCTAAAAGTAAATAAATAACATCTTTTAAAAAAGGAAGCTTTGAAACAAGAGCACACAACTTGCATGGAGAACACATTCACAAGAATCCCGATTTTCCTCGAGGTCAAGGGTGGCAAACTCATATGCCAACCAGGGCTGTCATTTTAACCCCCCATCATCTCCTCAGTCTCTCATATTGTCCTTACGTCAGGACGACCCTGCAGTCACTGAGCGCTTCCTTTGGGCCAGGTACTGCGTGATCTCATTTAATATTCCTGATCACTCTGTGAGGGCAGCACAGGCATCAGCTTGCTCAGGGAGACCTTCCTGAAGACCTCACATAGTTCAAACCGGGGTACTCCAGAGCTCACCTGCCAAAAGAAGGATGGCAGGGTTTCTGTTTCCCGGCGTGAACAGGGCTGTCATGTGGCTCCAGCATAAACACAGTTTGCAGATCACAATTCACGCTGCCTTGCAAGGTTCCTGGCAAACTTTCACCCATAAAGGGAAACCATAAATATGTTCATATCATGCTATTTTGAATTCAAATGATTCAAATATCACCATATGGTACTGGGTTTTTTCTCATTTTACAAATGAGGAAACTGAGGCTCAGAGATAACTTACCAGAGGTTAAATAGCTAGAAAAGGATAACCACCAGACCACTTAACCACCACTTAACCACCAGACCAGCTCTGCGCTTCTTGAAGGCTAGTCCTATGTCGGATCTTTGCAGAGTTATTCCGAACGTCTGTAGGTCCTGACCAGAAGGGGCTCTCTGGAGACCCGTGGGCCCAGGAAAGTCAAGGAAAACCTAGCCTTTTCTCCCTAACCCTTCAGAGCTCAGAATTTGTTCCTTTCCCTCAGTTTCCCGATCTCTGAGTGTGGCCCCTCCATGCCATTCCAAGGAATCGCCTAGCCCCCAAATTTCCTTCCCCTGCCATCAGTGTGGTCCTGGCTGCCCTTGGAGAGAGAGCCTGTTACACAGAGACAGGAGGGGTGAGGTGTGCTTTCTGTCCCGGTCACACAGCTAGGCCAGGCTGGATCCTCATTATAACCAGACCGTGTGCCTCTAAGAGCAGCAACCACACCTTTTCATTCCCGTGTCTGGCTTCAGAGGCAGTAAAAATAGGCAGCCTCACTGATTGGGCACCCTGGCCAGGCCACGGTGCCAGGCACCAGCTCGCATGATGTCCCGTTGGCCTTCTGTCACTTGAAGAACCAAGCACTGTCCCATTGATTCCCCTGTCTTTATTAGTCATGGAGCACGTGGTCATGCAGGTGGCTTAGCGGTGTGGGGCCAAGGCAGGGACCCCATGACTCCCCTCAGCACGGGATTGGCCAGGCAGGAACTCATGCCCAGGCTCCCTAGGACACTCTTCTGTTAGCAACGGACAGAAACACAACTCAAACTAGCCTAAGTGAAAGTGGAGAATTTATTCTAGGACTACAGGGGCTTCCACCCAAAATGCCGCAGGACTCCTGGAGGAAGGTCAAGGCTGGTTTTCATTAGTTCCGCTGCCTTTGGTAACAGTTACAGTTATAAACAAGGTCTGAGTTTTTGTATTGGGTGTTACCTCCAACATCCATTATCTTGCCTGATCTGCAGAAGGACAAGAAATAATGAAATAATAATGGGTAATGCTTTTATACCTCTTTCCCTATGCCAAACCTTATTCTAGGAGCATTATACCTTCATAAGAACCTTGTAAGGTAGGTGCTCTTACTGTCGTACCCATTTTGCAGAGGACACGGCTGAGGGAAAGAGGATAAGTAATTTGTGAAAAGTCCCACAGCCAGTCCGTGGGATTTCAACCCAAGCAGCTATGCTTAGAGCTAATGCAGTAGCCGGCGTGCGGTTGTGGGGCGCTTGGAACATGGCGTTTCTAAATGAGGATGCGCTGCAAGGGTAAAATACACACCAGGTTTCCAAGACTTAGTGCCAACGAAAGGGTGGAAAGTACCTCATTGCTAACTGTTACACTGGTTACAAGTGATGGTGTTTGAGATGTAGCCGGCTAAATAACATCTATTATTTAAATTAATCTCATCTGCTTTTTTGAAGCCTTTGTAACGTGGCAGTAAAGAGATTCAGAGTGGCCTGTGGCCTCGTGTCGTCCGCCTGCTGGACAGCACTGTGCAAACAGGCTCCCAGCCCTCGGGACAAGCTGGACACGGGGCTCTGAACACCCTCAGGCCTCCGCCCCTCCCCGCACATCTGGCACAGCCGCTGCATTCTTGTCGCACACTGCAGTGCTGAGCAGGTCCAAAGCTGGAGGGCCTTGGCCCCAGCCACCCCGAGCCTGACTCTGGGCCTCACTGCACAGGCAGTTGAGGTCCAACGTGAAGCAGCCCAGGGCCCAGAGGGGTGGGCTCCACGTCGACTGCATCGAGTGCCACGTTTGCTGGTGCCTCAGGATCTGGGGTGTTGTTAGTGCAGTGCCCACCAGGCTGGCGTGCTTTCAGGAGCGCCACCGGGAGAAACCCCGCGAGGCCCTGGCTTCCGAGACCTCGTTAGGTCATGGTTTGGCCTCGGACCTCGTCTTCTAGACTGAGCCAGAAACGGGGGGTGGAAAGACAGAAGAGAGCTCAGATATTCTCTGGCGCCTTGTGACAAGTGGGACCCATGACTTGTCATGGTTCGTATTTTTGACCTTGCGTGCTCGAGTGTCCAAGTGGGCCGTGACCTGGAGAGCCCGGCACAGGGGACGCTGGGCGAGCGCCGCTGCGTGCGCCGCCGGCACCCACCCCGCTCGCCTCCAGTCGGCGTCTCGGCTCTTCGGAGGACCTGCAGAGGGCTGTTTCCAATCTGCTTGCTGGAATTCGCGGAGGGCGTGGGGTGTCTCTCATTATAGAATTTGCAGTCCCATTAAAGCCAATTTTTAGCGCATTTCATCTGCAAGCAAGCCCGGCCCCCCTTCCAACCACCAGCCCTTCCTTTTTAACTCCAAACACTGGGAGACTTGCCCAGTTAGGCCAGATTCAGGTACCCTCCCCCACACAGAACTGGGCCTCCCTGTGAAATATTCCAGGGGGGGGCCCCAGTGCCAGGTCAGGTCTGCATGCTGTTAGTTCAGCCGCAGTTGTCACCAATTATAACTTGAAACAAGGCTCTAACTTTTGTATCACGTTTTGCTTTCAACACCCATTACCTTGTTGGATTCTCAGGACGACCCTGCAAGGCAGCGGGTGAGAGTTACTGTCTCCACATTGTTCTTGAGGAGATGGAAGCCCAGATAAGAGGAAATGACTTTTCTGTAGTCACATGACCAGGACGTTACAAAGCTGGGACGCAGACCCACGTCTAATGAATCCAAGTGCGTTCATGCCACTGGGTTTCCCTCAGTAGCCAAGTGTGGCTTTGTCATCCACCCGCTTTTGATCTTGTTGCTCTTTTATTATCAGTGACCATTTCGTTCAAGGCTGGAACTACTGTGAGCTGAGCACTCAGTGCATGTGGGTGGGCACCGTGCTAGACTCTGGTGACAGAACACAGAGCAAGAGGGGCAGGACATCTGTTTTCCTGGACCTCCCACGCCAGGGGAAAGACACAGACAGTGAACAAGTCAATAAAGAAAGAAAGACACAACCACAACTTGCTCCACATGCTTTGGAAGAAAGACCAGGGAGGTCCGAGCCAGAGAGTCCTGACCCAGGCTATTTTAGATCCGGAGCTGGGACAGGCCCCTCTGGGGAGAGGTTACTAGACCTGAGATGGGAAGGATGAGGCAGGTAGCCGAGGGCTTTGGAGGGAGGAGGTTGCCCCCTCATCATCAGGGGGCATTTTAGGCAGATTTCTCACATCTGCTGAGCATTCACCGTGTCACACACTGCGCTAGATGCTTTGAACATATTTTCTCATTATAGCTACACGAACTCCGAGAGGTAGATACTCTATTCTCCTGTTGGATAGTTGAGGACACTGAGTGGCTGGGTTTCTCACGTCTCTTGATCACTGATCCAAACACCACCCCTACCTGTTGGTGTGTCATGGCCAGACAACCAGCAGCTCAGATTTATTTGAGCATAATTTATATCTTCTGACGTCCAGGGTGAGATTATTCGGAACTCAGGCCTGACAGCCTGGCTTGTCTGACAGGCCCAGACAAGTGTCCCTGGAGTTTCTACCGGTAGACCATGTTCAGGTAGAGTCAGCGAGAGACAGAGGTCCCACTTCTGGCGCTTCCCGCACCACAGTCTGGGTGGAGGGCCCCTGGGAAGGAACTGGCTGGGGGGAGGGGGGGCGGGGATGTCCTGTGGGTGGGAGAAGAGGGAGAAGGGAGAAGGAAGAAGGCTCAGGCTGGGGCCCTGTAGCGCCTAACATTTCCCTAGAACCTGTATATTTATGAATCATTAGCTGCTTAGCAGAGAGATGAGAAGGCCAGGAACTGGGCAAATTAAAACCAGACTGAAGAGCTTCGTCCAAGTTTAGCACCTCGTGATTCTCTATCTGGGGTTTAACCAGCTAACATTCTCTCCTTCGCCAGGAAGACTGTCATGCAGCCTCCGCTGTTCAGCTCACACCAGAAAGGACAATTTAGGAGCTAAGATCGTTCTTAAAAGGTGAGGAAGGACCAACACCTTTTCCCCCTCTGATCGGTTGCACAGATATGTGTGGAGCACCTGCTGCATGTAAAATATTCTGCACGCCCCCTCACCCCCCGCCCCCCCGCCCCACTCCTTGGAGTCGAGGTGGGGCCCCCTGAGCTCTAGGAGGTCAGAAGGAAGGAGGGATTAGGTCTGGTTTGGGTCAGAAAAAAACAAGAAGGGAGACAACTTATTGAAACCCAAGACTATCAGCGCCCTTTTGGATTCAGTCCACCACCTTGTTGTCCCTCTGCTGTGGATGGATGTTCTGGAGGGCAGACTCTGGGTATCAAACACTTATTAATCAAGGAAGTATTTCTTGATGCTTCCTACTGAGGGCAAGAAAGTTGGAAACTCAGGGAGATAGCAGGTGAGCTGCGGTCCCCACTCCCGTGGGGCTTCCGTGTTAATGGGGGACACAGTGGGGAGGCAGCAGGCCCAGAAGCAGGGAGGCAGGCAAAGGCAGGGAATATGGGGAAGCTTGCCGCGCTGGAAAGGCACAAGCAAGGAGCTGGGGACCAACGGCAGAGCCATCGGGAAGGCCTTGGAGGATGTGACGTTTACGCCGAAACATAGGCTAGAGAGCCAGCATGCCAGAGGGTGGGGCCCCTGGGTGTCAGAAAGAGGGGCAGCGTAGAGCTTCGTCTGAAAGAGAAGGGGTGTCTGGAGGAGCAGTGAGAGGTGGGGCACAGCTGGGGTTGGGGTGGTGGTTGTCGGGGGCAGCCAGGTAATTTAGGGCCTGGTGAGCCACGTCATCAGGGGTTCCTACATTGGCTATTTGCAACCAGTAGCCGCTGCAGTAAGATCCTCTAGGAAGTGATGCGCCTGGATTACGCTTTTAAAGGGCCCCTCTGGCTTGAGCATGGAGTGTCCATGGCGGGGGCGGGGAGAGGGCCGAGAGATCAGAGAGGCGGCTCTTGGCAGGTCCGAGCAAGGAATGAGCTGATGGCCTCTGGGTGCGCTCTGTGCACCCTGGTCTTTTGGAACAGCCGCTGGAAACACCCAGTAGTTGACACTCCGAAGAGGCTCACGCTGGGGAGTCATTGCCCAGGAGGCTGTCGCCTCCACTCCCCCACCCCCATCATTTTGGCTAAGCCAAGTGCAGGCCTCTCAAGGAACAAAAGGTTTTCTTCACGCATTGATTTACTCAAGTGTCCTGAGGGAGAAAAAGCATCACTCTTAACATTTTCAAAGTCATGTCTTGTGTGTGTGTGTGTATAAAATGACAAAATACAAAATACCCAAGAAATCTCTATTGCTCTGTGTAGCTTTGCCACATACTTCAAGGTCTTTTCTGTAATTTGGGATATTTAGGGGGAAAAATCAAAGACACGTTGACATAATGGAAAGCATTTGAGCATCAGGGTCAGCCAAACCCAAGTTCAAATATAACTTCTGCCACAAGCTAGTTGTGTAAACATGAGCAAATTAGCCTCTCTGAGCTTCAGTTCCCTCTTCTGTGAAGCGGAAATACCAGGAGAAATACCAGGACACGACAGCAAGGTGCAGGGGTTCGGTGTGGTCTTCCAAGCCCTGTAGACACCAGTTCGAACTCTGTCCCCACTGCTCCAGTCCTGTGACCTTGGGTAAATCATTTGACTTCTTAGAACCCCTGAAAAATAGAACAATAAGTTCTGCACCTTCACAGGATTTATTGTAAGCTGCAAATAAAAGCATTCGGGTAGAAAGGGACACCCGGTGCCTGGGGCATTGTAGATGTTCCGAACAGCCAATTAGTCCGTCTCAGTTTCCCTGTCCCTCACTGAAGAGGTTAGACAAGACCATTGCTTGGGGTTCTCCCCGAGTTTGTGATGCTGAATTTATTTAAAAGACCCTGGAAGAGTTAACCTGTCTGGATTCCTTGGGGGCATGGCACCCCACCCCCAGGTTTTCTCACCACTTTAGTGTGGAGAGACCCAGGAAGGCAGGCGCACAGGCAGAAGCAAGGCTATTTGGAGCTTGTTTTTCTGGGGGGTGCCCTGGGGCCAAGGAGACTCTCCTCTCCCGCCCTCTAGGGTTGGAACTAGAATCCAGTGACCCTGCCTTTATTTCCAAAACAGTTCCTGGCTCTGGCCACGGGGAAGAAATCCATTGCTCCCTGCGTGTTCCAGAGCCCCGCTCCTCCGCCCTGACGCTGGGGCCTGCCCTGGGCCAGCTGTCACTGAGCCCTGTCCCTACTGTCCCGAGAGGCTGGAGAGCAGGCCCTCCTCCCTCTTGCCCAGCATGTGTGGCTGAGGGTAGAGGTCAGACAAGAGAGGGGATGGGCCACTGGGGCACACACTGCCCCTCTCTCCTGCCTGTCTTCATCTAGCGGTTCACCGGACGCTGGCCGGCCTGGGAGACTCGCTCTCGCGGCCGCTTCCTCCCTCTCCCTCCCTCCTTCCCTCTCTCTCTCTCTCTCTCTCTCTCTCTCTCTCTCTCTCGCCCAAAACATTTGCAGATTGCAGCTTCCCAAACCAGTTCAAACCTGCTTGCAGAATGCGGTTTCCCTTCTGGGAGCCCCGATGTGTCAATGTGTCACAGCTTACAAGTCACACTGCCCAGTTTCCCAAGACTCTCATGCAGTCGGGAAGGGAAGGAGACGGAGAGTCTGGGCCTGGGGAGTGTCCGGGCACCAGTTTCCAGGAGAAACAGCTGACGGAGTTTGGGGCGGGGGTTGAGGTTAAGGATGGGTGGGAGAGCAGTTTTTTATTATAAGCCTCATAGTACTGTTTGATTTTAGAAACCATGTGAGTATGTCATTTCAATTGATATTTCTAAACTAAAAAAAGGACAGAGTGTAAGGAAGACACAGTGGAGCCTGGGACAAAAGGGCAGACACTCTGGATCTGCCCAGCATGGCCCAAGTCTCAGCCCCGCCCCCTGCTGATAACGGAATGACAGGCAGGTTGTGGACTTCTCTGGGCCTCCTTTTCCTCACGTGTACCTACCGGGTAAGGATGTATGAGGGTGAAGAAACGTGTGGACAGCTCGCAGCCCGAGCCTGGCGCCCAGGGAGCACCTGGCGGAGGAGGTGCCACCATGGCCCACCAGTGTCACTCAGAGCTGAAGCCTCATTTCCCCTCCCCCACAATGGGCTACCCCAAGATCCCTGGAAGAAGCAGCAAGTTGCAGACCATCACCTGCAATTTGAAGTATTTCTGCCCTTGTAGCTTTCCATTTGGGTCACATATTTGAATGAAACCGTGGCTCGTTTCTGTCCATCCACAGTCAGCTGTCACTGAGCCATATGTCCTGCCACTCCAGGGGACAAGGGTGGTGTGAGGACGAGTGCCTCACGCCAAGACCCTCTAAAGTATATTCGGGGCCCGTGACTCAGCTCATCCAAACATATACTCAGGATATGATGACATTGTCCAGCTACTCGTACGTATGTGATGCAGTGCAGCAAGCAGGAGCCAGAAATATCATCCAGCCTCTCCCAGCTGCTGCCTCCTCCCCTGTGTCCTTTCTGACAACCGGCAGTGGCCGCACTCCCTGCTCACAGCTCTCTTGCCTCCTACAGGTGACACCATGATCCCTTGGGTGCTCTTGGCCTGTGCGCTCCCTTGTGCGGCCGACCCTCTGCTTGCCGCCTTCACCAAAAGGGATTTCCAGAAGGGCTCCCCTCAACTGGTCTGCAGCCTACCTGGCCCCCAAGGCCCACCAGGTCCCCCAGGAGTCCCAGGGCCCTCGGGAATGGTGGGAAGGATGGGCTTTCCCGGCAAAGATGGCCAGGATGGCCAGGACGGGGACCGGGGAGACAGCGGAGAGGAAGGTAAGAGGCCCAGCGCCTGCCCCTCCTGGGCCCACCTGGTCTTGACAGCATCGGGCACAGAGAACTGAAAACTGGTGCCAACCCATGTCCTTATCAGCCAAATTAGCATCCCTTTAAAAAACGAGTCGTGTGTTCTCCTGAGGGAAACAGTGGATGTTAAATCTGTGCTCCTTCCCCAGCTGCACCCTTGGTTTGCTGAATGACTTTGGGCAGGTTTCCTGAAATATTACTCAGACCTCTTTCGGTTGCAAGTGGCAGAAACCCAATTTATAGTCCCAAGTGGAATTTATTGGCTCATGCAACAGGGAAGTCCGAGCGTTAAGCTTCAGAAATGGCTGGATCCAGGAGCTCCAACATTGTTGTCAAGGCTCTGCTTCTCTCTGTGTGTTGGTTTTGTTCTCACGAAGGCTGGAAGTCCTGAAATGGCTCCTGGTGGGCTCAAGTCTTCCTCATCATGGCTTGATCCATAGAGTAAATCTCAGGATGACTGATCCTCCCTGATCACATGCGCATCCTGGACCAATCCCTTTGATCATGGAGGTGTGGTACCACCATTCGCCAGGACTGGGCCTTGTGCCCACCCCTGGGTGTGTGTGATTGGGTGGTGAGGGCAGTTGTTCACTGTGATTGACAGCCTCACTGGGACCACATGGAGCAGTGAAGCACGGTTCCCCAAAGGAAAAGATGCCAGGCAGCCAGCAAACACGTGGAGTCCTGTCTACATGCCCTCTCAGCCTTGACTTTCCTTATCCCTCCAAACTGTCACCCCAGTAACCAGATACATTCCAGCATCAGCAGCACCCCAGAATGTACATTTTAAGCAGTAGGAAAATCATAACTGTTATTTGTATGGCATTTTAACACTGACAGAGCATTACCCCATTTCCCAACCACAGTGGGAGATTCGGATCTGGACATGTGCTCCGTGCAGGGCCAGCCAGAGCTTTCCCTGAGGTTTACCCTAGGAACCTTCCTGGGGGAGGAGACAGGTCTGTGCTATTGGCTTCTCCATCCTGGCCAAGAGCTGTAAGGATGCAGGCTTGGGGCTGCCTTTGGCCGCCTCTCCTGCCACGTGCTGACTCTCTGCTGAGAATGAATCCCACACACCGAGGAAGGCGGCATTGAGAAGTGGGCAGCCCTGGTCTGGGTAACCCAGATGGAGCTTGGGTTTCCTCCTGGACCAGCCAGAGTCCAGGACCACCACCAACCACCCGCCCCCGACAGACACGTGTACATCCATCTCCAGAAAGGTCTTGAAGAGCAAGTCAGCTTTTCCTGAAATTTCTCAGAAAAGTCATCAAGAAGGAAGCACCTCACTTTCCCATAAGCTTCCTTATTTGTCATTCCCCCCAAAATGACTCTCTTTTTAAATCCAAAATGACTCTCTTCACTCCTCTTCTCCTAGCTCTTTCTCCCACCTTGTGTTTATTTTCATTTTTTTAAAGATTTAATTTATTTTTAGAGAGGGAAAAGGAGGGAGAAAGAGAGGGGAAAAAAACCATCAATGTGTCTGCCATTGCCTCTGGAGCACCCCCCACTGGGGACCTGGCCCGCCACCCAGGCGTGTGCTCTGATTGGGAGTTGAACCAGCCAGCCTTTGGTTTGCAGGCTGGCACTCAATCCGCTGAGCCATACAAGCCAGGGCTATTTTCGTTTTTTCAAGGAACAGCTTTGTGACCTTTCCTAGTTTTATTTTTCCCCATTCCTTTTATTTATTTTTAATTACATGAGTAATACACAAATACATTTTCACTGTAATAAATTTAAACAATACAAATGAAGCAGGAATCCCCCTTGATATGCACCCCTTTCTTGTCCTCCTCTCATCCTCCAGAGGTAACCACTGGTAGCTGGTTAAACGGTGTCTTCCCTGGCCTTTTTCTATGTATTTACATTGTGTACGATAATGCCAGGCATTGCCAGGTGTAAACAATCTGTTCCTAAACTTAGATGTTCAGTGAGAAAAGACTGTTAGGGGATCTATTCCCCACTTATTTAAAACAAGAAACATTTAAATGCATTACACGTTAACCCAAAACTCTAAAACACAGGAAAATGCCTGCTTGCATACATCTAAGAAGCAAAGCATCTTGCTAGGGTGTAAAATGCCTACATTACTTTCTGTACACCCAATTTATGTGGCAGTAAATAAGGAGTTGCCTTGTTACAATGAGGCTGGGATGTTCTTTAGCACCAACAGCCTGCAGGAGCAGGGTCCTTGATTGGCATTCGGCAGGCTTTTCAAAACATCCACACCCAGTTCTGCTGATTTCCCTACTGTACCAACCGTCCATTTGTGTTTGGTCCATTTGCGACTCTTTACCGTAATATGTTTTATTTAAGATGTTGTATTGAGCCCTGGCTGGCATAGCTCAGTGGATTGAGCATGGGCTGCGAACCAAAGCATCACAGGTTCGATTCCCAGTCAGGGCACATGCCTGGGTTGCAGGCCACAGCCCCCAGCAACCGCACATTGATGTTTCTCTCTCTCCCTCTTTCTCCTTCCTTTCCTTCTCTAAAAATAAATAAATAAAATCTTTTAAAAAAGATGTTGTATTGAGTTTAGGGGACATGAAAATACATGTTTTCTATATCATCATGGGCCAAAAATGTCCTATTGAAAGAAATGCACATTCTATGAAATACGGGCATTAAGAACCAAGGGCTGTTCCGCAGGAAATGTAGCCTAGGGTAGGGCAGAGTGCATCCAGCAAGTGCTTACTATGGGTCAGCCACTCTTCCATGCAATTAAATGGGTGTAAAATAGCGTGGTGGTTTGCTTTGAACAAAACAATTCCTGCCACCTGCTCTTTCCTCTTAACAGGATATTTGGAAGAGGTTTTCACATAGTGCACATAGGTCTGCCTCATTTTAAAATCTCCTGCATAGAATTGCCCATTATGGGTGGAGCACAATTTTCTCATCATTTCCCCTTGTGTGGGCAGTTAGTCATTCTCAGTGTTCCCTATGCTAAGCAGCGCTGCACTGAACTCCCTCCTGCGCATGGGCAGGGATGGGGCACTAGGCAGAGATTTCACTAAGGTCAATGTTTTGAGGTCAAAAAGCTCCCAATTCTTTTCTCACCCGTTACCAGCACAACCCGTTGTAGGATTGTTTTGGCAGGCAAACCAGACTCTTCCTTAGGAGACAGGAAAAGAAAAGGCTGTGAATTGTGTTATTTTTGCTCTGACCCACAATGATTCTGGAATGTGTCACCGTTCCCGTTTTCCGGATAGGACTGGGAGATGGGCCCCGGGTTAACACCGTCTGGATCTGCGCCCGCTCCCACGTGACTCTAAAGCCCTCTTGTACTTCCCATTACCCAAAGGCTTGGCTCCAAAGACGGGAAGCCAAGGCCCACAGCCTCTGCCTAGGTCTCTGAGGGCCCCTTCATAACGCCAGCTGCTCTGTCTTCCAGGTCCACCGGGCCGGACAGGTAACCGGGGGAAGCCAGGACCGAAGGGCAAAGCCGGGGCCATTGGGCGGGCTGGCCCTCGCGGCCCCAAGGGCGTGAGCGGTGCCCCGGGGAAGCACGGCACACCGGGCAAGAAGGGGCCCAAGGGCAAGAAGGGGGAGCCGGGCCTCCCCGGCCCCTGCAGCTGCGGCAGTGGCCAGGCCAAGTCGGCCTTCTCAGTGGCGGTGACCAAGAGCTACCCACGGGAGCGGCTGCCCATCAAGTTCGACAAGATCCTGATGAACGAGGGCGGTCACTACAATGCGTCCAGCGGCAAGTTCGTCTGCGGCGTGCCCGGGATCTACTTCTTCACGTACGACATCACGCTGGCCAACAAGCACCTGGCCATCGGCCTGGTGCACAATGGCCAGTACCGCATCCGGACCTTCGACGCCAACACGGGCAACCACGACGTGGCCTCGGGCTCCACCATCCTGGCTCTCAAGCAGGGGGACGAGGTCTGGCTGCAGATCTTCTACTCAGAGCAGAATGGGCTCTTCTACGACCCCTACTGGACCGACAGCCTCTTCACAGGCTTTCTCATCTACGCCGACCAGGAGGACCCCAACGAAGTGTAGACAGGCCGACGCCGAGTCCTCAGGGACCATGAACACGCTCCTGGACTTCTGCTTACAGAGCACGACCCCTGGACAGTCTGCTGGGGCTGGGAGCCGGGAGCTTCCGGACTCAGGGCGACCTCCTCTGCCCCCTTTTTCTCCGCCATTAAATCCAAGCTTTTTTTATCCATCCTTCCATTTATCCATTCACTGTTTATTTTTTTTAGTACCTACTGGGCGACAGGCACTGTGCCACACTCCGGGTGCTACCACAGGGAACAAGACAGACAGAGGCTCTGGCCTCAAGAGCCTTACAATCTAGTGGTGTATACGATTTACAAGTAAACACACAAATAGTGTAATTTTGTGCCAGGATGGAAATGCACATGCCATGGTCAAGAGTAACCGGAATAACAGGAGACAGGGAAGGAGTGGACTTTTTTTTTTTCTGAATTCCATCTTTTTAGGTTTTCTTATATACAGTGAAATCTACATATCTTAAACAGATAGCTCAATGAATGTTTACACATGGGCACTCTTCGTTACCTCCGAGTAGGGTAGGAATGGAATATTTCCAGCCCCCCAACGACCCAAGGCCCTCTGAAGCCCCTCCCCATCAGTACCAGGAAGGGGTTCATTGTTAAGCCGAGCACTGAAGCAGGAGACAGCCATGCAGAAGGCTGGGGGAAGGGGTGTCCTGGCAGAAGGAGCTGCCAGTGTAAAGGCCTTGGCATGGAAGAGAGCTTAGGGTAGCTGAGGAACTGCCCGAAGGCCAGAGGGGTAGAGGGAAGTGACCAAGGAGACGAGTCCAGAAGATTATATAGAACTTCTCGGGCTATGGAGAGTTCATTCCACTCAAGAAAGCTTGTCAGGATGTGAGAGTGAGCAGGACATCAATATGAGATGACCTTGAATCTGCTCCGTGCCTGAGTCAAATCCGTCTCACATTTCAGCACTTTATTCTTGGTTACATGTCTCCTGCAGGCCCACGTCTCAGTGGGTGAGGTACACCAGGATACCCCCACGTGCCTGAGAACCACAGCTCTGAGACATGGGACGGGACACGTGGGACTGGGTAGCATGTAAATGAGTCGCCCCTGCCCGGGGGTTCCCAGTGCACAGGGATCCGAGGGCCCAGAAGCCACAGTGCACAGTGGCTGGTGGGAGAGGGCTCCCCAGGTCAGTTGCTGGAGAGAGTTTTCTGATGGAACCACGGCTCCCTGGCAGATGGCATTCACCAACCTCTAGCTGGGAAGGGGCCCCAGGAACAGGGAGCACTGCCTGGAGAGAGGGTCCCCTCCCTAAATAAAATGGAGTTTATTTAAAATAACTCCATTGTTTCTGGGCTGCAAAACGCGTGGAGCTAGGATGCGTCTGAGAAGCCCCCTGTGTAGGTCGGTGTCCTGCCTGGCACCCCAGTGAGTGTGGGGAGGAATCTTTGTGAACGGTTCTTTTCACCTTTTTATTTTTCTAATTTTTTTAGGAGCACCTTTAACCACTTCCTCTTCCTTCCCCCAGGGATGCAGGCGCGGAAAGGCAGTGAACTTAACCCTTTGTAGCCTGGGTAATAAATTCAGCCAGAGCAAGATGAGCAGGACCACTTCTGGGCCTGACCTAAACCCATGTCCTTTTGTCACCCTGCCAGGGAATGTCTTGGGAGCATGGTGAGGATGATGGGGGGGGGTCAGCCAGCCTTTATTGTGGGGGTGGGGCCAGCGGGGGCAGCACCTGGCAGGAACCCAGCCTGTCTGGGATCTTGTCTCCTTCGGATGTGGTCCGGGACTGCAGGAGGGGGTGAGGCAGGAGTGCTGGGTTTGTGTCAGGTGGGCAGAAGCAGGTGGCACAGTTCAGGGGGGCTCTGGTAACCAGCTGATGGCAAGAAAGAGGACTGACTTATCCACTAACACTTCTGAGGGGGGCTGCCTCCTTGGTGAACTACTGGGATCCTCCCTCAGGCAGGTGATGCAGGATGGAGGCCCAAATGAGGAAGGTGTTCCAAGAAGGTTGCCTTTCCAGAGGCAACTGACCCTGATGCAGACTCCAAACTAAGCTCCACACTAGTTAAAGTGGTGGGGTCAGATTTGAATCAGGAATATGCTATTGCAACAGTATAGAGAGAATATATAATATAAAACTTGCAGTAATACAGGTGAGGCAAAAGTAGTTTTACATTGCATGGAAAATAATGCAATAAATAATAACACAAGAATAAAGTCTGCTTTGCATATTTACAACCGTAAACATACTTTTGCCCCACCCTGTATGAATAATGTATTCATGTAATATACATTACACTAATGTAATGTAATTTCAAATGTACATCAAAATTAATGCAAAAAATCCGTGTGGTGAACAAACTATGAAATTTTTAAATAAAAACAAGATCTAACAGTGCTGGGATGAGGGCGAGAGAAGGGAGGCTGAGTCGTCAGCAGCCCCTGGAGGCGGGAACTCTCTTCACTTCCTGCCTGTCATCTTCACTTATTCCACCAGGGGGGGCACGTCTACTACACAAAACCTTCAGTCCTGCGGCTTAGAGGCTGGAAGACCTACCCTGGTCTCCAGGCTGTTTTCTATATTCAGAGCCAAAGATTAAAAAAAAAAAAAAAAAACGAAGAAGAGAGAGAGAGACATATGTCATTCTGGCTCGTTGTTTTACGTAGCCATGACCTTCCGCTGGGGAAAGAAAAAGAATTAAACACAAGAGCTGCAGGTCTTCCCAGCGTCATTAGTTAAAGGGATTTGGTGCTCATTCTAAATTGCAGGCTCAGCTGGCACGGGGCAGGACCATAGTGGTTCTCCAGGAAACAAGAAACCTGGGTTCCAGCCCTAGTTCTGTCTTCAGGTTCCTTGAGCAGATTTGGCCAGGACACTTCTAGTCTGGTGGCCTCAGTTTTTCCATCTGTAAAATGAAGTATTGGATCAGATGTTCTCAGAATCCATCTGGGCACGGAACACTTATGTTTCTGCCTCCAAAGCGGAGCCAAGAAGAGAGCCTGACATTCCTGAGACATAAATTAAAACAGCTGGGTGAAGCAGGCCCGCGTGCTCTGAAATGCTGAACTTCGACATTCAGCCCTTGGCTTTCGCTGAAGACTTCCAACAGATTGCTGTTCTCGGGTTTTCTGAGCTAGAATAGAAATCATGACTGACTGACTGTTCCCAAGCAGGAGCCACATGCCGGGTTTTACGTATATTGTTTCTTTTCAGCCTCTCAACAGCACCCCCCCTCACCCCGACACCTTTACAGGTGGAGAAATTTCAGTCCTAGAAAGAATGCCAGAGGTCATCTCGCTGGTAAACGCTACACTGGCCTGGCCCTCCCTGCCTTTCTCTGTGTCCCCTGCAGGAGAGCAGCCAGAGAAACGAGAAGTGCTAGAGTTCTGAAGCTCCCCTGAGTGGTAGGAGGTGGGGCCCCAAACCCTTTCCTCCCACAAAGTGTGATCCTGTCTAGTGGACTAAAGATTTCGTGCCAGTGCAGCAGACAACTCCTAAGCACCTGCGGTGGCAAGGTTGTGGAAGGCGCCCGTGGTCCCCAGGACAGGCGGGGAGTCAGAATCTCCCAGGATAGGTGGGACTGGGAAGGGAATGAGACAGCAGCACCTGGTCTGACCCTTCAGCCTCCTGGGTGCAGCCCATGAGCCTGGCCCTGACAACTCCTCAGCCTGCTCTCAAACACAGCCAGCGTTGCCAGTCCGCGGAGCCAGCAGAAAGCGGAAGCAGGAAAGACTCCAGTTCTGCTCTTTAATGGGGGTGGGGGGACATGAGTGTGTTCCTTTTTTTTTAATTTTCCCCTTTCCTGGTGTCCCTTCCAGGAAAGCCCAGGAGCACACTGAAAAGGGACTCTGGGGGTGACTTGAAAGGTAAGCTCACAGGCCCGACTCCTTAACCAGCATCTGCAGGCCGCAGCGGTGGGCTTGCTGGCTCACCCCTAAGAACATCTCCAAAATTTTCAGCCACTCCCCTCTTCCTGCTCCACAGACAGAAGCCTGGAGAGAAATTCTCAGAAAGGACCCACAGATGGCTAAGGGCAAATCGCTTTTTTTTTTTTAAGACATTTTCCATCTCCTTTCTCACTGTGCCTCAGGTTGGCCCTGACTGAACACAAGAAGGAGGAGCTCTGTCTCATCACCGGACTCGGTTCCCTGATGCCCTCGTAAACTTGCGACAGCCGTTCATCCCGCCCTGGAGTGGTTTCCGAGCTGAGGCCGATAATTACCCAGAATAACCTCCTAGCGTGAAAAGTCCATACCCCACTTGGGGCTCCTTTATCCCTTAAAACTCATTAATGTATGAGCTTAATTACATGGAGATCAAGGGCCTCCGAGGTGAAAGGCTAACTAGGGCATTAAATCCTGAACCACTTCTCAGAACTGCGGGGGGCAAATCGCTCTTGGAAAGCTCCACACCCCAGAGTTGGAGTCCCGGTCCAGGCATCCAACAGCCAGAACCTGTTCGGAGGAGGTTGCGCAGGGTCTGGAAGAGCCACCTTCTACGAGTCACGGAGAGAAAGGGAAATGGGAGTCCCGAGGGTGCCTGTCCCCCCCTGCAGGGTGGTCCTGGGGCCAGAGACGCCGACGGCTTTGAGATGCTGTAGAGGAAAGAACTTGAATAAGGCTGGACTTCATCAAGTGGCCCATTTAGGCCAGTTTATTTGCTCAGTAAATATGTGTTACACCTCCGCTATGTGCCAAGCACTGAGTCAGGCCTTGGGGATCCTGGCATGAGCAAAACCCAGGTCTGGTTTCCGTCCTCCTGGAGCTTAGAGTACAGCACAGGCGGCAGACGGACACTGGAAAAATGACCACATGAATGTCTGTGAAATGTCAGCTGTGAAATGGTGCCATGAGAATGGCAAGGTGAGAATTTGTCCTAGTACGAGCGTCACAGAGAACTCTACGGGTGGAGTGACAGCAAAGCTGAGAAATGCAGAGTGTGAGCCCAGGAAGCAGGTCCAGGGGTGGGACAAAGCATGGCGGGGGGGGTGATCAAAGTAGTCCCATCCCACAGGTCATGGGTGGGGGGAGGTGCAGGAGAAGATCAGGGGGCCGAGCCCAGACCTAGGAGGCTGCTAGGTCAAACTAAAGACTTCTGTCTTGACCCTGAGAATAACAGAAAACCACAGAGTCATTTTAATCGGGCAGGTGACATAAGCAGCTGGGAATCGAGGAAATCCCTACAGCTGTAAGGACATCTCAACAGCGTCACTGAAAGAATAGCTTCCTAACATGATACTTGACATTGAGAAAGTAATGGCAATGAACATTTACTGGCCTCTTGCTAGGTATGAAGCTTTGTGCCATTGACTTTTCATGGCTTAATACCCTTGGGCATGAGAACACCATCTCAGGGAGGTGCAGGGCAATGATGTCCTTCTCACAGGTGAGGGAATAGGGTGCAGAGAGCCCTGTGAGGTCAGCTGGCGGAGCTGCAGAGCAGGAGCCCAGACCCTGGTCTGTCTGGCTCCGGAGACTCCATCAGGACCACAGCACCAGAAGCTGCAAGGGACCACAGCCCTTGTCCTCCACCCTCCTGGTGCTGTGCGGGCCAAAAAGGTCGGCACCCTTCCTTCCACCTCCTGAGTTCTCCTAGCTAGGCTAGTAACCAAATTAACAGAGACAGAATATCAGGAGAAAATCAGATGTTTACAAACGTGCACATGGGCAATCGCATAAGCATAAAAATCCCAAAGGCGATGAGGCAGCATTGGGTGTAGAGAACATTAAGGACAGGTGAAAAGCAGAGGAATGGGGGAGGTCTTAGATTTCAGAAGTAGGGACGGGAGACTTACAGGTAGTAAAGGAAGAACGGAATGTACATCGTAACAGAGAAACAATAGGACACAGCAGGTATCTCGCCAGCAATCTTGGAGTCTTCCTGATTAACGCTAGGGTAAAGATTCCTAGAGTGATTAAGCAGGTTTTTCTGTCTGAATCTCTTGGGCAGGAAAGTGGGGAGGATCAAAGTTTCTTTCTGACTCTGGTTCCTTAATAAACAGCTTAAAATCAACATCCTAAAAAGGCAGCTTCAGGGTGGCAAAGCTTTGGTTCCCTTCAGCGCCTTGGAATCACCTGGGTGGGGGTTTAAATTATAATCCCCCCACTACCCCCCAAAAAAATTCTGGCCTGCAGCCTGGGAAACCACCAGGAAGGGCTGCTGTAGCAGAGAGCCATCTTGCTGGCTGGACTCGGTGACCCAGAGTTCCCTTCCTGCTTGCACAGCCTGTGATTGCATGATTCGCCAGTTCTGCTTCCAGAAGCCTTTCCCCCAAGGCCACTGGGTTTCTGGAACTGACAGATGGAGGCTGAAGGACCTGGGAAGCACTGCACTGCTCCGATGGCTGGGCAGGGAGAGCCAGGGCTGCATTTCGAAGCCCTCCAGCCACCTTTTTGTCGGCTCAGAGCCAGCCTGCAGACAAGTTCAGAGGAGGAAGAGAACAGTCCACCGATCCTGGTGGGCACTGCGAGAGCCGGGTGCTGCTGGCTGCTGGCACCGTTACCAGGGACTGATCCTCTCCTTTGAGAGCATCTGGAGCCTCAAAACCCTCCAACTGGCCCCACCTGTGACTCCCTCAAGTCACAACTGCTGATCTGACCCTCTCTAAGCCCAGTGTCCCACAATCACAGGAAACTGGAAAGAGATGGGGCAGCGAGAGTGGAGAACAATACCTCATGTCTGCAGGCTGCTTTCTGCCTGTTCCAGAATCCCTGGAGCTATTATCTCACTTACAGACTCTGAATCTGATAGCTTCACGATGACCTCATGTGCCCTTCTCATGATATAAAATAAGAGACTTGGGGGTGGGGGGTTGTCAGAGATTGTACAGTCTCTGAGATGAGATTGTATGATACCCAGTCCTGCAGCTTGTGGGTGACAAGGCCTAGACTCCGACTCCAGCCGGTTTCAAGGCCCCTTTGTTCTCAGGATAACTCTGCAAGACACGGGGGAGCAGCACCGTCAGTCCGCTTTACAGGTGAGGAAACAGAGGTGCAGAGATGAACCAATCTGCCCAAGGTCGACTGGGCCGCACGGGCTAGCAGAAACCAGACACCCGCACCATTGGCCGTTCCTCCCATTACTTCTGAGAGGGCCAGGGAGAAAGCAGCTGGGGAGCAAACAATGCCAGTTAACATGAGTTTTAAGTGGAAAAGCTGCATTTAGGACTGTGAGTTCTCGATTCCTCAGAACTAGAGTTCGCCGGACAAGCCCAATCCCAGCCCATTGCAACCCAACTTTTTTCCTTGACCTTACGTCTCAGCCTCCTCATTCATTAAACGAGGACAGGAATACTCCTCACTTACAGTCTAACAGAGAGAGAAGCAACAACCCAGATAAGTTGGTAAAATAGTATGTTGGACAGTCCTAACTACTATGGAGAGGAAACAAATTAGGGGAGAGAATAGGGCACAACTTCAGCGAGATGTTACTACAAAGGTGACATTTGAGTGAAGACCTTTTAGAAGGTGAGATGAGACTACCTCGGAGTGTTGTGTGGGTGGGAGGGGGAGCATTTCGGGGGGGGGGGGGAAACAGCAAATGCAAAGGCCCGAGACAGCAGTTTACATGGTGTAGGGCCGGGAAGCCACAGTAGCTAAAATCAGAGAAGTAACTGGGCATTATGGACCGTGTATGGCAGCTCGGACCATTGGCCTGACCTTGGCTTTTACCTAGAGATGGGGAGTCCCCCACCCCGGATTATGAACGGAAGTTTTACATGAATGGGCATCATGTAAACAAGAAATAAGCGAAGACTCCAGGACCCCCTGCAGAGGTGCTGGTGGGTGGCCAAAGCTGCCCCAGTTCTAAGAATGTGTCCTAGCGATTAACACAATAAAGGGAGTGGGGTAGAAAACAGCCCCAGAGAAATGCACCACCTTGAACCTGGGTATAACAAATCATAGGTGAGAAATAACCCCACAGAGCAGGCTAAGGATGTTTCCCCTCTTTATTTTTTTATTTTTGATTTTCTTCTACTGTGCTCTGCTGGGCTTTAGCTCTGATGAGCTGACACGAATATCTTCGCAGCACACGAGACCAGGAGATACAGCCCCCCCCTCCCCCATCCCCCCTCAGCCCAGGCCCAGACATTCTCCTAAGTGCTTTGTACACATCACCTCATTTCCACTCATTTAATCCTCACACAACCTTAGGAGCTGGGTCCTGTCTGCTTCATGAAATTTTAAATTTTACAAAGAAACCCCTCCCATTTTAAACTTTTTCTAAAGACAAGCACTACCTCTTCGAACGGGTTCATCGTAAGACGCTTCCTCAACACCATAAATGTTCCAAAGCTCGTGATAGAGTGAAAGAAATTCGGGGTTACCACTCCCACTGTACAGTAAGGAAACCGAGGCTGCTGCAGTTAGAATAAAATCAGAGACTGGCACCCCCAGCCACGTATTGCAGCCATGGCTCCCAGCAGTAACTGACAGCCCCATCGAGGTAGGTGCTTCTCTCAGAAATGTCGCCTCATTTCCCGGACCACGGTGTTGACACAGAAGGTTTGTCTTAATCTGAAATTAGCAGGACCTTGGCACCCGGAGCCTCCCCGCCAACACCACCCATCTGTTGACTTTCTCCTCCGTGGCCCAGCTTCTGAATGCTGCTGATCCCTTTTATTCTTTAAAATATATGTGAGTTTGGCAATCTACTCATGAACATTTCTATTTTCTGAACGTGGAAATAAAATATTTTTCTTAGCCAAATCTTGCATCATATTGATGCCTAAAGGAAAGTGGCCATGGCCTTGGGTACCCAGAACACATTAATACAGTTGGACCACTTGGATATGTGTTTCCAATTAGTCAACCACAGCCTGCCATTTGGCAGATATGGGTAACAGATGAAAAGGCCCTTTCTGTGTCAGCGTTAATGTGTCACAGAAAGCAAGCCAGTGACAATTTGTCGCATGAGAGAAAACCACCATATCGCTGGGCTGAAATATTTGGAGAGGTAAGAAAATCTTTGTGTATTCAAATCAGAGGATTTTTAAAATAATGCTGTTCATTATAAATCCTTACTGTTGAGAGGCAGTTAAGATTTCACTCTGGGGGATGGTGAACTTGGAAATATACTTTTTTATTTATTCACACAGATTCCTATGTATCTGTTAGTACTATCTTTGTCTTGGATTTTATTGCTATCTCTTCAAAGCCGTCTTTCTCACCCAGCTTAGATTTCATGGTCCAATATTATGATCGCAGCCTAATAAAAACAACCTTCGGGCCCTGGCTGGCATAGCTCAGTGGATTGAGCGCGGGCTGCGAACCAAAGTGTTGCAGGTTCGATTCCCAGGCAGGGTACATGCCTGGGTTGCAGGCCATGACCCCCAGCAACCACACATTGATGTTTCTCTCTCTCTCTCTGTCTCCCTCCCTTCCCTCTCTAAAAATAAATAAATAAAAACTTTTAAAAATTCAAGAACAGAAGAAAATTTAATTTAAAAAAGAAAAGAAAAGAAAAGAAAAGAAAACAGCCTTCATTATGTCCTTACTCTTCTCTTTCCATCACCCTTCCCCAGCAAAACCGTACTCTGGCCAAAGCCAACCCTCTCCCTTCTGCACTCACTCACTCCCCACTGAAGGTTAAGAGAACGCACAGGTGTGCCGATCAGTCTCGTCCATGTCTACAGATGTCAAATGGCACAAACTGCAGTCTGGGAACCCCACCAGTTCCCTTCCCGAACTCCCAGCATTCTCAGTGAGAAGTCCCTGAGGTGCTGCACGGAGGGGCAGAGTAGCAGGAGATGACATCAGAGAGGCTGAGATGCTCCTATCCCTTGAAGGGCCTTATAAGGACTTGGCCTTTACGTTTGGTGAGATGGGGCACCATTGGAGGGTTTTGAGCAGAGCAAGGACAAAGTTTGACTTAGATTTTAACAGCATCACTCCAGCTACTGTATTTTATCCCTACGGACATCTCTCTGTTTTTAAAGATTTTATTTATTTATTTTTAAGGAGGGAAGGGAGGGAGAAAGAGAGAGAGAAACATCAATGTGCGGTTGCTGGGGGTCATGGCCTGCAACCCAGGCATGTACCCTGACTGGGAATCAAACCTGTGACACTTTGGTTTGCAGCCTGCACTCAATCCACTGCGCTACACCAGCCAGGGCTGCAACTGTTTTTTTTTAATAGTTTTATTTTATTTTATTTTATTTTATTTCTTTTTAGAGAGAGGGGAAGGGAGGGAGAAAGAGAGAGAGAGAATCATCATTATGCAGTAGCCTCTCGTGCACCTGCTACTGGGGACCTGACCCACAACCCAGGCATATGCCCTGACTGGGAATCGAACCACCGACCCTTTTGTTTGCAGGCCAGCACTCAATCCACTGAGCCACACCAGCCAGGGCTCCAGCTACTGTTTTGACAATAGACAGTAAGGAGCAAGGACAAAATCATGAAGACAGGAGATGATTACAATAATCCAAGCAAGAGATGCTGCTGGCTTGGACCCAGGTGGTTGCAGGGAAGGAGGTTACAAGTGATCTGATTTTGACTGACTTTGAAGGTAGAGTCCACAGGGTTTGCTGATGATTTGGATGTGGGGTGTGCTCAAACGTGAAGTGTCAATAAGGACACCAGGCTTTTGGCCTGAGCAACTGTGTGGCTCGAACTGCCCTTTACTGAGATGGGAAAGACTCTGGTGGGTGGGAGTGGGAGGTGAGTCAATGAAGAGTTTGTTGTCGGACACGTTGAGTTGGAGATGTCCATCAGATATCTCTGCAAGTTTCCCAGGGTTGCTGTAACAAATTATCACAAGCTTGGTGGCTTAAAACAACAGGAACGGATTTTCTCACAGTTCTGAAGCCAGAAATCTGAACTCTGCATGTCAGCAGGGCCATGCCCCTTCTGAAGGCTCAAGGGAAGAATCTGTTCTTTGCTTCTTTCAGCTTTTGCTGGGTGACAGCATCCTTGACTTGTGGCCACGGGGCTCCATTTTCTGCATTCTTGTTCACATTGCCTGTCTTTCACAGAGAGGGAGGAGAGAATCAAGGGACAGGTGCCGGAAGCCTAGCGTCTCAGTCCATCTGGGCTTCTGTAACAAAGTACCATATACCGGATGTCTCGTAAACAACAGAAATGTATTGCTGAAGTTCTGAAGTTCTGGAGCTGGGAACTCCAAGGTCAAGGTGCCAGCTGATTCAGTGTCTGGTGACAACCCACTTCCTCATTCTTACACAGCCATCTTCTTGCTGTGTCCTCACATGGCGAAAGGGACAAGTGGGCTCTCTGCGGGGGGGCCTCTTTTACAAGGGCAGTGACCCCGAATGCATGCGGGCTTCACCTTCATGACCTAATCACCTCCCAAAGGCCCCACCTCCTAATACCATCACCCTGGAGATTAAATTTCAATGTATGGATTTGGGAGGGGGCTCAACATTCAGGCTATGGTACATGGAGAAGGATGAGGATATTGGGGCCTTTATTTTTGATTGGCCTGGGGTCCAGAGGGGAAAATGGCAAAGTTCAGGAGATGGGGTCAGACAGGGGAGGATGGTGGGCGCAAAGGTTCAAGTCTTGGGAGCGAGGGGAGGCCGGGGAGACCTGAGCTGCAGGGTGCAGGTACCTGACTGTGGTCTCAAGGCGGATCACGACGGTGAGGCTGTGAGTGTTGGGGAAACTGAGGGAAGAGGTCTTGCCCACAGCATTTTCTTCCTGCATCTGATCCCTCAGCAGGTCAATGGTTTCTAGGATATGCGTTATCTAGTGGCTAGAGCCTAGACTGTGGAGTCAGATGATCTTGGTTCAAATCTCCACTCTTGGTCACCTTAGGCAAATTACTCAATCTTTCTCTGTCTCCACTTCCCCATCGGTGAAATGGGGCCAAGACTAGTACCCACCTTCAAGGGATTTTGTGACCCCTAGGTGAGTTAGTTTATGGAGGATGCTAGAAGCGTGCCTGGCATGTAGTAGGCCCTCTGTGTGTTTCCCAGTCTTTATAAAAACATACCCCAAATCTTCTACTCCTCTCTACCTCCATGATTCCCACACTAGTCCAAGCCAGCGTTGTCACCCACCATCACTGCTGGGTGCTTTGTTTCCACGCCCGACTTTAGCCCACTCTCACACTGCAGCCAGAGTGATTTTGAAACTGCATATCAATGAACGTTACTGCTTTGCTTAAAATCTTCCTGTGAGCTCTTATCCGTGGCATTTAGAATAAAATACCAAGTCATTATTCCTGGATTACGGCGTCTCTCACCATCTGGCCTTCCTCTCCACCTCATTTCCTCATCCACTAAATTCCCAGTTCACTCACCTTTCGCTTCTTTAACATGCCAGGCACACCCTGCTTTGGGCCTTTGCACCAGCTGTCCCCTCTATCTCAGATTATTCTTTCCCCTGATCTGTGTGTGGCCAGATTCTTCTTGTCCCGGAGGTCTCGGCTGAGGCCTTCCACGGTCCCCTTGTCACGCGACCTCCGCTTACTCACTCTGATCGTGCCGATTTTAATTCTCTGCCTGGTACTCACTACCCTTTTGCATTTTCTTGGTTTTGGTTGTTTACGTCTATTCCACTTTGGATTTCCCCAAAAAGAGAGGCTAAGACAAGGATGTGGATGCTGATGGCCTGTTTGGAAGACGTTGCCAGAGGTGGGGGTGAGGATGCAGAGCAGGTGAGACAAGGGTGGGTTCAAAGTCAATGAAAGGGTGTGAGTGTGGGAGAGAAACAAACCTTCCTCTACGCTTGAGGTTCTTTTGGCTGGTCTAATAATCAGATAGACAGGAGACAGATTAGCAAGAGAAAATAACCAAATTTAATATAGACATACGTTTGAGGACCCTGCATACATGAGGGAGTCAGAGACCCCCCCATGCACAAGAGATTCAGAGACAGAAAGAGAACAAGGGTGCATAAGACATTCTGAGCCAGGGAGCAGGTAAGGTGCCTGGGGGGCCTTTGCAGAATGATAAGGGCAGATACTTAGTAAACAAAATTTCCCTGCCATACAGTTGGGTCAAAGAGAGATTATGGTAGGTGATGTCTTATTATGGGCAAGGGCCCTTTTTCAAGCTCTCCTAGGGGGCTAAAGGGAAGTTTCCCCTGAGCTCAGGCTAAAATCCCCTTCAGCTCAAAACAATCAGCATGTCACAGAGGCACATCTTGAAGTGACTTGTTCTGAACCCCCACACAATCAGCCTCTGGAGGGGAGGGTCTTCATCCCACGGGGACCTCTGGGAAGCACACTGAATGCCTCCCAGAGTTTTCCTGCTGAAAGACAGGGCGGCTGAAGCCTTCATCCCACCGCCCACCGCATGAGCAGAGGGCTGCTCCTGGGGCATTCATTCCCTGACTTCCGGATTGTGCTTGTCCGAGGGCCACGCTGGTTCCAGCTGCAAGGCTGCCCTGCAGGAGGCTCTGGCAGCCAGAGGCAGTCAGCACTGCCCAGCACAGCCCTGGCTGAACACAGAGGTGGGCTGCACCCAGGGCCACCCTGGTGGCGTCTGCTGACCCATTTCCCCCTCTAGAGTGTAAGCTCTTGGTGTGTGGAGACTGCCACTTCTGTTCACTCTGTCCCGAGAGCCCAGAGCAGAGCCTGGCAGAATATCGGTAACCCTTTCATCAGTCTGGGGTAGGTGCTGAAGTTATCTTCATTTTTTAGATGAGAAAGTTAAGACTCAGTCTCCCTTACCTGACACCCAGCTCACTGGTGATACAGCCAGAATGTCAGCCCAGGCGATTAGACTCTAGACCCAAGTTTTGAACTCAAAGAACTCACTCTACCAGTAGCTGTAGTTCCTGGGGAGTATTATTAGACTTGATCACTTAATTTAGTATGGGCTGTATAATGTTTTTAGGTACTTTTTTGAGACTGCCTTATTTACCTGGCAAAATGGCTATTACGTTGTATTGGAGTGTCATGCAGAGGATTCATAGGAACAAAAAATGCAAATGGATCAAAGGCCTTGGAGGGTAAGATAAACACTTGCATCTGGCCAGGCTCGGTCTAAGATTCCTGGAGGAAAATGGAGAGCACGTGCTCCACCAAAAGAGCGTTCCTATGAGACAGTGTGCTATAGAACCTTAACCTGCATACTTCATTAACCAATGTCACCCCAGTGGATTCAATAAATAAAAAATAAAATAAAGAGGACCTCTGTGGTGGCCCACTGTGTGGTGGACCCCTTACCGCAGGAGTCAGAAAACCTTTTTGTGTAGAGGGCCCAATTGTGCCTGGGCTTTGCGAGCCATCTAATCTCTGTGGCAGCTGCTGTGGCATGAAAGTAGTCACAGAGAACAGGTAGATACATGGGCATGGCTGTGTTCCAATAAAACTTTATTTATAGAAACAGGTGACAGGCCAGATTTGGCCCAAGGGCTATAGTCTGCCTTATAGGAAGGCACTATTCCAGATCTTCTGATGCTTCAAGAGAGGATGGAAATCAGGATTTTCTATGAAAATTCCCAATTCTGAAAATATACAGGCTGCCAGTTTGCACTCAGTAATTTAGCAACTTGCCTTACTGCCTCGGAGGTTCGTGTACTGCGGCTCAGGAAATAAGACATCGGCAACCAGAATGCACGTGGCATGTGGCAAGTACTGTAGCTCAAGGGATAAAATTTTCTCTGGACTGGGCAGTAGTTGCTGAAAGCTTTATGGCGATGGTGAGATCAGCTGGGGTTTAAAGTTAGGTAATATTTTTCCATGTAAAATGCACAGTGTGGGAGCATTCCCAGCAAAGGCAACGCTATGAGCACGAATATTTGGGGAACCACAAATACTCATTTTGAAAGGGGGCAGAAGGTAATGGGCTAGAAAGCAGGGAGGGGGGTGAAGGGTGGCTGAGAGGGAGTGGGGTCTGGTGTGCAGACCTGGGGCAGTGCTCCCCCTGCCCCTTGGGAAGGCTGGTGTTAGTGATGCCTACTACAGCTGGAGCCTGGAGGGACAAAAACGGGAGACCAGCATAGACACCAGGAGCCTCAGCTGTCCATCCTCCCTGGATCCCAACTGTATGCCCAGCCAAGGATACCACCACGCTAATAACACATGGGTGCCTGGTGGAGTAGGGGGGGTGGGTTTGTTCAGGCTCTTAACATTTTAATCCTGCTTTAATAGCATTACAAGGAAAGTGATACTTTTGCAATAAGAACATATTATAATAGTCGGTTGCCCAGCACTCTCCCCCACAGCCCAGCCTCAGTCTCCCTGGGTGAATGGCTGCTGCCTTCATCCTCTGCTGTTCAACCTTGGGTCTTTGCACACCTGGAAGCTTTGGAAGCCCTTCAGAGAAGGTGGTCTGAGAGAAACAGTGCCCTGTGGCTGACGGCCAGGACCTCCTCAGCTGGTGGGCAAGGGTCCGACAGGCGGTCCCTGGCAGGTTTATCTGGTGGCTCTTTACTGTCCAATCTCAGTTTCCTTCCTGTTCATTGTCAGAGGAGGGGAGCAGGCGCAGGGGCTTTGAAGTTAATGGCTGCTTTTATTTCCTCCTCCTGGAGTCTGGGCAGCTCTTAGGGTCCTGCTCCATTGTTCCTCACAGAGTCCTGGTCAGGCTGGGAGGCTCCTTATCGCACACCTACTCCAGAGTTCCTGAGCTAGGGCCGATGCTGGCGTGGCCGGAGGCATTCAAAGAAACACAAAGAGGGCAACACACTGTTTTAAAAATCGGGAGATAGCTCGATTTCTTTCTCTTTTTTTTTAAAGATTTTATTTATTTATTTTCAGAGAGGGAAGGGAGGGGGAGAGAGAGAGAGAGAGAGAAACATCAATGTGCGGTTGCTGGGGGTTATGGCCTGCAACCCAGGAATGTACCCTGGCTGGGAATCGAACCTGGGACACTTTGGTTCCCAGCCCATGCTCAATCCACTGAGCTACGCCAGCCAGGGCGAAAGATTTTCTTATTTGTTTAAAAATTCTAGCAATGTGGCAATAATGGGCCCAACTTCTGAACCATCAGAGGGCCGCGGAAGTGGCTCCTCACTTTAGATGCACCCTGAGCCCTCTGCCTGACCACAGTCCCCACCCCTCCCTGCTGTCCCTGGCGCCGTGGCTGGCGTGCCCATTGACCAGCAAATGCGTGCTTGTGTGTGCGTATGCATTCAGTTCACACCATAACCCTGGGAATGCTGCATACAACTTACATCACATCTGTAACAACCCTGTTTCCAAACAAGGTCCCATTCTGACACACTAGGTGTTAGGCTCTTGGTGTATTTTGTTGGAGGGACACAATTCAACACATGACAGGATTCTAAGAAATATTCAGTGGAGAGCATTTCTGAGCACAGGCCTCACACACCACGAACTAGCCCCTCGTGGAGGGAGACTTACTTTTTACTTATTCCTTTTGTACCATTTTTATCTTATGCCTTTCTTTTGTGGCTTTTTAATTTTATGCCTTTCTTTTTTTTAATACACACGCACACAAAGCAATATGGGCCAACTTTATAAATGTCCTAGGTTTTGAGTTCTATTTGTAAAGTGCTGCCTTTTTATTCTTCCTGGCTGGTCCTCAGACCTAATCAGTGGAGTTCTATCTCAAGAATTTCTGGTCCAGGATCATAAAGGATTAGGCTAATGTTCTCTTGGCTATCTAGAAACAGTTTAAAGGGACTGGCTCAATTTTTGGTTAAAGACCAGAGTGGTAAACAAGGCTTATTTCTCAAAGTTTATGGCCCAGATGTCTTCCTTCTGTCCCTATAAACAGAGCCAGCCTTCGTGTTTTTGGGTCCTAATGGAGCAATGCAAACCATTAAGATACCGAGAGAGGACTACTCAAAGCCCATACCTCGACTTCCCCTGAAAAGCCAAGTGCTTGAAGAATTTACACCATTGACCTCCCTGTCCCCCAGGATATTTACAGCAGTGCGGCTATGGCAGCAAACGCCCAGCAGAGGAAAACTGGTGACACCCACCATCACCGAGCTGTACCGTGTGACTGTGGCTAACTGTGCAGCTCTGTGGGCACTGCTGTGAAACAACCCCGGGGAAAACCAAGGGCCGGAAGGATACGTGATGTATGCTATCATTCGCGCAAAAGGAGAAAAGGCACGGATATCTTTGTTGGTAGATGCATAGGTCACTTCTGGAAAGAAACACAAGGTGCTGTTTGTCCTTGGAGAGGAGAACGAGGCCTGGGACCCGGGGCGAGGACACGTATGTCTCTGTCGTGTGAGAGCTTGTACTGTAGGAACACAGAAAGAACAGGGAAAGTTGCCGTGAGCAGTTGGTAAAGTAGAGGGATTTGTCCCCCGGGGACAATTGGAAGGGTCATTTTGTGCCTGGGGAAGCTGTAGATGGGGAGGCTGGTCTTGCTCTAAATATCTTTTGGTTCCCAACATGTGAGAGTCAAAGGATTGGGAGATGACTGGCTCAGAGTAAGCACTAGATAAAGGTTTGTTTTGGGAAGACGGAAGGAAGGAAGGGAGGAAGGAAGGAAGGAAGGAAGGAAGGGAGGGAGGGAGGGAGGGAGGGAGGAAGGAAGGAAGGAAGGAAGGAGAAAAGGAAGGAGAGAAGGAACAAAGGAAGGGAGGGAGACTTCTGGGCCTGGCCGGGGATGGTGTGAATGGGAGAAGTCAAGTCCAGTCTCACTGTCCCCTGCTGTCCACCTGAGGAAGCCTCTTCTGCTAAGGGCACCGCCGCCATTTCTACCTGCGCACGGTGACTCACCACCCAAAACATCAGTGCGATGGTTTGAGGTTCACAGAGGCTATTTTTTCATTAAAATGATTGAGGCAACGTCGGTCAATGATATTATATACATTTCAGGTGTAAAACTCCCTAATACAATATCTGTACACACTATTGTGTGCTTACTACGGAAAGTCTAGTCTCCTTCTGCCACCCTTGACTCTGTGCTCCCCCGCCCTCTCTGTGCAATGTATTTTTATGCCTCAGAGATACTGAGAAAATCAGAGGTTCCTGAAAGTGATACACAGAGGCCTGCAGAGTACGAATGATGTTTAGAATCCTTTTAAAACAGTCCCTGGGAGAAAAGTCCCGTTTCTGCCTCCCTCTCTCCCTACCAGACTCCGGATAACCGAGAACTGAAGTTTAGGAAGAGAGGACTCCAAATTCGGGAATAATAAAGGCCTTCCTTTCAGCGTGCCCAGCGTAGAAAGGCTATTGAAAAAGAAGTAAGGCAGCTATGGAAAAAACAAAACAAAACAACACTGCGCGTTACGCGATTCCGTGGGAGGCCACACTAGCTAAGTATTTCATGTGATTATTTAAAAATCACATTCATCCTTTTTTTTACATTCATCCTTTTTTCTGATTATGAAAGTAATACACGTTTCTTGTAGAAAAATTAAAAAAATACTGGGACATGCCAGAATAAAAAGTAAAATAAAATTTCCCACAACCCTGCTACTCTGATCACACAGTTAATGATTGCATGGATATTCTTCAGTTTCTCTTGCATGTGTCTGAGCACGGTATGGTGGGGTCATACTCAAACCTTTTCACCTGATATATTGTGAACGTTTCCTGAGTCTTTATTCATTCTCTTAAAAGATGTTTTAAGAGCTAAATCATTATTTACCTAATTCCTGTTCTAATAATTTATTATAATAAAAAAGTACTGTGACAGACCCCCTGTAAATACATCTCTGTACTCATCTTCTTATTTTTTTTAAACTTCCAGACATGAACAGTTGAAGCAAATGGCACATTTTTTAAACTTTTTGAGTTATATTGTTTTTCAGAAGGATGCTATTAATTTATATTCCAAGCAACACTGGCTACTAGTCAACCCTGCATATTATGATTTTAGAAATTCTTCATAGAGATATACCCCAGTCTTTCTGAACAAAATTTATCCATTTCGGCATTTGGGGTGTTAGTGTTTTAAGCATTGATTTATAAGATTTCTATAGTGAGATCAACCTTTGTCACATTTATTAAAAACATCTTTCCCTGGTTGGCGTAGCTCAGTGGATTGAGCGCGGGCTGCGAACCAAAGTGTCACAGGTTCGATTCCTAGTCAGGGTACATGCCTGGGTTGCAGGCCATGACCTCCAGCAACCACACATTGATGTTTCTCTCTCTCTCTCTCTTTCTCCCTCCCTTCCCTCTCTAAAAATAAATAAATAAAATCTTTAAAAAATCTTCAAGTTGTTTGCCCATTTGATGATACTTGATAAGCCTTGCATATGATATATATCCTGTCTGTGATTTCTTTCTGTGCCTTAATATCTGGGCCTTCTCCTCTGAAATAACTCACCCATATTTTCCTTTAATTGTCTTGTGATGTTTTCATTGTGCAGTTCTTTGGGTTTGATAAAGTTAATTCATATACAGTAGTGAGCCCTTACCCACAGGAGATACACTCCAGGACCCCCACCGGATGCCAGAAACTGCAGATATTAAGTCCTGAACCCTATACAGACTACATTTTTTTCTTATCCATACATACCTATGACAAAGTTCGATTTATAAATTGGGCACAGGAAAAGATGAACAATACTAACTAATAATAGAGTAATATTAATAATATACTGTAATAGCAGTGATGTGAATGTGGCCTCTCTCTCAAAGCATCGTAGTGTACCGGACATACAGGGTGGCTTCCCTGGACAAAGGGATGAGTCCTGGGCAGGACAGAGTGGGATGGCGTGAAGTTCCATCCCGTTGCTCGGAACAGTGAGCAATTTAAAACTTATGAATCGCTTATTTCTGGAATTTTCCTGTAGAATTTGGCTTGTGGGAAACGGCAATGGTGGGAAAAGGGGGGACTACTGTACTGGGACCCACAAAATGAAGGCAGCCCCAGGGGCCCCAACCCCAGGGGCCACAAGTCAAAGCCTAAGTCAGCCTGAACTTCCTGGAAACACCTGTCAAGGAAATCGAACAGACACCAATCACAGTCTTCCAACTCAGCCTTCACTAGCTTACCTTACCCGAGAAAACAGCCTTGTAAGGAAACCCCACCCTCCTAGACAACCATGCCCCTGTTTCCGTGTTGTCTCCATAAAAGTGGCTCTCGCCCCAGATCTCGCGGGGAACACACTCTACTTATTGTTTGTGAGGTGCGGCACTCCCCCAACCCGTGGATGGCTTTCTCTGGAATAAAGGACATTAAAATCGGTACTAATTTCTTTCAGTTTCATCATTTGACAACTTCATATATTGATTTTGGTGGTGGTTTAAATAAATTCTTAGTTGTATGTTTCCCCCCAACTTAATTTCCCCAGCCTAACTTATTCAGGAATTTATCCTTTTCCCCACCAGAGTGAAATGTCCCATTTATTCTATGTTTAATTTTTTGAAGATTTTATTTATTTATTTTTATAGACAGAAGGGAGTAAGAAAGACAGGAAGAGAAATATCAATGTGTCGTTGCCTCTCACGTGTCCCCCTGCCTCCCCCAGGGACCTGGCTCACAACCCAGGCATGTGCCCTGACTGGGGATGGAACCGGCAACCTTTTGGTTCACAGCCTACATTCAGTCCTCTGAGCTATACCAGCCAGGGTCTATGTTTAATTGTAAAGTATGTTGCCTATGTTTCTAAGCTTTCAATTATTCCATTGGTGCTTATTCATCTATTCTTGTATCAACACCACACTGTTTCAATAATAGCTTTGGAATATGTTTTAGGATTTGGTAATATAGATCTATCCCCCCATTTTAAAATATATTAGTTTTGAGCCCTGGCTGGTGTAGAGCAGTGGATTGAGTGCAGGCTGCGAACCAAAGTGTCGTAGGTTCCATTCCCAGTCAGGGCACATGCCTGGGTTGCAGGCCATGACCCCTAGCAACCGCACATTGATGTTTCTCTCTCTTTTTCCCTCCCTTCCCTCCCTAAAAATAAATAAATAAAATCTTTTAAAAAAAAGAAAGCTAAATGAACCATGGTTCATCAATGCAACAAATGCCATGTATTCATTTAAAGCAATGAATTTTAAAAAATACATTAGTTTTTTTCCATAGGTGTTCTTCTCTTTGAGTGTTAGAAAGTTATGTCATTCCTTCCCCATCCACCCATGGCCATTAGAATTTTACTAAAAGAGTTAATGTGGGTGAAGTTGATATTTTCACCTCCTATTTCTTCAAGCCTTTCTCGTTTCAACCATTAAGAGTTTGCACTTTAGAGTAGGTTTATTCCTAGGTATTTGACACTTTTACAAGAGTTTGTAATTTTTCTTTCTTTACATTCAAACGGCTCTGTAAGCTCCAATTGAAGCTTATCAAAGCTGACTTTAAAATTTTTTCCAGGTGAGCATTTGCGTGCAGGAAACCAGTCAGAAACTAAAGGCTCTTTAGTAACAGCTATTTATTGCGTTCGTTTTACACTCAGCATGGCCATTATCCCTTGATACGAATTGTTTTATTTAGTGATTGTATCTCCAACAGGTTGGTGCAATTTTTATTCCCATTTTACCCATGAGGGTTCCCAGGCTTCGAGAGCATGAGGAACTAGGCAAAAATCACCCAGTTGGTAGGTGGATTTGAACAGGTCTGTTGGTCTGGAAGTCTGAATCTCCAAACAATCAGCCAAGAGGACAGCCAGTGCTGTGCTATCAGATATGGGGATTCAAAGGAGCGCCTTTTCGAAATCAGCTAAATTAAAAAGACAATGCCTTCCGCCCACCAGACCCTCCAAAATGCTTGTTTTTCCTTCAATGTACGGGAAGACCTGCACTTTGCAGTAGCACAATAAATACCACTTGATTTACTGAGCCTCTTTTAGAACTAGAGCCTCGTGGATAATCGAGAACGATCTTTCTGTAGCTTTCGTGGGAAATGTCCATTTGGAAATATACTTCCCCATCGCAGGACAGGTTCCAAAAAGAAAGAAAGAAGGTAGGGAAGGAAAGAGAAAGAAAGCAAGGAAGGGAGGAAGGAAAAAGGAAAGAAATGTAAAAAAAGGAAAGAAAAGAACAGGTGGAACCGGCGTTAAGGTTTGCTAGGGCAGCGCACGCAGGAGACAGAACTTTGGGGGGCACCCTGCCTGCGCCTTTCACGCGTGGTGCGCGCAGGTGGCGGCTCGGTCTCAGAGCTCCCCTGCTCCCCGTGTAGGCCCGCGGGGTGCCCAGAAGGCCACCAGGAGTCTCCACCAAGGTGAGAGGAAGCTTTCCACCCAGGCGGGGGAGGAGGGCGGGCAGGAAACGGAGCCAGAGCTGGCGAAAGAAAGACTCCAATTCCCAGCCCCCCGCCCCGCGGGGTGCGGGGGCTGGCAGCGCATGCGCGAGGCCCGGCCCCCAATTCCCCTAGCGAGAGGGGGAGGCCCCCGGCGGCCCGGAGGCAGCGAGCCGTGGCGGCACCCGAGCGCATTCTGGGGCGCGGCGGCGCGGGGGCGAGCCCGGCTGCGGAGGCTGCCGTCGAGAGCGTGGAGCGCGGGGCGCGAGGGCTCGGCAGCGTGCGTGCACCCGAGGGTCCGCCGCTTCGGGCCTGGGAGAGGCTAGGTGCCCGCAGCCCCCCACGCCCGGAGAGGAATGAGTGAGTTTCGCCCCGGCTCGAGGGCAGGATGTGGGAGCAGGACAAAGGCTGGGCGGCGGGGGAGGAGTTGGGACGGCGAGCTGGTGGCCTTTGCCGGAGCCCCAGCCTCGGGCGAGCTAAAGAAGTCGGCAACTTTCTCTGCAACTTTTGCAAAAGGGAAGATAAAAATTCTGCAAGTTGTTGCACAGCTCCAGGTCTTCCCCCAGGTCTCACGAACACAGGGGAGGGGACACCGCCACCTTCTTGGGACGGGAGGCGACCGCCAGCTCTGCTGAGGTGGGCAGGAGGGTCTCCCTGCCCGGGACGAGCGAGGATAGAGATGCTGGGGGGTCGGAGCGGGGAGCGCGCTGCGGCCGCTGAGGTAGCCCGTGTCCACGCAGGGTGCGCCCTGAGAGCCCGGTAGCCTCGGATCGCGGCGCTGCAGACGCGGTGATGGATGAGCCGTGGTGGGAAGGGCGCGTCGCCTCGGACGTCCACTGCACCCTGCGCGAGAAGGTCAGTTCCTCCCCTCCCTTGTCGCTGTCTGGACTGGGTATTTAAAGTCCCTTTCGCTCTCACTCTCTTTGCTTGGGTCGCCCCGCGGGAGACCTGGGAACTGCCGGTGCCTTTCTTTGCTCCAGTCCTGAGCCTTCTCCCGGAGGATCCGGAGGAGAAATGAGATTGGAGAGTGTAAGTTGGTTTTTCTGATTAGGCGCCCGGAGCACCCGGCCAGCCAAACCGAGACAGCCACTGTGCTCTTGAAGGTGGTATTTTCCATAGTATTGCCACCCGAGATTACTTAAAAAGGTGAATGAATGGGCTTAAAAATAATGTGCAATTTAAGAACATATGTATCTAACATAAGTTTTGCACGGGATAAAGGATGCTGATTTTCCATTTACTGTCACGACGTAGCAGTTCCTTTTAAAAGAAAGTTAAGTAAAAGTAGTGATTCAAAATAAACACTATTAGGTGAAGGATAGTGTAATGTATCATAGTTATACTCCCTCCCTCTCCCCCCAATATCTCCAGGATGGGACCGAATACAATGTAAGAGATGCTAATCTCAGTGAGAGGCTGTAAGTCTAGGAGGATGTGAGGAGAAAAACAAACACTCCCCTGCCAGTCCGCCTCTGGTGGCAGAAGGTGGGGGCAGCTGAAATGTGATGCCTGTGCTCCCCTCACCTCCAAGGCAGGAGTGTTCCTGGGCACTGGCAAGGTGGGAAAGTGCAGGTGGGCTGGAGGCACGGCCTGTGGGTGTTGTGTGTCTTGAGTCCTGCCCCTAGGATGAGACTGGGACGGTGGGGTGGTTTGGGGAACAGGTGTGAAATAGAGTGAATTGGTTTCCTGGGGCTGCCCTGACAAAGTACCACAGATGAGAGAGCCGAACACGACAGAGGCTGGAAGTCCAAGGGCCAGGACGTTCTAACCCTCAGCATTTCTTGGCTTCATAGACGCCAAGTGTCTACGTTCCTTCGTTCCGCTGCAGTGTCTGACTCTGTTGCCACGTGACATTCTGTCTGTATCTCTTTTTTCTCTCCTGTAAAAGTGCCAGTCATTGGAACAGGGTCTACTTCAATCCAGCATGACCTGGTCTTAATTTAACTATTATCGTACTTCTGAGAAGACTATTAGCAAATAAGGCCACATTCTGAGGTTCCAGGTAGACATGAATTTGGGGGACACTGTTCAGCCCTGTACAGGAAGGGAGAAGTCTCTTCAGTGGGTTCCCTGGGTCCCCATACAGACACGGACACCCGGTGTCCATGGAATTCTGCTTCAAAAGTCACCAGCTATTCAGGGTTTCTTCCTCACCTGGGAGAAGCTGTCTTTCTGCCAACTTATTTTTTCCTTTTTTCTGTACCTACTGGTCCATTTCTGTCCTGTGTTGCTTGCCGGGGCTGGGACTTCCTCTGCTTCCCTTGGTCTTGTCCCTGGAGCAGAATGGTCAAGGTGCAGTATATTCTGGGCATCTGGAGAAGAAATCCTGTCTTGGTGGTTTAATTAAAAAGCAGCCCTGGCTGGCGTGGCTCAGTGGATTGAGTACTGGCCTGCGAACTGAAAGGTCGCTGGTTTGATTCCCAGTCAGGGCACATGCCTGGGATGGAGGCCAGGTTCCCAGGTGGAGGTGTGCCAGAGGCAACTGATTGATGTATCTCTCCCACGTCTATGTTTCTCTCCTCTCTTTCTCCCTCCCTTCTCCTCTCTCAATAAATAAGTAAAATCTTAAAGAGAAAAAAAAGCAGGGGCCATGGGATAGTGGACCAGGCAGGCTTGATTCTCTGCTGGAGGTGGTGGCTAACTGAGTCAGCGAGCGCCGTCACGGAAGTTGGGCTGCCTTGCTTATCATGGGCTCAGGTGGTTGGCAGTTCTGCTGGTAGCTTGAGAGGAATGACTTTGACCTCATTTGCCCCTTTCCAGCAGGAAAGATTTCTAAGAACCATTTAAACTCAACCAGCTCAGTTACCTGAGAATCCCGCCTTTCGTAATGTGTGTTCTAATCTCTCTCTTACCCACTCAAAGGAACAGGGCCGGCAGGTCCCATTAATTGTGCCTCACCCATGCCATAGTGCCAGATTAGTTCACTACATTGAGGAAGGACAGGTTTGTCCAGGCTTTACAGATTAGAAATAGAAAACTCACTCAGGGGGTGATGGTCAAGGTCACCCGTGATTTGAAGCTGGTCTGATTGGGTAAATCCTGGGTTCCTTTGGTTAGAATGTCTTGCCTTCCCAGCATATTGACTTTTTCCTCATTTGCTTCTGCTCCCTGTTCAAAGAAGATGCTTCTCGAGAAAATTTGGCTTAGTGGAGAGAAAAGTGAAGATGAAGAGGAACCCTGTATCCACACTAGCCTCACCTTCCTCAAGGAATGAGGGCTGGCCCTTTATTTTTCCCAGAGTGGTTTTTTGCATTAAACATCTAAGAATTTTTTGGACTGTAAGACGCACCTAGGTTTTAGAGGAGGAAAATAGGTAAAAAAAATTTTTGAAGCAAAAAATGTGGTAAAATATTTAATAACATAGATAACATAGGCCACTCCCCCCCAACAGTGAGCTAGGTAAGCCACATTCGGTCTGTAAGACGCAACCCCCTTTCCTCCCAAATTTGGGGGGTGTGTCTTAGAGTCCTGTTGGAACTATTGTAACCTATTGGAACATGCGGTACTCCAGTAGGGCATTTCTAACAACTGTGCAAGCGTCTGCCACACAGTAGACACTCCCTGTTTGTTGAATGCTGCCAGTGGAGTACAACACATGTTACTTTATTTGCTGCTGAATTGTCGCCACACAACCACACGCAGCTGTCCTCACTTGACTGATATAGGACGCAAGGCTGGGACCACAGAGCTCGTGGGGACCCCGCTTTGTCGGATGTGCCATTCCTGTGGAACATTATACCGCAGTGTGTAAAACGTGACACCGTGGAAAGGAGCCTTGGGGTTGGATGTGCACTAGTAAAACTCTGGGCTGCTCGTTTCACTTCTCCAAACCTCTTCAAGCCTGGCCGCCATCATCCATTCGTCCACAATAGCCAGCACTTAGATTGTGTCACTTCCCTGCTTTTAGGGCCTTCCAGCGGGACCTGGCTGTGCTTGCAATAAAATTCCCCGTCCTCACCACCACCTGTAGTACCTGACGCAGCTGGGCCCTGGTCTGCTCTCCCACCTTGTCTCCTAGCCCCTGGCACACTGACCCCCTTTCTCTTCCTTGAGTAAGTCGAGCTCCTTCGTGTCTCAGGGCCTTTGCATTGGCTGTTCCCTATATTTGGAGTCTGCTTTTCTCTGCTACTGTTCCCTTGCGTCAGTCTACCACGTCATCCTGTTTAGCTTTCTTTATAACCTTTACCAGCATCTGGAATTATTTTCTTTTTTAAAAGATTTTATTTATTTATTTTTAGAGAGGGAAGGGAGGGAGAAAGAGAGAGAGAAACATCAATGTGCGGTTGCTGGGGGCTGTGGCCTGCAACCCAGGCATGTGCCCTGACTGGGAATCGAACCTGCGATGCTTTGGTTTGAAGCCCGAGCTCAATCCACTGAGCTACGCCAGCCAGGGCTGGAATTATTTTCTGTTTTACTGTCTTTCCCCCCTGAATACAGGCTCCCCAGGAATAGGCCTGTGTGTGCCTTGTTCGGTGCCAGGCCTCGGTGCCTAGAACAGGGCCCCCCGATCTGTGTGGCACAATGAGAAGAATGACCCTTTTCCAGTTGCCTCGTCGGTGAGTTGGAGAAAATGTTTTGTAGGCTGTGAGGAGTGGGTGGAAGAACCTGACAGCCGTGTGAGGGAGACACATGGCAGGGACAGGGCAGGCGTCGTGCCTTCCCACGGACGATGGGCGTCTGAGGCCCACAGCCCTTTCGCGCTGTGTGGTCAGGGTAAGGCTTGGCGGTTGTGACCACCCTCCGGGGACGTCCACCGTCCTGCCAGGCAGTCCTCAGGAGAAAGACATTGTGATTCCATTGGACCAACAACAGGAGGAGGGCCACCTTCCATTGTCCCTCAAGCCTCTCTCCCCTCCACCGTGGTTCCTAGTCCCAACCTCAGGTTTATTTCTCTCACGGCCCTTGTCACCCCGTGTAGTAATTTGTCCTCCTCACTTGACTGTGAGTTCCTTGCAAGCATGAGGAATGTCTGGTGCCACAGCATTCCCAGACCAGTGTCTGGTGCGGAGGGGGCCGAGGGGTGTCCACCGCCTCAGCTGCCCGGGCACAGCATTGGGAGAGCACAGAAGGGAAGGGCGGACTCAGGGGGACTCTCCTGGGGCACGTTGAATGGATTTGCAGGAGCGCTTCCCGGGGATCCTGATCGGGGCTTTGGCACGTGCCAGGAGATGCTCCTGGCCTGGCTGTGCGGTCTGTGCGAATGGCCCTGCTGCCAGGTCCAGGACCACGTAGAGGCTGCCTCCCAGCTTCCTATAGACTTGCATCTTCTCCTCTCAGATAATTCCGGGGTGACAGGGAGGAGAGGAATGGGGGAGGGGTTAGAAGTAGAATTCCCCACAAGAGCAGTTTATTGGCATGGACCAAAGTGCAGCGTGAGGATCTTAGAACAAGCACTACTGGTTGAACCTAGGTCAGCACCCCCATACTTTTGCCAAGAGGTTCCATCCTCCCCAAATTGTTATCCCCTAACGAACAACAGAATGGGTAGAACTTGGTTTGGTCTCCTTTTGATTTGCATCTATCTGACACACAATTTTCACTCTGAGTAGTAAGAAGCAGTCATGTTAGTAAGCAAAGGAAAGGTTCAAGGACCCTTATGCCATGATTTAAGGCTTCTTGGGCATACGGAGGACTTTCTGAATATGGGGATTTGGGAATACTTGGGGGGGAATCCCACCCTCCCAAAGCCGTGTGACAGGCCCTACTGGGCACAACCTGGTAGGTTTATCTTCTAGGGCCACAGGCTCCTCCTACTCCTTGCGGTGTTTGCCGTTTCCTGGGACTGGAGTCACGGGAGACCTTGGGGGTCTTCTCACCCTTTCCCAGACTTGAGACCTACAGAGCCAAACACGGTTTTCCCACTCCCGAAGTGTGCTTCATTGCACGCTTAGAGGACTTGGGCGTGTGAGACCATGCTTCTTGAACCAGCGGATACGGGACATGTTTTCCTGATTTGTGACTGCATTTATACAAAGATTTTCCAAAATGACACTTTCTGATGATGATGCGAGTGGCTACTGTTGATGGAGCGTTTACTGTGTTCCAGGCAGTGTGCCGAGCACGGGGATGTCGGCCCCACTGCTGGAACGGACTCCGTTTTCTCGGCAGGAAACTTCAAGACTCAGAGGGTGTGAGTTCGAGCGAAAGTTTATTTAAAGGAACATCCATTTTCACAGAGAGTAGAAGGACGAGGCAGGAAACAGCTGAGGCTCTGCCACTGGTTGCACTGGGGGGTCCGGATTGTAGTTTGTGTTTCACACAACAGCTCCGCTAGAGCCGGTTCTTCCGAAACCACGCTGGGAAGCCGCCAGCCACCAGCTCTGGCCTTGGTCTGGACGTTGGGAAGGTCTGATCGCAGGGCGTCCCTGGCCCGCATGGGTCCTGGCGCCTCACCTGTCTGCGCTGCATCTCACCTTGCCGTGATTGGGCCTGTGCTGTTGCCTGTCCCTGTGGTGGCTGGGGGTGGGAGGGGCTGGTCTAACTTGCCAGAGTAAGAGGGACATCCATGCGCCCCTCTCTCCTGCCTGAGTGCCTGGCTGCTGGAATCTCATTCCAGCTCCATCCCTTGCCCCTGAGTTCAAACCACGTCATATTCCAGTGACTTCTACAGCTTGCACATCCTTTCACTTCTCCCAGTGTTAACATTTCTTCTTCTCACTCCTCCCCTGAAATTCCCTGAATTTCCTCATGGCAAAGGCTGAATATCTGTCTCTTTATAGAAAGTGGTGACCCAGGTCTATGTCCAATGATTTAGCTAGGTCACCCGTCACTGATTTTCTCTTTCTTCCCCTTTTTGGATTTTTAAAAAAGATTTTATTTATTAATTTTTAGAGAGGGAAAGGAGGAAGAGAGAGAGGGAGAAACATCAATGTGTGGTTGCTGAGGGTCATTGCCTGCAACCCAGGCATGTGCCCTGACTGGGAATCGAACCTGCGATGCTTTGGTTTGAAGCCCGAGCTCAATCCACTGAGCTACGCCAGCCAGGGCTCTCTTTTTGGATTTCTACACCCCCCCCCCACCCCGCCCTGGGGCCAGTTCTTCCCAAACCATGAGACTCACCCAGCTCTTCCCATAAGAAAGTATTCTAGACACTGGCAGTGGCACGGGCCTGCCCAGCTTAGTTCCAGGAATGTACTCACATGCTGGCTTTCACAAGCCCTTACCTACTGGCAAGGCTGCCTTATGTTTGGGACCCTAAGGAAGTGGCCCTCGGGGTCCCTTCCTGGAGGTGAGGGTGAGGCTGTCAGTATAAGTAGGAGTTTCTTGCTGCCCAGCCTGCAGCGATGATCGGGGCTGCCTGCCGAGGTGGACACGAACGGAGGACGGAAGGAAGGTTGGTGAAAATGGGGTCAGGGGACTGGAGAGATGCCATTCAAGGTGATGTCCGGCTTGGAGACTCCCCAACTCCAGGGCCTTACCTGTATTCTACAGGAAGCCGAGGACAAAACTTGGTGTCAGATCTTGGCGTCTCTCTTGAGTCCTTCATGTCTTAGGTACCAAAACGCTCAGTGTGTCTGCAACACTCAGCCGAGACTTTGTCTCAGTGCATCTTCTCTATAGCAGCAGCAAAGTATATCGGAGCCTTCCTCTCGTCTGTAAGCCTGGACAGACAGTGACGCCTGCCCCACCTGCCTCCCAGGTGTCCCAGGAGACAGTGAGTGTGGGAGCACTCGCCAGCTTCTGGGGCCTGTGGGTTGTGAGTGGGGGAGGGGCTCAGTGGGCCCCTCTGGTTGGCCCGGGAAGCCTGTGCTCTTTGAGTGAGGGCACGACATTACAGTCTGTGAGCTGGCCCTGTGCCCTTGCCCTTGACTTGCTCTTTGTCTTCCTAAACCACACAGCCCCTTGCGTAAGGGAACCGCAGCCAACCATTCTCTAGTGTGTCTGAGCACCTGGCAGAAGGGGGTGACACTGTGATTCTGCACTTTTCTCTTTGTTTCCCGTTTTGAGTTATTACACATACACGAAGTATATTTTCTTGCTTGCTTGTTTAAGAAACTGCAGCCGTGAATATCAGCACAGAGAGGAGAGTTAAATCCTCCCCTCCCCCCACCCCAGGCCCACCACTTGGAAGTTGGCATCTTGGTTGGCATTTTGGCATGTGTGTGATTACAACACATTTTTATTTGGACTCTTTAAAGTAAAACCTGAAAGTATCTTGCTAGGAACACTTTGTTTATTTAACAGTATACCACGCACACATTCTCGTATCTTTCTTCTCCACCCAGTTCCTGATGATCAGACAGGAGCACAAAATTAGAAACTATTGATTGTGTTTATTTAGAACACGTAGTTCAAGAACGTGGTAAAAGAAACATAACCAAGTTCTGTGAAGGGTCTTCCTTGCCCCCCTCCCAGTCCCACTGCCCTGGTTTCCCTCCCTGAAAGGTCCCCCCGGTCCCAGTTTCCTGTGAGTCCTTCAGAGATATTCTGTGTACAAACACGCACAGGTGTGTGTGTTCTGCCACCGGTGGTGATGTAATTTACGCTCTTAAAAGTCCCTTTTACCGTTGGACTTTTTAAATGTTTACATTATAATAATTTAAGTATGTTCTATGAAACCACCAAATAGCAGCTCCATGACCAGAGGGATTAAAAAAAAAAAACCTTTTCTGCTCATTGTAACAAGAAAGGCATACAGTAGATACTCAATACATTTGTATTTAAGGAATGACCGGAATATTTCTTCTTCCTCATTTCCTATCCAAACACATATATTTTATTTCACAAAAGTGCCATCTCAGTATATTATAGTTCTCTAACTTAATTTTTTCCTTCACTGTATGTACTAAGTAACTTCCTATGTCATTAACTATTTTGCTGCGTTATCATGCATAGTGTTTAAGTGTGTGGATATGCTGTGATCGGATTAACTCGTCTCCTAGTTGGATGTTATTACAAATCGGAGTATAATTTAGACACTACAATGTACAGATCGTCAGTGTGCATCAGTTCAGAGTTTATAGTGAGTTTTGACAAATGTGCACGCTCACGCAACTGCTCTCATAACCAAGATAGAGTCTTGCCCCCAGCCTGCGGGATTCCCAGGTGCTCCTTCTCCATCTGCCACTCACCCCGCCCTGCGCCCGGCCCCAGGCCATCACGATCTTCTTTGTGTCTCTGTAGACCAGGTTCGCCTTTATTCTAGAGTTTCATATAAATGGAGTTACACGTGTGTACTCTTTTCTGTCTGCTTTTTTTTTTTTTTACTTAATGTGATGTGTTTGAGATTCATCCACGTTGTTGTATATGTTAGGAGTTTATTCCCTTTTATTGCTGAGTAGTATTCCATAGTGTGATCAGAATGCGGTGTGTCCCTTCATTCCCCTCTCTGCGGTGTGTGGGGTCGTCTGTAGCGTGCCCCTGGGTTCTGCATGGCGCTGTGGAGGTGATCCTGGGCTTCTGTCTGTGCGTGTGGCTCAGTCCCTAAACTGAAGCCGCCAGTCACAGGGCATGGTTTTCAGGACTTTGTGTGTCGCCAGTTAATACAGTCTCAGAAGGCTGCACCCGTTTGCACATCTGCCAGGGCTGTGGGAGAACGCCTGCTTCCCAGCAGAGTTGCTGACCCTGGATACTACCCTTTAATAAAAAGTCAGTGCCCTTTGGGTAGGTCAAAATGAAGTCTCCCGGCTCCAGAAGGAGCAGAACCCAGAGTGAGACAAGCACGGGAGGCTGGAGGGAAGGGGTAGGGAACTCGGAACACTTCCCAGGACCCAGAGAGTCCCATCTGTAGCAGGAACCAGCCTGAGACCCGTATTGGCCAGGTGAGGGCTGTTGAGGTGACCTTCCTCACCCCCGGCCAGAAAACCCCCTCTCAGCCCCGTCATGCAGTATGTGCTGCCCTCTACACCCATGTGGCAGTTGGGTCCCTTGCAGGTCCCTGGAGCAGATGGTGTCAGAGCCTAAGCCTTCTTTGCGACGTGGACACCCACACTGGGACCACCAGCGACTTAGTCTGGAAACGGTCATGCAGTGATTTGGGTGGGTGGATTGGGAGAGACAGGAGAGGGTGGGCTTATCAGCACAGGAGCATCAGAAATTGGAGAGACTCAGTGAGTGGAAGGAAAACTTGGAAAGAACTGAAATGCCATCGGAAGGATATTGATTCCGCTGTGGTGCATCCATTCACTGGCATATGGCGGATAGTTTTGGACTGAATGACAAATAATTTTTCTGATCATTGCAAAAAATCCAAGCAATTCAGAGCACTTCTGACTCTTCGGCGTGAGCCACGGTTTTTTCTTAACCTTTTCCTTTAGCAAATGTAAAAGGTACACAAAAATGGAGAGAATAGTAGAATGGATCCCTGTGTCCCCCCGTGTCTCCCCTCCCCTCAGCCCCTGCTGCTGTTGTCCCCAGAGAGCAAAACACTTCACCAGGAACATCTGACAGATAAAGGCTCTTGTAACAACTCTGCCATTATTACACCTACCTAGTTTATTAGCAAAACTAACGGCCATTCGTTAACGCCTCATACCGCCCAGTTCACATTTAGTTCTCCCCAGCTGTCTCAAAAATGGCTTTGTAGCTGGCTTGTTCAAGTCATGGTCCAGATGAGGTCCATGAATTCCATTTTTTAAAACATATTCTTAAGTCTTTTATATTCTAATGGTCTCCCTGCCTCCCATCTCTGTGAGAAACAAAAACAAAAACTTTTTCATGCCATCGATTTTTGGAAAAACCAGGTCATTTGTCCTGATGAAGGTCCCCTATCCTTGATTTGGCCTATTAATCTCCTCACGGCATTGTTTAAGGGGAGCTCACTAGTTACGAATGGTTCATACACTTCCGTGCTCTTGCGGGATTTGATTCTGCTTGTTCTCTCGCCGTCAGCCTGAACCTCACTTCCTCAGGTGCCTTCCCGGAGTCCCAGACAAGGTCAGGGCTGGGTCCCTTGTTATATCTTCTCAGACCACCCTGGGTTATTCCTTTGCAGCCAGCACAGCTTGAAATTATGCGCTTATAAATGCGATTATTTCGTTTGGATCCAGCTTCCCAGGCCCGTGAAGGGCAAGCAGGCGCTGTGTCTCCCCAGGTCTAAGCAGCTGCTGCAGACGACCCCCCCCCTCCCCCCGCCATCACTCTGAGAACATCACGGACACCTTATCTGAGGTCTGTGCCCTACAGCCCACACATCCCCTTCCTGGGCTTCACTGTTGAAATAGTCTTGCGTGCAGGGTGGGTGGCTTGGCTGCCAATAACACCATCCTTCTGCTAGAGAAATGGCCTCCAAGGGCTCAAGGACTTGGCCAGGGTCCCCCTCTTGGGTGGGAGAGCTGGAGCCTTAAAACTTGGCAAGGCGCTGTCTAGAGTCTGACTTTCGACAAGCAAGGGAGTTGCAACTGGCCGGCCTTCCCATCAGTGATGGCGTAACACGAACTTCTGCTTCAGAGGGGTTGACACAGAGCAGCTCCTCGGGAGGTGGGGAGGCCTGCGGGGGCGGGGGCGGGGGCGGGAGCGGGGGAGTACTGTCAAGCTGTGGACTCTGAGTTGCAGTCTCTCGCTGGCCTCTCCTTTTGTGTTCACTTTCTGTTTTGAAGTAGTTTCACTAGACTTACGGAAGAGTTGCCAGCACAGTTCCCAGCTGTGAACATTTGAACACATCGGCCTTACCCTTCTCTTTCTCTGTCTTTACGTGGGTTTCCCTTGGAACCGAGTTGCAGATGCAGCCCCTCGTCCCTTAGTACTTCAGGGTTCCTTTTGCATGGCCACTCTCATGGTGGGCCATGAAGTGGTTTCTGGGGGAATTTGGGGCAAACCCCTACTGACATGTCCCCAGGTGTCAGGAGGCCTTTCTGGGGCAGGAAGGAGGAAGCCCAGCGGGTGTGAGGAGCCTCTGCTGGCCGCGAGTCTGGGGAAGGCAGAGTTCTGGCTCACGTCCTTGGCCCTTCTCTGCAGCTTCGTTGGCAGGAAGCCTCGCTATCCAGCAGTTATTCACCGAGCCCCAAGCACGTGGGAGGCTCTGCCAGCCAGGCCCCGGGGGCCTCGGTGTTAGAAAGGACTGTCCACATTAATGGGTGCTTGCTTGGCATACATTCCCTTCCATTAATGAAGTCCTCAGACAGTCCACCCTAGTGGGCACTGTAACTATCGCCATGTTACAGGTGGGACACACTCAGGTTGGGAGAGTTAAATGATGTACTAGCCTCATAGGCTAGTAAATGATCATAACTGATCATAAGTGACTGGGCAGGTCACGGGGGGTCATCACACCCCATTGTTTCCATGTGTCTAGGTTAGCACACCTCAAGAGAGCATATAATCTTAACTGTCTTGTAACCCAATCCCCACTTTGCTTTCTCCCACCTCTGTGTAATCTTCTTTAGACACCCTCCTCAATTTCAAATGCGTGAAAGAAGTTGAAAAACTGTTCATCTCTGGGGCATTTGAGATCTTGCTCCCCATATATGTCATCAATTCGGCACAAACGAACGCTTCTTAAAATTCAAATAAATAAACAATGCACACGAAACCATACAGCTAACCGACGGCAAGGTCAGGATTCGAACTCTGCTCTTAACCAGCCTACCAACAGTGACATCTGGTTCCCCGGGGAAGTATGAAAAGCTTCAAAGAGGAGGTGCTGTGTGAGCTGGGTTCGAAGGATAAGCAAAAGTGTGCTGGGCAGAGAGAGGTGTGGAGGAAGTTCATCTACCAGGGCTCAGGGCAGCTTCTGAAGGTCACACATCAGTGACCTTCAGGTGGTACTCTGGTGAGTAGCCAAGAGATGGAGATGGACCAGGAGCGTTGGCTCTGGGGATACTGATCTCCCTAGGTGTCTGCTCTTGTCCTCAGAGCACAGGGAAGGGTGTGAGTAGGAATGCTGGATCACTGGAAGGTGACCTTGGCCTTGGAGACTGGGTGCTGGCAGTGACTCCAAGAGATGACATCTGAACCAGGGCAGGAAGTAGGGACACTTAAGAGTTTTAGGAACTAGGGTGAAAAGGCCCAGCTAACAAAAGGAGTGAAAGATTTCGGGTCTCTTACTTGCTGGAATAAAGTAAATTTCTGTTGCTAGGCGTGATGGGCCTTTGTCACACTGCACGTTGTCCTTAGAAAGCTTTTTCTGGCCATTGCTGGTTTCTGTGTAACCTTTAAAGATTCCCACTAAACTAGGGGAGTTGATGTTTACTGGGCATCTACAATATGCCAGACACCATAATGCTTGATGTACATAGTCAAAGCAACTTTTGATTATTAAAGTTGCTTTAAAAAAAGGAAGTGTCCCGACCAAAGCACCAGTGGTCCTTGAACACCAGCGCACATTCACTCTTGCATTCGATATCTGATTTTTAGCAGCCGACCACCTGCCAAGCACTGCCAGCACCGGGGATGTGGTGTGCTGTGCTGCATAATGACAATTTGGTCAACGATGGACCATATAAATAACCATGCACCCGTAAAACTATACAGGAGCTGAATTTCCTGTAAGAAATGGAAGGATATGTTGTCGAGGAAGATTTTTTCCTTCTCTGATGGAAGCAGTATCTTGGGGTTTGGCAGGAGACCCCCTCCCACTCACAGCACCTCAGTTTTGAGTGTGCCGACTCCGTCCAAACCAGCCGGCCACTGGCCTTTCTAACGTGGAGGAGCCATCCCCCCAGCGCTGTGTATTCAGAGGGCGCTGCAGCCCTCCCAGACCTAGGCTGGTGATCTTCAGAGCACGCTGCTGTAAATTCTTTGCGGAGGTCCTGAGGTCCTGTACGAGGACACAGGTCCACAGGAGCCTCCTTAGCAAGGGTTCAGGGCCGCAGCCACTCTGGCCAAAGCTTTCTGCGGCAGTGTGGAGCCAGCCGGTTCCTGGACTTCGGGAATGTTGTCGGTTGTAATGGTGTAAAGCATAGATGAGTTTTGTTTCTTCTATCAGTTCAATGCCAGAGAGAACCCTTTGTGCCAGACAGGGTCAGTGGAACCAAAAACAGATTTCCGAAGACAAAATATTGAGTTCTCCGTTCTCCTCCCTCCACGTTAAACACCCTCTCTTTCATGAATACACCACCGGGTTCCTTTACCTGACCACAGCGCCAGCCTGCGGCAGCCAGACTCTGCGTCGCCGTGACAGCTCCCGGTGCTCCTTTAGCTCTCCATCTTGATTCTTCCTCCCAGTGGTCCTCCGACCCCCTTTCGCTCCCTCCTGACGGGGAACCGGTGTGATCTGTGCCTTGTCCAGCCAGCTTCTCCTCAAGTTCCCATGAATTTCCGATTGGTCCAGCCCATATCACACTGTTCGTGGGGCAGCATGGACAGCTTCCCTGTTCTGCTTCTGACCCTGTGGGAAGCAGCAGGGGAGGGCCTGTGGGGCAGGTTCACAAAGTCTGCAGTGGTGTCCGGCAGTGCCCTAGGCCACACACTCACCACACACTCACCCGCCACACCCGGAGCAACCTCCAGTCCTGCAGGCGCCGTTCATGGCAAGCGCCAGTTTTTAGGGTTCATGCTGCCTTTTTTCCAGACCTTTTCTCTGCTTAGGTATCTTTAGGTCCACAAATACGTAGCATTGTGTTACAGGTGCCTGCAGTATTCAGTGCAGTAATGTGCTGCACAGACTCGTAGCCTAGGACCGATGGGCTGTACCTGTGGTCCAGGTACACACCTGTAGTGGGCTCTGCTGTCCAGGTTTGTGCAGGTGCGCCCCGCGGTGTGCACACAATGACAGAATAGCCCAACGACGCGTTTCCAGAACGTATTTTCTCATCGTTAAGCGATGCGTAACTGGAAGTGATGACAAAACAGCTCTCGGCCTTCATGGAGCTCACAGGCAAGCCTCAGGCTTGTGAGGCACCGACAGGGGCCCAGCTCCCTGCCCAGAGGTCTGATGCCGTAAAGCAGGAAATAGGGAGTGTCGTAGATTCCTCAGGTTGCCTCACTTTGGGTTGCTTAAAATAACCAAAGTTGATTCTTTCCCAGTTCTGGAGGCTAGAAGTTCAAAGTCAGGGCCATGCTCCCTTCAGAAGAGGCTCTGGGGAGGGTCCTTCTTTGCCTCTTGTAGCATCCAGTGGTTGCTGGCAACCTTGGCGTTCCTCGGCTTGTAGCTGCACCACTCCATCCCCTGCCTCCTTTTCCATGTGGCCTTGTCCCTGTGTCCGTCTTTGCCTTGTCTTTCCTCTCTATGTCTGTGTCTCTGTTTTCTCTTTTTACAGGGACACCAGTCATTGGGCGAGGGCCCATTCTGATCCATCAGGTTCTTATTTAAACCTGATTGTATATGTAAAGTTTCTATTTCCAAATGAGGCGACATTCTGAGATTCTGGTAGACATAAGGATTTTTTGTTTTGGGGTTTTTTTTTTTAAGGGGGGGATTGTCCAATTCAGTACAGGAGGAAGCTTCCATTTTTCAATAAATGCCCTGCAAATTCCAGTGCCAGTGGTCAGCCAACCACGGACGCAGGAACAACCCTGGACCACGCAGATCAGCAGGGGAACGGAGTCCCAGCTGAAGTGATGAGTGGGTAGGGGTGGAGGTTACTGTACTGACCTGTTCGGGGCTGCATGTTAGCAGCAAGGTGAATCCATCCGAAGGAATCTGGAAATTGGAGGTGGGAGTCGGAAGTGTGGAATAAAAAGAGCTCCTGAGGCCACAGGAGGACCCGGGAGGAAAGGCCTAGGGAAAAGGTAACAACCCCTGCCCTCAGTAACAGAGGGAAACTGAGGGGCACACCCACCCAAGAAGGCGTGTGGGGGCGGGGGGGGGCGGTCTCATTAGGAAGTTGGTGAAAGTGAAGGACTTGGGTGGGTGGGGTTATAAAAGGGCTACGAGTGTTGTCCCTGGGGGCGTCCCTGGGGGCGTTGGGGGGCTCAGTGGTGTGGGTGGGAGGGGGACCACCCAGAAGGAGGCAGACATGCCTTTGGCCACAGTTGGATGCCTGGCAGTGGCTCTGGAACTGGAAAGGAGGAGGTGTGTCTGGAGCCCCTCTGCCATTGGTCGAGTTTGGGGGAGCTGGGAAGAGTTGTGGTTGGTGGATGAGGGTGGCCTTTCTCTCCACTAAAAGGAAGCTGCAGGCTGGACAGCAGCAGGAGGGGTGTCACTGGCATTTCAGGTTCCTGCGCCACAGGCCCTCCTTTGGAGAGTGTTGAAATAGGGTTCCACAGACATGTTGGTTCTTCACTGAAAATGCCTCCTTGGGTTTATGAAGCAGTGGGACACAGAGGGGAAGCAGGGTGATCCTCCGGCCTCGCAGGGCCTCCCAGGGCCTCCCAGGGCGGTGATATGGTGATGTGTACTCTCTGTACTTCCGTAGCCTCTGAAGAACCTACTTCCCCTCCCCTTTCTTTTTCCCTTTCAATTTGCAAGTCTTTGCTTCCTGTTACCAGTTACCTAGTTGGCTTGGGGTTTCTTCACCTCTTGCTACTACTCTTTGTTCTCAGGCAGACTCAACCCCTGGAGCTGTTTCCCAAGCAGCTGGCCCAGTGCCTGGAGACCCAGGCTCCCTCCAGAGGTGGTAGCAGTGGGCAGCAGTGAGGATGAACGTGGCGCTGGCCCTGGTGGACGAACACAGGAGACAAGGGTGATTTTCTTCTAGTGGCCACTGTGCGAGAGCAGCTCAGCTCTGTGTTGTGCCCTGGGCTGTTTAGGAAGCAGTTGTCATGCTCCGAGCAGTGTCACAGCCCAGACCTGGCTAGCTCCTCCAATGTCTAAGTCCAGGATTCACCACCACCTGCAACATGACCTTGGTCATTGTGTTTCTTTGCCTTGGGTGCTAATGCTGCTGCTGCCTGGGCCCACCTCTGGAGGGTGGGTGTCGGGATGGAGATCCTCTATCAAGTCACAACTGTCAGGGATGATGGTCCCGTGAGAGGGAGGAGTAGGTGGGGGTGTGTGTGCAGAGAACCAAGACTGGAAGGGCATAGCCTGACACATGTTCATACTCGAAGTTAACTCCTGCTAATGGGATGGCTGGAGATTTTTATGTTCTTTGTACTCATCTGTGTTTTCTGAAATTTCTATAGTGATCAGATATTTTATAATGGGTTCAACATAATGTTGTTTGGGAAGGAAAACACAAACCTAGACTGTCATGCGGAGGCCCCAAAATACAGTGTTAAGAGCACGGAGTCAAACCCAGATTCAGACCCGTCATCTATTAACTGGGTGCCCTTGAGCCGGTTCCTTAGTTACCCTCGCTGAGCCGGCCCTGTCTGGGATACCAGGGTGCTGATCATCCCCATCCTGTGGGTCTGGTGGGGGGTGAGAAGAGAAAATACATGGAGCACAGTGTCTGGCAAATTATTGTATATTTATATACACACACACATTTATGTGCACAAATTATACATATGTAGTACATATGCATAAAATAGAAGGTTGTGCAAACCTTTTCATCATAATGAGCATTCCAGATACTCACAAAGACCAGAGTGGAGGTACAGGAAGCTTAGGGAGCTGAATTCGAGGGGAAAGAAAAAGCTCTGTATTTGCCTTGGGGCGGCACGTGCCTCAGTCTACCCAGCAGCAACAGAGGGTGACCCAGGAGGAAGCAGGCCAGTGTGTGCAGAGGACTGGGCGCTTCAGGAACTACCAGTTGCCCTGGCTGGTGTGGCTCGGTGGATTGAGCACAGGCTGCAAACCAAAAGGTTCTTGTGGACATCCCAACATTCTTTCCAGCGCAGTTCTGCAGGTGCAAGCTGTGGTTTTTAATCTCAGCGAGCTTTTCAGTAAATCTCTGTTTTAGGATAATCAAGCTATTAGGCATCGAGCCAGGGATTTTTGCCAGGGTTTCGCCGCACAGATGCGCCGGGGCCCCGTTCTCTCCAGCACGCCAGTGCGCAGCCGCCAGCACCCTGAAGCGCCATTTCCCAGAACAGGCTCTCTGGGGTGCCGTTACTCTGTCCTCCCCAAAGCAGGCGGGTGGGGTGGTGGTCATCCTCTGTGGATGAATAAACTTAACCTAGAGTTTCCCAAAACAATGTAAGTGGTTCCCAGACAAATGTTTCAGGGCCTCTTAATGGACTAATACAGGATTTCATTTAGTCAGGAGCCACATAGTATGCAGTGTTTCCCAAACTGGTGGCCCACGGAACCCTCTTGTTTAGGAAGTGTATCTTGGGACTGGGGTATCATAAAACACACATTGGGAAACATTGCTTTTTTAAATGACTGAGTGTAAGATACATAATTGATCATTCTTTTTTTTAAGATTTTATTTATTTCTAGAGAGAGGGGAAGGGAAGGAGAAAGAGAGGGAGAGAAACATCAATGTGTGGTTGCTTCTCACATTCCCTCTTCTGGGGACCTGGCCAGCAACCCAGGCATGTGTCCTGACTGGGAATCGAACGGGCAACCCTCTGGTTTGCAGCCTGTGCTCAATCCACCGAGCCACACCAGCCAGGGCAATTGATAATTCTTGAAGCGCCCAGTCCTCTGCACACACTGGCCTGCTTCCTCCGGGGTCACCCTCTGTTGCTGTTGGGTAGACTGAGGCACATGCCGCCCCAAGGGCAAGGGCAGAGCTTTCGCTTTCCCCTGGAATTCAACATCCCAGGCTTCCTGTACCTCCCCTCTGGTCTTCGTGAGAATGCAGAATTGCTCCTTATGATTCATAGTTTCATTCTACCCAAGATTTAGGAACAAATCATTTTTTTCTTAATTTTTGAAGTATTCACCATTCCCCACATTGGGAGGTTCTGGTAATTACTGAGCATGGTTTGTGCCAGGTGTTGGGGTCACAGAGCTGGACGAGATGAGCCCCGTCTCTCCCCTTGTGATGGTTATGGTCCAGGGGTGAAGAACAGTAAAGTGGACGGGTGGGTGGATGGAAGTCCCAGATGCCCGGCGGGTATCTGACAGGGGCATGAGCAGGAGACTTTTCAGACGTGACTTTTAAGCTGAGATCTGAAGGAAGAGAGGGTTCATCGTGAGGCAGTTAGAAAGTAACAGTGCAGGACACCAATGGTTAAAATGAAGCCTTCCCTTCCTCCCCTCTTCTGAGAAACCGGAGGTGACTGACTGGCTGAACTTGTACAGTGCACATGACCTTCAGACTCCTCTGAGGTTAGCCTCAAAAAGCCGGCATAGCCTGTGTGTGAACAGCACACGCTGAATTTTCCCCTCTAGGTCCTTCAACAGCGACAGCGGGGGTCCCTGCCCAGCAGTGCTGGCTGTGCCCCTGGGGTCTTTTGAACTGCTCTTGGGCTGGGCTGGCCCAGACTTCCACGCACATCTGAGCCCGGCACAGGTGTGGAGTGTTTGCCTCTTCTGCCAAGGTCAGTGGGGTGGGGGGTGGGGGGCATTGATCTCTGGAAGCCTGTCCGGGCAGCCCCACCTGCTCTGTCTGCAGCTTGGTTTGGGGTTTCACGTGCGTGGTGATTCACTTGTCCTTGGCCTGTCAGGGAATGCTGTTCCTCTCAATCATCCCCTTTCTACCCCGGGACTCCCAAGAAGAGATCTTGGGCAGCAAGAAGGGTGGTTGGTTTCTAAAGGACTGTAGCCTGTCGTGTCTCCCACCACCTTCCTTGCCCCCCCGCCCCAATGGCTCCTCTGGTCTCAGGGGTGCCAGGGTTTCCCTTTCAGGGGCGCAGCTTCCCCCCACCCTGTTGGTTACCCCAGGGAAGGATGCAGGGCCAGTGAGGGGTGCCTGGGGGGAGAGGGCAGATCAGGCCACAGGCAGAGGGAGCATCCCCCGGCTGGTGCTGACTTGGGCCACACCCACAACTATCACGCAAAAAGCACTCCATTCAGCAGATACTCAGTAGCCCCAACTGTGAGCCCAGTGCTGGGGTACAGCCAGAACTGGGAGAGTTGAGAAGTGGCCCCCTTTCTCACGGAGGTCCCATTCTGGGGGAGCTGTGGGAGGACTCAGTTTTCCCCAACACACCAGTTTAATAAATAAGCAGACACTTCCATCAACAGTAACTCTGGCTGTGGGACCACGTGGGGTGCTGATGAGCGGTCTGAACGGAGACCCGAAAGCAGAGAGAGGGCCCAGGTGTCCAAATTGGGTTCACGGCACAGCCTGACGGCGAGACGCCAGGCAGCCGTGGACAACACCGTTCCCAGTGCGTCTGAAGGGGACGTGGGACACCCTGGGAGACTGTGATCCTGTCCTGTAAACATTTGTGTGGAGAAACACCTGAGGAATCCACGTAAAACCTAGTGGTTACATCCCTCTCTGTGAGGGATTGTAAGTGATACTTGTTACTTGTTACTACTTTTGAACATTTGCCGGCAAACACATACTTTATAATTCGTAACCAGAAAAAGACCCCTTCTGGGCCGGCCCTCGGTGGGGCCCCGCATCCCGGGTGGATGACGTCGGACAGTTAGCGCAGTGCTGGCACGGGGATGTTGTTCTGCAAGGGTTGGTTCTGTCAAGGTGATAAAGGGAGTCTCAGGGGTACATTTTGAACTGGGCCTTAATCCAGTGAGTATCTAGTCCCACTCTCTCCATTTTTTTCTTTCAAACTGGAAACAGTAGCTAAAACACCAAAGTGGCATACAGTGGATGTTTTTTTAAAATCCAGTGTGGAAAAGCATGAGAATAGAAAACCCGCATGAGGTCCCAGCCCTCAGAGATAGCCAGCGAACACTCCAGTGTGTATCTCCTAGTTCTTTCTAGCTACTGTTTTTAAAAATAAAATTAAAAACGACTGAGATAACAAAAGCAGGTTTTTATAAAATGGATTTTTTTTTTTTGCCTGGGAACTCCGTCAAGGTCACCTGTCCCCGTGCGACACCTGGTCATCTGCTCGTGTGTAGAGAGAGATACCTGTGTGACTCAGGTGATGAAAAGCCAGCTGCCTGGGAGGGAGAGTCCAGGAAGCCTCCACCCCTCTTCGTCTGTGCCCTCCCGGCAGCCTCTCTGCTGGCCACCCTGAAGCTGTCCCCGGCCCTGCGCAGAGGAAGGTCACCCTGCCTGGCCAGGTGCCTGGCCCCCTTTCCACCCCCTGGCTGCTGCCGCTGCGCCTGCCGCTGCGCCTGCCAAGTGCCTGCCTAATCCACGAGAGAGCTTTGCAGGCCAGTCTTTTGTTTCCAGAACCCAGGCTGCTTGGCAGAAGGGGCAGCTTCACGCGCCCGGCTGCCGTGGCCTTCAAGCTGACTCAGGTCAAGAGTGCTTTGGGGGCAATGCGGGTCCTCCGAGCAAAGCCCTTGTGATGAATGCCTTTCCCCCTAATTGGGTTAGGGAAGTAATCAGCTGGATTCTCAAGCTGAACAGGGCCGGCGTCCCACATTGTTGTCCATGTGCCAAAGAATCGCCCTTCTCTGCGTGCTGGCGGCGGGGGGAAGCTGAGGCTCCGGCTCCGAATTCCATTTGGCTGGAGGCTCTGTGGAGGGGACGGGCGGGGCTCCTTTCCTGCAGAGGCCCCCAGGCCCGGCCTTACACCCTCACTGAGGTGGAAAGGTTCGTTCTGCCGGACAAAGCAGGTTCCTCGGAGACCACCAGGACAGAAGCTAGAGGCTCAGGTCATCGGAGGTTTGATGGCTCCGCTTGAGGGAGAGGCCACTAATGCTTGCTGAGTGCTGCCAGGTACTTGATAGATGTATGGCAGCGTGACCCCCACTTTCCAGATGAGGGCACTGGGGTTCAGCAGTCACATGCCCAGGGTTAGTAAATAAATGGTGGACTGGAGAGTCCACCGCAGAACTGTCTGACTCGACGAACTCTGCCACACGGCTCCCCCATGTGCGGGGGGAGGAGTGTATTTGGTACAGGGAGGGATGTCCCGTATTCGTTCTTTTAGTAGACTTAGGTTTTTAAGCAGTCTTAGGTTCACAGCAGTACTGAGCAGAAGGTGCAGAGGTTTTCCATATGCCCTGCCCCACACCTGCAAAGCCTCCCCCTTACCAGCCTCCCCCACCAGAGTGGCACCTTTGTTACAGCCGGTGAGGCTACCCACACACATCACTGACCCTCAGAATCCATTGTTCACCATAGGGTGTGCGCCTGGCGGTGTACATTCCGTGGGTCTGGACAGACGTGTAATGACGTGTGTCCACTGTGACGGTGTCGTGCACAGAGGTTTCACTCCCTGAAAACCCTCCCTGCCCTGCCCATTCCTTCCTCCTGCTCCCCCAACCCTGCCAGCCACTGATCTTCTCACTGTCTCCATGGTTTTGCCTTCCCTAGAATGTCCTATAATTGGGATTGTGTAGTGTGTAAGCTCTTCTTATGCCTTTTTTTTTTTTGGCTTTTTTCCCACTTAGTCATATGCATTTAAGTTTCCTTTATGTCTTTCTATGGCTGTCATTTTCCCGTCGTGCTAGTATTGTTTGAGCACCTGCCTCTCTGTGCCAGGCACATCCTGGGCACTGGGCGATGGTGTAGGCCGCGTGGGCACAGCCCCTGCTTTCCGGAGCTAGTTTAGCAGAGAGAGATGCACACATAAGTACATATCTGACCACGGGGATCGACATGCTAAAAGAGAGAACAAGCGGCCCTGAGTTGGAATGGGGAGGGGTCAAGAAAGCCTCTCTAAGGAAAGACGTTTAAACTGGTTCCCGAGGGACGAGCCGAAACAGGGATTGACAGCGTCAGCAGCAGCTGTGTGACTCTCAGAATCTTGCTTCCCCTGGAGACGAGCCTCTTCCAGGAAGCCCTTCCTGCTAACTCCTTCTCGACATGCATTGGTGCCCGTACCAGAGGTCCATAACTTTTTCTTTTATGCCCCAGTCACTTCCTGCTCAAACCTGCTCAAACCAGTGGACCCATTCCCCAGGGACGCGAACAGAGGGAAGATCTGCAGTGTGTTGCTTTGAGCTTCGTGCTCCCTGTTGGCACAAAGGAAAGCCCAGAGGGAGTTAGGCTTGGCCGAGTTGAGCAGGGAGGGAAGTCAGGATGTTGCTTATCTGGCTTGTGTTTTGGGGCTTTGAACTGCCTTGATGAGGCCTGTGCTGCCCGAGCCAAAGTTCACTTGGCTGATTTCCAGTGGCTGCTCCTTCAGAAAACCCAGGGATCTGTGTGCTTGCTTCTTGTCCAGAGCCCAAAAGCCCTAGGGCGTAGAGGAAGTTCACAAGTAGCTTTTATGCTCATGGGGGCTGCTGGAGGGTGGGGAGGTGGACTGCTGTTGGGGGGAGCTGCAGCCTCCCATCAGCTGCTGCTACCAGCTCTCTGGCCATAACCTGGGAGGAGGCTGGCCAGGAGATCATAATGCCTGGCCACTCTGCCCCTGTGGGTGCCCTGCTCTAAAGCCTGCAGAGGCTCCCTATTGCCCTCAGGACAGGCCAGATATCTTAGCAGGGCACACCCTGCCCACCCTCCCAGCCTGCTTTGTCCAGGCCCACCCCTCCGTCTGCTCGTTCCAAGCACTTTAGATTCCCAGATGGGACACCTGTGTGGCTTGGCAGGTGTGGTTTTTCCTGCTGAACGTTCTGTCTGTCCTGCAGCTTTAAGTCCTGGACATCCTTCCAAAACTTGCCTGCATTGATCTCTTCCCCTTGAAGTCCCCACGGACCTGCCCCTCTCTGCACAATGCCATGCCTTCCCCCTCATCGGCCCCAGGACGCTGTGTTCTCACCAAGGCCCTCCAGTCCTTCTCTCCCCCCTTCCTCTCCCCCTCCCGCCTTCCATTTCTTCATGAATTAGTATTCTGGCAGCTGACCGTGTTTTAGTCACACGGGGTTGGTGGGAACACACGGATGAGACCCTGCCCCCCAAGAGTTTGGAAGTCCCATGGTTGCCGGATAAATTCATCAAATAATGAAGATAAGGATGAAAAATACACAAAGAATTCACTTCACAGAATGGGAGAAATGTTTGGAAATCATACGTCAAGAAGTCCTATCGGGGTAAAAGCTCTTCTCCACAATTGCAGAATAAATAAAAGGTTGTGGGGGGGAAGGGCACACTGAATGACTTCCAGCCTCAGATCTGTTGCAGGTGAAGTAGCTCCAGTGGGGTGGTATAGGACTGTTTCAAACGCAGGTTCTTCCTGTGCAAACAAATGTTAAGAGAGGAACTAATTCATTCAGGCTTGGAGCACTTTCCGTGGCAAAAATAGCAAAGCCCTGGGGCTCCTGAGAGCTGTGTCCTGGTGCAGGCTCTCGGGGGGGGGGAACCAGCCAGAAGAGGAGATTCCAGCATAAAATCCTTTCACGGTAAGGTCTCCCTTTCAGCTTCCGTGACTCATGCACGGTCTCATGCACATGGAATCGTGCAGTATGTGGCCTTTCATAACTGGCTTTTTTCCCCCACTTAGCATCATGTTTTCAAGGTTCACCCATATTGTAACATGTATCAGTACTGGCCTCATTTTTATGGCCTAATAACCTTCCATTGTATGGATATGCTATATTTTGTTTATATTTTGTTTTATTTATGCCTCATTGGATGGGCATTTGGGTTGCTTCCATTTTGGTGTTACTCTGGAAATGCTGCTGTGAGCATTTGTCGTTGCCATGGTTTTGTGTGGGCAAATGTTTTCCTCTCTCTTGGGTGTACACCAAGGACTGGAACTTCTGGGGCTGGGGTAAGTCTGCGTTTCACATTCTGACAAACTTTCCCACAGCGGCTGCCCCGAGTTGCTTTCCCTCCACCAGAATGAGGGGTTGTCACACCCTCACTGAGAGTTTCTGGTTTTGTTTTCCTGACAGCCATCCTAGAGGGTGTGAGGTGGTGTCTCGCTGTGGTTTTGATGTGCATTTTCCTAATGATGGAGCATCTCTTCATGTGCTTGTTGGCCATTTCTGTGTATTTGGGGGAATATGTTTTCAGTCCTTTGCCCACTTTTAAGTTAGATTGTTTATCTTTTTATTACTGAATTGTAAGAGTTCTTTATATATTCTGACTAGTCTCTTTTTACTGGTATATGACTTCCAAACATTCTCTCCCATTCTGTCTTTTCACCTTCTCGATGGTGTCTTTGAAGCATGAAAGACTTTCATTTTGAAGTCCAACTTAGCTGTTTTTTGCCTTTTGTTGCTTCTGCTTTTGATGTCATAGCGAAGAAGTCATTGTCTAACGTCATAAAGTTTTGCTTCTGTTTTCTTCTAAAGGTTTATAGTGTTAATCTTATATTCAGTTCTGCGTCTGTCTTATTCCACATTGCATTCCCAGTGCCTAGCATAGTGGCCTGTGTACAGAGGGTACTTGAAACTTACTTAGTGGAATGAATGAATTCCTACCTCTTGAATGAATGAATAAGTGAACGATGAATGAACAGTTATCTTTTAGTCCCAAAGCTGCTGCTCATGCCCCGATAAAACTGCCAGCTTCTCCTTTCCTATTTTTATTCACTTTTGCATCTCTTTGCTTTCTCTATTAGACAAAATGTTGCTAAGATATTTTCTAAATAAATTGTGCCTGGTCTACTTTGGTTAAACTGTAAATATGATAGCTATATAAGAAAATTTCCTCTACCATAAAAATCTTGGTTGGTTTGATATTTTGTTGGTGTGTCTTGTGTTAGACAAATAAATTCCAATAACCTGGCAGTGTATAAATTACAAAGTAAAAGTCCCCTCCTGGGGGAGGGGCATGTGAGTGTTTGGGAGCTCTTTGTACTAACAACTTTTTTACACTGAACTTTTTGTACGTTGTCTCTCACAGTCCCAGCCGCACAGGGAGTTAAGCCATGGACTCTGAGAGGATACTGTGTGCTAGGTGCTTTATATTCATTTTTCATTTTATCCTCAGCTGCTGAGGAGGAAATGGGTGAAGGCGGGTGACCAGGGGCACAGCTTGGTTGAGCAGCAGAACCCGAATTTGGATGTGGGTCCCCTGCGTTCTGCTGTGGCCTGCGGGTCTCCAGTGGCCAGCCTCTCCCTGGGAGTGGAGCCGATTGTCTCCTTCACCTGGCCCTGTCACTGTGAAGGTCTCTGACACTTTCCGAGCCTGTGCTGGGTGAGGGTGGATGGGACAGCGCCCGGGAGCATCCGAGGCCCTCGAGAGGCAGCCCTGACCTGTCCCGCCCCTTCTGCCCTGCCTGTTCCAGGAACTGAAGCTGCCCACCTTCCGGGCCCACTCACCGCTCCTGAAGAGCCGCCGGTTCCTTGTGGACATCTTGACCCTGCTGAGCAGCCACTGCCAGCTGTGCCCCGCGGCCCGGCACCTGGCCGTCTACCTGCTGGACCACTTCCTGGATCGCTACAACATCACCAGCTCCAAGCAGCTGTACGCCGCGGCGGTCTCCTGCCTCCTGCTCGCAAGTACGTGGACCTCGCGCCCCCCCCCACCCTGGGCTGCCTCCTCCTCAGTGAGCCTGGGTGCTCCCAGATCTTGGTGCATCTCTTCTGTGGTTGGTGCACATCTTCTGGGTTCATGCTCAGCTGAGTGGGAACTAATATTATTAATAATAACCATTAACATTTTCGTTAGCATCTGTAACATACCAGGCTAAGCGAGAAGGGTTTTAGCCTCTTGATCATAAGGAGTCCACACAGTGACCTTGGAGACAGGCACTTTTAGTATCCCATTTTACCAAAGCACAGAGAGGTTAAGAAACTTGCCTTGGGTCACCCAGCTCTATATAGCGAACAAGATTTGAGCCCAAAAACGCCATGTCAGAACCTTTGCCGTCAGCCGTGTGTCACCTGCTTCCTGGTGTGGGAGAGGGGAACCTTAGCAACCCCTGTTTCTAGAGGTATTCAGAAATGTGACCACTTGGTTGGGGCCCAAGCTGGACCTATTATGTAGTTGGCAGATAGTCGGCAGACCTGGGTGTAGCTGTCCAGGGATTTGCATCTTCAAAGAGGCATCCCTAGAAACACAGTAGAACTTTGACCATCTGTCCGCCTTGGTAGGGATTACTGTAGGACCATGCTGCTGCTTGGGTCATCTGCTTGAAACACAAGCCTGCCATGCCACTGTGCCAGTGAGAACCGCCCCCTGGTCGACCGCCATCCTTAGGATAAAGGCCTGAAGTCAAGGTCCTGCCTCCCTGACCTCAGGCCTGTCTCCTCTTCACTCCCTGGGTTCCAGTCAAGTGCAACGTCCTCCCCCGTACCCCCTCCCCCACAGAACTTTGCACATGCTGTTCCCTCTGCCTGAGGAGCTTCCTCTCCCCCCTCTGGTTAATGTCAGCTCACACTGGCACCCTTGAGAAAGCCTTTCCCCCCGCCCTGGGCAGGTGAGGTCTCATGGCACCATGTTTGTTCGTTTGCTTATTATCTTCACCCAAGGACATGCTCATTGATTTTTAGAGAGAGGAGAGGGGAGGGAGAAAGAGAGGGAGAGAAACATCAATGTGTGAGAGAGACATTGATTGGCTGCCTCTCGTATATACCCTGACCAGGGACTGAACCTGCAACCTAAGTATGTGCCCTGACTGGGAATGGAACCCGCGACCTTTCGATTTACAGGAGGACACTCAAACCAACTAAGCCACTCTGGCCAGGGTGGCATTGTGTACCTTTAATCAACACCCACTTCCCCACTAACCAGTCAAGTTTCAGGGAGGAGGAGGAGGCTGGCACACAGTAAGACCTCACGATAATAATATTTACGGGATAAATGAAATGGATGGAGCGAGGGTTTCTTCAGACCTGAATGTCCGCACTGCCCCAGGTCGCCCTGAATGCAGAGGAGCGGATGCCCCGAGCTGGCCCAGCCATCGCGACATTTCCTCGACATCTAGTATTTTCTTCTTAAAATTCAATCAGATCTTGCAGTCTCCACCACAGTGTGTGACTGTCCCGTTTCATTGTGTGGGCGTGCTCCCCCACCCTTGAGTCCCGCCGATCTCCCGAGGAGATGGTGCCCGCCCCCGCTGTGACTGTGTGCGCTGCGGGCACACGGCCCCAGGCTGCCACGGGCACGATCGCCCAGTCCCAGGAGCTTCAGGCTTTTGAAAACTCTGTGTTGTTTTCCACCCTGGCACCTTCCACCTGCTGTTATTTATAATCCCTTTGGCTGCTTGGGCTTCACGGCCTCCCGGGTTGTGATTTTCTCCACCTTGAGCCAGCTGCATCTCCCGTGTGACACAGAGGAGCCAGCCTGGCCGCGTCCACCCTGGTTGCTACTTCAAAGGCCCAAAGCAACGTGCAGCTCTCTTTGGTCTCGGGAAGAGATGAGGGGCTTGCGAGAGCCATCCCCGTCAGGGAGGGCAGAACGGGCGTCGCATTTCAGGCGGCCCAGGAGGAGCCTGCGCCGTGGCCTTTGGCCCGCTGCTGTCTGTGATCTGCGGGCTGCATCGAGGCCCGCTGGGGGCAGGGGACTTAGATTTCTCCCCCAGCGTCTGTCTGGGGAACCGGGATGTGAGGCGCACACTGGAGACTCCTTTGTGCGGCTGGGGCCAGGGCGGAGGGAGGGGGCCCTGCAGACAGAGAGGCAGACGCCCCCACCCACATGTCTGAGGGCAGCAGCCAGCCGCGGGCGGCAGGACGGGAGTTTTCAGGACACCTGCCATATGCTCGGAGGCCCGAGGAAAGAAAAGTTTCCATGACAGCCTGAAATCCTATTCATCCGTCCCTCCCCTCTCCCCAGGCAGACTGTCCGCTGCAAGGGGGGTCACCTTGCCTCAGGACTTTGAAGTTCTGCTAATTCTATACCAGATAATTCCCAGACAGATAAGAAGAGCCACAGTTCTTCTTGCCCCACCTGTCAGTGCTTAGGCTTTGAGAGCTGCTTGTAGATAAGGGCCTGGGCACAGACGGAGCCTTTCTGCCCGTATACAGGCTCTTGTGCCCCCAGGAAAACGAGTCGGCCCAGGACCCGTGTGGATGGAGGTGGGAACAGAACAGCTTGTAGGTCTTTCCGAGGTGGACCAGTGGCAAAGCCGCCCCGTTGTCTCCCTGTGACCGAGTTTGGGTTTCCTGCTTAACACAAGACGGACTAAAAATAGTCTAGCTATAAATACGCCGTAAATGGAGGAGGCCCCCTCTGTTTTCATCTTCCATGTAGCACCCCAACCCCAACTGTCCTTCTGTTATTGTTTCATTAAAAGAGTAACTGGAAAACACGGAAACCCCACAACTTTCAGGGGAGTTGGCTTTTAGGAGAGTAGACTGGGACAGTGGGACATGAATATCCGTCTTTCTGGCCACACAGCAGCTGTGCCTCTTCCTGGTCCTTTCCCGCCTGTGCAGCCCTGGGCTGGTCACTTCACACGCACATCACGTGGAATCTCCACCAGCATCCTCTGTGGCCATGCTGCTGTCTGCTCGTTCTGCAGGTTCAGAGAGGTCAAATAACTGGCCTAAGGTCACACAGCTCAGAGTTTTATTCATATTCCTTTTAATTAAGGTGAAATTCATACCACAACATGAAATTCACCATTTTAACCATTTTCCAGCGTACAGTTCGGTGGTTTCTTTAGTACAAGTGCACTGCTGGCAGCCGCCACCTCTGTCTGGCCACAGCACATGGTCATCACCCCAAGAGAAGCCCTCGTACTCATTAAGCAGTCACTTCTCACTCCTCCCCACCCCCAGCCCCTGGCAAACACTGACCCGTTTTCTGTCCATACAGATTTGCCTGTTCTGGGTATTTCCTATAAAAGGAATTATATAACATGTGGCCTTTTGTGTCTGGCTCCTTTCACGTGACGTTTTCAAGGTTGTCCTCACTGCAGCATGTACCAGTGCTTCCCTCCTTGTGATGGCCGAGCACTATTCCGTTTTATGGATGTACTGCCTCTGTTCCTTTGTCTGTTGATAGACACTGGAGTCATTTTCACCCCTGGCTGTGGACATTTAGGAGCCGGTTTTGTCTGAACACCTGTTTTCACTTTTTGGAGGTATAGACCTAATCGGAAGTGCTGGTCAAATGATCATTCTGTAGCGTAAACTTGGAGTTTTGCTTTGCCTGCTTGTTGCTGTTTGGAGATCACTGGGTGGTTGAGTCCTTAGCCCAGGGCACAGAGCAGCAAGAGAATGGAGAGAGGGTTGGAGAAAGCCAGAGGGCAAAAGTCATGACCAGTGGCCTTTTGTGCTGGGGTAGCATGGCCTTAAAAGGAAGACTGCCTTGCCTGTGGCGGCACAGCCCAGTTAGAGCATCATCTGGATACCCTAAGGCTGTGGGTTCAATCCCTGGTCAGGGCACATACAACCGTCAACCAGTGAATGCAGAAATAAGTGGGACGACAAACTGATGTTTTCCCTCTCTCTCTAAAATCAGTAAACAGATCCTCGGATGAGGGTTAACAAATTTTTTTTAAGTATGAGATACATTTTTGTTGTAAAAATTCCAGAAGATAAAGTGCAAAAAATTAGTTCTCTCCCGAAACCAGAGTCCCATCCCCACAGTTTGCAGTGTATTCTTCCACACCTAGGCTTACCTGTATGTTTTCATAATTAGGGAAAGCTCTTTTTATTTACGAGGTGGGACAGGCGGACGAATCATAGGAACTGGCCCGTGAACAGGAGTGCCAGATTCTCTTCCTTCCTCCCTTTCCCTTCTTTTTCTCTCTGTTGGCTGGCCCACCCCAGGCTGCACAGGTGCCTTCTGGGAGCAGCAGGTTCTCGTGTCTTCTCCCAAACTGATCCGGTGCATGTTCTAGAAATGTGCTGAGCATATACAAACACACAGTCGATCCTCGTGATTCGAAGATTCCCCACCTGTGAATTCGCCTGCTCACTGAAATTTATTTTTAAGCCCCACATCAGTACTCAGAGAACTTCTGCGGCCATTCACGGACTCGTGCAGAGCCCCAACAGAATGTGAGTTCTGCCTGCGTGTGCCCAGCTGAGACGGAGCGGGGCAGCGCCCCGCCTTCTCCTCTCAGCTGTCTTACTTAAAACAAGTCCTTTTCTCGGTGTTCAGTGCCACATTGTCTCACTTGTCTGCTCATGGGTGACTTTGCTGTTTAAAAGCTGTCCCGTGGTCCTAAGTGTAGGACGGCTGTGATGTGCCTTTTGGGGGGAAAGATGTATGTTAGACAAGCTTCATTCGGGCAGGAGTTACAGGGCTCTTGGTTATGAGTTCCGTGATAATGAATCAACAAAACATCACACGGAAGTACACAAAACAAGGTTATGCGCTGATCGGTTGTGATCAGAGGCTCACAGGAACCCAGCCCTGTGTCTCCCGCAGGAGTGTGGTTCAGTGTTCACGAGCTCAGTGTTGTAATGACTTTGCTGGAATTATTGCAAATAACCAGAGTTGAATATACATTCCACAACTGGGCTCCTACCTAAGGTGCTTGCTTTGTAGTATATCAGGGAAGATCTTTCCCATCAGGCTGTGTGCAGTTACCTTCCTCTCATGGACAGCAGTGTTCCGTGATATAAACACTGACCTCTCTGTCGATGGTTAGTTAGACTGACGTTGGTGGGTTGTTGGTTTTTGTTTTGTTTTTTTTTTCCACTAATATACACAATATGAAAACTGTCCTTTTCCCTGTATCTTTGTATACTGAAGTAAGTATCTGAGAGATACATTCCCAGAGGTGGAGTTGTTTGGGTCAAAGGGTGTGTGCATTTGAAGTTTGAATAGCAAGTGCTAAATTACCTTGCAGAGGTTTCAGTAAAACCAACACTGTTGAGATCCCTTTTTTTCTTAAATTGAAAGTAATTTGTGGGAGTCTTTGGAACCCTGCCTTCCACCTAAACAACAAACTATCAGGACAGGAGTGATGTCCCTTCTCCATCCTGGCCCCTCGCCAGTGTCCACTGGTGGCTTTTCTTCTGTGCTCTCTTCGGGGAGTGCATTTGCACTCTGCCTTTCTGCCGGCTCCTGTCCAGGTGTCCAGGTGAGGAATGAGTTCCCAGACCAGTTGCTTTGAAGGCTCCTAGAGCCAGAAATCATTAGCCACATCTCGTAGCACAGGTACCAGTGAAAGCCCTTGCCCACTGGGTGCTCGTGTGCTGGGCCTTGGAGATTCTAGGAGAGGCCTGTCTTTCTCCCGGTGAACCACCTGCACGTCCCAGCACTCACCCCTGCATCCTTCCTTTCTCCTCCTCCCTGGTTTGATCCTTTGGCAACTGTTGCTTCTGAGAAGCAGCTTCCCTGACAGCAGGGCAGTGGGTCAGGATGGGGCCACCCACTGGAGATTTTGGAAACCTGAAAGCGGTCTTCTTCCCTCTTGTTGGAAAGTATGGCGCTAATACCTTCCATCCCCGGGGAGGTGGAGCCCACCCGTTCTCCACGCTGGGGATGCTTGAGATGCCTCTGGATACTAAGGGTAGGCAGTACCTGCAAAGGGGGGCGATTTTTCCAGGCGGTCTTTTTCAGGGGTGTATTTCGGACAGAGCGTGAGGTTTACTTACAGGAGTAAACCCGAATCTGCAAGGAAACATCGCTGCCGCCACCGCCACACAGGCAATCATTTAACAGCTCTTTGCGTCTCATGCAGCAGTGCCCGGGAGGAATGTGGCATTTCTTCCCAGCCACGGTTTCACGTTTCCAAAGTCAGGATGGGGCTCATGGTGGAAATGTGCCGTGAAGTGACCATCGTCGATTGTGTCCTCGGAAAGCTGCTGCAACAGGATGAGGGCACCTTCTCGTTGGTGGCAGCACCCTGGGGGCCACCCCAGCACAGGGTGGACTGGAAATGGGGATCCGTCCCATTAGGGCCACACTGCAAATGCAGGCCCGGGGCTGCAGGGTCACAGCACAGGGGGGAGGACAGGGTGATGCTCCAATTCCCATCACTGGCTCTGCAGACTGGCAGGTTAGTGCTGTCTCACAGGGAGGGTTTCCAGCCCCGTCAGACAGCTGGCTGGGTAGGAACCTCAGAAATGGTACAGTTTGTCTTAGCGAGTCTGCTGCACAGGCCTGTTTGTGCAGGAACTGGGACTCTAGGCTCTGAGGGTAGGTTTTTGTTTGCTTGTTGTGGAGGGTTGAGTTCATTGAACATGCAGTGCTCAAGAGTCCTTGACTCCACACAGGTGTAAATCATTCAGAAACATCCTCTGTGCCCAAAATTTGACCTCTGCTATATGCCGGGCGCTATGTTCAGCCCTGGGGAGATGGTGGTGAGTGAGGAAGGAATGCGTACAGTCTCTGTCGTTGAAGATGATTCGTTTTGCACACATGTACCTACTGTGTGCTGAGCCTGGAGACGGGAGCACAACACAGACCAAGTCCCCGTCCTAGAGAAGCAGCCTTCAGTCCAGGCTCTGCCAGCAGGCCCTGGGTGCGTGCCAAGAATAAGCTAATTGCCCTTCTGAGAAAAACCCGAGTGCCCTTCCTGCTGGGAGAACAGCCTGGCCCACAGGGTGAGCGGGAAAACGCCCGGGACGGTGACGTCAGGCACCCCGGCTGCTCTTCGTGCTGTTTGCCGTGCGGCTGCTGGAGCCAGGCGTTTGTTTTTGCTGCTTTTTATTTGCCATAACCGTGAACCCTACCTGCAGTGTGAGTACTTGTGTCTGGTACTACCGTCTCCCCTGTTCACGGCCAGGATTGCAGTATGCCATGCCCCTCTCCTGCTATTGTTGATGTGGAGCAGGCACTGGAGTCCTTTGTTCCTTAGGTCCCTTGGCCCTGGGATTGTAGCTCGTCCTTGCCTCGCCCCGGAGGCTCCACGCGGTGGAGAGTTCACTGCCGGGATCACAACAGCCTGCCCTTCTCTGCGCTCCCACCACCCAGTCGGCACTGGTACCGGCGAGGCCGCTTCGGCGGGTTTTAAACCCAATTTCAGACCCGAAGGAAATACGCCAGCCTGTCACACCCCGGCCGGTGCGAGGAGAGGTTGTTTTTGTGGTGGTTGTGTTTGCCTGAATTTCTGAGACTGCCTTCAGGGAGCATGCCTCTCTCGCTGCTTCCGAAGTCTTCGTTTTAATTATAAGTGTTTCGGCGTCTAGACAGGAAGTCTCCTCTTTGTCACTGACAGGTTGGGTTTCTGGAACGTTTCTAGGAAAGTCTGATACCTCCTGACCTGGGGGCACCTGGAAGGCGGATTTATGGCGGGCTGGTCTTGGACTAGGGCAGACCCGTGTTCTGGAACCATTTTTGGCATTTATTCAGCCAGTTCCGGCTTCAGGGGTGCCATCCGTGGTGTCTTGTCTTCTGAGAAGTTTAAACTGTTTTTCCTCAGCAGGAGAGTAGTATTTGTTTCTTGTAGAAAGTTAGAATGTAGGAAAAAATATAAAGAATAAAAGTTAGTTGCAAACTCAGTACATTTTTGTTTTAGATATACTCAGAATTTGAGGGTGGAGGACAGATTCTGGCCTCAGTGATCATGGAATGCCTAATATTTAATCGGTGGTCTGAGTTCTTTGCATGGGTTTACTCTTGTACTCCTCAGAACAATTCTGTGGGTGGCATTGGCTTAAAAGTTAGGTTAGTTTTTTTCCGTACGATGGCTCTAATAGTGCCTGGTTGTCCTTATCTTCATTTCATTCAAAACACTTTCGTTAGATTGTCTTGCGACAGCTGTCATATAAGTGTGCATTTTAAAAAAACTTATGAAAATTGGTGAGTTTCTGTGCAGCCGTTTAATATCGAAGATGGAAGAAAATACACATTTTTGACGTATTATGCTTTACTGTTTCAAGAAAGGTAAAAACAACTGAAATGCAAAAAAAAAAAAAGCGATTTGTGCAGTGTGTGGAGAAGGTGCTGTGACTGACCAAACATGTCAAAAGTGGCTTGGGAAGTTTCTTGGTACTAGTGACATTTTGGCCAAATACTTCTTTGCTGTGGCCTGTCTTATGCACTGGAAGATGTTTAGCAGCACCCCTGGCCTCTACCCACTAGAAGCCAATAGTGGGAGATAGCCGACATACTCAAAATGTCCAAGTCAATCAAGTTATTGGTGAAAATAGAAGATGTGTCTTTTATTTTATGGGGAAAAACGTAATGGAGTTTTGGCCAACCCGATAGTAGGCAGCAGTGTTTTCCCCAGTTGACAGGGGAGGAAACTGAGGCCCAGTAAGCTAAGTAACAGGCCCCAGGGTACATGGCTAGGATGGGGACCCAGCTAGCTGTCCCTGAGTCTTTGTTCTCAGCTACTAAGAAGTCAGTGGCCTTTGTCCTGTAGATTTCACTTCCTCTTGTTGCTGCAACAGGAAGCCTTGGCCAGCGATGGAGAGTTGGCTGGGAGACCCCAGTTCTGCCTTCTGAGCCCCGTTATCTGACCTGGGTGAGAACTTCAGCCCTCAGGAGCGGGTCTGGTGTCTGGAAGCAGCTCCCCTTCTGACCTGGACAGAAGGGGCCACAATGGCCTCTCCTCGCCCTTCTTGTTGCTCTGAGCAGGGGTTGGAATAAAGGACCCAGGGCCCCCGATGCCCACGCCTTTGGCACTGCCCTCGAGTTCTGCCCTTCCTAAAACCTCGGCCTCACGAGGCCTGGTCCAGAGCAGCCACTGCCGAGCTGGGTGTGAACATTCTTCTCGGCAGTGACTTTTGTTGCAGGAGACAACTCCGCTTCTCTGCACAAATCCCTTGCTCGACCCGTGCTCCAAATGCCAGCTATTTATATGACAAGTGGCGCCTGCCCCATGGCCCCTGCTTTGAGACAGTCAGTGAGATTATGCGGGTCCCTTGAGGAGAGGAGCGCAGAGGAGGAGCCAGAGATTTGCGGAGGCCACCACGTGAAGTCACCGCACCAGTTCCTGCATCCTGAGACAGGGAAGTCCTCGCAGGCAGAAGGGAAGCCAGTGTGTGGCCCAGCTGGCTGGGTGCCACCTCTGACCTGGGAGGCGTTTTCACAGTTTCCTCTTAAAAGAAAAAAAATGGCCCAGTCTCATCTGTAGCCTCTGTTTCCAAAGTTGGACTCAGGAATTGACTCAGCCTGTCAGAAATGTGCATTCATTCATTCTTTCAGTATCTGTCCAGGGCTATTCTGTCCCCGAGACCAGAGATGCCGCCTTGCTTTAAAGAGGAAAGAGCCAGGTCCAGGAAGGGCGCTTGTTGTTTCCTGAGGAGGGCAGTGAGTGAGCTCAGCCTGGGAAGGCATCAGCCCAGCCCAGTGGGCCCCTGAAGCCAGGCATGGCTGACATTGGAGCCTGTTTTTCCAGGACATTCCATACCCTCCGGTTCCCTGAGGTAGGTGTTCAAGGGCAGAGTGGCTGGGTCTCTCCCGGCTCCCCACCCCCTCCCGCCCTCATAGCTCCCTCTCTTCCCTGAAAACGGCCATAAAAACACTGTCGTAGGGCTGGAGGTTTTGCTTCCCCTGGCTCTGGCTTTTGCTTGGTCTCTTCCCTGCATGAAATCCTATCCAGAAACGCATCTGTCCTTGAACCCGTGACGGGGATTGCTCAACTGGTCCTGAATCATGCAGAGGGGTGCAAAGTGGAGTGAGCTCCAGTGTTTGCTGAGCACCGAGCACGCTTCTCCGCACGCCGAGTCCTCTGCTGTCCTCACCGGGTTTTGTCTCCTCTGTCATTCACATTGCACAGGCCCTAGACTGGCCCCAGGCCACACGGCCGGTGAGTGGTCGAGCCTCCCAGAACCCAGGAGGGCCGCCCTCCGTGTGCTCTACCCCTTCGATGCCGCATCAGGAAGGGAAATGGCCTTTGGGGGGCGCTGGCCTCGGAGTCCTTTCCTGCCTTCTCTGTCAGATTGCTCAAAATCTGTCTCCTGGTTCCTTGGAAGGGCCGTTCTCTGCTGGACGTATGAGCAGTGCACCTTTGGGGAATAAGCAGGAAGCACCCTTCTGGCTTCTGATAACTATAAGAAGCCAAAGAGTTCTTTTGTTTTGTTTTGTTTTTTTAACGAAAAGCTGGTTGGGCAGAATTGGGCTGGTCCTTCACTGTAGAAAGCACACCCGTAGAGACTCTCTCTTCGACGTCATTTCTATCATTGGAAGGGAAAACTCAGCCCTGCTGATCACACAGCTCCTTCGAGGACAGGCTCTGGGACTGAATGACTGCACAGCGTGAGCAGAGGGGAGGGTGAAGACGAGTGTGTGTGGAGAAGGGGGCAGTTAGATGGGGGAGGGGCTGCAACTGGCCAGACCCCCTCATCCAGGGGAATTCCACACCCAGATAGAAACACCCATTATGGAGAGGCTGGGGTTTCAGGGACCCTCGTGACTATATTGGAGATTTACTACTTGCGCTTTAGAAAGCCCTGGACTTGTGGGGCCATGTATCTGTCTAACTGTTACCATTATGCCAGATGCTGTGCCAGGTGACGGAGATCTGTGTTGCTCTTCAAGACAGATGGGGTCCCATGCTCATGGAGCACACAGCCAGACTCTGCATCTTACTTTGTCCCCCACCAGCTAGCTGGATGATGGAGGCAGCTCCACCCTTCTGAGCTTCTGACTAATGTGGAAAACACTCCCTGCTTCCTGCCTTCTGGTTGTTTTCAGAATGAACACAGTAGCTTGTGTGGGACACAACAAGCAAGTCCTCAGAGGCTTGCCCTCCCTGGGGGCAGCCTGGGGTTTCGAGAGCCTGCAGGGCTGCGGGGGAGTGCGGGGGAGCCCGGCTGCAGCTGCCCAGCCCTCTGGAGCTGACGTGCTGATGGTGCTGATGTTCGAGTTCTCTGCCTCTTGCTAATTAGCTGTGTGACCTTGGGAAGTCCCACCCCAGTGGGGAGGGTCCATCTGGGAAAGGCTTTGGACCCACTCTCTTCTTTACCTCCTTCTCTGGGAGCCTTGGAACCACCAGCAGGAGGGTGGAGTTCAAGGTCACAGTCTAGGGGAAGGAGGCTGGAACCACTGTAGCCTCTACTCTGGGTGTCCAGCACAGCCTGGTCAGCAGCAGCCTTGCCTGTTTTTAAAGGCATCGCACTTTCTTTTAGGAAAGAGAAATAGCCATATGTTGCTTTAAAAGCTAGTTCTGCCCTGGCTGGGTAGTTCAGTTGATGAGAGCATTGTCCTGATATGCCAAGTTTACGGGTTTGATCCCTGGTCAGGGCACATGCAAGAATCAACCAATGAATGCAGGAATAAGTGGAACAACAAATTGGTGTCTCTCTCTCTCTCCGTTGCTCCTTCTCTCTCCTTGCCTACTCCTCACTTCCCCTCTCTTTTCTGAACTCAATAAATAAAAAATAATAAAATGCCATGTAAATGCGGATGATTGTTAGAGCAGGGTGGTAATGTACCCATGGGCATTCATGATAATATTTTCTCTATATTTTTGGTATATTTAAAATTTTCCAACATAAAGCCTGTTTTTGTTTGTCTCATTTAAGCAATTAAGAGTATCGTTTTTCTCGGCCCTAATTCAGACAAGTCAGGAAATCCTGTTTGGTCTGAATGAGGCTTGATCGCCAAGACGGTAGGGGGAAGAAGCAAGGCCGGTGCTCAGAGCAGCCGATTCGGAGAGACAGAAAAATAGAATGGTGGTTGCCCGGTGTCGGGGGGCGGGGGCGGGAGTGATTGTCTCATGGGTCTACAGTTTCAGTTTGGCCAGATGACGGGAGTTCTGGAGATTAGTTACACAACGGTGTGAATGTGCTTAATGTCCCCGAACTATACAGTTAAGGTGGTCAAGAGCGAGTCTAGGCATTCCCCTCCTGGGCCTGCTGGGTGGGCGATGTCTTACCACTGTGGTCGAGTGTGTGGTTAAGAGTTTAGGCCCCAACATTTTAGGCTCTTTTCTTGAATATAATGAAATCCTTGGGTGTATTTCAGGTAAATGGGGTGCTGTTAACAACAGCCAAAAAAATCTATGGAGACACACTCATTGAGGGAAACCTTTTTTTTTTTTTAGATTTTATTTTATTTTATTTTTTAGAGAGGGAAAGGAGGGAGAGAGAGAGAAACATTAATGTGCAGTCGCTGGGGGTCATGGCCTGCAACCCAGACATGTACCCTGACTGGGAATCAAACCTGTGACACTTTGGTTCGCAGCCCGCGCTCAATCCACTGAGCTACGCCAGCCAGGGCTGAGGGAAACCTTTAAAATGTAAGCTTAAGGAAGTGCTCATTAGTGCTGTCAGTTATGGTTTTGTTACTTTGAACTATCTTAACATTTTAAAATTTCTGGTTGCATTATTATTTCTTTATTTTTTTATTTTTTTAGGAGTATCGTAGAACTCTGAGCCCAGGTACGGGAAAAAAAGAGAGTTTACTTTTGTTATTTATTGAACATGGGTAAAAAATGGAAATTGTTTTAAAAAATGCCTGATAGCAGTAAACAAAATTGCTATATATTTTTTAATGTACCGTATTTTGTCAGAATTTGAAGGTACTGAAAAAACTATCCTGAAATGCAAGGGGGGAAAAAAATTTTAGTCCACTCATTGTGTGACCTGCCTAGAATCGCCCAGGCTTCCCGGGGGCGGGGCTGGTGGCCGTCAGCCACGTGAGCCGAGCCGAGGGTCTGAAAAGGCGTCAGTTGCAGGTTTCACCCTCGCTACCTGCCGCCAACACTAAGGGCTCCCGCGGGTGTGCGTGGCCTCCCAGACCCAGGGTGAGTGCTCCGATAGGGTGAGGATTGTTTTTCATCTTTAGGGTATGTGGACAAGGCACCTGTTGTTCAAACTGGGGCCAAAGTGATCATCCGAAAAGAAAAATAGAGATGGAATGACGGGATCAATGTAGTAATTTACTCAGGAGAGTGTGGATCATCTGTGAATGTCAAACTATTGAGAAACAGGATACTCACCGAGTCCCAAGGTGACTCCTCACAGACTGCTTATTAATTTCACAGGAAAACAGCCCCTTTAAAAGGGAGAGATCTGGTGGCACTACCTTAACCCGTCCATCACACACAGCATGGCTGCTGCTGGGACAAACTGGCGTTACACAATTCCTGATGTGATTCAGTAAGAAACACAAAACAACATCTCTGTTGTTTCCTGGCCCAAACTGTTTGATGATGAGGAAGCCATCAGACTGCCCAGAATAGGAGGCCAGCCTTCCAGTCTCTCTCTCTCTCTTTCTTAACAAGGCAACTGCCCTAGATTCATCCAAAGAGTCAGTGTCATGAAAAACAAAGAAACAAAGGGACTAAAGAGACATAACCAATACCATATGTGAGTCTTGTTGGATCCTGTATCTTAAGAAGAAAAGAGGTTATAAAAGACATTTTTGGGACCCTTGCAGAAAGTCAAATATGGATTGAGTATCAGAAAATGTTCTTGCATTAATGCTGACGTGCTTAGGATTGCTAGCGGCATTGTGATTATGTAGGAAAGTGGCCCCCCGGGATAGATGCTGACGTACCTGTGTAGGGGGCACGTCCCATCCGCAACTTCACTAGAAATGATTGAGCAAAGCCAACATTTACATACACGCTTGTGTGCACACCCCAAACGTGGGTGAAGAAGCAATTAGTGAATCTGGGTGAAGGGTCATCTCGATTCATTCATCTTTTCTGTGGATTTGAAAATTTTCCAGATACATCGAACAAGTTGAAGAGAGTCTGTGGCTCTTGTCTGGCTTGGAAAGGCTTGGACTTCTGCCCCCTGCGCCTCCCGGGCGGCTCCCCAGGGGGACCCTCCTGCTGGGGGGCCCGCCTGAAGACTCCCAGGCATCTGTTGTCTGCGACGTTTGTCTTGTCGATAAGAAGCAGGCAGCTGAGTGGCGGCGCTTGGTGGTGGCAGTGCTGGGGACAAAGGACTGGCCCCCCCTCACGGTCGTGGGAGGAGGGGAGGAAGTGTCTGCCAGGCACGTGCAACACCAGGAAACTCGTAAAATCTTTTCTGGCTGTGAAATGTTTTGTGCTGGGGAATCGCCGCTAAGCTGGGAGCTAAGCTGGGAGTGGCTGGCCAACAGTTAAGAGCAAAGGCTGTGGGGCGCTCCTAAGGGTGGAGCTGAGTGTTCAGAGCCTTTTCTCTGAGTCTCTTGGGGATCTGAACAGAACCTGCCTGGGAGGATCCAGTGCGTGTCCAGCACAAAGCCCAGTGCCCAGCCAGCACAAGACTCCACGCAGCCCTGCGTGCTGCATACACGAGCCCTTTCCATTCTGCGTGGCCATTTCTTCTTGCCCTGGGGCATCACCTTCCTAGGTGGGGTATGAGAGGCCCGTGGAGGTCAGTGCTGTTAGGTTCAGAGCCCAACACATTGAGGCATCACCCCCTCTGCCTGGCTGTGCCCTGTAGCTTAGTGGGTCCCTGAGAAGCCGCAGGTGAATTCAGACTCAGTCACCATGGCTGCTTCCACATCAGGGTAATCCTCTTGGGCCTGGTGGTTGGGGGGAAGGAGAGCTCTGAAAGATTTGTAAAGCACCAAGGGCAGGAAGGGAACTAATCTGATTGAGCACATCTGCCTGTCAGAGTGGGTTGCTGGCTGCCAGCAAAGCTGTGAAAGGACCTCACTGCCCGCCCCCCCCCCCCCCAGCACGATGCACGTTTCTGCCGGGACTGTGACCTTCACTGAGCCACCATCTGCTCCTGGGAAGAGCGCATATCTATCAAGGACCTGTGAATAGTGTCAGCCGGCCCGGTTCAGCCCAAGGTTCAAGGAAACCTTTGCAAAAAAAAAAACGTGTTTCTTTCTTTTAAAATTGCACAACAAATACATGATCAAGAGAAGAAAGTTAGGGCACATAGATAATCTGAGATCAGCAGAGGACAATTCAAATGGCCTGAAATTTCACTGTCCAGAGAGAATGATTCCTTCTCTCAATGAACATTCATTGGGCACCTGCTGTGTACCAGGGACTATGCTGGGACACAGGCACAGCCGCGAATGGGTGGGACATGGTTCCTGTGCTCATGGGGTTTAGACCTGTTAATGACCTGCTAGCCGGAAATATTGACACTCCATATTAAACAAGCAGTCTCACTGCGAGAAGCGCCTGGATGACGTCCAGTGGCCTCTGAGCTGAGTTCTGCAGGACACATGGAAGGTGGGTGAGGGGACCGACACTCCCAGCTAGAGAGGGTACGAGTTCCACGTGGCTGGGTCCTACACTTGGGGTATGAGGCCAGGCCTGGTCAGCCAGGCCCCAGCCCAGGACTTCAGCTGTACAAGAGGCTCTTCCCCTTGGGCAGCATTGACCTTGCCTTTCCCCACCTGCGTCGCCCCCGAGTGTGACGAAGGGGGAAGGTGTGTGTTTTGGAGGTGGTGATGGATGGGGCTCCAAAAGGGGTTGGGGCCGGGGGCCTGCTCTGCTCAGGAACAGATTGACCACTGTCTCCGCTCCTCGCTGCGCCATCCATTCCCACGTGCTCAGCCCCTCCCTGTCGAGAGGTTCACGTCCTGCCACCTCCTTTGTCCTGCCACCTCCTTCCACTTAGTGGGAGTAGTCAGGCTCTCGGAGAAGATGAACGAAGATGAACCACGGGCTTCCCAGAGCGCGTTTCCTTTCTCACTGACACCTTCTGAGCCTTCCTGAGGACTCTGCTGCGTCTGCTAGAGGGCAGCCTGTGCTGGTTCCCTCCTCCTCTCTCCTGCAAAGCCCGAGAGCCCGGGGAGAACTGGGCCGGAAGCGCTGGCGGTTGCGCACAGGTATGCGGGCGCTTTGTTGGCCGTTCCCTGCGCTGGCACAGACGCGTGCTCTGAGCACAGCTGCCTCTGCTGGCGCTCGCACCACAGCTGCTCTGCACCCAGTGAGGTTGGGCTTGGAGGCCACAGGTGACCAGAGCGAGGCCAGGACTCAGGGTCGGCCGGCTGAGGTGGGGGTCGGGCAGTGCGTGGGGACTGTGGTCAGGGAAGGCTTCCAAGGCGCAGTGACTCTGAAGGGAGAGAACGAGGTGAGGATAGGCCAGTGAAGAGGGGATGGGTGGGGAAGGGCGCCCCAGACAGAGGGGCTGCGTAGAGGAGGCCAGGAGAGCACGATGCCTCCTGAACTGTGGTGGGGGGGCCCCAGCCAGGTGTGCGTGGTTTCCCCCACGGTGAGGGGGGTTACAGCTGCAGAGCCTCCCATAGGGATGGCTGCCACTTCCCACCCGCAGCCCCAGCACCTGCACCCTCAGTGACCCTGACACCCGCCGCTGCTGCTGGCTGCTTCTCTGTGCCGAGGACGTTGTCGGGTGCTAGTCCGTCAGAGCCATGGTTCCCTTGACCAAGGCTCATGTTCGATCTTGTTTCTCATAGGGACAGGCGCCGTTAGTTGTCCATGGTGGTGACACGCTTGATAAAGTACGCTTCTGGGCTTTCTCCCCTTTCCTGTCTTCTCTCACCTCCCAGTCTTTCCGAGGCTCACCTCCCAAGCACTCTGTTTCTGAGAGGACCCAGGTTAAAAACCCACCAACGGAGCTTAAACTCAGTACTGAGGTAGTGGGAAGCTATTGAAGGGCTTTTCCACATCTGGGGGGGGACAGGGTCAGATTTGCAGCATCATTCTGACTACGGCCTGACCCTCTGAGTCGCCCTGGGATTGCATTAGTCACGACCAAGCAGGAGAACCATCCCCCACACCCCCCAAGCCCTCACTGTGGGCGCTGGCGACTCTCGAGTACTTTCTGTGTCCCACATGCTGGGCTGAACATTGGGTATGCGCTTTGTCATTGCATCTGGCAAGACCCTCGTGAGGTCCAGGTTCCGTTTTACAGATGAGAGAACTGAGGCACAGAGAGGGCGAGATACCTGTGTGTGATCACACAGCCGGAAGCCAGGGCTTGGGGGCTCGAGCTCAGGTTTGACAGATCCAGTGTACGTGTTCGTCCTCCCTCGGCGGTGGGGCCTCCGGGCCTCCCGGCCTCCCTGCCAGCACCAGCCAGGCATGTTCAGATGGCCCTTTACTAAATTCCCGGGTGCGGGCTAGTGCTGACTCCCAGTAACCTCTGTCTCTCCCACAGGTAAATTCGAGGATAGGGAAGACCACGTACCCAAGCTGGAGCAGATAAACAGTACGAGGATCCTGAGCAGCCAGAACTTCACCCTCACCAAGAAGGAGCTCCTGAGCACGGAGCTGCTGCTCCTAGAGGCCTTCAGCTGGAACCTCTGCCTGCCCACGCCCGCCCACTTCCTGGACTACTACCTCTTGGCCTCTGTCAGCCAGAAGGACCAGCACTGCCACAGCTGGCCCACCACCTGCCCCCGCAAGACCAAAGAGTGCCTCAAGGAGTACGCCCACTACTTCCTGGAGGTCACCCTGCAAGGTGGGGCCCAGTGTCGGAACCTGCCACCGCTTCCCCACCTAGCCAGGGGCCGGGATCGTATGGCACCAAGGGGCATGCATGTCCATCCCGGGAGTCCTCATGGACTGGAGCCCATGCACCCACATCACTCCCACTTTGCAACAGATAAGCCAGGAATCACCCAGTGTGTTACCAATCATGTGCAAAAGAGAACCAGCAGCTTATGACAGGCCACTGGTATCCTTCAAACTTAGTGATCACCTGGTAAATTTTTTATGGTAACCCGCAACACTGCAGATCTAAATAGGACAGATTTGTAGATAGGTCAGTCTGGAAGAGCTGTCACCATACAGGTGGGTGGGGGAGGTGGTTATGTTTGCATCCGCTTCAGCAATGAAGTTGCCCTGTTTGGGGACTTGCATGTGAATCTCACTCTTCCCAGTATCTTAAAATCTAGGTGGTAGGTAAAGTACTGGGTCAGAGGCACAGTAGAGTTGACCAACCACCCAGTAACCCACCACAAACCGAATTGGTCACGTGTTAACTGTGTCAACAGTTATGCTATCAAGTATGAAGTGGGTGCTTACTGTGTACCTGGCACTTTCTTTTAGTGCTTTGCCTCCATTATGTCATTTGAACCTTCTAGCGACTCCACCTAAAAGTCGTTTCTGCTATTCCCATTTTACAAGTCAGTTTCCTTAATTGGTGCTCAAGAGGCAGAGTAACATACCCCGAGCCATTGCTAAAATTTGAACCTGTGCAGTCTGGGCCTGAGGCTGTGCCTGTCACCTTAATACCACCCTGACTGATTTCTTGCTTTAACAGGCAAGAGTCGAAGTCATCGAAAATCATAAACAATTTAAGACAGCCTGGCAGGGTACTGATAACCAGGTGTCCTTCAGGAAAATTGCTCATCAGTAGTGCCAGCTTTGCCAAGTTGTGAGGTAGCTTAGTGTGGGACATTAGGGTTTCTCAGATAATTTCACAGTGTGTACATATTTCAAAGGCTCACACAGTACATCTTATTTACTCGGACAGTTTTTTATTTGTCAATCATACTTAAGTAAAGCAGGGGGCAGATTCCTCAGGAAATGGAAGTCGAGTGCCAGTTCTAGTTACAGATACCCAAATGCTGTAGTCACTCATTTTCACATTCATGGATTCAGCAGGTTTGCCCTGAGTGCCTGCTGTGATCCAGGCTTTGTTACTGTTGATAAGTAGCCTCTGAAATGGCATGTCATTCTCACCTGACAACCAAAGCGAGGACAGGTGTTCTGTGGTCCCGTCGCAGCCCGTCGGCAAGCCCGCTGTGGACCGTATTGTGAAAGTCGCCGTCCTGGGCTAACATCAGAAGCCCCGGACTGAGAGCCACGGTGTTTCAGATGCAAGAACTCCACCTGTTGCCGTTTGCACTCTTTCATGGCGTGCGTGGCCCGGTGGGGGTGGCACAGCGCTTCAGTGAACAGCTTTGCATCTCATCATTTGTCTACCAGTTCTAGGGGGCACCAGGCAGGCAGGGCACTGGGAGGCAAAGCGTAACGAGGCTGACTCCCTCTGATTCTCTTTCAGATCATATTTTCTACAAATTCCAGCCTTCCGTGGTCGCTGCGGCCTGCGTGGGGGCTTCTAGAATTTGCCTTCAGCTTTCTCCCTACTGGACCAGAGACCTGCAGAGGATCTCAAACTACTCCCTGGAACATCTCAGCACGTGCATCGAGATCCTGCTGGTGTAAGTCCCTCTCCAGTTCGGGCCCAATGCAGGCGATTTCCTGAAGTCTGAGACTTATTTATGGTGGGTCCCCCCCGCCCCCCGCACTGGCTAGAGTCTCGCATCTCGTGGGTCATGGGGACTCCTGATGGCACTGGGGTGTGGGGAGTTGGTGCTTCCTGTCTGGGGCGGCTTTGGGTTTACAGATTTAGGGTCAGGGAGTGAGGCGGAGCGAGGTTGTGTGCACCACCTTCTGCATGTCTGGCTCTTTGATCTGAGTCCCAGTGTGTCAGTCAGTTCATGGAGGATCGCACTGAGGGACTCTCATTACAAGCTGTTTTTTCAGGTGTGGCCACAAAGCTGACCTCTTAGCCAGCTAAGCCCAGAGTAGCTTCACTTAAGAGACCACAGCTTCCTTGGGGATCTTGGGGAGGAAATGTTCAGTGTATCAGAGAAGATGCTTCAAGGCTTCGTAGACCCAGCACCATGAAACTGATGTCAGAGGTGAAGGAGCTCAGTGGTGACCTGAGGGAGGAGCACAGATAAGACAGAAAGATCCTGCCTGGCCGCACCCAGTCCCTCTTCCACCTGACAGGTGGCAGCATATCCCAGATGCTTGGCCCCACTGAACATGGGCCCAGGTCCCTGAAGAGCCACCTCTTGGCCTCCAGGTATAGCTGCCCTTGTCTCATTTCCCTGAAGTCTCAGTCTTGCTCCCTGGGCCTTGTCTTCAAACCTGTGCCTTTGAGAAGCTACCCAAAACCAGAGAATGAGGCCTGGTCGGACTGCTGACGGGGGACCCCGGGTTCTCAGCCACGAGCCCTGCCTCTTCATGGCTGCCACTCTGGGACAGCCCCCTTCCCAGGCCTGCTGCGGCTCCATGGACCCTTGTCTTACATTCCCCTTCACAGATGGAGAAACTGAGGCCCCGTGGGCACCTTGCTTGGGATCCTCTAGCTCAGGAGTGACCCAGCTGGGACAGAGCCGCTGGAAGTGCCTTGAAGGTGGAGGTGGGGCTTATCTGAGCGCCAGGAGCTCTGCCCTCTGGGCAGGCGCTCTGCCAGGTGTGGGACGCAGCAGTGCCCAGGAGCAGACAGGGTCCTCCTGGTCGGAGCTTTCACTCAGCACGGCGCAGGGCCCGGCAGTAACCCGGAAGCTATCACCTAGGGTCTTGACCGTGAGGGGGGCGGGCAGAGTGACTGCAGGACAGCGAGGCTAGTCTTGAGGGGTCAGAGGAGGTCTTTACAGGACTTGGACCCAAGCGGAGATCCCAGGCCTGAGGCTCGTGGGACAGTAACTGAGGCCGGGTGGGAGGCAGTGAGCACAGGCTGGGCACGGTCCGGCGGTGACAGCGCACAGACCCCACTTAGCAGGGCAGGTGGAGGCGCTCTCAGGTGTCAGCCTTTCGCCTCTGAGTCTCACCCAGGTCCTTCCCTTTCAGAGCGTATGACAACGTCCTCAAGGATGCCGTCACAGTCAAGAGCCAGGCCTTGGCGATGGTGCCCAGCACGTCCCCAGCCCCCACCCAAATGCTGTTCCAGCCACCCGCCTACCCCACCCTCAGCCAGCCGACGCCGGTGGCCCTGGGGCAGTTCCAGACCCCTGTGCAGGACCTGTGTCTGGCCTATCGGGACTCACTGCAGGCCCACTGTTCGGGGAGCCTGCTCTCAGGAGGCACGGGCTCCTCTGTCCACACCCCGTACCCCTCCCTCCAGCCCCTGGACGTGTGCCCCATGCCCCTCCCTGCATCCCTCAGCATGCAGATGGCCATTGCGGCCGAGCCCCGGCACTGCCTCGCCACCACCTACAGAAGCAGCTACTTCAGCGGGAGTCACGCGTTCCCTGCGGGCTGTTTTGACAGATAGGGCCCTGTTGGGCCTCCCGGGGAGGCCTCGGGGACCCAGGCAGAGGAAGAGGATGCTGACGAGGGGGGCTCAGCGGAACAAGGCCACTGGGGGGCCATCCCTGCAGAGCCTCGTTGCCCTGGATTGGAAAGGGTCTGTGCTCTTTTTAAGTAAAACGGACCCGGAGCAGAACAGTCAATGAGATACCTCACCCAAGAGCATTCCTCTGGAAAACGTCTTCCACACGTGCCTGCAGTACAGGGGGATGCTCGGTGGCCATCCCCTGGGGCGGGGGCCCGGAGAATCGAGAAACACCTGGTGAGAGGCCAGGAGACTGGGAGCTGGATGCAGACACCAGTCTACAGACACACATCCGGTGTTCAGCATCAAAGACTCCTGTATTTGCCGACGGCAGCTACACCACTGAAGAAGAAGGGGCAGTCTGACGTGTTCTCAGGACCCCGATGGATCGGTGGGGGCCCGTGCAGGGGCCCGTGGGTGGGTGGGGCCTGCGCGTCTGCCTTCTGAGGCCCGGTGGGTAGCTGTGTTGCCTTTACTGTCGAACCGTCCCCCCCTTTTAGACTTTTCACATGCTGCTGCTTCCCGAAGTGACCTAGCTCTCTGTTCAGTAGGAAGTCTTGTTTACATACTGTATCAGGGATTTTGTGATACTTGAAAATTCCTTTGGAGAAAAACAATGTTGGTTGTCACACTGCCTGTCTCATGCGCGGGCTGTAGGTTTCTGTCTCGGCTTGTGACTGACCAGTGGGTGACGGCTCCCTTTTCAAAAGCATACGTACGGTTGGGGAGAACCACTTTCCAGTCTCTGGGTTCCAGAAGATTCCACATTTTGGATGCCGTGTTCACCTGTAGAACCAGAGGTAAAAGGTGGCTGAAGGGTAGACAGAGGTTCTACCTCCTCTGCCTGCTTCTAGTGCTTGAGTTTAAAGCTAGGCTCGGCCTTGAGTTTGGCTGAGAGCAAAGGGTAATCATGTGGAATGTGTGTCTGAGGCCAGTTGCATTTGGGGAGGGGGGTGTACGGTGTATATGCCACCACCAGCGACAGGCAAGCGATCATTCGGATCAAAAGCCAGTATTTGGGTTTCTGCCACGAGGGGGCTCTCAGGACCACTCGGGGGCCATGTGCAATATGTTCTCTGGACTCACGGCCTGTGCTCAGTGTGGTGGTGTTGGTTTTTTTTTGTTTTTTGTTTTTTGTTTTTTTCGGTTGGATCGGGGACACATTGTTCACCCAACAGAACTGAGAGGTGCGAAGAACCACAAAAGCATTTTTCCGTATGTTTATTTCTTAAGAAGAACCCACGTGGGTTTTGCCGACTCCCTTGCCAGTCCGGGGGACCGGCAAGTGGCTGCCAGCGCGCGGCGGCGTGCTGCTGAGTCGGCCCGCAGGTGACGTTCCCAGCAGGAGAAAGCCCCCGCATGGGAGCAGGAGGAGAAGAGACTGGGCGTGGGTGTGGCGCTGCCACTGGGTCACACTCACATAGGAAACCGCACGTTTGTTTGTTTTTCTCTTTTTCCTTTGCCAGCCTCCTATTTATGTACAACCGGTTTGGATTTCAAGTGATGGTGTCTGTCTGTTCTGCGGCTGGGGGCTTGTGAGGGGCCCCCAGTAAAAGGCGCCCTGCAATAAACACGTCACCGGCTCTAGGTCTCCGAGTTCTCTTCCTCGTCGTCTTCTCTCAGCCAGCCACACCCCAGTCCCTTCCACATCGGCCCAAGGGTCTCACTCCTGCCGAGAGTTTGGGGGGAGTGGGTGACAGAAGAACTGGCTCCTGTGAGGCTGGGTGTCCCTGGGGACACGGGCAGCCGGGCTGACTGAGGCTGGGCATCCCAGCTCTCCCACTAGCTCGGTCAGTGTTCTGCAGAGAAACAGAATCTATTATATATTTAGCGAGAGAGATTCAGTTCCAGGAATTGGCTCAGCCTTGCAGATGCCTGGATTAGAATCAGAGTCAAGGCTTCCTCATGTCCTCCGGTTCAAAGTCCATCCCTCCACCACCTGTTCCCACGTCTGAATTCTCCTTTGTTTCAGTGATTCCCAGCAGGGCTCACTCGTGCTCCCCAGGACACGTGTCAGTGTCTGGAGACATTTTTGGTTGTCACAGTAGACGGGGGGGGGGGGGGGGCCGGCGTTCAGCACGTGGAGGCCAGGGACGCTGCTCGGCCTCTTCCAATGCACAGAACAGCGTCCACGATGAAGAATTATCTGGCCCGAATGATAATAGTGCCAAGGCTGAGAGACATCAACTCACATGTTACCTCCCAAAGTGGGCTCTCGTAACACCCCCTAATTATTCTGCCATCACCCCCTTTTGTTTTCCTCACAACGGTTAAAAGCTTCGGAAATGCTCTTGTTAGTTGGTTTACTCGGTTTGATGTTGGGTCCTAAGCTGTCCACCCCCAGCAGAACACCTAGAATATCACTGCCTGGTGGGGGTAGCACCAGTCCTAGCAGCTGGCGTTGCTGAGCATCATTCACTGTGTATAAAGCACCACGCTAAGGACTCTGCTGGCATTTCCCATCATCACCTCGTAACCCGACAAGGCTGGAACTTTCTCAGCTGTATTTTATAGGTCAGGAAGCGGGGCACGCAGCGGTTACTCACCCGAGGAAGCAGTGGGGAAGGAAGGAGCCATAATTCAATCCCCGGCAGTCGGGAGCTGCCCTGCCAGCCGGCGGTGCCTGCGGGGTTTGGAATGAGTGGACGGCTCCTAGCTGTCCTGCCGGGTTACTCACCCGGCGGGAAGACCGGACAGAACAATGGACATGGGTTCATAAAAGAGTGGCCTGGCATCCGTGCTTCTGGGTTCCAGAGCGGCAGGCGCTCTCACACACAGCGCACTCACCAGCAGACAGAACTACAGAAACACGGCTTCTTGCACGTCTGCCATGTGAGGGACAAGGTGCTCTGTGGCTCTGTCTGCCCCCGCTGCGTAGGCTCTGGACAGGGAGGGGTTCCCCAGCCCCACCCGTGAAGGCAGAGCTCTGGGCCAGGCCTGGGCTCCTCCCCTGGAGCATTCCCTGGAGGGACCCCACCTCTGGGCCATCCCTGGCACCAAGTGCCTAGGAAAGAATCTTAACCAGTCCTTATTACCACATTCTCTGTTCTGCAAGAAAGACCTTGTGACTTGAATTTCAGCAGAAAGGCCATAGCATTGGACAGGCATCTCAAGTCCAAGGACCCAAGAGGTGCAGGCAGGTCATGACAGTGTATCCATCTGTCAGTGGGACTGCTGGAGCCAGTGTCCGTCTGAGGAGATGGCTTCTGCTCAGCTCCAGCCAGTAACACCGTTCAGGGATGTGAGCTCTTTGTTGCCAAACCTTCCAATTTCCAGAAAAACTGGAAAGCTACACTTTTCTAGGAAATCTACTAATTTTTCATTTAATTAGAAAAATGTTTTAACATGTTAACAGAAAAACAATGAATACCATTGTAGGTTAGAGTGGCCCTTGGGCTGGTAGCTTCCAACTTCTAGTGCTACATAGACATGAGCGTTGGGCCTGAGAAGTGGAAGCTCTGAGTTTGTCTGACCTGAGCTAGGTGACCTTGGGAAATTCCAGCTCTCTGCTCTGAACCTCCGTCTCCCTGTTGGTAACTCAGGACAGTGATCAGTGTTCACTTTGGGTTTATGGCAAACAATCGTGGAGTATACGGCATCATTATTCAACAGTGGGTTCCAGGAGGAAAGTTGTAAATAAATGGGCTCCTCCCTTTGGAGGCTCGGGTGAGCCTCTGAGCCTCACCTCCCTCCACCCCAGCTCTGGTTTAAAGGAGAAAGAACTAAAGTGGTCAGGAGTCTTCTGCTGGGCCAGCTCTGACCAGTGCTCAGGGGCCTGCCAGAGACACACTACAGGCAGGATGTAGAGGGAGCCAAGCCTACTACTCCATAGCTGTGTGGACCTGGGCAGGTCATTTCCCTTCTATGTCTCAGCTTTTCCATCTGCAAATGGAAGGATTGGGAGTGGAACTGTCTCTGTCATGCCTGGCTGGGGAGCCCTTCACAATGACAGCTCCCTGGTCTTGGCACCTAAAGAGCTTTGTCCAGCAGGTCTGGGCTAGGGCTGGGACTGTCCTTTTAACAGGACCCCCAGGCGATGCCCATGCGCTGCCAGGCTGGGGTAGCTCTCCCTGCCCTGAAAGCTCTGACCCTGTGTGTGCCCATTCTCACAGAAAGCCAACCAAGAAGGGCCCTTAATTGCTGTTCGCTGAGCATATACTATGTTCCAGATTGTGTATTTGACACGTTCCTTGTGCTCTCTTGTGACACGTTCCTATGTGCGCCTCACAACACCCCCACGAGCTAGAGTCATCACCATTTTCTAGATGAGGATACTGAGGTTCAGGAGGCTCGTGTCACCAAGGGGAAGTGGCAGGAGAGGGTTTCACACTCGCATGTGCCTGACTTGAGGAGCCACATGGCCTCCAATGCCTTGTCACCCTAAATGACACATACACACTGGTACCAAGGTCCAATCACTCAGGACTTTACTGTCTGAACCCCTTATCCTGCCCTCCCCAACACACAGTCACACCTTGGTGACCGCGGGTGGCAGGCGGGTGGTGGAGTGCCACCTGGTGGTGGTTTGTAAAGCTCCCATTTCTCTAGACCAGTTTGTCAGGAGGGATGTGCTTTCCCTGGCAGAGGGGAAGAGCGGCCTCTCGAGGGTCAGGGTGAAGGTCACGAAGAGCCTGGGTAAAGGGCACCTGCACTGAGTGGGGAGTGACTACAGCATCTTGCAAGTCACAGCAGAAGGATGCAGCTCCTCTAACTTTCGAAGCCACCAACTCGGACTTTTACCCTCTGTGCTCGGAACTCCTCTGTGACCCAAGGGCAGGTCTGCTTAGTCCGTTTTACACGCAGGGGACGAGATAGGACTCTGAGCGACCCGCAGCTTGCCCTCGTGCCTCAAAAGTTCACGGAAGAGGCCTTCCTCAGCCTTTCACCACACTGGCTTGAGAATCAACAATGGCGGTGATCGTGGAGGTGATGGTGGTCGTGTGGCAGCCGCTGCTATTGAGTGTGTGTGTAGCATGCCAACTCTGTTAGGTAAGTACAGTGACTGTCCCCACTTACAGGTGGGGAAACTGAGGCTCAAAGTAATGGATGAACGTACCCGAAGGTGACTCAGCTTCTGGGTGGTGGAACAGGGATTCAAACCGTAGCAATGTGACTCCAGAGTTGATGCTCTTTCCCACTGTCCCTTCTACTGGCTGAGGGAACCTTTCTGCCAAGATGTGAGCAAAATAGACACTTGACTCTAGTTCATCTTATCCCATTCACCCTCGTGAGCTGGACGAGAAACTAGCCTCCGTCAGCCAGGGATGCCCACTGCACGTTACTCTCAGAGACTCATCTCTGCTGTGTAACCTTAGATGAATGTCTTTCTCTCTCTCAGCCTCGGTTGCCATATCTGTGAAATACAGACATTAAACGAGGTGAGCTCTGAGGTCCTCCATGAGTCTCTGAATCCGTACCAATGCCAACTTAAGAACGCCTTCCCAGCCAATAATTTGAATTTGTTCTTTTTAACAATTTATTTTTTAAATGATTTTATTTATTTTAGAGAGATGGGAAGGATGGGAGAGAGAGAGAGTAACATCAGTGTGTGAGAGGTGCATTGATCTGTTTCCTTTCACACACCTCCAACAGAGGACCTGGCCCGCAGCCCAGGCATGTGCCCTGACTGGGAATCGAACTGGCGACCTTTCAGTTCACAGGCCAGCACTCAATCCACTGAGCCACACCAACTGCAGCTGAATTTGTTCTTGAATCAGTTTCCAAACTAAAAATAATGTCTCTGTCTCTCTCGTCTCTGTCTCTCTCAATTTTTAGCCCAATTATGGTTAACTCGCTGTTATTTAGAGACTTATTATCCAAGCTCATTATGAATAATTATTCAGTCTGGAGGGGAAACAGCATCACTGCTAGTTTAATTTAATGCTTACCTAGTTCACTTAATTAGCAATAAGTCTTGGCAAAATGATAGAATTCATGGGGTTCTGGCTTTGTGTGCCGCAGTTGGTGGAGGAGGTAGAGGCTCCCGCTGTTCTTGGAAAGATAAACAAGTTTCAGGGCAGACTGTGGGAGGAGGCAAGGAGTGAACCGCTGCTAGTGGTCTAGCGCTGCCCTCTGTCCGGGGGAGGCTAGCCCCCAGAGAGTGAAAGGCTGTAGATTACACAGGCTGCAAGGACCTTAGGTCAAGTAGCACCTACTAAGCACCTGCTGTGTGCACAGATCCTTGTTACTTATGCCCTGTATGCATGGGACATGTTTATTCACGGCGAGTTAGATCATTCAACTCTTAGAGTTACTCCAATAGTTCCTTATCCGCAGTTCCACTTTCTGCAGTTTTGGTTACCCCATGGTCAACCACGGTCCAAAAATAGTGAATGGAAAATTTCAGCAGTAGACCACTCATGTTTCAAATTGCGGGCCATTCTGAGTTGCGGGATGAAATCTCGCGAGGCCCGCTGGCTCCCGCCCGGGACGCGGCCAGCGCCAGGGCGCCACAGACGTTACGCAGCCATCGGTCGCCACCTTGGTTATCAGATCGTCTGTCTTGGTATCGCAGCGCTCACGTTAAGTGAGCTTTATTTCACATCATGACGACCTGGAAGCGCAGGAGTAGTGACGCTGGCAATTTGGATACGCCACTGAGAAGCCGTCCCGTGCTTGTTCCGTATTGTCAGGCGGTCTGTTGTAGCCTAGGCTTTGTCACCACCTGCGTCATTCACCTGATCTCATCACGTCGGTGTTACGTCATCTCCTATCAACGCAAAAAGGGTGAGTACAGTCCACTGTGAGATGGTTTGAGAGAGGAAGAGACCATGTTCGCATACCTTATTTCAGTATATTGTTATAATTATTCTGTTTTATTAATAATCTCTTACTGTGCTTCATTTGTAAATTAAACGTTATCATTCGTGTGTGTGTGTGTGTGTGTGTGTGTGTGCAGGAAAAAACAGTACATATAGGGCTCGGCACTGTCTGCAGTTCAGGAGTCCCTGGGAGGGGGTCCCAGAACATATTCCCTGCGGATCCCGGGTCGACGACTGTGTTCTTTCTCTTTCTCAGTGGTCTGGCAGTGATTGCCTCTGTAGAGTCAAGGAGGAAATTTCCCATTTGATGCTACTGTCACTTTCTGTCTCTCAGCCTTTTTGCAAAGGGAGGTCTCAAGCTCAGGGCCTTGGGCAGGAACAGAATCAAGCTTGAAGTCCACATCGTCCAGTTCCAGCTTTGTGAATAGTTTTGTTTATGGCACATAGCGTTGGCTTCTAGTGTTTACAAGCCAGGTAAAGCCTTCCTTGTAGTGAAGATAAGTGAATTCTCATACAGAACAACATCCGGTGAAACCCAGATGTGGCCACTCCCCCAGGGGGTGGGAGAGGAGAAAAAGCCCGCTCAGTGCCCTGGGTTAGGGATTATCTGGCCAGGGGCCAGCCCAGCATTCCTACACCCAAACCCCGGGCAGGTGCAGTAACCAGGCAGGGGCGTCTGCTAAATCCAAGTGCTGCCTCAGAAGCCTTCCCGACTCAGGGCTCCAGGCACCCACCAGGGGGTCTGGTGACCTTCTGACCCCCTTTCCCAGCCCCCCACAGCCTCTCTCATTTCTCTGGGCCTCCCCTGCCCAAGCTACTAGTTCAAACCATAACACCCCCGTCTCCCCTCCTGTCACTCTCATTGTCCCTTTGCTACCTTATAGATTATCATTTTTCCTCAGTCCCTCATTGATCCCCCGGCACCCTTTGGTACCAGTAGGTAAACTGAGGCCCAAAGGAACGACACCACAGGAAATGACCGGCAGAGCCAGCGACATGCTAGGCCACCTACCCAGCTAAGTCCTGGGTGTCCACCCAGTGTCTGCACAGCCTTGGAGCCCAGTTGCAGGGGTCGTTTCCTGGACCGGTCATTCCTGCTCACCACCCCCACATGTCAACTCTGCTATGCTTGTCCTGTGGCCCATCTCAGAGTCACTGTCTCCCCTCCCAGGTGACACTGGTCTCTTTAAAGTATTATGTCTGCCCACACAGTGGTGGGTGGCAGAGCGGGGTCCACAGAAGTGTGCCCACAGTGCTTCTTGAGCCACTGCCTTTGCCTTTTTGCAGGGGGCTCAAGACATTGAGTCCACATTCAAGGCTCCCTCTGCCATGACATCGACCCGACAGGGATCCCAGGACCAGGGTTTGGCCTATATAGCCATCCGCAACGGTTTCCCACCCTCCCCCAGCCAGAGCCTGCCCCCACGTCACCAGAAAACAAAGACAAAGATGTTCTGGAGTGAGCAGAGGGCCCATTCTTGGACCAGCTTTATTGGTGGCTTTGTAGCCCCCTTGGAGCCCGCCTGGTTGCTCAGGCCAGCCTCTTATATACGCGCTCATAGGTCACGCCGCCGATGGTGGAGATCTGAAAGAAGCAGGCAGAACAGAGTGGGTCAGTGCTGGGACCCCAAGGGGACCACGGGACACAGCTGTCAGAACACCGGCCTCCAATCTCAGCCCTGAGTAGAAATGAATCTGTTGCACGACTTCTCTGGGCCTCAGTGTCCCAATTTCCTACACGAATCACTGTGCAGACTCAGTGTAGCATAAGTGCTAAGCAGATAGATGACTCTTTATATACGAACTTCCCCCCGTCTGTTCGTTTCAGTTCCCCAGGCGAGGCCCGTCCCTTACATTCTCCCACTGAATCCTCCCATCAATGCTGTGAGGTTGTCCCCATTGTACAGGTGAGAAAACTGAAGTTCAGAGATGTCAAGTAACCCATCTGAGGTCAGAAGGCCACACTCAACCTCTGTCCCATTTGGTATTTGTGGGGCAGCGGTGCCCGGTGATGGCAGATGTGGCCCCTGCCCTCAGGAAGCATAAGGTTTTATGGGAGAGGCCGACAAGAGGAAACCGTTCGGTGAAGGGCCCTGTGTGCGGGGCCCTGAGCTCAAGGCCACCGAGACGTGCTGTCACAGTGTGTGCACGTGTCGTCAGTCCGTCCTCCTGTCCAGCAGAGGCAAGCAGCAAGCTCTTCCTTTTAACTTCACCTCCATGTCTTTGCCCTGGGGGAACATCTGGAGCCCCGGGTTTGGAAGTGGGGCAGCAGAAGTGGAAGAGCCCCCCAGGAGACCACCCCTAACCTTGTTTACAGAGCATCGAGTATGTGAGGGGTCAATCCACAGGTGTGTGTGTGTTGGCTCTGCCAGGAGTTTTAAAAACATTTCATTAGTTGCCAACATTAACAATCTGGAGATTTCACCGAGGAAGTGCAAATTCCCAGCCTCTCTGGAAAAATCAGAAGATCTAGCAGGAAGGGCCTGAAGTCTCATCACGGAGCAGGGTGTCGGCCGCCCCTGCAGGGGTCTCTTGGATGGCCCCTTCACTGACACTTGGGCTTCCAGACTTGGGCCTCGGGGGTCACTTGAGTGTGGGTGCCAGAGTCACAAATCCCATCTCTGTCATAAAAGCTGTGTGCCCTCTAGCTGACCACTTAGCACCCCCGCATGCCTCAATCTCTTCATCTGTAAAGTGGAGACATAAATCCCTCCTTACAGGGTTATTGTGAATTTCAACGAGAGCACAGGGCCTGACACACAGGAGGTTCTGATAAAGCCAGCTGCCCAGAGGCCTGCCTCTCAGAGGCCACGGCTGGGGGCAGAAGAACACTTCGGTCCTGCCAGGACCCAGCAGGACACTCACCTCCACCAGCTTGCCGCCCACGATCTCCGAAGTCTGGTGGTAGTTGGGGAAATCCACCACCAGCTTGCCGCCCTCCATCCGCACCGTGGCCTGGAAGAGAAGCAGAACCCTGAGTCTAAGTCGGCAGAGGCCACCCAATGCAGGCCAGCCCCTCGGGGGTGCAGGGCCTGCCTGCAGCCCCAGCCGTCTTCTCCGGGGATTCATTTGCCCTGTAGGTATACGATTAGATGAACCAAAGACACAGGTCACCTGCACGACTTGCTTAGCCTTGCTATGCCTCCCTTGCGTGCCACTAAAATGGGGGTTGTAACTATACCTGCCTCATGGCGTTACTGTGAGGATTGAGTGATTGAATACGACACATGTCAAGTGCGTAGAGCAGTGCCAGGCACGTGGCGAGCCTCCTTGTTAACTGCAGGGTTAGTCGTGACCATCATTGCTGGGAGGAGGATGATGCTGTCCAAGGGTGTTGATTGCAGCATTGTTTGTAATTGTAAACAGCCTACATATCCGACCTAGGTTATCCACTGGTGAGTATCTATCAATGAGGGAATGTTAAATAAATAGCATTTCCAGTGGCCACTCACCTTGAACTTCTTGCCCCCCATGGTCTCCATGTCACACTCCTTGCCAATGGTGAACTTGTTGGTCATGGAGTGGCCGCTGGGGTAGTGCTGGGACCAGGTGAAGTCCTGCCCATCCTGCTGGACCTCTGTGACGATCTTGAAGTTACGGCCTTTTTCAATTGCATCGCTGGGGAGCCCTGGCGCAGGGGACATGCAGATAGGCTGTGTAAGAGCCACTTACACCTGTGGCTTTGGGAAAGAGCTCACCTCCTCTAGGGCAGGCTACCCTGACAGTTAAAAGCACACATTTCAGCTCTACTGTGAGCCACGCAGCTTGGGCAAATACCTCTCCAAGCCTCAGTGTTTCCATCCACAAAATGGGGTAAGAAGGCCCATTTCACAGGGTGGCTGTAAAGCATGAAGTGTCTTGTAAAGCTCCTGCTGTGTAGTTGACAATAAATAATAGCTGTTCTTCGGATAGTAATACAACACATAGAAACTTGCCAAGTTTGCAAAGCTCTGGTATGAAGGGGACCATCAAGACTGTCTTCTGTGGCTCTTATTTCACAGGTTAGGAAATGAAGACCCACAGCAGGAAAGGGGGCTCCCAGTAGCTCAGTGGAAATTCTGGGCAGCACCAACCAGGTCTAGAGCTGACACTGGCTTATTCCTAATTCCATACCAGAGTGTTGCAGGGGAGGCCAAGTCACCATTCCTTCACGGCCTCTCCTGACAATTGACTCAGAAAGGCTTTTGCCTCCCCAAGGCCCAGGGCTCATGAGCATGGCTCTTGGGGCCTCTCTGCCTCCAGGATGAGGGCACTGGTCCCGGGGGCTGTCAGACTCCCGACAACTGCACTGCCTCAGACGTGGGTGGAACACCAGGGTTTCTGCAGGATTGTCAAGTCCACTGTCTTGTTGGTTCCCCATAACCAGTGTTGCAAACCTCTCAGGTATGGCGCCTTTGATCTCTCCACCCACAGAGCCGAACACAGTAAGAGGCCTTTGTTTATTGAATAACTGAATGAGTGCATAGCTTGTCAGACCTAGTCTCTATGCCAACTTCTCAGTCACCTCTTACAAGGCAGTTTGTGGTGACACTGCTCATCATCTCATCATAAGGTTGTGTGGGTTCTAATATCCCTTTCCAGGGACTTACATTGCAACCCTGAGCAAGGCTAGGTGCCCCCTCAGTAACAGTGGGTTGGCCCTTGCATGTAGTAGGTGTTCAGTAAATGTTTGAATGAACAAACCAGTCAAGTCTCTACCACTTTCTCTAGCTATGTGACCTTGAACTAGTAACTCAGCTTCTCTGGGCCCCAAGTTTCTGCTGAGTAAATTGGGTATACTTATCTTCCCTGAGTGTTTTAAAGTCAGAGGCTTTATGCTCGTATTAGCCCAAGAGCCTGGGACAGAGAAGTACCCATCAGCTGAGGAAGTGAATGAACGAATAAATGAAGTCCTGTCCCACTTTTCCCCAGGAATTTGGGTTCCCAGACCAGTGCTGGTTTTTACAGACCAGCCCAGAGAAGGTATTCTTAGGACCCCACTCACCGAGGCGCTTCATGAACTCGTCATAATTCTTCTCACTCTCGATCTCGTACTTGCCGTTGAAGGCCATGCTGCCGGGAGGCCTGGAGACCTGGAGGCCAGGGAGCACGGGGATGAGGAAGAAGGTTCATGGTGCTGAAGGGTCTGCTGCCCCAGCTTATAAACCCTCCCAGATGCTGAGGCTCAGCCCCCTAAGTCACCCCACTTCTCCTCCTGCCCCTGAAAAGGAAGTGCTTGATGTTTTATGATGTGGGAAGGGCCTGGAGGTGCAGAGCCCCGAGGTTATTCACCCCGGGGAAATGCTGGCTGCAGGCCCACTGCCTTCCCAGCAGGGCCAGGGCCAGCACTGCACAGGGCTTGAGGTGTCTTCCATCCTGTCCACCCCTCCCCCCATGCATCCGTATCTCCCCTTCATCCAGGCTCACCACCTCTCGTTCACTCCCGTAGCCATCGACCAAAGCACATGGAGCACCTCGTGCGTGGGGCGCAGAGGAAACACTGAATGAGACACACATCCTTTCCAAGACTAGCTTCCAGGCTAGTCCAGAGACAAGACACACAACTGCAAAAACTCTCGTGCAAGCAGGGCATGTGATGTGTCCCGAGAGAAATGCAGATGTGTGGCCTGGGGCATGAGAAGAGGGAGCAACCAAGTCCAGGTGGCTGGTGTATCATTGTGCAGAAGGCATTTGATACAGGTCTCGAAGGAACAATGGGATTTGGCTGTTAGGACAAGCAGTCAGATTGGAGAAGGCTAAGAACTAGGGAAACAACATACTAGGAGAAGGGAACAGTGTGATGAAGGAGGAAAGGGCCAGGATGAAAGGAAACAATGAGTTTGGCTGCAGCAAAGAACACTTGAAGAATAGATACAAGAATGTTGCAGAGAATGCAAGCAGCGTAAAGCAGCAGCCCATGGACCCCAGGAGCCAGCCTGGAGGAGGAGGTACCAGGGTACGTAAAGACTCACTCTGTGACAGGCATGGGCTAGGAGTCTGATGAACTTTGCTTGAGCTTCACCTCTGGGAGGGCTAGGAATCTAGACCCCTGACTTCCGGTTCCTGTTCTGTCATCCGGCAACTCCATCTCCTCCATGATAACTCCTGCCCTGGTTGCACTGTGGGGCTATTTTCTGGACCCAGTGCACTGACAACGCAAAGCATGAAGCTCTCTGCAAAGGCTCTCATCCTTCTTATTATTAATGAAGAAAATTTTGCAAGTCTCTGTTTCCAGAGTCAGTTCCCCATGAATCCTCATCATTTCGATCCAAAGCAGAACTCACCGCAGTTGCTAACTCCCAGCGCTGGGACTCTGGAGTTTCTAAACTGATAAAACCAGCTTTACCACATTTTACCAGTCTTCAATCTCCAATCTTGGAATTTCTTTTTTTTTTTTTAAGATTTTATTTATTTATTTTTAGAGAAGGAAGGGAGGGAGAAAGAGAGAGAGAAAAAACATCAATGTGTGGTTGCTGGGGCCCGTGGCCTGCAACCCAGGTATGTGCCCTGACTGGGAATCGAACCTGTGACACTTCGGTTCGCAGCCGGCACTCAATCCACTGAGCTACGCCAGCCAGGGCTCAATCTTGGAATTTCTTAACCCAGCCAGGATTTTTATTGAAAAAGAAAAAAAAACATAAACACATACATTAAACCACCCTCCAACACACACACACACACACAAACATCATCATCATCGTGGATTTTCTCATGCTAAATTGTATATGTGAAAATTTCATAACTCAGAGCAACTGGCAGTCCTGGCTGAGTCAGCCTTTGGTAACAGTTTGGTGTCTATCCGTCTAGACTTTTGAATGAATACATGTACTTTCTTATGTAAATGAGGTTATATTGTCCTATAACTTCTTTTTATGTAATGATATAGCTCATGTCTGTATCGTTACATAAAAGTATATATCATACCCTTCTTAATAGCTCCAGAGTATTTTATTGTATATATGTTTCAGAACTTACATAGCCATTTCTGGATGTTTAGGTTGTTTCCAATCTTTTCCTGTTATAAATAACTCTGAGATAAGCATATTCATTCACACCTCTTGGTGTACATGGCAGATTATATACTAAGACTGTTTGCTGAGGATGAATTCCTAGACATGAAGTTCCTGGAACAAAGGGTTTTTATAAAATATTTATGTCTATTACTCTACCGCCTTTCTGAAGGCTATTAACAGTTTACGTTCCCTCATAGAGCACACGAGTATTTCCTCTCGTTGACAATAACGATGCAATAACAATGACAGTAATTGCTAACATTTATTGTTTAGTATGTGTTGGGCACAACGCTGAGTGTTTTACATGGATTATTTCATTTAATCTCCAAAATGACTCTATGAAGTAGGTACAATTATTGACCCCATTTTGCCAAGGAGGAAACCAAGGTTCAGAGAAGTTCAGGAACTTGCCCAAAGTCACAGAGCCCTGTGTGTATTCATATTTACTACCAAAACAACTTCCAACATTATTTAAGCACATTTCCAAAAATTATCCATAATCCCATTACCCTAACACTGTAGCTTTTTATTTTTTCTATTCTCGTCCTCCCTCTTTCACTCTTTTCTTTCACTCTCATCCTTGCTTTCTTTCTCACTGGCTCTAATTAGAAAAGATACATAATAGGTATAATCACCATGCAAGTACAATATTCATCCTGTTTTTCATTGCCCAGCATTCGTTTGTAAACACAGTCCCAGGTTTCTGAAAAGCTGCCACGTTGATTGTTAGCAATGGCTACACAATGTTTGCTGTTGGACTTGTAGGGGGATCCCAGCTTACCCCCACAAATGCCAGGCCGCAGTGAGCTTTTTCATATGCAGGGAAATTTTTTAAAAGCATTTCATTGAGCTAAAGCCCCAGGTTGGGATTACAAAGTTATGCGATCGGGCACATCACAGAGTCTAACATGTTTTGCCATGTTGGGACTAAATCGGTTTATACCCAGCTGGCCTGGGTGCTAAATTTCTTGGGACGCAGTGTTTTAAACATCTTTAGTACTTTCCCCAAACATTCCACCCAGCAACATCGCAGATGGTGCCATCCTGAGAATTGATATCTTTTAAAAAAAAAAACAACCTTTATGGAGGAAAGGGTTTATATTTTCTGATTATAAAAGTAATAGATGTTCATAGTAGGAAATCTGGGAGAAAGCAAAACACAAACTCAAGGATACCTGTACTCCCACCGCAGGGTCTTGTTTTCCACTTGTGAAATTAGTGCACACTCCAGGTCTAAAAAGGGCAAAAGCTCAAAGGAGCGTGAAGGGAAGGTGAGGGCCCCACATCCCGCTCCCTCTCACTTTCCCGAGCCCTCAGCCGTGCCGTTGAGTATCGAGCCTTTCAGACATTTCCCGCAGGCACACAAGCATATTATGCTCATGCTTTTTCTTTTTTTTTTCCTGTTCTTTTTAAAAAGTTTTATTTATTTATTTATTTTTAGAGAGGGTAAAGGAGGGAGAACCAGAGGGAGAGAAACCTCAACGTGTGGTTGCCTCTTGTGCGCCCCCAACTGGGGACCCGGCCTGCAACCCAGGCATGTGCCCTGACAGGGAATCAAACCGGCGACTCTTTGGTTTGCAGGCCAGCACTCAATCCACTGAGCCACACCAGCCAGGGCTTTTCTGTTCTTTTTAACAAAATTGAAACCCAAAGATACTATTTTGTCTTGACTCCCTGCCCCCAATTAGCAGTATATTTTAAACATTATGGACCTTATTTCTTCGTGGAAACTGAAAACTGTTCCATTCATTATTAAAAGGGACTTTCCAAATGGAGAAATCCACTAATAGAATACAGTATGTTACCCCAGTCTAGGCAGGGGAAACAATAGAGCATTTGCCACTTTCCTGTAAACTTGGATGAAAATAATTGAACAGAGGTAGCTGGCTATAAGTTAGACATAAGGTGGCAAAGGGCAAATAAGCTAAAGAGGTTTAGGGGGTGCAGTGCAATCTCCTGAAATCCGTGGGGTTCTCTAGTCTGGGAGGAAATGTGTACTAGGGAGAATCCTACCTTCGTGCTCCGGCCTATCTGGAAGGACTGCTCACTTTTCACCTGTCTTTCTCAATTGTAATTGTCCTTACAAATGTACCCCCTCCAGGCAGCCTTCCTTGACTACTCTAACCTATAGATTGTTCCTAACAGGAATCCCCCTAGTGTGTACATTCTCCTTGTCATGGCCTAGGGGCACACCTGGGCTTTAAGTCTTATGTGTGAGTCTTCATGTGTGAGCTCTGAGACTTCAGACACACAACCTTCCTTTATTCAACAAGTATTAGCTGAGCACCTACTGTGCACGAGACAGATACCAAGTGTCTGTTCTCAAGTCTTGTGGGAGACCCAGCCTAGTAAGCAGGCAAAGACCATGTGGTGTGATAAATGAGATAAAGGCCGTAATGATGCAGGGAGAGATACCACCCTGACCACCGCCTCCAGGGGTCAGGGAAGGCTGATCCGACAGGATAGACAAATAAGCCAAAGCTTTAATTCATTTACTGTTAAGTGGGGATAAAAATAACTGTCGTCCAGAGTTCCCATGAGATTAAACGAGGATTAAATGAGAGTATATAAATAAGGTGCTTAGCCTTGGATCTAGTATTTCAAAGATGCTCCCTGAATGTTACTGTTATTCTTACTCACTGGCAGTCTGTCCAGCCTATCTACCTGTTGTTTTGAATTACTGTTCATCGTGGCATTAACTTAACTCCTCACAAAGAGTGTCTTTTATCTCCCAATTACATTGTAATCCCTTCTAAGAGAGGCTGCGTTTCATACTTCATTAGGAGATGTGCCCGGCAGGCACTGGGGTACTATTGATTTTGTTTTATTTGTTCAGATCCATCTGGAGTAGTAGACTATGAGGCTGCGTTCTCCAAAGTGTGGTCTTCATCATACACCGAGGAAGGTGCAAGAGGGGAGGGTTTGTGAAAGATGGAAATCCCTGGGCCCTGATCCAGAAACTCTAATTAGGGGGGTCTGGGTGGGGCCCTGGAATCTGCATTTGACAGGTTCCCCAGTGGTTGTGATGCACAGTCACCCTAAGAAGCTCCAGGCCAGGGGATTTAGCAAGAGCTGGCCAGGTGAACCAGATGGCTTCTCCAGGCCCCCATTTAACACCCTTGCTTTTGCTCGACCAGGACTGTTTTCTCCTTAGTAGCTACTCATCCAAGGTCAGAGTCAACGGCAGAGGGGAGTGGTGGGGGCGTGGAAAGGACAACATTGGCGCCAGAACACCTGAGTCAGCTCCACTCCCTTCATTAGAGTCTGTGTGTGCGTCTGACCCCCAGCCCTCCTCCCACCCACACCCAGTCTCTCCCTCTTCAGCTGGGGTTCACCTATTAACACAGGCACGCATTGAGACCCTTTCATGAGGAGTAAATGAGCTCACGGTGAGGTTTTATGGGGCCATTGAACCAACAGAGCAACTGTACCCCAATGGAAATAAAGAAGGGCCCCGAGGCGAGTCCCTCTGGACCGCCCACTACCGATCTGGGCTCTGACTCCTGCTTCAACTCAGCCACCATCATTCTGAGAGTAACTGGTGAAGGGGGTGGGAAAGGCAGGTATCCGAGTCCCTGACTGGAGGAGAGGCCCTAGGCCTCCTACCAGCCTGCTAACCTGGGCAGCTTCCGGGGCCCTTCACGGGTCCCTGAGGGACTGGTGTTATAGATTCCTCGGTCAAGCCCCCTTCCTCTTTCTCTCCTTAACCAAGAATCTGAAAGACTAATTGGGTTGATCCTAGAATGTCAAGGCTAAGTGGGGCCTCTGAAGGTGGTTCCGTCATGATTCTTCTCACTCTATCAGAGGCTCAGAAATTCAGTCTTCTCTTGGAAAGCCCAGTCAGCATTTTGCTTATCAACAATTAGAAATAATTAAAAATTAAACGACATAGAGACTATGGGGCCAGGCTGCCTGGATTTGAATCCTGGCTCTGCTACTTGCTGGTCGTATGTGCTTGGTCATGTTATTTATCTTCCTGTGTCTTGGTTTTCTCATCTGCACAAAGGGGAAAATCATTGCGCCTGCCTTAAAGGGTTGTTATGAATAACAAATGAGTTAACTTTTATAAAGCCCTTTTTTTCAGAGCTTAGTACAGAATATGCAGGAGTGTGTTAAGTGTCCAAGGTCACAAACTTGTTGATGAAGCTTGGGTTTGAATTCAGTTTTCCCTGCCCTGAAGCGGTACTTGCTACCACTATAACGAAGACAGAATGCTAGTCCTTGCCTCTAATACCAGAGTTACAAGCCATACATTCCTTCATTCCTTCACTCAGTATGTATTCACTGGGCGCCGGGCTAGGTGTCAGGGAATGGAGGTACACAGTGGAAGACAGTCCCCAGCCGCTACTGGATGAAGGTCCAGCCTCACAGTTCATCCCCTGCTCTTTCTCCCAGCTCATCCCCTCCTCTTAGCTTCACTTCCTTTCCTGTCCAGCCCATGGGTACGTCACTTCCTCTGCCGGGACCGTCAATGTTCTTTGGCCACCTCGGCTTCCCAGGTTCCATCTTTGGGCAATAAAATTTTTAAAATCTCCATCCTCAGGACTGCTGACTACAGCCACAAGAGAAGGCACAAAGCCTGGGGTGGGGGTGGGGCTACACCACTACAGATTCATGGTCCTCCCTTTGCCAGGCTTTAAACAGCTCTGCTTGCAGTCCTTCCCCTCATCATTGGGTGGCACCCAGCTCCATTCCCCACAGCAACTAGTCTTATCGACTCCCTACATCACTCCCACCACCAAGTGCCCATCCCAGGCCCCAGCCATCTCTTTAATGGCCATAGAGTAATCCCCTGAATAGACGTATTGCAACTATTAATATTTAACCAGTTCCCTAGGTTGGACAGTTAGTTTAGGCAGGAAAAATGGCACACACGAGTGAAAAATGCCACAGCATGGAGAAAACAAACAGAAGCATTACTCAAAACCACTACTAACACGGATGGTATTATTTGAGACAAGTGGTATGGGGCTGAAGTTTCATGGCTGTTCATGAGTCATAAGCCAGTGGAGGATGGCGACCTTCAGTACTCCATCCTTGCAGCCCTCCACTCAAGACTCAGACTCCCAGCTAGGCCAGTTACTGGAGAGGTCACTTAACCTCTGCCCTCGGGGTCCCTTGCTGGCAGAATGGAGCTAACAATCACACCCTTCTCCTACGGACATGCGAGGATTAGGTGACTTTTATGAGAAGATACTTAGATATAAAGTAAAGCACAGGAAATATAGTCAATAATATTTTAATGGCTATGGCTAGTGCCAGGTGGGCACTAGAAATATCAGGGAAAGTACTTTGTAAAGCATGTGATTATCCAACCACTCTGCTGTACACCTGAAAGTAACACAAAATAATATTTAATGTAAACTGTAATTGAAAATAATTTCAATTAAAGCAAAAAAAAGAATAATGCTACAAAGAGAACTCAGGTATCAGATACCGTGTTGAACAAGATAAGCTGTAAATATACATTGAATATCATATTTGTATACTTATTTTAATTATGTTAGAATAAACATGTTATCTAATGTAAAAAAAAAGGTACTGGGAGGGGGGTGCCTAGCACCTAGCACATATTTAATCAATGTTAGTTAATTAAAAAGTACCAGGAGAGAAAGTCCAATCGGCCTAGCTAGGGACGTGTATCAGTTCCTGGGGTGGGGGAGGGTCTTGACACACAGTCCCAGGAAGACCCCTGTGTGGTAGAGGAAGGAGTAGCTCTTTAAGAACTGTGGAAGGAACAGGAAAGTGTTTACCGAGGAAGGAGAAATTGGTGCCAGGCAGGCAAGAAAGAACTGTAATCTTTCTGTATGATTTCTCGGCTCCCCAGCACTGGGAAAGAAGGTTGCCCGCCCCTCGTCTGTCTGCCCGTCTAATCCTGGCTGGGGCCACGACCTGGAGGAAGCGTGGGAGGTGGCTCCAACAACGTTCAAGCAACCACGCCAGCAAACTTAGAATCAGAGCAGCCCCTGATCCCCGAAAAATACTGCTTCGGGCCAAAGTCAGATGCCAGAAGGTCTCCCTCTAGTCGCTCGTGCGATTATTCATCCCCCCTTCTCCTGCCGCTGGCTACCTGTGATTAATTCCTGCAGCAGCCACAGGGATCACTCCTAATGAATTTCTAATGAACTCATTTGGCATTAATGTGGTATGTAATTCTGCAGGACACTCAGTATAATTTAGTCTTATTAAGTCTCTAGTTATTGGGAACTGCTATTGCTCTAAGCTCATAAGCAGAAGCAAAGTAATTATCCAGAGCAGGCAGTTAAATTATGGAAAGCGTCAGACGTTCAGAGAAGGAATTGGCTGATCTTATTTTTTCTCCTTGGGATGTGTGGAGGAGAACCAGCTTCTCGGGTCTTTGAGCTGAGGCGCGCATGCCCTCCCTGACTTTATGTCCTGGAATGTCAGAGCTGTGCAGGCTGCAGCCCACGGGGTGGGGTTTTAAAGGCCCCTTCAAAGATGGCCCTGCCCGCAAATGGTCTACACTTGCCTACTGCTGGGGTCTGAATTTCCACCACAGCAAGGTATTCTTTTGCCTTGCAGACACTGTGGCAGGTTGAAAGGCGATCTCTGCCACACCTCAGAGTTCACAAAACAGTCACAGATAGGTTATCTCATCTGATCATTAGAGCGTCCCAATGATTGTCATTGTATATCTTGATAAGGAGACTGAGGTTCACAGAGGTGAAGTGACTTGCTCAAGGTCAGCTGGGTGCCACAACTGGGAACAACCCTTATCTCCCAACCTCTTGGTGAGTTCTCTCCCACTCACCTCTCCTTTAAGCCTGGTATGCTTTTAATACACACGTGACCCACACTTCCACCTGGACCAGACCTTCGCTGAGGTTGGAGCCATTTCTGTGGTCCTCTTTGACTGTTTGACTGGCCTGGGTTCAGAGGATGGGCCACACGGCTCCCTTGGTAAGGGCAGGGCAGGTCCCCTGAAGACACCTGGAAGATTCTATGACGTACGGGTTGATTTCATGTCTCCTTTTCCTACACCTCCATGAAATGTTTTCCTAATCACCACCATCTTACAACCAACTTCATACTTTTGGCTGAAATATACAGGATCCAGCACAAATGATGCCCCTTTTTTTGTTACGAAATCATAAGCATATAATTCTGTAACAACAATATCACACTCAAGCACACTGTATGACACTTTAGGTGAAATGTTCAAAGTAAAACTATAAATTGTTGCACCCATAGTATTACCCTACCAACCACACTCAAGCAGGCCTTTTTTCTGCCGGCCCCTGTAGATTAAACTATTTTTTAGTTTGCAATTATTTTGTCCTGGTGATAAAAGTAACGTGTACTTTTTGCATACAATTCAGAAAAAGACAGAAAAGTCTAAAGTACATAAAAATGATGTATAATCGGCGTGTCTCACAGTTGGTGCACACACCCTTCCAGACCTCGCTGTATGCGCAGGTAAATGTACACACGAACACGTTGTTCAAAATGGGGCATGCCATGTGTGCTGTTTTGGAAAATGCTTTTTATTGAACTTAGAAACATGAAATTGCTGAAAGGTGCATATACATCGTCAAAGGATAAATAAAAGCTAATTGAACAAGGATATCCTTGATAAGACCTGTACACCCCAATGTTCATAGCAGCACAATTTCCAACAGCCAAGTGCCAGAAGCAACCTAAGTGCCCATCAGTAAATGAGCGGATCACAAAACTATGGTACATTTACACAATGGAATTCTACGCAGCAGAGAGAAAGAAGGAGCTCCTGCCCTTTGCGACAGCATGGATGGAACTGGAAAGCATTATGCTGAGTGAAATAAGCTAGGCGGTGAGAGACAAATACCATATGATCTCACCTTTAACTTGAACATAATCAACAAAAGAAAAAAGCAAACAAAACATAACCAGAGTCATTGAAATTAAGAACAATCTAACAATATCCAGAGGGGAGGTGGGAGGGGTCTGTGGGAAGAAGGGTTTTCAGGAACTACTATAAAGGACACGTGGACAAAACCAAGGGGGAGGGTGGAGGCAAGGGAGGGAGGTGGGTTCGGAGAGGGTAGGGAGAAAATACAGACAACTATAATTGAACAATAAAATAATTTAAATTAATAAAATAAGTAAAGTAAAAAAATCCTTGATAACTCCTCAGGGTCATTCAAAGGTACAAAAGGGTCATTTAGCAAATAAAGCCCAAATATCCTCATATAAAAGCCCGAAAGGAAATTTGCTTATTGCTACCTTATCTCCCTTATCTCCTTATCTCTAATTGATCAATTTGGTTTAGGAGTTTGTACTGAGAAGACTGGTGGAAGGAAGATAAAGGCCTAAGTGCAGAGCCACATGGCACCGAGGGTCAGAGGAGTGGACAGGGCGACGGGAGTCTAGAGGTAAGCCGAGGGGCCCGGGGGCCTTGGCCCCTCCCCAGCCTCACCTTCTGTCTCACGTGCATGCCCTGCGGCAAACTCATTATCATTGAATCCCTCACACTCACTATACTATTCCACACCTCCTTGCCAGTACACGGGCTTTTCTCTCTACCTAGATGCCCAGTGGCAAAAATGGTGAAAATTCACTTTCATGTAATGTCTAATTCAACCATTTGCCTATATAGAAAACAAAAAGAGCTTCTTTGATGGGCAAAGTAGGTTTTGTGTCAATATGGAAAGAGGAGAAGGATTTGTTTCCTTTCCAGGGTGGAAACAAACTTATCACAGCCTGGAGTTGACCTGTTGCCTCCTGGGCCCCCTGGGTCTGCAAGGTCCTCTTTCCTAGCTCTGCAGGTCGTGCTGTCAGTCCCACGGAGGAGCCGTTCCTCCTCTGCCAGGGGCTCCTCACCCGACTCGCAGCCTAGCGGCCCACCCCTCAGAGCTGCGGGGGTGTGTGGTGTGGCTGCTCAGATGTGGGCAGGAATGGGTGAATTCATTGTTGATAGTGATGTGACCAGTATAGGTATCTCTGTGCCTCTTGTACAAAAATAAAAAAGCACACCTTGCCCAGGTACTTCATGTCTGTGGTGGTGTACACAGAAATTGCATGTGTGTGTGAAAAGTATGTATCTGTGTCCCTGTATCTGCATGTGTAGGAGGGTCTTGTACATGTGTGCTCACATGGTTGGGAAAGTTGATGGAGCTGACCTACCCCTGCCCTGGCCTTCTTGGGTAGACCTACTAAGAGGGCGAACCCTGGCCAAGGTAACAATCTAATCGCTACTGGGGCCTTGTTCTTGACAGGGAGACCTTGCGTCGCAAGCCAGGCAGGAGACTCAGCCCTTATCATAACCCCGCTAACAACATTGCTGGCAGTGGAGGAGGAGACCCTCCACATTTTCTTTTTATTCCACACCCCACCCCAGAGCCTAGAGCCCCTCCCTCCACCATCCCTACCCTAGCCCCACCCATTGCTGTGTTGCTGTGTAACTTCTTCAGGGCACTTTTGTCATTGTAATTACATTGTTGGGTAGTGGTGTGTTCACAGTATCTGTCCCCCTCCTCACCACCCCACCCCCACCAGACAACAGAAAGTAGAATCTCTGCCTGCATCCCTGCTTCTGTCCCAGAGCACGGGTGGTGGACAAATACGTGACCATGAATCAGTGAGTAAGGAATGAGTGCATTGGGCTGGTACAGGAAAGGCAGCTCCCAGAAGAAAGGGAGGAAGAAGAAAAGTAGGTGGAGGAAGAAGAGAAGGTGGAGGAAGAGGAGGAAGAGGGTGGGGAGGAAGAGGAGAAGGGAAGGGGGAAGAAAGAAGAGGAGAATGGAGAGGGGAGAAGGAATCCCAGCTGGGTTCTCTCAAACCCAAATGTGTTATGTCATATGATTTACATTGTATTTTATTTATTATATTATTTTGACCATCATTTCCTTTTCATTAAAGAGAATTTTTAAATTAAATTTTTTAAAAAAGATTTTAATTATTTATTTTTAGAGAAAGGGAGGAAGAAAGAAAGAAAGAAAGTAACATCAATATGTGGTTACCTCTTATGCGCCACCCTCTCCCTACTGGAGACCTGGCCCGCAACCCAGGCATGTGCCCTGACTGGCCCGCACTCAATCAACTGAGCCACACCAGCCAGGACTAATTTAAAAAATTAGTTTTTAAAAATTAAAAATTAATTTTTAAAACAGGTGATACATTCATAAGTTTCAATATTCAAGGGTAACAGAAGGGGCTAGAAAGAAAATCTCCCCTCACAGCCCAGGCTCCTCCTACCCTGATCCCCTGCCCCAGACAACAACAGGGTCAGTTTCTGATGTGTCCTTTAAAGCTACATGGTGCATGTGTGCACAGATATGTATAATCTATGTGTGTGTATATGTGCCCTTTATCACCTTTTGATCTCCTATTTAAGAGAGCTGGGAGAATGTTCCATATTGATACCAAAAAGGTCCTTGTTCTTTTTTGCAATTGCCTAGTATCTCATCCTACAAGCCTGCCACCATGTATTTGACCACTCACTTGCTAAAGGAGTGTTTAGGCTACTTCCAGACTTTTGCTGTAAGAAACAAAGCTGAAGTGGAAAATACTGTGTGTTCTTTTATTTCGAATCTGCAGGGGTAAGTCCTCTGAAGCAGAGTGGCTGGGTCAGAACCTGTCCCGGATGCTGACAGATCACCCTCCATGAGGGTCCATACTCCCCCAGCATGTGCGAGACCACCTGCCCTTCCCGGACCCTGGGCTGGGTGTGAAGAAAGGTCAGTTGTGGCCAGGCAGGAGGAAGGGTGGAGAAGCCCAAGTCGGGAAAACACAGGCAAGGCACCCAGGGACAGCCCTATGACACCACCCGGTAACACAGACTTCTCCCCAAAATAAAGACTCAGCCAGAGGTGGCATTCCGCTCCAGGCAGCCTGGGCCCGCCAGTGCAGGAGGAGCCGGGCCTGAGAGTTAGCAGATGGGGATTCTGTGCCCAGGTCTGCCCCCTCAGCTTGACAGTGGCCTTGGGCTGGCCACTTTTGGAAAGATGAAAGGGCCCAGGGCTAAGCCCTTGCATGTGTTACCAATCCCACAACCCTAAGAAGGTGGTGCTTCTTCTGTAGCCTGAGCTCAGAAGGCTTAGGGAACTGACCCAAAGTCGGCCAGCTCTTAGAGGACAGAGTCAGGGTTCGAACTCAGGCTTAGCACCGTGTTTCAGCTTACCCCTCAGTAAGGTAAGGCAGGGAGACTGCCTAAGCCCTTTCCATCTCATAAAGTCACATGGCCTGTGAGTGTGTAGTGAGGGGCTCGGTCACTGAGTGCGGGGCTCTGCAACAGAGCCTGGCTGCAGGTGGGGGGTGGGGTGGGGTGAGGAAGTAGAGCCCCCTCCGTGGAGAAGACCACAGCAAGCTCCACTTCTTAGGGAGAGGCCTGAATCCTCAGCCATTCTTCCTCTTCTTCCAGGCAGTTTTGGGGTTTTCAGCCTGGGCTGCAAGCTCCCAGGTGGGCATCTCTGCCATTGTTGGGGCATCGGTCTTCCTGCCAGTGACTGACACTGGGGCTCACCCCAGGGTGGGGCCAAAAACAAGTGTGCCGATGGAGATGAGAAGGAGGGGCTTAGGTGACGAGCAGGGAGAAGCTGGGCAGGATGGGGAGGGGGAGACAAGAAAGACAGAGCCATACCCCAGTAGGTAGGACAGCCAGCCACGCCCAGCCCAGCCCAGCCCAGTCCGCCTGTGATTTCTAGTCAGGATGCATGACCTGGAGCGCCCTCTGGTGACGCATTCTGCTGTCCTCTTTCCCCCCACTATCATCTCTAGGGCCTGCCACTACTCCCCAGAGTATCCTTCCTGGGAGGGGAGCCAGCTTAATAATAATAACAATGAGGCACTCACAAAGAGTCACACAGAGACTGTTGAAAGGAGGAGAGGGCTCCTGAAACCATGATCTGTCTATCATTAGAGTCACAGGAAAGGTGTAAGAAATCCCAAAACTGTCCTCCTCAATGTGACCTGGGACATCCTACTGTGTGCCAGACACAGGGGTGCTGGGGATGTGGAAATTAACGACAAATGAGCTCCCTGACTTCTAGGAACTGAGACTCCAGGCGAGGAGAGACAGACAATAAAGAAACAAGGCAATTCGTGTAGCCAAAACTGCTGCCAGGGTCACACAGCAGGATGCTGTATCAGTGACTGAGAAGTAATTTTCAGACTGGATGGGCAGAGAAGTCCTGTCTGATACAGGAACGTCTGTGTAGATTACAGAGGAACTTCAGGTAGGAGTTGGAGGCGGGCAACCACATATGCTTGAAGTTCGTGCCCAGCGTTTGGATTTAATTCCGAGGGCCGGGGAACCTTTGGAGGACTTTGAGCATGAAGATGGCATGATGTGATTTGCATTTTTAATGTCATGTCTCTGGTCTGTAGAGAATAAAGGGCCGGAAGGGCGAGGGTGGAAGCTGGGAGGCTTCCAGGAGTCCAGACACAAAGGGAGGGTGACCGAACAAGGTGGGGAGAAGGAGTCAGGTTCTGGTGCACCTTCCAGGCATGGTGGACGGGACCTGGGGTGCAGTATGCGGGAGGGGACAGAGAGAGCAAGACCAGGCTGGGTGCCTTTCCCTCCCCCTCCACTCCCCTTTCAGCCTGGGGGTGTAGCCCACTGATCCCTTAGCCGCTCAGCAAAGACCCTAGACTCCACCGCCAGAGGCCCCAGGGATGAGTCTAGAGTGTGTTCATACACTAGGGACCCGGGAGCCTCAGGTTCTTTCAGCCTTGCTTTGTTCTCTTCTCTTCCCATCCATCTGCAATCTCTCTCTTCCCCTACCCGCTTCAGTCCCTGCCCTCCTCCCTCCCGCTCCCATTCTCTCTCATTCTACTGCTCTCCCTTCCCTCTAGAGGCACTGACCTGGAGTTTTCCAAGGCAGGGAGGCAGCCTCTGCCGCCTTCCACAGTTTGTTTGCTGTAGGAGCCAAGATGTCCCCCCACCCGCAGACCTGTGGTTCTCAACCAGATGTGATTTTTGTCTCTTTGGGGCATGTGGCAATATCTGGAGACCTTTTTGGTTGTCCTAAATTGGGAGGGAGTGTGACTGGCATATAGTGGATGGAGGCCAGGGAGGCTGCTAAACACCCCAGGGGACACAGGGAAGCCCATGGCAAAGAATGATCTTGCCCAAACGTCAAGAGTGCTGTGGTTGAGACCCTGCCCAGGCTCTGCCCTCGGAGCTGGAAAAGGCAGTCAGTCAGTCCTCTTCCTTGTGGTCCCACTGGCATCACTGCCAGTTATCATGCAGTCGTTAGGGGGCTACCCTGTGCCTGCATCGTCTCCTTCAGTCTTCTCATTGGCCCAAGGTCACAAGGAATCCCACTTGAGCCGTGGAGCTGGGATTCACACTCAGTATCTGCGCCTTCCCCACCTCCTTTCTACTGAAGGGATTTCACAGGGCGTGACTCTGTGATGAGCAATGGGGCATTTTGTTTCAAATGAAGTCTTACTGGGAAGTCCGCTTTGTAAGAGATGAGGCAGGACTTCTAAGGTTGAAGCAGGGCAGAGAAGTATCCAAAACACCCCCACCCCACCCCACTGTCCCGCTGGAGTCCCCAAGGGTGTCTCTCCACCCTGGCAGGGCCACCGAGGATGGCTACACAGGTTGTGCCCTGCAAAACTACAGGGGACACCATTCCCGTGAGGCAGAGTACCTGCAGGGCAGGGTGACAAAGGTCTTCATCTGGAGCAGAAACTTGCATTGCTTATCAGACAAGTTCCCTTGATTAATGAGTGAAGAGCAGGGAAGGGCGTGTGGGAGTGGCTGTGAGTTCCTTCCCTGTCCCAAAATACGGGAAATAGGAGATTGGATTTGACTGGAGATATCTTACTCCTCCTCACTCTCTGCAACTCAGTAATGACTCAGAAATGGAGCTGTCAACCCTGAATTGAAAATAAGACTTGACTTCTTTTGACCCCTGGTGGGATGTTCAGTTGGTTGGATCATCATCCCAATGTGCCAAGGTTGCAGGTTCGATCCCTGGTCAGGGCATATGCAAGAGTTGACCAATGAATGCATGGATGACCAGAACATGGATGAGACAACAAATTGATAGTTCTCCCTCTCTTTCTCTCCCTTCCTCTCTCTTCAAAATCAGTAAAAAAATGACAAGCAACAAAATATTGAAAGAAAGAAAGATAGACAAGACTTGAATATCCTATACCCCAGCTCCCCATAAGAGTATCTGGGAATTAGGGACCCAGCTACACCTGTTTCCCAGCACCCTATTGGGGTTCCCTTTTGGATCCTCCTGCCCTTCACCTTAATCTAATTACCTGGACTCATATGTTTGGGCAGAGAAAGACTATATAGTTTGTCTTTTTACTGTCTTTACGACACTCTAGGGGAAGGTTTGGAGCTAGAACTGGCAGAATGAACCACACTGGAGATGTCCCTTCTCCACGTCACCCTGGAGCAAGACCCTTTCCCCTCCAAACCCCAGAGCCTGAGCTGCCCCTGCCCCCACCTTTCCACAAGCCCTGCGGCATCTCCAGAGTTCGGCCAGGAGGACCTGCAGGCAGAGACCGGGAATGTGGGACAGAGGCACTGTCTTTCCCCTCTGCCGGGGGTTCCCCAGCTGCCCTGGAACCTGGGAATCTTCCAGTCTGGAAGGAATCATCCTGGCCCACGTACCCTCTGCCTTCGCCCCAGCATTGCCTCTGCCTCAACCCAGGAACAGAGCGAGGATGCTAATGCCAGAGCTGATGCTCTCCCTTCCAGCAGGAGCAGTCTCCGAGGCTCCAGAGGCCCGGAAACTCAGGGTGCACGCCTCCCGTGGGGCTTGTGCAACAAAGAGAGGGCAGCCCAGGGGAGTGGTACCGGGAGGAGAAGAGAGAAGACGAATCAATGTATACAATTTGGGTCCTCCTGAAATGTGTACCATCCTAGACCTATTTAAGAAAACGAAAGAATGGGCTGTGACTACATAGAGGGAATCTTGTCCTGGCCTCAGAAAGATGAAATTCTGCCTTCCCAGGAAAGTCCCTGTCCATGTGTTTGTTTAGTTGGAAAACAAATATTTCTTGAGCTCCTACTTTATGCCGAGCACTGGTCCAGGTCCTTGCTTCCCTGGAACCAATAGCCCTAGGGAGTGGGGTGAGGGGTGGAGGCACAGACAGGGAACAGGCCGGCAGTGCCAGGTGGTGAGTGCTGGGACCGGTCAGGGCATATGCGGGAGGCAAAGGATCAATGTTTCTCTCTCACACCGGTGTTTCTCACTCTCCCCCTCCCTCTCCCTACAACAGTAAAAGTAAAGATACCATCCAGGTGGGCCCTGAGGGATGAGAGGAGGGTTCCTGGAGGCAGTGATGTGGAAACTGGGGTCTGCAGGATGAGTCACAGTCAGGGAGGGCTGGGGTGCAGTGGAGGACAGTAGTGCAGGCACGGGGAGTCCCGGGTGAGAGGCCCAGCCCTGGGACACAGAGAGGACCGAGATTTCTTACAGGGTTCAGGAGCCCTGTGGCATTTTCTCCAGCTACTTTTGAGCCCAGGCAGCTTTCGGCAGAACCCGGGCGGGTCTACCTAGTCTGGCCCTCCAGTGTGCACACACGTCTCTGCCTGTGGGGCCAGTGAGTCGCGCAGCCCAAGACTCGGCTTGTCTCTGTGGCTGCCCCGCTGGCCAGCACAGGGCCAGGCACATGGTGGGGCTCCATGTCTGCCGGATGGTTTTGTTGCAAGTTCCTGATCACCCACAGAGTGGACGGAGATCCAGACACAATGAGTCGTTAGCTTGTCAGATATGTGTCGAGCATGTACTGTGTGTTAGATGTGGCTGAGCACAGGGGATTTAGGAGAGAGCAAGCAAACAAGGTTGCCGCTGGAATAGAGCTGACACTCCACTGTGGGAGACCCAGGGTGGGCAGAGTATCAGATAGGATGACAGCTGGAAAGAGAGGGAGGGCAGAGGTAGGGGCGGCCGGCCGGGGAAGCCTGCTGGGGCCATGTGTCACTCGGGCCATCTCCCGTGAAGACCTGCAGGAAGTGCAGAAAGTCAGGCGAGGGCAGGAGACATGGCGCCCTGGAGAGACGGAGGAACAGAAAGCCACAGGGGCTGGCATGCAGGGCATGAGGGCGTGAGGGCGCGAGGGGGGACGGAGGAGAGCAGTGGGCTGGATGGCACAGAACCCTGCGGCAAGGAAGGGTTTGGGATTTATTCCAAGTTAACTAGGAAGTCTTACAAGGTTCTAAGCTGGAATGTGGCAGGATCTGATCTGCCTTTTAAAAACTCGCAGTAGCCCCTAACAACGCTGTGGCTCTCCTCCCCACCTCCACCCAGATGGTGGATTCTGGATGTATTTTCAAGGATGAATCAAAACAACTTGCCGGTATCCTGGTCATGGGTTAAAGGTAAGGAGGAGTCCTAGAGGGTTCCGAGGCTTGGGGCCTGTGCAGCCATTTCTCTGACGAAATACAAAAGTCAGCATGGTTGAGGGATGAGTCAGGCAACAGAGGAACTACCATACGAATGACACTATGCTTCGTGTTGCAGCTGGTATGCATTCCCAGCAGAAGTGTGTGTGCACGCGCGTACGTCCATCCAGGGTCGGGGTAAGGATCGAAAATGGCACCATTTCCTCTTCCACTCAGTCCTTTCCAGGTAACATACTTCTGCCTTACCCTCCTACCCAGCCCTGAGTATTGAAGAGGGAGCAAAAAATGTCCTCTGGTTTTTAAATCAACTCTTTTTTCAAATAACTTATGTCAGTTGCAGCCAAAGAACTGCCCATTCATATAGTCATTCAACTCACCTTTTTTAACCATCCCCAAGTGCCTGGTATCATGGTAAGTGCTTTCTGCATTAATTATATATTGTATATCCACTGAATCTTTACAAGAACTCTGTGCAGTGATGTTATTATCCATTTTCCAAAGGAGACAACTGAGGCACAGGGTAAAAAGTTCTGTAGTCTGTTCTCTGTAGAATCTTAAGGCCAGTGAGACCCAAAATCCAGGCCAGTAAGTCCAGACACACTCTGGACAGAACCCCTTACACTCAGCAGCTCAAGGGCACTTGCCCCTCTGCCCCAGAATTCTCTTCCCTGGCTCCTCATCCCCCCCAACCCCCACCTCACCATTTGCCGGTCATTCCTGCTCCTCACTCCCAGATCTAATCAATCACCAAAGCCCTCCTTATCTCTGGAAACTCCACCAAGCTGCCTCCAGGCATTCGCCCCCACCCCACCACCTCCTTCCTGCAGACGTCGAGCTTTCTAGATGCAAATCTTCCCCGCTGCGTTCCCCTTTGTCTTGCATCAGGGGTGAAGTCCATATTCCCTCCACTTCTTTTTTTGTTTGTTTTAATTGATTTTTAGAAAGAGAGAGAGGAAAGGAGAAAAAGAGAAACATCAATTTGTTGTTCCACTTATTGATGATTTCATTGGTTGATTCTTGCCTGTGCCCTGGCCGGAGATCTAACCAGCAACCTTGGCCTATCAGGCCAACGGCCTAACCAACTGAGCTATCCAGCCAGACCTCCAACCACTTCTTCTTTTTTTTTTTTTAAGATTTTATTTATTTTGAGAGAGAGAGAGGAAGTGAGGGAGAAAGAGAAGGAGAGAAACATCAGTGTGTGGTTCCCTCTTGCATGCCCCACACTGGGGACCTGGCCCATAACCCAGGCACGTGCCCCAACTGGGAATCGAACCAGTGACCCTTTGGTTCGCAGGCCAGCGCCCAATCCACCGAGCCACACCAGCCAGGGCTCCAACCACTTCTTGAATCTCCAATTCTGCCTCCGTTTATCTCCATTTGTTGCTAGTGTTGGGGTTCAGAGCCATTCACCTCAAGATGTGTTTCTGTGGTATGTGGATTGTTTTGAGCTAAGGGCAATTTTAGCTGCAAGCTCAAGGGAAACTTCTGCCCCTCCCTTTAACTACCTGGAAGAACTTGAATTAGGGGTCTTGCCCATAATAAGAAATTATGAGAGATAACACGTTTGATCCACCTACATGGCAGGGCAAACTTGTATTAACTAACCCTCTGCTTTTCTTATCATTCTGCAAAGACCCTTTGAAGACCCCAAGGCAGCTTACCCCCCCCCCCCACCTTCTGTCTCTGAACCTTTCCTGCGGGTGAGGTCTCTGACTCCCTCATGTATGTGGGGTTTCTATTCACATGCATGTATTAAATATAATTATTTTCTCTTGCTAATCTGTCTCATGTCTATTTGATTATTTGACCAGCCAAAAGAACCTTGAGGGTAGAGGAAAGTTCACTCCTGCAAACTATTGGAATTCTTCTACGTCCGGGCCTCTGCAAGGGCTGGTTCTTTGCCTGAACAATGGCTTCATCAGCCTATAAGACTCAGCTTGGCCCTCTCTGTCCCCTAGAACTAGGTCATGCCATGGCACCCAGTGCTCACCCCTCCCCCGGTGGAGTTGCCTGTCTCTCTGTCCTGTCCCTCAAGGAGAACAGAAGCTGCAGGGCGCCGGGATTTTACGGTCTCATAAGCAAGGGCCGGGCAGACCCAGCAGGCACTCGGTATTGTGCTTGTGGAAGGAGTGGATGCATCGATGGGCAAGAAGAAGGATCGGCTTGGATGCCAGCATGGAGGTAGCCGGGTTACACGGTGGTCATAGCATGGGGGTCATGTCGCTCAGAGAGGATGGGCTGAGAGCCTGATCTTTGGAGAGAGATAAACAAGGGTTTGCCTCTTATTTCTGATGACATTTGTACGTGTGACATGAGATGGGTTTCGTGGCCTTGCTGGACCTTGGGTTGTCCATCTCCGAACAGCATGGTTATATCGTCTTCAAGTGGCTAAAATGAAAAGCGTGGCCTATGTGAAGGGCTCTGTAGGATGTGCTTGCCAAATAGTGGTTCTGCCTGTTTTTGCTGCTCCGCAGGATGGCAGAATGACAAAGATGAGGATTTGGGGGTCAGGCCGCCTGGGTCCAAATCTCGGCTCTTCTATGGATTCTCTGTGTGATTTTGGGCAAATTACTCGACCACTCTGAACCTCAGTTTTGCTGGGTAAATTGGGGTTATAGTACCTCCTTCCCAGGGCTGCCTTGAGGATAAAGTACGATAATGTACATAAAACAGTTAGCAATGCCCTGATAATGGCTGGCTGTGTTTCTGGCCATAGTTCCTGTAACACGCTTGAGTCTTGTTAAGAGAACCCAGGGTACTTTGTGAGGGACTCAGAGACAGATTCCTTTTCTCTGCTGGTCACTTGTCACATCTGTATCAAGGGTCAGCTCAAGGGGCTCCACTGAGCTCTGAGTCACCCTGATTCTGAATCCTGCCTGGTCTGTGTCATCCCTGACCCACCTGACCCCTTCTCTAAGGAAGCCCACTTTCCAAGGCAAGAGGAGAGACTCGTTTTCTGGCTCCCCAGCTCTGCTCCCTCGGGCCCCATCCAAACTGTCTGGCTTTGAGACTCATCCCTTTCAGGGTCCCTGTGCTTCCTGCTTGCAGTGGGTGCTAATGGGTTAATCAGAGACACTAATGGAACTGACAGGAACTCGGTCTTAGCTCCCTAATGGGTTGCCCATCTGCCCCACCTGTAACTCAATGCCTTCACCCAGTAAAAGGCACCTGGGGATTTCCTGTCGGCTCCCATCTGCTGGTTACCGACATCTTCAAAGGCAGAAGGCTGGAGCGGGAAGGAGGTGGACTGACAGAAGTGGGGACAGGGTAGGAGAGGTGCTGAACCAGCAGTCAGGACGTCTGGGCTCTCGCCCCAGCTCTGCCACTGGCTTGCTGTGTGAGCTTGCACAAATCCACGCCCTCTCCGGATCTCAGTGTCCTCGTTGGTCACGTGAGGCTGGTTGCTCTGTCAAAGGTCCCGCTGGGGCTGACATTCTGGAATGATCAAATCCTGTCCCTTATGTAACTCTAAGGTGAATGTCCTTCCAATGCCCTTCAATGTCCCAAAACTATTGAGCACCTGATGTGCCAGTCTATGCCAGGTACCATGGGCAGGCGGGGGGCGTGTGTGTGAATGAGGCTCGGTTCCTACCCCAGGAGTCCCCAGGCTCTGGGCCACCCCACTAGCGTTTTTCTAGCCACGACATGGAGGAGAGCAAGACCCCCACATGCTGACTGAGGACCTCCTGTGTGCCAGGCTGAGGGCACCGAGAAAACACGGAGAGCTACAGACTGTTCAGGCCTTACGGTGTTCTGACTCCACCATGTTCTCTCGCCCCCCGGCCTCTGGACACGCCATTCTCTGAGCCAGGAATCGTCTTACCCCCTCTGCTCTTACCTGGGCTGCCTCAGTCTATTTTTCAGGCCTCGACTTCACTCCTGTATTTACACTTTCATTCAATCCACATTGGTAGAACAGTTACTGTGGGCCAAGCTGTGCCAAGTGTTTGGGATCCGGGAGTGAATAAGATACACGCTCTCTCGCTCTCTGTCCCCTGGGAGTTTACAGATTCTAAGGGAGGAGACAGTCAAGTAAACAATGTCACTAATAATAATGATGATAATAATAATAACTTGAGATGAATGTGGGAAGGACAGAAACAGGGCTGAGACAGGGACATCCTGGAAGAGGCAACAGCATGTGCATAGCTCAGCGGCAGGAAAGGAAAGGGCTCGTTAGAAGAGTGGGCAGGCCAGTGTGGCCGAAGCACAGGGTAGGGGGCTGGAGGATGGGACTGGAGCAGATCAGCTTAGTGGTCCCTCCTCGGGAAGCCAGGGTCCCCTCCCCCACGTTTGGGGAGGTGCTCCTCCTTTCCTTCCCTACGTTGGCACCTGTCACACTGGATTGTCACTGTCCATTTCTCTGATTCCCCAACTAGACCACGAGTTCCTAAGGACAGAGAGCATCTCTTCCACGTGTTGTGCCCTTTATTCTTGACTCACTGCATCAAGCAGAACACGCATCCTCCGTAAGAGCTGCCAAACGCTGCCTCTCCAGCCGGCCCCAGCTCAGGAAGCATCAGCAGCACGCATCCAGCAACTCAGACGAAAAACCCAGTGGACACCTGGGTTTTGATTTCCCTCCTCCCGAGTTCCTAGGAAAAGACCTGTCCCCTTCGCCTCTCAAACCATCCCGCACCTGCCAGGGCCACCTCCCTGGGTGCCACTCAGCTGCTTCCTCTTCTGCTCCCTCACAGCACTGCTCCCCGGCCTCAGATGTTGGTAACTAATTTTTTTCTAAACTGTGCAGATGGAAAAAAAACAAAAGAAAAACAAAAGCACAGTCACTTCCCACTGTGCTTAAAATAAAATCTTTATCTCTCCTGCAAGTCCTTGGTAATCTGGCCTTATCTAGGTGTCCAAGTTCATCTCAGACACTTTGCTCATCCCTCTGCTCTTCTAGCTACATTGGTCTCTCCCTCTCTCTATCTCCCTCTTCCTTTTTTGATTCTTACGTATTCCAAGGCTTATCCCTGCCTTAGGATGATCCCTCTGCCTAGAGTGCTGTTTCCCCAGGTTTCGCCTGACTGTGTCCTCCTCATCCAAACTCACTCCCGTGTCCTTGTCCTTGGAGGGAACTTGCGTGCCCACCCCCCTTTCCCATCGTTAATTGCCATTGCTCCCCATCTTATGCTCTGTTAACGCCACCTGGTATTTCCTTGTTTGTTCGTTCAGTGATTTGCTTACTGCCAGCTTTCCCACTCTGGAAGGTGAGTTGCTTGGGAGCAGGGACCTCACCTGCCTCACTCATAGCTGTAGCCCTGGACCCTGGCACATCCCAGGCCCTCAGTTATTTGTTGCTGAATGAAAAAAATGTATTGATCTCTTTTATATGCCAGGCACCCGGGGATTTCCTGTCGGCTCCCATCTGCTGGTTACCGACATCTTCAAAGGCAGAAGGCTGGAGCGGGAAGGAGGTGGACTGACAGAAGTGGGGACAGGGTGGGAGAGGCGCCGAACCAGCAGTCAGGATGTCTGGGCTCTCGCCCCAGCTCTGCCACTGGCTTGCTGTGTGAGCTTGCACAATCCATGCCCTTCCCTGGGCCTCGGTTTCCTCATTTGTAACCTGTATTATCTAAATAGTAGTTACATGTATTATCTGGCTGAATCTCACAGTGGCAACCCTGAGAGAGAAGCTGCAGCTTAGCGGGGTGGCATACCCTGCACAAGGTCACCCTGCTGGGGAGCCATGGAAGCCTGCATTCAAATCAGCCTGCCATCCCAACACCACACTAGCAGTTACAACAGAGTGCGGATCCCCACAGCGAGCCCTCATTTTGCATGAATGAATGAATGAATGAGTGAGTGAATGGGCACATTATAAACACCTGGACTGAGGGGCTTGGCAGAATGACAGACATTCCCAGCTTTAAAAAGTTCCCCTTCATCTCCTTGCGTGTCTCTTGCGACATGCAAAAAGAAAGGAGCATTCTCATTGACTGAGGGGCTATTGTGTGCCAGGTACTATACCAACAGCCCATGTGGTTATTTGCTCTGCCCCGAACACTACCACATCAGCCCGGGTGGGCAGTGGGGACACCCCAGGGACCCTTCTGCCAGCTGTGGCTCTCCCCCAGGGGGGTGCTGCTATCTTGTGAGAGTGTGTCTCTGGCTGGCTGCCCACCCCCTCGCCAGCCAGAGCTTCTTAGCTCATCAATCACACCACTGCACTCTGCCAGGCTGTGTCCCAGAGGAAGACAAGTCAGCTGAAGATGGAATGGACCCAGGCTCGGGGGGAATTGAAGACCCTGCGGGTGGAGGGAAGGCCCAGAAAGACAGCTGTGGACTGGATCGATGCCCCTCCACCAAGGAGGGCCGATCGGAGGAGGAGGCAGGGGCAGGGTTCTCACTGGAGAAGCAATGGGGCCAGGAGGAGAGGGGGAGATGATGGCTGGCACGGGCGGGGGCATTTTCCACTGCAACAGAAACCCAGTCTCCCCTGGTGCCCTGGCTGCTCCGGCTGCTCCGGGGAGCAGCCTGACAGCTCTGGGAAAGCCCGCAGCTTCTGGCAGCTGATTCATCACAAGCTCAGCTGCCCTCCAGCCATGCTCAGTTCCCCGTGGCCTTGCTTCCCAGCACCCCTGCCTCCCCACCACTGCGGGTGGGCGGGGCGGGGAGCAGGAAAGGCTGGTGTATCTCTGCCTTCACACTCCCTCTCCTTTCTCAGATCTGAGCCTCTTGGGATTGGAATGTGAGCTGTCTCCCCAGAGAGGTTCTGCTGGAAGTCAAGATGTCTGCGCCAAAGCCTCTGTAGAGATCTTCTAGTCCTGAGAGGCAAATTGGCCGCTTTTGTTTTGCTTTTCAGTCTGGGGCGGGGAAAAAAAGATCACTTCTCAGCCTTTTGGCTAAGATGAAGTATAGGAAAAAAAGAAAAGAATTGGTTGCCAACATTAGAACAGGAACAGTTTGCAGATAAAAGTCTGATTTCTGCTTCCCCTAAAAAGTGCAGAGATCGGGCAATTCTGAGCTGGCTGGTCCAGAGTGTAGCTGAGGCTGCTCCCACGGCCCGCCACACCTGCTGCAGCCTCTGTGTCGCAGCCCTGGCCCCTGTGGGCCACCTTAACCCTCACCCAAGGACTTTTTTTTTCACTGCTTTTAAAGAGAGAGGAAGGAAGAGAGAGAAACGTTGTTGTGAGAGTCATTGATTGGTTGCCTTCTGTGTGCCCTCGGCCCAGAGGCCGTGCACACCCGGACTGGGGATCAAACCTGCAGCCCAGGCGTGTGCCCTGACTGGGAACTGAACTCACAGCCTTTCAGTTCTGGGACGATGCTCCAACCAACTGAGCCACAATGACCAGGGCAGCCCTCTGGGCTTTGAGTTTTCTGCCCTCATTTGTTCCAAAACCCTCACTGGGGAAACTGAGGCCCACAGTGGGCAAGGACCGAGAGTGGGGCCCAGCAGTGGCAGCCTGGGACTGAGAGGCACCCTGGTTTCATACCCCAGAGCTGCCTCTTGAAGAGCTGTGTGATGCGGAGTGAGGAACCCGAGAAGCCCTCAGAGCTTCAGTTTCTCATGTGTGAAATGGACTTGATGGCCGCATGCCTTGTGAGGAATCTGCATGTTTAACATTTAGCACCATCAAGAAAAAGCACTCTGAAATTTGGATAGGTAATACACATGATATTATATATTTTCCACTTAATATTCACACACACACACACACACACACACACACACACACACACCCCTTTCCCAAACTTAATGGCTTCCACTGTCTTATAACCTCTCGCAGATTTGTGTGCTGACTTTGTTTATACAGGTGGTTCTCACCTGGGGCACCTGGTGGTGTTGTGGTCAGATGACAGCTGAAGGTATAGTCGTTTGCCTGCCCAGCGGGGCCTGGGGTCCCAGGATGGCTCACTCACAAGGCTAGCACCTGACGCTAGCTGTCAGCTGGAGCTCAGATGGGACCGAGGACGACAGTGCCCACACGGGGTTACTCGCTGAGGCTTGGGCTTCTCCCAGCCACCAGGTCTGAGAGAGAGCGAGGGTCTCAGAGCAAGCAAACCAAAAAACAAGGTGTAGCTGTATGACTTAAAAAAAATTATTGATTTGAGAGAGAGAGAAAAACATTGGTTTGTTGTTCCACTTAGTTATACATTAATTGGTTGATTTTTGTATGTGCCCTATCGGGGATCGAACCCATAACCTTGGCATATCAGGATGACGTTTTAACCAACTGAGCTACCCAGCCAGGGCCTGTATAACCTTTTATGACTTAGCCGTATAGGCCACATAGTATCACTTACACGATTTTTTACTGATCTAAGCAAATGCAGACCTGCTCAGATCAAACAGGAGGCAGAGATCCCACCTCTCAAAGAATGTGGGGCCATGTTTTAAAACTGAAACATAAGTCTCCCTTCCACCCCATTCCCCTAGGGCTGAATTATCCTCCTGGCAGCAACCACTACTAACCAATTTCCTGTGTTTGGTCCCAGGGGTGAGGTTTTACGTACACAGATATCCCTGTCTTCACAGTTCTCCCCACACTGCTCCCCATCGGAACAAAATGGATTCTGACAGCCTCGTGGACGAGCCATTTGCCACTGAACTCGTGTTCTTTGCTCTCTGAAATGAAATGCAGGAACCAAAGATTCCAGTTACGTTGCCTCCCTGGCTTTCTGAACCCTCGCTATCAGAACTAAGAAATCAGATAGATCTGGATCGCAAGAGATGCTTGTTGTGTAAGTGTACATAAAACACCCCTTCCACCCAACAATGCGAGCATCCTGGACACAATGTTCTGTCCCTTGCATTTTTCACTTAATTCGTCTCGAAGATCAGCCTGTTTCAGCACATACAGATGGGTATCATTCCTTGTAAGAGCACAGAGCATTCCTTTGTTTAAATACATCATAATTTGCTTTGTCAAACCACCTCCTATTGCCCACTTGTTTTTCCCCCGTCTCCTGCTAATTGCAATGCATACTGCAGTGCATAGCCTTGCCCAGAAATCTTTGTGCCCTTGTGTAAGACTGACTATCTGTGTGATAAATTCCTAGAGGCAGAATCCTAGCTCCAAGGGAAGGGTTCCCAAGACCACCTCTACTAGGCTCTGGCAAAACAGGCTCACACTGCACATCTTCTCTTGCATTCAGCCCGGATCTAGCCCTTTCTCAAGCTCTCACCTTTGGGGTCTTGCCTGCTTCCAGAGCAGCAGATGGCATCTTCTTCCCAGTTACGCACCAAGGTCACAGAGGGGCTCGCAGGGGAGAGGAGATTGAGGGGACTCGCAGGGACAGAGACGATAACCTTTGCAAAAGGAGGATGTGGGGAGCTGGGAGGCACCTCACCCCACTTGCTTGCCTCCTAATTTGTAGCAGCAGTTGCATTTGTTTCTCTCAGACCCCAGAGCAGTTGCCGGGAAGCTTCAGGCTGCTCCCACTCGCTTTCAAGAGAAAAACAGAGCTTGCTTCTGGTGGCAGATCTGCACCAAGCTGTGCAGAGCTGTCTGCAGAAGCTTCCAGATGGGCAGAGGCCAAGAGCAGGAGGCATCAGCAAGAGCCCCAGTTGCCCTTCCCTGCTTTTTAGGTATCGGGCTGCCCGTAACTGCTGGCTTCTACTCCTGTGCTGGACACAATATTGAACCAGGCAGGAGTCGGGGACCTAAATTCTGGCCCCTGCAGCGTGTGTCTTCCATTTCCATTCAGAGCACACTCGCCCCCGTGTGCCCTGCATGCTCATGAGGAGGCTGTATAGCACAGTGGGTGTGCGGGGCATTTACATTTTTGCCCTTAGATCTGTTCCCTGCCCGTCCCCTGTTGGGCTCAGCATCTAGGGGGCTGAACTACATTTTCCAGATGCCCCTGCCCACTGGCTTCCTATTAAGTTTGGCCAAATGGGAAGTACTGGCAGATTAGGGAACAGGCTGGGAGAAGACAGGATGTAGCCCCCACCTCCACTCCCCAATGCACTCACGCACATGCACCAACACTTCTGTCGTCTGTGACTCCAGTGACTCCAGAGGATGACTCTTCTTCCAGGGTCCTAGCTCCCACGAGGTAGCTATGGCTCCTGTGCTGCAGCGTCACTGACCCCTCCCTTTGTCCCTTCAGCCCTGGGGAAATAGTGATTTTCTAGTTGTTAATCTCTAGTTTGCCCCCCACTCCCTTCCCTGGTTTTCATCTCTTCTAGCCCCTCTCTAGCTAGACGCCCATCTTAAATGCCTTCTCTTGAACTGTCTGGTGTAGGCTTTGTGCTCCGGCCTGGACCACACTGATGTGGGTGAGAATGTGGACTGAGGTCAGACGGCCTGGATGCAAATCCCAGCACTACCACTTGCTATTGTGAGACCCCGGGCAAGTTACTAACCTCTGTGAGCCTCATTTCCTTCATCTGTAAAGTAGGAATAATAGCACCTACCTCCTTGGCTTATTAGGAAGATTAATTGGACTAATAGTTTATAAATGCTTAGAACAATGCCTGGAACATATTAAACACAATATTAATACTAGGTTTATTTTTTTCCTATTTAGTTTTTGCAACTTCTATAAGAAACAGAGGTTGTTATTATCCTGGCTTTACAGATGAGGAAACAGAAGCCCAGAGAGATAAAGTGACCGAAGTCACTCAGCTTTAGCAGTGAGATTCAGACTCGGTCAGTGGACTCCTGTTTATGCCCACTCTACCCTGCAGACAATCAAGTCACAGTCAGGGGGCAGGCTGGGGGCCTCCGTGGGGCTGCTGCAGCTTCCACGCCGGCTGGTGGGCACTGAGTGGTTTAGCCTGCCTGTCACCATCTCCCTTACTCCCACCCAGCCCATCCTTGCAAATAGGAAGCTAAGGCAGCCAGTAGACTGGTCCCCAATTTAGAAGGAAAGGGGAGAGAGTGTTTTCTGGGAGGGAAAAAGATGGTGGGGAAAAAGCATAAGATCATTTTCTCCCTCTTTATTGGAGTCATTATTCGTGAGCTCTTCCTATGGTGACAGATACTATGCTCAGGACTTTACAGGCCGAGTGACTTGTAGCTGCCTGTAAAAAAAAAAATCCAACTAATTGGCTTAGGGAAAAAATGCCAATGAATTGGCTCATGGAACTGGGAAGTCCAGGAGTGGAGCTGGCTTCAAGAGATGCATGGTGATACCATCACCAGCACCACCATCATCATCATCTTGGTTCTATTTCCTTGTAAGAAATGACTTAATCCACAATTAGATGGGCTTTCTCCAAACTCACATTTTTAGCTCAGTAACTTCAGGGAGGAAAGATCTTTCCCAAGGCAGATTCTTTTTTTTTTTCAATATATCTTATTGATTATGCTACTAGTTGTCCCATTTCCCCCCTTCATCCCCCAAGGCAGACTCTAGTTGGCCTGCAGGAGTCTTGAGCTCATCCTAGAGACCAATCGCTGTTGCCAGGAAGGGGACATCATGACTGTCTGGGCGTGGCCAGTGTCCCTTCCCTGTGGCCAGGAAGAGGCCCAGGCTCTGTGACTGAAAGTCTCAACAGAGCACGTAGAATGGTGCGGATCCCAAAGACAGGAATGCTCTGCAGACAATACAGAAGAGAAAGTAGAGGAATGAAATGACTCTCGCCATGTATGCATGACTCTATTTAATCTGTGCTACTATCGGCTCCGTTTTGCAGAGGAGGAGACAGACAGAGAGGTTGAATAAGAAGGCAACACTTCACGGCCCAGCAAGGATTAGGACCCAGGATTGTCGGACTCCAAAAGTACCTACTTTTACCCATGGCCGTGCCTGTCCTCGCAGACCCTGTAGAGACACAGACAGGACACAGACAGGGAAGGGGGACTCCGGGAGGACTCAGGAGTGGGAGAAAAGATGGGAGACTTTGCACTGGGCCCTGGTTTCACTGCCCTGCAGTCATTTCCAGTCGGAAGGTCCAAGGTTTCTGTGTGGGTGAGGAGCTCACCAATGTATTGTGCTCAAGGGCTCTGTCTTACCCCCTGACTCCAGACCCCAGCTGGGGATCCTCCAGCTTGTTTTCTCCTCTTGGAGTGTGAGTAGGGCTTTTCCCTGGCCTCCGGTTCAGGGCTGAGCCGTGTTGCTTGCTATCTGGGTTTTTGTACACACAGGAAGCGGTCCTCCTCAAAGCCAGCTTGCCAAACAGTGGCCCAGCCTCCCTGTTCCCTGACAGGAGTCCCTGTACCTCTCCTCAGCCAGCTCCTCTGACAGGCCACAGACTCTCCCGTCACCTGGAGTTTGTGTCTCATGCTGTTCCTTTAGCCTGCCTGGAAGGCATTTCCTCTGCTCTCTACCTGGCTGGCTTCCTGTGGAATCCAGCTCAGAGGTCACTGTCCTTCAGGACGCTCCGGGGACATCCCTCTGCCCTCCCCTGCTCCAGAGAACCCCCTTTCTGTGCTTACTGCTAGCAGATCACGAGTCCCATTCTTCTTACTGGCCTCTTTTCCTCACCAGACCCTAAGAACTTCCTTCGGAACACAGCTGGTGCTCCAAAACTGCGGCATTCCCACTTGCAGGCTGGGCACTGCCCAGGGCTGCCCAGGGGGGTGCTGGGGGTGCAGGCGGGGCAGGAACACAGCCCGGGTCTCGAGGCTGCACGGGCAGACTCCTGTGATTTCAGAGGCTCTTCTACCCCCAGTAAAGAGTAAAGTGGAATTTAGCTGCTAGGTAAATTATACAGCCAGTCATAGACTTGTGTGGAATATCGGAGTCATGGAAGCTGATGGCAGGGGCGATTTTTCCCTTATAAAATGGATGTCGGGAGGAAAAGCTCTTCCTCTGTTCTGTTGGGTTCCATTAATTGGGGGCCTGTGGATTAAACTAACAACAGGCAGATTAACCAGTAAAAAAAAAAAAAAAGAGAGACAGATTTAATTACATACATACAGGATTTTTCAGAAAAATGTGACTCAATAAGGTGGTTAGAACTGGGGGTTTATATACCATATTAAAAGGGGGATGGGAGGAGGGAGAAGGGCGTTTACAGGAAGACAAGTGACTTTTATGAAAGATAATTGGGCCCTTAGGAGGGGAGGTGGGGCATACCGTGGTTTTCGACAAGGTCTGGTCACAGATGGCGATGCCCGTCCGCCTTCCCCGGCTGCTCCCCCTTTATGACAGTGGAGTTCTTTTGGGGGGAGCGGGTCTGTGCTTCTAGGCAGACAAGAGGTATTAGGAATTCAAATGCCTTCTGTTCCAATTAATTTTTATGCCAATGTGGCATATTCTGGACCCCTTCACCAAAAAGTCCAAGGATTTAATACTTCATCAGTTAAAGCTGGACCCAGGGGCTCAAACCATTTTGTCAAGTCTCAGGTCCCTCCGTCTCCCTCATGCACACCAGTGACTGGGTCATTCTGTTCCTCTCTCCCTCCCTCTCTTTCTACTCCTCCCTCTCCCTGTCCATGCTGTCTTCTTCTGCAATGGCTTCATTCCGAAGCAGGCTCCTCCCACGGCATGGCCAGATGGTCTCCAGCCCCTCCAGATGTGCGCGAAGGCAATAGTTGACAACTTTTCTTTTCCCCGGAGTTTCAAGATTCCTTGGGTTGGGTCTCATTGGACCCGGCAGGGGAAGAAACAGGCTGATCAGCCAGGCCAGGCCTGGCACACCTGCCCACCCTGGAGTCTCGAGGGTAGAAGGGCCAGGTCAGCCTCAACCCCACCCAAACTGCATGGACTGAGGGTGGAGGATGGATAACTAGGGCGCTGCTAACAGGAGGAACAGAGTGGATTCCAAGCAAGGAAAACCACCGATGTCCTCTATACAGAGAAAGGTCTCCAGTGTGAGGAAAGCTGGATCACAGAGCTGTGGGATCACAGAGCTGTGGGATCACAGGCTCAGGAGGTTGGAACAGAAAGACTCCTTAAAAGTGGGCTCATGTAGCCCTTTCTGTGACGGCTGCTCGCCTGTTGCCCTGGGGAGCCCCATCCTGTCCCTGACTGATGCCTGAGTCCTGGGCAGCCCGAGGGATGTGTGGAAGGGTCCCCCTGGTGTTCCTGCTCTCTCCTCACTTCTCTTCTGCTGGAACATTCTGGGTCACAGCTGCCCACAGGGGCCTTGTTTATGCTCCTTCCCAGTGAGCTCTGGGATCTGGCCATCTGCCAGGCTGGCGGTCAGCCACATCAGCCATGGGCTATACAGTCCCTCTTTGACACAGAGGCCCAGTTGGAAGCACATCCGGGGCTCCTGGGGAGCTAGAAGCAAGCCAGAGTGCAGAGGCAGCCTAGCCTAAGCCTGGGCTCAGAACCTTCCTCCTGCCTAGGATTCGGAGTGTCCCTCCCCTCCCATCCCTCCCTCCATCAGCCCTGGGAGCCAGGAGGGCCCCTTTTCTCCAACCACAAACCAGAGCATGCTGTTCAGACCTGCTAAGACACTCCTGAGGCCTGGGGCCATTATGTTTCTCCCGAGTGCAAGCTGGAAGCTAGAGGAAAGGTTGTTAACCTAAGCAAAGCCTAACAGCATGGAAAGGCCCAGGCCTTCCTCCCTGTCTCCCACCACCCCCTGCAGAACCAGCAGAGGCTCAGAGGCTCAGCAGACTAAGCCAGGACTCAGAGAGGTTTCCCTGTAGTTCCTTCCTTCCTGCCTTCCTGCCTTCCTTCCTGTCCTCCTTCCCTTTTCACTTCTTCCATGGAGTGTTCCAGCGGAAAGGGAGCTTTCAAAACACCCAACTCCAGAGACTGCAGACTGGCGGCTTACAGTTCAGAACATGTTGTATTTGGCCCTCCCACGGTTTAAGAAAAATTTGAGCCAACATTTTAAAAATTGAGAGATTTCACATAAAAACTCATGTGTTCAATTTCTTTAAAAAGCTCACAAGATCTGTTAACATGGCCTGCATGTCCACATGGCACCAGTTGCAACGCTGAGTGTCAGCCACCCAGCCACCCGGGGAGACAGAGAGCAGGCATCCTGCAGCTGGCTGCTCCCATGGACAGGGAGTGGACAGGGCCACAGGACCCCTCGGTTTCCTCCATCAAGGCCAGGTGCCTTTATCCTTCACCCTTGGCATTTTTGTGTTTATTACTTTGGATAGCTTGCCTCTATGGCGCCTTCAGAAATTGGAAATGAGAGACTGAGAGGGTGGCAGGTTTTAAGGAAATCAGAAGAGAACCTGCCTGTTTGCAGAATGATTGGTCCTTGATGTTCCTCTCATTAGGTTGGCCCCAGTGAGCATGTGGGTTTGCAACCCCAATCTAGTCACCCCTCCCCACTAATTTTACAGAAGGACAGTCTGGGCCCAGGAAGGAACAGTCCAGTCTGCACCTGTGCCTCGTGGATGGGGAGGGTGCTTTGGGCTCTCTCCAGCAACACCTGCCCTCGGCAGGGACCAGGACATCCTTTCTGAAGCAGCATAAATAAGTGGGACAACGAATCCACGTCTCTCTCTCTCTCTCTGTCTCTCTCTGTCTCCCCCTTCCTCCCTCTCGCAAATCAATAAACTTAAAAAGAAAAGAAAACAAGCCTGTGCTGAGGAGGCAGCAGCAGGATGAGAGGTCAGGCCCCTGCCTTTCAGAAGCCTTCCAGGAAGGAAGGAGGGAGGGTTGGGATTGCATGGGATGGGATGGGGTGGGGTGGACCGAGGGCCATCATCTGAAGAGCTGTCTGGGAGTTGAGAGCCGACTTGTTCCCTGAGGCTCCGGGCTCTGTGCAGTGACCTCCGAGAGGCAGATGTCTCCCTGGGGGGAAGAAGTTTCTACTGAGTCTTGCTGTTTGAAGAATGAGCTGCCTGGGGAGACAGGAAGCTCCCACTTTTAAAGATGGTTGAGCAAGGCTGCAGGCCCCGCTGCTGGAGACGTTGTGGGAAGATAAGAGGTGGAGAGTCTGGGTTGAGATGACCTTTTGGAGGTTCTCTGGTAAATATCAGAGGCTTTTGGAACTCCCTAAAATTACAGTGACATGTCTGAGAGAGGATTTATGGCTTCTTTCAGATTAAAAAAGGAGCACCTGAGCCGATAGAGAGATGCCAGCATGAAGCAAGTGGAAAGTGGTAGGCAGCCACGAGGCAGGACAGCGCAGAGTGAGGATCACAGGACTACCTGTGGCCCGGGTTCGAGGCCTTGCCCCATTTATCAGCTGTGCCCTTCCAGCGACCGCCTACACAGACTCTCTCTGCTCGGTGTCTGCAGACGTTAGACAAGAATAACAATGGCACCTACTTCGTGGTCTTCTTTCTAAAGGTTAAGTGAACTTATAACAATAGTAATTGGCTATCATTATTGCTCATAGTTCTTTCAACTCTGAGAGGCTTGTGTGAGCCTACGGAGAACAGATTCACACATTTTGATGTGTGCATGGCTGGCAAGGCTTAGTATACAGTCTTGCATTTTTGCAGGGGGTGAGGCTGTGATTCAGAGGCAGGAAGCTTTAATACAGGAATTTCATTCTGTGGTGGGACGAGGAGGGGGGAAGCTGCATAGAATGGCTCTGCTTAGAACTGACTGACTTACTTTCTCTCGGTCTCTCTCTTTCCTCTTAGAGCTTTCTTTTCTTTTTTATTTTATTTATTTATTTTTAGAGAAGGAAGGGAGGGAGAAAGAGAGAGAGAGAAACATCAATGTGCGGTTGCTGGGGGTTGTGGCCTGCAACACGCGTATGTGGCCTGACTGGGAATCGAACCTGCGACACTTTGGTTCGCAGCCCGCGCTCAATCCACTGAGCTATGCCAGGGCAGAGCTTTCTTAACATGGCCTTGAACTAAACTCATGGCCTTAGTTTCTATCTCTATAAAGTGGGAGTCTGGACAATTCCTACCTATTTCCTAGGGTTGCTTTGGAGATCAAATGACATAATTCATTTAAATCATTCAACCAGTGTCTTGCACATATAAACTATGCTCACCACCATCATTCTGGGTTAAGGGGCTCTTTCCGAAGACCCTAAAGTCACAAAGTAGCCGTCTACCATACTGCACATAAGCCTCATTGGTGACCCTTGTATGTTCCTGAGGCTTATTTTTTACACATTCAGGCTCCCCTCTTAGACCCCAAGGCCCTTGAAGACAAGAAATAGCAGCCACAACAGATAGCAGAACCAAGAGCATGAACCAAGAGCAATGAGCTCTGGCCTACGCTCTGACACCAGCTGGCCGTCATGGCTCTACTCTGGATCTCAATATTTCATTTGGATGAAAGTGTAGCTAAGAATTATTCAGCCACTCCCCTGTGCTGAGCACTGTTAAAAATGCTTAAAGAAGGCAATGTAGGTGATATAAATGATCTCTATTTAATATTTCATGAAGCAAGCAGTCATCATTTTCAAGCATCCAGAGAACTGTAAAATGGGGCAGAAGGAGCCCTGGCTGAGTAGCTCAGGTGGTTAGAGCATCGTCCCAATACAACAAGGTTGTGGGTTCAATCCCCAGTCAGGGCACATACAAAAATCAACCAATGAGCCCTGGCCACATGGGTCCATTGGTCAGAGCATTGTCTGCCCCCTGTACACCAGAAGGTTGTGGGTTTGATTCCCAGTCAGGGCACATACCTAGGTTGCAGGTTCAATCCCTGGTCGAGAGGCAACTGATCGATATTTCTCTCTCCCTCTTTCTCCATCCCTCCCTCCCTTCCTCTCTCTCTAAAATCAATAAACACATCCTTGGGTGAGGGTTTAAAAAAAAGAAGCAACCAATGAATGCATCAATAAGTGGAACAAACAATTGATCTCTCTCTCTCTCTTTCAAATCAATAAAAAAAATTTTAATGGGGTGAAAGGAAGGAAGCTGTCATAGAATAAAGACTAAGGAACAAGGAAGAGAGAGATAGAGAATGAATAAGGAACGAGGAAATAAGCACAGAGCCCAGAGGTAGGTTGGTGTTTGGGAACTGGCTGACTGGAGATACTACATTTCTGGTTAGGCAAGGCATTTTCAGATAGAAAGTTATCTAAGTTTTGCTGACTTGCCCCTCCCCCCACTGCATGAGTGGCTCCATCTTGAGCCTAGCAATGTATTTCAACAGTGCACTATGCTGACCTTTATGTGATTGTTCTCATTTAACCATGGGATAACTTCATAAAGTACCTTGTATTATCATCATCCCATTTTACAGATGAAGAAACTGAGGCTCAGAGAGGCAAGAAACCTGACTCCAGATCACACAGGCAGTAGGGATGAAGGCAGTTTTGGACCCAGAGCCCACTAAGCTGCCCTGGTTCAACACAATAATTTCTAAGAACTCAAAATCCTAGAAAAGCCAATGCAGTTCTGAGTAGTTTAACTCCCCTCTCCCACTCTGTGTCTCTGTCTTACTCACCTCACACCCACCCACCTTCTTCCTACCTCCACCCTCAGCTCCCCAGTACTTCTCCTGAGCCACCTGGCACTGGGTTCCACCAGAGGAGGTACTGGTACAGAAAGCTTCCATTTCAGTTACTCTCCTAGGCCCTGCAGAGGTGAGGTCCACACAGCTAAATATATCTCTCCTAGGCTGACGGCTACTCAACAGTTACTGAAATAATTTCCCTAAAGTGGCCATTTGTTGTGTGGCATTTGAACAAACAAGCTTGATCTAAGCCCAGAATGATGCCAGAGTGCCATTCATTCTACAGACGTTTATTAAATATCAGTGACGTGCAGCCCTAGCTGCTGGGCCAGAGCAGGTCAGAGTTACTCTCTAGCAGAGGAAGGGGGATGAATGAAACCCACAAGTACACACATAAACTTTCTCCGGTAAGGATAAAGACAGCGCCAGGCGAGGGGTGGAGCGTGAAGAGATGGGGCTGGTGTAGAGAGTGCTCTCAGATGGCCAGCTGTCAGCCGGTTTCTTTTTTCTATTTATTGATTTTAGAGAGGAGAGAGAGGGAGGGAAGGAGGGAGGAAGAGAGAGAGAGAAACGTGGGTTTGTTGTTCCACTTCTCTATGCATTCATTGGTTGCTTCTTGTATGTGCCCAGACTGGGGATTGAACTTGCAACCTTGGTGTATCAGGATGATGCTCTAACCAACAGAACTACCTGGCCAGAGCCTGTCAGCCGGTTTCAACTCCATTGTGGCCTTTATTCTCAGAAGGTCTCCAAGAGGAAGGTATTATTATCCTTATTTTACCGAGGGGGGATGAGGCTTCCAGAAGTTAAATAACTTGCCTGAGTTGCAAAGCTTTGAAGTGGCCGGATGAGATTTGAACCATAGCCTTTGCATGCCAAGTCTGCTTCCTTCCCTGGCATTTCATTGGAGTGGGTTAGACTGAGATGACTCCTAAAGGTCTTTCCTCTAAAATCATATCTATACAAAGGGAGTACAAAGGCGATCTCGTGGCAACTGATGCCTCTAAGAACAGGTGCTCCGGCTATTTTCTCTCTAGACAAACGCTGGGAGAGCCAAGCTCACTTATTCTCTGCCTGTCCCCTGGGGTTTCAGAGAAAGCCTATCAGTGGTTTCACAGCTGCTAGAACAGGTCCGCAGTCAACACACCAAATGCAAATGTCTCAGGCCTAGCGATTGTGAGAACAAAGGACGAGACCTCAGACAGTCACAACGGAGGAGGAGGGCTCACCCACGTGGACCCCACCCAGCTGCAGCTTGGTTTAAGGAGGCTAAGCTTGTGTGGAGCCAGCGACCAGAGATTTGCAGCCAGGTGGTTTCAGGCTCACAGGCGCTGCAGTTTCGGCCTCCCCAAGCTCCCGCCCCCAGAGCTGCAGCCAAGTCTCAACCATTGTAGCCTCAGCTGTGAAACAGCCCCCGACTCAGACCACAGGCAGCAGCCGCCTGGTGCATGCTTCTGCACCTCTAGCTCCGGGTTCCTTTCTGTCTTAGAGTGCTGCTAGGAAGAGAGGGATAACACTGAGCATTTGGCTCTAGGCTAAGAGGCCTTAAACAGTGATCTCATTTAATCTTGTGTGCTGTTCGTGTGGTAAAATATACACAACATAAAACCATTTTAATTATTTCTAAGTATTCAGTTCCATGGCATTAGATGCATTTACATTGTTCTGCAACGAGCCCCTGGCAACCACCATTCTACTTTCCATCTCTATGAATTTGCTGTTCTGGGCATCTCATAGGAGTAGAACCACACAACATTTGTCATTTTGTGTCTGGCTTATTTCACTTAGCATGGTGTTTTCAAGGTTTTTCCATATTGTAGCAGGTCTGAAAATGTGCTTCCTTGTTGAGGTTGAATAATATTCTGTTACATGTATACTTCACATTTTGTTGGGCTTTCATTCTGTTACCGGAAAGGGGACGGACTGGCCCTGGGCAGGGCTGCCGAGGGCCGGCCGGTAGTGTGTGGGCTCTCGACTTTGTGCAGGGAAGATTTCACAACATGAGTCCAGGTAGTTTTTAGGGGACATTTAGTAAAGCTGGGGACAGTGAAACAAGGAAGGGCCTAGGCTAGAAGAAGTGACAGGAGAGGGACTAGAAGAGGAAAGGGGCCTCAGCTGGGCTGCTTCGGGGACAGGGTCAGGGGTGAGCCGGGGAAGAGCTGCTGCTGCCCATTGCTGGCTGGCTGCGAGCCTCCTGGGGTCCCTCAGCAGATGCGTGCCTGTGGGGGAAGAGGAGAAGGAAGGGACCTGGGAGGGCATGCTCCTGAGAGGGAGAGCAGGGGCTGAGGGGTTTAGGGGAGGTCTTGGGGAGGATCTCAATAGAATATTCATTAGTTTTATGCTGATATGCCAAAATGAGGTTTATTCCTTTAACTTCATCTGTCCTTGAGTGTGGCTGGCAAATGCCACTAATTGGATTTCTGTGCTTGTGCTCTCCCCCGCCCCCCCTCGCCCCAGTAGGATGATTTTTAAGCTATTTTCTCTCTGGTTGGGGAGGAGAAGTGCAGTTTACTTTTAAGTGTCCTTGGTTTAGAGAAGATGGGATGTACTAGGTGGCTGCTAACTCTTGTTTACCTGTCTATCTCAGTTTCCCTGTTCCATTCGTCCGGGCTTACGAGCCTGTCTCCTGTCACTGATAGCTTTGGGTTGTTTTCACCTCTTTGCTATGTGTGAATAATGTTGCTACGAACAAGGAGGTTCAAATATCTGCCCAGGTCCCCGCTTTCAATTATTTTGGGTATATATTATTAAAAAACAAGACAGCAGGTTCGAAATGGAGTCACTTACGTTAAGGCCCATCGCACCAAAAGAGGACTTAATCCCAGTTTCAGCTCTCCCGGAAATGAATCTCACGCCAGCCCATCGGCATCCAGCACTAGTGAGGTCACCTGCCTGAGAGACCTCTGCCGTCTGCTAAGGCAAAGTGTCCCCTTGTCCCCGCCCCCAGGCTCAGCCTCACTGCCTTCTTGTTTCCACTCCCTTCGGAGGGTTGAAGTCTTTCATTTTGTGCCACTTCTCAGAGCCCCTTTTTGTCTGCTAGACTGGCTGCCGCCCGATTCATTGAGTAAAGCCAGTAAGATCTTTACAATGTACTGGAACGCATTTTGTTTTTTAACAATACCCAGAAGTGGAATTGCTGGATCCTTCATTTAATTTTATGTGTACTTGCAGAGGGTCATCAGTATCATTTGCATTTTGTAGATGTGGAAAGGAAGGCTCAGAAGAAGTAATTTGCCCAAGACCGGGAAGTGGGTCCAAAGGTATGTGGTCCCTAGCTTTCCGGAGTTTACAGTCAGGGGAGCAGAACAGTATTGAGCAGCTAATTACACAAAAGTCACTCAGTCACAGTTGTGACAAGTGCTGTGTCTTCTACTACAGCTGGTCGCTGAGACCCACGGCTGCACCGGAGCTCTCAGCCACGCCTTCTCGGCTGCGTCTCCAAGGCCACCCTGTCAACAGCCTGGCAAGGCTCCCCCAGTTCCTGCGCCCTCCAGTCCTTTTCTCACCCAGTGACCGGGGGCCTTTCCCACGTTCAGATTTAATCCTGACACTGAATTCATTAAGATTCTCCATTGTCTTCCCAAGGTCCTCTAAACTGGCCTACAACTTCCTGTGTGTTCCTGTTCCTCTTCCCCGTGCGTGCCCGCGGGACTGAAGACTGGGACCCGCCCCTCTCCAGCGCCCAGGGCTTCTCCGCCTTGACTCTACTGACATTTTGGGAAGGATCATTCCTCCTTGTGAGAATTGTCCCGTGTGTTCCTTATAGGATGTCGACAGCATCCTTGAGCTCTCCCCACTAGAAGCCAGTGGCATTCCATTCCCCTCGTTTTGACAACCAACAATGTCTGCAGATGTTGCCAAAGGTCTCCCAGGGGGCAGAGTCACCCTGTGCCTACTCCCTTCTTTGTCCTTTGTGGTTGCAGGAGTATTTAGCCACCTGGCGAAATTATACACATTCTTCAGGTCCCTCCTCAGTGCTTCCATCGAAGCTGTACCTTGTGTTCCTCCCACTGAACTGGGAACAGCCTGAGGGCAAGGACCATGTCTGATTCATCTTGCTATCCCCAGCACCCGGCTCAGTGCCTGGCTCTAGACTGAACTTAATAAAGGTTTGTTGGGTTAATGAGTAAGTGAAGTATGATGTATCTCTCTCTCCTTACAAATACTGACATTTGAGAAGAATCCACCTCTGGGTCCCTAGTTGCCCAGTAGCGGTTGTACTTTGTAGGTATTTCTGTTAACATCCCCATTTACATATCCCGTATCACTGCTCCCCATCACCACCCATCGACAGATGGGTTGCTAAGGGAAGCACAGGTGTTCAGGCGATGCCCTAAATTTTGAAGTTTAGGATAAAGGCGCAGCATGGGGTAGTGGGTCCAGGCCAGAGCTGTCCAGTAGAACTTTCCACAGTGATGAAGCTGTTCTAAAAAACTTGTGCCATTCATCTATGGTACCCCTAGCCACATGTGGCTTTTGAGCACTTCAGATGTGGCAAGTGCAAATGAGGAACTAAGATCTTTGTTTTATTTAACTTTGATTAAATCTAAATCTGTACAAGTGTAGAGCATCAGTTTTAGAGCCAAGGGGTTAGGATTCTTGTCCTGCCTCTGACTTTAACTCATCCGTGTGGCTTTGGGCAAGTGTCTTTCCTTCTCTGGGTTCAGTCTCTGACTCTGTGAAATGAGTCATTAAGCTTAGCCTAGAGATGACAAATATGTTTCCTCTAGCCTGCCAGCCCTCAAAGATTGCTGATGGCTGCCTGGAGCACAGTCTGGGGGAGAATTCTGAAGCCCCTTCTTGGTTGGGAGGAGGAAAGCAATGTCTATGTGAACACTTGTGGTGGGTCCTGCTGGGTGCTGTAGGCTTAGGGCTCCGGGACTGAGTTGTGCATTTCCCCAGCTGCTAGGTGCTGCAGGGGCGAACTCAGCCAGGCCTCTCTCTGAGCCTTGCCCTTGGCGGAAGAGTGCTACCCCACTGGGCAGTGGAGGGGCCCACCACAGGAGACAACTTTGCACAAGTCATTCCAGCTCCTGAGCTCCCAGTAGGGGCCTTTGGTGCACATACATCGTAATTCAGTTTTCCCCTGCCGCATCCTGATTCCCTCCCTTCCTTCCCATAGCTGTTGGTCCTGAAAGTATTTCCAGTATATTTCCTGCATACAGATCTCTCAGAGCCCACTTCCCAGAGAACCTAGGTCTCCAACAGCACAGTGATGGGAGCATGGTGTCTGTGAAGGGGTTGGTGATAATTGGGCCATGAATTTGTCATCTCTGGTCTAGAGAAATTGTAAAGCAACTTTCCCCATACTGGCCCCTGCTACCTATACTGAGAGCATAAAACACAGCCCAGCTACAGCCCTGCTTCTAGGACACTACATTCCCATCTGTACCCAGCATCTGGTGCTGCTGTCATTAACCAGAGGCCAAACGAGAAAGCGGGTAAGAGGTGGGAGAAGCCCACAGTTCACCAATCTCTAATGATTCTCTTGAGTTTCTGCCTTGTCCAAAGGGCTGCCAGGTTGTTTGGCAGGAGGGCAGGCCCCAGGGAGCTTCGGAAGGGTGGAGAACAATCTGACAGTGGCAGAAGGGACAGTCTGTGGAGGAGGGGAGGCAGCACAAGTCAGAAGCCCCTTGTCAGGGCTAGTCTGTGTGTAGGACGGAGAGGGTAGCATGAGCAGGGTGGAAGGCAAGTCTCTTGGTGTGCACATTTGCTTGGTGTGTCCATGTCCCATGTGCAAGTAAAAGTACCTTATAAGCATTGCCTCATTTAATTTGTACAACCCCTTATGTGTCAGGAACTCTGGTCCTGTTTTCAAAGGGAACTAACTCACCGAACATTGCAAAAGTACTAAGTAGAATGGCTGGGATTCAAACCCAGGACTTTTTGATTATAATACCTTCTCTACCACATCATGCAGGCCTCCTGTTGTGATTGCAAACCTAGAGGCTAAAACGCATCAGAAGATCAGAGCTGGAGGGGCCCTTGGAAATGACCCAGTTCAGGCACAAGGCTACTAACCGCTAAGCTATGTGCCAACTCTGATCCATTGGCAGTACCTGATTAGAACACTGTGTGCAGAAGGATTCCGAGGCTGATCCTCAAGAGTTCCGGGATCAGGTAGTGGCAGCTGCCATGACAGGAGTACGTGTGGCAGAATGTAGGTCTGGTCTGAGTCATCCCAGAACTGGTCTAACCTCCTTGCTTCACAAACAGGGAAACTAAGGCCCAAAAACGTGATGAGACTTAAGTAAAATGCAGATTTGGCTGGTGGCAGAACCAGGGCCAGAGTTTGGGCAATAGACTCTTCCCATTGTCTCCAGAGGTCAGTCTGCCTTTTGTGCCTCCGCCTCAGATGCCGGGAGCGGGGCTGCTTGCTGTAGTTATCTCAGAAACTCCCACTCCGAGTGGCACACATGTTGGTGGTGCACCCTCAGGAGTCAGGGGTCTCTGAGCCATCGAGTGCTGCCCGATCACTGGACTGAGATTGGAAAGCCACGGGCTTGTAAAGAAGCTCAAAGAACTGTTCTGCACCATCCAAGCCCAGACCCCAGGGCCCACTGGAATTGTTGGGCCGAGGCCACGGCCTGGCCAACTCACAGCTTCATCCTCTGGGGCTTCGTTTCTCATTTGTCAACCAGGTTTATGTAAGATACGGGGAAATTCCCGGGGGCTTGAACAAAACCAATGTGTTTAGTCTGTGGCACTGACTTTGAGAAAATGTTTGTTTTATATCCTGGTTTTCTCGGTAACTGCTGAAAGATTTTTACTTTACCGTCCCAAGGGGAAGCAGTTTTTGCTACCTCCTCCCTCCCACAAAGAAAGGGAAAGATGCCCTAGAGACTTTTCACAAATCAGATGGGCGCTGACTTGAGCAAGGAAACAGATTAGTCACTCAGAAAAAGCGTTGGTTGAAGCTGAGTTTGCAATGAAATGAGTTCCTATCAAAGTGCCTGCAGAAGCTCAAAGGATGTTTGCATAAATGAATGCATGAATGAATGACTGAATAACTCAGCTGAAGGCCACCTCCTCAAACAAGCTTTGCTTGGCAACCCTATTTAAAGTAGCTAACTTCCCCCTTCAACCCAGTCACTTTCTATCTTAAAATATCCATTTAAGGCCTGGCCAGATGGCACAGTTGGTTGGAACATCATCCCATACGCCAAAATGTCATGGGTTTGATTCCCAGTCAGGGCACACACCTAGGTTGCTGGTTTGATCCCTGGTCAGGGTAAGTACAGGAGGCAACCAGTTGATGTTTTTGTCACATGGATGTTTCTCTCTCTCTCTGGCTTCCTCTCTCTCTAAAATCAATAAACATATCCTTGGGTGAGGATTAAAAAACAAAACACCAGTTCAATTTGTTTACAGCATGTACCACTATCTGAAATGATCTCTCTAAAACCTGTTTTTTTTTCTGCCTGCCTTCATTAGAAGGTTAGTCTCGTGAGGGCAGGGCCCTTGTCTGGCTTGTAAACCACTATTCTCAGGGGCCAGAATGGTGCCTGGCCCGTGGGAGGATTCAATAATTACTCGTTAAATGATTGACAGAGCCCCTGAGAAGCCATACAGACCTTATTATTATTTTTTATAATAGTTTTATTGAGATATAATTCAAATACCAGTCGTTCATTTACAGTATATGGCTCAGAGTTTTTTAGTGTATTCACAGACCTGAGTAACCATCACCAAAATCAATTTTAGAATATTTTCATTATCCCAAAAAGAAATCTCTGCCCATTCGCAGTCACTGACCATTTCTTCCCCCCCCGCCCCGCCCCCACCCCCTGTCCTAGGCAACCACGAATCTACTTCCTGCCTCTATGCATTTGCCTGTCCTGGACGTTTCACAATAACAGAATCATATACTATGTGGTCCTTTGGGGCTGGCTTCCTTCAGTTAGCATAATCCAGGTTATAGTAGGTATCAGTGCTTTATTTCTTTTTATTGCCAAATAATAGTCTATGCTGTAACCTACATGAACCAGGTTGTGGTGGCTTGGGTGGCAGTCGTGGTGGTGGCGGATATGGTGGCAGTGGGGGTGACTATAGCGAATTTGATAATAACAGGAGCTATTTGGGAGGTGGTGGAAACTACAATGATTTTGGCAATTAAAAAAAATTAATCTTCAAATTTTGAATCGGTGCAAGGTGGAAACTTTAGAGGCAGAAGCTCTGCCCTCATTCTCAGGATAATTTTTTTCTATTGATTCTGCCCTTTTCGGCTTCCCCTTGTGTCCACCTGTCCAAGGCCCTGCTTTGGCCACCTCAGGGAATCCAGGGCCAGGCCTCCCAAGTCTGTCTCCTAGCGACGCTGGGGAAACAGAAAGGACTTTGAGGAGGGATGAGCTGGAGAGAGCAGGGGAAGTGCTCGGGGAGGGAGCAGGCCCACGTGAGCAAAGGCTGCAGCTGCCTTTGTATCCCAGCCGGGGGATGGATGTTCCTCAGAAAAAGCTAGAGCCTTATTAGAACCGTCTTTAGAGTCTGATGACAGGAAGAGGGAGACTGACTAGAGAGAGGAAAGGAATGCGTGGAACACCTGCCAGGTGTGATGCTTCGCGGCCGGTTGTTTCACGTGCATTAGGTCATTGAGTCTTCACGGTACTGTTGCCAGCAGGAACAGTTAACCCGCACGGCAGATGGAAGAACTGCGAGCCAGAATGTAACTTCTCGACAGCCTCCTAAACCCATTCCTTCCCAGGATACCTGGCATCTCTCAGGGCCGGTGCTCTGGCCACACTGCCTGGATATATACAGATCAGACTATCCGGTCCGGCACTAGCTGTAGTCTCCAGCAGGCGAATTGTGAGTGGGGGGAGGGAGCGTGTTCCACAGGTTGTTAATTAAACCATCCATCAAGACTTTCAAATTTGGAGTTCCACTGCCTGGGTTTGAATCTGCGCTTTGCCATTGGCTAGCTTGGTATATTGGGGCCTTTTAAGCTTAAGTGCTCACTTGACCATTCTATGCCTCCACTTGCTCATCTGTGAAATGGGGATCAGAGGGTTCTAAGAATTAAGTGAATGAAAATACATAAAGCGCTCAGCACAGTCCCTGACCCGTACATAGTTGGAGGTCTACAAAGATAGGTATTATTTATTGAGTGCCTACTGCGTGCTAGGCCTGGGGCTCAGGTTTGGAGATGAGGGAAACAAGGCCTGGTCTTGGCTCTTTTTGGTCTAGTACCAGGAGAAACAACAAGTAAGTAACCCTACACAGAAACAGAAAAAGCCGTGTGGGGGATACCAGTTCCTGTGACTAGGCAGGACACTGCGACCTGAAGGATGAATGGGGAGACGCTGAAGAGACAGGAAGCAGGGTGCAGGCTCCAGGGGGAGTGAAAGGCGGCCCTCCTGAGCTCGGGAGGCACTAGATCATCTGGGCTTGAGACCGGTTCTCTTAGAATCCTCTGAGCCTGTGTGCTCTCTTCCATTACTTCAAGGGCGAAGTCACATCTTAAAAGTTAATCTCAAAGCCTGTGAGTGGCTCTACCAAACAAACATCCTTCCGGGGTGGTAACAAAATATGATCAGTACTGGGGCCAAGACTAGGGAGTGGTTAAAAAAGTGAGTTTAGGCTTAAGACCAAACTAAGCCCAGGTCTTCAGCTTTTGGTGGAGTTCAGGTCGCCCATGGGGACTTGTCATGATGCCCCGGGGCCACACCCTGGGAAGGCCTGAGGGGGTGACTTGAGGTGGGGTCTGGTAACCTTCATTCTCTCATGTGCAGCGAGGAATGAAAACCACCGAGTTCTCACTTTGAGTCTTGGCTCCACCACCCACCATCCGGGTGAACCTGCGCAAGTTTTTTAACCTCTCTGAGACTCTGTTTCTTCCATAAGAAAAGACTATCTACCCAAAGGGCTATCATGAGGATGAATGATATTAGTACATGAATCCTTGGCATGTAGTAAACCCCCCCAAATATGATAGTTCTTTTTATTAGTACTTTTGGCTACCAATGGAATATTCTTTTGGTAAGGTGGGCAATGAGAGTGATTTATTATGGGAATTCTCCTGATCCATTGCAAGCTGCCAACAGTCCTTACACCGCTGCCAGCCAGATCAGAGATATTGTCAAATTAACTTCCTATCCTTCCCTTCTCAGTTTCTCTTCTCTGAGCTGCTGATTTTAAGTGAACGTAACGGCAGTTCGGCCTTAGGGGAATGTCAGGGCAAGAATGAATTCATTCCTCTTACAAATCTTTATGGAGGCCTACTGACTGCCAGAGACTGTTCTAACTGCAGGGGTGGGGATAGTGGGGGGCAGGGGGAACCACCTGGACAACAATTAAGTACATAAGTAGAGAGGCAAATAAGACCTATCATTTCACACAGTGATCCGTGGGGAAAAGATAATGAAACAGGTGCAGGGGTAGATAGAAGAGGTGGAGGTGCAGAGTCTGGATAAATTGTCATTCTCTCCTCAAATTAGTCACATTGAGCTGCTTTACTCTTATTCCAAAGACGTGGATATTATTCATTATGGGTTTCCTTCTCTTGGAAGAGCTTTCAGAGACAGAGCACATACTTATGAATACTCCTTAGAGTGGCCAATATTTATCCATTAAAGGGAAAAAATATCCTTATGGAAAATTTTTATCATGCAGAAAAATAGAAAGAAGAAAAATTACAGTGGATTTTGTTTCTAACATTCAAACAAGACCATTATTAAGGACTTTCTTATGCATTTAACCATTGTAGTACTTTCTATACTTTTAGACTTATAACATAAATGTTTTTCTTTCTTAAGACTTTATTTATTTATTTCTAGAGAGAGGGGAAGGGAAGGTAGAGGGAGAAGGGAGAGAAACATTGATTGGTTTCCTCTCACACACCCCCAGCTGGGGACCCACGTGCCCAAAACCCAGGCGTGTGCACTGACGGGCAATCAGACTGGTGACCTTTCGGTTTACGAGATGATGCTCAACCTGCTGAGTCACACCAGTCAGGGCATGACATAAACATTTTTCACGTTAATGCAAATCTTTAATGAATCTTTAACAAAAGTTGAACACTTTTTTAAAGTTGCAGAATATACTATTGAGTGAACACGTTATAAATTCATTTACAAATTCTTGTTGGTGAAATGTAGGTTGCTCCTTTTTTTCTCCTCTAATTATGTAGCAATAAACTTCTTTATACATAAAGTTTAGAAAAAACTTACTTCCCTAGAAACAGAATTGAAAAACTAAGGTCCTTGTATGTAACATCAAATTGCTTCCAAAAGGTAAATACCAAACTGCAGAGGCTTGAGTGCCTGAAAGGATGCTCATCTCGTCACCCCTTGACTCTCGTGTGGTGGCATCGCTTTTGCTGGAGAAGGCATGACCTCTCATTTTTTTTTGTTTTTTTTTAAATATTTTATTTATTTATTTATTTTTAGAGAGGGAAGGGAGGGAGAAAGAGAGAGAGAGAGAAACATCAATGTGCCATTGCTGGGGGCCATGGCCTGCAACCCAGGCATGTGCCCTGACTGGGAATCGAACCTGCGACACTTTGGTTCCCAGCCCGCACTCAATCCACTGAGCTATGCCAGCCAGGGCTCATTTTTGTTTTAATTGGAGTTTGGGCTCCCTCACTTATTAGCTATGTTGTGACCTTGAACACACTCATTCACAGTTCTAAGCTTTGGAGCCTGACAGTCCCGGTGTGGGGTCTTAGCTCAGCCGTCACCTGCTGTGTGACGTTGGGTAAGTCACTTCACTCCTCTTGGCCTCAGTGTTCGTACGTGTGCGATGAATGAGACTGACCTTTGAGGTTGCTTGAGGACTAAATGACAGCATGTTTGCAAAGCACCTGGCAAGTAACAGTCATATTCACAAGCCCAATCTGACTAAAAGACGTGATTATCACGGCCTCCCCTTATACTTGTGACTTTAAAATGCCAGCTTCCTTAATGCCTGCAAATCTGGAACTTTGGGATTGGAATTTGGAGTGGGAGAAGGCAAATGCTGAGCCAGTTTCCTCTTAGCTTTACAAGTCAGGCAGACCCGCACAAGGGCTGAGCTCTGAAGCTCAAAGCCGGGAGGTGGACGGACAAGTCAGAAGTCAATTGTAACTCAGGCATGGCATGGAGAGCTGGGTTCTAAATACTGGCAGGTGGTAAAGGGGCTGACTTGGAGAGGTAACCCCCTGGCAGTCCCTGCTCCCCCAGGACCTCAGGTGCTTCCTGGAAGGATGCAGATGAAGGCCTGAGGGAGGAGGAAGCAGGAAGCCCGACCACAGCCTGGCTCTTGCTGGATGTGGGGCACCAGGGCCTTCTTCCTTGGCTCCAGTTAGCAGCCAGAGCTTCCTGACTTTTCCTATTTGAAGGGAAAATGAGAAGAGCTGGCTAGATGGAAATTCCTCTTCGATTTTCCTGCAGGATGAAGGCAAATGTGTTTGATTTCTCTTTAAGTGATCCTGTCACATCAACTGTGATTACCTTTTCCCACATTCAAGTACAGGCTAGGGCAGGAAAGGATATGAATCTATAAAGAGATTCTAAAAAAAAACCCCACAAAAAGTCAAAACTCATCTAATTTTTAGCCAAATGCAAACTGCAGTCACTTCCTGGGACAATTATGGGGAGGCAGATGTGAGGGAGAACAAGCTCTAGAGTTTACCAGCGTGGGGGTCCGGGATGAGCTGCCCCAAGATGTGCTTCAGTGATACACAGATTCCTTTGAGCTAAAGGCAGTTTTTGCTTCAGGCTCAAGAGAAACTTCTACCCCTCCCTTGAATTACCTAGCAGGGGTGTCCAAACTTTTGGTGTCTCTGGGCCACAGTAGAAAAAGAAGAGTTGTCTTGGACCACACATTCAATACACAAACACTAACGAAAACTGATGAGCAAAAAAAAAAAGGTTTTAAGTAAATTTACAATTCTGTGTTGGGCCACACTCACAGCCATCCTGGGCCGCATGCAGCCCATGGTGGGTTGGACACCCCTGATAGAGGAGCTTGAATCAGGAGCCTTACCCACAATAAAAGATTATTCGAGATAACCTTTCTTTAACTGTCTATATTGGAGGGCAAACTTTATTTACTAAACATCTGCTCTTCTTACCATTCTGCCAGGACCCTTTGAAGCCCTCAAGGTATATTACCTCATCCCTGGCTCAGGATGTCTTATAGACATCAATTTCCCTTTCTACCTCTGAACCTTCCCTGCAGGTGGGGTCTCTGACTCTCTCATGTATGTGGCGTTGCCATACATATGTATGTATTGCATTTGGTTATTTTCTCTTGCTAATCTGTCTCATGTCTATTTGGTTATTAGTCAGAAGAACCTTGTGGGTAGAGGAAATTTTGTTCCTTCCCTCACCCAATGTGTGTTCAAATCCTACAGCCCCCATTGAATTAGCCAAGTGGCTCTCAGAGCCTCAGTCTCCTCATCTGTTAAATAGGGGTATAATAGTACCAACCTCATGGGGTTTGCAAAAGTAATAAGCCCATCAAATGCCAGCTTGCCCTGACTGGTGTGGCTCAGTGGTTTGGGTGTCATCTTGCAAGCCAAGGGGTCGCCCGTTGGGTTCCCAGCCAGGGCACATGCCTGGGTTGCGGGCCAGGCCCCAGTTTGGGGCACGAGAGAGGTAACTGATCAATGTTTCTCTCCCACATCTTTCTCTCTTTTTCTCTTGCTTCCCCTCTCTATAAAACATAACGAAATGCCAGCTGCTTTTATGGAGAGACAGCCGAAGGGCACAATGCACTGTTTTACTTAGTTGAAATGCTCAATTTTGTTAGTATTAAAAACAGTCTCTCTTTTATGAAGTGATAGTAATAGTGGTTTCTGGCAACCTCACCTGGCAAAACGAAGGGCTGGCGTTGCTAAGTTTCTCCTCCAGGAGTAAAACGCAGATACCAGTACCTTCCAAACAACACTGTTGTGAGAGTTGAAAGAGAACCCTGGGGAGATGCCCTGCACAGGTCAGCCGAGCAGGAATGCGATTGTTCTGTGCCGGTTCAGTCTTGTATATATGAGGTGAGCCACGCACACCACTGGAAATTTCCTGGTAGCCATATTTAAGACATCGAAGCAAATGGGTAAACATTAATTCTAATAATGTGTTTTATTTAAAGTATTCCAACTTGTAATCAATAAAAATGATCAATGAGATACCTCATAATATTTTCTCGCACTAAGTCTTTAAGACCTGATGTGTACTTTATACTTGCACGAGTCTCGATATGGACCAGGTACATCTCCTGTGTTCAATACCGCGAGAGGCTGGTGGCCACCTAGCTCGGGAGGGTGCAGCAGCAAAGCTACAGAGAGACACCGATTACACTTCCTTTCCCTTGTCTGAATCTTTTAAAAATGCAAAATCAAGCTATGAAATTCACTTTCCTCTCTTCAGCATGTCGTGTCCCCCCCCACTGTCCCCCCCAGGCGCTCAGTTCCTAGGCTGACACAAAGGAAGGCCTTGGGCTCGGGATCAGCCTGGAAGTGGGATGTAGATTTTCTCTTTTTGTGGATAACCAGCAGTCCTAGCAGGAGAATGCCTCCTAATTTTGGAATAATAGAAACCACTTATTAAGGCACAGTGCTCAGTGATTTACATGCATTACTTTACTTAATCTTCGCAATGACCCTATGAAAGAGTACTATTATTATGCTGTTTTTACAAATGGAGACTCAGAGAAGTTAAGTAATTTGTCCAAAGTCACACAGCAGGGAAACAGACCAGACTAGATGTCCTCGAATCTGAAGGCAGTGCCAAAACTAATGAGAGATTATGCCATGCTTTATCATTAGAAAATTGTAGAGTTACATCTCACATTCACCTTTGACTCCCAGGTGATGCATTCAACCACTCTGAAGCTGCAGTTTCTCAATTTAAAAGGGAATAATAGTCACTTTGCAGACTAATTTTGAGAATTAAGTGAGCTAATTTACTTGCAAATCTGTGTCAGAAATGGAAGTGCTTTGTCTCACTACAGGAGCTCCAGTTCTGGCCTTTCACTAGGGGGTCAAGGTCTGATCACCATAAATTTCGGTAACCTTTAGCAACAGTGCCAGGAAATGTGACTTTAGTGCTGAGCACCAAAGGCCAATACAGTAGAAAATCTGGGGTAAGAGCTGTGGGCCCTGCATGCCCCTGTATGTCGCGTGTGTGAGCACTGGGCCAGGAGTGCTCCGGTGTTCCGGTCGGGGCTGCCCTTCAGAAGGGCTGAGCAACCTTGGGCAAGACCCCTCTCCTATGTAAACGGAGGAAACAGAACCAGAGAAATCTGAATTCCTTCCTAGCCCTGACCCTTCCCTCTGCACCGCAGAGGATTCCCACCCCCACCCTCGCCACACACACAAACACGTGTGCACACACCAGGCACAGTTTTAAAGGCCCAGTGTGTCTGTCAGCCACGTGACTGTGAATGCATGTGGTGCTCTGTTCCCCAGTGGGCGGAAAACGCAGAGGTGGCTTTATTATGAATGAACATCGAGCAAAAACCACAGGGGTGAGGCTTCAGAGAGAAGTCACTATGGTGACCAAAGCGGAGAGGCCGAGTGCGGGCTTCAAGAGCCCTCCAAGGTCTCTTGTCTTTCATTCCGGGACTCTGCCGGGCTCCCCCACCGGCGAGCTCCGCTGGGTGAAGTGCCTCAAGGTCAAGGGAACAAAGAGAGAACGACAAGTAAATTGCCTTGTCTATTCCCTTCTTCGTCGCCATCCACAGACCTGGATGCAGTGGGCTGAGTGGATTTGGGTAGAGGCGCCAACTCAAAGAAGGGGGTCGTTTGTAGGGGTTCAGGGGCTGTGGCGCGGGGGCGGGGGTGGGAGGGGCGCTACCTCCAATGCCGCGCCTGCCACCGAGAAAACCAGGACCCCGGCCTCTGCTGCAGGAGAAGAGCTCCTTATGAATCATTTAGAGTCCTTGAAAAACTCTTCTGGGACTGGCTGCTCGCCTTCGCCCAGCAAACACACCACAGCAAAGGAGATGTGACTCAAAGGGGAGCGGAAACAGCTGGCGGGTAGAGCCTCTGGGTTGGAGCATGGGGGCTGTTGTCCTCCTCACCAGATGCCCAGCCACCCCGTCAGTCCTGGGGCTATGCACACCTGCCCGTGTTGGAAATCCTCCGATTACAGACTACGCAGCCCTGCCCAGAGTGGCTCAGGCGGTGGGGCGTGTTCCCCAAGCCAAAAGTCCCCTTTTCCTTTCCCAGTCAGGGCACATGCCTGGGTTGCCGTTGGTCCGGGTAGGGCGTGTAAGAGAGGCAATCAATCTATGATTCTCTCTCTTTCTCTCCCCTCCCCCTCTCTCAAGAATAAATAAATCTTAAAAAAAAAAAAAAGACTACCCAGACCCCATTGTATTCACTTGTCTACGTATTTATGTGATGAAGAATTTAAACAGCCCTGGTAGGGCTGCTCAGTGGGTTACAGCTCCAATCCGAGGGTGGGATCTCAGGTCAGGGCACACACAAGAGGCAATCAAAGAATGCATAAATAAGTGGAACAACAAATCTGTCTTTCTGGCGTATGCGCTCTCAACTCAATTTTTAAAAATTAAAAAAAAAACAACTTACACATTTCTGCTAAGAACTACATGTTCATTGTACAAAAATGAGAAAATTAGGAAAATTGGGACATGTAGATGGGTAAAAGGAAAAGACAACCCACAGTGATCCAAACCCCTGGAAATAACTGTTCACTGGTTGAGTCATTTGCTTATGAATTTTACAAACATTTTTGAAGGCCTCCTGTGGGCCAGGCACTGTGCTCCCCGCGAGAGGGGCGATGATGAACAGGACTGGACAAGGGGCTTCTTTCTTTGTACAGCTGTACACACATTCCTTGCTTTAAAACATCTCTGCTGTTTTTAAAGCAGACAAATATAAATAAAATATATAGAAAGTAGGAATTTCATTAAAAAAAAAGAGCCAGGGCAACTTACAAGTGAATATTCAGGTCATTTTTGTATTTGCATGTGTAGCAACTATGCAGTCAGAAAAGTAACTGGGGGTAAAGCACTGAAATGTCTACTTGGAAGTGAACAGCCATGAAGTCAGAGCTGAGACCAGTGCCCGACCTCAGCTTGTGGCTCAGAATTTACCCTGGATGAACCAGATCACCTCCCTGCTCCCACTCAGGCCTCCAGACCTCCGGGCGGGATAAGAATAGTTACTTCTGCACAGTCATGATCCAAGTTAAGGTAACTTCCACAGCAACTGTCCGAGGTAGAGATGGTTATTATCATTCCCATGTTACAGACAAGGAAACCAAAACAGAGAGGAACTGTGATGACTCAGAAACAACTCTGACAATATGATGTTGGGTGTGTGGCTTTTCAAGGATGGCTCTCAGATCGCATGTATCTCATTAGCTGAGGTTTCCACCCATTCTTCAGAAGGCTGCACTTAAGGCTCTCAGAGCAAATGATAGCCTTCCCAGTGAAATCACAGGAGCTCTTTGTAATCAGTGAGCAAATAGGTTTTACTCTCTGACCTATACTTGGTTGCTGTGTGATCTTGGGCAACTTGCTTAACATCTCTGTGCCTCAGTTTCCTAAATCTGTACTGGTGATAATTATGGGATGTACCTCATAGGGATATAGTAAGCTTTAGTTTGTGTAATACCTGATATGAAGTAAACACTTGATTAATATTGGGTATTATTACTGGGCCCAGCACAATGCTAAGGAAGCTATAAAATAAAGTCCTTATGTGGGGTCTAATAATTTAATAGCTATCACAGTAAATGATGGAAGAACCCAACTGAGAATGTCAAGTAAATAAACATTCTTAGAATTTGTGTGAGGGGGTAAGTTCAATCAGGGGGTTCAGAATCTAAGGTCAGGTTCAATCTGGGGTTGAATCAGTGACGACTCTCCTTATACGGATTGTCCTCAATATTGGGATTTACCTTTGAAATATGATCGCCTTTTCCACATGCCTGGCTGAAGTGAGGATCTGTCACTAGGGGGCAGGTGGCATGAGATATCAGGCATTTAGCAGTCTGTGGATGAGTATGTGGGGGGTGGGGGGAAATTTCTGAACTGTATATTTTTTAATTCTTTAACTTGTGTGATGATCCCCATCTCTTGGCACTCTGTGCCCTTGTATAATGTGCTCCCCTTGTATTTGGGCTGGACCTCGTGACTTGTTTCTGAACAGAACAGTGCAAGTGAGGGGATACCGCTTCTGAGGTTAGACTATGAAAGACGGTGTCTTCCCTCTTTCTTGTACTGTTTCTCTCTGGCTCTTCTCCCATGCTGGGTCTGCTGAAGCAAGCTGCAGCCAGTGAACTGTCCTATGGAGAGGCACATGTGACAAGGAGCTGAAGGCAGCCTCTGGCCAATAGCCACCAAGGAATGGAATCCTGACGACAATCATGTGACTGAGCTTGGAAATGGGCCCTTTTCTAGTTGAGCTTTCAGTGAGACTGCAGCCCCTGCTGGCATCTTGATTCTGGCCTTGAAAGAGAAAGATCCTCTTTCTCTCTCTTTCTAAAAATCAAAACAAAACAAAAAACCCTCATAACCTCACAAGGTTATAATTAGAGATATTTATCCTTCTCTGTAAAGAACAGCCCAATATCTAGGCTTTTGCTTAGCCTTTTTTTTTTTTAAGATTTTATTTATTTATTTATTTATTTATTTATTTATTTTTAGAGAGGGAAGGGAGGGAGAAAGAGAGAGAGAGAGAGAGAAGCATCAATGTGCGGTTGCTGGGGGTCATGGCCTGCAACCCAGGCATGTGCCCTGACTGGGAATGGAACCTGTGACACTTTGGTTCGCAGCTCCCGCTCAATCCACTGAGCTATGCCAGCCAGGGCTGCTTAGCCTTTTTTTTAAAAAAAAAGCTTTATTGGAGAGAGAGAGAAAACAAGCAAGGAAGAGAAAGAGAAACATCAACTTGTTGTTCCACTTAGTTTTGCGTTTATTGGTTGATTCTCTTATGTGTCCTGACTGGGGATTGAACCTGCACCCTTTCTGTATGTGGACAACTATCTAACCAATTGAGCTACCCAGCCAGCCTACTTAGTCTTTCACAAATTTGGTTATTGGGAGTCAGAGCCCTACAGTATCAATCCCAGATACAATGGATGATGAGACTGAATTTGTATATCTGATTACTAACAATTATTGTTACGCTTATGATGATTTAGGGTCTATGTTAAGTACTTTATGTATATTACATAATTTAAAAACACAGACCAACCTGATAGGAAGTTAGTTATTATTAAGATCTTTTATAAATGAGGAAACTGAGTTTAAGCAACTTGCCTAAGATCCTGTCAGAGGTCAACTGGGAGTCACATGCAGGATCATTCATTTCCATTGTCTGAGTTTTTAGCCACCGAACTATAGCATCGCCCGCAGAGCTTGAGATCAAAGTCTGCTTGCGATGGTGAGGATGTGCTTGAGTGGTCAGCTGGATTCCTTATCCCTGCCATTCATCCATCCAGCCATCCATCCACCCACCCACCCTCCCATCCCTCCCTCCAATGAGCTGTTCAATCAGCCATGGAATCTGCTATGGTCTGAATGTTTGTGTCCCTCCAAAATTATGTGGAATATATGTGGAAATCCTAACCCCTAAATTGACAGTATTAGGAGGAGGGGCCTTTGGATGGTGATTAGGTCATGGGGGCAGGGCCCTCATGAGTGAAGTTAATGCCCTTCCAGAAGAGACCCAAGAAAGCTAGCCTCCTTGCCTGTCTCTGCCATGTGAGTACACAAAAAGAAGTCTGCAGCCTGGAAATGGGCCTCCATCTGACCATGCTGATGCTCTGGTCTTGCACTTCCAGCCTCCAGAACGGTAAGAAATAAATTTTTGCCCTGGTTGATGTGTGTTTCAGTGGACTGAGCACTGGCCTGTGAACTGAAAGTTTGCCAGTTCAGTTTCCAGTTAGGGTACATGTCTGGGTTGCGGGCCGGGTCCCTGGTTGAGGGCATGTGAGACGTAACCGATCCATATGTCTCTCATACACTGATGTTTCTCTCCGTCTCTTTTTCCCTCCATTCCTATCTCTCTAAAAGTAAATAAATAAAATCTTTTAAATATAAATAAATTTCTGTTTTTTATAAGCCACCACATCTGTGGTATTTTGTACTAGCAGCCAGAACAGACTAAGACACCATCCAACCATCCATCCACTCCTCCATCCATCCATCCATCTAACCATCGAGCCACAAATACCAAAGTTCTTCTCTATGCAGATTCTGGGCCAGGAGGATGCCGAATACAGGAGTGACCAGGATACAACAGCACTAATGGAAGCTGGTTCTCACTAGATTTAGAACTCCCGGGGACAGCATCTCTTGCTTTTGTATCTGTAGTGCATAAAATATGATTTAGTTCCTGTCTTTTTCAGTCTTATCTCACCTACTTATGTTGCTGTTTTTCTTCAGTCACACTGGTCTCCTTTCCATTCCTGGAATGAGACCTCTTTGCCTCAGGACTTTTGTAATTGCTGTTCCTTTTGACCCAAATTGTCATCAAACAATGTCAGCAGCTGGCTCTTTGTTATCTTTTGCATCTTAGCTAAAATGTCGAGTCCTCAGTTAGGTTTGTTCTGACCACATTATCTAAAGTAGACACTCTCCCTCCCCAGCTATTCCCCATCACCCTACCCTGTTTATTTTATTTCTTTAAGGCATTGCTCACAATCTGTAGTCATTGCGTTTCTTTCTTACTTATTTTCTAGCTTCCTAATCAGAAAAATAAACCCTAGAAGGCCAAGTACTAAGACTTTCATGTGTTTTTTTGTATGGCTTCTCCCTCCCTAGCCCAGTAACTGACACATAGTAGGCCTTCAATATTTATTTGTTGGAAAGAAATTTATGACCAGATCTCTCCAGTAATAGGAAGCTCGAAGAGTAGTAGAAAACAGACCTCGAGAGAGAGAGTAGAACACAGGGGACCTTGAAAGACAAGCAGAAGAGGGTACACTTGACGTGAACATCAGGAGCTAGGAGAAGCTCTTGAGTTGCAGAATGAAGAAATGATTTAGGAGGGTGACTCGGTAAGCCACAATTTGCCATAAATCCTTAATTTAAATAATTCACTGGAGTGTCTTGCAATGAATTATAGTGATGAGAGCTAATAAGGTCCTAGGACCTGGACTATTTTTCTCCCTGTAGGAGAGATTATACAATGTGGGAACTCAGTGTGGGTCTAGGAGTCTCATAGAACTGTATGTTGTGTTTAATTAATTGATAATGGTGAACTATATACAAAGTAACCACAGTGAAAACCCTGTAAGGTGGGATCCATGTCTGTTTACTATAGGCTTCAGACTTGCAGGAGATAAATTATTGTTCAATAAATGAGTGAATGAAACAATCATGCACTTAGAAAGACCTGGGTTAGATAGGATTTGGTTCTAGCCATCTGTGTGACCTTTAAAAATATCCTTAACCTGGCGTAGGTCAGTTTCTTTATCTGTGAAAGAGAAAAAAGACTTAACTCACAGGATTTTAAATGAGAGCTTATGGGAAAATCGTTGGCACAGAGTGGACACTCAGTAAATTCATTTCCTTCTGTTATTCTGGAGATGCTGAACCTACCCTGACAGGGATTTCCTACTGGCCTTTTCCCACGTCCTGTGGCTTGAAACAGAGCATATGGTGATATTTAGTTTTTGCTTTTTTCAGTCCTTCCATTGTAAATCTGGAATCGTGACTCTGCAGTTTATAAGCTGAGTAATCTTGGGCACCATCTTTGTGCCTCAGTTTCTTTAAAATGGGCATATAATAATAATGCTTGCCTGATAGGAATATTGTGAAGATGTAAGGATTAAATGAGATGGTATCCTAAGTGTCTGTGCAGTACCTGGTACATAGTAGGCACTCAGATAGTAGGCATTAGCTGTAATTCTTTAGAATCTTATTTTTACTCTCCTCAATACTGGCCACTTTTCTCCACCCCCTCCTGTAGGAATTCTCAGTGACTACAACCTCTTCTGGAGAGGACACTGACTCTAAGGTGCGATTTGAGAGAAATGGGTACAGTCGCTTCTTCCAGACATGCAAACCAAGAGACTTCAAGTAGGAATAGAGAAGTTGGAGCTTCATGACACTGAAGAGAGGCACTCTTTGTATCTGTGGCATATGAGGGGCCAGGAAAGAAAAACCGCTGAAGCAAGAAACCAGGTGCAGCTCCTTTCCAATGATTTTTGAGAGAACAGGCAGAGGTAGCAGGGAAGCCCAGCAGTGCTGCAGGACTGCTGCTTTCTGGAACTTCGATCCCCTTAACCCAGCGATTTTCAATTGGTGTGCTGAAAGAATTTTTAAAACACGCGACACCTGACTGTTTGTTTAGTCAGGGGTACTGATTCTTTTCCCTTAGATTGTCAAATTAAAATAAAATGACAACAGCCAACAACAATAGCCATTTGGTGGGAATGAATAAAAAATTATACCAATTTTTTTTGTTAGAGCTGCAAAATATATCTTTTGGTGTGTCTCAGAATTTTAGGATTTAGTTTATGTGTGCCATGAGATGAAAAAAGTTGTAAATTCTTGGCTTAATACATTGTGTTTTTGTCCTTCCTCTTTTCATGAGCATTTTCCTAGAAAGTGAAGTCAAAGAAAACATTCTTTCCTTGTGTGGGGCTGGAGCGCCTACCATGAGGTTACAGAGAACGTCTTGCACATCTTTTTATCCTCAGCACGCAGCTCAGTGCTTGGCATAAAAGGAAATCAAAAACTGTTTTCAAGAAGTGTGTGTAGAATTATTTTCAAACTTTAGTTGTCCTTCCCAAGAAAACTTGTCATGCTCACAAGCAGCCGCAAGCAGGTCCGCGCCTAGAAATAACATTTATTCTAAGGACCTCTGCGCAGGGATTCTTGGGAAGCAGTTTCTCTCCCGCATTCGCTTGTTACTCCTCCCCTCCGTCGCCTTTGAAAGAACCAGCAAGCCACGTGACTCCCTCCTTTCCCCCACCTCTGAAAGCCTGGCTGATAACTGGCAGGCGCGTAGGCCAACCATAGAATTTTATCTCCTCTTCCAGCCAATAGAAAGAAGCGATACGTATATGGCTGAGCTTTTTGACTTCCCCCGCCCACTTTGAGCTCGCCCCTCCACTCCTCCACTCTGATTCGACATTTGACAACTTATCTGGCCAATGAGAAGTTCCTACTCTGCATGGGCGGGGTGACTGACTGGAAAATAGACGTCCGGGCCTGGCCAATGGAATACCACAAGTGAGGGAGGAGTGTAGGACAGAACCAACGGCGCGGTGCCAATAACGAGCATCAGAGAAAGGGCGGGACGAAACTGTTCGCGGGAGGGAGGGGAAGGCCCAGGGAACCAAGCAGCGCTGCCGCCACCGCCGCTGCAGCCGGAGTTGGAGGAGGGAGAAGCTAGGAAGAAAATGGCGGCCGTGGCTGCAGAGGCGGCAGCGACAGCAGCGTCCCCCGGGGAGGGGGGCGCCGGCGAGGCCGAGCCGGAGATGGAGCCCATCCCCGGCAGCGAGGCCGGTACTGACACCCTCCCGGTCACCGCCACTGAAGCATCTGTGCCGGACGGCGAGGCCGACGGGAAGCAGTCCTCCCCTCAGGCCGACGAGCCTCCGCTCTCGCCGCCGCGGGAGCTCGCCCGGAGCCCGGAGGCGGCGGGGCCGGAGCTGGAGGCTGAGGAGAAGCCCGCCCGGGCGGTGGAGCCGGCGGTAGCCGCCCCTCAGGAAGGGCCTGACCTTCCACCTTCCCCAGCACCGCCGCCCGAGCAGCCCCCGGCTCCCGAGGAGTCCCAGGAGCCGCCGCTGCCCCAGCCCGCAACCCCGGCGCTCGTGCCGCCCGCGGGCGGGGACTCCGCCGTGTCGCAACTCATCCCCGGCTCGGAGGTGCGGGTCACGCTGGACCACATCATTGAGGACGCGCTCGTCGTGTCGTTCCGCCTAGGGGAGAAGCTCTTCTCCGGGGTTCTCATGGATCTGTCCAAAAGGTACCTCTCCCACCCCCACCACGCCCCTTGGGCGCCCAGGTCCGCTCGGTCCCCAGGGAGGGTGTGTGCTGGGGTGGCCCCTTCACCCCGCCTGCCCGCCACCCCAGTGTCCCGCTGCCCGCATCGCCTTCGGGTCCCGCGTGGCGCGCGTTCCGAGTGGGGCCGGCGCGGGAGGCCGGGAGGGGGCGGTCCCTGCCCCAGGTGAGCGCCTGCAAGCGCAGGTGTGACACCGGATGGGGTGGAGGGTGCACCGCGGGCTCGCGGGTCTCGCCCCTCGCCTCTGGTCTCCCTCCGCGCGACTCACCCACACTGGGGCGAGGGAGGGGGTGGCTAATGCAGAACACGGAGGGTTTTTTGCGGAAAACGGGGTGCTGGGGTGGGGAGATTGCTTGTGAGGCACTTCTGTTCTCAAATTAACCTTTAATGAGGTTGGGGAAAGGGGTGTGCGCACTGGAGTTCCCAAAAGGTTACCTGTCACTCCTTACAGGGGAAGAGCGTTTGTTTAAAATGTGCTTTTTGACGGTTATTCTTAACTGTTAGCACCAATTCTGCTTAGATAATTGTTCGGCAGGAAACCCATTTGACTAATTATGACGATAGTTGTAAGGAAGGTCTAAAGAAAAGGTACTTTTTTAATACCTTCAGTATCAGGATGGTATGTTATAAAAGCGTTCGATTACTGACTTACAAGACTGTAGATATAGTTTGAACTTTTGTATTAAGGACAAGAAGGTGGAGTTCACCCACAAACCTCTGTCTTCGCACATTTTCATCTTTTAACAAATGGTTACGAGCATTGTTTTTAAACAGGTAGAAGAAGATAGTCTAAGTCTAGAGTTAAATTAACCTTTTTACTCTTCTTTTGCAGATCTGAAGTGCAGACTCCCATTCACGGCTCTCCATTCTGTTTCCTGCAACAGCACACACACACTGATGGCATCTCACCTGTGTGGAAATGGCTTATTTTAGTATGTTTCACTTTGAACTTCTTGTCCTTCCATCAAGGCACAAGAATTCTTTCCCATTTGGGAAAAAAAATCTATTTGAAATACATTCTGAAGTATGATGTTTGGGGAAAAAAAGATGGGGAGCCTTTACAATTATTTATGCATGCTGTTTAATCTCAATTTTTAAAAGAGTTTTTAAAAAAATGCTGACTTTGGACTTTTGCGTTTTTATTTTCATAGTTAGCAGCATAAGACCAGTGGGCTTTCTACTGATGTATTTAACATCATTCACTACATGATGATGTAGTGAAAGAGAGACTTAGTAGTGTGTATGCTATTGTATCAAACAGAAGTGAAGGCTGGTGATTGTGTGAGAATCTGGATTTCAAATCTGCAAAAGGAGGGTGCAAAACGGTAAGTTGTTTCTAGAAATGGAGTGGATGGTGCTTTCCTGTTTTGAGGTGCTCATGGTGGTTTTATTTTTTTAATTTTCTTTGTGAGCGAATTGCAATTTATTTTTTAAGTTTTGATCTATTTTGCTAACAGTGTTTCTTATAAACAGCAATTTCTTTTACTGGGGAAGATATTTTTATTATTAACCTTTAACTTTTTAATACTTTCACTTCAAAACATTAACATGTAAAAGGTTAATAATAAAGTATTTAAAATACCAGAATGGGAAACAACTTTTTATTCAACAAATATTTATGGAGCACAGCTGTATGTGAGACCTTCCCAAGTGTTCCTGGTTCATTGTGCTTCACAGGTGTTGCTCACAAGCTGAAGGCCAAGCCCTCCGCCACGAAACAGATTAAAACTTACTTTATGCGATACCCACTTTATTACAGCGGGCTGTAACTGAGCCACAATATCTCAGGTATATCTGGGTATGTATTAGGCACAGTTTCTGCCTTCTGTTAATTTGCCTGGGAGGCACCCATTTTAGAAGTGGTGAGGAAATTAAATACAGCGTTTTTAAAATTTAGTACTTTAAGGAATTATTATTGGATCAGGACTTGACTAACTGGGTATCCCTTTTTCATAATATAATTTGGAAAAGCGAAACTGCCAGTATTTGTGTAATCTGTGCTCATCTTGACTGCATACTTCCATGTGTACTTTGGGCTAGCTGACTGTCCAGGAGCCACCCTTCACAGACTGCCAAGACCATAGCCGTAGTCATCAGTAGCTTTAAGAACAGTTGGTGTCCTATTTGAATTTGGCCATTGAAGTAAACCTTTAGGTAAAAATGAGCTTCCTGTTGAGTGCCTTTTATGTGTCAGGCCTTGTACCACATGCTTTATTTAGTCTTTATAACTCTCGTGGTGTTTTCATTTATATGGGAGGAAACTGAGGTTCATTTGATTTGGGAAGTCATTTAGCTTATAAATGACAAAGGAGAGCTACAAATATAGGTTGATCTGAATCTAAAAAGTCTATAGTTCTACTTTCATGTTAAAAAGCCAGTTGGGCTGGCAAATTTTCTTTTAAGTAGTAAGTAAAAAATTGCATATTTCTGAAATTTAGTGCTGTTCTCGATTTCAGTAGCAGTCTGGGGTACTCCAAGGCTGTGGGTGTTAGAGCCCAGGAGGTTTTCAGTCAGCTAATCACCGTGGAGCCTTCTGCCTGGAGACTCCTCCCTTCCCCAGCTGTATGCTGGAAGGCACAGTGGGCTCCGAAGTCTTGGTTCTTGTCTGTTGTGTGATAGTCGGAAAGAATTAACATTTGTGACACCACTAAGCGCATCAATGTGTATGCACTTTCTTCAGTCTAAAAAAAGGCTAGTTACTGCTTTTATTATTTTATTCTAACATTGTGCATGGTAGACAAATGTCTTTCAAGGTTGGAAGAGTTGTTCACCATGTAGGAAGCACTTGATCCTAGATTACAGGATTCATATATATATATATATATATGTGGATTGATCAAGAGTCTGCTTTTGTCAAGTATTTGACATTTTCCCTTTTCTGTCATTGTATTATTCTTATTTTTAAATTATAGTTTTTAAAAGATTTTATTTATTTAGTTTTAGAGAGGGGAAGGGAAGGAGAAAGAGAGGGAGAGAAACATCAATGTGTGGTTGCCTCTCATGCGTCCCACACTGGGCTGGGGAGCTGGCCTGCAACCCAGGCATGTGCCCTGACTGGGTTTGAACCGGTGACCCTTTGGTTCGCAGGCTGGTGCTCCATCCACTGAGCCACACCGGCCAGGGCTCATTGTATTACTTTTTTTTTGCCTTAATTTTAGACTTAGTTGATTGAAGAACACAGTTTTTTTTGACTAGGTATTATTTATTGATTTGAGAGAAGAAGGGGAGAGAGAGAGAAACATTCTTTTATGCATTCATTGATTCTTGTTTGTGCCCTGACCAGGGATTAAACTAGCAACCGTGGCATATCAGGACAACGCTCTAAGCTGCCCGGCCAGGGTGAATAGCACATTTTTGAGGATAATCTTTTTATGGGAAAAAGGAGCAGGACACAGGTCATTAAAAAACAGAACGAAAAGTGGTTCTGAATAGTGTAGATCTGGACAGTGTCAGGGTACTTGGGATTTAGGACTGGCCTCCGATTAGCACTGTGAATTTGGGTAAATCTGTGCCTCTCTGGACTCCAGTCTCTCTAGTTCTTCTGAGGCTAATTCATTTTGACTTTAGGCAGCTGACAAAAGTCAGCTTGTTTGTTTAAACACAAACAAGCAAACAAGCCTTGTCTCAGTTTAAGTATATGTAAAGTGAACAGGGTGGCCAGTCGATCTGGTTTTCCTGTCTCATCCTGCTTTGATGGTTACTTCCTCCTTTTATTCTTCAGTGTAGGTTGCTGTGGCTGATAACCCTAAAAATGAGGATATTTGAATATCAGGTTAAAAAGATTTTATGTATCATAGTATTTATTGGAAACTGAAGGCCTTTAAAATGAGCAGTGCATTCTCTAGTTTACGCTGGGCTCTTCCACTGTTTTATACCCAGCTTTCTTAGGTAGTTAAATTACCTGCCTATTGCTAAAATCAGACAATGGTGTAATACTAATATAAAAATAATCAGCTAACCCACAAGTTCAATTTAGTTTTTCTATTTCTTTTTCTTCTTTAACATTATGCTTTTGAGATTTTGACGTGTACATTTGTTTCTTCATTTAGTATTATATAATAAGCATTCCTTCAAGTTGTTAATTGTCTTTTTCAAGTTTTTTTAATTGGTTTTAGAGAGAGGGAAACATCAATTTGTTCTACTTATTTATGCATTTATTGGTTGATTGTTTTGCCCTGACCAGTGATTGAACATACAACCTTAGTGTATCAGGACACTGCTATGACCAACTGAGTACCCAGCCAGGGCTAGTTGTTAAACTGTCTTAATGATTATTTTAAACAGAATAATAAGTCAGTAGTTGTATCATAATTTTTATTTAATTTTTTATTATGGGAAGTGAATCTCCATGTATGTATTCTTGCTTTGACATTTATCGACCACTAGCCAAACTTGTGTCATTACATGTGCACCTCCACTGGATTATTGTGATTTTTTTATGTTTTAATTCTCTCCCAAGGCTATGCTTTGATTTTTTTCAAAATATTTTATTTATTTTTAGAGAGAGGGGAAAGAAGGGAGTAAGAGAGAGAAACATCAATTGACTGCCTCTCACATGCCTCAGCTGGGGGCCTGGCCTGCAACCCAGGCTTGTGCTCTGGGAATTGAAGTGGTGACCTTTCGGTCTGCAGGCCAGTGCTCAGTCCACTGAGCCACACCAGCCAGTGCTGTTTTGATTTTTTGAGAGAGGGAGAAACATCGATGTGGGAGAGAAACATCCATCTGTTGCAGCTCATGTGCACCCTGACCTGGGATTGAATCCACAACCTAGGTCTGTGCCTGGACCAGGAATCAAACCCATAACTTTTTGGTATATGGGCCAACACTCCAACCAGCTGAGACACCCAACCAAGGCAACCACCGGATTATTTTGAATAATCCTAAACATGTCATTTTACCATAAATATTACAGTATAAATCTCCAAAGAGATGAGAACTTAAAACCATAACTGTACTGCTATTGTCGCGCCTAACATAAAGGCAGTTCCTTTATATCGTGTATCTAGTCAGGCTTAATAACATTTTCCAGATCTGTCTCAAAATTAACATCTCAGTCAACATGTTTTGTTTAAATCAAGGTCCTAAGTAAAGTTTATACATTGCAATTAGTTGATAATTTTCATAAGTTTTTCATCTGCAGTTTTGCTATTTTATTCCCTTGCTATCTGTTAAACCATAGTTAGTAGCATTTTCCACATTCTGGATTTTTTTTCTGAGTGCATCCCCTTGGGTGCATTTCCATAATGTTTTTAAAATCATTCTTGCCCCTTAAGTTTGTTCCTGAGGGGGAGGAAAACCCACAGTCCTGTGAGGGCCTCTTTTGAATCATTAGAAGTGATAATGGATATCTCTTCCCTGCCAGCAAACTTTTAGACCTATCCCTTAAATACACCTCCAACTTTAGTAATTGCAAACATAGAAAAATGTAACCAGTCAAAACTAGCCACAAAGGCAAGAGGTTTCTCAGCCTTCTCAGTCCATACTTGAAGGGACAGCATTTCCTGAGACCTGTGGTTCCTTTCTACACAGATGGATCATTTAAATTGTTTCATACTGTTCCCCATATCTTAAAAAATAATTATCAAGCCACTTTGAAATCCTGAAAAAGCTCTCTGAATTCCATTTTTGGACCTGATATAATAAGGAATCATGAAGTAAATACTAATGCTTAAAAACCATTGTGTATTTTAATTTAGTGGTACATACTTATTAAAGGTTGTGGTCAGTTGTATTTCAGAATTGATCTTTTACAAAGATTGTGTGTGTGTATGGTATACTGTTGCCAAATTTCTTAAATCAGTTTGTAGAAAATTTGTTTTTTTTTTAAAGGAAATATAAACCAAGACAATGATTTTTTTTCTTTACAGAGACCATGAAACCTATGGTGCAATAGCCCTACTTTTGGTGGGAAAAATATACAGCCATTCTGGTGAAGCAGTGAGTAGTGGTATCAGTAGCTTATACTAAGCGTTCAGGTTGAGACTTTAGGCTCTCTAGTAGTATGCTTAAATGATTGTGTTGAGTTGTGCATATTTAAAACGCTGGACTATTGGTGACGATTCTGCTCATATCCCAAGGTGCTGGTAAAGGCCTCACACAGTGGAAGAGCACAGAGGGAGGGGCCAGCCACTTTCTGACCCAGACACCTGTAGCATGCCACTACCATACTAGTGTACACACACTGTTTTGAGAGTGAGGTCTTGCAATGCATGTTGGACTGAAAAAAATTTTTGAAAGTGATTAGTTCAATGTTAAACACCTAGTTTGAATCTGAGTGTAAAGAATCCTGTCACATCATGGAAATAAAAATTTTAAAACTAAATTAAATTGTATAAACTAGATAAACTATGCCTGGAATGTTTTATTGCACTGGGCTAATGAGGTTAATTTTCAGCTTTTTTTTTTTTTTCAGTGTGTGTTGTGTAAATCCTTCAGTGTGTACTATGCTCTCAATGCAACTAGTTTTAATCTTCCTAAGATCAGTTTTCCTGTGGAGGGTTTTTAAAGAAGTTGTGTATCATGTGCTCATAATGGTCGAGTTAATTTCACATTGATAAAAACTGAAAGATGTCCTTAGTGGTATTTGTGACTAAAGTGCATCCTTATTTCTTGGTATTTATTGGTCCTGTTCTTAAATTCCCGAATTAATTCAGACACATGTGAACAAGATTTCTGAGGTCATCTCCATCACATTGCATTTTTAAAAAGGTGTTTCTGATGCAGACGATTCTCAGACCATATTTGGATATAATTAATTTTCTTAGGGGGGAAGGGATTTTGCCAAAATAGTAGAGTGATAAATTTATTAAGTCTGTTTGAAAAGTTAGTGGTTACTTTCAAATAGGTGAAATTACAAAGAAGCAATACATGTAGGTATGGGCCACTTGGGTGGTAGATGTAGGTCCTTTTTACAGAACTGGTAATTAAACGTGCAAATAGTTAAATCTGGTTGCCCACAAGAAATTTAGGTCGACCATAATTTTCCTCTCTTTCTCCTTGGACCAATGAAAAAAAATTTTTTTCAAATCCTTAGCAGAGGATATGATACGTTCATCGATTTTAGAGAGGGAGGAAGGTGGGGGTAGAGAGAGAACATTGACGTGAGAGAGAAACATCTACATCCCTTGTCATTCCGTCCCCCCCCCAACTGAGTATTGAAGCCACAACCCAGGTATATCCCCTGACCAGGGATAGAATCCTCAACTCCTTGGTGCATGGGACGATGCTCCAATTAACTGAACCACCTGGCCAGGGCCTCTTTGGGCCAATTTTATATGGTCACTTTACTGCAGAATAGTGCACTGTTTTTACCGTTGTAAAACTTGCACTTCTTACAATATTTGATTTCACTTTTCTTCATATTCCCAACATGTAAGAAAGTTACCAAGCTTTACTTTCTGTAATTAATAATAGCTACTATGTATTTTCCACTGTTAGGTACTTTGCCAGGCACTTTCTGTGCATTGTTTCCTTTCACTCTGAACAGCCAATGAGGTAAATTCTAATCCAGTTTCACAGATAAGTACACTGATGCACAGAGAGATTTAAGTCAATTGCCTAAAATATAAGTGGCAGATATTAGTAGGTATATTGACAATGCCTTTTTGAATGATAGACAGTTCTCTAAGATTTGAGAACAAACCTGTTATAATACACTTAACTAAATTTTATCATTACCATTTTAGCTTATGATTTTGGTGGTGTGTCATCGTGGTAGGCTGATAGCTCTGTTCCTCACTCAACCAGGCAACAGCTGCTGCTTTGAAAATGTGAACTGCAATTTAGTGACCTCTTTGGGCACTTTGGTATTGGAATTTCTTCTTCATTTATGGTCCTGGGTCTTAAATTAGATATCATTTGTTGTGCCTTGGTTGGCCTGGCCCTGGCAACACCGGAGTCACTTGTGATGAGAAGAGTTAGATTGGAGCTCCTGGAGCACAAGCCCGGTGTTTATTTAAGTGCTGGGCGACTAAGTGGGAAAAGGATTTTAAAGACTGAATTACAAGTTGCTGAACAACCTGTTTATGGTAAAATAGGAATAATGAAATAAATTGATTATATTCCCCTTTTTTAAAAAGTCCATCTGTTGAGAAATAATTAGATTTCTGTGTGGTGAACCCTACAGAACATAACAGCAAAAGGAATATTAAAAAGTACATAGAAATCATAGTGGAAACATATGATTTTAACTGCTTTAAACTGCTTATTGGATCTTAGAGCCAGGACGAAGGGAATCCTGTTTGTGTTTGAAAACTGGGATGAGTATTTACATTAATAATTAAAAAGGTCCTTTTATAGCAGTGTTCATTTTTTTGGGAAAATGTCAAGCATGTTGTTCTAAGTGATGTACAAAAGTGAATTAGGATGTGTCTGCTTGTAAAAATACTTTGCCACTTTGTGGCTGTTAGCATTTTTTTGGATGGTTATTTTAAATAGTTTTTTTTTTAATTTTATGTTTTAAAGAGAGGGGAAGGGAGAGAGAAAGAGGGAGAGAAGCATCAATGTGAGAGAGAAACATCGGTCAGCTGCCTCTTGCACGCGCCCTGACCAGGGACCAAACCTGTAACCCATGCGTGAGCCCTGACTTGGAATCTGACTGGTGACCTTTTGCTTTGTAGTATGATGCCCAACCGACTGAGCCACATGGGTCAAAGCTGGATGGTTATTTTAAAGGAATTTACTATTATAATTTGAACACCATATAGATGTTATTTCTATTTTTGCTTTTAAGAAGACAAGCATAAAGGTTTTCTCTCTTGGAGGGGTGTCCAGCCTGCGTCCAGCAGGCCGCGTGTGGCTTAGGTTGGCTATGAACACAGCCCAACACAAAATTGTAAATTTACTTAAAACATTGAGGGTTTTTTGTGTGATGACATGTCACACTGTATTTAATGTGTGGCCCAAGACAACTCTTCTTTCATTGTGGCCCAGAGACACCAAAAGATTGGTCACCCCTACATAGTTTTCCTTTTTATTTTCAATCCTAGTTATCAAGGCAAGTTTTTTTAAGAGGATCATTACAAGGTATATGTTTGGGAGCTTGAAATCTACATTATTAGATTTTCCCCTTCCATCTTCAAAAGCTATGTGTGATATTATAAAAGGATTGAATAGATTTTAAAAGATTGAGTAAATTTTTATGGTTAGAGAGATATTCTTACGAGAGTTTCATGCAGCCCCCTTCCCTACCCATTAATTTAAAAAGATATTTCCTGGAATTCTTATTCATAGTTGGTGTGTGCTGTGCTTTTATCTTGCTGACATCATCCTCCCTTCTCACCTATTCAGGTGTCTATGACCTTCAGATTGCCCTTGTAACATGTGGGGCTTTTGATTTAAGAACATTAGTCACGTACAAGTAATAAAACCTGATACATTTTAATTTTAATACAGTAATAGTCCCCATATATTTTGCCTACTTACTGTGTACTAGGCCCCATGGTAGGTAATTATGTGTATTCTGTAATCTTGATGACAATTCTGTCAAGCTACTTAACTGCAATTTCAGAATCCTAAAGCTCTGAAAACAGAACTTTGTTACTTTTTTGGTGGCAAAAACCTATCATGACCTGAAATTACGTGAGGCTGGTAGACCTGTTTGTCCAATTTAGTATAAATGCTTTAAATTTTACTAGTGAAATATTAACATGCTTGATAATAAGGGTGCTTACCATCTTTTGCAAACCAGAAAAATTAATGAGTTCTGAAGCCTGTCTGCATCCGTAGGATTCCAAAAAGAGCACGTGGACAGTTGCTCCACTTCCTTAGCGGTGAAGTGGTGGAGGGGAAAGTGAGCGGAGGCAGTAGTTCAGAACCAGACTGAGCTGACTGCTTGTATTTGTACCCTGGCTCTGCTGCTTATTAGCTGCGTCATCTTGGGAAGATCACTTATGCTCTCTATTCTTTAGTTCGTTCAACAATAAAATGGGGATAGCAGTAACACTTTAATGGGGTGGTTTTGATGATTATCAATTAATGTAAATGAGTACATACTTAGAATGGTGCATGCCACATAGTAAGGGCTGTATAAGCATTAACTATTATGAAGTGGTACAAAGTGGCAGAACTCGGATGGATGTGACAACAGCCAGTATTAGTCATTTAATATGGGTTGGCTTGAATAGCCAGTTAACCTAGATCCTGTGGTATCGTGGGCCACAGTGTAATCTGCATGTTTTAAAATATTTGAAAGAATGTGTAGAAACCTCAGGTGATACTGGTGGAGTATAACTTTCCCCTTTAAATTAGTAAGGGAGACCGCAGGGCATTTACATTTTAGGAGGGATGAGATAACTAGGAGTTGTCGGCAAGGGGAGGGTGGGAGATGTGCCTCGCTCTTTCCTTTCCACTAGCACCTGGGCAGATGGCTTTGTTTTGTGAGGAGATTTTGGTCTTTGTCATGGAGAGAAGGTTAAAGTCTCATTAGGGAGATTGAGTCCTTGTGTTCTCTCTGCTTCCTGTGTACTTTTAAAACCTAATTGAAAAGGAATCACTTTTGAGAATGACACCTTGTGAAGTTAGGGAAAGGAAATTTTCTATGCTTTTTGTGCTTATTAAATGATGGATCCAGACTAGTATAACAGCTTAAGTTTTTAACCAAGTGATTTAGACACTTTCAATCCTTTTCACTGGCCTTGTCTTGTTAAGAGACTAGTATTGGTCAGCCATCACACTTACCTAACCCTTATAACACCTTCCTTTCTTTCTGCCAGATGGATTACCTTCCTTTTACTGTTTACTTAAGCTTCTGAATCTTCGTCTCCTATGGAGGAGGGAGTCACGTTGCTCACTGGTGACTCCTGTGGCTGTAATCTGGTCATCTGTTGGCTTTTACCCACCTGCTCAGTGTTTTACTTCTTCATTTTAAACTAGCTTAATTGGTTACCAGCATTCAAAAGTGGGTAACCAGTCTTCACCATTCCTTATTTCACTCTTCACCTAATCAGCTTCAGCCCCTTCAAGGCACAGCCCATTTCCGGCACAGCCCGCTGCCTGGCCACAGCTCCACTCGGGTTTCTTTCCCTCCGAAGTTTCGGCCTCTTGGCAATGACTCTCGAGTCCTAGTCCCTCCTGTGGAGGTGGGTCCCAGGGCTTGGACCTAGGGTTTTGCTATTTGACTATAACTAGCATACTTGTATTTGAATATAGATTTTGTGCTTACTGGTACTTTAGGTGGGTTTGCTAGGATTTATGCTTAAAATAGGACAGATTTTTAAAAATACGCTTAAACGTTTTGGTGGAACTGAGGTAAATTAAATTTAAGAGTATACTTAAAAGTTTTTTATGAATGAAATCTTTTCAAATATAAACTATCTATATTTACTAATTTTACTACGTTTGCTTTCATTCTTCATATAAACATTTTTTCCTTGAACTCTTTCAAAGTAGGTTATATACATCATCCTCCTTTACCCCTTAATACTTGAGCATTTATTCCCTGAGATCGAAGATAATTCTCCTACATAAGCACAATATATCTTTAAAACTCAGGAAGCATTGATAAGACCATTTGTATCTAATTTGTAGTCCATATTTCATTATTTTCTCAGTTTTTTCCAATAATGTTCTTTGAAGCTTTTTTCTACCTCAGTAAATGATCATGTATTGCATTTATTTGCAATGTGAAATAGAGCACGTGTGCTTTGGCTAAGTAGCTCAGTTGGTTAGAGCATTGACCCAATATGCCAGAGCTGCGGGTTCAATACCCAGCCACGGCACATACAAGAATCAACCAATGATTGCATAACTAAGTGGAACAACAAATGGATGTTTCTCTCCCTCCCTCTTTTCCTCACTCCTTCTAAAATCAGTAAAAAATAAGTTAGTAGAGTTTATGTAATAGGGACTATGCCTCAGTTGAGGTTTGTCTGATACTTGCTCATGAGAGGTTCAGGTTCAGTCAGTGTTGGGTTCTCTGGGTCCCTCACCTGCAGGCACATGATAATTTTCTCTACTGGTGATGTTCACTTGGGTCCTCCTTCAGGTCGGTCAGTCTTGTCTTATTGTTATTCCCCAGTGTAGTTACTATTATTTCCTTTTTTTTTTTAAGGATTTTATTTATTTACTTTTTAGAGAGAGGGGAAGGTAGGGAGAAAGAGAGGGGGAAAAACATCAATGTGTGGTTGCCTCTCACACGCCCCCAACTGGGGACTGGGCCTGCAGCCCAGGTGTGTGCCCTGACAGGGAATCAAACGGGTGACCTTTGGGTTCTCAGGCCTGTGCTCAATCCACTGAGTCACACCAGCTATAATTATTCTTGTACTTCCCTTTAGTAATTCCTTAAAAATTTTTTTTTATTTATTTTAGAGAGACGTGAAGGTAGGGAAAAAGAAAGGGAGAGAAACATCTGTTGGTTGCCTCTTGCCTGGGCCCCAACCAGGGACCAGGACTGCAGCCCTGGCATGTATTCTGACTGGGTATTGAACTGGCAACCTTAGGTTTTGTGGGACAACACTCGACCAAATCAGCCACGCCTGCCCGGGTAGTAATTTCCTTATACCATGAAAATATACTGCTTCTCACCAAACTCTTTCCCTCTCCATTAGGTAGATACACAATTAAAACAATTTTAAATTGTGGTAAACACATAAAATGTATCATCTTAACCATTTTTTAAGTGTACAGTTCAGTAAATGTTGATACACTCACATTGTGATGACAGACATCCCCAGGACTTTTTCATCTTGCAAAACTAGAACTCTGTGCCTGTTTTCAGTTATTTTGGATATACCCAGAAATGGGTATGCTGGTTTATATTTTTAATTTTTTGAGGCATAGATGTACATTTTTATTTTGTAAAATTTTCTATTGCATGTGGCTGACTATTGAATTTCACTTGTGCTGAGGTTAGCTTGGACATAACCAATCAGATGAAATGTGAACCAAAATAAACTTCACAGTTTTCCCTCCTTTGTGGTTTAAGGAGAGGTAGTTACTAAAAACGTCCTTGAAATGAAGTAAATCTGGATATTTTTAAGTGGTTAATTGAATATAAATTTTTTCTCACTGTAGGTTCTTTAAGGAAAAAGAATTCTGGGAGGGAAAGTTTTCTTTTTGTCTTCTGTTCTGTTTCATGGACAGAAGTTCCACCCACCCAGAGCACGGAGGCCTGTCTCAGTGACCCTCCTTAACGTTTTTCCAAGCATTGAATTCTCCAGGACCTGTTTGCGTGCCTGAAGTTTGTAATGCTTTAGTTTTTGTTTCTTTATTTTTAGTTTATAGTATTTTAAAAAGAATCTCCTGCAGTTGGAGCTTGGCAGCAGAGTTGGAGGAAAGAAAATGAGAATCAGTTGTGCACGGTTAAACTGTTGTAAACAGGAAGGAAAGAAAAAAAAATAATAACCCTGGGTCAGGGTGAGTTGTTTGAGACTGCTATGAACTTACAGCTGATGAACACTGTATTAGCTGTTAAAAAAACATTTTCAAAATAAGAGGTAAGAATTATCACTATGTCTGGCTTTTTAAAAAATTGAATAGTTGGTAACATTTTTAGTTTTACTTGAGGTATTCTTTTGGGAAGGGAATTTGGATGATGATGGTTATGAGCTTCACTTGAAGAAGTGATGCATATTTAGGTGTAGGATTGATTGGTAATGCTAGAAATCTTGAGCAAATACCGTAATTTGGTAAAGCTTATCAGTGGGCAATAAAGGCTTCATTTAGTCAAGCTAGAATCATCAATAAAATTCATATATCTATAGTAGAACCTAAATAATAGAAAATATTCTACTTCCTACAATAGTGACATTTTGAATTTTGGCTTAAATATTCTACATTTACATTTATTTCACCTTTATATAATCTGAGGATTCTTTTTCATAGCTACTTTTTCTTGCCTTGACACAAAATAACTGTTAAGCCTAAATATTCTCCCCCAAAATTTTGGCAGTCATTACTTCTAAATGATTGAGAAGATAGTTATATTTAAAACATTTTACACGTTCACAGGAAGTTGCAAAAGATCATACAGAGAGGTCTTTTTTTAAAAAAAAAATCTATTTTTAGAGAGAGGGGAAGGGAGGGAGAAGGAGGGAGAGAAACATCAATGTGTGGTTGTCTTTTGTGTGCCCCCATTGGGGACCCGGCCCACAACCCAGGCATGTGCCCTGACTGGGAATAGAACCAGCAGTCCTTTGGTTTGAAGGCCAGTGCTCAATCCAGTGAGCCGCACCAGCCAGGGCCCCACGTGCTGTTTTTATTTAAGCCATAATACCTGAATAATTTTCCTTAAGAATTTTTGTGTAGTGGTTAAATAAGACTGAAAATGAATAAGGGGTAGAATGAATTTTTTAAAAAAATTTTTTTAAAAATGTCTTTTATTTTTAGACAGAGGGGAAAGTAAAGAGGAAAAGAAACATCATGTGTGGTTGCCTCTCACATGGCCCCCACTAGGGACCTGGCCTGCAACCCAGGCATGTGCCCTGACTGGGAATCGAACTGGCAACCCTTTGGTTTGCAGCCCGCGCTCAATCCACTGACCTACACCAGCTAGGGCTGAATCTTTAAAATGTTAATATTTTCATGCTGTACAAAGAAGGGGTGGAAAAAAGAGATATTTTGCATCTTATTACTCAACTCCTGCAATATTTGTAAAAGTTCTTACAGAAAAAGCTCAGGCAAGGGATTCTGATCAGCCTCTTCTACCTTGCTACTACCATTAAAATCTTCTGCTGAGGTTACGCTTTGAGCATTCACATGGGACATAAATGTCTTTTTCACCTTAGAAAAAAACTAAAGCAAAAGTATTTCCTAAAAATTAAGGTCCTGGGTTCCACCTTAGGAGAGTGTTGGCATTTGGTGTTGGAGGCAGTTTTAGGAATCTCTATTTTCAAACACCAGAGTATTGTGTGGCAGATTTCCAAAGACTGCTCTTGAGAAATTAGATTTGAGGATTTTAAGACACCATAGCTTTGTTGCTACTTTGTATTATTCAAGTTACAGTTGCATAGGTTAGTAGCTTTCAAACTTTTGAGCATAGTTACAAATACATTTTATATGTGAATCCATATATATACATAATATGAAGCAGATTCATTCTTGTTACATATATTTACACGGATTTTCAAAATTTACTTTAATCATAGTTGTGAAACCCTTGGAATTGATTTCACAACCAGCCTCTCCACCCTCAGTTGAAACGTTGCTGTGGTATTGCACACGTAAGGGTGACGGCATGATTACTGGGATGGAGTAGAATATTGATCCCTCTTGAAGTGCTTTATCTTTCTGGCCCTTTCAGGGAGTCTTATTACTTAAAACTATTTTTCTGCTTTTGCCAATCATCCACAACCCAGAATTACCAGTTTGTACTTATTTTTCCCCTTTTCTTTTGATGCTGTTTCCTTTTACCCGCACACAGTTAAGCACCTCCCTGTGTTATTAAAACATTTCATGTTTGTATTTTATCTGCCTAGGAGGGAGAGGCAAGGGAAAAAAACCTAGATGAGGAATTAATGTTCTTATTAATCCCATGAGGGTAAACACATCCGATTCCACAGCTTATTTGACATAAACAACTTCAATGATTGGCTGGGTTATCCTCACATTGAGATTATAAATTTAAGATATAGGAAGATCTAGTTAATTGTTAGTTGAAAATAAATTCAAATTACTTAAAATGAAGTAAATTTTAGCCAAGAAAAATGGCCAACATTTATTGGCCTTAATCCTTACGGTGGGAAAGAATGTTAACCCATTTTACACTCGAGAAAACTGAGTTTAGAGAGGGTTAGTAACACCTGAAGGATACAGGTTGATAAGAGATGGCTGTGAAACTATGTCAGACATTAACATGACTACGGTTTAGTTATTCCTAAAAAAGGGAAGAAAATTTGTTGCTTGTTCAGCTGTGGAAATATGTGAAAATATAATGGGGACAAAATGATGGCTTCTTGTGAGTTACTTTTATTGTTGATACTAACAGTGGTCTTACTTCAGATAAGTTATATTATTTTACAAAGCTCTGCGATAAAATGCAAGAATCACCTCTCCTTTGTCCTGTCATCTTGAAAAGGTGGTTGAGCCACTTACATATAAGAAAAGGCTGAATACTCAAAATGCCTTGCAATTAAGTAGTCAGGAAGCAAACATTTAGATACCAGCTGCTATGCTAGAATAAAAAGCCACTTTTTGCCAAATCTAACAGTGAGGAGGGTGTCCTTCCTTTGTGGGCTAGCGCAGACCCCGAATTGCCTCACCTTAGGTTAAAAAAAAAAAAAGGCTTTCCTCTTCCTTTGTGGTTTCTAAGTATTTGCTATAAGTTGTTGGTTTGTGGTAGTCAAGCTAATAATGCTTTAGGAAAAAAACTATGTATTAGATGCAGATGCCCTGGTAGTGTTGGCTCTTCCTGTATCCTTGCCCGATTTTAGGTGTGTCCACAGCCTAGCCATTAGTTGCCTAATGTCAAGATTTCTTTTCAACAGATATTCTGAACCTTTTGGGAAAATATGCGTACAGAACACTTGCATCTAGTATCAGGGTTCTGCCTGACTACCTGAAGTTAATCCTTGAGTTCTGAGTACTTCTGCCTTTAAGGGTTGGCAGTATATTGGGTTGTCCAGAAGTCTCATGTAGTTTTTTCTGTAAAAGACAAGACACATTTTTCATTTTCGCCAATAACTGTGGATTTGGATATTTTGAGTATGTTGGCTATCCTACTATTGGCTTCTAGTGGGCAGAGGGCAGGGGTGCTGCTAAACATCTTCCAACTGATAAGGCAGGCCACAGCAAAGAATTATTTGGCTAAAATGCCACTAGTAGTACCAAGAAAGTTCACAAACCGCTTTAGACATGTTTGGTCAGTCACAGCACCTTCCATACACAGCACAATTTATTTATTTATTTTTTTACATTTCAGTTGCGTTTTTACCTTTCTTGAAATAATATAGCATAATATGCTGAAAATGTTGCATATTCCTTCTATCTTCAATATTAAAATGGCTGCACAAAAATTTACCTATTTTGATGGTTTTTTTAAATGCAAGCTGATAATGACAACACAATCTAATAAAATTACTTCGAATGAAGGTAAAGAAGCACTACTAGAGCCATTGTATGGAAAAAAAAATACAGGAACTTTTTGGCCAATCCAATAATTGTATTGTGTTTAATGCTGTTTGGCTCATAGTGTTTAAAATTAATATGTTAACATGCATATGATGAAGTTGTTAGTGTGACTTATTTTTATGTGCAGGAATCTGAGTATAGTGAGTTTAGTGTAAGGGTGCTTGATGTTTAGCCCAGGCAGATTAAGCCACAGCTACTTCTAATTATACGTAAGCAACAAGGTTATTGGCCCTGTTTTATTGGAAACCAAGAACAGTATAAAGATTTGTGTTGCATGGCATTGCTTTGCAAACCAAATCTGGACCCTTAAGGAGTTAATGCATCTGACTAGCATGAAAACAAAGGGCATGTTTATGTGTGGATGGATGCAGGCATGTGCACGTACATAAACGTTTTTATTGGGTTGCGATGTGAAAATACAGGTTGGGGCAGAAGTAGATTCACAGTTTTGAGTACGTGAAACATGGTTTATTCTTGTATTATAACTTATTAACTGTATGTTCATATGGAAAATACAATAATTAAATTACAATACAATACAAGAATAAACTTCCCTCCCCCCTCCTGTTCCCCTCCCTTCCTTTGTTTTGAGAGGGGAAAGGAGGAAGAAAGAAGGAGGGGAACATTGATGTGCAAGAGAAATATTAATTGGCTGCCTCTGTGTGACCCCAACTGGGGACCTGGCCTATAACCCAGGCATGTGCCCGGACTGGGAATCAAACTGGCAACCCTTGGGCTTCCTGGATGATGACCAACCCAGTGAGCCACAGCAGTCAGGGCTACACGCTGTCATTTCTTAATGTGTGATATGATTTTAAAAAGTTAGAAACCCACAGCTCTGTATCTGTCTGCTTTTGAGGTACTGCTTTTGAGTATCGGAGTTTCTAGTATTTTTATGGGGGTTGGTGTGGATGAACGGCTTAAGAGTTCAGATGCAAGAATAAAGGGGCAACTTTTTGAAACTTTAGTGATTAATAAAATAGAGATGGGGTTTTACTGATTCAGTATTTTGGGGGTAGCTAAGGGTGAATTTATTTTGTGAAGCTTTTTTGAAAGCCATTGTAATCAGAGGAAGATGTGTATGTTGTAAATTTATAATTGCATTTATTGGACATGCTGTGTATAGTTCAGTGAATGTAATGTCAGATGTTTAATATTAAGGTGTCTGGTGTCCTTTCTGATTCAATACTGGAAAAGTCTATTCTAAGTAAGTCCAGCTATTCTGGCATTGCGTAGAGCAACCGTTTGAATATATCTATTTTAACCTAAAATGTGGGACCAATGAAGTATGGAGGGCTTTGGGGTTTTGGAGGGGAGGTAGTTAATAGGTTTTGTGTTGTTTAATATGAAATAATTTTCAGAAAAGGTCGTGCAAATAAATATTAGGTATTGTTTAAGAAAGTGTATTATAGCCATTCACTTAATCCTTTTTTCTTCCATTTCTTTCAAAGGTTTGGGCCCCATGGGATCCCCGTGACAGTATTTCCCAAAAGGGAATATAAGGATAAGCCTGAAGCCATGCAGCTGCAAAGTAATACATTCCCAGAAGGGACAGAAGTCAAGTGCGAAGTGAATGGTGCTGTTCCCGACGACCCCTCTCCTGTCCCGCTGCCCGAGCCGAGCTTGGCTGAAAGCTTGTGGACTTCTAAACCACCACCTCTCTTCCATGAAGGAGCACCTTATCCTCCCCCTTTGTTTATCAGGGACACATATAACCAGTCAATACCTCAGCCACCTCCTCGGAAAATTAAACGACCCAAAAGAAAAATGTACAGGGAAGAACCTACTTCAATAATGAATGCTATTAAACTACGACCAAGGCAAGTCCTGTGTGACAAGTGTAAAAACAGTGTTGTTGCGGAAAAAAAGGAAATTAGAAAAGGTAGTAGTGCAAGTGACTCTTCTAAATATGAAGATAAAAAACGGAGAAATGAAAGTGTAACTACTGTGAACAAAAAACTAAAAACTGACCATAAAGTAGATGGGAAAAACCAAAATGAAAGCCAGAAAAGAAATGCTGTAGTTAAAGTTCCGAATATGGCGCACAGCAGAGGCAGAGTAGTCAAAGTTTCTGCTCAGGCAAATACATCAAAAGCTCAGTTAAGTACTAAAAAAGTGCTCCAGAGTAAGAACATGGATCATGCTAAAGCTCGGGAAGTGTTGAAAATTGCCAAAGAAAAGGCACAAAAGAAGCAAAGTGAAACCTCTACGTCCAAAAATGCACATTCAAAAGTCCATTTCACACGTCGATATCAGAATCCTAGCTCAGGTTCCCTTCCACCCCGGGTTCGTTTAAAACCACAAAGGTACAGGAACGAAGAAAATGACTCTTCTCTGAAGACAGGACTTGAGAAAATGCGGAGTGGCAAGCTGGCACCCAAGCCCCAGTCTCGTTGCACCTCTACCCGCTCAGCAGGTGAGGCCCCTTCAGAAAATCAGAGTCCCTCAAAAGGCCCTGAAGAGGCCAGCAGTGAGGTTCAGGACACAAAGGAAGTGCTTGTGCCTGGTGAGCAGGATGAACCACAGACACTGGGCAAAAAGGGCAGCAAAAACAGTATCTCTGTTTACATGACCCTAAATCAAAAGAAACCTGACTCTTCCAGTGCTTCAGTGTGTAGCATTGATAGCACAGATGATTTGAAATCCTCCAACTCTGAGTGTAGTTCTTCTGAAAGCTTTGATTTTCCTCCAGGCAGTATGCATGCACCTTCCACCTCCTCCACATCCTCCTCTTCAAAGGAAGAGAAAAAGCTCAGTAATTCCTTGAAAATGAAAGTCTTTTCCAAAAACGTCTCTAAATGCGTCACACCAGATGGCAGGACCATATGTGTAGGGGACATTGTTTGGGCCAAGATATATGGCTTCCCTTGGTGGCCAGCCCGTATTCTTACTATAACTGTGAGCCGGAAAGATAACGGCCTCTTAGTGCGACAGGAGGCCCGTATTTCATGGTTTGGGTCTCCAACAACCTCTTTCCTTGCTCTTTCGCAACTGTCCCCCTTTTTAGAAAACTTCCAGACACGCTTTAATAAGAAGAGAAAGGGCCTGTATCGCAAGGCTATCACAGAGGCAGCCAAGGCTGCCAAGCAGCTGACCCCCGAAGTACGGGCTCTGCTGACACAATTTGAAACGTGAACGTGGACAGTAAGGTAGGCAAGAACCATTGAAAGGCGCCCCAGACTTTCTAGTCTAGTTAGGAATAACTTCTTTCAAATAGTGTGGCCAAATTGGAGAGAGAAATTGCACCCAGTTGGCTGCTTTTTTAAAAAATAAAAACTTAATCTTATAGCCATTTTTAGATTGAGAAGCTAAACTGGACAAGCAATCAAATTTTATCTTAAGAGAGTGAGATTTTAGCAGTATTTTTCAGTTTTGAAGTCTAAAACCATCCCAAGGCATAGGAGCCATAGCCTCAACTGAAAATGAATTTTTGCAGGGACTATTAATTGCCATTTGTACTTAGTACTGTGTGTATGTGTGTTTGTATACATACATACTATATTTAAATATAACCTGTCACTGTGTGACACAGGTTGCATATTTGGGATTGCAGTAAGGGCTGGTGAGCAGGGAGGGAATAGTGTGGATATTTAATGACTACTTGTTTTTTAATTAATGAACACGTAAGCTTTTCTTTGGGCATAGTGGCGCAAGAGCTCGATACTAAGGTGTTTGAAAGACTGAGATGCTTGCTCTTCAGCTGCACACTGAGGAAATGGCCCAGTGTTTGGGATTCAGACTGTCAGGGCTGACTGGGGTTGGATCATCACTCTCCTTTGTTCAGTGGGGATTTAACAAAAACTTTCAAACTTCTGGTTTGGGAGTTCAGATAGGTTTGTTTGTCTTTGGATATGTAAATAGTTTGTTGCTACATTTGGTCAGATTTCTCCTGACTGGCTGTTCCTAAATTCTTAGGATACGTCCTGATGAATTACACTTTGTGAATTAATTGTCATATGTGTAATTGTTGCATTTTGGATGTACCTAATTTGATAATTTAAAAAAATATTTCCGTTTAAGGTATCTGTTTGCAGGTCAGAAAATGAGAAAATGTAATTGTGTAATGCTCTGATGTAAAAACACAAGCTGTAAATAAAATCAACTAAATCCAAATTATTTGTGTGTGTTTCTCAAAAAGCTTTGAAAAATTTCAAGATGGTAGAAAAACTATTCTTTGTAACTGTAGAGGAAGTGAAAAACCAAACTTACTTTCTTACTTGCTCTATCACAGAATATAGTATCTGAGCATAGATAATATGCTTAAACTGAGGTTTCGTAGCACAGAGGTCTGATATGCTTATAGATATGAGACCCTTCTGCCAGTTTCTCAAATGTATGGGTTTTAATTTTTTTCATTATTAGCCTTAATATTTCATTATTACATGCTTCATTTTTTTAATATTTGGGTAATTACAACAGTCTCTTCTCCTTGGTCTTCTGCCTCAAGTATCATTGCTTTTGGGGCTGGTACCTTAGCTCCTCATTTTTCTACATGGTCCATGCGTTTCTACGATTTGATTTTCCATTTTTAGCGTTGTATTAGTAAAAAACAGATCAGATTGCCTCTGAAAGGCAAGCTTATCCAAAGATTAAGTTCCTTTCACACTTTTTGTGTCTAACTTGTAAATTTGATATGTCAATTTAACGCTTTCGGTAACTAAGTTTTAAAGCAATTTTTTTTTGTGGTTTTCTAAGTAATCCAATTTGAAATACATTAGATACTATGGAATTAATGATGAAAAGATTAATGGAGATTTAAAACCAATAGACTTCTGTCAGTTTCCTGAAGGTTATGGACTTCTATGATTTATATACTGATTTCTGCAAAAGAATTTCTTCTGGGAAACTGAGTCAATGCTTTTTGATTGTAATAAACACACAATTGAAAAAAAAAAAAACAAGATGTTTCACTTGAATAGAACATATTCTTTCCTGCAAACAGAAACAAGTATACTATTCAAAAAAACTTTGATAACAGGTTGAAAGTTCACATCATGATTGAGGAGTTTTAAGGAAGTATCTTAAAAGATTTACTGAGTATCTGTTTCAGATTAATGAACTTGTTCAGATATTTTTGAAAGTTTGATTCTAAGGTTAAGATTTAAACAAGGCAGAGCAAAAAGTCACCTAAAATATGTCATTCCTAGGCTTCCTGTAATGATCCAGGTGAGTTTTATGTTAACATCTTGGTTTTGACGGTGATATTGCTATTAAAGTCAAGTGCTCTGGCAAGTGTGCTTTTGTGACATAAACCAAATTTGACTGGTTTCAGAAGCCATAGGAAGAAAGGAAATAGTCATGGTTGTTGAGTACACAAATGACACTCAACTTTAGTCCATACCTTTGAGGAAAAGATTTGAAGCATAATCACACTGCATGATCTGCAGTTACGCAGAATGGTCCCTCTCTTATAAACTAGCAGGCATGTTTCATTTGAAATTTCAATAGTGAGACAAGTTGTAAAGAACTTCTGAACACTAATAGTTCTATGTTAATGTCTTGTTGAAATAGAAACTTAAGCAGCTAGATAAATTTGCAGATCTAGAGTAGAAGTGGGTGATTGTAAGCCCTTTTTCTTTACATTTCTCTTTAAAAAGATAACAGGCATTTACTTGCATAAAAGTAACCAAATGGGTAAATTTTCCCCTTGCAAAGCGAAAACTAGGTTTGGTCTAGATCTCCAGTGGTTAATAAAAGTGGCTAAAACCAAGGATTAGCAAGGGGAGAAATCAAGTGAAGAGCTGTCAAAGCCAAAGCTGAATTTAATTCTGGAAATTCTCAGAAATTAAACCTGTGAGTATTATTTATTCCCTTTTAGTTTTCTAGGATTTATAGACTAGAAAGCTGACTTCATTTAGAAGGATCCATTCAACTCATAGATGTGGAACCTAAAATAGGCAGACACCTAAAATATGCAGTGGGAAGTCCATTTGCATTGCCTGATAGTGTGTCTTGAGGTGTATTTTTTTTTTTTTAATCCTTAATGGAAGATGTGTTGATTTTAGAGAGGAAGGACATGAGAAGAACATCAATGGCAGCCTCCCACACTTGCCCAGACTGGTATTGAATGCAGTGCATCCTCCTGGTATAGCTGAGCCACCCAACCCAGGGTCTGATGTGGTTTTGATCAGAAAAATCTATAAACAGTAATTTTATATTAGTGCTAAGTACAATAGGAATATAGGACTGCAGGAAAAAAATAAGGAATTGTAAAGTCAAGTGTACATTAGTGCGTTTCTAGTTTGTAAAATACTGTGTTGCTATCCCTCTTTGAGCAGGTTTACTTAACGTGGTTTTGCTGAAGGAAAGCTACATCTTTACATTTCCTTTGTAGGTATCCTTGATATAGCTGAATTGGGATTTGGAAAAGACAATTTGGATAGAAAATTAGCTTTCCTCTTAAATTGTGGGCTTTTCTATGGTTTGTGCTGCATTGGTTCACTTTTGTTAAGTAGTCAAAGCAGGGAAGAGACTGGCAGGTGTCTAAATGTCACTGATTCAGGGTGTTTTGATTCGGGTCAGGGGATGCCCTCCAATAGGTAATTGGCAGGGACAGTGAATATCTTATTTTAAGTTGGGGCAAGTTTAGGGTTTGCTTGGGGGTTATATTATGGCTGCTGTTGAAGTGCCTGACACAGGGAATTCAGAAGTGTAACAGGAGGCTGGTCGGTGCCATGCCAGTTGGCAGGAGGAAAGAGAACGGCTAAGCCGCATTAGTTACTTGTGCTTAATTCTGACTTGGTTAATAGGCCCTTCATATTCTGTATATATAGTGTATGTATACTTACTATATTCAACAAAGCAAATAGAATTAAAAAGTGAAAGTTTTAGCAATTAATATTCTGATATGCTATTTTGAATGAAAGAATAGGAAGTTTAAGGTTGTAGTGATTCACATGGTCTATATGCTTTTAGTTTTCCAAGATGTCACAGTGTCTTATCACAGATAGTTGACACTAAGAAGACAAATAGTTCAACTCTGAAAAGTTTTTACTCAGGTAAGACACTTAACATTTATGGACTGAAGGATTTTTTTTCCTTTCCTTGAAATTTTAGATGGAAATTCTTTCCTTGTCATATCAATAGAGCACTGTAATTTTTTTGGTATTTTATGTCGTTAAATGTATCGAAGCTCAAATTGACTATTTTACCCAGTACTTAAATTGTACAGTTCTATGGCATTAAGTATACTCACATTGCATAGCCATCATCACCATCTATAATTAAAATTTTTTTAATTTGTTTTTATTTTTAGAGAGGGAGGGAGAGAGAGGCAAACATGGACTTGTTTCACTTGTTTGTGCATTCATTGGTGGTTCTCTTATGTGCCCTGACTGGGGATTGAACCTGCAACCTTGGCAAATCAGGACGGTGTTCTAACCAACTTGAGCTACCAGACCAGGGCTTGTAATTTGTTCTTTGATAGAAATCTTTTCAATTTGGGATGCTGTTCTAGAAGGTGTTTGGAAATGAAGTCACAGGAGTGTTTTCCTTGGTCAGCACTGATGGGAACGTGCCACTGGCCGCCTGGCCTCCAGAATCCCTTCTACCCCAACCTGCAGCCCTGCACAGTGCTCACGCCGTTCCCACTTTCAGCACTGGAGCTGCCTCTTGGTGAGATTCTAGGTGGATTAGCATGGCTGCATTTACCCAGTAAATACTCCTAAGAGTAAGTTTTTAGGTCAAAACCATTCCCTCTCAGTGATGAAAAAAATATTTTGGATAAATTTATGAATATGGAAACCATTTAAGTTATTTGTTACAAAGTTAATTAAATTAGATGCAAAACTTATTTACATAGTATCATATTTTCCCCATATTTTCAAATTTGTGTATTTATACTTTCCATTTTTTATGTCTGTACAACTAATGGAAAACATGTTTCTTGACACATAGATAACTATTAAAATACAATTCTAAGATCATCTATCACACTGTGGGAGGAAAGAATGCATTTTTATACTGTGTCTTTAAATCCATCTTGGGATGAATTGAATCAAAAATTTTTTAAAGATTTTTTATTTTTAGAGAAAGGGGAAGGGAGGGAGAGAAGCAATGTGTGGTTGCCTCTCATGTGGCCTCCCCTGGGGACCTGGCCCACAATCCAGGCATGTACCCTGACTGGGAATTGAACTGGTGACCCTTTGGTTCACAGCCTGCACTCAGTCCACTGAGCCACACCAGCCAGGGCTAAATCAAATTTTAATGCATCTAATTAATCTGAAAAAAAATCACCAAACTTGAGTTTTTTCTTACAGATTCCCATCTTTTGGCACAAATTAAAGATTGGTTGTGGGGAGGTATAAAGGAAAAGAAGAAACTGTAGACTCAATTATCAGGACTTATCAAAATACTGAATTTGTGAGTCAGGTTCTCATTTTCCAACGGAATAAGTGAGATGTTCGCAGTACATGTCTGACTTATGGGCCTTCTTCTGTTGGACACTTGTAAAACAACTTCTTAGAGCTCCGCTGTTGAAGACAGGCCCATTTAAAAATACTCGGTCTTAAAACTTAGTTTAAACATGAGTTGAGATTTTAAAATATTTTTCCTTGTATAATAAGAATGCGACAGTTGATCTTCTTTTATTGCCTTAGATATCTGAGTCTTAACCAGAAATCATGATTTAAAACTTAAAATTTTTTTCTACCCTAGACTCAGTATTAGAAGGAAAACCAGATACTTCATAGCTGAAGTGCTAGGCTTTTATCACACTTTTTTTCTGTTTCACACAAACTAAAAAATTTGTCATTATATTGCATATCAAGTTTTAGCGAGGTCTTTTAAAAATATTTAAGATAATTTTGTAATCCTCTGTGTCTCAGTTCTTTTCAACACAAAGATTCATCTAAAAGCTATTGAAAAAGCCTAGAAGGAATAATACTGCACCCCTCCCCCTCCCCCCCATAAAATACAAAATAATTTGTTGCTTGGAGAGAATGTTCTGTAGAAATGTGAGGGTCCTTCCTATTGAGTGGAAAAGGTAGAAGTGAATGCTTTTGAGTTTATAACTTGCCAGTGAACGGGTGAGGGGGAGCTTGCATTGACGTTTGGGCACCGGAGTGCTCGACACCGGGCTTGCACTGAGCCAGGTCGGGCTTGCACTGAGCCAGGTCGGGCTTGCACTGAGCCAGGTCGTTCTCCACTTTTCAGACACACAGTTGCAAGTGCAGGCTCTTGGGCCGGATTTCCTAGATTCAAAGGGGTCTGCCACTTCAAAGCTGTGTGACATTAGATTGATTACTCAATGTCCTTGTCTGTGAAATAGGGAAAATAATAGTATTGTTATTTCCCCATAAGGTAATTACTCATTTAAATATTTAAAGCAATAAAGTGCTCAGTACAAGATTAATATTTGCTATCATTACCACAGCCACCACTTTCTGTGCATGGCATTGAAATTTCATTCAGGTAGCTTTTCATAATATCCTGCAACATAGTATAAGTGAAAAAAATGTTAAGCAACATTATATGGAAATTACAATAACCATAGGATGATCATCCATAAATACCTATAAGTAGGTATGAATTATTTCCAGCAGGCATTTGTGGAGAGTAGCTGGGTTGGAGGTCTCGGGAATTATGGTGAAGGGAGAAGTGCATTAACATTTCAGCGCTGGCCCCATTCATTTATGGATCACATAAATTCCAGGAGTCCAATACTCGCCGATTTCTACCCTCCCGAAGGCCAAGCGTGGGGCCTGACATAGAAATGATAGTCTACTCCTGAGGAAGAGTGGCTGCTGTTCCGACACTGATGTACTGAGACCAGTTGCCATTTCGGGATCCCGGTACAGCCCACATCCTTGCAGAGACGTGAGGAGTGTCTGAGCTGCCAGCTTCAGTGGAGCAGAGGTCCTCTTGAGGGAGCTTTCCAAAGCTGTTCGAACCACAATGCCACCCTTAACAGCTGTCAGTGTAAACTCGCTGATTTGTATGGTTGGTGTGTTTCCCTGGGACCCTGGTGTACTGTTGTAATGGTATTTTGCTGAATGGTGAAAAATGGACATTAATTTGGACATTTTATTTTTTGTTGCTATTGGTATTATTGAGTAGGAGATTGTTTCCCCTTTCTAGGAGGGAAATACTTCACATTCCAAGGCCTTGATCTGTGTGCGTCGTGGCTGCATTTTCCAGAGGGTAGTCATTTTTACTCGTTTCTCAGAGCTGTTGACGACAAACCTGTGATTTTCCTCCACAGTTTAACTGCTGGCAGGGAACCTGGCTTGGAGTGCCACATCTCGGTGTGACTGCTGGTATGCTGGGAAGAACCAGGCTCAGTGTGTCTGAAACCCTGGAAAAATAACTGATTAGGAAAATAGGACCAAGGCTAGAAACCAGAATGTCTGTTGTAAAGCGAGCTACTGTTTATGCTTTTTTCTGCTAGCTCACGTTACATCGTACTGTATTGTATTAAGAGAATATTTATGTTGAGTGTTCAGCAAGCTAACAGGCACATGTATATAATCTTAATTCTTTAGTTGTCCATCCTGGGCTGTGCTCTAAGAGTGTGACCTTCCTCTGCTTCTTTCTTTCATGTGCTCTAAACGGGAGATTGTTTACTTACCCTGTTCTGAGTTGTCCTTTCCTATCTCTGCTGCCTCCCGGGAATAGTTGCCACTGTTACATGTCAGCTTTGTCTTAATGGGCAAAATCAGTAATTCCAATGAAATTGCTTTAATGAGGGTTTCCCTTCATGTACTGTATCACCATAGGGGCTCTCTGGCTTTTTCTAATGGATCTTGTAGGTGTGGTCAGTTTCTAAAGAAAAACCTTGAGACCCCAACTTCATCTTCAACATTGGCACAAAAGGCTCATGAACCAGGCTCTGGGGTCTGGGGAGAAATGCCCAGGGAACGTTGGTCCTTCTTTGTTGCAGCTTCTCAACTCTCTTGCCTAGAATTGCAGAGGAGATCCTTGAGAATGATCTTTGAGACCTAACAGGTTTTACTTATGGAGGGAGAGGTTCAAAAGGTAAACTCTTGTACATTCAGATTCCTTTTCTTCTTGGTTTGATTGCTGTTCCATCACTGTGGTATATTTAAGTTTTCCCATGAACAAAAGAGTAAATAACTTCATTGTTAAGCCTCATTTAAGGAAATTGCTCTCAGTTAAAATTTGAAATTATGTTTATTGATCAGGTGTATATAGTTGCTCCTGTTCAATGTCAGAAAAGTCTTTTTAAAAGAGTTGATCATATACTACTGCTTCTAACTTAGCATTTTAAAAATTATAAGGACCAAACATTATCTAATTCAGCGACTCCAGGGTTACTATGTAGTGCGGTCATCACATCACTACAGTTGATGTGATAGATGACTTTTTAAATTTATATTTAAAGTAGGGAGTGAAGCAGACTAGCAAATACAGTATAGTAAACAATCTTAAAATAGCAATCTTTCATTTGAATTACGCTTAGTGTATGAAGTCTTGGTTCTGAAAGCTTAGGTGAGAAAGCTTATCTTTTCAAGCTTATTTCAAGCAGGTGTTAACTCATGCAGTAACTCAGGGCCCTGAATACTATGTGGAGATGGGCATCGGCTTCAGAGGAGAAAGGGATTCAGGCACATTTTGGTGATTCTGCAAAACAGGGTCTCATTAATGTTGTAATGCGATAGGGAAGGGGTGACTTCACCCCTTGTTGAGTACTAAGATCAGGGCTATTCCAGAAGGAGGCTAGTGTTAGGTTCGTAAGAATTCTTTTTGTCAGCAACATTAAATGTGAGGGCAGCATCTTGGCTGTGACGGAAGGTGTTCTGCTGCTGAACTGACTTGGGCCGGAGAGTGCCCTCTCCTGGCCAAGGCTGGTGCAAACACCTCAAGTCTGTTTCCCTTAGTTTAGAGCCAAAGCTTCACATTTTGTGAAGCCAGCAAGTTATGTAGAATAAATTCATTATGAAAATTCAGCTGAATTTTGGTCTTTTTACATTTTTTTTGTAAAATGGATTAAAAAGAACTCAAATGACTTCTCTACTTTTGTTAACTTGGTTTTTTCTACCATAGGTCTCAACAAATGGCAGCTATTACATCAGACAGTGACGAATCCTGCTGCTCCCTTACAGTGTCTGACAGACCACTGTGGATTCAGACTGGGAGCATTGAAGTTAACAGTGAAACGGGCAGGTCTGTCTGTGTTAAGCCCTGCCACAAAGTGAAGAGGGCACCATGTCATCACTTGGTCACTCCCCAAGTAGATTAGGCTAGCTGTGAAAGAATCCATTAGTTCTTTTTCCTTAGAGTCCATTGGTAGCTGCGTGTTCGTCATTAGGTGATCGTTTTAATGAGTGAAAATGACTTTTCATTTGCTATTACTGCTGTACTAAAAAGGCAGAGCCAGCCTCCTCCGAGACTCCTATGGTGGAACAAGTTGGGCATCAAATTATAGAATTATGTCAAATAGCAACTGAGCCTCCCTGGATGGTCACATAGTGGATTTCTTTACCTTTTCACTACCTCAGCCTTTCTTTGTCACTTTTATATCCATTACTTGAACTTCTTCTTAATAGTCATTTCTTCTTAATGTATATATAAGAATATATATAAGCATATATATTCTTAGTGATTAACCTCAAAACCATTGTCATTTATAAAACTCGGTGGCAAAAGAGTGTGGAAATGTGGCTGTAACCTATTTAAGCACATTTATGAAAACCTTGCGTAGTGCCTAAAAGGCTTATTTTGGGCTCTTTTACAGGTGGAAAGGTTTAGGGATTCTGTTGTGCTGCTTTTGAACTTGTGATTCTTTTTGCTTCCCCAAATCAAGGCTATTTAACCCTCTGGTGTTTGCAGCTAGTGAAGATCTGTAATTGGGCTGGATCATTGCGTGCGAGCTGTAATTTGCAACCTGGGTCAGAATGGCACATTTTGGATCAGAGGTTGAGGCTGGGATATTTTGGATTCTTAACCGTGTAGGGCTGGCAGCTCCCCTCACAATGATCTCTTGAGGGAATAGTGTCTTCTCAGTTTTCTGCACCTCTCATATGAGTAGTACGATGTTTCAATCCTTGGCTTTCCTGCCAACTTGAGTAGGCCTCTCTCAGATTGAAGCCAGATATTGACAGCCATAAATAGAAGGAAATGGAAATGTACATGGGACTGGCTAGTTGCTATTTTTCTCCTTCAGTTTATAAAGTGAGATATTTATTACCAAAGTTCTGAGTCTAAATTTTAGTTTAATAGCTTTAGAAAAGAAAAACTTTCTTAGCTGAATGTCAGATTTTAAAAGTGTTAGTCATTCTGGTCCTTCAGAAGCCAAGACTACACTCCCCTTCCACTCTGATGTGCTGCATTATGGCTAGAATTAATTTCCATTGCCTGAGAAGGAATGCGATAGAATACCACGTGAAATGTGTGTATAGGCCTCGATCCAGTAAGTGAATGAGGCACGTGAGCAGTTGGAAGTAAACTCAGAAAGAGTTCCGGTAAAGGAAAGATGCCTATTTCGGATACTGGGAAGGTTGGGGATGGCTTTTCTTTTTTCCGTTTTGCATTCTGTATTTGTTTTGTCTGTTACTCCACTGAAAATGCCCTATCTTTGGTTTAAAAATACATCTGACCAAAAAAAACCCTCACTGTTGTTCTCTTTATTGGATCACCTCTTTTCAATATTCAAATACTTATTGATACTTGGGTTCCATGGGATTGTAGAGGGTTTCAATGGGGTTCTTGCTACTTTTTGGTAATAAAGGGAGGTCAGAACAGTACGCACTCATTTATGCCATTTGGCAGTAATTTTCATAAGCCTTGTCCTTTCTAAATGTTCCGTTCAGAGTCCTTTTTGTAGGAGGTCCGTTTCAGAGTGCCTCTGCTGATGTTTGCTTATTCAACAAGGAAGGCTGTGCTCAGCCCAACCGGCGTGCAGAAGTTGTCTTCCAGCGGCAGAACGGGGCTCGTGATGCGCTCGCTGTGTCTTCCTCTGGGGAGGCAACTTCCCACCCTCCTCTTTTTTGCTCTTTGCACATGTGCAGTGTGATCTGCGGCTAGCCGATTTTTATGTAGCCAGGTTTTGTATGTAAATTTGCTTTTTAAGCCTACCTGTGTAGCCTGTGCTAAAGGAAGGCTGCTGGAACTTCCTAGCAGTCCACAGCAGCTAAGCTGACTCCCAAAGCTTAGTCTTGTGACCTGTGAAATGGTAGTAGAAAGAACAAAGCTGAAATTCCCTTCATGAGAAATGTTCAAGTACAGATTGATTATGTGAAGATGACAATTTTGTGTTGAAATTTGTCCAGAATACTTCAGAAAAAAATTATTGCTTCTGCTGGTTTAGAGTTGGCAGTAAGTGGTTTAAAAAAAGTCATAAAGTTTAACTGATTTAAAAGAAATCAGGTGTTATCCCACAATCTATACAGGACTTAATTTAAACAAGGGCATCACTTTTCTCATAGAATTACTTGTGCTTAACTTCCTTTTCCTCTGTTGCAGCACAGAGACATTAGCAGGCCGCCTGGCTCACAGACCTGTCCCGCAGCGACACGGAGGACACCAGAGCACCAGCACGGAGTGAAATGGGGACTGACTCTTACAGCTGCACTAAGAAGTGAAATGTTCAGGCAGTGGTCAAAACCCACAGTCTCTCCAGGGGCACCTGCAAATTGTGCTATGTTAAACCGAAGAAAAGGTATTAGGGGAATATTTTCTAAAATATAAACTATTGCAATAAATTATGCATGAGATGAGAAAAGTGATGTGAAATACGAAAAGAACTCATTTGAATTTTATGTGTGAAGAATCACTGACTGTCTTCTTCTGATTATGAAGTTCTTCTCAGAATAGTTCGGACAGGCATAAAAGGCATGGGATGATGGCAGAGGTGTTGAATTCTCTCCCAAACTAAAACCCTGTGCTCTCTCCAAGGTTTGTGTTCCTCAGTTCAGATAAGAGCAAAGGCGTTTCCGAACGGCCCGCCTGGGACGCCCGTGCTCCCCTCAGGGTGCCCAGTGGAGACAGCAGGGAAGGTTTGACTTGGTACTGAAAGGATGGCCCCTCACCCTGACAATTTGGATCTTTTCTTTGTTCGATAAAGCAGGGCTGCATTACCTTGAATATATGTTTGCTTGTTAGAACATATTAAGGTGTATTTATTTGACACCAGTATTTTAACATTTTGTGCACATTTTCATAATTACATACTTTTAAATTCTGAGTCAAAGTAGATCGGCTAGTGTTGATCTTGGAGTGAAAATGTATACTCTGAGAGCTAGTTTTTAAATCTGAGCTGGAAAGGCTTTTATTTTTCCTACCATTACTAATTTTATCTAGATCAGAAATGGTGACAGTTCTGAATTCTGATGTGGCCCTCTCTCCACAGAGAGCCCCCCTTCCACCTCAGTGCAAGGATCCCTTACAGGTGCCAGGGGGCCCGGCCTGGGGCCTCGGCAGCAGGAGCAGACCTGTGCGGCCCGCGGCGGGCTTTCCAGGAACGGGGCATGCCGGTATGGAGACTGTGATGTTTTTATCTCTGGAAACTACATATTTAAAAAAATTTTTTATTGAGTGGAGAAAACAATGAGAAACCAGATTGACCTGTTAGTACTACATTTTTAAGGCATTTTATATTTGATGGTGCCGTACTTTTAATAATAATAAAACAAGTTTTTTAGTGGCAATACTTGATTTATTTTTTAAACCAGAAAAATAATCCTTATTGATTACTTAATACAAAAAAGGGGGAAAATGCCAAAAAACAAATCATTTGAAGCTACGTAATAGATAACTGAGCATTGGGCTCAAACGTTCAAACTTTCCATCCTCTCACTGGACACGTTGGGAATCATTTGGCTCCGCACTCAGGCTCAGTAACAGGTCTGGGTGGGAGTTTCAGAACATGTAACATACCTGACCACCGATTTGTTTTACAAATCAAGAGGAAAAGGTAGGCAGTCTTGCTCCTGTGAGTTTAATGCAAATCCTAATTACACTGTAAGTCATTACAAGTTTTGATGGCTTTCTAAAATTGTCTTTTTGGGAAAGCATTTATCACGAAGTCAGCAAGCACACCTGTGAGGAAGCCGGCGGAGGAACCCCACCAGCAGGGGGTCGGAGGCGTGCAGGTCCTTCCCCGGTGCTGAGGGCGCCGCCCCCCACGGCCTGGGTCAGCGGGGCAGGCCTGGCCGTCCCGTCCCCCGGCGGTGTTAACCCCCGGCACCTTCAGGTTCCCTTCTCACCAGACGCCCCAGTCAGGGTGACTGTCAGGAGTTTCAGTTAAGCTTTCTAGTTATTTGTTCCAAGTGATGGGAGTGACCAAGGAGTAAGATAAAGGCAAAAGAATTGAGATCAGGTTTTAAATACCTAATGTTTCTCATGACAAATTCTCAAGGGTGTTTTGTTATAAACCAGATTTTCATTTTTTAAAAAATGAAACAGTGGTATTTAAAATCTAGATATACCATGTTGCTATTCCACTTTCATTGCTTTAGTTGCTTAATATTTAAGCTTTGCTTCGTGCTACCTTTGTCTGTATTTCAAATCTTCAGAAGCCTATTTCATTTTGTAGACTTGAATGACAAAAATCGTTTCTCATCTATAAAGTATGCTGAGACACAAATGTTAAAGAATGTGGTGTAACATTTATCCAATAAAGTCTTGATATTTTTAAAAATTTAGTTACCTAAAGATTGTTTACGTTTTAGGAGTTAGGTTTTAAAGGTTATTTTTTTTTTTAACTGTTAAAATCCAACCACTGGCTGTCCTTTGGAGGGCTGTTTTAAGTGGCATTGCTTCCTTCGCAGAGCCTGTAGGCCCTCAGTCACTAAGGCTGGCGGGAGGCTGGGTCATGAGACCCTGTGCACAAACAGGACTGCTTTCTCGTCGAAACAGCGCGCTCTTCAGGGTGTAAACCAGCTTCTACTGGTGGGGGTTTTTGTTTGAATTTTAAGGAGTCCCAGCTTATGGATAAATGGTTGCTTCTTTAAAAGCCCAGCATATGAAAGGGAGGGGGGCAAGTATTTGACCAGAAATACTCAGTTGTTAGGAAAAAATTAGCCTCTTAAAACCTACCAGACAGCTGAGGTTTTTTAGTACTGATCCAAAGACTCAGGCCAGTCAGTGGTGGTGTCCCCCCGCCGCCCCCATTTGTGTAAAGCAATCCTTTGGAAGTCTGCCTGCTGTTCCAGAGTGTACGTGGAGTCCTTAACGATCAGCCTCCCATTTCAGCCTATATGAATGAGTGGAAAAAGGAGGCCACTGGAATCGGGCTCCGGTAATATTTCTTCCTCAGGTTTCCCACTGTTGATAAAGGGAGGCAGAGAGGACCAGGGAGGTAAAGAGCCGGAGCTCCTTATCTTTAGGCCCAGATGAGACTGTCCCTCTCATCCCCCAGTAGCTGATGGTGTCCCAGACGTGTGCCAGTGTGTGTATAGACACGACTCCTCCATGATACAGGGAATGAGGGATCAAACCCTTGGACACACTTACGGTCTTTCTGGTGCCCTCTTCAGATAAGGAGACTCGGATTCCTGCCCTGGAGTCACCCATGGACTGCGCCAGCACCTCCCTGGGCGAGGTGGGGCTGTCACCACAAATACGCACTGCGGGCAGGGACTGTTTTGCTGCTTTTATATCTGAGGTCATTTCTCCTCTTCAGTGATGACGCTTCCCTTAGTGCTTTGAATAGAGCATAGTGTTTTTTAAGCATACTTCTCTACTGATGAGGGTCCTGCTCAATCTCTGCTCGCAAAATTTCATGGCCTAACAACTCCTTTGCTTGGATTTCAGTAAGGTGACGAATCTGGGATGAAAGAAGGTTCAAGAATACTGTGCCAGAGGAAGGAAGTGACTAGGTCATTGACTGTAAGAGTTAAGAATGCTTTGGGGATTAGCTCCTTCCTCAGTCCCCTGTGAGGCTTGGGAGTAGAAGCCTCAGGAGGGAAGGTGAGTCGGTGATGTATTAAGAGGAGGATGCTTCTATGCGAATAACTGCGTTAGTCTAAGGCAGAGACACGGGCTCTTATCTCAGTTCTGGCAGTGTGACCTTCCCGGCAGAAGAATCATGTGCAGGCAGCACAGGCCAAAATGGGGTGTGGAAAAGAGGGGTCTCACTCAACAAGCCCTTCGGTTCCTACTTAGCCAAGACCCAAAACACGGGAGACGGGGATTTTGCTATCCCCCTTGAGGGAAATCTTGGATCATCTCACGTTTCTGAATTCTCTCTCAAGCTCAGGCCCTACCTCCTGTGGATCCCGAGTCTCCCGCAGAAGCCTGTGCTCTGAAGAAGGCACCGTGTCCCATGGGGCGAGGTAGAGGGGTCCTGAGGTGTCACGGCCCAGAAGAGCCCGGCCAGGGCCTCGGTAGACACAAAACCAGCTCACAGGGGACGGTGGTGGTGGGGTCCTCACACATGTCAACGCAGCTGCTTTACCGTCTGGGGAAGTGGTGGCCCAGAAAAGCTGTCGTAGACGAGCGGAGGCCGTAAGGGCAGAATCCAGTCAAAATGCCACACAGCCCTGGGAAATCATCAGGCCTTTCCTTCCAGGTAGAAGCGGCAAACAGGACATCCTATTCTGGGGGCCATCAAAGTCTCCCTACAAAACAGTCTCGTGTATTCGAGACCCGGCGTCGGAGTCAGCCCACCGCAGCCTCCGTCCTCTCAGACGTACACAGCCCCTCAGCGCACTCCATTCCCTGGCCCCCCCGAGGACTCGTCTCCAGTGTGCCTGAAGACGTGTACACTTGCGGCTTTCTGTGTGCGGGGCCTTCGAGAGCCCCTGCGCACAGAGGTGGCTGCCTGGTGAGTGCAGGTGGGGTGTCTGATCACCCCATCAGTCCAGCACAGAGGGACAGTGAGGGTACAGGAACTTCAGACCCAGCACCTCACAGCTGGGACTAAGTTTCCCGATCGGCCTGTGGGTGGTTTCCCTTCACGTGTGATTCTTCATTGCTTAGGAGCCCCGTGCCTGATGGGTTCCCGCCCGAGTGGGCCATGTTTTTCAACAAGCCAGACACTAGTAGCTGGGACTGACTCGCAGCCACAGGCCGTTAGCAGCGGGCCTCCTTGGCAGAGGGGCAGCAAGCCCTGCTTCAGCGGAGTGGGAAACGTGAGCTTCCAGTGTCCCCTTGAGTGAAGGGAACAGGAAGGTAGGGAGTCCTGTTCTGGTTCTGGCTGATGGACTGTCACGTCTGTGTGATGGAGCTTATTCCTCGCTGGCAGATCTCGGAGGGTGGGAAAAGTAGAAGAAAACTGAATGGTTTAAACGTTTGTAAAGGTACACTAGTATAGCAAATCTTACGTACTTACCCCTCGCTTCAACAAGTACCACTTAAAGAGTCAGGAAGATTGAAATTTTTGATGCTTTGAAATACGAGGGCAGCCTCACTAATCTGGAAGCAGTTTTGATGCTCTGGGGGTTTTAGCCACACCCCTTGGGCTGGCTGCTAGCCAGGAATCCTTTCTCACTCCCGGGAGCATGAGTGGACTCGGTGGAGTGTGGGCTCAGGGCAGCTCTCCGCAGGACACAGGAAGTGTCCTCGATCACCTCCTTTCCCTGTACAGCTTTAACTGCAGTTCCCGGAAGGAACAGATTTTCCAGCCACTCCTAGTACGACGTGCATGTACTTCCTTTTTTAAAGGAAACCCATGTGGCGGAAGGACCGAGTCTGACTAGCGCAGTGTGGAGGGGGGCAGGCTGAACGGGACACATCACTGAGGCTGACCCAAGGAGGTGTTTCTAAGGGGGGAGCGGGTACCAAACACACAGTAAGCCCCGACAGGAGCGTTCCAGTTCAACGCCTGAAGGAGAGAGGGAGGGAGGAGGCTGGAGGCTGGGCGGTGAGAGGAAGTGGTCGCGGAGAGCACGTGAACGGCAGTCATCCGCGAGACTGAGCTCCTGCAGCTCCGGCCTCCCCCGCCTTGTCTCAGAGGGGCTGAAGGTAACGACGGAGTGGAGACAGGGGCTTAACTCAGTGGCTTCTCCTGTCCTGTGCAGTGTCTCGGATGTGCACCTGGTCTTGGAGGGCTACTGGACCTTTCCCTTCAGAGACCTTTCCCAGAGAGAGAAAAGCTATCATTAACTTGCACGGCTGTTTCCATTTTCCTCTGTCTCCTGTCCAAGCCTTCCCTTCAACATCCCAGGTTTTGCTAAAGCAGTTTGTGAAAGACAGGATTTGCACGTTTGCTTAGCTCTGGGCATCAGACAACCTTGGCAAATCCTTTTACAGTCAGGTTTACATTGCACACCTGCTGCCTGCCTCCCATCGCAGGACTCTATTCAGACAGTAACATGCACCTGCTTTCTTCCTCAGTCTGGAACCCAGCGTGACGCTGTGTGAGGCGTGTCTCAGCAGTGGGCCAGAGGCCGGCTCCGAGACCTGGGGGGCACCGGAGACTGTCTCCAGGCCTAGCAGTGTTTCCTCAAGTGGTTCCCTACCACCTTCCACTACACAAGATGTTGCTGGAAATATGCCTGTTACTTATGGACTAAGCAAACATTTGTGCCTTGACTATACCTGAGCAACTCTGAGGTCGAAGTGTGAGGTCCTGTCCTTGTACTGAAGCTCAGACGCAGGCCCGGCTGCAGTGTTCGGGTCATTAGCTGGTAGGTCCGGCCACTCCGCAGCCTCCACATCCCCGCCTGGTGCGGGGAGCCTCTCTTCCCATCGGCACAGTGACTTGTGTGGCGGTAGGGTATGGGGGCTGAGTCTCGGGGCACGAGGACAGAAAAACCCCAGCTGCGCTGCTTCTGATGGAAGGGGGAAACCCATGAAAAATCAGTTCTTAGAAAAGAGGCTGGATTTGAAGAACAGAATTTAACCATGGCTCGGATCCATGATGTGCATCTGCACAGAAAAACCACCGCTGGCCATGACCTTGCTGTGGTAATAGTCCCAATCCCCTGGGCGGGCTTCAGGCCAAGGCTCCAGGGAGTGGGAAAGCCGCGCATGTGAGAGGGAGAGGTGGCTAAGGGACAGTGGACACGGGGAGAGTACAAGGTGCAGTGCAAATGCGGGAGAAGGTGGGAAGCTGAAACCAGAGGACAAGCTGGGGATTTCTGAAAGCCTCCAGACAAATCCTTGCAAGTATCCAAGATGCAAACATGAAAATGAAAAGACCAGAAAAGACCTGGTTGGGTAGTTCAGTCGGTTAGGGCTTCGTCCCAATAAAAGGTTGTGGGTTGGATCCCTGGTCAGGGCACATACAAGAATCAACCAATGGGCGCACACATAAGCAGGGTAACAAACCAATGTTCTCTCACTTACAAAACCCACAGAAACCAGGTTCAATGTTCAGCATCCGAGCACATTCTACATGGCTACACACAATGGGCTCACGTGACTCTTTATAGGGTCCACTTGAGAAATCCTAGCTGAACCGTCCAAAGTGGCCAGAACAGCACACCTACTGGAACGACCTCTACCGAGGAGAGGTAACCGGAACCCCGAGCAAGGTGTGAGGCTGTTCTGAGCAGTCCCCGGAGCCACAGCTCGATCGCTGGCCCTGACTCGGCGACGACAGCAGGGCTGCCTTTCACTGCTCTCCACCCCGTTCTTCGGAAGGTGAAAGTAGCATGTAAACTTCTAAGCTGACATTTGAATCACTTGCTGATCTGAAAATTTTGAGAAAACTAGTTTCTACTTATCTTGAAATAACAAGTAGTAGCCAAGGACACATCTGAAAACACAGGGGCTAAAAAAAGCATGGAACCGAAGACTTTTGGATAGCTGTGGCTCACACTGGGACTTCCGGAGGAACGTACTCTCATACCAGTTTACTAAGTTTCCAGGGAGCAGCAGGGCTGGTGCTGTTTCGAATATTAACAGGGTCCTTGCCTTCTAGGAGCTCCTGGTCTACTCACAGAGACAGACAGGAAAGAGTCATATTACAAAAAAAACAACAGCCTGTCCCCCTCCCCCCCCAAAACTGTCTTTGAGTCTTCAGAAATATCCTAGAAGGAAATCCAAAATTATTTTGATCCACTGTAATATCACTGGGATAAGACTATATACAATGTCACACTGTGATTACCTTCAAAGTAAACTTGGGCATACTTTTTTGGAGAAAGGCGTCACAGAACTTGAAATCGTACATCTCAGCCACAGTAGGCAAACACAGGCCACCTTCCTCCTTTACACCAACACCTGCTTTTCAACTGCTTCAAGGTTTATGTATTGTCACATGTTCAAAAGGTCTGAATCTCCACCTTTTCTTCCAGATTTCGGAAGCAGAGAAGTAGCAGTGGTAGATAAAAACTTCTTGGCTTAAGTCAAGTCACACCTACTTGTAAGAATCCATTTCTTTCCAGGCGCCTTACATGGCCCACTCACTGGAAGAAGTGAACGTGGGCCTTGCTCGGCATCCTGTAAGATTTCAGGGGGGTGGTGGGGGAGGGCGGGGGAGGGGAGGAGAGCAGAGGGGGCCTGAGAAGCAACGCTCTTCCACCCCGCAGGATTGCTAGCACCTTAAGGACAGGTCCTTCCACACACACAAGTGCATCTCCTGTTCCTTGGAGCTCAGCCTTTCCGGAATCCCAGTCCCAACCTTTGCTTGGTGGCAGCCATTGAACTCAAGTCATAATCTAACCATCGGTTCTCAAAATTTAGCCCATTTCATAATATATTCATAGTACTACTAAGGGATTATTTGCATTTTCACTCATCCTGTCATCAGTATGCAGAATTTTTCAGACTGCATGACATATTGTGACAAACAGTACAGATGCCGACATGAGAATCTATCAAGCCTCACATTTAAAAGATTCGCAAAAATGTAAAATGTCACTCTTACTAAAATGTGCTTTTTTTTGCTTTGGATATTTTTCTAAAAATATTTATATTAACTTGAAATACATTTCTTTTAAAGGAATTAACTAAATAAGTATTTTCTCAGCTTAAATTTAAGGTGGTAAGTAGCAACAGCTATAATGCACATGAGCCTAAACGCTCTGTAAATGCCAGTGGGACCCGGCCCCGAGACCGCACACTCCGAGGACCATGCGCTCAGAGGACCGCTCTGGTCGCGCCCGGCTGCTCAAGGGTCACTCACTCACCACCAACGGCTGGCCCCACAGCTTCCACCCGAGGTTCCTGCACGGCATGTGGGACTTCTCACATCTTTTTGGGAAAATTAGATGTCAGACATACCATAAAGATAGCAAGCCAACATTAATCACGTTCTTTCTCCTCCCCTAGTAAATTCTATGGAGAACTTACCTCGATCTGGGAGACAAGCTCAGCAAATCAGAGGCAACACTGCGCATCACCCCCGCTATCACACAGCAAAGCAGACTAAGGGGCTCTGACCAGCAGCTCACAGAACCGGCGCAACCTGAGCGCAGGGGGGGGACTGTGTGCTACACTCACAGGGTCGTGCACACACCCCACTTCTGAGAGGAAACCTGCAGTCACTGCCCTTTGACCTCAAACCAGAACAGCTGAAAGCTTCTCACCAGCATCGGCTAATGAACACAAATGACAACAAACGCCCTCTGAAACCTCTGGGTTAGTGCAATCTAAAAAGCAACGGTGCGGGGCCCTGGCCGGGTAGTTCCGGTGGTTAGAGCGTGGGCCCACCGCGCTAAGGTTGTGGGCTCGACCTCTGACACACACAAGAATCAAGAAACGAATGCACAAATAAGCTGGACGACAAAAATCAATGTAAAAAAATAAATTAAAAAAACACGTTACAAAAAAGGCTTTGTTCTGGGATTCACATACCACCACTCCTAAATGAAGCTATTTTAGGTTGGAATTATTAAGCTAGAGGCTTGGTCAAAATAAAAATGACTTCACAAGTCTCTGCGCAGACCTGGAGAGGCCAAAAGCTTGTGAGGTGGTTTCTGAATCCCGGCACATGGCGGAACGGTCAACTCCTCAAGGCCATCTTCACGGTGGTGACTCAGGCTTGGGGCAGATTTGTGTACCCTGGTGGCACTCAGCAGCGCTGCCCGCCCAGAGCCGGGGAAGCCTTCCTCTTGGCTGTTGTTAGGGGGACAAAGTGCACAACCCAGCTCAGACCATCACAGAAAGTGTTTATTACCACAGAGTGAATCAGGAGCCCATGCGCAGCAGCCCGCCCGGGCGGCGCGCGTGATCGGGGAGCGGGGGCTGCGGGCAGGACCCCATCAGCCCCGTGCGCGCAGTCTCCGGCCAGCAGGTCTGCTCAGTCCAGGAGAGACCGTGTCTGGGCTTGCACGATGGCGAGGTTCGGGAGGTCAGCCTTGACAGGCTTCACCCCGACGCAACAAAGGCCAGCCAGAACCCAGGACGGCAGCTGTGCAGACACCAGTTAAAACGGAAATCAAATGAGGCTCATCACACAAGGAAGTGCAGCAGCTCTCCCTGATCGGGACGGGGAGAGGGAGCCTATCTCTGAGATAAGATGCTTTTAGAAGGTAAACTCGGCAGCTACCAGCAAGCCGCACGCAACGTACTAGCGGGCTTTAAAAGCTGTTATCTTTGTTATCTGTTATTATTTGGATTTTGAACAAAATTGATGGAGTAGGAGCCAGTAGAGGAATCCTGTTTGATCTGGAAATTTTCTGTGGAGAGTCCAAAAGGTCGGAGAACCAAGTTCCCAAGGTCTTTTAGTTTACCTGCAAGGTAAAAGCAGAAACTCAAATAAATACAGGGAATGGACAGAAGCATGTCTTCCTATCTGATTACAAAATACAGAGCAACTCGTCGTGGTTACAGAAGCTCCGGCTTTTAAACTGGTGACACCAGTGTCTCTGCTTCCCCTCGAGAGTGCAGTCACTTCACGGCTGTCCAACCCGGAGCCCGGGCTTGCGCAGATGAGTGTGAGGGGGCCTGGCTGGCTCCCAGGAGAGCAGGGCTTCCTGTCCAAACTGCAGACCCACCGAAGGACACAGGGTTTGGGGTGAGTGGTGGCCAGACCACCTGCTGCTCCCCGGGGGACAAAGGCACCCTGCCAAAGCCCGGCTGCCTGGCAGCGAGGACAGAGGTCCCTCCGTGTCTGTTCCCTGTGACACAGCAGCAACCACCTGCTGACTCTAATTCCGCTCAGCAGCAGGTGATCTGGCCACCACTCATCCCAGAGCCTGTGTCCTTCCATGGGTCTACTTCCTATTTTTTTTCTGCTGCAGCCACAGCTTAAGGAGGGAAAGATAAAACTCCCAGGGACATGCCTGCTTCTGCCCAGCAGGGAGCTCTCAGGGCAGAGCTGCTGACCGCCAGCCACGCCTCGCCACTGCACGGCCGTGGCTTCACCCTGCTCTGCTTTCGGCTCCCGCACCGTCACACCTCCCAACAGTGGTGGACAAACTCGGTGTGCGCATCAGAAACACCCAGGGGTCACAACACAGTGCTGGGCGCTCCTCCCCATTTCTGGCTCAGTGGGCTGGAAATATGTTTTTTTGGACAAGCTCTCGAGTGAGGCTGGTCTGGGCACTGTATTTTGAGAAGCAGCTTCGAAAGATAATTTCCTTTGTCGCTGAGTGGGATCTTGATCAGAAGGCTGGCATTAAAAACTACCTGAAAACAGCCATTTCTAGTGACGAGAGGGACAGGGCTCCCTGGGAGGAGCGTCCCTCTGAAGGTGACAGGAAAGGAAGCCCGAGTTCCTTCCAGAGAAAGCACACGGCTCGGTCTTCTCCCCCACAGCCCGACACACCGGGGCGGCCGGAGATCCAGGAAGAACCACCAACTCGCACAGGCTCTTAGTAATTCCACTCGTTTGAGGATTTCATGGCTCCGCCAGGACACAGGATAAAACAATTTGCAAATGATGGTGACGAAAGTCTCATCCCACAACCCTGTCTGTTTGTAATCCAGACTTGTTCAGAGACCCATGTCAGCTCCAGCGCCTGGTCTCCCGCGGGGCTGCCCAGTGGTCAGCCCCCTCTCCCCCTCCTGTGGCCAGAGCCTCCCCCCAGGGGGGGTGCGCCTTCCCCTACCCAGCTCTCCTGAAAATGTCCCAACAGTTTTCCTTTGAAATGTTTTACTATCTATTTACCTGTCTATCTTCATTGTAAATGACATACATTTCAATTTATATAGGTAAAATACTTCTTGTTTTCGAATGGTTTCATATACAATTTAAGAAATATTTTTGACTTTGGACAGGGGAAGGGAGGGAGGAGAGGGAGAGATGCATTAGTGTGAGGGGGAAACGTGGACCAGCTGCCTTCTGTATGCGCCCCACCTGGGGACTGAACCCGCAACTCAGGCATGCACCTCGACCGGGAATCAAACCAGAGACCTTTCAGTTTGTGGAACAATGCCCAACCAACTGAGCCACAGCGGCCAGGGCTCATACACAATTTTTTAAAAACAAAGATTATTTTAAAAAATGTGAAGATTGCTAGATGAGCGCAAAGACCAGTAATGGCATCAATCACCAGGAGCACCAGCTGCTCAAAAGAACCCGAGTCTCCTGAGGTGCTCTGTCCAGGGCACCTGTTCGAAGCCCATCATCACATCCACCACACACACCCCTCCGGTCCTTTCAAACTTGATATTCCCTGGCTCTCAGGGCCATGGGGCTAATCTTCCCAAAGAAAAAGACAAACACAAACACTCAGCCACTGACTGCTGTCCTCAGATCTGAGGCCAGCGTGGCCGTGCTGTGCTCACAAGGCCAGCAGCACTGAGGCTGCCAGCCCCCGGTCCCCACTCCTGCTGGTATTCCTAAGGGACGGGCCAGGAAGGGAGGGGCAAGCGTGCGCTGCCCAAGGGGGGGCGGGGCACAGGCCTTCTTTCTAACAAAAAGGAAGTGAAGTTACAGAGAGAAAGGAAAGAGCAAGTCAAAGATCATGGAACAAACCTAAATAAAAGCTCATTTTATTAAATAATCACATAATTTCGTAAACTGACAAAAGACACCAAGCAGTTTTTTAAACTTTTAACCGCCAGTCCACCAGCAGAAGCCATCATTTCCACAGAAACAAGCACTAAACATCATGTGTCCACTGCGAAAAGCTTGCTCCTCTTCTCAGGAAGTGACGTGGTCCTGCACTCAGAGCGACTGCCCTCGCAGACCCCACGGCCCGGGAACCACGGCCGCACCATCCACAACAGGGAGGGAAGGGAGGCAGAAAGCTCATGTGGGGCGGAGATCCCTGTGGGGAGTGGCTCCTGCCCCCCAGGCTCTCCTACATGGGCAACACCCAGACGCAATACTTTACTCCCAGTTCTTGTATTCAGAGAATGAAAGAGCCTAGCTATTCACAGTCTTACTGTATAACAATGAACTGACATGTTACTTACCAAGCAACTGAAGTTGTTTACGTCTGATGGGAGATTTCATTACAGAAGCAACTGACAGAATGAATTCAACGTGCACATTTCACAGGAAGAGAACACTATATGTAAAACCCAAAGCCACGAGACAGGAAGTCTCGGCTCATCAGAATTTACAGCGACAGGGACAGATGGAAGTTCTGGTTCCAGCTGGAGCTGACAACGCAGTAGCATTCAGCCCGCACCCACCCCTTATGGCTTCCTACTGGCTCAGAAACAGCGACAGTGCCGGAGACCAGTGCCCAGGTGTCCGCCCCACGCCCACGGTGGTCTTCACGAAGTAGCTCTTTCAGCAGGGAGTCCAGCTCAGCTAAATGCAAATACTTATTCTTTTGTGTGTGGCTAAAATAAAGCGTCATAGTTAGAATAGGAGAGAAAATGCTCTTTTTACTCTTTGACAAAAGAGTACCTCCAAAATAATTTTTCTGCTCAAACACTGAGTAAAGTTTAATTAAATAAGTAAATTAGGGCAAGAGCCTTTTGGGGAAAAAACTGGGGAAGGCTCCAGAAGCTGTGCAAGTCTGGAGCGGCTCTCCTTGCGGTCCGCGTCCAGCCAGCAGAGTTGGGGGCTGCGGACTGTCCAGGTGCGTGGCCTCCCCGCAGCCAACTCCGCTGTCAGAGCAAAGGGCTGGGAAATTTGTCCTCGTTCTCCAGACACCGATGCCCTGAGGTCACAAATGGCCAGGCTCAATTTACTGTACATAATTTATCCTGTAGGCCCATGTGACTACAATACAGTAAATGTAACTCACATGCAGATTTGGAAAACATCCACAAGGAAGAACCCAGAGCCGACCTTGTGCAGGGAAGTACCAGGCGGGCTTTGAGCAGAACTCTCTGGGCAGGTCTCCAGTTGGGAACCCTAACTCCCCCGAGTCAGGCAGACCGTTCACGGAGGGGCTCTCTAGCTACGCCAGCTGCCTGCTTTGGCAAGTAAGAGAACCGACTAAAACTTGGATCAAAAGAATCCATCTGCCCTGCTCTCCACCCGTGGCCCTGTCCCCTCCCTGCTCACTCCTGCTCCCTGCCCCCTCCCAGAGTTGGTACATTTCCGAAACAACACTGCCCTCGAGTCCGACGTCGTCCTGGCTTGTGGGGACCGCGCCCTGATGGACTCAGAACCGACGCTGTTTACTCGGTGCAGAAACTCAGCTGTTTGCATAGCACTCATGACCTGAAACACAGTGCCGGCACCCAGGCTGGCACTGAACTGGGTTTGCATCTTGAAGGCAGGCACATTTCCCAAGAAAAATAAAATGGCAGCCTGGGTTTGAAAAGCTGACATCCTCTGCACACCACAGCGATCCTTCTGGAGCAAAAACAGCTGAGACCGCGCCAGCCCCATGGAACGGCTGCCCGTGACAGATAAAGGGCCCGGAAGCCGTTTCTGACGGTCGTGTCTGCCTCCAGTGAAGAGAAACACCGATGTCCCCACCCCCCGCGCCCGGCTACTTATGGTCGAGAGAGAGGAAGGGAAGCAAACTCACCTAACATCTCTTCCTTTAGTCTTTCGTTTCGTTCTTCGATTTGCTTAGGTAATCTCTGAGGGGAAAGAGGAGAAACGGGTTGGCAAAAAAAACTCCCAAATCTCTGAGCTTACCCTGAACTCGGAAAACACAGAACACGCATGTGGGAGTGAGACAAGGACAAGCACAGGCATGTGATGCTCCGGAGCGCACCGAGCCCCGTCTGTGGGTGAGCCACGCGAAGGCAGTTTCGTTCGGTGCTCTGCTCACTGCCCAGTCCTTGGCAACAGCGGCCCAAGAAAACCTCCACCAAAAATTTGGTGAATAAATACACACACACACACACACAACACTCTAGGGGGAAAAAAAAAACCTACCAGAAGTTTACAGTAGTGTGTGTGTATACTCTGTGTGTGTGTGTGTGTGTGTGTGTATATACACACAGTAGTATATACAATGTATACTTAGATGGTAAGATTATGGGTGGTATTTATATTTTTAGCTTTTTTGCTCATTTATATTTTTTAACTTGAAGTCTTTTCTTTATACAATCTAATTTATCAAGAAGGGTCAGATCGATAGTGGATGATCCCAAATGGTCATCCAGCTCAGTGCCGGTCCACCCTGGCATCCTGGTATCCTGACCAGGTGGCCCCTTGCTGGTGGGAGGGCGGGGGGGCTGTCTTGTGCACGACAGGATGTTGAGAGCATCCCTGGCCTCTCCCCACTGAGATGTCAGTGGTACCCTAGCCCCTACCCTCCCAGTCACGAAGATGTCTCCGGACACTGCCAAACATCCCTGGGAACCAAATCATCCCCGGCTGAGAACCACAGATCTGGCTCAGAGGCTCCTAAGGTCACTTCGCTCTGCAACTGGCCCCAAGTACTCCGAGATTCCAGTAGTAACTCAGTTATAGTAATTTAAAATAAAATTATTTATGCACGTAACTAGCATAAAAGGCTTCCTTTCACAAAAGGCTTAAAACTACTATGACAAGGATAAAAGCCAGCAAGAATTTGGCCAAGATTTTAGGTATTCCCTCTCCTCATGTCAAATCTGGTCCATCTTACCATCGTTCAGAGATATGTTAAAAGTCAAATAAAGGATTAAAACTGGTTTCAGTTGCTTGTGAATTTTAATTATCCAAACCAGGCTGTTTTGCATTACTCCAGTTCTAGACAAACGAAAGATCTGGTATTACAGAAGGATTTTGCCTCCAGTATGTGTACAAACAGAGCAAAAAACCTCAAACCATCTAGTTGTGAATGCAGAAAGGTCAGCCGACATTTCTCAGGTCTACTGGGCGGAACAGCCATTCCCTGAGATGAGTGGGAAGCCCCGCAGAGCGGGCCGGGCAGGAAACGTGAATGAGGACCGGGACTGGGGGCTGTGTGTGTGTGTGTGTGGGGGGCGGGGAGTGGCCAGCAGTGGGACTGGGGAGGCCCAGACAAATACCACCATCCAGGAGTTTGAGAAGAATCCAGTATGTCCGCATCTTTCAATGTATTTAAGAGTGAGCTCTGATTTTTATCTAGTAAACTCTTCCTGTTTTAAAGTGTTGGCGAGTGACTTCATTAAAAACAAACAATAAGTTGGCTGAAATAAAACGTGTCTGTGGCTTTCCACCAGCCTGCTGGCCTGCGGTCTCCCTGCTGCACAGCGGGGTCCCGACAGGCCGCCCCACCCAGTGGCTCTCTGCCAGGTCTGGCAGTGAAGAAAGCTGCTCAGCTACAGCCAGTGTTTCTCAGACTTCTCTGACCGCGCACTGTTTTGGGGTAATGCCAGGCATATCCAACTCAGGAGCACATCCTTCGGAGCGTACCCTGCTCTGTGCATCAGGCAAGATGAGGGAGCAGCATGAAAGGTGAAGCACAGTTACTTTTAAGGTGGGGGAAGCAGTAACACCGGTTAATTTACAACTGACATAAAAATATTATGACATTTAGAAGCAAAAGGGTTTGTAGCATCATGAATAAGAACAGACATCATTAAGAGAGGTAAGGAGGTTACTTTAGGATACATTCAACTGCAAATGTGTTGAGCATATGACAATAAGTAAAAACTTGGAGACTGAATAAGGATGGGAAGAAACCCAAAAACCCAGAAATTTATTGCCTATAACACTAAGACTCACTTTGGTCTGAACTATAGTACATCTACAGGGGATAACAAGGAAACGGAATTCTTGTCAACCCCAGAGATTAACGATTTACACAGGTAACACTTTGAGAATGGAGCTTAAATGGCACATGGTCACAGTGGGTCTGTGGCCACCATTTCCAAATTCCATCACATATATATTTATTTTATTCTCACCCAAGGACATTTTTTTCATTGCTTTTAGATAGACAAGAAGGGAGAGAGAGAAACACCAATGTGAAAGAGAAGTGCTGATCAGTTACCTCCTGCACGTGCCCAGATGGGGGATCGAACCCACACCCAGGTATGTGCCCTGATCAGAAATCGAACCCACAGCCTTTCACAACAACCAACCCACTGAGCCACACTGGCCAGGGTGCTCGTATATTTTGATCAGCTCCTAGCTCCTCAAAAGTATAGAAATGGAATGCAGTTGTGTCCCAAAAGATTACTGAATCTTCACTGAGCAGCAACACGAACAAAAGAAAAAAAATGAGGTTTACCACACAAGCTTCTCTTGCTTGGTGTACTGATGGGTCTTTCTCCAGGACGGACTTGTAGTCCTCCAGGGCTTCGTCGAGCTTGTCAGTGTTCTCGTACAGCTCTGCCCTCCGCAGCAGGGCCCTGATGTAGCTGGGGTTTAACTGAATGGCTGAAACCGAAGAGGTCACTGTTACCATGAAGGAAGAAGGCCTATACATCCTCAGCTATATCGAGTTTCTTTTCTTAGGAAAAAAAGTGTTTAACTGATTGGTTTTGAGAGAAAGAGAGTAGAGGACAGAAAGAGAGCAGGGGAGAGAGAGAGAGAGAAACATCGATTTGTCGTTCCACTTAGTTATGCATTCATTGGTTGATTCTTGCATGTGCCCTGACCAGGGACTGAACCTGCAACCTTGGCATGTCGGGATGATGCTCTAACCAACAGAGCTACCTGGCCAGGACTCAAGTTCCTTTTTTAACCAGGGTGAAAACCCTCAGGTGAGACGCATTAAAAACTGTCCCATATGACTGGTAGTAATGAACTCCGACATGACCCCAGAAAGCAGCTGTGCTCTGCCAAGAAGGTCTGTGGACTGAGTGGGGCTGTGTGCGCGCCGGGGTGGGGCGAGGCCCACCGCACAAACAAACCGCACCAGTGTCAGTGTGTCCTGCCTACGGTACCATGCACGTCGCCCATAGCGACTGCATACAAGCACACGGATAAGGGTTCAACCAGATCCAAGCACAAATCTGGAAAACACTCTCTTCCCCCTCCTCTTACTTCCTTGACAAGGCTGCTACACTCAGGGCTACAGCTGGAAACGAACCGTCTCCTAGTGCACACCCTGCTAATCAAGCTCACCAGGCATTTTCTCATCATTTGGTTACAAGAGAAAGGCACTCTGAAAACCCAACTTTTCAAACCTACACATCACATACAGATTATGGTTGAACACCACCTTCTACATGACACAGTACATTCAGACTTAGTTCCAGGCCAAGAGTATCAGACCAGAAGCAGTTGGCTAGATTCTAATGTATTAATGGTTTCATTCAGATGCTATGAAGAAGCACCAGATATAAAGAAAAGAGAGCCCTTGTAGAGAGGGTGACAGATTAATCTAAAGAATAGAAAACAGAACCTATGAGGGTTCGACTTGACAACATAAGGTTCTTTCTAAACCCATCTCTCAAAGAAATTATTATCCCAAGAGAGGAAAACAAAAAAACACAAATTACAAAAAGTAATAATTAGCTAGAAAAGCTCATGAGTGAGTGAGTAGTAAGGCGCAAGGAAAAGTGATTACGTGTGCTCTCTCCACCAAGCTGGTTAGAAAGGCAAGGAAAACTGTCCTATCACACTTTTGAAAACCAAACAGTCAACAGTGCCCCTAAGTCTGGGTGTCTCCATGTGTTGGTGGGATGAAAAGACCCAGAGAGAGCTCAGGTGACAGATGGCAAAGTCCAGACTCTTTTTCCCCCTCTTTTTTTAGAGAGAGGGTAAGGGCGGGAGAAAAAGAGGAAGAGAATCATCGGTGTGTGCAATTGCTTGCCTCTTGCACGACTCCAACTGGGGACCTGGCCTGCAACCCAAGCATGTGCCCTGACTGGGAATCGAACTGGCAACCTTTTGATTAGCAGGCTTGTGCTCAATCCACTGAGCCACACCAGTCAGGGCAGAAGCTTCTTCTATAAAGGCCTCAGAGGAAGGGGATCCTGACTGAGCACCTCTGTTGATTTAGCTGAGGTGATGCTCTTGGATACAAACATGTAACAAGAACAAAAAGTTGTACCTTTGCTGCAGTCACTGATGGCCATCTCTTTCTTGTCCTAAAAAAAAAAATTAAAAAATTCTAACATTAATATGTGTCACCCTAGTTCTGTCATAATGGCCCAAAGCTCAATGATGTAAGCCGATGATTAATAACTGCTTGTGGAGATGCAGAATTCTCTTCAAACAAATCACATAAAAACATGCAACTTCCAAGCTGAAATTCAAACACGGTGACAGCGCTAACCTGAAAGTTTTCTGCCAACAAAATATTCAAGTAGCTTCTTCCTCAAGTGTCTTTCAAGATCGTTGTCATCGATCCGTTAGATCTGCACGATGCTTCATGTCAGAATGCTGACACTGAGAAAACTTTCGTCAGCGAACAGGACAGATGGCTGGTCCACAAAAAACTGGACTTAACTAGTAACCCTCCTCTTTGGCAAGCTGACCCAAAGTGCTACCTTCCAGCGAGCACACCGACGGCACATCCACAGCGGCAGTGTGGCTCGTCGTGCAGTCACAAGCCTTACTTTATCGGCGGATGGAACAAACTACACAGCCACCCCCGGGTCTAACTTGCCGGGTCTAGAGAGCCTGGCGCCGCAGAAAGAACGCTGGACGTCCAGAGAACTCCGTTCCAGTTCCAGCTCTGATGGGAACCTGCCCTTTAACCCCTCCTGCTCTGACATGCCTATTTCCCCCAAATTAGTGTTCTCCACCATTACAGAAACGTTAGTTCAAACAAATGTCCAATACTTCCGTGATGGCTATTGTAGCACATACGAAATATTTTGTACAATTTTTAGAGCAATGTGCTGTACCAAACGGAATTTTAAGATTGAATCAGAAACAGTTCCAGGATGGGGAGTGGATGCTGAACCGGTGCAGGGTGTCCTTTCGGGGTCATGAGAACGTTCTGGAACCAGATGGTGATGGTGGCATAACATGTATAAATGTATTTAATGACACTAAAATGTATACTTTAATATACTAAATATATATTATTAGTAAAATGTATACTTTGTATACATTAAAATGATTAAAACAGTCAATTTTATGTCATGTGTATCTTACTCAAAACAAACACAGAAGGTTCCTGAGTCATCTGGGAAACACTAATTTATCTCTTCCAACGTTCATCATAGCAATTCACATATTAAAAGCTCTAATAAGTACTGTAGTAAAGAAATTTGTATAACTTTGTATAAGTTATACTGATTTCCCCAATTTATTAGCTTTCTATACAGCTAGCACTCAAAATCCCATATTTTAAAGCTTCTGAACTAGGAGTGAATCTTTACATGTATGTGTATGTCTGTTGTAGTGGTATTACCTCTGTGAATAAACTCAGAATTGGTCTTTATATTGTTGCAACACATTAATTCTGGGAAGTTTTCAAGTTTCTAACTTTAGAATCTTCTTAAAAATATAAAAGAATGAAACTTAAAGCACTTAAAGCAAATAACCACCACCCACCCCACTAGCAGAACTAACCTCTGTCAAAGGAAACGGTCACAGCAGCTCTGCCCTGGGCTCCCCTCAGGCGTGTCGGAGACCGTGCACACGGCCCTGACTCAGGCGCCTGTCCACCATGCTAGGCCAGCCCTAGCGATATCGGTGACTCGGTGCCCATGGAAACAAAGAACCCCGAATCCCAGGAGCCAGGTGGGTATGGAGCATTTTCTCTGACATTCAAGGTGTCATTGATTCCATTTAGCAATGACAACTTCCAGTCTGAGAACGTGGCAAGACGGCTCCAAGAAGCAAAAGCAAGAGATGAGAATTTTCCAAGCTAAGTGTAAAAACTGTTAGGTGTGAATTCTGATTGATAGTGAAATAATTAATGAGTATTGTTTTAAATAAACTTAATTGTTTCATCACCCCTAACACGATACCTGTTCATATACTCTAGAATTATTTCTTCTCCAGTGCCACATGAATCACCCCCAAAATACTTCACTTTGGGGACTAAATCCAGTAACAAAACATACAAGTTCAGGTTTAAAAACCCACCTATCTGCATGTCCAAGCCTTCAAACACCAGCCGCCGCCCCCTTTTTTTCTTCAAACCTGGCTATCCAGAGAGCCTTTGGTGCAGGCACTGGAGAATTTCAGGCAACATCAACAACGAAGTGATACAGATGCTGATCTAAACAAATGGCACAAGACCACTCCACCCACTCTAGGGCTCGCCTCCTGGCTGCTTGAAGCCACGTTGAATAACCTACCCTTTGCACTTGGGACACAAGTAGCCATAGTTAAACAAGTGTATTTGCCCCCCAAATTCTCACATTTCAATCCAGCATAATTTACTGTGTTGGCTAAACAGGAGATCAGACAAGTCAACTGGAGATCTAACTTTTAATAGCAACACAGTACAAAACAAATGTAACTATACTCTTTCTTACTCTACATTCACCCTGCTTCACCGGGTTCTCCATCCTCTGGAAAGGCAAAAGGCTCCTGAACTTCCCGAGACCTACTTTGCATTTAGGGGCACCTCTCATCCCAACTGGTGGACCCTTCTCCCCACGTCCGTACTTTCAACAGAGAAATCAGAGTCTCAGGAATAAGCATCTTGAAATCCAGGTTTTAATCAGTGTTTCCCTCTGGGTCTCTGTCTAGGATCCCAGAGGCCCAGCATGAGCCGTGTGGCTTTCCAGGGTCTCGCAGCACTACTAGGGTCTTGGCTTCATTAACCTGCCCTGGTTTGGCAGAAACTTTGCCAGTCTTCTTGCCATGAAAGTGTCCAGCCAGCCACTTTAATGAAAAATGCTAACAGCAATCTGACTCAAGCTTTTCAAAATACATTTCTATCTCTCCTATGCCCTTTTTATCAGAGAAATATATGGGCAGGAAAAAGGAGGCACCAACATTAAGGTCCCATGCTAGTTTTCAGGGAGAGGCTACCGTGCGAAAACACTGCAAGTTCATGTGCTTGTTTAAAAAAAGGCCAAAGCTACATACCTGTTTCATCCTTGCAGCAGCTCTGTTGGAAAAAAGAACAGACCTGTCCTTCTGGAAACAGGATGGGCACATCTGAAGTGCGCGACTGTAAGCACTTTCAGCTTCTATGTAATCTGAGGATAAGGTCAAAGGTGAGAGGTCATTATGATTTTATTCCTGACATTCCCATACTCCAGAGGATCTCAGAGTGCACGGCTTTCCACTCACAGTGCAAAGGACACCACAAGAACACTCTAAATGTTCAGCTTCCACTTAATGTATCAACCTAGTGAGGGGCTTTGAGAGGGGATCTGGACACTGGGCAGGTGAGACAGACTGAAATCAGTGGCCTGTTGACTAAAGCCCTTGGAAGAGAAAGTGGTGACCAACGTATATATTCACTGACACAACAGAATGACGGTCAGAGTCCTGAAGGAAAACTGCCTACTGACATCCTTCCAGGTTGGAGATACTCAGTACTAAAGTGCAAAGAGTTATGTTTTCAACATTGGAAGCATTCAGTTCTCTTAGAACAAAAGAAGTAATGACTGCTAAACCAGGATGTAAAAAAATTTTTTAACCTGAAAGTGACTGGGGGAAAGTATCACTACTCCTAGATTCTTAAAGCATCCACACTTTACGACATGACGAAGGCTATCAGAAGATTAAACAGTTTCCTTGAATTAACAGAATGAACCCAGCTTACCATATTTTGCCATGTATAATGAGCACCCATGGTTTTGGCCCAAACTTTCAGGAAAAAAAATATTTTGTTTTAATTTTAATTCATTCATTTATTTATTTATTTACATTTAGATACCCTTTTTGTATTATAAAGAAATTTTAGCATTTATTTTTGAACATACAGATATTGTTATTGCTTTGTAGAGTTACACTTTTAATGCATAAGCATAAATAAAAGAATTAAAGCATTTATATAGATAGGGAATTAGTATTAAACATACAAAATGCATGTCCTTATTTTTCCCTCAAAAATTTGGGCAACAAAGTGCCCATTATACACAGCAAAATACAGCACTCCTAAACATATGTGTGAAGTCCGGAAGGACAAGAAGAGCACCTCTCTACTTACATCACCAAAGAGAAAGGGCCGTGAAAGCCCCCCAGGTACAAGCAAAGCTCCCCACAAGGCCCTGCTGCAACCAACAGGCTGGGTTTTACAGCACTGCCCACGGGGGGTGGGGGGGGGCTGTTTTTATAGCAATGCAGCAAAGAGCCTTTTAACATTCCAGGTTAGACTTTTCCAAAGCAACAGCTGCAGTCTTCCCTCCCTATTTTGGGATTTACAGGCAGTGGATTACAGAAAAAGAAGAACTACTATGCCTGTGCCGTGAGACACAAGCTCACTGGTTCCTGTCAGCTGAGAACAATTCGAACCGGGTAAAAAGCAAAATTCCAAGGCGTGGGGAGGCAGTGCTATACTGTTAGCAGTTTATTTGGTAGTTGATTCCAAATGCTCTTTGGGGTTTCTTCACAGACTCTGTAGAAGAACGAGGAGCCAAGAGGAGCAGACACCAGTGCGGAAAGACTTCTCTTACCTCCTTTCTTAAACTGCTCATTTCCTTCCTCCTTCAGTCTAGTGCTTTCTTCTCTCCTTTTCTAAGAGAGACCAGAGAATCACGTAACTTGTCACAATATTATTTTAAGTGAATGAAAAGGTCAGCTTTCTTTACACATCAGGCTATTTAATAGGCAGAAACTTGACTTTTCAGAACTGGGTCAGTTCTTTCTAAACCTCTAACATAAAAACATAATCATCTGCTAATCATCAACTGCATTCTTGATTGTGTTTAAAACAGGAAACCTGGATTTCCTATGTTTCTATCTTTTGCACGAATGGTAATTCAGGTATTTAATTTCTATTTACTCAAACCGAAACTAAACAATATACTCACTAGTACACATACCACTGTGAATTCAAATTCTGGATCTGCTACTTATTAATCACACGATCTTGGACAACTTCCAGATCTTTCTGAGCCTTACTTTCTTCTTCTAAAAAGTGAGGCTTTAATACACTTTTGGGTAAACGTAATAATGTACACATGACAAGGTCCATCTAGAAAGTATCCAGCCATGTAATATGAAAAAGAGACGTTTATTGAAGAAGATACAAGAAACATTGTACAAAGGACAATGATGCCTCATAGTCCCCTTCAAAGTAGGCACCTTGGGACCTCACACACTTCTCCCAATTGCCATCAGCCATCCTATTGTATTTTCCTGAATCTCATCGATGGTGTGAAATCTCTTCCCTTTCAAAGGTGATTTTAGTTTTGGGAAAAGCCAGAAGTTGCAGGGCGCCAAATCTGGGCTGTGGGGGGCTGAGTCACCTGAGTGATTTGCTGTTTCACTGAGAAACTCTGCATAAGACATGATGCATGAGCAGATGCTCTGTCATGATGAAGCTGCCAATCACCAGTTGCCCATAGCTGCGACCTTCTGAATCATCCAAATAGTTTCCACAGAGCAATGTTCAAGCTTTAACACAAAACTGGATACAGATTCATTGTTCTACTTGCTCAGTCATTTTTAATGCAATGGCCACACAGTACACATGCTCACTCAAAGGTGTCTACCACCCCCAATGACTAGTACAGTGAAGTTGTCATTGTTCATGCATGCTCATTCCGGTCTACTCTCCTTGGCTGCCAGGTTACATCAATGTGGGCAAATTGTTCTTGTTATATTACAATGGTTGTTGGGTTGTTTCTGGACAGACGTGTAAAGCTCCCAATACAGTGACTAGCAAATAAGGGCTCAATAAATATGAGCTAGCTCTTCCGGGAACGGTATTATTAGGTATTCACAATGGTTCAGCGTTTGACAGACCGTCGGAGGCTGTCCTACAATATAGCCTCTAACAAAACTAGGCTGTCCCAAACCCCTGGCAATAGAATCGTTTACCTTTATACCAAAAAAGTCGGGAAAGCACCAAAATCTGCATGTGGCGCGTGCCCAGGCCGACTTCAGGGGGTTTGTGCTGTGAGCCCTGAAGGTCTAATGAGGTTGTCTAAAACGAAAAAACTTGCCAGCAGGGCCTACGGTGGACCCATGTGTACTAAGTGTGTCCGTGACAGGATCAAGTGTGCTTTCCTTACTGAGGAGCAGAAAATTGTTGTGAAAGTATTGAAGGCACAAGCACAGAGTCAGAAAGCTAAATAAAAAAAATGGAGCTTTTCTGAGTAATAAAAATAATTAAAAGGCTTAAATAAATATGAGCTATAATTCTTCTATAGAATAAGTCATTTATACTTATTTAGCTACAGTTGTGGTTTACGTCATGAAGGTGGCACAGGTATGATGGCAGAGTGCATTATGGGGGACGCACCTCATCTGCAGGGTCAGGGCAGTACGCTGTTAGCAGGAGAGCACAAGGAAATTCGAGGAAACCCAGATAAACAAATCTCCCGTTCCTCAGTTTCTTCTAACTGCTCAGAAACACACAGGAGGCCGGCCAGGCACCCACCACACTCAAAGACAAAGTGAACGTTACTCGGCAGAGCAGAGACGGCACACGCCCTCAGCCCCCACGTCTGCGCAGTACGGCACGAGCAGAGCAGAACCGGCGGGCGGGAGCCCATCTGCCGCTCCCTTCACACTCGAAGCTTCGGACTACATGCGAACTTCAAAGGGAGGACGTACAGTTAGCAGGGTACTGCATGCACAGGAGAAGCCTGGAGCCCAAACAACTGGTACTCTTAAGATGCAAGCAAAAAGACTATCTTAGGCAACATATTTTAAGGGGGGCAGATTTGCTGGAGAGATATGGGGTGCTCGCAGAATCAATGACAGGCCTAACGTATAAGTTTAGAAAACAGGCAAGACAGACTCAAGGCAGCTCTGTTAAGTCGAGATGCAAGGTGACATTGTCTTGTAGTGGAAGAATCTGGCCAAGTCAGGCTTGTAACAGTAGCAATGAATCCTAACCATTCCCCTTTCTTTGCTCCAAGTTCAGTGTTTATCAGAAGCATCAAATGAGCCAACTGTAGGTCACACACCTTGGTAGTCAGAGAATGGAGTGAGGGAGATGGGGTACTGTCACTCAACAAGATTACAACAGAGAAGAATTCCTCCAAGCATGTAGGGGTGTTGGATGCACAAGCCAAGAAAACCCCACAAGAAATATAATTAAAAGTTATCTCAACCCCAAATAGCCAAAGCAACCTTGAGAAAGAAAACAAAGCTGGAGGCATCATGCTGCCTAATTTCAAACTTTATTACAAAGCTATGCTATGGTAAGTAAAACCATATAGTACTGGCATAAAAGACACATAGGTCAATGGAACAGAGTGGAGGATAGAAATAAACCCAGGCATACACAATTAATTTATGACAAAGGAACCAAGAATGTACAATGGGGAAGGGACAGTGTCTTTGATAAATGGTGCTGGGAGCCCTGGCTGGTGTGGCTCAGTGAATTGAGTGTCAGCCTGGGAACCAAAATGTTGCCAGTTCGATTTCCATGCCTGGATTGCAGGCCAGATACCCAGTAGGGAATGCATGAGAGGCAACCATACGTTGATTGTTTCCCTCTTCTTCCCTTCCCCTCTCACTAGAAATAAATAAAATCTTAAAACAAAACAAGCAAACAAGAAACAAAACCCATTAAGCTGTCTTTAAAAAAAAAAAATGGTGCTGGGAAAACTAGACAGCTTTATGCAAAAGAATAAAACCAGACCACTATCTCACACAAAAATTAGCTCAGAATGCACTAAAGACTTGAATGCTACATCTAAACTCCCAGAACTCCCAGAGGAAAACACAGGCAGTAAGCTCCTTAACAGAGGTCTCAGTGTTGATTTTCTGAACCTAACACCAAAAGCAAAAGCAACAAAGGCAAAAAAAGAAATGGGTCTACATCCAACTAAAAAGCTTCTGCACAGCAAAGGAAACCATTAACAAAATGAAGAAACAACCTACTGAATGGGAGAAAAGACCTGCAAATCATTTATCTGATAAGGACTACCATCCAAATATATTTAGAAAACTCATACAAGTTAATGGCAACAAACAAACCAACAAACCACAATCCAATGAAAAAATGGGCTGGGCACCCAAACATTTCCCTAAGGAAGACACACAGATGGCCAACAGATAGATGAAAAGATGTTCAAGATCGCCAGTTATTGAAGAAATGCAAATCAAAACCACAATGAGACATCACCTCACATTTGTGAGAACAGCTGTTCACAAAAAGACAAATCAGTGCTAGAAAGGATGTGGAGAAAAGGGAACCTTCTTATACTGCTAGCGGGAATGTAAACTGGTGTAGCCATTACGGAAAACAGTATGAGGGTTCTCAAAAGAGTAAGAATAGAATTACAATGTGATCCAGCAAGCTTGTGGGTATCTACCACTAAAATCTGAATAACTTGTATTCAACCCCCCAAAAACACTTATTCATAAAGACATATTACCCGTGTCCACTGCAACAGTATTTACTATAGCCAAGAAATGGAAGCAACCTAAGTGCCCACCGGCAGATGAGAAGATGTGGTGCACATATACAATGAAAACGACTCAGACATAAAAGAGATGAAATACTGCTATTTGCAACAACATGGATAGACCAAGTGAAATAAGTCAGAGAGGAAAAAAAAAAACAACTGTACGATTTCATTCATATGCGGGATATAACAAAAAGCAACAAACGGCCAAACGAAACAAACTCACGTTCACAGACAAGAGAACGGTGGTCAGCAGACAGGAAGGGCGAAGTGGGTAAAGGGGGTCAAATACACAGTAAGGGAAGGAAACTAGACTTCGAGTGGTACACATGCAAGAGTATATGGATGTTGAATTATAATGATGTATATCTGAAATGTAACATTTGTGTCACTAACCAGTTACCCCAATGCATTCAATTTTAAAATTACAAACAACTTCAATTAAGGTAAGAGTAAAACCCCATAAATATTAGGAGGGAATGTATTCCACTAATTTTAAATTCATACACATATAATGTATCACTATTCAATCAAGTTTTAGTAGTGAAATGAAAAGTAGGTTTCAAAGCAAGGTAATATGTTACTCAATTAAAAGAGAAAGTCAGATGATCTCATGAATAAATGCGCCACAGGTCTTATTAAAGATCTTTAATATATTTTTTTAAAAGTTATTGCAAAAACAAAATTCTTTGGAGAAAGGCGACTCATCAAATTAATCAAGTTTGTGTCCATCCTTTAAGAAATTTCAATGTCTTCTACTTTAACTCCAATTCAAGACACTTTCTGTCTATAATCTGTTCTCCAGGGCCGGCTCATCGCAATGTTCCATGGCCACAGAGGATCCCTCAGCCTACCAGATCAGGCTCTCGTGAAGTGTGTGTGAGTGCATGTGTGTTAAGAGTTTCATCATTCTTTAGTAAATTTAGAACATTAAGATCCCAAAGGGCAAAGCCTAGATCCAAGGTACACCAGAGGGAATTACTGGTTAAGGGCGAACCTGAGCAGCCAGTCTGAGGAAGGTCACAGTATCTCTTATTAACTAGGACTGAAAGTTAAACTGGCAAAGGGAAAGGCTCTAGGACATATTTCTAAGGCCGTCTATTCTCAGGAAGGCATTTTATTTTTTCGGCTGACGATTACAGCTCAGTGACCCATCGAGCACTAAACACTGGAGAGGAGCTGCTGCTTCCACAGATTGTGTAAATTGAGGCCTAATGCAGTTATCAATATCATGCTGAACATCTCCTTGGAAACAGCTAAAAATAGCACTTTGAAGAGAAAGCTGCACTATCTCCCAGCTGTGCCAAGAGACTAACTTGATCCCAGTGCAAAGACTAGGGTTTATTCTGCGGCTGGAACACAGTCTTTCTCCAAAGGACGGCAGCATACTGCGTAATGCTACTGGAATCCAAGGACAGATTTTACAGTGTGTAAGTCTTACGTACCATGCTGAGTGCTGGGTGCAGTCACACATAAATGAGCGCCGACTTTCTGCAGCACCATCAGGTGCAACCCTGCCCAGGCTCCAGTCTAATACAGTTAGGAGCTCTCCTACAGGCCTCGAGCAACGCCTCTCCACACACTTCAGGGAGGCCTCGCAGGGAGGCATCTGCTCTAGAATCCTACTTCTGTAACAATGGGCACCAAGGAACTTGGCAGGGCTCTCTACCCCTCCCTCCTCCCCACCCCTGAAAACTCAGGGGAAACAATGATGTTCTGCATTGTAAAAATCATCACCGGCAGTGTCAAGGGAAACCCCAGACAGACAGTGCCCTTGATGAATGGTATACATATATGTGTTCTCTCTCTCTCTCTATAGCTAGAGATAGAGGCAGAGATTTTATTAGTTTATTTTTAGAGAGAGGGGAAGGGAGGGAAAGAGGGAGAGAAACATCGGTCAGTTGCCTCTTCACCTCCAACCAGGACAGGCATGACCCAGGCCTGCACCCTGACCAGGACCTGGGGTGGTGACCCCAGCATCATTCACGCTGCGGGATGATGCTCAACCGAGCTACTCTGGGCAGGGTTAAGTGGAGTGTGTCAACATTTATTACCATGACCACAGGCTTTTCAGCCTGGTAGTCAAAGTTCAATATAACTTATACCACCATAGCATTTCACAGCTTACAATCCGCTGTCCTATACATTATTAGCTTATTTGCTTTTCAAGACAATTCTAAGAGGTGGGCATGGAAGTATTCAGCTATCCATTTTACAGGTAAGAACATCGTTAGAAATCTCTTGTTCTTTGTATGACATCAAATTTCCAGCCTACTCAACCTTAACTCCTCTTACTACCCTGCACAACCAAGTCTTCTCTTATCAACAGTCTGATCTCTGTCTCTCAAAACTCACCGTGCTTAGTCTTCATTCCCCTTTTTTGCTTATGCAAGGAATGCCCTTGTTTCTCTTCCAAATAGACAACCTAACATCAATTGTTAGAGATTTCAACACCCCACTCTCAGAAATTGATAGAATTAGACAAACATACGGAGAAATACACACAAGACAATGTACAGCTTAACACATTGCTGTAAAACATTCATCCGCACAACCACTACTGAAAAAGAAAGAGAACAAATTGTCAGAACCTCAGAAGCTTCTCATGTGCCCCTTTCAAGTTCAAAACGCTCATCTCCCACACCCCATATCCAAAAGCCGCAACCAAACACTCAATTCATTTTTCGTAAGTTGAAGGATAATTTATGGACAATTGACTGAGGTTAGCATACTTCTAAAACATTGCAGAATCACGTATGCTTGACACCTTGGGGGTAATGTGTTCAAAAATGACTTTTAAGAGATCTTAGAGGTTGCAGACCCCTAAAGGTATTTTGCAGTCTCTATTCATGTTGAATTCTGACTTAACAGCTACGGCTAATACCTTCTGGTTCCTTTAATGTGCTAGCCGTTTAATCCTTACGACTTCATGAGGCTGGTACTATTATTATCCCAGTTAAATGATGGTTAGGACAGATGTGTCTAAGCTTTCACGTTCTTAACCACACAACGACTCACTGTCTTCCACAGTGTGGAACTGAAATTGCAGGAAGAAGTAACTGAATAAGGCACAGAAACGGCTGTAAAAAGGTAAGTACACACTTATATGCTTCACTGTCCTAAAGAAAGGTAATTTATTTCCAGGGAATGAGTTTTTTGGACCACAGGGTAAAAGAATTTTTGTATTACATGGGAAACTGTCCTTAAAGATGAAAGAACTTTGAAATACTCTATTACAAAAAACCATTCAACAGTGTGTTTCTCTATTAAAAAAAAATTATTGTGCCCTGGCTGGTATGGCTCAGTGGATTGAGCACTGGACTCCAAACCAAAGGGTCACTGGTTCAATTCCCTGTTGGGGCACATGCTCCCACAGGGGCCCACTGGGCCCACTGGGCTGTGGGCCAGGAGTCCAGTTGGGGGTGTGCATGAGAGGCAACCACACATTGATGTTTATCTCCCTCTCTTTCTCCCTCCGTTCCTGTCTCTGGAAACAAACAAGTCTTTTTAAAAAAAAATATATATATATATGTTTTATTGATCATGCTATTACAGTTGTCCCAATTTTCCCCCCTTTGCCCACTCCCTCCCAGTGTCTCCATTCCCTCCAGCAATCTCCCCTCCCCTTAAGTTCATGTCCACGGGTCATGCAGTTAAGTTCTTTGGCTTCTCCATTTCCTATACTGTTTTTAACACCCCCGTCTACTTTGTACCTACTGTTTATGCTTATTCCCTGTACCTTTCCCCCCATTCTGTGCCTTCCCCCCTCAGCTGATAACCCTCCAAATGATCTCCATATCTATGATTCTGTTCCTGTTCTGCTCGTTAGCTTAGTTTGTTATATGGATTCAATTATTGAGAGTTATGAATATGGATTCAATTACTGAGAGTTATGAATTTATTGCCATTTTAATGTTCACCATGTTGATCTTTTTCTTATATAATTCCCTTTAACATTTCATATAATAATGGCTTGGTGATGATGAACTCCTTAAGCTTTACCTTGTCTGGGAAGCACTTTATCTGTCCTTCCATTCTAAATGATAGCTTTGATGGACCTACAATCTAGGTTGTAGGTCCTTACTTTACATCACTTTGAATACTTCTTGCCAGTCCCTTCTATCCTGTAAAGTTTCTTTTGAGAAATCAGCTGACAGTCTTATGGGCACTCCTCTGTAGGTGACTATCTGCTTTTCTCTTACTGCTTTTAAGATTCTCTTTTTACTTTAACCTTTGGCATTTTAATTATGTGTCTTGGTGTTGTCCTCTTTGGGTCTAACTTCTTTGGGACTCTGTGCTTCCTGGACTTGTATGTCTATTTCTTTCACCAAATTAGGGAAGTTTTCTTTCATTATTTTTTCAAGTAAGTTTTCAATTTCTTGCTCTTCCTCTTCTCCTTCTGGCACCCCTATGATTCAGATGTTGGTACATTTAAAGATCTACCAGAGGTCTGTAGGCCTATCCTATTTTTTAAAATTTTTTCTTTTTGATATTCTTATTAAATGCTTTTTCCTACCTTGTGTTCCAAATCATTGATTTGATTCTCAGCTTCATCCCCTCCACGGTTGGTTCCCTATAGATTTTACTTTATTTCACTTACTGCAACCTTCATTTCTGCTCGAGTCTTTTCTATGCCACTGAAATACCCAGTGAGTTCCTGGAGCATCCTGATAACCAGTGTTTTGAACTGAGCATCTGATAGGTTGCTTATCTCCATTTCACTTAGTTTTTTTCTGGAGTTTTGTTCTGTTCTTTCATTTGGGCCATATGTCTTCGTCTTCTCAATTTGGCAGCCTCCCTGTGTGTGTTTGTGTATTAGGTAGAGCTGCTTTGACTTCTTGTCTTAGTAATATGGCCTATTGTAGACTAGCACACCTGTTAAGTTGTATGGGGCAGAGCCCTCGGGATGCCAGGGTGGGGAAGTGTGTGTCACTACTGTTGCTCCGTGGCGGAGGGCTTGGAGGGGAGACAATGCTTCTGGCCTCTGGAGTTCTGCCCAGGAGGAAGATGTCTCCTGGCACTCACCTTGATGCCAGTCACTTCACTTTCTCCCCGTACGCTACTGGTGCCCTGATGCTGAATCCCAGAGGGGGCAGGTCTACTGAGTCCTAAGTCTGCTGTGAGCCCTTTAAGAGGAGTCTCTTGAGAATCCTGCAATTTCTTCTGCCACCCCAACACCCACCAGTTTTTACAGCCAGAAGTTATGGGGACTTATCTTCCTGACACTGGAACCCTGGCCTGGGTAGTCTGAGCTGGGATCCCTTATTCCTGAGGTATCCCTCCCAATTTTTGTCCACCACATGTGGGTGTGGGAACGCCTGTCCCTGTCTCCACGCCTCTCCGTCTCCCTGCTCCTCCTACCTGTCTGGATGAATGTGCTTCTTTAAATCCTTGGTTGTCAGACTTCCACACAGCTTGATTTCTAACAATTTTGGATGATACTTATTTTGTAGTCTGGGTGTATTTTTGCTGTGGTTGTGCATGGAGGAAGGGCATGCTTACCTGTGCCTCCCTCTTGACTGGATGTCTGTTTCTCTACTTCTCAAACTTTTAAATTCTCCAATTATCTGAATGGTGATCCAGTCTGAGTCTAAATGAGGTTCTTTATTTTGATATCAGTGCCATTATACACTAAGTTAGGCTTTAAATCATAATCTGACAAACAGGTAGAGCTGAGCACTTGGAAAAGGGTACAGACTTCGTCTTAGATGATATTAAAATTTAGTTAGATTACTGAGGCAAAGATGACTTTTAAAGATGGTTCTGGGACAACCTGGTCATTTGGGAAAGGGTAAAATTAGAGCTGTATGTTTAACACCATACACAAGAATAAACTCCAAATGGATTGGCAAGCTACGTGTAAAAAGTGAAACCATACAAGTACTAGGAAAAACCTAAGTAAATCCCACTTTCACCTCAGTGTGTAGAAATGGCTTTCTAACTGTACTCAAAATCCTAGAGAACCCCAACTGATACAACTTTAAATCCTGGTTCAAGCTGGCCAAGTGTCAGAAGGTGGGCCTCTGTCCCTCTGTCAGCCATAAAGCACCACTCTCCACCACAGACCTCTCAGTGCGGCAGCTGACTGGGGACACTCCCTGGACTTTGGGTCAGTGAATACAACAAAAACACACTTGACGTGGTGCTCACACGTGTATGTACCTCCTATTGTTATTAAATGATAAGACCTGGCATTAAATACATTTAAAAATATTCCCTTAAATAATCCTGCAGTGAGCATGTGTTTAATAAACAGGGGAAAAGCCATGAGGTTAACATCAGCAATGTCCATGTTGTAAACCTATAAGCGGCTCTCTGCTGCCCACTGCAGCTTTGTAGAAGAATTGCTACAAAATAAAACAGCATAAACATTTAAGTCCAGCAGAGTCGCCCAGAGATCAATCGCATCTGGGTAAATGGAGGGTTTTAAAGAGGCACACACTTGTTAAAGGGGCTGGAAAGTGGAGGCACTTGCAACAAAACCCGCGTGAGCACAATGCAGGTGGGATGAGAAAACGGCACACTGACAGGGCTCAGGACAGCAGCCTTGCAAATTATTCCGAAAGGGAATCCTTCATCATAAAAATTAGCAAAAGCTCGAGCTTTTTCTGAAATCAGACATCACCTTCATTCCACTGTAGACACTTTGTCCTTTCCACACATCACTTCTAGAAGCCCATCAGGAAGTCTGGAGGGAGGATCTCTGGATTTAAGCTGTGGTCGGAACCTGACTCATACTAAGGCTGATCAGAAAGATTTTCTTATGAGGAAAGATGATGGATCTTTGAGGATTAATCTTGAAAACACTTCCTTGTTTCTTACCTCAAAAATTCTATTTCCCAAAACTCAATTTAATAGAGATACATTTCCTCCTTTTGGTACTGCTTAAATTCTGCCCCCAAAATAAGCCCTTTTAGACCTTGAGCAGAGGTGAGGGTTAAAGGAAAACGTACTATTAGTAAACTATCCTTCTGCTGTCGGATGCAGTCAGTACACCGGTTAGGCCATCACTTTACTTCACTTTGGAAGTTTAGTCATCAGTGTTGTCTGGCCCTCTGGCTCCTCAGTGTGGCCACAGTTCCACAAAATCAATTAATTTGCTGGAGTGGCTCACAGAACTCAGGAATACAAGGGACTCACTCGCTACTGGTTTAGTATGAAGGGTACAACTGAGGCACAGCCAGATGGGAGAGATGGGGGAGACTCTCCAGATGGGAGACACAGGGCAAGATACACGGGAAGGGCCACACATGCCCCTGCGTGGGTCACCCTCCGAGCACCCCCAAGGGTTTAACAACTCCGTTCTCTGAACCCCATCCTTTTGGAGTCATAATGGAATCTTCATTAGGTAAGAAGGACTGACCAAATCATCCCTCATTAGTGATTAACTCAACCTCCAGCCCCTTTCCACCCTTAAGGGGTGGGAGCAGAGTAGGGCTGAAAGCTCCAAGCTGACAACCAGACATCTTTAGAGGCTTTACAAAAGTCACCTTGGTGACATTAAGTTAGATGTGGCTGAAAGGGGACTGTTACGAATAAAACACACCTTTCCTTTACCTCTTCTTACTAGGACATTCCGAGGGTTGTAGGCACTCTGTGCTAAGAACTAGACAAACACCAGCTATATATTTATTATGAATCATATTATCACATCTGCTTAGTTCATTTAACACTACATTACAGGCGTTTTTCTATGTCATTGCCATGACTTATCTCCTTTTTAATGAGTTCAGTGTACACTACTGCATCAATATGCCAAATATATTTAAATACTCTCTAACATTATTTCTAGTTTTCTAAATTATGACGCTGCAACGCATCTTTCTATATCCGTGTGTGCATGTTTTTAATAACTTCCTTAATGACAAGAGAATCAGAGGTTTAAAGCTGTTCTGTCCAATGCAGTACCTGCTAGTCACACATGACTATTTAAATGAACTAAAATAAAACATTTAAAATTTCAGCCTCTCAGCCGTAGGAGTCACATTTCCAGTGCTCGCCAGCCACGTGACTGTTGAAATATGGTAGTGGAAGGCCAGGGGCTCCCATACCGGACAGTGAAAACACAGAGCATTCTCATCACTGAAGAAGGTTCCACTGACAGCCCTGGTTTACGGAAAAGTTCACATAAAAATGTGTTCCCTGTATCCCATAAAAATGATGTAGCAATGTAAACTCCCAGCATGAGTCCTTACATCGGCTTTTTGCCAATATCAGATCAATGTTCTGATAGATGAGACATATGGTTTAATTTACATTCTTAGAAAGGCTAGAAGTCTTTTCACATTTTTTGGCCATTTGTGCTTATTTTTGTTGCTGAATTATATAAACTTTGTCTATTTTGAGAGTCAAGTTTAAAGATACCCTGTTCCCAATGACCTGTACAACCTAACCATGTGTAGCAAAGAAGCTGTTTTGCTGGTTTCCTAATGAGCATTTCACAAAGACATTTATCAGGCCAGCAGAAAAAGGGCTGACAGAAGGGCACCACAGTTAGGTAAAGGCAGCCTGCATTCTCACGGCTGTTTTCTTACAGTGGAGTTGATGGTTTACATTCTCTATAAAATAACAGTGGCTATCATTGCAGGAGATATTGTTACAAACTTTTATATTCTAAAAGTGATTACATTTACCGAAAAGTCTGGAACAGGAAAAACCAGCCCGTGGGACAGGAATCAGAACAGTGGTCCCTGGGTTGGGAGAGGAGTGAATGGGCAAGTACACAAAGGGAGTTTCTGGCCGGATGGAAGTGTTCTCTTTCCTGACAGGGTGTGAGTTACACAGGTGCACGCAACTATCAAAACTCAATGAACTGTACACATTAGAACAGAAACAGTTTCGTTATACGTAAATTATAAATTTTTTAAAGTTTAAAAAGTATTGTGCTGTTCAGAATATTTAATTGATGGGCAATAAAAATCACTTTAAATATTTCTGGAACTTAAAATGTAATTTCCTGACCGGGAGACACGAAGAAAAGTTTTGTTAAATTGGGAATGGCGTGCAGAGAGTGTGTAACACCTGAGCCAAACCACTTGGCTGTGAAACCAATGGCACTGTAGAAAATTCACTGTAATATCAGCAAAATATATTAAGGCATCAGAAAAGCTTTGCTACCATTTAAAAATTTTTCTAAAATGCCTGCATCAGTGATAGGCAAGCTGAACCAAACACTTTCTGGAAAATCATTTCCCTGATGTTATCAAACATTGATTTAATCTTCCAAGTCATTTTTTTTGAAGTCATTTTTGCTGAATTAAGTTTCTGAACTTGGCTCATTTTTGCCCTTCCCCCTCCTCTTCTGGTGGCACACAACTAGCACAAAAGCTAACATAAGCTTGTTAAAACCAAGAGATTCAATAATGACAAGCGCCTAAGCAGAGACAAAGAGAAGCCACTCCGCTCATCCCCTGCTACCTGCCTGCCCTCTCCCACTGCCGCTGCACATTCTCCCACTGCCGCTGTGCGTTTGTTACCCCAGCCCATCACCAATCCCTCACAGCCCGGTCAGCGCGGCAGTTCTTCAGAGGCTGAGCTACGAATCTTGTTCAAGTTCTCTGCACACAAGCTCAGACATCATGGTAACTCTTCAAATGACCTTGCTTATGAGATCAGGGGGACATGTGCAGGGCACCAAGACTTCTGTCTCCAAAAGAGAAAGCTTGCCTTGTGAAGGATGAGGCCCCGAGACAAAGAAGCGGAAGGTGTACATTTTCTCGTGTGTATGTTTCATAAGGTGTGTGGTGAAGACAAAAAGAAAATACAATTAACATTTTAAGCTCAACAGCTGGCACATTCTAGGTACTTAACAAATTATAGCTTCTACCACACACAATTCTGGTCCTTGAGAACGCTGTATAACTGATACAAGCCCCAGCCACTCCTCTCTGTAACCAAACCACCACCAAGATATCCAGGCAGTCATTTTTTGCTAAGAAGGGCTAATGCAAACAGGCAGCATTCTCTAAAACAAATCCAAAACAATGTCCATTACGTGAATTTCAGCAGCCAACCATACATGAAGTCACAAAAAAGCTAAAAAGGCATATATACAGGTTAGAAAATAATTATACAAGATGAACATAAGAAATCAAAGTCGGAGTTCCAGCCAAGATGGAGGGAGGCATAGATAGAAACCCTTTGCTTCCTCACACAACCAAAAGGAGGAAAAAAACAATCTAAAAATCAAAAAACCACCACGAGTGCCAGAAAATCAAACTGCATGGAAGTCCAACAACCACGGAATTAAAGAAACAATCAAACAGAACCACCAGACCAGTAAGGCAGCAGACCAAGGGGGCAGGGCTGGCTGTGCAGGAGTGGCTGACTTAAGGGGAAACTGAGACTCAGGTGGCTGTGGACTATGGCAGCCAACACAGCGGGAGAATCTCCCAGTCTCACACACGAGAGTTCATTGGAAAGTGCACTAGAGATGAGCAGGCGACCACACTGTTCCCTCTCTGGCCCCTCCCCCACAGGCAGCACCCACTGGCAGCAACCAGCACAGCAAAGAGGGTTGCCCTGCTCAGGTGACTACCGAAGGCCCTGCCCCCTTACAATTTATCAGGGGCTCCGAGCAAAGAAATATGGCCCAAATGAAGGAACAGTGCAAAACCTCAGAAAGACAGCTAAGTGAGGAGGAGATTGCCAATCTATCTGATGGAGAATTTAAAGCCCTGGTGATCAAAATGCTCACAGAACTGATTGAGCTTGGTCGAAAAAAGAATGAAAGATATCTTAAAAAATAAGCAAAATATTCAGGGAACCAACAGTGACAGTAAGGAAACCAGGATTCAAAGCTACAATTTGGGACAAAAGGAAGAAATAAATATCCAATCAGAATGAAGAAACAATCCAAAGAAATGAAGAGAGGCTGAGGAATCTCTGGGACAACCTGAAAAAGGTTCCAATATCCGAATTATAAGGGTGCCAGAAAGAGAACAATAGCAAGAAATTGAACACTTACTTGAACAAATAATGAAGGAAAACTCCCAACCTGGCGAAGGAAATAAGACTTTCAGGAAGCCCAGGAAGCCCAGAGAGTCCCAAAGAAGTGGGACCCAAAGAGGAACACACCATTGCACATCATCATTAAGTTACCCAAGATTAAGGACAAAGAGACAATCTTAAAAGCAGCAAGAGGGAAGGAAAGAGTTACGTACAAAGGAGTGCCCATAAGGCTATCAGCTGATTTATCAAAAAACCAAATGAACAAACAAACAAACAAAACCTAACCGGCAAGAAGGGGCTGGAAAGAAGTACTCCAAGTCATGAAAGGCAAGGACCTACATCCAAGATTGCTCTATCCAGCAAAGCTTTCGTTTAGAATGGAAGGGCAAATAAAGTGCTTCCCAAGATAAGGTCCAGATAAAGGAGTTCATCATCACTAAACCATTATTATATGAAATATTAAGGGGACTTATCTAAGAAAAGATCAAAAACATGAACAGTAAAATGACAACAAACTCACAACTACCAACAAATGAACCTAAAAAAATAAAAGCAACAAAAACTAAGCAAACAACGAGAGCAGGAACAAAATCAGAGAAATGGAGGTCACATGGAGGGTTTTCAGTGGGGAGGGGAAAAATAGGGGGAAAAGGTACAGGGAAGAAGAAGCATAATTGGCAGGCATTAAATAGATGGGGAGAGGTCTAAAATGGTACAGGAAACAGAGGACTCAAAGAACTTATATGTACAACCCATGGACATGAACTAAGGGGATGCTGGAGGGTTGGGGGGGGTGCAGGGTAGAGGGGGATAAAGGCGGAAAAATTGGGAAAACTGTAACAGCATAATCAATAAAATATAATTTAAAAAATCAAAGTCCACAGAAAAATAAATAGAATTGTTTTTTGCTAGGCAGACACATTCTATGCTTCCCTCTCATGCTACTGATTTATCTCGGATGCATCCCTACTAAATCAATAAAGACACAGGTGGGCAAGTCATTCTTAACCACAGATGAAGCGGTCTATAACAGGGCCAGCCACATTTACTCACTTTAAAAAGCAGTGTACGTGGCAGGTCATGCATAAGTGAAAAAAAAAAATGAACAAACTACTTACCTGTTTCTCTTCATCTGGCATATTTTTTTCCAGTTCCATCAGGTATTCTTCATCCAGCTCAGAGGAATTCACACCATCATCAGGTTTGTCCTCAACCTTGCCCACACCTGGCTCCTCCTCAAAGGAGGCGCTGCAGTCATGAAAGTGCTCCTCTTCTCCCTGGTCCTCCTGCGGATGAGCCTCAACCTCCCTGAGCAGCTTGCTCTGGGGCTGGTGGTCTTTGGTATGAGAGACGGGAGGGACAGCACACTCTGCTTCCTGGGGATCTGTAACTTTCAAACCATTGAACAGGTCCTCTGGAACCCCGCCATTTTCTGACTTCTCCCCCATGCTGAATCAGTGAGGGAGATGAAGATGGCTCTGGGAAAGGAGAAAACACGTCTGGCAATGGTGCTTATGTTAAAAAACAATCCTATCACGTTTCAAAACACACCCTAACTTCCTTTCATTAGAATTCACTATATTAGGATATTATGAGTCCATAAATAATGCCAAACTGATATCCCTTTCAGAAATTCTTATCAACAAAAGAGACCGATTTTAACGTGACTCTTCCACTTACACTGCTCGCATTTTGTCGGGATAGCAAGAAATAGGCACAAGCTAAAGCAATGCCAAGATAAACGAAACGACCCTAATCTTTATTCAATAAGAAAATACTTCTTGTCTTTCTAGCATCACCACACGAAGGTCAAGAATAAGTTTCTGATGGCGCTCAAAATGCAATCGGTGCCCAGTGATCATTAATTCCACCCAAATCCGTTAGATAAGCCCATGCCGGTTATACTGGAAGGGGAGCCCTGGCGCCGGTGCTCCAAATCAGGATCACCACGGGCTTTAAAATCAGACATTACATTAGGCACAGCATAACACCTGGAACGCTTTAGCCCGGAGCTTAGGTGCCACAATTCTGATTTATTGGTTTGGTGTTGGCTTAGGGCATCTGTATTTTTAAAAGGCGTCCCAGGTGATACTAATATACAGCCAACTGAGAACCATTGCGCGAGAAGCTGAGTCACACCGTCACAGCCCCACCCCTCTGGTCGCAGCAAAACCACGCCAGCGACCCTTGGGTCCCGACAAGAGCCCAATTTCGCCCCAGCTCGTCCCAACCAAACTTAAAACAGCAACATTTAAATAGGGAGACTTCACTTGCACAGCAATGTTTTGCTTCTCGCCGCTTCCAGGCCTACTGGAAGAACGCAGTATTTGAAGGCCCCAGGATAAAGAAAGGGCCGCCCCGCGCTTTCCAACAGGTCGTACCCTGGCTGCGCCCCCCAATGCCAAATAGAAACACCCAGGTGGTTCCTCACAGGTTCGCAGCTCCTCTCCTCTTCACCTTCCTAGCCTCCGAGATCCTCTTACTTCCGCTCGGTCAAGTGCATTTCCGTCGGCGCCGGCCAATGGCGTCGCTGTTGGCAGAGCATCCTGGGAAATGTAGTGGAACGGCGCTTCGTGACGTCACGGTACGGACTGCAACATGAGTGACGGTTGCCATCTTGGGTTACGGCAAGACTCCGCGTTAGGACACAGAAGAAAGGAACAGAGGAAGGCTGTTTCTATAGTGTTCCTTTTACTCCTTCACTCCGGCCTCTCTCATTCTAGCAGTGTATAGAAGAATCCTGAGGATAAACCTTGTCCAAAAATAAAGTTTTCCCCTATAATGGTCTTCAAAGTGTGCCTTTCAAGAGGACATTATGAAAATATTAGGAGTATTTGGGGGAAAGTTTATTTTACTTGGAAATGATTTGGATGTCAACGAATATCCGTGATTTAGTTTAACTTATAAACATTTATTTAAATTTATTTAAATCACTTGCTTTTGGATTGGACATTAAACAGTTGACCATCATCTCATTTTTTGGTTGATGAATTTTGTAATAGAGGTAACATGAGTTTATTTGCTTAGTAAACCCAGATAAAGCTGTATATTTGCAGTACACTCAATACTGGCAACTCTTAAGACATCACTGTTTTTGTTAAACTAGCTTCTATGTATCAAAGGTTATCCCAGTTCATGTAAAATTGAAAAGTATTTGGATTAGTTTCTATATTTCTGAGCACATAATTTGTATAGAGCTTGTCTTTAAAACCAATGGAATAGAGCTTTTTACAAATTAATTTTGGTAATACCATCCAGAGGTAGAGAAAGATCACATATCTATACGATCATACATAGGCATACATATATGGACAGACAGATTCCGAGACCTTTTAAACCTTTTAGCCATGTCTCAGGTACCAAACGCAAAAGGATAGTTAGATCCAAATTGTTTCATCTCAGATTCTGGACCTCTCAGATGTCCAGTCTTTAACTGAAGATATTTATTTGCATCAAGTAAGGGTATTTTTAGGGCTATGTTTGGAGACATTTTGTATCTAAAAAGCTTCTGCATACCAAATAATGCCTTCCATTATCTCCCAGTGGTTTGAGATTTTTTCCTTTTTAAGTGTGCTCCTGAAGGTGGACTTATCTGAAACCAAGTTTCCCCAGAATGGCCATTATAATTGCAAATACCCAACGGTTCACCCGTTTTTCGAGAATGGCACAAAACCCTGGTCCAAGGACAAGGTGTAACCTGTCTTGCTTTTGGATTCCCTAAAACATCTTACCTACAAGGGGCCCTGTTTTCCAGTGTGTTTTCCCTACTTCTAAACAGGTCAGGTGGCTTGCCTAGAAACTTCTACAGAAACATACCAGAAAAAACAAACAACCAACCAGAAACGGAGAGCAAGTGTGCACAATACAGTTGGAGAGCTCAGAAGGCAGAGAGGGGAGCTTGTAGAGAAGAAGCACTTAACCCAAGAGCTCCACGTTGGTGAGACAGCAGCAAGCACAAAGAGTTCTTTGGGTGCGGGCACCCGGTTTGCTCACCGGCCTCGGGGTTGCAGGGGTTCATCTCCTTTGGGCCTTGTTCAGGTGCCATGAAATGTCAAATTTCCAGAAATAGCCAAAGGAAGACCATGAGTCACTGAGGTGGCAACTAGTAAAACTGTATCACGCCCACACCAAAAAGACAGCTTGCAAACCAGCAGCATTCAAAACACAGAATGAGGCTCAGGGTATGTTGTTATAAAGCAGCTTATATAGTGAGTGAGGAAGCAGCGACTGCTTATTCTCCTCAGTGATTGGCCATAAGCTAAATTAATGACTAAATTGGTTTTATCTGCTCAGAGAAACTTCAAGGCTGGTCTCCATTTGCTTCAGATTTTGCCAATAAATTGTTGGATGTTGCTAAAGTATAGAGCACAAAGCAAGAAACAGGTTTTACAGACGGAAGCGCACTGATCAGCTCCTGGAACCATGGAGACTGTGTGTCTTAGCACTGACAGCCACACTGTAAAAGGGGGGAAAAAGGTTTTTCATTGAGAGGGCCGTTCTGTTGTTATTTTCCAGGGTAGAGACCATGTGTGCCTTGCTTACAAATGAATATCCTGTTACCACATGGGTGAATGATCCTCTTCCAGGAATTACAGTCCAAATGCTGGACTTTCAGTGCTCTGATGAATTGCGTAAAGAAATTTGGAGACTTCTGGATTTACCTTCCAGGTAAATTGTTGTAAGAATTAAAGGGTGCCATGGCTTATCTGAAACACAGAAAAGGAAGTGCTTGAAAAAGAAAAAAATACTATTTACAGCACTTAGCACAGTAAGTACTCAATAAACATCTGCTGTCATTGTAGTTATTACTCATGAAGGCTTCACAGTATTCCCACTATTATGATCAATTATTAATGGTGATAGGAATTTAATTATTACTAGTGTTATTAACGATAACCATAATCTCATTAATGGTCATATTTGTGCAGCTTTCATTCATACACACCCCCGAGGCACACGGGACTGAGCACCGAAGTTGTTGAAAGAACGGAAGCTGAACATGAATAAATAAATCATGAGTGAACGCTAGGCATCAGACTAGACCCTGTGGTGGGCACAGCAATAAATCAGAGTAACAAAGAAGCTATTTTCTCTGCTTTTCTACCTGCGGGAGCAGCTGGGAGATGTCTTAATGGCCCACACCTACCCCTCAACCAGTAAGGAGCTGCCCCCTTGGTCTGTGGCCAGCTCTGCTGGGAGCAGGGCAGAGACTGGGGAGAGGTGAGCAACTCCTAGCACGGCGGGAAGTGACAGAGGATACTAGAGGAGGAGCCTTGTCCTCAAGGTGGTCCTTTGGGTCACTGGCAGGGAAACAGGATTGCTGTCCAGGATTGCTGTCGGCTAAGAGTGAAGGTTCTGGAGTCAGAAGACCTGGGTTTGAATCCCTACTCAGCCTCTTGGCAGCTGGGGAACCTGACCTTGGACAAATCACTGAACCTTGATACTTACTTCGTGAGGTTTTATGAGGCTTAAATGGGATAACAAACCTAAACCATTTTGCACAGACCCTGGCACAAACTTTAACTTAAAATAAATTGCTTTGTGGGGAATCAGCAGGCAGAGATGGAAATCACTCCTGCCTCCCCGGTGACTTATTATGCACGCACTGTGCTAAGCTTTTGGGAGGTTCTGTGCGTCTCTGCTCCCTGGAGCTAGAGATTTAATACATCTATGATAGACTGACTCAGTCCTCTCTGTGCCCAAGGGGATGGATGTATTAATACCACAAGGCTTACTGAGCCCGGCTTCGGGAATGATGCTTTCACACTCTGGGACCATTCTTCACCTTCCCCAGAGTTGGGGCACCTGAACTTGCCAAAGCAGGTCCAACAATCAGGAACAGTCCGGGATGCTGACAAGATGTGAATTAAATACACATTCGGATTAAATTAAGATGCAAAGACTGCATTCCTTTCGAGTTTCCCAAAGATGCTACTGCTCTTTATTCTTTCCCAGTTCCAATCCTCAAACTGAGATTTCTGGTTAGGAGACACGATCAAGAGTTAACACGCTGAGCATTTAAATTTCTGTATTTCTTTTTTCCCTTAGATCAGTATGTGCGATAGCAATAAAATATAGGCCACAGATGTAATTTCATATCTCTAGTAGCAGCATTAAAAACAGTAACGGAAGGGAAATGAATGTAAATAATAGGTTATTTAATCCAGTAGGTCCCAAATAGTATCATATAAATATGTAATCAGTATAAAAATGAAAAGAATATTTCACATTCTCTTTTTCAAACTAAGTCTTTAAAATCAAGTGTGTATTTTATGGCTGTAGTGCACCGCAATCCAGACATCAAGTTTTCATCGAAAACACTGGAATCTGTACTCAGATTTCATAACACTTACCGTGGGAAAAGTAGATCCACATATCCAAGTTTTAAAAAGATATACCCCCCAATGGCTGAATCAAATATTAGTTTTTAAATTTGAGTTGCATTTAATTACAATGAAATGAAATGAGAAATTTCCGTCCGTAGTTGCACTGGCCACACTGCACATGCTCAGGAGCCACACGTGCTGGGACGGGCGTAGACTTTCCGGAACGGCAGCCAACGACCTTCACGGAGAGCTTCTGTGTGTCAGGGGTTGTGCTCACCATTTCACACTTGTGATTGTAGGTAATCCTTAACACAACCTGGCCTCCCTCCTTTCACCCCTGTTTCCTGCAGTCCCTTCGCCATTCAGTCACCAGCCCGGTCACTAACAGCATGAATCCTGGATGAGCCTTAACCATCTCCATTGACTTACCATTGCAATCGGAACAAAATCTAGAATTCCTGCTCACAACCCATAAGGCGCATGTGACCCTGCCTCTCCGACCTCACCTGTGCCACTTTCCCCTCGGACACAGTACTGCTCTGTGTTCCCCAAACACGGTGTTTTCCTGTCTCCAGACACCCAAGTTCAGTGTTTCCTCTGCCGATGCTCTTCCCACAGTCGGCTCATTCTCATCCTTCAGGTCTCGCCTCAATGTCGTTTAAAGACGCTCCCTGTACATCTCCTTCACATCGTTATCACAGATGTAACAATCTTGAGTATTTATTTACTTGATTGTTATAACTCCCTCTACTAGACTGTAAGAGCCACAAAGATCAGCACCTTGTCTTTCTTCCCTGTTTTGAAATTCCCAGAGCCCAGCACAGTGCCTGGTGCACGATGAGCCCTCAAATATTGTATAAGAGGATGACATTGTTAGGCATTATTATTACAAACGATGAGGTGGAGGCTCAGAGAGGTTGAATGTTTTCTCCGAGGTCACACAGCTAGTAGAACAAGCCAAGGACAGAATGCCAGGTCTAGCCACAAAGTATGTTTTTCTAAAGAACAAAAGAGGTGGGCAGATATAGTAACCTTAACTGCAAAAAGCAGAAGTGCCCTTCGAAGGTGATCTCTATCTATAAAAAATATACAGGGATATATACTTGGCAGGGAAACTCAGCTGGTTTTCAGTGTTAAGCAAATGGCTCAGAGCCGGGTTAAAGATAAGGCCTTCGAGGCTGGTGATGGATGGATGAAGGTACCGTGCAAATGGAGACCGACAGTCTCGGAGGCGGTCATCCTGAAGACTGCCGAGGCAAGCCTCCTGCACCCGCTAGCCCCACTGCCCAACCCCCCTCTGCCTTCACAACCTTGGTCTTTTGGACCAAGAAAGAGAATTCGTGCCCCAACCACAAACGGAATGACTGAGCTAGCACATTTTTCCCCCGGGACTCGTCAACTGAATGAAACAATTTATTCCAAGTCGGGAAACATACTTTCGACCCTCACTTTTCTGTATCAAATGTCAATGCCCATTTAAAAGCATGAGGCACGGAGTTCACGATGTACAAACCTTTGCGAGTTCAGGCAGTGGGCCAACTTGGGTCCAGCCGGTGGCAAGGGCAGGAGCCAGAAGGAAAGGGGCCAGCTGGGGGTCAAGCATTGTGCTGAGCACTTTCACCTGTCATTCCCCTCACTGAATCTTCCCAGGCTCCCTTTAAAGGGGGAGAAAATCTTTCCACTCCAGATAGGAGACTGGTTTCTTTGTCACCCTCTGCTCAGGTCCAAGCAGAGGCGGTGGACATTTGGGGAACTAAGCAATCTATAGTTTCCCCTGCAAGAAGCTGCGCCCCAGACTCGGATCTCAGCGTGGAGGGCCCTTCTCCGGGGGCTCGCATGACAAAGAGGATGTCCCCAACCACACCCGCCACTCCAGTCACCTGTTCTCTTTCCTTGCACTCCATTTCATGAACCACGGTGCTTAAACAATGATTTCCAATCATTATTCTCACCTCTTACTTGCCTTTTCCACTTGGGAGTAGAGTTCTAGAATAAGAGTTGGCAAACTTTTCCTGTAAAGGGCCAGGTAGTAAATATTTAAGGGCCTGGGGGCCAACAGCTACACAGCTGTGTTCACCTGAAAGCAGCTGCAGGCACCATGTAAATAAATGAGTGTCTGCATCCCAATAAAACTTTATTTAGAAAACCACAAGTCAGGCTGGACTTGGCCAGTGGGCTGCAGTTTGCCAACCCCTGTGTTAGCACACAGATTGTGGCATCCGACAGGCCAAGACTGAATCTCAGCTCAGCCCATGATTAGTCCACAAAGTTTTCTGGAAACTCCTTATGCTCAATAATTCCTGATTCCCTGTTATATGAGACAAAAACAGTATTTTTCTTCTGGGGTGGTTGAGAAGCATAAATGAATTGATATATTAAAATACTCAGAACAGAGCCTGTCTTTTAAACATTTGAACGTTATCGACAATAATAGGCTTTAAGTGCCCCTAGGGCAGGGGCCACATCGGTTCTACCCTGAGTGCTTGGCGCAGTGCCTTGCACAAGGAGGCAGTCAAGAAACTCTTGTCAACGAATAAACACGTGAATGAATGAATGAGTGATCTCATACCAAGACAGAAAATAAAACAACACAGGGTTTATTCTCTGTCATTTTTGTTTAAATATAGTAGGGTTTTCTTTTTTTTTTTCTTTTTCGGTGGCATAAACCTTTCCTCCAAGCCAAACGTTTAGCTAGATTCTCTCTACAGCTCAGATCCCAGCATCAGATTGAAATTCTCTCGAGGCCGGAGAAAAGGGCCGTTTCCATTGCACAGCCCAAACGTCCTCTCCAACACACGCATCCCTGAGTGTTTCCATAGATCCTTGAGGAAACTGATCAAAATACCAGCCTGGTTAGGAACCGTCTTCCTTGGCCAAGTGGACTGCCTGTGTCTTTGAGGTCAAGTCTGCAAGCATTCTGTAAGGAGCCAAACATAATTTAAGGTTCTTTCTAAAACATAACTTAACAAATAAGATATATGTAGATCTTTACTTTGCTATTTCACACATTAATTATGGCCATCTCAGCAGACTTCTTGGATCAATAAATATTTAATAAGTAGGCACAGATATTTTAAAGGCACAGACTCTAGAGGAAACCAACTTTCCTGTCATTCATCCCATTATCCCTGTACATTGAGATTGAAGAGAAATGACTTGCTGACCTATGACTTTTTTTAAACCATGGTATACTGGCTCAAGTTTTTCAAAGAGCCTTAGACAATTGAAGCTATATGATTCCTTGGTGAAATCTCCTTTTATCTCCTTGTGTTCTTAAGTAGGTTCATGCAATTGCACTCAAGGTGCATCTTCGTCTTTATTATTGAATTTTCTACTAGTTCAATCCCTATCTGGCATTAGCAAATATATGGCTGTAGCAGGACACCTATCCAGAAGCAATAGAAAAACATCAGCATCTCTGGGAAATTGAGCTAAAGTTGAATGATTTTATAACACTCAGCATTTGCTTAGCACTTCAGAAGCTGACTCCATGTAAGGAATTGGTGTAAGCTCTGCAACTGAGTGTGCTTAATGCAGGTTACTCTGGTTCTCCTGGAAGCTCTGAGCTAGACAAGGCATGTATTGTTCCCATTTTACAGAAGCGAAAACTGAGGAACTCGAGAGATAAAGGGACTTGTTCAGGATGACCGTGATAGCTAGTGGCAGACTTTCATTCATAGCCAGAGGAGCAAAGAGAATTCATAGTGTAGGAGTATGACTGACTCATCCGGAAGGCCACGAAGCCTATGGACCCCTTTTTAGAAAAATGTTTTTTAGTGCACAAAACAAAACACACAGGATTGTAAAGAAATAAAATTATGTTGCAATAAGTTACTGAAATATTTAAACATATTTTGGTGACATACATCATACCCTTGAGATATGTGTACATATAATTACATTAAATATGGTAGGCGTAACAACTACTAAAATTTTGAGGTAGTGGTAAGAAAAAACATTATTTTAACATAGCTGAAAAACTGAAATGTGCTATTAAAAATCTGTGATTTCTTTTGGTGAGAAAGTCACAGGTTCTGCTAAGATTCCTGTGGTCTGTTGCCTACAGTCATAATAGAAGGAAAAGCTTGATTTTAACTAGGGATTAGTGAAAACAAGAATATAATATTTTTCCCCATCCAAATTCATGACTCACCCCCCTTAAATTTTATCCATGTCCCCATAGCGGTCTGCAGACCCCAAGTGAAGAACTCCTTTGTTTGATCCAATTCCTCATAAAACAAGGGAGAAGACAGGGGGCAGGGAGGGAAAGCGGTTGACCCGGGTTACTTAGCAGCACCGTAGCAGGGATGACACAAGACCCCGGGGTTGAAAACACCTCCCTTCAAGCGCTGCCATGAAAGCTCAGGGTGGTGATACGTGTGAGGCTCCGCACAGTATCAGGCTCACAGCAGCGTCCGGCAGAAACCAGCAGAAGCGCAGGGACAGGACTTTCTGGAAGCTCCCTTGAAAGGGGGACAGAGTCAACGGTATGTGGCTTTTGCTCTTGTCCCTTTCCTCCTCCTGCCCAGAAGAGGGGCATGACGGCCACACGGGAAGGAGGGTGCAGGCGAGCATTAGAAGGGACGTGGCCCTCTCCCCACACCGTGGAGCAGCCACACTGCTCCCGGACTGGCTACCTCCAGACTTCTCAAGTGAGAGACACAAAAAATCTTCTGGTGCATCCAAACCATTGTCACTTGGCTCTGTCATGTGCTGCCAAACACAGGTCTCGACTGATGCCCACCCCTCCCTGGCTGGGGACCGAGCCTCTCGTCCAGAAGGGTGCCATCTGAGGCTTCCTGGCCAGGACTAGAGGACACCAAGGACGCAGCGCAGTGCCTGGCACATTAAAAGGCAGATGTTATTATATCCCTGCGCTTTCTACCACATTGGCTCACAGCTCCAAGCCCCCACACACAGCCTCAAAACCGCCCTGCCCCCACCCTCCAGCCCGCTGTGGTAGAGGCTCAGGTACACACGCCGTCACGGCATCTCAGCCTTGGTTAAATGGTGGTCACGCCTCGCAGAAAGGAACAGTGTTTTATGAAAACACTGACAGAGACAAAACACCTGGTAATTAGTGGCTAACAACCACAGACACGGAGGCAATTAGGAGGTTTATGTAAATTCAGGGGACTGAAGCAACTTCTCATTCATTCCTCCGATTTCTGGCCTAAGCCCCTGAGCTGTCATTTCTGCCAGCAGGGCTGACTTCACAGGAAGAATGAAGGATGAGAAGTGAGTGGAGAGGTTGTGGGGGGCTGCAGAGGACCTGCAGACCCTGAAGTCTGCCTCCTTCCTTCCTCCTTGCTGATGTGTGGGTCACCAGCCAGCAGTGATCACGGAACACTGGGGATGGCTCGATGAAAACAAGCGAGAAAAAACACGCACAGAGACAGACTAGTTTCTGTGGAGAAGTAGGGACAGAATGGCCACCCCCTCTAGTGGGGAGCGCACCCATTTACCGTCCAAACCTGCTTTTATTGGGCTCGTTTTGCATACTAATTCAGGTAAAGTACAGTACTCATTACGAGGAAGTAAGGAACAATAGGTAACAAGGAACTCTGCGGGTCTATTTTGAGTCAGGGTCAAAGAGCTGTAAGACTTTGAGGAACAAACTAACTTCCTCCTTGGACCCTTCTCATTCAACTGAGAGCATTCTAAACAAAGAAGGTTTTACAGGATTTTACATGTTCTTTCTGATCACCCGGGGAATCCACCCCACCCGGGGAATCCGCCCTTTTCAGCTCAGAGCTGCACCACCCTGTCACTGTTTCAGGCTTAGGTGGAGCAAGGGAAGTGAGGCAACCAAGAGATAAGGAGATTTTCTCCCAGACGATGAGGACTCAGGCTATGCCAAAGCCGAGGAGCGAGGGTCCATCACCCCCTTTTGCTATAGCCCCCAAAGTCCTTCCTTGGGGGCCTCCCAAGTGATCGTGCCTGTCTTAGGTCGTTCCCCCCTTGGGGAATCTTACCCGTCTTTGGCTAACTGACCAAGCTTTGGGGCTCAGTTATGAATGAAGCAGAAGCAGCATTCCTGCCAGGGAGATAAGCTTTTGTCTCCTTGCTGGCTTACGGTTCCAGGGGCGTTCCTCAGCCTTAGCCTAGGCGGGGGTTACAGCTTCTGATACCAGGCAGGGCGGTTCCCAACACCTTGCTCCAGTGGCCACTTCACTGGACCTCTGCCATCAGAGCTGGGGACACATGGGGAGTGCAGGGCATGTGTGAGCCCACAGGCCTAAGGAGGGGTCAAAGGGTAAAGAGGCAGGGGAGGTTCCTAAAGATGTGTGTGGCCAACGGTCTGGTCACAGGATGGTGGTGTTTCCCACAGGACCCTCGTCCTTCCCTCAGCACCGATGGGTTGGGGACCACCTGCCGTGCTAATGCCTGCAAAGCAGGCCTCCTGGGCATCAGGAAGTGGGGCCCGGGGCTCTCGGCACTCGGGGCTGGGTTGTCTCTTGAGATGTACTCGGCAGGCTAAAATTCATCACCCCTTTCAATTACTACCCTTTTATCATCATTACCGCCTTTTAAAATAACACCATTAAACAAATTCAGGTAGAAGAGTAGGACTGCCTCGGAACCCAGCACCGCACCCCAGAAATGACAGCAGCAACAGTGCGCTGTGTGTCCGTCCAGAAGAGCCCCATGGCCTGACTGTTAGGGACTGAACTGTGTCTCCCCCAAAGTGGTATGTGAAAACCCTAACCCCCACTGTGACTGTGTTTGGAGACCGCGCCTACAAGGAATAAGGAACGTTAAAGGAGGTGACACGGGTGGAGCCCTGATCCGACAGGGCTGGCGTCCCAATGAGAAGAGGAAGGGACACCGGGGATGCGCACCGAGAGAGAAGGCCGCGTGACGGCACAGTGAGGAGGGGCCGCCTGCCAGCCAAGGAGAGGGGCCTTGTAGACACCGGCCTGCGGACACCCTGACCTTTGACTTCCAGCCTCCAGCACCGTGGGAAAACAAATTCCTGTCCCTTAAGTCACCACATGTGTGGTGCTTTGTTACGGCCACCCGAGCTGACTAACATGCTGACTTCATTAAATAAGTCCAGGAGCCGGACAGTTTCTCAAAGTGACGCGTTGTGCTGAACCTCTCTTTCCCTTCCTCCTCTTAGCGAGCGGGCGGTCGGCCCTGGCCATTCCTTAGCTCGGGGGCGGCTGCCGTGGCCCCTTCTGGAGGGTGGGGTGGGACTGGGGAGGCAGTGAGAGTGACCGGGCATTTTTTTGTCGTCGGTCCCCCCTTTCCCTGCTGGGAAATTCTGCGATGGAGTCACAGCACCCCCTCTCACCGTCAGGGTCAGCGAGAAGGGCCTCGGACCGGAAGCCAGCCCCCGTCTCCTCAGCTTTCCTTTCTGAACTGCATGCAGGCCTCTCTGGCCCGCGCCCCGCGCTCCACTGCGGTGACACAGTGACAGGGTGCGTGGGGGCTGGAACGGTCCGCGTTCCGAGCCAGAACTTGGTCCGCAGCCTGTCATTTCTCAAGGGTTGAGGGGCTGCAGTTCCGGAGAAGGAACAGCAGGGACTGAACAGTGCGCTTCGGCCATTAGAGTACTCAGGCTGTGACTTTTGCTCTTTCTGTGCTCCTCCATTATTGACCGAAATTTTAAAATAATGTCACCCTTTTCCACTTAATAAGATTTATATTAAATGGAAAATGTTATGTCATCTGCATAATGTCAGTGCCACTTGCTCTAAAAGGTTTTCCGTAAAAGTAAATATGATGAAATCAGTACTATTAAACTTGAGCCCTCTGCCTAAGCCCTGCTATTTCTTTTTTTTTTAAAGATTTTATTTATTTATTTTTAGAGAGGGAAGGGAGGGAGACAGAGAGAGAGAGAAACATCAATATATGGGGGTCATGGCCTGCAACCCAGGCATATACCCTGACTGGGAATCGAACCTGTGACGCTTTGGTTTGCAGCCCATGGTCAATCCACTGAGCCACGCCAGCCAGGGCTATTTCTTTACTTAAATATACATATATCTGTGAGAGAGAGAGAGATTGGCCAGCGTTAGAGATGTACCAGCATCAGCCTGAGACTTCCAACTGGATGTGATCAAATGGAGCGAAAGAGACCAAAAAAAGAGAGGACGCTCTCATTTTATGGCCCAATAGCACTGCCTGTTTGGGTTTCACCGCGACCGTCCCACATGCAGGCAGAGCGCTACACCCACTACCTGAGCAGTTACGGCATCTTAAAAAGTTAGGATCAGAAGGACATAATGAGATCAACCTTCTCCTTGCGTAGGCAAAGGAACTAGGGCCCCAAGGGGGAGAGGAGGACAAAGGAACTTCCCACTTTTTATAGTGGTAAAGCACACATAACATGAAAGCTGCTATCAGTGGCATGTGGCACATGCAGAATGTCGTGCAGCCTCCACCAGCACCTGGTTCCAGAACGCTGTCATCATCCCCGGAACAGCACCTGTACCAATGGCTCCTCACTCCCCTCTGCCCCCCTCCTCTCAGCCCTGGCAACCACTGACCCATGTTGTCTCTGTGGGTTTGCCGACTCCAGATATTTCATGTACATGGGATCATAGTTCAATATTATTAGTCATTAGGAGAATGCAAATGAAAGCCACAAGAGAGACTATGCACCCACTAGAATGATTAAACTTAAAAAGACCAATAACACCAGAAGCTGGTGAGGATGTGGAGCTACCGGAAATCCCATGCATTGTTGGAAGGAATGCAAAGTGGCACAGCAAATTTGGGAGACAGGTCGGTAGTTTTTATACCATCCAACTCAAAACTTTCACTCCTGGGTATGTACCCAAGAGAAAGAAAAACATATATCTTCCCACACAAAAGCCTGCAGGCTACTGTTTACAGTAGCTTTATTTATAATAACCTAAAACTCGAAATAGCTCCAAGTCCGTAAAATGGGGAATTAATAAACAAATTTGTGTTTTATCCACATGAAAGCACAACACCCGTCAATACAAAGGAATGGATTACTGACACACGCAACAACATGCATGAATCTCAAAGCATCGTGCAGAACGAACAGAACCAGACCTGGCAGGCTACCACGCAGGAGGGTTTCACCGATCGGTACCGGGCAAAACTATAGGAAGTATCAGAGGTTGCGGGGACTGAGGGTGGGACTGCAGAGGGGCATTAGAGAAATTTCGGGGGTGATGAAAAAGTTCTATATTTTGATTGTGGTGTTGATTTCATGACTGCAAACGACTGTGAAAATCCATCAAACCATACACTTAATAAAGAGGGAATCTTATTTTATATAACTTATACTCCAATAAAACTGATGAAAAAAACTTGCTTGAAGCTCAACAACAAAGGAATAAGTCATTCCATTAAAAAAATGAGCAAAGGACTTGAACAGACATTTCTCCAGAAAAGAAACACAAATGGATAAGAAGCACATGAAAACTTGTTCAACACCACAGATTGTTAGGAAATGCAAATTGAAACCACAAGGAGATATCGTTTCACACTTTTCAGACGGTTATTACGTAACAAAAACAAACCCCCAGAAAATAACAAGGGCTGGCGAGGAGGTGGAGAAATCGGAACCCTTTGCACAGCTGGTGGGAACGTAAAATGATGCAGCAACTACATACGGAAGATGGTGCCGCTGTTCCTTAAAAAATTAAACGGGGAATTACCATGTGATCCAGCAAATCTACTGTGGATGTCCACCTAGAAGAACCGAAAGCAGGTCCTGGAACAGATATTTATACCCGTGTTTATAGCAGCATTACCCACAAGAGCTGAAAGATGGAAGCAACCCAAACGTCCATCAAGGGAGAGAATGGGTAAACAAAATGTGGTGCATAAATGTAATGAAATATCACTCAGCCTTAAAAAAGAAGGAAATTCTGACGTACGCTACAACATGGGCGAACCTTGATATTCTATTATGTGAAATGAGCCAGTCACAGAGAGACAAATACCATCCGGGAGGCTTCTAAAGGAGGCAAGCTCACAGAAACGGAAAAGAGAAGGGCGGGTGCAGGAGCGGGGTGGGGAGGTGGGGTGTGGGTGCGTTGTTGCGGTTTGGGGAGCGGAGTTTCGGCTCTGCAAGATGGAAGAGCTCTGGAGTTTGCGCAACCAACTGAACGTACTTAACACTATGGAACTGTGCACTTAAAAATGGCCATGATGGTAAATTTTATGTTAAGCGTATTTTACCAGGATGGAAAAAGAAAGCTTACTTGAATACGTTAGGACTACATTATCTGTGTAAAAATCAAAACAGACAGCAAATACATGAAATAAGAAGAGAGAACCTCCCCTGTTCCTTCCTGGTGCTCTCATGCCCGTTTCCCGCTGAGACGCACGCATACACACGGCTGGAAAACATGTCTGCGCGGAACGAAGCTCTAGGTGTGGCTGGGTAGCCTGCCCTCTCCCGTGTCCGCTACATTTCCGAGGTTTTCCCCTGGCGCTACATAGGGAGTGACGTCCTTCTTCTAAGCACTGCATAGTTTCACGGCACGGATGTGCATAACTTATTTAAACATTTTCCTCCGGACAGACAGTTACAAGACTTCCACGCTGCAGGAAACATCCTCATACGGCATTGTGGGAGTATCTTTGTGGCTCCCAGGCCCACTCGCGCTCTGCGGAAGGAATGCCCCTTTAAAACGTTTTAGATGTTGGCAAATCACCCTCGAAAATGCCGGCACGAACTCACACCACCCTCAGCACTGTACGAGGCTGCCTCTGTCTCCACACTCTCAATCAATTAACAATTTACAAAATATTTCCTGCTGTGCTTTCCCAGGCCTCCACAACCCAGGCCACCTTGCACACCTTTTCCTACCGACGCAGCGGCCCACAGCAGCCTACGCTATCTTCCCGTGGTCTCTCCCTCCTTCCCCTCTGCTTTGCCACCCACAATCCTCCAGGCAGGCTTCGGTCCCCCCCACTCAGCAGTCTTCCCAGCTTCCCAGCGGCTCCTGCCTCAGTCTCTGCCTGGAGGCCTCCGCTGAGCCACAGAGACTTACCTAAAGGCACCTCCCACACTGGTTCCAAGTCCCCTGTTTCTTTAACCTGATCTTTTCTGATTTCTCCACCAAAATATCACTAAGGGCAGGGGAGAGCGAATGTATAACTCAGACTGTCTGGGACAAAAACAGAAAAATTTCATTGAAGTCCTTTGTTATGTCTTAACCTTCTAGTTATTTACATACAGGCATACTTTGTTTCATCATGCTTCACTTTTTTGCACTTCAAGACCCCCCATCAGTCAAAAAGGTCACAACTGGCTTTGTCGCAGTGGTCTGAAACTGAACCCACAACATTGCCAAGGTAGGCTTGTGCTACACGTTTTTAAATTTGTCTCTTCCGGGACAACGGGTGCTCGAGGAGATGCCCCACACTTACCCTGTAGCTCTGTGGAGTCCCTGCCACATCTCTGTATCGCCCAGGCAGAAAAATGCAATCTGAATTTGACCTTCCCCACTCATCCCGAAGCTCTCTGGGAAAGGGACTCTGAGCGGACTTACCTGACCCTGGGGAGAGGTGTGGCGAAGCCACGTCCTCAGGGTTAGGTGCACTCACTCTCTGGCTCTTTGGCTCGTCCCCTCCTGGAGAGGGCGAGGGCCAGTGACACCCAGGTCCCCAGCATTGGAAAGGACTGTGGGTGAGGGGTCTCACCACTTTCGGGGTCTGGCACCTGCTAAGATGTGCATTAGCTCCTGATTGCTGCGGAAACAAATCACGACACGCTTAGTGGCATAAACGACGCAAATGTATCCTCTCACAGGTCTGGGGGCTGGAAGCGAGAAAGCCATTTCCAGAGCTCAGGTCACAAGGACAGCAGTTCCTCCTGGCAGCTCTAGGGGAGAATCTGTTTCCTCGCCCTTTCCAGCTTCTGGACTCGGCCTGTATCCTTTGGCTCCGGACCGCTGTTCTGCATCTTCAAAGTCAGCAACGCAGCATCTTCAAACGGTTTTCTTTCTATCCTTGTGTGTCTGTTGTTGCATCGCCTTCTGGCTGTCTCTGACCGCTGCCGTGTCCCTCCTATTACAGTGACCCTTGTGATGACATTGGGTCCACTGGGATAACCCAGGATAATCTCCTCATCTCTAGATCTTTAACTTGATCACGTCTGCAAAGTTCCTTTTGCCAGAAAAGGTAGTATGTACAAGTCCAGGGATTAGGAGCTGGATAGATTTGGAGGTCATTATTCAGCCTACTACAGACGATAGTAAAGGTCATGTAAGGTTCATGAGGAGACGTGACCTGTTTGGTTACTAGTGACCACCAATGGCTTGCACGTTGCCTGGCACATGGTCCCCAGATCATAAAACGACAGACTCAGGAAAGCCGTACACCACTCTTACAGAAAAACGTAGAGAGGCCCTACCTTCTGCATAGATGTTTAGGGGCTCGCAGATCCGCTGAAGCCAGCATGTGACTCCGAGTTAAGCATCTAGATTTCTAGAACGTCTAGCTGTAGCTGAGACACCGAAGGGGGTCTCGGAGGAAGCAGGCAGAGCAGCGCAGGCGAAACTGCAAAGCAACTTCGTTCCTCTACCACCCCGCTGCCTGCCGGGGCGCGTTGGACAGCAGGGGGCGCCCGGGTCTGCCTGAAGGCCGAGTTCGCCCACTCCGAACACCTGCTCACGGGAAGGGGGCGTGGAGCGGTCACTGCGGTGTCTAAAGAACTGTTTCCTATGCTCTGCACGTACCGAGGAAAGACGCCAGGCTCCAGGAGGCCAGAAGCGGCTCCGAGAGGCTCTGCGCAGCTGGAGACGCCGCGGCGCCGGCCCGCTGGGCCCGCGGGGCCCTCGGGAGAGACCCGCGCACCTGGGCGCCCACTGCACCCCCTCCCGGGGACCCGCGATCAGGGCTCCCGGCAGTGGAAGAAAACAAACCGGACGCCAAATATGTATGAGCCGGCAAAAGGAAGAAATTGAAACCTCCCCGCGCGCGATTTAAAAGGCATGAAAAACAACTGCTGTTTGATTTCTGGAAACGGGCTCCCCGAGCTTCTTACAACACCGCCCTTTTGCCCTCGGGCCTGACTCCTTCCTCCAGGAAGGCACGGTGAGGACGTAAACAGTCTAAGAAGTGAGGGTCAGCTGAGAGCTTTCTCCCCCAAGCCATCCTGGGCTTAAAGCGGAGAGCTAGCAGGCCTCGGGGAGGGGGGAGCGGCTCTTCCAACTCAGTGTTTAGTAGAGCGGGTCCCAGAAGGCGGTAGGGGATCTCGAGGGAAGTGAAATCCGGCCCTTTTCCTGACGGGGTGCATGCAAAGTACGGCGCTTATCAAAGTGTGGTCTAAGGACCACCAGGATCATTTGCTAAAGTGCAGACTACTGGGCTTCCCCTCCACCTACTCAAGCATCTGGCAGAGGCCAGAGGTGGTGGAGTGTTTAATAAGACCCTGAGTAATTCTTTTACTCTCTGAGTTTCAGAGCCAAAGGCTCAGCTCTCGGTGCCAAAAGCTTTTGGTTCAGACACAAGAGCCAGCTGCTGAGCCCCTCTCTCCTTCCCACCTTGGCTGTCCCCAGTTCCACCCGTCAGAGGGTACACACTAGGTCATGTGCATATGAATAATTACTATTTCTGGCTAGCGGCCCCCCATCTATCAAACCTCAGGCCCTCTTAGAAAGACTCCCTGGGAGCCCCTGGGAGTTCCTTTTTCCCACCACCTCCCTAATGACTGCTTCCTGCGAGCTGCGAAAGGCTGGACCGCAGTGGAGGCGCTGCAGCCCAGTTCCCTGGTGCTTCCCGAGCTCGCTGCCTCCCTGCCTCCCTGCGGGCAGAGTCCCGGGCCTCCCAGAGCTGCGAACCCCAGGGACCAGATGCAAGTGTCTTCCCTGCAGGTCTCACAGGGCCCTCGCCGTGCAGGGTGCCGAGCAGAATTCTCCTGTTTTTACCTCAAGATCAGAGTCTGTCACCAGGGCATCTTATTGCCCTGACACCATCTTCCAGGTGTTTTCCAAGCAGTGGGGGGAGAGGGAAGCCCCGCCCAGGGTGCAGGGGTCAGAGCCCGGGTGGGGCAGCAGGGGGGACCTAGTAGGGGTGGGGCAGCCCTGCAGACTCTGCTGTGGTGCGAAGGCCCTTGAGCCCCTCCTGGGAAAGCTGCTGAGCTCATCGTGGAATCAGGTAGGGAGGAGGTCGCCTCAACCCTGGACGCTGCAGCGGAAGCTTCCTCACCTGCCCCTGCTCTGCAAGAGCTTGTGTTGGGTGGCCCGGGGCTGCACTGGCTGTGTGCCCTGGACCCTCCGCACCTGGCTGAGTCTGCGCGCACCGACCAGGAGCATGGTCGCCCTGATTCGCCCTCCAGATGGGGGTCGGTCGGACATTTGGGTAGTGAGACTGGATGACACGTGTTTCTGCCCCCCCACCCCACCCATCCCTTTCCGGTATTTCAAGCAGGCCGCAGGCTTTGTGCTTCAAATCTTCAGGGGAGGTGTGGATAGAGAGGAAGCAGAAGTTGCAAGGTTTCCTGACTTTTCTAAAAGCCCAGGACCACAGAGAGGCGGAGTTGGGGCAGGGTGGAGGTGTGGGGGTGGGGAGAAGGGCCCTTGAAGAAACAAGGAGGTGAGAGGCCTCCTCCCACGTGCAGAAGAGATTTCTGTAAGTGTGCAGCGCAAGGTCGGTAGCTGTTTGATTCAAACGCTGCCTCTCCCGCCCGCAGGTCACATCATTGTGGACAGTTACGCAAACTTCTTTAAGCCTGAAAAGGAGACAGTGCTACCTCGTTGCTGTGTCCTAATATTATGCCTTTGGTCCCACTGTTCTGAGGCACGAATACTTGTTATGGACTGAGGTGTGCCCCCTCCCCCCACACCAGAATCGTGTGTTGAAGCTTTAGACCCCAAACCCTTCAGACTGTGACTGTGTTTGGGGCCAGGGTCTTTAAAGAGGTAACGGAGAACGAGGTCATGAGGGCGGGCCATAGTTCAGGGTAAATGGACACAGGACGGGGACGGGAAGGGCTGTGAGAGGTCACACATTGAAGACATCCATCTATGAGCCAAGGAGAGCGGCCTCAGAAAGAATCAACCCTTCCGACACCTTGGTCTGGGACCTGCAGCCTCCAGAAGTTCGAAAAAACAGATTTGTCGTTCAAGCCCCTGGTCTGTGGCACTTTGTTACACCTGCCCCAGCAAACCGATACAGTCAGCACTAACCAATTTTGGAGGTCCTCGAGATTGGGGAGCACGGAGCTGCCTGCCCTAATTTAAATACTATTCAGCCTTAAAAAAGAAGGAGACCCTACCATTTGCTCTAACATGGGTGAACCTGGAGGGCCTTCTACTGAGCGAAATGTCAGACACAGAAAGACAAATACTACGCGACCAAACTTGCACGTGGTATCTAAAAAGACTGACTCACAGAAGCAGAGGGCAGATGGTATGGGGCTGGGGGGCGGGGGCCGGGGAGGTGTTTGTAAAGGGCACAGAGTTTCCGGTGTGCCGGAGGAGTAGGTTCTGAAGGACCTCACGTACACGATGGGGACTACCATTAATAGCGCTCTATTATTGTACACCTGAAATTTGCTGAAGGAGTAGTAGTTCTTTTTGTCTTCAAAGATTTTTTTTTTTTTCCGAGAGAGGGTAAGGGAGGGAGAAAGACAGGGAGAGAAATATTGATGTGTTAGAGAAACATCGATCAGTTGCTTCTCACACCCCCAACCAAACTCCCCCAACCTGGGACCTGGCCTGCAACCCAGGCATGTGCCTAACCAGGAATCAAACAGGCGACCTTCCAGATCACAGGCTGGCACTCAACCCACTGATCCGCACCAGCCAGGGTGAGAGTAGTAGTTCTTAAATGTTCTCACCACAAAAAAGGTAACTGTGAGGTGATGGGTATGTTAATTAGCTTGAGTGTGATAATCCAATTTCACAGTGTAAATGTGTATGAAAACATAACATTCTGACCTTAACTACATCCAATTCTAATTTATCAACGATACCTCAATGAAGCTGGGGGAAAACCAATCAAACCACAAAGCACATCTATCCCTTCTGGGCCCGATTTTCTGTATTTTCCCGTCACACCCTCTGTCTACTTTTCAAGTCATGGCCAGAAGGTGCCAGAACTCGAGTCTGGCCCAGCATCTCACCAGCTCTGTCGAGAGGGAAGGGATGTTCGCTGGGTTTACGGGGTTTGCTGGGACGTTTGCAGTTAGGTGCTGGGGGGATGGTTACGAAAGTGAATTCCGAGGTCAGACTGGTGGAAAGCTTAGACCTTCCCTTTGCAATCTGTTGTGCTGTAACAATCTCACACTTTTTATTAGAGTTCATGTTTACTCTTAGTTGAGGTCGATTACCTCTTTGAGTGATGTGTTTCTTCGCACCGTGGGACACAGGATTCTTTCACGCTGTCATATGCGTGTGTCTTTCTTCTTCAAGGTGGTCCGACTCCTGCAACCCTGGAATCTGATGAATGACATGGAATGTGTTGTCTGTCTCTTTATTCAGGTTTTCTAAACTTTAGAAAGAAGTGAGTCATGAATACCTTAGCAGAAGTATATTTCTGCTGGGATGTTGTCCAGGAGACTGGCATGGTGGTGCTTTACCCTCAGGATCTCATTTGATCCTCCAATGTCCCTATGAAGTGGGCCCTATAATCCTCCTTATTCAATAGTTAAGGAAACGGAGGCTTAGACCCAGGCCACGTGTTGCCCAAGGCCACACAGCTACTAACCGGCAGAGGTGGGATTTGAGCCCAAATCTGGAGGATTAACTATTAACCTACCTTGCTGAGCCACTCCCCTCTTTGATTGGCAGATGTATTGCTCTGCCTGCCTCGGTGGTAACAAAGGCCTCAGTAGGGTTTGGGTAGCTGGTGAGGATAAAGTAGGGCTGCTTTGCTGCCACCTAGAGGTCAGAGTAGGACCCCACGGGCTCTTGAACTTGGGGCCCATTGGGGGCCTGACCACAGGGAGGTGACCTGCAGAGGTCAGCATGATGCAGGTTCCAGCTGGGGGTAAACTGGAGCCCAGCATTTTCTGGGAATGTGAGCCACTGCCTGGTAAACCTTCCTTCTGGAAAGAGGCAGGAGGCTGCCCCTGCCTCCCGGTGCCTCCTGGGTGGCCTCCAAACACCAGCAAGGCCTGAGGTCATCAGAGCTGAGTGGCTCAGGAAATGCCTTTGGTGCCTGTGGCTTCAGATAGCCTGAGGTCTAAATTATAGCTTGCATCTGCCCAGTGGTTTACAGTTCAGTGTTTATACCACAATGATCTCACTGAATCCTTTTTGCTTCCTGGTGGGCTGTGGCGATCATATCCATTTGACAGATGGGAAAGCAGATCAGAAGAGGCAAGCCGAATCGCTCAAGGTCACAAAGAGTGCAGACTTGAACCCAGCTCCCACTGACTCCCAGTCCTATTCACTTGCACTAGACCAGCAGTTTTCAAACCTCATTGCGTGGAGTCCTAGGGGGCTGGGGCAGGCCAGAGGCGAGGGCGGAGGGGGAGGAGGGGGAGAGGGGGAGGAGAAGGGGGAAGAGGCAGCCAAAAGGGTGAGGCTCTGTCCTTTCTCCCCACTTCACTCTGGGCCACACCTATATCAGGATTCTGTGTAGGCTGGGTTTGAAAGATTTGTGCTGCTAACAAAATATTTTCAGACGACTATGCCAAACTGTTCTTTTTCCCTGGGAGTTGGACTCAGGCTCCTCTTCCCTGGGACCTTTTCTCTACAGGGGCAAGAAGAGACCTGCTCTCCGTTGGATGATGTACTCTATCCCAAGGTGGTAGTGCAAGGGACTGTAAAAGGGACCGGCAGGGAGGCGGCAGCCCTGGGTCCAGTTGATTGTGATGTGGCCCAGTTATCCGCCTCAGTCTCCCCCTCTGTGCAGACCAGAGGCTTGGCCTAGATAAGCCTGAAAATCCAGTTGAGCTTAAATAACCTGTGGACCTGGGCTATCAGTCTTAGATAATCAGATCTTAAACAGGGGTGAGTCACCTGAAATCGTACGGAAATGCTGTAAAATGCTTTAGTGTGTGGATTTTTCTGAAAGTATTTCTATAGCTTCCATCAGTCTTAAAGAGGACTGCGATACAACACCTCTAGCTTCTCAGGACTTTTTCTGGCAGAAGTGGGAGGAAACCTCTTTTTGGGTGGGGGGTGGTGGTTGAGTTGTAAGAATGATATGAGAAAGCTGTTTGAAGAAAGGAAAACAAGGGCAACAAATAAAGATCAGAGCTAGAAATGGGAGCTGGGCAAAAGAGAAGCGCCCATGAGTATGCTGACAGTCTTGTTCTAGCCCCTAGACCCAGCCATGCCTGATACCCCTTACATTTGTCACCGGCATGAACAACTGCCTCTACTCCCTTAAAGCATTTTCTGTTTCGCTCGTGATAGAATAAACGATCCATGTGTTAACGTTATTGGAAAAGGCTCTTGCCAGCTGAAAAATTATGAGGCTTAACTTAGAAAAAAGAGAGCAGGGAGAAGAGGGACTGAGGCGGCAATGTCCCTCTTGTGCAGTTTTTGAATTGCAGACGAAAAGAATGTTCCCAGTTTTGTTCCCTGTCGGTTATTGCTTGGGCAAACCGGAGGCTTCCAGAGGTAGCAAAGACCTTGGAATCAACCCCATCGTCACACAGATGGGACCCCGAGCCCTAGGGCGGGGATGTGCCTTCCTGAGGTCGGACGGTACAGGTAGCAGGCCTGACACCGGAGCTGAGGTTCCCTTCTCCAAGGTAGGACCCACCTCTGTGTGCCTCTCCTCAGAGTTTTCTTCCCAGGCAGGCTGGCCAGTCAGAAGAGCTTAGGAGGGTTCTTGTGCCCACGTGTGTTGTGTGGCCACATGGGTCCGTGTCTTATCCAGAAAACTCTGCAGTCTGATTTCTTTTCCAGGTTCTGTGGGCACAGGCAAACAGTGGAGTGTTTGGCCTGGGGCCGGGGGAGGCGGGAAGGGAACCCACCCATTCCTCTGCCTGGGGCCCATCCTTTAGATGACAGGCATAACTAGGGTCCCGGCCAGGGAGCCCTAGAGGGGCCCTAGGCCCTAGGGGCCTAGGGCCTAGAGGGCCCTAGAGGTCAGGGCCAGGCCAGACATTGCCCAGTGCCGCCCATAGCAGAAAGACTTAGAATACTGCTGAGCCAAAAGCAGGCAAGCAGGGTTTATGGGTCAAGTCCAAGGAAGGGGTCACTGGCAGCCACAGGGTCAGATTTGTGCAGCGCTGGGGGGCAGGAATAGATCCCAGGGGGGGCCCCCACAACTGGGGGGCCTCCCACAGGGCAGCGGGAGGGAGGGGGAAGAAGCCGAAGGGGAAGGAAACACCAGACACTGCCTGCCAGCGGACCAGAAACTACTCATGGCCACACAGAAGAAATTAACTTTAATGTCCCACTTGGTTCCCAACCCCGCCCAAGTGCCAGGGCTCCCTGCAGGACAGAGGGGCTTGAGAGGTACGAAGTCACTAGACGAACGAGGCCCCCGCTGCCTCCTGGGCGCGCACTCGCTCTGCCCCACACACGCACACATGCAGACCACACGTACACCGCACAGACACACGCACGTGTACCCACGGTTAAATACATGTACGGAGGGACGCGTTGATATATACACGGGCGGGAGGGGGGGAAGCGTAATCCCGGCCCGTGTCGGGGCCCCAGGCTCTCGGCATGCTCGGCTCAGCTTTCCGCGCTGTACCTGGCACCCATGCCCCTGCCAGAAAAGCAGCTGCCCCTCTCCTCGCCCCCCGCCCCCGTTTGCCCCGGGTCCCGGGTCTGCCAGGCGCCGACACGCCCCTCCCTTCCCCTGCCCCCACGGCGATTTTCCCCCCAGGGAAAGGAGGCGGCGCTCCGGGCCCTACAACGGCCCTGGCGCCAGGGGCATGTTGGTTTTGAAGCCGGGCTGCCCGTTGGCCACATCGGGCTCGGCCTCGCAGCCCCCGCTGCTGGAGCCGCCGTCGGTCCCGGGGCTCTCGGGCTCCGCCAGGAGCTTGAAGGTGAAGAGCGGGCCCGAGTCGTGACGCCCGCAGCGGCTGGAGGGCTCCGGCAGGCTCAGGAGGGCGCCGGGCGCCTTCCACTCGGGGAAGGCGCACAGCTCGACGGGCGGCTGGGCGCCGCGGCCCAGGTAGCCGGGGCTCGGCGAGGCCGAGGGCAGGGTCCGCTGGCTGCCGCTCAGGCAGCTGCCGCTATCGTCCAGCGAGTCCTTGCGCGACTGCGAGCGCTCCAGCGAGCCGCCGCGCGTCCACGGCCTGTAGGTGTAGGCGCAGTTGCCCAGGCGACGACGCCGGCGGCGACGGCGGCGGGCGCGGCACTGGCACCCGAGGATGCGCAGGAAGGCGCGCTTGAACTCCTTGCTGGAGCACGGGTAGATGATGGGGTTGAGGCAGCTGTTGAAGTAGCCCAGCCAGAACACCACCTTGAACACGGCGTCCGGGGGCTTCAGGGTGGAGAAGAAGGAGCCTGCAGGGGGAGGGAGGGGGCGGGCGGGGGCAGAAAGACAGGAGTTCGTGAGTAGTCAGGCCCTCTCCTCTGCGTGCTCTACCTGAACGTTGCTCACGCAAAGGATGCTGCCAGGCTCCTTTGCCTGGGATGCTCGCCTTTCTGTCTCAGAATAAACGAATCCTACATTCACATTTAGGGCCAACCTCCGTAACTTCCCCTTAGTACAAGGAAGCTTTCCTGCTGTACCTAAACAGCATCTAAACTCCGGTATTTCTAGATTTCTCTAGACCTACCACACAGGGGCAGTGTGGGTCAGGGACTGGACCACCAGGGACCTGGAATTCCTTGCGTATTTCGAGCGCCCCCCCCCGCCCCCCCCGCGCCCGCCCGCCTTCCCTTGCTTCTCTCCAGAGCAGCACAGTAGCTACTGGAAATAGGGGCCCCCTTTGCCGCACTGGCCTGCCCTGGTGGGAGCCAAGAAGCCTAGTTAATTAAGGAAGGTCCTGAGCCTCTTTGGCATGAAAGAGGGTCGGTGGCAGGGTCCTTTTCTCTGGGCATCCAAACAGACCTTTGGGGGCCAAGGAAGTGCCCAGGAGAGGGGAGCAAATATCAACAGGAAATGCGAGGTCCTGGAAGCCTGCTTTCTGCTCTGTCAGGGCTGTGCTGGGCTCTGTGGCATGGCCACAAACTCCCTGTGCATGCCCCTGAGCCTGGCTCCCCTTCTCATGCTTATGAAGTGGTTCAGTGCTCCTTGCCCGGTGTCTTAGAATCATGGCTTGCCAGGGCTGGGAAACCTCCTTCCTTAATGGGAGCTCAGTGAGGATAAGCGATTTGCTCAAGGTCACTCAGCTGGCGAATGGCAGAAGGACCACTAGAATCCATTCAAGTTGTCATTCATTTGGTCCCACAAACACTTATTGAGGCATTGGTGGCTAGTGGTTAAGGTCCTGTTCAGACGTCACGGGTAGGTGTGGCCCTGGAGAAGCTCCCTGAGCTGGCAAACCTCAGTTTCCTGGAAAATAGTGATGGTGGCAGTTCTCTTTTGCATGGGCAAATGAACTTAGGCTCGGTAAGTACCTGGCAGGTTGAGAGCCCTCAAGTGCAGCTACCTGACTGCTTCAACTACAACCACTATTGCTACTGCCCACGCTGCTGTTACTGCCAGCATCGCTGCTGCAAAGACGAGGAAGGGGATGCGATTCGTGCTGACCAAGCGCCAGGACTCTCACGTCACTGCTCTTTCTAATACCGGCCCAAGCATGGGTCCCGGTGGTTCTTGAACCAGCTGAAATTGTATTCGGTGTTTGTGCATTTCTCTGGGGGAGAAGCCACAGCTGTCGCCACGGGCATGCAGGAGTCTGCAACCCTTGATCGGTTAAGCCTCACCCATCTCAGTCTCTGGCCTCCTAAGCCTCAGTCACTCTACCACCCGGACCACCTAGTTTTACCCTGCTTTGACTGCCTTAAGTCAGCTCCCTTTTGGTATCTAAACTTAAAAAAAAAATGAGGAAGCTTTTTATCACTATTTTAAAACCTGCATTATTTGCTATAAATAGAATGTCCTGGTAGAGAAAAATAAGATCAATCCAGACAGCGGTGGGTCTGAGGTCTGCCCTCGTTTTCACAAAGGGAGATTCGCCGGGTTGGAGGGCGTTGAAGGCTTGCTGGCCCTGCACGGGGAGGCATTATCTCCGAGGAACCGCAGGACTGAAACGGAAGTGAACGTGGGATAACGCCCTCGCTGGAGAGTCCAGCCCCCGGCACGTGGTCGGGGCTAAACAAACATTTGCTCAGTGACCCACAGATGGACTGAATATGCGATTCACAGACTCGTGCCCTGTCCAGCTGCCGTTGCAAGCTGTCTGCACACCACTCAGATCTGTTCTGAACTTGAGTAGCAGGCACAACCCTGGGAAAGCACTTGCTGGAGGCTCCCCGGCTCCATTCGGAGGCCTCCCTTGGCCTCTTACTGAGGCTTTTTAAAGCAGATCAAATGAGACAACGCTTCTGAAAGGGCTTGGAAGGGTGGAAGCTGGACACCTGGGTGGGAAGAGGAGGAGGTGAAGTTTGAGGGGGATGGATAAAACCACAAGCAGATGGTGCGGTGAGCCCACCCCATCACTAGGGCCTTGCCTGCTTTAAGGCGATTTAAAGGGATTGTGAAGTTCAAGGATCAAAAGCTAAAGCTGAGCAGGATCCGCACAGGGAGAAGCATTTCTTGGCTGGACAGAGTCCCAGTGAGTATCCTTAAGGTGCTGTTCGACAAATCTGGATAGTGAACACAAGGTCTGTGTGAACTTCCGCTCTTCCAAACCCTGGGGCATGTCTGTGGAACAGTAACTACTGTTGAACAAGCTGACTCCGTGCCAGCCGCTGGGCTAAATGCTTAGCCATCTTTTTCCAGTTACTCCTCTAACAGTCACTGCTCCCAAGGCAGCCTGGCATGACTGTGCCCTGCTCTAGGGGGCGCCATTCCACACTCCAGTCTACAGCACTCCTTGGTGATCGATTGCTCCAACCTGCTCGGGTCTGCTGGAGGCCAGGACTACTGCACTTCCGAGGAATGGAAAGTGAGCTGCTGTACCCACAGCCGAGCCATGTCTCCCCAGTTTGGCTCAATAAAAATGCAAAAAATGTAAAATAGTTGCTGAGTCTTTCAGTACCAGCTTTGTAAGGGAGCTTTCCTTGGATTTGGAAAGTCCCTTCAAGGTTTTTCTGTTTTCATTTGCCACTGAACCCTGGAATGAGATCATAAAGTTGTCCAACAAATACAGTATCCTTGGGGCCAACAGATTCACGTCAAGTTTTAAAGCAAATGCTGAACACAGTAATAATCAGCAGAGCCGCCATTTATAATGAACTGGGAACCAGTTATCAGGCGCTGTGCCTAAAACTGCGATTACATGACCCTTCCAGCAGCCCTGCTCTGTTGAGCCTCAGCCCACAGATGAGCAAACTGAGGTTTAACAGATTAACAAGGTCACGTGTCTAGTAGTGGGAGAGCTAGGATTAAAATTCGGCTCTCAGGTCTGATCTTACTCATCGCTCGATTGAAGAAAAAGAAGCTTCTATTTATTTCCTTAAGTACCAGGCCATTTCTTCCTCAACTGGGAACAATCTCTCTTTTTGCTGAATTGTCACAGCACTTTGACTGAACTGCAAATGTGGCATTTATCACTTTCTACCTCGAGTTCCAGTGGCCTCAGGCTATGTATCATGTCCCCTGATTAGGATGTAAGCTTCTAGAAAGCAGAATTCATGTCTGGTTTGTCTCTCTCCCCCCAGGACTGAGCACAGTGCCTGACACATGACAGGTACTCAGCCAATATGTGTTACATGATAATAATGGTGAAGAATAATAATAAAGCTGAAGTGTGCTAGCCCCTGGTGCTCAAAGTGAGGTTCCTGCAGAGGCAGCGCGGATACGGGCCAGTGTTTCTTAGAAACGCAGAATCTCGGAGATCCAGTGAGTCAGAATCTGCTTTTCAACAAGATCCCAGGGTGGGAAGCATGGCCTTAGCCCACATTTCAATTTTACTTTAAAAATTGTTTTTCTGGGTGTCTTGGGATTCATGGACGAGCAGAGGCTGGGCTGAGCGCCACCTCACCGTGGGACTGACTTCCTCGCCCCAAACACGTCAGCAGCTCCTAGAGTTTGTAGGAGCAAAGTCAACCTGCTTAGGCTGGAATTGAAAACCTGCTCCACTTGGCTGCGATGGTCTGATTCTTTGCAACGTCAGTGGACTCTTCTGGCTCCTTTCCCTTTATTCGTGCTGTCCACTGGTGTGATGAGCCCTCTCCTTTCCCCTCCTCCTCTCCACCCTTTCCAGGTCTGGCTCGGATGCCTTCTTCTCATAACCACAGCCCACGAGGCACGACTTCCTCTGAAGTGTGAGAACAGGAGGAAGGAATGGTTTGGCCGTGAACCTGCCAAGATCCAAGTGACCCTCACACCGTACCTAATTTTATTCTCATAATAGTTAGGAGGGAGGGATGGGTTCTGTAATTCTCAATTCGCTGTTTATGAATGTGGAAATCGAGTCTCTGAATGTACAGAATTGTCACACAGCTGCTAAATGGTAGAGCTGGGATTCAAACCCAAATCCACCTGGTTGCCACCTGGGCAGTTTCCACAACAGATAAGATTGCCGCTAAACTCTTGGAACACCTGTGGGCTGAGGGCAGGCTGGAACTGTTTACTTGCTATTTGTAATAGTGTCTTTACATGTATTTTCTCTGGCTTTTAAAATACAAGTATCTAGAGACCAAGAATTTTGAATCACTCTGCCTCAATTGTTCTTAACCTAACAATACTGATTATGCAAATCATTTAGCATCATCTAATTTCAGGGTCTCACAGACTTGCTGAATCCCAGCCTCGGGCACCCACCAGGTGTGCGGTCACCAGATTAAGGGTGTCTGCTATTCTCTCCACAGATTTCTATCGTAACAGCTATTGGACTGACTTTAAATTTTAGAGTCTGTTTCCCTTGTTTCAAGCTCTTTGAGGCCAAGATCTTACTTGTCTTGGTTTCTTTAGTGCCCAACACAGAGCTTGGCTTACAGTGAATGTGTGAAAAGGTTTGTTGAGCACATAACCCCCTTTTCATGTATTGGGTTCACAGTAGGTGCTGCCTCAGTGGTTGTGGAGTGACCCCCTCCTTGTACTCCGTTGTCTTCCTCTTCTTTATTTATTTACATGGTAACACAGGCCAATGCCCAGTTCAGTTCCCGTCTCCTTCCTGAAACCTTTTTGACTGCTCCAGGCTCTTCTCCTTTATTCACCATTAAAACAGAGTCCATAGCACAATGGTTAACATGGAAGGTTATTGCTAAAGGATGTGATGTTTGGCTCTTTAGGCAGGCAGTGTCAAAGCTCCTTGACCATGGGGTCTGTGTCCTATTTTTCTAGCACGGGTCTGAGCACGTGGCCGTGCCATCAACTACCCATTGATCGACTGACCCATTCCATCTTGTGGGAGGAAAGCTACCTCCTGGCTTAGCCCAGAGTTGACAGCAGATGGGGTGGAGTGGTGTCTGCAGCAGATAAGGGTCCATCTTGGATGCCAAAGTGAGTGTGTTCCACGCTTTGACTTCACTGAAAACAGCAATTCCCTGCAGACCACTTTCAGAAATTGAGCACTGGTGGGATCTATGCGAAGGAAGCTATAAAGCTTTCCAAAAGGGCATAAAGGAAGATATGCATGAAGGGGAGAAATAGCTTGCTTTGGTACAGGAAGTCTCTATCCAAGATAACTTCAGTTCTCCCCAAGTGAATTGGGAAATTGAAGACAATCTCATTAAAATACCAACAGGAGGTGGTGGTGTTGTTTTGTAGGGGGCAACCTAAACGATCCAAAGTTAAAGATATGGAGAATATGAGATATGAAAAAATAACCATGAAAAAACAGCCAGGCCAATTAGAATACACATGGAGAGTGGCGGGGGTGGGACTGAGAAAATGGGTCGGCTCATCTGTGTGGATCTGAGAGCCTATCGCAAAATCACGGCGAGCGAGAGAGAACTACTAGAGCAGGAGGTGCAAGGACGGGCAGCTAAGGCAATGAAAGGATACAGTTTGTAGAGAGAACTGTACACCCATGAGATTTTACATGCCGCACCAACAGCTGTGGTGAAGAAGAGATTATTCTGTAAGTAGGGTGGGGGCAACAGGCTAGCCACTTAGAAAAAAAAATAAAGCTGGAGTGCTATTTTATTTCTTCTTACATCAAAATAAATCCAGATGGATCCAAGATTTTGAGTGTAAAGATCATCAAAACATCAGAAGGTGTAAGTCAATATTTTTATAATTTTTAACTAAGCATAACAGAAGTGCAGGGTCTGTAAAGAAAAGCACTGCTAGGTTTGCCTGGACGTTTCTATAATGTCCCAAACTTCAAAAACAAAGTTAAAAGAAGGATTGAGAGAAACATCTGTAATTCAAACAACGGTAAAAGGAATAGTATTTCAAACACACGAAGTTCTGTTTCAAATCAAGAAGAGAAAAAAACAACTCGATAGAAAACAAAGCAAATCACATGGATAAGCTAGTAAGTACAATGTACAGCCAAGAATGAATAAAAACAATAAAATTAGAAAATAAATAATGCAAATTAAAGAGTGGCAAAATATTACAGGTCTATTACTTTGGAAGATATTTAAAAAATTGCTTGAGATAGAAAAATGAAATTGAGAATACTCAGATAGTGGAATTAGAAGGTAGTGTAAATGTTTACTTAATGGGAAAAGAGTCATAACCAGAGTAAAGTGGGCGGGGCAGGGCGGTCCTAGCTCTGCTCGGGAAAGACCTTTCTGGGTCTGAAGAGGTGGGCAGGAGCCGACCAGGCGGAGAGGCTGCAGGGAAGGGCATCCCAGGCAGAGGATCGGAATGTGCAAAGTTCTCTACGCACGAAAGAGCTCCATGTGCTCCTGGAAGTGCGGGACGTCAGGGGGCCCAGAGTGTAAAGGAACAATGGGGGAAATGGCCAAAAAAATTTTTTGCTTGTGCTCAATTTGACGAAGGTGTGGGAAAACAGGTATTTTCACAGGTCCTGGGTAGGGGTATAAATCTGGGGTAGAAAAGTGGTGTTATCTAATGAAATAAAAACACGCACAGCTTTTGATCTGAGTGCTCCGCATCCAGCAGTTTATCCTGCGGTGTTACCCGTGAAAGGGAGCAAAGATGAAAACATGAGGAGTTGCGGCGATGTTCCCCCCAAATGGGAAAATAACCTAAATCCCAACGTGAAGTATGGAGAGACAAACTATGAAATACGCCATGCAGCAGTCATGAAATGAAACACCATACACCTGTTAAAATGGTAAGCTGTTGCACGTGGAACAATGTTCATGGCAGAATTAAGTAGGAAAAAAGCAAATTTCAGGAAAGTATGCCTGGTATAATATGATTTTTATAAAAAACATGCTGTGTGTGTATGTGTGTTCATTTGTTCATAGGCAAAAATCATCAAACTATTTGCAGTGGTTATCTCTGGAGGATGGCTCTATGGCAAGATTTTTACTTTGTATTTCAAGTGCTTTGTGCACTGAACAATCATTGCCTTTGTAATGTGAGAGAGAGAGAGGGAGAGAGAGAGATGGGGTAGAGAGAGGGAGAGGGAGAGGGAGAGAGGGAGAGAGATGGGGGGAGAGAGATGAGGGGAAGAGAGAGAGGGAGAGATTGGGTGGAGAGGGAGAGAGAGAGAGGTGGAAACAGGGACAAAAGAGCCAGTGCGTGAGGCTCACAGGCTGGCAGCTGGTCAACCTTCAGGCCAGATCACCACCTTTGGGTGCCCACCCTCCTCACATATGAAACAAGGTGCATTTAGTCACTAGCGCCCCCTTCTTCTCAGACTGCAAGCTTTGTGTTCACCCTGCTGTAGAGGTGGAACGGAAATTAGAAGGAAGACAGAAATAAACGTGCAGCCAGAGTGTCGCTGAGCCCAGACCTGGAACACACATCCATGGGTCACTTGATCCTTCCTTCTGAGGCAGCAGATGAACCCGCTGGTTGGCTGGCTGAGAGGCCCGGTGTCTTTGGATGAAAGTCACCGGAGAACAGGAACAATTAATGGCCTCGGGGAATCCGCTGAGATTGGGCCCCTCAGGCTGTTAGGCTCTGTGCGTGCCTGTCACGCCTTCTCCCACAGCGGCCCACTGACTGCCCTGGCTCGGCCCTCTGTGTGTCCTTTGGTGGGTGGTAATCAAAACGCTTCCCACATCCACACTGGTTGGCCGGATCCAGGCTGGCCCGGGACCCCTGGACAGCTCTGTGTCTTCTTTCCACTCGTCTGGCCCAGTCTGGGACATACTCCTATCTGAGGGGGCCACACCTGGGGGCCGTGCCGTCCTTGTCACCTGCAGCCCTCAGAGTTTCTCGACCACAGAGTGAGAGATGCCAGCTGGCTCTCTCGAAGGTGTCTCCTCTTCTCACCAGAGCCCTGTCCTGCTGTCTGGAGCCCAGAGAGCCAGGCACATGGCTGGTGTCTTCAGCACCGAGTGACGAAGCAGCTGGTCTTTGCTGCCGCATCCATGCCACTCTCCAGATTTTTGCAAAGTGGGACTTTCTTCTCCTGCTTCCCAGTCCAGGTCCACAGGCATGCCGTACAATGACCCTGAGATTTCTGCCCTTTGTCACAGTTCGGAGGCTCCTTGCCCACCAGGAGACCTTCCAGGTGGAAGCGCCTGGAGGACAATTCTGCACTTGACTGGGAGATGGCACGTGGGACAGACAGCTGGCCGGGCTTGCTGCAGCCGCGGGAGGATGTGCCATGTTACTGCCTGTGCTGTTCGTATGTGGGTAGCTCGCACTTCGGCGGGGGCGGGGGGCTGCTTCCCGCCCTTTGAAAGCTGGCTGAGACTACCTCGAGTGTCCCTTGTCCATAACCCCTGGGTGTCCAAACCCCTCGGAGGAGGCTCCAGAGTGGGGCAGGGGACCCACTTCATTCCTGTCTCTTTCTTGGGCCTCAGTCCCTTGGCAGCCTGCTCTGCTTCTAGCACCTTCCGGCAATGACCCCTCCTTGCCCTCTCCCATCTCAGCTCCTCTCCTCCCAGGTTGCTCCAAAGTCCCAAATTCTTATTTTTTTTTTAAAGGTGAGCATCTCTGTTCTCTCTCCAGTAGCTTTGGCATCAGCCTGTTGAGGGCAGCAGGGAGGAGAGGACGGGATCGTGGTGGGGAGAGACAGGTTTCACATTCCACCAGCAGCTCTAATTCAGATATTTTCCCAAAGAAAATCTAGATTTTCAGAAAATGCACTTTTCTCCACCTCGTTCCATGCAAACAAAGGCTCCATTCTCACTCTAATGCACGTTTTTAGAGTCCTGCTGGCTGTGGCAGGTCAAGCTGTGCTCCACATCACAGCGACTTTACTGGCATCTCCTAGGTGCTGCAGCTGGCTGAGCATTTAACCCAGAAGATCAACCTTGCCTGGGCAAGCAAGAGTTCAGTGATTACTTTAAACCTATTGAGTGAATATAATTATTATGCCCATTTTATGGATGAAAAAACTATGGCTTGGAGCAATTAAGGAAATTGCTTCAAGATTACATAGTGCTGGAGTCAGGGCTCAATTCCTGGCCTGACCCCAGAGCCATGGGTGTTTGCACCACCCCAAGGGCGACTCCTGCAGGCTGACGATCTGTTGTTCCCCTGGAACGGCTGGGGTGCAGCTGCCTAGAAGAAAACCAGGGTGTGCAGGTTCTACGGAGGGAAGGAGCGATGCATGTGGCAGAGAGCTGAGGAAGGAGGTGTTATTTGGCTTTGCTACTTTCTGAGGACTTTGCTGCAAAGATGATTCCATCTGCACACATTTCGAGGAGACAGAAGCTGGACAGGCAGCGAATGGCACCCCCCACACTTGCGGGGCCATGGGGCACCAGTGCTTCAGAGAGCGGGCCGCTTCTCTAGCCCGTGGGAGGGGAGGCCTGGCCACGGGGAGCGTGGAGTGTGCACGCCGGCTCACAGCAGTTCGATGTGGCTTCCAGCTTCATGGGGTTTTCAAAGAAAATCTGGAAGACGGCAGTGATCTGAATTTGACAACAACGATGACGACAATGACAATAGCATTCACCATCTATTGAAGAACTTATAGGTGGCAAGTGAGGTGCCTGACCCCCAACACGCACGATCTCATTCAGTACCCAAAACAATTCTATGTGGGTGACACAGTCAGTGTCCCCATTTTACAGACACTGAAATTGAGGCTCGGAAGAGAAGTGATTTGGAGTGGAGGAGTGGGGTGGGGGAGAAGCACTTTGCTCAGAGTCACAGAGCTACTAAGTAGCAGAGTGTCATTGGAACCCATGAGTTCCTTCTTGCCTTCTACTGCTTTGGCCTTGTGAGGTGGGCCACTGAGAAACCAAGGACTCAAAGAATGTTTTAAAAAGTGGAGCAAATTCCACAGGGGAGTGCAGGGTGCAGGGGGAAAGAAGAGCTGGGCTGGGGTGTGAAAATAGTTTTCAGATGGCTCATCTGCCCAGCCAAGTCCGGGAGGAACAGTAATTATGTAGAACTGGAAAGTCATCCTCCTGCCCTCTCCTGGCTTTGTGAAAGTAAGTCCTGGGCACACGAGAAGGTGCGGGGAGAAGGATGTTTAGCTCAGAACTTCTTCCATCAGTGGCAGACTGGCAACACCGAGAACAAAAGCGAGAGGAGGAGGCACAGGGTCAGTTTTATAGGGTGGAGAAAAACGGAGATTAAAAGATAGATTCAAGCCAGGCAATACAAGGACAAGACAGCCCCTACCCCATCACCACTCTTCCCATGGTCCCGAAAAGGACGTGGTAGCCATATGCAAAACGAGACTTGAAAGGTGGCCCCGGATGGGTGGCAAGGCCAGGACAGCACCGGTTCCAGCCAGAGGAGCTGCCTGCATCCTGTGTGTGTGTCTCCCGGGGCCCTGGCTGTCCCGGCCTGTCCATCCAGATGGAGCTGCATGCTCCACTGGGCGCCCCAAAGGGCAATTCACTCAAGTGTGCTAATTCCTCTGTCCACCTCCTTCCTTGCAGGCCGGGACTGGATGTCCCATCTCCCCCACCCCATCCTGAAAATGACACTGAGCCTCGATGGATCGTCATGAAAAACGGCCGCATCACTCTCGGGAGCATGTGCTCACGCCAAGAAGGACTCCCAGAAAGACCTGCCTGGCAAAGCAGCAATTCACAGCAGACGGACAGGCGGGCGAGACTGTGGATCTCACACTCCCTCCCCCACTGTCCTAATCCAGGGCCTGTGACAGGAGTGGGGGAGGGTTGGTGGGGGTGGTGACTGATCTGGGACGAGGCTTCACAAATCACGAAGGAGCAGGGTACAAGGGGAGATAATAAAAAGCACCCGAGTGTTGAGGAAGTGCGCTTGGCAGGAGGATCTCAGACTTGTTCTTTGGTGGCCGGTCAAGTGCACACATGGAGGCGGGTCCATCTGCTCTGAGGTCTTGCTGGTTGGTAGAGGACAGCACGACCCAAGGCCAGAGGCTCGACCTTGGTACCTCCTCCTCGCATGGCTAATGCACCAATATAGTGCCTGGGCGTTTTACTCCAGCCTCTTCTGAGCGGGTTCCTTGCGCTGCAGGATTGTTTTTTTTTTTTTTTTAACCAATCTGGTCAAACCAGCACTTTACTGTGTTTTTAGCTTTAGGTTCAGTGCTAGTGGCGTTCAATCCTCTGGCAAGCACAGGAGCACTTAACAGTGTCTGTGAACCCCTGAAAACTAAAGGGTCCTGTGATGTGCACGTGTGCATTTTCTGTGTAGCTGCTTCCTAGCTTCCATCAGAGTCCCAAAGGGGCCCATGGGCCAGAAAGGACAGGCAGCACTCACTGAAAGGACGGCGGTGTTTCAGCCAGGAGCTGGGTGGCACGCATGCTCCGACGCGTGCGCGCAGGCCGAGAGAATCTGGGCTTCGCTTCTCTAACGAGCCAAAGAAAACGAGGGGTTCCTCGTGTCGGTGACAATGTAAGTGAACGGGCAGCTGCACCTGGAGTGTGGCAGTCTAAACTGGGGCACTTCCCGAAGTAATATGACTCAGAGACCTTATGATATCAGACAGTTCGTTACCCTGAAATTACAATTCTAAGGGTTTATCTGAATGGGCAAGGCTGCTGGCTTTGTTGTCATTATTTATGTCACTGCGGGCAAGTTACTTAACTGCTCCAGGCCCCAGTCTCCGCGTCTTTAAGGTGGAGGTAATATTACTTATCCACAGGATTCTGGGGAGGGTTAAACTAAATAATACATGGAAAACACTTAGTACACTGCCTGAGACAATACAAACTAAATGAATGTTGGTTACAATATAGATACAAGGGTTTTGTTGCCACATGACTTATCATAACTAAAAATTGGAAGTGACTCCAAATATCCAACATAAGTGATTGGTTGAATGGTCCATACAACTCAACCATTAAAGATTAAATTAGTTAATATGGTTGGGAAAAATGTTCATAATATATCAAAAGACAACGAGGAGGTTATAAAATAGTATACGCGATATCATCCCATAGAAAAATGGCTGAATAAATGTGCATTAACTATTTCAGCAGTTATGTTTGAGGATGGCTTTTTATTATCTTGTTTTTGATTTTCTGTATCTTCTAAATTTTCTTCAAGGAATACATATAACTTATGGTAATAAGACAAACCTAACCTAATAAAAGTTATTTTTTTTAAGATTTTATTTATTTATTTTTAGAGAGGGAAGGGAGGGAGAAAGAGAGAGAGAGAAACATCAATGTGCGGTTGCTGGGGGTCATGGCCCACAACCCAGGCATGTGCTCTGACTGGGAATTGAACCTGCGACACTCTGGTTCGCAGCCCGTGCTCAATCCACTGAGCTACGCCAGCCAGGGCATAAAAGTTATTTTTTAAAAAAAGGATGATGAGCCCTGGCTGGGTGGCTCATGTAGTTGGAGTGTCATCCCGTACATCAAGAAAGGTTGCAGGCTTGATCCCAGGTCAGCGCACATGTCTAGGTTTCGGGTTTGATCCCCCGGTTGGGGCACAAATGGGAGGCAACCGATGGGTGTTTCTCACTCTCTCTCTTCCTCTATCTCTAACATCAATAAACATTTCCTTGGGTGAGGATTTAAAAAAAAAAGGATGACTAATCTGAGTTGAGAAACACTGTGGCTCTGAGTAATCACTTCTGTGAAGGCTCCTTTCTTTATGTCTAAAATGAAAGCTGTGCCTTGTTTCCCTCTGGAGATACAGGGAAACTCAAATGAAAGGGTGCAGGGGGAAGCGCCTAGCGGAGGGTGTGGCCCCTGGCAGGGGCCAGAAAGCAGGGCTTTACCCCGAGGCGCTTCCTGTGAACCCTCTGAGTTGAGCTGCGGGAGGGCCCCAGAGGCCCGGATACCTGGCCCTTGAAAACCTGCCTCCAGCCCTGGGCTACAGTCCTGTGACCATGAACTCTGGGGAACCTGGAATGGGTTGAGGATGAAAGGTACAGTGACTTGCAGGTACAAAACTTCGTCTGCAGTCAGGATCCCAAGCTTAATCTCCGTGAAACCGATGGGCGAGCGTGGCCCTGCTTACTAATTAGACAGCAGCAATGTAATTGATCAAATCAACTCCCCTCATGATGCAAAGCCAAAAAACCCAGGGACAGCTTGAGCTTGGAAGAGCTTCCAGAACACAGGGGAACATGACTCGCTCCCCCAGAGACGCTAACATGGTCAAACTGGGTTGCTTTGCTGATTGCTGGGCTCTTTTCTCAGTAACGGATAACGTGGTGAGGCAATGAGGCTCCCGTGCCCCTCATGCGGCCAGGCTCTGGGCTGGGCGATACAGACTGTGCTCATTCATTTCTTTCCTGGGTTTATAGCAAAGCATTACACTTCACCGGGCCTTCAGGGCCCTTGCTTTCTGGAAAGAAGCAAAGTTACAGCCAGGTGCCCTATTTCATTGATGAACAGCTTTTCTGCTAATGTCTGGAATGTTTTCAGCTTTGTCTGGAAGAACAGTCTGGAAATCGAGTGGCACAAGATTATCCATAGGATTACTATATTAAAAAAGAAGGTAGAAGAGAAACCATGAGGAGAAATGGGGCTTATTGCAGCACCCAAATGTTGAGACCGACATTTCCAATTCACTCTGTCTCGGTCGGAGGAAGAAAAGCACGAGAGAGGCTGCTTTCATTGACGGAAAGGAGCAGGGGAAGGGGCCGAGCTCAGCTCTGGTCACTCAGGAGCCCTGAGAACTTGGGCCGATGACTTCACCTTTCTGAGCCTTGAGTTTCTTATTTACATAATGCAGGGAATGCTACCGCCATTCAAGGGTTGTAAAGGTTCACTGAGATTACATACCAAAACACCTAGCTCAGGGCCAGGGACATAATACGTGCTCAGTAAATATTGGTTCTCCACCAGCATCTTGCCTGCTGAACAAGGCCCCGAAATCATGCCATCACCCTGCATTATAAACTCACGGATCCCACTCCTGTCCGTGCCACTGGATTTCCAGACTGTTCTTCCAGACAAAGGCAATTTGTAGTCTCCCCAGAATTTGTACCATGTGATTCTTAAGTGGGGATATAACAGACCTGGGGTTGAGAATTTACGTCAAGTTTGAAAAGAGCACATTCAATATTCTTCTACGATCTATAATCTCGAATGCAAAGGCCTGTTGTTTTCATTATTCGCATCACGGAATGCAAAGCTCAGATCTTCTTGGCTGGTGGTATGAGAGAATCTCTGATTGCAGAGGGCACGTGACTTTCAGCTTAGAAAAAGGGGTCACGGCTAAGTAAGGCTGAGCAAAATGATTAGCAGAATATCATTCTGGCAAAACACACTTGGAAGCCAGAGGCTGGCCCGAAGGAGGCGTGAGCGGAGCTGCCGGGGTGGGGGCAACCTTTTCTCATCTTTCCTCTCTGGTTCTGGCCGCCGCTCACAGCGACGTGTTCCCTCTGTGAAAACAGATCGGGCCCTGTCCTTATGATCGGTGCACTTTTCTGTATGGATGTCACGTTTTAATACACAGTTTAAATAAAGTAAGTGGCACACACTTTGCACATGTCCATTATGATAGGACACGACCTAAAGAGCTGTCATATCAACTTATTCCGGAAGGCAGAGAGCTCTCCCTGAACCCTAGATGCCGCTGTGGCCTGAGGCTCTGAACCTTCAGATGGAAGGACCGAGCGCAGCCCCGGGCCACCGTCGCCTCCCTCCTGGACCCCGCTCCAGCCTCCCACCGGCCTCCCTGACTCTACACTCCTTTCTGGTATCCACAGAGGTCTTCTCTAAAAAACGTAAATCTGATTATATCATTTCCCTTTCCAAAGCTCTCCAGTGACTTTCTATCGCACTTACTGAAACCTCTGCCCTGGATCCGGACCTGCAGGGCTGTACAAGGCGTCCACACGGTCTCTCCGTCTGACGTCATCCGTCACTTCTCCCCACTCCAGCGCTCTGGCTGCCATTTTCCCTGCTCGACCATGCCCAGCACAACCCACGTCAGGGCCCCCTGCATTCACCGTTTCCCTCCCTGCAGTGCTTTTACCCCAGATCCCTGCACGGCCGGCTCCTCCTGCTCACGCAGGCTGCAGCCTGTGGTCTTAGGGAACCTTTTCCCCTCCATGGTCATGGGCTTTTTCGTGACCTGCACCACCTGCCCCTCCCTAGCACACCACCTCGTTTCAGTTCCTCTCCACGGCAGCACTCAGAGTGACTTGGCATTGTGTCATCTGTGCACACCGTCACTATTTGTTCCTTGCCCCACCACCCTAAGACCGGAAGCTTTACACAGCTGGAGGCGTTGCCTGTCTCATTCACTTTTGTATCAAGAGTGCCTGAAAGAGTGCCCAGCGCATCCTAGGTACCTCCCAGATAGCTGGCTGTGTGATCTTTATAAACTTCTCAATCTCTACACTGCAGTTTCCGCATCGGTGAAATCAGACTGATCACAGGCCTGCCTCCCACCCCGGGCCGCTGTAAAGGCTGCAGGAGGCAGTGGGTGTGAGGCGCGGTGCCCGGCACGTCGCACCACAGCGGCCGTGCCCCCTGGGTGCCACAGGCAAGGCTCCGTTAATCTCCTCCCAACCAGAGGCCTCTGACTCATTTATCTCCAGCGAACGATCATCTCTTATCAGGGCTCTGTGACCACGCTGTAATCTGGCACGCTGCGAGACCAGGTTTCCCAGTGTTCTTCGGAAGTGTCTTTGGCTAAGTCCTGGCCCTTCTCCGAGTGTCGTGTAATTACTGACTGACGGACAGAGACCTTGTGCTCCTTGGACCACTGCTCCCGGGGCAGATGGCATTTGCGTCGAGAAGAACGAGCGGCCCGCAGGACAGCGCATCCCAGCTGGGCAGGTGAGAAACTGAGAAACGAAGACACGGGAGCGAGACCCCGGGCCAGGAGACGGGGGCTAGCGACAGAGCAGACTGCCAAGGCTCTCGCTGTAACAAATGGGGCCATTTGTTCCTGGGGCATTGGAATAAATTGGTATCTTTAGAAGTGCCTTGTTAAAAAAATCAAAAAACTGGCTTGAAAGGTTCAGAGGGAACAGGACCTGCCTGCTTTAAGAAGCGCACAAAGGTAAAAGGGATCTCTGTAAGATGTCACTGTAAACAAAGAGGCAAGGCTTGGGTGAAGAACCTCACAGAAGGACAAAGAGCTACTGATTTAAAAGAGGGAACCCAGAAAAATAAAATTGGGGAGCGGGAGAGAGTCAGAGAGACGCGGCGGGTGGCGGGGGTGGGGGGAGGGGGGAGAGGGGGAGAGGGAGGGAGAATGAGAGCCCATTGTGGAACTCGGTCAGTCACCCAGGTATAATAACACCCTGATTGGAAGAACACCATCACAGATTTTTACCTACAAAATGAGAAAGTGTTCCATTGTGTTCCTTTGCATTTTATCTTTTTCTTTCTTTCCTGGGGAAGAAAAGGTTGAAAGACATTGGGGGAAAATCAAATGCAAAACCAAATCTCTCCTTTCCCCGGACCCCCTAAGTAGGTCACATGCAATGTCTTCAGTCGTCTAGGCCGAGGACAGGCCACAGGGAGCATCAAAGACCTTCCGGGCGTTACCTAGATGGACCTGGCTAGTGGGAGGTGATGCAGACAGGAAGTCATCCAACCCACAACTTTTAATCAGGCTGGAGCAGCGAGTTAAGGACCTGCGGGTCTGGGGCTCGTTTAGCCTGGAACTCGGAGGAAATAGTCCTGCGGAGAAGTTTCGGCCCTGGCCAGGAGAGCTCAGGGCGAGGCAAAGCTGAAGTCTGTTTTCCTTGGGAGGCCGGAGAGCTCCATTAACAAAGTATCTGATTACCGTTGGGCAGTCTCTGTCTTGCAGGCTTGCTCTTCATTCCATTTCTTTTTATCGCCTGCAGAGAGTCTCTCCACGCATGCTTTTATTTTAATAAAGAGCTTTAAAAATTAACTGTTAATTACGCATCGCGGGCAGGTTTTCGTGTGAGCGGATGTTTTCAGTTCTGTTGGAGATTTAGCAGGAGTGGGACGGCTGGGTCAGAGGGCAACTCTATGTTTAGCCTTTTGAGGAACTGCCAAACCGTTCTCCAAAGTGGCTGCATGGCCACAAAGAAATTATTTTAAACAAGGACGAGCACGTTCACAGGACAGATGGATGACGTGATCGTCTTCTCGAGACCTCGCCCACCACAGTTGCAGCAAGCTGGGAAACTAACTCAGAGCTGTCCAGAGGCGCCTCCTGCACCGCAGGCGTGCTGGCCAGTCCCGTGTGGCGACTGAAAGGGACCACTGTGACCGAGGCACTGAGTGTTCAATGTCATTTAATTTTAACGAATCTGACTTGATTTACCTCTGGTGGCCAGTGGCTGCTGTGTGGAACACACAGTGCTTACTCTCTCCTGTCTGTAAACACTCACAGTTCCCCAAAAGTCACCATAGAGATCCTGGGGGAGGGACCCCCCTCCGTCCGGGCTGCCCCTCACAGCTCCAGACTCGCCTTTGTCGCGGGACCACAAGGAAGGAATGCAGAGGCCGAGATGCCTTCAGTCAGAGAGGCTCCGCACCGAGATTCAGGCCACTCCCGACTTTTTCGGGGACCTGTTTGGTATATTCACACTTTGTATATCTCTGCTTTCAGCTCGCTCAGTTTCAAGACCTGTCTTCATTGTTTTGTTTCTTAGCACAAGAGCAACCCACGTTCACCACAGACACGCGTGAGAAGAGAAAACGACCAGGGCTCTTCCTCTGGCGTCTCGGGTGTGTGCATGGCATCTGAATCTCTTAGTTTGGGGGACCAGAGCAGAAGTGACATGGGAACCAAGGCTGCTCCTTCCTCGCCGTCCCTCCCCCTAGTTCCTGCGACGAGGCCGTGTGCACTCACTCAGTTGTCACTGTGTGCCAGGCCTGCACCAGGTGAGGCCCAGTCTCCGGGGGCAGGCGGACCTCAGAGGCCTCTCCCAGCCCAGCGCGACAGCCTTCTGGCGGGGGACGAGGGCGGGCAGAGGAAGCACAGGAAGAGGCAGGCAGTGCCCGAGGAGTGGTGGAAGGCTGCGGAGGGGAAGGACCTCTGAACTGGGAGAAGTGGAGATGCGGAGAAGAGGGCGGGGGTTGCGGGCACAGCGGACAGGACAGCGCGTGCGGAGGCTCGGGACGCGAGGAGCCAGGCCGCTGAGGGAAGACAGGCTGCTTCGGCGTGGGTCACGTGGGCCTTATCTGATTTATTGCCACTTGTTTCCTCTAGTAGCCTGATAAGTAAAATGTCACCCCCTTTTACAGGCAGAAAGTGGAAGCAGAGAGAAATTAAGTAATTTGTCCGAGGTCGCCCTGCTCCGTGAGGGACTTGCTTGGTGGGTCCTTAAACAACTTTGTCGTGAGGACGAGGTCGGCTGAAGCCCAGTGGTGACGAGACTCTTTGGCCACGTGCAGGGAGTCAGAAGTTTCCCTGCGGGCAGGTCAGCAGGATCCTGGCGCGACCGGGTCTGTGTTTTAGGGCGATCAGTGAGGCAGCGATGCAAAGGCAGGTTTGGAGAGAGCTCAAGCCTCACTGCCAACAGGGCAGCAGCCCACACACGCGCGCGCACACACACACGTACACATGCACGTGCACACACGCACACACGGCTTCAAAGATAAGAGCCTCTGGGAATCCAGAACTCTGTTTCCCTCTCTCTTCCCAGATGGAACTCCGCAGCGGTGGCAGGAGTTCTGGTTGGTTCCAGCCCCCCCGGTGAGGACAACCAGGCGAAGGGGACACTCACTGCTCCTTGTCGGGATCTGAGATAAGTCCCTTTCTCGCTGCCTGTTTCCTCCTCTGTAGAATGCGCTTCTTGGAATGTTCATCTCCAGCTGCCCTTTCCACCTCCAACCCTGGCTGGCCCCTACGGGCAGTGGACCTCGGAAGGCGTTCGCTCTGGCCACACGCCGTGATTTGGGGGGAGGTGAGGGAGTCATGGACTGGCTGACCCCCAAACTTAGAGCCTCTCGAGCGTTTCCTGCATGAAGCCGGGGGTCTGGCGTCCTAGACATCACTGAAGACGTGACAGAATCTTCTTTCGTTTTCAGGCTGGGCCAATGGCAGCAAGTAACCTGATTAGGACCCAGCAAGCAGCCTGCCCAGTGAAAGCTAATTTAATTGGGGCCTTATTAGTTGTTATAACTACTTTTTAGTGAAGCTTTATTACATTCAAGCACGCAGATCCCAAACAATTGTATTAAACGTTGGCAACTGACCCATTAGTCTTTGATTTCACTTCTTTTTTGCACCATTCCCAACTATCCTGATATTCAAATGCCTATCATTCATTTTTTCCCTCTTCAAAGCCAGGTGCAAACCTGAAGGCGTATATACATTTCAAAATCTCGTTTCCCATTTCCCTGGGACTCCCGGCCGCCGGAGTTGTGCTAGAGCGACGCAAAGGATGCGTGCGGAAAGGCCCCCCCCCCCCCCCCCGCCCCACTGGCCGACCGTGCTCCCTGGCATTCCCGCCTTCCATCACTCCCAGCCCACACAGTTTTGGGGACGCGAGGGCCCCCAGTTGAAATGCTGATGGCGTTCTGGAGGCAAACACAGAAAACCGTGATGGTGAGTTAACACCTTGGTGCGGACTAACTCATCTTCTTAGCTAATATTATGGCCAACAAAGGAGACTTCAAGAGAATCAGGCCTGAACTGAGTGGCTTTGACAGTTGATGTGTAGAAGAAGATGGGAAAAGCCAAGAGAGTTAACTAGTTTCTGCTATGTGTGCACCAGGCATTGGGCTGAATAATCTTATGATTACCCCATTTTATTCTCTAAATAACCTTAATATACATGTATTCATATAACTGGTTTACAGGTGAGAACAGGTGATGGAGAGGTGGAGCTGGCCTCAAAGACACACAGGCAGAGGCTGTGGCCCGGGGGCAGCCGTGGGCAGACCCCGCCGAGCCCGGGGGGCTCGGAGAGGCAGGGCGCTGGGCCCTCTCCTCCCCCTCATTCCCCACCCTGCCCCTGTGGTTTCTTGAGCCTTTGAGAGCCAGTTCTTGCAAACAGGGGCCAAAAATGTCCACTTAATTATGATGCCTTATTTATATTTGCCATGCCAGCCTCTGGGCCTGCTTAGGTGGAAGGCATATTTGTGGTCTAAACGAACCAATTCTGTGACTGAAAGTGCTGATACAATTGGTTCTTCACAGAGCACCAGGAGGGTTAGGCTCTGAGTAACAACTTCCAGTTAACCTGTTAGCCTGAGATTTTACATTTTAAATACACTTAGCACTGACCTAATGACTGGGGTAGATATTCTCAGATGTGCAGAAGCAACAGTGCTTGCCTTTTTCTTTCTTTTTTTTAACCAGGAAGAGATAACCACTGGGCAGTAGTGAGATAGTGTATGTGAAAGTGTCTGGCACGATGCCTTATAAATAAAAATAATCATTTTGTTATTGTGTTTATGGAGCAGCTTTTCTGAGCCCTAATGAAATAGCGACTGCATGCTTTGTACGAGGGTTGCTCTACTTTGGCACTATTGGCATCCTGGGCCGGACAACTCTCCGTCGCGGGGGCTGTCCTGAGCCCTGAGGGGTGCTCAGCTGCGTCCCTGGTCTCTCCCACTAGATGCCAGTGGCACACCCCAGTTGTGATGACCGAAAACGTCCCCTGACATTGCCAAATGTTCCCTGGGGGGTTGGGAGAGAAATCACACTTGGTTGAGAACCATTGCTTTACCTGAGTAATCTTACTTTGTCCTCACAATGCCCCAGGGGAAGTGTTATTTGTAGAGAGGGGGAAAAGGAGGAATAGAGAGGTCGAGCAATTTGTCAGAGACCACACAGCTAGTAAAGAAGCAGGAGCAGAATTTGAAATCAGGACAGACATAATCCAGAGTTCTAGTCTTGACCACTCTTCTCCTTGCCTCTGGGAGAACATGTTTAAGAAGGTGCAGAGAAGGAACATGTATAGAAGAAAGTCCATTTAATCACATGCATCCTCGTGGCTGCCCCTGTGAAGGGGGGAAATGAATGGGAACGGGAGTGGGGGCTTTAGATGTATTTGTAGCATTTCACTTCTTAGAAGAAAAGAGTATGTAGCAAATTCAATAACATGTTAACATATGTTAAATCTGGGTAGAGGAGTCTTGGATGTCTCCTAAATTATTGCTGTTGTCGTTGTTTTTGGGATAACAGATATGTTGTAATTAAATACCAAAACAATTTTCAGAAGAGGGAAACATGAGTAAAAATGTAGGTTGAAGTCTTCTGATACTTTCCGAGCACGTGACCATCACACTCAGCACTCGATTTACTTAGTTTTCAATTCTTTCTGTCTTTCTTAAGAAAGGGATGTCATAACCTCTTAATGAGAAGCAATTGGCCACATTTTTGTTTCCCCCAAAAGACAGAGCCTGTTCATAGAATTAGTCATAATCACGATGATCTAACAGATACTTATTAAACACCTCCTCCGGAGTTGATAGTATGCTAGAGGCTTCTCATATTAACAGCTGATGTTTATGAAATATTTACTAGGATTTGGCACTGGCTGAGTCCTTTTCAGCCATTTACTTATTTACTCCTCACTACAGTCCTAAGAGCAGACGATTTCACCTGCAGTTTACAGACAAATCAATTGAGGCTTGGAGAGGTGGGCGGCAGAGCCGGGACTCCAGACCAGCATTCGTCTGCTTTCCGAGTCCCTGTGCTTTCTAGTGCTTGAAGCTGCCACTCACACAGGACTCCTGCAGGGCTAAGGAGGATGTCCCAGGGAAGGGGAGGTGCCAGCCCTCTTCACTGGGTGGGGGTGGGACGGCACTGACAGAGGCAGGGGGCAGAGGAGGCTGTCCTGGTCAGGTTCTGAGAATCCCTGGTTGATCCCAGGCCCCGGTTTAACATGGACTTGATCTCCAGACCCTGTGGCAGTCGGTCAAAGTTCACCCACTCCTGTCTTGTCCCAGATGTTGGTGCCAACACCTCTAGATTTAGTACAGTCTGAAAATAACTCCGCTTTTCTTTCCAGAGCAGCCGTTCAAGGTCAGGATTAGATCATTCCCCTGGCTGACCGGGGCCCATTCGCGGCCTCTCAAAAAGCCTCCTTTCCTGGCAGGATCTGCTCCACTGGCCATCTCCTTGCTTCTTGAATGGCGCTCGCCTCAACTTTTAATTCATAGGGCTGGCATCTTCCGGAGCCAACCCGAATCTTGCAAGTAAAAGGTGGGCCATTTGCTGTGCCCTTGTCTAAATATAGGCGGTCCACTGCGTTCCCTCCACACAGCCCCCACGGTGGGGCGGGGCAAGCCTGCATGCCCAGAGGAATCCTTCCTGATGAACTCACCCTCCGAATGCTGCACAGTCGATTGATCGGTTCCCATTGTTTTCTTTTCTTTTGTTATGGGTGTGAATCGGGAAGTCAGGCCCGGAGCCTTGAACCACTGATGTGGACTGTGGTGGGCTTGGCAGCCCCGAAAGATCAAATCCGTTTACACACGGTGGGTGACTGCTTTTTGTTCTCAGATCCGGGGGAAAGTACACACATTCCAAGGCTGCCGCCTGCCCTGGCTCCCCTGATGCACAGGGCGTTGTGTTCCAAGAGGGCAGCTTGCTAGCCTTGAACTTGGGAAGCTGACACCAAATTAGTTGGAAGGAGTTGAAGTTTTCGAGCCACCTTGTCACCTCTGAAGGGAAGCTGACGTGTCTCCCAGATGCCAGAAACTTCTCGGGCCTCAGCCAGTGAGGAGCTACCAGGACAAAAGGCTGTCCCTTTAGCTTTGCCCAGACACACCTATCAAAGTGCAGACTGCTACACCTTTCTCACCGGGTTATTTGACAGTGTGTGTCTGAGGCCTTTCACACGAGTCTACCTCTTGATCTGGCCACTCAAAGTGGACTTTATCCTACGAGATCCTAAAGGTCGGGTGCACAAAAGATGAAAATTGTGTGTATAAGAATGTTTGTCACAGCTGAAAACTCAGGATACATGTGTATCACGAGGGGAGAGTCTGTCTTACACATACAGAAAGATGCTTCACCTCATTCCCGAACTTTTCACCCACCAAGTTGGAGAAGATTCCAGAGTTGGGAACCACACTCTTGGTGAACGTGTGGGCTCTCGCACATGCTCACTATGGAAATGTAACTCTCTACGGAGGACTCTCTGGCAATATTTATAAAAGTGAAAACATTAACTCAGAATAGTCCATTTCCAGAATTTTATCTTACAGATAATATGGAAAATAATGAGGTATGCACAAGAATGTTTACTACTGTATTGTTTGTAATAACAAACAATTTGAAATGACATAAATACCTTTCAAAACAGGTCTATTAAAAGACTCACAATGGAATACTATGCAGCTACTAAAAAGAATGAGGTGGCTCTATTTATATTGAAGTTAAAAGATTGCCAAGATATATTATTCAGTGAAAAAAGCAAGGTGCAGAATAGTGTTTACAGTATGTTATTGCCATGAAAGAAGAACACGTAGATATATTTATGTGTGCAGAGAATAGCTCTGAAAGGATATGAAAAAAAAACTGGGAACAGTAACTGTCGCACAGTGGGCGTGAAAGGGACAGCTGGGGGCCAGCGAAGTGAGAGGGACATTCTTTTCACTGCACACTCGGCCTTGTGGCTGTGATACCCTGTGCTCTGTGTATGTCTCACCGATTTACATAAGTGGGTTGTCATAAGCGGTCTGGTTAAGTACATCATGATGCCTTCTATTATGGAGTGTGATGCAGCATTAAGAAGATGTGAAAAATAAATGAAAATTAAAAGATTCAGATTTATGGAAATGTCAAGAAATCTACGCTTGATGTTCAGTGATAAAAGCACTAGATGATCCTACCTGTGTACACACACACACATACACACACACACACACACTCATACACACGGAAAATTCTGGGAAGTTCCACAGGAAAATATTAGACATGGTTATACAGAGAGTAGGATTATAGGTGACTTTTCCTTTCTTTTTTATATCTTGCTGTTGTGTGAAAATTATTTTTTTGCTACCAAGATAGAGTAATTTTCTCATTAAAAAAAATAAAACCAAAAATCAGCCCTGGCTGGTGTAGCTCAGTGAATTGAGCATGAGCCTGTGAACCAAAGGATTACTGGTTCGAATCCCAGTCAGGGCACATGCCTGGGTTGCAGGCCAGGTCCCCAGTAGGGGGTGTTCGAGAGGCAACCACACACTGATCTTTCTCTTTCTCTCTTTCTCCTTTCCTTCCCTTCTCTCTAAAAATAAATAAATAAAATATATTTTTAAAAAGAGCTCCTCCTTAAAATAAAAACAAAAATCAACAAACAACATGCTTTTGAACTGGGGGAGTGGGCAGCTCTATATGCAGCAGCAGAAGTGGTCAAAGGAATTTTTAAGTGTTCTAGAGCTGGTGATCAAATAGCAGGAGATGTGTGTGTTTTAATCAAGTAAAATTAGATTAATGTGTGTCAAGATTAGAACTGACTAAAGACAGTAATCTTTTTCTTTTTTGAAAAAAGATTTTTCTCCTAAAATCATAAAAATGTAACAGTTCCCATTATAACTTTATCAAAACTCAATTTATAGTCTATTACATTGTCTTAATCACAAATAAAATGTGAAATAATACAGAAATATATAGAAAAAGTTAATCTACTCCTGCTCACTCCATTTTACCGCCTGAGGTGACTAAGTTAGTAGTTTTTAAGAATGAGATTGATTACATATTACTCTATGCCTTACTTTTTAAATGTAAATATCACGAATGACCCACCTAAACGATAGCTTAGTATACACAGATTTGACCTGTGTGTTTTATTTATTGATTTGAGAGAGAGGAAGAGAGAAAGGGTGTGTGGGGGGGAGACAGAGAGAGAGAGAGAGAGAGAGAGAGAGAGAGAGAGAGGGAGAGGGAGAAAGATCATTTTGTTGTTCCACTTATTCATGCACTCCTTGGTTGCTTTTTGTATGTGTCCTGACTGGGGATCGAACCCACAACCTTGACATATTGGGACAACACTCTAGGCAACTGAGCTACCTGGCCAGGGCTAACCCATGTGTTTTAACACAACTTTATATTTTACTTCATTTTAAATTCCTTATTTAGTAAAATTGCACATAATTAGGTTAACCCTAAAATATTCAATATTTCTTGCCCCAGTGCTTCCATTTTTTGAATTTGTCCTGAATATGTGGGCACAGACAGATACACAAAAGTATTCATTGTAACGCTGTGTATGATAGTAAAAGGTTAAAAATAGCCTTAGTGCCAATGAATTGAAAAGTTGCTAAGTAAAATAGAGCAGTCCATAAAATGGATTACTATATGGCCACAAAAAGGAAAGCAGCAACTGTAAACATTCTGACATAGAACTATGCCCAAGATACACTGCTGAGTGTAAATTGTCTATAAATTACCATTTGTAAAAATAAACTGTGGAAATACACACATTTCATACACACACACTCAAATACACATGCATTCTTGCATATGTGTTTACAGATGAATAGGATACTTCTGGAAACAAATAATGTGGTAAGTGTTGCTTCTGGAGAAAAAAAAACCGAGGATGCAGAGCGGCAGTGAATCTGGGGTCTGTGGGGGCAGAGGAGATTTTTCATTGCTTTTTTCCCCTTCTGTAGGACTCGTAAATAAGTCTATGCACTATTTTCTAATAAAGAAACAACAATTGCTACGAGTAGTCATGCAGAATTGTTACAAAGCACAATGGTATAGTCCTAGTTCCCTGTGGTCTTAAGACTATATTTTTGGAAACAAAAAAGGTAAAAAACCTCGTTGCCTGAAGTAGATCTTTATTATGTTGGGAGGCAGGGTTGTTATTCTGGGGGACCATAAACTTGGATGGGAAAAATTACCTTTAATAAAAAAAACAAACAAAAAACTAACCTTTGGCTGTAAATTAGCGTTTCCTTCAACAGGAATGTAAGCAACGAGCCACAGTTAGCAGAATTTTTCACCAAAAGAAATCAGATTTATGCTATCACATTTCATTTATTGCAGATATCTTGAAATATTTCCACTTGTCACTACTTCAAAATTACAGAAGTTGTTTATTTGATTTGCTGCTAGATCTTGTTTATTTAATGTGTTAGTAACGAAGAACACTGTTTTACTCTATTATAATAAATTTGCTTTTTCAACATTATAATAACTATTTTGACCTCACTGGTTTTCTTTGAAATCCTATGCCTCTTCTTGTACGTGTCTACTGTGCAAAGGGGCTCCACTGGATTGCCACAGGGGCTCAAGGAACCCTTGTGTTAAGATAAATTCTGGAGGGTTGGGGACAAGAAGACACAAATGGACACTGGGACAGCGTGCCTGCCAGCAGAAAGAGGGGCCCTATCACTTTCTCTTGATGCCAGGGGGCGATTTATGGCCTGAATATATAAATTGGAGATGTAATTTTTTTGTCCCAGTTGGTGGAACCTCCCCGCTCCCGCCCCCTCCCGCCCCACCAGCTGCCTCCCTGGCTCCCTGCCCAGCCCCGTGCTGGTGCTGAGGCGCCTGGGGCCCATGCCTGTGAATGACAGTGAGCCCGGCTTGCCCTTGGTCCCATTTTAACCTCTTTCTGGGGCCGGGCCAGGGTGCTGAGCTCAGCCTTGGAGCGATGCATGTTAGCCTGACAGGAAACTCTATCTTAAAGAAGAATTTCAAAAAGTGTGCGGAAGCCAAGCGTGCGAAGCATCCCAGCTCCAGGGGAACGAGTCGCTGTGGGCCTGTCTTACAACAAAAGTTGAACAGGGCTCTGTGAGGGACGGTCCACTCGCATGCACTAACTAGGACATTCTGTTTCTGAACATTTTGGTCTGAACTGCTCCTTGGTGCAACTTTTATAGACCGATTTGTGTGCTCCCATCAGAGAGGGGCACTTGAGTGTCCGAAGGGGGCTCAGATGTGCCAGGTTAGGTGTGGTCACGAGTGTGCGGTTGCCAGAGTCCTGAGAACACAAGCCTGCCAGTGAGGACGGCGCCCTGGGCTGACTCATGCTCTGTCACGCCAGGAGGGAGGGTGACGGGCCGGGCGAGATGCCCTCCCCTGCAGCCGCTCCAGCCTTACAAGTCCTTCAGACAGAGCTCGCCTCGCCTCCTCCTCCTCCCCCCAACCTTGCTCAGCCCACCCTTCTTTCTATCTCCCCTCCATTCCTGAGACACTCATCATTCCGATCACAACATTTGCCTTGTGCTGAAACGGATCCATTCCTTCATCTACTCAGTCGCCAAGTACATAGGGTCAGCCAGCCATGGATTCAGATCTCGGCTCAGTCGCTCACTCGCGTGACTGGGGTAAATTAGCTGAAGATTTAAAAACGTCAAACCCACATTGACAGTAACTCCTATTTCCCACGGAAAATACACACGTGAAAGTTGCATCTTTTCTCCGTAAATCGATGCTCACTCCGTTCTCCCATGATTAATCTTCCCCAGGACTGCTGCGGCTGAGGGTGCCAGCTTCCCTCTCCTCCCCCCTCGGGCCCCTTCCCCTGTGCTGGCGGTGACTCCGGGGAGCGGGACTAGTCACCCACCCGCTCTGAGCCCATTTCCTGACCTGCCAAGTGGGGGAAACACTAATCCCTATTTGACGGGCCGTCGGGAGGTTCGGAAGTCAGGCTCACCCTGAATCACAGCCTCAACGGCCGTGTTTACAGGGAGTCATCTGGGTACTCATCCCCGGGCTGGGGACAAGAAGATGTGTCAAACCTGGACCCTGTCCCCCAGAGGTTTGCAGCCAGTTTCCTTTGTTAAAAGTGTCCCCATCAGTCCTGGTCCCCATGGACGAATGTGGCCGGTGCCATACGGTACACCTAGAGGGCTCACCAGAAAGGGCGTGGGGACCAGGCGGGACCTCGAGAGTGGCGTCCACAGGACTGGGTGCTGACGGGTGGCAGGACTGGGGTGTTCGGAGGGCACAGGACGCGCGTCCCTGGCACAGGGGACAGGAGGAACAAAGGCGTAGGGGCAGGAAAATACAAGGTGTGTTTGTGAAACGGCAAATTTATCTGAGTGAGAGTATGCTCCTGATCCTGAACTCACTGTGCTGTGCACTCACTCCTTCCTTCAGCTTTCGTGACCACCTGCGTCAGGTGGCAGGATGTGGCCACTGCTTATGCAAAAGCTCCAGTTTGGAGAGGAGACAGGGGAGCCCACCAGTCACGAGGCTGCCGCAGAGAGCCATCCCTGGGGCGTCTGGGTGTGGGCGAGGGGCGCCTACTCAGTCTCCCTTCAGGGGCCGTCCAGGACCCTGGGAGGGAACCCAGCACTATTTTCTCGTGACTGTATGCTTTTGTAAAGTTTTCAAAAGTAAGATCTATTACTGCAATTGGTTAGGGCCACTGTCTACTTCCGCTCTGACCTCCTCCCCCTGTCAGACTTTCCCTCGTGTGGGGTTAGTGTAGGGCCGTGGGCATTTTGGGGAACTAGCTGAGAGATAAGAGACATTTTCAGTTCTGTTGAATACACATATGTGGTTCGCAGGTTTTTCTTTCTGTATAACTAGGTTATCACCAGCCAGAGTTAGGTCAAAGTGGAAAAACAGCTTCTAGAAATAGTCTCTTGTCCACAATGCCGACTCCCCCGGACCTGTGACATGAGAGGCAGGACGGGAGACCGGTCCCTCGCAGGAGGGAGTCCTGCTGTGCTGGGACCTCACGGAGCCGGGGGAGGTGAATGAAGGTCTGCAATGTGCGCAGTCAGAACCTAAACTGTGAAACCGTCTTCCACATTTGATGGTTTCCCAAATTTCATAAAAATCTTTAAAATGCCATGTGACATGGCCAAGAATAAGTTGTGAAGCTGAAAAAAGTCTGGAGTGCCCATAATAAAAGGGAAATTTTGACCTCCCTTGCTAGAGGAAGGAAGACCCACTTTTATATTCTCTATGTGCTCATCAGGACAGTGCGCCTCTTGGCTGCTGACCACAGGCAGCCCCTCACCCTTCCTTTTCCCTCTCAGAACAGGCTCTCGTTTCCATAAAGGAGCTCAGGGCCCCACACAGAGTGTATTCCTAGTGATGGACTGTTTAGCATTATCTGCTTGCCTAGAGATAATCCAGGTCCTGTCGCTACTCAGCTGGGTGACCTGAGGCAAATCCCACAGTCTCCCTGAGTGTCAGTTTCCTCATCAGTTAGACAGGGAGAGGGCAGCGTCCCCTCTGCAAGGCTCTGGAGAGGAGTGCAGGACAGAACCGCAGGGCGCACTTGCAGCCTGGTGCGGCACAGCGAGCTGGTGCACGGCCAGACTTAATAAATGGTAGCTGTTGGCATGGTTATGGTCACACGTGCTCAGGCAGCATGGGGACTGCAGCGACACCCCGCAGACATGGGAGAAAGCAATTTCCCAGCGTGGCCTGGAGGCCACGAGTTATTGTCATGAGCCACACACATACTCAGGTAAAGGCATTTCCTGCATTACAGATCTTAATAGGCCCATCTGTGATGTCACCGCAGCTACACTCGCTGCCGTGGCCTTGCTGTGGCCTGTTTTGCCCCAGCAGGACAGGGTGCCTCCACAAAGGGCCCTCATTCTGCTGTACCCGACAGGCAAGGCCCTCCACGATCGCCTTTCCCCTCCCTGCCCTCTGCCTCCGAGCTCTGCATCTGAGCCTCAAGGCTGAGGCTAACACTGACCCATTCCCTCCTTTCTTTTCTGCTTTCCGGCCCGTCCCTCCCTCCCTCACTGCTCCTTCCCACAAACGGTTACTGTGCCCGGCCGCCACGGTGTCTCTCACGGTTCCAAGGCTTTAGACATTTCTCACGGTGAAATTTCAAAAAATGTTTTTCTGGACAGGACACAGATTTACCAACTTCTTATTTTGCAAGTAAGACATGAAACACACACACACACTGACCATCACCACTTACTTATTACCATCATTCCATCAAAAAAAGCATGATTCTATTAAAAAATGCTATTTCAGTGTCCCAAAATAGAAAGGACACAGTCTTTAGAATAAAAAAACAGTCATTTTATATTAAATACATTTGGAAAAACACAGAACTTTTCTACTTTTTTTCTCATTTTGTCATGAGCAGTAAAAATTTTACCACCCGTGGCACCAGACATCAGAAAAATGTTTGAGAAGCACTATAATTACAAAAGGAATGATATAATGAACGTGTAATGGGTGCCAGAAGTGGAGTCGAACGGGCTTTGACATTTATTAGCTGTGTGACCTTGGGCAAGTTACCAAACCTCTCTGAACTCTTGTTCCCTCACCTACTAACACGGGGGTGGTGACGCTTGCTCTGCAGAGCGGCTGCGAGAATTACGGGTGGTGCAGCATATTCAGGGTTGAGCAGTGCACCTGCTACATCGAAGGTGCTGCTGCCACAGTGCTCACTCCCCTCTCTCCCTTCTCCAGGGAGGCTCTTGCTGAAAGAATTCACCTTCCGCCCTGCCGGCCGTCCTGCCTTCCACCATGTGCACTGGTCCAAGGCACTGGGCAGGGTGGGATGCTTCTGGCTGTGCCAGGGGAGGCTTCATCAAGCTTTCTGGGCTCTCCGTGGGGTGCTGATTTAGGGGTTCCTGGGCATGGGGAGGACTGGTGCTATCTGTGCTGGCTGCATGAAAGCCACCTGCAGAAACTTGTTAAAAATCAAGATTCACAACCCCATCAGGAGAGACTGATAGACTAGGTCTGCAGGGGGTGGTCCAAGCCCTCATGTTGCTGATGAGCAGCTAGGTTAGCTGTTGATCATGGCTCTCGGGCTTTGGGGTTAGGACATTCTGACCACTCAACTCATAAGAATGTCTGGCAGATCATTCCTAGGGTGGTGTCTTATGGGCCTTCATGAATGGGGTCCGAAGAAGATCCTGGGAAGAGTTCTCTTGGCTGTGTGTTCCATGCCACCCCCTTTCCTATCTTCCCCATCTCAACAAATGGCACCTTCATCACCCGGAAACCTCTGAGTCATCCCAGACATGTTTCTTGCTCTCATTAACCCTCCTGCATCATAACCAACCCAACCCTAAGCCCTGGAATTGGTCCACTTCTCCCCATCTCCACAGCCATCAGCTTGGTCTAACCAGCCACTAGCTCTCATTGGGACTGTGGCCTTCTAACTGCCCCATCTCTGGTCTGCATTCCACATGGGAGCCTAAGTTGTCTTTCAAAGACATAATTCAGATCCTATCTCTTGCTAGCTTTGAACCCTTCAGTAGTGGCCAATGCAACTTAAGATAAAACTAAATTTGGCCTAAGTTCCTGCATGGCCTGGCCTCTGAACACACCTCCAGTCTGGAATTGCACCTGCCCCGCTCTGTTCTCCAGGCTCTGTTAGCTCTCTGCCAGCTCCTGCCTGAGGCCCTGCACGTGTGCCCTGCCTTCTGCCTAGACCCTTCCTCTTCTACCCGCTGCCTTCACGGAGTGAGCTCCTCCAAACTGTTTAGGATTCTCCCTAAATGTCACTCAGGGACCCCTATGACATTCTGATTCCCGCTATAGACCTCTAATAGCATCTCACCCCTTTCTTCAAGTCACTTATCACATTTGCATTCACGTTTGTGTGCATGGGTTTTTCAAATTATCTGTGTTTCCCACTAAAACTAAATCCTATGAGAACATGGAACATGGCTGTTTTGCTCATCACTACATGTCTAGCACATGCCTGAACATAGTAGGCATGCTATAAATACATACTCATTCAGTGAAATGAGGGAGTGAGTGAATGGCAAAAGGCCCAACCTTGAGAGACCCACATCCCACGCCGTGCAGGAGGTGTGGAGAAAATCCAGCCCTAGGCTGGAATGTTGGATGAACTTCCCTGACACTTTGTATGTGCATCTTTTCCTCAGGGGTGAGTGAAAAGGTAGGGATTTGTAACAGAAGTACAATAACCACCTTTTGGCAAGGTGGCTCTGGGGTTCCTGGAGAGCATTTGCAATGAGAGCAGCTTGGGACCGGACATCTCCTGGGTGCAGTAGAGCAGGCTGGTGCCTGTTCTGACAGACCTGGATTCAGCTCTTGGTGCCGTCAGTTCCTTACTGTGCGACCTTGAGCGAGAAGACACCTTCTCTGAGCTTCGGTATGTGTATCTGTAGACATGGAGCAATTACTCGGTGCTGTCAGTGCAGCTGTGAGGATTAATGAGATGATGTCTGTGGAGGGCCTAACAGAATGTCTGGCTTACAGGATGTGCTCCATGATAATAAGATCTCACTAGGCTGTAGGACTCCTGCAGGCGGGAGCCATGTTTGACTTTGGCCCAACAGCCCAGTAATTAATATAGTGCCTGGCACACAGTAGATGCTTTAGGAAGTCTGAATGATTTCATTAAGGATCAAATATATATTTCTTCAGTAGGATTTCCCTCTTCCAGGAAGGATTCCCTATGTGTAAAAATTTCTTCTCACTCAAACGAGTGACTTTCCTTGTGAGCGACTCAAATCCTTATGTTCTGAAACCTCCGAGCTGGAGGATTAGTGTGTGTTTGTGGGGCGGCTCTGTCCTGAGTCATCTCGGGACCCGCACCCTCCCTTGTGTCTCGTGGGAGGAGGGGACGCACCGGCCCCGCTGCGAACAAGAGGACTGGAGAAACAAACCAACGGCGAGAGGAGCTCCTGCTTGGTTCCAGTATATAGAGAGTACAACTGTTTCTTTGAAACTGACCTTCATTTATTTGGAGGGGAAAGCAGTTAGTTCAATAATGGCTTCCTGGTGCCTCTCAGCATTTTAAAAGATGGAAGAAAGATCTGGAGCAAGGCAAGGTTCCAGAGTTTTCTAAGTAACACACTAAGCCCAGCGACCAGTTGGCTCCCCAGTGCTTCCTGCTATCCCCTAACCCCCCCACCCCCCACCCCATCCTTCTCCCCAGTGCAGTGTGCCTCCCTCAATAGACCAGCCTCTTTCTGAGACCCTGACCGGGCCTTCCCCGGGGCGGGTGGGAGCTGGCTTCATTACAGTGCCGGGTGGCCGGAGATTCCGCGGACATCTTGCGCGTGACCCAATGGGTAGAAATGCTGCTATATTATATTCCAATTATTCCCTGTCCCTGCGTGGCCTGATTCCAGGGGCTGAATAAAGAGGTCCTTGTTTGGTGGAGTCCATCCCTGCTCCCGAGTAAGTAAGAGCTGGTCCCTGGCCCGACTGGGTCTGAGGCCTCAGGGAAAGGGTGGGGAGGAGCTAGGGAGTGTGGTACAGGTGGGGAGGGCTCCGCAGGAGGTGGGAGGTCCCGCTCTGCAGGCAGCCCAACCCTGTTCCCAAAAATACAAACAAGGGAGGAAGGTAAACAAATGGGGCCCCTGACCAGGACCCTGCAGGGGGCATGGCTCTTTGCCCTCCTTCCCAAGAGGAATCCCAACCCTTCTCTCCCACGGAGAAGACAAACACGGCTATGGAAATCTCCCGCCATCTGGCCCCTGGAAGTCACCAGTTGGAAGTTACTCCTACCTGCGTTTGTGTTTGCCAACCACTGTCTCCCCAGATCTGCTTTCTCGCCTTATGAGTGGAAAGCCTTTCATGGAAAATTTAGAATTTGGAACCTTCTTCAGATTCCAAAGGGGTTATTGTTCTACATTGCACTACTTTTATTTGGGTGTTATCTGAACTCAGAAGAGGTAGAAACCCACATCTTGGCTTTGCTTGGATGCTCTTGCTGAATACTAAGAACACGTTAGTTAGGTACCTTCACTGTTTGAAGCTCACGGGTACCTCTCGGAGTCCATCCCAAACCTAAAGCCTGGAGTCCAGATTCCTCACCAGCTGAGGCCTGGGTTTCCATGGGAGAAGGATGTGGGCGGGGATGGGGCAGGGATGGCACACTGGGACACCTCAGGGAGACAATGGCATGGATGCTTTCACGGCAAGGAGAGGAGGAACAAGCTCTAAGGGCGTCACGGTGGCAAGAATGCCCCACTTTCAATGGCGTGGAAGCCAAGGACCTGAGATGTGAGGGGGATAAGGTCTCTGCAGAGGGAAAAGTGGAGAGAATGTGAGTGAGAAGGAACTGAGGGTGGTCCTAAGGAGCAGGGCCCGGAGAGAGGCCACAGCATCCTGCACCACCAAGAGCAGGGCTATGGAAGGGCTAAGCTTTGCAGCATTTAAAACTGCGGCCTCCAGGAGGCTGGAGCCTGCAGGGGGCCAGGGGGTTGTCCCACCAGTGGCTGTCCAAGCCTGGTTGGTGGACTGACTCTTCAGAATCACCTGGTAGGCTGGTTAAACGCATGGACTCCTGGGGTCCACCTGATCTACTCAGTCCGATTCTGAGGGTCAGGCCTAAGCAGCTGGAAGTTTATCAGGTTCCACAGATGATTCTGATACTTACTGCAGTTTGAGAGCCCTGATCTAGTCCAACCCTGTGGCTCCCTGGAAGCGGGATGTGAAGCCCACAGAGGTAAAGCGACAAGTCTAAGGTCACAGGTCTACCTGATAGGAAAGCTCTCGTGACAACCAGGGTGCTCCTGAGCCCTGGAGCATTTCAACAGGCCGGCAGCCTCGTCTCCTATCTGGAGCTGTTTCCCTTGCCCCCTAAGTGAGAGCCTGCACTTTTGACCCATCCGTGCCTCCTGCTGGGGTCTGCTCCTTGCTGAGGATGCCCTGGCCCTAGCCTCTGCAGGCCAGGGGGCAGGAGCAGAGGGAAGAAGGACCCAGTTCTCTCCTGAGCCTTAGTAACAGGTGTGGGGTTGGCACATGGGTAGAGAAGGAGAAAGCACACAGTTACAGCTGAGGGGTTGGCTGGGCTTGGGTTTGTAGTACTAACAGCTAACTTTCCCTGAGCATCAGCAGTGCACCACTGTACTAAGTCCTTTGCATGTATTAGCTCGAACCCCATGGAGCAAATCGTAATTGGCCCTATTATGCAGATGCAGAAACTGAAGCCCACAGAGAAGTGGTCATTTGCCCAAGGTCACTTAGCTAATAATAAGTGGCCATATCACTTCCACATACAATCACAATCTTTGTATGGCCCAATGCAGTATGAATGTCACCCACCTTAACCCAACAAGCCTGCAAAAGGACCCCGAGACCTTGGGAAAGAAAAGAAAGAGTCTCTGCAGTGAGATGTGATCACTCCTGGCTGGGGGTGGGGGGTGGGGGAGGGCAGACCTTCCAACCCTGTCCACTTAACACACCGAAAACACTTCTGATGGGCATTAGCCGGCCTTAGAAATGACACTGTGGAGAGAAGGTTAAACAGCCTTTTTCCTTTATCTTTTTTAAAGGGAAACTCCCGATATCAATTTGCTTTCTTTCCATTTGTCTCTCTCTCTTGAAAGCAGCAGTGTGTCTTCGGGATTTCAGTTACTTGAGGAATTCCGCTGTGTCGGGCTCTACCCGAGCCGCTGGTGCGACTGCAGGTGTGTGTGGTCCGTGCCATGCAGCCGCCGGTACCTCTCCCGGTACCAGGGCACATGACTTTGTCGTGATCGCCTCCCTCCATTCATTTTTCTGGAGCATCCCCAGAGCCAGGAGGAGAAATCAAAGCAGACCAGTGCCTCAGAGGGGGGACAAGTGCTTCCCGGGCCGTGTGGACAGCATGTCACACTACCCTCTAGGTTCGCCTCTTAACCAGACCTCTTCTTCCTTAGAAGAGATCAATCGGGGAGCCTTTGGAACAACTCAGGAGGACTCTCAAACAAAAGAAGATGGACATGTTTTTACAGGAGGGGAAGGACTCAGTTTCATTTTAGCAGGGTTTGGTGTCTGGCAGCTGGAGGTGAGAGGCAAATATAATTTAATTCTGGTGACTTCACAACATCACCAGAGAGTCAGGAGCATTTCTGGGTGTGAGAATGTGTGATCCTCAGGTCATCTTCCTGCTCTTTCGAATTTCAGGCTTTAGACAACTTAAAGGAGCCTCGGGGCTGTGGGGTTGTAAAATGCTCTTATTAACTCACAGTGGAGGGGTGCACCGGGGTGACGGCAAGCCGCGAGGGGAGGCAGGGAGACGCAGCCTCTGCAAAGCTCTCGAGCAGTGTGGGCTCTCTGCAAGAGCCCTGGAAATGCTGAATGAAAGCTGCCTCTCCATGTGCAGGCTGCCTCCCTCCTTTCCAAATGCCGCGTCTGCGGTAACTACAAACTACTTTGTATGCTGCATTCGTGACACTGCCTTAGCCGACACATGATTACTACTGAAATAAGGCTGGTGTGATGTTCGAGTCCAGTGGCCTTTTTAATTATTAAACTGAGGCTGCTGAATGAGTCATTCCACATACCAGCTTTTCCTCCTGTGGTTCTATTTCAAGTGACTAGTCCCTTAGTGTGTTCCACTAACACCTGAGTTGGGTCTTAGATGGATACCCAATCTGCAGAGCCTTTACAGGATGAACAGTATTCTCCAGGCTACACACACACACACACACACACACACACACACACAGACTGTGTAAAAACACAAAACCCACAAAAAAACTTTACAGCAAGCTCATCAGTAAAGCCAAGATCGGAAAGTGCCCAGGGCCCCGACTTACCAAGTGGCAGAGCGATGAAGAAGGGTAGCCAGCACAAGATGAACATCCCGACCACTATGCCCAAGGTCTTGGCTGCTTTCTTTTCCCTGGAGAACTTAAAAAGTTTGACAGCTATGGAACTCCTGGGGTTGTGGCCTTTGGCCCTGGCGCTGCTGAGGGTGTCCTCGTGAAAGTTCTTGGAGTGGATCCTCAGGGTCAGCTCCTTGGAATTGGACATCTCCTTCATGACCCCGGCCTCCAGGTTCTTGGTGGTCCTCTTGGCGACGATGTAGACGCGGCAGTACATGACCAGAATGACGGCCAGGGGGATGTAGAAGGAGCCCAGCGAGGAGAAGAGGGCGTAGAAGGGCTCTTCGGTGACCCCGCATTCCTTGTCATCATTGGGTGCTGGCTCCTTCCACCCAAGGAGAGGCCCGATGGAGATGACCGTGGACAAGACCCAGACGCCGAGGAGCGCCAAGATGGCCTTCCTCCGGGTGACCAGCGTCGGGTACTGCAGGGAGTAGCGCACTCCGATGTAGCGATCGATGGAGATGGCGCACAGGCTCAGGATGGAGGCGGTGCAGCACAGGACGTCCACGGCGGCCCAGATGTCGCAGAAGATGCGGCCCAGCACCCAGTAGCCCAGCACCTCCAGGGCAGCCGAGAAGGGCAGCACGGTGAAGCTCAGCAGCAGGTCGGCGATGGCCAGGTTGACGATGAAGTAGTTGGTGGGTGTCCGCAGGTGACGGTTGCAGGCCACAGACAAGATGACTAAGATGTTGCCCACGATGGCAAAGAGGATGAAGGCGCCCAGCACCAGGCCCACGGAGATGGCCCTGGTGACGTCCAGCTGGGGCAGTCTGGAGTTGTTCGAGGTCTGGTTGGGGCCAGTGAAGTTGGCATTTTTCAACTCTCCCCAGTGGGCAGGTGCTGATGTGTTGTGGCCGGTGTCCAGGTCGGGATTCATTTTAGAGTCCGCCCTCCATAGCCAGGGGGCTGACGGGGCTGGAAGGGCTGCGGGGAAGGCTCCTCAGCTGCCCCGAAACTTTGCCTCCCCGGTGGTGGTCTTCTTCCCAGAGGCGCCCTCCCGGCGAGGAGTCATCTCCCCAAGCAGCCCGCCCGGCCCGGCAGCGCGCGTCTCCTCCTGCACCGCCGCTCGCTCGCCTGTCAGAGGGAGGAGGAGGAGGAGAGAGGGGACCAGGCGGCAGCTCCAAGTTAATGGTCCACGTCAGGCGCGCCGGCCGGGCTCGCGAGGGAGCGCGGGAGGAGGGGCGCGGGCAGGGGGCGCCCGGCTCGGCTCGGCCCGGCCCGGCCGGGCCCGCTGCGGGTCTGCGGACAGCGGCGCCTCCGCCCAGCCAGCGCCGAGGAGGGTCTGCTTTCAATGAGCCTCCGCTGGGCTGACTGCACGCCGGTGACATCAGGCGGGGGAGCCCGGCGCCCTGACTCCGCGCGGCACTAGGGGGCAATGCGGGTCCAGCGAAGGCGCCCGCACCCCGACGCGGCGCCCCCGCCGCCCCAGGGCCAGCCTTGTGTGCGCGCGTGTGCGCGCGCGCCCGTGTGTGAGGGGGAGTGAGGAAAAGAGACTTGAGCGTGGGGATCCCCTTGCGCCCCACCCCGAGGTGGCCCCCTTGGATTCTTCTCCCTCCTATTCACTCTTCATTTTAAAAAGTGGGGTGGGGGTGCGTACCTCTAACGGGGGGGCGTCTGGAGTCAATCCCCGGATTTACGGGGACGTGCAACTTGTGCGGCACCTAAAAGAGGAAGAATTCCAAGGTTAGGCAGGTGGGAGGGCCTTGAGTCACATGAGAGACCAGCCCCTATCCTTTACCTCCCATGAAAATAAAAATAAGGCCTCTCTTCATCTATTCATTCATTCCCTCCCTCCCTCCCTCCCTCCCTCCCTCCTTCATTCAACAGGTTGTTAACTGAGAACCCATGCTCTGCCCAGGGATCTGTTCTAGGTGCTGTGGGCACAGCAACTGAACGAGTAGACAAAGACCTGTGTCCCCCTGCCCCCAGGAGCTTACACGCTAACAGGTGAAGACACTTACAAAAAAAGTAAGCACACTGTGAGGTGTGTGGTGGGCTGACAGGTATAACAGAAAATAAAACTAGGAGGGGGAAATGGTGTGTGTGGGGGGGTGGCATTTGAAATTTTGGATGGGTGCTCAGGGCGTCACTGAAATGGTGTTTGAGCCAAGACCTGAAAGAAACGAGGAACCAGCTAGTGGGCTGTCTGGGGGGAAGGGAGCTGGGGAATCTGGATTATGCCTGGATCCCCCTCCTCCTTCCTGTTGGCCACACCGGACTTTCGGCTCTAGGGACACACTCCCAAAGGCGGGCAAACGGCACTTGGGAAAGAAGGTGCGGGCCAAGAGATGCCACGGGGGAGCCGGATGTTCCTGGACGACACTCCAGTGCTTGGCACTTGGGCAGAGACAGGGTTCTAAGCACGCTCTGCCTTTCCTCATGACCCTGTGGAAGGGGGAGCTTTCTCCCTGTCCTTCCGTGTTGTGGACGGGACACCAAGATGCAGCGAAGTTTAACTCTTTGTGCGGGTCCACGCAGAGAAGCTGGGGACTGAACCCAGTGGTGGGTCTGTCCCAAGTGAAACGCTTGGCTGCGGTGTCACGCCTCTCCCCCAGAAGCGACGTAGGGGTGGCTTTTTCCTCTTCAGGTTTATTGAGACATAACTGACATGTAACACTGTATCCATTTAAGGCATATAACAGGTGGATGTGGTACACTTACAAACTGCAAAATGGTTGCCATCATGTTGTTAGCTAACACCTTCATCACTCACATGATTAATTACTATGCCTTTTCTGTGGTGAGAACTTCTAAGATCTACTCTCTTAGCAACTTTCAAATACACAGCACAGTGTTATTAACTACGGTCCCCACGCTGGACATCAGACCCCCGGACCTCGCTCATCTCAGAGCTGGACGTTTCTGGCCCTTGACCAGCATCTCCGTTTCCCTCCCCCAACCCGTGGTAACTGCCGCTCAGCTTTCTATGGGTCCAGCTTTTCGGATTTCACGTGTGGGTGACATTACACAGCATTTGTCTTTTTTGTTTGTTTGTTTATCTTGTTTCACTTAGCATAATGCTCTCAGTGGCAGGATTTCCTCCTTTCTCATGGCTGAATGGCAGGCACTTCATTGTATATCTACACATCTTCTGTATCCACCCATCAGCGGATGAACACGTAGGTTGTTTCCATATCTTGGACACTGTGGGTGATGGTGCAACGAACACGGACCACAGCTGTCTCTTTGAGATCCTATTTTCATTTGCTTTGGATAGATACCCAGGAGTGGGGTTGATGGATCATATGGTAATTCTATTGTTAGTTTTTTGAGGACCTTCTATACTGTTTTCCATAGCGACTGCACCAATATAAATTTGAGCTAGGGAGTGGGTTGATTGTTACAGGAGCAGACTTCCACGTAGTAAATGTGGGGGCCCCGAGCTATGAGTGCCGGGATGGAGCCCACATTTATTGGTAGCCAAGCCTTGACTCCTTTTCCATTACTCTTCCCAACACCCCTTTGAGGGAAGTATAACCCGTCTGCACTGACAGACGAGGAAACCACGATTCGGAGAGAGTTTGCATTTCCCGAGTGTGTGTGACCGGTGGGCACGTGGCAGAGCAATGCGCGGTGCCGGCTGGAGGCCGAAAAGCAAAGCCTGACGCAGCTCCGTCTCCTGTCCACGAGCCGGGCCTGGGGCTTCCTCCCTCTCCCCTGGACACTCTCTACGCCCTGACCTGCAGGGCCAGGGGACCCGCTTGGGCGATGTACATTTCAGCTCCCCAACATAGAGGAAGGTCCCTCCTCAACAGAGAGGAAGGTCCTGAATTCCCCCTTACTTTTAATATATATATTTTGGGAGGGTAGGTGGTTATCACACACATATGGTTTTAATCTTTTCCCACCCAAATGCACAGACTCCCAAATGCACAAAACACACAATTTCAAGGGGTTCCCTGAGATCAAGATATCTGTGGTAGAGACAGCCCTGAAAACGGATTTTTTTTTCCTATTTTAATTAAACTGGCTTAAGTTGGCTTTGAAGATTTTAAAATAAGAGACTCACAGATTTATAGCAATTTCACTCTTCGAGAGCTATTAGAACGAACCCTTTCTTGTCACTTTTCCACTTGGGAGGTGGTCCACGCAAAGTGGGGACTGGTGAGCTCCCCAGCACCAGGTACAGAGCTGGCTGTCAAACACTGTTTCCCTGGCCCCCAGGGCGGGGCTCCTTCCTCCCCCCCGAGGGAAGCCACACAGGACAGCTACTCAGGCAGGACTTAGATGGTGGGGGGCGGGTGGGGGCGGCCTGAGACTGGGACAGCCCTCTGCCAAGGTCTTTATGAAGAGGGGACATTGTTCTGTTCCCGGGTGGCTCGTGTACTAATACTGATCTGTCTGGAGAGAGGGGCTGGGCCAGATGGTGTTTTGAGGTCTCTTAGCCCCAGGTAATCAGCTTCCCTTGGTGGGTCAAGTGAGCCCTGAAGGCACCTTGCTGCCCTCTTTTCTCCCCTTCGTCCACAGCGGTGGTAGAGCGGAGCGTCACACACTCAGTTCCCACCACTCTTGTGTCTCTTCAGTCTAGGATGATGGTGCTTCTCTTGAACTAGTTGGTTCCCCGGGGGAGTGGGAGGAGGAAGAGAATGCCAGGAAGTTGGCAGAAGCTGGCGACTAGCACAAAGGCAGGGGTGTGGGAGAGAAAGGGTGGGACAGCATGAAGAGCAAGTTCCGAGCCCACATACTGATGGCGGTGGCCCATTTCCCACTTCCCTGGGCACTAATCTCACCAGCTATTGAACAGCCAGCAACACACCATTGAATTTACGGAGGCTGTGTCTACATAATCACAGTCACCAGCTGCAGTGCGAAAACTCAGCCTATCAGACATTTTTCTATGGTGGCAAAAGGCCAGGAAAAGAAAAAGAGCAGATCTGAGATTTCAGGGTTGGTTTATACTTGTTTTGAGAGAGAACAGTGTGTTACCTAGATCAGAACTTATGCTTGATTCAGGTGTCAGGATGTGGAAGAGGTTATTGAGCCATATCGAGAGGTTCAAAATCCTTGTAGATTTCAGAGGTGTTGTCATTTACCGGTGCCTTTCACGAAGACGCGACAAGCATCCCACCATCAGGCAAACAGGTATTATTAGCCTAAGCAGCAGCCACGTACAAGGACCCCACTAAAGCAACCTTTGCTAATGGTCCTTGCCTTGCTGTTCCTCCCCTCCCATCACTGGAGATGCCTCTTAACCCCCCTGGCTGATATCTGACCCATGGAATTGACCATTTGTTTAGGTGTCATGAGGATACAGACGATATTTCATTTTCTTGGTACTCCCTGGGGCAGAGCCAAGCACAGAGCTCTGACTCACTCGAGGCTTGGAGAAGGAGAACCTTTTCATTACCTGTGATTACATTACAAACCTCTGATGTTGCAGGCTCCCATTTCTGGGAGCCGTCTAGGAGAAGCTGCAGCTCAGTTTGACCTCCGGGGAGACCAGGGCACTGGGGGAGATCTGCTTAGAGGGTCTCTGGGAGGAGAGCTCTCCCGTGTGGCCGTGCGGTTTTGCGCGGTTCTCCCTCTCTAGCTCTCTCCAGTTTTCCATTCGAGCGGCCATACACAGGAGCATCTGCTCCATGTGAGGCACCATGCTAGGTGCTGGGGTGAATAAAACATTAATTAAATCAAGCAAACAATCTTGCACTGATCCTGGTGCCAGGGGTAAGGAGTAGGATGGTAGAGCACTCTTCATAGAGTACCTACTACGTGCCAGGCACTGCACTGGGTACTCCGTGTTCATTTACGCACATCTTCACAACAAAGCAAGGTAGGAAGTATCCCCATTTCACAAAACGAGGAAACTGAGGCCCAGAGAGGTTCTGTGACATGACCAAGCCTATGCAGTGAGTAAGCAGCATGGATATTCAGAGCATTGCTGTCTGGCTCCAAAGCTTGCATCCTTCTCTCTGCACCAGACTGATTTAAATAAAAAAGGAGGAATGAAGGAATGGAAATGGAGGAATGAAGGAAAGAAGGAAGGAAAGAAGAAAAGCAAGCAAGCCAGCAAGCAAGCAAGCAGAAGGTTCGCCTTGAAGGAAACCACAGCAGAAGACAGGATGTGACCAGGTTCCTGAGTGAGGCAGAGGCCAGGGAGGGAACGGCAGGCAGCGCTGTCCTGGCCAGAAGGCCCTGCAGGGGAGCTCCTCAGGCCGCCTTCCTCGGCCGGCACCGGTCTGCCGAGAGTCTGAGAGCCGACTTGGAGGCCAGTCCCGCTTCCCTCATTTAATAGCTGCTAAATGACCTTGGGCAGGAGAGTAAAGTGATTAAGAGCCTGAACTCTGGCATCCAACGGGCCTGGATATATGTTCCAGTTCCACTAATTTATTAGCTGTGTGTCCTTGGGCAAGTCATCTCTCTGAGCAGCCCGAGCCCCAGTTTCCTCATCTGTGAAATGAAGACCCTAACGGGCCCCGCCTCAGAGGGCTGCGGTGAGGGCTGGACTCAGGGATGAGTGCGCAGCGCCTAGCGCAGAGGGATGGGAATAACACCGGCTAGGGGTGACTGAGTGTTGGCTGGGTGCCCAAAATGCCTTATGGACATTATCAGATTTGATCCTGATAGTAACATTATGAGGTGGGTGCTATTATTATTGACATTTACAGACGAAGAAACCGAGTCTCAGAATGGTTGCCCAAGGCCACTGGGCCAGCACTTGGTGCAGCTGGAATACAAAGCACCCAGTGAATGAGGCTGAAAGTGAAAAAAGGAATTGGAGGTGGGAGGCATCTGTTTCATGGGCTGCACTGGGGTCTCCGGGAACTTGGAGGGAGGAGGAGAGGCACGCTTCCTCCCGGGCAGGGGGCACTGGCTGCAGAAGAGCCGTTTTCACTGCCTCCAAAGGCCAGAGGCGTCTGGGAGTGGGGGGTTTCAGCCCCCTCGGGGCAAGCCTGCTTCGCTCTCTGGTAATCACAGTTTGTCAATCTTTGTTGAGCACGGATTCCCCCAAGTCAGAAATTCTCTTGCACAGCCTTCCCTGGCAAGGTAGGGAGCTCGGGAGCAGCCCTCTGCAGTGGGCCGGTGAAGTTTAACTGCTACGTCACACGGGGGGGGCCGCATTCACATTCCAAGCCTGGGGAGAGCCCTGAACTGGGGGCTGGGGTGTGAAGGCACAAGGCACGGGAGTGTGGAGTGTGGAAAGCCTGCCGACTCTGGAGCTGGAGAATGGGTCTGTTCTCCCTGGGGGGGCAGGACGAGATAAACAGGTTGCCCACATCGGCCCAAGGTGCTGCAGAGACGAGGGCCAGGGGGACAGTGCAGCATTTTCTTGAATGACTCCAGTTGTCCCTTTATGCCCATGGGCTTTGCCTATCCCTTTGTCCAGGAATCCATGGTGACCCCAAAATTGACCAGGGAGAGGTCTCCAGGTCGTGGCCTCGTTGGAGCTGGGTGTGCGGTGTGACTGCACCACGTCTCCGCAAGGCCGATGTCATTTTCCATACCTGACACGGAGGGCAGGCTGCCAATGGAGATTTTACTGGCACTGAAACTCTCCCGAGCTGCCTTTGGGTCGCCCTGCCAGAATGTACTTTCTAATCACAGAGCTGAAACCATTAAAGGTTAAAGTGAAACATAACAAAACAAAACTTGTGGCAATAGACTCCTTATGGCTGACTGTTCAAGGCTGCACTGCGACAGTTAGGATTGTGGACTTGAGGAATCTCAGAATTAGAAAGACCTTAGAGATGCTTAGTCCAGAGCTCAGCAAACTACAGCCCTTGCAACAAATTTCACCTTGTGCCTTTTTTTTTGTAAATAAAGTTTTATTGGAACACAACCATTCCCTTATACGATGTCTGTGGGTGCTTTCCTGCTGCAATAGCAGAGTTGAGTAGCTGCACTGGAGACCCTGTGCTCTGTGAAGTCTTAAATATTTGCCCTCTAACCCTTTGTAGAAATTGTTTGTTGACCTTTGATCTAGGTCATCCCTCTTATTTTACATGGGAGGGCACAAAGGCCCAGAAAGAGGGAGGGGCTTGCTTAAAGCACAGCCAGTGTCAGCAGCCTGGGGATTTGATTCTGCCGCATGACTCTTTTTTGTGATCACCTGTTTCTGCAGTCTGGAGCAGGGTCTGAGTTTGAATCCCAGCTTTAGTTGACCAGGTGTATGACCTTGGACAAGCTACACAAACTCATTAGGACTCCACTTTTTCCTGTGAGACCTGGGGATAATGCTTTCTATTTCTTGAGATAATGTGCATAGTAGGTGGTTGTGATAATTAAAGGGGTTAGTAATGCATAGGCTGGGGCATTTTTTTATGGCTCATAAAAAAATTCAACCTCAAACAGCTCCTATTATTAGATTGATGTCCTCTGTGATTGTATATGCATTACTCTTATCCTTCCTACTCTACATTTCATAAGGGAAAGGGCTGTTCCTTGGTTCTCTGACTTTTTAGGCCCTAGATCTCATTGAGAAGCTGCTGCAAGCTGTGGACACACTGCTTTACTCCACACTTTTCCTGAATTCCTTACAGGGTTCTTCCTCGGTGCCAAGTTCCCATCGGGGCCCCTTGATTAATTGATACTCACCCTTCTACCACTTATTTTTGTTTGCCGGGTCTCTCTCCTGGTGCTAACTGTATCTCAGTGTGACCTCTTTCAGTCCTGGGCAACAGAGCCAATGCAGCGTTCCCCCATTCATCACGGAAGGGAACCTGCACTGAATAAAGTGAATGGGCGCCGGCCCTTCTTGTCCTCCCGGAGTTTGCGGTCTAAGATAAATAATGGGGATGTGCATCTGAGGATGCACGGAGAATCGTGTCTGACACTGAACAGAGATACGAGTTAAATAAGGAAACAAATAAAATGTGTGATGTGGGTCTCAAATTTCTCCATCTTTCCTCTTCTTCCTCTCTTGTGGCCCTCTGAACCAAACCATCCAACCCTTTTGGAGGATTTTCACTTGTGGTAGCCCCCAAGTTCAGAAAGGTCTACAGGAAGCAGTGGAAACCTTTTTCCTTAGGGGCTTCTAAAAATTGTATCTGGATAAAATGTTAGAGCCCAGCTTTGGAGAGGACAGACTAGGCCCCTGGGGAGTGAGGCAAGGAAGTGAATCAGTGGGTGACTTCTGCTCTCTGGCAGAGATGAAAGGGTGGGGCCCTGGACGGGGTGGGGCATACTCGGAAAATTGTGTGTACATCACTCTGGGGCCTCCGTGGGCATGGCAGAGGAGGGCAGAGTGTGAGAAAGGCAGTTTTCCTTGCCCATCTCCTTCGGGTATGAAGAATGCTGGGACAGGAAATGCCCAGCGTTTCTCAGCTGTTTACTGGATGCCAAAACAGCAGATTTGGAAGGTTGCCTTTGCAGTCCTGAAAAGATGAAGGAGAGGGAGGAGGAGCCTTAGTTTTTCTGCCTCTTGTGAGACTGTCCTTGGGGGGTGGAGTTTGAGGGAGATTTTGTGGAAACTTCTGCACAGGAGCAGTTTTGTATAGTGGCAGTTAGCTGCACGCTAGGGATCACAGGTTCCTGGAGGGGCTTCCAGGTATTTCCCCTGCCTTTTGGAGAGCTGTCCATTGAGAGGTAGGCACCGCCCCCTTCCCCTGGCCCTATGTTAAATAAATATGACTGACTGAGGGCCATGATGCATCGGGCATTGCGCTAAGCTCGTTCACAGGCAATAGCTCATTCAGTCCTCCAAACAACACGTCTGTGGAAGACATCGTCGGCTCCGGGTACAGGTGAGGCAACTGAGGATAAGATGAATGAACATGCCCAAGATTACCCAGAGATGGGATTAGGGCAGAGGCGGTTTGACTCAAAATCCATACTTTTCACCGCCCCCCCTCCCCGATTACCCAAATCTGGCTATAGGCTGACCTTGCAGCCAAACAAAACTGTGGGAATTTCTGGGCAAACCCCAGCGAGCTGGGGATGTGGGTGGATTCAGGGAGGCGGAAGTTGCCCTGGGCCGTGTGCTGCTGCCCAGTGCAAACCAGGGCCCTTCTCTGGGGTGGGGTCCAAGGGTTCTATCTCCCCTCCTAGCTGCTGCCGGGAAACTCAAGTGCGCTCAAGGCCGTGTGTCAGGCTGGGATCTCAAGTTTTCCGAGAAAAAGAGTGGAAGACTTGATTTGATAATTGTCTTTAAGGAGTACAAAAGTTATTGACCCCATGATGATAACCAACTGTTGAGAGAGAGAGAGAGAGAGAGAGAATCCAGACTCCAAAGACAGCCTGAGAGATGCCAGTCAGACCAAAGGAAGTAGCTCATTAAAACTTCAGACCAAATTTTAGTTTCTGGCACTTCCTAGCTTTGTGACCTCAGGCAGGTTAATTCATTTATTTAAACTTCCATCTGTTTGTTTATCTGTAAATGGGTATTTTAATAATATTTATCCCATTGAGTTACTGTCAGGTTTCAACAAGGCTTTGGCACCCAGGAAGCTCTCAATAAATATGTCATTGTTGGTACTTTGTATACTCATAAAAATATACAACAGATGTCTCAGAGTCTAGAGTATTAAGGTACAGATTTTCCTAGTTGGCTGCTCAGTGAATCGTCCAACCTTTTACTTGCCAATTGATATAATGGATTCCGTTTTTTTTCTCATGTAAAAATAGTCCTAAAAAAAACCCATTGGCTGGAAAAATAACATTGATACAAATAACAACAGCTAACATTTGTTGAGAACTTTCTGTGGGCTTGGCTTGCATCGTGGGCTTTACATACACTATCTCATTTTAATACAAGAATCCTAGGTAGGCAGAAGTAATATATCTGGTCTTTGAGACACAATTTCTGAAATTGCCTCTACCACACCCAGAGCGCTCAGACTTGCTGGAAATATTTCTTCATGCAGAGAACTCCTGGAAGGATTAGAGACAAAGCCAGTGTGGGTGCCGATGGACCCGGGGCCTGGGGTGTGGCGGGCAGTGGGCCCTGTGAGCTCTCTGTGCGCAGGGGAAGGGAGACAGCTTAGTCCAGCAGGCAGGCGGCGCGCTGTCAGCCCATAACTCTCCGTCACTGTACAATTAGTGTCTACAGGGACTTTCCTCGGGAATCAGACCAAAGAGGCTCACAGACTATAAACCATCACACCAGAGGCCGACCATTCATGCCCTAGAAAGACAGGGAAGGAAAGGGGTCGCACAAAAACCTCCACCTGGCCCCAATATCACAGAGAGGCCCAGATCCACGAGAAAGGGAAGAAGGAGCGACAAGGGCAGAGAACAGACTCCAGTGAATATACATCTATTTTCAATCAAATTCCAGGGGCTGAGTGGAGAAGTCAGAAGGAAAAAAGTATTTAGTCTGGAGGGTTTTTTTCTCAAGTCAGGCTGGGGAACTTGTCCCTGAAGCAGCTCTAGGTGTGAGAGTTCAGTCCTTTGTTGTCACCTGAGAACTTCAGAATGTTCCTTTGCTCCGTCTGGGGGATGGCCCGCTCTATGACTTCTTGGTGCTGCTCTCTTGCGAGCCGAGGAATGGAAAAGAAAGAAATGTGCAGCCGTTGAGCAGGCCGAGGTCTGGCCCACATGGCCAGAGATGCCCAAGTCTCCCTGGGCACGAGCCACCCAGAGGGGGCCTTACAATTCAGATTCCGGGGGCCCCAGCCACAGCAGGTCTGGAGTGAGCTCCAGGGGTTTATACTTTTCACCAGTCACCCAAATGATTCCACTGCAGAAGGCTGGCAGACCACATTTTGGGAAACATTATTTTAGCCCATCACCCCCATTTTGCAGATCATCAAATGGAGGCCCAGAAAGCACAAATGACTTGGCTGCGTGTCTCACAGAGAGGGTTCTTGTAGGGTCTAGGCCTCAAACCCAGGTTTCTCTGACCTGTCTGTTAGTCTTGCCTCGGCTGGACCCATTAAAAATGACTTTGGCTTCCACTGGCTCTTCCTTGTTCCTTGCCAGGGACCCTCCTGTTTGTCACAGCTCAAACCAGGATCACTTCCTCAGGGAAAGACGGTCTCGCTCTTCCCCACCTCGGTTTAGGTGAGGTGCCTTTCTTCTCCGCTCTCAGAAAACCGCACCCCTCTCCCTCACAGCATTCACCCTGGTTTGGGGTTCCAGAGCCTCCGTGTGCCCCCCTCCCTGGGCTTCAGGCACAGTGAGAGCAGGGGTTTCTTTTTGCCCATCCGAGGGCCTAACACAGTGTGTGATAGATAAATCATAGGCGTTCAATAAATATTTATTAAATACTAAGTGAATGAATGAGTGAATGAGTGAAAGAATGAATGAAAAGGGCAGGTTGATTGCAATCTTAACTGAAAGTCAAAATAAAGCAAGATCTGTGAAACTGTTGTCTTTCAACGAGCTTTCTTTTTTGTGATTTTTTTTTGGTCTTTTTGGCTGAGCCTACTTGATCCCATCTGCCCATCTACGCCTGAAACCACAGCTTCCTGTGGGCAAAATTGTGCAGGAGGAGGTTTGCTTCCTTACATTTTCTGTTTGTCTCTTTGTCTCTTCTCACTACCATTTCTTTAATCTTCCTATTACTGCAGCACCTTTTATGTTGGGGATCTGTTCTCCTCTCTGTAAGTCTCTGTTCCTTTCAACTCTAACCTATGCCCACGGTCCCAATGCTCTCACGTTGCCTCCAGCCACCGCGAATCCTGACCTTGTCTAACCTCCTGTTCCTGGTCAAAGTCACACCAGTCCAATGTCCTGTTTCTTGAGGGCCTGGTGTTAGGGCAGCTCTTCAAAGGGATGGCTTCCTGCCAACGGTGGATCATTACCTAATCGGTTGCCCCTCCCCTTCCCCTTTAATTTGAACTAAGCTCATCACTTTTTTAGCCAAAGGTGTGTGCTCCAATGAGCTGGTGAAACCTTTGATGTTAGGGACCACCCTCCATGGAGCCCCAGCAGCCCTGATGATGGGGGAGGAACCTACTGATCAGCAACTGTCTCCTGAGCCCGCTGTTAGGGCCTGAGGGACGTGCAAAGATGAATAAAAACTGATGTTTCCTCTTATGGTATTTATGGAGGTGCCATGTACTCATATTTAATCGCAGTATGGGAATTAAGTAATACTCCTAGAGACCTTGTTGCTTGCCAAACAAATGATGGCAGCCACAAATGCTATGAGTTTCAATTAGGTTCTGTGTATAATGCACTTTGTGTTGGGCCTGACACCCAGAAGGCCCACTCGGCCATGTTAATTCTTCTTCCCTCTAGTGGAGGGGGAGATTTTTCAGGGCCAGAGTAGGTGAGCTGGTCTCCACAGAGGAGGGGTGCTCTCTTTGTGGTTCTGGGGAGCATATTCAACTTGTGAAGAAACTTTTTCGACTTCATAAGAGTACCCACTTGCATTCAGAACTGGTTTCTGTTTGAAAACAATTACTCTCTTTGCATTCAAGTGGGTCCCCTAGGATCCAGCTGACCCCCACTCCCCTGCCTGCTGTGTGCACGCAGGAGAGGCACATTCAGGGTCAGAGCTGGAGGGGACCTCAGAAACTGTGTAGCCTTGCCCCCATTTCACAGACAGGAAACTGAGGCCAGACAAGTGAGGTGACCGTGGTCACCCAGAGCCAGAACCAGGACCGAAGCCCCTAATGTCCAGCTCAATACTTTCAAAAATAAATATACTTAATATAATAATATATTTTTTACTTTATTTAATCACTAGGCAAATGAAAAATTGCTTTTTAAAATAATTACCAAAGTAAATTGTGCTTTTGGTAAAACTATGGAAAAGTATAGAAAACAAAAAGGAAATTGCCCTTTATTCTATTTTCCTGAGAGGACATCACTGCAAACATTTTGGCAAATGTTTTCTAGATCTTACACACACATGTGTGTGCACACACACACACATACATGTGCATCTTGTTCAGACCCCTCCCTCAGTACCCACGCTGTCCCTTCAGTCACCCACCTCGCAGACCCAGACTAGGACTTTCCTGTGTTCCGTGGGGGGACCCTAACCCAAAGAGAGCCAGTGGGAGCTCAGGGACCCCTCTGCCGTGAGACTTGAAGACGAGAGAGGTAGGACCTGGAGCAAGGTCTCCAGCCACCGTGCGACCACGGTGAGGGCACCAGTATGGGTGTGGAGCTGTGCAGAGCTGCAGGGTGTTGTCCGTCCTTCCCACGCACTCGCACAGGGCTTACTCCCGAGAGCATAACACCCAAGCCTCAGGGTAGCTGGTGCCCGTTACCAGTGGGTCCAGGTCTTAGTATAGAAGGCCTTTGAGCAAGTTGCTTAGTCTCCCTGGGCCCAGCCTCCTCATCTGTAAAGTGGGATACTGCTTGAGAGATTTCAGTGAGGGTAAGGTACTACTAGTCCCACCAATACCAGCAACAACAGTTAAATTTACAGCTGCTTTATTGATTGTTTGTTGTGGTCAGGGCTGTTGCCAAGCGGTTTAATACACCATTTCATTCAGTCTCCGCACCCACAGGGCGCGGGAGGGACCCGCTATGACGGTTTGTGTGAAGGTGAAGGAGTGAAACGCAGGGCCTGACTCCAGCTGCCCCGACTCCTGTCACAGTCATTGTGCTAATGGATCCCTCCTGCCTCTTTGAATGTTTGGTAGGGGGACCTTGGTGCTTTCCAGGTGCTCCTGGCTGGGAGCCACCTTGCTCTCTGCAGGGTACAGGACACCGGTTCCAAACTAGGGAGTGGGAAGTCCCCTCCCGGCTGGGCTGTCACCCAGAGGCCTGGACACTGGCCAGAGCCCTCTCTGGCTGCAGTGCCCCCTTCCTGGCTGTGCCCCAGTGTTCCCTAGGTAACCGCAGGGGATGCAGCACAGATTTATGGCGCTGCTGCTCCGGAGCAAGTACCTGACAGGTTCTGTCCGAGACGGATGGCGTCTGGCTCCCAGATGACTCATCGGGAGGGGCGCAGACACCTGTGGGTGGCACAGAAGGAAGAGCCCTCCTCCTCCTCAGCTCCTACAGGCGGAGAGACTGAGAGTAATTCCTCCCTCACACAGACTGTTCAGAAGGCAGATATTCGAGGCTCCCATTTTATGGACAGGGGCACTGAGGCCCTATTTCATCTACTCCTTCATTTATGGCTCAAACATTTGCTGAGCTTTCTGCCAGGCTGTGCTGGGTTGAGAGGAAAATCCAAAGGTGGGGGAAACACAGACTCTGCCGTCAACAGTGCTACTGATTGCGCAGGGGGCCCAGTCGTGCAACAGGGGGCTGTCGCCAGGGCGGGATTTCAAGTGCGGGGCAGCCCCAGGAGTGAGCATGCCAGTCGTTGGTGTCAAATGGCTTCAACTTCACTTTATTCTTTCCGCATCTACTAGGTGCTGAGGACGGCCGGGATGAACAAGAAATCCCTTAAGGAGCTTTTAGAAAGGTGTTGGATTTTTCTCAAGGTTGACTTTAAGGAAGCTGAATGATACAGAATTGAAATTACATTTTATAGCTAGTTCACTAATTCACGTTGGTATTTAGCAAGTCTTTCTTTTTAAAGACATGACAGCTCTCAGGGCCACGTGCTTATAAGGATTCTTGGTTCTGGAAAACTAGCTCCACTCAGTGGAAGCAGAACCAGAAACTTATTCTGCTGATTGAATATAACAAGCAACTCAAAACCTCTGCTGGACTTCAGCAGCAGCTGGACGCATGGGTCTGAGACACTTGGGCCAATGCCTCACGTACCACATCTCGTCTTTGGCCCCTGCCCCCCAATGGAATGAAACCCTTTTCTCCTCTGACCCACATGATGAGATGCAAGACCACAAAAGTCCTAATTTTTACACTTCTCGAGTGTAAGCAGCCACAAAAAAAGCTGGCTCCTTTACACCAGTCTTGTCCTAAAACTCCCATGGAAGGGATCGGGGAAATCTGAGGGTCAGCAGCTTACACCTGGACCAATCAGCTGTCACTACGTAATGGTTCTATTACCGCCTCAGCTTGGGTGGGTGACTAGCACTGGATCGTAAACCTTGGCCGGGGAGAATGGTCGCATCCTTCTGGGGTGACTTCTGTGGTGTCCCTACAGACAAGGAGGGGGCCATCCTCTAAGGATTCTCTAAGTCCTCTTTTTTTCTAAAAAGAGGTGCCTCACAGGGTTCACTACAGAGCACAGAAGGATCCAAAACGGGATGGAGGAGAGCCTGAGGGTGCCTGAAAAATCACTTAACATTTAAAGATTAGTTTAATGAGCCAGCAGGAGCACAATGCTTGGATGGATTGGCCACACGCCTTATTTTTTTCCTCCTAAATTATAAATGCTCTGAGGTCCTGGGCTTTTTCATTGCTGTTTGCTCATCTCTTAGTGCTTGTCACAGCCCCTTACACCTAATAGACAGTCAATAAACGTTGTTGAAATTTTGACCTAGAGAGCATCCTAATGGGAGGTTTTGTACACTGGGTCTGCAGGCCTTCATAAAGGGGACTGGAAGCATTTTTGACATAAAGAAATACATCACAGCCTCCTTCCCCAGGTGACAGCTTTGATGACAGCACTCGTTTGAGAGTGGAGGTCTTGAAACGCATGCTAATAACTTATTTCACTTCCCAGTCCCATTATGTGCACGTGACGTGTGTGAGAGCAGCACTCACGTGGAATCTGGGACGCACACTGAGCATCTCACGGCATCACACCAGGACCCATTTCTGCTGGGCTCTTGTCGGTGATCTGGGACCAGTTTCAGCCAGTTATAGGGTGTAATATTCGCTCTCTCTCAGCCCATAAATTCATGTTTCTGGTTACGATTCTCTGATTGGAGAGCCCACACCAGACAACTTAAGCAAAAGGAACTTATTGGTTTATGAGGTCTGTCCAGAAGGTATCCAGCCATATTCTGTGAAAAACAGAGGTGTTTACTGAAGAGGATACAAGATACAAGAAACACTGTACACAGGACAATGACGCCTCAGTCCCCTTCAAAGTAGGCACCTTGGTTGGCTCAAATAAACTCATAAAATTTTTCTACAGATTTGGAAGTTTCTTATGTTGACATGTTGCATTCTGAAATGCCTAATGTAGTAGAGCCCAAATCAGTGGGATTTTACTTTACATGAGGAAAACAGAGACAATCATAATAAATTTAGAATAAAATAAACACTTACTTCCAGGATATATAACCACATAGAAACTTCATTTCTTTAATGTGAACTTTTCTCCTTTCTTTCCTTTGATTCAAACTGGCCTCATCCAGCACACTGGCTCACCTGCCTCCTTCTCCCTTGCAAGTCTGTTCCTTTAATCATCAAGCCCTCAGGACAACGAGGTTCTGATCAGCATCAAACAATCTCAGGAACAAAGCCTTGGACCCCAGAGACATAGTCCTCAAACTAGCGATAACATCTAGACTTCAGTTGTGTCTCAGCTCCAGACCCAGAAGAGTGGTGACGCCAGGGAAGCAACACCATGGCTGACACCAGGACCAGAGGCACTGACCCCTACTCCCCACTCCAGTGCTGACCAATCAGTAGAGAACATGACTCTGACCACAACCCTAACTCCCCTAGTCACCATGATTAATGACTTTCCCCTGGAAGTAATCAAGGAGTCAGATCTTTTTTGAGTGCTGGCTCACCTGTCTGGACATGGGCAACTTCTTGAAAAACTTTCTTTGCTACAAAAAAAAGGTACCTTGGGACCTCACACAGTTCTCCCAATTGTCATCAGCTACTCCATCATATTTTCCTGAATCTCATTGATGATCTGAAATCTCTTCTCTTTCAAAGGCGATTTTAGTTTTGGGAAAGGGCAGAAGTTGCAGGACACCAAACCTGGGCTGTAGTGGGGCTGAGTCCCTGGTGATTTGATGTTTCACCAAAAAAATTCTGCAGGAGACGCGATGCATGAGCGGGCATGTGTTGTGATGACACTGCCAATCACCAGTTGCCCACAGTGGTGGCCCCTAAATCATATGAATAATTTCTGCAGAGTAATGTTCAAGCTAAATGCAAAATCTGATGCAGATTTGTTGCTCTACTCATCAGTCATTTTGAACGTGAAGGCCACACAGTACACATGTTTACTCAATGGGTATCTACCGACCATACTGACTAGTACAGTGAAGTCGACATTGTTCACGCATGTGCGCTCCTGTCCACTCTCCTTGGCTGCCAGGCTACATCGATGTTGCACAAATCATTCTTGTTATATTAATGATGGCTGGATTTTTTCCAGACACACCTCATATAGCAGAGAATGCCTGGCTTCAGGGGGAGCTTGAAACAGGACTCAGTGCAACTGCTATACAGTTCTCTATTTTTTATTTTGCTTCTTTGGTAAGGGCTCCATTTTTAATCGGGATGTCCCTTCACGCTCCCCCAAATTATTGCCAACACTTCTTGGGGCTACATCCTTCTACGTTCATATCCAATAGGAGAGGTGAAGGTCATCTCTATGCTAGCTTTAGAAAAATCCCTGGACTTGAGTCTCATTGGCCCTGTGTGGATTATGGGATCGACTCGGAACCAGCCACTGTGGCTGGGGGTCCGGGGTGGATGAGACACACTGCTCTGTTCAGCTGAACCATAGGGTAGTGACTGCCGTGCAGTTTAAAAGTTGAGTGTGAGGTGGGCAGCTCCTCCAAACAAAATTGGGGTATGAAGTCACAAGAGGTGGAGATATTGGATCAGAGTAAAATCAACAACAAAGTTCACCCACACACACTTTTGGCAGGGATTTGGGGAGACCTTGTGATCTAAGTAGCTCATTTCATAAGCTGCACAGCTGACGCCCAGCGAAGGTAAAGAGTTTGCCCCTGGACACACAGCAAATTGAGAGCAGGGCCAAGGACGCACTCTTTCCTGTTTGGAGCTCTGTGCGCTGAAGCACCTTCCCTCTAAGGACCCATCTCTACAGCCTGGGTCATCGTCTCCTACCGTGGGTTTCGTTTCCATGAGGGATTGTGGGGGTAGGGCTGCCCAGTACAGCTGTGCGGGTTCCAGGCCGCACAACTCCAGGGCGTTCCATTTGATTGAAATCCATGTGAATGGCACCTTCTAGACCTGTGCAGAGCACGGCCTGTGTGGGTAAGAACAGGAGCCCTGCCCAGGAGGACGGACCTGGAGTTGGTTCTTCAGCAGGGATGGCAACTGCTTGTCACATGTAGTGACACTTCTCCCTCCAGTGCCCGTGACAGGCATTGCCTGTCAGTTATGCTACTCTTTCCAGCTAAGCTCAGACTTAATCTCAGAATTTCTCTCAACCTTCTAGGTTGCTCCCAGTTTTCAACTGTAGCTGGCACTGGAACCAAAATCTATTTGCTTTCCTGCACTAAAGTGAGTAGAGCTCAGATCTGCCTTCAGAATGATTCCCTCCCAAACCTCTAATTAGCTTCTCATCATTGATACTAGCATCAGATAGTGAGAAGTCCCACGCAAAACAGTCAATACAGCCATGGTAACATCATATTAATAGAATATTTTAAGGATTAAATGAGATAATACAAGTAAAATTCTTAAACAGTGGCTGACATCTTGCAAATGGTCAATAATTAGTAATTTTATAATAAAATATTAAAAAGTCACCTTGTTAGAACCTACAAATAAATGTTTGATGTACTAACAATCTCTAATGTCTGTCCATTTCTTTAGGTCAGAACATAAACCAAAGGTGAAATTTTTAGGTATTACTGAGAATTAGATATATATCAGAGTTTTAGTTTACACACACACACACACACACACACACACACACACACGCCCCTTCTGGAAATCAGGTGTGATCTGGTGGCTTTTAAGGTCCAGGGGTGATCATTCTCTCTGTCCCGTGCCTCACGGCTATCCCTTGAGTTGGTCTCTCTTCCCCCTCTCTCTCCCTCCCCCTACCCTGGCTGTCTGTGTCTGCAGGAAACCAGTGAACTCGTGGGGTTGTGGTGGTGGCTGGTGCCAGGGGAGGAAATCCTTCAGTGCTTTTCACTGGCAATGCAGAAGCAGCCACACACATTGGGCAGGACCACAGCCACTAGCACAGCTGGTTTCTGTAAGTGGAACCAGGCAGAGCCAGTGGAGACCCCCCAGAGCAGCCGTGCCCAGGACCCGCCTACCTGCGGTTTGCCAGCCTGGCCAGGCAGCGGGAGGAGGAAGGACAGGGGGGGCGGTGTGTTATTAGCTAGATGGCACTGGAATAGGAGCTGTGCCAGACTCTGGCAGGAACATTTCTTTTCAGGCACCAGTGCTCTTTGTCCTTATCTTGCTACCGGGCCTTTCATAAGTAAACAAAGAAGAGGTGTTCAAACTCCTTAAATGTCTGCTTAGATCAGAGTGACAGGGAATGTCCCAGCAGTATCAGACTTTGAAGACTCTTCATTTTATAGGTGAAGGCAATGGGAGTCTGGAAGCAAAATCTTGACTCAAATGTTCACCAACAGGCACCAGGCCTGGGCTCTTTTGAAGACTCATATGGGTCAGTTCTGTGGAGCACTTGACCTTGAAGAGAGGTGAGCAAGGATTTCAGGCACTTTGCAAGTCCATTGGATGAGACATTTTAGGGGGCAGAGAAATTGCTAAAAACATCCCTCTGCTTACATATCTACCTGCTTCATCCATGGGTGGGGCCAGTTCAAGACACAAAGACAAGTCAGCCAGTGGGAGAGGCAGAGGAGTCCAGGGAAACAGCCCCTGGGGTCCAGAAAGCACCCCTTCTGTCCCAGCCACACCACCTCCTTGTGTGAGTTTGGGTCACTCCCTCAATTTCCTGAGCCTTGATTTCCTCTTCAGCCCCATGGAGGTAAAGCCATTGCCAATTTCCCTCAAAGAGTTGCTGGAGAGAAAACAAAAAGAAAGGTGGGCAATTTCCAGATGGTCTCATGTTTTGTGAGGAGTTATTTTGGATCTGGTCAGAGCTCGGCTGCTTGGAGCTCTTTCATTACAGAAGGGAATTCTCAGATCCCAACGCGCCGGGCACTGAGTGAGGCACTGCCACCTGCCATCTCCTTGAACATGTGCAGTGACCCTGCATCTTTCTAGTTTGGTGACTTAGAGAACTAAGATGCTTTTGCTGCCCAGTGCTGGGCAGTACTCCCTGTCCTTAAGGATTTTGTTGAGGAGCTGTGAGATTTGAGATTCCAGTGGAGTGAGGCTGATAGGTGCGTTACCTTGAGATGATCATATCAGGAAACAAGAATGGATTTGACAGAGGACCTAATGTGATCTTCAACTTGCCTTTGGTTTCACATTATATTAAGTTTCTAAACCCTGTGAAATGGGGGACTCGTATGGCCCCACCCTTCTCTGCCCTTCCATACCCACGTTCAGTGACTAGTAAATTGTCAGATTTGCCCTCTTTCCTGAGCTCATACCTTTTATCTGAATCAGGGGGGACACCTGAGAATTCCAGGGACACATCTGATCACTTAAAATGGGTTGGTGCCACTAAGCTGTGGGGAACTGATACAAGAGCTAGGAATTACGACAGGCATTCTGTGGAAGCATGTGGCTGACCCTATGATACCTATAAAGGTCACAGTTCAGTGACCGGCATGAACCAAGCCTCTTCAAAGGATAGCTATTATTTTTATTTGCCATGAGGAATCCATTTCAAAATTCAGCATTGACAACTCAAGCTTTGTGACGAGTGCAAGTGACTCCTACTCTACAGTCATGGTAGAAGCCTAGAAGAGAGTCTCCCACCACCACTGGAACCTGGAATCTCTCTGCCACTGAGCAGTCTAGAGTCCGTACCCACTGCTGCTTCCCTGACACCACTCTGCCCTTGTCTCACACGGAGTCAGACCTGCCCTCTGGCTGGAGATCGGAGGCTGCACGGCTGCGGGAGGGTGTTGTGAAAACTCTCGGCGATGAATCATGGATGCTTTGCCTGAGAGCTAAAGCACAGTCAATTTATTTAGTGCCTTTCCGCCTCCAAATTACCCAGCTCCTCCGCAATCTCCAGCTTGGGAACATTAACTCAAGTTTGCCAAGGCCTCCTCTTGTTGTATAAGCCACCTTCTTACCTGGTTTCCCCTCCCACCTCAACGAGTTTGCTGACGTGGAATGTATTTCCCGCTGAGGTGCCAGTCCCTGGGGGTGCCGGGTCTTCATGAATATAATTAAAGGCGGCAGAAGTTAAGCTGGGAAATTGTTGCTTGAGCGATTTTCGAGCCACATTTGTACTTAACACTGTGTAGTTTCATTTATTTACTTTTTTTGTCAGAAAAGTCATATTGGAGTTTATTGATTAAATGAGCCTGTGCAAGCGAAAGCACAGTGTGAACCATAAAGCCACGCACAGCGCTGAGGAGCACTCGGGATTAGTATCACTGGGATCACACGTGCAGCAGGGAGCAACACTGAGATGATATTTGCACTTATTTGTTTTTCTTCAGAAGAAGGATCCAGAAGACAGTCTGGGACTCGCTGAGTGCGGCCTCCTTCTCAGAAGGTGGGTGGTGAAGGGTGTTCTGGACTCACTGAGGGTGGGGACAGGAGAACAGGAGCAGAATGCGCTGCTACAGGGTCCAAGGAGAATGAGTCCAAAGAGGCCTTCTTAACCTGGGAGTTACTGAAGGTGACTGTGGCAGAAAGTATTTTCCCAAGACGGCTGTGTAAATACACCTCCCATTCCACAGGCTTGTTTTACCATGTGACAATGACAGTCCTCCACTGAGAAGACAGGGGGTTCTCTTTCCTCCTCCTGAAATGGGGTGGATCTTAGTAACTGTGTTGACCAACAGGATGTGGTGGAAGTGATGCCACCTGACTTCCAAGGTTAGATCACAGAAGGCAATCCAGCTTCCACCTGGCTCCTGGAAGCTGCTGTGTTGTAAGGAAGCACACGCCAGGGAGAGGCCGTGCGTGGGAAGTGTTTCAGTTGACCGTGCCAGCCTACAGCCCTCAGAGGAACGCAATCTCCAGCCTTTGAGTTTTCTAGCTGAGGCCCCCAAAAACTGAGGAGCAGAGATAAGCCATTCCTACTGTGCCCTGACTGAATTCTTGACCCGTAGAAACCATGAGAGGTAATACTGGACTACTATTGTTTTCAGCCACCAAGTTTTGAGATGATTCATTGTATAGCAGTAGATGACCAGTTTAATAGATGGTGATTTAGAACAGGAGGAGCAGGGCAAGCATCCTACCCCTTGAAGGTCCTTGGGCTGGTATTTCAAGGAGGATGGAGGTTCTGAAATTGCAGGGGAGTAGAGGTCAAAAACATCTGATGGTGCTTGGCCTGGGAGAGAGCAGGAGATGCAACAAAGCCTAGAGCTTCCTGGGTGGGGTGCACCTTTGTGGGAGAGGCATAAAGATGACTTAGTCTCTGCTGTTGGGTTTTGAACTTAGTCCCCAAGGAAAATGACTTTTCTTGATTTTCATGGTAGGAGATGTTTCCACAACTCTGGGTGCTGGAGGCTCACAGCAAACCCCAGCCCCTTACGACTTCTGGGGGGTTCTGTGCCAAGGCCTATTTACATTCCATTGCCTGTTTCTCTTGGATATTGTAAGAGATGAAGCTCCCTAAAACCTATGGGCAATCAAGTACGAGACTCAAGATATAAGATCTCTGGCCACAAAACAAGAGAGGAGTTTATGCTAGTAGATGTTTTGGGTTGCAAGCAACAAACAACTACTCTAGATGAGTTAAGCCAAAATGAAATTATTGGAAATATCTGGATACCTCTCAAAACCCTGGGAAAGCTAGAGATTAAGGGCCATCACTTGACAGAACCAGTTCAATAAAGGCCTAGTAGTCACAGCCCTTGGAAACTGGGTGTGGCTATTTCTCCACCATGGAGGTTCCCTCCATGTCTCTACTTTGTTGTGTCATTAGCTACTATTTCCAAGTCCAGAAACAAATGCATCAATTGGTAGAGCCTTGGTCATATGCCACCACATATGCCTTGGGCATGGCTGCAAGGGGAGCTGGGAAATTAAGGATATAGAGTTTCATCTTTGTACAATGGGGGATTTCCCCAAATAGGAAGAGGTTTCAGGTACTAGGAAAGAGAAAAAATGGCAAATGTCTACTACTGGGTTGTTCTGGACTTGTTCCTATGTGTGTACATCAGTGTGCCAATGTGTGTTTGTAGTGGAGAGGAAGCATAGACCCTGGGGAAACTTCCAGAATGAATATTACATTTAGAAAATAGGGCATGCTAGTCATTCCTTGCTTATTCTCTGCACCATTCTTGCCCTTCCATGGCCTGCTTTACATCACAGAGCCTGGGCCCCTGCAAACCACAGATTTCAGGCCTCCTTTGTAGGTCCAGCCAATGGGAAGAATTGATAGGAAGTTGAAAAGTCAGAGGAGGTGAGAAAGCATGCTCTTCTTTCGCTCTCTCTGTCTCTCTCTCCCTCCCTCCCTCCTTCCCTCATTCATGTGATCTTTGGGAGTGACAGCATCTGTGATAATTCCATCTTCAGCCACTTAGCTTGGTACCAGCCTGGGACAGCCCTGCCTGTTGGTCCTGGTACTGACTAGGTGGTCCCTTCTCAGTAGTGCCATCACACTCTCTGGCACCCCCAACGGTGAAGTCACAAGTGCACACCTGCCCTTAGATAATAGCACACTGTCATCTCTGTCCCAGCCCTCAGAGAAGTAGCTGCTTTCTGCTCTTTCTTAGTCTCTGGCTTACTTCACTTTTCCCTTTTTGTTCTTTTAGCATTTCCAATCTTTTGTAACTAGTTCCCTGGATTAAATGCCCTGATTTGAAATACTAATGTGCTTCCTTTTCCCTGACTGGACTCTGATACACATGATAATTTGGCGAGAACAATATGCCTTGCATTTTTAACATATTTCCCAATCAAAGAGGTTTAATGTTTGAAATGCTCCAATTTCTTCCTTTTTCAATCTAGTAAACTCAATGCATTATTCAAAACTTTGTTCAGGCATTAATTCTCCTGATGTTGCCTCTGCACTCTGCCCTTCCAAGCCCCAGGGTACCAAATATAGTACCACACACTCACAGGTAGGTATATGACAGCAGCAGTGTTTATAGTGACAGTCATGAAGATCAGCAGTGTGTATTTGCAAGAGAAAGCTTCGGTAGCTTTTCTTAGGCAGGTGTGCTGATCTCCGAGTCTAGAACTTGAGTCCATATTTCACAGTAGCTGGCTGTGCAACCTTGGACAAGTCAGTTGACTTTTCTGGACCATAATTTCCTCTCCTGAAATATGAGTGAGTTCAATCAGGAGGGTGATTTCCAAAGGTTTTTTTAAAGTTGTGAGTAACATTATGCAGAAGCCTAATATGGAAACCAGAGATAGATGCTCTGGGTGAATCGAGGGGCGGGCATTCTAGAGTTCTATGGACTCCAGTGCTCCCCTGGTCATGACCCTGAGTGACACCTTCACCACATCCCTAGGGCTCCATGGAGCAGTTATGACTCTGCGCTATGTTGCATCTTCTGTATATTTCAGCTTTACATATACAGGAACAACCAGTTGAGCCAATTAAATATGATGACCAGGCACTGCTCAAATGATAGCCTGCACACAGCCATATTTCAGCCAACAGATTTAAAAACTTAGGTGCAAATCTTCTCTAAAGCCATGTCAAATAAGTCGTGTCTTTTGGGCAACTGGATAACCACACCATATTCACTGGCAGATGCAAATGGAATCCTATGGAGAAATTTGAGTAAACATAGCCCAAGTCTTTTCACCATAAACCTGATAAGGTCATTATACTAGCTTTGAGTGCTGAGGCTTAGTCACCCCATAAAAATATCCCCTCTTGAAATTAACCATATCTGTGTTGATTCACCTTTTCCAGTTCTGTATGTAGTCTGATTAATTGTCTCTACTGAGCTGAGGTGGGTGTTCTCCCTTAACACAACTTGATATGACAGGAAATCATCTTTGTAGCTGGTTGCAGAAGAGCCAGTTGCTTGTTTGGGTAAAGTTCAAGTGCACTGAATTTTGCTTTCCTTAAGGAGGGAAGAAATGGGGGAACATGGGTCAAAATAGGAGGTGAGAGTCCCTTCAAATGAGGCAGGGCCTTGCCTGGGGTTGTTATTAAGGAGGAGAAACTTTGACCATGAGAATGAACACATGTTTGCCATCCACTCAGCTTTTCATCATTATTGACATCATCTTTGCAGCTGGTATCATTATATTCAAAGGCACTGAGCATTTATTATGTGCCAGGCATAATGCTCATCACATCTAATACTCACAACCATCCTACTCTTATTTTTCACAGAGGAAAAAATCCTGAGGTTCAGAGAAATTCCATTACTCACTTTTTTCTGCATTTATCAGCTAGCAAGTAACTGAACTGGGAGTCAAAGCCACATCTGCTTAATTACAAGACCATGCTCACAACTACAGCACCCTACTGCTGCCCCGCTTCCAGGACTGCCCGTGCAAGGGTGGGCTCCCCATTCCTGTTGCTCTTGTTAGCGTGATGATGCCAGCCTGTCATGCCATCATCAGCCTGTCCTCTCACTTGTGGACAATTCCAGGCCTGTGAGGTTCCTATGGTGGAGCTCCTGGTGACTCATCCTCTGCTTGAAGCAGCTTCAAGTGTTTGCCTTCTTTTCGTGTCTGGAATTGCTGGACACGATAGAGCTGTCACCTGGCTTGGGAGGCCCATTGAATCAAGACTGAAACAGATTAGCATGGGAAACCTGCCAACTCATCCTCCACACCCCCTGCAGCAGACTAATTTCTTTGCTGGTGAGACCTCCTCACTAGCAATGATCTTGCCTCTGCCCTGGGATGTTTTCCAGGAGACTGATATGTCTCTCTGCAATGGCTGCAGAAAGTCAATTAATGAGATAAAAGGCTGCAATGAAGAAGGAGGTCGAAGGGAGATGAGCACAGAGAGCCAGCCATGTAGCCGATGATTAGAGACAAGAGCCAGTCGTTTAAGCCAGACTTTGGGTTCCATGGGAAGGGATGCCTTGGGGAAAGGGTAGAGGAGACCACACTGGCTCCTAAGCTTTGAAGTCATCACCTTCTGCACAGGCACTGAAAGAACCCTGGGCCCTGGTTTCAAGTCCGGAGTGATACTGACCTATGGTGCTTTCTTTGGAGCAAGTCTTTCCCTTCGCTGGGTTATAAAGCGTGGAGGGTAAGAGTGCAGGCCCTGTAGGTTGGGCTGCTTAGATTTTAAATCTAGTCTTCACAACTTCCAACTGATTCCGAGCAAATTATTTTATCTCCCTAAGACTTAGTTTCCTCAAAAGTAGAATGGGCTAACAGTAGTATGCATCTCATAGGGCTGCCACAAAGATTAAGGAAAATAATACCCCTAGGGTACCAGGAACTGGCAATGGTAAGCATTCTTTCTAACTTATGATGTTTTTGACTGCAAGTAACTGAACCTCCAGCTCACAGTGACTTATAAAAGAAAATGTAATAGCTCAGGTAATCAGAAGCTCAAAGAGAGGATGTATTCAAAGTTGGTTAAATTAATTACTCAGTGATCTCATCAAGAACCAGGCTCTTGCCATGTTTGTTTTGTGATCCTGAGAGTTGGCTCCACTTTTAGGCCAGGATCAATGTGGCGGCCTCATTCCCAGATACCATATCTGGATGCATCAGTGTCTTGGGGAAGAAGGATGTATCTCCACAGACTACTTCAAGTAGAGAAACTTTTTTTTTGTATTCCACCACCAAACCTGCTTATATCTTATTAGCCAGAACTGGGTCAAATGCCTATTCTCACTAATTATAGTCAAATTTTGGTTCTCAACCAAGCTGTTCACAGAAAAAAAATGTCTCAGTTGTCTAACAAGACTTCGGGTCTCCATTCTCTACTCGACAACCCTTTCATGCTGATACAAGTCATGCATTTCCCAGGCAGCAAACAAAGGAGCTTCGGTTTCTGCACAAATTGCTTCTTGAACAGTTTTCTGGAATGCACTAAGTTTGAGAACCAAGGTTACACTGTACTTGTAAGAAGCACCTGACCTATGGAACTCATCCTGGATGTGAAGGGCAGAGTCATCTTCCCCTGAGGGTACATGGAAGGAGGTTGGGTGCCCAAAGAAAACTGAAGTTCTGTTGGGAAAGGGAGGGAGTTAAGAATTCTGGCTAGGCATCTAACAGAAATCTCTACCATCATTAAAATTCACTATTGTTATTTTTATTATTGCTGGTTTTTAAATTAGCTTCTGCTTTGGACTACTTGCTCTCCCGGTCTATTTCCGGTTCTGAGATTCATAAGCCTGATTTTACTTAGTATTCTCAGTGTGTATGGGGTTAAGTTTTGTCCCTAAATCTACTGATGAGAGGGCAACTGAAATGTACCATTTTTATTTCCTTCTCAGAAATACCTCAAGCCAAGCTACTAAGAACCAGCTTTGGCTGATATCAAGATGCCAGCATCTGCCACTCAGTACAGTGAGTTGGGTAACTGAGCTGAGGATATAGTTGATTATACACCAAAGCATCTGCCTTTTTCTACTTCAGGAAACTACCTGAGAATTCCCCCTCTACCAAAGCTGGCAAGTCCTCCTCAAATAGTGTTCTGAATTGAAGAACAGTAGGTTTGAGCATGTTAGCTCATTGAGATACCTCCCTTGTGTTTTGTGGTCACAGATTGTGCACTTTTTTTAAAAAAGAAGGACCAATGTGGATGGTTTGGTGAAAAAACATTGTAATTTGAAGAAACAACTCAAAACATAATGATATGCCATTTGGGGGTTGGGAAAATATTCCTTAGGATCATGGAACAACCAATTTTTTTAAGCTCCCCCATCCTGAAATGTAGCTTAGTTCCAAATGTAGAATTGAATTGACATTTTTCTTTTTAATTTATTCTTGGCTTTTGGCCACTATGAAGGCTGTTTGTTGAGCAGATGGCATAGACCACGGTCTCCTTGCTGTTGCAAGTGGTTGGTTGAATCAACCATCAGCGACCCCTTGGTGGCTGATCAACTGGCCAGAGCCAAACAGAAAGTGATGTGTTTGGTTCTGAGAGTAGAAACAATATCTCATAGTTTAGAAAACATTTTTCCTCCAAGGGTCAGGTCAGACCCTGCTCTCTGATGTCATAAACTCCCAGGCAAATGGCAGAAGTGCAGCACCATGGGAGTGCTCTCAATGATTGGGAAGTCTCTAGAATCTGGCGGAGTGAATTATGGGTCATTGAATAAGACATTCATTTCCCCCTTCTTAGAAATTAATCCCCTTTGCTTCATCAGAGAATCATGAGCCCTTAGAGCTAGAAGTGACTTTGGAGGTTATGTGTGTGAATGTTTTTGCAGCAAATTCCACGGGGTGGGTCTAATTTGTGTCTGCTGCTGGGACTCTGACGCAAAGATTCTGTTTGTATGAAGTCCCCATAGGCCTTCTAGGAGAACCAGTGAGGGAATGTGCTGGAGTTGACTGTTTGCTCTAGGCTAAAATTCTTGAACCAAAATGGGAACAGGGGCTGCCCCTTAACTCTTGAATTGGACTGACTCTAAGTTAGAGTCCAGTCCTTGGATGGCCTATGAAAGAAGGGGGATAATTTTGGATGCTACACTTTTTGCATCTTGCCCTCTATTCCAGCCCCAAATCAACCTCTCCCAAGTGCCTAAAAGAGAGTGAAAGGTAAGAAATTCTATGTATGAGTCAAATGCAAGATATACTATCAGGCTGTAAGACACTAAAAACACAAGGAAACTCTGGAGCATCTGATAGGTTGGCTATCCCTAACACAAGAGATAGCCAACCTATCAGATGCACAGTTCAAAGCACTGGTGATCAGGATGCTCACAGAGTTCGGTCTTATGATTCTTGGACTGGTGGAGGCATGACAAGAGCTAGGTCAGAATGGGAGAGGAAAGAAGGGGCCAGACCAATTTCTGAGCTAGACAGCCTGTGACTGTCAGAACCATGTTACCAAGATTTGGCACAAGGGGAGCTGTAAATATGTTGGCTTAGAGAGCCTGGAATAGGAATTGAACAAGAGAACATCAGCGGCCACTAAGCAGGTGGTTATATAAACTGAGCTCATCTGTCAATCTCCCTTTGATGACCTTATATCTAGGAAGATTGGTTGACCTTCATTTATTCTAGCCACAGTGTCCTGACATTGCCAATTTGGAGAGCTCCTCAACATTCTCTCTCAGTCCCTCTTTCTAGCTAGTTAGAGTTGGGTTCTGTTGATTGTAATTAAATTACCCTAACTGTTATAGGGTCCCTTTATGGATGAGCTAATTGCAAAATAGGCACCCAAGGAGTAAGTTTGACCATTTAGAGGACTTGAGCCCTGAAGCTACCAGTTCATCACTGTCCTGCTTGAACACTGCCAAGCACAGCTGTATGCTCAGGCTATTGGGCAGTGGTAACGTATCAGTAGTGAATGCTTGATGCTTCGCTGCAGGTTGCAGACACAGATGGTTAGCTGTCATGATACTTATCCTTGTCAAAAATCATTGCTCTCTTTCTTGTCTCAGTATGACCTGTGCCAGCAGAGAGAGGGCTCTGGGAGTCAGCATAGCTGGCAACCAGGAAAGCTTAGGCTCTCGCTAGCCATGTGACCATGAGGAAGTCATTCTACCCCTCCACAGTCAGTTTCCTCACCTATAAAAGAGTAAATAACACACAGCAACCCAATATATAATATTAAGAACACCAGAATTGCAGAGACTTCTGGCCAAGATGGAGGCATAGGTGGACACACTGTGACTCCTCGCACAACCAAGATAGGGACAAAAACAATTTAGAAACAGAATAACAACCAGAACTGACACAAAACTGATCTGAATGGAAGTTGGACAACCAAGAAATTAAAATAGACACGTTCATCCAGACCAGTAGGAGAGGCAGAGTCGGGCAGCTGGGCGAGGGTCATAGTGCGGAGAGCAGAGAGTGTTGGGACTGGGTGCATAAGGCATCTGGGGCGCGCAAGACCACAGTGGGCGGACCCTGGGTGCGCAAGCGGTAGCTGGCAGACCCCGGCAGAGGGGTGGCAACCAGCAGACCCAGTGAGGTGGTGATTGTGAAGCGAGACACTGTGTGAAACCTGGGATCCCAGCTCTGGGAAACAGAGCCTCAGGGCACTGACTGAAAATACCTGTGGGGGGTGAGGCACAGGGAGAGACTCCCAGCCTCACAGGAGAGGTCCTTGGAAAGTCCCACGGGATGTATAAGACCACCCACATTGGAAGTGGCACCAGAGGGGACCAGTTCATTCGAGGGAAGTGCAGAAGGGACGGAGGTCCGACAGAGAGCCGAGCAAGTACCATTTCCCTCTTGGACCCCGCCCCCACATACAACATCACAACCCAGTGACTGGGGTGCCCTGCCCTGGTGCACACCTAAGGCTCCTCCCCTCATATGTAACAGGTGCGACCAGACCAAAGGAAAAAAAAAAGATGACTCAAACAGAATTAAAAGCCCCAGATCCAGTACTTTTAAGTGACCAAGAGATAGCCAACCTATCAGATGCACAGTTCAAAGCACTGGTGATCAGGATGCTCACAGAGTTGGTTGATTTTGGTTGCAAATTAGATGAACAAATGAAGGCTACAATAAGTGAAATGAAGGAAAATGCACAGGGAACCAATAGTGATGAAATGAAAGCTGGGTCTCACATCAATGGAGTAGACCAGAAGGAAGAAAGAAACATACACCCAGAAAAGAGTGAAGAAATAAGAATTCAAAAAAATGAGGAGAGGCTTAGGAACCTCCAGGGCATCTTTAAACGATCCCACATCCGAATTATAGGGGTACCAGAAGGAGAAGAGGAAGACCAACAAGTGGAAAACTTATTTGAACAAATAATAAAGGAGAACTTCCCCATTCTGGTAAAGAAAATGGACTTCCAGGAAGTCCAGGAAGCTCAGAGAGTCCCAAAGAAGTTGGACCCAAGAAGGAACACACCAAGGAACATCATAATTACATTAGCCAAGGTAAAAATGAAGGAGAGAATCCTAGAAGCAGCAAGAGATAAGGAGACAGTAACCTACAAAGGAGTTCCCATCAGACTGTCAGCTGATTTCTCAAAAGAGACCTTGCAGGCAAGAAGGGGCTGGAAAAAAGTATTCTAAGTCATGAAAGGCAAGGACCTACATCCAAGATTGCTCTATACAGCAAATGGATTGCTCTTCCATTCTTTCATTTAGAATGGAAGAGCAGATAAAGTGCTTCTCAGATAAGGTCAAGTTAAAGGAGTTCATCATCACCAAGCCCTTATTATATGAAATGTTAAAGGGACTTATCTAAGAAAAAGAAGATAAAAAACATGTATAGTAAAATGATAGCAAACTCACAATTATTAACAACCACACCTAAAACAAAACAAAAAGAAACTAAGCAAACAACTAGAACAGGAACAGAACCACAGAAATGGAGGTCACATGGAGGGTTAGCAACAGGGGAGTGGGAGGAGGAGAGAGAGGGAAAAGGTACGGAGAATAAGTAGCATAGATGGTAGGTAGAAAATAGGGGGAGGGCAAGAATAGTATGGGAAATGTAGAAGCTAAAGAATTTATGACACATGGACATAAACTAAAGGGGGGGATTTGGGTGGGAGAGGGTGTGCAGGGTGGAGGGGAGTGAAGGGGGGGAATGGGACAACTGTAATAGCATAATCAATAAAATATATTAAAAAAAGAATGCCAGAATTGCTGTGGTTGCTGAACAAATACTGGTGGGCCAGGTGGTGGCGGCAGCTGGAAGTCTGCCTACTCAGTCTTCCCTGTTGCCTCCTCTTTTGGTTCATGAGGGACTTTTGAGAAACCCTGGAGGTCTGAGGAACACAGTTTGATAGCTACATGGCTAGATGATCTTTAAGGGACTCTCTCATCTATAATCCAATGAATTTCTTTTGTGAAACAGTCACATTCTCCTTTTCTCCAGCCCTTCCCCAACCATAACCCTCATCACTCCATACACACATTCCTTCCCAATGCATACAAGGAAGAAGAAAATGGGCTATTTTTTTTGCATCTAGCACTTGCTGGTTGAACCTGAAGATGAGCAGGATCACTGACAAGATGCTAAGGAGTCATTACTAATTTCAGTAGCACCACGTCCTGCAGAAGGGAAGCTTGAGCTCTCTCTAGGCCACCTATTGTCACTGGTCAAGCCTTTCATGACTCCATGGTCCTGAAGCTGAATTATAGAAGCACAAGAAGTTCTGAAGGCCCCAAGTCCCTTGCATTCGTGTTTGGACATCCTAAGGAGGAAATGCTTCTCTGAGAGCATCCTGAGCCTTTCAAATGAATTTATAATAGTGGTACTTAAAGGTGTACAAGAGATGTGAGCATTTTTATTCATCCATACTCCTTTCCCAAAGGATTTTCTCTCCCCTCTAACAAACCCTTTAAATCCTTGTTAAAGAGGCACTGAAGGATGCATGTTGGTGCTAGGTGACTCCTCCCTGTGTCTGCCAGCTCTCACTGATTGGTCCAGGAGTGGCCACTTCATGGAAGAGTGACCAATCCATTCCTCTCTACTGGGACACAGAGCTCCTGTTATTTACATGCTGATGGACATGGAGACAAGTGAGAATATGGCTCTGGGACAGCTGCCATGCTGGGCCATGAGCAATAGAGGGGAATCAGTGTAGCAAGAGGAGGACATGGCAGAGACACAAAAAGAAGGTAGAGAGCAGAAAACACAAATGGGGAGGGAGAGAGAGAGAGTGAGCACTTTCTGATATTGTTCTTATTCCACAAGGCCTTTTAATGGTCCTACATTTAGCTTTCTTTAGAGTCCCTTGGATTCTTCCATCAAACCTCAATGTTTTTACTTGAGCTAGCCAAAATAGGCTCTGTTTCTGGCAACCAGACAATCCTTAATTAAGACAAAAGACTTAATGAAACACGTTGTGCTACCATCTACTTACAAGGGCCCATTCATCTCCTTATTTACTCAACTGATATTTACTTAACCTAAATGTGCCCACACTGTGGACACCAGCAGGAGGGACACAGCGATGTGCAAATATTTAAGGATTCAAAATTACTTCAGGCGTGGAGTGGTTGAAGGGCCTGGCTTGGTGAGGAAACAGCATGATGACGGCCGTCATCTTTATCTGAAGGGAAGGGACCGGAAGAGGAATCAGACTGGCCTTGTTGGCCTCCGAGGACACGAGGGAGTTGACGGGCAGAAGTGAGACGAGGGACTCAGCATAGGAGAGAGCCTGCCTGCAGTTGGGCAGTGCATCAAGAGGAACAGTGTGTCTCAAGGGTTGAGTTTCTCCCACCAAAGGGCCGAATGACCAGTGTGCAGGGATCTTGTAGGGAAGCGCAAACAACAGAAGGAGGGTCGGATGATACGGCCTCTAGGACTGTGCCCCAAAGCCCCGGGTTCCAATTTTACTTTGGACCTTCATGGCTCGTGTGATTTTAAGGCAAGTTATTTAACGTCTCTGGGGCTGCTTCCTCACCTGTGAAGACTGGGATGAGAAACTCTCTTTTACTGTGTCATGGGAGGAGCATATTGTGAGGTCCTTAGTCAGTGCCGGGCACCGAGGAGAGCTCCATGAGTGCGTTCGTGGTTCCTCCCTGTTACCAGTCAGGCTTTTTTTCTTTTTTCCTCATGAAATGCTGCTTTTCAACTGCTGCTGCCATTTCAGAGATTTTATTTGCGTCAAGCAGCTGTAGTCCATCAGATGACCGAGCCCGTGTCTTGTTTTCCTTGCTTAGCATAGGGTTGTGCACAAAGAAGGGATTGGAAAACAGCAGTAGATGAGATTTCACTTGGAGTTTTAGCTTCCAGTCTCCACACCAAAACTTGCATGAGAATGCACCTTTCCTTTACCCCTTAAAATGAAACACTTGACCATAAGGAGACACGCGTACACAGAGAATTCCATGCACAGACACACAAGCATGTACACAGATCGCACCTAAGTGAATGCACACAGCATGCAGGCGAGCACGGCCGCGCACATCCGTGCACACTGACAGGCAGACTCTTGCTTCCCTCTTCCTATAATCAAGAAGATGGAAGATGAATCTGTCTGTGGGTGAGTCACAGGCGGCCGGGATGAGGGCAGGATTCAGCCTCCCCTGGGAATCTTTATTTATAGCCCTGGTTGCTGGAGAGAGGGCTGAAATCATTCCTAAGGAGCTTCATTGACCGGTAAGATAACCAAGAGATGTCATTCCCACCATCGAGTCATCTTGGAGGCAGGCGCCTGTTGCTGCTGGAGCCCCGAGAAGTGCCATGTCACTCCAGGACTGTGCTCCGTAGGGAAGAGTGGAGCCGACTGTGCCCCAGCTGGTCCACTGGGCAGCACTGGGCCTGTTTCCCCAGTGCGCAGCAATCTGTATGCTAATCCCAGCAAATCCTCCCAGCTCCGAGCAAACAGAAACCTCTCTGGGCCGGCAGGGGCCACTGATCAGGGAGGATGCAGTTTAGATTCAAAATGATCCAGTCTAATCCGTTGGCCCAACAGTCCTGCCTCTGTCAACAGTGTGGTTTCTGTAATGAGCAGAACCAGTGGCATGAAGAAAATGTTGCTGGGCTCAACCTTCTATCACGGGCCGGGGTGGGAAAAGGCAGCTGACTCTTTGCGGAGCTTTGAGGGACACCAGCACAATTGGGCTGGTGGTGATGACGGTGGGGTCAATGAGTTCTTCGAGTGCAGACTCTGTGTCTCATCGACTGTTGCACCCCTAGCACCCAGCACACTGACTGACATAGAGGTAGCACTCAGAAGATGGATTCCTGCATATTCTCTTTAATCTCCTAATGCAAGAGGACCCCAGTTATAGTTCTTGGGTACCATGCAGGCTAGAGAGGGAAGAATATTTTCTAGGGAGCCAGGAAGACCAGGGCTCTAAACCTGCCCCTTCCTTTAAAAGACCTTGGCAGGCCACCTATCTCTCCAAGCCTCAGTTTGCCCATCTATAAAATGGGGACTCACTGATACTTACTATGTCTTGGTGGCCATGCTAAGAGTTAGAGATGGTGCAAGCATGTTATTTCATTATGATCCATATCTACATCCTGGGAGGAATGGATATGAAATTATTATGAACCAAAAACACTTCAGTGGGATTAATTGATCAGATTGCACCTGGCAGGAAACAGGGACCCCCCAAGACTGCTTGGGAGGGTTTGTTGTGTTGGTCTTTTTCGAGCACTCCTGCTTGGCCTGAAGCCCTGTTTGGAGTGTGGGACCTCCTCTCAGTTCCTACTGGTCTCCATTGGCATCTGTATGTGTCTGGACCTTTGTTCCAGGTTGAGGGAGACCCTGTGGACTGGACCCCATCGGTCAGTGCAGATCCTGTGCTCTGCCCACACGCCAATTCTTTTTGGCCCTTGGCTTCTGGCCCTGAACGTGGCTTAGGTAGCAGTCACAGCTTGTCCTTGAACTCTGTTGATTTAAGTGGTTCATTCTGGGTCTGCTGGTCCTGACCTCCCCAACATGTCAGGGTTGCCTGAGACTGGCCTGCTGTTTGTTCGTGCCTGTCAGTTTCCATCTCTGATTCCTGGGCCTAGTTTAGCTCTGGAGTCCTGATGAGACCATGCTGAAGCACCTTGAACTTGATCTTCTAGGATACAGAGCACCAAATCCAGCAGTTTTGAACTTATTCCTGGGGGAGGTCAGAGGGCAAAAGAGAGCAGGAAGTGATGCTGAGGAGAGAGGGAAGAATCAGGAAGTGGAGGACAGTCACCTTAACGGTGTAATACCCATCCTACTCTCGAGATAAAGAGTAGTCACTCCAGCCACCATTAAAACACCACTTCCTAGGCTGAGAGAATACCATAGTAGTTATTAAAAGGCCAGGCTTTTAACCAGACAGACTTGAACTTGAAACCTGGTTCTGTCACTTGCTAGCTGTGTGGCCTTAGGTGAGTTGCACCATCTTCCTGAGCTTTAGGTTCTCACTTGTAAAATGGGGTCAGTAACAGGCCCTGTCTCACAGGGCTGTTGAGAGCATTAACTGAGACAAAGGGCGTGATGTGCTTGGCACAGTGCCTGGTGTGCAGTAGGCAGCCAACGAAATGGTGGCTATGGTGTCTCAGATTTACTCTTGTGACCCCTGTCCTAGGGGCTGCCCAGGGTTATCAGGAGGATCCGATGAGATAAGGGACTTGAACATACTTAAAAGAAGGCTGGAGAGCATGACATCACATAGAGTATTAAAATAATTTATTTCTCAGTTTTTGAACTTGGCCAACTGACGCACTGTTGGACATGGACTGGGCACCTGGCTGACAGGGGGCGTGATGGGCTCTTCCAGTCCTGGCTCTTGTATAACATTTCAATTTGGTGCAGTGGGCAGAAGGGGTAAGAGGGCCCGCCTGCTGTCTCGGGGCCCTCTGAGGCCATCAGTGTTGCTCAGTCCTTCCAGCTTAGTGGAGTGGTTTATAAGAGGGGAGGGCACATTGGACCAGGAGTTAAAGCTTTATTTGCTGTTTCCCAGGGCCTGTGGTTCTGAGGCTGCTTGGGACTGAGAAAGCCAAAGATGAGGTGACAAAGGATCCACCAACAAGCCCTGATTTATGACCCAAGATCCCCATTCCAGAAGCCACATCATCAGTCCCCGTGGGAAAGAGCTTCACCCAGATGAATGACATGCCCTTCAGCTGCAGGGCTGAGTCTCAGGCCTGACCCCAAGGGCAACGCCTTCTAATGCAACCCATAGGGGGAAGAAAACCCAGAGAGCAAATTCTGGGACTAGATCAGGATAGAAACCTGTCCTCTTATTGGCCAGTGAATACCCAGAACACAAGAATCAGGCCCCTATGGGGAGAGAGGGCTGGTAGAGTTTGTAACAAAATTGTCTTACTCTCAGCTGGGCATACAGAGAGTCTAGAAGAAGGGACAAACAGTCCTTTACTGTGTGTTCCAGCCTTATCTTATACCCCCTACAAACACCACAGTGGCTGATGCCCCTCAGGCACATTTTAGTCCTTCCTCAGCATCCCAGTTGACATGGGGCCATTATGGTGGAATTTTGGGATGCCCTGCCTGGCCACCCTTTCACAGGTGGTTGGTGTTACAAACACCTACCATCCTCTCCATGTTCCCTTTTCAGCAGAACTGTGCGGGCAGCAATGTACTAAGGGGGACCCCTCCACTAGATCCAGAGATGAACCATGTTTGGTCTTACTCAAACATGACAACTCTACCCCATTTGCCAATGTTTGATTTACAGGTGGTCATGTGGTCCATCTGCAGCCAATAAGACCTGAGGCAAAGTTTTGGAATCTTCTGGGAAGACTTTGTGCTCTCTGATAAGAGAGAGACACGGGAGGAGAAACTCTGATCTCTTTTTTCTTTCTTTTGTATGTCATTCAGTGAGGGTGTGATTGTTTGGAGCTGTGGCAGTCATCTTGCCACCATGAGGAGAAGGCCAAGGACACTGCAGAGAAGCTGACCTAGAGCCTTGAAATTGCTGAGCCACTGATCTAACTCTGCATCCAACAGCCTGCTTTTAACCTTTCCGTTAAAGTATTAACAGTCCTGGTTGTTTAAGCAACTTTTAATCAGATTTTCTGTTACTTGTATTCCAAAGCATTCCAACTAATACATCAGGGAAATCTCTTTTCATTTGACCTTCTTTCTGTCTTCTGCCTTCCCTGCCATAATCCAAGGGACTCAAACTTTGACGCCTGCAGAGGCCAGGGCAGTAATACAGAAAGGTGAAACTTCCGGTTTAAGAGAAGCAAACTGGAGAGTGAGTACTCCTTGTAAAGGGGCTGGTGCTGGCTACTTAGCTCCAACTGGCAGTGGCCAGGCAGGAGTGCTAGCAGAGCCAGATTTTTTTTTTTTAAGAGAAATCAGAAAACTGTATTTTTACATGGAATCTCTCCATTTTGTATATGCATTTAAATTTTAAATAAAGATACTCTACGGACCAAACCAGCACTTCTGAGCACTGTGCATAGCCCAGAGGGCACACATTTGTGACTTGGCTTTAATCCCGGAGTTCCATCTCTCCCTGGGCTTGATCTCCAGTGTGGGGTCTCAGTGACTTCTTCCAGATTCTCCTGTTGGGTGGGGCTGTGGTTATGGTCTTGGGTGAAACAGAAATGGGAGCTAGAAGATGGGGGTTGGGAGGACACAGGCCAAAACTCTGGCCTGCGGTTAAGGTAGAACATCTTGTGGACAACAAACCTTTACCCTGCAGGACACACCTCTTCACACAGGTCTTGGGTGTGGTTTTACTAAATGGGTTACCGACTTTCTCCACTAAGGCCCACTATCAGAAGCCCCCTTCTCTTACCCAAGCACCACTATATTTCAGGCTCTAAGTACAGGGAGGAGGAGAATCTATTGTACCAAACAGCCACAAGGCTAGGAAGGTGGATGCAAGTTCCCAGGAAAGTGCCATTCCATATGACTTCTTCAGTGCTGTGGAGACACACATTTTGTCTGGGAGCAAGCTTCTTCAGTCCTTTTTAGCCCAATAAGGGCTTAGTTCTTTTCAGTAAAATAAAAATATTCCATGGAAAATCCAAGGACACTGTTTTCAGAAAGAGGCTTGCATTGAAGTATCCTTCCCCTTCTGTGTTAAGAGCATTTTGGTGGGTGGGTAGGTTCAAACTAGGAAGGCCTTTGTTAAAGTAACTTTCTATGGACCTGAGGACTCTGCTCCCCAATGGCCAGTCCAGAGTCCTGGTGTCGGTATGACCCAGGGAATTGCTTAATTTAAGTCCACAGGCTGTAAAATTAGAAACCTGCACGTTAGCCTCCAGGCCACCGAGCCAGGAAGTTTTCGGAGTGCCTCTGTTGAAAGGCATCAGGGAAGCGCTACCAGGGACTCCATGCAGTGCGCTGTGTGCAGCCCACTGCTGCCCTTTGATGACAAGAGAGGTGAATCACCGCCAGCTTCGGGGATTGAGAAGAAATGCCAATGAAGAATGAATAATAGGCTCTGTACTGACACCTAAGAAGGTTAAGGGCAGGATTAGTTGGCGGAGAAGAAAACAGTATGTGGGGGAGGCCAGCTCCAGTCCTACAGAGCTTCTGTAGCTCATTGCCATCTGATTGGGTAACCAAGAAAGTAGGGAATTTCATATTTTTTAAAAGAAAAAATGTGGTTGTGTCGAAGAGAGAGACCTTTTGTCAAGGGCAGAGAGGTGGGCTTGATGGCTGCCAGAAGCCCCTTCAAGCTCCAGGCCTTCATCCCGGCAGAGGGGGCAGCAGCCAGAAATCAGTGAGCTGGCGCACTTCCCCAAGTACCTTGATCCCTTCAGAATGAGCACCCTGCAGAGAGGCAGAGCCCAGCCTCCCCAGGAGTGCTGAGCAATGCTGGGATGGGTTTCAGTTCCTGCCACCAAGCTAGTAATGGTTCAGGAGACATGTCCTGGTCTCTGCATAAGAAATAGATGTGAGGTTTAAGAGCTGGTGGTTGTGTTTCCAGAGACCAAATACTTTCCTGGTGACCACTGTGGAGGGACCAGCAAAGGATGGTCATCAAGAGAATGACCGAATGCCTCATCATCTGATAGTATCTTCACTTGCTTATCAGGCTAAATTACCCAGGGAAATCGCAGTGAGGCCAGGTTTGGAAGCTTGCAGACTGTGTGAGAGAAAAGTAGGAGACACTACCCACACTGTTTCCGCTGTGACCCATCATCAACTAGTACGTGCACATTGAGGGGTTACGGGCCAAGATGAGCTCATAGCACTCGCAGCAGTAGGCATGGCGAGTTCTTCCTTGAGGGGAGATCTCAGTGAGGCATCTCTGTGTCCTTCACAAGATCCAAACCTCAAACCCAGAGAAGGTCCTCTTGCTGCTGTGATAGCCACGAAACAGCCTCTTGGAACCCCAAATTATGTCCTTGACCAAGGCGGCTGGACAAAGCCACTGAACTGTCTGTGATGGTGGTGAGAGCAGAGCACAGCAGAGCAAGGAAGGACTCAGACTTTAGATTCAGGTAGACCTGGATTCAAGGTTCACACTAATATTTACTAGCTATGTGACTCTGGGAGATTAATAACCTTCTCTGAGCTCCATGTCCTACTCTGTAAAATGAGGAATGATAGTATGTGCTGGTCCTGAGCCTACTTGTCCTCAGATCTGTGCCTTTGCCTCCTTCCTTTGCTCTGTGTCACAGGGAGCTGATCTCTCAGGCTACTTTTCCCAGACTCCGGTATCAGCTGGCTTCTAGCTGAGTTTGGCCAATTGTAGGAGCTCTGGGGACAACAAGAAGAGGCTAGCTGGGGGCATTTCTCTCCTCCCCATCAGCTTCTGGTAGTGTCTCTGGCAGCAGCTGTACCTCCACAGTGGGGAGCTGGTATTAACAGGATCACACTTTAAGGGTTACATGTACAAGTTTTAACAATGTTGACAAGCCAGTGCCTTCATAAAGATTATTTTTGTTGATTAACCATCACTTGTGTAGAGGATGGGATATGAGATGGGAATTTTGATTAGGACATGGAAAAGCAGATGTTAAAATATGTCAAGGCTTATTGCACTGCAGGGGCCCTGCTGAGCGACTAAAGTATGGGGAACAGGGCTTCAGGATGTCAGATGGTGGCAGGGAGGTAGAGAAGGAGACCCTACAGTACAAGATGTTTAAATAGCATCGTGAATCTGCAAATAACTAGACCCTCGGAAACATCTGAAATTGGCACTCTACAGCCATCAAAATAGAGCTTCAACTCATTTTTATTTCTCTTTTTCTTGATCCTTGTGGTGGGTTAAATGGTAGCCCCCAGAAGACGTGTCCAAGTTCTAACCTCAGGTACCTATGTATGTGACCATATTTGGAAATGAGGTCTTTGAAGATATTAAGTTAAGGATCTCCAGATGACATCGTCCTGGATTTAGACTGAGCCCTAAATCCAATGGCAGGTGTCTTCTTAAGAAAAAGGAGAGGGGCACAGAGGCACAGGGAAGACAGCTACTTGAAGATAGAGGTGGAGACTGGAGCTATGCTGCCATTAGCTGAGAAGCACGGGAGGCACCAGAAGCTGGGAGAGGGAAGGAACACATTTCTCCTAGAGCTTCCAGAGGGTGTGTGGTCCTATTGACACCTTGACTTCAGACTTCTGGCCTCTGAACTGTGAGACAGTATTTCTTTTTTTTTTTTAAACCATTCAGTTTGTGGTGGTTTATTATGGCAGCCCTAGAAAAGTAATACAGATCTCAAATTTCAGCTGTATTGTGTCACCGGGCTATTTCCTGAAAGCCCAACTCTTTGCGGACCTCAGGTCTTTAATCATATTATTATTGGACATGCATATCATATTTATATTTAATGCATGCAAATTTAACTATCTGGCAAAAATAAAAAGAGATAGGTTAATTGATTGACACAGAGAGGCAGAGAGCAAGAGGGCACTAACACTGAGGCTACTGGGAGCAGTTCTGCCCACTTTGCACGGGGCAGGTGATGGAGGAGGGCGCAGGAGGCATGGTGATGCCAGCCTGCTCTCCGCGCCTGTGGACCTTGTACTGCGTGTGAGTTCTACATGGAAGGATTCATATTTTTCACACAACTTGGCACCTCAAGGCAGGCTCACACATTCATCTGATGCTCCACTGAGGCAGCAGCAATTGGTTTCAGGACCGGAGGAAACACTGACTAGATTGGATTTCTTGAGAGAGATTACATCATTTTTCCAACACAGTCCCCGCTGAAGGGATTTTCAAGGGTACCTCTGACTGTTGTCTAGTCATGACTTTTTTTTGGCTTTATGCATTGATTTTTAGAACTCAGATGCTGAGTAAGACTTGATTCCCTCAAATTCACCTTGCTTAGAATCCGCTGGCATGCTTCAACGTGCCACCTTTAAAACAATTCTCCCTTTATCCCCTCATCTGTGTTGCCTTTCTGGCTTCCTCAAAGTTCCGTAACATTTTCCTCTACCTCCTCAGTGTGCCTTTGCTTACAGGAACCTGTGCACACATCAGCCTCTCTTACAGCAGCTCCTTGCATTTGGGGGCTACATATCTTTGAAACCCCCACAGACTGGATGAATGACTGATGGATAAACCGATGAGTTTATACAGTTAAGAAAAAAATCAAATGGAAACGAATAGCTAAAGAGAAGAGATCCTATCTACACCTTCCTTGTGTGACGTGAGCCTGACACACGAACTGGAACTCAGACTGACAGGGGACTCCGTACCCGTGCAGAGGGAGCTCGCTTCCTTTCTCTGTTGACTTGAAGGCAGGCCCGGCGGCACCGAGGCACTTCATTACACCGCAGGGTGCTGGAACGCATATGTATTGCAACTCAGCTTAAATGACAGTTCCTCAGAGAAATCTGTGCACACCCCTGCTCTAAATGAGTCCCCCCTCCTCCATCATACGTCCTCAAGGCACTCTCTTTTCCCTTCACAGCAACTGTCATAGCTTCAAGCTGTATTTGTATTTTTGTCACATTTAGTTTAATATCTTTTATCTTCTCCCACATCCTGGCTGATTTTAAACTCAAGAAAGGTAGGGTTGGTGTCTCTTTTCTTAACCCTGGTGACGTAGGGTGCAGCCCAGCGCCCGATACACACTCCTATTGCTACCAGCGTCTGACAGTAGCTGACTGCGTGTTATGTGCCAGGCGCTGTTCCAAACCTTCTTTCACCTTCACAGCAACTCCGTGAGCAGAAACGATCATTGTTCCCGTCCTATAGATGAGGCAACTGAGATAGGGAGAAGCTCAGTTGTCCAAAGTCTCACAGGCAGAAAGTGGCAGAGTTGAGATTTAAACCCAGCCAGAGGGTCCCCAAGTCAGCACCAGTCATTAGCTGCTTGTTGGGTAAATGAATGAATCATGATTGAGTATTGAGGGACTTTGGGACTTAGAACTAGGTGGATATCTATCTATCTATCTATCTATCTATCTATCTATCTATCTATCTATCTATCTATCTATCTTGGGTAACTTTGTAGCCTGTGCAATGTAGAAATGTCTCCTACAGAAACTCTGAGAGTTAGTTCTTCAGACTCTTCTGAAACAATCTGGCAATGTGGACTCCCTCGCTTTTCTAACTGGGGAACCTTAACAGCTGAGATGTTCTTCCTTACACAAAGCTGAAGCCCACTTCCGTGCTACTTCCACTTGTGGCTGTTGTTCTGCTCTCAGTGGAAAAGAACTTGACTCTGGTCAGAGGTTCCCTATACACCGTGAGGGGCTCAAGGGCAAGGAGCTTCATATTGTCTGAACCTTAGTGCCCCAGCACAGTGCTTGACAGTCAGTAAAATCTGTGGTAGGGATGAATTAATCAATGAACATATACCTGTGCTTGCTACTTCTGTGAAGCACCAACGAGTTCATGAATATGAAAGATTTCTAGAAACCCATAATTTTCTTGTTTATTAGAAACCTCATCACAGCTAGCTGCCACATTAGAATTTATAAAGCTAACTGAATTTATTTAAGGCATTAGTATTCAGGAGTTAGCTTTATGGGTTCCCTCTGTTGGGGGCTACTTGTTTTTTATTTTTTTGTATGTGGGTTCTGGGGAAGAGTACATTTACAAAGGGAATTTAACTAGCCTGTGGAATTGTGGACAGAATGATGGGCATACTGAAAAGGGGATTTTGGACAAAGAGGGGGCTTTCTTGGTTTCTTGAAGCAGGAAATAAAATCCGCCAGCTTCGGCTGTCCGTGCAAATGCCGTAAGTATAGCCTCTTTTCTAAGACTCCTCAAAAAACGCAGTACAGTTGTGACAGGCTACATCTTTAATTCAGTCTCCATTTATTTACTTATTTAATCCTAACTTGAGGACATTTTTTAAAATTAAGTTTTATTGGGTGGGGGGAGAGAGAGAGAGAGAGAGAGAGAGAGAGAGAGAGAGAAATTTCAGTTGGTTGCCTTCTCCTATGTGCCCTGACTGGGGATCGAACCCACAACATGTATATGTATGTGCCCTGACTGGAATCAAACCAACTGAGCCACACTGGCCAGGGCTAACTCAGTCTCCACTTAAAACAAAGCACATCGAGAAGCCAGAAAAAAAACCGAGCCACAGAGTGATTATGGGAATTAGCGATCCATGTGGGTTATGAACCATGTGAGTTATATTTTTCTTTGTGTTTGGTTCAAAAACTTCTCCCATTTCATTTTAAGTTGCATCTGCTTTGCAAAAGTAATTTCTTTTGGAGCACCATGAATGATTTATGACTTTTGACACCGCATCCCACAAGATTACATAAGGAACAGAGCAAAACAAGTGATTGAGCCAAACTTAAAAGACAACAAACATTTTCAAAAAGTAGATTTTATCTTGGCTTCAGCCAGATAAGTTTTCTACTCACCGAAAGTGCTCCCTCATTCTAAGATGCACCCCATTTCCGTGAGGATCCCCCCGATTTCCTTTCTCTGTTGACAGCACTCTACCATCAACTTAACGTCTGGCCCCCAGCGATGTCCCGGAATGTCCAACTGCCCTGATTCCTCCCCTTGTCCCCGAAAGTGAACTTTGCAGTTGGATTGCCTAAACGGCCTCATTAGTTTGGTAAATGATTGGACAAAAACACTGATGGGAGTAATATCTGCCAGGCTTGTTATTTCTTTAATCATAGGATAATAGAATTCCAGAGTTTGCCAAAGCCTGGGGCCATCTATTTATACCTGGTTTGGTTTTTTTTTTTTTTTTTTTTGACAGCTAGAGAAACTAATGGCAAGAGAGCTAAAGTGACTTGCTCAAAGTCACTCAGGGAGATTACTTAATGCAGAGCAACAGACATCAGTCAACCTCAGAGAGTGTGGTCTGTGCATATTTACGAAGAAACTCTCATCTCCTTATCTAAGTGCAGGTGGCAACACTGGGTGCTGTTTTTCAGCTACAGGGCATTTGGTGGTTATTGGGTAGAGTCTCTGTTGCTGGCTTGTTTAGTCAGCCAGAGCCAATCTTGGGCAGGTGGCAAGTGCTTGCAGGACACGGACTTGTGGTGAGAGTTCGAGTGCCGAGGGGCAGGCTGGATGGCCTGGGGGTGAGGGGCAGGCTGGATGGCCTGCAGAGGAGCAGGCCGAGTGGCCAACCCTGGGGGCAAGGGTTTGTGGGAAACCGAGGTCTGGGTCAGAGGGTCTGTACGCAGCACCGGGTTCCAGAGGTGGGAATAAACAGACAACCTGAAGGCGAGACCACCATGCGGATTTGAGGAGTGACAGAGAGCCAGAGGTTGAGATGGGTGGTCAGCGTGTGGGCTGTGATGAAGTAGCGGGGGACACCAGGTAGGTCAGGGCCAAGTATTGGCCAAAGGGATCAGGACTGTGTCATGTCATTTCAAATTCAAAGGCAAGCACTGAAACCCCACTACCTTTACCTATGCGAAAAGCAGACAAGTTACAGAACAGTGTGTAGAGTATGTCTCCACATCTGCGTAAATCTGCCTCAGCCAGGGGAATGGAGGCACCATGCAGTTTCCTGGCAAGAGCATGGACCGAGGAGTCAGAAATCCTGACTTTGCTTTTTGGCTCTGCCTTTTACCAGCTGTGCGAGTCTGGGGCAGTCACTCTGCCCCTCTATGCTTTATATTTCCCAACAACAGAATAAAAGCTACTTTATCAACTGTCTGTAAGGGTCTCAGTTAATATATAAGGCACTTAGCACAGTGTCTGGCACATAGTAAAAATATAAAAAATGTCATATATTTTAGACTTGATCTTTGGAATAAGGTAAACCAGGATTTGAAACCCAACTCTGTCACTTAGGTGCTGTGTGCTCTGGGGCAGGTCACAGCTTCTCAGAGCTTCAGTTTTCAACCTATGAAACGGGGATAGTGATTGTCACAGTGTGGGGAGGTTGTGAGAATTAAATGAAGACTCAGCCCAACACGCTCCAAATGCGTGCTCCAACGTTCTGCAGTGTGTGGACAGGAAACACCAGGGTGAATGGGGTCAACATGGCGGACGACAGAGTCAGAGATGTGAGAGGGAGGATGCTCATAAAAATGTCGATAGTGATTTTTATTTTCTTCATTGTCAGTGTCTGTGTTGTTGGAAAAGAACTGTGTTTACAGCGAGCCTGTTTTATGGAAAAGAAAATAGCAAAACTTACACAAACAAAGATAAAGCCTGTGGCTTGCTCTAGTGCTTCAATACTCTAGCGCTAATGACACGTAGGTAAAGCCAAAGCAAGACAAGCTGGGCTGCAAGGAGAGGCTAACGTCTGGAGACTTCTCTCGTAGGGGGAAACAACTGTGGCTGTTTTGGATCAAAATAACTCCCCCCGCAATCACAGGTTAAGTGTGATTAAGTGTTAGGAGGGTGTACATGTGATCATATCCAGCTGTATAGATATCCTAATTGTTAGTGAATTGGTGTAGTGGATTATAGCGTTTTAGGACTGGAAACGATTTCAGCGTTGCCACAAGGCAAGCTCTGGGTGAACTGCCCCTGCCTTGGGCCACTGAAAGGGATCCAAGAACCCCCAAGGGGGCGCCACCCAATGTTGCTCACTCTCCATCACCGCTAGTCGTGAACTCCAGTGCATTGCCCTCCATCTGGAAACCTCAGCTTCTACCGAGAACGTGGTTCATCCGAGAAGCGTATGTTTGTACCATTTAGGAGTCCTCTGAAGGTCATAAAAAGAAGTCCGAAGCTTTCCCTCAGAGGGGAGATTCATTCATATACGCATACAGTCCTTCCATTCAACAGATATTGGACAAGAGTTTGTGTGCCAGACACAGAGCTAAACATTAAATAAATAAACAAATACACAAATAAAAATCAAAAAGAAAAGAAAAAGTAGAACAAAAAGAAAAAAAGATTGATTTTACTTAAAATTAGTCTTAAAAAAAGGCACTGGACCAGGAATGAGGAAAAATTATAACTTCAACTGTAGGTGTTCTATGGAATAACTGAAGTTTCAGTCAAGTCACTTACCCCATTCCGGGCCTCAGACGTCCATCCGCGGAAATGAGGACTCCGGGTGCACCGCCCGGCTGGAGTGACCTGGTGAGTGTTCCTCTTCGGAGAGGAGGCTGAGGCGGGGCGCTGTTTTCCTCTGGGGCTCACACGAGACCATTCTTTGTTAGTTCTTTTCTCTTTGTGGTCAGCAGAGGGAAGGCCCAGGTGCTCCAGAGAGACTGAGGAAGAGGGATTTCCCTCTTGCGTTGGTAAACTGGCAGGTGATCTTGGCTGCCTCCCCTGGTTTTCAGGCTGATGGCGGGACTGGAAAGGGGAAGACGGCTGAGCCCAGGTTTTCAGTGTCGGCTGCAAGAGACCGAGACTCAGAGAGGTGGCCGTGTGGATCCAAACTCGGCCACGGGAAATCCAACAGCTCCTGAAAGTTAATGAAATATTTCCTTCTACATGTCAGTCTTTTTCTCTGTCCAAACTGAGTTCACTCCAGTTTAGTGGCCTCAAACTTGGATTTCTAGCACAAACATGTGTTTTTAAGTTCTTCGGGACTTTTTCTCTCGCCCGCCCCCTCGGGATGTCCGGCACGCCTTCCCGGGGAAGAGGGGACCCGGTTCCACGTGCGGTGCAGAGTCTGCCTGTCCAAGATGACAGCCCTTCTGGCAGCTGTGGAGAGTAGACGCAGTCATGGTGACAATGGGAGGTGCTGACATCCCTCTTGGCTGCTAACATGCGGCCCTGGAGTGATGGGATGTGAAGGACAGCAAAGTTAATCACTTGTGTTCTTGGAGACCGTGGGGGCATCACGACATTGCAACAGATGGCTCCCTTTGCCCCCACCCCACCCCGCCGCCTGCCTTGCAGGCCGCACATCCACCCCTGAGCCAGGGCGTTCCAGGGGCTTCCAGCGGAGGCTCCTGCTGAGACTGGGCTCGTGCTCAGAGGGGTGTCCACGCCCTGTGACCAACTCTCCTTGGTGGCCTTTGGCTTCCAGCACTAACTCATGGTGTCACCAGAGGCACAGCACCTTCATGATCCCGTGTATAAAACAAGGGGAATGAATTAAATCGGGACTTTCTACCTCTCACTCCGAGGCCCCTGGCTGTTCCTCACGTCTGCCTGTGTACAGTGCGGGGAGGCGACAGGGCTTCGGTCCTTCAGTCAGGCGACTCCTCTTTAATCTCCTTTACCTTCTAAACTTTTCTCATAAGATTTCCTTTGAAGAAAGTATCTTCCTTTAAAAAATAGTAAAAAGTTTTATAAAGATCAATAGAATAAATGCACTTGTTTGTGCAACATTGTTTTTGAGCACCAGCAATTGCATGCCGGGCACTGCGACGGGCCCCAGGAGTCGAGCTGTAACCGTGGCTGTCAGTGTCCTGCTTGTCCCCTTTCCCCCAGGACTCATCCTCCCCTGGCTCACCAGCTTCTCAGTGCCGGCTCCTTCCACTCTGCCTCAGGGCTTTCTCGGGCAGCAGCAGCGCGCGCAGCCCAGGAGCCGGCAGTGTGAGGACCGACGTCTATAGGAGGAGCCCTCAGTTCACAGATGGGAGCTGGTGGAATGTACCCCTCAGTGGGGACACCGCTGGGCCGTGGTCTCCACCTTGTCCCACAGGTTCCCATTGGAAACATGACTCAGCTGCTCATGAACACTGCCAGTCCTGGTGCTTTCCCTTCCATCTTACTTCCCCAAACCCCTGGTGGCGCCTCCTGGGATCACCTCTGAAATAAACCACTTGACCTTGAGTTTTTGGCTCAGGGGCTGCCCTGGAAAGCGGGGAATTCCAAACTGTACTGGTGGAGCTTACCGTCGTGTACGTATGTTTACTGGATGAGGAGGAGGGTCCTCGTAGCTCTGGCGTGGTCACGGAAGCAGAGCCAAGGACCTGCCACTGCCTTTGACTGGGGCAGGCCCCAGGCAGCCTTGTAACCAACCTCCTGATGAAGTTTCCAAACATTTACTGAGTGGCAACTGTGAGCCCAATCCTGTACTGGGCTCTGGGACAGGAAGTTAAACACTGGATGGGAAAATGAACTTTTAAGAGCCCTACTTCAAGATCCACTGGAATTCTCTTGATTTAGAGAAACAAGAGATATTCCTAGCCTGGAAAGAGAAGGAAAGGCTTAACCCCCAAAACCAGTTTGAGAATAAAAGGCAGGCAGCAAGTGAGGAAGATTCTCGGGTTGTATGATAGCTCACAGGTATATGATGTACCATTAATATTAATTACATATTTACGCACACACACAGAACTTCCTGAAACTGGAGAGTAAGTGTACCAGTGGCACATGGATACTGGCCTTTACCTCTAGAGGCAGAGAGGAGCTTGGCTCGTTAAGCAGGCTGATGTGCAGAGCGCATCTGGCTGCGGGCAGAGGAACCTCTCCAAGCGGCAGACCGCAGGAGTGGGGGGTATTGCATTACAAAGTCAGTGTGGGCAGCAGAATGGTTCCATCTAGAACTGCCTGTTCTGGATCCTTTCGGTACTTACGGTTGAAACTCCACTGGGGTGGGACTGAATCTCTTACCAGGTTCCAGCCCCAAAGAGCACTGTTTTCCACTGGGTTCCACAGGGCCTTGGACCTTCATTACACGGACTGTTTGTCTCCTCCAGCAATCACCTTGGCTCAGGGCCCTAAACGATTAAGTTGTACGTTTTATCAGCCTGGGCAGGCGTGCAAAGCTGTTATATGAGAAACTTTGCTAAGATGCAGGAGAACATGAAGGCTATGTTCCATGGCACTCGATCAATTGGTCTATTTGTTCGAATAAAACGGGTCAATTTGTTTAAAGAAAACAGAGCCGATGTGGCTGGTTGCTTGGCACAAGGAAGATAAAACCACTGGCTGAAGGAGGAAGTCCTCATTTTTCACCAGGCAGCCCAGCCATGCGCAATGGCAGACTCTGAACCACACTTGGTCAAGTTTTTTCTTGTCCGTTCTTATTTTTAATAAATTAAACTTCTGGATGCAACAGCTCAGATCCCAGTGGGCTGGAAAGGCTCTCTTGTCTTCTCTTGGCTCCCCACCCCTCTTCTGTCATCAAGATTATGAACTATCAGTGGCCGGTTGCCGGGGTGGGGAGGGCGGCTGATTTGGATGGAGAGAGGCTGGGCAGCCCGTCTTTGTTTCCTCAGGTCTAGGTCCGAGCCCCAGCTCAGCTGCAACTGTGCCTCCAGGCCAAGGAGCTGTCCCCTTTCATCTGCCCACAGACCCAGGAGAAAGCTCAACCGTTAAACAACGTGGAGTTCCCAGGAAGGCTGGGGTTAGTGGGTGTCCACTGCGTAGAAAGCCGGAATCGCCTGCAGGTTTGGACAGGCCCCTTGTAGGGCTCAACTTGGCTTAACCCAGTTCCCATGGCCTTCAGAGACAAGTCCCAAATCCCAGGTCCTGGCTTCTTCGTCATTTGGCTCCTCAGTGGTCAGCTTAGTCCAACCCCTCATACAATAGAGAATGAGAAGGGGTGTCCCTCCAGGCTGGTGGCACGGTGAGGACCGGAAGCTGGCTCTCCTGCCTCACCAGGCTCTCTGTCGGTTCAGACACAGGGCGCATAACATCTATGGGGACCGGGTTCTAACGTGCGCACCCAGGAGAAACACTGGGTGTGGTCAAAATTCCCCTTGAACATCTCTCAGGACGACTTGCCCTTGTTGGACACTGTGAGAGCCAAAACACAGCCATTTTTCTCCCAGTATTGGACCAGACCGCTGCTGCTTCTTGGAGCCTCAGATGACACAGCTGACCTACATTTCGGTGAAATGAGGAAACATGTCTGGAGTCACTCTCCCGGGGTAGTGGTGCTAATGCCACAAAAGGTGGCCACAGGCAATGGTTAGAAGGACAGTTGGAACCACCTAAACTATCGGGTTATTTCTCTCTCTCTCTGGTTGCTTTTCTTCCTTGTTTAATTGTATCTAGCTGAATCTGTGCAAGTTCCATGTGCCTGCAGGGTTTATGAGTCCACTGTACACCATGGTTAAGAGCAAGAATTTTAGAGTCACTCTGATGTGAATTCTAACCTTGGTTCTGCCCCTGTGTTGTGATCTTGTGCCATCTACTTAATGTCTCTGTGTTTCTTTCCTCATCTGTAAAATGGGAATAATGCTACTTACCTCATGGGGTTTTTGAGAGATTCAAACGAGGAAACATGTGCAAAGTGCCTGGCATGGGGCCTGGCTCTGATAAACGCTCAGCAGCTGCCCACTCTGAGGATGCACAACGGGGCCAGGGTGATGGTAATTTAATGGTATTCCTGGGGGCTAGACGCTCTCTGTGTATTCAGAACTCTTCTAGTTTGAGATTTCATGCATTCTTGTTTCTCCCGCCCTCTTTATTTCCTTGCTATCGCTTTTAAATTGGCTTGGCTTGCTCTTTTGCCAGTTTGAAAACAAAAGCCAAAGCAAAGCCACAGAAGGTGAAGGTTCTTGGGTTGTACTTGAGATCACAGGCACAAGGTATCTGTGCCTTAGTGACATTCCCCGTCTCTTTGGACCTGAGATCATGCCTTTTTAGCCAATGTCTTGAAGGAAAAAAAAGCATATTGGACTGGGTGTAACTTTCATCTGACAGAGTAGTTGCATTGGGGATATTAATCACCTAATAGTTAATAATTGAGGCTAATTACTTTTAAGCTTAACAAACATTTGGAGACATAAAAGCTGGTCCTACATCTGTTACATATTCACAAGGTATCCTGGGACAAGCCACTTACTTGTCTCAGGGTTTCAGCTTCTCTTTGTAAAATGAAGTGGTTGAATTACTTCTACTAGTGAAAACTTTTCTTCAAGCAAAATCCTATACCAAGCGGTGGTATTAAAAAAAAATCAGATCAAAATGGATCCATTTGGGTTGAAGCACTCATGGGTGACCTATAGCTTTTCTAATTTGGGGCCCTCTAGGTATCCCAAAAGTTTCTTGTGGGTCTTCAAGATACCCCTTGGTGCCAAGAAAAGAAAAACCCCTCTGTCCTCATTAGCCTTAATTAAGTGGTGCTTCCTTTAACAGTTTAGAAGCCCCCAGATCCCAGTTGGAAATGGACTGAATCTAAGACGGAGTTCGGAAGTGGCTGTAGAAACGGGCAGGCTCTCTCCCGTGTCTGGACTGCTTCCTCTGAGAGAAGCACTCTGCGCAGCATCTCTCAAGGGTCATCTCCTTTAATCCTACAACCTCTTTCGAAAGCAGCTACTATTATTATTCCCATTTCACAGTGGGAGAAACTGAGATGCAGAGAAGTTAAGTCAGTGACCCAAGATGACAGAGCTGAAATGAACCAGGCCTGTCTCCAGAGCCCTCGTGTGGAATCATTTATCTAGCCTGCAGCTGCTGAGGTCAAGGAGAGAGATTCTGCAGGCGTGAGGATGGCTGCTCTGTGTTACTACCTCAGTCACCACTTAAAACCACAGTTACTGTAATTGTTTGGAGTGGTTGCCAGATATAATTTTTGTTAATGGATCTGTGTAAACTTGCATGTTATGAATGTAAATAATTCACACCCTGAATGAGCTCTGAGCTTGTTTGTTGGTGTGCTGTCTTCATTGCCACTGAGACCCTGGAAGAACTGTTACATGAGTACCCTTGGAGACAGACTGTAGGATGTGTTTTACACAAACCCTGTTGTCCTTGGGCTGCGTGGGGAAAGTTGTTTTCCCTTTTGGCTGCTGTCTTAGCTTTCTCCAGTCAGCAGCCGAGTTCAGGAGGGAGCTCCTCCCTGTTAAGTCATCCAATCACCTCAAACTCCTGGCTGGCCGGGCACCTGTTAATCAGGATGACTCACGCCGAAGGATAGGCCAACAGCTGTCTTGACGGGTAAAGTGATGCAGAGAGCCCAAGAAACGTGTTGGCCCTGCACTGTCCCTCTGACTCACAGTCCTCTACGTGATTCGACTCTCCTGTCCCCCTCTCCCACTTCTGGGGTGTTTTCAGTATACAGAGCATTTTAAAATCCATTATCTCATTTGGTCCTCATGTCACCTCTAGGAGATAGCTAATCCTGGCCCCAGTTTCCAGATGTAGAAACCAAGGCCCAGGGGGGTTCATGACTTGCTCTGAATCGTGTGGCTACTAATTGGCAGAGCAATGACTCACATCCAACTTTCTGTCTCCAAGTGATATATCCCAACTTTGACTCAGGCTGTGGGACTTAAAATTCTCTACCTTTCTTTTCTCTCCTTGTTTGACCTCTGACTTCATAAGCTCAAGTCTTTTCATCCCTGATTCCATTATAGTGATTGGTATTGTCTGCTTCACACCCTGGTTATTATTCCTTATGGACAACATAGCGCCTCTATTTGTCTTCTGGTTTATCTTTTCACTTGTCATCCAGTGACAAACATTAATTAAGCACCTACTGCGTACCAGGCACTGTGTTCAGGTTTGAGGCTACAAGGGAGAACAAGAGACCATCCTGACTTCTCTGCCCTCTTGGATGACGTTGACTAGGTTCTTCATGTGTCTTTCACTGCCTCCTTCTCCATCCCTGCTTTAGATGTTCCAAAATAACAGCACAATCAGGAGAAAGGCTGGTGCTGAGACAGGCAGACCGAGAGCCCTGCTGAGGGCCAGGCTGGAGTGCAGCCGCTCGCGCTCTGTGCCTGAAGCCCAGAGAGGAGAGAAGCTGCCTTGGGAGAGAGTGCAGAGCAGAGGCCCCCGAGGCTGGGTCTGCTGCTCAGACGCCTGTGCTGAGCCTACACTGAATTTTGGATAAGAAACAAGGTAGTCATCAACATTTAAAAATTAGAAAAAATAGGATGTAAAGTCTAGGTTCCTGGCTTCTCTCTAAAGATGGAAAGATCTGGCAATGCTGGGCCCGAGTTACAAGACAATATGTGATGACCAGAGCTGAGTGGCTGCTGCCACTTTCGAAGGGCACACGATCTTCGGGTCCCCACTGTCCACGGCGGGCCTGCTCCTCTCATTTCCATGAACGCTTTGGAGTTGCGACCCTCACGTTCTCAGCATCACGCACCCCCAGGGCGAGCCCTCCTTCTGATTCACCTCCGGCTCTTCCTCATGGCTCCGGGGTTTGTTCATGAGATGTGAGTTCTGTCTTGCGGAAGAGAAGGACCTCTTCGGAGGTTCGGTCCTGTGTGTTGCTTACTGCTGTGGGTGCTGGTATTGGGGGGAGTTAGTCACCCCCCTTCATTAGCATGAAACCTGTTCATTAGGCACTAGGATTTGCAAAAAATCAGTGCCAAGGAAAGTCAGAACTGAGAGGATACCCTCAGTCCTGCCTACGGGAGAGAAATGATGAGGAGGGTTGAGAGTCCGAGGTCAGTTTTGGAGCCAGTTACCACTCAGACCTGGGCTGGGGAGCGATTTGGCTTTTGCTCTCCAATTGCCACTGGACTGATCTCCCCCCACCCCCGCCCCGTGATGTAATCTCGTTAGGCTGCGGTTACACTGGACCCCGTAAATTCGGCCTTTGTTCTCCAATGAGATAGATACCCTCTTGCCTGCCCTTCTTGCTTTATAAAAAAATCATTACAGTATTTTCTACTTCAGCCAAAATATGCTTTTATGAAGGGGGAAAAAGGATGCCAAAGGCATATCTTACTCATAATCCAGTGCAAACAGGATCCTGGGTTCTGAGTTGTTTTTATGACCTGCCTGAGGTTTTTGAAAACCTGAAAACCATGTTTCCTTTTGTGTGTGTGAGGAAGGTGGCTCATTGTGACTGAGGCCTTCCTTCTGCGATGATGGCCTCAGCGCCAGGGCTTCGAAGGGCGTGGCCACTCGCTTCCCAGGCGCCCTTTAATTGGTCCTTTCTTAGGACACTATCGGTTTAGTGACCGGAATACATTATTTGGGTAAATCACTGGGCAGGGAGTTAGGGTTCTAGATCCTAGAACCATTCTGCCTCTAGCTTTCTGTGTGACCTCAAGGAAATCACTTTCCTTCTCTGGGCTTCAGGTCTTCATTTGCTAAATAGTGACTTCAACTGGATCAGGCTACCCAAATTCAGTCACTTCGTACTACTTTCAGTGAACTTCTTACAACCTTATATTATCTATTTTACTGTTAATATACTATTTGGGGCTAAATTTTAAGTACCTCTCTTTTACAAATGCATCTTACATTACTACTAAAAATGGAAAACAAATACAGTGTCCCTGAGTAGAATCGAACATTAAACACAAGTACTACGAGCACAAAGCAATTACAGCTCAGTCGGAGGCTGCCGGCTGCCAAACAATGGCGCCGGCCAAGCGCTCTGTGCCAAGCCTGCCTCCTCTGGAGTTCCTCAGGCAGTCCTCAGGGTAACTCTCTGCGAGGGGGCTATTGGTGTTCCCTTTTACAGGAGAGAGAGAGATCAGCTGTGTCCGAGGGTGTTAAAGACACACTGCTCTAAAGGGGAGCTTCTCACTGATGGAACTGGAAGGCACAGAAGAGAATCACAAGAGGACGATTTGCTCACCACGTGACTCAACACTCTTTGCCCCGAATTCGCCCTGTGCGTCTGCTGTCTCTAACGTCCGCCTCACCGCGAACAGTGCTGTTCTGCGAGTCCCCTGCTTTGCACCTACACGCTTATCTCACTCATTTCCAATGGCTGAATATCACATTTGACTCTAGTTATTTTTCTTAAACTAAATTTTAGGAGAAAGGCACGAAATGGGATTTTTCACATGGGGTGCTCCCTTCCATTAGGGACACAAAGGGAGCCTGAGATTAGTTGCCATCGGCTAAGCACCCACAAGGCCACAGTAATGACTTGGAGTATCTTTTAATAGCAGGCAACAAATCCTGCAGGGCCAGTGTGACTCCTGGGCAATTGTCATCCACATCAGTCAGCACCTTCCTCTTTCACCCTGGGTTCCGGGGGGACCCAGGGTGGTGGTGCTGACCGCAGGTAGGAGGGGAGGGAGGGAGGCAGGCAGCGCTGGAGACAGGCACCCCAGGACCATCGCGGGAGCAGTGTGGCGCCGAGCTGGACCGCAAGGCTGACTCACAGTGGGCCCGGGGCCAGCGTCATGAAGAGTTGATCCAAACATTTGTGCAAAGTGCTGCCCCGAAGTGCGATAAAGGGCCCCACAACTGTGACACATTCCCTGTTTTCTAAGAGAGGCAGTGTCAAATGTGGCTGGCAGGTGCAGCGGCCTGGAACTTCCTGCCAGAAGTACAAGTTCTTCACGCCGCTGGCACCATGACACCCTGGGTGGCTTCCGCCACATCTGAAGACGGGGCCAGGTGGTTGTGGGCTGAATTCACAGCACATGAGCTAAGGGCCTGTTCTCACTTTTGTCTTAATAATCGTACCGGTTACAGTTATGGAGTCCATGCTGGGGACAGGGCACTGGGCTACGTGCTCAGCATGCCCGGTCACCTTTACCCCTCTCAAGAACTCGACAGGGTCGATACTGTTACATACACATGCTACAGAGGAGGAAACTGAGCCTTGGAGCAGTGAGGTAACTAGGAAGAGGTGATGTCAGGATTCAAAGCCACGCCCTTCAAAAACAACAGATCATTGGACCGATCCCACAGACCTCACAAGACGGAAGGGAGAAGAACATGGGCCAGGACAGGAACCAGGGCAGATGTGACACTGTTTCTTCAGGCCACGGCCACTGAGTGACTCTCCTCTTACCAGCCTTGCCAGTGGGTGATACGTCAGCAGCTGCTTTTCTGCTCTGTGGTTTGGAGGGACAGCTGATCACAGGACGTATTATTTTACTATTGTCTGCTCTGGACTCAGCTCTGGAGTTGGAGGTATAAAGACTCTGTGCCGTGTGTACTTGGGTAAATAATTTAGCCTCTCTGGGCCTTAGTTTCCTTATCTGTTAAGTAGGGGCAAAATTGGGATGTTATGGGGATTAAGTGAATAAATTTTTGCCAAGCCTTTAGGATATAGAGCCGGACACTGAGCAAACACCACAGAGTGACTGTCACTAAAGGTATGGATCGTGAACATTCTCACAGGGTCCTATCTCTCCCCTTGGGCTATGCTGTCAGCTCAGCCTGAGGCATGTGACCATGGTGTGGTCCCCTAGTGAACCTGCTGCTCAAAGTGTGGTCCACGGGCCAGCAGTGCTATGAGCCACGGGCTTGTCTGAACTGCAGACTCTCAGGCCCACCCTAGACCCACTGAATCAAACTGCACTTACTGCGATTCCCAGGGGATTTGCAGAGACAGTCACGTTTGAAAAGCACAGCTTCAGAGCCATTAAAGGCAAATAAGAAGCAAAGAAAAAGAAATCTAGAATCTCCTTTGTTGGATACAATCCAAAACATGAACTTTTGATTTCTCAAGCTAGAACTTTCAGGATAATAATAATTCACAGGCTGGTGGCACTTTACAATTTGACCAAAGGGCCCACACACCCCCCTTTTGCTTGCTCTGTAGTACCACCTCATGAGGTGCACAGGCCTTCTGACACCCTAATTTATGGCTCAGAGCAGTTTCCACACTGTTCACCAACAAGGAGGGAATCATTGCCAGTTCTTTCTCTTCCCTGATACCTAGACAAAGCCTGTCACCAAGTCCCATGACACTGTTTCATCAGCATGGCCTGGACTCTGTCTATTGTTATAATTTCTCTGGCTCCAGCCTCAGCTGAGCTCTCACGATAACAACAATAATAATGCTAATTATTCAACATGGAGACCTATTCTGCTGAGATCATTCCTTGTATCGCTTGCCTCATCGAACCCTCCCAGACATCCCAAGAGACAAACACCACTGTTACCACCTTATCACAGATGACGACACTGAGGCTCCACGCGAGAAAGCTGCCCAAGATGGGACGAGGGTGAGTAGAGGAACTGGGGTTTGAATGCGACACATTGGTCACGTCTCCATTTCTGCACGAGCTTCTGAGCTGGCCTGTCCAGTGCGGCCTGCTCTCCGAGCGCCGGTAGCACAGCCCCTGTCCTCTCTCCTGCCCCTGCCTTCTCCAGGGAGCCTCTTCCTGAAGAGCGCGTTGCAGTGAAGTTCTCTTCATTTTGCATTTCACAGCACTCAGAAATATCCACTAGACTTTACTGTACATTACTCATGCAATTTCTTGTCGTACTCATGAGAGTGTGAGCTCCTTGAGTGTGTCCCCTCATTGGTGACAGACCTTGTCCCAGCACAGTGACAAGCACAGGATAGGTGCTCAGTAAATGTTTATCAAACGAACATCACGCATTGCACACATTTGGTGTCTTCACCTGGGCTGTAATCCTATAAGAAGATTACCCCAAACACTTGCGTATCCTCCACAGCACATAAAATGTTCTGACCTGTGTCGTCTACACAATCTGTTGTTTATGGTCACAAAGCCACGTACTCCCCTCGGTTGTTTAGGCACTCAGCAAGCATTCTTTGGGGGCCGACACAGTCGTTGTATTCAGTCCTCCTCAGTTCTTATCTCCACCCAGGAGGAGGTGAGGTGAGGCCCTTATCAGCACCCTGCTTATCACCACCAGGATCCAGGTGGAGACTTCCGGCCAAGGAGGGCCTGTGGTAAGGAGATACTCCACCTCAGATGACACCTTGGACTAAGCCTGAGGTCCTGTGTAATCAGTGGCTCCACTGGCCACAGTCTGAGTCTGGGCTCATGTGGCAGGCAGGGGCCTGCGGGAGGCCAGAGCCTGTCCCCTTCCCTGACCCTTGGCAGAAACCAGTGCTGATGAACTACAGGCTGAGTTTCTGCCTTTGAGGCATGAGCCAACTGAGTGGCTGCTACAGATCAGCTAAGAAAGAAGTCACCCCAGCCTCCTGTGGTTCACCCAGGAGCTGGCGCCAGAGTGGGATCTGGGCAGACCTTCCTAGGAGGGTCGGGAGCTGCCAGAGATTACAGCGGAGCTCAGGTGAAAGCTTTTTGGACGATGACACCCAGGCTCGAGGGTGTGTGACTAACTTTTTTATCTTCTGGCAATGGTTTCACAGTCCACCCCTTGGCCTGTCTTCCGATTGCCCAGAGGTCGTAGTTTACTCAAAAGGATTTCTCTAGAGGGCACATTTATGCCATTTCAGGGAGGAAAGGGGCCCTCCTTCCTGTTCCATGGGGTGCAGCAGATCCTTCTGGTTGAGTAGCTGTGAAGGAGCTCACCTGTGGTCTGTTCTGTCTGGCAGTCTAGTAGTGGGAGGGCTAGCTTCACCTACCACCCCGCTCCCTTTGTAAGAGTCATCTTCTTGAGTCTACCATTCTTCTCTCCCCCAGGCTAAACCCAGTTGAAGTTCCAGGGAGGTGGAAGTATTTCTACCATGAAAATCTCAGAAGAGCGTCTTACAGCAGGACAGGGAGGAAGTGGGGGCAGGGTGGCATTGTGACCATGAGGGAGGGGGACCAATCAGCTAGTGTAGGCTTTTGGGAAGTGGCCTACCAGATGCCCCGCCTCCTGACTCTCAATATTTTTGGCCCCCTCCCCCTAGTCCCTCTTCAAATTTCTCCCTTTCCTCAGATCCTCACCCCTCTCCGCATAAGGTCTAAGCCCCAGTGATCAGGACTTTCTTGCAAATAGCAGTTGGCACAGCTCAGACAGGAAGTGGGGGCGTGTAAGGTATCAGAGTGACTTGTGAGGCAAGATGATTTATTGGAATATTAATGTGTTTTTCAGCTTCCTCAACTCTCTTCTTCCATGCTCATCTTATGCAAGCAGCTTGGCCCTCCTGGGCTTCTTACCTCAGGGATTCCTGTCAGCAGGAGCAGCCTGCAGCCCACAGCGCATCTGCATTTCGGGAGGCGATGCCATTAGGTGTCCTTGGGGGAGGAGAAGGGGAGAGACTGAGCCGGTTTGCCCCTGAATGAGAGGAAAGAGAAGCCGGGGCGGGCTGGGGCAGCACGCAGAGGACGTGTCTCCGAGGCACTTTCTCAGAGTGGGGCTTCCTGCTCTGCGTGGGGGCCCTGCAGCTGCCCCCTGAGGAGATGAGACGGCCTTGTGGGGATGGCAGCCTGGGCCTCCCCCAGGAGGGCGGGACCCTATGACTGCGGGCCTGGGTCACAGTGGAGGCCTGTGCCCCATGAGGGGCCTGGAGGGCAAGGAGGGCTGTCAGGTGTCCAGCCTCTGGGCGTCTCTGCGCCACACCGGAAGAAGAGTCGTTTGGGCCACAGGTTAAATACATTGTGACACACAATCACAAAAGAATCTCATAATGTTGTAAGTAAATTTATGATTTGTGTTGGGCCACAGACTGCACACCCCTGCGTAGGGGTAGACCTGGAAAATATCAGTGGTTTCCATGATAGGCTGGAGGTCGCAGGCGCTTTTTCTGTTTCTGGAGCGTTCCATCAATGCACTGTGTTCCTGTGCCTGGGGGGGAGGGAGTCGGAACCCCCAGTAAAGACTTTCCCTTTCCATATCCACTCCGGCAGATGGAGGGCTCAGAGTAGGAAGTAAATCAATTTTAAATAAAAAAATTCAGAAGGCGCTATTTCTGTCAGATTGTATCTGAGGCCTGCAATTTGTGCCTGCCTTCTTAATTGCAGGCAAAGACTCGTCTTTTCCTTGGGCAATATTTCCAGTACAACCCGCACTCATCCTTTGGTCTTTCCGTTTACTCATTCAGCCCGTAAATGTTCACTGAGGGTCCACTCTCTGTTAGGTGCTGGGTTAAGTGTGGAGGATGCAATAGTGTACAAAGCCTGCCCTCGCCCCAATGGACCCTACAGTCTCACGGGAGAGGTACATGCTCATCACATAATTCTGCAAATATTTAATATGCAAATACACACCTGGATAGAGACTTAAGGGAAATAGATGCTGCTATAAGGGTGCATAGCAACAGATCTGATATAGCCTAGAGTGGGGCTGAAGTGGAGGAGATATCGGGAGAAACAGGAAGTCACGTCTGAGTGGAACTTTCAAGGCTAGGTCAGGTTTGCCCTGATGAACGGTGCAGCTCAGTTGGCTGGGCATCATCCTGAGCAGTGAAAGGTCTCTGGTTTGATTCCTGGTCAGGGCACATGCCTGGGTTACAGGGTTTCGGCCCCTGGCTGGGGCGTGGACAAGAGGCAACCAATTGATGCTTCTCTCTCACATCGATGTTCCTCTACCTCTCTTTACCTCTCCCTCCTCCTCTTTCTAAAAGTAAGTAAATAAAATCTTAAAAGACTAGATGAAAGTTGTGTCTGTGTGCAGATGTGAACGTGCATGCATGCAGAAATATGTGCATGTGTGTGTGTGTGTGTGCATGTGTGGGGCATTTCAAGTAGAGGGGGAAGCGTTCCAGAAGGCCCTGAGTGGGCCGTGGGGCTGGGGAAGGGGCCGGGTGGCTTTAAGGAACTGAAAGAAGTCTGTGTGGCTGCCAAGGTGAGGCCAGGAAGGGAGTGAGGAGCGAGGTCACCTAGGGCCTCAGAGATCAGTTTGGCCTTTGTCTTAAGAGTAATAAGAGGCCACTGAAGGTTTCTGAGCCTGAAGGTAACAGGATCTGACTTACATTTTAGAAAGATTCTTCTGACTGCCGAGTGCAGCTAGGCTGGTGGACAGGCAAAGCCGAGGCAGGCAGACCAGGACTGTGTACGGAGGGAGAGCGAACTGTGATCATGGGGGAGGAAGACGTTCCAAACACTGGTGAGTGAAGAAAACAAAAACAAGTTGCAGAAGCATGAGTATGAGTCCACTGGTAATTTTTAAAAGAACTTGCATAGATACGTGCATACAAAATTCTTCACAGACATGTATGTGTATATTCACGCCACAGAACGTTATGCAGGCACAGCTGGTTTCCAGCCTGTTGCTATTACTGACTCTTCATCACAGGATGGAAACCAGCCTGGACCCAGGACTCACAAGCTTGGGCTACTGCATCTAATTGCTGACTTTGAGCTTTTCTATGCCTGTTTTCTCAACTGTTCAATGCACTCGAGAGACGAGTTCCTTCTGCTTCTGGATTCTTGTAACCCTGGGCAGAGAGGAAGTCCAAAGAAGCAGGGAGGCAGCACGCGTATCCAGGCAGGTTGTGTAAGCCCAGCTCTGTTTCAACGCTGCAGAGCTAGGGTGACATTCGAGAAGAGCAGCAGGGGGACGGCGGGAGTGAGAACATCTCACAGGGCGGCCTGACAGGCGGAGGAGTGGGCAGCTGTCTCCGTGTGGAGACTTATCGCCTGCCTGGACCAAAATAGCCCCATCTTCTGGGCTGCTCCAGGGAGCAACTTCCTGGTGAACGTGAAATCCACTTTCCTAGGCCTGGTGCTAGATCGACACCAAGTCCTCCCCCTCCAGGATCCCTGGAGCCCAGACAAAGACACTACGCTGGCAGAGGTGAAAGAAGGGGACCAGGGACAAGGAGGACTCCGAGCCTGGCTAAGACCCCCCCTGGAGAACCCACCCCTTAGGACTGGCCTGACTGGGGTGAGGTGAGAGCATCAGGGTGGAGTATTGTTTATATAAGGTTGTGCCTTGGAACACACATTTGTAGGAGGCAAATAGGTACTCTGCAAAATGGGGATTCTATGGGCAAATAAACTGGGGAAGCATGGGGTTAAACCAAGTTGAGCGGGGTTTTCTATCCTAGGATTTAGAACTTTATAAACTTCATGACCACTTGAGGAGGAAGAAAAATAGTGCACAGTGTATCTGCCTTTTTAAAAAGAACACTTTCCAGAAGTCTTTTCAAATCACTTTACAGAAACAACAAGCTAGGCTCTGAGTCTGACTGTGGGGGAGGGGTCTGACTTCCACCTGAGCACCCAGTAGGTCCATGGTGGGTACATGATGATTATGGAACTGAAAACTTGCCAACTAATGTTGCCTATTTTAAGATGCGGCTGGGGATACACTTGGATGCTTACATTCTCATATGTTATGGCCTGAACGTTTGTTTCCCCCTCCCAATTCTCATGCTGAAACCCTAACCCGCAGTGCAATGGCATTGGGAGGGGCTGGGGTCCTAGAGGACTGTGTTTCTGTAGACGGGGTGGCTGGAGGCCTGGCTGAAGAGGGTGACAGAGATGATGCACGGGGAGGGGTTGACGGTGGCAAGTAGCAACAACTTTTTCAAGGAGGGTTGCTCTAAGGGAGACAGAGCAATGGTGGAGGGGTGGCTGGAGGGGCTGTGGGTGCCAAGGCGATGAGCAAGTCCGTAGGCCTAGGGGACGATCCAGTGGAGAAGGACTGGATGTTCACACGGGACAGCACGTGGACAGAGATGTCAGCCAAGTTCCTGGGTAGGAGAGGAGAAATGGAGTTCGTTCCCTGAACAGGTGGAGGTGTTGGCTCTGTCAGTCAACGGAGGGGATTGGAGATTTGTGGCCCGAAAGCCTTGTTTGTGTCTTCTTGTCAAGCCACAACGGGCACGGCAGAGACATGGACACACGGGCACTCAGGGCTGGCAGAGCAGGAGTGCGGCCAGGAGCTGAGGAGGTCTGCAGAAGGCGATGAGTGATCACAGGCAGGGCAAAAAGGAGTGAAGAACCCGAGGCTGAGGCAGTGCGACTCCAGCCGCCCAGGGACACGGTCCAGAGTTGTGCAGACTTCCGGAGGAGTGTCTGTACCTCTGACTTCCTTCTGGCTCTGTTTCCTTCTCTCCCTGATGGCACTCTCCCCCAGTGCACGTGGGGCAGCGTTTTCCCGTGACAGGAGAGACACTTGGTCCTGGTGAGAAAGGCAGATCTCTGGGCCCTTCACCCGCTTACGGAACCCAAGTCTTTGAGATGAGCTCAGTGTCTATATAGGAAGCAAGGGCCCCAGTGCTCCCGATCGGTGCCTTTGGAGCATCAGCTTGCTTTTAAAAGGAATACTTGCTGCATTCTCTCCTCTAGGTCATATTTGCTACTTGGTTTGGAGAAATTGTCAGGGACTTGTGATCATTCCACCATTCTTCCTTCCGATTGGCATGGAAACTTTTATTATTCTTTTAAAAAGTTTTCCCTTCCCTCCTGAAAAGCTACCCACTGAGCACTGTTCTTCTAGTGGAAATTCCTGAAAGAGGCTAACGCTTGGCATCTTGAGGTTCCCGGGACGTGGCATGTTTGGCTAAGAAAGCAGAACTTTATGGAGTTATGAAGAAGAAACTCAAAGGAGATACTCTTTTCTCCTTGAAAGTTTATTTCCCAACAGGAACACCATCCGTTTTCCCACCACCCACCGCCCCACAGTGTATGCGGGTTTGTCTGCCCCTTCCTTTTGGCCATGGATGGATGGATGCCTTTTGGCTTCACAGAGTATTCATTACACTTGGGAAGTTATTTCCCACAGGATGTATAATAGAATGAGGGCCAGTAGGTTACATGTTCAAGTAGATTTGTTCCACTTGTCAGTGGGTCAATGTCAGTTTCTGTGAGAATCAGTGTCTTTGCTTCATTGATGTCCTGGCTACCCTTGTCCAGTTTCAGTGTTTTCTGACCTGGCACTTTCCTGCCCCAGGGCCTTTGCACATGCCATCCTTTTTTTCTGCAAATCTCCTCCCTCCACCCTCGTTTCACCTGGCTGGGTCCTCTGCACTCTTCTGGCCTCTGTTTAAACACTCCATCCTCGGAGAGCTTCCTCTGACTGTCACGTCTACTGCAGGTCTTCTGACCACTGCCGCCTCCCCCACTCCTTATCTCCGCACCATAACTGTTTATTTGTAATTCTTTTGTTATTTATTGACTTAATGACCATCTATATCCTCCAGTGGATTGTAAGCAATGAGAGCAGGACACAGTTTGCTTTGTCCCTCATTTTGTCCCCAGTGCCTGGCACATTACGGGCCCTCGGTTTGTTGACCGGCCACATAATCTGAATAAGCCCAACCCAGGAAGTGGTGTGGCTCATAGTCCTTCTGAGCCAGTTGGGATGAGATTAAATAGCAGTGACAGAATTTGCCTCTTTCCTGTCTCCCCCAGGGGAGGCCTGAGTGAGGAGTGAGGCGAGAGGCCAGGAGGGTTGCTCCGGGAAAGCCGAGGAGTGGGCGCGACGTTAACCCCCTAAACTGCATCGTGAAATCCAGTTTCCTTGGTGGAGTGTCCGAACACCTTTGTGACCTGACTGGGACCCATGTTTCCAGTTGTATCCCTTCCTTCGTTACGGCCCCTCTGCTCCCACATTTCCTTACCTCCATGCTGTTGCTCGTGCCATTTTCCCACCAGGAGGGCCTTTTCCTTGTTATCTCTGCATGTTGGACTCCAAGCCCCTTCTGAGTCCAGAGCCAATGCCGTCTTCTCCAGGAGGTCTCCATCAGCCCCATCATACCAAATCCATCTGTCTTTGCTCTGTGTTCCAATGGCACCTTGTGTATGTATTTATGCCACCTTCTCATTACGTCCACACGGATCCGTGGCAGACACTGCTAGTTGCCTAGTAGGGAGGCAACAAGAGGGAGCTCGTGTGAAAGGAGGTAGGACAGCCGGAGGCTGGGAGAGCGGGGAGGAGATGAACACGGGGCTGCTAGTGATCAGAGCATCCTGGTTCCTGTCCCCTTCAGACGGGACATGTGCTCCCTGGTCACCTCACTTCCACTGGGTCCATCTCACATAATTGTGACCCTGCTCTACAGCCTCCCTGGGGTGTCGCTGAGCCCACTTTGCTGGAAATACATCCAGAGGTAGAGAAATGCGTGTGTGGGGGGCAGCCCGTGGTCTTGAATCACCCCAGTTCCATCTCAGGGTTACACAGATTTATCCCGTCTCTTGCACACGACAAGTCCTCGGACATGCAGAGTCAGATGTGTTGCCATTGTTTTAATCTCCTCTCCATGGTAGGCACTTATAACTCTCAGTTGTTTTTATGCATGATGGTAATAATGTTACGACTGATTATTAAATGCCAGCTGTGAGCATTTAGCAAATGAAATAAGCCTGGGTCAGCAAAGGGAAATCAGAGAGTCAGGATTTCATGGGCATTTTAGAAATCGTTAGCCCAGGGAAATCAGACAGCCTCATGCATTCACTAGTAAGTGGCGAATGGCTGCTTGGAGCATGGCCCGGGTTCTCAGGCCGCATCTGGGCTCGCTGGGAAAGGGTTAGTGACGGACAACAGGAGGATGAGGAAGGCGGGGGTGGAGCGGTGTCAGCCATTTTCCATCTCTGATTTTATTCAACTTCAAGGGCCCAGGGAGCTGGACAAGGTCCCTCCTGGAATAAGATGCAGTATGGGATCTAGAATTCCTGACTTCTGTTCTTGAGATTTTTTCCTTTTGACTAAACTGCCTCACTGCTGTTCGAGTGTTCCAGGGAAATTCAGAGGCCAATGAAATGCTTATCAAGCAAGACTTCTGTTGTTGTTGTTCCCTCATTTTCTTACCTATTAACTATCTCAGCTACCTCCTCCAAAGGCTGCTGCCTTTTATGTGAATCTGCCTGTGCATCTCTTTCCCTAGTTAAATGGAAAAGAATCATCCTGCTCCTTCTACTGCCATTCTTTTTGGAAAAGCACAATAATCAGTCTTTAATGAGCTTGTGACTCTGAACTGAGGTATAATAATTTCGGTGACTCGGCAGCTTCCGTTGATGGAAATACATTTATTTTAGAAGCTGATGACCTGTGGGAAAAAACTATTATCCTAAATATCATGATGAGGTCATGGGAGCTGATGGAGGAATTGGGGAGAGGGGGAGGACAGGGGAAAAGAACCAATAAAAATTAGAATTGCATATGAATGAAAATAGACTATTTTCTATTCTGAGCAAGAGGTCCTGGTTCTGTGATTCTTTAGGGGTGTCGAAGCAAATGTAAGTTTCGTGCACTGGCTCAGCCCTTTGCCTAGGGGCCCACTGGGTGGCACGAGCTAAGGTCAGCCTCGGGTCCTAGGAGGCCAGACTACTGGGTGTTAGGAGTAAAGAATGGCATGGCCGGTGTTTATGCTGCAAAAATCTACAGGATCTTAGACTTGTCCCCAATTGGCAACTTTACATAAAGTATTGCACTTTCTATTACATAAAAGCTATTTAGATGACAGAAAACAAACCAATAAACAAAAGTGCATAGTCCCCCATAATCCCATCCCCTAGTCATGGCCACTAAGATACATATTTATACACATACACATACATGTATACATGTGAACTCTGCAGATGGGGATTTTACTAGACACATTGTGATCATCTTCCTTAGTCAATAAATACAGATCTGGGATGTTATATTGGACATTCACTGACTGCCTTCCAAACAACTATTCTCACCTTCTCATTTTTAAAAAGATTTTATTTATTTATTTTTGGAGAGAGGGGAAGGGAGAGAGGAAGAGAGGGAGAGAAATATCGATATAAGGGAATCAATTGGTTGCCTTCCATACACAACCTGACTGGGGACCAAACACATAACCCAGTCTTGTGCCCCGATGGGGAATTGAACTGGCAACCTTTTGCTTTGCTGGATGACGCCCAACCAAATGAGCCACACTGGTCAGGGCAAGCCTCATTTCTTAACAGAATGAAGAATTTCCAAGCCAAGTGGTTTGGGTGAGTCATCCTATCCCCAGCTCCAGAGAGGACTTTGATTAGATCGAGCCAATCGGCTTATCTTATTACCCAGACTTTGGTGACTGGTTCTGGGATTGGCACTTGACCCAGTTTGGATCCAAGGGGAGACATTTGCTGAGGACCTCTGAGTTAGAATGCTTTTCAGTCTTTCACGGAAGCTTCTGGAACTTCCGTGCGCTTCCGTGATGCTCTCTTTCACCTCAGGTAGTGCGGCCTAAGAAGGTGGGATGGGAAGAAGTCTAGCAGTCGTTGTTACTGACAGGAGGAAGGGCGCTAACTGAGACTAAAGCATCCAGAGCAGAGCGGAGGGCATGGGGGAGACGCACATCAGAGCCCGGACGCCATCACCAAGCACTGGGGTCAAAGCGCGCTGAGGCTCATGCCCCCTCTAGACTGTTCAGTTAAATGAGCCAATCAATCTATGCCCAGGTAGTTGCATTATCCATTGCTGACGACCCAAAGCATCCCAAATAATACAATGATTTAAAAGAATGGCATAATGTCCTATTACATGAATGTGTTAAAAGCATTTTCATGCCTACTATTCAATTTAATATTTAAGCAGTCTTGTGAAGTAAACGAGTATCTATTTGGCAAGTGGATGAACTAAGGCCCAGAAGGGACAACTGTTGCAGTCACAGTTGGTAAGTGGCAAAACCAGGCTTCCTGACTTTTTGAGCAAAGCTTTAAATAATCAGTTACACCTTAAGACACAGCGGTTATATACAGACCAGTGAACAAAATAATTCTCGAGGGTGGGACCACATTAGTAGGCTACCAATTAGGGTGCACATGTGGCTGTTGGGTGAACCAGCTGTACCTTGGACTTGAAACTCAGGGGAGAAGGCATGGAGAATTCAGAGGTGAGAGCAGCAGTTCTCAAACTGTGGTCTGGGAGCCTCTGGGGGTTCCCGAGATCTTTTCAAGAGGTTTGTGAGGCTGACTCTATTTTCACAATAATGTTAAAATATTTGCTCTTCCATTCTCGTCCCCTCGTAAGTGTAGGGGGAGTATCCTAGAGCCTGCGTGACACGTAACAAACTGGGTGCAGAAATGAATACGGGAACCCAGCTGTCTTCTACTAACCCAGTCGTTAAAGAGATTTCCAGGATGCCCAACAATGTCATTCTTTCTACTAATTTTTTTGTTTGGAAAATCAGTTATTTAAAAAATGTATTATTTTTGTTATGTGATGTTTTTATCATTTTTGAAATTAATAAATAAATAATTTAAGATTTTTCAGCTTTAATTTTGAATGCACTAGGTATGGGCAGATATAACCTACACAGACAAATGCTGTTTGGGTCCTCAATATTTTTAAGAGTAAAAAAGTGTTCTGAAGACATAAAGTTTGAGAATGGTTGAATAAAGGAAAAATATGATTTTCAATTAAACTTCTCTCAGAAAACTTACTCAGGCAAGTCTGGTTTCCTTTTGGCTTCTGACACCTGGACCCCAGGCACACAATGCAGTGTGAACTGGACGTTCGGCCTGATGAGTAGCACAAACAGCATGATGGCCGCTGAAAGAGACCAGGGAGGACTTTTCTCCTACAGGTCTCAGAGAGAACACGGCCTTGCTGCCACTTTGATTTTGAACTTGTAGCCCTCAGAGCTAGAAATTTATTGTGAAATTTTCTGTTGCTCTAAGCCACCCACTTTGTGGTTCTCTGTCACAAAAGCTCCAGGAAACTAACGCAGCAGGTATGACACGGACCCTGGGGTGGTGCTCCGGGGCTGCTGTTTCATCAGACCCCGGCCTGAGCCCTGAACACAGCAGCGCACAGCCGGCTGGCTGGGAACACTGCTGGCCCCAGCCCTGGGTTTGACAGCGCTTCTGTTTACCAGCTGAGAGCAAGGAGCCCGCAGGCTTCCCTCCTCGTGTTTGTTGCTCGCCTCAGCAACAAACAAGAGAACTTGGAGGCTAATAACCTTTTATAAACAAACAGAGCCCCTTCCTTTTCACTTCTCCAGTGAGTGTCTCTGGGCGGGGCTGTTCCCTTGTGGGGGCTGCCGGCTATGGAATGTGACCTCTCTGCAGGAAGAGCCCAGAGCGAGCTGTGCCAGCAGAGCTGGCAGGTACCAAGCTTCCCCAGTGCAGACAGCTCTCCCTCAAAACTGCCTGTGGAGGCCTCCTGGGTGCTCACTGCCCCCGGGCAGGGCTCGAGCCTCTGACTCTGTGAGTCACCTCTGCACCATCAGGGTAAGACCCTTCGATTTTGTGCCCATCACAGGCTATTGAGGGGTTGGGGGACACAAACTGATTTCATCCCCGCACTGACTCTGAGATGGGCAGGGCACCCCCACTGTACCAATGAGAAAACTGAGGCCCAGGTGGGTGAAACGAGTTTTCCCGGGGCACAGAATCAATTCACGGCGGAGCCGAGACTGTCCTGAAGAAGGAGCTGCGCTTGGGAAGAACTGGAGGTTGCCCTGAGAAAAGTCAGGAGCCAGGCGACGGGTGGCCGGCGGGCAGGGGAAGGGGCAGTGCCTAGAGCAAGTGCTGAGAAATGGGAGACTCGGGGGCCAACGGTCTGGCTTCAGAGTCAGGACCAGGTTTGAACTAGGTTCTGCCAAACACTAGCTGTTGACTGGGAAAGCTGCTCTCTGTGCCTCGGTCTGTTTAACAAACGAAGAAAATAATTGAACCTACTTCGTTAGGCTGTTCTGGCCACTAGATGACAGGATACACATATTGATCTTGGCACCCGGCTAAGTCACAGGTATGACCGTGGTGGTGGTGGTTATGTACAGCCTGCAGTCACTCTTGGCCGCTGCCTCGAGCCGACCTGGTGAACGCTGCTCCCTCTGTGGTAGGTAGGCTCAGTTTCGGAAAGACGACCACACTGATGAAGGGCTGTGGGCGGTGCCAGGTCAGGAAAGGCCCTGGGCAGCTCGTGGCAGCTGGAGAGTGATGGGGGATCCGAGCCCCCAGAGACTATTTCTGCAGCTTATTCTAAGGGCCTGTGAACAAAACAAAACAAAACAAAACGTGGTAAGAAGTTTCCCAAATGCTCTCAAGTGCTGCCAAGGCTGCATCTGTTTTCTGAGCCACAGCGAGACTCATCATCCCCTCCTTCAGAGGCAAGGCCCTGGGACCCTCTGGGGATAAGGATCCGTCCTGTGCAACGAAGCCATTGCTTGTTTTCCCAGGGAGGCTCCTCCTGGCTCCCACCTCTGTGCCCCTCCAGCTGCATTGTGCCAAGCTGTGAAGGAACAGGGTTGAGTTGAAATGCAGGGCCCGGGGCTGGGGTGGGGGGGGTTGGCTCTGCTGAAGGTGCACATGAACCCTAAAACCCCTCAGATATTGAATAAGTGACCCTTCTTGCTTCAGTCTTCCATGGTCTATACCCTACGAGACAAAGTAAAATTTCTTAGCCTGGTGTTCAAGAACAGGTCTGGCCTCCGTCCTGCTCTGTGGCTTGACCCCTTACTGGGCCCAGACCCAGGACTGGCAGTCCCCAGACGCACCGTGTCTCGGCTGGTGCCCATCGGGGACCCTGGTCTAATGGACACAAGGGAGGTGCATGGAATATACCTATTGAATCAAATCACACTTTATTTTCTCCTCTTGTCCTCTTTAAAAAACACAACAAAAAATAAAAATAGACAAGCCTAGCTATGGAGACTCTGCCTTAAACAACGGGGAGGCTTGAATAAATTCCTGAAGCTGCCGTCTCCAAGTCAGGGTTACAGCAGGCTGGTCCCGGCGTTAAAAAGAGCGAACAGGAGCTACTGTCCCTCCTTTTGTCTGTGGGGGGGGAAGAGCCCTAGAATGAAATATCCTGCTTACTGCCAGGCTTCATCACCCCCTGCCCCCCGACTACTCACTGAAGTAGGGTGGGGAAGAAGTCTGGTGTGCCAGAGAATATGGAGGTAAGCTGACATTTTGCAAGAGGGCATTTGACTTTTCTCTGTCAAATTCATGCTGCCCCTGATTTGGTGGCTAAAACCATTTTGGATGTCGGATTCTTGGGTTAAGAAAGACCCATTAGCTCCAGTGGCCTGATGGTGTTGGCTGTCGTGCGGTCCACAAGAGTTCCGAGCTGGGGGCACGTGGCACTCCCCCCAGGGGTATCTGGCCATGTGCAATGTCTGGAGAAGACTTGGGGTGCTGTTCCCCAGGCTATCTCATGACAGCTTAATCGGAGCTTCCGCAGAGAAGTCTTTCCTGTCCGACTCATAGTGGCCACCCTGATAATCAATCATTCAGTACCTCCATAGCACTCGACAGTATCTGAAGTGGTCAGACGCACTGGCGTACTTGTCTGTCCCTCCCTAGAGAGTCAGCACCATGACGGCAGGACTCCACCCGTCTCTCGACCCCCGACATCCCAGTGCCACAGGCAACAGTGGCAGTGGGAAGCCTGCATCCTCGGTAGACGAAGGAAAGACTAGGGCCCAAGTTCCTTTCTGCTCATCCTCATCTTCTTCATCCCTTGGCCTATGTAACTCCTTGGTTTTTTGGACTCCTTCTGGCACCTTGTAGGTTGGGTAGACTTTTATTGTACTCTACCATGCATTTGGGTTCTGGAGGCGCTGTGCTAACCTCCCCTGCCCAGCTGGAGACTCCTTGAGGACAAGGACTGGGCTTCACTCCGACTGCAGTTCCTGGGCCACAGCTCCCACTGTGCAGAGCGCTGCCCGGGTATCTGCTGCTGCCGGCTGCACTGGGTTCCACTATGACTGCCAACCCCAGTACGCACAGGAAGCTTTCTTCTCCTCAGGTATTTTAAAAATAGAGACAGTCTTTAGCAAACTCTTTTTCAAACCTAGTGAATTCTCAAGCAGACAAGTGATTGTTAAGGGAAGAAATTGTTGAGTCAGGCTATTGTTTGAGCTCCTGTAAGTGTATATTCTCAGCAGAATCAGAGAAATTATGAAAGAATAAGTAGAGAGCTGAGAAAGTTGCAAAATTCCATGCTATCAATGAAATGTCGTTTCTGATGTTCGCTCAATTGCACTTCTAAGCTAAGCTCGAACAATGTTCTGAGGCTCTCTTTTACTAGAATAATTTCACCTAAGAATAGCAAGCATTCAATTTAAGAGGGTAAGAGCTGGAAGGGACCTTAAAAATAGTCCAGCTCAACTCTCCTTAACAAGGGGCGAGGCGCTCAGGAGGAGCTGTATTCAACACCACACCCACAGGGGTAGATGCAGGCTACCCAGGCAGGCCCCCTGACCCTTGGGCAGTGCTGTTTTCATCTCAGGGTTAGTCCGTTTGTCCCAGCAGCCGTTCTCATGTCGTCACGTAACATGTTTCTTCTCCCAAGATGCGGGTGTCAATTCTTCACGCACCCTGGCTGGTGGCACGGGGCCTTCATGTCCTGATTCGAAGGGCATCGGGAATTCTCCCCCTTCCTCTCCCCAGCCCAGTACCCGCTGCTGGCCAGTCACTGCTGCCAGCAGCTGCACTTTATATCTGGACATAATCTGTCTTTAGACCAAAGGTCACAACTTCCAAAGCCTAGGGGGCTGAGCAGGTAATAAAGACGGTGAGCTGGCACAGCGGGGACAGTGGGGTTCTGGAGAGCCCAGGCCATGCCCAAGGGCCTAAAGGAGCAGCGGTGGCCGGCTCCAGCCAGAGGGGCCATATATTCTGTGTTTTCAAGACAAAACAGAACATTTTTTAAAATCTGAGCTCTTCTGAATTTTAAATATTGGCAACAACAGCAACACCAACAAAAGTCAAAGTACTATCTGACCCCCAAACAAAAGAAAAGAAAAGAAAAGAAAAGAAAACAAACACTTCTGTCTCTCCAAGCTGGATTCGATATCTTACAAAGGAGTAAAAAGCCATCTGCAGATCTTTCCAGTGGACAGGGGATCAGGGAGATCGAAGAAATAAAATGTTTCCTCAGGGAACTTCGTGGACAGCAGTTTGGGTGGCAAGTGCAGGGCCAGGAACAGGTGAGGTGAGGGAGGTGCCTAGGGAGCCACATTTAAAGAGGCACTTACTCTCAGGGCTGACCCTGAACCTGTATGACCTGGAGAGGGAGCACTTCCTTAAATTTTGCTCCCTAGGTGCCTCACTCCCTCACCTGGGCTGTGCGAGGGAGGGAGGAGGACCAGCCATGAGTCGGGAGCCGTGTCTATAGGTCAGACTGAGCGGAGAAGACCCCAGGGAGTGGACAAGATGTGTGAAGGCCACGAAAGGCCAGCTTTACAGACAGTATGACTTGACTCTGACATGGAAGGAGCTGGGCAAAGGGTGTCCCGTGCTTATCGCACCTCTGTTTGTTTCCCTTATATCACCACACCTTCTGGAAGCCTTGACTGACTCTTGCCCCAAGTGATCTTGGTGGAAAGTGTGAGAAAACAAGGAGCCGCAGTTTTTACTTCCAAACCAAGCAAGAAAAGCACCTGTGGGCACCATGCTAGGGTCGACAGCCTCAGTCCAGCCCCTGAGCTGGTGGGTGGGACAGGGGCTGCCGCCAGCCCAGGGGCCCCTGGAGCTTGCATAAGCCTCTGCCTTCTGAGAGCTTCCGCAGGGGCGGGGCAGACTCCTTCTGGGTAATTCTGAGGACAGGGAGGCTGGGCCTCTGTACAATGCAGCCTCCCTGCCTCCTGAGTGGCACTTGGCAGGAATCTGGAGGAGCCAGACTCCAAGCAGCTCTTCCCACTGCCTCCTTGGCTCTCCAGCCAAATGCCTGCGGTTTGGGGCCAACGCTAGGGACAGCTGAGTTTGTTCTGGTGTTCAAACCAGGGGCGAAGGACGTGGTTTTAACATAAAATAAATTTTTGGAGAGAGAGAGAGAGAGGAGAGGCTTCCACTGGGAGCCCTGAAGGCCCTAACCCCGCTGCTCTCTCACAGTGTCAGGAATCAGAGTTTGACAGGAGCCAGCAGCCAGCCAGCCGCCCTAGGGAGAGGAGCAAGCCGCGTCACGGAGTGGGACCAATTATCCCCGAGGTGCTGGGGGTGGCCCACAGAGCCTCTGCATGGGACCCCCTTGTTTATCGGGACCTTGGGTGCTAGGTACTTGCTGATTCTAATACCTGCAGCACATACTCGGGCAGGTGCCTGGGCCTCCGAACCCTGTGGGCTGCTTGGGGCGGGGGTGGGGGGACTCTGGGGGACAGGAGACATGCGACAGCTGTCTGCACGCGCAGGATGTTGGAGAAGCTGTCAACTGGAAATGAGAAAAAACAGACTTCTCTGGGACCCCAGCCTCTATAATTAGGACTGGAGGTAGAGCTAAAGGAGACACATTTTTCTGTTAATACAAGCAAAACAACAACAAACCCAACTGTTTTTTTTTTCACAGTCAGAGCTGTCTGCCAATTGTGCCGGTGTCGTGACCTCCTCAGAGAAGGCTTCCATGAACTCCTCCTTCCCCACTTCCCCAGCTAAATCTGATGTCCCCCCGCCACCCCATCACTCTGTGCCATCAGTCTGTTTATTTCCTCTAAGTTCCTCATCAAAGTCAATAAACATTGTGCTTACTGCTGCTCACTTGTTCGTTTCCTACTAACTAGTCTGAGCAACACCCTTCGTGAGGGCAGAGGCCTCTGTGTCTGGTTCATCCTTGCTTCTTCAGTGCCTAGTGTGGGGCCTGGAACATAGTACGAACTCAATAAACAGCTGGTGATGGAATGAATGAAGAGCCAGTGAATACTTCAGGAGAAAATAAGTTCCCCACCACTGAAAAGATTTAAGCAGAGGTTGAGTGGCCAATGGTCAGGGACATGAGAAAGCCCTCCCTCCTCCTCCTCCCGGCATTGGGTAGTTATGCCAGCTGCTGTGACAAACAGACCCAAACTCTATAATGGTTCACTCATCAAAGAGAGTTATTTTTTTAGCTATGTAGTCTTAGTTGGCTGCGTTTGATGGGCAGGCAGCTCTTCACTAGGAAGTTCAGGAACTCAGGCCCCTTTCATCCGGTGGCTCCATCATCTTCAAATGTGGCTTTTTAGGTCACCGTGCCCAATGGCATCAAGCAGTTAGAAGGAAAGAGGTGACACTAGGCCATGTCTGGAAGAGGGACTCTTGCCTTCTGCTCATACTCCACTGACTGGCACCCACATACAGCACGCAGGGTTCGGGTGATGATGGCCCAGGGAGCAAGGGGACGAGTCTGGTTGTAATCCGCCAGCTGTGCCGTGCCTGGGTTGGGCAGGAGCTGGGAGCAGGTGGCTTCTGGGAGCCTCTCCAGTCCCCAGCATCTGTGTCTGAGGGATTGTGTTTCCCTTTTGCAACAGCTTAGCATCTAGAGAGAAGTTAGGCACTTGTTATCTCTTTTCTAGCTTTGTAATTCTTTCTTTTGCTCGAGAATTTCTTCAGGGTTTCTGGTATGTCATTGTGGACAGTGTGAATCTTCACTTAGGCAGCCACAAAAATGCCCAAGTCAGAGGAGACCTGTCTAGGAACCCCAGCTTTATCGCTCCCCAGACACATGGCTTCGGGGAAGTGACCCAACCTCTCTGTGTCTACTTCCCTCTCTGGAAAATAAGGACGACAACAACAATTACCTACTTTGTAACAAGGCTTACAAGAGCAGAGAGATAGGTACCATTTATGGTGCATTGCTCTAGGCCACAGGTGCAAACACAAGGCCCGTGGGCCAAATCTGACCCTCCACCTTGTTTTATCCGGCCCGGCACCTTGTTTCTATCTGGTGGCAGCACCGAGCTCCTTGCCCCTAGTTAAGGAGTAGATACATTTACACAGTCCTAACAGTACATTCGATCCTTTGAAGGTATCTGTGAGGCTGATGCGGCCCCCGGCGAAAATGAGTTTGACACCCCTGCTCTAGGCTGTTGTCCTAAGCACCTTATTTTTATCATCTTTTTAAAGTTTCCAAGGCAACTCTATGAAGTAGATAGTATTATTAGCCCTAGTTTTACAGAGGGGAACAGAGACCCACTGAGAACAAAGCAGCTTACCTAAAGTCATGCGCCTGATAGACCGGAATGAAGTCACCCAATTCCAAAGGCCACAAGGCAGGTAATTGATGATAACAATATACCACAGGATGACTTTTGTTGTTATTGTTGGCTCTCCAGGCTAAGCCAGTCCCAGGCTTACTTATAGTATTAGTTACGATTTGCTAAAGATTTCAGTCTATAAAGTAACTTTACGGCTCTTAGCTTTATAGGTCTTCGCCATAACTCTGAGGTACTTTCACTACAGTGTCCCTTCTATAGGGGATAAAATGAGCCTGGGACGGCATGAATCAGTACTTCAAGGACACACAGGCAGAAAAAGCAGAGATGGCTCTCACGCTCTGACTTTCCACAAGGCCTTTGGATGGTTAAATTCAAGTTAATATTTGTTAAGCACTTAGAATGGTGCCTGGCACATAGTAGGCATGATGTAAGTGTTTATTAAATAAGGTAACTGAATAAATATCATGCCCCACTGACCTCTTCTACAAATATTTCTGTAGCACCTGCTACCACCTGGGAAGTTAGGGGGGGTGGTAGCCATGAGCCTGGGTCTGCAGTCCACTCCCCAGACCCCCTCGTGCCCAGTATGCTCAGGCTGCCTCTTGGCTGGGCTGGTCTGTTCACCTTCTCCCTCAGTCTGGTCTGTTGTTTCTAGAAGCTCCTCCCTACAAATGAAAAAAAAAATGGCTTCTTGCCCTGGCTGGTGTAGCTCAGTGGACTGAGCACTGACCTGTGAACCAAAGGGTCGCCGGTTCGATTTCCAGTCAGGGCTCATGCCTGGGTTGTGGGCCAGGTCCTTAGTGGGGGGCATGTGAGAGGCGACCACATATTGATGATTCTCTCCCTCTCTTTCTCCCTCCCTTCCCCCTCTCTAAAAATAAGTAAATAAAATCTTTTTAAAAATGGCTTCTCCTTGCTCCTGCGTTCAGGCCCCTGCTCGCTGCCATGGATAACGGTGTTACTGACTGACAGCGACCTGCCTGGTGGCGGTGCCCGCTGTAGAACTAGGGACATTCTGTGGGGCTTCGGCCAACCGAGGGAAAGAACTAGCGGCAGAATTTCAGACCAACGGGGGACATCTTCGGCCGGGGGCCTGAAACCACAGGAAGTTGCGAGGCGGGGCCACGGCTGCCCAGGGCTTCTCACGAAGCCCACCCTGACCTGAACGTTGTCGATGTTCTTCTCTCTCTCGTAAGAGCTCTTTTCCAGCTGCTTCAGAAGATTCCTAACATTCCTTGTCAAATGGGGCCCCAAATGATTCCCAACTTGTGCTTTTAGTGGACCAGACCCAGAAATCCCCACGCAGTGAGGAAGCAAAACTGAGAGAGTGCACACACGTACTGAACAAGTTCACTGCACCCCCACCGGAGTCAGGTGCTGCTGTGGGCGCCCAGTTGGTGAGACGGGCAAGCCGGCCAGGGCCTCCCGAGGGTCCCCGAGGCCTGTAAAAGGTGGTTTCGCCTTTAAAATCTAAAGTGGTGGCCACACCAGGTGATCCCCTAAAGTTTTGGGGGCTTCAAGGTCAAGGATGACATGACGTGACAACCTATTGTTTTGGTAGTTCAGAGAACTCCTTCCTTCTACAGGTAAGGGCATCATGAAAACGGTGAGTGTCTGCACTTCCAGTCATATATCCCGATAACCCCTGTCTTCTTCTACAGCAATAAAACGCCTGACCTGTATGATTTACAGCTGGGCGTTTGGCTACAGAGAATAAAGACTATATTTTCCATCTTCGTTTGCAGCTTAGAATGGCCTTGTGCCTAAATTCTAACCAAGCAGCGGGGAACAGAAGCGTGTGCAACTTCTGATGGTGCTCTTAAAGGGAAAGAACGCACTCCCTCCCTCTCTCCTCTTCTTACTGGACAGAGTGAGGACGTGGTGAGGAGTGGTCACCGCCCTGGGGATAAAGGCAACGCCCCTCCCCTGGGGAGAGTGGGTCAAGGAGACAGAAGACCACACATAAATAGCCTTTTTGTTTGTTTAAGCTACCTTAAATAACCCAGTCTACTTAGTTACCCCAAATCGCTATCTAAAATAAAACCCTACACACAGATATGCCAGGTACTTGGCTTCTTTCTTCCTCCTCTTCTCAAGTCAACTCTATTTACTAGTATTCTTCACATTTAACCCTCGGAAGCATTTGCAGCTACATTTTGTCTGGAAAGATAGTGTCTATCCATAGATTCCTTACAATTAAATTTATCACTACCATGGAAATAAGAAGTTCTAATGCCACAGTGAACGACCAGTGAACGGGCCCGTGCTCCTGGAGAAGTCTGCCAGAGCCGGTCAGAGCGTGTAAGCGCCGGGAGGGAGCCCGGTGGCCGTCTTCGACAGAGGTCTATCGATCACCTGCTGGGGCCCAGGGCTGCGCGCACGGAAGGACTAAAAAGGAAAATGCGTACCATGTAGTCCCTGACCTCAGGGAGCCCCCACCCAAGTAGGATATTAAAGGCTACTAAAATACAAAGTTTCCCCCAAAAGTACTGTCTTAGGACGGGGGACATTCATTGACTTGTCCTAGGGACTAAATTAGGGAGGGGAAAACCTAGTGGTACTTCACATGAGTGATCTCATTTCAGTTTTGTAACATCCTATGAAACACACACTTCGCTATCTCCATTTAACAGATGAAGAAACCAAGACTCAGAGAGGTTATATAATCTCTCCTACTAAAAACAAAACAAAACAAAACAAAACTCTAGTAAACTGATTCCATGATTGTTTTGAAAGTCAGATCTAGACAGAAGCAGGACGAGCCTTTCCACTGTACCCATCTGTAAAATGGGTTAACAGATATTAACAAGCAAGGAACAAAGGAGACAAAATGAAAACTTCTATGAGAAATAAGTACAGACTTTTTTGTTAGAATGCCATAAAAATGTTGCAATTCATACTCTAGTCTGATATCTAAGCTCTCTCCTCTTTCCGTGACAACTTGCCTAAGTCAGACTGGCTTCTAAAGGATGCTGTGAGCGCACTAAACAGCATCCCACTTCACACAACAGCACACCACTCAGTCTATGCGCAGATCGTTTTCCCAATAATGTTACAGTGACAAAAATCAACAAGTTTCTTGTCGGAACATCTTGGTCATTAAAAATACATTAATAGCTCATTATTCAAGATACTGTACTAATCCTGCTCATTTCCTATTGAAACTTATGAAATACTAAAAGCCTAATCAACCAGAAGTAGTGTTCAGTGGCCATAAAAAGAATGCTCCATTAAAGAAAAAAGAATTATGATCAAAATGGTAATTGTAATATATTGTATTTATCTGGCACTGAGCTCCTCTAATGGTTGAATGGCTTTGTAATTTATACAGAAAAGGATTGAGCATGCAGGGCGTTCAGAAGTAAAATTAAAGGGGTGGGGGCGGGTGTGTACGTGGAGGGAAGCGGTAAGGTCTTAAGGGCTTTTCAGAATTCTTCAGAGGAGAGAGACATCTACAAGTCGCTCTGTAATGGATTCTCCTTTCCCCCACTATTTTGATGTCTACATACCTAAATGATCAGAACCAACTCTGAGACGCCTTACAACCAGAATTCCTCACTTACTACGTACTAGCCCTGTGTCTTTGGACATTCTTAATGCTTTATTTGACCTCCAAGGTTGATGATCAAATTGTAAGTGTTTTTCTCTGAGTCTCGGTAAAATCATCATGAAATAATGTCATACCAGGGAAGGGTGCTGAGACTTAAGACTAATGTATGTGAAACATAGGCACATTGTAGGCACTCAATAAATGATGGTATTACTGGTCTTATTTCTATTAGATGAGGCTTTTTAAGGGCAGGGGTTGTATTTTGTTCAACTCTGTAATTGTAGTACGAGCGCTGTGCTTGGCATATGGTAGATATTCAGGAGATGTCTGTGGTACCAAAGTGGAGTCCGAATCTGAAGCAATGTCTGATACTTCAGACTCCTCGAAGCATCACAGCACCTGGTTCTCTGTGGGTGCCAAACAAATGTTTGCTTTTGACTAATCAAGAAGAATGTACTGATGATTATTGATTAGACACTGAGCTCTGTCTTTACCCTCAAGAAGCTTAAAATTGATTTGGAAAATCAAGGTTTATACACATGAAAAAATAAGAAAACACCACTTATGATGAATCACCATTTTTCTTCCCTGCCTAACAACCATTTCCTCTTTTTCTGGCAGGAAACCTGATTTTCCTCGGAATTGTTGCTCCGCACTCCATGTTCTTAGGAGCATTTAGCACTCTCTAAGAAAAAATATACTATTCAAGAATCCAACATTATAGCTACTTCTGCCTTGTGGTATTGAAGCAGTTCAGGAAGTCACGTGACCCAGCCCTGACCAACTGGAGCATCACATTCCATTGATTTTTCAGAGATGGACAGAAGGTCATCAGAAAATGCTCTTTCTGATCTAAACTATTAACAAAAGTTATAGAGTACTCTGTAAGCTCAAAGGATAGATTATCAGCAGAACATGCCAGGACACAAGAACAGGCTGTGGCATGTTTAAGGACTTCAACTACTTGAGATGCCCCAGTTCCCAATGGAAGAGGCACTTGGGTCGGTGGTAACAGAACTGGGCCCTTCAGCCATGAGGTCCTGACAGACCTCAGGAGGCCCCCAGTGAGGCGTTATACTATAACACCATGGTTACCAAACTAACTTTATCAAGTCTTGTCCATTTCTTAGTTCACCAGTAACAGCAGCATGCTGCATTGTCCGCAAGTTATGTGCTAATAACAACCAAACATCCCTATGCTTGTGCCACAGCCGTGTAATGATGACCATGACCTCTAGGGTCCAGGAGGAGGTGAGCACAGCAGGCTGACAGCAGGCACGCACCCAGGCAGAGCCAATGGGACAGACTCCTACATGGGAACTGTGTGGGACTGCTGGGAAAGAGAAGCTGCTTCCTGATAATGCTGGTAAAAGGACAAGTCCGACACGGAGCTGCTGACAGCCACCCTGCCCCCTCGAGGTGGAGACCCCGAGACAGGAACCCACCGGAGGAGAGGTGGAGAGAATCACGCTGAGTGCTGATGCTGTCACTCGAGTCTCAGGATCCAGTCCTGCCAGAAGTGAGATTTACCGCTGGACTTTTCAGTTTTCCAGCGAACAAACTGTCCCTTTTATTTTTACTTAGGACAATTTAAATTGTAAATTGTCACTTGCAAGCTACAACACAAACAAGTGAATGACTCAGATTACAAACGCCGTGGTTTCAGAGAATGGAGCAGAAGTTATTTCTAGAATAACTGGGTTAATTTCTTGAAGCACATGGAATAGATACTGGTCTTGGAAAACTAGAGAATTTGGGGATTAGTATACAAGGGGGCAGATTCTGTGTGCTGGACAAATTTATAAAAACCAACTGCAAGAGGGTAAGTGAAGAAAAGGAATATGGGGACAGTCTAGTGTGACAGAAAGGGCACCAGACAGAAGGTCAGGGTTCTAGTCATTACTCTGCCACCAACCAGTCATGTGGCCTTGGGAAGACCAGTGTTTTCTTTTGGGGACTCAGTTTCCCCTTATGTCAATGCACAGGATTGGACTTGCTGATCTCTACGATCCTTTCCAACTCTACCTTCTACGGGTCTATGAAATCTTAAAAGGCTGATCACTGTCCTGTAGATTTAAACATCGCTGCGGAGTAACTCATATACTCGTAGAATACAGATTCTTTTTGGTCTTTTGTCTTCCCTGCCACCCCTCTCTTTTTATCCACTTGACAAAGCATAATCTGTTTCCCTCATGTTCTGAATGAAATGGAAATGGACAAGCTACATTCACTGAAAAGCCACGACTTTTAAGCTTTGAAAGCACTTGATTGTGCCCAGAGAAAGCTTGTCTCTGAGTGAGCGTGATGAAAGCAGCGGGCAGGCGCTGCCTGGTTAATTGCGCTTCTGCAGAGATTAAAGCGGGAGGGAGGAACGTGAAGGAGCTTTGTTCTTTCTGAGCCACTTCCTCAGCCCTCTTCCCTTTCTGTGGAAAAGGCTTGGGCACCCAGGTCTAAATTAAGATCCAAGCTAGGTTGTATGCAAATCACATACTGAACTAGAGGTGTAACTCTGCAGTTTGTAGCATTTGCTAAAGTAGCATCACGTGGCCCCCCAAAGAAACATTTTCCTTTCTTTTTCATTTTTTAAGTGGAATTTATTGAGGGTGACATTGGTTAATAAAATTATATAGGTTGCAGGTATATGATTGTGTAATATATCATCTGTAAACTGTATTGTGTGTTCAGCACCCTAAATCAAGTCCCGTTCCATCACCATTTATCTCCCTTTTACCCTCTTCCACCTCCCCCACCCTCCCTTTCCCTCTAGTAATCAATCACCATGCTGTTGTCTGTGTCTATGAGTTTTTTTTTCCTGCTTAATCCTTTCACCTTTTCCACCCAGCTCCACAAGCCCCCTCCAAAAGGAAACCTTTGCATGTTCACAATCCAGTGAAGCCGAACGCCAGCTCTCACCTGGATTCACATTCTTGGTTGGAATGTGTTCTAGGCTAAAACCATGGCAGAAAGACTTGCAAAACCAATGAGAACTCTTCAGACTAGATTTGAATGAGGGAATTACAGAGGCATATATTCCCAAATTTCAAGTCCTCAAGTCACTAACACTATTACGCAAATGTATTTGTTTATTTACTGCCTGCCACCACCCTGAAGGCAGGGACTTTATCTTGTTTATCACTGAATACCTGAGCCTGGCAGAAAATAATTGATCAATAAATGTTCACTGAAGGAGTGAATGATCACATGTTAAGTAATAGGGGTTTTAAGTGCATTCTTTTAGGTAACCAGAAACATGAATAGATGTGTCTCAAGAGTTCTGTGATCGAATGAGCAAACCACAGACACCACACTGCTGATATAATGCAAGCCCCAGACGAAGACACCTGATATTGTATGCACCTTTGTTGCAGATAGTTGTGCACTATTTGTCTAGCTTTTGGAAATATTGAAAACAGTTCATGATCCAAGGGGTCCAGAGAACAGTTCGGGCATCTTGATTACATTTTGCATGCAATGTGTAGAAAAAGGTCAGTGTGCTTAGCAGATGCCCAAGACAACCGTTCAGAGAAGCTCTGGCATTACTGGGATGATGCTTGGTGAAAGCATCACTTGCATCACCTGCTTGGCCAGGTGAGTCTCCACCGTCCATGACTGCTGGCCAATCTCAACATTTTTGAGAAAGGGACAGAAGTACTGCATTCAAGACATTTTGGGGGTCCTTGGGGAAGGAGAAGAAGAGTTGAGAGAGCTTGACTCTTCTTGAGAAGAGCTGACTGAGTGTGGTGAGGGGGAGGCTGAACTTTGTGCTGTGGGTCCTCCCGTGACCTCTCAAATTGTTTTAAAGTCATTAACCCCATGGACTCCTAGCTGTAATTCTGTTATTTATTTATTTTTAGTTTTTGAATGCATGGGACCTGAGTTTCTGATCTGGGAACGTTGGTACGGGGTGGACAGGGAAAGCACCTGCAGACGTGAGGTCCAAGACCCCCATGATAAGGCATTTGGAGAATCTGGACAAGCTACATTCACTGAAAAGCCCTTACTTGAGAATCTGGAGAAATGATGGTCTCCCACAGGCTGTGGATAGGGGGATGCTTGAGTCACGGTTATTTAGATACCTGAGGGATGGGCAGCATCAGTGGGCACTGGGGCTACATGCAGATGAGGAAGCTAAGGGAACGAGACATTGGCTAAAACAAATAAAAACAAACAGAACACAACACAACAAACTGACTCTGGTTTCAGAACCAAACTTCCTGTAACTGGGCCTGAATCCCAGCTGTCACGCCAGTTCCAATGGCCCCAAGCCCGTCGAAAGCCCGCTGAGCCTTCATCTCTGCAGTCCCCACCCCAGCAGCTTGTCACGGAGGCGACAGGAGAGGGGCCCTGCCAGCTCTCACCACGGAACTGAACGAGCAGCTCACATTACTTTGAGCTGATGAGAGATGCCCAAAGCATCCAGACCAGAAAGTGCCGAAACGAGGATTAGAACCTGGCCCTTGTGCCACCACGGGGGCCGCCCTTCCCGACTCTGAGGCTGCACCCCGACTTTCTAGGTAACAACACAGAGGGATGCGCCAGCTCTGTGTTTTCTAAAGGCCCAGCTGTTACTTGATAGAAAACATCCTGCCTAAGTGGCTTTATAAAAGCCAGGACATCACGACTAAGTTAAATAATGGCAGTGAATTATGACTTCCTTTGTATTTATCAGGACAGTGCTATAAACGGCAAATTGTTGTGGTGGCCTTGGGGAGATGAAGAATTTAGTCGCTTGGGAATCCTGCTGCAGTTCCCCAGTAGGGCTCTCTTTGCTGAGGACAATCGCGTTCTCTCTCACCTGACGTCTAACATCGCATTCACAGTCTTGCTGAAGCTGTCTGCGGTGTTGACGGGCTGCTGGCTAGAGTTGCCTGAGCTCTGAGCCTCAGTGAGCCGGTGACACCGGGAAAGAGCCCGGCTGGGTGAGGAGCCTAGTCATATGTGTTTAAGAAAGCATTCAATTAAAAAATTATTAATTTGAGAGAGAAACATTGATTTGTTTTTGCACTTATTTGTGCATTCATTGGTTGTGTCTTGTATGTGCCTTGACTGGGAATTGAACCTGCAACCTTAGAGTATAAGATGAGCAACTGAGCCAGCCAGCCAGGGCTGAAAGGACTCAATTTTTTGTGTGGATCTAGGAGCATCATTTCTCATGTTGGGGAGTCAGTCAATAAAGGCAAAAGGTTTCAAGGTTTGGCTTAGATAAATTTTCAAGGCCCTTCTAGCTGTATTCTTACATTATTCTAATAACTGGAAGCCAATTTTAGAGCCAGTCAAAAGGGAAATCATTTCTTTGCTGACATTTGCTTTGCACGCTCTCTGCATAGGGCCTCCACGTCTGCCTGCTGACGGCACCACAGGCAGCTTTCCATTTGCCAAGTGCAATTCCAGGTAGCTGAACGCTCAGCTAACAACTTCCCATTGTCATCATTGTCTCATCACCCCGGATCCCTCTCCCGACCCTGTGCTCTCCTCCTGGGGTCTGCCTGGGCCTGTCAAAGGGATTCAGACTTCTGTGGAATTCACATTAGGTCTTCTGTGAAGTCGACAGGCTTCTCAGGGCCACAGTGAGGAAACTATTGGACTTTGTATGTGAAAAATTGTGGAGGTTCTAGATGATGTTATTTTTCTCTCGAGGAAACTTAATTTTCTTCCGCTGCCTATTCAACCAGTGATGGAGATGGGTCTAAACTGAGTTAGTGGGAGTTTGTCTATTTCCTGTTCATCCTTGTTCTTGGTCTTCATGGAAGCCTGGAGGGTTTAACAGGCCCCTCAGCCCTACGTCTATTAATGCCAATCTTTGTCTTTCCAGCTCTTGAAAATCAGTGTCTTAGCTTCTGAGCATCTGCTCTCTGCTTGTTTTCTTGGCCTCTGACTCCTACCTGGCTTAGGATGCAGCAGATTCCCTGGAGCAGAAAGTGGAGCAAAATCTCAGACTCACTTCATATGCTCTGTTGGTGACTGTCCCCCAAACGAGGCAGGCTCGATTCGCCGTGACTAGGTTAGCCCGAGTGCAGGAAGAATGACTGAGACTGTACTTCCCAGCCAGGGGAACAGTCCTGGCCAGTGAATTGGGTTTCATGAATTCTCAGGATTAGATGAGTTATGTTGGCCAAGAACCTGTCTCCTCTGGACCTGAGGTTTCCATTCAAAATATCAAGTCATTGTTTATTTGTTCGCTGAACACATGTCGAATGAATAAATTACAGAGTACTTACTATGTGCCAGGCCCTGGGCTATGTGGTTTGTATCAATGTTTTAATTTAATTCTCTCAGTAGCCCCACAAAGTTCCACAGGTGGGAAGCCCGAGCCTTAGAGAGAGGTTCAGTCACTTGTCTGAGGTCACACAGTAAGTGGCAGGGTTAACACACGGTCTTGTCCTTCCTTGCCTCTGGTTCTAAACCACTCTCTAGGCTGACTTCCCTGTGCCCTAGCTTTAATATTCCAGCACTTCAAGCATCCCTATCGACACATTCACGTTTCTGCCACAGCATCTGGCAATTTATGGATGAGGCTGGACCCTAATACAGCACAGTTATGTGACATGAGGGAGCCCCGAAACTGGCTGCTACATCAGGGCCTTCTCAGCTTCCCAGTCTTGCCCAGGAAGCCCATTAGTCACGAAAGGGGCAATTACAACAGCAATCGGAGGCATCTGATCCGAGATTCCTTCCCGATAAATGTTTTGACGTGCCTCTTATTTGAGTTCTCATCTGTATTTACATCTTCGTCTTTCTGAAACAGATTTTGGACGGGGATGGGAGACGTGGGTGTAGAGATGGAAGCTTCTCTTTTCCAGACGATTAGTGTGGATTGTGTACTGCAGGCTGATTTTACTCTTAGGTACTTCCAGGGGGCCCCTTTCTGTTGCCTCTAATAACATTAATTATGATTTCAGCTGCCGGTATCGGGCTGCCCCTGGAACGATGAGAAACTGCGCAGTGATTCTGAAGCAGCAAGCGTGTCTGTGTGATTTGAACATCAGAACCTGAAAGTTGTTTGAATAGGACTTAGCTGTGCGGGTGTGTGATTGTCCCTGTGCCTCCGCTCACCGTGGAAGAGGGGCAGGCACAAAAGACAGAGGGGAAGGGCTAACCGCTTGCGTGTGACGTACACTGCCTACACTAGCTCAGGTCTGCAGAGGGAAGGGAAACCGGTCTGGCATTTGCAGCTGTCATGGCCGTCTCCTCCTCCTCTTCCTCCTCCTTCTGTTTTGGTATTTAAAATATATTTTAATGAAAACACTTCCTCACCATCTTCAAATAAGGATGATTTGCATTTTCTAATTGAAAATGGCTCTGGCATCAGGACTTGTTCTGGTCCACAGGGTTGAGATGCCACCCAGCCCACTACTGATGCCCCGGGGCTCTCGGGGAAGGTGTTATATGGCTTCTTCTACCACAAGTCCTTGCGCCAACTCGCCATCTAGGGGCTTGATCCTTAGCAATGTTCAACCACTTTCAGTTTTGCCTTCCCCAAAGGATTATTCTTGTGAATTTAAGAAGTCTGTGCCTTTTCTAATCCAAGTATCTTTATTGTACTCTTTTTTTCTGCCCAGTGTGGACATCTGTTTGCCCTTCATATTCTGGTAATAACATGTGGGTTAGGAGGGGCTGCGATCCTCACATTTTTCATGGTCTGCAGGTGAAAGTGGAAACGCTGTATCTGGAATTCATGACCTGGCCAATTTGTGATGAATCCAGTCTGCAAATAAGAGACTTCTTTTGCAACAGTTGGTCATCTGCCTGTGGTCCTCTGAACTACTGAGTGCAAATCCCCACCAGGAGTGTGGTGATTTTTCTCTTTAAAGTCTTCTGAGGGAGAGCTGAGCCTGGGGAAACTGAGGCTCAAATAGGCCAAGTAAGTTGCCCAAGGTCGGTGAGGAAATGGTTAACAGAGGATTTGAATTTAGAATTCTCTACTTTCAATGCAGTTGCTCTACCCATATCCCCAGTGCCTGGCATGCAGTCCAAATGGGACAACTCATCCCTCCAACTTGCAGCAGTCCTTCCTCCCTTTGGCAGTGAACCCGAGGAAGGGTGGGCCATTGGGTGACTGGCGCAGGTGCAGTCTGGAGGCCTCGTCCTCCTGGGAAGGTCTAACAACACCAATTCTGTCATCGATCGGCCCAATCCAGTGTATCCCCCGACGTCCTGAGCTCTTCCACCTGCTCCCCTCCCTCCCCAGCAAATACGCTTTCCTTTTATAAGGTCAGCCCGGAAGCAATTTTCTTATAATCTCCAGTATAAGTTCATTTCCCAAACCAGCGATGCTTGGCTATGCAGCTTGGTGGAATCTGGTAACATGTCTGAACTCAATTCACTCTTTTGTACAGAGGGGCGCATAATTCCTCACATGAATATACAGTGTCCCTAGCACATTCTCAGTTTTGTTTCATCTCCAGAAAGTTAAATTGATAGTAACAACAATAAAAAAGCTCACAGTGACTCAGTACTTATGTGCCAGGAACCAAATTTGTTTATATTCATGGTCTAGTTTATCCTCACAACAGCACTATGGAGGTGGTATTTAATTATTTCCATTTTAAGGACTAGGGAACTGAGATTAAGTAACTCATCCAAAGCGTTGTATGTAAGAAGTGAAAGAGACTGAATTAAAAGTTGAAATACATGCCTGCTACCTTTTAATTTTTATTAGATTATACAGTGTTCTTCTCATTTCTCAGGTATCAAAAGATATACCTAAATTCATGTATCAGCATGATAAGGGTTAGAACCAGCCAAGGGTTAATAAATGGGGCTTTTGTGACACAATCCTACCCCTTCTCCACGCAAACTCACAGGATGTGCAGACTCGGAAATGCAGTACTAGTGACTCCAAGACACGAGCCGCATTTGGGTGAAGACTCCGGGCACAGCCCCCTCCCACCACAGCCTGGAGGCTGCCTGAGGCCTTTCCTCACGGGGTCCTCCCTCCCTGTTGTCACTGCTGTCTGGGCGCTCTCTGGCTCTGTGCCTATGCCCAGTCTGGGCAGTTCTATACCCTGGCCTGCCCTCACACGCCTGGGGACCCTCCCACAGCCCATCCCCGACTCTCCCAGAAGACACTGCAGCCTTCAGCAAAATGCCAATCATGGCTGGGTGGGCTCAGGCTGGGGCAGGGGAGGAAAGAGTAGAGACACAGCTGAATTCTGGGCCCTGACCTTGGCACACAGAGACATTCGGGGGAGTTGGAGTCCCAGTGACCAGCCCCAGAAGCTTTCGGTGACTTCTGGATTCCTGACTTGGCCCTGAGTAACCTCCTGCTAGATCTGCTGAGGCCAAAAAGCCCAAGGATGACATGTATCTTCTCCCACAGAGACCTTCCACCCCCAAATACCCTGGGACGGACACACTGGGCCCCCTCCACAGGGACGTGTCCTTCAGGCAGCGTGCATTGCTCAAGGAGGTCAGCCAAGGCTGGGGGAGCCGCTGGGGATAAACAACACCGAACTCCCAAGAGCTGATGGCTGTGTTTTATGCTTTAACTTTCCCTCCCTCCCTCCCTCCCTCCCTCCCTTCCTTCCTTCCTTCCTTCCACTTCTTATCTCTTTTCCTCCCATTGCAGAGCCAGGGCGATCTGGGTTCAAATACCACTTCTACTTATAATCAACAGTGTGGCTGTTGGAAAACTACTCAACCTCTCTGTGCCTCAGCACTTTTTACCTGTAAAATAGGGGTGATAAAATCTTTATAGTTTCTGAGAATTGGAAATAGAGTGCACTAAATGCTAAGTACTTGATAAGTGGCGATAATGGCAATAACTTAGTATTACTATTGTGTGGCATGGTAAGGAAGCTAGCTAAAGGAGTTCACTTCATCTCCCAAGAATACCTACCAGGTGTGTCATTATAGATCAAGACTTTTCAGAACAAGCCCTTAATCAAGGTTCAAAGGCTTTTAAGGACAAAAACACAGGCGTTACAGCCGTGGGAAAACATTGCCAAGCCTGCATGAGGATCAGTCACACACGTCACTTCTGAATCACGGATCCTTCTGGGTCTCTCCAGGTCCCAGGATGCGTGTTCTTTTATCTATCACTGAACTAGTTACACACACGCACAGACTACTCTCCCCTTGGGTCCTTGGTTCCTGCAGAGAGTGGCAAAATAAGTAAGTTCATTGCCCAAGCTCAAGAGAGAGCAAGAAATCCCCTGGGATGATGAACGGACTCACGTCTCTATTAGCAGGAGACTCTGTCGGTGGATGAAGCTGATGTGGGGACATGTTGGAGGTGCACAGTCGAGGGGGCTGTCCCTGGGGAAGGCTGGTGCTACCAGCCCCTTGTGGGTACTTTACTGTCCCAGACCAATCTCCCTTGCTCTCCAAGTGGCCCTATGTGTCACACACAAGGACAGATAACCAGATCCTAAAACTGGGAGCTCAGAAGCTAGTCCTTCAAACCAGGAGACTTGACAAGGTCAGGGAAGCGGGAGGGGTGCTAGAGCTTCAAGTGCAGGAGGAATCAGATAGACTGCATGTTCTACATGCTCAAGGCTCACTAGTCAAGACTGGGAATGGGGAGCTAGAGGGAGGGAGGCAGGAAGATAGAGGAGGGGAGAAAGAGAGAACACTTCTTCTCTGATACTGAAATCCTCCTCCTGAAGAAGCACACATCTGGAATTCATTGCCGGCAGCGACAAGCCACGGACCAGCTTTCCGCCCGGACCCTGCCCAGCCACCGCGCTGGTGACTGAATGCAGGCTGTGCCTTGCGAGGGGCAGATAGAATATTTCTCAGATAAATGTTCCTGCCAAAGTTAGTTTTTGAGCCATGGCTCATAAATATACAGTATTCCAGCAAAAAAGTACAGAATGTCCTCTTGGGGTTGACAAGCAAATAGTTTCATAAATAACCCTCTTGACACGTGCAAGATGTTAACATTTTTGAGGTTTCGGGCAGGGGCAGACGTGGACTTAACGGCTCGGTTCGGTCTGGAGCCGCACTGGGCTTGGACATCACCTCTGGGGGTGGGTGGCTACGGAAATGTTTTTCTTGGCTCCAGAGGGGTTGGGGCCGCTTGTCAGCACTGGGGATAAAGGTCTTTCCTCAGAAGATTCTGGGCCGGTGCAGAGCGCCGCACAGGTGAGTCTGACCAGATGGGCAGGTGAGGTGGTCCGCACTGGGGCAGAAACAAAATGCAGTCCCTGGTGTGAGCGGCGGGCTGAGCGGAGCTGCTCTGTTGGCCGCCGCGGGGCGTGTAGTGCCCAGCCCAGGCGGTGTTTACATGAAAGAGGGAGAGAATTCCCAAGAAGCTTCTTATTTTGATAGTAATTAAAAAAAAGGAAAGAACAGAGAATTTGGGGCAGATCCCAGGGTGAGTCAGATCAAACACTGGGTCTGGGAGGCCACTGGTGTCAGAAGCAGGACTGGATGTTCAGTAGCAGAAGCACAGTGGGTGTTCGGGGGGACAGCCTGAGGTGTGTCGAAATGCGGTCCACACCGACCTATTGCATTGCCAGAACTCCCACCTCTACAGCCCGCGGAGGCCCAGCATATTCGTGTGCAGTGTTATCTGGGCTCCGTGAGTGGGGACGCTGCACCCTTGAGCATCCTGACAATCATGTACATGGTTCTTTCAAGTTTCCCAAGCCCACATGCATAGCTGCACCTGAACCCTGAGTGTCCCCATGAGAGAAACAGGGCAGGTGCTGCCACTCCCACTTTCCAGAGAGGGATACAGAAGCCAGGTGAGGGGAAGACAATTGCCTGGGGATCCCAGACTGTAAATGACAGGGTGAGGATCTGCATTTGGGCCCCTGCACTCTTGGAGTTCTGACAGCAAATAGCTTCATTTATCAGACATGCTCAGAAAGCACAGAGCAGAAGCAGGAGGAAAGGACCCCTGAAATGGGAAGATTTTGATGGGGACCACGAGAGGGAGGCCAACAGCACCCAACTTTCATGACGCCTTCACCAGGTGTCGGGAAGGTAACCGGCCACATCAGTAACCCCACACTCCAGCCCTGTGGCTGTAGCTGGTGGCAGACACAATGCTGCCATGATGTTCCAAGGTGGGAGGAGGGCCCTTGCAGGTCTCGATTACAGTATATCAACAGATCACACGGCAGCCTGATCTAAAGACAGCTCTAAATTTGCCTGTGAAGACAGCAGCCTTAAACATTTTTTAAAACAGAGTAAGAAATCTCTGCATTCTCTCAGTTACTACAGTATTTCTGTAATTGACTAAAAGGTCTGTATCAGTTTGTAGTGAGTGTTAAGATAAGATAAGAGGTGCCCTGGCTTGTGTGGGTCAGGTGATTAAGCGCCGGGCTGTGAACCAAAGAGTCACCAGTTCGATTCTCAGTCAGGGCACATGCCTGGATTGTGGACTAAGTCTCCAGTAGGAGGCGCATGAGAGGCAACCACACATTGATGTTTCTCTACCTCCCTCCCTCCCTTCCCCTCTAAAAATAAAATAAATAAAATCTTAAAAAAAGATACGATAATGGGAATAATCCCTGTCATCTGAGAGCTGAGACAGGTACCAGTACCTGAGTTAAGCACTTGGTAGTTGTACCCTGTTTACTTAGTGGGCTGAACTCAAGGGGGGCACAAACAGGAGGTGATGTCTTTTGACCTCCAAAGCTGCTCCCCTGAATGCTCTCAGACTCTCTTCCAGTCCCCTGGTGACATTTAAATTCATCCTGTTTACACACCTAAATGCATGCCAGCTAGCTCCAATTGCCCCCATTTAAAAGATGAGGACACTGAGGCTTGGAGAGTTCAGTGACTTGTCAGATGACACACAGCAAGGCAGTGGAGGAGTCTGGGTTGGGTCTCTCTCTGGTCTGTCTGACCCCAAAGCTAAAGATGGGACATGGAGACAATGAGAAAGACATTAACCAGAATGTCTGCAGACAGAAGTAAAGATAGACATGGGGGGAGGATAAATTTTCAAATCAGCGTTCTGTTTATATTTGCCTTCTTTCAAATAATTGTCATTTGTTAGCCTGAAAAACAATACCTAAAAGCTTTGCTTTCATTGGCCACAGTGGGGACGGAGCGGCTCAGTTAATTCAATCTCGTGAAAATGCAATTGGCTGGCCTAATTGACACGCACAAATGGCTCTGGCCAAGGTGAGGGAGCCCAGTGCAAATAACAATGCCATTAGAGTTGACAATAGAATTGCAATTAAAAAGCGTGCTAACCAGAGTTCCCCGTGTGGAGTCAGCCCCTTCACCCATCGCCTGCTTGTCATCAAATTAGTAATTATACTCTCCTTGTGAACACAGATTCTCCCTTTCAAAATGCACTCACGTTGGCGACTGCTTTGTATGTGTCCCCTAAAATCAGGCAGTAGGAGCAGGGGCTGCATTACTGCCAAATTTTCAACAGGAGACTGAGACTGGTGACGATGAGGAAGGATCCCAGAGCTCTGCCCCGCCAGGCAAGTGAATGGCAGAGCACAGGCTGAGGATCCCATTTCCTCCCTCCCACAGAATCCTTGCTCAAGTGAGACTCTCCACAGTTCGCTCAAAGAGGCCTCGAGGAAAGCAAGTGTCCTTGGCTGCCTGCGCAGCTAAGTTCCAGCTGGGTGGCTTCTGTAGGCACAGGGGAGAGAGAGCCCTTCCACCTGCCCAAGTCTTGCTTGTGTTCAGCCGCCCTGACTGCACTCACTGTACATATTCATTTCCATGCACAGTTCTCTTTTTAAGGAGAAAGCCTAGGCATTGCTCCTCACATTCCCTTCCCCTCTGTCCACCAGGAGGAACTATAAGTTCAGTAAGAGCTATTTGTTGAGCACTTACTATGTGCTGGGCATGTGCTACATGTTTCACAAGCATTTTTTTGTTGTTGTTGTTATTACTCCCTTCAGTTACTGGAGAAAAAGGGACTTCTGGTCCATAGTTTCTTCTCTAAAACCTTGAAACCAGGTATACTTCAGATTTCAGCATTTTTCAGTTAAGACAGGGTAAGAAATCTCTCCAGCCTCTCATTTACTGTAGTATTTCTGCACACTGACAAAAAGGCCTATATCAGTTTGCAGTGAGTGTTAAGATAACATGTAGCAGCATGTCGTCATCAAACACATCCATATTTCTGTGACAAAAGAGAGTAATAGTCCCAAAAGGTGGAGAAAATAAAGGCTATAAATAGCCTCATGTCCATGTAGGTTGGCTTTTGCCGCTGGTAAATAAACTTGTGGTTTTCAGGGCTCTTTGGGCTGTGGAATCACAGATGAGGGATGGTGGTATTACCGTGCTCATTTTACAGATGTACATACGGAAGTTCAGAGACGTTCCATCACTCGTCTAAAGCAGAGGGCTGATGAGTAGCAGAGCTTTGGTACAAACCCGGTCTCCTGCCTCTAGCACCTGCTCCGTTAACCACAAGGCCTCCATGGCACACGTGGCTCTGGAAGCATCAGACATGAGCATGTGCACCAACAAGCAGCTGTAACTGCCATTCATGGAGGGCAAGGGCAGCAGAACCTTTGGAACCTCTCGTGAACCAGCAACATCGGCATCACCCGAGAGCTTGCTGGAAACGCCAGATCTCAGGCCTCTGAGTCAGAAATGCTTGATAACATGCTTCCTGAGTGGTGTCCTGGCACAGCCCTGTTCAAGAAGCTCTGACCTAAAGCTCTTTTCTTAGATGATCTCACTTAATCCTCACAACACCACCACAAAGGAAGGAGCTGTTGTCTTCTTATGTGAAAGTGCCGTTTCCTTACCCACCAGAAAGATTAAATGACTGGTCACACAACAAGTTGGTTCCAGACATGAATGGGGTTGGCTGACTCCAGGGTCCAGGCTGTTCACCACTGCATTGTCCTTTTACTTGCAGGCAGGGCATGGAGCCTGAAACACCCTCAGGGGCACTGGATGGGTCTGCTCCTCTTGATTGGTAAGGAATGAGATGAAACTCAAACCGCAAACTGGTGGTTCCAAAGACACCTTTCTGTCTACTGCCCCTCCACCTGCCATCCCTCAGCAACTTTATCTGGCTATAGCAACCGGAAGAGTTGTCTGCACCTATTCTCATTCTTCTCCTCATGGGCACATGGTATGATCTCACTTCCTTATCCCACTTGAACACAAGCAGGGCCATGTGACTTGCACTGGCCAGTAAGTACTAGTGAATGTGCTACGCATCATTTCCAGGCTGATGCACTGAATCGTCAGTACCAGACAGTGCAGCACCTCCAACTCCTGCCATAGTGGTCCTGGAAGCCCATATGGAGATGAGGCCTTTGTCAGCCTGGGTTCCTTAGAGACTGCAAGGAGCAGAGCCTCCACTAAACACACACTGGACAGAGAGCACAAGTGAGAAACAAACCTTTGTGCTTTTAAGTCTCCCGGATGGGGGGTTGTTTGTTACCCTGGCATACCTTCGCCTATGCTGGCTGACTCCCTGCTTCCTCGTCCTTTGCTCTGAAGGGACTGATTTATGCAGCAGAAATTCCAGCCAGCAGCTCTGTGGGTGGGAAAAAATGTACCTGCTTTCATGAACCTCAGCTAATAGCCTCTTTCTCTCTACTGTCTGTGCGGGTTCGTCTCTTTTGCCTCCTTTCTCACTCGGAGCCAAATTTATTTCTGCTTTGTTTTCCTTGTTGAACCTCTACAACTCCTTATTTTCCAAGGCTATTTTTAGTGGCTCCATTCTACCCTGAAGGAAATAGTTCACATCTTGGTGCCCATGGCTTTTTTAGCTCCTTTTAATGGGAGAGGATTGCACATATCAACAATTTTTTTAGTCACCATGTCATTTCCCCTAGAGGCTCAGAGAAGAACAAAATGTCTCCACCAAATGAATTTTGGATGTCAGTCTGCAGTCGCCTCGTTGTGCATGATCCTCCTCGGTGAGAACAAGGGGATGTTCACTTTCCATCGCTTCCTTCCTTTCAGAGGTTAGGCCTGTGTTCCTTGTACCTGGTGTTTCCCAGGCCTACTCGATCAGTCTTTGGGAGTGGGGCTCATACATCCATGGCTTCACGCCCCGTGGGTGACTGACTTAGAAACAATTTGAGGATGGGTGTTTGGGAAGTCTTGGTTTGGCAATATATCCTACGCACTGAGTCACACATTTGTTGTAACTCATCCCTGCTCCTCAAGAGGCCACCACTGATAAGAAATATAACTGAAAGCAATATTCCCCAAGGATATTCATGGCAACTTTATTCATACTGCCAACAACTAGAAACCACCAAGACGTCCTTCAGGAGGTGAGCGGATCAATAAACTGTGGCGCACCCGGGGAACAGAGTATTATCCAGCACTGGGAAGAAGTGAGCCATCACGCCATGAAACGACAGAGAGAAACTTAAATGTGTATTACTAAGTGAGAAAAGCCAATCTGAAAAGGCTACATATTGTATAATTCAAAACACCTGACACCCTGAAAAAGGAAAACTATGGAAACAGTGAAAGGATAAATATTTCCCAGGGGTTAGGGGGGAAGGAGGGACGAGTAGGCAGAGCACAGAGGATTTTCAGGGCAGTGGCACTATTCTCTATGACACTGCAATGAGACGGTGCACACATGCCATTCTACGTTTGTCCAAACCAAGAATGAACTCTAATGTAAACCACGGACTTTGGGTGATGATGATGTACCCATGCAGGTCCACGGACTGTAACAAATGTGCCACCCTGGTGGAGGATGTTGATAGTGGGGGAGGCGCTGTGTAGGTAGGGGCAGTGGTTACATGGGAGCTCCCTGTAATTTCTGCTCATTTTGCTGTGAATGTAAAACTGCTCTAAAAAATAAAGTTTGTTAAAACAACAACAACATTCTCCTCCATGGATCTAGAGGAAATGATGGCACTCTGTGAGCAAGGCTGAGGGGAGAGCTGAACACTCTAGTCCTTCTATGGGTTTGCCACTTGCCCTTCAGGGTCATGCATCTTACCAGGCAGGTCAGTCAGGAAGAGAGAAGGGTTAGAGTGCAGCTGCGGTCGTGGGAGGAAGTGCTTAGCTCGTGGATGGGAACAATCGGGATGAGCAAGGCTCTGTTTGTGGCAGATTGTGACCCATTTCTTGTCCAGCAATCTGCAGCCAGATTGCTACGCTCTGTCATCTCGAGGGGTTGTCGGGGAAGTTATGGCTTGTGTTCTCTGAACTTGTTCTGCGGCAGTTGTGATCGCAATGGCTTGTGGGGACCAGGAAGGAAGTTAGAGGGAATCAGGCAAAAGGGCAGCAGCATGTACCTCAGAAGCATCTGGAGAAGTCCAAACAGACCTTAGGTGAGGAGTTAAGAAATACATGGAATTTGATAAGTAGAAGACCAAGAGCCAAGGGAATAGACTGGGTAATGGACATGAAGCAGTACGAAAATCTGGCCAGTGAGAAAGTCTCTCATCGGTTTTCTCCCACAGGGACAGCTGATGTGAAATGAGACAGCCACCCCAGGTCTGGTGGTGGCTGTGACAGTAAGGAAGGACCAAGTGGGGTAACTTCCTGGTGGTGGGAGGGGGGTCCTCCGCCAAGGATGCTACTGGCTCATCACTGGAACACGTGACAAAGAGTTTGACCAGTTTTCACAAACATGCTCCAAAATCAACCTCTGAAACCGAGGATGTCCCTCCCATTCCTGAGAAGAAGAAACGGGTTACAACAGCCAAGGAAGTAAGAATCTTCATCAGAAGACAATGCTGTCCTGTGCTTGTTACCCAAAAGAAATCCTTTCCTTTTCATTTCAGCTCTGTTTCAATTTATTAGCCATCAAAACCTTTCCCTTGGATATAGCTTGTGAGTATTTTAAGACAACATATGTTGACACTTAAAATAAATAAAAAGATCAGCCTCGTTTGTGGATAGCTATGAAAAAATAATCAACAGTCAAGCTTACATTTCATCCAAGAAGCAGAAACGCGTAGGACTAGTGTTGAGATAGCAGAAACACACTAATGGTGACAGTGGTAGTAGTCCTAACAATAGCGACGGCGATAATAAAAGAGATGTTAGTAACTGCTAAATCTCTATGCTCCCGTCAAAGATTTGTTGCTGAGCAGGTCTGACCTGGGGCAAATTTTGTGGGCTTTCCTGAGGTTTTCCAGGTCTCTTGTCTACATGATAGCCCATCTTCGGCATAGGGTCTGGTATAATTTATACTATAGTGTGAAAAAAACCCTGAATGTCAATGTGGTGCCTGTTTTTATTTTATTGGTGGAATGAAAGTTTAAATCTGCTAACATTGGACTTTGAAGTTGGGGTGGGGGCTAGGGGTGGTGTCTGGGCGGGTGCTGCCTGAATGATGTTGGGGTGTGTTAGGAGGGAATCATACTTTAACAAGCAAAAATCACTGTAAGCTGTAAAGGACCACTAGATGCCAAAACAAATTAATTTTCTTATTCCAGGTGACCAAGGGCAGATGCTCACACCAGGGGAAGATGAGAGGGAGCTGGAGGAATGAAGGCCAAAGGTGAATTATTAACTATTTCTAAGTATGGGAAATGTTACAGTGCAGAAGAGAGACACAGCTGGTGTCTACAGCCACCAAAGCCAGAAATGAAAGCAGTAATGACAGCAGAAGGAGGAAGTTGGCAAAGATATAGAGCAATATTAACTATAGGAGAGGGTGCAAAATAGTATTCATGCATGCAGTTACTCAGCAAACACTTATTGAGCACATACTATGCAGCAGGTACTGCACTAGGTGTGGGAGTATAAAAATAAATGCCAAAGCCTCTGTTCCCAGGTGGCTCACAGAATCGTGAGCCTGCTGGACTATAAGCTCCTAAGGGTAGGAGCCCCGTCAGCCTGGTCACTATGTCCCCAGATACAAGCCTTCCTCCTAGTAGATGCCCAGTTGATATTGCCTGAATGGTTGAATTAAGATCCAACCAGCAGGAGAGACAAAGTCCTCAGTCATCACAGGTCCCTCTCTCCAGCCTGGGGCTGATCTGTTTCTGCCTGGAGGCAGGAGGGTGGCTGACTGAGGTCTCTGCTCGGCTAAAGCCTCCACTTATCTTTAGGCCCGATTCCCTGGAGCACTGTTTTTGCAGAAAGTTACCTCCTCTTTGGAGAAGGCCAAGTTTAACAAGTCAGACCTGAAACTTCTAACCCTCCAAGGCAAGCTCTCTGGCCCCAGAGTTTATATTTAATTATATGTTGTCACCAGTCATCTGCTGCTCCAAGAACTCGGAACACTGCTTCCAAAGCCGAGACCTTTTTTGGAGCTGCACTTCCCAAATCTTGACGACTGGCGTCAAAACAGCGCCTGGCAGTGTGACTGACAGCTGCACAGAGGCGAGAGCTGAGTGGCTGGAGTTCCTCAGCTCTGAGAAAGAACTGGAAGGCCTCCAGCCTCACCCCGCCCCATGGAGAAGTGCGGAGGCCACAGAGTGTCCTGCACAATGCTTGCATCCGGCTGGGTTTCGTCTGTGTGAATGTGAATCCCAGACTCATCCTTGCTGTCCATCCAAAGCTGCCGCCATTCCCCCGGAGCCCACAGGATGACGCCCACTCAGCGGCCTTTCTGCCCCTAAGAGCTCCTCCCTGTGGCTTTGCCTTGCTCTTATTTTCACATCTCAGTAAGCTCTTCTCATCTCAGACTTATCAAATGCAATCACAAAGGAACCACTTAATTAACAGGCTGCCATTGTGTAGAGGATGATTTGGAAGCTTCAAGACATGTAGGAAACCTCACAGTGTTCCAGACAACAATAAAGGGGGGGGCACGCCATCTGGGGGGGAGCTTCCTCGGAGACAGATGCCAGTGTTTCCGTGATTAAGAACCTAACATTGTAACATCACGGTATGCTGTGTCACTCGGTTAGGAGAGAGACAGCCTCCTGAGCAAGTCAGCGTTCTCAGGTCTTGCCTTCTTGGATGCAGCCAAATCATTCAGTACCAAAAGATTTGCTCTGGCAAGGGGCCCTGGTTTATACTGCTCTTGGTTCTATGCCCCCATTGAGCCTGTGCAGGGCTGGCCACATTGCAGGAGCTCGGCTGAAACTTACGAGGGACTTGTTGGCTGTGACTGGCAGGCGGTGAGGGTGCAGGCGCTACATGCTGTGAAGGTGACTCAGGCGAAGTCACAGTTTCCAGAGTTCGTCTCAAGACAAAATGATTTTTTTCCATGTGGATCTGAACTTTGTTTCAGAAAAAAGAAAAAGAAAAGCCAGATTGGGCCTTCGACTGTCCTTAACCTTTGTTTCCAACTACTTCAGCATTTAACTTATTTTTATCAAGCACTTATCATGTGCCAGGCATTGTGCTGGGTTTTATAGGAGGATGAAAAAATAAGTAAGATGTAAATACTGCCTGCAAGAACTGAAAAAGCTTGCACGAGCCCCTTAAAATAGAACTGTGACTGCTTCCCTTTTTTACATAAGAAACATCTATTCACGATGGAAACGTAAGAAAACACAGTCAGGCAAAAATTAAAAAATAGAATTACCCATAACCCTTAGAGGTAAGCCTCTGAGAGCAGCCTCTTTGTCTAGGTCCGTTTTCTGCGGTATAATCCATGTAAGCAGCTCCTGCATCGCTTCTCCTTTCGGCCATTCTTAGGCTAAGCTCTAAAGCCTCTTCACGTCCTTTCAGGCCATCCAAGTCCTACTCTACACTGACTTCTGGTCCCAGCCTCTGGGAAGTTAACCATCCATCAGAAGGATCGGGGGATTATAGAGACTGTCGCTGGGATCTCGGTTTCTTCTACTTAACAAGCCGTGGACACGGACAAATCATTTAACTTCTCTGAGCCTCAGGTTTTTCTTGAACATGATGGTGATCAGAACCTTGCAGAGTTATTGGCAAAGTTAAATGAGGTGAGATGAATAACGAGCGAGGTCAGGAAAGGGGAGCCCCCATTTCCTCTGGTTCTCTGCACATCCAAAGCACTGGAGTGTGTTGCCTATAATTTGCCCAGTTTACACACATTTCAATTTTTATTGATCCTAGGATACAACCCCCAACAGTTACGGCGGTTTATCAAACCCTGCTGACCAGTCTCACTTTGTCCCAGGCTTCCCTTCATTCTGCATCCCAGTCGTCCCAACCGCCTTTTCCCCAGAGGAGTCTGCACACACTGGCCCTCTGCCTGCCAAACTCTCCCCTCCCGTCTCTGCCTTGTTAACCGACTTCTCATCCTTTGCCTCCAACTCAATCGCCACATCATTGAAGATTCTTGCCCAGGCTCTCCAAAACAGAGCGATTCTCTCCTGCCTTACAGTACCACACCTGTGCCTGGATCTTTTTATTTATTTGGGTCTTTTTTTCATTAATGTTTTTCCTTCTAGAATTAGTCTCCATGAGAGTGAGCTTCACGTCAGTTTTTGTTCTCCAGTGGATTTCTAGTGCCTGTCACAGCACCTGCCACACAGTGAATGCTCCACACTATGGAACATATATTGCTGGAGAACTAAGCAATTTTGTTTTCCAATTGCTGGCACCTATGGATATCAGCCCCTTAAGGACCAGAACTGTGTCTTCTGTTCCCACGGTGCTCACTGCGGGCAACTCCATCCACACCCGGGCCCAGAAGGGTTGATGCTGCGTTAGCCCTGGTCATCTGGACACCTCCCTGGCCTTTTCACGAGGGTCTATGAAGAGCCTGGGCGAGGTTCTCTGGCATCCATGCCACTTCCCAGAGTGTTCCTTTATCTCTTCTCCTCCTGCTCTTCCAACAGACAACGGTCCAGCCTGAACACCTCCACCTCCTCCACCACGAAGCCTTCCCTGGAGTCCCTCCCCACCAGCACCGGCTTCGGTTTTGTCCTCTCCGAACAAATGGAACTGACGTCACTCTGTTCTCTGCGAAAGTGGCTGGCTGTGTGCTGCGTTGTTAGTCCCTTTGCCCTCTGGCCAAGTCCCAAATCCTTAGTGGTTTCTCTTCCTAACCTGGCTCCCACTTCCTGCTTCTCACCACTCTTCCTCCTTTGCCCTCGTGATTGCAGGGACACAGAATGTTTTTCAGTTCTTTTCACCCACCACGGTCTGCCACACTCTGCACTCAGGCACATGCTGTTTGCTGGCTCAGACTCCCTGCCCACCCACCTCCTCTCCAGGTGCCAATTTCTAATTACCCTCTAGCCTTGGCATCAAGGCTGCTTCCATTCCGGACACCATCCCTGACTGCCTGGGGTGGGTCGGCGCGCCCCCTCTGTGTTGTCTCTCTCTAGCAGCCTCACACACCCTTCTCACCCCTTGTTTACCCATCTGCTCTGCAGGGAGCGCTCCCGGAGGGCAAGGGCCAGTCAAGGCCTTCTTGCTCACCTGGCGCATAGCAGATGCTTAACGATTACTTGGTGGATGAGCAAATGAGCAGGGGCTGGGGATTGCCCTAGTCACCATTGTAAGTCTCGTCTGTCTCCTCTGCCACTGCACTCTTCACAGACTGGGGCTCAGAGATGTTTGTGGGGTACTCAGTTCCCTCGGGTAAACACTTGTAGAATTGGGCACTGGGCTCCACGTGAGCGGGACCACTCATCCAGCTCCGAGTCACCGGCACAGGACCGGCATGCAGCAGGCGTTCCACAGTGGATGTCAAACGACAACTTCACTGAATACACTGAGAAGCTTGGCTGTACCAGCTGTGTTGCCTATGGCAAGTCCCTTTCCCTCTCTGTCCCTAGTATTCTGATCTGCAAAAAGGGGGAGTCATATTACCTCCCTTACCTGCTGCTTTGAGAATTAAGTGAATGAAGCCTCAGAGAGTGCTTAGGATGCATAGGAGAGGACCAGTGTGAGCCACCTGCTACTCTGCCACCCACCAGATGGAGTTCTACATCCTGCAAAGACTGAGTCTGAACTCTAAGTGGAACCAGGCCTGCAGACTCCTGGGCTCCCTTCTGACCTGGTGCCATGGTCCTCGTTTTGCTTTCAAGACACTTGGCTGCTGCTGCCCCAGACCCCATGTGTTGCAGCCTCTATCCAGTCCTGGGGCTGCCCACGCTCGCTCGTAGAAGATTCCTCAGCCAATGGTGAGTCACTTTTTTTTTTAGCAGCCCACCCCTTTTTTAGCAGCCTTGCTGGATGTGCATCGTAACTCTCTATGGCTCTGGAGAGCCGACGTCAACGCAGACCAGCCAGGTGCAGGAGGAGCGCTGCAGCCGGCCAGGGAGGGAGGCGACCCAACCTGCACCCCTGGGCCACTGTCCCGCCCATCACACAGCCCCACCACCTGGCCTGCTCACTAAGGATGCCCAGCCCTCAGGGGGGCCCTGGCAGGGTCCGTCTGGGTGACTTGGGGCCTTAGAAGTGAGGAAGGGTGTGCTGTGATGATAGAGGGGAGGAACACCAGGAAGCAGACACCTGTCTGGCTGTCCATCCATCCTTCCAGCTATTGGCCCAGCCATCAGCCTTCCCATCTGTCCAGGTGTTCCCCACACAACAAGTCACTGAAGACTCTCTCTTTCTCTCATCTCCCCATCCATCCACCACTCACCCACCCATTCATCCCATCCTTCATCCAAGCTTCAGCTCCTCCACTCAACCACCTGCCTTTCTCATCCAGGCATTTGACACACTAAGTCACTTAAGGTCCTCCCTCCCCACATCCATAGACTCACCTATTTATCTCCCACCTATCTATTTGTCTCAGTCCATCCATCCATCCACCTGTGCATCTACGTACTCATTCATTCAAATTAGCATCCACTGTGTTGGGTGGCGAGAATACAAAGATGATTATCAGGGTAGCATCTCTGCTGCTGCAGAGCTCAATTGGCCTGGTTTAATGGGTCCCAGGAGAAAAGCTCTTGCCCTTCTTTCTCTCCGAATTAAAGAAATATGCATAGAGGGATCCTATTAGCAGTAAGATCATAATGCAGTAGCTAATATTTATTGAGCAGGATTTGCCAAGCAGTGCTGTAAGCTTTTCACATGTGGGGTCTGACTGGACCCTCAGACCAGCCTGGGAGGTGGGGACCATTATCACACCCAGTTTTCAGATGAAAGAAGCAGAAGCTCACAGAAGTTAAGAAATTCCTGTGGCTACACAACTGTTAAATGACCAAACAGGATTGGAAACCAGACGCTGACTCTGAAACCAGTGCTTCCAGTCAGTATATGGGCATTTGGTACCTGGGAGAGGCAATGCATTGAAAGGAGTCACGCTGGATCAGCTGTACATCCCTCTCAGCCTCAGTTTTCTTCTTTGTCAAAGGAACGCACTTGCAGAGATAATGCGTTTGCTCAGCCTGGCTCCCACTGACAAGGGTGAGTGTGTCTGACAGACGTGCTGCTGTGGGGATTAGAGAATAGCAGTGGGGGCCAGAGCGGATGAGACATATCCATTAGCATCATCCATGCTCATTACAGAACAATTAATAGTAAATTAAAAACTCTGTGATTCTGTTATCCTGAAATAACAGCTACTAATTTCAGTTTATGTTCTTTAAAATGTTTAATATCCATACATACGAATATATGCGTATATATTTTTCTTTGAAAAAAAATGGGTATTATACACACTCTTAACAATGTTGTATGCCCTGGACATCTTCCCCTGGGTCCACCACACTGCTAAGAAATCTCCAAAGCTAAAGTAAGCCGCCCCTTGATTGCTCTTCCTTGCTTGCTTATCTCCTTCTGCTCTGTCTCTTCCCGCCTCTTCCCTGCCTCCTCCTCCACATTGGTCAGAGGTCCTAGCTGCAGAGAACAGTATCCACTCCAGTTAGTTTAATTAGAAAGGGATTTAATAATAAATAAATTAACTGGGTTTACTACTATTTTTGTTATTGTTGGAAGATTATTACTAAATAGTTCACACAATTGTTGGGTTGGCTGAACAGATAGACTTCCAGGCAAGCTTCCAGGAAGACAGCGCTGCAAAGGACAGCCCAGGACTGTGCCTCCAGCACTGCACGGGGTGGAGACTGCCACCGTGGCCACTGGCTCCAGAACCATGCTATACTTCTGCCCCTCCACCGGCAAAATGCGTGTCCCTCACTCTGCCCTCTTGCCTGGAGTCAGCTGAATCTTGTGCATCTACATCTCACCGACTAATGTAAATCACAGCTGAACCCTAGCTGGAAGGCCGTCAGGGAAACATCGGTTTCAGCCTTCCAGCATCTGCACTTGTGCACACTGGAGTGCAGTCAGAGAGACACCCAGTACACCGGTCCACAGGGCCTGCTCCCGGTTACTTAACTAGAAGAATCCACAGGACTCATCTTGTCGACACCCCTCATTTTACCATCAGGGAAGCCGAGGCCTACAGGTGGGGCCTCCCAAGGCTACCTCACAAGTGGAAAAAGAACTACAACTCAGGGTTGAAAGAGGCCCACCTGGTGGGACCTCTAGGACATGGGGAATCTGTCATCTCTCTGTGCCAAGATTTAGGACTTCACATAATTGGATCTAGTCTAGCAGGCATGAACTTCAGAAGCCTACAAAGTCAAGAACGCAAGAAATATCACTGCCTTAGCCTTCTATAAATCAACCTAATTTTAAGCCTGAACCCCTAGGGTTGACAGGAAATTTTATCTTGGGCTTTATAGGGGCTCCCTCTCATCTTGGGGCATTACAAATCAGGGAAGCTGCCATGGCAGATGATGGTTATAATTGCGGCTGACATCCTCTCTTCTCCATTTCTCTTTGTTTCTCTTTGTTTCCTTGCTAGGCTAGGGGCATGAAGGTCCATCCACGAGGTTGGCACCACTGTCCCCATTTCAAAGATGAGAAAATTGAGGATTGGAAAGGTGATTTAATTTCTCCAGGGTAAACCATTAATAAGCAGCTCAGCTGAGAGTAAATCCCAGTTGTGCTAACAGTTGATTCTCATGAAGCTGTATTCCAATTAAACACATTTATTTGGCAGACTCAGTCCCAACTGTATGTCTTTGTGCATCCCATTCCCTATTGTTGTGCAAAGTATTCCTTGAATCTAGATTGAATACTTGCTCTCTTGCTCTTTGGAGTTTAGAGGGTCAGAGGAGGGCTTATTTATTTTGAATGACAAGCAAAAGAATTTGTAAGTTGCACTGCCATTCAACCATAGTGAGATGAAAACATTATGTCAGTCACTCTGATGGAATTTATTTATCACATATTTATTGCATGCCAGGTACTATGCTAGGCATGCAGGTACAAGGCCAAGGATGAACTAGATACAGACCCTGATTTCGTGGACTGTGTGCTAGTACGAAGGCCTGTAACCAGACAGCTGCAATGCAGTGGGACACCTGCTGAGCTTGGCTGGGCACTGTCACGTATTTGGCCTTTTTCTGACTGTTGGTTGGTCAAAGACAGCCATGGCTAGGGTCTGCTTTGCCCTAACTCTGCTGAGTTCCACACATCTAACCTGCCGCAGGCTATTCTGGGTAGGTTCTTATAGTAAAGGCAGGGGAGGAAAAAAAGTACAATTGCTTTTGTAAGCTTCCCCTTGTGTGACAACTGTTAAAATCCCTTGGCCAAAGCAAGCCATATGGTCAAACTCAGAATAAGATGTGAGGAAACAGACTCTACTTCTTAACTAGATGAGTTGTTAAGCCACCTTGCAAAAGGTGAGGATACAGGGAGGGGTAAGGAATTCAGGCCAGTTTTGCCATACATCACCTCAGGGAAGACTTTCTGGAGGTGATAATTGAGCTAGTTTTTAAGAATGAATTGTGCAATGAAAGGGCTACAGGTGGTGGAAAAAGGAATGGGGGTAGAGGTGCCAGCACGTTCCAATATCCAAAGGTCTTATCTGGCCATTGCTAGTGGCTCTGTGCAGTTCAAAACGAAGAGGGCGCGAGGAGAGTAGCAGGAGATGAGGCCTGAAGGGTGAGCGGAGAGCCAGATCACGAGAAGCCTTGCAATTATTTTAATGAGCTTGGCTCTTACCCTTCTAATGGTGATGGTGGTAGTGGGGGAACTTTATGAGTTTTAAGATGAATAATATGCATGTTTTCAAGAGAACACTCTGTGGACAGCAACGGGACGCAAGAACAGCAGTGAAGACTGTGTGGCAAGAGTCCGGCCTGAAAGCGATGACGGCCTGGGTGCCGTGAACAGTCCACCAGCAGCAGGGCCGGAGAGAAGTGGCTTTGCTGAGAGATAGTAACAATCAATAGGGTCGGCTCTTTACCTGGATGTAGGGATGAGAACAAAGGAGTGAAGGATAACGCTGCATTTCTGGCTGCCCAGTGGGGTGGAGGGTGGTTCACTACCAAGGCAGGGGCATCTCGGTGTAAAGGAGGCTTGGACACGCTGAATTTGAGGGATGTGGTAGACAGAACAGTGGCTGCCCAAAGATGTTCACGTTGTAATTCCTAGAACCTGCGACTACATTACCTTACATGGCAAATGAGACTTTGCAAATGTAAATTAAGGATTTTGGGACAGCGAAACTATCCTGGATTATCTGGTGGACCCAATGTAATCACAGGGGACCTATAAGAGGGAAACAAGAGGGTCAGAGTCACAGGAGATATGACCACAGATGCAGGAGTGATGCAGGGGCATGAGCCAAGGAATGCAGGCAGCTCGAGAAGCTAAAAAGGGGAAGAGCGTGAATTCTCCCTGAGGCCTGCAGAAGGGACACAGCCCTGTTGACACTTCGATTTGAGCCCACTGAGACCGATTCTGACTTCCAGAATGGGAAGAGAATAAACTTACGTTGTTTTAAGCTATTACGTTTGTGGAAACTTGTTACAGCAGCAACAGGAAACTAATGCGAGAGGCTCATAGGCCATCCAAGTGGGGATGTGCAGGGGCTGAGGAGAACATATCCAGGCTGCAGATACGGTCAGGATGGAGAGTCACTGGCTAATGGACTGGACAATGGCATGCGATCTCCCAGGAAGACAGTATAGAGTGAGAGGAGTGTACAGCCTGGAAAGGACTCAATTCAGGGGAAATCTTTAAAGGAAAATGAGGAAGACTTGGAGAAATACGAGGAAATCTAGTTTTGGGAAATCCAAAGGTAGAGTTTTAAGAAGGAACTGCCCCTGTCAGCCGCCACAGAGTGATCCTGTAAGGTGACTCACAGCGCCTGTTGGATTTGATCACCGAGAGCACAGTCTTGCTGCGAGCAGTTTCAGGGGCTGAGCAGGAGCCCCAGTAGCCTGACAGCAAGGAGAAACAAGTTTGGGGTGAGGAGCTGGAGGCGCAGGGGAAGACGACTTTCTCAGGTCATTGACTTTGACAGGGAAAGAGATAAAACGGTATCTGGAAAAGGATAGGAGATCAAGGGAAGACACTTTTTAAAAAGAAAGACAGACATGAATACATTTAGTTGCATCTGGAAAGGAGCCAGCTAGGGGGCTAGGGAAGGCCTGAAGGTGAAGGACAGAGAGACAAAGTTAAGGGATGAGGCCAGGTCACAGAGGAGGTACGTATCGAGGTGGGATCCCAAGTGCCAGTGAGGATTAGCCTTAGACTGGAGGAGGATGAGCCTTCCCTCAAGCAGGAAGGGAAGGAGGCGAAGACAGGTGTGTAAGTCAGGATGGGTGTGGAGACAACTTTCCAGGTGCTGGGTAAAGCATTCAGGCATTTTAGGACAATTCTTTGCTGACTTGCTATAGTAAATCCAGTATTTCACTACTTAGATCAAGAAACTAGAATTTAGAGGGAACAAAGAAGTTGAGTTAGTTGTCAGGGGATCAGCATAGAAACCAGAGTTATAACTGAAAAAATTTTTCATCTTAGGAATCATAACACCATAAAATATAAGAATTGCCATACTGGGGCAGACCCATGGTCCCCACAGACTGATACTCTGCTGCCAACGGAAGTCCCACGGGATGAGCACCCAGAGGGCACAGTCATGCTGTACCCACTCTTGATCTTGGTTAGGAGACAGAAAAACCATTTCCCCCCTGACGTCAACCATAAAGGTTAGGTATATCCCAGCATCCATTTATGGCTCTGTCATGCATAAATATACTCAAACCCTCTCCAACTGGCTGCAACATCCCCCTTGGGGTTATGTGTTTCATTAGTTTATTTCCCACTGTGTGATACAGAATTTTAAAAACTCTATTTCTAGCTTACTTTGTTTGAGGTTCAAAGAGTGGCCATTTATCCCAGTGGGCATCAAATACGACGATGCAAATGAAGTACATTCAACACATCATAAATCTTGACACATGGTCAATGATTCATAGAGGCTAGTGGTGGGGTGCTGATGACGGTGATAAAGTTTCAATTCGGTAACCTGCCTGCTAGGCATGTTCTTTCCCATTTTACAGAAGGGCAAGCTAAGTAAGGCTCAGTGAAGTTTCGTGACTTGATAATGGAGTCAGAGAAGCAAAAAAGTGGAGATCACAGAAAAGCTGAAGCTTGGGGTGTAGGCTACTAGGTTAAGAAGGAGCAGTTTGGAAACGCCCTTCCCCAACCCCTATAACCCACTCACCCCAGCCCCGTGGCTGCCCTGGCTGTTCAGTTTCCTTCACCACAGGTGGGGAGTCTGAACCCAACTCATCTGAGCCCTGGGGCCAACCAGCTTGACATGGGCCTTTCAGGTTCAGAGAGGGAAATGATCCATTTTATTTATTCTACCCTTGTGATGGAAATAGCCCCACGAATGTCCTTGTGCTTACTAAGCTATTTCCCAGCCAAAGCCAGCCAGAAAATGTTAATTATCTCATTCTGTTTTTCCCTTCTGAGATGAATTATTGACTTCCAGCGCACGCTATCTTTAATTGCAAGGTATTCCAGAATGAGCAGGTTATCAAAAATGTGCAGAGGGGGAGAGATTTGGTTCAGCCCTGGGAGGCTGAGATGGGAAAATTTATCCTTATTTATTTACATGGTAATGGGATGAGATTTTGCCAGCTTGCTAATGGGTTCTTAAAGAGAAACAGGCTTCCTGTGGCCTAGTTAGAAGGATTGGTTGCCCTGCCTGCTTCAGAAAACACTGAATCAAGGAGGCAGTGGCTCCTTTTTTCTAGATTATTCCTCTGTTCGCGGGACCATGTGCATTATTTGCATGGGGAAAGGACTTGTAATTTACAGTGGGAAACGGGTTGGTGGGTGGACACGGCTGCTGTCTGGTTTAGAGCCCGGCCCCTGACTCGGCCCCGCCCACCAGCTATGTGGCCTCGGGTGGTATACATCGGATTGTCTCTGATTCTTAGTCTCTCCGTCAGCCACATGGGGGTGGTTATGTTTTGCCCTAAACCAGCTTAGCAAGTTCATTGTAAAGACAAAGTAAAAAAATTGGTTTTAAGAGTTGCTTAACGATCATGAGTACTTTGTATCTCTGAGGAGCGCACGTGATTTTCTGGAAAGCAAGAGACAGGTCTTAATCACATTTAAAAATAAACCTTAGCATTTTCTAAGTGCTTGGCCAATTACTCCAAATAACGTTCATTCCAGAGGCTGGGGGAAGGGAACGAGTCACGTGATATATGTATGAGACTGTGGAGCTGCTGTGTTTTGTTCCAAAATCGAGGAGGAAGCAGCCAGGGCCAAAGATAGCCCCAAATCGCTCTCACTGCAGCCATTGGCCTCTCTCGCCCAGAGATGCCTGGACATTTCTGTGGTTTCTTCCTACTTCATCTTCTTTACCCCTCTGGTCTTGTCATTCACTTAATCAATGTTTATGGAGTGCTTCTTATGTGCCAGGCACTGGGCTAGGTAGAGAGACAGTCTGGGAGGAGGAAAAAGTTAAATGGACAGAAATAAATATGCAATTACAAAGGCTTTGAGAGAGAAAGTAGTGGGGGAGGGGTCAAGCCAGTTCATAGTGGAGAGTCAGGAAAAGCCTCTCTGAGCTTGCTACATTCGAACCAAGGCGCAACAGGTGCACTAGTCGGCTGGAGGGCAGGGGTGAGGGCATTTCAGTCAGAGGGAAGAGTGTGTGCGAAGTCACAGTGGGGAAGAGCGCGGTATGTTGGAAGACTGAAAGCAGTGGCATGTGTGTGCATGTGCCCACACGTGTGCATGAGTGGATCATGCTAAAAGAGGGGAGGCTGGGGTCAAGTGAAATAGAGGGGCCAGGCAGGCTGGGTTTGAACCCTGGCTCTGCTACTTGTTCTCTGTAGAATTCTGGGCAAGTAAGTCACAGCACCTTTTTGAGCTTCAATCCTCTCCTCTGTAAAGCAGAATGAATGGCAGGTGGCTCATGAGTTGACCTGAGGTTCAAAGGTCACCGCAATAGCCTCAGAGTTCCTCTTCATCTGACCCATGTCGCCTCGTGGACCTTCTCTCTGATTAGCCTGTGCTGCCTCCCTGAGCTCCAGCCCACCGGCCTCCCCGCCCTTTCTCAGGCACACTCGGCGCACTCGGCCTCAGGGCCCTGCACTCGCCACTCCCTCTGCGGGCAGTGTTCTTCCTTCGCCTGCAAGTCTCCCACCTGCGCTTCCTTCAGGTCCTCACTCAAACATCAGTGAGGCTTTCCTGGCTGCTTTATTTAAGATCATCGCCTTCGTTCTATTTCAAATCTCCATCCTTGCTTCCTGCTTTATTTTTCTCCATATTTATTCTGGAGAAGAGCACCATCCAACCCACTACATATTTATTCTGGGCATCACCTGCTTGTCCCACTAGGATGGAGTCCATGAGGGCATGGAGTTTATCCATTTTGTTCATGGCACTGTCCCTAGCCTGTGAGGAGACATGCTCTGTATTTAATGTTGAGTGTCCGCAGAGATAATCGATCAGGTAGGTAGAACAGTACTTCACATATGGAGAAGAGTTGAGTCCCTGTTCATGTCCTTTCCTTCTTGGCCATAAAGCTCTGTCCCAGTTGGATCCACAGACACTGACTTCTTCTGTTCCGCTTGAACAAATCCCAGCCTTGCCAGCTCTGGGAGCACACCGAGCACATCCTTTCCTCAGGGTCTCGTGCCGTCCCATCTCCTTCTCAAGTCCTTCCCTGACTGCCTTCCCCGGGCCACAGGGGTCTCTCCCTCCCCTGCTCAGTTCCAGCACTATCCATCCTTACCTCTAATATGGCCTTATTATTGAATGTGACATCTCCTGCTCTGTCATTTAGCCTTCTGATTTATATATCTTCTACCCAAGACTAGGAGCCATGGAGTCATAGAGTTTTAGGGGGTGGGGGCAGATCTTAGCAATCCTTTTCTTCAGTTTTACATAGCAGGGCATTTTGTGCCAGGTCCTTGAGGCACAAGCCTTTATGTTCAATTACTTTAACTCTCTTAGTAATTTATTCAGCAAATGTTTATTGAATGTTGCTTTGTCATGGTTAGGTACTGTGCTATGATAGCCCATACTCTCAGTTTATGACATGTTGGTGCTTTGCACATGGTAGATGATGAATAAATTTGTGCTAAAGAAATGAATGAACATTCATAGTCAATTTGAAGTTGATTGTAGTAACTTGACTTAAACATAATGAAATCATCTTTATAAATCATAGGATATCAGTCATTTTGAAATAGTAAATACTATTCCATGAAAATCTGGGAGGGGTAGAGGTGTGGAAGGTACTTCTAAGTACTTCAGTCAAATGGAGAGGTCCTGAATTGAGATTCCCAGGAGGCCCAGAAGAGGGAGTTGAATTAATTTTTCTGTGGGAGACCCATCAAAGCTTAGAGGAAGGACAAGGATGTCATGGGTGGTAGTTACTATGGCTTAGAGGTGTATCAGCTCTTGATATCAGCAAGGTGGAGTTGACAAATGCTACACTGGAATCTACTCAGGAAGACACCGAAACCCACCAGAAAGTTCTACCCTTCTCACTGGGAACCCCTTCTCTACAGGACAAAATTCTCCTATTGTCTTGCAAGTGACAGCATAGGGGAAGCAGTTTTACTCCTGACAATAGTGTACACTGTCAAATTCATTTATTTCTCTTCCAGTTTGCTCCCCAAGGGGGACATTGTGCTGCCAAGTGGTTTGGCCTATAGGCCAGGCTCCATTGACTCCCAGCCCCTGGGGGGTCTGATTTCCAGCAATGGTACACTCCATCACCCAGCCTGAGAACATCTCAATTCAGCAGAGAGTGTGACCCAAGGGTGAAAGCTGCTAGGCGCAAAGAGTTGTTAGTGGTGGTCACTACAAGTGGCAAATGTGGTCAATCTCTCTCTAGATCTTGGCTTTTTGGAGCCTGCTACCATTTGGAGCTATTCCTCATTCTCATGCTTTATTGTCATCATCGACACTACCATCATCATCATCATCACCACCACCACCACCATTATCATCATCAATTCTATTATATGGATTAAGCCCCATCAGATAGGTTTGTAATTGTCCCTTAACAGAGACAATTTTACAAAGTGGAGAAGCCCCAGTTAACAAAATATCTTTGGTACTGCAGCAACCTCTATCAAGTTTTTTAACAAGAAAGATGCCCCTATTCCACCAAAGTCAAACTAGGATCACAATTCTGACAACAGGCAGGTACAGTAATGAAATGTGGGAGCAAAATTGGGAAGGGGGAAATTTTAGCAGAAGAACCTGGGCTCTAGTCCTGGGGACTCCCAGTGGGAGTATCGGCAACTCAGCCTCTTTGGGTCACAGTCAATGCTTCTATCAACCAGGATTAATAACACTGGCCCAAATCAACTTCAGAAAATTGTGGTGGGAACTGAGTAAGTTAGTGGATGGGCCAACTTAGGAAGAAGAAATTAAAACAGATTGTGTGAGATGTTCAATGTGAAGTGTGTTCGATGTTATATCCTGCATATTAAATTGAAGTGAGGCTAAAGACTTTAACACTAAAGATTCTTAAATTTAACTTGCAACAGGTTGAGCAAGACAAGGGACTTTATTGCTTTATCTGATTGAAAAGTTCAAGGTTGAATCTTGCTTCAGGCACAACTAGATTCAGGACAAAGAGAGGCTAAGAGGACCCTGTCTCTGGAATCAGAAATACTCTCTTTTGTGTGGTGCCCTCGTTCTGAGGCTTTGTGTGATGACGAGGGAGCTGGAGCAAGGACAGCCTCTCAAGTTCAAGCCTGGTGGGAAAGTGGGAGTTTCTTCTTGGCCCTGCAAGGGAAGTCCCTCTATTAACTTTAACTGACTTGATTGGTTTGGTGTGGGTCACATGTGTATCCTGAACTCCATCAGTGTGGCCAAGACATGAAGCTGGCTTAGATCTAGGTGTTGGGACAGAGGTTTTATCCCTGAGGTAAGAAGTGGGATGCCCCATATGTATCACCATATGGAGGGGAAGGGAAGTATAGTGGTGTTGGGTGGTCAAAACAGTTCAAATATCCACCAAGCAGACTAACTGGTGAGGAACTCTTTTAGAGAAAATAAAATGTAAATCAGTCATTACTACCAGCAACCAGTAATCTGTTTAAAACTAAAATCTCTATCTTACTGTTCCTCAGAGATACTGTGATTAGAGCCCATGGAAATGTGTTGTGCATTTCATGCCTTATATTGTCTAGTGAGAACCCAATCTCACCAGTCATTTTCTTCAAATTGCAGGAGGGATCAAGTCTGTAACAAATATCTTCATGCTCTCCCCATCACTAATTCAAAGTGCTCATTTGGCAATTAACTGTGCAGTGATTGTGATATAGTTAGCATTTTTATTTGTATCATTATTGTAACCCTCACAAGTAAAAAAAAAAACTATTAATGAGTTTATGGCTTGTTTCTCTTTTCCAGAGAGCAATTTCTCAAAGGCAGAGGCTATAGTTCATGCTTCTTTGCCTTACACCGTGTGCTCAAACAGTATTTGTCGGTTTTCTGGAAATTAAATATTTGAGTTAAATATTCCTCATAAGAGTTAGAAAGTGTAATAAACAAAAATGCCATTTAAAGGAAATGTCACTGTCATGAGGACTTTAGGCAAACACAGATTTTACATTAAAAATGTAACCATGGAAATTTTTTGGTGACTACAGAATAGGATTGTAGCTACTCAAATGTCCTTCATAAGATGGCAAAATTATGACATAAATACATTTTTCCAGGTCCACAGAAGCCAGAACTAATTAAGTATGCCACTCTTTTCTATAAATCTAGAATTTGTCTTAATATAGCCCTTAAGGAGGGCATTATTAACTGATTAAGGTGTTGGTCCAAGAATAGACGTTTGTCATCCTGCAAGTCCTATTTTATGCTTTGGGTAGTTGCCCTCTTTGACAAAATTGAGAGTTTTAGGTGGCACCTTTGGAGTTAGATGGGATAAGAAGGACATCTGCTCAGCTGGCCAGAGCAATCCATTCGAGTCAGCAGTGTGGGCTGACAGAGCCAAACCACCAACCTCACTGATACTAACTACAGATACTAGCTAGTATACTAGATACTAGATACTAGATACTGATACTAGATACTAGCTCACTGATACTAAGCTACATACACTTTGTTGCCACTTAAACCTGAACACTGAGATCAGTGTCTAGTAGAATCAAATTCTCTTTGCCTATGAGTCCAATAAGATGCATTCATTCACGTGAGCTTGTCTTAGAAAACTCACTCACTCACTGACAAATCTGAAGTAGAATCTACCATGTGCTGAATTATCCAGGGAAGCTCCTTTTGGAAGGAATCAGGGGAGCTTTTAGACAAGAGATGACATTTCACTGGTCTTTGCAGGGTATGTGAAACTTTTCCAGGGAAACAAAGTATGCAAGCAGGGCAGAAGGGGTAAGTCTGTTGGGTAGAGGTGATGGTAATATTTTTCGCAATATTTGCAAAGGAAGTACATGAGTATCACAAATGAAATATACCTAGCTTGTGATGAAGAAATATGAGTCATCCATTGTAGGGTTTATGAATAGATGTGTCAGGAGGTAAAGCTGAAAGAACATAGTGAGATCATATTTTGAAGTCCTGAATATCATATTAAAGAATTTGCATTTGTCTTATCATATATATCCTATTGTGTGTGTATATATATCATATGTTAACTTTATATATATATATATATTTATCCTATGATATATATCATGTTAACTTTACTCTCTATATATAAAGTTAACATATATTTGTCATATGATATATAAAGTTAACATATATCTGAGATACATATAGATATATATCTCAAATATTGCATATAATTGGGGATTTTTTACTTTATCTGCTAACCCCATAAGTTGACCAAAGACTGACCAGGACTCTTTGGCTGTGACCATCAGGCACCCATTGATGTGCTATGCACAGGCAGTGTCGCCACCACAGCAGTGTGGGAAGAATCTGGAAATTGGTGGGTGGAGTAGTGAGTTGGTGACAAGCAAAAAAAGATGGTGAAAAAGTGAGGGTGGTGAGGAAGCAAGATTAGTAAGGGAGTCAATTCTGTGTCAAGGAATGTGAAAAACAGAAAAGTAGCCTGAGAAAAAGAGAAGATCAGGAAAGATTCTTTTTGTTTTGTTTTAGAAAAAGAGGAAGACTTGTATGTTTGTAGGCAGGCGGGGGAAAGTGTGGAGGAGGAAGTGAATAAAAGAAACAAGAAAGCAGAGAGAACTGTTGGAGGGATTCTGAGGGAGCATCAAGAGAACAGTTGAGAGATCGGCCTTGGACAGGAGATGGGACAGCTTTTCTGTGAAGCTGAGAGGCAAAAAGGAAGGAGGGGCCATGGTATAAATAAATCTGAAAATGTAGGAGAGAAGCTGAAGGAGTTCATTCATTACAGACTGTCTTTTTCTTTGCGAGCTGGGAAGATTCATTCTTTGATGAAAGCTGGTAGGAGGGCATCTGTGTGAGCAGGATTTTGAATACAAGGAAAATGGTAAAAGAAAATGTCTTGAGAGCTAGAAAGGGGAGGGATTAAAGGCACGGGTGTGAAAACTCAGTACCTGTTGGCTGAGGCCAAAACAGTCTGGAACGGACAGACAGGAATGTGAGGTGGGCAAAAGGGTATCCGATTTGGAGACAGACAAGCCTGGGAGTGGGTTCTGAATCCGTCAATCTGTATTTAGTAGCTTGCAAGGTCATCTGTATAACATGAGTCTAAATGGCTTATGAAGCTGTTTCTTCCTTTCTCATGTGACATGGCAGTGGCTGCAGGTCAGCTGTTGCAGCTCTTCTTCAGGGAATGGTAGGGTTCAAGTCCACTTCTTATTCCACATTTCAGGTTAATAGAATAGTAACAGCTGGGGCATGACTCCTCATGGCAGAGGGCACAGAAACAAGAAACAAAACTGACCCAAACAATCACATTTAAATTTTTACTTGGATGACTTAATGCCATGTTTGTTCACGTTCCATTCTCAAAGCAAGTCAACTGACCAAGCCTAACATCCACTGGGTAGGGAAATATACTCCAATATGGGTAGATAGAAGTGATTATTTATAACTGATTATGTAATCTAATACATCATCTAAAGATTTTATAGCTCTGGGCAAGTTATAACAGCTTTCTGAGCTTCGGTTCTTCCATGTGTAATATGCTGATATTAGCATTGTTTCCTGAGATTTTGAGAGTATGAAATAAGATTATGTGTATGAAACCTACTACAGTGCCTAGTATATAACAGATACCTTGTTCATAAGAGATTGCCTTGCCTTGGTGCTAAAATTGCATAGGGAATTAAATCAAGCTTTAATTCCATGATCATAGGGAATTAAGTCAAGCTTTCTTCTCTACATCCCCTTTCATCTAGATGACCAGAGGACCTGTGGGACCCTTCCTGGCTCTGAAACCCCGTTTCTAAAAATCTCATACTAAACAACCAAGCAGTCTCTTACCACCCCCGCCTCAAAACCTTTGGCTTAAGATAAAACTACAAGTTTATCCTTGGTTCCATTTGATTTATATCTCTTTGGTCCAGCCAGCTACCAAAGGCAGAGAGAAGGCTTGTTCAAATAAACCCAAGAAATCTATAGGAGCCGAAGTGCTTGGCAGATCGTCTCATCCTCCATTAGCAACACTGTTCCAGTTTACAGAAAGGGTGATGCTTCACAGATAAAGGTCAAGATATTCTCACTTCACCTGGAGTTGCTTAGCCACCTTGAATAATAAGCTCTGTTGGTGAGGTGTGAAATCTGACAGCAAGTGAGGAACTAGCTGAAGACGAAGCATTGGAAATGCTTGGAGTCTTCTCAGGTGTCACTTGCTGCCTTGTAAACGTGTGAAAGCCATGAAATGGTGTCTGGCAGAGCCCCAGGAACTACCACCACTGTCACTGTTTCACAAAGTAGAAGCAGGTAGAGGAATGTCTGAACAATGTTCAAGTGACCAATTATATCAGTTAGGACAGTGAGTGCCCACAAGGTACAGGACCCAGATAATGGTGTACATAAGATGGAGGTTTCTTTTCCCAGGTGGCCATACTTTTGGAAGTTAAGTAGGCCACAGTTTCACAATGGTAATAATATCATGGGAATTTTTGATGTACATCAGTCTAGAAGAAGGCTGACATGGAAAATTTTACTAGGTGGCAGATTAAAACTTTAGCTTAACCACAAGTATTCCCAAATTTAACAGGTGCATTCCAAATTTAATGTATAGCTTAAGGGGGTTGACCAGATGCCCAATTTAAATACCTAGCTTTAAAATTAAGCAGCGTTAATTAAATACCTACCACAAGTTCTATTCCGATTTGTGTTTGTAAATAATAGGACAAAACACAAGATTCAGTCCAAGTTTAGAAGTAAATAGACTTAATATACAGAGGAAAGAGAAAGAAAAGTTGGTAAACAATCATGACAATATTTCTCCTATCTTTACCCAAATCTCTATTATTTCTAGAATAGTTATCACTCTCTCCCATCTCTCTAGTTAATCTAGTCTCAACACAGCAGTCAAAGGGATCTCTAATAAACATCAATCAGATATTATTTCTTTGCTTAAAACCCTCCAATACTTGAACTGTATTTAGAGCAAAATCCAAACTCCTTGCTCCGGCACAGTGGGTGGGCCAGCCCTTCCTCTCCAGCTCTATCCCGCACCACTGTCCCTCATCCTCTCTGTTCTAGCCACACCGCTTACCAGGCTAGTTTCTGCCTCAGGGCCTCTGCATTTAGGTCTTCACCCAGGCCACTCTTCCCTCAGAGGAGAGGGTTGGATACTTTCATGTAAATGTCACCCTCTTAGAGGTCTCTTCCAGCATTACCCTATCTGAAGTAGCCCTCCCTACCCTCCTAGTCACTCTATCCAATTATTACATTTTACAAATTCTTGTTGTCACTATCCAACTGTATCTTATCTGTTTGTGGCTTCACTATTTTCAGTTGAGTGTGTGCACTTTGAGGTTAGATCCTGGCACATGTGTGTGCTAAGTATTTCATTATAAAGCGTTTTAGACTCTGATCATTCAGAAAAGAGGCAGTATCATGAAACCTGAGTCAAGGAACTCTTTGTGGAGGAGAGGGAAATGGGTTGGAAGGAAGAAAAGGAGTTGGATAGGGGGTCCCCAGGTAGAGCCATGGGCATGGCTTGGGGGTGCAGAGGCATGGCCTTAGTTCGTGGCTACTCCGCTTCTGACCTGATAGCAACTGGTGTCCACATCTCTGCCTCTGGAAGATCACAGAGAGTCTAACCTTCCTTGAGGAAATATGATCAAGGGCCTGGAAGCAAAACACTCTGATGACTTCATCAAAAGAAAACATGGGCTTTTGCAAGGACCAAAATAAATTCCCAGACCAAGGCAGCATGGCTGAGGGACAGTTCTCTAGCTGAAGAGAAAGTGCAGGGCCTTCCAAGGCATTCTGTTAAAAATGCTTTTTGGATAAAACTGCAACTTAAAAATAACCTCTTCTGGGTGTGGAGAGGAGAACAACTCAAATATTGGGGCAAGAAACTCAGAGTGAGGGCCAAATTTGGGCTAAGAAAATGCTAGATTCTTAAGATTTTTGGAAAGCACCCTCCCCCTGCCATTTATTTACAGTGAACAATATTTCTTAGAAACAATTATAAGGGAACTGATAATTTGTGAATTTTTAGGTGTCAAATCAGTATGCTAACAAATAGATCATCTTGCAGTGTGATGAGGGAACAAAACTCCAAGAGAGATCGATCTGTGATTCAAGATGAAGGAATACAACACCACAGGAGATCAAGGCAATGGACATAAGGCTGGCGAAGGCAGCGGAAACTGAGAACTCCCACGAGAAACAGATTCACCTGGGGGAGAATCCAGCCGTCACTCTTCCCGCACGATCTTAGGTAATGTACTCCACCTCTCTGACCCTTCATTTCTTCACCTGTAAAATGAGAACATGTTGATTTACTTCGCAAGGATACTGTGGAAATTAAACAAAGTACTTCACAGAAACTACCCCACAGAGCACTGGATTGTTAAAAGGCTTTAAACAATCTTAGAATTCCATTTTTCTCACTTCTGTTAAGACGGTTGGGGAAATTGGGGAACTTTGACATTATGATGGATAAGATGAAAGACAAGATTTTTGCTCTTCTAGTTAGGGAGTATGGCACTTCTGTACTGCCACAATAATGAGTGGAAAAAACCATTAGGAAACTCAGGGGCTTAAAACAGTGAGCATTTATTTAGCTCACAAATCTGCAAGTTGGCAGTTTCATCTGGACTCAGCTGGGCAATTCTTCTGGTTTAGTTGCATATGTCTGAGAGGTGACTTACTATTGGCTGGTCTAGGGTGGCCTCAACTGGGGTGACTGACTAGTTAACTTGGCTCTGCTCTAGCAGGCTAGCTTGGGCATGCTCTCATGGTGAAGGTGCAGGAGCAACAGTAAGCAAGCCCTTTTGTACAAGCGCTTTTCAAGCCTCTGTTTGGGTCACTTGTGCTGACATACTATTGGCCAAAGCCAGTCACATGGTCAAATCCAGAATCGGAGTGGGAGGGCACTACAGAGTTGCATGGTAAAGGCTGCGGATAACATGGAGAGAAAAAGAAATGAGGCATTGAATGCAATTAATCTATTGCAGTGAGGCTAGACAGATGCACATTTTGATAATTAAGTTTTATATAAATACATAATAAACATATATATATATATATATATATATATATATATATATATGAGGAGGCACCCCCCCAAAAACCCAGAATTATCTTCTGGAGGGCAGTCCCCTTGTGGTACAGGCTTCCCTCACTGCCTGAGTGTTCTAGGGGCCCATTTGTATCAGTATAACAGCTGGCGTTGTTGTTAGAGTCTGTACAAGTTCAATGAATTCTTTTGAAGACTCTTTCAACGCGTTTGCCCACTTCATGATGGGTGATTCACAAGTGCACCTGCCCACACTGCGCTCTGAGTGTTCGGCAGTTTTTGATCAAAACCAGTAGGACCCCTGTGGCCCATCCTACCTATTCACCTCATCTCGCCCCAGGCAACTTCTTTTGTATACCCAGATGAAAAAAGTCCTGAAAAGGAAATGTTTTGCTGATGTGGAAGAGGTGAAACAAAAAACAACAAAAATACTAAAAGGCATAAAATCTATGTGTTCAAAAACTGTTTTGAGCAGTGGAAAAAATGTCTCGATAGGTTTATTGCATCAAATGGAGAGTACTTTGAAGGTGACTGAAATTTAAACATGTAAGAGTAAATACACACTTTTTTATAAATAAATTCCATTTTTGGTCCCCCTTGTATATAGTAACATAAGATGAAAGATTAATAATTTATAATCACATAGCATTTCACTGATTCTAAGGAAGCTTAGCCCCAAATCTAGCTTAATCGCCCCCTCTGAATAGGAAGCAAGCAGCACCATCCTCATCTTGCAGATAAGGGGGAGGGGTCACATAGACAGTAGGGAGTGAAGCCTGCATTTGAACTCCTGAATGCAAACCTCCCCTTTGTCCCATGGCCTCCTAGACCGAGAGCCACACCAGTGGAACACACATCAAAGGGGTATAGGGGTGGCCATGAGCTCAGGTGGCCAAGAAGCCTTTGTAGAGACCAGACTTACCTGGGAGATGGATATAAGCGCAATGACGAATTTCCACCCTTTTTGTATATAGCAAACCCACCCTTTGTGGACAAATTTTATGTAGAAATCACCAACTATATAAACTGATAAAAGGGCTACTTTATGCGTATATATTTATTTTTAGGTTCAAATGTTCAACACTAACTTGTTATCAAATTAATATATGAAAGGGACCCCAGAGAGCTCTCTTGCCCTCCTCCCAGCAGGAGAAGACACACAAAGAAGCTGGCCATTGGCACCATGGAGGAGTGCCCTTCACAGAGTGCAATTGCACTGGCTCCGTGACCTCCGACCTCCAGCCTCCAGAACTGTGGGAAATAAACTTCTGGTGTTTACAAGCCATCCAGCCCATAAAACTTGGTTATGGCAGCCTGAACTGATGAAGACCGTTATTCCCACAAAGGTCAAGATCATGGTTCCTTTTGGTGGGTGGCTTGATTGGATGCAGTCTGTGGGTGGGCTGCTGGTATCTGTGTGGTTTCCTGTATCTGTGTTTTATTTTACCATAAATAGACAATAAAAGGCAAGCAGGCACACGGGGACCTCAGGTCCCAGCTCATACTGAATGCCAGTACTAACGCCAGCACAGGTCCTGCTCACGTCTATTGAACATGTTCCCTGTGCAAGGCGCCATGCCAAGTGCTTCACCACATGGTTGTGTGTTCTGAGTCTAGAGTCAGGTGGCTTTGTTAGTTTCCTTTACTAGCTGTTTGATTTTAGGCAAGTAACTAATTCTCTTTGAGCCTCTGTATCCTCATCTGCAGCATGGGATACGAGTACCTCTCTCATAAGGCTGTTGGAGTAAGTGAGGTTTGCATGAAATGCCCTTCACACAGTGCATAACCCATAGTACATGCTTAATCAATTGTAGCCATCACCACGTCTCTGTGAGCTGGCTGTTACTGCTCTTGTTTTATGGATTTTTAAAAGAAGGCTTAGAGAGGTTAAGTTGTGGAATTAATCAGTGTTTAAGCTAGGCTCTCAACATTTCCTTCCTGCCTTTCCAACTCATTAACTTCCGTCAAAATAAAGATAGTGAAATTACAAACAACATTGGCCCCACCTGGTTCCACAGCTCTGTTTTGAAGGATGTCTGGGGTCTTGCTCCTCCCTTCCCCCAACACATGATGTTGCAATTTCACTAGCAGAGAGAGAGAGAGAATCCAGCAGTGCTATCCGCAGGATGGCTGCCTGAAGCATTCCTGGAAGAGTGAGGAGGATGCACGGCTGTGTGGCCCCTTCAGCAGAGGCATAAACAAGCCCCCCCTCCAGAGGGGGCCAGGAGTTCAGTGAGGCAGCTGGCTGGATGTGTCACACACATTGTACTGAGACAGAAAAGAGGCATTCCTCTGTGCTGAAGTTTAAGTGTAAACAAGGAGCAAATTGTTTTCGTGGTAATTACCAAATATTAGAAATGTATTGCTCCTTACCCACTCCCAAGACACTTCTGGGAGATCCAGCTGTGCTAATAACATTAGGAGCAGCACTTCCAGGGACAGGAGTATTGTTCCAAGACAAAGGCTCTTCATCTGTGTTTGTTCTTGTTTCCCATCAACACTTGAAACCTAATTCACCTAGGTTGTCTCCAGACTCCATGTTTTGTTTGAAAGCTGGAAGGAATAAAAAAAACCATATCGTTTAGCATTAACATCTTAGATAAGGTCTTAATTTCTCTAATCCCCATCTACTGACAGGGGAAGCAATGTAATCAAGCCCCCGGTATCCGTGGGCATTGGTTCCAGGACCCTCCACAGACATCACAGTCCTTGGATGCTTAAGTCCCTTACATACAATGGCACAGTATTTCTGTATAACCTGATTTGCATACAGGCATAGCAAGGTATGGCTACATGTCACTTCATTTGCATGGATTCAGTGTAGTGCTGGGTACATGGCAAATTTAAGTTTTGCTTTTGGAAACTTTCTGGGATATTTCTTATTCTAGTATTTTCCATCTGTGGTTGGTTGGACCTGTGACTATAGAGAGCTGCCTGTGTTATCGCATGGTAGGGCTGACGTGAATATGACCGAGGGAACACATGTAAAGAGTCTAGCACAGAGCTTGGCACGCAGTAGACAGCATAAACAAAGGAGCACCCCCAACTCCCATGCCGGCACACCTTGAAATGAAAGCCGAGATGGCAGACACATAGCATGCAACCTTCTCTCCCCTATGACAGCTACAGTAGACATTACTGAGCACAACATTCCCTCCTGCTTGGATTAGTTTGCAAATGGCTTAACATAACAGCATAACTTTATTATCTTCAGTTCTGCAGGTTTGAAGTCCAACACAGGTCTCACTGGGCTAAAATGAAGGTTTTTGCAGGATTGCCTTCGTTTTTGGAAACTCAAGCCCATTACCTTGTCTTTTCCAACATCTACAGGTCTCTCTCCAGTCCAATGAACACAGCCTCCTACATCTCAGAGTCCTTCCCATGCTGCTACCTGATCACAGCCAGGAAGAGTTGTCCTCTCTTAAGGACTTGTGGTTAGATTGGGCCTTAGTCAATCTACAAAGTGCCTTCTGCTACAAAGGCCAGTGTGTTGCGGGGATTAGGGTGTGGACATCTTTGGGGGCCCTCAGCCCACCTCCCACCTTCTCAGTGCAGTGCTCTGAGCAGCCACTACCAGTGATCCGAGTTTGACCTGTGAGATCAAAGTTATCCCTACTTTGGAGATTCATCAGGAAAGAAAAAAAAACAAAAAACAAAGTCAGTCAGGGGATAATGGGAACCAAAGAAAGCACTCGTCATGTGCTAAACACTTTAAAAATGATCTGCCTGCCAGAATTGTCTTTGCTGCAACATCCAGGAGAAGCAGCAGAGCAATCCGGTTTCCAGCAGCCTGCGAAGGGGGACATCGTTTATGGGTCACCTTTCTACCAATGGGCCCCAGAGCCCCACCTCTGGGCCTCTCACCTCAGGACCCCCATCATGTATGGCTGCACATAATCACATGCAGCCTAAACATGTTTGTAAAAGCAGCTTTATTAGGTATAATTGGCATAGGTGTATAATAATCTGTATGTGTTTACACCTGGAAAACTATTACCACAATCGAGACTATGAATGTATCCATCCCTACCAAAAGTCTACTTGTGCTCCTTTGAAATCCTTCCCTTCCACCCCTCCCTAGCCCTCGACCATTCCTCCGTAGCCACTGGTCTGTTATTCTCACTATAGATTAGTTTCTATTTTCTAGAAATTTTTACATAAATGAAATCATACAGTGAATACCCTTTTTTTGCCTGGCTACTTCCAGTCAGCGCAACGATTCTGAGGCTCATTCACGTTGTGTGCACCAGTGTGTCCATCGTTTTTATTGCTGAGTAGTATTTCAGTGTAAACCACAATTCTGTTTGCCTTTTTACCTGTCGATGGACATTTCCAGGTTTGGGCCGTTGTAAACAAAACTCCTACAAATATTCATGTACAATTCTTTGTATGGGCACATGCCTTCATTTCTCTTGGGTAAATCTCTAGGAGTGCAATGGCTGGGCCATCTGGTAGGTTTATGCTGAATTTTCTAAGAAACTTTTTTCTTAGTAGTCGTGCTATTCCACATACTGATCAGCACTGTGTGAAGCTTCAGTACCTCCGTATCCTTGACAAGACGTAGTATGGTTAGGCTTTTTAATTTTAGCCATTCTAATGGGTGTGTAATGGTATCTCATTGTTTTATTTGGATTTTCTTAATGATAATGATATTGAGCACCTTTGCAATTTGCTTATTTGCCATCTATATATCTTCTTTGTTAAAGTATAAGTTCAGATCTCCTATCTTTTTTTCAAAAATAGGGCTGTTTGTTTGCTTATTATTGGTTTAGTGTTCTTTGTATATGCTGAATACAATTTCCTTGTCAGAAATATGAGTTATAAATATTTTCTCTCATTTTGTGATTGTATTTTCACTCTCTTAATAGTGGAACCCAAATAACAGAAGTTCTAAATTTAATGCAGTACAATATATCAATTTTTCTTTCATGAATTGTGCTTTTTGTATTATATTTAAGAAATCTTTTCCCAAACCAGGGTTATGAAAATTTCCTCCATGTTTTCTTCTTAGAGTTTTATATTTTTAGGTTTTCATGTAGGTCTATGATCCATTTTGAGTTAATTTTTGTATATGCTACAAGGAAGGTATGAATTAAATATCAGCTCACCATGTTCCCCATAGAGATATTCAACTGTTCGAGCACTAGTTGTTGAAAAGACTATCCTTTTTCCACTGAATTGTCTCTATCCTTACCAAAAATCACTTGTCGCTATATCTGTTGGTGTATTTCTGGACTCTCTACTTTGATCCTATTATCTATTTTGACATTACTATCACACTGATGATTACTGTATCTTTGTAATAAGTCTTCCAATTAGGCAGTGCTATCTTTCCAACTTTTTTATTCCTTTTAAAGTTGTTTCGGCTATCCTATTTTTTTTTTTTTGCATTTCCCCATCAGTTTTAGAACTAGCTTGCTAATTTCTACAGTATACTCTGCTAAGATTTTGGCCAGGATTGTATTACAACTATAGACTAATTTGGAGAATTGACATCTTAACAATATTGAGTCTTCTGATCCATAAACATTGTCTATATCTCCACTTATTTAGATCTTTAATTTCTTTTGCAGTGTTTTCTAGTTTTTAATCTGTGGGCCTTACACATATTTTGTTGGATATAACCTCAAACTACTTATATATTTTTTCTTTATTTTAATTGTTGTTGCAGTACAATTTTCTTTCTTTTACTCCCATCCCAACCCACCCACCCAGCCCTCCCCTTCCCCCTCCCATTTCCACCTGCTCCTAGTTTTTATCCATGTGTCCTTTATACTTGTTCCTGTAAACCCTTTCCCTTTTCCCCTGAAATTCCCTCTCCTCTCCCCTCTGGTCACTGTCAGCCTGTTCTCTATTTCAGTGTCCTTGGTTATATTTTGCTTGTTTCTTTGTTTTGTTGTTTAGGTTCCTGTTAAATGTGAGATCATGTGGTGTTTGTCTTTCACCGCCTGGCTTATTTCACTTAGCATAATGCTTTCAAACTATTTATATTTTTAATGCTACTGTAAATGACATTGTTTTTAACATTTTTAGTTTCTGCTTATTCATTGTTATTATATATAAATATGGTCTTTTATATTGACTTTGCATCTTGAAACTTGATGAACTAATTTGTAAGTTCTAGTAGCTTTTTGGTAGGTCCCACAAGATTTTCTACATAGAAGATTATATCATTTGTGAGTAATCTTCCTTTCTAATCTCTATACCATTTATTTCTTTTACTTCTTCTTTTCTAATCTCTATACCATTTATTTACTTTCTTGCCTTATTGCATTAGCTAGAAATATCAGTACAAAAGTGAAGAGAAGTGGTGAGAATGGACCTATATTTCTTCTTTTGGATCTTAGGAAAAATAATTTTTTAATTTTTTTAAACCATGAAGTTTAATGTAGGTTTCTTAGAGATGCCTTTAATCAAGTTAAGAAAGTTCTGTCTATTCCCAGTTTGCTGAGATATAGATTTTCTTTTAGGAATGGATATTATATTTTGTCAAATGCTTTTTTAATTTGTTTTGATGATTATATGTATATATTTTTTCTTAGACTGTTAATATGGTGAGTCACAGTGATTTGTCAAATGTTCAATCAACTTTGCATTTCTGGCATAAACTCACAACAATGTCATTTACTTGATCATGATATGTTCTTTTTTATAGATTTTTAGATTTGATTTACTTTTTAGTTGAGATTTTTTGCTATATATACATGAGGAATACTAGACTGTAATTTTCTATAATGTTGTCTTCTGTAACGGTGAGCTCATAGAATGAGTTGGTAATTATTCCTGCCTCTTCAAAAAATAATACAAAAAAAGCTTGATATTATTTATTTCTTAAATGTTTGAGAGAATTCCCTAAAGAAGCTATCTAGTTCTTGAATTTGGGGAGGGGGTTGTGTATGTATGTGAAAGTTGTTCACTACAAGTTCTGGCTATTTCTTCTTTTTGAGTGAACTTTGGTAGATTATGTCTTTCAAGGAATTTGTCCAGTTTATTTATAGGCATTTATTATTTATTTCATAGAAATAGAGTTGTTTGTAATATCCTCTTATTTCTGTTTTAATATCTGTAAAACCTGTAGTGCTGTTATTTTTCTCATTACAGATATTTGGTAATTTATGTCTTCTATCTTCCTACTCTGGTTAGAAGTTAATGAATTCTATTGATCCTCAAAGAATTAGCTTTTAATTTCAATGATTTTTCTCCATTGTTTTTCTATTATCTATTTCATTGACATGTTTGCTGATTTTTATTTATTATTTTCTTATGTTTACTTTGGTTTTAACTTACTTTTTTATGTTTTAGATTTTTAGGTGGGAGCGAAGGTCATTGTGTTGACCTTCCTTCTCTTTTAGTATAGGCATTTTAGTGCTCTAAATTTTCCCTTTAAGTCCTACTTTTGCAGCATCTCATAAATTCTGATATGCTGTATTTTCATTAAGTTAAAAATAGTTCCTTATTTCCCTTTTGATTTCTTTTTTGCCCAAGCACTATGAAGGTGGTTTAAAAGAGTTTCCAAAAATTTGGGAATTTTATAGACATCCATACTCATCCCTCATCTCCATAAGCAGGGAGGATCACTTATGCACAAAAGCCTGAGTTCAGAGGTTAATTCCCTCTCTCTGAAAGTGCTGGGATCTACTTCCCAAACTGCTCCTTCCTAACATTAACACAATTGCTTCAGCTGTTGATGCAGACATAAAGGTGAGTTCTGTCTGATGGGCAGAGTTACCCCAACCCCCATCTGCTAATCTAAGTCAGAACATTGCTACTGAGCCCTGTTACTAACTAATGTTCAATTACTAGGTCATTCTGGTAATATCCCAGACTGAAGACTGACATCAGGTGCTTTGGCCTCTTGCCAGCAGATAGCAGGGGATGGCTGATTGCCCCTCAGAGCCCAATAATACTTAGGGAGCCTCTGGACTAGCAGACTCTATTCCTATGTTCCTTGAATTTGCCCTTCAAGCCAACCTGGGTTGAAATGACCATTTCCTTACTCCCTTCTTGAATTTAAAATCATGAACTTCTTGCTAGAAAACATGGGTTAACTTGTTCACTGGGACTGATGCCAATCTGGGTGCCTATAATTCAGCAAAAAAAGTTTTTTATCATCTGCAGCTCCAACTATCCGAGTTGTCCAGACTCTTTCTTACTTTACCACAGTCATTTGACTGGCCTGTTTCTAATCTTTTCTGGCTGGTTCCATGGCCCTCCCGAGTGGGTTCATTTGAGTTGATGTTTTCCAGGGACATATTCCTCTGATACACAAAGTCAACTTGACTTGCACAGTTATTTGCAGGAGCCCAAATTGTCCATAATTGACTACTTTCCTAATGCCACTTAGGCTAAAATCTGAAAGGAAAGGAGCGTGCTGCCCGAGTGAGCTGTTCATTCCAAGTGTCACTTATTTCTCCACCACCTGAAACGCTAAATGGTCAGCACCGAAGGAAGGTAAAGAACTCCTGGGGATCTTTTCTGAGCACCTAAACCTCTAACCTTTCACTGGGGGAGACTGCTTGGAAGAGTACGTAGTCCCCAGAAGTTAATCTGTGGTTTGTAATATCTGATTTTCATATTTCTTCTAAAGAATGATGCAAAGGATGTAGGCTGAAGGAGCTCAGAAGCAACATCAAATAAAAAACTGCATGATTGAAAGAAATGTTTTGTTAAAATTCTGCAAAACTTTTGACAAGCCTCTAGTCAGAAAAGGCAAACCAGTTTTGACTGGGCCATCATTAGTTCCTTAGCATTCTGTGTTGAGAATGATTCTGAGGGCATTCTTTTGATCAAGGGGAAAGAGTAAGGTGATTGACTGTGATGTCTGCCATGAATACAGTAATAGGAATGGCGACAACGCCAAGAGTGCTAGGCGCTGTGCCAGATGCTGAGAACATAGCAGTGAAAAAGACGGATTGAGCTGATGAACTCACAAAGCTTACAGGGTGGGGATGACTATGAAGGTCACTTCTCATTTCATTATTTGAAAATGTTATGGTCCTTGTTCTGCCCATCACTCCCATTATCAATGGATTATTGTATAAGAGCCACAATGTCAATTAAGATCACTCAGTCTAGTTCTCTAGCAGGAAAACTCAACAAGAGGAAAGGTGTTAATCACAGCAAATAAGACTTACCTTTCAGTTGTATTTTCTTTCTCCTCAAGAGCACACTGGCCAGGAAGAACTTCATCTTGATGAAGATGCTCCTGGCCAAACCAGTATATTTTTCCCTGGTGGGAGGCAGCTACATTCTCAGCCAGGGTCAACCCTCATTTGTGGGGAATGGAAGACAATGGACAAGAAGCTAAGCTTGGGGGTGGGATGGCAGATTCCTGTCTTCTTTAGGGCCACAGGAGAAGGCACTTCCCTGAGACAGGACAAGCAGAGCAGGACAAGGACATTCACTTTCTTGCTAACTGACCAGCAGCTGTTCCTAAACATCCCTCATGCAGATTATGTCAGTTGTGCTCACTTATATGCAAAGACCCCCTTCATGTAGCTCCGCAAATGCCATCAGCAGCTGGTCAGTCTGACGGGGACAGGCTCTGTCTGTGAGGGCCTTGAAACTGCCACTTTGCACTGCTGGCACCAAAGTCAGGGTCCAGAGTTTGCTGCAAGAGGCCCCCCTCTGCTCACAGATGATGCAATGGATTGGTGTCTTTTTCACCATGGTGACAGCAGTTGACATGGAAATAGCTGTTACTGCCACACATAATTATTGCCCCTCACTCAGGCTCACCAGCTGTTGAAAATATTTGCCTGCTCAGCATCCATTTTCTCTATCTCTAGAAACTGCATCAAGATTTCTTTTGGGAAATCATCCTTTCAGAAGAAGCTCCTTCTTTGTTTTGGACAGTGTCTGTTCAAGCTCAGCACATGACAAATACCTGGTCAAACAAGGAATTGGTTTTGGTATAGAGACATGTGACCCATTCTGAGCCCATGAATGTCAGGTGTAGATTCTGCTAAAATAATTGGGAAAGGGACAGGATTTCGCCTGCTGTTGACAGGCTGATGGAACAGAGAAGCCTGAAGCTGTTGGCCACTGTTTTTGCCACCAGCTGTATAGAACATACTTAAAAATAAAGGCAATTTAAGGGGAAAAACAGAGTTGAGGGAAAGAGACACGTTCTTGCTAATAAAAATTGAGCACCTGGACCCAGCCTTACCTGAACTTAACTACACCGTTGGACTTCTTAGCTATATGAACCAATTCTTGACAATTTTGCTTAAGGAAGTCTGAGTTTGGTTCCTACCACTTGTACCCTCAAAGGTCGTGATGAATATACAGGTTTTCTTATTTCATAGAGATTCTCATAGAAATTGGGCAGAGCCAGAGATGTACCTCTGAAAGTTCCAGCATTTGGCAACATATATATTTCTATAAGCATTGTGGATGGAATGTAAGCCTAAAGTGCTAAGCATGTTCATCAGCACATGACTAGCTAATGACAGCTACATGCCAACCACTGGGTGCCACGGTAGAAAAGGAAGAAGCCAGCCAGGCCCCCATCCTCATGGAATGTATAGTCTAACCAGGAAGGCAGATTTAATACAAGCTAAAACTTAGAACAGAGGCTCTCACCTTCAGGACCACAATGCACTGGTGAGTCACCCTGTATTATGAAGTACGCCACAAGCAATTTGTGACTCATGAAGCTAAGGTACCAATGGTGGCAGATGATTTAAAAAGTAAACATGAATTAGAGTGGATTCAAGATTACTGCAATAATAATGTCACATGCATTCACTGGGTTCTCGGAATGTTTTTGAGTGGGAGAGAAACGGTTGGCATAATAGTTAATGCCCATGGACCCATGTCTCCAGGAGTGTGTTGTTCCAAAGGATGTCCCCAAGCAATGATCATAATATCCATGTGCCAAGGGAAGAGCAGCAGCAGAACTTCCAACACTTATTGTGCACCGATTAGGTACCAGGTACTGGACTGAGCACATCAGAAGGTTTGTTTCATTTCCTCTACATGACAAACCTGAGTGGTTATCCTTCTTGTCTGGCGGCTTAAAGAACAACTCAGTGCTGAACAGCATGAGCCTGTCAAGCACAACTGGGTTCAGCGAAGGGAGAGATCTGCATAGGCTGGCGTTGTTGAAAAGTGTTCCCAGGAGGGGCTGAGCCTTAAGCAGGGCCAGGAAGCACAGTAGAATACGCACCAGCAGGGGAGAGGGAGGGCATGTGGGCTCTGGAATAAACAAGACAGATGCAGGACACCGGGTGCCAGGCTCACCTTCCTGGCACTGTTAACAGTCGGTACCAGGGCATTGCAAGATAAGCGCACCTGCCCATCACCCGCTTGGCTACTCCATGCATTCTGCCCCACTTCCAGGCCTTTGTCGATGCTGTTTCCTTTGCCCTTGCCTCCCTCAGTTAAGTAGCCCTGGACTCGGAGCTCCTTTCTACTCTCTCAAGAAGAGAAGCTGCTTCCCCTGGGACAACCAAAGCAAACTATTCCCGCAGCTGCTGCTGAACTTCAGATTCCCTTCAGGATGCCAGATCCCAGGACTACCCACCCCTGGGTGCAGACTTGTCTCCTCCTTCCCTGCAGCCTGCCCCAAACTTTGGACCAGCTCCTCCTTAGGCCAAAATGTAGCTGTCCCACACTCCACTCAGTTTCTTTCATCCAGCCAGTTTGTCTAGTTAGCCATGAGCTGGCACCCTGAACAAACAACAAACTCTCAGTCTTGTCACTTCTCTTGCCAACTGTTCTTGACAGTTAATAATGAGCATTTATTAACTGCTTAGTGTGTCCCTGGCACTGTCCTGAGCTGTGGCATGCATTGCTTTACTGAAGCTTCATGAGGGGGCTGTGAAACAGAATTGGTAGCATCTACATTGTAGAAGCCAGGAGACTGTGGCTCTGAGAAGTGAATGAACTCAGGTGAGAAGTTAATGAACTTAGGTGATGTCCCAAGCTGGCATAGCAGCATAATGCCAGCCAGTCAGGGGCTCTTAACCACCTTTCATGCATCAGCCATGGCCGTAGGGATCGAACTCCATGGCTTCAGCCTGACAGTCCCGACCCTCCAGCTCTGAGATCTGGCTTAGTTCTCTGGTCTCAGGCCCCCACACAGCCTCACAGCACAATCAGGTGGCCATGGGGCCAGATGGCATGCAGTCGCCTGGGGTTCTGTGCCTTTCCCCATGCCATGGCTTACACTGAGTCTTCCGCTTGGAAGGACATCCCTTGCCACCTCCACTTGTTGATTCACACTTTAAAATCTGCCTGTTCCTCAAGGTTTTTCAATATAACCTCCCACCTCATTACCATTGAAATTTATCCCTGCCTCTCCCACATATGCCCTTCCTATTTCTTTTATAATGCATCTCGCCTTGCTTTCTTGCTATTTGTGTGCAGTTACTTTATCACGAATCCCTGACAGGCAGGAATTGGGTTTGACTCTTGAGCGGTTCTATGCGGGTGTTTGAATCAGGGCCCTGCATGGGGGAGCTGCTCCAGAAATGCTGGTGGAGTGAAGCTGGAAGGCCAAGCTTTACCTTTCTCCAAATACTCCCCACAGTGGCCCACCGAAGTATTTGAAATTTCCACCATCAGAGTCACTCCCTTGGTTTGAAACTTTGCCTCCAGAAGATCTCTGCTGAAATGTAAATATAATAGCCAGGAAGGGTCATGGATTGACTCATTAATACCTTGGGTTATGAGTTACTTAACCATTGGAGCTAAATCATGAACTGATCTGGAAAGAAGGGGCTCATTTCCCATGGTGAGTGATGCCTCATTTCTTGGTGGCGGACACACATGAGAAAACCTGCCTCCTTGACCAGCAAAATGATTCCCAAGTATCTGTAGGCCTCTAGCCGATTCCCTGTGATAATTGCAGAGACAGCATGATTCTATTTGATTCTGGAGGTGATATGGGTGGCACAGGGAGGCACGCCCCTCCCTAGGTTCTGACCATGAAGGCTGCTACATCCCACTCTCCTCGCTCAGAAACTCTGCAATAGGGGCAAGGGGCTAGAAAGAACCTACGGTGAGTTAAACACTGTCCCCCAAAATTTATGTCCACTTGGAACCTCAGGATGTGGCCTCATTTGGAAATAGGGTCTTAGCCGATGTGACTAAGACGAGGTCATGCTGGATTAGAGTGGTCTGTAAGTGCAGTAACTGGTGTTCTCAGAGCAAGAAGAGAGGACACATCGACAGAGAGCAGAGCAGTATGTGAGAATGGAGGCAGAGGTTGGAGGGCTGCAGATATGACAGGTCTAGGATGCCTCACAACACACGGCACGAAATGAGCTCTGGTTCAGAAATAGAGCCAGAGGCATGGGACAGATTCTTCCTCGGAGCCTTCAGGTGGAACTGATGCTACCAGCATCTTGCTTTGGGACTTCTTGCTTTCAGGACTGTGACAGAACACATCACTGCCGCATTAAGCCCCCACATTTGCCACGGCAGATCTAGGAAACGAATATAGGAACCGACACGCACAGATGGCCTAACGTGCACCGGACACTTTACTTCTGCTGACACTTAGCCCTCAAGAGGGGACCTGTCACACCCTTTCTATGGACAGAAAACACTGAGACCCAGAGAGGTGAAGAACTGTCCCATGCCACAAAGCTAGGAAAATGGCAAAGCCGGGTTTTGGTCTGGGGAGCTATATCAGGCTGTAGCTATCTTCTTCCATCTCTGAAACCATCTTAATTTTCTTTCCCTGGAGGCTAAGTGCCAGAACTTCTTTGTCCCTGGCACAAATAAGTGCCAGGCCTTCTCCTAGGGCCGACATCTTTATGTTCTTGTCACAGATGTATCCTCAGTGCACAGGGCAGCTCCTGGCACCTAATAGTTGCTTAACAAATATTTGCTGAATAACTGAGTCCTCCCCCACCCCAAATCTCATAAGACAGATATAATTATAGTCATTTTGCAGAGGGTGAAAATGAGGTGCAGAGGGGGTCAGTGATTTGTCCAGAATGCTGACCCTTGGTATCAAGTGACATGGTGTGATTCATTCCCCCACCCACACATCAGATGACACTGACATTCCTAAACCCAGTTCCTTAGCATTAACTGTTCTTTGTCATTTTCTCCATATCACCGTCATCACTGTTATTTATTGAGCATTGCTCGGTGTTAGCACTGGGCCAGGTGCTTTGCAGACAGCCTTTACCCTTATTATACCCCTCTGGGCTAGTTACTATTAGCATCCTGCTTTACCATACTGGAAACAGAGGCACAGAGAAACGAAGTAATGTTTTTAGTGTCACACAGCTGGTAAGTTAATAAGTCAAGTCTCTCTGATTCCAACACTTGTACTCACAGCCATTGAGTAGATGGCCTCTTTAGCAGGAGCCCCATCAGCATGAACAAGGCCAAGGCACAGAAGCTGAAGATGGGCTTGCTGCTCTGCCCTCCCAGCCTCTCCCAGGCTCCCTTCTCCAGGCACACAGACGGGACCTCTCTCTAGCAACCTGGACTTGTCTGTGCTTTCTCAGCTCACAATGAGTCTGCTAGAAAGTATAAGGTTCTTCCCAGGACTTCTCTCCAATTTCCTTCATCCAAAGCTGAGCTTTGTTCATTCATCTGCATGTCAAACAGAGATGCACTTAAAGATGGACGAGGGCTGTAGGCACACGAGGGACACAGCAGTGACAAACAAATTTTCTCCTCCCAGGAGACTCCATCTAATGTTTCCTTCCAGCAAGTCCCCAAAAGTTCTATCTTACTTATTTCCCCAGGAAACCGCCAACTTCACGCCACAGTGAAAATTTTCTTACTCAGTCCCAAGATGCAATTTCCTCTTCAGCTAAGAATACTTAAAGCTAAGATTTTCTAATAATATTGCATTTTAACAGGGATTCAGTTTCCCCAAATAATGAGTTTCTGGCATCAGAGAAGAGAATGGCATCAGAGGGGAAGGTGGGAGAGCTTTCCACCCCTGAACGGCACAGGTGAATTCCACCCTGCTTGTGAGAAAGCCCGGCTTTGCCCAGAGGGATCGATCTTATCCAGCGTTTCGGCAGCTCTGGGCCACACGGGGGAAGAAACGTTGCCTTGGGCCGCACATTAAATACACAAATGCTAACAAAAACTGATGAGCTAAAAAAAAGGTTTTAGGTGAATTGACGATGTTGTGTTGAGCCGCACTGATAGCCATCCTGGGCTGCATGTGGACTGCAGGCCGAGGGTCGGACACCTCTGAAAATCCTTGGGTCTGTGCAGTGTCTAAGGAATCCCTTGGACTATAAGCAACAGTGAGAACAGTAAGGGAACCCACAGCACATCCCGACCAGCCTTCCCAGTTCACTGATGGAGAAAATGGGAAGACATTTTCCAAAGTGACAAGCACCAGCTGGTCTGAATCCCAGTACCTTCCCATATGCACTCTTGGGCCACAGCATCACTGGTCTTTCTGGATGTCCTTTAAATGTCCCAGAGTAGGAGAAAAGGGTTTGTCCCATGAGATGGGAAGAAAAGCAGATTTATTCAGGGCCTCTCCTGGAACTTGCCATTTATAATCATGTGCAAGGCAATCGTGGACTTGGCTCTGGAACCCAGGAGGAAAGAGAGGCTGGGAAGGGGCCTTGATGCTGAAGAGGCAAAGGTAGCAAAGGTGGTGTTGAGTTGAGCAAGGGCTTGAAGATTTATCATCCTCTCACCCGGCCGATGATGGATTCAGCAGAGAGCCTCAACCGCTCTGCAAAGCAGGGGGGCCCTCAGGGCAGGCTCTCCCCACTGAACTGCGCATTCTCTGGACATAACAACCCACTTAAGAACAAGGTCAAGTAGTAAGTCTAGTCTAGGGTCACGTGGTAGGGGGAGAGGACCCTCTTCATCCATCTGTCATGACTCTGCTTTGGACTAAGTCATGTAGATTCTAGAACCTTCCATATGTATCCCTACATCTAGGGTGCAATAGTGAATGTGCAATCAATATTTATTGAGTGAATGAGTCTCCTAGGAAGGGTAATATATTAACATATTATCTGCCGGTAATAGCTTTGTGCAAATTAGTTTAAAATTAAAATGAATACTTCTTTGGTACTTTGCATCTTACTAGTAAACACATGCAGAATCCCATTTCGTTGTCACAGTAATCCTGAACAGGGTTTATTTGTGACCTTGAGTAAATTATTTAACCTTTGAATGCCTTAGTTCTCCCATTTATAAAATGGAACTAAAGCACCTACCATAGAGACTTGTTAGAATTAATGGGGTAATACGTGTAAAGCATAGGACCTGTGACCTCTACATGTCCTGTTTTTCCATTCTTGGAGGACATGCTATTACATGGTGCCTTGGGATGTGGGGACAAAGCCAGGGCTGAGGTCAGCTCCTTCCATGGTTGGACTCTGCCATCTTGGATTCGGACCTGGCTGGCTGTCTCCCACCAGGACAGATAGACTGCAGGCTGGGGTCCACTCTGGCATCACAACCTAAGCCCAGAATTTTGCTTTGGAGGACACTGGAGAGGCTTTTTCCTCTGTTGTTTACTTTTTCTCGGATTATGTGGAAGGCCCTCTGAAACCTTCAGATGCTGTTATTATGGGACTAGGGAACCATGAGGAAGAAGCTGGAAGGGAAGTGCAAGAGCGTGGGGACTGCTGGGAGCCCCTGCCTCCTCACCTTGGCATTTATTCTCCATGTTTCTCTAAGCTAGATCTGGGCAAGTGCCCAGGGGCTGTGGCCAAGCTGAGTTCCCTCACTCCACTCTGTCCCCTTTTGCCCCACGACCTCCAACCTGAGCCTGGAGAATGAGTCCCTTCTCTTCCAGGCCCCACCCTTCATTTATGTTTCAGGACTTTGTCTTTCAGGGAAACACTACTCTGTAAACATCAGAGGCAAAGGGAAGGAGAAGAGACACAGGGCACAGAGAGAGCAAAAGAGAAAGGACATAATTTTTTTTTAAAGGAATAGATGCTAGGCATGGTGGGGGAGGGGTGGTGAGAGCACAGGGAAATGAGGACCCAGGAAGTGGAGTGGGTTCAGCCTTCGATGGGGATTCTGAGCCAAGGACCTTTAATGGTAGAAGTTATAAGCTTCCAGCCTATAGGCTGAATCCAGCCAAACATTAATTTGGGTCTATACAAGATTTTAAAATTTGGAAAATTTCCCATAAAACACAAGATGTCCAGTTTTAAATATGTGGTCATACTGAATTCACATTTAATCATGGCATAAATGGACTGGAGCTAGGTGGCAGCTACCCTCTCTAGATGGGGCACAGGCTATCTCCAGTTTGCCATAGTCCCCACCACTCTCTACTGCCTGGATGTCAGCCTGGTTCACTTTCTTAAATGATTTGCCTAATCTCTTTAGGTACCTGATTTTGGATGCCTGCATTTATATGTATCATTTTTTAGCACCAGTTGGAGAAACCACCCTCTTTTTATCCAACTACCCCTCCCCTCAATACAGACGTGTGTGCAAAGGCAGTATCTGAGAGCTGGTTTTGAAATGAAAGTTAGAGAATAGTGGAAAGGAGAGTAGGGATAAAAGAGGAGAAGCAATTTGAAAGTGGGAAGAGAAAAAAATCCAGGGCAAGGGAGAGGGGGTGTAGACAGGTGGAAAGAGAGAGGGAGGAGTCAGAATTCTTCTTTCCCATCTGTCCCTGCTGGCTTCCTTATTTCCTTAAACAAGGCGTGCCATCTTTGTGGGTCAGTAACTTTCCTCATTAGTATAAGGTTACACCAACATGTTCATCATCAAATAATGAACTTTCCATGAGGCTCCTCTGAGAGTAAATTAGATGGAGATTCTTAAATAAATTAATCAATGACAACACACTGTTTATATTAGCTTTCCTAGGTGATTGATTTAATATTTATTGAGCCTAGAATTTGTGCTACTGTATAAATGACACATTACTACCTTCTTCCAGCTTGAATTAACTTCACAAAACAAGGCATTTTGTCACGAGCATTTCTAAGTTAAAGCTTTCATAAAGGGCGGTGGAGTTGTGTGGGTAGGGTGAGGGGAGAGAGAGAAAGGCAAGGTTTATTGTCGATTGTTCCATTAAAACATCAGTCAGTCTTAACTACCCTTTAAACACTTCTCATCTCCCTGACTACCAGATGTTTGCCAATATTGCAGCAGATCTGCTGTGAAAATGCTAAAATTGTGTGCTATTTCTGAGAGAAAGAGCCCTCATTCTAAAGAGGTTTAAAGACTTTCTGTTCAGTTTGTTCAGATCTAATAGGATCAACTCTGTGATCAACTTTTTCTAACCCAGTCTCCAAAATTGTCTAGAAACTGCACATTTCATTAGTTCTATGAATAATTCCTGAGCATCTGATATGTGCCAGGCACCTACTATGTGCACTACATAAACCCACACAGATCCAAGGTAATTCCCGGTGGAAGATGGGAATGAAGTCGGAGCAACCAGAGTAAGGCAGGGTGAGGATGAGGGGGTCTGAGGGAAAGGTGCTTACCGAGGAGTGCCCCTGCCCTGGCTCCTGAGGGATGAGAAGAAAACTTCTTGGTGAAGATCTGGGAGAGGGTGCTCCTGACAAGGGGGACAGCAAGTGCGACAGTTCGGAGGAAAGGAGGAGCTTGCTCCGTGCCCGATACCGAAGGAACGGCAGCACTGGAGCTGGGGGACACGGGCTTGCTGGAACCCGTGAGAAGGTCAGTTACAGAACACTGCACGAGATGTGCAGTCTTGTCACTTTTAAGCACCAATACTAGTTGAAGGCAGGCTAATAAATAACTGTACTGCAGAAATCTTTAGGGAACCTACTGTGATAAACAGAGAAGAAATATTTATAATTATCATAACAGGATTACCTGTAAACAAATGCTTCTGAAAATGTCTAATTTGACATTTTAAGAACAACTTGTCCTCTTCAGTAGTTGAAGCACACTGCCTCCTAAATGTTGTTAAGACCTTCCATTTGCCTTCTAAATCTTTGGTCTCTTCTTTCTCTCTTCCCCTCAAATAAGTTCTGAACAGCTCTCAAGAGTTTGACGTTCTTCACAGATTTTGAAAACATCAACATCAGCCAAGTTCTTGCCTACATGACCACAAATTATTACTTAATAAAGTCCAGATTTTTTGAGGCATTCCTAGAATAACAGTTGATAGTTATGCCATTGATTATATCAATTTATGGTACACTATTAGCCCCATTTTGCAAATGAGAAAAATAAGACTTAGAGAAGTTACATAATTTGGTCAAGGTTACCTGGAAGAAAATGGAGGAGTCAAGACTAAAACCAACGTTGTCTGAACTACCTATGTGTAAGTATAGGAAATACGCTGTATTAGAAGTTAAGTTCCTGGTGTCTGCTTTGCCGTTAACTAGCCTTTGACCTTGGGTGAGGTGCTTAACCTCTCTAGGGCTTAATTTCCTCATCAGTAAATGTCGCCCTCACCATACCTGCCATGTCTACCCAGGATGCACCCATTCCACGAATGCCGTTGATGTGCCATGATGCATGCTGGGAACTGCAGACACCAGGGAAACAAGATGCCAGAATGGCTTCATGAAGGTTGCCATCGTGGGAAAGAAAGCTATTATTCAAATGATCCCACAAGTAAGTGCAAACTTACAATGGAAGCAGGTGTGCAGAGCCTTTACACAGGTGGGCCCTGGCCCAGACTGAAAGTCCGGGGAGGGCAACCTGAGTCAGTGCCTTTGGAACTGAGACCTGAGCGTCGGGAGGAGGTGGCTAGGTAAAGGCGTAGGAGCAGGGGCATCCCTAGTGCAATGGGGAATGCTCCAGGAGTGAAAGCAGCCTGTGCAAAGGCCTTGTGAGGAACAGAAAACTTGGCCCTGAAATCAGGCCAGCATGTCTAGAGCACAGGGTATGAGTGGGTGAGAAGAGAGAGGAAGCTGGAAAATTAGACATCAACCATGCGGGGCCTTGAAGGCCATGTTAGAGTCCTAAGGGTTCTAAAATTTGCAGATTTTGTGATTTCTTTGTGTTGACTCCTGCCATTCCCCCTCTGTTCCAAAAAACTTTTTCCCTAACCCTGCTACCCTCTTTTCTTTCAAAAGAATGGGGAGGACCTGCGTAAAGGCAAAGGCCGGGCACTGCTTGTGGTCAATGTTCACCATGGCTAGTCAATGGCCAGCACTAGTGGGGCTTCGACCTGGCATCTGGGGACAGTGAGACAGCATGTTCCTTTCTGAGAAAAGAAAGACCCTGGCATTCGCACCTTGGCAGAAGAGCCAGACCTGCCAGGAGGACCCCGTGGCCAAGGCCTCAAACGCTGGAAAGGAAATTAGTTTCGGCAAAAACATAGGGTTGGAGGTCAGGTCCTCCCCTCCCTGCCTCAGATGCTAATCTGGCTGGTGATGTGGGCTCCAGGAGACAAAAGGTCACACAGGCACTCGCTACTGAATGCCACCTGCCCTGCCACAAACACACACTTGCTTCATTTCTGAGGGTGTGATGAAGGGTTCAGGCTGCTGCGTTCCTGCCTTAATCAGATTCACTCCACTTTGCTAGGGAGGGCTGTTTTCTGGTGTCTCTGAGGAAATAAAGATGAGAAATACTAGGAAGTCTCCTACTTGATTAGCACGGATGGGCAGACAGATCCCAGTAGTAATTAATCCCAGGATGTTTACAAATTTCTTCTTCTCTGTTGGCTGAGGGTCGGGTTTTACAGCTGTTGCCATGAAGGAGTGGAAGCTGGTCCTCCTCTGATTAATCATCTCATGGTGGTTAACAAACAGAAGCTCCTAAAGGTCAAGTCCTGAGGACCCTAATGAAGAGCAAGTTGCAGGCATGTAGGACTCTCTAAAGACCGCTTAGAAAATCCTGAGTGAGCAGACTTTTTTTTTGATAGGGAAAAAGGGAATATACAGAATGTAAAGGCCCCCAAACAATGCAAAACAGCTCTAAATGCATGTGGAAATTGGGCAGTTGGGAACTTTTCTGAGTGAGGAAAGGCCAGGCAGAAAATCCTTTTGACCCGGCCCTGGGACTGTGCAACACCTTCCGCAGAGTCCAGTTCTCGTCCTCACCCAGGGAGGGCTGCAGAGGGGCCGCAGGCCAGCCGTCCCAGAACGCCACTCTGGGATGCCGCGGGCTGCTGGGAGGCCTTGGGAGCATGATGATGAGCGTCAGTTCTTCGGATGCTCTCACTGAAGGACAGGAGATTCAAGTCTTGGTCCTGGCTCCAGAAAGCATGAATCATGTGACACTGGGTAAGTCACTTCACCTCTCGGAATCTCAGTTTAGTCATTGGCAAAACCAAAGGATTGTGTCTCTGTATAACCTGAAATTTCAATGTGGGAGAATTTAAAAGTCTGTACTTAGAGCAATTTTAGGATATTGTGCTGAGTATGTAGTCAAACCAGGATAGACACCCTCATGCTTTTTACATATATTTTGGATGAGAGAGGTATGTTTGTGGAGGGATGGGGGTGGGATGGGATTTACCCATTTCTTCTTAAAAGATTTTTGAAAACATTAAAAATAAACAACTAAGGATTATTTATAATTTCTACACTGACTATATAGGTATTTCTAAAGAGTTCTACAGTGCTTAAAACAGTTTGTTCTCTTGGACACTTTCATAAATACTCTTCAAAGGTTTTTTTTCTTTGCATATAGTCTCACTTTGTTTTCAGACACTTCATTCCTAAAATATGGAGAGGTCAACTTCAGCTGATAGATTAAGAATTTGTACTGTCTGAATTAAGGAAAGCTTCTTATGCTTTCTGGAGCTCTGAGCATCTCATCTTGAATCTTCTGAGTTCTGGGAATCTCCAAATCCACTTGCTGAGGCAAAAAGAAAAAAAAATTCCTGGAGGGTATCCAAGAAAAAATTAGACTGCATTTCCAATGGTCTTCTGGTCAACCCCAGCCTTTCGAGTTGACAGGGGTCCTGCCCATCACATGCTGCTCATGAGAAAATGGCTAAGAAATATCTGCAAGTTTTAAGCAAACAAACTCTACCTCACTGGAGATGTCATATTATGCATTTGATCAGTGGGCAAAGCTAACATTGCCAAATAAGAAGTAAATAAAGAGAAACACAGGGTTCATTTAAAGATGCAAAGTGGGAAAGAACATTATTTTCTCTCTCTTGGGACTCAGCCTCCACTGTGAACCAAAAACTAGAGTTCACCACACTAATTTTCTAAACCTGTTGAACCAGATCAAAATCTCTGTATCTACATATACTGCCAGCTGAACTTGAACAAGGCCAATATTTCACTTGGTTCAAATCCATGTTCTTTTCTTCTGCTCATAGAATTTCCTAAGTGACTTGGTAGCCAGCATTGCTCTCATGAAGAGCCTTCAGAAATGTGTGTGTGTGTGTGTGTTTGTGAGTGTTGTGTGGTAGTGGTCAAGATTAGTGCTTTTATTATTTTTTACATGAACTATTTATTTCTGAAGCTGTAGTTTAGGTCCCTAATATCTTTATTATTTCATAAAATACAATTCTTTTCCTCCCTTTCCTCCCTTCCCTTCCCTTCCCTTCCCTTCCCTTCCCTTCCCTTCCCTTCCTTCCTTCTTGCCTTCCTTCCTTCTTTCCTGTTACAAAAACCAACACAGCTGAAAGGACTTTCACACACAATAACCCAAGATAGTTCCTGTTTGCCATGTTCCCAGATAAAAGAAAAACAAAACGAGTGTGGGGTAGTTTACAATTTTTTGAAATAGGATACATTTTTCCCATGTTCAGATCTGAAAATACTCGGCTGTAATTTAATCTACCTTTATTAGATTACCCAGTTATGTCCATAACATTATGGAAACCATCCTAAATTAGTAAGGTCAGGGAAGAAGGCTGGATGTGAGAATTCCTGCTGCTCCTGCCTGACATGTCTTCTGAACGGAAAGACCAGTTGTTGGCAAAGCAGCCGTGTCACCAGGGACAAAGGAGCTCAGCACCCCTCGAGTGTCCCCAGTGGGAAGTCTACCTTCTACTTCTTCAGTAATGACTTCAGAATAACCCCCATCCTCCAGAAGGATATTGGATAGTTACTGAATTGGCCATAAATGGTCATCCAAAAGTTATCACTGACTGGTCCAAAAATGCTTTGAGCTTATAGAACTCTACATAGAGTGTCAGATATAATTCAGGATACCCAATTAAATTTGTATTTCAAATATCATAAAAGAATATTTTCAGTATTAGTATGTCTCAAATATTGCATAGGATATACTAAAAATGATTTGTTGTTTATCTGAAATACAGATTTAGTTGGGTGTCCTGTGTTTTTATTCACTCAATTTAGCCACATACTTCAAAACAACAGCATCTGTTAATAGCAAAGATAAAATACAATAGCCAATGTAACAGGTATGAATCTTAGGTTATAAATATGGGTGTGTGAGATATGTATCATCTTTTTCATTGTTTAGAGAGCAACCTATTATGCCTTTGAGTGCCCAAGCCTGCAGGGAATTCAGCCTCGGCCATCATGAGGCCCTGCATCCTCCCAGGGTCCCATCTCATCTAGGACCTTAGATGGTATGCAAAGTGTAGGGGTCAGGCTTCACACTCCGAGTTGTCATGGTGGCCAGTGACATCCTCCGGGCCTGGGGCTCAGAGGTCACTTTAGGGATGGGGGCTCTATTTTAAGGTCCCTGTGGGGCTAGGGCAATTTTTTTTAAAAGTCAAAGCAACTCTGCAGTTAGGAGTCATACTTTAACCAATAATCTCTCCATCCTAACATGGACTTCTTTTTAAATTTTGTGACTTCTCTTCCCTTCTCTGCTGGTTAACTTTGAAGCCATTCTCTTATTTCTGGTTGACCTCAGTAATTTTTAGGCTTTTATGAAAAACAGGAAGAGCTTCTATCTTCAGGTATTTCTACTCCCCCTCCCTCTGGCACACAAAATGCTTTTGGGAGTAATTCCTTATGGGTCTGAATTGGTCACATGACTGGCTTTGTCCAATGGAATGTTAATGGATATGATCAAGCCAGCGCTTGACATGAGCTTGGAATGTTGCTGTGCCCTCTTGTCCTCTGCTGCTATCATTGCCAAGTGTCCACAGAGGAGAAGAGACATGGAGGGCAGGCAGACCTGGAGTTCACAGTATAGAGCCAACCCCCAGCCAAGTCCAGCCCAAAGCAGTTGAACCCCAGTCCCTCTTCAGACACATGAACAAGAAATAAATATTGATTACTGATTACTACAGAGTTTGGGGGTGGGTGATTTGTTATGCAAAACAACTAACTGATACACACACACAAATTCATGTTTCAGTAGATTAGTAAATTATCTTGACATGCTTAATGTTCCATTGTGATATGGTATTAAAACGTTTATAACAACCAAAAATCACAGATATAAGCCCATGATGCTATGGTGCTCTTTCTCTCTTTCTAACATCTGACATCATTCTTAAGTTATCTAATCCTCCTAATAGTTTATATTCACTTAATGCCTTGCAGCTTACGAAGTGCTCTCACATTCACATCCATTATCCTATTAGATATTTTTAACAATTCAGTGGTGAGGTGAGGTCAGTATTACTAGCTCCATCTGAGAGACAAGGAAATTGATTCAAAAAGAGGTCAAGGGTTCGCCTAAAGGAACAAAGCCAGTTCTGAATTCCAGACCGGAGCAGACACTCCAACCTGGTTCTTATCCCTCCTGCAGGGCTCCTCCCGCCATGCCATGGTTGGCCCAGAACACCCAGCACAGGGCTCGGCACGTTACAGCCCCGGCACTCACCCGAGAGGTGCGAGGGTAAAGTCAAAGCTGCAGGAAACATTTCAGCAGGGATTCTCTATGCACAGCCTCTTAGCCTCTATTAATGCTTTCCAGAACATGTGCTAATAGGAGCCAGGGTCGGGGTCGGGGGAGGTGTAGAAGGACAGACGTGGGGAAGGTTAGATGCTACTTGATTTGTTTTAGAAATTCTAGTTTAGTTAGTTACATATCTTTGTTGCAACACTCTGAAGGGCTTATCTGAGGACTTTCTAGATGAGGAATAGAGCATAATGCATTCCTCTTATTTGACCATGGAACACTTTCATCAGGAATTATCTTGCTGGATTGGGGTTCCACGGAACCCATCTTGGGAAACACCAGCCTAGGGCATTGAACTATGAGGTTCTGCCCTTTGGTATCTTTCTTTTGTACCATCCAGAGCAGTTTGTGCAGCAGATACCCTCTGGGCCCTTTAGCTCTTGTTAGTAACTCAGTTCTAATTCCAAGGAGCTTTTAACTTAATGGGACAATACTTGGTTTATTAATTAAAGTTCTTTCCCTGCAAACACAAAAAGCAATTCTGGCTAACTTCCCTGAAGATGTTAGGGAAACTCACAGAATCATAAGAGTTGCCAAACAATTAGAATTTAAAAAAACACAGTTTGGGGCACATCAGCCCTGGGAGTCCCCGGGGCTGCCACTCCAGTAACTCTGCTGCAGAGACAGCCCTGCCTGCACCTCTCTGCTCAGGTTTTAGGCTCTTGGGAGGGAGAATCTTTGTCTGTCCCAGGATCATTCAGTCACGGAAGACAGGACAGAAGGTGCCACAGAGGACACTTCTGTGACTTGGGCAGCCACCCTGCTCTGTGCCTCCCCCATCTGGCATGCAGTAGTCACATCTCTTGTGGGGGTTGCTTTGACGTCGGTGCACATAGCTATCGCCACCCTTGGATTCTTGCCTGTTATTCTTCTCTCTAGGTGTGGAAGACATCCCTGTTTCTTCCTTTGACCACCAAATAAAGACACTTTGAGACCATGCTATGAAAAAGTTCCAACTGCCAGCATTCAAACTCACACTTGGCCTTGAGAAGCACTTTTGCAGTTAGAGCAGCCCCTGAAACCAATAACAATGACTAGGGGTAAGCAGAATGGTGGGTGGCTTGCCCACACTTTCAGAATCTTCTCTACGTCCCTCTTCTTTTGCCAAATGCTAGCAGCTGAATTCAGAGAGCCCAGTGTGTATGTGCTGCAGCCCCACAGTGCCCATAGGCAGATGAACACAGCAGCCCTAAACAAAGTCTAGAAAAGTCAAGGTTAATATCCTCTTTGCTTGCTACTTAAAAAATGGGCAAGGACATCAAGGATGGTATCCTGGAGGAAGAGGAGAGCTTTGGGGGTACATTTTTTGTATTGATTCAAAAACACTCTAAACTACTTTTTTAAAAAGTCAACCTGAGGTTTTCTTATGCCTTCCAAAATTTCAAATTCACAAGCAAATTAAGCATTGAAAGGAACTAGCTTCCAAGGGTACCACCACCTACTACTATGCTACACTGTGGGACTTTATTTGAATATATTTTGCTTTTATTGTTTTGTTCTCTTTCCTCACTGTGACTTACAAAGCAGTGTGGGAAAATGGTTAATACAAAATAAAAGTTAAAATTAAAACCACTTTTTCCACTACGGTGCTGTCTCCTTCCCACCCCCTCATCCCTGGGGGCCTGTTTAACTGAGTTTAGTAGCACAAAGGCTACTAAATTCTAGAACTCTATTCATAATCTACCTAAAATGGATTGATTTCCTCGCTCTAGGACAAGATAAACGATTAGTTGACCGGGATGATGCTATGGAGAGAACTGATAAATAATGGAACAAGCTCATTTTAAGAAGCTTTAGAACTCTGGAAATTTGTGGCATTTATTAAACTGTTCAGGTTTGATCAAATAACTTTATGTTTGGGCCCATAAGCAATAACCAGGTTTACAGGCCCAAATAGTTTCCAAGGGCAGATAAAAACTACTGTTCACAGCCCTGTGACATCAAACTTGTTAGATTGGCAGGGGCAACTCCTCTTGTTCCTCTCTGTCCATCTGGAGGGTGACACCTAAATTGCCTCACCCTGACGAGATGGTCCTTTACAGAGTGACATCCTTTGCCCCAACCAGGGGCCCCACCCAGGCTCTTACAATCACCCGTCTTTGTTGAGCACTTACTATGTGTCAGGCACACTGTCAGCTACTTTTGCACCCATTTTTTTTTTGTTTAACCCATACATAATTTTATAGAACTCATTAAAATTCCATTTTACATGTGAAAATATTGAGCTCGCAATGATTTAGCATCTTTCCTTGGTGAGACAGCTCTTCGGCCAATAATAATAATGATCCAGTGGGTGGAAAAGAAGGCTCACTCAGACTACAGGGTAAATGTGGAAAGCAGAACTGGTACCCATGGGACACGTGTGCTCAGTGCAGTCACAAGAGCACATCTGAGGCATGGCGCTCGGCGTCTGTGGGCACTCCACAGCTGTGAAGCTGGCAGTGACACGGACTCTGTTTCAGAGGTGGGAAGTGGAGGCCTGAGGGAAGCTGGGAAAGTGCCTGGTAACTCCTGCAGGCACAGGCTGTGCAGTGACGCAGATGTGGGTGCAAAGGACAAGGAGCTAAGCCAGACAGCTTCAGGCTGCAGGTGACAACAGTGAGGACACCCAATGAGATGAAGGGCCTTCCACTTAAGCGAGTACGTAGTCTGTGGCACTATGCAGCCCAAGAGTTTGGGGACGTGAGCAGGAAGTTATCTCTGAGTCACAACTCTGTAGTGATGCCGCCTGGTTGGCATCAGGAGCTTCTCTACGAAGAACGCTTCTCTGCCCTGTAGGCACAGGGTTTTCCAGTGCCAACCACGCTGCAGTGCTTTCTTTCACGGGGAAGTTGGGCTCCAAGGAGCATTTGAGGATGAATCAGTCACCATTACCCCTGACCTGTTTCTCCATCACTGCCTTCCGGCAAACCAAATGCTTCTATTTTTAAGTCAAACTGCACATTTGGTATTTCTGTGAAACACAGCCATATTGAATTTTTTAAGGGGGTCAATGCCTTACACTAAAGGAATAAGCTTCAATGAGCCAGTTAGCAGAGCGGCAGGGATCAGAAAAAGGGATGGTGGGATTTGGATGACAATGTTTATCCAAGGTGCTGGAAAACACACTGAATAGACAGGTAAAATGATAGCATACCCAGGATTTGCTTCCCAATATACGTGGAGGGATGGGAGAGGGTAATGGATTAGAGTAGCTGGAATAGAGATAAAATTAGGTAGGCCATAGGTTGAAAACTGATGAAACTCTGTGATAAGTATGTTGAGGGTTCATTATTTTCTTCTAGTTTATGTATGTTTGAAGTTTTGTATAATAAATTAAAAATAAAATAGTGTGGATATAGTGTAGTCTTCTGTTCCACAGGAAATTTCATCCCACTGGGAATATAAATGTGACCCAGGAGGATGGCTTGGATTTCTTGCACAAAGCTGTGGATACCCCTTACATCAAAACAGTCTCGAGTCCTGTCCCTTTAAACTGCAAAATTTATCTCAAACCTGTCAATTTTCACTGCCACTACCCTTATCGTAGCCACCACTAGCCTCCTTGTTTAGACAACTGCAGTGGCCTCCCCACTTTCAGCAGGAATATCTATTACCAACCTTTTCTCCCTACAGGAGATGAATTGTCTTTTCAAAATGTTGATCTGAAACTCTCATGAGAAGAAGGGAGATGCAGAACAGTATGCATAACTTTTGTGTAAGACAGAGGAAAACACACACACACACACACACACACACCGCGTATGTACAGACCACTTGCTTGTATTTGCAAAGGGGCACCCTGGAAAGATAAACCAAAAGCTAATAAAAATAACAGGGGAGGAAGTGCCCAGTGGAGGACAGAGGTTGAGGCAAAACTCCTCTGAATATGTCCTCTTATAAAACTTGACTTTGGGATAAAAAAATAACAGTATGTAAAACTAAAATAAAATAAGGGAGTTCTAAAAATTGAAACAAAGGTGAAATTAAAAAATAACACACACAGACAACTGCTGCTCACTTTGGCAAACACTAAAACTGGAACAACGCAGAGAGGTTCAGCATGGCCACTGCACTAGGACGACATGCAAATTTGTGGAGCGCTCCCTATTCTTTGCAGAATTGTACACCTGAAATGTATATATAATATTATTAACCAATGTTACCCCAAAGAATTTAATTTTAAAAAGCAGTTTCTCAAATTGGTAACATTAACCACACCAAGAAGATAATTATTTTGAGTAACTTTCATAAAAATATTTTGACTTTACATTCTTGTGAAATAGTTTAAGAACCAAAAAAGTTTCAAATAAATGTTAGACTTCTTTCAGTAACCTTACTGTTAATATTAGGTTGAGCCATATGATGTTGCCTATATTTGACTTTTTTAACATATTAAATGGCAATTTTATGTTGTAAATATAATAGTGCATTATTATTATATATAGTAATATTTATATTGTAAGTATAGCATCTTTATATATAATATCATTCATAAAAATACATTACAAATATAGCATGAATGAGAGCAATATTGGCTTAATTTTGGAAACAGCATATATTATAGGATAAAGCAAATAAGTAATCATGTTACTGTTGTTAGGACAAAAGTTTTCAGCAAAATAAAATAACACAGTTATTTATATTAGAAGTTAACAAAGACCTTGATTTTTAAACACTGAAGCATAACTGACATAACCTTGTATAAGTCTAAGGTGGGCAACATGTTGTTTGATGCATTTATATGATGCAATATGATTGCTACAGTAGCATTAGCTAATACCTTCATCATGGCACCAAATTATCATTTCTTTTTTGTGATAAGAACAATAAAGACCTCGTCTCTTAGCAGCTTTGAAGTGTGTCATTGAGTGTGGTCGCTATGCTGTGCACTAGATCTCCAGAACTCCTTCATCTACTAGTTGCAAGTGTGTGCCCTTAAACAGCCCCTCCCTAGTTCTCCCACTCCAGCTCCTGATAACTATCATTCCACTGTCTGTTTCGGCAAGTTCAGCCTTTTAGACCCCAGGGAGAAGTGATATCAAACAGTATTTGTCTTTCTCTGTCTGACTTATCTCACTCAGCATATTCCCTCAAACTGAATTGCAAATGTCAGTATAAACTCATGATTCTTTTTCAAAATATTTATTTCCTAACTGTCCACTAAAAAGACCTAGAAGCAATAGCAACCCAAGGACAATGAGGAAGCCTGGGACCTAGACTGTGGTCTCTAAACACCTTCCCATGAAAAGGAAGCAGAGATCCTTGTAGAACTGGCAGAATTTGGACAAGCTGAGTTGGGAATATGTTATTGTAAGGAAAGAAAAGAAAAAATTGATAGACGAAGCAAATGTGGCAAAATCTAGATAACTATAGAATCTGAGTGTTATGTACAAGAGATTAAATTATATTCTTTGCTTTGTATATATTTAAAGTTTTAAAATAAAAATATTTAAAAAATTGAATCTGACTGTGTTACTGCTTTGATTAAAACCTTCATCTATATACAATGGAATATCACTCGACCACTAAAAAGAACAAAATCTTACCATTTGCGACAGCGTGGATGGACCTAGAGGTTATTATGCTAAGTGAAATAATTCAGTCATAGAAAGACAAAGACCGTATGATTTCACTCTTATGTGGAATCTAAAGAACAATATAAATGAAAAAGCAAAACAGAAACAGACTCATATATAACATAAAAAAGACTGATGGTTTCCAGAGGGGAGGGGAGTCAGGCGACTGGGTGAAAAAGGTGGAGGGACTGAGAAGTACAGATTGGTAGTGCAAAACAGTCATGAAGACGTGAAGTACAGCACAGGGAATATAGTCATTAATATTGTAATAACTATGTATGGTGCCCATTGGGTACTGGAAATGTCAGGGGAACACTTTTTAAAGTATATGATTGGCTAACCATTATTCTGTACGAGTAAAACTAACACAAAATAATATTGAATATAAACTGTAATTTAAAAACAATAAAAAGCAAACCAACAAGAAACCTTTCAGCTTCCTGTTACTTGAGGGTAAAGTCCAAACTCATTCCAAGGCTCTTCAAGTTCAGCATCTGTTTATCATCATCATCATTTGTTTCTTCATTGTTAACACTTTTATTGACCATTTATTATGCACCAGGGACTAGGTTAAACCTTTTGCCTGTTTTAATGTTTTTAATATCACAACAACCATAGTTATGGTAGTAGTCATAGTCATAGTAGTCATAGTAGTCATCTACTTTTTGCAAATGTAAAAACTGAAATATGGAGAGGTTGAACAACTAGTCCAGGATCTTACAGCTAGTCAGTTGGGAAACTGGTATTTGAACCTGGGCAGACTGACTACATCACCCTTGCCATTAACCCCTTGATTTTTATTGCCACTTGGTATTTCTCTCTCTTGTATCTCCATATATCGATATGGTACCTAGCATCTGGTAGGTACTCAGTGATTTTTATTAAATGGATGCTGATAGCTAGGTTTCCATTAGGTTTTTTTTTATAGTTTTCTTCTCATCAATTCTCTTGTAAATAGTCACTTTCTTGTTGATATTCTAATGCTATCAGGATGACTCATAAGTACTTTCTGAAAAAGAACATTACAAACATAGAGAAAAATGTCCAGCCAAGTTCACTCTTCAACATGGCCTTTCTTATAACTGCCCTGGGTTCAGCCAATGACTATTGCTCTTAACACACTGTAATAAAATTCTTTCTTGATATATTTACCTCTTGGCTAGTCTGTGAGATCTGAGAGGCCAGGGACTCTATCTTAGGTATTTATTGCAACCTCCAGGACCTAACACGGTGATTGGCATGCGCTGGGTGCATATTAAGTTTATCACACGGATCAGTGCACAAGAACTACTAAAGAACTCCTCTTCATCCTTCAAACCTAACTCAGATGTTGTTTCTGCAAAACATGTCCTGCCACCTTCCCAAGTCAACCACTCCCTCCTCTGTGCCACACGGAATCTTACACACACATTTGTAATTTCATGCATACAGCATCACACTTTGTGCGTGTGTGTGTCTATTTGTCTCCCCACGCAGATTTCGAGTTTTGCGAAGCTTGATGGTGCTTTATCATCACTGTCTTACTAACACCCAGCAACATACCTTGTCCAAAGAAGGGCCCAAAGATTTTTTTTCAAATGCAAAACTGTCAAAACTTTCCAAATTATCAAAATGCCCAACTACCTATATTCCTATATTGTCTTAGCAGACATTACACATAAAGGAATGTGTTACATTTTTGGCCTGAAGGAAAGATTTCTAATGTGACTTCTGATGTGCCTTAGGATAGGTGAATACTCCTTAATAGAATAATACTATCATCAACATTTCAAGTCATCTGTCACTTTCTGTTACATGCTTTTGAGACTTGAGCTAGTCATTGTCACTTTGTATTTATGCTGCCTCCTTTCTGCTAAGTTTGCAGCGTGCCATTGGTTATTTGCTGAAACACTCCCGCATGGGAAGTTTGACTACTATAGTGAGGGACATAAAGTTGGACAAGGAATAAGCAAATGAATGTGGTGTTACAAGAAGACTGGCAGCCTGCATTTCCCTCTGTAACTTCAGACAAGCCATCTCTCTCCTCGGGACCTCAGTTTTCTCATCTGTAAAATCAGACCTCAGCAGATGATCCCAGAAGCCTCTCCTGCATTATGGAATCTATGACATCTGTACCTCAAAGAAATCAAAGAAAGGGCAACAATAGGTTTCTACAGCAGGCTGAAGCTGGTCTTTGGCACTGAGGTGGTATCTCCTTGGCCAAGGGATCACCCCTCTGTAAGAGGAGGAACAAAAAGCTGTTATCTGGTTGGCCCAGGGCCTGATGTTGAGATTTATCTTCCTAACTCAGGTGGGATATGAGTCCAGAGTGATGATTCACAGCCATGCCCAACCACATGAAAAAGAGAACACACAATGGGATAAATAAAAATACAGGACCAGTACAGGAAGGACAAGAAAAGACCATAGGCAACCTAACTGTGGACCATCCCACCCCCATCCCTGCTGCAACCACCTTATTACCCCAGAATTCAAGGTCAACAAATTTGTAGCAGACAGTTCTCTCACTCCTGACTGTTGCCCATGACAGACATTGCTAAGTGATTACAGCACTATCTTCTTCTAAAGCCAGACTGGGAATATTTCTCAATACAATGCTGCTCCAAACACCAACAACTGATTGCAGTTGGCAGTTAAACTGAAATCTATTTGCCATCTGGGCTCAAATTTCCTCCTGATTCCAGCAGAGAAAAGTACTAAGAAGATGTTTCTAAGCTAGATAAGAGACCTTGGGCAAGTTCCCTAACTTGGGTGCTGATTTGTAGAAAGAGGATTCCCTGGCCCCCTCCACTCAAGCATCCTGTGCTTTTTGGATTCTAGGATTCTTATCCTCTTTGGAAAAGGGCCTCTTCTGCCACACTGCTATCCCGGAGCTCTGGCTTCTTCACAGCACATTAGGATTTAAGCAACGTGGAGCGTCCATGGGCACGTCTGATGTGACAAACACGAGCTATCCACGCAACTAGGAGGGCCATGCGGTATCTTCCGTTAACCCTCCCCAACTCCCAGGCAAGTTCTCTGGCGTCGGAACAGCCAGATCAGGCTGAAGTGAAGCTCGGCTGATAGTGTCAAAGAAAGCCCACAGGGCTGGCACCTGCTAAGCAGTCATTGCTAGCATCTTCCTTGGCAAGAAACTACTTTTTCTTCTCTTGTTGCAGGCTTAAATTGCTTTTATTTGTCCTGAGGATTAGATTAATAATCTCACTCTCTCACTCTCTCCTTTTGTTAGTAGATCTGGGATAAATAATCTTTATAGACAAAGGAGAGTAGGGCAAGTAGCAGAGCGTAGAAAAGGAGGTATTTGAGAATGCTAATGGGGGGATTACTAGATAAAATTCACTGAGTATTTTCTGTGTGTCAAGCACCATGTTGTCACATTGAATCATGACAACCTATCAGATAGTTACTGTTATTAATCTCCATTTTACAGATGAAAAATACAGGACCAGGGTGTTAATTTTTCTAGGGTCCTACAGGAGATATGTGGTAGAGGAAAACCTGGGTCGTGTCTCTCTAACTTCTCCCACCACCCCACGATGCCCTTCCCGATCCAGCACTGAAGGACTTTTTTCAGTTTCCATTTTCAGGGAGTTGTCCTCTCCAACTATTGGTTCTGCCTTTGCTCTGTCTTTAGGCAAGCACCCCTGCAGGGTGGCAAGATGGCCACTGCCAGCACCAGGATTAGATCCTATGCCTTCAGCAATCTGATTCAGCACCATTCTAAAGGGCCATCCAGGCTCCTGAGGTCTCTGTGAGCGTGGCTGAGGTCTTCATTGGTGCTGTTCCCAAGCTCCCATTCTCCTGCCCAGACCAGCTTCCTTCTTCTCCCTTCTGCACATGTCGATTTCAGAAACACTCCCTACTTAGCATTTCGTAGGCTGACCTCTATCTCAAGGTCGGCTTCCTATGGAACACGGACTGCAGGCAGCCACTTCCTTGTCCGGGCCCTCATTTTCAAGAGGGTGTGACTGTATCACCGCCAGGAATAAGGTGGCAGTAGGGGTTTTGACAGATATCCTTTATTTGGTTAAGGAAGTTCCCTTCTATCTCTCCTATGCTAAACAATTTTAGTATGAAAAGGGTCACTTTTCTCCCCCTGAAAGACAACAGAAGTTCTTTGATGAAGATCATTTGAAGCTAAAATCCCTCAGTTTATCTGAAAGTATATTTTTAGCTTGCCCTCATTCTCAGAAGACAGTTTTTACTAGCATATAATTTTAGCTTGATAGATATTCTCCCTGAGCACTCTGAAGATCTTCTTCCTCTGTTATTTAATACCCATTGTTGCTGTTGAGAAATCAACACTAGTCTTTATGAAGGGCATGCATTTTCTCTTTGGCTACTTTTAAGATTTTTTCTTCGTCTTTGATTTTTCTTGTTCCATTGCTGTGCATCTAGACGTGGGTTCAGTCTTACTTATCCTACTTACTACACATTGTGCTTCCTGTATCTGTACATCTGGGTTGGTTATCAATCTGGGAAATAGTCATTATCTCTTTGAATAATTCCCTCCTCTGTCTTCTTCTTGGTCTCTATTAGACAACGCAAGTGATACTTTCTCATTCTATTCTCCATGCTTTTTAATCCATCTCCCTGTCTCTTTGCATTGTACTCGGGTCTATTCCTTCAGCCCTGTCCTCCATTTTACTTATTCTCTTTCAAGCTGCATTTTCTGTGCTATTTAGCCATAACAGTAGCTTAACAGAAATACTTATATTTATAATTTCTAGAATGTTTACCTCTTCCATATTGGCTGGGTCATGCCAAAAGTTAATCCACCAAATAAAAATATTGTGTTGAAAAATCTACATTATCCATAGTTATTTTATATCCTGTATATGATCATTTCAAAATCTGAAGTCTGATGGGGACTTAATTGTATTGTTTGGTGTTTTTACTACTTTTTGCTCATGGTGGCTTATTTCCTGTGTTTCTGGTGATTTTTAAAGTGGTGAGCCTCATATTAAACATAATAAGAATTCTGATGGTGCATACTGAAGGTGCTTTCCTACAGAAAGGATTTGTATGTGTTTCTTCAGGGATCCAGGAGACACTACTGACTGGGGACCACTTTGGTTCCCTCCGAGGGGCCCAGCTTAATGAGATGTCTCAGGTTCAGCTCCCCATGCTGCAGGCCCAAAGCTCACACACGGACACTAGCAATTCTTCCCACCCCTACGCATGCATGCTATAGGCCTCAGCAGGAGCTGGACTGTATTTCTGCTTCCTTTGGGCCTGGACTGGCATGCGACTTGCTTTGATCAATGGCAGGCTATAGAATCGACACTGCCAGCTCTATGCCTCAGCTTTAACAGGACTGAAGCCCTTGCTTTTCCTCTCTTGGGATCCTAGATCCATCATCTGAGAAGTTCAGGCTAACCCACTGAGAGGCCACAAGGTGGGAGGGAGAGGCCATCAGAGACATTTCAGACCCGGCTGAGCTCCCAGGTAAATGTAGCCATATGAGTTACCACAGATGAAGCCATGTGGAACAGAACTGCCCAGCCGAGCCCAGCCAACCCCTGGAATTAAAACAAATAATAAATCATTGCTGGTTAAAGCTGCTAAATCTTGTAGTGGCACATCATGAAGCAACAGATTACTGAGACAGCGGCCTTCAGAGTATGTTGTCCAATATATTGCCCAGAGCAAAAGTCCTATTTGTGGTGCCTACCTTGATTTATATTTTCATTCCATTCATCTGTCTGGCTTTGGTCCTTTGGGGCAGAATTCATAGTGACAAAGACCAAGGGCAAGTTTCCTGTCTTGGATTGACACTTACTAGTTGTGTGATCTGAATTACATTCCTTAACTTCTCTGGGCTTTAAATTTTCATCTATAAAATGTTAGTATAATATTGTTAGTATCTGTATCATATGGCTGTTAGGTGGGTAATAGAACAATACATTTCAAGTAGTTGTCCAGAGCCCAGCTTACAGTTACACTGCTGTGGTCTGAATGTTTGTGTCACCTGCAAACCCATACGTTGAAGCCCTAATCCTCAGTGTGATGATATTTGGAGGTGGGACCTTGAGAAGGTACTTAGGTTTAGATGAGGTCATGTGGGTGGGACCCACACAGGATGGGGATAGTAAAAAGAGGAGGAGGCCTTATATCTCTCCTCTACAAAGAGGACTAGGCATGAGATCTCCGTGTGCACCCACCAAGGATGGGCCATATGAGGATATCATCAGGCAGACAGCCCTCACCAAGAACCTAACCAGCTGGTCCCCTGATCTCAGACTGCCAGCCTCCAGAACTGTGAGAAACAAATGTTCAAGCCACCCAGTCCATAGTATTCTACTATAGCAGCCCAAACTGACTGAAATATTCCTGCTCTGAAAATGCTTTCTGTTGATGTTCTCATCCATCTTGGTATTTTAGCACCCACTAGGTGCTAAATAAATATTTTTTAAAAATCAGTGGGTCAATGGAAGACTTTTAGATGAGTCTCTGAATCCTCCTTGCCTGGCCCTGCTCAGCAGTGATTTATTGTTACTTCTCCCAACTCTCGGTCTTGCCCCTTCTTGGCCAGGAAGCTCCAACATTCAGAATCAAACAATCATTCATTTCTCTTCACTAATCTCTAGCAATTTCAGAGTTGAACATATTTTCATCAGGGATCAGATCAGCTCCTTTCAGAGAGGAATTTCTGTCATCTTTTCTCAAATGTACATCCAAGGGCAGAGTTCACATGCAGACCCAGGCAAAAAAAATGTTCCTCTGGACTCCTTCCAGGTCCAGAAGCTCATTCTGGAAAGAGTCCCATGTACATCTGAAATTTGATGCTACTTGTCAAAAAATGTCATTTGAATCTAGTGCTGCTTTAGCAATAGGGCTGCTGCATCGCTGATGACATTGGCTGTCTGAACACTAGTTTTCACAGTTCTGTCATGGAGACCCAAGAAAATAATTGAGCAGATTCAGGGCAGGACGAGCAAGTGATAATGTCCTCACAGACAATGTTAACAGGGAGCAGCTATTCTGAGGGTGCCGAGCAATTGCTGCCGGGGCGCTCCAGCATTGCTCTGGAAGAAGGAAGCTGGAGACAGGGGCCCAACTGCTGGCGCATTTCCCAAAGGCAAACTGGTTTATGATGGTGGGTACCGAACAGATGCCTTCTCAGGACAGCCAACAGGGGAGGGCAAAGTAATGACAGAGGGGCATGTTGCTTTTACCCTACAAGCCCCAATCACGACATTTGCTTGGAGCCCTCAGAAAATCCCTTTTCATCTTCAGTCCCATGCTAACAAATTCTGACCTGATTGTACCAAGTAGTAAGAACTTGCTTCTCTGTTTTCTAGCCTGGCCAGCATTTTGCAGAATTTGGCTAAGATTCCTGCCATGGTTTCTGAAGCCAGGAAGTTCATTGGCTCAAAATTGTTGAGTCTCTGTTCATTTTATGCATCCTAGGTGAGGGGAAAAGAGAGGAGGGACTTGTGTTCAACTGAGAATGGAATCTCTGGGAGAGAGGAAGAAGATAAAGAAAGAACAGAGGCAGAAAAGTACTTCATAGGAGGCCCAAGGCCACATCTGGGCTGGGAAAGAGGATCAACAAATAGTAGTGGTTAAGGCGAACAAAATCAAATTCAAATCTCATCCTCACTCTTTACTGCCTGTCGGATGTGGATGAAGTTGCTTAGTCTCTCTGAGCCTCAGCTTTCTCTTCTGTAAAATGACACAAGCATACCCACCTTGGGTTCTGGTGTGAGAAAGTACAGGGCACAGCACACAGTGATCTCTTCGGTGAACAATTATCTGCTGTTGTTACTATTACCCTTCCTCTGGACTGGATCTCCCTGTTTTTCTAAGATCGTGTGCCATCTGCACATTGTAGACACCACTACTGCTATAGGTGGTAATCTGGTACAATCTGAGGAACCAGAAAGGTCACCGGCCCCACCAAATACTCCCCTGACCAGCCTAGTGAATGGGGCCTGAAATTCCCGTCTTTGGAGTTAATCCAATGGGCAGGAAGCTGCCCCTCATTTAACATAAATATATCATGCAAGAGTATGTAACACCCTAAGGTCAAGAGTCTTAAACCAATGGATTACATGGTCATGTTTTGTTCTACCGAATTCTCTTTCTTTTCAGAGGGAGGAGTCCTTTTCTGGTCCCTCTCAGGCAACACAAAGTTCACTCATTACTCTGAACTCCTGAAGTGCAGTATCATTTGGTCCTAAAAAGGTGAAGGGTCAAAGCTCCCACAGTCGCTCATATTTGTCACCTGCATAGGGGGTGTGGGAAGGGGACCAATGTCTTTCCTCTCCCGTCTGTTCCAGTGCCCACGTGTTCCTTCTCACTCAGCCCGTTTGAGGCCCACAGGGTGCCCGGACTCGGGAGAATTCTGGGGCTGGAGGCAATCCCAGCACAGCCCCCTCTCCCCAGCTTGTCCCTCTCTAACCTGTCCCTCTCTCGCCCTTCAGATGTCGGTCCCTATGTGCCTGTAGGCTTCCTGGCTACATTCAGGGTGAGACTCACAGCACAGATCTCTCCACAGAAACACTCGCCACAAATCCTCTCTCTCAACCTTTTCATACCCTCGCTATGGGTGACTGATTTAAGAGTCACTTAACCGATTCTCAAAGAAAATGTCTGCACTGCGGTCTGCCGCAGCTGACTAGAATTTGGTATCCATGCGTCTTGGAGCCTCAGTTAAAGCTTGGAGTTTAACACCTTGTTGTATAAACCTATGCCCAAGGGCACTACGATAAATATGGCACATGCATCTTTCTGGAAACACATACACATTAAAAATGAAAAAAGATTACATGGTAGTAGTTTAAAAAGCAAAACTGAATACAGTTTAAAGTATTCAAAGTATAATACAACATGAGACTCCGGAGAAATACCGTGTTTGTAGTGGGTTTTTCCAGCCAAGCCTCTAGCCTACCCCCACTCGTCACCACCACCAGGAGTAAGTAAGTGTTCACCCTCCTCTCCCCTTCTCTCTCCTTCTCTCTCACTTAGGAGAGTGCTTGGGGTGGGTGCGAGGAGGCATTCCCTGAAGCTCTGCATGAAGGCACCAGCTATTTCCTAACTGCAGGAGAGCTAGTCTGAGAGTGACTGAGAGGCGGCAGCGACCTTTTTGCAGATTTGCGTATTGCATTATCAGGGTTGAGAAAACAGAATACTGCCTTGCTCTGTTTTTGGCAGATGTGGGGAACAGATGTAGAGTAGAACCTGTTAGAACTGTGCTGACCAGTGTGATAGCTCTAGCTACATGGGGCTACTGAGCCCTTGAAATGCGGCTAATTCAACTGAGATGAGCTGACGGGCAAAATGCAGCCCGGGTTTCAAAGACCTATTATTAAAAAAGAGGGAAAAGTATCTCATGCCCAAGTTTCCACATTGACTGTACGGTGAAATGATAATGTTTTGGATATACTGAGTTAAATAAAACATATTATTAAAATTACTTCACTTTTCTAAAAGACCTTTTTAAAAATGTGGTTATTAGAAAAATAAAAATCATGTTACGGTTCCCATTTGTGGCTTGCATTCTATCTCTGTTGCATAGCTCTGCCTTTAGATTATCTAGTCCAATGGCAGCAGACCATGGCATGTGGGCCGAATCCAGTTTACTGTCTGCTTTTTTCAAGAAAGTTACACTGGAACATGGATGCACCCACTTCTCTGCATATCGTCTCTGGGTGTTTTCACACTATGATGCCGGCTTTGAATTGTTATAAAAGAGAACTTAGGGACTGCAAAACCTGAAATATTTATTATCTGGCCCTTCACAGAAAAAATTTGCAGACCCCTGATAGTCCAACTCTATATTCCCGAGGGAAGCCTGCCCCTTGCACAGCAGTGTGCCTCAGTTTTCCTGATGGGGCAGAGATGTGAAACATTGTTCACGTCTGAGGGTGGGCTCGGCCTCCACCTTACAGTCAGAGACCCAGCTCTGCCCCAGGGCACGGGGACCTGACACAAGAGTGCGGCACAGGGAAAAGGCTCACGGAGAAGGCTGGAGCCCTTCTTGGGGGTGGGAGGGAGGTGGAAACGACCCTCCTACCATACTACTTTGTTTCCTTTTATTTCAGAACTGTCTTCACTGGGTCACAGTGTAATGCTAGGTCCACTGTCTCTTAAGAGAGTTGATACAAGGAACTCTATTTAAAAAATACCCCTGTATCAATTGCAAAACACTTTTCAAAAATATTGGCTATTATATTACTCATTGAGGATAAGCCACTTGATATACTTCTCCCAGGACTCAGTGACAGAGAAAATGTTGTCCAGACAGATGGACTTGCATACGTTTTTAAATTATACAATAAGCATATAACCCAACATGTTGCGCATTTGTGCTGGCTGCCAGGATGATTAGTGCTAAAATCTCTGTTTAATTTTAGTTACCGGCCCATCCAAGGGGTGTTCTGATGGTTAATCTTATGTCAAATTGGATCACAGCATGCCTACATACTTGGCTAAACATTATTTCTGGGTGTGTCTGTGAGGACGTCTCCAGATGAAACTAGCATCTGAATCTGTGGGCTCGGTAAAGCAGATGGCCTTCCCCGACGTGGGCGGACGTCACCCAAGCCACCGAGAGTCTGAACAGAACTCAGAGCCCAGAGGTGAAGGAAGGCTGAACCTGTTTCTTCTCTGCTCGGACATTGTTCTCGTGTCCTTGGATTGAGATTTAAACCTCCCACTTCCCCCGTTCTCAGGCCTTTGGACTTGGACTGAACTACACTACTGGCTTTCCTGCGTCTCCAGCTTGCAGAAGGCAGAGCATGGGACTTCTCATGCTCTGTAAATTTCATGAGTCAGCTCCTCATAATAAGTCACTAGGTAGATAGATATGGATAGATATCTGTATATTATCTACATTGATAGAGATATACTGATAAATATATTGATATAGATATCTATATCTATATTATCTATATCTATCTACCTATCTATCTCTTATTGGTTGTTTCTCTAAAGAACACTGACTAATGCAGTTCTGTTATAGTATACCCTTCCTTCAGGCTCACCCAGCTTTAAACTTTTATTTCGTAAGCCACTTCTTTCCCCACTTACTATGTTACCTCTTTTGTGATTTTTCAACAATTATTTATTTATCACCAACTAAAAGTCACACCCCTGAGATACAAAAAGAAGTAGTTTCTATTTGCAAGGAATTTACGATATAAATGTTGACTGGAACAGAAACATTCACCCACTGGACATACAGTCAGTAGTGGCAGCCAGCCTCTGAGTGAAACAGGCGATGCCCTGAAACAGGCAGTTTCATGACCCCTGAGAAGCTCCCCCCTACCACGAATACTGCTCTCCTACAAGCTACAGTCAGGATAGTGAGCACATGATTTAGATGTGGCCACTCCCAATATCTGTGCCTGTGGCACACATCACCATGTATCAGAGCACTATTTTTCATAAAGCCATTATACACAGGTTATGGCATGAATCAGACAGACACTGTCAATCAATCAGAAAGGGATATATGCTATCTCCTACAACCTACGTATAGAGAAGCATTTATGAGGATACAGTTTCAGCTCCACATTAAAGAGTAAGTAATTGTAAGAGGAGTAAAGCTAGGTGAAAAGTTCTACCAGTCATTAACAATTTAGTATAAATCTCTCTCTCTCCCCCGCTCTAACCCACCCCCCTCTCTGACAGCAGACACACATGTAGTTTGACTGACCTTAAAGACATGAGTAACCGGGGGCTACAAAAGAGAAAAAAAATTAGAGACCCGAGTAGGGTTAAGAACAAACTTTACCTGCCTCATTGTTTTGCAGATCAATGTCATTTACCTGGACAATAAAGGTCCCCAAACTTTCTCTCCAGACCACAAGGGCATAATTTTTGTCTTGAATTGCTATCTTGTGCCTCTTCCCTCGGCTTTCTATCTTCTTTCTCATTACACATTCTCCCTAACTGTAAAACTCCTGAACACATGTGTATTTAAAGGAGATTAATCATTCAAATACCATAATTAGTTCAAGAATTGTGTCTTTTCAAGGTGGAATGAGCTAATTAATTTTTTTTCCTCTCAGGAAAGTGCTCTCAGACGTGAGCTAATTAGTGAGCTGCACATTAAAAGAAGTGAAGTGTATTTTGTAAATAGGGTTTCATTTAAAACAGATCAAAAGAATATTTACCCAGGCCACTCTACCATCCTTTGATTTCCACAAGCAGCAGGCTGACAACACAAAGAACAGTAAGTCACCAGCATAATAATACATGTAACCCCAAAAGGACAACTGGGCCGCCGAGCCACATGTTAATGAGGGAAAACTGAGTATTGTCCAGGGGTGGAATTTCAGTCCTTGGAACTTTTACAGTTGCGTTTCTGATGTAGACCAGAGGGCAGCCACCTGTGTTTGTGATTCAGTGCATGTCCACAGCTAGAGGTTTGGAAACATGGTCTTCATACCTGGTTCTCACTGACTGCAAGGCTGTGCGTCCTTGGGCACGCTGCTTAACCTCTCTGGGATTCACTTCCGTCGTGTGTAATCTGTGCATTCTAGTCTCCTCTCCACCCACCTCTCCAGAGACTTGTGACGATCAAGTGAGATGATTAATGTGACAAGAATTTGGAAAAAGCTGAAATGGCTATACAAATGTGAAGCATTTTTGGCATGATTAACAAGGTCTTCATAGGCAGAATAAATGAGAAGAGGAAAGTTTCCCAGATGATTTCGGCCAAAATTACAGCTCCTGAGGAAAACAGGCTCCCAGGGGGCTGCCTCTGCAGATCAGATTCACAGCAGAACGGCCCGAACCTCCTTTCTCTGGTGATTCCAGTTAGACATCAGCTTCCAGAGAGGAAAGGAATTCAACTAAGGAAGGGGATAAAAAGGTCTTTTTGTTTTCCTTTGAAGTTCTAGATTTCTGAACAGGATAGATTTTGAAAAAGCAAGCTTACTTGTCCTTTTAAACAGTCACGTGTCCATTGACCTAATAGGACAAATGGGGCCCAAACAACTGGTAACTGATGGTGAGGAAGGCCCTTGCCTTCAATTTAAAATGCAAACTGGTGTAAAAAAAATCAATAAATACACCCATTTTGCTATAAAAATAGCTTCATGCCACTTTTTTTTGGTAATGGTTGTTGAGCACCAAGCATGTCAAGGTGGATAAAGAAGTGGGTAGGCTGTTCCCTGAAGAGAAGCTCCACCCCTGGAAACAAGGCCAGTGTCTTCCTGCCAGCGAGAAGGGGAACATAGGAGGAGCTACACTTTGATCTGGTGACAGCAAGGGACTCCCGGGAGCGCCTGAGGGGGAGGGGGTGGCTCTGAGCAGCACTGGAAAGGCCTTGGGTCCCTCTGCATGCACCTCTGCATAACTGGTAACAAGATGCACCCAGAGCTGATAACTAGGGCCGCAGACACCCTCAAAATAAAGACATGACTTTTTTCACAGGGGAAAGAAAGTAAGAGAGAAAAGAAGGCCTGGAAGCAGCAGCAGCTCCTGTTTAAGGCGTCCAGGCAGGAACAGGGGCGGGAAGGGGGTGGTGGGGGAGGATGGCCCACCCTCCTCTGAACCGCAGCCCTGCAGGCACTCTGGCACCTGGCAGAGACAGTATTTTTTAGCTTTATTTTTTATAGAGATGAAATTCACATAATATAAATTAACCATTTTAACGTCTGCCTTTCAGTGGTATTTAATACATCTGCAATATTGTACAACCATCAGCTCTATCTAATTCCAATGAAAGGTAATTCTGAGATTTTTATTAAAAATGGTCTCTCTTCAGCATGGTCACTGAGAGAAGAAGATATAACCTTGAAGCTATTTGCTGTCTTTTTACCACCATCAAGGGAAAATCAGCCCCAAACAGAAGAAAATAAAAACATCAGACAGAGAGTGAGCTCCGCAGACATTATCTGAGCAACTGAATCCAGCGGTGCCTGCAGCCTGACCAACCCTGACCTCTCACTCACATGAGACCGATGCTTTTTTCTTTTTGCTTCAGGCATTTTGAATTTGGTTTTCTGGTACTTTTAACCAAAGAATCCCTAGTTAATATTTGTGATTTAATATAAGTAAAGAGATGACATTCAAGGAGATGAGGGTTCCACTGTTTCCTGTGCTGGTCACAAAGGTTACAAAAGGGATTTCTAGAGGGAGGAGAAGAGCATTGTAATAGGAGCCAGAACTTACTGAATGCTTATACTATGTGCCAGGGCTGTCCTCCGTAAATCCTCATTACAGCTCTATGTCAACACAGGAGCTAATGTAATTCCTCACACCACAGGCTGGCAAACTGAGGCTTAGAGAAGTTAAACATTTTCCCTAAGTCACAGAGTTGATAAGGGAAGGATTCAGATTTGCATCCATGACTGTCTGGGCCCATGTTCCTGACTTTGAAGCTGAACTGTCTGTTCCTTTGAAGACTTTTCCAATTCAGAGAAGTACCCACTTAAATATCTGTGTAACTGAAAAAGGGGGGGGCGTTTTTTAGTGCCCCCACCACATACACACGCACACACACACAGCCTTTGGGGGAAGATGAGGTCTGCTAATAGAAGGCCCATTTATTAGCTGAGGATTTGGTATGAAAATTTGGGAGTAATAACATTATATGTCGCAGTGGAATTATTCTTCATGAGAAAAGAATGGGGAGCTTAGAGGCCAGGAAATGATCCAGAAAAAAACAGAAGCCAGGTAGCCTGAGTACTGCAAACAAAAAATGGAGAGAATAAGGATCTCCTCCACCCCTCCGCTTTTGAGCTCCTGTCTCCCAACACATCGAGGGAGGAGCAGAGATAAAAGGAGCCCAGAGGGGAAGAACAGGACCGGAGTGGTGGCGGTCCTCACTGCCGTCTGTCACACACCTCCAGCTCCCGTCCCAGCTGCACTCAGAGTCGCGTTTCCCTGCTTCCTTTGAAGTTAGTGTGACCACGTGACCGGCTTCAGTCCGTGTAATGTGTGCAAAAGTGAGAAGAAGAGACACATCTTCCTTCTGGACCTTGTTTCCTTTCTCTAGCTGAGGCGATCACTATTTACAAAATTACAAGTGTATTTGGGAAAGGACTGGGAAGGAATGTGAAAAATAAAATGAGTTGTGTCAAAGGGCTATAATTATGGGTAAATGCTTACTTACTGTTTAAAAGATTTTCTTTAATGTTTTTATAAGAGTGGTTTAAATATGAATAAAAATTGGAAAAAAGAAATACAAAATTTATGAGGTTGAGTGGAAAACGGTTTTGCCTTATATGTTCCTGAGAGGAAGTAGACCAATTTTAGCTCAAATATTTTTGAAGTTCTACATCCAGCCTCTAAATAATTTTATACTTATAAATCTGACAATGTAAAATAAATCAATAACTAGTATTTACTGATTATTAACTGTCTCCTAGGCTAGGCAGTGGGCTAAGTGCTTTACGTGGATTATTTTATCATTCCACCTACAAAATTCTGATGATTTAGATATGATTATTATTTCTGTTTTACAGATGAGGACACTGAGGTCCACAGAGGTTAAGTAACTTGCTCACAACTACCCAGCGAGAAAACTGTCAAACCAGGACTGCACCCAGTCAGCCTGACCTCACTGGTCACGCTCACACTCACTGTGCTACGTGTGTGGTTTCCGTGCTGCTCTGTCTGTCACTGTGGCGGAGCTCTGAAGAGATAACACTGTGCTGTTTCTTTGGAACACACATTTGGCCCTTCCTCCTTGCATCTACTTATAGTACTCCCTTCTCACATCTGCTCAGTGTAGTTCATGGCCAGGATGAACAGGAAGTGTCTTCTCTAATGCCACTTCCCATTGATTAGCAGTGTCTGTCTGGAGTGTGATATTGACAAGGATTCTGAGGCTACAAGAAAAAATGCCATGACTGATTTGCAATGTCTGCAAGCAATTTGCCTGCCCGCATTTGAAGGTGGGTAAAAGGAAGCATTCGGATGGCAGGCCTAGGACCACTGCTTCTTGAAGGCCACAAGCCATTCAAGGGACACAGAAGTGATGTTGACTCCAAACCACTTAAAAGCAATTAGGGAAAAAGCATGAGTCCCAGACGAGTGACAGGCCTCTGGCCCATCACAGGACTTTATTGCTCCTGCTTCTCACTGGCGGCAAGACCTTCTGTTCTTTTCTATGTCAGGTTCATTTATTTATTTGATGAGTATCAAGAGAAACAAAACCATGGAGCTTATATTCTAGTGGAGAGAGAGGCAAAAGAAGCAATTTCATATAATATTTCAGGGATACGTTTTTTATTATTATTGTTTTTACCTGTGCTGTTGCCCACCCCCATCCACCCCTAAGAGTGTGTTTCTCACTTCTCTATCTCAGAAACATGACTCACTCTTCAAGATCCAGGTTGAGTTATCCTCAACCATTCACACAGTCAGATATGTCTTCCTGAGGTTACCATGACACTCTAAACGTTGCTTTTGGGGTGTCCCAGGGACAATATCTTGGGGCCTTCCCACTCCAAGGCCTCATCTAGTCAATTCCAGTTACATCTATTCCATAGACTAGTGTTCTAGGGCCCACGTCAAAGGCTCCTTTGTAGCCTCAACATCTAAGCCAAAGCTCGGTGCATGGTAGAAACTTACCAGCTAAATACGGAGGAGAGAATGGTTGGACTGATGGTCTGTGGGTCTGATACACACTCTCTGCTTGACCTTCCAAACGTTGCTTAAGCTCTCTGAGCTACAGTTTCTCATCAATTTAAGGTAAAGGTAAAAACACCCAATTCAAAGGTCGTGAGGATTCACTGAGATGATTAACACCTTGTGTAAACCTGACACGAGTTAGCCCTCAATAAATGGTAGTCATTAATAGTAAGTCCACAACCAAGTAATTAATAACTGTAATAGCAGTAGTATAGCTGACAGATAATGAAATACGGATGAATGGATGGATGGGGAAATGTACCTGCTTTATGACTGTACTCGACTTGGAATGGCTGCCTTGCTCTGAACTCCTCTGGCTTCACATACTCCTTGGCTATAGACTGTCTAGCACCCCTTCTGTCACTAGCCTTTGCCTTAGGTACCTTTCAGGGAAGTGTGTTATAGCCTATCTTCTTAATTTGCCACTGCCTGTGGCTTGGGGTGACATCCAGAGATTTATCAGATATGAGACTGACATTCACTCACATCCAGTTGTGCTATTTTTACTCCTTCCATCCACCTCCTCTTTTTCTCATTTACATCAATAACTAGTTATTTATGTAGCATTTAATGCTTCATAAATGCTATTAGCCTTTATACAGCACTAACTAGGAGAGGGGCAGGATACAGTGAAAAGAGTTTATTTGGTATTTTAAATCTAATTTCTTGATGTTATCCTTGTTTTTCCCCCTGGTGGTTCGCATATTTAGATCCAGCACCCAGGCTCTGCCAAGCAAATTGTTATTGATGTGTGGAGTTAAAAAGTCAGGAACAAGAGTTTTCTTACTGTGCTAACTGGTAACTCTGCATGCCTTGGAGTAAATCGTGCCTGCAGCTGCCGAGCCATCCTGGCTTCCTGCTTGCTGATCTGTGACGGAGGCTTGGACCTTTCCCGGAGCATGTCTCACTCCCAGCCTGCTGGCTACGGAGCCCTCCTGGCTCCTGTTCACGGGCAGGGAGACAAGAAGCTACAAGAGGGCCTCTGCCTGCGACATTTCTGATACAGTTGCCTTCCTGGCTGGGAGGCTTAGTTGTGACAGGGCTGATGTGGGTTGTAGGGCTGATCACCAGGGTGCTGAACACCAAGACACAGGCCAAGGAACACAGGGGAAAGCCAAGCCTGTCCTCACAGCCTGCGGTGTCCTTCCTGGCTCCAGAGCAGAAGGTTAGATCAGGAACGAGGTCAAGCACATAGCAAGACACACGCACACGCACACATGCAAGCTGTGCTGCCATTAAAATTATGCTTCCCAAAACATTTAACATGCGGAACGTACATCATATAGTGTTAAGTGAAAATATTATATATGTATATGTACACAACCTTATATGTGTTTACATATATGTTCACATATATGTATATGTGATTAGAAAAAAGACTGGAAGAAAACAAAAATAATTATTTTGAACTGCTTTATCACTTGCAAATTTTATAATACTTTCATTTAAAATATCATCTCCTTTTTAGATATCTTCATGATAACTTTTGACATTCTCCAAATTTCTACAATGTCCTAATATTATTTTTTAAAGTTATTGTTTAAGGTAAAGCAATAAGACAAGAGACAGAATGAAAGATGATGGAGGGCAGAATGTTTCAGGCAAGTTGCAAGGGACAGTAACCTGGCTCAAACTGGCTGAAGTTAAAAAAAAAAAGGAACTGGACTGGTCACTCCTGGGAATCCGGGAGCCCTGGGTTCAGACGAGGTTGAATCCAAGGGCTCCAGCAATGTCCTCGGGACACAGGCCCCCTTCCTCCCCTCCTCCTCCTCCTCTTCAGTTCATACTGCTTAGAGACATCAGAGTAAAACAGTGGTGAGCACAGCTCAGGAGCCAAGCCGCCCGGGTTCAACTTGTGTTCCCACAGAAAAGCTTTTGAAGTTCTGAGTTACTTAATCCTTCCGTGTCACAGTCTCCTCACCCGCGAAATAGGGATAATCACAGCAATAATCATTGTAATCAAGATAATAATAATCATGGGGTTTATGAATATTAAGGAAGTTAATACATTTAGAATACTTCGAACAGGTCTTGGCACAAGGGTGGCACTCAGTAAACATCGTATGTGACCACTGCCACCATTACCATCCCTCATCTTTGTTGACCACATTTTGCAGACACAATGTCACCAGTCAGTGGGAAAATGGCCACCGGCAGCCACACACGTGTATCCTTCAAGCTTAGCATCTTCACTGGAAAGATGATTTCTCTTCATCAGTGTTCAATGATCAATCCCAGGAGGCTCTAACTGGCCTGGCTTGGTTCCATGCCCAGACATGAGCCAGTCACAGTGGCCTAGGAAGTGGTGGGGACACATGGACTGGCCAGTCCGGGTCAGAGATCCTTCCTATTGTGGGCCTGGGACCCCGGGATCGACAGCCCCACCGGGACCTAAGAGAGTGAGAGTTCCCCTAGAAAAGAAAAGAAAACTGGAAAAGGTGATCGGAAAAGCATTGCTGCCAAATGAGGGCCTTTCTTTAAACGGAGTCTCCTAAACCTCTTGCTAGAAACAGAATCTTCAGGGTATGGCCTCAGCTGGACTCTGTAGGCCCATAACTTGCAGCAGAGAAGTGGACTCTGTCTTAGGGAAGACTATGAAATGCAGGCTGGGGTGGAGTGGACAAGGATATGAAATGCGGCCTACCCCATCCTCTGCCCAGTAGGTAGATGGTCAAGTGGCACCTAGACGCATGGGATGGGTACATGCACTCATTTATCAGAGTTGAGGTATTACAGTTGGAGTGAGGGAAACCAGTCAGAAAGCCAGTGCGGTCATCCAGACAAGAAATGTCAGTGCCCTGACCAAAAGAAGCAGACAGCTATGAGAAGATGGAGGGGTAAGAGCAACAGGGTTTAGGAGTGAGCAGTGAGGAGAGAGAGGGGCCAGATGGTACCCATGGTTTCCTTTTTGGTCAGGTGGGTGATTGGTCATCGTTTCATGAGATGGAAATACATGAAGAAGAACAGGTTGGGGACAGTAGATCAGGAGAGACAAGTCCATCCACCACCGTGAGGTATCTCATGTCCTTTCCCCAACAAACTCTGATGTCAGCATCACTCAAGGAATGTTAAATTAACCGTGGAAATTTCTATGTGTTGATGTGGAAGACTGAAGACAACTGTTTTGTAAGCAAACCATGCTTGCTCTGGTTTTAAGACCAACGTGCATTTTTCTGAAGTGCATTTGCATGCCGTTGAGTTAGTAACAAAGGCTTTAGGCCTCACAATGCATTTGTAACATTTCAAACTCGGGAAAAAAATCTGCACAGTGTTTTAGTGATCAACATGATCAGCAAAAACAACCAGCTTGCCATGGAGGGATGTGTGTAAATTATCACAGCGAGAGTATTTTCTATCCTCTGCGTGGTTTAGTAGAAGCATTTTCTTCTATTAGCACATAATCCCTTGGGCCTCAGGGAATTGTTTTATAGTGATCTAATACAGCAAAAGCCTGGTTTATTTACAGGACTTACTAGAAATGATATTGCTTTGCTCTTGATTTTCATGCTAACATATAGCATTATAATCATTCACATTCCCAAAAAGCCTTTTCAGACTCATGTGTTATTTTTAAAGATGCGCATTTTTAAAAGGCGCAAAAATATCTTCTAAATCAATGGGTCTTAACTCTTACGGGTCTCGGGCCCCTTTGAGAATTTTCTAAAAATTATGAAACACCCCCTCCATGAGAATCCACAGTCATGCATCCATGTTGTATACTGTGGGGGGGGGGGGGCTCTGCCTGCAGGGCCCCCTCCCCCCTCGGCTGTCACAGATGAGAATAAGTCTACCAAGACAAGATCTGCTTGGGGAGGAAAGGTGGCTGATCTCTCAAATGAGAAGGGCCAGGAGCCTTTTCCTCAATGGGCTTTTATTGGGTTCATTTACACAGGAATTCAGGTAAAGCTCATTACTCATTGCCAGGCAGTAAGGATCAAACAATAGATAACAAAGAACTCTGAGGGCCTATTCTGAGTCAGGGTCAGATAGCTAAAGAGCTGTAAAACTTTGAGGAACAAACTTACTTTTTCCTTGGACCCTTATCATTTAATTGAGAGCATTTTAAACAAAGCACGTTTCACAGGATTTTACATGTTCTTTCTTAGGCTTGATTGCCTGGGGAACTCGCCCATTCCAGCACAGGGCTGCACCACCCTCTGTCATTGTTTCAGGCTTAGGTGGAGCAAGGCAAGTAAGGCAGCCAAGAGATTAGGAGATTTCTCGCAGACAATGAGGACTCAGGCTTTGTCCAAGCCGAGGGGTGAGGGTCCATCACCCCCTTTTGCTGTAGCCCCCCAAATCCTTCCTTGGGGGCCTCCCACATGTTCGTGCCTGTCTTAGGTCCTTCCCCTCTTTGGGGAATCTTACCCGTCACTGGCTAACTGACCAAGCATTTGGGGCCAGTTATGGATGAAGTGAAAAGAGCAGAAGCAGTGCTTCTGCCAGGGAGATAAGTTTTTGTCTCCTTGGTGGCTTACAGTCCAAGGTCACTCCCTCAGCCTTAGCCTTGGTGGTGGTTACAGCTTCTGAAACCAGGCAGGGCGGTTCCCAACAGTATACAACATAATGAGGAATCATGGATGAACTAGAGCCCATCTGTGGTCCCTAGCTAAGGACATCTACTGTGAATATTCACGGCCTCTCATCTTCATTGTTCCCATTTTAATTTTCAAGAATGAACAAAATGAACAATGTGGTTCTACTTTGTGTGTACATAATCATAATATATGTTTCTTGATTGTGATAATAATTCCAGTGTATGCATGAGCATAATATTTATATCTTACCCCGATTACATAAATTTTAACCCTTGTGAGTTTACAAGATATAGTTATTTGGATGGAAAATCTCAAGTTTGCCTTGGAAATATTTGGGGAAAATGTGATTACCAAATGCCAAGCCATATCAGAATCTCCTGGGGTCTTCATTGAAAACAGGTTCCTGGAAGCTTACCCCAGATCTACCAAACCACTTTGGGTCAGAGCCCTGGTATGCATAGTTTTCACCAGCTGGTTAGATGACTCTGCTGGGAAGCTGTGATTAGGAACGACCACTTTAAACAACTGAGAAGAGCAAACCATATATGTAGTATTCAAACAATACACACGCTACTTATATTTTCATTATACAAAGAGATATAAGGCCCTCCATTTGTTCCCATTGTGGGGGAAGCACACACCTGAGAGTAACTGTATATGCTTAAGAATAATTCATTGCTTTTTCTAAAGCATATTCCTTAATTAAGTCTCTTTAGCATTTACCCTCAGCCTGATGCTTTGATAAATATCAACAGCCAACAGGCCAAGCCCAAGCTAAGCTGACTGTGGAACACCATCAGCCATGGGTCCTGTGTCCCTTTCCTTTTCCTTCTCATCCTGCGTGAGCTTTTCCTGTCCTGTTACTGAAATACCACCTACATGCAGACAACTCACAAGCTGTTGTCTTCAGCCAGGCCTCTCAGCTGCACTTCAGGGTCATATACCCAACGGTCTTCCTTGGAGTATATGTATCTCTACTTGGAGTCTCACATGAATCTCCATTTTAAGGAGGATGAACAGTCCAAAACTCTTAAATCATTCCACCCAAACTTCCCTCCCAACCTATCTTCTCAACCTCAGCATATGGTACCACCATTTACCTAGCCCCTCCAGCCAAAATCTTGAGTAGGATCATTCTTGACCCCTCCCACTTTTACTATCCAACACTTCATTTATTTCTAAACCCTGTCAATTTAATCCCCCAAATATGTTCCAAGTCTGCCCATCACTGTCCATCTCTACTGACATGACCTTGATCTAAGCCACCACCTCTCTTGCCCTATCTAATGGGAGCAGGCACCATTTCTCCTCTAAGCCACTCTGGCCACGAGGGCCAAGGAGCTCTTTACAAATTACATCACATTATCTCGCCACCTCATATCCAAATCCCTTTGCAGAGTCTGAGTGAAGGGACCTTTCCTCCTCTTTCATCTCATCCAGGGCCTGTGTCCTTCCACCACTACCTCCAGGTCCCTGAACAAACCCAACTTCTCCCCTTGTAAGGCTACCGCCCCTGCCCCTCCCCACACCTGGCTAACCCTCCTCCTCCAGCTCTGCACTGAGTCTCATCTTCTCTCAAGGTCTGCTTGATTGTCTAAGCTAAGATTTGCATACTTTTTTCTGTAATTAGCAAGACAGTAAATATTTTAGGCTCTGTGAGCCATGAGGTCTCTGTCACGACTACTCAATTCCGCTTTTGTAGCAAAATTATCTGTAGACAATATGCAAACAGTAGGTGTGTCTGTGTTCCAACAAAACTTTATTTACAAAAACAGGCAACAGGTGGGTTTGGCCCCTTTGCTGCCGTTTGCTAATCCTGACCTGAACCAAAGTAGTATGACTTCTAATTCCTTCTCAGAACTTCTCATAATTCCTGAACATATACGCCCTGCCTGTCTCTCCCTCTAATCTGCTAGCATCACAAGGACAGTGCCTGGTAGAGTGCTTGCTGTAGAGAGAAGCTTCAGTAAACATTGATTGAATAAAGAAAAATACAGGGAGATGAGAAAGGAAAAAAAGAATTTCTCTTTGTAGCCCATGCACTTTTTATAAAAAAGGCAGCAGCCATGGCTGGCCCATATTTTTAAGTTTGTCTTTGTCAGCATAGTTCCAGGGTGAATCACTTATTCACATATTGCTTTGTTCATTCCTTCACTTCTTAAGCAGTGTGGTATTTGCTAACATCCAGCCCTCTGGGCTGAAGGTGCTTCCCAGAACTCTGCTCCGGGAGGGAGGCCTTCTTTCTGCTTTTTCTCAGGGGAGGCCAGCAGAAGACTCAAGCTTTGTGACATGGAGTGGAGAGGTGGATGGGTGGGCAGAGGCCCCCGGAGGAGCCTCAGCCAGCAGGGAGCCCTGTCCGCTCCTTCCCAACTCTTGACTATGAAACAACCCTCAACTTAATCCTGCACCATTTCTCTGCTTTGACAGGTGAAAAGCAAATAAGTGGGCACCCTGAGAGTTTAGCACCAACATTTCTTGGAAGGAGACACCACCCCGAGGGTTACATGTCTCACTCCTTCCTCCCCGCAATTCTCTCCCATGCCCCTACCCTCCTCCAGGCTGACTGGAACACCAGTGAGGAAGCTGAGAGCCGGGCAGTCATTAAAGATCATCAACTGTAAGAGCTCTTCACCAGGCGGGATTATGTTTAATAGACAGCGAGAGTGTTCCTGCCTGTTCCCGTTAAGTTTCATCAAAACTCTGCCTAATTAAAATCTTCAACTTAATTATGCTCATCTGCATTACAAATCTTGATCAAATTGGTTTACTTTGATGCAAGGATAGATATTCCTTTCCTATGCGAAGTGACCCATCCTGAGGCTACATTCTGTGTCCAGAAGCCCCTGGATCCCCTTGTACAACCTGGACAGCGCCCTCCCTCCCGCACCCCGGGATTTGGGGAATGGCCCGAGGCTCGGGGAACTGGCAGCTGTTGCTCTGCCCACATCTGCAGTTGTCCTGAAGCCCGTGCTGAAGCTGACAGCTGCCTCCCCCTCCCACCTCTCCCCTCCCAGCCTCCCTTTCCTCCTCTGCTTTTGAAATGCCCCCATCTGCGGGGGTGGGGGAGGCGGGCGGTGGAGGAAAATTGCACCCAATCTGCTAGTGAAATATGCTGTAGGACTGAAGTTCTGGCAATCTGCTTCTGCTCTGAAGATAAATCTCAGCCTGTTACGGGCCCTGTGGAGAACTTTCAAGGGTCCCTGGTTCACGGAGCAGCCGACCCAAACCGTTCTCCTTCTCCTTCCACTGGGGGTCAGCAGCACTCCTGGAACCCAACACTTCTTTCTCTCTTCTGGGGCCCTTCACTCCATCCCATAAGGCCCCAAGACTGGATGTTACCCAGGCAACTCCCTCCACCATATTCTCTCTGGGCAACCAGACCTGTCCTGTTAGTTTCACTCTCATCAAAAATGCTCCATTTGGGATCCCACTCACTCCCTAGGGCGTCTCCTGTTAATTGGCTAGCCAATGTGATCAGATTCCTGCCAAAAAATAAAAAATAATATAAACACTCCTTGCTGAATGCCTGGCTTCTCAAGCTCAAGTGTGAGCTCCCTTCCGTGGGTGTGCTGGGATACTTTGTCCTACGTAAAGCCACAGATGAAATGCCACCTGTCATCCTGCAGAGCAGTTTTACTTAAAAGTAATTTAAAATCTTATTTGCATATTGTGAAGTTGAATGGAAAATTTGGGTGATGTTTTAAGACAGAACAGAAGACTTCAAAGATAAGGCACTGGGAGCTGCAGCCCCAGGCCCCTGGGGTCTCAGTCAATTTTCTTCACTTTGGACACAGATGCCTAAGCAGCCCTGGTGATATGTTACCTGGTAAAATGTGTCCCCTTCACTGGCAATTTGATATCAGAAGGCTTTTTATTTAAAGTGGCCACTCCCTCTAGAAAGGATGCCTAAAACAATGGCTTCCCTGAACTATCTCTTCAACTCACTCCTAAATTGCCGACAGCTTGATTGGATGTTTTCACTTGCATGGCCCACCATGGCCTTGAAATTAACTTGTCACAAGTCCCAGCCTACCACTTCCCACCAGCACCAGCAAAACTAGCTCTCCCTCGTCGTCTCCCAGCCTGTTCAGACAGTGCTCCGTTTTTTCCAGGCACCAGGCTGAGACACATAGGAAACATACATCATGCATCGAATAAATGGATACATAAATAAGTAGAAGGTTGCTTTTAGTGTTGTTATATCAAAACTACAACATAACAAATCCTTAATTGTTCTTTAATAGGTAAGTTAACTAAATTTAGTTGTTTTTTTCTTAACAAATATGCTTTTGGTTACTGATTCTATTTGTCCATATATTCCATAATGGTTAAAACTAGATGTTTCAACCCAGCATCATAATCCTCAATCCCTTAAGATAGGCCATCACCAAGTCATGCAACACATAGTATGGGCTCAGCAAATGTTAGATGTTAATAGCATTAATAATAAATAAAAGTATACTTTAACATGGTAAAATATATCAGTGGATAGTGTACAATTAACCACCAAGTAATCAAGCACAGGAGGCTGAGAGGTCAGAAGAGAGTGGCCCCCCGACTCTTTAACAGTTCGGGGAGACAAAGGGTCCGGGGAGACTTCGGAGGTACCCAGGAGACTTGGGGTCTGCTTGTGATACAGACAAACCAGCTTCCCCAGGGCTCCCGGTTTCTGCTTCTTGGCAAGATGACACCTGACATGAAAACAGAATCCAATGGGAGACAGTCGAGTCCTAGGGCAATGGCTGTTGTGGCATGAAGCTAGAAACCTCAAATAAAAAGGACAAAAGGCATCACAGACAAGGCACTCAAGTATTTCTGGTGTGAATTAATTATAATAATATCATAATGGCCAAAGCATTTATTGAGAGCCTGCTCTGCACTGAGCAGCATGCTAAGTGCTGTTCAGCATTACATGTCTAAACTCTGCCGTGGTCCAGAAAGGGATTTTTTACTATTCCAGTTAGATAAATGGGGAACTGAGTCTCAGAAAGGTTAAGTACCCTGTGCAAGGATGCATACCTCTGGAGTGGTAGCGTTAGGTTCTGAATCCAGAGCCTAGGTGTTTCATGATGGCACATTTCTTTTCCCACTTAAATGCCTACATTATTATTTAAATTTTCTCTTTTGTTTTCCCTCTGAGAATGTTCCAACTCTACACTCAGTAAACTCTTTGAAGATAGAGGCAGGGTCTTAGAGTTCAAATCCTCCTCAATGCTTCACCCCCAGTGCCTTCCATGTAGTAAATAGTAAATCTGATTGATTTATTGATAGAAATATGTGTTAATGAATAAATGTTGAGAGAATCAGGCACTGTAGCAGGCAGGAACTTGCTGGAAAGGACCACTCAGTGCTGATCTGGTGAAGCCAGTGTACTATCAACAGGCTGTATGCAAGTCTCTCCTGGCCCATATCCAGGCCTGGGTCTGTTGCCTGGGACCCTCTTCTTCCATTTTCTCCCCCTCTCCTGGTTTATTCCCCCTGTCCTACAGGGCTCAGCATAAATGCATCTTTCTCCAGGAAGCCTTCCCTGATTGGCTCTAAATTTAGAGATTCCAATAGAATCCTATGCTTCTCCCATCATAGCACTTATCCCACTGTATTACAGTTTGTCTGTTCCCTCTTCATCCTTCCCCAGGTAGGTCATAGGTTTGTTGACAATGGAGTTGCCTTCAGCATCCAGCACATGGTATATATTTTTTAATATATATTTGTTAAATATGAATAAAATATAAACTTTATAATATATAATTATTGAAACACACGCAGTGAGAGCCCTCCTACCTCACTCCAAATCAACGTCAATATGCCTAGCATCTTCCAGAACCAGTAGAGGAGCACTGAACAGAAAGTGCCCCACCTCACAGCTTTGCCTCAGCCAGGACTGAGAGTCTCTCGCATATACTACGGAGAAACTGGCAGAGAGGAGTTGGAAGAGGTGAACAAGGTTACTGACCTCAATCCAGCCCCAGTTACCCAGGCTTTGCAACTCTAGGCAAGTGCAGTATCCTCTTAAGGTTTATGTAAGGAAGTGGTGAAGCACTCTCCCTCGATAATGGGATTGTTATAAAGGTTGATTAAGGTGTGGAACACTTTGCGCAGTGCCCAGCAAACCCCGGCCTGCCCTAATGGACCATGAGTGTGGCAGGAAGCAGCCAGGCTTCAGTGGGACCAGAGGGTCCATCGAAAACCTCAGGTCCCTGGCTCTCACTCCTCCGCATCTCTCCGTATCAGTCCACATGGTCAAAAATTAAAACAAGTTAGTAAGAACTGTATAATTTAGACACTGATGAAATGTTCTCAAAGGTTACTCAGCCATAAAGCTGTTTCTCACAGCAGAGTAAGAAGTCCCCCTCTAATTTCTTAAGCTGTGAGCAGCAATATAAACAAACCTTGCAGGCTCCACACTCAAGAACAAAGTTTGGAATTGTGATCAAATAAATTAACCACAAAGCGAATCTGACATATTTAATAATAAACCTTATTATTGTGCTGCATGGTAATTAGAAAAAATGGGAATTTTGTTAGTTCTGCATGTATAAAAAGCCTTCTTGAGGACTGTTTACTCTGATGCTACTTAAGATGTAAATGGAACCTTTAATGCACAAAGGCATAATTGAACATGAGCACATTCACACATGCTGGAAGACAGTGATCTCAGATAAAAGTCTCCATGAGCTGAGCTCCTACGTCGACTGATGCTCCTTCTCTGGCTCAAGGCTTTAGACCACCTGTTTCCCAGACTGAGATGTCCAAGCCTTCCCCTGCACTTCTCATTCTCTCCTAAGAGAAGAGGTTCTGGGGAAAAAGGATGATCTTGTCTCTTTCCCATAAAAGGATAGGTAACCACATTTGGTGATGTTGGCTGCTATAACAAATAGATCCCAAGTATGTACTGGTTCAAACATCACTGTATTATTGGCCACATAATACACATCCAACTTGATTCCGTCAGGGACAGCAGCATGTCAGAGGAAGTGGTGTTTGAGCTAAGATCTCAAACAGGATGAATAGAAGTTATTTAGGGAAGACCATATCAGGCAGAGGGAACAGCACCAATAAAGGCTCTTTGGTCAGAAGTAACATGACATGTTTGACCGGAAGGGATACCAGCATGGCTCAGAGACAATGAATGAAGAAAGTCTGCATGATGAGATTGGAGAGACAGACAGGGGCCAGGCCTTTTGAGGCCATTTAGCCATGTTAGTGGATTTTGGCCTTTATCCCATGTACGCTGGGGAGCAATGGAGAGCATGTAAGTAAAGGAGTGTCGGGGGATGGGTGAGTGACATGATCCCTGCAGCTAGCTGCACAGTGAAGAATGGGTTCTAGTCCAAGCTGCAGGACACCAGGTAAGAGACTACTGCAGCCATCCGAAAAAAGATACGATAAGGGGTAGAGAAAGAGAATTGAGTTAAGAAAGGTTTAGATCACAAAATGGGTAGAATTTGGTGTCTGGTGTTGGATTTGGGATGCCAAGTTCCTGGAGTTGGAGTTGACAAGAACTGGCCAGGCAATGATGCCCTCAAGTGAGACAGGGGATGTGAAAGAGGAAGCAGCTTGTGAGGATGGTGGCAAATTCAGATTGGGACAGGTTGAGTTGGGGTGCAAGGTGGAGCTATCTGATAGGAGGTTAGACAAGTGAGTCTGAAATTTAGAAGGGAATCTGGACTTAACATAGAGACTTGTGAAGACTCAACATTTAGATTTAGACTGAGGTGCTAACAATGCATAAAGTATATTATTTAAGGTATACAGGGAAGTAAAGGTCAAAGGGAGAGAGAAATAGCTGGGAGATTGTGGTGTAAGGAGAAACCAAGGGGGCAGTGAAGTTCAGGATTTCTGGAAGGCAGGAACTGAAGAATGTCCATGAACTCTGGTGGTCAGGAATGTCATTGGGGGCCCCAGTGACAGCAGTTCCAGCACAGCAATGGGGCTAAAGTCGGAGACTAGCAACATGAGGGTGTAGAAGAGCAGAGAGTAGGTATAAATCACTCCTGGGAGAGTTTAAATGACAGAGGGCAGAGACAGATTTGACAGTGGCCATGGGAACTGGGGTCTTGATGGAGGCACTTCATTCCATGACTCATTCATTATATCTGCCTGGAGTATATTTTATGTTCCAGTCACTAAATACAGTCATGCATTGCATAACAACATTTTGGTCAGCAACAGACCACCTATATACCGCAGTGGTCCCATAAGATTATAGTGGAGCAGAAAAATTCCTATTGCCCAATGATGTTGTTGTAGCTCTTGTAATGTCTTAGCATGACATTATTCATGTGTGGGGTGACACTGATGTAAGTGAACCTACTGTGCTGCCAGTCATATAAAATTATAGCACATACAATTACAGTAGTAAGCTATACCATCTAGGTTCACACAATGATGAAATGGTCACCTGACAATGCATTTCTCAGCACATAGCCTCACACGGCTGTAGACACAGGCTGTACATGCTATAATGCAAGACCCTGTCCTCAAGAACCATGTGCTCTGAGTGATTTTCAAACTTTATCTCGTGGGACCCTGGGTTTTAGCAACATCACTGGGGCAGGAGGACGAGAGGAAAGACTTAGCTGGTGGGTTCTGTGACTCCTGTACTGCTCCATATCACCCCATGTTTTGTTTATAGGCTTCCACATTTAAAACATTCTTTAAAAAAATGCATTTTGTTGTTAAGAGAAAAAGTTTGAAAAGGAGTGCTCTAGAGCAGTGATTTTCCACCTTTTTCATCTCACAGCACACATAAACTAATTATTAAAATTCTCATCTGGCTATTGTTGTGTTGGCCATTGTCACTTTTTTATTTGACAGTCGAAGGCAATAGAGGATAATGCCCCTCATTAGTCAGGCACTGCATGTTTTAAAAATTCTTGCAGCACACTGGTGTGCCTCCTGCAGCACCTAAGTTGAAAATCACTGCTTTCGAGAATTTATCACTGTAGACCAGGGTCTGCAAACTTTTTCTGCACAGGACCAGATAGCAAATATTTGGGGTGTCGTGGGCCACATGGTAGTGTGCACTCTGCCAGTGTAGTGTATACATACACTCTGCTAGTGCAGAGTAAAAACAGTGTTAGACAATGGGAATATGCCAATAAAACTTTATTTATGAACACAGGAGGCAGCCCAGTCTGTTGACCCTTTCAAGAGGTTGATGAGATGCAGCAGGAATTTTCAGCCTAATATTCCTGAAACTATTTCTGTAAGACATGGGATCTTATTTAAAAAGTAACAATGTGCTGGTTCCTCTCAGTTTTGTTAGTTCTCAGCATTCTCTCACCCTTAGCTCCCTGACTTTTATTTCCTACCAACTGGAGAGCTCATCATCTCTGGACACCACGAAAATCAATCTTTTCCTCAACCCCACATCCATGTATTTATCTTCTCAATCTACCATCCATTTTATTTTTCCTCTTCATTTACACACACACACACACGCGCGCGCACGCTTGAGAGAACCGTCCCTCAGACCAAGCAAAAACGATCCTTAAAAGGTGTTGGTGGAACACACACTGCCCTCAGGAAAGCACAGTACTCATGGAATGAGCTTTTATTAACGGTACTTTGGGGAAACATTGGCCTTGAAAATTCCGATATGATGAGCCCCACATCACACCAGAAATCAGTAAACACAAAAACAAGGCTCCACAGGCCAGACCCTGCTCAGGAGGGAGGCTGCTAGCTCCCTGGAAAAGAAAGCAGAGGCATTAGGAAATCTAGGAAGTCAGATCGGAGCTGAGCTGGGTGCTCTCTGGAGCCGGGTAACAAAATGACAAAAGGCCTAGGGAAGGGGATCGTCCATGTGCAGAGGGGAAGCACCCTGTTGCCTTGTTTTGGAAAGCAGAGGGAGGGAAGGGACAGGGCAGAGGATGAAGGAACCGGCTACTTGGAATCAAGCGGACCTGCATGGACACTAGAGGGCTTGGTATGAGATGGCTACACAGGCTGGGGGCGGGGCCCTTGTCCCCAGTATTGTCCTGGCTGACCTGAAGCAAATGATGTATATTCCTCTACTGGAATTCTCTAGGAATGCCTTGACAAAATACTTTGATAAAATTATAATGCAAACAACCTGTTTAAAAACAAAAGCTGAGTCTTGAGAGTGACAGAATCTATGACATATGCCTTCATAGGAACTGGATTTGGGGCTAGTTAACTTGAAACCCTGCAGGAAAGGAAAGAGTTTTGAAAGAGGGAGATGATTTCAGAGCAGCGAGCAAAGGCTGGAGTGGTATGTAGCTGGACTGGCCAAGGGGAGGTAACAAGAGTAGATGGGATAGAAAAGAAGGGTGGGATTAAGAAGAGGATCAGGGCACCAACACATTTCCTTTTTTCTGGGCCACAGGAAGTAGGGAGGAGGCATGCAAGGTCAAAGTGAATTCTTAGGTTCTAGGCCTCCATTACGACCTGCCAGTGCCTCCCCCACTTTTAATATGATAAAAATGATCTCTGGCATTATTCAAATGGCAGACTCCCACACACATTCCCAGAGACTCTGATTCAAGGTGGAGCTGGCGATTCTGAAAACCACAGTCTTTCAGGTCATGATGACTGCATTTGGAATCAGCCCTTAGAATCCACCAGGCTTCCTTTCATTCATGGAGCAAAGGTGTTTAGGCCTGGGGATGCTGAGTATCAGTATGCGATCATTGTATTGAAGGGTGGAAATATTGCTTCTCTATACAATTATTGTGACTTCAAATTGCCATGTTTTACAAAGTTATTTCTCATTTGATCCGCATGACCCAGTGAGGTAAGCCAGGCATGAATTATGGGCCCCATCCTATAGATGAGGCACTGAGCCTGCCAGTGATATTTGCTCAAGGTTGTATAGCTCATAAATGACAGGACAAGGACTGGAAACTGGACCTTCTGATCCTTTATCCATCATCTTTTCTCTCCACCCCACTGCTTCTCACTGCCCTACCCAGAATCTTCATGATTGACAGACTAAGGCCACAGAGTTAGCAGCTGGCTCACTAGGGCTGCACTTGGCCCCATGACTTTTAAACTTATTACTATCATATTTTAATGAATCACTAGCAGGCTGAAATCATTTAGGCTTCTTGTTCAAAATACATATTCCCTGGCTCCAGTTTAAATGTGCTCAATCAGAAAAATTAAAAAATAAATAAATAAATGTGCTCAATCAGAACCTCTGAGGTGGGGCTTGGGAACCTACAATTTTATAAAATCCCCCCAGATGGTTTGATGCTGAAGTGTTTGTGAATCAGTGCAATACACTAAGTGAAGTAAGTTCAAAATCAGCTCTCAACTCTTCTTGGACTTATTACCCAGAGAATGGATTACTCAGTATTTAGATTCTGCCCCTACTTCTACCTACTCCAAACCCCAAATCTACATTTTCTCATTGTTTTGTTCATTAGCAGCATTTCTTCAGGGAACAGAGGGGTGATATAATTTGAGTTAGTCTTTCAATTTGTGAGTGCTTTTGATGGTTTGGGTAGAAGGTTGAAATTCTTCTCTCCCCTCTCCCCACGCCACCAGATCATGGGCAGTCTGTCAGAAACCTTAGAGGGTAAGGGTATGGTTTTAAAACAGATAAAAATATTGACTTCTCAAACTGCAGTAGATGCTTCAAACACACACCTGATGTGATTGCTCATTCTGTGAGTGTTCTGCATGGAAAAGATCAACCCGCTCTCAAAATAGAATCTAGAGACACAAAGGAATCAGCAATAGCCTCACGTATTTGTATACAATGCAGTGTAGCTTCTGGTATTTTTATTAGCAATCAGAAGAGGCTTGTCACAGTCAGCCATCTGCTTGAGTCACTGCCGGCTGCAGTGGTCATGGCTTTAGAGAAGGAACACTGAAATCAAAGCCCTGCCTCATGGAAGAGTCACTAAGCAGGGAGCCGACAGTGCCCTGGGAGTGACAGCCTTCAGCGTCCTGAAAGATCCAGTCACAGTTTACGTCAGCACAACTCGCCTACATGCTTAGATCCTTAAAGAGGACACACGGCTATGACATTGGGTGGAAGCTATTATATTTGTTCTTGTGGAGATGTTCAATATTTCAAAGTGGTGCCTGTAGTCCCATTAAAATTACAGACTTTTTTCCCCTTGCTGCTTTTCCCACATTTGAATACAGGCTTCTGAAAGAAGAGATGTAAGGGAGCTAGAATGGGGTTTTTCTCCAGACAGTCAAAGACATCCTGACTCTGATTATTGGACTTACATCCAAGGAATCATCTTATTTTTTTTCCCTATACTTTTTGAAAGTCAATGTACAAAATCCTTCTATATGGGTAAAAAAAATTCTGTATCTGAGATTATTATTTGACTAAGAAGTTAATAAAATGCTTTAAACTCTTTATTCCACACCTAATCCTGAGACTGGAGGTTTAATGAGCAAAAAGCAAACAGCTGCCAGACCAGGAGTTCAGCTCATACACTCAGCATCAGTGAGGATCTACAGCCGAAAATAAAGGCTAGAAGAAAGCAGGTTATTGCGGTTGTTCTTTTTGTTTTTGTAATTCAACCACCACCAAGGAAAAAGGTGTTTGGAATTGAGGATCACAAAAACAAAGTAGATTAGAAAAAAAATATTTTGAGATCTGAAGGCAATGATGAATAGGCACAGAAAAAAATAATAAGGATGGAGTTTTGACAGGTAAAGAAAAGAACAAATGGCTGTTGACAAGAATGTAGTCAAGCTTTTGCAAATACGAAGTCTGCCATGGAGAACGTGATGACGTCGGAGGGTCCTTAATCCATCATGTAAATGTTACTTGGCATTTGTGCTGGGTAAATCAAGGACAAAATAGGTGTAGAAATTTTATATCTATTTCTCTAGAAAACTATCTCAGACTTGTGGGAGGAGGTCAAGGAACAATCAAGGTTAGGCCACGTAGGAGCAATGGCCAGTCCTGCATCTGAAAACACATTAATGATAGAATCTGTTTTCAGGGCAAACTTGGAGCCAGCCACAGAACTCAAACTTCGTGTCTGGGCTTACACCAGGAACTGTGGCTGCTGTTTCCTATTCTTCTTCAGCCATCATGGCGAGAGGCAAACAGGTGTGCTACCTGTTTACTGGGTCATATCCCCGAAACCTTTGTAGGGCCTGGCTAAAAATTAAATAGCCGGTTATCTTTATCAACAAAAAAATGAGTTTGTTTGAGGATAGCAGAGGAACTGCAACTCTGGACATAATGAACCATGGCAAATCATAGGCAATTTGGGAGAATAAAGGAGAGAAACATGCTTTTATAGAGGAAAGGAGGAGGTTGGAAAGGGCCATTTTGAAGAGAGGTTTCATTAGAGCAGAGTCAGAGTTCGGGGTTGTGTTGGCTTCTCATTGGCTGAGTGTGGTGGTTTCTCATTGGCTGGAATGTTGCTGCGCAAGGAGAAAATCTCCCTTCGTCCTGCTGGTGTAGTAAAGTAAGGTTCTTTATGTCCAAATTTATAAAGCAGCTACTAAAGGTGCCCACATGAGAGCTCCCCCTTAGGGTTTTCTGACTCTATTTAAATGAGGCTCTTCTTTATTTATTTTCTGGAGCCAGAAGTTTTCTATTTGTCTGTTTTCCTTAAAAAATAATTCCTAAGTCTATTCCAAGTTAACAGCCAGGTTTAATAATTTATTATTGTTATTTCTTTGTGGTAATTACTAAGAAGTGGAAGATTAGAAGTGTGAAATATTAACTGTGCAATTTTAACTGTTTTCAAAGGAAGATAAAATAAATGTCAGGTCCAACAAGGTCATGTATCCCTTCAGCAAATAATTGTCTCCATGAGCCTCTTTTGATGTATTGAAACAAATAAATTGCTAATGCCTTTCATTTACAGAAAGGAATTCATGCCTCTGCAACATTATAGAGTTTAGAGTCTAAAGCAAGCCCCCCAGACATTAGTCACTCTTTCTGGGTAATCATCTAAAAATAGGGATGGCCTTTTCAGCTGTCCTTTGTAGAATATTAAAAATGGGATGATAGAGGTGCCTTCTAATGTCCATTTCATAGGCTCTCTCTAACACCATTTCTTTTCTTTCCCAAATTCTCCTGTTCTGGAGGAAGGAAGAACTTTGTATTAAAGATGACAAATATTGGGCTATGTTTCCTGAATTGTAGCATAATCAAAACTCTATGATTCTGTGCAGACAGAAGCCCGCTCAGACTGAAATAAAATACAGGGAGTTTATCAAAAGGGTGTAGAAATGAAACCCCAGGAAAGTGCAAGGGGACACATATGGGCTCCATGGAACCAGCAAGGGGAAAGCCATTGGAAACCAAGGTTACTGTCTCTGGTATGCTGAATTCTCTCATGCCTGGACCCATCTACAATGAATTCATCTTCCTTCTTTCATTATATTTTTCACAAACTATGGCCAAAGATGGCTGCTCTACAGCCCTCAAGTTCAAGTGACAAGCAGAGACTGCCTAGCGCCTCTCACTATCAATTCTAAATTCCTTGGAGGGGACATATAATAGATTGAGGTGAGGACTGGTGTCCCTCTCTGTTCCAATAACTAGGACAAAGGAGCAGAGCTGTGCAGTGCAAACACAGCTGCCAGGACCCACCACTACAATATGCAGCAGTATTCAAGAATGGGCTAGGGAAACACCCCCAAATGTGCTGACTATGACCTATCACTAACTTCATTACTTCAGCATGAAATGTTAAGATCTGCCTGTGACCTATACATTCTGAGAAACCCCGATTTCTAATCAGGAAGCTGACAGCTGAGTAAGGAATCAACCCAGACAAGTGAATACAAGATTCAGAAAGAGTGGTAAGTGCTCTGATAGAAATAATCAAAGAGCAGGGTCTCTCAACCTCAGAACTCTTGACATGTTGGGCTAGCTAATTCTTGGTTGGGGGAGAGGGAGGGTTGTCTAATGCACTGAAGGATACTCAGAGTGTCCTTGACCTCTATTAATCTAGTGCCAATAGCATCCTGCCCTGACACCAGTTGTGACAACCAAAAATGGCTCCATACATTGCTAAATGTTCTCTGGGCAAGGAGCACTTTTGCCCGCATTGGGAATCACTGTGCAGAGCAATATGAAGTCACAGAAGGGGACACCCAAAGCAGGCCTAGAGATCTGGAAAAGCTATCCAGAGAAGATATGCTAGAACAAGAAGCTGAAGTTTTGAGAGGCAAGGTGGAATCACCTAGATGAGTTAGGGCTGCTGGGTTTCAGAATCGTAGAGGGAGCGCTTGTTTTCTGACTCATGGTTCAATGTGTTTTCCACTACACCAATATTTCCAGACGTGTGTTACTCAGGACACTAATCCTTCAAAGTCCTGCTAGATCTCTGGTGAATACAGGCATATTTTGGAGATATTTCAAACTGAGATCCACACCACTTCAATAAAGCAAGTGATAATATCCCAATAAAGTATCTCAATAAAGGAAGTCAATATTTTCACTGGTGGAGGGTCTTGCCTTCAATGTGCCAAGAATTTAACATCTGAGCAGCGCAACAAAGTGAAGGCAATAACACAAGGTATGGCTGCAGAGAGTTTGTAGTCAATAGTTTAGATCCTCCTCTTGGAGGTTCTAATACATTTTTTTTAACGAAACACGTTTTAGTACAGTAAAAGCTCTGAGAAGTCCCAGAGAAAGGCACTATTCTACCTTTGTAGTGCTCTTTCAAAAAGGCACAGGCTTTGGAAAGATTCCCTTGATCAGAATCCGGTTTCTACCACTTACCAGCTGTATGTCATTGAAGAGTTATGCAACCTGTCAAAACTTGGCTTACTTATCTATAAAAATGAGATGATCATAACAGGAGCTATGCCGGAGGGTGTCTGAGATAATATATCTCAGACTCTCTGTACTGTTCTTGTCTTAAAAGAGGTGTTCAGCAAGTGTTATATGTTTTAAATATACAATTTCCCCCAAAAGATCCCGACCACAGAACTCAGTTTTCACTCTGAGAAACGCATTTTAGAAAGTGTACAGAGTACTCAGAACTATTCATCCACCGAAGTCTAACTTTGTATCTCTTAAACACCCAGGACCTACCCGACTCCCCGGAAGGGTGTGAGGATGAGACAGGAATATGGATGGAAAAGGGCTTGGGAGAAGCACACGGCATGGCGCCTGGGGCAGGTGCTGTACCCTACAGTCAGTCTCAGCTTCCTTCCTACTAACAGAATCCTGACTTCGTTCAGGGAAGTACTTTTTCCAGCCTCAAGAAATGGATTATGGCAATTTAAGCCAATTTTGATGCTCTTTCACTTTTATTAATCAGCCTCCTTTTCCAGCTTCACCTGTATTGAGGGGCGGCTATGCAGCCCACTTTTGGCCAATGATATAAATATATGCAAAGGGGATACTGTGGGAAGCAGACTTCAAACATTTAAAACCAAAATTTTCAATACTGATCTTTACCCTCAGCCAAAATTCCACATACGTTGTTATAGTTTCTTAACTCTGTTTCCTCAACATCATTCTCCCTAATATAAGTTAATCTAACTATATTTCACCATCAGAAGATGCACATTTGACGTCTTCCTGTTAAACCTCCCACCTTAACCTTGCCATAGTCTCCTCTTCAGTCTTGGGGAAAGAATGGCAGGTGGACTTTCATTCTTGTATAAAAAGTCCTCTTGAAATTACCTTGTGTGATTCAATTCTCTCCTCCCACTCCCTTTATACCCATAGGTATGCTTGCCTGTGAAGGAGCACCAAACTTTATGATTACATATGCCTTCTAGCCTCCTTTCTGAGGAAGAGATGTTTCATCTTAATTTACCAATGATAGCTGGAGGTTAGAAGTTCCCTAATGCTCTGGCTGAGTTTCTCTGACTCTGCCAAGCCCCCACATCAAGGAGTAAATTCTGTGAAAACAAACACTTCAAGAGTTCCTGGTGGAACACTAGACTGAAACAACACTGCGTTCTTTTGGCAAGGAAACACATTTGCTTTATTGCTTCAGACTTTCCTTTACATGGTTTTCTTACGGCCTGCCCTGAGCCAGTGCTCAATCCCAGGACAACGGTTTGCAGTAACGGAGCTGCAGAACAGTGGTTGAGAGTATGGCCCTGACTCCTTGGGTCCAAGTCCTGGCTCAACCTCTTCATACTGGGTTTTTGGACAAGTTGATTTCTTTAAGACACCCACACTTCATCTATAAAATAGAGATAAAATAGTATTGGCCTTGTTATACTCTTGTGAGCATTAAATGATACGATGCCTGGTATATGGCAACCACTCAGTAAATGTTGAGATTACTCTCCCGCAAGAAAAAGTGAACAGACCAGTTTACTGACATAAAAAGATACACGATGCAGGGAGAGAGAGACAGAGAAAGCACAATCACTGTACTCTCCCCTGAGTGATGTCCTGGCTCTATCTGGAAACAAGGATGCAGAATTAGAGGGCAGATGCCACGGCTGATGAGAAATGAGGATTATAGGGGCCTCTGGAAGCTTTGAAAGGCAATCTCAAATCCCAACTCCCAGGCACACAATGAGGCTGGGGAATGGAGCTCATCTACTCTATCTTGAAGTCCTCGCCCTGGTTGTTCTCACTACCCAAAGGGACGGGCTGCATGGGTGGCTGAGCAGTCTAGACCTAGGCTGATATGTATGTGTTGCTATACCCAGAGAATTACCCTTGACTGTCAAGTCTGGTAGTGAAATTTGGAAGTTATATTAAAGGAACAGCACAAAGAGACAGAAAAAGCAGTGGATTCATGATGGATGGCTTGAGTCCTAGTCCCGCCTCAGGCACTAGCAGGATTAAAGGTCTTAATAAACTCATCTCTCCTACTCTGTTAGTTTTCTCCACTGTAAAATCAGGAGGTGAGACAGATAATCTTGTTACCTCTTCAGTTCCAAAATGTCATGATGATGAAAACACAGCTGTGCCTATTTTCCTGAATTCCCCAGAGGAAGGAGTAAGGGAGGGGACTGGGTCACCTCCAACAAGAAATGACCAGGGAAAACCCATGCAGAGTCTTCTAATTAGCACTGTACCACTTGAGTTCACCTTAGACACAAGCTGACTGAAATTCTAACATAAACTAGGAGGGCTAAAATGGAAAAGGATCAATACTAAACATTTGGGAGGATGTGGAGAGACTGGCATGCCCATACACTGCTGCTGGGAGTGCAATTATTACAACTAGTCTGGAAACCAGTTCGGCAGTCTCTGCTAAAGCTCAGCCATACGCATACTCTCTCATCCACCAATTCCAGTGCTCAGGTTATCCCCCACACAAATGTTCACCTGTGTGCAGCAAAAAATACATACAAGAGCTCATAGCAGTGCCACAGGCAAGAGCTAAAAACTGGAAACAGTCCATGCCTGCCTATACACAGTGCAGACACAAATCCTGGTAGTTTCATACACTGAAACACCTTCTAGCAATAGAATGAAATGAATTACAGTATATGTGACACCATGGATGAACCTCACAAAATAAGTCCAACACAAAAATGTACAGATTGGTCGATTCCACTTACATGAAGTTTAAAAACAGTTGACACAAATATGTTGGAAATCAGGAGAGTGGTCACCCTTTAAGGGTAATTAGTATGATTGGAAGGGGATGTGGGTTTGTGGAACTCAACTGTTTGCCTATCACTTACAAAAAATGTCTTGTTTCATACTCGCTATTAGTCATAAGCAAACTATGGTTTGTTCTTGGGTTATTAGGTAAATCATACAACCACAGGCTGTCCAAATCAGGTAGCATCCTAGAGATGTTCTAGTCTAGGAAAATGCATCTCGCCATTTTGAGCTCTGCACCTGTGGCAGACATCATTAATCCACTATTGCATTCTTTCTCACTGAGCTGAGAGAACACAGCTTCAGCATTTTTCCCAATATGCAACCATGAAAGATGAAACCAATTTGCTATTTCTTGGGAAGTTCAACTCTACTCCTGCCGATACATGAGAAAATTGAGACCCACAATAAAGACATGGGTCCAAGACCATGGTGGCAGAGCTGGAACTGGAAGCCAATCTCTGACTTCCTACGGCCATGTTTGTTCTGCCCCCTCCCCCAGGGTGTTCTAAAATGTTCCAGGGAAACATGCATCACTGACTTACTGCTGCATTAAACAATGTTGATTCATATAGTGAGAAAAATCATTCTTTTTCAAGCTTTCTGGTCATATCAAAGAAGTCTTAGTTTGATGCTATTTTGTCCTTAATACTCTGTTTTTTAAAAGAGAGTGGTCCAAGTCCAGTCTTCAGTAGGGAATAGTATCTAGTTAGACTTTAATATCACCATGTTGCCTTTCCTTTATTTATACTTATGATTATCATCCAATTACAACAAGCTTTCCACATGTGGTAGTGATGACATATTCCTTTTAAAATAAGGTTTGTCAAGAGTCAGAATAAAAGCAAATGTTAACTAAAAATAGTATAGCACACAAATGTAGCACCACAGAAAAAGCTTGGGAATATTGTGTAGCATCATGCACGTACTATGTTCAGGACTCCTCGATACTTTCCTCTCCAAGACAAATAATGCTCTTCCCCCTTTCTTTACCAGAAAATACTTCCTCTCTCTTACTGTTCCTCCTGCTTCCCACCTGCACCTTCTCCAGGCTCTTGTCTGCCAGCCTCCTTGCCTCTCCAGTTGCTAGACTCTGTCATTTTCAGCATAGTTCTCTCCACCTGCCAAAAACCCAATTTGAGCCTGCCTCTCTGCAAACCATATGGTCTGGCAGACAAGGCGGGCTTGATGTTGATTCAAGAGTTGAAAGCAAATCCGCTTAACCCCATCCTCCATTCTTAGCAGGAGAGAAGGCAAACTTCATTGTCTTGTCTCTCCTATCCTAAGCCCAAAGAAGGTGGGTCCACCGAGTTAGCCCCATGGTGCTTGACCTGGATCCTGCTGCTTTGCTCCTCCACAGGGACTATTCTTGGAGCATTTTGTGCTCCTCACTGGATGCATTTTGGGCTGACAAAATTTCCTCAGGTCAGAAGGGAATATGACCCAGCCAGCCTCTCCTGCAGTGCAGGGTAGGGAAGGCTCACAAAGGCTGGTCACAGGAGGCCGCAGGGCCAGGCAGGCTTAGGGGTCTGCACACAGTCTCTGATGGCACTGTCCTGGCAAGCCAGGCAGCTGGTCCTGGAGGTCAGCACCACCCCATGTCCTCTCTGAATGGATGAGGTGAGGTAAAGCCACACCAGCCCGTTGGAGAAAAGGAAGAGAGAGAAGAAAGAGGAATGAAGGGGAAAAGGAGGGCAGAAAAGGAAAAGAGAAAGGTGGAAAGGACCCGCCCAAGACTACCGGTAGAGTTTTCTGAGACCACATAAAAGGTATCATAAGAGGGTATTCCAAACCATAGTGGGAGTGGGTGGCCCATTCACAAAGGCTCCATTAAGGTAGGAAGAAGAGTTGACTGCACTCCACTGTGCACTGGCTTGTTTTCATTCAATCAGCATTAATTAGTGCCTACTATGTGCTAGGTGTTGTAGCTCCAGCAATGCACAGGACAGACAAGGTCCTTGTCCTCATGGAGCTGACACTGGAGCACAGTAATAGAGTCATGGTAGCACGTGGGGTGGGAACCAGATTGCCTGAGTTCTAAGCCCTGCTGCCCTGCATCTTAGCTGGGTGACCGTCAGTCTCCACTTCAGATGAGAAAGTATGCTTACCTGTAAAATGGGAATAATAAGAGACCCACTGCAAGGGTCTTGGTAAAAATCCAAAGACATAATTAATAAATGGCATAGTAAGCTTCTAGTGATACCTCACTATGGCTTTAATTTGCATTTTCTCAATGTCTAATACCGTATCTTGCCATGTATAATGCACATATTTTTGCCCAACTTTTTTAGGGAAAAATAAGGATCCACATTACACATGGGTAGTACTAATATATAAATATTTTAAATTATTTTTTATGCTTATGCATTAAAAGTATAACTCTACAAAGCAGTGACTATATCCATATGCAAAATAATACCCGGGAATATGATAATCAGTTTTGTTTCCATATATAAATAATTAATTAAATTTAAAAATTAGAATGAAAGATTTTTTTTTCCTGAAAGTTTGGGCCAACAACGTGGGTGTGCACTATACACAGGAACATATTATACATGGCAAAATACAGTAATGTTAAGCAGCTTTTTATGTGCCTATTTGCCATTACAATTTCTTTTTTGGTAATATATCCATTCAAATCTTTCACCATTTTATTGGGTTGTTTGTTTTATTACTAAGTCATAAGAAGTCTGGATGCAAGTCCAGATGCAGGTCCTTTAAACATATATATCAGATATATATTTTGCAGATATTTCTACCAGATTGTGGCTTGTCTTTTTTTTCTTAGTGGTGCCTTTCCTAAAGCAAAAAATTCTAAATTCTTATAATGCCTAATGTATAATTTTTTCTTTTATAGAAATAAAGAAACTTTGCCTAACTTAGGTTTTAAAGTTTTATATCTTATATTTAGGATTTTGATTTAAGTTAATTTTTTTTGCATAGTGTGAAGTAAGGATCGAGGTTCCTTTTTTGCATAAGAATAAAAAAATTGTTTATGACTCTTTTTACAGACAAAAAGTAAGGCCCCAAGGAGGTCAAGTAAAGGGCTCAAGACTCACAAGGATTATAAGAGATTGAGATACACTTGAACTTAGGTCTCCTAATTCCAAACAAGGCACTGTTTACATGCTGCCTCCACTGCTTAAGTGCTTACATCTTTTTAAAGGCAGTGGGGTAAGAGCGAGGCTTGGAGCAGACAGATATCAAGTTCTGGCTCTATCATATACCATGGGCAAGTTACTTAGACCTTCTAGCCTCTTTTTTATTTCATTTGCAAACAGTGTTAATAATAGCTTCTCTTCAAAATGTTGTGAGGGCTATTTGAACAAATTAATATGAAGTGCTTAGCACAGGCCTGGCACCTGTCCGGTACTTCATTCCTGAGTCAGTGTGTCCGGATGGCTTGTCTCACTCCCTCAGTCCTTTTGTGTGTGGGCAGTGACTCTGATGGAGACTCCGGCAGACCCATGACTTTGTGGATCACTCTCGGGTAACAGAAAGTTCTATCACCACCTTAAATAGCAGACATGGTCTCGTTTCAGTAGTTACGATGCCTAGTCTCTTGTAATAACTTAAAAACAAATTGATTGTAAATGAGACTTATGGTTTCCCTTTCTCTTTTCCTTCAGGTTGAGCCAGCCACGAGCCAGCCACCTGCCTTCTGGGCAGGGCATGAAGTCAGCTTTTTGTTTCTTTCTCCACTTCTTTTTCCCCAGCTTACCAAATGTGGCTTCTGTTTTCTACCCTGCTGGAGTATGGAAGACAATAGGAAAGCATGTAATAGCCTGGCTCTGCTGGGAGACAGGGCTTTCCGGGTCTGCAAGAGTTACACGGGCTCCTTATTTTCTGAGCACGTCTCTCCTGTTGGATTCGTCTGTCTGCTCTTCTCCCGATGCAGGTAGAATTTCTCCTTCACATGACTGCTCCCCATTTCCCTCCTCAGACTCAGTGTACTTGACTGAAGGGCCACATCGTGCAAGCTCTCTGTTGGAGTAACTTGCCTTCTGGGCAGGCTTCCTTTTGAAACAGCTCCACGTCAGCATCTCTGCCACAGATTCTACATCTGGTCCCAAATCGCCATGTAGCTTCACCTGCCAATGGAGGAGACAGCAGCTGCTCCCCATAGAGCAGCAACTCTGTTTCCGTCCCCCTGGCCATCTGCAGTAGAAAGTCTTCAGGTTTCTCAAGTGTGTATCGAACACCAGTCCCTCATGCCCACCTCCAACTTCAGTGGACACGTATCAGCATGCCGAGTGGTCTTCTAATGAAGCACCCTCCTTACACCTGTGGTGAGGGGACAACCACCTCTCACCTCTCCTTCTGGAAGAGGGGGTTCACCAAGTAGCAGAGCAATCCAAAGAGAGTGTGTCACAAATTCTTCTTCCAAATCTATTCTTGATCATTCAAACCCTGAAGCTGGTTATTTTTTTAATTGCATTTCGGTTTATCACCTCACTTTGGAATTTCATTTCCATTGTTTTGTGGTGCTTCTGGTGCAGCGCTTTTAATCTGACATCTTGTTATGTGACAGTGCGGGTCTGGTGGTCTCTCCAACAACCATCCTCCATTCCCCCTTGGCTAACTCAGGTGAACAGACCTAAGACAGTTTGGTTGTCAGGAAAACATCAGATTCTTCTTAATGTAGGTTGTAGCCTGTGGTGGTTAGAGGCAGGTGATACAGCTCTTTTCTTGCAACCTTGCTCTAAGACAATGTCTTAAAATGCAGCAAGTATCAGCCAAAATTCACCAAGCATACACGTTTATTAGCAAGTAGACGAACAACAGCTCTGTGTCTTTGGAGAGACTCCTCCTCTCTCTGCCTTCAGGTTCCCTGTCAAGCCTCTTGCAGAAAGCTCCATCAGAAAAAGATCCCTTTAAAGTGTAATTGGAGGCCCTGTTATTACTAAGCCAGCAGGTGGGATCCTCTATGGGAGGATGCAAGGCCGCAGGGCTCTAGAACTCCCACCTGTGCTACTGACAGCTAAGCATACTAGTTCCTTCTACCTTACCCATGCACAAGTTGTGGGTCCTGCTGTCCCACTCCTAACTGATCTGAAACACAACTCATTTTGCCAATAAAAACTTATTCCTAACACCCCTTATGCTAATTAACTAACCCAAAGTTATTGATTCAGATAAGGACTCTTCACATACTAATTAACCACTCATTCCTGGAGTGTTGATTAGTATTTACTTGCACATATACACATCACACCACTTATTCTGAAGTAATTTAAAGTAAATTACCATGCACACGATATAGCACTGACAGAACTCTGATTTTGTTTGGGCTGCCGCGTGCACAGCCCTGAGGGATGAATTGTGATTGCTTCTGCTAATTCAGTCATGACGCACTCGACTTCATTTTGTCACGTACTCACTTTTCCATCCTCTCCTTGTAGTGATGGGTGGCCACATGCCCCAGTACTGGTCTATGAAACAGAAGGGGAAGTATTATGAGAAATATTTTCCTTCCTGATATAAGATAGACACATGTAAAGCAACTTCTCAACCCCTTGGCTGCTTTTGCTTCTGTCTTTGTATGTGGTCGGGAGATAATGTGATGCTTGTAGCCAGGGCAGCCACTCTGCAATCATGAGGCCTCCAAGGATGAGGATAAAGAGCTAAAATGCTGAGAATGTCAGAATGAAAAAGCCTGGGTTCTGATGATTTTTCTGCATTACCGACCATCCCTGGCACTTCTGCCTTTTTTCAGTGAGAAATAAATCTATCTATGGTGTTAGTCACTTTTAGTTAGGTTTTCTATTATTTTCAGCCCTAAGTATTCCTGATACTTTGGCCTGGAATAAAGATGTAAGGGAGAGAGCTTCCCTAAACATCTGAGGCCCTGAGAAGACACACACACACTTTCCTCCCACTCCAAAGGCTTTGAAGACCTATTCTCCCCGGAGAGTTAGTGCAAACCCATCATTTCAGGGCATTCTGACCAGTTTTCAGCTCAGTTTCTTCATCTTTAAAATAAGAAAAGTAGTATCTTCCCTAAAGACCTCATGGCTTAGAATAAAAATTAGCTAAAGTAATTTAAATGAGAGATGATTTGAGGCAGTGCTTAAAAGCATCTACCCTGGAACTGGATGGCCTGGGTTACAATCACAGTTCTGTCAGTTGTAAATTGAAGGAGCAAATTATTTCTCTGTGAATTAGTTTCCTCATCTGCAAGATGAAGATAAAAATTGTAACTGTTTCAAAGGGCTTTTGATAGTCTTTAATGAGTTAATACGTGTAAAGCACTTACAATAGTAACCAACAAGAGTAAGTGCACCACGTGTTAGCTATCATCATCATCATCATCATTACCATCATTATTATTACATCTAAAAGGGTTTTGAAAAATGTAAATGCACTATGTGAAAGCGTTAAGAGGATAATGATAAAATAACATCATCACCCCCAAGTGAGAAATAAAATAATATTAGTGAAATCACTACCAGGACTTATGATTTTATTGAGAGAAGAAAAAGAAAAAAGAAAAGGAAGAGGAGAAAGGGATGGGAATGCTTGGGAAGTAGGAGGAGAAAGAAGAGGAGAGGAACTGCATGGCAAGTGAAATTGCACAGAGTGGAAATAAGCACTAAGTGATAAGAACACGAAGAAACTGCTCATTTTCTTTTCAGCAGGCATCGCTGTGACTTTGGGAGAACATCCTTCAAAGTGCACCGCTTCCCACAGAGAATAATGTGGCTTTCCCACAATTTCATCAGTTGTGCCCAAGCTGTATTAAAAGCACTGGAGCCAGCCCTTCACCTTAGGGTAGTGCCATGTGGTGTCATTATTTCAATGACAAACAAAATCTTTCCCAGGAAACAGAACAGAGAAAGTAACTAAAATTCCTTACTGTGGTGAAAAAGTCAGGATAGCTAAGCATCCCACATTTGCATGGTTGTGTTACAGTTGAGATAAGACATAAGGTGGTGCATAAGGGTCATATTTTGAATAGAGAATCCAGCATTAACACGTGTAGCTTGCACGTGGGGTCCAGATACTGCACTTCCCGGTTCCTGGTATTCACTAAATCAGGAACAAGTAAATTCATTCTCACATCTAACACCTTAAAGTTCAGCTCCTCTCCTCCCCTGGAAAGACCTATTTCTCATCTCCAGTCATGTTCCCTGGCTGGAATCGTGATCCCATTGTTCCCATGCGCCCTTCATCTCCACCAGTTTCCTCCACCCTGGCGTAAAGGCCCAATAAATATTTCTGCAGTTCAAAAAAGAAAATGATGTATGTAAGGGGCCAAGCAGAGCTCTTAGGGACATACTGCTCCATCACAGCACTTAACAAATATTAGTTAGCCTTCATTCCCTTCTGTAAAATAGGTCTTTCATATCTCTCTATCGCAAACTTTTCAGAAGCTGTGAAGTGCAATCTTAAAGGTTAGCTGGCTTTGGGCACAACAGATGGGAAAAATGATCTGTAAGTAGATTATAATTTGCTAAGTGACTAAACACCTTATTTAAACAATAAAATGGAGTGTTGAAGTAATCTATTTCACTCATCAGAATCAAATTCATGAGTTCTATTATCAGAATATAGAGGTCCATAAAAGACTGTCATTCCATAAAAACAACAAAAATAGACAAACTAAAAAATCTTATTTCGCTTTAAAGCCTTTAAAGTCTATGAATACAAAACAAAAAAAAATCCGTATAATCTGAATCCAGAGAAGAAGAAGGCCTTTTTAGACGCGTACAGACAGGAGACGACATTCACCTCGAGGGGAGTTGCTGAGTCTGGTGAGAGGCAAGCTGGCCACAGGCAAAGCCTCGTGGTGGGAACAAGGAGAAGTTGGCCACACTGTTCCAGGCCGTGCACAGGCTGGCGTGGCAGACTGGGACCTGGAAAAGCTCCAGACCCACCAGTTTCCCCCATAGGAATATTATTCTGTGAGTCCCTGATCAGAAAGCCTGGAATAAGGTGTGGAAAGCAGAGAGAGAGAGATTTCTCAGTCTTGTGGAGCTTAGATCCCAAAACCTTGGAGGGAGGGGCCCAATCTCCTTCAAGACATTTAAACCAGAGGTGAACTAAATCTAACTCCACTGGCCATCCAGCCCCAGTTCAGCTCATCTGCTAGTTAAATCGATGAGTTCAGCCCCTAGTAAAAGCTTCATGTCAAACAAAAGGGAAGAAATGATCATCTATTTCAGTCTCTACTGGCATTTTACACACTGTGTGTGAAATACAATAAACAGTCATGACCCTAAAGAAGCTGAAAAATGTGCCTCATAGTGAAGAGACACAGATGCATGTCAACAGGCTCAGACCCACAGATGGGCCATATGATGAAATTGTTACAAAAGGATTCATTTGCAATTATTATAAATATGTTAAAGAACTGAGAGAAAATGAAAGATTAAGTAGAGTCAGAGATGGAGAATTTTATCAAATAAATAAAAATTATACAAAAGAACCAAACAGAAATTCTATAACTGAAGTATACCATATCTTTAAAAATTATATTTGATAGGCCTAAGAGCAGAACAAAGGGTTAGCAAACCGTGAGTCAACAGGTTTATTCAACTGGAGCACAGAGAAAACAATAAACTGAAAATAATAACATCAAAGACCTGTGGAACAATATAAGCTCAACTAACACGTGTAATTGAAGTTTCATAAATAGTGAAGAGAGACTAGAAAATAAAAAATATTTGAAAAGATAATGGCCCCAAATTTTCCAAAACGATAAAATACTTCAACCCACCAACATTTCAAAAGCATAACTAACACAAAGCAGAATAAACACAAAGAAAAACCCCACCTAGGTACATTATAGTCAAGCTGCTAAAATCCTAAGATAAATAAAAAATCTTAAAATCAGTTAGGAAAAAAATCATGCCATCTATGGGAGCAACAATGAAAATTTTAACTGACTTCTATCAGAAACAACACCACAACACCTTGAATGTGCTGGAAGAAACAAACCTGTCGATTTAAAATGTTCTCATCAGTGAAAATATCCTTCAAAAATGAAGGCAAAACTCAGGCATTTTCAGACAATCAAACACTGAGAGAATGTATGACCAGCAGGCGTGCACTACAAAAATGTGAAGAGAAAATACTCAGGCTGAAGGAAGAATGGCCCAGATATAAATTCACAGCTTCAGAGAGAAACGAAAAGCACTTGAAAGAATAAATATGTGTATGAATATAATAGAAGATTTAAAATGTTTCTTGATAAGACCATTAAATGTTTAAGAATATATATAAGAATATATATAAAGAATAAAGAATATATAAGAATATATTCTCAGGTTTCTAATATGTCTGAAGTAAAATATATGACAAGCAGCTCAAAAGGCAGAAGCAGGACAAATGGAATTATACTTCTGTAAGGTTCTAACACTGCTCATGGGTTGGTATAAAAATAATTTAAGGTAGGCTGTGATAAATTAAAAGATGATTATAGACTCAAGATGAGTATTAAAGTAATAAAACAAAGTATAGGTAAAAGCCACTAGAAAAGATGAAATGGAAAACTAGAAAATACTTGACTAATTCAAAAGGAGTCAACAAAAGAAGAGGGACAAATAGCAAGACAGCAAATTACTGGTAATCATATCAAGTGTATATGTATTAAACATTCCTATAGATCAATAATTTAAAATAAAAATACAATTTTTTAAAATGGGGAAAATGTTAGCAGACACTTCACAGAAAAAATACTTGAATGATCAAGAAGCACATGAAAGGATAATTAACAACATTAGCCTTCAAAGAAATACAAATATATCCCCTATTCTTTTTTCTCAGAGAGCTGAAGTCTTATATTTGTTTAAAAATACAAAAGAAAGTGGTTTTTTACTAGTGACCCTTTGTTAATTTTTCATAAGGCATACTGATCTTTGCTCTAGGGTTACACATTAAATCATTTCTGAGTACACTCAGAAATTATAATTAATAATGAATACATAATTATATATTGTATACACACACACACACACATATACATACAGGATCCAGCAGGAGTAAGGCCTGCTTGAGTGTGGTTGGCAGGGTAATAATATGGGTATAATAATTTATAGCTTCAATTTGAGCATTTCACTTAAAATCTCATGGGGTTGTATAAGTGTGATATTGTTATGTTACAGAATTACAAGCTTATGATTTTGTAATAAAAAGGGGCATTATTTGTGCCAGACCTTATCTATCTATCTATTTATATATCTCAATGGGAGCAAATTCCAAGCTCTGTGTCACAGAAAATAAATTTGTAAACTTCCCTAGTTTCATCTCTGAGTTCAGTGCATTCTGATGTGGCTGGGAGAAAGCAAAAGGATTGGGAAACAGAATACTTAGGTAGTGGAGAAAATATTACATTTAATGGCTGATTCATGTAATATAAAAGTGAAAATTGCTGGCTTATTTCAAACAAGAGGCACCTGCCATGTGCACGAACATACACATGCAACTACAGTCTATAGGATCATTCAAGGTAAACAGTCAAATTTGTCTTACAACCAATTTTTTTCTTGTAAATCACAACCATTATCAACTTGCAGTTTCCAAAAAGAACTAAACTTTCCTTGGCAACTGAAGGAATAAACTTGGGTTTATTTTCCATAAACCCAAGGCTGTCCATGCTGGTGTTCTCTGCAATCAGGAAAAGAGTAGAGCTGAGAAGGAGGCGACCTGCCATTTGGGCACTGTATTAGCTGTTGGAATGTTCTCCTTATCTTCCTGGCAAATTTGCTGGAGGAGAATTTCACTTTGGCTGCCCTCAGCACAGCTGCTGTCCCTCCAGCGTGGTGTGTGCGGAGGCATCCAAGTGCACTACATGTTCGCCTGGGAGGCTGCCCGCAGTTCATTACCAGAGAGGCTGGTCTGTTTGATCTCAACCAAATTAAGTTTCCGGAAGGATTCATTTCACAGTGAGTCCAACTTTTTTGTGTCATTGACCCTTATTCCTCTTGGAGAACCAAAGTGGAGAAAGCTTAGTTGTTCATAAACATAGCATATAAATTAATCATGATTTGGGTCCTAAATTGTTTTTCTCCCAATAATAAAAAGGTCAAAGTAAATGCCTTTCTGTAATGAACAGCCGCCTTCCTAAGAAAAGTTACATTAACCACCTTTGCCCTGTAATACTTTCTATCATTTATTGACTGCTTATTGTCAGTGAGGCACTCTGCTAGGGCCTCACAGATTATTTTATGACTCATCATAATCCTCTGAGATAAACACTATTATCATCCTTCATTTTAAAAATGAAGACACCGAGGCTGAGAGCTCAAGCCATTTTCACACTATTTCTTCATGGGGCTTCCCCAGGTTCAAACTCTAAATCAAAGAAATGTAATTCTGAACCATTATCCTTGACTGCTTCCCATTTAAAACAAACGAGAAACTTGTAGCATTGGAGAAAAAGAAATTCGGAGTTAGAGAATTTCTTTCACAGATTTATCACCTTCACTGTTCACTGTCAGCATAAAATGAAATCAATTGTAGCGGAGTTCACAACCACGCATAGCCAACAAGACAGAAGCCACACTGAGAAACTAGCCAACGTGACAGGTACCATCTTGTCTCTTTCCAGTGGTTCCAGTTCCTCTGGGGTTTATATCAGAACCCCGATGTGCTACACAGTTAAGACTGTGTGCTCTCGAGTCACCACATCTAATTTGCATTACGAAGATTCAAGCTGTGGGAGGAGTATCTGTAAGGCAGATTTTCCAGTATGAACAGGTCACATGCAGGGAGCCTCATGTTTGTTTCTTGCTATGTCTGGATCCTGAGCATCATGGTGTAGGGAATAAAGCAGTGGGTTCACTGCATGAACTTTTTCTTTAATACTCTGCAACCAGCAGAGAATTTGGGGCACTTTGTGCCTGAGAAGTAGCCACAGCCATGCAGCATTTTCTTGATGGCTTATGCCCCACCAAAGTAGGTGGAGGGATATTCAGTATAGTGTTCAGATTTTCTGCTGTGATAATGCTATGTGACAAATACCAGCCCCCCCACCTCACCCCCTCTGTCACCCAATCTCAATGATTTACAACAAGAAGTATCTATTTCACGTTTCTGGGAATTAGGTTAACTTTGAATTGGCTTGGCTCAGCTGGGCCAAACTAAACTTTAATCTGTGATTTAGGTTTAAATCTGCCCCTATGTGTCTTTATTCCAGGATTCAGGCTGAGAGAATGATGGATCCCCGGGACATACTCGTGTTCAATTCAAGCACCTTCTACCCCAGTCTGAGGACAGCTTTGTGTGGTATTGTAACAGGGTGCAGCCAAGAGGGGAGCCCCAAACAGGGATTTGTAATAAGGTCCAGAAGAGCTTGGAGATAATCAGCTCCACACCATAGGGCCACACCTGCCCAGAATGTGGGCAGCTGTGGCCAATTGTGGGAGGAGCCGGAAATGGGGCTGCAGAGGAAGATTAGCGCTGGGATTTAAACGGAGGCACAGCAGCCATTGGGCGTCTCTCTTTTTGGGACCACACATCTGTTTGGGACCACGCAGCTTTGGTGTCTTGGTTGGGACCATGAGGCTTGGGTGAGAGTCAGGACCACGAGGCTTTGGAAGTGCTCCCTTTTACCACGTGGAGGGTGCTGGGAGGACTAAGTGCATTTGTGAGGAACTTTAGTTTGTGTTATTTCAAATGAATAATAAATTCCTTTCCTTTTCATGAATCTCGGGCATTGAGAGATGTCTTTCCTCTGGTGGCGGACATAACGAACCTGGGGGGTTCCTTTCGGGTCATAGTATATTGCCTCGGCTGCCCTGGGCCCCTGCTTTTGTGCCGTAACAGTATCATCCTTGATAACACCTGCCCTCTTCTTGGCCTCCTCCAAATAATCAATGACACATCAGTGACCTGCAGTCTTTTATCACTGCTGCTTCTATATGTAAATCTTAACTCCCCATTTAGTTGTAAGATTCTGTGGCCAGATATATTGGATGCAATATCTTCTGTCTGCTATGGACTGAATGTTTGTGAGTCCCCGAAATTCATGTGTTGAAAATCTAACCCTTAATGGAGAATGGGGACCTTTGGAAGAAAATTAGGGTTGGATGAGGTCATGAGGGTGGAGTTCTCAGGCTGGGATTAGGACCCTTATAAAAGAGACACTGGAGCCTGGCTGGTGTAGCTCAGTGGATTGAGCATGGGCTGCAAACCAAAGGCTCACTGGTTTGATTCCCAGCCAGGGCAGATGCCTGGGTTGCAGGCCACGTCCCAGTATGGGATGTGCTAGAGGCAACTACACATTAACGTCTCTCTCTCTTCCTCCCTTCCCCTCTCTCTAAAAAATAAATAAATAAAATCTTAAAAGAGAGAGAGACACTGGAGAGCTGGTACTCACTCTTCACCTTTTGTGCTCAGTCACAGAGAGGAGCTCAGGTGAGGACACTGAGACGGTGGCTGTGTACAAGCCAGGAGGAAAGCTCTTACCAGAACCCAACCATACTGGCACTCTGGACTTCCAGCCTCCATAATGGCGAGAAATAAAAGTCTGTTTAGGCCATCCAGTCTATAAGCAGCCTAAGACAGTCTTTCTAAGCCTCCCTTTCCTTCCTTTGTGAAACCACCTCCCAAGGGAAGCTGTCCTATAAGCACAACAGGAGCCACCTCAGATCACAGCTGATTGGTTCACGTTGGGTGGTACCCCCTCACTCCCCACCCATGCCATGGCTATTTTGTCCACCTGACCTAGATCAGACCAATCGGAGAATTTCCACAGGCTTTGGAGGACTCACAGTGAGGAAGGCATTCTCTCTCCAGTGGCGGAAGCAGTAAGGGTAAAATCAGGAAACACTCACAGACCTTTTCCGAGTATGTGGAGAATGAGGTCTGGTGCATATGAGAACTAAACAGAGTCTTGATGTTAAGTTTCTGCTTCCAGTTTTCCCAAGTTCTAGCTGTGGCCCTGCCCTTCCCATGACTTCATATTCATGCTTGCATTCTGGGGTCAATGAATTCCTCCTAAGCAACTTTGACAGGAATGTCTGTCACTTGCTCTAGGAGGAATTAAATGTAATACATCTTCAGAAAGCTGAACAAAGATCAGGAGACTAATAAGCACTTGTTGATTGCCTGCTTGCCACTTATTGGCTGGAGTCTTGCTGAGAGATCCCATCCTGGGAAGATATTGACTGCCATAGACTCCAACCAGGAGATGTAACCCCAGGCAATTCACACTTGCAATACTTGAGAAATTCAAGACCACAGCCTAGCAGGGAAGGTGCAAACAAATGAAAGGGCCTCAGCTGGGAGGGAGAGAAAGAGACAGAGTAATAGCTTTCCCCCAGGATAACACACCCAGAATGATGACAAGAGGAAAAGGAGAGCGGGGGATAGCTTGGGCCAAAGATCAGAAGACCTGGATCTTCATCCCCGATCTATTACCAACTAGGAAGGTATGAGACTTTGGAATAATCACAGAACATCTTTGGCTTGTGGTTTGTTTGTTTTTATCTATAAAATGAGAATGGTAGATTTTAAAAAAAAACCCTGCCAATAGCCACTGGAGATGTAGAAGGCGAGGTTTTCCCTCCCCTTTACTCTCAGGGGGTTCTTACTCGCATGCCCTCAACTGAAGAGGACCGTGGGCTCCCCTCACTCAAAGTGAGGAGGCCATGGCAGTCTGCCCTTGGTGTGCCAAGCCCTGCAGGTGGCAGTCACAGATGCAGATCTACTCTCTAGAAAGGACAGAGGTGGTCCTTGGGAAGGTCCTCCCTGAGATGGAAACTTAGGCATCTCTAGTCTGGACCAGACATTATAGAAGGAAACTTAGGGGCCATGAAATTTACCATGGAGAAGAACCTGGGCTTCCAAATCAAGGTGGCAGAGAGACAAGTCTCAAGGCCAGAGAACTCACTAGAGCTGCCAATGTTGCAGGGAGGGCCAACTGCATAATACCAGGATCAACATGTTAGTTAGAGTTGCCTTATTTGCATATGTGTAATGTCAGGATGAACATATTAGGGTTGCTTGGTTTGTATATATGTAACATTTTAGCCTGACAGGTGGAGGTAGCAGAGCCAGCACATATACTCATTAGACTGGTAGGGTTTACCAAGAATGAGGACCCTGAGCTTCTGTGCTGACATAGCACTAGCTCCCACTGTAGGGCATGCTGTCCGGGTGTGCTCCTGTGCTCGAGGGTCTTGCCTCTGGTGGGGGATTCTGGGCCTTGCCCTGGATCCAGTCCCCAGTGCTAGGTTAGGTGACTTATGGAAAAAAGAGAGCATCCGGAGCTCCCATCCACACCCATGTGGACCTGCAAGCCCCTGTGAAAAGACTGGGGTATGAAGGCATCCCCCTGTCCCAAAGGAACGTGTATGCGCCTGCATGGTAGTGTGGCTTACTAGGGAGGTTTGGTTTAAACAAATCAGATACTTTTATATTGGATAATCTTGTGTTATGTTTAACAATTCTATAATAAATACAAGCATACCTTATTTTGTTGCATTTTGCTTTAATGTCCTTTATAGGTGTTGTGGTTTTTTACAAACTGCAGGACCCTCCACTAACACAAAGATCACAGCTCACTTTATTACTAGTTCTGCTTTATTACAGTGGTCTGAAACCAAAACTGCAAGGTATGCCTGTAGCAGTCATTTGGAAAACCCATCTCTGGTGCGATACAACTTATTACAGCAAAGCCCTAGAGCAAATTTAACATGATTCACTGAAGTATGTAGACCTCCAAACCTAAGCCCCCGAAAAATGATAAAGAGAAGTGAGGCTGAAATATGTGTCTCAATGGACACTCTGATCCCCCATTTCTTTCTCTTCCCGTCTTTCTCTTATGCTTAACCTAACTCTTTCCTGGCTCTCCAAGGTTAAAAGACCCAAAGTAGTCCAAATTCATTAGCCAAAATTTTTCTTCTAGAGACGAAGTGGTAACTCATAAGGAGACCAAAGAGATAAAAAAAAGAAAAAGGCAGAAAGTCAGGTGACTTTCTCTAAAAAATTATAAGTTAATTCTGATATTCTAATTCTTAATTCTAATATTTGGTCCACTTGTCTATATTTAACTGTTGGTTTTTTGTGCTGTTTAGCTTTTTTAATTTACCTTTGTTTATATTGCTGATAAAGAAACAAAATTCAGGCATTTTAAGTGTCGGAGGGGGAGGATACTCCAACCACCACTGTAGAAAAGCCCTGAGGACATGCAGACACATATCTCAAGTTCGGTTCAGTGGAAACAGATTGGGGGTTTTTGTCACCTAAGTCCCCAGTGTCAGGGACTGTCAGCTCTGATCATCTATCCTGTTGATTATCCAGGTGCTCTGTGCTCCTGCCTACTGCCCAAGTTGCTCAATGTCATAATATCAATTTGGGGAGATGAGGAAACACGAGAAAGTGGGCTTAAGGGAAAGAACAGAAACATGCTCTCCAGCACATTGGAAGGAATCTTCTGAAAATTTACCCCTGATTCCTAAAGTAGAGCCACTCCTGTCCCTGTTTCTGCAATCAGGTGCTACCCGGGGACATCAGCCTAGGCAGTTAGTGAGCAGTATGACCTGTGGTCCCAACATCTTGCTTGAACAGTGTTTGAGAATTCTTCTCAAGCCTGAGATGCAGATGTATATCAAACAAAGAACTAAGGCGGGGGCTTTCCAGCTTGGGACACCAGAAAGTCAGTCATCCAGGCAGTTTGGAGGATAAAAGGGAGTCCTATTCAGTTATGCAAAAACATCAGGCATAAACCCGCACTGGCTGGTGTGGTTACCCATCTCATGAATCATGGAGACAAGCAGTCCCAGCCCTGATCTGGTCACGGATTCTGTGAGAATGGAATAAAATTTATGAACTATCTCCCTGCACAAATGTACCTTATTCTGCAATAAAAATTCTGGAGGTCCTGAAGACCCCTTCATCTCATCTGCTGACCCCAAGTTGGGAAACCTTTGATGGCAAAGAGAGTAATAATGGACTATAAAACTACCCCTTCTCCAGCTGCACTAATTCATAGAAGGGATAAAAAAGGAACCCAGAATTCTTTGTGCTCCTGAAAGACCCCATGTCCCCATCTCACCCCCAAATACTCTCTGCCAAGTCAGCATAATCCCGTTGTGTGTTTTATCTCAGACTTCTTCAGTCATCACAAGCTGCCTAGGACCTCAGGCCACTCCTTACATCCCACACTGCAGTCCTTGCACAGCACAGGCACACACCAGGAACAGGGCCTGGGCCCAGGCTGCCATTACCAGCACCCTCCCCTGACTTGTTTTTGGCCATACCACTCATCACCATCTAAGCTGCATTTTACTTGTCTGACCCCTTTTGGCACGAAGGCAGGGATTCCTGTCTGTGTGTACACTGCTTTATCCTCAGTACCTAGAAACAGTGCTTGGTGCACAAAAAGGCACTCCATGTATTTTGAATGAAAACCTGATGAATACAAAGCTAACACTTACTGAACAACTGCTACATGCCAGGCACATAAGCACTTTTGCATATACAATCTCATCTTTGTAATAACCCAATGAGGGAATACCTTCACTACTTTCATTTTTCTGATGAGACTGAGACTTGGAAAGGTTATGGAGGGTGCCCAAAGCCACAGAGTCTGTGAGTGGTGGAGCCCAGATTCACTCCAGCATCTGTGCTCCTAAGTCTTGGGGTTTCACTGTAGTTTAAAGTCATTACATGAAATATCCTGGCTATTCTGTGTCACAGATGGGACATCTTGAGCTCTGTTTTCTGTCTTTGCCTGAGCTGTGTTTTTTGTTATTCTAACAGATGAGGAGATAAACCTGATGTGTTCTCCATAAACAGGCACGCGTGCACACACACACACACACACACACACACACACACTCCTTCCTATAGTACATATCATAACAAGATTTAGAACACTGGAACTTGAAATATTTCATTAGAATAAGTATCTTCATGAAACTGCATGGCATCACTCACTTCCCACCACCCCTGATATCCACTAGATGAGAAGTCAGGTTGCAGAAACCCAGTGGTCTGAACTGAGCATTCACAGCATGGTCAGAGTATAAGCTGAAGAGCCCGGTCCACCCTTGAAATGATGCATTGCCCCTGCAAAACTGCAATGACACATTCATTTCTCCCTTGTGGGAAGAGTGAATACCTCAGGAAAGAATGGCTCTGGAGCAGGCAGCAGGGGATTGACCAAAAGGCAATCTGAAAGTGCAGGACCACCTTCTAAAAGAGAGCTCTCACTGTCTCCCACACGGCAACTAAAATGCTGCTTCAAGGGAGAGATGTGAGTGCCTAACTCACCAAGCAGAAAAAAAATCACTTGTGCAAAATCTGCACTGACCTCCACATTCCCATAAATGCTAACTCTTGGTGTACAAAGTGGAATGAACCCTTACATATTTGTGTTAGTGATATTATACAGGAGGTTCAAATTCAGATGATCCCTCTTCTTTGCCCTCCAAAGCCCAGATGGAGCTACAGATTTCTACATTAAGGTATTAAAGGTTTCTGATAAAATCCACCTATTTGGTATGCATGGAACTGGGCTGGAGGACGTAGGAATGAAAAAAGAATAAGGGAAAGCCAGAGCTCCCGTGCCTTGTCCTCCAGGGGCAAGATCTCAAGTAGAACAGTTATGCTTTCTGAGGTGTGTCTGTTAGGTCACTGTCAGCCCTGTATGAGCAAGCGCTGTGGTGCCACTGAGACACCCAACAGGAGACCTGGAGGTGGGCGTCCCAAAGCATTTTAGTTACACCAAGTCTGACTGTAGGGTTTTCTCATAGGATCTCAAAAGTTGTGGTGCCTCCCACTGGTCCTAAAACACCTAGAGCAGAATCACCTTTGGTCCTGGTCTAAGAGCAGATTCCTGGGCCCCATCCCATGGCCATACAGTCGAAGTCTCTGATGGCTGGACCCAGGAATGCGTATGTTAACAATCTCCCCAGGAGAGTCTGATGCTCACTGTCCACGTGACCACTGCCCTAGTGGTCACAGATCTAGATCCATAAACCTATAATTGGGATCAAAAAGTTCAATGTGTTATTCTACATTCTTTTTCACATTGGCGTTTTTTTTTCCTTGTACTAGTTTAAAACCATCTTTTTAAGGAGTGCCCAAGATGAAAGCTATAGTCTTTTTATAATCAAATCTTCAAAGGGACATCTTATCCAATCCTCTTCCCTCTCTTCTTCTTCTGGTTTGCCTATTATCCTTATATTGCTTTTTCTGATGGAGTCATATAGTTCTCTCAGAGCTCTTTCATTTTTTTATGCTCAGTCTCTCTCTTCTTCCCTCTTCTTCCCTTCTATCATAGAAATGAACACTTGAAACCTATGTTAACCGATGTCACCCCAACAAATTTAATAAAAAAGACAAAGAAACTTAAGATCACTTCTGCCTAATGAGTAAAAAAGGGAAAAAAAAAGGAAGAAAGAAACAAACAAATCAGGTAGAAGGGAGGGAGGGAGGGAGGAAGGAAGGAAGGAAGGAAGGAAGGAAGGAAAGAAGGGAGGAAGGGAGAGAGAGAGATAAAAGAAGCCATCTTATCATCTTAAGCCACATTCTATTCATTGGAAATCAACCACTAGGTCCAGGATACTCTCAAGGTGAGGTGGTTCCCAAGGGCATGAAGGCATCCCGGAGGCTTCTGGGCACAGCAGGGTCAAGTGTGAAGAGGGGCAGAAGAACCATGCTCTGCAAAAAGACTACAGCCAATCCTCACTAGTCACAGATTCCGTTTTTATGAATTTGGCTGCCTTCTAAAATGTATTTGTAATTCCAAAACCAAGACTCCTGACACTTTGGCAGCAGATTATGGACATGTGAAAAGCAGTGAAAAATGTGAGTCGCCCAACACACACATTGGAAACTGATATGGGACAACAGGAGGAGCCTAACCCTGATTCCTCCTGGGAGCAACAGTTCAGCATTTGCTAATTTGGTGTTTGGGGAGACTTTATAGAATATAACTACCACAAATAGCAAGAATTGATTGTACTTCAGTTTGAAACCCAACTCCACCACTGGCCCAAATGTGCCATTCTGAGCAAGCTTTTTAAACCTTCTGTGTTTTATTTTCATTAAGAGTAAAGCGGGGAAAACAACAGGACATACAACCAAGGGTTTTGGAGAGGATAAACTGTCAGTTCCTGGTGCAGCAGACGTGGCACAAAGTAAATGCTTAATAAACAGAGGATACTTTATAATTCTTTTTGTCTGCACTCACTTTCATCTGGATTATACCCAATTTTCTGGAGACTTTCTTTCCCCTATGCTGGGGCAGTGCTGGGCACGGAGCAGGCACTGATCAACCACATACTGAATGAAATAAGGGTTCTCTAGCAGGCGGAAGATCTAGAGCTCGAGGAAGAGTGAGGGCTTCTATGTCTGGCCTCTGGGTTTGCCATCCTAATTGTGGTTAGTGGGGGTGGGGGTGTGTGTGCAACATTATTAAGAACTCTCACACCGGAACCCACGTGATGACACTAAATCCATAGTATCGACAGACTGTTGACTCACTTCCCCCAGGAACCTACAGTATGCCCCACAGATGGGAATGTACCCAGGACGCATCAGCCGTGCTGTTTTCCCAACCACGCCAGGCGTGAGGCCAGAAGTGGATTTGGCCATAGCACACAATGGGATCAATCGTCCGTAAATAAGTCGCCTATGTTGTGTCAGAGGTGATTTTTCATCTCTAAATGATGAGTCATCGCTGTAGGAACTGAGGCATAAAAACTCCGTGGCCTCTGGCTTTGAGATTTGACCTTGCTTTTGCAAGTAGCTCTGCAAGCCAAAGGCCCTATCTCCCTCCGAAATGGAAAGCATTTGGGGGCTCTCCAGACTCTCTTGGGGAAGGGTGCAGGTGGATTTCAAGGGACCACCGGCCCTCCTGGGGAAAGTAGAGGTGTTACATGGGAGAGTTGTTATGGCCATGGCTGAAAGGGGGTGTGCACTGGGCCCTGTTTCTCGAGGGCATCCCGATGAAGCTCTGTGACTCAGGACCAGTTCACCTCTCTGAGACTCATCAGTGGAATAGGGATGGCAAACAGTGCTTATTTTGTAAAGCATAATACACAGGGCAACTCGCTCATGTGAAGGACAAAGTAACTTATTTTCAGTGGAGTCATGTTGCCACCCACCCCTTCTTCTCAGGGTTTAGTAATAGCTACTAACAATAGCTAACTTTTGTCGGGCATGTAGGTCCCAGGTTTTACCTCATCTATTCCTCTCCAAACCCTATTATTATTCCCATTGTATAAATGAAGGAACTGAGGTCAGAGACATGAAGTAACTTGCACAAAGTCACATAGCTAGGAAATTACAGGGCTGGGATTTACCCCCAAGTCAGTCGACTCTAGAACCTGTGCTAATATCTTGTACCTCCTGGGATGATATCTGTATTTTTTTAAAGATAACATTTTAACCTAAATATTCAGTAGAGATTTCAGGTGAGAGAGACATCTGGGGGTACAGGCCCTGCATCCCACCACATTCACTATTCTCTTTCCTCCATTTGCGAGCTGACCACCTGAACAGGGATTGCAAAATTAGCCTAACTCATCATGACTCCCTCCTCATAATCAGTCTTAAGGTCCTCAATCTTAATTAAGGAGCTGTGATCAGTCTGCATGCTACCAGACTTCAGAGTCTCAGGCTGAGCTGTGTGTGGAGCAGGGGGCAGCAGGCCCTCAAAACTTCACAGACATCACTACCCCTGCTTTATTTTTCAATAAAGCACTGTTTATTCTACACCTACTCAGTGCCAGGGACTGGACTCAGTCCCTGACAGGTTTTGCTGCTACTCCTCACAAAAACTCATGAACTAGCTACTAAAACTCCCATTTCACAGATGAGAAAATGATATTAGAACAGTCATGTGGCCTTTCAAGATAGACAACCAGTGATAGGCTGATCCAGCGTTCTTGTTCAGGGATGTTTGGCTCCAAAGCCAGACCTCCCACTTCACACTGTGACCTCGGAAGCTTCCCTCATGCTACAGACCTGCTCCTTGAGCCAAGAGGTACAGGGCACCAGACTGGATAAAAGGCTCTGAGTTTGTCAGGAGATGGCTGTGCCACATAAACAAAGGCCTCTTTGGGACAGAAAATATGTGACCCAACACCCCACCTAACATGTATTAGGGGTATAATGTGACTCAGATTAATTTTTATGCTACCGAGGCAAGGTGGAACTGGAAAGGCTCATGTGCCAGGATTCCTACCTTGGATGTCAACCACAGTGTTGAAGAAATGTCCTTAATTCCACCACGAAAAGGTCAACATTGTCAACAAAACGGTCGCTGCTACCAATCCAATGCTAACAGGAGTTCTCAACCTGGGGTGTGGTAAAAGAAGAAAATTTATTCAGGTGACCAGTTTGCAAACTAGAGAGACTCAGGCTCTGGCAGAAAGTAAAATTGTTCTCCTCTTCCCCATCAGGCAGAGATGAGGCAGATTTTTATAAAGTTCCCACCCTAGTCCCTGATTGGTCCATTCTTATGCAAATGAGGAATAAAAATTTGCTCAGTTTGGTCCTAATAGCACTGTCCTGACTTGAGGATGTGGAAAGACTCTCTGATTGGTTGGCAAACAATGCAAGTGAGAATATAGCTACACAGCTTCGATTGGACAGGGCAGCTCTCAGCCCACTGGTCAAAGTACAATTCCAGGAACTCCTTTATAAGATTTGGCTCAGATGGAAAGAATCTAATGCTGAAGGCTTGGTAGCTTATGTGGCCTTTCCTATTCTGTGGCTTTTCCGTGTGTGTGTGAGAGGCCTCTGTAAACAATGTCTGCTAGACTCTCATTATGAATTTGGGCCAGTTAACCACAAGGAGTCCTTTTTAGCCAGTATATTCCTTCTTGGCATTAACAATGTATAGACTAGCACTTCAAAAATCCCCTCAAACATGAACAATTTTTCAAAAAGCAGTATCTTAAGATAGAAGTAATAGAGATTTTTTAAAAAGTCATAGAACCAATTCTGACATCCAATTTTGGGGCAATTGGCCTCAAATATTGGCCTCAGTAGCACATACTGGTGGAGGTATACATTGAAATAACATTTCTGGAGGGCAACATAGCAATACAGATCAAAGAGCTTAAAAATATGCCAACTGTTTTGTTTTAAGGAGTGTATCCTAAGGAAATAATCAGAAATATGCACATATGAGCTTACCACAGCGTTATTTTTTTAAACAAAAATATAGAAACAATCTACATGTCTAATATGAGGGGACTGGGTTATATTAACTCACTGTGGTCAGCTAGGCCATGAGCTAAAAGCCCAGGACTTCCCCCTTCAATCCTGCTTCTCCACCAGTGCGCCCTCTCCATCCACCCAAGTATATCAGGTAGAAATCTGGAAGTGCTCCTAGAAGCCTCTCTACCTGTCTCCCCTATTCAACCAGCCACCAAGTCCTGTCCCACACAACTCTCGAAGAGATCTCAAACCCACCTACTTGCCTCTGTCCACTTGGCATCACCCTCATCCAACCTTCCCTCCTGGATACTCTATAGCTCCCTGTGTCCACACAGAGTACCCATTGCTAATCTGTCCTCTCCCCCTGGGCCAGAGTGCTCCTTTTAGAAGGAAACCTGACTAGGTTCCTTCTCTGCTTTCCTCTCAAAGTCTTTCTTGTACTTGTGATAAAAAAAATTCCACCACATGTCCAGCTGTAAGACCCTATAGCAGAAGTCAGCAAACTTTTCCATAAAGGTCAGTAAAAGGAGCTAGTAAATTTTCTATAATTGAAGATAGTAAATATTTTAGGCTTTGAGAGTCATACAGTTTCTGTAGCAACTACTCATTTTCCACATCACAGAGTGAAAACAACTATAGACGGTACATAAATGACTAGGCAGGCTCTATTCTGATAAAACTTTATTTTAAAAAGCAGGTGGAATGCTGGATTTGGCCTATGGGCTGTAGTCTGCTTGTAGTCTACTTGCCCTGTAGGATCCAGCCCCCAGTTTCCTGCCCCTCATCAGAACCTTGGGCAAGGTATTCCATCTACCAGGCATTTTCTCACTCCCATCTGTCCCCTGCCTGCCCCCTACCCTTACCTCCTTGGCCCAATACATGTCCCCCTTTACTAGGCAGTGATTTCTCACCATCTGATCTCAGTTTCTGGGTCCTTTCCTTAGGTGCACTACCGGATGCATGCAGGCTAGGCTAGGGCCCCCATTATCTCTAAAGAGTCAGGGCTTGTCCTTTGTTAAGTTTGCCAAACTTGAGATTAATTACTTCTTAGTGCAGATCTGTGTCTAGATGTCACTTCTGCTAGACCAAAATTCATGAGATAAAGGATTATGCATAATATTGATCACAACTTTTTTCCCAATATCTAGTAAGAGGCCTGATACACATAGAATGCATTAAAAACTTTTGGGAATGTTGACTAAATAATTACATAGATAGGAAAAATATATAAGGATATATACTAAAATATTAGGAGATAAATATATAGGTGATTTTGATAGTTTGTATATATTCCTCCATTTCTTAAAATTTTCACGAAGAGCATATATTACAAGTATACTCAAAAAATGAGCAACGTCAAATGAGAAAGAGAGGAGAGAGGAACAGAGAGATTGAGAGAGAGATTGGCCCTGACCTGTAAGATTAGTCCATTTTTGGCACACCCCACTTTGGACCCTCATCTTTTCTCGGTTCCTACTAAACCCTACTTCCCTTCTTGTTGCCTATACCTGGCCTTGCTCATGTTCTATAGGTGATTCCGTCAAGTCCAGGAGTACCTGTGTACCCAGGCAATGAGTTAGGTTAGACACTATTTCCAAGAGTGCCTGGCAGATGGACACTAGTGTACACACACCCATGTGGCCTAATAGGACTTCCGGGGCCTTCCAACTCCAAGTTTAGGGAGGAAAGAGGTTAAGAGATCAATTGCTGCCATGTGAGATTATAGGCACCAGTGGTTTTGCAATGCAGAAACTGTCTGTGCAGATGGGAAGTATGAAAGGAAACTTATTTATTTCACTCAGCAGTGGCTCAGCTTCAAACATCTGGTCATTTCCATGCCAGGCTGGTCTCCAAGTAGTACTCGGGGGCAACAGGCCTCACAGCCACCATGTTCCTGCTCATTCATCCAGCATTTCCCTCCACATTCAAGAGGGAGCCAGTGAAGATGAGGCTAATTATTACCTCCAAATAGAGATAGCATTCTGGTCATCCTCTGAAAGAATCTGTGTGGGTGGAATAAACATGGGGTTAATAATTGACAAAAATTGTGGATTATATACAAGGTTGTAGGGCTACAAAGACAAAAAAGGTTTATCTTAGTTCTTGATTCAGAAAGTTTCCAGACTAGTTGCATGTTCAAAAGAATCACATAGGAAATAATAAAAGGTAAAATAAATAGCAACTATAATTGTCAAACCAGTGAGAGTGACAGTAAGTGACATGCAGGTCACACTTCCTCCGGTTCTTACAAAATCAAGGCCATTAGTTTACATTCTTAAGCTTCATGGTGTATCTGAGCATTATTAGACCCACATTACAGAAAATCCCACCTCAAAGGACTTTGGTAATAAAGCAAGTGTCACTTCATATGTGATAGCATCAAGAGGCAGGGCAGAGGTTGGTCATTTAGAAGCTCACAAAGACATCTAGATTCCTGCTTTTTTTTCATTTCTTCATTCTGCTATCAGTTATTGTATCAATCTCAGATTTGGAATTAAAATGGCTATAGCAATTACAGACATGACATCAAGACATGATAATCCCTTTTTGTGGCTTCCTGCTTGGAATGAGAGAACTTTCCTTAGAAACCCTCCAAGAGACTCCCCTAATGTACCATCGACCAGAGTTGGGTCATGTGTCCCATGAGGTAATCCCTGGAAAAAGGGCAGATATGACCCTTAGATTAATTAGACCCACCACTGGAGCTGGGTCAGCTTCTTCTGAAGTATGTGGTTACATAAGGAATGACTTCTGTTAGGAAGGAGGAGAAACGAATGCTATTTTGGCCAATAATAAAATCTACCACTCACGGTTAATTCTAAAGGTAAGAAACATTTTATATCTGCAAAACCTGACATTGCAATTATCTTTCCAGCTTCATGTCTCACCACTCCACCTCTCTCGGTTTCTCTGTCTGTCTGTCTCTCTCTCTCTTACACATACACACACACATACACACACCTTAAGACTAATCAGGCTCCAATTCTCTCAGTTCTTCAAACGCCACGTGCTTTCCCATACCACTACGGAAATTCCCTCTGTTTCTCAACTCTAGGCTAATCACACACCTCTGTACTCCCACAGCAGTCCTGGTTTATACCTATTGCTCTGGCATAACTACTAATAGGAGCCTCATTATTCTCAGAAATGTTTCAATTTGGTTGAATTTTGATCTCTTCCTGGGCTAGAAACATGCAATGTGATACTCTCTTGCGGTGCCGGGCAGTGGTGTGGAGCCACAGCTCCTGTCAGCGACTCGATCCTGAGGGCAAACAACTGACACAGCGCGATGCGCTGCCAGTGCTGTTGAATATTGTGTTCTGAGCACATTCGAGGTAGGCTGAGGTAAGCCATGACGTTCAGTAGGTTAGGAGTATTAGATGCATTTTTGACTTAGGATATTTTCAGTTGACAATGGGTTATTGAGATGTAACCCCACTGTAAGTTGAGGAACATCTGTATTCAACCCACAATCCTTGCTTATTCTAGAAAAGGGGTCGGGAGCTTGTCTTTCAACATTCTAATCGTTTGGACTAGTTATTTTCCAGAAGTGGTTGAAACAGCATACAGTGTGAGTGCTGAGGGGAGGCTGAGGGGGAAAACCTTGAGGACCAAGGCAAGCAGTTGGTTTTGGTACAGAATGCTGGACAGTGACAGTTTCTCTGTCCCTCTGGGAATGTTAGTGCAGTTCCTGCTGATGCCACCTACTTCCAAGTTCCCTGGCCTGCCAGGCTCGCTGTGAGCATCTCTTAAGCAAGGCTGGTCTCTGAAGAAACCCTCTTTCCAGATCAATCTTTCCCCTGAGCCTAGGAAAGATTCTCCTCGCTTTGATCTCCTTCCATAGGTGCTGGCAGGAGATGGAAGACCCAGGGCCCATCATCCAGTAAAACATTTGTGGGTATTTCCATTCAAGCTTCTATCACACACAGAATTTTACCTTTTTGCCTCCATTCTCCACCACAAGCCAGAGAAACAAAGGCAATCCCACCTGTGAACTGTTTCAGACCCATGCTCACCATCTGTCATGCAAAGGGGAGAAGAAGAATTGTGGTCTTTATGAACCATGGAATCTTGCACCCCAAGTCTGGTCACTTGGCGGCTCTCTGGATCCCTTCACCTTTTCAGCCCCAGCTGGTTTCTTCCTCAGAACTGTTTTCTAAATGGCAGCTTATGTTTATTCTACTGGGCTTTTGGAGAACTTGGAAAAGGAAAAATCAACAAAGTGTAGTCATGCACATGGAAAACCATATGCTTTGTAAAATTGCATATGTGCAGCATTTAAGATGTAAAGGAAGATATGCAAAAATAGCACCTGCCAGCTTCCCAAGCTACCTAGAGTAGAAAATTCAAAAGGCCTATGTTCATATGGAAAAATTATAGTATACCCTAAATTTCACAGACTGTTAATGCTGAAAGCTGAAAGAGCTCTTTCAAGGGTTACAAATTCAAATTCCTATTGGGAGCAGTCAGGTAATAATGTAAAGGGGTGAAGCAGAGCCCTGGGGAACTGGGAGTACAGGGCCCTGCCCAAAGTGGTTTCTTTAGGCAATTGTTTCCACACAGAAACACAAAGGAAGCTAGAAATCCAGATTTTCATGTGAATTGTTGTTTTTTTCAATGTTGTTGGGTCATTCAGACTTATCTGAAAAGTTTGTAAAGGCCAAACAATTTCTGCAATAAAAATCTGATCTATGGATGTCCAACTTGAGGCTTCTGTTCTAGAAAGGTTTGCTAATTAATTAGCAGATTACTTTGACGTAAAGGAAGAAGCTCTCTCAAAATCACACTGATTGTGAATACCAGGAGCAGCATCAGGGCTCAGCTCTCCTCTCTGCTCTTCCCGCTCCTCGTTCTGATATTATATAAACTGCGTTAACACGGGAGGGTTCACATACGGAGGCTCAGGTGACCGATTTAGTGGTGCGTCTGTCCTGATTAGTCCTCACTTGGCTCTCAAGCGCCATTCTGCAGTGCTCTCCACTCTGCTCTGTGCCTCAGGAGGCTGACCTATAGGCTCAGCTCACAGGCTCCCTGTCCTCTGGCTGTCAGCTGAGTTTAGCCAGCGGGAGGCCCCAACAGGAGCTCAGTGGGAAGGCAGGAGGAAGTTGATGCGTTTTTCTCCACTGCGGGCTCCTGTCAGGCATGGACCTTATTTCTCTGGCTTTCAGCAGCTATACTGTCCTCTGGCCCCTTCAGGCTTAGGGGTAGTAATGGCTCCCAATTGTTGTTAGGTCTAGGATGTTGCTTGAACTGTACGTTGTTGGGTCCTCCAAACCCTTTCCATGGTTTGTAAATAGTCCCTTTATTAAAATATCTTCAATTACCAGTTGAAGTAGGGTGACCAACCATCATGGTTTACCTGAGACTTTCTATATGAGCTCTGAAAATCCTGTGCCCTGGAAAGAAGTCCCTCAGTCCTGGGCAAAGAAATGCAGTTGGTCAAAAACTATGTATGAGTTCTATTGGTATATTTGTATAAAATTGCTACTTCTTTTTATCATACTATTCATTCTTTCATGTTTTTAATAACTTCAAATGTTCTTATTTTATAACCTCTTATAGATTATTTCTGACTCTTGGGGTGCTAATTACCCTTTTGCCACACCTGCTGACTCTTCCTCATGGTGGTTAATTTCCTTATGTGAGTCCTTTGTGCCTTGAGTTGTAAAAATGCTCCCAAGAAACAGTTTTACAATTGCTTCTATTGTAGCCTAAGGGTTGAATGGACCTGACTTGTCCATGCTAACTTATAAGCTATATACACCCGGGTATCATACCCATATGTGGCATAGACCTGGGGTTTTGGTCTTTTGGATATACATATTTCTGTGCTTTTAAACCAGTTCTCTAGACAGGTGGCAAAATGTCCCGCTTCTTTCCTAGAATCAAATGTGGAGCTGTGCGAGTTGCCATTCCACGGACAGCACAACTTATCAAGGCTTTACACTGAAGCTCGGTTCCAGCTTCCCTACCTAGCAAGGGCTCGAGCCACATCTTCTCTAGCCCAGTGGGAGTCAAACCCCCAACCTTCAGCTCCTAGGGCCAATATCTGGGTCATATATTTTGCTGAAAAGCCAGCTCTCCATTATGGTCCTGACTTTGATTTCTCTCTTCATTTCTTGTTCCTGTGGATTTTCATGCCAGAGTAATTTATAAAATTCCATTTCTATTTTTTATTCAGCCTCCCTATGAATTTTCTCTGCCATATTGTCAGAACCAAAGATCACTCTGAAACACAAGTTCATATCCAGGATAAACTGGAGATAGGCTTATAAGGTTCCGCTTCTGCGCTTGAGTAGTCAGTAACAGAATTCAGCTGACAAACTGAAGCCAAAATACAGCAAGTCTGCGGGGGCTAGACTCAGATACCTAGCCAAGTGTGAGTCACTTCTGATGTTAATCTAGCCTCATTTAAGGTGATTGGCACCATGAGGCAAGGTGGAAATGAAAGATTCATAGCCCAATCAATATTACCTAATTTGTATGTCCAAGTGTTGACAAAAGAGAAGCTTTGCTGTCTACTTTATGAGTAATTGTGAATTAATATGCAACCCTGCACCCTTTCTAGCGAGAAGAGAACAACTTAGGTTTGCCAACTGTTCAGCAGCATGGCCTGGTTTCAACTGCAGATGCCACTCATCTTGTTTCCACTCTTGGAAGCTCAGGGGGATCGAGAAACTTCCCAAGAGAAGCAACTTTGAATAATATTATAGAATCTGGGATCTGCGATCTTAAATAATCAAGATTAAAAGAAGCATTAAAAATCATCTTTTCCTAAATAGAGGAGGAAAATGTATTTCAGGTTCTGACATTTCTTCAAACTCTTCCTAGCCCTTGGACAGCACAGCCACATAGCCATTCTGCTCCTACGGTTATATTCTCCTTATGTGGCTTGCTAGATTATTTTCTCTTAAAACATGTATAAGCAGGTCCTCGAATGTTCAGTGCCTACACAGACCTGGCAGGCAGGACTAGAGTGATACATCCATCAGCATGACTTACGGCCCAAAGACAGCAGCTTGTTCTTCATTTCTTAATCCACTGGGCCCTGAGGTTTCCTGGGGGCTCAATCAGAAAGGAAATGCTCAGGGATCTGACACTTTGCAAATGTTAACTTGAAGTCTGTTCAGTCGGTTCTCCCAACACATAGGCAGTCCACACAAGAACCAGGCCCTCGGCACAAAGCAGGTACCTCCCGCACTCCCCAGGCAGAGCCCTTGCTAGGGGGATTCCGCTCAAGTCAAGAGCTACAAGTGGGAAGCCCTCTCTCTGCATCTAATTTCTTCATTCAATAACAGGGGCAAGAGCCAGTGGAAGTGGATCCCAGAGGAATAAGGCAATGTGGGTGTGAAGCACAAAGGAAAAGCATATTATAATTGGAAAGATGGGGAATGGTCATGATAAAACTAGTAAGTATTGTTTATGGTCTTTGCATCCGTTATCTTGTTTAATCATTACCCCAAAACTGTGAGTTAAGTACCACCATTAGTCCCACCTTAGAGACGAGGAAACTAAGGCACAGAGTGGTCGTATAGGAGGCTTCAGGGCTGGTAACTGGCAGCACCGGGATCTGATGCAGAAGTTCTGACTCTAGAGCCTCCAGGCTTAACCACTACACGTGCCATGCCATACACTCTGGGGAGCACCGTCACTCCAACATTCTGCCTGTTCCTTGTGAGTGTTCCTCAGCCTGCTCCCTGATCTCATAGTTTCATGTCATAATAATAACAATACTTACTGAATACTTCTGAGATAAAAACACTGGCTTAAGTGCTTTATATGCACACATTATTTAATTTATCCTCCCAATCTTTGATGTATTATTATCCCCATTTTACTGATAAGAAAGCTGAGGGTGAAAGGAGATTAAGTTACTCGCACAAGGTCAGACAGGTAGTAAAGGGCAGAGGCCATTCAAATGCAGAACTTCTAATTTCAAAGTCTGACCTCTCAAAACTACGAGAGTGGATCTCAAACTAAAGTGTACCTGGGAGATCTTTAAGAAAGCAAATTCCAGACCTCTACCACCAGATGTTGAATCAACAGATCTAGGAAAGCCAAGGAATCTGCATTTATCACAAACTTCCTAGAACTTGAGGACTCTGCCCTGCCAACCCCCCCATGCCATACCACCTCTATGACTGCGGGTCAGGCATAAACTGCTCAGTTGTGTTTTAGCCGTGGCGCCGCAGTACTGCTAAAGCCTGCTGTCCCCCGCAGGCTGAGATTACGCAGCCCCAATAGCTCCTGAGAGGTTGCCACTGTATTTGATCATTATATTGTAATTGTCCGTTTTTCTTCTCCCTGCATATTATTCTAAGTACTAAGGTGACTGTGTCAGTTTGGACATTTCTCACTCCAAGTGAAAAACCCAATTAAAACAAACTTTAGCAAAGCGGGGGATTCACTGGCTCCCTTTTGCTGAAGAGTCCAGGGGTAAACCGACCTTCAGGTACAGCTTGAGACAAAGGGTCAATTCGTGTCACAAGTAATGCATCTCTCTCCACTTTTCAGTTGGTTTCTCTCTGTGTTGGCTTCATTTTCAGGTCTAAGCAACTTCAAGCTTATATTCACATAGTTCAGTGACACTGGAGGAAAGGAACCTCATTCTCAATTGTTTTGGAAAAAAACCGAAGGCTGAGTCTCATTAGGCTGTCTTGATTTAGGTTCTCCTCCTTAAACACGGTGGCCAGAGGGTGTAGAATACTCCAGCTGGCGAAATGTCAGTCAAGTGTTCACCCCTGGAGGGTGGGGGTGGGAGCCACATGGTTGAGAATGAGGGAGAGATAGCTCTCCCAAGAGGAACGATGAAAGGAATAAAACAAGTGGATATTAGGCAGGTAAAAGCTACCCAAGTCTAGCACTAGAGCAAGATGTCTGGTCCTTGGAGCAAACGTGGCCAGGCCGCAGCTGATTCTTCTCAAGGGAAGATGACCCCTCAGGATTTTCCCATACCCATAACTGAGTTAGGCTGGTTCAAGGTCACTAACAGTTTGGGTACTAATAAAGCAAAACAAACTTGTCTCTTTACAAATAGAACAGAATATACAACAAAATTTTGAGGCTGAAAAGTATCTTATTGATCTTTTACTCCAGCCACTTAATTTTGACATTTAAAAAAATCAACAGAATTAACCACTATGAATTAGAAAAATCAATAAACCATCCACTGAACACACAGGAGAGGAGCAAATTTGTTGACGTCTGTAGAAACAGCTCTAGAGATTTGGAGTCTTAGGTTCTAACCCCAAACAAAGTAGCAGGTCACTTCAGCAATGTGGTTCTCACCTCCTTCCATCTGGTCATTGATGAGGCTTTTCTCTGTGACATAATATCAGACAGAGTCAGCACTAGAACCCAAGTCCTCCAACCTAGGACTCTTTTCATCTTTTCAGTTCTTTGTGGGAGCTCATGTCCTTTCCCTAGCTTGGTCCTTCTTCCTTTCCTCTTTACTCCAGTTAAACTTCCCACCAATCAAGGGTTTGCATCATCCATTTAGCTGGCATTTATTGACTATCCTCAAAATATATAAGAATGGTGAGAAGGTAACAATAAGCAAGAAACAGTTGGTGGCCTCAAACTGACAACTTGGGTGCGCTCGAGGTCCTAGGAAAATGCTACATTCCTGCTAACTCTCCCCTTTCTGCCTCACTTTCCCCTTCAACCTCGAATTTCAGAATCCTCCCCAGTCCTTCTCATCCCACTAAACCCCTTCCTTCTCAGGGAGATTGTGTGCATACAGACTCACTCCCTTTCCATGATTTCCTGCCCTACAGGCCCGAGTAACCTTTCTCAGAGCTCATTCCGCACCACCTGACGGCATCCCTTAAAATTTAACAGCAAGTGCTTAGCAAAATGATGACAAGCCTTACTGGCAATTCAGATCAGGTTATTGGGCACCATCTGCCTTCCTGCAGATTAATGGGACGAAGGAATGAATCCTTTGGGCTTTGTTTATTTTTAGATTATTGCAAAGGAAACCCAGAGGGCTGCCTCTCAATCATGTCAATCCCCACTGTAAATGAGGCCAAAATATCATGGGGACAATAAGTGACCATAAACAGATCTCTATTCACATGTAGTAGTTACGGGGAAAGCAGAGTAAAGTCTGCTTGTCCTCATGCTGTAATCCTCCCACCCCAACCCCATCCCCAGACCTATTGGAAAAATGCAAATAGACTTATAACTGCAAAGAGGTAGCTGATGGGGACTTTGCTTGGGTCACACAAGAGCAGTGAGGACACCCCATCTCTTCCACAGCCTGTATCAAATTCAGGCCAAGTCGGTGGTTGTATTTTACCTTCAATCTCAGTTCCTAAAAAAGTTGGGACTCCAGAGAAGAATCTCTGTGGTAAATACTAGACAGGTTAGGTTTGGACTTGACCAAGCTTAGAAGGATGATTCTGTAGGAGACAGGGAGGGGACTGACCATGGTTCCCACATCTGAGTTAGCACAGAACTCCTGTGGGATACTTAAAGAGGCAGATGTGTGGGCCCATTCCCAGAGACACTAAATATATCTGGGTGGACGCAGAGAATGTACTTTCGACAAAACCCTGCATAATTCTGATGTAGGGAATCACACTGGGGCCAATTTTGAGAAATTGTCTCCATGTTGTGCCCTTCCCCCAGGCTGACTTTCTAAAACTCTCCTCCGAACAGGCATTAGCTCTAGAAGGCTCCAGTGAAAAAGCAAACAGGTTCTTCAAGAGATTAACCAATAACTCATTAGCAATTCGTATTCCATCAGCACAGATTTGTGAGCAGATAGGTGCCCTGCAATTTGTGGGACAAGCACAGAGCTGATCAAGATGGATAAACTAGAAAGGCCTAAACATTAGCCTCCTGGGAGCAAGAATGTAAGGAAAGACTGGGAAGGCTGGGGTGGGGGGAGGAAGATGAACACACTGGGTCCTAAGGGCTTTGGAGGTAAGGATGGAGCATTGTCAGGAAAAGAGGAAAAAAGGGGAGAGAGGGAGAGTTGAAAAAGTCATGGAAAAAAACAGGAACATTTCAAATTTAATTTCTGCTACCTTCCAGTTTTTTCTAGATTGCATTTTCCAGGATTGGAAGAAACACCAAGTGTTTGATTTGCTACAGCACCAGGTAACTGGGAGAGGGGATGTCTATGTCAGCAATGTTCACATGAACACATTAATAATAAAAGTAATTTTATTATTCTAATTTTTTTGTACATTATGGAGTATAAAAATAACTTGACGATCTCTGGCAGCAAGCATTTCATTTGGGAGCATTTCAACAGTCTTCGTTATTTAATGCAATTGTGCATTACATTTTTCAAGCTCCCACTGGTGTCATGATTATACAATTATTTTATCACTAGATAAGCATGGGAGATGCTGAAGTCCAAACCCTTTGCTTCTTCTTCCAGCCTTCTGCGTGCTCATGTCCAGTGATGGGCACTCTCCCCCACCTGCAGTGACACCTCAGTGTGTTGCTGGAAAACTCCACTGGGTAGAGCATTCTTCCTTCTGTCGTATCCCGTGGTTCTAAAACTTTGGCGAACATCAGAATCAGTGGTGGGTTTGTGAAACCAGCAGCTTTCTGGGCTCACCCCGAGTTTCTGCCTCAGTCCGTCTGGTGCGGGGCATGAGAATTTGCATCTGGAACTCATCCCTGGATGCTACTGATGCTGCTGGTCCAGGACCATGCTTGAGGACCACTGGCCTAACCTGTCCACCTCCCTGTAATTTCCACTGCCTCGTCCCTAACTCCAGTTCCCAGAATGACCAAGCAAGTCTGATCCCTTTTTCACTATAAAGATCCTCGAATGTGGGGCTTCAAACATGCGGCTCCCCACGGCAATGTCAGCATCACAAGGGGAAAGGTTGGGTCAGCAGCGCTCTCCTGGCTTTATTCCCCTTTACAGTGCTGGCAACGTGCTGTGCACGCATGAAAGATCTGTTGCAGACTGGCAGGCACACAGTAATCACTATATAACTGTTGCTCATTATTCTTATTACTTCTGAGGAATAAAAATCTCACAAGATGTTTTCCTTCTAGAGGGTTTCAAGAGAAGCTGTGAATGTACTCTGATCTTGCCCTCTATGTGTCCAACCCTCATTAGGGCCTAGAATCAGGCAACAAATGTATGTTTGCCTGGGGTAGGATGTTTCTAGAATTTTCCATCCACAGCCTTGGCAGGCGTTATGTGACACTACATCTCTTCAAAGAATAGGCTCACAAAAGGAATGAAGCAATATTTTTGCCAAAGGATTCTCTTATCAAGTGGAGGGAAATAACAGAACTCGGCAGTAGGGTTGGAGAAGGAAGAGTAGGACCGTGCCCCGCAGGGGATGTGCTCCAGATATCCTGGTAGTAATTCACCCTCATTAACACCCCCAGCTGGGAAACAGTGCTCATACAAAGGGCCTGGTGTGTAAGCAGCAGCTTCTTATTCCCAGTCTTCCCGAGGGAATGGATGAGGGAACGGCCCTCCCTCTGCTCCCCTGTGTCATGGTTAGAGCTCCCACCTGAGGCGTGGCATCCATCCAGCAGTGACGCAGTTGGTTTGCACCTGTGGCTGGCCTCTGTGCTTCCCCAACTCAGTGCTTCCGTCTGAGGAAGAGGAAATAAAAAGCCCTTAAAAATGAGTAACTCTAAAAGCAAGTCATTTTTGCCTGAAAGCATAAGTAGGGTATATGAGAGCTGAATGGAAAACTTCCTTTCCGGAACCCTTCCCAGACTCAGGAACAAGTTATTCCAAAGCCATCACAGACGACTGCCTCAGCAAAGAGACAAAAACAGAAGAAGCTATGGCTGTAATTACAACTAATTACAACCCCATGATTCATTTAATCTCCACATAAGAAGTTCACCAATTGGAGAACGCCATTGATCCTCTGTGTCCAAGACAATTAAATATTTTGGTGCAGTCCAAAACGGTTACCAAGCCTTTGCCAGAATGACATTGTGTTTCAAATTTTATTTTTATAGTCTCCGAGGCATCCCAGATTTTCACAGGACATTGGAAGCTATCCATTTGTGGCACATCTGCTCCAGCATGATTTGCATATTTCAAAAATCATTAAGAAGCTAATACTAAAACCCATTTTTAACTTTCTGGTGACAAGTTGTTTCTTAACATTCAAGTGTTTTGATTTCCCTTAGAAAAATGAAAATGATTTCTTAATACCTTAGAATTTTGGTCCAGACAGTCTAGGAGGAAAGAGATTATAAGTGACGTCTCAATTTCAGGTACCTCATTAGTCAGAGGGACTTGGTTTCCAATGATTGCTCTCCTAATTTACTGGCAGCAGGCTGTTGCTCTCTTGGGGTGTTGGAGAATGCCAGATCCAGCTTCCAGCCCCGCAGGGGTTTGCAGAGGCTCCTGCCTGTCACTGCCTAAAGTGTCCCTGGGCCTGGAGAAATCACGGCAGGCAGCAGGGCCTCTACCATCTTGTAATCTAAAGCAGGTTATTGATGCCCTCAGACCCTCCACTGGGGAGAACACAGATATAAGTCAAATAATCACTCAATGTAATTAAAAACAGAGGCAAGTACAATAAAGGAGAACTTAAGGCAGAGAAACTGCCAGGTAGGTGGAGACTGGGTAGAGGGAGGGTGTCAGGATAGACATTAGGGAAGGCTGAGGAAGTAACATTTGGACAGAGTTGTGAAAGATGGGGATGGGGAGGAAGCTACACCTTGGGCCCTGTGGGGGGCACCCCAAGGGAAGGAGACCCCTGGGGGAATGTGTGAGTAGCATGGCAGAGATGAGGCTGAACCAATCACTGGCAATTTCACATAAGTTATTAATAAGCTTCATCCAGCGAAGCCTTTGACTTAAATAGTAACATTTTATAAGTATGTAATAAGAACAAAATTAAACCTTCTATGAAATAAGATTTATTGAAAGAAATTTCTCTTGATCTATTTCACTGATTTCTTTGAAAAGCTGCTCTCTAATTTATGTGAAAGGAAAAAAATATATATAGTCTGGCAGAAGTAACACCTGCTTGAGTATGGTTGGTAGGGTAATAACATGGGTATAATAATTTAGTTTTACTTCGAACATTTCACCTAAAATGTCACATAGTGTGCTTGAGTGTGATATTGTTATGTTATAGAATTACATGCTTATGATTTTGTAATATAAGATTTTGTAATAAAAAGGGGCATTATTTGTGTTGGACTCTGTATACACACACATACACACACATATACACATATAAATATAGTTATGTGTAGCTACATAGTAACATCCAAGAAAGATAACAGAAAACGAATGCATTACAATGTATGATAAATTACAAGGAGAAGTGGACTTGAGGTTGATAATGACCTTGGATAGAAGCTCATTGCTAATTGTAGTAATCTTAAGCAATTCATGTACTTAGGTTTTTCTCTGTGCTGGGCACTGTGCTACAGTGAGCTACCCGATGTCCTCCTCATCATTATTATCATGTCCACTGTGCGGAAGTTGAGACAGAGGCTTAGAAAAGTTAAGTAGCATGCCCTATTTTACACAGGTCATAAATAACAAAGTTGGCATTTTAATTCTAGCAACTAGCTTCCGAGTCTGCCCTCTTAAACCCATAGTGTCATCTGCTCTGCCCAACCTTGAGAGTAGTTGTAAAGTCCTTCATAAAAACCCTGCAAGATCCCACAGCAACAGAAAAGGCCACCGGGACTAATGTCACTGCTTTCCTGCCATGAAACCCCAGTCCTTTCAGGTTCATCCCGCTTCATCGGAACCAGCCAGCTGGGACTTCAGAAGAGCTTTACAGCAGCGCACTTCACCTGGACCCGGGGGCCCACAGGTCCCCTGAAATCGTTTGCAAAGTATTCTGTGTGTGTGCAGCACATGTGCGTGTTTCTTGAGGTTGGTTACCTGAAATGTTTATGAACTTCTAGGAACAGGAAGCTTCTCACTAAATTGTGATTCGGTGAGGTTGATTTAGAGTGATAGAAGACTGGGAGTTCACTAGAGATTATTAATTCAATCTGTTCCCACACAGGAATCACCTAATCATGAAATATGTCAGGTAGGCCCAGAAAAAGAGTCCAGTGGTCAAGCCACAGCTGGGCTCCTGTAAATATTACCTCTGATTACTCACTTTCTGAAAAACATGCTTACTCCTCTATATAAATTTGTTCATTTAGGAGTTAAGTAACCTTGCAGGAAAAAAGAGTCTAAAACACAAAGGTCTCTGAACTATCTTATCCCTCAAAGTCTGCACAGTCTGTGCCAATGTATATTAAGATTGCTTTAACAGAACTGCCAGCAAGATGCATATTCCCTTTTGTACTGGTTTTTCACAAGTGGTATTTCACATAAGCATATCCCTGTGTTGGCATGGCCCACACTCCTGTGATTTTAATAACCTGATGGTATTCCATCCTGTTAGTATATCTTGAATGCACTTAAGTAACAAAAAAAGAGAAAGAAATCTTTCATTTTAGATCCTCAACCCCTTGATTTTCCATTTAAGCTTTTAAAAACTTGATATAGAAAATACTAACGATGGTTTCAGAACATGGGCTTGGGAAGTCAACAGACCTGTATTTGAATCCCCTATCTACCGCTTACAAACTCTATGACCTTGAGCAAGTCACTTAAGCTCTCTGAGGCCCAGTTCCCGCATTGTTAAACTAGGATAATAGCAATATCTCTCTTCAAATTGTTGCAAGATTAAGCAATAAAATATGCTTAAAGTGCTTTGCCAAGTGCTCAGTCCATGCTACAAGCTTGGTAAGTCATAGCTGTGGGCATAATAGAGAGAAAATAGAGAACAGGACCTATCCAGAAAATTTTCTTTAAGAGGGGTGAAAAACCTGGCTGGTGTGGTTCAGTGGATTGAGCACTGGCTTGTGAACCAAAGAGTCACAGGTGCAATTCCCAGCCAGGGCACATGCCTGGGTTGTGGGCCAGGTCCCCAGGTGGGGGCACATGAAACACAACCACACACTGATGTTTCTTCCCCCCCTTTCTCTCACTCTTCCTCTCTGTCTAAAAATAAATAAAATCTTTTAAAAAAAGAGTGACTATAAATTGGTTAATTACTGTAACTCAAGTTAAAAAAAAGGGGTGAAAAAGAGTATTTTCCCAAGGTCATAAAAAAGGAAACCTGAGGAAATAAGGAATACTTCAATTAGCCACATGTTGCTATCAATTTACTTGCTAATTCAGAGTTTGGGTGTCTGAAACATTTTCAGTCCTAAAATAAGATGGCCACTTGGGGCTGGTGAATGGGAGCAAATACAGCCAGAGAATAAATACACCCTGCGTGTCCCTGGCGCGGCACAACTGTTCAGTGTCACCATTCCTCACCTCCCAGCAACACAAGTCCTTTAAAGACAAGTCTGCCTGATCCGACTGGGTGCTAGAATGTGCAGACAACGCAAGACCACAGCATGTCTCTTTTGTCTAACTTGTTCACTTTAAAGATCAGAAAACAGGAGTTCAAGCAAGTGAGATGAATTTCCAAGGCTGCATAACTCCTAAAGGGCAGAACTGGTAGAGCACTCAGTCCCTTCTAACCACCAGCCCAGGGATTTTCTGATGGGTCATTTGTGTTCCGCCTTCATGGTACTTATTTAACAGTGGACCTCCTATACTACGATTCACTTAAGTTTTAATTATCTTTTTTTTGCTAAAAATAAATGTAAAAAGAAATTTTATTTACTATTCGTAGAAAAACCAGTAGTACTTAACATAAGTAAAAGATAGTCATAAAAATAAAGAGAAGAACAATGATATTGTACTCCACTAAAATATAAAATAATATATCAAAGGACTACAGTCTGAGGTGGAGACTCTCTTCCGAGAGAGAGAGAGAGAGAGAGAGAGAGAGAGAGAGAGAGAGAGCGCGCGACACTAGCAAGAGTTCAAGTGAGGCTGAATAAGGGTCACCAAACTAAGATTCCATCAAATGAAAAAGCCATCGAACCTTTTTCTCTGAGGACAGAACAAGAAGGAAAGGGGGATGACCGCGCTGGCGTGGAACCAGGGCTGTGACCTGGGGAAACACCGTCCGTCTGCTCCGTCCTGCTCGTTTTGCTCTGCAGTATCCCCTACTCTACCTTCTAATGGTCACTCACCTTGGGAATGGTCCCAGGAGGCCTTGCATTTTGAGGTCAGTTCTAAGCTCCAACAAAGCCATCTACTTTTTTCTTCCTTTTATAATCTTGAAGCTCTAATCAAACCCTCACAGCCTGCACAGTTAAGCTGTTCAGTCTTGTTTGCAACTAATCTTAGTTTTAGGTTAGCTTTGTGTATATGCATTATCCTATTCAATCTTCAACAATACCTTTTTTAAGTGGGCACTACTGTAATCCCCATTTTACAAATGAGGAAATTGAGGCATGAAGAAATTACTAAACTTGTCCAAGTCCTTAGTTGGCAACTTGGAGATACCTGCTTCCATAAGTTAATGCTCTTAACCATTGTGACATACTACTTTCCAGCCTCACTTCTGTTTATTTGATTTGCTTCAGAAATATTTACTGTTTCTTATGATCCCATCAATGAGCTCAATATAATAAGAGCAAGCAAAGTAGAATATACTTCAGTCCTTGACCTTGAGCTTTCCATGTCACTAATACATTCAGCAAATACTTATTGGCCTATCGTCAACTTGTAATCATGTTAAAGAAGCAACACCTATACACATTTTTAAAAGTGTGTGAATAAATGATATAGTCAAATACTGTAACGTAGAGAGTAATTAGTGAGAGTGACAGGCAGGTCAGGAAGGAGATATAGTAACTGTGGTGTGGCATTACTCAGCAAGCTTTTATGGAAGACATGGCCCTAGAAAGGGGGGAGGGTACCCCAGGCCAAAGGACAGGCTGAGCAAAGTGACTGAAGTGGCACCAAGCCCTGGGGAGACAGGAGGCTCCTTTTGTTGATACCTGATAAATTACAACAACAAAACAATCAAATAACCTGTCACAGGGCAGCAGGGTCCTACACTTCTTAGCTATAATTTTCAGAAATCAACTATAATGAATTCTATAAGAAATAAAGTTTCTCCTCTCTTAAGAATCACACTGGGTCAAAAGGGGGCTTTCCCTAAGGATGCGTTCAATTTCAATGGTGCGTCTGAGACAGCTCTGCCGCCTGCATGGCCTGGAGTACCAACCTGCGGGCGGGAAGCTCTCAGGGAGCCTCAAGTCAGCAAAGAGAGGGGGAAAATAGACTTGTGCAGACTGTGTGTCCCAGAAGCCTTGAGGTGCACTGGCCAGGCAGAGCTTAAGGAATAAGACTAGCTCCTTACAGGTAAGGGCCGCATACCATCAATGACTTGGGGCTGGCTCATTATGGACCTATTTCAGCTAATCCTTCGCAGGCCACAGTCCTCCTCTTTTCAGGGATGATGGAAGGCTGGGGGAGACCATTCCTTTTCCAGTCAGGTGTGAGGGCAAAGAGTCATCCATCTATAATGTCTCCAGGCCCGCAGGATTGTCCTTATTGCAGGTAATGGAGAATTGCAGGTCTCTGAAACATCTAACATCTATTCTGCACCTTCCTGGTTAAACAGCGACAAGCGCCTGTCTGCTAGACATCCTATTCATCTTCTCTATTTGACAGTAAGTTTCCAGAATAGTCATCCATAAACATATTCACTTCCCTGTGCATTACATTAATTCAATCAACAACTGGGTGTCTCAATTGCACATACCTCTACTTTAACCCCTCAACACTTGATTGCAGTCATTTTATTCGGGGTCTGAACCTTACCTACATCCCCAGCCTCATCTCCCGCCATAGCCTACACCTGACACTCTCAGTGTGTAGGCCATGTGGCTGGCCACATGGACTTTGCTTCCTGGTCTGTGAGCTGGGCCTCTCCCTCCCACCCTAAGGCTTTCAGGCAGGCTAACTGTTCTTCATGGACATAAAACAAGTATTCCTCCCTCCTTTATCTGGTTAGCTTCTACTTGTCTTTCAAACCTCAGCTCAAGTCTCACCTTGCTTGTCCATGCCTAACAAACTCAGCTTCTTGGGTCACAGGTAACTGAACATCTATCCCCTCCCTAGTCTGTAAGCTCCACGAGGCAACGATCTTCATTTGTTTTTGCTCCCCAGAACCAGCACAGTGCCTGGCTATTTGAAAGAATGAATGAATGAACAAATGTGGTCCCTTCCCCAGGGTGCTGTCAGATCCTTGAAGGCAACAGTAGCATCTCATGGCCCTAGTGCCTAGCATGAGGCCTGGCTTATGAGCACTTAGCAAATGTTTGTGGAAGTGAATGAAAGAAATTTCTATGTGCAAGCCATCACTTTAAAGTACCATGAAGGACCAAAAGAAACGAATATTTAAAAGACAGACATGTAAACACATGGTCCTAAAATGTAAGGAGCATCCAGCAAAAGACAGGAAAGAGGAGAAGAACACAAATAACCTAACACATGGTGAAGACACGACTGGCAGGAGAGGGGTGCAGACGAAGGGGCTCAGCAAGTTCAGAGTCAGGGAAGATCACACCCGGGGAAGCGATGTGGGCGTGCACAGCACAGGGAGATGGATGCACAGCACAGGGAGATGGACGCAGAGGGGTTTCAGGGAGAAAGTAGCCCTGAGCCCGGCCACTGTTCTAGCCTTTATCCAGAACCCCGTGCCCAGTACTCTGCTGTGCAGAGCCACTCCTCGCTAAACTTGGGCGAGATACTCCGCTACTGCCACACCACACCACTCCTGGGCCTTTCTCTCCTTGGTGAATGCTTAAAACAGGGCAGACGACGTGAAAACCTGCAGGGGCCAGGAAGCCAAGGTAAGTGAGTTTTCGGTTGGCTGCAGGCCTGGGGCCGGCCGCAGAGCACATCCCACTGTCAAGCCAGCAGAGGCAGCTGCTTCTCAACTGTGCCCGTTCTGTCATGTGTGAATATGGGCCCTGTGTGGTGAGTGTCTTCCCATTTTTTTTACCCCAAGGGGGAAAAAAACCCAGAAATACAGATTCTTAAGTGAACTCTTTCCATTTTCAAATGCTGGGAACTAATTAAATTTTTTAGTTCAAAAAACACCTTTCAATCAAACAAAACACATCTGCGAACAGCATCCAGACTGCTGGCCTCGTTCAGCCAGGCACAGCTGGTTTGCAACCTCAGGTCTAAACAGATTGGACTCGTGAAAATTGAAATCATCATTTCGCACCCACAAGATTAGCACATGTTAAGAAATCTGTTGCAATCAAAGGCTGCCAAGAAAGTGGAGCAACAGGAACGCTCAGCACAGCTGCCGGGCGTGAAGACTGGAAGAGCCAGCCACTCCGGAAAATAAGTGGTGCCATCTTGTCAGGATAAGGAAACATATTCTATTACCTCTGATTCCACTTCTACGCAGATGCTCTAGGGAAATTGTTGCAAATGTGCGCAAAGAAACATATAAGAATGTTGATAGCTGCATTGTTTATTATGGCAAGAAACTGGAAACAAACCAAACGCAATTTATCGGAAGAATAAATAAGCTCTAGTACACTTGTAGAAAGGAATAAAAATAACTAAAGTGCTTTCAATTAACGTGGATCTGGTGTCTTGGGTTAGCTTCATGTGACCTCTAAGATTTTTCCATCTTTAAAATTGAATATTCTTAGATATTACTAACCCACTGGTAGTGGAACTTTTACTCACTGAACAACTGCGAGCATCCACATGTCAGGCACCCTGCTGGGTACTGGGGAAGCAGAGGCGGACCAGACAGAAACTGTTCCTGCCCTGACAGTGTGGTAGGAGGCAGCACTGAACCACCGAACACGCAGACACAGCACCGTAAATGGAGAGAAGAGCCGAGTGCCATGAGAAAGCACAACGGAAGCGTAACAGAGAACACAGGGAGGGGGAGGAGTATGGAGGATGAGAGATGTCTTCTCTGTAGAAGGTCATGTAAGTTAAGACCTGAGAAGTTAGCTAGGAAAACGGAACACAAAACAAGCATACCAGGCAGAGGAAAGAGCCCTGCAGAAGGCCTGGGACCTGGAAACAGTGTAGCATGCTCAGAGGGGCCGAGAGAAACTCAATGTGGCTGGAGCTGGGGGCACTAACACTCAAAGGCTTGCTAGTAATGAGGAATAAAATGTATCCATCCTTCCATCCAATTTTCAAGATGGCTAGCAACCCAGATGACGTATGAGAATCTAAATGACAAAACAAAACAAACTGGACTTTAGCCCACAGGCTCTTGCTGTGTTAACATGAAATCCTCCTCAACTACCCATCAGCTAAAAGGGAGAGAATACAAAGCTCAAATGTCTCCCTTCTGCTCTGCAGAGGGACCAAGGTTAGGTCCAGACACTCTGGCGATCAGAAGTCATTACCCAAAATAGTTTCAGATGTTGAATACAGACAAATTCGTGTGAAAAACTCTGCTCCATGCAAAAATAAAAGGCATTATAACCATTCAATGATTGCTTTTCTCATGGTTTCTAATTCAAAAATTGCTTCATCTCTATGTAATTTCCATTGTGTGTGTGTGTGTGTGTGTGTATCAACACCCATATGTACATATACTATGTATACACACAAATAATTTCAGAATCTAACTTAAAAGTTTTCTGTCTTTGTTGTTTGGTCCTTGGTGCCTTGGTCAAAAAAAAAAAAAAAGAAAACCCAATGGAACACAGATCACAGACTACAGTTAAACTTTTTAAAATTTACCCTCTCCCAGGTAATTGTGAGTGGGATCACAACAGAGCCCCTACAGTGCCCACCGGAAGCCTCGCAGTGATCACCCCCAGCTTTTAGGAACAGGCAGGCAGAGTTTTGATGTCATACTGGCTTTAGCCGAAAGCCATCCATAACTAATTTTGTAGTCAAATTCCGTAAAACCTATTCAGTGTTTGGCTAAATCTCATGGAACATCTCATTTCCTTTCAATTTTTCATTAGCTTGAATTAAAAATAAAAAAGCTAACCAGCATGGCTTGCATGGGTATTTCCAAATTAAACCAGCAACTCGCTCATTCCCTTTGTTGTATACAGAGCCTACCCCCACTCCCTTTCGTCCCTGGTGTGACTGCAAGGGGAGAACGCAGAGTAGAAGGGTCCTAGAACTCTGGGCAAATGCAAGGCAGCCATGTTCCCCACTATGCCACCGACACCTCACTGGGCGAATTCTCCTGAATTCTCTTACAGGATCCACACCTGAGACAGGTGTCTGCAAAAGTTCCCATGGAAAAAAGATTGAACATACTGTGCAGTCTACTTATATGACCTTGGTGGAGTCATAGAGTGCACTGTTCTTCATTCTCAGATTCTTTTTGGAATTGTAAGGTAAAATCTTCCTTGAGTTGCTGAACACTGCCTACATTTTCATCTTCTCCTACCTCCCTGACTATGTTCATTCACTCATTCAACAAATATTTTTGAGCACACCCTAGGTGCCTGGGATTGTGCTAAGCACCAGGGTAACTTTGGTGGGACGGGTAAGCTGTGGTCTGCCATCCTTCAGCCTCCGCTATATCTCTGTAAGAGGGCTACATGGTCATCCAGTGCCATGTAACTGAGTCAGGAAGGGCTCAGCTAAATGATTCTCCTGTAGGGTCTTTTAATGGTGCTGGAACAGTAGGGGGTGGCACCTGCTAGGTCCGTTCAAGCATCTCTCCCACTTTCCAGGTGTGGTCTTAGGGTCTCTCTTTGGGGTCCCCCCATGAGGGCAAGTTTGGGCTTCTTATAGCATGGCAGCCACCAGGCAGTCAGGCTGTTTACATGGTGACCAGATATCAAGGGTGACTATTCCAGACAACAAAGCAGAAGTTGAGCCACTTTTTATCACTCACCATCAGAAGTCATGTATGTCACTTCCACCACATTCTCTTGGCTACAAGCAAATGATGGCCCCGCTCAGATTCAAGAGTAGGTAAATCAGACTTTATTTTTTCTGATGTGTGGGGAAAGAGATACAGTTGTGGTCATCTTTGGAAAATATAATTTGCCACATCATCCCTCAGAGTCTCTTCTAGACTTTTTTTTTTTGTGACTGGTACCAAACCCTGCATTTTACTTCCACAGCTGTCCTCTGTTTCCTATTCTCGTAACACTCTCTTCACGATCAGGTTCAAGTAACTTTCAGGATGAGTAATGATGCTGGCTGACTCCCCATCCCAGCGTCTCTTCTTTCCTCTCTAATACTGCACAACCTCTCTTCCTGAAGCACAGCCCTACTGATGTCATGCCTCACAGAGTAGATGGCACAAAGTATGTTCTCTTTGAATATTGGGATCTCCTCTATTATCTCTGAGGATCCTCTATTATCTGCTGAGCTAGGCACGAAGCCCTTGGCCTGACACTGAAACCCTTCTGTAATATTAACTTACCCAACAAACACACATGAGCATCCACTCTGCCAGGCACTGTGCTGGGAGCTGGGGATAAAATGGAGACCACAACAAACATGTTTCCTGCCCTCCTGGAGCTTCTCCACTCATCAAGTCATTTATTAAATAAATAGTTAATGTATTGAAGACACAACTATTTGCCAGACATGGTCCTAATCAATCTGGGTGGAACAATATTAATACAATATTAATATGGCCACCACGTGTCTTATCTGACACAATGAACTGAATTTCCTGCTACTTCTCCTCTTAAAATATATGCTCTAAATAAACTGGACAATCAATTTTCCCCCTTATGTGTTCACACTTTATGTCCATATTTCCCACTTCCACGTTTAAGTTTATATTGGTCTCTTTGTCTGAAATTCCCCTCAATCTTCAAATTCTATCTCAAATCCCATATATTTACAGGAAAGCTACCTTACTCTGCTGTCCTATTAAGCATGGACTCTTCCTTTACACCTCTATGGCACACGGCTCGAATCTCCCTTAGGTCATCTCTTAGGCTTTGTACGATAGACAATTACATATGAGTCCTGACTCCCCTGCTGGACCATTAGGCCCTTAAGGGCAAGGACTGTGTCCTACTCATCTTTATCCGTCTTTGTTACCTTTCCTTTCAGTAGCTACCCAATATTTATCTAATTAGCGGAAAATCTGGAAACAAACTTGAGAAAATACCAATCTATTTCCTTGTTTTGAGACAGAAGTGTTAGCAGAACTGTTTGGTTATAAATTCTCATAAATCCAATTTGAACTGCCGTTAGCAGAAAACAACAGTACTGGCTGATGCCACGAGAAGTCCGTGGATCGTTGGGTGTTCCCACCGGGAATTCCTGCCCTTCCTGTCAGTGTTGATTTGCCCTCAGACAGGTTCTCAGCCTGCCCACCAGAACTGCACACTATGAGCTTAGCAACTCCTCAGGAAAGAGAATAACCCTTTGCTATGTCCCAGGATTGAGTGTCTTTGCCTCCGTTGAGGTCTCATGCACAACCCTGGACCGATCACTGTGGCCCAGGGGTGTGGTCCCCTGCTCCACCACATCCTGGAGGAGATGGAGGACTCTCAAGGCTCTGAAGCAGAGGAGGGATGAACTGTCCAGTAGTACTGGGAGAAAAACAGTCTGATGGGAACGTGAAGTGGGAGGACTGATGACAACGACAGACCAGAGAGAGGAGTCAGAAATGACACTCGAACTCCAAGACTGGGACCTTAATTCCCCCTTTGCAAGAAAGATCCTTCAAGGTAGAGGAGCGGAACACCTCCTAGGAGATCCAAACTGAAAGGCCGTGGGCAGCTGTCGGACAGGACTCACCCCGGTCCACTCGGCTCTGAGGGAACCACAGATCGCCAAGAGACAGGAGTCGGGACACTGGAGTTACCTCCATGGTTCTGGCAGGGGTGTCCAACCTTTTGGCATCTCTGGGCCACACTGGAAAAAGAAAAGTTGTCTTGGGTCACACATTAAAAACACAAACACCAATGAAAACTGATGAGCAAAAAAGAAAAAGGCTTTAAGTAAATTTACGATTTTGTGTTGAGCCACATTTGTAGCCACCCTGGGCCATGGGTTGGACACCCCTGCCTTGGGCAAATCACTTAACCTTTCTGGACCTCGGTTTCCTCATTTCTAAAATAAGCTGAGAGGGCTCCATGGTCACTGACTTCCTTTTCCGTCCTGACATTCTGTGCTGCTATTTCTGGAGTTGAGTATAACTGGCTCTTCCTTCATAATAGCTCTGGTATTCATTTCTCTCTGCCTGGTAGCCTAGGTCTTCACAGAGTCATCAAGAGTGTGACTTCTTCCCCTTACCAGGTATGAGATCTTGGGTGAATCACCTAATCCCTCTTTGCCTCAGTTTCCTTATCTATAAAATGGGTAAAATAAAGTCCCTGTATTTTGGGGTTATTGTGAGGTTTAAATTAAATGAACATATGTAAAGTGCTTAAGACAGACAAGGCAAATTTCAGGTGCAACATCACTGTTAGCTGTTATTATAATTCCTCACTGTGTTGTTTCCTGACTTCTTTTAGGATGAGGGCTCTTGAAGCCGGGCCACGGGAAAATGAACAGTGCTTGATCGATACACCCTCTTGGTCGTGCATACTGTTCAGAAGTGGCCACATTATTCTTTGGGCTTGAAGAGGCAAAGCAGTGCATTATGAGTGTGATGGCCATATTTCTGGAACCCCGAATTAGACCATATGATTTCACAAGTCTGATTATACTTATTAGGCAAGTGAGAAAGATCATTTGAAATAAAAACTGTCGTGCATTATGCCATAAATTGCCATAATTATGAGTAAATTTCATTTGCCTAACTCCACATTCTGGTCCTTTCAGCAAACACTGTAGCAGCCCAAGAAGAAATACCGGTTGCATCAGACCCAGACCCAGTCGGACGGTGCCCTTGCTCCCTGAGAACTGCTTTCTAGAAGCCTCAGGGACAGACAGCACTGAGGGACATAAATCACACACACACACACACAGCCTTTTTTTTCTCCCAAAGGCTGAAATTCTACCAATTTCAGACTCCTCCAGCAAATTCCAGATGAGTCATTTTCCCAAATCTCCCTCGTCAGTACTGCCTCTCAGTGCCAACTTCCTCCGTGCAGAAAATAAAATAAGAAGACATAATTGATGGGCCTTGCTAGCTTCTAAAGACAATTTCATTTCATCTCCAAGGGTTATTGGGAATTGTCTGCAAAACCCAGGTTCTTATGGTGGTGCCTCCCTTATGAAGCTATCTTGAGGCTGCGCACAGGGGACGAGAGACCCTGACAGGCCCTGAAAGCTGAGGACCTTGGTCCAAACAGCAACTTGCATCTGTGTTTGTTTATGCTTCCCAAGGGCCTTCGTTTCTATTGCTGTACCCATTTCTCACAACAACCCTGTGGGTAGGTACTATCATTGTTGCCATTTTACAGACAAGGCAACTGAGGCTCAGAAAAAGAAAATAACTTGACAAAAAAATTACTTTTCATAAAACCAAAATTCTGTGTCTTTTCAAAATTCTCTTTCAATGATTTTCCCCAAGAACAACAAATAGGATTTCTCTATGCCATTTCTAATCTCTGGTGGCTAACCAGAGATCTATCACTGAAAAAGGATTCTAATGCCATGCCTAGGGCTGTGACTGAGCACCAAAATCTGACTTGCAGGGATAAGAAAGTGGTAGCAAATATGCCACATATTTGTCAGGTATTTTCCATCCTGTGTTGTATCATAATATCTCTACTCTTTCACCTTATTCCTATATTCAGAAATCTATAGATCACTATGTCTCAGAAGTATCTCTTTGCATTGCAAGTAAGCTCAAACACACTTAAGCCAAAAAAGGAAAACTTATTGCAAGAACATGGCAATGTGTGCCTCTTAGAACCCAATGATTGAAGTGCTGGTGGGCCTGGCCACAGACAACTGAAACCAGGAACTGAACTGTCATCAGGACCCTGGAGAGACTTTTCCTGTTACTTTCTTTATGTTCTTTGTCTCCCCTTCTCTCTTTTTACCCTTTCTTTCCAGCCCCCTATCCATTCTAACTCCTACCCCTTCTTATTTTCCCTCTCCTCTCCTCTCTTCTCTCTCTTTTTCAGCACAGTGACAAGATTAAAAGTAGTACTTTCCATGACGATATACCACTTCACACCCATGAGGATGGTTAAAATTTTAAAATCTGAAAATTGCAAGTATTGGTGAATATGTGGAGAAACTGGAACACTTGTCCATTGGTGGGAAGGTAAAATGGTGCAGCTGCTTAGAAAACAGTTGGTGATTCCTTAAAATGTTAAACATGTACCCTGGCTGGCGTAGCTCAGTGGATTGAGCGCAGGCTGCGAACCAAAATGTCGCAGGTTCGATTCCCAATCAGGGTACATGCCCGGGTTGCAGGCCATGACCCCCAGCAACCGCACATTGATGTTTCTCTCTCTCTCTCTGTATCTCCCTCCCTTCTCTCTCTAAAAATAAATACATAAAATCTTTTAAAACAATTTTTAAAAAAAGTTAAACATATTATCATATGACCCAGCAATCTATTGCTAGGTGTATACTCAAAAGAATTAAAAGCAGGCACTCAAACAGATATCTGTACACCAGTGTTCATAGCAGCATTATTCACAATAGCTAGAAAATAGAAACAACCCCAATGTTCAGCAACAGATAAATAGGTAAATAAGATGTGACAGATACATACAATAGAATATCATTCAGCCTTGAAAAGGAATGCAATTCTAAAACATTCTACAACATGGATGAACCTTCAAAACGTTATGCTAAGTGAAATAAACCCAACACATAAGGACAAGTATTGTATGATTCCATGGAGATGAGATGCCAAGAATAGGCTAATTCAGAGAAACAAAGTAGAATAGAGGTTACAAGAATCTTGGAAGAAGGAGGAATGGGGAGTTATTGTTCACTGGATACAAAACTTCTAACAGGGATAATACCAAAGTTCTAAAAATGGATGGTGGTGATGGTCGCACAATATTGAGAATAAGGCAACTGAATTGTCCACTTAAAATTGGCTACAATAGTAAATCTTCTGTTATGTATATTTTACCACAATAAAAAAATGGGGGAGGAGTAGCACTTTCCAATACAAATACAATGTGAGTCACAACTGTAATTTAAAAATTTTAGTAGTCACATTTTATATGATAAAATTCATTTTAAAAATATACCTTTAATCAATATATTCAAAATATATTTCAACATGTAACCAATATAAAAAAATTAATGAGATATTCTGAATCTTTTCTTCATACTGTCTTTAAATTTTAATGTATAGTTTACATTAAACTATAATATCTCAATTTACACTTACATTTATACTTTATCTGTATAATTTACACTTACAAAATATCTCAATTTGGACTGGCCACATTTCAAATGACCAATGTTTAGTGGCAACCAAACCTAAGAGTCCAGATCTACAGTTCATCTGTCTTTGAGTCCAGCAACCAGCTGGGCATGCCTACCATCTCTGACTCTCCATTTCGATCTTCAGGACAGAGAATCTGTTTGGTTCCCCATAGAGGCAGGTGTCTGTATCTCATCCGATCAGCCTTGGGTGCACAGGACAAGGGTCACATCCTACAAACATGGTGTCCAGAGAAGAGGAAAAGTCTCAGAGGAGAGGATGGAGGGCTGGCCAGGGTCTAAAGGATGTATAACACAATGTTCACAGAGGACTTGGTAGGAAGAAACATCGAGGGTCGCCTTTATTCTCTAGGAGATTCCAGAAGTTCTCAATAATCTTGCATTTGGGGGATGTAAGACAAAGAAACTCCTCAAGGCAAGAGCAACCCAAAAAGAAGAGTGTCTTCCGCCTGGGGGAGATAAACCAAGCATCCATCCCTAGGTCGAGAGACCCAGAGCTGCCCAGAGAGAAGAAGATATTGTTATGCAAAATCAACTCCGCACTGGAGCAGAGTCTAAGGCAGAGACTGGGAAACAGGCATTATTATGATCACTTGTAAGTTGGGGACTCATCTTCAAGAACAAAATTAATCCAGGAAGGACGGTCCCATGCAGCTTTGGAATCTGCCCTGGCCCGCTGGCCCCCCAGGCCTCAGGACAGAACATTTGTCATGCTGTTCGCCAACACCAAGAGCTCCCCTTTCCACAGACGCCTTCCAGTTGCACAAACAACTTTTGTGGGAACATCCAGTAATCTCTGGTTTTGTTTATGGAAGCTCTTCAATATGAAGAAGGCTTAAGTCCTTAATGAGAGCCAAGAAAACAGCTGTTTTTTCTCTGCTCAGGATACTGGGGCCTCTGAAGGAGCATATGCCCCTTCCTTAGCTACAACCATTTTATGTGATGACTGTGTCAACTGTTTGTCACAGCTCCTCACCCAAACATGTCCACGTGGCCCTCAGGTAGTCATAGTGAGAGGGAAACATGGCCACCGCTGCATGTAATGGCTCCTCTGAGCAGAGCAAAGGATGGGGATGGGGTGGGAAGGTGATAGGGTGAGATTTCTGGGATCCTATTTATGTGGCTGAGGCCAAGCCATACTATCAGTGTTTTTCGAAGTGTGGTCTAAGGGTTAGAGCTCTCGGCTGCTTCAGTACTGTCTAAGTCTTCACACTGCTCTTGGGGTAAAGCCCAAACTCGTTATCATGGCCTCCAAGGCTGTGTATGATCTGGCCCCGCCTACCTCTCTGACCTCACCTTGTAGCTCACTTTAGCTCAACACTGGTCTCCTCTCTGTTCCTTGAACACGGCAATTCCTTAAGAACCTTTGCCTAGAACCCTCTTCCCTAACTCTTTGCACAGCTGGTTCATTCTCATGGTTGAATAATCAGCTCAAATGTTGATTCTTTACAGAGGCCTCCCCTGACCATAAAGTAGTCCCTTACTTACCCCTTCCTGCAGGCCATTTCTCAACCCATCACCTACTTCATAACACTCTTCCCAATTTGGAATGATCTTACTTATTCATCTTTATTTTCTCCACTGGAATGTAAGCTCCTTAAGAGTATGGACATGTCTAGCTTATTAACTGCTGAACCTCACAGTACAAAACAGTGCCTGGCGTATAGTAGGATCTCAATACATATTTTTTAAATAAATGAGTCAACTATCTGGAGTGTTCCAGACCCACTAACTCATGTCTTCTAGGAGCAGTGCCTGGAGTCTGTGTTTTTCACAAGTGCCTCAGACAATTTGTATGCATACTAGGGGTTGAGAAAAATTGCACTGTGTTTACCCGGCTGGGTAACAGCCCACCTTTCCCTCTTACTGTCAACTGAAAGGCTCTGTCCTATCCAACACTATGAGGCAAATTAGAGGACATTTAAGTCTCCTCCAGTGTGGTGTCTCAATTTGGTCTTCTGGAGACTATTTGAGGAACAGTGACGTGTTAGGAGTGCGGGTGGGACAACGAGTTTGATCAGGACAAGACTCAGGTGGGCCATCCTCCTTGCTTATTCCCACACTTAGCAGAGTGCCTGACACATAGAGGGCCAACAATAAATATTTGTTAAATCATCAATAAACAAAGTAGTAAACACCACTATGTGCCCCAGGCAATGTGCTAGACACCAAATACACAGGTCTGCATGTGTCTGCAAGTTGCTCAAAGCCTAGAGGGAGACAAAAATGAAAGTTTATAGTTAGAATATAAGCTATGTATACTAGTGCTGTGAGCTTCACAGTGAAGGTAGAATTTGAGCCACTTGATGTTTTATTTCTTCTGCATCCCTGCATAAACTCTCATCAATTTTATTAGTAAAATATTTTAATTTTCTTGAGAGATATTGAAGAATAGGAATTTGTTTCTTGGCTAAATCATTTTCTTGCTAAATGTGAAAAATTGAGCAAACCTCTCTAGGCTTCAATTTCCTCTTCATGTACCTACTTCACAGAGTTGAGGTGAGAATTAGATAAATTAATACACATGGAAAGCTTAGCCCAGTACCAGAGACATAGTAAGCACTCTAAATACATCAGCTATTATGATCATGAAGTTTTAACTTCCTTTAAACCCTATGTCCAGCACCTCTTCATGTACATTTAAAAATGCATTTTTTACAAACTCATTTACCAATAGCTAAGGCAAAAGGAAATATCAGTCTCAGCCACTGCCCAAGATAATATAAAATTCCAGGTTAGTGGAGTCTGAAATTAATTGCTTTCTTCTCCTTGTGACATTGTAATTTAGAATCAAAGTGTGTTCTCCCTAGATGAGAGAGGAATTCCACTGTTACATCACACAGAATGGTGCCTGCATGGTTTGCTAAAGCTTTTGCAAAAAAAAATGATTATAATAAAACCACATGTTCACACTAAAATCTTTTGTTATATGAAACTTTGACTTCAGCAGAAAAGAAATCTTAAATAGGTGGATTATTGTCCAGAGGCTTTGAATCCCATGAAATGGGGGGGGGGGGGGGGCAATGGAGTTTGTGAGCATCTCTCCATCAGCCAGTGAATTCCTGGGAAATTGGATCTGGGCTTTGTGGTTCCAGAAACCACACATTCTGGCTGGCCAGGGACAGTCCCAGTTTATGCTTGCTGTTATTATTTAATTAGAAAGAGTACTTTCTTGCACTCTCCGAATTGTCTCAGTTTGGATGACAATTATACAGTCACCTTGGTCGTGGCTCTTCAGGTCTCCCCCATGGAGAACTGAGGATCCAAAATGGAGAAATAATGACAAAAACTACATCTGCAAAGTGCTGGCTCAGTGCCGGACACTGTGCTGATCACTCCCTGTGCCTTGTCTCACTCACTGCCCCAATCAGGGCTCAGACGAGACTGCCGGAAGGCTTGGGCCCAGAAAAGGTTACAATGTGCCACTCTGTGCCTCAGCTTCATCATCTGTAAGATGGGCATGATAAGAGTTGCTATGATGAGCATGAAAGGAATTATTACAGGCAAAGCTCTTAGAACCGTGCCTGCACATGGTGAGTCCTCCAGAAGTGTTATCTATTATTATGAGTCGTCTCTTCCACCTCATTTGGGGTAACCTCCCCACTACACACACATACTCACTCGCTCACTCACTCTCCAATCATGTTGGTTTTCTTTTTTTTATTCCAACAAACCAAATTCTCTACCTCACACATGCTGTTCTTTCTTCCTGGGATGCTTTTCCTCTGTGTGAAAGGCCAATTCATGCTCATTCTTTGAACCTTCTCTAAATGTTCACCTCCTGAAAGTGGCCTTCCCTGATCCTCTTCAAAAGACAGTCTCATTGTCTCTCTGTTACATGTCTCTGTTTATTCCCTTCCTAGCCCTCATCAGCATCTAAAATGGTCTTCTCTGTCCATGTGTTAGTTTGTGCACTTAGCTGCCACGCCTCCCAGAAATATGACCTGTCTTGCTGTTCTTGTGTCTCTGCACCCAGCACAGCACCTAGCATGATACATGCTCAATAAAGATTTGTTGAATTGCACCTCCCAAACTCTATAAATGAAAACTTCAGAGTCTAAATCCAGGTCAGGTTACAGCCAGAGGCCCCACATGGAAAGGGAAATGGTTTACCGTGCAAATGGTTTCTCTCCCACGGGAACCTTGGTCACCTTCGAGAGCTCTAAGCCTGTGGCCCAGCATTCCATCTCAGGCACCCGTCCCTATTTATCTCCTGGCGTGAGCACCCTGGTAGTTGAGTTACACTGTCATGCTCATGTATTTGATGATTTGAGTCCACGCCTGACACTCCGTGGGGAAATAGGAGCCTTCCGATAATATATTTGCTGAGGAAGCAGTGAAAGCTGCCCGACACAACTCTCATTACCTGTGCCGTTTGAGGAGCAACAGTGTTATTGAAGGCATCACCACGTGACTTTCAGATGCTTGTGGGATTTGGAGAACTCAAATGAGGCTGGGGATCTATTTTCCTGTCCTTGACAGAGAAGGCGTACAAGGTTATTAACTCTCTTGGGCGTAAGAGTCGCCTACGTCTTCATTAAAACTGCCTGTTCCCAGTATCCCAACTCCTGAGTGGCTGAATCAATGGACCTGTGTTATAGCAGTAGACACTCAGAGTGTCTTCTACAGCTGCCAACATGCTACATGATGTGGCAAGCAGGTTACATACAATACATGATGTGGTTTCATCCAACTAACAATCCTGTGATGTAGGCACTGCTTTCTCCCTTTTTGTAGTCGAAGAACCTGGGGCTGAGAGACAATAGGTACTTTTCCCAAGGTCACGCCACTCAATAGTGGAGCTAGGAAGCCTAGCGAGGACCAGCAGCTTCAGCATCCTCTGGAAGTTTGTTAGAAATGCAGGTTCTCAAGCCACACCTCAAATCTCCTGAATCCAAATCTGCTCAACTGACTTAAGTCCACATTCAAGTCTGAGAACCCTGCTCTGGCTTATCTGACTCAATACTGGTGTTCTCTCTCTCTTCTCCCGTGGTTTTCAAACAGGGGTTGCCATAGGAATCACCTGGGATATTTAATCAACAGCCATTTTCCAGGCCCCACCCCCAGAGGCCCTGGCTCAGTGAGTCTGAACTGAGGCCAGGCCTCCTTTTGACACAGTGGCCCAGGTGGCTCTGAGGGGATGGCCTAAGAACCACACTTGGAGAAACACTTGTACAAAAGGCATCAGTCCCCCTCTCGTTATTTTTTGAAAGTGAAATAGAATTGTTTTTTAAATGAGCTCCCGCTATAAAAACTATTTTATTAAGATTGGTTTCCATATTTGTGATGAGGAAAGAGGCAGACTCTGCCAAATATTGACACTTGAAGGTAGAAAGACTTTAAAGTACATGAGGTCAAAGCCCTTCCTTTTAGATGTGAGAAAATTGAGGTTCAAGGATGACAGATAAACTGCCCAGGATCACATGGCTCACTGGTGGCAGAGCTAAACCAGAACTCAGGACTCCTGATTCTTTCCACCAAAACCCAGATCACCAAACAGATTGCTCAGCAGCCATAGCAACACAACTGATGAGTATAGGCTCTTAGCATGGGCCAGGCACAGCTCTAAACACTTTTACACACTAACTCATTTAAATCTCACAACGACACATGAGGTGGATATTGCTATACCCATTACACTGATGAGGAGACTGCAGCACCGAGAAGGGATGCCACCTGCTCACCATGTATGCTGTAGAGTGAGGATTCAAACCCAGGCAGTCTCGATTCTTAAGGCACTTAGGAAGCAAAGAAAGAATGAATCAATCAATGAATGAGCGAGCTAATCCATTAAATATTAGTGACTGCAAATTATTCTGAAATACCCTTCCTGTTTTTTCCTTCCCTTTGCCCCCAAACACGAGCCCAGAATTGGGTTAGAGGAGAAATGCACCATCGCCTTGTGCACATTTGATTAAAAGCAGGGGAACTGGAATCACAGATTGGCTTTTCTGCTCACTGTACAGTTTTGGGAAAGTCACAAAACCTTACTTAAACCTTAGTTTCCTTACATATAAAACAGAATAATAGTAATAATAGTAAGCATGTCCAAGGGTGTTGTAACTGAAGATAATGCAATTAGAATGCATTATTATTATTATTTTAAGAACTGACACACATTTTTACAGTCATGTTCCGTTTTTAAATGAGCTTGCAGTTGTTTTAAAGCCCCCTGAGGGCAAGAGACTGTTCCTTGAACTTCCTTATCACCCCTGCAATCCCCAACAGGATATATTCGTGAGCCAGTTGCTCAGTGATAGGGATCAGCCCCTGTCCTTGTTACTATGTTTACATATCAAGGGAGGGAAGAAACTCTTCTTCAAGGCATAGTTTCCCTGACCCGTCCCTTGTCCCTTCCATCCAGTTTATCCTTTTACAGAGAACACAGGAATGTGCACAGAAATTTCTATCAACTGCAGAAGATGAATTTTTCTTTAAAGAAAATTTACCTTGAAAAAGAATTGCACTGGGCATGACCAGCACACTTTTTCCATCCTCGTTTGCGGCCTTGGCCAAATCGCTTAGTCTGTGTAGGTCTCTATACCTTTCCCCACAAAATAAACAGGATAGTTGCTGAGGTCTCTCGGGGCTCTCGTCAGTAACAGCTTTCTATTTTTTTGAGTCCTTATTCAATGACTCTCAAATTTCGCACCCATCCCTCTTAAGCTTCACCATGAGATACTGATGGGGAATGACAAGGGTCTCATCAAATGGGAGATGCATAACATTACTAAATATAACTCACATCTGCAAAAACCATTAGAGCTACTGTACATTGACCTACTATTGCCCCCCACTGTGCTAGTGCACACACACCTGTCACAACCCTAAAAAGCAGGTTATTATTGCTCTGATTCTGCCTTTGAGGAAACTGAGGCTCAGAGACTTAAGAGACACGCCTGTCACGTAAGTGGCATAGGTAGAATTTGAATCCAGTTTTTTGTGACCTAAAATATAGTTAAGTAAAAAAAAAGCAAAATAATAATATGATTAATAATGTATAATAATGTATATAATAATGTATAATGATATAATGTACACAGTAGCAAAATGTATAATGTATATAATAATGTATGGTTAATACTAATATAATAATGTGTGGTTATTAATGTATATAAAATTTATTTACGAAAGTGGAGATGGTAGGTACAACTTAGACAAATGAAACATTCTTTCTCTACCTGTATCTATATCTATATCATCTAAGCATCTATACAATAAAAAATAAATCATAAAAATGTTGTTACTTATAGGGGCGGAAGGAAACTGGATGGAGGTAGCAAGGACTTCTTTTAATATACCTTGCTTTTAAAAGTACCCCCTAAAAATTCCAGATAAGATGAAGCAAGGGCAGTTACGTGTGTAACCAGTCGTCGGCATAACCACATGGGGAAGAACTATTCAGAGAGACTTCAAAGCAGAGTTATTTGGCTGCACATCCCTACTAAGATATATTGTAAAGACAATGGCCCTGGAAAAAACAAACTTTTTTTACTGATGGTATTAGTGGTGGTAGTGTTGGTATTGCTACTCTGAGACTGTGGTGAGTGTATGGTGGAATAAATCAAATGAACAATTTTGTGGGTGTCATAGAAAACTATGGGAGAAGGGAAATACAGATGTGAGATAGACGATGGTGGGCAAAAACCCTATAATCCTGAATTTGAATGAAAACTAACTGTATGATGCATATTTTCTAGCTCTACCCACAGAAAAGGCCTACAGAAAACAGTCCAGAAGCAGTGCTCGGGCTGTTGCTCGGGCTGTTCTCTCTAAACACCACTTTTCTCTAAAGGACACCAGGCCCCCTGGAGAAACAGCATGTCTGGGGCAGCAAATGTGCAAAATGAGCCTGGAAAGTTTGTCACGCCAGAAAACGAGGAAGCTATCAAAAAGTACGAGGATGGCATCAAAACAACCCAGGAGTCAACTTAAAGAGGATTCCCTTGGCTAAAAAAGGAATACTCTGAGCACCTAATGTGCAAGTTGCACCTAACATATTTAAATTCATGATATTTTAAGACATTTACTAGTCACCCTTACAGGTTGCTGTGGAACCAATATATTATTTAGAAAGTTGGTGAATGAATTAAACATAAATTATATTTTTCTATTAGAACTATGCCTCAGCAGAACCAAATAGTTGACAAGGGAAAGTTTCTCTGCATAGAGGTATTCTACAGTCCCCAGCCTTTTTGGCACCAGGGACCAGTTTCTTGGAAGACAATTTTTCCATGGACGGGAAGGATGGGAGTTAGTTTGGGATGATTCAAGCACACTACATTCAAGCTCACTTCCTGCTGTGTGGTCCAGGTCCTCACAGGCACAGACTGGTACATGTCCACGGCCCAGAGGTTGGGGACCCTGTTCTAGCTAGTGAAAAGAAACGATGGAATACAGAACTAGTCCATCACCATTTTGCGGCATGAATGAATAGATCCAAGCAATGATCAATGACTGCTCACGTTGCAGAGAGACAACCAGGTACTTCCTGTAGCAGAACAGAGCACCACCAATGAAGCCACTTTGCCAAAAAGAATTGATTGTGAACTGAATCAAAATTCAACATCCGACTCCCATTTTACAGTAAACACAAGGGGCAGGGAATCTGTTAAATGTCACAACAGAGATGTCTTCAGCAAGACTGAGGTGTAGGAGGCTCTACAGGACAACCCACTCGGTTTGTTCTACAAAACACTTGAAAGGAAAAAAACATAAAAGAGAGAGATGGAAGGAGAATCTATAGGTTACCAGGGACCTAAGAGGCATTGTAATCAATTACAACATTTGGATTTTATTTGGATTCTGATTCAAATGAACAAATATAAAACAACAGAAACTTTTAAAATAAAGCATTAGGGAAAAGAGCACAAACATCTATTAATTATTGGATAACCATCATAATGCATCATAACATATATCATAATTAAAATATACTTCTAATTGTTACTTAGTGCGATGATGGTATTAATATGCTTAATTTTTTTAAATTAAGGAGCCCCTATATTTTAGAGACTTATATCAAGATACCCACAGATGAAATTACATACTTCCTAGGGTCTGCTTCAAAATGATGCAGGGAGAGAGGCTGGAGACATAGACAAGACTGTCCATTAGCTGATCATTGTTGGAGGTGATGGTGGATTCGTGACACTATTCTACTTTCAAATAAGATTGGCATTATCTATAATAAAAAAGTTAAAAGCAACACATGGAGAATCCTAGATGTACAGCCCCTGTTTCAGTGACTCCTGTGTCCTAGGGAATTGACAGTGCCTCATGCAACATGCCCCTTGGAACAGCAAAGGTGTGAATAAACAACTCCCTTCCCCTCCCCCCACTCCCTGCCTCTCCTCCCCTGTTTACCACCATTGATCTCCAGAGCCATGGTCTCTCTCCTCCACAGGTAAAAACAGTGCAAGTGCCCAAATTATGTTCTCAGTTGCAGAAATCAGTACTCCTCTTCAGAGCCTGAGGTGGGAGAAGACACCCTGGCCTGAACTGTAGCTCTGGGGGTGAAAGCAAGTTGTGGGTTGCCTCACCTGCAGTTTCCCTTGAGACAGCCATAGTTGCCTTCCAGGCCTCAGACCCCTTCTGGTCAGTACACTCTCCCTGTATTGTCCACAGGCTCCCAGGGCAGTGAGAGCTAACAGAAGAGGAGCTGGGTTCCAGTTCAGAGCCATGTGCTTTGCAGTCTTAACAGAAGTTCTCAGAGTTTTCTTTACCTCTACATCTATCACATGGTCACAGCGCAGCCACCAGCTTCCTGGACTACTGCATAGCATCCTAACTATCCTTCCCACTTTTCTTCCTTCTCTGCTGCTTTCACGTACCACCTACCCCTCCAAACAACTTGCTTCCCCAAATCACAGTCAGAGTGACCTTCTCAAAGCCCAAACCATATTATAAAGACTAACTCTTGCTGGCTTCAACCTCATTGCTCTTAGGCTGAAGACCCAAACCCACAACACAACTTCAAGGGTCTACAATGGCCTGTACTCTTCAGGCCTTCTCTCATAGTACAACCCTTATCCTTTCCACTCACTAGCCACACTGGCTGTCCTGCCACAGGGTCTTTGCACATGCCCATCATTCATTCATTCATGCATGCATTCACTCATTCAACAAATATTAGTTGAAGATCTACCATATGCTAGGCATACATAATCCATTAAGTTTATTTTTTAGATCTCAGCTTAAGTATTAATTTACCAGGTAAATCTTCTCTGAATTTCTTGGTTGTGACCCCTCCCCCATTTTTATGCTTTTATAGCATCAACCACCTCCCTGCATAGCCCTTATGTTTATATAGGTACTTGTGTGGCTAATAGATTTCTTTTTCCTGCTATTGGACTGTATGCTCATGAGAGCAAAGATTATGTCTGCTTTTGCTCACCGTTAATATCCCCAAGAACCCAGCCACTGTTGCATTCAAGGTAATTCTACATACAAATACAACCATCAACTATTTCATAATGCTACCAGAATAGCCAGGTCTAAGCATCTCCATGTTGAAATACCTATTATTTTATTACAAATTATCTTCCTTTTATTTTTTATTTACATTACCAATGGGCATTATGTTGTCTTTTAGAGTTATGTAGCTAAGTGGATATTATGTTTGAACTTCATTTTGCAACAATAAAAGAGAATTAAAAATATCTGTCATGAAAGGGTGCTCTGGATCTGATGGGGCTGAGAACACACTATATCAGAATTTCAGCTATTCATCCTCTCTGAGCCTCATAATCCACAACAGTGCGACAGGTGTAATACCAGCACATACCTCATCAGTTTGTTGTGAAGATTAAATATAACAGCAATGGGTTTAATGAATGTAGTTATTAGAATGATGGCTATAATTATTGCAATTATTATTATAACCAATTACATCCAATGTCTCTTCACAGTTTTGTGTAATTGAAACTAAGCCTTAGCTCAGTACACAGGATCTTTGTGACCTGACCCCATCCACACTGCATCACCATGAACCCTGTGGTCCAATGCAATTAACGATTTGCAACCCTGAGTGATCTGTGCAGTTCCAAGGCCTGGGCCTTGGGCATGCTGTTATCTCTGCCAAGAGGGCTCTTTCTGTGCCCCAACTCTTCCCTCAAGATTCAGTTCAACTACCACCTCTTCCACAAAAACTTCTACCAACCAATCTGATATCATTGTTTCTCCTTTATACTCTCAATCACATCTGGTTTCTCCACCTCCCATATTAGACTGTGGATCCCTTGAGAGCATAGAGCATTTCTGGTGCCTTTAAATTCTGGCATACAAGTTTGTACTTAATAAATGTTTGTTGATTCACTGAATGAATACATCAGTGAGTGAATGAATGAATGGTACTAGTTCCCTAGAAACACTCTAAAGGGATGATAAGCAGGAGAATCAGACCTGAAATGTGAGTCTTTAAACATCCAATCTAGGGTGCCTTCCTGGAGTAACCCAGCTTACCACAGTAGTTTTATAACACGGTGCAGCCAAGAGAGGGGCCCCAAATAGAGATTTGGAATGGGGCCCAGAACTCAGGGTGTCCAGGAAATATTAGGGTGTCCTAACCGCCCCCCAACAGGTATGGGTTGGGGGAAGGGACACATGGAGCAGGGCCATTGAGAGCTGTTTTGTAATCAACAGCTTTGCAGCTAACCTCTGGCATGGTCATTTAGCATATCTATAACCTTTAACTCGTTACATAGATATGTTAAATAGCTGTGGCCATGCTCTGAGCCAGGGGAATGGAAGTAACTTCCCCACCAAGATGTAACTGGGGGCCAGGTCCCCCAAGTTACAGCACCCGGATGGGAGCTTGGAGAAGACTGGCTCCATGACATGGGGCCATGCCTGCCCAGACCCACGATGGCAGCCCAGTAAAGTTGAAAGGATATGGGAGTGCTGGCAAGTGCGGTCAATTGTGGGAGGAGTCGGAAATGGGACTGCAGAAGATTGGCGTGGGGATTTAAACCCAGATGTGGCAGCCATTGGAGGGAGAACCACCCAGTTTTGGCTGAGTGGGGACTCCCGCAGCCCTATGAGAGAGAATCACCATGAGGCTTTAGCAGAGAACTGCCACTCAGCTTTGGCAGAGTGGCGACCCCCCTCCTTGCAGCCATTGAGAAGAGAGAACCACTCGGCTATGCCGGAGTGGGGACTCCCATGGTCCTGGCAGGGAGAACCACATGGTTTTGGCTGAGTGGAGACTCCCGAAGCCATTGTGTGGAAAGGACCACGCAGCTGTGGACATGTAAGGGAGAACCACTTGGCTGTGGCAATAGAAGGGAGAGCCACGTGGCTTTAGCAGAGTGGAGACTCCTGTAGCCATTGTGCAGAGAGGACCACGTGGCTGGGGCAGTGGAGAGAGAACCACGCAGTTTTGGCTGAGTGGGGACTCCCGTGGCCCTGGGAGAGAGAACGACGTGGCTTTGCCAGAGTGGGGACCCCTGCAACTTTAGAAGGGGGCACCGCCACCCAGCTTTAGCAGAGATCCTGGTGACATAGCTGGTGGTACTGGGAACCCAGGGAGGCCTACCAGCTGAGATGGATTACTGAGAAGAACTGGGGGCTGCCTGAGCCACGGACTTCTAATTCATTTCCTGAGATATGGTACCCCAGACTAGGCAAAGGGGTAAGGAAGGACTGTGTGTGTTTGTGGGTGCTTTAAGGGACTTTGGGATTTTTGATGAAGACAACAGGTCACTACTTTAAGTTTGTATAGCATTAAATAAACGTTTCCTTTCCCTTACATGAATCTCTGGCATTGAGAGACATCTTTCCTCTGGTGGCGGACGTAACAAACCTAGGGGTTCCTTTTGGGTAATAGTATATCATCCCAAGCCCCCCCGCCCCTTGTTGTTCTGTAACAGTTTGGCCTGGTCAATACTACAAAACAAATGTTTTTCATTTTGAAAAATTTAGTCTCTGATTCCAAGGTTCCCAGCTCTCTTGGACAAAGTGTTACCTTCCAAACAATGAGGGGGAGTACTGATATAAAGACAAGAGGGCCTAGAAGCGTGAAGACTCTCAGGAATTGAATATCCACTGGGTTCCAATATACCAACCTGCTGTTCTTAGATTTTTCCCTGAGGGTTTCCTGGCAAGGATCCGGCTGCCTCACCTTGGTCCCATTATTCCAAGCAATTCTGTCTTTCCAGGGGCCACCTGATGGCCACCGGATGGTCATAAAGGTGCGCACTCAAGACTCTAACTTGACAACCACCATAAATTACCAGACTCAACCAGGACTCAGGAAAACACCAGCATTTTCACTCTTCTCAGATCTGCAGTTGTCAGGTGACTGGTCAGTATAACCAGTCACAAATAAGGAAGTTTACAGTACAGGCTACCAACTTGGGGACCACTGGCAGACCACTGACTTCCCCAGGTCCAGAAGCTTCTTTTAAATGTTCACATTCTAGTGTGCCCAGCATCTGCTTTATATTCCTGCCTTGCTTGCTTCTTAGGGAGGCAGAAGGAACATGGACTGGGAGCTCCAGGACCCAGTTCCAGATCTGGTTCTGCCACTACCAAGATGCGTGGCCATGGGAAAGTTACCCAGCCTCTCAGGACTCCAGTTGTCTTATTTGTGAAGGAACTGGATTCAAATTTACCTCTAAGGTTGTTGTAATGCTAAGTACTCTACAACCTTGCTATACAAAGTGTGGTCCACAGACTAGCAGCAGCATCACCGGGGGCTTGTTAGACATGCAGACAGTCTCATTCCACCACCCTAGACCTCCTGCATTAGAATCTGCACTAGGAACCAAGACCCCCAGAGGTTCCTACATACCACAAAGTTTGGAAAGCACTGCTCTATAAGACCATGCATCTAACTGCTGGGCTGAGTACCCCCTTCCTTCCAGAAAAGTATGTTTGGATTTGGACAAGAGCTGCCTCTACTTAGGAGATTAACGTCGCCCAGAGGAGAGAAAGGATGGCTTTTTGGGCAGGATTTGGTCAGCCTGTACCACCTAAGTAAATGCTGAAGCAGATTCTTTTCCTCCCTCCCTCCCTTCTTTCCTTCTTTTTCCACGATGAACATTGAGAGAATAAATGTTCTGCCATTTCAACAAAAGAATGATCCTGTTCCTGTTTCCCCAAGGGCCCAAGTCCCCTCTGGGATAATCCCTGCAAGTGTGGCTTGACACCTGCCTAGAATGCAGCCCCCCAGAGCCACCCCACTGAGGAGGCAGCAGGAGGCCCTAGAAGTGGGAGAATGAGAAGCAGGAGAGAGGAGCTGATAGGGCTCTGCAGGGAGCCAAGCCCCACTGAGTGAGCTTCTAAAAACAAACATTCTGGATCACTCTCCTCTGTGCTTGCCAAAATTTCCCTTCTGGGAAGGAGATCGCAAGGACCCTCTGTGGCCCCCATCCATAGGCAGCTCCAAGGCAGATTCGGAGACCAAAGCTACCCCCTGCTGTGTGCTGCTGGTATGCCCAGCCCCTGGTAGAAGATTAGAGTCCATTTGTCAGAGAAGACGTTGAAAATTAACACATGAGTGTTCCTAGTCCTCTCTCTATCTGTGAAAGAGGATTCTGGCTTTGCCTGCTTAGTTTTTTTCTCTCCATGCCCTTTCGGAAAGCCTCTGCCACTGCCAGATGGGTTTTCTGGCGTGGGCACATGGCTCGGAAAGGGAAAGGGGAAAAGACGTACAACGTTTAGGGATCATAAAAGAAGACAGATTTTTAGGTGAGTTTCAAGGAGAGATCATGAGAACAGCTAAAGGATGGGAGGGTTGTTGATGGGAGAGACAAAAGATTGGTGCAGTTTCCTTCTACACCTGTGGTTCTCAAAGTAGGACCCCAAGACTGACAGCATCAGCATCATTTAAGGACCTTGCTAGAAATGCAAATGCTCTGGCCCACTTAGACCTATTGAGTCAGATCCCCCGGGGATGGGGCCCAGCAATCTCTTTTAAGATGTTTGCCAGGGAATTCAGATGCCTGCTAAAGTTCAGGAACTATTGTTATAAACAACTGTATTTTTTTTTCACAGTGAATAAAAACAGGAGAAAAAACAACTTGCATTCATTGGAAATGATTGCACCCTCTTTGCCCACGCACTTTGGCTCTAAGACAGGAAGATGCAGAACACCGACATGACAGGGTCACACTTTTCTTACTGGTGTTCACTGCGTGGACAGGTGGTCTGATGCCGGCATCTCCATCCTGCTCGCACACAGAATCACCCTAGAGCACTTCTGTCTTGTCCCTGCATGGGAGAAAACCTGCTGCTTGGAAAATAAGAATGTGTGTAAAGTCGAAGGACTGCTCTTTCATTCTTGGGGTTTTGTGCCTAAGAACAGACATCTGCAAAACCCTGTTTTCATTCAATAATGAATAGCACATTTAATTGAGCCCAAATCAGCACCCCTACCTAAAACTTGAACCAGAACTGGCCAGAAGCTGGGGAACTGAAGGGAAAACATGTATTTTTGTGATCCAAGTTTTCCTGGATCCCACCAGTCTGTAAGTACAGAGGAGTTTCAACACTCACTCAGATATTTCACTATTTTTGTTCCACTTTGTTCATGGAGGATGTTGGCTCCCCAAGCCTGCCTCCAGTATCTCCTGTGATGTCGTGAATCAGGCTGCCATTACCACAGGTTGTTTGGCCCACACAGGGATGTCTTTCACGGGTCACCACCCTAGCCAGTAAGTACAGACTCAGCTGGAACACAGGTGGGTAATAGGCTATTATACTGTACGGGGGATTCCTATAAACCTTTCTTTTTAAAAAATAAACAAGGCATGGAAATGTCTTTTACTGAGTATAACAGGAGTACATCAAAAAAGTAAAGTTCCTTTCACTTTTGAGTACCCCAATTCCCAAAATTTTTTGTGACTCTTTCCAGAAATTTTTATGCATACACTAGTATATATATTCTTTAATATTCACACAAATGGGGCTATTTGGGGCACAATGTTCTGCACTTTGCTTTTCTCTTTTAATAGCTTGGAAATAGTCTAGTGCAGTCTTTCTACTGGCTGCATGGTATTTCAACGTGTGGGCATGCCATACTCGGAATAACCAGCCCTACTTATAGCCTTTCCCCATTTCCCCCTCTACAAACAATGTTGAAGTAGGCATTCTTGTATCTATAATTTGGTGTACTTTTGTGAATATATATGTGGATTAAACTCTTATCCATGGTTCCAAGGGTATGTGCATTTACAATTATGATTGACATTACCAAAATGCCCAACAAAAGTATTACATTTAGTAATATGTTCACTGACTGTGAATTAGAGTCTCTGTTTCCTTATTCATGCAATAACATTAAATATTACCAAAATGTTTAGATTTTTACCAATCTGATAGGTGAAAATAGCATCTCACTGTTGTTCAGATTTTCATGTCTTTAATTAAAAGAAAGCTAAACATCTTTTTGTACATTATTGCCCATTTTCATTTGTTTTTCTATGAACTGCCTTTCATATCTGTTCCACATTTCTCGGTTCATTTATTCATATTTATTCTTATTGATTTGTAAGAGTTCTTCATAAAATAAGGAAATTACCTTTTTCTTCATTGTATGTGTTGCAAATAGCGTGTACCATTTTATCATTTGTTTCTTCACTTCATGGAATTTGCTTCCATAAAAACATTTAAATTTTTATGTAGTCAAAGTTATTAATTTTTTGCTTTATGGAGACCAGTGTGACAAAGGGAGAATAGGCAATGAGGTCATCTTCTTCCAATGGCATCTGCTTGCCTAGTTTGTCCTTTCTGAAGCCAGAGACTTGGAGCTGACATGAGGCTGAACACAAGGGTGTTTAGAAATTAGGCTGGGTTATCCACCTGCTATATGTGCTGGGAACGGTGCTGGATCAGCCTCTCCCCTAGACCTGGAACGACACCCCTTTCGCACCTCACCTGTGGCGCAAAAGACAGCTCATCAGTCCACTCTCCTTTACCCTCACAGAGAATCCTCTTTCTGAGGCCTCGTGACCCTTTCTATGATCCGACCATGGTGAGGTCACTACAGGCCCTCAGGCATGTTTCATAAACTCTGAGCCTCTAAGAGATTAAGCTGGAGGTTTTGTCTATTTTCCCCTAGGGAGCCACTGTGCTCTCTATGTAGGTGCAAATAGCTCAGCCATCTCACCCCAGAAGAAACCAAGGCCCCTTTGTGCTAATGGAGGAGTGAGTAATGAGCCCCTGATTCAACCAAAATGTCCTGTTCCTAATTAATGAACCAACTGATCACCCTTGAAGCCTTCCAGAGGATTATATCAATTTAGTTGAATCTGTTATTGGTGGCATTTCAAGAAATGTAAAGGGAGGTGGAAGACAGGCTGTGTGGGAAGGTGCCCCTGTAGCAGGGTAGATGGGAGAGGCGTGGTGCATGGGCACCCCATCCTGCCCAGGGATCTTCTCCAGAGTCAGCTCCCTCGAATTGTCCTACACGCCCTAACCGATTCTGACTTAAGTGCCATTTGAATTTATTTTTTTGACCATGCCCATGGTGGAAGGCATCAGGGGGAAATGCACCAGTTGCCACTGTAGCTGTTTGGAACACATGTCAGAATGGAGAGAGTGAGCTGGGAAGTCTTCTACCATACTGTTTTGGGTGAATGGAGGGGGAGCAACAGAGATACATAAAGTGAGAGAGGCTGATGTAATTCCTACCCCACTGTAACCCATATGTGCCTTGCCCTAAGGAAGGAGTATGAATTTTGCTTCACAGCTCAGTTAGCAGGAACATCCCATTACTTCAAGTCAAATTAAACCTGACTCTTAATCCCTCACGCACCAGGTTGATGGGAAATTCAGTCTGAGTCATGATTTTGAGAGCCCTTCCACTACCTAAATTCATACAGGAATCCAGGATCTTATTTGGAGGTTGGGAAACTGGAGAAGGGTCTTGAGTCACCTCCCTGCTGAAATGCAGATTTTAGAAACCCATGGCCCTTTTGATGACAATCAATGCTGTTATGCTGCTCACACCTCTGGGCACTGGGACTTTTCTGAAAGCCACAGTCCAGTGGTTCTCTCAGACTCCACCACCTTTTGAGAGGTGGAGGTGGAGCACAGGGCCCCATCAATGGTGGAACTTGCCAAAAATCTCTGCAATTTACCCAGTTGAAGTGGTGGGTTTTTAAAATTTTTTTATTATTGTTCAATTATAGTTGTCCACCTTTTCCCACCATTACTCACCCCTGCCTTGCCCACCACCACCCCTCCCACATTCAATCCTCCCCTACTATTGCCCTTGTCCTCGGTTCCTTTATACATGTTCCTTGATTTGGCCCAGTGGTCTTAAAAACATATACGCAAATTCTTTAACATTCCTCCCATAAAAAGATGGAATCTAATTCCCTGCTCTTTGAACATAGACTAGCCCTGATGTTATGGGCTGAATTTTGTCTCCCCCAAACCCCCAACCTCACAAAATTCATATGTTGAAGCCCTAATCCTCTGGTACCTCAAAATGTAACTATATTTGAAGACAGTGTATTTAAAGAGGTAAGGAAGTAAAAATGGGGCCATTGGGGTGGGTCCTTATCCAATCTGACTAGTATTCTCATGAGAAGAGGAGATTAGGACACACACACAGAGGGAAGGAAGCCCATTTGAAGACACAGAGAGGAGACAGCCATCTATAAGTCAAGGAGAGAGGTGTCAGAAGACACAACCCTCCTACATCTTGATCTTATACTTCTAGCCTCCAGAATTATGAGAAATAAATTTCTGTGGTACTCTATTATGGTAGGCCCTAGCAAATGTTACACATGGTGACTGACTTGCAATGAGTAGAATGCAGTCAAAATGATGCTGCATGACCTCCCAGATTAGGTTAGAAAAGGTGACACAGCTTCTGCCAGCTCATTCCCCCAAGATGCTCACTCCTGGAATCCAGCCACAGGTGGTGAGGAGGAAGCCCAGGCCACCTGGAGAGGTGTAGGCATCCTGGCACTCGGCCCCAAGTAAGGCCCCAGCTCACAGCCCACATTAATTTCCAGGCATGGGAGTGAACAAACTGTGAAAGGATTCCAGCCTCAACCTTCCAGCTACCCCAGCTGAGTGGAGGAGAGACAGGCTGTTCCTGCTGAATCCTAGCCAAACCGCCACTTCGTGAGCAAAATAAATGTTGTTGTTGTCCTAAGCCACCAAATTGTGGGGGATGTTTCTTCAAGCAGCAACAGATAAAAGGAGCAGCACTCTTGAGGATCAGCAGTTTCCTGGGCCCCTCTCTAGTCTTAAGGAATACTTACTTCCTCTCCTCTCCATTTCGAAAGATCCCATATAATTTCCCTCCACTTGACTTTAATGATACCATGTTGACTTCTCTTTCTGAGGGGTAAGGGTGGGAGGAGGAAAGGGTTATGCCCGATCTGTTTTTCTTATTAATTCACACTAATACAGTAATCTGATAAAGTAAAACCAGTATGGTTTTTTTTTTTTAAATTCAGGTGGGGGGTGAGATTTACCTACTGCATCTTTATGCAATAATGATCCATATATGTAGGCTTCCCTATGACCACCTCTGCTCTTGTAAAATGCCAACCTTGAGTTTCTGTTCAACACTCTGCCACATTCCCCAAAGCAAACCCAATTCCCCATACACTGGAGAAGAATGCAGGTATTATTGCAAGTTGAATTAGGGAATGGAGAAAAGGTTACCTTACACACCACAGAGGAAAATGGTTAGTCTGCTATAGACATCACTACATTCTCTTTCCAATCTTCCCACAATCTATCCCTCTCCCCAGGTGTCCAGCCACCAGGGCTCCTGTCTCCACCCCTCCAACATGAAATTTTACCTCCCTTCAGTTGGTTTACTACAGCCAGAATGATTTTTTTTAAATCTGGGCAACCAAACAGAACACAGCCAATTGTTCCCAAAGCATGCCCCTATGGCCTTCAGCTCATTCCAACACACCTCCAGTCTCATTTTCATGTTGTTACTCATGTTACTTGTTTCTGTTTCTTTCTCTTGGAGCTCAAGGAATTTGGCTAGAGCTTCACTGTTTTCCCTTTGTTGCTCTGAAGAATGCAACCATGGCAGCCCTGCTCCAAAGTCCCAAATGCCAAAGTCAACAAGGGGGTGGAGAACCTATAGCCAGTTACACTCAGGGAGTTACAGGCCTTGCTCTGGCAAGGCCTGACCTGCAAAAGCCATACAGCATACAGCCCCTAAATAGCAAAGGGCCAAGGCAGATGCAAGAGGAAATGCTCCCAGTATGTCCATCTTCATTTTATTCACCAGATAGAGGGCGCTGGAGTCTACTAGCCCTTACCCCAGAGGTAGGCAAACTGCAGCAATCATACCAGTGGGGGCCAGCGTAAATGGAGGTTGGTGAAAGCTGGCCATCTCCCAGACAGGGAGCAAATGTAACAATCACAACAGCTCACAGCTACCATTTGTTCAGCACTTACTATGTGACATGCATCATGCCAGCTGCTTTGTGCACTACCGCAGTTAATACCTAGAACAACATTATAAGCAGGTGCAATTACTGCTCCCATTTCACAGGTGAAAAAACTGAGGATCAGAGGATGCTAAGTGACTAATCTAAGACTATAGAGCTAATGAAGATAGGTGACTAGTGAACAAATGAGGAAAGGTCTCTTGTCTCCTAATCAGTATCAATGGAATATCCACAGAAGCTGCTCTGAGCGGGCAGGGACCATCATATCCCGATAAGAAGAGCTACTGCTCCTGAGCACTCACTATGTGCTAACCATTTAAGGTGAGGTCTCACCTGTATTGCCCTCATCAAACCTAGGAGGAAGGTGTGCTAATCATCCCCATCTTAGTGATGAGGATTTTAAACAAGAAAGTGACATGACCTGATTTATATTTTAAAAGGCCCTCTTCAGGTCTTTGCCCAAATCCCTAAGGTCACTTCCCACTGGGTGGCGAATGGATCCACAGAAGCAAGGGTAGAAACAAGAAGAGCAGTTACGGGTATATAATTGTCCAGGTGAGGAGGAGAGTAACGAGGGGACAGATGTGGGATACATGATGGAGGCAGAGGACAAGGGACTTCTGATCACTTGGATGGGGTAAGGAGAATGGAGAAATCAGGGATGCCTCCTGGGCATTTGGACTGAGCACCTGTGAAGCCAACTGAAAAGGGTTCGATGGGTGGGGTGGGACCAAGAGTGCAGGTTTGGACCTGTGAGCTTGAGAGGTCTCTGAGTCATCCAAGTGGAGTTGCAGATGGCTTTTTACGGTCTCCAGTCTTCAGGAGTCATTCTTCCATTTCAGTGAACAACAGTCTGAACCTTTCCTCCTCCTGCACTTGACCACACAGGATGAGTCATTTTCAGTTCTGTGCCTTGTTTTAATGTCATTCCCTAAAGAACGCTTACTGCTTCGTCCACATCCCTACAGGTCACATCTTGTCCTCTGTAGACATTAGGGCTATGCTTATCCTCCTTTGCTTCAAGCTGAACTTTCTAGACCATCTAAAGCACAACAGCAAAGTTGGCCTTCCCAAAGTTGACACCAAGTTCCATCCCATCATCAGTCAGCGCACAAGAGCCAGGCTCGCCTCCCTGTAGGACGCCAGGAGGTGTAACGGTGCCCTGTGTGACTTCAGTGGCCCTGATCAAAGTGCCACCTCCTGTTTCACCACAAGCTCACCAACACTCATCTTTGCCAAGCGAAAAATGGATTCCATTTTAAGTTGCATTGCAAAATAAATCTTTTATACTGCAGAGCACAATAGTCTAAGTTCAAGTCTAACACATAAGATCAGTTAGTATGCACACAATCTACACTATTACATGATAATCATGTCTAGGATTGTCAGGACATAGGGCATACCAGTGACACTGATGGAGTACTTGCTAAGTGTCAGGTACACCAATTAGTACTTTGTAAGGGGAGACCCAAAAAAGCCCAGAATTTACTTATAAAAATCGTATATTTATTCTTACATGTTTAAACTTCAGTCACCCTCAGAGTACTCTCCATTTAATACAATACACCTATTGAGACATTTTTTCCACTGCTCAAAACAGTTTTTGAACTCGTTGATTTTGATGCCTTTTAGTGCTTCTGCCATTTTTTTTGTTTCACTTCTTCCACATTGGTGAAACATTCCCCCCTGAGGACTTTTTTCATCCAGGGAAACAAAAACAAAAAGTTGGCTAAAGTTAGACTGGGTGAATAGGAAGGGTGAGGCATGGGGGTCATGCCATTTTTTGCTCCAAAACTGCTGAACACTCAGCACACTGCGAGCAGGTGCACTCATAAATCACCCACTGTAAAATGGGTATTGAAAAAGTCTTCAAAAAATTCACTGAAGCTGAATGCAGCCTCACACAACACCACCAGCTGGTACACTGATACAGGTGGGTTCCTGGGACACTTACCGAATGTGGGAAGCCTGTACTACAAGGGGCCCACCATCCAGAAGATAATTTCCATTGTTTTGGGGTTCCCCTTTGTATACATTTCAGTCTTCATAGTCACCCTGTAAGTAGCTGCTGTTACTATCTTGTTTTCAGACAAGTATGCAGAGGGTCAGAGAGATAAAGAAACTTGCTCCAGGATTTAGAACTAATCAATTACAGAGCCAGCACTGCCCTGCTGCTAAGGTGGGGGCTAGAATTTGGAGTCTCAACCCCTCTTTTGCAACTCATCCTGGTGTGACTTCAGGCATGTGATGCCCTCTCTACTCATCTTTAAAAGGTTGGGGACACAGAAGGTTGGGAAGAGAGGAGGGATAGATGAAGGAGAAAGCAAAGAAGGAAAGGGGGACAGAGGGAAAGGGACAAGGAAGGAAGAAGATGAAGACATTTCTTCAAGTGCAATGAATTCTGGACAAGTCAGTTACTGGCTGTGGGTATGGAAACTAAGCCTGGTCACTTCCCATTCCTGGGTGTCCTCTCTGTAAAAAGAACGAAACTGGACTAAAGAGGCCATGGAGCAAGAAAATGTGTCATGTTGCATGCCAGTGACCAGTCCCTATTCACTTGACTCCATCTTTCTTTCTCCTGCCCCTGTCACCTGCCAAGCATCAGGTGGGCAGAGAGCCAGCAGCGGCACCTGCAGGTGGTGGGAAGTCCTGCAGCTGCTCAAGAGTGGAACTTCACTGAAGTGGGAGCGAGGTCTTTGGTTTTCTTTGGATCTTGAGTCTGGTAAAGAGTTTGTGTTTGTTCAACAATCCCGTGCATCAGGGAGTAGCATTCTCAGGGAGTGGTCACTCGGTCACCTGTTCTGCCCAAAGCAGTGAGGAATTTTGCACTGTTCTCTCACAGATTTCAGGATTGATCTTAATTTTAGAGGGAGTAAGCAACGGTTTCTGTTTTATTTTAAGGGCAGTGGGAAGGCATTCCTTGTCCCCTACAAAATCCTCTCTTCCCTAAGCCTGTCAAAGAAGCTTGACTTGCTCCCATTATCAATTCATTCCTTTGGACTCAGCTCTGACCTCTCTTTGAAGACCACTTTGCAAATATAACCCAAATGATGGGGGTAATCCATTCAATGTCTCCATCCTACCAAGGACAACCAGGCTGTTGGTTCTAAGTATTTACTCAATCTGGAGGAAATCACCTTGACCTTCCATGACTCCATTTTCTCAGCCCCGAAGTGGGAATAATGATTGTTGTGAAGGTGAGACAGGACCCCTACGTTAAGGGCACAAAACCTGGTACAAGGTCAACACTGGATCTGTGGGAGGTGATGATGTGGTAGGAACTGTAACAGTAGCAGAGTTGTTGTGGTCTGTACCAGAAGAGATAAGGAAAGATAAGACCACACAGCACCTAGAAGGGAAAGGAGTTCTCAGAGACAAGCTAAAAGACAAAGTCACCAACTGGACCCTTTTGCTGAGAGCTGATCCCAGTAACCATGCAGTAAACAGGGAGAATGACAATACCTGCCATGAACTTAGCATGTGCCAGGTTCCAGGCTCTTGCCTCACACATTGAATTCATCCTCTTTGAATCCTCATAAGAACTTGACAAGGTCAGTCCTGTTAACACCTTCCATTTATGATCGAGGAAACTGAGGCTCAGAGGGCTGAGGCAACCAACCTAAAGACAGCAGAGCCAGGACCCAAGCCTCTGGCTGCCCTCAAAGTCCAAGTGGTGAATTCTGCACTGGCCCCTGGGAATCTTATGGGGACTGAGCAGCCTCATTCTCTGCCCTCCTCACCCAAGAGACTGGAGGGTGGGGGGATGCACTCAGTTCTTCTCTCTTCAGGGTGTGGAGATTGTGGCCCTGCAGTGAGCAAACAAGCCCCGGGCCAGGCAGGGCCAGATCTGAAGCCCTGCTATCTGCCTCATTTCATCAGGCTGCCAGGCGGCCGAGCACAGGAAATTAAAAGCAACTCATAGATCACAAAGCTCCGCACCAAGTGATCTCAGATAGAATCCACCCCTTTCCCTCCCACTTCTCCCTTCTGTAAGAAGACGGCTCTTAGTAGTTGGCTGCGGAAGTTCTGCAGGGAGCCAGACTGCCCTGGCTGCCCCAGAGGCAAACAAGGAGGCCCTGCCCTCAGAGGGCTCAGAGTCTGGGGAGACAGGCCCTTCCAGTGAGCGGAGGAGTGTGTGTGTGCATGCGAGTGTGCATGTGTGTTCTGCAAGGAGACACAGGAAAGAGGGGCATCCTCTGTGGGGCAAACTGGGTTCAGAGGTGAAGGAAAGCCCAACTGTATGCTTTTTTGCATGGTTGAACTTTGTACCATGTGTTAGTGTTAACTATTTTCCCAAACAATACATGCTTTAAAAATGAAATAAAATAAAGATATATGGAGAGATGAGACACCTAATCCATGGAGAAGAGGAAGGTTAGAAAAAAACTCTTTCAGCTAATATCCTAGAGTCTTAAGGAGCAAAATGAATTAACAGGTAGCAAAGAAAGGAGGGGGAATTCCAGGCAGAGGACACAGCTCAAGCAGGGGCTTGGAGGTGTGGAGGTGCCAGGGGGCTGGTATAGGGAAAGGCCTAGCACTGGAAGATAAGAGACTGGATTCTCAGTCTCTCTCCTTCCTCCCCATTTTCCAGCCACACGCTGCAGCATTACTCAGTTCTAACCATAGGTCTGTTGTGAAATTAACTTCAAGGGAAGGGGTCATCTTACCCATTCCACGTTCATGTCAGCAGCTCAGCACACAGACGCCCTGCTAGTGTGGACATCTGCTATTTCTGCTTGCCCAGCATCCCTTCCTCTGAGTTTTGGCTAAAGTGTCCCCTTTACTTCCTTTAAAAAGTCTCTTATTCTAACACGTGGTCCTGAGAAGATGATCAGTGATGACACCCCTACTCCATGTTTCTTCAGCCAAGTGTGTAGGGGTGAGGCCCATGTGACCCACAATGGCCCACAGGGCTTCCTCTCTCCGAGGACAGATCTTGGTGGAGGCCCTGTCAGCACGGCCAAAGGCTGGGCTGAGTGGCCCCGTGGGGACACTCAGAAGAGGTGTCCGAGTTCCTGTTCGTTGGGCCCTGATTGTTCACCTTTAAAGCCCTTTAGTTCTGTGAGTGATCCAGAACCTGCCTGATCAAGTCCTTTAGTTGTTTTTCTGCCAGAGTCTATTTCTGTTACTAATGACCAAAGAACCCTAGTGAATGCCCCTGTTCTTTGAGGTCAAATAAAAATCGGTTTGAGGCCCTGTCCTACATACATGAAATTGATGATCCTCACCCCTCCCCACATTTCTGAGGACTTCTACTACCTCCTGCCTTAGTCACCTGCATCCACTGAATGGTTTTACTTTATGGATAATCTCACCATGGTGCGTGTTGTCTGTACCAATGCAAACAAGGAACTCAGCACCTTTTCCACATTTTTTTCTTTTCTGCCCCCACCAAGAACCACTGATACAAGGTGTGTGTGCATGTCTCTTTATTGAAAAGGTTTATCTCACTCACATACACACAAAATGTACAATAAAAAATTAGACGCTCCTGTGCTTAAAATTTCCAGTAATGCAAATATCAAGTTCTAATTTTCCTCACTGGGTCCTCTCCTCCTCTATTTCCACTCTTCCTCCAAATTCCCTCAACCCAAATTCCTTCTTTATTTTTATGTAAAAAACACCAGTTCTCACTTCATCACTTTGTCTCCTACCAACTTTGCCCTCAGGGTCTTAATTAAGACAGTTCTCCCAATGGAATTCTGAGGCCAGGTGTTAACAAAGTTCTACCCCACTACACCTGCTTAGAGAGAAAAGCTAATCCCAATCCTGTGCCCCTCCAATCATGGCTCACTGCACCCCAGTTAACTCTGCTGCTGTGTAGACAGGCCAAGATTAAAATCAACTTCAAATGCCCACCTCCCAAAACCAAGTCCCCTGGAAGAGGCAAAGACCACCCACCCACTCGCTCCTTGCCAGGCACCCCAAGCTTGGTTGGCTTTACTCATACTCTTCAACCCCCATAGGCAGCTGCTTGGTGTCTGAGAACAGACACTGCCCCAGAGCCCTCCGCACCCCTGGAGGAGGAGATGAGAGGCCCTTCTGAGCCAGTGTCAGCCTGTAGGGGAGCAAGGCTGAGCCAACACTGGGAATGTTATTGCTCCCCCAGGCTCCCATCCCCAGCAGTGGCTGTGGTGGCCTCACCCGAGCCCAGGGCATGTTTCTCACCAGCAGGTCTCAGTGGGTCACTCTGGAGTCAGCCATCCTCTGGCAGCGACTCAGGCTCCCATGACTTCCCAGAATCCTCCCTTTGTCGGGGGTCATGGCTCTCCTCTGGAAGAGAAGCTCAGGGGGAGACCCTCAGCAGGATAGGAGTCACTGAGCTTTTTCTGGAGCTTCCCCAATAGTTTTGCAAACTCTTCACTGAGGGCTCAAAGGGGAGAACTCAAATGGCCCAGACAAGCCAAGTTGAGTGCCTGGCTGCTCTTCTGTCCCCTTTGTGAGACTCAGAGAGCCTGCTGTACCCACACTTAAAGAATTCCTCATGCAAAAGAGGTTATTTTCTACATCATGGACCCCTACCCACAGCTGACCTGACCCACAGAAAGCCAGGCTGTGGGTTGGCCAAGCTCATGTGGGAGACAGCAGCCTAGCCAATAGGACTGTCCTGAATTGGATGGTGACTGACAGACTGAATAAATCACATCTTCCCTCATGCTTTACTTTATCCTTAAATACGTATTGAGACCTTATATGTGCCAGGTGCTATGTCAGTTCCAGCGGTACACATGTAGAAGAGGCCTTGTCATCCCAGATCTTTTTAACCTTAGTAGGAATTCAATATAGGACTCTATTTCTTATTAGCAACTTGGAATCTCTGCCAGGATTTTACTGTAACAAAAACACAACTCTCATTTATAAGGTGGCCATTACTTCAAATAAACCAATACATTTATTAGGATCCCTGATTTCAAGGAATAGAAACTAAAAATCTGGCTAAGGAAAAATCAGAATCCATTGGCTCATATCTTAGACCGCCAGGACTAGAGCTGTCCTCAGGAAATCAAATGATGGTATCACCTCACTCAGCCTCCCTCCTCCTTTCTCACCCCATCTCCCAGCTCTCTGTCCCTCTTCATGTGTTGGGCTCATTCTTTCTTAAAATCGAAGAGATACAGTATAGGCAGATCCAGGCTTTAGCAGCCCAGATTAGCAACACCCAAGGAAAAAGAGGATTTCTCTCTTCCAGAACCTACATATAAAATTCAAGGTAAAGACCACAATAAACCAAACATGAGTCACATGGCCACAACTGAGCCAGTCACTATAGTAGCTCCAGGGGCATGAGACACTACAATTGGTCGAGCCGTGGTCACATGACATCCCTTAGTGCCCCTAGAACAAGATGTCATGAAAAAGAAATAGTTCCCCAAGGGAGGGAATGTAGTCTTTCCATGGGAAAATAGACTAGATGCTGAACAGGATAGAGGGGAGGGAGCAGATGAGAGATGCCTGTTATACCAGAAAGTATAAAGAGAAAAGCTATTGTTACACAGAAGAAAATGTAGGGAAGGCCTTTACAAAAGGGTAGTTAGCTCTAGGATTGTTTTTAATGACCAGCTTCTTTAGAATACAGAAAACAACAATATATTTTAAAATACTTAACGGACTGGCAACTTTTATAGGATATGTACAAGTGATGAGTCAGTACAGAGCTACTGCCTAAGGTGACAGAGGACAAACAAAACATTTTTGAGGAAAGGAAGAGAATTCGCATCTACTGAACATCTACCGAACATCTACCGAGTGCTGGTTGGGCCTTGTGTCTCCACACTGCTCATGAAGCCGTATCGTCATTCCCAGAGACACGTGCTACTGTTTCCCTCCATGTACAGGAGAGGGGACTGATGCTCAAAGACATTTTTAAAAAATCTCACCAAAGGCCCAACAGTAAATAAGCAGTGGAGCTGTGATGTGAACCCAAGTTGTCTGATTCCAAAGCTTGTGCTCTTTCCACGACTCTGTTCTGCCTGCCAAAGGGAAAATATAGTCCAGATGAAAGGTGCAGGGGCAAACAATGTGTCCCTCCTCTATTTATAGACACAGAACAAAACTAGGCAGCCCAACAGGCAGAAGTGCCAAGAAGGGAAACGGTATTTCTGGGTCCTTCATGAGGACATTCTTTGCTCCCAAAATGGAGAAGGCGCTCAAAAGTAAGATTACACATTTTGGAATGTTGTGGCAGCCACGAGAATACGATCAGGAAAGGACAATGGATTCAGCCACCCAGGGGCCATCAGTGGCCTGCAAGAGGCTCCTTCCGCAGGTGTCCGGATCTGAGATTTACAGGGATGTACAGCAAGTAACTGGTTGAGAAATGGTGGCTTCTAAGGTGAATCTCCTCATCTGAGAACTTTGGCAGCAAATGTGAAGATATCTGCATATTTTTAAATGATGGGGAAGCAATGACTGAAGAGGGAGGATTAAAATATCAGATTTAAGTGAAAATGAGTGTCTTATTTACAGATAGAAAAATGTTGGAAGGAACATGCCATTAACAACAGAAATAAAAATCTAAACTAACTAGACCAGTTGAAACCTTAGGAGGCTAGGAAAACAATGAATCTGAACCACAACACAGTTCTTTGAGTGGTTGCAATCCTCTTCCAAAAGAAAAATAATAATAACCAAGCTAATGACTGGATTTGATAAACACACACAGAACCAGGGGCATGGTACACAGAGTCTGTAGTTTTCTCACTGAGATGCATTAGCACACAGGGGCCCCGAGTTGGCTCAGAAGTCCCTCCTCTCACACCCTTCTCCTCCTCTCCCTGGCACTCCCTTGTCCCCCTGGCCTTTCAGGCCCCTGTGTCTCCTTCCAGGACTCCCAGGAAAACAGTTCCATTCACTCCATGAGAAGCTGGAGGAAGTTGAGTCAGATTCTTCAGGGAGGGAGCTTTGGGCCCTTCAGCCACACAATTTTTTCTCTAAGTGATAATGTCATCTCTTCTCTTATAGCACCTCTTCTGTGAACTACTACACATGGAAATGTCTCTTTTTCCTCTGTCTTACCGAAGACATTTCCCAAAAAAAGAAGAGTGTGAAAAAGAACAGAACTGTTGAGAGATGAACACTCGGAGGCAACCCTGGGGATCGCACACTGTGTAGGCCACAGAATGGCCAAAGTGAAGGACACCTCCACCAAAGCTGTACCAGCTCCTACACTTGGAACATCACTCACAGACTGTGAAGCCATGCTATACAGCTATTAGATATCATTTTTTAAAAACCCTACTATAAAAACATGTTGTACATATAATTTTTAAGTTAATGGATTCCATTGGGCTACAAAATTCTTTTCAAACTCAAAGATGCCTTCACTGTCTTAATATACTGCTGATGAAGAAATAAATGGCTACAATCTTTCTGGTGGACAACCTGGCAATGTTCATAGTTTTTGCTCTAGCAATTTTAATTCCAGAGCATGGACTCCAGAGCCAGACTAACTCCATCATAAATCAGACCTGTGATTTAGCCTCTCTGAGTCTTGGTTTCCTCATTTCTAAGATGGGGATAATGATAATACCTCAAATTTTTTTTAAATGCTGATATAGAGGACCCCACCCTTAGAAATTCTGATTTAATTGGCCTGGGATGTCACTTGGACCTCAGGATTTTTATTTTGTTACACATACTTGGGGGTTTTTCCCCCCAGAAATTTGCTAAAATAAACATGTTTCACTGTTATAATTACAAATTAAAACTATAAATGCTATTTAAAAGGCATTTCAGTTCCTCTCAGGAGAGTAGCAGACTAAGCGGCGGTGCCCATAATGGGTTTACCAGGTTGCTGTCTCCCAGGGACAGCTCACAGAGGGAGCAAGGGAAGCTGGCGCGGGCACAGGATGAGAGGAGGCTTTAGAGTGTGAGTCACTCCTCCGGAGAGGGGGCCCGAGGTGGGGAGGGAGAGTGCGGGGAGAGGACCTTGGACTGGAGATGCTGGGGTGGGGCCGAGAGGACTCACAGCCAGCATGGCTGAGCGATTGTGTGCAGGCGGCTGTTAATTTTGGCCCTTCCTGCCTGTGGCCTTGCTCAGTGCCCACTGTGATACTGGAATTTCATTTATGTATGTCAGCATCTGGCTTTCCTTTTTCCGACATACACCCTTGACAAGGTCTGAGAAGAGGGGCTATAATAAGGAGAAAGGAAGCAAAGGAAGGTCTGTAGCTACTAAAAATGCAAGTGACAAAGAATCTAGAACTACTTGGCTTTTTCTCCCCCCATGTTTAATATTAAATGCTTGGGGTCTGATGATTGATCTTCTTTATCAATATGGCACTTATTTATTTTTTCCATTTATTCAGTAAGTCATTATCAAACTCTTATTAGGAGCTAAGCTCTGTGCCAAGTACTTTTCATCATTTAATTCTTATCTGGAGCTTTAAACAAATGACTCAGGTACTGTTATTAGTTTGCCTTCCACAGAAGACTTGAAGCTAAGGAAATTATTGGCCTAAAGTCGCCCAGCAAGTTGTTAGTCATCACCATCAACATCAGAATGGCTAATCTGTTAAGCACCTACTAGGCATCAGGCACTATACTAAGAGCTCTATACCTATTTCTTGCCCTTTACCCCACTCTACCTTCACCTCCCCCAACCCCTACAATAGCCTTATGAAACTGGTTATTATTATCCCCTATTTACAGATGAGGAAACTTAAGCACAGGGAGAGAAAGTTACATAAGGCCACACAGCTTTTAGGCAACAAAATAAGATTTATATTCAAGAGTATCAAACTCCTGGGCTCCTATTCTTAATAACTAAATTACACTACTCCCACAACTTAGTGACTGAGCTTCAGAACCCAGGCCAGGCTTGCTGCTTTTATTATGCAGTATATTAAAGATATACCAGTTAAAGATGTCCACCTGCTGTGGCCTATTCTCAGTTTCTGAGATTGCTATATTCTATAAGTAAATAGCCTGAGGAGCTAGAAACCTACGCCAACCTAATCTGTTTTTTTTTTTTTGGTCTAATTCTCTTTACAACTACTATTTCAGGCATGCGCCCATTATCATCCAAAAGTCATGGCAGAAGAGAATTATGGGAAGATGAAAGGGAAGGCAAGAAAAAGGCACCTGCTGGTTGCCACAGTGAAACGTTAAAAGGAAGCAAGGAAGAGCCGTTAGCATTCAGTTTAATGGTGTGTTTAGCCCCATTCATAACTGGCAATGTGTTTACTATTTCATATTACCTGTGTGAGAAGGAGTCACAGATCTTTCTCCATATTGAGAGCCAGTTAATGGTTCTAATTATGCATCAGCTCACACTTTCTCAACTTAAGGATGAAGCAAGTAGGGTCCCCCAGTCACCCTAGGCTGTGCTAGCAGATACCTTGCATCCGGGTCTCGTGGCATTGACTACTTGCTGCCCAGTGGTTATTGAAAACCCAGAACTGCTAGGAATATGGCCCAGAGCAACCCCCACAATGAAACAGAAATGAAATCATTTTTAAGTTCCAGGAACTCTTCATCCCAATACTTCCCATTTAAACATCACTTTACAAGTTGTTTATCCACACAACACACTGCAACATTGTCAAGCTGCATTGCCCACACACTGCAAAGGGGATACTGAGATAAAGGTGCACCAGGCAGAATGTGAATCAGTCACATCTGAAGAAGGAATGGAAACGTTCCCATCCAAAAGGAATTTGCTAAATCCTCTCTGACCTTCTTCTACTGCTCCAGTAGTCCTCAAGCCTGAAAGCCTGCCAGAATCACCAGGAAGCTCCACTGCAACCTACATCAAGAGCGTCGAGATCTTCAGGGTGCAGAACCAAGCATCTCCATCTCATGAGTGCTCCCCTGGTGACTGAGCTATGCAGTGGAGAGCGAGAGCGACGGCTCTAAACCCCCCAGTCTCTCAGCCCCTGACTTGTACACCTGGCATTTTGCTCCCTCTGCCAAACAGACCTCCTCATTAAATCAGTTTCCAGTAGGTAGGATTGCCCAATGGTAAACACAGGGAGGCACATTCCAATGGAGGCAGCATTTTTTTGTAAATAATTACTTATCAAATCATTTTGGCTTGTGATAAGTGGTGTGAAAGAAAAGGACTGAGTGATGAGATAAAGAACACTAAGATGGAATAGGGAGCAACATGGGGGGATCTCAGATACTACAGAAAACTTCATTGCAGTCAAGTGCTGGCCCTTGAGTCTTTGGCAAAGGAAAAAAAATGGAAACGGCACCAAGTGGTGTTCTGAAGCACTGCGATAGTAAAGAAGGCAGGTTACTCACAGTGCTCCCCGCTGACCCTCTCCTGCTTGATTGGTTCTGTCCGCAGGATGGAAGCAACTGAACACTCAGAGCTGCATTCATGAGCTCTGACAAGGCCCCTTTTAGGTTACCGCTAATCTGCTGCAATCAGTCTGCAATCTGTGGCACAGACCTAGCGACCCCAGCCAATCAGCCCGGGTCCCCTGGAAACGCATCCCAGCACACGGCTCCCTTCCTCTCTCATCCTTCTCCCCCTTCCCTGCTCCCACCCACACAAGTTCCTCCCTCACTTTCTCTTACCCTCCTCTATTTCCCCACGCCTCTGGGTACAGAACCTACCAAGGCCTGGAGTGGGGCTCTTCAACCCTCTGTCAACTACTCCCTGCAGGACTGGATTTCACTCCCTGCATATTGGCTGTATAGCCAGAGACAGAGACAAGAATCAATGCCCAACAAAGGTACATCTCTAGAGAAGTGGAGGTCCAGGGGCCACCAAAGGGCTACCCTAAGGACATGAGTACATTCAAAGAAAGACAGACCCAGATAATAATCACCTACATGTATATGGTGCTTCACAACTCATTTTCATAGTATTTCTCCTCTAGCAACTTTGAGAGGCGTCAGGCAGGTGGGGAAACTAGGAACTCAGTGGCACTAAGAGTCTTGCCAGGGCTGCTCAGCTGGTCAGTGGAAAAGCCAGAACTAAAACTTGGGTATTTTTAGACACATAAGGATCCAGAGCTTTCCTCCTCTGCATCAATCGGAGTACTCCAGAAAAAGAGAAGCAATAGGGCACATGTAAAGAGAGAGAGAGTTATTTGAAAGAACTGGCTCACACAACTGCGGGGCTGGTGCACCCACAATCTGCAGGGCAGGCCAGCAGGCTGGGGATTCAGGTAAGAGAGGCTGCTGCAGTCTTGAGTTAGAAATCCACAAGGCAGGCCAGCAGGATAGAAACTTGGGCAGGATTCAATGGTGCAGTCTTAAGGAAAGGTTCCTTCTTTTCTGGAAAACTTCAGGCTTTGCTCTTAAGGATTCAACTAATTGGATGAGACTCATGCACATTATGGAGGGTAATCTGCTTGCCTTAGAGCCAACTGGTTGTAAATGTTAATCACATGTACAAAACACCTTCACAGAAACATTTAGACTCATGTTTGACCAAACAACTAGGCACCATAGCCTAGTCAACTTACCACGTGAAATTAACCATTGCACCCTCCTTGGGATATTTTATTGCATCATTTCAATTAGTCCTCACAATAATCTATGAGATTATGTACAGATGAGGAAACCAAGGCTCAAAGAGATAAAGTAACTTATCAGATCTCTCACACAGCTCAGCTGACAAGGCAAGGAGACCACCTTTCATTACAGAAGACTTCTCAGGGTCCCAATTCTATGGCTGGAAGGTACCAATTTATTCCTAATGTGAGGTAACTATACAGTAATGAAACCTGTGTTGTTTGGCATAAACATAATCAGAATTTAAACACAATGCTGTAAAGTGATCTTAAAAGGCCACTGTTCAAGCAATGCTTCAGTTATTGTTTATAGATGCCTTTCCAGGCCTTATTCAAGGCATTTACAGCACGTGATAAACTCTCTGGAAGAATCCACAGAAAACCTGGAAGGGAAGCTGGTGGCTGGGTGACAAGGATGGGAAGGAGACTTTTCACCATTTATCCTATTTTGCCCTTTGAAATTTGAACTATGTGAGCACCTGGGTTACTAAACTAATACAATTAAAAACAAATAAATAATAAATAAAACAAAAAATGTAAAGGGAGCAACAGGGACCTCAGCCTCACAACTGCACAACTGCACTTTGCTCTGGCAGTCAGGCCAGCAAACCTATTCATCAACACTCAGCTCTCAGTGACTCTGGCTTCTCCCAAAAATCAGAACCACTTCCAAAGGATAAGAATTTGCCACCACTGAGGATATTCAAAGAATTTCCTTCAGCCTCTGAAAACAATTCCAAGAGGAGCTTGAAAACCCTTTTGAGCAAAGGCAGCATCACTAGAGAAAGTGTACATCACCCCCAAGGTGATGCTTTGAAGGAGAATTTATTGGGCTAAGATCAAGTTTCTTCTTCTTTTTAAAAAATCTGTCATATTACACTAAGTACCTAAAAATCTACTAGAAAGAAGAATTAGACCAGGAACTTCAAAATCAAATCCCTTCCCAGCCCAGGCAGGGAGAGTAAACATCTAAAGCTCCCCTGAAGGTGTGAGGACTACAGGGAAAGAACTGGGCCTGGACGCCCAAAGCACCCACATCCAACTGTATTTAAGACATTGTGATGGACACCCTGGCTGGTACAGCTCAGTAGGTTGGAGTGGCATCCCATACACTAAAAGGTGGTGGGTTCAATCCCTGGTCAGGGCCCATGCCTAGGCTGCAGATTCGATCCCCAGTCTGGGCACATACAGGAGGCAACCAATTTGTGTTTCTCTCTTCTTATATCGATGTTTCTCTCTCTCTTCCTCTCCCTCTCTCCCCCTTCCTGTCTCTCTCTCTCTAAGCAATGAAAAAATGTCCTCAGGTGAGGATTAAACAAATTTTTTTAAAGACTTTGTACTGGGCAGTGTTCTTGTCTCAAGCCAGATGTGACCAGAGACCACCAGTTTACCTCCACTTCCTGCTCTAGTACGGGATCATGTGAACCAGGCCTGTCCAATAATTATGATTTCATGCTCCTGGCCACAGTAATTGGTTGAGACATGGGCATACTGATGTAAGATGGTACGATCAGAATGAATATCAGACATGGAAGATGGAGACATGGAGATGCTGGCAGCCTTCTTGCCCCTGAGCAAGCCTGAGAATGAAGACTACCTGAAGACAGAGGAGCTGGGAGAGAGCCTGGGTCTACCAGCTCTGAGTCAGACTTTCCCTGGGTTCTCCTGTTATATAAGATAATTAACTCTATTTTGCTAAAGTCATCTTGAGTTGGGTTTTCTGTCATTTATCACTAAAATAGTTCTGAGGAATACATTTGCAAGTAGCAATGTGTTCCTTTGGGTTTGAGAATTGAGAGAATTCTCCATCTGCCAAAATTCCCCATAAAAATACAAATACTTTTGGGAGGGACACTGCTATAAGGAATAGAATCTAAGAATTATAAAGATGGCAGAGGCCTCAGAAATCTCCTCTTGGAAACCCCCAATGACTTTCAAGTTTTATTTCAGCAACACAGCCTTTTTCAAAGAAAATCACACAGAATCCTAATATATAAATATATCTTCTCCTGCCCATTCCACTCTGGTTGTACAAGTGCAATGAGAGTGCAATTAGGCCTTTGCACATGCTGTTTCTACTACCTAAAGCATTCTTCCTCACCCACCCTGAGCCCATTTGCTAAACAAATTATCAACCTCTGGATAATTCAGTTTAAATGTCACTTCTGTTGAGATGGCTTCTCTGACGCTGGGGTTGGATACCCTGATAATGTGCTCCCACGTTACCCACCATGGCACATGTAACACAGAGGTGCAATCACTCACATCCTGGAAGTTGGCTCTGAGGGTACAGATCGAGCCTTATGCATGCCTGTGTATGACGTAGATCGTGCCCATAAGTATGTGCTGAATGAATACATAAATAGATGAATGAATAATATCTGTGCCCCCAGGATGCAGTGGTCATTTACTCCTTCAGATCAGTGTTCATTGTTCAACCACAACTCAGAGGCCGAGTCATAGAAGGCACAATTAAGGGCAGTCTTTGCCACTTGCTCACAGACTATTTTCCCCACTAGCCTTTCTCTGTTTTCAACAACTCTACTTTAGCATTTCATTTCTTTGTGTTAAGGGATAGCAGTTACTTTGCAAAGGGCAAGAAACCTTTGGATGAGTGACATCAAATCCCGCTAAGCTCCATAAAAGCAGGAATTTTTTTCTGTTTTGTACACTGAACAGTCTCTCCACATAATAGGAGCTCCATAAACATTTGTCAAATAAATAAATGAATCAGAGTGTATTCAAGTTGCAGTGGAACTTAGAGAACAGATTGTTCAATGATTTCTAAAGGACTGTGTTCTGAGGGACTAATATTTCAAGCAAAGAAGAGTGTCATGTCCAAATAAGTGTGTAAACCACTGTATACTATTTCCCAATTTTAATGATTCTCAATATATCTTAAAAAGCAAAGACTCTAATAATCCCTGATAAAGATGCCCATTTAAGTTGATTCAGACCAGAGTTTTCTAAATTCATTTGGCCAGAGAATACTTTCTGTTTATTGGGTGGCTTTAGTGTAGCATCTACTGACGTCCCATGCAACTAACGTTCCAAGAAACACATTTTGGTACTTTGGACCAATTTCCTCATTTTTCAATGGAATCATAATGGTTTACATCTACAAAACATTTCATATTTCAAGTGCTTACTTTGTTACTGTCTCCTTTAAGCCTCACAAAACTCTGAGACATCATCAAGATAGTATCCCTATTTTGGAAATAAGGAAATAGAGGTCCAGACGAGTTAAGGGATTTGCTCAAGGTCACACAGCTAGTTAGTAGCAGAGATGACGAAAGAATCTAAGCCTAATATTAATCCAGTTATCACTAATTAACACCTTAGCAGGGGTCTATCCAATCTTTTTTTCATACCAGGAAACTTAAAAGCAGCAATTTTCTCAAAGAAAGATGAAATGGATCATTTTTGCTTGGGAAAGACAGAAATATTCAAGAACACGAGAATTCTTGTTAAGAATTTAGATTGATTTTCCTCATTGCTGACAGCTTCAAAAGATTCAGTGTGACCCAAGTAGTCTACATGCTCTTACTGTCCATCACATGCATTCTTTGAGCCCAAAGGCAGCACATTCATGGCACACCTGACTATCATGGCCCCTCCCTTGACCATGACAGACATGGCTAATTCATTATGAACCACTGAGGTCGGGCCTGGCCTGAGACATTATGAATCAAGCACTTCCAGCAGCCACTATTGACAGACCAAAGTTGGCCCCAAGCTGTCTGCCATCTGACGCTTTCTTCTAAAGTTTCCCCCTCCCTCCCTGTGGCTAATGGAGTCTAAAAGTGTACCCCTCAAAGGGTCAGATAAGATTTCCTTTTTATTTGCCTGGAGTATACACCTTTCAAAGTTCAAAGAATTAACACTTATTTTTATAATAATTGAATGATACATATATACGTAAAGAGCTTTGGAAACAAAGAATTATACTATTAAAAGCACAATTTTTGTGGTTATTGCTCTTTTGATTCATCAGTCTAGAGCCAACATGCTTTATCTTCCTACTTTCTACTTCTAATTTAGGTCTGTTAGTTCTAACGAGTGGATGTTCCATCCAAAGTGCCCCCAGATAATTCTTTAAAATCAAAACTAAATTGAGTTTCATCTTAAATAGGCCCTTGATTAGTGTAGTCTTAGGTACTAAAACATTTATGTGTTTTACTTAAAGGGTAGGTAGACACAAGTAAAGGAGCAAATAATATTCCACTTAGTTTCAACTGTAATTGGATTTAGTGCCCCCTTTATTTTTTTATTTTATTTTAATTGTTGTTGAAGTACAATTTTCTTTTACTCCCATCCCAACCCACCCACCCAACCCTCCCCTACTCCCTCCCATTTCTACCCACCTCTAGTTTTTTATCCATGTGTCTTTTATACTTGTTCTTGTAAACCCTTCCCCTTTTCCCTTGAAATTCCCTCCCCTCGCCCCTCTGAACACTCTCAGCCTGTTCTCTAGTTCAATGTCTTAGGTTATATTTTGCTTGTTTCTTTGTTTTGTTGTTTAGGTTCCTGTTAAAGGTGAGATCATATGATATTTGTCTTTCATTGCCTGGCTTATTGTGCTTAGCATAATGCTTTCCAGTTGCACCCAGGCTGTCACAAAGGGCAGGAGCTCCTTCTTTCTTTCTGCTGCATAGAATTCCATTGTGTAAATGTGCCATAGTTTTTTTATCCATTCATTTACTGATGGGCACCTAGGTTGCTTCCAGCACTTGGCTATTGTAAATTGTGCTGCTATGAACATTGGGCTGCACAGGTTCTTTTGGATTGGTGTTTCAGGGTTCTTAGGCTATAAACCTAGCAGTGGAATTGCTGGATCAAAAGGAAGATCCAGTCCTGGCTGGCATAGCTCAGTGGATTGAGCTTGGGCTGCAAACCAAAGTGTCGCAGGTTCAATTCCCAGTCAGGGTACATGCCTGGGTTGCAGGCCATGACCCCCAGCAACCCCACATTGATGTGTGTGTGTGTCTCTCTCTCTCTCTCTTTCCCCCTCCCTTCCATCTCTAAAAATAAATAAAATCTTTAAAAAAGGGAAGATCCATTTTCAGTTTTCTGAGAAAATTCCATACAGTTTTCCATAGTGGTTGTACTAGCCTGCAACCCCACCAACAGTTAGTGCCCCCTTTAGACCCAGGCAAGAAGGACCCTGCCAGGTCTCTGCACTTGAGAGAGGCATGTCTGCTTCCTTCTCTGAGTACACACCTCCCCGTGGAGTGAGGACTGCCAGGAGCCCAAGAAACATGTCTACTCAGAGCCTGCACCCATCTCTTTTACACCGAATACCAAGCACTCTAGAATTTCCTGCTTCAACGGTCTTAGGTCACTCCTGGGACCACACAGCCTTCTTCCCCAGGGTCCACACTTCTGAGGGTTTGGATGAGGTTGCATGTGGGGATGGTGTGTACTCACCTGCAAGGCCCCTTGTGGTGCAGAAGAGCATTATGGAAGTATACTTACTAAGGTAGGAAGATAAAAAATATTTTATTTAACTATTTCCTGACTTTGTGTCCAGATTCTAAACGTTTCTACATATGTAAGTGGCCCTCTACTTATAGGTACTCTCACCCTGGGCTCTGCAAATCTTAGATGTGGACCTGTTTGGACTTTTTTTTAGAACATTTAGTACTCAAAATATCCCTACCTGATTCTTTTTATGGGATCTGTCATTCAAAACTAATCTGATATATAATTCTAACTCTAAAGGAAATGTGTGATGATGGTTCTGTCTCAACATTGCATACAAATAGGCATTTATTTATTTACTGAACACCCAGAAAATTCTTAAACATGAGAGATTTTAAATTTATCAGATGGTTTAACTTTTTCTCAGTCAAATGACATAATATCAATAGAAATGTTTGTGAAGTACAGAGTATTATTCAAATAAAAAAAAAGATCTTACAGAAAGGACAGGTAGATTTGGTATGATTTCCCTAATCACTCTATGTCTAAGGCTGTTAGAGATTTCATTTGTGATTCTAATCACAAATGAATGATTTTTCAAATACCTGGTTTTTCCATGTTCTTTTCATAAATGTGCCTATTTTCAGTCCCTATCATTGAAGACACAACTTAATGTAAATGATTTTAATTTCATGTCCCTCAGGAGGGTGTGCAGAAAAGCCACGGACAATACTAGCAAATGCATGGCTTTGTGCAGTTCTACTTTTCCAGATCATCTGCAAACATACGGGCAGGCAGTCAACTTTCCCTGGAGCCTGGAGCCACGTCAAGGCTAAGGAGAGCGCATCACGGCCAAGCAAATCAATCAATACCAACTGAGAGCCCATGTGAGCTACCAGGAGACAGACTTATGGATTAGGAAAGCACAGAAAGAAAGGAAAGAACTTCGCTAAGTTAACTGGGAATTGCTTCCCAGTTAAACAGGCAGTAAGACATAGAAATAATAGAAACCTAGAGAAGACACAAGTTTTATTCCAGTTCCTGCCCTCTTCTAGCACTAAATGCAGACATTCACAAGCAGGCCATGAACCTGAGAAACTGCTATTCTCAGAACCAATTGATGTCTATTTATCTCTTAGGGCTCTTGGTTAGCAAAGTTTTACTCATTCTATATATTTTTATTGAGCACCTACTATGTTCCAGGTTCTGTTCTGAGCACTGTGAATACTGGTGAATAAGATAAATACAGTCCCTCTTTTCATGGAATTTACATTTAATAAACTTTTCTTTTACTCTTTAAAGAGGGGCCTCTTTGAGATGCCTTTCCTAAACCTTTACTTCTCCACTCCTAACTACCCTTTCTCCAAAATTTAGACAGATACCAAACAATAAACTGAGAATGAAAACAAAATGAAGTTTACATTGTAAGTGCTACCAAGAAAATAAACCAGATGATGTAATAGAGTATGACTGGAGTACCCTCTCCAGCCTAGGTACTCACAGAAGGCATCCCAGAGGATGTAACATTTGAACCAACACTTGGATAAAAGGAGAAGCCAGGCAGCCCTGGTGGTGGGGCCTTTTCAGAATGGCTGCAACCTGGCTGCTTCCACTGTGCCTATTCAGCCAGTGGGTAAAATCCTGCCCTAGAAACACTGCAAGAATCATTGCACCCACGGCTACCCTCTGTCCTGGCTCTGCTGTCACAGGTGGTTCCTGCCAGCCTGCACCCTTGGGAGTCTTCTGGACGAGAGGATGCACCCCTCATACCTTCAGATATTCGCTACTGTCTGGAAGTGGGAGTGGTGGTCAGTGTTCTCTCCTCCTAAAACATTCTTCATTTAATTGCATCTTCTTGAATTTCTGTTCTTCCTCTCACATAGACTGGAGGTAAGTCATTAGACCGGAGGGATCATTTTTGCTGGCTCTCAGTAACTCTTCATGACTGTGTGTAGTGTCTACCACCTTTTTTTTCCAGAGGCACAGATACTGATCACTCACAGTCCTCAATGCTGGGGACTTAATTAAGCCTCTGAATATACAATGAAAGTCAATTTAACATTCTGGTGCATCAGTTCATGAACTTAAAAGCACTCCATTTTATTTAGTCCATCCTATCCAAGAAGTAGCAGTATCTCCTTTCTTCTCTAGAAGTGACTTCCCATAAAGACAAGTTGGTCAACACCTTTGGGCAAGAAGAGTGATTCAGGCCGTCCTTGGATGTCTGGCTGGCTGTTTCAGCAGGAAGAAAAATGCTGCCTTCCATTAGTGATGGCTGCTTGGGTTTGGGAGAAAGAGCCGAGGCACAAGAGCCATATACTTGCTGTCCCTAGACTACAGTCTAATAGCTGTAAAGACTTCCTCAAATAGAAAGAGTCTCAGTGAATGTGCACCTCTTGCTGGACCATAATGAGCTTCCTTCCAGACCAGTGTGAGAATGTGAACCCATCCTTCACTGTATATCTTTCTGCATCATTCACATTAATGAGATTTGCTTAAATTGGACAAATATAAATGTGCGTATCTTTTTAGCATTTCTCCAGGGGAAATATGTTTGGGGGCATTTTATCTACAGAATTGGATAGGATACAATTCTGGGCCTTGCCAGATATTTACTTAGGGAAAATTGAAACTGATTCTGTGCTATATAAACTTTTCAATGAGCTTGACATTCCTTCACAACCAGAGAGGTCACCACTGCCTGCTGTCTGGTGAATGTGTACCATTGCATTGGACCTGAGGCCATGTGGCCTTGGCAGTATCCAACCAATCACAGCTTGGCATCAACCTGGCCACCTGCCAAGCACAGACACCCAGTGATAGTTGTTCATGCCAGTGATCCAAAATCAGGACTTAGCTCTAGTCCTTGTGAATGTAATACTTAATTAGCCACATAATAAGCCAGGCAAATCAATTTTAAAAGTTGACTCACCCATAGTTAATGACCAACAATAAAATAATACAATATAACCCACTGTATAAATGTCTATAAGTAGGACAGAACTTGACAGGGACAGAACATTAGAATCAAATTATGCAAATAGAAAAAAAGTGGCTTTCTTTGGAAGCACTCAGCTTGCCTTATGCCTGACTTTTGTTCAGGTCTTGCTAGCATTAGAGAAGCCCCTGAACCCCAGGGCAAGAAAGAAAGGCATGTGCTTATTCATTGGGTTATTTCCTACCTGAGAGCAAAGTAGAAGTCATGGTTTGATCAATGCTCTCTTTTTAAGACAGGATGATGTTGAAAAATCCAAAGTAATTATCCTTAGGATCTTCAGCTATCAGAAGAGGAAGTCTCTGTAAGATCTTGAGGCCAGCCCTTAGGTAAAATCCAGACAGGTGGAGTGACTTCTCCAAGATCACACAGCTAGCTGAGGGTAGAGCAGGACCAGCATTCTGGGTCCAGACTCCTGGTCAAGTGCTCCTTCCTGGACCCCATTCACACTCTCTTGATGGAAGACCAAGAGTTAGGGGCTGCTGGTCTCATATCCCTGCTATGGCTTTCTGAAAGGACTTGTACTTCTGGGGAAGTGCTCGGCCCGTTTCCAGGAGGTCCAGGAGAGAGATGCCCGAGACAGCATCAGTGAGCCACACAGCAAAGGAGGGTGAGCACACTTCCCAAAACCTCCTCACCTGCAGACTTCAATCCTCCGCTACATAGGTGGCAAACACAAGGCCCGTGGGCCAAATCCAGCCCTCCACCTTGTTTTATACGGCCTGGCACCTTGTTTCTACCTGGCGGTGGCACCAAGCTCTTGCTTAATTATTAAGGAGTACATTTACACAGTCCTAAAATTATATTTGGCCCTTTGAAGGCAACCATGAGGCTGATGTGGCCCCCGGTGAAAATGAGTTTGACACCCTTGCTTTACTATTTCAGATGTATTTACTGCTTTGTAAACATTTCCTTTCCCAAATAGAAATAGAAACAGCTTCTCTACAGCTTATTCAAGGAAGCAGCCCTCGAATTAATCAAATGGGGAAAAATCGATAAAGGTAACTATCACAAATAAGCTCACAAAAATAAACAACTTATTTACTGAATTGTTCACTTTGCTACGAGATGCTTTGACTTCAAAGAAGTGGAATGTCAGTGAGCTACAGGCTGCACAAATGGGCATGAGCTAGAAAGGAGTAGGCATGAAGCTCTCTAAAAATGTCAGTGCCCCATGCAGGGCACAGGGACAGGCCCACTCCAAGAGGGAGTTTAAATTGATGTAACTTTTCAGGAAAGTAATTTGGAAGTATGTGTAAAGAGACTTAAAAATGATGTTCATACTCTTTTATGCAGAAATTCCACTTCTAGGGAATTTATCTCTAGGAGATAATCAGAGAGATGCTGGGATTGTAGAGAAGAACGTTCAATAGTTCTATAATACAAGGGAACGAGGGGAAAATGGAAACCACATGGAAATGTAACAACAGGAAGGTAGTGGATATTCCTGGGGGCTTCCTGCTAGTCATATCCTAATGCCCTTCCTGTTTCGGGGAAGGCCCCCGCCCCCCGCCCCGCCCCGGGTGAGTCTTGGCTGGAGTCAGGGCCCCACTTCTCACTGTCTGTCACCTTGTAAGGAGGGTGGGAAACATTAGCAGGTTTGGCCAGCAGGATGCTTCTTCTCAGAACACTGAAACCTAAGTAAATGCAAAAATGTTAGACAGAGTGTCTCTGTGGTCAAATGCAAATAGGGTTCCCACTGCTCTATCTTAACACCTGCCCTTTTTCTTAGTCCATTTTCCCAGATGCAATGACTGCCTAATATTATTCCAATAAATTCCTCTTCCACTGAATTCAGCCCGAGTTGGGGGAAAAATTTCTGACACAGAGAATAATTAAATATATTATGAAACATCTACTCAGTATGTTATTTATCTATCAAAATGATGTTTCAACACTTATTTAAAGGCATGGAGAAGGCAGCATTAAAGGATAAATAGAGGTTTTGATCACAGTTCTATATAAATCTATGTAAATCTATCTATATCTATCTAAATCTATCTATTAAATCTATCTATATAAATGTTATCATACCTATACATCTACCCATACATCCGTCTGTCTGCATGTGTATAAAGAAAAATACACTGAAAGAAACACAGGTAAGTGTTAATAGCTCTTTTCTTCTGAGAAGGGTTACAGATGATACAGGAAGTTTCCTCCACCACTCAAGCCATTTTATTTTGAGAACTGGCTTACCTGTCACCTCCCCCTGAAAGCCTTCCCCAGCCTACATTAAGCCCCTCCTTTGTGCTTTGAGAGCAACTAATACATCCTTGTATCACACTGAATTATAACTGCCTCTTTAACTTACCTGTCTCCATGACCATTTTTTATTGCCCACTTTCTATCCCTTATGTTCCTAAACTACCTATTTTCAGTAAAATTCAATAAAATTTGTAGAATTCAATAAAATTTATACATGCAAGAATTATTGTTGCAATAAGAAAAATGGTGTTATTAAAAAGGGCTAGGAACAGAAGATATTGTTCTTTTTACGGAAAAAGAGACAAAAACCTGTTACTTCACGAGCAAATTCAATGTGGCTGTGAATTGACTATTTTGGACCCAATGAAATGGAAAGATGTTGTGTTGTCCAGTATATTCAATTGGTGTAGACAGATACACAATGACTTTTTTCTTGGTCTAAATCACTGCTGTAACTGCCTCCCCTCTCCATTTTTACTTTGGTCCCAGAGATAGTGCCTGTTCATCCCGCGGCCTCTGTCCTCCAAGTATATCTTCTGAGATTACCATCAGCTAAATATTACATTGTCTTTGGACGATATTCCTACATTGTAACTCCCCACATTTTCAGTGCTTTTTTCTAGTTCCAGACAAGCTGCAGACAGTTAATTCACCTTTGCCTTTGCCTTGCCCAAGGAAATTGAAAATAAACTTTAATTTCCTAGTTGAGGGTTATGAGTGCTTTGTATGGTTCAGAGAAAAAGCATTATTGTTTGATGGAATTAGAGGATATTAGGAGAGTTTCTGAAGTTAGTGAAGTTATGCAGTAATTGATCACTTGTCAACATATTTGGAGTTCATTCCAATGAGCAGAGGCTCTGTCAACACCTGCGGTCTGTTCGATGCCTGGCCTCAGTTTCACCCCAGTAACTGTATTTATAGACTTCAGATCTGAATTTTGTCCATCAGAAGCTTTCAACTGGCCTTTGAGATGCTGTTTAGTCATTCTCACAGTTAGTTAGTTACCAATCTGACTATACAAAATGAAAGAAAACTTTCTTTGGGCAAACGAACAATTCCTGGAAGGATCATAAACAAGGGTGCTTTCAGAACTTCAGAAGCCCAAGTCTGTGTTTCTGGAAGCAGAGGAAGAACAGATAAGACGAGTGGTAAGTGTGATGGTGTGTAGGGATTTAATGGAACTTTGGGTCTTTGGAACTGTTCAGTGAAGTCGTAGAATGAGCGTAAGTGTGACATGGAACCGACTAAAAAAGGCAGAACAACTCAACTCTAAGGGGGGAAAACAAAGACATGAACTTTTGACAGCTTAGTATTTTCTGTTTGTTTTGTTTTAGCTTTAATTCCTTCCTTGGAGGGCTATTTTAATTGTAAAAATACATAAAGCTAGCAATAAAATAGTCAACAAGTATTTAATATGTACCTGCAAGATGGTAAGAAGAGGGCTCCATACACTGGAGAACATGAATGAAATAATCCCCTACATGCACACAAATATGTGTATTTCATCTCTTTTTTTTTTTACCTAGTTGCAATTGTGACATGCGTATAAGTGTCTTCTTTTTACTCAACATTATTATGTGACACATTTTTTCATGTTTCTACATGGTCTTCATGGTCAACAATGTAATTGTCACAAGTGACCATTTCTCTTCTATAGGACAATTGCTGCTATAAGAAATAAGACCAAGGAGAACATATTGTGGCATATGGCATTCTTTTCTTCCATGGTAATTGTTTCCTGGGGAAAAAAACCCTGGAATGAGATTCTTGAGTCCCTGATGAAGACTAGCATAGCAGACGTGTACCACCATGCTGTATTTCTATGGCACTGCATGCTTCACTGTATCTGTTACAGCACTGTTCCTGGCTGAGGCCAGACAGTGCTTCAGAATCCTTCCCAACACAATATTCCAAGCACCCTCTATCATTCAGTCTCAGCTGCCATCCCTGGTAAACACATTTATGATTTTGATATGTACTGCCATACCAAAATGTTACCTTGGAAATATGTCAGTGGAAATGCCTCTTTCATTTACTTGTTCTTCCCAGGAAATCAGCATATTTTCACCCAATCTTCCCTGTGGCTTCATTGGTCACTTTTGCTTATCTAAACATTCAATAGCCCCCTCCATACCCATGGTGTTCCATCAGAGCTCACTGTACCATGATGCAAACTGCCTTTCTGGATGCAGTGAATTTCACTAGGGCTGAAATAAAAATACTAGATTTCTCTTCGCTAAATTCCCAGGTTTCCTGACAGTTCAATGGCCACCAGCAATAGCAAAGAAACCTCCTAAAGCCATAAGAAGGAGGTCCTGACACATTTCTTAAGTTAGAGAAAATATACTTAAAACAAGTGGCTACCAAAGGTCAGTATCCTGGCCCTCCAGCCAGGCACAGACAGCTGACTTTCATGTGGGAAGAGGTGTAGCTGGCTCTTGCTGACACATCTCCAGCAACGTCAGGGCCTGGCCTATGTCTTTAACCGCTTCCTCTCCAGCCAAACCTAAAGTCTCCAGCACCCTAAAGAAATCTTCTGAAGGTACTGCCTTCTGCTCCAAAATTTCTCCAAGCTCTGCTTCTTTTTACTCAAGACTTATTGCTCTATTTTTTTTTCATTTCCATGGTGTGGGGTACATCTGCTCCTTTGCTTTATCTGACCTCCCTCTCCTGTTGTTCACTGGATAACAGCCTCCCCATGCACACATCCACATTCATGATGTCGCTGCTCCCTCACTTTGCTTTCAGTGTGAGTCTGATGGCACTGTCAGGAACAGTGCTGTAACAGATATAGTGCAGCATCTAGTTCCCTGCCCACTGCTCTGAAAGAACTAGCATATGGCTCATCCTCATTCCCCTGGCTAGAGAGACTGGTTCAAAGACTGGACAAAAACCCAAGATAGTAATCAGTCTTTTTCAGAGCTCTAAATCTTCTGAAATATGTTGGGGAGATTGTTTTTCTCCCAAGGTTGCTAGGTTTGGTAACTATGAGCTTGGAGGTGGCTGCGCCCTCTGCCACATGGTGGAAGCTCAGCCACAGAAGAAGGGGAGGTCTACCTACAAAGATGGGGACAAGGGCTGAGCCCTGTTGACAAATTTGAGGCTCTGCAGCTAGTCTGGCCAAAGGAAGGGGAGAGATTCTAAGGAAGCCCTTTATCCCAAAGCACCCAGAGCCTGTCCTTGTCCTGCCACCAAAAGTGGGAGGTTGGTATGACCACTCTGAGAAAAAACTTGATCACCGATACAGAGTTGCTGACCAGGATGTGTGAGAGGGGCATGGTCTGAGGTAAAGCCAGCTGGTCTACCCACTGCTGGCTTCTTAACAGGGACTGAATGGAGTGGGTTGGCCCCAATGTGGTCTCTCACAAACATATAGGAGGACACTTGCTGGGAGTTCACAAAATCTGGTCATCCACATATTTTATCAGTATCCCCAAACACCCCTAAATTCTTGCCAATAACCTTCTTCCCCTACGAAGGCAGTTCCTTTGGGAGGCAAGAGTCAAATACTTCCTTTTGACAGAGAAGCAGAGTAATTGGTAAGCAGATTTAACTAATCAGCCACATGGTGATGCTCACCGTCTCCTGATCGTTTCTTGCTCAGCCCTTCTACATACACAATCCCCGCATCCCAGTGCCCCTTTCTGTCACTGATTGTGGAGACATCCGAAATTTTCCATTGTGCCACCTGTCATCCCAAATCTACGCATGGATGGGGCTGGCTGCAGGGGTGATTTATGGATAAGAATGGTGGGTTGAGAGGCTCCACTTTGGTATATGACTTGTGGATATGATTCAACTGCTAATCAAGTGTATATGGAAGCTTCATGGAGATTTGTTTTTTCCTCTTGTCATTAATCCCTCAGAAAGCCCAGTTTTATGAGGTAATTTTGGTGTAATGAAATTACATGAAAGGATTTTTGGATCATATTATTTATTTATATACAACTCCCATGACAATTACTAACTGATCCAAAAGTTCAGAAGTGATGGCAGGTAATTATATAGGGTCCAGCAACAAATGATGCTCTTTTTTTATTACAAAATCTCTTATTACAAAATCATAAGCATGTGATTCTATAACATAACATTACCACACTCAAGCATACCATATGACATTTTAGGTGAAATGTTCAAATTAAAACTATAAATTATTACACCCATATTATTACCCTACCAACCACACTCAAGCAGGCCTGCCTTCTGATGGACCCTATATTTCATGGCTATACCACAGGTGTGTGTGTTAGCTACTTAGGGAAACATTTTAATGATAAAATCTCAGAGGAGCTGTGCCCCCTAGACTCAGGACACAGAGGGATGGAGTAGATAACTCTAAGTGCCCCCCCCCACTTCCATGAAGCCTTCTCTGAGCTCCTTTACCTTTTGTGTTTCTTATTAGCTTCAGATAACTGCCTGCTTCTCATTAATAAACTTTTATTGAGCAGCCCCAAAGTGCCACTCTCTGCTAGCTGTTGTGGGGAATCTTTCCCCTCTTGGAATGACATACTTCCGTCTCTCTATCTGTCCCTGACCACAACTCTACGTAGTGGTGAGAGGCCAATCCAATCAATCATCCCCTGACATTTTACCCAGAGCCCTGTGATACCTGCTGGTGACACTGGCCCGTCCCAGCTGGATGGTTGAGGCAAGCCTGCTGTCCTTGCCATAAGGGGCAAGGTTCTCGCATATCTTAAAGAGCCTTTTTTCAACCCTCACACTTGATTAGTAGTTTATCTAGGAAACCAATTCTAGAATAGGTGCTGTCTTCCCTTTACAATAGAAAGGCACCATTTCACTGACTTCCAGCCTCCAATAATCACAGCCAGTAAGAAGGTGTATGCCATTCTGCTTTCTCCCCTTTATCTGTGGCCTGTTTCTTCTCCCTGGGAGCTTTGAGATCCCCATCTCTGCCTTCTGGGATTAAACCATGATGTGCTTTGTGAGGGTCCTTTTACTGTCATTGTATTGAGCACATTGGAGGACACTTAGCATCTAGAAATTCAGGTCCTTCAGTTTTAGGAAAATTATTTCTTAGATACTATCTTCTCCTTTAATTTCTTTATCCCCTCTTTCTAGAATTCCTATTAAGTGAAGGCGGAACCTCCCAGGTAGAGCCTCTATTTTCTCGCTGTCTTCTTTCCTCTCTTCCACCTATTCTCAGGGAGATTTCCTCTACTTCCTCATGCAGCCTTTCAGTGTAACTTTTATGCCTGTTGCCATGCTTTGAACTGTTAAAAAGCTGAGTACTTTTTTCACAACATCATATTCTTGTCTCATAGATATAATTTCTTAGCTCTCTGAAGAGAACACTAATACATATTTTTAAACCTTTCTTTTTATCACTGTTTTATTTGTCCTGTTAATTCATTTTGGAATCTGTTTTTCAAGCTAGAAGTTATCCTCAGTATCCCGCTACACTGAGAGGAGGCTGCTATGGCCTGGATGGTTTGGTCCCACCAAACTGACATGTTGAAACCCCAGTGCACAATAGGATGGTATCAGAAGGTGGGGCTTCCGACAAGTCATTAGGTCATGAGGATGGTGAAGAGGATGGATGCTATTATAAAAGACACCTATAGAGCCACCTGGCTTGTGTGAGGCCACAACTAAAAGGTGTCCCAGGAGACAGCCCCATCCAACCATGCCAGCACCTTGACCTTGGACTCTCCAGCCTCCAGAACTGTGAGAAATAAATTTCTGTTGTTTATAAGCTACCCAGTGTGTGGTACTGTGTTACAGAAGTCCAAATGGACTAAGACTGGGACTTTGGCTGTTCCTTCACTTATAAGGGAAGCACTGACCAGGAAGGACCCAGGAGCTGTGGCATTCTTTTGTGTTGGTCCATTTCCCCTGGGAACAACCACCCAACCTACCTGTGGAGGGGTGAGGCTGAGGGCTTCATTCTGGGAGCTGAGTGGTGCACGGAAGCTGGGACCTCCACATTCAACATAGAACCTTTCACTTAATCCCTGTTTTTAATAAGGTGAGTCACCCCTATACTCAGCTGTGGCCCAAACCTCTCAGTTTCCCCTCTATACAGGAGACACATCCTATCTGAAGCTGGGATGGGAAAGAGAGCTGCCCAGCTGCCCAGCTGGGAGAGGGGCCACAAGGGTCTAACTGCTCCTTAATCAGACTTTGAACCTGTCATCCTGTGCTCAGGTCATCCACACCAGAAGAACCCGGTGCCTCCAGTTCCTGACCCTCTGGATGTTCTGTGGGGTGAGTCAACTTTCGACTTCATTCCATCATTCTTGGTATCCATCATTCTTGGCGAGGCCACAGAAAACTTCACCTCATTTCTTCTTGCTTGGGTTTCCTGCTTTTATGTGCTTAGGCAGAAGCTGCATCTGAAATCCAGTTACCATTACTCATCTGACTATTGTTTGAAAAGGCACATAGGTTCTGAACCCTATTATGTCTCATCTTTGTCTCTTCCAGCCCCAGGTCTGCTGGAATGCACTACATTACCCTTGCGGGATGACTTCCTATTAATATTTACCAGATGCCATTCCCTGTCTAATCCTCTTACCCTCCAGTGCGTTTTAGCCACTCACTGCAGCATAAAAAAACACCACAGTAACTATGTACTTAAGAGCCTGTGTTCTTGGCCCTTGATTCTGAACAGGGAAAGGAAACCAAATAATGATCAACTCATAAAATGAAATGCTCAAATTAGATTTCATTCTTCCTGAGGCCCAGCCCCCAAGATTATGGTGACTGATACAAAAAATGGAGTGAAGCACAGAGATTTTAGGCTCTGAGGGGAGCTCGGGTTCAGCCACCAGTCACATGGTCAAAACCCAGGGAGGGGGTCCACTAGCAGCATTTCTGCACTTAGCTAGAGCCACATGGGGGTGTTTGGAAAGCATTAAAGTGGTTCTCTCATCCAATTCTATATGAAAACCCCAGGAGGAAAGGCCTGATGATGTGGAGTTTTAGCCTATACTTGCTTCTAGAAATAGTGGGTACATTCCTACGGTGCTGAACATGATGTTGATACCTACCTGAACTCAAGGAACAGGGTTACCATGTCTAGAAGGGGCAGGGAGCATGGTAGGAAGGGCTTGAGAGGCAGCTTCCGGGGAGCTGGAGGGTTCTGCTTTTTGATCTGGGTGCTGGTTGCTCAGGGATATCTGTTTGTGCAAATCCAGCAAGCTGTGCACTTACAATATATACGCTCACCTATAATGTATATTATTATTCAATAAATTACTAAAAACACGTCAATGACTTTTACCTACTTTGAGGATCTGATAAAGAATGTGGACCCTTTTCCCAGGAAAACTTGCAAACACCTCACATTTCCATCTAATCTTGGGAATTTTGTTAACTACCTGAAGTCATGGACAGGCAAGAGCACCAAGTTGAGACTGCTTGCCTTTCAAAGTTCTCTGCTCCCTCCCTCATTTCACCCGTGTCTACTCTGCTGCCAAGTTCCAGCCATCGCTCCTGCAGACAGGCTTCTTGCTCTCCGGTTCCACACTGCCAGCTGGCCCCCCTCTGACCTTCACTGTCCCTAATCCATCCCACTGATTTCATCATGAAACGTTTCTACTCAAAAACCTATACTACCTTCTCTTGACTAATTGCAACAAACAGATGAGATTTGCAGAACCTCTATCAACTGCCTCTTTCTTACCTACCCCATCCCATCTCATACTCTTTTCCACCGTAACCTGAAATCTCAGTGACCTTCATAGTATGTCGATTCACTCTTGCTTTTGAACATTTACCTTTTCTCAGCCAGCCATCTCCCTCCTTTTGTTAAGCTCATGAAATACAACCACAAGCCTGACTTCCCTAAGAACTCTTTCTTGACTATACCAAAAAAGATGTCTCCCTCCTTTGAATTCTATGGCACTTTTCTCTCTACCCCTGATTTTATTGTATGTCCCCGTATTATTCATTCATTCATTTGTTCGCTATAGAGAATATCTGTTATACTTTTTTAAACTTCATTGGTTTTCTATTGCCGTTGTAATTATCACAAATTTAGAGGCTTGAAACAACACATCTATCATCCTACAGTATCTTAGGTCAGAAGTGCAGAAAGAGTCCTACTGGGCTACATCAAGTTTTCGGCAGGGATGCAGTCCTTCCTGGAAGGTCTAAGGCAGAATCTACGTCCTTGCCTTTTCCAGCCTGCAGAGGATGCCTATGTTCCTCGGCTCATGGTCCCCTTGCTCCATCTTTAAGTCAGCAACAGTGGAAGGAGTCGTTCTCACGTCACATCTCTCTGATATCATATTCTGCCTCTGTCTCCCCCTTTGAAATACCCTTGTGATTACATTGGGCCTGTCCAGATAAGCCGGGATAATTTTCTTATTTTAAGGTCAGCTGATTAGCAGCCTTAATTCCATATACCAACCTCAATTCCTCTTTGCCATGTAAGGTAACATACTCACAGCTTCCAGGACTATAAGAGGGACATTTTGGGGGAGCCATTATTTTGCTCTAACACAAATTCAATGGCACTTTCTTCACTGTATCAGATTCTATCATGTGGCCCTGTATAATGTATTTATTTACCCATTCATTCATTTTATAGGGGACATATAATGTTTTGTGGTCCATCATCTATTACCCCACTTGCAATATGGTACCCCACACTTCCCCTTGGGAATCACTACCTATCTCACTCTTGGTCCATGTGCTCCAGAGCGGAAACCTACACCCCGACTCCACCCCTGACCACAGTGGGACATGTGCCCAATCAGAATCAGTGAGACATTTGGTGGGACTTCTGGGAAAGATGAACGTGTTCTTTGCCACTGGGCTTGAACTGGAAAGATGAGAATCTGGAGGTGCCAAGGGATACCATGGAGAGCCTGGAAATGAAGCCAACAGTAGGAAAGGTAGAGCTGAGAGACGAAAATGAACTGAGTATCAATGCTATCATTTGAGTCCCCGGATTAAGCCAAACCTCTGGGCTTTTTGGGTATGAAGTCTATACTTTTTTTATTAAAACAGGTTAGATTGGGTTTTTCTGTCATTTACAACACTTTTTTATTCAGTAAGATCACATACTACAAACCAACTTTGTGTTATGCATTAGTAATTACAATCTAATATTGCTTTCGTGATGGAGATTAGGAAAGTATTCAGCACAGACAGGTGTTTAAAGTTCGGGAAGAGTGAAGCAACCATGCTGACATGGCAGGGTGACTAGCAGTTTGCCAGCCTGAAGTGGAGCTGAAGTGAGGAGAAACAGCGTCTCAGACAGAAGGAGGAGTAGGTGCAAAGGCTAGCAGGGAAGAGGCTCTCTACTTGTTCTCCAAGTGTAAGTCTTGCCTCCACAACGAGAACATAAGTTCCCCAGCACATTATCTTGATTTAGGGTGGCATTATAATTATTAGAACAACTAGAATAAGAATAATATCAATAAATGCTAACACTTTTTAACCTTTATATGTTAGCAACTACCCTAAGTATTTTGCATATATTGTTTAATCCTCAAAACAACCCTTAATATTTTTGCCATTTTGCACAAGGATACCGAGGCAAAGAAAAGATACGCTACTTGCCGAGTGTGGCAGACACTTCTGGCTGACTCCCCACCAGTTATTCCCCTGACTCTTCCTTATTAGCAGAACCTCAGTTTTGTTCAGGGGATCAAGTCTAGATATTTTATACCACATATCACTCTTGTACATTCATAGAAATATATGTATATATGAAGTAAACGAGTCAAGATATTTCCAGATATGCTTTATGTGGAGGGTCTAACTCTCCTGAATCCCTTTTCCACTGAGTCATCAATATTCAAGTTTTTCTGTGTATGATTATTCTCTGTGCCATCAAGAGCTTCAGTGATGCAGTGCGGGTCCCTTCCCCTCTGTACCCCCTGAGGGTGGTTGCCAAAATGCCATCACCACTCTGCAAGGTTCACGCATGAGCATAGGCATGGCTTAGCAACAGCAATTACATGACATACCCATTGTCTAAATGTTAAAAATAGAAAATGTATGTGTGTGTGCATACATGTACATCCTAAGTTAAAAAACAAAAAGATGGTAATTTTTTCCTACTGTCAAAACTCTTTTAGTTTGGTTTCTGTTGCTTACAGCCCAAAACTTCCTTTCTGATTTACCAAAGTCACCAGCACAGCATGTGGCAGCGCTCAGGTTTGAGCCAGTCATCTTTACTCCAGACCAGGCTACTGATGGCTGTGCTAAACAACTTTTGTGTTTTGGCTAAAGTAACAGGTCTGATTTTTTTATAGCAGCTTCCTGGAGTGTTGAGAGGGATTGTGAGGCCATGCCTACTGTCTGTGACTACAGCAGAACCCTGAGTGGCAAGTTATAATGTACAAGCCACATGTATACCTTTCCTAGATAATCATGTCAACTTTCAACTTTTATTCAAAGCCATAATTCCTGCACCTGGAATAGAACCTACTTCAACCTAAACACTTCAGGGCAAACAGACTGCCACCAAGGGCCATGCTGGTTGTGTCTGGGCGCTGCTGGAGAGCGCTGTTCACGTAGGGTACGGTGCACCTGGAAGCCCCTGGTTTTGCGCAGCACACAACCTGCACAAATCTGCCCGGGCACTCTTCGAATAATAGTTCTCTATTAAAACACCATGGATACAACCTTCGGGGCCAATTGCAATAATTTATTCTGGAATTTTATACCCACTATGAAGGTCAAGTTATTTTTATGTCTAATGAAATTTTTCCTGTTTAAATTAAATTCTCTTCCTGGATGAAACAGATTTAAAAATAATACAAAGTCTGGTCCAGTAGAGGTTCAATAGTCTTCAAACATAAGTGAATCATTAAAAATCCTTCATATATTTAAAGACAGTAATTAAGTCTCCTGTTCTCATTAGCTTCCTTAAGCTAAATAAACCCAGTTTTCTTAACAAGCTACGCCATGTGCTAGGAACTGTGCTAAGCACTGTAATTCGTGATTTCATTTCACTCTCACTGTAACTCTGTATGAAGTTTGTCATTATTCCCATTTCACAGATGAAGATTACAGTGGTTGGGAGCGTAGGACCTAAAGTCAGACAACCTGGATCCCTGTGACCTTGAGTAAGTCACCCTAGTCCCTCTGTGTTCCCACTCCCTCAACTGTGAAATGGGAGATAACGACAATGCCCAGTATCCTATGATTGTCCTAGTATTTGCGGCGTTTAGCATGATATCTGGCACTTAGTAAATAACCAACATTCTTTTGCTGCCATTGTTATGATAATGCCAACACCCCAGTCTGGGAAGGAACTGAGTAGGGAACTGAACTCCAGGATGTCTACCCCACCCTGTCCCCCCACACCCCACACCCCCTGCCTCTGCCTTTCTAACTCTGTCACAGTTTTGAAAAGGACCTTAGAGACCATGTCATCACACCCTCATTCCACAGGCAAGGGGCCTGAGGCCCGCCATGGATCATTCTGACCTACCCAGCTAACCAGAAGAATCTGGCTCTCAGCACGGCCACTGTCCTTTCTGCCCCTCTGCTACCTATCTCGACACTTTGAACTTGATCTTATGGGCCGAGGTCTCACCCTCCCATTGGGATGAATGGAGAAATCTTTGAGGAAAAATGGTATGCTTATAAGGGACTACTTGGACACATGTCCTGTTTCATGGCAAGACAGAGATCGTCCTCGCCCACCACCAGGCTGATCAAGGTTCCAAGGAGTTCCCGGCCTGGCACCTCCTTGCAGACCTGGGACCTGGCCCTGCCCAGGAGCCAGCACAGGCCTGGACACTCCAGAGACCCACGACAGTGACAGGCACCATGCACTTACTCTGGGACTTCTTGGGTGAATCAGTGTCTCCTATTAAAAATGAAACCCAAGACAATAAATTGTCCTAAAGGGCTCGAATGTCTTTAATCATGGTTTTATCTTCTCCCCCAGGCCTGCTCATTTCTAATGAGTTCCAGCTCACATCCTGGAGGAATTATCATTGGAGGAGAGTGTGCACACTCAGTGAAAATAAACTAACAGCAAGACTCAAGTTTACTCTCTAATTCACTCTACCTAAAAATAGTTTGCTTTTTTAAAGAACATTTTAAAAATAGAAGAGTGACTGCTGATTAACCCCTTATACTTCACACCAAAAAAACAGACACACCCACAACTGAATTTGTGACTTTTGATTTATGGAGTAATTTATAATGTGAATGTAATGTGAGGCCCTGGGCCTCAGTTTATTCATCTACAAAATAAGGATAATAGTATCTACCTACCTCTCATAGCTATTGTGAGGATTCATGTAATTAAAGCACCAAGTTCAGCATGTAGTAGTGTTAGGTTTTTGCAAAAGCTAACATTTTATAATGTTATCCAAAGCTGCCTATAAATTGAATTCAGGAAACCCAACCTGCCTTCCCATTGATTTACATAATCTCAGAAGTTTTCTTTCTTTTTTCTTCGTTCCTCCTAGATCTATAGCAGACCATGGCTCCTAATCGTTTTTCTGCCTCCCTCTGTCCTCCATTAAATACCAATGATCTACAAGCAAATTCTTAAACGCCCTAGAGAACTACTGCTTAAAGAAATCTTGTGCTGAAAACAAAGCATTTGCCTATAAAATGAATAATCACCTTTTAATTGATCTGCTTTGTAAGCTGGTACACTGAATTTCTGTACATTGAACCCATACTGTGGGGGTTGTTATATTTCAATTTCCTCAACAACCTCATCTGGTGAGGAAGCAATTATATGCCAAGGAAAGGAGGGATCAAGCAGCCCCCACTTCTCTCTACAGAGTAGGATTTTCTGTTATTGTTTTTCTTTTCTATAATTCCTTCCTTCTTCTGCCTCTGGAAGAGGAAAAGTCCTCTCGGCAATCAGTCTTTGCCAGGGTAGTGAGGGAGAGTTGTGTGTGTGACTCGGAGAAGGGGGTTGAGAAAGGTGCTGCACTTCTGAACTGGAGCCTGGGCCAGGTAAAGATGGAACCATGGACCAGAAGAGTCCCTTATCGAAAATAGCTGCCACCTCTCTTCCTGGTACCTCCTTGCCCCTCTTCTCATGCACTCCTCACAGGGCCATCTCAATCCTATCTAGAAGAAACCAGAAGCCAGAAGGACTCTAGTCAGGGTCAAGGTGACTTCCTCCTCTGCTCCAAGGAGTGAGTCATCCTTTGGTTTCTCCATCAATTGAAAGATGAATATGAATATGTGCTCCTTTGGGGCAGCTGTAGCATCTATAGATGAGGCCTCAGCCATTATTCTTATGTCTGATATCTACCTAGGTTGTGGCAGGCACTTCAGGTTATGAAGAGACTCTGAGAGGAAGGCCAAGAGTCGAAGAGTACAAAAGAAGAAATTTGAGGATGCTTTTACTTAAATTTCTCTTGTGAATATAAAAATTCAGTCACAATTCTGGAGCCACTATTTCTGAGAATGGTAAAAACTCTTTACTTTTTCTACATCATGATAATGCCATCACTTCTCTGGTTAAAGCCCATTTCTTTGGGGTAATTTATTCAATTTAATAGAAAGTGCTTCCCCCTCCCTTCTCCAAGTCTCCCCAGGGGAGAATCTAAGTTCCCAGAAGGCTATTTCTTACTCTCCTGGCCTCATGAGGTCCTTTGTTCCAAATACCACCTGTCATCCTGGCAGGCCTAGGTACCTCCAATGTCCGGTCTGGCCTCTGCTGAGGCATGCCATCCCTCTGGGCTTGGGTCCTGGCTTCTCCCCTTGCCGCACCCACCTCTAAAGTGCCCACAACTGATGCGACAATGGCACAGCAAATGCAGGTTGTCCTCCCTGTGACTCAGCATCTCATTTGCTCTGTTGATAATGTGACTCGCCTGTGTCCTCACTCTGGGCCCCAACTTTGGCTCATCCATACTAAGACTTTGCTATGATGTCTGTTCAAACCACATCGTGGACACTCTATGGCATGGGATGCCTTGACCAACAAGTGGTCTCTTCCCAAAATATCAGGGCCTGTTTTTAGCAGTCCAATTGTCCCCCTCCTTCGTGGATTCAACACAGAGCAAGAGGCTGGGTGAGGTAAAGGATAATTATTCTTTCACCTGCCTCAGGGTGTTACTGTAAATCCTCAGAGGATCCAAGGAGAAGATGCATGTAAGGCAATAAACATGGGGCTTAGCACATAGAAAGTGTTCTATGAGTCTTACAAAGATAAAGACATTCCATTAGCTAGCACAGTCTAATCAAATATTTTACCAGTTACTTAACTGGTTTAATATCTTTGTGTCCTTGTCACCCATGCCAGCACAGTACCTATACACAACAAGAACTAAGAAATTATTTTCTGAATTCATTCATTTTAAGGTATGAAATCCTATCTTGCTTGAAGACAAATCCTATCCTTTCTACTGGATTGGGAGAGAGGGGCTACTGGTAGTTCATTTGGGCACCCAAAAGGGATCAGGACATGAGCTGGGACAGAAAAGGGACAGGTATGGATGGGGCTTTCCCACCCACAATAGTCCTACTTCATGTTCTTCTTTCTTAATTATTTGTCAGGGGCCCCCTCGAAAGCAAGTAGATGAGTAGAGTTTAGGAAATGGTTTTGAAATTGATGGGCCCAGGGAAGTCCCTGTGAGTCAACCTAAAGAAAGTGAGTATTGCTGAGCAAAGGAGCTTATCTTGCCTCAAGATGGGAAGAAGCCGTGGGAGGCAGCACAGGAACAAGAGTCCATACTCAGTGCTGTGCCTAACACACAGAAGGTACTCAGTGGGTAGAATGACTGAATGAACAAATGAATGAGTGAATTCTTGATTCCAGATAGGCATTCTAAACCCGACCACAGCACATGTTTACTAGACCACAACTTGGGTATCTGAGCTCTGAAAACCAGTGTAGGCAGAACAGCACGGTCAAAGTGTCATTCAGCATTGCACACGTGTGAGTGAATCCCTGGTGTATCACACCCCCAGCACTACCAGCAACTGAAAAGCTGGCTACCTCGGAATGCCCTATGATCTATTCAATGTGGGCATCTGTAAGAACCAGTAATAAGAGCTTTGAGATAGTATGGGGTTGGGGTAAATCATAATTCCTGCCCTCAAGAAATGTATAAACTAGTTAAGAGGAAAAAATAAGTATACAAAAATAGATTTAGTCATATCTGGAAATACATGTTAACCTGCATTTGAGTAATGTAGTCATTTTGTGCTACTCGTTTTTGAAAAAGCAGGTGACACCTTTGAGGACCAGCAAAGTGAGGGGAGAGATTTTTCTGGAGTTGCTCAGATCTGCTGAGTCAAAGGGCATGAGTCAGATTCAGACAGGCAGTGGCAAGGGTGTCCCAGCACAGCGAGGAAACCAAGTCTCCACTGGCCACCTCTCTGGGGGCTCTATGGAGAAGACACTGGGAAGAGTCTCAGTCGATAATAACAGGGATCTCATGTCAGGCACTGAGCCAAGAGTTAAACATGAATTATCTCAGGGAACCCTTTCAACAACTCCCCAAGATAGTGTGGCAGATACTGCCGGGGTCTCTCCTTCTTTCTTCCTCACAGGACCTCAGTTTGAGGTGCCAATAAGTCCAATTAAAATACTTGATACCCAGTTTCCTTTGCAGGTAGGGTTGGGCATCCTGTCATAGTTGTGGCCAATGAAGTATAAAATGGAGTCACTAAGTGGGACTCTCCAGAATTTTCTCCAAAGGGGCACAGGTGCAGCTGCTCTCTTGCTATTTTGCCTCAAGCTGGGATAGACACCCTGTGGCCCTGCATGCTTGGGCAACAAGGCAGAAGGAGCCTGGGTGCTCAGAGAGTCCTCCGAACAACAGTACCAGCCCTGGATTGCTCTGAACTACTTGTTCTGTGAGAAAATAAGCTCCTCTTTGGTTGAGCCACTGCCATCTGACCTCTGTTGTTTGCAGCCAAACACAATCTTAACACATACAGGGAGGTGATATTAATATCCTGTTTACAGACTAGGAAACCAAGCTCAGAAAGTGCCACTACTGTTAAATAACAACCCAGTAGTCGGGTCCAGACTGGTGCAGAGCAAGGTTGGTTGACTCCAAAACTACACTGAGAATGTGCAAAGCTACTTCAGAATCACATAAAAACCAGTTCAAGAAATAAGGCAAATGTTGGCAACTCTTTAACCCCTCACATAGTCCTTATCACAATCTACCTTCTATTACATGTTGGTAGGTGTCTCTCCCCCCCCCCCATACATTGCTTTGGAATCCCTAGAAGGCAGAACTAAGACATAATTGAGCTTGTAGCACCCCCACTTTCCCCCTCAGGGTTTAGCTCAGGCTAAGTAGGCAGCCCAACAATATTGGCTGAGTTGAGTTAAAAAAAGCTCAGGAGACTAAGTCAGGATCATAATTGCCCCTGAGAAAGCCCATTCCTTTGTGTACAGTTGTGTGTGGTTGTGCTGGTGTGTGCTCGAGGGAGTGTGTCATAGTGTGTGAGTGTGTATGTGATTAAGTGTGCCTGCACACACACAGGCGAGCCGGGGGAGAATGTTTTCTCTCCGCTGTCAGACCCCGCCCTCCCGCTCCGCCACCCCTGGCTCCTTCGGACGAACAGTGACAGCACCAATGATTACATTAGCGATAACTAAACTTTTGGGCAGGACCTGAAAATTTAATTTCCTTGTGGGAAGCTGCAGAGAACTAAGCTTATTTAGTGCCAAGAACCCATGAACCTTCCCAGAAAAGGAAGAGAGAATACCAACTACAGTCATTGGCCTCTGGATTTTCTTGAAAAATAAAAAGGTGCCAGCTCATTTACGAATACCCTCTTAAGAAACAGCTCCAGGTCCTTTTCTCTCTGTACCTACTACACATCAGAGTGGTCGAGAAGACACAAGGAGCCCTTGAGAAAGATTGAAATTACTCCAATGAGTTTGAATTTCTTCTCTCCATTGTTTAAAGAAGTATAACTACTGATTTTTTTCTTCATTTGCTTGGGTGGTTGAGGCCCTGATATTTACTGAGGGCTAACCATGTGCCAGGCCCTGTGTTAAAAGTGTTTGCACACATTAGTTAACTCACTGAATTCTCCCATTTTGAAAATCAGAAAACTGAGGCAAAGAGAAGATAAGTAACTTGCCTAAGGCCACACAGCTAAGAATTGGCAGAGGTGGGACTCAAATTTAAGTAGTGCAGCTGCAAAGCCCAAAACCTTAATGTCACCACAGGGCCTGGTAAGTCTAGAATGCAGGCAACACGCATGACCTCTAAGCAACTTAGACAAAAAGTGGAGGAACAGGAGAGGCACGTTCCCATCACCAATGGCTTGAGAGACTGACTCTACCAGGACATCCACACCACTCGCGTTGTCTCAGCCTTACCTGTGCCAGGCCTTCAGACCTGCCCTGTGCCTTTAGCTTGCTGAGTGAGGTGAGACTGTTTCCTCAGGGGGTCAAGTAAGATTTATCAACTAAGTGACATTTAAGCAACAATACCAGACAACAATGTATTAGATGACCTGCAGAGTGATTCACCCCAAAAGGAACTGCAGGTTGGCCCTAACATGGATGTGATTAACCCCTATAACACAAGCATGTGGGGTGTCTGCCCAGCCTACCCAGCACTTCTCTGAAGATGGTGCATCTGCTCCCACCACAGCAGATTAAAGCACAGACAGGTACACACCCAGCCCAAAATGGTCCAATGGCTTTCTTTTGGGGGGGGGGGCGGCTGGGACTTAAGAATGTTGGTTTTTCTCTGCTGGTTTCTTCTGAGGATAAGCTGGGGCCAGAGTTCCAGGGCACCCTTGCAGCCCCAGCAGACACATGAGCAAGTACGTCCCTGAACAGCTCTGGTGGTGGTGGCGGGGGGAGGTTTACATTTCTGGTCCTCACTTGCCTGTGAGTTCTTAATATAGTCTCACAGCAGATGGTAGTAAAGAATTTCTGAGAACGGGCAGCTTATCTAATTGGTACAAAGACACCATTCATTAGGCTAGAGCAGGGCTGGGGTTCCATTATGTCATATACCCACCAAAGCTGAGAAAGCCAGTCCAGAGAGAGAGAGAGACAGACAGAGAGAGAGGAAGGTAGGTAGGTGAGGGACCGAGGGAGTCCACACGGTGAGCCATGGTGAGAGCAGCTGATTCCAAGCTCCTGGTGTTGCCCCGTTCCTGGTCCTGTCCCTTATGACTATCAGCTACTTCTACCCCTGACTTTCCTAAACTGCGTTCTTGCGATAAATTACACTACTTTGCTTGGGCTGGCTTGAGTAAGACTCTTACTTTTAGAGTCGGGTAACATTTCTAAACTACTAACCAATATGCTCTTTACCTGGCATTTCCTTATACCCTGTGTCTCTCTCCTTTTTTGTACAGCCTGGAAGTCTGTGTTCCTTCCCTCAAGGAAAAGATGACATAAAAGAAAGCAGAAAAAGAAAATAAAGTTAGTGATTAACTTGAAGTTCAAAATCGTAGGTACAGATGAGGAAGGAGGGCTCAGGAGTGGCACATGGCACGAGATCCCATCTGATTTCTCTGCACTCTACCAGGACAACCACACCACTCCCTCTTTCTTCCAACCCATGGACCACCCAGAAGGCAGGCCATGGCTTGCCTTTTTGTGGCAAGTAACAGCAAGCCACTCAAGCTAACATAAGAAGAAAGGGAGGGTGTATTCGAAGTGAGAGGTGTCCCCAGGTACCTAGGGAGGACAACTCTCTTAGGCGGGCAACAACAAATGAGCAAAACATAATGAACTATACAACTCTGTAGTCAGTGTTTCAAATCTTCAACTGCACCAATCCTAGATGGGAAAGAATGCGGACTGACACGTGGTGAGAATACTTAGGATGTGGACTGCCAGCTCCAGATGACTCAACAGTGTGGTGTGACTGCCAAAAAACCAATGCAATCTTGAGCTGCATTAATAAAAGAGGAGGTGGTGGTGCCCTCAGTTCAGGGCCTCCTGTATTCAAGGCACAGTGAACAGAGACGGGTGGACAGGGAAGACTCTAAGCATGTTCTACAGGGAATGGTTGGAGTACCTGGAATGTTGCTGTATGGACTTTTCTTGGGGGACTGGTGGGAATTTTCAGGAGTTGGTCTCACCAGTGTGGAGTGTAGGGTTACACAACCTGATTTAACTCCCAAATTCAACCATTTCCTATCTTTTTCCTCCATGTCAGTAATGTCCTAAGCACTTAACATGGAATATCTGATTTAATCAATACCACAACCCTTTGAAGGAGTACCTTATTTATTCCCCTTTTACAGATGAGGAAACTGAGGCACAGAGAGGTTAGGTAGCTTACCTAATGTTGCACAGTGAGCAATTTGAAGAGCTAGGCTTTGAACACAAGAAGAGAAAACTTTCTTTGCTCTGCCCCAACCAGCCATCCTTGAATCTTGTCACCTCCCCTTACTGTGCCTCAGTTTGCCCAGCTGAAGTGTGGGGTCAATGCGCCCTGTCCTACTCCATCCCAAACATCTATGGAGTGGCTAACATATTATTGATAAGAAAGTGATGGGGAAAGATGAAAACAATGTACCGAAAGATGTACTGCCACCTTGGTCTACAGAGGCCTCACCGAGAAAGACACGGGAGGAAGCCCCTCCCTACACTGCCACCTATGGGGGTGTTCATCTTGGTTGTCCTGATCTGCACAGCTCCAGACCCTCTGGTCGCAGACTCTGCACTCAGCCTTTATAGCCTCTCATTAGCTCCCTAAACAGCTAAGAGCTGACACACTTTCTGGATTTTCCAGGACCAAAATGCACCTTATCTCTGGACACCATCCTCCTGATTCACAGCTCACTTCTGGAATTACAGACAGTGCCCATCCAGGCAGAAGTAATACCACCAAAAGCCATTTGCTGAGCATCATTCTCATCATCCAGTGCTGCATAGCAAACCAGCCTCAAACAGAGGCTTAGCACAAAAACATTCACTTTGTTCACAAGTCTACAATATAGGCAGGGCCAGGTGGGACAGCTCGTCTCTGCTCAACCCAGTGTCACCTATGGTGGCTGAAAGGTGGGGCTGTCAGCCTCACTCACTCCGCCTGGTGCCCAGGATGGGAAGACTCAGACAGCTGGGACTGCCCAGCTGGGGTTCCTCGGGTATTGCTCTGTCTCCACAGGGTGTTCCCACATGTTCTCTGCAGCATGGCGGCCACAGACACCTGACATGTTGGTTATAGCTCCCTAGGCACATGTCCCGAGACACAGTGAGAGGGCTGAGCAGATGCTTTTATGACCTAGCCTCTGAGGTCACATAGTGTTACTTACATCATACTCTGTTGGCCCAGGCGATGACAAAGGTGCACCTGTTTCAAGAGGAAGGAATCTAAACCCAATGGTCAATGAGGGAGTGTCACCAGCACACAAAATGGGACAGATACTGACATGGCTACCTTTGGGAAGACTGCCTACCCCAGGCATGTACAATATTCCAGGCAAGAAGCTAAGTGCTTCATGACCACCGAGTGACCTTACCCTCAAACTCACCCTAGAAATCCTGTTCAGGTAGGCACAGAAGATGGACAGAAGATGGAAGACTGAGACAGGCAGGGAGGCAAGCCAGCCCATGGCTGTGGGGCCTGGGAATGAGCTCCAGGTGTGTTGGACCATGAGGCACGTTGGAGGCCAGTTGAAGGCCAGCACGAGGCAAAGATCCGGCTTCCATGATGGAACACACTCAGCCTGACTGTCCGGCACAATAGTCAACTGAGGGAGTCTTGGCGTCAGCCTGCCAGGGCTCACAGCCAGGTCCCTCTACTTATAAACTGCACAACCTTAAACAAGCGTCTTCTCTTCTCCAAGCCTTGGGGTCTTCATTAGCAAAATGGGAACAACCGCAGTGCCTGCCTCTGAGGATGAATTGAGATGCACATTGTCTGGAATCTAGTGAAGACTCAATCAATGTCAGATGTTATTATTTTAAAAGTGGCCCAAGAAAGACATCTCAAAAAGACAAATCTGCTACTAGTACCAAAATTATGCGTCATGTGCCCTCAAGCCCAGCAAATGCTTTATGGTTGTCGGCAGTGTCATTACTTAGCCTCAGGTACACAAGATGCTGCAGCTCACTGGCCTGGACACCACGGCTCTCTCCCTCCCAAGCCCTCTGATAGACAGGCAGGTGGTGCTGTCTACAAAAGCTCTTCCTGTGTCCTTCCCGGAAAGGGTGCCCGCGCTGACTCAGCTGGGAGGGCGTCCAGTGACTCACTACATATCAAAAACTGGTCAGCTACCCTTGGGCCTTGGGAAGGGAGCTAATACTCAGGAGACCAGAGGTTCTCTGCCCACCCCAGGCCCCCAGTGGCTCCTCAGTCAGGAAAATGAGAGCACGAAAATGACTTGGGTTTCCACCCCAGCAGGGTATTAGTCATTCTGGATACATACATCTCCTGTTTTAATAAGAGTTTTTAGCTCACTTCTGAATACTCAAACACGCTGTCACCCCTCCCTCCCTCACTCCCATGGCTTCAATTACCACCCAGATCTAATGAGTCCCATATCCACATCTCCAACCAGGTTTGTCTGCGGAGCTGGAGACCTGCCTCCATTCAGCCTGCCCTCCACAATGGGCAGCTTCGCCCCCCACTCCCAGACCAGTCTCTCCTCCAGAACTCCTAGTGATGACTTCCATGGTGCAGCAGTAGCCCAAACCAGAGAGCCAGCTCCTGGCACACCCCTGCCCTGCCCCACACAGGTAACCCGTCACAGGTTGTGTTATTTCTGCCTCCTGAGTCTTTCCCTCTGCCAGAATCTCTTAGAGAGCATCCCAACAACTTCTGGAGCCACCTCTGTCCTTCTCCGATTCTTTCCCACCATGGCTATGACAACTCTGAAATGCAAGCACGAGCCCTCCACAAGGCCTCCCCCTTGCCTTCAGATAAAGCCCACACTCCTTTATCCCAAGGCTTTGCTTGATCCAGCCACCACCCATCTGTCATCAGCTGAATTGTGCCCACCGCAACATTCATGTTAACATTCACCTTAACAGAAGGTGACTGATGCAGGTCCAGCCACTGCAGCTCCCCTGTGACATGTAACAACATGATAGGCTCTGAGCCACACTCTGAGTTGAAAGCTACATGTCAGGGAATCCCAGCCCCAGAATTCCCACCAGGTTAGTGGCCCAGACACCTTCACAATGCACAGCAAGAAGCCCTCTGCCTCTCCAGGGCAGCTATGTCACCAGAACACGTATCCATCTGGTCTTGACCACTGAGATCCTTCTGTTCCCACCCCCACCATGTGAGGCGAGGGCAGGTGTCTGCACACAACCCCCTGTACCCCATCAGCTCAGCATGTGTTAGCCCTGTAGGGGGCGGAGAGTAACTCCACCCTTATGCCTTTTCTGGGCACTGCATCCCGTGCCAGGTATTTGGACTTGCCTGCAGTTTACCTATATGGAGTGAATCTGGGTTCTCTGAACAATGACCTGCTTCTTTAGAAGAAAAAGAACCTAGGCTAGCTCCGTCTGGAACTAAAATGAAGGTGTACATGCAGACACATTCCAGCCCACCAGCCCTCTAAGCCCTCTCCCCTGGTTTGTTTTCCTCCATTATCACCCATCGCCATCATCTAACTTACTACGCATTTGATTTGTTTTGACTGTTTTGCCTGTCTCGTTCTCTGCTACTTCTCCAAATAGGTGCTCAATATGTGTATGTGTGTGTGGCGTGATTAGAGAAATAACTGAAGGAAGGAGTGCATGCACACACTCCCTTCTTCCCTCCCCCATGAAGACATGGAGGCGAGTCTCCACTTTCACCGAGGCCTTGGAGATTCCCCTAAATTCACAGCGGGAATCCCCTCCGCTCCCCTCATACCTTACCTTCCTCTAAGTGAGACTTCTGTGCACTGAAAGAGTCCCTGGTCCCTCTGTGGACATTACCCCAGCCTTAAAAATGTCCCTTCTGTCCCTAGGGCCACGGCGGCTTCTGTTCACAGATGCAAAAGGGCCAGGATTCCCACTGATCCTAACAAAGAGATCCACGAGGGCCTGAGGTCCAGCCCCCATAGGAGAGTGTGAGGCCAGGTCCTGGGCTGCGGTGGTACAGGGGACACTCAGAACAGACAGGAGAAAGTAGTGGTGACCTGGAGACTCTCAGGGCAGGAGGCCAAGGAGCAGCTGAATGAGCACCCAACTGGGATCTGGTTGGGGTCTGGCCTCCCCTCACCAACTGGGAGGCCTGGCAAGCCTCTCACACTTCCTGAGCCTCGGGGGTTTCCTAGGGCTGTTGTGAGGAGCGGGTTGAGAAGCACAAGAGAGGGGAGCCGTGTAGTGGTGAGAGGCACAGGCTGGCATTGTATCCCTAACTGCCATTTGCCAGTTACAAGACCTCAGACAGGTTTCTAAACAGACCTCAGGCCTCATTGTTGTTTCAGAGTCAGGCACATGGTTAAGGAGCTATTACTACTAAAGGTAAGAGAGTGAAAAAGAGTAACCTGATCCCAAGGCAAGAGAAGAAAGGTGTGGCACAAAGGTTCAGTCTTATTGTAGTTGCCTTAGGAACTGAGAATTGTCCTGCTCCCCACTATTTCCCACCCCCCTTCACGCCTGGCCCCCACACATTTCTAGGTGGAGAGCCACACTGGTATGCTGCCTTGGGCGTGGCTGGGCTCCTGAGCCTGGAATCCTCCCAAGGGCTGCAGGTATTAGAGCTTTTCCCTTAGCTGGTGACTGAGTTGAGATCCATATGTGATCTCCACCTTAAGGAGGCTCCAGAGTCAGACAGATGGTGGTTCAAATCCCAGCTCTACCACTTAGCTATGTGATCTTGGCTTAATTAAATAGCCTTTCTATGTTTATCTTCTCTCCTCCATAGTGCAAATAATGATAGGTAGCAGGTATCTCATATGGCGATCAATCATTGGGCATGTCCAGGTCCCCAAAATAAACCCAAGCTTTCTAAATGTACAACATTATTGTACCTTGCTCTACCTTACTGCCTTCCTTCTTGCTGGTTTCTTCACCTGTAAATGCCCTCTTCTCTCCTCATGCCCTGCCAGAACCCTAACTAACTCTCAGGGTCCTGCTCAAACGACAGCCCCCCACACACACACCACCCTGGTAAGGCTTTTCAAGGTCTGTCAGGTGTCCCCTCCCTCCTTTCAACCTTTCTGACACACTACACCTGGCTATGCAGTCACTTTGGAATAGAATCAAGGATGTGTATCTGACCCCTAGCCCCCTTCGCCACAGTAAGCGTTGGAGTCGGACCTGGGTTTGAGTCCAGCTTTGCCACTTAGCTGTGTGATCTCAGTCAACCTCCCAAAGTTCTCTGATCCTGTTTCCCCATTTGTAAAAAGAACATGGTAAAACCCCTACCTTACAGGGTTTGCCATGAGAATTGAAGGAGATAACACAACTAAAGCATTTCGCCCATGCATAGCCCACCAGGTGTGCCAGGAAGTGGTACAATAACTGTAATGATCATTAGTCCCAAACAGGAGTGGATCTGGAGGCTGTCATTTGAAATTCATCCCCTGGGTCCCTCTCCAGTTCAGATATCTTCTAAAATCAAACCTTGGGGCTGTGGCAGCCCCAGGGAAGAACAACTGATTAATGCTCACTAAAGACTTAGATGCTCTTTTGACAACAAATTTTCTGGGGTCTAATATAAAAGGAAAGAAGAGAAGGGGAAGGGAACAAGTTGAAAACACTTCCAAAGAGGACAGATGCCTGCTTCTCAGTCTTGACCTTGATCACAAGGAAGCGCATACACAAGGGAGCATGACGTGGTGAAAACGCTGCCCTGTGTTGAAGTCCCGGCGTGAGGACCCGAGCTGGGACCTGTACACGTGATGTCCCTCAGAACCTCGGACTGGTAAAGCCATCCTTTGTCTCCCTCTTCTCCAGTGGACAACTCTGACCTCAAAGAAGTGACTTACCCAAGGTCACACAACCAGTGGCTATGCCTAATCTGGCCAACAGACCCAGATGCAAAACCAGGTCTGCCTGATGCCAGGGCCCAAGGAGAGCAGCCCAGGCAGCCGGAGGGAGGGGAGAGGATGTTCATCCGTGGAGAGCACACACAATGGGGCAGAAAAAGCAATCTGGGAAAATGTATGGCTTTATTTACGGAAAATTAATTCAGCATGCAACTTCATCACGATACCATTTCTCGAAACATTGACTCCCATCAATGTTGTAAAAATCTGGGAAGCTACAAAATGTCTTTTTTTTCCTTCAAACCTCTTGTTATTAATAACTATCTACTTTTCAAGCCAACCAAGATTTCCCCTTGCTCCCTTTGGTCTGTTGATTTTAAATCTAGAAAGGTCAGAGGGAACCCCACGAGTTGCCATGGCTTGAGCCTCCGAGAGCAGGGGAAAGCAGCCCTTTAACTGCTCTATGAATTAGGGCCTCCTCTTTTGGTTTAAATCCATCGCTGCAAATGTATGATTTTCTCCAGTCTTAGAAAACAGCAGGAAAGCATTTTCTTTCCCTTGTCCGATATCGCCCTCTAGTGGCCCCAGCTTTATTTGAAAAACAGATAAAGCAACCCCACCAGACACACAGTGGTGGCCTGGACAGATCCCTTCACTCCCTTACTATTTCACCCACCCTCCCACCCAGCCATCCCTCTGGCCATTCATTTACTCCTCATTGCTTGAGAGTTTACTAAGTACCAGGAACAAGCAACAAAATTCTGGATGCTTTAGGTGCTTAATGATATACTTGCTAATGTGGCACTTGAGGGTCTGGGGGAACTGTTCAGATCTGGAGTCTGGATGACAGGGCCCGAGTCCCAGCTCTGCCCCATGAAGCCTCAATGACCTTAGAGATGGAGGTCAGTTCACCCACTGGACTTGTTTTCACCCCAGGGAGCTGGTAATAATACCAACTTGCCCATCTTCAAAATAGACAGTATTGCATGTCCCCGCCACCCCTACTTAACCTTATCTTTCATAGCCAACTTGCCCTGGACAATAATTCCTGCAGCACACTTGAGTTTCTCCCACAGAAGAAAGGCAGAGGAATCCACAGGTACGCCCAGACCGTACTTCAGAAGCCCTGGGTTTGAGTCGCCGTTCCGTCAGTTACCTACCTTGTTACTGTGGACAAACTACTGGACCTCTCCTCAGTCTCTTTTTCCCATCTATAAAATGTGCACAACCATGGGCTTCGACAAGACAATTCAGATTCTCAAACTTGGGTGACATCAAAATCACCTGGGGACCTTGTTAACAGGACAGCCAGCCCCTTTCCAAACTTTCTGGTCCTCACCTCTGAAGATGTCCCTGGACATCTGAGCAGTAACCAAGCTGCTCAGATGACCCTGTACACCAGCCTTTGCCAACTAGTGGGGTAGAGAGACCCCACGGTCTGCAATCTTAGCCTCACACTAGAATCTTTAAAAATACTGAGGCCCACCCCCACTAGATCCTGATGGAACTGGTCAAGAGGTAGGGGGAGCCTGGCACTGGAATTTTTAAGAATTCCCAGTGTGATTCTCACATGCATCCAGGGTTGAGAACCACTGCCCAGTGCCTGACACACAGTAAGTGTTCAATACACGTAAAAAGAAGTCCTTCCAGTACCTCCACATCATGACTCAAACACCTTTCTTCAACAGCAACAAACAGTGAGCTTCTGTCAGGTGTCAGGCACCGGCCAGCAGCAGCCGTCAAACCCAGGCAGAAAGGTAAGAATCACTGCCCCCAGAGATACCACAACAAGGCAGTGGGCCAATCTGTCAGTTTGTGCTGGACACCCCAAAATTATGTAGTCATCCCAGGGAGTGAGGACTGATGATCACACAGGGCCTATGACTCAAGGTAAGAATCTTCTTTCTCTGAGATGGAAAGTCATCACACCTCCTACAATTTTCCATCTTAGAAAAAACAAAGAGATTTCAAGATGTCATTGCAACTTCCAGAAAAGTGACTGATGGCAACATTTCAGTCAGGGAGGTTGGGGATAGGGGGACATATGTGGGGCCTGCCCTGACTTTGTGTGTCCCCTGTGTCTGTTTATTCCCCTTTGTGTGAAGCTGTCTGAAGCTTACTCCCCTTCCTCCTTCCTCCTGGCAGACTCAGCTGGCCAGCTGTCTCCAGCTGCACAGGCAATCCTTACTCTTAATCAGGATTTGAGCTCTGCACCTGCTCCCCTTGGCTGGGCAGGGCCTACTTCAGAGGCCAGGGATGTAGTGAGCGGAGGGGAAACCCCTTTTTAAAAAAAGTCATAGCAGCTACTCTACCAACCCCCAGCTGCTCATTAGCACCTATAAAAGAGGCCAGGGAAACCCTGTGGAATCTTGTTAAATCTCTGACAGCATGGGAGGAGGGAGGGTTGAAAGAAAGGCTTCTCCTGGTCTTCAGAGACAATAAGTAGCTCCACCACTCTCTCCTCTCCCTGCATTATCTTCAGGCACAGCACCTCTCACAAGCTGACACTTTTTTTACTCATGGCACATAAATTCTCGGTCCCCATCGCCACAGTATTCACAGCACCACACAGTGTATATAGGACACCCAGAGGGAGATCTGTTGACTATTTGTTGAATGAATGAATGGTTTGCAGTTGGCTCGAATTAACACTAGTTTTGCTGCTACTTAATGCTACAGCAAGGAGAGTGCGGGGTGGGGGTGGAGGGAAAGGAGAACTGACAAACAACAGTACTGTGAAACAGGGCAGGAAAGTCTGTCTCTCCTTCCAGTATTGAGGAAAAGCACTGGACTGTCTCCTCGTAAAGATGGAGGATGAGTCAGGTTAGTCTGCAGGTCTCTGTCCCTGGAAAAAAGAGGGTGAGGACATACCAGAAGCCCCAGATGGGAATGAAATGGGATCACAACTGGACAGTCCACATGCAGCCATCAGACCCAGCAGCAATTTTGCCCAGTTGGGTGGTTGTGGTGTTCAGGGAATGGCAGGAGTCCACATTAGAAACCCAGCCTGCCCGACAGAGCCGGCAGTAACGGTGGAGCTCCCACCCTCGGACTCGCCCCAGACCCAGACTGCACTGGGGGTGGCAGCAGAATTGGCCTGCCGGACAAACCCAGCAGCAGCTGCTCAGCCCTCCCAGGCAGGGCACAGCCTCCCGGACCTGACTGTACAACTGCAGCCCTGAGCGGCCAAGGTCACCAGGGGGACACCCAGCATCTTTCCTATGCAGCCGCAGGGCAAGCCAAAGCAGGTTATTCTTTTCCTTCCCTCTTGTGGCTTCTACGAACTTAGCCATCAGGGTGATTTTATTCAGGTTACCTTCCCCAGCTTAGAAACCAACAGCTCTCTGTTTTTGCTTAGCCAGTAAACATAAAACCCCAGGCTTCATGGTCTCTGCTCCCCTCCTTCCTTTATTTCCCCCTACATGTTTCTCAACCAATCTCATTCCTTTTCATTCATCTCTGTGGCCTCAACCCTCCGGTCTTACAAATCTACTCAGCTATCTCTGGCACGCAGCCTATTTCTCCTTGTCATTAATACAGCTGAGAGAAATGGATAATAAATAAGACCTTGCTTTCAAAGGGCTTTCCTGCCACCAACCCAGAGCCTCACAAGAGCCATATGAGGTAGATAGTGACACGCAGAGTTTAAAAGGTCTGTCTATGGCCAGCAGCCTGTTAGTGGCTAAGCCACGTCGGGAACTTACTTTAAATGCTGTTATTTATGTCTTATCAGGAAATTATCATTAAAAAATAAGCAAGTGGGAAAGATGGCCTGGATTTTAAAGGATGACTTTATTACACTTCAAGGGCAAGATTTATTCCCACTCTCTAGACTTGTAATTAAAATAAGTGGAATAAGTTTGGTATTATATTTGCCTTTCACACAACCCTTCAGAGATACCTGCATTGCTCTGCAAATGGAAAGCCATCTGCTCATTTATTCACTCAGTCGGCAATTCTGCACTGTGTCCTTACTATGTGCCAGGTCCCGGGTTTGACACAAGGCATGCACCGGTGAACAAAACAGGCCTGGCCCTGCTCTCACACACTCAGAGCCCAGTGGTCACATTAGGCCTTAAACTAAGACTCACACCAAGAATGTACAACCAGAAATGTGCTAAGTGCCATGAAACAGGCACCAAAGCTATAGCAGCTTCTAGCAAGTAAACCGACTTGGCCCAGGAGCTCAGGGAGGGCTTCCCAGAGGAGTGACAGTTGTCCCAGGACAGGAAAGACGAGAAGTTAACAGAGGGAAGGGAAAAGGGAAAAGAGCTTGTAGATGAGGAAAAAGCAAGTGCAGATGCTCCAGGAAGCAGGGCACTCTGGGGGAACTGAGAGAACCTAAAGGGTACGGTGGGAGGGAGCAGGGGCAGGAGCACTTGAAGGCCCAGGCAGGGGTCCCGGCCTCTTCCCAGGAGGCAATGAGGACCTGCTCAAAGCAGCTGGACGTGATCGGATCAGGTCTAGTCCACTGCTCCGCATCTGGGGTGGCACAGGGAGAAGAATGTCTCAACCCTCACCCAGGGAGAAGGTGAGTCAGCCCAAGGAAATTTCCATCAGATTCCCTGACATTAAAATGAAGCCTGCTTAAAATTAGGATACTGATTTTTTTTTTTTTAGAAATAAAGGTACCACTCCTGAGCTGACAATCAAAATAACAAAAATTAAAATATTATGTACCTATGAGGCATTTATATACATGATTTTACTTAATCCTTGCCTCAGTACAGTTTATAAGACAGGCAGTATTATCACCCCATTCTGCAGATGAGTAAAGAGAACCTCAGAGAGGTTAGTAACTTGTTGAATGTCACACAGCTACTACCAGCAGATTCAAGGTTCAAATTTAGGCTGCCTAAATGTTGGCTTTATCATCTCTAGGCTCAATGATCTCAGGAATCCTTACCCAGAAATTCAAGGGCAGCAAATGTGACAAGTCTATAAAGTTTGTTATCTCCGGAATATCAAGATCAACAATGGGCTACGCTTTGCCAAAGCCAATGGCCAAATCCTTTCTTGTCTCACTTGACCTTTGGTGGCAGTGACCAGGTGATCAGCCCTTCTTCATGAAACATGTCCTCCTGTAATCATCACCTGCTTGTGTGCAAGACCCACCACCTGACCTGAAGGAAGACGATGGACTGACACAGACAGTGAAAGACGGGCACGTCTCAGCAATGGCACCAGAAGAAGTGGTCTGGGGCTGCTCTGAGCTTCTGCTCTCCGGGGCTCAGAAGAAGCTGAGGTCCAGGACAGCAGGGGAGGGGAGGGCAGTTCAGAGGGCACGGGTGAGGGGTGTTCCTCACACCAGGATGCTCACTCCCCTGCTGGCTCATGGCCACGTCACAAGGACAGAAGGTGAGCCAGCCCATGGGTGGCGCAGCCATCTGGTGAAGAAAATGCACAGACAGGACAGGGCTGGATGCACAGGCAGGATACGCCCAGATGCACAGACAAGAGGGGGCCAAATGCTGATACTGGACACAGACGATAGGTTGCCTGGAGACCTGGGCACCTGCTGTCTGTTCTCAGGGAAAAGTTGAGAGGCAAAAATTCAGTGCTCTCGGTGGGACTCGCAGCCACCCACACCCACAGGTGTCATCCTGCCTTTAGGGCTCAGAGCACCAGGCGTCCGTCTGCCTCTCTGGCTAAGGGGAGCTGTCATCACCCCAGGTGCGCCCTCACCCACATTCCTGTTCCCCTCAGCCCACAGGGTAGGATTTGGCCTCTAGGCCTTTCTTCTGGAGTCACTGGGCTCCTTAACAATGACTAAAACCCTGCTCACGCCGGAAGCTATGGACCAGTCAGTTCTTATCTCAGGCCTAACTCGAGGGGATGTTTGCTAGATACATTTTTTTCTCTCTGGTGGAAAATTTAAATGAAGAAACTTGAGAAATGAAAGAGATCACAGTGGGAAATGAAGTCAAGACTCAAACCTAAGCCCTCCTGAACCCAAAGCCTGAGCCCTGGCTAATTTGCTTAGCAGACCATGTAACGGAGTTGACAGAGAAGAGACCTAGCCCTAAAAGAATGCCGGTACATGCTGGCACCACTGGTGTGGCAGAAAGAGTTTGGAATCAAACAGACCTGGGTTCTAAGCCTGGGCTGTGTGGTTTACCAACTGTACAAACTTGTACTAATCATTTCATTTCTCCAAGCCTCAATAAGCTCATCTGTAAACTGAGACACCTAGTGAAATGCATTAAATGAGCTTCATAATTGTGGCCAAACAAAAAAGAAAAAGAAAGGGTAACACCCTGGGGGTTTCCAGGATCATGGGATCTAGAGGGGAGTGATTTGGGGAAGGGACCATGGACTTCATCCACGCTTCAACCAGATCTTCCTCCAGTTCAAACAGAGCCCCTTATCCAGGGACAACCCCTTTCAAGACTAGGGACTTTTTAAATGGTCAAATGATGCTGAACTGCAAGATGTTGGCTTCGTCTGTGGTTCTAGTCTCTCTTCCTCAGTTGTCAGTTTTCAAACGGTTGCTAAAAATTAACTGCCCCTCTCAGTCTATCTTCCTCTTCTTGTTTCCAAGACAGAGCCTATGAAAGAAGTCAGGGCAGTTTTAGTTTTCAAATGGCCCATCTAAATCTCTTTTCCTTCCTGGCCCTCCATATGACTTTTTTTCACTACCTCATTCTCTATACCAGCAGTCCCAAACCTTTCTGGCACCAGGGACCAGTTTTGTGGAAGACAATTTTCCCATCGACAGAGCTGTGGGGGATGGTTTCAGGAGGATCAAGTGCAATGCATTCAAGCTCACCTCCTGCTGTGTGCCAGTTCCTAACAGGCCACAGACCAGTTGGTTGGCGGTAGGGGGTCCCTGCTTTACGCACACAGCTATGCCTTCAGCGAGGGCAATTTGGATGACATCCTGGACCCCTGGTTTTAGGATTGCCAGGTTGCTTGCTGTAAGAAGCAGGGGGCTAGACTTGTGAATCAGAGTAAGAAAGGAAGAACGTGTCAGTGAACATGGGTACAAGCAGCCTGACACTCATTCATACCCACTCTGAAATAACCCTTTCCCATGCTCTCTTACTCACTTCATACAAACTACTGAGGCTGCAAGGTTTTCTGGTGACACCCCCTTCCCCTGTAGTGTGGCCTTGGATGGCCCATGTATCAAGAGTATACCTCTCCAGGACTGAATAAGCATCATCATGGAAAGTGTGCATATTCAGGCACCTGGGGAAAGGACAATCTTCCTGGAAGGGCATTTTGACCATAAGAATACAGTCTTTGAAAAGCTGCTACCCAATAATTTCAACTGTATCCAGTTTGTTAAGGAATCTAAGTTTGCCAAGCTTTCAAACACAAACTTACCACCAACTGGCAAGTTGGGCTTTCAGGCCCTCTTTAATGATGCTTAATATCGTCTTTGTCCAACACCATTTATTTCCATTTATTAGGGACTATTCAGTCTCATTTTGTTTCCAATATAACTCAGTCCTATATATTTCACAACTTTAAAATTATTTTCAAGCAATGACTTTGCTTCTTACTGCCTCCCTCCTAAAACTCCCAACACTAGACCTGCATCTTTTTGTAATTACTTTACTGTTGTTCAGTTACAGTTGTCTGTATTGCCCCCCACTGCTCCCCCCACCCCAGCCAATCCTACCTCCCTCCCTTGCTTCCACCCTCCCCTTGGCTTTGTCCATGTGTCCTTTATAGTAGTTCCTGAAAACCCTTCCCCTCACTGCCCCCTCCCCTTTCCCCTCTGGCTATTGTTAGATTGTTTTTAATTTCAATGTCTCTGATTATATTGTTTGCTTTTTTCTTTTGTTGATTAGGTTCCAGTTAAAGGTGAGATCATATGGTATTTGTCCCTCACCACCTGGCTTATTTCACTTAGCATAATGCTCTCCAGTTCCATCCATGTTGTCACAAAGGGTAGAAACTCCTTCTTTCTCTCTGCTGCGTAGAATTCCATTGTGTAAATGTACCACAGTTTTTTGATTTGCTCATTTACTGATGGACACTTAGGTTGCTTCCAACACTTAGCTATTGTAAATTGTGCTGCTATGAACACTGGGGTACATATGTTAGACCTGCATCTTAACAAGCTGGCTTGGGGACGTGTCTGTTCTCATCACCCCCTTCTCCTCTAGACATGTCCTCTGATACTGGGGCAGGACAGAGAATGGAAAGACAGAGGTATCTCCTTACTTAGCTGCCCAGGGTGAGGGGGTGAGAGGCTGGTCCCTTTATTTCAGTGGTTGCTGTGTCCCTGGGTAATAGGGACTGGCCTTTGGCTAGCTCTGTGTGGCTGCCCTTCCAAGGGGCACATGCACTGAATTCTTTGCAGGATGTTGCAGGACCACTTCCTACATTATACCTACATAGGTATCCCGACTTGGGCTCCAGCCACTTCTTCCCCTTCTGCTCCCCAATGAGAGGCAGTCAACCCCTAACTGGGAGAATAATTAATGACAGGACAGCTCTCAAGTCCCACTTCCCAAAGGTGTTCTCTCTGCCCTGGGGGAATATGTACATTCTTGTCACTCCTGAGAGGCTACAGACCCCTATGTCCTGCTTCTTTCTCCATAGACCCAAAGCCCATGGCTCAGAACAGTGAAAGGAAAAGTAATTCATTCTGTAGGTGTTACTATGAATTTTTGAAATCCCTCTAAAATTTCCAGATCTTGTTTCAAGTCCACTAAGAACACGGTTGAGAGAAAGGCCAGGTGAGAATAAAAAGCAGAGGTCACATCCCACAAAAGACCCCAGGGCTGAGGGCAGCGCGCAGTGACTTCACATGAGAAGTGGACCAGAACAGGGCCAACCATGAGAAGGTCAGGCCCAGAGATGGCAGGAATCTTAGGGAGACTGCAGAACTTCCCACAGAAATAAGGATGAAGAGCTTAAGTCACTTTGATTTAAACCTCAAACTACAGGGTGATCTCAGCTGTAAACAGTAGAGTGGCATCTTGTAAAGGGATTTACTTGTCAAGTCTGCATTCTAGGCAGAAATGTCAAAAGTCAAGTTACCTTGGAAATCCTTAGCGTGCACCATGCGGGAGATGAGCACATCTCATCAAGTTCGATCAGCCAGTGTTTCCCTAACTGATATCCCCGACTCTTAGTGTGCCCATCAGCTAAAGCAGCTGATTTCAATGAGGTACCATGTTGAACCCAAAACACATCTCTTTAAACCTAAAACCAAAGTCTATGTAGTGAGACACTCCCATGATGAGAAGCCCCCAGGAACCAAGGTCCCAGGAGGGAGCAGCAGATTCAGTGGGACAGAGAACAGAACTGCCCATGCTTTAAATTCTCTTTTCTACCTTGCCTCTCTCTCAAAATTGTACCATCAAACATGTATAACTTTACTGCATGTGTGATGTGAAGCCCATAAAAATACATTAAAAATACTTAAGCCAAGAAAAAATGCTGGAAGGGAACACATCACAAATCTTAGCTGGGGCAGTCCTTAGGCACTCTATTGCTCAATTTTTTTTTACAATAAGCATATAAAATGTCTACAATGGTAAGTACCGCATGGAAAGCTATAGGGACTGACGGTGCTTCAGACAGGACACACACACATAGTAGGCCTTCATTATATATATATCTCATTATTATTATCAGGAAAAAATAAAATTAACTGCACTACTGTGTGACAGGAAAGAGATGACAGAGGAGAAGGTCACTAGCAGGGAGTCACCTCCCACCCGAGGACCTTCAGCAAGTGTTGTGCCACAGAAGGTGAGAAGGAGATGCTAAGAGGTGACAAGAATTATCAAAAAAATTTCCATTAATGCTGTTGTCCTGGGTGGGGAGCAGTTCTGGGCTGGCCTCCCTGCCAGGACAGCAGGAAGAGGGGTGAGGATTAGGAACTTGGGCTCTGCACTCCCACAGGCCTGTGACAGGAGCCCCAGCTCTGCCGTTGGAACAAGTTGCTCGATGTCTCCAGGCCTCAGTTTCCTCGTCCAGACATGAGGGATGATAATAACATGCACCGTGTCGGGATGCTGCGGAGATTAAAAGATGCTCCATGCCTGTAGAACAGCACCCTGCCTGTCACACAGCGGGATTTCAACAAATGTTAACCATCGTTATCATCTGAACCCGAAAATTCCTGTACAATTATGTGTGATTGTGAGCTCTTCAACGATTGTGTGTTGCAATTTACAAAGAGTAGTTGGCTGTTTAAAAGTATGTCTTTGCAATACTAACTGAAATGTGTCTCCACTTATCAAATTGTCAAATAATACTGCCCCGTGTCTGTAAGAATGTGGAGAAATTGACACGCCTTTGCTGCTGATAGGAATGTAAGTGGCGCAATCTCTAGGAAGAGCTATTTGACAATATGTATCAGGGCCCTTAAACATGTCCACTCTGAGGCCAAGCAGGATGGGCAGAGGGGTCAGGTGGTGGGAAGAGGTTGAGCAGAGAGGACAGCACATCCAGTGGAGATGAAATGCAGAACCTAGAGTGGATCCATGGAGTGGACAGATCTTCTTTAAGGCATCCCAGACATTCCAGGGAGGAGATATAAAATATGTGGTTAAACACATCAAGTCTCAGACAATTGTGAGAGAGAATACTATCTTTTAAGACTGGAGATGCACAAAAAATGCACCTCCAAATTCCAACTGCACCTCCCCTCCTGGAGGTCTCGAAGGTCTCTTCACGCATCACACCCACGATGGGTCTCCGGACTGACCACATTTCCCACCCAAAACTGTTCATCTCCCAGCATTCCAGACTCAACAACAAAAAAGATACCACAATTACTGGGGGGCTAAGCCCCAACCCAAGGGGTCATCCTTGATTTCTGCTTTCTCTTCACCAGCACCACCCTGAACCCACACATCCAGTTGCTCAACAGATCCTGTTTCTTCTGCTTCCAATATATGTCCAAATTCAGCATCACTTCCCTCAGTTTCCACTGCTACTGTCTGATTTGGGCCACCATTATTTCCCCCCTGGACCAGCCTCATCAATTATCCTACTTCTACTCATAATCCTCCCAAGGCATTCTTCAGGTAATAGCCTAGATGAAATTTTTAAAAATATAAACCAGATTGAGTAATTTGATAGTCCAAACTCAAGCACATCAATTTATATTACCTACCCCTCTGTCTTCGTCTACGGTCCACCTTGCCCTCAGCCGCCACCCCGCAGACACACACACCTGCTCTCTGCTCCTTGGGCACAGAACACTCGGTGCCTCTCCCCCTTGCTCATCCCTCAGCCCGAAGCCCTCAGTCGACTTTCAGTTCTCTCCTCAAAGATGTCTTCCCTGCTAGACCAGCCCAAAAAGCCCCTCCAGCCACTATCACAATCCCTTGTTCAATTTTTCTCACAGCATTCACCTCCATTGGAAACTCTGTTATTTGTTTGCTACTTGTACTTTGCTTATGTTCCCCCCCACCCACACTTTGACTGTGAGCCCTACAGGGCAGGAGCGTGCTTACCTTGTTCACTGTGTTCCCTCAGCACCCAGGTAAGGAGAAGTGCTCAATAATGAGTAGGGAACGAACCAAGGAATGAATGTCTGGGTCACACAAGGTTGTGGGGCCTCTCACTCCAGTGTCCTCAGCTCATTTATGACTTTGATGATGGTGGTGAGAGGAGGCAGAAAAGTGGGAAAGGAAGAGACCACTGGTTCTGATGGAGAGATGAGGGTGAATGCTTCTTATGTAACCAAGGGGGAGCTCAGGGGAGCTCCGAATTTGGTCTGCGTCTTGCAGAGCAACGTGATGGCAGCATGAGAAGCTAAAGCTTCTGGATCCTTGGCACCTGTCCAGGAGATTGCGCCACATGTGTCTTACTGCCATCTCTGTGGTGCTATTTCACAATGGTATACAGAGGATGACAATTCTATCCCAAAGAACTCCATCTGGGACATTTGTCATGTGGCATGTAGGAATAAATAAGTATTCCAGTGATGAAATGTTGGAACATCACTGACCTGCACGGCAGAGCTGAGATTCTTTGGCTTAGCACTCATGGCTCCCCACACTTCAGCCTCTTTCCAGGTCTGAAATCGATCTTGACCCCAGTTTCTCCATCTGTACAATAAGAAGCAAATGATCAGCAAAGTCCCTTCTAGCCCTGATGTTTTAGAATGCCTCTATCAGACACGAGTTCCTTCCTCCAGCCAAATTGATCTACTTACTGTCCTCTCTGTCACCCACCTACACATAAACCTCAAAATATATGCTTTTTCTTACACAGGTCCTCTACTAATAATGCTGTCCTCTCTGCTCTTGGAAATACTATGTAGCTTCAATGATCAATGGAATTTCTACTCCCACTGTTCTTCCTTATTTGTCCCATCTGAAAATACTTCCTTTTGATAAACTCTTGGACATTTACTGCATATGCCAGAAGTTGGTAAACTACAGCCTACAGGCCAGATCTAGGCCATGGGCCAAATGTGTTTTTATAAATAAAGTTTTATTGGAACATGGCCATGTCAATTCATTTATGTCTTATCTATGACTCTTTGATTACAGTGCTACAAAGGCAGGGTTCAGCAGTTGTAACAAATAGTATGGCCCTAATATTTGTTGTCTGGCCCTTTACAAAGAGAGTTTGCCACCTCCTGGCTAATTCATGCTTCTCAAACTTAAGTACACAAAGATCCAGGCTGAGGTCTATACAGAAGATATCTAATGCCATAAGTCAGTCAACAGGACATATCTTCTTAGAGCACTGATTTTACTAGAAGCCTGAGGGGGGATGGTTAATAGAATATAAATGTGGATATTACAGTATACATGTTTATATTACGGTATGGAATCCAGTATTTGCATGAAATTTTAAGTTAAAATCTCAAATGTGATCAAAATCCCAAATTTGGGACAGGCGTCTTCACATTGTTGCTGGTCCCTCATGGTTATTTTGGTATAAAATTTTTAGAAACAGCCATCTATGCTATTTAATTTAAGATGAAATCACATACTTTAGGGCTTTTGTATTCTCACCACTTCTGGCACAGTGCTTGATTATAAGAACTCTAGAAGGACTGGGATCATTTATCAAGGTAAATCCTAAAAGGTCCTCACCTATCAGGATGGATAATGGGGTCCTGCCTGATGGCAGAGGGATGGGCCAGAGGAGGTGACCTGCAAAGATCTCAGTTACTGTGGGGGACAGCTTATTAGTGCTTTGATGGTCTCTGTGACAACAAAAAGTCTAGTAACACTTGGTTACTTTAACTATATTCACAACAATGCTATCACTAATTTGAACCACAAGTTAGTTCCTTCCAGAGCTGAAGGTGGAACCAATCTTGTAAGTGAACAAGTGATGGCCTCGTTGTTTAGTTTTGGGGTTTGCTTGTCTTTTTTCTTTTCCTTTTATTTATCTGTTTATTTACCTAAGAGTAGGAAAAAGGAGAGGAGATACTACAAAGTTTACTTCATCCCTGGCTACAAATTCCACCATTAGCATCCCTTACTCCACCATTTCCCTCATCCCAAAGCATCTCTCTCAGACTTCTGAGATGGGAACAATCCCTATTGAGTAAATGAGTGAGCGCTCAGTTTGCTGTTTGGTGGTCTTTATCTTTGTGGGGGAGTTTTGATTTTGTTTATTTATTTTATTTTTTTATCCTTACCTAAGGACATTTTTTTACATTGCTTTTGTGAGAGAGACAGAGAAGGAGAAGAGAAACATCGATGTGAGAAAGAAACACAGACCAGCTGCATCCTGTATGCACCCAGACTGAGGATCAAACGCGCAACCTTTCGGTGTATGGAATGACACTCCAACCAACCAAGCCACACCATCCAGGGCTCTTTGTTTTGTGTTATAAAGGCAAACATCCCTAGGAAAGGATAACACACTAAGTTACTAACCTCTTAGTAAGAATTAGGAGGTGGTTTTGGCATTAGGACAGTGGGGAGAAAGGCAGCCCCAGACAATCAGGGTTGGTAGATCTGAGGCCAACCCTAATTTTGCCATCGACCTGCAGGGCCACCTTGGGCAAGCCACTTGACATTCCTGTACCTTCATTTTCCTTTTCTGTAATATAAAAGTAAGGAGGTAGGTGATCTCCAGGAGCATTTCCAGCTGTCAGATTCTACAGTTCAAGGCAACATAATTAAAGGAAAGATCAAGGTCATGACCACATGTACAGGCCTTGAAAACATAAACCAGATTGGAAAAGATTAGTTGCAGAGTAACTTGTACTGTATGATCTCACTCTAACTTTTTTTTTAAGATTTTATTTATTTATTTATTTTTTTTTTTTAGGGAAGGAAGGGAGGGAGGGAGGGGGGAGAGAGAGAGAGAGAGAGAGAGAGAGAGGGAGGGAGGGAGAAACATCAATGTGCGGTTGCTGGGGGTTATGGCCTGCAACCCAGGAATGTGCCCTGGCTGGGAATCGAACCTGGGACACTTTGGTTCCCAGCCCGTGCTCAATCCACTGAGCTATGCCAGCCAGGGTCACTCTAACTTTTTAATTTAATTTTTAAAATAGGTAACAGTCTATCCACATTGCTCAAAAATTTTAAGGAATAAATTTAAGTCTTCCTCCTTTCCCTCATCCTACCCCTTTCCTCCCACGTGCAAATTGTTATTAGTTTTTATATGTAAACTTTCAGAGTTTCTGTATGCACATACAAACAAAAAAGGATACACAGGCTTATTTTCCCCTTTGTTACACAAAAAGCGTATGATACATATTCCTCTGTACTGTGATTTTTTTCTACTTAATATGCATTGGAAAAATTTCCACGTTAGCATAGAGAGTGCCTCCATTCTTTTTTATAACCACAGAGGATTCCATTACAGAGATGCACCACAATTTATTCAACCAGCCCCCTATTGACGGTTGTGTGGATTGTTTCAGGCCTTTTCTTTACAAGTAATACTTCAGTGAATGACCTTGAACACATGTGCTAATAAATATATCTACAGACAAACTCCCAGAAATGAAATTTCTTTTGTAATGTCACACATTTGCATTTTTTGTAAAGATCGCCAAACTGCCCTATACAGAGATTATACCAATTTACTCACCCACAATCAAAGTTCGAGTGTCTTTCCCTACAGCCTCTCCTACAACTGTTACAAAATCTCAAATATTGACCAATTTGACGGTTTTAAAAAGTGGTATCTCAATGTGATTTTAATTTGTATGGCTCTTTCGATGAATCTTTTTGATAAATCTTTTCTTGTAGTTAACAGCCATTTGCATTTCTTCTTCTGTTAATGAATACTTTTAGCCCCTTTCATATATGTAAGTTTTTAAACCACACAATGCTCTACAGCATTTATAACTGTGACACACATAAGGACAGATGGGAGGGACACTCTCTAACCTCAGCTGAGAGACTGCCTCTGGGTAGGAAGGTGGGGGAATGTGACAGGGGAGGGACACAAAGGGACTTCTACTGAGTGTGTGACATTTTATATCTTTTAAAAAAGACATGAAGCAAGCATGACAAAGAAAAGAGAAGAGGAAGGAAGGAAAGGAAGGAAAGAAGGGAGGGAAAGAGGGAGGGAAAGAGGGAGGGAGGGGGAGGGGAGGGAGGAGAGAGGAGGGTAAGAAAGAAAAATAGGCTTTAAAATCAGTGAACCTGAACTTGGATCTCAGCCCTACCACAATGCGCTGTGGCCTTTGACAACTCTCCTAACCTTCCCCCTTAATTTCAATGTCTTATAGTATATAGAAAATGTCTACCTTGCCTGTAAAACTGTGATTAGCCCATCATTGTGGCTCAACAGCCACATTATAGTTATTATTCTTAATTTGGTTATTATTATTCAAACATAAGCAATGCCTCAAGTCAAAAAAAAAAAGGCCTGGTTGTTTTTGTTGGCTCAACTAACTCTTTTTCCTGTTGGGTTTCCCAAGGATTCTTCTTGACGATACCACACCACTGATTTCAATTTCACTAACCTCTTTTCAAAATGTTGTCCCAGAGCTGCCCCCATTGACATGACTTGTGTGACTGGGAAGCCTGGGTGTAAGAAAGGGAGTGGTCAGAGGCAGGAAGAAGGAGTTTCCTCTGTGTTGCAATCCCGGTTCCCAAGAGCTAGGACCTTTACTAGCACAGATGGGACTTTGGCTTCCCACTGTGGCTTCTAGAAGGTCTAAGCCCGACACACCCCTGAGCTCACAGCAAACCTTGGGCAAGAGTGTCCCCACCATCCCTGTGTAGGGATGACACGCAGAAGAATTGCAACCACGATTTACCTGAAACCTGTATACAATCCCGGTAGCCCCAGAAATGGACATTTCCTCCTCCCTCTCACCTCAGTTTTCATTACATCAATGGGCAGCTCACTGCCCCACCCCACCCCTCCCTGCCCCATTCCACCCTCAAGGCAGTAGGACTTTTAGCCTTTTTTTGCCTCATTTCCACAAACAAACAAACAAAAAAAAACAAATGAAAAAATACAAGCCTTCCTTTACCAGGAAGATTACAGCAGTGATTTTTGACTCCTGGTTATTCCTTTGGGCTATTCCCTGACTAAACTGGTTTCTATTTCTTTTCATTATTTTGATCCTAAAACGTAAGAAAAGTAGAGAGGAGAGAGAAAGAAAAGAGAGATAGGGAGGAAGGAAGATGCAAAGAGAAAGATAGAAAAAGGCTTAAAACAGATGGCCTCTTAGAAACATAACTTACTAGAGTCTCTGGAAAGGAAGCTCTGGAAGTGACCTGAAGTTCTGCATCGACACCACTAGATACCTGATGGGTGGTTGAATCTGCTATAGAAGCCAATGACGACATGCACAGCCAATGCCAGGTGCTGGTGCTGGGTGAGCCGAAAGTACACGTGTTCTAACAACATCTGGAAGCTTCACTAAGCCAGCAAAGACACCCTTAAATTATTAGCAGCAATGAACCCAACCAATCAACTGATGACAATCATAGGAAAAGGTATTACGACTATTCATAGCAGGTGAAGATTGCTTTATCCTTGACAAAACTCATTTGAAGAGAAAGTGTAAGACACACAAAGTTTAACTTTCTTGGCATTTGGGAATACTTATTCTTTTAGTGACCCAGATTCCACGAGGACAGGAACCTTTTGCTGTAGTAGCATCCCTTCCTGGCCTGCCAATGCATTATCATCAGTGCCTCACCTCTCCTCCCTTCACTCAAATGTCCATTTTGTTGGCCTCAATGCCCAAAGCTCTTTACTGGGAGACAGCTACCTGCTCTTAAAAAAAGATAGTAATTCATTCTAAGGTGATAACAGATGCTGTGATAGACAGAATAATAATTCTTCAAAGATAGTCATGCTCTAAAGAAGATATCCAATCTTGAAAGGGGACTTTGTTGGGGGGGGTGGTTATGATGAAGGACCCTGAGAAGGGGAGAGTAGCCTGGATTGTCCAGGTGAGCCCAGTCTGATTAATGCAGTCATTAAAGGTGAAGAACCTTTCCCTGTTTGAACAGAGATGAGAGGGAAGGAGAGACGCTGACACAGAAGATGGAGGAAGCGGCCACAAAAAACAGGGAGGCCTCTGGAAGCTGGGAATGGCCCTCCGTGACAGCCAGCAAGGAAACAGGATCTCAGTCCTACAGCCGCAAGAGATTGAATTTTGCAAACAACCAAAATGTGCAAGGGAACAGATCCTTCCCTAGAACCTCAAGTAATATATGTGGCCCTTGCCGACACCTTGATTTTAGCCCAGTGACACCCGTGTCATAAGTGTAATGGACAATGAAAGATAATAAATTTGTTGTCTGAACCACTATATTTGTGGCAATTTGTTATCTTTTAGCAACAGAAAACTAATACAGATGCTTACGTGAGACTCAGACAGAGGGGCTTTCAGTTAGTTTATTTTCAGAAGCAACTCATATAGAACTATATGAGAAAAAATCTTGTGTATTCTGCAACAGGCAGATTATTTTACAATTTATGACCAGATGTGTCATCAACTTTGTTTATTCACCTGTTCCATAAATATAATATTTATGGAATGCTAACTATGCACCAGAACATAGCTTCCTACTAGATCATGTCCACACAGGTAGGTTCAGTCAGCCAGTCAGTAAACAAATGTTCATTGAGCATCTACTGTGTACCAGGCATAAGGGTAATTTCTATTGGAACTCACTGAAAGGGTCTTTTAGCTGCCTGGGAAGGCTGGGAAGCCTGAGGTTCCAAATTCTGCAAAGGAAGACGGGAGCCAGAGAGCATTTGATCCTGTCTTCACAAGAGCTAGCAGATATTACTGTCTCCCTTTTTCATGTGTGAAAACTTAAGCACAGAGGGACTAACTGGCCAAGGCACACTGCCCTAAGGGACAGAACTAAAATTTTTAATTTTTAAAATTATAGTAAAATACATATAACATGAAATTTACCATCGTAGCCATTGTTAAGTGTATAGTTCAGTAGGGTTAAGTACATTCACATTTACTGCACAACCAATCTCCAGAATGCTTTTCATCTTGCAAAACTGAAATTCTATACCCACTAAACAATTTCCTATTCCTTCCCTCTCCCAGCCCTTGGCAACCACCATTCCACTATATGGTGGAACTATACAGTATTTGTCTTTTTGTGCCTGACTTACTGCATTTAGCACAATATCCTCAAGGCTCATTCATGTTGTAGTATGTATGAGAATTCTTTTCCTTTCCAAGGCTGAGCAACAATTCCATTGTATGTATATACCACATTGTATTTATCCACTCATCCATCAATGGATAGGGGGTTGCCTTCCATTTTTTGACTACTGTGAATAATGCTGTTATGAACATGGATGTGCAAATGCTCAAGGCTTTACTTTTCTTTTGGATGTATACCAATGGAGCTGGAATTTGAACACAGACCTCTCTCACCCTGACATCCACTGTGTTTAAAGGATGCCACACAGCCTGGGGTAAAGTCGTGGCTTCCCGTGCTGCAGTGAAGCAGATACATGAAATTTCTAGCTTACATTCCATTCCACACAGGTCAGACAGAGCTAGTTTTATTCTATGATTTTCCAGTAATTGAAATAAATCTGATACACTGCACTAGGGATAACATTCAAACTCCATGGTCCTATATGATCTAGCTTCTGGTTATGTTTCTAACCTCATTTCCAGCCATTTGCTATATACTTCAGTCATGCTGGCTCTGCTTCTAGTCTTCAAACACACCAAGCTTGTTCCCACCTCAGGGCCCTTGCACTTGCTATACATGCACCCTAGGACTTGGCATAGCTCCCTCCTTCTCATCATTCAAGTCTCAGTTCAGATGTGCCCTCCTCAAAGCAGGCTTCCCAGGCCATCTTTGTGAAGTACCACCATGGATCATGTTGTTCTGCTTTATTTTCTTCATAGCTAGCTAAAATGTATTTTGCTACTGTTTTTTTCTGACTTATTACTATCTTCCTCACAATAATGAAATTTCCACATAGAGATTTTATCTGTCTTATTCCCCTAGTATTCCCAGAGTACAGAACCATGCTGACACATAGTAGGTCCTTAGTAAATGTTTGTTGAATGAAGCCATGCATAAGGATCTTCACTGCAGCATTGTTTACTTTATTATAAAAATGGAAACAGTATAAATGTCCATCAATGATAAGTTGTTAAAAGAGTGAAATTATATAATATAAAAATTCTACAGCCATTAAAAACAGTTAAGGTAAACTGTAATTATTGATGGGAAAGAATTACTTCAAGATATACTTGACTTTTTAAAAGCAAGTTGCAAAAGAACCAGAATGCTATCATTCTAGCTTTGTAAAATATCAGAAATTTATGTCTATATGAATGTTTGGAACTGCTCACCGGCACTGATGCCTCGGGAACAAGAGATAGAAGAGAACAGAGAAATTTTCTCTTCATTTTACATATATCATATTGTCAGAAAGTTTGACAATTAGCTGCAATTGCTTCTGCAATGAAAAATCTTACTATTTTACTGAAGTGTTAGAAGAAAAATATAATAATGTTTGCAATTTACTTTAAAATATATTTTAAAAGTAAGATGGATTGGTAGATGGATAGAGGTTTAGATGGTTGGATGAATACATGATAAGGCAAGTACAGAAAAGTGTTTCTTGTGGAATCTAGATGGTGAGTATATGGATAGTCACTGTACAAGTATTTGAACCTTTTGTAGTTTGAAAATGTTCATAACAAAATTGGGGGGTAGAACTTGTACTACTTATTCAATGCACATTTCTCAAATGTCTATTATATGTCAATCAAGCACTATAAGTTTCTTAGTCTTATTTTCATACTGCTACAGTGGCTCCCAAAGGCATTTGGTTCCCTCCCAATTTTGCCCCCTCCTCTTCATTCATGCTACTAGTTACACCCCAAGCCAGTCCACATCCCTGAAACCCAAATGCATCAATACAGCTGTCTACTTTTAGGTTAAGGTTCTCCCTGAATTAAAGAGCCCTGTATTCGTTCAAGTGCGGCAGGAAATAGGCAGACACTTAAAACTTAACTGAAGAGAGTTGAATGAAGGGACTGTATACAGAGGTGTGGGCACAGTTAAGGCAGCAGCTGGGAAGAGTTGTGCACCCAGGGAAACCATTACCATGCTTGGGCCTGAAGCAGCCAGAAAAGAGTAACATTCTAGAGTCCTGCCCAATAGCAGCTGTGGGTATAAAAAGTGGCCACTGACAAGGTTGTAGTGAAAGGGGCAGCAGGGGATTAGTGCCCTTACTCTCTTTTCCCAGGCTGCTGATGCTTCCTGTCACCAAACCCTGCTGGAATCTGCAGCTCAGGGCATGAAGCTGGTTTGAGCCTGGATCTGGGGTGGAGCAGAGGCAGGAGCAGGCAGTCAGAAAAAAATGTCTAAGACAAAATATAGTAACTGGAAAAGACTTGAATCAAACCAATCTTATAATTCATCATCCAGTGCAGGTCCCTTATAGAATGAAAAAGGTAATTATTAATAATCACAGCAGATCTATAGACAAAACCAAAATTGTATGGCACTCTAAGCATCTATTCCAATTGCCTCGATTTGCAGATGAGGACGCTGACGAAACCCAGAGAGGTAAAGTGACTTGAGGAAAGTTGCCCAGCAGATCAGGGACAGAGATGGATAAAGCCTTGACCACTGACACCCAGGCCGAGGCCTTTGATTCCTCCTCACTCTGCGGTCCAGTGAAACATGCCCACCGTCGGCTGCAATACATGACTCTGGGAAAAAGACAGCTCATTCTTCTGTCCCAGAAGCATGCAGTTTGGAGCTTGTCTTTCTCTTATTTTTTTCTTCTCCTTTTTTGTGGTCAAATACTGGGCTGGCTGGAGGGGAAGCACTCAGGTATCTGGGGTTTCACTGCAGGCTCATTACATAAGTGAAAGCACTGCACAGCGGAGAACGAATGTGAAGCACAGCCATCTGAGGGGAGCCTCGCCCGGACCCGACCGCCTCAGTCACGCTCAGAGCTCGGTTCCAGGAAACACTCATGCAGTGTATTCCTGACCCAACAACCCTTTCTTGAGCACCCGCTCAGCATCAGGCACTGTGCTATGCACATGGTACATGAGAACCATGGTCTCATGGATGAGAAGGACATGATCACTGCCCTCGTGGAGTGGGAGTTGGATAATAAGCATACATACAAATGAATTAATTACAGACACGCTTAGTGCTAGACAAAAAAATAGAGTGCTCTAACGGTTTCAATAACTGACATCGATTAAAGTCATCCTTTGTCCCCACCACTTTGTAAGGTAATACTATATTCTCTCTCTTTTTGATGTGGAAACTGAGGCACAGAGAGACTAGGTCATTACCCAAGGTCAAACAGCTAGTCTGTGTCAGAGCTGAGTGTGAACCCGAGAGGTCTTGCTTCAGAGCCTGGGTCCTTAACCACTAACTCTCTTGGACAGTGGAAGCTCAGAAGGAGGGGCATACTTTTAACAAATCAGGATAGGCCTTTCTGAGGAAGTGGCCTAGAAGCTGAGATGAGGCAGAAAAGCCATGAGAAGAGATGACCAAAGAAATTTCTAGCAGAAGTGGGAACATGTGTCAACAGAAAAAAGTTAGGAGAGAGACTGGAGTGCTCTGTAATCTGTCAGAAGGCCTAGGCAATGGGGGCTGAGTTGGGTTTTATTCTAGGTGCACCTTAGAAAGTGTCTCCGCAGACATATACTTTCGCACGTGATCATCCGACAGCCTGGTCATGCAACTTAAGCAAGTGTTATTTTCCCTGTTTTGCAGAACACTGTTCACTGTTTCTGAGACCCTTGGAGCCTAGGTGAGAACAGCCCCCATCACTCTAGACCCATGTCAAGTGCTCTTTCTACTCAACCTCCTTGAGGAGGAAGCAGCCACCCCTCTGCTGCCCCTGTGGTCTCTTAACTGTAATTACCACCATTCCCATTCCCAGCACCTCCTCCTTCTCCACCCACCTCAGAATTTACCTCTCTGGCAGCCTCAACAACTTAATTTCTAGGGCAATCTGATAAACAAATCTGTTCCTATCTGATAGTGGGTAATAAAGCCCTGTTGGAAACCTAAAGTCAACTTGTTTTTATACCCCTGTAAGAACTTACAACAGCTTTCCTTTCTTCTAATCATAAGATCAGCCTCCAGCTATTAGCATTTCCTTCTCTGCCAAAGTGGAAGTCATTAGTTGATTAATGACCTGTTCCCAGAGCAGCCAGCCAGAGTTTCAGCCTTCAGCCTTTGGTTAGCAGGTAGAGGTTGGCAGATGTCAATAAACAAAGACTTGTTTAAACCAACTAAGTCCTTGCCTGTGAATATGGTTACCTTCAAGAGATGGGGCCCAGCTCCCCCAGGGCTCTTGGCTCCTCATGAGGGCATACAAACCCCTCAGGTCCCAAACACTGCCTTCCACTCCACCTCAACTTGTCCCACATCCTACCTTGACCTGGGGACCCAAACACACCAGACCCCTCATTAGCTCTGAGGGCACACCCTGTGCTTTCACACCTCTGGGCAGCTCTGCTGTGATACCTTCCCGACCTTCTTCACCAGGCTCTCTTCTTTACACCTGCCAGCACACAGCCCAGGCACCACTTGCATGGGAAGCCATCCCTGACCAAGTCTCACCGAGTCTGTGTCTCCATGATTGTGTGGAACAGCATTCCCTGAGCACCTATAATATGCCACACTGTGTTAAGCACTCTGCACGGATCATCTCAATGTGACAGCAATTCAGAGGCACCTTCTCTCACCCTGCCATTTTACCACTGAAGAAACTGAATCACAGTAACGTGCTCACTCAAGGCTGAGCAGAAACTGCTGGAGGTGAGATATAACCCAGGCAGCCTGCTTGCAGGACCTGGACCATCACCACCCACTGTGCTCACCACCACAGCTAACATTTATTGGGCATGGACAGCATACTTCCCATAGCCCTAAGCCACTGACATCCATTTTCTCATTTAACTTAATAGTCCTATAAAACTTAGTCACTACAGGTAGGTGTTATTAAGTCCATTTTGAAGGTGAGAAAGTTAGGGCTCAGAGAGGTTTAATTATTTAGCTAAATCTGGCTGAAAGCCAGTAGCTCCACTTGATCCTCTGCTTCAAGCAATGGTGGTGCCATTCCCATGCCTGGGAAACCCAAGGCAGGAGCCAAATTCAACCTGGACAGTGAAGTCAGCAGCGTACCTGAGCCAGGGCTGGCTGCCAACTTATGCAAAACAGCCAGCCTCCCAAGTATTGCAATTTGAGGAAATACTTTACATCTCCACCCACTCCTCATCACACCTGAGATCCCTCCACAGGACTGTTAACGCCAGTAAGATGTATGGCTTGCCATGCCCATGCCTGGAGGACAATGTGTGCATGGGCTGTTGGGGAACCAACCTCTGGGAACCTCAGTTTCCTTATTTACACAGTGGAAACCATACTGCCTACCCCTATATGAGGAGCTGATAAGAGGGTTATGTACAATGATGAACAGGAAAGCCCTTTTGCAAACAGTGAAACCTTATACAAACCCAAGATAGTACATTTATTCATTTTTCTGGGGACTTGGTTTCCATAATTTTGGAAAATTCCTTTCAGATCCCACATTTTATATTCATTACAATATTTTCTGCACTCAAGTATAAGCCACTGATTTTTTTAAAGACATTTTCTGAAATGGAAAAGGTGAGAGTAGCCCTGGCTGGCGTAGCTCAGTGGATTGAGTGCAGGCTGCAAACCAAAGCATCGCAGGTTCGATTCCCAGTCAGGGCACATGCCTGGGTTGCAGGCCACAGCCCCCAGCAACCGCACATTGATGTTTCTCTCTCTCTCTCTCTCTTTCCCTCCCTTCCCTCTCTAAAAATAAATAAATAAAATATTTTTTTAAAAGGTGAGAGTAAAGTGGGATTCTACAGCAGTGGACAGAGAAAGCCAAAAGTATGGAAAACAAAATATGTAAGAACAAGGTCCCAGTCTTGTAATTTGTTGCCCTGGGGGTAGAAAAAGGGAAAGAAGATCAAGTTTGTTTATTGTTTCTCTGAGGATAGGATATTCAAGCTACAGCTGGTCTATCTTAGTTTAAACACTAATAAGTTCACAGTAGTTACTTTCTTGATGGAAATGGACTGAGAGTTAGAAGGGACAGGGACTTTTACCCTTTACACATTCCTAGGTATTTTTCCTTTTCACCACAAATGTATTCTTTAACTTTGAAAAAAGTACATGTTTATTAGGGATTTCAAATGTGATTAACTGAAATAGTATTAAATGACTTCAAAATTGTCATGCCTCTCTACCCTCCCACTCCTCATGGGGCCACCACATAATACAGAACTCAGACTGTTTAGTCCAGTCATTAGACTCTGGACAACTTATACTGATGCAACAGCTGGAGGGAAGCAAGGTTGGGTCCCATGGCAGTTCCTGCCCAGCCCTGTGCCACAGGCTGCCCCAAGGGTGAAGTTGCAGGGATGCAGGCGCAGAAGTGTGAATTCCCACCATTTGTCAATCCCATGGGTCACTATCAGAAGGAATGTACTTAACCCGAGTATGGCATTAAGTCATGGGAGGAGTGCTGCCCATTAGCTAATTTACCCATCAGTAGAGGTTAGCTTATCTGATTACCTCATTGCCACCACCCGCTTCTACCAACAGAAAGCAAAACCTGAAGAGAAGAGACAAAGAATGTGCTAGTTTTGATGACAGGAAAAACAAAATTAAACATTAAACTGGTATAGTGGTGTGTTTTCCTCAGAGTAGAATGTCTTTATATGAACTGCCCGTGTGACCGCCCTCCTCTCCCTGTTACTCTATTCCTGACTGCCTCCCAAGGCCATTTGTTACCTACCCTGGTGTACTTTGGTTAGGGCTAAGCATCAAAAATGTTTTCCACAAGAGGTACAGGGCACCTAAAGGGAAAAGAGGTGTAAAAAAGAGTGGAAAAGAATTGAACAACCAGCACAATTTCTCCCAATCTCAGAAATCTCTGAATATCTTCTATCAAATGGGGCTAATACTGCCTATGGTAGAGGTTGGGGGAAATCTGACCTGAGAAGGCAGTCAATGTGAATTGCCTGGGATACAGAAGGTCTTCAATGAATGTTTCTTTCCTTTCCTTCCCAGGAGACTCAAGATGCTTTATAACATGCCTGCCTTGTAACTCCACATCCCTTATCTGAAGAAGCTGGTAAGAAGTAAATACAACCAGGGTGCTTCAGAGAAGTGATAGGAGGCAGAGAATCAGGAAGTGACCTGCCCCATGTCACTCGGGGAAGATGCTTCCACTCCACTCCAGCTGTCACCCAGTTATCCAGTAGGACCTATGCCACCAACTCTACCCAAGACCATGGTATTCACATTGTTCATACTGACAACTGATTCGGCACAAATGAATGAGCCAATGATGGAGACCAGTCACCACAAACAATCCAAGAGCTTTCTCACTGGTTTCTTTTCCCTGCTTTATTCTTTTAGAAAATACATCCCACAGCCAGCTTCTTATTTTCTGGGTTGTCCCCTAGGTTGGTTACTTCACTGTTGGTCCATAAACCCATCATCTCAGCAACCTAGCTAAAGCTTCAGTCAATGGGGGCAAAATGACTGTCTGACATCATGGAAAGCCACCATCCAAGGGATGGGCACCATATGGCCTCATGAGCCTGGTGCCCCAGAAGACTGCCAAGCGCCACTTACAGACTCCTGTGTCCTGGGTTAGTCTCCTGGTCCAATTTGTTTGTTGGTGAACATTAACCTGGCTTTGAATGACTAATCAGATCACAACAGAAACCAGAGGGTCTGGTTCTAGCTGAAATCTTGGCATTTTGATCACTAGTATAAGCAGTGATTTGACATCTGAGCCCCACCTCCTTTCTCTTTCTTCTCGTGGTATTATCTTTCTTTGGATTTTCCATGGAGTTTCCTTTCTTAGCAGTTGGTTCCTTGGGTTTTTATCACTTTACACTTATTTCCTCTTTGTCATTAGCCTAAGTCTTCCCTCTGCCTCTGCCTCCTCCTCCACATTACTCTTTCTTCCTCCTTTTCCTCATCCTCCCTCTTTCCTTTCTGTAAACATCCTTTGACACTCTTCTGCTCTTTACAATACCTGAAGAAATCAGTTAAAGAGACAGAGACAGTAGACTTGGTTGGTTAAAAGAAGAAGCTTTTGTGTCAGCCTTGAGTTTGAAGCCAAGAGTTACCACTTAGTAACAACTTTGGGCACATAATCAAACCATCCTGAATGTCTGTGTCCTCATCTTGAAAACAGGTGTAATAATACTCATTTCATGGGATCAGGTGTAATGCTTTGTATGTAAATTGTAGCAAAGTGTCAAGTATTTTATATACTCTAAATAAAATTTAACTTGGCGGAAAGTGTATTAATACAATCTTTGTTCTCTGTCATGGTTTTAATCAAGAGGGCCCCAACTGGGTTCCTTGAAAGACTAAGGCTCCACAACTTTCCAAGGATGGCAAGATTTGGGGTGGGTAGCCACAGACTGAGCCCTACTTGCCACCCCACCTTCAAAACATCTATTTCCATTCTTTTGCATATTGAGTCTCTGAATAATATTCTGAAATAAAGATTCCATTGCCATGAAAAAAATTCCTGCAATTGATTCAAGCTGATTTTCACCTTTCCTTTTGCCAGAATTCTCCTATCTTTGTTCACTCCAAATGAGTAGATTCCTAATATATAAAACCTATTAAATTTTGTTCTACTCCCTGTTGCTCTCTTGTAACATGAAGCGTCCTTCTTACCATTAAAAAGTGTAACTGATATTTCTTTTCCATAAAGAAGATGAAGATAAGTTTAGTCCACCCAGCAGACTTTCTTGGGAGTTCTTTGCACAGACTTCTGACTAATGAATAGTGAAAGAACATTATTAGGTGCTTGGTTTCATTTGAAGAAAGAAGACTGTCCATTTTCTTTACCATTTGAGAAATGTGGTTACACCCAGAATGTCAAACATGAGTTGGTGGTTGTGAATTGAATCTGAAAAAGTGGTCTCCAGACTAAGCAATGTTGTTTCACTACCTTAAAAAAATCATCTTAAAAAAACAAAAGCCTGCTTTTATTGAAAACAGACCAGAAACAAAGGTTATTTGTATAACCTGTAATTCTCTCAATGATTTCCTGCAGGTTGAGACCCCTGCTACCTGATGCGCACAAACATGTGTAAAGGCTTCAACAAAACTCTAGGCTTCTGGCAGATAAGTTCAGAGGCCTCTCTCTCCCCTCCCCCCATATCCATTTTGTAGCTCCACACTTATATCCCTATGCTTTCATGGCTGGGGGAGGTAGGAAGTTGCCAGGGAAATGCCAAGGGAGGAGAGAATCGTACATGGCTACTCTCCCTAGTGGTGAGCTCACATAAAAGCACATGCGCTTCAGGTGACCACAGTAGGATTAATGTTCATGAACAACCATGTGTAGACACAGCACTGCTTGAGGATCCAGGATGCAGAGAGGGATTTTGACTGAAAGTTCAGTGGTAGCAGAGCTCATGATGACACCATCCATATACCTGTATATTCCTCTTGCCTAATGCATTGCTGACACACAACAGACACTCAAAAACGGCTACTGAACCAGGGGAAGGAAGGAGGGAAGGAAGGAAAACAGTTTGGGAAAAGCCGTTCTCCCTGCATCCTCTACCTTTTCCACAGTAGTCCACAGCGGGGCTGTTGTCTTTTCTGCTCCCCATCCTGTTTCTCTCCAATTCATCTTCAATGCTATAGCAATCGTGATCTGTTTGAAACACCAATCACGTCTTCTCACTTTAACCTAGGGCCCAAAATACAATATAACCAAAATCTTTGTCTTGATCTACTACCCCTTCCCTCTTATCCATGTATTCTCTGTACTCCAGACACTCTAACCCTTTGCCTGATTCCTCAACTGGCCAAGCTTATCCCTGCCTCAAGGCCTTTGTACTTACTGTGCCATTAGCCTGAAATACTCTTCTTCTAAATTTTAAATGAAAGGATACTTTCTAGTCATTCAAACCTCAGGTCAAATGACACCTCCTCAGAATGGCTTTTCTTGCATACCTAGTCTTCTATTCACTCTCTATCACATCACCATTTCCATGTTCTTCATAGCAGTAAGCAATTGAAAATTGTTTTGTTCATTTAGTTATTTTCATGATTATTGCCAGTCTTGTGCACTACAATGCAAGCTCCTTCTCTATTATGTTCACAGTTGATAATTCTCCAATGCCAGGAAAAGAACCTGGCACATACTGGGCACTCAATAAATATTTTCTTAATGAATGAATAAATGCAGCCTTGGCATCCTGAGGGCTCTGGACAACACTAAGTAAATTTTGTCAGGGGCCAATGAATCAGGAGCAGCAGATAAATGCCTCAAATAAAGGCCAGGAAGGAAGAAATATGAAGCTAATGTTTGGAGAGCACTTACCAGTGCCGGATTATTTTTTAAAGTCCTTACTATTTATTAGCTTTTAAAATCTCACAGCCACCCTTGGAAGTAGGTCAAATTATTATTCTTATTTTATGTATAAATCACTGGTACAGAAAGTAAATTATATACTCTGTTAGTAAATGGAAGGTCAAAGATGCCAACTCAGGCTATGAACCACCACACTAGAGAGCCTTTCTCACACTGCCTTACTCAGGAGTATATGTGGGCTAGCAGCTACCATACTTCCAGGCTGGTGAAGTCAAGGGTATAACCAGTGACTGGCTTCATGTTGACAGAAAATGCCCATGAGTCTGCCATCTAGCCCTTTGGCTGAAAGCATGTATGCTAAATCCCCATGTCCACAGCTGTAGCAATGCCTGGGCAGCGCATCTTCTACCACCAGGAGTATGTGGCCCACAGCCTGAGAGCCAGACCTCAACTATGGACTTGTTTTTCTTAATCCTCACAGTGTGGTCTGCACAAACTGTTTTTAATATACCTGTGTCCTACCTTTGAAATCAGGATACTTCACATTTAATATTTCAGATTTCTGGCTTCCCTCAAAACATGACAAGAACTAGTAATACTCATCTTGCTTTTGCACCTGACATGGTCAGCCTTAGAACTGAGTCATGGCTGCCCCTCTGGGAAGAAGCATGTGTGACTAGTTCACCATGGTCCCCTCACTCCTAGTTTGTCCTTAATATCGAGCCTTACAAGTATACTATTTCTATGTGTATTTACTTACATGAGTTGTGTTGATTCTGAGCATTTCAGTTAGTGATCTCTGGGGGACATTCAACACCATGCCTGTAGTTCTGGGACAGCTTTGACTGGCCTCCTAGTGTCCAATCCTGTATCACACCAGTGCCATTCCCCCAGGGCCACCAGATCCCACATCATAGTTAGAGAAAGGATCCACCAGGATTCAAACCTGAGTTCATCCCTGGCACTGCCACTTGACATATTATTGTCCTCTCCTCCCCACAGTTTTCTTGGCTCTAAAATGGGGAGAATCATAACACTCACTTTGGATGGTCAATGAGCATTTTACACATAAAGACTTACAAATTCCATGGCACATATGCTATTCTGGGCATTATATACTATTTATCTGTTCCTTTACAGAGAATGCTCAGCCTTTGATTAAAAACAACAAGATACACAAAGAAAAAAATACCCTCCTGTCAAAAGATAAAACAGGCAACAGATCGAAACCCAGAAATAGCCCAGATGTTAGAGCTACCAGACAGTAACATTGTAACTACTATTATGAATGTGTTAAAAGATCTGGTACTAAAAGGTAGACAAAATGTTTGGGTAATGGGGAATTTCAGCAAAGAGATGAAAGCTATTTTTTAAAGGGGCAGATGAAAAGGTTAAATATAAAAAAATACAACATCAGAGATGAAGAATTCTTTAGACAGGCTTGTCAACAATCTGGATAGAGCAGAAGAAGAAATAAATGAACTTGAAGATAGGTCAATGAAAACTATTCATACAAACATAAAATGAGAGAAACAATCAGTAAAAAAAACCCAAGAGCTATGAAACAATACCAAATTTCCCAACATACACGAAACTGGAGTCCCAGCCCCAAAAGGAGAAGAGAGAATGGGGAAAATGAAATATGTGAATATATAATGTCCAATAAGTAAAACAGACATATCAACAATTGTAGTTGGAGATTTAAATATCCTTATTGTCAAAAATTGATAGAAAAACTAGAAAAAATCATTACATAGAAGACTTAAACAACACTATCAAGCAACTCAACCTAATTTATGTAACACTTCATCTCAGAGAATTTACTTTCTTTTCAAATGTCCATAAAATATTCAAAAAGAAGATAATATTCTGAGTAATAATGCTAATTTTAATAAAATTAAAAGGATTAAAAACATAAAAGGTACGTTGTCTGACAACAGTGGAATTAACTATAAATCAGCCTCAGAATGACATCAAGAAAATGCTTAAATATTTGGATAATGAGCAGCACACTTTTAAAATAGCTCTCAGGTCAAAGAAGAGATCACAGGGGGAATTAGAAAATATTCTGAGCTAAATTAAAATGGTAATAAAGCTTAAAATTTTGTAGGATCCAGATAAAGCAGTGTTTACAGAGAAATTGATAGCATTAAATGTTCATATTAGAAAAGAAGAAAGGTGTAAATCAATTATCTAAGTTTCCACCTTATAAAACTAGAAAAGCAACAGCAAATTAAAATCCAAGTAAGTAAGAGAAGGAAATAATGAAGATGAGGGCAGAAAACACTGGAATGAGAAACAGAAATATAGTAAGCAAAATCAATGAAACCAAAAGCTGGTGTTTGGGAAGATAATAAAATGGATAAACCTCTGTGTATACTGATCAAGAACAAAGGACTGAGACACAAACTATCTATCAATGTTAAGAATAAAAGGGTCATCCCTGCAGGTCCCTCAGACATTAGAAAGAATAAGGTAATATTCTGAACAATTTTATGGCAACTGTGAATGAGAAAGAGGCCACATACTACCTGACAAGCTAAGGGCGGTCCCCATGGCAGGCCTTACAAATTCTGAAACCAAAAAGTAACAACACAGGATGGTCTAAACATAAAAATTCCTAACTAAAAGCAGGTCATGGTGAGTAGTCTTGTCCTTGGCCTGGAGCTTCATTGACAAAGGTCAATCTTTACCTTAAGTAAGGCTGGCTATTGTCTTTGTGTATCTCAGATAAAAGACTGTTGAAATGTCAGAGTAATTTTCTTTTCCAGACTCCTCAAAAGCATACCTGCTGGCACCAGAGCATGAGACCACAGAACCCCTCATTGTTATCTTGTTCCCTGCATACCACCTCTACGTGCTGTAAATGTTCACTACCCTGTACATACCAATTTAAAAGAAGTATGTGTCTCTCCATTTTGCTTTTCAACCAGTCTCAAGAGATTTTCCTGCTTTGCTTTCACCTATTCCTTTAATTTACCACCAGTGGACTTCATGTAACCCTTCTTACATCCTCTCCTTTCATTCTAACATATAAAAATAAGCCACAAAACTGCCATTCCCCACAGCATTTTCTCAGTCTGTTGAGATTTTGCTTCAGAACATGTCCTCAAACTTTGGCTCAAATTAGCTCTTATAAGACTTTTTAATAGACTGGGCATTCTTTTGTCAACACAATAAATTTGACAACTTAAATGAAATAGACAAATTGCTCACTAAAACTCACTCAAGGAGAGAGGGAAAACTTGGATGGCCTTATAGCTATTAAATAGATTATATTTATAGTAAAAATCCTTCCCACAAAGGAAACTCCAGTCCCAGACAACTTTACTAGTGAATTCTACCAAACATTTCAAGAAAATACAATATCAATTCTACATGAACTCTTTCAGAAGTTAAAAGAGGGAAAAACACTTCCCAACTCATTTTATGAGGTCAGCATTAATTGGCTATTAGAACATTACAGGAAAAAAATGACCCTAAATCCCCAAATCCTTGACAAAATATTAACAAACTGAGTCCAGTAAAAAAGATAATACATCATGACCAAATGGGGCTTAGCCCAGGAGTGAAATGTTGGTTCACTTTGGAAAACAGATCACTGTAATTTATCCTGTCAACAAACTAAAAAATAAAAGTCACATAATCATCTAACCCAAAGCAGAACAAAGTTTCGACTAACTTAACATCAAATTATGGTAAAAATTCTCAGCCCACTAGGTACATAAAGGAACCCCCTCAATCTGATAAAGGGCATCTGCAAAAGCCTAGAGCTAGCATCATAGTCAATGATAAAAGGCTAACTTTTTCCAAAGGTTGGTAACAAGGCAATGGTGTCTACTTTCACCAATTCAATTCTATATTTTACTAGAGGTCTGAGCAATGTATTAAGTGAAAATTTTAAAAATGCATCAAAATGGCAAAGGAAAAACTGTCTTTATTTGCTAATGACATGATGGTCTACAAACAAAATTATACAGAATCTATTAAAAAACTACAAGAATGTATTCATAAAGCTCAGCATAGCTGCAAGATACAGGGCTAATATATTTGTTTTTCATTACAATTACATTTCTATACACATCAACAAATAATTGCAAATTGAAATAAAATAATACTACTTTCAATAGTATCCAAATATTGAATATTTAGACATAAATGTTACAAAATATGTGTAAGAGCTTTATGCTGAAAACTACCAAATGTTGCTGAGAAAAATAGAGAAATACCTAAATAGAGAGATAATTCCCCCAAACAGATCTATAGATTTGATACAATCTCAATCAAAATCTCAACAGGCTTATTTCTTATAGAAATTGACACAATGCTTCTAAAGTTTATATTAAAATACAACAAAATTAAAATAGCCAAAACAATTCTTTTAAAAAATAACAAAATTAAAGGACTTACTATAAATGATTTTAAAAATTACTATCAAGCTACAGTTATCAAGACAGTATGATACTGGTGTAAGGAGAGACACATAGATGAACATAACAGAAGAGAGAATCCAAAAACAGACCCACATATATAATGTCAATTAATTTCAGACAAAAGTATCAAGATAATTTAATAGGAAAAACAGTCTTTCCATCAAATGGTGCTGAAATAATTGAATATTCATATGCAAAAAACTGCAAACCTCAACCCTTAGTTCATATCATATGCAAAAATTAATTCAAATGGATTGGAGACCTAAACATAAGAGTTTTAAAACTTTTAAATGAAAACAGGAAAAAATCTTTGTGACCTTGCATTAAACAAAAATGTATTAGGGCACAAAAAGCACAAACCACAAAACAAAACATTTATAAATTGGACTTCATAGAAATAAAAAAAATTCTTTGAATGACACTGCCTTTTAAAAAGTAAAGGGATAAGTAACAGACTAGGAGAAAATGTTTTTAAATCATATATTTAATAAAGAGTTTATATCCAAAAATATAAAGAACTCTTACAATACAACAATATGAAGATAAGTGATTCAGTCAAAAAACAAAGATTCAAACAGATGACTTACCAAAGAAGATGGCCATTAAAATAAAAAGTACAAAAGTAAGATACCACTAAAATGACTAAAATTTTCAAAGTAACTGACAAAACCAAAATGTTGACCAGGATATGAAAGAACTACAACTCTCATATATTACTGGTGAAATGAAAAATTATACAACCATTTTGGAAAAGTTTGGTAGTTTCTTATAAAGTTAAACATACTTTTACCATACAATCCAGCAATCCTACTCCAAGAAATTTACCCAAGAGAAATGAAGATATATGTCCTCCCAAAGATTTATACAAGAATGCTTATAATATCTTTATTCCTAATAGCCAAAAACTAAAAATGACAGAAATGTCCATGAACTGGTGAGTAGACAAATAGTGGCATATAGTGGAACACTACTCAGCAATAAGAAGGACCAAACTAGTGATACATTAAGAAATCTGGATAAATCTCAAAAGCACTACGCTAAGTGAAAAAAAAAAAGACATGGAAGGCTACATATTGTATGATTCCATTTAAAAGACAGGTAGAAAAGGCAAGAGTATAAGAACAGAAAACAGACCAGAGGTTTCCAGGGGCTGGGAATAGAGAGAGGGGGTTAACTCAGAAGGAGCACGAAGGAATATTTTGGGGGTGACACAATTACTCAGCTGTATGTATTTGTTAAAGCTCATCAGATCATGCATATATACTGTAAAAGAGTGAATTTCATCATATATAAGTCAAAACTCAGTAATTTTTAAATATCTTTAAGAACATTGCCACTGAGAAACTGGTAAAATGTGCACAGGATTTTTCTGTAGTGTTCTATACAAATGCATGTGACCTTCTGTACAAATCCATTCTGACCTTGCTCAAGTTGTCATCAAAAAACCAATGCCAGTTATGATTCAAATGTTAGATTAGGGGGAACCCTGCAATCCTCAACAAACCTCAGCACAATGCCTTACCAAAAAAGCTCATAGAACTTGCCAAGAGTCAAAATCAAACTGCAACCATTCCAAATCTCCCAGTTGTACTTTCCACCAGTGGAGAAAGCCAACCCAGGACAAGTAGCCCTGCCTAATGAGTGTCTGGTGAGCCACAAAAAAACTTCCCGAAAATTCACAGGGCACAAAGTGGTAGAGCTGTCCATAGCATAAAGTTCCTGATAAAGTTCCTTTTTTGGGTTTCATGTCTGTCTGATAAGCTCCCTCCCTTTGGTCCAGCAGACTGGGTTCCCCAATAACCACAGGCAGGCATCACTATGGACCAAACAGGGGTGAGGTACTCCATCAGGAAGCAAAGGGGCAAGCAGTCAATTTGAGGAAAAGGCCCTTGGTGCATTCATCTAGAGGCTAGAAGTTGACTTTTATCACAAGACTTCAGTTTCACCGCCGCTCAGTGAATATGAACCGTGCATAAGTTCTTTAACCTCAATTTTCTCTCCACTGATGAAGTATTTCTATACTTCTCAAGAGAGAAATATGTAATGGGGGCAGTTGCTCAAATGTTGGATTTTTCCCCCTAAGCTAGTATCTCCAAAGGTATAGCCCTCATATCACTGGGGGTACATGAAAAAAATTTGTTATAATAGACTTTTAATACCTATAAACTTAATTTAAAGGACATTAGGAAAATACAACCAGCCCATCTACCTTGCTAAATGAAATTGTTTAAAACTGAGTCCAAGTAAAGTCTACATTAAAAAAACATACTAGGTTAAAGTCAAGGATGGATGAAAAAGGTGAAGGGGAATAAAAAGTACAAACTTCCAGTTATATAATAAATAAGCCACAAGAATGTAGTATATAGCACAGGAAATACAGTCAATAATATCATAATAACTGTATATGGTTACTAGATTTATTGTGGTGATATCATAAGGCATATAAATGTTGAATCACATACTCCTGAAACTAATATAATATTGTTTACCAATTATGCTTTAATAAAACATTTTTACATAAATTCAAAGGCTTGAAAAATATATATTAAATTAATTTTTAATGTAGTAAGTAGAGGTGACAGAAATCATAAAGATGATTAAAATTTGAGAACTAAACCTCCCAGCTATGAGGACCAGGAACACGAATCTCATCGTTGGGTCCCCTAGAAGAAGTGAGGTCTTTGACATTACATAACACAGTGCTCTCTTCATGAGAACCCAGGGACACAGTATTTTTGGTCACAGGATCAGATGCATTGTACTTTTAAGGATTTGGTTTGTTTTATCTTATAGGCATTGCAGACTGTGTAATTGAGTAGGTTTCCCCCTTTGCACCGACAACCATGCAATAAGCTTCAACCCAATTTGAGGACACACTGTCAGATATGTGTGGGACTGTATCGCATTCCTTGTTTATTAGCCTCACTCCTAACCCTATGTCCCCACTTTACTGTTATTTAAAGTGTTTTCTTCTACTTTTAACGTATTGACTTCCTATATTTTATATCCTTTTAAGCCCCCTTAAATCTATTTGAAATGAGATGATATAAAGTTTTAAATGTCCTTTTTTCAAAAAAATAATAGAGACAGCATAAGCAAAATTTGTCCTTAAACTCAAGGAATAGCTCTTTCTGGATCTTTCTGGATCCCTAGGTCAATGTGGATTTTGGTGTGCTTTGACAAGAGACAATCAATCATTTGGTATTGTTTCGAAATTAGTCCTTATCAAAAGACATCCTTTTCACGGATACCTCACTAATGTACAAACTGACAGTTATGGCTGATTTCAGACCTGGGTAACTCCAGGGACCTAAAGCACAAGAAAATGGGAAGTGGGTGCTGTGGTGGAATTAGGCTTCCTCCTTTTTCCTCAAAAGCCAACGTTTTGCTAACAGAACAAAACCAAACCACCCCAAACTAAAATGACACCAAAATTTAATATCAGAATACTCCAGCAATGGGAGCTATTTAATGATAGTTTATAAACTGAGTCCCCTAAGCCAGTAAACTCTTCCTACCTGCATTTCCTTGTCCTCCCAATGTCTGCTCCAGTGAGAGAAGACCGGGTTCTTGATTTGAACCAACTCATCTTTTTTAGTATCTTGGTTACATTATTTTTTTTCTGAACCTCAATTTCTTCTCTGTAAAATAAAGATACCTATTCTGCCTATTTCAATATGAAGTCACAATGAAATATTACTCAGGATTCTTTTTGTTGCATGTGACAAAAAGCCAACTCAAACTGGCAAAGAGCAAAAAATACTTGGTGGCAATAGCGGGATTATTAGAAGTTATTTATATGAAGATTAACAACCAAATCAGCACATAAAGGTGGATTTTGGAGACCTCTGGTATTAGAGACTTAAATGCCTCCAAGACCTTCTTTGTACCTCTCATTTCTGTTCATTCTTCAGGTCAGCTTCATTCCTTCGTAAAATAGACCAGCCACCCATAACTCCAATATCCCAGAACTCACAATGAATGCACAAACCCTTAGAGGAACCAAATCACTTTCTCTAGTCCTAAACTCAAAAATCCTACAAATGGAATAGACTGGTAATCGTCGGCCAGGTATCCATCATTGAACTCATCAACTGTGGCCATAAGTTTGGATATTATGATTGGCCCAGACTGGATCAAGTGCCTATCTTCAAGCCAATCAACACTAGCTAGGAGGGAGAGCTTTAAAAAGATGGCAGCTCCCACTAAATTCACATAATTTAGAGAAAGAAGCATTTCCCAAAGAAAGAGAAGATGCAGAGAGGTAGACTACTATGGGTAAAAAAAAAATCAGTAGAGAATTAAGATTTTAGAAAATTTGGATTATTAGACAAATACATGGTTTTCAAGTCAATCAAGACTTCAAGACTCCTGTCAAGGGCCACTCACTCCAAGAAGCATTTCCTGGTAATTAGTGTCAATTGTGTAAACCTTCCTTCATTGGCCTATTCATTATGTTTACGTGAAATATACCTCCCAGTCAATTGTATTTAATTTTTCATTTGAGTGCATACTATATTAAATTGCTCTCTAACAAACTACTTTAAATTTTGCCTTCTCCACTTCATTGTTCCCTGATGATAGAATCTGTTTCTTGCTGATATAGTCATAATGATTGGTGTTAATTTATTAGCACTCCCAGGAAAGAGATTTATATTTAACTGGGGTCTATCAGAGGCAATGTCTTAGCCCAAAGGCGTGATCACAATGCTGGGAATGTTAGACACATACAACAGGACATCTTTGACAGTCTAAACTAAAGCCCAAACTCTATGAAATAAAATAAAATCCATTACCCACATACTACTATCAGTATCATCATGAATATCTTTGTCATCATCAATTTTGGTCTGTTGATAAACTTATGACAGTTATGCATTCAGGATGTATTTCCTGGAGGTGGGGATGGGTGGAGAGCATTGCACTGGAGTTAAGACCATGGACTGTGGAGCCAAGCAGACCTGAATTTAGTCTAAATCCTGCCGCTTAGTTGTGTGACTGCAGTCACATTAGTTCACACCTCTGAACCTCAGTTTCCTCACTATGACATGATATCTACTTCAGGGTGCTGTTTTGAGGATGAAATAAGATGTCTAAAGCCCTTAGTATTGTACCAAATGCACAGGAAGTGCTCAGTAAATGGTAGCATTGTGTTCAAGGTCTAATTCAAATAACATATGTGTCCCATTCCTCCATAATCCACACAATGAAACTTTTTGATAGATAATTCTATAATTATAGCTAAACTCTATGTGGGAAGGGCTACAGAATCACAATTCAAACGCATTCCTATATACATTCTGTAAAATCTTCTTCCAGGACATAGGACTACAATAGCCTTATAAAACTTTGTTAAACTCATTAAGGTTGTTTAAGACTTCCAACAAAGTCTCACTCACAGATATGTATAACAACGCAGTAATCCCTGGACCAACCTCTGGAGAATATAATGGACGGCAGCAGACTCTAAATGGACAAGAAACTAACCTTTCCTGGGTTGAGCTACTGAAAATCTGAGGTGGTTTTGTTCTGTTTTATTTTGTTTGTTTATGAAAGTTTCCTTTTCTCCCATTACCATTTAGTCCCCCAAACTCCCCTCCCTGCTGAGGTGGTTTTTTATTGCAGCATCACGTAGGCTAAACTGATTAATAAAGAACTTCTTCATTTTCTCCCCAGTGCCCAATTAAAACGGCCCTTCCAGAACTTCCTTTCTTCACGCTCCACATCTTCACCTGCTGCTTTCTCCACCGAAACTCCCCTCCCCCATACCCCCTGACTAGAGTGCAATGAGTTCCGTACCAACCCCCGCTGACATGATCATGGCTAGGAAGTGTGAGAGTGTTACCCTTTCCAGGAAAAGAACTTATGTTTTAACTAGAGCCAAACACAACAAAATATCTTATCCCAAAGGAGTAAATTTTTAACACCATGAAAGTCCAAAGAGAAAGGAATTTGGGACATGTAAGACTTTTTTTGGACCATAATATTAAAAATGCCTCATTATTATTTTTTATACTTCATAAAAAGCTTTTATATCCCGTAACTCGGGGGCAATAATCATCCCCATTATACAAATAAAGGAAGTGGGGCTTAGAAAGTTTGATTTGATTGCTCGAGGTCACATGGCTGATAAATGATAGATTCAGAAATATCTAATCTAGACCTTCTGGCGCCAAGCAGAGTCCATTTATTCAGTGAACATTCTTAGATTATCTACTATATACCACATACTGTTCTAGTCTTTGGAAATACAGCAGTAAATAAACACAGAAGAAAATTATTGCTGTCACTGGAGATTACATTCTAGAGAGGAAAAAAGGGGAAAGCAAATGATAAATATGCAGGTCAATTTATTTTGTGTTGGTTGGCAAGAAGCGTAATGGAGGAAAATAAGTCAGGGGGAAGGGGGCAGAGTATGCTAGAGGGTGCTATTTTATAGAGGGTAGTTGTAGAAGGCCTTTATGAAAAAGTACAGTTCAACAGAGACTTGAGTGAAGAAAGGGAGCAAGCCATGTATCCAGTTGAAATATAAACTGTCCAGATAAAGGCAGCGGAAAGTGCAAAGGCCCTGAGACAAGCATGTGTATGATGTTTCTGAAAAACAAGAAGGGGGCCACTGTGGCTGGAGCAAGATGGAGACACAAATGAGTAGTAGGAGATGAAACCAATGATGGAGTAGGGGCAACTATGAAGAGGACACCGAGCTGTGAAAAGCAAAACCAGGACTAGAATTCAGTCTGCAGAGAGCAAGGCCCACACCTCCTACGTGCACTGTTGCATCCAAAATATCCTGACTCAGAGAGCAGGAAGCAAGTTGTCCAGCTCCTGCTCTAACTTGCATCCCTCGGGGGCCTTGGTGGGACCTCGTGTTCTTCAGTTTACTGCTGCCGAAGGAAATCAATCATTACTGGAGGTTATGGTACCTTTAATGGAGACCCACAGGGCATCCTGAGGAGGGATGGTGGGGAGAGAAGATGATACCTGGAAATCAGTGGTTCCAAACACCCTGGGCTAAGATATCCCAAACCCAGTCCTGTACAGATCTGCCAATTAGCCCTCCCTGCAGCGAGGATCATCTCCTTTCAATTTCTTTCCTCCATTTGTTCATCGAACCAAACTTTAAAAAGCTCCATCATTTGAGTCTCAGGGTAAACCCACTGAGAAAACGATGATGTGGGATAACTATTCCCATTTTATCTTTGAGAATACTGGACCTACACGAGGTCAGAAATTGTAGAGCTAAGTAAGGATCTAAAGAGAATTTCTCAATGTTCACTCAATACCTGTCTTTGCCATATTATCTTTGCCATATTCCAATACCACCTGCACTATTCTTTTATAATGGGCACTTAATATTTTTACTTAAGGAAATCTTACTTCATTATCTTAAATAGAAAGCCAGTATCACTCATCACACATAGATTAAGAAATAAAATATAAAACAATGCTAATTAGAAAATTTTCTGCGGAGAGCTTTTAAAAGTCACAATGCCCAGGCCATACCCATTCCAGACCTATTAAATCCAAATTCCTCGGAGGAGGGATAGATGGGGCAGAAGTAGTTTCTTTACATATCTCCCCAGGAAGGAGCAGTGTGAGCAGAGGACGAGACCCTCTAGAGCATGCTCCTGCCTGCTACAGCCCCTGTGCTGAGGCGACCTCTCTGAAAGAGAGAGCCACAAGGACTGAGGAGGTGTTAAAGACACACTAGCCCAAAACTGAGCCTTTCCCCCTGCTGGCATCAGAAGAACCAAAAAATAACACTGAAATAGGGAAGCATTCTCAATTTTAATTTGTAACTGTTGAATGCATTATTCTTTTGCAGGTTAAAATCACCCCACATGGCACTTGCCCTTTGGAAAACACTGGACCAGACAACCCAAGTAGTCTGGTTTCCATTTCTGTGCACTTTCCACTCCAAGAGCCCTCTTCCCAGCCAGACTCCACGCAGGTAATTTTCTGCAGAACCCTTACTCACCCCTGTGTGTTCCCTGGCAGGGACTTCAAATACCTGCACTTACATCACACTTTCAGGCCCATCTTTCTCTTTCCAAATGAATCCATCCAGTGGTTCATATCAGAAAATCTTAAGGCAAAACCACATCTATCTCCTCTCACTTCCTCTCGAGAAGCCCCTTGTTTTCACCCAGGAATACCTGGCCCTGGAGGTGGTATAAGGCAGCCAGGCAGCCAGGCAGCGAGGCAGTGAGGCAGCTATGCAGGAAGGAGGCTCAGGAGAGACAGTGCAGAAGGCCACATGACTCGAAGAGGGGCTTCTGCTATTTGGTTTCTCTTTCTCCTCTCATCTCTGAGCACACACAAGCACCCAATGACAGCCTTTCCCAACTGAGAGAGAAGTCTAGAATGAAAGCTGGATTTTTGAGTAGAGACTCCTGATCTCCAAGACCTCATTTCCTTTTCTGGCCTGGGGCATAACCACGGGACCTGGGTACCCCCCTGCAAGGACTCAGGTTTGAAGGGCTCCCCTGGAGGACAGCATGCCCTCAAGAGTGGGCACTTTGGCTCACCACACAGAGAGTTGAGCTAAGCTCCAATCTCCTCACTTCCTATATTTAAAACGTTGAATGCTGACACACTATCTATGGCCAGACAGCTAGGCCATTTTCCTGTCTTGTCAGCGGAACCCTTCTCTCCTGTTTCCCTTAAAGGCTAAGATCCAGCTACGAGACCTCAGCCCAATGCATCATCCCAAAGCTGCGCAGCTCCTGCTGTACCTATAGTCTCACAAGTCCTCTGTCCCATCCCCACCTGCCTAAAGCCTACACACCCTCAAGGCTGACTGCAAATGTCACCTCCTCCACGAAACCTAAAGTGATTCCTCTAAACAAATCATAATAGTAATGGAATTAATAGTAATATAATTAATATTCATAGTTAGCATTTATTGTTTGCTATAGACAGACACTAAGCTAAGAGCTCACAAGCAGGGTCTGAACCAAATCATACACTAAACAGTATCTCATTACCCCTGCCCCTGCCACCTCCTATCTCTATGACATGGGACAAGTTACTTTTTCTTTCTGTACTTCATTTTCCTCAGACATCGATGGGAATTGTAATATACCTTCCTCCTAAGGTTGTTTAAGGATAAAATCAGTTAAAGCACACACAGCATATAGCATAGTACCTGACACATGGTTTTTGCTCAGTAAGTAGTATTTTTTCTTGCAAGAAATTTACAAGAAGTAAATAATGTGTTAGTATTATCCTCATTTTACAGGTGAGGAAACCAAGAGATAGAGAGTTGGAGGTAGTCAAAGTTCAATAAAGAACTTTAGTCTGGTCTTAACTGAGCTTTGCTTATGGTGCTTGACTATTCTTGCCAATTATTTGTATGTCTGTTGTCCTCTTTCCATCTTCATTCTCCACTTTTCCTTGGCTGGACACTAAACTCCAGGGGAGCAGGGTTCATCAGTGTCTCCTGGACACTCAGCCCCTGCATTTCCTTATCTCATTGTCCACTACCAGACTGCCCCTCTTCTCCTCATCACAGTATCACCCCTTCCTTCAAATCTACAGAGACTGTCTCCTCCTTCATGTAATCTGCTTTCATCCTCCCAAATGGGTGTGGTCTCTCTGTCCCTTAAATTCCCCCAGCACTTCACTGGGACTTTGAGGACTTCTTTCATTCTGTCCCATTTAATAGCTATCTGAGCACTTGACTTATTACCCCTGCTAAACTGTAAACTCCTATGAAGAGAGATTTTCTCTCACTGAATAATGTACCAGGCAGTCCATGAAAGTGTGGTGGGTGGGTAGATGGATGGATGGATGGATGGATGAGCATGCACTTGTTTTAATATTTCCTTAGAGAGGATCCCTACCTTCCTGAATGTGTTCAGTGTCTGTACTACATTGAAAGCACTTTTGTCCTGGGCTCTTTGCAGAGGAGATAATTCTTTATTCATCATAGTTTTCATGAGGATCAAAGAGCTATCAAGAGAAGTCACATTCACTACCACTCTTTGTGTGGAACTCTGAGGTATATTACACTTTCTCAAGCTTGATGCACCCTTTCTGGAAATTGCTACCAGTCAGTACAGTCAAATTCAACCCTCAGGCACGTTTGTTGTAGTGATTACAATATTGTTTTTTAAATCAAATTGGAAGTAGAGCCACTTTGGAAGACAGTTTGACAGTTTCTTACAAAACTAAATATACTCTTTCCATAATATCGAGCAGTCATACTCCTTGGTATTTACCCGAAGGAGCTGAAAACTACGTCCATACAAAAACCTGCACATGGCTGTTTAAAGGAGCTTTATTCATAATTGCCAAAACTTGGAAGCAATCAAGATGTCCTTTAGTAGATGAGCAAATAAATTGCACTATATTCAGACAAAGGAATGTTATTCAGCAGTAAAAATAAGATGAGCTACCAAGTCATGAAAAGACATGAAGAAACCTTAAATGCTTATTACTAAGTGAAAGAGGCCAATCTATAAAGGCTACACATACTGTGTGATCCCAACTGTATGACATTCTGGAAAAGGCAGAATTACGGAGAAAGTGAAAAGGTCAGTGGTTGTCAGGGGTTGACAGTAGAGAGAGAACAGGGATAAATACACAGAGCCCAGAGGATTTCTATGGCAGTGAAAATATGCTGTATAACACAAGGATGTCAACACAGTACATGTCATTTCATGCATTTGTCCAAACCCACAGAATGCATGACAGCAAGAGTGAGCCCTAGTGTAAACTGTGAACCGAATGATAATTATGTGTCCATGTAGGTTCATCAGTTGTAAAAATGTACCACTCCGGTGGGGGATGTTGATAATGAGTAGGTCTGTGTATGTGTGAGGACAGGGAGTATAAGGGAAATCTCTGTACCTTCCTCTTAATTTTGCTGTGAGCCTTGAACTGCTAAAAAAAAATAAAGCCTTAATTTCCAAAAATTGAACTTGAATGGATTTGAGATGGAACATGACCACCCTAGTATTCTATTTTTTAGTATATTTTATTATGTTATTACAGTTGTCCCACCTTTTCCCCCTTTGCCCCCCTCTGCCCAGTACCCCACTTCCCTCCAGCAATCTCCACCCCCTTAGTTCATGTTCATGAGTCATGCATATAAGTTCTTTGGCTTCTTCATTTCCTATACTATTCTTAACATCTCCTGTCTATTCTGTACCTAGCAATTATGCTTTTTAATTCTTGCACCTTTCCCCCATTTCTCCCTCTTCCTTCTCCCAGCTGATAACTCTCCACATGATCTCCATACCTATGATTCTGTTCCTATTCTGGTTGTTTGCTTTGCTTTGTTTGTTTGTCTGTTTGTTTGTTTTAGGTTCAGCAGTTGATAGTTGTGACTTTGTTGCCTGTTTAGTGTTCACACTTTTGATCTCCTTTTTGTTAAATAAATCCCTTTAACATTTCATGTAATAATGGTTTGGTGATGATGAACTCCTTTAGCTCTACCTTGTCTGGGAAGCACTTTATCTATCCTTCAATTCTAAATGATAGCTTTGCTGGATAGAGTAAGCTAGGTTGTATGTCCTTGCTTTACATCACTTTGAATACTTCTTGCCAGTCCCTTCTAGCCTGCAAAGTTTCTTTTGAGAAATCAGCTGATAGTCTTATGGGAACTCCTTTGCAGGTAACTCTGCTTTTCTCTTGCTGCTTTCAGGATTCACTCTTTGTCTTTTACCTTTGGCATTTTAATTAGGATGTGTCTAGGTGTGTTCCTTTTTGGGTCCAACTTCTTTGGGACTCTCTGTGCTTCCTGGACTTGTACATCTATTTCCTTCACCAAATGAGGAAAGTTTTCTTTCATTATTTTTCAAATGAGTTTTCAATTCCTTGCTCTTCCCCTTCTCCTCCTGGCATCCCTATGATTCAGATGTTGGCATGTTTGGAGGTGCCCCAGAGTCTTCTTACACTATCCTCATTTTCTTTGAGTTCTTGTTTCTTCTTTCTATTATGGTTGAATGTTTATTTCTTCCTTATGTTCCAAATCATTGATATGAATCCTGGTTTTCTTCTCCTCTTGGTTCCCTGTAGATTTTTCTTCATTTCACTTAGTATAACCTTCATTTCTTCCCTTATGTTGTTGCCATACTCAGTGAGCTTTGTGCATCCTGATCACCAGTCCTTTGAACTCTGAATCTGATAGGTTGGCTACCTCCGTTTTGTTTAGTTCTTTTTCTGGGGTTTTGTTCTCTTCTTTCATTTGGGCCATATTTCTTTGTTTCCTCAATTTGGCAGCCTCTCTGTGTTTCTGTGTATTTACAGCTGCTTTGACTCCATGTAAAAGGCATGTGTAAACTGTGTAGGGTGGAGACTTAGGTAATTGCCAGGGTGGGGTAACCCACTTCACCACTTTGTGGCTCTGTGTGGGAGGAGGATTTGGAGAGGGGACTGTGCCCCTGCCTGGCTTCTGGGGGGTTGCCCTGTACTTGTCCCATGTCCAGTCACTTTACCCACTCCCCATATGTGACTCTTGCCCTGGTTTTGAATCCCAGAATTGGTGGGTTTTGTACATTTTAAGACTGTGCGGGCCCTTTAAATGAAGTTCTCTGAAAATCTAGTGGTTTCTTCCACCACCCCAGCTCCACTGGTTTTTATAGCCAGAAGTTATAGGGATTTATCTTCCCAGCACTGGAACTCTGGGTTGTGCAGTCTGACCTGGAACTGGGATCGCTTGCTCCCAAGGTATCCCTCCTGATTTTTATCTATCACACATGAATTTAAGACTGCCTGTGCCTGTTCCACCTCTCCATGCCACACCGTGTCTCCTCACCTCTCCGCCCTATCCAGCATCTTCATCCCTTTTACCTGTCTGGATGAAAGTGGCTTCTTCTTGATTGCTGGACTTCCATACTGTTCTATTTTCTGATAGTTCTGGGTGTTATTTGTTTTAAGATTTAGTTGTAATTCCTTTTTGTAATTACACAAGGAGGTGAAGCGTGTCTACCTATGCCTCCATCTTGACTGGAAGTCTGTCCTAGTATTCTGATGTCTCCAATGCCATCCAGAATCATATACATGGCATGCTTCATTTCTTCACCTTTCTATCCCTGCCAGTTTAGCATAATAAGGGGCCTTCACATTAAGCCTTAGCTCCAGAAAGTTGCAATGGAACAACGAGAGAATCTAAATAAAGACCTATTAAGTTCAAATAAAATAATTCCAAGTGGGTATAGCAGAAAATGAGATAGGAACATCTGAAACCATAAATGAGGACTATCTTCATGTGGTAGTTTCATGACCAAAAGATTTCATACAAAATATCAGTGCCCTGAGACTTTCTGGCCTTTCAGAAATGAGTACTGAGCAATTTTTTAATAATTTATTAACTAACAGCACCAATTTTGTGCCCAACATTACTCTAAAAACTGACTTAGAAGAGAAAGAAAAAAATTATCATATCGATTCAAAGAAACTTACAATCTACTTATGCAGTATTTCCTTCAATCTTCACAACAGCCCTTTCTGGTAGGTACTAGAAAAAATCATCCTCATTTTTACTAAGGAAATTGAAGCACAGAAGATTGAGCACCTTTCACAATGTGATCTAAACAATAAATGCTGGAGTTAGTATTTAAGCAGTTAGGCTCTTAGAGACTATTCTGTTTAACTATGCCCTACATTCCACCGTAAAAGGTAGTGTGAATTTACTTTAAATGTAATACATAGTGAAGAAAGGCTGCTCCAGTTCAGGTCATTCAAATTTGAAAGGATATATCACTGTTTCTCATCCCCACCCCCACTCGCCAACAGAGCCACTGGAACTATTCTCCATGTGGCATACCATCACAAAAGTCAGTGGATCCAGGAGGGAACTCAAATGGCTACACCTTTCAAAGAGAACTTGTACCATTCACCGTGATGCCTACAAGTGTAAAAATTTCCAAGGCTAGGATTTCCCCCAAGGGGTATCTCTCTCTGGTCATCACCAAGAGAAAAGAAGAGAGCCTAAGCTAACCTAAGAGCTCTTCTTCATTCAAAGTGTATTTTTTCATCCCTAAAGTATTGACCAATAAGGATACATACTTCCTCTGAGTGATATTGTGTGATCTCTGGCTGAGTTCCTGAATTGATCCATCATAAGGATGATGTAAGGATATCTCCCAATTGACATGAGAACTGGTTTCATCAGTGTCTCAACCAGCCTGGAAAATTTGCATACATGATGTCATACAGAGAGAGAAAGTTACACTGCCTTAAAGCCAGATGATTCTGTAGACTGTTGTTCTTTGAGGTAACATGGAATATTGCATTCAAGTTCTGAAAGATTTCAAACACAGGCCTGCTCACTAATCCTCATACTTTCTCTCACTCACCGAAAATGGCATCCAGCTAAGAAAACAAATGCGAGCAACCAAAGGAAAGTGCTGGTGGGTCCCAGTATTGAATTCCTTTCCTGCATGTTCTACAATTGCCTTTTGGCAGGATGTTCCTGATTACAAAGGCAACACCCCAAGGCTTAACCAGCTCAACTGCAGGTTCTGACAATAACCGACCAACCTTTCAGAATCTCAAGATTCATTTCTTCATCCGGGGCCCCAAAATCACTATTGCACATCACATACTCATTTCCTCTTTGTACAACAGAATGTGCTTTCATGCTATTCCTGAATATCTGTATGTACTACTCACCCTTTCCTCCTCTCCTCTATCCAAAGTTACCAGCCTGAGTTAGTATGCTTGGATCATCCATATTGATTTATGGGCAAATAGAATATAATTTTCCAAAAGAGTGGCAGCTTTCCTTCCTGGAATCCTCACACAAAATGTAATCATGCGCTCAAATATGGCTTTGGAAAAGGCCTTAGTGGCAAAGGAGTATCTCGGTTCCACAGTCTAAAATCAGTATGTTTACTTCTGTGGTCCCCAAACTGTATACAATGTTACCCAAGGATACCTTGTAAATTCACAGATGTGCTGTGAAATATTAAAATTCTCCAGGGAAACAGGATACTCAACATCTGCTGAATAGTGCACCAACTCAAGGTTGTTCATAGTGTCAAATTAGATCATGCCACATTCTTTTCAATGATGGCATATCTTTGCAAAGCCATGTTTTCAGCAGTTAGTGATAAAAAGCAAAAGAAAATCAGTCTGGGACAGGAAGTGAAGGTGGTAGTGTCCAAACTGATTCCAAAGGCTGAGGATTTGTACAGTGCCCAACAGGCACACACATCCCATTAGCAACTGATTAATTTATGAACAATGATTTAAAAAAACATTTCTTCTTTCCATTTGTGTATATCATTTTTTTCAAATGCCTACTAAAAAGTTGTTAGGACATAAAGACTTAAGTTGCTATATCTAACTACTTAACAAATGAAATTGTTAGATAATTCATTTTGGCCTAAAGGTGTCATAAAAAAAAAACTCACTAAGGGACTTAGGGCTCAGTAAACTGAGATAGTTTCAAATGTCTGTCTGGTCTAGTCAGTACTGTTTTACAGTTCCCAAGGACCTCATTGGTGTCTGATCTTATTGCAAAGCGTTCGTGGGTCTTGTTTGGGTGTCCTGGCTGTTTTTCCACCTGTCAGTGCTGAAAGTGCCCACAGCATGGGACCTTTCTAACCATAGTGCCTGCCCTAGCCTTGCTGGGCATCTCTGGCCTCCTTTTAGTTCCGCAAACACAGCAAGCCCTTTCCCATCATGGGGACTTCTTGCTTGCTCTCCACCAATCTACTTTCAGGTCCCATCTTAAATGCCATCAGAAAGGTCTCCTCTGGTCTACTGTAGCTTGGTATCTGATATTCTGTGTCTCACTCCTTTTATTTTCTTAATAGTATTTGTCCTCTACATATAAATATGTATCTGCATGGGGCCAGAGTCTCTGCCTGTTCTACTCACAGCTGCACCCATAGCAAAAGGCCTAGTACATACTTGTTGCTCAATAAGTGTCAAATAAACGAACGTCTGTTTAAATCATGCAAAGGTATTTTGGCTGTGGCCTTGTCAAGCCCAAAGCATTCAGAAGGCTCTGGCAAACAGCCTTTCAGATAGAAACGTGGTCCAGCTGCATCACTAGCCCTGGGCAGAAGTGGTCAAGGGCGGTGTGTGAGAGCATGAATGCCAAATCTGCCGGCTCCTGGCTAGCAGGCCTTGGACAACTTACTCATTCCGTCTCTACCCCAGCGTCTTTAACTGGACAGGGCTGTAACAAGGACTAACTGTAAAGCTGTTGAATGATGTCTGAAAGAAATAAGCAATCTATATAAAAGTTAGCGGCTACTCTAAGGACAGTATTCAAGGACTCCCCATTACTGCTCATAGATCATTCTCAGGGAAAGTTTCTGCCTCAGAAACAGAGTCTTGTTTGTTAGAGAATACATGGATCACTGCTAATAGCGATACTTGAGCAATGAATACCAAATTCTGTTGGTGTTCCTGGCTCAACTCATAATTGGAACCCAAAAGAATCAGAATGGAACTTTGATTACTCAATAGGATGATAGAAATGGAGAGTATTTGTTGAATTATTGCTTATTTGTCTAGACTTGGCTGCCACTACAGCCCCAAGCTCATGGCTGACTGTGTTTGCTTGATCCTCCCAACTCATCGCTTACTTCCTCTTAACCAGCCCTTTGCATGTTCAAGGCTTAAAAGTAAGCCCAGTGCACCCTGGTGTCTGTTCAGTGGTATGTGGGGAGCTCACAGCTACAGCAGTGAAATGCCCTGTCGCTCCCTCTTTGTAGTGGGAGGAAACGTAAGTGCTGTCTTCATCCACCTGCGCTGCATTTCCTGAGCCCTCTGCCCCCCGCCACTCCCCACCTGTCTCTCATATGTGGAGGCATCGTTGTCCTCCCCAAGAGCTATCTGCACCTGCTATTTCACAGGTACTCAGAAAACCACTTATCCCTTTGGCCTCCTACAGAAGGCCAGGTAAGGACAATACCTTTCCTGCTACTCTGAGTGGCCCTCAATTTATAAACAATATATGGTGGCACTGCATGACAGTGGCACTGATGGACTCAATCACGTGATATGTGTCAACCCCAGCTTCTCTACTTACCAGCCACATTTTCTATGGCAAGTTAACGTTATCGCTATGAGCCTCCATTTCCTCATTTGCAAAGTGGGCAAGACAGTTTCTACCACAGTTTTGTTGTGAGTACCAGATGAGAAAAACCAAGCCTTTGATTACCCCCTGGGAACTGTGACAATATCACTGATGGGAACAGAGTTCCTCCTACACTACCATAGGACCTATATGATGTAGAAGCTCAGGAAGTATTTAGCCAAATGAAAAGTCATCAATTTGAAAAACAACCAAGTAAAGACAAATAAATGTCAAAACTTTGCTGTGTTATATAACTTAATAATTGTGCATGTAGGGGGATCAGAAACTCACTTCGCAACCAACTACATTCACTTTATTATATCATTTAATTTTAATAACAGTTACCATCTATTGATCCACCTGCAAGGCAAAATGTACTTGGTCCTATGTCCACCCCCTGAGGTAGGTCCTATTAGGAGACCCATCTTCCTCAGATAAGGACACTGAGACTCAGAGAGCTTCACGAAGTATTTTTCCCAAGATCATCCAGACAGCAGAACAGAGCTGAGACCCAACACAAGACTGTTCAAGTCCAGGATGTTTGCTCTGGTGCTTCCAGGTATCACCGAGGATGCTGCTGCTCCTTTTAGCGAAATTTCTTAGGCCTCCCAAATACTACAGAGTGGCACTGCATCATCCTTGGTGCTTACACCCTGAACACAATAATGCCTGAGGAGTAAATTCATTTGGTTACTAATCATCCGCTACCTTGCTACAAGTTTGTCTTGACATTACTTAACTTCCGTGCCTTGTCACGTCTTCCCAACCTGAGTGAAGCCTCATGGTGGCGATGCCCATGTCTTAGGATTCTATCTGCCAAGGTCTAAAGGAACATCTTTCACCAAGTCAAAAAAATAAATTAATTAAATTAAGTTTTGTCTATTTGGTTGTTACATATCTAAGTAAAAAAGCTGGAGGGTCATTAGCAAATCTGAAGGTTAAGTTTAGGACAGCCTGACTTGGATCTGTGGTATAAACAACTTTCATGCTGGAGAATTCGGGAGGCACCTTGGGAAAATAGACAGACTGAATAACTTTTATGCTTTTTGTTTTATTTTAAGCAGGAGCATGAGTTATTTTTATATGTGCCATCAAAAATAAAGATAGATAGATAGATAGATAAACAGACAGACAGACAGACAAATAGACAAGAATTTCAAAGCCAAAAATTAGAGAGAAAATGATAGGGCAGGAGACCTGAGTCAATAGTTATCTTCCAGAGTAGATTTCTACAGTGAGATACAGTAAAAGCCTGGATGAATATAAATCCCTATGAATAAAGAAATGAATGTAGCCTCAAATGTAAGTACCAAACCAACAGTCACAATGGAAGATGCTCCAATTCACAGGCCCCGATTTTAGGTCAAGCTATTTCTTGCCTAGAGAATTCTGTGCTCCAGGGTGAGTAGCAGCAGGAATATGCTTTATTGAATGTGGTTTAACAATTCATCCTACAAATGGGGTGGCCAGTTGATACACAATAGTTGTTTGTTGGTTAAGTTGATGTGGAAAGAGACCATCAAACAGTAGATGGTAGCCCCAGATGCCTGCCCTCTCCACGTTGTCCCACCTTTCCTTGTTCTGCCAGTCTCTGCTGACAGCAAGACTAGACCAAGTGTTTCCACACCTTCCCAGCATAAACATTTAAACACATCAGCAATTCTGCAGCCTAGGGCACACCCACTTCCTTCTGGGTGCCCACACACCCTTTCTTTTCACTGGGATTAACATAAATTGCATTTAGAGAGGAAGAGCAAAAGATTTCCATATGCAAATGAAAAAAATCAATATCACAAAGTGGAATATTTGTCTTACTCTGCAATCCATCCAGCCCAAGCCAAAGATGCTCACTTGAAAGATGAACTTCAGCAGTGACTGCCTCTGACATCCCGTCTTCCTTGCATAGGCCCAGGATGGAAGGATGACAGTGTAAAAATGTGATTAGAGTCCTTGTTGAAGAGGAGGAGGTTGGTGAAGACATCTTAGTCCCTTGAAAAATGAAGGTGACTTTAGGGATCTTTTACAAAGGATTAAAATAAAAAATATGTACTTGAAGGACATATGAAAAAATGAATGAGATCACTTCAGGTAGTCCTCTGCCTCCTGGAAACACACCTAGGACAAATGCTTCTCCATCTCCACTCACAAAGGACTGCACGTCACCAGTGACTTGGTAACTTTCATTCCAAGAAGAGGGTATAATCCAGGAGCATCGATTATATTTAAAATATGAGTCATGGTCTAACCTATGACTGTCTGGTTCTAGAATGCAAATTCCTAACCCCTAAAATTCTGTTTTTTTTCTGTGTACTTTATTCATTTCTTTTTTCAATAATATTTTTTCCAATTAGAAAAGTAATACAAGTTCATTATAGGCATTTTGGAAAATTTAGGAAATCATGGAAAAGAAAACAAAAATCATCTACAATGATATGCCTCAGACATATACTTAAATTTTTGGCTATAGAACTTGTGGGCTTTTTCCCCCCGTTAGAAAACTTATCTCTGAGATGGCAGGTGGGAGTCCCTAAACCAGAAGTATCCCTGCAAAAACAACTCACCATTTGTGTCATCATCCACACATTTGCCCTATTTCTTCAATTCACTGGCAGCACTAACCACTTGGGCTCACCTAACAGACACGCATGGCCCTTGACTGCCTACCCATTGTCACCTAGTTGGAGTACCCATTCCTCTGGGATCCTGGTCCTCTCCACAGCTCAGGGGTAAACCTAACTCATCTAACACTTTCACTGCAAGCTCATTCTCCATCTCAGTGATCGGTTTATGGGAGACCAGGGAGACTTAAGAAGACTATGGAGCTTTGGGATAAAGTCTTTGCTTCTAAGAGAGACATACAAGAAAGGTGGTCTTTTATTATGCTATGTGAATTGATGCCTGGACTCGTGAGGCCATTTTGGGAGTTTGAGAGAAGCTAGCTGGAGAACAAAGTCTGATTGATCATGACAGAATATTCCAGATGACCTCTAGCAAGACACAGGAAGCCACTGGACACAAAACAGACTGCTGTGACAAAAGAGCCATTTGCAGAAGAACCTAGGTAGTACAATTTCATTTATTTAGCTAGACAGATATAAATACATAGAGAAGGGTTGAGAGCAGGCTGAAATGCCATCAGTAGTGACCTGTGGATAGTACATGAATCAGGGCTTCATCTTTTCATTCTATATATAGTTGTATTGTTTGATGTTTTTACAATGGTATTTATGTGTATATGCACATATATGCATAAATACACATGTATACACATGTATACTTTTTTAAACATTTCAATTTTATAGACTATACGTGGCTTCTCCTTTATTTGAAACATGTACTAGAACCTCAGAACATCCTTCAAAAAAAAGATTTTGTGGTCAAAAAATCCTTCAACTTATTTTCAGTCTCTAGGGGGATCCACTCCATCTTACAGCTCAGCACACCTGCTCTTTGTCAGCACACCTTCCTTTCCCTCAAGAGTCATCACAGGGAGACCCCCGGCTTTGGTTCAGTTTGCATGGGGTCAGGATCTGGATTGTGAAATGGAGCAAAGTGATTCAGCTCCTCTGTGAAGTCATGACAATGGGTACTAGCGGACATTGCCAGAGTGCTGGCCAGCCTTGTGGGGTTCCAGTGATTAGTAAGGCATAGGATATATTTCCAGGCAATGAAGCACAGGGGCTGGGCAGTGTGTCTCAAAGTGCAGGCCAGAGGCCCCACATCAGAATCACCTGCTACCTTGTTAAAATGCAGGTCCCAGAGCCTTACCCCAGATCTGAATCACAATCCCAAGAACCTGAATTTTTTTTATATGCACATGAAATATGAAAATTATTTTCTCAGTGGGTGAACTGGACTCATCAAAATAGTCTGATGGGACGGGTGCAGGTTCTTCTCATCCTGGTTACCTGTATGCTCAGAGCCAAATTAGTGGCTCAGCTGTAGCCATGTAGTGGCATGGTAAGAAGACTATTAGGAGCCCTCATGTTAATTCTGTCTTCTTTCACTCCACTTGTCATCTTCAGTGTTCCATAGTGAGCTAAAGATCTCTGGACAGGCAGGGTAAATAAGTAAATGAATAAAATCAGACATTTATTAAACACTTAGCCCAGATGCTAAGTGCATTACATCATGTCTCACTTAATCTCCACAATACACCTATGATCAGATACTATTATTTATCCCATTTTATGGATTTGGGAACTGAGGCTTAGAGAAGTTAAGTAACTTACAGAGCAGTGCTTGAATCCAGGTCACTAACTGCAGATTCCACACTCTTAAACACCTACTATGTCCTTGGTGCAGGTGAACAGTGGTAGCCCCACACTCTTCCATAGGACTGGCCTGCAGCTGCAATCTGAGTGAAAAGTGGGGCCAGAGGCTTACCTCGAAGCTTCTTTTGCATAATTAGCATACTATTTTTACTTAGATTTTATGTTCCAAATCAATTTTTTTTTAATTTTGAAGATGCCTTTATGAACACATAAAATGTTTTTGTCTTGTCTTATTTTATGGATATGTATGCATTTACCCAGGGTGGGGGGTTGCTGTTACAGAAGGGCTCATCTACAGTGGTACTATAGTGGTACTATAAGTTTACTGTAAATGAATTAAACTATTTCATATCAATCTCACTTTTAGTTTTCTGTTCAGTAATCTATGATTATTTGTGGGAAAACAAGGACAGTTTTACAGAAAGAATCCCTTCCTAAGTTGATACATATTTTAGTAAGTGTAAATGTCATATAGACTGACCCTCCAAACAACATGGATTTGAATTGTGTGAATCCACTTATATACGGACTTTTTTTCAATAAATACAGTCAGCCCTAGTAATCTGCTCTTTCCGATCCAAAATAATATTTTCCATCAGTGGTTGGGAAGCCTCATATGTGCAAGGACAACTGTATCAAGGTTTTACACCATTTTACATAAGGGACTGAAGCATCCATGAATTGTGATATTCATAGGGATTCTGGAACCAATCCTCAGAAAATACAGAAAACCAACTGTAATTAAGTTTACCGGAGGTCACAAGTTACAGGACTCAGGGAGAAGGCATGGGCGCACCACTAACCCGGTGTTTTTCAAAGATCAACTGTAATAACAAAAAAAGCAAACAGTGGGAAGGCCCCTTCCCCCTCACCCAGGCATGACCATTTTAAAAAGTGCATGTACACTCACACACACACACACCCACAAATGGTATCATACAACAGCAAACAATGCAATCTACTTTGTTCACTTAATCATGTGTCTTGGATACAGGTCGTTTTGCTTTCTTGTGTAACCGTTTTACTTGAAGCCTAGGTGGCAAAATTTTGGGAAGCCAAGAGGACAGAGGAGATGGGAGAAGGCACTCGGAGCCGGAGGTAACGTCTGGGCTCAAGCCAGGGCACAAGGTCTGATCACCAGTGGGACTGCCAGCTAAGAGGTCCCCCGCACTCCCAGGGTCAGGACAAAGGGAGGGAGGAAGTGTGAGACTGGGAAGCTCCGCCTCTCTCGCCTGGGTTTCCCATTCTCACCACCCCCCACCCCCAACCCGCAAAATGAGACTGAACAGAAAGTTATCACGGGAATCTGCGCCCACCTGAAATCCGGCCAGGCCCCAGGAACTTCCCCCGTGGCGGGGACTGGGGTCCAGGCGCTGGGATGGAGAAGTTGCCTGATCCGGGTGAGTTCCCAGAGCTGATTCGCCGCTTGGACACCGCCTTGCAGCGGTGCCCTCTGTCGGCGGCTCTGGGTACGGCCCGTGTCTGTAGGCCTGTTCTTGGTGTTCCTGATGGCGTCAAGACAATCTTACACCCGTCTTGGCAATGTTAAATTCCGCTAGGAACTTCTAGATAATCCAGCTAACTTTGTGCATATGCATAAAGCTCCTAGAGCCATAGATCTTTGTGCAAATGAGTGTGAGGGTATACTCTAGGTGCCTAAGGGGGTATGTCGAGTGTGGCAGGCATGGGTTGGTTCTATGCCCGCCTGTGGGTATTTCACTTTATGCTCCTGTTTGTATGAGCAAGTATCTATGAGTTTAGGCCGAGTCTCTTTACACATTTCAGTCTTATTAGTAATACATGCATTTTTATCATCTCCCCAGGGCTGTGTCTGTGTGAATGTGCTGGGGTAAATGTGTGCATGCAGGCACACGTGTGTGTGTGTGTGTGTGTGTGTGGTGCATGGAGCCACAACATGTGGTAACTGTATATCCCTGAAATCCAAATGTTAAAGGAAAAATGTGCGGGAGGATGCTCCAGATATACTAAGTCCTTTGCCCCTCATCTCATGCTCTTACTTCAAGAAAACCACAGATTTTGCTTTGGGGCCCTCTAGCATAAAGTTGCTCCATCCTGACCTGAACCCAGCCTCCTGCGTGACCTCACCCTCCTTCATGCCCAATCCTCTGCCTTCCTTCTTCTCTAATCTGGGGAGCCCAGGGAAGCTGCCTACTGCTGTCTCTAGGTACCTTGGCTATGATGCCAAGCCAGAGAAGACAGCATCCTATCTCCTTCATTTTCCCCCACCCAAAAGTCATTTCCTCTTAGTTCATTACCTGGGATTTTGATGTTGTGTTCCTCCAGCATTATTAATACACACAGGGAAAAAAAAAAAAGGAACTTGTTGAAATTCCCCCAGAAGGTTTTGAGAGTTGTTTTCAGTGTTGCAACTTAGAACAAGTCAGTTTCTAGTTTAAGTTTCCATCAGAAAGCTTGGTAAGGGCAGGGTATATAAGCTCCAGTAGCAGCAGCAGCAGAAGAGGAGAAACAAGGGTTTCAGATCCAGTGAACTCTGCATCTTGGACAGAAGCAAGGTAAGCACTTCCCTGGCCCCTGCCAGCCCCTCCACAGGCCCTCACCATGCCTGTTACCCCTGTGTCTGGCATTGTGGATGGGTGGATTCATGGAAGCATTTTTGGTGACCTACCTGCTGAGACACTTTGGGGATTCATATATAATGTCTTAATTTAGAAAGTCAACTAATAATAATTGTCTACCATGGTCTGTGCACTAATGCACATTTTATAGAAAGGTTTGTTTTATCTTGTTAAAAAGTGGTATGTATATAAATGTGTTCCTCGATATCAATGCCCATCAATCAATGTACTTTATAGAGTTAGAGTGTTGCTTGCCTTAGTATGGTAAACTTTTTTTACGGCCTTTCATTCATTAAGTAATAATGAATCAATAAATGAATAAATAATAATTAGTTATTCAATGAATAGCTGAATTCATACTTTTACTTCATAATTGAATGTTACATAGCATACGTGCTCCCATATTTAGGATAGGCTTATTAGTCAGTTGTGACAATCAATCAGATTGATAGCTGAGGTATCATCAGTTCAAGTGGATTAACTAACTTGGACCCACTTAAAAAATGAAAAGCAACTGCTATGTTTAAATCTACTTTCTGAAGAACTTTAAAATCTGTGAGAAGAAAAAACAATAATCTTTCCTGTACTGGTGTCTTATACTTGCCCAAGTATATTGTGTACAATAATTTCAGGTTAAAAATAATAATGATCTGAAAAACATTTTAAAATAATAATGATTAGGTTGAAATATCATTTTTAACAAAGAGATTACCAAACCCCAGCTGATTGCCCACTGTTCTCAAATATGGAATTTCAAGACGTTAAAAAATGGCCTTTTAAAGTTTATTTTACTGGGACCTGAAATTTTATGATTTAGGTACATTTGTTGCTTTTTCTAATAATTCATGAAATCCCTATATGCTAAAGTCTAAGATACAGTATGGAAAAAGACAGACATGATCCCTAACATCAGAAAGCTCAGTGTGGCAGGCAAGTGACTACACATTAAATAAGTAACCATGTAATTGCAGAAAGTGCTATGAAATGAGGGGTGGGGCTCTGTGAGAGCAAATGGTCAGGAGTCCTGACCTCACCTGGGCACCATCTGGACACTCTACACGAATTATTTCATTCGCTCCTCACCACACAAAACACCCATTTCGCAGACTCAAAGTGAGAGGTTCCACGAGTGGCCTGCCCAGAGCCACATAACTAACGAGTGGCAGAGCCAGATGCCACTGCAGGGCCTGCTGGCTCTAGAACCAGGGCCCTTTGCAAGTGCTATGCCTTGTGTGACTATGTCTTTTTATTTTTAAATAATAATTCTCTCTTCTAATTAAAAAGTAATAAAGTCAAGCTTGAGAAAGAGATGCCCAAGTGTTACTGTCGTGCCCACGTTTGACACCGGCACCAGGGAGCCATAACATATCAAAGGCCCTGGATTCCAGGCATCCTTCATACAAGGTTTCAAGAGTTTAAAAAACCTATGAAATGACATGAAAAGAAAATTAACCCTCAAGTCTCTCAAACTTAGCATGCTGTGGGAGGCAGCCCCCTGCTATCAGCTGGTCTAGGGAACCACGGAGAGTAACTACATGTTGGCCCCCTTTTGGTTTCCCCTGGGTTCCACACTCTGCCAGTGATCTGTGGTTTAAAATGTAGGTGATAACCAAAATAAAAATTGTTCATTAGAACAGGCATCAGATTTCCCTCAATCCTAAAGTGCCATTCACCTGAAATTCTCAAATGCATCTGAGGTACAGGGAGGAAGTGCTGGGCACATAATAGAAAGGAAAACCCCAGCTTCAAAAGAGTATTCAAGGAGATGCCAGGAATCTCTGTCATTTCCCTCCCAGAGTGCTGAAATCTTTACAGGCCTGTGTGATTGCAATACATCTATGACATGTCCCTATAGCCAGGCACAACTTTTTGTCTCTGCATTATGAATGAAACAAAGAGATGCCAACTTCCTTTTCTCTTCCTTCTTCTAACCTCTTATTGGTTATCTTCCATAATGTATCATCGCACTGCAGTTTCCCTTTGAGATGGATATTGTGTCCATTTTATAGATGAGAAGACTGAGGTGCAGAGAGTAGTTTGACCAGCATCACGCAACTAGTGAGTGGTGGGACCATAACTGAAGCCCATAGCTGCTTGACTCCAAGCCTATGAATGGACTAACTGATGCTCTGTGGCAACTCATGCTTTGCTACAGTCACAGCTTGGACTAAACAGGCAAATGTGCCCCTGAAAGCTCCCTGCTGCAGTGACAAAAGCACTGACAGTGCATGGGAAGGCCGGCCTTCTAGCCTTGTCTCAACCTCTGTGAACTATGGGAATAGAGGGCATGGCAAGGCTTCCCTAGGAGCAGTGGCAGTCCTGACACAGCCACAACTTGTCAATATTCAGTCACATCAAACAAGAGACACTCATTTTTAAGGTATTTGGCTGAAAATTTTGAGTCTTGTTCTTCATATGATTTAGACAGTGGTTTCTGAAACTATGTTGCTGCAGACCATGGGTGATCTCCAAGACCGACGGAGGAGTGTCAGCCTGAAATTAAGTAATAATCATCTCTAGCTAATTCACAGGGTGTGGAGGGGTAATTTTCACAGTCTGAAGATTTTCATAAATCCTGGGTACTAATCTAGACTGAGTTTCAATATAAGATAGTGCCTGATTTACTATAAAATTACGCATTTCATTCTTTCATGGTGAACATGTCACTATTGTTACTGTCTTCTCCCACAGAACGTCTTGATTTTCAGGGGCCCGGGGAACCTGACAGTTCCACTTAAACAGTGTTTCAAAGGGTGATCCCCAGACCAGCAACATCAGCTTTGCCTGGAAATGTTTTAGGAATGCAAAGTCTCAGGTCCCAAACCCAGAGCTGCTGAATCATACTCTCTGGGGGGTGGGACTCAACAATCAGTGTTTTAACAAGTCTTTCCAGTTATTCTGACTTACGCTCAAATTTCAGAACCTCTGCGTTACATTATGTGGGAGGGAGTAATCTTTCAGTTTGGAGCAAGTACAGTCTAAACAAGGAGAGAAACTAAATCCCAACAAGGATTGGTGACCAGGTCATTGCCAGACTTTGAAAGATTGCCTCTATATTGCCTTTCCTCCCCAGCCCAAGTCCTTTAGCCCTGGTGTCACCGCACACACTGTTAAGTAGCTTATCTCTCCAACCAGTGGGTAGGCATTTAACACACTGACTTAATAAATATTTGTTGAATGAAAGCATTTGCTCCTAAAAGGCATGATCCAGGTAAACACTTTTTTTACTTCCAAATGCTCTAGCTCAGTGCCCTTTACATAGTAAGTACCAAGGAAATAACTGCTGAATGTTGATCCAGACAAGTTCTTTCTCTGATCCTTAGGTTTCTCATCTTAAAAATAAGAGGATTATATTAGAAGGCTGGCTTTAGATCTCTTTCAGCCTCACCTAGTCTATGGTTCTCTGTTTGGAGATGTGCTTGCCCAGAGACTGGTGTAAGGGCTCCTATAATTCATTTAGTATTAACCTGACGGTGTAGAGAAGGAAGTAGAAAATGAAGATTAAAGACAACGTGCACAGATGTGAATATGGTTTCTAAAGGTAAATGAATAGTGATTGACAGTCTCTTTCCTCTTCCCTCTCTTTTCCTCTTTCTCTTCCTCTCTTCGTCTCCCTCCTACAGATGCATCAGCAGCAGTTGGTCCTCTCCTGTTTGTCCCTGGTTTTCCTGGCATCTCCTCTCCTGGCCATATGGGAACTGGAGAAAGATGGTAACTAGACTCCCTATGCTCTACGGAGGCTGGATCTAGGCCAGGACTCTCAGGCAGCCCCTGGAGGTGGGGGGTGGATGGAGCTTCCTATCCAAAGTGATGACTCTAGGAAAGCATGGGCCATGTGTCCTTCTTTCATTGCTGAGGGTGTTTGACTTTCACATTAGATGGCAGAGAAGGAGCCTTCTGTGGACTATGGTGGGAAAAGAGATGGGGGCTGTGCCAGTAGTACTGAAACCAACTGTGTCATACAATTAAAATTCCAAAGTGAAGGATTTGAAAGGTTTGGCGATAGCGACTGTGCTCTGTCATTTCCCACTACACCACATGACACCGCCTCCTCAGTTGGCACCTAGATGACATACCTCTGACCATGCACTTCAGGGAAAGTATAGTATTTAGACTCACACTGGCTTGGGTTCAAAGGCTGGTTCTGCCATATATTATGTGACTTTGAGGAGGGTCACCTCTGAGCCTGAGTTTCCTCAACTATAAACCAGGGATTACAAAGTGATACATTCTCTGTAGATTATTAATGTATTAACTGATTGTTAATTGTTTCTGAGAGATCCTCAGTTGTTTCTTAGTGAAGCCAACATAATAATGTCAACAATACTGTCTTTAATTATCTAATAATAATACTTAATATTTATTTGTACATAGTATTCCATTTAATTCTCACAACCACCACATGAAATAGGGACTGTTTGTACCCCATTTTATAGATGTTGAAAATAGAGGCTACAGGGATTAGGCAACTTACACAAGTTCACATACCTGGTAAGGGTGGAATGGGGACTTTATCTCAATCCTGTCTCTCTTCAAAGCCTGTGCACTTAAGTGTTTGAAGATTTTCCAAGAAGGACAAAAACCGATTGTTTCCTATGTCCTTGGAGAACTGAGGAAGAAAAAATAGGCATAAATTAAAAATGAAGACTTTTCAGCTGATGATCATAAATAATCACTCGATTAGGAGAGTACAGAAAGAAATTTTGAACTATTCCTCTATGCTTAATAATTTCAGGAAAACAATAATCCAGCCCTCCTCCCCTCTGTCCCAGGAAGGTTGCCTCCCTGAGCAAAGGCAAAGGTCTGAGCCAGATGATTACACCAAATTCCTTCCAACCATCGACTGTTAGGGAGCTCGGGAGCCTTGCCTCTTGCAGCATTAACCCTTAGTTACTGCTAATTTGGTAAACCACAGAAATTCCTGAAAGTCAGTGTGAGAAACCCTGGGAGGGCTTGTGACTGTGGAGGCAAGAGGAGATGAAGCCAAGCACTACGTTCTAAATGCTCCTCATCCAGCTCCCTGTTGAAGCTGTTTGCACTTGCTCTTGAGCAAGGGTGCCCCAGGGCTTCTGAGTCTTAGTTGTGGCAGGAAAATAGCCATGCTCTTCGGTCGTCAGTGAAACAAAGAAAAGCTAGAGAAAGCCGAAGGTGCCACGTGGTTTCATGCCACACAGCTGACCATGTCCAAAGAGTTGGGCCCCAAACGCTTTTTACTTCCTGTCTTTGTTATTCATTCAAGACTTGTAAATCCCTTTGATGTAAAATGAGAATTTTATATTCCACAACGCTTTACATTTGGACACTAATAACGAGAGCCACCAGTTAAAGAGCATTTAAGGGCACCATGTTAAGCTCTGTAAGAGCTTATATAATCCACATCTTAACCTTCTGAAGCAAGTACTAATATTTTGCTTGTTTTAAAGACAATGATGCCAAAGCTTAGAGTAACTGAAGGTCTTGCCCAGAGCCACAGACCAGTGTAAGAAATGGAGCTGACTCTAAACCCAGACATATGGAACTCCAAAATCCAGGCTCTTAATCCAGGCTCTTAATCCCAGTGACCCTCACGGCAGACATCGAAATATCTGGAGAGCATGAAAGAACAGATCACTGGACCCATCCCATAGTTCTTGGTTCAGCAGCTGAGAATCTGCATTTCTAAGAGATTCCCAGGTGATGCTGCTTATGGTGGTTCAATGACCATGGTTTGAGAACTGCCGCATTGATTCTATTTAATAACTGATGCATGAGTGAAGCTTTGATGTGAAACCCTCTTTGAAATACTATGTTCTAAGCCATTCCTCAAGTGCCAGTTTAGATGCTGGCATTAGATATCCAATGCAAAGTCAAGGAGACAAACAGTCTGAGATACAGCTCTCATGCTTCTAATGTGATGTAACCTTGCTTAGCCCCTTGGTCTCAAGACTCACCTCTATAAAATGGGGAGGCTAAGACCTACTGTCTCATAAGAGTGAGAAATAGCTTTTACAAAACTACAGAGAGAATAAAAATTTCCATTGGTGAGTTTCATGTAGTAGAAAGGAAATCCTAAAATCCCCATAGAAAGTGGTAGGACAGTTTCTCTGTGCAGGCGCCTGACCCTTTGGTCTGTGAATAACAGTAACAACTAACGCTGAGTTTACTGAGGCAAGCACTGTGCTACATGTTTTATATGCCTTTTTTTTTTTATCTAATCCTCACAGTCAAACCTATGATGTAGTCCTCCAGCCAGCTAGTGGGGACAGGATCTCATTCCTGCTCAGTCTTTCTTGACACTCTGTGCCCTGCCTGATTCCCTATGAGACTGAAATTGTGCTGGAAGTGTCATCTTCATTGGGCCTTCAGCAAAGACTCTTGTGCTGTTTGCATTTTCCAGTGTATCAAGGCCTTCTTCATATGCCAGCTAATCAAATGTTGATTACTAACAGCAGCCTGCCATTTAACGAATTGATGGTATCTATAAAACTCTTATTTTGAGAGAGAGAGGAAGGGAGGGAGAAAGAGAGGGAGAGAAGCATCGATGTGAGAGGGAAACATTGACTGCTTGCCTTTCATACAAGCCCTGACCAGGCACAGAACCTGAAACCCAGGCATGTACCTTGTCGAGGAATTGAACCAGCGACCTTTCGCTTTGTGGGACAATGGCCAACGGAGCCATCCCTGGTCAGGGATTTATGAAACTCTGAGTCTCTCTTCCATAACTTTGAGGCCATGTGGGGCCCAGTATCATGAAGTCATTTCAGCAAGCATCTGCTGCTATAAGCAAGGCTGTGCTTCAGTAAAGCAGATGCCCAGGGAGTTCAAAATACACAGTCTCAGAGTGTATGGAGCTTACAGCACAGCTCTCCACCCTCTGTGCTCCCCAGTTTATGTTGTAGAATTGGACTGGTATCCTGATGCTCCTGGAGAAACAGTGGTCCTCACCTGCGATACCCCTGAAGAAGACAACATCACCTGGAGCTCAGAGCAGAGCAGTGATGTCTTAGGCTCTGGCAAAAACTTGACCATCCAAGTCAAAGAGTTTGGAGATGCTGGCCAGTACACCTGTCACAAGGGAGGCAAGGTTCTCAGCCATTTTCTCCTTCTGCTTCACAAAAGCGAAGATGGAATTTGGTCCACAGATATTTTAAAGGACCAGAAAGGTAATTCCATTCCCTTGGACAGTCTCAGTTTTTTCTTTTTCTCCATAAGAAATACAAAAATTAAAAATCTTAAAGGTAAGACATGACCAGTGTAGTTAATGAAGTAATCAAGTTCCTTACTGAAACCACCTGGAACCTACATCTTCCTTTGCTTTGGTTTTCCTTTGCTAGACACTGTGGGTTATCAACCATCAAAACCTCAGGTTGAGAGAGTTTCATGGTGAGTCTGGATGCTTTTACTGGGTTCTCTTTAAGTAACGGTGATATTATTGAGAGAGTAATGAAAGTTAACCAACATATACAGTGCATAATTAAGCGCTGGGTTGATAGCCTTGAAAAAATACCCCCTTCAGTATGTTAGATGTATAGTATGCTCTGCAGAGCCAGCTACCTATTGAGACACTCCCGGTCCTCCCTTAACTGCCTGCCAGGGAGCAGCATCCTTTTCCATGGAATTAAGTGGAAGATCTTCACTTTTGCAGCATTTGGTGGTCTGTCATTAACCACAATCAAAATCTTTCCTTTAAAAATTTCCAAATGTTGAATTATTCTTTTTGATTCCAGAACCCAAAAATAAGACCTTTCTAAAATGTGAAGCAAAGAATTACTCTGGACATTTCACCTGCTGGTGGCTGACAGCAATCAGTACTGATTTGAAATTCAGTATGAAAAGCAGCAGGGGGTAAGTGAAACCACTCTGGTTTCTTGGTGTTTTGCTAGAACTACTATTTCATTAAGAAAATAAAGGTGACCTAGCAATGGCCTTTCAGTTAACGATAAGGGAGAAAACAAAGTCAAACCCATATTTTTTCAATGCCTACCCACCTTGCCTAAGGTGGGGACAGGACATGGAGATTTAAGCCGACTGCCTGAACAAATGTGTGCATTAGAACAGGGTATTATCAGGGCCTGGACACAGCCTCTGCTGTGTTTGAACCCACTCATCCAAACTGCCCGGCGATGCTTCATTAGGGCTCATAGCACTGCAGGGAGGGATGGAAGGATAAATTGAAGCTATAAATGACTTTTGCCAAAATTGCACCTTGAATCAAAAATATAAACAAGAGCTCTAGGGCACAGATGCACTGAAAGCCCTGAGGCCTCTAGGAATTTTCCCAGGGCCACTTCAACAACTTCTGCTACCACCACTCACCTCAAGTTCATTGTTTACCCAGAATACTTGGACTTTCCCTATGAAATCAATTCCCATGCTACAGAACCTATGTTAGCCCCTCTAACATGTGACATCACTCATCATCCAAGTCCCCAAATAATGTAGGTGATGGAGCCAACCTGGGGATCATCCTGGCATGGGCTCTATTCACCTGAGGAACCTCTGGGGCCTCGCTTCTCTATCTCTAGAATGAAAATGCTCACTAAAGAAATGTTTATTATACAAGTGCACAAAGACATAGAGGCAAACATTCACTGGGATGTTTCTGGCAATCAGCAGGGGAAAGGTCAAATACAGTGTGGTACATTACACTCTGCGGCTTAATGTGCTGTCTTCAAAATAACCCAGTGTGTATGGTCTGTCATGGAGCACTCCCCATAATACGTTCAGATGCAGAAAAGATGGTTACAGAAATATATATATATAATTTTATCCTTTTATTTCATAAAAATAAAATCCATGTGTGTTTACACAGACAAAATATGTATATATGCATAAAAATGTGGACATATGATTGCTTTGAATATTTGTAGAAAAAGTTCTTTTGGAATAGAAGATATAAATAATAGTTACATTCAATTCCCATTTTAACCCTAATCCCCAAATATAAGTATCAAATTATATTTCTATTATATATTACTTATATGTATATATAAATATATACATATAAAACACAATACTATATTTATACTATAGTACATATATTATAATATATAGTATATATTTGCATATAAACATGTATTATTTAAGTATAAATATAATACATATTTGTATATATGAATAATGTTTATATCTGGGGAGTGAGAATAGGGTAAAAAGGGGGATTGGGGTTAAAAGAGGCACACATGTTTCCTTTATATACATCTTTTAATTTTTTATAATTAGCAGGTATGATTTTGTAATTAAAATGAGAAAAATGAAATAAAAAATTTTAATAAGGAGATGTGACCAGAGGTTCTGGATCTAAAATTTTCCAGGTTCATTTTGGTCAGGGGCATCTAAGTGCAGGGTTGTTTCTAGACATTTGCACTACCTCTGAAACACTTGTTCTTGGGGTGCAGGAGGGCAGTTTCTTACTGCCTGGGAAGAAATCAGACTAGTTAGAGAAACTGTAACGTCAGACCGTTACAACCGCTAGGAACTCACCCACAACATGTGACACAGGATATGTCTGTCTGTGATTTCAGTTCCTCTGACCCCCAAGGAGTGACCTGCGGAGCGGCAACTCTCTCGGCAGAGAAGGTCAGAGTGGACCAGAGGGAGTACAGGAAGTACACAGTGGAGTGCCAGGAGGACAGTGCCTGCCCAGCTGCCGAGGAGAGGCTGCCCATCGAGGTCGTGGTGGACGCTGTTCACAAGCTCAAGTATGAAAACTACACCAGCAGCTTCTTCATCAGGGACATCAGTGAGTTTGCCTGAGTCTATGTGCTTCATAAAGAGAGATGGCATTCGCCACATGTTCACAATTCCCCATGCAGTGGGGTAAGGCGTTTACATGCATTACCTGTTTTATTCAGCAACCCTCTCCCAAAGTACAATGTAGATACTGTTATCTGCATTTTAAGGAAGAGGAAACTAAGTCTCAAAAGAAGTTAAACAACTTGTCCCAGATCTCACCACTAGCAACTCAGACCCAGATCTGCCCCTTGAGAAAAAGCAGGCTCTTGGCTAAATTTCTGTTCTGCTGCCCAGAGAGCTTCCGTGATGAATCCAAAGCAGCCTCTTCAGCATGATATTCCTATGCAGAACCAGTGCTTCCCTACCAACTGCAATGACTCCAAGCCCATCTTTCTCTAGCATTTGAACAGAAAATAAAACCCCCTCCAAAATGGACATCATTATTTCTAAGTTGGCAGATGGAGACTTTTCATTTCCTTTACCATTTATCCATTGAAATAAAGAGTGAGAGAACCACAGAACTTGCTCTAGTATTTGTGGAGAGACTGCCCTTGGTGGGTGGGGGAAGAGCACTAACTGGGAAATCTCTCACCTAATCTGCAGCAAGAGGCTCAGCTTGGTTCCAAGTCTGGTGCAAAGAGGAGGACTGAACAGAGAGGGTAGGGTGGTCCTTCTTCCCCAATGGCTCAGATGTGAGAGTGCTGTTGTCTCTAAGAACTTTCTTCTGAGCACTATGTGTGACTGGCTCCACAGCCAGGGTCCACCTCATTGTGCAGAGAGGAAGATTCTGAGCCTCTCTCAGGTTCAGCCGTGAAGGATGCGGCTGCCTTCCACAGGCACCAGCATGAGCACCAGCCACAGGCGAGCCTCATGTCCGCCAGCCAGGTGCTCAGAGAAGTTCAATACCTATCTTATGGACTCACAGCTGGTCAAAGGTACAAGTGGGCCAGAACTACCTTGCTCCAAAGCCCCGCTAGAAAAATAATGGGTGTTTATCTTCTCCCACAGTCAAACCAGACCCACCCAAGAACCTGCAGGTGAAGCCATTAAAGAATTCCCGACAGGTGGAGGTCAGCTGGGAGTACCCCGACACCTGGAGCACCCCACATTCCTACTTCTCCCTGACATTTTCTCTTCAGGTTCAGGGCAAGAACAAGAGAGAAAAGGTAGGATGTGATTCAGGTGCCATGTATTCTATGGTCAGGTTTGTGCAGACCCAGTCAGGGAGAAGATGAATGGTGATAACAGTTAGTGTTTATTTAGTACTTTTTCTGTGCCTGAAACTATGCTAAGGATTTTACATGTTTATCTCAACTAGTCCTCACAGAATTCTACAAAGACATGCAGTATTATTAGTACTTCACTAATGACACCATGAAAGCTCAGAGAGGTTAAGTGACATGCCCAAGGTCACACAGCTAGGATGTGACAGAACTATGACACAAAGGCCATACACCTCCTGTATGGTTGGTTGATCATTGATTTTGTACTCAGAATTGGCCCTGATATAGAAGAGCTGGAATCTCGGAATCAAAAATTATTATTTTGACTGAGTGAATCTAATGGATGATAGAAGATTTAGGCTATATCTTGCCCAAAATGTGTAACTCTTGGCTGTTCTCCACATTGTGATGTTATTCTATTAAACAGAATGTTGGTATTTATGTAGGCTAGGATGATGACTTTACAGTTTTCTTGCCTTGGCATCAATAATCCCAAGGCCCCAGGGGCACTTTTATCGAGTTTTAGCCTCCTCAGACCCCAGTCTTAAAATCACTGGATGAAGTCCTTACTTAGCATAGCATTTAGCATTTTGGTAGAAACTCAGTGGTTTAGTCACTCTCTGAGAATTTTTTTTGTAGGAGCAAAGGTTATTCTGTAGTTAATTTCACTTAAATATTATTTAAAATTTTGATATGTATCTTTCCTACTTAAAATCTGTATCACTAATAGATAATATTTACTGAGTGCTTTCTATACGATTAGAGATTTTTGCTATGAGTTTTAACATGATTATTACTTTTAACTTTTAAAACTCTGGAACGTAGGCATTATTACTATCCCTCTTTTATAAGTGAGGAATCTGAGACACAGAGAGCCTAAGACATTTTCTTGTGGTCACACAGCTAGTATGTAGCAACACCTGGATTTGAACACAACTTTGTCTGACTGTGGTATTTCTGAATATCCACAGGACAACTAGAGCAAATCTGCCCCAGTTTCATCATCAATCTTGTACAAGAGTAAGGGCACAAAGGGCCCTTCATACAAGGCGAAAGCTGGACCAATTTCACCCTCATGGCCTGCAAAGTACCTGTAGATAGAAAAGCTGAATCTGTGTTTAGAGTTTCTGTCAGTAGATGGCGCAAGTACTACACACTCCCCTGTAGTCCTGCAACCTCAGTGTACTTGTTTTGGGAGATGGTGCTTTGCAGAAATGTGCCCAGCCCACCTTGTGACTGTGTTACCAAAGATTTCTTGCTCCTTTGCAGAAAGATAGACCCTTCGTAGACAAGACCTCAGCCCACATCACATGCCACAAGGATGCCGTGATCCGCGTGCAAGCCCGAGACCGCTACTATAACTCACCCTGGAGCGAGTGGGCATCTGTGTCCTGCAGTTAGGTGAGGAGGCCCAGCCCAGACCTGTACACTCAGTGTCCCCAGGTTCAGGGAAATGGTGGGGGGCATGGTGCAGGAGAGGAAAGAGGGGATGCCTGGCACAGGTGCCAGAGTGAGAAACATATGTTTGGTCATTAACAGATATTTATTTGATGATCATATTGTTCAGGCACTATGCTGGGCTCAGGGATACTGCAGTAAACAGAAAGCCATAGGTCCTGCCCTTCTAGAGGGAAATGAAAGGAAGAAAGAGAGACAGACAAGAGTCAGAGCAAGGAGGATTGCAAATTGTTTCCAGAAATTAGAACCTCATCCAAGGGGAGATGCTGGGGGCCACTGAAGGGCTTTCAGCAAGGAAATGACATGGTCAGACATTCTTTTAAGAAAACTTCCAAGCGAGTCTCTAGTGAGCAAGGCACCAGCCAAATCCCAGGCCACATAAGGGTTGGACCCTTCTGACATGGAATCCCCACGGCCCAATTGCCCAGATATTGTGGCATGTGAAATATAAAGGGTCTGCTTCTACCTTTCTAATCCTCATAGACTTGGGGCATTCTTTTTCAGATTCTACTCCCAGGATGAAACCTTGGAGGAAAAGAGGAAGATATGCAAAACTTTTAAAAGACACAATGCAACAGACCCAAAGAGATATTTTCTACCTAATTTGCTTTTTTTAAGGGTCATAATAATGTCTTTGTTGTATTTTTTTATATTTAAATGCTAACTGCCCCCTGAAACAATCAGATAATTTATTTACAGAGTTTCCAGCTAGCACATTGCAACTGTTATTTAAATATTTATGTATTTATTAATTTATTATGGTTATTTAACATTTTTGCACCAAGATTTGTATGTTTCACCCTCTTGTGACCTGATCCATATGGAATGGGTCCTATTATGTATGCAAAATGTGAATTTATGTGTCATTTATACTGACAACCTCTCAATTGAGGCTGCAAGTGCCTCAGTTTTATGACAACCAGTAAGAACGCAATGTTCTGATGCCAGTGCCATAGTGTATTTGTGATGGATGAGAACACAAGAGATAATTAAACAGAGACAGGGAGAGACAGGAACCCACTTGAGGAGGTTGTGGAAAGATGTTTGTTCTCATATCCATGAAGATTTACTTGAAGTGGTGTTGACAACTCAGGGCCACCTGCATTTCCAAGCAGGTTTAGTCTTTGGATGTCTGAATTTAGAAAGGGCTAAAATTCAAAAAAAAAGTTGAAATTCAGCTTCAGTGTCTGCAGCAATCCCCACCCCATCTGTCTGTGCGACATGGAAGAGTGACACAGAGACATCACAAGCGTCTGGAAGGTAAAAAGATGTTATGATTCAAGTGTAGTTATGGCTAAGGTCATAAAATTGTCAGAATTGCCAGTTATTCCTGCATATCCATACAAGAAAAGCAGACAGATGCAAAGAAATGATCAAGAATCACTCTTACAGGGTCAGCGTAAGTGAACCTGACAAGCAGATAGGACCAAAAGTGCTGAACCATTAAGGTGCTACTTTTAAGTAATGAATGTGCTTTCTGTAAAGTGATTCCATTTGTTTTTATTTTTATATTCCTACTGTGAACTAATAAAAATGTAATTTTCCTTTGCGATAATATTTTGGGCTTTCTCAGCTGACTTGGGTATCCTGTCCCAACATTTACCAGGGCTGCAAATTTTTCCCCTACCAATGAAGAACTGCCCCTCCTTAAAGCAATTCCATTTGCATTTTTGCAGAGTTGCCCTTTCCCTTTATAGGATTCCCAGAGTCAGTGTCTTGCTGAGCTCAGAGACTGTTCCCGCAATCTGACTGTGGGGGACTCTGCAAGGACACTGAACTATGTCATGCCCTTTTTAGGGGTTGGATCCTCTTGCTCTTACTTTCTTCATCTCTTATCCTGGAACCACTCTCCTAGTTTCCCAAGCATCACAAAATAAAATTTCAACCTGGTAAAGCCATGAAGCGCCCCATCTCATAGGTCCCACTCATGCCTACCCCTGGTGCAGCTTATAAGACAGAGCTGAAAAGTTAACTTCTATACCAGTACATGCTAAAATATGTTGTATATATAGGGGGAGAACAAAGGAGAAGGATTAGTCTGACCTGGAATCACCCATGAAGGCTCCAGAGAGAAGGCCCAGTGGGCAGGGCCTGCCCATTCCTTTCTTGTGCCTCCCGCAGAAAGAGCAAGTGGTAGGATCAGTGAGAGTGGAGTCCATTCTCTGCTATCTCCAAAAGCCAGGTGTGCACATCTGAGCTTCCATGCAATGCCAAAGTAGTTATTATAAGGATGTCTGTTTACATTTCCTTATTGTAAGTGTCCCCTGAAGCCCTTATTATATTCTCCTCCCAGCCTAGAGGATGGTAGGAAGTTACTGTCATCTTACTTAATCCAACATTTAAAACATATCATGTTGTGTTACAAGCCCACACTTGATAGCATGTGGTTAGTTAATAACCATTTGTCTTCTACTGGGTCTTTCACTAAGAGATGTCAAAACACATTATTGGGGATTGAATGAACAACACTAGCCAAGAAAAAAATGATAATTAACCACATTTCATGAGCACAGGGACCTGGGGACCTTTCCCAAAACTGCCCACCAGCCTGGGGCAGAGCTCAGATGGTCTGGCCCCCACCATGCCCAGTGCTTTCCTGACCTGACCTCTTAGCATTGTGGTTAATTTCAGTATGTGCAATGGAGAGTTTTTCTCTTAGAAACATATTCTCCAGGATCGTCTTTTTTCATTGGGAATCTAGCCACTACAAAATGTATCAAATATCCTAGCAAAAGAGCTTAGAACTGGGAACCAGGAGACTGAGCTGTGGGCCTGGCCAGCCCTGCTATGTGACCTATGACCTTGAGCAGGACTCTGGATACACCTTACTGGCTGTCCAATCTGTACTCAGTCATATCTTCCTTCTCCCCTAATGCCTCTCCTCAGTTCTAAGGTTGGGAAGCTAAGCAATCACTTTTTCTAGCCACCACTGCTGCCCAGCAAGGCCACAAGACCCAGTTCTGGTCATTGAGATGTAAGAAAATTCTGCTAGGGGTTTCCAGATAAAAGATACAGTTGTGGTTGCATCACCTTCCCCCCCTCCCCCTTCTCCCTTGAGCAGATAAAATTAAAGACTCAGAGGACACTTTGTACCCAGAATGAACACCATCATGCTAAGAATGTAAAGATAGAAAGACTTGGGGACTCTAGCAACATCATCAAGGAGCTAAATCAACTCCTATAACTACCTACCCCAGACTTCTTATGTTAGATAGACCCATATTTGTGTTTCTTAATAACTGCAGTAAATATACATAACATAAAAGTCACCATTTTAACCATACGTAGGTGTAGAGTTAGTTCAGTGGCATTCATGATACTCCAACTGTTGTGCAACCATCACCACTATCCATCTCCAGAACTTTTCTTCCCAAACAGGCTCTCCATCCATTGAACAATAACTCTCCCCCAATGTTTGTTCTTAGATAAAAAATAAATAAGCCAAAAATCAAATAAAGACATTATCCTAAACAACCAGATCCCCATCTATAAGAGGCTTCTGGCTGAGTCAGAAAAAGGAGCCAGGCCAGCCCAGGAACAAACTGGCATCAGGAAACCTGGCTCTGTCCCATATCGCTGGCATGACCCTGGAGAACCCCTGGACTACTCAAATTCCGGTGATGCCAGGTGGGGTCCTGGTGATAGTAGCCTCACTTGCTGGTAGACAGAACGATGGCCAGAAAGCCCGTTCCAAGGGCAGTCTGAGCATCAGCAGGTCTCAGCTGGTGGGAAAGCAGGGCCAGGCAAGCAGCTCCCAAGTCACCTCCGCTATGCCTTCATTCTCAACAAACATTTCTTAATGTACTGCTCTGTCCCTAGCACCATCCTCATCTTTCTGGATAGAAAGGTGCACAAGACCTTGCCCTCACATGGATTTTAGTCTTCAAAGAACAAAGTGCTTGAAATTCTAAGCCCTGGAGGTCTTCACAAGGGTTAAGGGCACGATGAAATTAGATTGCTGCTTTAATGTGATTGTCACAGCATCGGGTCCACAGTGAACACCCAGTAAACAGTAGCTATTTCCACTGATCTGCTCTGTTATCTTGAGCAGTTACTTAAGCACCTTGTTAAGCTTCAGTGAATCCATCTGTAAGATGGTATAATAACAGTGCCTATCTCACAAGGGTAGTTGTGAGATCAAATGGAGTAACGCTTAAAACTGCTTAGAAAAATACCTGACCCATAGTAAGTACTCAATCAAAGTTTATTGTTAATATTCATATATTACTTATAACTGGAAAGAAGTATAATTCTGGACACTGTGCTTTTAAGGGGTGGGGAAATAGAGGGGTCATTGTTAGCAGGTCCTGATATCGCTAAGGACTGGGTTGAGAGGGGGAAGATGGGATGGCTCAGTCAGTTGAGATTTAAAAGGCTTTTCAGTGTAGAATCCCTTTCTTACGAATAAAATTGCAAAAACATCCCCATGCAGAGAAATATCAAGATGCAATGAACCCAGTTCCTGCCTTCAGGGATGTACAGCCTGGTGAGAGAGAGAAGGGATGTGGATGTGATGAACAGGCTGAAATACAGCCTGGCTGGGATAAGGGTATGTGCACCCTGAATATTTCTTTTAACAAAGATTTCCAGCTCCCAGGAAGACCTCTTTCATTCCCTTTCACCTTCCTGGGTACAATAATTTGGCATGAACCTACCTATTCCCCTTGCCTATAAATCAGACTTTAATCATTTCTATTTCATTTCAGCACGGCCTCCCTTCCAGGACAGAATTTGTGAGCAAAATGTATTTGGACAAGACTTTCTCCAGAGGATCATATTATACCAAGGAAATGAATCCCTCTCTCCAGCTCATAAAATGCAAAAATAAAATCAGCATTCTGGCTGACTGGCGGGAACCAGGTGCTCAGATTGACATTCCTCCCTCTGCAGGAAGTGCACTTGGGGAGCTGATTTGCATTTACCTTCACGCAGGCCTGGGTTCCGGAGGCACAGGGTGTCCTGGCAGCCCACCACCACCGGCCTTCGTGGGCAGCCTCCCCCCACCCCCCACCTATGTGGATGTCAGTGTGTGATGGGCTAGAAGACATTGCAGCTGTTTGCTAATCTCCCTGTCTCCTTCCAGTAAGGAACACAAACTGTCTTCCCACTGCCCCTCTCTCAGCCCACCTGGCATCTGCCCCCCGCTTCTTGCAAAAGGGCCATTGCTAACCTGAGCGCAGGGGGATTCCAGGGGACCAACTGAGCATTCTGCCAGTGGCCCTGGGGTCTAGAAGAGAGGGAAAGTCAGGGGAAAATTTTTAAACAAACCACAGTGTCCAGTCAGCTTCCTCCTCCCCACATGCACCACCCATACACATGGCCTGGAGCTCAAATGGCAGCAAGCAATGCCTGGGAGGAGTCCAGAGCACAGGGATGCACCAGGCCCTGGAGCAAGACCTGTGCTCCAACCCTACTCCCCACTGACCAACTACAGGCTGTTAGGTAATTCTTTAATCTCTTTGTGCCTCAGTTTCTTCACTTCTAAAACAAGCAAGCAAGCAGTGCCACCACCCCTCAGGAGGATGCTGGGAGGGCTTAAGGAGGCTCACAGCGCCCACCCCCTTGCCAGTACACAGCAAATGTTAGTTGCAGTTGCTGTTTTTCTAAAGTCAGACAAAAAAGAAGAAACAATCCCATTTCATCTTCCCTCCCCAAGGACATGAGGGCTGGTTTGGGACATGTGCACAAGCCGTCCAGCAGTAACTCAGAAATCTGTGTCCTTCCACCCACCATCCCTCTCCTGGGTACAGTGTAATCACATACCAGTGACATTGCCCCCAAATCACCACACCCAGTGCAATGTTCCATTTCAGCAAACCATAGCATGGAGTTCTGCTAGACCTTATAGAACATTCTCCAGCCCTTTAAAATCTCTTTTTGTCCTTCTGGGGTCCTTAAAAGTTAACCAGACCAGTGGTCCCCAACTTGTTTACAGTATGATTCCTTTGCTGAATGAAAATCTTTTTTTAATGTATTTTATTGATTATGCTATTACAGTTATCCCATTTTCCCCTCTTTATTCCCCTGCAACCTGTGCACCCCCTCCCACCCACATTCCCTCCCTCCCTCCCTGCTTCAAGTCCATGGGTCATACACATAAGTTTTCGGCTTCTACATTTCTTATACTATTCTTAACCTCCTCCTGTCTATTTTCTACCTACCATTTATGCTACTTATTCTCTGTACCGTTTCCCCCTCTTCCCCGGCTCCTACTCCCCCACTGATAACCTTCCATGTGATCTCCATTTCTGTGATTCTGTTCCTGTTCTATTTGTCGGCTTAGTTTTTTGTTGTTTTTTTTTTAGGTTCTGTTGTTAATAGCTGTGAGTTTGTTGTCATTTTACTGTTCATATGTTTTATCTTCTTTTTCTTAGATAAGTCCCTTCAACATTTCATGTAATAAGAGCTGGATGATGATGAACTCCTTTAACTTGACCTTATCTGGAAAGCATTTTATCTGCCCTTCTATTATAAATTATAAACTTCTTTCCAGCCTCTTCTTGCCTGTAAGGTTTCTTTTGAGATATCAGCTGATAGTCTAATGGGAACTCCTTTGTAGGGAACTGTCTCCTTTTCTCTTGCTGCTTTTAAGATTCTCTCCTTATCTTTATTCGTGGGTAATGTAATTATGACATGCATTGGTGTGTTTTTCCTTGGGTCCAACTTCTTTGGGACTCTCTGAGCTTCCTGGACTTCCTGGAAGTCTATTTCCTTTGCCAAATTGGGGAAGTTCTCCTTCATTATTTGTTCAAATAAATCTTTAATTTCTTGCTCTTCCTCTTCTGACACCCCTACGATTCGGATGTTGGAAGGTTTAAAGATGTCCTGAAGGTTCCTAAGCCTCTCCTCATTTTTTTTTTGAATTCTTGTTTCTTCATTCTGTTCTGGTTGAATGTTTATTTCTTCCTTCTGCTCCAAACCGTTGATTTGAGTCCTGGTTTCCTTCCCATCACTGTTGGTTCCCTATAGATTTTTATTTATTTCACATAATGAAACCTTCATTGCTGCCTAGGTCTTTTTATGCTGTTGAAGCACCCAGTGAGTTCCTGGAGCATCCAGATAACCAGTGTTTTGAACTGTGCATCTGATAGGTTGGCTGTCTCATCATCACTTAGTTGTATTTTTTCTGGTGCTTTGAACTGTTCTTTCATTTGGGTCATATTTTTTTTTTGGTATGGGTGTGCCTGTTACATAGTAAAGGGTGGAGTCTTAGGGGTTCACCAGGGTGGGGCAACCCACGTGGCTGGGTTGTGATGCTATATGTGGGGGAAGGAGTCTGAGAGGGAACAGTGCCGCTTGCTCCACTCTCTGCTGATTTTCAGTCACTTCCCCCACTTCCCACAATCAAATTGGGCCCTTCTGGTGCTGATTCCCAGGTGTGTGGGTCTGTGTATGTTCTAGGACTCTGTGGGTCTCTCCAAAGAACTCTCCTGTGAGGCTGGGGGTTTCTCCCATTGCCACCTCAACCCCTATAGGTATTTTCAGTCAGAAGTTTGGGGCTTTATTTCCCCAAGCTGGGGCCCTGGGTTGTGTGGTCTGTCTCGCTCCTTAGTTGTTCCTCCTGGTTTCTCTGCATGAAAATGTAGGGCTGCCCAGTCCGCAAGCCACCGCCTCACCTGGTCTGCCAGCTACCACCTTGTCTTCCCCGTTCCTCCAGCCACCGCTTGTCTCTGCCCCTCCTACCGGTCTGGATGAATGTTTCTTCTTTAACTCCTTGGTTGTCGGACTTCCATACAGTTCGATTCTCTGTCAGTTCTGGTTGTTTTTTGTTTTTAAATTTGTTGTTGTCCTTCTTTTGGTTGTGCAAGGAGGCACAATGTGTTTCCCTATGCCTCCATCTTGGCCGGAAGTCCTCAAATGGAAATCTTAAAAGGAGTCTCAGACTTCTGGTCAAGATGACGGTATAGGCAGACATGGCTTGCCTCTTTGCACAACCATGTCAAAATTGCAACTAGCCCTGGTGTGGCTCAGGGTATTGAATTAAACCAGTGACCTCCCAGCCAAAAGGTCATTGGTTTGATTCCTGATCTGGCACATGCCTGGGTTGTGAGCTAGGTTCCCAGTTGGGGGCATGAGAAAGGCAACCAACTGTTTATCTCACACAAATCAATGATTGTCTCCCTCTCTCCCTCCCTTCCCCTCTTTCTAAAATAAATAAATAAAATCATTTTTTAAAAATTACAACAAAAATATAGGACAACCATCACTCAGAACTGTCAGAAATCAAGTTGAATGGAAGTCTAACAACTACAGAATCAAAGAAACCAAATCCCTCCACGCTGAGCCAGCAAGCTGGTGCCCTATCTGAGACTCCATCAAACTGGCTAACACTGTTTGACCTGCATTGGAGACCCCCAGAGACTCCGCCCCACCCAATTTATAGGACCACCTAAGCTGCTTTTCCATATGAATGGCTGGTCTTGGCTCATGCTTCACAACTTCCTAAATCCTATCAAACAAGCAACAGCCAGCCTCATTGAGCCCTAAGGCCCAGCACTAGCAGCTGCCAGCCTAGATTCACTGCTTGGTTTCACTTGGGAATCTCCAAGCCCTGCACAAGTAGCAGCCATTGCAGATTTATAGCTCAGGCAGGGTGGCCCTGGGCAAAACACAGATGGTGGCTGACCTTGGTCTATACCATCCAAGGAAATCCCAGGGCTAGCACACTAAGTGGACAGCTACAGACCTCAATGGAGCACTACCATCCTGCTCCTACACAGCTGATCCCCCACAGAGAGCAAAGACTTACCAGCAGTGGTCACAGCCAATCCTTGCAGCTGACTGGCCTGGGTAAATCCCTTCCATTGATCTGCCAACAGCAACCAAGGCTCAACTACAACAGGAGGGTGTACTCAGCCCACATGAAGGGTGCACCTCAAGTAACCAGACAGGGGTAGCTGTGCCACTGGACTCTACAGGATACCTACATTAGGCCATACTACCAAGACACGGATCAAAGCAGCTCTGTCTAATTTGTTTCTAATACATAGAAACAAACACAGGGAGGCTGCCAAACCAAGGAGACAAAAAAAAAAAAAATGGCCCAAATGAAAGTGCAGCTAAAAACTCCAGAAAAAGAGCTAAAAGAAATGGAGATAACCAATCCATAAGATGCAAGGTTCAAAACACTGGTTATAAGGATGACCAAGGAACTTAGTGAGGACCTCAACAGCATAAAAAAGATCCAGTCGGAAACAAAGGATACACTAATTGAAATAAAGAAAAATTTACAGGGAAACAACAGTAGAGTGGACAAAGCTGAGAATCAAATCAGTAATATGGAATATAAGAAAACAAACAAAAAAACCAATCAGAACAATAAGAAGAAAGAAAGAATCCAACAAAAAGAGGATAGTGCCCTGGCTGGCACAGCTCAGTGTATTGAGCATGGGCTTGCGAACCAAAGGGTCGCTGGTTCAATTCCCAGTCAGGGCATATGCCTGGGTTGCAGGCCAGGTCCCCAGTGGAGGATGTGTGAGGCAATCACACACTGATGTTTCTCTCCCTCTTTCTCTCTCCCTTACCCTCTCTTTAAAACTAATAATAAAATCTTTTTTTAAAAAAGAGGATAGTATAAGCAGTCTCTGTAACAATTTCAAGTGTTCCAAAATTTGCACATTAAGGGTGCCAGAAGGAGAAGAGAAAGAGCAAGAAAATGGAAATCTATTTGAAAAAATAATGAAATAAAATTTCTCTAATTTGTTGAAGGAAATAGACAGCAAGTCCAGGAAGCACAGACAGTCCCAAACAAGAAGGAGGCAAAGAGGCCCACTCAAAGACACATCATAATTAAAATGCTAAAGTTTAAAGATAAAGAGAGAATCTTAAAAGCAGTTAGAGAGAAGCAGTTAGTTACTTAAAGGGGTGTCCCCATAAGACTGTCAGCTGATTTCTCAAAAGAAACTTTGCAGGCCAGAAGGGACTGGCAAGAAATATTCAAAGTCCTGAAAAGCAGGAACCTACAACCAAGACTGATCTACTCAGCAAAGCTGTCATTTAGAATCAAAGGTCTAAAGGAGCTTCCCAGATAAGGAGCTTCCCAGACAAGAAAAAACTCAAGGAGTCATTCATCACCAAATCATTATTATATGAAATGTTAAAGGGACTTATTTAAGAAAAAGAAGATCAAAACTATGAACAATAAAGTGGCAAAAAATACGAATCTATCAACACGAACCTGAAAAACAAACTAAGCAAACAAGAACAGAGACAAAATCATGGATATAGAGAGCATTTTCATGGTTGCCAGATGGGAGGGGGTGTGGGGAATGAGTGAGGAGGTGAAGGGATTAAGAAGTACAAACAGGTAGTTACAGAATGGCCACGGGAATGTGAGAAGTAAAGTAGAGGAAATGGAGTAGCCAAAGAACTTATACCCATGACCCATGAACAGTGATGGGGGGACTGCCTGAGGGAGTGGGGGATGATGCTAGATGGAGGGGGGGGCCAAAGGGGGAAAATTCAGGACAAGTGTAATAGCATAATCAATAAAATAATTGTTTTAAAAAATGAACTCCCAACATACACAGGACTGGGGAGGATGGGGTCAAAGGGGATTTAATCATACCTGCAATGTTCTGATTTCTTACCAGAAAGATATATTAATATACTTTCTGCATAATTAAAAATAATTTGCATGAAGTTCTATATGTAAAACAGATACAAGCAGAGCTGCTCTGGCTGAGGCCTCCCACCACTTCCGCCTCCCTACTCACCACTGAGAGCCCTCCCACTGCTCAACACCCCTGAACACTGCAGCGCGCAATTCCAGAACCTCTAGCTTTGAACGCCAGAGGAGTGGGTCCCTGGCCCCAGCTCTAAGACAAAAGGGCTCAGGCTTGAACCTGGATTTCCTGACTCCCATTTTGGCCATTCCTGATACGCTGTCATAATTCCCAGATTATTATTAAAATGATCAGCCTGTCACTCAAAAGGGGAAGCACATGAAAACTTAGCTTTCTCAAACACGTTCGTACTAACCAGCGTCTCAAAACAGTCATCCAGCTCCTTGGAACATGGCGTGCGTGAATGTGCTCACTCTCTTCTGGAAACATTGTACTCACCCTTCTTGTGATGACACAAGGCCGACATGACGCAACGAAGTGAGGCGAGCCGTGCAGGTTGTGACGTAGCGGCGGGCTACTATTGACCTGACAATGCGTTGGGATCATCAACCCATGACGTCATAGTTTCCACCCAAGTGTAATGCCTTTTCCATCCAAATGAAGCACTTATCACGCACACACTGTGGCCCTAACTCACGCAGTTTGAGGTGTGACAGCAAAACTAGCACAGTTTTGTTTTCCTTCACGAATAGAAAGATTCGTTGTTACTGTAGATCTCAGCAACCTCCGGCTATGATTTTTTTTTCCCCTTAAGTCAAGAAAGTTCACCTTTGCACTTACGGGAAGCACTTCCCATCTTCTCTGTGGCATACCAAAATCGCCATTATCAACACCCTTGAGCTTTTGGGCCATTATAAAGTGAAAACAAGGGTGACTCGAACATGAGCACGTGACACTTCGACAGCCACTCTGACCACCAAAATGGCGACTAACGGCGGAGGAGCGGCGGCGGCGGCGGCGGCGGCGGCGTGGAGACGCTGGACTGGGGGGAGGGCGGTGTACGTCCTGGGCGGGCCCCTGCTGCCCTCCCGAGAGGTCATCGCAGCTCCGACAGTCCGGCCGTTTAGGAATTATGAATGATCTTTGGAGTTTTCCATGTGGTATTTTTGGACTACCACTGACAGCAGCAGGTAAGGAACCCACAGAAAGTGGAGCCACGGATAAGGGGTAACTACTGTGTCATAAAGACAACGTGCTTTTTTCACCAGAATGTGCAGGTAAAGGAAGTCATCTCTCTTGGCTCTGTGGTGTGTGCCACAAACGAGGAAAAATATATTTAACTTCAGCATGTGTTCCATAAATCATGAAGTGCAAAGACAACCCCCAGCTTCCATACTCTGTGAATGCAGTAATAACACAAGCACATGGGATCTCTGTAAGCCGACCAGTGTTCTCTCGGAATTGTTTCATTTGGCATACCAGCTAGTAACACTTGGTTCGGGCACCACCTAATGGCAAAAATATTTTTTAATCCTATTTTTCTTCCTAAGGCTTGCCAAATTTTGTATTTGTTTATATTTAGGCAATGTCTGCTTAAAGAAAGTATCTGTTCTTGACCTATTTAAAGTTTTAAGTGATTCTCTTAAAAAGATTAAGCTTTTTCTATGCCTACTTTGCCATAAACTGCCTTTTACAGTGGGAAATGTACCAATGACATGAATATTCTATTCCTTTAAATATTTAGTCTCATAATTAAGAAACCCTTTTATTGAAGCATTTTAATTAAGGGTTCTCAAACTATTCTGCACCATATACTCTTCTAATAACCTGTTGGAAAGGTTTACTTTGTGAAAACATGGTGATTATTAGAACTAAATAATTTAACAGTTGCTAAAACCAATTCTGATTTCATGAATAGTAAAGTATACTTTTGTATTTTGTTTATTTTTAGAGAGAGGGGAAATGAGGGAGAGAGAGGGAGAGAAACATCCATGTGCGAGAGAAACGATTGGTTGCCTCTTGCACACCCCCAGCCAGAGACCTGGTCTGCAACCCAGGCACGTGCTGTGACTGGGAATTGAACCAGTGACCTTTTGGTCCACAGGCCAGTGTTCAATCCACTGAGCTACACCAGCCAGGGCTAAAATACACACTTTTAAAATCATACACACTTAATTTTTTTAAAGAGGTCCTTGCCTGGACCTAATGTTTTGTGACTGAACAGAGGCAAGTACTGTATTTGGGATAACACAGAGCAGATAACAATATTTTAAAAAAGGGTATTTATTATTTACACCACTGAAACAGTCCTGTAAGAATATATACCACGTTCATTTGAAAGGATCAGATTCCTTTCAAATACAAGAACTGTACAAAGCAATACTGTCAACACAAAACAGTGGTCACATTACATATCTGCAGGCTTAAGCAATGCAAATAATTTTTTTAAGTTTATGGCTAGATATTTTTTACTGAAACAGTGTTTGCACTTAGACAAGATATAGCTAGAACAAAACAAAAACTTTTTGTTCATGCTTTTTAGGGCTGAATCAGTGACATGTCCCATTTTAAAATGTACTGCCCTTAACTGCTTGTATGACAGTGGTTTTAGGAGAAATGTTTCTACTTAGCCACCAAAAAGAAACACTCTTGTTGCTTAGTTTTATTCTTCAATCTTACATTTCCTTCCATACAATGACATCAGTATTACAACTGACATTTTCCAGTTTTTTCTCAAAGAACATTGACACACATACAACAAAACTGAGACAGCTCAGAATTTAGAGATGTAGTGGTGGAGTAAGAAGGGACATTGTGTCTATGACAAAGGAATAAAAAAAAAACTCTTGGTAATATTAAGCATACTAAACTAGATTCCTTACTGAGAAAATATTTTTTTTTAAAGTCAAAGTAGTAGTTTCAAGATGGGTTTGGTCTTAGATTTAGTCAGACACCAACAAAATAAAGCAAGAACATAAAACATAACTTGTTTCCAAAGTCACAAAATGACACTGTTGCGTATACATTTTTGTCCATTTTATGTGTGGGGGTGGGACAGGGAAAAAGCTCTGTACTCAATGCTGGAGAAAATATTTTTCAAGAGTAACAGTTTATTCATATAGGGGAAAAAGATTATTTTTAGCATATTGCTATGATCTTCAAAAAATATAAAATTAAATTTACAAAAACTGGAAGACCAAGTATAAGCAGTCTGGTATTTGCTTCAGTGTCCAGCACTATTATAATGATTTCTAGCATAAAAGCAAGAGTTCATGGATCTCAAGTATCAATAACTGCCAGCATAACTTGGAACTACTGTCCTTGCTTCTTTGAGAGATACCTGCAAGAAATAAAAGATGTCTAAGCCACATCATGCTAAATTCACAATAACAAAGGAAAGTAGTTTATTTTACTAACAAAACTTTAAGATGAGTAATAACTGTGACTAATCACTACCATTTTTTGACTATGTGCCATGCTCTGTTCTATTACATATTCTAAGTTCATTTAGTCCTCACAACAGCTCTATCAAGAGTTTTCTTTTTTTTTAATTTTAATCATTGTTCAAGTATAGTTTTCTCCCTTTTACTCCCAATCCAGCACCCCCCCAACCCTCTCCACTTCCCTGAAGAGTTTTCTATTAGAATTTATTCCTGTTTTACAGAAACAAAGAGGTTAAGCAAGGTCATACAGCTAGAAAGTGACAGAGCTCAGATTCAAAATAAGGTCCCAGAGGCTGCACTCTATCACCCTATACTGTCTTACTTCCAAATAATCAGTATTGCAATTTCCCCAAAATCCCTCAAACTTCATTTAAAGATCTTATTTTTCTTACACAAAGACAGTGGGTTAAAGTTGCTAAGAGACTCTGATCAATAGTGCAAAGATACAAAGATGGAAAGACATTAATTAATGAATCAAAATTTCCTTCATATTATTTTATAGAAATCTACCACTAAATTAAAACTTTTATATCTCTATTTCTACAGAGATATAAAATTTAATATAATTTATGAATTTATGAATTACTATATTCAGTGGTAATGGGGTAAGAAAAGAGTTCTTAAAATCATAACACCTAGATATGTTTCAATGGTCAAAGCTTGTTCCCTTTGTGGCATGGAGGCATTTGTCCCCATCACTTAGTTACATCATCTACAATGTGGAGATGGAGATAAAAATCCCTGCTTACCTTCCTAATGGGATTATGAGACTCTAATAGAACCTATCTGTCAGAGTGGTATGAAAGCCAAAAGGAAAATTTGAAAAGCCAAAGTGTCATTACTACATGAACAGTTTTTTCCTGTGGCTGTATTAGTGAAATTAAAGATCGCATTCCAAACAATTACTTGTAGTACATAATAATCCTGTCCACTTCTCAGGAGGTTTTCCCCTGCTTCAAAATCTTGATGTTTATATGCAATCTGTATGTAGATTTGCACATATGTTTGTGTTTAAAAAAGGCTAGAAGACACCAAGATGGTAATAGTGGTCATCTTTGGAAAGGAAAATCAAAAGTAATTATTGTTCTAGTGGAATAAAGTTGTTTAACTTTTCTGCTATACAGAGAGATTACTTGTAGATTAATTTTAACAGGAAAATTTTTAGTGTATTTTATGCTGACATTATTTTACAGTATGAGAATGGAGATTACATTCCCATATGATTCATAAAAGAGTGACCTGACTAATGTCAAAAAATAATTTACAGGTAGCATCACAAACACATACCAGTCTCTCAGGTCCTCTCTATTAGAAGTACTGCAGATCTTAAGATGTGGGTTTCTAAATAAGTTAGAGGTTAAGACAAAAGGAAAAATACTTTCGGAGGAGATATCACAGGATTAGAAAATAGTCTTAGGATTTACCCATTTTAAATAAAAATTAAGAATTGTGTGTATAATCAGTCACCCATCTTTTCATTCATTAATGAAAGAGAAAATAAACAATTAGCACTTACCTTTCCCAATATTTGTGATTTAGGTCCAAAAAGTCATCTAATTTTGCTATTTCCTTGAGGTACTGAGTTAATTTTAGAAGTTCTTTGTCTTTATCTCGATTTAGGTGTGCTTTCATAAAAGGCCTTATCTATTTGGAAACAAACATTTCACATTGCAATACAGAAAATAGTACAAATCTACACTATTCTATCATTTAGAGTCAGCAGGATTAAAACATCACCAAGGATGTGAATAATAGAAATTAATTTTATATTATCTTAGTTTAATAAACTGACAGTCATGGTATAATGTTTACAGTACAAGTTAAGAGCTCTTTCACCTAATTTACGAGCTTTCTTATAGAACTTTCTTATAGCACTTGAACCATTTCTTCTTGGCATAACTCCTTAGACTTTTTCCCCCTTCTATCAATCCAGCTGTTTCCTACTCATTGAATAATCTCATTCATAAAAAGTTAACCCAAATACAAGCTTGATCTAACAAGGGAGATAAATTTTAATATTGATGATTTTCATTTCAGTATTATTTCTATGAAATTTGTATATAGTTAAGGTATCATATTTTTTATAACCTGTTTCCTCTTTCATTTTATCTTAAGCATCTATCATTAAAGTTTCCATAAATATTCTTAATTATCCAAGAGTTCTCCCACAAAAAGTCATATTTTCCAAATTTTACAATTGATATATTTTATGATAAATTTTTAAGGTAGATATAGTTTGATTCATTTTAAGTCAGAATGCCAGGTAGGGTAGAGGACTGTAATTAGTAAAGGATATTACATCTTAACTTGAGTGGCATTTATATGTTACCTTTATCACAATTTGCTAAACTATAAACTTTAGTTTAGAAATAAACTTTTCTTTGATATAGTTCCAATCAAAAGTTTTGCTTTTTTAAATACATCAGGTCAAAAATCTTTATGTAACTCAAGATAGCCTTCAAAAATTTTATATTAATTTTGCCCTGACCAGTGTGGCTCAGTTGGCTGGGCATCATCCCGCAAAGCAGAAGTTACCGGTTTGATTCCCAGTCAGAGCACATGCCTAGGTTGTGGGTTCGATCCCTGGTTGGGCACATACTGGAGGCAACTAATTGATATTTCTCTCTCACATCAATGTCTCTCTCCTCTTTTCTCCCTCCTTTCCCCCTCTCTAAAAATAAATAGATAAAATAACTTAAAAATAGAAAAACATTTTATATTAATTTTAAATAAAATGGTATGTCAGGAATTTGCTTCAAAATATTACAGAGAGGAAAGTAGTAGGTACAGAGCAGACACACTCATCCATGAATTAATAAGTTGTTCAAACTGGATGATGTATACACAGGGGTCTTGTTACACAATTCTTTGGAGTTCTATTTACATTTGGATTTTTCTGTTATAAGAAATATTTTTTAAAATTTTCATATACTCATGAAAAGCACGCATTAGGACTGAATAAATAATACTCAGTAAAGTATTAATCTATCCTTATTGTGATCTGAAGAAAATGCAAACTGGTCATTAGTTGTTTGTTTTACACAGTAACACTGAAAAACAGGCAGCTGTGAGTCTGTGCAGAGGCAAGCACTTGTAGGAGATCCCACTTCTACACAGGCAGCGTGGGCAGTGCTATTTCACAACAGCAGTGAATGTGCGGGAATCACCACTTGCAGAGCCTTGCTTAAGCCCTGGAGCTGGTAGTAAATTGGCGTGGTATCATGGTGTAGTGCATTGAGTGTATTGTAATGTTTTAACGTAGTCCTTCATTCAGCTAAAGATTGTAAAGGCAACATATTAACTTTTTAAATTATTATTATACAATGTACCAAAGTGATTCCAAGTATAAAGGCAGGAAGGGATTTAAACTGAAAAAGAAAACAGAGTCCAGTGGCAGGTAAGATTTTCAACCCAAGGCCCTGCTAAGTTACTTTTACTGCTAAGCATTTGGTCCTGGGCACTATTATGCAACAAGACTAAAATACGCAGTGATTCTGAGTCTAAAAGTCAATAAACCAGTTAACTAGAAAAAATCTATTATTCACCTAATTGACTTCACTGTTTTTCCAGTACAATCACTGCTTACCGTACCATTCTTCAGAAATGATCCAAGTGCTCTCTAGCAGTACAGGCAACATATGGCCATTGTTGCTCACACCAAAGAACCATTTTTAGGAACTTAAGAATATCTAGATCATCTGAATTCTTGCATAGTATCAATTCCTTGTACTGATAATAAAAATGAAGTTTTCAGAGTATCAATTAATTTATCCATGACCAAAACTCAAGTTCTTTTAGTTTAGTACAATATTCATGATTCACAATGCCTTCTATATATTTTAAATCTTAAGATTAGCAAGCTTACAGTATTAGAAGTTAACTATTTTTAAAATAAGCAGTCTTATGTTTTAAGATTTCTGAAATCTTTGAGATTTCTACCAAAAGCATTATGAAACCATGAAAACAAAACATAATGCTTCAGAATATTTCTCAATTTCAAAACTGTTTCTGTGTCAGTGTGGACATATCATTAATAACTACCTTCTTAAAAGAGGTTTTGAAAAAGAGACTTGTAAGAGGTTCCTGTAGAATGCTTAAAAATACCTTTTCTGAATTATAATTTTGGGGAGTGGAGACTTACGTACTACGGTGATTCTACTGAGATTCTACTCTGATTTTTTTTTTTTAATCCTGCTCTAAAAACAAGACCTAGAAACTTACATTATCATCTCTACATCCAAAAATGAGGAGGGCCTAAATGTTGGCTGGGAAAATAAAGATGTTTTAAAACAGACATGAAACCAATTATATACATATACATACACACACACACACACACACACACACATTTAACCCTCACCCGAGGATATGTCTACTGATTTGAGAAAGAGAGAAATTGGCGTGAGAGAGAAACACCGACCAGGTGCCTCCTGTAGGCACCCAACAGGGGATCGAACAAGCACTCAATCTTTTGGTGCACGAGACTACACTCAAACCAACTGAGCCACCTGGCCAGGGGTATATATATTTAAAGTTAAAGATCCTCTCAAAAATCATCCCTTGTCTCACTTATATGTGGAATAAAAAAAATAAAAATAAAATAAAAATAAACCACCAAGCTAGTTCATAGATCCAGAGAACAGATTGGTGGTTGCCAGAGGCAGAGACAGGGGTAGAAGAAAGATAATTAAATTTAAAACACCTGAATGAGTTAGCTAACCAAAAAGAGAGTATTCAATTTTATACAAACTTTTCCAAATATTTAAGCTTTTCTTGTGCAACCACAATAATACAATACTTTCAAAAATTTATGAAATTCAACAGTGTTGAAGTTCTACCACATATTCCAGGTTACGTAAGCAAAGCAAGTAAAATTATGTCTTACCTTTAGTCCATTTTGTGGGTTCATCAGAAAATTTCTTCCTATGTCATCAAACATAATGGTGTTCTTTTTGCTATAAAACTCTGAAAACTTTCCCCATATAACACCAAGCGGCTTTACCTTAGAATAAAAGTTTAGATTTAACTCAAATTTCATCAATAGTTCACCCTTTCTTAAAAGCAAAAATAATGCAGAATGCCCTGCAGAACTATGCAGTATGTCCCTTTACTTTGTAAGACAGGGTTAGCTGGCTGTGTGAACAGACCAGAAATGAGATGTAATACACTTTATTGCATAATGTACCTAGAAATGTTTACTTCTGAAAAATATGTTCATGTCTAACTGAACTAAACCACATTATAAGACTTTCCATAATTTCAACATGAAGATTTGGGGTCAAAGGAAGAACAATTATTTAATTGTTTTATTATGTAATGGTTTTTAACTAACTTTTATTTTTTAGCTTTCATTTATTTATTTTTAACCAAATAGTCTAAAATTCTTTTTCCACCATTACCATTTAGTCCCCCTACATCCCTCTCCCCACAGCAACCACCATACTGTTGTCCATGTCCATGAGTCCTCTTTCCTTTTTGCTCAATCTCTCTACCCTCTAACCTCCCACCCCCCACTGGCTGTCGTCTGCTCTCCTATGAGTCTGTCAGTAATTATTTAATTTAAAAATTTTCTATAATTGTTTAGATGTCTGCTGAGCAGTCATATGACTTCCTGGGCAAATACTACTCCCTCAGAGTCTGAAGGTCACATGAGTCTGTTCTTAAAACTGGAGAACCTTAGTGATGGACAATATACCTGGCCCTTTTAATACATAATTTAAATATTTGAATATTTTAATACAGAATTTAAATATTACAGAAAATTGATTTTGCTAATTCAGTGGCACAGGTGCATAATTTCTAGGGCACTGGATTGCTTAACTTCAAAATACCATAATTTGTTAAGTTCTTGTTTTTATTTCTGAATACTTAAAATGATCCTTCAAAAAAAATTAATTCCTTTACACATTCATATCTGTTGGTGCTTGCATAAGGTCTACAAGACCACATAAGAAATAAGTGATTTCCTGTGGGAAGTAGAATTAAGTGGCTAGAGGGCCCAAGTGGGAGGAAGACTTCTCATTATGTACTTTACTGTGAATCACGTGAGTATATTTTACACATTTAGATAAAAGTTTTTTAAATAAATTAATTTTTGGTGGCGAAGTACATTTTGATTAAGGCAAGAGTCTCATTTATGATAATATGATGCATATGATAATACTAATTATATGAGGTTAAACGCTAATAAGTAAATGGTGCCAAGGGCTGTCATTTAAAAATGTTATCTTGTCTTAGCTGATATGGCTCAGTGGATTGTGTGCAGGCTGCCAACCAAAGGGTTGCCAGTTCAATCCCCAGTCAGGGCACATGCCTGGGCTGCAGGCCAGGTCCCCACTGGGGGCCAGGTGAAAGGCAACCACACACTGATATTTCTCTCCCTCTTTCTCCCTCCCTTCCTCTCTCTCTAAAAATAAATAAATAAAATCTTTTTTAAAAAATGTTTTCTTTTTCTCCTATGTGAAGAAAGCCTATTTTCTTCTTTGTGCTCTATCTATGGCACAAAAAAATTTTATTGAAATATTTTAATTTTACTAAAATTTTATTTGCCCAAGTTTGTTTGTACTACTTGTTTACCACTGAAACAAAACCCTCAAATACTTAAAGACAAATATACAGGAGCTGACACAGAAGCCAGATTCTTGGTTTTCTTGGCTAACAAAGTCTCAAGAAATGTGACAAGAGCTTTATGACACCTAGGGTTAGGAAACCTACAACATCCTAAATAGTGTTGTCATTAGGTCAAGTACCAATTGTTCTCCAAACGTGGACTACTTTTTCTTAATTAGAGAAGTAAAATTGCCAACTGTTGAAAAAATTGAAAGCACAGAAAAGCTCAAAAGAAAATTTAAAATTACTTATAATCCAGTCAGTACCAAAGATAACAACTAGATACTCTGATAAAATTATTACCTTCGGCCTTTTTTATAAACAGCAGCAGCCTCAGTTAAGCTAATGGGAAACCTGAACCAAACAAAGGCTAAGAACTATTTTCTGCATCGTATGATTTAGCTGTATCCCATTATATGGATAAATGCAAATTCACATTCCAATTTCCTATTGTCAGTATACTGAGAATTTTCATTCCTCTGATTTGTCATTATTATAAACACTACTAAGTTTAACATTTCCCAAACTTTTTACTATTTAGGTTTAGTAAATGTACCACCTTACTAAGTAATAATTATATTTCCCCCTTGATATATGTAGTATATTTCCTTTATTGAACAAATCCCCATGCACTTAAACCTTCCTACTTATGATTTTGACAATTGTAGTACTGCCTCCCCTAAGCTTTCCCAGCATGCTAGGTTCTCCCCAATTCCTGTTAGTCTGTGTTTCCAAAAGGCACGGACCATGTTTCCTCCTCTCTTTATTCCCAACAGTGCCTATCACAGGGACTTGCAGATGGCAGGAGTTCAATAATATGACTTACTCAACAAGTAAATAAAGTGAAGAACCCTAATCTTTTTAGTCCAATCGCCTTCTCTGATGGCTCTTGTTGCTCTTCTCAGGGGCTTCACACACATCACCCCAAACCGCACGCAGCGTGACGTATCTGTTTTTACTTCCCAGTTTCACACAGGGTAGGACAAGCATGTTTTCGTTTGTTTCCAGCACCTCCCTTGAGGACAGTCAGTATTTTTTTCTCACCTACTACTCTGTCTTCAGCAACCCTGTGCTGCCATCATCATGGGACAATTATCCATGACCTTTCTTGACCTTTCCTACATCAAGACCCTTAATTTTATAATTAAAATTCAAATCTAAAAAAATAAAATAAAATCTATTAACCTTATATTCATCTTCCCATGTCAAACTCAACTGATACTTTGCTGACCACTCAGATGGAGTTCTAAACTCTTTCTGTAGTTTATGCCATCAACATAAATACAAAAGTACACTAGAAAATAGACAACTCATTAAATAAAAGGAAAGTGACTTCTTACATCTATTAATCCTCTCCGTGGTGTGTGCACTGTTATCATAGCAGCACTGTCCAACATGAAGGTAATCTTATAATTTGCATTTGTGCTCACTCCCAGCTCCTATAAAAACAAGTATTCATGTGGTTAAAATATAATAATGTGGAAAATTCAGGCTTTCTGAAAATTCCAGCTATAATTTCCCATAATGCCAACTTTCTATCCCCCAGCCAGCACTTCTTACTTAACTGGCCAGTATTTTAGTTGCACTTAGCTGGGTCAATAAATGGCAGTCCAATGAAAATAAAACGAACAGATTACTTCCCCATTCACTATTTCAGGAGCACCACGCCTTCAAGTACCGCACAGCAGAACAAAAGGAGGGAAGGAAAGCACTACAGTAAACCGGGAGGAGGGGAAGGAGGAGCTCTGCTGTACTTCGCCCAGAAAAAGGCGTGGTACTCAGCACAGCCCGTTAGACTTGACACGCGCCTCTAACTCCTGACATTGCCCACTGAATGCCCTCCAATGAGAATAAAAGTAATTCAATTAAAAACTTTTAAAAAGACAAATGCAGTTTCAAAGCATTTGTAAATGGATTATTTTCTAACACTTACTTTCATTTTAGCTTCAATCCACTTCATATTTGTGGCAGCTAAAACATAAGGAATGATAATACAAGACATATGAATAGCTTGAATTTCATTTAAAAAACCTTTCTTCGGTATAAGTAAATAAGGCAAGTTTTCTAAGCAAGACTAAAAATTCAATAAATTATACATTTATGGTAATTTTCTTTTAAGTATTTATAAAATGAATTTATTTTAATATGTTTTCAAGACAATAGAATTTAAACAACTTGTATCTAAAAAATAGAGGTAAATGCTCAAAACACTCTGAACCTAGGAAATTTATAAATAAAGACCTAAATTCTCTTTAAAACAACTCTAGTACTATTTTCTATCAGTTTCAAACTTAAGTTGGGGTGTCTGGATTCCCATATTCTTCCATCCAGGCAATGCACAAGTATACATGTCAATATAAGCAGATTAATACTGTGTTGAACCCTGGCCGAGTAGCCCAGTTGGTTCAGTACTGCCCTGATACACCAAGGTTGCAAGTTCGATCTCAGGTCGGGCACACACAAGAAGCAACCGATCATGCATAAATAAGAACAAATTGATGTTTCTCTCCCTCCCCCTCATCCCCCCCCCACCTTCTATCTAAAAATCAATTTTAAAAAGACACATATTGTGTAGAAAGTTACTGTTAAAGATTAGCTAGGTTCAGTGAATTCTGCTGAGCTCAGCAAACTCAGTGTTCATTAAGTAGCAGCTTTTAACAGAGTCTGAGACAGCTAAATTCATGAACTAATGCATGTCATGTATCTACTCATTGTCAGACACCAAAGAGTTTTGAAATCACTGATACTAAAATTCAACCCTCAGCTTTATCTGACCTCCTGTTCTCAAGTTACTAGACTAAACCAAATAGGTATTACAAAATGTTTAAAATGGGAAAAAGGAGTTCAATTTTTTAAAGTGTGTATGTGTATTTTTTTTATTTTAATCATTGTTCAAGTACAGTTTTCTCCCTTTTACTCCCATTCCAGCCCACCCACCCATCCCTTCCCACTTCCCTCCCATTACCACCCTCCCCCTAGTTTTTGTCCACATGTCCTTTAAATTTGTTCCTGTAAACCCTTCCCATTCTCCCCTGAAAGTCCCTCTTCTCTCCCCTCTGGTCACTGTCAGTCTGTCTTCTATTTCAGTGTCTTTGGTTATATTTTGCTTGTTTCTTTGTTTTGTCGTTTAGGTATGTGTATTTTTTTTAAAGATTTTATTTACTTATTTTTAGAGAGAGGGGAAGGGAGGGAGAGAACATCAATGTGTGGTTGCCGCCCATGCACCTCCCAATTGGGGACCTGGCCTGCAACCCAGGCATATGCCCTGACTGGGAATTGAACTGGTGACCCTTTGGTTCCCAGGTCAGCACTCAATCCACTGAGCCACACCAGCCAGGACTGTAGATGTATTTTTAAAGAGCAACAGAGGTACCTGCATTCTTAAACTAAGCATCATTAACATACACACATACAACCACCAGAGGTATCACCTCACATACAAAACTGGCCAGCTAAACTAACATTTTAGAGAATGATGCATCTACAATGACAACAATCATAAGATGAAAAACAATGTTTAAATTCAGTATATATTTTGTATTTGTTTTTTAGATGAAAAACACAAAGATTCACAAATAACAAAATGGGTTTCTAATTACTAAGTAACTATTACATGCCAGACACAGTATTAGGTGCTATACTGATATTTTCATTCTTACAACTACCCTGTAATATAGGTTTATTTACCTTCATTTCTCAGATGAACAAGCCCAGGCACAGACAGATTAACTAACCTGCCCAGTATCACATAGTCAAGACAGAGCCAGAATTAAAACCCTACTTTACTTAGCTCTGAGGTGCCCTTTCAACGTGTTACCATGATATGTCATAATTTATAAAAATAACATTTTAAACATATTATAAAGTTCTCTAAATTTTCAAGTTTATTTTAATAATGTAGAGGATACATTTTTTCTCAGATGTCATCTCAGATATCAGTTACTGAACAAAAATTTGTTTCCCAGGAAGCTTTCTTCTGTGTCTTATAAACCACAAAATTAAGTATTTATTTTTTATTTTATTACTATTTTTTTAATCCTCACCCAGGGCATGTTTATAGATTTCAGAAAGAGGGGAAGAGAGGGAGAGAAACACTAATGTGAGAGCTGCCTCTCGCATGTGCCCTGACTGGGGACCAAACCCGCAACCTAGGTATGTGCCCTGACCAGGAATCCAATCTGCAAACTTTGGATTTACCAGAGGATGCTCTACCCAACTGAGCCACACTGGCCAGGGCAGAAAATTATGTATTAAAGTCATTAATCTTAGTGACTATGAACTCATATTATCACGAAACAATAGAAATAATTCTGATTACAAGGAAAAGTACAAAGAAAATTTACAGACTGCAATACAGCCATGTGGCCTCTCATCAAATATCCAGTACAGTTAGCCCTGGCCAGTGTGACTCAGTTGGCGGGGCATTGTTCCACAAACCAAAAGGTCGTGGGTTTGATTCCCAGTTTGGGTACATGCTTGGGTTCTGGGTTTGGTCCCCGATTGGGGTTTGTTTAAAATGCAACCAACTGATGTTTTTCTCTCAAACCAATGATTCTCTCCCTCTCTTTCTCCCTTCCTTTCCTTCTTTCTAGAATCAATAAAAATTTTTTTTAAACCTAGTATAATTAAATGGCATATTTAATTGATTAGATTTTATTTAATTCATAGTTAATATAGTTCTTCTCTGCTTATGATATTGCCAGAGGCAACTTTAAATATTTGTGCAGAGGTCAGATGTAAATCAATATACTGCTTCCCTTTTCAAGTAAGTCTTACCACAAAAAAATTGCCATTTGAACTAAACTGTGTGCTCATTAATGTAGTAAGTTTACATTACTTTTATTTATTACTTAAATTTACATTACTTTATTACTTAAATTTACTTTTTGGAGCCAACTCATTACCTTTATCTTATCATAGACCTGTATGTTCCTGCAGTAATGCACAGACCACAATCTGAGTTAGACTACTTTAGTCCACTCATTACCTTTCCTTATGTAATATCACATTGCCTCTCTTTATTTCTGAAGAACCACATTACTCTGATTTTTAAAAATACATATCTTTCTCCAAGTGTTTTGAAACTAGAGTGATGAAGAAAGGAGAAAGCAACAATATCCTAATATATTGAAGCACCAAAGATTCTACAGTAAAGATCAGAAAGAAAAGTTCCTACCCCAGGTGGGGAGGGGTCTTATAAAAATAAGGACATTTTACTCTCAAACCATAATCTACTCTCTTCCCATGTTTAACTATTTCAGTGGTATTTGGCAGCTATATGTATAAGCTTATATTGTGATGTAAGAAAGTCAAACATGAGTATCAAAAATTTGCTAAAATGAATGAAAACTGTATCATATTTAAACATAGGTCATTTTAAGTGACATTTTATAAGGCAGAATAACATAAGGAACAACCTTATTTCCATAAAAATCTAAACAAAAACATGTGTATATAGCTTACACCAAATAACAATGTCATAATCCTCATATGCAGATGTTAGGAATTCATGAAGATATGGCCGCATTAATTCTACTCCGGTCTCTGCACAAGACCTATGGTCTAAAAGAAAATCAGTCATAGACGAGCATTACTTCATTATAGTGGACAAGTACCTAATGTTAATTAAACATAAGAAATGTAACAGAAACACTTAAACGTAAGCTACTTCAGAATGAACTACATACATTGGCTGATAAAGATGTCTTCAAAGCACAAAATTTAATATCCTTGTGATCCAATTTCAATTGATCGATTCCATTCAATTTGTGAAGAGCAGTAGCCAGAACTCAGGCTTACACAGTGAAGTGTAAATTGTTTTTGTCATCTAGTCTTTCAAGTGTAGATGCTACTTTACAGTTTGGGAAACAAACTCGGGCCACTTACACTCACTTTTAGCCATTCATCTCCCAGATACAATCACGATTCACCAAAACGAGAGGTCCAACTAACTTACAATCAAACTTTAAAATAAGTGTACATTAACTTACAACATGTACTCAAAGTTTAGGTAGGATTAGAAGTAAGTAAATTCATTCTAATATCAGGAGTCAACTGATCATTTATTGACAATATTAAAGGATATAATGAACATCTTTCTTTTTCTATTGAACATGAGAGATTTTAAACTCAAGAATCTGCCTTGAACATAATACAACAGAAAACCAGAAATGAAATATCAAAAATGATGTTTAAATAATCCATATTAAAATTTAAATATAAATCATAGGGAAGGACTTGGTTAAATTATGACACACCCATAAACTAGAATTCTGTGTGATTAAACAATATAGATATTTAATCCACAATGAACAATGTTAAATGAGTAAGAAGATGTTCAATATATCATTAAGCAAAAGTAGTAAAGGTATACATACAAACACACCCTTGAAGATACACAAAAATAGGTCACCAGGTAGCTCAATTGGTTATAACATCATCCTGATATGCCAAGGTTGAGGGTTTGATCCCCAGTCAGGGCACATACAAGAATCAGCCAATGAATACATAAATAAAAGGAACAAATCAATGTTTCTCTTTCTCTCTCTCTCCCCTCCTCCCTTACAGTCTCTCTCTAAAATCCATAAATAAAAAATTTTAAGAAATAAAAGAAAAGATATACAAAAATATAAGAGTGGTCACTTTGAGTCTTGGGATTACAGAAGACTTCTTTTTATTCTTATATGTGTTTTCTACAATCAATGATTTACTTTTGTAATAGGAAAAGTTTTGAAACATTTCATAATGCAAGGAAAACATTAAACAAACAAAAGGAAAAAAGTTGTAGATAACAAAAGATAAAGCACAATTTTAACTGACTTACCAAATAACGTATAATCAACATCTAGTACCAAAAGCTTTTTCCCTTCCCTGGGTGGATTCAAAATTTCCACTTTGTATTCTTTTACTCTGCGAGAAATTTTCAGGAGGTTTTCTTCCCTAATGAAAAAATAAAATCAGATGAAGCATTCACTTTTTCTCACATTACAACAACCAGTTTGCTTTGGTAGTGAAAAGCACTTACCTATTTTCTACTTCAACCACTTCATCTTCAATATCAAAGTCATTGACAACATCATCATTGTCTGGAGGTGGACCTAGGACGTCTTCCTATGAAGATGAAAATGTTTTGTTTTACTACGTTAACTTTAACATAACAAATACATGCATAGTAAAAAAAAGCAAATGAGAGACTGAGTAAGAGTTTTTCAAGCACACACCATGGGAAAAGTTTCACAGTTCATAATCTGGTATATTCATTTACTAGGCAGATTTGCCATGTTAAAGTTGACCATTTGCACTACTACTATACTTACAGCGGCCACATAGTAACAAGTTCCCCACTGTCTGTTTCCTGCTGAGTTAATACCACAATCACTGTGTAGATTTCATTTTTCATTGACTGCTAAACTGACAATTTTACCACAATTAAAACTATGATACAGATGTGTAATGGAAATCATCATATCTTCAAAGGGACAAATGGTAACAAAAGTAAACATTTACCAAGCTCTCCTCACGAGTTCCCATCATCATGATTTTAGTATTTGGTTTCAGTTTGAGAGCTCCAAGCTTAACATCATTTTCTGCAGGTTTGCCTACAATACAAGCAAATGACTGTTTTCTCACTAAAGTTCAGGTGCTAGTTTCACTATTCCATTATACAAAACCCTAATATTAAAAAGTTTGGAACAGATCCCTCAGCAGGGTTTTTTTCCCCTTAAATTAACAAACTGATACTGCTGAATTAGGAACTTCTAACACACTAAGAAGTACCAACTAATACAAAGTTTGATTTTTCCCCAACTCCATCTTAAGGAACACCCTTATTCAACTTACAAAACAAAATAAATTCATGGTTTGTTTTGTTGTTCAAGATGAAGACTGTTTTCCAAAAAGTCTTCAAAACTGCACACCTAAGATAATTGTAGATTTAATGCTACTCAAAACACACCTTTCAATGATATGACAAACACAGACACCATTCAAGTCCCTTTTAGATTGGGTATAAACACTGCCTATAACTGCTAATTCTTTTAAATCATCATTACTTTCAAGTCAGAAAAGATAATTTGGAGAGAGTACAAGGCACAAGCTATAATGAAAAGGCAGATGCCAAAACTTACACTGTTTTACCTGGGACTTCTGTGCCAAACATTTAACAAGTAAACACCAACTATCAGAGGTATCAAAAATAATCTTAATCTTGGTGGTATTTTCAAGTAACATTTAATATTCTTTCTTATATCATAAAACAATTTTAGGAATAGCTCTATCAAAGAAACATCAGACAAATCTCCAAAGAAAAAGATTTATTCAAGAGGATAATAGCTAATATAAAAATTTGTGTCAATGTAAAAAATTTGACATGAGGAGAGAATTACCTTTAATTTTAAGTCCAAGTAATTTCTGTCGTTCTGGTAGCACTCCTGTAAGGGTCCTGAGAAACTGTTTGAGATCCAGCACAGTATCATCTTCTGAAAGTGTGGTCACTGAATATTCCTGTCCACCCCATTTTACGATGATAGGGAGAGCCATCCTTGAAACATATGTTGAGGCAGATCTTGTTCAGAAAAAATACCTAGGAGGAAAGCATATACAAATAAGTTAAAATATCTTAAAAGATGTCTCCAAATGTGTAACTTTAAGTTTTATAAGCTGTACAGTTTTGAGTTCTACTTTACAACCTGATGGTAGAGAAACAGGATTTTCTTTCAGTAATGTGACCCGAATGCCAAAAATTATTAGGACTCAAAGTTAAAATTCCTCTACCTTTCCAATTTTTGGCTTATAATCACTGCTTCCTAATATTCTATCAGATTTTCTGTTCATCTGAAAAGCTGCAACAATTAGCTACCTATCCCTCCCTCTCTGCTTGATCAGGTTTATGCTACAGACAAGTTTCTCCATGATGGACCATTGTTCACTTAACATTTGAGAGGTGGTAGAGTCAGTCGTTAAGAGCACAAACTCTAGTCAGATTATCTGCATTCAGGCCCCAGCTCTCCCACTTATTAACTATCTTGACTTTGGAAAGTGACTTGAGTCTTAGTGCCTAGGTTTGCTCGCCTGCAAAATAGGGATGACAATACAACCTGTATCTTAGGGTTCTTATGAAGATGAAATTAGTTCATATTTATAAGTCACACAGTACCTGGCATATAGTAAGAAGCATTATATAAGTATTGGTAAAATTTAACTTAAAAAAAATTTTTTTTTAAGATTTTATTTATTTGCCCTGGCTGGCATAGCTCAGTGGATTGAGCTCGGGCTGGGAACCAAAGTGTCCCAGGTTCGATTCCCAGCTAGGGTACATTCCTGGGTTGCAGGGCATAACCCCCAGCAACCCCACATTGATGTCTCTCTCTCTCTCTCTCTCTCTCTCTCTCTCTCTCTTCCCCCCTCCTTTCCCTCCCTAAAAATAAATAAATAAAATCTTTAAAAAAAAAAGATTTTATTTATTTGAGAGGGAAGGGAGAGAAAGAGAGAGAGAGAGAGAGAGACGGCGAAACTTCAATGTGTGGTTGCTGGGGGTCGTGGCCTGCAACCCAGGCATGTACCCTGCCTGGGAATCGAACCTGCGACACTTTGGTTTGCAGCCCGTGCTCAATCCATTAAGCTACGCCAGCCAGGGTGATAAAATTAAATTTTTAAAAATTTAAACTGAAGTATTCCAGGCACTGTGCTAAATAAATAGTAAATGGCCATTATTTTTTCATATTTAATACACTGGACAGTTTTTTAGTGGAGATAACCTCACTTAGCAAGGTTGTTTGATAAGAACTGTCCCGCTTTCATAACTAAGGAAACAGGCGTTCAGAGAAGTTATATAGTCTGTCCATGGGCATATAACTGGTAACAGAACAGGTCTTGACTAAATGTTTTTTTCCCTACACTGTCTCTCTTGAATTGGACCTGGAAACATCAAAGATCAATAAACACAAAACCCATAGGCACATAAACAGTTGTGAAGAATTCTCAACAAGAGCATGTAGGTCTCCTCCTCCCATAAAGCTTTCTAACAGATTTCTTAAGTTTGTTCCCCCTACAGGTTGGAGAACTGAATTTTCTAATTTCAAAGTATTGGTATTTATTTCCAAATGCTGTCGCTTATTTATTGAAACCTTTGTACTCTTCATGTGCTACAACCAACTGCAAGAAAGAAGGCAAATTCTAAATCTTAAAAAAATAATTTGAACACTTAGGGTGGCAGGTGTCTTCAACATGCCCGTTAAAAGAAGAGCTCCACAAATCCACTGATACTTCCTCTCGTATGTTTACAACCTGCTCTACTAAAAATTTAGGCAAAGTGTGTCACTTCAGAGCAGTATGTTTCATTTGAGAGAGAACCTGCTCTAAGAAATGTTACGATCCTCAGTAAAAAAAATTGGACCTTTTGAATCAAATTTAAATAGTTTTAATATTATTGTACAGATCAGTAAGCTCAAGACAATTACCTAAGACCACACGGCTAAAAAGTATTTTGCAAAGGCGGGAATTTGAAAGTAACAGCAGCAAAAGTTAACCTCTTGGGAACTGAGGGGAGGGGGTTAACTTTTCCACAAGCTTGTAAAAGGACTGGAAAGCACCGCCGTCAGTTCCCACCCAGGACAGCACCACGGCGGCAACTGGGGCAGTGCAGAGGCGAGCGCGGAGGGCAGGGGCTGGGATACAGCAGCTTAGAAAGCAGGTGCAATAGAAGCCCCGAAGACCAACAGGACCGGGGTGTCAATAGGGAGAGTGAGGGGCAGAAATGCTCACACCCCAAACGGAGAATGAAGTTTGGGGACACAAAGCCCACTGGGGCGCGCGAAAGCCCTGTAGGCGATGGGGCCGGATGAGACGGCGGCTGCCCCCGCGACCCGCGGGCCAGGGCGGGAGGCCTGGGCAGCACAGCAGGGCAGAGGCGTTCCGCAGCGCGCACACGCAGCCCCCAGCCCGCCGCGGCCGGCGGCAGTGGGGGCCCCGAGGACAGCAAAGCAGCTGCCTCCCGGTCCAACGGCGACTGCGTGGGCAGCACGCCAGGGTACTCCCAGTCTCCTCACCTGGAGTACAGCGGAACCGGCGGTAGCGGACGCAGGAATCGGCCGCAGCGGAACGAAAGGCACCGGAAGTGAAAGGCGTGGCCTGAAACCGGCTGACGAACCGGAAGTTGGGGGTTTGAAACGGAAATGCGTTACGTTGCACGGCTTCTTCCCTTGTTTTCCTTCGGGTAGTAATGCTAGGTGGCTGATACCAGGGATTTTCCTCACGGTGACAAGGGAGCCACGCATTTTCAAGACTGTGCCCACTGTGCAGAAGCCTACGGTCCCCTGGATGGCTGCTGGCCCTCGCTTGTTCTGCGCATGCGCCAGTCCCCCGGAGGGTCAGCGCTCAGAGGGTGTTGCGGGCTGTGAGGTGGGTTGGAGGTGGTGCGCTGGCTGCCCCAGGGGTGCCGATATCTTCAGGAAACTGGGGACTAGAACTCGGCTTTCTCCACGTTCCGAGTGAGACCTGAAAGGTGACCTTTGAGGACCGAAGACTTGAGATATTTCCTTTGCACCAACATATGTAATTTCAATTTAGTATTGTACCTATTTTACCCAGTCCACGGGGGAAACTGGATTGTTAGGAAAAGGAGGGGGCAGGCCTAAGTGACTCAGAAAACCAAGGAAGTAAATCTCAATATAAGAGCTGCCCTGGAGATTTTTATAGCGTTGTATCAAATTCTCCACCCGCCCATCTCCACCTCCATTCCATCTTCGCTCTACGAGGAATGCCAATTTACAAACCCCGACGAAAGAATTTCAGACTTTAATGGAAATTCAGAGCAGTCTCTACGTGGTTCATGCAGCTAACCCCCAACATGCATCACTTCCTGTTGGCCGGAATATGGGGTGGGCGCGGAGGCGGGGGAGCTAATTGTTGTATATGGCGCCAAACAAAACCTAGCTTTTGAAAAGGAAAGGAAAATGCTACAATAATATTGCCCCCTAAACATGCACCAGCCCTTGAGCAAGCTGTATTTTCCCTTCTATTTGACAGCAAAGTAACGTCCTCGTGTCCTGTTAGGGAAGAGAAGCAAAGAGCCAAGTTTTATTCTTTAACAATGTTTTAGTTAAGACACACACTGTTTTACGTTCCCTTTCCCTTTCTTGGTAATTTCTATTGCACTGATAATGCATGGGTATCTGCTCCTTTTAAAAAGCAAAGCGTATTTTCAGGAAAAGTATGCGATCTTTCTTTTAAAAAGGGGGGGACCCCGAATTAAAAGAATTTGTACAAAAATCATGCATTAGCAGTCCAGCCAAAGAAATGGTCAAAAAAACAAGGAACTGGCTTCTAGGATGAATTATAATTCTCTTTCAACCTATCGTCTTCCTTGCCTTGTTCACATGCTAACCGGTTGCTTGGCCACTGTATATGCATTTTTTGTTAAGGTCACTAATTCTAAGCAACAGGATTCATAAAAAGTTCCTTCTTTTCAATAATGGAATAATCATTGTACAAAGGGTCTGATAAGTTTGGTATTGCTAGAGTATAGATAATTTAATAATTGTCAAGTGTTGAATAGTAAGTAGTATTTCTCAGAGAATAATGGTAGCAGAGTATTTTGGACAAATGGTCCCTTTAACAGAAGATTTTTAAGTTATCCTTTGTTATATCCTTAAGTTATCCAGATCTTGTTTCCTCCAAGTCTACTTTTATTTAGCTAACTATTCAAAAGCCCTTGGAGTACCTTGAAAGATACCATTTGGATATAGGAGCGGGGCTCTTGTTAACTAGGGGTGAACACAAAGTGGACCTAAGAAAGGGCTCACAGCAATTCACAACTACCAATAAGAGAAAAATGAAACTTACGTCTCCTGTTGCTCACTGGCGCCTCTCCTCTAATGCATGGAGGATGGTATCCTGTGCCTCACACTTCTCTGCGGCAACTAAAGATACCTGGCAATTCCTTCATAGGGTTTTGATAGATTGTCCCATCTAGGAGACTAAGAGAAGTATGGAGCCAGTTTCACAAAATTGGATGATAAACCACTATCACTGTGACCGTGTTTGGATCAGAAGACAAAAGGACGTTCTTGTACCCCAGCCAGAGATCCACCACCACCCTGCTTTTATCTCCATCTTCCCTGACCTGTTTTTTTCCTTTTCTCTCACAGGCCATCTTCTTCCTCTTCCAGTAGAAAAACAATCCTTTTTTTTTATTTTTTTATTATTTTTTTATTTTTTTTTAAAGATTTTATTTATTTATTTTTAGGGAGGGAGAGAGAGGGAGAGAGAGAGAAACATCAATGTGCGGTTGCTGGGGGTTATGGCCTGCAACCCAGGAATGTACCCTGGCTGGGAATCGAACCTGGGATACTATAATCCTTTTTTTTTTTTTTTAATTATTTAACCATAGCACTTTGTTTATCTGTTTTAATACCTATACAAAACTTGCCTTTTCCCCGATCGCAGTCAGTGAGCTGAAAGTGGACGATCTGCCTGGGCAGACTACAGGCCCTTAATTCAGCCTGGCACGTTTACTGCCTTTTTCTGCGGAACATCCTTTCCCAAATGACTGCTCTAAACCACAGCTTTCCTCAGACTTAAGATCTTAAAATTTACATCCTTGCTCTTGGCAGACGGTATATTTTGCTAAGAAAATAGGTCTCAGAGAGGACTTGCCTCAACCTCAGACCCCTAAATCTACAAAGTTGTATCAGCACTTGTCCTCATTTTGCTTCGGTTGCAACGTGGCGGTTTCCCTCTACCCGAAGGCAACCCTTATATTTATGCTCTGGCTCCTTCTTGGGAAGCTCTCTGTAAATCCAGCATCTGTCTCTCTTGTATTTTTAACCTCTTTCTACTGCCTCATTTTCACCAGTGATAAACATGATATCTTGCTATCCTTTCCTTTCACGGTTGTGTACTTCAAACAAATGTCTAAACTTGACACAGTCTATAATTATGTATTTTGTTTAGAAAATTTGTTTAGTGACAGTTTCTCACTATAATTTCATTTATTCATTTACTAAATATTGAATGTATCCTATGGTGCTATGAGAATTTTGGTGTGTATTTCAAAACTTCCCTGTGTCCCAGTCATAATATAAATTATAATCTTTTACTAATATGTATTTATTATATGTATAATATGTGTTATTACATAATAGGCTTTCATTACCTGACATTCTATTCATTCATTATTCACCCATTCAGCAAATATTTTTTAAGGATCTGCTTCAACAAACATACTAGGCTCTGAGACTGTACTGGTGAATAAATCAGACATGGTCTGTTTTCTCACAAAGCTGATAGTGTAGTGTGAGACTAACTCACTGAACAAATTTTCTGAAAGAAAATTCTTGTCAGATAATTCCAACATCTCATGTTGGTGTTGGCATCTTGTAACAGGGTGCAGCCAATGGGGGACCCAAATAGGGATTTGTAATGAGGTCCAGAACTTGGTGTCCAGGAAATATTAGAAAAATAACATATATAGGATGTCCTGACCACCCCAACTCTGAGCTGGGGGAATAGGACACATGGAGCAGGGCCATAGAGAGTTGTTTTGAATAGCAACAGTTTTGCAGCTAACCTCTAGAATGGTCGTTTAACATAGCTATAACCTTTAACTAGTTCCATAGCTATGTTAAATAGCTATGGCCATGCCTTGAGCCAGAGGGATGGGAGTGACTTCAACCCAAGAGGTAACTGGGAGGCAACTACCCCTGGTTACAGAGCCTGTGTGAGAGCGCTTCACACCACAGGGCCACACCTGCCCTGACTTACTATAGCAGCCCAGTAAAGCTGGAAAAATACAGGAATGCTAGAAGCTGTGGTCAGTTGTGGGAGCAGTCAGAAATGGTGCGGCAGAGGAAGACTGGCGCTGGGATTTAAACCCAGGTGCTGCCGCCAGGTGGTGTCTTTTTGGGACCACACGGGTTGGGCAAAGAACCCAGGACTTCTATTTCTTTTTCTGAGATAGGGTACCCAGGACTGGGCAGAGGGGGAAGGAAGGACTGTGCATTTGTGGGTGTTCTAAAGGACTTTGGGATCTCAATGAAGACATTAAATTATTACTCTTAAATTTTTATAACTCTTTAAATAATCCCTTTACTTTTCACCAATCTCTGGCATTGAGAAACGTCTTTCCCTGGTGGCGGGCAAGGCAAACCCAGTATGGGGTGGGGGCCCCCTGAAGCACAAGGGAGGATCCATTCAGTAATAGTATATCGTTCACCCCACCCCCGTGTCTGTTCTGTAACAATCTGTTGGTTGTCTTTTCTCATTCAAATTGAGATTTTCCTGGTTGGTGGTATGACAGGTACTTTTCTATCATATCCTGACCATTTTAGGTATTATTACATTATGAGACTCCAAATCTTATTTAAATCTCCTGTTTCTGCAGACCTTCTCTGATACTGTATTTGTCAGGGAAGGGAGATGTCACCTTGTAACTTCCTGGTTGGGGTAGACATCCAGGGTTCCCATTAGGTCTCCTCTGACACACTCTGCGGGCAGGAAAGGACACGTCATTACCATTGTGCAGGAATAAGAGTTCATGTTCTCCACCAGCCCTCCACTGAGGCCACAGTGATTGCGAGGCAGGAGGGCGCCTCCCCACTCCATGGCCTTCGCTGACGTGGGAGGTGGCGAAGGCAACTCATTAGCACTGGAAGACGGTGAAAGTTCTGGCTTCTCATTCAGCCATTTCTGACAGCATCCTGGGAGGCGGGTTGGGGAACCTTCTTATGTAGCCTGGCAAGGGTGAAGGTCTAGGCTTCTCACAGGGCTACTGTTGAGATGGATGAGGGTGAGACCACCACTTTTTCCATGATACTTGGTTGGAGTATGGCAATGTGTCAGGAGTCCCAACACTCCTGTGTTCAATGATTCTTTCATTAGGAGGACTGACAGGACTCAGTATAGTTGTATTCACAGATGAGATTTATAGCAAAAGGTTACAAAAAGTCATATATCCAAATGGGAAAGCTTCACCAAGTCCAGAGGAAATCAGGCACAAGATTCTAAGAGTTGTCTCCCGGTGGAATTGCCCAGTATACACTTAATTTTTTCAATGAACTGTGACAACGGGATGAAGTGTTGTCCTCCAGGGAGCTCATCAGAGACTCAGTGCCCGAGGTTTTTGCACGGAGAGCTAGTCTTACATGTACCCACTGCCTATTGCCAATTCCAGACTCCTAGAAGGAAAACAGGTTTGCAGCATAAACCACATCCTTTGCATGAACAGTCTAGGCACAGCAAGACACACTCATCACTTAGGAAAATTTTAATCTCAGCTAAGGGCACTGTTTTATCAGTACAGTTCCCAGATGCCAGCCAAGGGCCAACCTGGCAATTAGGACTTTTCATGGGCAGCAGACTCAGGTCTCCCACGTTAACTCCTCTGCATGAGTGGTTATTAACTGAATGTTTTCTCCCTTGCCAGGCTACACCTTTCCTGCTCCTTTGTCTAGAGAGAGCAGGCTTTGGGGGGCTTTTTCTGTGTGTGCTAACTGACATTTACGGTTGCCTACCTTTTCAGCACCCAGTCTGAGAAATAAGAAGCAAAAGAAAACATAGGGAACTCCCTGCCATGTTCAAGGTACTAGCCAACTTGCTTTCTCCACCTTTTAGAGTCTTCTGTTTGTTTGATAATATCATCCAGGGTATTTAGCTGTACTTAGCAGAAGGTGTGGAGAGAAGTGCAGCTGCTCCGTGTTGTCCCAGAGCTGGAATTCTCTGTTTCACTTTTATTACTTAGAAGTAAAGTGGGTTAAACATTTTTTTATTTTGAAAACAAAACATATATATATGACATGGGCTTCATATTTTTATGGATTAGAACCCTTGACATAAGATCTGTCACTTAAAAGAAATTTTAAGTGTTCAATACAGTATTGTTAAGTTTAGACACAAAGTTGCACCCTAGATCTCTAGAACTTGATTTTCATTCTGAAATGGGCAGGCTTAATTTAAATATAGGGTCTAAAAATTACCGACAGGAGGAAAAAAAATTATGACCTGACTCTACTTACTGTACTAGTAAAGTTGATTTCTCCCAATTATAAAAATCATGTGTATTCATGATAGAAAATTGATTTTGCCTTTTAATTTAGTAAGTGGAATGAAAATTTCAAAGTTAAAAAAATTACAGGTGGCAGAAGATCCAGATTTATTTAATTTTGCTCTCATTTCATAGGGAAAATATCAAGAAGAGAGAAATTTTTCTGTAATATAGAACTATGCAGGCAGTCCCACATGCACAGTGTTAACGGTTAAACTTGTGCAGCTTGTTTATATCTGTAATCATGTGCATAGAAGATGCTATCTTCCCAGTCATGGGAGAAATAATTACAAATGTCCCTCCCCATAAATTCTAGACTAATGAACTATTTCTGAGATGAAATTTTGGTGTAATATATTGCTGCCTAATCAACATTTGATTTGAAATCTTAAACAAGAACATCAAATTGTTATTATGTTGCAGTATTTCACATTATGAGGGCAATTTTCATTTATTTGTTTTGATATCCACAGTGACTCATAAGTGGATAAATTAATACCTCCCATGCTTCCATAAATATTAATGAAATGTCTAGACTGTTACAATCTAAACATTTACAACATGACAAAGCAAGCTTTGATCACCAATAAGCTATCTGTAATGAAAAGGCTACCATTTCTTTATTCATTATACATCCCATCATCAGGAAGCATTTCTTCAGCAACGTGTTTATGTCCATGGAGCATTAGACAGGGTTCTAGAAGCAGCCTTCTTGAAAATTATCCTCCTGGCCTTGAGGTAATCGATTTCACTGACCTCAGTTCTTATTGATAAAAATGAATTTATTGAATAACAAATATTTTTTTATTTTATATTTCAGAGTCTCTAGGGTATAACTCAGTAGCTTTCCAACAACATTCTATGGACCCATGCTAGATTATGACATAGTTCGCATCACTTCCGCTTCCAAAATGAGAAGTATAAGCATCATATAGTACATTGTTTATAAAGCCAAATGGAAGAATTATGTTCTTTCTTCTTATTGATAGCTATTACTACTTCTCTCAAGTATGCATTTATCTTTCCTAGAATTTCTAGAGCTTTATTATTCAAACTGAAATAAACTTACAGACTTTACATTTATTATTTAGAATTTCATTGATAACATCGAAGTGGTACATTTTTCCTTGATGCTGTATAAATATTACCTCAAGTAATTTGTATTGAAATATTATTTCTGGTTTTAAATAACAGACTTAATCAGGCTAGCTTGATTTAAATAACAGACTTAATCAGGCTAGCTTGACCCACAAAGTGGATGGTGGCAAGAAGGGAGGTGTTAGCAGAGCACAGAGCCTGACATGGAGTACTAGTTGAATACTGAACCAGGAACCAAGGCAAGTTTAATGTCTTTAACAATAAACCCACATATTTTATTCCTACAGCACTGCCATTAATGTGACTTTAACTGCAAGTCTCTGTTTCACTTAGTTCCAAATCCCAAAATTCTGGGATCAAATCTTACTGGTCTAACTTAGGTCATATGTGTAGCTTTGGACCAATCAACTCTTCCAAGGACATCTGATATTTCCTAAGCCTGCCCCTGTCTACTAGGGATAGTTGTCAGGGAAGGAGGCCTTCCTGCAGGTCAAACCGCCTCTGCTGAAGTGTCTTTTACACTGATAATTAATGGTGTTCTCTTCCTGACAGGTCTCAATGTTACTCTTTTCTCTTGTTAACATTTTTGTTAATTCACTATGCATTTATATGCACTATTCCTTAATGGTAGTCACATTTTATCAGTAAGCACATCATTTATTTTCTTCTCCACCTATATCTCTGCTCTTTGGTTTTACATTAATTTTAAGTTCTAACACCTGCAAATGTATTTTATGCTATTACTCTTACTAGCACTTATAAGAAGCATTAAACAGTTCTAAATTAGTCTGTGGTTCTCAAACATTGAAATGCTCCATGTTTTATTTTATTTATTTTTAAAAAAATATTTTATTGATTATGCTATTACAGCTGTTCTATTTCCCCCCTTTATTCTCCTCCACCCTGCACACCCCCTCCCACCCACATTCCCCTCCTTTAGTTCAAGTCCATGGGTTGTACATATAAGTTCTTTGGCTTCTACATTTCCTATGCTATTCTTAACCTCCTCCTGTGTATTTTCTGCCTACTGTTTATGCTACTTATTCTCTAACTTTTCTCCCATTCTCCCCCTTCTCTTCCCCTCTGATAACCTTCCATGTGCTCTCCATTTCTGTGATTCTGTTCCTATTCTAGTTGTTTGCTTAGCTTTTTTCTTGTATTTTTTAGGTTCAGTTGTTAATAGCTGTGAGTTTATTGTCATTTTACTGTTCATAGTTTTTATCTTAGATAAGTCCCTTTAACATTTCATATGATAAGGGCTGGGTGATGATGAACTCTTTTAACTTGACCTTATCTGAGAAACACTTTATCTACCCTTCCATTTTAAATGATAGCTTTGCTGGATAGAGTAATCTTGGGTGTAGGTCCTTGCCTTTCATGACTTCAAATACTTCTTTCCAGCCTCTTCTTGCCTGCAAGTTTTCTTTTGAGAAATCAGCTGATAGTCTTATGGGAACTCCTTTGTAGGAGACTGTCTCCTTTTCTCTTACTGTTTTTAAGATTCTCTCCTTCTCTTTCATCTTGGATAATGTAATTATGATGTGCCTTGGTGTGTGCTTCCTTGGGTCCAACTTCTTTGGGACTCTCTGAGCTTCCTGGACTTCCTGAAAGTCTATTTCTTTTGCCAGATTGGGGAAATTCTCCTTCGTTTTTTGTTCAAATAGGTCTTCAATTTCTTGGTCTTCCTCTTCTCCTTCTGGCACCCCTATGATTCAGATTTGGAATGTTTAAAGAAGTTCTGGAGGTTTCTAAGCCTCTCTTGATTTTTTTGAGTTCTTATTTCTTCATTCTGTTCTGATTGAATGTTTCTTTCTTCCTTCTGGTCCAAACCGTTGATTTGAGTCCCTGTTTTCTTCCCATCGCTGTTGATTCCCTGTACATTTTTCTTTATTTCACTTTTCATAGCCTTCATTTTTTACTCTAATTTGTGACCATATTCAATCAATTCTGTGAGCATCCTGATTACTAGTGTTTTGAACTGTGCATCTGATAGGTTGGCTATCTCTTTGTTGTTTAGTTCTGTTTTTTTCTGGAACTTTGATCTGTTCTTTCATTTGGGCTATTTTTTTTGTCTTGGTGCACCTGTCACATAGTAAGGGGTGGAGTCTTAGGTGTTCACCAGGGTGGGGCAACCCATGTGGCTGGGTTGTGATGCTGTATGTGGGGGAGGGGTCTGAGAGGGAACAATGGCACTCACTCTCAGTTGGTTTTCAGTTGCATCTCCCCCTATCCACAAGCAAATTGGGCCTTTCTGGTGCTGATTTCCGGGTGGGTTGGCTTGTGTACATTCTAGGACCCTGTGGGTCTCTCCAACAAGCTTTCCTGTGAGGATGGGGGTTTCTCCCACTGCTGCCTCAACCCTCACCGGTGTTTTCATTGAGAGGTCTTGAGGTTTTATTTCCTCACTCGGAACCCTGGGTTGCGTGGTCTGTCTCACTCCCCAGTTGTTCCTCCCCATTTACCTGTACACAGATGTGGGACCATCCAGTCCACCTGCTGCCGTCTCGCTGTGAGTCCTCTTTGCCCTGCTGCCTATCTCTGCCCCTCTTACAGGTTTGGATGAATGTTTCTTCTTTAACTCCTTGGTTGTCAGTTTTCCATACAGTTCAATTTTCTGTGAGTTCTGGTTGTTTTTTGTTTTTAAATTTGTTGTGGTCCTTCTTTTGGTTGTGTGAGGAGGCACGGTATGTCTACCTATGCCTCCTTCTTGGCCAGAAATCTGCTCAAAATGCTTCATATTTTAAATTAACATGACTCTCCATTAAATATTTCTTAGCTTTGCTCCCTCTGAATTTGATTCCATTTTAATAACTCTAATTTTGACATGAGTCACAGATATTATTCTTTTTGGTATAGTGAATCTAACCTATAATTCTTTCTTCTCTTCATTACATCCCCATGATAATATTCCTGATAAACAATGATAATTTATTTCCATTTATTCATGTAAGCACAATAGGTATTTTATTTAACAACCCGATGAATGTCAGATTAAACATTTTTCCCCCAAAAGGAAAAAGGGCAAACTGTATATTCTGCATTTTGGTCATGGTTTGAGAAAATCACTGGCAGCAGTCTTTAACCCCCAAATTTGTTGCTTGGTGCTCTACCTATGACCTTAGTTTGATTCATTTTCTTCTTCAGCAAGCCTGGGAAATGCAACCTTAAGACTCCAATTAACCACAGACATATTGGCATTGCTTCTTAGACATTTCATTTTTATTTCCAATCTGATATCTAGTACTACTACTTGCAGATTTCTTCTGTATCAACTGAGGTGGATGTGATGTTTTTATGACTGTGAGAAATGAAACTTCAAACGTTATTCAATAAACTGCCTGCTTGCTTTTTATTGTTTTTGGTTTTTGGTTTAATAATCTGCTCCAGTGATCCTTCCATTTCTCAACTATATCCCACTTCCAATTCTGTTCTCTGTCTGAACTCTGTCTGAATCTTGGATAATTCTGCTGCTTCCCTTACTAGTGTTACTAATTATTGACACATGCCAATATCAATATGTCTAAGAACGAGATAGTGGGGATAGTTGCACACATTGTGATTGTAGTAAAAGTGAATCATAAACTTTAAAATGGTCAAAATGTGAATTTTATATGACTTTTACCTCAATTAAAAAATTTGTTAATATTCTATGAAATCTCCATCGTTTGATGCATTCATTATATACAATAATCCCAATATCCCATCCATATCCTTTTCTCCAACACCAGCAGCCCAATCTCTCACCTTCTGAGTTTTTTCTGTTTAAGTTCACTCATTCTTTGTTTCCATCCTTCAGCTTCTTGTGAAAGATTTATGCTTTCCTGAAGATAGACATTTTCATCCAAACCATCCTTTATTGAGACCTTGAGTTGTTCGTTGAGCTGATGTATTTTTAAGTCTGTTTTGGTTGCAGCTACTTAAAATTGGATATTATCTGATGCATTTTCTTTTATTTTTCAATTGTAGATGACATACAACATGATATGGGCTTCAGGTTTACAACATAGTGATTAGACAACTATATGCCTTATGAAGTGATCATCACAACAAGTGTAATACCCACATGGCACCACACATAGTAATGAAGCATTGTCTAAAACTCAAGTCTTTCTTGTAGTGACAGCTATCAGCCCAGCTTATTCCAAATGTTTGCATTTCTCTTCAAAGTGTCTCTTTTAGTTCCAAGTATAAAGACAGATATTCCCAGGTTTATTAATGGCACCAGTTTTTGTACTTATGATCATTTGCTCTCAAGTGTGGTTTATAGTAAAGAGGATTTAAAGCCTATAAATTCTATCTGAATGAGGCTAAGCTTGTAAAAGCATTGATGTTTTTCCTGTACAAGGGCAGAAAGTCCAATGACCAACTCTTTATTTTTGTTTGCATAGAATCATATTTTTAATAATTAAAAATCTGACTATGACTGCAAATACCATTATATCTGATAGGTCTTGGGTATCTGCCCTATGGTTTCAGAAGCATTGTTCTAGTTAACTCTGTGTCATTCGTCAGCTATCAGTGCAAGAGCCCTCTCCTCAAGTAGGCTTTTGTGAACCTACAGACCAAGACAAGTCCATATTATACATGGCATTCTGCGATTGCTTGCCCTCTGTTTTGGGATTAACTCATTTCATGTGAATGGGATTAACTATAAGCACATGTGTGTACTTATAGTGTATTTTCACTGTTCTCTAAAAATCCATGACATGGATAGATCATTATCTTTTCCCCATTAGTAAAATCAAATTAGCCAATAGAAATTTGAATCTTGCCAATGTTTTTGCCTCTTAGTTAACTATTATGGACCATCATGCATTGGGGTTTCCTTGTAGGTGTCTCTTGCTATACATGTACACAGATTTTTTTAGTTTATCCTTTGAAATAGAATTGCTTCATATATGATACTATTCTGACTTTACTGGGTGATGCCATGCTGCTTCCCAAAGTTGTGCCAAATTCTGTCCCTACCAGGAGTATGTGAGTTTACATCACTCTACATTCTTGCCAAAACTTGGCATTGTCTCATTTTTACATTTATGCCAATCTAGCAAGTTGAACTGGTTTCTCATTACATCTTAATTAGCACTTCCCTAATGACTGATGAGATTGAGGTTTTTTCTGTTTCTGGGCATTTGGATTTCCTCTTCTGTGAATAGTCTTTTTGCCTATTTTCTAGAGGGTTGTTTGTCTTTTCCTTAATTGTTTATTTTGGAATTATTTATACATTCTGAACACTATTTTTTTGTGCATTACATATGTTGTGACTGTCTTCTTACAGTTATGCTTTTCAAAAAATTCTCTTTATCATGCCTTTTGTTGAACAGAAGTGTTTAATTTTGATGATGTATAATGTTTTTATTTATGACCTGCTTTTTTTGGTATCTTGTATAAGAAATCCTTTCCTAGCTTAGGTCATACAGATATTCTGTATTTTCTTTAAACATTTTTAAGTTTACCTTTCATATTTAATCCCTATGAAATTGAAATTTGACTGTGGTGTGAGGAAGAATCCATTCTCCATGGTCTTGGTTTCCTGTTGTGTAAAACAAGCCTGGAGGTAGGCAATGTGCCAATTCCATTCTAAGATATATGCCCTAGAAAGAGACTCTTGGACATAACCCCCAGGAGATATATATGAACAAGTTCATTGTAGCATTATCCACAACAGCAGAACAACTGGTAACAACAGGAGTAATTTAATATGGATAACTAGTTAAAGAGTGTTGGAGGAGCTAAGAAAGATCATCGGGCATTCAGAGAACAACAACTGCAGGGAGCCACTATCATCTCTAGGGATATGGTGTCATTGGAGCCCGGGAACCAGGGTATATGGCAGGATCTGGAACTTAGAAGAGGAAGATACCAGCGCCACTGGATGGACTGTGCAGGCAGAGTTACCAGCAAGAGCTGGACTGTGGAAGAGACATGACCACTGCCAGAAATGCTGCTGAAAGCAGAGAGAGAGAAGAGGAGCCTTCTCCATCCTCTTGCCCTCCAGTCTACTATCTGTGCCCCTATTGGCCATATCTAACCAGAAGCCAGTGGACAAGGTGGCTTGAGCAATGTGGGTACTGGGGGTAGCGCCCTGCGATACAGAGCGAAGGACAGGGTATGGATCTGAGTGCTAACAGACCAACGATGAGCACAAGACTCCTCCCACGCCCAGCCCTAACTTACCTTCTATTCCTCGTTTCCACCACTCCCTGTCCACTTGAACCGTTGTCTCCAGCCACGTCAGATTATCAGATAATTTCAGGCCACGCCTGCACATTTTCACCTTCTCTAACCCTTTGTTCAGACTGTACCCTTGGCTTGGAATGCTTCCTTATATCCCTTGAAGTCTTACAGATCCTTCAAATATTACTTTATGTCCAAATCCTTGGAGCATTTCTCCTCAGTCAGGTTTGTGAACTTCTTGCCCTCCAAACCTTTTAATATTGAGGCTTCCAGAATGCTGTCCTTGGTCCTCTTTTTATCTCATGTTCCTTGGTGTTTTTAGTGGGTGATTTAATCTATTCCTATATCCATCAACTTCTACTTAAGTACTGATGATTCCCAAATTTGTGTCTTCCTAAACTCCAGCTCCAAGGGATTGGAAGTTCTTGGGGACAGGAACTCTTGAGCTTTACTATTAACATATTTAGACTAACAAAAAATTGTAAGTTACCATTAGCAATAGCATTGAAAGCAAAATATCTAGGCATTAATGCAATAAAAGACATGCAAGACCTCTATGTCAAAAACTAAGTTACAATGAGATCTTGAGAAACTCGACAAGCTAAAATTCCAAATTTGATTCCAAAATTGATATGGAAATGCAAATAGCCAAGATCCTTTTGAAGAAAATAAAGAGTTGGGAGGACTTGCTCTACCACATACTGTATATTGAGACTTCTTACTTAGCTAGATAGAGTAATTGCAACAGTCTGGTATTGGCACAAGGATAGACAAACAAACCAGAGCAACAGAATAGTGAGTTCAGAAACAGATCTACTCAGATATGCACACTCAATTTATGACACAATGGCTCTGTAAAGCAGAGGGGACACAGGCTTAAAAGAATCGTTATGCATAAAAATACTAAATTTAAATTAAGAATTTATGTTCATTATTATTGAATGAAAAGGGAAGCTACAGGACGAGAGAAGATTTTTGCAGCATATATAATTGACAAAGGACACGCATTCGGAATATACCAAAGATTACAAAACAAAAAGCAAATGACAATTTAAAAGAAAATTGGGGAAGAGAATCAAGCAATTCACAAAAGAGGAAGTTCAAAAAGCCCAGTAAACATGAAAAGATACTCAACCTCCTTAGCAATTAGGGACATGCAAGTTAAAAAAAAACCACTAGAATGGCTACAGTTAAGAAGACTGGTAATAATACCAGCAGTGGGCTAGTATACGGACCAATAGCAACTCTCACTGATTGCTGTTGGGGGTGTGCATTGGTGCAGACATTTTGGAAGACAGTTGGAATTATTCAAGAAAGTTGAATACCTATAAATGCTGTGGCCCAGCAGTTATCTTTAAGAGAAATGTGTGCACTGGAGCAGCAGGAGGCAAGTTCCAAAGTGCAGACAGCAGCATGGTTTGTGGTAGCCCCAAATTGGAGTTTCAGTGTTCATTAACCCAAATGTTCATTAATAGTAGAATGAGTAAGTAAATGTTGTATTCATATGATGTAACAGTGCTGTGACAGTGAATGAAACTGCAGTTTCACATAACAATTGAATCTCACACACAATGTTAAGCAGAAAAAGCTAATCACCAAAAAAAAATGCATACTATGGGATTCCACTCATATACAATTCAAGAATAAGCAAAACTAAATTAACATATTTAGGGACTTGGGTGGTCAAACAATAAAAAGGAAGTGACTATGTTAAAGTCAGTTTATAGACAGGTGTGAAAAAGTGTGGTGGGCACTTCTGGGAATGTTAGCAAGCTTCTATTTCTGGGTAGTGGTTAAAGGTTTGCTTTTTTTTTTAAGAATTTTTTAAAAGATTTTATTTATTTATTTTTAGAGAGGGAAGGAAGGGAGAAAGAGAGAGAGAGAAAAAAACATCAATGTGCGGTTGCTGGGGGCTGTGGCCTGCAACCCAGGCATGTGCCCTGACTGGGAATCGAACCTGCGATGCTTTGGTTCACAGCCCACGCTCAATCCACTGAGCTATGCCAGCCAGGGCAAAAGTTTGTTTTTTTTAAATATCAATTTGTTAAGTTATACAATTGTGGTTTTATGCACTTACCAGCTATTAGTTACTTCTTTATCTTCATAGCAGCATATTACACTGACTAGCAAATTAAAAGGATTGATGATGCCTTGGGACTTTTTTAATTGCAAATAACAGAAAACACACAAAGTGGCTTAAGAAAAAAAGTAATTTACTGGCTGATATAATTACAGAATAGGGGGTGGACATGCTGGCTTTAGCTGAGGCTTAGATTAGGGCTCATACACTGTGACCTGGTTTCTTTTTATGTTTGGGTTTCTTTTACGTGCTTTGGCATATTTTTAAGTTGGCTCTTCCCTTTTGGATCCAAGATGGCTGCTTGTAGTCTCTGAAATTATAGGATTCCTTTTTTAGGTTTAGTAGAAAAGGGAAACTTTGCTCTCCCTCAGAGTTCAGCTGAAAACCCTGGTGTTAAATCTTGCACTAATTTGTTAAGGTTTGACTTAGGTCATGGGTTTTTCCCTGGACTAATAATCACTGTGGGAGATAGGATAAACTCATTAATCCACCGATGATCAATGGCCAGTAAACTACATAGCTAGAACATTAAAGATGATATTGGGGAGGCACCTAACAAATGTCTATGACAATCAATATCCATTCTATTTCATTGAATATCATGCTTGAAAAGTAACACACAATTCCGTATTACTGCCCATTTCAGGCTTAATCAGAATCAAGACGAAGAAATGGCTGGGTAGGATGGAGGTACACCAGCTGATCTGGAATTTGTTACATCTTTTTCTCCCTGTTGATGTTAGAAATTCAAAAACAGTTACAAACACTCGGGTTAATTAAAAGCAAAGCTGGTTTGTAAGATGTAACGACTAAGGCAATCAGTGAAACTTAATTGGATCTTGGTTGGAAAAATTTTATCTGTAAAAGATAATTCAGGGAGAACTGTGAAAATTTGAATATTGGTTGGACAGTAAAAGATTCAACAAATTATAATTCATTTTCTGAGGTGTGGTAGTGGCATTTGGTGATATTGGAGAAAGCTCTTAATTTTAGAAAAAGAAGGCTAGAGTATTTAGGGTTGCAATGTGCTATTGTCTGCAACTTACTCTCAAAGAGATTAGTGAGTCACACACACACATAGATAAAGCACATATTCAAAACTTTAAGTCTTTGAATCTAGATGGTGAGTATATGAGTGAGGATTGTATATTCTTTTAATTTTTCTGTATATCTGAAACTTTTCCAAATAAAACTTTGGGTAAATAAATAATGTTTTGGAAAAAATCTGAAAAATCCAAACCAAACAAAAAGTGGTTTGTTTCTATGTTTTTTTCTCTCCTATTCACTCAGGTATGAATTAGATCCACAAAAAGTAGAAAAAGATAAATTTGTTTTGGTATTAAAACAATATAAGTTCTATTGCTTTTCCAATTTTCCAAAAATGTTCTAAAATTGGTTGTGGTGATGGGTGCATAACTCTGTAAATGTACTAAAAACTACTGAATTGTACATTTAAAAAATGGTTTATTATATGGTATATGGATTATATCTCAAAAAGAGTGAATCTCCCTTTACCCATGTTGACTAAGAAAACTGGTCATTCAGTATGTAAGGACATTTCGGTTAATGACCGACGACGGCATGTAAGATGGTGGCCCTGCAGGATTATAATGGAGCTGAAAAATCACCTAGTGACATTGTAGCCCTTGTAATGTCACAGCAAAATGCATTACAATTGCCTACAGTATTCAGTACCTGCTCTACAAGCTTGTAACCAAGGAGCAATAGGCTATATACCATGTAGCCTGGGGTGTAGTAGGCTGTACCATCTACTTCCCTGAGTGTTCTCCTTGAGGTTCACAAAATGACAAAAGTGCTTGACAATGCATGTCTCGGAATGTATACTGTCATTAAGCTACTCACAACTGTATAGTTTTCCTTTTAGAATTGGCTTTCAGAATCAAACCTTGGGGACAGCTAGATTAAATGAGGTTTTATATATCATTCAGACTTTTCTTATCAAGAAAATTAACTGTTTTTGAGTAGGATAGAGAAGACCTCAAAGTGCCCAGAACATATTAGGAACTAATAAAATGAGTGAATAAAGGGATATGCAAACATTCTCCTTTCCCTTTATTTCCAAAATTGGCTAGCCAAATTATTTGGGTTTTGGCCCCATTTTGTGAAATCTGTTGTATGAGATCTTATCTCTGGATCTAGAAGGTAGTAACTGTCCCTCAGTTATCTGAAGATTTGCAACAAAGGACTGTTTCTGTGTGATTATTAGCAATAGTCAGTTTACAAGGAATTCAGAAACTAGCTTTTTGGAACGTTGAGAGCTGTAACTAATATACATCTTCCAAACTTTGTGCTGACTTCCTCCTCAATGTTGAATATATTTAGTGAACAGGAGGATGACCTTTAGAATCCTAAATGGTTCGCCATTCTATAGTTATAGACACTCCACTCCTTTCTAGCACCCAAAGCTAATTCCTTTTATGACCAAGCAGTGACATTTGGGTATTTCCTTAAGTTTGGTTCCAGGTACTTACCATGAATTTTGCCCCTGACCTTTCCTGGTTTGGGTGCCTCTAGAAAGTACTTTACCTGGGCTGGCTTGCTTTCTTTTGAGCAGTCCTCTCTACTACCCCTTGTCTGTTTTCTCTATACTTTTCTCTAACATTTGATTTGGTTACTTGTTTCTGGCCATGTGTAGCTTTCCCAAAACTGGATCTGCAGCCATGTAATAGCAGTAACCCTTTTATTACCAGAGTAATTTTCTTTACTTCTTTTGAACTTCAGCATTTACAGGCAGCTGCTATAAAATTCAAAGGTGAAAAAAGACATGTGGCTTTTTCCTTTTAGAAGTCCAGAGTACTTACAATGAGGGTTATAGGGCTTTGAAGCCACTTTTTTTCCTCTTTAAGAAAAGGAAAGATGAGAGCCAAGGTAGGCCTTTCCTTCATTTAAACAAAACACACCAACCTGGTAACAAAACTAAGGTAATATTTTTAAGATTCTGTAATTCACGCTAGAAGTATAAATAAAACAATTAGAATTTAGCATTATATAGATTTTCACTTTTTTGTAATATTTGTGGGCTTTTGTTTTCTTGAGTCAGTAGTAAAGTTGTTAAAACTGGGAGGAGACCAAGGGATGAGGCCTTGCTATCTTTGGCAGTTTCCTATTCCAGTCATTAGTCATGTGGTCTCTGTAATTTCTTACTAACCAGGCTATATTAAGAGACTCATAAAATGGCCCCCTGGGATATAGCAGGCTTAATGATTATTCTAAAGTACTCTACGGCACCAAGATGAAAGATGGCTAAAATTATGAATACAAGTCCCAGAAATTTTAAAAACTCGATTTCTATAGAAAGCATACTAGTGGAAGGGAAGTTATTCGGAATTTGGTTGACTGATCCCTCCAGTGATTACATTTTTTCAATGCAGAGCTTCCTTTTACAATTTTAGCAAGATGTAAAGGTTGCTCACAATTGGGGGGGTTATCATTTAAAGTGCGGAGGCCAGAGACTTGAAATTCTAAGGAGGGCCCCCAACACAGGAATTTAGATTAAAATACACTAATTATTCTTATAACATGCAGAAGTTGAGGCTTCCCAATTGCAGGATGATCCAGCATAGTTGCAACATTTTACCTCTGGGTGTATATCTTCTATGTAATAGGCACTGACAACATCAAAGGCTGTACTGGTTTCTAGTAGCAACCGGCTCTCCGGGAACTAACCAAAGAAAACGCAAACAATGTAGGGTGTGCTTTTATGTTTTTGGAGGGTGGTGGGCGGGGGTGCGGGGATTTGTGGAAGGTCTTGGTAAGGCAGTGCAGTAGAAAAACAGTCACGCCAAGGCCAGGAAGACTAGCTTTTTCCTTGACTCATTGGTGCACACACAACATGCTTCAGGATTTGTATTGTGGGCAAGTGGGGCACGGATCCTGCTCTAAAAGGTGTGTTGACCTTTAGGTTAGGGTAGTAATACAGGTCACTGCTCGGTGACTCCGCAGAACTTTGACCTTGGGAAAGGTGTGTGTGTGCGCGCGCGCTCTGATCTGTTTTGAACTTTACACCAAAAGACAAGACGTGCAAAATACCATTTAATTTCATACAGTAACATCCTGTGAGCAAGTTTTTAAAATTAAGGGGTCAGAATTTTTCAATTAAGGATACTCAGTGAACAGTTCCAATTTTCATTTATTCATTCATCTACTCACTTATTAAACAGAGGTTTGTTGATCTCCTGTTCTGCGCTAGTCATGGGATTGACAGTCTAGTCCAATCATTCAGGGAATTAAAAAAACCTTCTGGCATCATTGTTACTGCGGTTGCACCGGGTGAAGATCAGCCCCTCCAATTCTCCCACGTGGTCCGGGCAGGTGAGTGTGGGTGTGAGTGCGCGAAGCTCTTGGTGTTTTGGGGTGTGTGACAGTGCACGTGTAAGAATGGCGCGTGTCACAGCCCGCGGGCAGGTGTTGTGATACACGTTTCCATAGCCCCCAGAGCCTAGCTGTGTAGGCGGCGGGGGGGGGCGGGGGGGGGACGACGAACGTCTCCCACCTTTGTACCTGAGGCGGCACAGTTAACCACCAGACTCGTGCGATTGTGAGTGGTCGCGCGCGCGTGCGCGCGCTTCAGGCGGGGGAGGGGCTGGCCGCGTTGGCTGCGCCCGGCGCAGGCGCAGAGCACAAAAGCTCGGCCGTGGCCGCTGCAGAGTGCCGGGGGCGGGAGGAGCGAGCACTGGAGCCATGGCCGCCGCCGGTTGCTGAGGGGCTCGGCCCGCGAGCGCATGCTGCCGCGGACGATGGTGACCGCACGGGTCGGACCGTTGCCGCCGCCGCTGCCGCCGCCTCCCAAAACTCAGCAACCAAGGCCCGGCGCGGAGGAGCCGCCGCTGTGAGCCTCGCTGTCCCGGCTGGTCGCCGCCGCCGCAGCCTGAGAAGAACGGGAGGGCGGGCGAGGAAGCCGGGGAGTTGAGGAGCCCGCAGCCTGCTGGCGGTGCCGCCTCGCGGGCAGGGAGGCCGCAGCCCGAGGTGACCGAACCTTACGCCCTGGCTGGCCCCTTCCCGTCCCGGCGCCCTCCGTCCGCTGCCCGCATCCGCCCTCCCCTGTCTTCCCTTCCCCCATCTCGTTGCCCGCGCCTTCCTCTTCTCTCCCGGTACCCCTTCCCCCATTCACCTCCCTCCTCTCCTTCCAGCTTCAGCGGCGTTCACATCCCCTCTCCACTGGTAGGGGCCCTTCCTTCCCAACCGCCAGCCCCTCCCGCGGTCCTCCGGACCCCTTACGGGTGCTCTCTGACTCTGTCGCCCCTCCCGCAGCCCAGCGCGGAGCGCGCTCTCCTCTTCCAGCTCCCGCCCCGGCGGCCGCCCCCCTCCTCCTCACCCTCCTGGAGCTATCCCTCACCTCCCCCAGCATTCCTGAGGTGCCCTCACTGTGTAGTTTCCCCCATCGCCTCCCTAGCATCCCATTTCGAGCCCTTTTGTACGCCCCTTCCTGAGCTGCCCCTTTTCCTAGCTGCTCCTTTCCAGCTCCTTGGCTCTTGTTCTTACTTGCAACTTTTCCTCTTTGTCCACTTTGCTCCCAAGCTTCCCTCCCTCTTTCCTCTCGTCTTACCCTCCTTTGGTCTACGCAGCCCCCAAACTCAGTCTCCCTCTTTCTTGCAGTTCGAGTTTGGGGGTTGCGGAAAGGCCCTGCCAAGCCATCTTCCATTGGGGACCCATTTGCTCAGCATCCCGTTTGTCAGTCCTTTTTGCAGTTAGACTTCTCCTCAGCCCTTCCTTTTTGTCCCTGTCTCTTCCTCTCTCGCCTGCTATTCCTTTTGCATCTCCCTGCCGTTCTGTTTTCCCCACCCACGAACACCGAGACCCGCCCCCCCCCCCCTTAAGGAATGAAACCCTTTGCTGTTCGGGGATGAAGAACTTCGCCCGCGTCTTTCTTTGGAAGCTTTCAGGTGTGGGGCGCGGCAGAGCTGGCACCCTTGGCCAGACAGAGCTCCCTGGCACGGGCCTCTGCTGGCAGAGTTTTTGTGAACGTAATCCCCTACCCCGCGGCGGCAGCGGCGGCCTCTGCTGCCGCGCTGCTGCCTGCTTTGCAGCTAGCTGAGTTGGGGTTACTATAGTTCAAACGCGCCCGAGAGCCGCAGGCGTGGGGGCGGGGGAGGAGGTGCGGGGACAGAGGAAGGGGGTTTTGCAGTGCGGAGGCATCAAAGATTAATGGACGGCTTTGCGTTGAGGTCTGCCGTAAACAGGAAACTAGTGTGAAAGAAAAGGAGAGAACTGTGTCTTTTTTATTTTTTAAAATACGGAGTGTGCAGTTCTGAATCTTGAATCATGCCCAGAGGATGAGCTGTCGGCGCTGCAGTCGTGGCCCAAGCTGAGCGCTGAATGGCAGAGGTAGTCTTTATATCCACTGTCTGGCTTCTTAAGTTGAAAGATGTCCCTTCTATTCAGAGTGGACTCCATATCTTTGCCGTTTTGGAGATGACGAGGAACTACAGGACTGCTAGTACTTTATTTGGAAACCAGGTACACGAAAAGTTAGCAATGAGTGGGAGTGGGGAAGACCAGCTATATTTAAAACATGTGCCAATGCTTATGTAAGGAGTGCGTTCTCCTCCTGGGTACCAGTTTTTGGCTGAGTTTAATTACGGTATTAGGCTCTAGCTTTATCCTTTTACATTTTTTAGAGCTTATCATCCTAAAATATAAACATCTAGAAAATCTGTCAGTATTAAGATTGGTTTTAGTTGATGGTAGAATTTTTTAAAAAATTAATTGGATGGGACAAAGAAAGGAGATTAATGATGAATGGTAGTTTTTGTTTTTCTTCTTTTGATGGAAAAATATGTAGAAACTTTCAGCCTTAAATTACCTATTTTACTGAATAATTTTAAGTTGGCCATATAGCATTCTTAATTTTGCTTTGTCTTTTTAAAAGGGAGTTTATGTAGGAGTGTGGATACTCTTCTCCAAAGAAAGATCCCATTATTTTCCAATTCTATTTATTTAGCGTACTTCTTCAACTGCGATGAGCCATGACTCTAAAATTTTATGGTTTTTGTATTGTTCATGATAATTTGTTTCCTTTCTTCATATTCAAAACCAAAGCAGTGTTTTCCTGTGTTTCTTAACCCACAAATATGAATGGTGAACCGTGCAACATGATACTTGGTCAGAGTTACTGTGTGTGTAAGTAGCGATTACTGCTTCCAAGCCTGAGAAAGTCATTTAATGAAATATTGTGGCCCTGTTTTTGGTTAGCATTTGTTGAACCTTTTTTGCCATTATTGGACAGAGACTCTTTTAGGTTTGTTTGTTTAAGAGCTGTTTTACTGCCTAAAGTGTGTTTAAATTCAATCGCTTACATTACTTGCTGAGACATTATGTTGGAGTATTATTTTTCCAGTACTTTTCGTAGTTCAAGGAGGAAATTTTAAAATCTTGCATTGGAAATTAAATATATATTACTGAACTGGGCAGGATGTAGCTTATATATTTGGCCTTAGGAGTGTTAAGCCTTTAAATTTTCTTTGTCTTACTTTTGAGGATTATTTGGTATAGTTTTTATTTTTTAAGAGAATTTGAGCTCACTCTGACCTAGGATATGCTCATTAGAGCTATCCGACAAACCTAGGGAAAAAGATAAATTAGGCTTGAACCAGACATCAGAGAGGTATAATAATCTCTTTACTCTGGGAGAGAAGGCTCCATTTTTACTGCATGCTTGTAATACAGTGATTCGGCAGGTGTGAGTGATTTCAGGTATCTGCAAACAAAGATAAATATTTCAACATTTTGCTTAGGTGTTGGTTTGGTATGTGGTGCTAGAGTGTAGTGCATGGTATTTTTTTGTGCCAGTCACCACCCTGTTGTGGCATTTCTGCTTTATAAAGATTCAACGTTGGTTAAGTTTTAGGGGATTTTTTTTTTCCTCCTACATCTTTTGTGGGTAACATTGATTTGGTTTTCCACGGATTAACTTTGTTTCCTCCACACCCCTATACATGATGAGGTTGCCAGTTACTTGCTAAAATATTCACATACAAAAATAAACATTTAGTAAGCAATAGGTTTGTTGTTACATGGATACATATCATTCTATCCAAGGTCCTTAATTTAGGCGCCTGATTTGAGTTTACTATGTAGAGTTAGGGATCTGCCTTTTTGGATATTATTCTATATTGATGGATATCCTTGGATTTAGGGATCCAAGATTTTCTTTTCTTGTTGTGTTTGTGAGAAAGAGTAGAGGTAATTGAGAGGGAAAATGTACCATTGTCCTCGTGGCATTCTTTTGTAATAGAGATGATTCTCTGTGAGAATTAGGGAGATCCCCCCCGCAGTTCGGATCTTGATTTCTAATGCAGGATTGGTTGGTTATTTGTTGTTTAAAGTCTTTTTCTTTACCCCTTTAAGAGGTACAGTCAATAATCAAAGTAGGTACATTTAAAAATAACAAAACAATAAAAAATAGAAGGCTACAAATCAGATGAAGTAAATATGGACCACAAGTATCAACCCAGTAATGTTTCATTTTTGTTGTTGCTTATAAATGGATGAGTAATTTATATTGGATGTTACAGTACGAAAAAACAGTTAAACTCCCAAGAGTACATTGAGTTGTCAGTTTAACCATCAGAGTAAGCTTTTATTTCCTTAAGTCATTTAGATGGCACAGGCACATAAGTGAGTCCCCCCAACTCCCCAAATAACACATGGGCATTATAAAACATTTGGCAAGCAGGAAAAGGTAGAAAGAAGGGAATAAAAATTGCCCCAGCCTCAGTGTTGAGAGGATGTTAATGTGAATATTTTGGTGTATTTCTTTCCAGGCATTTTTAACCCCCTCTTAAAATACGAGCTTTGAGAAATTTAGGTTCCTGAATGATGTAATTTACAATAAATGTTGATTAGAGATTTTATTTTTCAGTGTTTCCCTCCCTTAGGACACAGCTATTTGATTTTGATTCTCTCACAATATTTTTTTCTGATGTAGGAAAATTACTAAAGCGATCTTGTTCATTTAAATTAATGAGAACTACAGTATTTATAAAAACGTTAATTTTGCATTATTGAAAGTATGTATGTAACATGGTGGGCAATAGGAATGATAATGTGATTAGTCAACAATCAGTGAAATTAATCTGTTTTTCAGTGCTTTAAAAACTTACAATAATGGTGTGCCAAGTTGAGCTGCCCCCTTTTTAAAAAACTGAACTAGGAAGCGATGAAAATTAGAGGGTAAAATGGGAATACTGACAAATATTTAACCATAGCATAGAAATCTGTCACTATAATTTTCTTTAGAAATAAATGTTTTCATTGGTCCTGTAATGCCTGAAATGACTGCCAAAGCTAGAAATGTGGTTAGCTTTCTCAGCAAAATTCTTAAAAGGATATTGTCAGAGCCAACAATCCAGAATTATCTTTATTCTTAAAATTGTTCTTTACCCACTTTTGTTTGCCCTATTCTCTTGTAATTCCTTGGCTTAATTTGCAGCTCAGTCGTATAAAGCAGTATTCCACTGGCTTGTTCTTTTAAATAGATTTGTCCAGGAGGTCTTCATTTCATTTCCTTCTTTTTTCTTCCGTTTCTTTATTCTACTACTCATCAACAGCTCAGTAAAGACGGGGGCTGCAGACTCACAGTGGTTGACTTCTTTCATGTGCCAGCATGTCTGTATATCGAAGAATTTGAATTATTTTCCTACCTTGACAGCAAATTGTGGGAATTTCAGACTAAGAGTTTAACTTTATGATGATGATTCAAAGAAACAATATTGTAAATAATGGTTTCTTTACATTTACATACTATCAGTTCTCTGGATTTTATCTATATTGTAAAATCAACACTTCAATTTTGATTGTAAGTGGTAAGGAAAAAGACAATGAGGTGCTGGAAACTAAATCTGCATTTATATTTTTATTGACTAGCTTAGGTTTTTTTTTTCTTTTTCTTTTTAAAATTTTAGAGAGAGAGGGAGGGAGAAAGAGGGAGAGGAACCACCAGTGTGTTCTTACATTTTGTGTTACCCTCTGTTGGGGACCTGGCCTGCAACCCAGGCATGTGCTCTGACTGGGAATGAAACTAGTGACCCTTTGGTTCTCTGGCCGGCACTCTGTCCACTGAGCCATACCAGCCAGGGCAGATTTGGTAAATATAATAAATATTTAATGTTTGCTCTGTTTTTAAAGAGCTATATAAATCTCAAATAATTTTATAGGAGTGATTTTTTCTGTTCAATTATCTGTTTTCTTTATCTTTGGATAAAAGCTGCAGTATTCTTTTAGGATATTTGGTTGCTAATTGCCTAGATTTGGAGTTAGGGACTTTTTAAAATAAGTTTTGAGGCTTGAACATTTAATGAGAACTTCAAGATTTCAGGCAAGCCTGAAAGAGTCCATGTGAAAACACAATACAAACCTTATTTTATAATTATCCAGAAGTAGTAGATGTGGCTAGGAAGTTCTATACATTGTAACATAGTTGTTACATAGCATGTGAAAATCCATTAGATTCATATTAAGATACCTAAAAACTATCTGAGGTGACGTGTGTTTATATCTTGTGTCTCCTGAATTCTAGGTCTGTTCCAAGAAGAAACATGGCTGCGAAGGAAAAACTGGAGGCAGTGTTGAATGTGGCCCTGAGAGTGCCAAGCATCATGCTGTTGGATGTCCTGTACAGATGGGATGTCAGCTCCTTCTTCCAGCAGATCCAAAGAAGTAGCCTCAGTAACAACCCTCTTTTTCAGTATAAGTATTTGGCTCTTAACATGCATTATGTAGGTGAGTATTTACGTCACATTTTCTCATCTTTTGTGGGCCATGATGAATGTTTATGAGTCTTGTTTATAGTCTTACCATTGCACATGGATTATTAGGGGTAAATAAAAAACATTTATTTTACTGGATGAAACTAGAAGGCAGAAGAAAACATTTTAGATTTTAATATGATAAAATGTAAATAATGAGAAATACCTTTCCAGACATTTAGCTTGCTCTAAAACATCATTATTTGGGGTTTTGGTAGTAATTCAGAATGTAAGCTTATTAAAATTCAGTATTCTTCATTTTTCCAAAGCAATATCAGTTGAAAATAAAGCATTCATTTCAGTTAAATGAAATGTGGTAAACGACATTACAATATTTTCTTTAAAAATACTCCTTGAAATGTGATTGATACAATTTGCAGTTAATGGTAAGGCTCAGTTAGTGGCCTGTGAACCAAAAGGTTGAAGGTTCGATTCCGGTCAGGGCACATGCCTGGGTTGCAGGCCAGGTCTCTGGTTGGGGGTATGTGAGAGGTAGCTGATTAATGTTTCGCTCCCTATCTCCCTCCCTTCCCCTCTCTCTCTAAAAAAAAAAAAAAAAAAATACAGGTAAGAAATAAAATTAATCTACAATAAAAGTCATGATCCTTAATTTTTTGGTTAATTTTTAGTTCACATGTAATGTGTAATGATAGCAACACTATTTTACTTAACACTGCTACTATATAACATACGGTTTGAATGATATACTACAGTGGTTTTATTAATATTTTTATTAGAATTGATCATCATGAAGTGTATCTTTTATAAAATTGTGAAGGGTTGTCCTTTCTCTGAGATTTATTTTTGTCTGTAGAAGGACTTCTTGGGTTCCAAAGCGAAGCCCTGAGAACCCCTTAAGAGATTGCCATGTAAGCCCTTGTGGGAAGAGGTGAGGTCTAGTGAAAAAGGCAGTATGTACTGGAAGCAGAACATCTGGGTGCAGTAAACTCCTCTCTCTCAGGTGGCACTACCTTGGGAAAGTCTGTGAAATGAGAAGGTTCTTTTATTCTGCGAAACACTATAATTTTCAGCCCTTTATTAAAGGCTTTGTATGTTAGCCAATTTATGGAAAATAATTCCAGTCTGTTGTAGAAGAACAATTGAACACTTGGCTTAGGTGTTTAGCTTAAATCAGCAAAGTAATTTATACTGTGGTTTAAAAAATGTGCTTATCATATATACTATTTCTGAATATATCAAAATACCTATTATAAGGACAGCTGCCTAATAACCAGAAACATTAATTAGAAGTTGAATCTGTTCTAGTACAGTTGCCATTCATGCTTACCGATGTAACTTTGTGAACTTAATTCAGCCTCCTTAAATACACTTAGTATTAATACATGCTCTGTGGTAGAGTAAGCTTAGTGATTACCTGAGTAGATCATTTCAGCTTGAACAGTTTTTGGTTGGAAAAATTCCTCTGTCAAAAGTAGTGCTTATATAATGTTCTTGGCTACAGAATTTCATCGTTAAACACACTTTAAAAATTCTTATTTTTAAAATTGGTAATGTATTTATGTTCAGAAATCAAGCAGAAAAGGTATACAGTGAAAAATATCTTCTCCTATATCTGTTCTTCATGTATTAAGTTCTCTGAGCTCCAAAAAGCAGCAATTTTTATTTCCTTCTGTATAATACTAGAGATATTATTATGTATATGTAAGTAAACATAAAGATTTGCTGTTATATGTGTATATATGTAAGTTTAAATTTATGTATTTCCCCCTTTTTGTACAGGTAGCATAATATACACTGTTTTGAACCTTTTGTTGATAAACTTTTAACTTAATGATAGATCATAGAGCCATATCTACTGCTTTTAGGTATTTATGAAATAAAACTTTGTGTTCTATTCTGCCAAAGCATAAGATTCTGATAGAGTGTTGAGGCCTCACTCTCCCTAACCCTATATATAGGGGCGTAGTATTCTGTATGGCTGTGCCATAGTTTATTGAATTGATCACTCTATTAGTGGACATATTAGATAGCTCCTCAAATTCTCTAAAGGATTTAAGAACCATTAGTTCAGTCTAGATCCCTGTTGTCATATACAAGGCTTGTTGAGGCTTTAGCCGCCAGTTCTGTCATCACAGCACTATCTTCCAGTACCCTCCCAATATTCTTTCTGTTTACACTGAATTCTAGCTTAAAATGCAGTATTCTTTACTGTAGAATTTACTGTCTCCTGAAAATATCCTTTGTGTCTTTATGGTTTTCGTTCCTGCTATTTTCTTTTCCTAGAATGTTTTTCCATTCCTTAGCCTGGTATAAAGATCCGTTCACACTCTGGGGTCCAGATCAAGCTTGATCAACCATTGCCCCTCTAATGTTTGCTCATTGCAGCACCAGTACTGTATCATACTTTTGTCCGAGTTCATGTTTTCACTAGACTGTGATTACTTCATTCTTCTTTGGATCTTCCAGGTCTAGGAATACATATTGATCATACTTTACATGTAATAATGTTGGTCGAGTGACTGGACAATTGAAAGAATGAATTAAATGAATATGTTCAATCTAGAGGATTTGACAGCTGATTTTATTAGATAATGCAGGAGAAGAGAACAATAATATCTGGGAAGGAAGTTGATAGTTCACTAAAAGACAAGAGAAGTTACATGCAGTAGACTCGTTAGAAAAATTCTTGAGCTATAAATACTGAAAAGCCTTGCTTAAGTAATAAACATCCTTTTAAATAACTCGAAAGTCCTTTGAAATAGGGATTAGAAAATAAATTTGGGAAATTATTTTAAGAAATGAAAAGGAAATGCTTACCTCTGGCTTCTGCTGGATTGTTCTTGAAGTTATGATGCACCGTGTGTGAAATCTGAATTCTACCGTCTCTAGTCCCTAGCTAGCACACTGCACTACATCCTTAGGGTTAAGCATGGTTGAGTCAGCCTGAGGGGATGTTAGGTGCTAAGAAGGGATATCTGTGTCCTAATAAAGACTCATTAGTAAGTGGAAAATAGATATAGGAGAGTAGACTTAAGACCAGATTTTGCAAGACCTGCAACATCAGACTGAGTAGTTTAGAACTTTTACAAGTTTTAGAACAAGAGATGTCTACATGAAAGTGATGGTTTTGAGAATATTACCCTGGTAATGCAATACAGGATGTATGAAGATGAAAGGAGACTGAAAGGAGAAGAGCAGTTAGTGTACTGTTCTATCACAGAGTGGATTAGGGTGGTATAGGGACTGGAAAGAAGGCTAACATGTGACAGACCGAGGAAGACTCAGCAGGACTTGTAATAAGAGAAAAGATGACTCAGTTTGAGTCAGCATGCATGGGATTTAGGAGAGAGAAAGAGAATGAGCTGGCTCGTTAAAAAGGAGGAAAGGAGCTCAGTTTGTACTTGCTGTATATGAGAACATTTCACTGCAATGTAACTGAGGCATCATGTGCCATGAGATGTCTACTTAGAATAAGAACTGATTTTGTAGTTAGATAACAAATGATTAAGATGTTTTGATATATAGTAGGTTCTCTGTAACTGTTGGGTTGGCCAAGAAGTTCATAATGGTTTTATTCATAAATTAACAGACACACTTTTCATTTTCACCAATAACTTTATCGATTTGGATATTTTATTCCAGCTATCTCCTCCATGGTAGAATGTTGATTGTTCTCAGTGAATGTCTCTATTTGGTTGCTATCAACTCCCTTTGGTCTACCCAATTGTGGAGCATTGTTCTTTTAGAAATCTCCAACACAAAACTTTGCGAGCCGCTTTTCACAGGTTTGATGAGTCGTAGCACCTTCTCCATACACTGCACAAATCTTTTTTTGTGCGTTTTTTACCTTCCTTGAATAATAAAGCATAATATGCCAAAAATGTTATGTATTTTCTTCCATCTTCAATATTACAATGGCTATACAAAAATTCACCAATTTTTATAAGTAAAAAAAAAATAGGCTGATGTGACAGCTGTTACAGTATGACCTAACAAAATCTTATGGAAAAAACAAAGGAACTTTTTGGCCAACCCAATATTTGTTTACGTGCATCTGGAATGGTACATTTAAAGCAACAAAATAGATTCTTGGAGCTACATGTTTTATACACAGAACATCAGTCGTTCAAAGACTGAATTTTCTATGTTCATTCGAGAAGGTGAAAAGAAAGTGGAGGGGAGAGTTTAGAGGGTAAAGAGAAATTTATGTCACAGAGCCAGAGAATCACAGTGTGAGAGTAGTCACCTTAGATGCTGGGACAAAGATATGCTGGCTGTCGTCTTAAGAGGGGAAAGGGGTTGGTAGATTTTGGGAACTGCCATGCCTGGTTTCAGAAACTGCAACCCCCCATGGCTAAGGCTGAGTAAAAGACCTTGGGACCTGAAGCCATTAAGGAGACAAAGCTTATCTCCATGGCAGGGGTGCTACCTCTGCCCCCTTTTACTTCACCCTGCTTGGCTCCTAGCAGATGACCGGTTCGCCAGTGATGGGTAAGGTTCCTGAAAGGAGGGACGACCTAAGACAGGCATGGTTGCGAAAGGGCCCTCAGGAAAGGATTTGGGAGATTATAGAAAAAGGGGGTGATAGAACCTTACCCCTCAGCATTGACACAGCCTGAGTCCTCATTCTGTCTGTAAGAAGTCTCCTAATCTGTTGGCTGCCTTACTTCCCCTGCCTGACTTAAGCCCGAAACAGTGTTGGAGGAGGGCGTGGCCCTGTGCTGGCAAGGACAGGTTCCCTGGGGCAATTAGGCTTAAGAAAGAACACGTAAAATTCTGTGAAACCTGCTTTGCTGAGAATGTCCTCAATTTAAATGATAAGGGTCCAAGCATGAAATGAGTTTGTGTCCTAAAGTTTTATGGCCCTTTAGCTAACTGACCATGACTCAGAATAAGCCCTCATAGTTCTTTGAATGTTATCTATTGCTTGATCATTACTGCCTGGCAATGATAAGTGAGGACCTTCCTTTAGGTAATGCACTCAGGAAAGCATTAAAAGCCTGTCCAGGCAGGGGTCTCTCACTCAGAGAGTGGCCATGCAATCCCTTTTCTCCACAGGACTTCTGCAGGCCACGTGAATTTGTTTGTCGCAGCCATAACACACAGACCCCTCCGGTCGGAGTCCGCATCAGGTGGAGGATTTGTAGATTGTAGAATGAAAAGAGGGAATAATAGGTGGTTAGAAAATAGAGATAGTGGTATAGATAGTTTATAACATTTGTCAGTAGAATGAGAAAAGTAGGCTGTAGGAAAAGGAGAAGTTAGTGAGAAGTTAGGTTTCCTTCAGGATTTGCGGGAGAGCCCTGTACTTTGAAAAGAGAGATAAGGGCTGGTATCAGGAATTACTGAAGATGTAGAAGATAGAGGTCTTTAGGACTTGGGAAAATGAGAGGTTGAATTGAATGGCAGGGGCAGCCTTAGAGGCTTCTTCCCCGGGGACTAGAGAGCAAGAGCATTTTGTGAGCAAGTGAGCAGACATCAGGAGGGGTGGATGAGGAGAGGAGGCTGCTCTCTCTACCTTGGTGTGATGTATTTGATTATAAGGTATTAACAGAAACATAGACAAAAGAAGTAAAAAGTGCTTTAAATCTTCAACAACAAAAAAATCAAGTGATTTTACTGTGCTGAACTTACTTTGGTAGTGAAGTATAAAAATCCCTTATGTTGTTGAAACCTGATTGAAAAGTAATCTACTTCAAGCTCTTTTTATTGGTGTAATCAATTGGAAGACTGAATTAGAACCATATTTTATTTATATCTCTTTTAATTTTACTGCAGGTTATATAATAAGTGTTGTGCTACTTACCTTGCCCAGGCAGTACCTGGTTCAGCTTTACCTATATTTTTTGACTGCCCTGCTCCTCTATGCTGGCCATCAAATCTCCAGGTAAGACTGTGTCCCCATTTTTGAAATGTATGACTGAGTTTCAAATTCATCTGTACCAATAGTCTACTTTTCCTGAATACTGTTAAGAAGTTCAACCACATATGTAGCTGATGATTGATATCAATTATTTGATGAGGTTAATTGTATAGCTCAGAACTTCTGCCTCTTTAGTGGTGGTGTCTGTTTGCTTAGATCTGGTAGTCCTAAATTGTAAGACTGCTCTCCCAAAGAATATGAGCATCTTACTTCGTACCAGAATGTTAAAATACAAGTGAATCAAATCCACACAGTAAATGTAATAGGGTAGAATAAATTTTGATGGTATAATTTCTTCTGTTTTGATTGAAGTGTATGATCGTAGTAAAATACACTCCCAAGTCAAAGAAGAATGATGGTTATTTTGCATATATAACAAGATATAATTGTCTGTAGGTCTGAAACACAGATTCTGGTGTAGGCTTGAAATCTAATCTTAGAAATAACATTTTTAATATGTTTTATTGATTACGCTGTTAGAGTTGTCCCATTTTCCCTCCTTTATTCCCCTCTGCCCTGCACACCCCCTCCCACCCGCATTCCCCCGCTTTAGTTCATGTCAGTGGGTCATACGTATAAGTTCTTTGGCTTTTACATTTCCCATACTATCCTTAACCTCCTCCTGTCTGTCTTCTACCTACTATTTATGCTACTTATTCTCTGTACCTTTTCCCCCCCTTCCCCTCCCCCACTGATAACCCTCCATGTGATCTCCATTTCTGTGATTCTGTTTCTGTTGTAGTTGTTTCCTTAGTTTATTTTTGTTTTTGTTTTAGGTTCGGTTGTTAATAACTGAGTTTGTTGTCATTTTATCATTCATATAGAAATAGCATTTTTATATGACTAGAATTAAGTGGTTGACTTTTTTAAAGCCCTTTTTATCCCCTGATCATAAAATGTAGAGAATACAGTTCACTGTAGGCAATTTTTAGGAAATACAGAAAATTTAAAGGTAGTAATAATCACCTGAAATTATATCACCCAGGGATCCACCTATTAAAATTCTGGTGTATTTCCTTCCAGTTTTTTAATACCTTTCAGTTTTTACCACTTTAGTCGATACGAAAAAGTGAAAATAATTAATAATCATTGACTCTGGGCCCTTCCTGTTGAAGCAGGAAAGTTCCTGCTTCATCCTCCTTAGTGTTTCATCTGGTTATTTCTCAAAGGCCCCAAGTGTTTCCCAGAAAGTCGGTCTTCTCACATTCCTCTCTCCTGTCTTGTTGACTTTTTCTGCTCAGAATGGACCTGGGGAGTGGTGACTTACTCTTGTCTTGCCCAGGTTATGTCCTCACACGTCCGAGTTGCAAAATCTGGAGCTGCCAAAGTAGTGTTGCATTTCTTGTAATCCTCACGGTGTGTTTCAAATCGTGCTCTGTTTTACTCTCAAGTGTGAACAATGACTTCTCTAATCTGGCATCACACAAGTATGTCCCTGTATGCTTAGGTTCCTTCATGAGAACAACTTGGGCCTTCTCTTGTAGCGTTCTCCATAGCTCCAAGGGCCAGCACTGACACGGACACACCTCCGAATCTCAGCTCAAGCTCAAAGGAGAGATGCCTCCCTGTCTTTTTATTCATTTTTTTAAAACAGAAATTGTGTCTGTAGAGTATAATGGAGTAAGTCACTCTTCAGGGTGGAAATGAGTGCCTGGGGACCTCAGGGTGCCACATTTTTTGAATGAATGGATGGGTGACAGGATAGGTTCCTATTTCGTGGTCCTTATTTACTAACCCATAACTGTAGTGTCACTTACCAGACAGATAATTCTCAGTTTTCCTCAGTTGTAAAATGGTGATGATGTCTTGAGGGCTATTGTAAAGTTTTAATAAGTAAAGCACGTAAAGCTCTTAGCTCAATTTCTAATGTATAATAAGTGCTCAGCAAATTTTAACTGACATTCTTATGTCTTGTTTTTATTACACAGTAATGTTTTCTGAGCATTTTCCTATGTCTTTAGTCTTTTAAAAATGATTTTTTAAATGGCGGAATATTCCATAGTTAATAGGATTTTGAAAATCAGAGAAATCTCAAAAGTTGAAGGTAGATAGCTAAATATTAAAATTATTGCTTTGCTAGTTACTATAATTCTGGGTGAAAAAACAATGAACCTGCCCTTTCCCTTGTGGTTTTTCAGTTTCCGTGTGGTTTGTGGTATAGTGATGGTTGATATCATGTAGCTTTATTTTTATCTGCAGTGTTACCATCCAGGCTTTTTTTAGGGAGGTCAAAATTCTGTCATGTAACGATAAAGGGTCAGTGGTAAAGAAAAGCCTTATTCTGATCATTGTTGTGGCAATTTCAACTTTTTAGTTTTGGTTTACATAGTAACATTTTTCTGATGTTTAAAGTTTGTTTTCATTATTAGAAAATTCAGACTTATTTTAAACAATAAAGATTTTTTTTGAGTTGCGGTCTTTTTTTTTTAAGATTTTATTTATTTATTTTTAGAGAGGGAAGGGAGGGAGATAGAGAGAGAGAGAGAAACATCAATGTGTGGTTGCTGAGGGTCATGGCCTGCAACCCAGGCATGTACCCTGATTGGGAATTGAACCTGTGACACTTTGGTTTGCAGCCCACGCTCAATCCACTGAGCTACGCCAGCCAGGGCAACAGTAAATATTTTAATAAAATTTTACAGTGCAGAATATTTTCTGTTCTTTGGTTCATTTTGATCCTTAATATCTTATGAGATACACATATAAAATAACTGAAGTGGCCAAACAGCTAGAAGGGGGACAATCCCAGACTAACTTGAGCTTGGGTTTTCTGATTCTTAGTTCTATTCTGTTAGGGAGGCAGGATGATTAGTGGACAGGAAATTAGTTTTAGAATCAGACTGGGTGTGAAATAGTTTGCCTACTTAATAAATAATGTTAACTTGACAGTTGCTTCTTTGATACTAAACTTAAGACTGCCCATCTTATTGGAGTTAGTTTTGATTCTAACACATTTCAAGGTATGGCATATTTTAGTATTTTTCCTCCCAGCATAATTTACACTACGTGGTGCTGTCTCATAAAAGGTTAGCAAAGATAGTGTCTTGAATTATTCATAGCATATCACATTTAATAAATATTGAGGCTTGACTGTGTCACATATATAAAACATTAAGGCTGCAGTTTTTAGTTTTGAAAACAATGGTTCAGGTTTCATATGGCAATTTTATAACTAAGTATCTTTTAAAAAATAACCAGCTTTATTGAGATATAATTCACATACCTATGTATACAGTTCCGTGGATTTTAGTACATTCACAGAATTGCAAACCATCACCACAGTTGATTTTAGAACTTTTTTTTTAATCCTCACTTGAGGATATGTTCGTTGATTTTAGGGAGAGAGGAAGGGGAGGAGGGGAAGAAAGAGAGAGAGAGAGAAACAATGTGAGGGAAAAACATTGATCAGTTGCCTCTCATATATGCCCTGACTAAGGATCAAACCCACAATCTAGGTATGTGCCCTGACCAGAGATCAAACCTGCAGTCTTCTGGTGTATAGGATACCATTCCAACTAACTGAGCCATCTGGCCAGGGTGATTTTAGAAAGTTTTCATCATTCCATAATCATCATTCCATAAAGAAACCCTGCACCTGATAGTCACTTCCCATAACCTCCAGCTCTAGTCAACTGTGAGGTCTGTTTTCTATTCCTATGGATTGGCCTATTCTGGACATTTCATATACATCAAATTGTATAGTATGTGGGTTCTTTGTGCCTGGCTTTTTTCAATTACCGTGTTTTCAAGGTTCATCCATGGTATAGCATGTATCATTTTATTTTTCTGTCCAAATCATTCTGTTTTACACACACACACACACACACACACACACACACACCGTATTTTGTGTATCTAAGTTTTCATTGATGGATATTTGACTATTATGAACAATGCTGTAAATATTCGTGGTTCTTGTGTGGACATGTTTATTCTTCGGCATATATCTTGGAATGGAATTTCTAGACCATACAATATTTATATATACCCTTTTGAGGAACTGAAGACTCTTTCTGGAGTGACTGTGCTAGTTTATGTTTCTATCAGCAGCATATGAGGGTTCCAATTTTTCCATACCCCTGCTAACACTTGTTCATATCTGTCTTCTTTTTAGTGTAGCCATCATAGCAAGTATAAAGTGGTATTTCATTGTGGTTTTGATTTGCATTTTCTTGATGGCTAATGAGTTGAGCATCTTTTTGTGTGAATCTTCTTTGGAGAAATACTTATTCAGATCCTTTTGTCTATTATTTAATTGGGTTGTCTTTTTAAAAATTGAGTTGTAGTAATTTTTTACATATTTTAGAACAAGCCTCTTATTTGCTATATGATTTATAAACATTTTCCACCATTAGTCTAGTTGTATCAAGGCAGAGTGTCCTACAGTCTTGAGAAGAAGAGTTACACTACTTGGATACTCTAAATAATTAATTTGATACTTCAAAAACTGACTTTAGAAAAAGACATCTGCAAATACTAATTTCTTATATTGAAAATTTCGTAAACTTTTGAAAACTTGGATCTGTTTGCCCTAAATACATGTTCTCACATAATGAAGCTGATTATCCTTAAGTGAATTTAAAAAAGAAAAAAAAACCTGTTTAGAACATGTTTATAAAATTGATATAACTTGCAGTTCAGAAGAATTAAACTTTAGATAATACATGGGCTCAGGTGCTGTAGTGTAAACATTTAATATTAATATTCTAATTGAACTCATTAGAATTATACTTTTAATTTTGAGTGATATATGGAGTGTGTTTTCCGGTACCAGTCCTACTTTAAAATTGAGACTGTCCAGAACTAAGGGGAAAAAAGAAAACTTCAACTGACCTGACCATTCTTAAACTCTAGTATTCTTAAATTTCTTGCTTTATTGTTAGATTTTGTAACCAACTTTCAATTTTATATGTGTGTGGCTTGAATTAAGAGCTTAGGGATTTCAAAAGATGAAAGTACACTTTTTTCCCCATTGAGTATATAAGTATGGTTTCAAATGTAAAACTTCCGTCAGAGTTATGTGTAAAATACAGGTAGTTAACACTACATTTTATGAAAGCTTATATAATTCTAACCTGTAGATGAGGATTTCTTTGTTTGGGGACACTTAGCATTTTGGGCCGGGTCATTCTTTGCTGTGGGGCAGTCCTGTGCATCATGGGATGTCAGCAGCACCCTGCCTCTCCTCCCTCAGTTGCGGAGCACCCCTTCCCCAGCAGCTGTGAAACTAAAAGTGTCCCTGCTTCTGTTGTCTTCTGGGAAACAACATTTTCCTCTGTTGAGAACCATCGCTATTAGGTTACAGAATTGTTAACGTGATTTTTTTCACTCTATACTTAACTTTAATTTTGGCAGAAATAAAATTGACCCATTTCAGTGTTGATGTTTTCTTCTTTTGAACAGGCACTAAATATTGGGCTGGCCAAAAAGTTGGTCTGATTTTTTTCTGTAAGATGGCTCTAGTAGCTCTTAGTTGTCTTTAAGTTCACTCAAAACAATTTTGTTAGATTGTATTGTGACAGCTGTTACATCAACATGCATTTTTTAAAAACTTACCAAAATTGAAATTTTGTGTAGTTATTTTAATATTGAAGGTAAAAGAAAATTGACATTTTCAGCATGTTACGTTTGTTATTTAAGAAAGGTAAAAATGCAACTGAAATGCAAAAAAATTTCTGTAGTATATGGAGAAGGTGCTGTGACTGATAGAACATGTCAAAAATAGTTTCCAAAGTTTCATGCTGGAGATTTCTTGGTGGACGATGCTCCATGGTCGGGTAGACCAGTTGAAGTTGTGATAAGACCAGTGATAATTGAGACATTAATTGAGAACAATCAATGTTATACCATGCAGGAGATAGCCAACATACTCAAAATATCCAAATCAGTAAAGTTATTGGTGAAAATGAAAAGTGTATCTTTTACTGTACGGAAAAAGCACATGAACTTTTTGGCCAATCCAATACATAGTAGGGGTTAGGAAGACACTAAAGAGAAAAGCAGGGTGGTGGGGTGGTAGGGACGACTTAACTAATTAAAAACCATAGGTAAATGAACTGTTCCCTTGCTAGCACAGTGCTTAGGGTGTAGTAGGTCCTCAAATTCAGGCATTTGAACACCTCGGTCTCTGGGATCTCTTAAAATGAGTAATGCCTTTTGTTTGCACATATTGTAAAAGATAACTTGGAGGGCTCACCGCTTTATTCTGTGTACTGGTAGGTTAGGTTTCTTTGGATTTATCATTGTGTGGAAGTTCTAAGTAGCCAGAGTGTACAAATTGTTCCTTGGTTATTTAGTAATTCAGGTTGCTTAAGAGACTAAGCTGAATTTGTAAGCTCCCAGGTATTGTTCTTTATTTTTTACAACTTACGCTGCTCTCTAGGGCAAGGATTTTCCAATTTCAAGCTGTTCTTAGACCCTTTTCATACATCTTACAGTCTTTATGCTCCCAACCAGTTTCAGTCAAAGGAGAATAGGCTATTACTGGGACTAGGGAAGTAGATTTTTGTTTATTATTTAGTCAAGTATTTGGTTTATTAATTAGTGCTCAGGGTTGACTGTCAGCATTGCACAGATTGCTGACAAAGTGGAAAAGAGGTTTAAGCAGGGAAAGATTTTGTTCATTTACAAGTAGAAGGCAGGAAATCTTGCTTCTGACCAACTTAATGTATTTTACCTTTTAAGTCTTCTAAGTAAAAAAAATTGCTGTCTTGCTTTTGAATATCTTATCTAATTCAGTCTTAAAGTAGTTATAAAATTCTGTTAAAAATTAGAATTTCGTGGGTCTAGCTTCAGGCTAATTTTTGACCTAAATGACTCATGGGATTTTGGATGAGTCCTCCTCCAGATCCTTCTTATTCAGGCTCGCTGTCTTGTTCTTTTTTGTTGTGAATAGCCCACTCTGTTGAGACTCAGTAGCAAGAGTTTTTGTTGCCAGCAGGAGATGCTGTGAAGTTGCACATGTCTTAGATGCAGAGATCTTTGTTAATGTCCATTTTTATTTCAGTGCTTTAGTGTAGTCTGAGATGCAGCTCTCAGGTTCTTTCAGAAGGGACAGCTCTGTGGTAGCTGATTAGTAAGACTAGTAGTTTAGCCCTCACCAAAGCCACTGCCCTGGCTCTGGGATGCTGGGCTCAGCTACCCGAGAGAGAGCACAGGTTTTCTGGGCCTGGCTGACATGATTGAGGTGGGGCTTACCAGTGAGTCAGTCACACAGGAGACGAGGAGGGACTGCCTTGAGGTACTGGAGTTGAGTAAAGGGGAGAGGGTCTCAGGTGCCTGGGGAAGATGTTAATTTCTTTGGTAGAAGGATTGGTCAGTCCAGTGTCTCAGGTTTTTGAACAAATTTAAGGGGCAGTAATGGGAGGGGCTACAACACCGAGGGAGAGGAACTTCTGGGCCCTAGAGGAGGGCAGAATGAGAGAGCTGGTGGGGGGAAACTGCTTCACTTGGGGTGTTGTCAGTATGGCCTATAGACTGATTATTCTTCTGGAGTGCGACCTTCCTTAGTGTCCTATAATCTCAACAAGTCATTAAAGTCATGAATATATGGAGAGTGCGAAAGAACTAAAAACATAAAAAGGATTAGAAAGTTAAGAGGCTTTAAAAAGCCAAAGGAATATAGGGAAGGATAAAAGAAAAAGAAATAGTTAAATTAAAACCTTTTATAATAATGTTATAACGAGAGGTGAAAAAAGTAAAATAAGTGGTTGTAAAATAAATGAAAACTCACAAAGAACTAGCTAAATGAAAAATGTAGAAGTGAAGATGATAAAAGATACAATTTTTAAATACAGCTGCAAATTTTAAAATCTTCAAAAACTTTAAAACACCTTACTATATTCCATCTTTTAAAAAAATCATTCATGCCTTCATTCATCCATTAATTTATTTATAGACAGAGGGGAAGAGAGGGAAAGAAACATCGATGTGTGGTTGCCTCTCACGCACCCCCTACTGGGAACCTGTCCCACAACCCAGGCATGTGCCCTGACTGGGCGGACCGGTGACCCTCTGGTTCACAGGCAGGCACTCAGTCTACTGAGCCATACCAGTCAGGGTTATTCTATATTTTTTTTATAGCACTTACCACAATTATAATTAAATAATTGTTAGGGCGAGTATTTATTGTATGTTTCCCTTCCTGGTTTGTAAGCTTCATGCTTATAGGAACTTTATCTTCTCTATTACAGTATTCCCAGAGCCTTGCAGTTTGCTAACAACATATTATGTTCAGTAAATCCTTTTTGAGTTAAAAAAAAACAGGTAGAGAACACTAATTTTCTTTAGAAGTTTTGTTTTGTAAAATTAGGAGATGACAACAGCAAATGAGGGAAAGGAAACATGACAGGGAACCCAGCTCTGCAGTCTCCTCCTTCCACTCGAACCTCATTATGAAAGAGCTCCAGGGACTGGGGCCCTTTGGGGGCATCTGTGGCTTTTCTCCTTGGGGATAAGTACTCTTGTAGGCCCTTCTCTCCCCACCCTCGTTTTTAAAAATTATGGTGAAAGTCGCATGACATAAACTTAGCCTCTTAGCCCTGGCCGAGGGGCTCAGTTGGTTAGAGCATCATCCCAACATGCCAAGGTTGAGGGTTTGATCCCCAGTTAGCTCACGTATAGTAATCAACCACTGAATGCACAAATAAGTGGAACAACAAATTGATGTTTTTATTTTCTTTCTCTTGCTCTCTCTCAAAAAAAAAACTTCTTAAAATGAACAATTTAGTGGCATACAGTACATTCATAATGTTTTGCAGCTGTCACCATTACCTAATTCCAAAATATTTTTATCATCCCTAAAATGAAACCTTGTACCTTTAAGTGGTCATGTCCATTTCCCCTACCCCCAGCCTCTGGCAAGCACTAATCTGTTTTCTGCCTTTTTGGATTTTCCCTGGCCTCTTTTTAAACTGGATCTGTTGGAGAGGGATATGCTATGCCCAAAAAGAAATGATTTGGCTTTATAGGCCTGTATAGTATTGGGACTCAAGAGTTAGTCTCTTTTAAATGTAAATGTATTTTTTTTAATAGCATCTTCAAAGACTTCATAAATGTAAGTGCTGTTTATATGTACATTTTGTTTTAAATTCACAGTCCTCTTAATTTTTTAGCATGTTATTCTAAAACTATAAAATGTAATAATTACATTGATGGTTCCCTATAGTAATCTAGTAATCAGATATTTATATGTAATATACATATGTAGCATTTGTGTTTCCTTAAAACAGAGTTTCCACCATGACTTCCTGGGCTGGATAATTCTTTGTTATGGGGACTTTGCTGTCCTGTGCACTATAGAATGTTTTGTCAGCATCTTGGCTGAAGTGCCAGTAGCACCTCCAACCCCCTTCCAAGCTGTGACAATTAGAAATGTCTCCAGACATTGCAGAATGTTCCTTCAGGGGCAAAATCACCCTTGGCTGACAACCACTGCATTAAAAAAATTTCTCTTGAGAATTTGGCTTTCTCTTTCAGTTCAAAGAGACTGTTAATACAGTATTTGTTAGCAGTAGTTATCGTAGAGTGATAGAGAAAAATTGCTAAATCACCCATGAAGTTTAGTTATGATTTTTGTAATTGTTCTCCAGACTGATTCTATTCTTAACATCTTTCTGAGTTTTTAAATTTGATTTTTTTGGCAGTACTCTCCTTGCTGATTATGTAAGGGTCGTTTCTTGTTTGACTATGGTATGCTAAAGGAATTCAACTTGATTGCCTAATAGGAAGTAATTTCATGGAAAAAGTAAATACAGCCATATGAGTTTGTTCAGAAATACTTGCAACATTCAGACTGTTTTGAAATACAGTGAATAAAGCATTCATCAACTCAAGGAAAGAGGGAGAATTTTTTAAAACAAATTTTCCCACTTTAATGTCAAAAGGACTTAAACAGTTGTCTTCTAGTGTTACCATTTAACTTACTGATAATAAATTAAATTCTCCCTTTCCTTGCTTTCCTCGTATGCCATTAAAGTTTTTTCTCAGAGTATAAAGGCTTCTTGGCTACTACTTAAATCTTCTTGTTTCTCAGTAATCACAGGTTAAATGAATTAAATTCAAAGAGGAATATTTGACTTGATTTAAGATTGGTTTCAGAATAAATTTATAGCCTACTTAAATTCCCTGTAGAGTTGGAAGTGACATTTTTAAAGGGTTTTCCCTGTATGAGCCAGTTTTCTATCTAGTTTAAGATTTTACCTGTAATTAATTAGTATGACTGGGGACAAAACTTTGGGGAAAATTAGGGTGGATGGAGTAATAGAGCCAAAAGAGGAAATATTTAATGTAATATTACTGGATATTATTAAGTAGTAGGGTAGAGAGATGACACCTCAGCAGGCTTTTTACTGTATATAAAGTATTTATATAGTAAGGTCATAGGAAGAAAGAAAATTTCACACAGTGGAGGTTTGGCTGTCTTCCCTGCATAGTAAAATTTAGTTTCTATGAGTTCTGTTTCCAAGCTTGGAAGGAGATGAAGGCCATCTCTATACCTATAGTTTTTCTTAGTATAGATGTGGAGACAGATGCAAGAATTCTATGCTTTAGCTGCTTCTCTCCCCCTTCAGTGCTTGGAATGTATCTAATACATTTTCATTATTTTACTTATTTAGGGACTACGTTAGAAGTGAACTGGAGTCCGCCTATGAAGGACCAATGTATTTAGAACCTCTCTCCATGAATCGATTTACCACAGCCTTAATAGGTAAGTACTGTAAGTGTAGGTAGGCACCAACCAATCTTACTATATTACAAAATTGGTGCATAATTACTGCAAAAAAATTGGGAAGCTCAGTGACTCTCAGAATCGTAGCCATGGTTAAATGTTCCATTTTCTTAGTTTTTTTTCCTCAGGCATCAGTGTTTATGTGTTCATAATCATACATTGTCTGAGGTTGCTTGTGCTTTTTAATGGCATTTTAAGTATTTAGGAAGATTAACTTTTTAATAAAGTTAACTATAACTGTAAGATTAAAATAAAAATATGCAGTGTCTTAATGTTATTTTATAACTGTCAAAAGCTTCACCTTGTGCTCAAAAATAAATTGCCAGAAACATCAAGAACTTGAGACATGATGGAAATATTCAGGTAGCAGAATGTAAAAATAGAAGTGTTGGCTAGGACCCCAAAACAACATAGATACAGTGTAAAGTGAGGTACCAGACCCTCCTCTGCCAGAGGTACAGAAAAGGAAGTGAGAGAAAACTTGTTTTGTGACTCTTAACCTCACCCATGCAGAAGGTGTTAAAAGGTCCAGTGTTGGAGATTGAGGGATGATTTTGTTAGGTAGACTGTTTTCTCTGAAATACCTCCCCAGCCCATCACATCTAGAGAATTCAGTGGTGGACCATTTAGAGAGTCACGTCTTCTGTGGCTGGGGGGAGGGTGGTGGATACCCTCTACTGGTGTCTGAGCAGGCCTGCAAAATCTAAAGCTGGACCTTCAGAAACTAGCTGCATGTGGCTATTGAGTACTTGAGATGTGGCTAGTCCACATTTAGATACACTATAATTGTAAAACACACATCCATTTTCTAAGACTTTGTACAAAAAGAATGCAGAATGTCCTGTTAATTTTTTATATAAATTTGAATGTCTACATATTTGTGGTATGTTACGTTAAATAAGGTATATTGTTAGTTAATTTCGCTTTCTTAACTTTTAACAATGAGGCTACTAGAAAATAAAAATTACATATACCCCTCATGTTATAATTCTAATCTGATATAAAGGCCTACAGTGGTGTGGCTGGCTGTTGAGTTTTCTCACTGTGGAGTGAGAATGACTCCCGGGTTTTTGTGCATCTTCTAATCTGTTTAGGCAAAGGATGTTAGTTTCTAGTGGACTGGATGAAGTTCCCAAGATTCTACGGAATTTTCTTAGGCCCTTCCATGAGGCCCCTTTAGAAGGATGCTAAGACCCCTACAAGGATTGAGCTTCCAGATTCCCAGGGGCCAGAGGGTATATAATAAGCACGAAGGGGTATTGCAGATAAGATCCACAGTGATGGGAACAATTTCAGAAGAATCCATTAAAAATTGCCCAAGATCAGTTTTAAATTCCTCTAGTTCCAGGGAGCACCAGCACCATATTGTTTTCAGAGACAATTTCTACTTCCCTCCCTCTCGTCCTCCTCTTTTCCATCCTGTTTCCATCCTTGGTAAGTGGGAAGAGAGAAATGGTGCTGGCAAAGAAAAAGGGTGGAGCCTGCCACCTGTTCCACCCCTTTCATGCTGGTTTTCTGTCTACAATCTGAGGGGGCCTGAGCCAGAGTAGGGGAAACTCCTCAACTTGAAATCAGTTTCAAAGTTTTGGTTATTATTAGATTGAGACTGTGTAATTTAAGCCGGATTAGAAAAGTTATGGCATTTACTAATCTTCAGAATGGATTTTAAAAGATAGGAGGCAATGATAGTGTTGCTTTATGAGTGTATCCTGTGAGTTGGTGTACTCAGTAATGATAACATTCAAGCGTGAGAATATTTGCTAGGTTAGAAAGTTTGTAAAGTATTCAAAGCTTGTAAAGGATACAACATAGTATAAATCTGAAACACTTTCTTAAATTGTTCCTTTAGTGGCTATAATAATCTGGATACTCACCTAAGATTCAATTAATTAGACATAAAACAAAATCCATAAACTGTTGATAAGTAGCATGTTTTCTTCCAGTTTTGATTTTAAAGTAATTTTCTACCTCTTGTATTTCACTAGTGGCCTTATAATGAAAAACTAATTTGAATATGCCATCATTTCTTAGGGTTGCGGATTTCTTGGAGATATTTCTAATTTCTGAAATCCAGAGAGTACATGGAGATTTTGATTTATTCAGAATTGCCTGTTGGTATAGGCACATCACAATAAACAACTTCCTGTTCTTTCGGAGTTACAGGAGAGAGTTCCACTAACAATATGACTCCTTCCTTCTCCCACCTAAACAAGAGTCGTTTTCTCTCTTAGCCTCGTAGCATATGAGTCATACCCAGACTGAGCACAGTATGCTGGCATAAGCTTATGGGAATGTTCAGAGCTTAGAGGAGGTTTACATCATGCTGAACAAGGAAATTTAAATGTCATAGTTCTGAGCACAGTAAAAGTAAGCTTTGCCAGAAAGAAAATTCCTAATCTTTCTTAGTATTAAGTCAGGAAATACTCAATTTTATGATGAAAATCAGCTCTTTCCTGTACCACCCGTCTCTGCTGTCATGTGTCATTCCTGCTGTTTTCACTTTGTCCCTTTCTGGAAATTCTGTCATTGGATAAGGTTTCTCCTGCATTGAGCCCCTAACTTTCTTACAGTTCTATTTTCCTTTTCTTTCTCTTCACCCCCCCCCCCGCCTTTTTGTTTTAGTTTCCGAAATTTCCCATCTTATCTTCCAACACTTTTATCGTATTTTCTTGTTACATATATTTAATATCTAGGACCTTGTTTTTATTACATACTTCTTTCTAGTATGGCAATCTTTTTTATTTCTTTAATATAGCTCTTTTAAGCTTCCTTTTGTTCCTTGCAGTCTCCATTTCCTCTCAGACCTTTTTCTCTGTTTTGGTCTTTTCCTTTCATGGGACAGTAATGTTCTGAAACCTGGATTGGAATCACCTGATTTTTTTTTCCCCCCTAAGAATTATGAATATACTGACTTCCAGGCTCTATCTGAGGCTGATAAGCCATACATTTTACTTAAATACCTGGGAGGCCTTGACCGATCATTTGTATTAAAGTGAGTTATTAAGTTGGTGATTAGAATCTGGGGCTCCTCAACTGGCGTGAACACAGTCGGTGTTCCGGTGGGACTGGCTGCTTTAAGTGTGTTTGTAGGTCATTCCACTTAGACTTGGTCATTTCCCGTACAGGGGAGCCTTCCTGGCCTCTCTGTGGGAAGCCCGTGTCCGTGACTGGAACTGGGTGGCAACAGTTGTGGTAGCAGTGTTTGGGGATCTGGAGAGATCTCATCTTTGGGGTGCAGGCTTTTATTTTAACCCCTCTCTTCCTTTGGGCACCTCACTTGGCCCTGGGCTGTTCATGGTGTCTAGAAGTCTGTTCCAGCCTCTCCAGCCTTCTTCCACGGTGGGGGACGGGTAGGCCTGGCCAAAACCAGCAGTTGCCTCATACGTCTTTGTTTCTTCTCCTGTAAAATGTTAGCATATCTCACTTGGTGGCCTGTCCTGGATTTTCTGTTGTCATGGGTTTTCCTCTTTTTTATGTCTTCATGAATGTTTTTGTTATATGAATATTATTTCTTTAAAGGCTAAAATTAAAATTGACTTTGTGGGAGAAAAATAACACGTGTTATAACAAGTAGGTTGTTAATTAATGTTTGGCTTTGTGTAAAAAATGGCTGCCATTTTTGTATTATTTAACCAATAATACATATGGATAGAGCACATACCAAAAAATCCCCAAATACTATTTTGTTTTTCATTGGCAAGAAGGAAGAGAATTTGACTAAGTGATATTTCTAGGGTGGGGGGAGGATGTCTGGGACTTTTAGATACCTTTTAAAAAACCCCTTTTAAAAAAATTTTATTTATTTTTATTTTTATAGAGAGGGGAAAGAAAGGAGAGAAGGAGAGAACTATAAATGTGTGGTTGTGTCTTGCACATCCCCTACTGGGGACCTGGCCTACAACCTGGACATGTGCCCTGACTGGGAATCGAACCAGCAACCCTTTGGTTTGCAGGCCCACGCTCAATCCATTGAGCTACACCAGCCAGGGCAAAAAAACACTTTTTAAGTTAAAAAAAAAAAAGATTTTATTTACTTTGAAAGAGAGGGAAAAGGAGGGAGAAAGAGAGGGAGAGAAACACCAATGCATGGTTGCCTTTCATGTGCCCCCATCTGGGGACCTGGCCTGAAACCCAGGCATGTGCCCTGACTGGGAATCGAACCAGCAACCCTTTGGTTTGAAGGCCCACCCTCAATCCACTGAGCCATACCAGCCAGGGGTGCTTTGTTCTTTTTTGATGTTTTATTGCTTGTGCTGTTACAGATGTCCCATGTTTTACCCCTTCGCCTCCCTCCACCCAACTTGCTCTCATTTCCATAGTCAATCCTTATACTGTTGTCCATGTCCATGCGTTCTTCATGTATGTTCTTTAATCCATTCACCTCCTTTCCATTAGTCTCCCAGTCCCCCCTCCCCTCTTGCAGCTGTCAGTCTATTCCATGATTCCATGCTTCTGATTCTATTTTGCTTATTTGTTTTGTTTGTTGGATTCCTCTTATAAGTGAGAGCTTATGATGTTTGTCTTTCACTGACTGGCTTATTTCACTTAGCATAATAGTCTCCAGTTCCATCCATGCTGTTAATTATAGTTGACATACAATATTATGTTAGTTTTGGGTGTACAGCATAGTGATTAGACATTTATATACCTTATGAAGTGATCACCCTGATAAGTCTATTACCTGTCTGATACCACACTAAGTGATTCTTAAATTAACATATTCAGAAATTTCCAAGATACTCTGAAAGGAGCAGTGAGAGAAGACTTGTCCAGTCAGTGAAATGGAACAGTATGGTACTGTCATCAGAGTAGATCATTGACCAAAAAATTGCAAGTTTCAACAAAGACACAAGTACACAAGATTTTGAAGTATACTAAAGTAGCAGTCCAAATTAATGCGAAGAGAAGTAGATGATTCTAATAGCTAGTTTTGAAGCAACTGACTAAATATCTGGGAAAACAAACTTAGATGTGTACTTCTTATTTTCTAAAATAAATTTGAAATGTATTAATGTTTAAATTAAAGGCTAATAAAAGAAAATATAGGTAATTAGTTGTATACTTGTACAGGGTGGGGCAAAAGTGGGTTTACATTGTGAGTGCATGAAACAGTTTATTCTTGTATTCCATATGACCAACTGTATACCTACTTTTGTTTTACCCTGAATACTCTTGAGTACGAGGAGCTTAACCGTAGCACCAAAAGTGGGAATCATTAAGGAAAAGATTGGTAGGTTTGAATATTGACAATAAAAACTTAGACTAATAGCTCTGGCTGGTGTAGCTCAATGGATTGAGCACGGGCTGTAAACCAGAGTGTCTCTGGTTTGATTCCCAGTCAGGGCACATGCCTGGGTTGTGGGCCAGGTTCCTAGTGGGGACCACATGAGAGGCAACCACTAGGTTTCTCTCCCTCTCTTTCTCCCTTCCTTACCCTGTCTCTAAAAGTAAATAAAATCTTAAAAAGAAAAAACCTAATACTAATAAGAACAAAAAGTTATTAAAATATCCTGACAAATGATACATTGAGAAAATAGAATCATATAGCAAAGGAAATTATCTTGGTCAAACAATAGAAAGCTACACATGCGAATAGAAGAATGGGCAAAGGATATGAATAAGCATTTCACCAAGAAATTGCATATTTTTTACATTCTTATTGGCAATGTCACTGCTACTGGTAATCAACAAAATAGAAATTTAAAAAACTTACAGAGGACTTTGGTCAAGATGGCGGCCTAGGTAGACATGGGTCACCTCCTCACACAACCACATCAGAATTGCAACTGAAGTGTAGAACAGCTGTCACTCAGAACTGTCAGAAATCAAGTTGAATGGAAGTCTGGCAACTATGAAATTAAAGAAACCACATCCATCCAGACTGGTAGGAGGGACAAAGATGTGTAACAGGCTGGTCCCACATTCACGTGTGGTAGATAAAAATTCAGGACGGAAATCTCTGGGAGCCCCAGGAATCACAGCCCCACACCATGCTTTTCCAAGCCCAGGAAGATAAGTCCCTATAACTTCTGGCAGCAGAAACCAGTGGGGATTGAGTTGGTAGAAGAAACATTTGGACTCCCAAGCAGTTCCCCTTAAAGAACCCACATGTGCACTTACTCAGATTCACTCTCTCTGAGCTCCAGCACCGGAGTAGCAGCTTGAAAGGGACCAGTGGCAATGGGGAGGAACTGAAGTGTCTGGCATCAAGGCGAGAGCTGGGGGACAGCTTTCTCTCAGATAGAAAGGTGAGCACAGACCATTATTTCTGAGCCCTCCTGTGACAGGCTGGCAGACTAGGGCCATATCTGATACTCCATCAATCTGGCTAACACTGTTTGCCCCACCATGTAGATCCCCTGAGACTCAATCCCACCCAATTTACCAACCCACCCAAACTGTTAAAGGTGACTTTTCCATATGAATGGCTGGTCCTGGCTCATGCTTCACAACTTCCTAAATCCCATCAAACAAGCATCAGCTGGCCCCAGCCCCCATACCTCTTGCTAAGTGGTCCTAGGCCTGGTGCTAGCAGCAGCCAGTGTAGACTCACAGTTTGGCTTTGCCTGGGAAGTTCCAAGCCCAACACAAGTAGCAGATATTTCAGACTGCTTTAGAACCTGAGCAGGGTGGCCCTGGACAGAATACAGGTGGGGGCTGACCTTGGCCTGCACCACCCAGGTAATCCCAGAGCCTGTACACCTAGTAGACAACTGCAAACCACACTGGAACACCACCACCCTGTCTGTGCATAGCTGATCCTCCATGGAGGGCAGAGGTTGGTGGTCAGTGGTCATAGCCAGTCCTGGCAGCTGACTGGCTTGGAAAGATCCCTCCCATTGACCTGCCAAGAGCAGTTAAGGCTCATCTACAATAGGACGGTGGATGGTGTACTCAACCCACACGGGGGGCGCATCTTGAGTACCCAGCTTGGGCGATGGGGATGCTGTGCCACAGGACCCTGCAGGACATCTACTATGTTAGGCCACACCACCAAGATAGGGAGCACAGCAGCTCTACTTAATACATAGAAACAAACACAAGGAGGATGCCAAAATGAGGAGACAAAGAAACATAACCCAAATGAAAGAACAGATCAGAACTACAGGAAAAGAAATACACAAAATGGAGATAAGCAATCTATTACATGCAGAGTTCAAAACATTGGTTATAAGGATGCCCAAGGAACTTAGTGAGGACCTCAACAACATAAAAATGATTCAGTCAGAAACAAAGGATTCACTAATTGAAATAAAGAACAATTTACAGGGAAACAACAGAGTGGATAAAGCAGAGAAATCAATGATTTGGAACATAAGGAAGTAAAAACAATCAGTCAGAACAATAAGAAAAAAAGAATCCAGGAAAATGAGGATAGTGTAAGTGGCCTGTGGGACAACTTTAAGTTTTCCAACATCCATCATAGGGGTTCCAGAAGAAGAAAAAGAGCAAGAAATTGGAAATCTGCTTGAAAAAATAATGAAAGAAAACTTCCCAAATTTGGTGAAGGAAATAGACATGCAATTCCAGGACGCACAGAGTCCCAAATAAGGTGGATGCAAAGAGGTCCACTCCAAGACACATCGTAATGAAAATGCCAAAGTTTAAAGATAAAGACAGAATCTTAAAAGTATCTGGAGAAAAGCAGTTAGTTACTTACAGGGGTGTCCCCATAAGACTGTCAGCTGATTTCTCAAAAGAAACTTTGCAGGCTAGAGGGGATTGACAAGAAATATTCAAAGTCATGAAAAGCAGGGACCTACAGCCAAGATTGGTCTACTCAGCAAAGCTATTATTTAGAATTGAAAAGCAGATAAGGAGCTTCCCAGACAAGAGGAAACTAAAGGAGTTCATCATGACTAAACCCTTATTATATGAAATGTTAAAGGGACTTAATCTAAGAAAAAGATCAAAACTATAAACAATAAAATGGCAAAAAAAATACAAATCCATCAACAGTTGAATCTAAAAAACATTAAGCAAACAAGAACAGAAACAGAATCATGGATATGGAGAATGTTTTGATGGTTGCCAGTTGGGAAGTGGGTGTGGGGGAGTGGGTGAAGAAGTGAGGGGATTGGGTACAACTGGTAGTTACAGAATAGCCATGGGGATATAAAGTACAGTATAGGAAATGGAGTAGCCAAAGAACTTAATGTGCACAACCCATGGACATGAACAATGGTGGAGGTGCTGGGTGGAGGGGGACAAGGGGGGGAAAATTGGAACAACTATAATAGCAAAATCGATAAAAAATAATTTTAAAAACTTAGAGAATATTTCTTGCCCTTCTCTTAAATTATTTTCACTCTTGGCAAGCCAGTGGAAAAATGGGCACCCTGTATACTGGGTGTTTTGTTTCTCCATGGCAACCTGATAGTAGGTGTCAAAAGCTTTAAAAATGCATTTTCTGACTCAGTAATACCATTTTTAGAAATCGAGTCTAAGAAAATATTAGGAAATGTGCTCCAAGTGTGTCATAAATGTGCAAGCTTATTCACAACAAAGCTTTTTATAATTATGAAATATTTAAAACATTGAAATGTTAATATATTATTTAGTGTAATGTACCATACAACTAAAAGAAACCTATGTATATATACATTTATTAGTATTGAGAGAAAGATACATAATAAGTATTTGTTTATTATGACAGAGCTGATTATAAAAGCTGATTATAAAATATCATGTACACATCTCTTTTTTTTTAAGCTTTTATTTATTTTCAGAGAGAGGGACGGGAGGTTCAAAGAGACAGAAATTTGGATGTGTGACAGAAGCATCCATTGGTTGCTTCTCACACGCCCCCAACCAGGGGCTGGGCCTGCAAACCAGGCGTGTGTCCCAACTGGGAATTGAACCAGCTACCTTCCAGTTTACAGGCCAGTGCTCAATCTTCTGATCCCCACCAACCAGGGCCATCTTTTTTTATATAAAAGATTTGTGTATAGTCATGCGCATAAAATCTGAAAAGGTAACAAATAATATGGATAACTAACTTTTGTTGAGCACTTACTAAGTTTCAAATATATTGTTAAGGCTTTGCACATAGTACTTCATGTAATGGACCCAAGATATTAGCAGTGCTACCTTTGGGTGATAGAATTATATGAAGTTGAGGGTTTTTTTTTTTCTTTTTACTTTTCTATAAGATTTTGCATAATCCTATTTGAGAATTTGTTGCTTAAACTTTTCACCTTTGACTTTAATTATTGAATCATTTGAGACGACTTGCATGGTCCTATAAAAGCAATTAAAGATCAAAAGCTTCATAATAAATCTTATCACAGCATGATCATAGACAAGTAACTGTATCTCTTGGATTTTATGTTTTCCCTTATGGACCAGAAGAGTTAGATATTCAGCACCTTTGAAAAAGGAGCTGTATGCAGAGTAGTAATAATTAAATTATAATACTAAATTAGACCTTTAAAAAACTTTCTTTGTATTATAAATGACAGCTGGAATGTGATGAAGAGCAGTGGATAGTTGTGCTGCTTTTTTCCCCCGAATCCTTGGGAATTGCTGCTCAAAATTCACAGGCCATGTGAAGATGTAATTATGGTCAGATGAAGTTAAAATTTGATCTAAGATCTTAATAAGAAAAGCTGTGTCATCATCCTAATCAACTGTGATTTGTTTTATTTAGCAGATACCTTATCTCAGAATAAAATGCCATTTCTTCCCCCTTTTAGGTCAGTTGGTGGTGTGTACTTTATGCTCCTGTGTCATGAAGACGAAGCAGATTTGGCTCTTTTCCGCTCACATGCTTCCTCTGCTAGCACGACTCTGCCTTGTTCCTCTGGAGACGATCGTTATCATCAACAAATTTGCTATGATTTTCACTGGATTGGAAGTTCTCTATTTTCTTGGGTCTAATCTTTTAGTACCTTACAACCTTGCCAAGTCTGCATACAGGGAATTGGTTCAGGTAAGACTGACAACCACACACAGGAGATAAAATTCTACATCAGTATTATGTATATTAAAGATTTAGTGTGCTTTTATTTCACAGTTCTGGTCATGGTAATACTGTGTTTGATTGTCTCAAGATAGCAAGTATTTTCAACCCAGATAGGAACATCTGAGATTCTCGGGAAGTTCTATTGAGAGGCAGTAAAGGGAAGTGATTTCTTTGTGTTTTCCCTCTGGTGCTGTTGTGTAGTAACTGTGTAACCTGGGGATCGCCACTTACCTTCCTTTATCTATAATATGGAGCTCGTGATGGAAGTCGTACTCAATTCATAGTGTTGCTGTGAGTTTCAGTGAGTTCAGTGCCAGGCAGATGATGTTCAGCGTGTATTAACTGTTGTAATGAAGACAAAAATAATACAGAATTGAATACCTAGAGGGGAAAGCCTGCATGGCCCCACCCCCCCCCTCCCCGCCGCCGCCATTGTGGTCCTACTCTAACTGCCGTTTTTTCCCTATGTTTGTCTAATTTGTTTAAACTGAGAAGTTAAATAGTTCTGAGCTGTAATATGAGTATTGTTTAGGTATAGTATTTGAACTGACTTTCCAATATAATATGCTATGCCTTCTACTTTTTTCAGACTGCTCTAAAATATTATTCTCAGACACAAAATATATTCAGGAGGTAAATATTTCTATTTGATTTAATCGAGAAATTGCAGTACATTATATAAAATAGAGCTTAAAACTGATCTTGGTATAAAAAGAGAGTGTTGAAATGGGCATTCTCGCCCTGGCTGGCGTAGTTCAGTGGATTGAGCGCGGACTGGGAACCAAAGTGTCCCAGGTTCGATTCCCAGCCAGGGTACATGCCTGGGTTGCAGGCCATAACCCCCAGCAACCGCACATTGATGTTTCTCTCTCTCTCTCTCTGTCTATCTCCCTCCCTTCCCCTCTAAAAATAAACAAATAAAATCTTAAAAAAAAAAAAAAGAAATGGGCATTCTCTTCTACCTTTTTAAAAAAAGATTTTATTTATTTTTAGAGAGGGGAAGGGAAAGAGTGAGAGAAACATCAGTGTGTGCCTGCCTCTTGAGGGCCCCCTACTGGGGACCTGGCCTGCAACCCAGGCCTGTGCCTGACTGGGAATTGATCCAGCAGTTCTTCCGTTTGCAGACTCACTCCATTGAGCCACACCAGACAGGGCTTCTTTTGTACCTCTTGACTGTGTGTACATGACCTTAAGGCACAGGAAGCTCTCAGGTTGTCCAAACAGACTAAGTGTAACAGTTTTTGTTGTGGTGGAGCCAGGGGCAGATTTCCCAGAAAAATTTCTATAAACTCTTGACCTTAGCCTAACTCTTCCTTCTTTTTCTTCATCTCACACAACGTTGCCAATTCTTAAAAGTAGATCTTCCATAGAAGTTATTTTTAGTGCCTCCATGAAGAGTGCTTCAAGGAGGTTTGTAGTTGTATTCAGAGAACGAATGATAAATTTGTATACTTCTTTTCTTTTAATTCATTCTCGTGGAGCTATCCTACTTTGTAAAAAACAGTAGATATTGAGTAAATATTAATGAGGTACTGTTTATTTAATCTCTATAAGAACAAAGCCACCATTTTTCAATGTCATGTTTACCCTCTCGGTTGCCCTAAGATTCATGCATACTTGGTGTTGTAGTTGAAAACACGTTGCAGGTTATGAAGCTTGTGACCTGGAAAGAATTTGATAGGCAGGAAGTGAAAACTGTCAGGGTTTTTTAGTGGTTTGTTCCTTGAATGGAAAGAGAAAAAGTACTCTCTATCTCTCAACGATCAGTTTGCTGCTAATAATTTACAGCTAGTTGAGCAGTTTTCCTTTTTTCCCTTCCAGTATTTTCTAGTTGATGAAAGAGGGGTTAATCTTGACTAGACTTTCAGAAAACAACTAATTTATAGATGAAAAAAATTTGAAATTTAGAAAAACCTGCAAGTCAATGTATTTTAACTAATACTTAATGCTCTTTACCTACCTAGAGAGATGCTAATTAGAAACCAGAACAGCTTGCATGTTCGTGTATTTTAATCTCAGATCTTTCCAGTTTATTGAAACACCACAGTGAGAGTTGCAGCAAGACCAGCTGACTGCTTGGGTTCGACGTGCATCCTGCCTGGGAGAACCCTGTTGTGTTACCACGGTCTGGTCCCTGGCTTAGTAGCTCCAGAAACTTCGTCATGCTTATGCTTGTAGGCTAACTCAGATGATGAGAATCAGTTGCATGAGAGATTTTTTATAAACTAGGAAGCTCATTTATTGACTTAAAATAGATGTATCTTTTTTAGGTGTACCTTGTTTTCTGGTGTTAATGCACTTGACAAACCAAATCAAGAAATGGTGCTTGATAAATACACAGTAGGAGCAAAGGGAAAAACTTGCTAATTATCTCGGGTGGGGGTTGCTAATTATCTTTGCTTCACAATACAGTAAACTTCGCCAATGATTATTCTTCCTTCCATCAAACTATCATCTATGGCATTCCTGAATGAACCCTGAAAAATTCTTCCTTTTACATTTCCTTTTTTCCTAGTCCCTCAAGCAATATTGCATCATTCATGCTAGTTCTGGTCATTTTGATTAGATATGAGTAAGTTTAACAAGTCTCTTGGTGTTGCCTTTGATGTAGTTTTACTATGCATGTGACTTTATCCCTGAACTGCTGCTAGGGCAGTTTGCTGTTGCTATTTGATGAGTGTGGGTCAAGTGTTAATAATAATGAAAAATCAGTAAATTTTTTTAAAAATATGTTATTTGCTAAGTGTGTTGTAGAGCTAACTTTAAAAGAATACATCTAAAACTATCTTGCAATAAAAGTCCAATTTTTCTTAAGTACTTTAGAATAAACTCTTGTGTTTAAGTGTTTATTGATGTGATACAAGATGTTTTCCCATCTTATTTTCTTATTCAGGTAGTGGAGGTGTATGGCCTCCTAGCCTTGGGAATGTCCCTGTGGAATCAGCTGGTGGTCCCTGTACTTTTCATGGTGTTCTGGCTCGTCTTATTTGCTCTTCAGATTTATTCCTATTTCAGTACTCGAGATCAGCCTGCGTCACGTGAGAGGCTTCTTTTCCTTTTCTTGACAAGGTAATTAGTAAGAGTGTCCCATACCGCACATAACCAACCTTAGGAAGAGGAAACTGAACTAGGAATAGGAAGTTTTGCAAGTTAACTTTCATCAGTCATATCATAGTATTTCATATTTAATGAAGATAGGATTTTCATTCAGTGGTTGGTTGCCCAGATCTGGTGACAGAGGGGGGTGCTTATAATAATTTAATAATGGTGGTGTATTTGGCTGCAGTACAGACCAGAGTACAGCAAGTTTGTGAAAAGGTACGGGGCAAATTGTAAAAATGCTTTTTCAATTTCAAGTTAAATTATGGGGTCAATAAAAGAAAAATGTTACTAAAAACACTATCCTTTATTGAGCATTTAATATATGCCAGTCACACTGAGAAACACTTTTCTTCACACTTAATCTTTTCTGCAATGCTGAGAGATAGATGCCTTTGTTATCAGTACCATTACAGAGCTGCAGGAACCGAGCCACCCAGGGGACACTGCTAAAAGAAGCGGCGCTGACCCTGAACCCTTCTGAGCTCAAACCCTGTGACTTCCTCTGTGCTTTCACTGGGCCCCCTTATTTTCAATTTCAATGTTTTACTTCATTATTGAGAGAGAGTTAAACAATTGGTGAAATGAGTATGTTATAGTACTTGACTGTTTAACCCAAAGGAATTCTGACTTGGTTTTTAATGCATAGCATGAAAAAATGTCTTAGGTCATTAGAGACTTTCCCCACTTCACTGTCTTTGCTGTGAGCGTCTGCTAGATCCACAGTTGTCAGCTCTCACTCTGAGGGTGAGTCTCACGCCCTCAGAATCTAGCACAGGGCACACGTCTGTGTTCCCTGGCTCACTGTGCCTTCAGGAGGCCAGAGTGGAACTCGATGCTCCTGGAAAGTAAATATGGGTGGGTAAAAAAAGTCTCGTGTTTTAGTTGATAGAACCATTGTTTCTCAACCATCCAAAATGATGAGATCCTGTGCACTAAGTGGTACAGGGAATGAGAAGTTTAAGACAAATTTATAGTCCTTAAGGAGCATGTTAAATGTTAAGATTGAAAATGTTACACAAGGTTAAATACTAATAAAAAGGTCATGGGGCAATACCTGTCTTAACAAAAAAGTAGAATAAACTTACTGAGTCAGATTTTGTACTTCCGGAAGTAACACTTTTCATTGAGAAGTAGCTTCCATACACGTGCAGTAAATTGGTATCAAACACATTTTAATTCCCTATTTACTAAGTTTTAATTGCTGTTTATTTTCATGTAGATACTATGGAGGTTTTACACAGAATTTAAAAATAATCCAAAAAGTAGCTGAATTTAAAGAGAGATAACATCCAGTGGTTAGAATAATAATCTAAGTGTGGCCCTGGGCTGGCTGTGGTTTAAACCGGATCCTTACTCAGTGGAGTGAAGTGCAGCAGAGGAGGAAATAGGCTCAACAGCCAGTAAGCTGTGAGAGCATTGGGACTTGGTTACAAAGTAAGAAAATAATGTTGAACTTTTAGATGAGATTTAGATGTATTGCCAAACAGATTTTTCTCTGTTACTTTTTTTACACATAGGATAAATTTCCCCTCAAAATAAGAATGTTTTCATTTGTTTTTTAATAGAGAAGTTCCCATGTGGCTCTCTGATGAGTTTCTCCCTCTAGTTCTTTGGCCGGCATTGTTCTCTGGCCCCCTTGCTGCCCTTGTGTGCCACGATGTATGGATGCGCTCCTTGTCACAGAACAACTTTCTCACACAGAGGAGGATTGCAGGTTTACGAGAGATCACTGTGACTAAACAAACCGACAGAAAAAAAGAGGCCTCTTCTGCAGCTAAACAAAATAGAAACTTAAAAAATCATTAAAATGTCTCATTAGAGAGGGGAAGAAAAAATTTTACAAATTTCCCAAACTCTTTCACTTTCCCAAAGCTAGGCTGAAACCTTTTGTTTTCTTTAGTGCATTCTCTTTTGAGAAAATAGCACCATGTTTTTTGCTAAAACAAGAGAAAAAGAATGTGTTCTCTTGAAAATGTAATTAAATCATATTCTTCGGTCGTAGAAGATTTTTCTAAATGTGGAGGCAAGAATAGTATGGATCGTCAGTAAAACTTGGAGATTTCCAATGAGGACAAAGTACCTTTTTTAGTATTTCTAGCCACGATTTTCCTATGTTTTAATAGGAAAAAAATTGTTTTCTCTGAGAAAAATGTCAAACATTTTAGAAATTAGATTTGTAAATGACATAAAATTAGCTGCCAGCCACCATGGTTGGTGATATTTTTATTCCTAACATAAAATAATGTACATAGGTCTGCATAACATTAGATACTGTCACATAAACACTAGCTTGTGAGCCGTTGTATACTAAGGGTAACTACGTAGCAGATGCAAGGGGCTACCTAGCAAAGGATAGGTGTGATTCCCCTGAAGGAATCCCTCACCCATGCAAATGAAATTCTTCACTGAAATTCTGACACTGAAGATGCAGTGCTTTGAACATTTCTTAGATGCTTGTATAAGTGCTAAATCCAAATTTTGGGTACATAATATTACATATATTTGCAAAATACTTGGCAATGAGGTAATACCTAATATTTTCAATGAAGTACTTGATAGAATATGAAAGCATTTCTGGGCTTTAGTTCTGAGGCCTTCCTGTTCTCCTTCTAGGTGGTATTAGCAAATTTTTATGTTAAATCTTGATACTAAAATTATTTTTAAATAGTCTTGGACTATACTTTTGGACATGCTTTTGAGGTAACCCAGAATAAAATGAACTTATCTAAACCAAAATGAAATCAAGTTCAAAGCGCTGACAGTGTGGAGGAGACTGTTGAATGGAGACAAGTCAGTTTGGTCAAATGCGGCGTTTTGACTGGTAACCGCAGCAGCAGTGCACGCTGAGCAATTGGAACAGGCACCCTTCTCCAGAAGGAACAGTGCACGATCACACACGTTTCTTTTGAATATTACCAATACGTTAATTATGTGTTTCTTAAGGTTCGAACAAAATTTGAGCCCTTAGAGTTTTAAAGAGATGGTGCATTTGAAGGATGCTAGATAAAGAAAAATAAAGAAGACTTTGTTTCATATATGGTGCTGTGTACTGAATTTTTGCCAAGAGGGTAGAGAAAATGTAGGTTTGGATAATAGTAATAAGAATGGATTTAAATTACTAATAGAGTGGTTAGGAGATGTTATCTGAAATTTTAGTTTGGAGTGTTCTAATTAATGAGGATCAGATGAAGTTTGGTGGTTATTTAAAAGCTTAAGATGTTTCTTTTCCAAGTGGATGATTTTTATCTGTCGATATTTCCTCCTCTCTTCTAGCATTGCCGAATGCTGCAGCACTCCCTACTCCCTTTTGGGTTTGGTCTTCACCGTTTCCTTTGTGGCCTTGGGTGTTCTGACACTCTGCAAGTTTTACTTGCAGGGCTATCGCGCTTTCATGAATGATCCTGCCATGAATCGGTGAGTCGTTTACTCGGAGTATCTCTAGAAATTGTAATCTTACTATAACTTGAAGAAATGATGGTAAATATTTTTGCTTGTAAAATCTGGATTAAAATGCTATTCAAAACAATTAAATTCCCATGTGTAAAAGATGAATTTTATTCTATGTACATAACAGTGCATATCGGACACTTTCATTTTCTAAATTTCTTCTAGAGATTTTTGATAGCTGTTCTTTCCCCATTTGAAGTATAGCCCTTTTAAAATCAGATTTCTATATTTGATACTTCCTTAAAGGTTTTTTTTTATGTTTGACCATAACTTTGATAATAATCAGTTTCAAAGGATGAATTAATAAGAATGCAGAATAGTTAATTGAGTAATTATTAAATTACTAAGATCAGGTATTGGAAAAACTATTTCTAGAACTTGTCATGATTTCTGTTAATATAAGAATTTCATGGTTTCATTTGTATAAGTTTATATAATCTCCTGAGTTCTAAATTTCTATGTGTTATTTTAGAATTAGATGATGAATACCTTGTAAATTAGGGGGGACTTTTTCGGTGTATGTTATTTTTTAAAAAATTTATTTAGTTTTTAGACAGAAAAGAAAGAAGGGAGCAAGAGGGAGAGAAACATCGATGTGCATAAGAAACATCGGTCGGTTGCCTCTTGCATACCCCCAAATGGGCACCTGGCCTGCAACCCAGACATGTGCCCTGACTGGGAATTGAACTGGAAACTTGGTTTGCAGTCTGGCACTCAGTCCACTGAGCCACACCAGCCAGGGCAGTGTTTTTGTTTGTTTGTTTGTTTGTTTGTTTGTTTTTAATGACAAAATTTTAAAAAATCTATGTTTAATCTTCCTGCCAGTCCCAGCTAATACCTTTGTAATGGAAGGGGGGGGCAAGAAAGAAAAATAAGTCATGTGTAAGTTTACAAAATTTATACCATTCAAAAAGCACAAAAGGAAAAGTGACAACTCTCTCCCCCCGTTTCCCATTTTTCTCCCCAAAGATAACAGCTATAGATGGTTTTTAAATTTCTTTTTAAAAATATTCCCCCTTCCCCTTTTTTAAAAGTTTGTGTTCAGTTACACTTGATATACAGTATTTTATTAGCTTCAAGTGTACAACATAGTGATTAGACATTGATATGCATTATGAAGTGTTCACCCATGTAAATCTAGTACCCATCTGATGCCATATATAGTTATTGCACTGTTAACTGTGTTTCCTCTGGTTTACTCCATATCCCTGTGGCTATTTTAAAGTTTCTCATAGGGAAAGGGGTGTGTGTGTGTGTGTGTGTGTGTGTGTGTTGTGTATGTGTGTGTGTACACATGTGTGTATTCTTTCCTTCATACTCTAGACAGCGTTGTGCACCTTATTGTTTCACTTAATATGTTTCAGATAGTGGTTTTGTTGTTTTTTTATGTCAACACATAGAGACACATCTCATTCTTTTCAGTGAAAGCATAGTTTTCCAAAATATGGGTTTATCTCTCTCTATTTTGCTGTTAAAAGGTAATGTTCTTGTAAGTATCTTTATACATGTCTCTTGTTTTTAAATCCTTGATCAGGCAAATTTCAAACCAGCAAAGCGGAGAGAACAGTAAAATGACCCCATGTACCTGCTGCCCAACTCCAGCAGAGTGGGCGGGCAGTGCTGTGTCACCCGTGCCTCTGTGAACTCACCCACTCTGTCTCTGCCTCCACTGCCCCTGCTGGCATTCGTTTGCAGTCTGTCCCAGCTATAGTATCGTTTGACCTATAAATATTTCAATCTATAAATCTTTTGAAAAAACAACTACAATAGAATCTTTATTCCTAACAAGAATTCCTTGACATCAAATACCCAGCTGGTGTTCAGATTTTTCTGATTATCTAAAATGTTTTAAACATTTTGTTTGGCCAACTTAAAAGCCAAATAAGACCCATATTGCAATGGCTTGATATGTCTCTTAAGTACCTTGTAACATTTAGGTCCCTGCTACCCTGTACCTGTTTTCTTTCATTTTATTTGTGAAGACACCACACAGTCCTAGTTCATTTTTCAGAGTCGGGATTTTGCCGATTGTGTCCTCAGGACGTCATATAACATGTTCCATCATTCACTGTATTTCCCTTGATACATTTCTTTTGTAATATGTTCATAGGAAAAATTATACCTGGTAAGTTTATTGAGTTGAAGGGTATGTTCCTTTTAAATTTACTAGCAAGTTTTTCTTCAGAAAGGTTTTAGCTGTTTATACCCCCAATGTAAGCATGTATAATGCAGTGGATACCTAAGAATAGTAGAGACATGTTGTTCCTTATCAAAGTCTGGTTAGAACACTTTCATTTATCTTGAAAATTACTTTTTTCCTCTTGTCTGCTAAAGTAACAGCTATTATGTTTTATACATGTAGTGACACATTATGATTGTATAGTATTGCATTGATCTTACATGGTAAGCTGATATTCTGATCAGGTTTTTATTTTATTTTTGTCAAATGATCACAATATGTAACAACAGTCTAAGCCTTTAGGTTCTTTTCCGTTGGAATTAAATGAGATTCTGATTATGGTCTGATTTTTCTGAAAAATGTATGCTTTTTAGGGGCATGACAGAAGGAGTCACGCTGCTGATCCTGGCGGTGCAGACCGGCCTGATAGAGTTGCAGGTGGTGCACCGGGCGTTCCTGCTCAGCATCATCCTCTTCATCGTCGTGGCTTCCATCCTCCAGTCGATGCTGGAGATCGCAGATCCCATTGTTTTGGCCCTCGGAGCATCTAGAGACAAGTAAGAAAATTCCTAAAAGAAGTTTTATGATATGCTTTACATGAGCTTGTTGTCTGAAGATTTAAATACTGTTTTAGAGGCCCAAAATGTGTGAATAATTGGTATCAGCTTAAGTTAACAACTTTACATTTTTATTTTTCTTACGTGGTTTTATGTTGTTTTCTCTCTCAAGATTCCTGTAGTTAAAAGTTGCATCTGCCCTGGCTCATGAGGCTCAGTGGATTGAGCACTGGGCTGTGGTCCAAAGGGTCACTGGTTCGATTCCCAGTCAGGGCACAAGCCTGGATTGCAGACCCAGTCCCCAGTAGGGGGCATGGGAGAGGCAACCACAACTGATAATTCTCTCCCTCTTTTTCTCCCTCCCTTCCCCTGTCTAAAAATAAATAAGTAAATAACGTCTTTTTTTAAAAAGGAAAGAAATACCTGATTTTATTGCTTATTAGGTAGTGTTTACTGAGTAAGGGAGCAGGCAGTGTTTTGGGATATAGAATTTCCACAGCAGATTTTAAACATTCCAGATTATCATTTTATTACAGTTTGTCAAATTTATCTTTTTATCCCCAGATAAGAAATCTTTTAAGGTTTCTTAGAAGCATTTAAGATGCTGAACTCAGTGGTGAACTCAACAGTTAATAGCCACTTAAATTAGATTGTTTTTGACTTAAGTACTATTTTGTCATCTCTGGCAATATCCTTTGGCATTAATTAATTAATTAAGCATATATTAATCTGATGAAGATAATACTATAGAGAGTTTAGGCAAGAGAAAGAAAAAATACACAATTCCACTACATAAAGTTTTTATTGAATTCTAGCTGCTTAAATAATATATATGTATAATACATGCAAAAATTAGACATAAGTTTAAGACTCTGTATACTGTATATACTCTGCTGGGTAGGTATTAAATATATGTTTGTTTGTATGTATATGTAAATATATTACTACTTCATATAAATGGATCATAGTTTGATTTTGAAAAGTAGTTTCAAAGTAAGTTACTCTACTAAAGAAAATTATTTAAAATTGATCACCTAACATAGTGTCACTACTGTTAACAGTAATTTCTTCCTGCCTGCCTTTCTTTAAAAAACAAAATTATGTTTTGAATCTCAAAGGAGAGCTGTTGACAGGTTTGTTTTTGTCCCTCAACTTCTGGTCTCAGACACATGCAGGAGCTGATGTAAAACACTTTCTGAAAGTACATGGCTTTAATTTCTGCCATACTAATAATTCATTTTCTTTTCTGACTTGCTAATTATAGAGATTCCCACCCAGTATAGCATTTCACTGTGCGTGGTCACTTTTCCTCCCACCTATAATATAAAGGTAGGAAGGACAATTTATGTTGCGTTTTTTGTCTCCTTGAGATGCATTGCACAGATTTGATAATGTATTACAGATGCTGGTACTTAATTAAAACGGCTTAATTTTGCTGCAAACTTTAATAAACTGTTTTGGTTGAAATCCACATTTCTTCATAAGGGCTTTAAATCTGTGTTCCTGTTTTATAAGAAATCATTAAATAATTTAAGTCTTTATATTCAGTTTATATAGATTGTAACTGAGTTCTGTTTTTAAGAGAGAGGATAGCTGTTTGGGAGTCATGCAGATTTCTTTCTAGATTTTTGATCACTATTTTAAAAAGCTGCTCTAACTTTGGCTTTTATTTACCCAGGAAATGAAAGTATCTAGTATCTTTTTTCCCCTTGATCCCTTGTGGAGGTGATAAGGCCCTACACTATCTGTTTGCTTATAATTTGGTTACATAGAGTAAGTAGTTCTATAAGTAAACTTGTAGGGGTTAGAAATCACCCCCTTTTTTTCTATTGCACACAAAGGTTTTTTTAAGTTCTTCTGCTTAAGGTGATTGTTAGGGAGTGTTTTGGTACATTTATCTTTAGAAGTTGATATAAAATCTTTATTAAATTCAGATACATTTAAGGAATAAACCTATTAATACTACAGTGTGTGAGGAGCTAAACAAAAGAAGAATTATGCTCCTTCTCCTTTGGTCATAGCTGGGGCTTCTCCTGTGTGTTACTGCACTGTTGACAGGTAGGGTTCAAGTAGAATCAGAAACTGAAATCTAAGTCTGAAAGTTCTCTTGATTTGTTACATGTCTTAAAAGCATAAAGTTATAAATGTAACTATTCCCCTGTGAAATAATTATGATAACTTTTGATCTCATTACCTCATAGGGCCTTGCACTTGGATAGTTAGATGGGTAGGGGAGAAAGGGTAATAATAATTGGAAAGGGATTTGAAAAATACCAAGCAGAAATGTATTTTCAAGTTATATTTGGCACTTTAAACAAGTCTTTGTGTTCAGGAGCTACTATATGAATAATGAGTTATTGTTCTTTTTTCCAAGGGGTTTAACTTTGGGTAGTAGGACTTTTTGTGTGTGTACGCATACAGATACTCATACATATATACTTTTTAATATATTTTATTGATTATGCTATTACAATTTTCCCAATTTTTTTTCCTTTGCTCTTCCATCCCGTGCCCCCCATTCCCTTCAGCAGTACCCCCCTTAGTTCCTGTCCATGGGTCATGCATATAAGGTCTTGGCTTCTCCATTTCCTATGCTGTTCTTAACATCCCCTGTCTGTTCTGTACCTGCCAATTCATACATCTTAATCCCTGCACCTTTTTCCCCATTCCCCCTTCCCCCTCCCAACTGATAATCCCCCAAATAATAACCCTCCAAATGATCTCCATGCCTGATTCTGTTTTGCTTGTTCACTTAGTTCATTTTTTTAGATTCAATTGTTGATAGTTTTGAATTTATTGACATTTTAATGTTTATAGTTTTGATCTTCTTTTTCTTAAATAAGTACCTTTAACTTTTCAGGTTATAATGGCTTGGTGATGATGGACTCCTTTAGCTTTACCTTGTCTGGGGAGCATTTAATCTGCCCTTTGATTCTAAATGACAGCTTTGATGCATAGAGTAACCTAGGTTTGTAGGTTATTGTTTTTCATCACTTTGAATAGTTTTTGCCAGTCCTTTTTCTGGCCTGAAAAGCTTCCTTTGAGAAAATAGCTGACAGTCTTATGGGCACTTCTTTGTAGGTAACTATCTGCTTTTCTCTTGTTTTTAAGATTCTCTTTTTATCTTTAACCTTTGGCATTTTATTTTTTTTTACTTTTAAGCATATTTTATTGATTATGCTATTACAGTTGTCCCATTTTTTTTCCTTCCCTTTTACCCTTAGCTCCCCACCTTAGTTCACGTCCGTGGGTTGTGCATATAATTTTTTTGGCTTCTCCATTTCCCATACTATTCTCAACCTCCCCCTGTGTGTTTTGTACCTACCAATTATGCTTGTTACTCTCTGTACCTTTTCCCCCATTCTCTTCCCTCCTACTCCCCACTGCTAACCCTCCCTGTGATCCCCATTTCTATGCTTTTGTTCCTGTTCTGGTTGTTTGCTTAGTTGGTGTTTGTTTTTGTTTTTTAGGTTCAAGTTGTTGGTAGTTGTGAGATTGTCGTCATTTTACTCTTCGTAATTTTGGTCATCTTCTTTTTCTTAGATAAGTCCCTTTAACATTTCATATGATAAGGGCTTCGTGATGATGAACTTTCTTAACTTGACCTTGTCGGGGAAGCACTTTATCTGCCCTCCTATTATAAATGATAGCTTTGCTGGATAGAGTAATGTTGGATGTAGGTCCTTGCCTTTCATAATTTGGAATATTCTTTCCATCCCCTTCTTGCCTGCAAGGTCTCTTTGGAGAAATCAGCTGATAGTCTTATGGCAACTCCTTTATAGGTAACTGTTTCCTTTTCTCTTGCTGCTTTTAAGATTCTCTCCTTATCTTTAATCTTGGGTAATTTAATTATGATATGTCTTGGTGTGCTCCTCCTTGGGTCCACCTTCTTTGGGAGACTCTGAGCTTCCTGGACTTCCTGGAAGTCCATTTCCTTTGCCAGATTGGGGAAGTTCTCCTTCATTATTTTTTCAAGTAAGTTTTCAATTTCTGGCTTTTCTTCTTCTGGCAACTCTATGATTCGGATGTTGGAATGTTTACTGTTTTAGACCTTCCTAAGCCTCTCCTCATTTTTTGGAATTCTTATTTCTTTCTGTTCTGGTTTAATATTTGTTTCTTCCTTCTGTTCCAGTCATTGATGTGAGTCCTGGTTTCCTTCCCTTCGCTGTTGGTTCCCTGTATATATATTTTTATTTCACTTTGTACAGCCTTCACTACTTCCTTTATTTTGCATCCATACTCAAATCATTTCTGTGAGCATCCTAATTACTAATGTTTTGAGCTCTGCATCTGATAGGTTGGCTATGTCCTGGTTGCTTAGTTCCTTTTTGGAATTTTGACCTGTGCTTTCATTTGGACTATATTTCTTTGTTTTGGTGTACCTGTTATGTTGTAATGGGCAGAGCCTTAGGTGTTTGCCAGGGCAGGGCAACCCCTGTGAGCTGGGTTGATGGAGTCTCCCAAATGGTGTCCCTGGTCTGTGGCTCTGTGTGACAGAGGACTCAGTAGGGGACAGTGCCCACTTCCTGGCCTCTGGAGTTTTGTTTAGGAGGAAGCTGTCAGACACTTCACTGATGCCAGACACTTCAGTTTCTCCCGTATGCCACTGGTGCTCTTCCATTTGCTGCCCTGGTGCTGAAGCCTAGAGGTAGTGAGTCTGCTTAAGTCCTAAGTCCATTGCTGGCCCTTTAAGAGGAGATGCCTGAGACTTCTGCAGTTCTTCCGCCCCCAACCCCCACTGTTTACAGCCACGAGTTATGGGGACTTCTCTTCCTGGCACTGGAACGGTGCACTGGGTGGTCTGGTGTGGGGCTGGGATCCTTCACTCCAGAGATACCCCTCCCAATTTTTATCCATCATGCATGGGTGTGGGACTGCCCATTCTGCGTCTCGGCACCTTTCCTCACTTCTACACGTCTCCATCCCTCGACCTGTCTAGGTGAATGTGACTTCTGTACTTCCTTGTTTAATTGTACTTCCATACAGTTTGATTTTCTGATGATTCTGGGTGATACTTTTTTTGTAGTCTAGTTGTAATTTTTGCTGTGGTTGTGCGAGGAGGCGAGCCATGTTTACCTATGCCTCCATTTTGACCTGAAGTCTCTTATTCATCACATATAATTTTGATGATAAAAAATAAAAATATAAGTGAAAATGTTTAGAGATGTAATATACAAATATCTATAATTGAAATAATACTACAATTTAGTATGTGATTGGTACAGGCGTTAAGAATTCCAAGAGAGCAGGTGATTCCTGGATACAGGATTTACGTTACGTGTGTGTGTGTGTGTAGCTTGAGTTGGCTTAAAGCACTTGGAAAAAGAGAGAGGTTAGAGTGGAGGCTTGTGTTTTCCTGGGAACGCAATTAATTAATTACCCATATTTGCTTATAGGGATGAACAGATGTTGACAAGCTTGGACCAAAAAAATGGAGAATGAAGGGTCTCAAATACTGGGCTAGGAAATTAAGAGATGGTGTTGACAGTGTGATGCTAGTAGAGCTTTGGGAAGACTCATCTGGGCGGCAGTGTCCGGGATAGCTCTCTGGCGAGGAGGACCGGCTGGTGGGTCTTTACAACACAGAGGTTCCCAGTTTTCCCCAACCGTAGCAGGTGTGAGGATTAACGTACCTGCTCGGCAGAGAGCATTTTCCGTACTGACCCTGCGCTCCCCGGAGCAGAGATTTGCACCACAGGCTGGAGTGGGTGGGAGATGATGGCATACAACTGAAGAACTCAAAATACTGTGGAAGTTGTTAAGGTTTAATGCTAAAAAAGCCTGGATTCACTTTCAAATAGCTAAGACTGGGAATGAAACTGAGAGCAACCTGTTGAGGAAAAAAAGTGGACGGTACTTGGCAGTTGACTGCGTGTGGAGGAAGGGCACGAGTCCGTGGCTCTGAAACACCGGGTCAGCGCCGCGCCCTGAACTCCAGAGCAGTGGCCCTCTTGGCGAAGGGCGAGCACGGGGCAGTATTTGCGATGTTAAGCGTGACAAACACCCATTGGTTGGTAATGTAATGGTTGTGTTACTACTAGGTAACAGGCAGTTTAAAATAATTCTTTTTTTTCCCTAGGAGTTTATGGAAACACTTCCGTGCTGTGAGCCTTTGTCTGTTTTTGCTGATATTCCCTGCTTACATGGCTTACATGATTTGCCAGTTTTTCCACATGGATTTTTGGCTCCTTATCATTATTTCCAGCAGCATTCTCACCTCCCTTCAGGTAAGCCTAGAATTAATTAACCTTGTGTAATAACTGAGCTTCTTATTTTTCCTTCCAGAAAAGTAATTAAACTTTTTCAGGATTCATGATTGCAAGTGGCCTATTTAGGTGATTACTTCCCACCCTTTTTACGAGAATACGTTACATTTATTTGAGCATAGAAATTTGAAGGTAGGTTATTAAAATACTAGACCTGTCTTGTCACTTATTTTCTTATCAAGATAACTAAACTTTGTAATTTTCCTTTTTAAAATGGTATGATACGGAGCTGTCATGTAAATAAATTGTAAATTGATTACGTAACTGTAAAATATAGTTACCACATAAAATACAGTGTTTGGAGCGTTATGTTTTTTAGTAAATACCCAATCAGAAATATTTCTGTAGTTTCATGATGTATATAAATACATAATTGAGCATTATACCCACAGACACGATATTGCCCTGAAAATGATAAGCTTGTTGTATGGTGGCGCTCTGCTGCCGGATCTGTAAGAGGGTAAAGAAAACATGACTTCTTCACTGGCAGTAAATGAGAATGTGAAATCTTCACTGGCAGTAAAGACTTATTCATTGTTCCTTGTATAGAAGTAACAGTTCTTTCAAAGTTGAGGAACGAGTATAACAGCAGAGTTGGGGAAATTCAGATAGAATTTTATGGGCTTTGGTGACCTAGGGAATAAGAAGAGGAAGGGGGGAGAGTCAGAGGAAGCTAAGTACCAGTCAGAATCGTCGTAGGAAAGTTATGTCTCCTGGTAAGGCTTTTCGGTCTCTAATACCTGGGTCACCCATATTTTAATTATACCACTGTCTCCTGTAGATATTAACATGATACCCTGAAATTGTTAGGAATTGGTTGATATTTAAAGTCTATGAAAAACCTTTCTTAGAGATCATATTGCACTTTTTAAAAAGGTTTTATTTATTTTTAGAGAGAAGGGAAAGGAGGGAGACAGAGGGAGAGAAACATTGGTTGCTTCTCTCGCTCTCCCCCAACTGTGCGCCTGGCTCACAACCCAGCCATGTCCTTGACTGGGAATCAAACCAGCAACCTTTTGGTTGGCAGGCCAGCATTCAGTCCACTAAGCCACACCAGCCAGGGCTGATCATATTCTGTTTTAATATACATGCTTTTTCTTTCAGGTTCTGGGAACACTTTTTATTTATGTCTTATTTATGGTTGAGGAGTTCAGAAAAGAGCCAGTAGAAAATATGGATGATGTCATCTACTATGTGAACGGCACTTACCGCCTGCTGGAGTTCCTGGTGGCCCTTTGTGTGGTGGCCTATGGCGTCTCAGAGACCATCTTTGGAGAATGGACAGTAATGGGCTCGATGATCATCTTCATCCATTCCTACTATAATGTGTGGCTTCGGGCCCAGCTGGGGTGGAAGAGTTTCCTTCTCCGCAGGGATGCTGTGAATAAGATTAAGTCATTGCCCCTTGCTACGAAAGAGCAGCTTGAGAAGCACAATGATATCTGTGCCATCTGTTACCAGGTGAGCTGCACAGTAAGACTCCACCTGGGTGGGTCATGTGGTGAACCCCTTGGGACTTTGTCCGCATTCACCAGATTCAACTTATCCCCAGGCAGAGTTATCTCCTGGGTACAAAGAAAGTGGGCCTCAGAAATTACTAGACCTGATAAAATATTTCTATTTTATTTCTAAATTAAGTTTTTAATTTAGTCCCTTAAATTCTAATATATTGTTATTTTCAACATTATTGCTCACCCATAAATAAAGGAAAAACAGGTCAGGTGTATTTTATATTTTACTCCTGAGTACATTTATCCATATATACACACACACACATATATATATGCACTATCAAATATATACTGTCATTCAGGAGTCAGCAACTTCTGAAAAGTGGTGTGCCAAGATTCTGACTCTCTCCCTTCTGGAGTTCCCAGGGTGGGGAAGAAGTGTTCATTTACTCTATGTGGGAGGAGAGAGTGTGTGGTTACTTGTGGGCTGATGGACATCTGCGCTGGGTACCAGCCTCCCCGTGCGGGGTGGGGCGGGGCCGTGCTAGAGGCAACCGGCTGGTGTGCCATTGCCGTCGGCCTGCCTGTGGTGCGTGCGCCATGTAGAGCTGATGGTGCCCTTCTGTTGAAGATTGAAAGATGGTATTTAAATCAGCTTGAAAATATAACAACGAAAAATAGACCTAGAGTTTAGTCACCAGTCACCTGTGCAAGGGGGTGGTTGAGTAGCAGCTTTTACAGCTTAAATTCCAGTGTGGGAAGTGTGGACAGAAATGATAGGCAACAGCAGAAGCTGTTCCTTCGAAGTCACTCTTGGGGTGTGGGCTGCTCCGTGTCAGTGAGGACGCAGGGAACCCTCCGCCCGCAAGGCTGCTGGGCAGGTTCGATGGGGTGTGTGTTTGTGTGTGTTTCAGACCACCTGGAATACTGATTTTTTTCTAAGAATGAAATGCAGTTACCACTTTTTATTGTTATTAGGACATACTTTTGGGGACTAGCAAAGTAATTTTTTCCAGGTGGTTTTTGCCTTTAGGTGTGAGGCGTGTGAAGTCAGGTTCCCCGCGTGACGTGGTCATTGTTTCAGTCCTGGCTCCTTGGCGCTCAGCACTTAGTTATATGCAGGGCAGAGCGCGGCAGTGACAGATTCGGGGCACATCAGCGCAGGGGCCTCTGTCTGAGGGTTCCAGCTCTGGGATTTGAGTCCTCTTTTTATATTTCCTGTTGTCACATCACTTTTTTTGAGGTGCTTGAACTACCTGCCGATACCACACAGAAAATGGAAGTCAGATTGCTTAACTTCCCAGCTGGCTGCTTTTCCTTGGATGGCTTTCTGCTTAAGAGTTGACTCCCAGGTGTCACCAGCTCTTGGCAAGGAATTTCTATGATAGCCACAACTCCTTGTTTTGAGACTACTATAAACTAAATTAATGGTCAGTTTACCACATGTATAATCTTAAATTTAAACTTCATGTCCTCAACCTTCCTTCCCAAAATATATCCAAAGCAAGGAATATTAATGCAGAGTCTAGCTCTTCGTGTTCCAGTTGCTACCCAACTTGAGTGTGCGTGAAAAGTCACATGGTGTCTCGCTGTAACTGTAGATCTCTCAGTGCCATCTTCAGCTCTCCTGATTCGGTTGTCAGCATCTAGCCCAAGAGTATGCTTGGCTAACAGACACGCCGGGTGATTCTGATGCAGGGGGAGAAACACTGGCTCACACAGACCATGTCTTGAAAGCTGGATTATATACATTGAAATTGAAACTGCCACTTCCTTGCCAATACCCTGGTGTTTTATGGCTGATTTTGTCGACCTGCCAATAGTCTCATCATAGAGTAATCTGCTCAGCTGTGGGAAAGTCCTGTTTTCATCAGGAGTTCTGAGGTTCTGGTTTTCCTGGTGCCACACTGATGGGGACCCAGTAACCGCACTGCTGCAGTTGTGTGCCCCTCGTGCTTCGTACCCGGCAGAACCCAGTGAAAGGGGGGCGTTGCTTCTTCATACGTGGTTTATGAGGAAGAATGTGCTGAGATTTGAGGAACTTATTTTTGAAATTTATTTAGCCAGTGGTTCTTGCATTATTTGTACAAAAGGGGTCTCTGATGATGGCAAGAGGATTATTACTAAAATATAAAGTGAGTTTTAGTCTAAGATCTGTATTACAGATTTTCTTTGGGGAATTTGTGGGAAAGATATGTTACAACCAGAACTTTTGGAGGGTGTCAGCAAGGATTTTAGGTAAGAGGCACTTACGAGGCATCTCTGTCCCCTTTTAGGACATGAAATCTGCTGTGATCACTCCCTGCAGCCACTTCTTCCACGCGGGCTGTCTGAAGAAATGGCTGTATGTCCAGGAGACCTGCCCTTTGTGCCACTGCCACCTCAAAAACTCCTCCCAGCTTCCCGGGCTGGGGCCTGAGCTGGTTCCGCAGCCTCCCGCTGCAGCTGAGCACAACGTCGCGCTTCAGGAAGGTACTGAACCCCCAGATCAAGAGCGTCCTCAAGGGACTGGGATGCAAGAAGGTTCCAGGGACAATAATGAGAGCATTGCCAGCAGTTCAGATAGCCAGGAAGGGACTCATGAGCCCAAGGAACGTGCTCTTAGTGCGAAAGATGGAACATGTCCTGTTGACGTCGGCCCAGAAGAGGCGCAGCAGGAGGAGCGCTGCGGTTCTCGGAGGGGAAGTTAACTCCCAGTGGAGTCTGTGCTGAGATTTGAGGAATGAATGTATGAGGTGATGAGATAGGAAACTTGGCATTCCAAGGATCTAATCCGGGAAGTTCTCTCAGTGGAGATCACCTGCTTTCATGCCCTTGACCTTGTGGGAGAAATTTCACAATGTATGCTCAACAAAATGTATTTATATATTCTGTGCTGATGTTTTGTAGAGGTTTGCCAAGGAAATTCAACCTCAACTACTTCAGAAACTGCCCCTGATGTGTAAGGGATAAATAAAATCAAATGTGCGTGTTTGAAAGGGACTAAAAGGAAGATAAAGAGCAGGAGGGACAGCCTGGGAAGAAGCAGGCAGCAGTGGAACTGACATGTCACTTTGTGTGGGACAGGACCGTTCTGGTTACAGGAGTAGTGTCCAGCCCCTTTCTCCACCCCCCTTTCCCTCAGCTAATTGGAGCTCAGGCTGGTGATTACTGAGTTTTGTACAGCATTGATCGAAATCAAAGATATAAAAGCATCGGTTGTATTCAGAGATCGAAACCCGCTCATATACTCTGTATGTGCTTCAGGGGAGGGGCGGGTGGGTACTTGGGCCTTGCGGGTGTATTCACGTAATCTGAGGCTCTTGAACTTTCTGATGGAGTCTTCAATATTTTGTGTATATGAAACTTTTGTTAATATATTGTATACTCTGTTGGCTGTGTGAAGTAAACTAAAACTCTAGTGAACACTTTGGATCCACATTAGTGTAGGAGACCAAAGTGGGAGGGGCTTTAGGACACTGATAAAGGCCCTAGTGTACTTTTCAATCCTGTGTAATGTTTAATTCTCGCAACTGAATCGAAACAGTGTTAAATTATGGCAATATTTGCACTTGGGGAATGAGTACATTATTGTATGATCACACTCTGCAAATGCCACTTTTAAACCTGTTAATAGACTTTGCACCTTTTCTTTGACAAGGATGTGTCATATTTAAATTTTTACACTCATCATGGCTACAAGTTAGAACTGGAGAGGGGGGAATGTAATTTTTTATGGGAATTTTGATATGAAAAGAAATTAGTCATTTATTTATACAATAGGCTTGGCTCAAAAAAGTGTTTTTCAGACTCGGTATTCCTAACGTGGGATGTGACTTCATTTTATTTTTAGTAGCAGAATTGGATGTAGACTGACAGGCATAGCTGAATGTCTTAATAAATTTAAATTTGAAGATAACTCTTTTCTGTGATTATTATTATTATTATTATTACTACTAAGTGTTTTGTTGAAATTCTCTTCTTAGGAGATTTTTTTTTTAATCCAGCTGGGTTTCTTACATCTTGATCCTTGCCTAAAATGGCCTGTAGAGGACAAAACTTTTGCTTGAAAATGTGCCAGTTCTTGGAAGTCTCTGCACCAGTGGCAGCAGACCCCGCTCTGCACCAGAAGCATCTGGGGACTTTTAAAAAAATGTCCATTTTTTAACACCACTTCAGACCTACCAACAAAACTTTCCGGGGAGCCTGAGAGCGTGCGCTTCAGAGTGCTCTGTGGCCTGCCACCCGCAACGTTTCACGTTTAGAAAAGAAGTGGTGAGGTCAGAATGAATTTCTCCCTGGTGGAGCTGGAAAGTTCCCACGGTCCTTTTGTTGAGCCAGCTTAGGCAGAAGACAGAGCAGATGGCTCCCCCTAGTGGTAGTCAGGCTGTTGTGTAAGGCCTAGCAGCGATCTCCGATTTAAAACTTCTTTTCAGCCTTTGGGTTAGGAGTACTTGTTAAAATATTAGACTTTCTGGTGCTTTGTTTGAAGGGACTTAAATTGCATATGAAGTTGAAATCATTTACAGCATGGTGAACCTGGCCAGCCTTTAGCATTGTTTATACTTCTGACCAAAGGACTCGCGTACAGACCTAAGGGAAAGCACTCAATGTTTTAATAAAAGTAGAGACTTCTTTGGCGCTGAATTTCATGTTATAATACACTTTCTTACCTCCTATTAGCACAGAGAACCCAGCTCTGCTTGCCGGGTTGCAGGAGCCCCAGCTCAGCAGCCTAGCCTGGTGGACTATTAATAGTCTCTCAGCGTGTCTCTTTTTGTTCCAGTCAGGAAAGCTGTCTTACCTTGTAGTGACAAAAACCCTCAACTCTCATGGCTTTAAAACAAAATTAACCTCTCTCACACATTGCTTATTGTCTGTTTGCTTTGGAGCAGACACGCAGGGATCTAGGCTGATGGAATAGCCACTGTCCTGAACCTTTCTGATGGTCAAGGCCCTGGGAGGTCGCTCTGGGAGGAATGAGCAAGTACATGCGCCCCCCAGTGGCGATGCACGTCCCTCCCTTTCATCCCCCTCCACGGCCCTACCACCAGCACGGGAGGGTGTGGCGGTTCTCCTGTGGTCTGGAAAGAACAGATCAGTGCTGATGACTCTCACACCTCAGTTGAAGCAACATGTAATTTTGTTTACACATTAGTCAAAATTTGGGAGCACACCTGTGAATGGCTCTGAGCACACTTGTTGAGAACCTCTGACTTAATTTTAATTTGCTTGTTCTAATAGGCTGGGATAGTAGCATTGTATCATGCCATCTGTCTTTTGGTCTTTGGAATTTCTGTTTTCCAGCCATTTTTGTAAGTTTCCAACTCACTGCCAGACTTTGGACCTATGGAGAAGACAAAGTTTAACATAGTTTTTATTCAGCACTACTGAAGAGAAAACAAGAAAATTAGGTTTCCCTATATTATTATTATTATTATTATTATTATTATTATTATTATTATTATTTCCTTACTATATTACTCTCAATCAAATTAACTGAGAAAGTGTCACTTTCCTTATGGGCCCCTTATAGGCCACTTGTGCTACCCACATGACAATCCCCACTACTTTCCAGACAGTGTGTCTTTCACCCACGATCACTTTTCTCATAAAAACTTTTTATCCCCTTACGAGCTCTGACATCGAAGTTAGTACTTAACAGTCTAGATCTCAGACTAGTTATCTATACTTCCGGTGTGTGTGGTTTCTTATTTTATAAAACTGCCCCCCTCGTGGTCTGAAGGTGCTCTTTGCACAGCCCGTCTCTGGAGGTTCGATTTTCAAACACCAAGCATCCCGGAGGCCCCTCCCTCCTCGGGGCCTTGGTGCTTTCTCTGGAGTCTACCCTGTTTTCGTCAGCATTTCACCTCGGAACACTGCTTCCCCCAAAGGTGGTGACGTGATGTCAAGTCAGGATTATAATTAGTTAATAGAAAAGGAAAAATGTTGCAGTTTCCAAGTTAGGAGGGAGGGCTTTTTCTCTGGCTGTGGTAACGGGGAACGGGACAAGCGCTGTACAGAGGTTTAAGTATTAATAATAAATCAGGTGCCAGTTTTGAGAAACTGCCTTTAAAAGTCAGTTTTACACTAGTTGCTTCATAAAAATAGAGTTCTTAAATATACTCCAGAACAGAAGAGAAATTGTAGAACATGGCAAGTTGAAAGTAGGAATTACAAGGTTTTGATTAATTTTTTTAATGCTGTATGATTTTTAAAATTATTTTTTCCCCACACTGCTTATTGTTTGAAAACTACTTGAATAAACATCAGCCCTGGCTGGTGTGGCTCAGTGGATCTAGAGCTGGCCTGAGAACTAAAAAGAATAAACATCTCTCCTAATCTCACTTTTGGAATTAGTCTTTTCAAAGAAGTGGAAATTAGTCATTTCCACTTCTCTTTTTAAAGTTGACTGCCTGTCATTTGGTTTCTGAGATTCAAATACATTCCAAGTAATTTGGTAATTCATCACCTAAGGCACACCTGTTGCTCTCGCCTTTGAAGACAGAGAATGCTATGACTTAAAAAAAAAAAAAGGATTACATTTTATTAGGTACACTTGTTTAGAAAAAAAATAAAAGGAGCTGCTTATGGAACTCGTCATTCTTGTGGCCACTCAGAAACATACTTTCTCTCCAGTGGATTCGACAGTTGGATGCAGTTAGGTGGACAGGTTGAGAGGTAGGACATTCCCAGGGAACTCGGAGCAAACCCTGCCACTAACTACGTACGCCTCTGGCATCCTCTTCCTTATCTTTGCTTTCCCCAACACTAATGTGCATGTTCTTTCGCCAATCTATTTTGATGAATGTTGGGCTGTTTGACCCTTAATTTTTCTTTCTGTTCTTAATAGGTACAAGCAACCCCTTGCTTTGCTTTTTGTTTTATGTATTCTAAGATGGGACGTCGGACTTGCTGGGAAGACAGGCTTTAGGGATGTGGAAGCAATCCTGAGCCAATTCTAGATGGAACATTCTCTTACTTTGCAAACGAGAACTTGCCAGACTGAAGGAACTTCTGAGCAGTGTGTCGCGCCTGCTAAGTTTCCTTGACAAGCCTTTCATCAGCCCTGTTGGACTGAGGGAAACACAGGCCGAGGGGGAGGAGCTTTGACCAAAGGCAGGAGCTGTGGGCTGTCAGTTTTACTCCCCTTCAAGCTGTGTGATCCTTGGTCAGCCCTTGTGATCCTAAGGTATCGCTCTGCTCAGGATGTTGCCCAGCTACCACTGACTGAGTGATGAAACTCGTATGTATTTTCATGTGCTGAGCAAATAGTGACACTGAACTCAGGTTTGGCTTACACTGGGTTCCCAGGACCTGGCACGGGGTGGCAGCCCCCTTAAATATCCACTGAGGGAACAAATGAACCTAGTTCCTCGGATAAACCCAACAGTTCGAAAAAGGCAGAGAATCTTGTTCGTTCTAGAGGCACAGAGCATATTGCTAGGTGCCATCTAGGTGAAGTCATTTCTGGGATTGGCTTCTGATTGTCTAACTGAATCCAGATACAGAACTCTGAGCTTCTAGAACAGATTCCCAATCTGGGCCATCCAGGTGAAATCTGGGCTGGCAGATTTTGCTTTGTTTTAAGGCTTGGCCTCCATGGTGCACTTCAAAGCGATGTTTTCAAAATCATCTGAACTGGTTGCTCACTACTTTAAAAACTGCAAGCCTATAAATACAAACTCAGTTTTGCACTCTTCTCAGAAAATTGGAGGAGCAGGCCGTGTGAGGTTAGTCATTCCTGCCTGGCAACAGTGGGCCGGAGCTGAGGTGGGCTGAGTGGGCTCGTTCCTCATTCGCTCCCATCCCCTCCCCACCACGACCTGCTCTGGAAGATCTGTTACCATCACACTCCTCTGTTTCCCTAGGAGATGCTGTGAAGACTGGGCAAGTATGGCTTCTCATTTAGTGAAACTATAGCGCAAATATCCTGTGTGGATCAAAGTGAAAAACAGAACCTGAAGCATTGTGGGTAAATCTGATGTTCATGTGGGAAAGTGTAGAATCTGTACATTTTCCTTTTTCTCTAATTACAGTAGTTCAGTTTTGTTTTGTTTTTATAAGTGACCTAGTGTTTCATTGGAACCTGTTCTCAATTTCGATCTGTTAGAATTTAACACTCTGGTATCACCGAACTGTTGCATGACCTGAGGCCAGTGTTCCTGTTGCCCCATCTGCGATGGGCATGGAAACAGGTGGGAAGCTTGTCAAACACACAGATGCCTGGGCCCCGCCCTGCGGATTCTGATTGGGTGGGTTTTTGGTGGAGACTGAGCCTCTTACCTTTTTACAAATTTTGCAGATGATTCTGACCCTGTGGACATGTGAGAAGCTTTGACCCAGAGTAAATGTTCCTGCTCTTCTGGAGAGAGGGGGTTCCTGGCTTTGGGAGGCACCGCTTTTACGGAAGGAGGTTTTTAGAGAAGAGAGAGACACAGGAAGACGGCGGCCTCGGAGGAAGGTCCGTGGTTGAACTGCCGCGGGTCTCACAGCTCCCAGGGCTTCTGCAGCGGAGCGGAAAGCCCGGCGGGCACATCAGTGCACGTGCACGTGCGAAGTCTGCCCCTGTCGGCCAGCCATCGTGGTTGATTAGCCACCCGGAAATGTCTGAAACTATTTACGTTGGAAGGTAAAACATTGTCATTTTTTTTTCCTCCCCCGACAAGCACACAGAATTAACCATAGAATTGTGGAAACACACCTTCGGAGATCTAGCAGCGGGATGCTTTCAGAATCCAATATGAAGGTAGAATTAATAACACACCATTTAGGAGACACAGACTTGCAGGGTCCCCAGCAGCCACCACCCCTGACATGGGGGTCGGGGGTCAGCGTGTGTGAAATCATTCTCCCCGAATCGCCCCGTCCTTGTTGACTCTCCCGTCGTCGTGTGTTTGCAGAGCTAACCAGTCAGAGCTAGTGGACTGCCTCCCCTCCCTTTCTCTTGCAGTTCGATCCCAAGGCCCTGTAACCCTGTGTTCTCACAAACAGAACTCAGTCAGTGTTTCTCCCACATCCGTCCAGTTAAGCAACGCATCCTTTTTTTTCTGCCATCTTCAACAAAGGGATAGCTAACCCTTGCCTCATGCCAGGCACTCTTTCAATCCCTTTACACAGAACAACTTACACTCACTCGCCTGTTGAGGTAGGTATTATCACCCCCATTTTCCAGATGAGAAACTGAGGCAGAGAGGCATTCAATGATTTGCTCCGAGTCCAAAGTGGAAGTATAAGGACCCAGGAAGTTTGGCTTCCGAGTCTACTTAATCATGCCATGAGTATGTACGGATACACAGGCACATGTTCTTCATAATTTTTTATTCTTAAGATTGGTGGAGGTGGTAGGAAAGGCACTTCAGGGGCCACTTCCTGTAGACGTCTCTGTGCGGGGTCCTTTGCAGGTTCCAGTTGTTCAGTAGCCACCGCAGGTGGTCTCCCTCAGGCCCCGGTTCTGTTCTTTGACATGGACAACGGACGTGCCTTCCGTGCTACGTGAAGTGTAGAAATAGCCTCAACCGTTATCCCTGTCCCCACCCCATCTCCTCTCAGCCCCAACCAGCTAGCCTTCCCTGTGTCCCCACGGCCTCTGATCAACACATTTGTACGTAGCTCCCAGACACCAGGCATGGGCTCAGTGCCAGGCACGCTCCCTGCCCTGGCATTCGGACGACACACAGTTAAATAGAGAAGGAAGCCTGATGAGGTCCTCCATAGGGACCCTGACATCTCTACTTGTCTGTGTGCTTTTGGGAAGTCCATCGTTCTTAAGTCCAAAGTGACTAGGGAGGCGTCTAAGCTCGTCGCCCCCGGATTCATTTTCCACCAACGGAACAAACAGTCAATATTTAAAATGGAAAGTCTCTTCTTGCTTTCTATGAAGCATATTTTTTCCACCCAGACCCAGCTTTGTCGACACTGTGGAGACAGGTTCTTGGAATCGGGGCCCCCTAGCGTAGTGGTTCTCGAACTTGACTGCACAGTGGAATCCCCCGGGCTGGGTGAGACGAGGACACCGGGATTTTGGAGAGCTTTTTAAGGGATTCCTGTTCACCAAAGTCTGGCAGTCACAGTGCCCGAGGGATCAGTGCTCTGCCACTCTGTCATGTTGATGCTCTGCAGAGCTGATGGGCTGGGACCTGGGCAGCCAGTGTCCCTGGGTAGCAGCGGTTGCCCCACCCTGACCCTTTCCATTCTCAACACCCAGTCTTCTCTTGAATCCGCCTCAGGCGAGCTGACCTCTGCTACCACTGCCAGGATGGGCTCAGACTTGGCAAACCTGCCCCGGGGGCCTGGCTGGAACCAGCAAACTTGTTTTGTTTGGCTTGGACAGCGCTTCGAAAAGACATGAACTAGGATGGAGAGATTTCACACTGAAAATCTGGATTCCCGAGTTCTCTGGGAATCAGATCATTCCCACTGTGCTCCTCAACCGGAGCCAGGGGCTCCTGCCCCTTAAACGGGCATCTACCTCACCTCCAACGCCTAGTTCACCAGGCCCTCCTGGGACGCGGTCATTTACGTTACCTATGACCCCTGCAGGTCACGTGACAGTTGCCTTTGCCCTTCTGCTGCTGAGCGTTGATTACGCGTGCACAGCACTTTCCAGCCACGGTTTGCTTCCTGCTCGTGCAGTCCCCACCAAGGGAGCACTGGCCACACCCACACCCACATCCACATCCACAGCCCCCCTCACTCTCCAAGTTCACTATCCCTTCTTTCATACTCACTTTTCAGACCACTCCCAGCTCCTACTCCTTTCGTACTGTACCCTCACGACAGGATAGGGTTAGTAGGGTTTTTCAAAATACTGCAAACTTAAGTAGAAACCCGAAAGGATATGATAGACCAGGTTCTCAAATTCCAATGTCTGTGGAGGGCAGGCAGGTAATGTCAAGGGCTGAGTGGGCCGGCAGGGGACCGCCGAGACCCGAGGAGCGCCGGCCTTGTCTTTGGGGGGCAGCCCTCCCCAGCAGCCCTCTAGAGAATGCAGTGCTAGTGAACATCTCGTGATGACAGGAGAGCTCTGTCTGTATCTGCCCTGCCCGGCATGGTGGCCACAAGTTACATGTGGCTACTGAGCATTTGAAATGTGGCTACTGAGATGGAGGAGCTGCATTGTAAATTTTACTTAATTTTTTGTTACTTTAAAGAGCCACATGCAGCTAGGACCACCATCTCAAAACAAGTCTAGCTGATGACTGCTGAGCAAAAGTGAACATGGGTCCAGGGTGGCCAGATGTCCCAGAGCATCCAGGGATCCCTATTTTTAATGAGTCCTCTTCCATTTAGTGTGTTGGCTCCAGTTTTGAAACTTTGTGAAAGCCAAACAAAACACATTAATGGGATGAATCGTGGCCAACCAACGATGCCTTCCACCCACCAGACTAATGAACAGCCAAGGGCAAAGAGGAAAAACACCTTGCATGTCTGTCTGTGGAAAGCAAAGGGCATAACTAATGTGCTAGGGCTCTGAAATAGAGCCTGACTTGCACCATGAAAGTTTTGTGGTTGAAAGTTTATCGGTGACGGACTTTGCATATGTCCCGTCCTATGAAAACATACAACAAGGGCCCGGAGACATGCCGGATGGAGAAAAGGTCTTCCAATGAGAGGCAGCAGCAAGGGCAGAGGCCCAGGGATGACAGAGGACATAGCTGGTTGGGAACCTAAAGAGGTTTTATGTGCCTGCTCCGTCCAATATGGTAGCCACCAGCCTCATATGACTATTTACATTTCAACCACATTTCACGGGGCAGGGAGCTCCTGTGGTGTGAAACAGGGTCCATCCCCAACAGGGCTCCTCTGCCCACTGTCGTTTCCACCTCTTCTGGCCTCAAATTCCTGTTACTTGAGCCAATGTGAGGATGGGGGCGGGGATCACCCTGTAACTTTACAGTAAAACCTTGTTCTATACCATTTACCTTTTTTCCCCCCCAGTTAGTTCTAAAAGAGCTGGAATTTCAGCAACTCCAAATCCCTTTAAAAAAAGATGAGCCTGGACCAGAGGCCAAGCGGAACACACCGTAATACTTAAGACCGAAATGGGACTTAAGAAATTATCTAGTTTGAGCTCAACCATTTTAGCTCATGGGTGAAGAAACTAAGGCTCAGACAGCCACATGATGTAGAACAAATAAAATTTCAAAAACTAAACATTCAGTTTCTCGGTCACATTAGCAGGATTTCAATGCTCAGTAGCCATGTGTGGCAGGCCACTGCCCTGCTAGACCTTGGAGGTGTTGGACACGTTCGCCCTGGCACATGCCTCTTGGAAAGCACCGGGGCTTAGAGAGCGCAGGAGATAGAGGTGGGGCCGGGCCTCGTGAGGGAGGCTACAGAGACTCTGGGACCAGGCCACGAGGTCACCAAGGGGCTGGTGCACCAAGTTAGGAAGGTTGGACTTTGAGCTGAAGATTTGCCTTTTAGGAGACTCATGCAGCCACTGTGCCGTGTGGAAAACGGACTGGAAGGAGAGCCAGAGTGGATGCTGGAGACCTGAGAGGCTGGGCCAGCTGAGGTAAGAGATGAAGATGTCCCAACACATTATCCTTTCCACACTACCCACCACCCCATGCTTGGCTCAGGACCTCCAGTCCAGTCACCGTGTCCAGCGCCAGATCTAGAACACCCACTCAAAATAGGTTCGTGATGGTTGAATGAGTCAGCCTCACACACTGCACGCACAGCTAGGGAGTTCCAGAACGATGCTTCTAGTCCATGGCCGTTAGTGCCAAAACCGGAGATTATTTCGTGTGCCACTTTTCTCTCTGCACAAGGCTCACGTCAACTCCCCTCTGCATCCAGCGAGTCAGTCTCCCTAACTGCAGTCTCACCAGCACTCCGTGTTCTTTTCCTGGTACGATGAAGAGATTTATAGTTTAGAGCAATTTTTTTTTTCAGAGACAGCTTATTCTATTCCAAATTAAGAGTAATCACAGCTGGTTGGGTGAGTTTAATGCCAGAACCTAACCCAGATAAAAGTCTTTTGTATGTGATATTGAACGTGTGGGCTTTTATAAAAATATGTGTGCCTTTGAGGAATTCCTCAGACATCTGGGGAATTGAAACTAGTAATTTATGATAGATTTCCATGACTAGCATTGTAATTCCCTAATGAAAAGAGTGGGGCTTTATCTCAAACTGTGTTGCAGTGAAAAGAAACTTAGCTGAACCCTGGCTGGCATAGCTCAGTGGATTGAGCTCGGGCTGTGAACCAAAGCATCGCAGGTTCGATTCCCAGCCAGGGTACATGCCTGGGTTGCAGGCCATAACCCCCAGCAACCGCACATTGATGTTTCTCTCTCTCTCTCTCTCTCCCCCCCTTCCCTCTCTAAAAATAAAAAAAAAAGAAAAAGAAACTTAGCTGAGACTTGGAAATTCTCAGCCTCTAGGTATATATTCACTTATTTATTTTGCTCTTATTTTATTTCACTTTTTAAACAAATGAGACTTTAAAAATTCCTTAAAACCTTTTCTGGGGTAACTTTTATTTTGGCATAATTTTAAGTTGACAGAAAAGTTGCTAGAACAGTGCAAAGAACCCCGGTGTTGTCTTCACCAGATTTGCCAATTTTTAACCTTTTGCCACATTTGCTTATTTTCTGTCTCATCTCTTACACACATACACACAATTGGTTTTTGGACTACTTGAGAATAAGCTGCAGATTCAATGCTCCATGACCCCTAAATATTTTGGTGTGCATTTTCTAATATTTTTATTTTATATAGTCACAGTATAGTGATCAACACCAAAAATTTAACATTGGTACAAGTTTATTATTTAATACACAATATCTAATTCAAAGAATTTTTCAGATTTCACCAATTATCTCAATAATGTCTTTTCTAGCTGTTTACAATTGCTACCTCCTCATCCCAGGCAGAACCAAATCCAGGATTATGTGTGACGTTGAGTTGTTATATTTCTTTAGTCTCCTTAACCTGGAACATTTCTCACATTTCTGACTTTTATGACATTTTTGATATATTTTTTAAATATATTTTATTGATTATGCTATTGCAGTTGTCCCATTCCCCCCCCTTTATTCCCCTCCACCCTGCACACCCCCTCCCACCTGCATTCCCCCCGTTTAGTTCATGTCCATGTGTCGTACATATACGTTCTTTGGCTTCTACATTTCCTATACTATTCTAAGCCTCCCCCTGTCTATTTTCTACCTACCATCTATGCTACTTATTCTCTACCTTTTCCCCCTCTCCTCCTCCCACTCCCCCACTGATAACCCTCCATGTGTTCTCCATTTCTGTGATTCTGTTCCTGTTCTAGTTGTTTGCTTAGTTTTTTTTTAAGGTTCAGTTATTAATAGCTGTGGGTTTGTTGTCATTTTACTGTTCATATTTTTTATCTTCCTTTTCTTAGATAAGTCCCTTTAACATTTCATATGATAAGGGCTGGGTGATGATGAACTCCTTTAACTTGACCTTATCTGGGAAGCATTGTATCTGCCCTCCTATTATAAATGATAGCTTTGCTGAATAGAGTAATGTTGGATGTAGGTCCTTGCCTTTCATGACTTGGAATACTTTTTTCCAGCTCCTTCTTTCCTGCAAGGTTTCTTTTGAGAAATCAGCTGATAGTCTAATGGGAACTCCTTTGTAGGGAACTGTCTCCTTTTCTCTCGCTGCTTTTAAGATTCTCTCCTTATCTTTAATCTTGTCTAGTGTAATTATGATGTGCCTTGGTATGCTCCTCCTTGGGTCCAACTTCTTTTTTTTTTAAATTTTTTTAAATACTGTACTTTTTTTTTTAAGATTTTATTCATCCATTTTTAGGGAGGGAAGGGAGGGCAGGAGAGAGAGAGAGAGACAGACAGACAGACAGACAGACATCAATGTGCGGTTGCTGGGGGTTATGGCCTGCAACCCAGGAATGTACCCTGGCTGGGAATCGAACCTGGGACACTTTAGTTCCCAGCCCGAGCTCAATCCACTGAGCTATGCCAGCCAGGGCTTGGGTCCAACTTCTTTGGGACTCTCTGAGCTTCCTGGACTTCCTGAAAGTCTACTTCCTTTGCCAGATTGGGGAAGTTCTCCTTCATTATTTGTTCAAATAAGTCTTCAATTTCCTGGTCTTCCTCTTCTCCTTCTGGCACCCCTACGATTTGGATGTTGGAAAGTTTAAAGATGTCCTGGAGGTTCCTAAGCCTCTCTTCCTTTTTTTGAATTCTTGTTTCTTCATTTTGTTCTGGTTGAATGTTTCTTTCTTCTTTCTGCTCCAAACCATTGATCTGAGTCCTGGTTTCCTTCCAGTCACCGATGGTTCCCTGTAGATTCTTTTTTATTTCACATAATGCAGCATTCATTTCTGCCTGGGTCTTTTTTAGGCTGTTGAAGCACCCAGTGAGTTCCTGGAGCATCCAGATAACCAGTGTTTTGAACTGCGCATCTGATAGGTTGCCTATCTGTTCATTGCTTAGTTGTATTTTTTCTGGAGCTTTGAACTGTTTTTTTTTTTTCATTTGGGCCACTTTTTTTCTTGGCACACCTGTTATGTAGTGAGGGGCAGAGCCTTAGGTATTCACCAGGGCGGGGCAACCCACGTGGCTGGATTGTGATGTTGTTTGTGGGGGAGGGGTCCAAGAGGGAACAATGGCACTTGCTCCACTCTCTGCCAGCTTTCAGTTACTTCCCCCATTTCCCACAAGCAAACTGGGCCCTTCTGGTGCTGACTCCCGGGTGGGTGGGCTTGTGTCCATTCTAGGACCCCGTGGGTCTCTCCAATGGACTCTCCTGTGAAGCTGGGAGTCTCTCCCACTGCCGCCTCAACCCCCACAGGTGTTTGCAGTTAGAGGCTTGAGGCTTTATTTCCCCACGCTGGGGCCCTGGGTTGAGTGGTCCGTTCTGCTCTCCAGTTGTTCCCCCTGGTTTATCTGTGCTCGAATGTGGGACCGCCTGGTTGGCCAGCCGTCTCCTCACCCGGTCTGTCAGCTGCAGCCTTGCCTGCCCTGGAGGACTGGTCCTCCAGCCACTGCCTTGCCGAGAGTCCTGTCCACCCAGCCACCGGGCTACCTGACTCCGCCCCTCCTACCAGTCTGGATGGATGTTTCTTCTTTAACTCCTTGGTTGTTGGATTTCCATACAGTTCGATTTTCTGTCAGTTCTGGTTGTTTTTTGTTTTTAAGTTGTCCTTCTTTCGGTTGTGCGAGGAGGCACAGTGTATCTACCTACACCTCCATCTTGGCTGGAAGTCTCCACGTTTTTTATGTATTTTTGAAAAGAAGTAAATAGCAGTAAATTATGGATTTGGTATAGTATACATAATGTATATATGTTTTAGATGATGCAAGAATTCAGGAGTCCATACTAATAAATAAGAGAATAGGGAAAGTTTTTCAGTAAAGTGAAAACTAATGAACATGTAGAAAGAAAAGACAGCATTAGAGAATTATCATTTTGCAACCATTATTGTAATAATTGATTTAGGCAAGAATTATCTTTCAAGTTTATTGTTTTTGTTTTTATAGTATTTTATATTAGTTTCAGGTGTGCAGCATAGTGGTTAAACAATCACATACTTTACAAAGTGTTCCCCAGGCAAGAATTATTAATGGATAGTAAAACTTCTTTCTTTTTTAAATTAGTCAGTATTTTACCATTTTTAGGTTTACAAAATACTGGGTAGATATTGCAAAGTCCACATATACTGTATTTTTCAGATTATAAGATGCACTTTCTCCACCCCCGCCCCCAAATTTGGGAGGAATAATGGTTGTTAATGCTGCTGTTGAGTTCTGTTTACATTTACATTGGCGAAATATTATGTTATTAAATATTTTACCACATTTTTTGCTTCAAAATTTTTTTCCTATCTTCCTCCTCTAAAACCTATGTCTGTCTTGTGGTCCAAAAAATATAGTAACATCACCAATAAAGAGAGAAACCATCATCACCTGAGTCTTGACATGGTGCACTAAGAAAGGACACAACTTCACTTGGGTGGCAGTCCTGTTAAAATATAAATCTCTTCATGAAGAAATAGACAAACTCAAATTGAGGGATATGGTACAAAATGAGGTTTGCGGCCCTGGCTGGCGTAGCTCAGTGGATTGAGCACGGGCTGTGAATGAAAGTGTCGCAGGTTCGATTCCCAGTCAGGGCACATGCTTGGGTTGCAGGCCATGGCCCCCAGCAACCACACATTGATGTTTCTCTCTCTCTCTCTCTCTTTCTCTCTCTAAAAATAAATAAAAATAAAATCTTTAAAAAAAGATGCAAACCATTAAAAAAAAAATGAGGTTTGCTTTTTATGACAAACTTCCTGAAAGATTGTGTCAAAGGTTGCACTATTGAACAACACCACTAGATGTCACTGTGGTTGTACAAGTTGCACAAGTTTTAATCTGTTTCAGTAAAGAGTATCAATTCCTTAGCGCCTTGACTCTTTATTTTGACACCTTTGCACACTGGACACATTTGCAAGTCAAACACATAGCTTTGGAGAAACGTACACATTAAATAACCGGGAAAAGCATTGGAGGAAGAGGCAGTCAGCTTAGAATAAGGCCTGTTCCTGACATCACAGATTTGTCAGGTCCTGGTCCTTTGCGCCCTGTCTCCGGTCCTTGGCCCCTGCCTCCTTGGTAAAATGGGGTTTGGATTGCCTGCTCTGGTCTCCTGGAGCTCCAACAGTCCAGGATTTTAAGATGGTAATTTTTTTAAGATTTTATTTATTTTTAGAGAGGGAAGGGAGGAAGAGAGAGAGAGAGAGAAACATCAATGTGCAGCTGCTAGGGGTCATGGCCTGCAACCCAGGCATGTGCCCTGACTGGGAATCGAACCTGCGACATTTTGGTTTGCAGCCTGCGCTCAATCCACTGAGCTATGCCAGCCAGGGACAAGATGGTAATTTCTTAACTAAAATCATTTCAGTGCCCTCTGTAAGATTTTTGTTCAGCCACATTGGACCCACTATCAGTTTCCTTTGTTTTTTCACCCAGTACTCTTAATTTATTGAACGTTTATCTTTAAGTTGACTCAGTTTTCAAAAATGTAAATAAAGAAACAAACTATAGGCAGATCAATCACAAATGGAAGCTAGTTCACTTGCCATAAATGGAAGGTAACCATAAAAATAAATATAATAAAAACAATATAATTAAGTTGGAGCTAGAAGCTATTATCTGCCAAAGGCTCAGAGCCTGTGGTCTGATTTTTTTTTTCTTTTTAAAGGGAGGTGTTAAAGAGGAGTTGAAGACAGACTAGCCCTGACCCTTTCCTCTTGATGTAAGCAAAAGAATTGGGACTAAGAACAGAAGACCTTTCTGCCTGTGAGGTTCAGCATTATTTAAGTCCGTATCCATGAAACCAACCACAATACTTCATAGAGCATCTCAAACCAGGCCCCTGCTTTCATAAGCGGTTCTAAGGTTGAGTATTTCCTCTCACCTTCCCTTTCTTTCTTTCATTCTTTTCTTTCTTTCAACTCTTGATTCTTCAATATTTCTAATACACCATAAAGAATGTGATTAGACATCATACATTAGCCCTCTTTTTTTTCTGCAATCTATATTTAAGCTTTTGTTTTATTTGGATATTGTTTTCAGTTTAGTAGTGGTTTACATTTCTTTAGCGTTTATTGAGATTTGCTTTCATACTGTCTTCTTCCATTTAAACTGCCCTCTCCCTTTTAAACAGAGGAGATGATGTATGTCCCCTGTGCTGTCAGCGTCGAAGCAATTATATGCCACCAAATGGCTTGTGATTTGGCATCTTCTCCTGATAAAGGCTTGTGATGGATAGGATGTGGCAGAGGTCAGGAATTCTGCTCAGTACAACCTGAGGGGATGTTTCAAATTGCTTGAGCTTTCTCCAAATCCCCTAGGACACAATCAGAAGCCTGGTCCCCTTCAATTTTGGTGCAGAGGGTTTTTTCTTCATTCTTCACAGAGATTCAGAGCGAAGACATCGAAGTCTGAGCCATCTGATTGCACACTTTATTCCATAATATTAGTGGAGCTTTCCCCTGGTTTGTATAATCTGTTACTCATTTGCTTGCCACAATTAGCATAGGGGATTTTATAGGAGCCAAGACAATTACTTAGCTACTCAATGTTACTAAATAATTTACAAAGGGGAAAGCCAACAATTTCCATCAAATATGTTTTGTTCTCTTAATGCCTGTGTCACAATGTAAGAAAACCATTATAAGGTAAGGAGATCCAGAAATGCGTAAAGATTGATACATCAATTATTTTCTGCATCAAGGTTATTTTTCCATAATTTCCTTTTCTTGGCAACTGGGATTTAATTTGCCATTGGAAGCCCAAAACCTGAGAGGTCAGTTTCAGTGTTCAACCAAACCGATACTTTTTGTCTGGCATGGAATGCAGTTCCTATCTGTAGGAAAACTATCTAGAGAGATTTCAGAAGAAATTTTCAGAGGAGATTGATTATGAATCAATACAAACTTTTTTCCCATACCAAATTCTGTAGTATTATACTCTTATCACTCACCTACCCCAACTCAGAGTAAGAACCTCTGTTTTTTTTTCTTTTCTCAATATTCATCATTGAAAGTACACTGAGATTCTAACCAAGGAGGTATAAGGTTTCTGAAGACCCACTAAATATACTAGTGAAAACCTAATGTGTAGCGTGGCCGTGATCGTTACTGCTTTGGTGAGAGATGTACCTAAGGTTTGCTGGAGAATTCTTCAGGTTTCCCCGAGCCCCATTTGTTCCTGATGCTAATTAACGTTTATGATTTCATTATTCTCTTTATGTCCACGGATTCCTGGCTCCCGACGTTCGCTCCATTGTTTTAGTGCGTGTTAACATCCGTCTTCGTGAAAGATGGTGCTCTGGCAGAGCCTCCTTCCAAAGGTTGCTGAATAGCACGAGTCAGTATACTTTGAGACCATTTCTGGAACTATATATATCCCAAGACTATTCCCCGGGCTGCAAATTATACTTTATGTCATTGTTTTCAAGTGTCTAGAGCCAACATGTTTGTTTGAGATACTGAGCCAAGTATTGTCTTCCCAGCACATCTATAACTATCGATTCTGATGAGAGAGGCCTAATTACACTTGTGCTTATCTTAGGACCACAGCGTGGGAAGAGGCTTTAACGGTCCCTCGTCCCATCTGGTGCTCGGCTCCCCACTGAATCAGCCTTCTATGGTGCGAGTAACAGAAGCCAACTCTGGGCAAGTTAAACCAAAAAGGATATTTCTTTTATTAATAAAGGGTGGCTCGTGGAGAAAAAAAACATAAATAAAACAGCAAAAGAACCAGTATCTGCAGGTTGAGAAGCCATATTGACTCTGGGGCTTTGGGTAGCAGGCACTAATGGGCAATGTCTTTAGGAGTTTCCCAGTGGTGACTTCAAGGGGAGAGTAGGGGGAGCTTTAAACCCCCCGCAGACCCCTCTTCGTAGTCTAAGCAGTTGAGATTTCTTACCCTTTTCCAAAAGGCTATGCTGTAGTAGAATCTCAGCCAGTCTCATCCCTCTACACAGAAATAGTAAGGCTGCTGCTGAAACAACCCCTGGGGGCATCCACTTCGCAGCATCCCCCAGCTCAGCTCCATCCTCGCCCCACGGCAGCGAAGAGGGTTCTGAGAGAGGAAGTCCGTTTGGCTCTTTCGAAGTCACGATGGGGCCCCCCTTTGTCCAGGGTTATTGTAAGTCAAGGCGGCCACAGTAGGGGAGAGAGAATCCCCCACGAGGGGAATAGGTTCTTCAAGAAAGGAGCAATGACCAGAAAACATGTGTTCCCTAACTTTCCAAGACAGTGACAGTCCCTCCCAGTGCAGGACCTGGGCCGTGCAAACAGCACTTGATGGGGTGTGAATACAGGTAGCCAAACCCATTTTCCAAAGAGTGTAGGACATACAGATTTTTAATCTTTGAGGCATTTTTAAAAGCTTTATTAAGGTGTAATTTATATGTAATAAACCATACATACTGAAGGCGCAGTGTGTGATAAGTTTTGATAGACATGTGTACCTATAAAACTATATATAATGCATATGCCGTATGCACACCTGTATAAACACACGCACGCATAGGTGTAAGGGGCTGTTTGGGAAATGGTTACGGGGTGTGCTTCTGTCAGCTGTCACCCCAGTGAAGATGCAGCAGAGTGCCGGCCCCCCGAAGCCAACCCTGTACTCTGTGTCCCTTTCCAACCACAGCCCCTTTGTCCCCAACGACGGGGGAACTACCGTCCTCGCTCAGGTGACAGTCATTTACTTGCATTTCTTCAAAGCATCCCTCTCCCCAGACCAGGTGTTTCGGTCTAGCCTGAACTTAGAACTAGACACAAGGGGAATGACCCTGTAGGGCCCCTCAGCCCTTATTTCCCTCGAGGTTGTGTGTTTAGACTTCTAATTTCTGCTACGATGGAGTGAGAAGGTTGGCACACATCATCCTTAAAAAACAACTAGGTTGGTCGAAACTCCAAAACAATCATTTCAGTGATCTGGAAACTGACCAAAAGCATACCACAAACTGTTGTCTTTAAAAATTTTTTTTTAAAGTTAATCTTTCTTGTATTTTTTCGATTACCATTTAGACCCCTTATACCCTCTTCCCCCTACAATCACCACACTGTCACCCACGTCCATGAGTCCCGTTTCCTTTTTGCTCAGTCTCTCCACACCACCGCCCCCCCCCCCCGCCCCGGCCGCAGCTGTCATCTATGGGCAGAGTTTCAGTTTTAGGAGATTGGTTGCACCACAATGTGAATACACTTAACACTACTGAATTGCACACACTTAAAAATGGTTAAAACGATAAATTTTATGTTGTGTATATTTTATCACAATTTTTAAAGGGGGGGCCTGCTTGGAAAGCACAAGATTTCAACACTTGTCACTATATCTATCTAAACACAATGTATCCCCCAATTTTTTTTAAAGAAGTACAAGGACAATGGCGTGGGCATGGACTGTGGGAATGGAGGGTGGGCTGGATGGAGGAGGGCTAAGGGGGAAAATTTGGGACCACTGTAATAGAATTTAAAAAAGGGAAAAAAGGAAAAAATTACAGAAATTGAATTAGAATATACCCGCAGAGAAAAGTGCAGAACCAGATTACTTTTTTACTGGTGAATTAGATCAAATATTTAAAAAAGAAATCATATTGATCCTTCACAAACGGTTTTTTAAAAACAGCAGGATACAACACTTTCAAACCCATCTCATGTGAGAACTCACGGACACGGACAACAGTGTGGTGGTGGAGGGGCGGTGGGCAGGGTGGGGAGTGGAGGTGGACGAGGGTATAACAGGGGTAATGGTAATGGAAGAAATAGAATTAAAATAAGCTATTTGAAAACAGAAAGAAAAAGAAAATGGATATGAGAAGAACTTTTAGTAAGAGAGAACAACCTATAACTCCTTATTTCTCCTGAAACAAGGGCTTCCCTACCATTTAAGGAGCCAGGTGAATTAGGAGCTGCAGAAAGAGGCAGCTGTAGAATTTGACCTTCCAAGCACCCACGCACCTTTATTGAACTTCATCATAATACTGTCAAATTGCCATGATCTCACTAATGGATTTCTATTTGCTGTCCACTAAAAACCCTGCATGCTTTTTTTTTAAATAAAATAAAAAATAAACTCATTTTGTGAGGCTACTCTTATCCTGTTACCAAAACCAGACAATAACCTCATAAAAAAGAAAACTACCATATTTTCCCTCATGAACACAGATACAGAAACTCTTGACAAAATATGAGCGAGGTGAATTTAGCAGCAAATGAAGAGGATGATACACCACAACCAAGTAGGGTTTATTTCTGGAATGTTAGGTTGGTTTAACATGCTTTTCTGTAGTGTATATATCTAAGAATGGAATTTCTGGATTATAGGGTGAAAAAAATTGGTAGCTAATACCAGACTGCTTTCCAAAATGGTTGTACTAGGTAGGCCCTGGCCCAGTAGCTCAGTTGGTTAGAGCATCATTCCATTATACCAAGGTTGCGGGTTCGATCCCTGGTCGGGGCACATACAAGAAATGACCAATGAATGCATAACTAAGTGGAACAACAAATCAATGCCCCTTTCTCTTTCTCCCTCTCCCCTCTCTAATAAACGAAAATAAAAAAATTGGTTGTACTCATTAGCAGTTTATGAGAGTTCCTATCTGTACTAGGCAACACATAGCATTGCCAGACTTCTTGACTTTTGCCTATCTGATGGGGGTAGCAGTATCGATTCTGGTTTTATTTTGTATTTGCCTGAATCCTAATGAGGGCGAGGACTTTCTAATGTATATATTGGTCATTTAGATGTGTTTCGTGTATGTGTGTGAAATACCTATTAGAGTGTATGAATAGTGATAATAGATAACATTTTTCTGAGTGTTTGCCATGTGCCAGGTGCTCTTCTAAATGCCTTACAGAGATTTATTTTATCATCGCAATAGCCCTAGGAGGTAGGTGTTACTATTATTATTATTATGTCTATCAATTGCTCTCTCTGTCTGTCATGATGATAATAATATGATCTTTCTCTTTTAATCTGTTGTTCCAAATTATATTACTTGATTGTCATTATGTTGCATCAACCTCAAAATGAAAGACTAATGAGATGTTACCCTTTTATATTATGAATTTAATTTGTTAATCTTCTGTATAAATTTTTTAAAAATCTGTGTTCATAAAAAAGATCAACCTGTAATTTTCCTTTCTTGTACTATTCCTGTAAGTTTTGGTATCAATATTACTTTTCATCTTCAGTATTCATAATTATTCGATTCATTTCTTCTACTGGCTTGGAAGTAACACTCTACAGTCCTACAATTTTCGTTATATTATTTGTGGGTTGAATTGTGTTTTCCCCCAAAAAGATACATTGAGGTTCTATCCCCTGGTATCTGTGAATGTCTGAGAGAGTACGGATAGGTTTCTGCTTTCTGTTGGTTCTGCTGAACCTCATGATGTAATGGTGTTTCCTTCTGTGCCTGCTAATCTTTGACTGTTCGCCTTCTCTGCCCCTGTAACATCCTGTGTAGGGTAACCAAGGCCTGGCCCAGGTACTCCCGCCCCCTGAGAGGCTTGGGTTTGCTCGGTCAGGTATCTGGGGCAGTTCCAGTCGGGAACTGCTCTGCACCATCCCGCAATCTGAGACTCCTTAGCCAAGGCAGGTGGTGAGTACCTGGGCCTCATGGCCCGATTCCCAATCTTCTTGAGACATCTGGGGCCAGAAGGCCCCATTGTTGGGCAAGAGAGACAGGTTTAGATTAGCTTTGGCTTGATGTTGAACTTGTAGCTCTTTGAATCCCAGCTGAACATGAGGAGGTCTCCTAAAACATTTCACCATGGACGGGAATTGAGCTGTGCCCCCCATGAGGCCCCTGTGTAGAAGGCCAAGTGGGCAGTAACCAGCAAGGCTTTGGGCAGATGTGCTCCAGAGTCTAAACGTCCCACTTACGTCTCTGGTTGCAGGTCTGTCTTCAGAAATTGTCCCGGGAATGCCTCACTGTTGTTTGGGCTCTTCAGTCCTTTCCAGGAGGTTTCAAAAAGTACTTAAACCCGTGTGTGTTGGGGGCGGGGGGTGGTGGCGGTGTCTTTCATCTGAATGCTGTAGCTGTGATGATCAGAAACCAGAAACTCAGTGACATTGTTTTTAGTTTCTTGTGAGACTGAATGTGTCCAAGTTGTCATAGCCTCTTCAGAACGTAACGGGATGTGGGGGCCTACATGCCTATGAGGTACTGCACACTTGGCCGTGGGCCAGCACCCAGGAAAATGAAGAGAGTATCAACTTTGCGTGGATTTCTTACCTAATTCTAGTTGTTCAAGACTATGGCTCCGGTTTACTGAACAACAAATGTCTCTTGTGTGTCTCAATGCTGTATGACTTCCACGAATCTTAATATAAGGGGCTGAGCTTATAAAGTCTTCTTAAGTGTTGACATATTTCCTAGTGATAACACAGATTTACGTGAACAAAATGACCAGGCGTATGAATAGAAGTCTTCAGAGATACAAAAGATCAACAATTGCTCTTGTTTATGAGAAATAGAGGCTGCTATATATATATTTTTAATTTAAAAATTGTATTTATTGATTTGAGAGACAGAGAGGCATCAATTTGCCCTTGCACCGATCCATGCATTCATTGGTTGACTCCTGTACATGCCCTGACTAGGGATCGAACCCACAACCTTGGTGTAACGTGACCACACTCTAACAGACGGAGCTACCGGGCCAGGGCTGTTTTATTTTATTTTAAAAAATCATTTTTTCCCACATATACCCTTATGCAAAGTAATGCTAATAGAATATTTTATTAAAATACTTAACATAACTGTGGTATTAAAATTAAGACTACTGTGAAGACTACATTCTTTAAAATCCAAATTATAAAACATTTTGGTCTGAAGGTATAAGTAGTCTTATTGTTCTGCGCTTACCTATTGTGAAATTTAAAATCCTTATGAACAATTGCAAGCGTCAGCTTTGCTACTGATGTGGCCCAGTCTCTGTTCTGATTTATAGTATATGCTTGTTGAAAGGTACAGTCCATCACACACAAAAATACTTTTTTTTCTTACCCGGACAACACATGTGTTCATGGCATTTAATTTTAGGGTATAAAGACTGAGTTAATTGTCCTTCATTCTCTTAAATGTTAAGTGAGGTAAGAATAATGGCCGTGGAATACATATCACAGAAAACGTATTTCCTTTCCCTGTGGTTTCCGACAGTGATGATGGAGTCAGAGTAGTCCCCGAGTGAAGGTCACATGGACTTTTCCAGGGACCTGGGTGCTGGTATTCAGCAGCAAGGGCTTCTTTGCTCAATTGTGTGAGAAGCCAGAAGAAATCCACCCTCTCCCCCACCTGACTCCATAGCCTCTTGATGACCCACTTCAAATTCCAGAGCCTTGAGGTCGGAATGACGCTGGAGTAGCTGACTCCAGTCATTGGGGGTGATTCTCCCACATTGCTTTTGCACATGTTCTCAGAGGTCAAGGTTCCGCTCTTCAGAGTCAGCTCAGCGGCGTGCTGACAGGAGAGGTGTGACCTCATGGGTGGCCTGGGATTGCGTGTCAACCTCACCACTTAACTGCCTTTGGGACTTGGACCAGCTGTTCCCCCTCTGTGCCTCAGTCTTCTCATTTGTTAGAGGAGAAAAATGTTGAGCGTGGGCTGCAAACCAAAGTGTCGCGGGTTCAATTCCCAGTCAGGGTACATACCTGGGTTGCAGGCCATGACCCCCACCCAGCAACCACACATTGATGTTTCTCTCTCTCTCTCTCTCTCTCTCTTTCTCCCTCCCTTCCCTTTCTAAAAATAAATAAATAAAATCTTAAAAAAAATGTCTCTTTCCACCTCGCAGACTTGCTGTGAGGAATAAGTGAGATCATAAATGGCAAGGATTGAAATAGTCGTTGGCATACAAAAAGTGCTCAATAAATGCTGGATATTAATATTCAGGCTTGAGAAACATTTTGCACAGATTCGGTTAACTCACCAGGGGAGAGTAAGAGTCTTGAGAGAGAGTCTTGAATGTAGCTCAGCAATAATTAAATGCCTTTCTTGATTGAAATAGAAAGGCAATTAAGACAATGAAACATTTTTCTCTGTGTGATCTAGGACATATTTTTCTCATTTCCTCCTGTAATGGGAAAATTTGAAACTCACACAGAATGGTGACAAATTCTCATCCCGAGGTTAATTGCTCCCAACAAATACATTTCAGGTAGGGAGGGTGGGAGAGATCCCAGAGACGTCAGAAGCCGACCAGTAGGTAGCACGCCGCTGGGGACTCAGGCAGGCCTTGGTTTCTGGTGTTGCCGGCATATGATTTTGGAGAAGTTCTTTAACCCACCTGGGCTTCAGTCTCCCTGACCCTGAGTTAGGGGCACAGAGCACCTGACTGCAGTGGTGGTGCTGGCCGGTTTGCAGGTGACGGGCTAGACAGGGAACGGTTCCATGGCAGCCGAGCGAGAGCCCAAAGTGGACTGCGAGGTAGGCTCTGGGGACTTGGTGTCGGAGGGAGTGACCTGTGCACGTGCAATGAGCCCGTTCACCAAGCTCTGTTCTTGTTCCCCAAGCAAACTGCCTCCTGGGTGTGTGTCTCTGATTATCCGGGAAGGGGCGCCTAACAACCCAGATGTGTGTCTAGGAATAGGGTCGTGGGATGGAGAGAGGGGACAATGACAACCTAGAATGTCAAAGTGTTGCATTCATCAATTTCTCCAGACACATAATTATTTACTGATAGTGTTTGATTTGTTTCACTAACACGTGTTGGGAAGGCTCTGTGACAGAACCTGTGGGGACAGAGGGCAAAGCGTACATTTCAAGGAGGGGGCGGGAGGGAGGAACCTCGGATTGCCTGAGGTCAAGTTCACCCGAGGTCACATTCTCTCGATGACCTCCTTCAACGATATCCAAGTAGGCTAATGCCAAAATAACCCCGAAATCTCAAAGACTTAATAGTTAATTTCTTGCTTGTATAAAATCTGTTCGCTCATGCAGTCACTGAGTGACCCAGATTCCTTTCACCTTGTGATCCGGGCACACTCTGGGGCAGGGGGCAGCAAACTATGGCTCATAGGCCAAATCTGACCTACTGCTGTTCTACATATATTTTTGTAAATAAAGTTTCATTAGAACACAGCCTTACCCATTTATTACGTATTACCTGGGCTTTGTAGCTGCTTTCACACTCCAGTGGCAGCGTGGAGCACTTGCAACAGACTCTAGGGCTCGACTAGGAGGATCTTCACAGGAAAAGTTTGCTACGCCCTGCCCTATAGCATTGGCCCTCGTCTTGGATTCTCTGGTTTGGCCCACAGACAGAGAAGAAGAAGAGTGGAAGATTGTGTGGGGGGTTTTTATGAACTCTGTCTTCCATCAATTCTACCTGCATTCTGTTGGCCAGATCTCAGCCCTGTGACCACACTGAGCAGCTAGGGAAGCTGAGAAGTGCAGCCCAGCGATGGCCCAGGAGGAAAATACATAGCATTTCTCCACAGATCGCACAGCGCTAGACGCTTCCCTTCATTCCATCCTCTCTGTTCTTCAAAAAAAAAAACATTTAAAACACGCATGGCACTACTGTGCAGATGATGTGCTGAAGGTTCAGAGAGGTTAAGCAACTTGTCTCAAAGCCGCCCAGCATCAGAACAGTGGGAGTAGGGATTTGACAGTCAGAATATCTCGCTCTGAAACCTGCGCTATTTTTTCTGAAAAAAGATTTTTAATTGTGGTAGAATACACATAAAATGTGCCATTTCAACTGTCTTTGAATATAGTTCAGTGGCATATGAAATATATTTTTGAAAGGGGGAAGATTCCTAGAATTGGTAAGCATGTTAAAAGCTTAGGGCTTTCAGCCCTGGCTGGCGTAGCTCAGTAGATTGAGTGTGGGCTGCGAACCAGGCATCGCAGGTTCGATTCCCAGTCAGGGCACATGCCTAGGTTGCAGGCCATGACCCCCAGCAACCACACATTGATGTTTCTCTCTCTCTCCCTTTCTCCCTCTGTTCCCTCTCTAGAAATAAACAAATAAATAAAATCTTAAAAAAAACCCAACAACCCCTCATCCTTGCAATAAAAAAAAAATGCTTAGGGCTTTCATTTCCATTGTAATCTTAACAAGTTTAGCATCATCAGGCTTATCTAGGTAATCACCTTAAATTGAATGCTAACACGAAACTTCCAAGCTGCAGTTTTAGTTTGTTTGTTGGCGCCAGCATTGATCTCGCCAGCTATCAGCTGACTACAAACGGGCAGAGGCTAATTTGGTAGTGAAATGACTCCCTCAAGCTTTCCTCATGCTATATTAATTAAGGAATGCTTTGTGGCAGTTCAGAAAGAGGGAAAAGTGGTAGGACAATGGAGACATAATTGTATAGACACACCATGCCCCGGAGAACCCACTTTATTGAATTCAGAACCGCACTGATGTTTGAGTGGCAATTTAGTTCCCATGAAACAGTGTCATCCAGCACATTTTAGTGTTGTTTATTTAAAAATCTTTGGTTTTGTGGCATTTTTTCTTTTTCATGAACTTTGACATTGGGTTTCACAGTTGTTTAAGTGTTGTACATAAAGAATTTATTCTTAGTTTTATGCTTGTGCATATTTAAGAAGATAGCAAAATTAATTTAAATAAAAACATGAGGGAACCAGGGAAAATTTTCTCTTTAAAAGATATGTGTATAAGACTCAAGTTTACAAGAATTCACCCCACACTCCCCCCAAAGGTAGTTCCCTTTTACAAAAGAATTCAATTTGAATTCAGAAACTGTATCAGTCAGGGCAGATTAAGGTAAGCTGCAGTAACAAGCAATCCTTCAATTTGTGGCTTAACCCACTTGCTTGCATTAAATCAATTGCTTATTAGTAAAGAGCTCTGCTTATCATGATCACAACAGCAGGACCCAAACTGATGGATCTACCTACAGTAATACTTCTGGTTGGGGGTTCTCTGACCTCTAAGTAAAATGCTCTGGCTCATGTAAGTCTGTTGACACACTGAACTTCATGGAGAGGACTACAATCTTTGTTGGGTGCCTAGAGGAGAGAGAAACCAGGAATCAGTTGGTAGCAATAAAGTCTGCCACAGGAAGCATCCTGCATCTTTCTGTTAAGGAATGCCCTGTGGCCTGGTTTCGACACTCTATTTCCTAGCAAAGTTGCAGAGAGCTTTCTTAATTTCATAGGAATCTGTGTCTCTTGGGTCCCAGCCAGACCCTGGTGCATACCAGCCACATGCAGAGCTAACCCTCAGCTCCTCCCCTGTGAAGTGGGGGAGAGATGTCGGGTGCACGGTTTGTTGTGTCAAAGTAACAACTCACTTGAAACCTCCCTGTCAGTGGTAAACTGTGAGCCAGATCAAGGTAACAGTCTCGTTTCTGGCAATCAGTCACGCCACACTAAGGAGCAGGAACAGATAGTAATGATTTCACCCGATGGCACTTGTCATACAATCAATATTTTCTCACAAAAGTTTCCTAAAAATTCACAAGGAATTTCCTTAGGTGACCTGGTAATGAAACCTGAAAAGAACGGTTCTCCAATAAAAAGGCAATTTTTTCCTCTTGGCTGGAAAATGACAAAGTGTTTTACGTGACCCCCAAATCTATACGGCCCACTCTTCTAGCAGATTCCCACATATTTAAAAAAATTGAGGTTGAAGAAAAGAAGCACTATCTATCTTGCCTAAGAAGCAGTTGCTTTAAGATGGGATCAGTGTGGAAAAATTAAAAATGTTTCACAGAATAGTGCTGAGGACAGAAACCCAGGGAGAGTCTTACACTGCGGCATTGATTCCTGAAACTGTCACTAGGCAAGCATCTGGGGATTCTTGCTTTGCAGAGAGAACTGGATGACATCCTGATTTTGTCCAACACTCTTATTTTCCATAAGAAGAAAGTAAGGTCTAGAAAATTTAAATGGCTTGCTCTTCCTGAAGCACAAGTTGGTTAGTCAAGCATTTTCCCCTTGCGCCAACCTGAAATTGTATAAATGAACACAATGGAGGAAGAAATGTGTCTTCCATATAATTGGTAGTGACCTCCTTTTGAATCTGCGTGTAGGAAACTCCCTGCATTGTGTACCCGACAGCGGGCAAAAGGCTCACTGGAAATTCTCTCAGAGCTCCAGCAATCGTTTTTGAGATTCCTTCTCTCAGCATTTCTGCAGGAAGTGTATGAATTGACTAAGAAAACAAGAAACAGATTTCAGATTGACTAACTTCATTATCGGATTATTTTACTTAATCAGATGTGAAAGCCTACTTTTTTACTCTAGGAGAATTTTCAAGTTGTCCACCCGAAATCTGCCTTCCTAGGCATATTTGTCAGAGAGGCTTGGGATTTATGCTCTGGGATTCGCAGTAACGAAAGATTACGTCCCATTCAGGCGAGACGTCTACCGTGGGCTCAAAGGGCCTCCATTCCACATTATCTTTGCAAAGAGTGGCAGGTGGAAGGAAACTGTGTGTGTGTGTGTGTGTGGGGGGGGGGGGTGTTACCTGCAGCCATGGCATGGGCACAGGGATTCAAAACTTCTGCCTGTACATAATACATACTACTTCCACTAACTTCTTGTTTGTCAAAGCAAATCACAGGGTCACTTCTAAATGCAGAGGGATCAGAACACTTCAATCTTACTATGCACCTGGAAGAAGAAAATTCAGTTTTGGTGAACATCTCTAATGATTGCCATACCAGAAATAAAAAAGAAGAAAACAGAACCCCTCCCCCAAATGACAGAAAGCCAGTGTCTCATACTAGCAATGGAATCAAATCCACAATCAGGATAACAGAATATCTGTTAGCTCTAAAATAAAATTGTTTAATGCATTATTTGCTGCAGGTAAAATTTCCTGAATTCGTTTCTTCATCTTCTTATAAGGAGCATTGCATAGAATGGGAGGCAGGTACAAATGAACTAAACCAAATTGGGGCTATGAAGAAATTTCTAGAAATTCCTTATGGGTCAACTAAATGGGGAAGCACATTTATGCTTTTTGTGGGTTTCATTAGACTTATTTCTCTAAGGAGAAATCTCTTCTTTATGACATGAATATATTGGTCAACAATCTTTCTAAAATAATTTAACAGTAGGAAAGTTATAGCCCACTCAAATAGAAGGATTTTCACTTAAATTGCTAATAGAAGTGATTGTCTAATGGGTCACTCTAAAAAGACACCCTGAACCTTTAAAATTTAGCTTTTTGGGGACATGTCTGAAGGTCTGAAATATGTTTAAATAACCCTCATTTGTTTCTTTTGTTTGGGCATAATCATTTGCTTAGAGACATATTTTTAAACTTTTAGTATGTTACTAGCAACAAAGTGTTTCAGGTGGGGGAAACTCAAACTAGCTTAGAATGTTCCCTACATTAAAAAATAGAGTTTTGGACTTTCCATAATAATAAGCATTTTTATAGTCTTTCTTTAAATCTTTCTTGGTTAAAATCTACTAAGCAGGAGGAAAGGGCAAGAGTCAAAGTCTGCTAATTTACTATTTAATTATATCTTCTCCTCCTGCCCCTGAAAATTTTGTAACAGAGCAGGGTTAACATTAACGCTCCAACCACATATCAACTCAACATATTTAATGACACATTTTATGTCCAAGATGAAAATGAAGTTATAACAGTGAGATCATTTTGTACAGAGGTCACAGTAAGTTTTGTGTGAGTACGGGTAAGTCGGTTTCGTGTTTTGTGCTTTAGTTGTTAAAACTATCATGAATAATTATATCACAGTAAACTTTTATTGAGTATGGGCCACTGTAAGTGGGGCTCTATCAAGTACTTCACAATTTTTTCCTCATTTAATTCTCATGGCAAACCTACTTTCACACATGAGGAAATTGAGGATGAAGTGACTGGACCAAGGTCACCCAGCTGGTTGGTAATGGAATATACTCTTTGGGGATAAATCTTTGTGGTAACCTTTCAATCAAGGTATCTGATAACTGCAGCATTTTTCTAGCCCAATTCTGTCAGAAAAGGAAGAATTTAAATTGGCAGTGGTTCATTTATTCATAAGTATACAAGTGGTCACTCTGCCTGGTCCTGTCTTAAAGCCTGTGGATACAGAGCTGAATAAGTCTGCAAGGCCTGGAACTTTAGAAAAGTGGACGGTGGCATCAGACATACAGATGTGGGTTGGGCTCTACAATGCGACCTTGCACAGGAACCCTCTAGCCTCGACTGCAGCCTGGGAAATTATTATATATTGTTTTTTCTGGGAAAATTAAATGAGATAATGAAAGGAAAGTGCTTAGTAGGGCACATTGCATAAGATGCTCCATAGTATGTACTCAATACACACTAGGTTTTATTATTATTTGTATTGTTATTACTATATGACAATCATATAATTGTGGTTATGCCCAAACAACAATAGTCATTGTTGGGAATTCCCGACTGGGGAGGGGAGAGAGGCATTTAAATAATATTTCCTGTCCAGTGTAATATGAATACTAGGGAAATCAGGGAAGGCACTAATGATGCCTAGAAGGAGTTTGTAGAAGTTTCACAAAAGAGGTTCACTTTGAGGCGGTGACTGTAAGGGGAGGGAGCGGAGCTTCTCCGAGTGGAAACGGGTGTAGCCATTCCAGTCCGGTGAACCAAGGTAGGGGGCCAGGCGTGTTCGGGGAGTCCGGAGGCTCCTGCAAAGTGGGACGCTGGGGTATCGCAAGGTGGCGCTGTGGCTCCACGAAAGGAGAAGATTCGCGCACCCGAGTCTCACGCCCAGGGTGGCTTTCAGGAGGCAGAGTGAGGCTGTGTAGGTGGGTTTGGCACCGTTTTCATACAGCCGTCAAATAATGACAGTGCTAAAGATAATAAATGCCTAAGCAAGTAACCCGGAAGTGGTCTCCTTTAGGACACACGGCATCAATAATCAGAAACTGTCCGCAAGGGACAATTAAGGGCGCGGAACTGTCCAGCAGGGATCATCGCGAGCCTCATCTCGGTCATCTGTGGCGCCCCGGTGGGAACCCCCTTCGCCTGACCTGAGCCGAGATGACAGCTAACCTGCTGCGGCCGAGCGAGCCCCACGCCCCGCAGGCGGTCCCTGCTCCCTGCAGGCGGAAGGAGCAAGTTTTGACGCCGGCGCTGGGGCGATAAGTCTGCGCTCTACCTGCACCTAGCTTTTGACCCAAGCTGAGATTTTAGGGACTTCCTTGCTGCATTTCACTTGGACATACGGACACACAGGATTCACGTGTGAGTGGAGGCTCACCCACTAGTGTAAAATACTCTCACACACACACGTATTTCTGCACATGCACGCCCACTCACATAAACAAGACGCGTGACAGGGACACATTATACACACACACAGGTGTGCTCACGCTAGTGTGCAACAATCCTCAAGCACATGCCCACACGTGCACCCAAGGGCATGCCGCCACCGGCACAGGCTCCAAGTGCATGGGCGCACAAATATGCAGCCACTCTTCTATCACACAGGTATAGGTGCACACTCACATCACACGCATCTCGGTAGCTGACAAAGACCTTCCAGTGGGGAGCGGCGTGTAAATACCCAGTGAACTGTAACCTGGGCAACTCAGGCTTCTGTGTTAAACTGCGCCTCTGTTCTCCCACTTCCCCACAAGCAAACAGGCCTCCTCCTCCAAATCTTCGCTGGCCTCAGTTTCTTGCATACGGGTTTGCCTTACTGAAGGGACGCTAATTTCCAAACAGCCTGTAGCTCCCTTCTCCCACCCTGGAGCCTCCTTCAGCCAAGGGGGAGAGCTAGGGCCCTTTCCTGATTATTTTCCAACCGTGCGGTTTGGAGGGCAGTGGGGAAGGGCCAGGGTGAGGTACTGTCGCGCGCTGCGACACCCGTTGATTAGGAGGTATTTTTCGGCCGTATCCTAACTGTATTCTTTTCTCCTCTCAGAATAACTTCAGCTTTTAGCTATTTATGGTAATGCCAAGGCTATATGGTCTTCCTCCATTAAAGCTCGTCCGCAGATGTCCAGATTTCTGCCCTCTGATGGGCGTCGCAGGCATCCCCGCAAAGTCTTTGTGTTTAGTCTGTTTCAATCAGGCGACTTTGCCTGCGCCTGGAGCTCTGGGACCTCCGCAAGCAGTGGAAGAAGCGGATGACTGGAGTTCGCGTAGCAAAATGTGGAGGAGCCAGGGCTGGAGCTGACGCGACCCTGGTGCAGCCTATCCCCGGAGGCCAGAAGGGTCATGCGTCTACACCTGATGGCAAGGATGCGCATCCAGTCCTCTAATTAGGATTTTGCACGACCCTTTCCCCTCTCCTCTCCCATCTGCTGCCTGCCCTCAGGAGGCAACTTGCACTCAAGCTCCTTTGTCATCGGGATACCCAGGGGCTTGCGAGCTAAAGGGATCTATGAGTGTTGGGGGGCAAGCACCAGGCGAATGCGGGAAAAGGGCGCAACCGCTGATCGAGTGGTTCGGAGCCAAGGTTAAGGGCACAGGCTCTGGAGTAATTTTGGCGCGGCGACTTTATTAGCAGTGTGGTCTTAAACAGGTTGATTCATTTTAACCATAGGGCATCAGCTTCCTCACCTGTAAAACGTGAGGCGTGATCTTACCTGCCTTCTTGGTCTGTTGTGGGAATTCAGTGAGTTTATGCCCGTAAAGCCTTCAACAAATGAGATCTATTATTATCTGGGGACCGCCCAGGGGAAACCCGAGAGTTGTCAGGCTCGCTCCGGGAAAGGTTTGTTCGAATCGTGCCCCAAGCCCTCGTCCTAGGCAGATTTAGGGGCTCCTAAGCCCCAGACCGATCCCCACGGTGTTGTATGCCTGCTCTCTATCTCTTAGCCGCCTGTGGGTATCTTTGTCACTTCCTGGGCCTCGGTTTCCCTGTCTGTACTACAGGGAGAGGTGCGCTCCCAGGGGCTGGAAGTATCAGTCACACAGGGCGAGCAAAGGGCAACTTCTCCGCAGCGTTGGGCGACGGGGGTCGAAAACTGGGATCAGGTCGGGGAAATGCTTCCTTTTCTTTGCCACTTGCCAGAGATGGCTGAGAGCACGGAGGAGGAAGAGACAGATTTCCCGTGCAACCTTGTCCTGGGACTCCTACGAGTTCCCAGAAGGCGGCGGGAAGAGAGATCTTGGGTGGGGGTGGGGGTGGGGGGGCAGGGGCAGGATTTTGCCCGCGGGCCACAGGACTCTGTTGCTCCACCATCCCTCCGGCATCCGGGTACCGCTCAGGGGACCCTGTGGAGCTGTGCTGCATTCAAGTCCTCACTTTCCCAAGGCTTCCCGGCTGCTTCCGACTCCCAACCCTCTCCTCCTGCGGGTAGCGCCTTGGCCTATGCCCAGCCGCGGCCGCCACTCCACGCTGCCAGTCTACGCCTTCGGCGCGGGCGGCGTGCAGAGGGACTTTGCGCCCTTGGCCTTCCTCGTCCCCATCTTTCCCTTTGCGTTCTTCTCAGCACTGAAGCAGGCGTCTTTCCTCCGGTCTCACTCTCGGCGGTTTCTGGCTAGCGGCAAACGGAAGAGGACATTTCCCGGGATAGGTGGCCCCTTCCGGGGACGCGACTTCCTAAGGGAAACGGAGATGGAGGGAATTTTCTAGGAGCTCTCAAGTCTGGCCTCCTGGGGGCAGACGAGCAGAGAAGATCGCTCTTTCCCCGGGACCTCCCTGCCAGTCCTAGTTCGGCTTTATTTTACCTTGCCTCTGCTATTTTGGAGGGCTGGTGTATTTCTACCTGCACCCACCCCGGTAAGTTTCCGCGTGGACTGGTGCCCTTCAGGAAAGGGATTGATTTCCCTGTGCCTTAAGAAGGATGGGATAGCCAAGAATGAGGAGGTTTCTAAGTTCGTTAGCGGCTTAGTTCCTGGGCCTGAGCTTCCTCCAGTCAGGGAGACCCGAGGGCTGGGCATCCCTAACCGGTGTTTCGAACAATTGAGAGGGAGGGGCTGGGGCAGGCTCACTTCCACCGTGGAAGAAACTCTGAGCTTAGCTGGAGACTTAAGTCTAGGGGGAAACGTCAAGCCTTTCCAATTGCTCCTTCCAGATATAAACCCATTTTGCTGTTTAAGGCCTGAAAATCTGCAAGTCTGTCCCACTCTCCCGTGTGACTAGGCTGGTGAGTGGGGTTGGGGATTACTGTTATAAACTACCCTAAAGTCATGTTGTACATATAGCAGCCTGGGCAAAGCTGTGCATCACATCTCTCTTCACCAGAGATGTCATATAATGTAAAAAGGATGAAACTAGTGTCAGTACATACTTTTTACGCCCCCCCCCCCCATGCTCTGCCTTCTGGGGGTGGTGCTAACCTTACATCAGGGATTGACAGGTGCTGAAGAAATTTTTCCAAGTTTAAGATTGGAGTCATAACTTCAATATTCACTAGAGGAAATTCACCAAAAGCTAGGGCTCTGCTGGCCTGGGTGTCATCTCTCTGTTTCTTTTCTACCTTCTCTTTAGTCTCCTTCTTACTTAAGCGTTTCTTACTGGGCGAGAAAGCCAGGTTGAAAACGCAAGGACATCAGAAGAAAAGCTATGGATACACTCTGCCTGATTAAAATAAAGTACACCTGCCACCCCAGGTGAGGTGTCTGCTGCCTGCACACAGTCAAAGGGCATTCGTCTTAGCAAAAAATTCTTGCCCCCTTTCATTTTCCCTCCTTCTATGGCCTGGCAAATGTGGAGATTGCTCCCTCTTACTTAGTTCTTGGAGATGATTGGCTCTGGGGCAGGAATTGGGCTGCTGAAAGCTTCTTTCTCTGGACCCATTTCTCTTTTGAATCAGGCAGCTTCAGACCCCTCAACAAATACATTATTTGTGGAGTGCTACTATATTCTCTTTGACCCTTCCTCCCCTAGAAATCCATCTCTTGTGCCTCACACTGATCCCAGTCCTCAGAGTGACTGGATCTCTCCTTTCTCTAGCACCTTTGCCACCTCCCTTTGGCAGTGATCTCTCCCATTGTGTATTCCCTGTCACTGGGGTATGTACCTCACTAGACCCCACTTGGAGTCCTGAATACTGTTTACTGCAGAGTAAAATAGAGACTCAAGCAATTAAGGAGAGCGGGGACTGGATCTTATGTCAGGGCTATCTGGAACTCAATCATAGGACAGAGGCCTCTGCTTCCTGGTCCCTTTCCCTTGAAGGATCCCCTCAGAGAACACAGGGGAAGAGATTGGCTTGCTGGGGATCTCTGGGCCTTGAGGTTAAGCCTATTGTTTTGGGAAGTTTTCAGTAGTCCCAGTTTCAATTGTGCATTTAAATTCTATAGAGATGCAGAAGGTCCAGCTTCCTCTTTCCCCTCCCCACAAACCTATAATCCTTCAATTCTCTGCACCAACACATCCTTCTTGAGTACCTAGTGTGTCCCAGGAACTCTGGTAGATGCTGTGGGCATCATGATGGATCAGAGAGATCTCTTCAGGAGTGTCTTGGAAGAGATGGCATTGTTATGGTACCAGGGAGAGAAAGTGATTAGCATGTTAGTGGTTCAGAGTAAATGGTACGAGAGCTGGGAGGCTTTGTGAGTAAGAGATAAAAACAGTGTATGGAGGCAGTGGCCATGTACCCACAGGCCTGGAATATCATCTAGGTTGGGAATCAGGAAGTGGCTCCCACTTTCCAGCTCTGCCAAGAGTACAAAGTGTAACTCTTGCCTGTCTCCATTCCATTCAACATGGGCATGTGTACTTTTACATCCCTGACCCCATGAGCTTCCTAAATCAAAGGGCCAAGCCAGGCCAGCAGAACGGGGACCTGGATTTCTGGCAAAGAATTTCCCCGAAGGAGTCCTTAGCAGATTTGGCTGCAGTCAGGGAGTTCCTTTGAGGGCAATGAAACAGAAGTTCACCATGTGCTTATTAGAGGTTACAACCTGCTAAAAAATGATGGGGCACATTACCTAGAAACATCTAGTTATTTCCTTTGCCAGCCACAAGCATATAATGCCAAAGGTCTGAGGTAGGAGACCATTTCTTCTTCCCTTCCTTCTTTCCTCCATCTCTGTCTTGACAGACGGCAGGGGCTGAAGTTGGGGAGGGTTTCTTCAAGCTCACCCGTCCCCCACTCCATTTTAACAAAAAGAAGGAGGATGAGAGAAACCCTACGCCAAATAAACGACTAACCAAAAGCGGCGTTGTTGCTTCGGTAGTTACTCTGAGGAAGGCTACTCTGGGGCGGGGTTGAAGGGCTGGGGATCGCATCTGAGTTGATTTTAAAACGCATCGGGACACAGCTCCAAGAGAGGACATTCGTTCCACCGTTTACATATCCTTGGATTACTGGAGAGAATTGAGCATTTGAGGACAGTGCCTCTAACGCCTGCGGCCTCAGGGCTAGGGTCCAAGTCGGAGCGTTTCAGAGGCCAGACTAGGGGCAGAGCCCAGGTCCCCCACTCCCCTCCCAGCGTGAAGGCGGTGCCCTCCGCGAGCTCCCAGCCCCAGCCTCCAGCACCCATTTTCCACCCCACCACCCCTTCCTCAAAGCGAAGAGGTGGGCACCTGGGACGTGCATCCTGCTTTTTCTGCCCGGGGTCTCCCGTCTCCTTCACTTTTGCCCCCGACGTCCCAGGACAGCGGAGCAGGACGCGGCATCCGCCTTGGGAAGGGGAAGCCTGTGCGCCTCCAGCGCGCTCAGGGTGCAGCGAGGATGCTAAACAGACCGCAACGGCCAGGATGCGGATCCTAGCTCAAATCCTTAAGAAGAATATCTCCCTCCCTTTCCTTCTGTCCCCCTTCTCCAGCCCGGCTCTGCCCTGCTCAGCCCCACTGCTCCCCAGCTGAACGCAGGAGCTCAGCGATCCTTTGCTCGCCACTTTACGAGGAACTTTGGCCGGCTCCCGGGAGCCGCCGGGAGAGGGATGTTAATGAGGGAGCGTGGCCCTGCATTGCGAGCCAGTAGGCTCCTGAGCTGCGATTGGCTGCAGCGAGGCGGAAGAATGACGTTATGCAAATGAAGGGGCGGGCCTGTGAGGAGCGGGTCCCGCCTCCTCCCTTTGGGGTTAGTGTGCCTGTGTTTAGCTCTGGGGAGAGTCAAACTGGATTCCATAGGGAAAGCCTGCAAATCACTTCTATTTTAGCAAGGAGAAAACAGAATTTCCATCCAGCAGGGTCCACCCCTCTCTTTCTCCCTCTCCTCTCCTTCTCTCTTTCTCTCTCTCTCCCTCCCCCCCTTCCTCTCTCCCTCTCTCTCCCCCCTTCCCCCCACCCCAATCTCCCTCTCTGGTGTATCTGTCTACGGCAACCAGCGTCCTCCTCATCTACACGCACTGAAGGAAAGAAACATCTTTGGTTGGGAGAGAAGGAGGAAAAAAAAAGAGAGGAAAAAAACTTGCCTGGTTGTGGAAAATGACACTTGAAGTAGCAAAGCCGGCAGCGCGAGTTGAGTCTATTGTTTCTTAAATTGCCATCAGGGCTTTTTTTTTCTTCCTGCTTCTTCAAGTGAAGGGTACCTCTGCAAAAGGAAACTCCAGCCCCTCCTGCCCTCCACCGGCCTGTGATCATTACAAAAAAAAAAAAAAAAAAAACAGCGAAAAAAAAAAGCACCCAAACCAAAAATTAACCAACCAAACAACCCCCAACAGCCAAGCATACATCTCATTTTTTTTATTTTGGTCTTTTCGTTGGATTTTCCCTTCTTTTTTCTCTGTCTTTTTTTCGGGTAATCGCTCAGTTTTGAGCGACGGTTTACATTTTTTTTTTTTAAATTTGCTTTCTAGCCCGCCTTGATCTTCCAGCGCGAGTTCATCGTCTCAAAAAAAAAAAAATCTCTGGCTGGCGTTTTTCTTTCCCTTTTTTTTTTTTTAAATATTTTCAAGGGGGAGGAGATTTTCCACAAGAAAAGGTTGTTTTCATGTTTGGGATTCAGGAAAGCATCCAACGGAGTGGAAGCAGCATGAAGGAAGAGCCGCTGGGCAGCGGCATGAACGCGGTGCGGACGTGGATGCAGGGCGCCGGGGTGCTGGACGCCAACACGGCGGCGCAGAGGTGGGTACCGCTCGGGGACCGCGGCCGGGGAGGCAAGTCGCCGGCAGAGGAGCCGGGAGGCGGTGGCGGCGGCGGCGCCGCCGCGGGGCCTGGCTGCGCTCATCTGTCCGCCACTCCGCTCTGCTCGCCTCCGGGGCTCCGCGCTCCCCGGCTGCACTGCCATAGTCGCCTGCGGCCGGAGGGCCGGGAGCTCCAGGCGAGGAGCCCACGCTTCGCCGGCACTCTCCTCTGCCTGGTGTTTGACTGTTTTCATTTTGTTTTAAGCCAGAAGAGGCGAAAGGCGTCTCACCAGCATGATGTTAGATATCTGTTTTTATGACTGCTCTTTCTTTTCTGGCTGCCTCTTTCCTTTCCTTCCTTCCTCTTTTCTTTTCTCTTTTCTTTTCTTTCTTTAATTCTTCCTGCCTTTCTTTTCTTCTTCCTGCCTTTCTTTTCTTTCTCCTTCCTTTCTTTCCTTCGTTCCTTTCCTTCCTCTTCCTTTTTTTCTTTCTTTCCTTCTTCTAAAACTTTCTCTTCATTCCTTTCCTCCCTTCCTCTTCCCTCCTTTTCTTCCTTCATTCCTTCCTTTCTCCCTTCTTTCTTTTCCTATTCTCTTTTCCCTTCCTTCTCTCTCTTCCTCCCTCCCTTTCTTCATTCTTTCCTTCCTCTTCTTTCTTCACTCCTCCCTCTTCTTTCTCCTTCCTTTGCCCCATTTTCCTCCTCTTTTCTCTCTTCATTGCACCCTAGGATCTTTTCTTATTTCCCCTATCTTGTTCTCCCTTCCTCTCCCTCTTAGCTTTCAGTTTTTTTTTTTTTTTGGTCCACCTCGAAGAACAGCAACTCCAACTTTAATTTTGACATCTCCTAAAAGTCTTCCTCACTCTCTGTCTCCACCGTCCCCTTCTAGACCCTCTCCCACTGCCAGCTTCTGGGATGCTAGACTCTTGCTTGCAGGCACTGCCCTTGGAGATTGACCAGGGGAACTTTCCGGGATACCCTCACCACTTTTTCTGGGGACTCCAGGTCCCGAGTGAGAAATGGCCTCCCCCGCGCTCCCCCCCCCCACACCCAGGTCACCAGCTGGGCTTGGGGGAGTGGGAGATTTGGCGGCCCCAGGCCTTATCGGACTCAGGGCGGAAGGGGAAGAAGGAAGATGACTAATTACATCATCCTCATTTTCTCTGGGCTGCGGACAAGTGTCCCTAACACTGTTTCCATCCCCACTGAGTATAAAGATGGGGGTGGTAGGTAGTGAGAGTGAGTTGGGTAACTGGGCTTGAAGTGAAAGTGTGTGTGTGTGTGACACGTGCGTGTGAGTGCGTGCGCCTGAGTTGGGCAGGTCGGGCTGTCAGTGACCGCCGCCCTGTGCCCCTGGCGTCCCAGCCTCTAGCCCCGGGTGGGAGCGCTCAGCCCACAGTCCTGGTCCTTACGATTTCGGAATGAGTGTGAAGATTTCTGCAGAACAGCGAAAGTTTGTCAGGACAGATCTTTAAAAAAGCAAAACAAAACACCTCAGTTCCCTTTCCCACAGCGACCACCCCTGACAGCTCTGAGTTCCACCCTTAGATCCCTTTTCTCTACATGCTTTGTTGGGTGGGGTGGGGGGAGGTGTTGGAGAATGTGACTTTCTGAGGCTGGGCACCCGCGGCTGGCAGGGGCTCATGAGGTTTCCTGGAGGATGGTTGCAGCAGCAAGGAGCTGAGCGTGTTCCCCATCTCTTCTCACCAGCCCACAGAGCTGAGACGGAAGATTCAAGGGGGTAGCGGGTACCAAGTTCCCATGCCCCCTACCTCTAAGTTGTCAATGAAGCGCTTTATTCAGCGAACGCGGGTTCACCTCCTCCAGGGCCACTTTACTTTCTCCCCACGTAGCGCGCGTCAGGTTGGAGTAAATGCTTACCGCATTTTACCTCCTGCGCAACACCCAAACAGAACTTTCACAGCGCTTCTGCGAGTTCGGGGGGCGCGCCCTGTGCTCCGCGTGGAGGACGGGACACGCGACAACACGCACATTCCGTCGCCTGGTGGGCCCAGGGCGCCGGAGACGGCGTGGGGGCGCCCACTGGGCGTTGGGGGGGCGTGGAAGAGGCGCGTGCGTACGGGGTGACAAGGGGTCGCGAGTCCGTGTCTGGCTAAGCCGTCTAACTCTGCGTCTTTGGCCGCAGCGGGGTGGGTCTGGCCCGGGCTCACTTTGAGAAGCAACCGCCTTCCAATCTGAGGAAATCCAACTTCTTCCACTTCGTCCTGGCCCTCTACGACAGACAGGGCCAGCCCGTGGAGATCGAGAGGACAGCCTTTGTGGGGTTCGTGGAGAAGGAAAAAGTAAGTGGGCACAGCGCTGCTGCCCCATGTCCCCCCGCAGGGGAGCAGGCCCAGGCGCTTCGGGAGGCGCGCTTCTCCTCCAGTGCAAAGCATGCATAACACATTCCTGCGCGGGGTCCCCTAAGACACTTCCCGTCCTGGGCGAACCCCGGCTCCTTGTCCATGAGGTTCTGCTCCAAAAAAGTTTGCACGGAGCCCGCAGAGCTGGAGAGTCGACAGGGGCTTCGCACTCCAGAGTCAAGGGCGCCCAGGATGAAGCCGCCCTCGACCGCGCGACCAAGCGCAGCTCCTGCCTCTGCTGGCCCAGGCCCGAGCCCCCAGGGGAGGGGGATCGCCTGTACGCGTCCCACGGAATTTTCTGGAAGGGAAGAGGGAGCAGTAAGGGTCGGGTTGTTTGGGGGGCGGCAGAGGGATCACAGTTGGCCGCAATTTCTGCCGCCCTCGGGCCTGTCTGGCTCCCCGGCTAGGGGCCCAGATGGGAAAGTTGCCTCGAAGTCGGTCCACGAGCTCACGCCGACCTCTCTCCTGCGTCTCTTGTGTCTTTGCGTCCTGATGCAACCCAGGAAGCCAACAGCGAAAAGACCAATAACGGGATTCACTATCGGCTGCAGCTCCTCTACAGCAATGGTGAGGTTCCCGTCGGTCCGCGCCAGCACCCCGGGGCTCCGGGTAAGGGCAGGGGGCGCGGAGAGCTCCAGGTGGACGAGAGCCCCAGCAAAACTCAGTTGTTGCCCACCGTCCTCGGTATATACTGGCCTCGCCTGAGTTTCGCCTGAGGCGGTTTCACCTGAGGAGCCCTTGACTGGCCCGTGGACTGCGGTGTTGGGCCTGTGCTTACCTGGGGCCAGGTGTGGTTCATCTACTCATGTTGGGCCGCTTTCTCCTCCTCCCCCTTGTAAGGCCCATTCCCTCCGCTTAGCCCAGTCTCCGGGCCCAAAGTCTCTTGGGCTCAGTGGGGTAGAGAGATCCTGTCCGTGAAAGGCTCCCGGAGAGCGTGCAGAGGGGCTTCCTTCGTGGGAAGGGAGGGGAGCCAGGTGGGGGTTCAGCCCCATTCCCCGCTGCAGTGCTTGGGGGGCTGGCGCGTCGGGGCGCCAGGGCTAGGCCAGAGGCCCTTGTCTGCATACTGGGGAAGGGGCGGGGGTCCTGTCCGTGCTGCTCTGGGACCGCTGGAATTCCCTGAGCCTCGGAGCCCCATTCTTTGTTTGTTTGTTTTCGCGCAGATCCCCTCTCACTTAATTCTCCTTCGTTCCCCTATTCCCTCCCTCGCTCCCCCAGGGATAAGGACGGAACAGGATTTCTACGTGCGCCTCATCGACTCCATGACAAAACAAGTAAGTTTCTTCATTTCGCGCCGCAGGGGTACTCTAGGGAGGCAAAATGTAGGGGAGTCTAGAAGGAGGCTACTCCATAGCAAGGGGCTGGGACTTGAACTCTAAACACCAGGGCCTACCGCCGACCGGGGCCCATAGGGCAGGTTTCTTAGTGCTCATCCACACATGCACTTGAGCCCGCCGCAAATGGCTCGATGGCTCTTTCTATGGGAAACTCGTACCTTGTGCGTTAAGATTACAGGGTGCTGAGTAGGGAGAATGTGGTCTCAACTTTCTTTGACCCGGCCGGGAAGCCTCAGGGGGCACAGAAGGTGCCCAGGGACCCTAGTGTGGAGTGGGAGGAACTTGTGAAACTCAAACCACCTGGGCCTCCCTCGGGAGGCAGAGAGGAGAGGGAGTGGATGAGGGCAGAGGCAGTTTCTCCAGGAATGGTGAGAGGGGCTGAGAGCACTGATGAGCCACTTCACAGATGTTGCAAAAGGAGGTGGTAGTGGCAGTGGTCGTGTTGGAAGAGGGAGCCACGATTGTTAGAGGATATTTTGCAAAAATCTTCCTGCTTTTGCCTCCAAGTTTGGCAAGAAGCCAGGCAGCATGAGTGAGCTTGTGGTCTTAAAGGTACATAGACGGCATTTTTCTTAAGCTCCCCAACACGCGTGAGTCAGGCAGTATACATTAAGTTTGAGTTATGTCTTAAAAGATACAATTATGAGCCCAGTCAGAAAAGAGGCCTGACATTTTAATGAGGCACAAGAGCATTTTTTTCTTTTTAATTTTAAGAAAAAAGTTTAGTTTCAGAATAAAGTAGCTGGTTAGGTAGTTGGAGGACTTAGAAAAAAGAAGACAGCTTTATTGGATGGGGGGGAAAGGAATCAGAACAAAGAAAAGTTATGCATTGTATACCAACTACCAGTTTAGTAAGAGGGTTAAAACTTATTTGCCTGATTGCGATTTAAACATTTTCCTTTTAAAATAAGGGAGGTGATCTTTCATTGATACTGGTTTGGAAGGCTTTAGCTTAAGGAATACACACATATTTAAAATTTGTTTTTGGTAAGCTGTGGCTTAAACATGTTCAAAAGGCATATCATTAAGCTGTTAGAAGTTTTAAAGTCAGCAAGAAAAAATTTAATAATAGATCATTTTGATTATTGCTCTCATAGTTCATTGTGAACCAAGTAGAAAAATGAGGGTAAAAACTGTATTTTTAAAATAAGTATTTATTGAAATCTATTTCAGGTATTTGCCTAAAAATTTGACTCTCTTGAAGGTCTGTTTATTTCTTAGTTGATTGTTCAGGGTAAATCCACATTTATACTTTTAGTTTTGGTCTTACTTTTTTTTTTATTGGTTTTGATTATTGTATATGCTAATTCCCTCTCAATTGGACATGTTGTATTTTGTTAAAACAATTTTTTCCTGCTAAGCAGAAACACAAAAGCTTGATTTCAGTCACTTTTTTTTTACGATATCAAAACAAAAATGTCTTAAGTGGAGTTTTGTTTTTTAAAATTGTCTTTGATACCCTGGAGACCTTTTCCTGCCATTCTCATCACAGCAGAGGAAAGATGGAAGGGGGAGAGTGAAGGGGAAATCATGGCCTCCAATACATATTCCATAGGTATTTATTAGAATTTACTTTTTGGAAGATAAGACATCCCCACAGACTAGTGCAGAAGGCCTGTCTGCTTGTGCAGCATCGGCTGCTCTCACGCTAAATTACAGACAACACTCTGAAAGGAACAATTGTAAAGAGCACAAAATAAGGACACGTTTGACGTGATTAACTCCTCTCAAAACTTTATTTTAGATCCCTGACACAAAAAGCGCCAACAGAAATTGATTTCTCGCATTATGAACTGAATAGACTTTACACACTTCCATATGGTGGGAGAGGGATCTTTTATATTTTTATAAAGCATTTTTATGATTTTTATAAAGTATTACATCAAATATCATTTTACTAACAAAGCCATAGCAATGAAGAAAAACTACAACTTAAGGCATTCTTTGACCTCTTGATATGGTGAAGTCAGTTGTGTAGGTGTGTGGGGGGGGACCGGGAAAGGTACAGTTTATTTTTAATAATAGCAGGCATGAGAAAGTCACTTGCCATCATGTGACATCTCACTGGAAATTAAGATGATCAATGTATGGCGTTCTTTATTTTGGTGGGGAGTGACCTGAAAAAAAGGTTTAAAAAAATTCTCTGAATTTAGTTTAAAAAATATCAAGAAAGAGTTTTTTGAGTCATACCTGTTTGCTTTCAGAATAATTGTCTAATGCCTTCTGTGTAGCTTTCACTTTGAAAGGCATTCCTTGCCCATTCTCCCGTTGCCTGTTGGTTGATTATGTGCTGTAAGAGTTTGGGAAGTAGGGTAGCCTCTTGTGTACGCAGTGAACACAATAGTCTTTAAAAGGCACATCAGTTTGAAGAAGCATGACTTTCCTCAGCTGTGACATAATTATTACATTTTAGCCTTGATGAGTGAAACAGTGGATTCTCATTTAGCTTGAATTATTCTAAGATAATTAACTACCAAGTCTGATTAAAAAGTTCTTAAATTTTTGATTTTAGTTAAATGTGCAGTGACCCCTTTCATCAGAAATAAGTCTTGATATAAGCTGACTAATTAAATGGTTACATCTCCCCCAACTCCCCATGAAATTCTTCTAGATAGACTCAGGATTTTGACACTTAGAATGCAGACTGGAATAATTTTAGTGATGGGATGAGTTCTAATAACATCATGCATTTTGAAGGGAATATGAAGCTACAGTTTGAGTCTTTCCTTAGCTGCTTGTTTATGGGAACATTTTATTTTTCAGATCAGAGATGCAGCTTTATGTGTGTGATGTCCTATCTTTGACTCACACGATGGGGTTAAAACTCAAAGGGAATCTTTGGCAAGCAAAATCCAAAACTAGCCGTGTACTCCATATTTTCATAGAATGTTTCTGATCTTGGGTGGAGGTAGAATCATTGAGATCAAACAGAAATGTACTCAACCAAGATGTATTGGTATGACACAATGTTTCACACCTTTTCAAAGTGTCTCATTACACCATTTTGGGTAATGACTCTTAATTTTGGGCTCTACCAGAAAGATGAAGCTCCGTTAGAAATGAATGTGTAAGGATGTGAGTCCCCTCATCCCTCAATGTCTCTTATAAACCACAAAGGATATCATGATATTTGAAAAATTCATCCACCAACTAGAAAATAAGAGGCTTGCTTTTGGGAAGGGTTGTTCAAAACCAAGTTTAGCTGGACTAAAAATAGGTTGTTTTTGTGTCATTGCTGTTTTTGGTATTCCATTAGTGAGCATGCAAAAAGGCCTGTAGGATCCAGAAGTTCATGGCTGTTGCATCCAGAAACAGTATCTACTGCAGAAGCTCAAATGAACCCGGTGGGGGGAGGTCTGAGGTTTACTGTGCCTCATTTCAGATTTTCATGTAGCATTTGAAATATGATTACCTTCTGTGATTGCTTCACTGAGTTATTTATCTTTAAATAACCTTTAACTTATCTTCTTTCCTAACATCTTGTTTTAAAAAAGTAACATTTTTATAATTTGAAGAAAGGTACCAAATTCCATAAAGTTATCATCAACAGAATACTCCTTGTCCCCAAACAAAAGCTTTTCTTTTTATTTTTTTCCTGTTTGGAAAGGGGGAAATAATAGCCACATAATCCTTGCGTGTATAGGATTGGAAGGTAGGTGGCATGGTGAGGGGACTCTGAAAGGTCCTCGCCTAGTGGGAGCTTCGAGGCACAATGATCATAAATGCTGTCATATTTCTCTTCCCAACTAATCTTTATATATTTGTTTTGATGTTCCTGGTACTTTAAGTTATTGATGCAAGTGCATTTTTCCCTATTGATTGTTTCATTACATCCTGCCACAGCTCTGTAGATTTGATTAACAACCCTTTCAGTTCATGGTTCTTCATTGGTAGATAAACACATTTTTCGTATATCAATAAGTTCCAAAGGGATTCACTAGGCCAGCAGAGAGGTTCTTTCATACATTTGGGGAAACGAACAAATAAAAAAAGGACAGGGCAAGATTATAGTCAGGAGCCATATTTCAGCAGCTTTCTCTCCCCTTTGGTAACATCAGAAATGCAGGTGATTTAAATTTCCTTGCACAGAGAGGAATGAAGAAGTTTGGAATTTTTATGCATGATCAGGACCTGTGTTTGGGAAAATGTAAACTCATCACAGTGGAAAATGTGTTGTTTGGAGTCTGGGGGTGAAAACAAAGCTGATGGTTTTGGAGAGATTGCCGGAGCCAGATGGCCTAGTACTTCCCCAGTCTGGCGGTCCAACTGCTCCCTCCTGGATAATATACAGCCATTTGTTCGGGGATATTTACGCTAGAGCTGTTTCCATGTGAATGTTTGAACAGCATTAAAAACGAACATATTAGCAGTGATGCATTTATCGAACTTGTATGACTGCACCCATAGACTGTTCCTAGGCCTTTACTTACATTGCTGAGAGGCAGAAAAGAGGAGGGTTTGGATGTTGGTGAATCTATATTGTTTATATAGTTGTTGAGCAAGGATAATTTGGTCTTAGTGAGTAATTAGAATATGTAAACACTTGGAATCAAACTAATTGCAATGATGGTAGCACCTAGCTTGAGGCTCTGTTGTGAGCATTATATGAACTCATACGTGTGAAGTGCTTAGAACAGTGATGGGCACACATTCAGTGTTTAATAAATTAGCTGTTTTTATTATTATTATTGTTATTATTAATATTGCCCCATTGGGTTGACAGAGCCAGTTGAATCTGCTAATACAGATGTAAATGTAGTTAAACCATATGAATGAAATATCTTTTATTACCCCTGGAAAAGGAAATATAATATGGGGTTGTTAGAATGATTCAGTTTTTATCTTGGCGTTTGAATAATATAAGGGATTTTATTTCTTGGAGACATAAAAGATGCATTCTAAAACTAACTGCTTTTGGTACACATTCTCTCTTTATTCAGGGCTGTGATGTAACTGAACAGCATACTGAATATGGTATCATTCCTTTGTAACTTTCCTAAGTCAGTCCTGAAAACAGCCTGCCTAGCTGCTGAAATTACATCTTTGTAATTTGGTCAACAGTAGCCAAATGGCTAATTGAAGCAAAATAATTTTTTAAATTTTATCCCACTATTATGTTGAATTGCCCTTTGACACAATTATTTATGAAATGTCAGATTTGTAGTGTTTTCTTTGGCGCAGGTTAATTTCTATCTAGGCCTTCTTCAACCTTCTGGAAATTTCTAGGATTACATTAGCTAGCACTTTTTTTCATTTTTTTTTAAATGATAAGCAGTGGAACTTGGTGGTCAGATGAAATGACTAATCACAGTGTGTTGCTATTGTAGGTGTTCTAATTATTTTTTGATTAGTTTCAATTCTTGGTAATTTGCTACCAAAGCCTTGTTGACAGTTTGTATTTAGAGGATGCTTTACTTCTGGTTGAAGGAGGTACATTCATGAACTATTTTTTTTTAATGCACTGATAAGGTAGCATGTTTGGCCTTTTATTTTATATGTGGAAAAAAGAATAACATATTTTCAAGTTTACTCTTTTGATTTAAATGGAAAATTAGGAGTTTTTGTTACAGACCTTCCTTCCTCCCTCCCTTCCTTCCTTCCTTCCTTCCTTCCTTCCTTCCTTCCTTCCTTCCTTCCTTCCTTCTTCCCTTCTTCCCTCCCTCTTTCTTTTTGTCTTTCTAAATTACTGATGACAAATCTCCTATTGTTTGATTGTAAACAAAATGGTTAATAAAAACATTTTGTTTCTAAAACCCTTTTGGATTTTGACAAACCAAAGTCAAAATATCTCCTTACCTTCTTTCTTTTGGCCTGGAACACAAGGAGTTAAACTATTAGAAAAGTAAACAAAGCCATGCTTAATTCTCTGTATTTCCTTTGGCATCCTATTGAAGTGTGATCCTGGTGTATGTTCACCGTGTATTTTTTGTTTTACTGTGTGGTCTTTATCCACAGTAAGTTTCAATTAACTTTTAAAACCCAGTGATTATTTTAGAAAAGCAGGGATGAATCACACTTCACAAGATGCCTTCTAAAATTGTGGCAACCAAGGCGGATTTTCACTATTGATTGATTTATATCTTTTTAAAGATATGTTAGGTTAAGTTATAATTGGGCATTTGAAATTGATGGTATTTTACCCTCTCACAGTATACCTTCTGCATTGCTGTGTAAGGATGTAAAAGTTTAATGACTCCTACTTTCTTCTTATTTTTTGTTAATTATAAAACATTCTGGAAAAAACCTCTACAATTTGGAAGTTAATTGAGTTTAAAAATAATCACATATTTTCTTTCTGCCTAATAGAGGAGGGCATTAAGAAAAGGGAGGTTAGTGTATCAGAAAAATATATCTCTAAATATGTCAAGTTTTGACAACTTGTTTGTCAATTTCACCAGGTTTTTAAAGTTGAGCTGAAGTGAACTCTGTTTACTCTTCTACCTTTTCCCCCTACACATGCATTCCTGCCACTTTAACGCATTTATTTGCCATTGGCAGGATTAATGTAAACATTATTTTCTACCTGATCCTGTCTCTTTTTTTTTCTTAGCTTAAAACTTCAACTCGCTTCACCATCAGTTCACTTATTTAAATAACATATTTTCTGTGCCTTCTCTTTCCCTCTTGCCCATCTCTGTAACAGTCCTCCCATCCTTGCTCCTGATAAACACATTGATTTATTTAAACCATTGTTGTCTTTGTTGCTCCCATAGCAGGCTACCTTCCTTGCAGGGAGCAGACGCATGATTTACTGTGGAGGATGAAAATAAGCCTTCTTCTTGGTGTGTCATTGTTTGGGCCCTAAACCAGCTGTCTATTAAAATGGTTTCACTTAAAGTAGTCACTGCTGTTGATATGCTTCCATGATCTTCCAGCTGATGCAGCCTCAGTGAGCTTTACTCACACCCCACAGAGGCATATACTTAAGTTAGGAAGAGAAGTAGAAACTTTTTCCTAAGTTGGTGTTCAAGCAGCCCTTTCCTTTTAGGCTGAAAGCCACACCCAGTCCTGGTGTGTGTATTAAATGTATGTGGTAGAGAATTGATTGATGTGTGGCTATCAGTTGTGTGTATAAGCTGGTGGGTGAATTTGGTGGCATTTTTTAAAGTCTTACTGTTGACACTTTGCCTTAGAGATATTCATCAGAATAAATTTATCATGGCTTTCTATATTGGATCTCATTAGACTCTTGGCCCATAACTTTTACTTGATTGTGTGTGTGTGTGTGTGTGTGTGTGTGTTTCAACACGCCTTTTTGGTAACAAAAACTGCTTTGGGTGAGGTTGAAGGTGGATCTCTCTTTGAGTTCCATTCCATAGCTAACTAACGCTGTTACGTCGCGGTTCCAGTTCACTCTTTTCAGAGGATTTTAGTTTTACACATAAAGTGAAAAGGCTCCCTCTCTCACTTTTATTTCAGAAGTCACAGAAGCAGCAAGTACCTCTTTCTCTGTGCTCAGGTGCAGAAAAACATTGTTCTGTTGAGGCCCCAAGGACAGGGACGGCCACAGAAGCTTCATGCTTCACTTCTTCCCAGAGTTCCTAACTATTTCTGAGCAAATCCAGGCTCATGCTATCATTTTTCTATGCTTGATTTCGAGAAAGAGTCTCCATGTTGACTGTGTTGCCGGAGGCGAAGTGGCAGTTTGGCATTTGGTGGAGAGATGTATCCCGGAGGCCCTGGGCCTTCAGCAAATGATGTTCTGTCACCGCAGACAAAAACACGGGATTCCTGGGGGCTCATGGATTATTGACCGCGGTGTCACATGCGTTTTTGCAGCGTGTCTTTAATTGAATATTATCGTGGGCCCACTGATTTTAATGGAATTGGCAGCCTCAGTAAAAATAATACATGTCATCTAGAAATAATCAAAACAAGGTCTGAGGTAACTGATACTCCCTCCTCCCCAAAAGAACCAAACTTTTTTTTTTAAAACAGGAGGGAAAACCCCGCACCAATACCTGTGAATTTATTGTATTTACCAAGTAACTTATATTAGTTAGCATGACAGAAAACTGAAGTTGAAACAGAGGTTATCAGGAGTCTTAAGAGAACATACAAAACAGTGATAATAGGATTTTACAGAAATGAGTGATTAGAATTTTTTAGCACCATGTATGAGATCTAACCAGCTGCTTAAAGTGTTGCTTCAGCTTCCCCAGCGGTGACTGCAGTAAATAAAGCAGGCAGATAGAATTTTTTGGTTTTCAAAATGCTTTCCACTGCCTTAATGCATTTTTCTTGAGTAAAGCAACTTCTTGGGTATTTGAAAAGATTTTTTATTTTAACGATACTGGAAAGAATCATCAATGTGAGCCATAACTAGAGTATGAACATTTGAGGGATAATGTGATATTAACACAATCTAGATGACCTCCCCAAAAGATAGTTATGAATTACACAAGGTGTGGGGGTCTGGCTGGTGATCTCTGATGGAGAGCGGGCACCACCTTCACCAGACGGTCAGAGGTTACTGCCTGGAGTGGACCTAGTTGGCAGCGAGATTTGATACTCTGAGAACTCAGCACCACATCTGTGGTGCTCTGGCCTGAATCGTGCAACTTTAAGTCTGAGGAAACTTCAGACAAACCCAAATGGAGGATATTCTACAAAAGAACTGGCCCGTATTCTTCAACAGTGTCCATGTCATGAAGGGCAAAGACTCTGTTATATTGGCAATGTAACAACCGAATGCAATAATTCATACTGGGATTTTTTTGTTGCTGTTATAAGGATGTTACTGGGTAATTGGTGAATCTCTGTAAGGTCTGTAGATGAGGTTATTGTATCTGTTAATTTTCTGATTCAGATAATTAGATATTCAAGATATTCTGTGGTTATGTAAGAGAATTCCTTGTTTTAAGGAAGTACAGGCTGAAGTATTTAGGGTGTGTCTGTAATTTACTACTAAATGGTTCAGAAAAAAAATAGAGAAAAGTAAAAAAGCAAATTTAGTAAAATGTAAACATTGGAGAAATCTGCGTAAAGAATATCTTGGACTTCTTACATTGCTGAGACTTTTCTGTAAGTCTAAAATTATGCCAAAGTAAAACTTTAAAATAACAGGCTAACCATAAAAAATCATTTTGATGGGCCAATGGTAGGGAGCTGTTTCCTTTTGAAGCAGACACTTTTTGTCATTTTTTAATTTGTTCCTGTTTTTGTTTTGTATGGAGTTAGATACCTTAACCCGAGCCTGGTCAAGGGTTTCCACACATGGTGTCTTAAGCTTTCCCCGTTACTTATAGCCTCTAAAAGTCCAAGATTCATAAATAAAACATATTAGAGCCAACCAGAAGTTACTGTAGCATCCATATGTACTAAATAAAGACAGTCTCTGGTTAATTTAAGTAGTTTTATCACCCAGCAGTTGAGGGTTCTGTGAATGTGTGAAAGTAATTTTATTAACAGTTTGAAGCTGTGTTATATAAGTATTATGCAGTGATGCAGTGTTAAGTTAGTTAAAATGTATCCCAGTGCAGAGCACTGCTCTACCAATAGCTGTGAGTTTTCCTTTGGCTCAGATATTAACATGTAGATCTTCCAGGAAGCTGAAGTGTCAGGGAAACGTCCTAGTGATCTCAAGCAAAATGTTTGTTACACACATTGCTAAAAACAGACAGAAACATCCTGGCTGGTGAGGTGGGTTGGGTCTTCACATTTTGAGAATCAGATGTTATTCTTCTTAGTTTAGGGAGATGACTGTGTGCCTTAAGCCCACACAGATGCTGGCACGCATTACTGTTCGGGTGGGTGTGCACCCTGGAGAGCACGTGTTTCCAGCCTGTTGGTGGGAAGAAGGGTTTTCCCTGGTTGATGAATCATCTCAGAGGAGACAGTGAGTGAACAGACTCATTGATCATACCTCCATTTGTTTCCTACCGCTCACCTCTGGAACCTACAAGTTGGGCCTGGAAGTAGTCAACAAGGTGGCAAATACGTACAAGTCTGTGTACTTTTCTGTATTTTACATCAGTAGTACCCCAATACACCTGCTGGGTTTTCCTCTCGCCGCTGATTAGGTGTATTTGTATTCTGAGTTGAGAGGACAGACGCCCATCTCACACACCGATGCAAAGAGGAGCGTTATCATAAGGTGGCTGACAGGCCAGAGAGGAGCGTGCCCCTTCCACTCACTTGGGGTTGGTCCTGGTCCTTACCAAAGTGTCAGCCCAGGAGGCGTTAGGCTCTTGAAAGCTAATTAGCCCGCAGCAGGGGTGGAGTGGCCAAGAACTCAATTCTGATGGTTTGTCCTCTGCTACTTGACTCCATTCTTAGCTCCAATCCTGCCTTTGTTTACAGGCCATAGTGTATGAAGGCCAAGACAAGAACCCAGAAATGTGCCGAGTCTTGCTCACCCACGAGATCATGTGCAGGTAAGGAACCCCTTATTCTCTCCCATGAATTAGCAAAGAGAAGACGGATTTGAATTCCGAATCTAGGTGAACTCAGGTTTATTTTGGGGTACACATTTATCTTCTATCAGACAACCTGAAGAGAACGGTTAGATCTGTGTATTTTGTACTAAATTGTCAGGCATCAGAGTGGTTCTCAATTATTTATTAGATTTCATCCTGTAAGACATACATTTCCATTTTGATATCACACTGTTAATGGGCACAAAGCAGAACCCTCCCCTTCTTCCTTTCAATCGAATAAAACACAATATAACCCTTTTAGTGTTAATATATGCACTCAACCGCATTGCCAGTGAAGTGAGTAAGAGTTCTATTGATGTCAGCAGAAGCCTCTGTTTGCTAAGACTTAAGGTATAGTTCCCCTTTTTAATTCTCCCACTTAAAAATATGACGCTCAGACACAGGCAGCGTTTCTCTTTAAATTGAGCGTGGATTTTCTTTTATTTCCCCCCTGGACTCTGATCTCTTAATCTTAGTTACCCTGTCTGCAACTATGACAATGTAACTAATATTTCTCAGGGTTAGTGAGCTTTTGGAAGGACAGCAAAGATGAGTCCCTGAAAGGTATAAAAATTCATGTCATCCACAAATGAGCATCTTTATTTTTTGCATGCTATCAGACTGAAGCTACATTTGAAAACAGGCCTGTGGCCTGTGGAGCACATTCAGTTCCATGGTCCCCCCCAAGTCCTCCACATGGGGGAGAGTAGACCAGAGAGCACCTTTGAACTTGCACTTTAGAATTCTTATTCTTTTTAAGATAACGCTGGTACTTTGCTCCTGATATATTCTGAGTATTTGGATAAAGCATGAAGATGCCACTATGCGTCAGAGAAAGGCTACTAATTGTTTGGTCAGCCATGCAGGCTCTCCCTGGCACACAGCAGGCGTGGCTCCTGACTGTGAGGCCCTGACCAATGAATACCCTCGGGATTTCAGTGTGGGCGGGTTTTATTTGCTGCTCGTGGACTTGTGGGGAAATCAGTCTTAAAACTCTACAGGTGGAAATAAATTAGAAAGGGCTTAACGTGTTCCCTGACCAAAATCTCAGATATTAACTTCTTTATCTAGAACTATGTATGTATCTAAAAATTTCCTTTAACAAACATAATTCTAATAATATTATTCTAAAATATACAGGAGTTTCACAACTTTTTGCTTCAGTGATTTATAAAACTTGTCAATTATTCCAAAAACAGTTTGCTTTTCTCTAACTTTAAAGCAGTAGCAAAATCCAAAAATACGGTCATAGATTTCTTAGGCGATATGATTAGGCAAAAATTCATGTTATACTGTATACAATCATACAATTACAGCTGATTTGCACTTTTTAGAATTAAAGGAGTGAAAACATTTTGAAAAGCATTAAAACACGACATCCTTTGTGTCACTATTTTTCAGACTATTTTAGATTCCCACAATTCACATGTCATTAAAATGATGGATCTCCACCAACAGGCCAACTAACATCTATATGTTATAGATTTGCATCTTATATCTGTACATGTTTGGACGCTGCTAGAAATAATTCTGTTCTTGAAATCCTTAAAGATATATTACGCCTTTCACACACAAGCCTACCCTCTATTAATGCAGTTTATATTTTTCTTGTCCTTAAAATTCATTGGTCCAAAGTACTTTATTATGCTGGTTGCTGTGCTTTACTGCTGATGTTCTTTCTATTTTTCAGAAACATAAAAATAGCAAAAAATAAAATCCTCAAGCCGCTGAAGGCAAATGATGCTGTTTGTACTGCATGGCTGAAAGGGAAAAGCCATATTCAAAATGTCATCCTGTTAATGTTACAGATTAGGGGTTTCCTGGCTGCCTATAGATGTGTAAGGGGTACTGTTTGTTTACCAGGCCGCCTTGACCCTATTACACAACCTGTCATCTATTGTGTGGCTAACAGTCTTTTAAATTGCAAATCTGATGCTCTTTAGGGGGCTTTAGGAAAAAAAAAAAATCTCACTTTCCACATCAACCTATTTCTCTTGATTTCTTGCCTGTTGTAAGTGGAAGTTGGGATGTGCTGAATTTGCACCAGGGGTGCAAATGCAGGCTCAATTATAAGCATAAAATTAGAGTCTGTTCACCATTAATCAGCCTGGCTAATTGCTATGCACCACCATTAGCCATATGGTGTGAAAGACAGCTTGCTCTCCCCAAGATGAAATTTCTTCATTGCAGACATGAAATAGTGAGGGCCCTGGATTTTAAAATAGCGTGTTTTAGATATTTAATTTCTAAACAACTTTCTGCTGTGCTTTCTATCAAGGCTAACAGCACAATAAAACTTTGCGTTTATGTCACAAAAGCTGTATATTTATAGTACGTTGGAGTGATAGTAGAGGAGATACAGAATTTACATCAGCAGGAAAGGGCTTGGGGTGATTCTGCTGTGTTGCAGGGAAAGGAGGAAAAAAGTAAAGGGAAAGAAAGGAAGGAAAGGAAAGAAGAAAGTTGTCTCAGGTGGTTGCAAATTTAAGAAATCTGTTTTGTTGTGAGGATAACCCCCTGGCATGAGCTGACTGAAGGACTCAGATTATAATTATTGCCACTCTTGAGGCAAAACCTCTGACTTAATGGCGTAGAGCTTTCTGTGGAATTCTGGCAGAGTGTCTACATTTTCGATAAATCGGAATCTATCATTACAGTTTGCTAATAATACCTGGCGGTTAAAGTCTTCATATGGCCCCATGAAGGATTTTTGTTTTAAAAGCTGGAGTCCATAAGGGATTTGATTATAAGTGCACCACAACATCCTGTGTTTAAATGAGAATGGAAAATAGGAACTACGCTCAGTAGATGGGCCCGGCTTCCAGCCTCCTGGGCAGGCTGAAGCCGATTTCCCTTTCCCCAGTGCGCAGGACCGTTTCAGGGGGTGAGCGCTCTGCTGAGGAGAGCGATCTTTTCCCATTGTCAGTGCCTGGTTTCTGGTGGGGCATGAGTTCATTCTCAGGGTTAGTTAGCCTCTTGCTTGATCTGGCCTCTTCTTCCTTCCTCTCTTGCTGGCTTATTCTGATTGTGTCCTTCAGATTCCCACTTCAGCGTGCTTGTTTCAGCGACGCATCCCTGGCCTTTGTCCTCAACTGCGGCCCCTTGTTAGGTACACATACCTCTTCTTCTTAAAAAAAAATATTTTATTTATTTATTTTTAGAGAGGGAAGGGAGGGAGAACGAGAGAGAGAGAGAGAGAGAAACATCAATGTGAGGTTGCTGGGGGCCGTGGCCTCCAACCCAGGCATGTGCCCTGACTGGGAATCGAACCTGTGATGCTTTGGTTCACAGCCTGTGCTCAATCCACTGAGCTACGCCAGCCAGGGTCACATGCCTCTTCTAACAGCCCTCAGCACGTTGCAACTATGGGTGCGCAGTCCGCCTTCCTTGCTATGGCAGGGAAGTTACTCAGTTTTCCTCTGTGCCTCGGGTATTCCATGTGTGAAAGGGGGGAAACTACCTATTATCTCGTAGGTGGTTGTTAAGATTAAATGCTCTAATCCCCATAAATGTTTGTCATGCTGCCTGACACAAAGGGAATTCTGAATGTCTGTTGGTATTATTTATAGTAGTAGCAGCAGTAGTGTTAGTATTAATATTAGTAGAAGCAGAAGTGGTAGAAGCCATAGCAGTGATTCCGAGCATCTAGCTAGGTGGCTGGCACGTGGACATTCAGAGTGAAAGGCTGAAGAGAGAACTTCGAAAGGAAGTGAAGTGTCTACAAAAGCATTTATGTACTTTGTTCATCCGAGGTGTGGTGCTTTGGGAAGTTTTCATTCATTCTTTAAGCACCTACTGTGCGCACAGCACTGTGGGGTGCTGAGCCAAAGAGGACTGAGTCCCGCAGTGGGAGAGCTGAGAAGTGAGGTGAACTGCGTGGCCCGATCAGTGGACTGCACTGCAGAAAGGTCCACGGTGAGGGGACGGCAGGCAAAGGACTGTGGCCGTTCAGAGAAGGCAGGTCATACGTGCAGACAGCAGCAGCCACAGGAATGAGGAGGAGGGTGAGGTAGGACAGGGATTTTAGAGGATGCATGAAGAAGTGTCTGGGCCCATTTTTTTTGGTGGTCCAGGTAGGATTTCTCTGTGGAGAGGTCACAAGGTGGGTGGACCTGTGGCTTGGAGCTGGGAAGAGAGTCAGGGCGCAAACTAACCAACTTCAGAGGTCTCTTCCCGAAGGTGAGAGTCGAAGCTCTGGGCCCACAAGGGACCAGCAAGGGCGGGAGAGTAGAGAGAGAAGAGCCCTAGGATACATTCGTGGGGGATAATCACATGTAGCAAGGAGGGGCGCGGTGCTTGAGAATTAGGGGAAAGCAGCTTGAGCGGAGAGGGCGTAGAAATAAGAGGAGGGTGTTTCAAAGACGGGGAGCCATCCCTGTACAGGCTGGGGAGCTCCAGATGGACATGAAGCCTGAGAAACGCTGCGAAAGGCCCCTAGTGAGTGAAGCCAGTTTTATGGGGGAGGCAAGAAGTAAGGGAGACTCTGGCAAGGAGAAAGTTGGTCAGCGAAGAAACTCACTTAAAAAAAAAGAAGGAGCAAATTTTTATCTTATTTAAGAGAATGGGAAGCCTTGACAATGCATGTAAACTGAGGGAAAGAATGGACTTGTCGTACAACTATTAATCAGACTCTTCAGCTAATTCCCATATCTCATTCTCCAGCCACTTTGGTTCGATAGGTAAGATGTTTTCCTTTTTTACTGCAAAGCTTAGAGAGTGATACGGTGTTTTTCTCCAGGTGAGAGAGAGCCTACACTTCCAGGAAAGAGTTGCATGTTCCTCCGATGAGGATGTGCAGGTCCCATGACTAGGAAACAGCTAACTGTTTCTCGCCCTGATTGATGGGGCTGCGTGTCAGCTCACTGGAGATGCGCCACCTGTGCCAGGCTGCTAAGGAAGAGACTCACACGCTTGCCTTTCCCTGGGTGTGCAGGATGGTCCAGGCAGTGCACGAGCCTGCTGGGGAAAAGGCTGCTGCTTTGAGTCTGCAGTGTGCTTATGGCCCCAGGGCCTGGGTACCCACTCCTGGGACGGGCCCCGATGCTCTCCTTTGGTTTGTAGGTTGAGAAGGGATGTGAAATAGTGGGAGTCCTGCCCGAGTCCTGCCCGTGACAAAGCAAATTAGGGTACTCTAAGGCCCCGATAGATACCTGTTTAGGGAGCCGGTCCCAGGCCTGTGTCTGGCACAGTGCCTGACACGCAAGTAGGAGGCTAAGAAACACCTTTTTGAATAGACGACCCATCAATAATCACACAGTAAAGAGGGCGTAATTATCACTGTGAGTCCTTGCATTACCACCGTAACTTTTCCTTCAAAATGCTGTTGCATCTGCTGCCCCATATACTGTATCGTTTCCTTCTGAGCCCTCTTCTGCCTTAAACGTAAGTGAATCTTTTTTTTTTTTCCAGCCATCCTTGGTTAAGGCTCACCCTGTGTCAGGTGGAGGCTGGCGCCCACCTTTCTGGGTCCTCCTGAGTTCAGCAGAAGAAAGCAGGGAGGTCCGCTCGGTGCACAGGGGCTCTTGTGGGCAGGAAACACTGTCACGGGAAGGAGGACAGGCCCTTGCTGTGCCTGCTGCTGGGGTTGGAACTAGGGAGCTGCAGGGGCTAGAGGTCAGCTCAGGGTAAGGGGAGCCCTTCCTCCCACGGACAGTTGATTTTAAAACTTTTCAATAGGAAAGTCATAATGCAGAATAAAGCAGAAGACTGAAGGTTGTATTTCAGTAAAATATGTACCCTCCATTCTTCCCCGTTCATATCCCACTCCCCATAGCTTATGGCTTTGAGGTTTCCATTCATTGACTCAAAAAATATTTTCAGAGTTCCTAAAGTGTGCAGGCTCAGTTCTAGTTGCTGGGGATACAAAGGTGGAGAAAAGATCTGAGATCTTGTCCTCGTGGGGTTTCCATTCTAGTGTGAGAGTCAGACAATAAAGGAGACGACCAGCAGATGTAAAATACAGTACGGTGAGGGCCGGGGAGGAGAGTGAAGCAGAGTGAGGGGCTAGAGCTGTCTGGGGGTGGGGTCAGGGAGGGCCTTTCTCAGGCAGCAACTCTGTGCAGACTTGCGTGAAGTGAGTGTGTGAACCCTGCTAGTGCCAAATCCTCTTTCCCTCCCTATCTCCCTCCCTCCCCCTCTCTCATGTTTTCCCTCCAGAAGCAGGACCATGCCATACATATTATGTTGCAACTTGGTTTTCTTAATTCATAATCTAATGTAGACTTCTTTTCATGATAGTGCGTAAAGACCCACCTTCATTCTTTTAAAAAAATGTTTTATTTTAATCTTCACCCGATGGCATTTTTTCCACTGCTTTTAGAGAGAGCAGAAAGGAGAGGGGTGGGGAGAGGTAGAGGGAGGTGGGGGGGGCAGTGAGGGGGAAGAGAGAGAGAGAGAGACAGACAGACAGACAGAAATATTGATTGGTTGCTTTTGCAACATGCCAAGACTGGGGGCATCGAATCTACACCTACAACCCAACCCGGGTCTGTGGTCTGACCAGGAATAGAACCCACAACCTTTTGGTTTTAGGGACTGTGCTCCAACCAACTGAGCCACACTGGCCAGGGCTCACTTTCATTCCTTTTTAATGCTGCACAGGGCTCCGTATACACATGTGAACGTACATACTGTATATATGCGTGCATGTGCGTGCGCACGCACGCACACACACACACACACACACACACTCTTGGGGTTCGAGTGGGCTCCTACCCCAGGCACTATGTTGTCGTCACCCGGGTGCAGAGCAGAGCCCAGGAATCCCGTCTGGGGAATGCTGAGATGCAGTGATGTGACCCCAGAGACAGGAACCTGTTGGGCTATTTTTCACCCTCTGACTAGAGTTTTTTTTAAAATAAGTGTTAAGTGACCCCCAACAGCCCCCTCATTCCTTCATCCCCTCATTCTATCCCTATTCTGTCCTTCCTCCTGCACTTCTGTTCAAATCTGCCTGTTCCCGGGGTCTCTCAGGGCACAGCACAGAGGGGTGGTTCTCATTTATGCTGTTTTTCGATTCCTCTGGCTTCTCTAACAGGCATTTTTTATTTTAAGAAGATGGGACATTGCTTAAGTCAAAGGACATGTCACCAGCTGACTGTGGCACTGGCCTGCAGAAGGTGGTTTGGCGGATGTGGCCATGCGGGGGGTGAGATGGGGGTGTTGAGGCCCTTCCTTCCATTAGCAGTGCCTGCCCATGGGGCAGCTTGGCTTGCTTTCTCTATCACCTCTTTTCTTGGGCTGCATTCCCCTCCCAATGCATTGTGTTCACTTATGACATTGACCAGTCAGTCCAATACTTGAGCTTAATTAATAGAACAGAGAACTGTTCTAGTCTAGGCCTGGTGCTACTCCTTAGGTAAGCAAAATGGACAGTTTCTTCCTTTATGAAGGACATGAGTTAACGAGGGAGGGGTGTGGAAAGAGAAAGACAGCAACCAGAAATACACAAATATATATGTAAGAATGCATTTTGCATTATGTTAGGGGCCCTGAAAGGAAAAAGCAGGAAAAAACAAACTTGGGTTAAGAGCAGGTGTCAGGGCCAACCTCTTGGAGGAAAGAGCCCAGAGACTGAGGTTTGAAGGGGTCCAGGGGCTGACTGACTAGGGAGGGGTCAGAGGAGGAGCAGAGCGGGTCGGGGGGCCTGCCCTGGCCTGAGCCTGGGGCCAGACTGAGCTTGCCACATCAGAGACATTGAACTTGGCCAGCGAGGCCGCAGCTTGGCAAGTTGGAGGAGAGTGACCGGAGATTGGGAGGTGGTCTGGCATCATGTCACACCATAGATTTATTCTAAGTGCTGTGGGAAGGCATTAAGAGGTCTTGGGCAGTGAGGTGGTGATCCAGTCCCATTGACGTTTGGTAAAGGTCACTCAGGCTGTTGCAGGGAGATCAGGTGAGAGGCCACGGGAGGAGTCCAAGGAGAAATCAAGGTGACTCGGACCAGGGTGGTGGCAGTGGGGAGGGAGAGAATCAGATATGCTTGAGACGTAGGTTCTACCCCACAGTTATCATCATGCAAGTTGGAAGAGTCCCTGGTGGGCATTTAGTCTGGGCAGGACCTTGGTGAGGGCACGTGGTCCCTGCGGCTTTCCTTGGCCACTGCTGTTTTCTCCCTGGGTAAAGGGGGCCTTGGTCTCTCTTGATGGGCTGCTCTTGGAGACTTGCTGCCTCTGCAGAGCACAGGGCAGCTCTGCTCAGACGTGGGGGAGGAGGCTGGAGGGGGCAGGACCCGGGAGAGACAATGATGCCGAGCACTTAGTAGGCCCAGCCTTTGGGCCCGGCTTTGCTCTCATCTTGCACTGAATCTGCACCCCCTCACTTAGAGGTGGGTAGAGCAACTGCTCCATTTCACAAGTGAGGAAACTAAGACCCTATGAGTGACAGCATGTTGCTCAAGGTGACACAGGTAGCTCAGTCCAATTCCAGAGCCAGTGTTCTCGACCACTGTACTCTTCTGCCCCTGAAATGTAGAGGCTCAGAGGTCAGGGATGGTGAGTTGAGTTTTTAAGTGATTTTTTTACTCACATCCCACCACTGTACTTCTCATTTCTTGTCCCCTCATGTGTCTCTTATGCATTGGGAGACTGTGGGCTTTCAATCCCCAGAGTCCTGGTATAGCAGAACTCTGGCCTGGAGGAAATAGTTCCCTCTTAATCAGAAAGACAAAGGCTATAGGTGGTGGAGTGGTTCTTAGCTGGGGTTTTGAAAGAAGGAGATACAATTCTTGCTATTGCTTTCTGCACATATGAGAGACACACAGAATTAGCACCAAATTTGGAAGCCGATTCTCTTCTCAGGGATATAGTTACAGCCAGGAAAGAGACTTCCCAACTTTGGTGAAAGACTCCCTATGAAGAAGAAGTATTTCTGGGTCCTGCAAGTGAAGTTCAATGTTTGGTTCTCTCTGGCAGCTCTAAATTTAGGCTGTATGATTCACTGAGTCCAGTGTGTGTGTGTGTGTGTGTGTGTGTGTGTGTGTGTGTGTGTGTGTTTCACATACATGTGCCTGTGTAAGAAAGAGGGAAGAAAGTGCATTTTATTCTTGGTGCATGGTAATGCACAACACTTGGATAACTTCTCTCCTCCTTGGCTGGTCAAACATGTGCTTTTATAGCGCGCCCCTGGGTGTCGCCTGCCCAGTGGACACATGCTTTATTTGCAAATGAGGCTCGGATGGCTAGGCTTTCACTGACCATGGGTAATTTTCAAAAACCATAATTTTTTATTTTTTAGAAGCATCTCAGTTAAACAAACAAACAAACATCTGAGAGCCTTGAGGTCACAGCTGGGGTGGGATTTGGATCGCGGGTTCTTTTCTTGCCCACGGCTGCATTTTCTGACTTGGTAAAGGGTGCCCATGGTCAGAGCTGCTAGGCCTTCGATCAACTGTCCATGGTGCTTCCAGAGAACTTAAGTGGTGGCCAGCTCAGAGCTCGAAAGCCAGAGGACAAGCTGATCTCCATTTCCTTTTATCTTGTTTCTTGTTTGTCTTAATTATTGTGCTGTACTTCTATTCTCATGAAGATGGTTCAAAAAGCAAACACTTACAGCTTTATTTCAGAACGCCTGTGGTTGAAGAAAATGTCTCCCATACAAAAGAAAGAAGAACAAGGAATCCATTTAACACAGAATGACTGGAGGGGGAGAAATCACTCATCCCTCATTATTGACGCGTTCCACACAATTAGTGTGATCTTGAGGGAAGAACGTTTGAGCCACCCACACCCTTGCACATTCTCATTGGGTAGATGTAATAATAATGCATTTCACAGTGAACTCTTCCAATACCGCGGGCAGTGATGGGGAGACCCCATCTTGGGGCTGTCAGCCCTGGCTCCCGGAGAGGAGAGTCGTCTTGCCTCCCTCCTCTTTCGTGTAGGGAGAGGTTAAGCCTGGCCATTAACCCATAGGTGACCCAAATAGAATTTTCTGTCCCAGGGATCCGTTGATTGCCAGGTATGGCTTTGTGGTAATTCTAGCATTTGCAACCCAGCAATTTGAACCTTCTGTCTGCCTAAATGATGATTTTACGTTGTAATGGTTGTACTAAATCCTTTTGCTTTTGCTCCATAGCCGCTGTTGTGACAAGAAAAGCTGTGGCAACCGAAATGAGACTCCCTCAGATCCAGTGATAATTGACAGGTAGGGACCACTCTACTTTCACTGGATTCTTATTCCTCATTATAATGAAACACCTGCCTCGTGTCGCTCATGGGTGAGGGTTAGAAATGCATGTGGCCGAAATCTGCCTGCTGGTCATGACCTAATCTGCGCCGAGCTCTTGCGATTCCTGGGAAAGCCGTATGGAATGTTCTTTGGAGGCCTGTTTTCTTGGATTGCTCTGGTTTCGTGTCTGATTCATGCTCCTAAAGGAATCTTTTTTTTCTTTCTTGACTTTCTGTGGCTCAGTCCTCATGCTGTGCCAGGAAGCTTCAGAAATAAAATAATAATAGTTTGTGATTTATGAAATGTGGTTGGGTGCTTATAAATATTTAACTTTTATTTGAAAAATGTTTGAATCATTATCACTTTTAGCTACAGTAGTTCTGTTGGATGTAATCCATCTACATTTTAAGGTTTTATTTATGCATAAAAGCAGTTTTAAAGAGATCTGTGAACCAAGATTTTTTCTCCCGTTACTTCCTGGGTTTGATTGTAGCTTGTACTGTATTGTAAGTTGATTAATTTATCCTGCCTGTCTTAATTATCGTGTTTTTAAACAGATCCATATTACTAATCTGACATGACCAAGTAAATCACTGTGGAACAATAAATCTGTTTTAGTTGTTTGGTGCAATTTCGAGTCAGTGTGTGCTCATATTATGCAAAGTCGCATTCCAAATATTCCTTTTACATTTTAATTATTGAAATTCATTGTATGGGAACATGTATGATAAAACATTTGTTCTATGGCATTACTCACTGAGAGTTAAATGGCTTGGAAGGGTTATAGATACTGTCAGTCGTCAGCCAGGAGAAGAGCTAGCACTCTCCGCTAGCTGGGAAAAAAAAAGTCTTGCAAGTGAGACTGACTGATCCCTCATTGAAGAAATCTATAGCTGAACAAAAGCCCCTTTTGGGGTTTGGTAATAATCAGTTTTTGACAACTTCCCCCCACTTACCTATTTTTCCCAGTCCTTTACCTTTTAGAGATTGGCTTTGTCATTTTTTAGTTAACTGAAAAGTGTTTGCTTCATCATAATTTATGACAAAACACTGATTGTTGATTTTGAACTCCTGTGATTCTTTAGGCTTAAGCCCAATTTTGATTGTCAAGTAGCTTTCTAAAGCTTACAGTTCAGTCTGATATTTTAACTGAATCTCTCTCACTAATATTCACTAACAACATGCATTTTTGCCTGGTAAATGTGTTAATATACTCGACTCAAAGTAAACACAGGTAAATGTTTAATACGTGGTGAGGTTGTGTGCCGCCTGTAGAATTAGAATAGCTTGTTTGTCTGCAAACATGGGCCTGCCATTCGCGCAATTTTTTTTTCTGGAAGGTAAATCTTCAAATGGGATAAAAAAAATAAGTGTAACCTTTATGCTGTTTGTTTCACTTAAATACACCTCTCCAAAATACCATTTGTTATTTTAAGTATGTTTTCCTTACTCATCCATTAAAAAGAAAGTGTTCTGATCAAAGGCTCCGCCCAAATAGTCCCCCAAACTTTGAAATAAGCATTTTGTTCTGCTCCACAGTTCCTTTTGGTTTCGATGATGAGAACAGCCTTACCTTGCCACCCTCAATGAAAACGCTTTTTTTGCTTGTGAATGGGTTAAGCTTTTAAGTTCTTCGTTTGGTTTTAAGCCATGACTCTGATATAGAAGGTTGATATGACTGTGGTTTGAATAACATTTGATTTTGACCTGTTCCTGTGGGTTGCGATGGCATAAGAAACTTGACTCAGCAGCGCTGTAATTAGCCCCGCCGTGTTTTTGAAACAGGATTGTGTTACCTGGATTGCATTAGTGTGGCTTCTATTGTTGCCGCTTTGCATCTGTCCCAGTAGGGTACTTAAAACCTTTTCTTGGCTGGGGTAGTTCAAACAATTTAGGCAAAATAAGTATGCACTTTATACTGTTGGTGGCTTTAGAGATATTACTCATGACATTTATCCTTTTCATTTTTTTTCTTTTTGATTTGACAAAGTAGAAAGCCGTGTGTAGCCAATGTTGGTCTCTTAAGAGAGGAGAATGTTAAAAACAGCTGAAACCCAGTGCGTCTGCACAAGTCGCAACATATGTTTATTTGCTGGCTGTTGCCACTGTCTCCCGTGAACTGTCTTTTTAAGCAGTGGTGCCAGCTGATATGCAAAACCCCATTTAGCTATTCTTATTTCCATCCGAGTTTTCAGAATTTATTTGTCCTTCAGTCTGCCAAAGGTTTTAAAAGCTCCAGTCTTGTCTAGGCTGTTATGTGAAACTTCCATTTTTAACGATGAGAGAAGAGAATAACAAGAAAAGAACTTACACCAGGAAGGACAAAATAGAAAAGATTTTTCAATTCCATAACATTGCTGCAAAGGGGGAAAAAAAAAAAAAAGGAAGGCAACTGTGTTTGAATTTCATAGTTCCCAATTTGATTCTGTATTACTGATTGCATAATATCTGTGTGACATGCTTAGGGTTTGATTTGTTTGCAGATTTATGGATGTGAATCCCTGCATGTTTTGTAAAAATAGGTTACGGGGCCTGCGTCATTCCGTAGCAGTAGTAACTGTTTCTACAAGATGCATACGACATGTAATTATACAGCTGAGGGTCTAGGCAATCGCTGTGTTAGGGTTTAGCATAGTTTTAACATGCAGTTGCCTTTTGGGCACCAATAATTTTTTAGCTCCCTTTGCTTGTCCTTCAGATTTTGGAAGAACACTGCTTAAAAAAAAACCCAGACTTTTAGCAGTGGTTATTCAGGAAAACTATTTATAGGGTAGATAGAAGAGGCTTTCTGGTCATACGGCAGTGGTGCAGGGTAAGCTATTTCTGTGTTGAGTTTTGGCTGTATTATTTGCCACCAGTGATTTGGGGACATCAGCTTGGCATAGTCCATCCAAAAAGTGGAATTAACAAAATGAGCAGTAGTGTACTGTGATTTAGAAAATGGATTCCTACTTTGTTCTTTTATAATAGCAACAGAAAGTAAGAAAAATGCTCCTCTTCACAATTGTGACAATTTGTCGAGTCACGTCCAAAAAGTTTGTTGGAAAATTCCTTCAAATGTAGGAAACGTGCGTCTGGAAGTGACTGCCAGGTTATAGTTCTGTCTGATGCCAAATGGCTTGATTAAGAATTGTAAAACCCAGGCTGTGCCCAGTGATCCAGATATTTGGGCTGTGTAGACATGGGAAATGTCAAATATATTATATTTAATAGCTGATGACCAGGAACTAATAACAGCAAATTTTATCATTGTTGAGGTAAAGGGCTATGTGTAGTAATTACTGTTAACGTAAAAAGCAAAAAATGACTTGCAGTTATTGAATTAAGGTTGAGATTGATTTAACATATTCACACAGTAACTCAGATTTGAATTTAAAAGGTTCGCAATAAAATTCATGTTTAGAAATTGAATAAATTGTAGTTTTATTACCACATTGGATATCCTTGTGTCCTAACCTTTTTCCTTGGAGTTATCTTAGTTCAATAAATAAAACCTCATTAGACTATTCCCATTTCAATGAGTTTATTAAATTTTGCAGGAGTAATTAGCATAAGCTGTGCTAATTTTTCTGGAAGACTAATGAGGGAGGTTCTTAATTAGGTTTACTTTGTAAGAATCAGAAAAAATGATAATAGCAAAAGTCACATAGGGTAGTCTGAATTGGGAACCCAGTTTTTCTGAATCCGTAAGAAAAAAAAAACAAACCCTTCCATTTTCTAAGTGGAAACTTCTCTATAAATGCCTGAACTGAGTATGTTAAGTGTGCAGAATGTCATTCTGTACCTAGTTTGTTAGGGTCACCATCCACTCTTGACGTGCTGCACCAAACTGCTGCTTCTCCTACCCTGGCCTCAGTCAGCTATCTTTGAGTAATGATGTGGATGAATACAGATTGTCTTAGGGAAACATGTCTTTCTCCAAATTATACTGTAGGATCCCTTCCACGCAGAGCTTGAAATTTTTTTTTGCCAGATTTGTGTCACTCATTTTCAGTGGAGCAGGATGGAGGGTGACTCCATATTTGTCTGTCTGTTTGGGTTTTCAGTGTAGGATCAGCATGATTGATGGGGTTGTTAGACCACTAAGTGAAGGGGAAAAATAAGAGCCCAGTTCTTTATTTCCTTGTCCTGTGGATTCTGAGCAGGTAACAGTGGGTTTTTGAAAATAGAAATAATTAAGGATGAAATTCTTGCTCGAGTTACCTTCTCCTGTCTCGTGTGAATTTAGACGGAGTCTAGCCTGCGAGTTTGGGGTTCCTCGCAGCCAGTATAAAAAATGGATCTTTAAAGCCTGTCAGCCAAGATCCCTCTAAAGGTTTTGAGTTTGCTTATCATAACCTTAAAAGATTTGTCTTTTCCACTCACACAAATTCTTTTGCCTATATTTGAGGTGTAAGCTTTGCCATGTAACATAAAAAATATAGTGTGTGTATATATATGTGTACACACACACATTTCATAGCCTGAGAAACCTAGTCTGTTTGGAATTACTGTTCTTCCACTTACTCAAGGATCTCCTAAAAAGAAATAAAAGCCTATAAATTTTTTCCAGTATTAAAAAAAATCTTCCGTTTAGGTTACATTAATTTGTTTTTTTTATGATTATTAACTGAAATAGAATGTTCAGGGGTAAAAAGATTAGAATGCTTATTTTACCTGTTGATTTTACGTAATACACACACACACACACACACACACACACACACACACACACAAAATATATAGAAAAGCTTAACCATCTCAGGGTTGCTCAAAAAACAGTTTTATTTAAGATCTATTCTTCATCCAGGAGATACAAACATTTTGATAGGACTTTTCAGAAAAGTGCATTATTATCATATCACCAAGCTGATTTTTTAATTAAATTGATCCTGATGTATTTATATAGCATGTATGTTTATTTGTATACTAGTGAAACTGGAGAATTAGGAGGTAATTGTGTGAGGGATTTTCAGCCAGTGAGCGAGCTGGGGTATGTCCTAACGCCTGTGTCCATCGTCACAGACTGTGAAGGCCTGTGAGCCCCTCAACAATCAGTGACTTCCTTCTGTCTTTTATGAACAGATGTAAATCCCCAAATTCATGAACAATCTTTCTTTTCTTCTTCTGTCAAATTAAAGTCCTCAGCTAACATGAACATAAAGATATACTTTGATGAAAGCTGCAAAAGAGGCTTTGACAGAGTTCATTGGCTTCATTTCATTGACCTTTCAACTCTCAATATATTGGTCTTCGTCCAGTTTTTAGAAGGACCAACTGCTAAACATAAACCCTTGTAAGAAACACAGATGACTGTCTGGGACAGGAAAAACCAGAGGTGTAAATGCGTTTTTGGGGGCTCCAATAAGCCCTTATACCACCTGATTTCCTAACCTTGAGAGCCTGGTTAAATAAAAGGAGGAATTCACCTTTTAAAATGGCCCCAGGCCGGATAATTGCTGTCTTCTTGGCTGGTTTGGGAGGTTGCATTTTTCTAAAAGTGACAAGCCGGCACTGACACCGAGCATGAATTTACGGTTGTTTATTAACTCTGGTATATTTAAACGTTTGTTTTCTCAGTGGGAATTCGTATGTGATTATTAGGAATGAGACTTATGTGAGAGAGTATCATTCTAAATTTTATCACATATCAGATAATACCATTCTGAATAGGAGATGAGCCCCGTACATTTCTCTGCCGTTTGCTGCCGTGATAGGAAGATAACAAATACAATAAGCTAATAGCAGCCTATATCCCATTTGCTATCCTCTAGTCCCAAATACACAACAAGGATACATTAACATGCATTTCAAATATGCTGACAATATATCATAATGCAAAGCACTTTTACGTGGCATACTACTACTGCAGACACTTTATAATGAACAACAGTGGTTTTCCTGTAAAGGAAATAATGGCAGCAACTTCCAAGAAATATATTCAGAGAATCAGCTTTGCATATTGGTAGCTGGCCCGGGGGTGTCAGCTCGTGGTGTGGGGTTTTTGCCCCTTGTCATCATAACTTTGCTTTTGTAATGGTTCTAGAAAAATACAGAGATGCAGGATGAAGTCCCCTGTGTGTCATCTGGCAACTTCGCGTTGTCATTTTGTGATGAAAATATATCCCTGCGTTAAATACGCTTTTACTTTTCTAAAAAGAAGTTGTTTCAAATGGGTAAAAACCCTTTCCAGTGCAACTCTTCGTTGATACATTTTCCTTGTTTCTCCCTGCTGCCAGCACCTGATCAAACTTCTCTCACAAAAATTACCAGTTTTTGGAAAACTCTACTTAGAGGTCCTTGCATATACAGAGATGGTATTTTGGTGATTTTAAATTGTATGAGGGACTGTTTGAAACAGACAGCTAGTCCTTCCCTCCCCTGCACGCCGCTCATCCCTCCCTCCCCAGGCTGTGTAACTGTATACTGTCGGGGACAATATAGAAGTGACCCAAATACTCCAATTGCAATCAATGAAATATGGTGAACAGTACAGGTTTGTCTTTGGTTGCTTGCTGCCTTTAAAGGTGTGGGTAGATGAAGATAAATCTCCCTCCCAAACTCTTTCTCCAGTTACAAGCCTTTGTCCAGAAAGCCAATGAAGGTTTTAACGTTACAGTACTTATTGTAATAGAATTTTAATTGCCTTAATCCTGCTGAAGTGTGAAGCTGTGTATGTGTGTGTGTACGTTCATGTTCGTGCGATTTTCATCTGGTGGAGCATCAAAACGAAAAAAGAAAAGCAAAACAACAAAACTGCATATTTCCATGGGAGGCAGGAGTCATGTATGGTAAAGGAGGCAAACTTAATGAAACCGGTTCTGAGGAGGAGAATGCCACTGGCGTGTGATCCATGTAATGTATACTCCACTTTCCGTAGGCACAGAGTGGGCCTCGGTGTGCTTTGGGGATTTTTGTGTTTGAAGGCGAAGTGCCTGGTTCCCGTTCCACACTTGTCTCCAAACCCCACTTGAAAAGACTTAACTAGACAAGCTGGCGCATTACATAGCTGGAACCCACACAATCACCTCCGAAATGGCTCTCGGTAACTGTACCGTCCCTCTAACTGTTTGAGGCACAATAGTTTGGTAATATAATAAAAGTAATAGTGTTAGCCAACACATCTTTAATAAGATATTGTCCGTGCCTTTGCCATATGCTACAGAGCAGCCTCTCACTCGGTGGGCCTTTTGATTCCTCTCAATAAGATTATTTCAAATACTCTAATCCTGAATCATTGACATGAATACAAAAGCCTAGTGACATCTAATAGATGCCTCTTAGCTTTGCTTTTCCTCTTGTTCCTTTCCTTTTTCTTCTCTTTTTACCTGACAAAAAGCTTATAGACACTTGGGCTCTGTCTCTCAGTAGCAGCATGGGGGGCTCCTCGTGAAATATAAAGGAGGAAAAAGGACTGACAGGGGCCCGATAAGCTACAGAGTGAAGGGCCATAGATTAAAAGTAAATGCCAGTAAATCCTACGCTGTACACTTACTTGTTCTTCTATTGTTTTCTTTAACACTTTCAGGTCCGGGGCAGGGGGAGAAAAGAGGAAATGGTGATCGCATTGCACCTGTGCGTTTTCAGGCTAGACATGGTTACCGCACATATTGTATAGGGTTTTGGTAAGATTTTTAAATTTGGGTTCATGTAAAAGGCTGGGTTGGTAACTTTTCTCATGGTCAGGGTTTCCCTTATCTACCTTTCCAAAAAAAAATCTTGATTTGACTAAAGCTTTTGTGTCCTTTTTTTTTAACCTCTATCTGAAGATCAGACAATCATGCTACTTGCAATTTATTATTCCTTAATAAACTATTGGGGTTTCCCCTATTTTTAATGTGCTACCCATTCATTAGTATTCTGATCTGTTAGTACTATCTTAGAATATAATTTTAATAATCTTCCGTACACTATTGATTGAAGTCCCTCACAAAATAGAAAGTTAGTCTGAAGAACCTTGGACCTGCACCAGGTTTGGTTTCTCACACGTACACACACGCACACACACACACACACACACTCACACTCACTACAAAGACAAAAAGCACAGATGAAAATGAGAACTCTCCTGTTTTATGTATTAGAAAGTTTTCAAAGAATAAAGTTGGTTAAGAGTTAACCTGGTTATCTCTCAATGAAGCCATGACAGTGTAGAAAATCCAGGTTTTTCTGCATGATCTTGGTATTATCTTAAAGCCAGAGTCTAATCTCAGAATATCTTTGACAAATTGAGTCCTCCTCACTGTGGCTACAGGAGTGGGCGTGTCCTGTTCTGGCCTGTACAAATCCCCTTTGACCAGCCTCAGGCACCTGACCTATGAGGGCCCTTAAAACAAAAGCCCTGACCTTTGTGAATTAATAGTAACTTATATATTTGAATGATGCTTGCAGAGTGACAAAGCAAGTTGTCAGGAACTTATATATGACTTAGCTCTCAGCCTGACTTTTTTTCCTTCCTCAATGGGCCTGTAAAAAAATTCACAGAAAACAGTATGAAATACTGTATGAAACAGTATGAAAACAGTATTTCATACAGTCTCATTTATTTTTCTTGATATTCACAGTTATCTGTTCTGTGTAGGACTTTAAACTTATTTACCTAAACAATTTGCTTAGTAGATCTTGCACTTAACTTGTGGGGTTAAAAAATAATAGTGTGACATATAAATTGTACCCCTTGCTGGAGCAATTTTTGAGTTCTCATGTCCTCATTTAATTTGTTGAGTGAGTCATGGTGTTTCATTGGACAAAGCGGGCATTCTCCTGCTTTTTCCAAGGAGAAATCTGGGAGAAGGCAGGATATTATGGAAAAGGCATAGATTTTGGAGTCCATTGGCTGAGGGGTCAAATCCCTTCACAGCTACTTAGCAGTACCTGAGTCTCAGAGGGTTAAGTTTTCCCATTTTTAAAATGGGCAAAATCATTTCTATTTTGAAGAGTTGCGAGGGTTAAAGTATCTAGCACTGGGCTGGGCACATATTAGGAACTTAAAATCAGGTAGCTCTTGCAATTTGAATACAGTATATTCCACGTGGATTGTTATCCTTAATGTCATGATTCCATGGAACTTCCTTATAAGCAAAACGAGCTCTCTGAAGTTTATTGTGGTAGCTAAGTCCCTTGGACGAGGGGGCACTGTTGGCAGCACGGAAGCTGTAACGGTAAATAAGACACATGGCTCCTGCCCTCATGGAACTTTTAGTGCCTCAGAGTTGAAAGAAAAATTGGAATTGTAAGTGTAAACAAAGAGTACGTTGACTTAAAAAGAACAACAGAGGAATGCTATTTTAAATAGGGATCCTGGTGCGGAGGGATAATATCCCTGGGCTGTTAGCTCTTGCTCAGTGTTACTGGACTTGGGCAAACTCATGGCTTTATTGCACTGCTCTGACCCAGGCAGCCTCCACAGTGGTTACGACCACAGGCTGTGGGGTCAGACCACCTCAGATCAAATCCCAGCTCCTCCAGTGGTGACTGTAGGGCTGCGGGCAGATCATTGAACTTCCCTAAACCCAGTTTCTTCGTGTTTAAGACTGGGATAAAAGTAGAAGTGCCTACTTTATGGGGCTGTGGTGAGGAATACGTAGATGAAGCACAGAGACTACTTAGCACAGTGCCTGGCACACACATCACACTCAGTAGAAGGTGGCTGTTTTTAAAATAAGGCCCGGAATGAAGAGATCTCTAAGACCTTTCCCAGCTAGGAAATGCCAATTTTAGTTCCCTCTGGTAAGACTGAGGCAGGTAATAAACTCTTTAGGAGCTAGACGGTGAGCCCCAGGGGGCGCGGGTAGGTGTGTGCTGATCGCTGTCGTATCCCCAGCACAGGGCACGGTGCCTTGCCCTTGTGCAAGGGGTGCTTAGGGGATGTGTTTGTGAAATGGAAGAAAGAACGAAAGAAGCTAAAAACGCAGTTTGTGGAATCTGGTGGTCTCATCTCTCCGCATGGAGACAGGCTTGTTGTAAACTACCCGATAAAGTGAGAAGGCACTACCCTTAAAGAATGGTGAGAAACAGAAAGTGTAAGATAAAATATTAAATTTGTTACACTTAAAAATGTTAATCTTCCCATGATTACCATGCAAATCCCCTCGCTGCCTAACTGTTTAATTGATCAAGTAAATCACAGAACAGACAAGTGAGGGGAAAACCCTGCTGTTGTCATTCTCTCAAAGCACATTTTCAAGAATATGTTCTGGTAACTAGTATGTCTATTATGTGAATTTTTAAACACACACACACACACACACACATACACACACAGCATCTTTTGCAAGAGGGCAGATTTCAGAGAGTTTGGGGAAAGCTTTGTTTTTGTATGGCAACTTGGCGATCTGTTCTTGTGTCACACATGAAATCAGCATGAGGGTAAAACATGTTTCAGCAGCACTTTTACATAATGTTAGAAGACAAGAATTCACCATTTTTTTTCTTTCGGGCAGGTATAATATTGACAATACTCTGGGGATTGAAGGGTTAATGAATATTTCCCCTCTCTCTCTCACTCTCTCTCTCTCTCTCTCTCTCTCTCCCTCTCTCTCTGTTTCTCCCCTGCAATCCCCCCTCCCTCCTCCCAATCCCATCATGTGCCTGGTTGACTCTGAAAAAAGGGGTTTGGAGTTGCCCACAGGGCATCCCTTTTCCCAGCCTTCTCCAAGGCCACCTGGACAGATGGGAGCTCGCCTCCTGTCCTTAGGACACAAAATCCAATCAGGCCCCGAGTCTGCTGGTCTCTCTGACCCGAGAGCCGGGAGGGGGGAGGAGAAGCAGAAGCTGCTCACATCGGATAGGCTGCATCTTTGTGGCTTAAGGGGGCTCCTGTCTCTACTCAAGGAAGGAAGTTCTCCCTCATTTTCCAGATAAGGTGTCATTCGTGAGGGCAATGTGCTGAACTAATCAGGTTAATTGAGAGGCCCCAAGTCATCCTCATTGAGTCCATCTCTTCTTCCTGTTACAGGCAGATAGTACAGACAGACCGATTACACATATTTTAGCCCCGCCCCCCCAGCCGCCCTGCACCCAAAGCCCATGAAATCTGCAGGGGTGCAGGGCACATAGGTTCAGCCAGATGTCATTCAGGCTATTTGAGCAGGGTTCTTACTGAAGAACAGGGTAGCATGAAAACGAAAACAAAAACAGTGTCTTTGAATGTCTGATATCTGCTTTGCTTTTTCTTAACGTTAAAAGAGCCTCAGCATTTTGGATCAGCCCGGAAAGGCTGTTCGTGAAAGAATCCAGATATATTTCTCCTTGGCTCTTTTCTTTAAGATTGAAACTTTAAAAATCTCATTGCGATGTGTCATCAGTGACAAGGAATTTCTCGGGCTCTATTTCAATTCCTCCGCATCCACATTGGACGTGGGGGTCCAAGCCGGACGGACATGAGGGTGCTCTGGCCCTGACTAAGGGCATCTCCGGCCTCCCCCTGGAGCCCCCTCCCAGTGGAGAAGAAAACAGAGCTGCTTCCACTGAGTTCTGTGAAGGGCGGGGGCTCCTCCTCCCTCTTCTGGACGCAGGATGATTTGTCATAGTTTAATTTTAAATGCTATGGTTGACTATTCTTTCTTTCGACCCCACCTCTTCCCCCCACCCTCTCCTTTTTTTTTTTCCTTGGAAGTTCCAGGAATGACTTTAATTATCTCCACAATCAAATTCTCATTGCTGCCTCTGTGAAAGTGTGTAGTCATAGATCGCAGGGATTATTTTCTTTAGCACTTGGGGATAGAGAAACCGGTTGTTTCGAAATGAGAACCAGCTGGTTCCACAGAGCCCTATTTAATGGGGAGCCCCTTTGTACACAAACCTTCGCTCCGGTCAGTCATTACGCCAAGCCCCAAATCAGCAGTGTTTGGTCTATCGCCCTTTATTAAATGTCGAGTGAGGAGTGATTTAGCTGATATGATGATGATAATAATTTAAAAAAGCCCACCACACACACATACACACCTTGCATCTTCTATTTTGCCTCTGCCAAATACTTGGGTTTATAAGAAGCATTCTTCAAACTTGTTCCTGTGGTAATTATATCATAGACCTAGTTTGCCACTGCTCTTTCCTGGATGGTGTGTGTGTGTGTGTGTGTAGCTTTAACCCTCTCCAAATCCACAAAATAAAATTAAGCTCATCTTTCAACATAATCTTTTATCTGACAAGCACAGTAGATAGATGAAAAGTAGATAGCCAAGTTGTGGGTCTCATTAATAGCACCAGTTGGAGGGCAGAGATAACTACCATTATCCAACATCTTTTATGCCGTTCTGTAAAATAAGGATGAGGGTGATACACCATATGTATTTTGCTGTCTTTCTAGCTGATAGAAATTGGTTCGTTGTCACACCATGTTAATCTCTAGCAGCACCAAATTCAGTTTGAAATGAGGGTAGTACTTTCCCTAGTTGACTGTACAAAATACTTCTGAAGCATGCAAAGAAGGAAAAAAAGCTTAAAAGACACACAACACCACGGCAGATATTTAGTTATGGGAATGGTTTGTTTTTAGAACCCGGGTTGCATTTTTATAAAATAAACTAGGTTGGGGGCTGCAGCATGATTAAATCACGATTTGAAGGGTTAAAAAAGAGTAGATTGATAAAGATTTTTAAAAAATCTAACCAGATTTTGTCTTACAAGTATGAGAGGTTATTTTGCATTATTAATAAAATATAGGGTTCTTTTTTATTATAACATGCTTTAACATTGATATCACATAATGAAATAATTTTAACAAAGGGTAAAAATTTAGAAATTTGTTCTCATAGTGAGTTTGATCAGTAAGTTGAGCACTAGTATATATAAGCTTTTACTTGTTTTTCTTGTAAGGATTTTCTTACTGAAATATGGTTTGAGTAAAAATTTATTTGTTTGTTTACCAACTACTTTGGTTATGTAATGTCTCTTTAGTTCATACTGTAATTCTATTGCATATTTCCTGTGTCTGCATTTAAAAAAATTTTGTGGGATTTTTAATATAAAAAAATAACTGTTATATTTCCAGTCACTCAAATTTGAACTGAATTTTACTTCCTGTTTCAAAGGTCAAGGCAGACTGACCTCAACAGCAGTGTGGAGGCTGCTGAATTATTCATATCATTGACTTTGTGTCAGCTTCCACATTTGTGGAGAGGGATGTTTTATTCATTTATCTCATTTAGGGTTCTTCTCTGCACCTGTTTCTACCATTAAGTACCCTGTAATTTGCATTTGATGCTAATTTAGTTTCATATCAGCCTGGTCCCCCCTTGTTAATTTAATTTTCTAAGACCCTTTTCATTACAGTAGAACTGTTTTCCTCTTTAAAGCAAACATCTATACAAGTAATTGTATAAACTGCCTTTTAAATAATATCTTTTAGAAGATTCCATCGTTTAATTCCTTAATTCCTATAATTAGCCATGGTTTGATTAATGTTTCAAAGGGTTAAATTAAAATGCAGAATTACTCAAATGCATACTTGAATAATTTCTCGTATATGGACGGCAGTGTTAGTGTTTTAGTACTCTTCCTGATAATGCTCAGAACAGTGGCAATTTTCTTTATTTAGAGTGCTGTTTAGTTTACTAATAGTAGTTTCTTTCAAATCATGGGGTGCTCGACATTACTTTGGAATAGTTAGCTTTTTCTTTCATCAAATTACTGATAGGCACTGGCTTAAACGTATTTCTGCAACATTAATAATGACATGCCCAAAATAATCAGAGCAGGATTAGGTTTGATTCCTTGATAGGTCATGGAAATTTGGTATAATGAATTTCAGGATACTGGGGTTACATTGTATGCCTGTTCTCTTCTCCCCAAGTCTTTTTCTTTCTCTCTGATGCTCAGAGGACATTGCCTGGGAATTTGTTTCCCAGACATGGTGGCTTCCCATGTGCTTCAGCTGCTGCCTAGATGTTGTAGAAATTAGGAGCAGGGTGGCCAAAGGAGGCCTGGCTGAAATGGTGGCTACCTTGGTAGTAGGAGTGCCTGGGTCCCTGGAGCGTCCACCACTGGGGGTCTGGAGGTCGTGAGAACTTGCAACTCACGTAAGCCAGGTATGCAGCCCCCCATGGTTGAAGAAAGAACTATAACTGCCTGCAAGGTCATTGCCACAAATGTGCACATATTCCTCATAGGCTCACTTTAGGAGTGGGAATTTACAACAAGGGTATGAATTACGAATTGAAGTTCTGAGGTGCACAGGTATCACAGAGAAGGAAAAGTGGTGGCGGTGGCTGAGGGTTACAAAGAAATTGGACCAAGCTCTACAGCGACCCTTCTTCCCACTGGATTGGGTTAGTTTTATCTGTTGTTCACATTCTCTGGGGACAGCCAATGGTGCCGGGGCTTTGGGTTTCCAGAAGGCTCTCAGACCTATTGAAACTGGAGTTCGAGGGCGGCTTCTCTTGTTCTCTCAGTTAGAAATGATTCCCGGAGCCACCCACAAACAACTTTGTAATTGTGGAAAAGTGAAAGGGAATCCCGATTTCTAGCAGACAGCTTCATCTGTCTGGTTTCAAGACAGGGCCGCGGGTGAACTGCATGCTCCCAGGGGTCCCCTTCAGCCGGGGACTTCTCAGGTGTGCCCCATCACAGCGAAGTTTTAAACCTGTGTGGCTTCCCTAAGCTTCTTTGTGCTGCTGCTGGTGGGCCTAAAACAAAGGGAGATTTTTCAGGGATGAAATGTGGCATCTTTATTCATCGATAAAACATTTACATCCCCCTTAGATATTTTCGTAGTTTGGACAAGTCTATGAACTCCAGCAGAAAAGTCTTAATGAGGTTTGCTTAAACAGCCAGGTGTAAAAACAGTAAGATACTTGAGAAGCTCTTAAGAGTGGAGGAAAGGTTTTCCCACCCAACTCCAGCTGATGCTTGGAATTCTACTATTGGAGTCTCATCTATTTAGCTAAGAGCCTTTGATCTTTACTAAGACATGCCTAACTTTGGGAAGGCTGATGCTCTTTAATTCTATCACTCATCCGCCTCTTTGAGGGCATGAGATAAAGGTTTTACGTGGGTTCAGCGCTTTTCAGCACACACAGCTGTGCGACCTACTTGTCCTGGTTCCCATGACAACACAGGCAGGGGCTTCTGTACCCATTTCATGGATGTGGAGAAGGAATACTTGAGCTCCGGGAAGCTAATAAATAACCTGCCTAGATCTCACAGGCAGTTTTTCTGAGGAATTGAAGTTCTTGCAGGAAGAGACCAGGTTTCCATTTGAGCTGAATGGACTCTCAGAAATTTCATTACAGTCCATTCATTTTACAGATGAGAAAGCTGAGCTCAAAAGACACTCAGTCACATTGCCCAAAGACCTAATTAGCCTCTGAGCCAGGACCTTAGGCCAAGTCCCTGGCTTTGATTCTAGGGGCTTTTCTGCCACTACTCTGGGCCATCTGGGTCTTCCTCCGCTCTCCTTGTCACCTGTGCAAGATCAGCCTCAGGGAAAGGCGCAGCTTGTATTGTCTGGATTCTGTGTTCCAAGGGAACCTGCGAGCTCCGTATTTCCAGCGAGACCCAGGAATGATGCCCTGCACATAGGCGTTAAGCTGTTTTTAAGAAATTACAACACGGGGAGGAGGAAGCTACGGAATACCTCATCATAAAATGTTAATTTATTTTTCAAAGCTCACATATTTCAATCATTTGCAACTGTGCTTGTTCATGCTATGTCATAACACTTTGGACAAAACCCAGCAGTTTTTGTTTCTGTGGGTGAGAGTTACTTCATCAATAGTCATCGTCCAGAAGGAATTTTATAAAAGTTTTTTCTATTCTAGACGCCTCGTCAAGAGCAGTTGTCTCTGACTATTGTCTTTCCTCTGGAAGGCAGTGACGTTTATAAATATTGAATTTGGCATGTTTCAAAGTTAAGTCCTAATTTAAAACAATTATCTTATATTTAAACCTAAACAAATGTAATCAACTGTCCTTTCCAGAAATAATAATAACGGAAACGAGGCATCGTTGTAGAATATAATTCTGAAGAAATCATAGTGGAGGAAGGGGATGCACTGAACTTGACTCAAAACCACCTCGGTATATGGTGTTGACCGAGCAGGCCTGTCACACCTCCTGGGCTGCCAGGGAGGGGCAGCACTCGGGGTACGGTGCTGAGAGAAACTAGTGGCTCTGGCACAGTCTCACACTGAGCTGTTGGGGAGGGATTTCAAAGGGGAAATGGCATTCTGCTGGTAAGCTGGAAGGAGGGAGGAGTAATCATCGTCTTTTGTACTTTTTTGGGGGACTTGGGGGGCAGAGAGGAAGCCATAGATAGCTCAGCTTCTGAATTCTGTCCCTTTCTGGTCTTCCCACAATGATTGGGCTGATATGGGAACATTTTAGAACTTTCTCTCTTGGTTCAAATATGTGACCACATGGAGCCAAGAGCTGTCTTTCTCTCCCTTATCCACTGTCTGGTCATTTAGGGCCGACGCCCTAGTTTAAAAAGATAAAATTTCAAATTTGTGGATTTTTCTCCTTCTTTTTCTCCTCTTCGCAAATGATCACAAGCCATTCAACAAGCTGAATTTCCCTGTGCTCCCAAATAGTTTGATGTCCGGATGCAGAAAGAATAATTTTACTAAACCTGTAACAAACTGTTTCATGATGGAGCATGCTCTTGTTTTCCTCCCACAGAGGCAATTAGGACAGGCACCCCCTGATTCCATTGACCTCACATCGCAGAAACAAAGAGACCGGCATGTTAATTTATTCTGCATGTTTGGGGAGCATCTACGGTATGAAGCAAACTGTAGCCCTGGTCCCTGAGTGGGGACCGCCCTGCGGGTATCAGGGGGCACTTCCGGGGCACTCAGCTTATTAAGGAAATTGCCAATGGTTAGAATCTATTTTTTCCAAATCGCCACCAATTCGATTGAGCCGTTCTTCTTTCTTTCTCCTGCCATCCCCTGGCCCCCTGCCTCACTCCTAACATAAGATCCGAAGTAATTCATTATACATCGGATTCAGTAGGTTAATGCACTACTGCACTCCTTTTCAATCTTCAAGTTACTGTTATCTGTGTTACGAACCCAAGTTCCAGAACAGCCTTCTATGATGGGGAGAACATGCTTTGGTTCCGTTCCAGGCCTGAGGAGTGAAATTGCTCATGCTGAAGTTGGATTTTTCATTTGTAATGGAAATGAGAAGCAACCTGGTGTGGACTGCTGAACCAGGACACAGGAGACCTGGTTTTTAATGCTGTCTCCACCGTTGTTTCGATATGTGAGCCTCGGCAAGTCTCTGAACTTCTCTGGGTTTCAGTTTTCCCATTTATAAAATAAGAGAATTGGACACTCAGGATCTTTACGGTTCCCTGTCTCTCAATGATTTTTATCCTCTCTACTCCTGTAAATCTGGTCACCTCTTCTATCTAACATCAGACAATGGCCTCTTATTAAACATTTGCATAGGCAGCAAGTACTATACGGTAAATAGCAACCTTACAGTTAAAATTGAACAACGAGCAATATCTCAATGAGCTTTCACTCCCCCTTCACTCCCCTGTCCCCGGTATCAGCTGGGTAATAAGACGGTAAGGCGGCAAGCAGAGTATGCATCTATTGCTGAGAGTACCTTAAGGCAGGGGCTATTGGCTGAGGTCATTAGGTGATGTATCTTGCAAGGCCAATTGAGTTGGTATATGTAAATTTATTGGTGGCATAACTTGGGCAAAGTGGAGAAGGGATGGAGTAAAAAGAAAAGTGTAGGTTTGTCAAACGTGAGGCACATGGACCAACACATTCATCTGTGTGCGATGGTGACCCCCAAAGGCCACCCACAGAGGCTGCCTATGTGACGCCCAGAGCTGTCTAACCAGAGGGAGCAGCCGAATGTTGACACGGGAAGATGCACACTGAGTTGCCCATGGAACATGCCCACTGAGTGATTGTCGCGTCGGCATATCCACTTTGTATCTGTGCCTTCGGGGGCCGGTGACTCCCTTTAAGGGCAAAAAGCTCTGAGTGTCTGTGGAATGAAGCCAGGAGATGATGCTCTGCTAGTGCCCTGTGCTCGGGTGTGAGAGTCCAGTGTAGCTCCCTTCTGCTTAAAGAAATTAGAGTCTCGCACAGTCTCAGAAACATACTTTTTCTTTTGCCACATGCAGAGATGAGAGATTGAGAAAGAAAACTTTGTCCAGGATTGGAAGAAGACTATGTGTTTTTTAAAATTGGAAATTCTCAAGTCCTTACACTGAACAGGATAATGTTCTGGTAGGCCTCCAGGGGAACAGACCTGTGTGTCCTACGGATAGAGACTTTCTGGGAATTCCAGGTACAGAAGAGGCCCTCTCAGGATTTCCTGCTTTTTGTTTGCTTTCCTTCATTTCTTATTTTATGTCTAATAAACCTTTGCTTTAAGCAGGATCAAGTGTTAAGAAAAACCAACTACAGAGCTAATGTCTAAAACATTAATTCTGTAGTAATGCCTTATAAAAACCAAAAGAAATAAGACCAACTATTAAAAGAAATCCATATGTCTCTGGAATTTTTATTTAAGTTTATATTAGCGATCATGACCTTGGTTCCAGGGAATTCGGTAACGATTAATGACCAGCAAGGGGTCACTGGCCTCATGGTGCTTTGGGCCAGCAATTCCTTCCAACATGGACAACTGGTCATTTGTCCCAAGGAAGTGCCCCAAGATGAGGTCCTTATCCTTTTGCCATCTGATTATAATTTAACCTCAGCTTTTAAAGGGCCCTTAGGAGCAAAGATACAGTGGGTCATGCTTTTAGTATTTTAAAGAGTTTATTTTTGCCACGCAATTCATAATTGAGTATCATCAAGTTGAGTTGTCAACATAAAGTTAATAATTATATTGCTTTCATTTTGGGTATGAGCACTCACATTTTATCTGAGTATCTGCTGGCTTATATTGGTATAGTATGTACCCACCTATATGATTATATGCATACTCCAGTGTCTGGGGTGTGTGTGTATGTGTGTGTGTGTGAGAGAGAGAGAATGTTGAAACACTGCATGCAGCAGAAACAATAAAATAATATTTGAATTATAGAAACTTCCGTCACATCAGTTTTACTTGAAGTTTGGCAAGCCTCTAGTTCTATAATATATAAAATAAGAGGCCAGAGGCCAAGTGAAATTAGTCTTTTCCTTGGATAGAAATGACCGATGTCATGGTGACTGGCCTTGGCTTTTACATGTTCCATGTTATTGTTCTAACTATCGTTGGTGATAATAATAATGGCTACCATTTATTGGGCTACATATTTGCTAAGTATGCTGTCATTTAATCTTTACGATGACTCGATGTGAGAAGCGTTATCCCCCCCCCCATTTTATAGATGAGGAAATGGGGCTCCAATGGGTTAAACAACTTGCCCAAGGTCACCGGAGCCACTCAGTGGCGGAGCTGGGATGCCAGCCCTGCTGTTTCGGACCCCAAAGATCAGGCTCTTAATCGCGACACCATTCTGCCTCTATTTAAAAACTAACATTTCCATTTTCTGAGCTCAGCCTTTAACATATTCATTTAGGCAAATTTCCATCCTTTTCTGGCATAATCACTCTTTCTTTTGTTGGTCATTGCTCCCCTGGGCTTCCCTCAAACATGGTCAGAGGTGCCCTGGACTTTTAAAGATGGAAGAAAGGCCACATGGTCCTGCATAATTTGACCGAGACAGCTGTGCAGCTGGTTGTCTCATTTAAATTACAACCACAAAAAAAGATGTGCCAGGTTTCACGGACACAGGCTCAGGGCAGGAACACGGCACGGTTTCCTGAACCTGCCCTGGGTTCCTGCCAGAGGTGAGCAGCCACGCTCGGCGGGGGGCTCGTGGCCCACTGAGCGGGCGGTGAGCCTCACTAAAACAATTAGCCTTCCCTGGGCCTCTTCGGAAGGGTCGGGGCTCCAAATTCTCGGGGTAAAGGACCTGCCCATTCTCTTAATTCCAGCCTGGAATGGCTGACCTAGGCAGGAACTTGAAGACAATTTGTCTGAGTTAGGGAGAAAAAGAAAGATGAGGGATTTAAGAGGCTGGTGTGGCAAGGAATCATCTTGACAGGCTGTGGCTGGGATGCAGAGCAGCCCCACACTGATGTGCTGAAGGGTGAACGCGGAGCCTGGTGACCACAGACCAGCGAGGCCTTCATGAGACCTGACAGGCCTCCTTTCCACCCGGAGTGTGGTGCCGCGCTGCCTGCGTGTGTTTCTGCGGAGGGCTTTCCCTGTATCTTTTGAAATTGAGTCTGATAGTCCAAGGGATATCTTTCACCTGCAATATTTTCCTCTTTGATTTGAGACGGGACCGTTTCTGGGGCCGCAGAGCAACAGAGCTACGTGTGCACACATATGATTTCTTCTTTTTGGAGGGAATTGTTACAGTGCCCATTTCCCCCCGTGAAGTGATTTTTAACATCGGTCACTTTGTTTCCCTTCCTATTTTCCCAAAACTTCATTCATAGCTTCCCACATCAGATTTGGTTTTATTAAAATTATTAGGTCTGTCTGAAGCAAGCACACTGCATCTTCCAGGAAAGTTCACAACGGTGACACAATTTTTTTTGCATGTATTGTGAGCCCCAGTTTGCGTGTGCAGGGGGGTGTGTGTGTGTGTGCAGGCGCTCTGCAGTTTTGTGTAAACATATGAATGTACTGTGACTTTTCCATTGCCATTATTAATGACCGAAGAACATATTTTAAGTATTTTGGGGTTTTAACAAATTATGATAAAAGGAAGGTGGTAGAGATTGCTTTTTCCTCCTAAAAGTGGAAAAAGTGACAAGGAAATGAATGAGGACAAACTGCACGTGCTGAGCGGCCGGGGATGGTCCCGGAGGGCGGCCAGGGAGCCTGAGCCGGGATGTGCCTTCCCCCCTCCCCGTGCCTCTCAGTGGTGGCATTGTGGGGACTCATGAATCACCTCTTACAGTCGGGGCTCCCCGCCGTAAATCCAGCCGGGTGCCGAGCGCGCTGTGGGCAGCCGAGCACAGAACAGGGGCCGCCGGTGTTAGTGTTGTTGTTAGCGATACGCAGCCGAGTTCCTCCGAAACGGAAAGGCCCCGGCTCCAGTTTGTCGCCAGGGAAAGCCGAAGCATGAGTCGCACATGTGGACGGGAGCCGTCAGCCGCCTGGGGTGCAGGGGGAGCTGCGTGCAGAGTGGCCCAGCGCCCGCCCACCCGCCTGGGCATTTGTTTGGAGGGGAGAAGGGGAGGGGGGAGGGTGGGAGCAAAGAAAATAGCTGGAAGGGAGTAAGGCAAAGGATGCCCTGACCCCTAACTGGTATGGGTCTTCCCAGTACATCTCACTACTGGTCCGAATACTTGAGAGAATTAGAAAGACGTACCCTCTGTGGTGTGGCTTTAAAATGTCTTTCTTTCTCAGGAAATCCCGTGTCTGTCATTGGGTGGGTTTTTGTGGGTTTGTTGGGTAGGAGATGGTCTTCTATCCCTTTAAGAGGTAAAAACATGAAAAAATGTAAATGTAGGGACTTTAACACTTCCCCCCTTCCTAACATTCATATAATTGCTGTTAAGCCACATTGAAAACCCTGGGGCCTGGTGTGCACCAGGGTAAAGTTACATTTCACAAGCAGAAAATTGACTCACCACTTAGGAAAATTGGCTACCAATTATGTGTCAAAGGCTCTAAAGTCAGACCTGAGGTTTTCTTTTTTGCCAGAATGTGGAATTAAAAAGGGCACAGGGGCCCAGCCTTGTCCCCTCTCCCCCTTCCCTGGAAGGACTTCTTTCTTGCACTGAGTCTCAGACTCTCCTTCCGAGGCTTCTGAGCCCTGGTGGGGATGGAGGTCTCCTGGCCCCGGGAGGGACAGGCTAGGAGGAGGAACAGTGGCAGGAGGAAAGGAGACAACCAACAGACGTGAGTGCAGGCCTAAGTGTTTTAAAAATCTGCATATGACACGCAGGGAGAAAGTAGCTCTTGCCCCAGTGCAGTTGGCCCCAGGTCTGAGAGCTATGACTGAGTCTCTTGGGGCCGCTCTTGGGGCCGAGGGGCACTGGGGGAAGGGATGCTGAGGAAAGGAGGGGTACTGAAGGCCAAGCCACCAACCTCTTGGGACATCTGCTGTCGCTGGGGACATGGCACCATGTGCAGAGCCCATTCTGGAAGGTCATTGCTCTCTCCTATTGTAGGAAGGGTTACTGGGGCAGGAGGATCCGTGGTCCTGGGGGGACGCAGGGGATGAAAGGCAGGGGAGAGAACAAGATGCAGAGAGAGACAGGGATTCAGAGACACAGAGACAGAACAATGGGGTGGGGGTGGAGAGAGGCGGAGAGAGGAAGGTACGGAGGAGAGTGCGGAGGAGAGTGCAGCAGCGGAAGGAGACAGAGGCAGAGGAGGGAGAGAGCCAGGGCTCCCTGCATCACCTTTTGCCGCCCCGCCCCCTCTGCCACCGTGTCCTGCTTCTTCTCCATGCAACTTTCTTGACAGGCTCCTCGCCCTCTTTCAAGGCCTGCTTTCTGTTGCTGTTGCAGCGGCTGATCCCAAGTTTTATTTCTGCATGCCTTGAAATCGAGCCTTATTTAGTGCTGCGTTTTCTGCCTCTAGAGGGAGAGAAAGAGAAAGCTTTAGGACTTGCCAAGTGAAGTGCATCTGCTGTGGTGCGTTGGAGAGTTAGTTTTCTAGGACATCCAGGATGCAAATGCATACTGGAGATCACCCCGAGATAAGCATCCCTCCTGACAACAGGATGTGATGTGTAATAATTTTAGTGAGAAAAACCATCCTCGCTTTGCCTCCTGGGAAATCTTATGCTAGCTGTTTCTGTTTGATTCTCGCTTTGGACATGTTCCAGAATTCTCGAGAATCAGCTATCTTAAATCCTCAGTGATTCTGACAGAGAAGACTGTTTTGTCTAAGGGACAGAAATTCTAGGGCTGAGCCTCACCCAAAAGATCTGATTTCAAGTTTGTCCTAGCGCCTTAGCTGGAACAAAGAGAAAAATAAGTTACACTTTGCAGAATATTTAGTTCACCTCAGAGTCTTTACTGGGTTAAAAAAATGCTTGTGTGAGTTTTTCCTTATGGAGCGGTTCAGAATGCATGAAAGTTTATGTTTTCCTAATCAAGACTGAAATATTTTGAGTGGATTTCCTCCCCCCCCCCACCATCTCATATGTTTGAGTGATCTTTTCTGGTTTTAAGAATCTCACAGGCTCCCTCAAGTGAGGCTTAATTAGAGAAGCCTTCTACCCACTAAGTATTTTCTTAAATGTATAATTGATTGTGCAAGGAAGGAAGAGCGGCAGGAGTGGAAATCATACATCATTTCATTATTAATGGCAATGTCTAAATAAAATGCAGACTTTGTCATGCTAATGGATAGCTGAGTATGTTTAAGTCAGACGCTTTTTTCCCCTTCTTTTCTTTACTGTTCCGGGATCATTTTAGGAAGTTTCCATGGCGTTTAATATATTGGTAAATATATCCTAACACCCAAACTGAAGGGAAAGGTGTGACAAAACCAATAATTTGGGAAACCACATAAATTATCTCCTTTTTATAGTGAAGAAACTGGATTTTTACCAGGATCTAATTGATAAGATATGCATTTAGCACCTACGATGTGATGTTCACTGCAACGTTCCACAGATAATCCTCACAGAACAACAGAGCTGGAAGTTGCTGAACAGCCCTCGCCCTGAGTTCATTGTGGACTTCACTAGCCGGAGCGAAAGCGCATCTTCCTGGAGACTGAAATGCCTGCTTTCGATGGGAAGCAATCTGAGTTTGAAACCCCCCTGAAAGTAGACCTCCCAGAGGGATTCGGGTGCAGGTGGTTTATGTGGGTATGATCCTAGGAAGCAGGAACTGAGGAGAGGGAGACCAGGTAAAGAAGAAATATTGAAGTAATGATGCATTATCAAGGTCCCTGCTTAGGCAAAAGGTGCCCAATCCTATTGGGAATCTCCAGAAAGGCAGACTGAAATATGCCCCCTAGAATTATGCTCCGGAAGGACTAGAGGCTGGAGCATTTATTTCCCGGCTGTTCTCCCCCAAGGGTTGAGGGTTGTCCGTGGGTGCACTGACGCCTTTACCCTCATAAGCTGAGCTTGTGTGCAGCCCAGGTAGCTCCTGCAGAGTTGCCATGCCATGGGAGGAAGCCTTCTTGTGGTGGCATTTGGTTAGGGTGAAATAGGGGGCTGAGATCGGAGTGGACCACGGAGATGGGAGGCAGGTACCAGAGGCATCTGTTACGGAAGTTGAGTATAAAGTACCTGTGGGGAGGGAAGCCTCTGCCACTTGAGAGTTAACTCTTTGTTTTTTATTGAGTACCTGCTGTGCGCATGGGCATAGTAGGCATTCAGTGATTCCTTGTTGAATCAATCAAAAAGCGCATAAAATTCATATACAATAAATGTTTGGTGAGTGCTTATCGTGTGTCTGGAGCTCTGTCTCTCTTCTTCCTGTAAGTGTGTTCATGTTGTCAGACCAGCTGTTGTGATTTTGCTTTGGAAAATATGGTACCCAAATATGGTATTCATCTTCTGACAGGTCTAGGCGATACGAAAGTGAATGAGACATGATCTTCCTCTTAAATATAGACAGTTCCGGGGGTGGGAGGCCCCGTTAGAGGTTGAGCATCTCTCTCTCACCATGCAGCAAGGATGAGAAAGCAGGCTTGGGGAGGGGGTGCTGCTGAGGGAGGGAAGTAGTAGTACCCGGGCTATATGGCAAGTGGTGTGAAAGGGGCTGGGAGGTAGGGCGTAGTATGCGAAGGGCCCAGAAGGCCATGAGAAGAGATATTGGATTTGTTTGTAGGGGGCTGTTTTTATATAAAGGGTTGGAGGGATGGGAGGTTGGGAGGTGGGGGCATAACATCCATGTGGGAGAACTTGGTGTCCAAACGTGAACTCTCAACTGTGGTTCCCAAACCAGATCATGTTCCTCATGTCACTTACATGTTTCTCTATCCCTCTAGTTGTAGAAACTTGGGAATTATCCACGTTGCTTCCTTCTCCCTCATACCCCACAGCCAGTATCTCTCAACTCCCCCTTCACACCACCCGCATGCCACCTTTCGTGTCCTTGCCCACCCGACTCCCGCCGTAGCTCCAGGTTGGTGTCTCTGCATCCATCTGGCCTCGCTAGAATCCACTCTCTCTGCACAGGAGCCACAGTAAGCTTTTCAGAATTCACATTTCACAGTGCCCTTCCCTAGCGTCAGACTCATCAGTGACTTACAGCTTGCAGGGTCAAGTCCAAACCCCTCACGTGCTATTCCTGTTGCTTCTGTCAGGGACATTCCCTTCCTTCTTTGTTAATTGAAGTTTGTCATCTGTTGGGTTCTAGCTGTTTTTTCTTCAATTCTCAGAGACGCCTCACTAACCTGCACAGCTGGGCCAGTTCCTGGCAAAATATGCTGTAACCTCCCGGAGGCCAGGGTCTCTGGCTATTTGTTTACTATTTATTCCTACCCACTACAGTGCCGGACACTTAGTAGGTGTTCAGTAAATGTCTATTGGATGGATTATGGGGGGATGGGGAATTTAGGTTGTGACCATGGTCAGATGGACCTTGTCCAGTGGCGTGTGCCAAAACTGGCCCTTGGGGCTCGTGGGAACCAACTAAATGAATCCCTTCCCTACTCTGTCCAGTGGTCTCACATCGTAGCTTGAAATCACTCGTGTTGGGAGTGCTTACACTATGGAAATTTGCAGACACTGTGAAGTAGGATCCCCCCCATCCACTTGACCAGAACACTGCTGATCCTGCCAGTCGGGAGTCCTAGCAAATCTTTTGTTTCTGCAACTTTTCTTCCATATTGAGTCTTCGCCATCAGCTTTGTGGAGGGCAGAGACCACGTCTTATCAAGTTTTGAGTCACCAACTCGTAGCAAAGCACACAGTTCAATAAGCATTTGTTTTAAAGAAGAAGCGAAGTAACCAGTAGCTCGACTCTCCAGTCAAGTAGTGCTGGCTGTCCCCGTCTGAACTAACCTGCTCCTTGAGAAAGGAGTTTTGAAACGATTTGGGCCCACTCTGAGCCTCTTTCCGTCCTCCACCCCACTTAGGCCAATGGCTCTTACACATCCTACTTGTGTTACAGGGGCGTGTTTTAATGAGCAGGATTCTTACCATCATGGACAACTCGGCACAGCTGAGTAGTTAAATTCCACCATAAAGCTAATGGGTCATTTCAATGAGAATTTTGAGGGTCTCTTTTGTGGGCTACCCTGTTGCTCATAGGCTAGTGGAACGGAGGCTTTTTCTCCCCTCCAGTGTCTGTACCATATGCACACGGAATGCTAACCAATGAGATGTTAGATGGTGTGCTAGAGAATCAGTCCCTGCCGTGGGTGCTTCCTGATAAATTCCCTACGGGGTCCAGGAAAGCTAGGAAGAAGTGGTATTTGAGTTGACTTGGGGGGATGAACAGAGCACATTGCCCAGGGGCAGGGGACCGAGTTAGGAAGTGACTGTGGTAGGAAGGCCCAGGGATGCCGACGTCTCAGTCAGCACTGGTGGCAGGAATGGAGGGAGTGGGCAGGAAGAGAGGGTCAGGTTAGCTGTGGGGAGGTGAGGGAGAAGAGAATCCTGGCAAAGTGCTTGGATCATTTTCTCCTCCACCCCTTTTGCAGGTGGGATCATGGGAGAATTGAAATGATCTAAATATGGTTTCTTAATGTCCGTGTTATCTTGACTAATTTTGATAAGACTTTATGACAACTTTATCTCAAAGCTGCGGCTGTTTCAATAGAAATTGGATTGTAGGCTGCGCAGTTTGATTTAGCCAAACAGCTTTGGACTTGCGTCCTATTTCATTGTCCCTGAGTTTCATCACTGTCATTGTCTGCAACTTAATTCCATTTTTTGTTTGAATCACTCATTAAGCATCTTAAAATTATGTAGGTAGTAAATTCACAGGCTAACATATGCAAATAAGCACCCCTCACCCTAGTTCTAAATAAACACTGTGGGTTTGTTAAATAAACTTGGGAGTTTCAGATCATTTCTTGCACGTAATGAAATTGTAGCCTCACGCTTCAATACAGCTAGGTCTCCCCCCCCCCCCCTTTAAATACAAGGAGAAAAAAAAGAATACAAATATTTTCATTTTGAGTCATAAGTGGCGGGGCATGCAGAGGAGAGAGAGGAAGAGGGAGGGAGGGAATGTATACAGCTTTTTTGGGGGGGGGGGTTTTGGCAAAAGAGTCATTCCCATTAACTCAGCTTGGCTAAGAGAAGCTCCAGATAAGAATTCTTGAGATCTCTGACTCTTCTCAGCATAAAATTTTTTAAAAATAATAATAAAAAATTACAAATGATCTGGTCTCGAAGGCCAAAAGTGTAACCTTTGATGTGGGCTTTTCGGAAGTTCAGTAACAAACCAGTTTCTTTCTTCTCATTTTTTAAGAGGACTACTTTATAAAGCCTATCTCTATAACAAAAAAGAAAGAAAACATAAATAAAAGTCACTCAAATATTTATACAGTTATTCAAAGGATTAAGTGTATTTGGTAAGGTCTAAGGTTATTTAACATTTTCCCCTTCTTTTGAGTCTTTGTTTTTAGCTCTGGTACATTGAGGATATTTTTTTCCCTTAGTGGTTTGCTTTATAGAAAATTAACTAGTTTCCTTATATGCTGGCATAAAGTTGGCATAAAGACGTTTCTTTAGAAATATGCAAATACAAATGATTGAGAGAAAAGAAACATGGTATGTATGAAATGAAGAAACATTTTAATCCCCATGGTCTTCATTTTATAGTGCTTATGAGTAACTGCCTACTTATTTGACTGACAGATAAAAATCTCAGAGACCCATAATTCAGAATAATATAATTTTGCTTTAACTTTTTACATTATAAGGGTACTGCTGTGGCAATATACATATTCATATGTATTTCCTCCTGCATGATCTAAACTGGAAAAGAAGGAGAATGATTAGTTTATATGTTAAAAATGCAGTGAATTTGTATTTGTCATGAGTCTGGGCTAATTCTGGGAATGTCCTCCATCTCCTGCACCCAACTAGGATTCTCTTGTGAAAACATACCACACTTCTTTTTAGAGTTTTAATTTGTTTCATTATGTCATCATTTAAATACCCAGACGGTAGTTTCTGGTGAATTAAAACAACAACAATAGCAACACCAACGATAACTTGATTAACTCACAGCTCTTTGCAAGTACCAATATTGTAATTTCTTAGTTAAATAGGAAGATGTGACCAAATATCTCCTATGTAGCTGATCACCACTTTCCACTCAGGATGACTTAGTTTTCTCTTAACAATCACTAATGGATAGTCTATGTAGTTAAACATTCTGGTTAGTAATTTCTTCGTATTGTCTACACAGAACATCATTTTCAGATACAGTAACACAGTTATTGCAATCAATATAGTTTTATTCAACAATTATGTGTTATAGAAAGCCCCTGTGAGAATTGTCTAACGTGGTCTCTACTTTCAAAGAGCTCCTTACCTAATGCCATTTTTCTGTGATCCAGAGGATGCCTTGGTGACTTGTTGTGAATTAGGGCCATAATTACGACCATCATTTATCATTGTACTGTGACCGCACAAGTGCCGGTTAATAGAGGACGCAGAGTGACAGAACGCAGGATAAATCACGTCGCCTTTTGCTGGAGCCGTGTCTCTGGGAGCTGGAGCCCAAGCCGGAGCAGAGAGTGGAACTGATATCATTTCCATCTGCAAGTCCTGGTGACGTATGAAGTGCGTGAGACATTTATGGTTTTGTTGCTACCATCAAGACCTTTGGCAGAGTTCTAAACTTATTTTGGTCTCTCTTTCCCTCTCCTTTTTTTTTTTTTTGTTAGCTATTTCCAGCTGTTTATTTTTATCTTGCTTTGAGATGTTTAACTGAAAGACACAATTTGAATCTAAATTGTGGTTATCAGATCTGAATAGCACGATAAGGCGGTGATAGTAATTCGGGTTTTCCTGGCTATGTATTTGTGCTGGGTTACAGCAAAGGTAAGTTTGAAGCAGTGGCTTGCTCATTCAGTCACTCAGTGAGTGCCTACTATGGCCAGCAAAGACTCTTTAGACCTCGCACAGTCTAGTGGGAAAGACAGTCGTTTACAGAATCACATAAATAAAGGTGAGGTCACCAGTTACGTTAGGTGCTACGAAGGCAAGTTCAAGAGGATGATTTGAGTGCATATATCAGGGAAAAAAAGAACTGACTTAAGGGGGGGGGTGGTCAGGAAACGTGCCCGCAGGGAAGTGATGATCAAACCAAGGGCAAACCTCTGGGTCTCCGTGCTCCCCTTAGAGTTGTGGAGTACAAATAACACGGACTATGGAATCAGGTGGACGAGGGTATCCAACCTCTTGTTTACTCACTAACTGTGACCTTGCGTGAGTCATCTCATTCTTTTAAAACTTAGGGGTTTTTAATCTGCAAAATGGGGAAAGCAACATCCATCCTCCTGGATTGTTCTGTGTTGTAGAAGTAATACATTCTTTACGTACTTGGTTTAGTTAGATAGTAGGCACTTACTACTGTTTTTTCACCTATGACAAGATCTGAGTTTTGTAAGTCAGGCCTTATCCTTTCCAGAGAGACCTTTTAAAAGAAACTTTTCCTGACCACTTAACCTAAAGCAGCTCCCTACCATGACTAACTTTTAATTGTTCTGCTGTTAATATTTGATATATAAAAATAATATATGTAAAACCTATGCTATGAAGCACAATGATAAATCAAAATTGAGAACCCCATACTGAACTTAAGAATTCAATCCTTTGAAATTTAAGATATAAATAAGCATGAAACCTATGGTAGAATTCTGTTTAGAAGATACGATTTTTTTTTAGAAAAGCCAAAATGATGGTAATTATTTTAAGCTTCAATACAGTTTTTGTTGCTGGGTGACCAAAAAACAAATACACACACATACATACACAAAAAGGAAAAAAATGTGTTTCCTTTGGGAAAATGAGAATATGTCTAAGCTGGTTTGGAGGAAGTTGATTGTTTCCCAACCAGAATGACATTTGGGATAACATTTGAATTGGTTGATCATGGCTTTAGGTCAATAACTCTGCAATAGGGTCAGCTTTCAGATGTATGGAGGGGGAGGAACTCAGGACTAGGGTGCTAGAGGAATGCTGAGGACCGGCCACAGCTTTGCCTTTGACTTTGGCCACGCACCTGAGACTTGTTTATTTTGCTTTTCTAAGCTTCAGTTTCCTCACCTCTAAATCAAGTTGGTGAATGACCTCCAAAATTTAACAGCCGCTCTGTCCGTGTCTCTGTGATCTGTGCTCTTTGCAGACCCAGGTCCCTGGGCGAGCACAGGGTGCAGGTGAGGCCCGGGCCCCAGTGAGGGGGAGGGGCTGGCTGCAGGTGTGCGACCCTTTATGCCACCATGCCATCTCTGATGGGTTGGTGCAGACTGCGAGCTTCTTTGCATGGGAAAAAGTTTCCTTCCAATTACACAGCAGTTTTGTGGTGGCTGAGAGCTATAATGGGAAGGCTTTGCCGCCAAAGCACTCTCATTCATAAATTCCACTGTGCCACTCTCTAATTTTTTTCTCTTTTGGATAGATCAGTATTTTGTGGTTCCTTCTACCACAGCCATGCAAGCAAATGTGAGTGAATTGTCAAGGCCCCGAAGTCCCTGCATGACAGCGCCAATCACGAGCAGTGTTTGGTGCAGTCAACACAAGTGGGCTGGCCCCTCCGATACCTGCTAGGAAACTGTCTCTAAAATGAAGTACAGGAAGCAGCTGAAGATGGGAGCTGGTTTGTTTCTAGTTTATGGATTTCTCTGGAAATAGCTATTTTATTCTGGTAAAAGCCCTGGTTCATCACACACAGCTCAATACATATGCTGAATGTCAACCCCTTTGTGCAGGTGTGAATATCTATTGTAAATTATGGAAATTTAGGCTGCATATTTTTAAAAAAATGTATTTTCTACATCTGCTTTTGCAACTTGCATTATCCCTGGGTTCCCTTTTAGGAAGTGACTAAAATGCAGAGAGAAAATCAAAGTAAATATTGTTTCAAAAGACAGAAATGTCTAAAATAACCACACAGAATCCATATTCAACACAGACTAGTTTAGTATTTATTTATTTATTTAAACATGAGAAGTATGTTCTTTTAAAGCTGGTGTATTATTCACTTTGGCAGTGATCTAAAAGATTTATGCTTCATGAAAAACCTATTCTTTTGAGGATCTGTGTCCTGTGTTGGTGTATGTATATATGTGTACTGAACAGAGCATTAAAAAGTTAACCTGTGCTTTCTGCCCTACAGTTTGCTATGTTTTCATGGCAGTGATAAGGGATATTGCAATTAGATTGAGCATAAGTGTAATTTCAGAAGTGCTGTGAGCTTACTAAAGCATCGATGATTGGTCCAGTTCAGTTCAAATAACCATGGGTGTGTGTGAGGATGGGTACCACATTGTGGCGTAATGAGCTTGTAGTTCATAACTCTGGCAAGGGTTTGCCTCCATATTTCCCTTTGAAAAAGATGACAGTTCCTCCGTAAATATGTAGCACAGAATCTGTTTCTAAACAGCTCCAATAAAATCTGTTTATTGGTGTCTCTTGTCTACATACAGCCACCTGTCTAAAAGCATAAATTCCCATGCATGGAGTGGTCTGTTCTCCCCTGTGTAAGTATATGTCACCCCCACCGGCATCAATGAAAGCTGTGTTCTTAGCAGCAGGAGAATAGATTCATATGCTGTGAAAAGGTATGGAATTCTGATTTATGGCCTGTGTTGCTTTTAATGGATATACCTGCAACAGCCACGGAGCTACAAACTGTAAGGTGTTAAAATAAAACATTTTACAGTGCAATATATTGCCTGCTTGTTAGTTAAAAGCACTACCAGGGAGCACATTTTAGCTAAATTTGGCAGTATTAAAAATACATGTGGTGTATCCTGGCTTTCTTTTCTCCACTGTTGCTCTCCACCTCTCTCGGAGCATGCTTTCCCCGCTCAGGGACTTGCTGCCTGTGACCTCTTGGCCACCGAGGGTGGACATTCCATGTGTCTTGGGATGAAACTAAAATGAAAGATTAAAGCAATTCTGAAAGATTTCAAGATAGGCTACCGCCAACTCAGCTTCAGAAGAAGAAAAAGGAAAAGAAACTCGTTTCTTGAGTCGCCTGCAATCTGGATCACAGAGAGCCGTTTTGGTGGCGTCCTCAATGGATGTAAAGTAACTAGTGCTTTCAAACCCTTCGTGCTAGGGCTCAGAAGCCTTGGCAGAATCGTTTATTAAATATTTAAGCATTTCCTCTTTCTGCCTCTCACTCAGCCACAGAGAGCACCGGAGAGGAGTGTTTTCCAAGACCAGGGAGGTACCAGTGTGAGGCCATAGTTGCTTCGGTTTCAAGCAAGGGTCAGCTTTGTTTAGGGGGATGGATGATCATGCAGCAAGCACCCTGCACCCATCACCGAGGACTCGCATTGTCAAAAACACCGATGCTAATAAAAACACCTGGGTGCACGTCCTCTGTAGTTTTTAACTGGGGTGGATTTTTGAAGAAATCCATGGTACTTTACAGAATGGTTAGCACTGAGTTGGAGCTGAAAGCAATTGTAGGCATAAAATTTAGGATTGCTTCAAGAAAAGCTTTTGTTTTGCTTTGTCATCTTTCAGCGCTATTGCAGGAAATATTTTAAACCTAACCATATACATCAAGAACGAGTGGGCCTCATTATTGGAAATGCTGGGTTGCACTCATTTGATATTTTATGCCTTACATGTTTTATACTTTATGCATTTTACTTCCTGCCCAGTTCTTGCTTTTAGGTGGGCATGAATCAAATCCGAAGGGACATTTTTAGTTATTCCAAGAGCTCTTGAGAAGGAGTAATAGTATGAGTTGGTTTTAAGTTTCATGGTGAAACTGCTTTTAATATTTAAATAATTTTTCTTTTGAAATGAGGAACTTCAATAAGAAAGTTATTTAATAGCTAAGCTACTTTACCAACTGGCTTTCCTATTTTTCTTAAAGTCTGGAATAGTGCTAAAATAAAGTATAATGTAATATTTAAAATAAATATACCTAGGGCCTGTGAAAATTCCACTTCACAGCATTTGTAGGAAAATGTAATGCATGCAAAAGTACACAGTAGTTTATATAGTAGTTTTATTTTAACTAGCATAATATAACAACCTGACATGCTGTGAAAAATAAATAACTTTTTTGAAAATGCATTTTCCAAGTATGAAAATAATATTGAGAAATGACTGAGGTAATCACTTTTGCATAGATTCTGAAAGGGGACAAGAGGGGAAGAATAATTTATGGTTTAATACATAGAATTTCACAAAGGTGTGAAAGATTTTCTTTGCTGTGGGACCAGAAAGAATATGCTTTGCCGTTTTGCAAAAAGACTCAGGGAAGACAGCTGACTTGTGAGCGAGCGCTTTTAGGAGTCTTGGCCAACTCATTTATACCACGGGCTCTCTTCGCTTTGGTGTTGGGGTCAGCTGATTGAATAAATGGATTTTTTAAAAAAAATTTCTTCATAGGAGAAAAAAAAGACTCCTTTGGCTGTGAAATTTCAATTTTCCAAAGGAAGTAAACATTCCATCTCAGGCTTCTCACACATTCAGATAAACAAACCACTTTGAATCACATAATGTTTATGGGAAGGAAACAGCCTCTTCATTTTATAGATGAGGGTCCAGGGAAGAAGCGACTTATCTAAGATCATACAGCTAGTCAGCATTTGAGCCAGAATCACTTTCTACCCAATCCCATCACCCCTCCTGGCAAGAGTCAGCGCTGAGTGACAGACTTTCATAGGCAATTAGGTGCCCAGGCATGAGATCGAAAGGAACATTGAAAGCACTGCTGATAGTCTTGCTAATACAATGGGTCAGGCAACCCCAAAGAAGCCAAATATTACTAGGTCATTGGCACCACCAAGGTGTGGCTTCGAGGTAGCATCTTAATTTCCCTCCCTTAGTCTCTGTCAACTCCACCAAGACCCTCTCAAATAAGTGTATACTCTAAGTTAAAACTGTGTGCACTTGCTGTGCAGCTTAGCTTCTGCATAAGTTTGCAAACTTCCCTCATCCCATACCCCCCAACATAATCATGCTTTAGACTTGAACGGATATTCTAGAGCTACTACTGCATTCACTTTTAAGTTGTTTTGACTCTGAGTCTTGATATCTCTCTCGGATAGGATTAGCTGGGTCCATCTTGAATGGAACATATTTTAAAAACCATTATTTCTATTGGCTGTGAAAGTGTGAACTGTCTGGGCTCATACCTAAGTGTTCAGTAGAGAAGGTCGGGGCGGGTGTGTTTCCCTCCACTGCTTCCTTTGCTCTTGCGCTTCTTGTCATGAGGTTTGCAGGTCGGAGGAAGAGAAAGGCGGGTCTACCTTTCTAACCACCAGAGGGGATGGTAGGGCATGGGTCACGGGAGAAAGGATACTAAGTAAAGGGGTGGGTAGGGCAGGGGAGAGAAATGGGGGGGGGGCGGAAATGGGGACAACTGTAATTGAACAACAGTTAGAACATTTTTTTAATAAAAAAAAAAAGATCAGGAGTCCCACAGTAGCAGACAACAATGAAGGATGAGGGGCAAAATTAAGGTACTCTTTCCTGCCAGTTTCCCCTAGAACTGTGATAAGTCCTTCAGAACTAGCCTTGGCATGTCCTGTCACTCAGGTGCTGCCCATGAGCCTAGTTTGTGCAGAAACAGTTCTTACAAATGGACTTGGACCCCAGTCCTCTTCTGCTAGAGGATTTAAGGGTGTCTGATGGGACGGATGGGAAGGTGACAGTGGTCCTCATTGCGAAGGAAGCTGGGAGATTCAAACAATGAGGTTATCTTCCTTCCTATCAGAAGCAGGGGATCGGAAGTACTGGTCAATCACTGATAAGATGGTGGAGCAGTTGAAGCACATCTCTGGAATCCTCTTCTTACCCCCTTTCTTCGGTCTCGTCCCTCATTCCGCACACATGAGGCTGGTGCTCCCCAGGGCCCAGCTCTCTCCTGACAGGGCAAGGTGATACAAATAGAATAAAGTAGTTTCATGGTCTCCACCACTGCATGGGGTAGTGGGAGAATGGGGGGAGGAGGAGAACTTCCATTTTTGATCCCTGGGGAGGTCAACCCAAGGACCAAATCATTACGGGTGAAATTCAAGGTTCCCCAAACCCAAGACAGATATTTTGAGGGGGGTGGGTGGTTATCACCACAATTTTCTATGCATGAAACTGGTAAGGGCAATAACTTGGAAGGTGAATTTCTATCTTCCACATCCTTCAGTTCTCCAACTTATAAAATGAGACTGAAAAATTACTTCTTTCCTACTCATAAAATTATTTCAGGGTCTGGTTAAATAACCTGATAGCCAACATTATTTGTTGCATACAAGACTATGTGGTCGTCCTTATGGACAGATGAGGAAGATGGAAGCTTAGGAAAGTGCAGAGGCTTGTACAAAATCTTCGGCTCCTTAAGCAGAAAAACTGGGTTTGAATCCAGTTAGTTTCACTGCAGCATCTATGTACTCAGTCATGGTTCTCTATGGCTTCCTTCAAATATGGCTTAAGATCCTTCACTCCTGTGATGTATGGTATCAAATTTCTGCTGATAATTTAACCTTTGATACTGTTTAATGCCCAGAGCTGCCAACTGGGTTTTCTGACTTGGAACGCTCCGTCTCTTCCTGGCTTTTTCTTTTCATTTTGGTGATTTTTATTGATGTTCCATACAGCAGAAGTACAGCTGAAACATTTTTGGTGATTTGGGCATTTTCTCTTTCCCATAAGCTTTCTGTTGATGGTTGAGCCCTTCTTTGTGTTTATTTGCTCTCTCGATGAAACAGTGTTCTGAATTCAGCTGGCTTGGCTGCTGCCTCTCTCTCTGTTTCTCTGTCTTTGATGGCTTCAATGAGCCAATAGTATAATTAGACGTCAAATAGAGAAATACCTAAGGCTTCTGGTTTTTCATTTTCCAGTAATAAATATCCTCAATCCTTGATGCTCTGTTGCATATGTTTTCCAAAGAGCTCCACGTCGAGCTGGGCTTAGTGAGTGGTTTTTGTTTTTACGAGGGGAAGAAGTGGGGCCAGCGCACCGCTCGCAGTGGACCAGGTAAGCAGGAACCACAGTGCAGGAGGATTATGTGCTTTCCTCTTGGTTTTTATTACCTGGAGCTCCATCACGAGTCTCAGGGTGGACTGAAATCCTATATTGAGGCCAAAAGTGAAAGGAAAACCGGGACAAAGGAATCTGCAGGGCAGGAGGCGGGGCTTGCTTCGCCAGAGCAATGGAAAACAACGACCATGAAGTGGCTTGTAGCTTGCTGCCTAATCTGTGTAAAGCACCGGTACAGGCAAGATGGAGTTAATTCAATAAAATAAATATAAAATACTCTCTGCTCTGTCAGGCCACGCTGGAAGCGGGTCAGAGGTCGCCGAGCCGCTTCACTGGAGCACTAATCGATTTGCTGTCAAGGTGGCCTGCTGGGGCTTCCCGCCGGAGAGGGATTGAGAGGCGCTCCAGCCCAATTTCCATAATTGCTCACTGCCTTTAGTGTACAACCTTTTATGAAACACAAAAAATATATCATGGAATTGTATTGATTAGCCATTGGGCTGAATAATTCACTTAGTATTTATTACCTGACCCCAAGAGGTTAAATAAATCCACTATCTAACTTGGGTTTGTGAGAAATATTACTTATTCATTGAAATGCGGGCTGATTATTGCACAATAGGCCTGTATCTTTGTTTCTTGATTTTTGTGATCAAGGTTAACCCTTGTTGCGTTTTGGGGCCAACAAGTCAGAATTAAAAAACCACCGTTGGAGCTCTCCCCCAAAGTAGCCTAATAAAATCACTGCTGAAAGTCACTCTGCAGTCATTTTTTAAATCTTGAATTTGAGTAATTTGAGTCTAGTTTCAAAAGGGCCCCAATTTTAGGGATAATGACTGATGAAATACGGACATAAACCTAGCTTTTGTTGCAAATACTACATTTTATAATAACAGAATTATTAATGGTGACGTCTAAGCCCAATTTTATGACACCATTTTTGGAAGCTTATGCTGTTACACTAAACGCTCATAAATTAAGTGTCCCAGAAAACAAAGGGGTGGGTAGGAGGAAGACTCCTTCTGTCTTAAAGATGAATGAAGCATGGACAGCTGACTGACATTCATTCCAAAAACCGTGATTTCAAGTAACTTGAAAAGATGATGGAATTTAATCCATAGGGCATTTTATGAATTTCTGAACTTGGGGGTAACCATTCCTTATTTACAGGCGTTTGCATATTCCTTTTACTCTGGCTAAACCGTGAATCCATCTCGAAGTGCTGTGCACCGCAGTCACTACCACATGACATCAAAACTGTGTGTGTTGTCAGTTGCCGTGAGCACTCTCTGTCAAGAGTCAACCTTCCTCGTCCCCGCCCTCCCTCCCCAAAAGACGTTTTTAACTTTTGTGTAAAGTCTTTTTTCAGTTTCCTGTCTGCATCCTCCAGCATCTCAAAGCATTGTTTTTGAAGTTTAATGGAATTTGTCGTAGGTCAAGAAAAGGAAGCCATGTGAAACCTTTTTTTTCCTCTCTCCCTTCAATAAAAGGGAAAGGGGAAAAAAAAAATCATTGGAGTTCATTGCTAACTTTATGTTTGTTGATCCTTTAATATTTCTGTATCCAGGATCTACCCTTACGATTAATGGTAGGAAAAGCCAGGGCTCTGATGTTAAACTCAGCATCAGCCTTTCCTGTGCTGTGCAGCGGGAGGAAGAGACGGCTGCAGAGCAGGGTAACTGTGTGCAGAACTTCCTAAAGCAAGTTCAGGTGCGCCCCACTTCCCGTCTTCCATGTGGCTGCTCATGTGAAGTTGAGCGTTGCATTTCATTTTTGCGTTCCATGCTAAAATGATTTTCTGATGAGCACTTTGGGAATTTTCAAGTCCGGGTTTTGGGTGTTGGGTCTCTATATTTAGTTTGGGGGTGGGGCGGATGTGGGAGGGTGGAGAACCTTGGGGAGGGGAAGAGAGAAGGAACAGGCTATTAAAATTTTTTTCTTAAGTGAAATTTTAAGTCTCTCTTCCCCCTCTTTCCCCCTTCTGTCTGCATGGGGCTCAGTTAAATGTAGAACATAGTTAATGAAATGACTCAAGAGCTCTTGATAGCCTCTTGAGATAATTTGGTTGTAAGCAGTGAACAAAACGCATTCTCTGGACCTACTCATTTCAAGTGCTAATTGTGAATGCTAAATTTTTAAGGAAGCCAGTGTCATAATACTGTTCATGGCAGTTCCAAAATAAATATTAGTGAAATGTTTTAAAAGGCTGAGTAGTGTAAGACAGATAGTTGTTTTATCCCCGTAGAATTCTACAATTTAACAGAGGCTCTGCCATTAGGAACCGGCATTGTATACGTTCAAAAATAATAACATATAGATAAGAGATTTGTTCAAGAGGCTAGAAATACAGTCCAAGGAAAGTAAATAAGAGCTGATCTAGGAACCAGTGGTGTGTCATGATGTCTAAATACAGCTGTTTCGGGTAGATGACGGGAATTTTTTTTTTAAAGATTTTATTTATTAATTTTAGAGAGGGAAGGGAGGAAGATAGAGAGAGAGAAAGAGAAACATCAATGTGCGGTTGCTGGGGGTCATGGCCTACAACCCAGGCATGTACCCTGACTAGGGATGACGGGAATTTGTTCCTATGAAATTCACATAATGGAAAGAGGCTGGATTTTGGAACACGATGGTCCTGGGTTTGAATACTGGCTACCACATGTACCTAGGCAAGTTAACTAACTTCCTTTGTTTCTTTAATTTTTACAGCAGGGGTAATAGTACCTACCTTCACAGGATTGTGGATTAAGGATCATACGACTATAGGATATGATTCTGGTACATAATGTATAAATAAGTGAAGAATAACTGAAGAATAATTATAAGCTATAATTATTCTTCAGAAAATTAAGTGAGGGTATTTGTTACAACCCGTTGATGTTTACTGGACATTTTGCGACTGATCTTGGTGGAGATTCTAAACCAAATACAATCTCCATATTCTAGAGCCTCCTGGATTATATTTGCTAGGTAACCTAAAAGGAAAACACATTTGACATTCGAAAAAAACAAATGCTTTAATATAATTTTTATTGTATTTTTTCCATTACCATTTAGTCCCTTTATACCTCCCTTCCCCTAGCAATCCAAAAATTTTTTTTAACCATGAAAATTTCTTCAAAGGGGGGAGGAGTAGGGAAGATTTTCAACTGCACCCACAAATATGGAGGTTTTGTTTTTTATTTTAACTAAAAGTGGCCAAGATTTCCCAACTGTTCTATTTTTACAAATTTTAGAAGTTTCATGGCTGGGTCAGATTTAGGGCCTGTGTGGGAACCGGCAGTCGCTGCCAGCAGTGCAGCCAGATCCCTGCTGTGTTGTGGTTTCCACGTAGTTCTACATTCCATGCATTGCTGAACTGTGTAGAGCAGGGAGCTCTAAATCACCGGCGCTTTATGTGGGTTTGCAACCTTCTGATTGGGGCCTCAGAGTTAATGCATTATTTTAAAACTGGAAGCAGTTCGCTAGTAAGTCCGAGGCAGATTTCTCCTCCTCCCTGCTCCACCCTTTACTTCCCCCATGGAGGTCGAAGGTAAACTTTATATAGCACAGGAAACATTTGGGACTGCCAATAAACAAATGTTAGAAACGATGAGGCTTTAATCACTGGATGTGCACACGCATGCTCGGGCACTAAAGAAAGCCTGGTTGAGATGGGGAGGCAAGGAGGGCGTTACTGACTCCCTGAAATGTACAGATTTCTTAAGTGCAGATTATATGTCTTTGTGGATTCCAGGCATTTTGTTGGAGAGTTTACGTATAGTCCCTTCCCACTTGATGGTCCTGAGCTATCCCTTCCCACAGCTCCTAGCCTGAGATCTCTCAGTGGCCTTCCAGCTGGTCTCCTGGGCCCTGCAACTGCGTGCCCCACAGCACTGCGTCGGGTCCGCTGTGTGCGCACTCCAGCCACGTTAGTCTTCACCAAGTCCGGCTCTGATCATGTCACCTCTGCTCAGAAAAGTTCACCGGAGCCCTCTGCCTCCTGAGCAAAGCCTAGACTGTTGGATCTGTGGGCTCAGACCACCATGTCAGCCTCATATTCCTCAAATACCCTCCGGGTGCCTCGTTTCTGCAGCCCAGACCCCTTCCTTTCTCCCCACACTTTCACTGCTTGCTCGGTCTCCCCGTTCTGACGCCCCTTGTTCCTCCTGCTGTCTTTCCCCCGCCCTCCTGCACCAGGCCTTCCTCTGGCTCCTCCAGAAAAGACCTCTCTTCTGCTTCATTCATGATCAAATTCTAACTGAAACATCTAGTTGTGGAGTTTCTCTTCTCCGCAGGCTCCTTTGCTTGATGCTGAGATGCAGAGATGAATAATAATACGTGGGCCCCTGGCCACCCAGGTTACTGTTAGACATTCTTTTCTTTAATAAGTTGTAAAAGTACTTTAACTAGATTACAGAAAAACCGGGATAGAAGTAAAAAGGAAAGAAACACCCCACAGTCCGACCATACTCACCATGTTGCATTTTTCATCCATGTGCATCTTTACAAAGTTAGGATGGTGTCACCACAATTTTGTATTTTTCGTTTTAAATTCCAATTATATATAATTATACAATTATGTAGAAAATGATTCTGATATTATATTGTACATATAATTTTCCATGTCTTTACATATCCCATATTTAATGAATAATAAATTACTTTCCTACTATTGAAAATTGTTTTTTATTTTTCACTGTTATAAGTAATACTGATGAACATGTTCATTTTTACAATTTGGGTTATTTCTTTAAGAGAGTAGTTTTTTTTTTAAATTAAGTATCTGCACCCCCTTTTTTGATAACCTCTGTTACATATTCAAGGATACATAAAACAGAACTGTGCAGGCGTCACAGGGGACAATCCCCAAACCCAAACCCCTCTTTCACTTTCATCATCACCAGAGGCCTCGAGGCACCTCTGCAGAACCCTGGGGCTTTGCAGAAAATACTTTGAAAGCCTTGTGATACATCTCAGAAGAGGAATTACTTCTTCAGACATTATAAACATTTTCATGGCTCTCAGTGCATAACATCAAATGGTTTTCCAGCAGCTTGCGTTCCCAGCTTTATTTGTGAGAGTGCCAGTTTCTCTAGATCTTCGCCAATATTGCATGTTGTCATGATACAGACTTTTCCCTCCTTTAATAGATGGAAATTGGGCTTCAGAGTACACTTCTCTTCCACGTGTGCATTTACTATTTGCACGCCCTTTTCGTAACTTCTCTACTTTCCTCTCATCGAGGATTTCCTCATTGGAATCTTAGTACTTTTATTACCAGTTTGTTTAACTCTTTAAATAATAAAGGTAATAGCTATCCAAAAGAATGTCTTGTGCATATCTTAGACTTGCAAAAACGCTTGTGATTGATTCTTCCATGTTGTTTGCAAAACGAATACCTTAAGATTTCATTGTTAAAAAATTCTGGCTAGCTCTCTTGGGGTAAACAAGCCTTTGTATTCTCCATAGCCATTGGCACTGAATCTTTTTTATGTATCAGAGGCTGCGAAAATGCCAGCAGGACCAAGTTACTAACACAGCTCCTTAGTGTTTTCCATCCTCCTTTTCACCGTGTGCACCAGTCTCTAACCCTGCCACGGTGGTCTCCATTGCCCAGGGCTGCTTTCCACCACCCTGTAGCCTCACTGGCCTTCTTCTGACATGCCACATCTGTCCATGCCTTGCGAACTTGCTGTTCCTTCTTTCTGGAACTTTTGCTGCAGAACATTCATGACGGCCTCTTTCTTGCCTCTCAGCTCAAATGTCACCTTCTCAGAGAAGCCTTTCTTGTTCACTTTTTCTCCCACCTTCCCTCCCATCCTTCCATGGAACCATCCATTCATTTACCCATTCACTCTTCCATTTGTCCTTTAACAAATGTTTATGGAGTCCACTCTACTGGGCCTGGTGCAGCGGGTACGGCCGTGAGCAACACAGATGAGGTCCCTGCTGTCGCTGGAATCACATTTGTATTTCCTTGTTAATTGCACGATTCTCTCTCTGCCACCCAGGGAATGATAATTCCATGTGAACAGGTACTTTCTTCTTCATCATCATTGCATTCCAGCCCTATCTATGCTGGAAAAACAGTTGATGAGTGAATAAGTGTTTCACCTCCCATCCCAGTGTGATACCATTTCAATTGCATAGAATGTCAATTGATGGCATCTTTTCAGAAGCTTGGATTTTCTTAGCCCAGTAGCCCATCATTGTTTTGAATTTTTTGTATGTTTGTAGATTTACTTTTCAATTATAGTTGGCATACAATATTATATTAGTTTCAGGTGTACCACATAGCAATTAGGAGTTTATGTACCTTACAAGTCCATCACCCTGATAAGTCCAGTACCCACCTGGCACCATCCATAGTTATTACAGTATTATTGACTGTATTCCCTATGCTGTACTTTGCATCCCCATGACTATTTTTATCACTGGCTATCTTAATTGGTTTCCCTACCCTGTCACCAAATTCTTGGATAGAATGAAATTAAGGGTGGTCCTCACATTCCCCCGACTTGCACCCCAGGTCTTCCTGTTCCCATCCTGTTACCCAGTAGGCCTGGCCCAGAGGATGAGTTCTTTCTTCAGTGCAGGAGCCTACCTCCCATTAGTGTTAATGAGGATGGTCCTGTCTCATCTAGAGCCTGCTGGGATTTCTCAAGCACTAGCCACACACTTAAAATAGACACACTCCATGAAGTAGGAAGCAGTTGTACAAAGCCCCAACTTCAATAATAGAAACCCTTATTTGCCAAGACCATGTCAGTTTTTCCCTTGCAAGCTTTATTTGGATAAGGAATGGGCCGATTTGTTCTTCCAAAAGAGAGTAAGTGTAAGTTCCATCGGCGTTGGGGGACCCTGGGCACGACAGCCTTGAAGTGCTTTGTACAACTCAGGGGCTTCCAAGATCTGCGTATGATTCAGGGATGGTCTGCCCTGTTGTGTGAGGGCTGGACAGTGAGGACCACAGGGGAAGAACCAGACTCAAAACATCCTTGTTTCAATTCAGTGTTTATCAAATGCCAGCTCTGTGCTCGGCCCAGCACTGAGGAGTCGGGAAATGACTTGTGATTAACATGCGAACTGTACCCTCTGAGAGCTAAATTTTGGGACAGTGTTATGTGAGGGTCACCTGTGTATGAATCACTTTGGTCAAAAGAAGGTCCTGAGCCTCTGTCAGAATCAGAGTTTCTGGGAAGACGTGACTGAGAATTTGCATTTTTGAAAAACTCTCTGTAGATTCTTTTGCATTTTTTAAGGTCTGCAGAACACAGGTTTGATAGTGGGAGGGGGGAGGGAGAATGACAGTAAATACTTAGTGAGTGCTGAGTGTTAGGGAGAAGGTGTGTCAGAGTGGCCTCACCTGATACGGGAATGAGCAGCGGGCTGGGGAGGGTCCCTGAAGCAGCCTGATTTCAGCGGTGACTTGGAAAAGTAGGGTTAATGGGGAGGCGATGGAGTCTGGGCCTGGCCTACGATAGACCATAGATTAATAGGAGGAGGAATTTAGTACCTCACTGAGAAGAATTCGGGTCATCGGAGTGAATGAGCATAATGTCCATGGTGTTTAACCAATAAAAAAGAATGGGAGTTCTGTGCAAGTAAGGCTTTCTGACTGGTGACACAGCCAGGCTACGTAGACAGCGGCACTGGCCCTGCTGAAATGCTGGACATTCCCTCTTCCGGTTTACTGATGGAGGGACAAGTAGATCCTGGACGTCAGGGGGATGTGCACTAGAGCTCCAGATAGGTGCCTGAGGACGGAAAGGCCAGCTGGGTGGGGTTAATAGAAAGTAGGCAGGGCCCAAACCAAATGAAATAGACCCTACCTCTTCTTCCTCTTTACCTTTTGTTTTGTTGGATTCCCCCTACATGGGACTTGGTATGTGCTGAAGACCGATGCCAACTTTGCCCTTTTAGCTTAGCGACACAGGGAGTGTGAGGGGCAGAAACAGAAAAGTGTGGTGATTAGAAAATAAAGGGGCACTGACCCTAGTCTTGTCCCTTATGCTATGTTCTTCCCAGGCAGATGTTCCGAAAAATATTTGCTGCTCTGATGTCACTGAGTTCGACATCTAGGGTTGCATTAAGCTTAGGGGAAGAAAAGTTTGAGAACATGGAGGACTTCTAAGTCTTATAGTTCTGACTTGTAAGGACCAGAGAGAACTGTGAATGCAGCATCCAGGCCTTTCCTGTGCCAGGGAAAAAGGCCCTGGGCATCTGTGGGATGGCGAGAGCAATGGTGGCCAGCCTAGGCACGCACATTCATGAAGCATTTGAGCCATGGACTCGGTTGGCTTTTGGCTCGGGTTTTCCCATCTTTGCTGGCGGGAAATGTTATTTTTGCACCCACAGTTGTTAACTTCTGTGTTTGCTTGGTTTGTTAGCACTCACCAGCTTCGCTCTCTGTCCTCTTTCTTCCTTGTAGTCTCAAATGTTCTCTTTCTTTCTTTTTCTTTTTTGATGAAATTTTATTTTTTGAATATTTGTTGTTCTTCTATTACAGTTGTCCCAACTTCCCCCCTTTGCCCTCCTCTGCCCAGCCCACCTCCCACTCCTACAGTTCCGATGCTCTTACATTAACATGGCCATTTAGAAGTGTGAGGTTTCGGATTTGGGGATATTTGTATTCAGCCTGGAATTTTCTTCCCTAAGTTTCAATGAGAAGAAAACCAGTCTTCATTAACACAGGAGCCTGCTCATCAAAATACGTACTAAATCTGGCTGTAGAATTTGACTTTGTGACCTTTTAGGGTAGCGCATGTCAAAGACTGAGCCCAGGGCAGTGTGAAATAATAAACAACCGGGCTGTAAGATCCAGCTTGATGGGCATCATCTGAAATCACCTCCCTGCATTTATTAGAGTTAATCAATCCAGGCTGAACAACAGGGCTAGGAAACCTCACCCACCATGCCCTATTTCATTCACACTGGTGCCAGATAACAGAAGTTTGTGAGTTTGTTTCACTGGCGGATTTTGTCGAAACAATCAAAGGTGTCCCCAAATGGACACTGCTTGGATGTGACTTGAAAAGTGATAAAATTCCCCAGAAGAAAATTACCAAGTTGTTTTACTTGAATTGCTCAGGGCGTTTTTCCAAAGGCAAAGCTTGTTCCTCCTCTTCCAAGGTATATGTTGGCGGTGACTAAAGGTAGCAGGAATCACATCCCATTTCAAACATCTAGACAGACCTGTAGTGATAGATTAAGGGGACAACCCATTGAAAGAGAACTACCTATAGAGAAATCTTTCAGGGTTCAGGGCAGGGCAGCTGCCTGTGACCTCAGAGATTGGAAATAAAAAGGCTGCTATTAGTTCCACGTCGGTTCTCAGGGCGAACGTTGCAGAGTGATGGAGGGTTGTTAAGCTGTCAAATACTAGCAAGGGTTAATAAGGTTAAGGAAGAAATAAAAGCTGGTCAACAATAAAGCAGTGGAGATAAATCAGCTCCAATAAATAAAAGCATGTCACATCATGTATACACTGTGCAGGAAAACCAAAAATCATAACACATTTTGGGGCAACAGTTGTAGAATTCTGCACTGGGACATCCCATGTTATTTCCCTGGGCATCTGGCATGCTCAGTTGGAGACCTCAACAGCTTCTCTTTCTCTCTGGAAATCACTTAATCGCTCTCCTTGTGGGAGAATTCTCTAACATCAATCAGAGTGTAAAATATAAGAAGAGCAGAGTCAGTGTGTAGCTTAGCATCTGATGTCAAGGGAAGGCTGTTATAAACCACCGTACCAAGGCGGTGACTCACTTTCAGTCCCCTTTGACCTCTGCCCTGGAAGAGAGATCAGATAGATGCCTTCTGTGTGGGCTGAGTTTGCCCAACAGACCAGGGAAACGCATGGCTCTCTGGTGGCCAAAGGATTTTGCAGATTCTTCTGTACATGACCTGTAAGTCATGCAAGGACTTGAGGACCATCCAGCTGAAATTCCTTCACAACCTCAGGCACTTGCCGTTGGCCACCGCAAGGCTTCGAGAACACGCAGGGTGGCTCTTTCTGCTGATGTTGGTCTGTAAGCCCCAGGTTCTGGCTTGGTTTTAAGTGGCTGATAACTGGCCATTCTAATGGATTCATGAGTCTCACTTTAATTGTTTTGTGGCTACTTCCAGACCTGGGGCGATGGAGAATACTTCTGCTTAGCAGTCAGTCTCATTTAGACATGATTCTCTAAAGCAGGAGTACAAGGGGTCATAAGATGTATTTATTTTTTTAAAGAAGCACACCCCCACTTACACTTCCAAGTGAATAATTGCTCTGTTGGGGAGCCATCGGCTTATTCCCTTTCTTTAAACCTAGTTCGCCCCTCAGCTTTCATGTATGACTCTGAATATCCTTGGTAGCAGCGGGTCCTCATCTTTGAGGGCTGCGTTTGGAAAGAGCCAAGCCTCAGGGTCAGACAGGTGGTCAACTTGGATGATTTGTGTCTGTTGCATTAGATTGTAAAAAACAAATGCTGATTTCTGTTTCTTTGGGTTTTGTTCGCAGGAGGGCTGTAAAGGAATTTCCAAAAGACAAATTTGAAAAATATATCAAGCAGAGGCTGTAACATTGGAGAAGGTGTATAGTTACTCTGAGGCTTAACTTCCGGTGGGTTATGTTAGTTAAGCTGTAAGTTATCATTTTATGGTCTCTGGTTTGTCAGCTGTAGAACCAACAAAGTTTGTAAAGGTGAGGTCCCTCTTTCTCAGGAAGCATCTTCCAGCAAGCAATTAGGAATCTATGACAAGTGACCTTAGTGGCTGCTCTGCCTAGATCAGCTGAGCTTTCAGGACTTAAGGAATTGGCGTGTAGAGTAGGTAAGGGTCTAGCACCTTGGCTTTGGGGGTGGCCCATGTCATGGGGATTTTTGTCTGAATACTCTCAGCTTTCCCATTTCAGGAAATAAAATGCTTACCTTCAACCACTCTTTCCACTGACAATTAGTCTTTCCTTGCTTGAGTAATCCTAGCAGCAATCTAAAGAAGGAGTTTTGATTCCAAAGAAACGAACTCGTGAAGCTGTGAGTTCTTAAGAAAACGCGCACGTCTCTCAGATGCCTGTCCCTCCCCTCCCCCATTTCCCGCTCTTTCCCCCAACCCGACATTTAACCTAGGATGGTTTTATTTAGGTGGTGAGGCCTGATTATTTTTACATGGATTGATTTCCTATCCGTGGGCTCTCTCTGTCACAATTCTCGCCCATATTTTTGAGCAAGCCATATATTTTTGACTGTTCTTTTAGGATGCTTTTGGCTTTCCCTATAAATTTGAGCAGAGTTTGAGGTCTGGAAACTAGCTGCTAGAATTTTGTTTTTGTGAGTCAGAGGCAGGTTAACGTAAAAAGTGAACAAACAGAATCCTTTCCCATCACGATCTGCATGCTCCAAAGCACACATGTTTGTAACTTTACTAATATAATTTGGTGTGGGCAGGGCTTCTCTGTACCAAAGCTTTAAGTCCTTGATACTGTGCTTTCAAGACTGCCAACACAGCGAGCTTCATGGTTATCACCCTGAGGCAGAATGGCGATGCGAAGACGTATGAAAAAACCATAGTTGGTTTGAATTTTAGCTCTTTCCTTACCAGTTGGAAGGCTTTACTTGGTTCAGCCTGAACTTACTTTTCTATACAACAAACGTAACTCCTGCTTCATAATGTTTTAGAACTGTGTCTTGCAACCGTCACACCCCAGGACAAAACCAGCACCCAGTAATCTCTCAGTGTGCTTCTTTTGCCTAGAGTTATTTGCATAAAATGAATGGCACAGACTAAGTAATCTCTTTGTGAGGCTATTCTGGCACCAGCATAGAAAATAAATTAATATTTGCTGAATAGGACTCTTTTCTACAAGGGCAGCATAGGTCTTTATGGCTGTAAATGGCCCCGATCTTCACACTTCCCAGAGCAGAGAAACCTGTCCAGGAGCTTTGCTGTACTGAAGGAAGAGCTGGAGAGGCAAGGTTCAATTTCAGGGATGTTTTAGAGATAGAGTTGTTTAATTGTACAATTCTTTTTTCATATTTTAACCAGGGAATGACAAAAACTTTTAGTGTCAAATGCTAAAGAAGAGACACTGCAAATTCAAAGTGCTGGCACGTCCTGTTCTTTTGCTCTCTTCCCGTCTGGCCAGCTGTCCGTCTCTCCATACCGTTGAGGTGAGGAGTCACTTTGAGAAACCATGATGCTCCGTAGCCCAAGCAGCCTGTACCTTTTTGCCAAGGGCCAGTCTTCTGAAAACAGCGAAGACTGCTTTCAGTCCCTTTCCTTCGTCATTATGTACAGACTGCGAGGCAGAAAGCCTTTTTGCCTGTCCCCTAATTCCTCAGCCCATCCTTAATTAGTGTTTTTATGGTTAATCCCTACCATATATCTTTAAGAGTTTCACATGCGTCGGCTCCCCACAAGTTTTATTGCATTCAAAATAGAGGCAAGCTGGCAGTGTGTGATGGTGGGAATATATACAGTCTCCACGAGGGGTTTGGCTGTTACTTGTAATTGATTGCTCACTGAAGCCTGCCCGCACACTTTACCCCGAGGCCTCGCTTTCCTCCATATGCCTAGTGTCAGAACGTGGGAGCCAGCTGGTCGGTCAGCGCACATCCTGTGGGAAGCGGCAGACGCAGGCGGCCGGGTAGCCATCAGCCTCCCGAGCACATTGCCTCTGTGTTTTGATAATAGTTCTGTAAGCTTTAATTATGCTGTGTGACAACACATTCATGAACTATCAAAATACATCCTTTGAGGAGATGGCTGCTAATAAGTTTTGAAGCAACAGTGCTTGTTGCAAAGAAGGAAGGGGCAAGGCAATCAGACTTTTTAGGATCCCCCTCGATGTTGAAACCAGATGAAACGTTTTCTTGCCTTTTTATCATGCTGACAAATGCTCCTTTTAAAGCTGTGCCCTTAAGAAGTTAACTGAAGACACTTATTGCAACACTCGAGTGTATCCAACACAAGGGCTTTACAATTAGCAGCGGTAATGTGAGCATAAAAGCTGTGCCCCAATATCGGTATATAATCTAAAGGAACACTGCAGGGTCCATTAAGGCCACTTACAGTTGAGACGGAGACTAATGGCATTAAATTATTACAGCTATTGCTAACGGGGCGTTCTAAGTGAATCCCTTCCAGCTGGGTTGGCCGTGCACGCTCTTTGTCAACAGCACAGTCCTTTAAGGGCGTCCTCATTGTTCATGATCAGCTGGACGTGATGCCGTGTGCTTTACAGAAGGTATAAATAACACCCAACAAAGACTGGGAATTAGTGTTTGATTAAACTCGGCTTAGACTGGAGTGGAGCTGCGGAGTTCTTGGGCAGAGCCTGCTGGCCTTGACGCACACAGACAGTCGCCCGTGGGCTCACGTGCGGGGCTGTCTGGGCTCACGATCGGCTGTGGTGGCTGTCCTCTTGCCTGGCTCCACGTGGCCAGGGCGACCCCCGTGGCGGAGCTACTGGTGTGGTTAGGTTTGGAACTCGGCAGAATTTAGGGAATTCAGGTTAGATGACAATTCTGTTTGGAATCCAAGTGTTTAATGCATGAGAGCCATTTATAATCTTTGGCATACATTAATCTCTCTCTTTCCCCCCCTGTGGGTATAATTGCCCTTTATTTGGGTAAAAAAATTAGCAAGTCTCCTTCAAAGTTGGTAGCATTGTTAACTCTTAAGATATTTTAGCTCCCCTAACACCCACTCAAACAACAGGAAACTGTTTTACAGAGTAATTGGGCACTAGAGTCTTCAGTTTCAATTTACTAAAGCAAGGAAGTTGCAAAGAGAAATGTGGGAATAAAGGCTCAAGAGAGACAGGACCGAAAAACACAGAGAAGCCCATCTTAGATGGTGTCAGAGAAGATCTAGGTGTTGCCATATTAAGAATATCCATATATGATTATACATATGCCATATATGTGTATCTTCTTCCTATTATATACATTAATTCCATAAAGATAACGAAATGATTTTTGTTAATTGCTCTTATAGTTTAGTTTATCCTGCTCGTGTGTATTTACTGAGCATCTACTTCCTTTGTGAGTTTCACTGTACTAGGCACTTAGGAGGGAGAGGAGAATCCTATCAGGTGTGCCTCTTGCCTCAAGGAGTTTGTGGGTAAAGGAACAGGGAAGACAAACTTGTTCTGCGTGGTCACCTAGTGCTGGCTGGGGAGACAGGAGTTGAAGGAGGGATAAAGTGTGTGCGGTAGATTTGCAACCTCGCTGCAGCCAGGCAGTGGCAAGAACAGAGTGTGAAGGCTGCAGGGGGACTTGGGGACACCACGAAGAACCACTGGGTTGAGGTACAGCCTTGTCCTGCCCAGTGCTGTGTAGGGGACACAAATGAGTAAGACATTGTCCTTCCCTGAGTTGCTTAGAGCCTAGTGTAGCAATTCAGCCTAAGCATCTTTCCATTGAAATTAAAATTTGTTTGCAAAGAATTCAAAGGACTCATGGTCAGGCCCTTTGAAGCCCATCCATTGATTCATTGATTTGGGGTTAAGAATTGCTGCCTCACGGGAAGGCAGGGCACAGAGTCAACGGTCCTGTGAGAATGACCTGTGGTGCCAGGTGGGCACTTGGTCATGGGAGGGAGCACTTTGTAACTTAGACCAGTGTCTGGTGGCTGTGCCATACACCTGAAACTGATACAGCATAGTGCTTGCTGAATGCAAACTGTAATTGAAAAAATAAGAGACTCGAAAATACTCTGACTCAAGAATTGCACATCTAGGAATCTGTCCTAATGGAAAACACATTCACTTGCGATTGTGTTCATTACAACAGCATTTACAATATGTTTAAAGAGAGAGAATGATTTAAGTGAGTTAAGGTACATGCATAGGGCATAACGTCCAGTTACCAAGGTTTTGAGGAGTAACACACAAGAACTACTCGACAGCCACTAAAATAAGAAGAAAGACTGCAGCCTCATGGCGTCGTAGGCCATAAGTTTAAAATGGGGCTGGGTTTTTTTTGGGGGGGAGGGGACTAAAAACCTGGAGAAGGAATCTGACTGACATGGAAGGCCCTAGGGAGCCTCTGGAAAGACTCACAAAGGATGATGAAGACAGGCCACTGTCCATCTACCTTGTGTCCAGGTGGGGAAACTGAGAGCCAGGGCGGAGGTCACTGCCTGAGCTCCCCTAGCTGGGCCTAGTGCTCTTTGTCATCTGCAGCTGAGTGGACGCTGCCTGCTTGGGCCAGGTGCTCTCGGGAATTATTGGGGTGGCAGCAGAAGGTGCGAACTGGAAAACTGAACTTAGAGTGATGACTCTTCAGCAGAGATGCTTGGGGAAGAGCCCAGGGCAGCAAGAGAACAGGGGAGTTTAGGGTGCACAAAGAACAAAGGATGGGACTACTGGCGTGAAAGAGGCTCAAATTATAGTGTTAATGCACATCGCTGTTGGCACATGAGATGCTTTCAGCAAGAAACCCCTTCCTGAACTTTGCAACAAAGCAGAGAATCTGTGCAATCTTTGAAACCTTCCACTTTGGAAATATCCACAAAACAACTGGGAAAAACAAACATTAATGAGGCAGATATAAAACACTTCGAAGAAAAAAATAATTTAGCATTTTTATAGTTGCTATAGAAACACCTCAGCTCTCTCTCTTGCTAATTAGTTGGATTTTACACATTTTATATTTGGAAATGCAAATCAGTTTTCATAAATTATTACTTATATTTTTTTAGTTATATTTACAGTGCTGGGATGCAGACCCACAGAAAGTCTAGGGTATTACTTAGTTATATAATGTGACATAGTTATGCGAGCTTGACATTTATGTCCACAAGACATTTCTTAGTTTAAATATTCTCTTGTTAAATGTTGTGGGAAATGATACAGAGATTTATAATTTTTGCAGAAGAAAATGAGAACATGTAAATTACGTGGTGACTTACTAGAGTGTTTTCTCATGGAGTCTTCAGAGAGAAGGGGGAGATCTGGCCCCCCTCTCAGTAAACTCTAAATAATAAACATTTAAAAACTTTTCTCTAGTCGTGGGAATTGTGGTAGGTTTGGGTGTCTTCTGAACTTTGGGTACTAAACACTCGCCATCTGTAGACACTTACTGGACTCTCACTGATTGGAGAAGACACAGACATGTTTGGAGAAATGGGAATCCAGGGCAAGCCCAAGACCTGGAGTGGCTTACAGACTTGTGGAGAGGAGGTGAGTGGGTCTCAGATTCAGCAGATGGGAGCTGCAGGCATGTATTTTCAGTCTGTAGGAGAAGACGGGGTGGGAAGCTGCGGGCTGTGGCTTTCTTATTGGAAAAGGGGATCTTTGAGAGACTGGGGGGTCAACTGCTGAGCCCACCACTTACTAGCTGTGAGATTTGGGGTACGTTATTTGACCACTCCAAGGCAGTTCCTGTAAAATGAGGACCAAAAGAATGATCCCTGCATCGTAGAGATTTTTTTGTGTGTGAAGCTGATAATGGAATATTTATCAAGTGTTAAGTGGGGGCCCAGTACATTCTAAGCGCTTAGCCAGTGGTATCATAAAATTATGATCACAGTCGATTTTCATTGTGCCTGCATTTATCTTTCTGATTTCGACTCTGTGTAGTTGAGCAGAAAATAAAAAAGAGTACAGAATGCCAAGAGGAAAAGAAGAGTGTAAATAATGTTCTCCATTTCACTCTCCGTGTCCATGTCTCTGAGCAAGCCCTTAATGTAACACACTGGTCATCAGGCTTTGTCTAGGGCATGGAAATGAACGCGTAAGGGTGTAAACGCATGTACACCATCCTCTCTGTGTACTTCCCGGGATTTTCAGGCACTGTTTTGACTTTTTGTCATTTGTGTCTTATGCACCGACTTTAGAAGCTCACTCCCACATCACAGTTGAAGCCGCTGTATTATTATTGTTGTCGTTCATGTTGTTATTGGCCGGATGTGAAGGAACCAGGGTGGTAGCTGATGGAATGACTCGAGCCTTCATTTGAACCCTTGGATTAGATCTAGATGTCTCTGGATGGGTTTAATAGGGCAGAGAAAACAGGTATCAGGGAGGAGTAGTGGGGGACTCTTATAGGCCCAGTGTGCGGGCGAGAGAGAAAAGGGGGTGGGGCTGAAGGTGAGCGGTGCAGGGCGGGGCCTGGGCTTCCTGCCAGGTCTTGGCAAGGGGTAGTGGAGAGAGGAAACCCGTGTCAGGAAAACGGGAGCCACAGAGAGGGGGCTGCTTGGGTGATTAGCCCCATGTGTGAAATAAGCAACACAGAAAACTGTTTATATGTGCCAGGATTTTGAGCACCCAAAGATTCTTCTTGTGATATATTTGAGTAACAAGGTGTTCTAGGGCTTCTTCGCCTTCTCGGTCTGATGTCTTCAGTTCTTTGAAAAAAAACAGTGTAAACAGGATCACTTCCTTCCCGGGGCTGACTTCCGCTCTTTCCTGAATCAATAAGCAAGGACTTGTTTCTTCTCCGTGTATTTGACCCCATTTAAATTCAGGGTTCACGGTAACATAAATGGTAAGTGGGAAGAAAACAAATAAAGTACAAATACATAAATACATTTCTTTTTCAAAATCCACCACATTAAACAAGCCCGCAGTTTTGATGTTATCTCCATAGGCTGCGGCCGTGTTGTTTATTATGCCAGCTGGGGTGTGGCCAGGCAGGAAATCTAAGGAACTGAAGCCACGGGGACCATCGGGACTGTGGCAACCAGCAAGCCAACGCTCCCTCTAAAGGGGAGGTGCTGGGGTCCCTTCCCAGCACTACCTGCTTGTTGCTGTTGGAACATTGTGACCCAGGGTTAGCAGACATGACCTTTCAACAGGAGCCAGAAAATGGCTATTTTAAATAATGGCAAGTCATGGAAAAAAAACCCAAATCACTGTGAAAGCTGAAACAAAATTAGTATGTGGGTTGCAAATTTGTCACCTTTGTTTAGAGCTACACCATCCAGGATGGTAGCCCTGACCTGGGCGTGGCTCTTGAGCACCTACAGAGTGGCCAGTTTGAACCGAGGTATCAGGTTAGGGTAAAAACACACGCTGGATTTTGAAGATTGTAAATGTATCAATAGTTTAAAAATATTGATTCCACGTTGAAATGACAATATTGATATATGGGATTCAGTAAAATGTATCTACTAAAATTAATTTAACTGGTTATTTTCACTTAAAAAAAAAAGGTGGCTGCCAGGAAACTTACCAGGAAACGTGTGGGACTGGCATTACATACGTGTCTCCTGGACATGCTGCCCCAGAGCACTGGGCCAGGTTGTCCCTCTCAAACAGTCTCTATGTGCGCACGCCTTTGTGTGGGTGAAGCCCCGTGAACTTGTCCATGGGTGCAGTCCTTCCTGCCTCCTGAGTTCAACCTAAAGGTCAAGAAGGGTCTGCCTTTTTGGTGACTCCTCCAGCCAGGTCAGCTCTGAGCCAAGAGTAGAGCTAAGAATGGACTTACCACCTCGCGCCCAGGTTTGGGGTGGCTGGCAGGTGCGCACCCAGCTGTCCCTGCCTGAGTTCCAGAAGTGGTGACGCTGACATCTGGCATCCCAGACACGGGCCCTGAGCCCTTGGTACCTGGGCTCTTCAGAAGAAATGGTGAACTCCTGGGAGCCACATTTCTGTTGTTTGCATTCGTGTTGCTTACAAGCTTGTTTGTACTGGGGAAAAAGAGTCAACGCTTTGCATTTGCCCACGGTGGGCATAAGTGGTCAGTGGCATCATGAGAGTCACGTTGTGCTCATGTTTTAACTGGTTCAAATGATTTAGTGATTCTGCAGGGGTGATGGCTGGTTGGTGGGGTCACAGGTGGAAACTCGGACTTGAAAAGAAGGGGAGCCCCCTGCTCGGCTCGTCTCTCCGGCTTCTCAGAGAACAATGTGCCTTTGGATCTGGTTGAGAAAGCACTAGATTCTAATCCAGGAAATACTGTTCCACCGGCTAGGTGCCGGGCCCTGTACGGAATATCTTCACACACATTATCTAAGTCTTACCTCATAAAACACATCTTGTGACCTCTCTTGAGGTTTTATGTGCCGCGTATTGTTAGGTAGCAGCTAGGAAAGAGAGGCCAGAGGGGCAGTAAAGCAGGGCCCTCACCATCACGTTCTAACAAAGAACTGAGTACAGGAGGCTGGACTCGAAACAAAGCTGTGTCCCACCAATGAGCTCAGCAGTCCTGAGCCTGGTCCAACAAGGTCGCCAGGTGTCCTGAACACCACAGGCCGGGATGGCGCAGTGGGAGGGGAGTCCTCGAGGCTGTGCTGGGAAATGGAGCCTCTGTAGCAGTTTCACTAAGACAAAGCGCCTTTACCAGCTGAGAAAGCAAGCCTTTGTAGCTGTACCTTATTCCTGAGGTTTAGAAGTGGAGAGTAGGAGGGGGAAATGAGAAGCTGACTGAGGTATATACCCCGTGAACCCCAGTAGTCGGTGTACTTAGATTAGCCGAGTATCCATGGGTAGCCTTGGCTCGAGTGTGTAGAACAAACTTACTAACAACTTTCTTTCCTCTACACGTGGGGCACTGAGACTAGCTGGGTGTCTGCCTGCAGCTTTGCGCTCGTACGTGTTTCGTAAATAAACTTGCTATCTCATTTCCGCTGTACGTGTTGTCTCTCCCTTGAACTCATCTCTTGCAGTGAGACGAGAACCAAGCCATAAGCTCCGGTGGGCGAGGGGGCCCTGACTCCAGTCTGTCTCTGTAAAAGCATCAAAAGAGGAAAGGGGGAATAGATCAGAGTCGCCTCCTGTCCCCAGACATGGAAGGGATTTCATAATTTTCTTAAAAGCAGGAGAGTTTGAATGCCCAGATAGAAGCATGTAGACTTTTCTTTATTCCAGCTCAGTGGTTCTCAGTTTTCAGTAGGTCGTAAACACAAATCCACATATGCCTTATGGATGATGGACTTTCAAGGGTAATCTTGACTACGTATAATCGTTGCCTTCCATGCTAACTAACGTACCCGCTTTCCTGTCTAAGACGCAGCTCCTCTTGGGTGTGTGTGAGTTCTCAGTGCATGGTCCCAGGTGGTGATGTGCCCTAAGGAGCCACTGTTTACATTGCTGACAGAATAAAGTGTGTTCCTAATGTAATGGTTGGCGGGGTGGGGAGAAAGCTCGCTGAAGCTTAGGCATCTCGGAGTTCCTGAAGCTAGGGGGCGGAGAATGGGGGCCAGTTCAGGGAAGACATTCTTGAGAAGTAGAGATGGCGGGAGAAGGCAGTGTGAAGGGGAGAACGGCGGGGTGCCACAGCCGCCTATGACCAGAGACCCACAGACTGTGCAGCTCCCTCCGAGTGCTTTGGCTCCAACAAAGCCTTACTCACGTGACCTCTAGAAGGATCTTCAAGCTCTCACATAAGCCCCTGTAGCTTCCCACGGTGTCAGTTCAAGCACAGGCTGTGGGAGTTTCCCGTGAGTTCTGTTGTGAGGAATATGGTAGTAAGCTAACATTTACTGGGGCTTATCATCAGCCTGGGACTGGACTAAATAATCACAGTTACATCCTGTCTCATGTGATTTGTGCAATATGATGTAGGTATCACTGGTCCTGTTTTATATATCAGGAAACCGAGAGGTTAAAAAGTTTACTGAGAGTATCAGATAGGTTGGATTTAGTCCTAGTTTGACTGAGCTGTGAGTGAGGGAATCTGTGCCCTGACCCCCTCCCCCAAACCAAAACAAAACAGTGGCCTCAATAAGACAGAACTTTATTACTTTAACATAAATGAAGCCTGGAGGTAAGCAGCCCAGAGCTGTGGGGGAGGCTCTGCTCCTCCAATGCCTCGCGCCACACTCCCTCCACCACATTCTTCCACCATCTGGAGGGTGGCCTCATTTCTGCTTTCCAGTATGGAGCCGGGGCTGTCCCAGAGGCCTCCCTGGTAACAGCATGAAGGAAGGATAGACGGCGGCCAGATCCCTTATCTTCAGGCACTGGATTCTGCACCCAGCATTCTGCTTGCATCTCATTGGCCAGAACCTGGTCATGTGGTTACTCAGCTCAAGGGGAGTCTATGAAATACAGTTTTTATTCTTAGCAGTCACATGCTTAGGTAAATATTAAAGATGTTACTCCAGTACTTCACCTGAAGGAGCAAACGGGTATTTGGGGTCACCACAGTGACTTTGGACAAATCACGTAGGCATCTCTCGGTTTATCTGTGAAGTGAGATGATGGTGTTAGTAGATCCTAATTCCTTAGTGGGCATCATTCGGAGTAGCATAACTTTTTAAACTGTAACATGGCTAATCGTTTATTTCTGTTAATTTTGTTTATACAGTGACATGGTCGCTGGAGAAAGATGCTTATTTTCTATGTGTCCTCCCTGTGTTCTATTTTCACTATTAAACAAACAGTAGTTGTGAATTTCTTGTCTACCATGTAACCTCAGTTCAACATCTGCTTTCCTCTCACCCGAGCTGGTGATATTTAGCGGTCATGAATCCTAAAAGATTTGGGGAAGAAATCATGGAAGATAAGTACTTTTTTTCTCTTTCTGTTGATACCCTTGCAGAAAGGTCTACTTTTCATGTAGAACTTAATTTTACATTGTGTGCTTGGAAAGCTGAGTGTCAGTGTAACCATCACTTAAAATAATTTTCGAACTTGTTCTTTAAAGGAAGGGGTTGATGCCGACATGTTACACCTGTACCTGTGTCTGGATCTCTCCAGGCTGTCACTGTATGAGCTCGGCTGAAAAGAGAGGCACACCTTTTAGACCCGAGGCTTCTGCCCTTTTTTTGGAACACTGGGAACATGCATTAAAATTCAGTGCCTTTGAGGGATTAAGAAGTAGAAATTGGCAGTTGCAGAATAGTCACGGGGATGTCAAGTACAGCATAGGGAGTGTAGTCAGTAATTTTGTAATAACCATGTATGGTGCCAGGTGGGTATTAGACTTATCAGGGGGGTCATTTTGTAAGATACGTAAATATTGAACCACTATGCTGTACACCTGAACCTAACATGATGTTGACTGACAACTGTAATTGAAAAAAACAACAACAACCCTACCTTAGATTGGGAGATGTGCGTGGGACGGAGTGTTAAATCCTTAGTTTGGACCAGATCTTGACAAGTTTTGCAGGAGACAGGGATGTGCTGGATGCTTAACTTAAATACGCCCTTGGGGCCCAGTGCACAGTGTGGGGCAAGGGCCCGGTGGGGTGAGCCCGCCTGCCTCCCTGGCCCCGCGCTCTCGGCCCTCCCCCCACACACTCGTTCTCCCTCTGACCTCGGGGCTCGAATGCAGTTTGATCCCTCTGCCTTGAGTACCTTCCTGCCCACTGTGCTTGCTTACCTGCTCCTCATCCTTCAACCCCAGCTTCCAGGGAAGCTTTTCTGAGCCTCGGCCTGGTCAGGCTTCTTGGTTTTTACTCTCATAACAGGGGCTACTTTTCCCCAGGCTGCCCATCTTGGGCTGTGATGGTGTGCTTCTTAGGGGGCAGTTTGGTTTGCATCCGCCTTCTCCTTCAGTCTGTGCACTCAGCGAAGGCTGGGAGGATGGGGGGACTGTCAGCTTTGACCTGCTGCCATGACCCCCGTACTTAGCCCGGTGTGCAACAGATGTTTGGTGAAGGAATGCACTTAAAAATCTATAAATTGTCTATGGATCATCCTCTGGTAAATTACAGGACTTACTGAGGAGCGACTTTTTAAAATCCTTACCTGAGGATATGTTTATTGATTTTAGAAAGAGACATCCACGTGAGAGAGAAACATCGATTGGTTGCCTCCTGTACATGCCCCGACTGGGGATTGAACCTGCAACCGAGGCATGTGCCCTGACGAGAAATCAAATCCACAACCTTTTGGTGCACAGGATGACGCTCCAACCAACTGAGCCACACCAGCCAGGGCAGGTTGCTGGTTTGATTCCTGGTCAGGTCACATGCCTAGGTTGCAGGTTTGGTCCCCTGGTTGGGACATGTGTTAGAGGCAACTGATCAATGTTTCTCTCCCCACCCCCCCTTACCCTCTCTCTAAAATTAGTAAGCATGTCTTGGGTGAAGATTAAAAAAACAACAAAACCTTAACAGTTACTTGGTGGGCAAGATGGGCTGTAGCTAATGTGGAAGTTTAATGTTCTTAAAGTCACATGTCAGCCTTCTCTAAGCAGAGACCCGAGTGGCTGTGGCCCAGACGGGCCTGGTTAGAGTAACGCCAAGCCGAGCCAGGCAGCTTCCGAATGATGCAGCAAGAAAGCAGAGACTGGTATTCCTAAGGTTAGGTGGTCCACATTAAAGAGCAAGATTTATTTTCATTGTATTTTTTTTTTCTTCACCGAGGGCATCTTATCTAGTTAGGCTTCTTTGGAACCAAATTTTGTTCTGTGTGACATTTGGAATTAATATGAGGAAATACTCTTTGTATTGCCTGGTATTGAAAATGTCAGTAAACAAACTGGGCAGTCAAAGTGGGGGGGGTGGTTGGTAACAAAAGACATTGTTTCTTGGCGCAGGAGGTAAACAACAGAGTATAGAACAAAGGTTTTCTCACAATAGGCTCTTTAGCAAACTTTGGAGCCTGGCTTTCGAACCCCACCCACCTCCAGTCTGCCGAAGCAGGGTGGGGAGCCGGTGGTTGCTGATGAGAATACTTATTATTTTAACCAGCCTCCCAAACCTAACCAACACAAACACCCTCTTAATGTCTGGGCTGACAGCAGGGCTGGGAAGGTCCTTATAGGATCTCAAAACAACCGGGCAGCTGAGGGCTTCCGGCAGCCAGCTAACAAAAATATACTCTCGGAGGATGCAGCTCGGGGAGGCGTGGGACCCGCACAGCAGTGAGCCCGAGAGGCGGCCTTTCCGTCTGTGTGGAGCTTCACCCTCACATCTGGCGGAGCTGTGACAACCCGCGTTAGACCACTTTAGAAATCAGATACCCTGGGTACCAGGAAGTTGATTTGCCTTCCACTTCCTTAAGAAAACACACATTAATATTTAAGCTTGGGTTTTCATAAAAGAAGGGTTGTGTTTGAGATGGGAAGGAAAAGTCAGGGGGGCTGGGAAAACTCCCCCCCCCCGCCGCTCCCTCCCCCCCTACAGTGGCCCTGATGCAATTCAAATCATCCTCCAGATCTGAGAAGGAAAAGGCTCACCCTCCCCCAGAGTCCTTGTGGCATTTGGTAGATGCTGTTTTATGGCGTGCGCGCCTATAATTTGGAAAGAACTGGACTTGAAGTTGTAACTTCCTTCTTTGTAAACAGACTTTGGAGATTCATGAAGGTTACCTTCTTAAGTGATCCTGAGAAACAACGTTTATGACTCCTACCCCAGTAGTGTTTCTTTGCGGCTTTTCTCATTCAGAGGACTGTGGGGTGCCCATCACCCCTTTGCCGGGCTCAGGGCAGCCCCCTGTGCTTGTGGTCCAGCCTCCTGCATTTTTCTGCCCTCCTTCGGGTCTGCTCTGCTCTCGGTGGAGCTGACATTGACATTGTATCAGATAAATCAGGCCAGACAATCCCGCTGGTGCCTTCTTGAATATAGAGTGTGCTTTTTGGTATGTGGCAAAAAGTTGTGGAGACAGATACAGTTCTTAAAGGGCGAGAGGGGTTTTTCAAAGATCAGTGTCAATGGTTTACTTTAAAAATAAACATTTTAAATCACTTTGATCTTGGCTGTCCAAAAAGATGCAAACTAGTCATGCTTCTGGAGAAGTATTTTCTGGGGTTTTAAACCTAGCACAGACCATTTCCTCTTTGCTTGCAAGAGGATAAATAGTTCTTGGAACAACAGAAGACACGAAGAAACAACTGTGCAAGTGATAGGCAGGTAAGATAGGATATTGAAGGTGATGGAAGATGAGGGGTTGGTTTTGCATTTGCAGATGGAGATTTTGGTAACTTTTCTTGGTAAGGTTAGTTACAGATTTGAATCCTGAAAGCTGCATTTCCTCTCTTTGTGTCCATCTCCCCACTCATCCACGTGCTTCTCATCTGCAAGGTTATCCTGACTTTTTGGGGCCAGATAACTTACTGAAAAGTTGCTCCTGCTAATCTCTGCCCTGTCTTCAATCTTTTGTTTCAATAATTAGACTTCACTCTTTTGGACCATGTACTCGCCTGCTTACCAGGCATTATTATTTAAATGTGATTCTAGCATTAACTGAGTCTCTCTAGTTGGCATTTTGGTACAGTGGTTAATATTTTGAGGACTGCCTACAGTTTAGACTTCGATTAAGTGAAACAGCTGCAATGGGAGTAAGTTCTGATGTACTTGAAAAGCCAAATGACAAATTATTCAAAGGTGAAATGATTTTGAGGTTTCTCATGGGCTTCTTCTGTATGGAAAAGCCAGTGTCAGCTGTACTAATATCACATACTATTTAATCCTTAAACTGTTGTTTGGGGTTATTTTGGTGGTTTTCTATGTGATGTATAGATGGTTATCATCTCACGGGTCAGCCGTCTATTTCACATTTGCTATGAATTGTTACTCTAAAGATGCACAAGATAATTTTCAAAGAAGATGCTTGAAGACCAAGACTGGCATAGTAAAGGAAGTCTGATTTATTTTAAACTGGTTTCCAGCGGCATTTTTTACACAGGGCTCCTTTTCCAAGTTCTAAACTCCTAAGGGGAGGGTTGGGGGGCTGTGCAAGAAAATGTGGGTGATTCTCTGTGGGTCTCTTAAAGACACTGTGAAGCAATTAGCTATAAACATAAGTTCTCCCTTGGACAGATAGAACCACATCGTGGACACAGGATTATCTGAAATAGGATATTTGAATTCTAACTGGAGATTGTCCATTAACAAGCTGTGGGACCCCAGGCAAGACCCTCACCTTTTCCGGGTAGTGGTCTTCTCACCTGCACATTGAAAAAGGCTCAACTTGGCAGCAAATTAAAAATATACGGAGACTAAGTAGAGGCACCGCGGCTGCTGTTCTGGAGAGCATGAGCCCGGGGTGGCCATTTGCTAGCTGGGCCTGCCGCTCAGCCCCACAGCGGCCCCGAGACCCCCGGAGCGACCTGGCACCCAGGGTGGAAGTCACCTTCCACTGCTAGCATTTGGCATTCCTTAAGTCTAAAAGCGAGCATGCAAATTATAATTGAAAGTGAGAGAAGCCATTTTGACTTCTTTCAAGTATTTTTTTTCTTCTTTTGATAGTCTGTATTGTAGAAAACTAGGACTATGTAGGAAAGTTTAAAAAGCAAACCAAAATAATTCATTAGCACCACTACTCAGAGATACATATTTGACATATTTTCTTCCTTTTATTTATATATAGAAAGGATGAAGGATTCATATAAAAGATATACACACACACACACACACACACACACACACACAAAGATAATCATGTACCATAAACTGAGGAGCACAATTAACTGCAAACAAATAAAACCTGATCACCTGTATATACTGCTTTGAATCCTATAACTTCTAATTCATAGGGTGGCGTGAGAAATTTTCCACATCTTGGGATTTTTGGAAAATATTTTAATAGCAGTTTAATATCTCATTAAGCAGTTTCTCGTGTAGGTTATATGTAGGACGACTGGAAAGTCATCCACAGCCTTGCATGTCGCTGGGACGAGCATGCCCGGCTGCTTCCCCGATCACAGTCTTAGGTCAATTCCTGGATGGACACAGACTCCCTGGGTCAAAAGTTTGACTTCTGATAAGGCCAGTCATCTCGTTATTTTGTTTGACTTTTGGTTGGCACGACTCGTTCCAGGAGACAGAATCCTTACTCTTCTATGTGGGCATCTGATGAGCTGTTCAGACTGTTAGCGAAATAATATTCCGAAAAGTCATGGACATGAAGCAGCTCTTACAGACGGCAGAGTAAAGTGTATCTCTGGGGTCACTGTGAGACGGATCGGCGTCTGCAGTGAATGTTGTGGTGGAGCGTCGCGTTCCAGCTCAGAGCAAGTGACCTGCGACCTGCGGCGTCAATGCCCGCATTTACCACACCCCCGACTGCTCAGGTTTTCCTCTCGTTCACACCTTGTGATCCTTACTGTTGGTCTGAACAAGCACGACTGACTTACGTGTCTCCAGCTCCCCTCATTGCTGAACTCCTATTTTTTGGGGGAAAAAAAGTTGGAACTGGGCATTTGGAGGGTGGTGCATAAATGCATATTTAAGGTACGAATGCTTCTTTCCGGAATCCATCTGTGTCTTGGTGGGCAAACCTCATGGGTGCACGAGGCGGCCCTGGCTACTTGGTCATTCCTGGAGAAAAGTATATTTTAAAAATACTTTCTTGACCTTCTTCTAACTTGGAGACAAGCACATTCCTCGCTTTTTCCCAACCAGAGCGAACAAAGTTTTCAAGCACAGAGTGTGTTTTCGGTGGATTCGACCCAAAGCCATGTTGTTCTAGAGGTCTTAGAAATGGTTATGTAGTGCACAATAAGCTTTGTAGCACAATTTAAATATTGATTTTAACATATAAACAAGTCATCCAAAAGCATTTCAGAAAAGCTGTTTTTAGGAGTTGGCTTAAAAGTATATTGGATAATGATTTTCCAACTATGTTTGTTTATTTTTATTTTGGTGTCTTTATTTAGGCATATAAAATTTTTCCTTTTACTTGGACCCCATAAAGAAGTTCTGGGTCCACTCTCTTTTTCCCAGGGCTCCCTCCCTCCCTTTTCCAGCTGTTTCTTTTGTCCATCTGAGACATCAGACAACATTCTTCATTATGGCCACAATGACTTACTTCTACCTAATTGCCTGGATTCTGGGGCTGTTAGGAAACTGTATCGACAATGATAATTTTCAGTTGTCTCGTAGAGAGAGCACGTGAATGTGCAGAGATCCCAGTCAGAACTGGCTCATGAGACGCAGAGGCCCGCCAATGGCGTCTTTGTTGCGTTGTGTTAGTAGGAAGATGACATTCTTTTGAGAAGGAAAGCCTATGGAGATAGGGAGAGTTTTCAAAAACAGAATTCTGCAAGACCGACTCATCTTTCTAGATTTAGAAGGCAGAGAGTGAGTTAGACAGAAACCTTCTGTTAATAAAGGATAGAAATTGGAGTTGCTTTCCTGCCTCATCGAGGAGCCAAAATTTCCTGTGCATTGGGCACAGGTAGGTATAGTTGGGTGTGAGTCTAACACATGGAGTCTGTGTTTGAGTTTCATCTCCAGTGGGAACTCAGGACAGGCCTTTTTTCCCCCCTTAACTGTGATTGTCTGAGTCAGTGAAATTGCAAACTTAACTTCTGTGCAGCATTCAAAGTGGTATTACCTGGAGTGGGGTCTCTGGGTGCTTTGCGATTTGACCATTATGGCTTTTGGTGTATTTCTTTCTCTAAGAAGGGAATAAAAGTGCTGCATTCACTAATGGCCAGATTGGTCGGTTCCACTCACATGCCCCACACTGCCTCCGCACCATCCAGCCTTTTCCGAGTTAATCTCTTGTAAAATGAAATCGTAAAAGTGGACACAGTTGCCTCCACCCTGGGACGATGCTGAAGGACTTGTGGTGTCATGCCGGCCCCTCTGCACTCCCCAGAGGGAATTGTCACACGTTTCATTGGTGGTGTCACCCTGCTCCTCCAAGCGCGTGGCTTCCTCTGCAGCCCCCCTCATCTCTTGGAAGCGTGACACTGCGGTTTGATGGTCCTGAGAAAGCACACTCTTTGCTCTTGATGGTGGAGTCCCCTCTCCCCAGGTCTGCATCTTAAATGGCGGTTCTCCGAACAGTGTTTTTAATTCATTTCTCCTTTCTGTAATCATGCATAACCCAAGTAGTACATCCTGTAAAGAAGAGAGGGGTTGGGAGGTGTGGGTTGCAGTAGCATTTAAATAGCCACTTCACTTGCAATTTTATTTTTGTTTTAATTTTTATATTTTTAACCTCACTTGAAGACACTTTTCATTGCTTTTAGAAAGAGAGGAAGGGAGAGAAAGGAACAACAATGCAAGAGAGAGGCCTCGGTTGGCTGCCTCCTGTACGTGCCCCAACCAGGGATCATACGCACTGAGATGGGGTGGGGGTGGGGTTAGGGTGGGGTGGGGGGGTCAGACCTGCAACCTGGGCATGTGGCCTCACCGGTCCAACCGTAACCTTTCAGTTACAGGATGATGCTCCAACCAACCCAGCCACTCCAGCCAGGGCTGCACGTGAATTTTAAACTGTGAATGCCTTCTGTAACTGTTAACACATAGGACAAGTCAGTTCGTTAGATGAAGTGAGTTTTCACGGTGCTGGGGATTATAATGTAGGGATCCTTAACCTATAGGCAAAAAAATACTAGGGGATGGGGACAGTGAAACTTTTTAAATGGATGGAACATTTTTTTTTTTAAGAATGGACATTTTTTGGGGGGAGTAAAAAGTAAAAGGGAGAAAACTACTTGAACAATGATTAAAAAAAAAAAAAGAATGGACATTTTCCTAGGGAGAGGCTTTTTATCAAATTCTCACAAGGGCCCGCAGTCTGTAAAATGTTAAGAAACCACTGTATTCTAGCTTCATAATTTTTTTAATGTTTTATTTCAAAAGTTGACGTTCTGTTTTCTTTTATGCAGAAGAGACAGAAACATGCCTACCACTGATACTCCTTGGTCTTTAATTTCTTCTCTCTCGTATGTCCCATGATAAATGTACAGGAAAGAAACATAAAACGCTGCCCAAACTCTGTTAATAGCTCCGAGAAATGCACATTCAGAGTGCTTTAAAATCAGGTTACAAATGTAATTTTCAATTTGCTGGGGAGAAAATAGGAAGAAAGAGTCCTTTGGACTACAGAGCAAATTCATCGTATGTACATTATTGGCCTTGGTTCATCATATTCCTCGTTGGCCTATAACTCAACACATCTTTAAGAGGCAGAAAGTGCACACACTGTCCTTGTCGATAATGTTGAGGGGAGAGGCAGACACATGGAACTTCTTGCGAATTGGGTTCTGGAAATCCAAGAGGTGACAGGTGAAGTTTTATTCTCGGGCATCATAAACTCCCAAAGGCGAGAGCCGTGTTATCAGTTAAGGACACTTAGGAGGTTTGATTGAGAAATTTACAGCTCTGGTGGATCCTTTCCTCCTTTGTGGGGTAACATGAGTGAACGCGAAGTCCTGGCCCTGATGGATTCCAGAAAATACGTCCATCTTAATTTACTGGGGACTCTTGGGAGCCATGGTATCATAGCGTCTGGGTCCCCGAGACGCAGAGAGCCTGGAGTTTGTAGGAGGCCACTCTTTCCCCTCTTTAAAATTCTCCACTTCCCACAACTGATTTTTATTATTCTGTGACATGCTGGAAGTGTCGCTGTGACTATTTAAGAAGTATGGACGGATATATTGCTGACTGGTTACTTACTGGAAGTGTTTCACATTATGTTGATTTTAAGCAGCTTTGCCATTTCCCCCTCAGACTTCTCAGGACTCTGAGCCTTCTCTCATTCTGAAATTTCTGGGGCCCCGTCAACTGAAGTCACTGAGACAGCCTGACTTACGGTGGGTCTGGAGAATTCCAAAGCACTTAGTAGCTAGTAGGAAAACACGGTATTTACTATACCATAAGCTAAGCAGTTGCAGAATGAAATGTGGCAACAACAGTTACCTTTGCCCTGATTGATAGGTTCCGATGATTTATTTATTTGCTTTTTTTTTTTTTGGCTTACCACTTTATAGTAAAATAATGGTGTCCTGGAAAGACTCGAATTCCAATCCCTGCTCATCTAGCCATGGCTGTTTGAACCCTAAGACAGTGCTCTAGCCATTCTGGACTTGTCTTTCCTCACCTGTAAAATGAACATAATGTTATCTGCTCTGCTGACTTAATGTGGTTAGGGTGTGGGGGAAATGAGAAATCAATGGATATCACTTTAAGGAGCATTTGAAAACCAAGTAGAGATGGCTCTTTTCCTTGATGGAACTCCTCCCAGTAATTCAGACTTAATCAGAAGCCCACGTATTTTAGCGGCTCACAGTTCTGGCTCTGGAGTCAGACAGGGCTGGGTGGGCATCCTCTCCAAGCCACTCATGCATAGGGGGTCTTGAATAAGCTGCTCCTCATCTTCCTCATCTTCAAAATGAGAGCAATGGTAATGCAGACCTGAGAGAGGGGCAGCGTGGGTTCACTGTGCTAGGGCAGTGCCTGGCGCGTGGTCAGTGCTCAGTAACTTGGAGTCGTTACTAGGGTTCAAGTCCCTTTGCCTACACAGTTAAGCATTAGCACTCCCTGAAAACACCGCCCTGCACATGTGCTCCTGAAGTGCGCGACACACAGGCAGGCTGGCTCTTCGAGAGGTGGCAGAATGCCACTGTTTCCTCCAGTTCTCGGTTTCCTGTGCCTTCCAGTGGTATTCAAAACACTTCCCGACTCAACTCAAGAAATTTAGCACATCTTCCGAACAAATTGTTATTGTCATTAGCACGTTACCACCCAAGAAAATCTGTACAGGAACAGAATACCCGGAGTGAAATGCTGTACGGTCATCAACTTGTGAGCACCACATGTACACGGACGCTTTTGTTTCGGCTGTTGCTCTTTGTGCACCAAAGCTAAAAGCAAGACACGCCCGACGGTGTTTGTTGATCTTGTGACTAACAGAGTTAGCAAAGACCCCGTGAGGATGTTCAAACAGGAAGAAAGATAAGGATTGCCGTGCAGAGAAAAGGCGCAGAGGCAATACCTCCTGATAAAAGGGCAAATGGGACCCTCTTACCTTTTATCGGCTTCTGTATGTCCGTGCATCTGGCAAGGAAAACATTCCTAACTTGCATTATGAGTAAAGAAATTGAAAGGAGAATCTATTTTGGTGATTTCCAGGAAAGTTCTCTTTGATGTGGACTGAGATTAATCAACGTCCCCATCCAGCTGTAGTCCCTCAGCTCTCCCTCCACCCAATCGCTTTCTTTCCTTGGGAATCTCCTTACGTGCGGTTTACCATGACCGATCGTTTTTACTTTCCAGGTTTCCAAAGGTGGTCATTTCTTGCACTTTACATACTAAAGGTGAAATATTGCTCCAAAATAACTACAGTTTTAGGTGCCCAAATTGCTTCATTCTTTTGAATGGCATTTCTTCCTCTTTTTATAGATGTATTTTTTTTACTGTATAAAATATTATATATATAAATAAAATATTTCAGCCCTGAACCCAAACTAAAATTTCTTCCACTAAAGGGTATGTTCATTATTTACTTTGAAATGAATGCCCTATGGATCCTCAAACCTAAGCTTGGAAAATAGGAAATAATTCACTCTGGCTTGAAAAGGGTGGGGATTTCTTTGTTTCTTTTTATATTTATTCAGGAAAAGCTGACAATCGTCCCACATTAATGAACTACACCATCAATCACAGAGTTGACAATGAGCGGAAAAGCGAGGTATATGTCAGGCTGACGGCATATTGCCTTTTTCAGCGAGGGCACGGCTGTTTATAGCACTTTCGTTGGCAAAATTCTTCTTTGCACTGGAACAGGAATAGAAAGAAGAATTAGAAAGGCAGCCAGTGGAAAGGGCTTTATGTTTTCAAATTGTGGAAAAAAAATAATAGGGGAAAATTGGGAAATGATTATTTTGGTAGTTTGCAGACCTATCGCACAGGACTTAGAGAGTGGATGGAAAATGAGAGACAAATGGCGTTTCTTTGATCTCACCTCACTCTACAGGGCTTCGTCTTTTCCCAGGACCATGGCAAAAAAGTTTCCAAGGTTCTATACATCAACTGCATTGGAACCCTGAGAGTGTCATGCAAGTGAATTGATACTAGTGGATGTGCCCTACTCTGAGCATCCACCTTGGATCAAGACACACACACACACAGATACACGCATTCACAGGTTTGAGCTGGTGATTGATTATGAAAATGACTTCAGTGGCCTCAGGAAGTGGTAGAATTTCCTCCCTTCCTGGCTCCTAATCTCCTCTGGTACCAGGTGGTGAGAAGAAAGCTAAGCCCTGGTGGAATCACTGTGTCAGGCAATATTTTGGTAAATTGCGACTTACACCAAACAGCCACGTGTCCCTATCACCCATGAGTGGATGCCACCGTCATCACTCTTTTGGGGACAATTTCTTCTCTTTCAAAATCTGAACAGCTCTGACCTGTGTCATTCAGTTGGCCAACATGGACAAGCTTAAGGCGATATCAGCAGCTGATAATTACAAGAATTTATTATGTGTTAAGGACAGTCTAGCTGCTGCTTCGTGTAATTACCGTAATAGCCCTGGGAGGTGGGGGAGCGTTGGTACAGGTAAGGACACGGGTTCAGAGAGATGAAATGACTTGTGCAGGGTGTCATAGAGTCAGTGAACGCTGAGTTCCATTCTGAGGGTCTCTAACCACAGATTCCAGTCTCCCCCACACTGCACCAGTGCTTTTCAAACCTTTTGGCTTCAGAGCCCTTTAGTCTCTTAAAAATTATTGAGAATTCAAAGAGCTTTTGTTTCTGTGGCTCATAGCTATCCATATGAACTGTATGATGAATACAAATATTTCTTATTCATTTAAAAGTGACAATAGTGAACCCATCCCATGTTAACATAAGTAACACGTAAAACAAGCAGTAACAGTTTGCTGAAACAAAGATATTTAGTTTGAGGAGTGGTATTGTTTTACATTTTTACAAATTTATTCAATGTCTGATTTAATATAAGAGGATTCTCATATTTTCTCCTGCGTTAGGTTGCTATATGTTATTTTGGCTAATGTATATGAAGAAAATACAGCTTCTTAAATACATGATGTTGGAGAAAAGTGGAGTATTTTAATAGTTTTTTGAAAGATAACTGTGAATATTCTTCTTTGATACTACATCAAAACTCAACAAGTGGTAGTTTTTAAAAAGTTACTTGTAGGGCTCTATATGAAACCATATCAATGAACTTTTGGTACTCTTCATATTAAAATCTATTGGTATACCTTTCACTTTAATCTTTTTATCTATTGTGATTTTATAGCATCATGCATTGGTTATTTGGAAAGTAATCAATTCACTGATATATCCATGGAGTCATACAACATTTTATTCTAGAATGTTAAAAATTTATATTCATTAATATTACAATAAATCTCATTAGTAAAGTTATTAGGAAGCTGCCAAGCTCATAGTGATGGATACAAATTTTCCAGAATTCCAACTTTTCACTTGAAAGCTTGAATTTTATCATTGGCAACACATGACTATGAATTGTTTTCCTTGAAGTGACAGTTTCACTTTGCTCATTTTTGTGAGTATGTTTGTCAAGTACCCAAGCTGGACTGAGCATTGCTTGTCAGTCATACCTGCAAGTAAACAGGGTGTTTTGCAAAACAAAAGGACTAATTCAGCTTACAGTTCCAACAACTGCACAAGCACGTTACCCGGACTTAATCATGGTTCTTCTGCACGCAACCAAAGGTTTTGTTATTTTTCATTTCATCTCCCAGAATATTAAGAAGTCATAAGAAGGGTCAAGATGTTATAACATTTAATATTTTCATAAAATTTAATAAAATTAATAATTTCTACTACTTGAGGAACATTCTTAAGTGAAATGTTTTTTACGTGGTGTGTGTGCACACCTGTGCCCATGTGTGTTTGCTTGTGTTTCCTGTGAGTTCATGGTGGTGAAGAATCTAATGTCTCCTGAGTAGAGTTTGGTGTCATAGCCTTATTCTCAATAAGTTATGATCATTGCTTTACCCATCATTGCTTTTACATCTTTCATGCAAATATCAGCACAGCAGTGTTCTTAGGAAAATAGTTTTGACCTCATGCATCTCCTAAGAGACTCAGTGACCTTCTGGGTTCTGCGGGGCAGCATTGGAGAACTACTGTACGTAACGCTCTCGCTCAAAAGTGCCACTGAGGGATGAACAGCTTTCTGTAGCAGAACAACAGGGAAAGCAAAAACAGCAGGGTAGTGAAAAATCAGAAAAGAGTTGGATGTTATTTTTACAATAACATTTTCATGCATATGTTCATGTATATATGTCTATAATGGCAAACAAAATGTTGGTAGCTTTTTATTTCTTATTAAGTCTTGGTGCTTCTTTTCACATAAGGAGGAAAAAATCTACTTGTTGGCCCAGCAGATAGCATAGTGTTGAAGCCTTCAGTGATGGCTGGACTCAGTTTTCACTTCTCCCGTGTCAACATTGGAGCACACTGATGCTCTGTTTCTAACCCTGAAGACTAGCTGCTTGGAGCTGATTTGGAATATCTGTGTATAGTTACAGCATTTTAAGAGGCAAACCACCACCAATTTCTTGTGAATGCTTGGAAAAATTTCTTGCCTGTGACATGAGAACATCTCATGGTCCCTTTTAGCCAAGAGAGAGGTCTAAAGACTGATTCTTTAACTAGATGGGAAAGGGTTTCTAAAAACTAAACCTAGCAACTAATTTTGAAAGACTCTTGAGAGATTTTTAGGGAAGCTGACCACTGGTATTAATATGTTTTTTGAAGTTATCCCTCTATTGTGTAGAATGGCCACTGGCCATATTTCCTATTTTGGGGGCATCACACAGACTCAGAAATTGTCAATGTTTCAGGCTGCACCAGATAAGTCTCATACTGGAGTTTCTCAGTAAGAACTGTCAATATGGGTCTTTCATTCTGTTTCTTTTTTTGTGAGAATTTTTTTCTTGCAAAGGAAAAAAAAAAAAACGAAACAGAAAAACGCTTGTGTGTGCCTGAGGTTCATTCCCTGCAATCTGAGAAGCGTGGTGTTTGGGCTGAGCCTTTGAAGCTTCCATGACAGAGAAGTGCTTGGGATGGAGGCACTCACGTTTTCAGGTTGTAGATATTTTTCAGTAGGAGGTGAAACACATGCATAATATACTTCGCTGTCTGGCACCGCTGGGGAGTCGAAGGTCTGTCTGATAAAGTCCGCCACCCGTGTGGCCCCCAGTGTGGTCAGATGCCAGTGAACGTACCAGCTTTGGCCTGGAACATGATTTTAGGAGACACACAGACATTTTCAATTTAACCATAATAGCCCTAGTTTTTATGGTTCTCTTCAATTTACTGGTTTTCTAAGTATAGTTTTCTTTGAAAATAATTTTACTTAAATGAAATGGCGAGTCAGTTGAAAGCAGGATTGTTAAGTAAATAATAACAACAGCAGTAGGTGGATTGGCAAAATGATATACAGAGGCCTGAAGTCCGAGGGAGCTGAAGTAGTTCGGACAGGTCCAGTGCACTGGTTTGCTTGCCAGCATCATTTGCTGAATGGCTACCTCTTCTACGTACTGTGCATTCAGCAGTCACTAACGTACAAAAAAGGCCCTGTCCTTGTGGGACTCTCATTGTAGATGGGGACGTAAATGTATAACATAACGTGGGACAGCTGATGGTATAACGAAAAGTAAAGCAGGGTCTGGGGCTGGAGCTTGACAGGGGTGGTATTTTGGAAAAGGGTGGGGGAAAGTCTTGCTGACAAGGTTGCGTGTGAGAACAGCCCACCAGGAACTGAGTTGAGGTCATTTTAGCAAGCATGTGTAGGGTGTTTGGCTTTGGAATACACATGTGAATAAGTGGTCAGAGAAGCTCAGAATTGGGGGTTAGAGGTAATAATTACAATTTGATAGGATCAACAGTCATTAGTGATCTGTGAAAAGCATACTGTGGTTCCACAGAGGAGGGGAATGGCTGTCCCAAGCAAAGGAAATGAGGTCATGGAAGGTATCCCAGAGGCACCAGTTGTCTTGAACTCAACCTTTCAGCACGGGAGGGGTTAATAGGGGAAGGGGATGGTGGGAAGGCAACGTCATTTACAGCACAAGGAACAGCATGTGCAAAGGTGAAAAGCATTCCTCGTAGGTAAAATCTGGATTTGGAGGGACTGAGAAATGGATGGAGGGTAAGCAACACTAGGTATGTGGATTCACAAGTTTTAGAGAATTGGAAACTGCAAGATACTTAACACGAACCTGTACAGAATGCACAGTGTTTCTGTTGATTCAGAGTGTGGCTGAATGTCCAGCACCCCTCTTCGACCCAGTTGACAGGGGCCTCTGCTCTGGACTCTGCCCTTCAGAGGGTCCCACTGTGGCCCTCCCCAAGCCGTGCTCCTTCCTATGGGACCAGAGGTTCATGGGACCACCTGGAACCTGTGCACCTTCAATATCCCACTACAGTCCAGGAAGTCGATGCCCCAAAGGCCCTGAGTTCACTTTCAAGGCCCGTGTGGGTCCCTCGCCTGGTCCAACCTCCCTGGGGAGTGCTGGTGTGTACAGCCCAGTTTTGAGGGGTGGATGAAGGGCGGTTTTGTGGAGGATGAGGAAGGAGGTTGGATGGGAAAGCTCGAGTGTTCATGTGTGTTTGTGAGGCCCCTTGAGGTGCTGATCAGCACCAGAGGTGGGAGAAGAGGGGGACGTGTGGTGGGCTGGCTTCCTCGTGCCACCAGGGTCTCGAGAGGAGGTGTGACATATTTCATTTAAAGTTTGTCTTACAGCTTTGACATATTTAGCCATGAGGTATGTGAGTCTTCTTTTATGAGGGGTGGGGCTGAGTATCATAGTGCTTTACATTTGTTGCCTTTAAACGAGAAATACAGTAATGACCGTACAGAGATACAATTCCTATAAGGCCACTTAAGCAGAATTACTAAATATGCAGTTTTGGGAGGAGAAGTTATATCAAGATTTGCCTCACTTTCCATAGTTTTGGCTGCCTCACTACATCATATATTCGTATCTTGAATTGAACTAAATAGTTAAGAGTAAGTGCACATCTTGAAATCACTTTTAGAGAACAGATGTGAAGAAAGTAAAAGAAAATTCCACATTTTGGGGGGTAAAAGACAGAAATCACAACCTCCCAAATCTAAATAATAATTTTTGTCATTAACCTGTAGAATGAGTTGATTAAAATATTTTATAAAAATTAGGAAAAATTATGCCAAAACCATTGTTACTTTATCAAGAAAGTACATCAAGAAATGATAAGCTTACAAGTTATAAAGTCCTGGGTGTCTTTCTTGATTTGATTAACAAATACTAAGTACTTCCAGAAGAATTCCTTCCTAGATAAAAAGATCCAAGAAATCAGCATGATCATTAGATTTATCCAGTAAAAGAAAGGGCGTAGGAAAGAGCGTGTTCCAGATAAGTCCTGTGTAATACTCCTGAAAGCCATGAGGTCACCAGTAAATTAAAGTTGGGTTTGGGGCCCAGAATCTGTTAAAGCCAAAGGCAGGAGGCCAGACTGCCAGAAACAGAACTGAGAACCTTGGGGAGGCTGAGTCCTCTTTGTTGCAATATTTGACCCATCGCTGCGCCCCTGGAATCCAGTGGGTTTGAGGTAGCAGTGCAGTTCTGTCTCTCTCCATCATGCAACAAAATTGCATTGCATGTCTCTGACCAAAGATGAGATCATTTTTCTTAGCTCAGAGTTTGAGGCTCAGGCTGCCCTACCCATAGGTGGAGTAACACAGAACGTCTGTGCCTCGGGACATGAAGTGGGAGGGGGCTAAGATTTTATCGCTCAGCTACCCTGTGCCGAGGTGTGTGTTTGGGGGGGTGCTGGGTTCTTTCTTTAACGGTCTAACTAATCCTCGCAGGAAGGGGGAGAGCTTGAAGAATATATCCAAGCCCACAGACCTTCACCAATGGCAGGTCTTAGAGTCATACCACTGTCCATATGATGCCTTTTGTAGGCTCTTTCCTTGGCACTGTGCTGAGGGGTGATGGAAGCTTTCTGCCCCGGGAGGTTGTTTAGCCTCCTAGGCTCACAAGGCTCAGAGGAACTTGGAGATTCTACAGTCACAGAATTCTTCTGTCGCTTGCATGCCCGCTGCCACATTCCTAGCAGCTCTAAGCCAAACGTATCTAGACTTTTCCCCAGCACAGAGCTGCTACTCTGCCTAAAATTTCCCCCTATTCTGCATTGAATCTTAGTCTCTTGCTAAATAAAATATGACCCCAGGAAGATGCTATTAATATCTAGGTTCAAAGTATTTTATACCATTTGTATGTAAGAACCCAACAGGATGTTGGGAGAAGCAGAAAAGGAAAAATCTGGTCTCTGGGGAAGGCCCTGGCATGCCCTCTCTCCACTTTCATACCTCTTGCCCCCACTCCCCCAACTCTCCCATTAAGGTAGAGAGAATCTCCAAGACAGAAGCTGACTTTTCTTCAAAGCTTGGCCAAGATATTGGGGGATGCCTTGTTGGACAGTGTGGAGGGACGAGTAACCAGAGAGCCCTGACTTCTCTTAGCTGTGGGTCTTTGTGTGCCAGAGGGCTTTGTCTGCTCTGAGTCTGTTGCTGGAGGCCAGAGTGTGCCTCTCATATAATCAATGCATTTCTGAAACACTAAATCCAGAATGCATTTAAAAAACAACAACAACACAAAAAACAAAAACTAGAAGAACGAGCTTTCTTGTTAAGGATTTTGGTATGATAGAAAAAATCAGCCTGAAATGTTCTGCATCGTTAGTTTGAATGTTCAGAAATCAAAACGAACCAGGGAACTTGTTAGCACTGTCTAGAGTAAAGAATTCTTACCTAGTAAAACAGTCATTCATGAATTTTCTGCTTTATTAGTTTGAGCTAAACTGTGTTTTTTTGCCCTACTGGGTCTCTTGATGTAATGGGGTATTTGGGATTTGGAGGTGGCAATGAATTTCTGATAAAGTAACCATTCACATGATGAAATGTAAAATGGCAATGCAAGATCAGTCATTCTCATTATGAGGCATCAAGCTAATAGGGTGTACACGTTGAAGTCAGATAAAACTTCAGACACAGCGTTCCAAGGAATATGGTTCCTAACTCACAAAGAGTACAACAGTGTTCCCAGAGTCCTCGCCCTCAGAGGGGAGCCTGAAGTCAGGGCGTGCTGTCCACAGGTTGTGGTGCTCTTGGTTGTGTTAGCACAGCCCCCTGTAGCAAGGCGCGTTCAGGTTTTTTATGGTGGACTTTGTACGATGCAGCTCCTTTGACTCTAAGGGCAAGCATTTAAAGAGGCTCACAAAGCCGGCTTAGCTGTTGGATTGGGGTCTGCACACATTGCCGGAGTTTCCCATTTGTCTCTCGTTGGTGGGATTGGAAGAGGAATCTCACAGTCATCTAATTTGGTGGCCCCCAGAGATGAGTGAGTAGCTCATGGTGTCCTCCCTCTGGAAGACACTTCCCTGCAGGACTGATAAACCCATCCCACCAAAGGTGTGAATGGCTCACCTATGGCTTGCTGTCTGCCCCTTCTTTCTGGGAAGTGTGGGAACCTGCATCAGAGTGAGGAGAGAATGGGTCTTTCTCTGCTGTGATAAAAGTGGAAGGAGACATTCATGGGTGGCTCCTTTATGTGTCTGCCTACTTTCTTACCTAGGACAGGCTGAATTTCCTTACTGCCACGTTTCTCCCCAGTTAGACTGGAATCTGAGATTATCAGCCTGGTTTGTTTACTCTCTTAATCTCTTGGTTCTGGCCAAGATCTGAACTTGTTCTTCAGTTTTACTTTTGCTGATCTGTGGTCCCGGTTCTGATCTAGACTGTACAGCCAGAGAGAGTGGCAGTGGGCATCACTTTGCATATTTCCAGGTGCTTCGGTCATTATTTAACTTTAAATTCAAAGCAATCTTTTGAAGTTCATAGGATAAGTATTGTTAGTCCCCTTTTACAGACAAGAAAAGAAGGCCCGGAGTGGTTAAAGGTCTTGCCCAAGGCCATTTTGCTTGGTGTCTGCCCCCAGAGATTACTTCCCCTGCTTTCCAAACTAACCAGGGTACTTCCCATAATCACGGTTGTTTTTGTGAATAGAATTTTTCTTTTTTCTCAGCCAAAGAAATACTGAGATTTGAGGCAACATCTTTTTTTTTCTCTTGATAATCCATCTATGCAGTAGCTGAACAGGACACCAAGGGCAGACCTCTCTGTAGGCTGTGTTCAATCCCTCGGAAGGCTAAAGGAAACAGCAGGACTCTTAATATATCCCACAGTGGACATAAATCCTATAAAATACATTTCAGCAGCAAAGAGACAGGCACAGTAATTTCGGTGTAAAATGTGCAAACTCTTATTTACAGAACATCTCACGATGCTGTTCCCAGATGTCTTTTTAAAGAAATTTTTAGTTACATGCAAAGGAACTGAAAACCAGGAATCTAATTGGTAAGAAACGTAAATCTGTCCAAAAAAAACAGTTACAACAACTTGATGAGATATATATTTTCTCAGCATCAGCATAAAAGAAAGAACATTCTGATCCAGAAATGGTCTGTAAGTAAATAAACTTTAATTGGTTTGACAATGCCCCTTTTCCTGGTAGTGCCAAGAATCCTAGCATTATAATTACACAGTGCTGGGCAGGCATGTGGTTTCCATTAAGAAAGACTTGTGATTGACTGAGTTCATGAGGCATGTCAGAAAAAACACATCAATGTCTTTATAAGCAGGGAAGAGAAATGGATCTAAATGTATTTATAACTTCACACGATACACATTCATAAATAGTTTCAAAAGGGCATACATTTCTTTAATTCCGATGGAAAAAAAATCACTAAGGAAGCCATTTGGGAGCATTTTGGTCTCTGCTTCTGTATAAACTCAACACAGTTACTTGCATTTAGGCAAAAAGGGACACCTTTTTGCCCTTACAAGGATTTATTTAAGGGTGCTGTCAGGAAAATGTTGAGAAATGGCTTTACCATTAACAAAAGGATTTTTCAGGCCCTTTCTCAGCCCGCTGCGGTGAGCCAGGCAGGGTTTATTTTCCTTCAGTCCTGCCCCCGCCTCAGGTTTTTAAAAGAAGAGGAAACTGAGTCTTGGGAAGTCAGGACGTCGCTCAAGGTCTCAGAGCTAGTAAACGCTTTCATTGAAAATGTGTTGCATAAACATTAGAGGGGGTGAATTAGGTAAGTGGGTAGGGGCGTTGGAGCCCTTGCAAGTGCCGAAAGCCCCACAGGTAACACAGATAAAACTTTAAACAGTTTAAATTTATGTGCAGAAAGAGAAAACTGGCTGGGTGGGAGAGGGTGCCTTTCCTCCAAGGACATTTTAAACTAAGGCCTGATGACTTGCCTCAGTCACCCAAAGTGACTAAAATATTGAATAGTTTATTTTCTGCTTTTGCATAAATACTTTTAAGATGACAAACATTTCTAGGCCAGCCAAATACTGTCATCCTTTGGCAATGTACATCTCCGTCTTGATATATTTTCTTGACAACAGAACAAGTGTGTGTGTGTGTGTGTGTGTGTGTGTGTGTACTTTTTTCTTTTCTTAAAAAACACTTTGTCAATAAGCAGTGGCAAAACATGTGGTCAAAGAGACTATCTCTACCAAGGCATCTCTTACATAAAATATGAGGCTTTTTCCAACTTAAACAATAAACCAGTGATTTACTCAATGGAATGTCTCAAACTGTTTTTATAAGCAGCAGTTCAGATATTTTTAAGCAGCCATCTGGTATTCTAGAGTGGATACGCAAAATATTATAGTTTGAAATTAATGAAACAATGCCTGTGATGCCAGCAATAGTAAAAATAACAGTGAAGAATAGCCACTATTTATCGAGTACTTACTGTGTGCCAGGCCTTCTGCTCCATGGTGTGTATTTATATGTATTTAATAGTCTCATCAGTGCTAGGAGATTATTGACCCCTTTTTACAGATGGAGAAACTAAGGCTTAGCTGGAAATTGCCCGCGCTTACACGGATATTAAAGGGCAGAACTGAGATCCGCCCCCTTCCCACTTGGACACTATTGCCCTGCTAATCTTTCTGTATTGACTGGAGGTGGGGGCAGTTAGCACAGCCTACGCCTGAGGCTCAGTGCTGGGATGCTTTTATAGCATCCTCACGCATTTGTCGGCTTTTGTTATCACTTGGCTCCTCAGTGCTGAGGGAAATGGAGAGCGATGGGTTTCTCGGAGTTGAGCCTGTGTCTCGAGTCAGATGGCCTCTGACACAGAAGCCTGGAAAATACACGTCCTCACAGGGCCACCTCACAGAAACAGTGTCGTAATGCCGTTATTAGTCTATGTTTTCCTAGTTCTTACAGCAAAGTGAAAGTGCACTGATGTCTGCCCATTAAGTGTCACTATGAATAGTGAGAGACAAAGAGACCGAGGCACAGGGAGATTCAGGGACTTGCTTGAAATCACACGGCCTCGTTTTTGCTTGAGGGAGTCAGGGCTGGGCACTGGGCGTGCGGACTTGGAGCCCGTTTCTGCGTGGCGCCGCATTGCCTCTCGATGCCAGGCCTGGTGCCTGTTTTCCGGGACTGAGGGCATGCCATTTCAGGGAGAGCCGGTCTCCACGCGCCCATTCCTTGGTTTTCCCACGGTAGCTCTGGCCTGCCTTCTTCCAGTAACCTTCCCACTTGTCCCCCTGCTCAGAGTCTCCTCCCCTGATCTGCTCCTCCAACTGCAGCCAGGGAAGCCTCCTTGACAGAGAGTGCTTCTGATGAGCCCTTGTCCAACAGAGAGGCTCCAGCTAGCTTCCCAGAGCCAAGACGACTGCATGCGGCCCCAAGGAGAGCACCCCGGCAGTATCCAGTGTTTCCGATCGTGGACTTTCTCCTGTCCTGCCCATGCTTTGTACCCCACACGCAGGCCTCCCTCCCCTGTGTCTAGAATCCATCCCATCCTGTGCCGGGATGCTCAAGTTTTGCTTCCTCCTGGAAGCTTCCTCATCCGTCTCTTAATCCCCCTCTTCAACAGCTCCTCTGCTGTTCTGTTTTTTTGTTGGGATCTCTCATGTCACTGTTTTTTTGTTGGTATCTCTCATGTCACCTATCCCTTTCCACCCTGCTTCCCAGTTGTTTTTCTGTGCTTTAATCCCCCTGCTAAGACTGTAAGCTCCTCAAGGGCTGCGCTGTCTAGAGCATTGCGTAGAAATAATGTGCCTTGGCACCGAGCGAGCAGGTAGTCAGCGGGTATTGTCTTGAATGAAGGAAGGGGAGAGCTATAGGACGTCTTAGGTGCTGTTATAATACTTAATGTCTTGAATGATGAGCACACGAATGAATGGCTACGGTAAGCACTTGACCCCTCACACATCCTTCCAGCATCTTGAGTAGAATTTCTGAAGTAGTTACTGCTGTCCTCTGTTCTTGGTGCTCACGGCCCCTGCTCTCATGGCCGTAAGCTGGGTTTGGAGCTGCACAAAGGGAGGAGGGACTTTACCGAGACTCGCTGCACCGGGGCTCCGTGTTTCTGTCAGCCTGGATCCCAAGGATGCCTGCATTTGGTTCCAATCGGTGGTGGATCACAGTGATCTCTGTGAGTCAGCCCTCAGGCTGCGGGTTTCCAAGAGCCTCATGGCCATTTGTATCCATCACTTGATGCCAACAAGAGATTGGCGTCTGCTCTCCAGTCTGACGAGAAACTGCCCATCCTTTGGCACAGGAGCCGTGGTCTGTATTCAGGCTGGAATGTGCCCTCTGTTCACAACCAAGAAGCCCAGCGCTCTGCAGTGGGGATTGAAGAGGAGGCTTTGCAGAAAGCCCTCCTTCCCCAAGCCGTATTTTCCTGTTTGTTGCTGGTACAAGAGGTACAGACTCTAGCTGTTCAGCTGTGGTGATGTTGGAGGCTTGTGGCTCTTCTAGATGTTGGGGGTGCATGGGAGAATTGACTGGGTGTCGGGGAGCTGGGAAGTCATCGTGTCTCCTGGTGTGCCTCAGAGGGCGGCGGCAGCTGGAGTCACGCTGCAGGTGTTTCAGCCATGTTTCCCCGGGGCAGAGAGGCGGGCCCCGCCGCTGGTGGGCAAGGCCAGGGGCTGCCAGAGGGTTCTCTGCTGGGATCGTGGAGAAGCTGGTTCAACTGGAGATGCCAGCTGCTGAATGAGGCAAAGGGGGAAAATCCCTTCGAGGAATTGTTTTTCCTTTCTCTGTCTGTGTCACTCCACTGGCTCTATTTTGCCCAATTCCGAACCAGAAGGAGAGGAATGGAGCGATATACTGAAAGCAGGGATCACTCTTCTGCGTCAGGAGGAGCAACCTTAACAGACTATGCACTTCTCTGTATTTATGTTGGTATTGATGTGTTCTGGGAGGCAGACTCAGAAGAACAACGGGGCCTATGTAAAGCCTGTTGGGAGTGCATCAGCTGATACAAGAGCCACCCAGTCCACTGCACTGCTCACTCCCAAGGCGGATGATGGTCCTTTGGTTACCAGCCATAGAAACTGATTCTTGACAACTTAAGCAAAAAGAAAGGGGCTTATTGGAGGAATAACTGGAAAGCTTAAGAGTTACAGGAAGAGTTGAATAATTAGGTGGTGGGAAGGTAAGGGTGTGAAGCAGCCCCGGGGGACTGGGTCATAGAATGCAAGGGTCTCTCAGGATGGTGCCAGGCAAAGACCTGGCTCCCACCGTTTCCTCCTCAGTGTCCTACTTGTCCGAAGATTCAACATCTTGGGAGAGAGATTTGGATTGGCCTGGCGGTTATCCGTTCCTCTAAGATCATGCAGAACGGGCTGGGGCAGTTTACTAAAGGAATATTATAATTATAAAAAGACAGATTGGGCAGGAAAAGTAACAGATATCCACCAGAATGGGCCAGGTCCACTGCAAATGGGCTCATAGCGTTTTCCATCTTTCTGAGCTGAGGTATTCATTCATTCATTCATTCATTCATTCATTCATTTCATTCCTTCCTTCCACCCACTACGAACAACTACTGTGAGCCAGACAATATGCTAGATGCTGAAAGTGCATATTTAGTAATTTAGTCATCTAAGTTGTAAGATGTGCTCCAGAGACAGAGTTGGGGACAGTCCTGTGCTTTCCCCAGAACGCTGCTCCAGTGAGCTGTGAGCCACCATCCCAATTCCCGAGAGTCTGCGATGTGCTCAGAAGGGGCCCTGCGCCTCGTGCTGTCCTCGTCTGCAAAGTCTTCACGTTTCACTGTCCCCGCTTTCACTCGTGCCAGTGATCGCTTCCAGTGGTTTTTTTCCCTTTATGTATTTATCCACATAGTTTGTAGTATGTAAATTGCAACTCATTTACATTTCTTTAGAACTGTTCTCATATATTTTTTTCTTGGGCAGTTAGTTATGCCATAACCCCCATTAATTTTCCAGGCACTCCAGGGCACATACAGTGTTTCTACTTTTTGTGGGTTTCACTACCTACTTCTTCCCTGAATGCCTAGTAATAGAAGAAAGCTCCAGGCAATGGAGCCTCTGTCTACCTGTGTGACTTTGGAAGTCTTCTGAACCTGTGTGCCTTCTTCATTCTCTTATCCATCTACGAGGTAATCCCTGCCCCACCTACTTCATCAGATTCTTTGGAGGGTCAAATGATATGATAGATGTTAAAAGTCTCTGAAAACTTAAAAGTGTTCTCAAAGCCCAGGGGAGTACTAAGATTCTGTGGCTTTAGGGTAGAGGCCTGAATATGAGGTGTGACGACTCAGTAAAGAAAACAAAAATAATAGTAATAGGAGCCCAACTTTATCCAGTGTTTATTATTCTCCAGGTACTACGCTAAGCCTTTACATAAATATCTCATGTTAGTGCTCACCCACTAGCCTGTATGGGAAATATTAATGCTGTTTCCATTTTGCAGAAGAAACTGAGGCTCAGAAAAGTGAAATAGTTTGCTCAAGGGCACATAGTCGGCATGTGGGAAGCCTGGATTTTATTGAAAATTTGACTGCATTAGCTGCCCAATAGCCACCTGATATTTATCCAGACCTCTCAGTTCTAGGATGGGAAGTTCATTGTTAGCACAGGGCTAGAAATGTGAGCCCTGGAATCGGACGGCCTCGGCCTTAAATGTGGCTAACACTCCACAGCTGTGTGATCTCAGCTATCGCGTCTCTGAGCTCAGGTTCCTCGCTGTGAAATGGCGGCGACAACAGTGCCTTATTCATAGGGCTGTTTAACAAAAGTACGCACGAGAAGCTATAAAAATGGTAATAATAATCATTATTAATTGGATCGCAAAGCTGGGGCCCAGACAAGGGTCATATAAGTCTGGCAAATCCGATGAAAGGAGAGAAAGATTAAATTCTTCAGAATTTGCTTTCCCTTTCCCCCCAACCTCCAGTTTACAAAAGGCCCCAGATCTCTGCCTCCCGGACTTAATCAGCCGTCAGATGCATTCGGTGTGGTCTGAAGAATAGACATATATGTTTTAAATTAGAAGTAGATGTCAACTTTATAAAACTCGAGGGTTTCACACGTAGGTCTGTGTATTGGGCTACTCTTTAGGAACGGGAGACCGTGTGACCACGGGCCCCCTCGCTTGCCTGGGGGGCGTTCTTTGCCGGATACAGCTGCTCTCTTTACACGGGGGAGCAGCGCTCCTGTCGGTGTTGGAGTTTGAACCCCTTGCCTGAGAACAGCCCAAGTCAGCCTGGAAAAGCCAGGGGAAGAGATAGAAGTGACTCTTTTAGTTAAAGAAATCTAGTTCTGAAATTGTACCTGTTCCTGATTTTATATGGGACTTGTCATCAGCGTTCACGTGCACCTGCTGTGCCAGGAAGGAGAGGGGAGTCCCCTGTTGCAGACCAAGGAGGGGGGAGATGAAAAAGAAAATGGGGGGAGGGCGGTGGACAGAGAGAGAGAGAGAAAGAGAGAGAAAGAGAGAGAGAGAGGGGAAACATGTTGTTTCTTAATTAAGCTGGGGATGGAGACAGGGGCCAGGAGAGACAGTGCGGCTGGTGCCTTGGCATTTATCACGCCATTGCCCCCTGACCCGGGGGCCCTGCTGGACGGAAGAGGCAGGCTGATCTGAATGGCCTCGCTGATGTGCTGTTGCTGGGGTAAGTGGTTATTGATGGAGGGACTTAAGTGGCATGTGGAGAACACCGGCCCTGGGGCTAATGCTCTGGTCCCACAGTCTGCACATCCCCCGGGGGCTTGGCTCCACAGCCCTGCCTACGCTTGGATTCGGGACCTGAGCTTCATGGGCTCACGGGCATCTGAGCCGAGGAGCTGCATTGTCCTCTTCTTCTCCTTCTCCTAGACCCGGGACTGGGAGTTAGAAATCTGGGCTGTCTGTCTGGGGTCCCAGACTTGCAACTTTTAACCTTTTAATGGCTTTATTACTGATAGGAGGCATAGGAACATGGCATTAGTGGCTTTTGTGCGTGATGGTGACTCAGGAGCTGCCACATCAGCAAGCTTCAGAAAACACGTTTGGTCCCAGAACTTTGAGAGAAAGCGAGGGAAGGTTTGAAAAGAAAAGAAAAAAGAATTCAGAAGCAGGGAGAAAGTAGATGTTTGCTTGCCTTGTATCCCTCTCAGTGAAACATTAGGATTCAGAAAGCTTTAGAGAGCGTCTCTCCCAGTGGTTCTCAGCCCTGACCTGACTTCAGGAGTTCCCGGGAATCTTGAAAACAAATGCTCATGTCCACTCCCGGCTCCAGGCATTCTGCCTTAACTGGCCGGGGGCAGAGCCCAGGCCTCAGCATGTCCTGAAAGACCATCAGGTCACTGTGGTGCACAGTCGGGTTGAAAATGCCGATTTAACGCCTTCGTTTTAGGGTCCAGATGAGCGACCATCGGTGACCTCCGCACAGTCACGAAGCTGGTCAGTGGCAGAACCACCACTGGAAACCTAGGCCGTCAGCTCTTCCGCCCGCTCAGGGTGCTTTCTTTCTTTCATGCCTGGGTTTCCTTGTGAACATCGTTCCCAGGACACTCGCACGCTTTTCTGCCGTCTTCTCGTGCCATTGGTACCATTAAAAAATAAAGTTATGTGTATCAGCTCTTCAAACTGGATTTTATTTAAAAAGGAGACTTTATGGCCCTGCAGTAAGTGGCAGTGCGGCCTGCCCTGCAGTGAGCTGGGAGGTGACCACGGCATGCACGCGCACACAGGAGGCAGCGTCGCCATATTTGCAGCTGGACGCTGGTGCCTGCCAGTGGCTCTGCTGAACACGGGGGTTGGCAAGCATCAGGTGGTCAAGAAACGCTAGCCCCAAACTGAGACCCTCCCACTGACTTCATCAGGACGACACAGAAAACTGAAACGGGACAGACCTGCTCACTGTGCAGTTTGATGTTATTTAACGGTCATGTACCGACACCACTAAAGTTGTCCTGAGTGCATTATTGAGACTGCTTTCTTGGCCTTCAAGAAGTGATGGTGGGACTTATAAGAAAAATACTCTTTAAAAAAGGTCAAGTCCCTACAAAACAGAAAAATAAAATTTAAAGTCAGGTCATCAGGAGAGAGACTTGAGAAACCTAGAGAACGGAAATTAGAAACCCAAAGTCATCAGAACAGAACCATAGAAATCAATTTTCAAACCAGGGGAAGACAGGAGCATTCATGGCTCTGGCCACCACTGGTATATTACTATCAGCACCCCCTGTAGGCAGTGGGCCCGACTACAGTGGTCAGCCGCATTTTAAGGGAGCCCCAGGCTCTGAAGGCTCCCTGTAGGTATATTACTTCTTCTTTGGGGATGCCTAGGAAAATCTGGATGTTTACGAGCTTCATGGGAAATCAGCTGCTAACTAAAGGACTCCAATATTGTAACAATAACCAGCATTTTAATTTATTTTTTTTTGGTACTGAATTTCCAAGCGAAGAGACAGTTTTGTTTTCTTTATTCACTACACACACACGCACACACACACACACACACACACACACACACACACACACCATTGCAGCAGAATGGGATTCTATCCAGAGACAAGTACTAAAATACTCTCAAGTGCTTATAGTAATGGCCTGTTCTGGGCCCGGGACCTGTGTATTCTGGGTTCTGGTTGAGCACAGCGTGTCATCTCTGGTTTGGTCATTGCCATCCCCACCCACTTGGTGGTGTTCACTTTCCAAATTGAAATACCTGCTTCATATTTCCTTTGATTTTTTTTTTCAGAGACATTAAAGCCGATAGGGAGTCTCAGTCCCTGGGTCAATACCCTTTGATACATTTACCTAAATGACGCGCTCCTCTTCGTGTCATTGCATCCACGCTATAATTAAATGTACCTTCAGACAGTATTGAAGGTAGGTAGTCTTTCCGCTCATTGCTTAAGTAGTTCAGACTGGTCCTATAGTTTCCCATCACTCTGCAATCAATACTACTCCAGAGAACATTCCACCAATATTGGAAAAAGATGCCTCTTGTGTCCATGAGTTCAGATGGGATTGCAAATTAGTTGTGTTGGAAAGAACAAGTCAGTCTTACTTTTCAGAGAGCTTACAAAGTGAATGGGCCTCTTCCAAACATACAACCTCTCTGCTCTCTCTCTCTCTCTCTCTCTCTCTCTCTCTCTCTCTCTCTCTATATATATATATATATATATATATATATATATATATCCATCCCCCCTCCATGATTCCTTGGGGCCTATTCTTCCATTCTTCCTTCACGTCCTTAGGTTACCAAGAATTTCAACCAAAAGAAAGGTAGGGCCTCTTCAAGGTTTGCTACCAAAGGGAACCCCTGTGCTATTTTACCGTCTTCTGGGCTGTCACGGTAATTTGACGGAAATGAAAAACTGGTGTTTTCCTGACGTGAGCTCTGCTGTGGACTCGAGGGCATGGGGCCGAGGGCGTCAGGAGCCGCCATGAAGTACGTGTGTGCATCCAGGGCCTCTCAGATGAAGTGTGGCCAGTAGGGCTGGGTGCCAGGTGTGGTGGGCCCTGCAAAGATTTGGCCCCATGTCACACATTTGTCTTGAATTTTCTTTCAGGCTAATGCTTGTTAAATTAAGAGCTTCATCCACGGGATGCTGGGTGGAAATGTGGTGCTTTCAGACCACAAAATCTATCTTTTCTCTTAAATACCAACTGGATTATAGTCTCCGAATCAAGGAATGATGGCTATTTTATTAAATTACTTTTAGCTAGGGAGAAGTCTTCAAAGAGAGTGAGCTGCACTTGTGAAGGAAAAATCCAGGTATGGCAAAAGGAACTAGACTGTAAATGCCTTGTCATGGGAATTCTTGTTTGGTTCTTAATTCATTTATGCAACAAATGCTTCATGAGTACCCATAGTGTGTCAGGCTCTATGCTAGGATCTCGAGATGCAGCAGTAACTAAGGCAGACAGAGTTGTGGCTTTCAGGTAGATTAGTTTAATTTGTTAATCTTTGCATTCTTACTGCCCGACACGGTGTCTGACACACAATAGATTGTCCCTCAGTACATGATTAATTGGAGAAAAATGTATGTACTAGGTACGTACCCAAGTAAACACTCTCTATCTGTGTTTTTACGCTTTGGTCAACTGCACCTCTGATTGAGCCTTACTGTGCAAATAATACTATTAGTAACAACTGTAGCAGCTAATATTTATTTAATAAATGTCAGTCAATTTGCATGCATTAGCTCATTGTCTCAGGGCACTTATCTGTTTGACCTAGAATTTCTAAAGACATTTCTAGGCATGTTCCAAAACCTGTTTACCTTTATCACAGAGTTTCGATTAGTTTGTGGTTTGGCCTAGGCTGCTAGTGCATTTGGAATCCTCTCCCCCAAGCCATAATTTGACAATTAAATCCTTATGCATAGCTGATGTTAGGCACACAGTAGGCACTCATGCAGGTTCTGGTTCAGTGAACTGGATGGAATTTTTTAAATGATGTAATTATGCTAGATCTTTATACTAATGACTTGAGGTCATTATTCATTCCTATTTTGTTGTATGTGTCTCTTGATGTTTTGTAAGGTCCTAGCAACCCTGTTTTGATGGAATGTTGAAAACAAAACAGTAGCAATATTTCTAAGTCCATCAGTGCAGTTTTACAAAGTAACCTTAGTTTCTTACACCATTTTGGCTAGAAGCTTAGGGATTGTTTTATACATACCACCACAACATAAAGCCTTTAAAAATACGGAACTCAAAGTACTTGAATGTTTGTAAAGTATTTTAAAATTAATTTTTAATGAGTTTTAATATTTTAATATTATACTAGATTTTAAGTGAGAAAGTTGTTCTCGTATTAGACAGTGGCGTACAATATTACTTCATGGGATAACATTTAATTAAAACATACTAATTTATGTATTTGTTTATTAGCTTTATTCCTAAAGCAGTGGGAACTTCTGCATGATTTTATGAAAAATGTAAATGAGGGTTTTAGCATCACTAATAATGTTAAATTACCATAGGTAAAGAATGTATGCTTTCTCTTTCATAAGTTCATAAAAAAGAACTTTAAAATGTCGATTTGACATGTAATAAAGATCACTTTTCAGTGAAAAGATTAAACTCCCATGAAAACAACCTTCTATTTTTCTAATTTCCTTTTGGCTTTATTAGGTTTTACTTGATTTGTTCTTGTCTCAAAATATTTTCCCCTTGTTTCTGTAATTGCAGGCGTCATTTTGATGCAAGGATATTGTAATATGATTTTTTTTAAACATTTGGAAATCGTTAGCTGCCCTTACTCAATATGCTCCACTTTTGAGTATTGATGTAACAAATGAGAAACACCTTATTGAGCCGTCTATGCTCTTTGCCAGTTTTGCTTACCCCTAACTTAGATTTTACGCTCCTTGAGATCGGGGCCTGGTTCTGGTGAACCTCCACTGCAGCTTCGCCGTCATTCGTATTTTAGAAATAAGCAGTAATATTATATAGCCTTAACCTAATTACCATGGAATTTATTAGCTTATTTTTCCTTTTAAAGGATTGTTTAAATCTCTTGATACAGGTGAGGAGGGAAAAAAGAGAAGAAATGACACACTCCAGTTTTTCAGAGTTTCATTTAAGGTCCTTGATGCCAGTGTACAAACACCTATATTGTTTTTACTGTCCGGGGTGCACATCGAGCCTTTGGGAGCATCGTGTTTCCAGCAGAAAAGAAAACAGATTCCAAATGCATTGAAAGGCGACAGCCCTGAGATATTTTCTCTTCATTCTTCCTTTGTTAGTTATTTATATTCGCACTTCTCCACTTCGAGACATTCCACAGTAAACAGCTTGCAGGGGGGTTGATGTTTGTTAATGAACTGTCAATAAACACATGTTCTCCCCGACTTCTTAAAAAAGACTGTTTTAGGGGTGAGCATGCTGGTTTCCAGCTCCTGTTCACGCTGTAGAGGCAGACCGAGGAGTCTTGGCTGGGGATGGGCCTCGGAGCTGGGCACGGCTTGCAGTCACGTGGTTGTAGCGCAGCCTGGGTGCCGGGCGCAGAGCGGCAGATTTGGGGTGAGGGTGTGCAGGCAGTTATTAGGGAAGAAGTCAGGAAGTGTTTGGACACAGGGCTGCTCGCATTCCCAGCGAAGCTGAAGGACAAGTCCCTCCAAAGAACAAAAGGCGAACCCATGCTCAGGGTGTGAGGACTCTCTTCTCTGTTGACATAAGAGTGACTCAGAAGCTGACCCCTGTTTGGAGAGAGGACGAATAATAACATCTTTGTCAAGGGACATGGGGTCCAATCAGTTTCTTTTCTTTCTCCTGTTCTTATTCTCTCGTTGGCTCCTCTTTTCTCTTGGTAGCTAAAATCGACACTGAAGTGTCTAATGAAGTCCTTGTGACTATAAAACACCGATGGAGAGGAACCTCAGTCATGTGAAAAAAATAACACTTTCTTTTCTGCCATGGTCCACCCCAGTGACTGACTGGGCAGAGGGGAAAAAAATGATAGAGGGTGGACATGGGGGAGAGGCCAGAAGCATGTCCTTCTGTTGTCGGCACCGTCCTAAACTACAAATTTAACCAGAGAAACTTAGAGCCGCCTTCAAAGAAAATTATTTATAATTTCATTAGTCTTATAGCTGTCTTCTATTCATTTGAAACAAATTGTCCCAAGAGCAACAATTCTGGAAATTTGTGCTTTGGAAAAAAAATGTTGAATTTACCAGTATTCTTGTCTGTTTTTTTTTTTTCCTTAAAAATTTCATGCATTGTTAGGGAAGAAAAGTCTGGTCTAACTCACAAATGCATCCTTATTCTCATGTATATTTGATACCGGCCCCAGTCTAATCTGATAAAGTGCACTTTGCCTGTGGTGTCTTACAATAAGCCGGCTGCATTAGTGCCGGGAAAAATCAATACCGATTTATAATTTACCATCGCAAAAACCTATCACTTTTTATGACCCTCCATCCTGGCTCATTAATATTACATTAAAACACACCCACCCACTGCAACAGGGGGAAATTGTAGCTTGTCAGGTTTACAGCCATAAAGAAACCTTTAATTGGGCTTAGTTTGGGAATTCAGGCACAGATTTTATTTATTTTTTCTTTTTAATAGATGATATTTACCTTGGTGGATTTTAGGATGATGCATAATACACCTATTTCTCTGAAAAGGATGAAACAAAAGCGTATCGCAGAAATTCTGTGAAGTACACGTGCGTGTAGCTCTCACCACGTACATTTTAATTGTACCCAGTCGTACCCTTCCCTGTTGTTCTGTAGCCTGCAAACCTCTCCACTTCCTTTTTCTTTTTGTCTGAGTGTGGGAGTTCTTTCTCTGTGTGGAAGCATTCCAGTTGATGGTATTTCTCTTATCTTTTTAGCTTGTCATAGTTGATATTTATCCTCCCCACCCACCCCCAGATCACAAAGAAGCTAAATGCCATCTTTTGCATTGTCTGTCTCCCAAAGAAAGGATGCATATTTGATATTTCTTCCACACTGAATGGAGAATATCACACTGACCCTACCTGGAAACTAAGCGATCCTCCTACTGCTGCTTTTCCCAGCAGATAACCAGAAGTGTGCGTGTGTGTGTGTGTGTGTGCATGTGTGTGCCCCCTGCAGTCTTTCACCTCACAGAGACCCCCAAAAGAAAAATTAAACAATACTCTTCCCTGAACCATGTCTATTAGGCAGCTTTACCCCCATGTGTTTTTAGACTTAAAAGTCTTATATCTAAATTCTTTCCAGATAATGTAAAAAAAAAAAATGATGTCACTGTTTATGTTGGCAGCCACAAGGTGCTCTATTTATTTCATACTATTCAAATAGTTTCCAGGGAATTTTTCCTGTTAGTATCATGAAGACCCAACCTTACCACATGGCTTGCTGCCTTTTCTCTGGCTGCCTGAAAGATGAAGGTCTCCCCAGCCCCCCACACGCCCCCCAAAATAAGGAGGTAAAATGTGAAGTGCAGAGCAGAGCCAAACAAATAAATGAGGCCGGGGAAGGGGAGAGCCAGCGTGCCCTCCTGTGTGCAGTGGGTCTGTGCCGTGCAGCAAATGCATGTCGTGATTGGGTTTTTAAAAGACGTCCGCCTCGCCCCTGACTGACAGGGCCTATTGATTTTTTAGGTTTCTGCCGTCATCGGTTTCCAGCCTCACAGCGGCCGCGTGTCGGGGGTCAGGGCGCACCGGGGCTCCGTGAGCCAGCCCTCGCCACTTCCCAAAGTGAAGGGCCGCTGAAAGAAAATCAATCATGTCATAAGTGAGAAGCATCAAAAATTTTCCCCCTGTATGGCCAAGACCCATCAGCCTGTCTCCACTCAGTAGCTAAGGTTAGGCATCTGTCAAGTCAGACTCAGTGAAAAGTATTAGACATGCCAGTTAACCCGTGGGTAGACAGGGTTGGCGTTCTGGCTTAATTTGGGGGCCGGCATCACCCATTTTCTATCCCTCTAGCCTCTGTGTCTCTCTCCCCACTCTTCTCCTGCTGTCCTAAGGCAGGAGGTATTGGGGCCTGGTGTACCCTGTTTCCTTAGGAACTGGTGAGGAGTTGGAATGGATGCTTCCCTTAGCAGGCCCCTGGGAGGGCAGTGCTGCTGTGTTGTACCGAATGGCAGAGTCTGTCTCCCTAAACGAAGCAGACTCCCACCCCCGCTTTAGTATCTAGCTTTGGAAACACACATCGCCCAGGTAAGTTTAATTGTCAAATTAATCGCGCACGCCCCATCAGAGGACGTTTTTATTTGACCATGGTAGCTGGTGTTTCTCAACCGACTGGTCGCTAAATTTTCTTCCTGTTGCATGAACTGGGAGAAAATACACTTTCACTTCTCAGGGCAGTGATCGGAATATGCTGTCCACTCTGAAACACCTTTTGATATTTCTTACATCCCAAATCTATGGAACTCAGTTGTGGAGTTTGGCAAAAGAAACATGAGCTTCAGTGTCTAGACTGGAGGAACTTTTTCACATGTACCTTCCAACTCTGCATTTGGTAATCGGCCACGAAGTCATGGTAGGTATGCTTTTCATGATAGAGATTATAGCCCCGTCTTCTGTGGGGAAGGGCTAGGCTTCGGCGCGCATCTTCTCGATCGCGTTTGTTAAGATCTACAAAGTTGAAATGAATGGTTCGTTGGCTCGTCTGTCGTGCCGGACAGGAAAGGTGGATTGCAGAACTGGCGGCTGTCAGGTTGGCCTCGCGTCACGCTTCCCATCCGCTCAGCTCTGCCCCTTTCAGGCTCCTCTCTGTTGGTCGCCGCTGGTTCCCGGGTAGCTGCTGTCAATTTAAGACCGGTGTGGGAGCTCCTGAGAGGGGAAGCGCTTCTCTCTAGAAAATCCCCGGGCGGAGTTCGTCCAGGTGGAGGGGCAGATGTGAAGGTCTCCTCCTCTGCCTGGGATGACCACCCGGGAGCTTCGGAAGGAGCTGAAAACGCTGCGTTGTAACTGGCCACACCAGAATTGACATTCACCACTTGAACCGAGGACGTATGCTCACTAATAAATATTTTAGCCCCCTGTGCTTCGGGGATGATACTGGCCATCCCATACAGATAAAAAGGCAAAATGTTTCTTTAATCAGTGCTGCGATGTCAGACCGTTAAGGTAATCGTGCTTGAAACTATTAGAATCTCAAAGATATTGACTGGCTTGCTTTTGGCATGGTGATTACAATTACATTTTTAGGCTACACTTTATGGGTTTATACTAGTTATTCTAACATGAAGGAAATTGCTGTCCAGAATTTTAACAGAGGGGAGAATAATCGAGGTTGAAATCCTCAGCAGTCCAGGCATCAGGGGCTGCTAATATACGATCTAATTGTGATCAATACTTTCTTTTCTAGTTTCTGTAATGACAAGGCCTTTGCAATAAAAACACTACCATCTTTTTGAAATCCACAGAAGAATGATAAATGACCCAGGCCTACGTGGGGCGGGGGGAAGTGTAGTGTATTTTACATTCCTAGTGATTTATTATGGGTTTGGGAACATAGCCGGTGTGAAATCAAGCTTGGGGAGGGGGAAAGAGGGCGAAAGAAGAAAAGTTCCCAACAAAGAAATGCCTTCTGCCTAAAGCACCCAGGTTTAAGTCCCATTACCATTGATGTGAGCTAAGTAGTCTCATCAGGGCCTCAGGGACCCTTGAGTATTTACAGGAAAGGGAGTAGAGCCAGCACAATGGGCCAGCGCTTCACTGTGTGGGCATGGCTAGGTCCGCCTAACTCGTGTGTTACCTAAAAAAGGACCAATTTGATTCTGCCTTGACAATGAATGAAAGCTTGGCTCTGAAGTGCTCTGAGCTGGGTCTGTTTGCTTTCGAAACAGTATATTAGGCAGGTTATTGCAGGCGTAGGAAGGGAAATCTGCTCGTTTCATTAAATACCAGGGACTTCACTTCCTTTGGTGTAAAACCAGGTCCATCATCTCTGACCTCCTTTCTCCTGTGCCGGGCGCCTTGCCGGCCGGCCTCATCAAATCTAACTGGTCATTCAGACCCGACAGGTGAAGTTTTTAAGGGGGCTCAGTAGAGACATGTGAACAGTCTACTTGTCTAAGTAGAGACAAGTAGAGATATAGTATAAAAAAGTGAATAAAAGGGGTGAAAGTGGACAAGAAAAGTGAAAAACGTGTCAAGGTGATCCCCCGTTCAGCCTTCCTCCTAACTGTTCGTGTCCGATAGTGGTTAAGTCTCAGGCGTTCCATCCAGGCTTCTGTTAGAGGTTGACTATCGGCGTTTTGCCCCAGGCTGGTCCTTAGTGCATAATATTACTGATGTCTTTCCATCTTCCTTCCTTTTCTCCTTTCCCTTGTTATTCTCTCTCTTTCTTTCATTTCATTTCTCAAGTCCTTTTCAATTTTTTCCTTTCCAAAACTAAAAGTCTCTTGTTAAAAAGTTGAAAAAAACCATGAAGGCACTATACAACATTTGCAACATTGGGCCTTGTCCAGTATATTTTCTGCCATTCTCCAGACCCTTTCACCTCTTAAGAAAATTTCTAGTGTAGCATGGAAGTGAATGGAATTTTAGCTATTAACCAGAAAATACCCTGTTTTCCTGTTTTGGTAAACATAGCTTTCAGTAAATACTAATAAAGGCTAAGGGCTCTTATTCAAGCATGTGTTTTCTTTGGACAGGTCTGTAGAAGGAGATGCAGACGGTATAGGAGACTAGGTTTCTACATGAGATTATTAATCATCTCTTTTCCCCCCTGCTTCAGGCTTGAGACGAAAGGGAATCAAGAGTGTTTTCTCCTCAAATATCCAATTCATCCTATCAGATTTCCCATACTGACGTGCTCCACCAAGGTCTTAATGTACTACTCTTAGAATGTCTCATCAGTGACCAGAGCTGATGGGGTCTTTGAACATTAGACAGTGCCCATTAGTCAAGGTCCCTGGGCTAACATCTTCTGGATGGCATTTTCTTCTAAGTGTGCCATTAGTTAGTATAATGGACTTGTGTCTGTCAGCCTTTGGGGCAGGAGAGAGGGAAACCTCCAAGACCCTTTGTTAGAAGAATAGACTGTGTGTGTGTGGTTTTTTTTCTTCCTCGAACCTGGAAACATGTTCCCAGCAACATTTTGAGCCCTTGAGAGACAATAAATGTTAATGGCTTCAGTGAAGTCTTTATGATCTCCCAGGTCAGACAGAAATCTCTTCTTCTTCCCTTAAAGCCTCAAATATGGATTTACAAAATATTCCTCAGAATCATTATAGTCTTTGGGGTAAATAGTTTTCATTTGAAAACATTTTTATAATGCACACATTTTAAAAAAGTGTTCTAAATATGTATTTTTACGATTGATCACGACAGCTCCTTAAAGAGCCATTATTGCCTATCGGGGAGATAATGTGTGTGTGTATTCAAGAAATTGCCTACCAAAAAAAAATCAATTCAAAGCTGTGTATATTTCCAACGAGGATTTTTTCCCCTTACCAATAAACTCGAAAAAATTATGCAGAACACTTGAAATTGAGGTAGATCGTAAAAATCAGACAGTTCAGAGTGGAGGATTTTTGGAATGCCTCTCCAGAGGCAGTTGAGAAAGTCCAGGATGTGAAGGATCGAAACTGCCGGCTACCCATTCCTGGAGACTGTGATCATAGGCTATCAAAGATGTGGGTAATTTGCCAGACGGTCTTCCTCAAGCCTGCATGCTTTCGAAAGTTAAAAGACAAGGCTTTGCTGTTGTTGGGCTCTCTGACTCATAGGTCACCCTCTCCTCACAGGGGGGCTTGAAATCACGCAGGATAAGAGTACTTGCTGGTTTATTCCAGCTTTTATTGGCTACATCCCTGAAATTAATTTTATTGAATGTGTCACTGAATATGTGCTAGAGATCACAGATGTAAGGAGAGTACGCTGCGTTTGTGGCCTTGGCGGGGGTGGGGGCACACAGAGCTCTAGACACGTGCGGAGTGGTAACTTCTACTGTGGAGGACTGCAGGAAGGGGAGCGCCAGCAAAGCACATTAGGAATCAGATGGATTTCAGTTTGCAAGATCTGGCCATCTGCAGGTTTCCCCAGGGTGCAAGGTGGTAGCAAATAATTGAGGGTGCTGAGTGAGGTGGGGAGACGTGGTTGAGGCTCAAAAGATGGCGTGTGCATGCTGACAGTGTCAATGACCACAGCTACGACTACCACTGCTATTATTAGGAGTTGTTAGGCTTTTATAGGGCACTTACCTAAGTGTAGTATATGAATGAATGTTTACTTCAGAGGATAAATTTTTGCCTCCTTCAGCCAACAAATACTTAGTTACTGCATGCCCTGTGTGTGCTAGTAACTCAGTGCATGATGAAAATAGGGTCCTGTTCTCAGGGAACTTACACATTTTGTCGGTTTAGGGGACCCATGTCTCAGTGATTTTAAAACTCGTACACATAAATATGGAACCTGTAATGTGATAAGTTTATGAAAGAGAGGACACCAAATATTTAGTTGATTTGCTGGGGCTGCCTAATGGAGGTAGAAGGAGTTTGTGTGTGGGGGGTTGACCTTGTTAGAGAAGCCGGGGAAATGCCTAAGAAAGTGGTGAAGGAAGAATGAGGGTTAAGCAGGTTAAGGGGGAGGGGGATTGGAGTGGTAGGGTGCAGAAGAATATTCTAGAAGAGGGGAAGTGGGAGGGAAGAGAGAAAAGAATGGAAGGTGGAGAAATGAAACACAGGATGCAACAAGAGGGTATAAATAATACCTCTCCCCTCCACTTCCTTTTCTTCCCTTTCTTCCTTTTTTCTTTTGTTCTTGTAACAAATATTTATCGAGTACCTCCTAGGTTCCAGGTACTGGTCTCCCACTGGGGATTCAGAATGAATGAAATTGTAAAAGAAAAATCCCTGCCCTCATGGAACTGACATTTTAGTCAGGGGAGAAATTTCTACTGAGGAAATAATTCAGAAAATGGGGAAAGGGAGTGTTTGGGGTGGGTTTGAAATGCAGTAGCCAGAACCCCCCCCCCGCCCCCCGTGACATGTTGGTATTTGAGCGAAGACTGGGAGGAGCAGAGGGAGGGGGCAGGTGCCTGGGGAAGTCACGTCGGGGCAGAGCAAGCAGTGTGAGGCATTTCATGGGCCTGAGGAACAGTGAGGAGGACAGCGTGACCGGAGCAGAGCAAGCAAGGAGGGGAGTAGTGGGTGACGCCGGCAGAAACATCATGGGGACATCTGGGGGCCCCGTGGGCCCTGTAAAGATCTCATGTCTTTACTCTGCATGAGGGGCAAAGCCATTGGAGGTAAAGGACAAACAGACAAGGTTTTTGGGCCATGTGAAGGTGTCCGCCCCAGCGAGCAGTTAAACCCTAAACTGAAGAGAAGCATTTCCAGCAAGGCTTTGAGCATTTTGGTCTCCTGACATTTCCTGAGTGGAACCCTAAAGCCACTGTAACTTCAGATTCAATTTTTTTTTGTTTACAATCGCTTCTGTGTCTGATTCACCAACAGGATTTTAAAGCGGACCTTGATTCATAAAGATGCGATTTGGAAGATATCCTTCCCATCCATTAAAGAGCTGCTTTGATAACCCCATTACTAAAATTCTGTCTGAACTGTCTGTCTGGTCATGTGACAATTGTGTACCCAACTGTGCAGTGCCTGTGCCGTAAGGGCAAATGAAATAAACTCAGCTGAGGCTCCTGTGACGAGGTGTCCAGCCAGGAGGGTGGAAGGGAAGGGAGGGAGAGGGAGCAGCTGGAAATGCAGATGGAGGGGGGTGGGCAAAACAATGGCCTGCCCCGATAAGGTCTTTCCACAAAGGTCACCAGTCAGTCATGGACACTCAGCTTGGACGCCATGGCTTTTGTGTCAGCTGAAGTCTCATTCTCTGGAGAAGCCAGCGGGGTCTCTACGAGGAAGGTCAAAAATCACTGTGGCAATTTGCAAGCTGATCAAGAAGAAGAAATTCTTTGCTATTCACATCCAAATTCTTTGTGACCCATGTGTAAGGGCCCTTATGCGAGAGCTGTATTCCTTTGATATTAAACCTTGATATTAATCTCTCAACACTACAGAGCGATTCCAGAGTACAGACTCCGATCTTCTGCACTTTTACGAGGTGGTAGTGGAGGTGACAGGGCACCTCCAGAGCTTTAGCTCTTGAAGGCAATGCTGAATAGGGGTTGGTTTGATGGATTTTTTAGAGGCCAAAATAAAAATCTTCTGCTCTTTATACCTGTGAAGGCTTTGAGACCATGTGTGATGTCTTTGCTTGTGGTCTTTGCATTATCTTCTCCTTGATACAATACCCTCCTATGGCATTTGTTTGAGAAAACAAAGAGGTCCTTGTGCAGCGCAGGGCAAACTTTCCCTCTGGATTTCCAGTGAATATTCATCAAGCCCAGTGAGTGAGCCTCTCTGGGCTTTGACCTGCAGTGGGAGGTGTGTGGTAACCGAAGCCAGAGGCAAAGAAGACCCTGAGAAGGCGGCCATTGAGCGCGAGTACTGTTGGGTCCTGGGGCTTGATGCTGAAAAGTGATCCCGTTGATGGTTGTTTACTTTTCTTAGAGGCCCAGTGCCCAAGTCGAGTTGACTTTTACAATCACTCATTTGGCTACAGAGAGCCAGAATTCACAGGCCTTTTTGGACAGGCAATTTCCCAGGACCGATGGGAATAAAAACACAAATCACTCACTCACTCAGCGATTTTCATCATCGGAGTACTTTCTACAGACGAACTCATTCTTCTCGCAAGAACCAGGTTAAGCATTGTTATCGCCACTCTTTGATGGGCGTGCCCAGATTTCATTATTCCGAAGATAGAGTTTGAGTCCACGATAAATGTACTTAGCATTACAGTCAATTGAAGATGAAAAGGCCTATTAGGTCCCCCAGTAGCACCCCCTCCCTGTCCACATCCACACAACCAGAACAGGAAGCTCCCTGCAATCTACTTGCTAGTTCTTTGGCTAGGCTTCGTTTAAATGTCCCAAGGGAACCCCCCTATAAGTCTAACCTTGGAGAAAGGATCTCCTTCTAAAAGCAGCTTTTGTATTCTCAGTCAGTGCTGTGACCACCCCCCTCTGCTGAAAGGTTCTTGGAAGTGAGAGGAGTAGGGTTGGAAGTCTTTTTTCCTTTCTCTCTTAGGAGAATTGCAAATTCCAAGAGTCACGTGCATATCTTTTCCTTTCATAGTAGACTTTTATATGCCTTTCTAGGTTTACGAACAGACATATGGGATTTTGAGTTACAGTTGGGACATGAGCTCATGAAATTAGTATTAACTGCTTTAACCCCTGGGTGCTCGTGTTTATGGAATAAGCAAGTCATAATTGCTGACCACAGCCATTAAAATCTGATGCGAGTCAACTTCGAGTACAAAGACTTTCTATAACCCAGCCCTCTTGAAGCAGAAATGATCACAATTTAATATAATGAGAATAATTAATAAGGAGTGTGCCAGTGACCTTGAATATTAATATTGTTTCCTTTTCCTGTAAACAAACTGGGCTATTTTATTATTATTTTAGTGTTTAATTTGGCATAAACACTCCTTTTCACATAATTTCCCCAGGTGACTTTTGTCTCCTTGGCAATTTCCGGGCTTTAATAAAGAAAACCTAATTAAGAAGGAGCTGTTGATTGGTTTGCTAGTGTAATTAACACAGGTGATGCTAATGAGTTTCTATGAAACCGGTGGTTTATGGGAAAAATAAACAGCCCGCCGTTGCATATGGCCCAACTGATATCTGCAGTCTGGGAGAAAGGATGAGGCCCCGGTCCCCTGTGAGTGGTTTGTGGGCATGGGCTAGGCAGATAAACTATTTTATAAGATTCATTAGTGGAACTAGACCAAATTGGGAGCAAAAGTCTCAGTGTTGGCGATATTAAACAATCTCGTTCTCTGGTGGTATTCGTAAGGCCCATCTTTTTTCATGTGCCTGGAAGGGGCAGATTTCTTTTGTTCCCGAGGCGGCTTTCTGACTCGCACTGTTGGCATGTGAAGCTGGCAGAGCCCCCCAGCAGACTTCATGGAGAGACATTTTAATTTTCATTCTCCGTACCCTGATTTTGCCCATTAGCCCTTGTAGATGCATTGACCAGAGAAGCACATGGAACTCGTGCAGAAACAGACCCTGACAGCCTTCTTTCTGGGCCTGGGACTGCCTTCCGAGGAACTCTGGATATTTGAGTTTTCAGTGGCATCTGTGCTAGTCTGGTCTCCCCCAAACTGCTTATAAGAAGCTAATTTTCTCTTTGTTTGTTTTTTTTTTTCTTTCCTTTCTTTGTTGGACTGGGAGGGGAGGTGGGGGCTGTGATTCAGATTTCATTTAACAACAACTTTATAAGATGACCAAGATTCATGGTGTCAAAGCATATTTTCCCATTATACATTTTACTTAGAATACCTGCCTATTATTTTTGATAACTTATGAATATCCTGCTCAATTTCAAAATAGGTTTTTAGAGTCTTTTACATAAAAGACTGGTATATAATAAAACCTTTGATGTTTACATAGTTTTTCTGGACCTCTTCCATTTTTCATTGGTGTGTTCTTGAAATCAGTTTTTTTTAAATTGTTTTTTTTAGAGAGAGAGGTAGAGAGAGAGAAGGAGGGAGGGAAGGAGGGACTGGGGGGGAGAGAGAGAGATAGAGAGATTAATTTGTAGTTGCACTTATTTATGCATTCATTGGTTGCTTGTATGTGCCCTGACCAGGGATCAAACCTGTAACCTCAGTGTATCAGGAAGATACTCTAACCAACTGAGCTACCTGACCAGGGCTCAAATCAGTTTTTTAAACATGTATTTTCTCTTCATTTTTATCTCATTTTTATCATGAGCTAGTTAATTCTTTCTCCCTCTCTTTTTTTTCTGTCTCCCAAAATGCCTATTTTTACTTTGCCTCTCATCTATTGCTATGTGACAGAAAAGCCAGAGACTTTCTATGTCTAGCCGTGCACCTCCAGGGACATCTTTTGAACTCTCATAATTTGTATTTATTGCCACCCACTTTGTAAGTTCACAGTTTAATTTGCCAGCGGTGGCAGTGTTAGGCCGACACAGTAAAACAAGATAACGTTAAAATGTCAGAACGAGAGGGGGCATGAATGATGCATTACCCCTACCAGGACTTGCACTTGTCATTCCTTTCCACCAAAGTGATGTTAACTACCTTTTGAGAGCTTTATCTGACTGGTATTACTCAGAAATAGGATCATTAGTTCACTGTTCTGATTGGGAAGCCGCTATGCTTGATTAACTCTTCTTGGACTAGGATCTCAGTGGAAGCATTACATGAATCGCTCTTACTTAGACATCTAGAACTAATTTATAATTATTTTTTTGCAATCATTTGTCGTTGTTGACACGTGTTTTTCCACGACGTGGTACTTAACGGAGATGATTTGGACTTACTGGAGGAAAGGCAAGCACGTTGGAAGTGCACTTGTAATCCACGTTTCCGGGAAGGTCTTCTAGGTTTTTAAATATTTCCCCCCATGGGCGGACGCCACGCCATCGCTCTTAGCAGTATCAACATACAATTTGTTCACAAGCCTTTCGAAGTGCCTGCGTTTTGAAAATTATCCCTTTTGTAGTTTTCTCGGAGTCATTGTCCTGGGAAGAAGCTCATCACATTGATGTTTCCTCGTGGTGGTGACCTCGTGTGCAAGAAGCAGGGCTGACATGGGTCTTAAGGAAGCTTCCCGAGTGATGATGAGTTCAGGGCGTTGGGACAGGGACCTCATCTTCCCCCAGACCCCCTCACACCATTCTTTCCCCACCTAAGTTTTTCTCCCCCATCTTGCTGCTGTTTGAAATCCTCCTATTAATTCTTCTGACCAAACACGTAAGTCTCCCCTTCCAAACACAACACATACCCGGCACTCACTCTCCATGGAAGATGCCCTTCAGAGCAGGTTGCGACAGGGCAAGCACTGAGAGGCCAGGAGGCAGATGTGGGCGTGGCCCTGAAGAGGAAATGCGTCCCAGAGCAAGGACCTGGATGGTCCTGAACACTTCATTTGTGTTCCGTAGAAAAGGGCTCCACTTTACAGGAAAGAGATATTGATTCTGGTCCGCAACTCGAGTTATATTTAGTCCTGCCTTTCTGAAACAGCAATACTTTTCATTCTTGAGCTTCCAAACAGAAATAGAGCTCTATGGGAGAGCATGAGGGGGCCTGGTGCACCTCTGGCACCCCCGTGGACACGCCGCCTGCCCTTCTAAGGGGAGCAGCATGCGTTTGTGAAGTGGAGCAGATGAAGCTATTGCTCAAGAGCCACGGAGCAGGGTTCCCCAGCCCCCACTCAAGTGCTTCCCTCAAAATGTCTTATTTCCTGAAAGGGCTTTTTTTATCTGAGTAGATCCAGAAACTTGGGTCGCTATTACAGATGCTGCTGATGAACCTGGGGTTACCCTGAGCATATTAACAGCACCATCCCATTATGTCCCTTATCATAGACGTGACATCTGCCCCACGTTACTATTCTTCACTATCTGCTCAAGTCAGCCTGTGGTCTCTTTGGAGATTTCTTGGCAGCTAACCCTTGCTACAGACTCCAATGATTTAGCCTTCACTGTTTGTATTAGAAAAAAAAATGTAACCATGACTTGCCTGTGCAAGAAGATGATTCGGACCACATTTTCAAGACCAAGCCAGGTGCCTGTCTTTGGGGGTACAAATTTAACTGAGAGGGGGAAGCAGGATATCAGTGTACCAATTCCAGGGAGAACTTGGTTTCAGGGTCATGATGATGAAACCTAAGAAGTGCCAAATGTAGACTATGTATTTGCTTTGAGTTTCTCTGGTCTATTCATCGCCTTCTGAGGGTATACTTTTTGTCAGGGTGAATCATTTATAGTGCATTCCAGTTTATTGATATTTCTCTGTGTAAGCCTATTTTTCAATGTTTATGCCCTGTATCGCCCAGAGCACTGATGCTGTCTGAGATGTGGCTATAATGCTGCTTTTGTAGAGAGGAGTGAAGGCAGAGAAAAATAAGTAGTTTTCTATAAGCCTGTGTGAAAAGGTAGTCATCAGATTGAGAAAGACTTTTATTTTCCCCCTCTCACACCACTATGGGGGAGCCTTTTGATCATTTTGGGTCAGACTTGAGAAAAATTAACTTGATGTCAAAAGTGCTTTCATTTGGAAGTTCCCTTTCTATATACCCTTTCTCGGAAGGGAAGGTTGGGAGAAGAATTCTAAAGGAAAAGCTGTTTGGCCAAGAAGGTACAAAAGATTTTCTACTGCGTCAAAGTCGAGTGTAGCAACACGTGCTTCAGGGACCCGACCCAACGTGACTTCCCTAGAAGTAATTGCCGTGCCGGAATCATGATTACTTTCCTAACTCTGCCCCTCTGCATCCTCCAGGTTTCCTGCGTCCCACGTTGTCCCAGACAGAGAACAAAATGCAACTCGCACCAATTTTGCCTACCTTTTTTTGCTGTAAGCCAAGGCTTTGCAGCCCCATTAGGATGTAGATGATCATATTTAAAACCTGTGATGACACCGTTGTACCCATCTGAATGATTAATCTGCTCATTAAAAGAGTGCCGATGGGCTAGTCTAATTGGAACATGGATCTTCCGAAAGGATGTTACAGGGTCGGGAATAGGAAATATTACTCATAACATAAAGTAGGGATTAATTATGCTACTAAATACTACTGTGTGAAATTTACATATGGGTCTGCTTAGAGACAAGGATTAGAAAAAGTGTAGCATCCCATTTTATAACATTTATGTCAACTTTAAGACAGGTGGTGTGTTCCTACTTTAATCCCAAATCTTAAATCAACATTTACAAAAGCTGTTATAAACTCAAATGCCACAGAAGGCTTAGGAGGTTGGGATAAACACTGCATGTGCATCAGTGAATCACTGTGATTTCACTGGATGGGCTTTTAAAAACAATCGCAAAGATCCAAAGCTGCAGAGCAGTCTTTACTTTGCGTTAAACCCTAAACTTCTGGATGGTATTAATCTTCCTAGAGGAAAACAAGAGTACAGTTGGGATCTTTAAGAAAATATGCAAATCCATTGAGCACAAGTTTACAAGATTTTTTCCCCCTTTAATAACCTTTCTTTAAACAAATAATATGTATAAAAGCTGGAAGGGGGTTGCTGTGGCTGCACAGGGGACTGGAGAATTACAAGCTCCACTTCAGTGCCTTTCTGCTGCGGGAATCCTGTGGCAGCTGTTAAAAAAAGTGCCCTGACCAGCATGGCCCAGTTGGTTGAATGTTGTACCCCAAAGCTAAAGGTCGCTGGTTCAATTCCTGGTCAGGGCACGTGCCTGGGTTGTAGGTTTGGTCCCTGATCAGGGTATATATGAGCGGCGACTGATTGATGTCTATGTCTATGTCTCTCTTATGTCTATGTTTCTCTCCCTCCCTACCCCCTCTCTAAAAAGAAATAAAAATCTTAAAAAAAAAACCACCTTATAACAAGAGGCGGGGTCCTAGAATCTTGGGATTGAAAAGAATCTTAAAGATCATTTTCCTATCTTCCAAATTTTAAGGCAAGGGACACAAAGCTTACACAGCTTGTTAGTGACAAGCCAGAGCTAAACCCCCAAATTTCTGACTCATAGTCCGGTGCTATTTTAGTAAACGACAGACATGACATCTTTAGTCTGGTTACCAAATTTCTGGACACATTGGATGACTTGTTCGACGCACCATGTCTTAAGCTATCTCCGTTTACTGAAGTCAGATCTGTTTGACAAATGGGAAATACATTCTTCCACATCTTGAGGATTCATTGCATTTCCACTGCTTGAAAATTCATGCTCCTTTTTAACTTGTAGGCAGATGTTGTGTCGTGTGGGTAGTAAAAAATGGAAAGTTGTTATTTCAGAGTAAACACTGTACTGTGCTGGCTGGGCCAGCGAAGAAAGAAATGAAAATCAGGGCCCTTGGTTATTAGTGGGCCCCCACCTGTTTGAGGAACTGAAAGGATTAGGTGTCCGTTTTTAGGGTGCTGTCAAGCTGAGAGAATTTCCTTGGGCTGGGGCAACTATGTTTCTGAGGTCAGGGAAGCCTTACTTAGATGGAGAAGGTTGGGCTTAAAGGTACCTGAACAGGTTAAAGCCTCTACCTGCCTCTGGACCCTCTTAGCCAGCTCACCTTTGCTTCCCCCTTTCTCTTTCATTGCACTTCTCCGCCCGAGTTCACCATCGCCTCTCACGCAGATGGCGACAGTAGTGTCTTAGTTCTCTCTTGGCCTCCAGTCTCGACCCTATTCAGTCTGTTGCCTACACAGCAGCTAGAATGATCCTTCTGAAACCCTTCTGACATCACTCTCTTGCTTGAAACTGGCTGTCACTCAGGTAGCCTGGCTCCTCATTGTCCCAGAGATAAAAGTCCAAGCTTTTTAGCCTTGCACACACTGGCCCTCCTGGCCTCATTGCTCCCAGCCCTCCTCCTCACACTTGCCATGCCCTCTGAGGTGGCTTGTGTCTTTGCACCTGTTTGTCTTGGTAATTGGTACAAGTACATTCGGAGCTTCCTCCTTGCCTCGGTGTTCATCTGGCTGTTTCTAGCTTATCTCAGGGTTAACTTCAACATTGGCTCCTCAGAGCAGCCTCCTCGGCCCCGCCGATCTAGGACACGGTGCGCACCCCACCTGCTCTCATGGCACTTTTCACGTTGCGTGGTGATGATGCCTTACCATACGACGCCCCGCGCACCCCCCACCCCCCAGTGAGTGCCCTGAAGGCAGGGAACATGTTATGATTGTTTATCGTATTCCTATTTCTAAGTGCTGTGCCTGGTTCCAGGGAGGAAATCAATAAACTAGGAAGGAAGGAGAGAAAGAAATAAACCCTGACAAGAATTTTCACTCTTGTAAGTTGTGCAGAGGAAAATGCCCTAACATTCTTTGGTTAGCTATTGTCATATATTGTCTTTCATTAACAGCTGGATAGATGCCTTTTTATACCAAGCTATAATGTCTTGGTTTAATATCTTTGTTTTTTTTTTTTCTACCTGAGAACAATAGAAATGAGTCGAGTGCCGCCTTCCCTAGTAGGACCTTTAAAAACACTGGTTTCCTGGTGGCGGTCCGTGGCGACTTCACCACGCTCTGTATAATATGTTTCCCCTGTCAGCAGACACCCACAATCAAAAGAAGAGGTTGAAAAGTCGTTCTCCAGTCGGAGGAAATTAGGTTTGTCATGGATTTTGAAGTATTCTTTAAGCTGGAGTTGTGGCATGTCTTAGAGGTCAGTTCTAAAGATATTCTCGCTGTAATCTGATGTAAGAGATAAAACTCGCAAAGGAACCTCCTATTACCGCTCTGTGAAAGTTAACGGCAAAGGATCATTGCAGAGCTGTTGGAAATCTTGGTCTTCCTGCGGTAAACCTCTGAACATTTTTAAGACTCAAAACCTTTCTTTAAAATTCAAATCAGGTGGAACACTGTAATTGTCCGGTGGTGGGGCAGACCTTGGAGCATGTATTCTTCAGCGAATGTCATTCGTTCCCGGACTTCCACAGCCTGCAAATGAAAGTACACGCTGTAGGCCACCAAGAATGAAGGGGACGCATCATTATAGTCGAACCTTAACTGGCCAAAATGCCAGGAAAATGGAGTGGCTTGTGAATTTTTTCCAGCCTTCCTGGTGGAAAAGTATTCTTTGTCTTTCTTGGTAAAGAGTGGGGCGGTGAAGGAGCTGTGATGAAAGAGGCACAGGAAGTTGGGCTAGGAGAGAACTAACCTTTGGAAATCCCTGAGTTGTTTTCCTAAATTATAGAATTGTGAGGCAGAGCGGGACTTACCCACAAACTGCTAGAACCTCATTCTTAAAGAAATGGAGAGGGAAGTCACAGAAATGAACCAGGTGGCCCAAAGTCCCACAGATAGGATTCATACAGGGTCCCGGGACTTCTAATTCATTATTCTTTATCCCGTATGGTAGGTTCCTACCTGGGCTTGTAGAAGTGCTTGTGTTCATCCTGTTGGGAGCTCCGTGTGTAGACAGCGGTGCTGGTTAACTGAGGAGAGTGAATGAGACATGCAGGTTGTGGGCTGAGAAGACAACCTGTGACGGTAGTGACACTAGGGTCCTCATGGTTCTCACACAAAGCATTGTCCTAGGGAGCATGCAGGCCCAAAGCAGCACTCTGGCGGCCGTGGTCCGATTTGGCCTGGGGAAGCAGTCTGTCTGGCCAGTGCAGTACTGCTGCCTTTTCAGGGGGTGGGGTGTATGGTCCAAGGGCTGCCCCAGTGCCCCCCTGCCCCCCGCAGCTTCACGTGGCCTGGCCTCAGGCGTTTGAGTCGGGACCTCTGAGTTTTGTGTGATCCTTTGTTATGTGTCGGGCTCCCAGGAAGGTGAGCCAGGGATGCCCATTGTATTTTCAACCCATCTGAGAAGGGAGCTCCGTGTATGGGGTGGGTTGGTTGTTGACAATTTTTTTTGACAATGTTGTTTACGTAGTGGGATGCACGCCGCCCCCCAAGCTGCCACTGGCTTTATCTAGTCACTTAAAGCAAGCCTCTGCTACCATTAACATTAGTTCAAATCTGTCACAACTGGCAACCTTCAGCATTTGTATAAAAAGATGGTTAATCGGGCTGTGCGTCGGCAGATGCAAGGCATAAACAAATAAGATTAGTGCATTTGTGCTGCTAAGCACTCAGGTTTCTACGAAAGATATCAAGGTTTTTCTGTTCCATCTGGAAAAAGACAGTCTAGGATTTAGGGTTTTCATTTTTCTCTCTTAGAAAAGTTCTCGCTCTCTTTCTCTTAGACACCTAGACAAGTAATAATTTCTTTAAAATAGAAATGCCCTCCACAGATGAGCATTTTGCTGGGGGGAGGGGGGGGCGGTAAGCATGCTATTTATCTCTTGCTCCTAAAATGACTTTGAAATTTTAACAGTAATTTTTAAATTAAAGGAGTGCCACATGTTCTTTGTAGAAAACCTGAGACTACGGACAAGAAAACAAAAATTACCTTTTACCCAAAGACTTGAAAATATCTCTTTTGACATTTTCTGTGTTTTTTTCCAGAGGATTTTCTATGCGTATATTAAAACTGTATATTTACCAAATTGAATTACCCTGTTTTGCTGCTTGTTTTTTATACTTAACATATTGTGAGTATTTTAACATACCTCACAATTTTAAAAAAATGCCCAGCATTGCATTTTGTGGGTATCACTTATTTAATCATCCTTTTGCTGTGGAACATTTAGCTTGTTTTCATGGTATTTTGTGTGTGTGTGTGTGCACATGTGCATGTATGCACACACGTGCCTTTAATATGGAGCAATGAACCACCTTGTGTCTAAGTTTTTGGGTTGCAATTTCATTTTTTTTCAGGTTAAATGCCTGAAAGTATAATCTTCAAATTAAAGAATATGAATAGTTTTAAGACTTCCGGTACATGTTGCTAAATTGCCTTCCAGAAAGACGGTACCTAGTTACACCCCCACCAGAATTTTTAGAGATGTGTTTACTAGCACCCTCAACAGAACTCTGTCACTTCAAAACATCTGTTGACTTAGTAAACTGAAATACAATGTTTGCTTCCTGTTGTAATTTGCATTTTGTACCTATTGCTGAGGTCGAACATTTTTCTTTGTGATTTTTTGGCGTCATTTATATATTTCATTTCGTGTGTGTGAATGGCTTATTCATTGTATTTGTTTTTCTTTTTCTTTTCTTATGAATTTTTACTTAGTTTAAAACAATAAACATTTGTTATTCGCAGGAACTCAAGCACAGCCGTAGCTGTCTGAAGGCTGGACTGGGGCTGAGGGCGAGGCTGCGTCCAAGACGGCGCATTGACACGGCTGTCGGGTGGGGGGAGGCCTCCGTTCCTCGCCACCCAGGCCTTTCCGGGCCCGCGGGAGTGGTGGCTGGCTTCCCCGGGTTGCGGGATTCGGGAGGGAGCAAGCAACAAAATACAGTGCCTGTTACGACCCGGTTTCGGAAGGCACACACCACACTTTGGGCCATGTTCGGTTTGCTAGAAGCAGGCCCCGAGGCTGGCCCACGGTCAGGAGAGGGGCCCGAGGTCCCGCCTCTGATAGAATTTATGGATAGGTTCTCAAGCCACCACAGAACCCATCTTTTGGTTTTTCCGTTTTTTTACAGAGTGTGTTTCAAATGGTTTCCTCCGGTTTTTGTTGGTCTTTCAATTTTTTTTTTTCACATTCTGAGATTTAAAACTGTAATGTGCTTCAGTGTTTTCAGCATTTCCTTATCAGAATCTTGAAATGCTCCCGTGCTGGTTGGTGAATGGCTGCTGCCCCACACTCGTTCCTTTTCCTTCGATTTAGACCCCCTTTTCTTGGAGTATCAGTGAAAAGGGCCCCCAGGCACACCGAAGAGGGTGGGCATGGTGCCCCCCTAGACCAAGGTTCTGGTGTCCACCCGAGGGACCGTTCTGCTGTTGGAATAGCAATTCTGACCAAGGACATAGAGACACGCGGCTTTTCACTCCAGTCCCTCGACTGGTGTGTCTCGTCTTACTCCCTGACGGCACGATTTTGATTTCTGTAGCCCCATGTTTTAATATTACACCCCTTCCATTTTCATAACTATCATTGCCTCTTTATTCTTATATATTAACTATAGAATCATTTTTTAGGTTACACTACTTTTTAAGATATCAAATAAAATCGTATGGAAGTCTAGGGACGTTGCTGCCTATACTGTGCTGAGGCTTCCTTGAATGAATATGAATATATATATATCTATTTATTCAAATCTTTAATGGCCTTAGAGTTTTTCTTTATAATATTTATTGAGTTTATTCCTGTTTATTTTATTATTTCTCTTCTGGTTATAGCATTTTTCTAAAATATAGGCAAAATGGTTATTACAGTTACTTATTATTCATACAATGTTAATTATTCAGGGTTTCTTTAAGGTAGTCATTGTCCAAGTTTTAGAAAATGACAACTTTAATGAAAGTCCTTTAAATAACCCTTCCACCTCTTGGATTTTTGACAAGGCTAATAAAACTTCTGGTTATTTGCATTGTATAAATCACTACTTCATAAAGAGTTTAGGATGACTTGAGCGATGTGGGAATTGCACAGGCCTTGCTGTTCAAAACACCCGACCTTGAACTGTTTCTGGATGTTTCTGCTCGACATGACTCAGTGGCTTAAAATGCGAATGGCACATGGCGTTGAACCTGGGGGGCATTGTTAAGTTTGGAACAGGATGGTTTGAAAACAGCCTTTCTGTTTTTATAAGATTCTCTCATCTGGATCCAAAGCTTGTTCCAGGGAATACCAGGCCTTTACCACTGCCCCCCTCCGCACACCCCTCCCCCCGCCACCACGCGTGTTATAAAAACGAGATTGGGTGACTGTTAGCAGAGCCATAATACCAGTGGGACGTGTGTATTAACCTGCCTGTGGGGGGAGAACGCTGAGAGCAACAGGCCTGCAATTTGGGGGATAGTGTTCGTCCATGAAAAACACACGTTGCTTTGGCCGGGATGCTAATCAGGAAGCCATCAGACAGTCTTCCCTCACTGAGCAAGGGCAGGGCGGGAAGGAAGTCAGCTGTCACCGTGTTTTTGAAGAAGAAAAAAATGAGAGGTGAACTGAACTCTGTGATAGGAACCTCACTCAAAAGCTGCTTCCTGAATTTAAAGGTGTGGTAGTCCAATCAGCGGCACAAATTGGAGGCATCTGATTTGCATGGATTAACAGGAGTGGGTCACAACCTTCTGACAGGCCAATGGCACCACTGGGGATTTGAAGGAAACTTTGATTCTTCCTCTTTTTCCCCCTCTGCCGTGAAGCAATCACGCTGTTCTATTGTAAAAGAGGATCCCTCTAAAGCCGAGCTTGTCATTTAAATTCACCCAAGTTAGGGCACTGCAGAGCTCTGTCAGATGTCAGTCTCAATACAGCAGGAGCGTGTTTTTCAACAGCTTTCTAACCCCTTTGCCTGGAAACACAGAGGCCTGGATACAGGGGGAGGGGCCCTGACTGGGGCCGGGAGGGTTTTGACAAAGGCAAGATTGGAATTTTTCATTTAAAGCAGGTTTTCTTTTTCTTTGCTTTTTCTTCTTATTTTCCCTTTAAGCCCTGTGTAAAAGATACTTCCACAAAAGGGGAGTGGGGGCAAAAAAAAAAGTCAGATGGATTGTAAAGACTCCTTCATTCCAGGGTCTCCTTGAAGGCAGTTAAGCCCGGGAGTGATGTTGGTCTTTTTCTGCATCAGAGGTGATGGCTGTTTGCCAGTCACTTCCCTTGAAAAATATTGTTTGGCTTTAAGGTGACTATGAAATGTTTGGCGGAGGAAACATCCGTGGCAGAATATGGACAAAGAGAAATGGAGACTTTCCGATCAAGCTTTCGAGGCCCCTGGCGCCCCAGTGCAATCAAAATTAGAGAGGCACATGCCGCCATGAGGGGGGTACGGGGGGGGGCAGGGGGGGGCGGGCTGCACTTGGTCTGCACTAAAGCACCTTTGCTCTGGGGGCTTCCAAATGGTCTTGCAGAGTCAGGACCATTTTCCCTTAAACTCAGTTCACCAAATGCTCGGGAGACAGGTTCCAGGAATTCTAAAGCACTCGCTGACACTTACTCTTTTCTACATTTATCAACAATTGTTTATTCGCCATGTCCTTTAGGCTAGATACTGTGCAGGCCTCGGAGACCCAACCAGCAACAAGATAGACTTGATTCTTGTCCTCTCGGGACTTCCTGTTTAGGTCTGCCTCATCAATTTGCTCTTCGTATGTGTCTTGATCTTTGCAATTTGAATTCCTGGTCCTTGATGGAAAGGATCAATATCTCATACTCTCTTGCATCCACCGTGGTGCTTAGCATTGCAAAATACTTTTTCTGTTGTTTGGTTGGTTGTTTGTGTAATGTTTAAACTTTCAAAGCTTCAGTTTTCTCAACTGCAAAGCAGAGATAATGACACCTAACCCACAGGGTGCTTATGAAGAGTCAGTGACACGCTGCACGTGAAGCACTCAGCAGGGAGCGTGGCTCAGGGTGCTCGCACAGTGTTTGGGAGCCGCTAGTGCTACTCTTTAGTACGAGCTGTGGAGGTGTTGGAGGGCGTGGTGGTGGCAGAGCGTGCTTAACCCCTGGAACCTCTGTTCTTATTAATTCCATTGGAATCTTTCCACAAGGCTGTGCACGTCTTTCTTGTTTTAGTAAGCGTTTTCTCTTCCAAGGAATCAATGATTGCTGGGATGCAAAGAATCAGTGGTTGGTGTAGGCAGATTATCTGGGAGAGGGTGTGTGTGTGCGTGGGTGTGCCCATGCACACACTCATTTTTAAGTCCTGCAATTAAACTTTCAGTTAAAATTCCAGTTTTGGACTCTAGCAGCAAAAAGCCTCCTGAACCCTTTTTTTCTCATTTGTCTTCGTTTTCACGACACAGGTCTCCTTCCGGAGGTGGATGTTCTCATCCTCCTCCTGGTGAGAACGTGCAGAGACCGTTAGGCTACGACTCAGTGAAAGAAGGTGCAGCCGAGGGCTTGCCATAGGAGGCCTGTGACATGGCACAGCCATGCCCCTCCAAAGGAGCGGTTGGGTTGTAGAACAGTAGCACGGGTTGGAGTGTGTGTGCTAGAGTTCGACCTGGGTTTAAATCTTGGCCTTGTCGTTTATTGTCATTGTGACCTTGGGCCAGTTTATAAATCTTAAACACACACACACACACACACACACACACACACACACACACATTCATGTATTAACTTAATGCGGTGTCTGGCACATGTAAGCAGGAACTTGTAGCAAACCAACATTTGTTGCGTGAATGACGCTCTGACTACAGGTACTGTTCCTTCACTCATGCCCTTGCGGAGCGGGGTTTGGGAGTTTATCTTCCCCTTATTGCGTGTTGAACTGCAGCACCTTCCGATGATGGTCTTCAGGAGTAGCACAGTTCCACGTTGAGAGGGTTGACCAGAGTTTTGGAAACAGTCGGCAGTGATTTGGTGCCAGGTCTGGTATAAGATGGCCTGGTATGACTTGTAGATCAGAGGTGACGTGTCCTGTCAGGGAACTGAAAGGTGAACTCAGAGGTCCACCTGGATTCAGAAGAGCTACAGGTGCTCTCAAGTGGGGCCTCCCAAAGGCACAGATTGGGATGGGGTGCGATTCATTTTGATATGTAGTTCTCGTTTGTTTGCAAAGCAGCCACCCCTCAAGCCTCCTTCTGGCCTCTCTGTCCTGCACAGACACACAGTGAGGTGAGGTGCTTGGTGAGCTGAGTGCTAAGATCCCAGGCTGCTGCAGTTTACCTGGGTTTGAATCCTGCCTCCGCCGCTTACTTCAATCTTCAACTCTGTAGTTACTTCTTTGTAAGTTTTTAGGTCCCCCTGAGGATGGTAGGAAAAAAAATGCTCTTGGTACGTCATGCTCCATGTTAAATTTCAGGATTGTTTCCCCCTTTTGCATGACTTTAGTTGCCTTTTCATCCAGACTCAGGGCTCTAACATTCCTTAGCTCCTGAAGACCTAGAAAAACCATCTAAGAAATAAATTCACAGGAAGCATTACTGTCTCGGTCTCTTACTGTTTTTACTCTTCCTGTGAGTATTTGCACCTAAAAGATGGTGTCTAGAAGGGACTGTGCCTTACTGAGAGGACTGTGTTTCTAATTTTAGCATCTCAGGCACAGTGAGGCTGGTATTTGAGGTTAGCGAGGCCTTGTGTCCACACCACCCACCACATTGCTAGCAGACCCCACTGGGTGGACAGAAAAATTCAGCTTCCTGGAATCCGTCCCCCCTTTTTCATCCCCTCCTTAGGTTAGTAGCCGGTACCAGTGGGCACTTCTATTGCTTGCAAAGACATTATTAAGTAGGGGAGCCCCTACGAATAATTCGTTGCAAATATATGGTACATTTGGTCTCATGGCATGGCTTTTAAAAGCAAATTAATTACAAACCAGTTGCAGTTTAATTCAGATTGTCTAGATTATGTGTTTGCAAGACCTATGAGTACATTTGGCACTGTTGCTGGCCCATTTGGGTTTTAATGTCTCTGCTAAGCCACAGCTTCCTTGGCTGGGGTGAACTGCCTACTGCCATACTGTCATTTAACTAGATGATGCCAGAGTGACATTTTGTCTTTGATGTGGGTCTTCAGCTTGCATCCTCACCTCTGTCCACCATTCACTGACTTGAACATTTACTAAGAAACTGGACCCTGCAAGAATATCTTGCACCCTGAGGAAATGATGGTTAATCACATAGAAAAGTTTAACTATTTGCATCAGCACAATAATACATAGGCACATAAGATTTTCAGTTCCCCAAAAAGTGGTTTAACAAGTTTGTGTGAAAATCTGACATCCTGCTATATACATATAAATGTAAAAGCCAAGTTGGGAAAAACAGACTAAAATTCCCCCTTTAAAAGTGTAGAGTACTGTGCATATTTTTTCCCTAATTATGGAAGGTGTCTTTTTAAACTTTCTTTTATGTATGTATTTAGTTTTAAAGCCTGTGCTTTCAACACGCTCATGAAACAATGGATTAAAAATCCAGCCAGGCTGCAGGTTCACTCTTCTTTGACTTCGGGGGCCTCAACACTTCTAACCCTCTGGCATCGGCTCACCCATTCCCCACAACCTTGGAAATCCCCACCCCTTACCTGGTTCTCCAGCTGCGGTGGATCTTGTGCGTGCACACTGCTAGTAGACTAATTAAGAGAAAAGAAACTTCAAAAAGGGCATAAATAATGATCACTATTCTGAATTCTGAACAGAGCATTAAACTAGCCCTACTGAGACTTGAACTTGTGACTCAAGGTACTGACTTGTGTGAAAGGTCCACACCCTTCAGACCAGCCAGGTTAAAACCCTCAACCTCTGTGTTTCGGCCGCCCCTTCTTTGGCGGGACGGCTTCTGCCATTTATTTATCTATCAGGCTCGGAAAATCATGGTCTGTCAAAATGGTAAATAAAACGTGTTGGAGTTAATATGAAGAAGAAAGGAACAATTACAAATGCTTAAAACAGCCTTAAAATATACTTAAGTAGAGTTTTGACACGTAAACACACAATTAAAGCAGGAATTTGTGATGGATGCAAGGATTTGACGGTCCTAGACATATTGTTTACTGGCGTAGTTAGCAGATGGATAAGTCAACTGATCCCAGATGTGCAGCTTATAAATATAAACTCACATCTTAGTAGTGATGTATGTGTGCAAGTAGCAACCTATTACTTTCTCTTTAACTCTTGACTGTTTGCTGGGGGTAACTTTGTAATGCTTGCTTAAAAAAATAAAACAAAAGGATTTTTAAAGGGTTGCCTCTTTGAGAACTGTAACCAAATATCTAGAAGAAGGTACTTTTGTGCAGGAGTCCTTTTAAAGGACAGGTTTTAAATAGGTTGACTTTTTTCTTTTAAGTTGAGATATCTAAGCCTTGGATCCCTAGCCGCAGTTTTCAGATATTTGCAGCTAATTAATTCTTAGGAAATCTAATCTGAATTGAATTAATGTTCCCTTTTAGGGCACATGAAGCAACTTTTAGGGAAGAAAAAAATTTAAACCGCTTTTTGTTGCACATAATTCTTACAACTTATGAAAAGTAATATTGCCACTCCTTTCGAATAATGCAATAACAAAACACCGAATGAGAGCATTGCATTGTATTGTTATATTTGCTGTTTAAATAATTTAGCTGCAAAAATCTGAAGGCTGCTTTAGCTGTAATTAATTATTCATTAATGACATGCTAATTGCACAATACCTTTGAATATTTAACAAAATGCAAAAGCCAGGCTCTGAAGTTATGTTTTTAGTGCAAGGGTGGGAAAAAAAAAACCCTCTAGTTCATCACTGCATTGGGAGGACAAAAAAAAAAAACAAGTTCTTTTTCAGATGTGAGGTGAAGTTGTAGTAGTGGCCTACTTTCCATTCACCAACTCAGTCATCCTTTGTGCCGGGGAATATAATGTCCTTATCTGGACTTAACAATTGACAGGGTGGTAAATCCCTTGACTTTTGTCCAAATGATTTCTCTACAAAAATGGGTTAATTATCGCCTTTCCCTAGCTTTTTGACTAACAAAAGGCCCTGGGTCTCTTTTTTCCTTTCTTTCCTATTTACTGTAAGGAGCCCTTTGAAATGTGATAGTTTAATCGGCAACACCTTCTACAGGGGAATACTGAGAAGCAGGCCCAAGCTCAGGTTGCCCTGTGAACATTACCGTGGTTAGGAGATATGACCTTTATTATGCCAGAGCCATCCTGGACTTTCAGGATGAAAAACTCCTGAGTGCTCGGTAGTCGACTTTGTTTGTTTCTGCTAATAAAAGCCGGTGGGTTTTTAACAGTGTCTTTCAGTGGGTGGGACGGCTAAAGGGCAGCCGCGTTGAACTGGCTTAGTTGTGTTTCATTAATTCCCCTGCACGGCTGCGCGTTTGCATCTTTCTGCTCCCTGTCTCTGTTTGCAAGCTTCAAAGCTCCTCATTGTCTCCGACCTGTAAGTCAAGGAGAGTCCTGGTAGTGGATAAGCAGGGGACAGGGACTGGCTTTTTCTTTTTTCTTTGTCATTATCACCGTCTTGGTCCCAATCAGAGAATCCCCAGCCCCTGATGTAGCACAAGGCGGTGAACTGTGGGGCAGCTTGTCCTTGTGGTCGAGGATGTATTTCATGCACTGGGGCCTACTCAGTCATACTTTGCATTTGACTCCCATTACTATTAATGGCATTTATGAACGCACGTTGGCGGGAAGAAGACCCCATTGAATATGTACATTATCAGAGAGATGGGGAATTAGCATACTCCCACGTCTGGTCCTTGATGGATTTTACTGTGCTGTGGAAATACTTAGAGATTAAATGAGAAATGGCCATTGCGAACGTGTACCTGCCAGGAAACAAAAAGAATGGAGTCGAGAATGAGGAGTGTTCACTCATGTTGATGCCAAGATCCTGCTTGTGCCTTTGCATTCTCTCTCTTTTGGGAAGTGTTACATCTGCTTGTAGCCCTTGCTCAACAAGGCAAGAGACTGTATAATAGAGTCCTCGGTTAGTAAATTCATAGTATTGTGGGCCCATCCAGCCAAAAGTGTGCAGGGCCAAAAGTGTTCTCAGTCAGTTTAGAAAGTCTCATCCTGCTCCGTGGAAAGAGACTTAACGCAGAAGGAGTGAATGAGTGCAGGCCGCCCGCACCAGACAGTCCAGGGGTTGCAAAATGGCGAACTGTGCATGGGGTCCAGTCCGCAGTCAGACGTGTTTTGTTTGGCTTAAACTTTTCTCTTTTAAAGCTTGAACTAATATTTAAAAGGTGGGGAAACTTATGTAAATTTCCAACTTCGCACCTTCTCTTGAAAAGCCAGAGAAGGTGTGTGGTAAGTGGGGCTGCCATTCCTACACGAGGGACAGTGGGTTGGAGCCTGGAGTAATCCCTGCTGGGACACCACTCCTGCCTGGCAGCTGTCTCCCTCGTGATAGGGCCTTTGAGCATGGCCCTTTGATAGGGCCATGCATTGGGGTGGTCAGGGAGGCTGATTTCTGGACAGACTCCGCCGAATGAGCTCTCCACATCGCCCGTGGACGAGATCTTGGACGATTCGCATCACTCATGTGAAGAACAGGTTGTTACTCTTCATTGGCTACTGACTCTGGGCCTGCCGCCGGCCCAGGCTACCTTTTCTTGAGTGTGTGCCCTAAGGATTAATGAATGCGGTTGTTACACAAAACCTTGCTTCTTCCCACATCCTGAGGTAAATGACATCCAAAGGGGTGTCCAAAGAAGCCCCAGTTTCACGCGTGTTCATCAGAGACCTTTGGGCGAGGAGGCAGAAAAGCACGGGTAATCCATTTCCCCTTAGCCCACTGTCTCCGTGGAACTTAGCCTGAAACCTCTCCTTTTGCTGAGCAGAGTTGGGGAAACATCTGTGAACAGGCATCAGCATGCACGGCTGGGAATTGCCTCAAAGTGAGGCAACGTGTAGAACAAGAAAAATGCTGCTGTGGGTGTGTGACGTGAACCATGTGCACGCATGAACCCTCCTTTCTAGAAGTTCGGGTGGAGCTGGGGAAAGGTTGTTACCAGAAGAGAGCTGGTTCTTCTCGTGAATTAGGGGAAGAGCATCCAACATGCAGCAGCTCATGTGGAGACTCCTGGTTAAACAGAGGGAGGGTGCATTGGAGTTGGACCACATTAATGGCCGGGAAGACTCATCCAGTGAACATTTATTGAATGCATACAGTGGGGCATATTTATGGAGAGGGGCATATATAGACATCTGGACCACAGACTGGCCGTGTCTAGATTGTGCATGGGCCCCTTTTTTGTCTTCTTTGACCTTACCTTACTTGTTGAGGTGGCCTCTTTGGGAAACAACCTAAACATAATTTCTCTATTGTCATCTGTTCTTTTACTGATGAAAATGTTTTCAAAGAGCAAGAAGCATGATAAATGGCACGCTCTCGTGGTATAGGAACTATGGTAATACAAAAATTAAATCTGCTTAAATGCTTTTGTGGATTAATAAGGGACAAGGGATTATGGATTAGAATATTCATCAATATACAGAATAAATTGGGGAATTGCATAAGCTTATCAGGGGAGTAGGAAAAGATCTAAGAGAGGAGATAGAAGTTACTATGCTCCCATACACATAGACGAAATCACAGACGTGTGGTATGAAAAAGGAGGGGTCTTGAAATCCACTGGCATTTCCAGAAAATATTCCATGACCTACTCCTGTTGCAAATGTGCCTTTTACCGTTGCAGGGTGTTAAAATGCCACGATCCAAGTCCAGAGTACAATTAAGGGCTTGTGCGATACAGCAGGCAGCCATTCCATACTTGAGAGTTTTCATTGTATAATTAAAATAAACGGAGGGCCAGGAGGCAGGAAACGACGTGGGGGAGGAAGGTCCGGCGGAAGCGTATTCAGACGTGACATTTTGTGATGTCGATAACCATCGGGAGCTTGGCTTCCCTGTCCATGAAGACAAGAATGTCACATGTCAGTCAAAGGCAGCGCTGTCGGGGGAGCAGGGTATGAGACCGAGGGGAGCCATGCAGAGTCTGTTTGGCTCTGGCGGAGCTCAGCCCGGACCCCTGTCAGGCTTTGATTCTGCTTCCTTTGGGTCAAGGGTGTCCACACCCTGACTTCTGATGAGGACTGTGAATATGGAGAGAGCCGGGAACGCAAAATCTGTTCTTCCCCCTCACGCTGGGATTCTAGGCCACGCTCAACCCCAGTGGAATAGATAAAAATAACACACCCGACAAGCAACCTCAGAAAGACTTATATTTTTGAGAACCATTTTAAGCAGTTTGGGCCCTTATCCTGTTTACTTGTGTAATGCCCTTGTGCCAGTTGTGTACTTTTTTTAAAAAAATAAAGCATTCCACTGTGTATTCTCCACGGGGTGGGGTTTGTGGCTGCAATCGTGTTATGCAGTAAACCACCTTCCTATTCTCCGGCTAAGCAGGCGCTGCCATTGGTCCGCCCTCAGGCCTCACCTGATGTCACGAAGATAAGCAGCTGTATGAAAAGAACACAGGTCACCTGGGCAAAGAAGGAAAGGAGGGCTCCACCCAGGGACAGTGCTGGGGACGTTTGACACTGTCCTGCGTCCCCTCCCCTGACCCTCATCACAGGAAGAAACTAGAAAGTCTGTTCCTTTTGGCAGTTCTTGCCTGTTAGCTCCCAAATAGCTCTTAGGAGGCACCCTCACCCTCCAGGAACGAAGGCTTTATTGCCTTTAAGGATCACACTACAAACTCTTCAGTGTATGCTAGTATTTTTCAAGTTGCAGTTTTAGAGAAAAGTATGAAGGAAACTAGCGCTTTACAGGCAAAGGTTGGATTTTAATGGAATAAGGATACTTGAGCTATTCAGAAGAGAGGGGCTTTTACGACAAGCTGGCCCCCCTGTCCCCAGACGAGGGAAATGAGTCTCATCCCAACTCTGTGTTCATGTTTAGCTTTGCTCCGATGTGATCCTCATCCTTGGCTGTTGGCTGCAATCCTTCCGCTTACCTCCCAAGCTCTGGAATTGCAGGTTATCAGGGCACAGATTAGAAAGGACCTTAATAACTGACCCATTTAGAGTCAGTTTTGTCTCCCCTGCTTACACAAATCCACGGCTAGGGGCTGTCTGGAGTGCTTTGCTGAGGAGTGTAGGCAGGAGGCAGTCTCTGGTAAAGCAGTGACGACTGTCCCCATGCCCCCGTGCCCCCGTGCCCCCATGTCCCCATGTCCCCACAGGGATGGAGGGGCTGCCAGGTAGTTTCTATCACTGATTTTGCCAGATCTTATTCTCTCATAGATTATGAGAGAAGTGATTCTAAGCGACTCGACTGACCACAGCTTACAGCAGTTCGGTTGCGTAGGATAGTCCAGCTGTCTCCCCCACCCCCCGCCCCGATTCCAGGCTCGCTCCTGCCCTCCCGTTCTGCTGCCCATTTTATCTGGGATCTTAGGGTGGTTCGGAGTTTTCCCAGGCATACAGGCTACTACTTAGAAAAGGCACAAGCATACTCTTATGTAAAATTCACTCAGCTTGCTTCCCCTGATTCTAGAAGTCAGATTGTGCTGGAAGGTGAGGTAGGAGGTCTTGTATTCGGATTCTGTAAAGAAGCTTTTTCTATAGGGGTTTGGATCTGGTCAGGGATACCACTTAGGACACATAGCACAGTTGGAATTAATGACTGTTTTTGTAGTTTTTGTTTTACAGCTACCCATACAGCTAGGCTGTAGGCTCCCCAAAAGCAGTATTGTTCTCTCTTCATTCCTGTGCTCTTGGAGCCTAGCACAGTGCCCTGTCCATAGTGGGTACCCAGCAGAGACTTGCTGGGGGCATGGAGTGAATGGACATTGGGAGTCTTTGGGACTCTGAAAGTCAGCCCTGAGAGATCCCTAAAGACTGTCTAGTTAGAATGATGACTGGTCTGTGTGTCATTCTGGCTGCTCTGCATTGGTGTGATGAAATGGGGGATTCAGTTTGTTCAGATGACTGCCTCGGATTCATCTCTGACTCACGATTAATCATTCTAGTCATTTAGCTAGAACAGTCTTCTTTCCTCCCTTCCTCCTTGCCTTCCTGCCTCCTTTCCTTCCTTCCTTCCTTCCTTCCTCTCCTCCCTCCTTCCTTCCTTCCCTCCTTCTTTCTCCCTTTTCTCTCTCTCTCTCATTTCTCCTTCTGCTCTCCTCCTTTCCTCTTTTTCCTCCTCCTCCTTTTTCTTGTAAAGGCCCCTTCCTTCTCTTTCCCATCTCTACCATTCCCACGCAGAGCTGTGTGGGGCTGGCCTGGCATCACTGCAGACTTTCCGGATGGCCTTTGCACCCCTCATGTCTCCCGTATAGTACTTCAAACCCCACTGGTCTGAGCTTCCTCTGAGGCTCTGTTATCACACGTCTCCTCCTTCAGAAACCTTCACGAGTTCCCTGTTTCCTTGTACACAACATTAACCCCCTGTTGGAAATTCATAAGAACTGGTAATCTGCTCCCACTTACCCAGTCCTACCGTCCGTAGAAGCTTAATAACAAGTCGTACGTGCTGTGGGCTTACCATGTGCTGAATGTTGTGTGCTCTGCACCTTTCCCCCGTGGGGTCCTGGATATTACTGAAGTAACTTGTCCGAGTTTGTATGAATCCTGAGTGTTTCAGGGAGGATTTGAACGTATGTGGTCTGATCCAGAGCCAGAGCCTTTGACAACTAGTTTGTGATTTCATGTTTGCTGTACCTCGTATATTACTGGATAGGAATTCCACAAATACAGTGACACCGTGTTAAATTTGGTGATGTGGAAGGACGGTGCTTCACCATGGGAAGAAAGCACTTTATGTAGTTCTGTATTTGTAGAGATTATTTTATTGAGCACAGCTTTCCAGTGCAGTCCCCCCAAAATGCTGTATGTATTCATATCTGGATTTTTACTCACTTCTTCTTTTCTTGTTTTCAATATCAGTAGTAAAGAGAATACTCTATTTAAAAAAATGCCCCTTTTCTCTAGTAGTCACATGCTTTTTGTTATCTCAAAAATTACTGAAGAAATATCATCTGGAAAGGATTTGCAAACATACCAAGGCTCCAAGATTCTTAGCACACTTTGGATCCTTGGGAGGGGCGTCTGAGTTTGGATAACGCAGGGGAAACCACCGATGATGTGTGAATGCAGGTGAGCACAGTGCGTCTGAGTGTGCACGGCGTGTGTTTTGCAGGAGGGAGAGTACAGAGAGACAGTTGAATGGATGTCCTCCTTGGACACTTACAATATGATGAGGCTTGGACAACAAGTGGTTCTGTTTCACGGGTTGCTTGGCCTCAGAAGAGCCAGGAAGAAGGGCTCAAGAAGTCATTCTCCAGAGGAGGCTCCCGGCCTTTGCATACGTTCCCGACGTGGCCGGTCCAGTCCTGATTGCACGGATCCACCTGCTCACACTATTATTCTTCCCAAAATGTGTGTGTCTGGGACGAGCCCCTCTCTCCTTCTCACAGCAGACCTGAGAATTTAGTGCTTGAGCAACTTACAAAAAGCCCCAAGTGCCATATGTTCATCCTTTTTGTTTTCTGTCTGCCCCAGTGGAGCTAGGTGTAAGCGGCAACAGGTGATTATTTGCGGTTTTGCCTTTTCTTGAGGAGAGAGCCTCACCCTTATGATCTTCAAGGTGGCTGGCATTTTCGATTAAATTCTGTTCAGTCAGACAGACATAACTTCTCATGAGAAGCTGTCAGGAGCTGTCTCTTGCCCAAATGTTACACAGGTGATGATTATAATAATGGATTCAGCTCATTCACAGGCTGTCCTTTCATCTGAAGTGGCTTTATACCAGGGTTAGTCCACAGGGAAGCCCCCTGGATTGGGGATTCACTTCCAGTTGGAGTCCACCCCCCATCTGACCAGTAGGGGGCAGAAGACTAGCTCTCTGGGAAGAGCCCATTTCATCTCCAACCCTTATAAAAGGCTGGAGTAAGGGTACCCGTTTTGTCTCCCCAAGAATGTTCTAAGAAATACAGCAACCAAATAGTAAGAAATACAGCAATCAAATAGCATAGCAAAAATGGTCGAGATCCTAGGCCCTGGAGTTAGACATACCTAGGTTCAAATCCCAGCTCTACCACTTGCAAAACACTTGGCTAACTGGCCTAGGGGAAGTCATTTTTACCTAAGTTTTTTTTAAAAGATGTTATTTATTACTTTTTTAGAGAGAGTGGAAGGGAGGGAGAGAAACATCGATGTGTGAGAGCTACATCAATCAGCTGCCTCCTGCACAACCCAGATGTGTGCCCTGACCTGGGATTGAACTGGTGACCTTTGGGTTCGCAGGCTGGCACTCAGTCCACTGAACCACACCAGCCAGGGCTCACTTCTCTATAAGTTTTTGTTTTCTGGTCTTTCACATTGGCTAATATCATTGGAGTTTCAGAAGATTAAAGAAGAAACATACAAATGGCCTAGAATCCTGTCATTCTGCAAATGGCAGTAGACACTGTTGCAATTACTACTCCTCCCTCCACTCACCCTCACCTGATGTGGGACCAGCCATTCTTTGACCAACCCTCCCCTTTTGGTTTCAGCAGGTGGGTCGAGTAAACATCTTGGGCACAGTCTCTCAGTAAGTCCTTCTCCCCTTTGCTGGGTGAAGCAATTTGCAGGTGTCATTGCTACAGCACTGTTTGGTTGCTTTGTGGCTCTCTCCCCAGCAAAGGCTGCAACTGACAATTCTGCTAAATAGAAGCGGGGGCAAGGTCAGGTGCTGCAGCTGACCACCAGGTGAATGCAGCATGAGGGCTAGAGGTGGGAGGGGACTCAGGAAACTCCTGGGTGAAGTCCTTAGCAAACAGAGTGGTAATAGGGCATACCAGCACATGCCCTGACACTCTTTCAGAATTCTGAATGAAAATGTTCAGGGATTTTGTTAGGTTGGTGGTTATTTACCCTGAGCTCCATAGATCTAAGAAGGACAAATTTCCACAATGGCAGCTTTTAGACAATTTCTGAGGCAAAGAGCTACTTTATAGCCTCCTCCCCCAACCCCGGAGAGCACATGTGGTTGATCTCAGAATATAGACTGCTCACTGGTTGGCTGCTTGAAAAGTAGAAAACCATAGGTTTTCTTACAGATTATAGTGCAAGTACCCACTCCCTACCAAGTCATACCACAGAGCAACATCTGATTGTCACGCCCTTGCATATGTAATAAAGCCTCAGCCTCCCTCGTACTCAAGATACTTTGTGAACAAGATAGCTTCCCTACAACTGAATTTCAATCTAATTCTGTTATTGAGCCAAAGGTGCTGGGGATTTTCAGCTTCCAGGCCTTTGCTTGTTCTGGTCTCTCCATTTGGCACACCCTGTGTCCGGGTGTTGTCTCCACCTCTCACCTTCTCTACCAGCCTGGCCTAGGAAGTCTTCCCAACTCCCTTCCCCCAGCCCAGCTGGAAGTGTGGGTCCTGCCTCTGAATTTCCATAGCCCTGTGTCTCACGGCACTTCTAGGTTTGTCCCTTGGTGTTCCCATTATTTACACGTGTATTCTCTCCCTGTTAGTCTGGGGTCCTTGAGGATTAGTTTTTTGTTCATTTTTGTGTTTTCCAGAAGACAGCCCTTGTCCCACACATGTCAAGCCCTTGGTAGAATGTGCTGACTTAAGCGATCCCACAGAGCTAAGGCTGGCATGTGTTTGGTGCAATGCGAGGGGCCCTAGCCCAGTCTTTGTGCCAGTTCAGGAAAGACTTCCCGAAGCTCCCATGTAAGGCTAGGTCCTGAAGGAAGAGGGGCAGTGGGATGTTATGGTCTACGTGTCCCCTCCAAACTGACACATTGAAACCCTAACCCCTCGGTGTGGACATGGAGTCTTTGAGAGGTGATTAGGTTTGCATGATCTCAAAGAGAACTCTAACCAAAACTCAACCATGCTGGCTCCCGGGTCTTGGACTCTCCAGCTTCCAGAACTGTGAGAGAAAAGTTTCTTTTGTTGAATCCACCCTAAACGGTGGTATTTTGCTACAGCAGCCTAAACAGACAAACACAGTAATGCAGATGGGGAAAGCATGACTGTGTTCAGGGTAGAGGGCACAGTGGGGACAAATCCTGCAGGAGGCAGGAGCTTTGGGAACCCCTAAAAAGCATAGAATGCTGGAGCAGAGGGGAGGGTGGGGGGGGGTGCAAGGTGAGGCTGTAGAGGTCGTTGTGGGTACTATAGCCCGTGCTAGAAATACCAGTCTCTCCTCTGGAAGCAAAAGAGAGTTGTTTGGAGAATATATTAAAATAACACAATTTTATATTGGCTGTTCAGGATCCAGTTGTAACGATAACGACTTTATTTTGAATTGCAAAGAGTCTCACACAAAACAAAACAAAGATATTGCATTTCCAGGAGCCAAGACTATGGAGCCAGAGTTAAAATTTCCCCTTCAAATCTGCCTTAAAGTGTGAGCACACCAGTTCCGCTGCGAGATATTATGCTCACAGCCCTTGCTGGCAGAAGGAGCTGTGGAGGGTCTCTTGAAGTGAATGGGAATGTTTCTTGAGTGGCGTATTGAGAAAGCACAATGGCCAAGGGGATGTGGGGCGGGGGGACGACGCTTTAGGTTTTCGCCAGTGGGTGCCTGATGAAATACATCTTGACGTGTCATTGAAGTGTGGAGCCGCGCGGCCCCGTGAGGTCACCTGTCCCACCCCCTGCGCGGGGAGATTGTTCCTCACACTCTCTTTCCCGGCTCTTTGTCCGGTGGCTTTATGCACCTCAAGTGATGGGGCTTCCACCGCCACCCTGGGGAAGCCATTCCGCCCTTGAATTGAGCCTTCTCTTAAGACGGTGGCCCTGATATCCAGCCCAAGTTTTCCTTTCTGTAATTACATCCCGTCCCTCTCAGCTCTGTCCCTTCGCGTGACCCCGAGCAATTCTTTCCCTTCATCGGTGTGCCTACACCCTTGCTCAGGGAGCGTATTTGATCCTCGGTCCTTTTTGTTGTCCCTGAGCTTTGCTTATTCCTGGCTGGTGCTGCGGGAACCCTTATAAGTAGCTCCCGCGGCTGCTCTCTTTAATCCTCCTGGCTTCCCTTCTTTGATTTCTGTCCAATTTGCCTATTTCTTTCACGGGCACTGAAGGGCCCAGAATGAATCCCAGGCTCCCTAACTATCGTCTTGATGAATCTTTCATACGGAAGACGTTCGCAATGATGCTACCCCAGGTTGGGCGGAAAATAAAAATCTTTTAGAAAGAGCAGATGCGAACCCCCTGTGATAGGACTCCGGGCACTTCAGAGGAAAGTGAACTCGGCTCCAAGGACCACCCCGCCCCCAGCGCTCTGGTGTTCCCGCACCTGCACACATCGTACTATTGTACTATGATGCAGGGCAGGGCAGGCACACGGGCGGGCGATCGGAGTGACCCTCCTCGGTCAGCCGCACCAAGTCCAGCCTGTTCCCCAAGGCCAAGCTTCCAGGTTCACTCCTCCAAGACACCTTCTCGGATCACCCCACCCCCACTCCGGTACCACCAGATAAAAGTCATCGCTCCTTGCTATGAATTGCCATAGCGCTCTCATAGGGCCCGCCTTTGTGGTGCTTCCAGTTCTCTGTTTTACTCCCTTACCCGTTCGGCAGACACTGGTCCAGCGCCTACTCTGTCCATGAAACTGTAGTGCATGTTGGGGGAAATGGGAGACCAACAGAACTAAAACCCCAAGACAAAATTCTTGCCCGTGAGGAGTTTCCTGTCCAGATGCTGGCCGGGAAATGTGCTTGGAGGGTTGCGCAGCAGGAGTGACTGGGAGTAGATGAGCGTGCCCAGTGTGGATTGTGAGTTCACACCGTGGGAAGACCTGGGTATCCGCCGCACGCCTAGCACGTGCCCTCAGTGCAGTAGGTCCCCGGTGGCATCTGTGTGGAGCGCTGACGTGTGCCAGGCAGCGTGCTGAGCACTTTATGTGTGTATCTCATGGACTCTTTATAGCACTTCAGCTACTAGGGTTATCTCCACTTGCCAGGGAGGAAACAGACTCTCACGGATATGAAGCAACTAACCTGAGTCACACAGCTGGCAAGTAAGTGGTGGGGCTGAGGCTGAATTGAGAGGCTTCACCTCCAGGGTCCTTTCTCCTATCAGCTGTGCTGTATGCACTGATCGTTCATCCAGGATAAACTGAGATGGGAAACTGAGGCAGGCAAGGTGGTTCACGAGGTCGCAAGTCAGAGACCATTTTCATACGAGGCCCCATAGCACCTGCCTGGTATTGCTGGTGTTGGCAGAGAGCAAGAACGGGATCAGCAGGGCGTGCCATGCTGCCAGACACCCTGGGAGCACACACAGATTTCATCTGCCCTCGGTGGTGTCGGGCAGAGGATGGAAACCCAGGTTTCTCTCCATTTATTTATTTTTTTTAAGACTCCAGTAGCATCATGTACGTTCAATCAGTTCATCTACATGACCCCATCCTATGGGGGCTGAGGAGCAGAGAAAAACGGCCATCAGAGTCACCTGCTTATTTGGATGGAAAAACCTTTGGGGATCTGGCAGATTTGGGGTATCATGTTGGTATTGTCTTGACATACTTAGCACATAGTAGGTGTCCATGGCCTGTTTGTTTAAAATGAACACATGGCTGCCACCCCTGGTACATTTTATACTTTGGGAGTGAGAGTAATTCTGTTGTATAAATGGCTAATTACAGTGATGGTATGTGTGATCATTTTTAACAGTCGCTTAAGGGAAGAGGATAGCATTAGCTTGCCATTTTGTGTCTGCTGCTCCTTCTATTACAGCCTTTTAAGGGGCCAGACCTACTTTTAACTGTGTGTGTGTGGGGGGGGTCGGTCAGGGGATGCCTGGTGGATGGTCTGCTTATGCTAATCTGGGAGTAGGGCAGCAGCAGCACCTCTGCCCACGGCTCCCAGGAGGCTCTGTGGGCAAGTGGGTGGCTGAGCTGTAACAAGCACATTTGTGTCACGTCTCCGGAATGTGCCCTCAGCTCCTCGGAGCACGTGGGCTGTGCTCTCCGTGTTCACCTTAACTGGGACCTTGGAGCATGGCCTCCAACCAGCTGTGGCCTCTATGTTCCGTCTGATATACCCCTCCTTTTCATCTTCTCTTGGGTAGGGGAGGAGTAGCATGATGGTCAGGGAGCTGGATGAAGGGTGTACCTGCCCATGCACCTTCCTTGAGGCCAGGCAAAGACTGGATTCATCATTTCTCAAGGTCAACACAAGTATCAGCTTTTCTTTGTAGTAAATAGATTTTTACCCTGCTAGATTAAGAAAGTATTGTGTAGCCATTGAACAGCTCAGGCCCTGGAGCCAGCCTTGCTGGGTTTCACCCCAGCCCTACCAGTTTCTTATTGAGTCTTGGGCAAATTAACCTCTATGATCTGTTTTCCCTTCTGTCAAATGGGGATAATAATAGTATCTACTTTGTAGACTTTTTAGGAGTACAGTCATGTACATAAAGCATTTTGTGTACATGCTCATGGCCAGGCTTTAATTGTTGCTTCTGCTTTCTCTAGCAATGACCTTTAGTTAACTCTGTGTGCCAGGCACTGTGCTAAACACTCTACATGCATTATCTCATTTGATTTTACAACAACCTACTAAGTGCACTGGGACTTCAGGAGATTAAGTAACTAGTAGAGATTCAAATTCAGGTTCGATGCCAGTGTCTGCACTCTCTCCAAGTACTTGACACTGCCCATTGCAAGGCCTGCCTGAGAGTCAAAATTTGAATGGGTTTATTTGAACTGTGGAAGACCTTTGAACCTGAGAGCTGGGGAAAGAGGAAGGAAAGGAGAGTCCTCTGGTCTTTCACTCTGGAATCTTCTATTTCCCTCTGTCTTCCAAATTACCTTTGTGTCTTTACAAGTAGCATGTCATCTAGTCTTCTAGGTAACATTAAGAAGCCAATCAGCCCTGGCTGGTGTGGCTCAGTGGATTGAGCACCAGCCTGCAAACCAGAGGGTCACTGGTTGGAATCCCAGTTAAAAAAAAAAAAGCCGGTCAATCTGGCAGTGGTAGGGTTGCTTGTGTGTGTATATGTGCAGTGCATCGTGCTGTATTGGCTTTGTAGAGGTTGAATAAATGGAGGAAGGAAGGAGCTAGTGTGCACATAAATGACACATGGTTCTACACGTGTGAGTCAGCGTCCAGAAGCCATTCATGAGAATCTGTGTCATCCTCATCACTTGTTAACCATATGATGTGCACACTCCTACACCTATACACACACATTAGCATTGGTCGGTGTGTGCTGGGCATGATGAACTCGTCCTGTGGTTCCATATTCTGTTTGCATCAGGATGGCAGACATTGAACAAGGACAGTTCTCGTGTGTGTGTGTGTGTGTGTGTGTGTGAGAGAGAGAGAGAGAGATTCAATAGAAGAGCCAAACACAGAAAGAGTAATTAAATCTTTGTGACGTCACTACAGATTGTCTTTCCATGTCTTTGTTTTCCACCCATGTCTTTGGGTGGAAAACAAAGGAGGTGCTGGGTTTCTTCAATGGTTTATACTCCAAATGTGTTTATTCATTCAGGATATTTCCTTTGGGCGCATGAACAAATGTAATTGATTTGTCTTTGTGTGTTAACTTAAATGTGAAAAGGAAACCCCCCAAAACTGAGGACCTACTATTTCTGCTGCTCTCTGATACGTTACTTAGCTTTTTAACACACTTCAAGAACAGCTGGGTGCAGGTTGGGAACCATTGGCTCAGAGAGGTTAAGTCACTTACTTGCCTAAAGTGACAGATATGCAGCAAGACAAAGACGCAAGCAAGCCTCCCTCTCTGTCCTCTTCCTCAGCCTTTGAAAGGTTAAGACAAATAACACGAATAATCCATGAATTATTTGGTGAGTAGTTTAAATTTATTTTATCATGCTCCAGGAAGGAGAAATCTGTGTTATTTTTTTCTGAGCATCCCCAAAGCCCATATAAATCCGGTTGTATTACGAATGTGATTGGGAAATGTTGGGCAATTTATTGATCCCCTCATCTCCAGCTGACAAGGGGGCTTGCTGTGCCCCTCCATCCTTGTCCTCATTGCCGTGGCAGTTACAGAATCCTTCCGAGGGGTGGTGGCTGCCTGTCCTGGGGAGTCTGCTGCTCAGAGGTCAACTCACCCCTCTTTTCTGTCATGGAAAACATTTTCAAACATTTTTAAAGAAAATTGTCTGAATGAAAAAGTTTAATGAAATATCAGAACGTTTTCCTTCTGTGCCTTGAACTTTTATTTTTCAAAATTTAAATAATACCCAGGATGTGTATATTGACAGTTTTTCACTGATTGAGAAAAAACCACCACCACAATGAACACCCCCAAAACTGAGTTAGCTACACAGGTCCTGACTAACCCTATACAAACTCATTTAAGCCAATAGGAAAGTAGCTTCAGAAGTTCCAGGGAATCAAAGAAGAAAGTGTCCACCACTCTCTAAAATAAGCAAATACTTTAACAAAGAAACCACCTGCCCATGAGGATCTCGGTGGTGCTATGCAACGGTTTGGGACTTCAGATGCTGTGCTCTTGCCTCATGCGATCTGCAGGAGCCTTTCCGGAGCTGAGATGCTCACCTGTGAAACGTGAAGGCATCTTTCAGAGGCCTCCTAGTAGTAGTTCCTGGCGTTTCAGTAGTCACTGAGCTTCATGGGGAGGACTAGTTATGAGGTTCATGTTAAAAAAATGTTTGGACCAATTATGTTGTAAATTATATAACGGCATATTTAATTATAAACTATACCATTATATAAAATTCCTAAGATCTTGGGCGCATTCCAAAAAAGATACTCCAGTGCTATTGAATTACTTTCTAATTTCAATATTTTAATATAAATAGTTTTTGCAAAGTATAAAGATGAACATTCAAATTACCTTTCATTCTGCCTTCCAGAGATAATTACTGTTTGCATTTTGGTATCTGTTTTCTACTGGTCTTTAATGCTGACATAAATAGATGTATTGAAATCTAGAGCTGTGGAGACATACCATACACACACACACACACACACACACGTATATATACATAGACTAATGTTACATCATCAGCCCTTTTCTTCATGGTTGTTACATGTTTTTAATAACTGTGTAATATTACATCATGTGGATGGATCACCCCTTATTTAATCAATCTGCCAATAATGGACATTTAAATTTTTAATTTTTCACTATTACAAATAGTGCGTTGATGAGCAGGTCTGATTTTCTTAACGATAGATTCCTAGAAACACAATTATGGGGTGGGAGGACATGAAGGTTTTTAAACTCTTGGTGCAGGACCAAAGTGCTTCCCAGAGAGGCCGTGCCAGGTTTGCTGCTGCCCCCTTCCCGGGCCCCGGGGGTGGGAGGGCTCGCCTGCTCGGACCCTCTCCCCAGCGCCGATGCCGTCATTCACTGACACCTGTGCCGTTTTATTCAGGAGCATTTGGGCGATTGCTAACGTTAAGGTGAAAAACCGCAAAGAGAGCTGAAGTTTAAATTCCAGATGGGAAACCAAGTTGGCAAAGACATCCATCCTGGTTCTCCCAGAAACATCCTTTTCTTCGTCCGCCTGGGAAGAACTAAGAAACGTTTTAATTCTATGCTTCTGTGAAGCTGCCAGAACACTTGGCAGCCTTGTCCACGGTCAGCGGCCCCCGAGCCTCTCAGTGTAAGTTCTCGTGGCTCACCCACGCACATTAGATAGGGATCTAGAGCTTTTACCACCTTGTTAATACTTCTGAGCCATTTTAATGTTTTTTTTTTTTCCCTATGCTTAACCTTCCAGTAAAAACCCGGTGATCTCCTTACCACTGTGTACTGCCAGAGCATTTTGAGTTTCCCCTGCAGCTAACTGGTTGAAAACAACAAGTTAAGTTGGATTTGCCTCACAAAACTGAGTATTTAATTTTCTTGAGATGTTTTAGGGAGTTGGCCAGTAAGTTTGGTGGAGACAGTCTTGGAGAGCACCCTGAACCATTGCAGGAGGTCATCTACTCCAGCCTGCTGCCCCAGGATCCAACCAGCCTACACTGGGGATGTAGGGAGGAAGGAAAACAAGCTTTAATTTCCCTCCTTCAGCCACAATAGTTAAGAGAAGTATCTTGAACAGAGTCCCCGAAGCCCCTGTTTGTCCCGATCCGTGGCTGCACAGCTGTCAGAGGAGCGCAGAGTCTGTTTAGTTTGCTGTGAATTAGCAGCACTGTCGGAGGAACAGTTACTGCTGTGGGTGAGGAGACCCGGTGGGGCAGAGTGCGTTTCCTCCGGCGTTGCAAACAGACTCTAGAAACGGGAAGCTTTGTGTGGGAGCGCATCACTGTTTCTAAACAGCTGGGGTAGGAGGCCTGTCACCCTGATGAAGGGTTTGTCATTAATGGCTGTCACATTCAAAGAGAAACAGAAACATTGTAGGACTTTTAAATTTGTATAAGGTATGAAAATGAGTTATTATTTGAGTAACCTAAAAAAACCAAGCGTGAATATTTTGAATCACTGAGCTGGAATGCCTTCTGAGGAGGAGCCGGAGCTATTCCTGCCTGCTCGCCTCTGACAGGATGCATTACCCGGCTCAGTCTTCACAATCTGTAAAATGGAGCCATTTCATCGCCTCCCCCCTTTGGACCTCTCAGAAGTGTGAAAAATCATTTTTGTTTCTTCAAAAGCTTGGAAATGCACCACATGAATTTCCTAACATGGGTCATGCAACCATAATTGTATTTCGGAGGCCAGAACCATTTTAAGTGGAAGAGTATCCAAAATGTCCCCATTTTAGTTCCAATCAAATGCTAAATCACACAGCAGCGAAGGCTTTGCCGTCAGCAGTGGGGCTACCCAGGCGTGCAGCCACGAGGCGGGCAGCGCTGTGCGGTCAGAGCGGCAGAGTCCAGGGCCAGGTGGGCCAGGCTCCGGGGAGCAGAGCGTCCCTTCACCCCTCATCACTCCCTTGGATTCCAGATTTCCTTGATGAGTCATTTGCATGCTCATTGTTGCAGTTTCTCACTGGCAGGGTCTGCTAATTACTAAACAGGGGAGACTTAAAAACACCAAACAGAGTGAGCCTTGTTTGCTCGTTTTGTTTTCGGTCCAGTAATTTGAATTGGCAGCAATAGGAAAAAAAATGCAACAGATACACCTGACTAACTTGCATTTCGTATTTCTAACACTCAAAAGTACAATACTTATGGTAATGAATTTTATCTGTTAGGAGGGGAAACAATCACCTTTGATGACATTATAGAATAAACACATTTAACAGCATGCTGAATTGCTGAAGTATCATTTTCAACGACCTCATTAGTGTCACTTAATTAAAACTTCCTGCTCTTGACTTTGATGCTGGTACAGGCAAAAACACAGAGGGAATTGAACAAACAACAACAAAAAGGGGGGGTGCATTTTCTAGTGATAAATCGCAGAGGTTGCTAATGAAACCAAATTATGTACCTTTTTCCTGCAACTCCGATAAAATAATATGAAACACGCAGCAACTTTGCATCAAACAAATTAATCAGCTGTCAGCAGATTTGCCTTATAATAATCTCTTGCACTTATTGATCATTTAATAAAAAGGGGGGGACTCTTTTTTTCTCTGTACACAAGCATTAGGTTGGTGATAATTAAAGCCTCAGCTTCAGAAATGCTGTAATAACCGTTAATTAGCAGGATGCTATTTTCAACATAATTTGCTAATTAGGCAGTGAGCTGGTATAGTGTCTATACCTAATTATGAAGGGTCTTGTGCTGTAGACACATGTGACTGGAGTGTAAATGACACCATTATAGGGGTCCTAGCGGATTTTTAAAAAATATCGTCCATTCAGAAGTGCTTAGTTCTTACGGGACTTTTTGGTGTAGGGACTATTACTCTTCGGTTGTTTTGCATGAGATTGAGAAGAGGAAACATTACAAGGAAATATACCATCTCTTTGGTCTAGACGGTGGGCAGACAGGATTAAGAAGGCCAAAGGGACTTGGTAGCCCTGTACCTAACAATGCAAGGGCTGATCACTTGGGCACGTAGTTGTATGTCCTCCACCAGTACGGGATTACTTTGTTTGCCTGCCACATGCCATTCATCTGTGGACCACGGGGCTGGGAATCTTCTCATCCTGTGTGCCCGCCATGTGTTGAGTTTCCTGCCACACACCGATAATCTATAACACGTCTCTCTCTGACCATTGTCTTCTCTCCCTCTGTGTCTCCCTCCATGTCATAAGGGAAATCTAGACTTTTCAAAAATGCATGTTGATTTTTGCCTGAGTTTCTCCAGCCCATTGTCTTGAATTAAAAAAAAATTTTTTTTTAAAGAGAGGAATGATAAAGTATGAGAAGTCAGGATGAGCTCTCATGCAAAAGTCTCAAATAATATGCATATTAGTAATATTTATGAGTTTAAATTTGGCTTTTCAGCAGAGCATAAGCAGAGTGAGGTCATTTGCAGATATATAAACTAGCTTCCAGGATCATAATAGCCGATTTCTTTTAAATGTTTTACCTTGTTTCAGATAAAACGATATTTCTTTATTCCCTTTAAACGAAATGAAAACTTAATTCAATAATAAATGAGCTTCGGAGCAGCACAAGAGTCACTTAACTTAAATCTTTTTGTAGAGGTTCCCACTTAAGCAGCTTGAAAGACAGTAAATCACGCCGGAGAACGGACATCCCAATTTCACTGCTGCGCCGTAGAGAGCTGAATTAATGGCCTTCTCCTTAGAATGTATGGATGCGCTTTCCAGCTGCTGAGCCTGACAGTGTTATAGCTCAATTAATGCGATTTTGATGTAATTGCAGATAGGGAATGTCGTGCCAAAAAATTATCTTTTTTCATAAGGATTACAGTTTATCATCCAGATGTGAGGGGGGGTGGGTTTCAAGGGTGAGTATGATAACTAACAGGGCCTCTGTTTTTATTTTAAAGTAACGTGTCTCTAAATGAGGGAGAGAATAATGAGTCAGCGTGGTTATTTATTGAACACTTAGTATGTGCCCTGCAGTGAGCTAAGCACTGGACGCAAATCTATCATGCAGCCTTCACAGGTCTGTGAGGCGGGCGCTGTTGTCACCCCCATTTCACAGATGAGAAAGATGAGTCTCAGAGAGATCAGGCGTCTACGGAGCAGACCCAGGATTCGAAGCCCTGTGTGTCTGATGTCCTGAGATCTTAATTAACCCTTATATGGGTTGTCTCTGTAACCTGCTCTCAGAGGCCTCTGTTAGAAGACGGATCAGAACCGAGAATGTTTAAATGCTTAGAACAACTTCCCAGAATGTCACAGTATAGTGTTATGAGAATTAAGTTTTAGTCAGGCTGCCTGGGTACAAAACTGAGATCTGCAATTTTCTGGCTGCGTTTGACTTTAGGCAAGTTATTTACATGCTGTAGCCTGAGTTTCCTCAACTGTAAAGGCAGAATAATAATGGCGAGGCTCTTGTATAATTTGTCACAAGAGCTAAATGAGAGAATCTGTGCAAAGTGCTCAGAACAGTGCCTGGAATGTAGTAAGTGATCAGTAAGTGAGAGCCACGCTTACTGTTAGCTAAACGCAAGCCAGCAGCATCATCCGTCTCATCCAGTGCACTTTTCTTTGCCTCATCTTATCTCCTGGGTGCAGGCTGCCTCTGAGAACTTGGCTGCTAGTGTTTTCTGGGAAGGACCCAGAGTGGCATTTAGCGTAATACAGGCAGGCTGTGCCTACTGGTATTGAGGTACGGAGGCGTTCCTTTCTTGTTTTGAAGCCATTTTAATTCCTGTGTAATCAGAGTGGATAGTGAGGCTCTCAGAAACGGTAAGCTGCGTACCAGTCAGCGCATACAGACTCATCCTTCCGTCCAGCCCAGCTCTCATGCACGAGGACGTCACTGCGTTTGAGGTACCATCGGGAGCTCCAGGAAACAGAAAGAACACAACCGTTGGCACTGCCCTCTGATTTACGAACTAAAACAAAGTTCCGGAAATCTCTCCCATTCACTACTGGAAATCCAGTTAGGAAAAGAGCACAGAGAATGACGACGACGATGACGATGATGATGATGATGATGATGATGATGATGACAACGAAAATGATGGTAACTGACCGATGAGTGCTTCCTGTTTGCCAGACACAGCAAAATGTCTCTCCGCAGAGGAGCCCTAGCATTGCCCTGTATACATGTTTACGGTTGAGCAGGATGCGAGATCAAAGAAGTAACGTGCCCCAGGTAATATAGCTGTGAATGTCTCTCTGCACACGCTCACCTTGCTTACCTCGCTCACCTGGGAGTGCAGCCTGCTGGAATTACCCCGAGGTGTGGGCGGAGGGAGGCGATCCGAGAGCCGCATTCCTTGGGCTGCTCATTCCTCCTCACGTCAGCGAGGAAGGCTTGCTTTCCCACTGGCCCACCACTTTGTAAATAATAACATCCTCTCTTTGTGGTTGTATTGATTGAGTTGCAATTAATAAATTACCCAAGTCTCTATGGCCAAATTTATTAAACAATCTATCATACACAAATAATGTACAATAAATCCTGGGCATTTTCATTGCTGCGGGTCAATGATTTAATTTAACTATGGTAGTTGTTTCTCATAATACACAGGATTGGAACATTTTGATATATTACAATAATCCTAATTTGTGTGGTGATGTCATTATTTCCTTCAGAAGCAGTATGTGAAAGTTAAGATTAAATTTCAACACCTTATGGATGTATTTGTATAATGAAAGCTCTATCATGTGCTTATGGGAAGGCCTGAATAAAAATGAACTACAGTGCTTGGTATAATTGCTGAAATGCAAACCAGTAGGCGCAGGTAGGCTTCATCATCATCATCATCATCATCATCATCATCATCGATTTTATTTATCTCCTCCTGAACACATGAAGAAGATTTATTTGTGTTCAGCCAGAGCCTTGTCATGTGGCTTTAGCAACACACTGAACATCTTTCCCATCTAGAGACTGGAGGTAAACCACACTGAAAACCACCTTTGCGTCTGCAGCGCCCCTGCCCTTGCAGGGGGCATTTAGGGAGCCTCCCCATGAAGAGGCAGGAAACTGCCGATAAACTGAAGCTGCAGTTCACTGCATAATCTGTCTTCTCCACCAATTGTTTATTCACCCACCATGGGGCAGAGCACATATTAATGGGTTCCCAGGGCCCCAGAGGGAACCCAGTAGGGGAAAGTTGCGAGGGGGGAAAAAGTTAGATAACTAAGAACATACGATTTTATCTTGTAATTCTCACAAGGGACGGTGTTTTGTGAATGACACATCTGGGCTGTGGGGAAAATCTCAAGTGCTTAAAACAACAAGCAATTAAAACAGCACAAAGCTGTGTGAACGCAGTTTCAAGTATGATCATTAAAATGATGCTGAAACCACCGGGGCTAAAAAAAAGGGGGGGGGGGCGGTTGATAAACCATGCCCGGTTGGACTTTAAGCCCAGAGACTTTTGCTTTTGAATTTTCCTTAACTTTCCAGGGGCAAGGGCTTGACTGGCCTATCACTAGTTCATGAAATGTGTTTCACATCAGAATTATGGAGATTTGCGTCTGAAAAGGACCTTAAAGTGCATGAGGCCAATCCTGGTTTTGCACATGGGGAGAATGTGAGATCCAGAAGCGTTGTGACTTGTCTACTGTGTCTTTAGATTTACCACTTTTTCCTCTGGATCCAGCTTAAAGGAGCTAGTAGTATATATCTCTTCAGTGTAACGTGGCTGTTTTCAAATCCTTCCCCTGGCCCACCCAAACACTGTTATTTCTCTCCCAGTGTTGCGGAAGCTCAGCAGAGCTACACGGTATAATGAAAATGAAATTTCCTGTTTTGAAATCAAATTGGCTCCGTCATCAGAGATCCACCCTCCAAAGCAAGGGAAATTTCCTTAAAATATTTTGAAAGCTGCAGTTTTTTTTCTCTCAGGAATAACTGAAAGATGGATTCATTTTCAATGTTAGATATGGCTGAAGATGTCAGAGAAGTTTTAATTTATAATTTTATGGAAAAGCGGGGAGAGGAGATTTTTATGGGTAAGGCAAAGTTGGATAGTTGCTTTGTTTAGAAGGTGAAGGATATTTTAACAGGCACCTGTTAAAATATTTTTTAAAAAATACTTCCCCATTGGGAGGATTGTGCAATACTTATTACCTGCACTTGGAGAATTTTAGAGCTGTATGAAAAACTGATAAAAAAAAGTCTCTGATTCTGAGCCGCCTTGCTCTGTTTTGATGGAGAGGCTCCTAACACTCTCCCTGGGGTTCCTGGAGTCTGTTGCAAAGACCTCGGGGCTCCACAGAGAGGCTTTCTGCATTCAGAAGGTCCCCCCTCCTAATAGACCACCTAATTGGCTAATTGTGGGTTCAGCCGGTCACTTGGACTGCAATTAAGCACTTACTTCTTACTTTGCAGATAGAAGTGGCCACTTGAATCCTCAAAATGTCCATTGTGCATTCAGTTATGTGTCTGTCCAATGTCACCTGGACAGAAAGTAGTTAGGAGAAAAATGGAAATAACAACAAATGATGGTCCTTGAAATAAAATCCCACTGTTACCTGGCTCAGGCTTCCTCACTTCTGAAGTGACAATAACAAGAGACACATAGTCGTCATTTAAAAAAAATGTGTATTAAACATAACACATGCAAATACCCTATTAACTGAGACTTAATTTTTCTCGAAGTATCCTTCATGTACGGCAAGATGGACCACCCGCTGGTTTTTAGCTTCGTAACTTCCCATAAATCTACTTTTCCAAACCCTTAGATTTGCTGTGTGTATTTTAATGGGTGGCTGTACCTTTCTGTATAAAACAGATGTGCTGATCTTTAGAGCAATAACATTAATTGTCCTTGCTATTTATGAAATTCTGGGGAACTGCAAAATCCATTTTAAATGGCTGACCCTCACCAACTATCTCAAGGCAAAGTGGAAGAGCCGCTGTATCCATGCACCCTTTTGATGTGGTCGGTTATTTTTATGTTGGGTCAAAGGGACCTACCTGGGAGATGACAGATGCAGACACTCTGCCACCAGTTTTCCTTAGAAGTGCACAATAGCAACCAAAGAAAATCACTGTGAGCGTAGTGGGTGGAAAGTTGCTTTTGGGGGAAATTCCAGGAAAGAGAAGATTGTGACCTCTGAAAGTGCTCAGTGTCAAGGACAGATGGGAAGAAGGTATGAATCAATATGTCAGCTGCACAGATGGTGTAGCCATACAGTGTCCACATCCTGATTTTCTATCCCCTGAAACTGAAATTAATAACGCCTTCATTATAGGCAGGAGCTGCCAAGCGGCTGAGAGGGCCCAGAGCAACTCAGGGCCCTGCTCTGAGCAAGGTATTGGAAACATGGCATTCTCTCTCTCTCTTTCTCTCTCTCTCTCTTTCTCTCTCTTTCTCAGTTAGGAATGCTATGGATCATAAGGGAGAAAAGGAATCATCTTTTGATGCTGAGTTGTACAGACTAAACAAGCCAAAGACAAGGAGACTGTGGTTACTTCCTGCTCTGCAGTATTTTTGTGCCAGGGCATCGTCCCCCAGAGCCCGGGCATGGCACAGGGAGAGGGTTAACGCTGGCGTGCCAATTACTGAGCTTGGGGTGTTGCAGATCTCGGACTGGGGTTGGAAGTGGAGTGTAAAATAAAAATAAGCAACCACAAACCACCAAAACAAGTATTGGCACATCTCTGTGAGCTCCGGCTAGTAATGATGAGTTCAGTATTCATCACATGGACTAATTAATGCACGCTAACACATCCCAGCGCAATTTGCAAGTCACAGATTGCATTAGGTGATACAAATGACTCATTTGTGAACCTGAAGGATGACCTTTGGCAGGACTATCTGCTGACCTCAAAAATATTAAAGAAAGGTTATTTCACCTTGCCATTGTCTCCAAATGCCAAAATAGCCCAATTAAAAACCTTGACTTGGAACCATAGGAGCAGATGCGAGTCCTAAAGGGCATTAATTATTTTCAGTGTCAGCTGGTTGTGTAACTGAGGCCAAATGAGAGTTTGGAAAGCTATTAAGGCCCTGTATTACATGCACTGGGTCTAAGATTTGAATTCCGAATAAGGCATAGATTTTCTCTATTTAGGCAAGCTGCAGAGTATTTATGCTGGCTGTCCTGCTAAGAATTAAGGGCAAACATAGGCGAAATGAAGCTCATCACCCTTGCCGAGGTTCTCCCCTCTGCAATCATGCATTTATTTTCCCGAGTCTATTTGCAGAACCATCATTAGTTACCATATTGTGAGGTCAAAATCATAAAGAAGTGTTCAGTGTTCGTTTGCTTCCACGCGGGCTTTTCTTCCTTTCTACAAGCCTAAATACTACAATGATTCCGCAGTGTTTTCCCCCCAAATGTGGCGACAGATGAAGATGTGTACCCAAGCTAGGTTCCCAGATGGCTAATTTCCTCATTTGTTTAAGCAACACACAGATTTTTAGGCAAATAAAAGCACAAGGATCTCGGTATTCGTGGTATTCTCTCCAGTTCGGCCATTTCTTCCTCCAGGTGGAGGTCAGCGAGTCACACCGACGGAATACCCTGCATTAAAACGAAGGGGGCGAGCGAGCCCGTTAGGTGCAACTGGCTCACAAGACTCCAGGGGCCTTGGAAAACTGGTCCTCACATCACCAGCCTTCACAGTGGCTGTGACTGTCGTTTCCTTCTGTGTGTCCAGGTGTTATAACACGGCAACGTTGGGAAGCAGGGCGTAATGTGTTCCTTTTGGCATTCTTATAGCTGAAGTTTAAGGTTCTGGTTTACCGTCCTTTCCAGTAGGGAGGCATGGGAAAGGAAGATTTTACCCTTAGGAAAAGATGGAATAGTGTGCAGGAAAAGCCCGGGAGATGGGGAATCAGACGGATGTGGGTGTGGATCTCTCGTTAGTCGTGTAAACTTGAACATGTGACAGCTCCTTTTGGCTCCAGTGTCCTCATCTGTGACTTCAGGAGCAGGAGAACACCTGACAGGGCAGTTAGGAAGACGGAATGAAGTCATGTATATATGGTGAGGCGGTTGCGGCTCTCATTATTTTCATTATGGGGAATTTAGAGAACATTTTCAAAGACACCCTTTTTTTCCTCTAGATCTTTACCCCTGTACTTTTGTAAGGCTGTGCGCAATGTATATGGGAGAAAACGTGGCTTAGAAACTAGTCCTGTTCTAAAATCCCTCTTCAGTTGGGAGATTGCTTCATCTTGATACACTTCACATTCCTACCTGTAAATTGGAATGAGGACATCTACCTTTGGGAGGATTCAGTGAGACAATGGATGCCTCTGGTGCTTAGCATTTGGTAGGTGTTTGATAAATGAATGAAGCCCTATTGTCCTTGCTTCCAGAACATCCCCATCCTTTGTCCCCACATATGCTACTAATGAGCCTTTGGCTAAGAGAAGATGCAGTTCTGTTTTAACTCTTCCCAGTTCTCTGGTATTCTGTTCTGAAAGATGAGCACCCTGTTGGGATACATTTTCTCTAAACATTGACAAGGTGCAACTTTCTGTCCTCAAGGTTGAAGGAAGGAAGATCTGCTTCCCCAGTTGGTGTCTTTGCTTCTCCATTCTCTGCCAGCACATTAGAAGGTGACGTCCCATGTCACAGGTCAGAGTCTGGCAGGCACAGATTGTCCTCACTGGCCCCTCCGGTGCGGTCGATCATATCTATGAGATGAGACCCCTCCTAGGTGTTCCTCCTCCTCCGGCTCCTGAGACCGCATGTTACCCAAGTAACGTGACTGCCATTTTTCTCGACAAGGTTGCTATTATTCTAAACTGCCACTTTAAAAAAAAAAGCTAATTTTATTATAAGGTCCTCATAAATGCCAGCAGTTAATGAAAGCGGGTTTATTTCTTGCTCTTTGGGAGGTGGCCACCCATGTCAACATGGAGAGTGTCTGCACATCCTTGCAGGCCCAACAAGTGGTGAACAGATGGAGTCTGGATTCAGAGGCTGCAGTACCATGAAGAAAAAATCTGTTCTTTCACCAAATGAGATTTTCAACATCCATTTGCAAAGAACGCTAAGCCATGGCATATTGGGCGAGCTGGCTCCATTGATAATGAATGCGTGAGCTGAAAGGCCACACAAACTCTATCAGCTCATAATTTTTATATACAAGCCCACCCTTAACTAAAATTTGGAGAAAGCATGCATTTTTTACACGCGTGTACTGACTGTGGACCAGAGTGGAACTTTCTGTGGAGCAGTGGCTTGTCTTCACTGTGGTGTAATGCCTCACTCAGCACCCAGGATGCTTCTCTGGGCATTGATAAATAACCATAACCCCAGGGTTGCAGCATGCTTTCCAGAAAGGAACCCAGTGTGAAGAAAGCGTTAAGTGTGGGAATGGGGGTGCATGAGTAAGAGATAGGATTAATTACATAAATGCCAAGATACCTTTATCGTAAGGGGTCTTTGCCATAAAGGCCATACTCCACTGAGGGTTCAGTAAATTACTAAATCTCTGTTTCTCAGTCTTTCTCCTTTAGTTGAAGCCTCTTTATCTCTTATTTGTGTTTCTTCTTCTAATCTCTCTCTGTTAGCCCTGCTGGTCATCGATCATTCCCCTGTATTGGCTCTTAAGTCTTAACTCATAGTACAGTCACTTAGGAAGCTGGTTAAAAATGCACATCACTGGCCTTCACTCCCAGTAATTTGGATTAAACAGTTTACCTGGCCCCACCCTGCCCATCCCAGGAGATTCTAGCACAAATGGTCCTTGAGCCATGTTGTGGGAGCAGCTGGACCATGCTGATGGAGACCAGTCTGCTTCCCCGTGAGCGAGGCTGAATGGCACGAGAAGACAGACTCCAGTAGCTTCCAGTCGTTGGAAGACTTCCCATTGCATCAGTGGAACCCTGGTAAAAATCTTACGTAAAACTCCTTCTCCAAGTGAAATCAGACACCGATTCCCCAGGGAGAGCTCTGCTTCTCGTGCCCCCTCCTTTGTCTTCAGTGGCCTGGGAGCAGTGCTGTAGTGTTCACATCCCTTTTCTTCCCAGAGGGAACTGCGGTGAAAGCGTTGGTCCCTGGGCCCGGGAGTGAGCACCTCCCTAGGACATCCGGGGGCCAGCTCCATCCGTGCCTCTACGTGGCTGCAGGGTCTGCACCTCTCCGAGTACCAGTTTATTCCTTGGGGAAAAAGAGGGGTTTGCACTGGATCAGTTTGTCTGGGTGTTCTGTCCTTCATATCCTTCACGGACTTCCTCATGACTGATGCTGTAGATGAGGACCACTCGGAGTATGATTTACCCTATATTTGTCTTTATAATAAAAGATTTCTATCCCCTATGGGTTTGAGCTAAGCATTGCTTTCTGACGAGTCCAAAGTTTAATGTGCTACTCATATATTTTTTGGCTAATATTCATGAAAATAGCCACCAAAATGTGAGAGTGTATCACTAAAGCCAGTGGGTGCGCACGACCCTTGAGAAACCTTGAGCTGGAGGATCTCTGAAAGACCTCCCTGCTCTCAGAGTCAGTGGGGTTAGTATCCAGGTAGGTCTCTCCTGTTATTACCTTGGGCATGTGCAGATGGAGTGGGTTATGGAGAAAAACAAAGAAATCCTCTGGGTGCCAGCTGTATGTGAAAGACCAGTGGGAGTGAAGAGGAAAGACATTATTTGTACTGCTGCGAAGAATGAGGGCGCTTGAGGCTTTGAATGTACGTACAAAGGATCTAAATGGCTCAAAGAGAGTTTTTAATATTAATTCTGTGGCAACATAGGGCCACCAGCTGCTTAATTTTATTTAGGTCTAATAGGAAGCTTAATAACCAAGAACATCGTTGGTTTCTTGTTTGTTCCTTTTATTGAGTGTCAAAGAGCTAACAGCTTTTATTGCAGATCTCCCAGGGCTGAAGATGGCTGGTTAGGACAGTGACAATACGGAGCTCTGGGGCCGAGTCCCAGCAAAGAGCCTTGCCTGGTGCCCATGCTGTCTTGAAAACTGAGGTCTTAGATATATGGATTTCAGGAGACACTTTGTGGGAGGCAGAGGATGCTAAAGGGTTGCTTGGGGCACACTTTGCAGAACGAAGGACAATGTTTATGACCTGTTTGTTCCATGCAAGGGGGAGACAATGACTCCAAATGTATGCCCGCTAAGCTGGCTTGGGAATAGCACGCACAACTTAGCAGCCGTGGTGGTCCCGAGTGAGGAAACAAAATGTATTTGAAGAGTGAGGGAAACTACAGCGTAATTAAATATACCCAGCCTCTAAGCACACTGTGATGAAATGGAAATCCGCTTAGAATGCACATTAGGTTCACAGCTTAGGCCTTAGAGACAGGCAGACCTGGGGTTCAAATCCTGACCCTGCCACTTCCTGGTTGTGATTCTTCCCTTGAGCAAGACACCTAATCTTTTTGAGCCTTGGTTTATCCGCCTGTCAAATGGACGTTATGGGTACTTCCAGGGTTACGCTAAGTATTTAGTGGCTTAAAGAACTTTGCACAATGTCTGGCATTTAGAATAATTTTTCAGTACATTCCAGGTTCTACTTTTATCACCATCATTATGTGATGGGTTTGTTTGATTTAGTTTTTTTTTAAATCAAATCCAGTGAGGTAGTGGTGTAGGTGGCCCATAGGGATGGGAGAGAGATTGCTGCATCTCTGGTATTTTCCACCCGAGTTCCCTTTAATGACACACTCTTATGACTAGTATTGTTCTTAACAAATTAGTCCTTGATGATCTTGAGATAACTGTGACTGGGTTATCACCCCATGATTCTGACTAAGTTTTCAGGGTTAAGGGGTCTTTTGCATAGCTAATTCCCATCCTTGGAAATAAGGCACTTCTCAGTGGGTGTAGGAGATAATTCTCCTTCCTACAGAAGTCAAGAACTATGATGTGGTCCTATTCTGCCAACATCAGCCAAATTTGGAGGCCTCTTTCTCAGCAGGGAAGTCACCCCTGCTTGTCAGGGGCTGCAGGTGTGGAGGGCATGGAAGAGCGAGGTCTGACAGGGTGCCGTGCACCCGGACACCCAGACCCCTGGTCATCAGAGAACCCCTCAGAGGGCTCGCAATGCACTTTCTCACCTGCCAGGGAGTGTGAAAGCCCCGAATGGGGACTCACTCTCGATACAGCTGGCACTTTTGCATTGAGTTTTGGAATTCATTTCTGGAAAAGATAAAGGAAGTTTATTTTATCGCTCCTTTTCTGGTTTTTACTTACTCTGTCTTCATGCTAATTAATAGCGACAAAAAAAAAAAAGATGCCAGCATTCTCTGTGACATTGGCCCTGAGCGTCTATTTCTTTGCAGGCCACGCCGCGCCTTTAGTGTCTGTGCCATAACCAGGAGCTGGGTGTGTGTCTCCAAGGAGTCTTCCCTCCCCCAGTCGCTTTATGTAAATGTCCAATTAATAGCAGTTAAGAAGTTCTTGTTCCTGGTCTATCTGAAGGGAGGAACAATGGAGGGAAGTGGAGCCGGCCCCGCTGCTCTGGCTGCATCCTGCGTCTGTGATGCATTACCACGGACCTCATTCCACATGTTTTTGCATTGTCTCTTCTTACATTTATCCTCCGACTATTGTTTCCTTTTGTTCCAGCAACAGCTGGAAATGGTAAACTCGTGTTTTGAGCCAATGTTTTCCTTTGCCTTGGCATTTCTAAACATTTATTTTCCTGTGATCCAAAAACACCGGCAAAGAGGCTTTCGGGAAGACCTTCCTCGCGCACGGCCCGTTGCCCTCCGATGCTGTCCCTTTAAATGAAGCCCCGGAGTTCACTTTCTGAAGTTCATTAGCTTGTGTTATCAATAATTTAGGACGATACGCTGGTGGGGCCCGAGTGCCTGGCCCACCCCGCTCTCACTGTCAGTTTTCTCGTAGCCTAGCAGTCCAGCGAACTTGATAAGTGTCCCATCATCCTGTTAATCAAATTACTTATGAACTAAAATTGACAGTTTTCATTAATTATAAAGGATTATTCTAATTGCAATTCAAATTTATTCATTTAGAACAGACGGCATTCAGTAATATTTCAGGAAATTTGCATATTAAATGGAGAGGGTCGTCCATTAAGTATGGTAATGTATGCATATTTCCTTATTTTTAACTTCTAGGCCATATGCACTGCTGCTACTTCAGCAGGTGAAAAACCAGAACGTGCTTAATTTGTTCAACAAACACAGGGGCCAGAGCACATCTTTTGGCACCAGGCACTGGCACCCTTCTACCTTGATTCCTTCTGCTCTTCCTTTCCCCGCCTCCCACGGCCCCCAACGCAGCCAAACCCTCGGCTGATCTTTCGAAGAAACTTTTTTGATAAACCTGGGCATTTCCGACCCCCACCCCCACCCTCCCGTGCTTTTTCTTTCTCTTAAATGTAGGCACAGCTGGTAAGGGTTGATTGAAATGTTTTGCCATAGAAGCTGTGTTCATTAATTTCTTCAAGATGCTGAAGTAGGCATTAAGGTTGCCGGCTGGAGTCCTTCCCTGTGACATGTGGAACAGCAAGGGGCCTAATAGTCAGCCTTGTAACATCAACTGGTTACCCCCCTCGTGCGGCATGAACCTTTCCCCTCCAGTGAAAAATGAACCTGTCTGAGACAAAAGCACAAACCACGCATGCAATGAGACAGTGCCATTATTCACACCATATAGGCTGTTTTCAGAGATCATTAAAAATCATATCTCCATGATATTAATAAGCACCTTCCCTGATCCAGGTCTCGGGTAACAGGAAGGTATATTTAGAGCCGCCCTCACCACCTACCTAATCTGAGATCATGAATCTGGGAGGGAAAAAAATGTATGTAAGATAAAGGCTAACAAGCTGGTGTGGTAGGAGCCACTTGGCGTTTTAAGCAGCTGATAGGTCCCAGTGTTCCCTGCCTCAGTCCTAGTGGGGGAGGAAAGGGTGTGAGCCCCCAGCCACAGCAAGTTGCTTCTCGTGAGTTTTCCCTCCAGTGCTTAGGAACTGCTGATATCTAGTCTTAATGATTTGAAGACAGCATATGCCAAGCTCATTCATCTCCAAGAACTCACATAGACTAACTGGTTGCTCATTTAGCCCGGTTTCAAGTAGACTTGTTTTTCATTTTTCTGCAGTTAAACTAAAAGCTTTGTTGTTTCACATACAGATATTCTATTTGCTGAGCATATTTATTTCGGTCTGTTTGTATAGCACTAGGGCTTTCGCGGCCATATGTTATTGATTGAAAAGCCTCCGCGAACTCGAATGCTGAATAGGCGCTGTGTCCTGAAAAGGTGTCCGAGAGGCAGACACTGAGGGCCGGCTCACTGCCTTGCCAAACCCAGACTGAGGTCCTTTTCCCCTGCTCTCCCTCCTCCCAGGCAATATGTAAAAGTCCGATCAATGCTTTGGTTGTTTACACAACCTCTGCCCAGATCTCAGGGATTGGGGTGGGGGGGGGAGGGGGGAGGGAAGGGACGCACTACCCTTCTTCTCCTTGTTGGGGTACAGCCTTTCCTGCTGGAATTACTAGGAATGGCGCCGAAAGAACAGACCACCAAAGGCTATTTTAGAAAACACTGATGGAAGAATTCTCAGGAATCATTCAAGCCCACTGGTGTGTGTTGAGTCAAGGGAAATTTCCCCCCTGTGTAACATTTTGTCCTCTACTTTGTTCAGCTCTAGCGTCATGAAAGCCCCGGTCTTCATCCTGTTTCTGATGAGAGTGAATTTCCAATGCAAGTCTTAAAAAATTTAATTGTCACTGATTACTGACATGCAATAGTAAAATCATATAAAAGAAGGCCGCAAATGATTAAAGTAAAATGTAGCAACGTATGCATTAAGAAAAAACAAACAAACAAACAAACCCGTAACTCTACTTTTGTTATGGGAAATATTAAGTCGCATAATGTGACCCAGTGGTATAGGATAATTGCTTAAGAAGCTGTATTATACAGATATTTTGTATATTGTATCCTCATGTGCAGTGTTTCTGGTGATTAATTTCTCGGTAGAGGGAGGCTCTCTTGAACGGAAGTTGGTTATATAAGAATGTGGGCCGAAAGCCATGCCAGGAGTCGGAGAGTGGGCGTGCGCGTGCCAGGCGTCCTCTGGAAATAGTGGGGAGATTTTCTCAGGCATTGCTCCTGCAGTCAGCATCCCTGCCGTCTGCAGGAATAACCTCTGGGTCATCGACAGAGGGCTGCATAGTTTTTGATAGACGTCGATGGAGAGCGCGAAGGGTAAGGGCACGAGACATGTATAAAACATGATGGAGAGCTAAGGAAGGGTTAAGCCCAGGGGAAGGAATGAACCCCCCTGAGCTCCATTTTTCCCCATATCTGTGAAGTGGAGCTAACACTTGCCCTGCTGTTTTTCATGGGGCTGTTGTGAAACCCCGCCCCCAACACCCATCTGTTTCTCAAACTCCTCTGTTCATCGGAATCACCCAAGAGTAGTTGAAATCACACATTTCCAGGCCCTTTTACCTAAATTCCTATTCAGTAGCTCTGGGGCAGAGCTTGAGAATCTGTATACTTAAACATCTTCAGGTGATTTTTATGACCCAACCCATTTTGGATGTATGTGCTGCTGTATACACACTACTCTTTGGGAGATAAGACTTGCACAGTAATTATAAAGTAGTCCAAGACTGTACCTTTACATAGCATCAGATTTTAATTGGGAAAAGCTCCAAATTATGAAATTGTAAGAATTCTTGAATTGAAACTCTGGCCAGATAAGTCACTGGGATCGTTTGATGAGAACAATGGCTGAACGCAACACGTAGTGCTCGTGGACAAATGGGATTTCCGTGTGTCTATCTACGAGGATGAGTGGGGAAGACCAACGACCCCTCCCTGCCCCTTTTCACTGAAGCAGGTACAACCCGGACTCCTTAGGTGGGCCCCGAGACAACCAACTGCAGGTGCTTTTCTCCAAATATTTAGGTCATTCTGTCAACAGGTTCTTTATAGTTAAATACACTCTGGAGGTGACACTGTCATTACTTAGCCACTAACGAAATGAACTTGGAGAAATGGAAGAGAAAGCCGTTTCCTGTCTGTGAAAGCATACGGAAATGGCAACAGAGTTCAGGTGTGGCAATATTTATTAACCATTATTGATGCAGAAGCATTTCATGCTATGTCAGAGTGGAATAAATTGGATAACGATGAGATGACAGCATCATCTAATCTAATATTAGCGTTGCTTAATAGTCATGTTTTGGCTGCCAAGTCAGGCCTGTGGGGTGGGTGCTGAGAGTCTATTCTCTGTTCCCAGTGGCTCCAGCTGAGGGTTACAGCAGGAATAGTAGTAGGTGTACTGGCCCCCCTGAGCTTCCCCAACCCAGGCCTGGGCAAGGAGGGGTGGGGTGAGTGAGAGAGGACTTACTCATTATTTTTGGTGCTGTCATAGCTGAAAATTCATTGCTTCTTCACATTGTCGTAGTTAGGGATGGCAGGTTGGTTTTGGGAGAAATGGGAAAAATGATGGGTTGTCTTCTTTTTCTTTTCCATCCCAAGGATTATACACAATTTAATAAAACCCCTGTCTTTGTTAAACACTTTTTCATCATCATCTGGTTGTAGCTAGGGGACTGCCGGGCTGGTGAGGGGCAGGATTGGACCGTGTGTCTCTGGCCCCTGGGCGCTGACAGCTTCAGCCAGTCGTACTGAGTTAGGCAGGAAACACACAGCGATAAACGAAGAAGGCTGAACATGGAAAGAGTACGTTAAACAAGGCTCAAACATTAAGAAGAATGAAGTGGTGTTCGATTTTGTTTTCTCATGCAATGATTTAATGAAAGGGAGGATATTTGTAAAACTTTCCCGTTCGGACAGGTGACTCATAACCCACTCAGGAAGGTTTGCTGGGAGCCATTCCTCAGCAGAAGGAAATGCACTCTCTGTGGCTGTAAGCACCTGATTCAGCAACAACCCCTCCCCCCTTCCAGCTAATTGGAAATGCACTTCTGCACATTACCTGAGAACGCCATGTTTCCTTTTGGAGCCACAAGGTGGATGTTACAATTTCCTGTTGAATCACTGCAACAAACTTCAGCCATTCCTGCGCTGGGGGCATTCCAGCGCTTCTCAAGATCCTGCACAAATGACTGTGATGTGCACCGAGGGAAGCGGGTGTTCACGGTCTCCATGCCTTTCCGTACACCACGAAGGCCATTTGTTCTGAGAAATATTTAAAGATTAGGAAAAAGATGACCAGGTAGTTCTGAGACTAGTCAGAGGGCATGCCTCAAGTAATTTTTCACTGAGCAAAGGAAATCACATCTATATAAAATAGGTGGTTTTAAAAAAATCCTCTTCACTGCAGAGATGAAACATACCGTTTCTTTATGATAGGATCTAACCTCAACGAAGTCATTGAAGTTCGAAGTTCTCCTTGAAACGTTTGCCAAGCAAGAGGTGGTTTAGGATTGAATGGTGCTCCACCTCCCTTCACATAGCTTTATGCTGGTTTCGGTCTACAAATTTGGAAGTACTATTACTGGAAAATACAGGTGACTTTTTCTAAGAGAAATGGTGACAGAAGGTTATGCTTTTGTAAAAGCTAGATCAGCGTGTGAAAGACATTTTTTTAAACTGTCCTTACACTAAGAACCACCGCTTGGTGGTTGGCCTGTTTCTGCTTGAAATGTTGAAAATTTATTTCCACTTTACAGGTTAGGACACTGAGGCCAAAGGGAGACAAATACATTGTTTCGGGCTAGTGGTAGAGTTGGTAATAAAATGTCAGACTTCTTTCACAGCCCAGTTAGGATGGTAAAGCCTCTTCGTTTCAAACGTATGCAATGGGGATTATATACATTCATTTGTATGAATATATCTAATACAAATGAAATACAGAAATATAAATATCTGATATATATTTCTCGATTTATATATATCTATCTATATCTATATATATATATATAGATATATATATATATATCAATCTGCTACAATTTGCTCTTCCAGTTCTGGCTCTGGTTGTTGCCTTGCTTCTTCCCTATCTGCAGTTGCAAACACCTTCCTAATGACCTGTGCCACTTGTCCCAAAGAGCAAGAGGTCAAAGGAGGGGTGAATTCTTCCAGACCAACATGAAAGTGTGCCCTGAGGCATGCGTTTTGATGACCTTTAATTTAGTATGCATAACTTCAAATGGTCCTAACGGTCATAAAATTATTTGATCCTCTTTAATATGCAACCAGGGTTCTTGGCGGTCTAGTAAACTGGGAATTTTTCCTCCCTAAGCCCTAATTTGGCATTTGTTTTTCTGTCTTCTAAAAAAAAAACATGCAAGAAAGGAGGCAAATTTAAAAAAGCACGCAGGATCCAACACTGCCACCCTTGCCTGAGCACATTTGCAGGTTCCATCAGAGAGGGGGTTCAGACGTCCGATGTGGTTTATGACACATCCATACGTTTCTGTTGTTCTTCTTTCTGGCTGCTGCCTATGGGTTACATTTTCCCCTGTGCCATAATATTAATGTTTTTCCCTGCCGGCTTCTCAGCCTGGGGGTCACAGCTCGTGTTTCACAACACGAGATGCCCAACCATAAATCTCCTTTAAATAATACAGACGGCAGGAGGGTCACTGTGGAGAGAGCCAGTCGGTCTGAACAAAGTGGCATTGATGCATGGCAAGCTGAACAGCTTGACCAGGGCCCTGCTGGACAGGTAGAGCGTGGAGCAGCAGCCTTTAGTTAAGGGGAGGGAGGCATGCGCTCTGCACGCTTCCAAACAGCCAGCCAGTCCGGGTTCTCGGTAGGAGTTGGCTGCCAGTCATCAAGGCTTCCTGAGAATAATCACATCACCTCTTCCTGGCTCAGGCTGGAGGACCTGATTAACATAATTTGTGTTTGGAGGTGCAAACACATCTCTTCGGGTATAAGTCTGCATTTCTGGAGGCCTCTTCGCTGTATGTAAAGTGGAGTTGGGGACGGGCAGGGTGGCAGTAACAGTGCACACCCACTCAGAATATGCAGAGTGCTTGGGGCGAAGCTGTTCCCTTACTCCAGGAGCCAGTGTGGTTAACTTAAGGGCACCAGAGACGGCTGGGCAAAATCGAGCCACAATGTGCAGAGGAGCTCCATGCAAAGGAGAGAGACGAAGGTTTAGCCAGGGATTTATTTTTGTCAGCAAACATTGTAACATACACTCAGGGGCTGCGATGTCACATTAGGGTCATATATCTGTGACTATACCTTTTGTGAGCAGAGATAACATATATATAAATCTGTACAGATACATGTAAACAGAATATGCACCGAATGTACAAAAAATGAGTTTGTGCATAAAGATAGAGTATGTGCAAGTGTGTGTGTGTGTGTGTGTGTGTGTGTGTGTGTGTGAGAGAGAGAGAGAGAGACAGCCCAATAATGTTGGAGATAATTGGCAATCATACAAGGTAATGTGCAATGTAAGTAAAGACGGGGCTAATGGGAAGAGCCACGAAGTTTCCACTGACACAACGTTTCAGGATTTGTGCCTTGGTTACCAGCTGCCAAACTCCAGCTCAGTAATTTTCATCCGCCCAAAGGATGTTGGGACAAAAATTAGCATCTCCCTTTGTTAATGTTTCCTTGGGCTCCTTTTCCTGCAACTACTTCTTTAGAATCTACTGCTCACTGATAAACACACTGAGAACAGGAGTGCGTGGTAACTCGGGGGACGATTGTGCTGGTTTTGCTTGCTTATACCTCAGAGCATTTGTTGTTTTTAATATTGTTGACATGAATTGCTATTGTGATGTCAGACTTGCTCAAAAGGTGCATTTCTGGGCGATGGTGGTCGTGAAGGAGGAGAACTGGTTCTGTTCGTACCCATTCAGAATACACGCAGGGCATGGATTATTCAACAATGCTTGTAATGGAGCTGGGAGACCCAAGAGCTTTGGGAGGTTTTGGGTAACGTTAGCTTCCCAAACTCTTGCTTATGTTCAGAAAAGTTTGTTTCTTTAGACTTACTCAGTTTTACACTGGACCTATCAGAGATGAGCACATGTGTTACAAAATGACTCTAAATGTCAACGGAGCATTTCATATTAGTCTAAAACACATAAGCATTTTCTCGTGTTTGTAAGCCATGTGCATAATTATGGCCTTATCTTTTTTACTTCATTAATAAATGTATATCTGCAATTCTTTGAAAAAGCTACATTTTTTTTTGTTCTGAGTTTGCTTATTTGGATGACTTCTTAGACGCAAGAGAAGCATATTGACAGCCTCCTGCACGTGCATGTGATCAGTCTGCTCTGTGCTTCCCTCCTGGTCCCAGGTGCCCCACTGTTGATCTGTCTGGTCCCCATTAGACTACTGCTGCTGAAGGCAGGGATGCTTTCTGTCTGGTTCACTGCTGTACCCCCAGTATGTAGTAGTCACAGGGACTTTTAGGGTGACCAACTGCCTTGTTTGCCTGGGGCTTTGTTGGTTTTAGCACCAAAAGTCCCAAACCCAGGGCATTCCGGAGTCCCCAGCCGTGGGGACCGATGAGCATCTTGGTCCCTAGATGCTCATCGGTATTTGAATAGATGAGTCCCGCTGTCCTGCAGAGGTTGAGTCATGGGAGAGGAAAGGGCACTCAGCTCCCGTTTAAAGTGAGTCAGCCTCAGCACCCCTGCATATGATAAGGGATGGGAGAGCCCGGGCCGTGTCTTCTCTGTTTTTTTGAGTTTCCCACAGTGCCGGAGAAACCTGTTCAAGACGGAACTCCATCAGATGCTACAGAACACAGGGTCACATAGCAAGTCATTCCGTAGGCTAAACCCAGGCTCTGTGTCTTCCCGGCTCTGCCAGGTTGAGCAAACTACTTGCTCTCTCTGTCACCATTCTCCGTGGTCCTCACTTGTAAAGTGGGGATGATAACAGTACCTTCCCCCCAGGGCTGGTGCTGGGCCTCACGGAGGCCAAGGACAGCGAGCAGGGTCTGCTCTCCTTCAGGTGCATGGTGCGTGCACATTGTTTCTCCTCGTCCCTGCACCCCATGCCGCCTCCAACACGAGACAAATACTGAGCATATTCAGGTAGGGGACAGAGTCTTTTGGTGGTATTTTGTGTTAAGCTGAATCTGGAGTTGTTTTCATGGGAAATAGTTTGCCTGGAAAAAAAGAATACTTTTCTCTGCATATGACTGGTTTCCCAAATGCTGCATTTATTTTACCCAGAATCCACTTGACTTCCTTCCGCTTTGCTGAGATGGGAAAGATAGGCAGTTGAGCAAGTGACCTGTTACAGGTGGGAGAGGGAGACTGTGGTGGACAGGGTTGGGTCCAGGATGAACATGAAACAGCACCCAGACTGGCAAAGAGGGGAGCTGTTGATGGAGGCATAGTCTATATTAACTCTGCCTTCCCCCCTGTCTTCTCACTGTATGACCCTCCCTGTGGGGGCAAAGCTGGGGCCCGCGGAGGTCAGTGGTAAAGTTTCTATGCTGCTAACCTCAGAGAGACGAATGGTATACTTGGGTGAAATGAAAAATCAATCAGGAACAACTTATAAATAGCTCCTTTTAATGAAGGCGTGTGTTTCATGGAAATAATCTCATAAAAATGACTGCTTTATTTTGCTCCCCTCCTCTGTATCCTGTATCCTTCCTGCTACCACTAAATGGGAAAAGGGCAAAGGTTTCCTTACAGGTTCCTTGTTTTCTTAATTTTTCCCGCCGCAAGCAGCAGAACAGAGAGGAAGTGTCACTAACCTGCCTTTAGAACTTGAGTCATTAAATCCCCTTTGCCCCAGCCCTGGTGTTGCATATTTCAATAATGAGCAAGAAAAATTGTTTTATGGTATTTTAATAAAAGCAGGAGACAAATGTTGCTTCTGTGCAACGGAACTGAATTACAGAATTACCCACTTCATGAACCAAATTAGTACCACAACATTTGGCTTTGTTCGCAAGGTGATCCACATTTATGGGCCCATTTTTCAGCAAGATAAATATGGCACAGGCCAAGATTTTCCTGAAGTAAATATCGTAAATAATAAAGGATGTTGCCAAGGAAAGCTGAGAAATGGCTTCGTCCTTACCCAGTTATACCACAGTGCCAGGATGCCACTGTCCAAACTCTGGAACAAACTGCCCATTTAATCAACTCATCTCATGATTAGGAGAGTGCAAGGCCCTTTAATTTTCCAATAATAGTCAATATCCCCCAAGTCGGGCTTTTAAAAAATACTCCCACAGGAGCTAGGGCACTTGAAGGCCTAAGCCAATTTGATTACCAAGTAACAAAATATATTTTGAGGGCACTCTGGAGTCACACAGCAGAAATGTTGATGTGCGTAGGTGCAAACTGGGAGCCTTGTGCAGAAAGTAAAAGCTCTCACTCTGGCCCGAACTCTGTAACCCTCCTGTGGTTGCAGCTTATTCCAGGCTGATTTCAGCTCAAGTTTTCTGCTAGCAACATGGGCGGAGTGTTTTCCTTCCTCCCCTTTAGACGGCCTTGTGAGAAGCTGGGGTGACTGAGAGCATGCACTGCAGTGCTCGGGGTTCATCTGAGAATTCAGTGAGAGCCAGTGCGAGTCGACCGCTGGCTGCAGGGCACGTGGTCACAGTTCCCGTCACAGGGCCCCCTACTGTCTGAGTGAAGGAGGAGGAGAAGCACGTTTGAATGCTTCCTGGTATAAATGGGTTGAGTTTAAGACAGACATCGGGTGGGGTGGGGACTGGGACAAACTGGTGAGCACGTGTCCTGTCTAAAGCCGCTGTCTCTGCTGTGAGCCCAGCTTTGTTGCCATACAGAAATATGGCTGGGATGCCTCGTTTTCCAAGAAATTTGGGAAATCTTGATTTTTCTGTGAAATCTTTCAATTTTTAAATGCTAGTCTCAAAAAAAAAAAAAAAGACGCTTTTGGATCCCAAATAAAACAAAGGCCACAGGCTCAGCGTTTGTGACTTCTGTTTTGCAACTCAGGGTCTGAAATAGGACAAAACAAATACGTTGTGGTGGACAGCATTTCATCCTGTAGCTGAGATGAAGGCGGCTGCTCATGTTGTTGAGGCCCTACTGTGTGCCAGGCTTGTCCTCAGCTGTGGGCGGTATACCTCATTGGAGTTTCCTCCCCCGCCTCAAGCAGGCACTATTGAGTAGGTACTAGTGTATTCCTTGTTTGACAGGTGGGGAAACAAGCCCCAAAAGGCTGAGGTGACACTTAAAGTCAGATGAGCTCTGTGAGCTCTTAAGCACCAAACAACGGTTCGCTCACCCCGACTGGGCTCTATGGCCCAAGAACAAGTCAAATGAAATAGGAGCCAGGGGCTTGGGTCCTGGTGTCACAGCGGCCACCTGCCTTTGATCTGAGGACATTTGGAGCCTCTGGGTCTCACCTTAGCAGGTGGAGGTAGTAGTGTCATGGCTCGATTGACCTCGCAGAGTGCGGGCACGGACGACCGCAGAAATAAGGACAGGAGAGTGGAGAATCATGAAATGCTCCATCTGCAGAGCTAGTGCGCACACCTAATCAGAGGACACAGAGAGGTGACTCTGTGAAGCTGCCAATTGTCTTTGGATTAAATACAATTCAAAGACAATCCTTGCTTGATTCTTCAACTCAATGAGATGTCTCTTTGTAGAAGCGGCTTAAAATGAACTCACTTTGAAAATTAATCAGCCACCGCTAATGGCTGGGGAGTTAGACTGCATGTGTTTTCAGTGAAAAAGAGCACGAAAGAAAGGGATCCACCAAATAGGAGTTAACACCTGTTGTCTGCCAGGCTTGTGACAGGGAGGACAGAGCATGAAGATGCCCCCCTGCCCCAAGCCAGGGCCTTGCACACCCCTGATCAAGCAACTCCCCTCTGGAGAAGCCAGGAAGAGAGGCCGTTGCTGGCCCAACGTGAAACTGTTCATTGATGCCAACTAGTAGAGAAAACTCATCCCAGCCCTGACACGTGGAGTGTTTGGAAAGGAAAAAAGAGACGCAGAGAAGCAAGGTGGAGGGTAAAAGCCCGAGGACGATAAAGCAAGCCGTCCGTGCACGTAGACAGTCGGTAACCTCACTCACCAGAGGATGGGCTGACGTGGGGGAGGGGTGCGCTGCGGGGTTCAGTCCCAGTCCCACGCCACAGGCTTCCTCACTGAGGGCGCTCCTTCCTCGCTGACACCTGTGTCCTTCACACCTGGGCCTCTGCCCAAGGGTGGTGCAGATTTGTCCTCTGAACTCTGGTTCCGAGGATCCCAGCTTTTCCCACTCACAGGGTCCACTTTGTTTCTGGAAATGCCCTTCTGTGCATTCCGGATGCCCTTGCTTCTTCTCCCTGTCCTTGCTCCCCTTTCACTCCCGCCTGGCAGAGTCTCACCTGCCCCTGCCGTGGACGCTGTCTCACCTTGGAGCCTTGGTCTGACCACGCCCATGTGGACCCCTTGCCCACTCTTCTCCCCGAGAACAACTGCGTGTCTTCGGGGACCATGCTGGAGTCTGCCCGGCCCCTGCCAGCGGTGCTGTTGGCCTCGCCCCACCCTGATCGCTCCGTTCTGCAGGCCGCGCTAGGGTTTGGGCGCGGTCCTTTCCACGCCCTCGTTCTGTGACTGATGTGTAGTTGCTTTAGAGGTGGGGTTTTCATGGCATCTTCAGGTCGTTTCCTAATTTGTGAGAGCCCTGGTTCACTTTCTAAGAATGCCTTCTCCTTTTCCACAGCTGTAAAAAAAATACATACACAAGCACTCCTCACTCTCAGTAGGTGGAGGGTTTTAGAATCAGAAGGTTTGGTTTGGGGTCTTCTCTTCACTACTTAATGTTAGTGGAAACCACTGTGGGGGAAGTATCACCTGTCTGAGCCTCGGTTTTCACACCACCAAGAAGGTGGCTGAAGGAATACCTCCATCGCTTCCCTAACACACACCTAGGTTAAATATCTTAATATATGCTTTGGTAAATTCGTAATAAATGCCAGCTGTGATTATTTTTTATAATGGTAAATGTCTGTTGATTGGCTAAATTTGTCATTCTTCCTGGTACATAATTAGTGATTGTGCTCAGTAAGTGCTGAATGTTGAACGAATGAGTGGATGAACAAATAATCGACTGCATGTGTGAATTCACTTGAGCCAGAAGACACAGATACATCCACTCATTTATTGTAGCAGCTGGGAATAGAGCCATGAACAAGACAAACAATACCCCTGCTCTCACGGGCTTCACTCCTGCAGGAGGCAGGCAGATAATAAGCAAATTAAATAAATAATCAGGCTAATTTCTCAGATGATAAGTTTTAGTGGTGCTAGGTGAGCGTGAGGAATATTAGAGAGCATCAACAGTATTTGTCTTATAATTGAGCCAGTGGAGACGGGAGAGAAGGGTTCAGATGCCCAGGGAAAGGCAGGAGAGAAGGAGAAAAAGGGGGACGCGTCTTGTGTTACTCCTGAGAGCAAGAACCAGCCCCAAGTGGTGGCGGCGAACAAGGACGTTGGATGTGAGTCTGATTATTGGACACACTTCCGGTTCAGTGATCTGGGAGGCACAGAGACGAGCCTTCAGGGCAGGGCGTCTGTCATCAGAACAGGGTTGCAGCAGGGTAGGAGAGAAATTCTAATGTTATTTGCAAAGTTGCTTTGGAGAATCTCTAAGGTTATTCCCAGTATAAAGATCCCAGAATTTTCATGATCCAGTTGACGGATGAGGATGGCTCTTCGTTTCCTTGGGATCTGCTGTGCGTGGCACCTGGGCAGGTATTGTGGTAGAATGAGAAGAACACAGAGTTTGGAATCAGAGGGTTCAAACCCCATGGTCTGCTGCTATTTGTGGAACCTTTGAGCTTCTCTCCACTTCACTTTCCTCCTCTGTAGAATGGGTAGATCCATGGGAATGAAACAAGGATCTGATAAAGCAAGGCCTGTAAGGCACCTAGCATAGAACCTGGTGTCCGATAAACGGCAGTGGCTATTATGATTGATATTTCTGTGGTGATTGTTACTATCCTCGAAACTTGGGAGCAGTTGCCTTAGTGCACACCTCAGGGGACCACCCTGCGGGGGCAGTGAGTGGGGAGCACGTGAAGGCAGCAAGAAGGGGTAGGTGGGGAACTGGCGGGAGCTGCCTTGTGAAAGGCCCGCGTGTACCTGCTCCCATTCCCAGGGTCCTCACCAGTCAGAACTAGCAGGGAGCGCTCCCTCCTCCCAGATGACAGGCAGCTCTTTTCCCCTTTTGTCCTCTTCTGAGCAGCCCCTAGTGTTCAGTAAAATGTGATTTCCACAGGAAAGAAACGGTTGGAGTAGAAAGGGACGGAAGGGTAAGGGCGCAGTGTGATTGGTTTCTACTCCTCCCGCCCCTCCCCCAGCCTGGCATCCCCGGGCTCCGGAAGATGACCCTGATCCTATAGTCACGTGAGCCTTTGAATCCGCACACAGTTGTCTAAAACAGAACCCCAGAGGCAAAAACAGAAGATCCTCTTCTCCGAGACGATCCTGTGGGTGCAGAATGACCGTGTGGGGAAGTCCCCTGCCGGGGAAGGAGGCAGCTCCGAACCAGAAGAAGCGGGAGACACATCTGGAGAGAACCCAAGCCGGGAACGGAGGGCCCGACCATCTGCCAGAGGGCCAGATGCTGCTGCTGGAAGCCTCTTGCCTCCTGGCTCGTCATCTGGGTCCGATGATGCCATCCAAAAGAAGGACCACAGAGTGGGAGGGCAATGAGCAATCCATCTTCCCCCACTCGCAGTTTTTAATTCTGTTGTATGGCCCCGGGGGCATGGGGAAGCGGATTCATAGTTCGCCCACAAAACCACGTCTTCCTCATGGAAAAGGACGTCCTAAAACACATGGCTCTGACCACCCAGAATGTATAGAAAACGACTCCCCTAAATCCCCCTTTCTTAGTCTTTGGTCTGAGTGGGATGGAGGAAGAGGCTTAGCTGGGTCATTGTCAGTGGGAATTGCCATCTTCTGTCAACCTGGGGGAGCACTGAGGGTTTCTAACCACCTGCGTTGGTCGTTACATTACAGGGTTTCCCGTATTGCAAGTGTTCTTCTTATTAACAGCTTTGGTGTCTGATTTTGGCCAAAGCAGATCATTGGGATTCAGAGGGACAGCCTCTTCTTTCTCCATTGCAGAAGCAATCAAGAGTCTGTGCATACGGCACTCATAAAAGGAAAATGATCAAAATCACACACACAAAAAGGACTATTAAATTCCGGATGAGATTACCGCTTCATGTGATTCCTACCACTCAGGAATGTCTTTCTGCCTCATAATTGCTCACTGACAAATAGACTTACATGATAAACATGTAAAAAAAAAAACCCTAACATGGTAAACATAGTAGCATTATCTCTTATGCTGACATATCTGCTTTATACTAAAGCCATAGGCACCTCCCACAGCTAGCTAGGGCATGTTTTCAGTGCCAGGGGATGGTTGTGTGTTAATGTTTTTACACTAGTGTATGTGCTTTAACTTACAAAGAATTGCGGTGCTTTCTGGATGCATGTAAGGCATAAATTGTTTTAATTTTAAAGAGGCACCTGTTGGAACAGTTTAACACATCCTTTAGAATCTCATAATTATTCAGACACAGGATTGTGTAACTCAAGAATTGGGAAGGTTATCTGCATTCAGCGACATCAGGAGAATTACAGGGTATAAGTCTGAAGTCTGAGCTGCTGTTCGTCTGCATTCATTAGGAGTATGACGAGGTGATCTTGCACTGAAACCGTGTTGTCGCTGTTCATGGTAAACGGGTCCTCACCTGTCACTGGAGAGGGGCTGTTTTAAACTTCCATCCCCAGAGGTTTGTTTTCGCCGGGCGGGTAGGGCCACCAGCGCAGACAGTCTCACTGCCCTGCGGGAGGGGTCCTTCCTAAAACCCGTGGTTATGTTGTGTGGCACCTTCTGCTGAGAAGAGTCGCTTCTGTGGTAAAAATGCCAGATCCCTAAGCGACAAGAGACAATCTGCCCCTTAATGTGGGGGTGGCAGTGGCACTGAATGGAATGCTGCCAGGGGAAAGTCGAAGGTTTTGAAAAGAGCGGAAGTGGGGAAAATGCAATGTCCATTTGCACTCAAAATTGTCTTTTTTCACTTTTAAGGCTGACAAATGTCCCAGTTAGGAAAACCTCTGATATTGGGTAGTTGGAAAAAAATAAAAGCTACATTATGAAAATTAAAAGAAATATCCCATTTCAAAACTGGGGCAAATGCCTCAAAGCTCAGTGGCGAAAGAACTTCTGGTTCTGGTTGGTGATTCGCCCCGCATGCTTCAAGGACTTCAGCACATTTGTCTCAGTAATTCATTCCCAAGGAAGTACGGGGAGGGGCGGGCACTCTTCTGTCAGCGTTAGTAAGTCTTACGCTGGATGTCAGGTGGTTAGCGATCACGTGGAACAGTTGTTGGTGCAAATACTGGTCTGAGAAGAACACCCAAAGCTATGAAAAAGGACCAGGGGCTATCCAGACTGAAGGGGATGTCTTGTGTTCAGCAGCTGATTCCAAAGACCAAGGATCGTCTTAAGACTTGTGGTCTTTCTTTAAAGAGCGAGAGAGTAGAGTCTCCTGGGGAAGTGTACTGTGGCAACATGTTCCCTCTCACATGGTTTTGGGCTTAGCAATGACCTTACAATGGCAAACAGTCATAGGTAGTATTCGTCAATCAGTCTACACATACTGTCACCTTTTTTTTTGTCCTCATCTGAGGACATTTTTTTTCATCGCTTTTTGAGAGAGAGGAAGGGGGAGAGACAAACATTGATGGAACAGAGAAGCATTGATTGGTTGCCGCCCAGAGGTGCCTAGATTGGGATGGAACTCTCAGCCTGGGCGTGTGCCTTGACTGGGAATTGAACTCACAAACTGTTAGTTATGGGACAACACTTCAACCAACTGAACCACACTGCCCAGGGTTTTGTCACCTTTTGTACATCATCTCATTTCCCTCTCAAGACAGGTAGTGTTATTTTCCCCATTTTCTATTGCCGAAGCTCATCTATTTTTTACTGGTTGAGACAAGATATTATTCTTTCTTTCCCCAACTAATCATCTTATAAAATGAAGGTGAGAGTAACTTGGTCAAAATAGCCATGGAGACTGTGGCAGAACTTGAACCTGAGCCTAAATCCTATGGCTCTAGGTTGGTGCTTTTTCTACCACTGGATGGTAGCTCTTCCGAAGTTTTGTTGCAGGTATAATAATTAGTGCAGTCAGCGTGAGCAATTTGTTTATTAATTTCATGTGTATATTAGCTCCTCTCTTGAACTACATGAGAACAGGATGATTTTGTTTGTCCCTCAGAAGTACCGAGTGACTAACAGATCCTTAATAAACACACACTGACTGCTCAGTATGTCTCTTGAGTTAAATGTGCCTCGGGCTGAAGTCAAGGGACCTGAATTCCAGGTCTGTGGCTGTTCCTGCTGGCTGTACGACCTTGGGCACCTTCCTGAGACTCTAGTGGAGCCACCTGGACAGGTCGGGTAGAAGCGGAGACATCTAGGTGGCTCCTGATCCCCTAATGAAAGAAATGAGATACCAGAATCAGAAAGCCTTTGATCTTTTTTTCTACAAAAGGTTTTTAAAAGCTTATTAGAGGCATTTTGGCTACAGAGACAGTTCTGATGGAGTCATGAAAGAAGGTGGCGAGATGGTGGAAAACAAAGCCCCCATCCGTGTTGTATCCAATATACCCTAAATGTGTAAATATGCACAACATATGTGCACAACATCAGAGGAACGAGAACTTTGAAATCATACAGTTTTAAGTCCCAGCTTCTGCCACCTAGCTGTGTGGTCTTGAACAAATCACTCAAACTTCTTAAGCTTTGATCTCTTCGTCAGGAAATTGTGGGCAATACGACTCTCTTAAACAAGATTAAATGAGAGAATTATGAAAACAACCAGCACTTGAGACATATGAGTCATCAACAATAGCAGCTATTATTACTGAATGAAATATTTATTGAGTAGGCAGTCTTTCAGAAATGTGTGTACAGTCTAAGGAGACCCAACAAAGTATGGACAGCCCTCTGGATGCTTACTATCTGACCTGTAGGAGACGAAGAAAACAAAAAACCCCAACCTGCTTACTACCAATATAGTAAATAGTATTGAACACTAAATAAGTGAATATTCCGTGATATGGTCTCCACATAGGGTTTCACCATGGTTCTCAAAAGCTCTGCATCCAGAAGTGATTAAGGAATATTAGTTGCGATTGGAAATGATTTGAAACTTGACTCAGTGAAGGGTAAACAATATTATTATTTTCTTTTGTTGTCATTGTGTCTTAAGGATCTTTCCTTGGCCAACCTACCTTTGCCCTTTTTATTTCTTCTGCTTGTTATCTGTTGTGCAGAATAATTTGCAGTTTCCCTCTTTCCCATCTTCTTTGAACCTCCTCCTTGTCTTTGCCTTTCTTATTTTTGCTGCATCAAGAATGCATCTCAGGAGAAGAAATGCTCGTATGTGTCCATAGTTCCCAAAGTATAATGTGGCTGATTTCAGGAATTTTAGTTTTGGAACTTGGAAGCTGTATCTCAACAGCTGGTTGGAGAACTTGAACTTCAGATATGTTTACAGGCTGGACGAGATTTCTACCTCTGTCTCAAGGAATCTGGGTTACAGGTTGGGTAGTTCAGGCTAGCAGACTTCAGGATCACTCCTTCCTACTTGAATTGCTCGCTCTTCTCCCAAAAAGTATCTTATTCATTGATGATCCTCCACGAGAATGACAGCACTGTCTTCAGTCCTTGGCCTGGGTGGGTGACTTCTGTTTTTTAAGCCTCAGCCTGTTCATCGGAAGACTGGGCATCGTACTGGGAGTTGTCGTGAGTGCTGAATGAGATAATGCCCATAAAGTGCTTAGGGTGCATAGCAGGCACTCAGTAAATGTTGATTTATTATTAATTGTATTATCATTATTATAAAACACTCCCAAAATACTATCTTTCACTGCCTTTTTCTACTTGCAGAATGCTGTGCAGAGAACTTCGCTGATAGTAAATGCTCAATGAATAATGTCGATGACCAACATTTCCTACTGGTGTCTGACTTATTATTGATGTTTAGAGTCTTATAGAGAAAAATGATAATACGTTCTCTTCAACTGGCAAATGGGGGGATTTTGGACAAGGTTCTTATGTACTGAAATTGATTTCGGTACTCATTATAAGCTTTTAAAATTCCATTTAAGGTTCATACTCATCCATTTCAGTGATGAAGTGTTAGATAATATACAGTATGTGTAGTATTTGTGCCATAAGCCCTTTCTGAAATCTACAGAATTCTGAATTATGAAACACAACCGGATTCCTTAAAGCGGTTCAGGTGAGGGGTTGTGGATGTAAAGATGTGGAGGAACTTATACTGAGTAATGCTTCCATGCACATTAGCCCATCTGGTGGTTGGAAGAGTCCACTGAAACTGGGAGGGCAGGTGGGAGCTCTGTGTTACACGTGGGCACATGAAAATCCAGGGGAGTGGCTCGATCCACCCCTCTAACCCGGCGAATGGCTGAGGTCCCGTGTCCTTTCCACCACACTCCCTGCTCTTCTCTGTGATGCTGAAAGAACAACTAATCCTGCCACTAAGACCATGGAGGAGGTGATGTCGGGTTTGGGCTTTAAAGGATGGATCGCCGTCCAGATGCTACAAATAACTGTAGAAAGGGAGGGGGCTGATGCTTCTTGTGGTGGGACCTTCTTAGTGTCATGGAGAACAATCTGCCACTTGACTTAACCCAGGGTACTTTCAAGAGGTCTGAGCAAAGAACAGGGGAAATCCTGAAGGGGATGCAAACACACTTAGGTATTAGGAGAATTTTACTTTTTATGTCTCTGCCCTCTGTCCTGTATTTTCTCATTATCTATGGGGATAGGGAATTTTCAAGGACCGCATGGAAAAACTGAATACCCTTGTTCTTAACTCAAGCTTGGAAAAAGAAGAGAAATCAGATTTAATTCCAATAATACGTATTCCCTCAGCATTTTAGCTTTGCATCAGAATTGTATGGGGAAGTTTAAAGAGGGCTTCCTGTGCAGCAAGTACTGTGCCAACCCCGCCGCTGTTGCCAGGAGCTTGGAAGTGGCATTTTAGATAGCGTGTTAATTTTTTATTAGTAACTTTTTTTCCTTTTGGTCACATGCAGGACTTGTACCGTTTTGGCCAGAATTGCTTAAAAGACATTTTAAGCGAAGCTTCTCAATGCCCTCCCTCCTTTTATAGAATGGCATAGCCTCGATCATTTAAAAATGTTTTAACAGAGCTCTTCGAGCAACACCAAATCTCGGCAACATTTCTCAGATGATATTGTCCTACACCTGGAACACAAGCCCCATTTGAAACAGTAATGTGGTCCCTGCAGGGCCCTCCCAGCTCTGTCCCGCTGCCCTCCCTGGCTGAACTGTCTAGGAATAAAGCCCAAGATAAATGGGGCTGGATTTATGCAGAGTAATTTAAAGCCGCCTGCCTATGCTTGTCTTTCTTATAGAGAATATACTTGGAAATTCGTTTTAAGTCTGACGCATTCTTTGAACACCTGATTTTGTGATTTTGTTGTATTCCTCCCCCTTTGTAGAACCTTTATTAGAATGCTGACGAACCTGGGCCTCAGCAAAGGATTAAGTGAGCAGATTCTTCAAGTAATAAATCTAAAGACATATTAAAAGCAAGGAAAAGGGATTTCCCCAGTGTTTTGGGGGGATTTATAAGTGCCAAAGGCTAAACAACTTACAAGAGAAGTAAGATTGCTCCTTTTCCCAACCTGGACATGTTGTAATATTGTGACACAGTGTAGCATTAAGCTGGCTTACTAAGTAGAAACATGGAACATAATTGAAAATGCACAATACAGACAGGAATTCTCAATACGGCAATGCCCTGTTGTAAAGATTACACTGATTTATAAGGAATGCCTTAACTCCTAATCCCAGCCATGCGAGACCGGAGTGGAGTCTTTTATAACCAGGGACAGAGAAAAAAAGGCTTAATAATATAGATTCCCAAAATTGAATATAAATTTGGAACTGGTGGTTGAGCAGGCCATTCATTTCTCTTAAAACAATGTAGCCATGAAAACATTTTTATTATGTTTTGACATGTGGATTTTCAAAGAAGTTCAGGCATTCTCTCTTTCAGATATGACGGGTATAGCCAAATCATGGAGGAGTAATGAAAATGAATGGTGTGTGGGGGAGAAGAATAAATATTGTGGGACATAAACTGCTTAGAAAAGATCAGCAAAGAAGAGAAGTGTCAGGCTGGTGGAAATAAAACCAAAGGTATAACCTTACGTATCAAGTAAGGGTTGCAAAACACGGAGGGGAAGGGGAACCTTGAAATAAATGCTGAGGGAACAAAATCATTGTGGCTTGAAATCAAGGATAATAAAGAGTAAGAATTGAATGCACTTTTTTCTTTTATTTTCTTTCCTCTTTTTAATGCATCTTTTCAAGAAAAGTCATATCGTGAGGTCTGATCAGAATGGGGAATTTTGAGAGCTTGTTTATGCACCAAGAAAACATTTCAGTCCTAGCCAACTTCCAAGTGGGAATTTTTTCCCTTCTTCCCTGTGACATGGGAAAAATGGGGGGAGGGATCTTTGGGAGATGATATTCCTTGGTATTTTGCACACAATTATTGTGGATAACATTGATAAAGGCTGTAGTGGCTTATATACGTAACAAGGAGGGCTTTTGATTGAACAGTAACCAGTTGTGGCAGAAATAAAAAAATACTTAAGTCAAATAAAAATAAAGCCAATATTAACCTTTGGCTCATTTGTTTTTCAACAAGACTGAAGAATGAAAAATGAGATTCCAGAAAAGAGTCGTAGTCCATAGGAACTGGAAGGCTGTGGAGGTAGGACAGAGTTGAATATTCAGGACGTTGCCAAGCAGCATTTCCTGCACCAAGAGCAGCTAATTACTGTGTGTGCGTGCAGTACACACATCCATACACACACACACAATGCACATGCATGTGTGCTTTCATGTTCCTACATGTGCCCACATATATGAACACATAGACATTCAAACACACACACACACACACACTCTCTCTCTCTCTCTCTCTCTCTTTAGCTGACTCTAAGAAGGAAAAATATCAGGGAAATAAAGACCAGCCCAAAGTCGGGACCTGGGAAAGTGGCGGCTCTGTCAATGGTGGGGCTTTAGTGCAGGGATGGCTGCTTGGGAAATTTATATTTTCCTTGCAAAGAAGTGAACATCTGGGGAGACACACGCATACACGTCAGTAAGAAGGGAAGAGGCTTTTGCTGCCCCAGAGAAGGATGTAAGCTCCTTCCCATGCTTACAGGAATGCAATTCCTATGAAAATCAATTTCATTGCATCGAATCTTCTAACTTCGGAAGCTGGCAAAATGCAGGAGCGGTGTCTTGAAGCCCAAAGGAAGCCGAGGCAAGAGGGAGATGTGGGGCTTACAGGATGCCGCGGCACTTCCCCCAATCAGGAACCGTTGTAGTACTCAGAAAGAAGCAAACATGAACCCCAAACTAAGTGTGCGCCATGGGAAATGGCGAGTTTTGATGCTTTCAGAGTAGTCGGAGGTTCTTTCATGGAAAAGAGACTAACGTACTAGTTTGTTTTGCAGCTCAGCTTTCTGAATGGATAAAAGGTCTGTCTTGTGCTCAAGATTCCAGGTGTTTTGTCTTCAACATTTCAGGCGAGGGGAAGACAACTAGGAGTGGCCCTTTGAATTCCCATGACACAATGAGATAGACACTCGCCCAGGATGCAGGGAGAGGACATTGATACTAAGCGACAGTAAATCGTATCATGAAGACTTGGCTAAAAGGAGGGCAGAGCTAATGCCATTCAAGCTTATTAAGTTTTATTTTTAAATGTTAAACAGAAAACCTACACCTTCATGAGTGATTCATCCCCAAGCGAAGAGAAAATGGCATAATCTCAGCTGCAGAATAGAAAACTCTCATCTATTTGATACTAAGCTTAGCAGCAGGGTGGTGGGGGTGGGAGGAGGAACCAAAAAAAAAAAGAGGCAGCAGACAAAATGAAAAGTATAAATAGAAGTATTGAATATACAGTAACCTGGAAGAAATTACTATAATGCTGCTTTCAGTTCTTGTCTCCATTTGTAACAATGAGAAAGAAATGTCTGAGGTTTGCACGATAATGCTGTAGGAGTCCCATGGTTTAGACAGGAAAAGGGTCTGTGTCTTGAAAAGAAAAATAAAAAGACTATCAGAGGCCTGTTGAGAGTTTGCCTGTTTCTGTGAGGCATGTTGAAGTGGCTGGTGGCTATTTTGGTGTCAAACATGGGGATAGGGTTTTTAAATGAATGAGTAAATGGTGACGATCTTTGATTTTTTTTTGTAGGAAAACATAATCACTACACTGAATAAAGGCCTTGTGGCCAGAACAGCAGGGATTAAACAATTCACAAATTAAAGAAGTAGAACATTTAGGAAAAAAAAAACCAATATTGTTTGATCCTATATAACATCCCTTGTGTGACAGTTTTTTGCTTTGCAAATTTTTTTGCACCTAACATATACAGAAATACAGTATATATTTCCACTCTATTCATTCTCACAGCAACCTAAGGGATCAAATATTATTACATTTAATTAATAGGAGAAGTGAAAAAGTGAGTAGAGAAGACCTAGATTTTTGCTTTGGCTCAGCCTGTAGCTCACTCTTTTTGCAAATTCCCTTGATCCTGGTGGGTCTTGAAGCTGCAAAATGGGAGTGTTTGAGCAAGTAATTGAGGAGAGCCTTCAGCTCTGTTCTTATTGTCATGGCCATTGAGGCACTTGTGTTCAAGCTTTCTACTCATTTTTACCAACATCCTTGAGGGCCCCCCGCCCTCCCCATACACAATATCAGGCAATAGAGAAATTGCTAGACTTGGAGAAATTCACTTTAAAATTTGAACCTTAGGACCAATGTGAATCCCTTTAGCTGTTCCAATGGAAAACCTCAGCTTAAATATTGTCTTTAGCAGAATTTTTGAATTTGTCTTTTTTAGCCATATTCTGCTTACACATACTTATTTTTGCATCTATTGGTTCACGTACTGGTGGTTCATTCAGCATTTATTGAATGCCCTGCATCGGCCAGGCACATTGCGTTGAGAGTTTGAATTAGCATCATGGAATGCTGACCACTTTCTCAAAGGCGAGGCTTGAGGTTCCGCTTTCAGGATAGCATTGGTAGTGAGGTGAGTGGCTTTTTCTCAGCGAGGTACATACACACTCGGCGAAAAACTATTCTGTCCAGTGGGAAATGGACGACTGAAGACATTGGTGAGATGAGGGCAGGAAAGAAAGAGAATTAGTTAACATATTGGTGGGAGAAATAGAGGGAAGAGAATTCTACTTGTGTTGGGTAGGAGAAGTCACATCTATCGAAGGGTAGAGGTGCAGGAGGGAAATCTGGTGGGATGGAGGAGAGGAAGGAGGAAGAAGAAAATCTTAGGTCCACAGATGGAGGTGGTGGTGAGTGATCCTGGGGTGCTAGAGGCCTGAGGAGAATTTCATTTGGGGGGAAAGGCAGGGGGGGGCCGGTAAAAACACATAGGAGCAAATTCACAGAGACAGAACTCTAACCCTTTTGGTCACCTTTTTTTCCCCAACTGCTTACTTTTCTTTTCAAAATATATCAGTACCAGGTCCATGTCTTTAGTAGAATTTGTTGGTTTTTGTTGGGATCTGGTAGAGGTATACATTTTTTTTAATTGAAAACATAGAGCCATAGAAAGCATTTTCCGCCAACCCGGTGTATAAGTGTAGCACATAGGATGTGGAAGCTTTCTCCAGCTATGCAGATTTATTAGTTTCAGGACTACAGGCGTGGTTCGCATTCTTGCCCCTTAGGAATGCACACGACTTTCTCTGAGAACAGTGTGGCCTGCTTACATTTTATTAGCCGTGATCCATGGGAGCCATAGTCAATACTCTGATATTTTTATTGTAGCCCAAGCATTGATTCCACACCCTATGTCCACAACAGGCACGCGTGTACACAGAAAAGAAAAAAAAATGAGGAGTGAATTTAAAGAGCTTCTTTTATTTCTGCGCCAACAGGGAAAAATGGAGAAAGAACTCAGAAGTAGTAACTGTCGAACTGTCAATATGTGTTGCCTTTTGTGGCTCTCTTTCCCGATCAGATAAATAATTTGTAAGGTTTTTGATGGCAAAAGATGTGACTTCTGCCGAGCCCTCACCTGCAGTCTGATTTAGAGATTTAAGCAGAGAAATCATCTTCTCTCCCGTTTCCCCTGGAAACACGGAGCCCAGCCGTGAGGTTAATCATTTGAATTTCACAATTCACATCGAGGCAAAATGGAAATAATTCCTCACCTTGGACCCTGGAAATTTGTTGGCAAACTTTTTAGAGTGCAAGGTTAGACTCTTCTTCTCCTTCGAATCATAAATATGAAATGCTTTAAATATATTGTTTTATAACCCAATCTCCCACTGAAGTGAATCCTACTAGGTGATATAAAATGGAGTGGAAATCACTTCCAGAATACCAGGTTAGAGTGAAAATAAATAGAGGAGTATAAATAAGCTTCTAACCACAGAGGAGCTGGCTGGGAATGAAGATAGAATCTGCCCCCGAAGGTGGTCATTCTAAACAGTAACTTCTCCTACGCTTTCCTTCGGAGTGGTCTGCAAAAATGTGTATAAGGATAGTGATCTACAGTATCATGTGTGAAAATCAGGTTAAAGCCATGTCTGATAAACAGGACATTCTAGAGACGAATCTAGCGCAAAGCTCCCTACCCAAGAACTTTGCAGCAACACTACAGGTAGACTTCAATAGGTACAATGGCTGCTTCTGAAGAAACTATGTGTGGATTGAAACCTATTTTTAAAATCTAGAGAAATTAAATTGTGGTAAATTTTGTGGCTTATTTTTAGGTCAGAGATATTATATATTCTTTGGCTTGACTCAACAGGTATCCTAGGTACCTGTTTTATTTTGTTTTTTCTTAGTGACTGTATTTTTCAAATCAAAATTGCGACTTGTCTTGTAAGTCTAAAATAAAGGTATGAGGACAGCACATAAGGCATTCATTTGCTCAGCCATCGAACATAATGTTCATCAGTACCAGCTTGTTTTTGCCAGCCATATGCCAGAATGGGGATGAATATTTGGTTGTTATCTCCCCTTTGGTTGTGCGAGGAAGTGAAGGGTTTCTACCTATGCCTCCATCTTGGCCGGAACTCTTGGCTTTTTTCAGAATGAGGCTGAATATTTGAAATTGGGATCTCTGAAAAAAAATCTAGGTTTCTACATCTGTAGCATCCATTTGAAATATGAAGTCTTCTTGTGTAAAGAGAGCATTTTATCCTATGTTTTGTAATCAAAACATACACATTTTCCCAAAGTGCTGTGCCTATGCTTGAATATTATAGTTAAGCAACACTGCCTTCTATAGACGTTAGGCCAGGATGAAATCTCTTTCATTTTGAAAGAGAAACAGAAATATCTTTTACTTTAAATTAGCTCAAGATCAGCACAGCTGTGGGATTGGAGTTCCCCATGGAGAACACCTTCCTTTATGCCCGGATCTGTAGAGATGCTTCCATCTGAGGAACGTGTTTGAGAATGCTTTGGACTCGAACGCACCAACGCAAAGCAAATGCCCATCCGTCTAACTTGGAATGTTGTACTTCGGAAGTAGCGTGGATTTTGTCAGTTATTGATGAGTATTGCTGGAAGACACAGAGCATCTGGCTTCACACCAGCACTCGATTGCCAATGCGATGCATGTCTGTTGGGTTTCAAAAATGTGCGGTTGAGCCACTGGTCCATACTGCTTTTCCCGCGTGACAGGCTGATGACAGAAATACCTCAAATTATGACTTTGCTTCTAAGAGGCTGCATAGATAACAGTTATATCCTTGCAGCTCATCTGGAAAGCAGGCATTGGTGGGCCCCTTCAAGGGTTAGGACGGGGGAGTTGGGCACAGGCAGCGGCGCACCTTCCCATTCATACTGAGCGCTGCCAGCAAGGCCAGCTTCCTAGGCCTGTTTCCTTTCTTCCTCCTGTCTTAGAACAGCATCTTCCAAACTGTGCTTGGAGTGGGGGTTGGGGAGTCGTGGGGAGGGCACAGGTGGAGAAGTACTTCAGTAGGAACTTTGCATAGCAGACCCACTAGATTTAATCACGTAGCTTGACATTTTACTGTTCTGGGAAGGGAAGAATTAAAAAAGCTACAGAGCATCATGGCAGAGAATAATGGTTGAGAATATAGACTTGGGAGCTTGGCAGACGGGGGTTTGAGTCCCGGTTCTGCCACTCAGTAGTGGAGCAGGTGAGTTGCCCGGACCTTATTCCCCAATCTGTACAGGAGCCAGTATCTTCCCCATGGGGTAGGTAGGAGGGTTGGATGAGCAGATGTGGGCAGAGTGCTAGCTGAGTGCCGGACCCATAGCAGGTGCTCAGCAAACCTCAGGTAGTGTGGTGATGGTAGTTACTCTGTGTGCCAGCTCTCTCCTCGCCACACCCCTGGGGCACGTGTACGTCAGCCAGGCTTCTCCCTGTCACAGAACTGACAGCACCCCCATCCAGCCAGCTCGACTGGCCCAAAGTGTGGATGTTACCTCCCTGTGTTTTAGCTAAGACAATAACTGAAGTGAATAAAACTGAGTTCAGAATCATTGTAGCTCTTCTGTTCCAAGAACCAAAAGAAACCTCTGAAAACACTGGGGCAGTGACTTAAGCATATAGGGGAGAAGATATTAAGAAGTGACAATGTCAAGCCAGAACATTTCAAAGGATGGGGGAGGTTTGTCCCAGAGAGGAAACAAAGACCCGGAAAGACCTCTGGGCTTCCGCGCCATTGCTGAGCTCGCCATGTGCCCCTTACCTTTCCCTCCTGCCGAGATGGTGCCTGTCGGTTTCTGCCTTGTTAGTTAACTGTGCAAGTGGCTTTTCGACGGGCTGTGAGCTTCTCCTGGGCAGGGGCCACTTCTTGATCGTTGCGTTCTGCCTGGTTCCTGGCACAGTGCTGGAGTGAGGTGGTGCCTAGCAGCAGAGGAAGGGCACAGGTTCTAGAGGAGCATCAGCTGTGGGACTTGAGCAGGCCGTGTAACATGCCAAGCCTCAGCCTCCCCGTTCATAAAATGGGGCTAATTAGTCTTGTGGGATTGTTGTGGAGATTGAATACGGTAATTTTGCAAGACACTCAGTACAGTTCCTGGTACTGATTCAAGGCTACCATTTACGGAATACTTATCACTTGACCAAGCACAGTGCCTCTTTTGGAGGAAGGGCTTGGTGGGGCTTGCTGAGTGCTTTATGAACTATCCATGCAGCCTAAGTTTGTGCTTATTTATACTGATGCATGTGTGTATACACATAACATGCATATTGAACATACAACATGCAATATACATATTAAAGTGAAGGGAGGCTGTTGCAAAAGACAGAAATATGTATGGGTGTATGTATATTCATTTTTGAAATATGTATGAGCGTATGTATAAACACTCATATATGTATACAAGCATGTGCATGTTCATATGTATATGTACACACACACGTGTGTGTGTATACATGTATACACCCCCTAAAAAGGTGTCCCTCTCTCTTGAGATGGACTTCCTTTACTTTTCCCAACATTATGTATATATTTTGAAGGAACAAGATTGATAGGATGAATGTTCGTGGTTGCAGGCATTTTATGGGCTTGGAGATTGTCTTCTCCTCCATAAAGAAGTAATAAAACAAAAAAGAATGTAGGGGGAAACAAGAGAAAGAGTAAAAAATGGAAACAGAGTCTGCTTGCCCCCTCCCGTCCCCCACGGCCCGTGTCCTCACCCACAGAGGAGTAAATCTTCAGCCCCACCGTGCAGACCCCTACGCAGCGGGGCGACGTGGCGCCGCGGCGCCGCGGCTGCGCACCTAGTGCTGGGTGCTCGGTGATGTGTGACGCTGTCGCGTGTGTGTATTGCTTCATGACTATCCCCGTGTTATTGAAACCTCTTATTGGAGAAGATCTGTCATAAGACCACTATCGTTGTAGTCCAAAATCAATTGCATCTCTATGAATTATTGAGTTGTTTGCCATCCCTTTCCTGTCCTTTTTTATTCTAAGGGCTCATTGTTGTGATAAGGTTGGATGAGATTATTTTTTTTTCCCCTTCAAGAAACTTTGTGTATTTTTATCTCGTGTGTTGTCACAAAAATAAGTAGGAGTGTCCACTTTCCTCCACACTTCTCTTTCCAGCGTGGGCATTTAAATGTTCCAGTCCTCAGATTTTGCTCTTTGCTGGTTGAGCACCAACCTTGTAGCCCAGGGCAACCCAGAATGTGTGGCAGGCTCTGGGGACTCAAACTCATTTCCAGGAGAAAAACACTCATTTTTTCCTGTGGCAATGAGCATGACATTCACATGCTTGCATCCAGTACCATCTTGTGGCTTTTATACCAAATGAAGAGACGTTACTAAATGAACATTTCTTGCTCTTGTGTAAATAGATAGATTAATGGCATTAAGTGACAGCCAAGCCTGCCTGAAATGTTAACTTCCTTATGGGGTTTTGGGTTTCTCTTATTTTTGATAAATGGACCAATCTGGCAATAAAATCCTGCACAGTAGGTTAATAATGTCATAGCTGAACTGTGAAATAGTAATGTGTGTACCATCTCTCCGCAAACAATAATCCTTGAAGCCTGATAAATCTCTTTCCAGCCCAATTGCATGTTCATTGTTACCTACGACTCCTTTTACGCAAATACAAAGCAGTTTTGTCACATGCATTTTTAAGTAGAAGCAACTGGGAAGTCAAAGGCACGCAGGCCTATGAAGTCGGGGCAGGGCACGTTCATTTTCAGCTCTTGTGAGCCCCTGCTGCCCTCAGTGTCTGAAGACCCTCCTTAGGTCCCTGCATTGTGGATGCAGGGCTGGGGGCGCTAGTAACCTTCCGGTCCTTCCCTTGCCCAAAGCACTGACCTGCTGCCGGAAGCAGAGAAGGACTGGGACCCGAGAAGCAAAAATCCCCCCAGGCCCTTGTTTGTATTGATCACTTAGTAGCAGGCAAGGTTTGGGGCTGTTTACTCCCACATTTCTGATGACAAGAGAGGTCTTGGGGGAGACTTGACCTCCTGTGGAGCTGGAAATGTAGAGTCTGGCAAATGTATGCAGACTTCAGTCAGCCCGCCGCACACACAGGCTGTGTGCAGAACTCTTCAGTACCGCGATTTGGAACAAAATATGGCCAAATGCCCTCCTTGAAGTAGGTCCCCTCCCCCACCTCTGGCCTGTCATGGGCAACTCCAGGATAAAATTTACACTGTGTGGGTGGAAAAAAAAAAGAGAGAGAGAACTGTGTCCCAAATCATGGCTGATTTTGAGGGAATTATTTCAGCGTCAGAATCTAAGTAGCTTGGGGCAGTGCACATAAACTTGACAAACAGGCTACTTTAGTCCTGTCTGACTGTATCAGCATAATAGGGCAATGAAGCTTTTTATTCATTCAAAGAAAGGTTGAGTTTGATTGGCAGGGCAGGCTGCCTGAACGCAAGTGGCTCTTTCCCCCAACACTTCACTGCTATCAATTACCGTTTTGAATACGAAGTGTTTCTAATGTAAAATAATGCCAACCTCTGCCTCTATCCTCAGGCCAGAAAGCTTCTTTGTGTTGTTTGCTCCCAGTCTGTGACTGTTCCGAACCTCCCTCTCTCTGCAGTTTTTTTCCCTCCTTCTTTTCTTCTTCATTCCCTGCAGTACCTAAATGATATACCATTGCCAGCACAAGTGAGGCTGATGTGCCATGCAGAAAACATTTCTGTTCTTTATTTTAATCAATGATCTCCTGGGTGAGTGACATTTCTACCTTAGTGATTTAGAGTCAGAAGACCTGGGGATGTCCGTGCTTGTGAATCACCCCAGGTTCCAGGAACAAAGGAGGCATTTTTTTTTGTTTTTCTGTAATTTCCCTTTCTTGCTACCAACAACTGGGCTCTGAAGTTGATTTCATTTAGCAGTCAACTTCTGTCTAGAAAAATGCGTCCAGCTGAACCGAATGCTGTTCTTATTTAAATCGGCAAGTGATTTGCTTCAGCTGCCATCTGTTGGCCGGTTAGCTATTTTAATTTGATGCAGGGGACATTACCTGACTTTGTATATTGCATTTTGATCTGCATCATGTTTGAGAAATGTCTGAAAATGACTCTAAGGGAGAGGACTTTGAAGGATTCTGTTGAACAAATATGTACATATGTTAATACAGCACTGGGCACGCGAGTGTGCGGGAGTGCTCCAGTGTGTGTACATACAGTGCGTCTCACCTAATGCTCTTCACGGCCAGATTGATTATAAATCCTTCAGACGTTTCTTTCCTGCACCTGGCCAGCTCACCCTCCTCATTGAAAAATCATTAACTTGGAGCTTTCCTGGTATCCTTACCCATCCTCCTAAAGCTGCAGGTTCTGGTATTTGTAACTGTTTGACACAAGGCTTGGATGGCGGCATGGCGTGGTGAGTGTCTGTGTGTTTCTGAGGTCTGAATGTGGGCAGCACCAACTCTCTCTTCTTTCCTTTCTCTGAATGCCCCAAGACCAACAGAGCTTTGTGAATGTTTATCGAGAGGCTCTTGAAAGGCAGTGGGCAGTTTGAAAAGTGCACAGAGCAAGGGGTCCTCAGGCCTGGTTCCTTGTGATGGCCGGGCTTCCTGCTACTAATTAGTTGTGTGGTTGTGGGCCAGTCATTTCACCCCTCTGCACCTTCATCTCCTCTAGAGTAAGATGCGGAGATTGTACTGGGTAATCTTGACTGTCCTCTGTTCCAGAAAGCCTGGTTCAGGAGAAGGAGAAAGGTTGAAGCACGTGGCTTAATCTCTGCCCTCAATGCTTTGGAGACCCTAGGAATTATTATTCATAACCACAACTCATTGCAGAAGGGGGGCTAATTGCGTGCTAGACTGTCCTCCTCTCTGCTTTCCCTCTCCTCGCTAACAAACTTCCTACAACTTTTGAAAATGATTTTGTTTTTTTCAATGGTGCCTTCCACATGGGGTTTGTCTGTGCATAGCTTCTTCCTGTGGGTCTCTCTGATCCTGGCTCCCTGCTCTTCTCGCCTCATGCTCATTAACATCCAGGTAGAAACACACAAGGGCGTTTCCATGTGAACTTCCCCTCTCGGGGCAACTTCTTGGCCACACTCACCTTGACTGGTGCATTCGCTCCCTTGAGCAGACATGCTCACAAACACCATGTAGGATGGAATCATATTTTGCCACATCAGAGACACATCAGGTGCCTCCAGTTTGTGTGTTCACCATTGTGATTGTTGATAACATTTCAGTGCCCAGGTTCGTGCCGTACAGACCAACCATCCTACACGAGGCATTCACGTGCAAAATGTTTAGGGACAATTCTGATAATAAGGCAGAGTGGCTGGTAGGAATCAGAAAAGTGTGACTAATGATACAGATTGGACAGAAAAAATTAGGAGTTTTAATTCTCAAATTTGAAATGATGGGAATCTACTTTCTTCTTCCATTTATTGGACTTGAGGAATTTGTGAAGAAATTTAGGCTAGCTTATAGTAGAAATCTGGGATCTTGGGCAAATGACTTGACTTGTCTGAGTTTCAGTTTCCTCAGTGAAAAACGAAGGCAGTAATAGTAAATACCTGTATCATAGGGTTGTTGTGAGGATTCAATGAGATAATGAAATGAAATGAAATACAGCATTTGGCAGGACACCTGGCCCACAGTAAGGATTCAATAAATATTCTCTATTGTTGCTGCTGTTGTGTGGAAGTCATAACACTAGAAACTAGTGTCTTAATTGGAGACGTTTTCTCAGAGAAGTGGGGCACCAACTTCGACTCCGGAGACTCAGCAATCAGGAATCACTCCGACCTATCCAATAAACCTCGATCTTGCTCCTCTCCCTCTCCCCATGTCAATTTCTCATGCTCATTTACAGGTTTTGGGGTTTTATTTTTGCTGATAGTTATACATATTGATCTGCCCCCACGCCACAGCAGGTCAATATTCTCACTGCTGTTAGTTGCAAAAATTGCAGGTGATTTATTATGGGTGAAAATACTTTTTTAGAGTTTGCATTTGCATACCCAATTGGTTAGGATTTTCTGTTTTGTTTTTTTTTTCTACTTGCAAATTTGCTTCAACTTCTCCCAGGAGCAGCAACGATCTCCCTCTGGAAGGGGCAGCCGACAGAGTTGCACTTGGGTTTGGTTCCATACAGCAGCCACACGGGGTTATGTTCTTTTTCCGTCATGACTCAGGAGTTGGCATTTGTGTTCTATTTCTTGCTGGTTTCACAGGCATCAAAGGCTGTTATTTCCATAGCACGATATGGCGAAGGGAAACGACCTCTTCCCTGATTATTTGAAAGAAGCTTCCTGAGCATTATTGGGAAGGGAATTCATGCAAAGTGCACACCGTCACAAAACTTTCTACTCGCAGCACAGTATTACGTCTAAAAAGGTCTTTAAAGTAGAATGCCAACCGAATCGGGAGGGGACATGCACGGGTGTTTGTAGTATTTGGTTATTGTCATCACTCAGGGTTACCAGAATGTCTGTTTAAAGGGAGAACGACCTAACAGGAATGAAATAATTTAGTCTCTATTTCTTATGAAGCTATAATAATATTTTTTGAACAGTCAGCTGAATGCCTCCTAAGTTGCCTGAGTGACTAAAGGGCTTAAAAAGTTCTTCCGTGGAGATAAATAAGCTGTCAATTCATGATGAAGAAAATCAAACTCACGGTGTTGATCTTGGCCAGGGTGCCTGTACAAGTATGAAAGACATTTTTGCCGAGATGTAGCCAGCCCATGTGTTAGCAGTTAGCGCTGCAGTGCCACCCTGCACCTCTGCTCGCCTTTTCAAAAGATAAACATGGTTGTCAAAATAAGGAAGAGAAAAGATTAACCCATTCAAGTGCATGTAAATAATAAATGACACTGCAGCTCCCTGGAGTCTAGGGGAAGAAAAGAGGGAAGAGTCCAGAGGCTGGGTTTTATTCAGTTACTTGGGTTTCCTTTTTTGGAGTGCCTTCTCAAGCTGGGGCTGTTGCCTTGGGGTGGAGGCTCTGGGGTGAAATCTGGGCGCATTTGGAGGGGAGGTGGCAGAGGGAGGAGCTCAAAGGAGCCATGCCAAAAGCCAATCGGTTTACTTAGTTTCGTACACTCCTGCAATACAACAGGGCATTTCTCTGACCTCGTAGTCTGAAGCCATGCATATTTTGGAGGGAGCACCTAAAAGAAAACACCAAACAGGATCATTCTGTTTATACCAGATTAGTGCGCGAGTGTCAAAAGACCCACGTGTGTTATCCTCCTGATGTTACAGTCCAGAGCTGGGTGTGAGCAGAGAGCGAGAGGGAGAATCACACTCATTTTTATTTCCTGTGTAGTAACAAAACCAAAGAGGGCTATCAAAACACGACACTAGCCTGCCCTGCCCGCGCCCCAGTTTGCGGCCGCGGGCTTTATAGGTTCTCGAGGTATTTTCGTGCCTCAGACCCAACACCAGAGGTGCACCCAGTGGGGCCATGGCTCAGAGCTTTTCAAACTGAATCATAGGGGAGTGCCAAATATTTTATAGAAAGGCCTTGTTTTTCTTGAAGTTCTTGTGGTGTGTAGGTTGTAGGAGCCTTTTCCTTTTCCTGTGCTCTCATAGGTCCAACAAAGCAGCAGGCACAGTGAGATGGAAAACATTCGGTCTCCCCTTTAGGAAGACGCCAGGAAAAGTCAGTGGTCCCGTATTATAAAAGTATCTGAGGAGAGGAGTCTTACACAGCTCCCCAGAGAGCACGGCCAATGGGAAGGGTCGTGGGGTTAAGGGTGGGAGATACTCACAACCCCTCCAAGCCTCTGTTTCCTCATCTTAATGGAGAGAACAACAGACCTGACCCAGAAGTATGGGGCGGGTACTCAAGGAGACAGAGCCTGCAAAGCTGGGTGCCTGACTTATTGTAAGCTCTCCATAAATGTTTGAAGTTGTTACTGCTTTTTATTGTTGCTAGTATTATTGTATCTCATGTTAACATCGGCCCTATTGTTTCAGTTGGTTGTGTGTAATATCAGGGATGCCATGGAATATTTTTTAGCCTGTGAACTTTTCTCATCTGCAAACTGAAGGAGTTGGACCAGATGCTATCTTAAGGTTCTTTCCTGTATTAAGACTCTAGCATTCTAAAGGCTCATTGTGTAGTAACCAGTTGAAAAATGCACGTAATCATGCCAGAAGGATCATAAAGCCAGAGCCCTTTAGGAAAGAACTGGGAAAAGTCGGAAAAGTTTTAGCTGGAGATGAAGAAAGCAGAAGGTGGTCACATCGACACCAGGGAAGCCGTAGTGTTTTCTCTGTAACATCACAGGGATGTTATCTGGGTATGTGTGCGGGTGACAAGGGGCGGGTGACAAAGAAGAATGCTAATCTCTGCCAAAGTCAAATGCATATTAACTCTTATTCACACAGTACAAATACACGGCGTAGAGCAATCAGGCCGTGAATGCAATATGGTTTTGTTTTTTTCGGCGATGCACATCCTTTGGCTACAGAAGCGGCGCAGGACTCGCGCTACGGCTCGTTTCCCAGTCAAGTGTGACGTCTGTGCTGCCCCTTTAAATGCAGCACTTTGCTCTGGCTTACGTCTCTCGATGTTATTTGTTTTGCCTTATAAATGTAGTGAAAGCAGAGATCACAGGTATTCCTCCAGGAATAATTAGAAATAAAAGCTTATTTATACGAGGGAAGTTTTCGAGGAGGATGTGTTCTTGCTTGAGTCATAAAGAAGTGATACGGGTTTCAGTTTCCATTTTGATGCCCTGGAACTCGATCCTTTTGGTCAAGCCCATTCGGGGAGGTTAAAAAAAAAATCACTCAGAATTCTCTGCCCAAGTTCGGGTTAAAAATGGCTTGTCCTTCTTCCTCATTTCAAGCTCTTCTACCCTATTGGCAAATCCACCCCTCCATCTCTCTGTGTTTGGATTTTAAGAAATACATTGAAGAAAGGAAAAATATATAACCGTGGGCACTGTTTCTGTGAAATAAGGGAGGCCAGGGATCAAAGAGAAGCCTTGTCTTGGAATACAATTTGGCCAAAACTGCCTGGCGTGTGTGTCTGTATGTGTGTGTATATGTTCATCTCTCCATGATTCATTCTGAGGGCTGTTTTAGCCTTCATAAAATATTCATGCTAGTTGTGCATGGTTCTATAATTGCCATCTCAGGCCTTGAATTATTTATAGGTTGTACTGTTCACATAGTCTCATTTACTGATAGGGAAGATAACACCATACGAGAGGATCCCAAACACTCTGAGGCCTGTTACTTTGCATTAAGTAGTGGAATTATATTACTGTAGGTGTAAAATGCTGGCCTTTTTTTTTCCTCCTCTCCCTTTAATATATCATTTTTGTATTTATAATATGCTAATTGTCAGGATGCTGTTAAGCCTCATAATTCCTGCCGAGTTTTGCAGAAATCAAGATGTGGCTGGAATGATTTAGCTTTTGATCCCAGAATGATTGTTCTAAAAAAAACCCAACAAAACAAAAAACAAAACCTGTCTTTACACACAGCATAATTTATTGAAATGATGTATGACTCTACATGCATACCTGAGCCCTTTTGTTTTGTACTATTGATCAGTTTGTATGTCTCAGTGTTAGCCAACACGTGGTGGGTTTAGATAGACACTTACCAAGGAGGCTTTCGAGCTGGCTGTCCCTAATTAAATACCGAGTCTCAATTCAGTAGCGTGGCCGTTCCCCCGCACCTGTTTATTTTGCCTTCTTAATGCTCCTTTCCCTTTTCTGCCAACTTGATCTCCATTCCACATACATCATAGTGTTTTGAAATGTATTCTCTGGTAGGTGTATATACTGGGGATCTATCTCTTTTTTTCTTCTGTATTATTTAGTTTCAAAAGGACATGCTAATGTTAATCAATATCAAGAGGCAGATTCACCACAGAGTAGACTTTTCTGGCATTTCACTATCATTTTCCATGTTTAAAGAGGGAAAACAGAGAGAAAAATTCATGGCAGCTCATAACCTACTGCTGATATATTTTACTTCCCTTCCTCACCAGTGGTAACTCATGAATTTTCTGCTGGTTTAGGAACTTCCAACTCTATACAAATCATTTAGCCAAGCGTCCTGCGTGAGATCAATCTTTCCCCTCCGGCCTCCTCTCCCTCTGTGCCATGTGTGGTGGGCACTCTCCTGCCCCTGTACCTGCCGACTCACCGTTCCTTACAGTATTCCTTGTCAGGCTCGTAGTGCTGGGGGTGACTGGAAGTTAGCAGGCACATGATTTTTAAGTGGTGCCTTTATGTGGTCTTAAATAACACTGAATCTGGTAATGAGGAAATAAGTCCATGTAAAATTTCTGTTAGTCCTTCCAATTAGGCCAAGGGCCTAGTCGAATGTTCTTTCATGCTTGCTTCGTCTCCCTTGTCAATAAATACCATTTGGCAGGAAATAGGCTTTTAGCCAAAATTTAGTAAATTTTTAAAATTTGTTTTTATTGACTTCCGTTTGTATTGCTTCCCTCTATCTAAGGCCAGTGGCATTGGCTGTCATTCATAATGGTAAATGGAAAGTGTCATTTAAAAATCAGTTTATTGGGAGTAAAAGTAGCGAGTCAATATCCATAAAATATTAAATACATAATATAGGTATTATGGACAAATGGTAAAAATTACGGAAGGGTTTTTATGAAGGACTGAAGTTAAGCGAACATTACGATAGTGCCAGAGCAGTGGCAATCACTCCAGAGAGCTGGGGATTCGGTCGAACTGAGGAGCATGGTAAGGTTGAGTGACGGGCAACGGGAGGATGTGGAAACGAAGATGATGGAGAGAGTGAAGGTGTGCATTTGTTAATGAGACTCAGTTTTTTGTCTTTACACGGTAAAAAGTTCCACTAACTAAATGGGATTCTATTCAATTTTCTTCTCCTACTAACTGAAGATCCACCTATATGGATGAAAAGTTTCCTGAAGTCACAGGAGTTTCCATGTGGCCACTGTCAGACAATGCAGGGGGTGGACTTGACTGTTATTAATGAATGAAGGCCTTTAGGGCTCAGGGTGTTGTAAATGGCAGTTAGTCTTATAGATTAACGTTGATAGGAATGTAGGAAATTAGTGTCACTCTATAGTGTGTCCAAGAGCCCTTGGACAAGCTACATTTCTCCATAGAGCCAAAATAATAGCGTGGTTTGTTACCTAAAGAGGATGTGCTCTGGGAGACTTTGCCCTGTGCCCGGGACAGCGTCTGGCACTTCATAATAGCTTAGCACATGCCCACTGTATTGGAATTAATGCGACTTAGAAAGGCTCTGATTAACTAATATTTCCTTAAAAATATACACACAGAAAAGCGGAGTGTGATTGAAGATGAAATGAGATCGCTGTTTCATCTACTCTGTGTATCCTGCGGAGTAAATGCCTCTGACTGTACACTGGGGGGTGGCCCAGGCATGAATTATATAGTTCTTAGTAGCTTGTGACAGTTGACTTGACAAGAGTTAATTGTATGCTAAGCAGGTTTTAAAATGAAAATTCAGATGTGAACGAATTATTTCCCTCCATTGTATGTATCCCCCCGATCAGAAAAGACTGAAACCTTCCTATGTAGGTGGATAGGGGAGCCCTGTCTAAAGTCACAAGGAAGCTTCAGGCTTCCTTGGGGCCAGGATGACTGTGTCCCTCCTGGCTACTCATCAGTGCCTGTTTTGGCAACAGCATTGTGTTGCTAAGCATTTAAAAAAATGTCTCAGCCAACGCTCTGTATTTTGGAAAGCCACAGCTGCAATTCCACCAAGTACCTCTTCTGCACCTGCCCTGGTAACTGTCTTTCATCCCATCGGCTCTGACTGTTCCAAGCTGGTGCCTTGTGCTTTCCTGAAGTCCAGTTTTAAAGGGGTGAATCTGGTGGGTTATTGTGGAAAGAGGTTCCTGGGTCATCAGGCCAGGCCTTACGAAGGTGGTGGTCCTAACTCTGCTGCTAATGAGCTGTGTGTCATTGCACGAGTCCACCAACCTGCCTGAGCCTCTGTCTCCTCGCCTGCAGAAAGATGTGATTGAACTCAAGGTTCTCTGTTCTAGTATTCTATGGCTCCTTCAGCCCCTGCACATACCTGTGGTGATGGGCTGGCCCCCATACAAAGTCAGAACATCATTTGTCATAAGCAAGACTTCTTACCAAACACTCTTTATTTCTGCCTCTGCAGTCAAAGAATGATTTGCTGGCTATTTCTTCCCTATTCTGATTGTTCTGTATATTACATTTATTATGTAATTTTCCCAATAGCAAGAGTTAAAGCAGTTTTATGGCACTTTCCCAAGAAGTTCGAAAAGTATTTAGAACACTATTTAATAAAGAAAAAGGAGGAGGAGGGTAATGAGGAATTGTAGAATTTTGTGTTTTCTAAGTGTCCGATATTTGATTCTGATATCTTAACCTGTTTTCTGCAGCAATCTGCGTGTCAGGAGCTGCAACTCTCTGAGCTTCTGCTGGGTTCAGACTCCTTTGTCTTGAAGGGAAGTTAATGGGCAGCCAGACGAGCACCTCGCTCCCCTGGTGTTTCTGCCGAGCGGTGTCTGGTCTCTGCTGAACGTGTGCAGCCATGGGGAACCCATCGTCTCACGAGGCGGCCCATCTCTCACCATGAGAGTGTTCTTCCCTTCTGCTGAGCAGAAGTCTGCTTGATGAAACGTTTGCTCCTTGGTGCTCGTTCTGTCTAATGGACTTTTAAAGAATAGAACTGCTGCTTTATCCACAGAGAAAGTCATTCAGGCGTAATTCCAAGTCACTGGCCTGGATGAAAAGGCAGGAGAGGGAAGTGAACAGGGAGTGGGGAAACTTTGGAGTTGGGTGGCTCTCCAAAGATAAAAGAAAAACAAACAATAAAAATATGGAGGGGTGAGTATGAGGACCTGTGCCAAAGTTGAAAAAAAAAACAAAACCAAACAACCCACCACCACCACCAATATGGCAAATAGGAGGATCTTATAAATTTCATTTGGTAGAGTAAGACTAAAAGGGGGCGAGTCCTCCCTTCTCTGCACCCCCCCCCCCCAAACTGATGCATAGTCCCCTTTTCTACGACGGGCCAGACTGAAATGTGTGGTGTGTTTTCTCTTAAGAGTCTCCCATTCTCAGGTCCCTGATAGGCACCAGCACATTGTCATGCAAATTGTTCCTAGTCCCAGGGGATTTTGCTGAGGTTGGTGAAGGCCTCTGCTGGGAAAAGCGCCTTTCAGCTGTCCCCTCCTGGGTTGACATCTTTATAGAGCAACCAGAGCAGACAGCATCCTGCATCGTGTTCTACCTAGTACCCAAAGTTCTGCCTCTTCCCTTTCTCTCTCTCTCTCTCTCTCTCACACACACACACACACACACACACACACACCCGCCCCAAGCACCCTTTCCCTCTGACACACTCCACAAGACATCAGCCCTGGAAGGAGAAGTTGAATGCCTCCCTTTAGACCTCCGAGGGAAAAGCACGCATCATCTTTCCTGGCCCCCCTTGCTGAGGGAACACCATGCCTCCTTCGGTTGGTGGGAGCTGGTTTTCCGAAGTCATTATGCATCTTTTCAAGAGTGGGTTACAAGTGAATGCTTTCAACATCACACATGTTGAAATGGTTTCCAGTTTTGTTTCTGCCATGCCCGCGCCCCACCCCCAACAAGGTATAGCCAGGGCGCTTGCTGGCTTGCAGCATTCTCAGCATCTTTATTGCCTCAAATTGCGCAAGCACCGGAGGCCGAGGCACCAAGTCATCACTCAGCTTGCTGGTCCACGAGCCTTTCCAGTTGGCTGTGTGGGACATGACCCCAGACTGTACTCTGAAACCATTTTCTTGAGCACCAGACATTGCCCAATTTTCAAATAACAAGAGAGCAATGCCCTTGCATCACTGTCACCTTCTCTCTGCTCTTTGAGGGCGTGTGAAGGGTGTTAGTACTTGAACTAGACAATTCATAGACCCCAGGAAAACAAGTTGGGCAATGTGGTCCCTGCCAGGACAAGCGCATCTCAAATACTTTTCTAAGAAACATGTAATAAAAACATGCTTGCAGTGCTTATCGTAGCTTTCTTTACATTTCTGAATGATACTTTTAAGAAAAACCAGCATATTTAACTCTTTAATGTTTCTTGGATATACATTGAGAGAACTGAACTCTTAGCCACATGCAGAATTAAAGTCTTGGTAAACTCTGGGTTTATAAAGCACGAATCTTTGGGCACTTAAATTGAAGCTGTTATCTATTAATATTAATTTAATGGTAGAGTGGAGACTGTGGCAAAAGACTTATAGAAGCCTTGTCTGGTTGTTTCCTACGCAACTCCCATTTAAGCCTCGACCTATATTTGAGCTAAGTCCTGAGACAAAACTGCACAGAGGATTCTCAGGTAGAGATGCAGAGTTTTCAGGGGGACATTTAAAAAAATAGAAGTTTTTGTCGGTTTTATGTCATCAGGGGATGATGTATCTTCTGAATTTTGTAGGCCAGGAGGAAAAAATAAGTGAAAATAGGCTTTGATCACTACTGGTTTCAAAGCCTGTCAAAGACGGGACATAATAAGGATGCGGTAGGGCCCATTCCAAACTTCCAAATACTTTAAAAAATTGTGTTAATTTTTGTGTCTATTATAACAATTAGTTTCTGGAGTTAAGATGGAATAGCAGAGAGAAAGAAAATGATGCTAATAAAAAAATCTGACCATTTGGAAGTTTTGGCACATTCCACAAACAAACAAACAAACAAACAAACACCGCCCCCCACAATGGAGAGTTACGGTTTTCCAAACTCAAGGCAGGTGGAGAGAGCTGCTGTCTCCAGGAACTCAGCTCGGGAAGCTGTGGCCCTGAAGGCCGGTGGACTCCTGAGGGAATCCTGGGCCTGCTTCACTGTGGTGCTTTGTCACTGCGAGTGTGCATAGTGCTCACCCCAGGGGTGCGGACCCAGACTCGTGTGCGCGTGCCAGAGCTGCCTGGGATGGGGCCAGAGGAACAAAGAAAGAAGCACCCGTGAAAGAAGTATCGTCTCCCTTCCTGAATCTGGAACTTGATGAAAACATGGAGGTGGGGTTGCACCCAAGTTATAGACACTAATTATTTTGTGACGTACGAAGTAATGGCTTAGAGGGAGATGTAAACTTTCCACGTCTCTTTGGCAGCAGATAAGCACCCTCTTCCATCCCAGCGCCATCAGTTTTGCCACGACAAGGGAGACCCTCTGATGGTGGTGTTTCTGGTATCATGTCAACCCTTCCCTTTTCGTCACCACCCCTAGGCCTTCATTCTGAGTCGGGGTGTTAGCTTGTCCTGAGGCCTGGACAGGAGCAAAGGGCTGGCACTCACAACACATTTGAAATTGACATTGACTACATTAGGGGACTGTCGTGGTCCTCAGCATTTCATCTTTCAGAGGAGAACTACAGGTGGTTATTACACGGCTCCTCGCCACAGACTATGTGCCGTATGTACTCCACGTGTGCCTGTGTGTGTGTTGGCATGCTTTGTTCACTTGTACAGGTATGTTTGTGTGTGCTTAGGTGTGTGTGATGTGTGGAGTCCCCCGTGTATAGTTTATACTTTGGAAAGAAATCATCTTCCATCATTCGTCACTCCCTAGCTGTTGTAGACTGGGCCAGAACATCATTTGTTAACAGCGACAAAGCCGCACTCATAAACGCCGACATGTTACATTAATTTATAGGCACTGAGTGACTTATTAAAAGTGACGTGTGAAATATAACAGGGCCCGGTATGGATGATTAGGTTTCGGGCTTTGAATTGTTGACAAGGCAGGGGTAATGAATTGCGGGGCACCAGCTCCTGCGTTTCCCCCTCATTAGTCAGTATTAGCTGCATTAATGGTAATAATTGGATATATTCATCATTTAAAATGTTTTAATAAATGTTTGGACAGTACCCGATCGGAGCTGTCAAATATTAGGCTGGAAGGGTTGTGACAAGAGAAAAATGATGATGTTCCTTAGGTGAGAGATTTATGCGGCTTTGGGATGCCAGCCTTGACTTTGCACTCCCGAAGGAACCTGAGCGCGGAGGAGTTAGGGACACAGACCGCTGCCATAGGACATTCCTGCAGGAAGACCTCGGAGGAGGGCAGAGAACCTGCCTGGGACTCGGGTCTGCTGCTGGTTCGCTCAGAATGGTTTCCCGGGAAGCGGCTGTGTTGATGCGAGTTAGCTCCGTGGCCTTGGGCCAGTCCTTGCACCTTTCTGAGCCTCTGTGCCTGTGCTTGTGACGTGTTTCATTGGGGTCCCTTTGAGAGCCAGTTGTGTGTGTTTCAGCATTAAATGTGATCCTGGAAGTCCAGGTAGACCTCTAACTGACTTCCCCAAGTGACTTCCCCTCCTTCACTCTTACCTGTATTTATTGGGGACAGATGCACAGGCTTTGAGGAGGACCAAAAAGGTGGATGAGACTCATCTCTAGCCCCTCGGAAGGTGATCATCAAGCATTGTTCGGTGCATGCGGCACTGTCCAAGTCACGTGGGCATGGTTGCATTTGCTGTAGTAACTGGAGTCGGGATGCATCCCAGTGTCGTGGTTTAACTCTTTATCGATCTCCCTCTGTTACTGTGGTCAGTTTAGGGCTGTTGCATTACATACAAAACGCCTAGAGGGAGGGACGTTCGATATACATTTATATGGTTCCTAATTCCAGACCATTCCTGGGGCCTCTCTACTGTACACACAGCAAAACAAAAATAAAATTCTATTTAACTTGCATTTGAGCATGTATAGATTTAGACCAAGTGGAAAATGACTGAGCTCATTTAATAATAATGGTAGTAATAATAATAACTAGTAATAATAGTAACAGCTGAACTTTATTGAGCATTTACTACATGCTATTCAGGGCCCTTTGGACTTTACATATATTCTCTTATTTAATCCTCACAGTATTCCCCCCAGATAGTATTATAATTCCCATTTCACAGATGAGAAGTCAGAAGCTTAGAGAACTGAAGTGGTTTCCTTAAGGTCCCACGGCTGGTAAGTGGTAGGGCCCAGGTTGGAACCCAGTTTTTCTGACTTGACATCTTCGCTGGCCTGCCACACTGCCTGTGACATCTCAGGGGCCTGCTCAGTTCTGAGGACATAGTTCAGGAGGGGTGTCGTCTGATTAGAGGATATTTGGAAGCGTGTAAACAGGATGGCGGAGCATCTGGAAATCTTGAACCGAGGTGGCAGAAGAATAAGGTTTGCTTATCCTGGAAAACGGGCCTGGGAAGACCAAGTGGCCACTTTATGTAATTTAAGGCTTATCTTGGGGAAGAAGGAGGAGTGTTCCTCTCTGGACTGGAGCTAAAACGGGAACTTCTGAAATGGGGGGCAGAACTGCATCCTCGGGAAGAAGGAGCTTCATCACAGGGCCGCTCGTCCAGTTTGAACGGGACAGACTGCCTCCCGAGATGGGACACTTTCTGTCACGGCTGGCATGAGTCTGCCCCCCTCCCTCTGGGACCTTTCCCACCACTGGCCTCCTCGTTACTGCTCTCCGCCCACGCTGGCCTGCACACTTGCAGGACTGCTCTGCTCCTCGATTTTGGCCTGACTGGCTTCTTCTTGTCCTCCCAGTCTCAGCCAATATAGAGCTTCCAAGAACTTCTTTGACCCCCCTTTTAAAACTGTCCCCTTTCTCCCAGCTGTCACTTCCTATCTGCCCCCTTTTCCCCTCCAAAAGCTCTAACTAGTAATTGACGTTGTCTTGCTTACTTGTGAGATTTTTTTTACTTGCTTTTGTCTCTCTTCCCACCAGAATGTTAAGTCTATGAGGGAGGATGCTTTCCTGTCTTCTGCACTCGATCTGCAGTTCCCAGGACAGGCATACAGCAGCCAGAGCAGCTGTTTGTCAGGGGCATCGGGAAGGGATGCCTTCTTTGGGAGGGAAGCTGCACTGGATAACTCCTCTGTTTCCTGCTCATTCTCGCGACCCATGAGCATCCCAGAGTTACAGTGGTTCCCCGTGTTTCTTTGCCTTATCAGAAAGACAAGAGGATGTTTGAGATTTTAATAGACCACAGTACTAGCTTCGGTTGGCTTAGAACCAGTGCTCTCCATATCGAAGATAACCCCTGAGCTAATGGGTTTGATTTGCACCCTCGGTACCTCTGTGGGAATTCTCTCCATCTGCTGCCATTCAGCGTCGGCTTCATGGGTGTTAGCTTCAGATTTGGCATCATTTAGGTGATGCATGTTTAGAATGCACCAAAGAAAAAGTTTGGATTATGCCATTGAGACTTTATAGATTAGAATTTGTTTTTATTATTACAGATGGTATTCCCTATTTCATGAAAAAAAATTAAGATGGTTGCCACATAGTAGAAAAGTCTGGGTGTTATTTGTTAGTACAATTTGGTTTTGCAGACATTCCCGCATAGGGTCCTTTATAGTAAGCCATGGTGTTCCGTACCCACGGTTTGCAGCCAGAATGTCTGGGGGACTCGTGGTGCTCTCAGTTCATTTATTTTGGCTTCTTAGTTATTTCTCTGTTGTAGGTGACACTTTATCATGCCACCTACATTATTTTAGCATGCTACCTTCAGGCTTACTGTTCTTTCAGAATTAAGCAGATATTTATTACCTGTATCCCAGGTTCTAAGGACACAGAGATGAGAAAACGTGGTTCTTATCTTCAAGGATATTTCTATCTGGGGGGATCAGCGAGCAGGTGGAGTCACAAAGGAATGATAGGTACGGTTCTGGAGGGAAGTCCCGGGGAGACCCCGAGGTGAGAGATTCCGTGTCTGCAGGAGGACCTGGGAAGGCTTCTCGGAGGAGAAGGGGGTACTTGCGACAGCTCTTGAAACATAGGGGCTTCTTCTAGATCAGAAGTGGGTCCATGCCAGGAGAGAGAAATGGCATTTGAGGAGGCCCGAGAGAGCTCAGAAGGCTTAGGAAATGTGAAATGCTTTAGCATAAAGGGGCATCAAGGACTCGGGATGAGAAGTCGCTGACGGGGTTGTTGGGGGCCAGATCATAAATGGCGGCCTTTGTTCCGAGAGACGGTGAGAAGCGGTCATTTACACATGTGAGGCCATATCAGTTGTAAACAATATATGTCCAGGAGTTAGAGGAGGGGTCTAATGGAATTCACTTGTTGGAAAATGGTAGTCTAACAGAGGACTGCTGCTCCCGATAGGATGGTCTTGTAGGACAATTTCCAGGTAAGATTTTAAGAAAATGATAATCCTATTGTAGGTGACTTGCTTTGAATCTTCCCTAAAGCATCAGCTCGCAATACTGTGCCTACTTCACAAAAGATGCACTCTCTCAGGGAGGATAGACTCCATTCAGCCTTTAAGCAGAATCTCTTAAAATGGACTTTCACCCTGCTCTTGGATTTAACTTATATCTTGGTGGTGGCAGGGGCAAGTGGGGACTCCGAGTGTGTCCACTATGTGACTTGCTTTGCTGAAGTTGAGTCCTTGTCTCAGCCCCGTGCCCGGCACAGTGAGAGCAGCGGCGGGGGCCCACGGTGGGCTTCTCCCAGGCTGCCTCCCCTTGTGATTCATGGTAACTCAGCGTGATGACTACATTGTCATGGGTGTGGTCTGTGACTGTGGGTGGGGACAGGTCGGACCTGTGGATATGCAACATCTAGTCACTGGGTTTATTCGTTTCTTGAAAACATGGATGTTCTGCATCCTCAGTTATCAAAACCCCAGTACCCTTGGGCATGACAGGGCTGCTTCTGGGAGTTTCCCTAACCTAGTTCGGTAGAATACCAGTCACCTTGACTCATGTCAATAACTTCAAATGAAACGGTCTTAAACCCATTTTCAAACAGTAGGCCCCTTTGACCTGGAAATTCTTTTTTTTTTAAGATTTTATTTATTTATTTTTAGAGAGGGAAGGGAGGGAGAGAGAGAGAGAGAGAGAGAGAGAAACATCAATGTGCGGTTGCTGGGGGCCGTGGCCTGCAACCCAGGCATGTGCCCTGACTGGGAATCAAACCTGCGACACTTTGGTTCCCAGCCCACAACCTGGGAATTCTTGTCCTAGGTAACTATTTTAAGGAAATACTCAGATATGAGGGTAAAATTTTATGCACAAGGGTGTTTACCAAAGCATTATTTATAACAGAAAAAACTTGAAAGTATAGTCAAACAATGGAGTACTTGTTGACTATCTACTGTATATGATCAAATGCTGAAGATTAAAAAAATCCCATTTTGAAGATTGCTTAACAAAGAAAAGGCTCTATCTTTATAAAATTTGTATGTTCATGAAAAGACTGGGAGAAGCAATACAGGTGGTTATTTATTTATTACTTTTAAGTAGTTTGACTTTTTTTGACAAGTAAATACTTTTATAATCAGAAGAAAGCTAGACACTTTTTTTAAATATGCCAACTGGAATTTGAAAGAAGTGGCTACATTTCAGATGTCATACAACCAAAAAAAAAAAAAAAGATTGTGCAATGGCAAAAAAGTGGGGAATCGGTAAGGTCAAACAAAAGTGCTTTGGCCCTAGCATCTTGTTAAGACCAGAGGAGCATTTATTTAAGGCAGCATTTGACTAAGCTAATTCCGGACATTTCTCTCAACTCCTGTGCAGTTGGTTTTAAGTTGCAGGAAGGATCTCTGGCTCAGACCGGCTGAGGGCGTGTGCATAAACATGGGGTTTATTTTGTCAGGGATGTTCTTGAGAGACTCAGCTCTTTACTGATCTTTTTCTCCCCCTTTGTGGCCATTTATTTACTTTTGAAAATACCCCTGCAGACCCTCACTTGAGTGAAAAAGAGATCTGTTCTTATGGCAGGGATCAGTCGCTGATCAACGAGGCTCTAAGAATTGAGTATAGACTCAGTTACTGCTGTTTTTAACATTCTAGCAGGTTGCCTTGGTGTCGATAAGTGATCGATGTGGCTTCAGGTATTTTCAGAAATTCCCACCCGTGGCATTCATAGTGTTTCTCCCCACCCTCCATTTTTTCCCTTTTTCTTGCCTTTAAGTGGGGCTCATGATGATGGAAGTTCTTACCCATTACCTTGCCTCCTACAGGAAACTTAAGGGGCAAGTGACTAAAAAAGGTCCAAATTGATTCTACTCATCCTTTAGTGAGTATGTGAGAAGGGAGGAGATTTACAGTTAAGGTCCCAAATGAGAGCTGGATGTTAAAGTTTTGGTTGAGGATTTAGGGAGGCTGAAGCTAAAACTGAGTGTCATCTTGGAGGTTAATCCCCCGCCTCTGGAATGCGTCTTGCTGCCTGTGATACTGACACGGTGGAACAGCTGAGGGTGAGAGGCCCGGCGTCCGCCTCTGTGCAGGGTGTTGGAGGTGATGGGAGGATGGCAACGCCAGGGTTCTGAGGCAAAGGTGTTTCTGCCCTGAGCCGTGCATGCAGTGGAAACCAAAGATGTTTCCCCAGCCAGGACTGAAGGAGAGCAAAAGCAGGCAACTGAGGAATTAGAAATATCGGTTGTCTGTATTGCAAAGCATGAAGCAACAATCCTTTTAAAGTTTAAGTTGACATGCCCTGACCGGTGTGGCTCAGTTGGTTGGGCATCATCCAGCAAAGCAAAAGATCGCTGGATCGATTCCCGGTCATGCCAGATGCTTGGGTTGTGGGCCAGGCCCCGGTTTGGGGCACGTGCGAGAGGCAGCTGATCGATGTTTCTCCCCCTCGCTTTCTCCCTCCCTTTCCCTCTGGCACTAAAAATAAGTAAATAAAATCTTTTTAAAAAGTGAAGTTTAAGCTGACAACGGGGACTGGAAAAAGTATGGCAGTGTGGGATTCAAGAGGCTGAGAATGTTTTTCTTGTCCCACTAAAAGGGAAAAGCGCTCAGTTGCACCAAAGGGAGCCACACCGAGATAGTGGTCAGATCCATGGAAACCATGGAAGGTGACCCTTTTCCACGGGAGGGTGGCTTGTCTCCAAACTCTGAACAGGGCCATTTTATCCTCAAGATCCTCATTCCTGCCAGGGTGAGTAGGCAGGCGGGAAAAACTACCTCTCTCCCTCTGCTTAGCGATAAGCTAGTTACAAATTGTGTAGTGAACAAGAACATGAACTGTGAATACAGGTTCTCTTCCTAGATTTGTGACCTCAGAGAAATGGATTGCTAAGACTGTCAACCTTAATGGTTGCTACCTTAGGGGTGTTGTGAGGATTCCATGAAGTAATTTTAGAAAAGTGCTCAGCAAATCACCTTGCACATAGTAAGCACTCAAATAGTAGTAACACTAATAAGAACAAAAATAATAGCAATCGTGATGCTGTTTTCATTATAGCAGCAGAAATAAAAATTATGGCCAATCCCGTTGGAGTTCATTCATCAATACTTGTCTTATTTCTCTGAAGATCCTACAGGAAAAAATTTGATCCATGTCCATTTACCCCCGGAGAACTGATATTTGTGATGCACAAACAAGACTCGGCTGAGCCGTGTGGAGGAAACAGGATAGGATAAAATATGATCCCTCCAGTGAGATGCTAGTAATCAGATAAGAAATGCAAATGCAGATAGCCAATTACAGGTGCTAAGGGACCAGTATGGTTGGTATCAGTAAAGGCTGTGGGAATTTAGAGAGTGCTATTTTGGCCAACGTGATCAAGGAGACTCCGGCATTGGCCTTGAAGAATGGATTTGATTTCCTTTAAGTAAACAAAATTCCAGGCAGTGGGAACAGTTTGTACAGAGGCTTGGAAGTGGGAAATAGTAAACTTTTAGGGAATGGAGAGGCATTTGACCAAATGTTAAGGGAAGCACATCTTTTGAAGAAAAAAAATGACTTAGTGAGTTTCGGCTAGGAATAGCCCCAAGTGTGGTCACTGAGATTAGGCAAAGCCTCAACCCTAATCATCCTTTTAGGTGTTCACAGCCAAGTGGATCTAATAGATAAACTAAGTATAAAATGACCTGGGTAAGTGCCATAAGAAAGACACTCACAGATGTTGAATGTCTTGGGTGTATGGAAGAGCAAGGCATTAACTCCCAGTGGGAGAATCTGGACAGTCTTATTGGTAGGGGAAGAATATTGACCGGAACTGGATGGATGGAGGGACTTCAAGGGGGGAAAGAAAGGCCTTATAGGTCAAAGGAATGATTGAGCCCAGACTTGGGGGCTGGAGGGGACTCTCAGTGCCCAGTGAACATGGCCTCACAAGGTGATTGTATTTTGGCATAAAGTCCCATAGAGTGTCCTGCCTGTCACTTGGATAAATAGAGGACAGAGGAGAAAGCCCTCTAACTGGCTGTTTCTTTACATTCCAACTGAGATGTGTCTCTTGGGGAAAAAGGGGACCGACTTTTCCCTTGCTGGACAAATGAGGGAACGGTGATGGCTACAGATGTCTCTCAGGCCACCGAGGTGCCCCAGGCAGGAGAGGACTGCCAGTGTCCTCTCTGCCTGCAGCTCACCCTCTAAGGAACCGGGACAATGGCCCATTTGGTCCATTGTCTCACGTCACTCACCCAGCCTCCCCCTAGACCTCATCAGGAAAAGTTTACCTTCTACTCGGAAAGAACCAGCTTCTTCAAAAGCTCAGTGTAAGCCAAAGATCCTCTCCTTTCCTCTGAGCCCCACCTTCCCACCAGGCTGTGGACCGTTGTCGCCTCATGAAACACGGAGGCACAATTTTTTACCCATGTTTCAGAGAAACAGGAACAGAAATCCAGCCTCTACTAAATGTATATCATTTAAGCCTTGGATTTTTCCCATTATTACTATGCTGCCTAAAAGGAAAAAAAAATCAGGAGAGAGAAAGAGCAAGCTGAGTCCAGATTTGTTATTTAACGATGATTTGGTTCCGTAGTGGGGACTATTCCTTGAGAGGTGAGTGCGCATGCGTGCGCGCGCTCGCACACGCTCCTCCCACCCCCTTGAGCGAACAGGTTGGAAGAAGCAGGACCTGGGAAGGCGTCAGGTGGGTCTGCTGTTCTCTTGAAAGAACTGCGGTGTCTCAGCTTCTGAATTTCTGGGGCACCTGAACTAACTAACGCCGGTTTGGTACCCAGTGGAGTGCCAGTGTCGTGTTACAATCACCAGTAACTCCGGTGGCCGCCATCGCTTACCCTGAACAGGGGGTCTCCACGCAAGTGTGACACCCTTAGGCCTGCTGGTTCAAAGGCATTGTGGGAGCTACGACAGACCCCGGTTTGCCTTTTCTGCCTTTTCAAGGGAGTCGAGGCTGGCAAGTTCAATGGAGGGGAGGGAGGGAAAGTTTTCCCACGTTTCTGGAGATCAGCCCGGGAAGGGTCAATCTGGAAAAAACAGTTGTGTCAAGGAGAGTAATTAGACAGAGGCAGAGGGATTGAATATTAGTTCTCTCACAGAGTAAATGAGGATAAATTCTGTTAACGATGTGACTTTTTTCAGTGCTAATGTGATAATAAAGTACTCTAATTCTGGAGAGGCTTGTCACAATCTCAACTAAAGCACTGACCCTTCCAGTAGGTGAGACGAAGAAGCAACTTGTAACTCTCCAGCAAAAAGCAAGAAATCAGAGTTAAGTGGATACCGCCCCCCCACTCTCAGTGTTTAGCATAGAAAACCTCTACCCAACACTGTCGGGAGACTGCTGGCGAGTGGACTGTCTTACTTGAGGCCCGAGAGCACTTAGGCTCACTTTTCTCTTTTGTTCTGGAGGGAAGACATGAGCGTGATTCCAAGAGTACAAATAGCCCAGGGCGGGATTAGAGTACAAGGATTAACAGCACCAAAAAGATTACACTCAGAATGCTGTTGAAATTTCAGTCTTCGAGACTTTAATCTTGTAAAAATTCACGTCATCGTGGGCAAGTGGGAACTTGTGTTAGGGCAACGGAGAAACGAAACTGATTTGTTCGCAGCATTGTGATGATGGTGGAAGCACAGAGAAGAGAATTTGGGTCATTTCTTTGGGAGAGTCAGGGTAGTGCCCTAGTGCGGTGATACTTGAATTTGGCCTTAATCAAGGGTGGGTTGTACAGACGAGAAGGTCTGGAAGAGGGGAAGAAGAAGTACACCAGGAAGAGTGGTGCATTGTGGGTGCAGTGTAAGCTCGGAGTCCAAGGGTGGAAGAAAGGTAGCAGGAGTAGGTTTGGTTCAGGTCATGAGGAGAGGGGTACTTTGGTGAGCAGAGAGAGGCAGTTTTTAAAGGTAATGCAGGTAGGCAAGAGTGCACGTTGGTTGCTGCAGCCCTGGTAGCGCAGGAAAGAAGCTGGGTCTCCTGAGTGCTCCTTGGAGCCTCAGTTGAGTCACTCATCAAATGCGGACGATTCTACCCACCCCTGACATATCTTTTGAGAGTATTTTGTTTTTGAAGATCAATGGGAAAAAAGTTAGAAAAATGAATTTTTAAGGAAAGCATAGTTTCTAAATTACAGCCTGTTACCTTTGAATTGTTGATTCAGTGGAGAATGATTGCTAATTAATCCAGCACAAGTTCGAATACTTATTTTCCACCCAAGGAGGTTTATCCCTGCAAATAACGGAGGACCACTATTATCACATAGCTGCGCTTGTGACTCGATGCAAGGGTAGGCAGTGAGCTCTACACCACAGTCTTGCTCTCTGTTGTGAACTGTACCCTGGCCTCAGGTCCTGGTGCTGTGACTTACGGTGTGTTTGAGACCTGGGGCTCTTCTACCAAGCTTTCTGGCCTCAGCATATTCATCTGTGAAGTGGGCATATTAACAGGACCTATCCAATGGGACGTGTAAGGATTTATTGCAATGATTCCTATAAATGCCCAGTGCCTGGCACACACTGAGTGAAGTTGGGGCTTTCTCTGTGAAAATGGGAGTGATTCTGAAGCCAGGGAGGCCAGGCTCGGTGCAGGTGTCCTCCCCTAAAATGTGAGAAGGGATGTCAACTGGGTTGACAGTGTCTTCTGTCACAGAGAAATTCCCAAACTGCTGACTTTCCAGGCCACAGACTCTTCAGAAGCCTGAGGATAGCACCAAATCAGGTGTTTTGTTTTCTGCATGGTTAATTGGTTATGAAATGCCGCTAAGACATACTACTTCTGATTGAATTGAGTGCCCTGCCAAATCCAGCTGTGAACAGGTAGCCACGGGAGGTCTCCTGTGTCTGCACTCACGGTCTGTGGACAGCCTCTCACTGGCAAGGATGCAGCGCCTTCTCTTTTGCTTCTGGGTGCGGATGCTTGTCTGACTTCTTCCTTCACCCAGCTTGTTAGCGGCCAAAGGTCTGGGAGAAAATCAAGCTTGACCACATCTGGATTCGGGTGACCAGGATTCTCAGAATGACAAAGCAGAAGGGAACATGCCATTACTTCAAACACAAGAACTGCTTAGGGGGGTGGGTTTTTTTTTTTAAACAATGAGCCCACTTATTGGATCCACATGGGCCCTTCTTTTATTATTATTATTATTATTTTTTTTAAGATTTTATTTATTTATTTTTAGAGAGGGAAGGGAGGGAGATAGAGAGAGAGAGAGAGAAACATCAATGTGCTGTTGCTGGGGGTCATGGCCTGCAACCCAGTCATGTACCCTGACTGGGAATCGAACCTGCAACACTTTGGTTCACAGCCCAAGCTCAATCCACTGAGCTATGCCAGCCAGGTATTATTATTATTATTTTAAATTAAAAAATGCACACATAGAAGCTCTGCTCTAACGTCACAGACAAGCGAGTTGCTGCTACTTTGGCTGCCACGGTTTAGAGCAGCAGGTGCAGCCTGGGACCCTCTCCCACATTTGTTCCTTCTGGCCCTTGTGTTGTCTGGAAGAGGAACAAATCTCACACTTCATAATATGACCTTCTAGCTCCTTTTGAAATGGGAAGCTCTGGCAACACTGTCCTTATGTTTCCGATGGAGTCAGTTAGCTGGGGGAGAGTTGAAGCTGACCCTTGTAGTCTAGACCTTTATCCTTTAGATCCTATAGTTTCTTTTACTGTCTGTGATCTTGCATGCAGCCTGCTTCACTGATTGATGTAACCTGCCTACATGTCTGTCTGTCTGTCTGTTTGTCTGTCTGTCTGTCTGTCTGTCTGTCTATCTATCTATCTATCTATCTATCTATCATCATGATTTGAGAGGAGACCATAGGACATTGGAATTTTGTAGCCTACAAGTTACTAGGGCTCAACAGAATAGAACCTTCTCTCTCTTTTACACACACATATACACCTATTTTAGAACCCTCCCTTCTGCTGTCTTCTCAGTTTCATCTGTCCACGTCTTCACCTCCACTTGCTTCTGCCTTTCTTGTAGAGAGGGCCTTGTGTGACGTGAGCTCCCCGTACCCTCTCTTCTCCTCACCTGTCAGAGTTCCCTTGTCCTGTTAGGCAGGATAGCAGTGGATTATGTTCTATTATGGGTTCATTTTAAAAAAAGAATTTTCTAGCAAACTCAGCCTCACATGTTTGCAGGTTCAACCCTAATAGAGTAGAATCCATCTCTGGTTGTAGCCACACAAACAAAATTCCTGCAAGTAGCTTGGATTGGGCCTAGTTGCCTTGACTTGGGTCACATGCCCATCCCTAAAGCGATCGCGTAGTTGGGGGGATGTGCTGCAGCAAGCGGCCAGGCCTGGATCACAGGTGCTGTCTGGCCCAAGTGTGGAATGAGTTCACGCCACTGAAATACCAGGGCTGTTGGGTGAGAGCCAGGAAGTTCTCTAGAAGGACAGTGGAGAACTGTTACCAAATGGGGAAGATAGATTCCGGGCAGTCAACTCACAGGCTCCTTCCACTGTCTTGTGAAAACTCTGGACTCATTCAGCAGAAAAAAATATGTGTACCAAAATTTGTTTACAGTGTGGAGATACTCAAGAACCCCATGCAGACCCTCTGTGGACTCTCGGATAAGACCACCTAGACTAGATGGATTCTAAGTTCTCGTCCCATTCCAGCATTCTTTGTGTTATGATTGACTGGGTGTTGTGATACAATGAACAGGCCTTGGGAATTTTGCTTCCCATGTTTCTGCTTTGAAACTGAAGCTGTTTGGGTGATATGTGTGTGGAGGAGCTGGGGAGGGCAAGAGAGTGGGACAAAGCACCCCTGAAAGTCTAAATTATGTCACTGTTCGTCGACAATATTGCTCTAGTTTCATTTTCCATCAGTATCTTTATGATATCATGAGAAATAGTGCCTAATAAAGTGTCAGACTCTATTTTGCATTATGACTTTAAAATGATACATTTCTTCTTATATTTTTAGGGACTAGAACACACAGACTTATTGGATCACCCATAATATAAACTGGAATAATTTGGAACTCATGAGATTATTGTCATTGCTCTGTGGGCATGAGGCTCACTGGTCATTTGTATTTGGAGGCTGATCCTGAGCTTTAAATCCACGTTAAGGAGTCACTTGTTTTTTTGTCTGAACTCTGCTTGAGTGGTGTGTTGGGACGCGGTGGGGTTTTTTTTCAATGGAAGCCATTGCTCAAATTAAATTCATTATCCCCAATGGTGCATGAGCCCAGAGGATGGGAGGCAATGCACAGCGATGCTGAGATGGGGACCAGGGAGGAGGTGTCCAGGAAAGTGGACAGACAGATGGAGTGAGGTTTTAAAAGGGGTGATGATGATTTAAATAGATTTCAAAATGATTTCCATTCTTAGCAAGACACCTTGCTTTTCTTTTGGAGGAAGAACTACTGATGCCTTTTTCTTCTTTCTTTTCTGGTAGAAAAATGAGATTGTTTCTCTTGCTTGAAGCAAAAGTTTGTCAAATACCAGCTTTCTTTGGCAACCAAGAAACTCCTTTCTTTCTCTGTGGCTTGTGCTGGGAATAAGATGGGATGGGTGAAGGCATTTAAATTTCCTTTTAGTGCAGAGGTGGTTTGACATTGTTTGCACTGGGTCTCAATGGCAGATGATTAGATGTGGTCCCTTCTCTGAAGTTCACAATTTCCGGTATATAACTTCATCATTGCATTTATCGTGTGATGCTGATATGACTGATGAGTTTTTAAGAGTACATTAGATACTCATTCTTAAGATTCAGTATACATCAAAGATGTTCACAAACTTTGCCCCCTAACCGACTTCCACCCGGGCAAGTTTCCAAATGATGCTGACACAGGTGGCCCGAGAGCTGCCCTGTGGCGAGCTTCCCTAAGTACAGGGAGGGTGTTGTCTGTGCATCTGTGCTTGGCGTGTTGCTGGTGCTTGGTACGTACTCACTGAATGAGCGATAGACTGAAGGAAGAAATGGATGGCTTAAAGAAATAAATAAGCTGAACCAAGAAATAGCAAGCCATCGGGAAAGTTCATCACTGGGTTTCAACAAAGTAATCAGAAGGGTCTATAGAATTTTGGGGCAAGGACAGCCATTTCATACTGTTTGTCACATGGCCTGTTGTCCCTTTGGGTTATGCTTACATGTTTTAAAAACAATGGCAAGTTTAACTTAGACATAGTATTTTAAACTTTGATGCTAAGGAATTTTTAAGTAGGAAACTGAGCACACCAATGGCATGGAATCTGCTCATTTGATACTCTTTTATGAAACTAATATATGAAACTAAGAAATGATCTACATCGTATGGAGTGTGAGATGGATAGCTTTGAACTATTCTCGTTTAAATTAACTGGCAAATCTTAGAGCATAAAGACTGTCAAAATACTTGTCATTATTTTTCCATCACAAAGAGGGCAACGTTATCTAGGTTCTATGCTAAATGATACTTCAATTTTGGGAATGATAAAGTTGTTTATTTTTTCTTAAAGGAATGCCTGTTTAGAGAAAATTCAGAAAAAAACAAAGAAAATGGCAAGATAATTCTTGTGCTATAATTATAGCAGGTAGTGTAAGGTAGTGTAAGTCAGATATTTATGTACTGTTTTTCATACACAGTCACGCTAGGTGCTGTGGTGAACGGAAAGACACTTTAAACATGCCTGTGGTGTCAGGGAGGAGGCAGATGATCACTCAGGTGACCGGAGGACAAGATGTAAAGGGCGAGTGTGACAAGGGACGTAACAGCGGAGGAGGAAGGGATTAGTTCTAGCTGCGTGTTTGGGAAGGTTCTGTGAGCGCCATGCACTGAGGCTGCACCTGGAAGGCTAATGAAGATCAGGGCAGGCTGAGATGGTGTGGGACCCAGGGATGCAGCCTGGGATGAAGGCAGGAAGGAAGCTTCACGTTCAGGGCACAGGATGTAACTGGATGTGACTGAAACAAAACATGCCAGAAGGTGAAGAGCAGGGGACCAACGTGCTCAGAAGGGTATGCTCTTGACATTAGTGGGGACTGTGAAAGATTCCTGGATCTAGCCCCTGCTAGAAAACCACAACAGATGAATCCTTCATGAGTATTCAGCCTTACTTGACAATGACTCAAATACCCCCTCATTCTCAGAGTTAAGAATTTTAAGTGCTTTCTTTCTCTCTTGCTTTCCTTCTGGAGGAAGACTTGAACCGAAGACACTGTGATGATAGTACAACTGGTACTAAGGGAAAAGCAAGGGTGATGCATGCTAGGCTCTGGGGAGACTGCTGGTTGAGTAGATGAATGATGCTGAGTGTTTCTATTTCATAAAGTCTTGAAAATAGTATTGAGGTAAGTGTCCAGAAAAACCCACATTTCACTTACTGTGAGTTTGAGTTTTTTGGTCTTTCCCTGGCATCTGTCACCTCCACAGGGGAAATTAATATTGAAAGCTTTTGAGTCCTTAGAAAGAAAAGTGAAATTCTCACATCAGATGCTAGACGATTATGCTTTGAAATCCTAACCACATGGGTATTCAACAAAGGGGTATTAAAAGCCTTTCACTTTCAACCTGTGGCTTTCTGTCTACAAGAAAGACATTTAAAGATAGTGACTTAGGTAACTGGTCAATACATATAGTATAACTAAATCCTCAAGACAGTGTTCATTGACTCCTCCCGAGAGACCCAGATCACATTGGGTTTGCTCTGGCTGTCATTCTCCAAATTTAGTTTGGCTGGGACCGACCCACCTACTGGGCTTTCATAACGGTTAAAATGCAGTTGAAAGAGGTGACAGAGTCATGAGCAACATTGGGATACACTAACATTTATAATTGGGAATATTCTAGTGACAATACCAGAAATTTTTCTGCTAACTTTAGCTCTAATTTTGAACAAATTTGATGCTGATGACGAGAGTATAGCCATATACGGACACTGGCCATACTCCCATAGTATAATATACATAACATATGAAAGGAATGTGTTTCATGGATATAAGCTTTGGAACCAAACTGCCTACATTCAAATCCTAGTTCCACCATTGGGCAGATAGGAAACCTTCGGCAAATTACGTAACTTGTCAGCGTTGTTATCTACAAGATGAGAATAAAGATAGTGCTTCATAGGGTTGTACTGAAGGAAGAGTAAATGAGTTAATACACGTACAGACTTGGAGCAGGGCCCTGCATGTGGTATACTCACGTGTTTGCTCTAGTACTACGAAGCCCAGGTGTTGAGGCCCCTCCCACCTGGCGTTTTATGCCTGGCTCTGTGGGAGGGGTCACTGTGTTACTGAAGGACACATTTATTTCTGCACTTGCAGTGCCCCGGTGTGGGGGCGGGTTTGCACCAGTGACCCTGAGTTCCGAGGCCTGATGTCTGTCTCAGATCCTGTCCCCACATCAGCGGGAGCTCTGTGTCAGGTGGTTCCTTGCAGATCATGTTCCTTGGAATGGAAGCTGTTTCAGACACGTCTGTCCCCAGTCTGTCTCCAGCCTGGAGAAAAATGGACCAACCCTTGGGTTATTATCTGCGTCTTATCAAACTATCGGGATGATTCCAAATGTCCACCCAGGGACAACGTCTGTACCTTAATACGTCGTGGTGAGAAACACTTGGCATTTCAGTCATCCTTATAAAAGAGTAGACCTGCAAATGAATGCCATCTCTACCATGCACACAGGCTTACGATGCTTTGGATGTGTCTGACATTCTCATTTAATTCCCAGTGAAACCTTGTCGCAGTCGGTGTTCAGCTACAGCACCCTTGATCTGACTTCCCTTCTCCCTGTTACTGCTAAAGAATTGCCATTTATTTTTCCCCATTGGCCACGAGTTATGTGTCCACCCCTCTCTCTTTCCACTGTCCTGCTGCCCTTTCCCACCTTTCGGAGATGGACTCGGATAGCGTGAGGAGACCTGCTTGCTGGGGGTCCTTTGTTCTTAAAACTACTTGAAAAATCTTTGGTCTGTTGCCATGCTACCCCAACACTTTCCCACCCCCCCATAAATTCTGGCCTCTAATTATGTTCTTTTACCAAGGCCAAACTCTGAACTCTGAGGTCATGAATGCTTTTCCAGTTGGTCATATTTGGGCTGAGAACACTTTCCAGAAATGCCCAAGATCCTTGGTACCTTGGCCAGGGGAAAAGGTATACTCCTTGAAGTCAGTGGCCAATTATAGGGGCAGCCACATGCTCCCCCCTGGGATCCCCAATATAGTGCCACAACATGGTATCATTCCACCTTCCACTGGGGGAGGAAGGGACTGGCTTTAGCTGTGTCAAATCTCTCCCCCACCGTGATCTTATTCTTCCCCTTTCTTCCTTCCTCACCTCTCAACCATGACTGTGAGGGTGTGGGCCAAGGCCAGTCGTCTCTCTGTGGTGCATTCTACTGAATGCTATCAGAAAAGGAGAGAAGGTCAGCCTGGCAGCCAGCAACCTTTGCTGTCACACAGTCCGCCCTCGTGACATGCGTGGGGTTTGGGCAGACTTTTGGGTGTCGTATTTTCATGTGGCTGAACTGTCCTCTACCACCTCTTCTGTGTACCAAGAACCCCCCCAAAAATGTTGACATTGCAAATACAGTTTTCTCTTTCTAGCTCTTTTAGCTGCCCTGTTTTCCAGGGAGAAGGATTGTTTTTCATGGCAGTGGCCACGGGGTGCGTGTTTACCTCCCCGCCGAGGACCACCGGGGGCACTGATGGCATGTCTGAAGTAGCCCCTGGCAGCTCGGGTGGTCTGAGGAGACACAGCTGCTTTCTGCTGAAATATTTTCAATTTGGGAGAGTTCTTGTACTCCTGGAAAGCCTGCCTTGGTTACGTCTGGGCAGTAGATTTGGTCTTGGGGGCAGACGGTCTGTGCTTCCTTGGCCCAGCCAAGGCAGTAACTCGGCCCACAGGGAGAGGCCCTCTGAATCATGGGGCAGTTCCCCTATCCCTCCAGCGAGTGTGTGTGTGGGAGCAGCTTGAACTTCGAGCAGAAGGGACCCCACAGTCGTCCCCACGCAGCTGTTTCCTGCGTCAGGTCGGAGGGAGTCTCTGTGTTCTGAATATCTTTGGGAAGGATCGTCTGCCACATAACCATCTGGGGGCATAAGTCAGAGGAACTCTCGGGGAGCCTGCAGACTGCAAATGGGGTTTTTATGTCCCGGTTTAGGTGTGCCTTGATGCTTTCCTTTTCCAGCCTGGACGTTATGAGGGCAGCTGAAGACATCCAAACGTGATTTCCCCGAGTTTGGGTGGGAGAGGTAAAAACTCAACCTGCTCAGCCCAGATCTATTGCAATGCTTTGCATAATAATTAATGACGTACAAGCTGTTGCTTAATGGACGGTTTTACTGTGTGTGCCCTTCAGTTGTGACTAGCTGGAGTCCTCCATGATTTAAGTGGCTCCCTCTCTTCTTTATGCGTGGCTCGGCCACTGGATCAAGCTGCTGTAGTCAGGACGGTTTCTCCTTGGTTTCTGCTTCCTCTTTCCTTTTGGTAGGTCATTCGATGAAACTTATTGTACACGTTGGTCATATAGCACTTTGCCTCTTTTCTTAACCTTAACATTCAAAGAGAGGAGGATATTTTTTGTATTTGAAAACTTCCACATCTCTGAGTGCTTGGTGGTGACCAGGTGCCCGGGATAAATTATAATGAACATAATTATTGCTTTTTCTATGCCAGTTACTATTCAAACACTCCACCTATGATACTCACTGAATGCTCAGTAACCCTCTGAAGCAGGTTTGTTATTTCCCCCATTTTACAGGTGGGAAAACTGAGGCGCATAGAGGTAAAAGAAGTTGTCTAAAGTCATACAATTAATTACACAGTGAAGCTAGGATTATGATGAAAACTGCATACTAGTTCTGGGAGAGAGATGCCGTTGCTCCCAAGTTTTAATGAGGACACTGGGGGAGAGTCAAGGGAATTATCGAAATTCACCCAGGCTCATATTATCTCTAACCCTAGTCCAACACTATACTCTCCTACTGTCTGTGTTGTAGAGGTCCTGGATTCTGTTTAGCTGAACAAATGTTTGCTAGAAATCCACTGGGTTCTGAGTCCTGTGCTGTCTGCTGGGGATACACAATTGACTTTTTGTTACCTTACATCCTGATATAGATGGGTCAGATCGTTCTGGTTAATTCAGTGAATTTTCCTTTGGGTGTCCAGCACCGTGTTACTCACATGGAAGCTATTCCATATACAGAGTGTCTGTCGGTTGGTAAAATGTGGTATCAGTAAATCTGTGAAGAAACGATTTTATTCCACTGATATGTGGGTTCAGTTTGGTTAATGTTCAGTGATGGGCTGATGTCTTACATTAGCCTGGCGGATGAACTGAAACACAACTTTTTAATAGGCTGTCACATTGGGTTTTATGACGGGCACTTTTCTAACTGAGGTAGTGGACTAAAACGCTCAATCTCTCAAGTATGGAGCTCTTCCTGGGTTGACTTCTGAAAAGCTAACGTTATTTGGGAAAAACCGTACGACCGGAAGTCAGGACACGTGGGTGATAGTTCAGGCTCTCATAACTGATGAACCTGTGTGCCTGTTATCACGTCTCTTGATCCCTCTCCGTTTTCTCAGAGGCACGATGAGGGAGCTGGGCTAAGTGATGGTTAAGGTCAGTTACCAAGTCCTGTAATTCATGGAGAAAACTCCTACCGTAATGGGTCCTTTTAGCAGTGTAGTGTATTAGTTTAGTTTTGACTGAAGATAAGTATTTCATTTTATGGAGTCTTCGTTTTCTTGCCTTTCAAATGGGTTGATAATTTCTGCCATGCCTAATTTATAGGGTTTCTCTGAGGCTTCAGCGACAGACCAGGGACATAGGCGCTTTGAATCAAGTAACACACCGTATGAACACAAAATGACATTATTCGTTTTGAAAGTTAACGACAAAGTGTCGGGTTTCCTGCCACCCTGCCCCCACCCCCAGAAGACCGGAGCGTGGTCCTGGTGGGGCTGTTTCCTGGGGTTTATGGAACTGCTTTGCAGCTCCGCAGGGTCAATGGGGGCTTTGTCCTGCCGCAGGTCCGTTTCCCACGGCTGGGGTAAGGCTGCCACACTCTTTCTCCTGACACACTTTATCAAACACACCCGCCACACAAACGGTGGTAATTCGTTAGACAAAAGTGAGGTTTCCAGTTACAAGAACCTCCACTTTGTTAAAAGCCCCCTCGGAACCTGAGACCTTCTCCGTGGGCCAGCAGACGGGTCCCTGGGTTTACAAACGCCTTAACAACAGCCCGATAAACACCATCCCCCAAATTTGCCCTGCACGTCTAACTCTGTCTCTGGGTGCGGATATTTTTAACTCCTGCTTCTAACTCCTCTCAGTTCCTTTAAGGAAGGGCGATCAGAAGGGTCAGACATTTGGCATCTAGGGAGGGGAAAACTTTGAAAGAATTCCTGAGGCTCCCCCTGGGGTAGGGCTGGCTCTCCCAAGAAGAATGGGCCCTGCAGAGCGTCTTTGCCACATAAGGGCTTGTGCAAGGCCCCGGGCACCAGTTGGCGCTGTCCCTTCCCCACGACAGATGGTCAGGCCTTCGGTTTCAGCAAGCGATCCTCTGCCGGCTTCAGCCAGCACGCCAAGTGACAGGGCAGCTTCAGGTGACGGGGACAGGGATCCGGTGTGCGCCCGGCATAGCTTCTGTGCTAACGATGGGCCGCTGACAGGCGTCTCGCCCCCGCTCGCTCGCTCTGGAGGCAGAAGATCCCCGGCTCCCTCGGTTTGGTTTCTCTCTGGCCGAGCTCGCGTCCTGTTTGCCTGTCTTTCAAAACCCACGTTGGCACCAGATGGACCCCCTCACGGCGGCTAGCAGTTGTCTGACTCGGAGATGCCAGAGGGTGTGCTGACAGCTCCTTCTAACACAATCTGAATCTGGCTGTCGGGTCCAGGCTCAAATGGCTTAAACACACACAGGCGGCAAATACCATGGACCCTGGGGAGCCAGGAGGGAGCGAGAGTGGTGGTGACGTCTCCCTGCACTATATTCACGCTGCCGGCATTGAGATAATAATAGTGACAATTCTTCCTACTTGTATGGTTTACGCGTATTTACTCTAATGAGCAGAATTGTGAGGGTGGTACAATAGCTGTTGATGGTACAGTTGGTATATGTATCAATACTGTACTACTTCTTTTATTACTCAATAGCATAATGGTTAAGAATGCATGCTCCATCCAGATTGAGAGGTTCACATGTGCTAACCTTACATGTTACGTAATTTCTCTGAACCTCAGTTTTCTCATCTATAAAATGGGATTAATAACAGAGGTCATTTAGGAGGATTAAATGGGAAAATGTAAAAGGTAGGGTCAAAGTAGGTTTACAGAGTTTATTCTTTTATTATTATTTGTTAATTATTGTATTATTTTCCATGTGAACAACTGTAAACCTACTCCCCCCACCCATATATGAAATTTTTAACCCTGTGCTAGGCGTGAGGTAAGGACCTAATACATGAAGTCATTCATTACTCCCACCATCACCACGCCTGCCATGTTGCCAGGCATGATACATCATTGTGGTTAATTCTCACGATTGCCTTATAAGGTAGGGACAGCTTTTATACCCGATTGTTGGTAAAGAAAGAGTGGTTCAGAGAAGCTCAGTGACTTACCCACAGTCACACAGCAGTGCTTGTCGGAATTGGGATATGAACCCCTCTCTGGGCGTTTCTAAAGGCTGTGGCTCTTCCACCACACCACACCAGCTCTCACTTTCAGCTTAGTGGGAATCGGCCCTCTCCTGGGGCTGGGGATGGCTTTCCTGTACGTGCTTCGAGCTAGCAGTGTGTGAAAAAGCACCCAGGCTTCACACTGCAGGTGTCTTTGGGTGTAGGCTTGAGCCCCAGCAGGATTCACTCCGCTGAGCTCAGCCGCTGTCAGTACTTTCTGGAAGCCACATGGGATCGCTAGGGCCACCTAGCACTTGCCTTCTGAGGGCTCAGAGGAAAAGAACAATGCAAGGGCATCTGGGATTGTGACCACTGTCTCAAACCCCCCATCTTTTCCCTAGTCTACCCAGTGGAAAGGGACATGCATTGAGGACTGGCCAGTTCCCCAAGGGAATTGCAGTGCTGCTCCCTGTACTGGGGAGGGGGTGCCGGGGCCAGATGTAATTTTACGCACTCGGGCTCCCGCCCTGTCCCGTGAGTCATGTGTCTCGTATGGAAGGTGGGTAAACTTGGGCCTCTGTGGAGAGAACACGGAGGCAGGGGCAACGCCATTCAGAGGCCTGCGTTTATTGACAGGCAGCTGAACGTTGCATGATGTTGAAAGAGCCATTTCAGGAAGATGTTTACATTTTGAAATAGTATCCTTTTGGCTGATAAAAAGTTATTGTGTCTCTTTAAGGAGTTATTCCTTACCTCGTCATACTCCCCTTTTGGCAGATGCTGAGGTACCAGGCTGGGGAGGGAAGCTTCTGGGATGGTCTCAGTTTAATAAGCAGGGACTGGTGAAACTCGGCGTGTCTCTGCGCTCTGCTCTCATTCCTGAGGGCCCCGGCATGGTTCGGTTGATGGACTGAGCTCAGAGCCACACTGAGGCCGAGGCAGCCTGGTGTGAGAGCTGTTTGTGGAGTGTGTGCAGCAAGGTGGGGATCGCACTCCAGCATATATCTGGAGTAGGGGAAAGGCAAAGAAGGGGAAATTTCTCTAAGAATGTTACCGACCAGCATTTTAAAGCATTCTGAAATTTTTGGAAATTATTTGGGCCCGAGGTCCACAGCCCTAAAAGTGAGAGGGGCTGAAGACCTTAAGGTGGCTTGGCTTTGAAAATGCTTCTTTCCCCAAACCTGGGCGGGTGCGGAATGTGCAGGTGGCCGACATGAATGACTTAGAAGGACACCTTTGATATCTGCTTCCTTCACCTGATAGAGTTTAACGACTGTGATGTAAGAAATAACTCGAAGTTATAGGGTGACCATGTAATTTGTTGTCCATAATGGGGCATTTTTAGAAGTTAAAGTGGTTACTATTAATACACTAATACAGCTGGTGTGCACTGGGATTCTTCCTGGCAAATTGGGACGCTTGGTCACCCTGGCAGGTAAAGCCCATGGACCTCACATACAGGAAATATTTGAGAAGCCAAAGGACTTTAGTCAAGACATCAGTCTTACCTACTTCTCATGGGTACTACTAATTGGGATATTTTGTTTGGAGGTGCTAAGATAAAAAGTGTTTACCATCTCCTTATGAACTTGGCTGGCTCACAATCTGTGCGTTTACAGGGCTTAAATTACATGTTGTTAGGGACCATGGTCGTTGTCAGGCAATTATACCCAATTGGGACCTACCTTAAATTATGGAGAAGACTTTCCCTTTGTCTAAGTACGAATACTTCCTTAGGGGCTTAATTTTTGTGTGTGAACTTTTGGCCGTACTGAGAGCTGTCCCTCTCAGCTTGGATGCAAAACAAAGGCTCGAGCTTCCAGCAAAATATGGGTTCTGACACCGTTCTGAGTGTTTCAGAAGATGTGCATGGAATGCACAAACCAGGCGTGACTTACTGCTTTTCCCCTTTTGTGTCAGGACCGAAATGCTAATCATGATCATTTGTTTCTTCCCAGGTTCTTCTTGAAATTTTTTCTCAAATGTAACCAAAATTGCCTAAAGAATGCAGGAAACCCACGTGACATGCGGAGATTCCAGGTGGGTCTGTCTTGTCTTGTCTTAAGTCTCTGTAATGACATGCATGTCAGGAGAAGGTAAAAAAATAACAAAACAACCCCCCCCCCAAAAAAAAAAACCAACCCACAAACCAAAAAAATAAAAGCCTTAGGCAGAAGAAGAAAGAGAGAATGGTTGCTTCCCCAGAGCAGGGAGCAGGTGAGGCTCCTGGTCCCCCAGGTGGCTGCTGTCTAGGAGTTGCTGTGTTTATTAGAGAAGAATTGGGACCACACCACCTGCGTTCGCTGGTTGAGCCTGGTGTAGCTTCCAGAATGGACTCACAGGCTTACACCAGAGCAGGAGAAGTGAAGGACAAAGAAACAAGGAATTCTTTGCCTAGGGCAGAGGTGTCAAACTCATTTTCACCGGGGCCCACATCAGCCTTGCAGTTGCCTTCGAAAGGGCTGAATATAATTTTAGGACTGTATAAATGTCTCCTTAACTAGGGGCAAGGAGCTTGGTGCTGCGGCCAGGTAGAAACAAGGTGCCCGGCATGGTAAAACAAGGTGGGGGCCAGATTCGGCCCGTGGGCCCTGTGGCCTAGAGGTTTACAACTAGAAAACTGGTCAGTAAGAGCTTTGTTCTGTTTTTAGAATTCACTGCCTTTTCCTTTCCTTTCTCCCTGCTCTTCTCTTCCATGCTTGGAAATTGTCAGTAGTCATTACCATTAAAAAATGGACCCCTGAGGAAGGAGGGCACATCCAGACCGATGTGGGCGATAGTTCTGTCTTAGAAACGTCCTTGTTCGGTAAATGTTCTCAGGGACCCACCAGATCTGCCACCGTGTGAAGCAGGAGTGATATGCTAACCTCATGTAATTATACCTTTTCTGAAGGAAAAAGGTGTGAAAGCAAATGGGTTCACTTCCGAGACACAGAGTGGTAGTTGGGTTTTAGTAAAGGTAGTTAAGTTCTAGAGAGGTGCTCCTTAAACTTGAAAGTGTCAAGAATCCCCTGGGGATCTTGTTAAAATGCTTAATTGCATTCTGGGGATTGGGTGGGGATTTCTACATTTCTAACAAGCTCCCAAGCGATGGCAACACCCTGGACCACACTTCAGTAGCAAGGTGCTAGGCCCTCAGTGTTGCTCTGTGTCTAATTGTATGGCTACATCATTTGCATGGTCAGTGTTAATTTCTGCATCAGAGTAATGACCCATATGTGTACATCCATATGATCTGTATGGTGCATCTAGTATGCTCTTACATGTAGTCAGTTTTAGGTATAGATTGAGATGTATGATATCTGAGAGGCTCTTGAAAATTTTTAGTTGCACCGTCTCTGATGGAGAAAGGGAAGGAATGAGCACTGATTTTTGAATATCAACATCTCTTAGTCTTCAAGATGATGATTTTTTAAAGGGGTGAGCCTTATTAGTCTCATAAAAGAACAAATTCAGTGGAAAGAAGACATTCTCTCCCGATTCTGAGGTGTTTCTCTAAAATCTTTCTGGCCTTGCCGACCTTGGTCCTCATAGAGATGAATGGGGAGAACCCCTGGACTCCTCCTTTCCCAGAATGCGTTTCACCTGGCTGGCTTCTGATCCCAAGCTGGTAGATGTGCTCACTCTCGTTCCCACACAGGGCTTTTTGTATTGAGTTTCACCCCCAGCTTTGGGGGTGAAAAAACACATATGATGCCACTGAGTGTGCTGTTAAATGTCTTGAAACATGACATGAGGTTGACTTTTAGTAGAAACTGTTTTAGTAGAAGCTTGCTTTGGCCTTGAGATGAGCCACATATGTTGTCTGAGCAAGCTTGGGTTAGAATTGGTTCATCCAGGCACGAACCAGTTCGTGTCTACTGGCTTATGAATACCAGGATCAACCTTGTCGTGCTTCTCAGGGAAGCAGAGCTAGAGATGGACTTTGGTGACGTTGGCAGACAAAAAAAAGAGTGTTTGTATAAGACTTCTGGAGCCTCATTTGCCCTTGCAGGACTCGTTAGTAAAATATCTGAGAGCCTTGAATGACAGGAATGTATGTGAGATGACAAACCAACTCAATCTGTTATTTTTGAGTCTAGAAAGAACTACTTTTACAGACAAAGGAGTTACTCTTTGTTTAGTAGAAGGGCTACTGAGAAGTGGATGCATGAGTTCGATTTCTGGAAAGCCTCAGTTTCCTCAACTGTACAATGGAGTAAAAATGACGATTCTCCTTGTTTTACAACATATGAAAGAAAGGCAACATTTTGCATGCATAAGTAACTTGCAAATAATAAAAGGAAAATGTAAGCCTTTGGAGAAAATAGTTGTGATAAAAGTTAAGCTGGGTCATTATTTCAGTACAGGGTTTATACACCCTGGGCACAAACTCACATTTTAGACTGATGATCCCACCCACTTCACTGCAGTGGGTGGAGGGGGTGAAAATGGATGGTGGTGATTGGTCCTGTGACCGTAGGAAGTTTAGCAGTTGTCACTGGCCTGTACCACTAGATGCCAGTAAAGACACTCCACTCCCCACCCCTTGCCCCGCCCCAGTCAGGACACACCAAGAAACCAAGATGTCTGCAGACCTTGTCCAATGGCCCCTGGGTGGCGTGGGGGTGCAAAATTGCCCCTGGTTGGGAGTCACTGGTTCAGTCCTATACTTGATGACCTCTGATAGACTCTTCTTGGTGACAGTGCTTCTGTCTCAAAGAGTGCACTCTTTGGGCATGAGAGCTGCCCAACGGAAGTCCATACTGTCTGTCCTTTGAATGCATGTGATTTCCCTGGACCCTGGCAGTGTTCCTTCCTGTGACTCTCCAGCTGGCCCTGAAGTAGGTGGATGTCTCTCACGAGGGACAGCTACCTTGGCCACCAGAGAGTCAGTATTTGAGTTGAGGAAGACCTGTCTCTCTTTGCATCAGCAATGGCCAATTCCTTATTGCATCTCAGGTTTAACCTGCTTTGTTTCCATCACTCCCTCGTTCTTCCTGGGACAAGTCTGAAGGAGCCTATGGCAGAATGCATACTGACTCGTTTTGTCCTGTATCTGTGTATGCACACACATTGCATTAATTATCATCTTACAGCACTACCACATGGTCTTATGCATGTAGGCTCATGGAATCAGAGGATGGATGGATTGCTTCCATAGAGTTCAATTAAAACTTCAGATATCCCTTATTCGACTTTTCCACTTTCCCTCCAGTCTTGTTTCTTTCATGACTGTTTCCTCCTATGTTTCTCCGTGTCATTTCATGCGGGGAGCTACACCATCCTTCTTGAATCCGTCTTTTCCCTTGGATTTGATAACAACATTGATTCCTTCTCAGCCCCTTCCAAGGGATACTCTTGGTCTGCTCTCCTAAGTTTCCTTTTGAGATTCAGATCTTTTTTGCACTTTATAGGATTTCTTTAGTATCTTCTCTACTCCCAGCATCTTCACCACTCTGGGGGCACTGAGCTCCCTGAGACCTGACGCCTGGGTTCACACCTCGACACCAGCTGCCTGCTGGATATTTCCAGGAACGTCAGTTCATCGAGCCCCAGACTCGGTTGTCATCCTCCTTTTCCCCCTTGTGCCTCTGTCCCGAGCTAGCTTCTCTTCCTGTGCTCCCTGTCTGGCTTCATTCCTTACCGTGGCAAGTTCCAGGGCCATGACTGTTTATGTCTGTGTCTGTGTTGGGTGTGCCCCATACCCATGTGTTAATCACACATGTCCATGTGTGTATCTGGAGGTACATCTATGGACACTGACCATAATGATGATGATGACGATAAGGCTGACATTGGGTACTTATGTGAGAAAGATTATGCTAAGTATTTTACATGAGTTACCATTTTTATCTTTCTTTTTTTTTAATCTTTTTTTAGTGACTTTTTTTTTTAAGATTTTATTTATTTATTTTTAGAGAGGGAAGGGAGGGAGATAGAGAGAGAGAGAGAGACATCAATGTGCAGTTGCTGGGGGTTATGGCCTGCAACCCAGGCATGTACCCTGGCTAGGAATTGAACCTGCGACACTTTGGTTCGCAGCCCGCGCTCAATCCACTGAGCTACGCCAGCCAGGGCTCATTTTTATCTTTCTAATATCCCTGTTGGGAATGTGCAAGTACAGATTATTCCTGTTTTATAGATGAGGAAACTGAGGCTTAAGGAAGTTAGGCAGTTTGGCTGAAGTCACACAGCTAGAAGGTAGTGAGGTAGTGATTGAACCCAACCAGCCTGACTCAGATGTTCTCTGAGGTTGTGGGGCTGGAAAGGACTTATCCTGAGTCTGCTGGCAGACACCTAGTGAGGCAGTAAGGAGGTCTCCCAACCTTTGAGAGCTGTAGCGGCTACCCACAAGTGCTGGGATCTTGGGAAAGCCAAGGCTGGGTTTTCCAAAGAGGTGCTTGCCCTACTAGAACCTAAAAATACCGCCTGGATGAAGAACACCGGAACAGCACCCAGGGTCACCAGGCACAGGGTGCAGTTACTGTGTACAGGGAGGAACTTGAGTCTTGGTTCTGAACAGAGCTACTTGTTAGTCAGTTTGTAGTTGTATGAACTTTAGACAAAGAAGTTCCCACTCAGAAGCCTGCTTGAGCTTCACTTGAGCTGTTGAGGTTTTGGCCAGTTCTCTAGGATGAGAAAAACCCCTTACCAAGAAGGAGCCAGAGCAAAGTAGCCCTTCAGGATAAAGCAGCATCAGAGAGCACGCTGTTACGAAGTAAGGCCGCAGTCCCCAGGTGTTAGTACTGAAGCGAGAGGGGAGAGAGTGGTCTCCGCTGCACCTGTCTTGACTGATAAGAGGTACATCAGGAAGACAGTGGCTGAAGGTGTCCTGTGAATGAGACTTACCATTTCCATGGTTTTCTTCGGAGCACACTAATTGTCGCTGTTGGCTCCGAGGAGGGGTGAGAGCATGTCTCTCTGGCGTGAGAAAACTGGTTTACTCTTCACGCCTCACTGTGACTTTTCCCAGTCACGTTGAAAATCCAAGACCTGGAGACATCTGACGGAAGATGCGCTCTGCTGCTTATTAGTCAGCTCTTCCCCGTGGCGGCCACGGACGCTGTTCTGCTCTCCTCCCATCTCGCACGCTTGCCAGGCCAGCCCGGTCTTCGTGCAGCCATGCCGGAGCGTGTCTCCCCTGAGCGGCAGTCAGGGGCCTGCGTAGGTGACTGAGGAGGACACGGGAAAGGTTGTTGATCTCTCAACATGTAAAGACATCCTGTCAAGCAAACCCGGCCTCGCAGCGGCCGAGGTTCTGGTGTGTAAACAGAGACTGCTTAATTACACAGGTCATGTCAATTAGTGCGACCTTAGCGTTTTCAAGAAATTAATCACTTTCTGCAGAGCTTGACTATGTTCTTACTTTAAGGCAATACGGAATAAACCTTGTAGAAAATCTGGTACAATCTTTTTTTTTTTTTTAATTTACAATGGATGTTTTCTTTTGAAATCCCCAGGCTGCGGTTAGGGTAACAAACTTGCTTAAATACAACAGTAGATACAGGCTTCATTCAGGGCTCATGGGTGTGGGGAGGTGCAGAGGAAGGGGGAAGGTGGAGTTAGGGATGGAAACAGCTCACTACAGGGAGAAATTCACTGCAACTAAATGAGCCCGTTTCTTCCTCTTGACACTAAAAAGATGCTAATGTCACAGAACTGTTAAAACCGTGTCACGGGTCTGGTTTTGAACTGACAGGAGCTAGACAATTCAAGGTTAAGATTTAAATCCTTATCAATAGCTTTCCTTGTTGGGGCTGGCAGAGTGAGCATGGTGCGGGGAGGGAGGAGAATTGGGTACAAGCTGTTATCATAGCAGACGCCAAATACCTGGAGGCTGTGAGGTAGAGTGTACATTTCCAAACCCATCTTATCTCTCCAACAAAGTTTTTCCGTAGGCTATAAATCCATATCTCTGTATAAATGTTAGATCTACGACTACATATGAATATAAATGTGAGACAGACTCCTTCATTCGCGTGTGCGTGCACTCAGTAGTATTTATGGATGTGGTAGGTGGTGAGTACATTGTGATGAACAAGAAGGGCAGAGCGTTTGTCCTAATGAAACTTGCATTCTAGTTGCGGTCTATTACTTAGGATAATACTAGCTGCTATAACAAATAGACCAAAGAATATATAATGGCTCATGCACCACGAAAGGTTATTTCTTGCTCACATAATGGTGCAAGGCAGGTGTTCCTGTTGATGAGAGGATCTTGTCCAGGAAGTGGCATGGGGAACCCGGGCTCTTTGGTGTCTCTGCTACCCTTTAGGACCTAGTGGTCTCCGCCCACTCAGCCGAAGGCTGCAGAGTGCAGAGAGGGGGCATATGCACTTCTTAAACCCTGGCTTTAGAAGTGATCCTGGGCAAATCTGCTCACGCGCCGCTGGCCAGGAGTCTGTTATGTGGCTGCATATAATAACCAGGGGAGGTCTGCAGAAGTCTAGAAGAGAAAAAGTGGGTGTTTACAGAATAATTACCATCAGCTTCCGCAACGTGTACGAATTGATAATGGCAAATCATTGACAATTATAATTATTGCTATAAAGAAAATTAAACAGGAGATTATGAGAGAGAATGACAGGGTGGCATGGGCAGTGGGAACCTACGTTAAGGTAGGTGACCAGGGAAAGCTTCTGAGGGGATAGCATTTAAGCTCAGAGCTGAAGGGTGGGAATAAGTCATCCCATCCCAAGAAGAGTCAGAAGAATCTCCTGAGCGGAGAGAACAGGCGGCCCTGAGTTCTTTTTTACCTGGAGAGAGAAAGTCTTCTTTCACTTCGTAGTCATTGGGAGTGTGGGGCAGAAAATATGAGGAGAAACCACCAGATTGTTCACCCCAAATTCCCACCAAAAATGTGCTCTTTAAAAAGATGACATGGCAAGTGACATTAAAAGGCAACTCTTTGCCTTTTTTTTTGGTGAATTCTATAAATTTTGGAGGATCCTTCTTTGTTCAGAATCATAGGATATCATTAGAGGATTCTTAAAATACATGCCCAACCTCTGCACATTTGGTCTGTTTGGAAAGGCACTTAGATAACGAAGGAAATGTTCTCACTCCTTTTCTTTCAGCTAAAACGTCCCACTGTCCCCCACCCCCTGCCTTATATTGTTTTGACAAACAGCTCATCTCGCAATTTAATTCTTTACCAACAGAACGCTAGGGGCCCGAGCTGCAATCACTCTGCTCATGCAGAATAATTTCAAGATGCACCACGCTGATTAATTATACTGAAAGCAGCTCTAATGATAGTTTCAGAATACAGGATTAATTCACATAACATGGTAAATACAAATGGTGAATTTTCAACCCAATATATTAAACCATTAGGGCTTATTGGGCAAATATGTATCTTGGCAGGAGCCCTATGCTGGGCCTCGGCAAAAAAAATATAAATAAAAAAGGCATCACCGAGAAGGAGTCCTTATGAACTGGATTTGTTGACTGGGAGCTCTGCACTTAGAGGAAACAAATTCCTATATTACATAGAGTCGTTATTGGAAACAAAAAGTAAAATAAAAGAGAGATGTAAAAGTGTGTGGTTTGATCAGCGTTGCCAATGGATATTGGTTCTGCGGATGCCAGTACTTATTAGACTTACCAACAAAAGGTATTATTGTTCTTTCACTTTTTATGTTGTAACAGACAGAGCTCTTATTATGTGGAAGACAGTGGACTACTCAGTGTTTTTCATGCATTATCTTACTTATTTTTCTGCCGCTCTTTCTCTTGTTTACTTTGCTCCAGACGAGCACGCATACGCCAGCCTCTCTTCTCCCTTCCCCTCGCTTTCCCAAGTACCCTCAACCCGTTCCTGCCTCAGGCTCTCCGCTCTTGCCGGCCGGTCTCCCTGGGACATGCTCCCCCTTCCTCAAATGGCTGGATACCTCTTATTACTCAGATTTCAGCTGAAACGTCCCCGTCTCACTCGATCAAAAACAGCTCCCACCTAGGTACCACCCTCCCCATTTTATTTTCTTCTTAGAACTTTTAACGCCCCCAAATGGGCTCTCATTGCTTATTCACTTATTGTCTGAAAACCCCATTCTGCCCCTGAGGAGAACTAAGCTAGGTGTGGGCAAATACTTCATCTGTCTTGCTCATTGCTGCTTCTCCCATACAGAGAATAACACCTGGCACATAGTAGGCTCACGACTCATTTCTATGATTAAGAGACTTATCTAAGGTTACAGACTAGTAAGTGATACAGTGGGGATTCAAACTCAGGGTAGTCCTATCCCTGGAATCTGAGCTGTTGACCAATAGACTTTTTTCTTGCTTCCAGTTTCAACATCCACGTGCCGTGGCCCATTGGTAGAGAGTGCACACACATGCCAATGCTGTATGTTTTGGCTCACTGCTGCTTAAGATGGCTAGAGGGAACACGTACATGAGAGCACCCGTTAAATGCCAATGACACCATCAAGAGTCATCAAAAGTATCCTGATCCAGAGAGGGAAAGACAAGGTTCAGATCACTGATGAACTTTTCATGTCTAGCATGTGTCACGGGCCCAGATTAGTTTAGCATAGGTGCCTAAGGATTTAAAAAAAAAAAAAAAGACCTGTTCTGGTCTTCCTGTTCAAAGAAGAGATATTTTTGCCTTGAGCCTTGAAGTGTGGATTTAATTCACTCGCTCGCTCCCGACTCCAGCAGTTTCAGTCCATTACATCCTGTAGGTTCACGCGTCCTCCATAATTTTTAATGAGTTATTTGGGATCTCTCAGCCAGACAGGAACTAGCAATCAGGCAGGTTTTAGAGAATATCTCATTCCATATCAGTGAAGGATATTTTAAAGGACAAAGTTAATGAAGACCTTACTGCGGCAGACCATTTTTATGTAAATAATACGTAAAGTGTGGTCGGTCACATAGACCCCAGAGATGCGAACTGGAAGGTACCAGGAGGGGGGATAGAGGGGGCCCGCGGCTGTCGTCGGCGAGAACAGGACCTGACGTCTGGAGGTTTTCCTTCAGGCTTGCCTCTGCTCTTAATTTGTCCTATGACCTTGAGGATGTTTCCAAGCGTCTTGGGCCTCAGTTTTTCAAGCTGTAAGAGGAAGTGTTGCGCAAATGTGCAGTGTCATAACTACTGAGGATTTCTTTTGCTGTTTTGGCTGACAAACCTTACGCGATGACATATTTGTCAACCTAATGGCATTTATGGAGTAAGACCCACCCTCTATTGTAACCTAATTGAAGCCACGTGAAACTACCAAGTCAGAGCTTCTCGTGTGCATGAGATAACTAGTGTTTCCACATGGAGGTGACCCAACCCCACTGGAACGAAGGGGAATGAGTGGAGGCTCCAGTGCACAGCACTTGAGTTTGGGTTCCCGCTCTGTGGTGTTGTCCCCGTGACTCCCTTTGAAAACTCTTACTTGGAAGCCCCTAGGTTGGCTGACCTCTTGGGTCTCCTGTGACTACTCTCTGTCTCTAATGGGTGCCTCAGCAGACAGGCAGAGTGGAGAGTGGGGGCTGTGTGGGGCTGAGGGTAGAAGTTGGGTGGAATAGACGTTATTATGTGGAGCAGTTTTAGGGTTACCCAAAAAGTGAGGTCAAGTACAGAGAGCTCCCACAGTCTCCCTCAATTCCCTCCTCCCCGTTTCTCTTAGTAACACCTTACATGAATGTGGTGTAATGCACTCCTGTGTATAATGTGCACCCGTGTTTTAGGACTAATTCCCATATATAATGTTAATCCTTATTTTTCCCTCAAGAATTTGGGCAGAACAGTGTGCATTACACATGGCAAAATATGGTGCATTTGTTACAGTTGATGCACTAATATTGATAGATTATTGTCAACTAAAGTTTATAGTTTATACCAGGGTTCACTCTTTATATTATGTGTTCTACGGATTTGGACAAAGGCAGAATGTTATGAATCCACCACTGAGTTGTCATCTAGAACGTTTCACCTAAAATTCCTTGTGCTCCACCTATCCGTCCTTCCCTGTCACCTCTCAATCTCCTGACAGCCACTGATCTTTATCTTCTCCCCATGTGCCTTTTCCAGAATGTTGTACAGTTGGAATCGTACAGTACGTAGCCTTTCCAGATGGGCTGTGTTCATTAGCCATATCCATTTAAGGCTCCTCCATGTCTTTTCATGGCTTGATAGCCCATTTCTTTTCGTGGCTGTGTAATAGTCCCTTCTGTAATTCACCAGTTTTGTATCTCCTTTCACCTTTTGAAAGACATCTTGATTGTGGATGCCTTTTATTTAGTTGAATTCTTACTGATATAATTGTAGATTCTCATGCAGTTGTATGAAATCACATAGCATGATCCTGTGTACCCTTTACCTAAGTCCTCAATAGTAACATGTTTTAAAACTACAGTATATGACATTGCACTGCGTAATTTTATGCAGGATATGAATACTGATACATCTCCCCACCTTATTCAGATTTCACTAGTTTTCCTTGTAGTGGTTTGTGTGTGTTTAGTTCTCTGAAATTTTAGGATGTGTAGGTCTGTGTATCTGTCACCATAGTCAAGACAGTGGGCATTTCCATCACTGCAAGGACCCCTCTGTTGTCTTGTATGGCAGCCACCTCCTCCTTCCCTCCCTCCTTCCCTCGCCCTTGGCAAACGCTGATCTGTTCTCCATTCCTGAAATCTTGATATTTCAGGAATGTTAAGGAAGTGGAATCATGCCGTGTATTAGTTTGCTATAGCTGCCTTAAAAAAATGCCACCTACTGGGGCTCTTAAAAATGGAAATTTATTTTCTTGCAGTTTGGGAGGCTAGAAGTCCAAGGTCAAGGTGGAGCAGGGTTGGTTCTTTCCCAGGCCGCTCTCCTTGGCTCACAGATCTTCCCCTTCTCACTGCGTCCTCACACGGTCTTCCCTCTTCGCCCTCACCTCGCTGGTGTCTGCGTGTCCAAATTTCTTCTTCTTAGAAGGACAGCACTCAGATTAGACTAGGGCCCACCCCAAGGCCTTACTTTAACTCAGTCACCTTTTTAAAGGCTCTATTTCCAAATATATTCACATTCTGAGGTACTGGGAGTTAGGATTTCAACATACCAGTTTTTTTTTTCCTGTTTTTTTTTTTTAAATATGTATGTATGTATGTATGTATGTGTTTATTTATTTAGAGTTTTGGCAGGGGAACACCCTCCAGCCCGTAATATGCAATATTTAACCTTCGATACTGGCTTTTTCCCACTTGGTGTAGTTCTCTGGAGATTCATCCAGAGGCATCAATAGTTTGTTTCTTTCTCTTGCTGAGTATTATTCCGTGGAATGTGGCTCAATGGCTCTTCATTTCACACAGTCAGAGCCAGTGCATTTAATGCCTTATGTGATGGGCCCTCAATTACCGCAAACATAGAACAAGCTGGACCCAGAGACAAGGAAGCCATGTGAAGACCCACGTGAGCGTTCATTCCCTTGCACCGAGTCACCATCTATCAGCAGCGAAAGCCAACATTGATCCTTTTTTAAAATAGTCATTTAGAATTAACTTATTTAAGTTGTTATATTTTCGAGGGAGTGCTTATTACCAAGATATTCTACATTTAAACATCAAAGATATTTTCATGGTCTAATCTTTCCCCTGATTTTATATGTGTCATAGAAATGTTTGAAGATATAGGCCCCAACTCTTTCTGATGGCTTCGGTCAGAACCCTTGCTCTCACGCGAGCTGCTACTTTCATTAGTGTGCTCCTCCACCCGTGACTGAATGCGGCTGCTTGTGTCTCTTTGCAAATCTGCTCATGAGACGGAGATTATGGCTCACGGATCTCAGATAATGCAGTTGGGACCCACACGGTCTCCTGATATGAGGGAAGAGGGACAGCCCGAGGAAGACGGCGGGGAAATGCTAACCAGCAACAAAACTCCCAGGGAACTCTCTTTCCTGTGAAATATTGGGAACACTAGACTGACTTGATAAGATGGCTGATTTATAGACTGTTCTCAGAGCAGTAACAGTTTATTGAGTTTCAAGACTGGAATAGAACAGGCTAAGATGTGGATGGGTTCTAGAAAGCACAAATACAAAAACCAGTGAAATTTGCTGTTCACAGGAGGCCTAAATTATATAACGATGTGTGGTGAGCACAGAGGTCTTTCAGATGGTTTCATTGTCCGGCTGATAAACCAGTGGACACAGAAGAAATAATTTCAGTATCTTTTTATTTTAAATAATAGTTTCTGCCAGGTGCTGTTTATGGTCACCCGGAGGCTTCGGGCCGTCAGCCCACCACCGCCTCTAGAACCTTCTGTTGAGCATCACCAACATCTTACCAGCAACAGCTCTGCAAGTTCTGTTCGCAGTGTTTGCTGAGTGCTCAGTGCGAACCAGGAGCAGCTCTAGGCATTTGGAAAAATGTCAACCTCACTGTACCCTTATGAGTTGGGTATACTGTTATTTCCCTCTGAGCCCCAGGGACACTGGGGCATAGACAGGTTACGCTCACCTGGTTAAAATCACATCAACCAGGAGAACCTGGGAATCAAGAATCAAAAATTTTGTGTCGATTTTTTTTCCCAATTCTAAATAGAGGAGGGTAAATAGTAAAAATAATACCTTTTAGGAGTATCTAGATCCAGGATGTAGCAGAGAAGATTCTGAACCACTGAGACGAGGCAAGAAATCGAAAATATCGGCGTAAAATCCCCCAAGTCCAGGGGGAGCTGCAGACTTCTCTTCTGCCCTTTTTATTCCCGGACACCAAACACCTTTACCTGGAGGGTGGAACCAGATGGAGGTTTCCATGGAACACACCGGGTGTTCATCAGCACGTCTCTGGATTGCTGTATTAAAAAGTCATGCCCTTGTCCCAAGTAGAAACTTGATTCCAAAAAAGTATACATGTACCCGACCCTAAACATGTGCACTTAAACTAGTATTTAATCCAGGAGACATAACTTGGGCATCCTAGAGAATACATTTGAACAGTCTGTTTCAGAATGATTCTACAGCCGCACCGCCCCAACAGAACACCCTGCAGTGACGGGCATGCTCTGTATCTGCCCCGTCCAGCGTGGTACCCTCCAGCCACAGGTCACTACCCGCTCCTTGAAATGCGACCGTGGAGACTCAGGAACAGTGGAACTTTCAATTTTACGTAAATGGTTTAAATTTAAATAGCCCTGTGTGTGGTTACTGTGTGGGACCATGCAATGCTAGAGACTTAAGATTTGATCCTGACAGATATCCTAAAATTCTAAACACACTTGTCCTTCACATTCCCTTCCTGACTCTCTCTGGGCAGGAGAATGAAGAAGTGGGTAGAGAGGGAAGGGAAGGGGTGGTCGAGTGCAAACGTAAAATCATTTTCCATGTTTATCTGTCCCAACATCAAGCTGTGCTTTGTTGACAAAATTTGGGAAGGTTGAAGAGTTGGCAGGCCTGCCTGTCCCTTTGCCTGCATGAACATGTCAGCGCCTCATTAATCTTGTGTTAAACTGTGAGGGCCCTTTTCCCTCCTACCACGGGCCTATTTTTTAAAGGACATTTCGGTGCCCTTTTGCATTTTGCAGTTAGATTTTTTAAAAAAAATTTACCACTTGCTCTGTGGGTTACTTGAAGCATATATTTTCCTTAAATACATCCCGGTCATTTGCAAATTGGAATGAGAGGAATTATTTTGGGGATAAGGAAGTTAAAATGTATTGTGTCATGAGTTTTTGAGGAATGTCCTTGGTGTTTATTTTCTTAAAATTAAAAGCATGATGAGTCTCTGTGTGATCTTTCTCCAGTTTGTATTAGTCTCGCAATGAAATGATTTTTATCACATATGTGGTCTTGGTGCTTCTTCTCTTTCCAAGAAAAAAGACCTAGAAGTCTTTTTTAGACATAGAAGTATAGTATTTTCTCCCTTAACAGTTTTTGTCATTTCAGTTCAGTGTAAGAATTAGATGAAAATGTCTCTAAATGATACTGAATATTTTAAGCCTTCAGCCTGCAGTGCTTTGTCTTCCAGGTGCGTGGTGATGAATTGTTATTGCTTTTTTTTTTTTTACTCTGAAGGCAGACATCTAGAATAACCACTTTCTGTATTTCCTGACACTGGAAACAGTTACCGTTTGGATTCCTTTTATAGTTTCTTACCCTAACGACTCCAGTGACCACTCAGTTGTGGTCTCGTAGTAAATCACAATTTCTTTGAAAGAGCCAGCTCTGTTATATAATTGTAGATGTCCCACGAAGTCATCTCCCCGACTGAAAAGAAAAGCAAGTTTCTGTGGTTGCAAATAATATGGACTCTGTTCCCGCACATAAGATTCTTTGAAAATAAAAGAAGAGACCATTTTCTTCCCCTCTCCTCCTCCTCTCTCTCCTTCTCTCTCTCCCTTTAAAGCGGATACAACTGATGAGACACACACACACACACACACACACACACGTGTACATACACACACACAAGCTTTGGGCTGTGTCGGATCTGGTTGGTCAATCATGAAGAAAGCAAAACACCACTCTGCGCACGTAGCCTTGGGACTTACCTCCTCCCATATCTGACTTGCCCTAGCTGGAATTTGGGGTTTCACAATGACTAAGAATCGTGCTCTTAGTTGTTGACTTGGCGTTTTGATAGAGTGAAAAAATAAATAAATAAAACCAGGGGATGGCCCAGCTGCTGCTGGAAGTCAAGGTGAGGACCCTGAGGGAGGATTTAGGGGACCCCTAGAAGCCCCACCCATGCAGTCATCCTGGGAGGCAGGATGACCCGTAGGCCTGGGTCCTGGGTCTCTGCCTCTGGGTCTGAGAGAGCCTAGGGCACAGGTGGGAAACACGAGGCCCGCGGGCCGAATCCAGCCCTCCACCTTGTTTTATCCAGCCCGGCACCTTGTTTCTACCCAGTGGCAGCACTGAGTTCTTGCTTAACTGTTAAGGAGTAGTTACATTTATACGGTCCTAAAATTACTTTTGGCCCTTTGAAGGCAACCACGAGGCTGATGGGGCCCCCGGTGAAAATGAGTTTGACACCCCTGGCCTAGGGGCTTGGTGTGAGAATCGGAGCCTTGGGTGGGCAGAAACAAGGGTCTGGAAGAAAAAAAAATCAGCCGGTCAAATCAACCCAACCCCATGATTCTGTCCAGGAGCTGTGTGTTCACAGCCTGCAGCTCCTTGCCATCTTTGAGGCGGGGGCAAGGAAGCGGGTGGGGTGGGCAGAAAACCAGCCATATTTTGTCAGGATACTTTTAGGTCACAGCGGGGAACACTGGGACTTCTGGGTTTGGCAGGCACTGGTCGGGTTGGGGACCACAAAGGGGGCCGCTTTGTCAGGCAAGGCTGACTGCAGGCCAAGGCCAAGGCCAAGACCCAGCAGTTTCCCCTCTGCCCAACTCAGGTGACGAAACTGTGGCATTGCCCAAGGCTCTAGAATTTTTGTTGCCTGCTTTGGCCCACTCGGAGAAAAGGCTCCCTCAGAAACTGGGGCCTCAGGATGTGCCAATCCTTGTGAAGCGTTTCACCTCTACGGAGGCTACTGCCTCTCAAAACCAAGAACAATTAAGGAGCGAGTCTTTCCAAGCAACTGGGGAATTGAGCAAAATAAATCAGAAATCCTCAGCCTTGGCTCTGGAGGTTCGCCTCATTATGAGAGCAGATCTATTAGCCCTCTTGCCATTGTCTTTCATTTCTCAAGTGAGGTGATTCTAATTAAATTAATCTGCATGTCAATCTATCGGTGATCAATCAAAGAGCCCGAGGTCCCCCCTGTGCTGCAGGGTGCTTGCGGCTGACAGGGGCTGATAATGGAGGAAGAAATAAACTGTCGAGCAAAGTTAATTAGTCAACATAATAGGTGGATTAAACGGGAGCTGGTTGATTGCTGTTTCCCTGTGTCAAAGCATGAGGTGGAAGCCGAAGCTGCAATTACAGACAATTATTATATTTGGTTGTAAGAGGTCACATGAATAAACATATCTCTGTGGGTTTCAGTTTTAATCCTCTCCCCCATTTAATATAAGGAGAAGTGTAGGTCATTTCTTCTCATTGTTTTAGTCAAAATTCTGCAGAAACACCTTGGCCGTGTCCCTGCTGGCAAACTGAGTTCAGAGTCAGTTTTTGAGGCGGCCAGGGTATCTGAATCGTACCTTGGACCAGGGCCACCAGTTTTTTGTTTTTTGTTTTTGGCTTTGATACACAGATCTAAGACCCTTACGGAGCAGGGAGGTTTTGGGGGAGTAGCAGTGGTGGTGGGGATGGTGGCAAGGGGGGCTTTGGTTGATGAACGGAACTCACATGGGAAGGAAAAAGTACCAGAAACTGCCAAGAAGACAGACAGGAGAGAAAGCCGCATCCCAGCTCCCACGGAAGCCTCTCTTTCTCGTTTCTCTCTCCTCTTAACCCTGACACGTTGGGGGTGGGAGGAGAGGGGGATATTTTAAAGATTCAAAAGATTTTTTATTTGCATGATCAACTGTGATATCTGCTTCAGTGTCTAAACTGAAGGGTAATTTAGGTGAAACACAACCACCCTTGTGTAAAAAAAATATGCTAATAAAGATCCTCTTGTTAAAATTATGGTTAACAGTGTACCTTCTGCTGTATAACTATAAACTGTGCAATTTTACTTAAAACTGCATCAAAAGCGTTCCATGCCAAAGACCCACTCATCAATAGCTCCTCTTGTTAGACTTGTACAACATAAGCACCAGTTATTATGTGAAATAGCTATGCAATTTTCTTCAGCTCCCAGCTGTTATTTATTTAACTTGAGTTTATTACCCTCCATGCTTTTACATTAAAATGTTCATTCATTTCTCTCTTCCGTCTCCAGGTCGTGGTGTCTACGACAGTCAATGTGGATGGCCATGTCCTGGCGGTCTCTGATAACATGTTCGTCCACAATAACTCCAAGCACGGGCGGAGGGCTCGGCGGCTTGACCCCTCGGAAGGTACGCCCTCTTATCTGGAACATGGTAGGCGAATCATTTTCATTGGTTGGCATTGCTACTTTAACTGTGAATGTGTTTGGTTTCTTTCTTCCAACTCCACCCCATTTTCTACCCCATTTCAAATGTCAGACGCCCTGCTGGAGAAGATGGGTGCTGAGTAGTTACACACAGGGAGATGTGCCTGAGTCCCGTCCTTTCTTGTTGCACAGTTTTCTGCACTGGGCACGGCTGGTGTATCTTTCCTTTTTGGTGAGAGACAGAGGGAGACCTGGACCACTGCTTTATGTTAAGCTTCCCCTTCACTGACGAACAAAGGCCAAAGCAGAGCAGCAAAAATCAGGATACATTTTGAGCCTTACAATTCACTTGTTTGTATAATGGACTCCATTCTCCTTACACTCCTTTTGGTGTATCTCTGCGACTACATATTTGACTTCATTTGGGGATAAAATCCAAAGTCTAGGTTGGAGACACTTTCCAAATAGGAAGCCTGAACTAAATGTTCCCCTTGCCCCATGCAGACCCCTCCCCTCAACACCACGTGGCAGAAGAGCCTGCTTTCCGTAGGTAGACTTTGGTGGGGAGAAATCACCAAATTTGTCTTGTAGTTTTGGCTAATCAGTTGTGCCTTTGAGAGGCTGGGAGGAAAGTGGATAAAAATTTGAGTAAAGAAAAGTGAATGCCATTCGAAGGAACCATGGCCCACTTGAGTGTGTGTCTGGATGTTTTCAGAGCTACTTGTGTACGTAACACCTGAGTCCATACTCCCACCTGGCCATCCACCCATTATCAATGCACCACCCCTCTGTCCATCTGTCCATCTACCCATTATGTTACCTACCATCCACCCATCCATTCATCAATACCCATCTTTCATCCATCCATCCATCCATCCATCCATCCAAGAAACAGTAACTGAGTCTGCTGGATGCCAATCACCACGCTAGATTTTCTCCAGTCTCCTCGAATAAACTCTCAGCTCATTTTCCTACCTCATCTTCTGGTGTGTTAGGTCAGCAGGATTCTTGTTAGAACGCTACCATACAAACGAACACCTGATGGCCTGATTTTCCATGGGCCTTGAGCCGCCCGTGATATATAGTTCATGAGGCAGAAGATTCCCTTTCCTGCCAGCATCCCAATTCAATGAACACACTACTATCATCATTTTTTTGTCTGTTTTTTTTTTCTGTGCTTAAGGAATACACAAACTGCACTTTTTATTAATTAGCCAGATGCAACACTCTTAGAAGGGCTTCTTCCCCACACCCAGTTTTGCTGTCCTTTTAAGGTAAACCATCATCTTTCAAAAGCTGCTGCTTTATGGTTTCATTAGCACTGAGACGGATGGATATTACTTTTTGCAGGAGGCCATTTGAAACACTTGCTCATGATTATACTCACAGTTCCATTTCTGTACTTAGAATTATTCTGATCCTCACTTTATAGTAATATTGCCTTTTTAATACCGTTGGAGTCACTTAAGGCATTATATGACTGGAGATGTTTGGGTAAAAGGAAGAAGGAAAAGATAGGGAAATGCTCACTGGCACACGTTGGAGAATGCTGGCTTAAAAGCTGATGTCTCCACTTGGACTGTGACCAGTGCGTTCTTGTCCTGTCTGGGGACACTCTTGACTGTCCCTTTGAAATGTGCCGGTCATGGGCTCATGGTGTTGAAGTGCGCTCCAGGTGCAGACCTCACTCGGCTCTTATTCCCCGCCTTGGGAAGCGGGTGAGAGTGCGCACGACGCCAGGCCGGTCCTCCCTCCCCTGGAGAAACCCACCACAGACCAGCAAAAACAGCCTGGTAGGAAGGATGCCTTTTGGCGTGGAGGTCAGGAACATTATTTTGCAACATGAGGTATTGGAAAGAGTCAGAAAACCTAAATTCAGTTTGTAGTTTTACCTCCACCCTTTGTGTGACCTTGGACAAGTCAATTTACCTTCTGGGATCCTTAATCTTCTTATTGGCAAAACAAAGGTGACGATCTGCAGGGTGAGGGAGGGGGTGAAAGATGGGTGTCTTGGCTGAGGGCAGGTCGCACACATTGGGGAAGTGGGCTGGGTGGAGGCTGCGGAACCAGGGCGAGTTCACGCTCTGCCGCCCAGCCCCTGGCAGCTGTCACCGTGGGGAGTGAAAGCCTGGTGGGGCCATGTGTTCCATTTTGGCAAGAATTAAAACTCCCCTAGTTTTTAATTGTTGGTAACTAATTACAAAATTTGTAAACCCTGAAGACATCAGGGTGTGGCGGGACTCAATGAGCAGGAAGATAGCCCTGGGCTGACAATTTGCATTTTCTAAGCTTCCTCCCAGCGCAAATATTCTCACCTCTAGGTGTAAGTATTAGTATTTCTGCTGCGATGTCCTATTAGTCTAAGTTCTAAGGACAACAGTTTATGCCTCTGCTCCAGTTTACTGGTCCACAAATGACCATTAGCTTATTATTCCAGAGCATGATAATGTCTCACTATTTATTAATGGTTGATCATCATCGGAGAGGTGGGTATGTTCTTCCTCCTTCCGCTAGGGGGCCTCCCTCTGTCCAAAGCCTCACTTCCCTTCTCTCCAGAAGGATAAAAGGGTAGACACCTCCTTCAGGTTCTTAGTAAGGACAGCAACATGGAAATCTGCTTCTCTGTCGAATGAATCAGCCAACCAGACATAATAACCACCCACTCATGGAGACACTTCAAGCTGATAACCACATAAATATCTTCTCAGCAAAGGGTGACTGTGGGCTCTTTCATGGGTGATGCTAATTCACGTTGAGTTGGGGTATGGTAATACTTTATCTCACCCTTGAAAAATCCTACTTGAAACTGTCCTTTTTAAGACTGACAGAACCACGCCCCCCAGCCCTCCACTCCCATACCCCTACCTCCCAACTGCTGCTGCATAGTGAGACCACCAAGTATTTTCACCCCTCAGGTGATCTGTAAGAAACTTCCTTTTCCCTCATTCTGGGCTTTTTTACCATCTCATTTACAGGTAGCCCAAATTATTTTGAGCTACTTGGCACATCTCTATTTATATCCTGCTTGTCAGACAGTCAGAGGAAAGCTCCCTTTCGTGGCTCAATCTTCCTGCGTCTAAGAGAAATAGAGACCGTGCTTGACATTCATGCCATTTCCCTGCGTGACCCACGGACTCACAAACCTTTGTGCTCAAATAACTGTCCCTGTATTTCAAGTAGGAGCGTTGGCAAAGGCAAATTTATCCCCTAGAATCCTGTGTGACCCAAAGAGGGTGACTCCCTGTGCACTGTCGCTCATGGTAATTGCTCTCCCCCTATTTTTTTTTCTTCATTCATAAATACTGAGATTTTCTTCAGCTGGGTATTTATGGGAGAGTTTAAGCTAGTGAGGTTTCCTCCTTAAGCAGTAGCTTTATGGAAGATGTGCAGCTGGGGAGAGAGGCAGCCTCAGGACGTAACTGCTGTCAGGGATTCGATTTTTGAACAAGCGTAGGCACACGGCCAAGGACCCTGAATTGTCACCAGCCCGCCTCAGTAATGGACAGCTCTGGCTTGCGTGCCCGTCCTGCCTTCCCATCACTCGGGCAAATTCCTGGGCCTGTGTGCTGGGGATTTTGAAAGGGCTTTGCAGAGTGTTCGTATCGTCACTGTTCTCCTGAGTTTCGGGCTGTGTTTACTTGAGTTGAAGGCCAATTGTGGCATCAGTTTCTCTGTTTTTTTCCCTCGTGGCAAAACGCGGTGCCCTCACAAAGCTATAGTGCAGAGACCCTGTCAGCTTGCATGTGCTAACGCTTTATTATCTAATGATCTAATATGCAACAAGGCAAAGAGCCGGAGCTCATCATCCTGACACAGAATGCCGGGAGAAGTGACTGAACTACTTTATGTACCATTAGCGCGAGCAGCTATGGTGAACTCACCGGCAGCGTTTATGCAAATGCCTGTGAATACACTCCAGTGGCTTTGTCAGGAAGCTGTCTGATGAGCAGTTTAAATGCTCATTTTTTAGGGGACCTTTTTTTAAAAAATTATTTTGATGTGCGTGCATTTTTCTTCCTCCCTCTTTTTTCTTTTCTCCACGCCTCTCCCTTTTTGGACTACTGGAGGACCTTCCCTGACCACTGAGGGGGTCTGAGCAGGCGGGGAGCCAGCAGTAGCCCTGCCCCAGAGTGGGGTTAAGGCCCCCCCCTCCCCCCGCCCCCGCTCTGCTGTTCTTCAGATTTGGGGATATTTGTTATTGCTATGCATTTGTGCAGTTTTCATATTTATTTGAAAAATTAGTAGAACTATTGTTAATCAAGAGTTCTTAGAAGATGAATATTTTCATGTTTGTGAGTTCTGACCTGAGGCCCTATTTGGTTTCTTGGCTCCAAGACAGATGCTTTAAAACACCCCCCGCTTTTGAAAATGGAAAACAATGGAAATTTAGCTTTTGTGGGCATCAGATATGAATGAATTAAATTTCCCTTCGAAAGTAATTATATGGATTGAGATGTGATGTAGACATGTGCCAGGACCCCAAAATAAGTCAAATCAAAACAGAAGTGGGGTTTGGTCAAACTAAAAATACTGCGTAGAAGAAAGAGTGGTGATAGAAGCACTGGGCCCTTCCTGCTGTAATTACTGCGTTAGAGAAATAGAGTCAGACTTTCCCCACCACCAGTCAGCTCTGACCTTTCCACTGGAGTGTGCCCTTCCAGCTGTCCCTGACAATATGGTGTTATTCTTGCTCTTTAGCATTTGACCTTCTTTAATCCTCTTGCTCCAGACAGAAGCAGTGTTTGCTTCCGTTGGTTGCCCCTGGGTATGCAGGCCCGTTGCCTCCCGGTGCCCAGCTGCACTTCAGTTTGTTGTTTTATGCACATGTGGAGAAAGATGGCTCAGCCTTGGGGAGATTAGTCCTTGAGAGGCAGCGCAGAGCCTCCAGCAGAAAGGAGAGGCCTCCGCTTCTCCCCTCTGTGCAATGAGGCCCTAAGACGTGGCCAGTAAGTGTCAGTTGGATCTATTAGACGTAGGATCAAGCTGGCCGACTGCAGAGCTGGATTCTGGTCCTGAATCTGCCTTCAACTCGCTGTGTGACTCTGGGAAGGTCACTTTGTGTTAGCAGCCTCAGTTTTGGATGTTTGCCATGAGACCAGTATTGGGTGATTGTTAGTCCTCCTGTTCGTATGTCTGTTTTTTTCTTGGTGCTCGGGATTGAAGCCGCGCCTCCCCGAGTCTGGCACCTACTTCAGGAGCTGCCTTTGGAGAAACAGAGCTTCCGGAGGACAGAGAAATCCACCAGTGATTTCTAGTTGAGCCTTTCTTTGGATCTGCAGCCAAGGAGTAAGGTGTCGGTACAGTGGACCTTAAATCGCACCTTCCTCCATTCATTCATTGAAGCACCCGCGGCAGGCCAGGTGCTAATCTGGGTATAGTGACATAAGGCAGACACAGTCCCTGACTTCGAAGAATTTATGATGTAAATAGAGATGAAAGATACTAAGCAAAACTTACAACTAACTCACTGGAGCTGTGCCCAAAAGAGGGACCATAAAAGGAGTGAGGAGGAGTAAGGTGCCAGGGAAGCCCTTCCATGAAGAAGTCACACTTATGCCCAAACCTAAAAGATGAGGAAGTTTGCGCCTCTGTCTAAACAGAGTAGACAAAGGCTGTTTAGCTTAAGTGAGCGAAGGAGCCAAAGGAGACTGGGGTGGCTCCTGTTGCCCCCAGCCACTGGGAGGAGGGCCGGAGATGCCAGCCACTGGGAAGAGGGCCGGAGATGAGGCTGGGGTGGCTGCCGAGGGCCAGGCCACACAGGCCCTGGTTGGGTGCAGATGTGAAGCAGTGCAGGGGACCAACCATCTGAACTCGGTTTCAATGACATGAACTGCTCCTGTGCAGTGAGAGCCCAGGGCAAGCCTGCTCCGAGTTGCTCGTGACTTTGCCCTCCCTGCCCGCCTTCAGAAGCTCACCAGGGAGTCGGCTGTGCCTCGAAGCTGTTTCCCGGTCACTTCTCATTCTATCAGTAGTGCATGTGTTCCAAATAGGAAGAAAGTCAAACACTTGAGAGTTCTTTTTCTAGGTGTTTTTGGCTTATTGGTTCACTTTTTCCCCATAACTAGCTTGGCAAGTGTTTACCTATTGACTTGTTTTGAACTTCTAGAGACTTACTTTTTTCAAGGCCTTTAGACTGCAGTTATTTGACCTGTGCAATGTATATTGCTTGTCTGACTCCCCCCCCACCCATAAAAAATTAAAATTGGGTGAGTGAGAATAAACTCAGCAAGGAGAAATGCACTCTCCCAAATTTCTCTCTCCTCTGCCACCACGGCCAGTGACTGAGTCCCAGCTCTTGCTGAGTGACGAGCCGTTGGAGAGTGGAAGGCCATCTCAGATATTTCCTAGGGACCTAGAGAGGGGTTGCCACCTGCTCCCGTGCACATAGCTCATTTTTGTCAAAATCCATTCAGTGCTCTTTGCACATGTCTGTGGTACGCTGGCTGGCTAGTGTGAATGCCAGGGGTTGCACACAGCTAAGTTGTTGCTGGGCTGCACAGGATGCTGGAACCCTGGGGGTCCACCCTGCTGCCCATAGAATTCAGGCTGGTCTAGGCTTGCAGGTGTCTCTGGGATTCCAAGGATCATGAGAAGGTCGTCTGTAAAATCTCTATAGCTTCTTGGCATAGGTGCATCTTCAAAACACAAGGGTGGAGGATGAATGATACAGAGCTTTACAGTTAGATGACCCTTCATGCAACTGGTTTGGGTGCAGGGCTCCAGCCAGGTCTCCTTAGCCAAGAACATTTTGATGAAGGCTCCAACTTAATCAGAAGAGTCTCAGCAGCATCTTTTCCTGAAGGTGGCATGTCACATCTTATCAATTGATTCTCCTACTTGAGAAAGCAAGACAGATGCAAAAACAGAACATTAAGTTAAGAATATCCAGATGTGTCATAAACTAGAGCGTGAAGGCCCCAGATTTGCAAGCATCAAATCAGACCTTTTTCTTTGAGCAGTTGGGAAGATGTCTTTTGTCTTCCCTTGCAATAGAAAGGATGTGGCAAGAAGTCAAATAATGAACAAGGGCGTGACGACTGATTTCAGTGTATCCCCTGAGTGATCCATAAAGCAGGTAACACCAGGTGTCCCAGCACAGGGGACCTGGTGGCCAGCAAGCTCTCAGCAGCAGGCAGATTAAAGAGTTCATGAGCCCCAGGTCACTGAGAAGCAGGTGACCTGCGTTACCCTTGTTTGGGTGTGACACTGCCAGCAGCATCGCTGACAAAGGAGAAACAGCGCTCAGACATTGCTGCCACGGGGTATATGTGTCCTTGCGTTGCTATTGCTGTTATTGTTGGACTAATACCAACTAGCTAGTATGGAGCATTTACTGTGGGCCAGCACTGTGATAATTATTTTTACTTAGATCATCTTATCAAATCCTTCCAAATCTAGTGAGCTATACTAATGATTATCCCTATTTTATAGACTAGAAAACTGGCCTTTAGAGAGGGTCTGTAACTTATTCCAACCCACAGAATCAGTCAGAGTTGGGTCTGGGACAGGACCCCAGGTCCACCTAACAGCATAGCTCCGTGTGATGGTAGCACTGAGAACAATGACAACAAACAGTCATCGAGCCCTTGTTATGCTGGCACACCATTGTAAGGTGAAGAAACTGAGGTTACTTTCCCTCTCCAGGTAAAGGAACTAGCCCAGAGATGTGCAGCAAATAAGCAATAGATGTCAGGTTCACACCCAGGGCCTCGGAGTCTGTGATTCCTCCCACTCACTCTACCCATTACGCTTACATTCTTTCCGCCTCCTATCCCACTGTCCTTATTTTTTCCACCACAAGGGAGGCAACTCTGCCAGTGTCTTAAATAGACCTTACAACAGTTAGGCCAGAGCCTATCTTTTTATCTTTGTTAAGGGGCATGCTGTGTATGTTTATGTTTACCTTACAGTTCATTTTCCCGCAATAACCTCGTTTTCCCCTGGCGATACCACACTGTGCTAGTCAAATCAAGAAAACGTTGGTTTTGTTTGATGACTGGTATGTTGTCTGTGGGGCTGGCAAGGTAAGGCGGAGGCTGGTGATATTTTATTTATTTGCAAGGATCTTCTAACCCATCTCTGTAGAAATCATATGTTGACCATATGGGCTCCCTGGCACGTATGCAAGGTAGAGATAAAGGAGAGCAGGGGGAAACCGTGCGATTGTGAGTTCAATGTCACGATACCGACAGTGTCCTTGTTAAGGTCCTGAAGGGTTACTGAGCCTCACGCGACAGATAACACAGGAAACTGATACGGAATTGGGGAGGCTGTTTTCTGGCAGGAATTTCTTGACAATCCCACCAACTGTGGGAAATTTCCAGTATTTGGTACTTGGTGTGGCCTAACGAATGAGTAAGCCCCACCTAGCGTATTGCAATGAGCACGAAGCTCGTGGGGGGTGGGGGAGGAGAATGGTGCTTTCTGCTTCTATTTTGGATAGAAATGGCAGACTTCTTTAAAGCCTAATTTTTAAATCTTCTATCAAGTTACAAAAGCATCACCATTCCAGATGGATTTATTTGTCTAATTGACTGTTCTAAACCAAGGGCCTCTTTCTACTTACCTGCTACAGGACTGTCCCTTACAGGAATGTCAGAGGATTCAGAGGAGGCGAATATGCGATGAAAGCTGCCCTGTTCTGGTCACAGATATTCGTAGGACGAGATATTTAGGGGCAGTGTGGACAGGAGTGGGTTTGAAGCATTTTTGATTGAACATACTCAGTTATGCATGCAGAACTAGATAAACCCAGAGCAGCGACACCACCTCGACCTCGAGTAGGTACTTTGATTTCTTTGGGCCTCAGTTTCCTCATCTAGTAAAGGGGTGGGGGGTTCAGTAGGGCCCTTTAAGCCCTGCTGATCAGTTGTTTGAACTCTGCTGGTTCTGTGAGAGGTCTCTCCCTGGAGGCGCCACTCACACACTGCCTTGGTGAGTGGCCCCCAGCATGATGGTCATTCCACAGGACAGGTCTAAGGCAGCTTTGCTTCACCTTGGGCGTTTCTGTAGGAGGTTCACCGTGGGTTTCAGGGGGGCTGGAAAAGCCACAGCGTGTGGGATACGGAGCCACTCTTGCCTTAGGGAGCCCAGATTGGACGTTCTTCTCTTTGAATTCCTTCAGTGGAGAGGGAGTAGTGGTGAATCCCCTTGATGTGGAGCAGTGAGCTTTCAAACTAGGTTTCCCATGTAGTATGTGAGATGGGGGGGAATGTTTTTAAAAAGTAAGTAAATAGCCCTGGTTGGTGTGACTCAGTGGATCAACCGTTGGCCTGCGATCCTAAAGGTTGCCGGTTCGGTTCCCAGTCAGGGCACATGCCTGGCCTGCGGGCTGGGTCCCTGGTTGGGGTCATACAAGGCAACCAATTGATGTTTCTGTCCCTCTCTCTCTCCCTCCCTTCCCATCTCTCTAAAAAAAAATAAGTAAAAACTTTAATAAATAAGTAAATATATTTATTTATATATATTAAATAAATATATATGCATAATGTAAGCATATGCATCTATGCTTACACAGTGCATAAGCAAAAAAATACAAAGCACATTGAAATCATGATCTCACAGCTATTATTGCTTAGGGCAAGGCTGAATTTATAGGGAAAGTAAGTTAATCTAAACAGAATCACAACTAAATAAGAAGTCACATTGTGAGGGGTGCTGAGATGCAGCAGAACGAGGGCTGAAGTTTGGGAAACACTGTTTCAGAGTTGTTAAGGGTTGGGGGAAGTAATAATTCTTTCAAGTCACCAGGAAACAGTAGGACCCTGGGAAACATTTTTTTTTGTCACATATTTTTAAAAAAATCTTTTTTAGTTCACTGTACCATTGGAATAGACTTGATGTCCTCATAGAATTTTAAACATCAAAACGTCTCCGGAGCTGTTAACTCTGTTTTTATTTTTAAACAAGTAGTGTCTGCATGTTAGAAAGGAAAAATTAGTGCAGAAAGGGAGGGTCTGAGTCAAGGGAGAGAATCAGCTGGGGTCCACCCGGGCAGCACATTATGATAATATATACGGAACCAGCTGGACACTGAGCAAAGCTGACACTGTGTTGTCAGGGGCAGAATCGCCCATCAATTTCCAAGATAGGATTTGAGTTCAAATGACAGAAAGAGCAGCAACTGTGTTGAAACTGATGCATGGGGGGAGGGGTGGGGCAGGCAGGAACCAGCCAGGCCTAAAAAGACAGGAAGTGCTGGTACCTCCGGAAGGGGGTGGCTCTGTTTTCTCATCTGGCTGCTACCCTTCCTTCTAACCTTAACATCTGTCAGCAAGATCCACCTGGGCCCTTGCATGGTGAGAGCCCACTGCAGGGGAGCTTACTGGTGCTAATTTTAACCCCCAAGGGAATGGAGTGTCTGAAGCTGGAATGGGGGCCAGCTTAGCCTGGGAAACCAGATGCCACAGAGCCACTGCCTGTGCTCTGAGGAAGCCCAGTGAGGGTGTAGTGGTGATTGTTAATAGGCACTGGAAGACTCCTCCATGTTTCAGCTACTCCATTTAGTGCTTAATCTCTTAACAACTCTCATCATTCTTCTTTCGTGCATGTGCTTATTCACCCATTCCCTCATTCATTTAGTTAACATATGTTTATTGACTTCCGCTGTATTAGACGTAGGCATGCAGGGACGAACAGGGCAGGGACAGTTGTTGACAGTGTGAGGTATATAGTTGTGTATGTGCCTATTTGTGTGTTGATATTAAGCAAATGATTGCACGTAGAATTGGGTGAAGTGCAATGATGGTATGCACTACAAAGAAGAAATATAGACTGCGAAAAGAGCTTTTTTAAAAATTTTTTATTTATTTATTTTAGAAGGGAGGAGGGAGGGAGAAAGAGGAGGAGAGAAACATTGATGTGCGGTTGCCTCTCAGGTGCCCCTTGTTGGGGATCTGGCCTGCAACCCAGGCATGTGCCCTGACTGGGAATTGAACCAGCGACCCTTTGGTTCGCAGGCTGGTGCTCAGTCCACTGAGCCACACCAGCCAGGGCTAAGAGGGCTTTAAATAAGGGGACTCGGCCAAGTCTGAAGAATCAGGAACACGTTTAAAATTTAAAATAAAAACGAATGCTATTTCATCAAGAAAAGAGGAAAGAGTTTTTTAGGCGAGGGAAAGCATGGCCAAAATTCCATGTGGGATGAAATATTAGAAGCTCGGGAAGGGCTAAAGGGGAAGGTATGTTAGGTCTGAGATCCATTTCTGAGAAGACAAATTTGGAAATTTCTCCTTGGTTGGTTCCTCTTTCACTTGGAGATATGGGTTCAGTGGATCTTCTTCATCGCAGACTAACAGAACTCTTTGCTGAGTAAAATGCTAGCTTTGTACCAGTGTCTGGAGTGATGATGGTTTTGCTCTTAAGAGAGCAGCTTTTGAGCATTTGCTCCCATCAGGTTCAGTGCTAAGCACTTTGTATTATCTCTTTTAACGCCCTCAGCCACCATCGAAGGGCACCACTATTCTCTCCATTCAGCAAAGGAGGGAAACTGAGGCCATCCTTCAAAGATTTGTTTTTAAAAATTAATTAATTAATTTATAGGGAGGAGGGAAGGGAGGGAGAAAGAGGGAGAGAAGCATTGATCCGCTGCCTCTCGTACATGCTCTGACCAGGGAACTAACCCGCAACCCAGGCGTGCGCCCTGACCGGGAATCAAACCGGCGACCCTTCACTTTGTGGAAGGATGCCCACCCGCTGAACCACACAGGTCAGGGCGAAGAGAGTTCATTTATTTGCGTCTTCAGTGTTTGGGCCTCCATGTTGCTGACACAGGGCGGCCATCACTACTGTTCTTTTCCACTGTTCAGTCAATGCTAATCCCCTCACAGTGGACTTCAGGGGTGGAGAGAAATTCTCCTGCCATTTGATCACGTAATATAATTCCTGCTTCAATTGAAGCAAATTGACGACGTTACTCAAAGGCAAATTGAAAAGCCAGATCTGTGCTAAATCCCCAGAGATCGTTAGTTGGCATGTGCAGTGATATATGGGAAGGTGCTTTTCTGGGTTAAGATAAAAAATCCTGGTATCGCGTCACGCTATCGGGCACCCCATCTCCATCTCCCTGTGCCAGCCCTGCAACTTGAAATACTCAGTGGACAGAAATGAAACTTTATAGAAATTAGGTGATCATCATTCTTATCAGATGAATATGATGCCATCAGCATGAGTTTAGCATCCTCAGGAAAAAAAAAAAAAAAAAAAGAGATTTACCTGGAGAGGAGCAAGAGAAAGTCCAAGGCATGGATTGTAGGGGCTTTTCTGCCAGCCTGCCTTGGCGAGTTGGCGGGGAGGTGACCTGGTAATTAAAACCCTGCTCGCACGTCTGCTGCTGGTCGGTCGTACCGAGGCCCTCACAGACCTGGGACACCAGACGGGAACGAGGGAGGGACAAGCGAAACACAAAAGTAACACTCTTGAGCCCACAGGGCACAGAAATAGACCTGACTTGCCCAAATACTTTGCTGACTACTAAGCATGAAAGCAGAACCCAAGTACTCATATATTTTTATCCCAATCTGTGAAATTAATCAATATTTTATAGGCGAACAGATGCTCCTGTGTTGCTGGCCTATGTAATAGACTGTTGGAATCAGCAGGACACCAGTCGTTCCAACCCACATTCGTCCCCTGGAGTTCTGGGGGACGTGCTGCAGGGGCACGGGGAATCGAGGCACGCGTACCGTGTTGGGCTCGGGGCCTATTCTCAACACATCGGTTTCTTTCACTGGCCGTGGGGCAGAGGAATGAAATGATAAGAGAGGAGCCTGTGTAAAGTACCTACAAACAGCGGTAGGCTTTGGCTGTTGTTTAGGAGGCTCATTAGAATTAACTGGGTTGGTACAAATCGAGGCCTTTCTTTAATTCTTTATTCTTTGCCTACTTTTATTTTGAGCACAGCTGAGACGCCAGTAATACTAAGCACCTACTATGTGCTGGGCCCAAGGCAGATGCTCTTAGGGACATCATGTGTGGGGTGATGGGTCAGGGGACTATGTCTCAGCAGTTGCGACGTCACTTTTATCTTTTCATTGTAGAAGGGGAAAATATAGTTTGGGTCATTTTTTGCTAAAATTTTCTGGCTGAATCATCAAACCAGCTGTGCTCTTCCAGTAACCATTATGTGCAACAAATGTATAAAGTTGGCCTCAGACTCCTCTACCTTTCAACTTTGGCAAAATCTTAGAAACTCTTCTTGATTTGGTTAGCTAAAGCCTGTGGAATCCAACCTTTGTTGTTTAAAAGGAAAAAAAAAGTTGGGGAAAATGTTATTAAGGAACTGTTTTATGATAACCTGTTTAGTCAGTAAACTTTTTATTGTTTTTTATATGTGCAAAAGTCTGTAATGAATGCCATTGAGATGGATAATGTCCAGATAGAAAATGAAAGTTAAAGGGAAATGCCCTATACTTTAAAAATGTAAGTTCTCATAGTGCTGCTATCACTTGTATTAGACATTCAAACTCTGTGTGTTTAGCAGCCCAACTTGTAACAATAGAAAAGCTTCTCTGCCTGGAAGTCTGGCAGTATTTTCAATGTTCCTGTGTTTAAATTGGCACCTGTGGCATTATAGGAGGATGCCAGTTTTTGAACTTGGAAATGGAAGAAGGTAGAGAGAAGTTTTACTATAATTCATACATGGGGCTGAGTCTTAGGGGGAAAATAACTTTACTTGGAAATGGAGTTGTAATATTCTGTAAAGTTAATAAATATCCACCCTCTATCTTGGGAATAAGGAATTGCACAACTAAGATTTTATGGGACTTTGGCTGTGTTTATGTGATTAAAGTGAATATTTTAGCCAAACTGAGCAGAAAATTTAAATAAATACCACAATTTAAAAGTAGTTTGGGTGTTTTAAATATTTGACTTTATCAACCAACATGGATTCTCAAAGTCTCAAGTTCAAGTGAGTCTCTGAGATCCAGTCACTTCATCAGTTAAGTACAATTTAGAATAATACCTGCTTACCTACAACTCCGGGTTGATAGTTAAGAATAATTGAGATAATGTTTGGGTAAGCCCCTTGAAAACTTAACGATGCTAGTTAGTTGTCAGGTACTGGTTAAGTAGAGAGTGCTGCCCATCCAGTTTGTGAATGAATGAGGTCCCGCCTGCAAGGGAGTCGTTGACAGCAGGGTTGCTTTACATACACACATACATGTCCAGCTGTACATATAAACACATACATCCTCAGGGGAAGAGTTCAAGGGAACGTTCAGTAAGTGACAGATGAATGGGAAAGACATGAAGAAGTCCACAGAGGGGGTACTGTTTTGTAGGTGGGGATGGAAAGAAACAGCTTTGCACGAAGACCAGTTTTTCTGTGAAGCACTGTGTGGGTGGAAGGGAGTGGTATAACCTTCCTGAAGGAGACATGGTGGGGATGTGCAGGGTATGTTTGCAGACAGTGGATCTGGAGAGCCGTCTTCATCTTCTTCATTCTCTTCGTCCCCATCGTCTCCCTCCTTCCCCTGCAGCTTCCTGCCCTCTTCATTCCCTCTCCCATGCATGCATTGCACACCCTGAGCTCAGCTCCGTATGCACAGACTAACTCAGGTAACCCTCACAACAGCCTCAGGAGGCGGGTTCTCTTGTAATTATTATTTCCAATTAAAGTGGTAGAAATGGAGGCTGAAGAACAGTAATTTGCCCAAGCTCCTAAGTGGTCAAGTTGGAGTGTAAGCCGAGGTCTCCTACACCCTAGAACCAGGGGCTGTATCGGCTGCTGCACCCCACCTCCAGTTTGGGGGGTGGGGAATGAGGCTGGAAGGGAGAATTGGCTACACTCCCGAGGGCAGACTTGATCGTGTAGGCTAACGGGAAACACCAGAAAGCTTTGGAGCCGTTCAGTAACATTGTGAAAGCTCACATCTGAGGAAGGATAATCTGGGTTTTGATATGTTGAGGGGACTTTGCACATAATTAAATCCAATAGTAAAATAAATCACAAACCGGTAAATGTGTTTGCTCTTTGCTGTCCAGATTGAACAGCTCAGACCCCAAAGAGTAATTTTTGAGGAAGCTGAGTCAGTCCTCATGAAGTTCAAGTGGAAGTGGAGTTCCCACTCTTTTTTGCAACTCTGTCTGGGTAGATTTGATGATACACACGCCGGTGCTGGTGACATCACTGATCATCACCAAGGAAACATCTGTGTTCTAACAAACACTGGAGTGCGGCGTCACTGAACGTGTCAGGGAGGAGAGGAAACGGGCTCCAAACGATAAGGCTCTCCATAATGAAAGTTCACTCCACTCCATCAGCAGTAGCGGCCTCGGCCATGGGGAGAAGTATAAGCATTACTATTCTGAAAAGCACAAAGCAGGCGTTGCACATCGCTAAAGGTTGGGCAAGGTTGATTTTGAGATGCTGCTCACATTCAAAACACAGTTTCCTTAAAAAGTCACTATCTATGCTGTCTTGCACGATGACAATAGGAATCCTTCAGGAGCAGGGAGCTCGTCTCCCCAACTGCTTGCAGAAAATCTTCTGCATATCAGGAGGCTAGCTGGGGACTTCTGTATTGTTCTGGGAGAGGCATTGAGCAATCAGAAGTAGAATTGGCAGTGCTTGCGGTTTGTATTTATTATTTGATGAGTTAGTGACAGTATTAGTTATGTTGTTGCAGAAATTAATGATGCAAAGATGATTCCTGGCCCTCCAAAGATTTATCAAAGTTGCACGTTGGTGAATCAGATCAGGACTGAATCCAGAGCTGAGCTGTTTAGGATTGGTTTGCATGGTGCTTAAAGAAGCTATCTATTTGTTGCTTTATAATTAAAAAGGAAGAAATTTTATATGAAAATCTGGATTTGCCAATTCTGTTTATATCCAGAAGAGGTTGTAGTGTTGGACCTACATTCTCAAATGGCAACAATTAAATCAAACTGAGAATTTAAGTAGCGTCAGGGTGGGGCATATACTTTACATTAGCCACAGTCCCCACCTCTCCCATGGTGTTGCCCCTAGCCAGTTTTAGTTACTGCCTGGCCCTATGAGCCTTTGATTTTGTGATCATTGCTAGTAATTATTCCCAGCAAAGTTCCTGGCATGTGGAGGGCACCCCATAAATGGGAGCTCTGATTGTTCTTTATCAATTACAGGCTCAGGTATTTAAACTTGATCCTTCGGTTAGCACCGTCCGATAGAATTTCCAGTAACGATGGAAATGTTCTCTCTCTGTTCTTCCCAATATGATAGTCACTCATGACATGTAGATATTAGCCACTTGAAATATGGATAGAATGACCGAGAAAATAATTCCTTAAAACAATTTACTTACATAATTAAAAATTAGGTTTTAATGGCTGCATGTGGCTCGTGGCCACCATATTGGGCAAAGCAGGTCTGAGTGACAGTATTGAACGTCCAGCCAGGTGTCCTTGTTCGGAACACCCCGTGGAGCACAGACCCAGGGGCCATGTGTGGGGGCATGTTCATCTCACACGAGATTGCCTATAGCTATAGCAGGCCTCATCACGCAGTTTCACCTCCTTCCAGCAAGGCAACCTCCCCTTGTTACCCAAGTAGAGTTCTTGTCAGTGTAAGCTACCAGAGCTACGCGTTTGCAAGATGTCAGCCGTTCATTCCTACCAGTAAGAAGTCACCTGAAGCTCGAACGGGAAGTTTTGCCGCTCTCTGCTCCCAGACTGTTCAGTTAAGGGTGCTGCCTAAATATAGGAACTTAGACCTGTGCATGGGGAAGCCTAATTTTTTTCATGAGCTGCCTTATTAACCCTATCATTCACGATAGTACAGAGCCAGGAGCCCGAGTGACCAAGGGGACAGCAGAAAGGTGACAGAGGCCTCCCTGACAGCCAGCAGGATCCTGTGTTCTCAGAGCCAAGGCCCCGTGGGCTGCCGTCTCTGGTCCCCATCACAAGCATCCTTCCGTCACATCCAACGATCACATTGCCATAAACCAGTTGCAAAGTAGGATTCTAAATGATGCCTCTTTCATGCAACTTATTCATTTGCATGTTACTTGGCCTAAAGCTTGTGACACTGACCTGCTTTGCTGAGCCCAGCAGTCAGAACCCCCTCTTCCTTCCTCTGTCACAGGGTTGGAAACCCCAGAACCACCCACCAGACGCTGGCCTGTTGGTAGCTCACCAGCCTCTGCCCTGAAATGAGCCCCAAGCCAACTTGTGCAGCTAATGAATAAGTGACTTCGCCACTCCCAGGGACATATGCACAGGAGGGCAAAACTAACATCAGCCTGTTTTATTCAAGATAAAGTGCTCAATTATAAACCGCCCGCCCCCCCCAAAAAAAAGGCCTCCTTAAAAAACACAGAAAACTTAATGAAAATGATAGAAACTGCCATTGTAGCAAATTGTATAAATGGGGTAGGGGGGATGGGGAGAGAACAGAACACACGTGACTTTGCTCTGCTTGGACCAGTCATCCGGTTAGAGTTATAGAGCCTCTATTCTCATAGTCCGATTCTGCAGAGAGGATCTGTATTCGCATAGTCCAATTCTGCAGAGAGGATCTGTATTCTCATAGTCAGATTCTGCAGAGAGGATCTGTATTCTCATAGTCAGATTCTGCAGAGAGGATCAGGTTTTCCTTTTCTGGCTCTTCGGACAAACGTCAGTGCAAACCCCTATTGCGACAGCGAGTCGCATGAGCCCCAGAATTCGACAGGAGCAGAAAGACAAAGCCCTCTCGTAAGAACATCAACCAAAGTAGGTTCTGCACACTTCAAAATTCCTTCTTAGGAGAATTCTTCACAAACACTTTTTCTCCAGAAAAGACCAAGCTGCTATCAACTGAGACTCACTAATGAAATGTTCAATTATTTGCATGCGTCTATGTTTTAATGCTGAATTTTAGTTCAGCTCCAAGACCCACGCAGGCTAAAAAAATTCGCATTCAGATAGGAGAGGCAAACCTTGGCGAACAGATGGAGCAGAGTTCAGCATAGAGGTTTAATCCTATCAGGCCGATTCCTGTACGACCATCTGGGTAATCCGGCACAAACATTCAAGGCCTGTTAAAAATACGACTCCAGCCAAGACGAGCGTCACAGATTTTCCACTAGACTTGTTCGTATTTGCCTTCACGATTTTCCGGGCCCAGGAAGGTTGCCGGTGAATAAAGGCCTGCGTACTCCTTGAAGAAGCCGTGCCTTTTTTTTTTAAACCCCCAAATTGTTTCCTCTTATACAATCTTGCATGTCCATTTTTGGAATGTTATTTTCATTTCCCTTTTTTCCTTGGCTTTCATATCTAGAACTTTTCCTACAACAGGATAATAAGGGGAATTGGGATAAAAATAATTTTGTGCATGAAAATTCTCCTTGTCAGGAAGAAAAGAGTTATTTACTTATTGTATAATCAGAGACAAGTGCATTTACTATTGTTGCAACAAACACCACAGTTGGATCCATGCATAATTCCTCATGGGGGTTCTCCCACCCTCCGTGATAGTTTTCCCCACTGCTTTGCCATGGTGTGGCTGACAGTCATGGAACAAGGGAGAGGAAAAAGAAAAAAAAAGAAATAAGGCTGATGGTAATATATGTCATTGGCTGTCCTAGGGTTAATGTTCTGTGCATTTTAATTTTGGATGAGGCAGAGAACAAACAATATATTCTTGCTTCCTTGCATTATAAAATTTTGAACTTCCTAAGTGTTTTTCACAAACAGTTTTTTGCATATTGTGAGACAATGCTGTGATGCATGTCACTAAATCAAAAAGCCATCAACAAGTCTTTCAAGTGCAATTTAGAAGTTATAGGGACATCAAAATGTGAAGATTTTTAGTTGCTAAACTGTTCAATAACCCCGTGTAGTGAACCTGCGCAGTTCTGGATCTCAGCGAGATAGACTGAGAATCCAGAAGTGCTTGCCCTGGAGCATTCGCTTCACAATTGTCGCACCAGGAGTTCTGTTTCTGCCTTGCTCAGATGCCATGCCCACTGATTGTTGAGGAGTTTTGCTAATTTGGAAGAGAATAAGAAAGCTGCAAAATAAACAGGAAGTAGATACAATTTGGGCTTGGTCTATATTTAGCAAATGGCGTAATTAGGAACTTAGCTATTGCGCTAAGTTTAGATACACCTAGATATCCCCACCAGGTTAAGCCTGCCTTCATGCGGATGGGTGTTGGCTCTGTGTTACCATCCCGTGACCAGGATTTTTCTCTTTTTCTTTGAGAGCCATTAATGCTGTCAAAGCGAAGGGCTTTCTTGCCAAGTGAAGTCACTTTGGAATAAAGAATTAAAAACACTTGAAATTCTTGATCTCCTCATTTAATATTTAATAGATTTAATTGCATCTGGTGTTGAGAAATCTCTATATCATGGCTTACATTTCTCTTCAAGATGACAAACACATCACACGCAGAGAGCGGGAAAGAAGGGGAGAGGGAGGGGTTCTTTTGCACAGATAATATATTATTCTTTGCCAAGTAATATCTAGGTATGCTAGTGGATAGGGCAATAAATGCAGACCAATAACAAAACAAAACAAAATTAAAACCCTAATAAACAATAAAATGCTTAACTGCATAAAGCAATTACTGAAAAAGAAAAAGGAAGGCGGAAATAAACCTGGTAGCTCAAATTTGAACAAGAGCATAAATGCTACGAAGACTGCTATCCCTTGAGTCAGGGAACTGTCTGGTTTGTGGGTTTTTTTTTGTTTTGTTTTGTTTTTGTCTTTAAGGGACGTTTTCACATGCTGGTGTGAGGGTTCAGGACAGGCATAGTAGTTGGAGGGTGGGTGAGGCCAGAATGGATGTGCCTCCAGTACGTGGTAAAAGTCTGGAGGCGCCAGTCCTCACATCAGGGCAGACACGCTGCTTGTTTGCCTTCCGGGCCAGTAGCTGCTTCGTGGGCAGGATCGAAGAATGCAGGCGTTGGTGCTGCTGAGCTGTGTGTGTGCCATCAGGAAAGTCATTTCACTCAAAAATACAAAGCACAAACCATTGTTCCCACTGAACAGGAAGAGCAGATATCTGTGTGCTGAGTCCAAGGGGCGGGGGCGGGGACTGCGTGTCCCCATTGTCTGTGGAACAGGTTGCTACCAAGTGCAACTGCTTGACCAACATCAAGTGCATTCCAGGGAGAAAGGCCCAAGGTTTTATGGGGTCACCACTGTCCCGTAGAAATGAGCTGAGCTCCTGGGTTTCGCCAACAATTTCTGCCAAGTCTCAAAAGTTCGGGACAGTAAAATTAGTCAATTCCTCATTTCTGAAAAGATTGCCATTAATATTCATTCCAGGCGAAGGAGAGCCGTAAGAAAACATTTCGCTTCGGAAGGGCTGAGGCCAAACCCACCTCCTCGGTACATTTTGCTGGCTGTGTCGGTGCGCGGCTGGATCGGAGGAGTGCCTAGGAAAGTTTTACAATAATAAACTACATTCTCTAGAATGATGAGACTGTAGGGTATTCTAGTAAATAAATAAACTCTAGCTAATGGGGAACTCATATCGATAATCATTATTTACTGGCAACTCGGGTACTATCCACCAGGCACAGAACACAAGTAGGCACTCAGTGCCTTTCGCCAGTGTCCACGAGGTGGGCACGAAGTGGGGATGCCTTTGGGAGGGGAGAGGACTGCTTCAAGGTCGTCCTGAGTGGCAGATGTGGAATTTGAACAGCTGGCGCTGTTGCCCACATTCCACTACGATAGCACTCTGGGTGTTAGAATCGGCCTGACATAGTTGCATCTTCCCGTCCATACTCACGGCTGTAAGGGCTGGTGTGGACATCTACACGTCCACGGTAGGCGCTGGTGATCTGCTCTGTGGAAATGTTCATTCGTAGAGGGTTCCGGTTAATAGAAGGCTGGAAAAGGAGCTTACGTCTGTTCCATGCACAATGGAAATGGAAAATAACCTTATATTGGCATTAGTGGCATTTCATCTTGAGATTTAGAATGGGATGAGAGCATTTCTAAATTTGTGCATTTTACCAACTGATTAAGTGTTGTTTCCCCGGCGGATTTACATGCAGGAATGGAGGGAAAAAAAAAGGGAAACAGTGTCTCTCTAATGAGGCTCCTGTAATGGGGCATCAACTGTTGCAAAAGCCTCATTTGGGAAATAAAAGATGACAAATGCTGGACCCGTGTCATCCATACAGCTCCCCCTAACAGGTGAGGTATTGATCACAGCACAAAGAGATTTCAGAGGCAAAAGTAAGAGCAGCCCCAGGACCCTGCTGATTGCTGCACACACCACTAATTCACCTCAATGGGCAGGCACCTCTGCGCTCAATTAACCCTTATTCCCAAGGCCGCCCATAAACCCCGAGGTAAACACGGCGCTCCCGGCCCTTGCTTTCTCGCCATGAAATAGATCATTTCTATTGGAGGCTGAGGGGCGATTCCAGCTTATAAATTCACCTTGCTAATAAAGAGCCCGATGCGCCAATGCGAGTGAACAGGCACTGGAATCTGTAACATTGATTCTGTAAATCAGAAAATTTTAAACTGCTGAGGGCATCTGTGATTTCTTCTGCCTTCCATGGCTATTGGGAGGGAATACGAATGCCGTGGAGGCAGAACAGGTGACATCAGTGTCCCCTGGTGCAGTTGTCTGCACACAGAACATTAGTTGTTAAATATGTACTGGAGGCTGAACGATTTCTTCCTGCCCCCCCCCCCTTTCTTCTCTCTCTTTCCCTCACCACGACCATTGTTCAGAAGCAAATTGGAAATCTGGTAATTAGGCCCTGACTCACGGTGTAGTATTAGAGTCCCGAGCCAAAGTTCAACACCCTGAAATGAAATTTAAACCAATTAATCTGTTAGATTTTTATCGCTTGTCCGTGTTTTCTCAGCAATTCCCCCAGCACGTGGCCTTTGATCAACTCTCATACAAACGCTAGAATGTGTGCCTGCTGCTAGCAAGATGGGAATGACATTAACACGGCACTCATAAAACAATCAGAGCAGAGAGGCCCTCAAACAGACAGGGCAGAGTAATATTTAATAAAAGCGCGCACATAATCTTCAGAATTAGCATTTTGTGCCTTGCAGTACCTTTGGGAGAAGAGCTTTTATTTGTGGAGTGATCATTATTATAACAAAGAAGAGCTACCTAATAATTTCCACTTTAACTCTGCAATGTGCCAGGAGCGTTTCAGAGCCATTATGCTAAACTGTGGTGGGGTAATCATGTTATTGTCATAGTTTGAAGGAAGGAAAATCTCCTCTACTTTGGTGGCTGTTGGAGGGGGGAGTAAAAAAAAAGAGGCAAAAATAAAAACGCCCAAACTTTTCTTTTTCATGAGGCTTACAACCAGGAATTGGCAAGCAGTCCTTGCGGGTACCTAGAAGTGTGAAAATTCATTGGTGAGGAAGAATCTTTCGTTAATTAAATCAAGATTTGGCTGGTGAAAGTGGTTTTATAGTCAAACTCCCTCCCCCTCCCCCATTTCATAATATTTTCTTGGAGATAGAACTGTGTTGATTACTATGCTCCTGAGCAGGACTGAATCCTTTTATAAGTCTTTTCACCTTCAAATTCCACTGAATACATCCACAGTGACTACACTAGAAACTCTCTTCTTGTCTTACCTTGAGTGTCTCTGGATATTCTGAGAGGAAGGAGAACCAGTCCTTGGTTGGGACAGATGTCTGAGCTTCCTCGGAGACAACTTACCCAAAAAGAAGAGCGAAGGAGAGGCCCAGGGTCTGTTATGCTACTCAGTGCAGCCTGGTTTTAAAAAAAAAATAAGTATCAATTTGCTTTAAAAAGTACAATCTTTACCTCTCACGGAATTAAATGCTCTGCTGTTACTTAATTTTTAATTATAATAATGCATCACCTTAATATATGCTCACTGAAAAAATTCAAGCCCTGCCGATTTCTATCGAGAAGAATTTAATATTCGCCCTTCTCTGCCAGTGCCCCCAGTCCTGTGCCTTTGCATGCGGACCCTCTGACCACGGGGGGTGAGCGTCCTTCCAGACCTTCGTCTGTCACACCTGTTCCCACGTACCCATATACACACACACACACACATGCTCACACACTAATGCACACACAGGCTCGTAGACATCATTTTTAACATAAACAGGGCCACACTCTAGATTATGAAGTGCTTTTTACCCCCTTCCTAATGTATTTTGACATCTTTCCATGTCAGTTTGTAGAATTTTTTCCTTCCATTCCGATGACACTCCTAGCATTCTCTCATACAGATGTGCCAGAGTTTACTGAACCCCTCTCTCGCTGGGGGTGCCCAGATTCCTGGGTATTTTACTGCCAGCACTGCTGGGAACAGTTGGGTACCCGTAGTTCTGGTCATATTTGCAAGTATTTCCTGGGCTGCATTTAGTCTGGTGAGTTTGTGACTCGGGTAAAAGTGAGTTCAGTCTACCCGTAAACATTTTGGTTAACCAACGCATTTTATTGAATTAGTTGCTGACATATAAAGATTGGGAAAATTTGCATAAAAATCTGGGTTCCCATCTTCTTTTGAAAGATCAGAAGACTGGAGCCCCCCTGCCTCCCCCAGGCCCCAGCCTGTGTTTGTGTGACATTCCCGATGGCTGGAGCCAAGACACCTTTAGATGCGGGACATAGCCAGCAGTTCAGTTCACCAGCGCCCCGTCATTTCCCATTGCTCCCTCACTCCCCAGTGTCAGGGACTGCCCCTCTCATGCTTGTTCTGAAACCCTGAGCTGCTCTATTCGTTTGTGTCTCTTGATGTGGCCTGTGTGGCTCTGTGAGTTCTGAATACCTTCTGTGAGTTCTTGGGCTGATCTTTGTAAGTAGGCAAAGTGCCTTTTACCTTGCATTATCAATATTTTAGAGTTCTTCGTGTGAGAGGGCCAGGCCAGGCATTGTCTGATACTTAGCCTCCTGACCCTCCAGGTCCTAAATGCCATGAACATCTCTTCCCCACTCCCTCTCTCAGTGGGGCAGCCCCTGATTCCTTTACATATTTTCCAAACTTCCCAGTGGGGGAGTCCGAGGGGGCTTCCTCTCAAGACGGCTATGACGTACAGGTGTGTAAGAGCACCTGTAGAATCAGTTGAGCTCTTTAAACGTAGAAAGGGCTAAGAACAGCATCTAGTCTCCAAGCAGGGATGGTAGATGATGCTGAGTAGTGAGGTAGGATGATCAAGAGATGGGGTGTGTCACTCTTTTCCTGGGGGTACTCCTTTCAAGGCTTTTTCCTCCCAAAATCCAATAGACAGTGTCATATATTGTCTCCTCACCAGGTTATCTCCGGACACTTGCTGCCCTTGCTCTCTTCTGACGAGTTCTGACTAGTTGCCAATATACCTTTGTTTCTGGACAGTGGCTCACAGAATCTGAAAACACCATTTTCCTTAGGAAATACTTGAAAGCACGCACACACACACACACATACCCTTTTATATACATTCTGAGGGAGGAGATGGAGTCTAAAACCAGCAGGTCTTGGCTCTGCTGCTGGGACATTTTTACTGTAGGAGAGTCTCAAAGATACACCAGCATGCCCTCTGTCTCCTTCTCTGCCGTGGTGAGGAAACCTGGAGGAGGCCCTGCTTATCCACAGAAGCATACTTGTGTGATTTAAAAAACAATTGAAAAATTAAAAGAAATCCCCAAACTAATACAGATACAAACACCAAGACTGTTTTGTGGTTTATGAAAGTAATCACGGGGTCAGCATGCAATAATACCACTGGATTCCACACTTGCCCAGCAGGAAGGACCCTTTCGAGACCAGTCCAGTTACACTAACCTCCTCTTCCTCCCAGAAGTCCCCTGGGGTGCAGCAAGGCCTTTCCTGCTGTGCTCTAGCAGCCTAATACGCTGGCTGGGCTGGACATTGAGAGTTAAGATTTTGAGGCATTAACTAGAATGTCGCCAAACTGCTTTTATTTTAAGAATTTTATGTAGTTGTTAAATGTAGTTTATTGATTTATTTTTTAGACATTGCTCAAAGTCATACATCATATTTTACCATTGGTTTGGAGTACTTGATTATGCATTTAAACCTGTTGACGTTTAAAGAAAAATTTTGTTTCAGAACAAGTCCTACGCCCGGGGAAACTTTGATCACCACCTTTGTGCGCATTCAAAACTGGACAAGGGTTTCCGAGTCACGAGTCATTTACATTGTCTTGATCAGTTGTTTTGTTTTGGGGAGAGAGCAGAGGAGAGAGCAGGCATGGGAACTGCCCAGCTCTCGTTGTAAATGGTGTTATATGAGTTCAGCCAACATGGAATGTTTAGTTTGGATATTTCCTAATTTCTCTGTGCGATTTTATAAGATTAATTTGAATCGAAACCAAACCCATTCTCTCGTTGGTGTGGCGGCACGTGAGCAATGGTCCCGCCGGGCTGGGCTTCATATTTTCCTTCTTCTTGCAAAAGTTAGCGCCTGACATGTTGCCAAATTTGACAAAGTCCAATAGTTTTTTTGCCAGTTTTTTTTCCCCATTAAAATGAACTGGTGCTCTTGTTGGCTTCGGTGCTTGGAAAGTCCGTCTTGGATACTTAATAAACTTTTTATTAAAGAGGAGGGTCTCATTTTCTCTCCTTGCACAGTACATTCCTTACTCTAGAATTTTGCTTTGGTCGTGTTCATAAACGTAATCACGAGAAAAGCAGCGTGGCATCGTGGCATTCAGCATCCTCAGCACGAGGAAGGTGCCCTCCCAGATATTTCGGAAACATAACCTTATGATCACACTTACGCCCGGCAACTGTTTTGAAAGTACACCATGCTCACCGGTCAACCACCTCCAGGCTGTTTGGAATTACAGTACTTGCAAAGTGTTTCTCATCTCCAAAGGCCATTTACAATGGAAAGGAAGAGACATGAAATTTTGAAAAAGTCAGTTCTAGGGTTTTTTTTTTTTATGCTTGGGAATGACAACAAAGCAAAGGTCATGGGACTCTCTGTGGTTCAGCCCTGGCTGTTTGGTTGTGTAATTCACCCCAAGTGACCTGCATCCTTTGCATCTATAAAATGGGACCCATAACATTTAATGGAAAAAAGTAATGATTTTTAACAAGGAATGCTCTATGTCAGTGTTACAGACAGAAGGCATGGAACAAGAAATTGTTCCACGCCTCCTCCCTTCTCTTACTTCCCATTGGACAGAAACGTTTATCTAAAAATCTGTGGGCTTTCTTTTCAGGATGTATATTTAATTATGAAGCAATTCTATAAGGTTTCCAGTGTGTTCCAAAAAGTCATTCATTTTTCATTTGTAATAATCTTTAGTCTTTTCATAAGTTAAATACTGCTTCTCTGTTTCATTTCATAAGATTTCAGGTTTGAAAACGATTTGGGTAAAATACATGTCTCTCAATAGAAGGAATGAAAAGAATGCTTTTAAAACCTGAAATTGCACCCTTAGCTTTCAGGTCCTAGTGCGGCCAGGAAATGCTGAGGTCTTGAGGGACTTTTCTGTTAGTGAAAAGATAAAAGATTTTTTTTTTCTTTTTCTCAAGTCTCCCATCATTAAAGTTTGATTCTAACAGCAGACTCCTTCTCTTTTTCATGTGTGTGGAAAAGCAGCTACTCCCTGTATCAAAGCCATCAGCCCGAGTGAAGGATGGACCACGGGAGGCGCCACTGTGATCATCATAGGGGACAATTTCTTTGATGGGTTACAGGTCATATTCGGTACCATGCTGGTCTGGAGTGAGGTAGGTGTTGTCGGAACATTAATATCTAATAGCTTGGTCTGGTTGAGGATACTGTCTACACTTGAATTTCTAATAGAGTGTGTGGAATTTAGTGGGCACTCTCTGGGTGGGCCAGCACCGGTGTCCAGAACTCTGGGAAGCTAGGAAAGATGGGTTGGGGTCACCAGAAGGCAACACTTCTTACTGGAATGACTTCTGTCCTCTGCCACATAAGCACTGCGAGGGTGTTTGTTTGGTCACTCCCCTGTTGGGCTGGCCGTGGTGTGGAGGCCCTGTTGCACACTGGGAGTCAGAAAGGAGATGCAGAGTCGCAACACACATAGGGGAAGCCTCATTCAAATGCTAGCCAGGTAGTCAGTTACCTGTGAATGTTTGTAGGCGGAGTCTATCGTAGACCCATCTTGAAGGAGCTCCATTCAAATGACAACGATAATCTAGGCACAGGGGGTTCTTGACTTAATGACTCTTCATCAGAAATTGGGTGTCTTGTCAGGGGAACCAAGAAGAACCCAGGGCTTTTCCCAGACCCAGGAATTCCCAGGTCTCAGGCACCTCAGTGTGTGACTGCAACCACATGAAAATGACTCTGGACTCCCTGTGCAGTGCTTTCTAAGCACGCTGATCGGTATTTCAACAGTGCCAGTTGACCTGCCTAGCAATAATCAAGTTAACTCAAGATTACAAAATGTGAACATCTCCACTACAGAGATGCCAGGGCAAAGTTGCCTTTGCTTTCTAAATCCTGAGCCTAGGTTCCTCAGTTAGCATGCCCAGGACCCCTTCTCTTTCACCTCACCAACGTGTAGAATAAGAACAATGTTAGGGCTACAAGGTGTCACAGAGCCCATTTACCCCACTCCCTTCACAAGTGGTCACATGATTCACTAAACTTTCCTGAGACTCACTCTGGGCTCGGCGGTGTGCTGAGCTCTTGACACACACCATCTCCATCTTCTCCCGACACCACCAGGCACAGACTCCCAGTGCGTATCTTCTCTTGATGAGGATCCTGAGGCTCAGAGACTCACGGTTACATAGTCTGAAAGCAGCTCTCCGGAGCCTGTGGCGTGGATGTGACATGTATGTGGGCCACACCGGAGCTAGAACTCAGATTTTTTTTGTTTTAATTTCCATTTCTAGCTGTTGTCCCACCACTAGATATTTTATTTGTGCTTTCTCTTTCGAGGGGCCATGGAGATAAGCAGAGTTAAGACTGGGACTGTTGATTATGTTTATCTGTCCAAGGCAGAGCCTGTCTGTCTTTGTCAGCCTTCTGTGTGCACTTCTCACTGCCAATAACCGCCCAGGCCGGCCCTGTGGCTCCCTCTGTGTTTCCCGTGCAGCCAGCAGTGGTGTGTGTTTGGCCAGAGAATCAAAGCTTTGGTCAAGCTGAATCAGGGATGGGCTTCTCAGTCCACCAGACTAGTTGCTGACCAAGTTGGAACGTCCCAGGCAGGAAAGGTGGACTGAGCTCCCCCTGCCGACTGCACCCCATTCTCTGTGGGAGCCAGTGGGTTGTAAAATTGGAAGCATCCCTCACGTGGCTTCCTTTGCTGCCAGCCTGGGGTCTCCATCCCTGCCAAAGACAGCGGTCTTCATGAGCACAGCCTGCCCCAGGTCTCGTGGGCTCTGTCTTCGTCCCTTTCTCTCCGTCATTCTGCTCCTTATTGCGGGGATTGTAGCGGGGGGGATGAAGGAGTAGAAAACAGACTTCTGGCTCCAGGTCCTTTCAGTCAGTATAAGGTCTGAGTGAGAAGTGGGGACCCAAATTGGCAGGAAGTCTTATTGACCCTCTGAGAATAAGGGGGGTTAGTCTGAAACTTCTTTTAAAACCTTGGGCCAAACTACAAACTACAAACTACAAAAACTTTGTACCTGTCTTAGCCCAAGTGCACTACCCTGACTGCAGAATGAGGTCTTCCACCATCAGGAAGTGATTACCATGTGTCTCCGCCTTGTCTCTAGTCAAGGTTGCTCTGTACATCTCAGGTCCCCCCGTTGCTTTCCCTCTTTTGGGAACAGGTACGGGAGGTTAAGTTCTAACTTGCATTTATTCAAATTGCTTTAAAGAACCTGTTCCCACATAGCAAAACAGATGTAGCTCATAGAAAAGAAAACCCATTAAGACAATGCCTTTGTCCCCCCATCTCCTCTGTCCCTACCCTGTCACTGCCTCAGTGTACACGAGCCCCTGGTGATGAATCCACATGGTCCAGCCAGGAGGGGAGGGGGAGGGGTGCATGCTCCTTCTTGGCCCACCTGCTCCTCCCAAACTGCTCCATCTGTGGCTCTCTCCTAAATCAGCTGTGCCCCTTTCCCGGTAGAAACCTACCCACAGTTTCCCCAAATGACGGAGGAGATGTAAACTCCCGCAGCATTAGCTGTTAGGTGTCTGGGTGGAGGAGTTTAAAAATTTGGGCCGTTTTCATCATGATAGTCCTGACAGTCAGAAAAATGTGCCTTGCAGAAATGAACTTTTTTGTTGATATTCTAAACTATTTATATTTTAGATTTTCATATAGACCATTTGATGGATATGATTTTTTCCCTCCCTTCTACAGCAGGAAGAGAATTTGGCATTACTCCAAATTAAAAAAAAATCCATTGCATTATGTGCATAATGTGGGAAATTAAGAAACAGCTCAGCCCTGGCTGGGTGGTTCCGTTGGTGGGAGCATCATCCTGTACACCAAAAGGTTGTGGGTTTGATTCTTGGGCAGGGCACAGACCTAGATTGCGGGTTTGATCCCTGGTCAGGGCACATGTGGAAGGCAATTGATTGATGTTTCTCTCTCTCTCTCTCTCTCAAACCAATACACATATCCTCAGGCGAGGAAAGAAATAGCTCAAAGTAATTAAGGGTTTATTATGTATAGGCACTTTATGGGTATTACCTTATTTAATCCTCATAACCCTGTGTTGGATACTCTTATTCCCATTTTACATATGAATAATCTGAGTGTCAGCGTCAGAAGCCTGCCTAACACCACACAGACCAATAGTGCTAGAGTTGGAATTTGAACTTCAATGTACATTTTCCCAAAGGGAATAAAAGCCTAGTTGAAAGAGAGAGCAAAGGGAATGTTGAGAGAGGGAAAGAGAACAGAAAGAGGGCGAGAAAACATGCACGATAACCCAGGTGGTCCGGCAGTAGTGATGGTAGCAGTAGTAGCAAGTACCTTTATTTTGGTAGGGGCAAAAAACATCAACCCATTTTGGGATCCTTTCTCTAGGCTTCCATTGGGTAGAATGAGAGCTTGATACTGTGAATGTGTGAGAAGGTATTTATGAGATACCTAGAGAAAAATGCAGAGTATGACTAGGTTTAGTTAACTTTAGTTCTTGCCAGGTACCATTTGGCACAGCTCTCATACGAGTCTCACGGCACCTGTTTACCATGTTCTTCCCATTTCACTGATGAGGAATGGAGGTTCGGGGAAGTTAAATATGCTGTTGGTTCCCCAGCCATAGGGATGGGGTTTGAACCCAGGTGGTCCAACTCCAGGACTCACTGTACTTACTGACTGTGCATGATTTAGCCTATGCCAAAATACTCCCCAAGGATTTTACCACACGGACTCGAGTGTAAGGCACACCACCCCATCCATGCTTTGTCCTGGGGGTACCTTGCTAGTTACTGTCACCTTCTAAGATAAGGTGGACTTGGCATAGAGAGAGTCAGAGGTCAAAGAAACCCCTCCATTTCCTAGTTCTGTATGTTTGTGGTTGGAGCCACTGGCCTGTAGGAAGATTTCATCCTTGGGAAGGATCTGTGCCTTCTCTTGTTGGGCAGGAGGCAGCCTCTTCCTTTGTCTTCCAAAGTGACTTGAGTCAAGGCAGTTAGCCTGTTTGGACCTCGTTGCTGGAGTAAGACAGCTATCTATCTGAAGCCTTTGTCCTCTGGCCATGTGGTCTCTTGAGGTCATGTCCCTCTGAAACCGAGGTCTTTGTCTTCCAGTTTTAAATAAACTTTGGCCTCTTCTCCATTGTCTCACTCTATAGCTGAGAGCACTTGGGAAGCAGACTGGCGGGCCAGGACAGACAGACAGCATTGTAGATTAGCAGCAGATCCCATTATTTGGAGGTTTTGGTTTGGTTTCCTAAAGAATTTTAAAAAGGAGACAGAGAAAATAGGAACGGCTTAATTTAACCTCATCTGTGCTCTTCCTCTACCGACCCAATCTTTTGCAAAGGAGTAGCTCAGCGGATCTCACTGATTGGCCCCTGAGGGTGGGGAAGAGGTAAGGCGGAACTCCATCGCTCCTAAAACAAGGGCTGCCTCCTTCGGGCTCCCACGTGTGGGGCAAACACGTGGCTTTCCTCTGAATTTGGTTCGCCAGCTTTGTTACTTTCCCTTCGTCGTTTCTTGCCCTTTCTCCTTTCTTTTTTTTTTAAAAAAGCAGTGTATTTGATTGATACTTTTGTGTTCATCCTGCCTTACACCAAAGACTTTTAAAAACCTGTAGATTTTTATACATAAATTCAAGAAAACCAACAGGGTGGATATGAACTAATTTTTAATGTGAGCTGAGTATTTTCTTGATCAGAGAGGTACTTGGTTGCTTCTGATTTCCTACCAACATGTGATTTGGTGGAGCAAGGGGCTCCTGCTACTAGCCTGTAAAAATAATCATTATTTCCCTATCTCCTTCTGAATTCCTCTAATTTCTCAACAATGACCACTGGCTGCCTTGCCTGCTAGGTGCGGATTGAAATTAAGCTTTGTGGGATCTGGCGTTTTATTTGGAAAAACAACTTGCTCCCACGAAACAAATTAGAGAGTTTCATAGTATGTTTATACAATCCAGGGTTAAAATTGCAGTTACAAGTTTGAGGCAAGATTCTAGGAGGCCAAGCGAGTGGTATACTCAGAAGTAGACTGTCTGAGTAGCCAGTCAAGCTTCCTGTTACGTATGGATGGATCTCCGTGCTGGCATTCTAGGGTCTCTCAGTCCTTTCGTTTAATCACTGAAGTCTCTGGGAGAATTTATGCAGTTTAAGGTATTTAAGCTGCCTGAAAGGAAAGTACAGGGTGGAACTGGCGAGAGTGGAGTGTGGAGAGAACTGCAGACAGACGGTCATCAGAGCACAGGCTAAGATTGCCTTGGGTAGCAGTGGACAAGGAGCCAGGTGACCTGGGTATTAACTTCATTCCTTCCATTGCCCAGTCAGAGCATCTAGATTTTACTGTGTTGGTCATTGGGCCTCAGTTTCCCCACCTAAAAAAGCGAGGGCTTAGACTAAATCCTGTTTAAAACCAGCTATGATTCTAGCAATTCTTTTTATCGTGAGTTGACTCCCTTGAGAACTCTCCCAAAGTGAGAGTGGGGAGTAGCTTCTTTTCTTCCGTTATTGTTCTTTACTTTTAGAGCACACTTGCAATATGCAAATATCATGTCTGTTTGCAAAAGGATTCTTTGAACTTCATCAAAACCATTTAATTAGCCACAAAATTGGCTCTTCCTATTGATAAGTCTTTAGTCAATATTTTCCCCCTGTGCACTTGAGATTCTGGTATCTGATATAAACCTGAGACTTATACCACGATGTTGCTGCAATTCATCTTCCAGGTAGATTTTTTTGGGATATCAGTAGGTACGAGAGACAAGGGAGGGAGTTTTTTTCTTGGTAAGCTTGGGGAATGTTGAGTTAAATAAATTCAGCCAGTCCCTGGTCTAGGACTTTGTAGAGCTTTGGAGATATTGCCGCATACTGTGAATACCTAAAAGGTAGTACATGGCATGCCCCAACCTTTAGGGACCGCAGAACCTTTTGTCAGGGATCACTTTACAGGAAGACATGTCAGTGATGGCTGTGCATCTACATTTCATGTTAATGAAATAAAGTCATGGAATTCAATCATGAGTTGATGGGGCTGGGGTAGAGGTGAGAGAACCGATCGTTTGAAATCTTTGCAGAGGTATTCTTTAATGCTGCAAGGCTCTGAACAGAAATGCTCATATACTTGGTGTCTAGTTGTAGCCAGGGCCCCCTTGGCTCGGATGGGAGGAGCCAGCATCCCACCCCGTATGAGCAGGTTAGCCTCACACAGGGGCACACACTGTGTTTTTCACCCATGTGAACGTTGCCTTCAGCTGAGTTCCCAGGGATGGGAGGAGTCCAGAGAAGTCCCTGTGCGGGGCATCCTGTGTGTGAACGCCTTTGGGTCAATGGCAGTTTGGAAGCTGAAACGCAATTTTGCTGCTTGGGTCCAAAAGTTGGAAAGTAGGGTTTTAAATGCGGTTCTTGATTTCTTTCCTTTTTCTTATCTCCACTCTGCATTCTCCTGTGTGCACACAGCTCAGAGGAAGGATTGTAAATAAAAACCAGCATTTGCTCCTCTGTGGCATTAAAGGATGAATGGCGACAACGCAGGGAGGTTCCCACCGGAAGTTTCCCAGGCCTTTTGTCTGGCCTCGGATGTCCCTGAGCCACATGTGGAGGGTCACAACATCGGGAGGGCTTTGAGGAACTCTGCAGTCATCCAGGACAGCTGTTTTATTTTTGCAAGTGAGGAGAAAGAGGTTCCAGAGCCATATAGTGACTTTTCCTGGGAACACATTATCTGCTTCGGGCTGGGATTACGGCCAGTTCCCCCAACACCGACGCCCCCACACTCAGCTTTCTCTTGCACCGGGTTTTCTCATGCTGTCCCTGGTGGCTTTGAGCACACTTCCTTATATCTCCCCAATTTCACATGTCATTGACACTCTAAGAACTGTTATCTGTACCACATTTGTATGAGAAACAGTTTCACTAAAATCAAAAAGTAAGAAAGGTGGAGCAAGACAGGGTCTCAAATATCATCTCTTTCAAAATGTTATGATACAGTTAAGGTATAATGTAAATAGTTGTCATTTATTTTACCTATACTGAGGCTTAACTCAAAGTTGATTAAATGCATGGGTTTAAAATAATTAATCGTTGCCTACTTTTCCCTAAACATGTAAGTTGCCAAGTCTATATTGAACCTGTGCTTACTGATCACCTATTAAGTAGAAGATACTTAATGCAAAAATTACAAACTTCATTTGTGCAGACTAAAAGGAGCTGCCCGAATCAGTTGCATTACATTTTGAATATGACTTTGAAAAACACCTTTCAAGCCCTAGTTATTTTTATGGGAAATCATTTCAAAATGAGCCAGCATATTAAAAAACAGATTAAAAATAGTCTAATGGCCTCTTTAATATAGTCACAGTTACAACCATGCTCACCTCATTCCTAAAAATGCTTTAGTCTATATTTTTATTTTTAATGACTAAGGCATTTGAAATTGATCCTCTACACTGCTAATTAGGGGATAGTTGAAGACGACTTTAAGATGACACTTTAAGCTAGTTGTTTACGGTACGTTCAAGAGGTACACGCATGTGCCTATAACTTGAAAATAGAAACCACGGACAGGTGATGGGTTTCTAATTTTAACATAAATCACAGATAGAATTCACACCTGGCTGCAGTCAGGTGACTTTTATGATGAAAATGGATACCTATATAGTGTTGTATTCATTTCATGTGTGTGTTCCGTGCTAATTGCTGCAGTGGCTCCTGATGGTCTGAATGAGAGCCCTCCTTCTTTTAAAACCTTACTGGCTTCCTCCTCCTTAAAGCCACAGCTCCTTAGTTTGGGATTCTGGTGGGCCCTTTGAAGGCTCTGCCCTTTCTTCTCAGCATCCTTGCCCACCAGCCATCTTAACTTATGCTCCAGTCACACTGAGGTGTTAGCTGCTCTTGTTACCCATAGTAACTTTACGCCTCTGCACTCTTGCCTTGCTTATGCCATTCCTCCCTCCCCAATGCTTTTCCCACCTTTCCATGCCCAATCCTCTGTCCTTTAAGATCCAGTATGTCTTTGAAATCTTCCCTCACAGCTCCAAATACTAAAGTTTTCTCTTCTTTCTAAATCCTGTATGGCCTTATTTCTACCATGTACATTCCTTATATCTTTGTCTTTAGTTATTGTTATTTAAAGGGATGTTCTCTCCTTCGGAGGCAGGATTCAAGGTCAATTCAACTTAGTCTCCCACAGTGTCTAGCACAGAGCCTTGCATATCAGAGGCATTAATTTCTATAAATTTATCCAAAATATTGTTGAATGACATTCATTAATTCATTTAAACATATGCCTCTTATTAGCAGCTGTTGTATTGAGTGATGCTTCAGAGTGTTGGTACCAGATAGACTGCAGTTTAGTTTTTGGTAATGCACGTGTGGTTAGGTAGTTTATATTTAGATATATTTATTGTGCAATAAGGATGCACATAAATACCTTAGTTTAAATCTGTTGGTTATGGAGAGGATTAAATAGTAAGAAAATGAACACTTTTTAAGTGATCAGTACCAGTGAGGCCATCTCCTAAACTCATTACAGGCACTGTATCAATTAACCCTCGTAATAACACTAGTTACATAGTTGGCCCCCTCTCTTGATCTCATCTCCCTCCCCAGATAATGAAACTGATGGACAGAGAGGTTAAACTTGAACCAAAGTCCCCCTGAATCCAGAGCCAAGTCTTGACATCTAATAAGAATGTAGTGAAACCTCATTTATCCAGAGAAGAGTGTGATGATAGCCCTAACTCTCCCAAACTCAGCATGACACCAGAAGTAAACAAACAAACAAAAAAGTAACTATATAAAATGACAGACTTTGGGGTAACCAGAACAGTAATTTTTTACAAACTGTGACTGGACTTCTCTCTTTTCCCAGGTCATAGCAAAGGAGCCAACTAGAAGCAGGTGGTTAGGAGCAAGCTCTGACAGCAGAAGTGACAGGTTAATGTCAAGGGCAGAAACGGGAAACCTAAAAAGCAGATGAAAAACTTTATTACGGTGCAGCACATTAATGACTGTTCACAATGACAGTGGCCCTGAGTCATTAAGAGAGAGATGGCAATTATATTCCATAAATCCTTTCTAAAACAGTGAGCTGTGTGTAATGGGTCCATGAAAGATTTCCAGTGAAAACAGTTGGAATCGCAGAGTCCAGAGTCCAGCACAAATAACACCCCTTTTTTATTACAAACACTTTTGTTACAGAATCTTAAGCATGTAATTCTGTAACAATAATATCACACTCAAGCATACCATATGATATGTTAGGTGAAGTGTTCAAATTGCTGTCCATCTTGTGCAAGACATCCACACACCCTACCAGCTACACTCAGGCAGGCCTTACTTCTGCTGGACCCTGCCTTCAGAGTGTTTGGCTTTGGTCTTCTGCACAGCTCACTCCTGTAGGGACGTGTTAAGTAAGGAATAATTGAATACCTATGGAAACATCAATGTATGCAGTGTGCAAATATAAACTAAACCATATAAAAAAAAGTTAAATGAGTCTCTGTTTAGTATCTTGATATCCTTTTCTTAGAGCTTTGAAAGACCCTAAAAGTCTTGGTAAAAGGTGAATTCATTCCCTGCCACCCCATCTATCAATCTTTTGGTTCTTATATTTTTCTTTCCTAATTCCATAGGCAAAGATTTGACCCTGCAAACCGCCAACTCTGATAACATTCAGCCTCTTCCATAAATGTCTCCGGCTCCGCTGTTTCTTTTCTATTTTAATTTTCAAACAAACAAGCAGGAACCCAGGACCCTAAGGCAGGCTGATTAAGGAGTGATGTTCCTTCTTGACTGGACTTAGAAAAACAAGCCTTGAGAAAGAGTTCATTGTGCAGCTTCCAACCACAGGACCTGGCGTTGCTGGTGTCCAGCCCTGCCCTCCCGGCATCCTCCGGACCTCAGGGACGCGCCTGTGCTTTCCCAGCTCCCAGACGGTCAGGACGGGCTCCAGTCTGCCATGGGGCCCAGCTGGCTCCAGGTCCACATCCTGGGAAGAGAGCTGGAGAAAGTGTTTTTAAAAAATGAATTACCGCCCCCCCCAAAAAAAATCAATAATCAACCCACAAAACCAAAGGTATTTGAAGAATATTTATTTTAGCTTTTTTCTCCCAAATCTGTTATTTTGAAAGAGGATCTTGTTGCTGTCTTGTACAATTAACTGCACTGATATAGGGACCCGGTCAGTCTTTTCGGTGGAAGAGTTGGGTGGTATAGTTTTGCAAATGCTTACTGAGGCCACCAGGAAGTTTGTGGGGACAAAGTAAAGTGATTTTTTTTTCTTTAGTAATGAGATTTGTGAATGGGATAGTACTGATTGTTTCTCTTCTGGTAGTTAATCAGGGACTTTCTTGAACCTTCATCCTAATTGTTAGCGGTGGTTGATGGCATCATGGCATTTATTCATCCGGTGTTCAACAAGCTCAGGTTGGGGCAAAAGTGGGTTTACAGCTCCTCCCGTGGAAAATAATGCAGTAATCAATGAGAACGATACACGAAGAAGCTATTTCACATACTCACCACTGTAAGCCTACTTGTGCCCTGCCCTGTGTTTACCGAGGGCCAGGTACTGTGAGAACTGGAAACACAGTCGTGAAATCAAGCAAGACGAAGTTTTCATCCTCATGGGACTTATATTCTAGCTGTGGGACCCAGACTAGATAAGAAAATATATCTACATCTCTCTACCGCGTGTCCGTGAGGCTGTCTGGGCGAGAGAGATTTCAGACAGTTTTCAGAAATACTGCTGACTATTCAAAAGCGAGGTTTTAAGTCCTGCATTTAAGTCAATTCCCGAGACTTAACTTTCAAAAGTCTCCACTGACATTCATCCATAAAGTTGATCTCTGGGAATTCCTGTAACCCAGCATATTTTGCTAAACATTGGTTTAAAGTTGTTTTGTTGAAAGGACAAAGGGAAACCAGAATGTTTGTGAAACAGTAAATGCCTCCACTGGCTGTCTCTCACGTTCCCTGAGAAATCATATACCGCCTTTGAGACAGGCAATTCTTGGGAACGAGAAAAATCCGTGTTATGAAACCCAGAGAACTCTGATTAGGGGGCAAACCAGAATACACCGAGGACCCCGGGAGAGGAGCCGGCAGCGCCTGATCGACGTTGTATCCACTCCAGGGGAATGGCGATACGATCCAGAGGTTCGGCCGGCACAGCCGCCACTTTTCATGTCCCAGCTTCCTTTAGGAACTCCCGAAGATCATATTTCCTAAAACGCCATCTTTAACTACAGAAAGATGAATGTTCCAGAGTGGAGGGAAAACGAGTTTGCTTGCTCAGTCACTACCCCTGTGGTGTCTCTTTAAAAATCCTTGGGTGGTTTGGTTTTGAAGCTTTAATTATGCTTTGATGTTACAGTTTCCTTATTTAAGTGTCTGCTTCATGTCCATCACGCAGCACCCTCTGCCTGTCTCAAAAACGATGGATATTATTATCCTAATTGAGAAGGAGGGAGAATGCTGTGAGAATTATTAATACGTAAATTAAAAAATTAATCTGGAAAGTGCTTTAGGGTCCCTAGAGAGCTTTACCCAAACATAATGTGTATTTACTGTTATTATAAGTACTCCCACAGAGCAGATAGGCTGGTGCAGCATGAGATGGGGAAACTGAGGCACCGAGCATGGCAATGGGTGAGTGGGCCAGCGTCCCGTGAGCCCAGACACTTGGATGGGTAACACCCAAAAACCATTGTGCCAGTGCCCGTTTTAGGCTTTTTCTAGCCATCAGTGTTAATTATTTTCCCAGAAACATAATTTTTCCTCCCTTTTATCCCTTCTCTTTCGTTCCTTGTTTTGGACTTTTTAAAAATAATTTTTTTAGTGTTGAAATTGATTAAGGCTAAAATAGTAAATCCTAGGGCTAGTAATGAAAAATCGCTGGTGTGCTTTCTAGTAACCCCAGTTATTTTTTGGCTTTGTGGCTTGGAACTTCCATTTGCATTTATTTCATGTAGACCCACTGGTCAGAAAACACACGTAAGGGCTTCTCTTGGAATGGTGTTTTGTTTTTTTTTGTTGCTGAGAAATCATTCTCAGCAAGCCTCTCGCCAATGAGAAAGGCCATTTTGCGTCCCTACTACGTTCCCAGAACCTTCAAGGATATAGAAGAAGCCGAGGATCCGATCCATCCTCCTGACGGTAGCGGTGGGGTGGGAAGTACACGAGCCAGCCATTATGGAAAAACAGTGGGTGGTCGCGGAGAGGGACTGCCTTGGTGGCAGAGTGGCGGTCATCAGCCAGGCAGGCTTGCCACTTCTGATTGGTTCCTTGGTCCTGTTTCTTAACTCACCTGAAACTCATGTTCCTCGTCTGTGAGCTAGCCAGTGCCGATACCTGCCCCTAATGCTGGAGGACAGAGTCACTGAAGGAGCTGCACACGGCACTCAGCACACAATTAGAAGGCAGCACGAGGTTGCCTCAGAGGTCCCGTGGAGGTCACCTCCACCGTCCATCATTAGGTGTGAGCCAGAGTGACACAGACACTAAGTGCCGACCACTGCAGGAATCTTCTCTCTTGTGCTCCGAGTCTGGAGAAGCAAAAATGCTCCTACAAGGAGCTGAGAGGGAGCGTTGGTACTGTGGCTGGGGTTCCCATCACAGGCGGCAGCCTCTCCCGGACCTCACAGGGGCCGGATGGGTTTCTTTCATTGTCATGCCACACTCCAAACTTATTTCTCCTGAGTATAACGTTAATGAATTCTTGTTGTTGAGAAGTTAGAAACTCAGGTACGCTGAGAAAATTACAATTACCTGTAACTTGACCATCTAGCGGTAATTTCTCTTGATACTTGGATGATTTTCCTTTTAGTCTTTCTTTCTTGGAGATATATATATCTAATTCTTATATAATCACATGCAATACATGTTGCACAAAAACTAATGTTATTCTACGTTTGATCTTTAGTAATAGTTATTCATGATAAACATAATGCCTAGAAGTGGATGGATTTACCTCTTCCAATATTATTTACGTGACTGTTATTTCCTGCACAAGCACACCCATGTACAAATGGACACACAAACCCACACATGTGAGGAGGAAGAGTATGAGAGAGAAGGCAAATCGCTTGTAATGCTACAGAAAGAAACATTTAGCCCTGATCCTTTGTGGGCTACTTTTGTGGTATTACTTTCTTAGTCTTTTATTTTTTTCTCTGTAGTTCATCTTTTCCCATCTCATGGGAGTCACAGATCTTGGGACATCCCTCTTTTACCACTTACATGAAATCTGAACAGTGGCCTCACACGGGTACCTGAGAGCAGTGGATAATTAATTTTAAGGGCAACTTACAAAATGAGTGTTACATATTACCAGGTTCAGAGCTGTGACTCTAATGGATAAGACTACTATACTTAATGGAGTCAGACATCTAGCAGAATTCTGGCCTAATTTATATAAGTATTTATTCCAGAAATATTTTGGAAATATCTCATATGTAAGGCATTAACTTAAATACTTTGGAGGATAAATATATGAATTGATCCCTGCTGCTGATCTCAGGAACTGTCTACTGGGAGAAATATTGTAGGGAATTCTTTATAGCACAGAGAACAAAGGATGCTAAGTCTTGCCTCGTAAACACCATAATTGTATACATTCTTAGAAAGACACAGGTAACTGGGGCTTTAGGATCAGGTGAAACTTCTGGAAGAGAAGTCATGTGGTCAGGGTCTTGAAGAGGAGGTGGACTACGAGAAGGGAGCTGATGAGGCAAGGAGCGGCACGGACAGGTCAAAGACGTCAGGCAGGGTTGGCGTTGGCGTGTATCCACGCACCCTGCTCTCCAGAACATGTGGCAGCAGAGAGAGGGAGGGCAGAGAGCAAGATGGGGGTCAGGCGGAGGAGCACCCTGCATGGGATACCAAGGAGTTTGGAATGTGTCCTGCATGTAAAGAGGCAGGGAGAGTTTGAATCAGGGAATGATGACAGGAGGAGGTTGTATTTAAAGAAGATACTTCTGGAGGAGAAAGTAGAAGAAGCAGAGGGAGAATATTTAGAAAGCGCCGCTGTACTGGTCTAAGAAATAACAACAGCCCGAATAGGAGAAAGTGAAGAAGCAAAGAGACAGTGGAGTTCAGTGGGCAGGGCTGGGGTGGGGAGGGTCAACATGAGTAAAAGGAAAATTGAAGCAGGGAGAAATAAATAGGATCCCAAGTTTTCTATTTCGGTTGTTTCAAAGGATAGCATTCCCTTAACTGAGAAAGGAAACAGGGAGGCCAGAAGTGCATTGATAGGTAGGAAGATGATAAATTTAGCTTGGGTCACGTGGACGTTGAGGTGGCAATTAGACGAGTGTGGGGAGATTCTGTTACCCTGTTGCTAATAAAAGTGTGGTGCTTGGCCGGAGGGATCACAGCTACAGGTGTAAATCTGGGAGTGAGTTTTGCTGAGGCGGTGGAGTCGATGAGTAAACTCAAGAAATGTTAGGCAAGTAGGAGCAGAACAACACTCGTGACATTTTTATAATTGCGAAGTTGGCAGAAAGGAAAAGCTTGAAAACGAGGAAAGCAGGAGCCAAGGACGGAGAGCGGAGGTCTGGAAAACACTTACTGACCGGCAGACGAGAGCGGTTCCCTTCCTTGTGTTTTAAATGGTCTTGGTTAACGTGCCCAGCCACCCACTCTTCCCACCTGGAATTCACACCCCACGACGGGGTGGGTTTAGAAGGCAGTGACCGGGAAGGTGCTTTGGTAAATAAACCACTGCACATGCTGCAAGTCCAAGGTCTTATAATGGGTGTCACAGAAGTGAAGAAAGTGGAGACTTCCAAGACCGGAGAAAGTAGTGTCAGGTGCTATAGAGTTTCTAAAGAATGTTTATTTTTAGCTCAACTCATTGGCCGTGCAATTTAAGGAAGTTGAGTCAGAGTGAATCTGTCCTCTAATCGCTTAGATGGGATGGTATTTCCCGAGGTATGGAGCGTGTGTCCCAGGAGTGCAGGGGGCAGTTTGGGATTTGACACAGGCAGTAAGTAGGACCAAAGCACGTGGTGATAAACCATCCTCCTTTTGTTTCTCTTTTCATCCTGAGTTATGTCGCTGGGGACAGGCTCAGTGAGGGCAAATGCATCCGTAACACCCAACACTAACTGATCTGTAGTTCCAATAAACTCCTTCCGGTTGTCCATATTATCTAGCTGGAACTTAACAGCATCGAGTTAACTTTAAGATACCATCTATCATACCGCCTTAATTTGGTAGGGGATACCAGTTTTCTAGGTAGCGATAGAAAGTTTGCTTTTTATGAAAAAATGTTTTAAACAGAAAGGCAATTTTTAATATATTAAGTACATGGCCATGTAGGTGACATACGTGTAGATATGGCAGAACTGAGAAAGTGGTATTCCAGTGATGGGTGTTTGGAAAATGTAGACTCACTAGAGCCCTTCCTCCTTCTGTGGCTTGGAGTGGCTGCCCTTGTTCAGCCAGGTTCGACCATGTTCGACCATGGTTCAAAATATGTTCTGGTGTGTGTGTGTGTGGGCGGGGGGGGGGGGGACCTTGGCCTCTAGACTTCCGGATCCAGACCCTGTCCTTCCCCTCAGATGTGGTTGGGTCCGGTTTTGAAGCCTCTAGAATTTTGTGAAGTGGTGTGTCCTTAGGTCTTACGATAAGAGCATTAGCTTTAAATGGCTGCTAGCATTCCTTTGAGAAATGAATTCTATGTTTCTTTGAGTTATTAGTAAATAAGACTAAGCTTTCAAACGGATAGAAGTCAGATAAAATGGCTTTCCTCTGCGAGCCCTCAATACCACGTGTCAGTGCCAGAGACTGTTCCCACACCCACACCCCAAGACAGAAAAGCACGGGTGAGTCCATTCTCCAGAGATGATTCATAATTCACCTCGCTGTTGACGCGCAGTTATTTCACACAGAAATCTCTGCTTTCGTTAGGGCAATTGACTAGAATTGAAAATGAAATTATACATGAAAATGTGGTTTAGTACTCTGAGCCTCATCCTTGCTGCCAACACCCCGCTCTCAAACCAGTCCCCCAGTCTCCTCACAGGCCTGTCTAATCAGTTCACAAAGCTCACGAAGTGTGTTCTCAGTGTGGCAACTCACAGGTCATAAGTCCTTGTACTTAAAAACACATCTTCACTCGTCTATTTACTAATATCTTCCCATCTTTAAATTTCTTTTCCCCCTGAGAAAGAGAGGGCAGGTGAAGGATTTTCTCACTGGCTGAAAGTTCTTCTAAATATTATTGTGAATCAATGTTACTCTACCTCCTAAGTTACTCTTAAAAATAGGAGCACGCCACCTCTGTGGAATATAAAAGTATGGCGAATTTCATCATCAAAATCCTAGCCAAGGATCGGGCATAAATGAAAAATGATATAGCAGGATATAGCACAGAGGTAAGGGGAAAACAACACACACAGTCTGTGGATCTGAAAATTTTGAGTTTATCACTTTTTAAAAGTTTCCACACAGTTTCTTCCCTCTGAGAAGATAGGAAGTATTTGTCACTGTAGTTTTTTGGACCATATCAGCATTAATTTTTGCTCTAACAAGGAGGATCATGTACAAACAGTTTGGCCATTTTGATTCTGTTTTTACATCTAAAAAAAAGGGATAATAATAAAAGCCAGTGTTCTGACCAAATGAATGTTTGTATGTAAAATCCTCAGGAACGTGGTGGAGACCTCCCAGGACCCTGGACAAGTGTTAATTCCCAACATCGCAAAAACACTCTCTGAACAATTGAGATTAAACGTGCACTTGATTTTGGAAGATGATCTTTTACTGCCCTTCAGAGCCTCTCTCTTTCTCCTAGTCTCTACACAGTACTAAACTTGATTTCCCGGTGTCAGTGCTTACAGATGAGAAGAACAAATTAGAAGGTGCAAAGGACACCGGGGGAAAAGACAAAGAGATGGAATAAAATAGAACTAATTTAAAAACAATGGCTATCCGGGCTGTTTGGCGGGGGGCAGGGTGGGCGTTAGGGAACAGCCCCTTAGAACCTCAGCAGTCACATAGGGCTTTTCTGTATCACAGCAAGATGTGACAAGGGCTATTCCGATAGATGACCTTGATTTGTCATGTCTAAATGAAATGATACATGCTTCGCTTATGTTATAAAACCTACAGTGCATCTTGGAAGAATTCCAATATGGAAAGAACGAAATTTGAAGTCAGAATCTTTTGTGTGTGTGTGTGTGTGTGTGTGCTTTTCTGGATAAACCCTTAGCCATCCAGAACACTCAGCCATGGAAATGAGCTCAGTCTCCAGGGGTACCACAGGAGCATGGTTTCCCTGAAGTGGCCCTTGTGTGTCTCCACAAATAAGCCCAAAGCCCACAGATTCTGTGGAAGAAGATCGCCATTTCTAATTAGTAAGTTTAAGAGATTTTATGCAGATGGACAGCCTTTTCTTTACGTGTCAAGAAAGAGCATTTGGCAGAAAGGACTTGTGGACTTCGGCGTTATCCACTCCCTCGCGTTCTCCTCCCCAGAACCAGTGTTGGGGCAGTTCACCCAGGGAGGACCCAGGGGCTGGTTCTCATGGGCGTCACCCTGCCTCTCATGGTATCACCTGTGATTTTCTGGGCAAAACATTTGCATTGGGCCTGGCTTATACGTGAGAACAAAAGCCCTTTCTAAGTTACACCCATAAGAATAGCACGAACATAAGTCAGGACACACGCAAGTGATAACCCCATTGTGTACTGACTCAGTACCACAAATATCTAGCTCAGTGAATGTAGAAGAAGTCAAGTCGTGGGCAACTGCAGACACCACAGAGAGAGAGAGCATATAGAATCCAGCACCCTCAGAGGTCAGCCAGGCAGATGCCAGGGCTGGATTTTTCAAAGAACCAGATAATGCCATTTTATGACTACTAATAACATTTTAGTTATATAAACAAAGATAAGAGTAATAAAAAATAAATTCTGCTTCGCGGTGTAATCTGATTGCCAACAGGGTTCAGAAATGAGCTTTCTCACTGTGCACGTGGCATTGTGTAATGGCCCAGTGATCACTCTGCAGCCCCCTCCCCAACCTCCCATTTCCCTTTTATGGACAGTCCTTAGTTCTGCCAGATCCATAAGCGATTCCAGGGAGGCAGGTTAAAGCCCTTTGATTGTGCCTCTGGTAGTTAATGCACCAAATGGTCTTTAGGGGCATTTCATATGCTCTGCAGCTAATCAGAGCGCCTTGGCCCGGTGATTTCCTACCTCTGTGTTTTCCACATGTTTAAGGGCTCAGTTCAAACACCAGGCCCCCAGCTTCTGGAGAGGCATGGCGCAGCTCAGTTCGGAGTGGGGTGTCTGTGCTTCAAACAGAGATTTTCCAAAGGATATCCTGTAGTAGATAAATCATTTCATTAGGCCAGGTTCCCTCTCCAAACCAGGAAGCAGAGTGCCTGTCCTGTAGGGAGGCTCTGATAAAGTTGTTATGGCTGTGCTCGGAGCACTTGTAAATATTGTCTGTCATCGGTGTCTCTTATACAGGTTCCATCGAGATTGTCTTTAAACACTGACAGGTTAATTATGTGTCTTCAAGCTTTGTCGGTTGAGAGCTGATGGGAAAGTTGTAAAATGAGTCCTTCACATAGTGCAATGACAATTGTTTTCTTCCAAATGTCTCCCCTAGTTGATCACTCCTCATGCCATCCGTGTGCAGACACCTCCTCGGCACATCCCTGGTGTGGTGGAAGTCACATTGTCCTACAAATCCAAACAGTTCTGCAAAGGGACTCCGGGAAGATTCATTTACACAGGTAAGAACCCTGCAGGTGGTGAAGGCAGAGCTGGTTTGGTCCTGGGCGTCTTTGACTTGATCTCCTGTGCATAAGTGTGCATTTTATGTTTAAATCTAGTTTCTGTTGAGATTTGCTTTCTTTCCCCATTTCACCATTTATGTGACCAAATGAATTGCTGCTGCTATTACTACTACTACTACTATTATTATTACTCATCTGGTTGTCCATGTTGATGATAGGATCAGTCAAAATAATTGGTTGGATTCCTAAAGAAGCAGCGTGAGAAATAATGGAAGGGGAAGAGGCCCTAGACAATCTTGAGTCTCTCTGTATTTGTTTGCTTTATAGAGTACGAATGTGCTTTAATGAACAGTATGACTGTCTTCCAACCTGGTCATAGCTTTTGTATTACAGACAATTGGTAGTTTTCCTATTGAATTCTGGGTTGGTGCTTTCTTCCCCTGTAAGCTGCAGCTGGCACATGGACCTGCCTGTGGTAAGAAGCTAGGGTCCCAGGGTGAACGTGAGTTCCCTCCCACTGATGGAGAGAGCAGGCAGGTTCTCTGTGGAAATCCATCAAGTTCACGGTCCGAGCACCCCATGTTTACTTTAGGAGATCCTCAGATTGTAATGTGCCAACCAAATACCCAGGGATCTATTTGGAGTGCGGATTTTGATTCAGTCACTCTAAGTGGGACCCGAGAATCTGCATTCTAACCAGCTGCTAGGGGAGGCTGCTGCTGGTCCAAGCACCACAGTGGGGCTAGTGATGTCCTAGGCCCTCTGATTGGTAGCTGTCATCCCTGCAGAGTGTGTCTCCAGGAACTGGTCCCACGTTCCCGCCTTCATTCAGTAAAGGGCTGGTGCGGTAAAGAGAAGTCTGTTAACATGTCCTACTTATAACCATACAATTCAATAGAGCAAATCTTATTTTGCTGTGACATGTTACCTCAAAGCATCTTCCCTGTTGTATTTTAATACTGGGAACAAAACCAATCATGCCTTTTAGTCTCTCTCTCTCTCCCTCAAAATTATAAAAACAATTAATGCATCCTGACCCTTGGAAATGCCTCCCAGCCCTTTAAACAAAATGCAGGTTTGGTGCCTGCTTGACGATTAGTTTTAGTTAATTGAAAATTATAGGATTGACCCAAGAGGAAAATTTTGTTTGCACTCCAATCACTTTTACAAATTAAGGAAAATTACCACAATTTTGTTTAGCTAAGGTTTCACACTGAGTTCAAGAAATTAGCTCAGCCATCTCAACAAAGTCAGCACTTTGTTAGTGAGCACTTGAAAAAATAATAGTCTATCTGGAGTTGTGTGGTGTATACAAACCAAGCATAGAGAAAGCTATGATGCTTTATAGAAGTAGGCCAAGTGTTTTTAATTAGGCTCATTGGTTCAGCGTAAGTTTTGAAGAACAATCAAACTAGCAGATTAGCTGTTTCTTTTAAAGCTAGGATTTCTTGCCATTCATTTTTCCCATGAGAACTTCCACATAGCACTTATTTTTTTTTTTTACAAGCCTCATTATGGGCCTGCAGGAAAAGGACCAATTGAAACTTCTGATACTGTAACATTCCCCCCCCATCATTCCGAGGGATGGGAGTTTTTCACAATGTTCCTCACTGAACTTGGTGTTCTGGAACATATTACAAAACCACAGAGGCCAAATGTTTTCTCTGAGGAGTTTGGACTCTGTTTTTGGCTGAAAACATTTAGGCCTCGCTGGCTGCTTATTTACTCTGCTATTAAGAACAAGAAAAGGAGAAGAAAAAGAAGAAGAAAATGCTGTGGGGTGGGAGGTACACGAGGCAATCAGGCATGATTCCGCCTTGGTGACAACGTCCCTGCCCATTAATGGTTCCATTTTGTGGTTAGGTCTCATTTAGAAGAAATTATTTTTAATCAGTGTTCAACAAAATATCCCCTCGAGCCACCTGGCCATAAAAGTTTTTTTTTTTAAATCATCCCCATTAAATTACTTAACTTCTCAAAAGAAAATAGCTTGGGACCCGTCATTATTTGGAATTTTTTTTAACCATTAAAAAAAATTGCCATCAATTTAAAAATCACATCTCGGAAAACCTGCAGCATAAGGGAATTAAGATCGAAGGTAAATGTGGCAGATTTGCAAATCTAGCGAAGTAGTTGAGAATAAGAGAGGAATCCTTGGTGTGCATGCACACGTGTAAGTGTGCAAGAAATTTATGGGAAAAAAAATACCTCTTCTGACTTGTCCTCAGACTGGGCAACAAATCTAGAAGAGTTAGTTTTTTGAGTATTCTGGGAGAGAGTGTAACCTCCCTCCCCATGTTGAAAAAAGAAAAATGTGAAGGGGGAGGGATTAGTCAGAGAACATGTACGAGTGACCTGCGAACGTGGATGACGGTGTGGGGATTGGTTGTGGGAGCGGGGCGGGGGTGGGGGGCTGGGTCGGGGACGTGAAGGGGAAACATCGGGACAGCTGTAACAGAATAAACAAGAATGTAAAAAAAATTTTTGAAGAAATTGGCATAAAAACTTCTCCACTGATGTTGTTGGCTGTTAACCGTCCCAGTGACATGACATCATTTCAGCAAAAGGGAATCTCTGTCTCCTGGCGAACTGCACACGGGACTCTTGACCATGAGCATTAGACGCCCCCACTGAGGGTCCCTTGTCTGTGGCTGGTGCTGCTGCCAGCTCCTGCGACACACACAGCTCACCTGTCTGCTGGTCCCTGGTTACCAGCAAAGGCATCGAGACGGGTTGTAAACGGCAGCCGGGCAGCCCCCCTCTCCCACCCACCCACAGAAGCTCACACTTCATTTTCTTCAACATCCTCAGTGTTTCAAGATGTGAGGGGTGGTTTTCTGGAGGGGGAGCCAGGCCTCTTGTTTCTTAATGGAATGTCACTTGGAATTTTTTTCTTAAAAAAAAAAAAAAAGAAAGAAAGAAATATCCTCAGACTGAAAAAGAACAACCCAAACTAAGGCCCTGTTGCTGTTTTCTGAGTGTGTGTGAGAGAGTGTGGTGGGTGTGTATATGTGGAAGTCTCTAAAAATCCACAATCATAAAAAACGACAACAGTAAGAACCACCACCAACAACAACGGAACCAGGAACAGCATGCCCTAATCTATGCGAATAAAGGCAGACTTTTGGGGGAGGGAGGGGTGAATTCGACTAAGCACAGATTGCCTGCAAGCTGGCCCCCCTTGTGAGGACTGAGAGCGCAGCTCTCAGACCAGGGACCCGGCAGGAATGCGTAGCGGCCAGATGTGCAGGTCTCTGGAGTCCGCCCCAGCGAGCAGGGAGCCTAGTGAACCCCAACTTGATCAGACCGCAAAAGCTCAACAGCACTGCCGGGATCTTATTTATCGTGGCCAGTTATCCTAATGGCAACCCAGGGCAAGGCGACTTTAAATTCTAAATGTTTTCTAATAGAAGGAAACAAACACCCTTTCCGAGACGTCTGGACTGTTTTCAAAGCCCTCTGGTTGGGTTTCTGGGCGGCCAGTCCAGGAGGAAGCAGACCCACCATAAACCCTCAGCGCTGTGGAAGGGGGTCTCCACCACACCTTTGTCATTCCCCCAGCTTGCTCTCCTGCAACTGTGACGTCTTTAAGAGCCTTGGATCTTTTAGAATTGCAATCTCTCCTGCTAAGCGTTAAGTAATCTTTGGAGCTGATAAAAGACTCTGAGGAGCTGTTAGCTGCCTCTTCAAAGTTCTTAGAATTGGTTTTCCTGTTAAGAAGTGGCCAAATCCAAATGCAGCTTTTACTTCATTCTAGTTGTTTCTCCATTGGAGAGGCTGCTACCTCTAGGGAAGATAGAACCAAATGGGCCACCAGGATGACGTTTGCCCAGCTTAGGTGTGCATGGAGGGCCGTGTGCTGCCTGCTCCGCCCACAGCTGGAGAGGGTCCTAAGAGATAGCTATCTAACTCCTGATGTTTGCTTAGGCCACTTCCGGTCATGTCAGCTTCCAGGTTTCCCCATTCTAAACACTGTTCGCCAAGCTCACTGTCCCCATAGAAGGACTAAACCAAATCCCTGTATATTAGTCTCAGTTAACTTTGAAAATAACCCTTCCTGGAAATACTTCCTGTTTGTACCTCATGCCCAAAATAACTTTGCATGTATTAGGGGCCGTTTTAGCTGAATCTGCTCTGAAACCTGAAGACAAGCACCATGTCTTTCAAGGATTCCTTTTTTCTCCCCTTTTCTCTGTTTTCCCTTTTCCCCTCCCTCCTGCCCTCCCCTCTGCTTTCCCCCCTTTTATTTCCTGCCTCCCCCCACCCCATTCTTTCCTTCCTCACTTCCAAGGAGACGGCGTAGCATAGTGATGGATCCTTGGGTTCAAGAGATGACACCTGGAGGTCCAACTCTCAGCTCTACCGCTTCCTAGAGAGGTTATTCCGGGGGCAGTGCGCGACAGCTCTGAGCCACAGTCGCCTCATCGTTCAAAGGGAATGATGCCTTGCTGGGGTTGCTTTTAGTACCAGGGAAATGTGTGTGAAGCACCTAGCATGAGCTAGCACGAGCACCTAGACAGATATGGGTAGTTTGCATTAATACCTGAAGGCCATTCTTATTATTCTTTTATTCATTTGTTGCCAAGTCCCTACCATGGTATAAATATCTTACATATATTGTTTATCTTTTCTAGCATTTCCCCAGATGTCTGGGAAATATCCTTTAGGAATTTTAGTAACGAAACTGCAGCCATTGGTAAATTAAGAAACAAGTTAACACCAATCAAACCAAAACAAAAAGAGCAAAATATCAATACGGTAGCAAGCAAAAGATTTATACATGTGAACGCAACAATTTTGATATACCCAACATTTTCTCAGGAAAATAATAATAAGTTCTCTTATTATTATACTTAAATAATAATAAGTATTACAACAAGGCAGTCCTGACTCATAAAGTTCTCTGGTGTTGATTTTTCAGAAACAACACCTATCTCTTCTAGTTTCCATCCCAAAGTCCAACTACGATTCTGGAGACCTTAGCAACATGGATCCATTCAGTCTATCCCCAGCTTCCTTAAAGGTGTCTAAGTTATAATCAGATTCAGCTCCAGGTTTGAGAGGTTTCAAGCCAGAAAGCTGTTTTGAGCTCTTGGAAACCTGCTCCGAAAATGAAGGCTGGGGAGAAACAATCATTAGTTTTAGGTGAGAAGTGGTAGAGAGTTTGCACCTAAATGAATCTCCTGTTCCTCGGCCTTTTCTTATGTTAGGTCATTGCTTCATTGTCAGGTTAAGCTTCCAGAAAGCTACTTTCCTAACATTACTCTGCTGAGAAACCTTCCCTGTTTGCTCACTGTATGGAACACGTAGCTCAGACCCCGCGGCTTGGCGTGTACAGCTGGCAGCGCTCTGGGCCCGGTGCCTTCTCAGCTCCTCTCTGACCAGCCTCCTCTTTCTGCCTCCTCTCACTTCACAGGAGGCCACTGTGCACATGGTCATTCCTCTGTAAGACCCAGCTCGTGCTCCACTGCCCCTCTGAAGGGTTCTCTGGCTGCTGTGGGGTGGTGGCCCGAGCACTGGGCTGAGAACAAGCAGGTCTGTACTTTGGCTCCATCTCTGCTGCTCACTGCCTGGGAGACAGAGGACAGGTCACTCACAGGCCGCAGTCTCCAGTTTCTTCATTGAAAAAGGAGCTGGTCAGACTGGGGGACTTTGATGTTCCCTGTGGCTCATCTTGGTCCATTGGAAGGATCTCTGTCCTTGGGTCTCTTTGGTCGCATATGCTTAGGCCACTCACCCATTCACTTCCTTATGCCCTTAGCTCTCCTGAGCCGGTCCTAGGTAGACACGTCACGGTCCACAAGCTCCCTGAAGGAGGAGCTGTCCTTCTCCCACCTTGTACCACTTTCCACACTGTGGCGAAGCAGCCTACTGAGCATCTTCCTGACAGCAGGTGTGCCCTGATAACTCATGGACATAGTGCCCAGGATCAATGGGTCCTCATGGGTCTTTCAGCTCTGGGTGACACAGAACGTAAATAAGAGCTGTTCATTGAGAATCTACCCCTTTTCACTTGAAGTTTCACTTGAAGAGAACCCAGTAGTCAGGGTTGATGCTAAAGAAAAAATGGGAGTGGTTCTCTATTATGAATACTCTTCTTCTTTTTTTTTAATCAGTAAAATGATATTTTAACAGTACCTGCAGGTAAGGAGTAAGGAGGTCAAAGTGAGTGGTGAACCCCTGATAGTTCCTGGTGTGGCATGAGCACTCCCTAAAATGAACTCGAACAGAAAGAAGCAGGCAATGGAATGCTTTTCTTGACAAGCCAAAGACTTGGTCCCTAGAATGCAGTTTATTGGTATTGTATATGTTCCAGCTTTCATGTGAGTAAGGAGATTGCTCCTTTCTAGGCATTAGAGTAGGAATCAGAAGATTCTAATTCTGGGTTCTAATTCTGTTTCTTTTGTTACTTTATTCACTCATCTCAAAAAATACTGTGGATTGCCTGTTCTAATCTAGGCAATGTTTCAAACCAGTTCTAGAAAATGTTCTAAAATGCTATTGAGCAAACCCAGACACAGTCTTTGTTTTCATTAATTGTATACTCTAAGAGGGAACACAAATGTTCACAAACTTACTATTTCTAACCCATTAAGTTCTCAGAAAATTAGGAACAGAGTGTCAGGCAAGCATGTAACAAGGGACTCCAACTGATCAGACAGAGAGATTTTCTCCCAGGAAAGGGGCGTGAGCTCCGGCCTGAAGGATGACCAAGAGTTAACCTGGCAGTCAGAGAAGGGTGGGGGAGGGTGGGGCAGGGGGCAGAGAACCTGTGGCCCAGCAGAGAAAAAGCCTGTAAAGGGCATTGAATGGGAGGAAATGTGGCATCTTAGAAAGCTGTAAAAATTCCAGGCAGGCTGAAAAATCAAGGGAGAGGAGGAGAAGCCTGGAGAAGTGGGTGGGGACGAGCAGGGCCAAGCCTCGCAAGCCCCGAGGAGGAGTTACTTGAGTGTTCATCTTAAGAGCCATGGGCGGTCCTTGATGTGTCAGAAACGATAGGGGACACAGCACCATCTTCGTTTGCGGGAGAAAACGGCAGCTGGATGGGGCATGGGGAACCAGCCCGCGTGTTGGTGGATCTGTTAGGAAGTCATGGCAGTTGTCAGGGGCAGGGACTTGGGTGGTCATGGCTAGAGGCGGAATCACGTGAGAGGACTCAGGAGGTATTTCAGAGGAAAGTGGACGGGACATGGAGGTGGGCTGGCTGCATGTGGGGGTGAGGGAGACAGCAGGCTTAGGCTGCCAGAGTCTTGGCTTCCCCAGATTAATAGGTGGCAGGGCAGTTCCTTCCCTGGGCGACCTCAGAGGCTTATAGCGATGAAAGAAATGGACGTGAATGTGTTTTGCAAGGGGTAATATTCTACACACACATTAATTGCTGTAGAGATGGAGCTAAGCAAACTCGGGGAGGAGGGGGGAGAGGAGGCGAGAGTGTGTGTTTCTTCTCATCAGATTGCCGCCGCTCAGGGTTCCGCTGAAAGAGGGCTGTGTCGTGAGCCCCCACCGAGCAGTTCTGTCTTGGGGGTGTCCTAACTGGAAAAGACCCAGGAGGAAAGAAAAGTTAACAGGCTGCTCCTGTCCACACGTCTTGAATATTATCCCAAACGAGGCATTTACACACAGAGAAAAGAATTCGAGGCAGAGGGAAGGTTTCTTCTCTTTGCTTTCGTGATTCAGTGGGTGGGTCCCAAGCCTTTTCTCTGCTGAAGGGGTTTTTCTCACAAAATGTGACCCCTGCCCATCTGATGCAGGCTGATGTCATAGGTGATCTCGAACCTCCCGATCTTTGCAAAGGCAAACACCCTTGGTGCCATGTGACGGGGACAACGAGACGCACGGAAGGCCCCCATTGTGCTTCGGTGGCATCTGTAAAACGAAAGCCGTTTCTGCAAGGAATAAAGCTGGTCTCAAGGAGGCATATTATTTTGCATATTTTATGCACATACTTTCCGAGAAATACAACCTTTATTTCCTATTTGGAGTGGAGTGTAATCAGGACTTGAGTAGCTAGTGTAACAGGATCATTAAAAGGGATATTTTCACTGACAGGAGAGGTCTAAATGGCCATGAGGCCTTATATACAACCTTGGCTTTTTCCTGTCTCCCCAGAGTTAATAAGTGATAAGGCTGGGAGAGAGATAAATCACAGAAATCCCTGTCCAAAGAAAACATATTGACTACGGCCAAGCAAATAACAGACCATAACCAACGGCCCCATTCATCATTCATGTAATAGGGATATAAAGTATTTCCGACCCACGAAACCGTATAGAAGGAAAGGCAGATAAGCTTCCCCAATCTAAGGCATGCGATTTGGTTATTAAGGGACACGAACTATTTGTCACATGGCTTTAATCTTGAAGATGTGTTGCCATTTCTAAACTATAAATTTCTGGTCAGGGATTAGAAAGCTATTAACAATAAAGGTAGAGACTGAGCTTTCTATGGATCCTTGCCAACGTAATACAATGCCTCTAATCTGTTTAGTATGATATAACATGATTTGGTTTTCTAAGCCAATAAACTATTCGGAGGTTCTCAGGGCTTTCGTTTTTGATTTCTACCCAGTATCATGATAAATTAACCCCTCAGTTCTTAAACTATATATATATATATATATATATATATATACTATTTTATTGTTCACAGTATTACAAATGTCTCATTCTCCCCCCGTTTGCCCACCTCTGCCCAGCCTGCACCCACCCCACCTTCCCTCCGGCCATCACCACACTGCCGTCTCTCTGATATCCTAGGGATGGTGGTTGGGGGGGAGCCTAAACTGAATTTCTTTATGTCTCTCCTAAGATTTATTCCAAGTGTTCGATGGAGGGTTATTTTCTGTTTGATTTGTTCGTGTGTGCAGTGGTTTGGATGTTAGTCTTTCTGCTCATTTTTAACTGAGTGATGTGGCACCCACTAGAACATTAAAATTTTGGTTTTTTTCCTGTATGGCAAAATAGTGCATGCTGATTTTAGATAAGTTAGAAAACATCAATAGAAAATAATTGAAATAGTAAAATTTCCCACATTTCTACCAGTCTTTAAACATGAACACTCAGTGAACGTTAGATGTTAGTACTATTTTTAATGACATCTATCTTGTCTTTTCCTATGCTTATATCTGCCTCATTGCCAAAATAGGGTGGTATCTTACATATGAATTTGTTTTTCACTTAAAAATGTATCATTAACACCAAGGAGTTATCAATTTGAATCAATTTTAGTCTGATAATTATTTTACACCTCAGCATAATGAGATACATCCTTATTTTCTTGTTAAAGCATAAATACCTTGAATTTGGGTTCTTGTCTCATTTTTCCTGAAAACCTGCAACCCAGGGTCATTAGTCCTATATGCACATTCTTTGGTGGCCACACTGGTTGGGATTCATCAGCTGTCCCCAACGGAGTGGGCGTCCCCAACCCTGAGGCTGACTGGTGTCTCAGACCCTGAGCCCAGCTCCCAAACAGCAGTTTGGCTGCAGCGTGGAGCCCTTTGCTTTCAGCCTGAACCACCTCTGGGGGTCAGTAAATTCTGTCAATTTGCCTCCTGCTCTGTGAGGCAGTACTGTCCTTACTGTAACAAAGATGAAGAATGTTTACCGCATCTGAAACTTAAGTCCAGTAGGATAACAATTGGTAGGTAAATTTAGGTCGTTCCTGAACCACCCTCCGCTGGAGACCAGCATTTCCCGCTTGCTCGCTGAGCTCCCTTTCTCGCCCCTCCGCCGCCCGGATTTCCGCCCCGGTGGGCTTGCAGCGGTCTTTCTGGACTTCCACCCTCTCGTGCCCTGCTGCCCCCCACTTCCTTTCACGCTCTCTTCTCTCTCAATCCTCTTCCTCTTTGCATTACTAGATGTAAAACATGTCTCCCCTGAGAATCTGTGTGCCACTGGCTTTATTATCATCGGCCCACTTTAAGGACAGGAAAACTTCGAAAGATGAAATGACTCCTTCATGGATAAGTAGTTCATGAGTGGAGGAGCCAGGATTTGCACGCTGTTGAGGGAGACCAGAGTCAGCCCTGGGGTAGACCTCTTGGGGTGCTCCTTTATTTTAGCTCGTTCGTTTCTGGAATTTGCTGACTCCCTCCGGCTGGAGTGTTGGTGGTGGTAGAGTGTGGGTGTTCCTGGGACATGTCAGGTCTGACAGATCTGGACCTACCTGTTTGAACCAAATCATACCCTTACGAACACACTGCATGTTTATATAGAAACTGTTCAAAATACAGAAAAGTCTGAACAGACTCATGGCTCCATCCCTCAAGAAAATCATTGTTAATATTTGTAGTGCTTCTCTTAAGAATTTTAAATGATATTTAACATATTTTTCATTATGTACTTTTATGTATTTTTATCAGAGTGAATCACAATATGGTTATGATTTTGCATCACGTTTTGGAATTTAAATTGTAAAAGACACGTTTCATCTGTTAGTTCAAATTCTTCCTAAATACATGTTAGTAGGTATGTAATAGTCCATTTTATGGCTGTGTTATAACTCATTATGCATTCCCCTATCATTGGATAGCCACATTTTTCCTTTCGTAGACCTTTTAACCTCAAGTGTGAAGAGTTATGTTTTGGGGCCACGTTAACCACATACACACATTTATAGATAATAGTGCATTATCAAATGTCTACTTTAATATTTCACATATTATTTTACTTGCATTTAAAATCACATACATGATTTACAATATTTACAAATACAGTTGACCCTTGAACAACACGGGCTTGAACTTGGAGGATTCATGTATGTGCGGATTCCCAGTATAAGTGGACTTGTGTAGTTTAAGTCCGTGTTGTGTTTTCAAAGACCAACGGTTGGGAATCCGCATGTGTGGAGAGCCAACCTAAGTCATCCTCAGATTTTGGGCTGTGCAGGGGATTGGCACTCCTAACCCCCACGTTGTTTGAGGGTCAGCTGGATCTTTTTCCACCTTTAGGCCTAAACTTTATAGCCATATTCACCATCAGCATTTTTTAAAAAATCAAAACCAGAGCCATTTTTAATCCCATGATGTTCTTTTCTAGACTGTTTGTGACACAGCTCTGACGGAGTCTATACGTGATGTTTTCGCTGGAAATTTTATCCTTAGCCATAGTTACTATTCACTTAATTTAAATCTCCAAACATAACCACTTTTCAGCAATGCTTTAAAAACTGATCTTTGAAAGGCTTATTTTGAGGAATGCTTGTAATGGCAAGAAGCCCCATTCATTGTCCTAGGAAAAATTGCTACATTTATGTTAATTTCCTATTCTTCCTTTTTTTGTTTTGACTAACTTCTTCAGCTGACCTATGTAAACATCTCAAAACCACCATCAGTCATGGTTGTTCTATGCTTCAAACAGTACTTAATTTAAAATGAGCTAATTGAGAAAGTACCTTGTCATACGAGAGACTTTAAAATTATTCAAATATATAACAAGAGAACTATTTTGAAGAGGTATATTCTTTCTATGTATTTCAGCACATTGATATTTCTTTCTTGTTTTTGGGTCATATGCCATATGCAACCCTTGGTACGAAATGAATGCTATACCACATAGTATCAATATTTTTGATTTGAATAAAAATATGGCCATGCCCGTAAGTGGCCCTCATATTATTCAGGGCACTGAAAGTGCAGGTGGAAACCTTCCAATTAAATGTCAGGTTGGAGAATTTCTGCCAAATCTCTCTATCGGTGGTGAGGGCATAGAAAGAGGCCCAGGCTCCCTAAATCATGGGCAGAAACAACAGAAGAGCAGACTTCCCCTCGTAGCCACTGATCTTCAGCCTCAAATGTAATCGTTCACCCTTTTCCTGTTAACATAAACTGCGGTTCCCTTCTTTACATCATGGGTGGAAGGCCTGACCTGCTGGGCAGAGCCACCTGGGATCGGCCTTGTGGTTAGCATCAGGAAGTCCCAGCCCGCAGTTACTATGGAGTTAATTTAGGTCTCTGTTTAATGTCAGAGTGTGTTCACATTTACATATCTGCACAGAATAAAGCCTTTCCAGTCCTTCTACACATGTGCATCGTTTCCTTTTAGTGTTAACTGATTTTTAAAAAAAAAAAATTCACTGGGGCCAGGCTGACTATGAGTTTATCGTGAGGTTTGAGCAGAGAAAAGTGTCTCTGGAGAATTTATTGTGAGCAAACCTGAAGTCTTGTACTTCTCCAATTTCTTCAGGTCTAGAAAGATGAAACATTTGCACCGGTTAGTTCAGGTGGCACAAAAAGATCCTCTAAAGCTTGGAAATTGCACTGAATAAAATTATTAGCATTCAGGCTAAGAGATTACTGTGACCCGTCAGAATGTCACGTGTCAGAAGCCAACGTACAGGCTTGGCTCCTGAGCCTCTGCGTGCCTTCTCTTCGTGCCAGTGCCTGTGCAGTCAAGTAAACTTACTCACATGAGGCCTTTACCGTCGGCCAAGCCTTTCCCATTCAATTTTTTGTTTGTTTACCTGTAAGGCAGGAAGGACAAGCAGTTTTAGCCCCATTTAAAAGTGTGAAAAATGAGGTTGGGAGAGCAGTGGTTCATTTAAAGCCATTTAGGTCACATGGCAAATGGGTCTGACATCAGATCTGTATTACTCCAGATAATTGATTATACTTCATGGCATCTCATATTTTTAATCTACAAAATGGACTTATACTACTTTTACTCCTTTTTTTTCCGTTTTCTATGAACATTAATTAGATTGGGGGTTTCTAGAGTCTTAGGCTGCCTCTCTAGCATTGACGCTTAGATTACATGGAGCCCTTTTATTTACAACGCCCCTAGCCGATGTGACCCGGATTATTTTTCTGTTTGCTTGTGTGTAGTCTGTGTCTCTTGCTAGAATATAAGCTCCATGGTGAGCTGTCTGTCCCCCGCTGTATTCTCAGGGCCTAACACAGAGTGGGAACACTCCATACTTATCAGTCAAATCAATGAATGGAAGAAAGTATAAAGGAATGACTGAAAAACTTGACCATCAATTTGTGGAGTGTGAGCTTTAAAGATAACCTAGTTACCCAGTTTGATTGTTGACATCTTCGCAGATGACGTCACCCAGCCTGCCAGAGCTGAAAAACTTGGCTGAAGCCATTCAGCTGGTGATAGGTCTCTATACCAGAGTCCTTTTCTTTGGCCTGTCAGCAGCAGGTTTATCTCCACAGTGTGTATATATATTCCCTGTAGGCTCGTTTAGCTATAGATCTCTGGAGAGAAGATGTGCCCCAGTGTGATTCCCGGCTCAGTCAGTTTCTAGCTAGTTTCTTCACTGGCCTGAGACTGTTTCCTCATCTGCATAAGGGGGATGATACCATCTCTGAGGCTTGCTGTGAGGATCCCACTGATAAGGCATGTGAAAAGCTTAGGTCAGTGCAGGGCATACATCTGTGCTCGCTTACGGGTAGGTCTTATTTGGAAAGGAGTTGAGAGAACAGGTTCCTGACAGTCTGAGTTTTAGAGCTGAGAAGCCCTTCAGAGGTAGGCTGGGCCGATCTTCCCATCTTGTAGAGGAGACAACTGCAGCTTTCTCAAACCCACACGTGACTGATTTTCATACAGAACCAGAGCAAATCATATCTATAAATGGATTTACTAGTGATTTTGTCAGTGGACTTCCAAATACACAAATATATGCAGACATCACACTTTTTGCATGTATATGAAAATCATTCAAGGAAAAGGTGAGATAGTAGAGAAAGTTTGATTCCTTGGTCCTCCAGTATATGATTTTTTTTAAAGTGTCACCTACATTATTGTTCTGGTCTTTTTACTTCCTTGTCTTTCTGTTGACATCAGAAGGAGCTTGTCTTCACTTCTGAGTAAATCAAAGTCCAACGGGAAAGGCAGGTGCCATTTTCACTATTGGCAACACGGAGTCATGTGATTTAAGGGTATTTCCTTCATCCTGTCTTTTTGTCAAAGCCCAGCCTCAAAATAGGACATCTTTCAGACACCACGAAGCTGCTGAGAGACTCCTCTGGGCTGGAGGATCATTTTCTCAAGGTCCAGATTAGAGGGGGCTTGGCAGGATCCCCCTTAATATGCTGTCCTCTGCCATACCCTCATGTGCAGCACCTGTGGGCACTTGGGAGGGTATTTTCTCTCCACTGCAGAGCACCTGTAGACCCTCCATTCTGCCTCTAACCCTCAGCTCTCTGGAGGGAACTCATGTGATAGGCTCTTTTGCATTTGGTGACCTTTCTCTGAGTGATTTGGAATCAAAATCATCATCGCTAGGGTCAATGAAAGAGAAATAGTTGCAAGATGATGGTAATCAGGGACAAGACAAAAACATGCCCAGGAAGAAACCTCTGCTGTGTGCCTGGCACAGTGAGGTGTTCGCTGCCTGCGTGGCTGGTGATGAATGAATGTATGAATTGTTGTGAGGCTTGTCCTGTAGTTTCCGGTGTGGAGGGTAATGGCGTATCAATGGCCTATCCCAATTCATTAAAAAAATGCAGATCTTGTAAGTAGGTTCTGCTTTAAGCCTTACTTGGGCCTTTTATTAGAAATCAAATAAAAGATTGTTTTAGACCCTCCCTAAAAGGGTACTCAATTGTTGATGAAAAGCGAAAAAAAAAAAAAAGGCCTAGTTGTCCATTGATGCTAAATGTAATGAAAATGTAATGAGTGGAGTGAAAAGTAAAATATATTAATTCCACTTTCCTAACTGCAGCTAATTAAGGGTAGCTCATTTAAAAACAGACCTAATTTAACTGCTAATATAAGTATTCAATTAAAGTTGTTTCTCCTGCTTTCTTGTCCTCAGAATACTTTTTCATATACTTACATATGATGCAGTCATGGTGTGAATCCTTCTAGGGTCCAGGTTATAATGGAAAAGAGGCTTTAGGACTTCATAATTGGCCAAATTAAATAACATGTATGTAAATGGAGATCTGAATGTAAATTGGGTACTGCAATGCTATAAGGAATTGAGCCCCTATGTCCTGATACCTTGCAGCCAATCAGAAGGAAATGCTTCCCATTTTATTCTATACCACTTAGCATAGTTTATTGCAATATTAAGTACATGTGACAAGAAGCACATTGTTGTTTAAGACTCATTGATTTAAGCAGAACTATTCTTATAAAGTTTTGTAGGCTTTTACATAAAAAGAGAAGAGCCCATATAAAATTATAAAATCTTAATGTAATGTAACAGCCTATAATATAATATTCTCCCATTTTCTAGAGAAGCCACCAAAAATTTTTTAATGAGTTTATTAGAACTACTGTTTGTGAATTCTAAGATGTCATGTCTAATTAGACTTAATGGATTTAAGTATTTTTCTAATGAAATCTGTGGCTTAAGTCCACCCGGGTTATATTCCTTGTCCCCTGCCCTAAGAATGATTTTACTTTATTTTTATTTGGGGTGGCATTAAAAAAAGAAATGAAAGACTATGATTCTGCCTCATTCTCAGATGGATATAGTGAAAAAATACAGTGCTTATTATGAAGTTAATGTGAATTACCATGTAATTACTACTGGCTGCACTATAATGATTATTCAGTTACCACTGAGTATTCTCTGCCAAGTAACACACATTATTTCATAGGAAGCATAGAATTAAGTCATCCCGGAACTCACGGAGGGAGCATATTCCTGATCTCTTTCCTTAAGTGTAGGGGCTGCTAATGTTAACATCTAAATAATCAGGCTTGGAGCAAACCCACAGCAGAACAGGGTATGAGTTTACATGATTTGATTTGCTGATGTTTTAAACACTTAGCAGGAGAGAGAGCTATAGAAGCCAATTAAATCTCTCCAAGGTGCATAGAGTTATCTCCTTTGTGAGAGACAATTTAAGGGGATTGCATTGGCTCTTTAACTGGAAGGGAAAAGAAGCATTAGGAATGAAATTTCAGATGCAAAGTGCTGATCAATCGTGCCTTCTCCCGTGTTTTCCAGCTTGGTGCTCGTTGGGCTGTTGCTCTTCGAAAGGCTTTGCACTTTTGTTTTGCAAGCCCAGGGTTATGTTCAACTTTTCTCCACGAAGTGTTCCTTTGGCTATTGATTACCTGTGTGCCTGTAAACCAGGCATTTTGTCTAAAGAGTAAAACAAAAACAAAAACAAAAACATAACATGCCACTACATCCCATCCCTTTCAGACACTGCATCTTATTTAGTGTACCGGAATTCCCAGTTTAAAGTAATCACAAAATTTATGGAGAAACGGATAAAAAAGGTTGTAAAATATCGATTGGGGGAAAATAATAACACAACTCATCTATAATAAGAAGAAAAATGAAGCAATAATTCAGGGGGTATCGAGCGGCTTGCTGCTGGGAGTATTGATCCAGTCCTTTACGGTATGAGATCGCACCTGAGATTGCTCTGAAAGAAACAACAGCATTCCTCCGCTCATTATTTCTCAGATACGATCGCCTTGTTACACGGGCCCTGCAGAGTTGGGGTTGTTGCAGCTGGGAGAGTGGGACCCGCAATAATAATAATAAATAAATAAATAGCTCAGAAATCTATATTGCCTTAAAGCCACTGTGCCTGGTCTTAATAACACACTGGCTCCGATTTTATAAGTTCTTCCTTGCCTGATAGGAGCTAATGGCAGGTCCAGTGCTGTGCGGTTTGTTTAGGGACCAAACAGATCTTCGTCTCGCGTAATGGGCCCTCTGTGCGGAAGGAATTCTTGCCTTGGCTGGAGGAGCTGGCATCGGTGGGGTTTCTTTCGAAGTCCCTAAACTGAAAACAACCCCCTTATGCCACCTTGGACTCTGAAAAGTGTTGGCTTATGGTTCGACATGGCGTTGTTCTGTATTTTCAGACACTTTTTTGACTAGGCAGTGGCATTGTTCCCAAGCCAAGTCTTTCATATGGCCCAAAACTTTGGAATTCGTGTTTGCAAATCATGAGTTTATAAATTTATCTATCCACAACTTCTAACACGTTAAGTGACAGATTCACTCGGCGATGTGCTGTCCTTCACAGTAACTCTTTAAAAATGGCAGCCTGCATTTCACTGCTGAGGAATTCTAGGCTCTTTCTGGACTTTAAGAGTATCTTATACGTAGTGAGTATTTTTTAACATTTGCAAATATTTTGCTCTCGTGCTATTGGTTTTGGAGGAGAGGGTGCAATAGTATTAAAATTCCAGTTTAATAAAACAGTTCTTCTGCCAGCTATGTTCCCGGCACCTTCTCGGCTCTGTGACCCAGAAAAGTGAGGTTCTTGCCCTCAAGACACTTATATTCTAGGAAGGGAAGGAAAGTGATGCCCACGTTAAGAAGCTAATACCATACTGATCAGACTGGTAAATGTGTTAGGAAAGAAATGCGAGGGCTGATCTGGTGGAGCGCGGTGGGGGCCAGGAGGGCCTCCCGAACCGGAACTAGTACAGCAGAATTAAAGAAGTCTGTGACGAGGAGACTCAGAGCCTGCACAGCGTCGCAGGGCAGCCACGTTCTTGCTTCTGAGCAGCTGTGCGTTCTCCCCAGGGCTAGAGGCCCGCTGTCGTGGGCCCAGAAGCTGCACGCTCCCTGCCCCACCCCCCAGCCACTCTGCGATCATTATCTAGAAATATGAGCCCCACCGGCTGACTACGTTCTCAGCAGATCAAGCTTCCTGAAATTTCAATAAGCATTGATCCGTGTCATTGCGCCAGATCCTTGAAATTGTTGTTTCTGTAATATTTGTCTCTCCATGTCTGCCTCTAAAAGGAAAAAGAAAAAAGTTCCCTGGAATAAGAGGCTGATGCCTGGTGTCAATAAAGGGGAGATGGAGAAAGAAGGATGGAGAAGCAGAAAGAATAAAACGGCTAAACATCAAAACTAACTCCCAGAATAGCTTTCAATAAACTGCAGTGCACACACCCCTCCTTCTTTATCCACGAAGTAAGATTGAAAGTCATCGCCGAGGCTTAAACTGTGAATATTGAAATTGCAAGATGTATGGTACATTTAGGGGAGACGTTGGTGAAGTGCAGAAGTCATTTTAACTTTGTCTTTTAATTTTAAAGATTTATCTGCTGCAAGGAGAGAGAATGTTTATAAAGCATTCTCTGGTATTCACAAAACATGTAGTTGCCAAACAGTGCAAAGAATGGAAAGAAGTCATCATTACGAAGCTGGGTGACTCAGGGAATGCGGTGATAAATATGGGCGTGACAGCGTATTATCTCAGCCCTTTTCTAGCTCCACATTTTTGAGTCATGATTATCAAGTGTATCGCTGTGGGGAGTGTGCTAAGTCGATTTGGAGCTAAAGGAGTTTTAGTTTTAAAAGAATAACCAGGCAATGTTTGGCAAGTAAATACAATAAAGGATGTCAAGACATCTCATCTTAAATAAATGTATATTGTATAATTTGCTTTTACACTTTAATTTCTTGCAATGAAAGGAGAGTGACAAGCAACAAGAAAGCAATTAATTGAAACAATGATTACTTAGCTCCTGTAGCCTGAATTAAAAAAAAAAAACACACATAAAGATGACTTTTCTAACAGTTCATTTTTAAAAAATCATTGATGCTTTTATAAATAGCAGGTGCATTTGAATTGTTCTAAAACACTTCTTTTTTTCCCTTGTTGGCAAACAGATTGTCAAACTGAGCTGTGGGCGGTTTTGTGTTCCTGCCCCAAATTCATGAAGATACATGTCATATCATCACTAATCTTCTGTAACTCTTCTCTGTCGTGTGCGTCTTTTAATTTGAGATAGGCTGATTCTTGAGAACAGACTCGTGACTGTCACTGTGATTTCCACATGTGTATGGATTCTCTTCCATCCGCCCAGAGCCTTGCACACGGTCGCTCCAGTAGATGTGGAATGGGTGAGTGGATCAAGAACGAATGAGTGAAGCAGAGCCCTGCTCTCTGCCCTCCGACAGGTCACCTCACCGCTTAAATCCCACTGTTCTTATCTGAATAATGGGAGAAATAAACATATCTTCTTCATTAGTTATTGTAACGATTAAAATAGATAATATGACTAAAGCACTTACCACATTATAAATGGTGCCCATTAAGGAATCAAAGAAACGGTAGTTCTTATTACTGATGGCATTAAGTAGCTCTCAATCTGTGAACTGATTAACTGACAGTCTATTTCTAATTGGTTCACCAGTGTATTTCTGGTGCCTAGGACTCTGGCCCAGAGTACAGTACTGAATGAATTCCCTGATTCTCGTTAATAAATAACGATGACAATTCCTGCTCACTCTTAAAAGGCACTTACTATGTTCCATATACTCTTTTAAGTATGTGCCATATTTTTATACACTTAATCTTTAAAAAACCTATGGAATAAGTAGTAGTATTACCTCCACTTTATACGTGAAGAGGCTGCATCAAAGAAGAGTTAAGGATTTGCTCGAGGTCAGGCAACTAGACGGTGGCAGAACCAGGATGTGAGTGCAGGCAGACTGGCTTCAGATTGCAGGCTCTTGAGCACACAGTATTATCTTCAGCATTTAGGCACGAAGGGAATGTGAAATGCTGCACTGTGACCTCTCCAGTCACTCATTCAACAGCTACTTATTAATCACTGTCCATATGTTCGTTACTGGAGATACCATGTCCAAGCTGGGCACACTCCTGCCCTCATAAAATTATCATCTAATGGGCCTGACTTCCTCAAATTTCATTCCCTCCCAAAGTTTTCTCAGTGACTATTAGAATGAGACATTTAGAGATCTTATTTGATGCAGTGGAAGGAAGGCTAGGTCCATGTTCAGAAATGAGAATACAGGGTAAGCTTGAAAGGAAGACAATTAAGGTGGCATTGTAGCGATCACCATGGGTTACCCAGGGCACATTCTGCCATCTCTTTAGAGGATACAGGATGCATACCTTCCAGAGGCCTCATTGCCACTGAGGCCCCTTCGTGCTTTCAAATTCTGTGAGCAGGTGTGTGGCCTTGTCCCCCCATCCCATGCCAGCCCCGGTGGGGGCCGAGCGGAGCCTTGCTCCGATCTAGCCCCAGGGGTAGACAAGCCTGGGGCTCAGCCTGCGTTTCCGGGAAGAGCCCACTTCACCTTCTTTTCTGAGCGTCTGGGTCAGAAGTCTTTTTTTTCTTAAATAGAAAAGTCTCATCAACTGTTTCTTCTTTAATGTCAGTATCTCAACCTCAAGGACACGGGAATTGGTGGCCAGTAAGTGCCGACATTTTGGATCTGTGGCAGACTTTCCTACTAATCGGTAGGAGCATTCAAACCATGTCGCTTGCATGGGTTTTACTCTATGCTTGTTTTTCCTGTTTGGACTTGCCCTCTTCATTCCTTAGTTCATTCATTCCCTATTTTCTTTGCTTGTAGTTATCGAGGAGTGAAAAAATAGATGGAAAGACAGAATTTACATTTTGATCACCTTAAGTACAGTGCCTTGGCAGAAAGTAAAATGTTCATTGCTGGTGGCAAAGCCACCAGCTCTCTTGATCTATGCTCTTTCATTTAGAATCTTAGGGAATGGATGGGTTGATGATGGAGGAACAAAAAGAGAATTAGATAACTATGATGCTTACACTTCAGGAAATTATTTTTAGTAAGGAATGAATTCAAACATAATAGTCAACATAATTTGAAGAAGGAGTAAACCATTCAAATGAAAGACCCCAAAAATAGAATTTGTCCCAATAGGAGGGTCCAGTGACTTTTACAAGTTTTGTCTGCCTCTGCTGGAGGTCACCAGTCAAGGTGACTGATTGTCCTGGGAAAGGCCATCGAGCCCACCACATAAGCAGCAAAAAACGATCTCACACTTGGTCAGAAGGCAGCCCAAGCACTTGGTCTCCAGAGGCTGGGAAAGTGCACTGTGGCTGAGATTTGGCCCAGGGAAAGGAGCCTGCTAGAGCAAGAGCTTGGGTCTCAGAGGCTCAAGCAGGACTGGACAGCGTGAGCCCACTTCCAGGGCACAACACACTCAGTAAGCTAGGACTCAGGGTCAATGTCAACGCTTGCTAAGGTTTGCCATTAAGTGTTCTAAGCTGTTAAAGTACCACAGACATTTTGGCGAGGGTAGAGATTTCAGGAAGAGAGCCTTAGGAAAAACCCACTGATTTCATACTTTGCTTTTTTTCAACAGCAAACCCACCAGCTCTCTTGATCTATGCTCTTTCATTTAGAATCTTAGGTGAATGTTAGGTGGCTTTTCACCCAACTAAATTTGTATATTTGGAGGCTATGTTCACTTCCACTGGTGTAGACCCTGTCGCAAGCTCCTTCATCAGTCTTCACAGAGATGCTCCACATCCCCTCTTAGAATCCATTTCCCATAAAGTCCTTCTCCTTCCCCCTTGCTTTCCTTAAGGATGTGTGTGTGGTCAGCTGACAAATATGCACCTGCTTTGTGCCCGGCATTGTACTGGGTCTCTTACAAGTCTCAGCCTTTTAAAAAAAAATCTGTGTGAATTCCAGGCCCATCAAATATCTCAAAATGCCCTCACAATCACTGTCCTTTCTCTTGCCTTTAGATTTTTTTAGTAGCTAATCCCAAGAAAGGTTTTAAGGGCAGGCTGTGTTGGCATATGATGCTAATCAGAGTGACCAGAAGCTCTGGTAGGAATCTAAGTATATGGCTGTGGGAAGGCAGAGCAGCCTGGGAGTCCAGGGAACTCAGGACTGGGAGGGGGTTTGCCTAGGGGACCAAAGGGGCAAGATTCCTTTGAATTCCAGTCTTCTGTTTTCTCCCATTGCTATTAAGTGCCATCATCTTAAAAATGGGCTGAATTTTAGGTGAAAATGATGTAAGAAACTACAAGAAAAGCTCTGCCCCATCCATTACCTCCCTTTATTTTTCTCTCTTAGTTAGAATATGTCCTACAATTTTCCAGAATCCATGCACAAATAATTTCCCAATGTCATCATTTGTATCACTCCTCTCTGATCCTCATTTCTTCCTCCTCCCCCCACGAGAGATCTGAGGGAATTTAGGGTATTTTTATTTTATTAATCTTGCTGTGGAAAACCCTGCACATTCACTGGCATTTAGTTTTCAGTGGGGCACAACACTTGCATTGAAGGGAGTAGAGTTTCACACCTTTTGCCAGCATCTTGTTCTCTGACACCTTTGTGTCATCCAGACACTTTTTCTCAGCAATAGGCGCACATAACCATGAGCCAAATATTTGCGGGTCCTTGTCAGTTGAGGGTGGTGTTTATGATCTGATGTTAGAGATTTGGAAACAAGGCTGAGAGTGGGAGAGGTAGGCGAGGGACCTTGTATGGGGAACTTTTTAAAAGAAATGAATGATTACTTGTGAGTAAGCCTTTTCATTTGCTTCCCTCTTGAGGTGTCCTTCAGTGGGTTCCCCTTTAGCTAGATTACTGCAGTTTTTGAACACTTTGCTGTGAAATCCTCGTATTTTACCATACCATCTTTTTGCACTGACTGCATCATCAGTTGAACAGTTGGGGCTGAGGTGCACGTGAAAACTGCTCAGCTGGGCCTGTGCTCAGCGAAAAGTCGTCACCTGAGGGTTGCATAACTAGAGCGTCACAGGTAGGGGACGGCCTTTCACCAACACCAAAGTTGTATTGACTGCCGGGCAAAAAAAGTCAGCTTTTATCTTTCAAGAGGTTGAATCACCTCTTGTTAATTGTGATGCCTTCAAAAGTCATTTCAGATGGTGAACCTCAGTGAGAGCTTCATGCAGTAATATGTAAAATATGCAGTTGACCAAAGTTTGCAACTTTGACTAATGGGATTATTCATCAATGAGTAATACTTCTCGTTTGCCAAGTCCCAGTTTATTGCTGAACCTTCATACGTTAGAACTTAGTGTTCTCAAAGGCAGAGGCGCACTTGACTTGCAACTTTAATTGCAGATAGAAAAATATTAGCAAATACTCCATTTTGGCCAAAAAAGAAAACCTTAGGGTACAACATTCTTTCGGGTACTCACGTTACCATTGGGTTGTCACAGTATGTCTGAAAGTAAACATTTCTGGGAGTAGGAATTTGAGGAAGCCATGATGCTTCCATGAAGCCACAGGGGACTTGGAGAATTCTATCAAGGGAGATGGACAATTTTAGTGCAATGGTTTATTTTCTGAACAGTTTATTTTGCCCGACACATAGAAATGGTCTGCATTGCTAAGAAGGTGAAACTAGTGGTTAACTGAAGGAATAAAAGAGTACATTCAACCCAAAGTTTGGCACAAAGGAGAAAAAAGTGGCTGGTTGATTGACTTCAGGGTCTGCCTTCCAGCTGGTGGTTTTGGGGGGCAGACACATGTCAGGGGTTCCCTGTCCTTAACATGCTGACCGTTGACTACTACTTTGCATAGAGACCACTACCAAGCATGCTGGTCAAACTGTATGATTGTAGCTGGAACCTAGCAGATGCCTGGCATTTCTTTCCATAAAAATCTCTTGCTTTTGTTCTGTTTCTAGGTATGTATTTCAGTGATTTTGGTACTAGCTGTTTGTAATTGTTCTTCAGTAGTCAGTAGCACCTTTGGAGGGATTATGGTGGAGATGGGCACGCCTTTTCTTACTGAGAGACTTCCTGTTATACAGTGGATGAGGGTCCTCAGCTTCCACTCCCATTTTCCTTCATTCTTCCTTTCTTCCCTCTTTGATTTCAGCTTGCTTCACTCAAGAAAGACTAGCTCAATTATATTATCCTGTTAGGCTGCTTAAACCATGTGTAGATTAAAAAAAATTACTGTATGTTTTTCTCACTATAGTTCATGATTTCCATTTTGTAGGGCATCTTTTCTAAATTTTGTGCTTTATTCTTGTGGTGTGGAGCGAGCGAAAACAAATTCGAGTTCATAATTCACTTTAAAGATCATACCCTTTCTTTCTATTTTCTTGTTAAAACCAAATTGTGTGCAATTTGTAGTAAATTGAAACCACATTTTTCACTTAAATTTCCAAAATTAAAATTTATGGGGAAAAAGAAGCAATAAAACAGTTACAATCTGGTCATCTATAATTATCTGTGTGGTTTGAGCAGTTCCACATTAAACAAAAAAAGTGACACTGAGAACTTATCAAGATTTTACGACCATGGGACATTTCACTTCTCCTTTGTTGTTCTGGAGCCAAGACCTCTTCAAAATGCTAAAAGTGACACCATGAATTTAGAAATTCAATGTGTGAAGAGTAACTCTGAAATGCATACAGAACAATGGAGAGTATCTAAAAATAGTTGTTTTTCTCTCTCAATACTAAAATTTATTACAGTAAAATTTACCATTATATTCTGTTTTTTTGAGTTGAGTTGCTTTGACATTCCCTGGGCATGCTCCACCTGGTAGGGGCAGAAAACAGAGAACCAGTGATACACACGAGTTCTGTTTACTGGCACGGCCGTTGCTGTCTTGGTATCTCAACTTCCAGCATTCCCTTCATCATTGTGGAGTCCCCAGGAAAAGGGTCCTGTAAGTGCTGAGTGGCACTTTTCTTAGATGGACTAGTTTTTTCATTCCTCCACTCTCTTGATAGTGCCATCTCACTGTCTCTATATCATAACTGTAAAAAGTTTTAGATCCTGAGAAACCTAACAGTTCAACTCTACTTGTTAATATTTCCCTTTAAGGAAATTTGCCTCTATTTGGACAACTTGATGCAGCCATGGAGTAGTACTTCATTCATTCATTCTCTTCATTCAGCAAAACATTTATTGAACACCTACTTATTTCTGCATCTTATGTGAGAGTAAGTACACAGTAGCAAACAAAATGTGACAGACAGTACTGGCATGTAGCGAGTGTGCCAATGAACCTTACCGTCATCCTCAGCGTTCTAGAAATGTATGGGTGGGCAGACCTTTGACAAGTACAGGAACAAAACACATTTATAACCACCACAGTTCTGAGTATTGACTGAAATTCAACAGAAAGTCACCCAGGTGAGCTTATCAAAAATCTTGCACTCACTCAGCAGTTGCACAAGTATTTTGACCATGACCATTTCTTGATTTGTAACTTTATTCTGATTAGTACAAGTCAAAACTTAATTTTATTCAACAAATATTTTAAGTACTTATATGTGTCACATAAAACTAAGTTTTCCACAAATATAGGGATGGACTAAAGTAGGTTAATAATAATAAATAGTACAATAATTAATAAATAATAATACAAGAATAAACTGTTTCATGTACTCGCAACTGTGAACCTACTTTTGCCCACCCTTGCATTGACTCATTGAACTTCCTAACATCTCTGTGAAGTGGGCACTTTATTGTCCTGATGTTGCAGATAGAGCAACTGAGGCGTGGAGCTATGACATCATTAGCCAGAGTCAGTCAAGTGGGAAGCAGAAAAGCCATAGTCACACCCAGGCCGTGGGCTCCATAATTCATCCTCTCGGTCACTCCTCTGTGCTACCTTTCAGAAATATCTCAATATTTATATCCCCATAGACCTTCTATACAGCGCCCTTAGAAGTGAGATGGCCCCCGGGTGCCCGACTGTGGACACACCTGGTAGAACTCCAAGGAAAACTCCCCCTGCTTCAGAGAGGGGCCAGCACGGCAGCCCCGGTGGGTGCTGCTCTCCCATTGTTCTGAGCCAGGAGCAAATCGAAGGTGTGTCAGACCTTCCATCCTACCCAGGTTGTCCATCTGCCCATCTCCCTATTACCCATTTAGTCCTCGAGTTATAGGTTTCTGTGATGATGGTGATTATATTAGAGTATACATTTTATACAAATAATGTGTGCCAATTACAGAAAATCGGGAGAAAAACAGGGCAGAATGAGAGCTCATCCAATACCCACAACCCAGGGATAGCCACTGCTAACATTTTCGTATATTCCTTTCATCTTTTTCTATGTATATCAAGTATGTAAACATTTGTTCCCATCTGTGGTTATACCGTGTATGTGTACACACACACAGAGTTTTATATCCTTTTTGCACATAGCCTACTAAGCATTTTCCCACGCATTAAACCTTCTTCATAAACATCATGTTAAAGGCTGCATATAATCTCCCACACTGTGGGTTTACTAAATTTACTTATCCATTGCTGGATATTTAAGTTGTTTTATATACTTTTAAAATAATACATGACTTGTTATTTTTTCTAACTTTGATCCTTTAAAACCCGTTGTCATTTCTGGCAATTACGTGGTCTAACCCTTCTTGCGTGTCTTTAAAAAAAATTTCTCAGTAGTTCCTTTTCGTAGAAGATAGACTTTTTAAAAAACATTTTTGAAACGATTTTGTTTTTATTATTTTAGAATTTGCACTATAAAATAATGCTATAAAACATAGAATAGTGGAAATAAAATGTGTCCAAGTGTACAAATGAGCCCACGATTAGCCTCGGAAATTATATCTAGTCATAAAGTGAGCATATTAAAGCTGTAGTATATATTAATACAATCAGCCATACTTTTAAATGTATAAGTGTTTAATCTATCAGTGTCCTTTCTCTTTTTTATCACCCAGCTGCAAACTGGATTCATTTTGGATAATTACCTTTGGTACTAAATGTATATTATCTGCTCAGTTGGGAAAGAGATTGGAGGGAATTCAGAAATCAATAGTAATAAAGTAAACAGAGGGAATGGAATCTATTTCCTCTCCTAGAATTTATTTGAATCCACTCTCCCAAAGACAGGGCCCCTGTCTAATGGGTGCTGGACAGAGGACCACAAATAAACTCCAGTGGGACCAGTTCTCCTTTAAGAATTGATCTGATATTTCCAGAAATGTCCTATCATTTAAATATTAAAACAAGCCTTTCATCCTCCCCCAAAAAATCTGACTTTGGTTGTTTACGAAACTGTGTTTAGTTTCTCTCTCAAGTGTTTACATATCTACAACTGGGGGTGCCTCTGCCTCTCCCTGGCTTTTATGAAACTGTTTTTGGTTTTTTTTTTAATTTGTTCAAGTATAGTTTTCTGCCTTTTACTCCCATCCCAGCTGCCCCCACCAGCCCTCCCTACTTCCCTCCCATTTTCACCCCCCCTTGTTTTTGTCCATGTGTCCTTTATACTTGTCCCTGAAAACCCTTCCCCTTTTCCTCTGAAATTCCCTCCCCTCTCCCTCTGGTCACTGTCAGCCTGTTCTCTATTTCTGTGTCTCTGGCTATATTTTGCTTGTTTGTTTGTTTTGTTGATTAGGTTCCTGTTAAAGGTGAGATCATATGGTATTTGTCTTTCACCACCTGGCTTATTTCGCTTAGCATAATGCTTTCCAGTTCCATCCATGTTGTCGAAGAGGGTAGGAGCTCCTTCTTTCTTTCTGCTGCATAGAATTCTCTGTGTATAAATGTACCACAGTTTTTTGATCCATTCATTTACTGATGGGCATCTAGGTTGCTTCCAACACTTGGCCATTGTAAATTGTGCTGCTATGAACATTGGGGTGCAAAGGTTCTTCTGGATCGGTGTTTCAGGGTTCTTAGGATATAATCCTAGCAGTGGAATTGCTGGGTCAAAAGGCAGTTCCATTTTTAGTTTTATGAAACTGTTTTTGATAGAGGATTGGTGCTGGGTTCGCTGGTGTTGCACTAACCACAGTCTCATGGTCCGAAGGGAACTAGAGCCCCGTGCCCCACGTTGCTGACTGTAAAAGAGGCTCCCTATGCAGTTCCAATGGGCGTGTCGTCATGAAGAAAGGTAATTTAAGATGCAGATTGGGACAAGTCAGTGGCACCTCTCCTCCCTCACAAACGTGGGAAAGTTAGTGTACCTTGCCCAGACCTCTGAATACTCTGGCAGGCTGATGAAACTTCAGATTGGCATGCCTGGCCTCCCTTGTTGATGTTCTGAATCCCACAGCCAAGAAAATATTCCTGCCACGTAAAGGAAGCTCGTAACTGATGTTATTCAGTGCGTGTTCATCTCCCTCATGTAACACTGTTATTTTGTTTTCTCTGAATCCTGAGCTCTGTGGGAGCTTACTGGCTTATGCCCCAAGTAATGGCATTACTGGCAGGTGTACTGAAACTCTCCTTGCACACTGTTGCCTACCAGCGTTGCAGAGTGGGGTTGGTCTGGGCTTTGAATGACCTCATTTGGTACCTTCAACGTGGAAGTCCAAGGTCAGGGCTATAGTGAGTCAGGAATCTCATTTCTGTGTTTACAGAATCATAAGTTGTAGTTGATTTTAGAATCTTGGCCAAGGGAAGCATGCTTAGTTTCTGAGTTTATTTCAAAAGCAAAATCAGGCTGTTTAAAGAGATGGCAATGCGTATTTTGGGAAATGGCTCTTCCTGATGGATTCGAATATTTTCATGACAATTAAAAAAAAATCTCAATAGAGCCCAAGGAGTTCCCCATGCAGTAAGAACTGAAATATGCTCCTCTCTTTGACCAAGTCTAATTAGAAAAGTCTTCCTCATCTGAGACATAATCTCACAGCTTCCTGCCTTTGGAGCCCGCCGGCCCAGTGAGAAAGACACAGATGCACCCCTCTCCCTCGAGAGGCCTGCTGCCCCGGGCAGAGCAGACGGTCCATCTAGGTAGGGGCTCTTCCACTGGACGTGCCATGCTCTGGGAAGCAACCTGACATGGCTCTTTTGGGGACACACCTCAGACCCCTGCTGAGATCTTTCTGTTCTGGAGAGAGACAGAAAAGTGGAACTTTGAAACAGGCCAAATATTTCAGGAGAGAAATGTGCAATTAGTTTTTCCTCCCCCCACCCCCACTTTAGCATTATGCCATCCCTTTACATCCACAAGACTCTATTTGCAAGCCTGGTCTTCTCTCAGTAGGCACATTTGAAGCCTGCTTAACTGGTGTTCAGAGGGCGGAATGGCATTATTTGTAGAATCCCTTGCAATTGACTCAGAGCAGTGATGGGAGGATGTCAATTTTGCAAGGGCAGCATTATTTGCTGTTCTCACTGTTCAGTCCCAGAATGCTCGTTTGCTTGGGAAGATGAGTGCTTAATGCCCTCCCTTCTTCCCTCTCCTGTCCCCTCCACATTCCTGCTGAATCTCACATTCCTCTAAGCACAGCCTGGAGAGTGCCAGCCTTTTGACAAGCTAGAGAGGAGAGGAGGCACTCTGAAAATGGGGCATTAATGGTTTGTGAGCCCGAAGACAGTTAATTGATGTGTGCATTCAATTAAGATGAGTTTTCCAGTTAAGAGGCTCCCCAGGAGAAGAGGCTTGGTGCTCATTTCTGGGCCATGAGCAGTTAATGAAGAGAGCATGTCAGAGTTCCACCGTGTCACCTGGACCCGCCTCAAGACTCCGCTCAATTTTCAAGTTGCTTGATTAAGGAAAAGTTGCCAGGTGAGATGAAACAAGCCGGAAGGTGACAATGGAGGAGTGTGTGTCATTTCTCATCTTCTCTATGGGCGACATCACCAGTGTACACCTCACAGAAAAATGGTTTTGGGGCTTAAGTGTGATCCGTTTTGGGAAGTTTCCCTTTTTAAACTGCTGGAGTCAAGTCTTTATATAGCATACATGGATATACACGTATATTTTCAAGTTGGAGCTGGATAGTTTTGCTTGAGGCACCTTTCATCATTCGTTTTATTCTGTGTTGCCCTGAAGGGAAAGATAACACCATTCCTCCGATGTGTTAGCTAACCGCTTCCATGGGGCCATCCGGTGCAAAGGGTGCGTGAGTGGGTGGGTGGGCGCCACACACGGACTGCCTGAGTTTGACTCCTAGTTTTGCTCTCGCTGCTGTAAAATTCGGGTAGGATCCATCCCCTCTCTGTCATCCTCAGGGTCTTCCCTGATCTGTAAAAACAGTGAGGAGAACAGCACAGATGTCACAGTGGCAGCTAGGAATTAATGGCATGTAACATTGTGTGGAGCATAGTCTCTGGAACGTTCTAACCTGGCATCAGGTAGAATTCTTATCATGTTCCCATTATAAGAATAGGTAAAATCAGAGCATCCCAGGTGTTTTTACAAAACAGAATTTAGGAGAGATTAGCAAAAAGCAAACACGCAAGAAAACAAAAATAACAACAAAGCTGTGGACGCTGTGTAGACATGCTCCAAAAACGCTTTCAGGATCCTGGGAGCCTTTGCTGGCCTTCCCCGCATTCATGTGTGTTGTATGAAATGCAGGGCCGTTGGGCTTTGAAATGACCGGCAGTTGGATCTTGTAATGAAGGTGTTGTCATCTGCAGGGAAGGTCTGATGTCCTTTTCCATAGGTGCGATGTAATCACACTTCTCTTTTCGTTGCCTGCCTGCCCGCCCACCCCTCATCCCCACACTCACCGCCTCAGTTTTCTCATCTGTGAAGTAGGAGTACCTACCTTTTGGGGTGTTGAAGAAAAAAAACAAGTTCACAAAAGTAAAATGCTGAGTAGCACTTCTCTGTTTTATGCAATCCTTTTTATTTTAAATCCGGCTGCTGGGGAGACCTGCTGCAGGGGACCTTGGGTAGATTGGGTCCAACACTTGAGTTTTTGTCCTGAGCCAGCTGTTAACGACCTGTCTGATCTTGTGCTGATCAGTTAGGGTCTCCAAAGGGTGGTCTTGTGTGTGTGTGTGTTTTGTAAAAGGAAGGATCTTGGCAGCAATAAAGTTCTGAAGTTGATTGAGTAGGTGTTTTGCCCCTCTCTCTGACCACATCAAGATCAGGTTCTTAATTCCAGCATTAAAACAGAGACTTAGAAGAAGGTATTATCACCTCAAAGTTGTTTTGGGAGCTTTTGAAAAATGCAATCCAGTATGTTTGATTTTGCTCTTAAAGGGTCACAGTACCTATTGTCCTGATACAATTGTAGAATTTTTCCATCTGGGACTAGGTCAGCAGTTCATCAAGCCTGGTCTCTCTGCCCCCACAGATATGTCCCAGCTCTCTGAAAATCTCAGAAACAATATCTGACATAGTGGCCTCAGGCAAAGTCAATTCCACAGATGGAGTTAAATATGTATTTTTCATTTCCTCTCAAATTCACCAGCTCCAATAGGGGTCAGCAGATGGGAGAGGCAGAATATAGGAGGAAGGTCACTTTTTTCCCCCTTGTTCCTGTTTACTATTCATTTTGAGCAGCTCCATCACACTTGTTAATTTAGAGGGGATTGGAAGATTTAGTTTGGAGAATTTGTCTCAAGTTCTGGTTTGAAGGAAGAAGAGTAGGAACTTGAACTACAAGACGGCGTTTGTGAAGTTTGATGAGGCTGGTGTGGCTGGGGTGGGCCTGGCCCACCTGGAGAATTCTTAGGAGTGGTTTGTGTGGCCACAGGGCCTGCTCTTGGGGGTATCTGTCTCTGAACTTGATGATTTAGTGTCTGAACTTAGCCTTTCATCCTCTCCACCGATAGATGACCAATTTGCCCTCCAACAAACTCTACCCCTTTCTAACCAACCATCAATGTATAAGAGTGCTTATATCTTCATGTGAGTTGCCATCTTTGAGAATTTAACCATACAGGTCACTTTTAGTAGTAAAAATCAGTCCCCTGTTGATCTGTCAGCACCCTGGCATAACGTCTGTTCAGGACGCACGTACCTTAGGAGAACCATTTGCAAGTCTTAGAAGGGCAACACAGAGGCATTAACTATACCTCTTCCCAAGAGCTGAAAATGACCAAAAGTAGCACTAAGGAAAAATTAGTCATCCTGAGACATGGAATGTGCCATGCCATTCTTAAAAGTTCCTGGCATAAGTTTGGCTAAGCCTCTTTCCTGTCCCCTGCACCCACGTGCCCAAATAGACTAGGGTAGCCTCTTGGGCACTAGGGATGAGAAATGAAAGAGGAGGCTGGTGTTTTTCTTCTGGTTACATTAATGGATTACCATTAGAGCATTTGCTTAGAGATCAACAGCAATAGCCAGCATTTCCCTTTACCTCCTCAACCGTGTAGTTCATGTTCCAAATACATCCCCTCCCACCCTACTTTCTTTATTATCCTTTATATTTAGAGAACATACAACACCAGCATGGTGATTACTTTCTGATGCAGTTTCTAACCCCCCCTTTTTTGGATGTGGGGGGCGCTAAATTCAAATAAGGATCTGAAAGCCTTTGGGTTGATAGGTTGATAATTTAGTGACAGGTTCATTCTCTTTAGCTCTTTAGAGTTGACATAGGCATTACTGGGATAAATTCATTATAGCACTTTTAAACGGATCTGGTAGAGGTGCACGACACAAAGAGCCTTCTGTGCACCTGGCTTAGGTGGGTAGGTCCAAGCATTTTTGTCGCCGAAGGTCAGAACCAGTCTCAAATTTACAGCAAACTCACTTAGGATGCTTGCTGATCCCCTTTGGTTTTTATCGTCACAGTAGGTTTAACCTGACCAAGAAGTAATTACACCATTATTTTTTATGTGGTGCTTTATTACTTGCTTTTCAAAATTGGTTTCCAGAATCTCATGAGCTAATAGCAACAAATGTGTGATTGTAATGTTCACTCCGTCGGGAGACGTGGGGTTATTGCGGAAGCGGCCACATACCCATTGCCCACACAATAACTGTTACTCCAAAACAAGTGAATTGCTTAACTAAACAGCTATTGATTGTAAGTCATCAGGGACCAATATTAAGACCACCAGCATCCAGAGGAGAAGATTAGATTCTGGTTATATATACAAATGCATTTAGTCAATATTTTGTGGCAGAGAGATCCAGTCCTCCATGGTTCACAGGCCTAAATCTAGAGTGGGTTGGAAGCAATAGAACCTCATTAGGGTGACTCAAGTGATCAGCTTGGTTCCATATGCTTCTTAAGGGAGAGGCGTCAAGACTGGGAGTAGAAAGAACCAAGAGCCGTGGAAAAGCCTCTCAACCTCACCCTTCTTACTCTAACGGGAATTGAGCAAATCTAAGGTGAACTGGGTATCACCAGAAGAGTGCCACACTTTTCCTGGGGGCTCCGTTGACTCTGATCTGGAACCAAGTGGCTTCTACTCTCTCACACACCTCTTGTCATCAGCTAAGCTTCATTTGGGCAAACAGGTTTGCCAACAACCCTTACCCACTTGGTGTGTTCAGATCTTTGCTTGGGGGTTACTGAAACAAAAGGAAACCATATGCTCTGGGTTCAAGCATTCCTGAGTCTTCCAAAGTTGCTCATGCCTGCATCATTGACCTTGGAATGGTCAACTTGGAAAGCTTGTCCTCAGACCTCTCCTGGTTGATTACCCAGCTGCACTAGGGGGCGTGGACAGCCCTTTCATTTGAAGCTCCCCATTTGATTTCAGTGACATTATTCTGGTATCTTTTCTCCTTTTTTTTTTGACCTGCCTTTGTCCTTTTAGTCTCTGAGTCTTTTTCTATTCCTTAACTGTCAGTGTTCCCCACAGAGCTGTCTGCCTTCATTCGCTTCTCACGCCAGTGGCTTCAGCTCTGCCCTGTATCTTGGCATTGCCTATAACATTAACTCCATCCCTGGTCTTTTTGCTTGGATTCAGTTCTTTATTTCCAACTCTACTGAACACTTTCCTATGGATGTAATATCGACATTTAAAATTCATCATGTCTGAAATTGAACTCATGACTTTTTCCTTCCGCGTATAGTTATCTTCTTGCATTCTTGTCCCTGCTAAGTGGGCACTCTGTCCATGCACTCAGGTAAATTAGAACTGTCGGAGCCATTTCTATTCTGTCTAACCACTCGCATCTAACATGCACTGAAGTCATGTGAATTCTATTCTAAAGCATTTCTAAAATCTCCTTTTTCCTCTATGACCACCTCTTCATTAGTTGGTCTTTCATTTTCCACTTGGATTATTGCAATAGCACTGACTTTAAAATCGATCTGCCTTTTATTGGACTCTAATGGTTATGTCCTTGAACTGCAGATCTGATTGTGCCATTCCTGTAATACAGAAAACCTTAACTAGCTCCCTGTCACCTACCAGATAGGGCTCTCAGCAAGGGACTCCAGACCAATACTGTCACCCATGGTTACTCATCAACACCCAACAGTCAGTATATAAGCTATGCTCTCCCCAAGCTGGAATATCCAACCTTGCTTGAACACATCATGTCCTTTCGTATCTGTGCCTTTGCTCATGCTGTTCCTTTGGCCTGAAATGCTCTTCCCACCCTTTCCAGTAGAACAATCCTATGTATCCTCACATACCCAGCTGACATATGACCTCTTTGGTAAATGTTTTCCTGGCTCCACTATAAGGAATTATCTTTTCCTTCTCCTGTGCCATATGCTATCAGGACATTAGTGAAGCTGTTTTGTATCTTTTTGTTTAGCTTACAGGCCTGTCTCCCAGTGGAGATTACACACTCCTCAAGGGGCCTGCACATCACAGTGCTGAGAAGAGTTTATTAGCCTGGATAATCTCCAGCTGGGGATGCACAGGAAAGCAGACCCTGGATTGTTACCTTTTTTCCATTCATCGTCTTCAGCACACAGCCTTGTATACAGTGAGCACCCAGTTTTATCAAGTTAACTGAACAATGTAAAACATCCCAAGTCTGGGAAAGAATCCCACCTTAATTAGGTGTTTTCTACCCATTTTTCTTCCCATTTGGTCACAAAATTTATATTGTTTGAAAACAACTGTGTCCTACTATGAACAGAGCTCTAGTTCAGGGTAACATGTGAGACCCAGAAGTGGTGGAATTCTTTGAACTGTAATTTCAAATTAGTGTAACTGGAGGGGGAAGGCTGAGCCCCAAAGGCAAGTGAACTACATCGATGTTCTCCTAGAATTCTACATCCTCATACTGAATTTACCACATCGTTTTCGACTTCTGTCTATGTCTTTCTGCGCCTCTAGATTCTGGAGTTCCTTGCAGGTAGGGAATATGTAGTAGGTATAATTAACCCTGTATTCTCCACTTTTGGCCCTATGTCTAGCACATGGCAGGTCTTCTTAGTTGTAACAACTGCCTGTTGAGTATTTATTATGTACAAAGCACTGTACACACTAAACACTGTACAAATAGCACCCCACACATCTTCGCCTTCCAGATAAGGAGGACTTAAGGAACGTGACCTTTCCAAAAGGCACATAGGTGGTCAGTGTTGTAGCCTGATGCACATCTGGCTGTGTCTTCCTCTACAAGGGTTAGAACAAAGGGGCGAAGAGTGTACTGTCAGAGAAATGGAAGTCCAACGGCCTGGAGTAGGAGACAACGGTGTCCATGGGATGTAAGTTAAGACAAAGAAAGGGACTAGACTAGACCGCAGATTCAAGGGTATAGGGAGAGCAAGAAAAGCATTAGAAAAGCCTTGTGAGGCACACTCTTAGAGACCTGTTCTGGAGGCTTCTGAGTTGCCCCAACTTGGCTCTTCTAGCGAAGAGGTTAGGAGCAGGGCTTGGAAGGCACACTGCCTGGTTTTGAGTTTCAGGTCTTCACACGTTAGCTCTGTGGATTTAGGCAAGATATTTAACTCTTCCAAGCCTCAGTTTCCTTCTCTGAAGAGTGGGAAGATCAACAGCATTTGTTTTGGGCGTTGTGATAGAGGTTAGATGGGTGGACACATGTGAAATGCTTGGCATGCAGCAAGTCAGTAGGAAGTGTTCGCTGATGCTGCTGTTGTAATCATTATTAATTGGAGAAAACACACAATGAATGAATATAATGGATCCTTGTCTCATCTTTGCACTTAATGAATTCCATGCTTCTTGGTGGGTTCATCTTCCTTAAACTTCTGTGAGTACACCAAGGTGTCCCTGCAGACTGACATGGGTGCCATGAGATGTTTTAAATTTGAGGGAAAGACGCGACACTTTCAGTCTGCCAGATACCACACAAACTACTAGTTCAAGTTCACGGCTCAGCATTAGATTGTACCGCATTCCTTTTGGTGGTGTCATAGCTGTGCGAAGCTGAATTTTCAGTGGTTGCTGCCGTCCAAAGGAAGTGTCATGTGAAAACCGGTGTGCAATAATAGAAAAGAGGGCGGTGATGTCCAAGCTTACTCCAAGGTTTGAGAAGTTGGCAGTGTCCCACAGGAGCACACACACCTCATCAGTGAGTAAGTGTTTTTACTTTAGAAAGAAATAAAAATATTATACTTATGTGTACATATATATATTTTTATCTTCCAGTTTATTTGTATTTTTCCAAATGGGCACTGAATTGTCAGAATATAAACATTAAGCTGTTTGAACATGAGTAATTAACAAACAGAACCTCTTGGTTTATTTCTTTTGGGTTAGAGGCACTGCGAATACAGTGCTGAGATAGATACTCAAGGTACTGCGAACAGAGAAAGTGTGAGAAGCTCTGCAGTAGAACGTATAAAGAAAATGTGTGTTAAGGCTAAGAGGAAAGGGTTTCGGACTCCAAAGGACCTTCAGGTAGAGGAGACTTTCTGGCTGAGTCTAAGGCTAACGATACGCAGCAATAATAATCACTTAGGCTGGGTCAATACTGAAGAAGGCTGACTTCATTTATTTTATATCAAAATGCTATTTAGGTTGGAGTTTAGGCTGATAAAAGTGCCTACGCTTATCTGCAAGGCCATTGTAGCTCTCTACATGGCCCACTTGTTCTCGGTTCTCTTGACTCCATTAAAATATTACCAATTAATCACTTAATCTTCCAATATCTGCAAGGTACAAGTACTTCCTGTCTTATTAATGGAATTAATGGATTACTTGGAGTCACTTTTCTTGGGATTTCCCCCCGCCCCCAACCTGCTGGTGTGCAGAGCTCTGCTGTAACTTCATTACCCAACCCTTCTGAAACCTGTCTGCTGGCTTAGACAAAACGACTCTGTGAACGGTGGGAGAAGCGTTTGAGTTGTCTCATAAAACTGTCATATTAACAATCACCGGTAGGACCTCAGCCCAGAACTCTGTGCTTGGTTAGCGCGTGGCTCAGACAAGGGTTGCTTCGCTTCGGAGCCCGGCTCCGTGCCACTCCCCGCTGAGAGCCGTACGTTGCTGGTAGCTTGCTCTAGGAGAGTAATAAGTATTGTTGTTTAGCAATTGTGTTGTTGAAATTCAGCTCCACTCTGTCTGACAGTATTTATCTAAAATACTTTCCCTGGTGCGTGTTCAAGTTCCAGTAAACCGTGTCTTATTGTGCGACCTTTTCATTTTCCAGTGAAAAGGGATCAGCTCGTCAGATAAAAGCTACAAGCCAGAGTACAGGAAAAATGCGTGCTCAGAAAATCCAAGCATGATTGAAAACAAGATGTGTTAAATCAATGCGGTTTATCGCCTGCCTATTCCCGGCAATTGCTGTTCTAAGCTCATTCTGAACACACACAGGATGATAAAAGTACGGTGTCAAACACTCGCTGGCGGGGGGCATACAAGCAAACATGTTTATCAGACAGGCTGGGTGATTGTACCCCCCTGATAACAGTTATTGTCAAACTCTTTGGGTAGAGATCTGAAGAACAATTACAGAAGGAATATTACTCTTGTTCCATCAGAAGATATGCCAGTAGGGAAGGAAATTAGGGATGTATCCTTAAACATTAAGAAAAAAAGACAGAGTGTATTAGTCTTCAGTATTCAGACACCATCATCTTTTACACAGTGAAAATCATCCTCTTTTTCAAATATGGTCCCAGTTTTCTAAAAATCCAAAATGAAAAAGATCGAAAGCCAAAAAAATAAATTGTCATGAAGATCTTCAAGCTTTAGTTTACACGAGGGATTTCATTTTAGTTGTAGTCTTGCCTCAAATTCGGAAATCTAAACTCCTGGAAGGCCAAGCTGTTCAGAGCACATTGTACTCAATAACGGGCAACTTCCTCCTCCCCTTGATTACAGTTAGAGAGGAGTACACTTGTCCTGAGTTAGGGCCCATTCACCTAGGTCCCGTTTAGGTGGAGTATAAGCCCCCAGGGCAAGGAAGTTGTCTTTACAAAGAGATGCTGTACATCTGCCGATGACTTCTCACCAAGGACCCTTTAGAAAAGTACAACTGGGTGTGTGTCTATTTTTCCGAAAAGACAAATCAACTTTTGAGGCTACAACTTAAACATAGGAGAACTTGGTGAGACAGGAAACACCGTTTCTCGATCATTTGTGGGGCAAGTTTGAAATACCAAAATAGCCCCCCAAAGGTTTCCGTTAGTTGCTGTGCTGAGCTTTAAGTAAAGAAATCAAGCCCAGCAACTTGTTCTCCTGTCCGAAGTCAGGAGTCGGGGAACAAGAATTCCTCCTAGTGCTGGATTTCTGTTTCACAGATGTTTAGTAAAAAAAAGCAGTTTAATCAGTCTGGTAGCAGGTCTTGTCAGTAGGCTGCAAATAGAGATTCATCAATATTAAAAAAAAAAAGTAGTCATCTTGGAATAGTAAGTAAAACAGTTATTCTGATTTATGCAGCCAGATCTTTCTGTGCCTCAGTTTCTCACCTTCCAATGGGGGTAATAATTTTTGACATTTATGTCAAGAGAATATTGAAGGGGTCAGTGGAATAGTGTATATAAAGCACTTTGATATCTCTGGGAAAGGGATCTTATATGACCTCAGAGTACATTTTAGATGACACTTGAGAAGTAGCCATTGTGATCCTCAACATCTATTAAAAAGCTCCAGTCCTTATGACTTAGACAATTGTGCTTAGGATGCAAAAATCTTAATTTTATTTTGCAGATATCTTTAAAAGTAACCTGTGGAAGCATGCATTGGTATAAATTTATAAAGGATAGTTAGGAAATACACATATCAAAAAACTTGAAATGTGCATGTTCTTATATCCAAGAATTTCTCATGTGTTGATGATAGCCCTCTTAAGTCAGTGAAAATTTGGGGGGAAACATATACTCCCTTTAGCAGGAAATGTGTTAAGAACTTATGGCCATCCTTATAGTGCAATATGCTACAGCCATTAAAAAGAATGAGCTGGATGTAAGTACGTATGTAATCTATATTTATCTAAAACAGTATTGTGAAAATGTCTGAAAGCATACATACTCATATAAATAGAAATTATATTTGAGCGGGGCAATTATGCAGCTCTTTCCCCCGTTTCATGTTTTCGTTTGTATATTTTATACAATGAGAATGCATTTCTTTTAAATTTAGAAAAACAGCAAAGCTATTTCCACTTTGAAAAACAAAAGAAAGTCCCTCTTAATTCTTCCTTCCTGTTCTTGATTGCTTTTGCTTCTGGAAGAGCTATTAATTTCCAAACACACGCAAGTTCTTTGCCTTCCAAGTGACAGTCCTCAGGGTCTAGTGTCTCTTCCTCCAAGCGTCCTCTTGGGCTCCCTCCACCTTCCAGCTCCTTTTCTCTCTTCGATCTTTACCTTGCTGCTCTGGCTGCGCACTTTGTAGAGGATGTAGCCCCACAAGCCAACTGATTGAACCTTCGGTAGAGAGAGGTATTGCTTCCTTCGCTTGATTTTTGAACCTCATAGCTGTTGCCACACGTCAAGAGGTTTGAAGACTATAAATAAGAAGTCAGAGCATGTTCAAAGCCAGTTTGGAAACTTTCCTTTGGCTCCTGTGTTGGTAAATTCTGCCCATGCTGGCTTCATCCTGACACCCTTCTGGTTCCGTTACAGCTTTCTGCAGTTCGGTGAGCCTCTTCCCAGAACCCTCCTGGATCTCGCTGGCTCCTGAGGCGAGGTGCCAGGCTGGAAAAGCATTTCACACCGAAAACAGGGGCTCCTCTTGTGAGGGCGTGGGTGTAGGTTTCTCAGGGAGTGCATCCCGTCCACTGAAGAGACAACCCTGAACGCCGTTAAACCTCTGGGCAAGTGATGAAATCTCCAAATGGCTGGAAAGGCGGCAGCTTTCTTCCTGAACCAGATTTCTGGCCCTTGTTTAGGGTTCTGGTTGACTCTTCCCCTTGATATATGTTAGTCAATCTTAAAGACAGGTTCATGAAGATAACTCACCGTTTTATTGTGTACCTCTGGTTCTCAGTTTAGTGACGGAGAGGAAAACGGGGCCATTGAGAAACAAACAGGCTCAGCCTAACACGTGTGTAATAACTCTCCTGCCCCGAATGGCGCTGCCTCGGAGGGAAACGCCTGCTGTTAGCCCTGTAGTTCAAACGGAGAGGAGTCACCAGGGAAGGTCGGAGACCCAGGTGCTGGTTTCAGCACCGCCTCTGCTATGAGGTTTTATTTACCATTTGGCACGGAGTCTAGATATTTGTTTGGACATTAAACGGCAATAGAATATAAATATGACCTTCCTAATAATATCTGCATTTCTTTTTATTTCCAGTCAGAATGACATCATGTCACACAACCATTAAAAAAAGGAAATTAAAACCCCAGAAATATGTTAAAACACTGCAGTGAGTCGCCGAGCTGTAAAAGCAGGGGAGCGCTGCTCTCCGACGCTGGAACGGCACCCCAAGCGCCTCCCCCAGGATGCTGGGAACACGGCTCTGCAGCCTCTCGTTCTGTCATTGCCAGGAACAGGTCCTCAAGAAGTTACGGACAGAGCAGCGATTAAACCTCTGAAAAGAGAAAAATCAATTTTCATAACTGAGAATGAGATTTTAATTTGCAAATAAATCCCCTTAAAAGAATTTTCTTTATTTGATGTGTTTGTGAAGTGGCGTTAAAAAAAAAAAAAAAGAAGGCTAAAGGCATAAAAAAGGCCACACCCCACATGTATATTTAGTTACAGGATTTACTCATTATCACGTTTTGAATGGATTTGGTAATCTCATCATTAGTGTTAGTGCATAAAATCTAGTCATATTATGCTAAATTTTATTTGCATTTAGCATGTCATGCTGCCTGAAAATGTGGACACTGGAAAAAATAGCTCTGTCTAACCAGAGCTGTTCCAGGTCTGGACCAGAACCTGAGTCGAAGCTCAGAAGAGACTCCGCATGGACTGGTTCTCTATGGAAAGTTACTGGTCTCTTTTAGGGGAGTCTGAGATTGTGAGACAGGGAAGGAACCCTGAGCCATTTTTGTAAAGTATATTTTATTGATTATGCCATTACAGTTGTCCCATTTTTTCTCCCCTTTATTCCCCTCTGCGCTCCCTTTCCCCTCCCACCGGCATTACCCCCACTCCCTTAGTCCGTATCCATGGGTCGTACATATAGGTTCTTCGGCTTCTCCATTTCCCATACTATTCTTAACCTCCCCCTGTCTATTTTGTACCTACCGTTTTGCTTCTTATTCCCTGTACCTTTCCCCCGCATTCTCCCTGCAGATGACCCTCCATGTGATCTCCATTTCTGTGATTCTGTCCCTGTTCTAGTTGTTTGCTTAGTTTGTGTTTGTTTTTATTTTTGTTTTAGGTTTAGTTGTTGATAGTTGTGAGTTTATAAGCAGTCCCAACACAGGGCTAGATGAAGTGGCTTGGTTTTTTTTTTTCTTTTAAACCATTTAATTAGCTTTGACTTTTTGAAAACCAATGACTTTGAACAAGCTGAAATGCCAACCTCACGCATGTATCCTGTGCTTCCAACTAATATCCAGCCCCAGTCTCTCACCATAGCTGGGAGCAAGGAGACTCTTCTGAAATCTCGGCTGATACGCCGGCCCTGAAAGCTTGCTCTGCTTTTTATGCATTTCTAGGAAAGTTTCAGACGTGCTGTGATATACATACCCAGCTCCGTGAGGTCCTCCTCAGCCTCTGTATCTGTCTCTAAGTATGTTCAGGTCAGGGGAAGACATCTGAACTCAAATGTCCATGGCTCCCTAAATGTCCATGGTCACTCTTTAAATACGTGTGCCCCCATGAAATGTAGTGTGACGCACCGGCCGACCCCTCGGGGAGGCAAGAAAGTGGATTCTCCCTCCAGAGCGCAGCCTGATGCGCAGGGCGGAGCCGCATTCCAACCCCACAGTCCGAGTGGTTCACGTGTCTTTTTGGGGTGGGTTAAACACATCTCTCAGAAAGTTTGTTTTCAAGGGCTTATAGTGTTGTGACACAAAGCAGTGAATTCCCACAAATGCCATCTGAACACATGGCAGGCATTAAAAAAAATGATGATGGAATCAACAGGGAATTTATTATCATGTGAAATTTTTAAAATGCCCACATTGGTTCATTTTATTCTGGTCATTTAAAAAATGGAGGTTTTTCTTGTTTGGGACTTCGAACTTTTCTAAACCTCTGAGCCTCCTTTATTCTGTTACTAGCCCTCACTGGTTTAGGGTGATACCCCCTCGAACCCTAACCGGGGAGTGTGACCTGCTGTCGGGAAGCGGGGCCACATACACTGCTCTCGCCATCGCATTCCTTTTACAATTTACAGCTTTATTCGTCGGTCCTTCTTTCAACCTGAAATGTTCATGCTTCTTTATTTGTGGTTAATGATGCCCAATTAAGCTTTCTTCTTTCTCTACTGGATTCTCGGAATTGTCCCAAGTTTTAGGGGGAAAAAATTGATTAGCCCCATTTCTCCTGGTGTCCCCTGAGCCCTGTGCTTGAATACAATGAGGTCACTTTGTTGAAGGATTAACTTTATATTACATTCTTGCAGGGTAGATGTATGTCCCTAAGGTACAACTACCCCCACTGATGAAATAAATATACCATTCTTTATGATTCCTCCCTGTTACCTTCTCTGTTGATTTTCAGAGAGTTTATGAATAGTCACATATTTATACAACTGGCCAAAAGTATACTACTTATTTTTCTTATGGTCTGTAATAACCTATGCAAGGTTATTAAAGGGTATACAGACCCCTTTTAAGACATAGTTTCTTATGTCATTACTTTATACAAGCAGGTCAAATTCCATCTTGGCAATAATCTCTTGCTCCTAACCTTTTTCTTTGATTATAAAAGTCATATATGTTCATTGTGGAAAATGTAGAGAATGCACAGCACAAAGAGGAGGAAGAAAAAGCATTTTAAGGCCCTCTTTTAGAAATAACTACGGTTAGGCAGTTTCGACAAAGACACATTTTCTTTGGTCTCTGTATGTTTGTTTTTTTAAGAAGTGACCATATTGTATGTGTGTTCCTGTGAGCTGCTTTTTAACCTCGCCGTGTATTATGTCAGCAAATACTTGGTCCCCTGTGGTGTTGCTTTTGAGGCCTGCATCATACTCCATCGACAGTTCATCTGTGTTTGGGGTTTTCTTTAAAGAATCTTTATCAGATGCTTGCTCCCACTCAGTAACTGGTTTAATTTTTTTCTGTAGTCAATAGTCAGCAAAGTCATCAGACACCTTTGAATTGAGAGCAACGGGCTTTGTCTTGAATATCTTTAGTGTTATCTTTGTGTACAGCACTGGACAATTGCATTGGGATATTCAGTGCCTAAATTGAGGGAGATTAACATATTTAAAGATATGAGCACAGAGCAAGCCACAAAGGCATGGGAAATAAAAGCCTTTCTTTTACTATCTGCAATATTTTCCCCAACATAGTATACTTCCACAGAGTAGATGCTTATTTTTCTTTGAATAATGAGTTTAATATATCTAATTCAATTATTCTTTGTGTCAGCAGAATGGCTTCTCCTCAGCTCTTTGGCTGTTCCATATGATATTTCAATCAGTTCTTTTAATTGCATGTATTAAGTGTCAGTCATTCTGCTGTGTGTTGGCCAAATGGCCAGAGAAACACAACCCCCCTTCCCATACATCAGACAGTCATTCAATTAGCAACCACGGTTCTTTGACACAGTAGGATGAATTCATGATGCAGGCAACTGAAGGGGTGGGTCAGCAATTCCAATTTTATTTGTGGCTTAGACTGAAAAATAAAGCCAGGAATTGAAGATTTCAAGATGCTAAATTATGTCTTCAGATATTAAAATGATGCATTTAATTGTCTAAAGCTATTTTTATGGCTAAACTTCTTCGTTGGCAATTTGTATGACGGGCGGGGGAAGGACGTGATGTAGAATGAACCCAGGTGCTCGCTCCTATCGCCCGCCTGCATTTCTCGACGAAATTCCCTGTGTTTTACGAGTAACAGCTTCCCTGCACAAAGACTCCTATGACTTTTTCCCTACGAGTCTAATTTGAAAAAAGAATTCTTCTCAAGGGTTTAGAAAGTAATCATAAAACGAGAGGAATAATAAATATTGTGCCTTAACGCATAGACTGGCATAGATAGAAAGATTGGTACACCTGGGTGTAATTTTAGTTAATAACCATAAGAGACAGGTTGAAAGTCGGCTGTTTTGGAGGGGGCGGGCATGGCTACATCTCATATTTGCAAAAATGATTACATTATCTGAAATGAAAATGCTATTCTATTAACAATTTCAATAAGCATTGCATTTGGGGGAAAAATCTTTTTAATAAAAAGTTCCCTAAGTTCACTCTAACTTAAAATATACAAGTGAGGAAAAAGTACTTACTCTGATTTATGTGTCTTTTGGAGGTGTAATTATTGGCTTTTTACTCACCTATGTAAAACAATGTACTTTTGTAAATGGATTTCTGGCCACTTTGTGCAGACTTCTCCCCCACCCCCTATTTTTTTTTCTTACATAAAAAGTAAGCACTGTCAATCAAGGAATTTTAAGGTTTATTTCCTCTTTAGAAATGATTGATAGCCTTTTAGATTTACAAGTTGACAAGTTAAAGGGTTCTATTGGTATAATTATGTACTAAATTCACAGTCTTTCAATTTAAATGTCCTTTTAAAACCACGAGATTATCATACCTGTATTTTGAAAAGTGGGCCAGTCAGTTTGGGTTGGTATACAAATTGCTTCCATTAGCCTTGGGACCTATTTGAATTTAATACGGTTTTTTAAAGTTAGCAGTAGTATGAATCTTACTTTTAAAATTTAGGTTAATGGAAAGTCATTTTAAGTAAAGCATGTGGCAACTTGTTTTCTAATGTATAGCGGAATCTCAGAACTACAAAGACTGTCTTTTTTATTCAGTATGGGAGAGGATATGTGGTTGACTGAAAAAGAAAAGAACCCACCCACCACCCATTACTGGGAAGATAGCAGGGGAATGGGTGGAGGACGGAGCCGCCATCTTCTCCTGACGGGGGAGGAAGGATGGAGGCATTTTACGTCCTGGGGAGGAAATTGGAGAATGACAGACCAGAGTCCGCTTTGTGTTGTGTTTGCGTTAAGGCGGCTTTGAGGAGGGTGTAGTCAATGGAAGTATAACAAGGCCCATTGTCTCCAAATATTATTCCAGGTTTGCTCTTTGGTCTTTTCCAGGATTCCTGGAGCCCCCGCTGCTCTTAGCTAGTGCTCCATAGAGGCTGGTCTTTTTCCTGAAATAATACTGATGTCAGGAATTGGTCTGTCATTTTAGATGCGAGGGTGTTGTATCAAGGTCATTTTCAGGGCTCAGCTCTTTGCCCCTCACCGCACTCTTGCAGGCTTAATTGCCATGGAAGGCACTGAGATATTAGTATATCAGCTGAGGTCCACAAGAGATTTGGCAACAAAGCAAGTACTTTCAACTCTCCTGCTTTTTAGAATCTATAGATACTCTTGGACAAGCGCTTGAGCATTTTGACCTCTGCTTTTGACTGAAGTGGACCCTAAAGCCTCTATTAGATACCACTTTACTTTCTATTTTCAGTAATGTCAGGAGTATAAAATTGGGCCAGAAGAGCTGAGTTCAAGACCTGCTACTACGTGGTCTTTTGAGCGAGTCGCTCTCTGCCATGGTCAGTAGCAGAAGTCAGGTGGTGGAGATGTCCAGCAAAAGATACATTCATCTGGTCATTTCATCTGATTCAAAGGTTATCGATCACGCTTTCGACTTCCCTGTTACGTCTGCACCATCAGTGTTGCGAATCACATTCTGTTCCCTGAAACCGTTCTAATCGTGTGGCTTCTCCATTGCAGCGCTCAACGAGCCCACCATCGACTATGGTTTCCAGAGGTTACAGAAGGTCATTCCCCGGCACCCTGGAGATCCTGAGCGTTTGCCAAAGGTGAGGGCGCCTCTTCTCTGGGTCGCGGTCTCTGGCAACTTGGGCTTGGGTGATTGTCACGGGGTTCTGCCGCTGATAAAAATGAGTTCATAGATGAGCAACTCAGTATTTTTGTTCTTCGTATGCTCGGTACTATAAGGTAAGTGATAATGAAAGCAGTAAACACTTACACTGTGCCAGGTAATATCGCACTTATTTTTACGCACTTGATGTCATTTCTACCTCTCAAAAAACCCTCCGAGGCTGGTACTATTACTATCTCTGTCTCAGAGATGATGGAAATAATCAAGCAAAGAGGGGTTAAATCATTTGCCCAAGGTCCCACAGTATGTAAATTGCTAAACTGAGATTCACACTTATATGGTCTGGCTCCAAAATCCAGATTACTAATCACTGCATCATCCCAGTTCTCAAGAGGAAAAAGAACACTGCTTTTCTGCCTGCACAAAAATGAGTCCTCATCCCTGGTAAGGGGAGAACAAAAGGGAACATGTTGGTAGATCTTGCATCTGGAGAAACAAGACAGCACTTCTGCCCTCTAGAGCCATCCCGCCTAACTGGGAGACAAGGTGAGAACCGAAACCAAAGTTCAAGGCAGAGCAGCACGTGCCACACAGCAAGTGCGTCGTTAATTAACTGCCAATGCGGAGAGGAGGGAAGTCTCATTGCTGCCTTCTGTTCTGCACCTGTTGCCCGTGTTGGGGCCATCCCCATCTCTGTTCCGAAGGGGCGCGGGCCCCGTGTGGGGGAGACCACCAGACCCAGCACCACACATAACAGGAAGGACGGTGCATTTAACCCAAGTGTGGTGAGGACCCAGAGGTGAGGACAGTGCAGTGCTGAGGGGGTGTGGACTACAGAGTTAGTGGAGCTACCATTCACAGTTTACTGACAGCAAATTGAAATTTCCTTCTCTACATACGTGGAAACTATTAGAAATCGAATGAGTAGAAGAGAGTCCCTCTCTTTGCTAAAGCATGTCTAGAGATAGGTCTGTCTCTCCTCCTTAAGCACTTGTGAAATGAAGCTGGCCTCCTTCCTGGATCAGCTGACCTCCTTGGGAGATCAGTTCATCATCCAATTCTACTTCTGCGCCCGCCACCCCGGGAGGCAGAGCCGCCTGTCGGAACAGGCCTGGTGCAGGAGGCAGCAGAGAGGCTGAGGGGCAGGGTGTGTGGGGGGCACTGCTGCCCAGAGACAGGAAGGACCGTGACAAGCATCTGCGTCCGCCTTCCACCTAGACCCCAGGGAAAGAACCACAGCCTTCGGTCCCCACCCTCGGCTTCCCAGAGCAGCCTCGCTCCCACTGAGCGCTGTTCACCTTGGTAAACACTTCTCGGAAGCATGTCACCTGAGGGAGAAATCGGATGGTGTGTCGGTCTGCTCAGATCCTTGGCTTGGGCAGGGGCCTCCGTCTTTACACCTCACTCCCTTCCACCTTGCTTTATTCTTGGCGAGTAACGAGATAATCTGAGGGTAAGAGTGAATGGCAGTCTGCCCCCATAGCGAAGCTGTGCAGTGGGAGGATTTGTACCTTTGGGCTCTCTGTCTACACGGAGCCTGACTCTCGTGCCTTTCCTCTGGGGCAGCCACTGGCCATTTCACTGGCAATTTTATAGCACAGTGACATAAGTAGTGTGTGTGTCCCCCCAAGGACAGTGCCTTACGTGTCTCAGCAGCAGGAAGAAAGTGTGGGTGCAATGCCAGATCCTTCCCATTGTTTCCATCTGGGGTGTCTTCACTTGACTTCTGACATTTGCCGTCACTGGAGCCTGTGGAAGGGACTGCAGGGGGCAGACCGGGTGGGCGGCACTCAGAGCGAAGGCAGTGGCTCGCTCTGCAATCAGGGTCAGAATTCTTTTCTTAAAAAAAGTTAGGCAAAATTCTTTAGCTCTCTTGTACCTCAGTTCCCTTCTCTGTCAAATGGAAATGGTAATATTTCCTACTTTGGGGGTCGCCAGTGACTTAGCCTTTAACAGAAGGTAGCTGCGATTGCGTCCTGATGCGTTGGAGTGGGACTCTGGCTTCTGTGACCTCTTCCCTCCCAGCTCAGCAGAGCAGGGCGTTCTCATCCTGGCGATCAGTTGAGTGCATGGTTTATCGTCCGTGCCTCAGTTTCTTCATCTGGGAGTTAAGGACATAATCATGCCTGCTTCATGGGGGTCACCCAAGGGTCAGAGGTAATCCTGTGGGTGCCTCAGCATAGTGTCCACCTACGGCTGCCACACGATGAACGATTACTGAAAAATAGGGAACAAATCAGGTTTCACCTGGGCGAGGTCTAAAGAAGCCAGGCAGTCCTTTGCTTCTCTATAAAGAAAGGAGACAAGTGGGAATGTAGGCTTGAGTGTTGTGTGCTTTCTTCTAAAGCCATTTTTGCGGCTGCACACCACGTTTAGAAACGTTGGACAAATAGCCCAGGCACGTGTGGCTTCTTCCCCGGTGGCCTGATGGTGAAGTTCCCAGCCCCTTTGTCCTGGGTTTGGGATGGGTAATCAAGGCCACGATGGGCTTGTGTGTTAAGGAAACACTCCACAGCTTGCGTCCACCACTTGACCGTGCAAGGACTTGGCCGGAGCCCACCCCAGGAAGCCCTGTGTGTGACTCAGATCAGAGAGGCCGTCCTCTTGGCTCTGAGCGTGAAGGTGGAGCGAGAGTTCAAGAGCAGGGCCAGGAAGTGGCGGATGGAGCCAGCACGAGCTATTCCTGTGGACTGGGGAGGCTTATCTGGCCTCTTGCTGTCCATTGTTAGGGGCAGAAAGAGGGGCTCCGCCTTCCTTAGGGTCCCGGTCAGTGTTTGTCAAACAGGAGCGTTTCCCTGAGCCGAGGACCACACACCTCAAAAAACAAACTGCACTTTATTAAACCCATGTGTTTGTGAATAGACAAAGCTAGATTCATACAGCCACCCACATATTCTGTCAAATGAAACTGCTCCAAAGGCCGAGCAGACAGCTTTCCATAATAATATGCCTTTGTATAGTGGCTTGGGCTTTTTCAAAGAACTTACACAGGCTTTGTTTTATTGGAGCCCCTCTTGTGCGAGGAGCCAGGAGAGCGGACCTCGCTCCCGCTCACCAGTGGGAGAACGGGGGAAGCTGAATCCTTCTCTCTAAATTATTTTGTCCCCGAAAGTCACCATTAGTGAGAGTTGCTGTACACACAAATTTAAAATGCTATAATTATGCTAACCCCAGATGTTGTTTGGTTTCCTTTTCCATATGCACACGGGGAAGGGCAGGCTAAGGTTTTTAAATCACAGCATTCTGTTCTGTTTCATGCAGACTTGCCTGCCTTCCCTCTCTCGATCCTGGCAAGAGGGAGAGGAATGTGTGCCCAATTTTGGGGTGAAGGTTGACTTTTCTTATAATGTCAAGGGGAGGGGGATGGGGGCTGTGGTCAGTCAGAAGCTCCGAGGTGACGAAACGCGTAATGCAATCCAGAGACACTGAGCAGGAGCTCAGTCTGTGTTGAAGGCCAGAGGCGTCTCCGTCCCCTTCCAGTTTGCTGGTTGTCTTCCTGAGTGGTCGGCGAGCACTAGCGCCCAGGCAGTGGGCGACAGGGGGCCCGGAGTTAGCAGAGGGTCCCAGGGAGCCGGCCCCATTTCATCGATGCCTGTGTGTGCCCAGCATGGCTTCATCAAGGTTTCTGATGGGCACCGGGGCCAAGAGAGAGGGCTGTCAGATCAGACAGACGTGGGGCTTGAAAGCCAGACCCCACTGCTCGGTGTACTTGATTCAACCTTGCCAGCCTAGGTTTTCTCTTCCCTTAAAGCAGCTGCCCAGTGCTAACGGGCATTCACATATCGTTTATGCAAAGAGATCTCTCTGGCATGTAGCAAGGTATCAGTCAGTAGGGGCCACAAATGCCTGCAGGGTGGGTGCCCTCATTTGAAAAGAGCCAGAGTTCCCGGAGGGCCGGTGACTTGCTGCAGCTTCTCAGCCAGCACGCAGAAAGCAGGTTCGAACCCAGGTCTCCAGGCCCATCGTTCCCACTGCACAGCGCTCGCACTTTCCCCTCGAGTCTACAGACCCACGTCAGTCTGCCCCGAGGGGCGGCGTCTCTCTCCTGCCCCTCGCCTACACCTCACCCCCATCCTACTCAGACTCTCTCCAGTGTCTGCGTACTTCCCCACAGTACGGGGGGCTGACGTGGGGACCTTCACAGGGCAGACATGTTTTTTTTTCTCCAAGAGCCAGTCCCTCTTTTGGAGAAAATAAAGCAGTTTGAGAAAAGTAACAAAGGCGGCATTTGTGTATTTTGCTTTATGGAGCTGAAAATATCTGGTAAATTGATCCAGTGGGAGTAATAAATACACATTACTTTATCTTGTTCTTCATGTCCTATACCCCTGAGCCTTGATGGGACAACAGCACTTAATAGACTTAAAAAAGAGTAATTATACTCATTGGTGGTGTGATTTTTCAGCCCTCCCAGCCCTGCCTGACCTTCTAATTTAGCTCGCCGTGTCTAACTAATGCATTTATATTCATCTTTTATGAAGCATGTATAGTACAGAATTGACTTGAGTGCCTTTTGCAAGCTGTCCTCCTAGGTCCCCAGTCTGGTTAGTAGTGAGGAGCGGGCGCTGTTCATCTCTGTACGTCCGCACGTATGGATAACGCTCGTACCTGGCTCACGGCACTTCTTCATCCTTTATGAAACATAATAAAAAGTATTTATTATATTTTTACTTTAAAGCTTTTATACATTCTAGCATTATTTACAGCTAAACATGCAGGAAAAAGATGCGAGTGTTTTTAAAATGATTACCGTTAATGTTTCTGCTTGTCAGAAGTGCTTAAATTTTCCTGCACTTTGTCTAAAAACTTAGTACTGTTGCCTTTTAAGAACAACACATTTAAAAGATCCTGCAAGTCAGATTTGCAAACACTGCTGACAGTTTGTGATGAATGATATTGCAAAATTTGCAAGATGTTTGTCATTTCGCACAGCCGAAATATTAAGGAATGGATTAAGAAATGCGAACCCCCGCCCCCGCCCGTGGAAAACAGCCATCCCAAACAAAACCCGAAGGAAACCTCAACCAAACCTTGAACCGAGAGCACACCCACCGGAATGGCTCTCTCACCCGGGCCTCCTCTCCCGGCTTCCCACTCAACCAGTGGAACCCAATTGTTCTCAATGCATTTTCTCTCACCATATGGTCTCCTCATTACCATACACTAAGAGTCCATATGGGAAACTTGTGAAATGAACTGTATTCATTTCAACTGCCAGATGAGCAGCCTTTTGCTTTGCAAGCTTAGCTTAAGTCATCTGCTGTCTTCCGGTTGTTATGGCAACACGGCACCAATAAAAAATTCTAATCTACTGTAAGTGATCACGGTATTTTAAGTGCTTGCCTATAACTGCCCTCAAAGGGGAGGACAGGGGAGGAGTGATATTTGTCCGAGGAGCAAAGGGCTCTTCTTTATTCCAGCAGGTGTCAGTAAGGAAGCTGGGGAGACGCAGGGGGAGGGGCCGGAGTAGCCAGAGCAGATCTGAATTGTCAAGGAAGGTGGAGTGCAGAGGGATGGATGGCAGTGAGGATGGACTGTAGACCCTTTGGGTGGGTCTGGAAAGACACCGAATGTCAAAACCATAGTTCTTCCGGCAGACACGGTACTCTGCCAGCGTGGTGCAGACTGAATGAAACTCAAGGTCTGAACTGCGCAGGCAGCCAACCCCCGTGAAAGCGTCTCCTTCAGTGGCGCGTGAAAAAACCTCAGCCTCCACCATCCTGCTCCTCCCGTACACGGGAATTAGTCATCGCCAACCCCGTGCTAATTGAGAGTACCTTAAAGTAATGGAAGTAGGCAGCAACATCCTTAAATGTAAATCATTTTCACCTCCGCAGGCCACATGATATGTTGCATCTCTGTCGCTCTATCTGTATTGAAAGTGAATGTTTATAGTCTCAGTTCATCAGTTCACATTAGCCTCATGCTGAATATTTAAACACAGAACAATTTGAACACACCATGGAGGAAGACAGTGACTGCACTTTCATTTGGAACAGCACGGGCTCATCTAATAATAATTTAGTAAATCAGCCATTTAGTGGCGCGGTTGTGCACTGCTTTGTGCCAAATATTATTCCGTTCCACTGTACACTTGCAGAATTGAAATGTAGACTCCGGTCACAGGCCCTGCGTTTGCTCAACGGAGAGACAGAGACCCCAAGCCGCCCTCCCTGAAGAGCATTCGTGGTTAGCGATTTATCATAAATACAGGGCTGGGGCAAAATGAAACTGGAGTTGGCTGTATACAATGTATTCTAATTATGCTTTTATTGTTTTAGTCTTTATGCAAAGACTATCAGTAATTCAAAACCTGCAGTTGCATCAGTGCAAACACAAATAAGAAATCTGTGCATAACCACATTGCCTGTTAGCAGAGAAGGGGATGACTAAGGGTTTCAGAAAAGCATCAGGAAAAACGCAACATCTTTATCTTCCACACTGTGACACCGGCCACTCTCTCTCCTCTTACTCGCTGATTTATTTTTTTTAATTTGAAGAAACTGTTACCATTCTACCCAGGAACCAAAGTGACTGAAACAAAAAAAAATACATATAGACACAAGAGCATATTATATAGTATAGTCAACTCTTAGACAAAGCATGCTTTTAAATGTAAACAATTTAAAATTCTTCTATTACAGTTTACATTCAGTATTATTTTATATTAAGTTCAGGTGTACAGCATAGTGGTTAGACAGTCGTATACTTTACAGAGTGATCCCCCTGATAGTTCAAGCTCCTCCCTGGTACCATGTACAGTTTTTTCAGTATTACTGACTATATTCTCTATGCTGCACATTATTACATTGCTGTGACTGTTTTGTCATTGCCAGTTTGAACTTCTCAATCCCTCTGCCTTGTTCACCCAGTCCCTCAATCCCTCTCCTTTCTGGCAACCCCATCAGTTTCTCCTCTGCATCTATTAGTGTGTTTCTGTTTTGTTTATTTTGTTCTTTAGATTCCACATATAAGCGAAATTACATGGTATTTGTCCTTCTCGGTCTGATTTATTTCACTTAGGGCAGTACCCTCTAGGTCCATCCATATTGTTGGAAGTTCTTTTTAACTGTCAAGTGCATTTGCATGGTATATATGTACCACCTCTTTTTTAATGTGCATATCTCTTTGATGGGCACTTGGGTTGCTTCCATGTCGTGGGTATAGCAAATCATGCTACAAGGAGCACAGGGGGATGCGCATATTTTTTCTAATTAGTGTTTTGGCATTCTTTGGATATATATCCAGAGGCAGAATTGCTAGGCCATGAGGCAGTTCCAGTTTTAATTTTATGAGGAGGCTGTATACTGTTTTCTACAGCGGCTGCACCAGTCTGCAGCCCCGCCGACAGTGCACGAGGGTTCCCTTTTCTCCACATCCTCACCAACACTCGTCATGTGATGATTTATTAATGATGGCCACTCTGACAGGTGGGAGGCGATATCTCCTTGTGGTTTTAATTTGCATCTCTCTGATGATTAGTGACACTGAGCATCTTTTCGCATGTCCTACTGGCCATCGGTATGTCCTCTTTGGAAAAGTGTCTCTTCAAGTCCTCTGCCCATTTCTTAATTGGATTGTTTGTTTGTTTGCTGTTGAGTTGTATAAATTCATTATAAATTTTGAATTTTAACCACCTATGGGATGTATCATTAGCAAATACCTTTTTCCATTCGGTGGGTTGTATTTTCATTTTGTAGAGGGTTTCCTTTGTTGTGCAAAACTTTTTAGTTTGATGTAGTTTCATTTGTCTGCTCTTTCTTTGCTTTGCCCAAGGATATATATCAGGGAAAAGATGCTGCTAAGAGAAATGTCAGAGATTTTACTACCTATGTTTTCTTCTAGGAATTTTATGGTTTAAAGTCTTATATTTAAGTCTTTCATCCATTTTGAGTTTATTCTTGTGTGTGGTGTAAGAAGGTGGTCTAGTTTCATTTTTTTTTTGTACATCTCTGCCCAATTTTCCCAGCAGCATTTATCGAATAGACTGTTAAACAAAGCATGCTGGAGTTTGGTTCTCAAAAGCTTTGTCTCTGCCTTCTCATCAAAACACAAACTGTGGAATGCAGTACATTTCCCGCATCTCTCCCCTTGATCTGCCAGAAAACTTACAGGCAAGTTCCACTTCAGCATTTTCATAATATACAAAGTTTAGGGACTCGGTGTTCCCAAGTGCTTCTTCCGTCGCGGGAGTTTAGCCGAGATCCATGCACCCCTGACATTTTATATAGGATTGTGTGTGTGTGTGTGTGTTTTGAGCATGCACATACTCATGTAGGCATGTATGATTTTTCTGAGAAGGGAGATTGTAGTTTCAGTTAAAAAACCCAGGATCCTCACAAGAGTTATAATTCTACTTTTTTGAATATTTATTTTATCTTCAAGTAACTTATTCGGCAGGAAGTTATTCTGCTTGTCATTATTGTATCATGCCCATTTTAGAGGTGAGCAAACTGAGGCTCAGAAAGGACAAGCAACCTACTCAAGCTTACACAGCTGGTGGATGAAGGTTGTCTACCTCAACAGACTTCTTCACCATTTGTCTATCCAGGATCTTTCACAGTTTTGCCAACAAGGTTGTGAACAGCACCCAAGGCACATAATGCACATTGACTTTGAGAATGCATGAAATGCCCTGGCAGGTGTGGCTCAGTGGATTGAGTGCCAGCTTGCAAACCAAAGGGTTGCTGGTTTGATTTCCAGTCAGGGCACATGCCTGGGTTGTGGGCCAGGTTCTCGGTAGGGGGCCTGTAAGAGGCAACCACACACTGATGTTTCTCTCCCTTTTTTTTCTCCCTCCCTTCTCCTCTCTCTAGCAATAGATAAATGAATTTTTTTTAAAAAAAAAGAATGCAGGAAATTTGTCCAGGTTCTCTGGAACATAAGGGAGGGTCATCAGCATCATTGCAGGCTGTTGCTCCACAAGCCCTGTGTGCCAGCTGAGCCAGGCACTGGTGTTAACCCGCTTCACAGACGAGGAGACAGACACGGGATTGCAGTGCTAATAAGTGGCAGAGCGTGGGTTTGAGCCACCTCTGTTGGATCCCAGGGCCTGTATCCTTGAGCACTGCCTCCTGGAATTAAGAAAAGGGAATTTTAAGAAAAAAAAAGGCAATTTTGCAAACCAGTCTTTTAAAAAATCCCTCAACTTGGCCAGGGGGAACAAGGAACTGATAGGTTACCTTACAAATGGCTGAACAGGGCCAAAGCAGCAGCAAGAATTAAAAAAATATACACATACGAACCTTGGAAATAATTCTTTTTCTCTTTAGCTGCAGACTCATTGTTATAGGGACTTATAACAGTTTACTCCAATAGCTTAATTCGGGAACCTCTTTCAAGTTCTTTTTTTAGCACTGAGGTCTTAATCAGGGGGACTATTAGTTCAGCCTACTTCATATCACACCCCCCGTGAAAGAGCATTGAACGTAATTACTCATTAGTTCAAGAAGTCACAGGACGAACAAAAGACTACCTCATTTCTACCTCCTAACTGTCCAGTGTCCTCCGACAGACCGAAGCCCTTAGAAGCAGAGACGCTAGGAAGCATTCGGACTCACAGACGCTTCTCAGCCTTGAGTGACACGTTGGTGAAGCATCGGGGTCATAAGAACTGAGCCCCAGTGGTCTTGGAGCAGTGGGTTCTAACTGCGGTTACATCAGGACAGTTGGAAAGGCGAAAGCCTTAGAATCATCCTTTACTGATACATTTGTCTGGAGGTCCATATCGTAACTGATGACGTTCAACAATTTTAGAAGCAACACACAACTGTATTTTTGCTTCCCTGAGACAGCTTTAAAGGGCAGCGTTGTGTTGACATGCGCAGATCAGTGACTCAAGTTTCAATATATGTACTTGTCCAAAACCATGAATATACACATACATTTGTAGACACATGCCAAATGCACATACATAGATAGATATATGCAACATACATATGACAATAAATCTCTTCGTTTACTCAGTGGTCCTTTTGCTTTCAAACCAGATATTTATTCTTTTCCCGCCCAAGGAAACGGAAGCCGCAGCCAAGAGACAAAGAGAAACAGAAGTAGTTAATATTTGGCTTTTGTGTTTCTGAGAGCCCGGGCCTTGGCGACTTAAAAGGTTTTCAAGGGTAATGTTGACTCCAGGCCGTTTTTATTTCATGCGTTCACTTTACAGCCTAGCCCTGAAAAAGGTACCTCTGTCCGTAGCCTTCGCTTTAAGCAGAGACTTTTATCCTGATCAGAAAGCCGATTTCCAAGGCCACTCAGCAGGACCTAACCCAGAGCGTTGGTCTGAAACCAGTACAATGAATTGGAATCAGAAGCGCCAGCCAGAGGTTACCAGGTTCAGCTCTGTACCTCCGAGCAGGTCGTGCTCACAAGGGTGCACATGCCATTTTTCACTGCATTTGTGGCGGGAAGCGCCCCAGGCCCCCATTCACCAATTACCATGACACCGTTTCGAGCAGGATGCCAGGAGACCGGGAAGAGGGGGGCAGCCATTGTCATAACTCTTTCTCAGGAATACCTGGTTTCACTATTTATACCTAACTGCTGACACTTGAAAAGTCGAACATTTTGGTAAAATGCATCAAGCCGTAATGTTTCTTTTATGAGATCCCCTTGCAGGAGAGGGAGGTGTGGCCCCTGGTGGAGGCCGAGCTGTTATCCATCACAGTGAAGTCAGCTGTCCTAGCGGCTTCGCAGAGGTCACGCGATCGAACCAACAGCTCTTACAACTGTATTATTGCTTACGGAACAGTAATTGAGGCACCAGATAAAAATTACCTGGTCTAATAGGCAGCGAACAATTTTCACTCAATAAAATTATAAGCCGAATCATTCATTTCATAACACTCTGGCTAATTTATTTGTTGACCTTTTAATATCCATAGCTCTTCAGTGGTATTAACTGCAACTCAGACAAAATCTCTTGTTCATTTCACTTTCATTGATTTTTTTTTTGCCATTGAGGCAATAACAGCTGCTTGCAAACAGCCTTTTTCTTTCCACTGTAAAAGTCAATCATGTAAGTTAGCGTGTCTTACGTGGCTATCACCGCGTTAGCTTACAACCTGCTTTAATTTCATGTGGTTCAGGGGTCTTCGGTACCACGGGTGTAACAAAGGCAAAGCTTTCTGCGGGGACTCCAGCCTGATGATACATTGTTATGCATGTGAGGTGTGGGGCGTGGGGCTCTCATCTAACCTGAACAAGAAATCAACTTTAAAATTACAGGAGGTTGAGAAGTAGCCCCTGCATTTCCTTTAGACCAGCATGCTTTCCATGCCTCTTGTACGAGCACCAGCAGACCCCTTCTAAATATTTCATTCCTTTGCTTTCTGCAGATTTTGATTGCAGTTTGAATTTTATTTTTCTTTAAAGACTCTGGGCGATGAGCGGGCTTCAGAATACTCAGTACGTTTCGACGAACCCTCTTCATATCATAAAATACTCAGAAGTCTTTAGAATATGGGGCTGTAAAACGTAATTGTTACACATTTGCCACTTTATGCCTCCCTGGAAACAACCACTTGCTACCTACCCCTCGTCTGGGCCCCCCGCCTTTCCATTTCAATTCACTCTAAAGTGGTCTTTAGCCATAATGAGAATGCCCCTTTCCACAGAAACGTGTTTAATTATATCCACGCGAAGTGTAAGCGACTCTTGTCGGTCACAGGGCTTCTGAGGAAAGAGCGTTTAAAGCGTGACACCGAAGGCTCCTGATGATCTCTGCGGCGAGCTCTGCTTCGCGTTCATATTACCAGAAAAATGAAAAATTCGAGGAATGCCTCGGAGGATCGGAAACTAAACAGTGCTCAAGTATTATTTTGGTTTGTTTTGCTCAGTCCCTCGCTGCCCTCATTATGTGATTTTTTAGAATGCGAAGTCTATCATAGTGGAATTTTCCATGTGGCTGAGTAAACACAAAGGAAGTCGGGGCGTAAAAGTGCCCTCCGCAGGAGTGCCTCTCAGTACAAGCCACAGTTACGGCTTTGCGCGGCCAGCGCTGTGGGGAGTGGGCCCTTCTGGGGAAGGTTTCGGCTTTCGGGATGTCGCATCTGGAGTGTCACCCGGACGTTCAGAAGCAGGCAGGGAAGGGGCTAGAACCTGGGGACTAGTGATCTGAATGTACTGCTTAAAATCTGGACCCCATCGTAAGCTTCGAGGTGAGCAGGGGAGAGTGAAATCAATGCTGATTTCATTCGTCGCTGCTTATCATCTTTAAATCAGGAGTGATTTTGCAACCTCGTTTTCTGTCGCTGATATCTGCACCCACTGCGTTTTGACTCCCCTGATAAGGCAGAGCAGATTGGTGATAAATGGGTGTCGGAAAAACGTGCTGCGACAGAGAAGTATTGGTCTTCTTTCTGAGTAATCACCCAAGTCAACTTGACTCGGATGATGGTAGTTTAGCTTCTGTTTTCCTCTACGTTCTGCAAAACATTCTTTCCCACTCGAGGGGGCGGAAAGCCAGGCACAGATTGTTCTTTCGAATTACCGAAGCATCCCCAGACCTTAATTTTATGAGGGGGTTCCCAGAGTCTCAAAATTGGATTCTGAAACTCGCAATCGACGTTGTGTCGGTAGACGGGTGTCCATCTGGCTTTGCGAGTTGGCCCACGGGAGCGCTGAATGAGAGGAAGTGGAGGCCATCTCCCCTGCGCACCTGGGTTTGAATTGCACAGGACAGTGAATTGGGTGTCTGCGTGGCCTCAGTGTTAGACAATTAGATACTCCTCCCCTTCCTCCTGGAAGCCTGGGAAGTGGATATGAGCTTATTAGCCACACACGTGAGGTCAGGCACTGAAGAGAAGACGTCCGTGGAAGGTAAGTCGTCCTCAGAGGCTTCACTGTCAGGAAACAGAAGGGAAGATGACTTAACTGCATCTGCGTATCAGACACGTGATGCCTGGCTCCCGAGAGCATGCAAATACCTACGTATTTCTAAGGGTCTAAGAGTACAGGTAATAAAAGGCTAATGTTCACCAAGACCAACCTCCTGTTGCTAGGAGCCTATAACTTGACATAATGTCTGTGCCCAACGTGATTCATTATATTAATCACAAAATTAAAATGTAAGCACAAACCAGCAGGAGTGACAGAGTGAATTCATAAAAGGGGGGAGCATCGAAGTCCCCACAGTGATCAAGACTTAACCTTTGGGAATTTACATATTGGACTGAAAAGTCTAGAGCCCAATGGAGCGCCAAATTTAAGTCTTCCGCTTTTATAAACCAGGCTAAATATGTGACTTTGTCATTTCATCATGTAAATTAAGTGTGCACTTCTAAAAATCAGTGACTATCTTAGAATAAACTCTTCAACGAGAATTTCTCAGGGCCCTTGATTTGGAAAACCTCGTTCTGGGGGCTTAGAGAAGGTGATTAAGACACCTCCCTGGCCTTGAACCTACAGCCCAGTGTGGAGAGTGAGCACTAACACGCATAGGATCAGAGCAAAAGCACCCCACGGCACTGACAGCTCTGCTCTGCTCTGCTCTGCTGGGTGGTACAGTCAGCACCATTTTTCAGAGGCTGAGCGAGATTAGGAGCTGGGCTACCAGCGAAGGTGGAATTGATTCTGACAGGATAGCGTCATTCTCAGCAGCTCAGGCTCTGACGTCTCACGGGCCTGAGGTCGAGTCCCAGCTCAGCCACTCCTCAGTGGTATGAGCTCAGGGGAAGCTGGCTGGCTTCTCTGAGCCTCCGTTTCCTCATCTGTCAAACAGTGATACAGACAACACCATATAAGAGGCTCTCTGTGAAGACTGAATAAGTTGATGCCCCACCTTCAATAGACCGTAGTTATCATTTTCGTTATTGTACCACCGCCACCACCACCTTTAGAGGGTGGGAAGGTGTTGTCGAGATTGGAGTCAGCATTCCAGGGGAAGGAAAGGCAGAAGGAGTGGATGTGTGGAGGTGGGGAGGACCTCTGCACTCGACTTCTAGGCTGGGAAGAGCTGGCACGGCCAGAATAGAGAGCAGTTCTTCGTATGTGTAGGGTGACAGGCTGGGCAAGGGGGTAGGACCCCACTGGGGGCAATCTCGATAATCCCGGTAGAACCCTGTACCTTGATTCTGGGAAGACAGTGCGCCTTGAAAGATTCAGACAGTGATATCGGTCTGTACTGCAGTGACAACAGGAAGCTCACCCATGATTTGCTCATTGATTGGGCTGCAGCATAGGAAGTAAAGCTGATCCTCACCTCTGTGTTCATACCCCACTCACCGTTCTTCTAATAAGGCCTCCAGAACAGAAGACAGACCCAGGACAGTTACACTGGGGCTGCTTCTGGGAACCTGTCTGTCCTGCAGCTGTCTCAGCATTTCTGCAAACTCAAACTAGATGAAGTCTGGCTTAGCCGTTTTTTTTTTTCTTTTCACACCCCCACTCACATACTTATCCACCGATGGCCATGGCAGGACAGGTGAGACCAGGCTTTAATTGTGAGAGGAAATAAATCAGTGAAAGACTGTTGTTTTTAAGGAGTAAACTCCTTTTGTTTCTCTAATAGAGAAGAGAACCAAGGCTGTGAAAGGAAAAACAGTCTGACTCAGGATGTGGGTCGAGAGCGAGCATTAGCTCTGTGAGGAGACTCTCCAGGTTCTCGATATTTAGGATACTAATATTTGTCTTCTTAATTCCCCAGTGGGATATGTTTTTTTAAATTCAAGGATAGGATTAATTATCTTGGAAGAATCTAATCTCTACCCTCATGTTTTAAACTGCAAGCAGGGAGACGTTTTAAACATTATGAAAAGAGGAGGAAATCTCTCCTGACAAATAAATGCCTTGAAAAATTAGATATTAGTACCAGTCAAGTGCTCTTTCTTTTCAGAAATATAAAAATTGCACATTAGAGTGGAAGGGATCCTTATACCATGCTCCCTCCTCATGCCACAAAACATAAGACTTTAGGATCACTTTCAGAGACAAAAGATTATATGAAACATCCAGCTCTTCCCCTGATGGGAAATTTCTTTCCTTTTTTTTTTTCACATCCCAGGCTCAATCATTTCCTAATGTGAAATTACAGATTTTTCAAATTACCATATAAAACTGCAAAAAAATTACACTGGTGACCACAGAGAAGATAGCATATACTATCAATTTGATTTTAAAAGGCATACATCTTTTATACTACCTGTCATTTTTATAATGCCTTTTACAAATTTAATCAATACATTTTAACATTCTATATACTTTAAGTGCAATATACAATAAATATTCAAGTTTCATCTTAAACATGCTTTAGCCTTTAAATTGTTAAAACTGCACTGCCCTTTCAATCTACTTACATAATGTCATAAAATATACATTTCAAGGTAAATGAAGTCAGCTACTTCAATTTAGTCCCTCAAACTGGTAGTAAATGAGAGGTTAACACTATGGTGCCAAACCCATTATTGAGTAAATTTAGCACCTTGGACAGCTCTGTAAAATCTTTATTGCTTTCCTGACCTGCTCGTCATGTTCTGTCTGTGTGTTCAGTGGCTCTCAGCTCTGATTGAAAGGCAATATATTAGATCCCCAACACAAACACGCTTGGGGGCTAGTTCACCGGGCGCCGAATGACACGGAGGCGAGAGCAATTTTCTGGTCACCGAAATCTGAGCGCCTCGCAGGTCCGTGGCACTGCCTCGCAGAGGACCCAGGCATTTCCTCCCCCACTCCCCATCTGCGGAAATAATGAATGGCACTGGACCACGCTAGCCAAGCAGAACCAAACCTGGGCCGTCCCACACCCCCCCACGTCGATGCCGTAGGGGAGGGCGTTTTGAAATGGGGGAGCTAGCATGGGGCGGGGGGCACCGCTGTCCTCGGGTGTGAGGCAGTGCTGGGCTGGTGACCCCCCCGGGTGGCCGTGCACCTGGTGGGAGAGCGCAGCCCCGCCTCACGGACCAAAGAGGGGGTCAACCTTAGGAAACAAGATTCAGGTGGTTCATTTTCAAAGGATTAGTGGCGATGAGAGCTCTGGGTATCAACATAAAGAGAAAAAGAAAGAAGTGGATTAAGTCACTGAAATGGTCTATCACCAAAAATGTGTGAGATTAAAATATATAGCATACACAGGTAGCTGGCATGTTTTCGGGTTTACAAAAACTTCAAAGATCTTGGGCTTTTCAGATCTCTGGGTCTGTGAAGTTCATTAACGTAAGCGGCCCCACGCTAAGTCCTCTGCCGCGGTGTTCCAGGATTGAAGTTCGCAAGTGCGGAACCTGCACCTCCTCTTGCTTCTGACAAACAGGAGACTTGTGTTTTATTTTTTCTTTAAATGAAAACAAAAATACTTTCTCCACCGAGTCCAAACATTGGCATAAATATTTATTTGATGAAATAAATGAACATAGACCCAGAGAAGTAAAATCTTAGTAAGTACATTCTCTCGATCCTATTTTGTCTTCCTATCTTCGGAGAGCCAGAGAGCGCCACCAGGTTTCAGCGTGAGCGGCAGAGGCTGAACTTGATCTGGGGGTCGGGTTCGGTGTGCCGGCACCATAGTAAATTATTCACCGCTGTGGTCAGACAACACTGCAAACAAAGACTGGTGAATTATCTGGTAGCCCGCATTAGAAAAATAAAGAAATTATTTCAGATGTATTGATTCAAGCCCCATTGATTCTATAAAGCTTTCCACTCCTGCTATGAAAAATAACTGAACGGGTTTATAAATGGATTCTGGCCGTGTAAGGCAAGCATGAATGTTTCGTAAGAACTGAAAACCCCTCTCTCTCATTTTTGGATTTAGGATGTTATATGTGCCACAAGTCGCTACTACAGCACAACTATTTTATCTTAGACTGTGGGGAATGTAAAATCGAGAGATGCTAATACGTACCTAAAAGCTTGTCATTTCAAGAGTGGTTCCGGAATTTTTGAAGAGGCCGTGGCGATGGCCAAATGAGTGCAATTATGTCCCTATTTTCTGATCGGCAGCTCCAGTATTCGAATGTGGAACAGTACTGCTTCTCCAGTCTGTTCTGTAAAAATACTTGAAGTTAAACTTAGGCTTGAAATTTTACCCGCAGCAAAAAAATCGTAAACGTACCTTTTGCACACCACCTCTGATCATCACTCACGCCTTCCCATTCGGTGTGCTGGGCAGCCTCCACAGGACACGGATCGAGCTTAACTCTCCTTTCCCTGTTCCCAGTGTAAGTGACTACAGGAAACTGGGGCAGCGTGCGGCGGGGAATGACTGGTTTGGTTAGAACAAAAAAAAAAATTACCACCACACACACTTTTGTAGAGTGCCCTATATTGTAAGAAAGAAGCGCCACGCTAACTATGGAAGCCCACCCAAAGAAAGGGAGGGTGGTCTTTTCTCTTCAACTGGGGCTGACAGCAGAACCCACATCTGGGAGGAGAAGGAATGAGCCAACCGGGAAAATGACAAGCGATGCTGAAATGGATGAGTCACTGTAAAGGAGCCTGTGCCGGTCATGGCTACTGGCACGGAGAACCCTCCTGCAAGAGCCGGTGACAGACGGTGCGTCGCGCCGGTGTATGTGTTCACCGCGCCACCCCCTCGTATCATGGCTCTGCCACACCAGGGAGATAGAGAAAAGCAGGTTAATGCTACATGCTTCTAGTAGCGGAAGATTGATTGGAAATCCCTTGAAAATGACCTGCCAGATAAGGTCATGGTTCCTGGAATAAGCAATTAAGTGCAAAATAAACACATCTTAGGGATTCATAACATGCACTGAACGGCATCGATTGTAGCCGTCTAGTAAATGACCTCGCAATTGTATTCGGCAATAAACATATGAGTGCTTCTTCGAGCCCGCGGCGGGCGACGGAGGGGCGCATTTTATATTGCGGCGCCAACGATGCGCACCTTCGACTGGATTCAGTGTGCGTGTGCGAACAGGGACGAGTGGGTGATTGAACGCCATTCCGGGGCTGAGCGGCGCCTGCGCAGAGTGTGGCCGGAGCTGCAGCGTGGTCACGGCAAGGACCCCTGCCTCCTGCACTCAGAGGACTCTTCCTGTTTTCTTTCCTGACAGGAGGTCATCCTCAAAAGGGCCGCAGACCTGGTAGAGGCGCTGTATGGGATGCCGCACAACAACCAGGTGAGCGTGGGGGGCCTCGAACCCGTGCGGGCTCCCGCGTCCGCCCGAGGGTCTCGGGCTCCTCGGCGCAGGGAAGAAGTACGATAAATAGAAAAGCCCCTCGCGTGAGTTCAGAGCTGGCGTCACTCAGACTTGGGAAGTTACCAGTTTTCTCTCTTCTTGGGTAAATTTTTTTAATTGCCTCCTCTACAGGATCCTTTTTCTTACGAAATCTTCCGTGGGAATGTACTTCACCAAGGAGGCAGAGAGTTTCTCTTGCTCTGCTTTATTCCTCTCAGGTTTTCAAGCAAATTGAGGGGGGTTCCTTTCTTCTGAAAGTGTAACAAGACAGGAATATAATTCTCTGCCTCTATGTGTCCTAGAGTGGGCCTGTGTGTATGATGCAAGTCGCTCAGGAAACTAGGAGTGCGACAAATTGTTCCCTCCTTTTTGTGTCCCCTGAGTCAATGTCCAGGGGACGCTGTCCCACCAGCGCTCAGGGACACGGGCAGTTTTCTACGACCTGCCCTGGACTTCAGCAGGAGGGATGAGTTGCAGCCACCCGTGTGTGTGTGTGTGTGTGTGTGCACTGGTGGGGGGACAGGTGTGGCCCCAGAGCCCCTGCGTGTCACTGGGGAAGGGTGGGGGAGGGAAACCCGTGGTGCCGGCCTTGACTGCAAGGTCATCGGGGGGAAAGGCTTCCATAATGGCCTCCCAAAGTCAGCCAAGCAGGACTCTGCAGCCCAGCTCTGTCCTTAAAGAGGTGGCTCTCTTGGGGTGAGGTCCTCACTTCCAGGACCCTCAGTCGCCCCATTTGGGATTGGGCGTGATGATGATGGGGCTGAACCCAGAGATTTGCAGAGAGGGGTGCGGGCGTTAACAGCGTCGGTGAGCCCCAGCAAGCCTGGAGCGCCGGGGCCCTGCAGGGCGGCTCCCGGGAGAGCGACTGGGGCAGCTAATGGGGGTTGTCCGCCTCCGTTTCAGGAGATAATTCTGAAGAGAGCGGCCGACATCGCGGAGGCCCTGTACAGCGTCCCCCGCAACCACAGCCAGCTCCCGGCCCTCACTAACACTTCGGTCCACGCGGGAATGATGGGCGTGAATTCCTTCAGTGGACAGCTGGCCGTGAATGTCTCCGAGGCGTCGCAGGCCACCAACCAGGGTCAGGAGCCTGCTCCCCGCCCCCATTCCCTGTCCCTTCCCAACCTCAAGCTACCCACCCCCGAATTCTTTGGCCCCAAACAATTTTTACTTAAAAATTTTTTTTTCTAAAAGGGGAGATTCCCAGTTTGTGTGCATCAGATACTATTGTAGCATTTTGGTTCTAGCTATTCTGTCTGGTGGTCTGGTCGAGGGGGCTGGAAGGTGGGCGTGTGGAGCCCTCTCACCACTAGGCTCCCCACCGTGGACCATGAATGACAGATCGCAGAGAGGGCTGGAATTAAAGTTCTCAGGGGCCAGAGCCCATCATCCTCGCCCAGGGAATAGGAACCTGTTAGCTTCAGGGCATGGCTCACAGATTGGGATTTATTTCTGCTCCAAAATGATAATTTATAGGCCCTGCATTGCCACTTCTCATGGCCCTGCTAAGTATTTATGATCTCCTAAGAAATGCACCTTGTACTCACTTCCCATTTTAATCACAGAGCTCAGGCCACCAACCCACACCCATCAATCACCCGACCCCTTCCCTCCGGGACGCCGTGAGGGGCCAGGAAACAGAGCCCTCCCCTGCCCCAGTCTTCCAGGACAGGATTGCCACCCATTGGGACACCACCCTCACCCCTGGTTTTGTCCCCACCCCTCAGGTTTCACCCGCAACTCAAGCAGCGTATCGCCACACGGGTACGTGCCGAGCACCACTCCCCAGCAGACCAACTATAACTCCGTCACCACGAGCATGAACGGATACGGCACAGCCGCCATGTCCAATTTGGGCGGCTCCCCAACCTTCCTCAACGGCTCAGCTGCCAACTCACCCTACGCCAGTAAGTAGAGATGCGGGTCCTGCCTTCTTGCACGCTTTCGTGCAGAGCACTGGGCATCGTACGCGGCACCCCCGCCCTGCCCGGCACGGACCCCGGGATGCCACTGAAGGCAGCACCGTCTCCAGCAGAAGTCGCTACCCTCCCTGGCTCAGTTCCCCCCCCCAAAGCCTCCCTCACTGCCAGAACTTCACTGCAGCTCCAAGCAGGAGTGTGGTATCATCACAAGATCTCAAGCTCAGAGTCAGATGGAGATGGTCACTAACCAGTGACCCCGGGCAAGTTCATCTCCTCTCCAAGCTTCAGCTTTCTCACCTGTAAACTAGGGAGGAACTAGCCTCCCTGCCCCCATAGAGCTGCTGTGAGACCCTGACCAAACAAGGCATGCAGTGCGCATGTCCTGGTGCCCGGCCCGCGGGAGGCACACTCACTAAGCCTGCATGCTCACCACGGCGATGGGGTGACAGTAGTGAGTGGTGCTGGTGACACGGCACAGTGCCAATGGCCTGGAGCCTCAACTCTAATGCTTGGAATTAAGAATTTTCCCCTTTGTGTTTGAGGTTTTAAAGAAAAAACAGCCTTGGAAAAATACACTTTATTTTTCCCCAAAGCTCTGGCGCAATGAACACACACACACAAACACACACACACATACACACACGAAATATCCTTTGGTGCCCGCATCTGTCTGAAAGAAGTTTAGCTTAAATCATTTTTGGTGCCACATTTAGATTGCACTTGGAGGACCCCAGCGATCTGGCACCTTTACATATAAAAGGTCACGTATCTCTGCGGTCTCTTCGGCCGCCTCTGAGGAGGGCTACACAGATAGACAGCCGAGTTCTGCGTGGACAGTGTGGGTGACGCTTCTGGTGTGTGACACGCGGCCAAACTCTTACCCACTCAGAGAAGGATAGAAGATGTGTTGTTAAGTGAAAGGATATTCATGATTTTTTTCAAAATAGAGTGTCTTGGCTAAAACCAAAAGTTACCTCTGTCGCTAGTAGAGGAAAGGTAGAGCACTACTAATCCCTGGGACGAGGAAAGCTCAGGCCGGGCCTTTCAAGGAAGGTGGTTCTGAAAGCAATCCGTAGAGCCTTTTGCCGTCTCGGTGAGTTTTCATGCACAATGTGAGCTGAAGTTTTGTATTTCTACTTTGTTTGGAATCAGCTGGTTGAACATTTAAAATACCTCCCCCCCCCTTGCCCCCAATAACCTGCTTACATTATGTCTTTCTGCTCAAAACTCGACCTTTGGGGCCAGTCCCGCCCAGAGTTTGCTTCGCGGGAGGATCATTTCTTGTAGAGCCATCGTTCCAGGGGTCTCCCGTCTCCTCAGTCAGAAAATGTTTCAATCATGACCTGAAAATTAAAAGGTGGAATTCTTAATTAAATCAATAAACTAATTGCTATATGGTAGCAATTCAATTTAAGGGCTTGGATTGCTCTGTCTTCTCGAGCCCGTGCAGACACCCGGCAACTTCGGTCTGAGATTGCATCTGTCAGCCTGTGAAACTTCGAACGTTTAATTTCCATTAATTGATTTCCTCGGTGCTCACAAATATAGTATTAAATCCTCAAATAGGCTCTCAGATGGGACAGTTTCATCTGCATAAATGCAAATAAAACAATAAACACAGGGCCCAGCTGATTTGAAATTTTTGCCTCCATAATATTTAATTATTCATAAAGCGCTCATGTTGAAAAAAATCTCTCACGGAATAAAAAAATAAGACATTCCACTGGTGAGCCCACTTTCTGGTGTGGCGGCCGATAACTAATGATGTTACAACAAATGGAACTGCGTGGCCGTATTTCACCCCCCCCCCTCTGTTCGCCACCCCCACCAGACTCCCCACCTCTACCCACACATCGCAGCCACATTTGCCGGGGAGATTAATTGCCTTCCTCAGTGAACCAGCAGGATTTCAAGTCAACGAATATTCAAAAATCAAACCTCCAGCGCAGGAGGCATGCAACTTAAGTGGGTATTATTATCGAGCGTGTTTTCACATTCACAAACCCTAAGAGATGTATGGAAACGCTGGCCTCATTGAAAGAAAAAGTCAGTTGAGATGATGTTTGGGGAAGCCCCCCCCGCCCGAGGACGGCAGCCCGGTGTGTTCTGCTTCACAGCGCCGTGGGTGGGCTTCGACTGCACCGCTGAGCTGAGGACGGATTGCCGGGGGTCGTCTCCTCCGAAGGCAGTCGCTGTCTGTGGCTGATGTGATTCCCACTTCCTTAACTTTCCAAAGTCATCGGGCCAGTGGCGAGGACACCTAGACGGCCTTTGGGACCTTGGTGGGCTCCTGGGAGGGGGGAAGTGCTTTTTCCCTGGCACTCTTTTCCCCTCGCAGGGCAGTGTGGCAGAAAGAGCGCTGAGTAGGGGCTTGCTTCCGGTGGCCCATTCTAGCTGTGGTCCTGGGGCAACTCACTCGACTGTGTTCTGAGTTTCAGTTTGCTCAGGTGTTAAAAGGATGTAATAGGCCCCAATTTAAGCTTGCTCGGCCAATGACATAAGAGGAAAAAGAGATGAGGATTCTTGTGAGTGAGAAAGCAATCTATAATGGTCATAACATAATGTGGAAAGTAGTAACCCAGTAGCAGGAGGTACCTAGAACTTGAATGAAGTGCCCGGGGGCCACTGGGCAGCACTGATACTGTTCCCCAGGAGATGACGGGGACCGAAGGTGAGTGGCTGAAAACTCTAGTCTTGAGTGTAGAGGACTCAGTGTGTGCAAAATCTGTCTCCTAAAGTCATCAGGTTGTTAGCAGCCTGCGAAAGGTGAAGAGCCAGGCTGCGTGCACCGTGGCTGGTGGAGAAGGTGCGTCTCCCTGGCTCTTTCACGTCCGCAAGCACCCAGGTGTCCTTTCTGGGAACTGCTGAAGTTGACTCTCCCGTCACTGAAAATCTACATCCCCACTCCCACCAGACTGGGAGTGTTTACACAAGGCTCCTACCCTACTGCTTATTAATTCACAAGCATGAATCTTCCGCTCCGTGGGAGCTAGAAGCAATTTGCAACTCTGACTTGTAGTTCTGCACCAGCCACAGAGGTTGCGTGTGCTGGTCTGTTGATCCGCTTTGTTTCCTACCCGCCCACCTCTGTGCTGTGGAGCATTCAGGGGCACGCATGGCCTTAAGGAGCTCGCAGCCTCATGGGGAGAGAAGGAACACACACACCACCAGCTCCCAGGGCCTTCGGCTGGAATCCAGGTGTCGCCTCCAGTCACCCTCCCTCCTCATGCCTCTCATTCCATCGGGGACCAGGCCGTCTCAAGCTGGCCGCCTATCTGATACCCCCACCTCCTTGCTGGAACCTTAGATTAGGCCTTTCCTAGAGTGCTTTCCCTGACACCTCCTCTGGGAAGCCTTCTCTGGCTTCCCTTCCCTGCCTCCAGAATTGGTCACGTTCACTGTTGTCGCTATTTTGTGCTACTCTCTCCCTTGTAAGAGCACTGTGTCTCCTGGCCTGGGGCGCCTTAGTGCCCAGCGTGCTCCTGGGACATAGTAGACCCACAATAAACACACAGAAGATTGCCATCCAAAAAAGGTAGCACAGGCCAAGTACCAAATGATGAAAGCAGACCAGCATTCAGGGAAGGCTTGGGCTGCAGGGGAGGCCTGAGCAGGGAGGTGGGCGGAGGGGTGGGGCCGAGCCACCTGGCTGCGCTGGGATGCCGCGGGAGGAGCTGACTTGTGCTTTCCCATTGCCCCTCCCAGTTGTGCCATCCAGCCCCACCATGGCCTCTTCCACAAGCCTCCCCTCCAACTGCAGCAGCTCCTCTGGCATCTTCTCCTTCTCACCAGCCAACATGGTCTCAGCCGTGAAACAGAAGAGTGCTTTCGCACCAGTCGTCAGACCCCAGACCTCTCCGCCTCCCACCTGCACCAGCACCAACGGGAACAGCCTGCAAGGTAAGCCCCAGGCCCCAGCAGGCCAACCAGATGCCCTGACTCCACCCTCCCAGGGCCCAAAACAGATGCCTCTCTGCTGCCCAGAGGCCAGCGTGGGCCTGCCTGCTTCTCTCTGCCCTCATCTGCTGGGCCCTTTTGTGCTCGCTCTCCTTGGCCCTGGCCCCCGGCCCTGCCTGTCCCCCCTCTGCTGCTGTGGCCTGAGCAGCCCTCCTTCCGACTGCAGCAGTTCTGCTCAGGCCCCGGGTTTGCTTCAGAATACTGTTTGCGCTCACTAATGCCATCGTTTCTCTTTTCTCCTCTCTCATTCCCTGTGGTCGCCATGAGCAGACCAGTCTTTTGTGGACTCTAGCAAGTTCTCCACTGCAGGGTCTCTCCCGGGACTGGCCTTCTCCTGAAGTAGGTCACTCAACCTTTCCTTCCTGTTGGCTGTGTCGGAGTGAACGTGTGTGCGGCTGAGCACGGGGCGCGGGGAGCCACGGCCTGATCGGAGCCTGACCTTAGGGCCTGGTAGACGCCCCAGACTTTCTTCTGTCCCCCAGAGTGTTCAGGTTCCTAGTCAGATGGTCCCTTCTCTTCCCCCTCGTGGAATATAGAAGAAAACAACAGTCACCAAGAGTGGAAGTGACCTTTTTGTTCACTGAGAAAAAAAGCAACCCACTTTTAAAGTGGGCCCGACATTTCTCACATTCTGCTTGCGTGCTGGCGTTGTGGGGTGGGGTCGACCCACACGACCTCATTCGCTCTCCCGCAGCAGCGCGGCGTGAGAGGTGCCTGCAGCCCCTGCTGCGGAGATGAGAAAATGAAAGTGTCGGGAGGCGACCAGAGTGCATGGCTTCCGACAGCTGGTGTGGCAGAAGCTGGCTTGAAACTCAGGCTCAAACGTTCACCTCTTTCCATCTCCCGAGCACTTTATTACTGGGGCGGGGGCGGGGGAAGGATGTGTCCAGATTCCTAAGACAGCTGGCAGGGAAACAGCATCAATAAGATCATCTGCTGCCATTTTCTGAGCCCTGGGGAGGAAACTGTGCTCAAGACTGAGCGCGCTGTATCTTCACCCGCACCACTTCCTGATGAAGCAGGAGGACTGCTGTCCGCTCCATGGTGCAGATGGCAGCAAATACCTGCCCACAGGCCCAGCCAGTCAACGCTGGGCACGAATGTCAAGCCAGCAGGGTCCGTGCCCCTAACCCCTGGCCTACATAGCTCCCCAGGTGCCTTCCTTCAGTGGCTGGTGCGCTCACCTTCACTAATGGAGGTCCGCAGGCTTGTTTGGGACTTCTCAGCCCTGTTTCTTGTGGATAAGCATACGTATATTTATTTATACATATACACACATGTACTCTGTGCCGCACGCTTTACGTTGGTGTAACCTTGTATCGATGCTCCCGAAAGCCCTATGAGGTCAGTGCTATCTCCCTTGTACAGACGGGGAAATGAAGGCCCAGCTCGCTCAAGATCACACAGCTAGAGCTGGTGGGAATCCACACCTGGTGACTCCAGAACCTGAGCTCCTGATCGCTGTGCCCGTGTAACTGCAGAAGGGCAAGGCACACTGTTCCTGAGAAGCCTGCTCGCGGGTCTGCCCCGCACAGCCAAAGGCCGCGCCCAGGAAGTGTGCCTGCGCCCCTCCCTCGCGTACACACGGGCGACGCCATCCTCTCAGAGGGAAGAGGAGGACGATCTGCCCGTGGGACTGCACCTACGTCTCAGGCAGTGTTGTCCCTGTTAGGAAATGCCCACCTCCACAGCGGGGTCTCACCCATTCCTGCAAGTCTCACTTTAGCCAAAAATAATGCCTTGTCCCCCTCCTGATGCCTCCAGCTAGCAAACGAGGGATATAATGCTTAAGTGGACATAACTCATAGTGGGTTTTAAATAAGGATAAAACATACGGGAAGCAGAAGTTTGCTGTCTTTGAGCCGCCCGTCGCCGTCTTTGCTGAGCACAGATCAGCCGTCAGGGACAGCCGCTGAGAGGCGAGAGGCGGTGCTGGGCAAGCCATGGGCCTGGCTGGTGTGGCTCAGCTGGCGGGAGCGTCATCCTGTGGCTGGGCGGTGGCGTGTCGAGTTCGCAGTCAGGGCACGTGCCTCGGTGGCGGGGTGACCCCTGGTCCCGGCGCGAGCGTGTGCGATCCTGGTCTGGGCACGTGTGGGAGGCAACCAGTCGGTGCCTCTCTCTGGCGTCGATGTTTCTCTTTCTCCCTCCCTCCCTCTCTAAAAGCAATGAAGACAAAAAAATGTCCTTGGGTGAGGATGAAAAAAAAACAATGAAGGAAGAGAACGCCCCTGGGAAGGTCAGCGGTCGCATCACCGGCCAGCAGTGTCTGGAGCGAGCAGCCCGCCGAGGAGGGAGAAAGGGCAGAAAACAGGGAGTCAGCCGGCCTAGATTTCGGAACCTCCTGGGTTTAGGGAACATCTGGGCGTGCTGGGCGGTGTGTGTAAGTAGTGTCGACATGGCTTTAAGACGGGGACACATGCAAAGTCTGTGCACTTGTCACTCCCCGGGGCATTTCTCACCCAAGTCCGCACAGATCCCCCAACAGCCCGGGTTATCCCCACTCCTGATTACCAGCCATGCCCCTGCCCCCTTTCTAACACGCAGCTGCGGGGCATGGGGCGTCTGGGGCTCCCCCAGGAACACGCTGCCAGGATCTGCTGTCGTGGACAACGCTCCCCTTTCCTTCTTCTGATGGAGCATGTGTCCGGGAGAGTCTTTCTGGTGGCTTTTGGTTGTCCAACACTGTCAAAGACCAAAGGTCCCTAGTTTTGGGGAGTGGCAGCGGAGGCGGTATAAGTAGAGAAATCAAAGTCAATTTTGATACCATCCTTCTTCCTGCCCCCTGCCCGCTCCACTCCCAACCATGACACTCCCCTGGCAGGGACCCGGTGCCCGCCCCGCGCACGCTCCTGGCAGCCGCGGATGCGCTGCACCACTAGTTCCAGGGAGCTCCTGCTCGGGGCCCTGGGTCTCAGCCACACTAGCCCCAGGCAAGCCCTCAGGCTCTATGGCTACACTAGACTCAAGCCACCGGGCCAGGCCCACGTAGACAATAGGATCCTGACCTTAGAAACTTCCCCCATATTACGAGAAATGCAGCAGCTCAGTAAAGAGGGAAGGTCTGTCTGGGAGAGGCTGGGCGCCAAGCTGTGGGAGTTCAGAGGGGAAGATTAGGGGGAATTCAGAACAGCTTCAGGGAGAGGGTTGCCTTTGAACTGGACCTAGGACTAGGGCCAGGGGGATGGAGGGCCAGGGGGATGGAGGGCCAGGAAGGGGCATCTAAGCAGAAGGACTAGGGTAACCTGAGAAGAGTCATGGGCAGTAACCAGTAGGCCAGGAAGCAGCGATAACGTTGAGCAAGGAAGTCCTTAATTTGAAGTCATAAGCCCCATTCTTTACATATACATTATACTTCATAGTTTCTACTCTGATCTCACCTGGCTTTCTTTTCAGGTAGGTGAAACCTTTGACAACTTACCTTTTGTCTTGAGTAGTTTTTTTTAGGATGAAGCAACTCTTGATCTCAGCACTTCTGGAGTCTCCCCAGGTGCTCTGTTAAAAAAAAACAAACCTTAAATGTTGTGGTCAAACAAATCCAGACGGTGGTGCTCACTGACACACTGTCTTGGAGGTCACCCACAGCGCACCCAAGCTGACTCAAGGCTCCTTGACCCCTGCAGTTAAATGGGAGAGACTATTCCATTTGCTGCTCCATCTACTCTTCTGAACTTCTTTGCCCACAGAATCTTCTGCCAAATGTGAAGACCAATGAACATCCATTAAAAAAAGTTGGGAAATGCAGCTGTGTTCTGTTTTGGGCTTAAAAGAGAAAATGCAGAGAAACCTTCCATTCTTTTCTAGATGAGTTCATTGATGGATCCTGATTCTAGAATCCCCGAGTGAGTCTGTTGTCACGGGTCAGACCTGAGTCACCTAGCATGCTGTTATAGAGACACCCCCCCCTCCTTTTCCTAAAGCCGAGGCCCCCTGGAGCAAGGAGTCTCTGCAGTTTCAGGCCTCAGAGGACTTCTTTAATCAAGAGACGGCAGCCCTGAGAAGGCTGTCACCATGCCATTGGTCCTTGCTCCGGTGCGGTGATTTTAACCCTGACCATGTCGTTGACAGTCAGTGCAGAGGAAACAAACAACAACAGGCTAGAGTGTCCACATACTGACTTCTTTTCTTCACACACTTCGGTGAGACCCAAGCTGGCCAGCCCCACGTGACTCTGGACAGCCATGCCATCCAGTAGCGAGTCCTGTAGAATTGTCTTTTTCTTGATGCACATGTTTGTTCAATCTGTGTAGGGTCTTCCCTCACTCTGTTTCTGGTTAGCTCACAACTCTTACTCATGGGGTGGCTCGAGGAAGACCACATTCCACCCCGTCATTCCAAAGTCCCCCAGCTCTGCAGAACTTCCCATTTTTGTCTTATTCTTACCAAAATATGGGAACTGTACTGATGGAAGCACTGCCTTTCTTTTAAAAAAAATACGTTATTGTGTGTGCTAGTACAGTCATCCCAACTTGCCTCCTCTGCGCCCCCCACCCACCCTGCCCCCACTCCCACGTCAATCCCCACACTGTTGGCCACGCCCGTGGGTCCTGTTCTTTGACTAACCCCTCCACCTTCTTTCACCCAGTCCCCTCCTTCTCCCCACGCCCGGCAGCTGTCAGTCTGCTCCATGTTTCTAGCCTTCTGATTCTATTTTTGCTCTTTAGTTTTATATTTTGTTCATTAGGTTCCAGTTATTAGTGAGGTGATGTGGTATTTGTCTTTCACCAATTGGCTTAGTTCACTTAGCATACTAGGTTCCAGTTCCACCCATGCTGTCACAAAAGGTAAGAAATCCTTCTTTCTTTCTCGCTCTGTAGTATTCCATGGTGTAAATGTACCACAGTTTTTTAAGCCACTCATTTGCTGATGGGCACTTAGGCTGCTTCCAAGTCTTGGCTATGGTAAAGAATGCTGCTCTGAACATAGGGGTGCATATATTCTTTTGAACTGGTGTTTCGGGATTATTAGGGTGTATTCCCAGAAGTGGAATTGTTGGGAAATAAGGCAGTTCCACCTTGAATTTTTGAGGAAACTCCATACTGTTTTCCACAGTGGCTGCACCAGTCTGCATTCCCACCAACAGTGCACTAGGGTCCCCATTTCTCCACATCCTCGCCAGCACTTGTTTGTTGATTTATTAACGATGGCCATTCTGACCGGTGTGAGATGGTACCTCGTTGTGGTTTTGATTTGCATCTCTCTGATGGCTAGTGAAGTTGAACATTGTTTCATATGTCAGTGGGCCATCTGCATGTCCTCCTCGAAGAAGTGTCTATTCAGGTCCTTTGCCCATTTTTAAATTGGATTGTTTGTCTTCCTGGTGTTGAGTCCTGTAAGTCCTTTATATATTGTGGAGATTAAAACATTGCGTGACGTTTTGTTGGCAAATATGTTCTCCCACATGGTGCGTTCCCTTTTCATTTTGATGCTGGTTCCTTTAGCTGTGTAGAAGCTTTTTGATTAGATGTAGTCATATTTATTTTTTCCTTTGTTTCCCTTGCCCTAGGAGATATATTGGCAAAAATACTGCTACACAAGATAATCTGAAATTTTACTGCCTCTGTTTTCCTCTGGGATTTTTATAATATCACAACTTATATTTAAGTCTTTTATTCATTTTGAGTTTATTCTGGTGCATGGTGTAAGCTGGTGGTCTAGTTTCAGTTTTTTGCATGTAGTTGTCCAGTTCTCCCAACATCATTTACTGAAGAGGCTATTTTTCACCCCGTTGTATGCTCATGCCTCTTTGTTGAATATCAACTGACCACAGAAACCTGGGTTTATCTCTGGGCCCTCTGTTCTGTCCACTGGTCCACGCGTCTGTTCTTATGCCGGCGCCAGGCTGTCTTGGTGACAGTGGCCATGCCGTGCAGTTGGACACCAGGTGTTGTGGTCCCTCCTGCCCTGCTCTGCTTTCTCAGGACTGCTGAGGCTCTGTGGGCTCTTCATGGTTCCACAGAAATGTTGGGAGTATTTGTTCTAGATCTGTGAACTATGCCACTGGTATTTTAATAGGAATTGTATTGAATCTATAGATTGCTTTGGGTAGTACGGTTGTTTTAATGATGTTAATTCTAATCCATGAACTCGGTATGTGCTTCCACTTATTTGTATCTTCCTCAACTTCTTTTTTCAGTGTCCTGTAGTTTTCCAAGTACAGGTCTTTTACCTCCTTGGTTAAATGTATTCCTAGGTAGCTTTTTTTTTTTTATTGCAATGGTAAATGGGTTTGTTTTCTTAGTTTCTCTTTCTGATAGTTCATTAGTAGTGTATAAAAATGTCATCAATTTCTGAGTATTGATTTTGTATCCCGCTACTTGAAAACAGCACAGCCTTTCACACCAATAGTCTTCCAAGCTTCTGTCACAGGACATGGTCACCCAGCTGCCGGGGAAGGTGGCAGCCACCTCGGCCTTGTGACAACTTGGCACTTGGGGCTGTCTGAGAGTGTCATGGGCCCGGCCTGGGGCCCGTCCCTCCTGCCCAGGGAGGTGATGCTGAGTGAGGACTGCAGCACAGACACGAGCAAAGCAGCTCGCCACGGCTCCGGGCGCCTCCCTGCCGCCCCGCCACAAGGTTTGTTCCTGAAAAGGCCTTTTTAGAAGCGTCGGCGCTCAGAGGCCATGAGCAATGACCTTTCCCCCAAATTGACTCAGCAGCAAGGCCCTGCTCCTGCACTTGAGGAAGTCGCGGTGAGAGGTAGCGGGCTGCAGCCCCTAACGTAATAGGCAGCATTCTGGGTGCGGTGTGTGTGGGCCCTTGGTCTGGAGAGCGGCCCGTGCCTTTCGTGAGGGCCAGGGAAGTCGGGGCCAGCACCGGAAAGGCGAGGGCACGTGGGCTGGCCAAAGCCACCCCTACAGACCCTCAGCTAGGTGTGTTGGTTTGACTTTAATGTTAATTATTGGCTAACCTTTATAAACGGAGCTATTAATTCATTTAAATCCACATCTTTATCTTTCCTTGAAATAACTCGGGTTCCTGCACAGCAGCATTTGCCTTGGCAGAGTCCCCCCCCCAACCCTGGGCACTTGGGCCCAGCCTGGGCTCCCGGGGCGCTGGAGTTTGCAGCCTGGGCTCCGGAGTCGGGAGAGCTGCTGGCTACAGACTAGCACACCAGGTAGCTCTGCTTCGTAACTCTCAATGCGGCCCGAGTGGAGGTTTCATCTAGTGAATCTCACACATCATGCCAGGTACCAAAACACTGCTTGGATTTTTTTTTTTTTTAATTCTGGACATCCCATGGGATGTCTTCAGGCCCCTGCTGATGAGTGTGGGCTGAACCCACTGACCAAATTGGCGGGAGTTCGTCAGTTCTCTGCTCGGCATCGTGTTGACCCTGCCTGATTACCTGGCTGTGCCGGGGACTGCCCCTGAATGCCGGGGACACCGGAGGTGTGGGTGGGAGGAAGGAGACTTGCCATAGGCTTAGGAAGGCCTGCCGTGTGTGAATAAGGGTGCCCAGACCGCCCACCAGCTTGGTTGAAAGGATCCTCAGGGAGGGCGTTGGAGGGGTGCTGAGCTGGCACAACGCAAAGGCCCCCTCGCCCCCTGCCCTTGCCTTTGGAACCGCAAGCATCTTGAATTCCCCAGCTAAGGCTCGGGTTGAAATGCCAAGCTCCAGGTTTCAGTCAAATCTAGGGCTCTCTTGGATCTTAGGGGGACTGAATGTCCAACTGATCCCAAATCTTTGGGGGTTTAAGTTGGTCTGCATTTGGCAGGAGATACTTCCTGTTTCTAAGAAAAATGGCTTTTGAGGGCTTAAGAAACAGGCTCCAGGAGCTTTTGGGCTGCAGCGCGGCTCTTGCAAAACAGCATTTGGATGATTTACGTGTAAATGAATCAGAAACATGTGGATTAAATTTCCTTGTGAATACAGATGGGTTTAAAAATTAACGGAAAAAGTGTTTGGCAAAATACTTCTTTTTTTAATTGAGTCAAAAATGTCAGGGGTGGGGGAGGGGAAGCAGGAGGGGCGTGGGGGCCACGGGGCTCAGACCCTCCCCTGGTCGCCCTGTGTCTGTCTGCTGCAGGATGTGTGTGTCCTGGGGTCCCATTTATTTATTATTTTTTTTAGTGGCGCATTCCTCCAGACGTGAGATTTGGGAAATGAAAAAGGCCACTTCCTAGATGCAGTCATCACTGACAAGAACATTAATTTAAAATTAGAATTGCCAACAAAAAAAAAAGCAGTGACTCGTCCCGCCTGACGGCACGCTAAGCCGTCCCTGGGAGCCAAAGGTGGCTGCCATTGGCTTCTAACGCCAACATCTCTCCTGTCCGTGCACTTCACAGTTGCCATGCAGTTTTCCTGGTCTTCCAGACACCCCTCTGTGCCTCACACCCATCACGTGACGTGTGCTGTCTGGCATGGTGCCTATTTGATGGCAGAGGAGTGCCTATTGGATGGAAACAGCCCAGAGACGTTAAACAACGAACACAAGGTCACACAGCGAGTGTAGGGGCAGGAGGGACGGGTTAGAAATGATGGCAGACAATCTCTGTCACATCTTCCTTATAAGCTGAACCCGGGCCAGGCACCTCTTGTTGGTGATTGTACTTAGATCTTCAACAACTGTAGCAATGTCACAGTGTTTGCAAATACTGGTGAGCTGCATTTTCTAGCTAAGGAGGCAGAGGCTCGGGAGACGAGAAACCACCTCCGGGGGACAGCCACAGTAAGCCAGAGGCCTGTCTGTTGGATTCCGTGCTCTTCAAAACACTACACGCGGCTTCTTATCTTAGAACCCTTACCGGTAGGGAGGTTCTTGGTTACCCAAACAGCCTTCCCTCCCTTGCCCTCACAGGATCTCACCCCAGCTTTCCTAGGCTACAACTTTCTAGGGCAGGTTCAGAAACTTCTAGAAGCCTGCAGGAAGCAGTGGTACAGCAGACGTTCTGCAGTTGCACGCAAACCTGCCTTTTCCTCCTCCGAACTTTCTCCCGGTATCTCGGCCCGTGAGCGAGGCCTGCTGTAGCTGCCACGGCCCCTCCCAGGCCTGAGCTCGGGGAGAAGGCCCTAGGACTGCCACTCCGGTCACTGGTCTGTGAGCTACCAGAGCGCAGAGGCCCACGGCGTTTTGTAGAAAGTGCTAGCAGTTGGGATGGACCCATTGTTTTTTTAATATGTTGGAAGTGAAAGGGTGAGGAAAAAAGTGACACATAGAAAATTCTCACTGTTTTGCAAGATTTTGGGCTGTGACTTTCCCCGCGGCATTCAAACTATGCAACTTTCCCGTGATGTTTTAAAATTGAAATCAGACTTGGAGGGATGCTTAGCATCTTCAGCTTTGTTACAGACGTACACTGGCCGGTCTATGATTATGCTTAATAAAGTACATGTATATTTTATACAAAAACTCACTCCAGAGAAGACAGCAAGCACGTCTGTGGCGAACAGCTAACCGACATCGCGGTGTGTGGGTGTTTTCTCCCTCTTTGCTTTTTTTCTCAGTGAGAAAGTTTGGAGGCAGAGCCACTGACTTCCCTCTTCTCTTTCCACAGCGATCTCTGGCATGATTGTTCCTCCCATGTGAAAGAATTGCCTTGAAGAATTTTATTAATGAAGAGGTTGGATTCTGCTACAGAGAGAGTAATCTGATACAAGTCCCAGAGTGGAACTTTTAACTCAGGCCTTTTTAAGAGGAATCACAATTACTGCAGATTTTTAAAAACAAACAATATCACCGACCTTGCAAATACTGAAATTGGAAGGGATCTGTGAGTGCAGGGTGCTGGTTCAAGTTGTACCTCCCAGATGTTTGGGGGATATATTTATTCTGTGTCGATAAAAGCAAATCCACTTTTTCTTTCTTCCTTCCTTCCTTTCTTTCTTTTTTTTAAGCTTCACTCCACAGTCATTTGTCTTTTACGAACCGTAAAGCTGTACACACGGGACACTATAAATAAGACCCCATGTTTTAATTTATGATGTTTTTAAAGCTGTGTAAAGGGAGAATGAAGTGGTGATATTTACAAAAAAGTTAAAAAAAGAAAAAAGGAAAAAAAAAAGCTTGTATGGGACAGAATAGGAATGCCAGTTAGATTTTTTAGAAAACTAAGAGTTGGCTTTTGCGCCTTAAAGCATATCAAATGGTAGTTAGCTCAGACAGTGCATTTTCAGTATCTAACTTAACATGCCACCCCTTAGCAGTGCAAGCTTATTTATCTCTTTCGTATTGTTGTCTTAAGTAACTGTGTAAATAAATGCAGCCTGCAGAGTTACAAAGTGATGTTAAGTGATCACGTTTTTTCCCTTCTACTCAAAAATCCAGTGCCTCTAGACAGATCGTTAAAACTGCATATTTAAACCCAATTATCATTCTCGCTTTTAATTCTGTCAACTCCTTCCGAGGCCGGTGGCCTCTCGAGAGAGAGCTTGGTGGCACGCAGAGTGTGAGAGAGTCCCCTTTGAATCTTCATGGAACAGGGTCCAGGCACAGAATTCCGCATGATGCCCTCCAGTGATCAAGCCAAAATCCCTCTTACACTCCCGCCATCCGCAGCAAGGTAAAAGTTTACTCATCCCGAGTGCTGACTTCACACAGATCCTCCCAAAGCTGACAAAAGCAAGCTGGAGAGAGAGATAGGGCTCCTATCAGTCGACCCTTGTATTTGTAACACAGTAGATCCAAAGGATAGGTGAAGTGCTTTGGAATCAAGAGTACAAGAAAACTGGGGGAAAGGAAAAGAGGGTTGAGACCTCCAAAACACAGTTTTCTGTTCTACGGAAATGTTTGCTCTCATTATCTGGAAAGTGTTCTTAAAAAGAAGGATAGCAAAGATGCAGCAAAGCTACGAGGATGCATTTGCCTGATATTTTTTTCTTTGCTGTTGTGTTTTTGTATGTAGTTATAAATACTGTAGATTTTTTTGTGATTTTTTGCCAAAGTCGTCGTTCTATTTATACATTTTAATGTCTTAAGACAGTTTTTCAATATCACAAAAAGATTTTACGGCATATTTTGCAAAGGAAAAAAAAAAGGCTCACTACGTTTAGCTTGCACATGTTTGCAAAGTTAATTAAAAGGCTTTCTGTTTTAAAGAGGATTTTGTAAAATATCCATATAAATAATGTATTTATCTTTGGAATTTGTACATTGCTTTCCCTTTCTTCCTTTTCCTCCCACCCTCTATTTTATTGTGTATGTTGGCTATGTGAAAAGTGCATATTTGTTTGTTCACCTACAGTTGTATTAGCTGTTTCAATGTGATTTTTAAACATTTCATTTATAGTTATTTTTAGTATTGTTTTAAAACCATGCTTCAATTTTTTTAAAATTTCCACCCAAAAGCCATTGTCTATTTTTGTATTATTTGTAAGTTAAGAAGTTTTTTCCAATATATGGCAAAAAAAATAGTAGCATATTATTCTTGTAGCATTTAGTTCTGTAGATTAAAAAAATGTATCCTTTGCTTTGAAAGCTTACAAAAAAAATCCAACCCTAATGCTGTTTTACTCTATTAATATGCATGGAATCTCTCCCTCTGGAGTGACGCATTTTGTGCATTAAATTCGGGGGAGAAACTTCATAGAAATCAATGAACATTCTTTCTTAAGTCTGCTTGTATATTTCCTCTGTCTTTCACATAAATATAAACCAGCAGATTGGATGCCTTAACAATGCAAATCATATTCATTTCACTTGTACATTGTAACTGTGCACCAGAACTGTCAGTCATCACTAACATTGTAAAAAAACAAAAACAAAAAAACAGAAAAAAAAACAAAAAAACAAACAAAGAAAAAAAACAAAGAAATCGAAAAGCACAAAAGAACTCTTTTGTTACCTTAAGACAATGTAACTTTTTCTAGTAGACAAGAAATTTACAACAATGCTGCAACTGTGCATGCCCCCGTATGGATTTTGCAATGGTTTTCACTAGACTGTCAAGAGTGCGATTTTTATGGGTTGGGGTGGGTGGGGGAGGGGAGTTGTGGGAGGGAAGGGAAGGGAGGAAAGCTGATTTTTCATGGTGAGAAATAATAATACTGATGATTAATAATAATAAAAAAAACTGGAAAATGTAAGCAAGGTGGACGCATTGCTTCTCGGTACTCAGAAAGGTGGTCTGAATTCGTGTGGTAAGCGCTGGCCTGAAGATGTGTACAATTTAAAGCCATATTTTGTCTGGTGAGCCCCTGAACTGTCTGTGAAGGAATGGTCAGCCGGGGAGGCGCCCGGCGCAGACCCTGACAACAAACGCCACCCATCTGTCAGCCATGTGTAGTGGTTAGAACTTTTCCTGAAAGTCCAAAGAGCCTTTAAAATGAGTTTGTGTTTTGTTGCCCCTTATTTCCATGGATTAGATGAAAAGATGTGCTTGCCCTCTGACCCTCCTTCTTCTACACGAAACTGTTACAAGTAAAAGATGTTCCCCTGAATACAGAATATGGCTTTAAGAAGAGAAGGAAATAGAGAATTAAATTAAGATTTCGGTTTTGGGGGAAAAATACAGCTTCTGGATGACTGGATTGCCTAACATGCCCTGGCCTCATATTGTACTAGAATGCAGCTTAACGAAGTCATCTCTAAATCTACTAACCTTTCACCTTCCTATCCAACTTTTTGAATAGACACACACTGTACAGTTCAATTGTTAGAGAACCTAACTACTGTAGAGATTGTTATAATTTTTTTCTTTTGCAAAAATTCAAGCTGTAAAAACTTTTCAACTTTCACAATATTTAATTAAAGTTACTTCCTGTCTGTGATGGCAGCTCCTAGTTGTGTATTCATTTCCCTATCTCAGATGAGTCAAAGCCCAACATAATGCAGATGGTCTGTGCTTGCAATTTACTCAGGCCAGTGTTGACACCCAGAGAAAAGAAATTGGGGTGGTCCTGGGACACCCACTTTCTCTGTGAATCCTTGGGGATTTGCTAATCTGGGATGCAAATTGAACACACACAGCGTACTGCTGCCCTCTGCTGGCAGCAGCTGGACGCGCATGTGCCCACGCTGGCCCACAGAGCAGTGAGAGCCCCAACAATTTCCCCAAGCCAAGCTGTGAGATCCCCCGCTGTGACAGAACTGCGAATCCAAGACCTGGCCATTCTAGAACACCATCCTCTGCACTACAAGTCTGAACCGGGCTCTTTCCATACAGCTGCTAATTAATCCCTGGGAGCCTTTTGGTCAATTAATTATGTGCCCTGGCTCATTGATGAGGAGACGAGTGTGAACTCAGAATCTTCATGGCTACAGTTTTAAACCCCGTGTGCACGAGACTCGTTCCCTGTTGGCTCCAACCTAATTTACATGGTTCGAACGTTCCACAAACACCCAATAGGTACATAATCCTGTAAAACTGTCTCACTTTCAGTTTCATCACGATCATAAGTCTTCCCAATTGCACATTCAATGCTTTTCCTACTTTGCGATTGTTGGACATGATAAGGGTAATGATGCTTGTAAAATGTCTCGAGAACTCAGCAAATAGGCCGTAGACCAACAGAAACTTGATGGTCAGAGCTAATAGGGTGTCACACAACCGCCAGCGTGATCATTTGTGCCGGGCATTGTTGATACACGTTTGCTCTGGAACAGAGCCCAATTTGAGATAATGACAGAGTGTAATGAATTAAGTTAATAAGTAGAGAAGCTACCATCCTTTACCTAAACAGCGAATCTATGTTGATTAGTTTGGCCATTCAATACACACTTCTGGAATTCTATATTAGATGCAGGCCCCTGTATCAGATGCAGAAGATTTTTAGTGAACAAGAGGCGTCTGCCGTCAGGAACTTCACCATGTCAGATAAGACAAATCTACACTCAATAAAAGTAGTCTTGAGTAGTTAGACTGAGACAGACATGCTGCGATGCTCCATAGAATAGAACAAACATCCACATCTCGGTGTGCTGGCTCCTACTTTCCTGAAGGCCTATTTCATGGAAGCATTCATTCATTTGTTCATTCACCTCAAAGGCTCACTGGCCCCAGGCGAGTCTTGGTGGGTCCACAGTGAGCACAGAGACACTGGTTCTGTCCTCAGGGAGCTTCCAGTTGAGTGGGGCAAGCAGACATTTCGCATCCACACAAGTATAGCCTAACAGACCAATAATGTCACTGAAGACAAAGTCGCAAGTGCTCTAAAAATACCCTATTTTGCCATGTATAATGCTCATTTTTTTGCCCAAATTTTTGAGGGGAAAAATAAGCATGCATATGATACATGGGCATAATGATTATATACCATGGGTATAATAATGGGTATAAGAATCTCACATATAATGCATGCAAAAATGTGGGAGCACATCATACATGGCAAAATGCATGTGCTGCAGTGGGATCTGATTTAGCCTGAAGAACTGGGGAAGGCTTCCAGAGAAAGTGACACTTGAGCTGAGACGTGAAGGATGAGGTCACCAGGTGGGATGCGCACCGCAGGCAGATGGAATGAGGGCAGGCATAAGGATCTGAGCCCTGGGCATAGATGTGGTGCGTTCAAGAACAAAGTCTGCATGAGTGGCATACGCATAAGTGCAAGATGGCACTATGGAACTTGGGAAGTCAATTCCAAACGCATGCTGAGCACTTACTATGTGCTTGGCACTGCACTGGTTGCAGGGATGCACCTGGTAGACCAGTCATAACTCCTGCCCATAGGGCCTAAGGCACAGCTGGTACACTCGCAGCCTCGAATCTGTCCACAGGGGCTGCGCTGGCTAAGAGGGGGTGGGGGTGGGGGGTGAGCTGGTGTAAAAGAGGACACGGAGCACCTCACTTACTCCAGGCAGTGGCTCCCACCTGGGAGAGTGGGTCCGGCGATGCCCATCTTTTGTTTCTTGAGCATGGGGGTCCTGGGGCTTGGGGGGTGTGTGTGAAACTTTCATTTCTTTAAATGTTGTCATCTAATCCAAAAATAGTGCTTTCAAAACACTGCGTCGAGCAAACAAAATCCGTGAGCTCTCCAATGTCAGCTTGGGACTTCTGGCCTAAACCCAAGTTGCCGAAGGGGATGTTTGCACAGCCTGGTTTGAAGGTCAGAGAGATGGGCCCTGTCAGTGGGGGTGGGTCAAGGGGTGCTGCAGAGCAGGGCACGCCGGAGCAGTGTGGACAGCGGCTCTCTAAGCCAATGAGGAAAAGCAGGGCATGGCAGGCCATGGTCAATGCCTTTGGAGCCGGCCGTATGAGAAAAAATTACTTAAATTAGTGGAAAGGAATAGGAATACTATGGGAAAATGGACTAGGTACGTGAAAAAAATCCCCTCTACTCTGCAGTAGCCATGTTCAATGCAAAAATCATAGATTGGCTTTGTTTCTTTTCAACTCCTTTGGCCTAGGGAAAGTGTCTCATGAGCGAGCTCACTTCTCAGTAGACTGCCAGAGGCATGAACGCTTTCCGGCACACCCGGTTCGGGGCCAGGCCTGCCCTACAAGGCTCCAAATCACTCACATCCTCAGGAATGCTGCTCCTGGGATTCCTATCCTCTCCCTCCAACATCAGCAATTTCTCCTTCCTGAACATTACCCTCGGATTACTGTACAAATAGGATTCTTCCAAAACATCTATTTTGACCTCACTTTGCTTTTAATCCGACCCTCGCCTTTCTGCCCCCTTTTAGAGCAAGGGCCCTCTAACGAGTTTGTGTCTGTCTTGCTCTCTCCTTCATTTCTCTTAGCTTGTTATCCATATACATCTTTACAATACATCTTTACTGTAATGATGAGTAGTGAGCCTTCCACATTGCAAATGAGGGACTGGATGTACATTGTAGAAGCATCATCCTCGCTGCTGTGTAGAGGATGAACTGGAGAGAGGCAGAGGGGAGAGGGAGGGCAATTAGGAGACCGCTGCAAGGGTCCAGGCAAGGGAAGAAGAAAGAGCTTAGACTAGGAGAATGGAAAGCAGGAAGGCAGGCAGGACCGGAAGCGGTCAATGCTGTGATTCTTGTCAACCACACAGTACTACACAGTTCAGTGTAACTGAGGGACGAGGTCTTAAATGTCCTCACCGCAAAATGGAATGATGATTCTGTGACCTGATAGAGGTGTTAGCAGAGGCCACGGTGTCCATGAATATGTAAATTCACATGTCGAACACCTTAAACTTACACAACAGTATGTGCCAATCATGTCTCAATTTAAAAAGATATTTGGGGGATAGAGCCACCAGGGTTTGGTGACTGATACAACATGGGGACTGAGGAAAGGAAAAAGAAAAAAAAGACAAGCTAAAACTCAATTTTTTGACGGGGGCCACTGCTCTTGAAGATGGGGTTCGTTTCGCAGGGCTGTTTGTCGGCCGTGAAGCTACGAAGTCACGAAGCTCCACCGTGAACTTGTTCCCTTCCCACTGTTCCCTTCGCGTTCCTTCCCTCTCCTCCAAAGGCTTCTATATTTACATGAGGAATGAAATTCAGTTTCCGGAACTGGAAATATTTTGTTATTATTATTTTTTTTAATCTTGAGCATCAAGCAGTGTTATCTCTTCTCTCTGGAGAGTTAGGCTACAGTGGGGCTGATTTTTATCTACTTAGCATACTTTTTTCCCACTGATTGTACAATCGCCACATTCTATATTAAGAATGAGAGTTCTGAGCCCCGGGAGTTCCGAGCCACAGGCCCGAAAGCCGGCTTTGGCAGGAAATGCCTCGCCCAGGGAGTTATGCTGTAAGGAGACGCTGCTGCTCTGCAAGGACTTAACAAAACATCGACAAAAAAGAGGGTGGCGCCCTGTGCAAGTCCATTCTTTCAATCACACGGATTTGGGGGGATTCCCCCAGGGCAGTCGTGGCCAAAAATGAGGGTGCAAGGAGAGATGAATTAGGACCGGCAACTGCGGTCTGTCCTCTGACGCATCTGTTTACTCTCACCGAGGACTTCTGTAGCGCTGGGCACTGTGCTAAGTGTGTCTTCAACGGACCCATTTCCTCCCCTCACTAGTGCCTGAGGGGGGCACCGATAGGAATAAAACAATCACACAGACATAATTTCACACTGAGACCAATGCTACTGTAAACCCGGCATATCTGAGAGCTTGTCTCCGCACAAGTTCAAGCTTACTTCAACGCCCAGACTGGATTCTTTATTCAAATCCCTTAGAGCAGGGGTGTCAAACTCATTTTCACAGGGGGCCACATCAGCCTTGCGGCGCCTTCAAAGGGCCGAATGTAATTTTCTTCTTCACTCCTGAACAGCTCAGCGAGAGCTCAGCGCTGCCGCTGGGTAGATACAAGGTGCTGGGCCAGATAAAACAAGGTGGAGGGCCGGATTCGGCCTGTGGCGGCGGGCCTTGTGTTTGCCACCTGTGTCTTAGAGGCTGTTAAAAGAAATCTAAATATAAAAGCCACAGCAACATCTATTATAATTCTTTTTCCTCTGCTCTTTGTCTCACTCCTCCCCTTATCGGACCCCACTGCCCGCAATCCATCTGACAAAAAGTCCATTCTGAGTTTGTATGGTTTTTCTTCTGACCTCCTCCCTTTTCCCATCTCTCTTATTGCATTTGAACTAAGTCGTTTCCCCAGCAAGAACACTTTGCAGAGCTGGGGGAAGGGGAGATTTGGGGCTGGCCAAATCTGATGCCCCCTGGCAGGTTGTGGGAGGGGAGAGTCCGTAAATACTGCCTTGAGAACAACATCTGACCTGCTGCATTTCGAGGGACAGGAATGAGGAGCTATGAGCACACAGCGAGATGCGTCCATCTGTGTGTGTCTGAGGGAAGACCCGGAGGGGCAGGGCCGGAAGCTGGGTGGAGAGGGCATTACAAACAGGGACAGAGGGTCACCACACCGTGGATGCCTGGTGCCATCCCATGTCCCCCACAGAACGCTCCTCCTCCTCAGTTCATCGTCTCCTCCTGACATGTCCTTTGTTTCTGCTGTCTACCATCGTCTCCTTCGCCTGTCTACTTGACCATCCCGGTCATTGTCAGCTTCAGTGGTAGCTCTTCAAGCAGAGCCATTACTCTGGTTATCCCAGTGTCTGGCTGGGGAGCTCCTCTCCTTCCCCTTCCCCTGTTCCTACCTGCCCCCTGGGTTTATCGCCTGGGATTCTAGGGTCCTGGTCAGCTTCTCTTCAATCTAAGACAAGTCACAAAGGCTAGGGACCCCCAATTTCACTCTTCATTGAAATTTGTTAACTTTTCATAATGGCCATGCAGCGTGAGTGTATGTATCCCCAGCTGAAAACGAATTGCTCATCAGCCTTTTATGAGGACAGAGGGTCCCTGCTGGACCTTGAAGACATGCGAACACAGCAGTTAGTATCTACATGGGGTGGGTTAACCCAGCAATCAGTGTATGCTGAAAACGACTTAAAAAAAAGAAACTCAAATTTTCTCATTCTCAGCTCCTCATCTATTAAAAAGAAGTGACAATGACTATGTTAAGAAGTATCTAGGAAGATATTGTTAAATAGGCCACGTAATGAGTTATCATTTAATGCAAGGCGCATATTAGCTACCCTGTCGATATTAGAAATTGTGATTCCGCTAAGTGCACGTGTGTATGTGTGTAGATGCATAGATGCATACATACACAGACATGTGATAATATATCAAACTGATCTAAAACTGACCAATGGCAGGTTGTTTTATGTTTCTTAATATTACATGCAACATTAGGACAGACATTCTTGATTGGAAAAATAAAATTCTTTCAAAGTGTTAATTCCACTATATCCATCCTAAGTGGTGTCATTGTTGATAAGGCTGTCTATATGGGGAAAAATAATAATTATTGGACCTCATGATGGAAACTGATGAGGTTGAAACTAGGCGCCAGACAATAAACCTCAGCTATGAGGGAGCAAACCCATGCTTATTGCTCACCAGTGGTCAGTGTCCCTCTGCTTTCTCTGTCCACACAGATCTCTCGAGATTGCATTGGTTCCTCTCATTGTTCAACAGGTACTAGGAGAGGGGCTGGGAAACCCAGGGTGAGCAAAGCCAGAGTGGTCTTTGCCTTCAAGGAGATTTCCATCTAGTGGGAGACGCAGACCTTAATCAGACACCTGTGTGACTCAGTCCACTAACCTGTTCTGAGGGCTACGTGGGAAGACAGGGAACCATGCAGTGTCCAGTTAGAGACCTGACTGTGTTTGGGCCATCAGGACCCACTGCCCCCAAGAAACTGGTGTCTTTGCTGAGCGCGGAAGGATCATTGAGGCAAGAAAGAACATTAAAGAGCGTGGCTATCACGAGCAAAGGACCCGACAAAGATCCGTGTGGTTGGAATAATGGGAATAGAGGTGACAGAAGAGGCCAGGGAGACGGCCAGACCCAGACCACGCAGAGCCTTGCGTAAGCAGCTTGATTTTTATCTAAAGACTCAAAGGGAACTATGAAGAGCGTGACTCAGACATATATTGACCATCTTCCAAGAGACTCGGGCAGAAATGGCTAACAAATATCGTGGGTGGTGGGGGAAGACGCTTAGAAGACAATTCTCAAAAACCTCCCCTTCCACAAGCGAGCCCCTGGACCGGGACACGACAAACAGTCTGCTTCCCCGGGCCCAGGACACCATGTGTCAAATTGTAATAGCTGGCTCACCTTTACCTTCCCATGAAGCCCGCTGTGTTTTACGCAACACCCATCAGATCTCGCAACGGTTGATATTTATTTTATTTCAACTATCACTCTCTTTTGTCAAGTGCAGTCTCACGCACAGCAGGTGAACCTTCATAGTTTCAGGAATAAATAGAAAGCTGACGGGCTCACACCCATCAACTAATGGATTACTAAGCAAAAGGGACTGCATTCCACCCCAGTGCACTTAGCCCAGGGTTGCGAGGAATTTTAAAGAGTCCCAGCTAACGCTTCATGGGCCCAGGGGAAAGGAGATCAAACGCAAATAGGGCTCCTTTGATAGACAGGTGAATGGATGTGGCTATCATTATGTAATCACACAACTTAGGAGTTATTTATTTTCGGCGGCACCATACATTCTAGAAATGCACTAGAGACACTTGGCCTCCAGCTTGGTACAGCTGTGGCTATAACCCAGCAGACAGAAGGACCCTGATGGGAGAATCAATCACTTAGCCACCTTGCTTTTCCTCACTCCATCGGTGTCCCGATATTTCACGGGGGAAACACACAAAGAGAAGCAGGCTGTTTTAGATGCCTCTCCTTGAAGCAAGGTGCCCGCCATTGTTATGTGGAATGCTCTACATGCCACCTCGCATGTTGTTCTGAGACCTTCTTTCCACAGGCTTTCATCAGGTGCTTCAGATATGTGTGTCTCATTAGCATCTGAGCCACGCAATCACTTTTTTTTTTACCCTGAATCTCATGATTGTATTGGGCTATTAAGAGCTTGATTTGTGGGCAGTGGAAACAGCAAGAGAACTTGTGCCATGGACCATGTTGTCCTGGAGGGATCCAGCAGAACAAAGACACCAGCGAGTGGAGTTCCCAGATGCACGGGCAGAGGAGGTGCCGCTGGTGAGTGCGGTGCCAGGACCCACCTCCCGCCTCTGCAGGAGCGATGGCTAATTAACGTCACTGCCATCGGATAGGTTCGTTTGGTGAATCTGGGGGTGGGAAGGAAAGCAAGGAATGTGGTCTACTTCCAAAGGAGGTTCTTGACATGTCAAACCCCAAAATGGGGTTTTAGAAAAAGGACCACAAATGTGGTGAGAGAACCAGTAAGCTATTTCCTACCGTGCTCTCGCTCAGGAAAAATCAGTCGCTGATGATTAACGTCTTGATCTTTACTCTGATCCAAGACCAAAGAATCACGGACCCTTATGAGCTGAAGGAGGAACCTTTGAGATGATTTTTCAGATGCCCCTCACTTACAAGACATGAAGAGATTTGGGGACGGGCAGAGTCTTATAATGTCACACAGCAAGGGCAGAGTTGGCCCTGAACCCCCCAACTATCCACCACCCCCTGCTGTTCTCATGCCCCCTTCTGTCCTTCCCTGTCTCTCAGGCAGTGAAAAAAAAAAAGGTTTGTCAAAGGGATTTTTAAGCTGAAGAATTGAATAAAAAGGCAAATGCCCTGTTCTTTTTAAAGGGTTCTCATATAATAACATCCAAGAAGTATTAAAACTTGTCATTTTTAGAAAGCCCATGTAATCCCTCATTTTCGAGGTCAATTTTAGGACCTGCTCCATGGTGCGTGGACAGAATTCCCCCGCAAGATCAGGAGAAGTTAGCAAGCAAACATTTCCTAACGCCCAGGCTGCCCCTTCCCCGCCCTCAGCCCGTTGGATGGGCGGGGCCGTCCTGCAGGAGTCTGGAAGGAGGGAATGCACACAGCTCAAGAGACAGTGCCCTTCCAACCTGCCTCTCTGTGTCTTTTCTCGTTGTGTTCCTGGTTACCTGCAGGGAGTGTGGACTTCTCAAATCACAAATCAGACCATGCATTACTCTACCTTAAAGCCCTTCAACAGCTTCCCACCACACGTAAAAGAAAACATCTGTTTCTCCTGGCCACACGGCCTTACACGGTAAGAGCCTTCTCTCTCCAAACTCATCTTCTCCTCGCCTGCCCCCCCACCCACTCACTCTAGATGTTCCAGCTGCAATGCCACGCTCTTCCCCACCACAGAACATTTGCACCAGCACTGTCCTCTATCCACAGGGACCCCCCCCCACACACACACATACTTTCTCTTTGTATGTCTGGGCGTTCTGATCCCTTAGGTCTTGGTTCACATGTCATTTTCTCAAATGGACTATCCCTGAATTTCCCAGATCTCAACCCTTTCCAATCCAGACATTCCCTACCTCAAGCCCTTGTGTTTTTTTTCTTTTAGTACCTAGCCCAAGCTCTGATTACTTCATTTGTCTCTTTCTTTGTGCCTCCCATTAGAAAGCAGAAGCCATTCCATCCTGCTCACTAGTGCATATTACAGTGCCTGGTACAACATAAGTGTTAGGAAGTATTTGGAGGCGCGGGATAAAAATAAGAACCTATCCTGGGAATAGAGAAGAGCGGGGATTGCTATTTTACATGGAGACACTGAGACACAGCACCGCCCAAGCCCAAGTGTTTTAAAAGCTATAACCTAGCTTCCCAGGACTCGTGGATGCTGTACAATGATTGGCAGGGGATTCGCAGAGGCCACACCTCCGACGCGAAGATGCTGAAGAGGGCTGCTGGGGCGCTCACGGAGCAAGTGAGAGCCCTGCAAAGCTCTCATGACACTCTCTGAGGTTCTGTCCAGTTGGTAACTTTTTTCCTTTGTCCATACCAAGCTCTAGACCTAGGGAGAATCTTTCTGAGTCAGCTTCTATTCATTTTAGAGAAAAACACTTAATTCTCTAATCTGTCTTCTATGCTTCTTCCTGTCCAATTTCTTTCAATCTGCCCGGTCCATAGACTGACCACATAAAAATAAAGCCAAGGTGAAAAAGAAATTCTCACTTCCTTTATATCATCTATGACTTTTTAAAATATGCCTCTCCCTTTTAATCATATGAAGTTTACATATAATGTGTTTCCCTTTTTGCTTTGGCTTCTAGGGAGCTCAGGAAAAAAATCGAAATTCAACCACAAATTTCACCAAACAGCTTCCTATGCTCAGGGTAGAGTCTTATCATTCCCAACTTTAAATATATTGGCTATAAATTAAAGAAAAATAGCTTATAAAATCCAGCTATTGTTCCCCCTTTTGGTTGCTCTGCTCATCCAGTGAGATCACCACCAACATTTCTCTCTCCTCCACCCTTTCATCGTAGTTATAAATGACCACCTCACTCAGCTCCGCTCGATTTCCTGAGCAGTTATGCTACAGATCTTCTCTCAGAAGAATTCTGATCTAGTGGCAATGCATGGAAATATAAGATGAATAATGGAACAAGGAAAGGAAAGAGAAATGTTTACTACGTGCCAGGTGTTTTGCACACAAATCCATCTACACCTCCTAACAACACTAACGTGGTTCCTATACAAGGAGCTGGAGCTCGGTGAAGTTTTTGAACATTTGCATAAGGTCACTGAGTTGTTAGGTGTGTGTAGAACTGGGTCTGAGCCCGAAGCTCCCACTTTTAATCACGGTGACAACTCACAGACAGTAACCGGTCCTGAGAGTGGCCTGAAAGACTGCTAGAGGTACCTGCTGAGTGAGAAGGTCCTAGTCACCAGCATCACCTAGGTTTTCTGCTGACAGACTCCTGACAGAAAGGTGATTTGGATAATATCTAGGCCAAGGACAGGTCAGTTGGGCTGCACCGAATGGTAGCTGCACACCCTCTCCCTTCCAGATCCCCCTTTCTGCACATGCTCCCCCACAACTGTCCAAGTCACAGATTTTTAAAATGGCTGTGACAGGGTGTGAAGCAAAAAAAAAAAAAAGTTTCTTACAGGCTTTTGTGCTCCAAAGCCTCCAAGAACCGGAAGATGCTAGGCATTCAGAGAATGTTCAGGAAAGGCAGCAGGAGTGCAACAAGGAGGCTCTGGAAGGACTGGGCTTCCCCTGGACACCAGAAAGTTCCTTTGGACTGGAGGAAGGGGAGAGGGGGAGGGAATGGGGTGAGGCAGAAATGCGGGGTGCTCCAAGACCCCCGGGGAGAATGGCCTGTGGGGAATGAGGCAGAGGGGGCTAGACAGCCTGGCGGGCATCTCCACACCTCAGTGAGAAATCCGGTGGCAGAGCCACACTCCTGCCCCCAGGGGCCACGAGGAGACAAGTGAACTGCCGGTGCTAGGGGAGGAGCCTGACACAACCAGCCTGGATCGCACTGGGGCCCACACAGGCCTCTGCAGCTCAGAAAAGGCATTTGAGAAGGAGGGTCAGCGAGCTGACCTCCCCAAGGTCTGAGAACCATGCTGGCTCGTCTGGAACTAAAACTCACCCTTGAGGCCGAGGGGTGAGGAAGCCCCAACTTGACTGAGATTAGGTTTCTGCCTCATCAGTGGAATGGTATGCGGAATGAAAACTCTGTTTAGACCAAGGGTACGCTGTGATTCGTGCACATCTGAGAGTATGGGATTCTATGTCCGTGTCCATAGGGTCTGCGGCTATCACTGCAAGAGACTCAGCTCCTAGATGAGAACTCTGAGTGGCCCGTCCGTCTCCTGGGGCGGGGGGGGGGGGGGAACCTCGCCTCCTCCCGCATTCTCACCGTTCGCAGGGGAGCCGTGTTCAAGTAAATGTGCGGGAGAAACGCCCGTCCGCAGACGCGGAGCCCCCGCCCACATCAGCAGACTGCCGCCCCCACAGCTCTGTGCGCCGCGTCGCAAGAGTGGGGACACCCAGCTGCCACCCCCGCTGCGAAGCCTCTCCATCCAATTTAAACCGAGTTTGAAGTTGATTTCGGAGAAAATTTATACAGTTTGCAGGTTTAAAACCTTTGCTTCATCCCAAAGGACAAAGCAAGGGAGTGAGGAACTGCTCACGTTATTGAGAGGAAAGTGGGGCGTCCCCAGGGGACAGGGAGGAATGAGACCGGAGATGGGAAGAGGGCAGGTGACAGTCGTCAAATGAGTTTCATCACTCTGCTGTGCCTCTCCCTGCTCCCAACTTCTCGGAGAAACCGTCCTTTGGGGCCCAAACTTTCCCTGTTTAGACTCAGCCTGAAGGATGAGTTGGAAGGAAGTTTGAGCAAAATTGTTTCAGTCGTCTTGGAGTTATGCATGTGGGCAATGAAATGGCCTTGTTTCCGCTTTTGAAATACATGGAAGAGGTCTTTGGTCATGGAGAGCTCAGGAAGGAGAACTAAGCAATGGCTGAACCTTCCAACTCCGGGAGCCCCACATTCCTGGTGAGCAAACAAATCGCGGAAACTTGGGACGGAGCAGTCTGAATAAGGAAGACGCGGGGGTCAGAGGGGGCTCGGGCCATAGTGCAGATCCTGTTACCCATCCTCTCTGTTGAGATCGCATAATCACCGAGGGCTGCAAGCCGCAGGCCGTTTCTTAGACGCTTCTTATTCTTAGACTCCCTGTTCAACCACCAAAGCGAACACAATTCCCTTTGCTAGGCCTCCGGGTCCTTATAATTTTCCAGATTACCCCACAACATAATTGCATGGTTCCACACGGACACGGCTTTGGGCTTCTCCTTCCAGCCTCCTTCCTTTTGCAAATGAATGGGTGTTTGAAACACAGCACCTTTAAACACAGACTAATAAACATCTCGGAATCCAGAAACACAATGGCAAAAGAAGAGCCACAACGTGGTTGGCACATTCTATGTATGCCGAGGCTGAGAAACTAGGTCGGGGCCGATTTTCCGGGCAGAATGCTAGCTCTGACATTTCTTAATTGTTAAGTGCCTCATAGGTCCAAGGTGGCGACGTTTGGTGCCTGTCATGTAGCTGCGGTGATGTCTTGTGTGGTCTCAGTAGTCTACGTCCACTCGGCAAACATGTAACCTGGGAGATGGGCTGCCTGACCCCTACTTCCTGCTCCGTGCCCAGGTGGCACCGTCACTGGCTTTAAAGCACGACTCACCCTCTCTCGTGCTGCCGTGCAGGCGAGCTAGAAAATGGCAGAGAGGCAGGCTCACACGTGAGTGCGAGAGAAGCGTGCTCTAAACATCTCAATCCATTACCTGTCTGGCCCTGGCACACGGCAGGCATCTCGCCTACTCGGGGGAAGTGGCCCGCCTGCCCTTCCACCCTTTGATATGCAACGAGCTGGGACCAAACCAGCCACTCTATAATTTCAATTGTAGGCGTCTTTGGAGATGAGTCCTTTGGTGGAGAGGAGCCAGCGCCCCAAATTGGACTCTGTAATGAAGCCCTCAAAGCTGAGAGAGTTTGCAGAATTTAATAGGCTTTGGGGGACAATTTTACAGGCTGCTTTCCGGGAACACAAATATTCAAATTGCTCAGCCCCTATTTGAAGACGCGACTGAAGGTGCACCCTACAACCTGTGTGAGGCAGGCTCTTTTGAATCTTGTCCTTGAAACAAAAACAAAAAAAAAAAAAGAGAGAAAAAAGAAAAGAAAGAAATGCAGTGCCCCCTGGGACATTGCCAGCGGAGACTCCGGGTAAGTGCAGAGTGACTGCAAAGCCCCGCCAGGAGTCCTTGGGGCTGCAGGGAGGAAGTGGATGAGAGAGGCCGGAGATGAGAAGGGCCTTCAGCAGCCATTGGGGAGGCGGCGGCGGGGGAGAAGAAAGGGAGACACGCACTAAAAACAACAGAAACACAGGTGGAAATGGCCTTGTGGGAAATCAGCCTGTCAACAAACAAAGCTGGAGCCTAGAAACCGCTGCCTCACCAGCCCAGCTCCTGGGCAAGGAGATTGTTCTGTAAATAAATTAGCGGTGGCTTTGACTGCTTGGAAATTAATACTGACACCGTGAAAGCTGCAAATGACTCCCTTTCATCAGGAGCAGAAGCGCTACACTTTGCAAAGGGCTCCTTTTTGCCATTCCTCCTCTTATTTTGCTTTGTTTTCTCCAGGAAAGTAAATGAGAGCCACTTACATCAGCAACTCAGGTTAAAGAAAGGGGAAGAAGAAAGAAAGGGGGGGGGGGAAGAGTTTCATTTCATGTACCAGTGGTTCAGAACTTCATTTAGAGCTAATCACACCCCCATCCTCCTCCGAGCCACTCCTGACAGCAGCACCGCCCAGACCGCCGGTTGGCGGATGCAGGAAGGCGCCCTGAGCTTTGCTGGAAACACACCAAAGGGCTCGGGTGAGGGTCTTGGGGTGTCTGTCAATAGTCAGGCAAGTTCAGTTTCTGGAAAGGGAAATTAACTCATGGTCAAGGAAGCCAAGAATGAATTGCTAAGACCTGCCCAGTGGGGACTTCCTCCAGAGGACTCGGGCATGTCTTAGGACTGGAGTTTTTCCTCCAGAAAGATGGCTGTACCTTTCTCCCCTTCAGGACATGGGGGTGGCTCCAAGCTGATTGAGTGAAATAACAGCCTTTGTGAATGTCCCCCAAAGCGGCCAGCAGGGGCCCTAAAACTGTAACTACACACACACACACACACACACACACACACACACACCCTCTCTGTCTCTCTGTCTCTCTCTCTCTCTGGGGAGAAATCATAATTTCTTCCTTTCTTCCCTGACTCTGTCCTACTAACCACCCTACTAAACAAAATAGACCAGAGATCTTAAAGAATCTGATTACCTTTAGGAAAAGTAGCATGTTACAAATCTCTGTACCCTCTAACCTATTAGCTAAAGCTCTCTCTTAACAATTTCCATACTTTCATGTTTAAACTCAAAATTGATGAAAGTAAAGGACTTTAAAGTCTCATAAATTCTTAGAGTGCATTCTTAGAGTGCACTATCAAAGGTGCAATTATTTGATCTCATTGTACAGGAAATTACATGATGTCTCTTTATGCCTTGGAAGTATGATAATCCATATACGAGGTCTGTCCGGAAGAAGTCCGGCCATTATTAATATAATGAAAACGGTTTGCATGACATCGATGTAACCTGGCAGCCAAAGAGAATAGACTGGAATGCGCATGTGTGAACAGTGATGACTTCACTGTACTAGTCAGTGGGGGTGGTAGACACCGTTGAGTGAGCATATGTACTGTGTGGCTGTCACATTCAAAATGACTGAGCGAGTAGAGCAAAGAATATGCATCAAACTTTGTGTTAACTTTGAATATTCCTCCATGGAAACTATTCAGATGATTCAGAAGGCTGTAGCTATGGGCAACTGGTGATTAGCAGCTTCATCGTGACAACATGCCTGCTCATGCATCATGTCTTATGCAGAGTTTTTTTGTAAAGCATTGAATCACCCAGGTGACTCAGCCCTGCAACAGCCCAGATTGGGTGCCCTGTGACTTCTGCCTTTTCCCAAAATCAAAATCACCTTTGGAAGGGAAGAGATTTCAGGCCATTGACGTAATTCAGGAAGATACAACGGGGCAGCTGATGGCAACTGAGGGAACTGTGTGAGGTCCCAAGGTGCCTACCTTGAAAGGGACTGAGGCATCATTGTCCTATGTACAGTATTTCATGTATCTTGTATCTTCTTCAATAGATGTCTCTACTTTTCACATTACATGGCTGGACACCCTTTGGGCGGACCATGCATAGTGATTTTGGTGACCCTATAGTGGCCAGAATTCTAGATGAGTGAGCACGGCTCCAAGCCCACCAGGAACCAGAGGCTTTGTGGCACGTTCATGCTTGAGCTGGCAGCATCCAGATAACCTCGCTAGGACCCCTTCGCTACTCCGTCACAGCGGCCATGTCCCAGGTAGACAAGAAACAAGTAAATGTCAAAAGAAAGCCCAGCCCTTGGACATCTAGCAATAAAAAAGAGTTTTAAAGGACACAGGAGGAATCCCCCTGAAAGCACCATTACAAACCAGTTCTTTGCTGTGAAATGAAGGCGTTCTGACTAGCTGCCAAGGCCCCCCAGACACTGAGAACTGAAAAGTACCTGAACAGTAAGCAGCCAGTGGGAGGAGTGACACAGGGAAGCAGAGTAAAAAAAGGGGCCTGGTGTTAGAGGTTGGGGCATTAGTGGTGAGCCGCAGTGACAACACAGAAGGTGACCATGTTGAAAAAGTGGCACACCCCAATCCTGCCGTGTCCCCGAATCCCACACAGCAGACCCCTTACCAGAAAGGGCCTTATGTTCACAGGAAGGCACCAGAACACGTGTGTCTTGGGATCCAGGAGCCAGAAAGCTCTCTGGGCAATGGCTTCATGTGAAAAAAGGCCAACGTGCTAAATGCGCAAGTCTGAAGAATCAATTTGTCAAATTATAAAGTTTACAAAATTCATATTGCATGAGCTAATTTCCAAAACCTTTGAAGATTTGTTTTTTTTCAAAGTTTCCTATTTAGCAATTAGGAAAGTTGTCATAGGTTGGTGAAAATTAACATGCATATAAAGCCAGCAGTTGGAGAGCAAATCAAGCCCACAAAAACCAAGAAAAAGGATGCAAATTAGCATGGCACAGCATTTAAAAGGCATAGATATCTTTTGTGTTTGAATGGTTGAAACTCCTGAAATTTGAATTCCACACAAAATACACATTTAATCAAGCTTGTTTAACAAATCACTGAAGTAAGAGATGATGAAAATGCAGTAGACTACACTTACAGGCTTCAGACGAGAACCTCACCCTATCGTGCATATACACCCGGGCTCAGAGCACCACATTGTCCCTAGTTTAGAACACAAGAGGAGCTTTCATTCTGCAAATTCAGGGGCCCAGAATAACAGGACAGCATAGGCTAGACTGAACTCTGGCTGGTCTCTGCCCAATGCCTGTGGCAAAATGGCCTGGCTGGCTCTTCTAGACTGGTTTAAGTTATTGGGCTGAGAATTTGTAGTAACCTGAGACTTTGTCAGATTGGTTATTCAGTGAATCTGCTTTTGGAAAATGGACCCAGAGCCTGCTCAGTGGTCCTCACATGCAGAGATGTGCCATGGCGAACACAGCTGGCTGGCATAGGGTAGGGGCGACAAGCAAATGCTCATTTAAAGGTACATGAATGACAAAAATACTGCGGAGTTTTAGAGTTGCTCTCATTATGAGGTTTCATATCATCTAAACAAAGGACAGAAGAATGCCAAAGTTGTATTAATTTAAGAGAAGAAGAGATGCACAAGCGGATACAACTTGTGGAGTGTGAAAACAGGTAACATCTAAGATAATACAGAATGCTTGTTCAGCTGTGATATTGATGTTTGGGCACAGACGACGATACAGCACGCTCGGTCTTCCAGGAGATTTTAGAAACGACGCAGAAGCTGGGACGCATCCTCCACCTGTGCGTGAAGGCAAAAGGCTGCTCTCCCTTTCCTGCGTGTCCTTGGACGAGCGCGGAGGGCCTGGGCTACTGCTCCCTCCCGAATGCGCCCATGATTCTGACCGCTCAGCACACCAAAGGTTGCCAGTTGCCCATGGAGTTTCTTTGTGAACATCAGAAAAGGATACCTCCTTCTTGAAGATGCCTTATTCCCCTGGGTCGGAAAATGGCTGTCATGCATGGATTTTGCTCCAGGTGGACACCTGGCTGCCATCTGAAGAAGAGTTGTGACAGTAATTTTACCAACTGTGGTGTGAACTGTGTGGCTGGTGTTTCCTTAGGTGTGACAGGCTGGTGCAGTGTGCGTGCTGCACGGCGATGCGGGGCGGGATGCAGACGGGGTGGGGGGGCCAGAAGACTGTATGTAACTGGCCCAAGCTCAGAGGAAGAGCACCAGGCTGGGAGGCTGGGCACAACAAGGTCTCTCCCGGTGACCACAGCTAGCCTCTGACGTAGTTCAGACCTACCATGTTTCCTTTCGGTCCCCTCCCGGAGTATCCTCATTCTGACTTCCTAATTCCACTAATATTTCAGAGTCTACTTGGACTTCCATTTGTCATTACTTAAGCCAGATACGTCTGCCCCAAAATAACAACCTCCATTTCTAAGCTATCCATAATACTTACCGTGCATAAGACATGCATTGGCATGACTGCTGACATTCTTGTGGTTAACGTTCTGGTTCAACCATTTGCTAATCATCCAAAATGTCCAATTCAGGTTCCGTGGTCGTTGGGCTGCAGCAGAGATTTTGGGCTGGAGCTCAGCAGGGGTCCTGTGAAGGAACCCGCCGCCCCCCCCCCCGCCCCCCGCAGTTATCTGGTGAGTCAAGTCTTTTATTCAGCACTCACGCAGCGGTGGTGTTCTCGCCCCATGCGTTTTGACCAGAGTGTACGCTCTGGGCACTCAAGGGTGATTCTGGAGAGCCTCCTCTGCCTTCAGTTTGACTGGAACAATGCGCCGTCTGTGCTCTGTGTGCACCAAGCCTTCCTTTCTAGTAGTCTTACCTTCCCCTTGCGGTCAGGAATCACGTCATATATTTTTGTCTTTTCCCCAATACCTACCTCAATTTAGATCACATAAGGAATTATTCTCAGTAAGAAATTACTGAACTAAGAACTCGTTCTGTGACATTCCTCTAAGCACGCCTCGCCACAACGTGAAGGGGACAAGTGGCAGATTCTTTGCGGTGGGTCTCACCGCTGGCTTTGTTCCTCTGGTTGGCCAGGACTTTTGGGTGAGACAAAGAAGGGGTGGATCTCATCGGAATGCTCCAGTCTGCGAATTTAGATCTAATGGGAGGGGTAGTGAGGGTTCCAGGTCCATAAATCTTTACCCCCCAGACTCCGCCCTCATCATTTCATTCTTTCGGGGGAGTTTAGTGGGATCAAGAGGCCTGTTCCTGGCGAGGAGCTGTGAAGTCATGAATCGGGGTCTCTATTTTCACTCCATGGATGTCCTGCATGATGCCTATTGAGAAACCCTGGAGGAGCAGCCCTTCCAGGAGGGACAGAGATCAGCCTGTGAAGACGAAACCAAGGGAATGCCGACTCTGGGTAGGTAGTCCCAAAGAGGCTCCGCCCAGGTTGTACTCTGCAGGTCGTTGGTTCCAGGAGACGGTCCTACCTGCCTCACTTCCCCGTAAGTGTGGGAAATGCATGGAGTGATCTGAAGCCTAACAATACCTTTGGCTTACTGTGGCTTCACCTGGTCTTTTCCAAATGGATTGAACAAGGAGCCCCACCCCGTTTTTGGTAACACTCATTAGCATCCTTCAGAACGAGGGCTCCACGGAATGTACATTGGGGTATGAAGCTTTGGAAAAAGGGGGAGGAAATAGCGCCAGATAATTAGAAGACAGCTAGAGGAGGCTTTCATGTATTTAATTACTAGTGATAAGAAATTCATATGCTAAGCAATATATACTTATATAGTTGGCTGAGAAGAATTTCCAGTATAGAAGGTATAACCCACAAATACATAACAAGGCAGCCCGAAGAAAGGATTTTCAAGCCTAAAGCACGGCATCTCAGCTTCCTCACACTTTGGGTGGTAGGAAGCAAATGTCTTTTTAACACACACCAGTGACTCATAGCGGGGTGAGGGGGGTTGTTCAACCTATTGGCGTCTCTGGGCCATGCTGGAAGAAGAAGAGTTGTCTTGGGCCACACGTTAAATACAAAAACACTAAAGAAAACTGATGACCAAAAAAAAAGGTTTTAAGGAAATTTACAATTTTGTGTTGGGCCACATTCATAGCCATCCTGGGCCGCACACACCCACAGGCTGCAGGCTGGACACCCCTTCGAGCATCCTGCTGGTCCACCGCTTCCCTCTTGGACAAGGTAAGCAGGGTGCCCTGGATGACCTCCGTCACTGCCCAGAAGGCAGCCCACAAAATCAGGCACACGACTTGGGAGGACAACGATTTTAAGGACTGGCCTCAAACCTCAGCCCCAGACACACAATGCACGCATAAAGATGTAACTTCTGTCATAAGCAGGTGGGTGTCTGATGTACGGAAAGTAACAAGAGACCTGCAGACAAAGTATGATCGGAATGGTGGCAAACTCCGGAGCACAGGCCAGTGGCTCCTGTCCAGCTGTTGAATGATTGGACTGACAGAGCGACTTCCGGACGGGGTGGGAGCAAGAGAGACAATTTCTACGGCGACTTCTAACATGTTCGCAGAGCGAGGAAAAAGGAAAACCTCTGGCTGTGAAAGACAAGGATTTAGGTGAGTCTAGAGACAACAAGATGAACAGATGAAATCTATTCCACTGAAACTCAGATATGTAATTTCTCTCCAGAGAGTACCAAAGACTGACAAAATAAACAAAGAAATATCATGTGCCTTAACTTCTGAAATGTGACAGTCAGTGACATATGGCAAAACAAAATGCAAAGAAACAACGTTACGAGTTTTCCAGTGTTAGTAGCTAAGAAGGAAATGGAAGGCATGTCTCTCCTTAAAAGAAAGTGCTAATAAGAAGTCACTTGCAAAAATCCCTTTGCAGGAGAGCTCTTCTTACTTCTACTGTAGGGAGCACTCTGCACTTTGGGGACAGGAGGCAAGACTGTCTAACTCAGCTATTCAGAATTTTCTAGGGTATGTGTTTTGCCTTCAAACATCCTTGTCCTCGTAATAGAACTGTCAACAGAACCAGTGTCACATCCACTCTCAGGCCACGGTGTGGGAACAGGCACAGACCTGGCCACTTGGACCATTCCTTTCTCCTCCCACCCCAGTGATTGGCTCAGGAATGTGTGCGGGGCCTCTGCTGAGCCAATGAGAACCATATATGGGGCACTGGCCAGAGTAAGCAGGAGAGAAGCACTCATTTCCCGGGGCGACATTGCTAAACTAGAAGGCTAACGCCTGGAGCAGGTGGTAGCCACATTTACTACGGGTTGGGGATGTCTTGTCTCAAAGAAAAGCCAAGTGTGAAGAAAGCAGGACTAAAATTACACAGAGATACATTCCTGGTGTTATCTGAACACGTGTCTGACCATAATGTACAAGTTAGTAAATCCCCTTTTATGTATATCCAGCTCGAGGTTTTCTTTTTCCTCTTCTTTTCCCTTCCTTCTCCATCTCCTTTTGTTTTTCTTCCCCTTCGCCTTCACTTCCTCCTCTGCCTCCTCCTCCTCCTTCTTTTTCATTACTAACCTAACAATAAAGAAGCTGGTCCCAGACCGATAGTTACAGTGAATGATTTAGACAAAGAGCTGATGTTATGATCCTGGGGCAACAAATCAGAAAACTGTGAATATAATAATCTCTTTTAGGGCTGTGCTCCCACAAACATACTCCTAAATCTGATGAACACTTGATGGTCAGCATCTTCATCATGCTATGTGGTAGTTAGTTATGATTTCTAAGTTTGTATACTGTGTTGGAAGTACTTCATATATATTATATATGTAAACATAGACACATATATGTACATGTATGCACTTCGTATATCTGATCTAATAGCTAGTAATAGCTAAAAATAGGAAGAACTCAATCAATATGTCGAGAGTGTAAATTCAGGAAGGAAGAATGAAAAATTCCTTCTTTCCCACTGCATCCCCAGCACCCAGCACAGACCTGGCGCATGGCTGGCGTTGCATGGTAAGAGGGAGTAAGTAGGACCTCCCGTGTATGCTCAGACACGTTCGAGTGTATGTATACTCAGATCCAAGGAATGTTGCTGACAGTTTACTATTCCTCAAGCAGGAAGACAGAGAGCACTTGAAACATGGTCTGATGTATATATTGGAAGACAAAGAGTTAATGTCCTCAACAGATTGAGAGCAAGGGACTGAAGAGTTTGTAATCGACTTGGAATGCTGTTAAGCAAAATTATGTTTCAAGTATGTTATACACAATATTAAATCTTTGCAGAGACCTACTCCTGTGAATTTTAGAGTTTGCTAAGATCTTATCCTTAGACTTTTCTTCCTCAGTCTTTGCAAAAAGGAACTGCTTCCTAAAATGTGCCAACCTTAGAAAGCATTATTCAATAAATGAAGAGAAATGGTTACTTAGTGAAAAACAAAAAGTGATATTCTTATGTTGCCCCATTTCCAAGGTATATTCTAGACAGATGAGGAATTTAAATGTATAAAATAAAGCAGTAATTAAGAAACAAAGTTAAATACATTCTTTACAGAAAAATCATGATAACTTTGGTTCACGTGGCAAAAATGGTACAAAGAAATCAACCAACAATAGACTGGAAAATAACATTTGAACTATGAAGTGGGCAAAGGCTTGATATTCTAAGCATGTATGAAGGGCATGAACATGCAATTTGCAAACAAGAAACACAAAAGGCTGCTGCACACATGCTCACAATGTTCGACTCGCAGTAATAAAAATCACAAAAATAAATTGATATAATTTATTTGGCCCAGTCAAGTGGAAAATATGAACAACAATCATAATCCCCAATCTTGGCAAGGGAAATGGGCCCTTCCATAAAATTTGATTGGAGTACTGTTTCAGTACAACTTTCTTGGAGGATGATTTTAAAACATGCACCACAGGCTTTAAAAAAGACTTCATAATTTTATTCCTCTTCTCCAGCAATTCTACTCTTAAATTTAAAAAAATGTAGAGAGAGGAGTATGATGATTCATATTTTAACAATTCACATAAAAGGTCAAGCTAGAAACAACCATCTTGCCCAACGATAGGGGACTGGTTAAGTAAGTTAGAGTCACAAAATTGAATATGTTCCTGCCATAATGTTATATATTGGCATGGTAGGATGGTTGTAGAATGTTGCTATGAAAGAAAAGCAGGTTATAAAAGAGATTATATAGTACAACACAGTTTTTTTAAGAGGAAGAATACATGTATTCAGAAATGCATAGACATGGAATAGAAGAGCATAATCTAAAATATTAACCATGGTTCAAGATGGAGGCACAGGGAAATATGGTTTGCTTTCTTGCACAACCACAGCAAAAATTACAACTGAACTACAAAACAACTATCACTCAGAATTGTCAGAAAATGGAGCTGCTGGAAGTCTCATAAGCAAGGAATTAAAAAAGTCACATTCATTCAGATGGGTAGAAGGGGTGGAGACGTGGTGATGCAGCGTGGGCAGTCCCACACCCACATGTGATGGATAAAAATTGGGAGGGATGTCTCAGGAGTGAGGGATCCCAGCCACACACCAGGCCTCCCGGCCCAGGGTTCCAGTGCCAGGAAGATAAGTCCCTATAACTTCCTGTCCCCTGTAAAAAGCAGTGGGGGTTGGGGAGGTGGAAGAAACTATGGGATTCTCAGGTGTCTCCTCTTAAAGTGTTCACAACAGACTTAAGACTTACACCGACTCATTCCCTCTGGGCTCCAGCACTGGGGCAACGGCTTGAAGGGCACCAGTGGCATATGGGGAGAAATTGAAGTGTCTGGCCTCAGGGCACATATAGAGGACTGCTCCCTCCCAGACAAAACTCCAGAGGCCACGCAGCAGCCATTGTCCCTTTTCTGAGCCCTCCCCCACATAGAGCCACAGAGCAGTAACCCCATATCTGAGATGCCACCAACCTCATTCACAAGGCACCCAGATGATTACCTAAGGCTCCATCCCATCCAACTTATGGGTGCACTTTCCTACAATAGGCCACACTACTAAGACAGGGAGTCAAAGCAGCTCTACCTAATACATAGAAACAAACATAGGGAAGCTGCCAAAATGAGGAGACAAAGAAATATGGCCCAAATGAAAGAACAGAACAAAACTCTAGAAAAAGAACTAAACAAAATGGAGATAAGCAATCTATTAGATGTGGAGTTCAAACCACTGGTTATTAGGATGCCCAAGGAACTCATTGGGTACTTTAACAGGATAAAAAAGATGCAGGCAGAAATAAAGGTTACACTAAGTGAAAAAAACATTATAGAAAACCAACAGTGGAGTGGATGAAGCTCAGAATCAAATCAATGATTTGGAACACAGGAAGAAAAAAACTCAATCAGAACAGCAAGAAGAAAAAAGAATTTAAAAATCACAACAAAGTAGGGAGTCTCTAGGACAACTTCAAACGTATCAACATTCAAATCATATGGGTGCTAGGAGAAAAGAAAGATCAAGAACTTGAAAACTTACATGAAAAAATAATGAAAGAAAATTTCCCTAATTTGGTGAAGGAAATAGATGTACAAATTCAGGAAGCACAAAGAGTCCCAAATAAGATGGACACAAAGAGGACCACACCAAGACACATCATAATTAAAATGCCAAAAGTTAAAGCTGAAGAGAATCTTAAAAGCAACAAGAGAAAAGCTGATAGTTACCTACAAAGGAGTGCCCATAAGACTGTCAGCTGATTTCTCAAAAGAAACTTTGCAGGCCAGAAAGGACTGGCAAGAAGTATTTAAAGTGATGAAAAGCAAGGACCTACAACATAGATTACTCTATCCAGCAAAGCTATCATTTAGAATCGAAGGGCAGATAAAGTGCTTCCCAGACAAGATAAAGCTAAAGTAGTTCATCATCACCATGCCATTATTGTGTAAAATGTTAAAAAGACTTAGGTGAGAAAAAAGATCAAAACTGTCAAAGAACATGTATGAAGGACCCATGGACAAAGCTAAGGTGGGGGGTAGGATTGAGGGAGGGAAGTGGGGTAGGTGGGGTGGAGCAAAGTGGTGGCAGGAAAATGGAGACAACTGTACTTGAACAACAATAAAAAAAGAGGAAAAAAATCAAGTAGAACTAGCCTTGGCTCAGTGGATTGAGTGCCAGCCTGTGAGCTGAAGGGTTACTGGTTCAATTTCTGGTCAGGACACGTACCTGGATTGCCAACCAGGTCCCTGGGGGTCTGTGGGGGGGGCAACTGGTTGATGTTTCTCTCCCTCTCTTTCTCCCTCCCTTCCTGTATTTCTTAAAATAAGTCAATCTTCAAAAAAAAACTATGACCATTAAAATAGCAATAAATTCACAACTGTCAACAACTGAACCTAAAAAAACAAACTGAGCAAGAAGCAGGACAGGAACAGAATCATAGATGTGGAGATCATTTAAAGGGTTATCAGTTTTGGGGGAAGAGGTGCAGGGATTAAGAAGTACATACTGGTAGGTACAGAATAGATGGGGGATGTTCAGAACAGTACAAGAAATGGAGAAGCCCGAGAACTTACATGCATGACCCATGGTAATGAACTAAGGGGGAGGGTTGCTGGAGGGAGTGGGAGTACTGGGTGGAGGGTAGCAAAGGAGAAAAGTTGGGACAGCTGTAATAGTTCAATAAAATATATTAAAAAAATATTAGCTATAATCATTTGGGCTTAATGGATTAGTGGAAGTAAGGATATTCTTTTGCTTTTTTCTTTGTCCAAGAAAGATTTTTGAATGGAATATGTGCATAAACCCATACATAAAAGCACACACATCATATGTGATAGCATGATGCATTTTTCTGAAGTTATGAACCTATGTAATCAGTATCCAAGTCAAGAAGAAGCATATTTCTGTGTCTCCAAACTTCCCCCTTTCTCCTCCTCCAGTCACTAGAAGGGGAGAAGTCATAACCAGATTCGGTAATTCTTCCAATCACATGATTATGACTTCTAAAAGCATAGGATAATTTTGCTTGTTTTAGTTTCATTTAAATAAAATTTAAATAGTATATAGTCTTTTGTGTCTAGCTTCTGCCACACAACATGTTTATGATACATCCCATGCATTGTGGCTAGCTATAGGGTGTTTATTCTCACTGTAGAACATTCCATTGTATAAGCACATCACAAGTTTTTATGCCTCTACTCTTGATGGGGATTTGTGTAGTTCTCACTTTGTGGCTACTCTAAATAGTGCTGCTGTGAATGTTCTAGAACAAGTCATCTTGGGAACATATGTACACATATCCGTTGGATATACACCTAGGAGTGGAATTGCTGTGTCATAAAGCATGGTGCATTTGACTTTAATGTATACCATCAAACAGTCACCTAAAGTGGTTGTACAAATTTATTTTCCTGCCATCAGTAGAGGAGAGGCAGGCCCTCTTGTTTAACTGTTTCCTAACTGTTCAGGGAGTCACGGTGTCCATCAGTTACTTCTATTTGTTTTTGGCCAATGCACTCTAGAAAAGGCTTTTCACAAGGCAAGCACCCACTCAGGTTAAACAAGACAGCTCCCTAAGGGAGGTCTTCCAGGGAACGACGGGAAAGACCAAATACTGGGAATGAGGTTGGAAGGCCCCCTGACGCCATGCTACCCTCCCCAGTTGCTACCACACTATGGGTCTTCGCTGCTATTGTGGGCTGCAGGTTTCCCAGGCAATCGAAGAGCTGGCTGGGTGGGTGTGGTATGGGAATAGGAAAATCTAAAATGCCACAAAACCCCAGTTCTTGCCGAGATGCTGTCATTTTTCATAAATTAAATGTTCCTTGGATTACTGTAAACCTTGGGTTAATTTCCAGAATTCTTAAAAATTGACTCGGGTCATGTTTGCCAGTTTTCTCATTGCTTTTGTGGAGGAGGTCATTTTTTGGAAGTCTCAAAACTTACTCCATTTTCACTGACGTCACTCAATCTGCCTTTTTAAAATTTAATTGCTACCAAAATCCTACGAGACAGATGGAATGATTGGACCATATTGCAGATTATGGAACTAGGACCGGAGGAGTTTAGGTAACACGCTCAGGGGTGCAGTTAGTAAGTGGAGGGCTGGGGTTCAAAGTCTAGTTTATTGAACTTCCTTCCCTGCTTGGATTCAACACCACACGCCCTGGCACAGGGAAGACAGCGGCAGACAAGTGCCTCAAGCCCTAGCCTTCTTCCTCTCAAAGGCACTGGCATTATTTTCCTTAAGTATAAAAAGGAGGTTGTGTTACCACTTCTCTTCCTGAAGCCTGGGAATCCAAAGATGCTGCATCCACACAGGCCTAAACCATGCCGTCTTCCTGGGGGAGCTTCCTCCACCAGCAGGCACGGCCCCTTGCTGTGTGGGCTGAGTTCCATGTGCAGAGCTTTTCGGTTTACACGACTGTCAGCCCGGGGTTTGTGCCATGTGTCCCTCCCCGCTCCGTGATTAAGTGAAAACAATAGCTAGGACTACATCAGCTGGAGGAAAAATGTCCTTCCCTGAGTGTTCACCCCTCCGAAGGGTTGTTTTGTTTCTTCTGTCACCAGGGTCTATGGGAACGTGGAGCTCCATTTTTCAAGTGAGAGGTGGGGATGGGACTGAACGGCGGTCCCAGAGTCAGTCGTATGAAAACAATAACACACTCTGTGACTTGGAGGTCTGGAGGTTTATGTTGGCACCAACTGGAATGCTAATGTGCAAAGAATCTGGTCTCTCCTCTCAAACACTAACAAACACCAGTCATTTCCTACTGATTGGTTTCAACCTAACACGCATTTTGTTGAGCCCAGAAGAATATTTCATTTTAGAGTATTTAGATTATGTTGATTACTCACTTAGGAGCCATAAGTTGGTCAATGAAGAACAGATTGCTTCGGCCTGGTATCCCCCCCCACCCACCCACTCACCACAACTACCACTGCCACCCAGGATTAATACTCATAGCGGAGCAAGACATCACATGAAAAGGGATCTAGAGTTTTCTTAAATGCTTTGTGAACTTTGGGGTACCAGAGACCTCCCTTTGAGCACATGACAAGGGCTGTGAACATCGTCTTCTGTGAAATGGCCCTACCAATTGAATTGCATGTTCATCTTGGGGATCACGGACTCTCCAAAAGCTCCTCCATCACTGAGGATCCCTTTCGTACAGTGGGTCTTTGTCCAGTGCCACTAATGCCTCGGTCATATAGGTTCAGAGAGCATCGCACTGACCAACTCCAAACTTCCCACCTACCAACTTACACTTGGGCTTTGACTTCAGATTTTGTCACGTACAGATGAGCCTGGGTCATCAATCCTGGAAGACTGCTACCGATCATGTGAGAAGATTCTTACAGACAGTATAAAATGTCATGGCACAAAATGTGGCACCAGAAATGTCATGGAATGGCACCGATTACTTAGGTATGTGTGTGATTACTATTTCTCAAAAAGGTAAATGTTTAATAGATATGTCTTCATTTCATACTAGTGTGTATGGAAGATATTAATGCAGGTATTAAGAAATAGGAAAACAGGAGGTTAGGTCAAGATGGCGGCATAGGTAAATGCAGTACTTGAGAAGTAAATTATGGAAAAACCATCACTCAGAACTGCCTGAAATCTTGCTGAACAGAAGTGCTATCACTAATGCTACACAGAAGAAGCCATATGAAGACTGGTAGGAAGGGTGGTGATGTGGAAGGAGCTGGTCCCACGCCCCGACGTGTCAGATAAATGGCCTCCTTTGGCTCATACTCTGGAGTTTCCTAAAATCCCTCAAACAAGCAGCATCTGGCCTCTGCATCCCTGTACCTCTTGCTAAGTGGCCCCAGACCTCACACTACATCAGCCAGACTCAGTTCCTACTGTGGCCTCTCCTGGGTGCCCCCAAGCCCAACACAAGTAGCAGCCATCTGCACAGAACTCTGTAGCTCAAGCTGGGTGGTCCTGCACAGAGCACAAGCAGTGCTTGATCTTGCATCTCCAACGAGGCCCCAGAGCCAGAACATCCGGTAGACAGTTTCAGGCCATGCTGGATTACTAACCAACCACCTCCACAAGCAACACACTCAAGGGGCAGACTCAGCAGATACCAAAGCCCCACTGAAGCGAGTCCTGCTCTGTGGGGTCCTACACAACAGCTCCTTCACTGTAGTCACAGCCAGTCCTAGCAGCTACTCAGCCTGGAGGTCAATCCTTCCCAGTAACACAGACAGCAATCAAGCCCCTACTACAACAGGACAGTGCACCCAGCCCACACAGAGGGTGTGCGCCTAGACTACCCATCTCAGGTGATAGGGGAGGCTGTGCCCCTGTGCCCTACAGGACATCTACTTCATACAGCCACTTTACCAAGTCCAGGGATATAGAAGCTCTACCTAATACACAGAAACAAATGCAGGGAGGCAGCCAAAATGAGAAGACAAAGATACATGTCCCAAATGGAAGACAGGAGAAATCTCCAGAAAAAGAACTAAAAAAATGGAGTCAAGCAATCTACCAGATGAGGAGTTCAAAATAATGGCTATAAAAATGTTCAAGGAACTGAGTGAAAAATTCAGCAGCATGAAAAAGGGCACGGAAACCATGAAAAATAACCAGTCAGAAATGAAGGATACGGTAACAGAGATGAAGGATAAATTATAGGAAATCAATAACGGAGTAGATGAAGAAGAAGATCCAATAGATTTAAGTAAGCAGAAAACACCCAATCAGAACAGGAAAAAAAAGAATCCAAACATATGAGGATAGTATAAAAAGCCTGTGGGACAACTTCAAGTGTACCAACATTCACATCATGAGGGTGCTGGAAGGAGAAGAGAGAAAGCAAGAAAGTGAAGACCTATTTGAAAAGTAGTGATAGGAAACTTCCCTAAGTTAGTGAAGGAAAGAAACCTACCAGTCCAAGAAGTGCAGAGAGTTCCAACAAGATGAACCCAAACAGACCCACACCAAAACATATCATAATTAAAATGCCAAAGGTTATAGACAATCTTAAAAGCAGCAGAGAAAAGTAGTTACGTATCCACAAGGGAGGTCCCTTAAGACTGTCAGTTGATTTCTCAATGCGAACTTTGCAGGCCCATAGGGAATGGCACAAAAGATTCAAAGTGATGAAAAACAAGGACCTATAATCAAGGTTACTCTACCCAGCAACATTATCATTTATAATAGAAGGATAAAGAACTTTGCAGACAAAAAAGCCCCCAAACAAACAAACTAAAAACTAAAGGAGTTCCTTACCACCAAACCAGTATTTTAAGAAATGTTAAAGGGTTTTTTTAAGGAGAAAAAAACTTCTTAAATATTAATAATAAAATGGCAATAAATACATATCTATCAACAATTACTTTAAATGCAAACAGATTAAATGATCAAATCAAAATACATGCAGTGACTGAATAGATAACAAAATAAGACCCTTACACACACCACCTACAAAAGACTCACTTCAGACTGAAAGACACACACAGACCGAAAGTAAAGGGATGGAAAAAGATACTGCATGAAAACGGAAACAAACAAAACAAAACAGAAGCTAGGATAAGAATATTTATACCAGACAAAATAGACTTTAAAACAAAGGCTGTAACAAGAGACAAAGATGGACCTAACATCTCCACTTCCAGGTATTTATTCGAAGAAACTCAAAACACTAAATTGAAAGGACATATATTGATACATCCATATGTTCACTGCAGCGTTATTTATAATAGCAAAAATATAGAAGCAACCTAAGTGTCCATGTATAGATGAGCAGATAAAGAAGTGATGCGCATATACAATGAAATATTACTTGGCCATAAAAAAGAATGAAATCTTGCCATCTGCAACAACATGGATGGACCTAGAGGGCATTATCCTAAGTAAAATCATCCAGACAGAGAAAGGCGATGATTTCAGTTATACGTGGAATCTAACAGCAAAATAAAATAAACAAGCAAACAGAATAGAAATGGACTCATAGATACAGAACATTTTGACAGTTGCCAGGTGGAAGAGGGGTGGAGGGCTGGGTGAAAAAGGTGAAGGGATTTAGAAGCACAAGTTGGCAGTTACAGAGCAGTCACAGGGATGCAAAGTACAGCATAAGGTATACAGTCAGTAATGTTGTAGGAGCTATGTATGGTTAGATGGGTACTAGATTTATTGGGGTGATCACTTCATAAGTTATAGAAATGTCTGATCACAAGGTTGTATACCTGAAACTAATATAACATTCAACTTCAACTGTAATTTAAAAATAAAAAGGAAAAATATCTATACCATAAAAGAAAAGAAATAGGAAAACAAAAATATGTAACATTTTAAGTATCACTACATAAAATAAAATCATAACTAGGCTACTATTTTAGTTTCTGCTTTCCTGCCTTGCCAAATATGGAAATATAATTACTTCCAAGCACAACTACCTCATTTTTATTTTACTATCTACGATTCAATAGGCACGACTGAGGACCACTAGTTAGGGCAGGCCCTGTGATAGGCACTGGGTTACAAGATGAACGTGGTTCTTCAGAAGCTTACAGTTTCAGGAGGCACACAAAAATGCAACGAATAGCTTCGCATGCTAGGGGTGGTCCAGGTGACACTGCTGCCCAAGAGGGCCCTGGCAGCTCCAAACTGCATGGTCCATCTGGGTAGAGAGAGAGGAAGGAGGCAGGTGAGAAGGAGTCAGGGGAAGCTTCTAAACAGACTCTTAAAGGGAGAACAGAGTCAGGCATTCTCAGCACAAGGAACAGGATTCTGAAAGGCCTGAAGCAGCAGGTGCATGGAGATCCCTGCGGGCTGCACGGTGTGGCTGGAGTGCGGCGCAGGAGGCACGGAGCTGAAGAGGCACGCAGGAAGGCTGGCCCATGGAGGGGCTCATGTGCCTCAGAAATGGGCCTCTGTCCAAGAAGCCGTGGGAGTTGTGTGAACCGGGCAGTGACGTGGCCAGGCCTTGTTTTGGATGGCAGAGTCTGCCCTCAACAGGGAAGACAGAGTCAGGACTGAGCAGAAAGACTGGGAGGAAGGAAGGCTGTTGTACTTACTCGTTGGGGTGAGAGGTGGCAAAGGCCTGCCCTGGGGAGATCGTGTTTAGGGCACAGAGAAAGGGACTAGCTCAAGGGAAACTGCAGAGAAAGAACTGCTAGGCCTTGGTGACTGATCAGACACTGGACCGAGGAAGGTGGCAGAGGAAGGATGCATAAATGTGGGAGCTCAAACTAAGAGATTGTATGGTTGGTATAGTAAGGAGAAGATGCTGTATTCAGTCCGTGGTGCAGATAGAGACACCTTGTAAGTAAGTAGCTGAGAATGAAGCTAAGGAGAGTGGTTAAAACCATGTGAGTGAGAGCTCACCCAGTGGAAATAGGTAGAAAATTAGTCTTTAATGTTTTGGAGTCACAAACTTCCAGAAGGACCTGAAGAAATAGATTAACTTGTTTATGACAAACGTGCCCCTGAGCATACATACAGGCACAACGATTGTACTTGTCACTTGAAAGTGTCACAGAGCTCAAGTTCAAATCTAGGAAGAGTGAGAGCAACACTCCATGGTGGGAGGTGAGGAGTGTTGGATTCAGGTGTCAGGCTCATGCATCAAGCAAGCACCTCCTCTAGATGGCCTTGAAAAGGCCACCTGATCTTGGAAGAGAGGCAGACAAATGAGGAAAGCTTAGCGACCACTGGTACTTCAGTTATGGGGCCAACAGCAGCCCTAGACAGTTGGGAACCGCTGACCTGTCCGCTCCTCTATCCGTCTAAATTTTCCACAGCCCTCCTCTCAATGCAAATGTATGTTAATGTCCCTGAAAACTCCATAGGGTTGAACACCTACCATACACCAGGGATAGTGCTGTATATACATGGTTTAATTGAATATTCACAACAAACTTACAAGTGTCATCATCCATTAATTTATAAATGATAAAAGATTAGTGAGTCAAGACCTCACCCATGGTCACATGGCTTACATATGGCTCGATGAGAACTTCTATTTGTCCAGTTTCAAAACAAATGCTTTCCCCACTGCATCATCCCAGCCACTTTGCAGATGGGAGCAAATCTGGGGGAGGCTCGGGGGCTGCCATCCCCAAACGAGGGTAGATGTTGGCACAGTCTCCTCGAGTGTCACAGGAGGTGACTGCAGCCCTCTCCCTGCACCGCAGGCCTGTTTCTCTGCTCCTTTCCTTTCTCTCATCACACTCCGCCTCCTCACTCCATATTATTTATCTTCTCTCCCATTTTGCTTCTTGAATCTTCTAAAATAACTTTGAGCTAAAAAACTCCATACTTTGCTGACTTGGTCATGGGCATTCTTTAGATCCAACTCCCTGTAACCTCCATGGTATTGAGGGGATTGAGCACAGTAGTTCAGGGTGAGAGTCTGGGAGACAGATTTCTTTAATTTAAATGCCATCTCTGACACTTACCAGCTCTGTGGCCCCACGCCAGGCTGAATCTCTGTGCACGTGTGCTCTCGCTCTCTCTCTCTCTCTCTCTCTCTCTCCCCCCCCGCCCCCACGCCCCATCACCCCCACATGAGGACACAGCAAGAAGGCAGTCATCTGAAACCTGACCCCTTGACACCCTGATCTTTAACTTCCAGCCTCCAGACCTGTGAAAAAGTAAATTTCTTTTGTTTAAGCCACCCAGTTTATGGTATTATGTTATGACAGCCCAAGATAAAATACACAATTTGGGGACTGCCATTTTAGACCAGTTAGTCTGGGAAGGCCTTTCTAAAAAGCTGACATTTGAGCTAAGACCTGAGTGTTGACAATAAGGCAGTTGAGTGAAGGCCTGGGGTAAGGGAGTGCATTTCTGAGTACGTCGGGTGGGTGAGGAAGACTCGCTCTCAGTACAATTATGACACAGACAGGCCCGGACCTCCCCTCCCCTCCCCCACCTCCCTCCCACCGGGGCCTGCAGGAGTGCCTCATGCCCCCAAACTCAGTGCCCTTCACTGGTGCCTTCGGTCCCCACGGACTCATTCATGTGGCGCCACCTTTATCAGAAAGGCTTTTTATTCTCCTGATTTTCTTTCTCCATCAAATCTTGCCTTTCCTGAGCCTCATTTCCTCAGTAACTCACATTTGTTGACATACCTAAGGGGCATGAGTTACTCCTCTCAGATGACATCGGCATTTCACAGGGACCTACTAACGGGGACTTGCTTCTAGACAACGGGCGGAGATGAGGGAATCCAGGCATTACGGGGCCACTGAGGAGTCATTTTAGAGCAGATGGTTTTTATAATACCCACACTACCCAGCACAGGAAGTTACATATACGCTTTCTGGGCTGTCTTTTCCTGTGTGCAGAAATTCCTGACTGTCTAGAATACACTCCAAACTGACACTGTAGAATAAAGATTTCTATTTTAATTCCAAACACAACTGAAAATGGAGCTAGGTTGTGATTTTGGGCAAATATTGACAATGTCTCCGATAGGTCATATCCCATATATTTATATAAGCTCTAGGTTGACTAATTCCTTGTGAAAGGATTTTAGATCCGTATCTGAGTCTTAAGTGTTGAACCACAAAGGAATTGCTAAAACCTCCTTAAGCAGCTAAAATCTAGTTCCCAATTCACAAGAAATTTGGCCAAGGAAGATATTAAATAGAGTGGTGTGACTAGTCAGAGTTGATGATATGTGGGCACGGAGATGGTAACTATCAAGAGGGAAATTAGAATAAATGAATATTAAAATATTTAAATGTATAATAATGTGTTCAAAACACAGTTCTGAAGAACATTATCGTTGGAAGTGAGAAACCAGTATAAGTCACTTACAGTCTTTTCTAAGCAACCTTCTTCCCCCATTTCAACTCATTAGGATAATACTAGCTTCAAGTGTAATGGTGTGATTGTAACTGTGCTGTACACAAATTACTCCGGTTTGCACTCTGACAGGGTTTAGCTCTAATTCCTCCTGGCAGACCTTTAGCAATTGTTACAGTGCTAGAAAAACAAAAAGGAATGAGGCATTTAAAAACATATATATATATACACACATATATATATATATATATATATATATATATATATATATATATATATATGTATATATTCAGGACAGCTGTTAGATTAGATTTACATAGAAGAATGCTTCTAAGTTTCAAGAGTTAGAAAGAGAGAGAGACGCCATCATTCTGAAATGGCCTAGACAATACGGTATGTTATGCAGTACAATGTTAGGAGACACAGCGCTGATCTACAGATCTTTGATTTTTACTGTAAATCATCTAAAATATAGACTTCTAATACTAGTAGAAGTATTCACACACATGCACACCTCCAAACATATGCTTCTTTGAAGTTCTAAAGGTCAAATTACTTTCTGCCAAAAAGTATAGAGCAAATACACCTCTTTAATGCTCAATGAGCACTATTCGGTTTTCCTGATTAGAAAAACGGAGAGGGTGGCAGTGACCTCGAAGGCCTGAGGAGGGTTCAATGAGGGAGTGCCTGGACAGCACTTAGCACAGTGCCTGCACGCGGTAAGGACTTAGGAGAAGGCAGCTGCCACTGTTGCTTTTATTACTGTTATCAGCCACAAGGTAAACAAAATGACTCATACTGGGATGAGAATCCAGGATCCCAAAGCACTCCTGCATACATCATTATATTTGAACCTCAAAACCATGTAGCAAGATTGGCAGACAAGAACCTCATTCTTGCAGATGAGGAAGGTGAGAATCAGCAAGAATAACTGATCACAGAACTGGAAATACAACCTAGATCTCCTAAATCCTAGTGACTCATAGAGCCTCTCTGTGTTGCTCGTAACTCTCAATGCCCTGGATTTGCATCCATCCATTCAACAAACATTCATCAAGTGCCTACTTAGAATCAGGTATTTTTCCAAACACACGTCAGGGAACAAAGCATGCAAGATGCTTGTGGTCATGGGCCTACTTTCCCCAAGAGAGTCAGGGTCAAGAAGTTGAGACGAAGAATAATCAATTAACATAATAAGTGAGTTACCTAGTGTAATGGGCTGAATTGTGTCCCCACCCACAAATTCACATATTGATGCCCTAACACCCAGTATATTCAGAGGACAATGACTGTTTTGGCAAGATAGAGCCTTTCAAGAGGTGGCTAAGTTAATCGAGGCTTTTTGGGGTCAGTCCAATCCAATCTGCCTGGTGTCCTTGTGGGGAGAGGAAATTGGGACAGCGGGAGAGACGCCAGGGACATGAGTCCAGAGGAAAGACTGTGTGGGAAGACGGGGAGAAGGTGGCCATCTGCAAGCCAAGGGGAGAGACGGGAGAAGAAACCAAACCTGGGAACACCTTATTTTGAACTCCTAGCCTTCAGAATCGTTAGAAGATGACTTTTTGTTGGTAAGCCGTCCAGTCTCTGGCATTTCTCACGACAGCGCTGGGAGAGCCACACTCGCACACCTCATAAGAGAAATTGGTAAGCACTGTGGGGAAGAAGAAGTGCAAGAAAGGCATGCTGACGGTGCTCAGGAACGGTGGAAGGGCACGTCGCAGTGTTTAGTAGGGTCTCGTGGGAAGAGACGGTCTGAGCAAAGACGTGATGAACATGATTATGGGGATTAGCTACGGAGAAGGTTTTCCAGGGGGAGGGGACCGGTGATACAAAGGCCCCGGGGTGGGAGTGCACCAGGAATGTTGAGGAGCAACTGTGGAGAAGAGCTGACTAGAGATAAAGCAAGAGGGAGCAGAGGCCAGAGAGGTCTTGGGAGGGACAGTCAAGTGAGGCCTTGTAGACTGTTGCCAGAATTTCAGTTTCTTAACGGAAGGTTTGTATTCCTGCAAGATTGATCTAGTAGAGAGGAGGGGAGTTAATGAAAGGAGACAGAGGTGAGTGGGGTGGCATCTAGCACATCAGACTAGCTCTCCGTTGGAAGGAGCAGTTAGTTCATGCCCCTGTGTATACCTCTGAGTTTGTGGGGGGCAGGGGCTCCTGACTGCCTCTATTTTTCCCAGTGAAGGATGAAGCAGAGTCATCAGCTGAGAGTGAAGTTGAGGAAGAGATGTTGAAGATTTGAAACGAGAGAAGGTATGATAGGGTAACATGTTTATTTGCGTGGCCCACAAACGGGGTGACGTAGACAACAAAATTTATTGTCTGACACCTGTGAAGGCAGGAAGTCAGGTGTCAGGAGGTTTGGCTACAAGGGCTGTGTGGGAGAGCCTGCTCCGTGCCTCTCCCCTGGTCTCTGGTGGTTTGCTGGCAAGCTTTGCTGTTCCACAGCTGGTAGAAGCATCGCTCCAGTCTCTAAACCTCATCCTCACGTGGAGTCCTCCCTGGGTGCATGTCTCCATCTAAACATCCCCTTTTAATAGGAACACCAGTCCTGTTGGAGTAAGGGTCATCCTCCTGACCTGATCACAGCTTAACTAATTAATCAGTAACAACCCTATTCCCAAAGAAAGTCACTGGGATGAGGTCCTGGGGGCTAGGTCTCCAGTATAGGAATTTTGGGAGGGCCACAATTCAACCCATAATAAGTAATAGAAGAGACTGGCAGCCAGAGGCTGGAAGCATAGTGGGCTTGCCTGGCAGCAAAAGGAATCATTTAACATTTGTGGTCACAACAAATGTTCAGCCTCAGGGGTGCGACTGCAGAGCAGAAAGACAATGAGATTAAGCCAAAAGTTGTGGCTTTACCTGGTAAGTTCCACAAGGGAATGAAGGACGTTATGCCAGTCGGTGATCACTATTATTTACCCAGGAACTGAAGCTGGAGAGGGGGGAAAGAGAGAACCTGCAGTACTAGGGAACAGAGAAAATGTGACAAGGCCAACGGATCAGGGGTCCTGGTGTGGGGGGGACAGGTAGTTGAAGTTGAGACACTTGAGAAAGGAAGCTGGAAAACGATAAGTGGTGATGAGAGAGTCAGGTGTTGTGGCACCGAAATACAATAGTGTTTGGTTATTGCTATTGTAATAGGGTGCAGCCAAGAGGGGAGCCCCAAATAGGGATTTGTAATAGGGTCCAGAAGAGCTTGGAGATAATTGGCTCCACACCACAGGGCCACACCTGCCCAGAATGCAGGCAGCTGTGGCCAATTGCGGGAGGAGCCAGAAATGGGGCTGCAGAGGAAGATTAGCGCTGGGATTTAAACGGAGGCACAGCAGCCATTGGGGTCTCTCTTTTTGGGACCACGCATCTGTTTAGGACCATACGTCTGTTTAGGACCACGCGGCTTTGGTGTCTTGGTTGGGACCATGAGGCTGGGGTGAGAGTCAGGACCACGAGGCTTTGGAAGTGCTCCCTTTTGCCATGTGGAGGGTGCTGGGAAGACTGTGTGCATTTGTGGGGGACTTCAGTTTGTGCTATTTCAAATGAATAATAAATTCCTTTCCTTTTCACTGATCTCTTGTATTAAGAGACATCTTGCCTCTGACAGCGGACATAACGGAACTGGGGGGTTCCTTTTGGGTAATAGTATATTGCCTCGGCTGCCCTTGGCCCCCCTTTTTGTACTGTAACACTATTACGAAGTTCAGAGTATGAGTAGGGAGTGAGTGGGCGAGGTAAGGGAATGGACAAGATCGTTGGAGGGGCAGAGGCCACAGCATTGAGAAGCCACTGTCTCGGAAGGGTCATCTGCATTGCTACGAATGAAGCTTTCACTCACTCATTCATTCCTCATCCAAAATATCTAGGTGCTGGCCAAAGGAGAGAATGGAGTTTCGGGGAGAACAAGGCTCCTGAACCCCACCAGGAGAGCCCCTGCCAGGCCCAGCCACACCCACCTGGGTTTAGAAGGTGCTCTTTGATTGGCCTGTGTCACGAGTATGGGAGCAGAAAAAAGAAAAAAAAACTTATTAAAGTTAACTTTAAAACTCCTTTTATACCCAAATAAACAATGAATCCAGAGGAAAATAAAAATCTCCTGCTCTAAACATCCTTCACTGCTTGTTTTAAAAATTATTATTATTCTTTGGCCTCCTCGGCGGCTCACATTCATTGCCCTGATCTATGCGTTTCCTGGGGATTCTATGCACTCCAAAATCTGAAGAGTAAGCAAAAATAGTGCTTCTGCTTAAACCCTTCACAGTTTATAGCCACATTTACATAACATTAAATAAGTCAACAAAGGCATCATTAGCTCCCATTAAAATATGAGCAAAGAAATTTAAACGAACAAGACAGGCTAATTGGTAAGTAATGTTGTGTATCAAAAATTATGGCTGTGAGATATCCCAGTTAATGAGAGGCCCTACAATCATGTTTACTACATATTTAAAAATTAAATGAAGGTGAATAAAAGTTAACGGAAGAGAAGATTCCCCCTTCACAGACGCTATTATATCTGTTTTTCAAAGTTAAAAATAACAGGGATGATTTCAGCCATCTCCCTCGACCAGACACCTCCATGTAGCGGATGTGATTTCTGCCTTGACTGCGCTCCTGGAGTTGGGCGCACGGAAGCCACGCCCCGTAGAGGGGGAGGCGGGACTCTCCGGTCCCAGCGGTGCCTGGGCCCCGGGCTGATCCCAGGCCTTGGTTGTTAGAGAACTTCCCCCCATGCCTTTCTCTCTGGGGGCTTGGGCCCAACCCTGGGCAGAGGGTGGCCTTCATGTCAGCCACAGGGGGAAGGCAAAGTGGCCCACGACTGCATGGCGGAGGGACGATGGTTCCTGACCGGATCACCGGAGGAGAAACGAAAACACGCCGATGCCCGGGCCCCTTCCAGACATTGAATCAGACCTGGGGGAGGGAGCCCAGGCGCCCGCACTTTAGGAAAGCGTCCCCACTGATTCTAAAGAGCAGCCCAGGCTAGAGCCCACTCTGCTAGTCCTCTCATGAACCGGACACCAGCCGCCAGCCGCCGAGTGACCACCCCAGGTGAGGCTCTCTCACGGGAACTTGGGCGGGTTGTGATTTTTCTATTTCCCAACATTCACTGTGACAGTTTTCACACCGCGAAGCTGAAATAATTTTACAGGGAACGTTATTTGCAGACCATCTAGATTATGCCATTAATGTCTCACTTTGCCTGGCTTTACCGTATACTTATCCTTCTAGCTATCCGTCAAGTCACCTGTTTTTTACACATTTCTCAGTAAATTACAGACATTTGTACAATTTCCCCTAAATACTTCAACATGCTATCATTAACTAGAGTACAATCGTTGTTTACTTTTTCTTTTGATGTAAACTTTCCAAAAAATAAAATGCTAAACTCTTAAGTGTACATCCACTGTGTTTGGAGAGGAGAATATGTCTATGTAACTCAGACTTTTATCAGATACAGCATATTAGGCAGGTTATTTTACACTTAATTAGAAGTCATCTTAAACATTTGCTATTTAAAGAGATTGCACAGAAAGGGCAGTACTTTATCCCAAAGAAAGACCACCTAATGGTAGAATTTCAGACACCGAGGCATTAAGGAGGAAATATTTGGGGGGATAGAAGAAAAGGGCCTCTCCAGCATCCCTTGGGTGATTCAGATGTGACTACGTGTTGAACCCAGACCACGCTGTGTAATGTATGCACGTGGCGGGTAGCGTGGCTGGGGTGGAAGCAGAGTGCCATGCCCAGCGTGTGTGTGCGTGAACATGTCGCAAGAGGATGCGGTTTTGAAACTTTGAGCTAAAGCTTAAGACACTAATATTTCTCTGAAGGTAGATGTCTGTATGTATATATGTGTCCTTCTGGCTGGCATGAGTCTACAATAATAGATAAGACTAAGGGCCCAAGAGAAGCCAGGTCACAGGCGGCACCGAGTGCCCCAGCCTCTCGCCCTAAACCCAGAGTTACCCAGCTGCTCAGAGCCTCCATGCTTGGGGTCATACGTGGAGAGCGGATTCTAAAGAGCATAATATGACTGGAATCAATGTCTTTAAATGCTAATGGCAAGAGGAAATGTCCTTGCTTCTAAACTCTGAAAACAGGGATTGATTTAATAAGCCATAAAGAGTTTCCAACCATGCACCCAACATTAAGTAACATTACCGCACTTGGAACTTCTCCCCTCCCACGTGGAAAGCCGAGCTCGCGGGCCATGACTCCAGCAGAGCCTCTGTATGGATCCTCTCGAAGGATGACTTCCCATCTTGTGGCCTCTGAGTTATAAGTCCTCTGCCTAAAAATTTGCCTGAATGTAACCTTCTCCTATGGTGAAAAGCTCTTTATTCTAGGTCTAATACATCTCTCTCTCTCTTCATGTAAATTGCTCCAGAAATCCCAAATCCTTACAAAGACTTAGTTCATTCATTGCATCATTCAATGTCCATAGTGAACAGTGATGGTTACTGACCACCTACTGTAGGCTACACACGGGGCCAGGTGCTGGGGGTGCAGCAGTGGACAGAGCAGGGGGGTGTCATTGCTCTTATGCAGCCGTATCCCACCGAGAAGACATTGCACAGCCAAGTAAACAATTACTTTCTTGCAGTGCTGATGATGGCTATGTGGAACTCACTGGGGAGTGTTTTGAGTGTGTTACGGAAGGGCTTGACTTTGTCTGTGGGACCTGGTGGGGTTGAGGAAAGGGTCCCCTGAGGACGTGCAGCTCGGTAAGACCTCAAGAACGAACTGAGTACACCTGGGTGCAGAGCGGAAGTGAGAGAGGCCATAGGTGGTACAAAGGCCCGGAGGTGGCAAAGAACAAAGCAATTGTCATGATTTAAAAAGAAGCAGGGGGGACATTGTGGCTGTTGTGGAATGAGCCACAATGTAGGAAGGTCACATGCAAGGCTGGTGGCCATAATAAGGAGCGTGTGTTTTATTATAATTACAGTGGGAAGATATACTTGTAAGAATACAAGTGAAGATATAAGGAAGATATTCTTGAAAGCATGTGGTTAACATAATCAGATATGCTTTTTTTAAAAAAAAAATCACTCTGGCTGGGTGTGGAGGTCAGATTGAAGAGAACCAACGTTGATACCCAGGACAAGTATTGTATTTTGGAGATTTGTAGTAATCCACTGGTGCAGGGGGTGGCCTGTGCTGGGGGCCCTGGAGGTGAGGAGGAGTGTCTGAGGGCCAGAGCAGCTCATTTGCCCCTGAGGGCTCTTGTCTACCATGTCCACCAGACAGCGGGACTCCTAATGCTCTGACTCACAAAGCAGATACAGGCCTTACTAATACGTAAATACAAATTGGCGTGCTTGGGAATAGTGTATGGCCTGAAAGACCAAGGAAAAGATTCTTTTACATTAGCCAGCTGCACTTCAGAATAACACAGAGACCTCTGTGAATCATTTCATGGTGTATTGAGCAAAGTTCTGTTTGCAATTGGCAAGTTGGGAAAATAAACGCCCGTGTTTGTTTTCACTTTCTATTTCCTTGGTTTGTCCAGAGACTCACAGACCAAACCCCAGGGTTGTCCTTGGAGACTGGGTAGGCAGAACTGGGCCCCCACTTTTCGAATGTCCCGTGGACATCAGCCACCGATTGCCATTAACTCCTGCGAGGACAAGGGCAGTTCTTGACGTCGTCCCAGCGTCAGAGAGGGCCAGCAGGTACGGACCTCTTATTGTGCGTTACTTATTCAGATGCTGACCCCGTGGACCCCTTGCCCCTCCAAAAACTGGGTGAATGCTGTGAGGGTTACATGAACAGAAGAGCTTTGCCTTTTCTGAGAAATGATACTCTACCAGTGTTTACCTACTGTCTCAGTCAAGGGGTGTGTGTGTATGTTTGTGTGTGTACGATTTACTAGGCCTAATCCAATTTGGGCGCCTGGTTCCCAGAGAGGACACAACCTGGCTGTGCATGAGAATTACTCAGAGGTCTTGTTAACGCCAGAGTTGGGCCCCACCCCCTGACTCAGAGTTTCTGGGTCAGGCCTGGGTTGGGGCTTGGGAATGTGCTTTTCTAACAAGTTCCCAGATGATGCTGAAGCTCCTAGACGAGGGACCACACTCGAGAACTGCTGGTCTATGCGACGTAGCCTGCAGATCAGCTGTGTTTAGTGAGCACCCTAGTCACCAAATGCCTCCTGCTGGCATGCAGTTAAGGTTAATTTAAGCTAAATCATCAACTCTTGGTAAATGAATGAATGAATGAATGAATGAATGAAGAGTGACCCAAGACATCTTGGCAGCATCTGGAATATTCACCTGGAACTGAACTGTATTTCTAGTGGTACCATTTAAACATGGTACGGCATGATCCCTGTGGGCAATGATTTTAAAGTCCAATTATTGCAAAGAAAATAGTCAAATATATAAGGACAACACGGGGATAACCTTTATTGTCGACTGACATATCTAAGGTCACTGAGTGCTTTAGGCATCTGGAAGAATAGGTCATTTCTGCTTTGTGCATGTTAAGTAAGTCTCTGATATGAAATGTTCGTGGAGTCAGTGACCTCATTCAGTTGTTCATTTACTGAAACTCTTATTCAACAACTATAAAGTGTTGGGTTGGCACAGGAGAGTTGGTGTAGTAAGAAGACTTATGGTTTATTACGTGAAAACTTTTCCCACGTGCTAGAATCCCCTCAAAGCTTTCCCATCATAGTCAGCTATCCAACAACTACTTGAGTACTTCTAGTAGCAGAAGACTCACTACCTCATGTGACAACCAATCTTTGAATTACTGCCGAATTCCTTCTACAGGGATGGAATCTTGCTCCCTGAATTTTCTACTGCTGGTCCTACTTGACCACCTGCATGGACAGCGGATGTTTCATTCTCCTCCGTGTGACAACCTCATTGGATAGTGGAAATGGATACAGCACGAAGGGGCAGAACATGGACACAGGACAGGTGGCCTGGCTTTGAATCTCAGTTCCCAAATGTACTGGCTACGTGACTGGGCAAATTCCTTAGCTTTGCTGTGACCCAGTTTACTTATCTGTAAAATGGGCATAATGTTATACCTCAAAGAGATGTTTTGAAGGTTAAAAAATGCACTACTTGCCATGAATTTAGAACAGGGTCTGCCATATAATTAATGACGAACAATACTGTTACTGTTACTCTTATTATTCTTCTTGGTAAAGAGGTCTCTTGTCCTCTCAATTTTAGACTAAGCATCCCTATCTCAGACCCAGCATTGCTCCTCTCACCTCCTTGGTCTCTCCCAGAGCCAAGCGGCTTAGACCCCTCTCACTCGCGAGATCTGAGCAGAGCCCCACACTAGGAGCTTGTGTCCAGCACATGACAGAGAAGGACTATCATCCCCACTGTTCCCAGTTCAGCTTTATGATAGGAGCGGCAATAATAATAACAAAAACACATTGTCTATTATATGTAAATACTATATGACACTCTGTAAATATATCATTTCTCATTTCTAGGATAGCCGCGAGGTTGCACAGGGACATGTCACTGAGAGACAGAGGAGCTAGCATCCAAACAGATCCTCGATCTTCAGAGGGGAGCCTCGTGGCATCCCCGTGCTTCCTCCTCGGGTGCAGGGAACCACCTAGGAACGCGGGGCCCCTGACTTTGGCAGGCAGGGCAAAGCCATAAAATGAGCTGCAAGCCTTGCCGCCCTGGGTGGAGAGAGTGTTCAGATTACAGCCTTATTTATTCATTGCTGCAATAGCTGTACTCTCTCTGATCTTTCTCTCCAAGTCTCTTGGGTTGAGCAAAGAAAACACTCTCGGGAAGAGCATAATAAAGCCCTGAAACCATTCAGAGGACCAAGCCTGTTGCATTTCAAACCAAAAAGACGGGAAAGTTCACACAAAGAATGCAGCCCATTGGGCGTTACCCTCTCATGCCATCCAGGCATTAATGGGTTCACATTATAACTATTCTTACCGTTGCTGAATAGTTGGTAAAAATAACCATCACCTCCAATCAGCACTGCCTGTCGTCAGCAGGGACTGTTCCGTGGGTTCACACGGCAGCAGCTGCCATTTACTGGGCCCTCCCTCTGTGCCAGGCTCTCTGCTGCGTGCTGTGCGCCATCCCCTCTCTATGGCAGGAGTGAACCCAGAGAGGGCACAACTATGACGGTTCCCTTTCTCGGGTGAGGGAGCCAAGATTCAGGCTGGTTATGAGCCTTGTCCCACAGGTGGCTAAGCTCTGGGATGTCCGATCTTCGTTGCGGCCAGTGTTGTATCTTGGTGCTGTGGGTACATAGTTCCGTTTTTCTCTGACTAGCTGCCCAGGAGTCACCCCAGCTCCACACATCCCACGGCCACCATGACCAGGGAGGCACCAGATGGAAGCCAGAAGATTCTCGGGGGCTCTGGGAGTGGCCTTCCTGTCGGGAGCACTCGACCACCACCCCTTAAGCTACATATGAGGCTCACAGAAAATTCTTAAGGAAGGACTTGGCTTTCCCAGAAGAGGGGGAAGCCAAATAGTAGTAAGCACAACTCCATGCTCCCAGAAAGAGCACACTGTACATATACAGTACTGTCATGAGGAGCACGCCGTCAAACCCTCAGGACTACCCTGTGGGGAGGGTCCCGGCCTCTCCGCTGATAAGTGGGACCCGGAGGGCGTGAGGCCGGCCGGGGGGTGCTTACAGGTTTCTCAGCCAGAACGAGGCAGGGGCGGGACCTGTGCTTTAGAACCTTTGCTTATTTATTTTTCCTTTGTTATCTTACTATTTAGCTTTTAATTTAAAATGAAAATATACATAACTAAAAGCTTGAACATGCTAGAAAAAAAAAAGAGAAACTATAAACAAGCCAAGAGAAAAAAAATGTCAAACCACCCAAATCTCCCATTCCAAGACCACCTTTGTTAACATTTTGGTCTATTTCATTCCAGACATTTTTTTTCAAAGTACATATTGTATACACTTTTTTAAAAGAAAGAGATATCATACACAATAGTTCATGGCCTGTTTCTTATTTCCCCCTCAATTATTATGTCTGTGTTTCCATGTTAGCATTTATGAGGCTGTATATATAAACCTGTTTCACAGCCCATCCTATCCCACTCTTCCAATGTCTTAAAATTAAACAGGCGGGCCTCTTCCTTCCACTTTCTGCTCTCTCCAAGGCCATTCGGGGAGCGATGGGCCAAATAAAACAAAAACAAAATAAAAAGTAAAACTTTTCCTTTCCAACAGTCTTAGCGGGAACCTTAAATCTCCCCCCACCCCGCCCCAAATTCCACTCAGACACGAGACAGGCTCGGGTGTAGGGTAGCTCCAAGCTGGAATGTACTATGAATTCAGAGAAGCGTCTTAAACGCAATCCAAGCCCGGAAATCACAAAGGGTTTCCCATTGCCTTCTTCGGACAGGGTTTCGTGTTTGGTAGGACAAAGAAAGGGCTAGCGTTACTGTATTCTGACCGTGCAGATAAGGGGAGGTCTGCAGTCTTAACTAATGACCCCGAGCCTTTGCAGTGGGTGAGGGGAGAATCCCACCTGCTGACTCCAACTCGCCCCAGAAGAGAAAACCACCCAGCCGCCAGCCACTGACGGAGACCTTTCCCAAGCTCTCCCCTTACCGGGCATTGTCACAGCTATAACTGGATCACTCTCCCCGGGTACGTCCAGGCCCTGCGGGCTGCCCCAGGATAACACTTGTCATTAGAATGCAAAATGCCCACTTTGGAGGGTTGCCATTCTCTGCCAGATCAGATGAAGCTTTCTCTTTAAAGAAGGAAAAAGAGAAAAGAAAAGAAGAAGCAAGGGGTGGGGGAGGGTGAGGAGAGAAGAGATCCATGGGGTTAAGCGTGTATGGGGAATGTGGTAAGTGAACTGGCCGCGGGTACTTGTTTAGGGGTGTCTCATGGCTTCCATTTCGGGCCCATGTATTCGTTTGTCCCCACCTTCCTTGACTGCGTGAGAGAGAATGTCCAAGGGAAGCACCCTTGAGTGCCCTGAACCCGTGCCAGCGGTCACAGGTGCCCGACAGCAGGGCTGGACTCCGGAGAAGGGCGGGTGGGCTCTGAATGGCTCTGGGAACCCACTCCCTCCCTCCCTCACTCCCTCACTCAGACCTCCGATGATTTGATTCTCTTTTCCTGAACTGCTATTTTGGTCCCTTTGCCATCTTCAAACTCTATTTCCTATGGTAATTATTACATTTCCTTTATTTTCAATGTCAGCTTATTTTCCAAGGGGGGAAAAAAAATCATACAGCACAGCTAAAAGGAGCCCAAATAGAACAATTTGTTATATTAAGCAAATACTTATTTGCATAATAGTGACTCCCATTTCTATATCAGCACAGCGGCAAAAGCAACAGCATTCCTTTCAGAAGGATGTAGTGATGCTGGATCTTTTGTCTTATTGGGGATCTCCAGCCAGGGGGGAAACAGGAACCAGCTTTCCCTCTGAGGCCCATGTCCACCTGCCAGTGGAGGACTGTACCTTCTTTCCCACGGCCCCTCAACGTACTCTTCCAGGGGAAAATTTTAGACAAGTTTTATAGATTAATTTTTACCCTAAAGTTACATGTAAGGTTTTTTAAAAATAGTTTAAGGTTAAAAATAAACTGGAAACCAGAAATGTGAGGACTTTTTTATTCTCTGGAAAATGGGTCTCCAAAAATAGGCTCAGTTTATTCTAAATAAATATTCCTCCTAATAATTCTCTAAAGAAAAGCCTTTCTACAGATAAACCAAAAGGACGTGTGTTTGTTTAGAGGAGCTCTCGTTACGACATTGCTTGAGCCTCGCTTGCACACAGAATTACGCGGGAGGTGGGTCTGCCCTAGGTCCCTTGAAACAGGAGTTTATAAGAGCTTCAGAATGTGAGGTTAAAGGTATGTATATTAATTTACATAACATTGAAGAACTTTCTTCATTAAAACGTGTAAAACCTTTATTACACGTGAACTCAGTGTGATGCCACAGATAATGCTCTAAGAAGGGATTTTGCTTTCATGGAGAAAAAACAGTGTCAAGATCATGTCATGTTCGTGGACACATGACAAATTATACCATCTCAACTGAGAACCAGTGTTTTCTCAGTTAGAGAATCTACAGCTTCCCGATCCAGGTTCCCGGTCATTAATAGGAAAATATTTGATAGCAGAGGTGACCTGAGATCGACTCTTTCAGGACTCGAGCACACAACTGTAATTTGAAGAGCTTCACTGTTTACAACTTGGGGCATGCAGTCCGACCTGGGGGGACACCCCAGCTCTGTCTCTCACAGCCGTGTGACTTGGACCCGAAACCTGACCTCTGGGAACATCACCTTCCTCACCTGTAAAAGAGAGATCAGGAAAATGCCCATACACCAGGGGTTGCTGGGACTCTTAAATAGATAAAATACGAAGCGCTTAGTGTGGTTCCTGGCACATACTAAGTGTCAACCGACAGCATTCATTGCTAATGTGTGTGCTACATTGCAAGAAGGCTTCCCAGTGTGTGGGAAGGCCACACCATGAATGAGAAATCCAGGGGCTGGGATGGAAGAGGGAAGTGCTGGATGCAGGATGGGAAGGGCTGGCGATGCAGAAATCCATTTTAATTGCAACTTGACACTAGAATCGTGACCTCCCAAAGTGGCAGCATGATCTTTTGTCACCAGAGCCTCCATTAGTCAAGAATGGGACTTGAAAGTAAGGCAGTTCCTTTCATATTATCCGCTGGCATGCCTTGGGGATCTTTTTCTTTTCCTCTAGAATCTTCTGCTAAAGTTACAGAGTTTATGGTTCCCATAATGCACATGTACAGTATCTATTTCATTTAATTTGCTATTAACACTTACAGTTTCACTTACTTCAACACAGCTGGAAGGACTGAAGTCAACCATCTATGGTAGAATTGGAATGTAGCTATTAGCAGTTTTCTTTGCAAACCCGTCCCGCTCTCACCTATCTTGCGTCTTGGCACAAATTCCACTTGATACACAATTATTAAATGTGAACTTACACCACGCAGGGTCTCTGCGCTTTGCCCAGCAAATCTGGTACTTAGAATGTCTTTGTTGTATCCCATGCATCACACAAGGGTATAAGAGACTTTTGTAAAAATAAGCCAAGTAAGCAACAATAAGAAAACAAATTCCTCACCTCTGTAAGTAAAATTTAAACTTCAAATTTTCTTAAATGTGAATAAGTGAAATAATTGGCAATTTTTTTTCTAGTGCTGGCTTTCATGGTGCTGGAACTTCCTGTTACAATCAACGTGTTTTTTGAGACCATATCTATGTAAGAAAGAGCCGTATGAGTTCTGGTTGCAGAAAGGCAAAAGACTGACCTGTCCTGGGGCCTCACACAAGCTGGAAGTGGAAAACCATGCATTCAACAGGCGTCTGCATTTACCATATTTCTCTTTCTGTGAACATGTCGTTTTACATCCTTCCCTCTTGGTAGGTAACTTGATGAAAATTTTCACTTCTCTGTGCAGATTGGCTTTCTCTGCTAACCCTCCTGTTTGCAACTGGCTAAAAAAGGCCACCCCTTCCCCCCTGCACGTGACCTTTCAATTCAGAGACCTGCCAGTGTCTCTGCTCTTAGTTCAGATTTTCAAGAGAAGGGGAAAGTTGGATTAGTCATCACCGAATCCACGGACCCGCTCTCGCGGGTCAAGAGTCTACTCTGATCTACACAGCTGTGAAGGAAGAAAGGTAACATGGTACGAACCCAGTGGCCTAGACTCAGCACTCACGAATGTGTCATAATGAAGCCACCACATCAACGGTCTCACTTCCCTTCTCAACAGAAAGGCTACCCATTGGCCGTGAGCACGTGTGATGGAACTCGTCAAACTACTTGTCAAAGTTAAAACTGGAATAACCCGATGCTTCTTTAGAAGGCGTGTGTTCCAAATGCATTTTAAATCCTCCTCTCTCTTCCCATTCTGACTCTTTCCAAACTAAATTCCATTAAGACAGGGATATTCTATCGGTGTCCTCAGGCTACTTATCTGTGTCAGAGTCCACACGTCATGACATCACGTCAATAGCCATCCAGAGAAAAGTATTCCCTTGCACATGCCCGGAAATCCTCATTTGAATCTAGTTTTATTATATACACTCAAGAGTTTAAGACAAGCTAATAATGAACATACAATTTATATAACTGTTTAACCACTCATGCTGAATAAAAATTGCCAAGACATACAGCATCCTCTTGTTTAGAATTAATTCTGAAAATTGTTCCAGAAATAATATTTTCAGGACTCTCCCTCTGAGATGAAGCCAAAAAAACTCCTTGAAATGCCTGTCTTTTAATGTATAGCTAATAGCCCAGGGCTATATGAAGCTCGCTGTTGATTTGGACAAAAAACGTCAACTAGTATGACTTTCTCCTTTCCCTGTGCAGGAGGGAGAAAGTGGGGGCGAGGGGTGAGGGTGCGATGGGGTGGGACACGAGGCCCATTTTGAAGTGTATGAGTTGGATACTCCCAAAATTCCAGCAAGATTACACACACGCACAAAAACTCTCATCTGGTAAATATTACATTCTGTTTTTGTCTTTACTTCAGTTCTTACACAACTCGACAGTTTGTGGTATTGTGCCACAGCGCGGAGCGAAGGGTTACAAACATCTGGCTCACGGGCCACATTCCATTCCCTGCGGCCCCCCGGCGTCTCTGGGATAGAGTGTTTTCAACATACCAACTGAGGTGGAAAACAAGAGTTTTCCTAGAGAACAATGGAGGCCAGCAAGGCATTCTGCTTCACGAGAGTCCTCTGAACAGGCTGGGCCTCGGAAAGTTAACCCGCTGGTGGCTGCCACCGAGATGAACTTGGAAGAGTCGGAAATCCTTGGATGCCTTTGCTGAGTGGCCAGTTATGTGGATCCCTGTAAGTCCCCAGCGACAGGAGAACTTGCTCAATAATAACAACGAGGTGATGCAAACTCTTCAGTCATTATAATGTTTTCAATCCCCCTTCCACCCTGGATTCTGTCCATCGAGGAATAAATAGTATTTTCCCTTTCTTGCAGTTTTCATGGAGGAAAAGGCAACAAGATCATACATACTAGTTAAAGCATGCGGACTAATTCCTGGCACTTTGTAAGAGCTACTTAAGTTTTTCCTTTCATCGCTGTTATTATTTCTATGTCGTGCACCGATATACAGAGGAAAGTTATTTTTTAATGGTCGGATATTTTATGTTTGTTTATAATAACTGATACACTATCTCTCATCTCTTTTAGTTATCTTTTCTTATTTAAATGCTATAATAAAATATTAACATATTGCCTAAAACAAGACATTCCAGTGTTCTTGTAACTCTTTCTTAACAGAAGTCTTGATTTGGAGTGCTTCCTAACAACTCTACACCCTAAGAAATAAACACCAGGTTTTCTGTATCATGTAAGACATCCCCGAAAAGATTGTTATCTTTTCCTGGAGGGATTACCTCACTGAGTCTCCACAACTCATGGAGTTAGTGACCAGGATAGGGGAAGGTCCAGAGGTTCTTAGGAGGGTCCATGTAGTCCCTGCAGCGGTGTGCAAATTTGTGTGCATGCATGGGTATGCATTTTTGTAGGAAGAGGGCCAATAGCTTGCATGAGATCAATCATAAAACATGAGAGGTTACTAACCAATTGTACCAAGTGAATGAGGGCAGCCAGAGTAAGGAAGCGATCTAAGTGGAATCATGAAGGAAGCAAGGTCTCCTTCCTCTGGGCATGCCCTTTCGTCACCTCAGCATCGGCCTCTCTCCCTCCCCAGACACCAGGTACCCAAATGTGATCTTTCCTCACTGCCTGCTGAAAACTTAATCTCGATTCCTAATTCACTCAGAAAATGTGCACAATGAGAGATGTCAACAAAAGACTTCTGCTCGGAGATTGAAGTCTTCAGCTAATGGGAAAAACTGGGAAACTGCGCTTTCAGGTCCTGTCAGCTGGTGACTGCTTCAGGCTTGTGTAGTTTCTGCTTACAACCAGCCTGTCCCAGAGTCACTAGAGAGGTGGGAAAATTGTCTTCCTCCAGGGAAATGTGACAGGTGATCCCACTGGGAGCCTAGAGCCTTCAGTTAAGTCATCCACAAAGAGCTGTTAGCATCAGCTCTGTGTAACTCAATGCTGGTGGTCACGGCCACCAAGAATCTGGCCATCAAGAATCTGGTCTCTCCAAAGGGAAAGGAGTATGTGGTCATTGAGTACTTACTGGTGCCAAGCACACCGATGGTGTGGAGGTCAGGAGCATGGGCCATGTGGTCAGGCAGGACAGGGGTCAAATTCTCACTCTACCACTTGATAAAGGAGGAACCGTGGGCATGTTACATAACAGCCCAAAGCCTTCGAGTCCTCATTTATAAAATGGATGGGATTGTAGTACTTTCCTCATTGGACTATTGTCAGGATTAAATAGAAAAGCATGTATATTAAGGGCATGGTATGGCCTCTGGTACTCAGTAAAAGCTTAATAAATTATACTGTAATGATTCTCTCATTGAATCCTCATAACCACTCTAGGTGGTGCATAGCAGCCTTCCCATTTTGCAGACGGGAAGACTGACATTAGGGGAAACAACATGGCTGTAGCCACCTGGCCTATAAATGGTAGAGTTGGTCTCTTTTCACTGTACAAGAAATTTCTCTAATACAGTACATATATCACTCATCTAATGGGAGGTTAATTTAGATGGTAAATCAAAAGAATAGTTATGCATTTCTACTAATGTGTATAGAAAAATAAACTACTAGCAATCTCATGTCTCATATGTTTAGAATAAAGCCAAGAACAATTAATTTGAATGAAAATAATATTAAATCCCAATAACGCAGATGAGAGAGTGAAATGGCTAAAATTGTGGATGCGATTTATAGAAACAGAGGAGGAGGAAAGTATCTCCTCTTTAGTGTCAGAGTAGGAAAAAGATACAAAGAAAAGGGTACAGGGTTGAAATTCAGACCCGAGCACTGAAATATACATTTTTTAATTCATTCTAGAATTTCAGCATCACTTGCCAACACATCCTTGCTGCAGCTGTTAGAGATCTGATTATGGCATCTGCCTGTGAGTGAAGCAGTGAGTTCCTTCCAGAGAACGCTGGCACTCCACAAGCCCAGCTAATACCCCAGTGAGGAAACCGCTGTTAATGATTCTGATGAGGATAAGATTATCAAAATGAGGCTAGGCCCAGGGGGACACATGGGAGAGACCATAAAGGAAGAAAAGGGACCGTGCGCCCCATTTTGCACAATGTTCCCCTTCGTTAATCCATCAGCCCCCCATAAAGTAGCACCTGGTACCAATTTCATGAAATTGAAAATATTACCCATACATGATGTTCCCAACCCATATTACTGTTGCTTTCTGATAAAATACCCTTATCTTCTGTCTTTTAGTATTTTGTCATGCAGCCTTAAGCTCTGGTGCTGGAGAAACAAAAAGGGAGCAGTGTTGTTGATTTCCCCCTCCTACTTGCCACCTTGGTTTCTCATTAACTCCCCAAAGGAGCTATTTCCACTTCCAAGAGAGGGCTGAGGAGGAAGGTCCTTATAGAGAAGCCCAGTTAAGCCAGTAAGACTAGGCCAACAATGTCACAACCATAGAGGCAGTGAGAAGAGAGTGAGTTCGAGACCAGACAGCAATGGGTTCAAATCGTATCTTCCTTTCCAGGCTTCGCCACCTTGAAGAAATAATTTGACTGTCCCGAGCTTACTTTTTTCATTAGAAAAATAAGGACAGCACCAAACACCTCAATGTCGTCATGAATATTAAATAAGCACCAGGTAGGTAAAGAAGCTAGTGCACAAGAGTGCTCAGCAGGATTTCAGCTATTTATCCTTCCTACCGCTTGTCATTCGAGTGTCTTATAGCAGAAGAGCTGTTATCCTGTCCTCATTTCCTGGTAGTAAATGGGAAGATTCTAATCTAGTGCCAAGTGTTCTTCCTGCATCAGACACCCTGGCTAAGGCCCATCTTCCAAACCCCTGTCTTTGAACGTTTCCTATCTGAAAACTGTCAACACGGGCCTGTGAAACATTAGCTAAGATCTGCTTTCGTGTAAGAGCAAAGTCTCACCACGTCCAGAAAGAAGAGCTTTTCCACTGGAGGTGCCAAAGAGCTGTGTACCTCCCATCAAGCTCATCCGTCCTTGGAAAAGTCATGGCTAACACGCTTTGTTGGAACACATTTTTCTGTATTCCATGACAACAGAATTTCTAACTTCTTTCAACATTTCCTTCCCGCTCCTCTCCCTGACCACGTACCTACTTTTTGGCTTCTTGGCACCATCAGAAGATCCCATGCATTTAGCAAGTAATTTCTGAACATTTTACCAACAATTGGTGTCCTGTGCCTCCCATTAGGATATCTGTCTGGTAATATTTAAAGTCTAGGACAGGGTTTACAAAAATAAAATGCTCCATCACCTTGGGCAAAGGCAGAGCTGGTATTCCAAGGGTAGGAGGCACCAGGTAACATGAGAAGGATCTAGTCAACTTACCCCCATCTCTCCCTACACCATTGTAACCCAAGCTACCTTCACCTTTCGCCTGGACCATTAAAATGGTCGCTGAAGCAGTCTCATCATATCCACTGTTTGGTACCTAATTAATTTTCTAAGATGCAGCCAGACTACTCATTTCAAATGCAAATCAAATAGCAGGTCCCCACCTGTTTAAAATCCCTCAGTCGATTCCTATTTCCAAATGGATCAAGACTAAAATCTTTAACATGGCTTGACAGACCATTTATAGCTCTCTTCTGCTCCACTCTCTCCTGGCCCACCATCCTCTACCTCCATCCATGCAACCCCAGTATATGCTGACAGATTATGGAGAGCGTAGACCCAATGCTCAAGTTCAGGACAGGGTTTTGTTTTGTAATTATGGCTTCACATTCCTTTTCTGCATTCTTTTCTGACATATGCTTACCTTAACTTGTAACTACTGTATACAATCAAATGCATAATTATTTTACTAAATTTCTCTCATTAGACTCCAAGCAAGAACTTCAACAAGTTTGTTTATCATTTTATCATTGTATCTCGAGCCCTGTTCAGGGCCAGGGAGAGTAGGAATACTAACAACTGCCATTATTAACCAGTTCTAAGCACTTTAGATGTTAACTCAATTTTCACAACTCACGAAGAAGATACTCTTATCCTCCTTGGAGTAATAAAAACACCGAGGTACAGAAAGGTTAAGTAAGCTGCCCCAAAGTTCCACAGCTAATAAGTGTGACATCTGGCTCTTGAACCCAAGTAATTTGGTTTCAGAATTTGTGTTCTTCAACCATTATACCAATCTACTTCTGAAATAATAGCAAGTGCTCAAGTCATAGTAAGTACCCAACAAATATTAGTTAATTTAATAATGAATAATGAACAGGTTGTTGCTTAAATGACCCATGGAGGAAGCCCAAGGCCCTTGAGTTTATGGAGGATTGGGGAAAAAGTTACTGAAATGGCAACTCCGATGGTGCAGAAGGTCAGCATCATCTGGCGATCCAACGCAGTAGTGAGGACCAAAGAAGCGGCCCTCGGGAGCTGTGCTTGTTATACTGGAAGCTGCTGTGTTTTTCTTGCTGTTTGGAAATGCTGGCAGGCAACATCTCGGCTCCTGACTAAGCAAGAGCAAGTTTAAATATAGATGAGGGCTCTAAAAATGCTGCTGTTGAGGCTGTACCAGGTGACGGTATACATTTTTTTTGGAAGGTAAGCACATTAAAAAGTCTTTGAAAGTTGAGTCTGAACCATAGCTACCCTTGAGTGTCTATCCCCAAGAGTTTTTAATGTGATGCCGGGGACCATTGTCATTTACTGAAGGATTCGTCTATTTGCTACGAATGTCAAGAGACTGAGAACTTGTCTATTTACCATGAATGTCAAGAGACTGACATTCATAAAGATGAACAAATACCTTTTACCTACAGAGGCTGTGCCTTCAAGGAGGTCATCTGGGGCTGATGGCAAGAGAACAGCATGGCAGAAAGTCTAGGGGGATTCTTTTGTCCTCAAAGAACAAGGAAAATGGCAAAGTAGAGATTTTGCTGACCTCCTCAAAGGATTTAACATTTGGAGAGTTACTTGCTCAACACTTTGTCAACAATATGGACAGGGGACATTTACACAGACCAGAGCAGAGCACAGGTCAGCAGGAGTGAAAAACAAGGAGAAGAAAATGGGGACCCTGTCCTGGGAGAGCTGAGACATTAGGAAGGTTGAATACTCACATAATGTCTCAGCAATGCTTCCAGAACAGCTAACATACCAGCACAAATGGGGAGTGAGCCAGCTGATCGGGGCAACGTAAAAACACAAGCGAGAAAATTTCACTGGAACCAGCTTAGACACTCACCGGCCACTGTGTGTGCTGTGTTAGAGACTGGAGCTGGAAACACAAATATGATTTTTTAAAATTCCTTAAGGAGCTTAAAAATTGGGTGTGGAAACAAATATATAATCCCAGGTATGTTAAATGCTAAAACCAAGATACCCTGGTCCTAGAAGACCAGAGAAGAATGAACTTGGAGTGGGATGGGTCAGGGGAGGCACCCCAGAGCTGAACCTTAGAGCATAAGAAAGGTGTTGGTGATGCTGGCGGGAGAGAGATAAAGTAGAGGAGATGTATCTCAGGTCGCACAAGTCACCAGGGTTTAAGCCCAGGTCTGCCCAGGTCCATATCACCTATACTTTCTATTACACAGGTAGTCTTCCAAGTCATTAAATATTTTTTGAGTATCTGTTATATGTAGGTACTAAGCCTAAGGCTTGGCTCCTACCCTTTAAATGTACAGATCTTGACCATTATTTACATAAGGGCTTGTTTGTTGCTGAAGCCTAAAATCTGGCATCAAGTAAGCACTCAATAAATATTTAATGAGCATATTCAATGTACAAGTAAATGAGTGTATGCCGCCATGAATAGTGATGAGAATGGAGAGACAGATTAGAGCACAGCATAAAGGACATGGAAGAGTTAGTCTGAAATAAAGTTTTGAGGGGAAGGAAGACCATGAAATGGCAACTATAAATCAAGAAGAGCAAATGCAAGGGCAAAGAGGAGAAAGGACTAGGTTAGACAGTGCTCTTCTAGCTTCAGTCAATGACAGCCATGTGAGTAGCACTGCCATGCCCAATGTGGCTAACTGAACAGCTGCCACACGCCAGGTTTTATAGTATGCCTTTTTGTGTATATGGCTAATTCATCCTACATTCCTGCAGGTCACATGGTCTAATTTCTATCATATAGTTAATGATAGAGCACAAGAAAGGTTTATCAATTGGCATAACAAAAATTGGAGATTGCATTAAAATCCAGGTCCCTTGACTAAAGAACCCATGTTCTTCTCTATACCCTCCCTTGCACTAAACTACTAACTTATAGCCACATGCTGTGCACTCAACCCTTTCCTGGATTTATAGTATAGGTGTGGCCCTAAGCCTGGAAACTCCCTACTTCTTCATACTTTGCAATCCAGATGTGAAAGAGACACTCATATGCTCACTTGTCTGGGAATTTAATGTATTGGGCCTTGATTGTAACATTTTAAGTAGCAAAAATTCAATCCTTCCCTCAACTCCTAATTATTTATTGACCACCTATTCTGAGCCCAGTAGTTTTCTAGGTGTTGGAGTTGCTAGTTATACCAAGTGTCTGCCTTCAGGAATCTACATTCTAGGAGACAAATTCTAGGAGATTCTAGGAGAATCTACATTCTAGGCAGAGAAACAAACAAGGAAAACAGAAGAATTTCTCATCATGATAAGCCTACAAGGAGAGTGAGAGCAAGTCCTGGGACAGTGCTTGACGGTAGGGAGGGAAGGGCCACCGAAGGTAGGACCTTCTTCCCGGAGCAGTGGCTTGAGTGGTGAGGAGAGCCAGGTGTCAGCTCTCTGGGGGAACTGCGTTCCTTGCGAGGGGAGAAGGTGAGAGGACCCTGAGATGGGGAGGAGCCCAATGAGTTTAATGAACAGAAAGACACCAGGGTCTGCACCTATGGGTGCGAAAATGGAGAGGACGAGTTGAGAGCTGTAGGCAGGTATTCAGGGGACAAACCAAATAGGATCTTGTAGACGATGGTAGGAATTTTATTTTGGTTGAAAGAGGAATTCATGAGAGAGTTATACGACGGGATGAGAATCTTCTGGCTCTTTCAGGGAATGCAGGTTTTGAAGGGCAAGACAGAAGTAGGGAGGCCAAGGAAGGGCTTTGCTTTTGCCTAGATGTAAGGAGACAGTGGCATGGACCAAGATGGGAGAAGCAGAGATAGGAAGAAGTGGTAAAATTTTGGAATATATTTTAGATGTCGAGTTGATGAGAGTTGCTGATGGATTGACTGTTGAGTCATAAAGAAAAAAAATGAGAAATCCGGTCTACCTCCTAGATGTATGACCCAAACAAGTACATGTATGAAGTACCATTTTCTGACATAGGGGAGGTAGGCGAGGAAGAGGCTGGGTCTGAAGGGAAATGAAAAGTTATGTTTAATTCATGATATGTATGAGGTGATGTGTATTAGACATGTAAGTATAGATGTCACATAGGCAGTAGGGCTCAAGAATGTGGGGCTCAGAGGAGAAGTCAGGGCTGGATATAATACTGTGATTCAAAGCCTTGGGGTCCAGAGAAGATCACCAAGGGCATGTGCGAGTAAGAAGGAGAGGGGAAGTGAAAGCCAAACCTTGGGACACACCATCCAGGGGAGGGCAGCTGAGAAGGAAGGACTCTGGGAAGTAAAAGGGAGGTAATGGAGTGCGGGGTCATGGAGACGTGGGGCAGAAAGTGCTTTAAGAAGAAGGTGGTGGTTAATGGTTATGAAACAAAATTGAGAGATCAAATAAAAGGAGAGAAATGAATTCATCATATGCAGCACCCAGGTTACTGTGTAGGTCTATAGATAGTATCCTGCCCGAGGATCCCTAGCTGTGTGGGTTGATTGGGATTTGAAACCCAGCCCCTGTATCCATTCACCCACAGCCTCTTACTCCTCCCTGAGGCACTTCACACCTGCTGTTTCCTCTATCAGGAACACTCCCCCATTATTTTCCTCTTCCCTCCAGCCCTCTCCTCTAAAACTAATTTCTTCTCATTCCTTTAAGCCTCTGCTTACAAGCTTTGCTTCCTCCAGAAGCCTATCTTAACTGTCCAAACTCCTGTATTTCTCACTAACAACAGCAGAAATAGAATTAAATCATGAGCTGAATGATTGATCCTTCCTGACATATTTTCCCTGCCCCTGTGTAAATTCTGGGTAGGCAGTACCGTGTCTGGCTTGTTCATCTCATGACCTCCAGTGCCCAGCACAGTGCCTGACACCCAGGTGACTCTCAAAACCTCTTTGATGAATGAAGGAATGAATGGATGAATGAATGAATGAATAGAACTTACTGAAGCCTTTCTTGCTCCCTTTAGAACTGGGTTGATTGCTGCACCTGGAATACTGTTTCACATGCTCTTTAGCTTCAGTTTCATTGATATGGATATTGACATTTCCAACTCACAGTCCTGACTCTTCATCTCCCTAACCTCACTCTTAATTTCCAGCTCCCAGGTATATCATCTCTTTGACAAGGTGATGGCTCCACATGGCAGGATTTGGGACTCCATCTAATCCCATGTCTTTTATCATCTGTGATAAGACCCATTACTTGTATTTTCACACTGTCCAGCAACCTGGTCATGCCCATGATGGGGACATACTGATCACCTGGAATAAGTGATGAACCCTATTAATAGCTGGTGAAATCCAAGGGAAGAGAAGTGACAATGGGCCCTGTCAGGCAGTGGATCTCAGCCTTTCTCCTTCCATCACACCATGATGTCCACACACATATTGCCAAGGGCAAGCCACACTTTGACCCCCAAAGGCCTTCTCCACCCCACAAAATAAGGAATATGAGGAAATACAAGTATTTAAGTAGACACAATTCAATAGTGGATTAGTAAAGTTTATACACGTAGTAGGTTGAGGGTTAGTGAAATTCCTAGTAAACCAGAAGCAGCTTCATACTTTTCTTTCTGATTCAAGAAAATACAGTATTCCATGTGAAGAACAGCAATATAATCCTAATAATAGCCTTGAATTGATTATATTCAACATAAAAATGTCTACAATAAACAAAAAAAAGTCTTGGTTTTATCATGACAAAAACATATAGGTCTTTATTTTTCCTTAATATGAAGCTTCCTGTTTGGTAACTATTTTATTTATTTTTCATGAACTTTAATTTGTAAAATATCAAATGCTACACATAGGAAGTACTATTGAGAATGAATCATGCACTTCTGGCTGTAGTTAATATTCAAATAAGTAAAAACAATGGTTCCTGTGATGGTGAATTTTATGTGCCAACTTGACTAGGCTCTGGGGTGCCTAGACATTTGGTCCAACATTATTCTGGATGAGTCTGTAAGAGCATTTGGAAGAGATTAGCATTTGAATTGGTACCCTGAGTAAAGCAGATTGTCCCCTTCAATGTGGGTGGGCTTCATCCAACCAACTGAACACCTGAATAGAACAAAAAAGTAAAGTAAGAGAGAACTATCATACCTTTGCCTGAGTGCTTGAGCTGGGGCATTGGTTTCCTCTTGCACTTGGACTGGAACTCAGGCCATTGGCTCTTCTGGTTCTCAGGCCATTTGACTCAAATTAGAACTACACTCTTGACTCTCCTGGGTCTCAAGCTTGCCAACTGCAGATCTCAGGACTCCTCAACCTTCATAATCACAGGAGCCAATTTCTTATAAGACAGATATGTTTATGTGTGTGTGTGTGTATAATTTCCATCCTAATGGTTCTGTTTTTTTGGAAAACCCTAACTAATCCTTGAGTTGCACCATGGTAACAGCAAGGATTTTCAATAAAATTTAGCCAGGTGGACTTTGCATAATTATCCCAGTAGTTTAGTGGTTGAAGAGGATCAAAAGTTGGTAACACACGAAGAAAGGCAAGAGCATCTCCTCCTTTCATGCTCTATTACAGTGCTTCTCAAAGTGTAGTCCCTACTGGCAGCAACAGAATCACTCTGGAACAGATTAGAAACACAAGTTATTCAGATATACCCCAGATATCAGAAACTCTGGGGTAAGATCCAGAAATCTGTGTTTTAACAAGGTCTTTAGGTGATTTTGATGCATTCTACAGTTTAAGAAGTAAATCTAAAAAATAGATTTATTTTGTTAACATTTTATTTATTTATTTTTTAGACAAAAGGGAAGGGAGGGAGAAAGAGAGGGAGAGAAACATGCAAGTAGGGGACCTCTTGTGTGCCCCCTACTGGGTACCTGGCCCACAACCCAGGCATGTGCCCTGACTGGGAATCGAACCAGTGACCCTTTGATTCATTAGTTGGCACTCAATCCACTGAGTCACACCAGTCAGGGCAAGAGCTACTAATCTAGATGTTTAACATGATTGTTCAATAAAAAGGAAGTGAATAGCTTTAAAATATAGAACCTAGTTTTTAAAAAGTCAGTATTTGTGAGTCCCAACCCACCAAGTCACTGAAGAAAATGTAGCCATCACAGTGGGAACAGCAGTCAAAAGTTGGTGGGTGACAGCAGGGGTGGCAGGGTTGCAAGACTTTTCTTCTAAAGGCAAGGGTGCAACTTCCCCAGATACCAAGATTGAAGTAAATCAAAAGTCAAACTCTAAAATATGAACTATAATAAGGAAAGTTGGCTTCTACACATAGTGTAACTAAATCCACTCAAAACAAAGCTTTGATAATTGGCAGCTGGCACACAAGTCATAAGAAGATAACTGCCGGAAGATTCCCACCAATGTCCTGGTTAAAAATTATATATAATATGTTCATATACAAACTTGTCATTGAGAAGCGTGAGAATGTCAAGCAGAGCATAGTTTTTGAATCCTCCCCCAAGAAAGCTGGAAAGCTCAGACAAGCTGAGATGGTTCCCAGAGAGATTCGGATGCAGGGAGAAATCCTTTAGTCTTAACCCCAATTCCATCCCTCCCCACACGACAGTTCACAGCACAGGCTGAAGAGAGATCCCTGAACCAGGCTATAGGATCATCCAAAAGAAGCAGGAGGCTCAGTGCCTGGTCCAAGAAGAACAGTTAAATGGGAAAGATCAGGTCAATATTTTCTAAACTTCCCAAAGATACATCACCTGGATTCACTGGGACACTAAGGTGGCAAGTAGCAAAAACTACTTCCTGGCCAGGTTAAGATAAAAAAAAAAGAATGTATTAGTATGAGATACAGAGGTGTCTCATAGAAATTAAGGGCAGGAATTATTTGGACACACAGTTAGAACGAGGCCGTTGAAGGGAACTCACTCCATCTCTGCCTGTCTCCTAACTCTTGTCCCTGTGAGTCTTCCATTCTTCACCTTCTCTCCATCTCTCGTACCCATGGCGGACTTGGGCCTCTCCCAGTTTGAGTCTACACATTGACTTCTCTCCACACAGACCTCCCGACTCTCTTTTCTCTTGGTGTTAGTTACAGATTTCTAGAAAAGAGAATTGTTTGACCTTGTTTATGTTGTGCCTGGCTTTGGCCCAATCTGACAGTGAGGGTATAGCCATTCATTACAGAAATGGCCGTTGGGTCCATGTCTGTAGAAATAGAAAGGAACAGGCAGTTTCCAGAATAATATGGGAGTAGATGGCTCTGTGGTTATGAAGGCACTTCAGGATGACTACTGCTCTACCAGAGAAGTACACCACCAAAGATGAACCAGTTAGTTTTCTCCATCTGAAGACTGCCCAGGGAAGCCCGGGTGATGGGTTTAACCTGGACAGGCTTCATGGAGGAACTGTTTACAACATCTTTCATAGCAATGGTTCCCAATACAATGGTATAAAGGGATGAACTGAGAAGCAAATAAGCAGTCACTCACCAAAGCTGTTATCTTTGACTTATCTTAACTACTAAACTAGTATCATCATACACAACGCACACAATGAAATTTTAACAAACTATAGAAATGATCCCTGAAAGTGTAGTCTTACAATGAAATTTTATAGAAATCTTTGAAAGTATTAAAGCTGCAACTCAAGAACATGTAACACCATTATTTTCATTTATTTGAGTATTAAAGCCAGAACTACATAATTCATTTCAATATTTGATATCCTTAAAAGCTAAAGTTTGTGAAAAACATAACAGGACAGCTATCAAAATAGAAATTTTCTTATTGAGGAAAAAAAATGTTTCCTATCTTGATGAAACCAAGATTTTTGATTGATTGATGGGATGCAATGTACACACAACTGAGGACTACTACTATGCAGGACCACTAGTATGTTGCATAGATAACTAAGATTTGTCTGGATTTTTTTCACTATGATCAGAAAGAGAGAAAAAATGTGAGTGTAGTTTTCTTGGGGGCAAAAAAGTATTTATCTATATTTTAAGACTCTTCCGTATCTCTGTAAGTAATGTGTCATGTCTATTATCTGTTATTGAAAAAATAGTATTTTAAAGTATGTATATAGAATTCACTTTCCTTTAAAATCTCACAAAAGATCTTCTGGATAAATAAGTACCTTTTATAATATATTTTCCTGATCGTGCATATGACTTCAGTAACTCTAGATTTTTCTCTCGTGACTCATTCCATTTTTTGTTCTATGACTTTATGAATACGTCTATACAAAAGGAGTTAAAATTGCTTCACCGTACAACATAAGCAATCGCTCCCACAAACTATCTTATAAAATAGCTCCTTGAAATGAGGTTAGAAACAACTCCCTGCTTTCAAGGTTCAGAGTCAAAGAAAGCAATCAAGTGGCCTGTAGACTCTCGGAGGTTCTCCCACCGGCAGTGCAGTCTCCCTCTGACTCTGGGACAGGCCCGCAGATTTCTGACTGGAATCAGGCTGGCAAAGAGCAAATTATCTGTATTGGATGGCAATGTAAAATATTCTCAGTACAGCATCTTAGTCTCAATTACTTTGTTAGATTTTAATGTAGTCAAAACCAGACTTTCAAAGGAAGGAGATACAGATCTTGTAAGCTAGTATTTGGTGAACACAGAAGACTTGAAAAGATCACATAATTGAGTGCTGAGCAGCTTGTCTGCTTTATAAAATCCTAGGGCTCATTCTATGGTGCATTTGCTCATCAGATTTATCCAACAAATATTGATTAAGCATGTACTGTAGTTGGCAACACTATTCTAGGCAGCGGACAAGAGAAAAAAAAACTCAGCTTTTTCTGGAAGTAACACACATGTCCTAATGTGAAATCCAGAATAACCCCAAATAGGCTAAGTTGCCTCTTGGTCCAGGAAAGATGATGTCATAAAGCACAGCAAAGGCACCGCTTTAGCAGAAACCCCATTGCTTTCAAGGATGCCCTGAACTTGTACAGGCTCATCAGCAAGTGCTCGGCATTTAGATGCTGTTTGTTTTGGATTGTGATGGGGTGGGGTTTTTTGAGGAAATAGGTCTTGGATCCCAGCTGTTGGGATTAAATCCACAGAGGTAAGAGGAGTATATTTCCCTCTTCCTTCTCTCTTTCTGATTGCAGAACATCATGTGAACTTGGCTGGGGGCGGGGGAAGCTGGGGGAGACAGGATATCACGAGGACTCAGCAAACTCAGCGGCTGCCTCCAATGCTTTTCTTGCTTGTTGGTCTGAAAACTGTGACTCAGATTACCATGGTTTGGGAATTGAAATCCTGACATGAACAATTAAATTCTGTATTTATATTCCTAGCAATTTCATCTTGTCATTTGTGGTTTTCTTCAAATTACAAAACAATTAAATGAAGAATTTGGCAAAGAAATTGAACCAGATGCAAGTTTCTTGTCTCCCCTCCTCCCCCGCCCCACCACCCCCTTTTAATGGCAGGAAAAAGAATGTAATTTAAGTCTTCCCAGCTCTTCAGCTGGGGAACAGCTGAACAGGCATCTTGAAGGAGAAAGTGTCTCTTTCACTAAAGAGTGTGATGTAGTGTTTTATCTGCAATGTTGAAGAGGAAAGCCCTTGAAGTCCAGAAATCCCTAAGAGAAATGAAGCACACACGTACTCCAACCACAGCATTTATTATCCTGACACTGCAATTTAGTAAACAAAAGGCTCACAGAGTGTCATCCTGGCCTAACATAGACGAGAGGTTCCTTGGAAATGCAGTAGAGCTGAAACTTTATTCTTAAACACAAACTGAGATCTCGTGTCTGAACTGGTCTCATACTCTACTGGTGTAATAAAGCTCCGAATTTTGATTCTTTTCTCAAGCTGGGTAATGCAGAAAGGCAAATGCATTTTATATATACCTCTCACATTCTCTATGTCCACTTCATCAGAGAGGTAAAGAACTCATTTTTGATGATTTAGATTTACCACCTGCATAAACTCATCGCACCTCTTTAAATATCCTTCCGCTTGTAGCTATAGCAAAGCATCCGAGAAACAGGCCTGGAACACTCTTACAGAAACAAGGGGGATCAACTCCGGGCCACTTGGGAGCCAAGCATCTCTGATGAGGGAACCGAGCACAGACGAAGTGGAAGACAATCTGGATCAACAAACCCAGAAAATGTGGCCGCACACTTCTAAAAGTTAAACCCGAAGTGTCACATTACATTTGATTCTGAAAGAGGCAACAGAGCCTCAGCATAATGATTTCCTATGCTGAATTAGACAGAGAAAGAACTTTTCCATTTTTCCTGACCCGTAACTTAATATCAGGCAAAAAGGCTATTAGGTGGAGGAAATGCTATTTGCCTGAGTGGTTCCATTTTTGTCACCACCACCTTCCCCCACCCCCAAACACACACACATGGACAGAGAACAAAGAAAAGGAACCTTTCTGAAATTTGCTTCTGCTTCTAAGGAAGGAGGCACGCAGAGTCCTCAGAATCAGACAAACGTGGGTTCTGCTAACACTGGATGTGAAGCTCACTAGATACGGGATCTAGGACACGTTACTTTCTCTGTGCCAAAAGGTGCTCAGCTAAAGAAGAATGGAGAAATGCCATCACCTCCACATCAGGAGCCTAGTGCGGGGCAGCGAAGGAATACTCTAATGCAGCAGTCTGAATGCCAGTCAGCCGTCGAGCCTGAATGCCACGGTCGTTGACGTTCCAGTTCCCGCTCAGCCCACGTCCCAGCCCCTCTGGTGACTAGTTAGCATGTGCTCCCTCTTTGTGCCCAGGAGATCTGGTGTCAGTACTTACATATTCCTTGGAAAGCGAATTACTCTTTTTGTATTTATATTATGTTTTCCTTTCCTAGACTAAAGGACCATTATTTTTTTCAAAGACAATTTTTTCTTCACTACAAAAAAAGCACATGTCCCAGATTAAATATTTACCAAATTTGTGTAAGAAAGTAAATATAAATGACCCATGGTCTCATGTCCAGATCATAACATTTTGGTGCACATTCTTCCAAGTTTTTTCTTTTTGTTTTTTGCTACAAAATCAATCCACCCTTGAACAATGTGGGGGTTAGGGGTACCATCCCAACCCCCAGTCCAAAATCCACTCATAACACTTTTGACTCCCCCAAAAGTTACGTTGTCTCTCAATGTTGGGGGACTGGTTCCAGGAACCCCTGCAGGTATCAAAATCCACAGATGCCCGAGTGCCCTGTATAAAATGATGGAGGTTAATACATACAGGCAGCCTTCCACGATCATGGGCTCCCAACCCCATATCCAAACAGTACAGGTATTTATTGTAAAATCCACATATATTCCATCATGTAAATGTACCACAGTTTTTTGATCCACTCTCTTACTGATGGGCGCTTAGGTTGCTTCTGGCACTTGGCTATTGTAAATTGTGCTGCTGTGAACATTGGGGTGCATAGGTTCTTTTGAACTCATGTTTCAGGATTCTTAGGGTATGATCCCAGCTGTGGAATTCAGGGCTCAAAAGGCAGTACCATTTTTCATTTTTTGAGGAAATTCCATACTGTTTTCCACAGTGGCTGTGGTACATCTACACAATGGAGTACTGTGCAGCAGGAAAAGGAGCTCCTACCCCTCGTGACAGCATGGATGGAGCTGGAGAGCATTATGCTAAGTGAAGTAAGTCAGGCGGTAAAAGACAAATACCATATGATCTCACCTATAAATGGAACCTAATCAGCAAAACCAATAAGCAAGCAAAATGTAACCAAAGACATTGAAATAAAGAACAAACGGGCAGTAACCAGAGGGGAGGGAGGAGGGTAATGAGGGAAGAAGGGGAAGGGTCGTCAAAGAACACGTATAAAGGACCCATGGACAAAGCCAAAGGGGGGATGGTCGAGGGTGGGAGATGGGGGTGGGTGGGTTGGGGGAAAGTGGTGGCGGGAAAATGGAGACAACAGTTCTTGAACAGCAATGACAACAACGACAACAAAAGAAAGGAAACACTGGTGCATTAGGAAGAATATTAAAAACTAGCTCTGGACTTAGGGAGAAAAGGAGATATAAACAAAATGCACTTCAAATAAAAGAAGAAAGATCCACATATAAGTGGACCCACGCAGTTCCAACCAGGGTTGTTCAAGGGTCAGCTGCACCAGGCTCTCATGTTGTAAAACATTTTCTCACCTGCTCGCTCTCCACTCATACTGGCAACATTCTACGTGTTATGAAAATTTTGTTATGAAACGTTATTTCTAATGACTGTTAGTATATCACTGTAGGGATCTAAGCTAATTTAATTAAACAATCACATACTGTTGGACATTTAGGCTATTTCCCAAATTGTTGCTTTACTAAACCAGAACTTTCAATGAAAGATTTTTAAGTGGAGGTTTATGTTTTGTATCCACTTGCATGTCTTATTTGCCTAGCACATAACCAAGGATTAAGACATGTTTGTCGAACATCTTCTGTGGATCTTAGAGACATGTGTTAGGGATTCAAAAGTATGAATGAGAACAGACCTCAGAGACTGGGGCATGTCAGAGGCTTATAGTGCAGAGGGCAAACATGGCGGCCCCATCCATGAACACACCTGAGGCTCATGCGTGTTGTAAAGACCACCACACCTCTACACTTCCCTCTGCACCTTCCTCATCTCAGCAGACCTCCAGAATCCAGGACCATCCTACCTTCTTAGCAGCCGATCTTCAGCTGTGTGTGTATGTTCACATTTTTGGTTGAAGTAAAATATTCATATGACAAGTACACGTATAAATGTCGCTCAATCATATTTCATAAAGTGAACACACCTGTGTAACCTGGACTGCGATCAGGAGGCGGGACATCTCCAGACCCCAGAAGCCTTACGCCTCTTCCCTCCCTTCTAATCACCATACCCAAGCGTCCGCAACCACTACCTTAACCTCCAACAACATACACTTGGTTTGCCTGCTTCTGTACTTTCTGTAAGTGCAGTTGTACAGAAGTGTATTTGTGTTGTTGTCCATAGTTCTGAATTGTTCATCTCACAGTCCACTTACTGTTTCGTCATGTGACTTCAAAGTGGCTTTTCAACTTCTATGTTTTTCAGCAACAGAACCTTTCCTGCCATGGACTCTCACTTGAGATTCCAGCACAGGAAACACCACACAGGAGAGAAACTACGCTGGGAGAAGCAGGGCTGGAAGGCCTGGGTCACCACCGACTCCCCTCACTTCATTCACTCCCTGCACTGATATATACCAGTGCTATGATTATGACTGACTGTATTTCTGCTCTGTGCTTTTCTCCATGTTCCACATGAAGTTTTATATGTTACACATGTGTGTGTGCTGGTGCACATCCACATCAGCTTTGTTACACGAATAGGGAAGCGATCAAATGCGACTAAGTACAAGTCTTCCAAAATTGTGTATGAGGAGGGACCCAAAAATGAAATTTATAGACAATTGTGTATTTATTCTTACAGGTTTAAACTTTGGCCACCTTCAAAGTACTCTCCATTTGATGCAATAGAACTGCAAGACAATTTTTTTCCACTGCTCAAAATGGTTTTTGACCTTGATTTTGAAGCCTTTTAGTGTTTCTGCATTTTTTGGTTTCATCTCTTTCACATCGGTAAAATGTTTCCCTTTGAGGCCTTTTTTCATCTGGAGAAACAACAAAAGTCACTCAGGGTGAGATCGGGTGAACAGGGAGGGTGGGGCACGAGGGTCATGCCACTGCTTGGTCAAAACTGCTGAACACTCGGCGCAGTGCGGGCAGGTGGGCTTGTAAATCATCCATCATGAAATAGACAAACATGCTGAGTCTTCAGAAAAATTCACCGAAGCCAAACACAGCCTCTCACAACAACGCCAGCTGGTACCGCTGACACAGATGGGTTCCTGGAACACTCACCTAGTGGGGGAAGCCTGTACCACAAGAGGCCCGCTTTCTAGAAAATAATTCCATTTTTTAGGGTCCCCCCTCATATTTCTCACTTTAGCCAGTCAAGTCATGATGGTTATGACAAAACCAGATCCGTATCTGAGATTGGAAAAAGTCTAGGAAACGTTTACAGAGAGGAGACGCCAGCTAAGATGTCAATTATGCTGGTCCTGAGTGTCTAGGGGCCAATCTGAGATGCCTTCTGAAAAGGGGAAAGAGAGCATCCAAAGACAACCATGGCTGACAGCCTGTTTCACCTGGTGTCCGCCCTTGGAGAAAGAGAGTTCTTTCACCAGGAGACGAAGAAAATCACCAACGTGCAGGGACTGTCATCCCTCATAACCAAGTCAGCATTTGCAATGGTCAAACTGGATGTGTTTTTCTTGGCATGGCCAAGCTAAACTTGGTCATTCACTGAGCAGACATCCACCAAATTAGAAACACTGGGACGGGCAATTTCTCTGATGTTTTGGTTTCAACAGCACTGATCTATAATTATTTCTCCAAACAAAAAGAAAGTGTTTGACAGAGACATTTAAAGACCTAAAACAACTTTCTTATAGGAAACACATGCTGCTTCTTCAAATTAAAACGCACCACTATGCTAATAGGAGAACACTCAGCAAGTGGAATTTGCTAGGGATTTGTCTTGGGCGGGGGGGCGGTGGACAGCGGGGGCGATCCGAAGGTAAGAGACAAACGCCTTTTGTTCGCTGTCCTGAACAGATGCCAGGGGAGAGAAGTCCAACTCGTGTGTCCTTAAAATGACCCTGTCATGCACACTGGGGAAGTATCTTTGTGTTTTTCGTGGGACTGCACGAAGTCGAGCTTTTAGAAAACACATTGAGAATGAATTTCTGGTTTGTATTAGTGCCTTCTCACCTAGCGCCTATATTGGATTATACAGCTCTTTGGGCTTGAAAGCAAACAGATTTGTATGCAGGTAGAGCGAGTCTTTTGTGACTTCACTGGTGCCCCTTGAAGGAAGAACATCCACGCCAGCCCTTTCTCAAAAAGCAGTTTGTCTTCTCATTTTCTTTCCATCTTCAAAACCCTCCATAATCTCACCAATAAAGGGGGGGAAAACAAGTTCCCACAAACACACAATATACTTGAGAGATACATAGATTTAGAAATGGGGCGTTTCTAAAGCACAGTAGTAGACAGGAGACTTTTACAATTAAATGCTTTGAGTAACTCGCAGCACTGAGCTTGAGAAACACAATGAATTTAGTAAACTCTAAATTATTGTCCACTTCAGGGGCAGTTTCGTGTACGTGAGAGTGAATCATCAGGAACACGAAGCAGAAAGTGCAGGGAGGCAAGTTTTGCCAAAGTCACGTTTCCTTGATTTATTTTTTAATAAAAATTAGGAGGAATGCTGCCAAAATTTTTTCTCATCTATCATTAACTCATACAACTCCTATCATCGCCATTAGTCTTAGAAATCTCCCTCCAGATCTTGTTTGGCTCCGTCCAACTTCCTTCTGCTCCAGCGCTGGTCATGGCAAAAATCCCCAAGATCCTCAGGGACCCACAACTCTTCTTTGTTTGTTTGGTTTAGTTTGGTTTTAATGTGTGTTTTTCTTTATTAAAGGGAACATTCCCTGCCTTGCTTGTCCCTCCCATAGCTTTCAGTGTGTTTACAGAGAACGTTCAGGTTCCGTTTCTACCAGTGCCTTCCCCAGATTACTCACGCTTTTCCACGTAGCACACAAAGGCCCCACCTTAAAATGTGGATGCTGTCAGGAAGGGACATCACTTTAACCTCATATCAGTTATCACTGCTTCAGTGTGAATCGGGTTATCTGCCTATTCTTCCTCTGACCATTGCCATATATTCTAGTTTTTCTAAGCATTTTCTAATTTACACTTTTCAAAAGGATGATTCATTAAACTTTTACCTCCTTACCATTTTATTGGTATACATTCATAACATTTTACATAAATCCTATACCCGCACAAAGGAAATTATGTGTCAAAGTGTGTATCTTGCATCTTCATCCCAAAAGTATACCACAGTCCTGGGGGCGTGTAGGCCTTCAAATCACTGGGACGTGTCTAGCGGTTTGCATACACGGCCCCCCTTAACCAGCAAGGGCAAAAGCCATAGCTGGTGCTCAATAAATGTTTACTCCTTGGTTGGCGAAGAACAGGGTTCTAAGTGAGCCACTGGGTGTGCATTTAAGGAATAAAAGAACCCAATAGCATGTGTATTGGTCTGAGTCGATGTGATTGGACCCAGAGAATCACCCAGGAAAAGAGGTGCCCAATCAACCAATGGCAGCGGGACACCCTGCAGACAGTGGATCTCAGCTGGGAGTGTCGTTGCCCCTGTGGAACCTTTGGTGGTGTCTGGAGACATGTTACTGTCTCCACAACGGAGCGGGTGCTACTGGCATCTCATCGGTAGAGCCCAGGGGTGCTGCTAAACAGCCTACAATACACAGGACAATCTCCATGGCAAAGATCATCTGCCCCAAACTGTCAATAGAGTGGAGGTTGAGAGACTGTCCTGCAGGGCACAGAGGGAGTGCGCCAGCTAGGAGGGGCGGGGTGTGGCGGAAGGGAAGAAGGGCTAAGATACTGTGTACTGTGTACCTGGGGCTCTGGGGTAGGTGTTTGCGTAGATTGTTTCCTTGAATCTGGCAACAATTCCTTGAGGTAGAAATTATTATACCATTTTATAGATGAAGAAACGGAGGTGAAGCAACTTAGGATCACAGAACTAGCAGGGAGTAGAGGTAGAGCTGGCGTTTGAACCAGGGTCTCTTAACCACCCCCACAAACTGTGCCTCTGCTGGAGTTATCAGATTCTCATTTCCAGTGAACAAAATTTAAGATGGCATGTAACACATAACAGCATCACAGAATGCAGTTAGGAGTAAAAAATAAAAACATAAGAAAAGAAAAACTGAATTTTAAAGCGCCAGAAGAAAAAAGCACACATTGACATGCAGTGATTAACGTCGGTCTTCGAAGTTGGCCTTGGCTTCCCAGCGGGCAAAGCAAACAGGGCACTGCAGTCAGCTGTACCATGTGCACGGGCCATAGATGGAAAGCCCACCAGTCCCACAAAACTAAACCTACCCGTAGAGGAGGCAGCAACCACATTGCTTGGGATTCATCCAAAGGGGCTGAAGACTTATGTCCACCCAGACACCTGCACGCACATATTAACATCAGCTTTACTCGTAATTGCCAAAACTTGGAAGTGACCAAGATATCCAAACAGGGGTGTATGGATAAATAAAGTGCAGTACACTCAGTACTAAAAAAAAAAAAAAGAAAAACAAAAGAAAGAAAGAAAGATTTATGAAGCCATGAAAAGACATGGAAGAAATTTAAATATGTCTCGCTAAGTGAAAGAAGCTAATTCGAAGAGGCTACACACTGTATGGCATTAAGGGAAAAAGCAGAACTGTGGACACAGAACAAAGGTCAGTGGTACTCTGGTGGTTTGGGGTAGGGAGGGTGGGAGGAACAGATGGAGAACAGAGGACTTTTAGGGCAGTGAAACTCTGCACCACAATATGATGTTGGATACATGTCATCGTACTTTTGTCCAAACCGGTAGAATATACACCACCAAGTGTGAACCCTAACGTAAGCGTGGGCTCTGAACCATAATGACTTGTCCATACAGAGCCTCCCAGTGCACCACTCTGGGGAGAGGTGAAGGTCATGAGCGAGGGGGGCGCTGCGCATGTGTGGGGACAGCAGCTAGTATTGGAAATCTCCATACCTTCCTCTCAATTTTGCTGTGAACCTGAAGTTTTCCTAAAAAATAAAGTGCACTTAAAAATAAAAACAAAACAACCCCCCTAAAAAAACACAAACAAAACACAAAACCAACAAAATCCCAGCAGTTACTCAGAATTAGTGGTTCCCAGCTCCGAGGACTGAGAAATCTCTCAGTCTTTATAAGCAGGCTACTACTTGTCTGCTCCAGAATATTGCTATAATAAATAAAATGGTAAGTTTTGCTTGGCCATTTCTCTCAGCATCCCTTACTGCAAGACTCCAAAACAATTTGTTGAAAGGGGTGGATTATACCTGGGCCAAAGGAGAGGTGTCCAAGGGTGTAAGCTTCCCGTGGTCTGGCTGAGTTTAGGTACCCAGGTCAGAAGGGTGGGTAGGTCAGTCCTCTTGGGCCCCTCCCTTTCCCTCTTCAGAACTCTGTTTCCACATATGAAAAATGGGAGTGTTGATGGTGTGTCCCTGGTTAAGCAATGGCTTACAGTTTTTTAATTCATTCAGCAATTATTAATTGGATGTTCCTCAGTGTTAGCCACTGCCTGGGGCAAGCCCCTAGGTTCCAGAGAGAGATGAGCATCACAGATATGATCCCCGACGTCACAGTACAGCTTCATGTGGAGAAAGAGATTTCCCCGATGCCGACGACACAAAATCATACATCCAACAAGCGCTGACCAAGCACCTACAGTGGGTTGGGCACTGCAATGCAGTGGGCATGCCTACTGGTTTGTTGTGGCTTTAAAGCTGATTTCTATAAATGATTGTCTCCTTTTGGATTCTTGTGCTGAGGGCGGCTGAGTAAAATGGCTACGTGACAAAGGGAACAGATCCAAATGAGTTTATACTTCAGGGCTGCTCTTGGAAAGGTCTTGCACTTGTCCTTGAGGAGGTGCCATTCATTCTGCAGCCGAAGGGACTGACGTCGTCCTGAAAGTGAGAACCCACCCTGCGCTGCTGGGCTCCCGGGCACTGGGGTCCATCTAGCCACCCATTAGACTCCAGGGTACAAAAACCATTCCGGTGGATCCTGAGAAAACCAAGCTTCTACAATTAGGGATCAGACGAACATGGACTTTGAGGAGTCATGGCATCCCTTTGCATGTTCTGTGTTGGATCTACCAGTCCCACGGACACGGTTCACTCCGTCAGTACTGCCAACATCCACTGCCATTCAGTCCTGGCAGAAGGTCGTCTCTCCTCCCCGACCCCTGGGACGTGACAGAGACTTGTTTCCCTTCTGGATGGAAGCCCTGCCAAGAGAAAAAGAGAAGTGAATATGTTTTGTCGCCTCTGAGCCCAAACCGCCATATTTCTCTAAAAGCCACCATCTCCTGACATTACATGGGTACGTGCAGGGCGCCGCGTGGTACTCGTTTTAATCGGCACGCTTTGTCAATTCCACCCCAAATTCAATTCATTCCTCTCCATAAATCTCACCAAATTGAGTTTGATTTTTTTTCCTATGAAATGACATTTGGCTGCACAAACAATCTCAATTGTATTTAAGGACGCAGTTGAGAATATCAGTATCTCAGGGATACAAGCCCAGCCTGGCTGAGAAACATCAGAAGCCTTCAAACTCCCTACACTTTTCCCCCAATGAGTTCAAAAGGTCTAATTCTTTCCAACTTAGTCTTGTCCATTCCCAGATCTTAGCTGGGAAAGGAGGATGCAAGAGTTTATTTTAAATTATATTTGGCTTTAAAAACCCTCTGTGTTTTCAATTCTGAGAATGAACAAAAGAAAAGTGCAGTTATCTGGAAAGACAGAGAAAAGGCTGTGCTCTCTAAATCACGCTATAATCTGTAGTTGTTTTGTTACTATTACTTCCAATATTGCCCAGTGTACCATTAGACAAGATATATGATTCAGATAGCCCATTTGACCCCGAGGGACTTTCTATTCTAAAACAGCAAATATTGATGTGGGTCTAATAGATGTTCAAATGAAGTTCAAAGAGTCTCACAGATAAGATGTTTAAAGATATAAAACTATCCTGTTAAGGGTAGATATCGTTGATAATATGCTAAAAGAGTCATGAACTTTATTGATAACACATATTTTCAAAATGAAACAAATTTAGAGCTTGTGCTTTGATCAAAGGCTAATAAATACAAATGTTTCTAGTTTTTATAGTAAGCTTAAGCTTAAAAGAGATTGTATATCTCACACCCAGAAAACGACTTTCGTTAACGCTTTCAAGAAGCCATTTTTCTGATCAACAGAGGCAAGACTTTGATTAAAACCCTTAAAAATGGAAAGGCCAATAATTGCACAATTAATTAAATGATTATTCTTTTCGTGCCATTATGAACAAATGCTAGTTGTAACATTAATTATGATAATGTTATCACAGTTATTGCTTAAGACATAAGATTACTTAGATCATATTTTGTATTTTTCTCTAAAAAGGCATACAATGAATATGATAAGCAGCTATTATTAATTACTATTCACTCAGTCAAAGAAAGAGACATGAAGAAGGAAGGCAGGAGTTTAGACTGTGTCTGTTCCTGTCTGCCTACTTGAGAAGCTAACAGGAAAGGAATGGAATGTAGTCTTTTCTCCTGGTTGCACAGTCACTTGCCTCATCAGAACGTGTAATGGGCAGTAGGACCTTCCCCTTGCGCTGTGCCTTCCAGGACGGGATCAGCAAAGAACTGAGGTTTGAAGAAGAAACGGATGCTTCACCCTTCTAAATTACTATTTTTTCAACATTTGCACTGAAATAACATGTGTAGAGATTTCTCCCCATATTTTAATAAGGACACCTTTTTAATTGTATAAAAAGCTTCAGAGTAGTACCTGAAAATAGAACACCCCTAAGATGCTAGGATCTAATTCATATCAAATAACAGTTGTTTATTTATGACATCAGTTTATTTTTCACTTTGCAATTACGTAAAAATAGCAGTAACATGGCAAGTGAGATGATGCGATTGATCCACCTGCTAAATTATTCATTTGATTTCAGTTGTTGACTTCACATCAGACATCTTGCAATGTACAGTGCATAAATCATGAGAGCTCTTTTGCCACAACCACTTAAAGAACCTATCTGATGCTTTTTGTATCCACTTATGCACACATCCTGGAATTCCTGGTATCCCCTTCACTAGGTCCAAAGTGATACCATACATCAAATGCTGAAGGGAGGGGCTCCAGCAGATGGTCTCCCGGAAGTGGCATTCATTCTCTTCTGAGGAAGGATCAGTTAGAAAGTGGACTGACCACGTAAGTATCTAATTTTCCAGATTCACTATATAATCATACTCCTAGCACCAAAATCTCAGCGAGGTGCAAAATGGCCCTGGTGCAGGGTGCGTACTTTGAATGGTTGGAGTACGAGTCCTAACCTGATTTGTTTCTTGGAACGGTCCCCACCACGGGCCAGCCCGAGACCCTCTTGCTCTCCCATTGCACGATCACGAACGACATCTCTCATTATCAAGAACAAGCTGGGGCCCTTGCTGTGTGATCTCATAGCATCTGCACCTCCTTTTCCAGCAGGCACCCAGGATACTCAACTGAGCATTCCTGCAGGCTTAAGGTCATTTGCTCCGCAAATGAAACATCTCCATACCTCTACGTTGTAGTCTCCTCACCTAATTATTGGCCTACAAAGGACATCTGATAAAAAATATTGACTAAATGAGTAAAAACCATTCTCACTGCTCAGCTACAGCTCTCTTAGACACCAGAATTCTCTTTGTGAGCAAAAAGGTATTTGTTAACCTTTAAACAGATACACTTGTGAAACATCAAATAAACACCCTCTATCATTTTCTAATCTGGTCATACCCTACCGGTTTGGCAATAGTATTAAATTAACGTAGAAGATTTCACTTAGAGAAGAAACCACCATTTCCTATAGGAATCCTTCCATTAGGGTTCTGGTCGAGATGGAGGCGTAGGTAAACACGGTACTCGACTCATCCCACAACCACATCAAAATTACCACTGAATTACAGGTCAATTGTCACTCGGAAGCTCCTGAAATCTAGCTGAACAGAAGCCCCACAACTAACACTGTAAAGAAGAAGCCAGATTGAGACTGGCAGGAGGGGTGCAGACGAAGAGCTGGTCCCATGCCCATGTGTGGCGGACGAAAACCAGAAGGGATATCTGGTCTTGGGAGGCCCCCTGTGAGAAGCGAGGGGTCCCAGCCCCACCCCAGGCCCCCAGCCCAGGGTTCCAGTACCGGGAACAGAAGCCCCCAGGACTTCTGGCTGTGAAAACCAGCAGGGACTGTGGCTGAGGGAACGGAGTCCCAGGTGTCCCTCTTACAGGGCCCTCCACACGGACTTACCAGGTATGGGATTCACTGCTCACTCTGAGCTCCACTGTAGAGGCAGCAGCTTGGAAGGCACCAGGGACATATGGTGAGGAACTGTCTGGCATCAGGACAAGGGCTGGAGGGGCAACTTTCTGCCAGACAGAAGTGCTGGCAGAGGCCACTGCTCCTTTGCTTGAACGCTTTCCCCACAGAGCTGCCAGGCAGGCGGCATATATGAGCCCCCATCAGCCTGGCTAACACTGTTTACCTGCCCCACTGATTCCCTGAGATGCAGCCTGACCCCAAGGAGTACCTGGCCTCAGCACACTCTATATTTTTAGCTAAGTGGCGCCAAGACTGGCACTAGTGGCCGCGGTTTGCAGCTTGGCCTCTTCTGAGCACCTCCAAGTCCAGCACAAGTAGCAGCCATCTGCAGATCACTTAAAGATTGTGCTAGGTGGCCCTGGCCATAACACAGGTGGTGGCTGACCTTTGCCTGCACCTCCCAGGAGGCCCCTGAACCAGTGCACCCAGTGGACAACCTCAGACCACGTTGAAGAACCCTATGTTCCAATCACCTTGACAAGCAACACTCTCAAGGGGCAGACTCAGTGGGAACTAGAACCTTGCTGCAGTAATCCTATTCCTTGGGGTCGGCCCCTGCATAGCTGATCCTCAACAGTGATCACAGCCAGCCCTCAGAGCTGATCAGCCTGGGGGTAAATCCCTCCCAACAGCAATCAAGGCTCAACTATAATAGGAGAGTGTACACAGCCCACGCGGGGGTGGCACACCTGGAGTGCCCAGCTCAGGTATTCCACGAGCTGTGCCCCTGGGCCCCACAGGACCCCTACTACATAAGGACACTCTGCCAAGCACGGGACACGTAACAGTCTACCTAATACATAGAAACAAACACAGGGAGGCAGCCAAAATGAGAAGACAAAGAAATATATCCAAAGTAAAAGAACAGGATGAGACTCCATAAAAAAAACTAAACAAAATGGAGAGAAGAAATCTACCAGATGCAGAATTCAAAATGCAGGTCATAAGGATGTACAATGAAGTTAGGGGAAGAGTAGATTTGCACAGTGAGAACTTCAACAAGAGATAGGAAACATAAAAGTGGAGATATTTGATTGGCCAAAACATCTGTATGTTTTTTTCTGTAAAATAAAAAACATATTTTCACTTTCACCAATAATTTTATTGATTTGGATATTTTGAGTATGTCAGCTATCTCCTGCATGGTATAATGTTGATTGTTCTCAACTAATGTCTCAATTTGATTGCTATCAACTTCAACTGGTCTACCTGACCATGGAGCTTCCATCGTCCAGCAAGAAATCTCTAGCACAAAAGTTTGCAAACCACTTTTGACACATTTGATCAGTCACAGCACGTCCTCTATACACTGCACAGATCTTTCTTTGCATTTCAGTCGATTTTTTACCTTTCTTGAAAGAATAAAGCATGATATATTGAAAATGTTGCATATTTTCTTTTATCTTCAATATTAAAATGTCTGCACAATAATTCACCAATTTTGATAAATTTTTTTAAATGTACATTTATATGATAGCACAATACAATATAACAAAACTGTTTCTAATGAAATTAGAGACAACTAAGAGCTACTAGCACCATTTTACAGAAAACAAACAAACAAACTCTTTGGCCAACCCACAGAAAACATAAAAAAGAAAAACACAGAATACATTAAATGAAATGAAAAATACATTATAGGGAATCAACAATGAAGGAGATAAAGCAGATCATGTCAGAGATTTCGAAGATAAGGAAGCTGAAGACACCCAATCAGAACAGCATGAAGAAGAAATAATTTTAAAAAATGGGGATAGCATAAGGAGCCTCTAGGACAATTTTAAATGTATCAACATTTGCATAATGCGAGTGCCAGAGCAGAAGAGAGAGAACAAGGAGTTGAAAACCTATGTGAGAAAATAATGATGGAAAACTTCCCTACTGCCCTAACCTGGTGACGGAAACAGATACACAAGCCCAGGAAGCATGGAGAGTCCCAAGCACAATGAACCCAAAGAGGCCCACTTCAAGACACATCATAAATAAAATGCCAAAGGTCAACAAAGAGAGAACCTCAAAAGCAGCAAGAGAAAAGCAGTTAGTTAATCAAAAGGGATCTCTCAGACTGTCAGCTGATGTCTCAGCCAAAACTCTGCAGGCCAGAAGACATTGGCAAGAAATATTCAAAATGACAAAAAGCAAGGCCCTACAACCAAGATTACTCTACCCAGCAGAGCTAACATTTAGAATTGAAGGGCAGATGAAGAGCTTCCCATATGAGAAAAAGCTAAAGGAGTTCATCATCAAAGGTCTTTAAGAATAAGAATTAAAAAAAGATAAAAAATATGAATAATAAAATGGTAGTCGATACTTATCTATTGCAAATGAATTAAATGCTCCAATCAAAAGACATAGGGTGGCTCGAGTAATAAGAAAACTATATGTAGTCTACAAAAGACACTTCAAGTGGAAAGACACAAACCGAAAGTAAAGGGATGGGAAAAAATATTTCATGACTATGGAAACAAGCAAACAAAAGCTGGGATAGCCACATATATACCAGACAAAATATACTTTAAAACAAAGACTATAAAACAAGAGACAAAGAAGAGCCCAGCAATTCCACTTCTGGGTATCTATTCAAAGAAATCCAAAACACTAAATCGAAAAGACATATATCGATACATCCATATGTTCAGTGCAACATTATTTACAACAGCTAAGATATGGAAGCAACCTAAGCGTCCATCAGTAGATGAGTGGATAAAGAAGTGATGCAGATCTATGATGGAAGATGACTCGGCCATAAAAATGAATGAAATCTTGTCATCGGCAACAATGTGGATGGACCTAGAGGGTATTTTGCTGAGTGAAATATGTCAGAGGAAGACAAATGCCATATGATTTTACTTACACGTAGAACTTAAAAAACAAAATAAACAAACAAACAGAACAGAAACAGGCTCATAGATACAGAGAACATTTTGACAGTTGCCAGAGGGGAGAGGGGTTGGGGGAAGGGTACAAAAAGTGGAGGGATTTGGAAGTACAAATTGGTATTACAGAAGAGTGGGAGTGTTAAGTACAGCATGGGGAATATAGTCAATAATACTGTAATAACTACGTGTGGTGCCAGGTGGGTACGAGATTAATCTTGGTGATCACTCAGTGAGTTATACAATGTCTAATCACTGGGTTGAACACCTGAAACTAATATAATATTATATGTCAACTGTAATTTAAAAATGGGAAGTATATAATTCAAAGTAAAAAAAAGAATCCTTCCATTAGAATGCTGTGCCTCTGTCTTTGTTTTAGGCAGCTGAGTTTGCACTGCACTAAGCAGGTCTACTAGGCTAAGATTAATATATTTATATTTTCATGGTCTAAAATCCCCTATGCCCAAAAGCTAAGAATGGTTGCTTTGGAGTGGTAAGATAATGGATGATTTAAAAAAATTTTAACTATATTTTCCAAATGAATTTAAGAATAGGAATTTCTTACTCTTGGAAGGAGAGATGAAAAATTAACCATTAAAAGACAGATTTCCAGATAAAGAAACTACGATATTGTCAAAGTCAGCAATATTTAGGCTGCAGACTTGGTAAGAAATGATGCAATCCTGTCTATGGAGTAAGGTAGACCTCAGTCTGGGAGCTTCTCCCAAGCGCCCATAGCAACAATAGCAGTTACTAAGTAGCTGATTTAGATGTAGATGAATTTTTACCATTTATGTGAACAGTGAATTTTAATACTCTCGTTCATCTACTGCCTTACTTCTAACACTAAGGAGCTGGCGCATAGTAGGCACTCAGTGAACATTTGTCGAATTACTGCAAAGGAATAAGTATTTTCATCAGAAAACCTGAGCTCCGAGAGGTTAAATGACTCACAGAGGTGCCATCATAACTTTAAATACACGGTTGGATACCCCCCCAGCCCCTTGCCTTTGTGCCCCGGTGTGCCCACGTCCTTACTCAGTGAAGCCCTTCATTGTCTGCCGTGTGTTAGGCGGATGTATGACATCAGAGCACTGCTGCTGGATGCAGCACTCTTACTCCCTCCGCCTGCCTCACCTTGCCTGCTGGCCAAGCCCTGGGCTGCAGAGACCGGGCACAGGGACGGGGAATCTGGCCAAGTGCTAAGGGAAGCCTGCCTTGCCTGGCTGCCAGCGCCTGGGATTTGGCTGGTAGAGGCATCTGTTGTGGTTGTGGATTTGGGCTGAGTGATTCCTGATGAAAACGCTGTGAGTAATTCTAACAATGTCACTGCATGCTGTTGCCCTGGTCTTTCTCCTCTCTGGGTCATGTTTCCAGGCACAGATGACTGGGAATAAACACTAATCAGTAAACTGGTCAGAAAAACAACGCCAAAGTCAAGGTCTGCCAAAAGCGCACTAACAGGATACCGGGTCTGAGTTTGTTTTTAAGTCGGTGTCGGGGGGTGATGGGGGGATTAAAAGAGCAACAGCAGGGAACTGATCTTCTGGCAGATCAAGCGTCATCAATCTTTCTCATTTTCTGGAGTTAGAAAATAAAGTCTTAGAAAGTTTGTGCCACATTATTTTTTCCACATGGAGTTATGTCATAGAGGCTGAATCTCCCTGAAGCCTCAAATTATCTTGCTTTCTCGGGCTTGGTGGCTTTCCATGTCAGTTTGATTATCTATCTAACTCATCTATCTGTCTGTCTGTCTGTCTATCTATCTATCTATCCATCCATCTATTATATCTCTGTCTATCCATCCACCCATCTATATTTTTAATCACTGCCAGCCTAAAAACACACCCGCACCTAATGGAGGGCCCTCTCAGATACTCCTCCATCTTCCCCAGACGTTGGGGGCAGAAACTGTTTTCTGGGTTAACACAGCCAGGGTGCATAAATATTAAGCACAATATTCATGCTTAGCCCCATCTAACTATCAGCTTCTAACAGAAACATTAAAGTAAAAAAAAAACTTTAGCTCTTTATTTTTTTAATCCTATAGTATTCAAATAAGATTATTTCTTACTGCCACTGACTTGCTTACCTGACAGTCTTTGTCCACAAAGCTCACCACATAGGAACTTGATCTGTGTGCTGGCCATGCTCATGACATGAAATGCCCAGCCCTCCAACATCCACATTTTTATTTCTTATCCTTGCAGAAGAATCATTGTGGTCATTGTCATTGTGGTCATAATCGTCATCATCATCTTTAACACTGAGTCCTTACTATATGCCAGGAACTAAATTAAATAGTTTACACATATTTAATCCTTATGAAAGCTCTATGAGTTAGGTGCAATCATTACTGCCATTTTACAGATGAGGAAATCAAGGCTCAGAGAGGTTAAGTAGCTCACTCAATGTCACACAGCTTATGAAAAGCAGAGCTAAATGCCAATGCAGATACCTGATCCATAGCGTGTGCTCTTACACAGTAAAAATTAGAAGCTTGAGAAATCAGAATCTCAAAGAAAGAGGGAAACTTAAATGTACTCTGTTCCTGAGATTCTTAACCTTAAGGGGCATATTACACACGTGTGGGAAACTTTAAAATCTGGTGCTCTAGTCTCAGCTGAATCAGAATCTCAGGTGGTAGGACAAGGGTTTTTGTATCTAATGAAAGATCCTCAGATATTTCTAACTGAAGCTGGGGTTGCGATCTGGTCCCCAAATTTCGCCAAAGGCAGTGTCATCTGGGTTGCTTTTATTTTTAATATAATAGGTTTCTTGAGATGTAATTCACATATCATACAGTTCATCCATTTAAAGTCTTCAATTTTATGGTTTTGAACATATTCACAGAGTTGTGTAACTGTTACCACAATCAATTTAGAACATTTTCATAATCCCCAGAAGAAATCCTGTATCTACTGGCAATCATTCCCATTTCCCCCCAATACTCCCACCCCTAGGCAACCACTAATCTACTTTCTGTCTCTTTAGATTTGCCTATTTTGAGCATTTCTTATAAATGGAATCATACAGTATGTAGTGTTTGTGACTGATTATTTCACTTAGCATAATGTCTCCAGGGTTCATAAATTTTGTAGCATGTACTTCATTCTTTCCTACGACTAATATTACATTGTATTGATTTATTTATCTTGCGTTGCATGTTGAAGACACATATTCCTTAGACCTACTTTACTAGAATCTCTGGGGTGGGACACAGGTACAACGGTCATTCAAATTGGAGAATTACTGAATTCATATTCATCCACTTACCACATTTTTGCATTCCCTCAAGCTATTTTGCTTGAATACGCCCCTGTAAAGAATCTATTGCTGATTGTCAACTCATCCATCTCTCAGAACAGTCGGGAAGTTGTCCCTTAGCATGTATCTAGAATCCGTTCCCCTTAGATAGGACATCTTTCTGCAACTGGTCCTGGTTTCCCTGGTTGAACTGCACACATATCATATGTCATCTCTCACCAGATCTTCTGAGAGCTCTGAGGATAATCTCAAGGTGTATTTTCCGTGAGCTAAACACCTCTGATTCCTTTGAATAATTCTAAGATGAGGTGGCTTTGAGTACTTTCATCTTCCTGGTTGCATTCAAGTTGAGCTGCAAGTCTCTTGAAACACAGTCCTATGAATTAATTATAGCATCTGACTATGACCCAGGCTCACTTATTGGCTGAATGATACCTGCCTTATGTGATACAAAAATAAAGGGCTTGTAACTTCAAGTCTGTGCGCCACATCACATGCCAGGCAACACAGTCCAGCAACAAAATCCATTACAGCAATTCAAGTCTCTAACAACTCTCAAAGCATAGGAAGAGAAATATACTTTTATGCAAAACACATTAAAACTGTTTTTTGTCATCTATGTCCTGCACAGGGATGACCTCTAATCGCCCACAGCTCTCTCCCACTCTTAGCTCCCAACCAAGTACTGTTTTGATACCTAGCTGTGGGTGCATTTCACTTCTTTCTGGTCTCCATTGATTGAAGTTTGCCCCTGTCCACACCAGACTTCCATTTCCAGCTTTTTCATTTTTCCTCTCTCTCCCCTGCCCTGTTTCAGCATGACAAAAGCTCCAGCTAATAAACTTGGAGTTCTCCGTAGACAGCAAGGTGATAGAGATGCGGAGGTTACAAAGGCAGGATGCTCCTTAGTGAGTGAGGAAAGAGGAAGAGTATAAACGGATACTATTTTGTTCCTGTCACTCAAAAGTGCGAAGTAGTCTGATGTAAGTTCAAATATACCAGGACATGTCTACCCTCTCAGAATCTCCTAAATCCCAAAAGCCTTCATACCGAAGCCTTGTGTCCTGTGCCTCCAGGGATGTTCTAAGAATTGTTCTCTTCCACACTCTTTACTCTCATTGAAATGGATTCATTGTCATCTGAGATGGTTCCATTTCATACTCATTTGAAAATTCTTTTCCTTTGGGATCCAAGGCCCATACCTAATGGTGGAAGCTACTCATGGTAGAGTTGGGTGCCCCCAAGACATTGAAAAGAGTGTGTGTATTAAAAGAAACCTGGGCAAGTTCCCAGAAAGTATATGATGTAGAAGTTTGTCAATTTTGTTTGCTGCAATAAAGAGAAGAGAAGGTGACTCACTACTTTACACAAATTCTGAGCCTACCAGAGGGATCGTTGAATCATTTGTCTTATAGTAATCCACTCATCTGGCAAGGGTGTGCCACCTGAAAATTCAGAGGGCTTCTCAGAATGGCAGTTTGCAGTATTTTATAAAACCTTGGGTCTCCTGAACATCCTCCATGTGCGAGGTGTCTGTAATTCAATTTAGAGAGTTGAGTGTTAGCATTTGGATCTGCAAGTCTTTAGTAAAGCATGCTAGATTAAAGTAACTGCTCTGGTAATTTTTAATCAACAAGCAGATAATTAATGTGCTCACTTTCCCTACTAGGAAGGCAAAGGTCACCCAGACAAACTCCAAATGACTACTTGATTTGGGGACAAACAGAAGTCTATGAATGAATGAGTTAAGGCAAAATATCCTTGATATACACAGTGATATTTACTTAGACTTCATGCTGTAGAAGGACCACAAAAGGAAGGTTTTTCCAAAGCAAAACAGGGATTCAAAACCAGGATAAGTACCAGAAATTCCTTTGGGAGGACCATGTTAAATGTTTTACCTGCATTAGCTCATTAGTCCTCATAACAACCTTATTAGGAAGATACATTTGTATATTTTTCAGTCTGATTCTGCCACTTTTGTGTAAATGTGAGTATAATATGTAACTTTCCTGTGGCTCTGTGTCCTCCATGTAAAGTGAACATCATAACAGCACCTACTTCAAAGGTTGTTGTCCAGACTTAAAAAATCAATTAATGGCTAACTTTGGGAATAGCATAATTTCAATTAAGGAAGGACAGGAGGGAGGGAGGAAGGGAGGAATGGAAGAAGGAAGAAAGGAGGGGAAGAGGAAGAAGGAAGGGAGGAAGAAGGAAGGGAGGGAGGGAGGAAGACTAGAGTGAGGCTAAAGCCATAATAGGTAAAAAGCAGTTGTCACTCACCCTAGCTGAGGTTGTCTGGTATTTTTATAGTTTGCACAGTGATCTGTTTTTGTGCTTAGACAAAATCATGAAGGGGTCTTGTTTTATATCTCGCTTCCTCATGGTCCCAGAGTGACCCTGTCTGATGTCATGTTCAGTGAGATGGTTTATATCCAACAGGAGGACATCACAGCCTAACTTTGAGTTCTAGGGCGGCTCCTAGCAACATGGAGTCCTATTTCTGTGTATCAGGCCAGGTGGGCTGCTCTTCTCTGCCTTAGTGGGCCTTGGTAGAGTACCTTAGGAAGGTTCATTGGTGTATAAGACGAACGGAGCGGAGGAGACGCTCAGCGGCAGAAACACCAGCTACCTAGGCATTGTGGAAGAAGTGGGCTGCACTGTCCGTGCATCCTGTCATCGAATCTCAAAATAACTTTCCAAGGAGCCATTATCATCCCTGTTTTACAGAGGAAGGCCTGCAGCTCCCAAATGCTAAATGAATGGCCCTATGTCACAGTTAGTAAGTGGGGCAGGGATTCAACCCCGGATCTGCCTGACTTCATCTGATCGAGATGCCACAGAAACGCTCGAAACCAGGGGCTGCAGAGGAGAGCGCTCCGCCCCCTGTGCACGCCAGAGGCATCTGGTGAAGTCCCTGAAGGAGGCTCGCATGCTAGCCTCAGACACCCTAACTGGATTGGTCGGCCTGGGGCCTGAGCATCAGCATGAGTTAAACCCATCTGAGGTGATTCTAATGTGCAACCAATCTGGGGTTTAGTACAACAGAGCAAAGGATCTAAACTCTACCTAGAGTTAACAACGGCAATCGGTAACCTGGTGAATACCCTAATGTGGTGCGTGGGGGGAGAAGCTGAAGTGCTATTTTGCAATCGGATAGATTCTCTCATGAGAAAAAACAGCAGCATGCCAAGTCTTCCCCTCAAGAAGGCACACTCGCGTTCAATGTCTCCAATCTCCATGAGCATCATGGCGGCCAAGAATAGCTCTGAGGACAAACAGACTCCCTTAATTTCATTGTTAAATGGTAAAAACAAATGAGCCGCCTCTAAGAGCTTGAATTTTTGTGAAGAAATGTGCTCAGACGCAATGGGTCTTTTCTCTTCCTCCTATTTCTCCATGTTCAAACAGGGAGGTATTAGGTCGTTTACCTAATCCTTCCTTCCAAGTGACTGGGAATAAGAATGCGCTCCAGGAACTGAATTTCATCCGTAAGTGAATTTCATCCTTAAGTGGCTTATAAGCTTAGCAGAACTTCAGAAACCAGGAGGGAAATGTATGGGGAGCCACGTGAAACTATAACAAAATGCAGTGAAGGTGGACAGAGCTTCCTCATTGAAGTCTCTTTCCAAAACAGAGATTTCTCAATTTGAACAATAATGCATCTTGAGAAACAGCAAAGAAATACACCTCACAATCTCATGCAAGGTGCAAAACAATAACAGCATCAAATATCTGTGGGGCTTGGAAAGTTGGGTTAGCCTTTAAATAGCATGTATATCTCACCCACAAGCAAAGACAGGAAGTGAGCAGAGCCTGCGGACGTGACTGGGAAGGTCAACACTTGACCTGGACGGGAAGGAACTGAAAATGACCACATCCTCATTCAGCTGATACATGTGTGTCTCTTCCTGGAGCGAAAAAAAAAAACAAAACAAAAAACACTTCCAATGGAAATTGCCTACCGCCTGCCTGTAAGCCTACGCTTCGGCCCTGCAACTAGGACCAGCTAACTGGTGAGGCGATTACACAGCATGGACCGTGCTCCTCAATGTCAGACGCTGCCGCGGCTGTGGCGTGAGAAAGTTTTAGGGGACTCATGTGCGGAGTTTTAAACTTGGAGTAGTTTTATGTTTATTGAAGTGTGCCTTAGAAAAATATACACTCAGTAACACTGACAAATGATGGTACTTAGAATGAGACTGGAGTAGATATTTAAATACAGTCGACAAGTGGATGATCAAAAACTCATGAAGGCTGAGAGCAGTTTGGGAAACACTAGCATAGGAGTCGAAAGAACGGGTGGTTGAAGCTCCTCCTCGGCTTCTGACTAGCTGAGCGACTTTGGACAAGTCGATGAACCTTTCTGAGCTTCAGGGTCCTCATGTGTAGTGCAAGGCAGCCTGCTGCTGTCTTGGAGGCCACAGAGGACTGAAAATGCTGAACTTGCCAAAGGAGCTGCAAAGATGCTCTCACGGGGCCAAGTATCTGCGAGCAAACTGGTTTTGTTTATAAAGCATTGAAGAGACTTAACGGTAAGTGAAAGCATATTCACAAAAGTGAGTTGGTCAGTTCATGGTCACTTATTAAGAAGCCGGAAGAATTTAATATTGACTCATCAGTAGGGGGTGGGACGGGAGGATGCCTGTTCCTTGGATCTTTTATATTCTGTCCCTCTCCTCTTTATCATGAAAGAATCCTCACGGTGGAGTTGGAGCAATGGCCACAGATAAACATATGCTAGTTTGGTACAGGCTGCCCCCAAAGCAAGGCAATTGAGACCAGTGTAGTGGTTAAGGGCATGGGCTATAGAAAGTGGGATGTGGGCTCGGATCTCTATTCCTTCATGCTGAGAGTTTTATTTTATTTAAAAAATATTTATGGATTGATTCTAGGGAGAGACAGACAGATAGATAGACGTCAGTTTGTTGTTCCGCTTATTTATGCATTCCCTGGTTGATTCTTCTAAGAATCAACCAAAGATGGAACCCACAACCTTGGCGTACCTGGAGGACGTTCTAACCCACTCTGGATCTCTGTTTCTCACTTAGTCATTATGATGCTGCAGGAAACTGAAGTAGTCTAGGAAGCCTCAGTAGTCCCATCTGTAAAACGTACATGGTAATACCTACCTCATAATACATTCCTTTCTAAACTGCAAGTGGTGACCATGTGTTTTTGGTCATCACAGTAGGATCTCAGCAAATGTTTTCTGAATGAATGAATGCATGAATGAGAGGCTGCGGGGAGAATATTAGGTAATGTCTGATATACACCTAATGCACGGCAGTAGTAGTGGGCGGACATTTATCATGGGTATGTTTTAGTAACTCCTAACTCATGAACTTCTGGGGCAAAGCACATGCATATGTTAGGCATAAGTCATCGCCATGTTACATCTCCGGGCCTGACCATAGCGATTGGCTTGGATGCGAGCCAATGACTCAGTCAGAGCAGTGAGTCTTTGGCCAGGAGTCCTGGAAAGAGACCATCCATTTTTCCTTCTGGGAAGTGAATCAGAGAGAATGCAGGATCTGGGACCGCTGCGGCCATTCTGTGAGCATGTGGAGCCTGACAAAGGCCCTGTACCAAGGGAGGCAGAGAGACAGCAATGGTCTGGTGACATCATCTGAGCCCCGCACCAAGCACCAGGTAAAGCCGTATCCACCCTGGCCTACTCGATTACATCAGCTTTATCGAAAGCTTCTTGTTTGTTTTACTGCCTATGGCAACTTGAGTTCTGTCAGTGCAGCAAAAAGAATACAGATACAGCAACGTTATTATCATTGTCATAAATAAAATAACAAATTAGGAACAAATGTCTGCAGTTAACAACTTAGCGTTTTTGGTTTTGCTTGGGCAAACTTTGAAGGAGAACTTAGCTCCAAGTTTTTCTTCCTAGCTGACAAAACACAGCCACTTCCTTCTTGAGTGGCTCATAGTTGTTCTTTCCTGACATCCCGAGAGGTGAGGACCTGGCTAACACAGATGTTTACAAAGGGAAGTGCACGCAGCACGCTTTTCTTTTAAATCCCATTAAGCATCCTGCCTACCTGACGGAAATAGTTCAATCACCCCTATCGCTGGCAGTGGCCATTTTTAACTCATCGCCATAATTTGCTCCTTCTCGTTTGATCTGTGTGGGACCCCCTCCTCAAATCAGAGACAAATTACTCCTGAAAGTAGCATCTGGGCCCACAATTAAATTCGTTCACACATCAGAGGCTGCCCATTACTGGACATTGGACACATGGTATGATTTGAGAGTTAATCAACCGCTAGCCTGGAAATGAAGTTTGAGGCATCAAGAGGAAAGACAACTCTAAATTTCCCTTTTCAACACTTGAGGGGTTTCAGCACAGATAATGTTCTATGATCTAGGAACTTGGGAACTATGTTTATGGTCTATGTCTATGGTCTCCATTTACATCCCTTGAAAGAATAGCAGTAACTTGCTCATTAGGGTTGCAGGGATGGGATACGAATGTCTAATATAATGCTCCTCAGTCTTTTAAAATCACTTTCCACACGCCACTTTTGACTACCACTCTCAGGCATATGCAGGCACAAGGGTTGAGCCTTACCCTAGAAAGCACATTAGAATACACACGACAGTACTTTTGTCCCAAGAGGGGTTTGATTCCACTGCAGTTTATAAAGACAAAATCACTCAGCAGTGCTGTCCTTGTGCTAAGGACATACAACACATGACTTGTAGCAGCACACACAAACGTGTGTCGTGACTCATGGCCAACAGCTACCAGTCCAACCAAACTAAACACTAAAGGGCATCCATCATAGGAGAGTCAGGCTGCACCTCACAAATCCACTATCCTGCCACCTCCATCCAGCTGCCTCCTTTAGGGGCCACACCCCTTGCTGAGTAGAGCCTTTCTTTGAAACTAGTAGTAGAATGAGATTAGTATGCTAAGTCCTCTTTGAGGATGTGGCAATAAGGAGTGGGGGTGGGATTCAGTAAAATATGGTGGAGTGATGGACAATACTAGCGCGAAAAGATACACCAGGAATCCCACCAGAGGACAGGAAGATTCAGACTCAGTGCTGGCTCTGTGGATGCCTGGGGTCATGGCTCTCTTCTCCCCAACTTCGTGCCAGAAAAAAACGTGCCTTTGGAGAATCACTCCTCTATGAAAATCAGGCACTTTGGGGAAGGGAGAAAATACAAGCTGAACCACACGCACTCTACCCGGCCCACTCTTTACGTCACGGCTACACTCCAGTGGGACACAAATGTGCAGCCCAGGACGGGAAGCCCTCATCTCGTCTCTCAGCTCCCTCCTTTCCCCTCCACCTCCCATCACTCTCAGGGTTTCACTGTTTTCAGAGTTGAACGTTCACCCATTGAAACTGGGAAAACGGGGCAACTGACTCAGCATAATGCTTTTATCATGTCAGTCACAAAGGGATATGATGGTTGAAAGGGATATGACATGTTTTGGATTCCTAGGATTGTGATTCCCCCCAAATAATTTTGTGAGTAAAATACCAGAGGAATATGTTGCATATAGAGTCACCCTAGGAGTCCTTCTGCCTGCAGTCAACTCAAGGGCTCAGCAGTTTGTTGGGGACCCATCCCTAGTGCACAGCAAGCAACAATCTGAAGGTGAAAGGACTTGTATTTTAAATAATAAGATGTAGGAAATTATTTTCCCATGTCCTGGGTAAGGCTTTGCTATTAATCCTATGCAAACTATATCATACATATTCAACCAACATTTGTCTATTGACTGTTAATAGAATATGGCCAGGCACTCGGGGGGAATTCAAAAGAAATGGAAAGCATAGCTCATTTCCTCAAAGAACGTTTGCTCTAATTGGAGAGGAGAGACAGGAGACGGCACTCATTAGGCAGGTGAGTTTCAAAGCAAGCTGCTTGTAGTTAAGTAGCAATTAGGTACAAGAGACAAGTCAGAAAAGGGAGCCATCCATGTGGGCTGGCGGAGGGAGACAATGCTTACTGGGAAGAATGCACGCAGGCAGGAATTTGAAAGAAACAAAGGATGAGCACCAAGAAGCCTTCTGGTCAAAAATAAACTTGAACAAACAGGATCACATTATCAAGTAATACTCTTTAAAGCACTCACTCCTCTCCTCTGACCTGTCCAGCGGGGGTTGTGGGGCGTCAGGGTAGAGCCATTGTGCTCGTTGTGCAGACGTGGCTGACAAATCAAGCGCTTTCTGGAACCTCATACTACACGAAACGCATTCCCTGGAGCTTGGCTGCCCTGCACTTTCCTCTGAAACCACCAGTTTAAACGCATAGAAGGAAATGGGCCTCTTTTCACGCCGCTGGGCAGAACACATGCTGAGAAGAGGCAAATGCCAGAAATTGAAGATATCATGTTTAATGAAAAATCATAGTACATTTTAATGAGCAGTTCTAATTATTATTGCCTTGATTTTACAAATGAGAACACTGAGGCTCAAAGAGATTGAGTCATTTGTCTGATGCAGTAGAGCGGAAGGTCAAACACAGAGTCATCTAGTTCTCAAGTCCACGTTCTAAATCGCACTCTATCAGGCTCTCCAGGCGAGGCTGGACCAGCAGTATCATCTAGGAATGCAAAGTCCCAGGCCCACCCCACACACGGAATCCGGCACCTTGGGGGTGGGGCCCAACAATCTGTGCTTTAAAAAAAAGGTTTTCTAGGTGATTCTGTTGTAGGCTCCAGTTGGGGAACTATTGCCGATACCATTTCTCTGACTACTGAGCTTAATTAGGGTTTCGTGTAAGCAGGGAGATCCAGGAAGAAAAGTCTTTTAAACTGAGAATCCTGGGGAAGACCAGAAGCTTTTAAATACCTCGGGATAGCTGATGAATCTGCACCTGCCAACCAGATTGTAAATGGAGCCGATCTGTGAATGAAGGCGCAGGCTGGACACAGGGACGCACTCCTGGGATGATGCACTCCAGGGTAACAGGTGTCAGACTGTGACAGGCACAGCTCTGCTCTCAACCAGGACAGTGACCTTGGACAAGTGCTTTAACCTCTCTGAGCCCTACTTTCCTCATGTGCTCCAGAAGGCAGCTGGGCTGCACAATCTGCACTGTCTCTTCCTGCTCTAGAACCCCTCGTCTCTAAGGCGATCAGTGCAGGGCCAGGGCAGAATTAGGTGCTATATTGAGAAGCAGGTGAAGAAGTCGGGAAGAGAGGATGACTCAGAAAGCTTATAGAATTCAGGAATGTTCATTATTGACCGAGGTGGAGGGCTGAAGCTAGGAAGGGTTCAGACAGGAGGAGAAGCAGGGAAGACAGTGCATTCCAGATGTGGGAGACGGAGGTCGGGGTGGGGTGAAGCGAGCCAGATGTGCTCGTGGGACCCACCTGAGCAGGTGAGTTTGAGTACCATAGAGACAAGTGAGCAAGATGCTCAGAAAGAGAGCCTTCTCCTTGACCATCAAGTAGAGCACTGCTTAGTGTTTTTCCTTTAACCTAGCACAATGGTTTCAACCAACAGCAATTTTGTCCCTCAAGAGACATTTGGCAATGTCTAGAGATGTTTGTGGTTGTTACAACTGAGTGGCGTGTAGGGGGTGGGGGGCGGGGTGCTATGGGCATCTAGTGGGGAAAGACCAGGGATTCTGAGACACTCCTACAGTTCACAGGACACCCCACCCCCACCACTCAGGATTAAGTGGCCCAAAATGTCAGTAGCGGCCAGGCTGAAAATCCCTCAGCCAGCAGAAGAGCCCCAGCCTGACACCTAATAACCAGTTTGCTAGCTAACCCGCAGCAGATAATGACCACTAGGTCACGTAGGGTCCTAAGCGCGTTCCAGGCCTGTTCTCGCAGCAATGCTCTGTGCTTACTTTTGTGAAGCAGACATTATATTTCAGAGCAGTTTTAGGTTCACAGCAAAGCTGATCATACAGTTAGTCCTCCCATACACGCTGACCCCATAGACACGTAGCCTGCCCCAAGACCCATGCTTGGTTTCAGCAGCTGCTGTTTACCTATAAGGAACAGAGGCTCCCAGAACCTCCAGGCCTGAGCTCGAGGGTGCAGCACGGGCGCTGGGCTGGGGTCAGTGGAAAGGGAAAACCCGGGCTTGCGAATTCGCTACTTCTTCCCGCCACCCCGCTGCCTCCCCTGCTGAGTCCACGTCAGCTCGGTTGTGAACACGCCAGGCGGGAAGGGGCGGGGCAAGCCTGCTCCCGAGGCCCCGGGACCCTGCCATCCAGGGCCCTCAGACTCTCACTATGATTTTATAGGATGACTGGAGAAGAAGCGAAGGCACTGGGAACAGACCACAAAACAACGACTGCGTGAGAAGAGGCGACGCGAACGTATTGTTCCCCAGGCATTTAAATGCCTCTGCAGCCTTTCCTCACTCTTTCCAGAGGAGTCCTGGGTATCAGCTGATGGAGGAGGTGAACCATGAAAAATGCTGGGTTCCACTCAAAGTAATTCCATTAGGGGCAGAAATGGCTTGCTGAAACACGAGGAAGGGAAATCATTTGCAGCATACCAACAGCTGGGCCCCAATGACATCACTCGCCAAAATCAAAGGAAATGAGCTAATCAGATATGCATAAAAGCCCTTTTTGTTTGCTTGCTTAGAACGTTACTATTTGCTTTCAAGCTGGAGGTGGAAAAGAAAATCTCTTTGAAAAATTTTGGCCCTGACATTTTGCTTCTTTGAATTGTTTTCATTTATTGGAGCAGACATAAAAATAAAATGCTTGATATGTTCTTAGGTCACTGCACATTAGAAGAATTACACAGGAATGTTATTTTTACAGGTTCCCACCAGACATTTGATGGGCCTCAGCCCCACGCTCTCGTCCTCAACGGAAACGAGAAAGGGGACCAAAGTCACCCATTGGCCATTGTATCTGACCACATGCTGCCCCACGGAGGTTCCATCCACTAAGCATCTAAAGTAGGCATTGCCGTCTCCTCCAATGAGAGGACTGAGGCTTGGAGAAGGTTCCTTGGGGGTGGTGGGCAAGGCCTCCATCTGCTCCAGAGAGAGCAGGGCCAGGAGGCAAACACAGGTCTGACTGATTCTAAAATCCCATTCTTGGTCCACTCCATAACACTACACCGATGTTGTTTACTTTGAAAGCAGATTGATGTTTGTTCCATATCAGACTATAGAAGATAACAACGATGGAAGTCTTAACATGTGCCAGGCACTGTTCTAAGTAATTACATGAATTCACTAATGTAATCACCACAACGACCTCAGGAGGTGAATTCCATTATTGTCCCCATTCTACAGACGGGGCAACTGATGTACAGAGAGTTTGAGTGAACTCGCGCAAGGACACGGCGCCAGGGGTTGGCAGGCTGAGGCGTCAAAGCCAGGCGGGTGAGCTCCGGCTCTGGCATCACTCAGCCACATTTTGTAACGAGAACTAATGCTGAGGATTTGACGGAGATCTACACTGCAGAACTTTGATTAAATAAAATATTTAGTGATGGAATGTGCTAATGCTCAAAAAGGCACTGTCTTTCCGACACAGAAAGTCTATCTGCTGTTGGTTTAGTTGGATTTGTTCGCAGAGAGTTCAACTGAATTTATTTACATTTCTTTTGTAAAGTTGTTAAGTACCCAGGCGGCTATGTGCAATGGCTCCAGAAACCATGAGAGCCATTCACAGTAAAAGTAACATTTTGATAAAAGATGCTACTCTGTGGCCCAGAAACTATGCTTGGGAGAAGTTTGGCAGCTCCCCTTAGAGAGCCCAGCACCCTCGGACATAAGTCGAGGCTTTTCTGTGTGGAGGCAGATGGTTCCTCCCCGGGCCAGGCCCTGGGCTGGCCCCCGCCCAGAGCGGGTGCGAAGGACCCCAGTCCAATGGGGAGGCCCAGACACTTTAAAGACCCCCCAGTGCTGTGTCACTGAACCGGCTCTCACCCGAGGTGATCTCAAGCCTGCAGGGAGGCAGGGCCCTCCGTGCCCATCACATCCAAGGCAGACCCTTTGGCTTGGTGCATTTGACTCTCTACAGAAACTCCCGTGCGTGCGGGAGACGGCTGCTCTAGATTCCAGGAAGGAACAAAAGGGACGTGTGCATGCAAATGTCTGGGTGTTCAAACTTTTGACCTTGAGGCAACCAGATCCCTGGCTAGAACGGTGGATGGGTGGAGAAATCTGGTCTTCTTGACTGCTGAAAGGGTTTAATTTTATTCCACTCTGTTTTAATATTCAGTATATTTAACCTTAATATACAGTAGCGCATTTGTTTGTGCTATGAGTTGTAGCTCATAAACGTGTGTGTGCATATGTGTGGTGCGGAGGAGGGTGTGGACTCAGGATGCAAATTCTGCTCCTAAGAAGTGTGTTTTCATCCCACTCAGCTTGGATAACTCTACTGAGTTCTTCAAGCAAGGGCTCCAGTGAAGGCTAAGTAAATGCAATCTAGCTCTGGCTGGTGTGGCTCAGTGGGTCAAGTGCCAGCCTGGGAACCAAAGAGTCGCTGGTTCTATTCCCAGTCAGGGCACAGGCCTGGGTTGTGGGCCAGATTCCCAGTTGGGGCACACAAGAGGCAACCACACACTGATGTTTCTGTCCTTCTCTTTCCCCCTCCCTTCCCCTCTCTCTTAGAATGTTAAATAAAATCTTTTAAAAAATTAGAAATACATCTCAGCAAACATCAACCTAAAAGTAACATGAATTCCTTACCTACATTGTCAGCCTGAAGGGACTGCTTGACATACCACCACCTCAGCATACTGTTTAGAGGGGGCACTGGACCCAGAAAGCCTGGGTGTAAATCCCACTTACTAGCTGGGTGACTTTGAATAAATTATTTAATGTGGGTAAAAAAAGATTAACTTAGGAAAGAACTACCTCACTGAATTGGGAGGATTAAAATGAAGGGAAATACAAGAAAGGTGCTTAGCATATAGTGCATGGTGATGGTAACTGGTCAATAAATCTTAACTCAAAAATGTTAAGATCTCATTTCCTCTCGTTCTCTGCAAGCTGCCCAGTGCTTCTCCTAAACCGTATCCCCAAAGTCTTCCCCCAGTCTTTTGGCTCAGCCCACCCCCTTGCTGCTTCTCTATCTTCAAATGCTAAGAGAACCATCATAAACAAACAGCCAGGGAGAAACTGAGTGAATAGAACCAGACCTCTGGGATTAAGTGGGAAGACACTTGGGAAAGTCTACATTTCCTTTTCTTGCACACATAAGGCACTGCTATCATCATAGTTGGAAGCAAGCTCCAAATATCTATTAAGATTTAGAGCTTTGGAATCAGAGATCTCTGGGTTTGAATCCTGCCTTTCCCGAGACCACATAGCAAGGTGCAAAAGCTGACAGAATCTCAGCTTCCTTTTTGGTGAGATGTAATTAGTGATGCTGACCTTATTGGGTTATGATGAGGTTTCAAGTCATTAATACTATAATGTGTTGGCCAGTGATAGGGAGTCAGCGTTACTATGTTTTCCTAGTTTTACAGAAGTAGGGGGCAGGATGGGAAGAGCTCATCGAGGTAGAGACTAGTAGGAAATGCATTTTCAGCTCCGAGCGCCTCATACTGCCGCCCTTAGAACTTCAGTCTCTAGCCTTCTAGTCCTTGCTGTTTCACCCAGAATCAAGGAATCCCGCCTCCTCGAAAAGAACCCACCCGTTTTCTAGAAGCTGACTAAGAAAGAGAAAAAAACAAGGCCTCGTGTAACCAGGCTGCCACTCCCTGTGCACAAGTCAAGCCTCCCGGGGGTGGGGAGGGGGGCGGGGGGCCCACGAGCAGAGGATGGGGGACGGGCTGGGGGCTCAGAAGTACAGAGGAGGGAGTGCAGGCCAGGCCCCGAGCAGCAGGCTGTCTCCCGGGTTTAATTGCAGCACATTTCTGAGATCTGTCGTCATTTGTGGAGCTGTGATGCAAATACCTCAGCAGTATGGGTGGAGAGAAGCTAGTGTCTCTATGAAAGACACACAAAAACACAGGCTGACCCCTTCAAACCTATGACCATATTCCGAGTGGAGCCAAACTAAATGAAATCAAGGTCTCTGTCCAGCATTTGAGAGCCAGTGAAAATAGGAACTCAGTGTTTCTCTAAATTCACAGAGTATATTACCTTAGTCATAAAATTGGGGACTTTCAAATCTAATTTGTTCGGTGCTCGTGCTGTTGAAGGCTGGGCAGGGTTCCAAAGGAAATCACCTCCACACACACAGAGATTAGCAGCTCTCCACTGGAGACATATGGGAATGATTCCCTATAATCTCCAGTAATTGTGGCTGCATTACATTCAAATCCTGTTTTCAATTTTCTTAAACTTCTAGACTGATTGTGTTATTAAATCATGCTGGCTGATGTGTTTAATAAGGACCTATTAAATGTTTATAAAATTAGGGAAATAAATATGGGCTTTTAGTCCGATTGCCCAATGGATCTGGTAACCTATTGTTAAAATAACAGCCCCGTTGTTAAAACTGGGCCTCCTGACTACATACCCTGGTCCTCCCTTTAAAACACCATCCCAACGTGCAAGCAGGACTGTTTATTCTAACACCGTATCCACTGAAGAATTTGCACCCCCCCCTTCCACTACACAAAGAAAGAAATGCATTCAAAGAAGTCTAACTAGCTGTAAGATGTAGTGTCTCGGCTGACAAGAAATGTCACCGCTGCTGCTGCTGAGGTAGTGATAACACCAATTTCCAGAGGAGACCCAGAGAGACCAAGGTTGTTGCTGTTATTGTGGAAGGCTTCACCTGGCCTCATTTCAAACTGGAAATTGCGCTGACGTTCTCTCAGGCCTTCGGTAGGAAGGCACGCTCAGCCTTCAGAGGGGGAGGAACACTCAGCTCGGATTTATACCGCGAGAAGAGAGAATGAATTCAATCCAGTCTTCAGATGGAGCGGGGTGGGGGGCTTCCTTAGGAACGATTTCCCTTTTGAATCTTGGTGATCATGGGTGACTTGATTTGAGTGTTCTCTGGGACAGGGCCCAGACTAGTTTGGTCGCCTTTGCCTCCTTGGTATCATCAAGGAAAGACTTAGAGAAGCCTGCAGAAAAGATGCAGCTGTGAATGACTCCTGCCACCTTCAAGCAGAAGGCTCATTGCGCCCACGTGCATGGGTGGCCGGGGCAGGGGGCTTTGCATCCAGCTCCACAGTCAGCGAGACTTGACCTGGGAAAGGTATTTCCTTGTCTCAGAAGTGAAGATGTTAACAGTGTTCACCTCCAGGGCTTGTAGCGAGGATTAAGTAGAACTATAATGCATGTCAACCGCGGTGTCTAGCACTTGGGAAGGGTCCAATAGTGGTTGCTAAAAAAAAAAAAAAGAGAGAGAGAGAAGTGAAGAAGTAGAGGTCACGGCCCAATCTATGATCTCTTTTAAAGTACTAAAAATAATTATGAGACTATGTTAAAAATAAATATTAATGCAATATTAACTGTCTGAGTGTACTCCTAAGTGTGGTGCTAAACACAATATGGCATGATTCTCGTCCAGAGCGGTTCCCTCACGTAAAACCATAACTTCGGTCCTCTCTGCCAAAACACTCTTGGCCACCTGGCTTTCAACCACAGTTTCCTCTGCCCCGGACCGCAGCTGGAGCGATTCTGTTATCTTCAGGGCAAATGCAAACCCCACTTTCTTGGAGGAATGAACCTTTGAGTTTCCCCTAAGGAAAGGGAGGGCAATTAAACAATCTTTCTGGCACTTAAAACAACAACAACAAACCACATCATTATCTTGGCATAAACACACCCCCTTAAAATATCTCTAACAACTGTGTACCAGCCACCCCGTCCCCACTCACCCACGCCTGCCACCCCCGTTCCAGAATATTGTCAAGGGATGTGGGAAGCCGGTCTGATTCGCATTAGGGGCTCTGAAAGGTTGGGGGAGAGCTGGATAGAAGGTTAATATTTGGCAGAACCTTGTAAAGGACCTGATTGTTATTTTATATTGCCCACAGTCTCCAATCCCCGCCGCTTGCCAGAGAGGCCCCAAGTGCGGCCAGGTAGTCACACCTAGCAGGGTCACAAGCCCGCTCCGTGGAGGGCCGCACTCGCAGGCTGTGTGCGTGCGCACCGCCCTCTTTTCTCACACCCAGCCGAAATCCAGCAGAAATCCAGCAGGGCAATTATTTTTACAGATTTTTTTTTGTCTGCCCTCAGGGGACCTTCTCCCAGTTTAATTGTCCAAGGGGATTGTTTCCTTGTGGGGTTTTATTTCAAAACGTCCCTGTTAAAATTTCTTTCGGAGGGGGAAGGAAAGAGAGGATGGAATTATTTTTGTGAAGTCTCCTTAAATACACAAACCCACAATCACATAAAAATCCAGCAAACTGTGTACCCAGAAATTAATAGAGGTGTTTCATGATGCATAGATTTTAAAATCATTTGTCTACAGATATGTTTAGAATTGATGATATTAAAGGTGTATAAATCTTGGGCTCCCTGCCCCCACCCCTGTGCCTTGGAAATGAATTCAAGCAAACCAACTGAATTTTAAGTTAAGACAAACAGGGGGAGAGATCATTTGTCTCCAGTTATACATGAAATAGCTTATAATAGTGGATGCTGAGTTCATGAAGTATATGTTCGAACTCCTTTGATATAAATTCCATCATCAGCTCACAAAGAAATTGTATTTATGCATAAGACAGTGCTCTCTAACGTGAACTCCTATAAATTACGAGAACAGAAAATCCAAATTTATAAGATGCCATTTCTGGATTTATTTTTAATGCTCTCTCCCGCATATTACCAAACAAATGCCACATTAGCAGAGCATGAAAGGCTTTTTACTGGCATAAGCTACGGCCATGAAATTCACAGCACAGGCTGGGTGGGAGGGGTGCGGCACAGATGAAGGAGCAAAGAGGACGCGTGAGCGGGACCAGCGCCTGGGAGGGCCCGGGGGTTAAAGGCCTGTGCTTTGCTCTCGCGTGGACCAGCCGGTCACTGTGCTGTGAAGGAAGGCACCTGTCCTAATCCATTAATGAGAGCAAACACAGGGGGTTATGTTTCTTTGTCCTAAATAGCATGAGTTTGTGTCTCCCTTTCCAAACTCCACACCGTAGGAGCAGACCCCGTTCTCCGAATCTTTCACTAACTCATTCAATTATTCATGTATTTGTTCATTCATTTATTCATCAAGCATGTGATTGACTGCTTGATATGTGTCAATCATTCAGCCCAGGAACTGAGGGCTCGGAGTGTAGAATGAAGAACAAAACAGGCTGGCAGTTAGAACACAAGCTCTGGAGTCAGTCCGCCTGAGTCGCACGGAAGGAAATAATAATAACGTTGGTAACACCAGCTAAGGTTTATTGAATACTTACCTGGTGCTGGCGCCATTCTGAGTTTTCACACGCACTAACTCATTTAATCTTCTCACATCCCTATGAGGTCAGACACTATTATTTATTTTCAATAATATTTTAATAATGAGAAGTTAAAGTTAAGAGTAAGTTCTCGTAGCTGGTAAGGAGTAAGAGCTAAGATTTGAACCCACGGCTTCAAGACCAGAAGGTTAATGGCTGTGTTGAAAGGACTCGGTGCTCCTAAATCAACCAACCAACTGATAAATCATCCATCTCCCCGAGCTTCTTCAATGACCATGTGACCTCAGACAGGTTAGTGAACCACTTGCTAACTCAGTTTCCCCACTTACAAAGTGGGGCTAACAACTGTGTCTGCTCCATACTGTCAAGGTGAAGAGTAAAGGGAACATTGTACCTGTGCAGTGCTTAGAACAGTCCCTGGCACAGGGATGTGCTCCGAATTAGCTCTTAATGTCTATCTATCCATCATCATCATCATCATTTGGTAAATCTCGTCTCTCTCGACATACGAAGGATGTGCGAACACATCAGGATTTAATGTTCTCCCAGAGCCTCGTTGAAGAAGAGCTAAATTAAAACATAGTAACCAACAAGCAGAGATACAAAGGTTTTAGATCTTAAAGGTCACTCGCCTGGTCCAAGCCAAACATCAGAATCATCTAGAAAAACCTGCTGCCACCATTTAGTCGTTGTGGGAATTACGGGGGTTGTGATGGGTGGGACTCAGTGGGGAGCTCTCTGAGGCTTCTGTCTGTAGCTCAAGTCCCCAGGTGGGGTGCCATACCCCCTGCCCCCCAGTTACTAGTCTCTTCTCAGGAAAGTCTTGAGGCAGTGCCCCTGGACACTTAAGACTTGACTGTTTTGTCTTTTAAAAAACCCCGAAGGCTGTGAGGGCAGGGAGCTAAAATATCCACATGCACAAGAATAGTCAGATGGAGGCAAGAGCTCATTGTGCCTGAGGTGTGGGCGCCAGCCCCTCCAATCTCCGTCTTTAGACATCAGCTGTTGTTTATTCAATGTCTTATCTTCTGTTTTAGGCCACGTTCGAGTGGCAAGCAACAACAGAACCTAAATTGGGCGGACTGATGCAGAAAATGAATTTGCCGAAGGGATACAGGGCAAAATGCCAGTGGAACCGACCTCAGACACTGCCAGCCTGGAAGAGGACCCCAGCTCGTCACAGGAAGGTCTGAGCAGGTAGGGCTCCCTCTGGGACTGCGAATGCCACGCCGGACTTACACGTCTGGATCGGGCTGTCTGGGACTATCCTCTCGCTACTTCCCTGGGAACTGCATCTTGCTAGGCCCACCGTCACTGCCCAAGAACTTCCCACAGGCCCTGCTTCTTCGCAGCTCTGTCTCCTCATACAAAACCAGGCGTGGGTGATCGGCATGTCATTGGCCAAAACTAGGTGCATGCCCTCGCTGGCAGGGGACCCTGAAGAGAGCACGTTTCTGGCAGTTTTAGATTCTGGAAAAGGGGACAAACTCTGTTTGCCTCCAAATCTCATAAAGTGGGGAATTCCAGATAATGGAAAAAGGGTTTAAGTGCTGTCAACCAAATACAGGGACAAAAGTCTTTCCTGTTAGGTGATTCGCTGGAAATGGTTTTGCATGTCCTCACTCGAGCACATCTACGATGCTGGGAGACATTTTTGGTTGTCCCGAGTGGGAGAGGCATTACTCTCACCTAGTGGGCAGAGGGCAGGGAAGCTGTTGCTATTGTGCAGTGCAGAGGACAGCCCCCACCACAAAAGACGGCATGGCCCACAAGGCTGATGGTGCCAAGACAGGGAGACCCTGTGTTAGCCCGAAAGCTCCATGTGGATGGGGATCATCTCGGTTTTCTCTCATCGCTGTGTTCTGACAACCCTCGAAGTTCTGAACAGATAAACAAGCAAAAAAAAAGGGGGTGCATTCATAGACATCCTTGAGTGTCCACTGGTTTTAACAGTAAAGGGACCAACAGGCTATTTCTATTTGCTTCTGACTTCTTGCTGGCCACCATAGCTCCTAACAGAAACCTAATACAGTACATACGCGTCAAATGAATACATTCAGGGTGAAATCCAGAGTCTAAGCAATGTCGACACGGGTCCCCATGATGGGGCCTCCCATTAACTCTCGGACCTCCTCCCCCAATCCTCTTGCTCGCTCTGCTCCAACCGCACTGGCTTCCTTCTGGTCCTTCCTACACGTCAGCCGCACTCCTGCTCTCTCTGCCTGGAGTGTCCCCTGTCCTCCCTCCCCAGGTGGCCACACGTCTCACTCTCTCACCTCCTGTAAGGCTCAGCTGAGATGGTGTCTCCCCAACTACGCTGACACTGACCCCTCGAAGTAAAGGCATTCCTGACCACTTTACACTACTCCTATTTTTAAATAGAATTTCTAAATGTAACTGATATATCTATTTTATATAAATTTAATGTATGATCAATAACACACACAACATTTCAATACAAAATACTGTACATATTTAATGCGTACAGTTCGATGACTCTGGGCGTGTGCAAACACCCCTGACAGCATTACCTCCTGCTTCCCTTTGGTCTGTCTGTTTGGTTTGTGTGGGAAGAACACTCAGCATGAGAACCACCCTCTTAAGAGATTTTGCAGTGCCTGATACCATATGGTTAACTATGTTGTCAGCAGACCTTTCGAACTTATTCATCCCACGTAATTAAATCCTTATACCCATGAAACAACTACGCTGATCTTCTATGTCCCACAGCACTTACCACGTCTGCGTATATGACAGAATTTACAAACACGTTGTACTACTTGTATATTGTCTGTCTTCCCCCACCAGAGTGACACTGTTTGTTTACCTTGCTCACGGAACATAGAAGCTGTGACATGTGCCTAGAACAGTGTCTGACACATAGTAGGTACTCAATAAATGTCAAATGAACAAATAACAGAAACAGCCTCAAGACATGAGACAGACTAAACATATAAAGAGTGCCCCCAAGGTTTTCCAGGGCCGAGGACTGACCGAGCCATCACGGGGTGCGTACGTACGAGACGGCTGGGCGTGTGGCAGCATCCAGGCTGGTGCTGGGAGCAGGGCAGCGCCCTGCCAAGCGCAGCCTCCTGAGGCTCCTGGTGCACCAGACAGGAGCCCAGTGGGTTCCCCAAACAGCCTCCACTCCTCACCAGTCTATGAGGGAGATGTTAGTAGCCAAATTTTACAAAGGAGGGAACTGGGGTTCAGGGGGATTAAGGAGCTTTTCTAAGGGGAACAGAGCTGGAAAATAACGGAGGTGGATTTTTCTGATTCCAAAGCTCGTGGCCCTGAACCCTACCTGGAAGGGCTCTGAGCCTTGCCTGGTGGAGAAGTTCTTGTGGTGCTAGATCTCCCACACCTACACGGAGTGGCCACGTGGGGCTGAGGAATTTCCAAGTTAGCAGGCAAAGAAGGAGGCAAAGTCACAGTGTCACTGCACAAGAGGCCTCTCCAAGCCACCCCTTAATCTTCTGGCTGCTTCGACATAATATAATGTGATAATGTATACTTAACGATTTCATGTTAACCATCTGATTCGCACCTCTCTAAAACCAATGTTGTATTAAAGATTGGCCACTTGTTCCTATTTTACAAATAAGGAAACAGAGGCATGAAATGGCGTACCAATATGGACAGGGATGGAATTCAGTGTTCTGCCACTCCCCTCTGCTGCTTAATATACTGTAGATAGAGAGCCACACTTATAAACAAACAAACAAAAATACATATAGGTGTGTGCAAGTATATGCATGCAAATGTGTATGTATATGTAAATACAGGGGTGTGTTCATGTGTATGTGCTCACGTGTGGTGTGTGTCGAATTCGAACCTCGAGGGTGACACTCTGGATCACCGCTGGCCTCAGGTTCTCTGTGTGCTCCAGACATACCCAGAATTCACACGGTGACAGAATGGTGCTAGGACACATCCTGCATGAGACAGAAGTCAGGACATCGGTCTCTAGACCTGACCTTTCCTCTTTCCCCAGTTAGCCAAAGAGGACTTCGGCAATGTGAGCCCCAGTTTAGAATTCCCTGACCCTAGCTTGAGCCTCTGGGTTCCTGCACATGCTCTTTTCTTCCCACAGTCTGTTTGCTCTCTCCCTCCAACCCGTGAGTTCCCATTCATTCATCATGGGCCAGCTTGAACCTCTCCTCCTCAGGAGGGCTGTACTCGCTCCCAGAGCCCTGTGCTTTCCTCGGGGCATTCGGTGCAGCAGCTGGAGCCCATCCTCTCACTGGTGTATTGTTTGAACAAAGCCCCTCTCTGCCCGCCAGGCTGGAACTTCCAAGGAAATCGGAGTCCTGTGGCTTCCCTCGCTGCCACACGCCTAGGGCTGGACCCGGGCGCCTGGTCGCTGCTGCGTCACTCCGTGTCGACTGGGTGGATGTGAGACAGGAGCCAGGCTTGAGCTCAGCTCCCATGAATAGGAAAAAGTGCAAGGAGCGGCACCTTCCAAAGATCGCTAAGCCAGCAACGGCTCTCTCTCCATAGCAACATTTTAAGCTGACCCATATTTTGGACATTTTGACTTTTGACTAGCTATTTCGATGCTTGTACTAGATTGAAAAAAATTTTGTCAGTGAGCTTTTCGTGACTCTGCGCCACAAATATCAGACCACCAGGATTTCTTCCCACTGCAGCCCTGTTTCTCTCCCATACCCGGACTAGATCCGATGGGGCCAAATAGCTCTTGGGGTGATTTAAAAAATTAAGATTGTTTACTCAAACGAATTGAGTGAAATTTCACTTTGTCAAGTTTCTTGGGAGCGTCTGTTGGCAAAGCCACTTGAGTTAAGCACACAAGAAATTTCATGCCATGACCTATAAGTCCGCCCTGTTGATGAACAAAGTGTTCTCCCTGTTTGGTCACTTTCTTTGTTCGTTGCACTTAATGCCAAGTCACTTTCGGTCCATTTCCAAAGGTAAACCAGCGTGAGGATGCGGGCTGACTACCATCGAAGCTGTCCAAAATGCCCTCAGGACGTGAGTGTTCCTGGGAGGACAGCCTCACTGGGATCAATACACAGCCTCTTAGCGGGACGACATTGACCATGCTGGAGTTTGTGTGGCTTGGTGTACAAGACAGTCGAACTATACGATCACAATGCAAAATTTCTGGAAGCTAGGTGACCAAAACAGGGCCAGTTTTTACATAGCTGTTCTTTGGTATTTGATTTAAACCTGCCGATTTGATTCACGGGAGAAGAAGCTGTAAGGAGTGCTATTTATGGACGTATGCTGTTAGCCCACCGGGCTGTCATGTCAGAAGGCCAGAGATCGGCTCTCATCCGACTGCTGTATTCCCAATCGTAAGCACAGTGCCTGGAGGCAATACGTGCTGGTGCCAACACAGCCTAGTTTGCCCAAGACAATCTCTGTTTGCCCTGCGATGTCCTGGTGTAATTCTTCATAGCATCCCCTTTCACTCTTGGAGGTGTCCCAGTGTGAGAGACAAAATGTGTCACAATAAATGTTTTTGACTGTAACATGGATAAAATAACAAATGAATAACTAAACAAACGGGTCACACATCTCTCGTCTAAGATGTGTGATGAATTAATAAGTTGGTTCTCCAAAAACAAACAAACAAAGCCTTGATTTGTAGTGTTTGCTGATTTCTGTGGTGTAAATGCTCCCACCATGGCCGATTCTAAGCTACTGGCGTTACAACGCTGAGTGTGGGGTGGGGAAGAGCGGTGTAAGGTGGGACGAGCTGGCTCCGTCACACTGTTATTCCACCGGTCCTCGGCTGCACCTTCGTGAGATGCCACACTGAACACGGGCGTGTGTGGTTTGTTCCAGGTCAGATAATAAATTAAATCTAACAGCTGCTGTAACATAGACACCAGTCCGTCGGAACGGATGCTGCTCTCCCCACTGCAGACAAGGACTGTAATGAGCACTGCAGCCAACCAGCGCGTCCTGGCCCCATCGGAACAGAAACCCCGACCTTGGCCTCATCCGCCCTGGGCGCTCACCAAATTTACTGACTTCGTTTGTCAAAGGCAGGGCAAGGACAATAGCAGTATCACTTCCAGGTCTTGTAGCAATCTTTTGGTGTTTCCTGGAATTCCGAACAGGAGCAGACTAGTGCCCCCTGTGTGCTGTGCTCTCCAAAGTGGGAGTGGATCACAGAGCACCGTGGGCCCATGCTGGGAGCCCCTGCTGGCCTGCCCTCCTGGAGGACGCTCCACAGCTTCTCCGTGACCTTGATGTGGAATTGAACTGCAGAGGAGTTAGACAACATAAGCTAAAAGTGTTCTCAAACACCCTTTGATTTAAGTAAGGGAAAAAAATTTTTTTTGAAGTTAAAGAAAAAAAAAACATACTCCCAGGCTATCAAGACCACAGTTCTTAGGAGAGGTGGGCAAACTTTCAACTCTGCGATGAAGAAATAGGTAAAGACTCCAGCAGACGAACACAGGCAAACTGTTAAAGGAAAATGAGGACAAATCAAACTCTTTCTTGGCATCAGCCTCTGTCTATTTGGGCTGTGTAACAGACGCCATGGATTAAGTGGCTTGTGAACTACAGAAATGTATTTCTTACAGTTCTGGAGGCTAGAAAGTCCAAGATCAAGGCACTGGCAGATTTGATGTCTGGCGGGGACCTGATTCCAGAATGGGTGAAGGAGCTTTCTGGGGTAGTGTTTATAAGGGCACTAATCCCATTCGTGAGGGCTCCACCCCCATGACCTAATCATCACCTAGTGGCCCCACCTCCTAATATCAGCACACTGGGGATTCGGTTTTAACCTGCGACTTCCGGGGTGGACGCAAATGTTCAGTCTATAGCAGCATTTCCAAAGGCGGATGGAAGCAGCTGAGTGAAGCCGCTACTCCGATGCCAGAATACATCCCATTTTCTCTGCAGAGAACAAAACCCAGCAGGCAACATGCCTGAAGGTGGTCACACATCTTAGACCATGGATTCCTGGAGTCAGGGACTTCCTACGATGGTCAGTTAGGACATGCTTAGCAGACAGGAGGGGGAGGCGAAGGTGTGGCCAGTTTGGAGAGGATCTCTACATAACTAAAATGGACCATCAGCAACATTGTAGGATATGACGGCATTGAGAACTCAACTCCCGCAACACACATCAGGGCTGACTTCGCCGGTGTGCGATCCTGCAGTTACACGGAGACCACACATAGTAGGGCCTCGCCTCAGTTTAATGCTCTGCTGTTGCCACTTTGAAATTCTCAATAATGTTCGAGTAAGAGACCCAGAATTTTCATTTTGCACAGGGCAGTGAAAATTGGTTTGTGTCTTTCAAAGTAAAGAAGTTCAGGTTATACTTCTCCAAATAGTGTTTCCCGGAGACCTAGAATTGGCATCAGTGTGTATCATGAGCCACCAAGGGGTGAAGGGAAGGCCACAGAAGTATGCAGTACAGTTCACAGGAAGATCAGAGATTCCTTCCCCTGTTAGCAAGGGTGCAGCTGCCTGAACAATTAGCCCACCATGACTAATCAGAAGGCAGGCATAACTAGGAGAAGGCAACTGTGGGAATCAGGGAAAGGAGGTATAGCGCAGAAGGTGACTACAATAACAAGTTTTTAGAAGGAAGCCCGATATTTGAAAATATTATTTCCACATTGCCACACATAATTCCCTGAATTTGCTTCCTTCTCTCCTCCCTGCCTTCTCTCTGTTCTTTCATATAATTGTTTGATAAATCTGTATGGTGGACAATGAAAAGTATAACAAAAGAGATAATGGTAAAGAACTCCGAGAGGTTGGAAAAGGGAGACTACTTCATGCCTCGCTGGCGGGAAGATATACATGGAGGAGTCAGCACTGTAGCTGGTCCTTGGGAGATGGGGTGACGTGGATGCAAGGTGATAGAAAGGTTTTCTAAGGAGAGAGGACAGTGGGAGCAAGGGCGTGAAATGAGGAAGCCTGAGGGTGATTATAGAGGACAGGGCGTGGCTTTGTTCGGCTGGAGCACAAGGTTCATGAGGAGGAGCAGTGCGAGGTAGAGTTTTCATTTCTCCCTCTATTGATTCTTTTCCTAAATATTTCAGATGAACAGAAGCTAGTCTAGGGAAGGGAATGCTTAGCCAAGTCACTGGTTCTTACCCACTAGTCTTATTTCCATCTTGCACCGTGACATATAAATTCCAGGCTGGAGGATGTGTCAGTTAGGACAGGCTCGGTTATACTGCAGTAATAAATAAGCCCCAAATTTCAGTGGCTTATAATGTTAACAAAGGTTTACTTCTTGTTCTTGCTTTATGTCTACAGCAGATCACCCAGGACCCTGGTCTGCTCCACGCTGTCTTCAATCAGGGATTCAGACTAAGGAAGGACCTACCATCGGGAGCTGAGCTGGTGGCCATGGGAGGGACCAAGAAAAGCAAACCACACATCGACCCCTAAAGGCTTTTGTCCAAGGGCGGGGGCCATGCCACCTCCATGCACATTTCTTTGGCCAACGCAAGTCTTACGATCACACCTAACTTTAAGGGGTAGAAGATGCGATCCTACCACATGCTTAGCAGCAGTAGTATTGGAAACATTTGATGAATGGCACTAATGAAGACCCCAGAGAATCTCTCTGGGTGATTTTTTCTAAGACACCCAAACACTTACTTCTGTCTATGTACCATATGATGGACAAGCAGTTGTTGGTATTTTTTTTTGCAGGTCCAGATTTTAGTGTTCTGGCAATTTAAGTTGATAGATTCATTTATATACCTGAAAAGAAGTTTTTTAATCAATTTGTTTCAAAAACTTCTTACCAATTTTGTTTCCAATTTGCAATACCTGGGGACTGTAGACATTCTCATTACCTCAGCCTTCCTTTGTTTCTCACCACTTTACACAGATTTCTATAGCCTAAACCACACAATGAAGGTTACTTAGGTATTACCCAGGAAACTCCTCTAGCTCAGGAATGAAAAACGCATCACTGCTTTCTCCTCCTTTCCCTAAGACAGACATCACTAATCAATCTTGCTCATGTTCTCCCACTAAACTCAACTTGAATTCTGTTCAATAGAATGTTCCAAATGATCAGAGGTTTAAATGAGATAAAAACCTCTTATAACATCCTCTTATAACAGGGGAAAATGCTATCTAAAACCCAGATTACTTTCTAAGATGAATAGCACATTAATGGGAAGGACTTTATTCTTTCACATAATTATTGATTTGTTGGGTCTTTCCTGTATTCAGCAAGTATTTATTGAGATACTGCTATGTGCCGGGCACTGTCCTAGGCTCTGAGGATGCTGATGGCCAGGACAAGCATGGTCCTTCCCAAGTGAAACTGATGATCTAGTAGTGTTAGGTACACCGATGAGTTTGTGTGTACAAGTTTAGGAGCAAGAGACAAAAGTAAGCAGTACTGCAAGGCAGAGCAGAGAAATTTAAAGTTGGATCCAACAGATTTTAAAGGGTCAGAGGAGGAACGGAAAGTCGGAACAATCTCCAGGGTACAGCCAGAGAGAAAGAAGAAATCTGTAGTATCAATAGCAAAAACTTGCCTCATTTACCCCGAAGCTCAAAACAATTGATTACCACTTACTTATATATTTGCTAAGACATGATTGATTATCCTTTTTAGAGGTAACTATTTTTAAAGATTCATTCATTCATTCATTCATTCATTTGCATGTTCATCTATTTAGTCAGTTTTTTACTGGGCATTCACTGTGTGTTCGATACTTGATAATTGCACAAGAACTGTAAGTGGGATGGAAATCCTGCCTCCTAGGGGTAGGGGCAGGGAATGCTGACTGAGAAGCACACAATTGCAACACAAAGTGATAATGGAGGTGACAGTGTCGGGGGGAACAGACTGTCTCTGGCCACGCCAGGGAGGCTATGAAGAAGGCGAAGGAAAAGTGAGTGGGACTTCCCAGGCAGAAGAGAGGCCAAGGACACTTCGGGGAGAGAGAAGGGCACAGCAGGGCAGAAAGGGACAGGCTGCAGTGAGCCTGGGGACTTCGGCAGGCAGCACCAGCTTTGGAACGCTGAGTGCAAGAAGACGAGGTGGGGAAGAGTTGCAAAGACTTCAGCCCTGGGAATCAATGAAGTTCCCAGGATGAGGTTTCAGGGAGGAGCGGCAGGGGCCTGGGCAGTTCTCCTGACGCCGGAGAAATCAGTACTCAGGATGCCACCCACTCCGTCTGCACAGAGAGTTGCCCTGGTGCTAAGAGCGCACCTGTCTCTTTTGCTCTGCTCTTGGACTCAGGCTTCCTTCCCTTTGTCTGAAATGCAAAAGAACTTGACCTTTACAAAGGACAGTGTGCTCTTTCAAAAAAAATCATGACCGCACTGAAGGGTGCTTTCTCAGTTGGCGGTATGAAAAGTTTCATCTTTTCAAACCTGAGCCAACAGACCTCCCCAACATGCAAACACCTGTGTCCTCGAGGTCACTTACGGGAAGAAACCCAGAGCCATAAGCGCGTGGAGCTTCACCTTTTTACCACCACTGTGACGAGTTGGACTGGACCCGACCCCTCGTACTGCCTCAGGCCCCCGTGGGAGCTCGCTCTAGGGTTGCCGTCTGTAGCATGTGCCCACTTCATTCCCTCCTGTTGGCTTGTAGGCTCGCTCACGTGCTGGAGCAATGTTCCACGCCCACTGCGTTTCCCCTTCCTTAGCATGCCCAGACTAGACTGCATTTCCTCCATTCCTGGACCTCGCAGGGTTACGTTTGGACCATCTCATTTAATCTTGGCCAATGGAATGCAAATGAAAATGAGGTAAGGCCTGACCCTTAAAAACGTCCCTGAGACCCTCTCGCTCCCTCTCCTCCTGCTATGGCAACCTGGAGGCCACACATCCATGCGGCATTCCTGCATGCGTGTTTGAGAAACACACTCTCTCCGTGCTGAGCCACTGAGAGTGGGGTTTGTCTATCGTGGGAGATAGCACTAATCTTGCTAATGCTGCCCGAGGCAAACCCGACTTTCCCCAGCTAGTAAGATTCTATTTCCTCTGTTCGAGAGCCCAGCCCCACTGAGACCTTAATCTCATTTCTGTTTTCTCAGGCCCGGGCATCTGACTAGTCCTCCATCCGCTGAAGCCAGGGCGGAGAGCCCGCTGCAGAAACGTGGAGGAGGCCCATGGATGGAGAGGGTGAGAGGATCAGATCTTAGGAAATGAAACATGCACTCTACATAAGGTGAACCTCTCCCAAGGCCCTTCAGCCCATCCCAGGATCCCCATCAACGTGGCCAAGGAAGCCTCCAGCTGTGAAAGGCCAGCCTGGAGATCAAAGCCTGGAGCTGCAAGTCATTTTCCATAAGCCACCGGACAGCTGTCAGGTGTTCATGAATTTGACTCTGTACCACCCAGGAGCTGGATTTTGCAGGCAGATGGTGCCAAGCGTTCAAGTCTATGACGCAGCTGGTTGTGCCCTCTGTTCCTTGGAGAGGAGGTTCAACTTCTGAGGCAGGATAAAGGACTGGCACCAGAGGATCCTTGGTCCCTGGGGAAGACGCAGCCCCTGTCCATCCCTCAGTGCTATTTTGTAAGAGTGTCCTGCCTCTGGGCTGTCATGCCCTGTAAAGACAATTGAGCATATGCGGGATTGCCCTCCGCCAACAGCTGTCTACAGAGGCAGGCAGGTCCGATTTGCACGTGGTTCATACATGCAAAAGAATCCTCCAAACCGTTCAAACCCTCTGGACTTCACTGCCAACCATGGGGAGGGTGGCAGGAGTGGGTGGTAGCTTAAAAACATGTTTTTTGTTAGTTTGTTTTATAGGAGGGAGGAGTTGGTGGCTGGCAAGACTAGCAAAGCTCTTTAATAAACCCACGGACACTGCAGGAAGGAAGGGGCAGGACAGTTTGGAACAGGACGTTTGCTCGAGGGAGGGAACAGAGCCTCCTCTGAGAGGACAGGGACCAAATGGCAGTACAACCCAGCGTCTGATGGGAACTGTGCTCTTTCTAGCCCCAAACCATCACTTGACTCCATCCAGTCCCCATCCCCTCTGCCAGCTCTTTCGGCCCTCCTGGGCAATTGCAACAACCTCCTGACTCGTCTCCTTACTGTCACGCTTGCCCACGCCCTCCCCATCATCACCAGCAGGCCAAGTAATTGCATCTCAAATTGGAGCATGAGCCTCCCTTGCCTGACTTCTCCTGAGACTTAGAATACAGCCATCTCCTTAGTGCGGTCACGCCTTGGCTGGTCCCTGCTTGCCTCCTTATCCTCATCTCCACTCTCGCTCGCTTTCGGCCTCCAACCTCACTGGCTCCTGCAATTCCCTGAAGTCACCAAGCACTGTCCCGCTGCTGGGCTGTGCCCCACCTCGCACTGGGGCCCCCCTCTTTCCTCCTCAGTCCTCTCCTTTAGCTTCAACATCACCTCCTCGGAGAGGTCTTCTCAAACTCCATTTAAGTATTACAAGGCACTTTCACCTTATTCTCCGTCACTATACCCTGCTGTTTCCTTTGTGACACCACACACACGCTCCCAAATTCATGCACGGGTTGCCTTTCTATCCTTTGCACCTTCTGCTAGATTATAAATGCCAGGAGGGCAAGGACCACGGCTGTTTTCACTTGCCAGTGGACTGCCCAGTGCCCAGCATGGATGCTCAAAAATATCTGCTGCAAAATAAAAAGTCTGAGCCCTGGCTGGCATAGCTCAGTGGATTGAGCGCAGGCTGCAAACCAAAGCGTCTCAAGTTCTATTCCCAGTCAGGGCACATGCCTGTGTTGCAGGCCACGAGCCCCAGCAACCACACATTGATGTTTCTCTCTTTCTCCCTCCCTTCCCTCTCTAAAAATAAATAAATAAAATCTTTTCAAAAAAATCTACCTTTAAATAAAATAAAATAAAATAAAATATAAAAAGTCTGGGCTTGAAGCAGAGGGATGGCAACTACAGGGCCTGGAGTGAGATGGACTCGAGTTCAGCTCCCAGATCCGTGCCTGGCCAGCACTGAAGCTTCAGGTGGGTGACCTGCACTCCAAGCTCCTGTTTCCTTCTTCGTCCTGTGGGTGCAAAGGGGGCTTCCCTCTCACGCTTGCTCAGGTGGTAGCGCGGCGCCTGAGAAAGCTCTCAGCGGTGCCTGGCATGCGTTAAGTGCTCGGAAAGCGTTCGCTGCTATTATTATTAACAACATTCACAGCCTTGTTATTGTTATTATTTAGCTCCACGGAGGCCTGACTGCACACCCTCACTGGAGAAGAGCGAACAGGCCGCCCTCGCGGTGTGCGTGAGTGTGCCTGTAACGCCAGCCTTCCATTCTGCTCCTTTTACACCAGACAGCGTTTTCCCACCAAGAGCGGCTGCTGTTTCTCTAACGGCAGTCCCACGCTTAATGCTTCAATTTCCACATTTTAGTTTATATGTAATTTAAAGCCCATGGTGCCTTAATTGTAAAATAGGCCTTATTAAAATAATAGCTTGAAAACCAGTGGGGCTCCCTATGCCGAGCAATGAGGGTTTTTAGCTTAACGGCTGTTTACTGGGATTTAAAAAGAGACACAACCCAAATAAAGCTGTAAAGACATTTCCAGTGTGAGTGATGGGCCCAGGACCAGCTGATAATTAAGCTCCCCCCACCCTCACGCTTTTTTTTTCCTCCTCTGGTGCTGTCTGGAGCTTTCCTTGGAAATCCAAAGCATACCCTTTGCTGCTTTTATGATTGATGAGGCGGTGAGGACACTTCAGTACGAGTAAGCAAGGCGGTGCTTTGATTAATGATGCTGGTGGGACTCCCAGAAGACCAAAGAGAATAATACTGTTATCAAGAAAGCGGCCGAAGCCGCTGAGAGGGACAGCAGCGCCTGGGCTCGTGGCGACTGTGAAGCCACCCCTGGGTAGGCGGTGTCCTTAAGGCAGCCCGAGCCCAACCTCCGCTCCTGAAGGGCCAGGAGCCAGAGGACAGGGGCCCGAATGGCATTATCTGCCGTAGAGTCCACCAAGCCGGCACTGAGCACAGGGAGGCTCCCCGGAAACCTCAGAGCATGGGACACACGTGGGCAGGTCGGAGTCTCGGGTCCTATTATACACACAACGGGTTTCCCAATGTGATCCTCCTCAGACAGCAACACTCAGACGGAGAGATTTTGTAGTACAGGAAAAGGATAGCTTCCAGCCCTCAAACACTGGCTTCACATGAACCTACACTGAAGCCCCATATCAACCATGAAGTGGGTATGACAGTTATTCGTCTTACGTTGTGGCTAAGGAAACCTGGACTCAGAAAGACTTTGTCCGGGGCAGGTCCACGCAGCTCCTGAGCTGTGAGCGAGGATTCACATTCAAGATGACCCCACATCGAGGCCTCTGCTGTCGGCCACTTAACCATCTTGGGCTTCTACGAAGAGAGCCTGGTGGCGGGGTGTGGGGGGAGGGAGGGAATGGGACGACACCCAACCAGGTTTCAGAACACCTGGGCTTTAGGTCCTGCCTCGGCTGCTCACTGTGTGACCTTGGCTGAGGTGTTTACCTCTCTGTGTCCCTGTGTCCTTGAAAAGGAAATTGGATACATTCTCCCTGCCCCACAAAGCCTCTGTGAGGATCAAATAAATTAACATTTACATATGTTCTTTGCAAGGTAAGAAGCCCAGTGGACTTGTCAGTATAGCAAAACTGTCAAGTGAACCCACACAGAAAAGCATTTACAAAGCAAATCAACATGGAAAGAGTCAAGCAAATGAAGCTTCCTGGTTCCAGAGGAATCCAGTCTAATTTCTAACTCCTAGATGTATGACTTTGGGTAGGTCACCTGATCTCTCTGAACTGCAATGTTCTGCCCTGTAATATTAGATAATAAACGTCTCTCAGCATGGCTGTGAGAATTCCATGATATGCCCACAGAGCAGCGGAAACACGGCCTGGCACATGCGCCCCCCCCCCCCCACCTCAAAGGATAGCTACTGTTATTATCTCTGATTTCTTCCCCTTAGAGCCACGGCCCACTCCTCATTACCCAGGCAGGCAGGGCTGTGCCCGACTCTCTGGTTGTCCCTCTGAACCTTGGCGGCATTATACACTGAGAAAGGGAGTGTGAGTCAAAGAGTGCCCTAGGGCTCCAACGCTGTGGTTTTGAAAGTCAATAAGCCTGTCAATAGCAGGGCTCCTGGCGTCTCCAGGGACCACCCACAGCAATGTCCCCGAGCTATGCAAGCCCTGCACAGAGCAGCTCCGAGGTGTGGGAAGGGCTGCCCAGAGGAAAGGCTGTGTCATTGTCAGACTCGGGGTGGTCGGTCTGGATCGGCCCAGGCCGAGGCTGAGGCCAGGGAAGAGCGGCAGTGTTCACAGGGCGTGAAACCAGACTGACCTGGGTGTGAGTCATCATTCTGCCATTGAGAGTTCTGTGACCGTGGGCAAGTTCCTTAACTCCCCAATTATCTGTTCCTTCTCTAAGTGGCAGCTCTTTGTAGTGGTTCAGAAGGCAGCTCTGCCTTTAAATCCAGGGCTGATACATCCTAACTCTGTGCGTGCGTGTGTGTGTGTGTGTGTGTGTATTCTCAGATAATTGACTGGTTTCATTATCTGTAAAGAGAGTGGGGATGAAATATTATTAAACATATGCATAAAGTCCTTAAGGTAGTTGCAAGCCTTCAATAAATGTTGGCTGTTGAATTTCTTACACGCATCAAGCTGTGCTCCGGTGAAAAACAAACCCTGAGACCTCAGTGGATTCACACCGTGAAAGTCTATGGCTCACTCACACAGGTGGAGGGATTTCTTCTCCATCAGGAAAGTCAGGGATCTGAGATCTGGTGTTGCCCTGTCAATCTGTGGCTTTCAAGTTCACTGTGGCAAAAAAAAAAAAAAAAGGAGAGAAAGCACCATGGCTCCTACCTCCCTCGGAGCAGACGCGGCCCTTGGGCCAGAACTGGTTCTAGTGCCCCTATTGTACTGCAGAGGAAGCAGTCGTCACTGTAAACTAGGCTATGTGCCTAAGTCCCACTGTTTTTCTAAAAAGATTAAATGGCAAGGTGTATGGAATGCTTAGCACAGTCCCTGGCACGTGGCGAGTGCCTGTTTGGGCTCTGGTGATAGTTATTACTCTAACCCAACGCCCACCTGACTTGACTCATTTCGAGTGCATTTCTGACTTGATCGAACCGCTGGTTGCTTCTGACCAGGATCCACGGTAGACTGCACGTTCTCTTAGTAGCCATGCTTGTCTCTCACCTTTATCAACGTGTCCCAACCTTTCTGCATCTCTTTTGCTTCTTCCAGCACCTCCACAGTGCCAGGGACCCCCACATTATTGATGCTTCTTACTACAGCATTCTACCAAGAAACGGCTTCAATTTTACATGACAACGTTAGAGGTCCCCGTGCTCTCTTCATATCGGTTGGGACACTATACTGATTCATCAGGAAGCTTTGATTGCCCACCGTGTGCCAGGAAGCGGATCAGGGACTGATGCTCACAACGACCCGGGGAGGTCAGTCAGAATTCCCAGCCTTGTTCGGAGGAGCAGGCCGAGGCTCGGAGAGGTTATCGCTGGGCTTCAAGCCACAGGCCTGTGTAAGAGGAAAGCAGACTCAACTCACGATGACTCCCCATCAAGACCCCTTTCCACTCTATCTAGGTGACTCCTGGGTATTCTCAGAAGGAGTCACATGGTGGGCCTTTCCTAAGCCTTATTTCTGCCTCTCTCCTTCAAAGACTTAAATTTCATCAGTTTATAACAAAAACGAAAGCTAAATAAACCCTTGCAGAAAACAATGGCTTAGCGAGTTTTTCCGGTCTGAGACATTCTGTGGAGGAAGATGCACTGTCTTAGCCCTGAGTCTGCTGACCACTGAAGGAGGGGGTCAAGCGCTCCTCTAGCCACTGGGGCCACATTTTGAAGCAGAGATACCGAAGAGGGTCCTCAAGTCACAGCACATAAGTAACAGTCTCCATGCACATGAAAAGGTTGATCTTCCCAATCTCCTTGGTAATATCCAAAAAGCAAAGACCCAAATGACCACAGAACCCAACGAACTTGTACTCTAAGTGAGGATCCATGACCGATACACACAAAAGGAGGCATCGCCTGGGTTCCCTCACATGAGTGCTATTCTTTAATGCTTCGTAGCTCACATTCACCGAGTGCAGGTTCCTGCGGCAGGTACTTGAGAAATATTCTCTTCAGCCCTCACCTGTGATGTCAAGATCATTTAGCCTCATTTTCCCAGGCAGATGAAGACACTGAGGCTCAGAGAGGTTGAAGTGACTGGCTCAAGCCATAGAGCACATGCCGGGGCTGGAATTTAATTCCAAAACCTATCACTTTCCATATGACCATACAGCAGCGGGGGCCGCCGAGGGGACTGGCCCTGAAAGCATCCAGGAGGCAGGGTGCTTTTCTCACGGAGCTCCCAGGGCCCCGGCCTATCAGGACGGCATCTCAGAGGCCGATGGGGAGACCATTGGCCGGGGGTGGGGGCAGCCATGCAGAACTCCGCCCCTACCAGGGACCTTTCACTTGTGTGTTTCCCACACCGGGTTTTTCCACGCATGTTTTGCTTGACAAACATGTTCTACTGCGTGAGACAGAGAGAAAGTAAAAAAGAAAATTAAAAAAGAGAACTAAAAGCTTTCGCTGTGGCACTGTGACCTCAGCTTTAAGCACGAAGGCCTGGGAGGTGGAGAGATTTGCCTAAGTGTCAGACAAAGAGTTCCAGGTGACAGAGTGTGGCTCAGAGCAGGGCTTGGTCACCCTTTTCTGTAAAGGGCACGAGGGTGAACTTTGTGAACTCTGCAGTGTCTGTCACGATTACTCAGCTCATCCCTTATTGTGAGAAAACGGCCACGGACAATACACCCACCAGTGACTGTGGCTGTGTTCCAATAGACTTTATCTACAGAGGGAGCTGGGGCCTGGCTGTGGTCCTTGGGCCATCATCTGAGGATGTCTGGTTTAGAGCAGAGGGTTCCTGACTATTTCTTTAGCACTTTGTCTACAGAAGCAAAGCTTCCTTTTTAAGAACAGAGGAGTGGTAGAAGTCTGTTTTGGTTTGTTTTTCTCATGCTGAGGGAAAAGTGGAAGATCACAGTTAGACAGTGCATGAGGGTTTTATAAAACAAGACACGGGTAAACGTGTTGGTATGAGAGGAGGGTGCAGAACTTCCAGGATGGGGAACAGAAAGGGAATTGTAAGTACTAAGTGATTTAAAGAGAGAGCCCTTCCCTGGTGATGCTGTTCCTTGCCATGACCTGAGAAGTATAACTAAGTCGACTCTGGACACTCAAGGTCTAAATTAACATATAGGGTGGGCAAAAGTAGGTTGACAGTTGTGGAAAAAATAATACAATGTTAATAAACAAAAGTACAAGAATAAACTCTGAACCTACTGTGAACCTATGTTTGCACGTCCCCCTGTGTTTCATAACTTGGTGGGAGGGTGGCGGCACCACACTGGGAATGTGCTACATGTGAGTAAATCGCGGGCTTTAAAGGGGCTGATTTCACGTTCCATAAATTTCATCCCAATAGAAAATTTTTCAAAACGAAATGAATAATTAAACAACAACGAAGTTGAGCATGAAAAGGGAAATCAGTGAGGAGAGTCTCTGTGGCTGGTCCATTGGCTTGCTTCAGGCCCCGGAACAGCCGAAGCTTTATTTCCCTTGGGTGGGCGAGAAAACTGCTGTGCCGTGCTGTCAGGGTGGTGTGGTTTTTCAAATGTTCCCGATTCGGTGTCCCATGGGTCTGATCGCACTCCTAGCCTCTTCGGTCCTCTGTTTCCTCACCAGTGAAATGCAGGTCAGCATTGCCCCATTTGGGGCTGACACGGGCATGAAATGAATTCTGATAGGAGCACTTAACTCTAGGAAGCGTTCAATAAATGTAGCTTTTAACGTCTTCCTTGCTTTCTTTGTAGAAGTGGGAGTGTAGGAGTTTGCCATCTTCAGGGAAACTGGAGAGAAGAGTATTCCAGGAAAGGGAACAGCATATGGAAAGTTGTGGTGGGTTCTGGGAAGAGAGGACGCTTATTTGGCTAAAGGTTCAAGTGCAGGGTGATGAAATATAGAAGCTGCAGAGGAAAGAACGCACTGGGTTGGGAAGGACCTGGTAAGCAGGGTTTATTGGGTCGGGTGTTAATTAGGGTCACGAGTAAGTGGGCTTATTTTTAAAGGGGCACTGCAGCATTAGTACCAAGCGTCTTCCTCCCTCCACCTCATACTAATAAGAGGGGCCAAGCATGAATATGTAGGGGCAAAGAGGGGGTAAGGGGTGAGAAGGCTGCTCAGACTTCTGTGGGACCCGGTGACGTCCGTCACCAAGACAAGGACGCAGGAGGGCGAGCAGGGTTGGGGGGAAAGGTGATGGCTGCAGATTTAGAGCGACACATCCGGAAGGCCTTCACACCTTTACCTGTAAGAGACCCGAGGCGTGCATTCATTCATTCATTCATTCACTCATCATTTCCTGACCTCTTCACATGTTCTAGCCGGTATAACTAGACTCATTTTCTATGGCTCTACAATTGTGTAATAAACTATTAATTTAGTAGCTTAAAACAACAAACACTTTCATTGCACAGTTCCTGTGGGTCAGGAATTCAAGGAATTACCTGGATGATATGGGCTTGGGCTTCCTGGTGAGGTTTCCCCTGAGACATGGACTGGGGCTATAGTCCTCTGAAGGTTTGAGCGGCTCTGGTGGGCCTGCCTCCAGGATGAGTCACTCGCATGGCTGTTAGAAAGAGACCTTGGTTCTTTGCCAAGTGGGTCTCTGTGTAGTGCTGTCATGAGGCAACCACTATATTCCCCCAGAGCTAGCGATGAGAGAGAAAGAGAGAGAGGGAAGTCCCTCAAATAAAACACTGTCTGCTCCACCTTATTCTATTTGTTAGAAAACAGTCACTAAGTCTAGCCCACACTCAAAGGGAAGGTATTACATAAGAGGATGAATGTACGAATACAAGAGGTAGGATCATTGGGGGGCCACCTTGAAGGCTCCCACAGTGCCTTTGCACGAGCTCTGGGGATGCAGTGATGAGCTAAAGAGCCATCTAACACCATCCAGTAGCAGAGACAGATAGGTACACAATTACTACACATATTAAATGTAACGACTAACCATGAAGGCAAAGACACAGTTCTGAGAGGTATGTAAGGGCAGCGCTCATCTCAGAAGAGAATGAAGGAACAGAAATTCATTTGTGAGGAAATCACCCTTTTGTCGAGGCTTCAAGAATGAGTGGTAGTTAACATTAGGTCAAAAAGATGATGATTGCCTCAAAATGCGAAACACGGAGTTACAGTATGACCCAGCCATTCCACTCCTATCTGTATACCCAAGACAGGAAAACAAATCCACACAGACGCTTAATAGCCAACAAGCGGAAATAACTCAAATGTCCATCAACTGATTAATGGACACAAGATGTGGTAAATCCATACAATGGTAAAACAAGATGTGGTATATCCATACAATGGAATAGTATTTGACAATAAGAACAAAATACTAATACGTAGTACCATGTGGATGGACCTTAAAAAGATTATAAGTAATAGAATCCAGACACAAAAGACAACATACTAGTAATTCCATTGGTATGAAATGTCCATAATAGAAGACCGCAAAGTAGATCCGTGATTGCCTGAGTCTGGAGGTGAGGGAGTTTGGGGGGAATGTGAAGGGACTGTGAGTGGACAGGGAGGTACTTTGGGGGCTGACAAAAATGCTTTAAAATATGTTGTGGTGATGTTTGCACAATTTGGGGAATAACTAGAAACCAGTGAGTTATACACTTTAAATGGGTGACTATGGTATGTGAATGATTTCTCAATAAAGATGCTAAAGACAGAAGACAGTGGGAAAACCGTGCAGTGCAGGGAACACCTGGGAGGGAAGGGACTGCGGCAGGTGGAGGCAATTCAGTCAAGGCGTCTGAAGCCTGGAGACACGAGGAGAAGTGGCATCAGAGGGGGCACCAGTCCCGCAGAAGAGGGACACCGGTCTCGGTTGTTAGGGCAACGGGAAGCCACTGAAGGCCTTTCAGCAGGAGTCACATGATCATATTGAAGGTTTCCACATTTTATATAGCAAGTGCTCACGAAACTAAAGCTAATGTTTGCATCATAAATAGATTAACAGGGCAGGCAGAGTATTAAAGCTTATTGCTTATCATTGTTCCCTGAGGAGTACAGGCCCCAAAGCTTTGGGGACACGCTGGAGCCCTTTGTCACTATGAGTGGCCCACTTGTTTCTGTGTGCTTTCGCCCACTCTCTTGTGTCCTAAAAAGCTCCATATTGTTCAACGTTGTGTGGGGGGGGGGACAAGCTAGCCGTGGCCACCCTCAGCTGCTGCCCCCACGTCCCACGTGGCAGAGGCCTTGGGATTTGGGGCTTCCCTGAGCTCTTTATCCGTCTCCAGATGGCAGAGGGAAAGAAATATCTGGTAAAATATTAATTCCACCTCATTTAATGTGGGTTTACATAGGTGTGGTGCCGTTGAGGCCTCTACAGGAAAAGCTGATTTCAAGTTCTGGCACCACGAGGGGCTGATTCACAAAAGATGTGAGTCTCCATTTCTTCCCTGCACATCTGCCCTGTCTGCTTTTAATTTGGAAGCACCAGTTTTAATTTAGCGGCAGGACTGTAAACTCCATTTCTGTGAACACAGAATGACATACTTTGTGGAACGGGGGCCTCTGGCCAAGATCTGACTCTTAAGTAATTGATGGCCAGTGACTAGCTGAGAAACGCTCCGCTGCGAACACTTTCCATGGCAAAAACCCTGTCATATCAGCTGGATCGTGAGCGAGCCTCCTGGGCTGCTGCCCGTCCAAACACGGGCCGTGCCTTCCACTGCGGCCTCCAGAGCCCACAGGGACCTCCAGCTCCATTCTGATCGCTGGGGGTCTTTCCAGTCCGGAGCTTCCCTTTGTCCCCCGCACGTGGTGGGAGGCTGTGGCCCAGGGCACAGATTTCCTCATCTTTGGAAGTCAACCATATCAGGAAGGAGGCTTCAGTGTGAGGGGTTGTTTTGTTCTGGTGAAAAGGACACTCTTTTCATCACATTGGAAAACCAATTTTTAAAAATCTCACTCATATCCAATATCATGTGTGTGAGAGAGAGAAGAAACAGGCCTGGAGTTACATCACTCCTGTGGTTTAAGAAATCTTTTTCACAATATGTAGGCTGTTTTGGGGGGCTGGGAGTTTTGGAGAAAGGGGAGAGGGGCAGAGTGAGAGAGAGGGAAATAAGACAGGAAAATAAGCCGTCCTCCCCGGAAACAGGGATGGACAAGCAAAGGGAATGAAGAGCACGGGATTTCCATGTGTTTGGAATCCTCTAGATACAGAGACAGCTGGTAGGTCTTCCTTCTTTTATTAATAAATTGTGTTTGTAACCCTTTGTCTTAGATCACCCCTGAATGCCTATCGCCTATCATGGTAACCCCTCAGCAATGACTCATCTCCGAATTCCTGTATCTAAAAAGTATGTATTTAAGCCTACTTTATGAAAGGCACCATGAGCCTTTCATAAGGCTTTCTTTCTTTCTTCCTTCCTTCCTTCCTTCCTTCCTTCCTTCCTTCCTTCCTTCCTCTCTCTCTCTCTCTCTCTTTTCTTTATTTTAGAGAGGGGAAGGAAGGGAGAAAGAGAAGGAAGAGAAACATCAATGTGTGGTTGCCTCTCGTGTGCCCCCTACTGGGGACCTGGCCCACAGCCCAGGCATGTGCCTTGGCAGGGAATCGAACCAGCGACCCTTTGGTTCGTAGGTCAGTGCTCAATCCACTGAGCCACACCAGCCAGGGCTCATGGTGCCTTTCATAAAGTAGGCTTAAATACATACTTTTTAGATACAGGAATTCGGAGATGAGTCATTGCTGAGGGGTTACCATGTGCATAGCGGCGTTACAACTCACAAGGCACAGGAAGCACACTTAGCAGGACTTAAGGGCAGTCCAGTGTAGACCGGTGATCAGGGGCACAGGCCTTGGAGTTAGCGAGTGCTGGTTCTGGGTTTAAGTCCTGGTTCTGCCGCTTACTCGTTGTGTGGCCTTGGGGAAAATTATTAAGTTGCCCGGTTCTGCTTCCTCAGACTGAAATGCAAACAGTAACAGGACCCATCCCACTGAGTTGTCAGGAGGATTAACTGATGCAAGGGGTAGAAGGTGCTTAGAAAAGTGCCTGGGACATAGGAAACAGCCAGTAATGGTAACTGTTATTACTCGGTTTGGAAATGGCGCATGGCAGCCTCAGGCAGCAATTCTGGCCATGGCTCTCCCCAAAATGTTCTTGAATCCCCACCTTTGTTTCACAGTCAGCTGGTTGCCAGCTCCCTCCCCAAGCCACAGCGAGGCCAACAGTGCACACTCCTGCTGGTTTCACTTCAGTGTGAAGAGCCCCATTGTCCCGAAGCTAGTGAGGGCTCGGGGACATCACGGCTCCGCGGAGGACCCTGGCACTCGGCTCCAGCACAAACAAGAGAGCATCTCAGGTGGTCCACACAGCATTTCAGTTCTCGCCAAACATGTTTCCCTCCCATTTTAAATTCCCTGTGTATTTTCATTGAAAGCTAATCCACATGTTCCTGGTCAAGCAACTGTTAAGGAAGCCATTAGGGAAAGAATACGGGTGATGCCCAACGTCAGCCACCAGCGAGAGGGCAGCGTCTGGGGTGGTGGCTACATGTGCACACTAACGGCCCGGGCTCTGGACTCGGAGGAAGGGAGGAACGTGCTCTCCCGACTCTCCTCTGCCGCCTACCCGCTCACTCGGCCGCTCCTTGGGTTTGGGGTCCTTGCCCGCCCTGCACCGCACTGGGCACTGTGGGGCAAACGTGGCCCTGTCTTCAGCGAGTTAGGGTGGGGTCAGCAAACTCGCTTAGTACAGGCCCGAGAGAGGAAACGCTTGTGGCGTATTGGGGTGCGTGGTTTCTGCTGTCCTCAGGCAACTCCTGTCCCAGCAGGAAACCACCCACAGACACGGTGTCAACGAGAGGGCAGGGCTGTGTCCCAGCAAAACTTCATTAATTAAAGAAAAACAAGAAGACGATGGGACCCAATTTGACCTGCGGGCCACGGTGTGCCGATCTCTAGGTGAGACTGCACCAGGGAAGGCCGACCACCGTAGACAAACGCTCAGGGAGTGGGTAACTCGGTGCCCAGCCGTGAAGAAGCCGGCTGGGACTGGAGAGCATATCAAGGGGCCAACACTGTACCTTTGAGAGAGAACTAGGTTCAAGTCCAAGTCCCATCACTGATTAGCTGTGTATAAGCCTAGACTTGCTCGTCTGTGTAATGGACAGAATGACATTACTAATCTTAGGTAATAGTACAATAACATTATCGGTAAACATTATTAATTAATCTTACCTAATCTCAGAATTAAATGAGACATGGTGTCTAAAGGTTCCACGCAGCGTCTGGCATCTGGTGCACAGCTGGTGCTCAGACTGGATGATGCGCAGAGTTTTTAGAGTCGGTGGCCCTGGGCTTTCGGCCTCTCCGTCACTTAGTCATGCAGACCAGGAGTCGGCAACCCTTTTCTGCAAAGGGCTGAGAGCAAATGTTTTCAGCTTTGCAGGCCACATGCAGTCTCTGTCACATGTTGTTTTTATTTTAATTTTATAGCCCTTTAAAAATGTAAAAATCATTCTATCATTCCTAGCTTGTAAGCAGTACAAACCAGGCTGTGGGCTGGAGGGCTGCAGCTCACTGGGCGCGGCCCTGGAGCAGAGCTGTCCAATAGCAACAGACCACAAGCCACACGCGTCACACCCCTACCTACGTAACTTCTGATTTTCTACTAGCCGCATCAGGAAAACTTTTTAAAAAGTAATTTTAATATTCTTTCATCTGACATATTCAATATTTTCAATAAGCATCTAATATTAAAAATATATTACTAAGATACTTTGCTTTTTTTTTTCTTTTTACTTTTTGTTCTAAGTTTTTGAAGTCCTGTGTATATTTGACACAGCCTATCCCAGGTGCTGAAAAGCCACATGTGGCCAGTGGCTCCTGTGTTGGCCAGGGCAGCCCTGCACCTCAGTAATTCTTTCTAAAATGAACAAAAGAATGGCACTGAACTTTTAGGGTCTTTGGGATGGTTTAGTGAGACGGTGCATGGGAGGCGCTGGGCACACTGCCTGGCACAGCGATCTTTACGTGTCGTCTCATCATTGCCGCTGAGGACCTCACGATGGTGATGGTTTGAGGGGACGGTCTGTGTCTATTTCTTCCCTCTGGAAAAAAATCTCAGTCCTGGTGATTAGATACTTTTCAAAGGGCCATCAGCTTCCTTCATGATTTCTCCCAGAGACCCAAAAAGATTTTGGGTGCTTTTCTGAAATCACAGCTCTCCTGAGACTCAGGACACTGGTAAGAGTCTTGGCAATCAAACATGGAGCTTGAGGAATGAGCCACAACCCATAACCCCTCTGGGAGGCTGTGTGGGTGAGCCCCGCCCCTCTATTTGAACATGCGCTCCTGGGCCAGTGCTCCAGGAGAGCCCCTGGGCTCCACCTAACATGTGTAACATGGATGGTGTGTATGTGATGTGATGTGTCCACCCAACACATGTATGTGTGTTCATCTAATGTGTGTAATGTGTCTATCTAGCACATGTGTGTATGTCCATCTGATGTGATACACGTGTGCCCTACATGTGAGGTGTGTGTCCATCTAATGTGTGTGGTGTGTCCATCCAGCATTCGTGTGCCCATATAACATGTGGTACATGTGTGTTCATCTAACATGTGGTGCATCGGTGTCCATCTAACATGTGATGTGTGTGTCCATCTAACATATGTGTGTGTCCATCTAATGTGTGTATGATGTGTCCATCTATCACATGCATGTGTGTCCATCTAGCCCATGTTTTGTGTGTGTGTTTCCCTTCTACCTGGTACCATTTCTAATTCAAATCCCCTTTCCCCATCTAGACGCCCTGCCAGCACACCCTACAGCTTGGCAGGAGGAACAGATGCACGGGTTTCAGGGAGAGGTCTGGAGAGCCTGAGGAAGTCTTGCATTTGAGTCCGAGACTCTGGGGCTGCCGAGCCATCGTTTGAAAAGCTGGGAATTGCTGAACACGTCCCTCTGAGCTGAGCTCCTACACAGTCAAAGGCGGGCAGTCCAGTTTGTGCTTCTCGTGCTAGCACATCGGACTGACTCCTGGTGGCAAAGGATCATCACACACCAAAGAGCGGCCTGGGTTTCCCAGGAAAGCCAAGTTAGGTGGATGGGGAGGGTGCATTAGACTTAATGCAGCCAAAATTCTTTCGGCCTGAGGTCGTCTAGTATAACTTCCTTGAAGAGGTGGTTTTTAAATTGAACAACTCCAGGTCAGGGGTCAAACGACGTCACCCACTCATGAAACCCAATCCTCTACAAAAAGTCCCTCACATACCATTTTGAAGAACAAAGTCTTTAGAGCCTAATTCTTACTCTCCACTTACCAGCTGTGTAACCTTGGACTAAATACTTAACCTATCTGAGCCTCAGTTTCCTCATCTTTAAATGTGGATAACCATATACTGTTGGATTGTGGGTAGGGCTCAGTGAGCTGCCATTAGTTGCAAGGCAGATTTAATTAGGTCAGAACTCAGCATATAATAGACACAAAGAGAGTGGTCATTAATTGTTATTCTCTTTTTTTGAGTGGGGTGCCTGGTAACTGTGACCAAATTCTTTTCCTTCCTTTCCAGTGCTGTGCCTAAATCACACACCCCACAAGGTTTAAGATGTTGCTGTGTGGATTCGGGCTCACTGGCCCAGAGGCATCGCATGGGGGAATGGAGACACAGAACACAGGGGCTTGGCTGGGAAGTAGCAGAGAAAACCAGACGCATCCTCTTTGCCATGTGACTTCTTCTCCCGACAGCACAGCTCCCCAAGTGAGCCAGCAGGTCCCCAACAGTAGCATTCTCGTGGCGAGGTACCACACATCACTATTCTTTCCAGGATGCACCATAGCACATAAGCAGTATTCGTACTGATCTCCAGGAAAAAAAGACGATTTCCACGTCCTTCTGAGTCCCCTTGATACTGTTACGGGAAACTGAGCCATTTGGGGAAAGGAAGGTAGAAACTGACTTTGTGACATCCATATGTTCGGTCTAACCTGGATGCAAAGGATGGGAGCTGATTTGTACACATGCAAATCTGACCTCACCAATCCTGGGAAAGATTATCCTCTCACTCTGTTAAAAAAGGTTGCATATTTTACAATTATTATTATTTTCATTACTATTAAAAATGGGGGTAAAGTTAATTACTATTAACAAACTGATATATTATCATCTACGCTATACTAAGACTTTATAAAGGCAAACACATCTACCTTTGGGTCAGCAGATAGCTAAATTCTGAATTAACAAACACTTTAAATAAATAGAATGCGAGGAATGCAATGCTGTTCTAACTCTCCATTTACCTCTAAAACTCCCTTTACTCTAGTACAAGGGTCAACAGATTTTTTTCTGTAAAAGGCCAGATAGTCATTATTACAGTCTCGGCAGGCTATCTGTCTCTGAAGTGACCGTTTAGCTTTGTCCCTGTGGAAGCAAAGTTCTCATAAACTTATGTAAACGAGTAGGTGTGGCCGCATTCCAGTGCAGCGTTATGTACAAAAACATGGAGCAGGCCTAGCTGGCGTGTGGGGCTGTGGTTGGCTGACCTCTGTTCTCATCAAACAAACAAATAACCCCCTAAAAATTTTTCCACCAAATTTCCACCAAAGTTACTTCCACTGTCTCTACATAAGGTGCACACATTGTAACAATGTGTAGGAAGAACACGGATGTTAAAAGACTGAATGGCTCTCCTGTGAATGAGCCCGTATTTCATTTCGTTTTCAGGTGATATAAATAAATGGTTCCAGATCCATAGGGAAAATATAGGGAAGGAATATAATCGAACTGAATTAGAAAATAGAAAAGTAGTGTTAGTTTATTTATTCAATTAATTCTTGCAATACAAATTTATTGGAAACCCTTGGCATGCCAGACATCAGAGATATACTTTTAGTCATCTGAGATTAGGCTACAGGAGAAATTTTTGTTGTGTTTTGTTTTGTTTGTTTTAAGATACCTCTGACACTCCTAAAATCAGATTATGAAAAATTTCCCTGCCCTGTTTAGGAAGAAGAAGAAGAAGAAGAAGAAGAAGAAGAAGAAGAAGAAGAAGGAGAAGGAGAAGGAGAAGAAGAAGGAGAAGGAGAAGGAGAAGGAGAAGGAGAAGAAGAAGGAGGAGGAAGAAGAAGGAGAAGGAGAAGGAGAAGGAGAAGGAGAAGAAGAAATTCTAATCCTGGCTTGCCATAATGAGAGAGAGCCTTGAAGTATACATGGGAATAATTAAAACAAAAAATTAAAAATAATAAGAGCTGGTCCTATTAGCGTTGCAACTGGGCAGTGACGCCCTATGACATCATTGGCACTCACCGCCAAGCCCCGTCCGAACCCAGCATTCTCAAGGCCTTTCGTAACAGCAACAGACATCTGCTCTAAAGAGACACTCTGCACCCGGGCAAGGAGAGTGGTGCAGAAGGCTGTGTTTCTCTTAAAGTGAAATATGTTGTTAGAGTGTCAGATACCTCCATTACAATGGTGATTCTATAAACTCAGGCTAGAAATTATAGGAAAAAAGATGCACCCATAAAAAAATTTCAGACAGCTCACATGAGAGGTAGCACTAGATATTGGGATAAGGGGTTCAGCTATTTTTCCTGGGTTGGAGTTGAACATGTTTCAAAAGAAATAAAGATGATCATAGTGGTGTTTTTTGTTATTATTTCTTCTCCTTCAAGACTTCCTCACTTCAAGCAAGAATTATTTATAAACAAGTGGAAATCATTACTTTGGGTTTTTATTCAGCACAACATTATATGGGAATCAAAACAGACTCCCAAGCTACCTGACCGTCATCGTGTGCTTGCCCCACTTTTTCTTACTTGAGCTCATCCATCAATTTTCAGAAATAGTATTTTTAAAACCGACCGACACATTTTCCAGGCCAGAAAATGCCCTTCTTGTTCTGGCACAACTGTTTGAGGATTTTTCTACTGCTTTCCAATCAAGAGAGAGAGGGAGAGTGAGAGAGAGAAAGGGGACAGAAAAATGGTGAGAAAACACTCTGAACACTGTGGATTGGCTTTCCCACAACTTCTTCAACATCGAAATTGTGGTGGGTCCATGTGGTCTCTAGAGGACAGAGTGAGATGCATTTCATCATCTCAAGTGTTGAAGCCCATCCTGACTGAGGCTGATACCCTGCATTTGTGTGTCCGAATGCGCCAGGTCAATCCATCTCTGTGCCCGGCCCCCTCCGAGGTTAATGAGACAAACTGGACCCTTGGGGAAGGGGCTGTCTCTTTAGCATGGTCAACACTGTCCATGTTTAATGTTGAAAAGTTTAGAAGGTTGAAGAGAGGTTCCAGTGCCTAGATTCTGTCAGTGGATGGGTTTATCCGCTGAAGTTAAAATGGCAGCTCCAAGTTCCAACTGCCTTCCTTCTCCCCACCCCCCGCCGCCTTCCCCCATGTCTCTTTGTAAGGATTGTTCGAGGACGGTAAGGCATAAGCCACAGCAGCATAAACACAGTTAACTATTAACTCTCTCAAAGGCAAACACTTTAGGTCTTGGGCGAGGTGTTGCATTTACTAGTGCATACATTCCCAAACTTCAAACATGCTCATCTCCTTCCACAATTTCTGTCAAATTTGTTTATCACTTGATGATTATCTAATATTTTCCCTTAAAATAGCTCTCTTTTCCCATGTCAATAAAATTGCATGGAAATAAAGCTTTATATGACCACTTTTAATGGAAAAAACATTATCACTCGCCATTAAGTAGTTGCCACGAAAATACATGAGCAAGAAAAACTAAACTATGCTATTAAAATCTAGCTAAACACATCTGTTTGTTCAAGGTTCCATGTCTGAAACCTGTTCTCTCTTTAAGAAACGGGAGACGAGCAAATGTTAAAGAAGCGGTGGAGACACGCTAGCCCTGAAGAAGGAGAAGGCTCGCTTCTCCTAGGAATCAGAAAGGGTGACTGGGACCTGAAACAGGGTTAACTTTCTCTCCATGTAGCTCAACACTGTTTAATGTCCATTTCCCGAGTGAACCCCAGAACACTGCCAAAGCATGTCTCTCTTCTGCTAACACTGCATCTCACAATTTGGGGCACCCTGTTAGCAGTCCGTGCTTTGGTGCCTTTTTAGTGCACTGTTGGTGGGAATGCAGACTGGTGCAGCCACTGTACCGGTATGGAATTTCCTCAAAAAACTAAAGATGGAATTGCCTTTCAATCCAGCGATTCCATTGCTGGAACTATACCTTAAGAACCCCCTATCACCAATTCAAAAGAACCTATGTACCCCAATGTTCATAGCAGCACAATTTACAATAGCCAAGTGCTAGAAACAGCCTCAGTGTCCATCAGTAAATGAGTGGATCGAAAAACTGTGGTACATTTACACAATGGAACATTATGCAGCAGAAAGAAAGAAGGAGCTCCTACCCTTTGTGACAGCATGGATGGAACTGGAGAGCATTATGCTAAATGAAATAAGCCAGGTGGTGAGAAACAAATACCATGCGATCTCATCTATAACTGGAACCTAATCAACAAAACAAATAAATGAGCAAAATAAAACCAGAGACTTAGAATCAAAGAACTAACAGTGACCAGAGGGGAGGGGAGAGAGGGACAGTGGGGCAAACAAGGGGAAAGGGCAAGCAAAGGCCCACGAATAGAGGATTTGTGAGGCATTGACTGTCGGAGTGGGGGGGGCATGGGGCAGGGGGGAGCAATGGGGGAAAGGCAAGACATCTGTAACTGAACAACAATAAATAAAAAATAAAAATAAAACCCTTTTTAGACTTCAGAAAGTGATTTCATGTACAATATTCTGTCTGGTTCGCATGAGAACTCTGGGGATGTAGCTGGGACCACAATTGTTACTTTTATTCTCCAGGAAATGAGGTGCAAAACAAGATAGTTGAAGCTCACATGACAAACCAGCAGCAAAGCTAACCCTTGGAGGTTCATTTTTCTTTTTAGGAAAGAAAAAACATACTTTGAAATGTATGGCTAAAGCTTCCATTGCCTGTCGTGTAATAAACTGTGAGGCTTCCATCAAGACTTTTTTTTTTATTCTTCTTTTCCCTTCCAACAAAAGATATTTAAAAATTAGGTTTCCTTATTTATGATTCAACACTCAATCTTCTGTGTTCATCAAGGTAAAGATTATGATGACCCTCCAAATTCTTTCCGTATCAGCACACAAATGAAAATAGAAAAATGAGCAGTTATTCATCAGTTTGGGGCAGCGGCATTTAGGCCCCTGGACCCCTCCCTGAGTCCAGTGGTTTCCAAAGGCGACTTTTACAAGTGGTGGTATTTCTCATCTATGCGTCACAGAAACTAGCTATTGCCACCGAGAAAGCATTATTTACGGGTCCTTCCTGTACGGTATCTATTACAGGACAATCATCCGGTTGCAGACTATGATTTTATGAAATTCCCTGAGGCCTCTAAACTTTGATTCACACGGTGTATCTCCTGCAACCACTTGGAGCCCAGTTGGTTTCATTTAGTGGAATGAGTACTGAACAAACGGATCGATCACCGATCCAATTTGGTTATCTTGTATTACCAAAATAATTCTGCCAAGTTAAATAGCCAATCCTAGTTACGATGACGATAGAATTGGAGTGCCTACAGAGCAGAGGAGATGAACCGTTAACTTGATCAGCTGTATAAACAAAGTTTCTGACCAGTGGAAAATGTTAGCCAATATCCAAGGCAAGGGAAGGGTTTTAGATGAAAAATCAGAGAGGCTGCTAATGAAACATAACATGTTCTCAGCCCCAGATGGGGAAACAGACAGAAAGCTCCTTCCCACGGCTAGTTTAAGGATCAGTAACGGACGTTGAGTTTGACGGGGCAGCAGGGTGAGACACAGTGCAGGCGTGCATTGGGCTGAGGCATTTTCTCCTCTGCCTGCCCCGCTCCCGAAATTGTGTTGTTGATTCTGAGTCTGAGTCATGATGTTAGAAAGATGTGTTGTTCATTGCTGGAGCCCTATCATATTTATCAGGGAAAGTACAAAATGTAATAAACAGCTTTCTGAGTCCTGTTATTTTAGAGAGGTCCAAAAACGATGAAGACCAGAGGAATTCTAATGAAGTTGTTGACATTGCACACACCAATCTAGTTCAGTTGGAGAATTCTAAAAATCTCAATGATTCTACAGAAGGCTATGTACAAACTTTGGAATGAGTTTTATTGTTAGGAAAAGACCAGGTTCCTTTGACTATACACACTTAGCTTGTTGGTATCCATATGTATTTATTAATGAATTATTCATAGATATGACTGTAAGCTCTTGTTCGTGTCACCAGAATCTCACATGGCACCAACACGACAGTCACGTAATGAATTTGTATTTAATTAACGATAGAGTGGGTAGTGTATTGACTGACAAATTTAGGCCTCTTGTCAAAGCACCAAATCATGGGAAGAACTAGACGTAAAACACTGGCTTCACAAATGGTGTGAGGATTAGTTTGACCAGAACTTACTGCAGGCACTTCCGAGTGGAGCCCTCGAATTAGTCCTGAGCCCACATGGCTCAGTCTTGGCACTGCATTATTAAAACCTACACACTCAATGCTGAAGCTAAATTTTATTTTAAAAAACATCCTATTACTTATCCAAAATAGTCTGATTTGTAATGAGGCACCTAAGATAATTTTAAGATTAAAAAATTAAGTTAAAAAATTTTTCAATTACAAATATTTTTGACCATCAGCAGCGTCCTGCACTGGTATGGCAGCCACTCCCCCAAATCTCTCTCTCTCCCATTTTCTCCTACCTAGCGTTGTCACGGATTCAAAGTCAGTGTAGCTCTGCTACTCCCTACCCACTCTTACTCTTTATTATATAGTTTAACTTAGCTCCTTCTTTAATTTTACTAACTAGATTCTCAACAACAAAAGATTTTGAAAGCTCACTTAGCAAGAAAGAATTCTTTCCTGCTCCGAAAAAGTGGGGAAGAGGCAAAATTGTGTGTTCTCATGCATAAGTAATATCTGTCCTTGCAACACGAGTAAACATGCCTAATTGCATCTGGGGGGCGGTTCTTGGACCCAAAATAACATTTATAGCCACGCAGCCTGAAACTTCATAAAATCTGAGTTTTGTGACAGGCACCAATGTGCATACCACTGAGTCACAGCCCCCTGTTTTGATACAGGAAGTAGCAGCGAGGTGAGGACCCAGAGGACACCCCTGGGAATGGGGGGGCGGTGGCTGCCTGTGCATCAGATAACCCTTTCCTGGCTTCCCTAAAAGAGCTTCCGTGGGGCTAGAAGGAGAGATGTTTTGGGCCTGTACTTTCTCATCCCGTGTTTATCTCATTCTGTGTTGGAACGCATTCTGTGTTTAGCACATTCACTCCGGCTCATTCTGTAGCACTAAAAATACAAAGAACAGAAATTAGTGGACCGATTACTATGAGATTTAAACATCATTACTCTTCATTTTCATTTTTTAGCTTAAAATCACCCTTTGTTATACTATCTTAGAGACCGATGGAACAAAGCAAACTACAACATTAGTTTGGCTTCCCCTGACTCTCGTTTTCCTTTGACAATAAATCTGGGTGCAGTGGGAGCCTGCTGTGATTTCTGCTCGGTGTTCACGGAGGCTGGGTGCAGGGATGCCGAGCCATCCAGGCTCAGCTCCTTTAAGAACACTTGGCCATGTCTGGAGGCATTTTTGGTTGTCACAGTGGAGTGGGGGCGGCGGTGCTCCTTGCATCTAGTGGGCAGACACAAAGCATGCTGCGAAACATCCTTCGATGCCCCGGACTGTCCCCCCCAGCAAGGAATAATCCCAGCCCTCACGGCCACTGGAACACTAGGTTGACAGACCCTGCTTTACAAATATTTGATTCAGTAGCATCACACATGTAGTTTCAGGGCTCTGGGGGCAGCCATGACAGCTTTGTAAATAAGTTCTGTTTTCACCTTGAATAAGCAGGTCCTTCTTAAAGTTTGCAAACAAATCACAATTTCTCTCATCTGCTATTAGTGTCTGAAATTTCCAGTAGTCACTCCATTCATCTAGGAAACCCTTGGTCAAATGCCAGTAGTAGGTCGTTCATTTATTCACACATGAGACATGTATTAAGGACCTACTATGTGCTGGTCAGTGCTATCCAGGAAGAGTCACTTGCCTCATTGTGAGCTCGTTTGCCTCCCCCACACTGTTTCCCAGGAGACTCACTGACCACTGCTAAGTCAGATGTCTGGAGTTACACAGCACAGAGCACCCACTGTGGGGCTGCCCATACGAGACGCTGCTTGACCGCAAACACGTGCAGGTAACAGGGATGGCCTGCCCTTTAGGTTAGTACCGTCATTAGTCTCGGGTAGAAAGCAGCCTCTTGCCCTAGGCTCCGGGCTTTGGAAGGGGCCTCCCTAAACCCTGCCCACAGGGCCACGGGAATGTGCCCATTGGGAGGCTACGCCCAGCCTCCTCCTAGACCATACTCGAGAACCAAGGCCCTTGGAATTTTCTGTCCAAATGACTCTGAGCCACTTGCAGTACCTGAACAGGCTTGTTCCCATCTGTTCTCCTGTGGGAGCATGTGCTCACACATGTGTGCTTAAGGCCTGCGAGGGGCAGCTGTTGAAATAACAGACTAAGGCCAAGGTATCTACGGGGTCTGTGAGGCCCTCACGACGTGGACCGCACGAGGTGGATGAAAGGAAGGAAGGGAGGTGGACTGGGGACCGGGCTCCATGGGCCAACCCTCCATGTTTTTCCACGTGCTGACGCTAATTCCAAGGAGTCCACGAATTCTAAATTAGGGTTTAGCTTATAGAATGTTATGAAGATGTATTTGTCAAATTAGGACACTATTTTAATAATTGACTGAAGATATAATGTAAATATTTGGACAGATGGTGCTTGGGTCCTCATTTTTCACTCTTGCTCCAGGTCAAGGGCAGACTTGGGTTGGCGGGGAAGGAAGGCACTATTGACCTTCTCTGTGCAGAACGCCCCAGGGTTCCGGGTGGAACCGCACACAGTGCTCCAGGAAGCTCGGCCTCAGCTGCTCTCCCAGCGCACTGCAGCGTTCTGTGGACTTTATTTTATGCATCCTCCATGGTAAGTCAGCATTTTTTGTGTGATGGGGCAACAGATGAACAAATAGAAAATTATGTCCCTTATAATGAGCTGGCTGAGCCAGAGCTAACAGAGGGAAAGAACCAGAGGACGGGTGGAGAGCTCGCCCCTGGCACACGAACAGGGAGAGAAGACCAGAGAAAAGATGCTACTTCGGGAAGGGGGCGCTCTGAGCAGCTAGTGTAACCGACCTGGGCACCTAATGAAAAGGGGAGAGGAAGAGGGGCTAGAACAAGGAATGAGCTCCCAGAAGAAAAGAAACATAACATAAAAAGGAAAAAAAAAACTATCTTCCAAAAGAAAACAAACATAAAATAAAAAGAAAAAAAAAACACAAAACTACCTCTTTTACCTCCCATTCTGTTCATTGCTTCGGAGAGCTGTCAGAGAGTTAGAACACGTAACTTCTGGCTCCATTTAGTAGCAATTTTGATATCACCAGGCCCTTTGACTTGGCATCTGAGGAACGGGGTCCTCCTCCTTGCCCCAATTCTCCCCTGAAGTCCGGAAGAGGGCAAAAATACCCTACAGGGCAAAAATGCCCAAGACATCTCCCATTTCTTTCCTCTCAAGAGGAGGCCCAGACCCCATGCCAGGGAGAGGGTCCCACACTGCGCTTCCCACAGATCCTGCTCTGTCCCTCAGATGAAAGGGTCAGCGCAGATGGCCAAGGAGGCAGAGGTGGCAGTGAGGGCCTTTGTTGAAGACAAACAAAGGTCCAGTTTGCAGGATACTCGGGGGACCTCTTCTGCAGGAACTAACCAATACGCAGAGGCTGGTGGACACTGGAGCAATCCCTGGACCACGGCGGCTGAAGGGGCCACTGGCCCCGCGTTCCCAGCTTCAGACGAGGTCCTGGAGCCAGGTCACAGCGCGGCCCGGCCCGAGGCAAGGAGACTTGGCTGCCTGCGTGATTAATGGCCTTTGTTTCCTCACAAAGGGAGTGGACCGCTGACAATCACAGCAGGAGGGTGAGGAGTGGCCTCACAGGGAGGTTCCCCTTCCTCCCCCAAGTCCAGGGTGTGCCTGGGAATGGGATTCTGTGCTTAGCGCAAAGGTAGCTTTCCAAGAGAAAATTACACAGCTCAGAAAGTTAGTCATTAATGTAATGGTCTGAATCTACAATGAGAAAAAGATTGAAGTTGACATGATTTTTATCTTTGATATAGCTTCTGAAGTTGAGAAGTAATTACGTATGTTAATATTACATTCATTCGGTATTCAGTGATTTTTTTTTTTACAACCCTTCCTTAATTAATCTTCCCTTCTCCCCTATCTGTTTTCAGTGCAGACAAACAGTCCTGTCACGGGTCGGGGGTGGTTCCAAAAGAGCACGGGGATCAGAAAGATCTGAGTTTGAAGTCAGACGGATGCCGGACATCGGGCATTTAGTAAACAAACAACAGGAATAACAACTAATGCCTGTTGAATACGTGCTGTGGTACTAGGCACCACGCAGAGGTTTCACACACACTACTTTACTGAATCCTCATGAAACTTGATGTGTGTGAACTATTCTTACGTTCATTCTAGAGATGAGGAAACTGAGGCTGTCAGAGGATGTGGGTGCTGAGGTCCTCGGCCAGGGCTGCTTGTGCACAGCAGACTGTCCCCCAAGGAAGCCACGCCCCTTCACCTCTGTCCTTAGAGGTCTGTGGGAAAGGTGCAGGTGGGGTGTGTGAATGATGGGGTGGGAATAACAACTTTCACTGCCTTGCAAATTGAACTACTTTCTCTGTCACCCATTTTATATCGTAACAGGCTAGGGCTGCCTCACGGCCCCAGGTTCTTCCCTACCTGTAACCCTGCCAGGACCAAGTAACCAAGGCATCAGGAAAGCACTCACAGGTCTGTCTCTGCCCCTCCCTCCTCGGCAGAACCCAGCAGTCCCAGGGTGCTATGCGGAACTACAAAAGGGAGGAAACTGCAGCCCTGCCCTGCAGCTTATACTCCAGACACACTTGAGGGACACCATGTGCAAATCACAGATAGCCAGGCCACGGTCTCCCTGTTTGAATCCCCCAACTCACCCGGGGCCCTGAGATGCAGGTCGCATTCCTGGAAGATCTCTGAGTGCCTACCCTTTGGTATCTGATAATAGCAATAGAGTTACAAAGACTGAGTAAGATAATGTGTAATCAAATTCTCAGTACAAGGTCCAGAGGTGTTTAAGATAATCGACATCATCCCCATCATTGTTTCTGGGTTTTGAAGTGGAGGAGCATTTGATCAATGGAGAAGATCTTGCAGGGAGATAAAGCAGAGGAAATAAGGCCTTATGAGCATTTGTTATAGGATGCCGACAGCAACTGATTGAGGCATTCATTTGGCTAATTTATCCTTTCATCTAACAAGTATTTATTGAGCAACTACTGTACTCTAGCCACTGTGCTGAGCACTCAACAGGAAGATAAAACAATTAAGAATCCTATACTCAAAGAGTCTGTCTTGGGAAGACAGATAGTAAATAAATTCACATGACAAACTAATATGTGATTATAGACTGTGATTAATAGGTGCTATGAAGGAAAATAACTTGGGTTTATAAGAAACAGTAACAAGAGGACACTTTATAATGGGTGGGTTTTGGGGGAGGCCAAGGGTGATACTGCTGAGCAGGGGACTTAGGGGTTGAAACTGGAAGGGAGAGTAGGGGTCAGTAGGCCATGAACTGGGGAAGGTGCTGGGGGCTGAGGAACCAGAGGGCGCAGAGCTGCTGGGTCAGGAAGGCAGGACGGGGAGATGCAAGCCCTGCTCTGCTCTCTGCAGGCACATGCACTCGGCGAGGCTTGGCATCTTTTCAGACTTCTGAGTTCAGCTCCTTACCCCCAAAGCACCCACCTCTGTTGCACCAAGGCTCTGTGGACTTGGGCTTCTGTCTTGTCCAGACAATAAACACTTTAAGAGACGTGTGGCCCCTTGCATACGTAGAGGGCCAGACAAAGCACACCCCCAACCCGAGACAGATGCAGATTTCTCTCCTGACTTTAAATGTGTAACTGCAAACTGAAAAAAGCCCGACACGGGGGCAGTGCCCATCAGATTTCTGCAGACCTATTCCTGCTGCCCACTGACTTGGCCTGGCACTGGAGACATTTATCTGCACTGGGTATTGATCTTTGATTGCCAGCACTGACCAGCACTGCCTTCTGGTCTCCTTCCTGAGACTAATGAGCAGGAAGCAGATGTGTCACAGATAAGGGAGCCAAATAGTGAAAGAAATGTTTCTGCACGGTCTCAACTGTCCATGCAAGAGCAACAGTCACTTTCCAAATTCTCTCTGTAAATCTGGAAACAATCTCTCTCTCTCTCTCTCTCTCTCTCTCTGGATAATGTTTCAGTGGATGATAAAGCCCCTGAATCCTCACAATCTATGGGTAGAGGATCAGAGGCTTTTGTGACAGTCTCCTGCAAACTGGGAGAAAGGAGGAGTTGGAACAAGTGGCGGAGTGGCGGAGGGTGGTGGGTTTGCTCTGCAGGGGGTGTGGGTGGCCCAGGGTGGGGGAAGACTGCTGCAGGGTCTGGGAACTTCTCGGTCCCAAACAGCATGACACCACAACCTTTAACTTGGGAGCGCAGGTGCACATCTTCACGACTTCTTTTGTTTTTAACTGCACAAGAAATGCCTGAATATGTTCTTGTCTTCAAAGATTTGGATAATCCAGGAAGAGTCAGAGTTCGAAGTTAAGTGTGGAATTATCTCCCTTCTGCTCCAGCCCCACCATCCCCATGCCACGCCTGAGGAAGACCACGGTTGCTGCCTTTCTATGCGTTTTCATACTTCCATCTGTGCATGTATGTCATGAATGAAAATGTACATTTCCCGGTTGATATGTCTGGGAGAGTTTACCTCTGAACGCATGGAGAGTTATCACGTGGTTTGTGATGGCTGCACAGAATGGAGGGAAACACCGCAGCGCTGTGCGGTCCCGGGACCACACGTGGGCAGAGATGAGAGCAGAGGCAGGAAAACGGGGCAGGGCTTCGCCATGAGTGACGAGAATGCATGTTCTTTATATTTATTTCCATCTATATCAGACTAAGCTGTATTAGAATAACAATAGGTCCATTTTCATCAGTGAGCCAAGAAAAATGCTAGGAGCGTTGGATATAACGTAAACATTTACAACCACCCTGACCAGGTAGGGGCTATCATTGTTCCCATTTTATAGATGGGGAGGTTGAGGCTCATTTCAGGGATTAAGGAACTTGCTGGAGGTCACACAGTTAGACAGTGATGGAAATGTCCATTAATCTCAGGCAAGTCTTCCTAATTCCCATGTTCATGTTCCTGACCACTACATCTTACTCCGGCTCTATAATCACATCTAGGTCACGGGGGCTATTTTACAATAAAAAGTGGCTTTTCAAAATCCCCAAAGATGACTTCGTGCAGGTAAACCATGTCTGCCGGAAGCCCCCAACCCGACTGTCTTATTTCCTTGCGGTCTTGGCCTGGAGTCTTTGCATTCTGCAAACAGGAGCATTCTCACAGCCATCCGTGTGCCCCCCTGTCCCTGGTGACTCTGCAGAGAGATGCCCGGCCAGCCAGCAAGCACCCAGCAGGCAGTTGCATCGCTGGGAAAGGCTGGGAAAGGCGATCAGAGATGCGGTGGCGGCGGTCAGCATGCGGATGAGGAGGTAACCCGCCTGCCAAGCGCAGTTATTGGGAGCCGCACTCATTAGAATACTGTAATTGGTTCCCGCAGGGCATTGGGGGTTAGTGACACAGAGGAGACAGGAGAGGGAGAGGAGGGGCTGAGGGGGTGTATGCTGTGTGGGTTTTGTTTTCTTTTTTACTTTTTTTCCTTGGGAGGGGCACTCACCAGCCTGGGTCACGGCAGGGCTGGGCAAGGCTGCCTCAGTGGCGGCCGAGCCCTCTTCTGTGGCTCCCGCTCACCCCCTCGCCCGCGCTGCTCCCTGTTAGAGCTCCCACCTTTCCTCCTGCCGTCCTCAGGAGCCTGTCCGCCTCAGCCCGCCTCTTCTGCCACACGCTGAACGTAATGAATAGGATTTTTCTAAGAACCCAACAGCAAGGGCCATGTTTAACCCAAAGTTATGACCGCAATGGGGAACTGTAGGCATTAGTGAAATGGCATGTCGCCATCTGGATAGCAGACCTGCTTTTGCCACTCATACGTAAAGCTGGACGTTGCCATAGGGTGGGTGTCCCCACTTCTTGGGTTAAAGAAAGACGGGGAGGTCACTCTCCACCCCTCTGGGCTGAATTCTTTCTCTGAACTGCCATACTGTTAGTAGGCCAACATAAAATACGATTTCCTGATACCAAAGTCAGCACTCCCAGGATGCCCTATCCTGCTTTTCTGAAAAAATTGGTAGAGGGGATTATGAATTTGATACTCAGAAGTCAGGAAACTTCAGGGGAGCTGGAAGCGTTCTAATTCTTGATCTTGGTGGGTGGAGGGTGGGGCTGCCAAGGCTTCAAGCACAGGAAAATCAATCAAGCCACACACTTAAGATTGGTGCATGTTGTGTCTCATGTATATCTCAGTTTCGGAAAGTGAAAAAAGAAAAAGTATCTGTTGTCCAAAACACTGGTCCTCGAAATTTTATCTATAGAGCAATTTTTTCCTGACACTCTCTCTATTCACTGATGATGGCCTAACCCCTCTCTTTACCTAACTAAATCCCCTGCTCTATTAAGGGCGAGGCTAAGACTAGCTTCTTACAGAAAATCTGCCTTGATGACCGAACCACACTGATCGATGCTCCGTGAACCCCCAGAGGCAGGTCCAGGATTATAGATCCTGAGGCTTATACAAGACGGGAATCCTTTATGAGATAAAGAATACAAAATTATGACTAAAAAACTAGGTTATAAAAAGGGGACTGGGGATTGCCAGCCCTTTTATCCTGTGATCTCATGAAGCACTTTGTCAGAAATGTTTACGTAAAACTGCTACTCGTTTCGCCACTCAGCTTCCCCTGTGCACCTGCCACTCTCGTCAGCTGCCGACCAGCCCCGGGGTGCACACGGGTGAGGCCACTGCGAGGGGCTGGCGGGGGCTCAAGCTCCGTCACATCTGAGTGGGTCTGTTTCGGGTCGGCACGTGCAGGGGAGCGTTTCAGTTCAGCCCAGTTTGAGCTGAAATTTCTCTGTTTCAGGCACACATGGCCGGCCACCGCAGGTGGACTGTCAAAGCCTGCAGTGCAAAACCACCGTTTCCCACCGCTCTCATGCCCCTTTGAGAGACATGTGTCTTTGATAGGACCGGCTCTCCATACTGGTGCAGTCAGTGTTTTGCAGGGAGGGAAAGGGTCTCCCAAAGACAGGTGGTAGTGATCACAGGGGATAAGTCATTAGCTGGATTAAGTGGATTCTTTCCGTGCCCCCACTATCCAGGTCCTGAATATTTGCCCAGCCCTTGACTGAGCCAAACATCTTTTAAAAATTGGTTTGACTAAACATTAACCCCAGGCCCTATGAAAAGTAAGAGATGGTCTGGCTTGGCTCAGACAGGTGAAATCATTTCCCTGGACTGACTTCCAGCGTGACATGACGGATTCCTCAGAGCAGAAGGATGGAGTGGAAGTAACGGTGTGAGGAAAGAAGGAGGAGAAAGAGGAAGAAAGGAGACAAGGAAGAAAAGAAGGGTTTTTTATCAAAACAAAAAAGTAAAAGATTAATGGAAAAAGAATACTTAATAAAGCTCTCTTGGGCTCACTGTCTTTTTTTTTTTTTTTTGAGGCTGCTGTATTAAATTAAAGTCATACATAGGTTTCAAAGGAAATCACATTTCTGCAGTCTGGTGAGCCCACCTGACAATGCACGCTAACAGAATTGTAAATGTAAAGGGTAATGCTTGTCAGTGCCTGACAGTTCTAAATGGCCTTTTAGTTCAGTGCGCAGAGCTGTCATAAAAAAACATAAAAATGCATATGCAGACAGCTGAAACTGCTATGCACATCATTACTGCAAATGGTATAAGTGTCCTGAACAAAAGGCCTTCCAGTTTAAGGACATGCATAAGACATTTCTCTGCCTCCAGCTTTAAAACAAAGTGCTGTCAAGAAAACACGGTTCCTGGTGCTGGAACTGAGGTTTCTCTGTCAATCAGCGAGGTGCTACATTTGTACATATTTTTCTGACCCTGCATATGAGAAGAGCATCCTTCACAGATGTGTATTTAACTTCTGGCAGACACATCTGTTTCTTCTGCATTTTCATTGTTATTTCTTTATCATTGTTCTAACAGACTGCTGCAGAGTGCTGTTTTAATGTGTGCTTATTCATCCTACCCTATCTTTACTTTTTCCCCTCCCGTTTCCTCTATCTCCTTCTTCTGTCAAGCATTTCTTTTTTTTTCTTTTTCTTTTTCTTTGTCATTCAGGAAGGCCAGAGGAATCCAAGCTTGGGCCTGCAGTGACGGAACTGCCCTCTCCTATCCTGGAAGCAGTGGCATTGTCTGTCCTGGCAGACTGAAAGCTGCCTGAGGGCAGAAGCAGTTTTCCTCCAGAGATCTCTCTGAAACCCTATTCCGAGTCAGAGTCTCAGGGAGAACTTCGTGAAATGCTCATTTCCTGCAATCCCCCAAATGATCCTCTGAATCAGAGTCTCTGGGGCAGGTGTGCTTTTAACAAACATCCCGGGGGGCTACCGAGTGTTCATTCATTCACGCTTGTGTCAGACCCATGCTGATGGGGTACCCGCCCTGTGGCAGTCGCTGTTCTAAGCCCTGGGGACATAACCGTGAACGAAAAGGCTAATAACACCTGTACCTCAAACAGGCTGCATTCTATTTAGTGAGACAGGCCAATAACATATAAACCCATGTGTAACTCTACAAACATGTTTGGTGCAGAGAGGGACGAACATCTGAACAAGCAGGAAGCAGGCCCACGGAGCAGACGCTGGTGTGGCCGCGAGTGGGGGCTGACGTGTGGGCCCTGGGAGGTTCTTTCTGAGGAGCTGACGCCATCTGAAGCCCGGGTGATGAGGACTCAGCCCTGAGCCGATCAAGGGGGGGAACAGCACCTCGTTGTATTCTTGCAACAGAATGGAAATCATTATCATGAACTTGAAATCGAGGAAATGGATGCTTAGAGGAATTAATGACTTGCCCCCGGTTATACAGCTTGACCGTGGCCGAACTGAGCTCCACAGCCCTCCCTGTCCCAAGTCAGGTGCAGACGAATCAACTCCAGCCCTCACATCCGTTTCCTCACCTGTCCAAATCTTGCCCAGACACAGGGGTCAGCCTGAAGTACAATCTTGGCTCCCATCCTCTGAGGTGCATCCATCAGGGCATCCTGCCAATGTCTACCCATGCAGTATAGATGGAGGACATACTCCAATACAGACCTCTATGGGATATAAGGACAGTTCCCTTAAAAATCCCTATTTGAACGCCACTATTTCTGAATTCTTCCCATTTGGACCACGACACCCAATTTCCCATCAGGTTGCATATGTGGAGGAGGTTTCACAAGGTTCTGAGCTTTCCAGGCCAGCAGCCACGTGGCAAAACCGCACTGCGTCTGGTCTGTTCCTATGGACATTCTTCCATCCCTTTCTAGAGTTCTCAAGTCTGGACTTGGAGTTCTAAAACCTCCAGTTGAATTTCAAAGATAATGACCCTAATTATGATTTCCCCCCAGTGACCAATGTCTACCATGTTGTTGGGGGTAAACTGAGCACTTAAACCAACTGGCTGGAAGTGAGGGCCCTGGGCTGAGACCAACGCGCTGTGACAGCAGGCAACCTCGAAGCCCTGGCTCACTCACTCACCTTCGAAACGGTGATGGTAAGATTATGTGAGAGAGCTGTTGTGAGGATGAAATGAGATGAAGCAGGCAGGAGACCGAATGCAGTGCGGCCTGCGGCAGGCGCAGTAAATGCTGCTATCAGATGTGACCATTAGGATTGCAACTTTCCCTGGCGCTGTTAGGGTAAGACACGGCCATGTGACAACCCGGACCAATCAGCAGAGCTCTGATCATCTGTCATCTCAGTTTCCCTTCCTGGAAAGACACAGAAAGTACAACGCCCTCCAACAGCCGACGTGTTCAGTTACCTGCCCGAGCTATCTCTCAGGAAGGCATCGATTTTTAAACTCTACTTTCCCTGCTGTACTTTCTTCTCCTAGAAAGAACTAGGGTCTTCCAGCTACTATAAAAAATAATGCTCTCCTGCTCCATCTCCTGGGGTTTCGCTCTTGCTAAGAGCAATTGCTTTTTACTGAATGTACAATTTCATTGCCATGGAAAACAGATTGTGATTAATGAGACCCTGTGACCAAGGTTACTTGGGACAGGCTCGCGCTGGTGAGCACGATGTCCTCCCTTACTTTTCACGGTGCCAGAGGCGGCTGCAGCCGGAGCAGCAGGGACAGCCCCATCAGGAGCTTTTGGAAGGAATGTGGTTAATAAAAGGAATTACTTTGTTGTGTGGAATTGTAAACATATTTAGAAATGAAGTAGCCTGAAAGGTTTAATGTGATGGAATATATCGTATATATAATTGTTAATTACAGAAAGGGAAACATTAACAAGATAAATAGGAATTTATCAAATTTACCATACCGGTGGGATGGGTTCATGTGAGAGATTTGCACAATTATAACGATGTGGAAAATGTTTAGATTACATATATATTTATATTAAACTTTTAGAGTCAAAAGGGATATCAGAAGTCATCGGTATAATCCCCTTTGCAGGGAGAAACCCACCCCGTGATATATCCACAGTTTGTCTGAATTAATTACCTCCCATGATGGGAGACTCAGTACTTTTGGAGGCAACTCTATTGGAAACATTCCACACTTCAATGCAAAATCTAAATCTGCCTCTTTGCAACTTATACCTTGACCTTTCCAGAACCATGAAGAACACAACAGTCCCATTTTTTCATAAAATGTTAGAATTAAAAAGAGGCTTCGAGATCTCATTACCGAGGCTTCTTGTTTTGCAGTTCAACTGATGGTGCCTTTGTGCACAGCCTTCCCTCCCAAGTATGAGGCATTACTGTTCTTCTCGTCGTGTGCACTGAGCTTGGGGTGACTGGAATTCCAGGTACACAGGGGACAGTTAGAGTTCCAAGCTGGAGCTCAGGGGAGAAGTCTGGGACAGAGCAATAGAATTAAAAGTCGCTGGTAAATTTTCTTGGCAGCTGAACTCATGGAAATGAGGGAGGCTGTCCAAGAAGAGAAGATGAGAAAGCAAGAGGGAAGGATACAATCCTGAGATGCTCCCACTTCTTTAGGCTCATGAAAGTCAGGCTTGTTACCTGCATTAACAATGTGAACCAGAGCTAAGACCCCACGTGGCCCAGCTGGTTCTGTGTGGTATCCAGAGATTCAACATTAACTCCAAAATTCTTGAGAAATCATGTACAATTCTCACTGTAAGTTTCCTTAAGGGCAGTAATGTATAAAATACTTCTCTTAAGTTCTGTGCAGTTAATTTTTTCCTTTTCGAAACATCTGACTCGGGACTGCTGCTAAAATCTGTCCTCTATCCAACATCTCACACTTTTTCCCACTCTATAGTTCCTTCTCACCACGACACTGCTTTCTCCCCCTGCGTCCTTCCTCTTTTCCCGAAGTCACGCTGCCGCGCTCAGCTGCGAGTTCCGCTCTGGGCCATACCTGGCAACCTGAGGGTGGAGGGATGGGCTGACAGCTGCACCACGCATGTCTCCTCCCTGCCTCCACACAGAGGAACGTGTGGGAAATCCCATCTCCTGTGCTTCCCCCAGACATGGGTTTCTTCTTTCTTTTTTTTTTCCATTTATTTTCTTATTTAGAATCTTATGAGGAATTTCTGATACATCAATGATCTCTAACATCGTATCAGTAGTCCCCTCAGGTTTCCCTTCATCTGAAAATTTGCTACACACACATTTTTGTGGGCACTTGCTAAAACTTCCAGTGCAATTGCATCCATGATAGAATCAAGTGGCACTAGTGGAGACCTCGCAGGGGTGGCCGACCTTTTGGCATCTATGAGCCACGCTGGAAGAAGAGTTGTCTTGGGCCACACATTAAACATACAAACACTAATGAAAACTGATGAGCAAATAAGTAAGGTTTTACGTAAATTTACGATTTTGTGCTGGGCCACATTCCTAGCCATCCTGGGCTCCATGTGTCCCTTGGGCCACTGGTTGGACATCCCTGCCAGGTGGACCAAGACAATTTTCACTTGAATGGTACTGCAGTGGACTAGGTGACATGTTGAGCTTCCCCATTGGTGCAGATGCAGGGCCTTGTCCAAAGTCTATCCCAAATGGAATTCAATTTCACAGCCATTGATTCATTTAAGACCACTAATGACTCAACAAGTTCAAAGTGTATCACAATCACTACTTGGTATGCAGTCCACCCGATTTTCCAAAACGCAGTTCTGACAAAAGCTTTACTGAAATTCAGATCAGCTTGATTTATGTCCCATGATCTCTCAAGGTGGTAATTTTTTTAAAGGAAATTGGTTAGTCTTGTCTGCTTCGTTTTAAGTGAACAAACGTTTGCTCTTACAATTTGCTACATTCTTTGCTCAGGCTCCAAAGCTTTTCTAGTCAACAGCCTGTCCTAGGGTTTTGGTCAAGTGTAGTTAAAATTAAGTTCTTGTCTGTTGTTCCCAGAATTTGCTATTTAAAAAAAAATCATTAAAATGTTTATTTGCTTCTAGCATGCTGGCATAGATCTTGGTCCTGAAAGAGTCTCAAAGATTACAAACAGCTCTGGTTAACAGCACAGTATGAGATCCATGTCCACACCCACACCCACGTTGTCATCCTCCCCCCTCCCTTCCCCAGCAGTCGGGGAGAAGGAGATTTCTCTTCTCACTCAGGGAACTTCAGCTCATTCGTCATTTTTCTTTTCACCTGCTGAATGGGGGTAGTTCCTCCCTCTTCCTTTTCAACGCCCTAGATGTGAACCTGAAGACAGGTCCTCTTGTTCATGGAGGAGTCTGGTACCAAAGAGACTCCACCACAGACACCCTCCCCTGCCCACCACCGCCTCCAGCTGAATAATGGGACGTATGAGATGCAGAGACCAGGACTTCTGTACACAGCCCCGCATTCTAATCTCATCTGCACTGTCAATGTTGTGTCCTGACCATTGGGCAAGTATGGAACCATTTTTTCATGCTGTTAATCTAAACATTAGAGCGTATGCTAACTTCCCCACTGAATTCATAAGGTGGCTGTGAATACTATAGGAAAATGCTAAGGAAAAAAATAGAAAGTGCTTCCTTGATGTATAAGGTTAAAATAATTCATTCAGAGTTCAGGCTTTGGCCATAGGCTGTGCCCACGGGCCTTCCCCATTCTCTGCCTTGACTTTGCAGATGCTGCATTCATGTTGCCCACCCAGGTGCCTCCAAACTCAATCTGCTCCCACCCTCTCGGTCCCCAGGACTTCCCCAATGACCGGTCCCTTGTCCCAACACACTGGCCTGTGCTTTCTCCACCAGATGACCCCTGATTGGGGAAACAGTGTTAAAAATGGGTCATGATGCACTCCCTCTCCAGGCAACAAACATCAGTCCCTGGACCACCGTGGCAGTTATGTCCCTGAAAACACCAGGGTTGACAGAGCCATGCTCAGCAATGTCCAGGTCTTCTCCTCAAGAGGAAGGAGATTGGGGAAAAGTGGTTTTACAAATCAATGTTTTAATGTGTATTTTTGAACTACAAAGAGGAAATGATTTTAGAGGGCATTTATGTCCAGACCCCATTCATCCACGTTGAAAACCTTCTCCCAGTGTTTAGGAAGTACTGCTGTCACCCTCAGAGGTGGCTTCTTCCTCCAATTTTCTATTACATAAAGTCTAGATTTTCTAAAATTAGGGCCACAAATGGAAAGCCTTTCTGTTGTATCTAGCCCCAGGGTTTTTTTCCTCCCTAAAATGGTATTTTAAAATCACTAAGTTTGAATGCCTTTAGACAAGGCATGTTCTTTCCTAATTGCCACAGTCCACACCACTCCCTGTTGTTCACCTCTGCCTACATCTGTGTATTAGCATGAAGATCACAAGACTAGGAATCAGAAACCATTGGTGCTGGTTCAACTAAGACATACACTGGAGATAGAGTGTTATTCCATCTCTTCACGTGCTAGCATGATGGTCTTTGTCTCATCGCTTCTCTCTAGGCCTCAGCTTCTCCTTCTGAATAATGGAAGTACCGCCATCTTCTGTCCAAGATTGATGAGAGGGTCACATAGAACAATGTATATGGTGGTATTCATATATTTTAAGCTATACTTACTATCAGTGTATATAGTATTTTTAAGTAGCAGCTCCCGTCCAGCACAAGACACCTCTCTCCCCCTACACACACCCATTCAGATACCCTGCATCCTATCACCATCTGCCAACCAAATCCTGTAAGTTGAAGAAATACAGGAGAAGATGACAAAGGGTCATTTACCTTGGTAGTTAATGTCCTATACGGATTCTGTTTATTCAGGACTGTCGACAATTTTTCAGTCTAAAAATTGCTCCGCACAGTTGCTTAATGGCCCTTTTATCTTCTCTTTAATCACATCTAGGACTTCTCACCATTCCCCCATTAAAGTCCCCATTTGTCTCTTTGATCATCCCCCTGATCCTTATTTGCATGCAAAACTGTACATGGCACATACTATATTTCTGGGCTAGCTGATAGCAACCGAGGCCAAATGTACCAAACAGCCAAGCAAAAGGTAAAAAAATGCTATTACCCTCGTCACATGAAACATGCATGCTTGTATGTGTTTTAGCATGAAATGCATACATGTAGCCTGGCAGAGAATAAAAATGGCACGTTCGTTGCTATGTTGGCGGTGCTTTCACCGCAGCAGTGGCTCCCGGTCTGGGCTAAGGAGCTTTAAAGAATTCATACACATACTTGAACTCTACCACAGAGATTCTGATGTCATTGGTCAGGGTAGTGTCTAGAAAAAAGGTACTGCTTCATTTCAGACAGCTCCTCTTCCCCCAGGTTAACCTAGTGAGTAACCCGTATTGAGGACTCCGCAATAGGAACCAGTCTTAGAACTAGTCTTGTCTCACATGCAACTGAGTCTTTCTGTGTGCCGCTCCCCAAAAATTCTTCCCTTGTTTAAAATACAGAAGTCTGCCCTGAGATCACAAGTATTAATAATCTGCTCCTCTAAAAATGCTGTGCCCAGGAAATAGTCTTAGAGAACTACAACTCTACTGAGTAAAGACAGACATCCAAAGTGGCACTAATGGTGAACAATTAGAAACTACTCAAATGCTCATCAACAGAGAATCAGTTTTAAAATATACACAAATAAGGCACAGCCAATACAATGAAACATTATAAAGCCCTTAAAAAGAATGGCCAAAGTCTGGAAGTCTACCCTGACAGAAAAAATACCCAGAATAAAATTTCAAATGCAAAAAAAGAGGCAAGTTGCAGACTGAAACGTATGTCAGATACATTTGTGAACCAGATTCTCACCCTCAGATGAGATGACTAACACAGATTATGGAGTCTGAATAAGCGGTCCTTGAGCTCACAACAAATTCTACATGAGCAAACATCAAATGATTTAATGTCCACTTTCAGCAGCGAGACGGAATGTGGGAAGGAGAGACTTCTTCTGTTCGCTTTATATTCCCCTTTTATTACTTAAATGTTTATAAACAGAATATATTATGTTTATAATTTTTAAAAGAGAGGGAGAATATTCGCCAGTGACACCCACCCCTCTCACACACCACTGCCTTCCAACTCGAATGTTAATCTGGCCGTTTGAATAAAAAATGATGGACGCCGTACTGGCTGAACTTCTCTGCAGATCAAAAACACCCGCATCTTTTCCATTCGGCATTCCATCAGGGCGCAGCGGAGCCAAGTCCTGTGTGTGGGAAAGTGTGTCTCCGTGTGTGCGGATCCCGCTGTAGTTACAACAGCCCCTCCCTTTGGTAACAATTTAACACCCACATGCTTCCTCAGGAAGGTCAAAAGGGGAAGGCAAGAATAAAAAAACATGTTTCAGAAATGTTAACCAGCTCCCATTTCCAAAATTATTTTCCCCCCACACTGCAGAACGACATCATGCAGGCCGCTGCGGGCGTCTGGTGGCTTGAATAAAACGAGTGGTGATAGCGTCCGCAGAAAGCGCGGGGAGCTGGCAGCAGGCTCCTCGTCGGAAATGAGGCGCTGTGCTGGAAATAGCATTGGGTCTTTGCAACATAAATTTAAAAGTCATCGTGCTTAATTCTGTATCCTTTTCATAATTCATACAGGAGGCCTTGTGGCCGTTTTGAAATGTTAGAGTCCTGGGGAAAGAAAAAAAATCACGGGGTTTCCACATTGATGGAGAATCATCACCTTCTCAGATGGTTGTAAAAACCCAAATCCCATTCACAGAAGAGAAAGTCAGTAATATCCTGTAATTTTGTATTTGAAACTTCCACTTGAAGCTTCGGGAGACTTAAGTGGCAAAGCGCACGTTCTCACCGGCAACATGTTTTCAGGTGTTTCAAGGGAAGGGAACAGCTCGGGGGACCCATGGCACTGAGGGAGTATTTCCGTGGGTGCCGCTGCCGTGGTGCAGTGCTTCTTGTCAGCCTGTTCTGATCCATCTCTCTCCCTCTGAGAGGCCGAACAGTACATTACATCATACACACATGGTCAAACTTACGTGATTTCAACAGCATTACCCTCAAGTCTTTGTGTATGCTAAGCATGTTTCTAAAATGTTCTGTGTCACAGTATTATCACCCCTAAAACATGAACAAAAATACCTCCCAATCTGATAGAGCTGTTATGGAAATAAATGTGAGGACATGCAAGAAGGCATGGTTAAAAGTTAATAGAGGCAGTATGGTGCAAAATAGGAGCGACACTATCTAAAAATGAACTCTGTCAGGTAACTTCATCTGTGAAAGGGAATGACGAAATAATAATTAAATCCACAAATATTTAGTTCCCGAAAATACCGGGCACTGCATTGGCCACTGGGAAGGATAACTATGCTATTCTGCCTGCTCATAGGAATATCACGGCATCAACACAGCAACACCCATCGAATATTATGCAGACCATGAAATACCACACCCTCATCCAACTCACCCTTTTTTCAGTTGTTTAATTTTATTGAGCTTCTGCTATGTTAAAAACATTGAGTCAGAAAAATTCTGCCCCTGGGATTTTAACGTCGACTGTGGTTGCTGAATGATAGAGTTACAAGTGTCTTTAAAAAGTAAATGACACAATATTACAAGAGAGTGACAATCCAGTTTCCTGAGTGACTCTGGAGAACTGTGGCTGAGGAAAGATTCCTACAGGAGATTAGTCAGGGGTGACCTGATATTGCTACGAAGCTGCTAGGCAGCCCACCAGCACTGCACCCATCGATAGCTGTTTATTGAGCACTTACTATGTGACGGACTCTGTCCTACGTACTGTCATGGGATATGTTCTCGAAGGAAACACACATCTTCTCGCCCACATTGAATTTAAATCATCATATATTCCCCCCGGTGCTTCCAAGCACAGGATTTTTGTCTGGATGTACAAGACACGGCTCCTCTAGGTGGGCTAGACCCAGCGGTGTGCAAATAAACCAGCTCCGAGGGGGCCGGAGGGGAAAGGAAGGAAGAAGCCCTGAGTTGTCACACTTGCCAATTTCAATGGTGTAAATATTCCCACTGTAGATGAGTTCAAGCTGCCAATGGTTTGACAACAGGCTCAAAAAATTCCCAAATACTTAATCATTGGTTTTCATAAGCCGCTGTGAGCCAGCTCTGGCACACTACCGGAGACCAAAGTGTTTCTTTTTTCGACTTAGCCAAAGAATGACAACATTTTCAGTGCACACCAAATGCCCCTTCATTTCAGGCTAAATGTTTCTGTAGAAATCTATAAAGTCCTTCCAGGTACCTCCAAAAGTCCACAGGACAATAGCCTGGGTGATTCCAGACCGGACCTCACCCTGCAATCAGAGATGCCCAGCTCAGCAAAAGGGTGTTCTTTAGGATGCTGAAATGCCATCCTGTGAAACCAAAGTCTTGGGACTCAAACACAAAACAAGAACAAACAAAAAAATCTGCACATGACTCTTTCAACCTTACGGCATGATTTCTAGGCAAAAAATAATAATAATAAAATTAAAACCCTCAAGTGGTTAGGAACTAATTAATGTCACAGTTGGAAAGAAGAGAAACAAACAAGGTCAAAGGTGGGGGTGGGGGGTGGTTGGAGACCTGTCCCTAAGCCCTTCCGGCTCTCGCCGCACCCAGCACATGCAAGTTCAAGGGAACGAACTTTCCAAATGAGTGCTGGGCGGGACCCAGAAGTCCTTACCCAAAGAGAAAGCTATTTGCTATTCCACAAAAGACTCCAGGTGAAAGTGCATGCCACATTAAACTTTGCTTAACACCAAGGACAACCGCCAAGTATGTGTGGAGAAGCTACACAGGCAACACATTGCCCTTGAAATGTATGAAATACATGGTCCACCCCTGTGAAGCTTACAATCTGAGGGGATGGAGCTTTATATATACTTACTTGCACAAGGGTGGCGTGAGAGAGCAGAATTAGCATGTTGCAAAGGGGTGGTTTTCGAGTGATATGTTGGGGGAAGCCCAGTGAACTCCAAACCCCTTGAGGCTGTTTTTCATGGGTCTGCCTCTATCCTGTCCCAATCTCTTCCTTCCATCTCCACTATAGTTACAATCAATGACCCTCAGTTCTTCCAGGAAGGCCATGTTCCCCTCTCTATGGGCCTTCACATATTTCGTTCCTTCTTCCTGGAACAGGCAGGCCCAGCTGAACGCCATTCCTCCTTCCCCAGGGCTGTCTGGGAGCCATACTTTGGATCTCAGCCTAGACACTGTTTTGTCATTTTGTTTTGTTTCTTCCAAAGAAGCCTTTCCTGACCAGGAGATTGGTCCGGGATGGCCTGATGTTGCTATGACAGTGCATAGGAGACATACACATTTGGTGTTCTCCCTTGGACTTCGAGGTTCTGTGTGAGTTCCACTCCCCCGGCCTGCCTTGCACACCCAATTATAACTTCCTGTTTACGTGCCTGTCCTCACTGTTGTCCTGCAAGTTCTGCAACAGCTCATCTGTGTCATCTGTGGGGATAGATATTATACGTGCATTGTTTCATCTGAGGGGGTCTTTTAACTATTCCTGTTTTGCAGAAGAAGAAACTGAGGTTCGAAGATAGTAAGTAACTCTTCTATGGCAACACTTCTACTGTATCAGTGAAAATTCTGGGTTGCAGCCCTGGCTGGGTGTCTCAGTTAGCTGGAGTGTCATCCTGTGTACCCAAAGGTCACAGGTTTACTTCCCGGTCACAGCAAATACCTAGGTTGCAGGTTCAATCCCCAGTTGGGGCGCATATGGGAGGCAACCAATTGATGTTTCTCACATCGATGTTCTCTCTTCCTCTCTCTCTCTCTCCCTCTTCCTCTCTCTCTCAAAATCAAAAAATATACCCTCAGACGAGGATTAAAAAAAATTCTTGGTTGCAGAAAACAGAAGCCACTAGAGCTGGCTCAAGCAGGAATGGTTTATGAAAAGATATTAGGTGGCTTACAGAAACGCCTAGAGTGCCAGAGACCTGGGCTGGGGTTACCCTAGCAGGCACAGACACAGCCAGAAGAAAGGCGAACTCATACCACTGCTGCCACTGCCCACCCACCAGCACACCCGGCACCAGGGACTGGGCACCAGGAGTGAGGCCACAGCTGTCTGAAGAGGACAGAGCCTCCGGCACAGTGAAGAGCTGCCCCCCTGCCCACAGCTGTCATCTCCTACTGCTCAAGGCCACCTCCAAGTCACCCGTGGATGCTCTAACTGTACGAGAGTCTGGGCAATGCCATTTTTAGCTTCCCAAGCTCCAGCAGGAATGTCAAACTAGCGAGGCACTGGAATTGGCACTGAGGAACTGTCTTGCAGGACCAGTTACTCGCTTCGCCCAGAGCATGGGAGAGCCCGAATTCAATCCCCGACTTCAAAGCCCGGGGACTACCTCACCCCACACTGGTAGATATCTGCAGGGAACGGTACCTCCCAGTCTTCTCGGGCCCACAATTCTTGGGATATGTGGTTCTTCCAGGTTTATTAGCAGAAGAACACCTAAGCTTTGGGTCTTTGGACTTCTCAGAGCCCTTCTGTCTGCCCTGAGGATAAATATAAAACCTCTACTGAGCAATACAAGGTCAAGAGGAAAGAGCCAGAAAGGACTGTGAGGGAGTACGATCTAGAAAAAATGGTTAGAATGACTGAATGAAGGTCAGTGACAGTGGCTGCCATCCCCGGCTTAGGCAGCTGACATGTGTGAGCTGATTCTCAGCAGCCCTGCAAGGGGAACAGTGTGAACCCCACTTCATAAAGGAGGGTGCCTTGGCTTTAAGGTAAAAACCTTTGTTCCATGTCATACAATCAGTAAGTGGCAGAGACAGGCCTGGAAGGCAGGTAGGTCTCTCTGTTGCCAAGACTGTGCTTTCCTAGGAATTGATAATGACAAAGAGCACAGATTCTAGAGTCAGACTGAAGGATTCAAAGCCCGGCTTCTTAGCTGTAGGGCCTTGGTTAACTCATTTCAGCTCACTGGGCCTCCGTTGCCTCCTCTGTAAAATAGAGACATTGCGTCTTCCAATGGGGTTATCGAGACAATCAAATGGGACAATCTTATGTAAAGCATTTGGCCTATAATCAGGACTACACAAGGTGTTAGCCGCTGGCATTATTTTTATTGTTGCTATGCTACTGTTATTATTATCATTGCCCATGCTGCTGCCTCTGTGAAGAGTGCAATCCTAGGAGGGCCAGTTTTACACCGAATGAGAATGGTAGAGATGTGCATTTGGCATCTGCATGGCAAGCTGCTGGGGCCTTAGGATCCTCCCTCCTCCCTCTTCCCAGAGTGCAGAGTTCCTGCAAGGGAGCGGAGGATGGCGAGGCTGCACGCAGAGGCAGGGCCGCACGGTGCCACGAGCTTTGAATTCCCCGGGGGACGCGCTCGACTGGGCCCTGGCAGAGACCTGCCTTGGGGGTGGCAGTCCCGGAACGATTCCCAGCCGCTGTGCTTCACGTCCTCGCCCCAGCACAAAAGGGAAGGATGAGTGACACCTCAAACAACTTTGGAGAGTCGAACAACAATTTTCAACTTCAAACAGGCCACACATAAAAGTCGAAGGCTTTTGCTACGAACCCAACCACTGGGAAATCACTGCCTGGCTGACATTAATTCCCCAGTTCCTGTGAAGCTGCTACTGAAAATGCAACTATTTCATTCCAAGTCCTTTAACATTTCCATCTAGGGCATGGGCAATGTGGAGCAAATCCAGGTCAGCTCCTGCTTTAATCCCCAAACTGACTACTGGCGGTAACTCCACAGGGAATTAAGGCCCGGTGGGGAGGGGAGGGGCCGCTTGAAGTTATTTAGATTCTACTAGAATTTGCTGTCTCCGTTGGCATCAATATACAGTGGGTCACTATTACTGCTGCTGGTATTGGGCTCTGTAATCTGCAATCCCACATTGCGTTTTTACAGTATTTTGGAATCTACAAAGCTAAATTTATGTATGTCGTCTTCTTTGATTTCATTAGATTTGGGAGGACCGAGCAAGTTTAGGGTCAGAATGGCAAGATTAGGAATAGGAGGAAACTCTGAGATCATTCCAGTAGCTTTGTTTTAGGGTGAGCCGTACCTGGACAAGGTGTTGATCATGACCTCGGTGCCCAGCAATGTCACAAACTGGAATAGCTTCCAGGTCACCAGACTTCTGGATTTAAAAATTGAATACATTCCCTGAGTGTCAGTTGTGGGGGAGGTATGTGGCTCTGGGGACTGGGGTAGAGGTCAAACCCTGATTTTGGAGGAGAGGTCGTTCTGGTGGGAACATGTTCGGCCACTTCGGTGACCACAGCAGCTGAGGACGGATGAAGTGCGGCTCGGTGCGGACTGAGAGAGAACTGTCTCTGCTCAGGGTCTCATACTGAGAAACTCAGAAATGTTTGGGGGACACGTGGTTTAGCAATTTGGATAAACATGGCTGAGGGCCATTGTTTTTCAAGAAACCACACAAGTAGAAAAATACAAGCTAAAAGTACAATTCACCCTCCGATGCCACTGCTCCGAGGTAAAACAATGTAGAAATCCTGTTTCACACGCTTCCGAACATCTCCCTGTAGTGACTGACTCTGCACGACTCCAAGTCTGGATACAGCTACGCGCACACATGTTCACACATGCAAACACTCTACCTGCTGACCTGTAAGCTCAACTTCTACTTTACAGTGTGATATAGACGCGGGTTAACATCAGTAAAAACAGGATTACCACATCACTTTCAGAAGCTGAATACTAACTATTTCACTGCATGGGTGTGCCATACTTAACCAGGAGCCTTTTGGTGGTCACTTAGGTGGTTTGTAACTCGCTGCCATTATAAGCAGTGATGGGATGTGGGTCCCACTGTAGGTGTCCCACACACTTAGGTAAACACCTCTTGGGACGAACCCCTAAAATCAGGATTGCTCTGGATGACGCACATTGTGGATTTGACACGAAATGCCTGAGGGGTTACCTTTCAAATTTTAGGTCCTAGACACCCACATATGGGTGCCGCCCCCCTCTTTTAAGCTGACTGTGAACCCCCTGGTCTTTCTTACAGAGTGTAGAGAGCGTGTGGGGCAGGAAACAGGCTTACCCCGTGCCTGGCTCTGCGAGGTTCGTGGTACACATTTCACTGTTTGTGTAGGCCACATGCCATTTGTGAGAAATGGGTATCATTCTGTCCACTTTACACATGAGAACTAGGAAGCTCAAAAGCTGGGTAAAGTTCTCAAAGAAAGTGACATTCAGCATGGAAACGTGGGTATGTATGGGGTCACACAATGCCTGGGCACCTGGAGGATGAGTAGCAAAAGTGGGATGAAGGAGACAAGCTTTATCTGCTTTGCCTGGCTCCGCCTTCAGCGGTTCCTTTGTCTTCCTCCTGCAAACACGTTAGGAACCAGTGCTAGGAACCGTGGGCTCTGCCCACGCCCCTCTACAAACTCCGGCCCCTGCTTGGGGCTCCTGAGATTGGCCTGTGTCCTTTCCACGGGGCTGCCTGTTTCATGAGTTTAGGTCTGAGAAACAAGTTAGTTTCCCACTTCTCCCAAGATCTTAACGTTGGAGAGATCAGCCAGAAGCCATGAGGGGAAGCCAGCCAAGGTGTATGTTTGCTGGAAATAAAACTGATAGGCCCTCCGAGGCCAGGGCGAATGGACGTGGGGGCTTTTCCTCACCATCTGTTTCAGCCTCCAATGTGTCTTGATAGATGGTTTTCACTTATTACCCATTACTCACCTCGTCTCTCTCCCTGCGCTCTGTTCCTTGAAATATGGTTCTCTCATTTGAATAGCAATGACTAAGTGTATTGGAACTTACTTAAATACGTTCTAAAAGCATTAAATTGGGAACACACAATTCAGCAATGTACCAATTGCCAAACTCTAGTAAAAGTTGAAGTGATTAAAACAATTTAATGCATGAAACACGCATTCAGGAAGGCAGAGAGAGAGAGAGAGTAAGATTTTCCAGTGCAATGTCAGCCTGGTGGTTGATATTTCGGAAGAAGTAGGTGGAGGCCACTGCCAAGAGAAAGTGAAATAATTGATGAAGACCCAAAGGAAAATGCCCTTGATCTTGAAGTTATTACTTCATTTTATGAAATACTTTAAAAGTCAATGACAGACTATAAAGTCAGAAAGTCAATTGTTTTTCTTTCACCTTGGATACAATTCTAATATGTCCATATAAACATGCCAGACAGTCTTCTAGGGGCAAAAAAAAATATATAACTTGGGGTCTGGGTCATGTTTTCAAATAAGATTATTATTCCCATTATGAAGTGGACACTCAGGTATTTGGCCCAAGACTTTTATCCACACCCAAGTGACTGGGTGATCTATAACTTGCTATCCACATTCTCGCAGCTGTTTAGTAAATTTTAAAGCCTCGAGCTAGGCTTGACATTTACTCTTAGCAGGAAAAGGAAGATACACACACACAAGACACGCAAACACGCACTTAGCAAAATCATGTCACAGAATAACCACCATCTCAAAGTGTGTTTGCCCTGGAACCAGATTCTAGATCTCCCTCCCTCCCTCCCTCCCTCCTGACCTATCTTCCTCCCCCTTTCTTTTCTTTCTCCCTCCCTCCATCACTTCCTTCCTTTCTTTTTTACTTCCCAGGTTCTCTCCCTCCCCTTTCCTTCTCTCTCTCCTCTCTCTCCCTTTTGATATCCATAATCAGGGAGATAAACAACTGACTTAACCTTGCCTTGTTCCAAATGACTTGATCCTCTTTTGCTTGGAAATCGTGCTAAACATGATTATGCTTAGGAGAAAATGTTTCTTGTGTGAACACTGATCCCAATACTTCCTGCTTCTGTAACTGCAACCAAGTTGCCTCACGTATAAGAATAAAACTAGAATCTTGTGCATTTCTCCAAACAGAAAAATTCTTTTGTTCACTCAGCAATAAATAAGCATATATTTAGGTTCTCTGATGACGGGCCTTGTAGTTCATGCTGGGGCTATAGCAGTGAACAAAAGCACAATGATTCCTGGTTTCACTGAGCTTAGAGTCCAGTTGTTCAATACTTAGCTTGAAAAACAACAGTGTGGATATGATTTAGTACCATCCCAGGCATTTATTTCTCCATGCGTGTCACCATGGGGCCCATGGGACTTAGAACCATCTTTAACTTTAAGAGGTGGGACCTGATTAGCCAAAATAATTAATATAATTTCATCCCTATGGCTATAGTTATTATATCAGGAATAGACATGTGAACTGTGTTGTTCCAACCTGACTGAGGACTCTTTGTTAAAGATTGAGAAAGAAAAGCTAACTTCTCTCTCTCTCTCTGTCTCTGTCTCTCTGTCTCTCTGTCTCTGTCTCTGTCTCTCTCTCTCTCTCTTCAATACCCTCCTCCCCACCCCTTGTTGGGTTGGACATGAATGAGGAAACAACCAACTTGTGGCCATGAAGCAGGCCGGCCATACAGGGAACATGGGAAGCAAAACAGGGAACAGAAAGAAATCAGGTCCTGGATAATATGAGTAAGCTACTGGATCAAACCCCACCTGAAGCTTCATTACTTTCAACTACTTCCTTTACCTATATACCAGTGTTAGTTGGATTTTCTACTACATAGTGGCAAAAGAATACCAGTATACAAATGCTCCCTCTAACTGAAACTGGACACATTACATTTCAAATCTATTCAAATGAAGCCATTTTTGGTGAGAATTATTATATATGACATACTTCAGTACCTTAAGAATTACCAAATGGAGGATGTGATGGTGCCTCCTCTGTGTGCCATAATGCTCTGACGCCTTTACAAACTAGTAACGTGGGCTAGATTGTTGCCCACACGCTAAATACTCCTGAGTATTGTCATTTTTTTAAAAGGTGCTTTCTGTAGTTTTTCAGTCATAATCCTAGCTTTGAGCTTCTGCTGTGTGAATATCACTATGCTAGCCTTGAGTAGCTATTCCTTCCCAGCCATTTTCTGTTTATAAATCTGCCATAGGCTAGGAAATGAAACAATCAACCCTGCTGTAGTTATGTCTCAAATAAGAGCAAACAGACACTAAGCAAATGCCCTGCGGGCTGGGGGAGCAAGACGCATGTGAGTCACAGGTTCCAAATCTTGTTGGAGCTCAAGGGTTCCATATGCCCCACAGAAGGAACAAGGACTCATATTAGCTGGGGGGTCCTGGAGCCCCCAAATCCTGCAGCACATCTCTGTTTTTATCTATTTTAAGCAGACATTGGGTTCTGAAAAATATTTGGTTTGAAAAAAAAGAGGATCCAATTCTTTAAGAACAAACATGAAAAGTGCCCCCCCAAACCAGTCTATGACGGAACATCATTCTACCATTCTACTTGTTCTTTTCAGGTAAAATATTTTCCGTGGTAGGTAAATTCTGGGATGTGGAAGGTTTCTTGTACAGTTCCAATGACCGATAAGGATGGAGGAGTTGGGGACAAGGGACAACGATGAGGATCCAGGAGATGTAAGGAATTGCAGGCTCTGTCTTATAGTTTAATCCAGTCTTACCAAATTTGCTCCTTCAAATCTTACCTCAACAAAATGCATCTTAGCAAGGTCAATGGTCTACTGTGTTCCATTAAATCTGAGATGTCATCACTTATAAGAGATACCATTATTGTACGTAACACTAAGATAGAGTGAAAGAACCATAACTAAACCATTAACCACAGCTGCCTTTGGCACACCGCTTCATGAGCAACAGTTGTGTTCGGTCTTTGGCCAACTTCTCTCTTGCTTTGCACCCAGAATTTCTTCAACACTGCAGTGCGAGATGCCTGCCGTTTGAGTTCTTGCACACTTGCAACAAAACGTGCCATGACTCATGCCCTGTGGGGCAGCCTACCAGCAGCTGTAGGCAATGTCCTCAGGCAGATTCTCTGAGCCACGTTGTATAAGGCTCTCCACAGAGGGTCCAGGATGAGTCACTAGGCGCCTCCAGCCCTAGTCATTCAGTAGCACTACCTGGTACTGCTCTTCTCTCCCTCCCTGTTCGCTCACCCACTGCTGGCCCCCGAACCCCACGCCCAAATAAGCCATCTGCTTGCAGCTGCTCCAAATAGTGAGTCTCAGGCAGGCACTATGAATAAGACACATCCTAACTGCTGACATGTTAAACTGTAAAAACACTTGCATCTTAGGATCACGAAATATGGTAATTTATGAGAAGAAAAAGCAAATTTGTTAGGTAAACAAAGTGATATCAAGGACAAGCGGCTCACTCCAAAATAAATGTATTAATTAGACAAGCACTGCAATTTCCTTTGTGAAGGTTCTGTTTCAGTGCCCACTGCCCTGCATCTCTGGCCACAGCCCCCGGCCGATTCCCTGCTGAGCCCAGTGAGTCTGCTCCACCCCGGTAAATGCCTCAGCCTTCAAAGGGAGATTGGACTGTGTTCGCCTCACTCCCTGTAGAAAAGCAGCAAAAGTCCATTGGAGACTTTTAAGATCTTTCCCCTAAACTACTTCTAACTGGTTTAATAAATGGCACCTCCACTCACCCAAGCGTTCATAACTGAAACTGGAAATCACCACCGATTCCACTTTCGAAGCCACCACACTCAATTCATTAACACATTGTAGGTTGAGCCTGTCTCCTTAAATTTCCCAAATCTGTACACTTTACCCTATCTTTGCTGCCACCGCCTATTCCACCATTGCCATATCACTGTTGTCTTTTGCCTGGATAGTCATTCCATCGGAAATGGCCCCTACATCCATTTACTCTGCCTCAACCCATTGCCCATACTATGCCTTCTTTCTATCCCTCCATCCCTCCATCCCTTTATCCATCCATCCATCCATCATGCATTCTTACATCAAGTATTTATTGAGTGTAGGTGCCAGGCACTGTGCCAGGGTTTGAGGGTTCAATGTTACATGAGAAAAATATTGTCTGTATGTAGGATTGTCCTCGTGAATCCTACATACAGGCTTGAAAACCATAGTATTAGAAAAAGAACACCATAAAGCTGAACACTTTGCTTCCTTTCATTAGCAGTACCTAATTGCTCTCCAAATAAGTTCCAAAATCCTTCGCAAGCCCTGTGAAGTTCTCCATGATCTGGCCCACAATTCCCACCCCTACAACCAGGAGCCTTGTGATACCTCTCTTCCTGAACTTCCTCCCCATGCACACAGGTTTTCTGGACTCCAGCTACTCTGTCTTCCTGTCCGGCCCTGAGGTTCCAAACCCCTTCCTGTCTCAGGTCGCCCCAGCTCCTCTTCGCACCGGAATATTCTTCTCTTTCCTTCTCTGGGTGAACTATGACCCCCTTCCTCGGGAAGGTCTTTCATGCAGACTACACCAGGCTGAATCCCACTCTTTTAAGAAGAGTTCACTACATACTGTTGCATTCTTATAAAAGTCTTATAAAAATAATTCTTTTTTTTCCATTTAAGGTCTGTGTTCTTTGTCAGACTACAAGCCTATTGATGGCAGGGTCTTGCCTTTATTTTATGTCCAATAATTATATCTGTGCCTTTTATACAGTGAATGCTCAAAAATACTTACTCAATGAGTTTTAGAAATATTTTCGTGACACTGAAGTTAAAAGAATATTAGCAAATCAAAAGGCCAGGGATCTCCTCTTCCTTCTTCTTACCCTTTGGGGGTTATACTTCCTTCATTTGTAAAATGAGCAGATGCCTGCAGAGATCTAAACTCCCTTATGGTTTTCACTTTCAATATCTCTGGACAGAGAGGATTTATTATAATAATTTAAAGGCTTAAACATTCCAAAGTCTGATTTTTCATAGTTGCCTGAATTTTAAACATGCTGGTACTTCATAGGCCTCTCTGATACATTTAAGGGAATCCAAGTTGAAAATACTTAATGCACAACATTACTTTGGTTTAATTGTGATAGGTGTCATATCAATAGGCATATAATCAGCTGAAAAATTTACCCTGAAGAAGTAAAACTAAATTTTTATGGTAGAATCGGAAAAGTAGATTGAAAGGAATAGTACAAAATTTTAAGAATCGTCCTTAAGTTAGGGTTATAAAATCCCAAATCTTTCGATTTCAGATTCTTATGACATTCTTCTCTCTTAATAACTTGCGCTAACAACTTATGAAGCAATTGTTATATTTCAGTAAGATATCTGCTCAATGTAAATGCAGCCACACCTACTCTGTTACTACTCAACTGATACGTCTTTCCACCCTTTTACTTTCAACCTAGCTGTGATTTTATATTTCACTTGCATCTCTTATAAATGGTACATAGTCAGGTCTTTTCTAAAAAATCATTTTTAAAGTGTATTTAGTCCATGTACCTTTATTGTAATCATGATACTCACTGGCTTTCAGTTTCTCCTTTTTACATATACCCTTTATTTCTGTATTCTTGCCTTCTTTTGCATTCAAGTATTTTTATTCAATATTTTATCCTTGATTAGCTTTCTCTTTTTATTTTTAGAGAGATGAAGGGAGAGAGAAAGAGGGGCAGAGAAACAGCTATAAATTGCCTCTCGTGAGCCCCCCACTGGGGACCTGGCCTGCAACCCAGGCATGTGCCCTGACTGGGAATCAAACCAGCGACTCTGATTTGCAGGCTGGCACTCAATCCACTCAGCCACACCAGCCAGGGTTTGATTAGCTTTTTAGTTATATATGGTTGCATTTTTTAGTAATTAACCTAGAAATTTCAGTATGCAACCCTGAGGTTAATAGCCTATGCTAAGTCAGGGCTGTGAGCACTTCCTGAATAACAAAAGAAACTTTAGTTTCACCATTTTTTTTATCCTTCTACCCTTTGTGCTTTTACTGGCATATCTTTTTTACTGCTATGATGATATAAACTGCCCTAGACAGTTTTATTATTGGTACTTGAAACAGTTAATATCTGTTTACATTTGTCCATTGACTTACTTTTTCTGGTGCCTTCATTTCCTCCTGCTTTTATTCGGCATGGTTTTCCTTCAGCCTGAAGCATTTCCTACAATACTTTTTGGAAAGTCTATTTGCTTGCAGTGGATCCTCTCCTATTTAATTTGTCTAAATGTTTCTTTTGCATTCATTATGGGAGAATAGTTTTGCTGGGTATAGAAATACGGATTGGCATTGCTTCCCCCCTCATCACTTTAATGATGTAATTCCATTGTCTTCTGGCTCCAATAATTGCTTTTTAAAAGTTAGTTATTGTTTCTTCTTTGATGGTAATGTCTTTCTCTTCTACTTGTTTTTAATACTATTTCCTCTATCTTTTAATTTTCAACAGCTTAAATAAGATGTGCCTAATGTGGTCTGCTTTGTTTTTATCCTACTTGAAGTTCACTGAACTTCTGGAATCTGTGGGTTAATAATTGCCAGCAATTTTGAAAGTTACTGGCCATTATCTATTTAAATAGTTGCTTCTGCCTCACTGTTTTCTATCGTTTTGGAACTCTAACGTGTGTTACACTTTTTGATAGTTTCCCTATGGCTTTTGTCCTTTCCATTCTTCTTTCCCTTTATGCTTCCATTTGGAGAGTGTCCATTCACCGGTCTTTGAGACTGCTAAGTCTACTACTGCCAGGTCCAGACTCTTGTCTGTGTGTTGTTTTGCAGTTCCAGGATGTCCATTTGATTCATTGTACGCACTATAATTCCCGGTTGAATCTCTAATATTTTCAATATTTTCCTCTATTTTGACCATTTCCCCCTTATTTTTCTTAACATATTACTCATATTTAGTTCAAACTTATCTGCAAACTTCAATACCTGAATATCTGCAGGTCTACTTCTATTGGCTGTTTTTTTTCTTGATTGTTGCTCACTTTCTTTGCCTCTTCTGTCTAGTCATTTTTATTCTGTGCTGAAAATTGAAATAAAAGAAGCACAGAGTCTCCATACAATATTCTCTACCAGAAAGAGTTCTACTCTTCCTCTGTGCAACAGGGACAGTGAGAAGGTGATCACTATGATTCTATCAGGCGTTAGTTCAGCTGCACTTGGGGTGTTGTTTCGGTAAGACTTATTCCAGCTTTTGTTCCTCAGGCATGTCTTCCTAGATTTTGGGAAAATTTGATGTCTCAATCTTTTAAACTCTGAAAGTATAACCTCTGCATATTTTAAATCTGGTTCTTTAGCTCCACACCTTATGCAAGTTAAATATTTAGCAAATATCTTGAGCAAGAGATTGGTTGCCTATTTTCTGTAGACTCCCTCCTTCCAGTGTAAATTTTTCTCCTAAATACCAATGGTGACCAAGTCATTTTAGTTTGCCTGAAACTCTCTTGGTTTTAGAACTTAAAGGTCCACATTCTGGGAGCCCTCTGAGTCCCAGAGAAACTATGACAACTGATTAAAAAAAAAATCTCCCTGCAAGAGTGTGGGAGTTTTCACTTTTCCTTTCTCACCCAGCCCCTAGTCTCCCACATCCTCCTAGAATTCATCAAGTTTCCCTTGCATCTGGGGATCCTCTGTTTCCCAGTTTATCATGTCAGCTCTCGATTGCCAAAACCTCTGCTGATTTATCTCTCCTCCATAAAATCCCTCAGTTGGGTTTAAGTCCAGTCCTTAGGCTAATTCTAGAATTTACAAATGCCTCCAGTCAAAAAGAAAAAAAAACTACTAGGGATGATAATATTTCCTACAAAGGGATGTTCCTTTTCTGGAATCTTTTTAAAAGTCTAGTTCCTGTGGCTTCTACAGCTCTTTGTTTTCAAAAGTGGGGTTTTGTAATTCATCCCTTTTTCCTGGTTTCAGGATGGAAGCTGTTGCCTGCCATTCCCTGTTCCAGCCGACCTCGAGGCAGGAATGCACAGATTATGTCTCTTACTACGCAAACTTGTGAGATAAGGGCTGTCATCATCGCCCCTTCATTAAAGGATGTTAAATGAGTTTCTCAGGGTTGTGTAGCTGGAGTCCAAGACTTTCAAGCTCCAGAGCTTTTATTTTATAAGCTATATCTTTTTTTTCAAACCAGGAAGCTAAAGTTCAGAAAAATTAATTGATTTGCCCAAGGCCCCTGGGAAAGTCTGAGACAGGGCCAGGCTTAAACCTGAGCTCCTGACTCTTGGTCCAGACCTCCTTTCAGAGCCACGGGAGAGGCCATCAGCATCACACGGACATAGGGAAATGGGCAGAGCTCTAGACACAAGCACCACCCAGAGGAGCAGTGCAGGCCGTGAGCTGCGCTCCTTCCCCCCGACTGCCATCCTGCACGTGGAGAACCTCACTCATAGACCCTCTGCGTTTGCTGTCACGTTTTCTCCAAGGGCTGGTGCCACATAAACTTAACTTCAACAGAAATTCTGTTTAAAATGTATGTTTTTAAAAATCAATCAATAAAATATAATCTTCAAATATGCTAGCTGCACTGCTGTTTTTTTTTCCAAGTGGGATTGCTTTTCCTCATAAAAAATTATGAGAGGCGGAATTCTCCTAAAGTCAAGCTACTAAGAATACTGATTTGAAATGGTGTGGGGGGGGAGGTGGGCGGGGAGGTTTTAAGGGGCTCTTGAAGAGTTTTTTTCTTTGAATTAGGCTGATCTGGTTCCTTCCCTGAGTCTCTTCTTCCTCCAGTAAAGGAACTGTCACCACAGTGACTGAGGAAATGACTCTCTTTGTGGAGGTAGAATAGGTCAATGCCAAGATTGTGGAATGTAAGCAAACGCAAAAGATAATTTAAGTAAAAACAGAAATGTCTCCTCTGTTGGCTCGTGCTATTCCCTTAAGTTCCCACTATTAGGACCTCTCGCTTGGACCAACGCCCTGTGCAGGTAACCTTCCTGTCCAAATGGAAATATTTCCTGGGGCGAACGGTGGGAGTGGGTAGGTGGATAGGATTTCATCACACAGCAGAGATTACGTTGGGGAGGAGGGTTAGGAGGGAGGAGATCCTGATGAACCAGGGGACAGTACTGTCAGCCAAGGTAATGCTGGGACCTTAAGGAGCACTCCTTCCCAGCACCCACTGCCCTCGGTTGCTTCCCAAGGGCAACCTGAGCCTTGGGCTGCTCTTCTTTATGACACAGAGCGCGCCGCAGCCCAGCTGCACTGGAAGCACAGAAACAGCCCACATCGGTTGTTCAGACTGACTGAAAGCATGCTACAGTGTTCTAGATGAGGGGCTCAAAGATGGACAAGGCATCTAGTTAGAGATGCAGATTCACACTTAGCCACCTATTCACTTCTTCGACAAATATTTATGGAGTACCAACCGTATGGCAGGCATTGTTTAAGGAGCTGGGAATACGGTGATGAAAATGACGGGTAGTTTTAGTAACAGTAATTTCCAGAAGCTTCTCTATCTAGGAATGATGGAGAATACTTGTTGTTCAGGAAAAGAAACACATAAACAAACAAACAAACAAACAAACAAAATATGCACATCTACTATGCATTCGATCTGTCACCAGTTTTCTCTGAATTTTACGATACCCTCAGACCATATTTAAAGCCTCAGCAGAGGGGTGAACAGTACTTTGTATGCCTATGGCTTCTGGCATCCAGCCAAATCAATGTGTTATAATGCCCCCGTTTCTCAAAGTAAGCCCCTAGTAGCTCAGCAGTTGTATTCAGGCAGCAGAAATCTGGCTGTGTTTTCCCAGGTGGGTGCCATTGAATCTCTCTCTTAACATAGTTCTGATACAGTTCTCATTAGTGAGTGGAAAACAGGGAGAAAGAGAACCCGCATGTAGGGTGGGACAAGCTGCCGGCACTGGAGAGGAGAAAGGGGATGCTGGCGATGGAAGCAGAGAAGTGGGCAGTAGCTGATGAACTGTCAGGCATTCGGAAGCTTCTGTGACCTTTGAGAAACTCCGCCAAGATTCTAATCTTCAGAGATGTGCAATATACTGGCTTCCTTTTGCAAGACATCTGTGAAGGTCAATACACTCTCCAAGCTCATAACAGAAAAGACCCTTCCTCCCTGCTGGTCCCCAGCCTGACACTGCTCAGGAGGCACTAACCAGCAGCCAACAGAGATCAGCTCCAACATGTCCCTCCTCATTACCAGGACTACTGGAAGGTGATGAACTTCATTTTCTTCTGTTTTTGTGGCCTCTGAGCATGGATCTCTATTTGTGTAGAGCCAGCGCATGGTAAATATCAAGCCCTTGACTTTTGCGGACCTGCGGGACTGGTGTAGAAAAATAAAAAGGCTCTCGGTAGTTTTATGCTCCTTTCTGAAGCTGACCCCTCCTCTGTGTTTAGAGTTCTATCGCCTGGTGTACAGAGAAGTAATAAAACACGGCAGAGTGAGGTACGAGGTTAGGATGTCGTACATCCGCGCTGGGGAATATTATGAAGTGGTTCGATGAGACTCAGAGTCAGCCTCAAACCTCAAACCTGGGTCTCTTGCTCGTCTTCTTCTGCCGAAATCATCGCCCTAGCATTTTGTAAACTGACTCCATCTTCCCCAAGAATATCATTAGTGTGTCAACTGGTTTTGCAGTCTCAGTTGAAATCCCAGCTTAACAGTTTTCTAAGTGAGATTTTGGAAAATCACTTCATGTTAGTAAGCCTTAGTTTCTTCACCTGTAAAATGAAAACCAATGCCTACTTCATAGGTTTGCTTTAAGAGTTAAATTGGAATGAGCTTTAAAGCTCTTAGTGCAGTGACTAGGAAATAGGAAACATGAACGCATGTTTGCTGCTAAATTTAACATGTACACATGCACACACAGCTATCTCCTGCAGGGAAGAAGCTCGAGAAGTTTGGTCAAGAACTTGAATAATACACATACACACATATGTAGGAATGTATACATGTGTGCCTATGTGTGTTTGAATACACACACACATTCATTTTTAAGCTCAAGTTCTGCTCTGCGTCCCTACCAGCATGATAGGACTGGCCTACCCTGTGACGTGCAGGACCCTCCCTCGTCACTGTGCACCCTCAGTCAAGTTCAACTGCTGGCACCTGAGCCACGGAAAGCCAGCTGCAGTGGGGAGCAACAGGTCTGTGAATTTTTCTTTTGCTTCTAAATCTCTGTGAGTCTTTTGCCTGCTCGACTATGACTTATTTTATCCAATCTGTATAATTTTCCTCTCCCTTGGGCACTTATTTCCCTGTTCCAGAACGTGCCATGGGGTCTCCTCCAATGGCAGCACACGTTCTTTCCTGCTGATCCCCCACAGACCATCTCCACGGCCAGCGCCCCGTCACACTCCCCTGGCGGCAAGCCCCCGCGAGGCCACCGGGGTTCTGCGCCCGCAGAGCCCCCAGGCACGCGGACCCACTGGGCCATGGGCTCCACCCAGCCCCGTTCTCCACGTCTCCTCTGCCTCCTCCCTTGGTGCCCTCCCACGGCATCCCGGCTCCACCCCACGTGTCCTCTGTCATCAACTCTTCTGGTCCCACAACTGTCCTGTCTTCTCCCAGTAAACTTGCGGCTTGTTACAAAACTAGCATTCCCTCAACCCACAAGCACTCACGTGCATGTGAACACCCGCGTTTCTGCACATGCGCAGAACTTCAGCTTAGAGGACAACAAGGTAGAGCATACCCGTAACAGGAAAAGAATCGCAAGCTACAAACTTTTCTTTCTCGTGTCATGGTGTGGGGTCAACACGCAGCTGAGGCCAAGTCAGAAAGTGGTGACCTTAACGTCTCCTTTGATCACAGACCCCCTTATGAAATTATGAATACTATGACAGCTATTGTTTATATTATTTATAATCTTATTTATGAATAGTATGCAAATTATGAACCCTCATCTTCAGGAAAATGTACAGATGCATGAGACTTATAATTCCGGTTTAGGTTCCAAACGTATTCAGACCCCAGGTTAATGGCCTCCACTGTAGAGAGATTTACCGGGTGCTGTAGTAAATAAATAAGTAAACATTCATACATAATTATGCGCATACGTAAATGGGACCATTCACTGAGTCCCTGCCAGGTGCCTAGAACTTCACATGCAGTGTCTCTGATTCCCTCAATGCCCCCACAGGTTAGAAACTACTGGTCCCATTTTGCAAATGAAGAAACCAAGGCTCAAAGAAAAGGAGCCTTAACAGAGTGGGATTCGGTCCAGTGCATCGCTCTTCCCTCACAACTGGGCTCCAGGTCGGCACCACCCACTATTTAAGACCACTTTACACTGGGTGGTATCGCAGCGAGGTCCCTGAGCATTAATAGAGTCGATTCAAACTAGAAGCCTTGGTTTCGTGCCAGGAGAATGACTAGAATTAGCTGCAGATGGTTCTGCACTGGCTGCAGTCACCAGCTTTGACGTGCCCCTCAGATCCAAGCCGTACAGCTGTCTTCAGGGCATCCTAGACAATGCAATTCCCAGAGACCCAAACCTCCATGTAATTTACACAGAAATACCCCTGCATCTTGGTTTGAGTTTCCCATAGACTTGTTCTCGTAGGGTTGGAAGGCTTTGATGCAGTGTTTAATTTTCAATGCCTATTGTCTTTTTTAAAAAGAGCACGCACAGTGTAGCTCAACACACCTTTGAAGCTGTCAGCATGTCAGCCTCCTGACATGTAATGACCATAGGACTTGCCTTCCAGTTCTAACTATCGCTACGTGCGGAAGGAAATTTACACAGTGGGAAAATATGTTGCCCTTTGCTTTGTTTCCTTTCCTTCAGGGGGAGAGTTATTCATGTGGTGTCTTGAATACAATAAGAAATAGCACACGCTACTATCAGGATGTTCTCGGAAATATTATCTCAAGCTTTTATCCTCATAGCTGGATTCCACTGTAACTGTGCTAGGAGTAAACTATTAATAGGATTCCAACTTTTTTTTTTCTAGTAGACCCCGGAGAAGTCTCCTTTGCCATGTGAGTGAAGGGCAGATTGGATCGTGACATGACACATTGATTTGGTTTCCAAAACAGTAACTTGACTAAATAAATCATTTCACCACTTGATGGTTATTTATACATGCAAATCTGGTTTTCATTTCTTGGACCCGGACAGGAGGAGACCTAATAATCTCATCAAAAGCTGAATATTTTCCATCTTGGAAATGGCACAAAGTTCGCCATCACATGACCTGAACCCTGGCATGGGCGAGTCAACCAAACACCTCCCCGACGGGGCCGGCAGATGCACCGCACGGAGCTCGGGAACCCTGGGGAGTCTGCAAGCATCAGCCTCAGCTCCGGCCAAGGAGCCCTTGGCCTTCCTCCTAGCGTCGTGGTATCTGCTTCCAGTGGTGATATCCTGAGAAGAAGAATGTGGGGAAAGGTGAGAATAAAAACGGACCATTAAAAATTCTGAACATTTCACTAGTAGAATGGAGCTTCAAAACAAATGAAAGGAACTGAACTTGCAAATTGGTTTTCTCTCTAGTAAGAAACCTGAATATACATGGAAGAGCTTCTAACTTTACGAGCAGGGATATATGAGCCCTGAAAAGATACATGCGTCTCCAATGGTCCCGTCACTGGTGTGAAAGTCTACCAGTAACTTTGGACTTTAAGCACTGTCTTCTCATTTATGTCCTCTCTTAGTGTGCAGATAAATAGCAAGTTCCACACGGCTCTGGTGCAGGAAGCGTTCTCTGTTCTAGTCATTCCTTGACCCTCCTTTTGGTGGGAAGGAGCCCTTCCCACATACTAGTGCACTGGTTGTACGCTGAGGGGTAAGAGAGAAGTTCATTATTTTGTTGGTGCCCCGTTGTTCCTATGGTGCTCTGAAGATCCAGAGCAAAAGGGCCATGTTGGCTGAAAGAAGAAAGATACTGATCTGAAATGGGACTGTCCCTAAGACAAGGGACACCAGGATATGGCTGGGAACCCAGGAGGGTGTAAAAAGACAAAGGGAGCGAAGGAGATCAAAGGAAAACACCAGGTGGCCTTGAAGGGCAACTTGAGAGAAGGAGGAAAGACACCTCTGCAGCCCGGTCTGGATTCCAAGCACATCTACAACGGGCTGTAAGTAATACTGTGTCTTTCCTGTCGGGCCGCATGCCTTCCAGCTGTTACAGAGTGTGCCAGCACCATTAGTTATTGCATTATGCGGCTTTTCTCCCCAGACAGCTCTCACCTCACAGGCTGAAGCGCAGAGAAGAGGAAAGGAGGAAGGGGCTGTCGGGCGGGGTGTGAAGGAAGCACGCATTCCTCATCTAAAACAATCTTTGGCCCAGGGCTGGTCTCATTTGGAAATCTGAACAAAGATTTTCCTTTTGCAGAAAAGGATTGCTTTTCTTTCTTCCTGGAGAAATCCTTGGTGGGCTGCTCCCAGGCTTTGGGGGTGACTTTGCACCCTCAGAAAACCCATCGGACTCCCAGATGTCCACTGTGCTGCTGGGGAGGTGAGGGCCACCTGGCCTCAGCATGGAGAGCCTTTGGTTGTCACAGGCAACTGGGGAGGGAAGGATGACTTCTGTGCCAAGACGGAAGACCGGGGATGCTTGGGGTCTTCGGTGGCCACCAGATTTGGGCTTCCAAGCCGTGTCCTCTCTCTTCCTTGCCTGTGTGGTCCTGTTCTGCTTGATTTCATAGTGCTACTTTCAGTTTAATTTGTTGCAGTTCTAAGAGGATTACGCTTTTAGTACCATCCTTGTGATGATTAATGTGTACTAATTGTTTTACCTTTGAATCGGGACTCTTCGGAGCTGTCTAGGCAAAATCCCCCTTTTGTAGGAGGCAGGGCTGATGAGCAGGGGCCCCGGGGGACCTGTGCTCTGCTTCAGGTTGATGCGAGGAGAGAGATTAAAGAAAGTGCGGAAAGAAGCTTCCTTTTTGATTGTGCCCCAATGGAAATCATGTTGTCCCACACATTGTATTAACTATTCTGGTGGCTTAAAAAATAGAATCAGTCTGAGCAGTTAACGCGGCCTTAACGAGAACCTTAACTGCTGTGGGACTCGCTTTTGTCACATTACAGAAAGCGAGGCTGTGAATCGTCGCTAATGTTCATCTTGGTTGCCGGGCTCGGCAGACAGACTGGTGGCCTAAAATGAGTGATGTCAATCAAGTCTCCTTCTGCCCACCGATTCCCAGGTGGGTGCGGACCACGGAGGCAGGAGAAGAAGAAGGGGGAGATGAAGACAGTGGAAGGATACTGCAACCTGGGGGGTCCCTCGCTAGGGAAAAACCCAGAGATCTCTTTCCTCCAAGCTTTTGTTTGAGCCCCATGCCCCTACACACATGAAGTGTCTGAATTTTAGAAGGCATATTTAATGCACTTCGAAGGTCTCTAAATTTCACTGCACAGCATTTCCTAAAACTGCTCCCAACATTCACAGGAACCGCTGCTACTGAAGAAAAAAGAAAGGGAGGAGGAAAGGCAGAAAAGAAGAAAAAGGGAGACAGGCAGAGATGAGCAATTTCGCAATTTTGTAAGATTCTCTTCTGTCACCGTGCAATTACAATTTTAGTTGTCACTCAGACAGGTTGACTGACATGTCCTAGCCAGGTGCTTCTGAAGCTGGTGGCGCGTCAGGCATGCCCCAGGGAACTTCGTGAAAAGCAAAGGTCCCCAGGCCCCAAAGCCATTCCCTAGCCCCACCTCCCAATATAGGTGTAGTGAAGGGCCCAGGAATTTTTAATTTCTTTTTATTTTTTAAAGGGCTCCAGGTGATTTCTAACAGACAGTCCACGACCAGCAGTGAATACCCAGTAAAGAGGCTGCAACATCTTTAAATACATACAGCTCAGCGGTGGTTTCTGAGACCTGCTGCCACGTGCCTGGCCGGGCTCGGCAGCAGCTAGAAAAGAAGAGGAACTAAAAATGTACAGGGTCTTCCTGCAGGCCTCCCTTCACAATCAAGGAAAAACAGTTCTAAAAATTTCCCAAGGAAATCCTCTGCTCTGGAAGAAACACGGAATTTCTAAGATGTATCTGTGTTTCCCTTAATTTAGATGTTTTAATTGTGAAAAAAAAAAGTCATTCACAAGACAAAGCTAGACACATTGTTTATTAATTTTCCAGGAAAAGTAGGGGCCTGTGAAATGAGTATGCCAAAAAATACACAAAAGCACATTTTGACAGGAGACGGAGGCCAGAAACGAGGGTGGCCAACTTGTCCCACTTTCCTGGAATGACTTCTGTTTCAAAATTGAAAACTGGGACAGTCCTGGTTTTGCTATTTTTAATTTTTATTTTTTTTATTTTTTGAAAAGACAATGTTTAATTTTGAAAAAAAAATCAAGAAATAGTTCCATAAATTAGTATTTATTAGTGTGGTAGAAAATATTTAGAAATCAGTTAGAAGTATCTAAAGGGATTACTTTTGAGAGTGGAAAGCAAAAATAGGGAAAGGTAGGGGTTGGGGATGGATTTTTTTGCTATGAGGTTTATTGATCTGACTTTTTAAAATATTGAATTTATTGGGGTGACATTGGTTAATAAAACCATATGCAGATTTCAAGGGAACTAACACCTATCCTTCTCAAACTCTTCTAAAAAGTCTAAGAGGAGGGAAGACTTCCAAGATCATTGTACCAGGCCAGCATTATCCTAATTCCAAAACCAGGTAAAGGTACTACAAAGAAAGAAAATTACAGGCCAATATCCCTGATGAACACAGATGCTAAAATCCTCAAGAAAGTATTAGCAAACTAGACCCAACAATACATTAAAAAGATCACACACCATGATCAAATGGGATTTATTCCGGGGATGCAAGATTGGTACGATTATTTGTGAATCAGTGAATGTGATACATCACATACACAAAATAAAGGATAAAAAATCACATGATCATATCAATAGATGCAAAAGAAGCATTCAATAAAATCCAGAACTCACTTGTGATAAATCTTTCAGCAAACTAGGAAGAGAGGGCTCATACTTCCGCATCATAAAGGCCATATATGACAAAGCCACAGCCAACATCATACCCAATGGGCAGAAATTAAAAGCGTTTCCCTTAAGATCGGGAACAATACAGGGATGTTTGGTTTCACCACTCTCATTCAACATAGTATTGTAAGTCCTAGCCACAGCAATCAGATAAGAAGAAATAAAAGGCATCTAAATGAAAAAAGATGACATAAATCTGTCATTATTCACAGATGACATGATTCTGTACATAGAGAACCCTAAAGACTCCACCAGAAAACTACTAGAACTGATACATGAATTTGGTAAAGTAGCAGGGTACAAAATTAAAATTCAGAAATCAGTGGAATTTTTACACACTGATAATGAATGATCAGAAAGAAAAATTAAGATAACAATCCCATTTACTATTGCAGAAAGAAAGTAAGAAAGAACAAACCTAGGAATAAATTTAACCAAAAATGTAAAGGACCTGCACTCAGAAAATTATAGGATACTGAAGAAAAAAAATTGAGGAAGATACAAATAAGTGGAAGCACATACTGTGTTCAGGGATAGGAGGAATTAACATCATTAAAATATCCTACTTGGAAAAACGAAAGTCCTGTATTTCAAGAAGTCCCGCAGTCTCAGGTAGTTCAGGAGAGCTGGTCACCCTACACAAGACTGTCCAAATCAACATAATAGAAAAAGGTGGGGGGAGTCATTCCTGTTGACACAGTCAGTCAATTCACACCAGCAATCGCCTGTGTTGACCTTTTTCCTGGATGGGCTGCCTATTGTTTAGATGCTACTGATGGATCAGTGCAGGAAAAAATGGTCAAATACCTTGGAACAAACTCACTGAAGAGTGTCAGAAGCCGTAGGCCAAAGTTCCAAAGTTTCCTCCTTTCGCTGTATAATGTGAAGCATCATCTGTACTCTTCAATTCCACCTTCTGACATGATCTTGGCACAAGCAGGTGAGCATTGATGTTCGGGTTTTATAAAACGCATGGAAGCCACTGTATTTTTAAAGCTCCACACAAATGATTAAATGCATACACATCCTAAAGCTAGAACCATAAGGGAAGGAGAATTCCTTCGCTGGGACGGAGTACTTGGATAGAAGGAGCACTGCTTACGAGTTGAACTGAGCAGGACCACAGGCCCTTGCTATTAAGATTAAGCATGGAGCTGGCATCCTCCTGGGCTCACCAAATCCTAGTTTCGATCAGGTGGCTCTGGATCCAGTCTGAGGGGCAAAACTCACAATTGGGCTAAGCCACCCCTGGGATCCCTATTCCCCTTTCCTAGTGGATGGTATAGGCATGAGTTATGTGATCCATAGCGAGTGAAACGGAGGAGCAGGTTGCTGCTCGGGGCAAGTGTATTTTGTTTAACAAAAGAGACAGTAGCCCAAGTAGAAAGCCTTCTTTGCCTCCCCTTCTTCCTTCCTGCTTTGGACACTGTCGTGTGAGGGCACAGGGGGGAGGGACCGTGAGCACCCGGACCCAGGAGGACAGATAAAAACTGAGGATCAAAAATTGAGAAGGAGAAAAAAACCTGGGTCCTGTCCTTGTCTGCATTTATTGCTAGGTGAGATAATAAACATCCTAATCCTTGCTGTGTGGCTATGCCACGTGTCGACCATAGAATGGTGTCATTCCACAGACTGTTTCTTATTGGTCCTACTTAGGACCAGAAGTTGAGGGTGTTCATGAACTTACATAGCAGTGTGATGGAGTCCCTTTTATGTCTGTGGAATCTAATAAAGAACATTTTGAACTTCTGTTCAAGGTTTGCTAATTTTATTGCATTTTACAGAAGTATCAGTCCACGAGATGCTGCAAATTGGAGGAAAACTTAGCTGGTTATTTGTTGCAGAGAGCTTGGGAAGCTCTGCTGGAAGCCAGGTTTCAACAAACTATTCCCAAAGGCCGACTCCAGCCCCATGTCTATTTTTATAAATAAAGTCTCATTGGAACACAGCCACATCTTTTACTGGAGTATTATCTCTGTTATCTCTGGATGTGTTCATTCTATAATGGTTAAGTGATTCTGACAGAGGCCTTATGGCCTAAAGAGTTTAAAATATTTAGCATCTGGCTTTTTACAGGAAGGGTTTGCCGGTCCTTGCTTCAGCCATCCTCAGTTGCAAATCCTCCTGCTTGCAAGTGAAGTCATGCTACCTTATGTATCGTTACTAACTCCTCCAGGCCTCAATGTGCTCATCTAGAAAACGGAACTGGTGTCACACTGGCTTGTGGAGAGTACTGAATGAGATACTGTGACACCCAAGAGCCTCAGGAAAGTGTGCCTCATAACGTGGGAACGTTCTCCCCGCTCCTTTTCCTGCCACCACCCTTTGATGCAGCGGCTGCTGCGCCCAAGGCCGACAGTTGCTGTTTCCAAAGCAGAGAAGGCAGCAGCTCCCTGACACCGCACTGCTGCTCTGCACCGTCGCTGGGCGGTCTGACCCCGTGGTCGGGAATGATGCATGGACAGTAACCAGTGGCCAGATTTTAGGGAAGCCTTTTTAATATTGCTTGGTTCAAAGTTCCAAGGACCTGACATGATAAAACACCTTCTAAGCAGAGCGCAGAGTATGTTGAGAGCTCCATTTTTACTTTTTAATATTTAATGGGGGATGATTCCCTGGGTTCTCGTGTGCTGTATTTCAAGGCTTTACATTCTTGAACTCTGACTGGTAACAGAAAACTAATGTGATTTTTTTTTCTTCTCAGGAAAGCTAACAATGATTTCAGAAGTGTGTGTTTGTTATCAGATTTAGGGCACTTGTCACATTTTGGCCTGAAGGCGAGCCAAGGGAGGGTTTGAAAAAATGTCCAAGAAACGTCTTCATTGCTCTTTCTCTCTTCTAATTAAAATGCAGTTCGTCTTACAGATTCCAGAGCATTTTGGATTTGTGGTCGCAAGCATGAGGTCATTTTTCCTGCCTATATGACCACAGTGAATTTTTAAAGTCTTCAGTGTTTGGTAACAACAGACAAATAACTGTGGAAACCTGAGAGCTGAGCTCAAGTTCTTTCCAGAATGTTCCCATTATTCCTCAGCATGGGGTAAAAATGAGTCCACCTCACTGGGCGAGTGCCAGGATCCTGGACACCCTGCGCGGTGAGGCGGGAGTGTGAGTCCGCGCCCCAGAGAGGCCAGCCCCCTGGGGGACAGCGAGGTGAGGGGCGTGGCCCCAGGTCTCTTGGGCTTGCGTCCGCCTTCTGGTTCTGTCAGCCTTGTGAGTGTTACAGAGCAAGTTAGTGATTTAACCTCTCTGTATTTCTTCTTCCCTATCTATAAAAAAGAGCAATCTCCTAGGTGGTTGTGAATATCGAATAGGAAAATAAATGTAAAATGCTTAGCACAGTTCCTGGGCTATAGGAAACTGCAGTCAACGTATCTGGCTCTCCTTTTCTGTGTTGCTAGCTCCTCATCCTTCCATCTAAACTCAGCCCAAGGAACTCAGGGGAAGCTGGTGCGATCCAGCCAGTTGAGAGCACTGGACGCAAACAAGGAGGCATGCGACATCGGCTGTTGCCAGCAGTCATCTCGTGACCATGAAGGATGCCCGTCTTGGGAGAAAGCTGAGATACAGAGTAGGTCAGACCCAAGAGCATCATAGAGAAATGGAGCTGAACCCTTGGTTGCTTTGCTGCTGCGATCCACTCCTCTCTTTGGGTTTCCTGTTACATGAGATAACAGAGTTTCTTACCACTGGCACTGGTTTGAGTCCGGTTTTGGTCACACACAGTCAAGTCTTCTAACTGATTAGAACTCGGCGAACATTCGCTGTTATCTTTCAGATTGTCCTCAGTAAACTACTCTGCTTTGGATCTCAAGAAACACGGGAAAGAGATTAGGGAATAATACAAGTGTATCACATCTATTTACTGAGCAACTAATTTAAGCTCGGCATTTTACATGCATTCATTACCTCTTTAAATCCTACCAATAACTTCATAAAATTTTTGTATTGCCATCAGCAAACCGAGGCACGGAGAGGTTAGGTGATCTCTGCCAGATGTAACAGTGAACAGGGAGCAGAGCCAAGATTCAAATCCAGGTCTGTCTGGATCCACAGTCTGTGCCACAGGGCCTCTCCGCTGACCTCCTATGCTGCTGCCCTCCGCAGGGATCTTTGCTGCAAAATCACCCCTGTTCACCAGAATGCCTCCACATCTGTATAATGGGTTGGGCGGCAGGCTGTCCTCCCCAAACACCGGCACTGACCCTCTTCTTAGGCATGGGTAATACAGAGGAGCCCTTGCATTAAAACAAAACAAAGACAACATAAGGAGCTGTTTATAAAATTTTCCACCTCCTTAGATAAATGAGGAAATGTATTCAAATTCCCCTGGAAGTCTCTACTTAAAAAAACAACTGAGATTAAAAAGCTAACAATGAGGAGCGAGAGTCCTCACTACCCACTGGGATGTGATGTTTATCTGTGTGCTCAGAGGGCAGCCGGGCAGAGAAGGTGACTGCAAGGGTGGGAGCAGCCACCACCAAGAGAAGAGAAGTCAGAACAGAAGCCAGACAATGTCCTGACCTGTGTTCTGACACCTGCGTGTCCTTACCAGGGGAACAGCCTTGTTGTCTCCTAGCTGTGCACGCTTGAACTCACCCCTTCCCCAGACCAGAAACTTCAGCGTGCACTAGAAGCATCTGGAAGGCTCATTAAGACACAGCTTGCTGAGCCCCACCCCTAGAGTTTCTGGGAGCGGTGGGGCCAGAGAACTCGTGCTTCTGACAATTGCTGGCTGACCCGGGAATGGCACTTGGAGAACCACTGGCCCGGACTAGTTGTGCTGTGGTTGTAGGAAGTGTTGCCCGGTCAGTCTCCTCCGCACTGGTGTCTTCCTGCAACAGTTGTACACCTCCCAGCTCACTCCCGGTGGCCACATGCCGGCAGATCCCCTGACCGAATCCTTCTCTTCACTCTCCTAGAGCCTCAGGCTCTGACCAAATCACAGCCTAATCAACCATTTCCTCTGGGACCTGGCTCTTCCTAGGTTCCCACAAGTCCGCTCCAGAGCAGACAAGATACCCTTGATCCCCAGACCCTGCTTCCAACAGCCAGGCTGTGCTGGTGCCAATGGCAGGCTGGCGACTATGAGGATAACACCAGCACCAACCAGTGCAAGAGCTTCTACCCACTGAACACTGGTCACTGCTGTTGAAGACTCGCTGCAGTCTCCCTGTGACTGCTGTCGGGTCACACTGGACCTCTATAAGTGGTCACTCCCACCCTGGGTTCCCCAGATCCCACAACACCACCCTGCCTGCCCAGCCCTATGTCAAGGCCCTCTCTCTGGCTGGTCAGCTTAGCCTCAAGGTCACCTGAGCCAAGGCCTGGTCCAGATAAAGGGTCTCTGAGATACTGGTCTAGAATGCTTGTCTTTGAGAAACACTGTCTAACGTATCAGTGTCCACTGCATTTCCAGAAAGTGAGGTACGCACCCACTGCCGTGCAAGGACTGGTCTGCCTGCCTTCAGCGAATTAAGGCTGGACACTTCCAGCTTACATTTACCTAGAAAACAACTTTGTATCTCCAAGTGCGGGCCCAGTGCCGCCGGCGGTGTGTGGGTGCTTTTATGGGGCAGGCGGACAGGACGTGAGTGCACTGTATTGAATAGTGAGAAGGACACTGCCTTTTCAGTTCTCTTTGAAGCCCGTCAGCAGAGTCAAGGCCACGTCTCAGTTCAGTGTTAACTTATCTTTTTACTCTAACTCTCGCTAAGCTCCCATTTTACATAACGAAGGGGAGGCCGCGGTAGAAGAACTCTGGTAGACCAGAGTCACGGTCACGTGTGCGAGAACGCTGTTTTGTCAACGCTCATTTATTTCTGCGTGCATCTCATTTCCAGTTCCACTGTCGTGTTCCACTTACAACTGGAAAATTTGTTTAAGAAAAAAAGAGGATTTTATTTGAAAAAAGAGGATTTTGTTTTTTTAAAAAGGAGCACGATATAAACTAGGACATGGATGTTGCCTGAGTGTGGCAAAGATCAGTCAGGGTTGTGTAACAGTGAATTGTATGTGTCGACTTGGCTGGGCCACAAGGTGCCCAGAGGGTCAGTCGAACATTAGCGGGTCTGCGAGGGTGTTTCTGGGTCAGATTGCATTTGAACTGGCGCATTTAGTAAAGCAGATTGCTCTCCCTAGCGCAGGTGGGCCCCACCCCATCAGTTGCAGGCCAAAACAGAAGAAAAAGTGCTGAGTACGAGGGCACCTCTCTTGCCTGACTGTCTGAGCTGGAACACCTGTCTTTTCCAGCCTCAGGCTCAGACCACAATGCTTCCTGGGCCTGGGACCCGCCTGCTTTCAGGCTGGACCTTACACCAGCGGCTCTGCCGGCTCTCAGGCCTTTGCTGAGGCGGGCTCTGCACGTGGCCGTCCTGCATCGGCAGACTTCCCCCTGCAGAGCTGAGCGCCTCTCAGCCCCCACATTCTCACGAGCCAAATCCTCGTAATAAGACACAATGGTTGAAACTTGGGAAACATTGATAACAAACATGCGTTTTGCTCTGTACCAACCCACCCTAAGTAGGACATGCCTGGCACTGTTTCTTTTTGTCTTTTGCCACTAGCGGGAACAAATCGCAAGGAGTCATTATACATTAGGTAAATATTCTGGGGGCGCCTAATCAACAAAATTTACTTTTGAGAGGCAGTTGCTTCTCTGTTAGATGGTGTTTTTGAGAACAAGATCTTAGGTACCCCCCAACCTTTGCCCTCAGGGGGACCCTGCCGCCACTCCCCCACCCCACATCCCTGTAGCAGCCCATGCTCTGGCCTCCCTCTGCTTCCTTAGCATGTGCGTTCCTTCCAGCTCCAGGCCTTTGCACGTACTGGTCTCTCTCCAGAATCCCTCTCTCCCCTCCACTCTCTTTTCTTTTCTTTTCACCATACCGGCCACTGCCGTGAATGTCTTAAATACTGCTTTTCTCAGAGAAGCCTTGCCAAACTTCCAGACCCGGGAAGCCGTCCCCTTGTAACACCTCATTCTTCTCCCCTGAGTCATTCTTCACGACTGTAATCAAATAACCGTTTAGGTGAGGATTTGTCTAATATCTGCCTCCCCCGCTGGACTGTAAATCTGTGAGAACAGGGAACTTGCCTCATGGTTGGTTCTCAAGAAATATTTTTTGTAAATGACTGAGTCATAACCCATCACACTTAATTGTGTAGGCACCAGAAACCTAAAAAATACTTAGGGGACTAAACGAAAAGAACAGAACCATTTCCACCGCTAGGGACTGAAGTCAGGTTCCGCTGACTACCGGCAACAAGAAGTGGCCAAAATGCTCTGTGCATCAAGTAAATCAAACGACCCAAAAACTCTAACCTGGCCCTCCGCATTTATTGCTTATAAAAACAAGAGACTGGGAACGGTGGTTGCAGCCAGATGTTCTGTGGGCTGGAGCTCATTGTCCTAACGCTGCAGATTCCCTTAACTAGAACTGTGTGTGTCTGAGATGCTGGGACACAAGATCCAACCCAGAAAATATTTTGAAACAATGTTGTTCAATTACTTAATCCTTGTTATGTTATTGAATAGAACACTCTTATATATACTATTATAAAAACATTATGCCTGGGTCTCGAGTTCTGGAATATCCGATTACAATAGCTTTTTTCCACATTTGTATTCCCTTTATTTTTATTTAATTGCCTTAACATTTTCAGCAGATTTATTGTATACGACAGTGAGCAACCTGAGCCTGTGTAAGAGCTAGCCCTGCTATTTCCTGCTCTCCACCCACCATCTCCCCGACATCATCTGTGCTGCCTTTTAAAGTCTTTGTTAGCCTCGACTCCCTGTTCCCTGCTCGGAGTGCGGGCTGCCGCAAAGGCGGTAGGTTCGAGGAAAATGTCCGCTGGTGGACTGCATCCCCCACCTCTGAACAGACCTGAGTGTGGCTGACATCAGTTTGACAGCCCAACCTAAATTAGTCCACGACACGTGGAATTTACGGAGTGATCTCCACTGCTGGGATGTCCCATCGGGGAATACTATAAGTCGACAGCCACTGACTGTGAGCTTCAACAGCATGTGTCTGTCTGTGGATGTTTAACAGGATGACTGTGGTCTAGTGTGTTATGTGTGTGTCCTACTCTATTTTTTGTCACCCACAGGTACCTGGATAAAGAAACTCGGTAAGAGAGACTGAAAGGATCACCTGCAGCTCCCCATACCCCATCACGGACAGTTTGCCCAAGGCAGGAGACACAGGACAGAAGACATGACCATATCAAAGATGGGAGGAGTGAGAACAAAAGGGCAATGAGAGCTGGGTAAGATGGGGACACGCAGATCACAGGAACAGGAGTCCCGTGTGCTGTCAGCACGACAGAGGGGCCCCCACCAATCTGACGGGTCACGGGCTCAGGAGTCCCACACATGACGCCAATAGCTAATAGTAGTTCACAACGAGATTGAGTACTTTCTATACAACAAATAATAAGCCCAGGGCTTCCTCTGCATTATTTCACCGAATCCTCCCAATAACCATTTGAGGGAGACATTACTACTCTTTTCATTTTACAGATTTGGAAACTGAGACCCAACAAGATGAAGTAACTAGGAATTTCAGAACTGAAACCAAAGACATTCTGACTCCACAGTCACAACACTTAACCATTGTGTTTTACGGAACATTTCGTCATGTTCTATTCTCATTTGCAACACCAGATTTCTGCATTGACTCTGATGTTGGTCTGACCCTCTACCATTGGGTGCAAAGCGACTTTCTTAGAAATTCTTAAATGTGTACCATTGTTTTAAAAAAATATTATGATAGAGAAACTCAGGATTTTCTTTTGGGGAAAAAACAAGTGCTAAATGGAAAAGTTTGTGTCAAAAGGCAAGGGCATCTGGAGTTGCCTCTGTTCAAGGGAGAAGGGACATTAAGAGGCGAGTGGGCAGGGAGCTTTCTGCTGGAGGCTAATTGGTAGTCACTCTGGAAGGAAGCCAGAAGTGTTATCTTGCCTCGAGCCAAGGATATCGATTTTAATACTAATGGAGACTTGAACTGGACCTTGAGCGGTCTACAGAAGTTCCCCTCTCTGGTCAGGAAGCCATGGACTTGGCATTCAGGAGAGTACAGGACAGGCATGGGATTGTGTAACAAGCCCCAGTTCCGTTCTGCAACCTGTCACCACGGTGCTTCTCAACACCTTCTCTCTCCGTCCACCCTTGCACCCACCGGGAAGCAGCGCCCTGCCACACAGAGGTGCTCTGACAGCGGAAACGCACCATCGGCTGCAGTTGGGCCCAGACGTCAGGAGAACTGCTCTACTGCGAGTGGACTGGTACTGAGCCGTGTCTTTTTCTTCTCTCTCTCTCCTCTTAAAAATTAAGTGCGTGTAGGAATACCCTTCACAACGTGATTTTAGGAGAAAGTAAGTGGTGCTTGGCAGCACGAAAGGTCAGAGCATTCCAGAATACGGGGATTTCCACGTACCTTCATCTTAAGGTTGCATTTCAAACTCCTGCCTCATGCTTCTGTCTCAGAGATACGGGTATGGGGCAGGGGGGGGATCAATACTCTTGAGGAAAAGTTTTCCAGAGATGAATTCATACCAAACAGGAACGGGGTTGAAAGAAGGGAAAAGGAGGCTGAACTGCACTGACAAGGGCTAATTGTTGTGACAGATTCAGCTTTGGGAAGGTGCGGCTCCACGGAGTGTGGGCGCGCCAACGTGGTGCCCGTTTTAATTAGTGGCACCACAGGGAGAAGATGGGCTTGTAATTGAGCAGTTTGCTGTCGGTCCACTTCAACCCACAGTCAGGCGTGCTGGGAAGTGGACATTAAGCGGGAGCTGGGACTAGCAGGAAGTCTGCCCCATTAGCGAGGCTGGTGGCAGGCCAGCACGTTGTCTTTTCCCTATATTCTCCCCGGGAGAGGACGCCACACACAGTGGTTTCTAGACTCCGTCTCACTCATTCTCCGTCTACCTACCTTCCTCTTCCAATTTCCCTTAGCACACCTTTGCTAGTGTAAGACGGCTGGTTGACACTTGGACTGTTCAACCGTCTTCCAAGCGGTAGTGCTGGACGTGTGCTGGTGGCTTCTCTCCTCACCGAGCGAGCACCCTGGCCGTCGTGACACCCAACCCCCTTCCTTCCACAAGCGCACTTTCATTTTTGTCCTGAGACATTCTCTCCCCCCACTCTGTGGGATCTTGATGAGACTCTACGGGCTGCCCCCATCCTTCTTCCCCTCTCTTGCCCGCCAGCCCCCTCCCCCAAGAGAGAACGGGGCTCATCGTCCAAATTAGGCCACTGGGACTCTTGTTTCCAAGACTTTGATTCTTGAGAAAAATGACAGAAAAAAAAATAGTTGGAGCTAAATATTCTAGTAGCAAACTATAAATCAGACTGTTCATTTTCCCCCTGCTACCTAGCCCCCTAAGTTGTCAGATTCCTATCTGATTCTCAAGCGTTTGCCCACATCATGAGTCCTCCACTCTCCTGTGTTACATTCCTTTCTGCTTAGACTAAGCAAAGCGAGTTTCTGTTGCCTGCAGCTGAGTAACCCCAAGTGAGCGGGTATCCAGAAAAAGCACCCTAGTGCACAGCGTGATGTTTATTCGCCACCTTCCTTTGCCTGCTCCCAGCAGGAAAACTTGGAAAAGGAAAGCAAATCATATTTGTGGTTTATGAAAGGATAAATAAATGAGGAAAAAAATGAAGCATTACTACCAGCGAGTCTGGGTGTAAGGCCTGGCGTGAGCGTCTTCAGCCCAGATGTTCTCATGGGATCTGTTCGGAAGCTGCCTTCCCATGGGATGCTCACCGAAGTCTGGGACATGAGAGCGCCGTGTCTGGCGCCTCCTCCTGCTCCACGTCCTGTCAGGGGCCCCCACGCTCACCCACGCCCTCCACCACGTGGGGCTGATGGCTGATGCACGCATAAACGTCACACAGTGTTTAGTGCAGGAGGGAGGAACGCTACCTACCTTCCACTTCCCAGCCACGCTTCGGGCATGGTTTGCATTAGCTAGCCTTAAAGGAGAGTGTTGGCACGTCTTCAGATGGGTGTGCTGTGCATGTGTGTGTACTGTGTTGCCAAGCTACCCCAGGAACAACATATCTTCGCTGCACTCATCTCCCGCCCAGTGTGTCCCTGGTGTCTTTGTTGGGGGAAAAATGCCCACCTGGCCCTGTGGACACTCTAATGGTTTTTACACCTATATGTACAAATAGGCCTTGGTCGTCAGTCGAGGGTTTAGAAGTTCCGGCAGCTGAAAAAGCCTCAGCTCCAATCCTGTAGATTGCAAACTGTGTGCTCAGAATTCTAAGGAGGGAGCTAAAGCATGTGCCTGGCTGACTAGGATTTATGCCCCTCACCAGGTATAAACACGCAAGGGTGAGAAGGATACATGAGGAGGGAGTTCACCATAGCTAGATCGGGGCTGGGAGAGGAAATTGTAAAACCAGGTCAGCTTCGACTGCACCAGCTTGGCCAACACACGTCTGTAACCACATCAGTTTGGGGCTTTCACGGGTTTGATTTGCTTTCAGCCCAATCCACTAAGGAGTTGCTCACGAGTTCTGTGGATTTTCTGCACAATTACAGATTATTGCCATGGCAACAACGGGACCACGTGGCAACCCTGCTACCTCAGAGACCAGGAACAGCCACTTACAGACACCGCACCACATCATCTCGTAATGGGACTCTGCGCCGTTGGCCTCTCATTGTTTTAAGGCTAATCGCTGCTTTCTCACAGATGTGGTTCCCCCCCACCCACCCACTCTATTTTCACGATCTTTTAAAACAGTTTGGATTTGCTCTAAAGCAGTTCCACATTTGCCTGTGTTTATTTGGTCATTAAAAAAAGGTATTGTTTGGTGGGCTGGCGGAAGACGAAGAGGGCCCAAACTGGGTGAGTGGAGGCAGATGGGAGGCAACCGGCGGAGGAGAAACAACTTTGCAGCGAGCAGATGGTTTCCTTGCCACCGTGCCCCTGAGTCGAAGCCCGTGACAGTCCTGAGGTCCTGGGTCGGTGACGCACAAGGCCGCCCTGGCAACAAAAGGCTTGCTTTCTCTCCAAGGAGCTCAACGCTTAGGTCCACTTTGCAGGCACAAGGAGAAAGGGGGGCGTTGGTAATTAAGTTAGAGATGTGATGGAGAAGGGGGACCAGGTAATATTTTCTCTCTGGCAAAACAATCAATTTATTTTTCAGAAACTTGTGCACATAGCCAAACCCCAGGCTCTTTCTGCCAAACATTCCCCCCTTAATTTTTTAACCTCTGGGCATTTCAGGGAAAATTGAATCCACATGTTTTTGGATTCATTTGCAAATGCAGTTTGCTCAGAGCTGTTTGATGACCAGCATGCCCTTTGAGTGTTTTTATGAGCTTAAACTTATTTTCCCCAAGCCTCTTGCTTCTGAACCAGGAAGTGGCATTTGGAGTTTGCGGCAGAACTCAGAACCGATCCTTTTCTGAAGCCTTCGCCAGTTTCTCATGTCTCTCTCTTTTCGGGCACTGGTGAAGCTAAGGAAAGGTTGTTGCAGAGCACATAAGAATAATTGAGAGTAACTTACTGTTTTTACAACTGAAATGCAGATCTGATATGGACACAGTCCAATTCCTGGGTCACATGGCTTCCCCCTCTCTTTTACTGATGACATTTGTGGGGAAGCAGATGCTTTCTTTCCCAGGGACATGTCTCCACCTGCGACATAATTTCCTGATTGAAATAATGCTTCCGAGGCACAGTGGGAAGTTTAGATCCAGCCCTTGCTCCAGACCAAATTGCAGAACACAATCTTTGTTTATTATAAGTGAATCATATTTGCAAAGCAGAAGGGGCCCCTTTCCCCCGCAATTTGGAAATGGGTGGGTATTCTTTTCTAACTCAGCCCTATGATGCAAAATAAAATTCCGACTTCCAGGAAGGTGGGAGCATTATGTGTAGGTGTTCTAGATATTAGGAAAAAAATAGTTAATGACAAGGGAGAAGGGTAACTGGGAAAGATGTACAGAACAGGAAAAATGTCCCTGAGCCTGGGATTTTTCTGAGTTAGCTCTCAGGTTTCCTTCAAGGATGTTAGGATGGATTCCACCTACATTCCAGGACACTTTGTTAATGAGGAATTAGTCTGAGTCTCTGGATAAATATTTGTGAGCAAATAACATTCTTCCAGGAAGCTCATTTAATATGGTATCTATTTTTTCTTCCTTCTCTATTTCCTTTCACCAGACTTATGATCCCAGAGAAAGTTGCATTCAATTCACATGCCCTATTTTTAACTCTCATCTGGACTTCCTTTTTTTTTCCCCCTGTAAGTATGAGAATCAAGCAAGTAACGACCCTTTGTGTTATGTCCAATGGAAGGTCATGAGCTCGGGGAATTTACTTAAGTTCCCGGGAGAAGTCAGGCCATAAAAAATTCGTGTGCATGGCCTTTGTGCCGTGCCATTTTGGCTGTCCATCCTCCTAAGAATTTTCACTCCCATTCTCCAGATAAAAGCAATCGCTATACAGATAGAGCAATTGCTCCACTTTCTGTAGAGAATCTGCCCATAAGCTCACAGTTTTGTTTTACCCCAGGCCCACCCAAATTAAAAAGGTTAAGTGGGCAGTAGAGATAGTTGATTTTACGGGCTTGCCGTGGTCAGCCACAGCCTATAGAGGAAAGTATTGCTACTTACAAGGTCAGATTGTTCTTTGCTAATGTTTAAATGCTGCATTTGGTCTCTTAGAGTGTATGATAGAGAAGAGGAAAAGGAAAGGAAAAAGCAAGCCTATTGGTAACTTTCCATTGGCTACAGCAAGGACCTTGAACTCCAACGCACTCAGAGATCACGTAAATGGGTGACAGGCTGACCTGATAGTCACTGGCCCTTCCTGTGTGGACAGTTGCTGCTGAAGTTGACTTCTGCCCCATGGGACGATCTTTCTTTTTACTGAGAACGCAGACGTTTATACTTTAGATGAATTCTCCTGATTGGAAAATGTCAGGGCTCTCATCCAAACCATAAAGCCGTGTGGTGGGTTGAAGACACTAGGTGTGTGGGAGGACTCACGCCACCTCTAGGTGCCCAGCAGGCTCCATGGAGCAGCCCGGTAAGCGGCAATGCAGTCGACAGTATTGACTTCCTGGACGTTTCTAAAACTCCTGGTCCCGATGCCCCACTGGGATATAAGGTTCTCACTCCGAGGAAACCGCTGTTGTGCTCAAGACGTGGGGAGAAGAAAGGGAAATGGATCAAGAGGGGGCAGGATGGATTGAGCACCCTTTTCATGGCCTCCACCCTGATGTGAACGATGCATTCATATGTTCAGTCGCTAATATTTATTGAGTAACCTCCCTGTATCAGCACCACACGGGACATTAGATGTGGGCCAGTGACAAGTTAGTTATTGCCGCTATCTTCACAGAGCAGTATCTGTGGGGGGCACAGACATTAATCAAATAATCACACAAATGGATGTAGACAGTCCCCCACAATAGGTCTTCCAAAGGAGAGGAATGGGCTACGATACTATACAGAGAACTTGATGTGATTGGAGTGCAGGGGAAAGAGAACAAGGTTGAGCCTCTGATTGTCAGGGCCTGGCACTGGCCACAGCCCAGCTGAGTTTTCCCAGTTTTCCCTGGAGAGAGGGAGCTCTTAAGGGCTGGATAAAGCTGAGGTCCTGGCTGAGAAAGGCTTCGGAAGCTGGTACTCACCACCAAACAAATGGCCCGGAGAGTCCAGAGGAAGAGCCATAAATCGGCGACCTCCAGTTTCCATTACTGGGAGCCCTTTAGCCCCTAGAGCCAAACAAAAAAAGTAAATAAATTCCCAGAATAGAACTGGCTTTAAAAATAAAAGAGGAAATGCTTTCTTTTCTTCAGCCCTTCCTGCCTCCTGTCGCCCTTCCTCCCTGTGGCCCAGGTTCTGATCCAGGCCTCCTTGGAAGAGAGGCAAGCGTGCTGTCTGCAGGAGCTGGCACTGGTGGCAGAGATTCCGTTATTGGGAATCTCAACTCTCCAGCGCTCCCGCTAAGCACCCCGTTCACACGGGGCCTGGTGACTCTCTCGATTGATCTCTGTATCCCAGTAATCCTGCAGGTTGCAAGGGGGGACGCAGGAGGGGAATTAAAGACAGGAGTAAGTTCGATGTTCAAGCTACTTCCCTCAGAGAGTGTAAAGAGAGAGAAGAGCAGGGAACTGGTGCAGACAGCTTGGCCTGTGTTTGCTAGATTTTTTCCCCAATTTTGGATCAATAAATAGACTAGAGATCAGAGAGACACAAGACCTCATCCAGAATCGGAATGCCCCTAAGGTCTATCACACAGATGGGGAAGCATGCTCAGCCCCTTCATACAGAATGCAGGATGTCATGCAAGTCAATTAAATTCAGTGTCTCAGTCTCTCCGGCAGCAGATAAAAGGGGGGCGGGGAGGAATGATAATTTTCATGCATTGAGACCACAGGAAACAATAGAATCATAATGTTGAAAGTGACTTCAGCTCAATTACATGGACTCCCAGCTGATGAAGGAATCCTCTCTCCCTCACCTCTGACCACTGGCCACTGATGCTCCTTTTAACAGGTTCATTGGTGCAGGTGAGGGAAGGAGCTTACTCCAGAGCTCATCCATCCCACCACGGCGCCGCTCTGGGTTATGCAAACTTATTTTCTCTATGGAGCCAGAGTGCTGCCCTCTAAACTTCGCTGAGGAGGGAGGAAGTGCTCCAGTTGGCCCTTAGATCCAGCATGGCTTAGTACAAGAGCGGCCAGTCTACTGGACGTCCTGTTATGGAAAGCCCTGCCTTCTAATACAACTCACCGAGGAACAATCCATCAAGTATAACTATACAGAGAGATATATGCACACGTATCTGCTGTAAACACATGCATAAACCATCTCAGGAGCAAAGCGAAAACATCAAATCGGCTGGCAGAAATGGCCCAACTTAAACAGGGCATTAAGTGGTATTAACCGGCTAGTTCTAGAAAGGATCAGAAATTCCCAGCTGAATCAGAGACTGATATCAAAGACTCCGAGATACCTCAGGGCCGGCGTCTCCAGAGAGGAGTGGAGCTGATGGGAACTGAGGCTCTATCTCTGCCCTGTGCATTTGAGTGAACACTTAAATCTCCAAAGATTAAACTATAAAGAGAAATTAGTTTATTAATAATTCACAGACTTCAAGGGAAAAAAATGTCAAAAGCATATGCTCGGGAACAAAGCTGATTTTATTTTTCCTGTTTAGAATAGAGCTATGTGTAGAAAAGTTGAAGTGCCAGGCTCAAAAATTGAATTTGGTTTTTTCTTTTCCCCTTGTCTTCATGTTTTTAAAGAAGTGTTTCTAATAAAATATATGCGAGCATTTAGTCTGATTTTCTTTTGCATACTTCGAGTTTTTCAAATCCTATGAGGTTTGTGGGGAGTGTCAAAAGCAGAATACTTTACTCAAGACTTTAATAGGTTGAGATATTTTCATGGTGGAGTTACTAGCCAGGCATACTTAATTGGAGTGTGTGAATTCAAGGTGACATACTCCAAGAATGGGTGTGAAAAAAAAGAAAGGTTAATAAAAATCTGGATTTTAAAATGATTTGACCAAACCCATTAAATGAACAAGTCACCCTCCAAGAGAAACCTCTCGTTAACATGGGGATTGGGATTCCTTTTTTCTAGGAGTCTCCTGGACTAAGACATCCTTGAGGACAAGAATTCTTCCTCAGTTCTCTTGGCGTCCCGGGATTCGATCCTGAGCCAGCTACTGACCTACCTCAGTTTCCCCAGCAGTCTGACAGAAAGAAACACAGGTGGGAAGAACAAGCATATCCTACTTTCTGGACAGGCTGGCCTCACGTATAGAGTGCCCTTCACTTTCCTCAGAAGCAATGCTGTGCACGTGCTGGGGAGGTGCACAGGTTCACTGCATCCCAGCCCCCTGCCCCGCACCCTCGAAGACGCTGCTCCTGGATTACTCACTCTCTTCTCCGAAGTCTCTCTATCCAGCGGGTTGTGGCCATCAGCTCTGGAATCATCTCTCACCGTCATGAAACCTTGGACCCTAACACTCTTACATCTACAGTCAATTTTCTTAGCTTCCCTGTAAAACAAACCCCATTTTAAAAAAGTGTTCTGTATACTATATAGCTCTTTTCTTTTCTAACATTTCATTCTTTTTTAAACCCATGCTAATCAAGATCCTGTCCCTACGACTCTCCTGAAACAAATAATGTGCCATTATCTGAGACTAGATTACAGATTTATGTTTTGGCTTGTTCATTGTCCATCTTTCTTATTAAAATGTAATCTCCATGGGAAGGACTTAGGACTGGAAAGGACTGATCATTATTGTTCATTCATGTGTCCTCAGCACAGTGCTGACACATAGGATCTCAAAAAATACTGGTTGTATAAATAAATGAGCAAAAAAAGGTGCTATTTTGTATTAAACTCACGTGCAATCCCAGTGATAGCCCGCTGATGCACAAACGGTTTTAATACATAAAGTGACTGCTGAAAGCTCTCTCTGAACAGCCCCTTGGTGGGAAATGGCTACTGGGGAAAACTTCCTCCTTGGAAGCAGAGCTTCAGGCTCCAGACCTCATCATGAAGGACAGTATAAGTGTGCAGTAGGGAGTAAATAAGTGTTGAGTTGATGTCCTCGCAGCACATGACAATTACCAAAAATACTACTGTAGAGTTTTTTGCTAAGTAGTACACTTCTGTGCAAAGAGAACACATTTTGAACACTTGCGGAGTTGCTCTGAAAGTGTAGTGAACAGTGCATCCCCGGGCTTGGTCCTGCAGGGTGATGGTGAGAAGCTGCCTGTTCTCAGCGTGGAAATACTTCTGAGGACCATCGGATTAGCTGTCACTCTTTTGTGATAACAATTCCCTGAATCCAATTTTAATTCCTCATCTCTTTGTCTTAGGTCAGGGATGGCAAATGAACTATATCTCAGGTGTCAAATCTGACGGAGTCATGCATCACATATTTAATTCAACAAATATTTATTGCATACTTACAAGTAAAAGGCACTATTGCAGATGCTGGGAACAAAAACAGTGAACAAAACAGACAAAAAGTAGTGCCCTAATGGAGTGTACATTTTAGGAGTTGGTAGTGGCTGGAATAGCAGTAAAGACTCTGTGATCTATTAGCGATGTCTGCTGTGGGTGCAGAGAGGGGTGTGGCAGCCCCACTGGTAGCCCAGGCTGTGCCGTTTTGTTTGTAATGCCCACTTAGCTCTCTAGCTCAAGCCATTTGTCTCTAAAGATGACTTAACCCCCACTACAGGCTCAGCCATACTCCAGACTAGAAGTGTACAGGTGAGTGCTAATTAAAGGGTACTGAGGACGCTTGTGTCAGTGGCTTTTCCTCAAGTCAACATTTACTGCTAAGCTCAGCTTAACATTTTACTGGGTCCCAGTAGTTGTTTTCTTGCTTAATTCGTTGTGATTAGATGATGGCCTTATCTCCCAAAGCTTTCTATCTTTTCACCTACCTCTTAGTTCCCATCTTGGTTCCCCTGTTTACACACTTACTCATTTATCCATGCAAAAAATGTTTACTCAGAAGTTACTTTTATGCCAGCTAGTTCTAGGTACTCAGAAGGCAGAGCTGAGCAGAACAGATATACCCCCCGATATCAAAGGAATTTATATTCTGGAAGCAAGATAGAAACAAGCAAATTTCTAAGACGATCTATGTGACTGGGGTAGTGACAGGATAATTTAAGTAGTGTGATCAGGGGCACAGAATCCTGGGAGGTGGCTGGAAGGAAAAGCCGGAAGGATGAACGCACAGGAAGGAGTACATCTGGTCTGGTAGGTCCGAATGTCCTAGGGCAGAAACAAACTAGGCATGTTTCCAAATCATTATGGCTGGAGTACAATGAATGATGGAAAAGTAGTGAGAGATGGGGTAGAAAAGCAGGCAAAAGCCAAATCAGGGAAGTTTCTACAATAGAGTAAGATGCTATTTGCCTACCTGGGATTTTTGCCCACTTCCTAGTGGCAGACTTTCTAGGTACCACTGTGGGCCATCTCCTGTGTACCCTCCCAATGGCACCTGGGATCAGCCATGTCTAGTGACAACAGGTCAAAACAGAGACCTCCCGGTGTCTCCCTCTGCATCCTCGTGGAGTCTGGTCTGAAGCCTGCAGCGGGCATGCTCTGGTCTGACCCACTTCCAACTCAACCCTGGTGCCGGTTCCATTGCTCAGTGCTGCCCTTGCACCCCACTCCTCAGGTTTCCAGAGTTCCCCTGATTAAAATCATCATCTGGATGGGAAGAGGATGCCTCAGGAGGATTTGCTTCTGACAGTCAGCTGAAGCACTTAGTGACAAAGCAGCCTCAGTTATGAAATGGTCCCAAGCATACGCCCCAGGGGCAGTGTTATACAAGGCACTAATTACTCTTTCCGAGAAATTGCCCATTTCAAAGACTTAGAGTGCAGGGACATTGACTATCAAAATTCAGTTTAAAGAGGCTTCTTAACAGGAATAGCTTATTCGGCGGCTTGAAAGCTCTCTGTACTAAGACCCTTGTCCCCAAAATATCCTTATCCCCTGTCATTTGGTCTGATATTCTATTGTTAGAGCCAATCCTTTGGTTCTTAAAGGCTCTCCAGTTTATTAAATAGAAATATTCTCAGAAGAGTCAACATTTTAAGCCATTATTAATTTTGCCTTCGTTTCCTCTCTCTCACTCCAAATTATCTTGTGCAGCTGCTTACGCTACCTCTTCAATTCCTGCTCTCATCAGAACTCCTGATATCTTATTTGTCCAGTTTTCTTTAACTTATAGTTTTGCCAATGCCTGGTGCTGTGTGCTATGTGCTGGGTGAATATTATCCCCAAAGTACAGATGGGAAAAATCTAATCTTTGAATTCCAGTCTTTAACTCTTTAGTGATATCTAACTGAATCGGGACTTTCAGAGTTTCATTTCAATGGATGACACATTGAAGAACTGGAGAGAAATACAACAAGGTGAGTGAATGAATTTCTGCCATGCCAGAGATTTTGAGACAGAGCTACTCTGTTTCTCTAATACCATAGATGTGCTAGAATCATGAACGGCAAGCTGGGTACAGATACTTCATATCTAACGTACAGTAGTTCACGTGGTTGCGTTCAGCACTGGCTTCCATGCAGACGGCGGACAGGTCTGCCGCAGCACCACACTGGGCCACATCTTTAGAACGTTTTTGTGTTGGCCTCCACTGCGTGCGTGCTCTGCAAAGTGCGTCGTGGGCCCTGTGGTTTCCACAGGGCTGCCGAATGTGCCTTAACATTGAAGCGAGAACAATCTACGTCTATTAACACAGAGACGGGAAGAATGTAAGTCCCACCCCTTGTAGCTGACCAACAGAGTGGCTCTTTAAACAATGAAATGGTGTGTAATTCTAACCTAAAAATTGATTCTGGTATTTTTGAATTAAAAAAAAACAATTAAAAAGAAAAAACATGAAGCTAGAAGAAGATATGAGGAAAAATGCAAAAGAGGAATCCATACCAATGAGGACGAGACTGTGAAGGCCTCCTCAGCAGCTAAAACATCAAGTATTTACAAATTTCTTAATATATCGAGAATTGAGATCAGCATGGCCTCATTAAAGAGCTAATATTGGTACCAAAGGATAGGTCAGTGTCAAAAACAAAGCTGGATTCTCAGCACCAAGTACCTTGTTTAGTCAACTTTGGTCCACCTGAGCAACACACGGGCCCAGGCAGCACACAGACGGCTGTTCCCAATTAACAAGCCTCCGGTTTGTCCACGGCAGTGTCAAGAAATGGCCACACATCTGCGGGGAGACAGCCAGTAGACACCCGTGTCCCACTCACACCCGTCTCACACACGACCCAACCCGATCACTTATCAACACCACCCTCCCAGGATTGGTCCTATTTTTCACATTCATGCCTCTTTTCACGTAGTGCCAGCACGGCCACCTTTGTAAGGAAGCAAACCAGGGAGAGGACTCACTACCTCTTTTCCCTAACCGAGTGGTGCAATGCAGGCCACGGCGAGTTCTCTGGTGATCCGAAAACGGGACACTGTCCAGGAGCTGATGACACCGAAGGCCTCCCGGGGATGAGCTCGGTTTTCCATGTGGGTCTGTGTGGAGTCCCAAAGGACCGTGCCCACTGAAGGCCAGTGGGCAGCCAGGGGCCAGCCAGCGAGTGATGACACGAGGCTGGCAATGGGATGTGTGCAGCACACGGCAGATGCCCCCCAAGGCAATTGTTTGTTTACCTCCCCTCCAAACAAGCTTTGGCAGAGACGGTCTTGGGGGCGCTGTGCGTACGGAGAATGTCAAGCACTGAAATGAAACTTGACTTCTGATGAGCTCCCCTTTCCCTAGTTTTTATCTCTTTAGCAGCCAGAGTCTGGATCAATTCCCAAAGTCAGTGTAAAGTTCAGAGAATAAAAATCTGGTAGAGTGAACCAAACTCATAAAATGGAGAATGCAAAATACCTCCCCCCCCACACACACACTGATGCTAGCAGTTGGGGGTTTTCCAGGTCCATTAACACGAGCACGTTATCATTTTTTACCAGAGGTCAGAGTTAAAAGTCCCCTTGCTGCTCCAGACCTGTGCTCAGAAATTTGAAAGATGGGGAGGCTTGGCTTGGCTCATCCTATTTAATTTGCACTATGCCTGGACCTGTCAGGCTCTAAAGAAAGATACAGCCCAGGAGATTTGGGAGCTTCCTAATGTGAGTCAAGTTGGCAGCATGCACACTTGGCTTCCACTGACTGCAGCTTCGGTCTCTGACCCCCAGGAGGCCCAGCCCGCAGGAGGGAAACGTGCACAGTAAATATTGAGACCCGCCCCTTTCATGACACCGGTTCCCATTTACTGGCAAAGTCCGCTTTCTAGCACCAGTGCCTTCCCTACGGCATAGAGCTGAAGAGGTGCATCAAAACCCATGTCAACCCAAATACCCAACAATAGAAGAACTGTCGAAAACAATGCAGCCTCCATGAGACTGAGTATTGGCAGCCCCTATGAACCATGGCTTGGATATGATTTAATTACATGAGAAAATGCTTAAAATGCTAAGCTAAAAACTGAGATGCAATGCTGTAATTTATAGTACAATTACAAAAAAAAGTGTGAAATGGTTATTTGTGTATGGTGAGGTTTAACTGTAAAATTGATTTTCTAATATGTTTTATGGGATGAGATGATAATTATTAATGTATGTTTGGCAGGGGAACTCCATCCCTTCAACCCCCCTGACTCTCTGAGAAAAAACTGAAGCTGCTTAGACAGACTCTCTCTAGACAACGGAGGCAGAACCACAGTGGAGCTCCCCTCCCGTGGTGGGAGGCCCGGGGGACAGGGAGACTGTTGGCTGGAATGAGGCCGTGAGATGACACTATTCTGCTGGGGAGAGGGAGAGAGAGGGGGAGGGAGAAGGGCGAGGAGGGAGAGGAAGAGGAGGAATAAAGGGAGTAAGGACAGGGTGAGAAGAGAGGGAGAGTCCCTGAATGCTTTCTGGTACAGAGAAGAAATGGGGGTGGGGGGATTTAAATAAGAGTTCCCAGGTTTTGAACTCTTCAATGTCTTTCTACATTTGACAGATGTGCGGGTGGAGATGGTTACTTCTGGCCGGACCACCCACTCTTAAAATATGATCCTGCTCTGTGGAAAGGGATAGCACACCTTGATGAGAATTACACATGCTTTCTAAAATTTCCACAATGTGTAAGCTTTACTCTTATACTCAGAAAAATCAATCAATCAAAACTGCTTCTCCCCACAATTTATTTGGTTAATAAACTATCGCTACTCTCTCTCCTTGTTTATGGTGAGTTACAATATGTCTTCACCCTTAAACCTCAAGGCAAAAAGTGATAATTAGTTATTTTTTAAAATCAATTAATTCAATATTTATTGAGCATCACCTCAGGGCTAGGCACACTGGAGTGTACTGAGCGAACCAGCCACAGGCCCCGATCTTGAAAGGGGTTGGAAGGAAAGGGGCTAAGAGAGCATCTCTAGGACCATCGGGGCAGCGCACCCAACCAGCCCTGGATGCCTCAAAGGCCTGTCCATCCCCTCAGCATCCTTGAAACGTGAGAGACAAAGTCAAGGTACAGAATCCATTCTTAGTTAAGCACTGCTATGAATACAATTTAGTCTGGGGCCAGTAGCATTTAAAAAAAAATCAAAAGTTCAAGACAGTTCTCTTACGAAAAATAAAGTTCTTACCTGGCTGGCGTAGCTCAGTGGATTGAGCTTGGGCTGCGAACCAAAGTGTCGCAGGTTTGATTCCCAGTCAGGGCACATGCCTGGGTTGCAGGCCATAACCCCCAGCAATCACACATTGATGTTTCTCTCTCTCTCTCTCTCTCTCTATCTCCCTCCCTTCCCTCTCTAAAAATAAAAATAAATAAAATCTTAAAAAAAATAAAGTTCTTATTATTTATTATACTGCAATGCCCAAAGAATGAAGGGTTTGTGAGATGAACTGGGGGTGGGAAAAGAATCCACCCGCCTCCACCCAGGCTATATAATTTGGCAGCTATTAAAACCCTCTCACCCTTTCTTTTAATGCATTCGTTACAGAGGAGCAGTTGCCCAGAGTTTGTCAGTAATAGCTCAGCATATGCAGAAAATCAATCCCAAACAAAGTTCAAAGTAATCCTTTCAAAGTTCTGTTCGAGGTGACAAATGGTCGCTAACGAGTGATGGAGGCCCTCTCCTCCTTTGACTGACAGGTGAGAGGATAGCCGGCTGGGGAAGGACCACCTGCTCACCCTGGCCCAATTAGGACCCCCAACTGTTTGCAGTAACATGAGATTCACATTAATAGATTCCCCGTCTTAATCTGCCCCAGAAAAATCCAGTGTGAGATGGAAACTCTGAGGAATGATCATAAAATAAACTGACATGGACTGTTTCAACGTTTCCATAGCCTAAGGCTGCCAACGACTCCTCCTGCTTTCTCATCAACCGCAGCTCCCCCCAGTTGCCTTTGAACTGTGCCCTTTCCCACTTACCCACCCACCTTTCAGAGAGAGACAGGCCAGAGTTTTATTCAGTTCCAGCCAGAGCTTTCTGTCCTCACTGCCGTGGGTCAGCTACTACCCTTGATGGGTGCTCGCAGCTCCCGCAGAGGACCAAAGTGCTTCCCCCCGACATAAAATCTCGGATTGAATTGGAGCTGACCTTCCGATCTTGGATAAGAATAGCTCCTCGTGTCATGTGTTTATAAAACTCCACATCTGGATCTGGGTGGAATTTGTTGTTTTTTACATTGTATTTCAAGGTGGAGTTGGCTTTGCATTTCGATGCTTTTCTCCTTTACGTTGAACTTTCTGGATTGTCAGAAGAGACTGCTGATGTCTACCACTGAGAGACATGCACAGGAATATTTATGGAAGCTTTGTTTGTGATAGTGCCCCCACTAAACAATGTAAATATCTGTCAATAATGGAATGGGGAAATAACTGGTGGCACATTCGCACAGTGGATTACTATACAGAAGGGCTGTGGTAAGCTGGCTAACGACACCCCCAAAGATGCACACAGTCTGATCCCTGGAACCTGTGCAGAGCAGGAGGCCGTGTCAGGCATGATTGAACTAAGGATGTTGAGATGAAGAGATTATCCTGGATTATTTGGGTGGGTCCAGTGCAATCACAAGTCTTTAGGAGAGGGAGGCAGAGAGAGAGAGATCAGACTAGAGTGGAGGAAAAAGCCACATGACCACAGAAACAAAGAACAGGATGGTGTAGCCAGAAGCCGAAAAAAAGCCCACACCTCTTGAAATGGACGAGCCAAGGAATGGACTCACCCTTAGAGCTTCTAGAAGGAACTGACCCTGTGGACACCTTGCTTTTACCTTCATGACACTCATTCTGGACTTCCTTCCTTCAGAACTGTAAGAAAATTAATTTGTAATGTGCTAAGCCACTGAAGGCTGTGGTGAAATATTAGAGTGGCAACAAGAAACTAAGAGAGGGCTCAAGATTGCTACTCATGTCTGCCCTTTGATCTTTAACTTCGATCTTCTTCTCCCATTTCCACCACAACAGCCCCACGACACGGGACACATGGCAGTCCAAAGGCCCAGGGCAGCAGGGCACGGGGTTAACTGGCATGGGCAGAGGGCACAGCAGCCTCCACCCAAGGCATCCTCAGGCTCCCTCTGGGCATGACCAGGACAGCCCAGGTAAGAGCTGATAACATTTTCCTGCTACTAAAACCCAACTTCCAAGTGGTGAAAGAAGTTGCTAAAAGACCTGCCAGAATATTTCGGGCAGCGTCATTCCTACACGGGCCCAGAAACTGCCTGGGCAGGAAAGCCGCATGTTTTCACTGAGTTATGTCAACGGCATACAACTCAAACCCCAAAGTAAATTTTCCCACTGTGGCTTAACTTATCTGGTTTGGCTACCAATAAAGATCCAATTTTCTGGTGGATTGTCAAGTCTCCCTGCCACTTTGTGGTAATTTGAATGTTTTATTCATTCATTCACTCACTCATTCAATACTTATTGAGCTGTGACTCTGTTTCAGGTAAATAGGAAGTGGAGGGGAGTCGGAAAAACTGAGTTTCCTGCCCTCAGGAACTGCCGACAGTCTGCTGAGGTATTTCTAGAGACTGTTGGCTACAGGGGTGAGAACTGAAGGACCAGCTATTTGGGAGCCGCTGGTCCTCCAGCGTGGACCACTTCTCGCTAAAACATTGGATAATACGTGCTAAAAAGGCAGTGTGTTGTGGGTAACAGCTTGGTCTTACATGCTGTTTAAGTGGTAATGCCACAGGTTAAGTGCTTGATACCATGCAATGAAGAGGGGGATAGGGCGGAAGGAAGGGGGCAGGGAAGGGAGGGAGGGAGGGGGAGAGCAGGGAGGGAGGGGGAGAGCAGGGAGGAACAAGCTTCTGGATGAGCCACCACCGCCACCACCACCACCACCACCACCACCACCACGGGTCTCCTATTCTCATACTGCTCTTCCGATCTGTGACCTCTTGGAGACGGAGGGCTATATTTTATCCATTTCTGTGATCCCAACACCCAGCACATTTCAGCACCTAATACAAATAACTTTGCATCCATGACAATTCACCAGGCACTGTAAGATCATTTCAAACCTGAGCAGCCAGCCATTCAACCAACTTGACCTCCTCTCAGCACCCCTCGTCCAGGTCGATCTCCCGGCTCCGACTTTTACCAGGCACAGCATCAGCTGGGGGACCAGGGAGCAAGTGAATATTAGCTCTTCAGACCTGAGGATGAGTGTGTCCTGTGGCCAAAGCTGACAGGGTGTGAAGGCAAAAAATGAAGAAAGGCAAACTGGATCCAGGTACGTACAGCATCACTTGGCCATTTTAAATTGCTAGAATAAATATTTAGGGGGGAAAGAGTCAGACCAAGACAAAAACAAAAACAAACAAAAAAATAACACACAGAAAAAAACCTAAAAGGCAGTGGCAAAATCTGTTTCTTGCTGGTCCCAGAAAGAGAAAAGCAGCCCGGGTCTCCGTGTCATCTGAAAGAGTTAATCAATTCACACCAGACGGACACCAACAGCGAAGTTCGCAGAGGGAAGTTCGGGGACCTGAGGAAAACAAGGTTTCCCAGCTGCCGCTGTGCTCAAGCGGCTCAGAGGAGCTCTGCCTCACATCCCCTCCTTGTGTGCCCGCGCAGGCTGCAAGCTGGGGACCGACTGGGAGGTGAGACTTCCCCATCACTTTCTCCTCTCAGGAGAGATCGGAAATATGTCCTCTCTCTCAGCCACCTGAAAATTTCTGTAGCGGGGAGATTAACTGTCTCGCCGCCACAGTCAGCGTTCCGTGGGTGAGCGGCCTGCTCTTCTCCCCAGCCCCGACTCTCCTGCTGTTCATCAGAGACGGATTGAGGGTGGGGGGCTGACATCTGCCTCGGCTGCTTCCCAAAGGCTGTTTTCCTGGCTGGTCCCCTCCCCGAGCCACGGAGCCCTGGCCTGCAGCAGCCCAGGCACAGAAATGGGTGTTTGGCCTTCAGGTAGTGTGGGAATCATTCCTGCAGGTTTGCATTTTCCATCGTTAAAAACTTCATGAGACCGTTGGCCGAGGTGTAAAACAAAGCCGCAACTGTTCCTCCAGCCCGAAGCCCAGAACGGTCACCTGCGTTTGCCTGAAAGGGGCGCCGGGATGGCCCTGAGCAAGACTGACAAGCATAACATTTCCTCTACAATCGCCGCCCTGGGGCCAATAGCGTCCCCTCTCCCCCACGGTGTCCAGCCTCCACCAGCCAGTCGTGATGGCCAGCTCTGGATGACCTTCTGCCTCCCACGCGCTTCCTCCGACACCTGCAGGCTCAGTGCCCCGATGCTTCAGGCCTCCACTCTATCTCCCTTCCTCGTGCTCTCTCGCCTATCTGAAACCACACCCCTCTCACCTTCCCGCTCCCCTACCCCCACCCAGCTGCGTTGTCCTCCACAGCTCCGCACACCACCTGCCACGCTGTCTGTCTGTCTGTCTGTCTGTCTGTCCGTCGTCTCTTTTCTCCCACCAGAATGTAATTCCCGAGAATGCAGGGCCTTCGGTTTCTTTAGGTCGCCTCTGCACCTAGAACCATCATGTAGTTGGGTTCTAGTGTCTACTGGGCATGTAGTTGACACTAAATGGATTTGCTTAAATGAATGAGTGAACACAAGGCCCAGTCAGACCCAAGGTTCTTCCTTTTCCAAGGAACTTGTGTGAAGAGGCAGGTTGTCCCCTGCCCACCAATGTCAAGAAGATGGAAGTGGACCTGAAATGCACTTAGCTTCTTAGTAACTCAGTCTAAACCTGCACTCTTGAACGTGACTCCTGCTAACTTTCCTGCACTCGTTCGTCAGCAACATGTACTGGTTCACTGGGAGGTGCAGGCAGTAGGCTCGGGGTGGCTGATGAACAGGACAGTGAGGAACAGGACAGTCACTGTCCCAGCCCTCAGCTGGCTGATGACCTGGCAGGAAAGACAGAAGCTGAAACAAGTCATAGCAACGAGCCCTGGGAAGCGGAGTGCAGTGAGCTCAGGGGACAATGCCTAAGCCCAAGCTGCTCCAGGGCCTTCCTCCTTCAAGTAGTCCTCTCTGAGAACTAAGAAACGAGCAAGTCTCTGTGGACACAGTGTCGTGCTTGACTGAAGTCAAAGCATATTTCTTTATGAGAGTCCTTTGGGCGTGTCTTATAGTCGAGAACGTCAGGATTCAGAGCAGGCCAATGCAAGGAGGGAAACCTGGAAAGGAAGTTTCTTGCACTACTCACATGTGCTAAGCCGGTGCTGGTCTCCCTTCCTTCCTCCCCTTCTTTCTCTCAATTCCGTTCTCCACGTGTGCCCACCTGTATGTACACGCGCATGGGCTTATTGAATTCTCACAATAATCCTCCTCAGGTGGATGCTAGAAGCTCCATTTTAACAATGAAGGAATTGTGGCTCAGAGAGGTTGTGTAAATTGTTGGACGTTACCCAGCTGCTAAGTGGCTACCCTGGGAGTCAAAGCCAGGTGTACATGGCTCTCTGGGGCAGGACTTTCTAGGTTGCTCCAATTCCGTAGGCTTGTGTCAGAGGTCAGTGTGTCCGTCTACTCGTAGAGTCTGCAGTCCCTAGCCTTCAGGGTTTTGCACAGAGTGAATACTGCTTATAATCCCTAAGTGCTGATCATATGTTGGTCTTACAGGAAAACAAGCTCTACCAGTCAAATGGAGCAGGCAGGGGGCCAACCACAGGTCCACGTAGGATAACCTGGCTCCTGGTCCTGGCAAGGGAGTAGGGCTGAATATCAGAACGTCCCGGGCACTGTGCACGGGTTTCCTCTGGAGACTGGGGCAGAGAACGAGGAATAACAATGGACTCTTTCTTTCATAGACTCCATCACTGACTTTCTGGGTGACCTGGGCAAATCATTTAATGTCACACACTTCCCTTTCTTCATTGGTAAGGTGAGGCAGAAATAATACTCAGCAGTCCCACATAGGGACAGAGATTCATATAAAAGTCAAGCTCTGAAAATGAAGCGACACAGGCACGAACACGGGATTTTTTATTACTACAGGCAGAAGTTCACGGAGGGAAATGAAAAAGGGGAGGGCCTTTAAATTTTCTGTGACAGGATTCAGCTGCCCTCAGCCACCACTGCCAGGCACAGTCTTGTAATTCATCCACTTCCCCCAAAAGCAAATGATCAGAGGGCTCCGCCTGCAACGTCTCTCGCATGCCCTGCTTGCATTTGCCATCTAAAGAGCTCTCCATAGAAAACAGAAACCAAGAGTCATGGCAATGACGATAACAATGCCTACTCCTGTAAAGTGCTCTGCAGGGTGCGAGTACTTTCGTATATGTGTATCGGCCATTTGCACCTCACAATAACACTCAGTAGTAATGGATTATTACTTCCTTCATTTTAAAGACGAGAAACGGAGGCTCGGAGAGCTAGCAAGTTGACCGAATGACGGAGGCAGGACCCACACGGCCTATTTTGACTCCTCTTTCAATGATCTCTCAATACACTGGACCCGTCAACGCTCACCAACCACATCACTTGTCAAACATATTAGTTCCCAAATTGTCCAAGTTGTGAAATAGTCACTTTGAGAACAAAACCATTCCTGCACAGCGCTATTACTCAATCGGTTTTCATTTCCAAAGATGACATGATTTCTTTTATTTTCATAACACTGCAGGATGTGTATGCCAGCACATCAACCCACCCCAGTTTCCGTCCTTGTCAGCTGCTCTTGGAATTGGGAATCATGATCCTGGTTTTGGGTCCTTCCCCACCCCCAGATTGGAGTTAACAAAATCTGACCATCAGCCTTGGCTGTCCTTTCATTACTTCTGCATGGAAGAGAAACATTTGAATAGGGGTAACAGCAGGGGCTGGCGCGAGCTTGGGGCTTGAAATTCAGGCAACGATGGAATAACCATGCATGGGCATCTGCAGTCGGCGCACTGAAAATCACATTGAGGACCTACGTGGACCTTCTGAGAAGTTCACTCCTGAACCCATTCACTCCACTGGACTCCGCTGGGGTCCCTTTCCAACAGGGATTTCGAAGAGGTTATGGGAAGCAGTCATGAGAAGCAACTCCACTCGGTTTAATCTTAAAAAGTATTATTTCTGTGAGCTTATGATTCATTTTCGAGTCTCCAACCACAGCAACTTTCTGTAAGCCATCTTCCTGCTACTCAGAGCTCACAAACCCAACACTATAATTGTGCAATGACAAATGACAACCTAATGGTGACCTGAGACCTGGAAAAGTTCTGTCTTGACCCCTGGGTCACCAAAGAAGAATCCAACTGTTGCTCCTCTTGAAGAAAGTAGATTTCTTGTATCCCATCCTTTTCATTGTCCGTCTACCTGTGGTGCACACCTTAACATTCCACTTATCCCTACCAGAGTTGGCTTCGTGGTGTGCAACCTTGCAAGTCACACTGGGCCCCACACTTGGAAGGACTCACATTTTAATACTTTTCTTGCCATTTTGAAATTCTTCACAATTTTTGAACAAAGGGCTTTGCACTGGGCCCTGCAAATCATGAAGCTGGTCCTAATCCCAAGAATGGAGATTCTTGTGTGTTTTATTCATAGCTACTTTCTAGAATAATGCTTAATGCTATTCTTAAGAAATATGTGCTAAATGAATGAATTAGTGAATGAATGAATACCAAAATACACAATTAATAAGACTTTCCCATTCCGGGCCAGGCCAGGGAAGAGAGCTGATTTTATTTATCATTTCTGTGGCCTGAGTGCTGAGTCCAAACATTCCAAAGTTAGGATATAGGCCTAAATGATTGTTTAAGAAAGAGGAATTGGCAAGAAGGGGAGGAAGAGGAGGCTGCAAAAGAGATACAGCCAAGCCTATTGAGAGACACATCCCAAAGACACTTGTGAGAAGAAGCATGATGTGCTCCCAGGCCAGAGAGCAGGGGAACAGGCGAACCCTGCCTCCCAATTCACTGGGGCGGGGGGGACTTCCCTTAACGTAAGCCAGAACGCAGGGAGAGTTTTCTGACTGGCAACCTAAGTCCTACTCCGTGTCCCCAGGGTCTTGTAGGAGGAGAGCAGCCCAGCTGGAGGCTCAGACACCCCAGGCTGTCAGTGGATTTCCTTGGCTGCTAATCCTAGGCTTTGCACCCCAACAGGGGGGCCGTAGATGCAGCAGCTACCCCGCTGAACTGTGCGGGCCTTGCCAGTTGAAGACCAGGAACGAAGGGAAAAGCCAGGACTCAGCGAGACAGCTCCACTCAGAGCTGCCTTGCAGAAGCCAGGTGATTGGACCGCATGTGGGCGCCATACACGTTGCTCACGCAGAGAACGTGAGACCGCACTAACCTGGTGGACGGTTAATATGGCCGAAGACATTTTTCATTAATTTTATTGATCCGCTTGTGAGTTGGACTGCCGTATCAATATGCCCTCATTCATTTTCTGTTTGAGGGGGTCATGGTAACGAGCAGACCTCTTTCAATAAAGCCCTTCACAATTAACACCAGGGAAAGGGGGACACTGAGAAGCAACCTATTTGGGCAACGGGTTGTACTCTTGAGTCTCTATTTATCACCCTCATTATTTATGAAAGTGATAAAATATGGGCAGAAAAATCAAGTTAAGTAAGGTCTTTGGGGAACGTGGATGACTGGGGTCATAAGGGAAGACAAACAAGAAAAGTAAAGCCAGCAAAGAGTAATTCTCTGGATCACATGGAGAGAAAGCACAAAATGGGAAAGGGAAAAAAAGTTTGCACAATGTCCAAATTTCAGGCACTGCCAAAGTTTGAAAAATATCATTTCATTTAGAAATGCTATGATTTAATGGCAAAGGAGGACATTTTGTTGGAACGCCCAGTGTAACAAACACTTTCGCCCCCCCACTTAACAGTGCTCTCCTGGCTACATCTTATGGAGAAAATAATAATTTGGATGTTTTGAATTATAGCAGTAATATTAAAGGCACTCACTCTGGGCCCACCCAAATTCCCAGTGTTGAACGTGGTGTCAGGGCTCGGGAAGAATGCGGTGGGATTACAGCAGGCCACTGCTGGGTTCAGGACACGGTTCAGGCTTGGCTGCAGTCAGAAGGAGCGAGCAGAGCTCTCTTTAGGGCTGCACGCCTGTGGGCGCCCCTTCTGCCAGGGCAAGGCCAAGACAGGGCTCTCTGGGCTGAGAAGTCCCGGGGCTTTGGACCACGAGCAAGACCCAGAGGGAAGAACGTGAGGCTGAGCATCGGGAGGCCTTGGACCTGCTCCCAGCTCTGCAGCTAATGAGCCTGGTGACCTTGGGGAAAGTTTCTCTCCTCTCTGGGCCTCCCTCCTTCATCAGCACAATCTTTGACTTTCAGAACTGCAAAAACCCTCCGAGATCGCCCAGGTCTCCATTTCCCAAACTGCATTCGCTCACAGTCTGCCTGCATGATTTGTGCTTTTTCCATGGACCACATTCGTTGTCTTTTCCTTTCATAGATCTAATTTTAAAAGAAAGCCATATCAGTTACAATATGCAGAAGGTAACTGTTAACTGTAAAAATGAATTTAGTAAAAATAAAGCCACATGTTACATTCTAGCCAGATGAGTGTCACCTGTCTAGGAAGACAATAGCAGCAACAATGAAAATAATAATATGCAATATTTACTGAGATCTTAGTATGTGCCTGGCCTGGTTCTGAAGGCCTTCCATAGAACATGTCATTTCACTGCCACAATTTTATGAATTAGCACCTATTGTCCCTCTCATTTTCCAGATGTGACAACTAAGGCACAGAGAGATAAATTTACGATATGCTCTCTCTTTGTTAAAAGGCTACTAGTCCGTATAGCAGCATGACTCTAGGACTTTCTCCTTGATATCATCAGAAGGATTAAAAGACAATTTTCAAAGGAGAACATTTTTTAAAAATTGTGATTCAGCCTTATTTGATGTCCTGAGTTTGTGCCATCCACCTAAAACCACCCTGTGTGACTTAGGTAAAAGACCCAATGACCTAGTGATAAAGTGACTTGAGAAGGGGAAGGTTCTCCCGCAGCCACACTAGGTGGGTCTTGGTGGAGCTGCTCTCATTACTTCCTCTGCTGTTATGGTCCTTTCTCCTCTTGTCTGCCAGAAGTAATTTCTGGTACTTCAAGCCCCACCTCATCATAAACCCTCCTGGCACCCCTCCTTGGGGCCCCTTTCGTATCCTACACACAGGCATTGCCTTACCTCTCTACCTTTGGATCCAATTGGTTTATTGTCACAGACAGTTAAGCTTGTTCTAAGTCCATAAATCTATAAACACTCCAAACCTAATATAAAATGAGTTGAAAAAAGGATTTTGCAAAGCATTTGTTACATAAAAATAAAACCCTGAACACAAATGCTACATTCCAAACGGTTCTTTGGGGGAACCATTCCATCATGGGTTAGCCTGGATGAGGCATCTGAAAACCAGAACCCAATGACCCTGGATTGGACAAGCGTTCTTTTCCTGGTTACTCTTCTTGGGGTCAGCATAGGTGCTTGTCTTTGCTTCCACGGCTGCGTGGCATTCACAAGCAGGGTCATCAGCGTCAAAAACCTACATTTCTGAATGCACTAATCCCTCCAAAAGCATTTGAAGGTGTCGACACGCAGCTTTTTGGCAGTACGGCCCCACGCTTAATCTCTTTTGCTCATGATCTCTTGCTCTCCCATTTCAGACAGACTGCCCTGAACTGCTTATACCCTGACCACCATTCACTCTCAAAAGACTATGTCCTTGTCAGCCTTTGAACAATCCAAAACACAAGTTCTGGTTGTTTCTGAGAGAGACGTTTAGGCTAAAATGGCTCATGAACACAGAGGTCACAAGTTAAGCCACTGTGGGTCCTGGATGACCCATGATTTTTTTACACGTCTGTCTCCCAGACTCGATAAGAAGTTCTTTGAAAGTAGGGACTGTGTCATATTATTTGATGTATGTCAAAGTTTTTCAAGCATTATGATCAAACTAATTGAGTTATTATATTAATTAATCACCAACTTAATTAATGCATTTTTACCAAGAATTGGAACCCATGGTCCTCATATGAGCCTCTACTTGAATACTCTGAGGGGAAAAGGGCGGGGGGCAGGGTGGTGAGGAGAGAGAGAGAGAGAGAGAGGTATTTGATGAGGTTTCATAATGCATTTTGGATTAGTCTAACCCTTAGCAAGTCTTTTCTTATGTTAAATTAAAATCTTCCTCTCTGGGACTTCCACTAGCCATTAGTTTTTCCATCCCCCAAAAAGTTGCAAAGCAGGAACTGATGCCTCTTGAACTGCAGAGCTTTTGTGTTAAGAGACTGTGCTTCTCTTCGGCCATTAACCTTTTAAACAGCATCCCTCATTCCATTAAATCCTATGATCCTCAGATTTCTTGGCATGCTGGTAGAAGTCAGCCTAACCCGGGTTCTGGACACAGTCCACCTACTTTCAAATCCAGGCTCTCCAGCTTGCTTTTGGTGTGAACTCTGAACTCCTGAGTCCTCACCTATAGAATGGAAATGATTATAACAGCACCTCGTGTGCACATTGTGGGGACTGTATCAGATGACACACACACCATGCACCATCCAGTACAACAAGATTTTAATAAGCACTCAGAAATGTTAAACAGTAATACTCCAGGTGGTACCTGACCAGCAGAGCCAGCCCCAGAGGAGACCTCAGCTCCCTCAAAATGGAATCATTTCTGTCGATGAAGCCTCACCGGGTTCAGTTTTAGAGCAGCGACATCCCCTGGTGGTTCATCTTGGGCTTGTGGTCAGTCAAAATCTTCAGGTCCTTTTCCATACAAAGTGCTGTCACACCTGCTCTCCCACATCTTATACTTTAAAAATCAATTTTCTGAAAGGAAACACGGGACTATATATTCATCCTTATTGAATTTCCTGCAGCGCAGTTTGGCCTGTCATCCTAATACATCAAGAGAAGTTTGTCTTGATTCTGTCATCTGACCTATTAGTCACCCTACTCAACCCTGTGTCATCTCCGGATGTGATAATGATCTCTTTTCTCCCCACCAAGGTCACTGATAGAATCAGGAACAAGGCCAAGGCCAAGGACCAAGTGCTGTGGTACTGTTGACATTCTTTGGGCAGCAGGCCAACCTCTCGTTGTATGGATGGAGAGAGTAAGATTCAGAAGGGCTAAACGATTTGTCCATCATCATACAATACAACAGTTGACTGTATCCCAACGTGTGTATCTCAGAACAGTCCTCTGAGAGATTTCTGATAGTAAAGGGTTTCCATGGCTCCATAAGTTTGGAAAAAGTTTGCAGACATTTGCAATGCTCAGCAGCACACTACAGATTTTGTAAAGTCCTATAGTCAAGAATCCTGTTAAACTTGTTTAGCCCAGCATTTCCCAAATGTAGTTGAACACAAAATTCTATTTTCATGTAATAACTTGCCACATCCCATAGAAATAGTGCCCCAAAGCCAGCTACAAAGAGACACACCTAGAATTCGAACCAGTGCCCCTCGCCTGTCACGAGAGTAAGTTCTGAGATCCCCATGTTCAGAGAGCTTTGTGACTTCCAAATGAAAACTAAGAAAGTAAAGAGCTTTGGGGAGGAAGAGTTAGTAAATGGGACCGCAGTGAGATGAAGAAGGCAGAAGTCAAGGTGGAGGGCCCCACGCCTCCAAAGCAGGAGTGAAAGAGGGGCTCAGAACGGAGTAGTCCTGATAAGACCCATGCCCCTTCCCCACACAAACTCCCATCATGCCCTGCTTTGAGAGCACCAGGACTAGTCTCATTATGCTTCCATCCCTGGCAAGAAGCCAGGGACTGACTCCCAGGGGGCTTAATCGCCAGTTATTCCAAGAAGACTACCCTGATGTCAGGTTGCAATTCTCCCGTCGGGCACCTCCGCTCTCCTTCCCTGCTTTGCGTTGCTCCACAGCACTTACCGTCACCTGGCCTACCAAGCATTCCATCCATTTGTTGGTTTGCTTGTTTTATCTGTGTGTTGTCCGTGTCGCTCTGCTAGAGAATAAGCTCCATGCTGGCAGGGGCGTTGACTTTGCTCACTGCTTCATTCTCGGCACTGAAACTATATTCTGTGGCCAATAGTTGATGCTCAGTAAATATGAAAACACCATTCAGCTCGAGCCAGGGGGCCTAAATGAATTATAGCCTCTCAAAGGGCAAGGATCACGTCTTGGGTTTGCTTTGACTTATTTATGATGTGATACCATCTGCTGAGTGGGTCTTTATTACACTAGAAATGAATATTATTACTCAGATACATATCAATATACAGGGAGAAGCTATTAGTCTCAGAAACCGCATGCTCCCTCCCCTGGTGACCTCATCCGCCAGGCCTCACATGGGTACAACTCATAAATCCACAGCACCACCCCTGACCCTATTTCTTCCATACCACAGCCCACCTTTCCTGCAGCTTTCTGGACATTTCTATCATGCTAAGGAGCTCGAACTCTGCAGGTCCTTAGCCAGAAACATTAGGTGCTCTGTGCCAAAAATTAGAAAAGAAATAAAAACCAAAACAACCTTTCCCAACTCTGTTATTTTGGCACCTATTTATGTTCGTGGCACAAAAAAATAATTATGAAAATTGATAAAAGCCACACAGTTTCTTTTCTCTGCCTTCTCCTTCTTCCCTACGGTCCCTACATCTGAAATGTCCCAGCCGGCTCTTCCCTCTACCCCATGCCCACCCTGGTATTAGGTTTGTGTGTTCTTGAGCAATCGGAATATGCCTCTCCCAATCCCTCTGCTCCCTTGCTTCCAAAGTCTTTCTGTTCTAAGTCGGTGTTTTTCAAGCAGCGGGCCATGCCCATTAGCGGGTTATGAAATCACTCAGTGTGTCACAACCAGCACTTTAAAATTAAAATGGAAGAGAACGGAGTAGAAAAGAGTCGGGCTGCACTGCAGATGATGTCCAAAGCTCTGTGTAAGTCTGTTAAAGGTGCATGTCCATGCCCTGAGCCACCGTGTCACTATGCATCTCACCACGGCGTGACAGCTGCTGCTCTGACCTAACGTCCGTCAAAGCAGAGGCTTTACGTAGTTCTGCCGCACGCTACCTACGCCGTTCAGTGACTCTGCAGTGCCCCGTAAGTCCAAACAGGTTTACCCACCCTTCAGTGGCATCCCAGCGCAGGCTCTAGCCTCCCTTTGCAGCTTATTTTCCAACTTTCCTATACTCACACCTAGAAGGCTCACTGTGCTGGAGCACTCATTACTTCTCACATACATCCCGAGATTCCCACTGCTGTAATTTTTCATAGGCTTTTCTTTCTTCTAGGGAGGAGATTATCAGTTAGGGTGAGCTATTCTGCTCTCTGGGGATGTATAGCAATATCTGCAGATATCTCTGGTTGTCACAGCTGTGGAGAGGCAAAGGTGCAATTGGTATCTAGTGGGTAGAAGCCAGGGATGCGCTAAATATCCCGCAATGCACAGAACAGTGCCCCACAACAAAGAAGTATCCCGCCCCAAATGCCTGCAGCACTGAGGCAGAGAAAGCCTGCAGTACAGCAGGGGACTGCAAGTTTCAGCATGAATCTAAGTCACTTAAAGGACTAAAACACGGAGCGCTGGGCCAGAGTTTCTGGTCTAGGCTCCAGGGACCTCTGCCTCCACCAGGGCTCCCGTTACTCATCCCATGGCTTTAGAGGCTGAGACCCAGTGCCACCTCCTTCACGGAGCCTTTCCTGATGGATACCAGCCAGCCCTAACACCTGGCCTCCGTCTCTCAGCCTCTCTCCTTCACTCTGTCCTCCTCACAGCTGGGCCTTCTCTCCCGCACACTTCACCCAGCTCCATAGAGCAGGTGCTGCCCAGGCCACGACTTACACTCACCTTCCGCTTCTTGCATGTCCAGAGCCCTTTGGGCAATCTCCCTGCCTGAGCAAATTCCATCATCCAAAACACCACCATGGCGCGCGCCTCCCCAACTGGCCCTCTGCGAGCTTCTTTCCGTCTGTTCCCCTCCACCCTGGGGATTATCAACGTGTCAAGGAAAGTGTTGGAGCATGAGAGGATGCATTAGCCTTTTCCAGGCACCGAGGTGGGAAACCATGTAAACAGGGGGCAAGATGAGTAGAAGTGACAAAACCACAATGAGCAGGGTAGAGGGGTCACCTATCAAGGCAGTGAGTGCTTTGTGACCTAATCTTTGTTCTTCCCCACTTTGCCAGGAATCAGCTGTCTGCTGCCTTCATGCTGGGCAGTGAAATTGGACCTGGGGAACAGAGACAGAGAGAGAGAGACAGAGAGACAGAGAAGACCCCGCCGCTCCCTTAGCACACCTTGTAGGCTCCGTGCGCCACGCACGGAATGGCCGCACTCGGCTGTTCTGAAGGTGGCCCTTGCCGACTTCCTGCATCGGCACCACTCCTCTGTCGGGTATTTGCACTTAGCTCCCCTGTGTACGAATTTTTTCAATGTAATGTTGCTTTAAACAGATCATCAAAACAAGTGATTTTTAAACAGTCTTTTCTCTCCAAAGTGTCTTTACCGTAGTTATTTCAAACCCCTTCTTAGCCAGGAAAAGACTGGTCACACTTTAAATTAAGTGTCACGAGCAAGAATTTAATTTAGACCTAATAAGACAGTTATTATACGTTAAATACCATATGGTTATGAGAAACATATTTATTGAAGTTTAACAAGTATGTCAAGGCAATACTCCATAAACAGCAGGAATTGTTAACAGGATGCAGTTATGGATTCTTACATCAGGCAATGCATCTTGTGAATGGAAGTACTTTATATTAACCATTAAAAATAATAACAAGGAATCTCCCAGGGCCTCCATCTGGGAGGGCAAAAGGGACAGTGAATTTGTGTACTGCCCGTTCAGCCCTGGACACCTAGGATCAGTGCCTGCTCGAGATGGGCATGAAAAATGAGCTCGGGGTCTTCCCCTCATCCTCATTTGTGCTCTGTGCAAAGCCAACGGTACCGTTTGGCATGATTGATGAGGGCCATTTAGGGGAGCTCTCTAGGGTGGGGGAAAGGAAGAGCTGAGGAAGAGTCACGTGGGATAACTCAGAGGGAAAGACTTAGGCAGACTTGAACCAGGTTTCTGTTGCTTACCAACTCTCATCACGCTTAAAAACTTGAAAATGTGTGTGTGTGCCCACGTAGACGTTCGTGCAGCCACTCACACGGAATATCACATCACACAGAAAGTGCTCTAGGGAGGAGATAATCACCCCGAAGAGTGTTTGGACACGTTGCTCGTCAACGTCGTGTGCCGAGCGTGATGTCCTCTAAACTTGCCCCAGTGTTCATGAGAAAACTGAGTCTGGAGGAAGGAGGCTTCTCCCCTCGCCTCCCCGCTCTCCTCCCGCTGACCCATCAGGGACCCCCCGGAGTCTGTGTTTCAGCCTGGGGCGCCAACGCTATGGCAACAGCCCTGACGCCACGCCGCCCGCTCAGCCAGATGACTTCACAGCAGGGTCGGGTCAGGGGACTTCAGACGGGTCATGAGTAAGAACCAGCAGAAACTAACATCTTTTAACAGTTAGCCAACATGTCGGAGGAAATTATTCATAAATGTTTGAAGAGCAACGAGGTCCGGACTTTGAGTAACGCAGCCGTGGGTCTCCAGGTTTTCCCCTAGAGGTGCATTGGCCCCCTTGTACGACAGGCAACATTCCACTCTGGCTGAAGTGTCCAGTGCCAACCACGTCCCAGACCCCCCTCAGCTGCCCTCCACACGAGGGGTTCCCGGATGCCTCCCTGTCGTTACGTGGCTCTGCGGCCCCCAGCCAGGCCTCTAGCTGCTGACCTAGGAAAGGTATTTGTGTGGAATATTCTGCCATCTTAGGACCACGTTTGGAATTCCTTCCACACCTCTCTAAGATTATTTGTGTGTGTGTGTGTGTGTGTGTGTGTGTGTGTGTGTGTGTGTGAGAGACAGAGAGAGAGAGAGAAGAGACTATATAATCATCACGTCAGCACAATGAATGGGCCCAACTGCACGAGGATAATTATGTTTTACAGTTTTGCTAAACACAAGAAAGTATTTTCTCAGGCCATTTAATTGGAACAACATCACGGGTTATACCTTCATTGTAATAAAACTCTACTGTGTGTCCAAGTGCCAAGGGATTTATTAACTTGCTCCGAGCCCCGAGAATCAGCAAGCAGGGTCAGACGTGGCTAGTGATGATGACATCACCGGCTTTGGCAGCTCTTTTCAACTGGTGTTGAGTGAGGTAATGTCCCCAAAATTAAAAATGACAGCAAGATTAATGATGATAGATTCACAGACTTTTTTCATGATTTAAATTGGTGTTCTGTTTCTTCCATTCCGGACGGCCAAGACAGCTTCATGCCATTAGCTTGGTGTATCAGCAAAGCCAGATAACAGGAGTGCCTTCTCCCTGCTGCCTGGGGGAGGCTGGGAGTTCAGGGCCAGAGGTAATTTAGCGATGGGGCCAAAGGAAGACACACCCTCGCATCCTTTGCAGAGGTCAGGACTCTGAGATCGCCTTCCTTTATCAGAAGGGCAAACACATGCACTGGATTTGTTACTTGGGTGCAAGGAAGGTCATGCGCTCTGCAGGGGGTGGCTGTGTGCGAGGACTACCTCATCGAGCCTCACCCCACTGAGTCAGAACTCGCAGTCCCTTGACCTGGAGCTCTGCTGATCTTCCTCTCTGTCCTTCTCCTAATGAAAAAGTTCGCTGGGGATATGAAGAGCATGGAGAGAATTCTGAGGCAGAAGATCGGGAGATATGTAGGCTGCATAAAAAAGGTCCATTTCATCGATCATGTCAGAGACTCTGGTATCCTACAAACAACTATCACCCTATTAACTCATTGTCCTGCCCCCACTCTACTCTGAACTTCTCCAACACAGACATCAACGGCTTTCATCTTTGTAATTCCAACAGCAATCACAGCAACATACAGCCGGCACTAAAAAAATATTTATTGAATGTATGTTACTTAAACAAATACCTTAAGGACTTCTCATAAGAAACTGGAACTGCTAACAGGGTTTATGGAGCATATTTTCAAATAATGAAAACCTTTTCCTTTGAAAACACAGTCAAGTTCATCATAGTCCCCAGTACATGTGGACACGTTCTCACTAGTCTGAAACAAGGTGGGTTACTGTTTCAAAAGAGGGAAAATGAAGAATGAAAGGGAAAAAAACAAAAAGCCAAAATGACACAGGGTGATGTGATGGAAAGCCACACTGCGGAATGGGCGGGACTGGAGGCAGCCCCCAATGCGGTCTCCTGGTGGGCACGTTTCCTTCAGAGATAGAAGCTGTCTGTAGGGTCAGCGATGGCTTCACAAGCTTTACTTAGAGGGGACCCTGTTGGGAGTCCGGGGTGGCAGTTGGGAAGAAAAAATTCTTCTGCCTTAAAAGAGGGGATGCAGGGTTCACTTGGCAGGGGGTGAAGATGTGGGAATTCACTGGGGCTCTTGCTGATAAGTCCTATTTCTCAGCAGAACATTCACTGTCCCCAAAGGCAGGAGACATAGAAGCAAGTCCCTGCCCCACGCCTAACTGGCTGAGACATTTCAGCAAGTCCCTTCCCCTCCTGGGGCTTCTTATACCCTGCAGGTAAGGTGAGAGAGAAATTGGAGTTGAGCAGCACTACGGCTCTTTGAGGCCAGTCATTCTCGGGGGGTTTAACTGCTCCTGGGAGGGGCACCCAGACAGGCCAAGTGAACCAGACTAACTCCTTACTCCAGCTGTTCAAACAAAGTCAGGGTTTTCTCCCGCTGAAGTTTATGGTAGTGGTTGGGATAAAGGGGTGGGTTTCCCCTGCCCTGTGCTCTTTTGGCTGCTCGGACTCCAAGCATTTGGTTCCGAAGCAGGCTCCAACACTTCTCCAGGGACCTCACAGCCCTTTGCCCACGCGTCTTTTGCCATACTTCTCTATCTTTTCTTTCTTCCTTCTCCCGAATGCACTGTTCTTGTCTTCACACAGAACACCTAACTGTGGATGGGGGGTTTGAAGGGAGCATTGGGTTTCATTGATGAGAAATACAGGGGATGTAACCCTACTAATGTCCCTTTTGCCTCCACCTAAAGTGCTTCTTTGTGGAAAAAAATTTACTACATTTGACAACTTTTGGAGTGTATATCCAGTTCAAAGTGGTTCCCTTTACTAGGCACTGCCTCCCCCACATCCCACACTCTGGCTCCACAGGGTAAGGCTGGGACTCCAGCAGCCAAGTCCATGCTAGATGACGCCCACCTCTCTGGTCACGGGTGACAAGAACACAGCTGACACCTGAGCCATGCTGGGAAGTCCTAAAATCTCCATGGTTAGGAAGTTGGTTCCTCCCCACTGTCCAAGGCAGGTTCCTCATGAACCACAGCCCTAACTTATCCCCCTGCTGAGCCTTAGTTGGACAAGAGGAGAAGAGGATCACATGGGCACCTCAGCACTGCATGGTGTGCGGCAGGGTAATATGTGCCAGTTCATGGAGACAGGCTTCCAGGGACCGAAATGTTGTCCCAGGACACGTGAACATTGGCTTTACTGCCCCATCCAAAACCACCATGAGGATGCAGCCTCGCTGTGAGTTTGGTTCACTAACCAGGATAGCCTGTCCTTTGTCAACAGTACATCCCACCAGATTCTTAACCTGGCTGCCCTCTAGAATCATCTAGGCAACATGTCTCAACTGCCAAAGCATGAGCTCCTACTCCAGAGATTCAGATCCAATGACTCTGGGCAGAGGAAAGAGGCCTTGGAATATGTTTTGAAAGCTCTGCAAGTGATGCTAATAGAGTCAGGAGCCAGCTCCATAAACGGAAGCAGTCGACTGTTAGTTGGAAATTTTTTGCAATGTTGACAATGCTGAATGTCAAAGGGCAGAGGTGGAACCGGAACTGAGCATCCTTCTCTGTTCTAGCAGCTCCCTCGTGTTCCACAGAATACCAGTGACAGCTGTGTGCCCTGTAGGGGGTGGGACCGGAGTGCCCAGGGAGAAGAAGTCTGTCCCACCTTTCCACTGAGCCCCAGGTCCCTAGCCAAAATAAAAAAATGGTCTCTTCCCACCTGTTCATGAACCTACTGACACTGTATTACTAAGTTAGACAGAAATGCTAATAAGTGATTGCTACTTAATGATACAGAATACAGGACGGCACTCATCAGAGTTATGACCAAGGAGAAGGTGGTCCGACGCCTCTATGTGACTCCTAAAACCACCGTGTTAGCTGAACTACCACGATGCTGGCACTCTGTTCTTCTCTAGGAATGAAGATTTGGCCTACCACCAGCAAACCTAGAGTGGCCAACCACCCAGGTTTGCCTAAGACTACCTGCCTTTAGCAGTGAAGTCCATTGTCCCAGGGAACCTGTTGGCCCCTGGGAAAACTGAGACAACTGGTCCAATCATCTGCTGACCAGGCTTGCGAAGGGCTGGCCACAGATGGCTCTTCTCAAAGTTAGAAACATGTCACCAATGCACATGATTGTTTCTAAACCACTGACAGATGAGGGGTGGCATTAGAATGGGGGTAATAAACCTGTTTTGAAGGGGAGCCTTTTGTATCCCTAACCTCTCACTGAGGTCAGGTAACAGAACTTAATCCTAAAAGCACCCAACCCAACTCAAGCCAGCTGAGGCTTCTCTCCAGGTGCTTTGGAGTTGGGATCCAGAGAGACTCTTGTTCATGTCTTCCGGTAACTGGGGTGGAACACGCACGATTGGGAGCTGCTGGCAGCCAAGTCTTGCAAAGGCAACAGCTGCAGAGAGGAAGCCAGGCTGCCGTGAGAAGAGGATAGAAAGGCAACCAGGCAGAAGCAGAGAGGAAAGAAAGCAAAAAAACATCTGTGTGGGATTCTGCCCCGGTCTCTATTTTCTGCTTCCAGGCCTGTTCTGCTCCCCATCAGGACTCCTACTCTTTGGTTCCCTAAGATTCTCTCCACCTCTTTGTGTATTTCAGTTGCAAGGATAGAGAATTTCAATCCAAATTGACTTAAGAGAGTTGACTATTTGCTGTTAGTGAACAGTTTGGCGGGGGGAGCCTCAAACAGCGTGACTGTTTCTCTTTCTCCGCTGCTCGACTGTAGCTCTTCAGGAGGGCTTGCTCTCAGCTCCGGGCAGGCTCACCCCTTGTGCTCATAAGATGGCTCCCAGGGTCTCCCAGCACTCCGCTCTGGTAGGTGTATTCTCAGCAGCAAAAGTGGGACCCTTGTACAGGATTTCCAGCAAAAGTCTTCATGCTTCTCAATGGCCCAACCTGGCCATCCTGAGCCAATACCCAGGGCCTGGGGGAGAGTGATGCTCAGGTGGGCAGACCTGAGTCTCATGGCCAGGCAGCTGCCAGAGGGAGAGCCAGCTCTACCAAAGCCCATGGATTGAGATGGAGAAGAGGTGATTTCCTAGAAGGCACTGATGTATAGTTACCATATGCAAAGGAGATCGATATAGTAGGGATCACAAATAATAAGGGGTGTCACTCTACTCTTATTTAAATACCATTATTTTTTCCCTAAGCCAGACTAAGTGGGTTTGTTACAACTAAAAAGGATCCCAAAAATAACAATAATGCAGCCCACAGTTACAGCACAACATTCCAGGAGTCTCCTTCCTCCCTGTAACTTCACACAGCCTTTCATGGGAACGGACAGCAGGCCCGCAGCCATATTGGTGTCTTGGCCAAACAAAGGACAAAGTCCCACTCAGTTGCAAAGAGTTTCAGTGTTCATTTGAACTTCTAAATAAGGCAAAAACAGCTATAGTATAAAGGACCATTTTCTTCAAAAGTTGTTCCATAACTAGAAGAGCCACATTTGTCCAGAATATTAATCAGTCTTCTCTAGTGCCAGCCCAAACCTAGAAATCTGAGGTTTTCTGAGAACTACTTCATTAATAACAATAGTTACCATAGAAAGCAGCAGCAATGTGGAAGTATGAATCTCTTCAGTATCGTCGACTTCGAGGGTTGTGTCTGTTGTGTCTGCATTTATGAGCAAACCAAATCTGTCTTTCTGGCTCTGTTATCACTGGATTTTATCTGAGAAGAACCAATGAGAACTTCCAAACCAATCCATAAGCAGAAATTAGGCCTCCTGTTCCATCTGTCAGCCTTACGTCCCTTGATGTTACGACTCCCCATTCTTTACAGAAATTTAGACTTCAAGCCCCATAGTGTGACTCCAAGGACGATTCCCAGAATTACCTTCCCACTGCACCCCGCACCCTCAGCATGAAAAACCGAGATGGTGCTCGCAAAGCACTGGGCCAAATGTAGTTCCTTAGTCAACTGCTACTCCCATGCGGTTGAACATCACATACCTCAGAACTGGTTGTTCTTGGGTTTTCATAAAAATCCATCACATCCCAGCTCTGTCACTTTACCTGAGCTTATGCAGCCTCTCTAGGCCTGGGCTTCCTCCTTTGTAAACGGGGAATAATGACACCTGCTCTACAGGTGGTTGTAAGACTGACATACGCCAATGCAGGTGAACTTCTCAGCACCATGTCTGGAAAGTAAAAAGCGTCCAGTAAGTGGAAGCTATTTGTATTACTATCACTACTCCATCTGAACTGACGAAGGGAGAAGGCACCTCAGACGACCAGAGGGGCTTCCCTCTGCCAGGTAGGCCACGGTGTTCTCCAAAGGAGCATAAACAATTTTATGCAGCATCAGTGTCAGAAAAGACCACCCTGTCACCACGATGGATTGAGACAAAAATAAGACCATCCATAATCACCTCTGAATACCTACAAAATGTGAACATCATCCGAAGCACAAAAATAGCCAGCCTTCTTTCTTTCCTGGCTACTATGACTGACTACTGCTTCTCAGCCAATTACAGCCTTAGCATTACCCAGCATTCCCTACTTCTATGTGGGGTTTATGTAGATGCTCATCTTCCAGCTAGTTTCTCCTAAACATGATTTCTTTTGCTACCTGGTCATAGGCTTACCCCTAGTCTCTGACAGCATCCACCCAGAGCAAGACCCTGCTTTCTTAAACCCTCTCGCAAATCACCTCACACAAGCCAAACCCTACAATAAGGTCTTTCTAACACTCTCTTCCTGAGTGCCCCATGGTTCCTCAAGTTGTGTGTCCTTCCTCACTGTAATGAGCAATGAACCCACCTTGTTCAGCTACAAGTGTGTTCCCAGTGGTCTTTGGCTGAAGGACATTGATAATAGTGATAACAATAATAATACCACTATTTATTGATCATTTACCAAACACCCAGGCCTCTTCTAAGCAATTTATGCATTAATTTAATCCTAAGTCAACTTTAGAATATAGACATGAACACTTGCTGTAATATTGAGGAAACTGAGTTACAGAGAGGTTAAAACGTTTCTGAAGTCAGATAGCTAATGGGTGGTAGAGCTGCTATATAAGCCAAAGCAGTCTGACCCTAACCTGTTACTTCTTACTAAACCCTCTTGGGGACCTGTTACCATGCCATGAGTAGAGGCTACACCTCAGGTTTGTGAAGATTATAAAGTCACCAATGTGCAAGGCATGGAGAATTTGGACAGCATGGAGAGAGTTCCTCCAGCGTGTTTCATTGGCAATGTGGTGGCCAGCTTTGTGGGGTCTGCAAGGAAGACGACATCATAGTCTCCGACCTCAAGAAACGGGTAAGTCAGTTGAGGATACAGGACTGAAACACACAAAAGTGTAAATAACAATACAATCAGCAGTATCAGAGACATACTAGGACAGAAGAATGCATGATTCAGTGTCAAATGAGGTGTGCAGATGGTGCTGGGAGTGAGTTCACTCTGGGCTGCAGGCTCAACCCACATGCTCTAGCTTAACTCCAAACCACAGACAGGAAATCAGCTAGAGAGCTGCTTTGTTAGTAAGGGCAGGGAGAGGGAGAAGAAAGCTTTAATAGAAAGAAAGCTACTGAAATTACACATGGAGGATATATAAAACTACATGACTTTTACGTTTTACTTTTTGGTAATCCATTGTTGAGAAATGATAATGCAGTCTCCGAAAGGGAGCCCTTTTGTTATTTCCAATGGACTCCATATTAGCAATGATCTGGAAAAAGAGAAGTTCACTTCTATTCAGAAGTTGAGCCCTGGCCTGACCCCATCTGGCTCCTGCTGTGGGATACACTAGGGTTTGTATCATTCCACTCTGGTGTCATAGAAAAATACTTAATGACAACTCCAGACACAGCATCCCAAAAGGATTCTCAGCCACTGGCAGCCACATTAAGATTAGGGTTAGTTCTGCAAGGGGGAAACCAAACTCTTGTAGTGTATTACAAGTACTCCTGGAGTGTTCTAACACTTTTAGACCTAGAAGAGTAATTCAAGAAGTGTGTCTGATCAAAGGCTTTGATATCAACTTGGGCAGACATTGGGCAAGTGATGCAACCATTTCTCTGCAAGTGGAATTTAACAACAAAACTCATGGCATGATCGTGGGGTTACATGGCATAGTGTTTTCAAAGGGCCTTAATATGTCCGAGGTACAGAGTTTCTTAGAATGTGTTAGTAACCAATACTGCCATTGTCCTACATAGTAACACCATCCTAGGGACTTGGACAAGATAAAAAAGAAGCATGAGTTATGGTCTTCCTGGCCATTCCTGAAGACTCAGAATTGGAGATTTGCCCAATGTGATTTGGCAAATCTCAGCTACTTCATTTGGACTCCCAGCTCCACCCTTTACCTAGAATTTTGGCAATTGCCTTAACCTGTTTCTGACTCAGTTTATCTATAAAAGCAATGAGAGCAATAATGATTCCTGCATCTTAGGATGTTGTGAGAAGTAAAGGAAACAATGTATACAGAACCCTATCATCATCATCATCATCGTCTTCATCATCCCCATCATCTTAATCCTCCTCCTCATCCTCCTTGTCAGCATCATCAGGAATATCCCAGTTGTTCCCTTTATCATAGGAGATTCAAGCCCGATGATCTAGGCAACTGAACTTTCAGAGGCTTTATTTTAGAAAATATTGTTCTCTGTTGGTAAAGACAAAGTTTTTGGCCTTGTTCCAAAGTGCTATGTGGGGACTGTACACACTGTCAATCACTCATATGTACTGATAATAACAAATGACCTACACTTGCAGGTGTGCTGGCTGAGGTCAGGGGTCTAGTCCTCAGGAGGAAGAAGAGTTGGGGGGAGAAGGAAGAGGACGAGGAGCTGCAGAGGAGAGCACAGCTGTGCTGTTTCTGGCTTGAGTGTGAGGACCACACAGGTACCGCAGAGAAAGCTTTGGAGAGAGTCGGGAGGCTTGGATTCCGGTGCTGGCACCATTCGCATTTGCTCCCGGGCCCAGGTTCTAATCTTCAAAAGCATGAACCGGGTGTTGGGGATACAAACAGGACCAGAACATATGTCGAGTTCCCTCCAATTATAATCCTCTAGGATTCCCTTCAGCCGATACTTCACCAAGAGCAGCTCACATGGATTAAAATTATTGGGCTTCTAAGTGAAAAACGTATATTCTCGGATTTCTACCTGTGGTTATTATAGAAATCGGAATCCTGGGGATAAAAGCACAAAGGTAAGGCCAGAAATACATCTCTATCGGTGACCTCCTTAGACACCCACTGCCCTGCACTGCAGCAGAGACAGACTTTGAAGTCAGGATGGAAATAAGCAGAGGGGAGCGGACAACCAGAGGGGAGCCCCTGCCTGTCCAGGTAGATCACTGTGATTTGAACAACTCGTGGAACGTGCTTGGCACTGAACCCATTACCATTACTGAAGATGCCAAGAAGAAATATTTATAGGTACTTTTTAACACAGTCTATAAAACAGGAGGTTGATTCAAACATAAATTACCTGCCATGTCATTCTTTAACCTTTAAATCTTTCTCTAATGGCTTGAAAGGCGGCTTGTTAAAGCAAAGTGAGTGTTTAACTACCACATATATACTGGTTAGTTTATAAACATCTAGAGAAGCAGAAGAAGTTACTAAAAGTGATGGGTTTGCTAATAAAAAAAAGCAAACAAAAATTTTAAGGAATTTTTAGTCTTGAGAAAAAGGCTTAAATATTGTGGGGGGTGATTTTTCTCCCCTCGCCTTAGTTCTTTTTTGGGGGTTGGGTCTACTCCCTGGATGAATCTTCCTGTGTGTTAGGAAAATCGCAGCTTCATGTCCCAAGGATACATCATAATTTGTTAACAATCTCAAAAGGAAGACTGCCTGCCTTTATCTAGGCTCTTCCGGCAACTCGAGCAAAGCTCTCATTGGACTAGCTTGAGTCACGGAACTGCCTCAGAGCCAATGACTGTAGCCTGGGGATTGGCATATGCTGATTGGCAGCTTATGTCACATGCCCACTGCTAGATCTGGGGAGCACACTCCCAACACACAGACTAAGAATGGCACAGCATTTGTTACCCCAAGCACAATGAGGGTGATGCCACCAGAAAAAGGAGCATGAGGTAGTCAAGCAAAACAACAGATGTCCCTGCAAAATCTTTAGCAAATATCTTTTATGGGGTGAATACATATTTTTAAAACCGAGTAATAAATTGTGCCTCATCCAGCACATTTTGTTTTCTGGGTGTGTGGTCGGTATGTTTCCTGTTTGTTATGTGTATGATCCTGTACACACTTGTCTCCCATGGAGTACCCTAATGGCCGTGGAAAAATAGATGACAAATAGTGGTGGAAAACATGAGCAAAGTTTTGATCATTGCTTAATTACTAGAAGAACAGCTCCACCTATGATTCTCTCTGTCTCCTGCCAACAGTGACAAAGTAGTTGGAGATACTGCAAATGTGCTTCTGAGAACCTCTGCAGCTGTTGGAGAAGTGGGGCTGAAAGCTCAAGGAATGGAATCCCAGGACAACATTTTGGGGGGGAGTGTGTGTGTGTGTGTGTGTGTGTGTGTGTGTGTGTTTAGAATTGCTCTAAGAGGAATTTTTGGTTTTACTTGCCTCTGAATTCTCATTACCTGACATAATCATTAATACACAATGGGTGCTCAACGAATATCGATTGATGACTATTTGAGTGAACAAGTCAGGGAGTGGTTCCATTTTTAGAACTGGATTTTAGTCGTGAATAGAATTTCTACATCACTTAATTTGTGCAGCTATCGTGCAGAACATGATGGTCATTTAAAAAACACATTCTTTTAAAAAGCTGCATTCGTTTTTGCCCATTCTTCATTTACAAAGGAATGAGCCAAATTTTGGAATGAAAAAATAATAAGTTGACCAGGAAACGGTGGAATATTTTTGTTCACAAACTGAATTACATACAATGTCTAGGTGCTAAAGAGCCTGGTGTGATTCAACACGGCCTACAACGTAGGAGGACACAGATAATGAAGAGCAAAATGACTGTGGCTTGAATTAGCTATTTCACTATCTAAGGAATTGATTTCAAATTTGTTCAACAATCAAAATCTCCCAAGCCAGGTATAGAAAATCACAGAACAGAACTGAGAAAATTTCGGAAATTTTATATTTTTATTTATTGAATTTTATCCAACCCTGTGCCATACGTGTAATCAGCTCCCTTTTACAGATGAAAAAAACTGTTACCAAGCCGTTAAGTAATGTTTCAAATTGACATAGTCTCCTGGTGCCCCTTCTTGTTTATTTTGTTTTTGGTATTTTCCTGAGGAATTCTCTAGAGGTTTGCAATTTCAGTCACATCCCTGTGGCACAGCTCTAGCTTCACACCCAGGTCCTTGTCACCATCCCCTCAACGTCCAAGTGTGGTCCTGTATTTATGGAATAACCCAGAAAGCATAACCTAATTTTTCAAGTTTACCACTTCAAGTGAACAAAGTTGAACTTCATTCACTGTAGGTTAAAATGAAAAACGGCATGCAGTGAAAAAATTCAGATTACTTGAAATCAGAAAATCTGTGTTACAATCCTTTACCCCATACCTATGAGGTAAAAAAAAAAAATTTAAGAAAAATCATTTGAGTTTTTCTGAAATTTGCCTTTGTCTTTTGTAAACTGGAGATGATGATAATGATAATACATTGACTGTTTCTACCTCACAGTATTGGGTGGAGGAACAAAAGATGTATACTATATTTAAATACGAGTTGTGAAAAGTGTAATGCACCAGATTAAGTTATTTGCCTAATTTATTTCAAGAATCTCTCTCTCTACCTGAACATGAAAACATTCAAAGTTTTAGCAGCATTAGTCTGAAAAGACCCACTTCAAATAAACCTTATAATATGAGATGTTCCTTGTATTATAGAATTTCTTTTATATTAATGTAAATAATTTAAATCCACTTGGTATATGTGCATCATAAGATACAACGTGTATGATGTAGCATATATACAGAGTCTCTGAAAAATCAGCAACTGCTTCTTGAGTGTCTGTGTGTTATTCACGGGCTCAATAATGGTGCTAGATTACACAGGTAACATTCTCATTTTGCAAAGGTAAATAAAATTCAGCCTCTCATGTTGATAAGAAGAAAGTGAATAAATCAGTGGATAAATCAGACAAAGAAATAGCTAATTTACAATATTTTTTTAATTTTCAGATATATCAAGAGCTATACCTCATTCCACAGAATTCTAGAAGGAGAAAACTGAACATAGTAAAATACCAAACACCATCCCTAACCAGGCTGTCTCTAATTCTATCAAAGTTTTAAAGGAAGAGTCATGAAATACCCAAACTCTTCTCAAAATTATTAATATTTGCTTTTATGTCTAAAAGGAAGCCTAGGCCACAAGTCACTAAGTTGCACAATCAAACGAAGGTGCCCCGGTTATTTGCTGGTGGTAACAAACTGCCCCAAACTGAGCGGCATGGAGCACCTGCCGTCTTATGCTCACAGATACTGTGTGCTGTGGGGTCGACAAGGCTCAGTGGGTATGTCTTAGCTCCATCTCCTGATGTCGGGGGCGGGGCTCCACTAAGATCACTGGAAGAGCTGGGGTGACTAAATAGCTATGGGCTGGGGTTACTTAGAGCAGAGTCCCCAACCTCCGGGCCGCAGACCACTTCGGGTGCAGGCCTGTTAGGAACCAGGCCGCACTGCAGGAGGGGAGCTTGAATGTAATGCGCTTGAATCATCCCCAAACCATCCCACCCGCCCTGGTCCATGGAAAAATCATCTTCCACGAAACTGGTCTCTGGTGCCAAAAAGTCTGGGGACCGCGGGTCTCGAGGCTTCCTCACTCATGTCAGGGTCTAGGCGGGCATGACGTGAAGTGTCATCGCAGCCGGCACTGTTGTCCAGGGACCCCTGACACGGCCTCCCCATGTGCCTCGACTTCCTCCAGCAAGGCAGTCAGACCCGGCACAGAGTTCCACGTGTTCCAGCGGGCACGGCGGAGGCCGCGTGACCTCTTATGACTCAGCCTCAGAATCCGCATCACATCGCTTCCCTCACGCTCGTCTAATCAAGTCATGAGCCCGCCCGGATTCAAGAGTTAATACAGATCCACCTCTTCATGGGAGGAGTGTTGAAGAATTTACAGCCGGGCTTTGAAATCTCCACCATGCAGAATTAAACATGGACAGGTGTCTTTTTTAGAAGAAACCCAAGGATTTAATTTTGCTTCCTAAATGGTTGAACACCTTTTCTGTTCAAATGTGGTGAAAGATATAAAATGAATAATACACATTCAATGTCCTATCTCCATGAGTTTCATCATCGGAAGGTAACACAGAAAGTACTTTAATAACCTGCTCTGACATCTGAGTCCAATGAATATCTTTCTTCTGCCCCAATTGCTGAGAGGCAGCCCTTTGAAAGCTGACTGTTACTATGTGGTAGGAACTGTCACGGGTTAGGTTTGGAATGGTCACTAAAAAATCCCATGATGTACATACTATTACGTATCCCATTTTCACAGTTGCACCTGAAGCACTAAGAGGTTGAGTGCTTTGCCCAAGGTCACACAGCCGGTAAGAGGCAGAATCAGGCAGCAGATCCGGTTGCTGACCCCAGTATCAATCTTCACCACGACCCTCCCTCTCCCAGTCTTTGCCAGACCCAGGGGACCAATGAGCACAGGCGTTGCCACGTAATATTTCCATGTAGCTTCCCCTCAAGGTCGGTGGGAGCACGTGTCTAGACTTGGGAGAGACATAACATGAATGTGGAGGACCCTGGCAGCCCCTCCCAGAAATGTCATCTTCGATTTATCTCGGCTTCGGCTACACACAGAATGCTTCTGATTTCAAGCCATCAAAACTTCAACTCAGATGGACATGAAAAAATATTCAGAAATTGAGAGAAGGGGCAGGCTTTGGGAGATAGGATTCAATGTTGTCCTCAAGGATTCGGGCTCTTCCCATCTGATATGCCATGTTGGTGTTAGTTTACTCTTCAGACTAGAAGCAAGATGGCATTTCCAGACATTCTCAGGGCACAACAGCCAGAGGAAAGAGAGGGCCGTTTTCTCTTACCTCTCTTTCTTATGTGGAAGCAAACTTTCCCCAGAAGCCTCATCACTGTCTTCGCCTCATGTCTCATTGGCAGGATTGGACCATGTTCCCTTTTTGGAACCAGACAAGGGGGGTGAGACTAGTAATAAACCAATTAGGCCCATACCTACAGCCGGATAGAGGGTCACCTTTTTCAAGGTGCAAGGCCTTCTGGAGAAAGGTTGATACCTGAACAAAGTCAGGATTCCTCCAGCAAGGAGCAAAGGGACTGGGTGATGGGCAGACCACAGGAAACAATGTCTGGTCCACCTTTCTCTGGTCCACTACAGTGATTCTGACCCATGCTACCCAGAACTGTTTCCTTTTTTTCTTTTTTCCCCCTCTATTTGCTTCATAGAAGATGGTAAAGCTCATCTTAGCCCATGAGGTAAAGTGTTTTGGAGGTAAATGTTACTTGTTTAGGAGATCCTAATAAATGAATGCAAATACTCCTTAAAGTATATTCCATAGAATATTAATTATGAATGTGTGTGTGTGTGTGTTTGTGTGTGTGTGTGTGTGTGTGTAAGAGAAGGTAGATAAAAGTGGGAGCAAGGGTTCCATGGTTTTAAGACAGCCTGAAGATGCTGCACACTCTTTCCCTGTCTTGCAGCCACAGTGTCAATTAAGCATATTAAAAACCCTGAGAAATCACACAGTAGAGAGATGCAGTGTTTAACCCAGCATTTCCAATCCCTTTTTAGATTGCAAACTCCTGAGCACTTCTATCAAAGTCCTGCAGAACATGTATGCTATGACCACATTTTGAAATACACTGATAATATTTTCTCTTCACCTGTGACGTGAAAATGTAATATTCTTAAATTAATACCAGGTATGGGGACATCAAGAGTATTACGACCTAATCATCTTACTGCTGTATTATTTTTTTTCCTGGAGTTCAATTCAATTCAAATGATTCATGCCTAAACTATAGCTATGAGGTACATGTCCACATACATCTATCTATCCATCTGTCTGTCAATTAAAATTTGACTGAAGCCAACCCAGGTAGAGGAGGAAATTTGGGGATGGGAATGATCTCCATTTGTGATATGCTGGGTTTTAGGTGTCTCTAGGATATTCGAGTGGAAGGTTTGAACAAATATTAGGACAGAGACACACGAGCCTAGCATTTGGGAGATCTACGTTTCAGTTCAGAAACGTCAGAGGGACTCGTGAAGAGGCTGGGACTGAGCACGTGAACAGGTGATGGGGCAGGGCAGTGCGGAGGTTTCACAGGGCCGAGCGGGAAGGCCTGGGAAGGAGAAGAGGGCTGCTGGCCAGGACGAGGGGCTGGAGCAACAGTCCATGCGAGGGCAGATGACAGAAAAGCTGATGCTTCTGCACGTGAAGACCCCGTTGTGTTTCCCAGGACAGACGAGCAGCTGCAATGCTGGAATCCACTTGCCGTTCCCCAGCGTACAGTCTGTGGGGCCACGGGGGCTGCTGTATGATGGGGCTGCTATTGAACCTCTCTTCCCATTTCCTCTTTCTGGGCTCGGTCCAACGGGGCCCCTCCGGACAAAACTGTTGCCTCCACCCGAGACAAAACATACAGAGAGAAGGTCGGTCGGCCCAGTAATGACAGAAAACTCCTCTTCCCAAATCACAGAAACAACAAAAAGGTAATTGTTACTTTGGGGGAAATGAAGCAAGAAAAGTTTGCTGTGCCAAAGAATACTTTGGATTATATTTTCCTTGCTCTGACAGAATATTGATCTTTAGAAAGAGTACAAAGCTCTTGGCTGAAAGCCTTAAACCCTCTAATGAATTTTTTTAATGGAAGCCGCCATTCATATGCGCCACAGTCCCATTTCCAAAGGAAGTCTCGTTCCAGGAGCCAGAGTTGTTTTCTGTGATGGAGTGTGTGTGGTATCATGTCAGAGGCTCCTCGGAGAGTCAGGGGTGGCCCCGGAGGGCTGCCTGGGAAGCTGAAGGAAAAGACGGTCGCAGAGGTATCACGTCTCTGTGTGTCTTGGTGTCGCTGTCAATCTCTGCCTCGTCCCAGTTAGCGTGTCGATTTTTTATCTTTTTTTTTCACGTCCAAAGGCAGAAGTTAGCACTAGTGGCTACAAAGTTTTCAGTCCCCAAAGCTTATTTTAAGAATTTATCTTAGAAACAATTTTCTTCAGCTGTCATTGTTCTCTTCTGGATAATTTCAAATAAGCCTCGCTGAGCTTTTCTCATCCATTTTGGGAAATGAAAACATTTTTCTACCAAGGCAAAAGTTCCAGAAATTACAGCTTAGTGATCACATAACTAAAATACTCCATCTTCTCCAATAAGGTCAGCCAGCCTTGATCTCTTCTCTTTCCAGATGACCCAGGCGATTTGCTTCTTACACGTTTTCTTCTCAGGCTATTGTTCTTGGATCACCTGCCTCAGAGACACCTGGGGGGGGGGGGAGTTGTACATGCCATCTCTGGACCTCATCTCAGTCCTGCCGAATTAGAGTATCTGGGCTGAGGCTTAGGCATTCCTAACAAGCTCCCAAGTGATCCCTCTCACCAAACGTGGAGAATGGTGGTTGTACTGCAACTGTTCAGACAATGGGTGACTGCAAATTAGCCCTTTACCTGCCTTGCAGGCGAGAATGTGGTGGTCAGATGGGCATCTTCCAGAAGGCTACCTCTTCTGGAAAGGGGCATCTTTGTCTAATTCACACGAGGGGCCCATGAGGGCTCGCAGTGCCTACCTGTAGGCCACCTACCTGTAGGCCACCTACAGGTCCAGGGGACAAGCATCGTGTGCTCAGTTATTTGTCACCCCTCCCAGAGTACCTCGTCCTAGACGATTAAAACTCAGTATTTGTAGAGTAGAACTGAATGTTAATAACATACTAATAGTGGAGGAAGAAAGACGGTTTTATCACTCAAACAACAATAGTCCCCTTCTTTTCTCTCCTCCCCTGAATTCAGCAAAATCAGCAGAATTTTCCATTGCAGACCACAAATTGAACATGCAGTCTGTGTGGGGGGCAAAATGAAACTCTCCTCTTCCTTCCTAGTGGAAATAAAACTCTTTGGCAGTAATTCTTGGATTGTTTTCTTTGGAAATTGCATTCATGTGATTTTTCAAGATGTTTCCCGGGCTTTGTTGAAATTTGATCCATTTAACAAGAAACACATAACTCAATTCATGTTAAAATTCTCAGGGTTACTTAAGAATAATTATGAGTTGTCCATGTGTGCTAGAAAAACAGTCCAGACTTCCTTAAGAATGGGAAGATTATTCATCTCTCTGGGGTGATGTTTCTCTGATTAGGCATGCCCCACACCAGAGTTTGCCCAAGAGCCCCAAGGCTTCCACTGGAAAGCGGCCGACAGGCTTTGCTAGCTTCACCCCAAAGCCAGCCTCAGCGGTGATTTATCATGTTTGCACCAAGGATCTCCACAAACTTCTATGGGAGTGACAACAACATCTCACACACCTCAGGGGAATAAGACGTAGGCCAGACTCTGAGATGTAATGGTTGGATCGGGTCTGAAACACAGGTTTCCGGCACTTCCTTTGTTGAGTAAGCATTCCTTCAAGTGCATCCTTTTCTTTTCCAAACCCTCTAAGCCACAGCTAAATCAAATAAATCTCCCTTGCATGCATACAATTGCCCAACATGGAAATGGACTCCCCTGAGCGTTCACAGACTTAAAAGCAGCACAGGTGAAGTAACGGAGCTGGGGAATCACGGTCTGGGGAGGGAATCACCAACCTGGAGGCTGCGGTGTTGCTGGGACCTAGCAAAGCAGGGAATGCCTGTCCTTTCACCAATGTTCAGTGGCAAGGTGTTCCCAACTCATCCCTTTCTTAATTGAGTCTCTTCTGGTGGGTTGCAAGTAAGAGAAACCCACTGGGGAACTTGATTAAAGATACAGGAGTGTCTCAGCAGATCCCCAGGTCCTCAGGGAGAACGGGAGCTGGGAACCAGAGGCCATCAGGGGGCACTTCCCCACCATCTGTCACTTGTACTTCTCCCACCCCGGCACCAGCTCCCTCTGTTTCTAGTGAGCACCATGAGCGCAGGGACCCTCCACTTAAATTTCCTCAGGTTAAGGTACCAACCCAGACTCACTTTTTTTTTTCTTTTTCTTAAATCCCAATGTCAAATTCCCAAGGAAGGAACACAGATGGGCTCATCTTGGACCTGGTAACTTCTCTGGTTGTTCATGGCCAGGAAACCGAGTCAGGTAAAGCAGGTTACCTGTGTGTCCTTCCGGATGGTGCAGAGAAATATCCCAGAGAAAGCCAACTTGGTGCAAAAATCTACAAAGGCTTTACCAGAATCCTCCCTCCTAGGATTTTGCAAACAAAAGAGAGCTTGAGGGCCATTTATCCCAACTACCCATCCATGGCAAGGATCTCTTCCGCCACGTTGTTGACTAATAATCATCCTTCAGCCCTGCTTGAATACCCCTCCCCTGGGTTGGAGAGTTTACTCCTCATGAGACACTCAGTGCAGTTAAAATTTCTTTCTAAGGTTATAACGGATTCTCCCAGCGATGTCCACACATAGATACATAAGACATAGCTCTAACTATTCAGGTAGCATCCATCTCTAAATTTGGTATATATATATTTCTTTTTTTTAATTAATGAGGATGAATAGGAGTTAATAGGAGGGAGATGATGGGAGAGAAAGGGAATGGGCCCTGGCAATGACCGACCACCAGTTTTCAGGCAGCTGTGGGCGAGCTGTGCGGCCTCCCACAAGCCATTAAACCTCTATTTCCCCAACGGTCAAACGATCAGAGTGTCATGAAGATTCAATTTGTAAAAAGTGCAGAGAGCATTTGGCTTAGCTCCTGGCAGAGAGTCAACGCTTAATTTGTTTTAGCTGCCCTTATTTTATGTTTGCATTAATTACTAATAGAAATTCAATGAAATCCTATATTTTGTAGGCCTGATATCATTCTGTAAGTGATAGTTCTCGATTTGACCAAACAGCTTGTGCTCAAAGGGCCTTGTCCATTCCAATGGGTAAGAATGGCGGCATCAGAGTGTTCTTTATCCACAGCCTGGACCCTGTTCCTGGCGAGGAGGTGGGAGAAACATCCACAGAGCACCTGCCCAAGGAGTGGGTGCCATTCCATCAGTTAGTCAAGCATAAAGTTGAGGCCTCTTGCTCAGGCTGTGAAGATGGGGAGTTCGTGGAGAGCATGCTGTGTGTGTAGTTTACAGACTCAACATTATGACTTTCATAATCTTTGCAAGTAAGTAGCCAGAGCCACGTACTCCCAGTACACATTCCCCCTGGGGTTAGAGAGGTGTGGAGAGAGAGGGGAAGGGAGCTGAAATGGTGGAACTACCTGGGGGTGTGTTGTCTATATCCCTTTGCCCTGTGGAGCCGAGGACGACACAGGGTGTCAGGCTCCCTCTGGGTGGGTGGAACATTACCCTTCAGACCACAAGTGCCTTCCAGACAAGGAAGTAGTGAGGAAAAATCTGCCTGTAAGAATGATCCTTTCATTTCCCCCTTCCTGTGAATACTGTGCCCGATCTCTCGGGCAGCAGGGCAGAATGGAACTGAATGGGCATCTTGACGCAGGGCTTTGGCCTTGTTCCGGAGTCACGGAGGGCTTGGGGAGCAAGCCTGGGCCACCTGCTCCACACTGGCCTCCGCAGTCCTTGCTGGTTAGCCAGCAGCTGCCAGACCTCTCCCGAGAGCCTGCTGCTGTCCAGGGACATGATACACACAAGATGGGATGAGGGGATGAGGACATGTCACATGTTCAAGTTGACCCTTTACTGGATGCGAGCTCTGTGTGAGGGACCTTCTTTAGTTCCACCAACATTTACTAAGCAGCACTTGCCGCATGCTCTAGGTGTGACAGCAAGTGTCCAAGGGTACCGCGAGTGCAGAATGTCTCCAGACTCTACCTGGGGTCAATGGGAGCGGGGAAAGGCTCTTGGAAATGGTGATACTTCGGGTGACCCTTAAACAACAACATGTTTCAAAGCACAGGTAAGTATGTGAGAAATGTCCACATTAAAATGCCAAGTGAAAATATGTTTAAAATACTTTACAGCACAATCTGAATTTGATTACAAAAAGCAGACACACATAGAAATATAAGGCAGACGCTGTTTTACCTTTTGCCTTTTGTCTTTCACTTACACCTACCTGATTAAGTGTCTGCATTTGGTATGTAATTAGAAAAAAGAGAGAGATACCACAATGTTAATCTGGAAGGAAAATTATTAGTAATATCTGTTTGCCTTCTTATACTGTGTTTTAGCTTCTAAGATATCAAACAAAAAAATAAAACTTTATGTAATTTTGAAAAACAAATGCTCACATATACAGTCAATTGATTTTAGACAAGGGTGCCAAGACTATTAAATGGGAAAAGGAGAATCTTTTCAGCAACATGGGAAAAAATGAAGGTGGACCTTTACCTCAAAGCATATACCAAAAAGAATTCAAAATAGATCAAAGACCTAAAAAAATACCCCATAAAACTCTCAGAGGAAAGCATCAAGGAAAATCTTCATGCCAATGGTTTTGGCAATGGTTTCTTGGATATAAAATCAAAAGTACAGACAACAAAAGAAAAAGAGATAAATTGGGATTTCACTATCAAGACAGTGAAAGACAATCCACAGAAGAAGGGGAAGTATTTGCAAATCACATATCTGATAACAGATTAATACCTAGCCCACATAAAAAAACAATTTATTATAACAGCAGAATAAACAAATGAATCCAAAATGAACAAAAAGAATGTGGTATATACACACATGAACTATTATTCAGTAATTAAAAGAAATGACATTCTGATATATCCTACAAAATGGATGAACCTTGAAACCTGACAATGAGTACAATAAGCCAGGCACAAAAGGACAAACGGTACATGATTCTACTTCAAGGTTCACCGATATTGTGGCATGTGTCAGGATTCCCTTCCTTTTCAAGGCTGAATAATATTCTATGGTATGTATACACCACATTCCATTTGTCCATTCATCCACTGATGGACATGTGGATTGTGTCTACACTGGAGCTATTGTGAATAACACAGCTCCAGACATTGCCATGCACGTTCCATCCGTGGAGTCCCAGCTTTCAATGACTTTGGGTAAATACCTACGAATGGAATTGCTGGATCGTATGGTTATTCTTTGTCCAACAGTATCCATATTTTTCAAGCTCCCCCCGCCCTACCGGTGACTGTGACCTTTTGGGTTAGAGCTAGTTCCCTCTGAAAAATCTGTGTATCATTGCAGTGGTAGGAGTGGAGATGGCGGCAAAGAGCAAAGGTGGGGCAGCTTCTTTAGCCGCAAAACAGGAGCTTAAAGATGATTTTGAGAGTACAGAGACAGTCTTCCCACCCTCTCCCTCCAGACTCTGAAAACAATTTTCTGCAGCCTTCTATTGGACATTTCTATTAGCCTTCCAGGAGAGCTAACTTCAGAGAATGTTTCAAATTTCATTATACATACAGCTTTTAAATATTAACTCAATCTGTAGAATTTTATAAAAATGTACTGACTTGGGGAAAATGACACAAAAATAATATCCACTGGTTTTCTTTTCTAATATCGTACAACTAAAGTGTCACATTTTGGAGTAGCAGAGTTATTAAAATGCAGCCTTACGCTGATATGAATGTCACTTATATTTAAAACGCAAGTAATTTTACACGATTTCCTCTCTTATTTTTTTGTCCTGGTGACACCAGGAGATCCACGGATTCAGTGACTTCATCCAATGATCTTGCTCCTCCTACCACACTAGTTTAAACGAAGACTGGAAGCTTTCAGAGTCCTTCTTCCCGGGGGAAATCAGGAAATGTCATGACGGTCACAGCGGCCACTTGGACGAGCCTGGGAATGAAGACGATTTGGTCATGGGAACAGAAGAAGATGATTTCCTTGAAGTCCTTCACCCTCCTGGTCTTTCTCCTCCGAAAACATTCCATGACACTGTGTCATTGTCCAAAATGGAACACTCACAACTGAACCCAATTTGTCAGGGATCCCGTTTAGGACTCTTAGCGTTCCAAGTGGTCGGAAGCCCGACTTAAGGGGCAAACACTGGAGGGAGGTTAGGGGTGCATGTAATCCAAAAGAAAGAGGGCGGGCCTCTTGGTCCAGAAGTTCAGACAACGCCACCAAGTTTTCAATTTCCCTCTGTCTCTCTGTCCTATAATCCCGTGTTAGTTTTGTTCTCCGGTGGCAATCTGGCAGGTCTGGACTCTCCAATTCTGTACCTCCCATCCTTATACCACGTTGTCCAGAGGAGGCCATGAGGATTTCCTCTAGTAACGCTAACGAGAACACATCCCTGAAGCAAGGGGAGGCCCGAATCCCACCCAAATCACATGGTTGAGAATGGGGAAGGGTGTTTTCCCTCAGGACAGTGCAACATTCTGTTTCCAGGAAAAGGGAGGAATCCATTCTGAGCAGCAAACAACCTGTGTCTACTGTGCTAGGTGTTCTGACCAACGTGGAACGGAGCGTGACTCTTGCCTCCCTTGATCTAGAACAACGCTGGCCACCAGAGCTTTCTGTGGTGATGGCAATGTTCTAAATCAGCGATGTTCCACTTGTTCACCTCATGGCACACATAAACTAGTTACTGAAATTCTGCAGCACACCAAAAAATATACTTTTTGCCAACCTGACCAAAAAAAAAGAGTCTGATTTTGATTCATTCATGCTGTTGTCATTTTTTTTTTATTTGACAGTCTAAGGGAAAAGAGTCAGTGCCCCTGACTAAACAGTCAGGTATTGCATGTTTTAAAAATTCATGCAGCACGCTGATGGAGAATCGCCATTCTGGATATATGCTATCTAATACAGCAGCCACCTCAGCACATGTGACTCGAGCACTTGATGTGGCTACAGTGACTGAAGCGCTGGGTTTTTTATATTATTTAAACTAAATTTAATTAAATAGCCACACATGGCTACAGGATGCAATGCTGTTCTAGGAATTTACACTGGCATTAAGGCAACTGAAGATTACATTTGTTTTTTCTGGCAGGCACATAATATTATTTATAGTACACAGAGGAACTTATTATCCACAAAATCCCATAACATTTTTGTTTTCTGCTTATGTGGCCACTGAGTCACCTCTGTCATTCTGTACATTTGCAGTTAACTACTGAGACCTAAATGCAAGATGTTACATTTGCTCCAGAAAGAATTATCAGGGCATCCTCATGCTTAAGGGAAGTGTTTATTCCGATTATTTTACCCGTGGCATCGCTGGTCCTGCCGTCCATGGGCTGCATCGTGCAAGGACCGCCCTGCAGCGGGGTTCCCTTCAGTGGGATTGTGAACGGCTTTGAACCTGCAGCACTTCTATAATTGTATGCGGATTTTAGTGTGCTCCTGCTCATGTTCTCTCCTTTTTTTCTTAAAGAAAAGAGCCTAATACCTTCATTAAATTTTCAAAGGTTAAGATCAATAATCAGTAATTTGCATCTTTGCACAAATTATTAAACAAATTAGTAAACCTGCAGCCTGCTATTAAAAATGGCCGTCCCAATGAATGCCAGCATTTGCCCCAGGCTCTGCCTCTGGCGCTTCAGACCAACAAGATAGTGGGCTTTTATTTTTTAGAGCTTTACTTACCCTGCTCTGTGCTGACACTTCTACCCCCTGGAACAAGGCAAGGACGCAAAAGTCAGAAACTTTTCTTGCTAAAATCTTCTAATTGTTACTCACTCTCTAGAGTGTTTTTGTATTTGTTTCACAGTTTTATAGTTGTCCTGTGTGAGAGGGTCATTCTAATACCTCATTATATATAATTCGGTATCTTATCACCTCTTTCTTAAGTCTTATTACCTCATTTATACATACATAGCATTTACTTGACCAGAACTGTAACGATGAACATTTTTGCCAGTGGAATCACCGCTGCAGTGAAGACCCTTATTCGTGCCTCTTTGGGCACCAGTCTGAGTAGATGATGAGAACTGGGAATGTAGGTTATAGGGTATATACATTAACACTGTAATACGTGGCAGCTGAAAGTCTGGAAATGTTAATAATGTCATCACAAGTGATATCATACCAATAAACATCTGATATGAACGAATACACGTAATAAAAGTCCAAAATTTATCACATGTATCAAATGCACCAAAACGTTATCAAACGGGGTGGACGCCCTATACATATTACCAAAATGTTTTCCAAAATGCCTATGAGTGCTAAATACTGTACTTTGGTGTAAGTAGCCGAGGGAACTTGGAACTCTTTCTCTGGAAATGCTGGAAAAGAGGCATTTCCAACTGTCGTGGGTGAAGGAGAGCCATCCAAAGCCACACGGCCGAAGCTCCTGGAGGTGAAAGAGCAATGCAGGACGCCTGGCTATCTCCGGCGCCCTCGCTCTGCTCTGCAAACAGAGCTCAGCTCTGCCTTGTCTCACACCGTGACGCCCCCGAGGACACATCTGCACGCCCCGGAGCAAGAAAGTTTGCACTGATTAGTGCGGCGAGGGCAGGGCGATACCAAGGGACCCGGCCTCCACTGTCCACCCCCAGTGCAGACCAGCCATGAGCCCCACAAACAGCAGACTCCCCAAAGAGTAAACATGAAGGATTGTTAAACATTTCTGGGTTTCCATTTGGATTCAAAAATCACAGGAGGCTGTGATCTTACTTTTCTTCCCCTTGCAGCTCGAATAGGGAATCTGACATTTCTTAGCTGCTAGGGTTTTTCTTTATGGCATTAAATATTCTTTTTTTCATGATGGTGTTTTACTTTGCAAATGGCAAATAGATCATGATGTGACCTGTGCAGAAATATTTTCAAAGGAAGTCTGAGAATTCTGAAGTTAACCGAACATGAGAAAAGACTTAGTGCTTCCATTTAATATTCAGCAAGGTTGTTTTTCTAATAAACATGAAGAGGTCCATTGCTGTCAGGCTTTTTCACATTGTTTAATCAGGTGTCCATTCATGGCATATTTACTACCCATCCACGTTGTATCTGCTGGTATCAACTGGACCCCGTGGGGAGCACACACATGAACGAACCTCAGACCGGCCTAGTAGCAGGGAGGCACCCAGGCGGGTTCAGATGTCAGGTTCTTTATGTGGATCGAAGTGATGATGTTGACATTTTAAAAGAAACACAATTTCTATCCTCATGGAGTTTATAGCCATAGCAGAGAATGTAAATCTTAAGTAAAAAATTACAAGTGTAGGAATTCACAGTGAAGTGAAAGTCTAAACTTACTTGATAACTTAAACCAGCTGAGTGCGTGTCTCTCCTTCCCCATCAGACGGCCCACATCTGATAAGAATGAACTCCTTGCTTTTCACTTCCCCCCTTTATTTCGTTCTTTCTCTTACTTTATTCCACTCTCCCTTCTGGGTAATATTTATTTACGGAGTGTCTCCCGTGTGCCCATCAATGTGCTGGGGCAGGAAATGACAGTGCGAACAAGAGTCATCGTGGGTGAGAAACTGCGTCCGCTGGAGCCCTCCTCGTAGCCCCTGACGCTCGCTCCCAGGGCAGGCTTTCCCTTCGCAGCCCGCGCCAGCGAGTGTGCGTTTTCATTCCCGGCTCAGAAACCGGAGAATGCCCGCGACCATAAATCAGAGGGTTGCCCCGTGGCAAACACTTTATTGGGCCCTGAAGACAGCTGCCCAGAATGTGCCGTGGAATGGAGGCTGGCTGACCGGCCAAAGTTTACTGAAGCTCTCCATACTTCGCTGAAGACTAGAATTCACGGTCAGCTGCCAGGGGTGGCTTTCACTCCATCCTTCTTTCCAAGACCCACAGAGATGAAGTAAATGAGCCACAGAAAGAGGGATTTCTTTCAGGCTGGAGATATTACAAACCTTCTCTGAATATAAGAGTTGGCTTTAAAAGGCAGCATTCACTATTGAGGGGATAACTCCGAAGAGGTCTTGCGGTTATAATGGTTTCATGATGACTTTGGATCTCTGCAAAGACTCCTGTGTTTGGGTGACCGATTCCACACTGGAGAGATCGCACAAACATTCCTTAATACTAGTCTGTGGCTTTGTTTGACAGAATTAAAAGAGCTCTGTGCCCATTCCAGTACCCAGTATGTTCCCAAACTGTCATCCGCAGGACTGTGGATTATTTCAAAATTAGACTCGGTGTCTTCTGGTTTTTTTTTTTTAAATCACATATGCAAAAACAGTCTGGGGGCAAACTCTATACTATGTTGAAAATAAAAGATATTGAAGTGAAACTGCTATCCTCCAAAACCCATGGACGAAGAAATGTTATTTGTTAGTTAAAATGCATGCATACATATATACTTACATAGATATAAACATACACACATATATACATACGCAAAATACATGCATGCATTCATACATATATAAACAAATGAACAAGCAGATTGGAAAAATATGTGCCCCTTGTCTTCTGCTGTCAATCAATTAGTCAAGAAATATTGCCTCAGCACTTACCCTTTGAGGGAAGGCTACCCTATCTGTTGAAAATAAAAGACATTTAAGTCAGGTCACAAAAGCCTTTAGATGAAGAGGTGAGATTTGTTAATTAAAATATGTAACACACGTATACATATACACACAGAGAGAGAAACAAATAGTTTGGAAAATAGAAGGGATAACAAAGAGGACATTTACTAGGCGTGTCCTAGTGCCAACACAGAGCTTTTACTGTAGTGAGAGAGACAGATAACAAGGAAGATGTGATTCCAGGTAACGGAAAAGTTCTGTAGTGAAAAAATAAAGCAGGGAGAAAAAGAATTGTGGAAGAAGGGTGGTCTTTATGGGGAGTGTAGTCAGGACGAAGGGAATATTTGCTGTTGGACCGTGTGGAAACGGCCATAGACCCGGGTCATGCAGAACCCTGGGAGGGTGGAACAAACTTGGGCTTGCATTCTAAGTGAGACAGAAGAGACAAGTGGAGGGTCTTGGGCGGAGCCTGGCATTAGCAAGGGGCGGCTCCTGTGTTAAGAACAGACTACATGGGACAAAGGCTGAAGCAGGAGGCCAGGTAGGAAGTTGACGATGATGAGCACTGACGACTGCTTGGCTCCACTGACGACCGCTTGGCTCGGGTGGCAATGGGGGTGATGAGAAGTGGCTGAATGAAAAAAAATGCTTCAAAGGTGGAATTAACAGGAGTTGTTGATGTGTCAGAAGTGAGGTGTGAAAGAGGGAAGGGAGGCAAGGATGACACCAAGGTTTCTGGCCTCAGCAATTAGGAGAACTGCTTGTTGAAATAATTACTATCATAATGCAAACCATACATTCCCACTAGAATGGCTGAAATGTATACGACAGACAACATCAGATATTTGTGAGAGTACACAACAACTAGGATCCTCGTGCACTGCTGATGGGAGTGTAACAGGGCACAGCCCCTTGGGAATCAGTCAGCACTTCCTCATAAAGTTAAACTTCCATGTTCTTATGACCCAGCAATTTATGCGTAGGAATAAACCAAAAAAATGAAAACATATTCTTCAAAAAGATACACACACGAATATTCATAGCAGCTTTTCTTACAATAGCCTTAGAATGGAGACAACCCAATTTCCAGGGAGAATGGGAAAAGTGTGATATAATTATAAAGTGCAGTACTACTCAGCAGTTTAAAGGAATGAACCCCTATTACACCCAGCAACATGGTCAGTCTCCAAAACATTATTCTGAGCAAAAGACTTCAATACAAAAGAATATGCCTGGATCGGCTGCATTTAAATGAAGTCCTAGAACAGGCAAAGCTGATCCACGTTGATAACTTCAAAGAGCACATGCTTCTGAGGGGTGGGAAGGTGGAAGGACCAGCTTGGATGGGGCACAGCGCGTCTTTCTGGAGTGGCGGGAATGTCCTATATCTTCATGGGGACGCAGTGCATGTCGGTGAATGCATTTGCTGAAACTGATCTAGCTGTGCACCTCACGGTCCATTATCCCTGAATAAAAAATGTTTCCGTACGATGGAAATTTTTTCCAATAAGTTATATATTTTTAATTAAAAATATAGACACCCAATGATACATGCCATTTATATATAAAAACACAAAATACATATTCATAGATACACATACATATATGTGTACAATTAAAAGCAATATTTTTACATGAAAATAATACGACTTAGTAGCTTTCCCTGCCTGACTCATCACCAATAATAACAGTAGCATTATTTTGTTTAAATTTTATGACAGGCTTTATAAAGCGGCTTGTTTGACTTGCCCCACTTGACGTGGAAAGCAGCTGAGTAGGAGAGCAGCATGACCCGCCCAAGGGCGCATCAATGTTGAGCAGCAGAGGTGGGACTTGAACCTGTGACCACAGTGCACCGAAATGTCTACTTTTAACTACTGCACTGCAGTTCTCTCCGGAGCAAGGCCACGGGTGCTCCCTAAAGAACCCTTGGGGTCCTCAAGGACCTCCGACAATCCCTCCAGGTGGCGCTCTGTCCTCCAACCATGTTCTCTTCTGGGGCACCCAGTGTCTACCCTATCACCTTACACCTGGCTTCAGCCTTCCCACCAGCCTCTCGGGGTGAGGCCTCATTCACAATATCTGCTTGGCTTCTGGCTTTGGTTTCATGTTTGGATACTGCCTTTCAGCTCCACCTTGGCTGAGCCCTCTGAAGCCCTCTGGTCAGTCCTGCTCTGCCCTCGTAAGAGAATCAGGCTCTCAGAATCCTTGCCTAAGTCTAGAACCCTGTGTCCAGATTTTCGAAGAAGGCACTTTGGATAATTTCTCTCATTCTGAAACTAAAACCCATTCCCAACCAATGAGGAACAAATCTCCCTGCTGATGAGACTGGACATCTACTTCTTTTTCTATAAAAAGGAGATGATTTTACTATTAATATACACAATTCAAATGTGTTGGATCTGAAGAAAAGCAGTCCTTACCTGTGAAAGCTTTAAAAGCCTGACTCGTAGATTCTAAAAATTCAATCACTTTATATTTTCCAAAATTCAGAAATGATTCTACAGGCGGAGGCTACATCTGGCAGGAAAACAAGAGAAATAAGCAATAGGTTAGAATGTAAAACAAACAACCTTTCAGTGAGCTACGCCTCTTAACCCTGGGAAGCACTCTGGCGCCTTGGAGAACACAGGTCAATGTATCGGTCTTTCACTTTATTAAATTATTAGTATTAAAAAATAACTCTGAGCAAGCAACACAACACAGCACAGTGCTTTCTACAAATAAAATTTAATATGCTATCTCAAGAGCTGCTGGGTTTTATCGCCAAAGATTGGAACATGGTATTTTCAGGGAAAAAAAGTTGTTTTTTTTTTATCTAGTTTGGAGGAAACATGGCCAACATTAGTTCCAAATATTTTATTTCAAACATAAAGCACAGAACCAATACTAATAAACAACAGGCTCTTATGCCAACATCGGTGCATGTTTTTGTTATTGCATTATATTCCATGAGAGTTATTGTGCATAATTAAATAGAAAAAAAAAAGCCCTTGAACTTGGAATTATAAAACCGTCACCACAAACCAACAATTCTGCTTGATGTGTATTAAGTCATTAAATTTATTATAAAAAAAAAAGCAGGAGGGAAAAAAATGTTTTGCTTGTAAATCATTAAAAATGCATGAGGGCTGAAGGCAGAGCAAACAGCCTGTACGTTTGCTCAGAGAACCACCGCGGAGGGAGGCACCGCAGCTCAGAGCAGAGCACGAAGCTTTCTTGAAACCAGAATGGGCTGTTATCCCAAAGACTACCGCACGGGCTGCTGGGAAGGGAGGATTCGTGAACTCTGAGAACGTGAGTGCTGGTCCCGGTTTCCCAGATAAAGAATGATTGCAGAACTGGTTGTGGCCTGGGGAGTCTCACAGCTGAACAGTTCAGGAGAATGGGCAACCCTGGGGTCCGTGAAAGGCTGGAAGATCCCAGTAATGTGAGCTGAGTTAGGGTATGACTTCTGGACAAGGGTCGACCCGGTAACTGAGACAATGGTTTAGCAGCAAGTTATTTGGGCATCAGAAATCACGTCAGCCCACGTCACAATCCAGCCTGTGTCAGCAGTATACGTCCACTTCAGAAAGCTTTTCCTTAATGTGCTATAACTGGGAGGCATTAACAAAATGGGCAGGAGTAGAGAGAATAGATCAAACTTGCCGGGGAGAAATACCCATTCAAACTGGCTTAGATAAGAGTGTCTGCACTGAAGGGAAAGTCAAGGTCATCCAATGGCTGGACAGTGAGCCCAGTTAGAACACCACTGTTGGAAACTGAGGTACAGAAGCCCCTTCCTCTGCCTCACGTGGAGTCACACGTGAGCACTTGGCAAGAAAGGGCTACGAGTGCATACGGCCTGTTTCTATTTACTCATCTATTTTTTCTGGTGCTTTCTGGACATCTGCTTTGTTTTTCTTAATCCATGCCAGCTCTTTCCACTTTATGGATGGTTTGCTGTCCATTACTAACTTAGGCTTGTGGCATGGAGGCCATGACCCAATGCTGGCCTCAACTTCACATGACCTCCCAAATAAATGACTGCTTATTTCTCTTTGAGTTCTTTTTTGAAAAATAATAATAATAAAGGGAACTTAGTGACCTCATTTGGGTCAGAGACTATTGCTGATCCAAACAGTAGTGACCAGAAGAATCAGTCAACCTCCCAATCACCAGGCTGGGAATATATTCTCTGTGCAGAGGATGAGGGCACAGCAAGTGAACTGAGTAGAACATCCGCAGTCATCTCAGCTATTCAATTAGCCCTTGGATACTCAGGAATTGAAGCCACAGAAAATATATATACCACCACAGGGATGCATATGGATATTACTTAAGCAACAGCAGTAGTTGTATAATTTTAAAATACACATAGTTTTCACATTTTAACATTTTTTAAATTGAGATGCAGATTACCATCAACCAGTATGGGATGCAGTGGGTTTTTTTTTTCTCCTCCACATAATAACTGCTATTAAATTAATGATACATCATAAGTTCAACTTTCTCTAAAAACTAAGGAAACAGGGAAGAGATAATGCTACTGGCTCACAGTGTTGTCAAAAGCTAAAAATCAAATGTCTTTATATAAAATTACTATTAAGTACCATCTTCCTAATTGTGCTGTTTTTGTCTCAGTCTCATGTGAAGGATGACAATTTCATCATTTCAACAGGTAATTCCCCAATCCCATCACGTCATCCTGTTCTCTGATATCACGCCTAAACCATCTCTCCCTGGATTAACTCATTATTCCAATTAAAGTCCTTGATATATGTCAAAAAAAAAGTGCCCTTATTTGTGACAGAGCCATAAAAAATGTGTTGCCTTAATTCCTTCTATAAATCAGTTTCTCCCTTCCATTTCCTTGATTATATGTTGTTTGTCACTGGAATCCCTCCAATGTCTAGGATTTTTTTATTTTCTAACCTAGAAGTAGTCTCCAAATGTAAGTAGGGGATGCCACCATAGTCGGACACACCTGCCCTTACTCTTTTGTGGTGTTGCCTTACAAATAGTTCCAAGTACAACCCTTCCCCTTGCCAGATGGTTCCACCAAGAACTAAACTACCCTCCAGATTCATCCTGCATGCTAACTTATGGGGCCTCTGCCCACCAGTAAAGACGGCCATTTGGTATTACCCGTGTGTTTACACAGAACACTAATCTTTCCATTTCTTTTCCAATGGAATTTCTCCTTATTTTCTAACACTGGAGTTATTTATTTAGCCTGGTACTTAGTGAGAGATGCTGCAAACTGGCATCATCAGAAAATGGGATATTGTGACATGAAGACCACTCTCCCCAATATAGTTTTAGTTCCGGTTGTGACATGGACCCACCATGTGGCTTTAGGAAACCAGGTAACATCTCCGGCCTAGTAAATGGTTAAGAAGATGAGCAGGACTAGGCGATTCCCAAAACTCCTCCAGCTCTAACATTCTACAATATTATTTCTTAATGGTCTGGTTAATATTTATCTGAGTTCTCAGAGGCTCAAAATCCCATTAAGTCCTCAGCCTCCACCTGTAATACACCTCACCATGCCTGCATTCCTCAGCCGTATCCTGCACCTGTCAGGAAGAGACCACCCAGGCTCTTTCAAAGTCCCATCCCCTACAAATGTGCATGTGCACACACACGCGCACATGTGTACGCACATTTTGCTTTGGAAGTGAACACTTACAGATTCCAGCCCTATAGGGCTTTGGCTCTTGACCTTTCTTTCTGATGAACACACAGGAGAAAAGAAACGATGTCCCTGTTTTTCACTCTGAAAAGCCTGCCCACTGCCTCCTCCCCAGTGAGAGGAACTGATGGTCAGGTGACAAAGCTGGTTCCCACGCCATATGCTTAACAGACCCTGGCCTGCCCTTTGAATGCCTTTTCGTGGTTTTGTTTTAGGGCACCCCTCCCTCAGGCCCAGTGCCCTTGTCATGCACCAGCCCCAGCTGAACTGAACAGTCACCACCCTGCAACCTCCCCCTGATTACGGATGTTTGGATCCCCGTTTGTCTGGGTTCACTTCAAACCACGATTCTGCTGCTAAATGGAGAAATAACTGCCAAAAATCGAGTAGGCATGATCCCAACTTCAAACTCTCCCAGGAGGCAACCTCTGCTGACCCGCTGATTCATACAGTGTGTGTTAGGCTCAAGTTACTCAAGAAATACCTCGCCGGCCTTTTGTCAGTAGTTATTTTTTTTGCAAGGTCTTCATTACTTTCTAATTGCCCTAATTTATTTTCTTCGTCTTTCTCGTTGAAGACAGGTTAGAAATAACTTCAGTTGTGTAGCTTTTCTAATGGTCTTCTTCCTCCAGACCCACTTTCGTTCCTAAACAGACCTGGATTCTAACCTCAGTATCTGTCTATCTATCCGTCTAGGTCTGACAGATTTGGAAAACTCATCAATAGCCAGTTGTCTAGCTTTAAAACCTTGAGTGTGAACAATGCCCCTGCCCATAGCATCTCTCCCTCCCCAAGCACAATACGCATCGAACAACTTGCCTGGGTGAGCAGGAACCCAGCCCCTCCATTTCCTGACCTTTCTAAGAGGAAGCCATGCTTGGTCTTTCTTGCCCACTGGAGTCAGAACCGTAACGTGCCTTCCTGAACCTAGAAAACTCCCCTACTGCTGCAAAGCTCGGGTTGTTCCAGAATGCCCTACCCCCTGCAGGGCTGCTGTTGCTCCATAATTGCCAATGCAAATTCCTACCAAAGACCCAACAGGTCTTCAATGCTACATTTGGTTTGTTTCTTGTTCCATGGCAAACCATCCTGGGCTCCTGATTTATAGTTTGTCTAAAAAGCTGCTTCCCGAGGCTCAGTGTTGCACCCAGAAAATCTGAATCAGAGTCACGTCCCAGGGTCCTCTACCTCTGGGGCCTAGAAGAGTCATCCCCTTTCCCATTGTAACAAGGGGTGAACGTCCTGGATCCATGCCGTTCAACCCCCTGAGTTATGTATTTCAGAAGTCGCAAGGCCTCTCTTCACCAAGAGAGGTGGTCAAAGCCTCCCAGCCTCCTCCAAAATGTTCAGACAGTGTAGGATTTTAGAGGAAAGACGGAGGGGCTCAGCCCTGAGTCTCTTTCAGAAGGCCCCTAGGCTCTTGTGCCGGCGTCCTCCCTCTTCTCTGGTGCTGGCTCGGCCAGAGTTTCCTCAGTCGGGGACCTCAGCTCACACGCTAAATGTTCTCCGCAGACAGGAGAGCGTTTTTGCTAATGGCTTCTCTTGGCGTTTCCCTCGGAGACTCTATCCACACCTGCTTGACCATTTTAACTGTCTGCTTGGCTGGCTAACTTGGCCTACCAACCACAGTGAGGATGTGGGTGTTTTCCGCTGTATAAACTGCTTGGACTGTTTTTACTGGCTTGACTAGTCAAGCAGATTAAAAGAAGTTACATGTGCTTTTAAAAAATTAAGCCATTTTTGGCACTTTGATCAATGGTTTGATGCAATCTAACTGATTTTTACGTGAGTTGGACACAAGTTAAAGCTTACAGTTTCTTTTGCCTCTGGGCCTCCTCTCCTTCCTATGCATAACCCGTGGGACTAGTCAACCCGGGGCTGATTCTCATTTTGCCAGTTTTCTCATCTGCTACTTGGCCATAAAGTCAGATGCTTCCCACTCACGGCTTAAGATCAAGGCCGTTGACTATAGTGGGGCCCAGGGGGTCCTTATCCTAGCTCTGCCCCCCACTAGCTATGAAGAAACCTTGGGAAAAGTATTTCACCTTCTTTATGCATTAATAAAACATGCTTGATAGAGCTGTTAAGAGGAATAAATGAGATAATCCATGAAATAATATAGTAAATCTTAATAACTGATAATAACAGCTAACATTTATGGAGAATTTTCTATGACTCAAGTCCAGTGCTGAGTGCTTTTTAGATGATCACATTAAATGGTATCTATTATTATTATTATTTGTTCAAGTTATTTAAATTCTACAAGTATTTGGTCATGACTCTATGATAAGGGTTTTTGTGAATATAAAGATTATTACGATAACATCCCACAATCAATTAGTTTGTATTCTAAAGGAAAGACGATGACAGAGACACAAAAAGCACATTGAGCTTATGGGAGATCAAAGCATCATGGCGCATAAAACAAGGAGAGATTACTTTTCCAGGGGCACGGCTGTTATTAAGAGGCCTTCTTGGAGGATGTGAGATTCAGTGATGGGTTTGTTTCAACAGGCATTAGTGAGAACAGAAAGAAGAAAGCAGCACAATAATAGCAGCTAGCCCGTGCAGAGTGCCTCCCGCGTGCCAGACACTATGATGAGCAGTAGACTTACATTATTTCCCTTCATCATTCCTGTGAATTGGGCATTACTATCTCCCCCATGTACTCACAAGGCTGAGAGGAGTGAAATAACTCTCCCAAAAGCACATAGCCTGGAAGGCTGAGGCAGGATTTGAATCCAGAGCTTGTGTTCCTAACCACTACGGTTATACTTCCAGGGGTTGAGAGGGGTTGACCGCAACTGGCAGGATGAATTCACACACACACACAACAGAGGGGGCTGCTCCTGTGTTAGGGGAGCACTGGGCAGTTATCTGTGGCTGCAGGAGTGGCGAGGATGGGGGGGAGTGGTAGGTTCTGTGCAGAGAGGGGTAGCCTGTAGGGACACTGTAAGCAGACAACACCACATGGTCAGAGACATACTTGAGGAGGACTAATTTGGAAAGGGACTTCACTGAGGCTGAACCAACAAAACTTGGTGACTGGTTGGGTGCAGGGAGATGAAGGTGAGGCAAGAGTTGAAAACAATTCCCAGATTTTCACCAGGACATAATGTGGGAAAAGCATGGTGATAATTATTGTCAGTAAGATTTTTCACTCATGCTCTTCTCAAGTTGTGTCTAAGTGTGGGGTTCACTACCCATTTCTCTCACTAGAGAACATTAAGATCCCTTTACACACTTTCCCTAGGGAATCAGGAAAGGGGGAAGCTCTTCAGTGTCCTTGCTGAAATCTTATGCCCATGCAGTTTCCTGAGTCACGACTGTAGCACATATTATGGTGTAAGGTTATCCATTGCTTCTGTGTCTTTGCCAGGAAGGGGGGTGGATGTAAAAGAGAAATGCGTGAACGAGGGGCCAGAGTTGAAACTGTCCTGTCACTTCCACTTCACATCACGTTGGGCCCAGTCACTAATATCTGTGCACCAAATTACTTCATTTAATCCTCTTAACCACTCCACGGGGCAAGTATGGTGGGTCCCGTTCTGCAGATCCAGTAAACTGAGGTTCAGAGAAATTAAGTAACAGTGATAGAGCTGGAGTTTGAATTTAGATCCGTCAAGCTCTAAAGTTTGGGAGTTATTAGTCCATTGAAGTTTCAAAAAAAAGTAACATTCATTTCTTGGTAGTAATGAAAGTCTCCACTTATAACTGTTCTCAAGTATTATGTGCACCTTCTCGGGTGACCTTCCAGTTCTTCCTAGCCTTTTAGCACAGAAGTTCACAGAGCAATTTTCGTAAACGTCTTAGGTTTTGCTGAAAGTGGCTCTTGCATAATTTCAACCCCTGGCCAAACTCTCTTAATGATGTTATTTCACACCATATGCATTGAGGTTGGCCTGAGTCAGCCATATTTTTCACTTTTGATTTTCTTCCTTCCACCGCCCCCTTCTTTTCCAGTCAATATTCATTTTAAATGCAAGAAGTCAGCCTCCTTTTTAGCTGACAAGGCTGGTTGTTTACACACTTTTCGGGTGCATAACTGACACGTGTCCACTTAGGTGTGGGGCTGCCTCTAACCTCATCTACGGAAATATTCAAGGGAGAAAAGGCAGGGGCAGCCTGCGGTCTGCTGAGCAGAGGATGTGGTGACCATTAGGCCCAAGTGATCCCTAGACGCTGTTCTGAAAAAGCCTCTCGATTAGGAAAGGTAAGAAAGGTAAGGCTGGCAGCCTGCAGGCATCCCGACAGCAGCCTCCGTGGCCTCTTTCCCAGTCCCTTCCTGGAGGGAAAAGAACTGCCTCCGCAGGACAGGGCCGTGACAGCCCCTCTTCCAGAGTCAGCTCCTCCTTCGGGGCCTGAATCCCACTCTCCACCCCCCTCCAGTGCAATCAGGAACTTTCTCTCTCTCTCTCTCTCCCTCTCTTTCCCTCTCTCTCTCCCTCTCTCTTTCTTTCTCTCTCTCTCTCCCTCTCTCTCTCTCTCTCTCTCTCTCTCTCTCTCTCTCCCTCTCCCTCTCCCTCTCTCTCTCCCTCTCTCTCTCTCTCCCTCTCTCTCTCTCTCTCTCTCTCTCTCTCTCTCTCCCTCTCTTTCCCTCTCTCTCCCTCTCTCTCTCTCTCTCTCTCTCTCTCTCTCTCTCTCTCTCCCTCTCTCTCTCCCTCCCTCTCTCTCTCTCTCTCTCTCTCCCGCCCCGGGAAAAAAAAAACACCTGTCCTGTGGTAGTTCAGTCTTGGCTACCAATTTAGGTCACCTTGGAGCTTTAAACACGCCTGTTCCTGGGTCCCACTCAGGGCCAGTCAGGGACTCTGCAGAATCTCTCGGTGTGGCTTCGTCTGATTGGTTGTTTATGGTTGGACGGCCTCTATGGGTGTGAAGAGGAAGACCACAGGGGCAAAGTATCTTTCTCACCATAGGAGAGCACCATTCTCTTCACAGCCTGAGGCTTCGCTTTGAGAAGAACCGTGCTGCAGTGGTAGCTCTGGAGCCGCACAGCCCAGCCCTGCCCCCCCCGCCCCGCCCCACCGCCTGTGTGCCTCCGAGCTCAGGCACGTCGGTTTTGATCTCCCAGTCGCAATGCGTTTTTTGTAAACTGGAGTACCAATCCATCTGCCTTCTGCATTCATAGCATCTAGAATAGTGCCCGGTACATGGTGTTAAAGAGATGAGAACCATTCTTAGTATTTCTCATTATTAATCATTATCTTGAGTAAAATTTCTCCCATGTTTACTTAAACATGAAATATAGGAGGTGAACCGGATGATATTTAAGGTGGCTTGAAGCTATAATATTCGTGGAGTCCAGATGAACCTATTCAGATGGTTTGCAAATGAGAACAAAAATGGACTCATTGATGTACGCTGCTGTACCAGTCCCCATTCTAATTCTGTAATTACCCTTTGTAGCTGAAAACTGAGTTCGCAGCTCGGCCAGTGCTAGTTTAGTTAGCTCCTCTGTATCTCAGAAGTGGCTACCACGTAGAGGAAAACACTGGACAGAGACTTAGAAGATAGGAGTTAAATTAGGAATGGGGGGTGACACTGCTAAATTTTAAGCTGGAGTTGTGTAGGAGCAGGGCTTACCTTGACCTAGCCAAGCACTCACGAATGGTCCCCATTAGGCCCACCATGGGAGATGGAGGGCTGGGCTAGGGGGTGGGCCTGGGATGGTGGGGATGAGCCAAGAGTGGCAGAGCGGAGGGGGGGACATCACCCCAAGGAGAACCCGGCAGTCCCACTCCCACTCCGGCAGGTGTGGGGGCGGCTACCACGGCTCCAGGGTGCTCTGCAAGTGTGGCTGGCAGTTCAGCTGCGGGATTAACCTCAGATTTCTGACCTGAGCATAATAATTTGCAACTCCTGGAATTACTGAGCAACATTCATGGAACCATATATTTGAAAAGCTTTGTAAGCATGAAACATGCCATTCAGATGTAATTCTGAATGTTACTGACTATGATCTGTGAATACCTAGGATGAAAAGCAGAGAGCAGTGAGTGGAGATGGGCTTATCCTCTTTATACAAGAACATACATTCCTGTCTGCAAAGGTCAATGAATGACGTGGCCCAACACAGGAGTGTGGCGGAGGCGAGCCTGGCTTTCTGTCGTGTTCAGAAATATCCCTCTTAAAATCCTGAGGCCACTGGGGTCAACCCTGGACCCGCTCTGTCGAACAGAAGTCGGACAGGAGTCTAGATTCAGTGAGGCCGGAACTGACGGCAAACTCTCTCACCTAAAAACCTCTGTTAACTCATGTTTTAAGTTTTAATATGTCAATAATTTAGGAGCTCAGTTTGCTTGGGTTGTGGGTGTTTGTTTTTTTTCCCCCCTGCCTCCTATGGAGAATAATTTTGCAAGAGTAAAATCACAGAGCAGGGCACTCCTGTAAAGTCCATTAGGAAGGTGGTTTGAGGTTAGGCTGTCTCAGGATGTCCGTTTTTTTGTAACAAAGGCTGGTTCCTGATTTTATTTTAATACCAGTCTTATGAAATTCAGGGGGATGGATCTGGTCTCAAAGTTGGAGGCACATGACTTGGAATTGGGACTATCTCAGTAAACAGGGATTTTGGGGCTCCATTATGCTCAGGTCAGTGCATTCAGATTGTGTCTAAAATGAACCAATGTAGTCACTTACACGGTGAAAATGTCAACAAGCTCTTTGTTTCCCCAGCCCAACAGCCGATTCCAGCCCTCTGCCTGCCTTTACAAATAAAAGTTTTACTGGAACGGAGCTGTGTCCATTTGTTTGCTTGTTGTCTGGGCCGTTTTTGCAGAACAACGAAGCTGAGTAACGGTGACGCAGACCACGTGACTCTCAGACCCTGCCCTACTTACCAGCTGACGCTTGAAGAAAAAGTTTGCCAAGTCAAGATCTGAGATAATTTTAGGCATTTCACAGGCAAACGGTTTTATTTTAATACCTATCAGAAAGAGGTAAAACTGTCAAATCTGCATTTTTGCAGATTTTTGTTGTTGTTGCTGTAATGGACAAGCTAAAGATGACATTTGGGCAACTCTGAATCAACTTAAAGAAAAATACTAAATAAATAGTACAACCAGAAAATAGGATGATGGTATACAAAGGTCTAATATTTAAGAAACACAGACCTACTGGGCACCAAAAAGTTTGACTTTTTTATCTTTCTGGATCTAAGAAAACTTAGCCTATGAGAGGTTTTTAACTAGTATACTTTTAACTCATTCTCTATTTGAGTCTTAAAATAGTTAGGGGCAGAAATGAAGCAGGCAGCAATGATGACTTTGCTTGGTCCACATGAAGATGAGACAGAGACCACTCGTTTGCAATCACACCGTCATTCCCAAACCTGCTTTTGGTACAGTGAGGGAAGGGTAGAGCTTTGGAGATAAAGCTTTAATTCCAATCTTCGCTCATCAGAAAATGGTGTTAACTGGAAAGCTCCACAAGGCCTGATATGAGAGTCACGTGACCATGGGCGTCAGAACTCAGACTGGTCTGGCCCTACCACCTATGGTCAAGTACACAGGCTTAAAGAGAAACCATATACAGCCCCCGGAAGGGACTGCCTCCAGCATCCTCTGGACGGGAGGTTCTCTATGTGCATTCCGTGGAATTCATGTATGCTTGGATTTTTTTTTAAAGCAGTGGGTGGCTAATGACCTTAGGAAAGAAAACTGATTTAAACAGATTTGAACCTTCTCGAATTTACTGCAGGATTTTTCCAAATCTGCGTAGAGATGGAGAGTGCAGCTTCGCCCCCGCCTCCCTGACCACAGAACTCTGTTCTCAGGGAGCACTGGGAGACGCCACTCTGAAGGGTCAGTGGACATAATCATATGGGCACCAAGATGACTGGGAGTCTAGACTGTATTTCATTCTGACATTTTTTTTGGAATTCCTTTTCTTTTGGGTATATCCATCAACCTAATGGGAAATAAATTTTGTGATGGTACATGATACAGCTTCCAAACTTAAAAATGTTTGTGTGCAGAGATTATTTGGGAATTTTGATACAGTCTGTGCTAAAACTTTTAGAAGGCTAATTAAAAATAAATACCAAGACTTTTAGGAATGTGCTTTATCTTTTAGTAAGCAATTTTACAAATTTATCCTTTGCAAACATTAGAGACATGTGCACAAGGGAATCCGTGTAGAGTGATTTATAATACCAAAAAATTGGAAACAATTTAAATGTTCGATAATAGCGGATTGTTGGAAGGATTTAAATATATTGGTATATTAAGCAGGCAATAAAAACCATATTATAAAAGAGAACTTACTGACATAGAAAATTGTTTATGATACATATCTACAAGGAAAAATACTATTAAATGGTATTCACAGTACCTGACTTTTATAAAACTATGCAAGTGAATAACCATGAAGAATATTTAAAAGATTTACAAGAAGCATAAGTAGTGGGATTACTTTTGGTGCTGGAATTTGGGGGGAAGTTTTCCTTCGTTGTGTTAAGATGTTTACCAGCTTTCTTGCACTGAGCTTATATATAACTGGGGGGAAGGTGAGACTGGGTTACAGCAGAAAATCCCACAGAAAGCAGATTTCTTCTTACACCCCTTACATCGCTTGTGTCACAAGCACCGGCGACATGACGCACTGTGCAAATGAAGCTCTGTAGGTAGGACCAGACAGGGTTTCCTCCCAGCACAAGAGTGACAGAGGACGACACCAGAACCCAGGCGGCTTCATGACTAAAAATCACTCTCCTTGTGTTCTGCTCAGAAACACGTCAGCACGAGGAATGGTTGTGCCAGCATCTCAAGAAATGACCTCTGGTTGCTAATCCAGGTGAACGATTTCCCTGGAGCGCATCGAAGCCCTGACTCAGCTAGTCCTACGTGTCTGCTCCACCTACACCTACCCCAGATCTCCAAGGTCCTGCCACATCCTCCCTCAGCCCCACCCCTCGCAGCCCAACGTGCGGGCAGTCAGGCGCCACACTGGGGTCGGCGCTGCTGGGGAAGGGATTCCTTAGGTGGAAACAGTCCCAGCGGGACCCGGTTTGGTACCACAGTTGCTTCCGCACGAGGCAGTTCTTCACCTTTCTGGGCGGGATTAAACCTACATGCACAAATCTCTGTTTATTGCATTTTTAAAAATTCCCCCAGTGCCATAGATTATTTAAATTTGTAGCCCTGCTGTTTGACACCTGCCTGAGGTTCTCTGTCAGGAGCGCACAGTGTGACCTTGGGTAAGACATCTCTTGCTCTGGACCTCAACTCCTTTGCCTATTAAATAAGAGGCCTAGATTCACTCAACAAATGTTTACCGAGTTTCTATTCAGAAGTCAGATAAAGCCTTTGTCTTAATAGAGCTTACCATTTAGTGGAACAGGCAGTGTACATATTATTAGTCAAAGGACTGTGGAAGGTGTTACAGAGGAAAAAGTATAGAGATTCTACTGGATCCACAGGAGGGGCCTCTAAGCCAGGTTTGGGGGTTCAAGGATGACTTCTTAGAGCTAGTGACATCCAAGAACTGACATTCAGCAGACATACAGAAATACGGGTAAGAGTTAGTAAGAGAGCAGTAGTGGAAGGAAGCAGCAGGTTATTGAAATCCCAGAAGCAAAAGATGAGTGATTAATGCAAGAGACTCAGATGGCCAAAATACAGGATGTGGCAAAAGCAGGTTCACAGTTGTTCGCATGGAAAATAATGCAGTAATTAATGAGCAATGACATAAGAATAAACCGTGTTCTGCGTGCTGACAACCGTAAACCGACTTCTGCTGCGCCCTGTGCAGGAGAAGGGAACGGAGCAGGACGAGGGCAGGCCGCACTCAGACTTCAGAGCGGCGCCGCCCGAGACACAGAGTGCCAGCCACGTGTGCGGCTTTAAATCCTCGAGTAGCCGCATTTCAGAGAGTGAAAAGGAAGCAGCCAAAGCTAAATGTAATATTTTAGTTAACCCAATATAGCTAAAATATTATTTCGACATGCAACCAATGTACAATGGTTAACATAGTGTATATCCTTTTTTCCCCTACTCAGCCTTTGAAATGTGATGTTTACTTTCCAGCTTATCTCAGTTCGAATTCACCACATCTCGACTGCTAAACGACCACGTGTGGCTGGCGGCTACCGCGCAGGACCCCACTCGGGACCCCACCTGTGACCCCACGCGGGACCACACAGGTTTAGACTTTATCTGCAGGAGAACGCAACGGCACCCAAGGACTGTAATGAGGAGCAGACACCCAGCGATCAGGCAGGCAGCTCTGTGAATAACGAATTTGATGGGAAAAGGTGCCAGGCAGGGAAACCAGAAAGGAGGATGTTGTAGAATGTACAGGAAACACGAGGGAAGAGGGAGGATAAAGAGATGGCAGAGTCAAGAGACATTGGGGAGGTCCCCTTCACGTCCCGACGTGCACAGGAGCCCACGGAGCGCCCACACCCAAGCGCTACGTCACAAGACATGATGTACTTCTTCTCTCCGCTCTGCCCTCTTCGAGCTGACAGTCACAGAGCTGTGTGAAGAGTCACAGAGGCCACATGGGTTCCTAGGGGCCATGCAGGGACTTGTTTGGGTAAATGGTTTGTGGTGCCGTTTTGACCCTTTGTCCTCTGTTCAGAGTGAAATAGAAGAATCATCCAGAAAGTCGGAGAATGGTTGTTGCTTTTTTTTCCGCCCCTTCATCACTGACACATTGAATCCACAGAGACAGGAGGGGAAGAGGAGATGGATGGAGAAAACTGCTTTTTAGGGGTGATTATAGCCAGAGAGGGGCCTGAAAGAGACATCCCTGGGCCCCATATTTCTTTTGCCACCAGTGACTTCCAAATCGAATGAGCCCAATCTGCAGATCAAAATGAGATTTTTCTTATTGACTTCCCTGAAAGCTTAGCCGGCTCTGCAAATCGAGTCATGAGCGCCCTGCATCATCATCAACCACTGCCGGCTGCAGGGATGTCGGAACGGGGCCGGTGTTGGCAAATATGTCACTGATGCATGAGGCCAGGGAAAATCCAGCTCTTATTGGCCTGGCAGCGCTGACCTGGTTTGTCCATAAATGAGGAGCAAATGCAATTTGCAAAACACACAGAACTGATAAGGGTTACAACAGGGTGGGGCCAGAGTCACTTTCTAAGAGCAGGCACGCGAGAAGAGGAGACAAAGCAGATTGCAAGCTCAAAATCAGACGGTGTTTCTCCAAGTCTGCTCTGTGTGCCGTCTTTGTCAGAATCACCTGAGAAGTTTGTTCAAAGTACGCCTACCTGGGTCTCACTCCAGACCTGCCACAGCGGAGTGTCCAGGGTGGGGCCTGGAGATCCCTCATGTTTTCACAAGTGCCTGGGGTATTCTTGTGCAAGTTTAAGAACTCCTTAAGGAAGTAAAGAAAGACAAGAGTATTCCATGGGCTTATTGGAAAAAGCACTGAACTTGGAATCAGTCTGGCTCTTCACCCAGTCCGCTGCTGACTGGCTGGATGAGCACACGCGGAGAGGAAAGCAAACTGAACGTGGCATCAGAAGGGGCCACGGGCCCACCTCCCTCGCATCAAGGTTGACGTGAATAGGAATTGGAGACATTAATCCAGAATAGAGTCATCCTCTGCTTATGCCATTATTTGTCCCAAGGCTGCTTCTACACTGATAACATCCCCTTCAAAGCACAGCAGTTTATTTTTTTAATGAGGCACAATATAAACTACAGAAGGAAATTTTTGGCTGTTTATTATAGATCACAATGGTGTGAAATGGGATGCAACAACTGCTGCTGACCTCCCTCCAGTGTTCCCACCAGCCTTGGAGAGGACAAAGAGATTCGCCAGCGATATTCCCGTCTTCCAGTCCACATGTGAAAAATAAAGCCCTCATTAATTGCAGGGCTTTCACCTGGCATTCAAGTCTATTGATGATTTGGCCACCGTCTGCTTACCCATGGCCCGCACTAGCAAAATTTGATGATGTGACGACAGGCCTTACGTTTTTCTACTTTACAATTTTGCACTTAATATCCTGCTATATATTTAGTTCAAAATGTCTTCCTTCTTACCAAGTATCTTCCTATCAGACGCCTACCTATAAAAATGTCATGGATGTATGCAAATATCTAACTTCAAGGATGTTGAATTTGATGCTGTATATAAAAACAAAACCAACACACAGGCAAAAACACAGTTCACGACCGAAGTATTGATCACTGAAGGATTGCTTCAGTAAATATAGGTATACAATAGAATAGTAGACACCCGCTCATACGTTGTTGTAAAACAATATTTAACAGCATGGGGAGATAGTCCTGATACGCTGTTACAGGAAAGAGCGAGTCCCATTTTAAAAATCATGAACAGATACGACAAAGAACACAGATAAGAGGACACACACTATGGTGGATAGACTCTCATTTTTTGTCACATTACAGGGAGGTTTTTGTCGGGCCACATCCAGAAGAGAGGAAAGATCTCAAGACTGACACAGCCTGAATGCAGAGAGAACTCAACCCCTTCTCACTGTTCAAACCTGCAATGCTGTGCCGGGTGAGGTGCTCAGATACTCCAGTGACGGATATTCACATAACGTAACTTCTCTCGGCCTCTGCTGCCCTCCCAGCTTCTTTCTACTGCCCTCTGTGTGTCTTGAATTCCAAACGTATATAAGAGGGTCTAAGCCCATCATTCGGCCATCACCCAATAGGAAGCCTCTACATTGGGCCGAGCTCACAGCCCTGGCCATTCCATTGCCAGTGGTCTGCTCAGCCCGCAGACAGGTGCCTTTGGCCCTGATCCAATTGCTCCTGTGCAGGGTGGAGGGATCACGTGACACATGCCTGGAAATATCTAGGTCAGGAACTGCTGTGGCTGTCCCTCTCAGAGGCTGTATTCAAAGGCACATGTCTCCTCTGCAGTGCATTCATCAAATAATAATGTCAGTGGTCATACCTAAACGGTGGGGGAGAAATAAATCACTGAGGATTAGATTTGGCTCCATCTGACAAAACCCCCCAAATTATAATGATTTAAATGCATGAGGGTTTATTCTGTTAAGACGTGTGGAGGTGGGCAGTCCAGGGCTGGTATGGCAACTCTCGAAGTCACGAGGAATTCAGGAGTGTTCTAACCTCTGCTCCTCATTCTAGCACTCAGTACAGAATTTCTGTTCACTAATTTTCTTTCTTTTCTTCTCTCATTTTAAGCACATGATAGGACTACACTCTCCTCCTTTGAATTTTGGTATGGTGTGTAACTTGGTTTGACAAGTGAACTGTGCAGGGAAGTGACATGTGTCACTTCTGAGCAGAAGCATTAAGAGTCAGTGCACAGTGCATTATGTATGTGTTTTCACATAGTGCTGTGATTTTGAAAGCCTCCATCAGCTTGGGTAACTAGAGTCACCTGTGACTCTAGTTAGCACAGGTTCTTTGCTGAACTGTACTGGGCATTTATGTGAGGAAGAAATATAATAACCCCTAAGATTGGGGGTTGGTGTTATTGGAGCAGAACCTAGTCTATCCTGACTAATACATACAGGCACCCTCGAAGTCACTTCCTGGTCCACTGTGGCTGCTGAGATTTAGCCATCATCTTCATGCCCCAGGTATAAATAGATAAATAAACAGGTAAAATTGGGAAGGGCAAAAAAGACCAACCCTCTTAATAAAGCCATTCTTTAAATGAGCCTTCCTGCAAGCTCCACACATTTTCACTTACATCTCATTAGCCAGAATTTAGTGTCACGAGCAATGAAACTGTTGTAATGGGTAGTGCAGCCTTTCAGGAGGACACACTGCAGCCCCGATACAACTAAGACTGTGCCATCGAGGAACGAGGAGAGAAAGGGTATTGGGTCATCGACCAGTAGTATGTGACACAAGACCTGACCCTCACGTTCTTCTCTTATTGATATTTTTCTAACTTGTTGTATAAGACCTGTGCAGACTTCATAAAAGAGAAAAAAGTATTATTGGCAACCCCTCACTTATCCATGAAGACAAGCTTGAAGGCCACCTACTTCATGGAGTTTCCCTTTACCAACCCAGCAGAAGCCCAGTCTCCCTCCTATAATTTTCCCCCAAATCTCACTTATCCCTCCCCTCCATTTCTTAAATTACACTTGCCTCTGTCTCGTGGTGACCTGTGTGAGTCCGTGCCAGGGGCCCTACCTGATCATAGGCGCTTTGACGGCAGGGCTCAGCTCCTCTCCTCCATCTTCTAAGACTCATTTCATGTACAGCAGGCGTTCTATTTTGGGAGAAGAGGGGCAAAAGAGAAGGAAAAAAGGACTATTCCTCAAATACTATCACTTTCTCTTAAATACCAAACTGAAACAGAAATAAGCGAATCCTCCCTCCAGAGTTAGCACGTTAAGGAAGCACCTAAGTGCAAAGCACCTTGTCAAAGAGAAGAATTTAGATAGAAAGCAAGCTCTGCAGACATTCAAGAGGGGAAATGAGGCAACACGTGTGGCAACGTGTGGACTGGTGGAAACTAGGTATGATCCAACTCAGGACGCACATGGGCAGGCCGTGCCGGCGGCAGAAGGTCCTGCAGAGCATGCCAGCGCTTCCTCCACGCTGTCCGTGCCTCCTGGTCCCCGCATGTGTGACACTCCTCTGTAACTAAGTGCAGGGTACCTGTCAGTGACTAAAGGGGCTGAAATTTCATACAAGCGAATGTTCATACGAAATTCCAATATATAACAAAGAGAGCTGTGGGAAGAAGCTAAGGGACTGACATTAGCCTCTGGGCAAAAGCGTCTTCAAGGATAACTCAGAGGGAGCTGAGAAAAACTCCTGCATCACCGGAGCAGGGAAAGGGATCCCTTTTCTGGAAGGACAATCCAAAACAGCAAGTCTGCACATTCACACTTTGAGTCCTCGCTGCGTGTGCCACGTGCCAGGCGCTACGCTAAGCACTTTACGTGCATCGCCTCGTTTATCCCCACAGCGTCCCAAGGGATGGACACTATTTTAACCCTGATTTCTCAAATGCAAAAACAACAGAGCACGGGGATTCTAGACCATCAGTTATGCGAATGTTACCCTTTCATGGTCACTCTGTACGCACACCCTGTGTCAGGTGACTTTGTGGCTCCTCTCCTCACTGAATGGAGTCTAGTTCCCCATCCTGTAAATCTAGGCTGGTTTGTGACTTTCTTTAGCCACAATAATTTCATGGAAGTGACAATGTGCTGGTTCGGAGCGTAAGCCTTAATTAAGAGGGCTTGCATGCTTCCTGTCTCTCTCAAAACCGTGCGATGGCACGTGGAAAGCCAGGGTAGGCCTGCTGTATTTTGAGAGGCACGTGGAGCGGAGCTGAGTCATTCTAGATCCCCAGCCACCATCCAGCTGACCCGCCAGCTGACCACAGATGCATCAGTGAGCCCAGCCCTGATCCGCAGAACCACCCAACCAATCTCTGAACTCTTGAGCAAAATAAATATTTATTATTGTATGCCACTGCAGTTCTGGAGTTGCTGGCTAAGCAACATTATTTGTGGCACTAAAGAGCAGATAAAGGGATAAATAGGCCACCTCTAGAAGGTCGCCCAGCTAGTAAATGGCAAAGCCAGGATTTGAACCTAGTGTGTCTACCTTCAGAGCCTGACATGCATGGGGAAGACTTGAGAAAGAACAAATCACTTGGCAAATAGCTGAAGTCCCTTAGGATCTCCGGCCCACAAGTCAGAGGTCCTGGGTTTAATCCCGGGGTCTCATTAACTAGTCCAGGCCTCTGGACCTTGGTTTCCTCATCTCTAAAATGGGCATAATAAATACTTCCCCTAACAAGATTCCTATTAGGATCCAATGAGATACCTATGTGAAAGCATTTTACAAATGGCTGCACAGGCATCAACATCACTTTCTCCACGTTTGCCGAGAGCACCACAGCCCAGGCCGCTCCGCCTAAAGCTGCTTTGCGAGCCGTCCTCGGCACCCCCGCACTCACCGATGGATTGCGGTGGCGTGCCCCTGCAGAGGACAGGGTAGTGCATGGTGTGTCTTTACAGCCTTCCCCCTCCCGCAGCAGGAAAGTTTTACCTGGGTTGTAAATGGGAAAAAGGGGGAAAGAAAAAAAAAACTGAAGCTGCCATCGAACTCTCAGAGGCCCTTAATGGTGATTTAATGCTGGGAGACCTGGCTTGCCACAAGACTGTGACAGGACTGTATTTTTTTCTGTCAGGCTGAGGTGAGTGGCAGTGTGGCCGCATTAGAAGGCAGTGGGGAGAGGGTGGTGTCAGGGCTGTTAGTCATGTACCTCAGAGCATGGTCCGGACTGTAAGCAACATTAAAGGGACAGGGAGAGGGGGAGATGGCTGGACAACGACATTGGGGGCAGGGTGTTATCAAGGAAACACAAAGACGACGGTCAGGGTACTCCTCAGATGTACTGGCTCCTCTCATTTTTGTAACTCAAACGCACCCTGTGTTCTGAGTGCTGACAAACGGTCAGCATTCAGAAGCATCGCATAATGCCTTAGAGTCTCTAGTTAACTGCTGCTTTGATCTCTTACACATCTAAATGCTTTTTAAAAGTGTACTTGCCTTTACTGTCTCGCCCCAGACAGTACCCAGATGTATGCACATACCCGTATGCAGTCACACATTCATTCATCAAACACTGCTTGCAACGCTCTGTTATGCGTTGGGCACTGTGCAAGGCCCAGAGGACACAAAGATGAGTGGCATATGGTCCCTGTCCTCAAGGAGGGCCCAGCCCACTGGAAAGGCATAATTGGAAAATAGGGCTTAATTTGAACTGGGGAAATCAGAAAGTGCTTCCTGGAGGAAGTGGCATCAGAGCCAAGGCGTGAATGAGGAGGAGACTGGGAAGTCTGCAGTGAGCAGTGAGCATGAGCATGAGCAAGGTGCAGAGGCAAGGAGAAGTGTGGTGCAGGGGAGCAAGGGGGTGGTGCTAGAGGACAGAGGGGCCGGGGATGCTTCTGGAAAGGTAGGTTGGGCTAGATGATGGGAGGGCTTAGAGGCCATGCTACGGATTCTGCAGGTGATGTGGACCCAGCAAGGGCTCGAGCGGAGAAGTAGATGGTTCAGCTCTTCTCCACCTCCGTGATTGGCGCCACTCAGTTGCGCAGGCTAAAACTCGGGACCAACCTTACACTCACTCGTCAGCCATCCTTCCCTGCGTATCCCACCCCCTCATTGGTCAATCCCGTCGATTCTCCCTCCAACACCCAGTGACCTGTCTTCACCTCTCCTGCCCCCACCCTCCTCACAGGCCCCGTCCCACATCACTTAAAGGGTCTCCTAACAGCCCCTGCTCCCACTTTTGTGTATCACCCGTTCTCCGCATCACAGGGCCATCCTTTCTAAACGTGCACCCAAACCCATCTCTCCTCTGCTTTAAATTTTCCAGGGGCTCCCTGGTGAACACAGTCCAAGCGCCTCCTCACGCCTCAGAAGGCCCCATGTGATCTGGCCTCTGCCCAGCCCTGAGACCTCATTTCTTTGTACTTTCCTCCATCCTCACCTCGCCTTGGAAGGATTCCCTTCCAAGCCCCCAGGGTTATCCGAATTCGTTTCCTGGTTCTCTAGGCTTCCCAGCGTCCTGCTTCACCAAAGCCAGAGGAAGACGGACTCTAGCAAGGCAGGCATTACATCAGCATACAGTCCCACACGACCCCTCCCCTTGGTCACATTCTGGGGGTTAGAACAAAGCCACTGATCCTCCCGCACTCGAAGGGAGGCCCCAAAGGCACGAAAACCGGAAGGCAGGGCCTGGGAGCCACTCTAAAGCCTGCACTCCACGAAGAACAACGTGCTTTGGCGAAAGGAGTGAGGCAGGGATGTAATTTTTTTTTTAGATATTTAACCCAAGGCCTCGATTTCCCTTATTAAATGATTTAAGTTTCTCCTAACTGGTTAGAAATTCTGTCTGTTTATTTTGTTTTCTTCAGACAGATAGAGTTTAAATATCTCAAACTAGGTCATTTCCCCTTCGTTCCTCATCCCCGGCACAACACCTGTGATACTGGAACCGCGGTGTGTCAATCCCACACTCAGTTCATCGAGCATAAGCAGAACACTGAGGCTTCCTCCCCAGAGGCGGTCACTAGTGTGTTTATTACCTTCTTTCACACGTATGTATGTCTAGGTCTACACTCTTGTTCATGTTCATAGCCGTATCTAGCTAGCAACATATACACATTGAGGGAAATGAGATGAAAAGTCTATTCATTACCTCACCCCTTTCTTCAAAGAGGGACACATTCGCAACAGAGCCTCACCAACCTCAAGCGAATCCACGTACATGCTAAGAAACACGAAACCAGTCAGTGAACCCAAGACCTGAGACCAGTTGTACCCGTGGATGAGCCAAGCTCAGGACCAAAACGAGAAAGTGGGCAGCCAACAGTAGACCAGGGACATTGCTAAGGCCATGAGCACATCCTGAAGAAGATGATGTAGATAAGAAAGGATAGAGAGGTAGGAACCCAGGTGCTAGCAAGTTCCATGTACTTGAACTGCATCAGTATTACCTGGGCCTTTGTGAGTAGGATCCTGTTGGGTTTGATCAGCAAAGCTGATAATTTCTGTGACTAGGTCCTGGTTCGTATTGGAGTCCGTGACCACCCACGGAGGCCAGTGCCACTCACTGTCTTTCCGAAGCAGGTGGTGGGAAGATGAGGAAGCCTGTACTAGCCGTGACATTTCCCGAAAACAACGCCCATCATCTCCACTGCTGGGGACCACGCATCCCTACCCTGCCCCTACCTTTTCGGAGAAGAAGCTATTTCCTATGAAGGAGGGGTTTTTTAAAGTTTATTTTTGTTGATTAGTATTTATTTTGAATGGGGAATATATGCACGTAGTAAAAGAAATCAAAGGTTATCAAATATACATAAAAGGGAAAGTAAACCTCCCCCTTCCCTGGCCTCTGGCTCCCCAGGCTCCCTCCCTTCCCAGAGGGAGTCAGCACTGTCCCTCCAGAGATGACCGTGCACATGCGCGTGCGCGCACACACACACACACACACACACACCAGAGATGATATGATGATAACATACAACATTTATTCACGTCCTTCCAGGGGTGATATTATATCTGTATAACATTTTTAAAAATACAAGAGTGGCACATTATACACAATTTTCTGCACTTTTCCGTTTTGCTTTTTCCACTTGATCTATCTTAGCATGGCTTCCGTATTAGTACTAGAGTACTGACTCGCTTTTAATAGCTATGCAGGACGATTCGAATGTACTATAATTTATGCAGCCATCCCCTATTAGTGGCTATTTAGTCTCTTTTCCATCTTTTGCTTTTAGAATCATGCTTTAATAAATGACTTCATACTTCACAATAGCATTTTAGTCCACAGTCCTTTTAAAGATCAGTAAGAGATGATTTCTACCATAATTCTCGTTGCTTGCATCGCGGCTCTCCACCTGTCCACACGCAGCGCTGTCCTCCTCGTCAGCGGCTCTCAGACCGAGGTCCCGGGCGGGGTCCGAACTGGGAGCCCCAGGTTGAAACCACCCTAGACGTGTTGTCTTGGGTCCGCACCATTAGTTTTCAAAATGAAATAAACTGTCAGCATTAAAATGGTCAGAATTCTGATGTGATTTAGGGAAATCACATCACAATCAAGAGGTGAATGTCTCCTAAGTAACAGTCAGCGGGCGCGGAGGGAAAGCCGTGCACTTGGGGCGGAGCCTCGGCTTCCTCGGTCACCTGGTGACCAAGACGAGACCCAAGACGGCGCCGCGTCTTCGAGGTCGTGTAGGCTGTCGTTTATCATCCCACAGTCCCTGCTTTTCCCTCTGCAGCAGAGTTGAGAAAAAAGTGAAACATTTTTGTATTCAAATGTCTCATAATAGTAGGAAAAAAGAATAGACATATACTCACCACCAGTCCTGATTGCCTTACACCTGATGCTCCCTCGCCCCTTTAGGGACCTAGCCTGGCATCTGCAAGCATTTGAGAGAGAGAGGGAGAGAGGGATTTATATATATAGAGAGAGAATACATTGAAGAAGAGTGTGCCCGAGTTTACGTCAGCCTAGGACAACGCCGCCGTGGGGATGCAGAGCTAGGCGTGCGTGCCCTTGCAAACACGTATTCTACGGAGCAGTAGCCCAGACAAAGGATGCAGAAACACATTACAGCTGTAAGAAGGGAGGTCTGGGAACAGGAGGGCCAGCACCAGGCGAAGGAGTGGTCGGGTATGACCTTGGCTGGTCGTGGAACCCCTCTGACAGGGCAGTTCATGGCTCCAGCAGGCAGAGACTCCCCAGATGTTTAAAAGGACCAGATTGTCCCCCAAGGTCAAACATAGTTTCAGAAACAGTCTAATGGAGGCCTGGTCCGTCTCTTTCTCTTTATTTAAACACTCCTTCCATTTGTCATCTTTTTTTGTCAGGTTTGACATGGACAGGATTATTTATTTTTTAATACCATTTCTCAAAAAAAAAAATCATCACCGTGGTCTGTCCAGTGGACTTTGCAGCTAAAGTGGCCAATGCGTTCATTCTGGAGGAAGGAGAGCAGCTGGCAAAACTAATCAATGCGGGACATTTGCATTTCCCCCCCTTTTGATGGTCTCCCCGGGTGCTGGGAAATTGGTTTTCTGTGTTGGAAGAAGAGCATGGAGAGCAGCTGCTGCCTCCTGGTCCAGCGCAGAGTGAAGGAGGGAGCGTGGGGCAGAATTCATCTACCAAATATCCCAGCCGGTTAACCAGTGCTGGAGTGAGGGAGTCACAGCTCTTGCATCTGAAGGTTCTTTGTATGGAGTATAAACGGTGCTGTGTTTCTGGGAATAAGCTATCTCTCTGCAAATTCCCTCTGTCTATATACTCTAGGCAGCAAGATGGTGCTTCTTGGGCTTGATGATGCCCTAGTGATGAGAAGATAACCACCTCCCCCAAATTAAATATAAGTATAAACTTGAAAAAAATAGGCATATCCATGCCCCTGAGCCCAGGCAGCAATGTCATGCTCACTGCAAATTAATGAGTTTTCCTATCTGCCAAGCATTGTGCTCAGTGTTCGACAAGCATTATCTCAGGTAATTTTCTCAATACTGAAAGGTAAGTGCTATTACTAACTCTGTGTTATAGATGGAGAATCTCTCTGCAGGTCAGAAAAGCATCGTGGTTTTTGCAAAGGGTCTAGGCTCTTAAATGATAGAGTTGATCATTCATCCAGGTCTTTCTGATTCCCTCGCATCCTCAGCTAATTCCCTGGAAAACTTCCTTCATAAAACAAGCATTCTACAAGGAGATTGGTGTTGGATTTTTTAAATTTATTTTTCATTGAACGTATAGGGGTGACACTGGTTAATAAAATTGCATAGGCTTCAGGTATACAGTTCTATAACACATCACCTGTGCACTGCGTTATATGTTCACCACCCCAAGTCAAGTCTCCTTCCATCACCATTTATTCCCCACCCTGCTTTAGCTTCTTCTACCTCCCTCACTCCCTTTCCCTCGGGCAATCACCTCACAATTGTCTGTGTCGATGAGATGCATTCATTTGTTTGTTTCGTCCCTCCATCTTCTTCACCCAGCCCCAACCCTACTCCCCTCTGACAGCTGTCAATCTGTTCTCTAGTAGCCTGTTTCCATTTTGTTTATTTTATTTTGTTCACTAGATTTCAGATATGAGTGAAATCACATGGTACTTGTCTTTCTCTGATGGGCGTATTTCACTTAGCACAGTGATTTCCAGGTCCATCCGTGCTATTGCCTTTAAAGGGTAAGAGTTCCTTCTTTTTCACTACTGAGTAGTATTTCATTGTGTAAATGTATCACAGCCTTTTTATTCACTCGTCTACTGATGGGCACGTAGGCTGCTTCCAAAACTTGGTTATTGTAAATAATACTACAATAAACATAAGGGTGCATATAGTCTTTTGAATTAGTGTTTCAGGTTTCTTCAGATATAGCTCCAGCAGTAGGATTGCTGGGTCATAAGGCAATCCGTTTTTAATTTTTTGAGGAAACTCCACACTGCTTTGCATGGTGGCTACACCAATCTGTATTTCCAACGATGGTGTAGTAGGGTGCCTTTTTCTTTACATCCTCACCAGCACTTGTTTGTTGATTTACTGATGACAGCCATTCTGACAGGTACGAGGGGGCATCTTAGTGTGGTTTTGATTTGCTTTTGCCTGATGATTAGTGACACTGAACACCTCTTCGGTGTTGGGTTTTTAATGAGGACCACTGACTGCACTCCCTTAGGAATCCATGATGCTGCGGATGACACTCACGCAGGGAGAAACCTCTTCATCCCTTTCGTTATGTGGTATTTTTCCTTGCACAGCTTCTTCCCAAGAAGCAATCTACAATCGAGTCCTTTCTCCTCAAACAATTCACAGTGGGAGTAGTTACCCCATGACCTCGCTTCTGATCTGAAAGGATATTTCTGTTATTGGCCACTTCCCTTCTTGGCACTCCTAAGCTCTCCCTCATGTCTGAAAAGATTAGGTCACTGTTCAGTCACTCTTGCTGCTGGCAGCGTACCATTCACTGCAATTTATTGGTCGGAGAGCCACACCTGACGCAGGTCACCTGTCCTATAACCCATGAAGCTTCAGGCTTCACAGCCCATCTCTCTCCAAACAAATATTTAGTGATATTATTTTTTTAAATAATGACTCTCTCTTTTTTAAAGATTTTATTTATTTATTTTTAGAGAGAGGAAGGGAGAGAGAGAAACATCAATGTGTGGTTGCCTCTTGCACGCCCCCTACTGGGGACCTGGCCTTCAACCCAGGCATGTGTCCTGACTGGGAATCAAACAGGTGATCCTTTGGTTTCCAGGCCAGTGCTCAATCCACTGGGCCACACCAGCTGGGGCTAAATAATTATTCTTAATTTGCATACAATAAAATTCACTCTTTGTGATATAGAGTTTTTAAAAAGGTATACAGTGCACTGGCCAGGTGGCTGTGTTGGTTGGGGTGTCATCCCATACATCAAAAAGGCTGTGGGTCCAGTCCCGGTCCAGGCGTGTACAAGAGGCAACTGAGCAATTTTTTTTTCTCTCACGTCAGTGTTTCTCTCTCCTCTCTCTTCTCTCCCTCTCCCTCCCTATCTAAAATCAGGAACATATCCTCCAGTGAGGATTTTTTTCAAATGCACACAGTTATATATCTACTACCACAATCAAGATAAGACCACTTCTATACCCCCCAAAACATAATGCATGCCACCCCAACATCCACCACTAATGACCTTCTGTCCCCATTAATTTGCATTTTTCCCTAGTGCCATATAACATGCAATCATACACTGTGTTTGCCTTTGAGCCCGGTTGCTTTCATTCAGTACGATGAATGCATTGAAATCCAGCACGTGTTTGTGTGAGTCCATCGTCCCCTTTTTACTGACGAGTGATGTTCCCTGGCGTAAGCGTTCCATGGGTTGCTAATCCACTTACAAGCTGAGGGACGTTAGGACTGTTTCCAGTGTTTGGTGACTATGAATAAAGCTGCTATAACCCTTTGTAACAGAAGTTTTGTAAACATAGACTTTTATTTCACTCATGTCAATACCTAGGAGTAGAATTGGTGGGTCATAGAGTAAGTTTACATTTCACTTTATGAGAAACTGCTGAACTGTGCTCCAAAGTGACTGTAGCATTTTGCATTTCTGCCAGCAACATGTGAGAGTTCCAGTTGTTCCACAGTTTTTGTCAGCACTTGATATTGTCGGGGGTTTTTGTTCGCTCTGAGCCATTCTAATAGGTACGTAGTGGTGGTGTCTCATTGTGGTTTTAACACAGTTCTCTGATGACGCAGGTCGAGTACCTTTCTGTATGCTTACTATGCTATTCGTACATCTTCTTTGGGGAAGTGTCTCTCAAATCTTTTGCACCTTTCAAAAACTGGGTTGTGTATTTTGGGTGGTATTCTTATAATTTAGAAATGAATTGATTTTAAGGTGATCCTCTTTTAAAAATTTAAATATCCCAGAATGGCAACACATTAAACTTCTATACATCACTAATATCTAGGTATAAACACTTTTATGTTTTTTATGAAAAAAACATAAGCACCTACCATTTACAGATTTTTGTACTAGGGACTGTGAATACAAAATAAGTAAACACAGCCAGCTTCCAGAGAGGCTTGTTTAATCAGATTGCTATCCACACAGCTAAATAAAACCAACAATGAGGTAGAAGGGAATTTTATAATAATAGAGCTGAGATTAGCATAGTCATTTTAGAGCAGAGGTTCTGGCAGTAAACTGACTGCATAAACAGCATTAGAGTTATCTAGAAATTTGATAGAAAACTACCGAATCAGAAAGTCTGGGGAGGGACATAGCAATCTTAATACCAGATTGTTAATATGGAGAGTATTAACAAACTCTCTGGGTTATTCTAATGTACATTTAAGTCTGCAAATCACCACTTTAGAGCAAGGGGCACAGCAGGAAGAGTTGAGTGGATAAAATTTTTGCTTGAGGCTCAAGTTTTACACCCATGGACTCCTGGGCAGTTTCTTTTTTCCTGACTTTTATCCCTTAGTATTTAGGCTTAAAACTCTGGTGGGTAAAGCGTCCCCTTCCGACACTCCCAAGTTAGCAGCACACTCATCGGAGAGGTGCCTGGCGCTGAGTGTTAACTGGGCAGGTGGTCAGCCGGTCACTCGGAGAGGGCAGCGGTCTCCCCTCGCCATCCTCTTCCACCTCTGGAACCGACCAATCACAGCAAGAAGACAGGAAGGAGTGTGTTCTGAGTGAACAGGAACAGCAACAGGTCCAAGCCACTTGTAAAAAAGTAATCATCTTGCCACAGCACTTCTCTCCTGATTCCTAGAATTTTTTCTACATTGTATTTTTCTTGTTGATATTGTTTCTCCTCCAGAAAATTTCTGAGGATCTAGGAAGTTCTTCAGGAGTCAGTCATTCTTACGTTGCTCCCACCACTACAGAGGCTTTAGGGGGAGTTGGCGGTGGCGGTATAGTGGTGAGCATAGCTGCCTTCCAGAAGGCTTTAGGGGATAAAATCTTTTCATAGGAAACAGAAGAAGTCAGGGACGACTTTTCTTTTTGAACATTTAACTTAATTCCAACTCTACTCTTTCTCTACTATATGATTTGGCTGTTTTCCAGAATGACAAGTGCCCACTCAACCTGTGTGGTATGGGAGACTTTCTCAGAGCACTGAGACCAGCACCGGCAGACGGCTTTGCCAGGACAACCACACGAACAGCCAGAGCGAAGGGGGAGCTTGGGAAGCGCTTTGTGAAATATATAAACAAACTGTCAGAGAGATTCCAAGGGGAGAGGGATGATATTGGGGTGGACATTTGGCCTTCACTGATGGCTATTATTTTGAAAAATAGAGATATGGAGAGAACATTCCAGTTCAAGGTATATACCCAACAAAATTAAACTAGGTCAACCAAAAACTGCCTGTGAATGTTCATAGGAACATTGTTCAAACAGCCAAAAAGCAGAGTCACCAAATGATCAGTGGACAAACAAAAGGCAACAAACCCATACAATGAACTATTATTTGGCCTAGAAAACGAACACATCCCCAAATTCCCACCAAGACTTTTGTCACGGAGTTCTGCGGCCGCTGTTTATTCCACACCCTCTCTTACAGGCCAGTGGGGGGATTTACTCTGCACGGAGCAGGGGCAGCCAGTGGAAGGACAAGAGAAGGGATAATCCAGTGGCAAAAAGGAGGAGTGATTAAGGGTGAAAGACAGCAGAGACCCCCGCCCTGCATTCCTCTCCGTTCTCTCGGTGCTGGAACCCTGGTCTGTGCTTTTAGGCGAAGCTCATGCACAACTGAACCCACAGATGCGGTCCCCTTCCCCAGTCCCAAAGTGCAGGAGCTTCCAAACCTCTACCCACAGTTTAATGAATTTCCTGAAAAAAGTGTTTGGTCGAGATGAATGCGGTAAACATCAAATCTCATTAATCCTGAGAGATCGGGGTCTGTGTTGTTTCTCAATTACACGTTCAGATGCGGCCACCCTTGTGCTGGCATCCATTGGTCACAAAGCCCAGAAAGGGCTGTCACGAGGGAAGAAGGTCCAAAAGGGGGAGGGGGGAGGCACAGGCGCTCACACGGAGATAATCAGCTTGGAGGAACTCGCACTCCAAAGCGCACTCCCTGGAGAAGGGGTTTGGAGACCCAGATGAAAGGATTTAAGCGTGGCTGGGTGAGGCATTACCGGGCCGATGCCCTAGGAAGGAGAATCAGCTGAACACAGAGAACACAGAGCTTCCCTGGGCTCCGAGACACACTGTTCACACAGGCTCTCCCAGCCTTCTTCCCTTGCTTCTCGCCCTCTCTCTCTTCCCTCCCCCGCCATAAGTACAATCATATTCAAATTCATGTTAATTCAGAAGAGAGTAAAAAGGGAACAAAAAAAGCAATCTTTGCTTCCTCCACTGCAGGAAAAACCCTCAAGGGACCACAGCTTCCATTGAGGCACAGTCTTTAGGGCCTGGAGACAAAGCAGAATGTTTCCATGCACACGCAGAGGTTAGGTCCTGGAGGGTGAGAGAGGGTGGGGAGCTCCTGTTTGCCTGGTTATGGAGTGCCCTTGGCAGTCCCTGCTTAATCAGTATCTTGATGAGCATCTTTTCCCTCCCAGGACCCAGACACTGAGGAAGAAGAGTCTCTCTGAGGCAGCCTCCAGCCCATTCCCCTGTAAACGCCCCACCCCTGCCACTTCACAGGCCGACCCTGCCTGGAGGGACAGCGGTGGCATCCTTCCAGCCTTCTTAGGAAACTGTTTGTGACCGAGGAACAGAAAAGCCTTGCCCCACCCAGCCCTGAGGGCAGCAGCGGAGTTGATTGTTGTTGAATGCCTTTCACACCCTCATAGGGAAGCTTTATTTACTTATTAATAAATTAATCACCTTTTCCACTTTAAGGATGGAGAAATAGAGAATCAAAAAGCGAAGTCATTTGCCTAAGGTCACTCCCCAGGTGGGGTACGGTCGCTCCCAGAGCTCAGAACGAGGAGGGGACGGGATGGGCCAAAGTGAGAGCGTGCCCCCTGGATGCTGAGGCTGGTGGTGCTAATACAGAGAGGATTCTTTCTCTTTATTATTATTTATTTCATGTCACCACATTTCAAAAAAATTGCAAAGATGGTGACAGCTCAGGGCTGGAAAGCATGACGCACAGATAGAAATTAAATACCAGAGGGCTTGATGGCATGATTTCACATTCAGATGTACTCTGGTGGCAAAAAAATACAGAGAAAAGAAAGGTCCTAATCGAATATAAAGGACAGGAATCAATGCTAAGGAAGGAATCAAAATATTGAATACTATTCCCAGGCCCCATCACCAATTTCCAGGACAACTGTGATTGTTTCACTTAACCTCTCTGGTCCACAATTCATTCATTTGTGTAAGGGTGTGGTCAGTTACACCCACTGTATTGTCAGGGTTGGCATGAGCTAGAACCAAATGGCATTTGTCTAGCAGACTTCCAATGGACCCAGATATGAGGCAGCAGTTAGACTCCTACCACTTAGAGAATAATGGCTGATGTTAACAAGTTTTTAATACGTCGTAGGCACTACACTACTCTGCAAACTATCCCCATTCAATCTTCAAATGTCATGTGAATGAAGTACAATAAGGCCTCACTTATCATCATCAGTAGGTTCTGTGACTTTAGCAAAATAATGTATAATGAAATCAATTTTACCATAGGCTAATCAGTAAAAATAAGAGCTAACAACTGTACTTAAACAACAATAAATAAATAAATAAATAAATTTTTTAAAAAATAAAATTAAAAAAATAAGAGCCTTGGCTGGTATGGCTCAGTAGATTGAGAGGTGCCCTGTGAACCAAAGAGTCGCCAGTTCAATTCCCAATCATGGCACATGCCTGGGTTGTGGGCCATGTCCCCAGTTGGGGGTGTATAAGAGGCAACCACACATTGATGTTTCTCTCCTTCTTTTTCCCCCTCCTTTCCCCTCTAAAAATAAATAAATAAAATCTTTCAAGAAAATGAGAGTTAACTTTCTATGGCATCTCATCAATGTTAAAACCAAAGGATGTTGAATAAAACAGTGTTATTTGAGGGCCTACTATACTAGCATGGCTGTAACTTAAAAGATGAAGAAGCTAAGGCTCAGAGCTGTTAAGACTTACCTAAAGGCCACACAACTAGTAAGCTGCAGAGCCAGGATTGAAAGTTCAGTTTGTCTAATTCTGGAGCTCGGGCACTCACACACGGGGCAACTGATTCTACCAGGGCAAAGCACTCCAGTGCAATCCACACAGGCTGTACACGCCACCCTGGGACACAATATGAGAAAGACCAAGTTGGGAACACACTCGCGCAAATGGAATAGAATTTTTGGTCCCGAAAGACCCTGTCAGCATGGTCTCAGTGTCCCCTCTGGGCCTGGAGCCGGCAGGCCGACAGGGTGGGGGCGGGGAACGTGTTGGACAAGGCGGGACTCGAGGCAGACACAGCCCTGCACCAGCCCAACCGCCCCACAAATCAGCGGTGGCTCCCTCTGCTCGAGTTCATTCCAAACAAATCCATTAAAAGCACCATCTTAATGAATATTTTATACAGTTATGACATAGTGAGTCCCATTTAGTAGGGGGCTCTTACTAAAGGCTGAGACAATCAACTACTAAAATAGCCAACTAATCATCAAGGCCAATAGAAATCTGGTCAGGGGACACAATCATTTTACACAAAGGAAAAAATGAAAATCATATACTCCCTTCTTGATGATTTAAAGATCCTTTTTTTTAACTCTACCTACCATGTTCACCCACTAGCATATGTCAGCAAAAGGCACCTATTTGGATCATTTGTTTTTCCTTGGCCCCTTCATAGGTTCTGAAGAGAGTCAGTGCATTGTATATATTTGTTTGTTTTTCTTAAATCAGGTCCATTTCTGAACCTTTAGCAAACATGGGTACACACACACACACACACACACACACACACACACACACATGAATTCATAAACACGTCTCAACCTACTTCCCCTAGAAGAAAGCAAAGAGAAAACCAAGGGATAAAACCAACAGCATCCCATGCACCCGTGCGAGTCTCACCCGTCTCCTGGGAAACCAGGGCGCCGCCCAAGGACTCTGGATGAAAAGCAGGGCTGAGCCTACAGCACAAGGAGCAAACCCATGTGTCAAACCCACACCTTGCAGATGCGTTCTGTTTGCTCTGCCAGTGTTGGCTTGCTTGCTGTCTTCAAGAAATTTTAATTCATTGTTCACATTTTAAAATCCAGAGATTTCACAAATGCTCCTGGGTTGCTGACTTCTCTCGAGTAACTGAGAGAGCTGACCTACGGGGCCTGCATTCCCGCACAGGGATCGCCAGCGGGAGCTGAGTCGTGGCTCCTAGAGGGCAGCCTCCCCAGCTCCCAGACTCCGTCCTGTTTCCCTGATGGGAAGACAGGGCCCACTGCTGTTTGCCATTACCCTTGAATGGCTGTTTTCCTTAGAGCCGAAAGCAAAGCACAGACACATAGACCAGTGGAACAGAACACAGAGACCAGACATAAACCTATCACACGTGGTCCATGAGTTATCGACAAGGATGCCAAGTACACACAATGGGGAAAGGACGGTCTCTTCAATAGATCCACATGCAAAAGAGCAAACCTGGGCCACTATTTCATACTACTCAGAAAAATTAACTTGAAACTAAGTAAGACCTGAAACCATAAAAGTCCAAGAAGAACACATAGGTAAAAAGACCTTGACATTGGTCTTGCCGATGGTCTTTTGCATAAGACACCAATAGCAAAGGCAACTAAAATAAGTGGGACCACGTTAAACTAAATTGCTTCTGCACAATGAACAAACAAACAAACATTAATGGAGGAGGCAAACATTAATGGGAGAGAATATTCACAAACTATATATATGATACAAAGTTAATGTCCAAAATATCTAAAGAACCCATACACCCCAATGGGGTGTATGGCAAAAGAGGACATAATCCAATATAAAAATGGGCAAAGGAACCGAATAGGCATTTCACCAAAGAAGACATACAAATGGCCAATGGATATATGAAAAAATGCTAACATCACTAATCATCAGTAGAATGCAAATCAAAACCACAATGAGATATCACCTCAAACCTGTTAGAAATGCTACCACCAAAATAACAAGAGATGCTATGTATTGGTGAGGATGTGGAGAAAGGGAACCCTTATACACTGTTGGTAGAAATGTAAAATGGTACAGTCAGCATAGAAATTTGTCAACTAATTATACCCTCTGGTTTCTCAAAAAATTAAAAATTGAACTACCATATGATCCAACAATCCCTCTCCTGGGTATGTATCTGAAGGAAGTAAAAGCAGTATCTCAGAGACACCTGCACATGGATGTTCCCACAGCATTATTCATAAGAGACAAGCCAAGGAAACAACTAAGCGTCTGTCATGGGGTGAATGGATATAGAAGAGGTGAGATATATACAATGGAATATTACTCAGCTGTGAGAAAGGAAGAAATCCTGTTATTTGTTACAGCATGGATGGACCTCGAGGGTATTATGCTAAGTGAAATAAGTCAGACAGAGAAAGACAAATATTGTATGATACCACTTATCTGTAGAACCTAAAAAAAGTTGAACTTGTAAAAGCAGATTGTAGAATAGCTAGTTACTGGGGACTGAGGGTGAGGAAATTAGGGAGACAGTTTTTAGGGTACAAACTTGCAATAAGTAGATAAAGAAGTTCTGGAGATCATCACATAGTGATTAAATACAACAATAGTATGTTACAAACTTCAAAGTTGCTAAGAGACTAGATGTTAATTTTTCTCAGCATAAAAATATGATAATTACGTGCTGTGATAGAAGTATTAGCTTATGTTACTATGGTGATCATATTGCAACATGTAAATATATCCAAAAGCATACTGTATACCTCAAACTCAGATAATGTAATATGTCAGTTATGTCTCAATAAGAAAATTAACTAATTAATTATAAAGAAAGGAAAGCAAAATATTTTTCATACCCTTAACTCTATCTTTAGTGGGAAAATGAATGGCAGCCTGGAATAGCCACATTTTGAAAGAAGAATAGGAGAAAACCTAAAGTTTCATTCCATGTAAAAGTGAAGACTACGCATATGTTTTTGATATGCAAACAAGAATCGAGCGGGTGTAACTTAAGTTTTTCGCCCTTTACCCCTGTAGTCATTTGAGATTGGCATCCTTGTCCAAAGTCACTGAAGGCCTTTGAAAATTGGTCTTTACCCCCATAGTTTTCATTCCCATGATTCCAGGTGCCTTCCGTAGTACTTGGCACAGTGCCAGGCATACAGTAGGTGCCTAAAATTAGGGCGCATTATGCACTAATGTTCCATTGCGCCCTTTCCCCAGCCTCATTTGATGTCTATGCACCAATCACCCCACACCACCATCCTCCCTTCTGGCTAGTTTAAGAATCCTTTTAGATTGCTTTTTTACTCTACAGCTTTATTTCAGAACCAATGAGACTGGAAAGGACTTGCTAAAAGAATCACATAGAGACTTTAGTGACTGGTTTGACAGAGTATTAAACTAATAAAAACATTATATGTATATATCTCAGAAACTGGTTGCCAACATTAAAAAATTTAAAAATAACTTTACATATAAAATGTGTATTTCCGGCTCACCCTTGCAACATGGAAAGCTTTGACCCCACCAAGCTGAAGTTGAGACGCGGAGACCCAGGTGGGGCACCTTTTCTCCAACTGGCCGCCATCCCTGCTGAGTCCGTTTCAGGTGTTCACAGCCTGCCACCCCCACGGACAGTTACACTCGAGACTCCTACACTAACACGTAACCTAGAAAGGCAGGGTGTCTGGAAATCCGGCAGGACACCAGGAGGAGAAGTGCAGGAAATAGCACGGCCTTTGCTTTTCGGTGGCATGGCTGAAGAGTCACCCCGGAGGCCCCGGAACTCGGGGTCCCCGTGATGGAGAGCTCAGCGCATCCCGTGAAGCGAGAGTGTGTGGTTCTGGCGAGTCGGGCTATTACCAACCTGAGGCTGAGGTCACCCCAGATGCTCCCGGCGCCTGCAACTCTGTTTATTTCATTCTGGTTCATACCAGAGATTTATTTTTATGAACAGTGAACATTTTTTGTAACATTCCCTCATTTAACCTTCATTATCAAAGTCTCTGCCCAAAGCCCATATAAGCACCATTATTGCCCATATAACATTTTCCAACATAAACCATTTAAGGCATTTTTTTTCCATTTTTATTTATTTCTCTCCCGTTACATTTCATTTGAAATGTGAGCGGTGGAGAATGTGTCTTGTTTTTATGTGGTTTCATATAGACCATAAGCCCTAATGGTGGGGCTGCCTATTTTGGAGGTTAACAAGCAATGGGGACATTCATCATAAGGAACAAACAACCAGGAAATGCCGGCCTCTTTAAAAAAAAATGTACTCCAAAGGAGTTTTGTATGACTGGGGAAGCTGAAAGGGAAATAACCCTGCTCCTTTGTCTCTTCTGAAAGCCAAGGAACATGGTGGCGCCCGAAGAGGAGGCTGAGGAGGTCACAGCACAAGGCTGGAATGTCACTCCTCAAATCCCCTGTCCCCATGCAGGTTCTCCGTGGACAGTGAGGGTGAGGGTGTGGGTGTCCCTGAATCCGCGGTGCCTGGCCAGGGTCTGTCCAAGTGGGCGATTTAACAAAAGTTTGCACTTGACTCTAAGAAACTCAGCTCAACCAGCTTAAGCAAAAAAATAGTAACATACTAAGTCACATGGTTGATAAATTCAAGATCTTCAGACACAGCTGTACGCAGGAACTGAAACAGTGTGTTCAAGTCTTCCTTTCCCTTTCCCTCTCTCTCCCTCTTCCTCTCCCTCTCTCTCTCCCTCTTCCTCTCCCTGTCTCTCTTGTCCCTGAACAGTAATTCTGCCTTTCCTTCTACTCATTGTAGCTTAGACAAGCTCTCTTTTGGTAGCTAGCTCTTCACCAAGAAACTCCAGACTTACATTCCTACAAACTCGGTAACTAGTAAAAATGAATGGGAAGGAAGGAAGGAAAGAAAAGAAAGAAAAGAGTCAGCTGAAGAAGGGAAAGGAAGGAAGATAGAGAAGAGAAAGTAAAGAGAAGTGTTCTGTTCCAACAGTTCCACCCGTGTGGGCCCCTGAACGAATCACTAGGATCGAAGGTAAGCAGTACATTGACCGGAAGACTCATCCTCTCCACGGGGCCGAGACGGGCCAAGGTGCAAGGCATGCAGGGTACACATAGGAGTAGTGGGCGACCAGAGAAGGGACGGAGGGTGCTGCCTCTTGAAGAGAACCATAACAGTCCTGACGAGAGTCAGGAGCCCTGGGCTGTTTTTCCCCAGTTCTGAAGTAACTAGCAAGGAGGTCTCACAGATTCAGTGTAACGAATTGCCCCAAACATGCACTGCATCTTACTATGTGCTAGGACTGTGCTAAGGCCTGAAAGCAAAGTTACAAAGCTATTAACAATGACCCACAAATCTATCAACTGGCAGAGGCCACGGCCATAAGAACAAATCATTAGGAAAACTTGTACTAGGAAAAAAACCAGTAAGATGTATTTACAAGGTGCAGGGGTATCTTTTAAGTCCTCCAGAAGCAGAGCCTGAGATTAGGATTTGAGGGCAAATGACAAGTATTTGGAAGGTAATTTAAGAAACCCACATCGAGGAAGGGAGAAGGAGTCAGGGAAAGGAAGGATACCAGCCAGTGTAAAGGGGACTATTATACTATAATCACATCTATAATTACTATCTACACTACACTAACCTAATAATATAGATTATATGTATATTACTATAATCTATATTATTATATCTCCAAGTTACCACTGCAAGCAGGTGGAACTTAACCTGCTAAGATCTCTGGGAGCCAGTATAGAAAATATGCCTCAGAATTATTTAACAGGAAAGCTGGGGGAAGCTGGGTTCTTTCTTGTATATGAGTTCCTCTCTATCCCAGGCAGAGGTTGCTGGGTGTGGGGCGTCATTCCCTGGGCATTTCGGGCCCGCCCTGTGCGTGACTCAGGCAGAGACACGGGTACCGAGCTGGCAGGCAGGCTGCTGCGCTGAAATGGAAGGGTCTGGGGTGCGGGGTGGGGGGCAGCAGCTGTGTCGGATTTTCGGGTACAAACCGTACTACTGCTCTTACCTAAAATAAGCAAATTGCACCAGAAAAATCCCCGAGGGCCTACCCCGCTCTAAAATCCTAAAATGCAAGATTTAGTTCAACAGCCTTATATTTTGTTGGTGTGCCTCGGGCTTGTCTAAGAACAATCTGCAAACGCATGGGAAACGGGTGGGTGGTGGAAGGTGGAGGCAGCTGGGTGAGTGATCATGTGAAGCACTGCGTGGTCAGAAAGTCCAGGAACGCACATGAAAAATGCACTCATCAAAGCAGCCCAACTGGCCTAGAAGAGGCCTGCTCACACTTCGCGCTGCCATCTCAGCGCCTGGTGCACTGGCATTGGGGATCGCATCCGTGGACCATCGTGAGAGCGTCCCCCCACCCCGCAGAGTCAGAGAAGAGATGACTGAGGCTGCAATGTGGTTAGGAGCTGCTGACTCTTCAGACTCCTGACCAAATGCTTCCTGTCCTGTATGGCCAGACACGGGAAGCAAGAGGTGGAGGTAGCAAACCCAGGTTTATAGAGAAAATTAACACTTTTTATATTCAGGTGCTTAGCTGTATACCATCTTCACACTGCTAAAGTTTGTGCCCAAGGCCGGGAGTTTGGCTATAGTTAGTTGTATTATGTTTAGCATTTCTTATCCTTGGAAGTACTTCAGTGGCGGTTAAGGAAACAGGGCCCCCAGTATTTTTGCAACAGGCCCATGGCTCTGTGGCTCCCATTCCAACTGAACCCTGTTGCCCAGAAATCTGCCGTACCTCCCCAACACCCTGTCAACCCGCACTGTGCCCCGGACCAGAGCGTGCGGGTTCCCAGGGACAGCTTTATCTTCTTCTCATTTCTCAAGATGTGTTCTGGTAAATTAGATCTCTTCTCTATTTTTTCCCCTCCTTTTCTTTTTCCATTCCATAGAACACCACTATTGTTGCTTCTAAATGAAGCTTAAGAATTGTATTTGATTGCAAAGAATGGAGTGTTTTAAGTGGTAAGTCCGGGGATGGAAAAAATGAATATCTTATAATCCAATAATGAGCCACTACAATGGAAAGGAAACTCTTCCTGAAGCACAGTTGGCGATGAACGTCTCCAAATGCCTATGTGTTCGGCACATTAGAAAGAACTGCATTTCTCTCTTGGTCGAACACGAGATCGAACTCCTTGTAGTTACCGTCCTCAGCTCGCACACAATACTGGGTGGCTTGCGGTTATTCCCTCGCTCCACTCGGGTAATTTTTCCTAGAAAAGGACTTAACTTAGCAGGATTAGGGAGTCATTTGAGCATTGCTGAACACTGTATGTTTTACTGGAAATAGAGAAAGGACACACTTCGTGGACAAATGTGATCCTGAAACACACGCCCAACTTCGCTGGGCCTCCCTCAGGCCCTAGCTGTCACCTCTGGGAGCGGGACTGCCTCCAGGAAATGCAGAGCTACTCCTGGGACCTAGCAGTGGGAGAAACTGGAGTGGAGATGATGTTTCTTCAGCTAGGGTTTAATACTGGTTGATTGTAATTTTAAAAAGCTAATTTTTTACTGAGAGGTTGTTATATATTGGATATGTGTCCAAGTGTTTTACATGTATTAATTCATTCAAACCTAAAGGAAAAATGTCACAGAAAATCTACTTTACAGATCAGGAAGGTGATCATACCTATCCCACAGCAGAAATGCTGAACACAACACTCTACTACTTCCACTGCTATTGCCACGTGAGTATTAACAATGCACCAACTGACTCGTTAATTTAACTAGTGACCAAGGATTATTGAACACCCAAAGTTTAAAACAGTGCTATCCATTATTGTAAAAATAGGAGAAACGAGAAATCATACTCACATAGAAACAAACAGCATAAGTACTCTGGGAAGAAGTGTAAGCAGTGAGCTTCTGGAAGCGAAATGCTATTGCTGCCCAATGTTGTGTCTAGAAGAAAAGACAGCGAAGATGAAAGCTGTGGCATTCTTCGTCACCTGGGCATTCTTACCCAACCGTGGCCCACATTCAACACTAAAATATGTGCATAAAGCTCTTAGAGCACCCCGAAATAAAAGTGGTACAGACATAACAAGCATCTTTGTTGATACACATTCATAAGAAAGAAATGCTTTTTTAAAAGCAGAAGTAATAAAAAATTGAACTTACGTTTTTGCTTTCTCTTAATTAGGAATATGCACCAGTTTGGAGATATTTTATGGGCACGTGGAAAATAGAGGACATGAAGTAAACAGAGGTGCACACACGGAATCACTCTCCAAAACGTAAAGACTTGTTGGTGCTCTCCTAATGCATGTCCTGACATTATTTCCACGATATAAAATATAAAATGTCTTTATATAAATGGGATCACTTTCTTGACATGAAAGAGTTTTCTCAAACCAGTAAGAACAGGTTCATAAACAACTCAACCAGAACGGCAATTTTAGAAACCGAATATAAATAAGCCTAACACACAACCATTAGGGAAATGGGCAGGAGACATGGACAAAAAGTTCACAATAAAAGAAATACTCTGGCTTATAAATACACAGCAAAGTGCTCAACTCCAGTTAAATCAGGCCTTAAAATACCTGTTTGGCCTATCAGTTAAAATTTGAAAGACATTATCATGGAATATATATTTTATTGGCTTCAGATCATAGTAACTGTTGTAGGCAGCTCAAATGTTGATCTCTTCATGAAGAGTCTAGTTGTTCTTCCCCTTTATTTTTTTATCCCCAGACCGATTTTTTTTTCTCACTTTGGCCTCTTCATATATTTCCTGCAGCAACATTTCCTTTGCAGGAAGTCTGCAAAGAATGCCTAGTCCACACAGTTAACTCACAATGGTGTGTATGTAGCATTGGAGAAGAAAAGTCCCGTGCATCAGAATCCCTGTGAAGAGAAAGGTACAACCTGCAGTCTCAGGAGGGCGCTATCATTAACCCACACGGTTAAATGCAGTATTTCCATTGTTATCGACAGGCTTGGAAAAGAGCTGGCCTGGTGACACGAAGCTACTAAATATTTTGCTTCTAAACACCAGTCACCAGGAGAAGAAAAAGAGAATGGGGAGGCCATTGAAATGAGTTTGAATCTCAATTCGGGTAAATTATTAATGTTCCTTTTAAAAAACACATTGCTTATCTTCTTGTAAAACATTTACCAATATTATCTTTTTAACTTGAATATAAAGATTCAAGTATATAACTAACCACACCTTTTAAAATCCTTTATGCAACTTCAGATTTCTCATTGCAATGCTATGACTTCAGGCCATCATTATTCCCAACGTGTAGCTGAAGTAGCTATTGTTTAGAGATGTTACAGAATCTGTCCCAAATCACACGTCTAGTACCTAGAAGAGTTTTGCCTCTACCCCAGGCAGTCTCTTTCTGAAATATGGATTCTTGAACACTCTGTTAGCCCACCTATCAACTCTTGCTGAGTCCAGAGAATAGTTTTGTCTGCCTCTGAGCTGCAGATGAGGATGCATTTCCACAGAGAGGACTTTCCTTTCTTCGAGTTTCCTCTCCTCTCCTCCTCCTTTCAGTGAGGCCGCTGTCCACTGGCGTTTGGAGAGAGCAAAGGCATCTTCTCTGAGCCTCCCTCACCTCTGAGTTCTCCCCGTGGGCAAGCTCCAAACGCTTCTCTTGGTTGGATATGCTGCAAAATGCTCTTTCAGCTCTGCTTCTAGAATGCTAATCAGCCCAAATCAACAAGCAAAAAAGACCCCCCAAAACACCTAGACCAAGTCCAGTGGTACCATCACAGGCTGCCTGAGGCCGCAGGAAGGTCTGCTGTGCGCCATGACCTCTTCACAGACACTTTCCATATGGCTAAAAACATACAATGGAACCAATGAGGAAAGATTTCAGAGAGACAGATTTCAGCTCCATGTGGAATGAGCTTGTTAATAACTGGAGTTCTCTCAGGAAGAAGTAAGACCCCTGTCACTAGAGGTAAGTAAGCAGGGAATGAATAACTACTTGGCAGAAACGTAAAGGGTCTTGAAAGAGTTCATCTGACTCAGAAGTGTTCAGCTTTGCTTTCTGATACATTGCTACAGCCACAATCGCTCTTGTGGTCACAGGTGATTTGTTACGACTAATATAAAATAACATCTATGGTTAATTTTTTAAAATTTTATTGCATTTATTGTGTTAAAATTGGTCAATAACATACAAATTTCAGGTGTGGACTATAAAACAAAAAGCAATAAATGAACAAATAAAACAAACATGCAAGTAAACAAATAACACATTCATAGATACAGGCAACAGAATGATGGTTAATTTTTTAAACAATTATTTTATATATTTTTGAAACATATAATTAAATATAATCCGTTTCTTGATTATAGGCAATGGAAAATGTTGGACAAATACAGAACAGCTAAGAGGATTAAAAGACAAGAATCGCACATACCCACAAACCAAATGATCTTTGTAGTCAGTAAACTTGACTGCCCTACAACAATGGGAGGTTCTTACCCCTGTGTACATTATTCTTCCTTTTGTTGTGACAGAGTGAAAATTGAGAACCATTGTATGCTTGGTCTTTAAGATCTTCTCCCAGCCTGAGATACTGTGATTCTGTGATTCAGTGATTCTAAAGGGCAGAGGAACAGTAGTATACAGAGCAGAACCAGTCCAGCCTTGGATCCAAACTGGGTTGTTAGGGCACAATTAATTGGTCACATCACTAAGGCTGAGTCTCTGCAATTTCTGGCCATGGGGGGCGGGGGGCAGAGCAGCAGCTGCACAGCCTTGGTGGTGGCAGGTCATATCTGTAGCTCAGGACCTGCAAGACTGGGTACAGGTCAATGCAGTGATCGAGGGTCAAAGCTAAGACTCAGGACCCAGGAGGCAGGACACAGCACAGTGTCAGCCGCAGTGTGGTGGACAGAAAGGCGCCATGGCGCACCAGTCTCAGAGAGCAGGGCACAGCGGCAATCAGGCCCCTGGGGGCAGGTTTCAGCTCAGCAGGAGCTCCTGCCCCAGGATGGGGAGGCAGTGCCAGAGGCTCCAGGTAGTCCCGTCAGTTGAGTTCATCACCAGTGACGACTGCAGGGGTCTTCTGAAGCGAGGCTGTTGATACCCACGAAGGTGGCAGAAATGTCTGGGGGCACCTCAAATCTCCTGTCCTGTGGGATGAAACCCCGCCAAACCCTTTTTGCACTGAGCTCCTCCAGACTCCGGGGCCGGGAGAAGCAAGCTAATGCTTCCTGTCCTCTCGGTGCCACCACCCTCATACTCCACGGGGCCTTGTCGTTTCTTTGCTGTAACCCAGAGCTCCTCCAAGGCTATTTTTTTTGCAGTTTGTAGTTATCTGGGGTTTCAGTTGTTTGCATTAAAGGAACAGGTGTTTGAACCCCCCAGGTCTGCCATCTTGCTGACACCTCACTTTATGAAATTTCAAGTATATACGTACAGGTTTTCAACTGTCAGCCAGACCTCAATACACCTGGAAGAAAAAAAGGACATTCTTAAGGTAGAGAAAGTACATCAGACTGAAACTTGAACCTACAGAGAAAAATTATTTTTAAAAAATGATGCCAAAAATGGAGTAAATTAAAGTAAAGTGGAGTTCATGTTTCTGACTTTTAATTGCTCTAAAAGACAGCTGGTTAAAACAAAGATGGTTGCAATACATTGTGCATTGACAGCAAGTGTGAAAGCAATAGTAGGTTTTTTCAGTGAGTTCTAAGAACAGCCAGAATTCCAAGTTTCCACATGGAGAAGGCAGGCCAGGGCATGTTGAGCTCCACGGAATCTAGAGACTTGGGATCTGTAGGGGCCCACATTGGGCTACCTTCATGCCTAAGGGCTTGCCTTTTCCTAAAGCTGTTTTCTTTGAACATCTCAGTGTCAACATGCCCATCCATGAAATGTGAAGTGTCAGGTGCTGGGAGGTACGGGAAGAGATGCTTTTTTAACCACCAGTCTGCCGTATAAAGTGGAACTCGGCAGTGACCTGGAAGGACACAACTCGGATGCTGTTTCCTGGGCTGCAGAAGAGGAGCGAGGTCGGCCCTCCTCCAAGCCTTAGACGTGTGAGGGTGCAATGGAATAGCTACAGTAAAAATGGCATGAAACAATTGTAGAGTCATGTTTTTATTGCAATGTTAGGATTTTCTTTTTCCCCATTCTTGCTGCCCTCAGGACAGAATAAATAGTCTTTGAAAGTACTTAACAAAGTCTAAGATCTCTAACTCCAACCCACCTCTTATCTCTGGCCACACCTCTCTTCCAGTCCCCCCTGGACAGTGCCCCGCTCTCTTCCCCACATTACCACCCTGCACGTCCTAGGCTTCCTGCCCAGAACAGTTCCCCCCGTTCTTACCCATTTCTGACCTCCCTGCAACTGAGTAATTCCTAGTTGTCCTCCAGACTTCAACTTAGATACTTCTTCCACAAAACCAGTGCCCAAACCTCTCTCCTCTCAAACACGTGGTCTGCTTAACATGCCTGTCTCCCACCAGGTTGTAAAAAGGATTCTTCAAGGAAGAGTCTGCTTTTTCAACGTCACTTGCATCCCAGGTTCTGAACAGGATGGGTTTGGCTACACCGTAGCTTGTCGAATGAATGAATGAGTAAAGGACAGAGGAATGATGCAAGCTCTCAGTACAAGGTCTTTGGTACAGGTCCTATGTAGGGGCCTGGGATGAGGGGAAAGTATTCTAAAAATGAGGCTGATGAAATAATGAGTGACTATGCAAGAGAAAACTGTGTAATGAACTTAAATCCTCGAATGATTGATGATGACGATGATGACAATGGTGATGGTGGTGGTGGGTTTTTATTAGTAATATTATAATATCAGAGCACCTTACATTTATGTATGCCCAGCAATCTGTTAACTGTGTGTGTTACATGCTGTCGAGTGGGCGCCGACTTCCGGCGACCCCACAGACGAGTGATGTCCACAAGGTCTCGTCCTCTGGTCCTCCACAGCCCTGCTCGGCTCTTGCGGCCTAAGGCTCCTTTCGTGGAATCAGTCCATCTCATCTCCGGTCCCCCTCTTTCCCTGCCGCCTTCTGTTTTCCCAGCATCGCTGTCTTTTCCAAAGAGCCTGCCGTCTCCTGATGCGCCCAAAGCAGGCCAGCTTCGGTTCTGCTGTCTTTGCCTCCAGCGATGTTTCAGGCTTAATTTGCTCTGGGACCCACTTGCTTGTCTTTCTGGCAGTCCAGGGTATTCAGGCAGCTCTCCTCCAATGCCGCATTTTAATTTTAATTTTCTAAATGCTTTGTACATATTAGCATTTTTAATTTCCTCCCAAATCTTATGAAATAGATGCTGGCTTTATCCCTGTTTAGAGATAAGAAAACAAAAGCAGACGCATTGGGCTGGTTGTCGAAAGACACAGTACTGTAGAAGAGCAGATCCACAAATCATACTCAAGGCTTGGGGATTCCAGAGCTTGAACTGTCGGAAGCTCCATTCTCCCATCTTACCAAGTCCGACTCCTACCTTCCCAGCCTGACGACCAACCTCCGAGGTCTTTCAGGTCCCCAGAGGGCAGTGGAATGAGTTTAAACCCAATCCTGGATGCATTCTTGAGTCGGGGTTCTGCATTTTCCCCACCACCTTCCTGGTCACAGGTAAGGCGACCCTATCAAGTGATTGCAGCTTCTCTCCACCCAAAGCCAGGGCAACAACTCCTCTCACGGATCCCCACGTGAAGGGCTGAGTTTGTGTTTCAATACAATTGTGTAGCTCCCACTTGCCCACAGATCCTCTTTTTTCCCTTCTTTTGTGTCCAGTAAAAAGACTATTTATTTGAGAGCTTTCCAGAATAACATGAATCCATCATTTGGAAGCTAATCCATGTATCTGGAAAACTGAATGATACTTTGGTATTGGTTTAGCAACAGAGTCAGTCTGTGGAAACAGCATTGTTGTTTTATTATCTTTAATGCTTTTAAGCCATATTAAGCAGATTTAATTTCCAAAGATGTCTTTTTTTTTTAACCACCACACTACTTTTTAAATGGTCAGGTCAGTTTCTACTTTCAAACCATGCCTTCAAACACACTACTGAGCACTGACTTGGCCCTTTAGCTGAACGGGCCACAAGGTTCATCTGTACGTTCCTGCCCTTTCCCAGGGAAACAGGTGTCACCTTTAACACAACAAGAAGGCTTTTTCTTATCAGATCACTTCTCATCATAAAATTAAATACATACACATCCCAGAACCCCAAATCTCTCTTACAAACAGACACACTCCCTCAGTCCACAGACAGCAGTTCCCCTGGGAAAGAGATTCCTGACACCCTCATCCGTGAACCAGAGATGTCTGATCATCCCGGCTGCCCGGATGGCTTTTTACCCTTTGCATCAATAAACGCTGTGACTGGGGATGCTCGCTGCGCCAGCACGTGATAGCGGCGGTAATCATCTCATCCACAGACCGAGAGACCACTCTGCGTTTCATACCCCAGGTAAGAGTTTGAACCTTGGGAAACCTAAACACAGCAGGCATCTGGTTATTCGCTTTTGCTCTGTAGCCTTGAATAAAGTGATGAAAACATACTGTGAAGACAAGACTTCTTTACTTTAAAGAAGAGGATAAAAAAGAGAATTTACTCCTACACTAAAAAATACTAAGATCTCAAATCAGGCACTGAAGCACATTCCAATGACCACAGGGCTAAACAACAGTGGAGTGAGGGGCAGAGCAAAAAGATTCCCACAGGTCTACTCACCTCAACTGAATATTTTTTACCAAAAACTAAATTTGTTTTCAGAATGTGTCCTTTAGCATAAGTACACAGTCAATTACAGAAACTATAATAATCGATAATAAGAGTTTGTGGGACTGAGAATAAACTCTTTACCCACGTTAATAAATAGATCCTGGGTCATAATAAATAAATCCTAAGTCCTGAAGCTCAGAAAAAAATCCAGTGTTATCTCATGTCTTTGCCACTAGCTGAAAAGCAAGATCGCTGTCTTTTGTGTTAAATTGTAACAGTGCCGGGAAGGGATCTTAGCAGAGAAGGGCTCGTCACTCATGCAGTGATGAGGGTGATCTGCGTGGTTTTATTTAAAAGGCCTTAGTTTTATTTTTTCTCTTCTTATTCCATTATAATCCACTCTACCCAAGAATTCAATCATGCAAACAATTATGGCGCACCTACTAGGAGCAAATGACAGTGTCAGCTGTGCATGAAAAGACCCCAGGCAGCTTAGCCTAATAGAACCTTCCCGCCATTTCTTCTGTTAACTGAACACATACTTATTGTCAACAGCAAGGGCAGCACGCAGTTATTAAGTCTACCACGTGTGAATCTACTCAGGGAAAACTACTCATTTTCTTTTTTCCTTTGTGCCTACTCCTCTTGAACACAATCTTTTCGGGGCTGCTCCTGTTTGTGGGTCTTTGGGAATCCAGCACTGGTCTAAGTCGTGGTCCTAAGACTTTGAGGACTGTCCAGAAGCCCCACTCTGAACCCCCTGCAAATATCTACCCACAGAAAATCCAAGTGATTTAATAATGAATGATAAAAGGGAATAAGCACAGCTCTGATAATAATAAATAATCAAAATAAATATAATGAACTAATGAGAGAAGAGGCAATGTAGAATATTCAGTAAGAGGATAATAGATACCAAGTAAGAAAGGCCAAAAATATGAAATAAAGAGTTTAAGAGAATTAATGGTTAAAGGTAGGTATAAAAGAAAGGATAAGAAGATATGGGAATTGTGTAATTATAGTCTATTCTAAATAAAACAAAGCCAATGAACCATAACACATAATGGCAAACATAATTTTTAAGAAAATTTTATTTTTAAAAACGATGACTTGAATTTACCAATTGAAAGTTGGCACCATGTGACAGGAACTATTGATATGGGGAAACAAGCAATGACCGTACCTTGAAAATTCTTGAATATTAAAGGCAAAGAAGAATCCTCTAGAGTTGATTTAAAAAGATTAAATCCCTTAGAAGGTGGAGGAAAATGATCCCAGATTTTTTTTACTTCATCATTCAGCAACAAGAGGCAGTGAACAGTACATATATGATGTCATTGTAAGCAAACTACCTCAAAAGAAAAAAAATGTAAACAAATGTTGAACTCTAGTTAGTAATATGCATACTGAAGTATTCAGCCAACAGGTTGTACTAATGTTTACTATTTATTTTTAAATGCATCAAAATAAGATAGATTAAATAATGGGTAAAGTGATTGATAGATGGATAGGAATATTTAATCAAGCATAGGAAATGATTAATTATAAAATCCAGACAGTGAAATATAGAATATTTACTGTAAAAGTCCTTTAGTTTTTTCAACATTTGAGATTATTGTTAATAAACTTTTGAGAAAAATTCATTATAATATAAAAATTTACTAAGATAATTAATAAGTTAGATATGATTGATAGATATCACACTCTTCCTTGAACTTAGATAAGCTACCTTGTTCTCAAGTGCCTGTAAACATTCATAAAAATGATGATTTGTTAGGCTCCTTAAATCCTCAATAAATTCCTCCAAACACCTGGTTGGTGTAGCTCAGTGGATTGAGCGCAGGCCCGCAACCCAAAGCATCACCGGTTTGATTCCCAGTCAGGGCACATGCCTGGGTTACAGGCCATATTCCCAGTATGGGATGTGCTAGAGGCAACCACACATTAATGTTTCTCTATCTCTCTTTCTCCCTCCCTTCCCCATCTCTCTAAAATAAATAAATAAAATCTTCAAAAATATAAAAAATAAATAAATAAAAAAGTCCTCCAAACAGCAACTATGGAGATGAAAAAAAAAACCCTCTGATCACAATGCAATAAAAACTTAGCTCACATAATAAGTCAAGAAAAGGGAATAAGGTATACAGATTGGAAAGGAAGAAATAAAACTGTCTTTGTTCATAGATGAACATAATTGTTCACATAGAAAACCCAAACAATCAACAGAAAAACTCCTAGAACTAATAAGTGATTATAGCAAGGTTTCAGGATATAAAGTTGATATACAGAAGTCATATATCACTTTCCCATATGCCAGCAATGAGCAATTGGAATTTAAAATTTAAAACATAGCACCATTTACATTAGCAACCCATTAAAATGAAGTACTTATGCATAAATATAACAAAATATGTATGAGATCTGCATAAGGAAAATTCCAAAACTGTGATGAAAGAAATCAAATATCTAAATAAATGGAGAGATATTCCATGTTCATATATAGAAAGATAATACTGTTAAGATGTCATTTTTTATCAAATTGATCTAGAGATTCAATGCAATCCCAATAAAATCCTATCAATGTACTTCATAAATAGCAGCAAAGTGATTATAAAGTTTATATAAAAAGGAAAAAGACCCAGAATAACCTACCCAACACTGAGAGTGAGCAAAGTTGAAAGACCGACACTACTTGAATTCAAAACTTAACAGTAAAGCTACAGTAATTAGGGCAGTGTGGTTTTGACAAAAGAATAAATAAAGGGATCATGGAACAGAATAGAGAGGCCAGAAACAGACTCACACAAATATTGTCAAATGGTCTTTGACAAAGGAGCAGAGGCAGTTCCATAATAAAAAGATATTCTCTTCAACAAATAATGTTGGAACTGGAAATCCACATACAAATAAATCGAGACCTTACACCTTTCACAAACGCTAACTCAAAGTGGATCATAGACCTACATGTAAAATGAAAAACTATAAAACACAGGAGAAACTCTAGGTAACCTTGAGTTTGATGATGAGTTTGTAGTTATAAAACCCAAAGCACAATTCATGAAAAAACATAATAAGTTGGACTTTATTAAGATTAAAAACTTTTGCAAAAGACATTTGTGAAAATGAAAAGGCTGGTTAAAGACAAAGAAAATATTTGCAAACATATCCGATAAAGAACTTGTATCTAAAACAAACAAACAAACTAAAAACTTCTTTAAACTCAGTAAGACAACAACCAAATTTTAAAATGAGCAAAACATCTGGAGACACCTAACCAAAGAAGTTGTACAGATAGCAAATAATCATATGAAAAGATGTTCCCATCATATGTCATTTGGTAACTGCAAATTAAAACTTCAATGAGATAGCCCTACACATCTATTAGAATGGCTAAAATCCAAAACACTGACAACACCAAATGCTGACAAGGATAAAGAACAACAGAAACTCTCATTCATTGCTAGTAGAAATGCAAAATAGCATGGCCACTTTAAAAGACAGTTTGGCAATTTCTTACAAATCTAAACAAGTCTTACCACACGCCCCAGCAAGTACACTACTTTGCATGAAACTTATGTCGCCACAGAAACTTGCACATAAATGTTTACAGCAATTTTTTTCATAGTTGCCAACACTTGGAAGCAATCAAGATTTTCTTCAAATAGGTGAGTGAAGAGACAAACTGGTATGTCCATACAAATAATTCAGTGATACCAAAAAAATAAGTAAATAAAACTATCAAAAGCCATGAAAAAAGATGGAGAAATTTTCTGTGCTTATCGCTAAGAAGCAAAACCAGTCTGAAAGGCTGCATACATGATTCCAATAGAACGACATTCTGGAAAAGGCAGAACTACAAACAGTGAAAAGGTCAGCAGTTGCCAGGGAGGGAGGAAGAGAGAACTTGGTGGGACACAGGGGATTTTTAGGACAGTCAGATGAATTCTATATAGCACTGTGAGGGTGGATATATGATATTAGGCATTTTTTTCAAAACTCATAGAAGTGCACAGCACTTCTCTGTAGACTAGGAACTTTTCTTCATAATAATGCCTCAGTACTGCTTCATCAATTGTAACAAATGCACCACACTGATGCAAGACTCGATAACAGGAAAAATGGTGGGGCAGCACAGAGACGGTGCATGGGAACTCTGTATTCTCTCTGTCTTGGCTGTTTCTACTCAAATTTTCTGTAAACCTAAAACTGTTCTAAACATGTATCTATTAAAAATTGAAAGAAATGAGAAAGCTCTTTGTGTATTTATATGGAAAGACCTATCAGATGTGTGGGTCAGAGAAAAGAGCAAGTGTAGAATAGTGAATAAAATATGTTACTTTTTATGTAAAACTGGGGAAGAAATAGAAAAGTACATTCATATCCACTCGTCCATGTGGTTGGCTTGGCCGAGTGAGGAACAGTAATAAGCAAGTGACTGTGTGGATCTGTTCTGTGATTGTAGCAGCATTTTATTTTTTTTTCAACTGTATTTTTAAAAAATAAACTTAGAATATTTGTCTTAGCTCTAGGGGAAACCTGAACTCAAGCATTCTAGGGCTCATACTTTCACTCAATACTCTGAATCACCCTCTGGAATTCCCGTGTGCACCGTGCACTCACAGAAACAACAGAGATATTCATTACTGCTTTATTTGTAATGGCCAGATTTTAAAAACAGCTAACTGTGTATCGACAAGAGGAACTGGTTAAGAGAACTGAAATGTAGACATACTACAAATTGCAACGTGTCAGTTAAAAAGACTAAAGTAGATTTGTATGCGTTGATGTGGAAAATGCCCATGATGTATTGTTAAGGCAAAAAATAAAGTTGCAGGAAAATGCGGACAGAAATTTTTTAAGTCGAATATAATTGTGTCTGTAAACGCATTCAGGAAAGATCTGGAAGGACACACAACAAACGGAAAACAGTGCTTACCTTGGGGGAAGTATGTAGGAGTTTAAGGGAGAGGTTTACTTTTTACTCTTTCTACTTCCTATTGTTTGACTTTTCTCCCTCAACTATGATGTGTTACTTTTTATACACGAATAAAAAATATAAGGATTTTTTTTAAAACCCGGTGGAGTGTTCGCATCAGGAGCAGCGGCCATCTCAGGGGCTGTTTGCCGTGACCTCTGTGCGTTTCCCTCCTACCAGGAAGGGCTAGGGAACCTCAGTGTTCTCCGTAGCATTGTTAACCGGGGCACTGAATCTAACTTGCCATACCCTGTAATTGGATCCTTCCAGTAAAGCTGCCTCAATAAAATGTCCCAAGTGCCGCAGCCAAGTGTTTAGGAGGCACACAGGACCCCGGTGGCAGCTGTGGGGGCGGGGGTGGGAGCCTGGGCTCTGGGCCTGGGCCTGAAATGTTGTAGGAGGCATGCATTAACGTCTCGGCCTGCTTAACTAGCGACAGAGGAGCACGTCTGCATTTTCCATGCAGACTTAGAGAGACTTGTTTGCAAGGCTCGGGATCCCTGGTGGGCAGTTTTCTGCGGCTTCAGTTACAGCACAATGGCAAAAGTATTAATGCAGTGAGACTTTTGTATAACTACATTAGGAAAGGGGGAAATTAACTCTGTGGTTTCTCCAGCAGGCATTCGCAACTGCTAATAATGAATCTATCTCAAGAAGGAAGTGATGGTTGGTAATTATCTCCCAAATCCCACCACGCGGGCTGCCTGCGATGATAGGCAGAGAAAGCCCTACGACGGCCTGTCTGCTGGGTCTGGAAGTGCAACATGGGTTCCATTCGCACGGCCTTTCCTTTATTGTTCCATCTCCAGGGGCCCCAAATTCCCCCAGGACCCAAGGGATAAGCTCTCTACACCGGTCATTTTTGTTTGAGGGTTTCAAAGCCTGAGAGCTGAATCCAGATGTGGTCTTTTAAGCCACGCCAGCTTGGAGTCACAGATCATGCCCAGCGTCCGTCTGTCTTACCTCCCCTTGTTCACAGAGCGGGAGGCCTTCCAGGCAGGTGTCAGGCACAGAGCTGGGGGAGAACTCAGGCCTCTGGGCTTTTCATCCAGATTTCTGGAGTCCTATGTTCATTCATTCATACCTTCGTTCATTTCTTCATTAAACAAACACTTACCATGTACAGAAGAAAAACAGCACATAGTTAAAATGCCGACCTTGGAAGTAAATTGTGTTAGGTTTCATCTCAGCTCCTGTACGTTTTAACTGTGACCTTTACCAAGTCACATAGCCTCTCTGTCATCTTATTTCCCCATGTTTAAATGCAGATAACAGTGGAACCTACCTCATAGGGTTGTTGAGAAGACTAAAAGATTCAATGCACGTAGTGGGCTTAAGACAAGTTTATGGGATGAAAATAGTACCCATTATTATTATCGTTACCTTTATCATTTTCATCATTATGCACCAAGCATTCTACTGCGGACTTGGATCTCGATGATGGAAAAAACAGTCGGGAGCTGGCTTTCACAAAACGTACAGACCGGCCCGGGGACCCTGATACGAGGCTGCTGCTGTGACTGGCACTCCAAGGAAGGTGCGTGCGGCTCCCTGGGGGTGGGGTGTGAGGGGCGGCCGGGGAGAGAGCTGGACTTGAACCTAGCCAGGACGGTCAGGCAAGGCTTATCGGGAGAAATGATGCAGTTCTGAAGCATAGGAAAGAAATTAAAAGGAAAAGTGGACAAGCATCTCGTGAGTGGAGAGAAAGCATGCGCAGAGGCCCCGTGGCAGCCAGAGCACGGTACCCACCTGAAGCCGCAGAAGCATGTGGCCGGAGCGCAGAGGACAAAGGCAGAGCAAGAGGCGGCTGAGTCCTCTCAGCGTCACACCTCCCGGGCCGTGTAGGCAATTGAATGGGCTCATCATCTTCCTAGTTGCTACAGACAGCCATTGGCGAGTGTTAAGGAGGAAAGTGTCACGATCAGATTTTCATTAAAAAGAAAACATTACTCTGGCTGCTAAGTGAAGAACAGATTAAAGGAATGATCCTTCTGGAGTGTTCAATGTCTCTCCCTGTTGACACTCGTTTCATTGTAAATAACGGAGGGCATGCATCTCAGAGAAGAAGTCGGTGATCTTCACAAGAGTGGAAACCAGAGGGAGCACAGAGGACCTGGGTGTGAGCAGGGGGCAGGGGGATGAACACGGAGCCTGCCTGCTGACTTAGAGAACCGCACGCCCAGTCCCCCTTCTCTATAGGATCGACATACCAAACAGCAGCAGAAGTCATTTGTTAGAAGTGTGGGGACAAAAACAGCAAAAAGGGGATTTGCTAGCACATGAATATCTCAGGATCAAAGGGAGTGTTGCAAAACCAGCCTTAAAATGAACAGGCCCCAGGAAATTCCAAGCATCTCGGTCGAGGAGCCAGTGGAGAAGAAATCTCCACCTCTCCCTCTCCAGAAAGGAACGGGAATGGACGCTAAACAGCCCAACAACAGACACCCACTAGAGCTGGGGTCCATGGAAGTATCTCCCCACTCTCACCATCTCCACCACCGTTCCCCCAAGCTCTCCTCCTTGGTGCCCCCAAACCTGTTTTCATCACCCCTCAGACTCCACGCCATCCCACAACACCATGCGGGAATGCCTCCATACTCCACCCCCAGCCATGGTCTCCCACTTCGTCCCCAAGTCTCCACTAGGCTTGTTCCTTAGCAGTAGCAAGCATCCTTCTCTGTCTTGGACTTTTAAAGACAGTAACCTACTTGCTGGTTACTTTCAGGAATAAATGGTTGGGTAAGAGGAAGTGTGTCGAGCTTGCACGTAGACAATGGGATTCTGACTTCTGCTCGCAATGTGATCTTAAACAAGCCTCTTTCCCACGGGGAGCCTCAGTGCCCTCCTCCAAGAAATGGGGCAGCAACAAGAGCTACCTCACACCTGATGAGACAAACAGAAGAAACAGTGAATGTGAAATCACCTCCAGGCCAGGGGTTCTCAGCCCTGGCTAGGCTTCAGAGTCTCCTGCTGTTGTTGCTTTTCAAACGTGGCTTGAACGTGCAGCCAGGGATGAAAACCGCTATGAATACACTGTAGGATGTACACGCCCCTGTCCAGTAACACTGACATTTCTGCGGTCTGGTTACAGGTTTCCTTCCTAGCCTCCCCACTGAGACTGCCCAAGGAGACTTCTGTCACTGTCAAGCAGACAGAGCAATGCTCTCACTCGAATACTCCCAAGTGCCTATCACTGCTCTTAAGGAACAGGCTGTTGAGCATGACCAAAGGCCCCCCGAGATCTGCTCTGTTGACCTCTGACCTGTACCCTTCTCTCTCTCCCTTCTCTCACCAGGCTCTGGCCACATTCTCCCCGGCTCTCCAACACACCAAATTCTGTTTCCATGGGGCCCTTTGCACCTGCTGGCCTTCCTGTCCAGGATGTCTTCTCTAGATCTTTGAATTGCTGGCTTTTGCTTAACCTGCAGGCCACAGGGAGACCTTCCAGACCGTCTAATCTCAACTACTCCCCACCTGCCACCATCCAGCACAGCACTTGATTTGCTGTCTTCGAGTTACTTACTACTCTCTGAAATTATGTCTTTACATGTTTTCTTAATTGTATCCATCTTCCTTGGCTAGACTGTAAGCTCTTGCAAGAGAAAGATATATTGCAAGTCTAGGTGACTGCTTTATCTCTCGTGTTAAAAGATTGCCCAGTATATAGGAGGTACATAGTAAATTAACTCAGTGAATGAATAAATAAATGTACATTTGATTATCTAATGCAAAGGGGACTCCCATTTCGTTGCCCCCCCATACGTTAGCCAAGCTGTGAAAGGACCCAAATTTTTGCCTTGATTCACCTCCCAATTGCTGAATTGCAATTCTCAAAATTCACAGCCAAGTGGTATCAGGTGACCACGGACCCAAAAAGGTATCATAAATTGCTTAATACGTTTTCTTCTGGGGCTTAGGCAATGAACTTGATATTTACTGTTTGGCAAAGCCTTTCTGTTTTTCTTTGTTGGTAGGTGTAAGTTGATTTTTGCAGCCAAAAACACCTCTTTCTGGCTGGCTTCCCCATTTTTCCCCATTTTACTAGCATACCCTGGAGTAGTATAACCAAGCTGAGGTGAGTTATGTGCGGGGAAATGGGCCTTAATGAATAGAAAATCCATGGAATTCATTTGATGTTAGCACATTAACACTCTCTTTGCCAAGTATTCCAAATTTCAGCTTTCTCCCACAAAAAAAAATATAAAAATAAAAATAGTGGAGGAGAGGATATCTCTCTCCAGACCATGATCTTGGAATTACATAAGCAATTCTACAATTTTTTTTTAAATGAAATGTGTTCAAAATCAGTGAACCTTCATCCACAAACCCCAGACCCAAATGTCAACAAGCCCCACTGGTACGATATATCGGTTCCAAGCTGGGCATGATGTCAGTCATACTCGGTGCTGTGGCTTACTAGCTATGAATCTGGGGCCAGGAGCTCAGCACCTCCACGTCTCAGGTTCCTCGATTGTTAAATAAGGGTGAGAAGGGTGCCTGCATCACAGCCTCAAACATGTCAGAATGGAACGAAACAGACCTCTGCAACCATTCTACACAGGCTTGCTAAACCTAGCTAGGCAATGAAAATGAGGACTTCTCAGCCTCCCCACCATGTGCTCCCGTCCTAGCCTCCCTGTCCAGGACGCTGAAGAGCAGGACCAATTTGGACAGAAACATGGGCATGGTGTGGTTGTGCCCCAGCTTTCCCGAGAGACTCTTCTCCTGAAAAACAACAAACATCTGTGTGTTAGACATGCCTCTCTCCCACCAAAGAGAGTTGATGATATCATGGGCTGCATGCAGAGTCCAGATATCCTTGACATCCTGGACACACGGCATTTACTGCATTAAATAAGACGCGGAGCCCGCCTTCATGGGTCTCACAGGCTCACTTCAAGTCACAGCCCGGCCACTCGCTAGTGAAAGCACGGGAGAGTCACTCATGTTGCTGAACCTCTGCTTTCTCCTTACAAAAGGGGAAAAGAGACATTTGGCATCCCGTACCTGCAGTGCTGACACGGGGCTTCAATAAGATAAAGCATCTCCAGTGGTCAGAAACCAACCCTGGTTAACTTAAGCGGAAAGGTACTTTTACAAGATTGCTCAGTGAGTCAAAGTATCAGCCCCAAAGCTCAAAAACCAGGAAAACGGGCCATACCCAAGCACTCCACTTGCAAAAGGAGCACCCCAGGGAGAACAGCACCCCTGCTAGATGCCAGTCTGTCACCACAGAAAGTCGTCACAGCCGTTGCCACAAGTTGCCACCACCGTGCATAACTCCCTCCCGAGTTACATCCCTGGCTCACAACCAAAGGCCCAGGCACGAACATCTAGTTGGCCAAGCCTAGACCAGCTCACTCTAGCTGCCAGGGGTTGGTGAGAAGGGAATCTAGGTCTTACCAGCTTCCACCACGGGAGACAGAGCCCTACCTCCTTCTAGGAATGGCATAGAAGGGATCCCCACAGAGGAAGGGTGTTTGGGCGCTAGGCATTCCTGCAAACACCAACTACCCTTCACTCACAGCTGACAGTTACATCTCTTTGAACCACACTGACCGGACAGCGTTCGCTGGTCTGTGAGTGGGGCTGAGTAGGACTAGAGGCCCCAGAAGCACATCCTTTGTGTTTTATAGGAAAAGGGGATGAATTATCTATTCGTGGAAGAGATTTGCTGTAAGAGCCCATGGGCATTTCCTAGAAAAAGCCCAATAGCTTCACGCTGTTAGGACGAGGCCTTTGTGTGACTTCTGCAGGAGAAACGGCGTATGGCTTTATTCACTGACACCAGCCCGTCATCTCGTCACTATGGTCAGCACTGGATGGCTGGCGGCGTGCTGGCCGGCGCTGGCTGCTCTCAGAGCAGCCCTGACCCGAAAGAAAACCCACCTACCAGCATCAGGTACTTTCTGAAGGCTCTAGAAAATTCTCCAGCCAATGGTTTCTTCCCCTATTTCCTCTTGTGCCTCGAGGGAAGAAAAAAAAAAAAGGAACTGCACGTATGAATTAAAGGAGAGAGGTACCTTAAACATTGCTGGGAACTGTCTTAAAGGATACCTTCACTCAGTAAACATATTCGTTAGGCAGTGCTAGAAAATTCTGGAAGGGAGGACAGGCGAGGGGACACACAATAGCTAGCTTTGGGGCCTGAAGTCTTGCTTGGGGTCTCTCGCCACGCTGGCCCCCTGCCAAACGGCACGCATGCTCCCCACCCTCTCAACCCTCCCACCTTCCCCGCATCCTTTATAACAAGCAGCCCAGAGTGCTGTCATTTCATCCACACACACAGAGCTCCCCAGAGCTTGGAAACTCTCTTGCAACTGTCTCCTTGAGAGGCATTGAGAAACAAATGAGGAGAGAGGGTGTCTAAAGGCTCCATTAACATTGTTAGGTTAGAAACGCTGACAATAAGTCGATTCTTTTTGACATGACTGTCCTGATAATGAAGGGACATTTCTACATGATTCTTCCTAATATGAGATAAGATATGGATGGCCTCTGATTTTTTTGACACATACCCAGTGTATCAGAGGGGTGGGGACTGGTGTAAGAAAACAGGTTGTTCCAGTGATACAGGAATGGGAGCCCCGGTTGGGAGATTAATGGCAATGCCACCGGGCGCTTGAGTGTTCTGGCAGCTCACCTGGGAATGAGAGCGGGAATTCCCGAGAGAGGGGCTGGAAAACCCGGGGCCTACCTAACATCCAGCTGGAGTTTCCTCGCTTGCCCGTAATCCTAGAAAGCCACAGGGAGGAGAGAAATTGCTCATGCTATGGAATGTCACTTTTCATCTGCCTCTGGCTGGGTTATGGGTGGGAGTAACTGAATGGGTCTGGTTCTGACCTGTCAAAAGGAAAAGTGGATCTGCTGGGATGGGTAGCAGGCAGGCATTGAGCTGTGTACGTGAGACAGGCTGCTCGGACCGGGAGAGCTGACCCACTGGAAAGCCGTGGAACCGAGAAGCCGGGAAGAGTAGTTGAAAGAGCGGCCCTCTTAGCATCTAGTTATCTTTCCCCAGACCCTGAGGTCCACCCACCCAGCTCCAACATTCCTTAGGAGAGTCACTGGTGATTCAAAACAGAACGAACCCAGCCTCTGTGCACCCAGCTCTCTTTACTCTGATGCACTGTTTTTCTCTTCTCATAGCACTTACCCCCTCTAACATGACATCCAGTTAGGTTTCGCGAGGCCTCGTGGCACGGATCCCTGTTGTGTGTGCCCCGAGTGCCTAGAGCAGTGCTGGCTCACGGGAGGCACGCAATAAATAATTGTTGAGTAAATGGCTGATTCAAGGAAAGTGCTAGAAGTCAAAAATATTCCTCTTTTTAAAAACTCTAAAGCGTGAATAGCTCGGGCAGTAGAGCATGAGACTGCTTTACAAACTCTGTAAAATAAAATTAGTCAATTCAACCCTGGCAACTTAACCATGCTGTGTGAATGAGAGAATATATTATTGTTATTAAATCATCATCAAAATGATTCCAAGAAAAAAAGCAAGTCCTTTGGAAAAGGGGCACATTGTGAGACTACAAAAAGCAAAAGATTGGCAAGTTTGCCCCCAGAAAAGTTGCTTATTCACTCTCACGCATTTATTCCTCTCTTGATAATAATATAAACAGTTGTAGTAGTGTGGTAGTACTGGTGAAAATCATAACAACCCATGATTTTCAGGTCCTGACAATATCTCGGGCCTGGGGCAAAGCTACTTAGATGCATTATCTCATCAATTCCCCCAGCAACACATTGGAGTACCGGCCATGATGATCGCCCCTGTTTTACAGGTGAGGAAACCGAGTCACAGAGCACCGTCACAATCACACAGTCAGTGCACGGCAATGCCAGGCATTAAAGCCAATGTGCCTGATTCCAGCCTGCGATGTAAGGCTCTTATTTCATAGTCTCTTTTTTCACTTTTTCTTTTCTTTCTTTCTTCCTCTCTTACTCACTCCCTTTCCTCTAGCCTATACTGGTTATAGGAGAAATTAAGGAAGGGGAAGAAGTCATTTTTTTCTAGGAATGGGGAAAGCTGAGGAAGTGAACATATTACAGAGGGCCCATATGGATCCTTTCGGTCAATTCTCCCTTTATCCCTAGAACACACAATGCTACAGATGCAAGTATGAGATTTGTATGAACTCAAACACGCTTATCTGACTCTCCTTTTCTTTAATCAGTTCATTCTCAATGCGTTAAGAAAATGTGTCTTTTCAAATAGCTTGTCCCACCTGTGACTTGTGCACAGGATGCGCCTCCATGCTCGTGCTGGCTCTTGATTCAGGCAGTGACAGCCCCACCTCGAGCCTCATAGGGCAGATGGTGCCAGATGGTTAACTTACAACAAGGTGCCATCAAACCATGGAGCTGTTGCCAAACTAGCCTCCCTTGAGCCATAAGAGTTATTCAAAGATGCCTCAGGTGATGGGATAGGATGCAAGAGCTGGGGTGTGCAGGGGTGGGGGGGACATTTCATCCAGAACGGCTCTGCTTTGATCTACTTCACACCTTGAATTTCTGAAACAGGTTTGACTCATCAGCGAAAATAGAGAAAAGTATGAAATCACAAGATACAGGGACACAGTTTACTAGAAAGTGCCCTTGGCTGACAGTCAGGAAATCAGGTCCTGGGGTTCTGGGGTTCCCCTTGCCGTGTCTGGGGGCAACCCACTTAACCCTCAGGGACTCGGTTTCCTTGCCTGAAGAATGAAGGGATTTTGTAATATTGGTTGATCTGCTGTAACAAATGGCCTATAGAAATGTTAACAATGCGGGAAGCTTAGTGCAGACTACACAGGAGTGCTTGTAATTCCTGAGACTTCTCCATAAATCTAAAACTAATGAATAGTCTCAAAGTTTATTTAAAATCTTAGCGTGGAATTTCTATGGTCTGTTTCAGCTTTTAAAAATGCACTTGAAACTATTATCTTGTAAAGAAAACTACCTTGGTAATTACAGGAAAAAAACTGATTTCTGAAATGTTTCTGATATTGGTTTATCTTATAAAGATCATCTGTATCCTGAAGTCATGTATTTTGGGTACTTTTGGCTGTGGAATCTTGAGTTTTTCATCCACCCTTATTTCCTTGGTCCTCCTTCTCCACACTGGTCTTCCAGCTGTCTTCCCAGTTTCAACTCCTTCGCTACTATATGCATACATTAAATGCATTTTATACACACCTACTGTATTGGTTCACAATATGAACCACAACTGAGTATGATACATATAGACAGGACACAGAATATACTTATACATAAACTTAGATATAGAGACAGATATATGGATATATACACAAATTTAGTTTTACTGTCCTAATATTATAACCCCTTCAAGTGCTGCTTGTACTAAAATGAAGCAGACAGTTGAAGACTTGCCCAAGTTGCTTTTTTTTGGGGGGGGGGGTAAAGTCTCAGTTATCAAAAATTAGCCTTTTCCACATCAAATTCCAGCCTCTGGGTTCACTAACTCTCCTTTGCTATTTCCGAACCCTTCCACAGTAAATGACTGTATTTTGCTGGTTCCCAAGTCTCCATTTAAGAAGCCCTTATAAAAAATATTACTGGCATTCACAAACAATTTCAACAGTACTGGGGTTTGGAGGGCACAGTGGGGAAGGACAGTGTGGTGGCCCCAGTGCCTCGTGGCAGTGAGTGAAATGGGAAAGGGTTTGCTTCTCAGCAGAGCTTCGGCTCCCCTTCCTGACCCCAAGTCCTCAAAGACAGTTCAAACCAATGCGAAGGCTTCCAGAATCCCTCAGACACAATCAATGCTGTTGTGACTTGGGCCGGTCCATTAATTGGGTGTTTGGAACCGAATGCACAGCTATGCCTGACGAGAGTGGCCCCAAGGAAACCGTCGCCACTGGACCTGCCAACTTCAGAGGACTTGAGGAAAAAGAAAAATCCATTAATCAATTTGTTTCTTGAGGCAACTTAGCAACAGGGACCCCAGCAGTAGATTGGGTACTTTTGCTAATAAGCAAGTGGTATTGAATAGTTAGCATTATCAACTTAATTTAACTTTTAGGCTATTGATTTTTATTGGAAATACTCAATGCAATCTTCCCACCTGTATCCAAAAAAGATACAGTTATCTTTTCCCCTTTTGGAACATGCTATAGTTCATAATCGTCCCAAAACAATATCTCCAAAGCCCATTACAACATGGGAAGTTTTCTGAAATTTTGTCTGGCGCCCCAGCACTCTCTACTGTCAGGAAACCAAGACAGAATGATTTTTAAGCCCCCATACCTCCAAGACCAATCCCCACCTTAAAAAAAAATCCACACCAAGTACGAAGCTTTCTCATTTTATTTTCTGTATAACCCCACTATCCAAGGACATTTTGATTTAGCTTTCATTAATTCATTCATGTATTTGCTCAACAAATATTTACTGAGCATCCACTATACCCAAACACTATTCTGAGTGCTGGGGTTACTTTGGTAAAGAAAAGAGCCTTGCACAGCTTCTCTCTAGTGGGGAAGACAGATAATTACCAAGTAAATAAGTAACAACTGCCTTACACAGCTGCCACACGTAAGTATGGTAAATGCTACAATGACAACCAAATGAGGGTATAACAGAGAATAACAGGAGTAAACCAACTTAGACATGATGGTCAGGGAACAACAAAAACTGGTATTTATTGAGCACTGCTCCAAATATTTTACAGATATTTTCTTATTTAAATCTAACAATCCTAGAGGATAGATGTCATAACAATCCACACTGTTCAAATGAGGGGACTGAGTCCTAGGGAAGTTAAGGAATTTGCCCGAGATCATAGAGCTAGCAATTAGCAAGTCTGATTTTTGATCCTGGGAGGCTCCTCCAGAGTCTGTACTCAACCACTACACCCTCCTGCCTCCCTGGAGAGATGGTGTATGTGCTGATACCTGAAAGCTTCCAACGAGGCGCCCGTGCAAGGAGCAAGAACAGAGCAGTCGGTGAAACTGGAACAGTGTGCGGGAACATCTAGGGGCAACAAAGCAGCTCGCATTCAAGGAGACGAGCAAAGCTGCAGGATAATTGCTAAGAGATGAACTTCATTTTCTGTGCATGCATTGCAAAAACATTTTAATGTGTTTCTTTTAAACTATCTGTCAGCCCCAGAGCAGAGATTCCGAAACACCCTGCTTGGAGTTGTTGTAAATGGGCTCATTAAACCACTGGCAGGATAATGCAGGGCACCAAATCTTACCAGTACATACAGAGCTTCTCTCGCACTCTGCAGAACAAACCCTTTAACCATTTTACCTGCCTGGTAAGTCTTTTTAATATCTATCCATGCCACTGAACTTGAACTTCTTGAGGGCAAGCCACATCATGTTCATCTTTGTGGCCTCAGTCTCTAGCAATGTATGGCATAAAGGAGGTGCTCAATAAAACAGGAATAAATGATGAGGGACTGAATGAATGAGGTGCCTGGTATACAACATGTAGTTTAATAAGTGTTTAAGAAAGTTAGAAAAGGAGAACATTTGTATCTCAATGATATGGGGTGGGAAGAGAATCAGGGCACGGAATTACCAACAGGAGTCAGATGGAAGTTGAGGAAATCATTGGAAGTTCAAGGTGAAAGTCCCCACACCTAACTATGGTCTGGAATCACAGCAGTAACCTCCCTGGTTCTTGGTTTCCCTGTGCCCGGAGAGAACTGTGTTTATGAACCTATTCAGCTGCTGGGAGTTCCAGTGGGAGATGACTTCAGAAGTGTGATATTTAAGAGCAGAAGGAAGAAACGGCTCCATAAGGATGCTGGGCCTCTATTTATTCCACTCCGTATGCCAGGCTCCAAGCCTTCTCGGCTGATTCCCATTTGTCTTTCTCCTGTGGAATATTTCAGATTTACAGTGCCATCTGTTGAGGAGCACAGGCCCAGGACGTCACGGTTCAGCCTGCAGCCCTTCTGCCGCCCAAAGCGGGGAGGCATCCTCAGAGCACAGCGGCTGGTGCCAGGCTTGTGACTTCCCTGCCTGCGCCAGGCTGAGTGATGGATTAGGGCCCCGGCCTGGCCCTCTCCCCTTCTTTCTGCATCTGGATTGGTGGCGTAGGCAGGATTTCTGGTCCCCCTCGTTTGTCTGAGTCTTTCATTCTCTTTCACTCTCGCATTGTTGAAAACGGTCTCCTGGCTTGGATCTGGGCTCCCCGGGTCTTTGCTCTTCCATATTGTATATTAACTCCTCTCCATTCTGGCATTTTCAGAAACTGCCTTTGCCAGAGCTCTAGGGGGTGGCTGCTGAACTCTGCGACTCTGAGTAAGGAATAGACTGCCGCAAAATTACTAGGTATCATTAAGACATCAAAGGGCACAATGCTTCCAACATTTGGATGCTGTTTCCGAGAACTGGGGGTCCATCCATGTGTCCCATTTCACCCAGGAAAGCCTCTTTATTTCCAAAGCAAAACTCTCTGTCTGTCTGGAATTGACAAATAAAAATGTACCCCGGCTCCTTTTGCACGGCAGGTGCCAACACAATCAACAGGCCACGTGTGTGCCCTGGAATCTGCAGCGGGACCGTCCTCCAGCATCCCAGACTGGAGCAGTAGCTGGCGGAAGTGCAGGGGTTGATGGGCAGGAATCCGCTCTGTCATTCAGCTTGCATCGCCTCCTGCCTGAACAGCACATTCATCTTTTCACAGTGCTTTCCTGTGCCCATGCTTCTTCTGATCACGTCCCTAACAACCCTGGGAAACCCACAGAGTGGCTCTCATCACTCCCATCCTCGTTTGGCTGATGAGACTCCAGGAGGACACGTGATTTGCCCAAGGTCACACTTTTTGGGGTGGCGCATCTTCCAGCTCATAACCCCTGTTCTCTCCTCAGCATCAGCTTTTCACTCCACACTTCTGCTTTTCTTAACCATAAAATAACAAAATGCTTGACTTTACAGTTTGCCTTTGGGTGGTCTCAGAGCCTTAACTCAGGAGTATTTTAGCAATTCCCACATAACCATGTTGGAGCCATGTGAGCGCAGCTTGCCTGGTTTCTCTTAAACTATCTATGCAAAAGGTGTACGCTGAACAATTGGATAAATAACAAAAGTAATGACAGCTGCAACAGCTCACATTTAATGTGTCCCTCCTGTGCCCAGAACGCTTCTGCTCTCCTCACAATGTCTCTACACAGTGGGTAACACTGTGTTTACTAATTACAGACAGACCTGGGGCAAGGAGAGGGTCACGTAGCCTGCACATGATCACGCAGTTAGTTCGTAGCTGAGGCAGGATTTGAACTCTTCACTGCAGAGACCTCACTCCTAATCACTTTCATTACATTTTAAATAAGGTCGTCAGCAGAACAAAGGGGAATTGAAGGAGCAGGTGTTTAGACAACAAAAGAAAAAAATAAAATGTTGAGCACTCCAACTGGTCTTCTGTACATAATGAGCTAAATATAAAAGATTCGTTTCCGTTCTTTAAAACAGGCCCTGAGAAATTATGGGTGACATCTCTTAAATCAAAGAGTATTAGAAAGGAATGCCAAGCTACAATGAGTAGATTGTATTTTTTTCTAACCAGACGAGTGTTACTGAATTGCCGTGTACTGACTCTCTACTCAGACTCGCACCGTGCGGTGGCCCTGCCCGCCATCCAGTGAGCGCTGTGTGTTTTACTGCAGCCACACGATCACAGATGAACGCCATCGTGCAGTCTGTCTGCAAGATACCTCCGCCCTCTCTCCATTTGCATGTTCCACATTATGCATTACCAGTGCAAACATCATGTGCTAAAAAAGCCATGAGATGCATTCAAAAGCCAATGGGCCAGAAAAGGCAAACGTGCGATACAAGTCGCTCATGTCCACGAAAGCAAGAATCTTAAGCTGTAACAAAGTCCGCAATTTCTTTTAGCAGCAGCAGAGGTTCTGTGCCCTCCTCCTGGGCACAACGGGCCAACCACACGGAGCCCAACTCCAAGACGTGCAGCTGCGCATCAGACCACCAGAGCCACGGTGTAGGAAGGATTAAAAGAGCAACCATCCTCAGATCAACAGAAAACCCTCCAAATTCCTAAAAATTCACCTAAAAATGCAAATAAACTCTGCATTGGCCTAGCCCTAAATTTATGTGGCTTTCTCCAAACATATACTTTGTACATTTTTGCTAAAATATGAATTAATCTCTTTTTTTCATTCTTTATTGAGTAACGACATAATTCCAGCCAATTGCTGTGAGAACGTTAGAGGGAACCACTGGAAAAGTTGGCAATTTCGTGCTCAGTGCTTTACAAAATCTCAATTTTATTTTCAGATTTGTTCTGTTTAACATGAAAAAAAGTTAAGGCAGAGAAAAGCAGATACAACTTATGTGAGGTTATTTTTTTAACCTGGTCAACTTTCTATACTAAATGTACTTGGGGAGAGGAATGACTGCAAGGCTAGATGGCCCACTGGGGTACTTCGAGCAGGGATATCAAATACTCTTCTCCAGTGGAGAAGGAAAGCGGTGCCAACCCATTCTGAAGAGCCCACATTCCAAACACAACATGAACTTGTGGCCCCACTCAGGAGACCCAACTTCCCAATTATAAAGACAAGGGGCATCAGAGAGACTCGTAAAGGAAGGTGCCTCAAAATTCAATTTTGATGACTTCAGCATAAACGTATCAGCAAGCTGTCAATCACGGTTTTCTTTAAAATACTACCAGGTTTAGAAATACTAGAAAAAAGACATCAAGAAAAGAGGGCTATCACAAAGAGGAATTAAGAAAACAAACCGAGTTATCATTACATGAAAAAAGAATAAAACACCTAGGAACAAATTTAACCAAGGAAGTGAAGGCCTGTGCATTGAAAACTATAAGACACTGATGAAAGAAACTGAAGACAAAAATAAATGGAAAGATATTTCATGCTAATGGACTGGAAGGATTAATGTTTTAAAAATGTCCATACTACCCAAAGCAGATTCAATGTAATCCCTATAGGAATCCCACTGACACTTTTCACAGAACTGTAACGCACAATGCTAAAGTTAATATGACGCTACAAAAAAGGCCCTGAACAACCAGAGCAAACTTAAGAAAGAAGAACAAAGCCAGAGGGAGGCATCCTGTTCATGATTTCAAGCCATACTACAGAGCTGCAGTAATCAAGACAACGGCATTGCCATGCAAACAGAAGCGCAGATCAGTGAGACAGAATGGAGGGCCCGGAAGTCAAGCCGTGCAGACGTGGTTGATGAACCCATGACAGAGGAGACAAGCACACACAACGGGGAAAGGAGAGTCTCTTCACTGAATGGTGCTGGGAAAACTGGAGAGTGACATGCAAAATCATGAAACTGGCTCACACTATCTTACACTACACAGTATTAACTCAGAGTGGATTTAAGACTTGATTGTAAGATCTGAAACTACAAAACTCCTACAAAAAAACCCATAGATATTAAGCTCTCCCACATTGGTCTTGGCAATGATTTTTCAGATTTGACACCAAAAGCAAAGGCAACAGAAGCAAAAATAAATGCATCAGACTACATTAAACTAAAAAGCTTCTGCACATCAAAGAAACCACCAACACAATGAAAAGGCAACCCACTAAATGGAAGAAAATACTGGCAAATCATACCTCTGATAAGGGGTTAATATCCCAAAATATATAAAGAATTCATACAAGTTAATAGCAAAAAAATGAAACAACCCAATTGAAAAATGGGCAGAGGATCTAATTAGACATCTCTCCAAAGAAGACACACAGATGGCCCACAAGTACATGAAACGATGTTCAACATCGCGAGTCATCAGGGAAATGCAAATCAAGCCACCATGAAACATCACCGCATACCTTCTAGAACGGCTATTACCAAAAGACAAGAAATAAGTATTAACAAAGATGTGGAGAAAAGGGAAAACTCTGTTGCACTGTTAGTGGGAACGTAAACTGGTGTAGCCACCGTGACGAACAGTATGAAGTTTCCTCAAAAAAATTAAAAAGAGCACTACTATACGACCCAGCAACTTCCACTTCTGGGTATTTATTTATCTGAAGAAATCAAAACCACTGACTCGAAAACAGACATGCACCTCCATGTTCATTGCAGCATTATTCATAAGAGTTGAGATATGGAAACAACCTAAGCACGTATCAATGTGCAAATGGACAGAGAAAACATGGTGTGATTCAGCCACAAGAAAGAACGAAATGCTGCCATTTGTAAAAATAAGGATGGACCCTAAGGGTATTATGTGAAGTGAAATAAGTCAGAGAGACATAATAGTGTATAATCTCCTTTATCTATGGAATCTAAAAAAAATAAAGTAAAATGGGAGGAAAATGGGAGGGTTGGGAGGGTGGGCTGGATTGGGAGTAAAAGGGAGAAAACTGTACTTGAACAATGATTAAAATAAAAAATAAAATAAAATAAAGTAAAAAAGAAACATAGCTCATAGGCACAGAGGACAGGCCAGTGGTTGCCAGGGTGTGTGGGGACAGGCGAGGTAGGTGAAGGGAGTACAAACTTCTAGTGAAAAAAAAATGTCATGGAAACGTGATGTACAGCATGACGACTACAGCCAATACACTACTGCATATTCGACAGTTGCTAAGACAATAAATCTTAAAAGTTCTCACCACAAGAAAAAAATTCTGAAACTAGGTATGATGATGGATGTTAACTAGACTTACTGTTTTGATTGTTTTGTAATATATATGTAAATATTGAATCATTATGTTGTACAACTAAAACTAACATTATATGTCAGTTATACCTCAATTTTTAAAAAAGAAAGCGAAAAATGTGCTTTACATTTCCTTCTTCCCAATGTTTGAGTAAAAATGTGTCTGAAGATATTTAAAAAGTAAAACATATGACTAAAACTTTACTGACCAGCCCCTAATACAGATTTTGTTCCTGCAAATATCTGAAAGCTAAAGAGAAAAGCTTGAGGAGGAAAGAAACAGGAAGTGACTGACTGACTGATTGATTGATTGATTGATTGACTGAATGAGCAGGAAGGGAAGGGAAAGGAAGGGGAGGGGAGGGAAGGGAGGGGAGGGAGGGGAGGGGAGGGGAGGGGAGGGGAGAGGACAAAAAGAAAGAAAGAAGACAGCGAATTTAGAGCTCTACTGAAATCCTACCTTGGATTGCGAAAGCAAAGCAACCTTGACACCAGTATATTGTTTTACTCTGTCATCACCGCAAATCTGTATTTCAAGCTAGGAACCAGCATATTGTTTTGATTGAGAGGCATTAGCAAAATTTGTTTCCAGAAAAACACTAAAACTAGCCTCCAGTTTAAGTCTTCATCGGTTAGGTCATAAAGAACCACAGTCAATTCCAAACTTCGATGGCTGTTCGTGGTGTCATTTGCTGCTTCACTTTTGTTTAACTCGGAAGTGACGTTCCCAATTGAGTGTGTTTTCAGCAAGTTCCCCATGAAATGACTTCAGTTTTATGTATAAGATCACTGTGTACCTTCCATGAATTCATAAAGAGCTAAAATAGACACTTGCAAGCTCCACAGTTTCCAATCTGATATTTTTCCTAACATAAAAGAAAAGGAAATGGGAAGGTGGGGGAAGGAGTGGAGAGGAAAGAAATAATTGAACATGGGCTTTGAAGAAAATATGGCAAAAAAAAGTAGAAAGGATTATTTTTAAGCTGTAAAAGTTCTGGACAGATTCCCTTTACGGATCATTATGGCATAAAGTATTATTGTTCTTTTTACAGGGACTGGCTCATTTTACTCTCCTGTCGATGGCTGGACCGTTCTGTTCTAGAAGTCCCCAGTTTCACAGCCTCCTTGCCCAGCCAGGGTAGAGGCTATAATTCTTCGTTGCTTCCCTATACACAGAGGTAGGACTCGGCCCCTCGCCAGCAGATGGAAGGCTCGCCTTCACTCACGGGTATTATCATTTCTGCCCAGCACTGAACTGATTCTCACTCCATTCCAGAGTGGAGCCCGGTGTGTTGGGGAGTCCGGGTCAGAGGTAAAAGTCAATGTTTCTGGGGACGCCAGAGAAGGCAGAGGGAGTTTAATCTCCGTCCTCCTGATTTAGGGTCCCGGGGTAAATGCCGCCATAACGAGGCTCCCAGCCAACGGCAGGATGACATAAGCTCTCCCGTTTCTAATCCAGTTACCCACCAGAACCCAAAGCATTCTGAAGCTCATGATGTATAAATTTAATTTCTCTTTTATGGCCGGAGCAGTATTTTCCATGATTTATAAATCATTTGGTCGGTGATTTCTTTGAAATCTTTGCCTCATTTATGCTCTTGACCTCTTGACCTCCTGATACATTTATTTATGCCAGAGATCTCTCTGCGGTGGTGCAGTTTAATGTCATTTGCCCGAGACTGTGTGGCTGAGAGGCAAAGAAACAAAGACAAAAGGAGATTTGTGATGCAAGAATGTGTGTTTAAAAAAAAGGGGATAAACAAAGGAAAATGTGAACACTTAAAACATAGTATTCCTGCACTATTGATTTATGGCAGAAACCCTCTATTTATTGAATACTTTATGGGTATCTGATTATATGACAGTTGATGGGGCAATGAGAGAATACTGATCCTCACAGCAAAAATATTTGCTGTAAATGTCATGACATGCCTTGTCCATAATATGATTCTTTCCAGATGGTTATTTTTCAAGTTTCAGAAATGGAAAAATATGCCTTAAGTGTACATAAAAATGATGCCTTTCTCCTTTGTCTCTTTTTGATTTTCACTTATTAATACTCCGCTATTACCACGAAGCAACGTGCTAAAGAAATCTGGTCACGGTGACATCTGATTAATTGGCCAGGGCACTTCCTACATAGCTCTTTGCTGATAACCCAGCTGTCCAAAAACCATTTCATTATAAGAGATGCAGAGGCAGGCGACAGTCACAAAACCACTGGGAAGCTGGGTCTGCTCTAACAGATTGGCACAATTTGTATCACTGGGGCTCAGAATCCACAGGGCTTGCGTAGCCCAGAGCCAAGGACAGGCTCCGAGACTCGGGACAGCCGGTATTTTTCTATGCCATTTACTTGTTATTGAAACATCGTGAAGAAAAGGGCTCCTCTTCAACACCCCTGAATCCACTTACCGGATGCAGAATTAGCTACTTGGGTTTTCTGTGTATAGCGAGACACACACGCACTAACGTTGAGCAACTGATTCTCGATGTTTTGGAAGGCTGTTGTAGCTCTGCTGGCTGCTCTGTTTTACTGAGAAAGTATGTCATTTGCGCATTCAAATTACGTAAATTCAACTACTGTGTATGAGCTTGGTGGAAATAAATAATAATGGGGGAAAAAACAATTTCAACAGTGTGTGTGATTCTTGTGCTTTATTCCACTCAAAAGACACATGGACCACAGTGCTCATGGAGCATGCGACCTAAGTCGGCAGTCACCCTGCTCTGGTTGTGGTTCCCTCGTGCCCCTCCTGTGGTGAGCCTCTGGGCGTTCGCCGGGATTCAAACATCAAGCCGACTGCTCGTTTTCCTCCATAGATGCTGATGCTACACACGAGTGCTTTGAAATGGGGTTCATTGCAGCCCATGTCACAGCTCGGAATCTTATGTGAATAGGCAGAGGGAAAGGTACTGAGAAACGCCAAGTAACAAATCAGAGAGGAAAAAAGTTCCAAAGGCAAAACAGAGGCAGCAAATAGGAATCAAGTTCAAGCAATCAGAAGCACAAAGGTCAAAAGTCAGTAGAAGGTGAAAAAACATTAGCTCTAGTTATTCCAGAGTAGTGGCTATTTTCTATTTCTTATGTTTCTCCATTTCACAACTTGTCTGCCATAAGCATGGGTTAGTTTATGATGAGAAGAAAACAAACTATTAAGATGCTAACCATAAAAATGAAAGTGGGGGGCAGGGAGGAGGAGCTAGGGGGAGAGAGAAAGACAGAGGGAAAGAGGGGGGGAGGAAGAGGGAGAGAGAGAGAGAGAGAGAGAGATTGAGATGGGATTAACACAGAGTCTGGATCTGGGAAGTACAAGAGTTGTGAAATCGCCAGAATAGGCACTAGAAGCTCAAGTTCATTTCCTTCTTCTCAGTATGGTCCTGGCTCAGAGCACAGGGTCTAGAATCAGGCAGCCTGAAGTCAGGTTCTGACTTAGTCACCTTAGTCTGTGATCTTGAGCAAGTCACTCAGCCTCTCTGAGAAAGAGTGTGCTGGTACACGTTCAACAAGCAGCTCTGGGTAGATAGATAGATGGAGTGGGACGTATAGTGTTTGCCAATTCCCACAGGTGCAAATGCTCCCGTGGTGGCCAATGTCAAGCTACCAGCCTGTGGGCACCCAGATCACAAAATTCTGAATGATTGGACAATCGGCTCTCCCAAGCTAGTGCCAGACAGGCCAGCACCCCGCTGCTTGGAGCCTCAGCTCCTCCCCGCGGAGCGGGACGTTAGCTCTGCCCGAGTCCCTACCCGTAGCTGGCTTGTGAGAGTTGAATGACCAGAAGCCCAAAAATGCTCAGCAGCTCGCCAAGCTCAGCACAAACATTTAAATGTGAAGAACATCATAGATGTAGGAATTTGTTCGTATCTGTGTAAACTACCTCTGGAAAAAAATACACAAGAAATGGGTAAATAATTGTCACCGAAGATGACGGAAAGGTAAGAAGCGACAGGGGCATTTTCACTGTTTACCTTTGGCACCCTTCAACTGACAACCATAAATATGACTTCCATATTCTAAAAAAATAAATATGATTAAAATTATTTACAAGCTATAGTAAGAATTAGATAATGTTAGCTCTGAAGGCTGGCTGTGCTTACCAACCCACATGCTCCCTGAGACCTACAAAACTACACAAAGGGACTGAGTATAAATTAAAACACACAAAACTCCCACCTGGGACATGAAAATAATTCAATTAGCAGGTTTATGTGAAAGAGGTCATCACAGATGACACCCTCCAGTTCTACTTTGGGCATCAGTTGACCGAACTAATGTCAGATATTAACCCCTTGCTGTAGAGGGACTATATCTGTAGATGGTAGAGTCATAATAAGAATGTCACTGTACAACCTTAATTACTGTAAAAACAGTATTATAACTATAGCAATTAAATAATGAAAACAATTCTCTAGAATTCCCTCTTCTTTTTTCTTCCATTTATCATACCTTTCTTTTTTGACTTTATAAATGTGTTTGGCTTCCCAGATTTCCAACCCTTACCAGCTTGACTGGTGGGTTGTGGGGGGCTCTCCCCCTTTAAGGTTCCCTCTCCTTTTGCATCTAGAAGAATTGGGGGGTGGGCAGGGGAGGTGGCAGGCCCATGACTTCCACTGCAGCCCTCCTCTCCCTCAGTTCCAGGGAGCCAGGCCTGGGCTCCACATCGCTGGCCTCTGAGCAAGAGGAGTGAGCCTCCTCTCCACCGCAGTATTGAGGCCAGGCTCCAACTTCGAATAAGACTGTGTGGATAGGCCAGTCAGAACAGAAGGAAACTACAACAGAGAAAAACTTGCCCCTAGACCTAGAATGAAGCCCTGATGGGCTCCTGGGGGCTCCTTATAGAGACACCCCTCAGCCTGGCCTCATCGGAAAGTGTAGACAAACCCGTCTCTCTTCCTTAGAGTCTAGGTCTCACAACCATGCCCCGCCCCAAGGAGGGCCCTCTCATTCCAGACCATAGTCTCTATTCCCAGCGGACCCACTCCTCGCCAGGGTGACCGACAGAAGCAATACCTTTCCCTCCCAGAGCAAACTCTCCCCTCATCCACAAGAATATGGCTCCACTCTCCAATCCCAGCATGAAGTTAATACAAGGAAACAACAATTCAGAGTCAGAGCACTTCTTGAAGTCTAGATTGTCGGATCTCAAAAAGATCATCGAGTCCAGTCTAGCCCCACCGTCCACCCAGGCTGATTTTCCTAGCACGAAGACCCTGTCTGCTTATCCTTCTGGAAATCACTTCCCTGGGAGGCAGCAGCTGACATAATAACTGCCATGTCAACCCAGACACAGGTAACCACAATTAGGGCGCAGTGCATCCTCAGCCCACGCAGGGAGAAACAACACGGGAGCCCTGGCTCCCACGCAGGCAGGAAATATGCATGCCCCCAGCACAGAGCATTTGAATTCTCAGTCAAAGGCAACTCTGTAATTCCACAGGCTTGCCAAACAATAGCTGGCATCCTGCTTTCCACTTGGGTAACACAGAGACAATTTGGTGATTTTCCTAGACAAAGAAGCAGTCTGACCCAGAAAGGTTCAGAAAGCCGGCTTTCCTAGGAGACAGAAAATCTTTGCAGCTCTTAAATGACAGGATTTTTTTTTTCAGCTGCTATTCGTAAATGTTTCAAAATCTTCAGACATATTTTCAGTTAGGTCATCCTGTTACACTCATATAATTTCTACATGGCTATGATCATACTGTAGATAAAAATTATATTTTGACCTTTCTTTACTTAATGGGATGTGTACGCATTCTCATGTGTCACCTCTGCTGTTTGGAATTAGAATGGTGATGTGAGCCTTGTAATACCAGTGATATCAAACCTGAAGAAAGCAGGCTCTACATGTGGAAAGGGTGGCATTCAGTGCAACCTTAAGCAAACTCTGTAAGTACATCCTTTATTTTCAGAGCTAGTCTCTCCCTCCTTCTGAAACCTCCATGTGAACAGCAACCTTTATCCCCGGCATCTGGTACAATGCCTAGAGCAAAGTAGGTACTCAATAAGTCTTTGTTGGGTAAATGGGCAGTTGAACAGAGAAGTGATGAACTGCTCCTCTCGGCAAAAGCCACTCCGACTTGTCTTCACTGAAGCATGTCATACCCTGGACCCATCTCGTTACCCCTTGTCGTCAATTCAGCCCCATTCTGTAGCCCCCTGAAATGTTAAGTCGTTTCCTAATAAAAGCAAAATTTACAACCTCCTCATCTGAGGAAATACATTAGATCCCCAAGAAGAGCCGTCACTGAATGGGCCAATGCCTTTTGAAGAACCAATGGCTTACCTGACTTGGGAAAGTGTGGCTAGCAGCACATAATGAAGCTGTTCTCGGACTTCGTTTTGCATTTTCTGTTCTCCACGCTCTTGTTCAGTACTCCCCTGGTTGCTCGGGAGAGGTGTTCTCCCAAAATAATAAAGAGGAGCAAGAACAGCCTTACAGAAAGCCCAAAAGAGTGTGTCATAAAATGCAGTCATTAGAAGCATAGAGTCCAAAGGACCTTGGCTCAATTTCTAGAAAATTAGTCTCGCTGTCCACATCTGTAAAATAAGACTAAGCAAGATATGTGCAAAGTGAAAGCACTGCCTAGCATGTGCTAAGAACCCAATACATGTTACTTTTTACTTTATTATTACTTTTTAAGTAACCACATAGGGCAAAGAGCAAATAAGAGATAATCATTTCAGGTACGGCAGTAAAATAGTGAAGAAGCTACTTGGGGGGTGATGTAGAAGGGGAAGAAGGAGGAGAAGGAGAGCAGGCACAGCCTTTGCTATAGCTGAAACCAAATAATTTACATCAAGGATATCAAATATACATGTCCTTCCAGTATTCCCCTCCTGTGCCTATGGCAGACATCACTAATCAAACCCAGAGTCAGCCTCAGTCATGTTCTCAGAGCTGACTGCACCAATCAGTAGTGTCACAAGAAGGGAAGGCTGTCTGCCATTCCATACTTAGGTGATCCCCTCCTTTTGCCTGTGCTACCATTAGTCCAGGGAAGAATACTCTTTAATCTAGTTGTGTAAAATTTTGAAAGACGTAATTTAACTAAACTACTCAATGGTCAGCCTCCATTCACCCGAGGTTATAAAGAGACGGAGCCGCCACACTGAGAGCGAGCACGGCCATGTTTTTATCCCCACTGCGGAGCGCCAACCCCTCCTCCCACCGAGGAGGCCCTCCGTGCAGAGCTGTTGGATCTCACGCAGCTTCCAACCCCGACGCAGGAGCGTGCAAATTCACCCCTGTTCAAACTTAATTGCCTTTGTTTTCCTTTCTCTTCACTGTTTCCCTAGACATTCTCCGTGATTGTCATTAGCTGACTTCCCAACTGCAGGCTCAGCTTCAGCAATTGTGCACGCCTGCAGCGTCGGGCCACACCCCCGCAGCGAGCGACATGAGATTTCATCAGACTCATCCCTGTCCCCGCACGGCGAGCAAGTGAAGTAGTACGTGGCTCGTTCTTCAACAACAACAACAACAACATCAGAAAAAAATAGCTCAAATTACAAAAGAATAAGTGTTTTAAGGGACTCTTTTTTATTTATTGATGTAACTCCTTTGAGGTCACAACTCAAGTCCTTTTCTTCAGGTTATAAAGGGACCATTTAGCTGACTGTAGGTTTTCTTTTTCAATTTTATGCCAAATAAATACATGATCCTAAGGCAAGGTGGCAAGGAACAAGATGATCAACACAGTTTCCAGAGTTCTCTTTAAAAGTTTTCCTCCTACCTCTGGGCCCTGGCACGCCAGCGCATGTGCCTGTACACTGCAGCTGTGTTTACACAAGAAATGTGAACGGGAGAGTTACGCATCCAGCCAGTGAAACTGATCCAATCTGGCTAATTGGGGCCCCTAACTTATCTTTCCTCACTAATATTTATTTTGGGGGAGCCTGAATACTCCTGAAAATTGCTATAATTATATTATCCCTGTAAACATAGCTTAGGTGACCTGTTTTGACCATGCCTTAAAATTAATCAGTTTTATTTCATATTAGCAACAGGGACTATGAGAGTCCTGATTAATCAAATCTGGAGTGGGAATCCCTAATTTCATGTGAACAACTAAATCAATTCAAACCGATGACTCAAAGAAGGAGCTACAGAGTGAGTAAGGCCAGAGTTCAGATCCCGTGGGACTGTGGACCATTCATTCCGCCACTCCGATCTTTAGATCCTCGCACGTAGGATATGGGTGTTAGTGCCCTACCTCATAGGGTGGTTGTAAAAATTAAATGAGATGATGAATTAATCATCTAGTGCCTGACATGGCACTCAATAAATAATAGACAAAACTGTTGTTCTTATTTTCACTCTTCTCACCTGTTCCTTTCCCTGGGTAAAGAGATACACATGAGAAGTTCAAACTAGTGTTGGATCTCCACAGTAATAAGAAAGTTCCAGCCTCCTTCCTCAAATATGTGCACATTCCTATGCAGCAGGTAACAGACATCTGGGGAGAGTTGAGGTCTTGAGACAGCGTGGTTTCTTGCTTGCAATTTTGGGTATTTTCTTGCAGCGAAAGAAAAAAAACAAAATGCTTAAATATTTCCAGACAACGCTTCAGTGTATCCGCTGCATCACTCCTAAGCGAACCATGGAACACGTACTCTGAATATACGCATGAAATTGGGGGAACTATGCTGGCTTTGATGAATGCAGTCCTACACTTTAGCAACTCATATAACAGGCCAACAAATTATGCTCCCTCTCCTCTTCTGTGCCTTTCACGGCCCCGGGAGGATTGCACCGCCGTCAGCTAAAAATCCCCAGAGTAGCTTGCTGGGAAGCAAGGGGAATGGCATAGCAAGGAATAGCAAGAATATTGATTGGAAGACCACCTTTCTAATTAAGGAAACACCAGGTTTGTGATTCTGAAAAGCTTACAGCACCAATTTCCCGAATCAACCGGATGTTCTTGCTTTTCTGTCTGATGTCCCATGAGGTTCTACCAAAGGCTTTGTATGCAGGGTAAGAGAAACACGTTCTGCTACTGCACAAGGTCAGATTTCCATTCTGATTCCTGAGTATGGGTGGCACGCACTGAGGCCCAATGTTTCAAGCTGCTGTTCCCAAGGCCCAGACAGGACAAGCTTGAGTAAAGGGGCAGCACCAAGTTCTACCTACGGTAGGTATTTACTTTGCATACGTGGGCCACTATTAGAAAGAGCACCACCTTCTAACCTGAAAGAAAAATGGGATGGTTACATAGGCCAAGCAGCGTAGCAAAGGGCTTGCAACGCAGTCTCTGGAGTCCGACAGTGGCGTGTTGCAGGGGCAGCTGTTCTACGTAACAGCAAGTTTCTTACACTCTCTGCTCCCCACTCTCCTCAAATGCTAAGTAAGGGTTATAATAGTAGCTGTCTAAAATTATGTTTCTGAGAATTGAATGACATAACTCACATAAAATGCTTATACTATCACTTAGTAAACAGTAAGTGCTCAGAATGTTAGTTGATAACTAACTCATCATTGAATGTATTGGGCAAGAGGATAAAAATTCTCTACTGAGATCGATCATGAGTTTGATGTAGCTAAACTGGAGAATTCAACGGCTGAAGAGTGTTAGCAATGAGGTTTACTTGGCCCACAATTATATAATATTATGGCCAAGGAGTCTTACAATGCCCAAACCCTACCCCAAACTACAGGCATCCTCCCAAGTGAGAGCCCAGGGGATGTATATGCACAAGGAATAATGGCAGATGGCAATCACAGTAACACTATTAGCGGAGACTTTGGCTCCAAACCTCAGCACAGAGAACCCTGGTGGACTATACTGGACCATATGGAATACTACTTTTGCCTAGTTAGACAATCAATCTATCACACCTGCCAGCACCAAAATGAATAAACCCAGACATCCACAGACTACAAAAGAGAATGGATTCGCTTGCAATACCTGGCATCAAGCTGATGGGAGCTGTGGGCAGCGCAGTAGCCACAGACCCCTCTGCCACGTGAGAGAAGAGCAGAGAGATAGCTCGGCTTGCGCCTAAAGCAAAGGCCCTGGTCATGCCACTAGTGTGGCTGCACGAAAGGGAGAAGCAGAAAGTGAAAAGGCAAGAGGGAGAGACAAAGACACAGAGAGAGAAGCAGATATACACAGTGAGCATTTGAGAGCAGGCCTTATGACTCTACTGAAGAGAATTACCCAGAAATTGAAAGGGAACCCCCCACTGGAGTGTGACCTTCGCATGCATCACTATGTACATAGTGACTCTACTCTACATTAACACCCTTGGCCTGATCATTGTGCTTGATCTTGACCAACCTTATTGGAGGGAAGAGGAACAATAGACCTGAAAATATACAACAGGGTCAGGAAGATTTCTTGAAAAGTGTACTGGAATAGAAGCCAAAAAATCAGTGTGATTCCACCTCTTTTGATAAGATTATCTACTTCTTTTGCTCATTACTATCTTAATTATCTTCAAGTCAAGGTCATTTCTACCATTTCTGTAGAGCAGAAGGGTGATTTTAGTATATCCATGGTGCTCTATCAAGCCACATACACTACATCAGTATTTCTCAATGTCAGCACTGGACATTTTTTGTGCTAGGTGATTCTTGGTTGTGTGCATCTGTCCTTTGTAGGCTGTCTAGCAACATCTCTGGCCTCTGCCACTACATGTCAGTGGCACCAACACACTGAGCTGTGACAACAAAAATGTGCCCAGACATTGTCAGGTGTTTTCCTCAGGGGCAAAATTGCCCCCTGGTTGAGAATCAGTGCACTGGATTATACTGTTGTAATAAACAATTGCCGAATCACAGCCAGTGACCTTTACTTCTGGCACACAGGACATGCTGTTTGTAGGTGTGCTGAGGGCTCCGTCCAAGACCAGGCTAACGGAGCAGCCACCATCATGCCCTGCCCCGTATGGCAGAGGGAAGGGCAGTTTTGTAAATCGTGCACCAGACACCAAAACTTCCACTCAGAAATGACACGTATTCCTTCCGCTCACATTTTACCTCCCAAAGCAAATAACGTGGCCACACATCACTCCAAGAGCCGGGGAAATGTCATTCCTTTTCCCCAGAAGCAGAAATATTTGGTGAACAGCCCTAGTGGCAATCACAGCCAGCATGCAAAAACGTTCAAGCTTCCTCCTACATTAATTTCATTAATAGCTTTACTTGTTTCTTGTTTCTAGTTTATGTTTATTCTGTTACTGTTTTTCTGACTTAAATGGGATGACTGCTTACTAATTTTTAGCCTTTCTTTTTTTCTATTATAAGAAAATACAGCTTTGACTTTGCCTCTAGCACCGCCTTCCTTATATCCTACAAACTTTAATATGTGATATCTTTGGTACTGTTCAGATCCAAGAATCTCCTAAGCCCCACTATGGTTCACCTTTTGATGAAGGAGTTATTTAGAATTATGTCTTGTAACTTTCTATATGAAAGGTATTTGGGGAGGCAGATTCATTTTTTCAACTCTTACTGTACTCAGTGAATGGGATCCATATAAATCAGTATCCATATGTTGCTGATTTTTTTCTTTGCTTTCTTTTTTAATGATGATTCTTTGAAATTTGTTAGGATTTACTTTGAGGCCTCATAAAGAGTCAATATTCATAAATGTTATATGTATCCTTGACAAGGAGTATCTTCGTATTGTTAGGTACAGTATAATATGTGATATTTAGGTCAATGTGTTATCATTCAAATATTTTCTTTTCTAACTGATGTTTTATGCTTAATCTGCCAGTTTTTTAGTAAAGTTATGTTAAAGTTCCCTATATATAATGTTTGTCAGTTTCTCTTTGTAGCCCTTTCAGTCTTTAACTTTAAATGACTTGAAGGTATATTATTAGTAGGTGCACAGAAATTTTAGAATATTATCTTTCCTAGTGAGTTGAAGCATATCCATCTAAATGGTAGTTCTATCTTCACTAGAGTTAAACCCTGTTTTGTCAGATACTAACATAGCTGCACGATATTTTGCTTGCCTGGCATGTCTTTTTTTATCCTTTTACTTTGAACCTTTCTACATCTCCACAATTTAAGTGGATCTCATTTAAACAGAATATAGCTGGGTTTACTTTTTTATTAGTGCTGCTTTTCTTTAATCAAGCCAAAAAACATTTGTCTTTTAACTAGACTATTAATACCATTTTATATTCAACTATTACAGCTGCATTTGAATTTGTTTCTGCCAGCTTAGTTTGGCTTGGGATGGTGCTATTTGCACATGTGTGGGTTCCCTTCTCTCCCCTTTCTCGCCTTCTTTCGAATTGCTTGTATTACCTCATTCTGTTCTCTTTCTGAGATTTTCTGAGATTATTTTCCTTTCTTCTGAAGTCCATCCTTTAAAAGTTATTTTTTTAGGAATTGTTGGTAGCTGAAGAACACTTTCAGTTTTTATTTGGCTACAAGCTTCTTTTCTTTAAAGATACTTTAATTGGATATATAATTCTAGGTTGACATGTTTCTCCTTTCAGTCTTTGAAGATATCATTCTGGACTCCATTTTGTTACTGAAAGCCAGTCCTCATTGTTTAATTATCTTTCATTTGTAGAAATTACAGTGAAATGTATGAATAATCATAGGGTTTTTTTGCTTTTAAGATTTCTTTGTTTTGCTATTATATGTAACAGATTTGTTTTTATTTTATTTTTATAGATTTTATTTATTTATTTTAGACAAAGCAAAAGGAAGGTAAAAAGAGAGGGAGAGAAACCTCAGTGTGTGGTTGCCTCCTTTGCATCCCCTACTGGGGACCTGACCTGGCCTGCAACCCAGGCATGTGCCCTGACTGGGAATCAAATCAGCGACCCTTTGGCTCACAGGCTGATGCTCAGTCCACTGAGCCACACAAGCCAGGGCCAGATTTGTTTTTATTTATTTTGTTTATTATGTTTTCTTAATCTGAGAATTCATGTCTACCATTAACTCTAGAAAACTCCATCAATCATTATAACTTCAAATGTTACCTCCTCTCTTGTTCTATTCTTCTGGAACTCTGTTCAGACACAGTCTAGAGTTTGTTTCTCTACTTCTCTTAACATTTTCCTTGTCTGTCTTTTTGTGCTGCATTCTGAGTACTTTCTTCAGGTTTTCCTTCCAACCCACTAATTTCCTCTTTAAGTGTATCTAATCTGCAATTTGATCCATCTGTTACATTTTTTATCTCAATAATTCTATTTCTTTTAAGTTTTATTTCTTTCCTCTTTCAAGTATGCCTAAGAGTTTTATAATCTCTTATTTATTACACTCAGCATAATTTTCTCAATGGAAGATTGTCATTAAAAGCAGTTATGTATAAAACATCTCATAACAAACAATAGCAGTCATGTCATGGTGATCCTGACACATATAACTGCAAGGCAAATTCTTCCCTGTATTTATATTTAGGAAATAAAAAAAGGTCATCTCTTATAATGCTACATTTCATTGGGCAATAAGAGGTATGGAGACACATTCTCCTTTTGTCCTAACTGCTCAAAACCTTGAAACCTGTATTTATGCCCAAGTTCAATTGTTTTCCTCAGCCTAAGAAGAGTTTGATCCAATAAGTGTTTGATTCACTCTTGCTATCTTCCCTTAAAAATAAAACAAAACAAGGCAAAAAACATGTACGCTTGTAGTCACTTCTATTAAATCAGCATTTTCTATTATAAGCCTACTCCGATCCTTGAGGAATACGTGAGGCATAAATAAGCATAATAAAAACTGGTCCCTAGGCTTTAGTTTCACCATGGGCCAAAGAAATGGTTGCACTGGATGATTATTTATGGCTTTAAAATTTCTAATAGTGTAGTGTAAAGAACAGTAAAACTTCTAGCAAAACACAGTTGGAAACTTACGGTGAGTCCTACAAATGAAGCTTTTTAACCCAGAGAGAAAACCTAACTGTTAAGAACATCTTAATATACCAATATCTTAAGTTCATTTGGGAGGAATTATTAAAATAATCCAGACTTAAGCACTCTGTAGCTCCTATCAATAGATGGAGTCTTCCTCTCAACTCTTCAAATCTGAACTGGCTTTGTGACTTGCTTTAATCAGTAGAATATAGCAGAAGTGACATATCAATTCTAAATGTAGGCCTTAAGATCATTTGCCACTTCTGTTTTCTTCCTCTTGCAATAATCCCATCACCAAGTGAAAACGCCTCAGTTAGCTTGTTTAGGAATGAGAGACCACTTGGCGACCCATCCAACAGCCAATGCGAACCCCCAAATATGTAAGCGATGTCATCGTGGATCATCTAGCCCCTCCTAAGCCACAGCTGACATGTCATCACAACAAGCCCAATTACCTTGGCTGGTGTGGCTCAATGGATTGAGTGCTGTCCTGTGAACCAAAGGATCACTGGTTCGATTCCTAGTCAGGCCACATGCCTGTGTGGCGGGCCAGGTCCCCAGTGGGGGGCGTGTGCGAGGCAACCACACATTGATATTTCTCTCCCTTTCTTTCTCCCTCCCTTCCCCTCTGTCTAAAAATAAACAAATAAAATCTTTTTTTAAAATGACCCCAGTTAAGACCAGCAAAAGATCCCAGTCCAAATTGCTGAAAAACAGAATCATGAACTAATAAGTATTTATTGTTTTTAAACCACTGAGTTGGAGGGGGGGGTTGTTACACAGCAATAACTAACTGATATAGTTATTAAAATCACTATTACTTCACTTGATGCTCTTCACAATTCTGTGAGATAAGCAGGAATGATAATATGCCTCATTTATTAAATAAGAAAATAGACCATATTACTTCTTTATCATAGTGGACTCTCAAATGGGACATGTGGAAAATGATGCAAATGGATATGAAGACATTACAGGTTATATGTATCCTTAGTTTTATTTTAAAAGAAAGTAATAAGTGGAACTTTGCTAATGTTAATATACAACAAAAGAGGAGCATGCATATAATTTATAACAACTATGCATACACTAGAGATGCATGCTCAAAATATTTTATTGATAATGACATGACATTAAAAAGTTTTAACGTAAACAATTGCTTTAGGCAAAGTAGTAGAAGAGAATAGTTTTGAATACAGATCTGTGAATATTACTGTCCCTACCTGGGCTGTGGGGCCTCCAGACCCAAGAATAGGAAGAACTGAACAGAACTTTTAAATGAACAGGAGACTTGCTACAACAAATGAAAGAAGTTCCAAAGACTAATTGCCTTCCTTTGAGGAATTAAGATTGATAGTTAAAATTTCAAATTATATAGTTTTCTAAAGTATAAATAAAATATCTCAGTGTGGGATGAATGCATTTTTTAAAAAGCAGAATAGATTAATTTAAATTATACCCCAGTGGACATTTCATAATTAGCTTTATATATGAGTGCATCTGGAAAACATCATTCTTCTCAATAGGAAAATTATGCAATATGTATTGTGGGAGAATCACATGAAATTATTTTGCTTCTCCCATCAGCATGAAGGTCCCCACTTACTTTAAGAATAATTGTGAAAATACCCTACCACATATATGGAATATTGAATAAAAAATACCATGTGTTCCAAAATTCCATGTATTGCCAATAGGAATGAAAATTGATGGGGGGCGGGGGGTTGGGATTCACTAATAGTAATAACTTCAATAGGGCACTCTAAACAATGTCGACAAGGGAGAAACATTGCAATCCAGTTCTGTGATCTGCTACCCAGGCATTTTTATTATCTGTCTTCATTATCAGGATTACAAGGATTCAGTGAGTTAACACATATGAAACTTTCAGAACAGTGTCTGGCACGTAGAACGTGCCCAATAAAGGTTACAACAATAAGGACATTAATGGGAATAAAGATGTCTTCTCTGGAGAACCCTGGGCTGGCTCACGCCTCTGTCTTCACACACACCAGCGAGTCTGAGTAGGGGCCATGTCAGCCTGGGTGCATGAGAGCTAACCATCACACAAGCCTATCTTCCCAGAGACCCCAGCATCACAAACGAGGAAGCAAGCTCAGAAGACTTAAACGCCTTGTCCTTGAGCACTCACATCAGAGTTTAAAGGTCTCCTAAGCCTTTGCTCCTTCCATATATTAGGATGCCTTCAACCAGCATTCCAGGACAATTGCACTTTACTGTCAGAGCTAATATATTTTCCAGCAGGAACCTCCCAGACACTTTGGGGTCCTCTCCCTTTTTCCAGGTTCCAGGATGAACAACCCAGTTTCTAACCAAAGTGCCATGAGCCCAGAGCCCAGACACGGTATGAGTCCTGGCTGAGCTCCCATGGCTCTCACACACAGGAATACACCCAAATGGCTGCACAAAACACCCCGTTAAAGCTTCATGGTTGCAACACCTTCACCTTCGGTAAGTGTAACATATACAGCATCATTCACGCACACTGCGAAGGGCCGGCAAAATAGTGTCTTTCAGAGTTCAGCTCAGCTTGAGCTTTCCGTTGCAGACGCTCTCAATTCGGTGTGATTTCAAACCCCACGCCCCTGCAACCCCTCACTGGTATACTCATCAATATCTAGACATTTTTCATTGTCACCACGTAGAGGAAGAGGTAAGCTACTGACTTCCAGTGGGTAGAGCGCGGGGTACTGCTGACTTCCTCCAATGTACAGGCCACTCCCCTACCACAAGGAATTATCCAACCCAAAATCTTGACATTGTCACGGTTAAGAAACCCTGCTTCAGAAACTGTAAAATCAAGGTGCCTCCTGTCATACCACAGACACTTCCTGTGGACCTTAGGCAAGTGGCCTTAACTCTCACAGCCTCTTTCTCATTTGTCAGTAAGATGGGAGTCATAATTCTACTTACCTTACAAGATCGTTGTGAGAGTGAACAGGAAGGTCTATTTTAAAGCCCTGATCTGGTGCCTGTGTTTCAATAAACAGCTGACTCATTCATTCAGTAAATACATATTGCGCAGAAGACACTGTGGACATAGGGGTGTGTAAAAACATCTACTGTCTCTCTGCTTGTGGAACTACTGTCTGGGGGAGACAGACATCAAAGCGGTGCACAAACAGGAAAAGTTAGGGGTCATTATTGCTGCTATTATTAATAGAGAATGCCTTCGTTTGGGGGACTTCCCCACGCTCCTACTCCTAAGCCTTTTCTGTGATTTTCCTGATACAGCCCAAGAAGGGCTAATACCAAAGGTGAGTGGGCTAAAAGCTCCCCATGCTCACACTGGATGGAAGAGATGGAAAGCTCTTTGCTCATCTGCCAGCTCTTCGACCTCCAAGAGAAGCCGCCCCCAGCTTCTCATCGCCTGCTCTAAACTCCACAGCGTCTGGGGAGGGACACGTGATCCACAGCAGCCCTGCCACCGCACCGAGTTGCTATAGTAAGGATGCCCTTTATTGATCAGACTTGCCTGGAGTCATGCAACTTCCCAGCCTGCTGCTGGGCTCCCCAAGGGGCAGCCGGCAGGCAGCGGTGTCTCTCTGGACCACGGCTGAACCCCAGCTCTGCCCTCTCCCCGTCCCTGGATACATGAAGGCTGCCCACAAAAGCACCTAATGCTTCTTTGTAGTGTCTTGTCATTCACACACTAATTTGAAGTCACAGATCAAAACAGGAGAGAGAAACACTGGGGAAAAGAGATTTGAAGATTCCCTGCCTTTCCAAAAGCGGCGCGGCGGTCCGGCTCCAGCAGCAGGCCAACCCACCGTTTCCCCTGGAGACTCTCTCTCTCTCCTGCCCTTTCATTTCACCACTTTCTAGAGTCTCTCTCTCTTGCCAACACTTTTATTATAGGAAGTCTGACGCTGAATCTTAAAAGCAGTGCAATATGTCTGCCACCAATTAGAAAGCCAGTGCTCTGAGAGGTTAATGAACTTGCTCAGAGGTCACGATGCCGCTTAGTAACCGCACAGTCCAGAGAGATGCCCAGTTTGTCTAGTACCCTCCGAGAATGAGGCAGCCAGAAAATGATTCCACGTGGGCTTTCTTTGTTCTTTTTTAAACATGTTCTAAAAGCCAAGTTAAATTGTTTCTTCATATAAATATTTGCTTAGAAATAGAGGTGAGGGGTCATTATTCCTAAAAACGAGGTATTGCAATGTCCTTGCTTCCTCAAGAACTCCAAATGTCACTGAATATTCGCATTCATCTATTGAACACCTATTTCTCCCCTCACCGCCGTGGCTCACGTGAATTGGTGATCTGTGAGCTCACTGGTGATACCTGTGGGGGAAGCAGCTCAGGTAGAGTGGTCATGTGGCTAAGTGGAATATCATACAGCAAGCCAGCAGCACAGTCAGAATTCAGGGTTTTAGTTAATGCAACATCCTTCAAGCCACAGAAGAAAAACACACAGGAAGGCTTCCTTAGCATTCTATCCCATGCCAGTGGCAGACATCACTAATCAATCCCAGCACCCTTTCCTTTCAAGCCCAGATTCAGCTTCAGACTCCTTAAGAACACGGTCCAAACAGCTGTCATTCATCAACAAGTTCAACATAACATGTAGTGATTTGGGAAGACCTCTCCAAGGGCCTGTTTTAAAGATGACATGAAGACAGATATGTGAAGAGTCAGAAGAGGAACACTGTAGGTAGGAGAACAGCCCCTGAGAAGGTTACAGTATGAACTGATGTTGACAACATCGAGTGACCAGAGAAAGATGATTGTGGTTACACTGCAGTGACTAAGGAAAGGAGTGGCGGACATGAAGGTGGGCTAGGTGGAAATTCAGGGGACTGTCTCTAATCACTCAAAGACCTTGAACACCTCAGCATGAATTGATGTACCACAAGAAGGCAAAAAGGACAAGGACTTTCCCCAAGGAGTTCCATTTGGGCTGGAGAGCAGGAAACCAGAGAGAAGACAGAAGCACTGGGCATCTCACCAGAAAGAAAGGAATCACTGTCGGCTAGGTGACGGTGCTGACGACCAACGTGCCAATCGGGATTCAGTCCAAGAAGCAGGACCCACGAGGAGGGACGAGATGTGTGTACACACGTCCCTGCGCGCATCATAGGATTTGCTGCGGGGCTTTCACTGCACACAATTGCGGGAGCCGGTTAAGCAGTCTCTGTACCGCTGTCGTTTGCACATCTCACGCTGGAGCTTGAGCCTGCAAATGCAGACAGTAAAAGAGGAAAAATGGGTGCAAACCCTGGAGGAGACAGGACAAGCCGGAGGCCACTGTGAGAGCTGCAGCCCGTGAGAATACCAGTTCTCATTGCCTCTGACCTTGACAGTAGGGACTTCCCGCAGAAGCGAGGGCCCTCCATCATGGACCTAAACACACATAGCACTGGAGCTGGAGAAGCGGGAGGGTCCTCAGGAGAGAGGAACAGCTGCAGAACTGCCTGGTGGCTGCTGCTGCCTCCTATCAAGGAGGCGAGCATTCAGATAAGGCTACTGCTTCTTCTCCAACATCCAATTCTCACACAATCTCTCTGTGGCCCACTCTAACTGGACACATACCAGGAAGTGGTTCTGAGATACGAGTTCAGCCTAGCTAAGATGCTAGATTGCAAAGCCACACATGAACAGAAGGATGAACTAATAATGCCAGTGCCTGCCTCCTCCCAATCACCCTCTTATACACTGCTCCCCTCTACAACCCTACACAGGCGTGGTCGTCTCTGGACACAGAAGAGAGACTAGGGATGACTCTGACTCAAGGGAAACCCAGCCAGAGGCTCACGGACCGATCAGTTGCATACTCTTTCCCTCCCTCCCTGTGTGGATGGGTGTGTATGTGCACATGCATCCTTAAACCAGGAAACACACAGAGACTCAATCAGATGTCTGAGGGGACTCGTGCGGGTTGGGTGGTGTGAAGGCTGAGCCGAGGTTGAGGGGTCCATTCAGACCCTGTGCAAGCAGAGAGAGCTGCAGCAGACAGACAAGCCATCACAAGAGACATTCCGTGGCCCCTGAGAAGCAGAAAGCCCCCTCCGTTCCTGGCTTTCTCTGAGGGGCCCAACTGCACTCTGCTCCCTGTGTAAACGTGCGGTGGCCAACGGCAATAAAAACTCCACTTTCACCTTTGCTCACGCCAGCCGGGCTACGTTTCCATTGCTGCAGCCAACCTGCCCCTGAGTCAGACAGCAGAGGCTGAGGTCGATCTGGACCTGCTTCCCTGGTCTCCCTGGTTACCACATTCAGTGACCCAGATGGCACATGTTAGAGGTGCTTCGACTCACACACACAAGGACACACCATGAAGTCACAGTAACTTGGAGGAAACAGCAAAAGGAGTGAGAGCCGAGTGAGTCACAGAAACACCTCCCTCCTGTGCCCAGCGCTGGGCACAGCACATCATGTCAGCAGAGGCCTGGGAAGGTGGTGGGCGGGGCAGGGGATGGAGGGCGTAGGGGAGCGACTGCCACTCGCTGCTGCTCCTAAGATGCACGCTTGAGCGATGGCGCTCTTCCCAGAGCTGTCAATCTCCCAGCATTCGCGATCCTGAACACTGATTTAATAGAATATTTTAAAGTAACTTTTTCAAAACTTTATGCCAAAAAGAAAAATGAAAAAAAAAAAGAGAAGAAAGAGCTAATAGCACTTTAGAGCTTCAGGTGCTTTCCAGGCCAGGATCTCAAATTACTTGATGAACTCTCATTTCAGACAACCTTGCTTCACCCCGTGGTGGGAAGAGATCAGTGCTGCTGAGCTGATTTTACAATATGGGGAAACTGAGGCCCCCTTTAAAAAGACAGGACTGTCACTGCTCTCGGTTTTGCACTTCAAGAGGAAAAGGGTGGCTCGTGTAGACCTCAGGCCTTATAAAGGCCTCTGGCTGAGTCGCCCCGTCAGGCACTTTTCCACCGTGAGTACTCTGTTCAAGGTGTCGGTTTTACTGGCCAGCATGCCTTCTCCACAGCCTGGAAACACACAGGCTGCTGACAGCTCACATCCGAAAAATTCAACAAACAGAAAGGAGAGAAACACATTTATCTAAGCTTCAGTGTTCTAAGCATCACACAGGACTCTGACTGAGTGGTTTGGGTTTGCATACCCACACCTGGACCAATTGCTGGGTCAGAGAGATGAATACTGTGATTGGCCAGGCCTGGGTCACATGGGTCACCCCATGGCCAATGGGAGCAGAGAATACTACTGGGGGGGGGGGGCGGAGAGGATTAGCTGAGGCATAACCAGCAAGGAACTGTTACCTGAGCAGCCATCCCAAATTGTGTTTTCAAGAAACCTTCCACCTCAGCAAAAAGAGGTAGCCAAATACACACACCTTATCCTCTGTCTTAAGCAGTTTAACATAAAGATGACTTGCAGCTAAATCTTTGTGCACACAACACACTTGATTCCTTAGTGTAAACTGTTACAAATGGCACACTCAGTTTTGCGGTAAAAATGTGGTTCTCAAATGTTTGAAGGTTTTGATCCTCTTTGCTCATCTGCTTTTCAGAAAGAGGATACAAATTTACATTCTCACTAGTATGTGAATGCATTGTCATTATTATTTTAATCTGCATCCTGAGGAAAGGGGAAACACGCACTAAAATGACCCATAGGAACAGGGGCAATAGAAGAGAGAAGGAGGAAAGAACCCAAATAAATCACCAGTTAGACCATCAGGGTCTGGGCAATTGAGGAATATTTGTACTGACAAGGTATTTGTGAAATCAGGCGAAATGACATTGTATAGCAGATCCCATCCATGAGCAAGGGCTATGACCTCCCAGAATCAAGCAGCAATGTGAACAGGAAGGCCCCTCCTGTCAGGCAGCTGAGCTTAGAGGTAGCTGGCCGCGCATGGCTTCCTTCCTCAGCCTCCCGTGACAAAGAGGAACTCCTGGCAGCACGCACACGGGATTACATTTCTCAAGGATCACGGCCCTTGAAGCCAGAGCAGCTTACCTGTCACAGGCAGACTCTGCCCCATAATTGCCCTGATGCACCGTGGGCTAATTGCCGTCGCTGAAAATAATCTCCAAAGATTACAGCAGGCATCATAAATAACAAGGGGCTCTGCGACGGCACATTATGACAAGGTCTCCATCGGTCTTATCTTTTACTGGAGTGGAGCTCGTGCATTCGTGTTGCTAATGAATCTTATTCATTTGTGCAAGTGATGTTTCCATTTGACAATGACATGAACATAAAGTGGAGGTTAATTTACTCCATTGCTGGAGGTTCATTATTTAACCTGACGTTGAGGACAAAACAATGTAGCTTAATAGATGACAAATAGAAATTAGTTGTGATAAATTTTGCCATTGAATTCGAGCAGGCTCTCTGAATGTTTGCCATAAACATGGCAAGAGAGCCAGAGTTACCCTCCCTGTGGGCGGGATTTGCTCACCCTGCTGTCCCCGTGGTATCAGCCGAGGATGGGGATGCTTCCTGTGGGAAGCTCCATTGGCAACAAGCACTTTCCAGTTACACCAAAGATTCTGGACACTAATGGCGATGTACTGTCATTGGGTCAAATTTTATTGGGTTACTTTCCTTAACACCAGATAAACAACTGATTTACAAGGCTAGACACTGGAAGTTGTGTTGAATGTTGATAGCTGTGAGCGCCATCGTCTGGAACCCTACACTGGTACCTTTTTATTCTCTCGTACGGAGGTGAGCTAAGCAATAACACGAATGAGCTATGGTTCTAGAATCAAACAGAGCTTGTGTTTGAATTCCAGGCCAGCCAGTTACTAATGAGGTGCTTTTAGGTGAGTTATGCAAACTCTCCTAGCCTCAGTTTCCTCCCCCTCAGAGCGGGAATAATGATGGTATTGTATTTACCTCAGACTAGAGATCAGATGGGATTCTGAGAAGGGAGAGAGAAATATAACTTGGAATGTTTATGGAGTCAATGTTCTTGAAAAATGGTTAGAAATCCATTGATTCTGATTTTTTTCCCTCCATGGAGATGTAATGCTTGTAAGGAAACTAGATAGATTGTTTACACCTTCCCTCCCAACAGTATTTGCATTGCGTAAGCCTTTTCACTGTAGAGAGAAAGGCTTTGTCTCCAGGTTAAAGAACTTTAGGTCCAAATGATTATGTAACATAGAAAGAGAGCTGGAGACCACTTTAGGCGAACAATGGCAGCCTGTGCAAAGGCTCTGTGTTGAGAGGGAACGTGGAAGGCACAAGAGACTGAAAGAGACCCAGGTCATGGTAGGAGAAATAGGCAGAGCCAAGATTTTGCAGACCTTTGAAGGCCACGGTGAAGAGTTTTGCCTTCATCCAAGAGCAAGGTCTGGAAGGCCAAGTGTCCTACCTAGGGTCCTACTAATATTTAGGTTTCATTTCAAATAGATAACTTTGGAGATAGTGTGGAAACCAGATCTGGAGGCAGGCAAGGGTAGATACAGCCGGGCCAGGCTGGAGGCCAATGCAGTGCCTCAGACCTGGATGGCAGTAGCCTTAGACAAACTGGTGGCAGATACAGAGAAGTCAAAGAGTTTGACACTGATGTCAGAGGAAAAATTAACTGATATGGACGATAGACTAGATATGGAGATGATGGAGGAGGAACAGCAATGACGACTTACATGAGTCACCGGTCTCAGTGCCCTGGTTAGAAATGACAGAATAAGGCTCAAGGAGAGCAAACTAATTTTCCTGAAAAGTGATTGAGCTCAGCACATATGCTGATGTGTAGGTCGTTGTGTCTATATGTGATATGTGTGTACAAAAGAGAGAGGAAAGTTATTTGTGTGTATACTGTATGTTCCATACACATATATGCAGGATGTATTATTTAGATAAACTCAAAATCTGAGCATTGTTTTATCTCTAAATAAAAGTTAGAGACCCTGTGCCCGTCTCCTACCTCTATTAAATGCATCCCCGTGACATATTACTCTTGTTCTGTGCTTATTTTTCTAAACTGCAGCATGTGTATACAACCGTCTCTGTGCCTCAGTACTTTCTTCTATCCATCCAGTGTGTGGTCACCTTATTTTTATTGTCATCCTGGCTTCTATTCAATTGACTGGTTTGTGGCTCATGTAAGCATATTTTAATAATTTTGGAGGAATCTTTTCATCGTTGAAGCTTGTCTAAAGAAGGCCTGAAATAATCAGTGTTTCAGGTTTTTACTGCTCTCCACCTCCCTCCCCCACCCCACACACACACAAACACACACACACACATATATGTTTTGCTATTTTAAAGAAAGAGATTTAACAGCCATAAGGCACTTTTAAAAATAACATTCACATCTGGGCTGACCACCTGTATGCCAAAATTTAGCTTGATGTTAATTAAAACAGGCATGTTATAAACCTCAGGAAATGGCAGCTGACCCCTAACTATGAATGTAATGCTATAATAATACGTAGTAAAAATAAGACATTTTGAGGCTGTTGCCCAAACCACTCATGCATTGAAATTCTCACCACTGTATACCCTTGTGTGAGGACGGGTAAATCAACTGCAGAAGTGATCCAACCAGAAAATAATAATGATAACAATTCAAGGGGTGAGAGCGATTCATTCCCCCAACGAAGGCTGTAAATTCCTGTCCCAGACAGAGAGCAGCGTTCTGCCTCGTGAGAAAGATTCTGCGTGGAGTTTGGAAGATTGATTAGCTCCATCCTGCCAGGTATGAAAACAATAATATCAATGCAGCTGATATTCTTTGGACATTTTCCTTCCGTATCTGACACTGTGCTAAGCACTTCACATAGGTAATTTCAGCTAATCCTAACAACCTTACAATGGTAGGTGCTATGATTATCCCCACTTTACAGACGAGGAAACAAAGGCTTAAAAGATTTAGCTATGCTTCGTGGGTGGTACGGTGGCAGAACTGGGACTGGAACACGGGCCGTCCGACCTCATGGCCCAGGTGTCCCGCGCTGACTCTACCCAGCCACAGAATCCCGCCCTCACTCCCATCCGGGCTCAGTTCCATCTGCAGACTCGCTCTATTCTTTGCACATCCAACCACAAGTGACCTCTTGCATTTTCCACCACCTCCTTCCGGCCCCTTTCCTTGTCACTTTACTCCCATGTGACCCCAGAGCTTCGAGCATTTCCTTTCCACTTTCCCATCAGCCCCACTCATTCGAAACCACTTCTCCTAATTGCCTTTGACACTCTGGCATTTGACAGCTCAGCTTTTGCTCTGCTTTTCATTTGATCCAGCTATTTGCCGCTGCCTCTGAATTCTGAAATAGTCCTCTTTGTCCTTGCACCTTAAATTTTTGCTTCATAAAACAGGGTATTGGAAATTTGCATTTTAGGGCATGTATATATAGAACATAACTAGGTAGAGCAACACGTTGCAACTGAATATTAAAACACATAGACACTGGCATTTTAAACACCTTCAAATGCTCTATGGTTCAAACAACACTGTCAAGAACGTCCACCGGCACGGCAATGAATAGCACTTGAAGTTATAAGTCTAAGGTCATCTGTGAAATCTCCAAATGTGTACATTTAAAAAAGATGAAAAATTCCCCCCAAATTCAACTGTTTTACAGCTCCTGAAGCAACTCCCGCAAGACGTGCCAGAGCCACTGAACCGGTCGGTTGTGCAGCGTGCAGCAAGACCTGATTGCATCCTTTTCCACGGGACCTTGAAGACTTCATGCGTACTCATCAGAACGCCAACTTTAAATCAGAAAGATCAAAGTTTTGTCCTTCTACATTGAGTCCCTAAGTGACCGTGGACACGTCATTTAACTTCAATGCACCTTCCTAAATTATCTTTGAAACATGAATGACTACAGGACCCTCCCCATAGAATTCTGATGAGACTCGAATGAGAGAATATATTTAAAGGCCTAGTCTAGTATGTGCTCAATAAGCAATGCCTATTGTTGTTAATACCAATTGTTTTGTAGCTGTCTTTACACTAGAAATAGTGGGAGTAGTGGTTGTTCCAACAGGGCATCCAAGTGTTTTCTGTGCTAAGGAAAGTCCAACAACTCCCTCCTCTTCGGCAGAATCTTCAGCCACACCTAACAGCGTGTGCTCACCCTCAACCCGCACGCTGCTTCGTCTCTCCTCTGCCTTTTGATATATTCTCTTTTTCCTGGAAATGGTGCTCTCTAAAGATTGTCCTGACAAAATCCAAATCACTGTCCAAACCTCAGGTCAAATATTAGCATTTTTGTGAGGGTCACCCCAACTCCCCCAAACAGCCTTACACATTCTTCATCCCATTTTTCTTAGACGTAGTTTCTAAACTGAGCTGGCAGAGCACAGGCACCATGTCTTACTTTATTTCTGGTGTTACTGTATTCCCGACACCTGGCGGCAATGTGGCTGTGGTACTTAGAGACCTATGCAGGAGGCTTTGGAATGAAGGAACAGAGAGCCACACCTCAAACTGGGTTAGCACTAAGGAGGTACGTTATCTCATACAACATCAAGTACAAGGACAGGATGGGACTGGAGGCTCATTCAGTGACTGAATACCCACTTCAAGGAGCTGGCTGTTTCCATCTTCCTTCTGTCATCTCTCAGTGAGGCAGCCTTGCATGGGCATAAGATGGCTGCCATTGCTCCAGGTGCCTCATCTAGGTGCAACAAACACAAAGGAAGAAACTATCTCTTCCTGTGTTTCCTTTACAGGAAACAGAGGGCTTTCGCAGAAAGCCCTCAACTTTGCATTTCCCAGGATTAGGTTTATATGTTCATTTGCAAACCCATTCATTTGCTGGGGAAATAAGATTACTCTAGGCCAAGGATCAGCCAACTTTTTCCGCAAAGAGCCAGATTGTAAATACTTTAGGCTTAGTGAACCGTGCAGGCTTCATTGCAACTACTCAATGCACTCTTGTCGCACAGGAGCACCCACAGACAATGTGTGAATGGATATGGTTATGTCCCAAACACTTCCATTGGACACTGAAATTTGAATTTCATATAATATTCACATGATGCAGTATTCTTTTCTGAAGGTTTTTCAACCTTCTAAAAAACGTAGAAGCCACTCTTAGCTCAAAGGCCATATTGGTAGCAGGTTGGTTTGGGCCTAAGGACAATGGTTTGCTGACCCTCGGCTTGTATTTGCAGTAAAATGTATGTTGCAGTGCGCGGCCACTATTTAAATTCATCTGCCGCAATTTCTGACAGGCACAGTAAATATTTTCAAAGTTAAAGAGGTAAGTGATTAAAGAGAACACAGTCCTTGCCCAAGAGAAGTTCACAGGGTACACACACACACACACATGACTTCCTGAAAGATAGTCTTTCAGTAGCTGACTTGCCTACTGATGGTGGGGTCAGCAAAGCTAAACAACCAAAAGGTGGTTTGTGACAGCTTAGATACTCAATCGTGAAAATGGAAGGTGAATAATCTTTTGTATTAGACTATGTGGGAAATACGGATTGGAAAAACCACTCAGGAGCCTAAAGTCATAAAACATTTGCAGTGATGGTAAGTAGGTGAGAGAGATTACTTAATGGGTGTTTTCTGCGTTAACATCTACTGACTTCACAATTTTCCAAACAATGTTGTGCACATCCCGATGCAGGCAAAGAGATAATTACAGAGTAACTGCTGGCGCTCAGTGTAAATTAATCAAATGTAAATTAAATAAACTGTAAATAGAAGATGCTCCTTAGCTGATACGGCAAGTGAACCGCCTCCATTATAGACTCATTTTTGCAAAATTACATCTAATCATAGTATTTTAAGATAGTGTTTGGCAAAACATCTCTAAATCTGTCAACAAAAGCAGCCGATTACTTCTTCGCGGCTGAGTACCTTTGCCAACAAATACGCATCTGTCTGGAAAGATTTACCTACGGTTCTGCCTATGGGCACGGCTAAAATCTCCGTGACCTCTGGCGGCTGCTTTCACCTTTGTACCCTGGGAGTCAATAAAAATTCATTTTAGAGTAATCTTACTGCAATCCTTAAAAATAAAAGAACTACAAGCCTGAGATGGAATCGAGTCTATTCCAAGAACCCCCCAAATAAATATTCTCCTAGGTAATTATACAGCTTACGCTGCTTGATCAGCACTTGAATCGTGCTTGTTAGTAGCTGCTTTGACAGAGGACACATTCCTGAACAAGGCCCACAAGACCCGGGGTGGCCTCGGCTGCAGTCAGGACTGCCTGGTCTTCATGGTTCATGGGACTGATTCTTTCTGTTCTTCAAGCACATGGTGCTTGCTTCCTGACCTTGACCCACGAACTTCCTTCTGCCTGGGCCACACTTTCCCTCTCCCTATCTCACTTATTCCTTGACACATCCTCTCCCTTAAGGTCTTGGCATAGGCTGGGAGATCCGGAAGCCTCCTCGGCCTCCTCCCCCCATCATGGGATAGGGGGCCCTTCTATGTGCATAGCACTTGGGCTTGCTTCCTCCTTTTGTAATATTGACAATCCAAGGATTTTCTGTGTATTTCTTAGTCTTTGGAGGACTGAGGGCAGGAACTGTGTCTTGTTCATTGTCGTAAAAAGTAGAGGAGGCCAGTTCATAAAGGGATTTATGTCTTGCCGGAAAGTTTAGACTTTATCTGGAAGGGTATAAAAAGAAGCCACTGGAGGCATCTGTCATGCTCACATATGCCTTTCAGAAAGATCACTCTAGGAGCAATAACAAAGAATGGGCGTCCAAGAGTGAGGGCGTGATGGGGAGGGGTCCGCACTAGGGGCAGGGAGATCACTTAGTCGCTGCTGCAGCCCAAGTGAGAGAGGATATCGGAGTGTCCCATGGCCACAAATACTGTGAATGGAGAATAGTGATCACGTTAGAGAGACATTTTGGAGGTGAAATTTATATAATTTGTAACCAGCTGTGTACAAAACTGAAGGACTGGAAGAGAAAGAAATTGAGACTTGGACAGCTAATCAAATGATGGTGCTAGTCACTTAAGAAGAAATATGGGAGGAGGAGCAAGTTGAAGCTGGGGGGAAAGGGATGTTTAATTCCATTGCAGACTTGCTGATTTCAAGGAGCCTGCAAAACATCTAGGAAGAGACGAGCAGTTAGGCATCTGTACCTACACAGATCTGAAAGTGACAGGGGAAAGGGGGAACTTGGTGAAAGAAGGTGAAGGAATTAGCTGAAGAACATACATGCATAGTCAGCAGACACAGACAAGAGTGTGGTGATGGCCAGAGGGAAGGAGGTATGGAGACTGGGTGGAGGTGGGCAAAGCGGGGAGGGAAATGGGGACATCTGTAATGTGTCAACAGTAAAAAGAAATAACAAAATGTCTGAGAGTCATCAGATTATTAAGAGTACCGTAGACCACGCAAGGAAAATGTATGTTAAGGAAACAGAACCACAGATATGGAGAACCCTAGGATGGTGGCCTGTGGGGAGGGGTCTGGGGGAATGCGAGAAAAGGTGAAGGGATTAAGTACAAATTGGTCCTTTCAGAATAGGAAGGGGGATGTTCAGTGCAAGTATAGGAAATGGAGTTGCCAAAGAACTTATATGCATGACCCCTGGACATGAACAAAGGAGCAGGCAGATGGCCGGAGGGAGTGGGGGTACTGGGTGGAAGGGGTCAAAGAGGGAAAACTTGGGACAACTGTAATAGCATAATCAATAAAATTAAAAAAAATAAAAAATAGAGGAGAGCTTAAACAGAATCTGAAACAATACCAACAGCTAATAGTTGGGTAAAAGAGGAGGAGCTTATGGCAGAAAACAAAACAAGACTGAGAGTGGCCAGAAAGAAGGGTAAAATCAAGAGGCAGTGTAGGCAAAGGAGAAAGGAAGTTCCAGAAGGCAGATGTTATTAATCAGCTATGATTGCACAATGATCACAAAATCTCAGAGGTGTACCATTATAAGCGTTCACTTCCTAACCAGATCCCAGGTCTACTGTTCTGCTGCTAGGGCTTTGCTCAGGGCACACAGATCTCCGTGTTGGCCGAGGCTCCATGTGTCTCTCCATCTGCTCAGCCCAGCAAGCTGCCTGAGGCATGTTCTTCTCCCAGGGATGGCGGAAGCCCTAGAGGCGCACGTGGAAGCTCTCAACACCTTTTAAGTCCTAGTGTCAGGCTGGTGTTCTACCGCTTCTGTCTACATCCCATTGGCCAAAGTAAGTCACGAGGCCAGGCCCCCAAGTCCGTGGGTGGGGAAGTGGTCAATATGAACATGAATTGTAACTGTGGCTGGAGCCATTTCATAACAGGCTTCCTGTCGCTCTCAACTAACAAGTGGTATTGCTCACTCAAATGATTGTTCCGTGTGTCTTAAAACATACCTAGAGCCAGGGACCAGATTGGCTCACGCCTTTGGATGACTCTAGCCTACCCGGGTCAACCACCAAAAGTCCCACTCTTAAAAGAAGCCAAGGGGCTTCCCAGGAGAACATAATCATTTGGTTTATGAGTGTTGGGCAGGTGTTGGGGTCAGGCTTTTTGGTATCAAGAGAAAGACTCAGTCAAGCAAGCTCATGAAAAGGAGAGTTCACTGTAAGTATAGAAAGGAGAGCCATCAAGAATAGAGTCCTGTCTAGGGACTGAATTCTTTCCCAGAGGCCTCACGGTCTCTTTCTCATGTTAGTTTAGCTGCATTTCTGCACTTCTGCACCATACTCCCCACCTGTCAACTGCGTGCTTCTGTTTACTCATAGTGCCTGCTCCATCCTAAATTCTACTCGCATGTAACTCTGGCTGCCCATGACTCCAACTTGGAATATTTTTCTGGCTCTGCTTCTAACTGCCGTGGGCTTTCCATTTTCCCTAGTTCTAAGTCCCAAGGGTGAGAATCATATTTGTTTAGCTAATTTCTCACAGTAAGCAATGTAACTGGCAAAGTTATAAACTGGTCACCCTTGAGTCAGATGGCCACCTTAACCGAACTATCTTCAGCCCACTGCAGGAAGACACAAAGGGTAAGGAAGTTTTCCTTAGGAAGTACTGTGGGTGGGAAGGTACCAACTGAACTTTCTAACATAGGGAGGTTCTCAGAACTCTGCTATTAAGACTCAAATAAGAGCAAGTAGAATGTCCACCCTCTATTTGAAGAGCACCCAGACAGAAATTTCATCTTGCAGGAAGGAGGAGTGGAGATGCAGAGACTAAACCCCAGGTCAATGATCTATTATAGATGTAGAGAGAGCTTCTAGCATGTGACATATGGAATATCTCTCACAGATGTCTGAATCCAACCTCATTTACAAGAATTTGTCCCAAGATCCTTGAGATAAAAGCTAAAGAAAGAAATTGAATACAGAATTGTAATACTAGGAGAGATATAAGCAAAACTAAAGCCACGTTGTTTGGAATCCTCATTCAAAGAATGAGATGCTGGCAGGAAGGGGGTGCTCCTCCCACCTCACTGAGAGGAACAGCACAACAGGGCAGCTGGGATGAAAGCCATGGCTGTATATGATGGCTGGTGACATAGCAAGACAGCCAGATGGCCGTGGGCATCCTTTCTACATCATCGAAGAGTGGAAGCAAGCACGTGCAAGAACATCCCAGAGTCCCTGGACTACATCACAGCATTTCTAAAGGGCACCCTTCGATGCCCTTTGAATTCCATTTTACTAGATTTTATTTCCAACCAGGCACAGAGTGAACAGACACCCGTAGCATCTGGTAGTGTGGCCCTCACTGCCCTTTTCCACAGAATTTGGAGAGCATGCATCCTTAGTGGGTCGTGGGGAAGATTTACTTTTCTCTTCTCTGAGAAGTTATCCAATGAGTAGCGCGAACTTGTCTTCCAAACACTCACTGTCCCCCCACTCCCAACCAAGGATGTTTCCAAGTACTCAATTGTTGCTGTTTCTTTTTCCTTTTCTCTTTTCTTTGCCTTTTGTTTTTCTTTCTTTTTCTTTTCCTTTTTTTTTAACTACTGCACATCTACTGTGTGCTTACTTAGAACTGGGTTAGGTCTGAGGAGAAGGATATCGCTGGAGATACAGAGCACTTTAGAATCAGTCAGAGAACAATGGAGAATGGCATATGGCCAAGTGTCACACATAACAGTACAAATGAGAGTTCAGAGAAGGCGAGGTTAAGTTCGTTACAATCACGGTAATGGGCTCAGGGATAAAGAGAGAATTAAATGTGAGGTAGCCCCAAGGAATCAGCTATTATGGCCATTAAAAAATCCTCCAAAGTACTTCCCTCTTCCCTCACCCTGAAAAATACTGCTAAATAATAATAAGAAAATCTATAAAAATGATTTGTTTTAATTTTTAAAATAAACATATGACACACCTGCTACTTTTAAAAGGGGGCAGGGAGGTGTTAGCAAATCAACCCAGAAGGTGTCACAAATCCAAGAAGGTTGGAAATCAACACAGGCAAGTCCCCCTGGGTCTGGAGAGATTTATGCTTCTTAAGGGCCTCCAGACATTAGCTGCGCAAACCCCCGCACCGCGTCCTGGCCTCATTTAAAGGACCCATAGGTCAGACCAAAACAGTACAGCGCTTTATATGCCGGTTTTTTCGTGACTCTCTATAGGTCAGAGGAAGTAAAGCTCATGTAATTAGGGGATAAAGACAGAGGCTGGGAGTGGGGGATGGAAGCATGATGAAAGTTCCAGAGTTTAAAGGCTCTGTAGGAAGCCAGGGGAAAAGTCGATAAAGTCATGTCTTTACGAAACATGTGTTTTCCACGGTAGAGTAAACGCACTTGCCAGTACGCACAGGGAATCGCCCCGTGACTTGGCACTCTAGCCCACCTGCGGGGCAAGGGCGACTTGAATTCATTACGATGCCCGCGAGCCCACCGTTATCCCGAGCAGCCTTCTTAATCACCCCACACCGATTCAGGCCCTGTTCAGTCTAAGGTCCGCACTCGATGCATTTCATTGCATTAACTTTATTTCATGCGGATATCTTTATTTCAGTGGATAATCCAGGTGTTTTATGATAATTCTCTCTGAAGTAAAACATTTGATTGGTTGAACTATCGATAAAGGATGCCAAAGAATAAAGAGGTTCCTATAAATGACATGGCCGGACTCAAAAGTGCAGCCTCAACAGGGAATCACCAAAATACGTCAAGAAGCAATGACCGGCAGTGACACAAACAAAGCAGCAAACTAAGGAGAACCAACAAGGAGAAAATGATGAAGGGCCTGTAATCCTCAGACCCTTACAAAAGAATCTCAGATTGTCCCAGTGACAAACACCAACACTCAAATCAATGACTAGATCCCAGAATCAGTCTCCTAGATTCCAGCCGTGTGATTAAGAATCTAACGAATCCCATGATCCTTCAGACAAGACACCAGTGTTAATGGACTCAGTGATATTCTTCTGAAAACTGGGTGTCACACCGATAACCATTCACGGTACCCACTTCCGTGATTCACCAGCGACTGTTACCAGGAATATGCTTATGATGACATAAAATGTCATGTGATGGTCAAACAGAGTGTATCAACTAGAAATGTTTGTCACCTATCATTAGAAAGGAAAGTATGTTTAATATCCATGAGTTTTTTTCAGTCTTTATTCATTACCCATCACCCATCCATCCTTCCATCGATCTTCCCATACACCCAGTCTTCCCTCCCTCCCCCCCTCCCTCCCTCCCTCCTTCCCTCTCTTTCTTCTAAGAATTGTGTGCTGAGCATCTGCTAAATGCCAGGCACTGTTCTGAGCCTCAGAAACACAGTTTTGCACAAGATAGACAAGGAGCTTCCTACAGTGTAGTTTCCATTTCAGGGAGGAAAGGCAGACAAGAAACAAGTAAACAAATACATGGATAAAGAAAATGTCAGACAAAGCTCGGAGCTACAAGGGAGGGCGCACAGAGTCACGGCAGAGAATGAGGCTGCGTCAGAGGAGGTGGTGGGCAGGGCCCTGTCGGAGGGAAAAGGGACAGCTGCACTAACACCCGGACGTGGAAGAAGATCAGCTATAACTCAGAGTTCCTCAGTTTCTCTCTCTGTGTTGTTGACATTTTGGCCTGGGTCAGTCTTTGTCGTGGGGGATTATTCTGTGTACTGATCCTGGCCTCTGCCCGCTAGACACCACTGCAACCCCATCTCCACGTCATGACAATCAAAAATGTCTCCAGACACTGCCGAACATTCCTGGGGGATGGGATCACCCCTGCGACAGAACCACTGGGCTACGTGGAGATCTGGAGGGAAATCACCCCAGAGAGAGGAGGCAGCATAGACAAACCCTGTGGTGGGAAAGGAGGCCAACGTAGGCGCAGTGCAGCCAGCAAAGCTTAGAGTAGAGAGAGGTGAGGTTGGGAGGGCGCCAGTTCAGAAGGACCTCACAACCACGGTAGGTCTGACTCTGGGATCTAGTCACGAACACATATTCTTGGTAGAGAAGCTGTTAGTCCAACTTGGTAAAGAATAAACGTGTGAACCCAAAGTATAAAATGGTCTATGCTCCAGTTAATTAACCAAGGGTGTACCAAGCTAATCCAGAGTTTGGGAATCCATCCTGCATCCGAATGCCATTCCACAGCAACATAGGGAAGAATCATCTAGGTGTCTGTCTATTTTATCTCCATTCTGGTGACTGTCCCCTCAGTAGGTTATTGTAGTTCATTAATTCCCCTTCATAAAAATGTTCTCATTTTTTAAAAGGTCTGCATTGAACATCACCAGTACTAAGTGAAGAAACACTTTATTTATCATCCTCTGTGGCTCTGGACAGGACCAGGGTTGTCAACAGTAAATAAATCATATGTCATATCTGATCTGTGTTCAGTTTACATGTTATTTTATCAGAGGTTAAAAAAAAAAAGACAGGCCTTAAATTGCCAGCACTGGAATCTTTTTTGGAAAGCTTATGCTGAGACAGGAACACTGAGATTCTTCTCTTTTGTTTTTCCCAAAAGAAGATATAATTTATGATGATGACCCTCTTGAACATTGAAACAGACACACCTTAACATGCACAGAAGTGAAATAGAATTTCTCAGCTGGGTTACATCTGGGGAAGGTTGTACTGAAAGCTGAAAGACCGACTCCTCAACACCTTCAAATTTCAACTCTCCAAAAGTTGCCTTCACAATTACCCTAGCGTGATTAATTGTGCCTCAAGCTAAGAAATTGACTCCATGTCAGAAATAGCAACAAAAACACAGTTTGGAGCAATTGTAAGTGGTGTAATACACGGACTTCAGGTCATAAGACAACAAAAAAGGCAAGGAGATTTTGCAGAGAAGCAATAGTGACGAAGCGAATAGGAGGGTGAACACCTGTACCCTCCCTTCAGCTCCATGATCCCAGAAGCTACACGATCTAGTGGGAAGAGTCTGGGGGCAAGAAATGGAGTCTCCAACTTGTAGGCCGCTCACCGCACGTCTGGCTTTGGCGAATCCCTATGCTTTGCCTCTGTTTTCACACTTGCCGAATAGGTGCAATAGGAGAAAAGCATACTTAGCTCACAGGGTGGGTCATATAACACGATATCCCAAATGTGCAAAAATTCACATAGAAAGTATAAAATCTTATAAGTATGTAAAGAATTGTGGTCCAGAAATCACCACAAGACCTGGGGGTTTATCCTATGAATGGTCTTACATGGCCAAAAAGAAGAAATCCCAATATTAAATTTCACTTCCAGCGGTCCACGTAATCCACAGGCCCAGACGGTCTGTGGAGAATGTTCAGATCATTTCCCTGCATGATATAAGATGCAAGAGGCACAAAAGGAAGACACAGCAGAAAGGTGTCTTCTCCAGGCCTGTCCTCCATAGTCGATTTCACTGAGTCACATGAACCCCTGTCCATGGAGAATTAAATTCTTTCATTCATTCATCCAACCAATATATCGAATGCCTACAATGTGTAGGGAGACTGCTAGGCCCTGGGATACATTAGGTTCTTGCCTTTGAAGAGCTTACCCTGTGATCAGCAAACAGAAGGAGAGGGAGCTTCTAATATTTGTGGAACATAGGACTACACCAGGTACTTTCTGTATGATTTTATATACTTTATGGCCACTTTTCAGATGACAAACAGAAATGGGATGTTTCAAAAAGCCCACGTACAATCGCAAAGCTTCTAACTCGGAAGCGGAATCTGAGCCTGTTCATTTGTTCACTCACCTCATTTACTGCATGTCTACTCTGTGCCTGGAACAATGGAGGCACTGGGCCTACAGCAGGAAACAAGACAGGCAAAACCTCTGCTCTTTTGGTGCACACATAATTGTCAGGGAAGACGGATGAAAAGCAATAAACGCGGGCCTGCCTGATGCCAACATCCGAGACCCTTCCACATGCTGCCTTCCACGGGGTCATCACTCTGTGGGGACAAAGAGGAGCAAGAGGGGAGACTCGTGCATACACACAAACAACAAGCCCAAAATGAGTGGCCCCCGTAAGCCAGAAATCTAGAAAGAATAAAGCCAGATAAAAGAGTCCGCCAGAACAATAAAACGTCCTCCTCCAAAGTCTAAATTGAAAATGCGTGCATTTGGTTTGAGTGCCTGTAAACCCAAAGGCAGGAGGCTCACAGACCATCAACAGCTCAGAGGCCACCCCTGTCTGGGCATAAACAGGAAAACCAGCTCTTCACCAGAAGGCCTGAGGTTTAGAGAAATTAAAAGGCCCGGGTCCCTGGCTCCTGGAAACAGCGAGACAAGATGGAAGCATATGCCTCCCTGCCTGGCAGCAGCACTCCCTGGCCTGGATGAGTGTGTCTACACTGGCCAAGGGAAGCTGGCAGCCACGGTGGCCTCGGGTGGAGAGAAGACGCTGCCAGCCAGCACCCGCACGGGGCTTCCCGACAGGCAGCTCTTGCTGAAACAAAGAGGGACGAAGGGAAGAGCTGTGGATGTCCAGCCTCCGGGCTCCTATCTAAAAATTGAGAGCAGTGCTGCGCTAATGGAAGGTCGGATCTGCTCCAAAACCTTCAGCACCGTGTCTGGGATGCAATCTGAGTAATTTCCCGATGCCTCTTCTCTGCATAATGGATTTGAGTTATAAAGGAATTTATGCCCCCAGGACCAAATTACCCAGATAATTGAAGATACAATGAGGGGTTGGGGCGGAGGGGCGAAGTGGAGAGAGAGAGAGAAAGGTCTCAATTACACAAATTTCTCCTTCACCCTGAATGAGTTCAGCATTTGAATTCACCATGCAATTTAATTTTTAAAGTCACGTTATATTCACAAATGGCCCTGGTTCGGAGATTCAGATCCCATTGCTTTCTGGAGTACAGTGAAGCCGCATCAAGGCCTCATTGAATGTAGGCCTGCGGACTCCAGAGCCCCGCCCCGACTCTCCCACGCTTCCCCACCCCGGACCTCCTAGAAGAGACTCCGCTTCCTGGTTTAAGCCTCACAGTCACAAATCCGTCTCTGACACTGCATTAAGGTTAGAGAAGCTCACTATGACAGCAGGCTTGGTTGAAGCCTGTGGAACCACTCTGGGATCTCCAACCCATCCCTCAGTCATCCTAGGAACCTGATGGTCATTTTAAAAACGGGAGGGTTTGAATTCCTCAGAGCTGCATGCCCACTCTGTTCCTGTTCCTTTTCTGCAGCGGTTCTTACATTTGAGGGTGCACAAGAATGTCTTGCCGAGTTCTAGGCACAAAACACTGCCCTGCATGCATGCATTAAGGGATTTTCAAAGTTAATTTTGTCACCTCTGTGCTGATGCAACACCCCGAGCTCAAGGAAAATGTGTCCCCAGAACGTTGCTCGTGGGCCTACCTTTTGGATTGGGGACCGTAAGGCAAGTGCAAAATGTTGCTCCATTACACACTCAGTGGAAGAAATTCATGAAATGCCAGCACCCAAAAAATCCCATAAAATACTCCTACCCAAGTGCTCTCTCCCATCTAAGTCCCCTTTGCTCTCAGAGGTGGGAAAGGGACACAAAGAGCTACTTTAGGAAAGTTCCCAATAATCTAATGCAGATTTACTGAGAAATTAAGGAATCTTCATTATAGATTTCTTATGTACTTAGGTACATTTTACTATATTTACGAGACTCATTTTGTCAGTATTTCCAACGCTGGATGAACAAATGAATACAAATCAAAGACTTTGAAACATACCAGAGTCTGGAAGCCCCAGAGTCAGGGGTGTAACATAATGAAATGCTTCAGCAAATTTGGTGCATTATGCACGGAGTTTGCCAGGCACCCGACACTGGTCAGCTCAGGTAAAGCCCGTCATGAAACCCCAAAGGGCTTAAGGGGTGTGGGCAGGATGGATGGTGGTGAGTAGTCTGTAAACAAGTGTTAAACCGCTTATTCAAGCACTCCCACAAATGGCCTAAAAGATTTTCCCAGCATCCTCCTGCTCTCCATGAGTCACTATGGGGAATAGCAGTGAGGTTTGGAGTTGAATTATAACCATTCAGTGAAGCATTTCCCTCCAGACCGTACAAAGGAAAGGGGCTATGTTAGTAAATTTATTGACTATTTCATTAGATCAATATGGAATATGATTTAAAAGGCTCTGCCCAGGCTCTTTAAATCTATTTAATCAAACCAATTAATAAAAAAAAAAGTAAGAAGTTGAAGCATATCCTGTAAGGTGCATCATAAATATATTCCCTTACTTGGGCTTTTGATCTCGCCCAGGTAATTAACAGCTTTAGTTAAGTTCAGTCATTCCTTCATGCCTGGCTGTGGCCATAAAAACCCCCAGGCTATGTGTAGCTCTTGGATTTATTATGTTTTTCTTACTGCAAGAGCGTCTCTCACATTCCGCCTTCTCCCCCCCGAGAAAGTTTATGTAGCCATTGCTTTTGCAGCTGTCATGAAGGCTGGTGAGCTCCGTACCGCCTAACAGGCTGCACACACTCAGCGGCTGGTATCCAGCTCGGGAGCCTCTTCACCCTTGCCTAGCAATGCCACACTGTCTCATCTGCAGGTGTGGGGAGATAAAAGTATCCCAGAGGCCTGACTTCCAAGGTTCTCCACTCCTGCTCTCTGTCTATTCTTAGCTACTTTTCATGAATACAATGGCCTCTCCCGGTTACAGAAAATATGGTTTTGATTATGGGATTTGGGGTGGTCGCCCTCCCTGTAACCGGTGAGGAAGAACCATTCTCATCAGCTGTCCGGTGACTCTGTTCCCATCAATCCTTCTTCAAGCCTTTCTCCAACCAAATGCTCAGATCCAGTCTTCTTAGCAACAGAGCTTTGCGATACCTAAGTAATTCGACATATCATCCAGAAGTGGGAGGAAAAGTTAGTTTTCGATCCAATTGCAGAGTCAGTGTCAGCTTCGTCTGAGGCTGAGCCGGCAGCATCATTCTGCTCTGCAGTCAGAGGAACCTCTGTTTGAAAGGACAGCACATGTTTCTCCAAACCTCTCTTCTAACTCCCCCCGAGGAGAAGCACGGTGAGTGCGATGACCCCGGTAGCTGCTCTGGGGTCCGTCCACAGCTGAAAGCAGGGTCTGACAAAATACAGCAGTTAGCTATAAAATTCAAACTGTGTGCCAACAGTCAGCCTTCTTAAATAAGTCACAATTTTGGGGTGCAAAGTTTGGGGAGATGAGACTCTCTTCGTGATATGACTGGTTTTCTGTGAGCAACTATTTCCTGTCTCCGTGCACTGGGGAGCTGGAAGGGCTCACAAAATCCTGCTTGAGGGGCTAGAATCAGAGCGCTGGCTGTTCCGGGCTACTTCTGCCTCCCTCCACTTACCTTGGTCCAACTCAGTAAGTGTGCACTGAACCTCCACCATTCTAGGCATTGTCAGAAAAGACATGCAGTAAACACAAAACCCATAGGGAGCACAGGATTTTATAGTCTTTGCAGTGGATAAAAGCAGGCTGACATGAAATGCTCATGTCATTAAGACCATCTTCACCTTAAACTAACTCTTGACACAAACTCTTGGCAATCATTGACTCAACATTTATTGAGTGTCTACTCTACACTACATACCTGTGTGTGCGTGTGTGTGTGTGTGTGTGAGAGAGAGAGAGAGAGAGATAAAAAGATAAGTGAGCAATTACTAATCTCTTTGGGTTTACTGTAGAGTAAAGGAGGTAGAAGATGCAAATAATTTTGTGGCTTCTCATACCATGACATTTACTTGAGAAGACCCAAAAGAGTTTAATTCAAATCTTCATACCATTTTAATACAGTCTAAACTACCTAGTTTGTTATACAGTGAAACCCCACCAATTTGTTGAAAACACGTAAAGACACCTTTGCTTTAAGTAAACATCTGATCTGGAGAACACATTCAATAAAGTAGTATTTACAAATGTATAGTAACTCAAATTACAGTTGACAGGATATTGCGCAGAGGGTGTGCTCAGATGACTCACTAAAAATAGGGAGTGGTTTCTGTGTCAGTTGCTGGTAAGCCAGGTTTCTAAGACGCCCGGGGTGACGTGAAAACTGGGCTGTTTAACCATTGCAATCATATTACATCATCCTAAACAGCACATTTTTTTCAAAGAGACCTTCCTTCTTAGACTACCATAATTTATGAAGAAACGTCCTCTTCCAGTACTGATACCTTTTAGCCCAGCCCCTATTTCAATCACCACTAATACCGAACTGCAGAAGTAACAGTCACTGAGAGACGGGAAACTTTCTGAACCCTTGGGAAATGCCGGATGCTGGGCTACGTGCTGGAAGTACCCCATCTCATTGATTGTCACAACAACCCTATGGGGTAGGTCATCTTATTAGTTCTACTTCGCAGATGAAAACACCGAAGCGGAGGGTCCCGCAGCTGGTGAGGACTGTCTGAATTCACAGCTCCTACTTTTAAATGAATCCAAAATCAATGCAGTTGTGTCACATATATGCACTTCAGGGTTAAAATAAGTAAGTAGGTTGGCAAAAGGCCCAAAAATATCCACAAGCGCAGAGGGAACAAATGTGATTTTTTTTCCCCTACCAATTTCCTCTCAACCTCCTGATTTCTAGAGGGACCGTTTTTGCTCTGTGCCTCCTGTTCTCTTGCCTGCCCTCCAATCAAAGATGCTCAAGTGGCCAAATCCACTTAAAATATAGAAAACGTTCCTTCCTCTTGCTTCAGGTGCTTGTCTGCATGAGGCAACTCTGGGACGCCTGGTGAAGAGGGAACTCAGGAGATGGTATGTAATTCCCATCACTAAAATTAAATTATTAATTTTTTATCAATTAATTGGACGAGCATTGGTGGGAAAGACGGGCTCTCAGCTCAGCGGAGCTCTACTGGGTGCCAGATAAAACAAGAAATCTGCCCGGGTGAGATGGTAAGAGGGGAGGGAAAGCCACAGTAGTAATAACTGTGAGAATCCCCGAGTTTCAGGAGAGGGAGAGCAAACCAGCTCCCAGGAGGAGAGGCGCGGAATCGCTCAGATTTCTCTAGGGGGCCTTGACGGAATCAGCCCTCCAGGCCTTGTAAAAAGAGACTGTACCGCTTGCCCAGGAGTTGCTTTTCTTAATTCTCTCACATACTGAGGAAGATCAAATCCCAGAGAAGGGAGGTTTCTAGCCTCCCTTTGAACAGATGAAAAGCGTTTTTACTCAGAATATCGTCCCTTAAAAAACGAAAATAGCTTGTATTTTCTGGGTATATAAATAAATCACATTCATTACAAATACATCAATTTTTTTAAGCTTTTATTTTTTTTCACTTTAAATTCCACTACCACAGATAACCATTGTTAACATTTTAGGAAGCGCCATTCCATGAATCTTTTTTTGCATATGGGGAAGTATGGACAGCTACAAAATTCCAGTTATCAGTTTACTGAACAAATATTTACTGAATACCTACTATGCACCAGTGATCACAATTACACATGCTGTTCTCCAACCTTTTTTAAATTCAATAATACGTGGTGAACTTATTTTCCTATCGACAGCGATCTACACAATCATTTTGAAATATTGCATCATGTTTGACCACAATTCCAATGACGGAATTTTACATTTTTTGCAACTTCTTGCTATCAAAAATGATGAAGCAACAAGAAGCCTTGTAACATTTCTTTGATGATGTCTTCCAGATGACAGTCACTGGAAATTCAAAACACCATACATTTATATAATACTTCACAATTGTGGTTGGCATCATATTTATAGCATAAAAAACACTGGTTTCTGGAAAACTCATATCAGAATTGGTTTCACTGTGTCACAGTTAATTTTGCATACACCTGGCTTTCCCTAACAAATTTGAGACAAGGTTTGACAGATGAGGAAACTGGATTACAAAATATATGTGTGCGTGAAAGAGAGAAGAGAGAGGCCTAAAAATAATTCTCTGAAACTGAACACCAGGCCTCTCAACACCACCAGAGGGAAGGACGGCATGAACGTGTCCACTGGATGAAAAGAAAACTCTAGTAGCCCCACAGATCCTTCCAGCTAAAAAGTGCCCTTAGCACGGAAATACCTGTATTTCCTGTGACGCCAGCACATTCCCAGGGCCCAGCCTGGGGCGTGGAACAGGACAGGTACTCAACAAACAAACCACCTGACAGGTCTTCCTCACAACAAACCACATCGGCTTCCCACCCCCATCCCCACTCAGCAACGGAAACTCTGGAATGAAGCGGAGAGTCCACAGCTTAGTAGATCATGTATCACTCATACCCCACAACGGTTTCTCCTTCTGAAGGAGCTGCAGGTAGCAAGTCCCCTCCACAGCAAGCTCAGATCCTTGAGCTGCAGAAGACGAGTACAGAGGAAACGAAGAAGAGACTATGAAGCACCCACTGAGTGCTTTATTCGTCCTTCCTGAAAATTTCCTCCCGACTTCTTTTTACCAAATTCTGTAAATCTCCCCCATCTCTTCCCCTCCTCCTCCTCACCCATAATATTACCTCACCCTCTGTCTCTGTGAGAAATCTATCTTGCGTACTAACTCATATATACATACCTTGTATATGTAAAGGAGCATTACCGACTGGGTGGTTCTTGAAAATCAGCCATTCATCATGCATATTGATCACGGGGCAGCGTGCTATGAATCAGAGAGCAGCAGTCATTAAATCAAAGATTTATACTAGTAAAAGAGCACCAAAGCAATTCATCAATTCCGTACCACCTTCGGTGATTAATTGGGTTCCAATCTGACAGCTTAGAAGCTGGTTCACAATTAAGGCTATTACGGTTAGAGGTAGGTTGCGTTTTTCTTTTTTCCTTCCCTTTAGCAAGAAAAATGGGGAGCACCAGTCTGCTCGGCTTGGAGCATCCTGTCCTTTTCCTTTATCAGCACTCATCCCAGTTTGCAAACACAGACTTATCAATAGGATTGTGTTTAAATCCTCGCTTTCCCTTAGCCCATAAGATCCCCAAAGCCTCAGAGGCACCAGCACAGTGCCTAGCACATAGTAGGCCCTTAATCAATGTGTGCTGAGCAAAAGAATTTATTAACCAGAAGCTTCTGATGCTTCAGGCCCAGACGCAGCATCCCTTGCAGTGGGACTTCCAACGTTTCCCACTGGGCCTTTTTACAAGTTAAATTGAATCTTTCTAGACTGGGAAGCACACTGGAAAACTGTTTGGCAGCGTCAACTGAAGCCAGAACATGCACACTTATGCCCAGTAACTCCACTCCTGGGTGTATACCCAACAGGAACGTGAACAAATTTTCACTGAGACATGTACAAGAAGGTTCATTCACAGAAGCACTGCAAGCAATAGACCAAGCTGGAAACAACCCAATTGTTCATCAGCACAAGAATGGATACATAAACTGTGGTATGTTCCTAAGTGGAAAACTACATAGCAATGAGTATGAACCGACTGCAGCCTCGTGCAACAACATGCAACAACGTGGGTAAATCTCACAAACCTCAGGTTGACCAAATGAAACCAGAACCAAGGGGGCCGTGCTGTGTGGGTTTTTACTCACAGCACAGTCAAGGCTGGGCAAAGCTGACGTGTGGCATCAGCGGCTGGCTGACACGTGACTAACTGCTCTTGAAGGGCGAGCACCCGGGAGGGGGCACGAGGAGGATTCGGGGATGCGGACAAGGCTCTGCTTCCTCTCTGGGTACCAGTTACGCAGGAACATTCACTTAGTCATTTTCTGTTGTTCCATTTTGTAGTAATAACTAGAGTCACGTGATCAGTGTTCTTTTCTGTGTGTATGTGAGAGCTCAACCAAAATTTGTTTCTTTTTAAAAGATAACCTGGTTTGTTTTTCTCTGTGTGATAGAAGAGTGATAAACATCTTCATAAATACCCCAGCCTCACACTAAAGTTCAGAAAGTGCCGGTTGGCAGGGGTTCCGAAGAAGGAGGTACACTTTCAGATGGAGCTTAAACTACATGTCCCTTCCCATCCTAAGACCCATAAGTAACCTTTCGGGAAGTGGTAGAGAACCCAGTGTCCAGTCTTCCTGGACGGCTTGCCCTAACGTTGGCCATCCTCCGAAGAGCGAGAGGAGACCGTCAGAGAGGACTGCCTTTCTGCGTCACCTCTCACAGGTCCCCCGACATCTCCTGCAAAGCAAGGAGGGGCCTCCCGCAAGTTGAGAGAGTTTCAAAAAGTGGGTGTGATGGAGAAATGCAGTGCTTTGGGGAAATGCAGAGATTTGTGATAATCCCTAGCATTAGGCCAGAAAACTAAGACCTGGACGTATAATCACAAAGCCCTCCGTGTTCTGAAGATTTCATATATATCCAAGCACTGCTTTTACGTACTTTTTACATATTCACTCCTTTAATACTCAAAACACCCTATGAGACAGATACGAAGCTCCGTAATTGTAAAGAGGCTGAACCACTTGGATCTGTCCAAACCTCAGATCCAAGTCTGAACCGTTGAGAATAAAATGCCATGCCCATGTAGCAGTGGTCATGGGAAGAGGCTCTGCAACAAGACTAGCAGGGTTCAAATCCCAGCTAAGCAACTTACTAGGTGTGTAACCTGAATAATATATTTAACCTCTCTCTGCCTCAGGTTTCTTATCTGTGAGATGGGATTACTAATAGCTATCTACCTCACAGGATTACTATAAGGAGTAATGAAGATATGTGTGTATGGCATTTAGAACTGTGCATGGTACATCATAAGTCTTCGATCAATGGTAGGTATTTGCTAATATTATTATTTCACATTATTTTATTTGTATGTCTACTCTTCATAAGAACCAGAAGATATTGCATACTCGGCTAGTATAATTTTTAGTGGAACAAAGTTGTTGGTAATTGTTCTCTACTGATTTAAGATCTATCGGGGATCTTTCAGTCTAGATCCTTAAAACACAGAGGACATAATGGTTATATCAGACTCCAAACCTCTTGAAAGGCAAGATCATATCTGTCTTGCTCCTTGTTGCACCCTGAGGCCAACCACAATGCCTGGCATCTGCCAGCCACTCAACAAATGTTTGCTAAATGTTTTACTAAATATTTCCCCAGTATTCTTAGCTAATCTCGCCAATTTGTACCCACCCAGAAAAGACCTGTTTATTTATAGAAATTTTTCTCTGCCAGAACAGCCTCGGATATGACTAATTTTTTACATTAAAAAACAATTTGATAAGGTAAATAAAATATATCTTTTCAAAAGGATTCACTGTGTGTTCGTTCACCAGTGCATTGAAACTATGACTCAACACCTCAAAATCTGACTTATCCTTACTTTTTAAAGACTCGCCCATCCTAAAGTCAGATTCAGTAAGACTTTCATCCTTAGAACATCAACCTCCAATTCATGCATTTGTTCATCCATTTATTCACTCACTCATCGAGTCTTTATTCAGCACCTTGCGTCTGTGTTTAGTGACCTCAGTTGTAAATAACAGAAACCTCAGCCAAACAGATCTTGAAATAAACGAACGTAGAGCCCACGACAGGAGGGCCACAGGCAGTTGTTCAGGCTTCATGTCTGGTCTGATTCAGCAGCTCACCATGTCACCCAGGACCCGGACTCTTTCCATCTGTCCACTCTGTCATCCTCGGTGTTGACCTCATTCAAATGCACCTGCTGCAGACTGTGACCAACCCTATTGGTCATCTACCTAACAGCCACCCTCCCCCATGTCTTCCTTTGTTCAGTTTTGAGCATGGAGGCCCAGTTTTGCTCAGGTATCAGCACACTTCTTCAACTCCTCCCGAATGTGGGTGTTAATTATCTAAGCCAATTACGGTCTTCATTTGTCTTCCTACAACTGTTTGAAGCAAGCACATGTTAGGAGCCTTGGCGGTGTTAGGGGAAGTCCCCTGTGGCCCTTCTAGAAATGTTTTCCACACATATAAAGACACACGAGTCAGGAACTTGCCCCTTTTCCTACTTCTGGGCACTCTCGTATGTCTGCTGTGAGGTGATTCCTGGAGCTGGTGTAACCATCATGTCGCCACACAGAACGTGAGCAACACACAGTCTAAGGAGAGGGTAGGTATTTTTTGCCCCCAGAACTAATCAACCCTAGAACTGTCCAACCTCTGGACTCCTTGTTATGTGATAAATTGTAAAATAAACCATATTCTTTAAGGTGATTTTGGCCAGGTCTATGAGAAAGCCAGAAAGACTGTTAGATACATAGTTATCACCACACAAACACACCTGCTAGAGGAAAGAAAACCGTCATCTCTCTCTAAGCATTTCTCTGAAAATAGAAAAAATAATTACCCAGATGTCTCAACCTCCCTCCCCCCCACCAACTTCCTCTCAATTCTAATTGGCTGGTAGCAGGTCATCTGCCCATTGTTGAACTAATCACAGGCAACAGGAATTGAATGACCCCAAATCCAATGAGACCCCCAACCCCGGGATCTGAGACTGGGCTCGTTATGTTCAAGTTAACTGGCTTCGTGGAAGAGGGGTGACTGCTGAGCAAAGCTGGGTTCTGTTAGGAGGAAGGGGTTAGGTATTAGATATGGATCGTGCATATCACCGTATGTATAATGTGTACTGGACTTGGGACTCCCCAGTGACAGGAAATACTTAGAACAGTTCTACTGCAATAGTCAAGTCTGTATCCTTCTTTGGGGCCCTATTTTTGGCGTCTCAAAATCTCTCAGGTCTAAGCCACGTCATCATATTTCTAACAACTCTACTTGGGCTCAGGCCCAAACGTGGGTTTTGCTAACAGAGAGAGCTTATCTAAAGTAAGGTCAAAGCAGGTTGATTCCTACCTCCCGCTACCTTTGCAGAGCTGTAGAAACAATTGGGAAGCATACTGGCATATTCGGGAGTACTGACTTGCTCCCAGGCACATTTCCGGTACTCTTGTTTCCCACCGAGCTTTTCTGAACCCAAGTCACCAGACTTCCTGGAGCCTCGCGAACCATTCCCCAAACTGGAAAGTGCTTTCCCCTTTGGAGGCTGTATGATAGAGTGGCTAAGATGGGGTCCAGATCCGAATCCATGCTCATCCACTAACTGGGTGGTCCTTGGAGAAGGTGCTTAACCTCTCCACGCCTTAACGTCCTCACCATAAAATGTGAATGCTAAGCTTAGCTCCTACCTCACCGTGTCATGAAAGTATTAAATGAATCATTGTATGGAAAGAGCTAAGCCCAGCCCCTGGGAAGTAAACGTTCTCTCAATAAATACTAGCTGTTCCTATGTTTTTCTCTTCATTTCTGTCTTTCTTTCCTCCCTTATTGGGTCATCACAGAGCTACCTCATCACCATTAGCAGAGCTAGTTGATTGGCTGGTTGGGTGTTGTCAATCAAATAGCTTGAATTTTTTTCTCATTTGGTTGGACAAATCCACTATTTGGCATAATAGTCATTGTGACCAATTAAAAAATATATAACATTTAGCCCTGGCTGGCATAGCTCAGTGGATTGAGCGCGGGCTGCCAACCAAAGTGTCGCAGGTTCGATTCCCAGTCAGGGTACATGCCTGGGTTGCAGGCCATGACCCCCAGCAACCGCACATTGATGTTTCTCTCTCTCTCTCTTTCTCCCTCCCTTCCCTCTCTAAAAATAAATAAATAAAATCTTAAAAACATATATATATATATATATAACACTTATATGGTAATTCTCTCCATCCTGAGCTTTCTCGGAGGGCATAGGACTGACCTTCAGAACCAGGCCTCTGGAGCCAAGGTGGCTTCCTTTTCTCTGGGCTGCTTTCCTGGCTTGGAGCCAGTTCCCCTCCACAGCTCAGAAAGCCGAAGCTCCAACAATGCCTTGGGGACCCAACTTCATTGACTCACAAAATCAAAATATACAAATTCCCCTTTTAAACTATGATATATAACCGGGAGAATATTGCCTCTGCACTGCATTAGGGCCCGCCCTATTACCTTATGGAATTACGCACAGTGGCAGAAATCCATTCACCTGACCCACTGGCACCCTGGGGGCAGCTCAGATAGCATAAAGCCAATTGATAGATGTATATTTGATATATACTTTATGCCTGGAATTTATGTCTTCTGCATGTTTCATTTGCCATTCTGACTCACTTTATGCCACAGGAGAACTAGGGAAATTTTGAGAGGGACTGAGAAGGAAACGGCATGAAAAAACAGGGTGGGAATCAAAACAGCCATTTTTCTTCCTGATCTAAAACCTGACACCTGAGCATCCTGATCGGCTCTAAAACAAAGAGGACGTGTTCCCTCCCCTCCTCCTCCTCCCAGGAAGGGGTTATGAGACGAGGAGCTAAATCTGGAAGGACAGGAAAATACTTTCCCTGCAAACCAGCAGTGGAGCCAGGTCCCCATTACAAAATGTGTGTGTGGGAGGGGAGGGGGAACCAAAGGTACAAACAATAGCGGAGCCGAAGGTCTGTACTTTATCACATACGGTTATCAAGACCCTGTCACGTATTCCAGCTCACGTCACTCTCAAGGTGGTCAAGACCGATATCTTCAGCCCCTGTTTCTGATGCTCCAGGGAGGAGAATGACCTGCCCGAGATCACGGCTTGTGGCAAAGCTGGACTCGAAGCCAGCCTTCCACCTCGGTAGTGTGTGTGCAAACGATGTTGCATACGCTCTTACGTACAGGAAGAGAATCGATCATCATGCACATCATTCAAAGATCTACTGTGTGTCCTATATTTTCCAATAGTTAGTTTAAACAAAAAGAATTTACACCAATTTATGATAACAGCTTACACACACACACACACACACACACACACACACACACACTGTGGTCCAGTCCTCACAGTAACTCTGTGAAAATAATGCAAAGGAGCCTGACTCCAGGAACTGTGCTCTTAGCCACTCCGCACACTGCTTCTCTATCAGCGCAAGAACGGAGGAATGCGAGTCAGCACCTAAAAGATAAAGTTGGCAACAAGACCAGGTCTCCAGTAGGGCCTAGGGAGAGGCGAAATCAACTGACCCAGTCCCCTTCTTCAATTTCGTCGGCTCCACTGGCTACTACACCAGCTCTGCTGGCCTCGGCTACCCAGGACAGCAACAGTTCAGTGCCCAGCACTGAGTAACCACTGAACACATAGCTCTACACCAGGCCCTGGTAATCCAGTGCGAACAAGATAATGCATAGTCCTCCTCCTCACAGAGCTACAGCCCGAAGGGTAAACAGATGCTAAGCCAGTAACAATGAAAGCAATGAGGCAGCTAGTCTGGTCCACAGACTGCCTATTGGAAGAAACTGAAGAAGTTATGTGGTTGGGCCCACCCAGTGCAGAAATGTCCTGTCCAATCTCTCCCGCAGGTAGACAAGCAGCCTCTGCTGGAATCCTCGAGTCCAGAAAGCTCCCTCTTCCAACAGCAGTGCATTCCAGCTTCACCATAAAGCTTTTCCATATATTGAACACACATCTTCTGCCCTACGACATTGTTCCAAACACGTCCTCTGCAGCCCGCAGAATACGAAATACCTCTCTTCGACACAGCAGCCCTTCAGCACGACTGTGGGCAGCTTCGCGTGACCTCAAGTTTTCTCTTTTTGAGACTAAATTTCTCCTCTTCCCCTCAAACAGTATTCTTAGGCCACAGCTCTGTAAATTCTTCCCCACTATGTCTAGTAGGGTACTACTGAGTTTGCCAATCACTAACATAAAAAACTTGAAAGAATTCTTTAAAGGTAGTCTGACCAATAGGGTCAGTAGATGACCAATAGGTAAAGTAGAGCTATGATCTACCTTGAACAGGACCCTGTCCTCCTATTGGCTACCGCACCTGTGATTTTTTTGTTAATACTGATCACAGATCATTGGCTCATGTTGCATGCAGATATCTACCCACATTTTCAAAGACAAAGTTAACAAAGTCAGTTCCCTCTCAAACTTCTGTTTGGGCAATAGATTTTTTTTTAATCACATACAGAGATTTCCATTGGCTTCTGTTAAATTTAATCTTGGTGAAACTCAGATGGCATCTTTGTACTTGTTGAATAGGCAACCCAGTCTTAGCTTCACAAGATACGATTTTCGTAAGAAATGTATTGAAACTAAGCCCTTCATGAGTTGAGTAGTCCTTGCTGAAGATTCCGGAGTAATGAAGCAGGACCCCACAACATAGCACTTCGTAGGAACCCCTCTTCTCTGAAGCCCCTCACTGCCTCCCACCAGCTCTGTGCCCCGGCTTCCCTCTCCCAGGTCCCAGCCTTTGTAACTGCTGTCCACCTGCTCCTTCTCCCCCATCCCAACTCCAGCCACATTTCCTCTCCTCTATGGAGAAAGCAACCTGTTCACCCCTCGCTCCAAACAGCAAATTTGTTATCTCAATACACACACTTGGAAAATAAAGTTAAATTTAAAATGTCCTTTTCTGTGACAGGCCTACCCGTCTCAGAAGTAAAAGCGTGGAGAGAGACAGTAATCCGCACTCAGGAAACATTCATGAAGCACATACCATGGGCGAGGCACTGAGCTCCTCGAAGGACACGGTGATGTGCAACATTGGACACGATCCCTGACTCGCGGCACCTACCATCTCAGAGATACGGCCACCAACTAAGCACACGGTCAATGTGCGTTACAGGCAAAACAGGCACAGTGAAGAAAGGCCTCAGCGTGTAATGCAGGGTTTGGGGGCGTCGGCGGGTCAGGAAGGGGTTCTCTTAGGAAGTGGTGAAAGAGCTGAGAGGCAGGAAGGGGAAGGATTAACAAGAGCGTTCACTGTGGCTCTTGCAATGCCGAAAAACTGGAGACGGCATAAATGTCCATGGAAAGGGATCAGCGGTGGCATATCCACGTAACGGACTATTAGCAATCCATTAAGAACTACATTTTCGATGCAAAAATATTACAGAGACTTAAAAACATGCAAACCAACCTAACTTTAAAAATATTAATGTAAAAACCCCTAAATAAAATGTTAACAATGAGAATCCACAGTACATTAGACAAATTGATTCATTCCAGGAATTCAAAACCATCTCAATTTTAAAAATCCATTAATAAAATTCATCACATAAATAGGTCAAAGGAGAAAAACAGGATTACCAAGAAAATTGTCAAAATCATTTGATTAAAATTCACATCCACTTCACACTTCAAAAAGAAAAACCTTACTTATTGAAAAAGGGCATACATATTCACCAAAATTAAGAATCATGCTAACTAGTGAAATACTAGAAGGACCCCCTCTAAAATCAGCAAGATGATTTCAGTCTTTTTGTATTTGCCAGTGTCAGCCAGTGCATGTAAAATTAACAAAATAAGAGATACAACTGTTGGAAAGTGCGTACACAATTATCATTATTTGCATATGATGTGATTATACTTAGAAAACACAGAAGAAAAACATAGAAATAGAAAAGCCTAATAAAGTGGCCATTTATAAAAGAAACACACAAAAATCAATATTGTTCTTATAAACTAACAATATAGAAGAAAAAAATCTCACCCACACAAGGAAAAAGTAATAATTTTAAAGCTTCACTAAAACATGAAATAAATATAACAAACTTAGTGTGACATATATGAAAAATCTAAAAATAAAATTACTGGGACATATGTGAAAAATAAAAGAATAAAATTACTAAGAAGTACAAACAAACAAATAATGAAGAGACAACTCGTTCTTGAATTAGAAGATTCAATATTGTAAAAATACCCATTCTCCTCAAGAAACCTATAAAAATCAGTGCAATCCCTGCAAAATTTGAAAAATTATTACAAAAGTCACTTTTGAAGAAAATATTCACAAGCAAGTGAAAATAGCCCAGAAAATCTGAAGAAAAAATAGCAATGAGGAGCGGTTTGTCTTATGTTATAATATCTCTCTCAAATGTGTTCTAAAGCTGCAAATTAAAATTTTCAATCTTAAAAAATATAGATAAATGATACAGACACAATAGAACATTAGTAGACTCAGATATGCACGAAAATGTGATCTGTAATAAACACTTGAGCGATCGTTGTTAGAAACCCTACAGCAGAATCTGAAGAATATAACCAAAGCACAGATCAGCAGTAAAGATGAAAGAGTGAAAATGAATTAAACAATGAAATCAAAAGTTTGAAAGAAATAGACTAAAACAAAGCAGAAGGGAGGAAATAAATAGCAAAACCTAATGCTTTAGAAGGAAGAAAATGGTAAAACTAATAACTAAAAAGCTGGCTCTTTCTAGAAATCAACAAAACAATCATACCCCTAGCCCACTTAAGAAAAAAAATGAAAAAAAAGCACAAATACACAAAATGAGAAATGTTAAGAGGTAAACAAAACTGAAAACACCATTAGAAAATATTGCATATAATTCAGTGCAAACATTTGAAAATCTAAATTAATGGATAATTTTAAGAAAGCACAACTCACCGAACTAATTCCAGCAGGCAAAGTTGGAATAGACCAATTTCCTAGAAGAAAAGAAAAAGAAAATGATCGGAGACCCACCATAAAACAAGACACAAACGCAGTTGCAGGCCTCAGTGCTTTCGTGCAGAAACCGCACCTTCACAGAACACGCAATCCCAGCGCTGCTTAGCCTACTCCAGAGAGGAGAGAACAGAGGAGAACATCCTGCTCACTTCCCACAGGGCAAGGGCAACGTTAATACCCAAATCTGGTAAAGACTGCACCCCAAACCACAGATCAATCTCACTTGTAAACATGAATGCAAAAATAAATACAATTGTAGCACATACAACCAAATAGCCAGGTAAAATAATGTTCCAGCTGTGCAAGGAGAGTCCAGCATGAGAAAACTTATTAATATGATTCAGCATGCTGATAAATCAAAAAGGAAAGTCATATGAACCACGTACAGTGAGAAGGTCCTTGACAAAATTCAACTTTTTGTGAAATTCGCAAGACTGTGAATTAAGAAAAATACTTCTAAAATGCAGGAACCTACTCAAAGACAGCTGGCACCCCTGGCCTGTCCTCTGGAAGACGAGGCACGAGTCCTCAGGCAGCGACGACAGCAGCTGCTGCAGTGAACACACTGGTCTGGATGCAGGTGACCCCCAGGTGGGCGGAGGGGATTGGGACAGGTAAGGGCAGGTGCTGCGTCAGGGAGCAGACTATGGCAGCAAAGTATTGCCCCCTCGGACTACCTGCAAAATGCAAAGGAAAAGAAACAATATGCCTCTTTACTGGAGAAACATGGCTGGACATTTTTATACACATCATGTAATTTAACCACCACCTCCTCACCACCACCCAAGAAACAGGCACAATCATCTCTTTCACAGACAAAAGATTTGGGGAGCAGAGATGCTTAGTAGTTATTCAGAGGGAAGAGGTTGGTTTGATATCCTAATTGTCCAGTCTACTCTGTTCTTCTAATTTCCTTATCAGGGGTCTTCACTGGCCAAACCCAGAAGTAAGGCAGAGGGCAGGGGAGCGTCAGTGTACCCCATCTCCCAGTGCAGAACAGGGTGGAGAAGGGTGGGGTACGCATCCCGACGTCCAGCCCTGGAAGACGGTCAAGGCTCGACTACGACATTGCATGTAAACATCTCAGCACCTTCTGGGCGCTGGTCACACTCTCAACAAATATTAGCTGTGTCAAAGACTGCCATCAGCTTTCATTGGTGAAATGCCCTGAATCAGACAGATTTTATTTTTCAGTCTAAAGATTGGCTTTTGTACTTAAATTTTAAAAATAAAGAGCAGCAGAGAAATGACACAGCTGGCGCTGTTTACCAATACTATCCCTGGAAACTGGCGAAATATTGCAAACACACCAACATGTGGGCAGAGGAGGGGGCCAGTGAAATGAGCAACGTTGATTTCCTCTCGAAACATCACATTAAAACCATTTTTAAAAGTAGTGCCAACAAGGAACATTTTTACTAGGGGAATATCTTTTTGGGCTGTAGTCTTACTCTGAGAATACGCTCACTGCCCCACATTATAGATGGTGAAGTTTTCACTCTTAATAATTTGGTTGCATCTGTGACCCTAGAGCTGAAAATATAGATGAATGTAATTAACCTATTTCCAAAATTAAAAAAAAAAATCTACTCTACCCTCTCCCAACTTGGGAACATATGGTGTCGGATTACGAGGTTGGCACCTGGCTGACTGCTGGGTCCATGTGTCGCATTCTAGCACAAACAGGCGGAGGCAAGAAGCCTGCCCAGAGGATTCGCCAGCCAAATCCAAAATGGGCAGCTCAAGCCACAGGCTGGGCCAGAAGCTGCTATTAACATCCTGGTGGAGGAAACAGAGCTCTCCGCCCCGCCCCTGGAGCCCGTTTCCCTGCTGGACCCACGGCTCCTCCATAAACGTGTGGAGAAGAACCCGTGAGGCTGGTCTCTCTGGTGACGCACATCGCCACCACTCCTGGCTGTCTGTACCGGGGAGAAACCCAGCCGGCCCCAGCTCACCTTGGGGGCTGGCGCTCTTAAGCTCAGGCATTCTGAAGCAAGTAAATCCAACCAAATGGTTTCCATCCCAATTAAAAGGGTGCATGTCATTCTCCCCGCCTAAGCTCCCAAATCCTGGCTTGCTTATACGAGGGAGTGAAGAACGCTCACCTCCAACTAGTCTGAAGAAAGCAAAGGGAGCGTCAGCAGCCTCCTGGCCTCACTTTTCTGCTCTTCTCTCCGTCTTATCGCAGACCCCACCTCTACCTCTGTAAGTCAATCAAACAGCGCATGCACCGGGAGGCCAGTGAATATGGTCCTTCACACCTGGTCCCCTAAGCTGCCCATTGCAATGGTGTACACCCCAGAATGGAATTATGTCATTCCTCTTCTTTGCTTGCTTTTTTGAAATGTGCCCACCCATTTCAGGTTAAATTATGGATAAAGAAGACTTGGCCCACATCTGGCGTGGGAATTAAGAACTGGATGGAGTTAGTACACTCAGAAGAGAAGCAGTCTAGGGAAGGAGACCAGGGGTGGCGGAAGTGTGGCTGTTTTAGCTTCCCTGGGGCATCCCCTCGCTAGCTGGAAAGTAAAACACATCAGTGATATGGAGGAAAGGTCACTAAAGGGGTTAAAAATGGGTCTTCTCAATGAGCTAAGATTGGTCCCTAAGACCAAAAAAGAAAAGATTCCTAGCAAGAAATGTACCCCTCCTACCCCTTACCTGTATGCACTGTCTGGCCAGAACCAGACGTGGCATGGAAAACCGTTTTCTTTCCCTGCCCCCGTCTAGGTGGTTGTGGGACACACCTGCCGTTTCTGTCTGCCCAGAGTCTGTTTTCTGTCTCTTCTGTTAATAACACTCCCACTCCTCACTGGAAGGTTTCTTTCCAACTCTAAATGATTGTGATGGGGCTGCCAATCCTAAGACCTTCCCCCAGTCCCCATCACCACTGGCCACAGGGACAGCCGTCTGACCCAAGTAGGCGAGACGGTTCCTCATTTTGTTGGCATAAGTGAATGAATCCCAAGAAGCGGGCATGTAACCCAAGCCAGTCAAGGAAAGCCTTCTCTGAGGATCATATAAAACCGGAGTCCAGGGGAGGAAGCACTCTTCTCCCCCCAGAGTCACCAAGCTGGGGCTACGTGAGGCTGGAGCTGTCGGCCACGCCCTCAGCCCTGCGGAGGGAGCCACTGCGCGTCTGTAAGAAGAGGTCGGAGATGGAGAGGTTTCGGGGAGAGAAACAGAGATGTGGCAAGGGGAAATGAGTCAGTGCAGAGAGAAAACGAAGAAAGACAGGAGAGAGGTGAGGGAGAATGATAAGGGGAGAGAGACAGAAACACAGAGAGAGATGGATGGGAGAGAGACAGGGAAGGAAGGCAGAGGGCTGGAGACGGACAGGCAGGGGAGAAGTAGGGAGAGACGGGCGACAGGAAGGTGAAGGAGAGGAAAGGGAGCGAGTGCAACAGGGAGAGAGGTGGAGGGAGAGAGACGGTGACAAGAGACTAACTATAGTGGGATGAGGGGGAGAGGGAGAGGAGAGACAGGACTAAGGGAGACAGGAAGTAAAAATGGGGGTGAGAGAGACATGGGGACAGGCAGGCATGACGAGAGAGAGGTGGGAAGGAGTGAGGGAGGAATGAGAGACGAAGGGGAGAAGGCGGAAACCTCTGAGGGTCCCCTCGAGGCCACGCGCGTTCTTGTGTATTCTAGTTTCCAACCAGGTGTGAGTTGGATCCTATTGCTTGTAACCAGGAGTGCAAACCAGTCTAATGCCCTTAATCAAATCCAATCCTACTGCAAACCTGGCTTTGTTATAGAGCCCGAAGACGAACCGGAGGTTTCACTAACCACCTCAAGACATAATCACTCTTAGAGCCTCCCCAGCCGGTTTCCATGTTTCCAATAAGTGGAGAAAATAGAAGGTCCTTTCCCCTGCCTGCAGAGAGCATGTGAAGATCTTCATTTCTTCCCTCCTGCTCCCCAATCTGGATCTGGCTATTAGAAACCAATCATCCACCAGAAATACAAAAGAAACTACTTGGAGGTTAAAAGCGGCATTTAGGAGAAAATGATGTTGTACATCACACCAAAATTTAATATGGCCTTATGCAAAATAGTAATGTGTCTGGCAACGCAAAGATTCTTCTAAAGTAGGTTAATAACAATCCAATATTATTCTCCTTTAAAAAAATGAAAATGTATGTTAAAAAAAAAGCCTAAAGTAGTTGAATCTTGTACCCATTGATGGGGCTGATTTACATAGATAGCATTTAACATCCCATCATCATTATCCTATCAGTCTCCTGTCTGACGTGCTCGCCTAAAGACACTCAGTGTGCTTAGAGGGGGCGAAAAAACAACCTATGCTCACCAGCCAAAATGGTGGGGAATGACAAAATAAGAAAAAGGAAAAAAGAAGAATTGAGGCAGACAGATGAATATCAACTGGGATGAGGAAAAGACCGTCTCCCCCCGCCCCTCTGCACCAGCATAGTAACCTGAAAGACAGAATAAAAGAAAGCGAAACAGTTGAGAGTAAAAGGCGGTTACCGAGCGGGGAGAAGGGAAAGGGAAAGAGCAAGCCTGTGCTAACAGGTGAGTCTGCCTCTGCTACGCTCAACCTGGGGCGTGCCGGCCTGGGCTTAGCCGGAAAGCAAATGTAAATGAAACACAGCTCGTCCTTTACAGTCCGCTGTAGGAATGTTTTTGGATATTTTTTTTCCTTTTAAAACATTAAGTGAGTTTAATTCTGATGGGAGGAACCGGAGAGGGCGCTCTGGGGAGACTCATGTGTCCGCCTGTGCACAGTGTGGAGACGGAAGCAAAGGGTCACATGCATGTGCATCGTCCTCATGTCCAGAGCCCCTTCCTGACCACGTACTTGGCCGTGGCCGTGCAAGTCCCATGGCCTGCTGAGTGCCTCTGCCAGCATAGCACTAAGGCCAGAGGGGTCGGAGGCAAACGGAGCCTGGGGTCGGTAAAACTGTTGACACCCACCACCCACAGAACCCCTAGGCAGGTCTGAACTGTATCTGCAGCAGCTGAGGAGAGCCACGGCCTCTCACGTGTGTGCCACCAGGGTCGGTGTGGGGAGATGCGCTTTAAATCGGCTGAAAAGCAGGGACATGGAAGCAGAGGGAGAAGAGAAAGAGAGACAATGGGGCATGAGAAGAAAGAGCAGGGAAGTAGGAAAAGAGAGGAAAGGAGGCAATGATGAGAGAAATAAACAGGTGGTGAAAGGAAAATAAAAATTTTCTTAGCCTCTGTTCACCTGACTCCTGACCCCGGACACTCAGGCTGAGACCCAGCCTTTCGAATCCGTGCTGCAAGTCCATGGGCAGCTGTCACACACGCTAACACTGCTCATGCCTGCCACGCCCAAGGACACATCAGAACCCTCTCTTACACGGCATTCCCGACGGTCACCGCTTTTAAACAGGACTGCGTCACTGATACGTAAGTGCCACCCCTACACCTTTCACACAGCCCTAATGCGCCCCCAGCAGCTGTCCACCCAACAGCAGGCCTTGCCTGGGATTGTACCTGATGCAGCTGAATTTTATTTATGAGAAACAGGGACAGAAGTCAATTAAATAGAATGTGATACCAAGAGAAATATGCAGAACCGCCCCCCACCCAAAATCGTCTTAAACTAACAACATTGGGCCCTGTCTCTTTCTGTCCTACCCCCTGGTGTGACGAGGCTAAACCAGACAACCCAGGTTCTCCCAGCCCGCAGTCTCGTCTACTGAAGAACAAAGATGAAGTCAAGTGACAGCTTTTGAATATTAATGGGGCATATCAGCAAGGGTGAGCAGCAGCAAACAGTGGAAGTCATCCACAAGTTCTAAAAGCAGTTCCTAAAAGCCCGAATTCATCTCATCGTTCCCCACTTAAGAATTCCACTAAGAAAATGAACCTTTATTTCAAAAGTAAACTTCTGAGATGAAGAGAGATAAAAGCAGGGAAAGACACACTGCCGCTCCACGGGGCCGTCCTTCCCTCTCCTTCCCCCGCGGGGCCCACCGCGATGCCAAGCACGGCGCGGATGCCCGGTGAATGTTTGTGGCATGAGTGGTGCGAAGGGAAAAGGAACCCTTTCAAACCGGCTTCAGAAGGGGAATGGGCTTTGAGAACAAGCGGGTGGCCCCAGTCAGGATCCCAGAAGTGGGGAACCACGTTTGAGGTCACTGCGCTCTGCTCCAGGCGGGACCTACAGAATCTTTGCAGGGTTTTCTTCCCTAAAGGAAAGCAGCAAAAAGAGTTTTCTGGGGCACCGCATTTCTATCTGTTTCATACACTCACCCTCCTAGTCACTTATTCCATCATTCATTCATGACATAGTGTTAAGTGCCAAGATGGATGAGGTGGGATCCCCTTAGACCTGCAGGTAGGGCAGGACAGGTGTGAGCCTCTGAGACAAGGGCCCATATTCTGCTATAACCACAGGGAAAGCGACTTCAATATTAGGAGGCTGTTAATCTTCAGGAGCCTAATATTTCAAAATCATCACCAACAAATGCTCCTTCTCCATGCCTGACTCAGACACGATGGAATTTTAGGACTCCCCACACACAGCTTCTCTCGACCTGGTGGTATTTCCTCCCCCAAGAGTTTATGGCTCCTAGTCAGAGCCAAAACCTGTGCTGGGCCATTTTTTATACCTAAACCTGCCGGCACTCCCAGGGGAGCATACAGGCAATGGCAATGAACAGTTACGGGGGGCTTTGGAGAAAAGGTACCACCCTCTCTCAGCCCAGACAAACGTTTCTAGTGGACCTAGTTTGGCCACTAAGAGACTACGTTCACTCATTAATGGAGTCAGTCATTCACTCAAATCCTTTTTTAAGCACTGACCAGGCACAGTAGAGATACCGAGAAGTAGCACACGAGCGACTGGGCTTTAAGTGGGTCACCTGGAGGAAGTCACGCTCTCCGGTGTCAGTTTCCTTGTCTATAACATGAGGAGGTTGGCCAAAGTCTCTAGGGTTCCTTTCGCTTTTAAAAGAATTGCTATTTTCCTGATTCTCATGCCTGATCTGCTTTTGCCAGGCAGGGTTGCTATGAAGATGAAGTCAGAAAATGTGCATGAAAGTGTTTTGAAAACTAGAAAGCGCTGCTCAAAACGTGAGACATTATCCTCGTTGTTGTTGCCATAGCCCCAAAATCCTTAGAGAAAAGTTTTCAAAGGCCTGTGTGATAACATCCCACTGGGATCCTAAAGAGGAAAAGCTCTTCCTCAAGTCTCACCGGGATCCCTCCTGCTGCTGGGAAGTCCGCAAGGTTGTTTCTGTACATGAGCAGCTTCTCACAGCCAGAGCTTTTCAGGGATTGCAACTTCCCCCAGGAAGGAAGAATGTCCCGGGCTTGAGTCTAGTCCAAGTCCAGAGGGAACAAGGCTATAATCAGCCAGTGATGTCTGCTACGGGCATGGGATGAGCCCAGACTAGGTTCTTTGGTGGCTACAACATCTGAGCCACAATTATGTGCCAGACGTGTTCATGTTTATCAAGAATTATCTCATCTTTAGAGTAGGTACTCTCATTAACTCCATTTTACAAATAAGTGAACTGCAACCCACAGAGGCTGACTTGCCCAAGATCACACTGCTAGAATGTGGCGCAGCCAGAATGAGAACAAAGGCTGAGAGATCTCAGAGTCAGTAAACTTGATTACAACATTACATTGACCTTGAGCTGGGACCCTAAGACAGGATGTGATAAGTAAACCAAAGGAACCTCCTCACATTTTTCTTCAATAATACATAAAATTATTATCACTTCAAGGTTACTGGCAGCCTCTGGCTTATTGTAGGAATTGAACCTCTAAAGCAGCATTCTGCAAATGTTTTTAATTGCACGCTCCATTAGTTAAAAATAAATTGTGTCATCCAATCCAATATGTAGATATCTATTCACATATTCATGTATTTATTTTCAAATTGCATACATATATCACAATACTGATGTATTAGATACATATCCAAACATCAGAAATAAAAAATTTCAATGACATACTGATGCAAATACAAATTAGAATCTTTTCTCCCCAAACCCCAGCGGGACTGCTGTGCCCAGTCACTGGGACACACATAGCCACTTCCTGTAACACAGAGCAAAAACTATGTATTTTCCTTATTTTGTCTCCATTTCCTCTCTGGGCTCATGTTCCAGGCTTGTCTTGGGCAAAGCGTCCAAAACAGGACCCTTTCCTCACCCCACCCTCCCCTGGATGCTCCACAACCCCTTCCCAGGCTCCCAGACACACAGGCACTTCCGTGCCCCCCATACCCACTGCCCCAAGTCCCCCTCTTGTCCAGGACTGGCATCCACCTCCCGCTGCTATGGCCAAAACCCAGGCGTTTGTCTATCCTTACAACCAGCAAACACTTACTGAGCCCCTGCCAGGTAGGTAGGTGCAGTAGGAGCTTGCAGAATCCAAAGAGGAACCAATCCCAGGCCGACCCAGACCAAAAGGGAAATTAAATGCACACACATAAGGTGTTACGGTATTAAGCTGAGAGTGATAAAAGTTCACTAAAAGAGGCATCAGAGAGATGACTTCCAGGAGGAAGGTTCAGGGGAAGGTGTGGGAACAAGGAGACCATAAGCATGGGCGGGACACAGAAATGGCAGGGAGTGCACTACAGACTGGGGGGCGGTGGGGGTGGGCAGTGGAAGGGAAGGCAAAGAAGTAGAACTTTCTACCGGAGGATGTGGGCAAGATCATAATCCAACAGGCAGAGAGAGCTGGTCCTGTGTTTTGTGGACGGTGCAGTCCAGGCAGAAACAACAAGGTTCAGAAGAAAGAAAAAAAAGGTCAAGAAGAAAAAAAGACCGGAGTGGCTGGGGCAGGCGGCCTAGGGAGTGCAGAACTGGAGAGGCCAGAGTGGTGGGCGTGGCCCACACCCAGAAGGCTCCCAGGCAGAGTCAGGTCATGGAGCGGAAAGGGCGCAGAGCAGCGGTCCTCGGATTCCCTTTCCAGACAGACTGTCCCAGCTGCTGTGGACAGAGAGGACTGAAGGAGTGCAGGTGAGGGAGGGTCCATCACCTGGACACTTTCCTCTGGGACATCTTGGGAGGTTACAAGACCTCTGCTGTGCGTGCGGAGCACTCCTAGCCAATTCCTCAGCTACTCTGGAGCCAGCCCACCATCGAAACTAACCACCACAGAACACAGGCTGCAAAAAGACAGCAGAATTCCTGGCCCAACCCCTGCACCTGGTGTAGGCCGGCCCATCCCTTTAGGGCCCGGGGACTTGGGGAAGATTTTCCAGCATCTGAGCCCTGTATAGCCTGGGGTGGGTCTCCTCCTGGCAGGACAGATTCTTCTCCTGGTCAATCAGAAGCTCAGAATCAGATTTCCCATTCGGTTCCCAAGGTGCTCCAGCCTGAGCGGACACACTGCCTCTTTAAACACATTATGAAGATTATCAGCAATGTATCAAGGTGTCTTTGCAGAACGGTATAAACTTCGGCTGCACTACTTATTGCCATAAACCACACTTCCAGGTTTTTATTTATATGCGCATTAGTTCAATATGATTGGATCTGTAGGCAGCAGAGGGGATTGGGGTAATTTATATATATATCAATAAAGGTCTCCAGCCAGCCACTGGGTGCTCTAAGGGGAACAGTAGTTCCATTTAAAACATTAGGAACTGGAGAAATTGAAAATAACTCTCTATTTAGAGGCCAAGGATTAAGGCATTTTGCAGGGAAGGTCTCAGCCCAGCTAGGCTATGCTAAAAAGGCTGTTAAAATGTCATTTGGCTGATAGTTAAAGCCACAGAATTTACCTTAACCCCTTCAATTCGATTGCGTTTTTTTCTGTGAAGCACTGAGCCTCACAGGGGGACAGCCCAGGGTGGTGGGAAGGCGGCTGCGTGTGTGGGCAAGCGTCATTTTTGCCCCCGATGTCCATTCTCACTGTCCGCTGGTAGCGTCGCCTCAGTGAGCTCTGCTGTACCCTCCCTGTGAGGCCTCCCTGGAGCTACTGCTCAAGGCCCCTGCGGTCCCCAGGCACGGAGGCCTCTCTGTACACGCTGAAGCAATCGGACCACCCCCCACTCCACCCCCCGGAGATTCTGACTCTTGACAAAGTGCCACAAGGACGAAGAACGGTGGAGGCCAACTTACCCTGGTAGTGTCGCCCCGAAGAGACCCTCTGATGGTTCCTGCCATCTGCTGCAGTGGAGCCGCCCTGGCTCCTGGGAACTGTGTTCTCTCTTCCACTTTATGGACCGTGAAGTAGCCTCCCCACGAGTTCTGCTTACGTTAGCCAGCGTTTCCGATGCCTGCAGCTAAGGAGCCTAAGGGAGCCATGCAAGGTCAGGAGCCCTGGGCATTATTAGGCTCGGACCCCTCATAAACCAGCTGCGTGACCACGGATAAGTGACTTCTCTACTCGGGGCCTCCGTTTCCTCATCTGTAAACTGAAAGTATCAGAAAAGGCCAATAATTCTCAAACTTGAGGAAACTTGTTCAAAATTGAGATTCTGATCCCATCATCTCAGAGTGGGCCCTGGGCACCTGCTTGGTTACCAGCCCCGGTTCTGCGCCCACCAGACTCTAAGAGCCCGTTTTCAAACGGTGCTCCCCAGGGTCCTCAGGTCTGGGGCAGGCCCACGAGGATGGCCTCCGGGTGAGGGAAGAGTCCACGAAGGTGACCCTCCTGTTTCAATGAGGGCAGCTCTCCCTTTATGTTTTATACATTGAGATTATACACCAAATTTCCCCTGTAAAAAGGGATCTACCAGTGGGAAAACAATTACAAATCAGTGGGCTAGAATCACAGGAGAATGTCCAAGGAGCCTTACTGTTCCAACTGCACGAGGCACCTCCTGCAGGGTCTCCAAGGGGAAGCAGATGCCAGCCCCTTTGGGGAACTGCCCGCTGCATTCAGATAAAATTAACCTGGAAAGAGAAACAAAAGCTGCCCTCAGTCCTGGAATCCTCTTCCTAACAAACCCATGAGCCGGAGTTTATTAGCCCACTGGTGACGAGGCAGCGGCCCAGGCCCTGAGTGACTTGCCCGGTGTGATGCAATTAGATAACAGCGGAGCCCGTGACCTCTTGGTCACATTGCGGGGCTCCTCCCACTGCGCCTCTTCCTGCCTCGGTGTTCGAAACGCCATAAACTGGAGCCAGAGGAGATCCATAAACAGCCCAGTTCTTATTTTTTAATTTAGAGTCCCTACGTGGCTTCATTTATTTTCAAAAGAGCGTGTGACATGTTCGTTGGCACCTTCCCGGCCATAAAATATCTGCTGACATTTGTGGTTTGGGGCTGGGTTGGATTAGTTGCTGTTTCATTCCATCCACCTACTGCATGCAGCACCGGGAGAAACAACATTCTTCCTGAGCGCCTCTCACGTCTTCCACGGACCGTGCTCTCCCCAGAGCAGCACCTCTGTGCCTTCTGCTGAATGGGAAGACTGACAAAGGTTTCACCAGCTGTGTGACCTTAGACAAGGCCCATGACCTCTGTCTCCACCTCCCGGCCCAGGTGTGGTTTTTGTAGGGTGAGATAGGGAAGAGAAGATGTCCAACAGTGGCTAACATTGGTCTACCACTTACAAGGCACCAGACATGGGCTACGCTACTTTACCTGAACTGTCTCAGTCGGTCCTCTCCCAAGCCAGTTACGCACATGTGATTATCACGACCCACACCTTACAGGAGGAAAATGGAGACATAAAAAGGCTAAGGAGCCGGCCTGAGGTTGCACAGCCAATAAGCGGTGGAGCAAGTGTAAGTCTCAGGAAGGCGGACTCCACAGTGTTTCATGGCAACGCTGCATTCATGGTGCTTCTCCGCACCTGGGGGGAGAGGGAGACTGTCAGGTAGAGGCCTTCTACATACGGCATGTTGCGGGGGTCGGATGTGGAGGGTGACGTAGGATAACGTAATGCAAAGTAAAAACATGGTACAACGGAGAGAACACCAACCTCGGTTTGTCCTCACCAGCAGTGGGACCTCGTGTCACCTGGCCTCCTGGAGGCTCCGTCTTCTCATTGTCAAAGTGGGGAAGTTGTCCCCACCGGGGAGAGAGGGCGTCCAAACAGAGGTGTGTGGGTGACCGCCCGTCAAGTACGCGGTACATGGAGGCGCTACGACGTGTGTGGCAGCACGCCGAAGAGCTGGCTGAGAGACAGGCCTCAGCATTCATATGAAGTATGGTTATATGCCAGGGGAACACAGAATGCCTTCCAAAATTGTAAAGTCACCCAGGATCTTCTTCCCTCAGTTAAATGCACAGAGAGCAGGAGTCAAAAGTCCATGATGGACCTAAAGACAAACAGACTTGTCTCCATCTCTGCCACTCACCCAACCGGCCTGGCTCAGAAGCCTTGAAGTTCCCACAGCAGGAAGTCCCTATTACCTGTCGGGGCAGGACCTACGGAGGACAATGGAAGTACTATCCCCTGTGGAAACTAATCTTTTTTATATTTATCATCCCGATAGGATTCCTCTTAATGCATTTATGCAAAATCCTTGTATGCATAGTTCTATACATACACACATACACCCAAATATTTATTTAATGAGATCATGCTAAAATTGAAATACATTTTTTTCCTTAAAAATATGCCTGGGCATCATTTTATGCCAACACAATTGCAGATGTACATCATCATTTTAATGTATATTAAAATGCATTTATGTATTCATAATACTCTATGGTATAAATATACTATGATTAGCTGATTTAAATGGCTTCCAGGTTTTGCCACCGTGAACAGCACTGCGGCGAATGTCCCTGGACATGCGTCTCCGTGTGCTCACCCGTGAAGGTCTCAGGATGAGTTCCTAGACATGGAGTCGCAGGGTCAAAGATGTGTACATTTACAGCTTTGCTGTAAGAGCTTCCAGGTTGGGGACACATTCACGTTCTGGGAGGGTGGTGTGACCCGGTTCCACAGGGACACGTGCTTCTGCTCCCAGGACCCTTCCAGACCCCACTCTACATACTTCTTAATCTAGCTATTCATCCGTGTCATTTTTCATAAACTGGTCGCCATGGGGATGAGAGGACTACATAACGTGAATGGGCTGGGCCACCAGTCCACGGCAGGGCTAGCGTGGGAAACAAGTCTGCTGGGCACCGAAGCACATGTCCTTTCTGCTCTTGCTGGGCCTCCTCCCGGCTTGTTGGCCCAAGACTCGGGGCCTGGCACTTGCCGTGTTGAGTACGAAATCGCACAGTGAGAAGACTGTGGCCAGTCTACACCAGTGGTTCCTGACTGACCGAATTCCGGCAGTACTGCTAGCAGTGAGGAAGCCAGGCGACTACATGGACCACACCGGCTCCTCCAGGAACACTGGGTGCAGGTTTGAGCAGGATTACATGGATGCAGGAAGCTGGGAACTTGGAAAAGCTTGGATGGATATCAGACCTGGAGAGAAGGGACGAAACGTTGAGGCTTGCGTAGCGTGAAGAAAACAGGTAGTAATTCAACGGTGACTTTGAGGTGTGGGAAGGTTAATTCTGCGGGGCTGCACTCTGAGTCCGTGATGTGTGCGTGGCTTGATGACGGGTGCACAGAGCTTGCCGAGACAGTGACCCTTGAGAGGACTTAAATAAAGTACTCTATGCAAAAAGGAAAGAAAGAAACCTTTGCTCCATGATTCCAAACTGTTTTTCTCCACAATGGTAGTGCCACCTTAGACTCCCACTCACCAGTGTGACAGAGACTCACAAGTATGAGGGTAGGTTGGACCATATGACATTATTATATTTCTGGGTCAAGAGTGGTTGAAAATCAGTAAATTCGTACAGTTCAAGCTAATAATGCATCTCTAACATGCACCAGGTTTTGCCTTTTCATTTCACACACTGCACTGGCCATTCAGAAAAGGGCAAGCCATGTCTCTGCACCGTGCCCCTTCTAGGTGGGATGGGAGGAGGAGACACACCGAGACCGTTTCCACTGCCCCTCTGAAAGTATGGCGTGATCTGAAGGACCCCTGCTTTCCACCTGGGAAACAACCTTCTCTCTACTAAGGTAAAGGCGCTGACTCTGGACCCCTTGATGACAGAGTGAGTTGTCCCTGTACCACCCCTTTTTTGTTAAGAGACAGTCAATAAACCCGGAAAAACCATTGGTGTGCATCGGGCACAAGCCCTTGCAGTCATCTCGCTAAACGCAGGTTAAAGCTAGAGGAATGTCACAGCTAAGGAGCCTCACAGCCATGCAGCCACGGCCAGCAGAGAGGGTTAGATTACACATGCAGTTCATCACATTCCTTTGGGACAGAGCGGATCTAAAACATTTACGGTGCCCAGGAAACAGGGTGCCTAACCAAGGTCTGAGAAAACGTCCCAAGAGATGATTTTTTTATAGCGAGCTGGGAAGAGAGGGAGGCAGAGTGTTTCTGGCAGCGGGAACAGTGTGTGTAAAGGCTCAGAGGCTGAGCAGAGACAGGCACCTGTGTCCAGACCACTACTGTTCCCAGTGCGCCGCAGCACCTCCTCTGTTCCAGGCCCCCAAACATCCCGCACACAGACCACTCTGCCTGTAAAACCGCAAGAGGCTCTGAAGAGCTCCAAAATCACACATAGATAGTAGGTACTTTGAAAAGGGTACTGTTGTTCATACTTCCATAGATGAAAGCTAACGGTAGACTCCACTCTTGCACAAGTTACTGAATCACTTAAAATGTGCAACAATTTTATGTTCTCAAAGGAATCTTCTTTACAGAAAATGACTCCCACCAAAGCAAACATCCTATTACTCCCGATAAGTATAACTGCAATTGGCTTTTGTGAGGGCAGGCAGCTGGCCTGGAGCAGAGGCAGGGAGGGAGCTCAGCGGCAAAGAACGGGTGCACAAGGGTGCGCGGGGAGGCGGTCCAGCAGAGTGGGAAGTGCTCAGGCTCTGACGGCTGCACCACTTCCAGCTGTGTGATGCCAGACAACCTTGTAACCGCCCTGGGCCTCGGCCTCCCCATTGTAAATGAGGAAAAGGGCAGCATCTACCGAGAAACTGCTCAACTTCCGCACTCCTGAAGTTCGGGCCGCACAATCCTCTGTTGTGAGGGCCTGCTTTGTGTCCTGCAGGGTGTTGGGCAGCATCCCAGGTCTCCACCCACCAGGTGCCAGCAGCACCCCTCCCCCCAGTGGTGACAACCGGAAATGGCTCCAGACATTGCCAAGTGTCTCCAGGGGGGCAAAACCGCTGCCCTCTGAGAACCACTGGCCTCCCCGGGCAGCTGCGAGCAGCAATGGAACCCTGCAGGAGAAGCGGCGGTGCCGTGCTGAAACTTGGCAGGTGCTCAACACAGGCTTGTGAGATGAATGCATAACATAAAGGGAGGAAAAGCTGCCACGTGGGTGACAATGGCACTTAGCAGACCTGCCATTTTGTGAATTTAACCAGCCTCCGCTTCAGCCCAGGAACTGCCATCCACTCCCTCTCTCCTCGCACCCCAAGAGGCCAGGCCCTGGGTCTCCCAGGTAATGTGGGCAGAAAGGCCCTGCAAATGGGACATGGCTGCCTCGATGGGTTTAATGGCGCTTTCTAAATGCGGATAATTATGGGGCCTCTTCTAAGCAAGTGCACCAGTGGCAGGAGGCTGAGGGCTCTGGGGCACCGTGGGCCCACATAGCTCAGCTCCGTCGAGCTGATGGTAATGTTATTAAATGTGCTCTCTCCTTTTATTAGGCATCTTAATAACCTCTAAGTTGCACCCAGGAGAGTTGCTGCAGAAAAGGAATTCTGGCCAACCTAATTTGTATTTGAAAATACCCCATAGGCCAACAGAACAAGATTCAGATGAATTTCACAGGCAGCTGAGGGCTACACAAGGCAAGTGTTTCCAAATTGTACTCAATTATTGAATGCAAAATGCCTGCCTCCCTGCCTTCTCTATCCCCGCTCTTTGCCCTCCTTTTCTGCCAATGTCCCTGCTCCCCCGCACATGCATATGCAACCCACACTCCAGCCCCTGGCTGACAAGGACACATAATGTGGGTGCTCCCATGTCTCCACAAAAACAATGATGAGAGTTCATACTTATTGACCACTTACTACCCTAAGTCAGACCCAGTGCATTCCTCAGAACAATTCAGAAGGTGAGTGCTATCCTTATCCCCCTCTTATAATTGAGGACACTGCAGTTTTCAGGAGGTTACTATATTACCAGGAAGAATTACACAACTAGATAATTATAGAGCATGGACATAAACCAAATTCCATCTGCCTTCCAAACTGCTGCTCTTCGCCAACTGCCTGACAGTGTTCAGTAATCTGATGCCGACAAGGAGTATGTCCATGTATTAGTTCATCGTGTTTGGATGAGGCTATATTCCAGACCGGTATGGGGTTCTGGGAAAAAACCCTGCCCCTGCCCTCATAGAGTTCACAAAGGAAATTATACCCAATGGAACGAACCATTTAAGGGCATCAGGGAAGAGGAGTAACAACTCCCAATTGTTATCAGTGAGAAGCTGCTACATGCCAGGCAGTGTACCACCTACTGGGGATACTGCCACAGCCACGAATAAAGGTAGTAGATCCGAGAAACATTCCAGCTAGGGAACGAGCAGAATCTGCCAGCCTTGAGTAAATGGGCAAGGAACATTTACAGAGAGCAAAGGACTCACATTTCCCTAACACAAGAGGCTGTGAGGACGAGCAAGCCGTGAGTTGAAACCGAAGGGCAGAATCTGGGGAGGAAGGAGAGAGCTTGTGTCAAGTACGTTAAGTCAGAGCTGTCAGAAGGCATTACATTCGTTTCCTGCTGCTGCTGTAACAAAGCACCACAAACTTTGTGGCTTTAACCAACACAAATTTAATTTCTTCCAGTTCTGGAAATCAGGACTCCAAAGTAAGTTTTAGGGAAATAACAATCAAGGTGTTTGCAGGGCTCCTTTCTTCTGAGGGCTTTGGGCAAGAATCCACTCCTTGCCTCTTTCAGATTCCAGAAGGATTTGCTAGTCCCTGACCATAGCCATCCAGTCTCTGCTTCTTCTGTCACAGGGTTCTTCTCTGTCCTCCGGTGTCCCTCTGCTAGCCACACCTACTGTTATATCAGACCCACTAAGATGATTCTGGACACTTTCCCCATCTCAAGATCCTTAGCTTAATCACAGCTGCAAAGCCCTTTCTGCCGCCTAAGGTAACATGCACAGGTTCCAGGCAGCAGGGTGTGGACGTATTGAAGGGCCGTTATTCAGCCAACCACAGACAACCAGGAAGAAATGTTCTACATACAGTTAGATGGGTGAGTCTAGAACTTCGGGGAAGGTCATTCATTCATTCACTCAGTCATTCCATAACCATTTATTCCGCAGTTAATGTGTGTCAAGGAAATCATTACATCATAGAACTGATTTGGGATGCACCCCATGGCTCACAGGGGATAGGAGTTTATGTAAAGATAATGTAGACAGTGAAAAGCAAAGAACTCAAGACAACATGTGGGGGAAATCCATACATTTCTGCAACAGACAGGAAAGGGGAACCAATGGGAACGTGTCCGGGTTCAGAACTATTATGCAGCACCATTTGCACGGGTTTGTTTATATTGTTGGGGTGATTGTAAGTAGGGAATGTGATTTCAAAACATGCTGTCTGGTGTGGGGGGTGGGGAGAGGGGTGGATTCAAGTAGATTCTCCTTGGGCCCTAGCATCTCCGGAAGGCCGGCTCTCCAGCCCAGGCTCACCATAGTGACTGTGGTTCTGGCCAGTTCATCTCCTCTTCCTTTCTCAGCCAAGCACAGCCATTAAGCACTTCACATCCAGGCCCTACAGCCGGAGCTCCTGGCTGCCCCAGTAATGGAGGCAGCAAGAATTTAATCCATGGCAGCCTCAGGTGCAGAAAGATGATACTGAATATTTCATTCCTGGGATGATGGGAACTGCAAGCCCCTGGAGAGGATCTGGCCGAATCTTTTAAGTGAGCCTTTCCAGGAATCCATTGGGTAATGGTACTATTGGCAGTAATGACTGCCACTCGGGCCTCCGCTTCCCAACGGGAGGGGGAGCGGCATTAATGTGCAACAGTGCTAAAAGGCAGGTCCAACTCGCGTTCTAGGAAATGAATTTTTTTAACTCTGCTTTCAGAGGCTTCCTGTCACTTCTTTGAATCCAAAAGACATTTGTCACCCATCTTTTCCCTCTTTCTGTTTTTCACAAAGAGCCGAACAAAAAGAAAATAAAAAGCTCTAACAAAGAGAAATTATTTCAGGTACATTTCTTCTCTTCAGGAAATTACCTGCTTTGGCTTACATCTTAAACTCCCCTCGATCTTTAACTAGCACAAGCAGGCAGCGAGTATTAGAATGGACAGGAGAAAAACAGACGCATTATCTCAGCGGGGAGTTTCAGAGACTAAGTGTGCATTGCTAAGTAAATACCATTTGTTAAGCACTGAAGTATTAAAATAAGAAAAAAATACTATTTTTCCTTTAAAAATTAAGTGTTTTGAAAAACTGGATTGGATTTTTTTCATTACTCTTTACAAAATTGAAAACAGATGGTATGTGCTATAAACTTTAAAAGAAAAAACACACAGAGAAAGTGAAAAAAGGTCAGTGTAGGTGTATAGGGAGGTGAGATGACCTGAAAGGTGACCCCTTTGCCCTTAAGACCTGAATTCTGATCTGACGTGCGACTCTGGGCAAGCACCACGCACCCCGACGGCGTGGGGAGTGAGCCAGCATCCAAGGACTGGCGAGCAAGGAGCAGGCTTCCGCAGGGGCTGGGCTGTGCTCGCCTCGCCTCCCCTCCCTAACCCTGCCCACCCTTCGGAGAGAGTTCCCGCAGGGAAGAGCTCTGCAGGAAGAGCGGGCCTCCATTTACCTTCTGGCACCACCGTTTTCTAGCAGGAGAACTTCTAAATGTAAATAATTACGTGCTCGGTGTCTCAGTGTCTCAGTTTGCGAATGAAACTGTTAGGAGGAGGAAATTAAATAATGCATGCAAAGTGCTAGCTTAGTGCCTGGCACATACGAAGAGCTTACTGTATGGTCGTTGCTATTATTAACAAAAATAATTACACCGACGATAACAATCCAAGTTGGCATTTCTGTGGAAACTTATGCTTAAAGGCCTTTTATCCAACCAGTAGCATTTGTCCAACTCATCTACTAGGTGCCAAGGACTGTGTCAGACTCGGGGGTTTGACTACAGGATGGGCATGCAGGGGGAGGAGGGAGACAGACTCTAACCTCAGGTCGCCTGTGTTCAAGACCAAGCTTTCCTACTTCTACCTGTGTGGCCTTGAGCAAGTGAATTATCCTTCGATGCCTCAGTTTTCTCAACTGCAAACTAGGGAGGACCATCATAATAACCACCCTGTAGGGCTGCTGTGATGATTAAATGAGTCCATGGATGTAAAGTGCGTCGACATCATCTGAAAGCTACCCGTACGTACGTGGTGCAGTCGGTTTGCTTCCGCCTTCATTGAAGTAGCTCCTGCCCTCACCAGGCTGCCATGAAGGGTGGGCCAAGTAGGCTTACAGTCGTGAGTGTGCAAAACACAGTTTCATCTTGTATTATCATTTATCGATTATCATATTATTTCCACACGAACAACTGTACACCTACTTTTGTCCTGCCCTGGGTGGTCTTCCACACTCCTAAAATGGGAAGCTGCCTTCCAGACTGCATTTGCCACAAACTGGACCCAGCCACTAATTCAGAGACAAAGGGACAGCCACGGAAGCATACTGAAGGCTTATCTACTGAGAATATTTTATCACAGATCAATCAATTACTTCATATAGATGGAGAGCAAGCCAGTTTTATAATTAGACAGGGTCGAAGGTCACCACATCTACATCGTAGGTTCTTCCAGTCACTAGAAAAGGTCTCCCCTTCATCTTCCACAGCTAGACTGGGGAACGTACACACATCACACAGACACACACGCTTTGTGTGAAACTTCTTTACTGAAGTTGTGTTATTGGTGTAAATATCAAAATGGAGCAACTGACTACCTCACGTGTGAACCCGAGACCAGTGAGGACCACGCGCTGACATGCCGTCCACAGGAATAACTTCCCAACACATCTACACTACCTGTGCGTCCCAGGAAGAGAGATTGTTATAAAAAGTGTTTTTATTCATTTAACTTGTAACCATTTTTAAGTGGTTTCTGCAACCATCTTTTTGCCCCGATTGGAAGTGTAGACAGGCGCCCAAATGCTCTGACCCAACATGCAGATCGTGGCGCCGCCTGCGCCCGGCCGGAGAGAGTATCAGCAGACCTGTTCTTCCGACCGGCGAAGCCAGCCGAGCCGAGACCTTCCAGCCAGACACGGGCTGCGCCCCCCGATGGAAGTAACTGCTTCAGTGCAGCCTGTACCAAGGCGGCTCCAGACATAAAGGTGATGAAGGGCTGTTTTCAAAGCCCAAAGTCTTGCCTCAGGACCATTTAGAAAACGTTGCTGGCTAGGGAGCCATCATACACACGAGTCAATGAAATACCGCCCCTAATTGAGTGGGCCATTTGAGGATGCAACCAACAGCACTCCCAAGCAGTCAGCACTCCTCTTTACAACTCCCCAAGCCCCTCCTGGGTTCGTACCCGTGGAAGAGAGAAAAAATAAAACCACTTTCATCACTTAGATGTAAATGAATCAAAGTATGATATAGATAAGGGAGCAATCAGCTTCCCCTAATGACTGATCTGTTAAAGGGAATGAAAGGTGATTCAGTCCGGATGTGGCGCTCCTGAAACACACTGCTAGGTCATCGATTCTAGATTCCCCAGCCTTCCGCAGAAGGATGTGCAGGAGTGCACATGGGGTGAAGGAGGCAGGAGAACCGGCAGCCTTTAAAAATGAAAAGGCTTTAGATGCATCTGCTCTGGTCACCACGAGCAAGCCAACTTGATTTCTAAGTCCTTCTTCAAAATTCCATTAGAACGTCTCCCAGGGAAACTAATCCCAAAGCCATTCCTGAAGAGCCAGTCTCTCAGTACTAAAGAGGCATACTGAAGTCAGCAGTAGCAAACCGGTCCATTTTCTTGGGCCCAAAGAATGATCTGTTGTTTTCATTTTAATTCGTTGCCAGTATTTTAAAAATTAGGATATTTCACTGGGATTTGGCATCTCTCAAAGACCACCTGACCTTGCTTCTCACAGAGAGAATCAGCTGGCACACAGTAGCAGTCCCTTCTTCAAACAGTCCCCTCGGTCTCCGTCTGGCCTCCTTGGTGCATTTATGGTAACTGCTGGCCTCCGGAGGCACTGACTTTGCCAGTGCAGTCTCAGAGTTACTCCGCTCCCTGTAGGGGTGGAAACCAGTTTTGATGCCCTGGTCCTGACCCAGAATCTGTGCGATGGACGGAAGGTGAATGAAGCCAACGTTTTCTCCAACTGGCTTAAACAGGAAACCCCACGCAACAGACACCCTGTGCCAGGTGGTGACGAAATGGCTCATTCAGATCTTCCTTCACGGGAAGGTGACACGGCTGTGAGGCAGCTTGAGCTAGCTGTCAATTTCCCGTGACACCTGCCATATATCCCAGTCTTGAAGGCACCGGAATGCAGAATGCCCCAACTCCTGAGGGTCACTACACTTTGCAATCAACTCCTACTTCTGAAGATAATCTAAGCTTATCTCTTTTTAGAAATATTAAAGACAAAAATATGTGCCTTCTTCCTATCTCAAAGCTCTATCCTCTCTACATTCTCACTGCATAGGGTGAGACTGTTTCACGAGAAGGCTTAGCAGAATGGTGATCAGCAGGGCCTCCAGGACCCAGATGGCTGGAACCGAGTCCCAGTTCACGCTCTTGCTACATGGTCTTGGGCAAGTCTCTGCGCCTGCCTTTGTGCACACACCCCTCCTGCAAAATGAGATTAGTACCCACATCACGGGGTTGTTAGAATAATTAATGCATGTGAGCACTTAGCACAGTGCTTGTTTATATAACATACGCTCCGTAAAATGAAATTTACCACGTGAAACTTTCCACCTATAACTTGATTAAACCTTTCACTTCAGCTTTCCTGTTCCTCCCAGGGACTACCGAAACACAACCTGTGTATCTCCACATTTCATAGTTTTCTCCCCAGAACTCCTCTCTCACTGAAATACTCTTCTTTTTCTTCTGTATTTAATTGACTCTAATCCACCCATTAAGGCTGAAATCAAATTCCATTTTCCCCACAAAGCCTTCCCTGACTACGCCAAGCAGAGCATGACCTCCCACTCTTCTGCATCCGACCTGTGAGCTGGTGGAGGTTCCAAAGCTGCCCAGACCGCTGCACTGAAAACGCTACCATTGCACACCAGCGCAGCGACCGGAGTGCAGCAAAGGGAAACACAACGCCCAGCTTTCCTCCTGCCATCACCATCATGTGATATGATATGATGCATGATATGATATGATTGATATGATATGATATGATGTTATGATATGATACAATGTTATGATATGATATGAATGCATCACACTGTTTCCAGGCATTTCACCTCAAATTCCTCTGTAGCAAATTCTTCTACTAACAATTAATGTCTGCTTCCCAGTCACTGCAGCTACTGATCCTGACCTGATAACATTGAAGGATATTTAAAAAGATTTTCTTCTTTTATCTCTGATGGTGGATAAAAACAGTGGAAGTAGAGCCGATGGGAATAGTTTTGGGGTGTGGGAAAAGGAACAGCCCAGGACGACCCCTGGGTTTGGAGACTGAACAACTGAGGGGACGGTGGGCTCTTTCGCCAGACAGGAGACACTGAGGGAGATGTGGGGGTTTCCTGGGAGTGAAAGGAAAAGCTGGCATTCTGACCATGGCAGACCGGAGGCACCTGTCAGACACCCAGATGGACCCAGGGAGAGGCAACTGTGAGAGCTGGGCACTCAGGACGAGAGACGAAGTTTTAAATATAAATGTGTGAGTCGTTAGTACAGGGACGGTACTCAGAGCCGGGGGACAGGATCCGACGACTGAGGGAGTGAGGATAAGGGGAAAGGAGGAGAGGGCTGAAGAGCGAGCCCCACCACAGCCAGCCCCACTAAGAAGAGGCGGCCAGGGAGGTGGGAGAAATGTCTGGAGGTGATGGCCTTGCCCAGGTCACGTAAAGAAGGTGTTTCGAGAGGGAGGAGCAGTCAGCCACGACTAACACTGCTCACGGGATGAGCAAGAAAAGGCCTGATTATTAGTCACTGAATTTAGCAGATGGCAGCCATTGTGCCATTGATGAGATGGTTTCCATGGAGTGGGGAAGAGTGAAGCACGATTAGAGAGAAAGGAGAGAACAGTAGATACAATACAGACAATATAGTAAACTCTTCCGAGATGTCTAGTGCGAAGGGGAAAAGCTGTGCACGTGGTTAATTGACCACAAGGGGCAAGAACAGAGGCAGGAAGACCAGGTGGGGGCTGTAAAATTGTCTAAGTGACAGAACTAGTTCTGATGTGGTGAGTTACTCTCCACTTCACCTTGGTTAAACTACTCGCCTTTCCGAAACCCCTGTTTCTTCTTTCATAAAATAAGGATAAGAGCATTTCATAGGGTTTTTAGGAGAATGAACTGAGCTGATGTACATGAAATCATAATGCCAGATAAGTGGGAAGGACTTAACAAATGATAACTCTTGGTATGACTCTTTGTTTTCACCTCTGTATTTATCCCCATGCTAAACTCAAACCTCTCTGGAGAAACGTAACAATTAAGAAGGGTCAGGAAGAGAAAGTCCAAGTGGAGGAAAGATCACCACAGAAATTGTCAAGGTAGGGATCTCAAATCACATTTGGAGAAGAGACACCCAAGTAATGACAAGACCGTGTGGGGCTCGCATCACAGAGAGGGAAGAGGAAACTCCAATTCACACGGATATGGAGTTTAATCCTTTTGTGGAAGTGCTAGTCTATTACATCTGGAGGTTTTCTGTGATTCACAAAGTGTGGCCACGCGTGTGTGATCCCCCAACCCTGGAAAATAAACCGGGCAATTGCTGTTATTACCATGCCCATTTTAGAGATAAACCAATGAGGCTAAAAGAGATTAAGAAACTCACTCAAGGCCATGGAATCTAATAAGTGCCAGGGTCAGGGTTACGGCTCAGGTCTCGAGCATTTTCCATTTAGGTGTCTGATTACTTGGGGGAGCCTAAGTACGGCTTCTGCAGCATTTGATGATTTTATGATGTGCTTTGGGATTTATGGATGTTATTTTGTTGGTAACTCTCCACCTCATAATCCACAATGGCAGTGTCTGCCTTTTGTCTATGAAACATATAAAAGCACCCAGAGATTGTTAAGTGGTGGGTGCATCCAATAAATACATAAATCATAAAAATACAAAGAGCATATGATGGCTGGTTTCCTCTCTGACAAATCTGTTTCCTTCCTGACAAGAGATGCTGCCCTGTGGTTCTTCATGTGGGGAAATAAATGTCATAAGTTATCAGCCATTTAGTATTATGCCTTGTACGCACCTAGAGTCCTGTGGGGATTTAAATTTCAAATTGAGGCACATCATTTGTGAGGGCTGGCCTAGCCCTGTGCACAGGCAAAGTCAATGGACCTGTTTAGGAGGTGATTTGAGAGCCCTCAAAAATGTCCCTACTGCCCCCAAAAATAATTTCTCTGTCTTATCAGAGTCTCCAAAATGCCCACCTGTATGCAGTTCTTTGGGTTAAGTTATTAAAGGTTCTTCCTTCATTTATTCCAGAAATACCTGCTGAGCTGTGAATATTCTATTCTAGGTATTGATGGCACTGCTGGGAACAGAATAGACAAAGACCACCCTCGTGGGACTCTTGTTCCACTGAAGGACAGAAGCGCAAAGGGATGGTGGGACTGGGAGACAGGAAATAAACAAATATATACAATATTACTCAAATGCCTTCATTCCGCAAATATCAGTTAAGTGTCTATTACATGCAAAGTCAACATGGGTCCAGAGAGAAATTACCGGGAGGTCATTTAGAATAATTTATCATATTAGCCAGTCAGTCACCTAATAACCTCAAAGAAATTCAGAGAGTGTCACGCTCTGTGTAGTTGCTGGTCTCTCAGTGTCTCCCTTCCCTGCCCGTGAAAGTACTTGGCTCGGCTGCACCTCTAGGACCAGCCCTCACCATGCGTGGACAGAGAGGGTCTAAGCAATGCCAGTCTCCAGGTCTTTGGGATTCCCTCCCAAATCATCCTGATAACTGAGCTTCTTTCATTTGATCAAACACATGTCTGAGTGTCTCCTACATATGTTAGATGCCAGAAATACAAAGATGCGTGGGGCAATCCTAGCTCTGGGACTAGTGAGAAATAAACTGTGGTCCGGAGGCCGAAGCCCGATGACTGCTCACAGGCCCCCCTGCCACTCCTCCTAAACTCCCACGGGTCTGGAGCAGCGCCCCACGGAATCATCTGCAGCGATGCAAATGTTCCTCTGTGTGCTGTCAGATATGGTGGCCACTGACCACATACTGAGTGGGTATGTGGCTGGTGGGACCAGGCAACTGGATTTTTTAAATATCTATTTTACTCAAATTTAAGTCTAACCACACTCAGCTACCATGTTCGACAGCACAGGTCTAGAATCAGGAATGCTTCCCGGGTGGGCAAACCACAGTGAGAGATCTTGGAATCCGGGGTCTATCAGGGTGTGCAGTTCTGACGCCAGACTCCCCAGAGCGTTGTCGTTCTCTTGGAAGTTGCTTGGAGCTTCCTGTTGGAGGGCATTTTCCCCCCGTCTAGCGATTCAGGACCCCTCCACCTTGCACTCCAGAGCGTCCCCTGGGGCCTCAGAGGCATCAGTGTGTCAGTGGTAGAAAGGAAGAGAGAAGGCAGAAATGTCACATTGACCTCTTGGGAAAATGCAAGAAAGGGCTGCTCTGGCATGCCACTGGAAAACCACTCATGTGGCCACACCTAGACGCAGTGGGTGCTGGGTAGTGTAGCCCCTGGCCGGTGATAACTGCACACGGTGGGAAGAGAATAACAAATTTCTGCTGGACAGCTATCCATCTTTGCCACAACCGGCATTAGCCTTCCGCTGCAATTTTAAAGCTGAGCTGGGGAAAGACCTAATACATGGCCCCAAATAAAAGCTACTGCTCTGCCAGTGAAAATAGGAACAGCATTAATCAAAGTGTCACTGAACTTAATTCTCCAAACAGGAAATCAGAGGGTAAATTCGCAGCAAAAATCTAAGGATGAAATGCCCTTCATGGCCAAGGAAAGAATGTCCCCTTACCTGCGGAGGAGAGAAAGGTGCCTTGTCCCCACTGCTTCTTCTCGTACATTCACTAAACGGCCCTCTACCTGTCCCTGTCCTGCAGCGGGCTCGCTGACCCACCCAGCTACAACCCTTCTCCCATCCCCTTTCCTTCCTCCATGGCCAACTTCAAAGTGTGCCCAGACGTCTGATAGCCTGAGTCCCGCTGGAGGCAAACATTTAGGAGGTATGAAACGAGAGGCCCCTTTCACCTCCTTGCCCCTGAAATGCTCGAGCTGTATGATGAGAACAGAGGGGAGAATTTGAATATCTGTGATTCACAGCTTTTATTTTTGTTTTGGCAGCTGCAGCTTCAAACTCAGGTGTCTGGGATGGTGAGACCACACAAAGTGCATTGCTGTGCTGTCAGGGTCATGAATTATGGTTGTACTGATGACCCTGGAACAATGTTACAGGAATATCTTTCCATGAATAAGTACAATGTAAGCCCCATATTTCCTGTTGCATCTTAGAATGGCCTGATTCACTAAAGCAAGAACACTCCTATGTGAGACAATTCTTCCCCTTGGAATTCTGTCGTCCCTTTACTGCAAGAGAAATTAGATTATCGAGGGGTTCCATCGCCACTGGAATCACGTTAGCACTGAAAAATATGTATTAATCCACATCAAATTTACATTATGGAAAGTAATCAATGATTTCGCTACAATTACTCCATAGATAACAGACTCCTTCTCCTAGGGTTGTTGGGAGGCATGAATAAAATAATACACAAAAAGTGCTTATCGCTAATTGTTGCTTTAGTTACTACAATTTGACTATGATGCACGTCTGTTACCCTTCTGAATACTGACACCGGCTTGCTTTGGAGGAACATTTCTGTAGCAGCACCAAGCCCTGTGGTTGGCAGGGCAAAGCTGTCACCATCTCCGGTCTCCAAGGTTGAGCCCAGGACCTAAGCCTGATCGAATGGCCACATAGTGCCTGACTGGGCTGGGGATGGGGACGTGACCCAAGCCAGGCCACAAAAACACTCCATGGGGATTGCTAGAACCCACGGTGAAAAGCGGTCTCAGGTTTCTGTTACCCTTCCTCGCCACTGGAACATAAGCTTAGAGCAGCTCAGGACCAGCCCGTGAAGAAGGTGTAAGTGCAGATAAAATCAAGAGAAGGAGTCTGCGACTGTGTTCCCTTTGTCTCTATTTGAAGTAGCACGTGACCCCTCACTATCCCCGAGTCCTGGGGCCTACGTTGGGTGTATCAGTCCTGTGTCCTTACCGCCCTTGTACATCCCCCGTCTTAGAATCTGTCACGGCGTGCTGTAGTGGCTGGTTCACCTGTCTGTATCCCCCCCACACGCACACCTGACAGTGAATTCAGTGGGGGCAGACACTATGCCTGTGTAAAACTCACTACAGTCCCTGAGGCCTAGCACAGGGCCTGCCACACGGCAGGGGATCAATAAACATCGCTGGAATCAGTGAATGAACGGATGACCAAATAGCACTTCTCATACTCCACCAGAATGCCCAGCTGCGTTAGAATTACTCAGCTCTCTCCCCACACTTTAATCTCCACGAGGGCAGGCACTCTGAGTGCCAGAACCCCTGTGAGCACTGCCCTCACTGCCCAGGCGCTGGCACAGAGCAGGCACTCAACACGCGTGTTTGAGGAATACATAAATGAGAGACAAATAGCTGTAGCCATTTCTGCAGCAGTTCTGTAGTTGGACTTTATACCGAGAGGAAGCTTTTTGGAAAGCAGGCCTGCCCTTACTGCCTCACTTCCTTAAACACTTTCATGGATGCTTATTGCCTCTAGCGTGCAGACAAAATTCCTTAAAATCAACTACAGAGGTTTGTCTGGGGAGCTAAACAGGACAGCCCACTATTTGGGGGTCCCAAACCCTTAAGATGCTGATGAGAGCTATGGTCCCCTGTCCCTGGAAAGGGGAAAAGGGTCGTATGATTGTGAGGAACTGCTTTCTCTTGCTGCTTTGCAAGGTTGATGGAGCCTCTGCTGTCCAGTCCCTCTGGGACCCGTAACCCAGGGTGGGAGGTGTCTCAGTGGCCCACCTACTCTGCCCTCAGAGTGAGGAGGAGGTCAGTTCTGCTAGGGGCCTCTCCGCAGCTCCACATGCGAAGGAAGCCCACCCCCGCTTTAGCAATTCAGAACGGCTTTCAGAGCAGTCCCTCAGTCTCCCATGATACTTGTCTGACAACCCCTTAATCTTGGCAAGAGCTGCATGAAACCAACCTGTCATCATTGCCGCTGTGCACAGCGGCAGCTCAGAGAAAGACACACACTCTCACTCGGAAGCAGACTCTCCAACCCCTTCGAAGAAACGAGAATTTGAGGGGCCGGCTGCTCCATGCCTAGCACGCAGCGGTAGACAGACAGGGCACGCCAAGAGGCACTGGGCCCAGCTCAGGCTTGAGGTGAGCTGCTTCTATCCTAGGGGCTGTCAGGAGCCGGCAAAAGGAATGTTTAAACAATCACCACGCTCAAAACCCAGGCCCATGCCCCGCTGGATTAAACTAAAGGAATGAAGCCATGATATGAAAACGTGTCAGGTGAAATTCGCTGAGAATGCGATTCATTCTGACAAATTCAAAGAGCCCTGTGGTTCCTTTGGTTCTGAAGACACTGTTTCAGCAGTTACTTTTGTGACCTGTGAAATTCTAGTCCTCTTTAAAAGAAAAAGTGAAGCTATATCCAGCTGACACCTCAAAATATTTTGGAAATGTAGAGGAAAGAAAGAATAGCAACAAATAGATACAGCCGGTCAAAAGGCAGGTGTGGTGCAATGCCTCTCCCGGATTAACTCTTTTATGAAATCCATAATTTAAAATTATTAAATTGTGAACTGCCATTTTTTTATCCTTTTGTGATACGTTAAGCACTTTCGAATTCTTTCTTCAGTATTTATTGGGAGTCAAATGTTGGAATTGACTGCAAAATTGGTCCCAGTTCTTGACCGCTCCCACCATGAGCAAGGTGACCTATCTCACCCTTGACTCTGAGCTTAGCCAGGCAACTGGCTTTGCTCTGCGGTATGTTAGCATATGCGACACATGCAGAGACTTGAAAAAGCATTCATGCATTTCCACTTGCATTCTGGTACCTCTGCCGTTACCGTGAGCACACGCGGCAGCTAGCCTTCTGCAGCGGGAGATAAGTGGGGCAGAACCAAGCGGCCCCAGGCACCGGGACAACAGCCAGCTGACCCTGAGACCTGTGAGCGAGCCCAGACAAGACCAGTAGACCTCCCTAACCAATGTCCAACTGACTCTTGACATGTGAGCAAGGAATTCACATTTGATTGCTTACTAGTGCGCACCATTAAAGTTTTGTGAATTGTTAAATGGCATTACGGCAGTAGGTAACCGATGCACCAACTGGGCGCCAGGCACTGCTCTAAAACAATGGTGCACAAATTAAACAATATGTACAAGGCCATTGCTCTTATTCTCCAAATTACCTTACTTAATTCAAAACTTGTAACAACTCTACAAGTAAATTATCCCCCCTCATTCACACACAAGGACAGTGAGCTATAGAACGGTTGCACTGCTTGCCCAAGGCATTAAAGCCAGCAAGTGGAGCTGGGATTCTGTCTCAGGCTTTATGATGTGGTGGGTAAGTCATTCAAGTCCAGTCAGCTACGGGATCTCCATCTGAAGGGTGGGAATAATGATGATGCATACCATAAGAATTACCATGAGGATTAAATGGGACCGTGCATGTCAAAGCATTTAGCAGAAGGCTCTGAATGTGGGAAAATCAGGAAGGTTTTGTTGTGGATGACACTATTTCTGTTGTCATTACCATCACGGCTGATGTCGCTGTGACTCTCTAAACCCAAAGCCTGACTACTGCACCACTTCTTCATCGTCGCACTGCCTCTGGTCTAGTTTCCTGTCCTTTCTACCTGATCAGTGTGTAGGTGGAACTGACTGATGAGCCTAGTAAGTGTCACTACTTCTTTTCATAGGGAAAAGATCAACTTTAATCACTTTCATCCTTCTGAACCCAGAGGGGATACAGGCCATTTCTGACAGGCTCACTACTGAGGGGTTATTATACACTTAGGCTAAGCACACATGTCTAAAGGGAATCACCAGTGACGTAAATTGCAGATCCCCGTGCAAAATAAAAATACATGGTCCCTTGTGCAAATATTGTTCAGAAACTACATCAGCGTTACAGCTACATCACAGCATTGGACCAAGCATGAGGCCCTTCTAAGTTAGTCCCTTCTTCATGGGATTGTTTTTGAAAAACAAATGAGATCAGCCTTCCCAGTCCTTAAAGCCATGCCTGACAAAGAGTACATACTCAATAGTAGTGGGGTAAACGGTCGCTCTTATCATTACATGTTTGCTGAAGTAATGAAAGGAATCCCAGCCAATGCACAGCCCTTTAACCTTTTCAGAACTCTCAGGCACCCGTTCTCTCCAGTGCTTTTCGTAAATAGCCTTCCCTGTCCCACAGCAAAAGAAATAGAAGCTCAGAGGCTACACAGTAAGAATCACTGAAGCCAGCCTGGAATCTGGGATCCCTGAGCCCTGCAGTCTTTCCACCGGGCCCTCCAGGCTCCAGCTTCATCTGGCCCTAACAGATGTGCCGAGCAGTCGGCATTTACCTAGCTGGTGCAGTCAGAACTTGAATACAGGGACTGACACAAAAAACACCTCCTTTTTTTATTACAAAATCTTTTATTACAGAATCATAAGCATGTAATTCTGTAACATAACAATATCACACTCAAGCACACCATGTGACATTTTAGGGGAAATGTTCAAATTAAAACTATAAATTATTACACCCATGTTATTACTACCCTACCAACCATACTCAAGCAGGCGTTACTTCCATGGAACCCTGTATTAGGCTGAGGATAAAGACTTCATTTGCACAGAGAACTGCACCAGAGGCTGCAATTCCTTCTCCCTGACTCACGAAGCAATCACGTCCTCCAAGCAAACCATAGGCTTCCAGAGAAGGGAAGGGCAGGAGGATCATCCAGTGGGTGATTCGCACACAGGCCCTGAAGCACAACGGAATCTGAATCCTGGCTCTGCCACCTGACAGTTTGGAGAAGCACTTAACCCAGATGATGCCACTGCTGGCATTTTGGCCTAGATCATCATTTACTGGGGGGACATACCCTCTGCGCTGCAAGATGTCTACAGCACCCCTGGCCATCTACCCGCTACATGCCAGCACACAACTGCCTCTCCAGCTGCTACAACCCACAATGTCTCCAGGCTGCCACTGGCTCCTTGGGGTGGGGCGAGGAGGAGGCAAAAATCACTCTCAGTGCAGAAGCACTGACTTCATCTCTCGGCTTCGACACTCTCAACTGTGACGTAGAGATGGAGATGACAAAAACACCTCCTGCACCAGGTTCGGGGGATGAATGGGATGATCGTGCACTCGTGCGGCACAGGGCCTGGTACACAGTGAGGTGGTCAGCAACGGTTACATGCTGTTGTTATTGCAGTGTTGGCCAAGGAATGGGCATGTTTGCAAGAAGTCATAAGCTGACTGAATTGGGAGTGGAAAATTCAATTCGGCAGGTATCTATCGGGGTCCATTTCTACAGGCAAATTTTCCTAGGTACCAGGAATTAGGGGTGAATAAGATTCAGACCTTGCCCTCCAGCACTAATTCTGAATCAGTCCTCTACCTACCTAGCGGGAAGTCCACAGCCCAAACCTCGTACAGACCCCAGCTCTGCAACTTACAGGGGTGACTTGGGACAGTCTTGCTACACTTTGCTTTGACTCCGTTACCTCATCCCTAAAATGGAGATAATAATAAAATTCCTAAGGGACATACCTCGTAACCAGTTAGCTATTCTGTCTCCCAACAACACCCATGTCCCCCAGTTGCCTGTTGGATTCCCTCCCCCTCACCACATCGCCTGCAGCACAGAGAGTAGGTCCATAGCATTCCCAGCAAAAGATGCTATTTCCTTCCCACGGACATTTACAATCATCCGGGAGGTAATCCCTGAGTTCCGGGCTCTGCCCTCCATCAGTTCTTCACCTGTGCAATGAGGATAACAATGGTGCCTCCTTTATTGGGTTCTTGGGAGGATCAAGTGAGATCATTCATGTAAAACGACCCGAAAGCCCAGCGCCAAGGAAGCACTCCCTACCCTGTCACCATGGCAATAACGGTGTTGAGCAGGGCAAGGAGGATGCTGCCCAAGAGATGAAGGAAGATGTGGCTCTCCACGGCCTGAACCCATAGCCTGTGGAGAGCCGACACGGGAGCCCAGAATTTGGTCTCCCTCGCAGACTGTGGGGTATAACTGCAAACCTTTCAACACCAAAACCTCCTCTGTGCCCCGGCCCTTCTTGGGCCAACTGTAGCAGCTTTTTCCCAGGCTCTTGCCAAACGATTCAAGTGGATTAAAATATGTATGTATATATTTATGCGGACAAGAAAGGGGAAAAGCGGAACTTCTAGTCAGAGCCTAAATTTCCTGCCTCCGAAGCCCAGCTGGAGAGCAGGAGTTCTAACAGAAAACAGCCGCACAATTAGCTGGAGCTCTGTAGCTGTCTGCAGCAGCCTGCTTATGCCGATGTCTCCATAGGTGGTCTCCCAGTTCATCAGTTCATAAATAAGTAATTTGAAATGTGTTCCTGAGGGAAATTTTCCTCCTGCTCTCCCCAACAGACTGTACTCATCAGTTTTCCCATTCTCCAGGTAGCTGCCGTCCTCATTTATAATGGCCAGAGGAACTGCGCTGTTCTAATTCCTGCCTCATTGCATTGTCTAATGCGAGTTTTCACCTGCCTCACAGCTCCACGTTTCTTTATATTGGTTAAGAAAAAAAAACTTTGCATATATTATTTATTGGCACTTTGGAGGCAGCTTTGCTACAGGTATAAGTAGAATATTTTTACATACAAAGCAAGACAGGCAAGTTGAGCTCTGGACAGAGGTTTGAAATGTCCATCAGCTCTCCAGTTGCATATACATGTACACTGAGCGGGCTCACGTGCAGTGCACAAACCACGCACACGACCCAAACTGCACACTCCACACGCCCCTAAATCGTCAACCCCTAGTCTACTTCATTTACCTCGGCTCCCACCCTCGCCACACATTCAGACAGGCAGATAGTCTGTACACATCTCAACGCATTGTTCCAGAGCCCTATATTTTTTCCACTCGAGAAAATGCACAACGAGATCAAAAGCACCTGGTGACTTAGCAGAGCCAGGGTCCCCCACTGGCGAAGCTAATGGAGTCACTAATTTGCCTGGCCAATAAAACCGATGATTTCTATAGTAAAAGCCTTTGAGTGAAGCCTCCAGGGCTTGCTCCAGGGGTAATGGAGGGGGCCTCGTTTCCTCTTAGCCAATAACCTAATTATTTTTTAAAGCACTAACTGTACCTTTCATTATAATAATGCATATAATTGATTTTACTGATTATGTCTTTCATGGCATCTATTAGTCACGGGGAACTATATTTACTTCTTTTTGTTGTTTTTTATGATTGTTTAGCTTTGGGTCTCATAATATGTAATTAATAAAATATGTTAATGTGAGAGTAATTTAACTAATGAGATTTCCAGGAATGCTTTTCTCTCCTGATAAAGGAATTCCTCAGAAGGCTTTTGTGGAAGAAAAGGCTTTTCTGTGAAATCTTGGCACGATCTGAAACCCAAATTCAGATTGATTTGTTGTCTTTCCTAATCTCTGAACAGCCACAGAATTTCAGCAACAGGATTTATTTTTTTAATATATTTTATTTATTATGCTATTACAATTGTCCCAGTTTTTCCCCCTTTACCCTGCTCCATCCAGTACCCCCATTCCCTCTGGCAATCCCCCTCCATGGGTTGTGCATATAAGTTCTTTGGCTTCTCCATTTCCCATACTATTCTTAACCTCCCCCTGTCTATTTTGCACCTACCAATTATGCTTCTTAATCCCCATACCTTTTCCCCTACCCTCCCCCACTCCCCTCCCAACCAATAACCCTCCAAATGATCTCCATATCTACGATTCTGCTCCTGTTCTAGTTGTTTGCTTAGTTTGTTTTTTAGATTCAACTGTTAATAGTTGTGAATTTATTGCCATTTTAATGTTCACAGTTTTGATCTTCCTTTTCTTAAATAAGGCCCTTTAACATTTCATATAATAATAGCTTGGTGATGATGAACCCCTTCATCTTTACCTTACCTGAAAAGTACTTTAACTGCTCTTTGATTCTAAATGATAGCTTTGCTGGATAGAGCAAAATCTAGAGTAATCTAGGTTGTAGGTCCTTGCTTTTCATCACTTTGAATGCTTCTTGCCAGCCCCTTCTAGCCTGCAAACTTTCTTTTGAGAAATCAGCTGACAGTCTTATGGGCACTCTTTTGTAGGTAACTATCTGCTTTTCACTTGCTGCTTTTAAGATTCTTTCTTTAGCTTTAACCCTTGGCATTTTAATTATGATGTGTCTAGGTGTGGTCCTCTTTGTGCCCATCTTGTTTGGGACTCTCTGTGCTTCCTGGACTTGTATGTCTACTTCCTTCACCAAATTAGGGAATTTTTCTAATAAATTTTCAAGTTCTTGCTCTTTCTCTTCTCCTTCCAGCACCCTTATGATTTGAATGTTGGTACATTGGAAGTTGTCCCAGAGGCTCCTTGGCCTATCCTTGTTTCTTTGAATTCTTTTTTCTTCTTGCTGTTCTGATTGAATTTTTTTCTTCCTATGTTCCAAATCATTTGATTCTCAGCTTCATCCACTCTACTGTTGGTTCCCTATAATTCTTCTTTATTTCACTTAGTATAACCTTCATTTCTGCCTGGGTCTTTTTTATGGTGTTCAAGTACCCAATGAGTTCCTTGAGCATCCTAATAACCAGTGTTTTGAACTTTGGATCTGATAGATTGCTTATTTCCATTTCGTTTAGTAGTTTTTCTGGAGTTTTGTTCTGTTCTTTCATGTGGTCCATGTTTGTCTGTCTCCTCATTTTGGCAGCCTCCCTATGTTTGTTTCTATGTATTAGGTAGCATAGCCTAATATAGAAATAGCCTAAGTTGGATGGGGTGGAGCCTTGGGTAATTGCCAGGGCAGGGCAACCCATGTGAACCAGGTTGATGGAATCTCCCATAAGGTATTGCTGCTCTGTGGCTCTGTGTAGGGGAGGGCTCAGAAAGGGGACAATGCTACTGCCTGACCTCCGGAGTTTTGTTTAGGAGGAAGCTGTCCCCAGCTCTCACCCTGATGCCACACACTTCAATTTCTCTTTGTATGCCACTGATGACCTTCCAGCTGTTGCCCCAGTGCTGGAACCCAGAGAGAATGAGTCCACATAAGTCCTAAGTCCATTGTGGGCCCTTTAAGAGGAGATGCCTGAGAATCCTGAAGTTTCTTCTTACTGCTGCCCCAACCCTGACTGGTTTTTACAGCCAGACATTATAAGGATTTATCTTCTGGGCACTGGAACCCTGGGCTGGGTGATCTGATGTGGGGCTGGTATCCCTCCCAATTTCTATCCACCACACTTGTGTGTGAGACCACCTGTTCTGCATCTCCATGTCTCTGCACCTTTCTGCACATCTCTATGTGTCTGCCCCTCCTTCCAGTCTAGATAAATGTGACTTTTTTAATGCCTTGGTTGCTAGACTTCCATATAGCTCAATTTTCTTACAACTCTGGGTGATAGTTGTTTTGTAGTTTAGTTGTAATTTTTCCTGTGTTTGTGCAAGGAGGTGAGCCATGTTTGCCTACACCTCCATCTTGACTGGAAGTCTCATCAAAAGGAGTTAAAAGGGAATGTCAGGTACTATTCAGTTTCAGGGGAAATTGTTCTCTTCTCCCACGTGGTGGCAATAATCAATACCCTCACCCCTGGGACAACCATCCAGTTAGCCATTAGTAAAGCTGTCTCCCAGCTATTGGGGGGCTCTTCAAAAAAGTGTCTGCAGTACAGAAGAACTGATTATTGTGGTACAAAAAAGGCAAAACATAAAGGGTGAGATGAAGAAAAGAAAGGAAACAGAGCTACATAAGAACAAATTTTTCACTAGAGGCAAAGAAAGCCTACTGTGGGAGAAGACAACAAAATCTGAAGTGGTCCCCACTGGGCAGGAACAATCCGCCTGTATCTGCCCTGAGTGCCAGTGCATTGAGTAGAAATAGCTCATTCTCGGGGATGCTAATCAGACAGGACTAAAGATGCCTGCAGCATAGACAGATGCTTAAAACTGGGCATCTTGAAGCAGATGGATCTGGCTTGCAAGCAGTTCGGCACCTGGGACTTGGTCTCATTACACTTCTGTATGTGCCATATTACCTTTCACCTTTAAGATGGGGGAATGAACAAAAGTTCCCACCCCTACACTGGATTCATGAAAAGATTGATGGAGACGTGCCTATAATGAAGGGACACAGAGCCTAGTATTCCCTAGGGTTTCTCAACCTCAGTACAGTTGACTTTTGGGGGGCAATAATTCTTCATTAGGTGGGAGAGCTATACTCTTGTTTGGCAACATCTCTGGTTCGAGCAAACCACTAGGTGACAAAAGCACTCATTTCCTCCCAGTTGTAGTAACCAAAATTGTCTCCAGATAGTCCCAAATACCCTTAGGAAGTGGCAGGTATGTGCCCCAGGTGAAATTGCCACCTCTGAGAAACAATGGCCTACACGAAAGACTCAATAAACACCAGCTTATTATTACGGTGATCTTTTCTAAGAAGCAACTTGAAGGACAGATGAGAAAACAACTTGGGAAAAGAATGTAGGGTGTTCTACAGTGAATTCCTCCGACCCTCATTAGGAACACTGAGAATAATTCCAGACTTGGGTTCCAGGGGTGAGTGTCTCCCACTGACATGCAGAAACTTCTTTCCAGAGGAGACCCAAGTCTCCTGGGCAGACAGGGAGCCCTTGCCTGGAGCTAAACTGACCCTGAGCTATGGATTACACACCAAGAGGGGTGGGAACCATCCCACATCCTGTTCCTGGAAAACCAACCCAAGCCAAAAACAAAGGCCAGCAGTATGTGGTTGCATGCGTGTGCATGCATGTGTGGATACAGATAGAGATATATAGGGATCTCACACATGTAAGCTTCTGATACACAGGCACAAAAGCTACAGTAAAGTCTTTGCTGCTTGAGGGAAAATTAAAAGTTACTTAGTTCCTGCCCATAAAAAGCCAATTATGAAAGTCAATAAAGATGAAAACTGACCTGCCTATTTTTTGATGCTTTTCTAACCCAAACTATTTCAAGTTTAGATCAAAATTCACTTGGAAAAGCTCTGTCTTCTAGTAGATGAGAAAAGTAACCTTCATGAAGTGACTACAGGACATGGTAAAGGCTCTTTCTACATCATCTCATTTAGCAAACTAGAATCTGCCCATTTCAGCAAGCATTTGATGGCTTTGCCCCGTAGAGAAAGGCAATTTTTCTTATACATATTCACCCCCCAAAACACATGCACTTATACCACAGAACACCACACAAATACAAAAGTAACAATTGCCCAAACAGGTCTCCACGCAACACTCTCACACATTCACTCAGTGATAAGTACCTGATGACACTCAACGTTTCCCCGATGACCAGGGAAAGCCTGTGCCTGAAACACAGGGGTAAAACAGGAGCACCCGAAACAAGAACTCCAGATAGAATCTGCTACTGGGAAACCATCCGAGGAGTCATCCTGGGAAAACTCTTTCCCTGTTCTACTTCCTTACTCTTTCATTACAGTTTTGTATTGTTTTGATTTTCCATTACCTATGTTGAAGGTCAGGGGAGGTCACCATACTTTTTTATTTTTGAGATGTTCAGGTCTTTTAAAATGTTCATTGAGCCCCAAGGCACACCCAAAACCCCACATCCAAATTAGAACACAGGGAAACGCGGGCCTGTTGACAGAGGTACTCCTTGGCCTGACACTTGCGAGCCCTGTTCCAGCAGCCAGGGAACCTCTGTTCTATTCCTCACCTTCCACTGACGCCACATGGACACCTTGTTCAGATCTCAGGTTCCCAATGTAAACAAAAATAATAATAAAAACTGAGATGGTAGAATTGACACGATTCCCAACATCTCTTAAGCTTTGACTGGCTGTGAATCCCACCTCTTGCCCAAGGTTACCCACAGCTGGTAGCCACATGCAGAGAACTAATAGTAATTCCATCTCCTGGTTCAAGGCCTTTTCCACAAAGTTGTACCCACACACTAATGTCCCTTCCTTCTCTGTCCTCCCCCAGCTCCTCATTACTATGCTTCTCGCCTCTCGTCTCCTGTGCAGCCAATCCAGAGCCTCCTCCCCACCCCCCATGCTCTCTCTGCAGGTAGTGCAGGGAAAGATAGCAATGGGGAAAGACAGCCAGGCACGTTGAAGGGGTTACTTTGCCCGGGGACCCCTTTATCTGAAGTTGTCCTCAAAAGCGGAAATGAGTTCATTTGCATTTTCCCACTGAAGCATGCAAAGTAGCTGAGGAGTGTTTCTCGTTACCAAGCACCGTCTTCTCTGGTTTGCCCTGAGGCCTTCTCTGGGGCTGGAGCAGCTCTGAAAACACCTGTATGCTGCCCATTTAAATACATGCTTCAGACAAATCTTTTCCAGGGTTTCAAAAGGGAGAGAGACTAATGCTTTCCTTCTCCGGCATACATTATCCTTCCTGTGAATGCTGAAGGCAGAAATTAACACTCTCTAGTCTGGTTTATTTCTAGTCTGTCTATCCATGCTATACCTGACTTCTGTATTCATGGACTGGCAATTAACAGCCCATTCATTCATTCATTCATTCTCCATGTATTTACTAAGCACCTGCTCTGTGCAAAGAGCACAATGTTGAGTGCATGCAGCCTAACAGAAACAACTTTGACAAGGATCCTGCTCTCCAATTGCTCACAGCCTAGCTGAGGAGCTAATGTGCCCAGATGTACCCAAATATACCCAGATGTTCCCTGGGAACCTTACTGCCTCTCAGAAGACGGCACATTTTCTGGAATGGCTTATGAGAACCCTCGGTTCACCCCATGGCTTCTGCACACTCCTGGCCTTCCTTCTCTACTGTGCACCTGAGCCGGCTGCCATGGCTGGGCACCAGCACCTCGTGACTTGGGTACCTTTGCAGAAGAACTGAGGAGGGCAGAGAGGCATGGCATGCTGTGCCACAAGGTCTGCCGCCATCCGGGTGGCCCGCCGTCCGGGTGGCCCTCCACCTCACTCTCCAGTGGTTCCCAAAGCCCGGGCTCAGCAGGAGGTGACCTGTCTCGTGGTGCACAATGCTCTGGGAAACGTGAGCCCACCCCCCAGACTAGTCTTCCTTCCCTGGTAGCCTGGAAATTTGGGGAGTAGGTTTCCTCCATCCTTTTATTCACAGAATTATAATATTAGCAGGAAGGCAATGGAAGCTGTAAGAGGACACTGTGCCTCAGGCAGGCAATTAATAAATATATCGCATGAACATATTTATTGAAGGACAGGGCTGGAAAAGAACTCAGGGTATGCAGGGGAGGGAAAGGTGGCCCTCACAAAGAATTCAAAGCAAGAAGTCTTTTCTGCAAAATCAAGTCATGTCACATCAGCAGGCAGTGTCTCCCATTGCCTAGTCCTTCCGGACCTTCGTCTGCAAAGGTTGTGTCTCCTCTGCCTTTGTTTGGGGCACCTGCCCCGCCCTTCATGACATGCAGGGAAATGGAGGGATCTGGAAGATCTGAACATGGGATGATGCAGGAGTCACAAAATCCCAAAGGTTCCAAGCGAGAAGACCTTTAGAGCTCATCTACCCTCCTTCCTGTGGTCCCTAACGGAGCAATCAGACCTCACGAGGCCACGCAGCATGTTAACGGACCCCCGTGCGTGCGCTAATCTTTCTCCTGCGGCAGAGAAATCCAGACCTCTGAGGGGTTTTATCTGGCCTGTAGAGCATTTTCCCCTCTTCCTGTGAATCAGTGATCAACATTCTAAAATCAGGAAACTTCACATAATCAGAAAAAAATCAACAGCCTGAAAACACAGGGCCCACAGTCCTGACCGGCATCATCGGCCAGAGCTGGGTCAGGAGCTGCAGTCCCGCCTGCGCCGTCCCCTTCCCTCCCTGTGGTCCCCCACCTAGCTGGGCTCTGTCATCGCCGCCGCAGCCGCAGCCCCCACAGGCCTTTAAACCGGTAAAAGCCCTGATCTCCGGCCAGCGTCCTGCCCCGGCCAGAGGAAACTGCTCAGCACGACTACACTCAAGCAGCTCTACACGTAATATGATTCTAGAAGGACTGAGAAATTCCTCTTGCCACCCCCCAACCAAAAACTAACAATAACATTAATAAATTCCAGGCCAAAAAGCAAACAAAAAGTCTTCCCCATTGTCTGAAATTCCACTGTAGCATCTTGGGTCTGGAAGAGAAGTGACAAAGGAAAAAGTGGTCCCTGGTACACACGTCGTCTACTTTAGTGTGGTGGCCGAGGGCCAGGCTTGACTGAAAGAACCCTCTGCGTGGGCACGCGCACAGACGCGCGCCAATGACTCGCACCACACAGCACACCGTGCACTCCCCTCTCTCGCGCGTGTTCTCGGTCTCCCTCTCAACATTAGCCACACACCCAACTTCGCTGAAATCTGACTCAATTCCCAAAAGCAAAAATTCATCCTTAAGAAAAAAGAAAATAAAACAGTGTCCGTAAAATGAAAACACAGAGCAAATATGCCCCTTTGAGGATGAAAATGCAATGGTCTGTCTAGAGGGTCAGAGAGAGCACGAACCAGAGGAACAGACTCCGAGGGCCCGGGAGCCCGAGGTTTGCTTACGTGAGCACGCGCACTCCGAGAGGCAGAAGCAGTACGAACACAAGGCAGGAGAAAGGAAGAAAAGTGGTCGCTTTAACGAGGGTTATTTTATGGTGATACCAAGCCTACAGTCAGGTAAGTCCCAAAATACTATGTCCAAAATTTTAGCAAGTGTTCTTCCTTTCTCCTGCTCCCACTGTGAGTTCTCGGAAATGGAGAGAGAATGTAACGAAGCCTGTTTCTTTTTAAATGGCATGTAGCTGGCCTCTACGTGGATCCTGTTTTCTGGCATCATTTTAATTAGGAAAGGCGAGAAAGTTTCCAATGTCCCCAGGCTGCCCTTTCCTATGTCTAAGTGAGGGTTTCTCAGAGAACTGGCAACCAACAAAATTTTGACAGCGTGAACTTCTCTCTCATAAGCATTCCTCCAATCCCCAGATAATACCCCTCATTCCTCCCACATTAACTAACACACACAACTTGCTTCCTCCCACCCTCCCCTAGCCCACACTTCTCCTCTCCAAAACGTATAACATAATTGTGAAGGCTAATTATCAAATAATGCTTAAGCCTTTGGGAGCAAGATAGAAGGTTCTAGAAATGTTTTAAAAAGTCCCCAGGCTGCAAGAGAAACATGATTAACTGAAACAAAAACGCCTGGTGAAAAGTTTCAAATCTAAAGTCAGTTAAAACATTTTAAATATATATATAGGTATTATACTCACATACGCAGTATTGTAATACATAATATATAGTATCATAGTATGTATGTGTGTATAGTCAATTTCTTAATAGGCCCCAGAGATTCCCTGAGTTTTTAGGGCAAGTCCCTTCAAGAGAAAAACAGCTTAAAGTTGATCCATCTGTTTTCTGATACTGGGTCATCGGCCACGGGTCTCTGCCCACCCGCTCCCTCCTCTGACAGAAGACCCTCAGCTGGCTCCGGAGGGAGGGACAAGAAGTCTGCCTCTAGTAAGAGGGAAGGGGAGAGCAATTCTGGGCAATATAATTCTCTGCCTGGCCGGAGCATGAGCAGATAGGACCTGACAGATGCAGTCTTTATCACAGAATAAAACAGGCTCACAGCAGTGTGCCGCACCCATGAATGTCACGTTTATGAATTGCCGTATTGCCGGGTTGCACGCGGCAGTGAGCAGAGCTGGGTAGACCAGGAGGCTGAGAGACAACAACAGGGTCCCCCACCTCCCGAGCCACCTCCACTCCGGGCACAGGCATCGGTTTTCTGCCTGCATCCTCAGAGAGGAAGAAACAGCGGCTGTGGATGCACCTGTGTGGGGGCCAAGTCCTCAGCTGCGATGCATGGAGAAGTTAAAAATAGCACCCCGGCTGGTCAGATTTCAACTGTCCTGGGACCCTGAGCAGTTACAGAGCAGAAGGGGCTAGAGGTGGGGGGTGGGGAGGATTCAGAGAAAGAACGCGTAACAACCGTGCATGCATGGCCTGTCGTGCAGAGAGCTGCAGGGCAAAAATAAGGCTCCTCCCTCTTTGTCAGTAGAAAGCCAGGCCAGGATGCTGATTCTGTGTACAACAAGCCCTTGGACAAGAAAAAAAGCCCTTCCATGAACCCTGCAGGGTCAGGGAAGAGAGTCTCCACTCTGAGACTCAGTCCACTGGTGAGTCACCATCCACGAGGATCAACTCTTGACTCAACACTGCAGTGGAGATCGTATCCATGACACCCAGGCACTCTCTCTCCAACTGGAGGGAGCTAGTCCCACTGGCTGTCCTTAGCTCACGCCCCATTGAGACTTCGTGCCTCACTCATGGCAGACTTCAGCAGGAATGGGGATTCTGGGCAAGAGATAAACAGAATCTGTTGGGACTCCTCTCCCCCCAAATTATCGAGCTGGGCCTGAGTCAGCTATGGTTCAAACTGGCACCTCTTAATGTGCACTCTTCCTTTTGACAGGATGCCATGCCATCCCAATTGTATCACACAGTCCTCCAGAGTCCTGATAGCCAGAGAAGAATCACAGCCCATCTTCCCAGACCAATCTTTCTTTTGGAACCAAAAAGCAGGGTAGGGAGATGATTATCCTTCTTATCAGGAAACAAGCATAAATACAGTATGAGTCAGAAAATTCAAACACTTTTAAGGGAAAATGTTAGTTTTCAAGGAAATCGCAGGCTTCCCGAACACTGTTTTGAGCTTCAGCCCTATTGCTAACCTGGAAGTGAGTTCACTTACCTCTGTTTTTAGTGGACTCTTTGGTGCAAAAAAAGCTTAGGGGTGTGGAAGTTTAAACAGTGACCCCTCAAAAGACATCCATGTCCTAGTCCCCCAGACCTGTGAGTCTCACCTTAGATGGCAGAAAGAGACTCTGCAGGTGTGATTAAGTGAAGGATTGTGAGACAGGGAGATTCTCCTGGATTCTCCAGGCAGGCCCTGTATACAATCACAAGTGTCCTTGTGAGAGAAATGCTGGAGGAGATAGGGCCACACGGAGGAGAAGGCCATATGCTGATGAAGGCAGAGAGGGGAGTGATGCGGTCTGAGGATGGAAGGAAGGCCCACAGGGAAAGGCCCACAGGACACATGGCCCCTAGAAACTGAGAAAGGATAAGAAAGCAAATTCTGCCCTCAGAGCCTTAGGAGGAACCCTGCCAACACTTGATTTTAACCCATTTTGGACTTCCAACCTCCAGAACGGTGAGAGAATAAATCTGTACTGTTTTAAGCCACTAAATTTGTGGTAATTCATTACAGCAGCAAGGAGAAACTAGTACATTTCAGAAATAAAAGTCCAGGTCACATGGATCTACAACTTCATGCTATTATGATGAATGACTTTGCTTTGAGCCACACAGAACGTAAGATAATTATTTTATCCCTTCTCCATTAAAAAGTATTCTATTAAGCCACAGAACACATTTTGCTCAGAGACTGGCTTCAATGCATTTGCTCATATCATTCTCCCCACCTAAAAAGGCATCCTTAGCCATACTATTTTAGGTTCTACAGTAAAACAAATAAATAAGTGAAATCTCTCTAAATCTATATGCTTGATGAAACTGTGATTTTCTGTTCTTAGGAACCTTTAGTATTTAGGAAAGACAAAGAAAGGATTTATAATCCCATAAAGGGAGGAGGTGCTTGTATCCAGGGCCAGTCTCAAATATTTAGACTTCATGATCAGAGGGGCAGCAAAAATCTTAGGACCGCAAACTGTCTTTTCTACTTGCCTGCTACTATACTGTACATTCATACTATTCATTGGGAATTACAATCCAGTTTCTCCAGAGCCCCCTAATAAAGTGAAAATAACATAAAAAACTATTGTCAGTCATCACCCCAAGTCATAAATCAGTATTAAAACAGGCATATTTGCCCAGACCTCTTATGAATTAACCAATACAAACAATTGGAATTTCTATTTAAAAAACTTGACTAGGAAATAAGCAAAGAGGATCCAACACACAACTAAGAGGAGACCCTGAAGGAAAAAGAGCAAGGGAACAGGGAAATCTCAGAAGAACAACAAGAACAAAAAAACAACTATAATTAAAGAAAGTTTTCCTAATGTCAAAAAGGATTTGAACTACATATTGAAAGAACATACCATGTACCTGAGAATATTGGCCCAGGATGACCAAAACCAAGACATATTCTAGAAAAAGTATTGTATTTAAAAGAAAAAGAAAAAAATGGATATCTGGGCAAAAGGAGCATATAACTTACAAGAGAAATCAAATTAAATTATCCTTAGATTTTTTTTCTGACAGCAAAGCTTTTTGCCAGAAGAAATTAGAGTAATGTATTTAAGATATTCAAGGAGAGAAAATGTGAACTAAGGATTTTTTATCGAAGAAATCACAAACTGCTAATAACATGCAAAGACTCAGAGAATATTATTCCCATGAGCCCTTCCTACAGAGTCTACTAAAGAACAAGTTTCAGACAGGTATTACTGGTGAATATTAGATATATAGTTACTTGTAGATAAAAGACTAAATGAGGGTTAAAAGGTACAGACTCTAGTATGTAATGGCTATATGATTTAAAATGCAAATATACTACAACTACAAAAAAATGGAGAGATGATTAGCATATGCAAAAAAAAATGTTTTATCTGCTTTCAGTAATAATAATGTCAGTGATAGTACAAGTATTATTCCGTGAGTGTCACATAAGTAAAGTAGATAAAAGCAAATGCTAATTATGGGATATTCTAATTCCACCATCCCCCATGCCTTCAAGGACTTCCTGGTGAAAGAAAGGAGCTACTAAGGTTACACAGAAGATGCTACTAAAGTAAGACACAAGATGCTAAGTAAACACCCTGTAGATATGAATGAATTAGAAATATTAGTATGAACTCATCAGGTATTTGTTTAGTCCAGGTATTTCCACTAAAAATATTTAGAAACAAGAGTCAACCCGATAGCAGTGAGCATCTCTAGTGCTCAGATTTGATCTGCAAATGACATATCCCATTGAACTAACCCAGGATTTCTTGGAGAGATGGCTAATTCCAAGTCTCAGGCAGGAAATGTCCCCGATGAATTTGGAGCATCTTGACATGCAGTTAGGAAGGCGCTGTCAGAAACGACTAGGGGCATTTCAAAAGTATTCAGGAAGTACCTGGAACCATTTTCCACTGGCCAAAGATCTAAGATTTGTAATAAATGGAAACTCATCAAATATGTACAAATTCAAGAGTTCATGACATACATTTAAAAAATAATAATTGGTCACCTTTTGAGGAAACGATGATCAAATTAATCTCTTAAAAACCAGGTAAATAATCAAACCTTATCCTACTCATCCTAAGTACAGAAATAAAATTTTACTACTTTTCGACTCCCAATGAATTAATGAATGTAGACATCGAAGATCTACTCTGATTAATATAAAAAAAATAGCATAAACCAGACACAAGACTATAACCTTGTTAAAGGAAATAAGCTTCTTGATCCAGCTACCAATTTGCAGGAAATACAAAAGACAGAGAAACACACTGAACTGTGCCATGACAGAGCAGTCAGCAAATCCAACTGTAGGAAACTTAAGTCAAATGGCCCAGATTTGTCAACAAATTATAAGGAGAAGAAAGGGGGAAAGGAAAACACAGATTAAAAGAGACCTAAAAAGCTTACCAAGTTAAACAGTATAGGAGCAAGACTAAATTATAGGATTTAGGGATGCACACTTGAGTGATAAAATCATAAATAAATGGAAGAAAGTCATTACTATAGAAGTCAGGATAATGGTTACTTTTGGAGGGAGGGAGGGACTGTGCTGGAATGAGGAATGGGGAAGAGTTGCAGGGGTGGTAGGCAATCCTATTTTTTTATTTGAGTGATAGTTATTTGGATATTCACTGTATATAATAATTCACTAAATGATACATTCTTTGGTTTGGTTTTCTGTATCTGTGTTTAATTTTATAATAACAAAATAGTTTTTAAAGAGCTAACTGAAATGGCACTTGAGTTCTTCATCTCTGGGCTGGCTACTTGGTCTTGATGAACAATGAAGTCTCACAAAGCAAGGACGCCTTTGACTTCTCCTTTGATTTCTGAAGGAACTAGGACATAGTAACTACCGCCCAGCCACGCGTGCTAAATTTAGCACATGGAAGAGCCTATTGAATTCTTGTTGCATGAATCTCTGAGCAGTGATTGGCTGGATGATGCACATACTCCACACTCTAAGTCATTCTGCATACTTTTACTAGATGCCTCCCGCCAGCCAGAAGAATCTCCAGGAGCCCTCTGTCACCTGTAGGAAATGCTTATCCTGCTCAGCCTCACATTCCAGCCTCTTCCAGAAACCACTTCCAACCAGCCTTTCCAGCCGTACCATGGCTACTTTCTCAAATGCTCCTTTCCAGCCAAAGAAGTCCCCGTTCAGAATACCATCTCCTGTCTGTTCTTATTCCCCCTGCCGCCGCACCTTCTCTGTAGCTTTCCCCTTTCTTTCTACTCAAATATGTCCTACTCACCCTTTAAGGTCTGGCTCTGTTCCCGCTTCTTCTCGAAAGTCAGTCCGTATTACTCTGCCCCACTGCGCTTTCTCCTTCCCGTGACCTTCAACCCTGACTCATATCACTACTGGACACTCAGCCCTAGCTGGCACTGGGGTTGTGAGAAAACTTTTTGTTTGGGGCCTGCAAATATACACAATATTTCTTAAGTCTGGAGCCGTGACTGACGCTTTTTATAAATGATCATAGGAAGCCTATCACAACATTTTGTGCCTAAAAGGCTCCCAATCAATATTGTTAATTGAGTGGTTAGGCGGTGGGTGGATGAATGGATGGAGAAGTAGGAGAATGAATCAAATTATCATATATTTGAGACCATTCAGGGGGCACTGACAGACACAGTCATACAAGCTTATATTCAGTGGGAGCAGAATTCTGGGGGTCTATTTGACCCTCGTGGATTCACTGCAGAGGGATCTCCAGTCAATTATGAGCATTTACATATGTTGAATATCTAAAGACGGACATGCAAAAATAAAAAAAAAAAAGAGGACATTGCAGGTGATGAAAGAAAGTTCTGATAAATTTCCTTTTACTCGAAACTATTTCCAAGTCTGGAGCCATCTGTGGCTGGTCACACACTTACATTCTGTACAAAATCATTTATCGCAAATTTGGGGGTAGGCAGGACTATGAATTGGGTTGGATAAGAACTCTTTGGCCTAAAATCTAGGTATTGGCAATTACCATGAAAAATTAAAGGCCCAATCGTTCAGTGTTAAAGGTTACATCTGCATAAAGAAGAAAACATAAGGTCCCTACAACGTGTCAGCTGTCCCAGAGCGCTCTAGGCTGAGAGAGACGCTTGCCTTGGTCAGAGCACCGGGCCAGCCGAGCGGCACGCTGCCCAGGGCCTGCCTCTGTGGCTCGCCCCCGCAGCGAACCTCAGCCCGCCCTCCTTCGGAAGGAACAACGTCTCCAGGGAGAAATCTTAAAGGACCAGGGAGATTGGAAAGGATACATGAAAAGGAATCTGGGAGCTGAGATATTAGCAAATATAAATACAGAGAATTCGAGGTGGAAAGAAGAGGAATTCTCCAAAATCAACAGGCTTCTCTTCCCTGGTGCTGTGGCGTTTTCCCTCCAAGAAAGCCGGGAAAGGAAAGGAAGGCTCTAACACGGACTGGACGCCCCTCGTCTCATGAGAAATGTTCTAGCTGCTTTTCCATATAAATTTTATTTGACCCTCCCCCTCAGCTTGCAAGGAAGGGTAGTCTTCCCTGTTTTACTGATGATGAAAACCAAGATTCAAAGAGACTAAGAGACTTGGCTAAGGCCACACACCTAGAAGTGTCAAATCAGGGTTCAAATCCATGTTCATTTTCCTCCAAAGTCCCGCCCACTGCACCACTAGCGGAAGCAGATTCATGGCAGGTTTTGGCTGAACAATGACCTCTCAATCACCCCCATTTCACAGATGAAGAAACTGATGCCAGGAAGGAGAAGCCACTTGTCCAAGGACACGCAGTCACCTGTGACAAGGCCTCACTGCAGCCCAGGCCTTGTGATCTCCACATAGGAACTCCCCTCACTTGTATCCCCCAGACAGCTACAAGAACGGCACACTCAGATAGGGAGCCTGGAGGCGAGCTTGATGAAGCCACTGTGACATATGAAGGCACATTTAAAGGGAGCCAACAAAGGATGGTGTCGGAGGGACCATCCCTGTACCCAAAGGGGCAAGGCCAGGACCCTGAATGCAGAGGGAGCTTGGCTAAGGCTGAAGCTACAGCTATGAGAGAGCTCTGAACTTCCACAGGGAAAGCCACGGCCAGCCCGCAGCCTGGCAGGGAGGGGATGCAGACCGTAATCCCTGCCCTCCGTCCCCTCCAGCAGGACGGCCTCCAATGGGAGGTGCGGGATTATCAGGATGCAGCTTCCAGGGGTCAGAGCTGGATGGAGAAGGAGGAGAGTGGAGCCGAAGCAGCAAACACAGAGTTCTGAGCACATTGCCACCCGGGGATGCTTCTCTGAACCTCAGTCCTCAGGCAGAGTCCTGCCTCAGCAGGTCAAAGACAACAAGAACAACAAAAACATCCCATCTTAGTTAAGGAGGGCCAAGAAGGCTAGGCACGGGGAAATCAAGGGCAGCTCCCAGCACAGAGCTGGCCTTCTCCCTGCCCACGGTAGGGGTGGCATCCTAATCTGGTCACCCCTCCTGTGATACAAGGAGGCAGGAGCCCTGCGCTAATCACCTTGGTATCACCAAAGGCACTGCTTTGGGGCGCCTCCGCTTCGTGCACAAGTCAGTCCTGTGGTGTTCAAGCACAGAGTTGCAGGTGTTTCGGGTGGGCTTCCGTGGGTGCCCGAGAATGAGAATAGGAGGGCAGATGCAGGGGTTGTGTGTGAACAAGAGCGTGTCTGCTCTTTGCCAGTTCCTGGAAGTCCACGCCGCTTTTTAAATAAAGACAGTCCCCAAATGAAGGCATGAAGGCAGCATATTCTCTCTCTCTCTCTCTCTCTCTCTCTCTCTCTCTCTCTGTCTCTCACACACACACACACACACACACACCCCATCACAGTCTTCCATTCCCCACCGAAGTTTTAACCTCAACTTCCACTGAGGCCCCCCTCTCCGTGGTTTGGCCATATTTCCTATTTAGTTTAAATCAACAGTCTGATTTTATCAACACTAATGCTTTATGGAGGTTTATTTCTTCAAACAGACTGTGCTCCTCTTTGCTATAAAGTTAATTTTATGTTCTTTGTTCACTTTCCTAATCTGCAAATTACATCCTCCTGTTCCCTGATTACTTACTATTGGAAAAACAGCCCCTTTTTGCTTCCAGTTTGAATATTCTCTGCCTTATCTTGATGACCCTAATCTCTCTCCCCCGCTGGCCTCTCGTGGCAGCTGTAAGTCACCGGCAGGGCGCAGCGCGTCCGCCAGCACAAACCCAGAGCGAGTGAGCGAGCGAGGGAGCAAGAGCGAGCGGCTGCTGCGGGCGGGCCAGGCCTGCCTTGCTCCTCCGCCGGCCTTTCTTCCCCTTCAGTCGTTTTTCTCAAACCGAGTGTGGGAAGAGGCTCAGCGGCAGCGGGAAGGATTCGAAATTCTGGGATCCACTCCATGCTCTCCGAAAGTCCTAGTGGGAAGACGGAGAACTTCCGACACTCACAGAAACAAGGACAAATGCTCCGGAGGCTGACATTCGGCTGACACCACATGAAAAATGGCCCGACTCTTTTGTTGGAAGCGCCCGGAGGGGGAGGGGCTGCCAAAGGAGGAGAGATCACTGGGAACGATGAAGGGAACACAGCATCCGTTCCTTAGGATCAGGATCTTTAAAGAGGATGGGGAAGAGATGACCCAGCTGTCAGGGATGTCAAGGAGAATTAAGCATGTTTGTAACCGTGTAGAGGGAAGGGAGGGAGGGAAATGAGGAAGATGGGAGAAATTGACAAAATACTAAAAAGATGGAGTTGGAAGGGATCTTAGGCAAAACCTCAGGCTTTGCAGATGAGAACACTGGGGTCCCACAGTCAGCTCTCAAGTTCCAGCAACGGCAGCAGAGTGATACTATTGATGGAATAATAATGGCAAGTGATAGCCGCTTACTCTTATTTACCAAACGTATGCCGTGTTCACTTCCATCTCTGGGTTTCTAGGTTCTCAATAATAACAAAAGCTAATCATTATTATGTGTTGTGTGCCAGACGCTGCTTAAACGCTTTACATGTCTTTTCATATTTAACCCTCCAGAAAAAATGTCCCACGTACAGTTAGCACCTCCGTGTCACAAGTAGCAAGCATGAGACACGGAAAGGTTGATAACTTGGTGAAGGTCACAGGTAGGAAGATAGAGCCGGGATTCAGCCAGGTCTGCCTTCTGAGCCCATACTAAAAAAAAAATGTGTGGAATGAATGTGACTCTTAAACTGGTGCAGCGTTCACACAAACCTCCTTCCAGCCTTAGTCTCAATGCTCCAAGATTCCTCGGGACATTGCGCTCCATCCAAAAGGCCCCCAGGCCGCCCCGTTTCTGGGACAGAGCCTTCCTCTGATAGCCCCAGCCAGGCCTGAGGTGAAGGGTCTGGCAAATTGTGCAAATCTTGGGCTTTGAAGGCCACATACTGTCTCTGTCACACGTCCTTCTCTGTGTTTGCTTTTTTATAATCCTTTAAAATGTACAGAGTTCTTCTTAGCTGGAGAGCTTCCTCTGACCCCACTCTAGGCCCCCAAGTCTCGGAGTCACGCTGAAAGGTCCCTCTCCTCCACCTGCGCATCCACAGTCATGAGGGTCTTTGTCTCTGGCCTGCCTCTCAGAAAACCCTTTCAACTTCTCAGCTGCCCCCCCCCCACCCTGGCCCCAGTGCAGGCACGGGCTCTGGCATGCATGCTCTGGCCCCCGAAGTGGTAGCCTCTCTTTCCAGGGCGGGCCACACGTCACTGCCGGACCTTTCCTCCCAAACAATGGTTTATACAGATCACCCCCTTGCTAAAATACTTCCAAATTTAAGCCCCTACTCTCCACTCAAGGACTGAGTCTCCCAACACATACACACGCACGTGCACACACACACACACACACACACACCCCTGGTTCTTAATAATTACACAAAAATAACAATTCAGTGGTCTCGATGTGAGCTAATCACTCTGCTAGCCACGTGGATCATCTCATTTGAGCGCCATCAGAGCCCTATCCGATAGGAGTGATTATGAACCCAGCTTTACGGATGAGTAGCTGAGGCTCAAAGAGACTGAGGAGCACGTTAGCTTACGCGGTAAAAGGGTAAAACTAGGACCGTCATACTCCAGGAGCCTTTCCCTTAACCTCTCCCCATGTTGCCTTTAACGTGCTTCTCCCTCTGTCCCCTCAGAGGCTCCGCACCAGTCCCACCAAGAAACACCCTCAGTGGGACTGCTGATTCAAGGGACAGTGAGCAGGCCACCCTGCAAAGGGGAGCCATTGCCCTGGAAGAGAAGCTAGTGCTTCTGAGCTGGGAGCACCATGGACTGGGCAGGGGTGACCCTCAGGACGGGCTGCAGGTCCCATCGATGTCCCCGATGGCAGGCTGCTGGACAGCAAGTGGGCAGCTCTGAGCAGGAGCAGCTGCATTTCAAAGCCGCAGACCAGGGCAAGCTACTAACATGTGGACCCAACCGCTCCACAATTTGCTTAAAAGCCACACTGTGTTTCCTGGGCAATGGCCGCAGGCCAAAACACACACATTCCAGTTTTTACGACTATAAGGTAAGCATTCTTTTAATGGCTCTTTCCCTGATTGTGTGCTGTTTTGCTTGTTCCATCTCCTGGCTCCCCCCCCCCCTTCTCAGACCGGCTCTGCTCTCTGCCTCCCTCGCCTCCACTCGCTTGCTCCTAAGCTTCCTCGCCACCCCCTCCTGCCTTGCTCTTCTGCACCTTCTCCACGCAGTGGTCTTCCCTCCCTTTGGACTCGTGGCCAGGTTTTCTGTAATGATTCGACTTCCTCTCCCTCTGTTTTCCTGTTGGCCCGCCGAGCCTCCTTCCCTTGCCTTTTCGGTTTCCCAGTGTTGGTTAGCACTGACGTGACAGCTTCACCCCGGCTTCCTCGTCTCCCCGCTTCCCCTGTGGGTCCCTCCGCTCTCCTCCACGGTGCTCCTCTCTGCGGCCCTTTCCTCTCCTTCTGGACACCTGGTCCCACGTGGCCCACGTGCCCTCCCCAACCCCCTTCACCTTTCACCTCTGTTCTTTGTTCCCTTGTCTCCTGCATTTCCTCAGCCCTCCCCTCCCTCCTCTGAGGTCCCCTCCTGGCTTCCAACCCCCTCCCCTCCCCCTTATCTTTGTTTTCCTTCCTTCTGGCTCCTGATAGAGTGGGAGTCCTTGCAGGCTGCGTCCTGATCCCACAGGCAGACCTGGAGCCAGCCTGCCCGTCCAACACTGACATTGCCCAGGGAGAGGGAGGCTTGGCCCTTACAGTTTGCCCCTGTGGTTTGCAGCAGAGCTAGAAGGCTTCCGAGTAAAGCCACCAGGAGTCTGAGGCATCCCGCTTGGCAGGAGGGCTGAAGAAAGGACTGACTGTTTCTCTTTCCCACTGATCTCTGGCAAGCCGAGGCCAAAGGCCAGGGGTGGGACGTGTCATTTGTAAGTTGCAGCCTCAGAGCAGGACTTCAGTGACCATCGCTGCCCCCTCCTCACAAAACACACACACAGATTCCTTCCTCACTCGTGCTCAGAGCAAAAGGCCCTGTGACTTTTCAGATGTAGTTCGTGAAACACCCCACACTGCGAAGTAACTCTAAAGGGAACCAGAGCCGCCACAGAAAGGGGAGTTGGTGCCGGGGAAAGGGTTTCTTCCATCCCTCCCCTCTACCTCCTGCCCTCATTCTTTTCCACTTCAGCTGTCCCTGCTTCCCTCATGGAGCCCCAGCCGGAGCGGGGCTGCTGTCTTTCCTTGGAGGACAGCGCCATCTAGCAGGTGAAGTGCCCAACCCTTAGCGAGAGCCCAGAAGAGAACCTCCCAGGCTCCCAGGCCCCCCAACTGCTCCTCCTAAGTAAGTAACGCTCTGCCAGTCAGACCCCAGTTGGTCTGAAACAGTGATTTTAACCCTTTAGCCTTGTTGGAGATTTAAGTCCATTTCCAATCACTGTCCATTTCTCCAGTGTCAGATTTAGTTTTCATTTGTGGCCTTAGTCTCTGGAAAAGGCAAGGAAAGTTCTGGGAGAGCCAACAGGCTCCGCCTGATGTGAAGGAGCTCCAGGAGACTTTCCCAAAGCAAAAAATACTGAACGTCCTAAAGCTGTCTAAACGGCTCAGCTCCCCCTCCCCTCCAGAATGCTGGAGCAGTATTTGCTGCTCTTGAACTGTCATTTCTTCCTCCTTCCTTCTTTTTGCATTTACTGAGCGCCTCCTGTGTATCTGGCACCATGCTAAGTTAATTAGGAGACTAATCCTCTCTCAAGGGCCCCATATTCCAAGGGACTTAGATTTGCAGAACCTCTGACCTCGGATGGGGGTCTAGCTGTGCCAAGGGTCCAGGGAATGGAGGATAAAAGACAGGAACAGGACACCCTCCCTTCTACCGCTACCGGGACAGCTTCTTGTTTGTCTAGGTTTTACTTATGGAATTTCTGCCTAAGATTTTGTTTGAATAAAGAATTCTGAAGCATTAAGAATCTGAAGACATCTGCTTTGATATAAAATGTCCGACTCTGTAGAAGAGGACACAGGATCTGGAGAAGTTCAAGGACTGGCGCAAGGCCACGGAACTGGGGGACTACCTCTCCACGTTCTACTTCCCCAACGTCACCAAGTCTTCAGGGCCCGGCTTCTGCAGAGGGAAGGAGGGCAAAGCGAACTGCTCTGATGGTTTCTTTATTTGCTCCTCTCCTGCCAGGTTCCACGGGGTGAGAGACAGCAGACAAGTCTGACAGGGACGCCGTAACCCAACACCGCAGCCTGGGGGACTTCCACAATAGAGATTCAATTTCTCGTAGATCCAGAGGCCAGACGTCCAAAATCCAGGTGACAGCAGGGTGACTTTCTTTTGAAGGTCACAACTAAAAATCTACTCTGGTCCTCTCTCTTTGGCTTGTAGATGATCATCTGCACCCTGTGTCCTCACGTCGTCTTCCTTGTGCACGCATTTCTGTGCAAGTTTCCTCTTCCTATGAGGACACCAGTCACATTGGATTAGCCCCCCACCCAATGACCTCATTTTTAACTTAACCACCTTTCGTAAAGACCCCATCTCCAAAAACAGTCACATTCTGGGGTACTGGGGGTTGGGACTCCGTAAGTTTTTCAGAGGGACAAAATTCAGCCCATAACAGATGGCAAATAATTCTTATTTCCCTTGCAAGCTTGGATCAATGTGGACCCATGCTGCAACAGAGTCTGCATGGGTCCACATGGCCAATGTCTGCTACAGAGCAGTGTGACTGTCACAGTTCTGCCCTTGGCAGTGTAAGGCATATACAGACTGCTTCCTTTTAGCAGGGATCAGAGATTGCCAGGACATGCCCCAACACGCCAAAACAGCCCAAAGCCACACTTCCGAAAGAAGGTCCACGGGGACCCTGGGGGCCTCTCGAGCCCTTCGTTGTACAGCTGGGGCCAGCTGAGGCCGGGGACACCAAGCCTGCCTGGGACCACTCGGCTCCTTTACGGCAACGTCAAGCCTAGACCCCGACTTCACGTCTTTGCTCTAGTGTCCTTCCCAACTCCTCAGGTTGCTACCAGTGACGTCCAGATAAAAGCAGATGCTCCTCTATTTCCCAGGCAGGACTGCAGAGGCTCCCCATCCCCACGGACACAAGAAGGAACCGGGTGAAGAGAACCGAGCTAACAGTCAAAAGTCCTCCTTGCCTCTGTGGCCAATGCCATGACTGCTTGGGTCCCCAGGCACGAAAGGGCTCTGAGGCTGCATCCGGGCCTTTCCAGAGAGTACACTGCCGTCACTTAGCGACAGCTGCCATCGCCAAGGGCATAGGACTGGGGACTGGAAAGGCGAATATTATATATTTTCTGGGTTCATCTCTAACGTCCCTTCCAGTCCTAAGACTTTGCAACGAGGGCCTTGCACAGGCAGGAGCCGGGGGTTGCTTCCTTGAACTAACTAGAAATCTGGACTAAGAGACATGCCGTCATGGTCCTCATGCCCAAACACAGTTCTGTGACCTCCTCTGAGCACCTTCAGAAAAGGCCCCTTGGTTACAGCCCCCGACCCGAGAAGGCCGAGCTCCCCACTGTGCATGTGTCCACAGTTCCTGGCCCGCCGAAGCTACTACTGGTCCCTCCAGGCAGAACTTCTCCTCTGGAGTCAGCTGCTGAGACCTAACTCTGGGCCCTGGCTAAACACTGGCAACTTCTGCTTGCCCGACGTAAGTGAGGAGGAGCGTTGCTGAAAAGATGCCCCTCAGCTCTTGCAGGTGAAGGGGCATGCCGAAGATCGGATGACGTAAGGGCCCCGGAAAATGTCAACTGGAAGAGACTAGATCCCATTCCTCAATGGCTCTCCAACCAGCACAAGAGGGTGGCTGACCCAGGGGGCTGCACAGGGAAAGGCACACGGAGGAGCTGAAGGCACTGGCCTCTTCACCTCATCGGAGGCAATGAGCCTCATTCAAGTCCTTCTCCAGCTCAGTTCACAACTCCAATTTCCTCTTACTTCCTCCTCTTGGCAGGTGGGCCTGCACCAGCTTCTGGGAACCTTCGGGGTAGGTGTTGACCACCGGGAGGAAAAAGCCCCACGTGATGGGTGTAAGAGCACCCAGATCGGGTTAAGAGCTCAGGTCTGGAGAAGATGATAAGATCTAGTTTCCAATCACAGTCCTGCCTCTCTCCAGCTGTGTGACCTCAGACAAGTTACTTAGCTCCTCTAAACCTCAGGATCCCATCCAAAAAATGGGAAGACTAACAGAACCTAGCTCATAGGGTTGTTGTAAGGACTAAATGGGGATGCAGTTATCTGTGCTGTTAGTAGTACTATTAATTCAACATACATTTAGGGAGCAAGTATGCTGACCTGCTTGGGATACAAAGATGTGTAAGACATTGTTTTTTACGCAAAGTTCTTGGTCAATTACAATTGAGTTACAGTATGCTATCAAGTGCCAAATCAGATATCTGTCCAAAACAAAAGATAAGGAGAATTCGTGCAGCCCAAAGGGCTAAAGAATTTACATAGTCGATAGTATTTGAGCAGGACCCAGAGGAAGGAATAAGATTTTACCTCAAATCCTCACCAAGGAATCAACACATGCCAAGAGGAGCGAAAACTGCTGTGGGGAACCTGAGTGTGGGTTGTGCCTGGAGATGGGAAAATCCCTGGGTTTATTCTCCTGGTTCCTGGAGGGCGCATCCCCAGAAGTCAGAAAATACGGTTTGACCTGACTCTGGCTGACGGCGTCACCTCAGTCAAGTCTACCTACTTCTCGGTCAACTGGGATTGATTTCCCACCAAGAGGTTCAATAAGGTTTAAAGTTTTCAGTAAGAGGTGTGTGGAGGCTTTGGGAGATTAAAAGAGCTGTCAGGCAAATAATAACAACAGGAACAAATGTTTACTGAGCACTTACTACCTGCCAGGCACTGTGTTACCCCAACAACCATTGCTGTCGCTGCTTGATGGTTGAGGACACCTGCTGGAAGAGAGGTGATTTGCTCAGGTAGCACAGCTCATAGGTAGACCTACTGCTGATGTAAGTGAGAAAAGGGGATGGTGCTCCTCCTCCCGTCCCTAGACCTGCTGGAACTACCGTCTCATTATCAGAGGGTCTGGCCAGACGGCATGAGACACAGTGGCACTGGGCAGTGCCATGACCAGAAATGGTTTCAGGGTGAAGATGGCACCCTGCTTGAGTCCAGCTTGCCAGCCCCTAGAGGGGCACAGAGCATCTGGGTCCCCTGTCTCTACTGGGAATGTCACAGCCATAGAACATCACTCTTTCTTTGCCCAGCGGATGCCACGAAGAGCTCAATATACAAACGTCAAGTGTCACTGAAGCACACTCCAGGTCATAGCCAGGATTTGGGGTAACCAGAGCCTAGAACACATGCCTGACGACTGTTGCTAAGTTCCTGGGGCCGTCCCTTGGCCAGAGGCCCCAATCCCATAAGACACCTCACTTGGAGGACCCAAGGCTGACAAAAGAGCTCCCTCATCCCCGGCAATGACCCTTTGCAGAACTGGGCTAAAGGAAAGTAGGCCAAGGATCACCAGTCCCACAAGGCTCAGGTAGGAAGGACCAGCCAGCTGTGCGGGAGGAAGCTGAGTGGGAGGAAGGCTAGCTGGGACGCCCAGGGCAGGTCTGGTGGGAAGAAGGTAAGGGATGCATTTGGGCTGCCTGGAGGCTGGAGATGATGAGGCCCCATGGAGGGAACTAGCTCAGGATATCAAAGGCATCTCATCTACTGAGAAAGCTGGGAAGTAAAAGCGCCCAGTGAGAAGGTGGCACCCGTGCTGCCTGGAGCTGGGGGAAAGCCCTGGTTACCAGTTCGTCTGCTTTTGAAGAAAACAAGGAAAGGGGGGTGGCTTCTGGTGCACAAAACAGGAGTGCAGCAGGGTGACCTTGGGTGCTGGCTAGCTCCCTCCTACAGTCCCCCACTCTAGCCACCTGTTTGATTTCCTTTCCTTCTCCTCCTCCTCTCCCTCTTCCTCTTCCTCTTCTCTTACTACTACTTCCAGATAATGTTTACTGAGTACTACCACTATGCCAGCCACAGTGCTAGGTGCTTTATGTGTATCATCTTATTTAATCTGTGTAACAACCCTCTGAGGCAGGCAATACCTAAAGATTTCAGAGAAGAAGAAACTGAAGCTCCGAAAGGGCTCAGCGAACTGCCCGAGATCACAGACCTGGCGCAGCATCCACATCCAGTTTCTCAGCCTAAAGCTCACACACAATCTCCCCGTGGCACTGCCTTGCCTGTAAAGCCTGTCTGCGCGAACACGCAGCCATCAGACGACTGCCTACCAGACGCTGCTCTTGGGCCATTTCTTTTTCTTCGGTGAAAGAAGTCACCAGCCGTGTCATAGTATATATCCCTGAAGGGGATGTTCTTCAGAAGAGAGGCGGAGATTTAAGAAAACGTTCTGCCTTCTGATGGTTTGAGAAAGAAGCAGCCCCTCTGCAGGGCAGGGAGTCAGAGGGAAGAAAGCAGGATCAATGATCCAGGCTGGTGAAGGGGTGGACTTGGAAGCCAGACCTGAATCAATCGTGCTGTTGACAACTTCATCCCTGGAAGACATCTGAGCAAAGGATGGTGAGCCGAGAGAGCCCGCGATCCTGGAGCCACAAGGGTCAGGCTTGAGCTGCAGCCCTGCCCAAGAATGGTGCAGAGCTATGCTGTCCCAGTCATACCGTAGGCCGGTGAGAAACCACCTCACTCGAAGACTGACTGTACTCCGATTCCCTCCTCAGCAAGTCCCCAGTAAAGAGAGGCCATCCTTTGTGCTAAGCAAGCAAGCCCTGGGGTTTGGAACAGTTCAAGGGGTGGTGAGAGACTCTGAGCTTCTTTTAATAAGGCATCTGAGGATTTCAAGCAATTAAATGGAAATAAGATCGATGCTATTTGCACACAGAGGTTGCTCCAGAGGCAGTGATATTATTGAGTTTTTCTTGGTGTTTCTTCTATGGGTCTTTTATTCCATTGGCATCATATGACAAAGGAGCAATTGGGATGACTCGCTTGAGACAGCCACGACATACCCACTTGAGGACGGTTCTTCTCCCTCAACCAAGTGAGAGCCACCATATATGGCACACACACTGTGCACTGCTCAACCACAAGGGGCGCTGTTCCCACAGACCACAGTGTGAACGGTTTTTCCAGGAGTTCAGGGACCAAGAGGCGCTGAACCGCACTCTCCCATTGTCCAAGAATCAGGTCCAGTCCGTCCATCTCCACTCAGCCTTCCCCAGACAGCCCTGCTGACCGGAGTCACCCCGTTGGGCACGCCTGCAGTGACACTTCCCGCCCTGCAGTTACCGTTCCATGCAAACCGCCTGTCTTTCCCACCAGATGGTCATTCTTAACTTCTTTGGAAGAGTCCCGGGCCACTTTTAAAATCCCACCAAAGATACAAACACTTTCCCCAAGGGGCGAAAAAACGCACAAACATAGGTAATTTCACACCCAATTTCAGGAAACTCAGATGCCTAAAGGCCCGCCCACAGCCCTCTGAGTGTAGTTTCCATGAGAGCGGAGGGAACCTCTGTCTAGTTGACCAGGCAGGGTACCCGGAACCCAGCACAGTGCCCGACGCAGAGCAGCCCAGGAAACGCCTGTGGGATGAAAACGGGATTAGCCCCGGGCAGTTCTGGAGTGCGGGACCAGGGTCAGACCCATTTCTGGAGCCCCAGGGAGTTTTCAAGACAAGCTCCCCTCAAACAGCCTGGCAAAACACTCAAAATGCTCGTTGATAAATGGTAGCTCAGTTCCCCTCTGACATGGGCACCTCAACCAGCCGGGCCCTTCCAGGCCCAGCCAGACAAGGCAACGGACTTCACCAAGCTCCAGGGCTCCCCCACGGAAAGGCCGTGCCCCACGTGGAGTGGGCAATCCGACACAAGGACTTTCTGTCTTCCCTTTGTTTCTGCCCAAGGAGACAGAGAAGTCTGTTCAGTGAGTTGAATGATAATATTCATAAAATCATCATCATCATCCCTTATATGATTTGCAAATGAAACTGTCCTCCACATTTTCCCACGCTCTCCTAGTCTTTTTCTCCATGTCATCCAGTGAAATACACATTGTCCTCAGTTTACAAGTCAGGAAGTTGAGGCTCAGCGGGGCCAAGTAACTTGTCCAAGTCACATTGTCCATCAAAGCCCAGAACCGGCACCCTGGAATTCTGTTTCTCGGGCACTCTTCTGCTGACCTCAGGCTGCCATCTGAGCGATCACTGAAGCACGTATCAAATGCCTTCCACAGGCAGACGTCGGCACTCTCCGAGTTCAGCTGGGCCATGCCCCAGAGTCTGCCTGCCTCAAGCTGGAACAATAAAGCTGATCAGCAAGGATCAGCTGCCACAGGCTTCCAGTGACCAAAGGCCGGACTAAATCTGGCCAGGGACTGCCACTAGGACTCTTTTAAGTCCATCACCAGCGACACAGTGGCCAAAATGCCCCACCCTTCCTCCACCACGCACTGCTAGAACTACTCCACCACACCTCTCCTCTCCCGAGGGTGGGCAGGTATGTCCCCACACCTGGGCCACGGGGCGTGGCAGAAGTTGAGGGCCTGGAACCTCACCTTCCACAAAGAACAGCCCAAGTGATTGAAGGAGAGAAAATGAGATGGGGGAGTGAGTTAAAAGGACCTCAGAGCAGGGCCCCTGCTCAAAGGGAGAGGAGTCTGTGGGAGGCACTCTGCCTGGTCTTTAGGGCATGAAGGGACATGCTCCTATGGGACATTGAACTTGCTTTTTTCCGTCTATGTCAAAAGTAAAGAAAGGTAACAGCTCCCACTGCAACAGGCAAATTTTAGGCTGAATGTGAATGAGGACTTCCCAACTGCAGGAGCGAAGGAGGCTGTGGAGAGCCCACCCCAGAGAGCTTCAGAGTGTGATTTGCGATCCGTAGTGTCAGATCACTTAAGGGCACACTGCCTTGCCTGGAAGTGAAGGGACAGACCAGCTGACCTCCACGCAGGCTCCCTTCCCAATCTGAAATTGTGTTCAAAGCTCTTTGGTGGAGATTGGATTGCCTTTGGCAATGCTGGAAGGTGGCCTGGGAAGAAATTATCACATCCAGTTTATAGATGAAGGATGAGATCGTGGGGCCCCTCCAAGGGAACACTTTTCCCACCAGGCTATGAAGAACCGTGCATCTTACCATACAGGATCTCACCTCTCAGTGGCTCAATTCCCAAGGTCTGAAGCCGTGCACCAACCACTTAGATTGCTGAGAAAGCCCAGGAAAGCTCGTCCGCAGACACAGGCTGGGGGTTGGACAGCTGCACAGCCACAGCAGCCAAAAGTGAGAAATCACAGTGACACCCCTTATCTGGCCGGAGCTGCCTGCAGATAAGGTAGAAAATAGTGCCGTTCACAGCCACTTCCTGGGTTTGTGATCAAGCATTCCCCCTCAGCCCCATTTTAAAAAGACTGCAGTCACGAAACGCTCCTCTCTTCCTGCTTTTTGTCTTCTCTCTGCTCTCTGCTCTCTCCCCAAGCTGCTGTCCTTATCTTACTGCTCCCTGTCCCTGAAGCATGCTAGTCCTCACCTCTCACCTCCCACTGCAGGGCAGAGGAGCCACTCCAAATGACGACAGGTGCTGGGAAAAGTCCCTTGCCCCAAAATATTTCTCACTCTCAAAAACTCGTGTTCCCAAAATGCAGGGCACGTGTATATTGGCTGGTTAACTCACACAACTCCGTGAGAGTTATTATATCACAATGTCTCCCATTGTGCCGGGGGCGGACGCAGTGATGTGTCCAGTCAACCACTGTGCTAACGCCGGGATGCACGGGCTTCCCCAGCTGCGTGACTGGGTGGCAGACGCAAGGGCGGCTGCACCACCCCGCATATGAAGTTCTCATTTGTTGTTTTCCGTGTGTGCCTCACCGTGAAAAAGGCTGAACATGAGTCTGGTGGACCTACAGTAGTCAAATCCAAGGCTCCTGGAGACAGGAAGGGAAGGTGCTAAAACAAAACAACAAGTCCAGACCAGAGAACTGGGGCTCCCAAAGACAAATGCTGCTTTGCAATATATCTGGCACGTACCTCCCTCCGTCACCACTGCCACCCCCAATCTACACACACACACACCACAACCCACCCCAAGAATGCCCATGGACTGCCTTTTCGCAGGGACTGAGAGGGATGCTGAGACCCTCTGACCACCTACATGCTTCGATTGCCAAGGCAGCTGTTTCCCTCTTGCCCTGGTCCTGAGTTCTGCGGGGCAAAGTGGCCCAAGAGCATGGGGTAAGAGAAAACAGAGTGGGTGGGAATCTGTATCAGGCACCAGTGTGCTGGACTTGAATCCTGGCCCATCTCCTACTCAAGCTGTGACCATGGGCTCATTCTATAACTTGCCTAGCCTTCTCTCATGTGTACAATGGGTATTTTAATAGCACCTATGTTGCTGCAGTCTAGCGAAGGTTAAATGAGATAATACAAGGACATGCTTAATACTCAGCACATAAGTGCTCAGTAATTTTAACAATATTATTAGTTGGGTCTGAAGCCTTTGGATCTGTGGTAGTGTTTTTGTTTGGTTGGTTTTTTCCATACCAAATTACCCTTTGTGTCATGGAGAGGAAGTTGAGATATTTATGACTCAGCTCCTGACTCAGAGAAAAGAATGACTCTTGGGAATGACAATGATAGTGAACTTTGTCCTTGCTGCAGATTCAGGTCGACAATTTTGATACCCCCCCTCCCCCACTCAAGGCTCTGCCCTGTTAGAGCAAAGCAGACCCCAAACCTGAGTTCTCTCCACAGTCTCCGAAGACCAGACTCCAGAATCAAAGTTGAGAAGGAGCCTCTTTCCAAAAGCAACTTTAATATCAGACTAGCCAAAAAGACACAGTGCTCTGGTCTCAGTGACACCGTTCTCGCTAGTGATTCTTACAGAGAAAGATGCGAAAGTCTCCTTCTTCCACGGGAGAGCATGAGCAGAATGGAAGACTGTGCAGGTCCGGGAGACCCACTCTGTACGACGTGAAGTCACTAGACATTGGAAAGCAGAAATGTCTTTCTCCTCTGAGTATTGCGTCCTAACTGCCATCCAGAGATGATTTATATGTGTTCATCCTTATTACAGACTACACATAATAAAGGCATGATAAAAATCATATCTGCATAGATTCAGGCAGCTCTGGGAGGGAGGCTGCCAGTTGTGTTTGACAAGACACTCAATCAAGCAGAAAAGGTTTAAAATATTCCAGGAGGGCTCACTGCCGGCTCAAGACTGTATATTTTTATCCAGATAACAGAAATCCTAATTGAGTACAACATTAGTACTCGTTTTTCCCAACCCCTTCCCGCAATAAGAAGTGCCGATGGAAAATTATGGACACACTTTGTTTTTGTGGGATGTAAAAAAAAAGAGTCTGGGTCCCCATTTGTGTGGGCGCTTGTAAGTAGACAGTAGAAAGTAGCGAGGCCGAGTTTTTCCCTGTAGCTTTGGCTCACGGGGTGAGAACTTTCCTTCGGGACTGTCCCCATGTTTGAACCCCTGTTAAAGTCTCCCTTGCGCTTAGATTGACTGCCAGGTCTGGACAGGTGAGGCGAACGCGACACGCATCCAGGTGAAAATGTAAGGGGGCACCCAAAACTCGGAAATCAAAATAAGTAGTATCTTCATGCAATGTTTCTTAAAAGTAAAAAATGAATGCCCAAAGAAATCTACAGAGAAGAAAAACACACGAATTTTCAATAAAACCGGGAGCCACATCTGTATTTCTACGGCACCGCCTCACTCTCCTCACGCTGTGGCCCCGGCCCCGGCTCTCCAGAAGATTCATCTACGAAAACAGACAGCTGGTCTACCAGTCACATTTCACTGCTTTTACTTTTAACATCGCATTAAAATGGTATTGATCTTGATCGCTGCATGGTTTGGGGGTATTCTTCGGTGCCCCCTTTAAATTTCACACAGGAGGCAGAGGCCTCACTCGCCTCACCCCAGTCCCAGCCCAAGAATGTAGACAAAGATGCTCCAGAGCCCACAAGAAAACTTAAAAACCACAAATGTACTCATTCCAATAACCCCTTCGTCGCCACGGCATCCAACACCTCCCCTCCGGACTCAAGGTAAGCTGGGGCGGGCACGAACTCAGCTCCTAAAAAGAAAGTCTTTTCCAGCTGTTACAAGGGCTGACAGGTTGATAAAAATATTTAAAGGCATCATACTGAAACAGAGAAAAAATTAGAAATGTAATAATAAAGTTAAATGTAACTCTTTTAAAGCATAACTCTTCTGAGAGACGAGTTTTATGTCGGACCAGCATTTGAAGTAGCAGCAGTCATTATTAATGGGAACCTCCGAGAGAGAAGATTTAAATCACCAAAGTAATAAAAGCTGAACAAGGACTAGCACCTTGAAAGGCACTTGGAGAGAAGATTGCATACAAATGCAATTAAAACGATGCTTATAAAATACTAAGATGTTAATTGGGTTCAGTCCCAGAAGCCCCAGCAGTACAGTATGTCAGAAGTTAGCTGGTTTGAAGTTTAAAAAGAGTAGTTTAATTTGCACACCTTGTCCTAATTACAGAGCTTTCTGCAGCCCGCATATCTGTATGGTTTATTGTAGCTTGGAGCTTTGTAAAACAAACACACACACCAGTTAATTGGGTTATTGCGATGGAAAATTGGGCTACAGAACAGCAACCTCTCTCGCTGGCCTGCCTTTACAGCTGGTAATGAACGCCCCAGCCACGTCAGGGAGCCCTGATTTGTAAGGTGTGCCGTTTACAGCTTGGTGATTCTGTGGGTCTGAGGAATAGGAGGTGAGGCCGGGCAAACAAAGAATCGCACCAGATAATGTTGCCTCCCATCCACGCTCCCGCCCCAGCTGGCTTGTTTAGGACTTTAAGCACGGCCACCCCCCTCCCGGGTCCCTACCCTTGCAAACATCCCAGGCCCCTCTGAAGGCCTCGTTCTCACATGAAAGCCCTAAGCCCCTGGAACGGAGCGGGGAAGAGCGGCTCCGCCAGCGGCCGTTTGCAGAGCACCTGCAGGGAGGCCTTGCGAGGCTTTTCCTCCTAAGCAGCAAATAAGAGCGTAATGCTATCAAAATAAGACCATTAAATCGCATTAGGGGCGAATGTGGCTGAGTCGTTTTCCAGGAGCCCGACTGGAATGTGCTTCCCGTGGTTGGGGTTTGCGCCATTTCACGCCTGGGACTGGCAAGCTTCCTTCTCAAGGGAGGCCGGAAAGCTGGGACAGACCTTGGGTTTATGGCCTCTCCCGGTCACAAATGCAAGATCCCCAGGCCTGCTCCCAGCTTGTAGAAAATAGCGGGGCCCCTCAGTCTTTGAGCACGAGTCAAAAAAAGAAACGTCGTCTCCTACCAGAGCCCAGAGCAGTTCCGCAAACACAGGGCCCAGGGTCGCCAGCCCTGTGCAGACTCAGATGGCCGACACCTAGCTCAGCTTGCCCTCCGCCTGCGTGCAGGGGGCCTAGCTCCACACTCCGAGAAGAACATCACCTGATCAGTGAAGGCACCCTAAGGAGTTGAGATCTCAAAGTGTTCTCCACCGAGAGTATTTGCATGTTAAGACAGAGCTGCCTAGGGCCGTGTGTTGCCCAGATTGGGGGAGGAGGGGCTTGGGAGCCAGAACTCTCACTCAGGAGCCCATTCACTCATCACGCTGAGCGGACTCCAAAGCTCTGCGGACACTGAGGATGAGTTTCAAAACGCTGGGTGCTGTAGAGACGTCAAAGTGCAAGGTCTCTCTTGTCAATGAGCAGAAACACTGGGGAGAGGCAAAGCCCATACCTGGTTTTCGGGGGTTCAGGGCTGGTCTAGAGGGTGAGGGGAACGGAGATGGTCATCTACCCTGACAACCTCCCTGGAAGTTTGGGATTAAAAATGTTTACTTTGGGCTAATCGAAACCCTAAAGGAAGGCATCCTGTCCCGCTGCCCGAATTTTAAGTAAGCCTGGCCCTGCTGACTGCCGCTTAGCACTGGGGAGACCTGGAGCGCAGACCCAGCCCTGTGAGTGACCCTGCCCTGCCACTTAGCAGCTGTGCGGCCTGGGGCCCCTCCCTTAAATGCTCTCTGCCTCAGTGTCCCCGTCTATAAGCCGAAGAAACTAATTTACCTCCCCTGTGGAGTTCGGGGCATAACTCAAGCAAAGCACTTAAAACACTACCTGGAACATAAGCACTAAATAAATGTTACCTATTACAATTACTCTTATTAAATATTATCCTTCGTTTATAGATGAGGAATTGAGGCTCAGAAAAGTTAAGTAATATGCCCAAGATCACACCCACACACACAAGAACACAGACACACGAAAGAATAGAAATTTACGTCAAACCCAGTAATTCTGACCCCAAAGCCCAAGGTCTTAATCACTGAGGGCAAGTCTGCCCGCGGGGATACACCCTACATTCCAGGGCTCGTTGACTTAATCTGGGGCTTCTCCAGTCCACGGCCCAGAACAAAAGGGGGAGGCAGGGACATCTGAGAACACAGCGTGCATCTGGGGAGAGACAGCAACTGCAGATCTGAGGATCCCGGGTCGCCACAGACACGCCACCCATTTCACAATTGCCCCCAGATGGGTCCTGACCCTGGGAACCAGGCTTGAGGACGGCAACAAGGAGAAACTCCTGCAGCGCAAAGCTGCTTTGGTTTCTGCGTAAAATTGACTTTGAGGTTGTATTAAGCGAGAAAAGCATCAGCAAACCCAGCCTCCCTGGCTCCGACAAGCCCGCGGCAGGCAGGTTATTATTATTATTTATTATTTGTTGATGGGTATTCAAAGCCATCAGTCAGGTCTTCCCCGGGGCCAGGAAGCCGAGGAGCAATGGTGCTGGAAGTCTCAAGCTCAGCTCCCAGCGCTGCTCGGGAAGTAGGAGTTATTAAAGTACACTTTTCCGTTGCTATCTGCTCTGTGGGGTGCCTGACCCTACATCTGACTTCAGGCTCCTGCTGTCCCCGCAGTACAGGCAACAGAGAGTCATACAAAGTGCGAAGAGGGACTCCGGGGATGGCTGCGGAGGCACTGGAGGGGAGGAGGAGGATGGGGGGCTTGTGGAAATGGGGACTGTGTACCCCGTTTCATACCCTCTCTCCCTCAACCTTTCATTCTTCCACACTGCCGGATTCAGCAAGACCAGAAGACAATGAAAGTGCCCAAGGAGAAAATGGATGGAGTTGTCAATGGCATAAAAGTCCATGTATTAAGAGAAGAGCCCGTTGCCACATCATGTCACAAGGGTGAATACTGACCATATCCCTCACTGGGGGCTTTCAAACTTTTTTTGACCTTGACTGTGACCCACAGTTAGAAACACACTTTACAACATGCCCCAGTTTTCCCATGTATACTCTCGTTTCTACCTCATGGGATGCCCTCTGCTACATTCTATAGTCTTTAATTTTGTTAAAAAAAAGAATGTTAGTGTCCTCACCAGTATGGTTCAGTTGGTTGGGCAACATCCTACAAAGTGAAAGGTTGCTGGTTCGATTCCCGGTCAGGGCACACGCCTGGGATGCAGGCCAGACGTTTGGGGCGCATGCAAGAGGCAACCAGTCAATGATTTTTGTATCAATGTTTCTCTCCCTCTCTTTCTCCCTCCCTTTCCTCTCTAAAGATGAATAAAATCTTTTTATAAAATATCTTACTGAAGAGACACAAATTTAACTCCACATGGACCCTAGGCCTCGGGAATAAGAATCCCCTGAAGTCAGGAAACCGGCTTTCTACAACCAGCACCCCGATGACCCTCTTGCACACGAAATGGTGCCTGGGACACTCAGCTGCCTCAGCTCGCCATCTCGAGGAACTATTCAAATCATCCAGGAGTCCTCAGAGTCGGGAGCAGCCAGTTCTGTAACACCTGGTCCAGGTCTCTGATGGCTGATTTCATGCGTCACCTCGACTAGGCTATGGTGCCCAGTTGTTTGGTCAAACACTCGTCCAGGCTGCGCTGTGAAGGTGTTCTGTGCATGTGACTCACTTACACAATCAGCTGGCTTTCACTGAAGCAGATTATACTCTATCAGGTGGGTGGGCTTTGTCCTGCTGATTGAGAGTATGAAGATCAAAGATTGAAAAGATGGAGGTTTCCCAAAAAAGAAATTTTGCCTCAAGACTATAATAGAAATCCTGTCTGAGCAGCCAAGCTGCCAGTTTGCCCTACATATTACAGACCTGCCAACCCTCACAATCGTATAAGTCAACTCCTTAAAGTAAATCAGTGTGTATATGCATGTGTGTGTATGTACACACACACACACACACACACACACACACACACTTAGAGGAAGGGAGAGAGAGAAAGAAAAGTTCTACTCGTTTCTCCTAATGGTTCTGTTTCTCTGGAGAATACTAGCTAATACAAGGTCTAAAGTCACATTTACTGCTAAATAAACATCTTAATATAAAAAGAGAGTGTTTATTCTGGCCACACAGCGGAAACGAAAGTAAAGGGGAGCAAGAGTGCATTCAGAGAGACACAGTAGGAGAGTCGGTATGTAGGCGGGAACCCCGCACCTGAGTCGGGGCTGGCGACCGAGTGAAGAGGGTGTGCTCCCAAGACACTGATGAGCCGCATTCCCTGAGAACTCTCGGTTAGTTTGAGCAGGGGGCTGAAGAAGAGGAAGGAGTACAGAGTGATGCCCAGGGTTTTGGCTTGGCTCCGTGAGTAGAAATAAAAAATAGAGTGAGCAGACTGGGGAGAAGAGATGATGGACCGAAATTTATACCTATTACCTTTGTGGGGTTTGCAAGAGCCTGAAGGTGGAGAGGCCTAGTAGGTGACTGCATACATGTACCTGGAGTTTAGAATCGGACCCACTCCAGGAGAGAGAAACTCTGGAGTCGCTCACAATACACAGTCTTGAAGACATGGGGGTGCAGATACATACTGATGACATTGATGAAGACACAAACTGTCTGGACTAAGAGAGGGACTCATATATCTACAAAACACAAGAGTATGCCGGCATTAAATGCAGCTGGGCAAGGCTGTCTAAATGTTCAAATTGCCAAATGCCCCAGTGTTACCACCAGGTATCCATCGCCCTCCACCTTTTATCTCAGTGTTTCTCTCCCTCGGGGTGGGAAAATGGATGCAAGCACCTCCAGGCTGACAGCCTGCAAATGTAGTACCCTCCATAAAAACTTAAAAAGAAGGAAAGAAGGAGATAAAGGAAGGAAGGAAGGAAGGAAGGAGGGAGGGAGGGAGGGAGGGAGGGAAGGAGGGAGGGAAGGAAGGAAAGAAAAGAAAAGAAAAGAAAAGAAAAGAAAAGAAAAGAAAAGAAAAGAAAAAAGAGAAGAGAAGAGAAGACAAGAGAAGAGAAGGGAAGAAAAGGGAAGAAAAGAGAAAAGAAAAGAAAGGATCTCTTTCTCAGTAGAACCAGTGAAAGTCCCAGGGTGGCGAGCACAGGCCGCCCCCCCGCCCCCCCAGTTCCTACCTGCTTCGCCCTCCTCCTTTGGGTCTCTGCACAAAGGTTAGCTTCTGGTGCGACTGTCTGGGACAGCTCCTTACCTCGGTCACTCATTTCACCTTTATCCTACTGTACTATGTTTTACAGCACCGTACTACCTGATATTACTTGGCTGATTAATTGTGCATTTAACTATTTGTTTACTATCTATTTTCTTAAGAATATAAACTCCATGAGGACAGAGACTATTTCGGTTCTTTTCACCTTTGGATTCCCAGTCTCTAACACACTACCTCCTGGCATAGAATAGATACACAATAAACATGCGTTGAATGAATAGGTTCTGAGCACAGTGGGAGCATTTACACCAATGAAACGCCACACATTGCGGCCTTTTTCCCCCTGAATGCTCATTGCTACACATTTCACAGCACACCAGAATCCCATATCCTGAAAGTAGTAGAGGTTTTGTTAGTTCCACCAAAACAAAGCAACATGCTTTTACTAAAGGAAGGGGGGACCGGTACTGGGAGGGCCGGAACGGTGGCGGGCCACTGTGGTAAAGCTGACCAGGCAGAGCTCACAAACCAAAAAGAGAGAGAGAAGGCAAAGACAAAACTTTGTAGGCACTGACATTTAAAGGAAAGATGGGTGAAGAAGAACCCACAGAACATACACTGAAGAGCAACCAGGAATAAGAATCAAGACATCGTGGTGTCATAAAAAGTCAAGGAAAAATTGAATTTCAAAAGGAAGAAATGGTCCATTCCATCTTATGCTGTGAACAGAGCTCAAGGTAGCCTAAGACAGTAATTAAAGGCTAGGGTCTTCATTTGATTGATGAGATAGTGAGATTCTGACATCCATTGGCCCACATTTCTCTCTACTGGGCACAATTAATGTATCACATCATTGAGTACAGAGCACCTGCCTCCTTTTCTCGGAACTGATGCTCTCTGTGCCGATGGGGTAAAAGCAGGGCTCTGCACTTTCCGTGGCCCTTTGGGGCATCATGGGCACCACAGATCCTGCTCTCCCCTAGGGTGAGATCACCTTTAAAATCCCACCTTGGAAATGAAAGAGAGTGGTAACCAGTAATGTTAGGGAAGGGCTTCCAAACTGTTTCCAGCTCAGGCTGAAGACCACTGGTAACTTTATGTTTGGGGTTATCTGATTTCCGCAGAGTTAGTCAGGTAAGAAAGCGAAGGGTTACTTGATTTAGGGCTGATTTTGATCATTGCTTCCTATTTGCAAGCTCTATCTCCCCATCTGGATTCCAACAGTCTTATTGGAAACCATAAATATCACTGACCTAGGAGACGGGACTGAGGTCACGGGTCATCCCACTACAGAGACTTGCCACAGTGCTCGGTGATCCTACGTAAGTCACTGAACTTTTCTGGGCCTCTGGCTTCTTTTCTACAAGAATAAAAAGATTCGGACTACACCATTTCACGTGTCTCTTTCAGCTCGAATTTGTTTCTGTATTTTGAACGACCTTGTACTCCTGAGTATCTACCATTAAGTGGAATGCTACAGTAAATGCCTGCTGAAGGACTGAAGTGACAGGGAGCAGTATATTCCCTAGCCACCATGTCAGTACCAGAGAGAAAGGGGAGGGGAAACATAACACAAGCTACAACCAAGAAAATTAACATCAGACCATGACTTTGTAATTAATGGATTCGGAATAAGGGCTCTCTATCTTGGCCCCATCTGTAAATGGTTTATTAGTGTAAATTCTAGAAGGCCCTCATATATCAACCCCATTTACATCATAACCCTACCCCATGGACAGTGTTGCAACAAAGCAACAAAATGCTCCTTCCTTGCCTTCAGCATTTCACTGGCCATAATTCTCACTGGAATGGGCCCCATCCCTGGCATTGGCCAAACTAAGCAGATGACTTATAGCAATGAGGACTCTTTGGTGGCAAACAACAGAAACTGACTTAAGGGGATAAAAAGGCAATTATTGTAAGTCTACTGCACAGCTTGCAGAATAAAAAGGAGAGCTGGTTAACCGAGCACCAGGAAGACAAGAAGCAGGCGGCTCAGAGAAATCAGTCACTCGCGGTGTTTTCTCAAGAGCTCTGCTGTCAGACGGCGTGGCCTCCGTCTGTCTCTAGGTGTCTCTGCTCGAGGCTCAGGTTCTGGGAGGAAAAACTGACTGGCCTGTTTTGGGCCATATACTTACCTCTGGGATCAACGAGGAGTGACTCTTCCCAGAGGATTGGTGTGTATGAGGTGCATGTATGTGTGCATATATGTATGTGTGTGGCATATATATGTATGTGCATGTGTGTAGCTACATGTGTACATGGTGTGTGTGAGTCTATATGTGTGAGGTTATATGTATATTCTGTTTATATGTCTGTGCACATGTGCAGGGAAGGAACATGCTAGAAAGAGAAAGTCCACAGAATCAGATACTTTTTTGATAAATTTTCCAAGATGTTTCTGAGTTCCAGTAACATTCCCTACTAGCTCTATAACTAGCTATATAGCCTCCCATTCTTAAGCTTCAGCTGCCTTCCTCTATGCGACAGGAACACGGAGTCTCACATCGCAGTGCTGCTCTGAGGACAAAATAAGATAATACATGCATCCGGAAGCAGTGAGACTGGCACAATAACCTCAATAAATAGGAGTTAATATTCTTACTATCTTATTATCTCTCAGATAGACTATGATATTCATAAATAGGTTAATATCTAGTCCAAAAAAGTGCTATTCAATCTCGTTCTTTCTGCCCCAAGAGCATCCACATCGGGAAAGTCACTCTTGTCCCCAACCCCAGGAGGCTGCTCCCTCACTCGCAGCTCAGCGGGGTTGCTAGTGTGCTTCTTTCCACCCGAAATATCCTCCTGTCCTGCAATCCCACCCCCAAATCCTCCCTGTACTTCAGGGCTGGGCTTCAACCCACCACTCCCATGCAGCCCCCACCGCCCCTCCAGACCCCCCGACCTCCTGTCCCTCTGACCGACAGGCACCCTGGCAGCAGGGATGGAGACTACTTCCGATGGCTGTGGCCCCCGGGGGCGCTGTGTGGGGAAGAACTGTGAAGCGGAGACATGACCAGAGTCAGCAGGAGGGAACACCATGAGCAATGAAGAGCGTCTGGCATGAGCAGCAGTCGGTAGGTGCCATGAGCTACCTGGCACCTGCCTGTGGTGCCTGCCATGTTGGTCTTCGTACAATGAGGGGTGCTGTGCACCTCACGCTTCTCAAGTGCTCGTCCCCTGAAACCAGGGACCCTGCCTCGCACTTTTTGTTGGTGCCCACTCCGACTCGGGTGGTGCTGAGCACAGGCAGGGGATCAATCAAGGCCAGTAGGAGGATTGATTCATTCCTTGACTGGTAGCCAAAAAGCATGAGGTCATGTCCTACAAACTCAGAGCATCTGGGGACAATGAGCACATGCAATCCCACAACTTTCCCAGCGGGGCACGTGGGGACAATGGCAAGATCATGGCTTTTTGAGTCAGACAAAACGGAGCTATACTCCAGTCCACCAATGAACTGGGTGGCCTAGTGGTCAAGTCACAGAACCACACCAAATCTCAATGTCCCTGCCCAGAGGGAAAGGGGCTGACCAGGCCCATGCTGCAGGGTCCCTGAGGAGATTCAAAAAGACCAGACTCACCAGAGGCTGGGCCCCGTTCCAGGTGGAGAAAAAGCATTTAGTATATCTAAGTTTCCTTTCAAGGTCTGAATAATGAAGCTGAAAAGAATTCAGAAAATACAAATAACATCATTGTCATCGTCATGATTATATGGTGATCTGACTTCCCTGGAAGACAGTGCACGCCAACTCCTGGTCCCAGGCCGCTGGGTGGCATTTGCGAGGAATTCCCTCTTTCCTTCCTCCGTTGCCTATAGAATGACCCGCCAGGATATGTTCTAGGCTCCAGCCGCCCCCTTCACAGGCAGTTTGGAGCTCTTCCCACCGGCACAGCGGGCTCTCTCTGTAAAGGAGGAGTGGGGGCGGGAGTGCTCAGACACTCTTCCCACTGAACCGAGCCTGTATTTCTCAGGCAGGAGCTCAGCACGCTTCGACGTGTGGAACATCAGCCAGAATCAACAGGGACCCTGGGTCATTCTTGCTTATGTAATTTTCTGGGGAAATCCAGGGCCTTAAAGTCACTAACCACCCGGCATCAGTTGAAATAGCACCTCCTTTTAAAGCCAAATGTCAATCTAGGATAATCCATACGTGCCAACCCAAAGATGAGGCATTTACTTTTTTAAAATTTATTGGAGTAGCCCTGGCTGGCGTAGCTCAGTGGATTGACCAAAGTGTCAATCGAACCAAAGTGTCGCAGGTTCAATTCCCAGTCAGGGTACATGCCTGGGTTGCAGGCCATGACCCCCAGCAACCGCACATTGATAAAAAAAAAAATAAAATAAACAAATAAATAAAATAAAAAAATAAAAAAATTTATTGGAGTAACATTGGTTCACAAAACCATACAGGTTTCAGGGGTACAACTCAACAAAACATCACCTGCACCCTGTATCACGCACCCATCGCCCCAAGCAAAGTCCCTTTCTGTGCCAATTTTCCCCCACTTTACCAACCCCTACCTACCCCCTACCCCCTTCCACTCTAGCTAAAACATACTGTTGTCTGTGTCTGTGTGTTTTATGCGTGTGTGTATATGTATGATATACACTCATGTATGTATATAGAAATACATATATGTAGTTGGTTTCTTGGCTTAATCCCTCCACCTTCTTTCACCCAGTTCCCCAACCCCCTCCCCTCTGACAGCTGTCAATCTGTCCCATGTACCCACGCCTCTGGAGCATTTTTTTTAAAGAGCCACCATTTACTGACTGTTCACTATGTGCTAGGCGCTATCCTAAGAACTTACTACACAAAGTCATACTTTATCCTCCCAACAACCCCAGGAGGTATCGAACTATTGCTTCTCCTCAAATCTATCTAAAACCCTGCCATCATCTGCAAGGCCACGTTTCAGTGGTAATTAAAATGCACAGGGACATGACTATCCCCTGAGCTGTATCTCTGCCCTGCCAAACACTCAGCACAACCACCCGCAATCCAATGGGGAGGGATGCCCAGGGGCAAAACTCCCACTCTTGTTCCTGAGCCCCAGAGACTTCCTCCTCCAACGTCCATTAGCCCTGGCAGGCCTCGCTGGTGTAAATCACCACCTGGCACTCCGTGAGAATATCGTTATTATAACAATTGTAGCATTGCACGATGCTCGCACCGTTCAGAACTGTAGGTCTAATTAGCTCTAAGCTGTAGAAGATTTGAGTATGGTAGTTTCATTTTGGCTTAATGCTCGGTGCCTGGTGTAAAATCTGAATTTATTACTCTTTTTTTAATCATTTCTGCATGGCTCAACCAGTCGTATCAAAACTACTGCAGGTTCCAGACTTTAAAAAGTGATTCCCTGTAGGCATTTTAAGGTATAGGATCTATTATGGGAAGATATATATTTGACAGCATTCTGTTTATTACTCAGTTCCGCTACACTGTTCGTGAACCCAGTGAAAGATGTTCACAGTGGCGAGGAACGCTTTATTCCAGGGAAAAGAAGCACAGGGCAACTTTCTTCAGGAAGCGCTGGAATTGAGGTGCGCTGTGCAGTTACAGGGCTAATGGGCAAGTGCTCACATCCTCCACAAAGACCCTCAAAAACCAGGGATTATTTCACTGCTACATATCCCCCTAGATTTCACCCCAAAATATTTTTTATTAAAAGTCGTGTGTCTCAGCAGTGGATGATCTGCTGTTTCTGAACATTCTTAAGAAAAAAAAATCCCTCTTACTCCACCCCTGAGAACAGCTCTTTGGAGTTGGGGGAAGGAAAGACACCTTCGTTCTCCTTCCTCACATCTCTCTCTTCATTCCGTGTGTGCCCGACTGGCCCAGCTCTTCTCCCAGCTGTTGGAGGGAGCCAGCTCAAAGACGTCCCATAAAAGTCCCCGTCTGGGTTAAATGGAGCACTTCTGGGAATGACCCCAGTCACGACTTCCTACTGCAGCACCACGCATGCTGGCTCAGCCTCAGTCTCCCCAGCTTCTCTCCTTGTTTCTGTGAGGCTCCCGGTCCCTAGGTTGTGGCTCTGGTCAGCTCCTCTGCTTGGCGCTCAGGCTGGCTCTACCTCAGGTACTCGCCTTAGGATTGCTCTGCAGCCCATGGGACACCCCCAACCCATTCCCCAGGGAACCTGAGCCTAGGCCTGGAGCCCCCAGGTCCCCTGTCTGGGCTGAGGTTCAGTCAATATTTTTGAGGAGAGGAAGTTGCAGGTAAAAAATAAAGTGAACAGAAACACCTGCTCCCATCCAGTTCCTTTGCATACCTTTGTCCAGTGCTCCAGAAGGTCATTGGCACAGGACCCTCTCGACTGCCCGTCGCGGCACTCACCATGGTCTGGGGAGCCCTGCCCTGCAGGGTGGCTGAGTACAGAACTGGGGCAAGTATCATGGGGAGGCTGACCCAGAGCCCTGACCTCGCTGAGCTACCAAACCAGCCAGACTGAGCACCCCCTGCCCCCAGAACTCTTCTTATGTGCAACAATGCTATTGTTTAAGCCACTTTCTGTTGGATATGCTGTTATGTCACTTGATTGCAGCCCAAGCATCTTGATTAAGTCACTAGAAATATGAAAATATTACATCCTCAAAGTACACAAGCAGGTAGAAAAGAAAGAACATGGACTTGACACTCAGACCTAGATGCACGTCTTGACTCAGTAGCTCAGCTTCATTTATTAATTTATCCATTTCCCTGCTGAACTGCGAGCCTCTGGAGAGTAGTGAGCACGTCTAATTATTCTCTGTTTGGAGAGAGAATGCACTATAGTCTTTTACAAACTCAAACACCTTGATTGGAATCCAGATACAGCCAGTTACCAATTGTGTGACCTTGAGCAAGTGACCTGACCACTCTAACTCAAAAAAAAAAAAATCTAAGAAAACTTGTAACACGATGCCTACTTTATAAAATTGTTTTAAGATGAACTGAGATAATCCATGTAGTAAGCCCTTTAGCAGAGTACCTGGCATAATGGAAGAATTTTTTAAGGCAGCTAATAGTATTAGTTTTATATATTTACCACCCACCTAGAACACATCTTGACAGTTAATAAAAAATTGCTGAATGAGGGACTGGATGAATGAATAACAACGTTGCTTACATTGCTTTGAGTGTTCCAGGAGGCATAAATCTTGGAGGCTTGAGATATTGAAAATTAACTTGTGGTATGATATAATCTTTAAAATCACAGACTTTTCAGCTGCTTTGTAATAAGTTTAATGGTTCCTTATTCATTTTTTAAAATCTCTAGGTAAGACTTCCCCAGAAGCAATGTGTTGTCTTCATAGGGAACATTCTCTTCTTGACCTGGCTGACAAGGACACAGAGCAGAGATGCCTCCCACTTTCACGCCAGGTATCAGCTTTCCAATCCAGCAAAGCCAGCTCTGATTTCTGGGACTAGGCCCCAGATGACCCTGCCTACGCCCTCTGCATTTCCCCTCTGCATTTCCTGCCTCCATCTCACGACCTTGGGAAGCAATGGCAAGTGGTTGCTTGGTAGTAAGTAGGGCCACAGGGTGCACTGAGTTCTCAGGGTCAAGAGTAATGGGAGAGTAGAGAGAAACACCTTAGACCAAGGAGCAATGTCAGAGGTTTCAACATCCAAGCACTCAGCAAATATTTTGGAACACCAACCACATGTCAGGCATGTGCAGAGGGTTATGGGAAACACACCCACACTCCTTCAGAACTGACACATTCATCCCCAAGGTGGATGGGAACACTGGCTGCCAAAGGCTTTACACGGAGTGCTTCTCTGAGAATTGCTTAGTAAGAGGAAGCTGCCTTGCCTGACGTGTTGCTCCTTCTCTGGTAGCAGCCCACATCTAGTGACCGCTCATTTCTGGGGTACAAAGGTCTAGCCCCCTTGCCTCAGTCTGGAGCAACCAAAAAAACTATTCCAGTTCTGAAGATGCAGACTCTGCAGCAGTTACCAGGCAGTTCCGCACCTCCCTCTGCCCAGTCCTACCTCCTCCCTCTCTCCCAGGTGTTGTCCCTGGGAAGAGGCCGCAGGAAATCTGCACGCAAGTTGGAGTCCGTTTCCAGGAGAGCTGGCCCAAGACAGAACCATTTTAGGTGCCAGAGATACAATACAGAATTCTCATGAACTTAAAGTCTAGGGTCGGGGCGGGATGGGGGTGGGGAGAGAAACAGAAACAAATAAAAATATCATAAGTCAGGTAGTGATCAAAGCAATGAAGACAAAGGAAACAGCAAGGAGATTAGAAAAGAAGGGGGTACTGTTTTCAACAGACTCGGCAGGGTAGGCCTCCTTGGTAAGGGAGTAGAGGCCTGGAGGAAGAGAGTGAAGCACACCCAAATCTGCGAGAAGAGTAGTCCGGGCAGAGGGAGGAGCAGTGCAAGGGCCCTGGGGAGGAGGCGTGCTTGGTGTATTTGCAGGAATGTGACAAAGCCTGAATGGCAGGACAGAATTAGAGAAGGGAAAAATAAGTTATATGACATGTTTTTAAATGACTATCCTGGCTGTTCTATGAAACACAGACGAGAGGCAGGGGGCAAAAATGGAAGTAAAAGACCGGTTAGAAAGTTTGGACTTGCAGATAAGGAACTGAGCCACTGGCAACTTTGATGAGAACCCTGTCTGTCAGTAATGGGGATGAAAGCCTGCAATGCAGGAGGTCGTGAAAGGACAGCAAAGAAAGGGACTCTGGGCCAATGGCAGAACTGCTGGGAGTTCAGGATGCTCTGCTCGATTAGTGATGTCTGCCACAAGTATAGGATGTGGAAATGGTGATATGTATGTACGTGTGACACAGATTTACTGTTCTTGTGCCAGGATATATAATGGCTCATTGCATGTTCTTTGTACACCTATTGATGCTATCACCTTTATGGGTTACTCAATAACAGTTAATTTAAAATTTGGGAGATACCGCAGTGTCCTGAAAGAATGCTGGATGTCTTAAAAAGCTATCACATCTCTCAGCATAATTAAGCAAAAGGGACTTAAAACGGTACAAAAATCAACATTTGGCTATACAATGCATACTTGCATTTCCTGTCTCCGTTTCCCTGGGAATCTGAACTATATAATAGATTTCCACATATGTATCTCTTTTGTATAGTTTTTCCATTTTCATTAGAGGTCAAATGAGGCTGCTTTGTCAAATGGCCACCATGTACAACAGGAGAAACTAGTAGGATCAGGAGGTGCCCAGAAATATTAAAATTTAATTCAATGGCCGACCGATTCCCAGGGAGACCACACTTGCTTCACATCTTGTTTTATTCTAGTCTCCAAAAGCAGTGCTTTTATACTCATTCCACTAGGAAAATACTTCCTAGAAGGGTGTTTGCTATGGTTTTCAAAAGTTGATTTCCTTTTAAATTTGCATATTTGCATTCTACCACATAACTTGGAGTTGGAAAGCATCTAGAGTTATCTTGTTCAAACATCTACCCTCTGCTAATGAATCCTAGGTGCATATCCTTGACAACTGGTCCTTTGATCTCTGGTTAAACACCTCCAGTGACGGACAGCTCACTTTCTCTGGAGAAAGCAGTCCCCCCTCCAACTGTCAGTCTTCTGAAATGAGAGCTGAAGGGAGACCTGGACGAATAACTGGGGGGACGTGCACGCAGGTAAATGTGTCTTGCGTAAGTTACAGGTTTGCATAACAAAATGTTCTTTGTTTATCTGGCTGATTTATTTTAATGCTTCCCTGATTCAAGACAGGACAAACATTCTTCATTTGTCAACTAAACACCTTCCAAAGTATGCCCAGACTTAAGAGGGCTCCCGTGAAAATAAACACAGGGCTGACTAATTTTTAGATCACTTTTGTCCCAGGCTAGCCAAAGAGACATGTGGTGGGGACGATAGAGGGACAACTGGAAATAATGACCTCCTAGTTCTTTAATTATAGCACCAGTAATCCCCTTTAGATTCTGGTGTTTTGTCTCATGTTTATGGCTTTGTCTTATTTCATCTTAAAGGCTGAACAAAAGCTGACTCCAACTGCTACAAACTCAGGGGGCTGTGGCCCCAGGCCTCAAGCAAGGAGACAAACAAATAGAATGCATGGGAACCCAGTGTCTCAGATTCAATATGACAATGGTGTAGGGTCCATATGTATCAGGAAAAAAAAAGGAGACATTTTAAAAGTCTCCAGGGTGCCCTGTCAAATTTGGATCATCCAAGACCCACACCATTGTTCATTTTTCATCCTCGGTGGAATGTCATATGGATTCTGTCTCTCACTCATGCTTAAAGATGGATGGCCAATTGTTCAAGCCTGGTGTTTTTCATTAATTAGGCCTCTGCCACTAAAGCTGTAAGTGAAGTCATTTAATTCAGACTTTGCTTAGTAGGCTATAGAAAATCAGCACTTGTTACTCTTTTACATTTATTAAGTTTTATTTTCCATATGACTCAACCAGTCAAGGAGAATAAAACTAAAATTTTACAAACAGATGCCCCAGAGATAACAGAAAGCATTGGCGCTGTTAGTATGTCCAGAGCAAAGAAAGAAAGAACAAGAAAGCAAAACACAAATTTTGGCTCTTTCCACCTGTGGAGAGATGGGGTAAAAATGTGTTTTAGTTCATCTGTGGAGTCTAAATGCTTATTTACAGACTCAAGTATCAAAACGACATTCTCTTTCGTTCTGGAAAATAATAGTTTGGTAAGCAGTGATTTTTCTTTGAAGGCCAGCAAGGCAATCTGGTCCTATCCATCATTACCCTTAGTTAATGGCCCGATTGTTAGTCAGCAGCTGCCGCTGCCGAGGAAGGGTACCTGGTTTCTAACAGCAGTACCTCGTTGCCAGTTGGAATGAGGAAGGAGAGGGAGGCATCAGTGGCCTGCCTCGGGCCATGTGGGTGAGTGGACCCAGCTTGAAAAGAATGTGCTTCTCTTCTGGTACCTAGAATGGCTGTAAGTCTCTCTCTTGGAAGAAACCTTAAAAAATGAGCATTCTAGCACAGGGTTACTCTAAAACTAGACAGGGCCAATTTAAAAGAAGCAGGGTTGTAGGGAAAGCTCTTTTCCAGAGCTCGCATTTCTTTGGAAAAAGAATGCAGAATATAATTTTGACAACAAAATGCCACTTTATCCATTTCTAGTGAAAAACCTAGCCCTGGAACAAAAAAGAAAATATTTGTGCAGGCATGACTGGGGCATTCCCTTCCCGCTGTCAGGTTGCACGAAAACTCAGATGTGAGAATCAGAAGGCGGCTTGGAGCCTGTGGGGGCAGGAGGGAAAAGGCTAGATAAATGGGACCCTAAATGGCATCCACCAACAAATGACAATCTTCTGACCAACTGCACCTTAGATTTTCAAGTCAGCTAGAACTTCTTTACATTCCTCTCCACATGAGCAGTCACGTGCTGCAAGAACCAAAAATTAAGAAACTTAAAACTAACATCAAGCTTCTCCTGCTGGCCTTTGGTCAGTCCATGGAGAGTCTGGCTGCTTCCTTTCTGGGGGATTTGGAGGCAGGGGAACAGCCAAGTTCACAAGCGTAGGCCCTGACCCATATTCAGAACACTGAGAACAACAGAGTTACAGAGTACAGATGCAGTCTGTGAACCCATCAGTTTATGTTCAAGTCCTTAAATTTACAATGCTATTTATAGAAAAGGAACCTACTGGTCGCCTTCAGAGAATAATAGGAACCAATTCATTATCTTTATGGTAAATGAAGAGGAAGAATCAAGCCTCTCCTGTAGGAACTGTACCACTGGGTAATCAATGAGTAGCTGAAGGGAAGCACCTGTTTATAAGTTTTCTAGCTAATAAATGAAAGGGAAATGCTAGAATTAGACATCACCATTTAGCAATTCCCAGTGAACTAATGGATAGAGGATTTGAGCATTGGCTGATGTTAACATAAAAATATATATATAAAAATAAAAAAAGAGCGAAAAGCAGACATAATGTGCCTACTGGTAAAAGAACTGAATGCCACCTCCCAAAGGGATTGAACCTGAACAGAACCAGGTCTCTGAACACAGTTCCCAACTTGCAAAACAAAGAAACAGAGGGCAGCAGAACATACTGAACTGTACAATGAGTGTATGATCAATAACACTCGTATTGTGGGAAAAGTCTACAGGTCGAAAAGTAAGTTATAAGAAAAAGAAAGGAATGCATGAGGAATCTGTACATTAAAGGGGGACTTGGAAGACGTCAATTCTTTTAATGGGCAGGACTGGACTAGAGTGCCCAAGGGTACTCACTTGGGTGATGAAATTGTGAAGGGTGCAAGGGAGTGATTACAGTAAAAGTGAGGACAGTGGTTTACTTTTGGGGGAGGGGGTGAGATTGAATGGGGCACCTAGAGAACCTCCTCAGGGGATGGATGGTTTCATCTCTTGACCTCAGTGGTGGTTAGAAGAGCATGGTCTTATAATTCATTAAACTATACCGCTATTTTGTGTCGCTTTCCTATTTGTATCTGATACACTAATAAAAGGTTTAAAAACTGAGCAATCTACTCTTCCTCTTTGGTTTTGTTTTATGGGCACCTAGACCTGCAGGAGACTTCTTACACTCCAACAGGGACTCAGCCAATCACTCAATCACTGCCCATCATCAAGAAGCTTTGGAACAACTACGCGATGGGCTATGGCTATGTCCATTTTAATCTGGCGATCTGGATCTGTCCCTAGCTGTCACCTCGTGGGGCTACTCCAGGCCAAAAGCAGTATTGCTAAGAGGCCCTCCAGGAACACAAACCTAACCCAGGAGCCCTGGTGGACAAACAGCTATCACCGCCATTCCTGCACAAAATGACCATTTTTTTAAATGGTGAGAACATTTAAGAGCTACATTCAGGCCTGGCAGTCTGAGATGACTGAAGGCATTCTCGTCAACAGTCAGGTGGACGCGCATGCAGTCCCCTCCCAGGGACCGAAGCACGGTGGCACTGTGTCTACTAGGAAAGGGAGGGTGACTTCAGCATCTCAGCCCATTATCAAGATGAAAAAATGATCTCATCAAAGCCAGTCCAGAAATTACACACCATTTGAAATTCCTGCTCTCAGTTATAACCAAGTGGCAAAACTACAAACAGTTCATAAAAGCCTTCCAGGGCATGTAGTTGAGTGGGGGAGGTTGTTGCTAAAAGTATCCCAAAGGGCGGCGGAGACATGATGACTTCAACCGTATCCGTTTTTACAGATCCCTACGCGGCCCTCTTCCTCCGCCTAAGTAGGCCTTGGCTGCGTGCGCGTCCACCTGGCCCAATAAAATGAGAGCTCTGGCACTTCCCTGCGATGAGCCCGTCTCGTGCTCAGGCCGTTTGCAGCCAGCGCTGGCTACGAGAGAACTGGTGCCTTGAAAGGAAAAGCGAAGACCTCAGCTTCAATCCCACAAGGTCTACCCACTTGGCTCTGTAGCTCCCGCCCTATAATCATTTCTATTAGTTTTTGTAATGATGATGATAAAGTATTTTTGAAGTTCATGGCTCAAGAGCTTTTGGGACTGGCTTATATTAAATTGGCCAATAAAGTGCCTTGAGTCAAGGCAAACTGTGAGGAGATGCAGATATGTGGGAGGATGGAGCATAGGAGGAGAGGGAGCAATTGGGGAAAAGAAAAAAAACAAAACTCCGAGCCCAAAGAACTTTATAAGTCTTCAAAGCACTTTTAAAGTCAATCTGATATGTAACGAAAGCTAACGAAACTGCACATATATATCTCTCACCTAGACCGCATTCACACTGGGCATGTAAAATCCAAGATGCAAGGTTTTATGGGAGCTGGAGCCCATAATGTGTTTGCCGGTCAGGAAGCTGATGAAATAAGGCTTTCGATGACCTCAGCCAGGGGCACCCTGGGGCACAGACAATAGCTTTACCCCACCAAGGCCCTGTAAGGAAGTCTGGACTCCATTCCTTCCATGGACAAGGTCCGTGGGACTCTGTGATAATACCTCCTGCATTAGAAGCTATTTTGTCCGATACCTTCAGTTTATCAATGGGGGAATTAAGATCTAAGGAGAACCTTACTTAAGGTCATTGAAGTAAGCATTAATTCCATCCTTTCCCTCACCCTGGATGACAAACCTCCAGTTTTGTTTGGGGAATCACTTGCCATACACCCATGTACCTAGGGAAGGGGTCTGCTGCTACCCCCAGGGGGACTGAACCATGGCTGGCCAAGTTACATTAGGCAAAGGTGTAACCCAATCCTGGCCAATTGTATCTGGAAAAAGTCTGCTGGGGAATTCCCAGGAAATACTTTCCTCAAATAAAATACAAGAAAGAAGAGGAAGAAAAAACACAAGAAGAAACACTCCTTTTCCTCATGGGATACTATAATGTCTGCCTATGGCACCGGAAATTTCTGTAAGCACCACACAACTGTGACAGGAAGGCCAAGAAGAAAGATGACAGACCCCCCAGTCCTCAATGACGTCATAAAGTTGCAACTCTGGACTTCCCGTTATGCACAATAGTAGACAGCCTTGTCGTTTAAGCTACTTTTTGCTGTACCTCCAGTTTCCTCTGAGCTAAAGCATCCTAGCTGACATAATCACACAGAAAGTGTGTGGTAGAGCTACGGTTAGAATCAGATGCTATGATTTCCAGGCCACAGAGGGCCCCTAAGGACTGGGAAAGTCTGTGAGCACCTGTATTAGTACAAGTTATGCTGCAGGAAGAAACAACCCCCAGATCTCTGCAGCTTACAACAGCAAGGTTCTATTTCTCACTTGTGTAATATGTCCATCAGGGTTGGCTAAAGTTCTGCTCCAGGGACCCAGGTTAATGAAGAAACTCTTTTCTGAAACAGTGTTGGTCATATGGCAAAGAGTAAAAGGGAACACAGCAAACCATGAACTGACTCTTAAAACTTCTGTTCAGAAATTACACGTATCGCTTTCACTTACATTTCTTAGACAGAACCTGTCGCAGAGACCAGCTGGATCTCAGTGAGGAAGGAAAAAAGAACAATTTCTTCAGTAAACAGATTTAGTCTGTATTTAATGCTTCTAAGAAATAGCTAAGCACCCTAGGGGTAACTAAAATGGCCATGGAATTGTTTTGAAATGTCTCTAAACTTCAGGGTATTTTTAGGGAACTCAATTACCATGGCCTTTTTATAATAAACTCTTCTTTAAAGTATTTTTCATCTTAGAATGATTACATGGCCAGTGAAATGTTTTTCCATACCGTATTATAAACTTGAATGTTGATAAGAATGTAGCTCTTAAATGTTCTCACCATTAAAAAAATGGTCATTTTGTGCAGGAATGGCGGTGATAGCTAATGCTATGGTAGTGATCATTTTGCCGTATGTAAATATCTCCAAAGTGAGAGGAGGGGAGAATTTAAGATTTTCCAAATCAGTAAAAGGTTAAAAAAAAATGAAATGGCTTGCTTTCCAAATCTTACCCACCATAGATAAATCATTAATAATCTGAGGTATGTCTTCTGGTCTTTTTCTATGTGTACTCATATGTCTGTATACATGTATATATTTGTGGCTTATTGCAAAAAAAATACCATTTTACACAATTATATATGATACTGAAGACATTTTTGCACATCAATATATAATGAATTGCTTTACTTTTTAATGATTACATAGTATTCCTCTGTGTATGTGTGTGTGCATGTGTGTGTGCGTGTGTGTGTGTGTGTGTATGTACCATAACTTACATTATAATTTCTCTCGGAATGGACATTTAGGCTATTCTCATTTTTACCATCACAAACAACCCTGATCATCCTTTTATATAGAGATATTTGCAAACTCCTCTGAGTATCTCTGTAGGATAAATTCCAAGAAGTAGAATTGGTAGGGAGAAAAGCATTCACATTCAAAAATTTGATAGACATTGCCAAATAGTCCCCTGAAAAATATTATACCGAGTATTCTTTTAAACTGGTGGGCCCACTGAATCCAGCCCACCTTCCATGGTACTTGATGGTGATTTTTAAACAAAAATATGTGGTGTAATCCTTATATGTAGTCAGTAAAAAAAATACTAGACATATTTAGAATGGTCCCTCTCCTCAATGAGTTTAGATCTAGTGAGGGAGAGAAGAGACATAGGAAAGCACTGGAAATATTGAACATAAATAGTTAGTGCGGGAAACTGGATCAGGCGCACGCAGAGACTGCTCCAAGGAAGCGGACGAGCCGAAGGAATGTCAGTAAAGGAAAGCGTGTCCGGGAAGGGATAATGCCATTCATTACAACTGGTCAACAGGGAACTGACTGTGGGAGGGGAGCGCATGCAGATGGGACCGATGGCAGCACCGGGAGAGGAAGGGATGGCCTTGATGAGCACAGCTCCCAGGGTTACTGTGCTGAGCTGGTCACATTAGGGTCAGAGTCTCTTCTTCAGGCCAAGATTTTACATAACTGTCTGTCTTGGGTCAGTTTCTGAAGACTGCCTAGCAACAAGGTGGGTCTGAATGGCCACTCGGAAGAAGTGAGACTGGAAGAGTCCTGCCCTTTGTATTTGAGTCCCTAAGCTCTAAGCCACCAACACAGCTCAACCACTCCAACCCCTGGAGGAAAAAAGAAATCAATCAACCCAAAGGATATAACCAAACCCCTAAAGGACCTGGATTTCTAGGGTCGTCCTGATTACCTTAACCTTTACCTTTCACTAGAATCTCAAAACAAATAGATTAATGGGGGGTATCATCGGTCCCTCTGTAAACCTGGGTGTCCACTGAACAGACCAGAACCAACTCCAAGCCTAGAAGCCAGGATGCAAATGTAAGACACAAACGCTGCCACCCACATCCCTTCCACGCCCAAGACATCTCTGATCACAACATCCTTTCCCATGAGACCTCAAGACAGCCTCAGAATTCTTTCAACACAGCCTGCTAAGCAGCCACTACCAATCAGCGGGAACCGACATTGGCATTGAAGCCCATTTGTCATCCCTGATATACAGCAACAGATCAGTCCTCTCCTTGCCAGGCATTCTTTCCCACACATTATTGCACCAACCGTAAGCCTTTCTCCGAAAAAGCCATGGGCACTGGGACCTCAGACAGACATGAATGGCTCACACTGGGAGGTGGGGGAAGGCTAATCCACTTCTCCCAGCGCTGCCCACCACGCGTACCCTGCACAGCATGCACTCCTCCAAGCCCTCCCATTCTTATAAAAGGGTTTCCCATGAAAATGCTAGCTCCTCATCGGTTTTCACCACCACCACCCACCCCCCCCACCCCCCCCCCCCCCCCCCTGCCTAGAGGTGCTTACTTCCATCCATTATTTCAACAAATATTTATGGAGGCCTACCATGTGCCAGGTCATGTTCCACAGACTGAGAATGTAGCAGGGAACAGCACAGACAAAAGCCCGGGAGGAAAGGGTAGGCGGGAGGGTGGGGTAGAGTTACAGATGATAAAAGACCCAGAGTGGGGGTCCAAGGAAGGATCGCTCACATAGATGGTCTCTGTCCTTCAAGGAGGTTCAGCTCATCATGAAGCCGAATAGTACATGATCGCGCAAGTAATTTACACTAAGTGTAACAAATGCGGCACATTCATCAAGACGCCGTGGAGGTGCAGCATCTGGTGATCACAGAAGGCTTCCCAGCAGAGAGGGCATCCAAGCTGGGCCCGCTGGACAAGAGGAGTTTGCCCTGCAGTGAAGGCGGGAAGGGGGTGCCAAGCAGACTAAGAGTGTATGTTGGACGAAGCTGGAGGGGCCGAGAAGCGGTACTCCTCGCAGCCCAGAGATCAGGGAGCAGCCGGGTGAGATGTTGGCCTGGCAAAGCTGACAGGAACCGGAACCCTCATTGCCTGTTCAGGGTCTTCTACTTCATCCTAAGCAGGAGAGGAAGCTTTCGAAAGGTTCTGTGCATAAAAGTGATCTGTCTTATCTTTTTCTGTAGGAAGATCGCCATGTCATCATCCCTGCTAACCTTGCAGATCCTTGAAATGACTCAATGAAGTGAAAGAATAATTTTAAATGCCCCCTTTCCTTCCCAATTAACCATCTTGAAAGCTCACCTTTCATCTCTGAGCTCCCTTCCTGGCCAGTGGGGCAATGGCTACTCCCTTCCTTCCTGTGAAACACAGTCTCCCCGCTCCTGACCTGTCCTGAGACAGGTAAGTCCCCGGGGGTGTTTCCTAAAGGCAAGCAGGACACATATGCATGAGAGCACTTCCCGGAGAACGAGGAAAAGAAAAATCTGGGTTCCTCTGTCTGCTGCAGGCTTTCTCCATCTAGCAACTCAACAGATCAAACCCGTTTCAAACTGGGATGAAACCATATGGTTTCCAGAATCACACATTGTTTTACAAGGTTCAATGGCTCAGACTGCCTTTTTCTCCTGGTGGAAATGAGCCAGACTTTTCCCATTTGCTATTTGGGGGTCATTACATGGAGGTTAATTAATCCATTTGTTACCTGCGTGGACAACGTGGAAAGTGTCACGGGTGATCTCGAACACACATGGCTTCAAAGACAGCTTTCCTTCCTTTGGCCTGAAATCACCCTGAGTCCAGTTTTTCTCAAAAAGCATTGTTTGCAAATGTCCAGGCGGCAGGAATTTGTTGTTACAGTTTGGTTGTGCTCTTGGTATTCTGAAGTTCTTGGCATATTCCCTGCTCTAAATTAGGCCTCAAAAATATTTCTGATTAAAAATTTATACAGCTCATGACAGCCTGTTTCTAGAACACAACCCCTAACTAATTCATGTTCACTTACCCTACAGTTTTCTATTTATAATATTTTACAACTTCTGTGTATTTGTATTATAAATTATTAAATGACATCAAGGTTTTTATTTTGATGAGAGAATTTCTGATGAATTTGACAGTGTAATTACTTCAGATCCTGCTCTGGATTGCTGGGAAAATATTTAATTTTATTTACCTCGATGAATAATTAAAGCACACAAGTGGTGGGCCCTCTTGCTGTGCCTCCTAGCTTCTTCCTCCTGTTTGCTTCTTGCTAATTAAAACAGTGATGCTTACATACATGTGGTGGCTTAAAAGAAATACATCACCAATTTGGGGAGGGATGGAGGGAGCGGGCGTGGGATCAGACTGGAGAAACCTAAATTGAAGAAGAGAGGAAGGAGGGCGGTGATGAAACCCGGCTGTGTTTCATTTCAAGTTTTTCTTGCAAGAGCGAGGACTGGCAAGATCCCTCTGCGTGTTTACTCAGGGAGCCGCCCTCCCAAACCCGCAACTTCATATCTGCGAGCCCCCTCCACCGGGACGACGGGCGCGGTCACGGCCACAGAGGCTGGGAAGAACACCGCGGGCTCCGTGTAAGCCCGGAAGACAGTGGAAAATCGCACGTGCTGTCACACCAAATGCAGGGACGATATCTCTGTACGATCTCCACGTGGCTGTCGTGAAACCGCTGTAAGGCCGGCGCAGGGCCTCCCCTGACGTTCCCGCTCGCGGGTAAGAAAGCTGAGGTTCCACTGGATGAACGGGCTAGGCCCACATCACTCCCAGGCTTCCTGACTCTTGAAATTAAGAGATCAGGGAATACATTGTTTCTCACCAACAGATCTTAAGCAGTGCAAAATTATCGTTAAGAATAAGAGAAGAGGCCCAAAATAGATTCCCTGATGCTGAGCCATAAGTCCCCAAGCCCAGACTGAACTAAATCACAGCCTTGGCTCTCCCAGAAGTGGAGTCTCACACCAGCCCATGGGGAATCGCCTGCGCCAGTGAGGTCGCCTTTTTGCCTAGTATAACTTCCTTGTTTCTGCTCCCTTCTGCCTATAAAAATCTTCTCATTTTGCCCAGCTCCTGGGAGCTCCTTTCATCAGCTCGGCTGGATGCCACCCAATTCATGAACCTTGAATAAAGCCAATAAGATCTTCAAAATTTACTCATTTGCAAACAGTTTTGTTTTGTAACATAATAAATGTGTTAGTGGGCATTTAGTATATCTTGCCAAAAAGACAGTTTACACATCTACACACACGCACGCTCACCTGTGTGTGCACATTTCAAATGCTAAACCACTTGAGACATCAGTGGCAAGCTCTTCTCAACTCTAGTCCTCAGTTTCCTCATCCACAACGGAAATAATATTGATATCCATCACTCGGAGTGATGTTGCACAATGGCATATAGAGTTAAATACAGTCCTGGAGATACTAGCCGAATCTTAGTCACCTTCAGGTCCCCAGCCCCTAACACGACGCAGGCTATCCAGTAAATGAGCTGGAAGGATGACTGAGTGGGTTTGGCTATTCCAGGACGGGACTGAAAGGCCCTAATGACATCATGAGGTCCTTGAGGGCAGGGCATCCCCTTGTTCCTTTCCCCCACTCACTGTGCTGCTTGGACACAGAGGAGGCTAAAAACTGCCTGCTGAGATTTACGGGACTAGAACACTCGGGATCACTCACACGGAGCCAGGAGGGTTTGGCAGCCGCTTTTCCCAGGAGTGCTGCCCGAGGCAGGGGCTGTAAAAACCCTGGAAGTGCGGGGCCACCTTAGTAAAAAAGAACAGGGCGTTGCTTGGAGCCAGAACCCCTGGTGAGCAGGTCTCTTCCCATCAAAGGCCCAGTCACTGGCCTGTGTTCCACAAGCCCCAGGGGCCCAGCTCTCATTGTGTGGCAGGGCCACTGGAGGGGACGCGCACCTCCCAGACTGTATCGATTAGCTGCTCCATCTGCCACTCCGCAAACAAGCAGCATGGTCCCCCATTGGATGAAAATGTCACCCATGGTAACAGATCCTCACAGCTGGCGTCTGACCACAGGACTCTGGGGAGGGAATAATCAGATCCTGAACAGCAGTGAGCCCACACCAAGCTAAATGCAAAATGAAAAATAAATAAATGTCTATTTTAATCTCCCCCCTCCCTTCTCCATCCTGAGCACCAGGCATTCTGTGCTGGTTGCACTGTCACAGCAGGGGGCTGGTGCCCCCAAGGCAGGTTGCTTGAGGGTCCCAAGTATAGTCTGTGGGAACGCCACTCAGACACCCCCCACCGTTGCTCTGAAGCCACAGAGAAGGCACTGAAACCAGCTCTAGCCCCTGCAGACAGACTTCGGTTCTTTGCTTAGAGCTCTCCTCACCCCCCACCCCCATCCCAGTCTCCATCCCCCTCCCCCACCCCAACCCCCTCCCTCCTTCTCATCTTCCCTCTCTCCTCCCAATTTTGTTGTCTCTGCACAGGACACTTCTCCTCCTCTTCCCTGATTACTCCCCCTCCTCCGTCAGGCCTCAGTATAAACATCTTTTCCTCTGGGGATTCTGACCCGAACTATATAAGGGGGCCCTGCTCCTACGCCCCTCCATGCCGTGCTTCCCCCCTCACACCAGGCTGTCTGTCCGCCAGCTGAAAGCGCCAGGAGAGTGCGAACCCAGTTTGTCAAGCTGACTGTTTTATTCCCAGCACCTAGCACAGTGGCTGGCAAATGACGAAACAAACATTGCCACATGTAAAACAGTTCTTCTAGGACTTATGAGCACTATCAGGCTTTAATAATATTCCATGCCATAAGGTTCTTTGTCAGTTTCCAGAAAACAAAGGACTGTGTCTGAGGGCACTGGGGTAACTCACAAAGCTAAAGGCACTGGTGATGGTTTGGACAAGAGCGTTCTCCGCTGTGGGGTCTGTCCCGTGCATTGTAGGACACGTAGCAGCGTCCCCAGCCTCCGCCACTGGATGCCCATAGTGCGCCGGGTCCCAGTGAGAAAACCACAAATGTCTCCTAAGGTGGGGACCCCAAAACAACAGGAAAGGATTCAGCTGCCACCAGTCAAAAATAAGGACACAAGTCCACTGTATCTTTCCAGTTTGACCAGTGGTTCTCCGGGAACAACTGTGCCTGACCTCAATCAGGAACATTTACAACATTTCTGGTTGTCCCAGCTGGAAGCAGGGGGGTGTGTAGGACAGCCCCCCGCAATAAGGAGTGCTCTGCAGGGCTGCAGCTGAGAAATCCACATCTGCGCAACTAAGGTAAACCTAAGACATAAATAAGACATTTCAATTTTTCATTTTAAAACCTGACCTATACAGCTTCATCTTGGAATTCAGAAACATATCAGACCCCTTGCCTTTTATTAAGCCAACAGACACTCCATTCTGTGCAGAGTTCCTGGCATGAACCCAGCAGGCAGGCTCCTAAAAGACTCAATGAAGCATCACTGCTAGATGGTATGGTGTAGTTAAAGGCACGAATATCTGTATTTCCTGATTTCAAATCCCAAGTCTTCCACTTTCTAGTCATGTCCTTGTGCAAGTTCCTTAAGTCTTCTGAATCTCATCTGTAATACAGAAATAATAGCACACCTACAAATAATAATCCAGAGAAAGCACACGACACATTACTTAGCACAGAGAATATGTGCTACGATTTTATTTATGACACAATAAGCAAATGAGACTTTATAGCACAGAGTTTTCCCTGATTTGTAGTTATTCTCCTTATTTGACCAGTGCACTGTCTTTGAACTTGACTGATCCATAGGTATAACAAATGCTTTTGTGTAGAGGAGCATGGCCCCTGGGTGCAAAGCTGCGGCGGTACCAGGCAGCAGGGCGAGTTCTGGCCAAGGTAAGATTCTTGGCACGGGAGGATCTTAACATACGTGGATGTGGAGGAATGAGGGTCAGTGGAGCTCAGCCATGTGTTGAGGACAGAGGACAAAAAGCCCAGCCGAGGGGTGGGAACGTCATTCCTCAGGCACCAGGGGCAGGCAAGGACTTTCAGCAGCAAGTGGCGTCCCAGGCGTGTCTTTCACAAGGAACACAACGGCAGCCCATGGGTGGCCACTCGCTTCCCTCACCGTGAGCTCTGGTGTGCTCTCCCAACCTTGGTTTTTCAAGTTCAAGCAGAATAATTTTCCAACTATCGGGATGGGAAACGGCCGTCTCCATTACCACCGACAGGTCCATGAACGAACACCGCCTCTCTGAAAGGCAGTGTGGAAATGTGCCCGGGCACCTTAAATTATGCCTGCCCTTTGCCCTGCAAATTCCACTACTTCGAATCTGTCCGGAGGAAATTATGAAGAATGTGCACAAATATTTACCTGTAAGAAAGCTCATTTTGGGCACTGTTTATAGGAGTGAAAACTTGAAAGCCCTAAATATTCAATAACAATGAACAGGTTAAGTAAATCGAGGTACAGTGACGAATGACACAGCCATTAAAGCCACAGTACCGACACATGGAAAAACAGGCTCCAAAAAGCATGCATAGTGTGTGATACTTTTTAAAGTACCTACACACGCGCGCGTATTTATATCTTCTCCTCGTACATGTCTTCTTTTCCCAGCAAATCCTTCCTGGTAATTTGTCCCAGGGAAGGTGGTAACAGTGACATATGAGGTGGGCAAAAGTAGGTTTACAGTGGTGAGTTTATTCTTGTGTTATTCCTTATTAATTATTGTATGATTTTTCATAGGAACAACTGTAAGCCTCCTTTTTGCCGCACCTGACTATAAAAGTGTGCATTCACACACAAGCCTACACATAAACACACAAGGGTCTGGAAGGACATGCACTGAAGTATTCACGGTATTGTCTATGGGTAAATGCATTCTGGGAGATTCTTTCCTTTTCTTTTTGCTTTTCCAAATGTTCAGATCTTTCTAATAAGTAGCATTTAGAGTATATTTATAGTGAGTTTTTTTACATTTAAAAATAATAAGTTACGGAATTTCTGATCGTACTTCAATGTGAATCATGACAGGAAGATGGGCTAAGCTACACTTTGAAAACTACTCTCGATTCTCCTTAGATTTTAGCACAGTTTGAATTTGGTGTATACTAAAGACACCAAATGGTGAGCTGCCAGTATCTACTCAGGTAGATCCTAAGCGATGTGGGGCTACAATGAAAATGTAACCTATCTAATTCTGTTCCTCAAATTACTCTTAGTCCAGGATAAGTGATAGATGTGAAAGAGAAACTAGTGGCCAAGTCAAGGCCACTCGTGGTGCAGTGCGAAATCGTAAGAGTTAGGTAGCGGTTCAGAGAAGGAGAAGGTAAGTATGTACTGGAAGGTGCAGGGTGCTTTTCATGCACAGAAGAGACAGGATGGCGAGGCTAGGGAGAGCGGCGAGCGGCGGCCTGCGGGCATAAAGGCAGGAATGACGGGGCGAGTGTCAGAGACGGTGAGAGACGAGCCCGGCTCAGGCACTGCGTTCGCGCCGAGGGCTGAGGGTCAGGAGGACAAGGGAGGGACCGGCCTAAGCACTATGGTCAAGAGAGTGGACAATCACACCCATGTAATAAAGCCGTGAGTCTACACATAACAAAGAGGTGAGTGATTTTAAAATATCAAATACGAACAAGAGGTTGATAATGCAGCATTAATTATCCAGAAACCACCTAAACACAAAAGAGCAAGTATCACAGGAGGGACGTTATAACCTCTTTCACAGGGGCCCCCCAAACCCACTATAAATATGGTCTTGGAAAAGGGGGAAGGGGAGTCCTTTGGCAGAAGCAAGCGTCCCGAACCCCAAGGCAGCGGCAGAAGAGGAACGGGTTTGGGGAAAGGGAAGTCCGTGCTGACGAATGATGCTCCGGGAATGTGGGTGAAATCCTCAGTAAGGGAAAATCCGTTTCCGTCCCCAAAGTGGACATTCTGCAATGAGTGAAATTCATTATCTTAAACTTTTGGCTATGATGTGTAATTGTTAACCTCTGCTGCTTTGGTTCAAGGCCCCCTTCATCAAAATGTATTGTTTGCCATCAAAGCTGATGTGGATGAGGAGCTGAACACGCGCCCTCCCTTTTAGGTTATATTAATATACCAAAATCAATAACATGCCATAGCTTTCAGAAGTAGTCATAAAATACCCTAAAATATTCCCAGAATGTGTCTATAAATTATTTGTTCAATGTACTTATGTTAAAAAGGTTGTCAGTTACAATGCTCTGGAAGACTCTAAAATTACAAGCCATCGTATTTGTATTTGATAAAGCTCTTGCTGTTTTGGGTCAGGGGAGGTTATGCTGTGGGGGAAAAAAATCATTATTTTCCCTAATAAATAAATTACTTGCCTATATTTCATGTATCACTCAGGCCAGCCGGTATTGAAGGTTTAAATAATAAATAACAAATAGCTCCATTCATTCATTAATAATGATGCATCACTTGAGTGTGAGTGTGTGTGTGCACATGTGCGTGTGTGTGTGTCTTAAGTATATGAGTTTTCTCTTAGACTCCTGGGGAGACAGATTGAACAGCGATCTTTAGGAAGGACAAAAAGTCATGGCTCTTGGATCATTAACATTTTTCTAAGCGACGGAAATATTGCACTGCTGATGGACCTTCTCACGGGGCCAGCACCTGACACGGAGGGCCGGGCCGCGGTGACACCCTGGAAAGGCGCACAGCCACCAACGCCTTTGGCCTGAGACTCACTACAGGGCCCCTTATTGGTAACTCTTCGAAATAGAGCCCCAAAACAGAGCTTGAGGGGGAAGTCAGAGGAAAAAGAGGACGACCAGGCCCTCTCCCAAACTCTCTCCTCTTGTTTAGCAGGAGCAAGGAGGTCAGCCATGTCTGCCTCGGGCAGTTGACATCACCAGGACTCCCAGTGGATTAAGTGACCCCACAGATGAAGTATCAATCTCCATCCCATCGTCACAAAGACACCCTCACCATTTACCTACGGTGCCTGTCCTTCCATCTGAAGCAGACAGACCCAGGTCGACTTAGGATGCCCATTCCCATAAGAAGTCAGCTAAGAAATATATCACACTGCATTCCATTCCCCAAGGAATACCTGGACCAAGGAAATGGCTGGCAACAGCTGGACCTTGCAATGAGTTACTGCTGGCACCAGGTCAGAGCCAAAGCAATCAGCCTTGCAGCGAATCCTAAAACAGATGGACCCCCTCTGTCTGTCCTTCCCTTCCCCACACACCAGGGCACACACAGGGCTTGGCAGGAGCTCCGGGGACAGGCGCATATATTAAAAAGAACAGAAGTCTCAGAACTACTCTTTCATGGTAAATTGAATACTTTTTTCAACATTATTTAGCTCTAGGTCAAAAGATCGTTCACCCCTGAAAAATACATGTGAAAAATCCGGCCTGCTCCAGTGACCTAGTTAATTGGGCCCTAGAATGCTGGGTGGAAGAGTCGAGTTCGGCCCACTGCTCGGGGTCCATGGCTGACTCCTTCTGCCCTGGGTAAACCGCTCCTCCTTCGCTGGTCTCTCCTTTATGTGGCCCTCACCACCACACAGCGACACAGAGCAGGGCACAGCAGGCTGCCACACCATCCTCCCTGTTGAAAGAACAGGGTCAGCTCCTTGCTGTGAACAGATTTTCCTCTGTGGAAACAGGTTCGTGTTTATCTTTCAAGTCCCAGCGACACACTCGGGATTGCCCACATGTGCTGCGCAGCTGCTGCAGCGCCTGATTTATGAACAAATCTGCATATAATTGTGTTGATTCCTTTTTTTTTCCTAGTCAATTTTTTTTCTTTAAATAAAATGGCTAGGTCCAGGTTGCATAAAGCCCCAATTCTAAAGCCATATAATTTTATGGACGAGGGGTGGGGAGAGGAGGAGGGGGAGTTCTTTTGTATGGCACCTGAACTCATTAAAATCCTAAATTCCATAATTTTACACTACCATGTGCCACAACTGAACAGCCTAATTGCTTACCGTCTTTATGAGAACCACAAATGGGGCAGCAAAACCAGGGAACAGGTGGGAAGGCCACACTGGAGTTTGGGTCCAAGCCTTGTCAAGAGGCAGCGACCAGACTAAAGCTGGATGGCTTTGTATTGCCGGGGACTTTCTGCAGAGGCCCGAGTGTTGCCAGGAGTCAGCGGCGGTGCAAGGCACGTGCCAAAAGGAAGAGACTCCCCCAAATTAGACATCTCCTACCAGGGGCCATGAAGTAGGGGTATTTTAAGATAAGGCCCTAGGAGATGAAGTTACAATCTTATCTCTACCTATATTTGAAAAGGTACCTGGACACAAATAAGGTTTGTATCTTACAATTTACAAAAGAAACAAGAAAGTGCTTTGAATGCCGAGAGAGCAAGTTTCTTCCCCGGCTCCTCCTGACGGGCCCCAATGACGTGGGAACCGAGCATGTGAACACGCTTTGGCCCCGCTTCGGCAGGCGGGGAAACAGCTGATGAGCCACGATGACTGGTGTTTTCAGGGTCTCGGCTGATCACTTTGCTTCCCTCACAAAGACAACTATTCCCTCTAAAGAGGGTGTTGCCGCTTGGTGATTGCAGGAAGAGGGTTAGAAATGTGCAATTAGGAAGAAATTTTCAGCGTGCTTTTTTTTTCATACCTGCCAATTGACAGCAAAGACCAGGCCAACCAACCCCAACCGCCAGACCCCATTCCCAAGACTGGGCAACCAAGCTGCTTGATTCCCTCACCTGAAATGACATTTCCAAAGCCCAACACTCTAATCAAGGCTCTAGAAGCCTCACCCCTGAAAATTAGGGGTGCTGGTGTTAGATGATCAGACCAGATAAGCATGAGACGTGAGAAGGGCAAATTGATGAGAGCCAGAAATCTAACTTGAAAGAGGCTGGAAGACATCAAAGGGCCAGGAAAGTTGACAAGTCCATATAGGCAGGCAATGAAAGCCACAAGTAGGAATCTTTCAGCACCAGGCAAAAAATCTAATGTGAAGTAAGCATTAATGTTAAATGAAGGGATGGAAGGGTGGGTAGACGGGTAGGTGAGTGGGTGGGTGGGGGGATGGGTGGGTAGATGGAAAGTCAGTGATAACACTTGACAACATCTGATCCCAAAAAGCAAGTCTCAGAGGTGGGAGTGGTAAAGAGGTAGCCTGAGCACCCTGGTGATGATCATAATCAGAATTTGCTAAGACCACTGCTAGTGAATGCTGTCCCCCAATTAAGGGACAAAGAAACCTTACCAAAAATCTAGTAAGGCCTAGAATCAAGGACAAGCTCTCATTCCCCAAGTGAACTTTCACAGAGGGTTCCTGGGCCTGGCCAAAGCTTCGACCACTCAGCAGTCTTTGCAACAAACACTGCCAACTTCTGTAGAAATGCACAGAAAGATCTCTTCCTCCCTGAACCGGAGGGACAGGATGTTTCCGTCTAATCCGCTGCAGAGTCCTGGGACCCTACACCAGGAACATGGTGTCTTGCAGTAGGAATTCACGGAGACAAAGTCGGGCCAGATGGATGTGCGGTGTGCCAGGCGCGGTCTGCGGGGGAGCAGAGGTCTCTCACCGAGCCCAGCCACTAGTGATATAGGAGGGGGAACACTGGACAGGGAGTCCTGCCTCTAGCTTTGCTAATTCCAAAATCAGGCCAAAAATACCAGGCAGAATCATTATTTTTGTTCACTTTCCTTCCCCACTTTTTCTTCTCTTCCTTGTTCTCAGATCTGTTCCCAGGCACCTTTCCTCACTAAACATCTCAGACGTTCCGTACCATCGACCAGCTCGCACCCGTGTAAGCACTGACTTAGCATTAAGCAGTTTGCATTCATTGTTTCATCCCGTCCTGATGACAACCTGGTAAAGCAGACACCAAAACCGTTCCCACTTAACAGATAAGGAAACTGAGGCTCAGCAAAACTATGTAATTGGATTGAAGGTCACCCCGCTGATGCTGATGTTTCCCAGCTGGTCTCTGACTTCCACACCTGCCCTTTGTTCTCACAGATCTCTTCGTCCCTAAAAGCCACGGCTGTCTCTTCAGCCTGCCCGGGTTCCATGCACCCAGCTCATGACTCATGGCTTGTCACGTTCTGCAGAACGGTAATGAATATGGCAGTGTTTTATAAACCGTAGTGAACCATACCAATGCGGAGTCTTACTTCAGTGAGTGTGTGTGTGTGTGTGTGTCTCATTCATTTCTGCTTCTGTCTGGTTTCTGATTTCTTACTTCACCATTTTCCCAGGTGCCTTCACCTGAAATTCAGACTCCCCACCTAGAGGAATCCCATCTGCTAGCCTAATCCCCTTACATCTACAGTATGTGTGGTGTGTCCAGTCCAAGTTCCATTCAAATTCGGAAATGAGCCCAGGCCATTTCTGTGCTTGAACCTGGGGGCCGAGTGCTGCGCTGCTCACAGAGATTCCTCACGAAGCCTCCTCTCCCCCAGCAACCCACGGTTCTCTCATGTGTCCCTGGGTTCCTCCCCTTGACGCCCACTGCCCTTCACACACTGGTCCCATACATACGCCTTTAACGCCTGAAATAGTCTTTCTTATCGTATCCTTGTATCACCACCAAAAAAAATTTCTATTGTGTCCAAGGAAAACAGCCACATAACCAAATATTATTTGAGTATTTACTATATGCCTAGTACTAGGCTAACCATCTCACATATATCATCTCATTTAATCCTCACAATCTCTCTGTGGAATATATAAAATTCTTACCTCCATTTGATGGATGGCAGAACCAAAGTCAAAAATTTGCCTAAGATCACACATGCTACGACAAAGCCAAAGTTTAAATCAGGTCTTATCTCCAAAGCCTTATGTTGTTAATCAGTATGCGATACTCCTGTAATCTCCAAGTTTCCTGACTGCAAGTTAAGCATATTCCCAGTGGGGAACTACACACAGAACAGCCTGTGTGCACTCCTGGTGTCAGCCAGGGACTTGGTTCAAGGCCCTGTGGAACAACTATTCCCCCATCGGCAATCCACGCACGTTCACACGCAGCTCCTGTTGGAGATGACAGAGCCAGAGCACACCTCAGAGCACCCCAAAGAAGCGAGCTACACTCGAGTTATCTCTGCGTAAAGAAGTCCTGTTTTCAGGAGTTTTGTTTGTCTGTTTTCCGTCAATAGGGCTCATGTGCTTTCTGGATACGAACATAATACTTAGAAGCCGGTGTTCCCCATTCTCGACTCCCGTGCCTGTTTCAGTACTCCGGCTGCCCATCCGTGTGCTCCATACGTGGTGGAGAGTGTTCTACCACATCCACTCATGTTATAGGGACAGCATACAGCATCTGCATTTGAGAGTGTTTGCTTCAACTCAACCCACTTGAGCGGGTGTACTGCAGCGTGACCTAGGTTAAAAATTCCTGCTTCATCAACTTTTATAACCTCTTGAAGCCTCAGTTTCCTTAGTTGTCATGAGTATTGAATGAAATAATGCAAGTAGATTACGCAACCTACATTGGCCTCCACAGGTAGGTAAGAAGCATAGTCAGGTGCTAGATCCAAACAAAACAAAAATAATAAAAATATATGTATAAGGCCAATGAGTCTGGGAAAGTGATCGTGGATGACAAATCAGTACTTCTCCAGCCTTCCCCTCACAGCCAAGGGCGCGGGGGGGGGGGGGGCGGTATATACATGAATGCTAGTAAAGGGCCAAGAAGAGAGAAAGGATATGAGGCTCATCTTTTCCTAGCCCTCCGAAATGACACTGGGACTCCAGGAGAAGCCTCCATGGAGAGGTCAGATCCTTGCAGATAAGTGGGAAGCATAAGCCCTTCAGGCAAGGAGGAAAGTGTCTCAGCCAAGGCCAAGAGCCAGGCTTATTAACCAAATTTGTTCCCTCCTTTGGAGGAGGGAGCTCAGGAGAGAAATGAATAAGTAAACAGAGCAAGGGATGAGGTGGCATGAGCTGGCGGCGAGTGGGCAAAGGCCTCATGTGCTGTCGATAGAAAACAGATCGTCCCATTGTGCTCCCGGGACAGCACGGCCTTGAGTTTGAGTTTAAGTGACCGCGTCGTACAGAACAAACAGGGGGGATGAACAAGGCCAGAGCTGTGAGACGCATGCTCTCCAGAGTCCAAGAATGGCACCTCTCGCCAGTTCGTCGATGGCAGAGACCTCAGCATTTCACCGTGTGAGGGCCCGCGAAACCCCTGCGCGAGGAACGGCTCGTTTCCTGGCTCTCTTTATTACAGCTCCTTCTAATTTAAAATTTATAATGAATGCGAACAATAATCAGTTTGTAAATACTGTTTTTAAGTTCACTAGAGCTTTGCAGAGATATTCCTTCTAGGTAACAAGTATGTGGCTCATTACTCTCTCATTAGCAAGATAGAAATAAAGATGCAAAAAAAAAGGGTGGGGGAGAAATAAAAGGAGGGAAAAAAAAAAACACCCTCTCTGAAGATATTGTTGGAGTCTAATTGCCTGCAAGGAATTCTTAATAATGTTTACTAATGCCTTTCCAGCCTTGCCAGTTTTATAATGCTTACTCCGGATTCCAGGTGTGACGTCCGCGGCCCCCGCTGTGAGCCTCGCTGGTGAACGGAGACACCTAGAATCGCGGCTTTGGAGAGTTTTTAGCCCCATCTTATGTCCCCAGAATGCAATCACACCCGCTGGGCTTCGGAAAGCAGATCCAAAGCTCTCGTGTTTCTATTTACCATTAAATCTCCAACTGGACAAAGCCTGCTTTTTACTGAGACGAGACCCGGCACCATCTTGACCTGGCTCGTTAAGGGCCAGGCTCCGAGAGGGAACCTTTTGCTGGAAACTCCGGTTAAGGCTGATTGTTCTCTTGTTTGACACGCAGATCTTTGGTTTGTAAGCCCATCTGACGTTCCAGAAATCCAGACACCAAGGGAGTCTACACCAAAGATTAGCTCCTTGAATCTCACGACCGTTAAAGCAAAGAAGGGCAAGGGGACTCCGTAGGAAACTGCAGGGGTCCCCCTCATCCACGGCTTTGCTCTCCCTGGCTTCAGTTACCCAAGGAACAATCAAGGTCCAAACATACTAAATGGAAAATTCCAGAAGTAAACACGTCATACGTTTTAAATTGTGCCCTGTCCTGAGTGTGCAGTGAAATCTCACACCCTCCCACTGCATCCTGCCCCGGCCGTGAGTCACCCCTGCGTCCAGACCATTCACACTATTCACGTCGCCCACCCATTAGTCACTTAGTACCCATCTCGGTTCTCAGGTATTTTAAGAAAGAAAAGGAGACCATATTCACATAACTTTTATTACAGTATACAGTTACAACTGTTCTATTTTATTATTAGCTATTGTTAATCTCTCACTGTTGCTAATTTATAAATTAAACTTTATCATAGGTATGTAGAGATAGGAAAAAAAACATTGTATATATGGGCTTTGGATCCATCCACAGTTTCAGGAATCCCCTGAGAGTCTTGCAACATGCTCTCCACGGATAAGGGGACTACTCGACAGTAGTCTGGCGTGGGATGGTATTGAGGGAAGTAAGCGTTGTTGGCTTTCCTTCTAAGCAGCTAATGAGTTATTTAGAAATAACATTTGGAAAAACCTCATTGACCCTTGTGAGAAGAACTTCGCGTGTGAAGACACTAAGGGGGGAGTACGCGCATGCACTGCGGGTTAGAGATCATGGCCATCCGGGGTGTCCCCCTCGCTGTTCTGTCCCGGTCTGGCCCCACTCTCTCTGAGGCACTGGTCTGCCTCGCTCTCCTGCCCTCCAGGCGGCTGAAACAGTCCTCCTAAGCCCATAGGGTCAGGGCTAAATTTTTGGACTTAATTTTGAGAAGCAAGTTTGAAATGGACTTCGTTTCCTTTATGCTGGCAATCCCTTTCCCTTACAGCTTCACGGTGAGAAGGAGGAAAGGGGGAGAGGCAAGTCCGAATTCCATCCTTGCAGTTCCAGTGGTTAAAGGAGAACTTTTGGAATGGACTTGTTTGCAGGAGTCTGCTGTCGATTACATGAGGAAACCAAGCAGAGAACTGTGAACACGTTCCCCCAACAGGGTTCATAAAACAAGATTGAAAAAGATATAAGCCGTAATTTCAAAACCGCCAAGCCAGAATCAGGCACTGTGCCCAGATCTGGGGTCCATTCCCAGAGGGACCAGCAAGCCAAATCCCCCAACAAGCTCCTTTCAGCCCGGGACACTGGGGGAGACCTGGGCTCGGGTTCAGGGCTCCGAGCTCTGCCATGAACCAGCTGCATGATCTCAGGCAAGGTGCCCAACCTGTCGCAGCTTCGGGTTTAAGTTTATAAAACGAGGGGGGGTTAACGCGAAAGTGGCTGGATTCTGATGCTTGGATTTGAACCCTGGCTCCACTACTTATCAGCTGCATAACCTTGGGAAACTTCCTTAGCCAGAGAGTGCCTCGGTTTCTGACTTGTGAACAGGGGTAGCTATACTATTTCTCTCACAGGGCTGTGAGGGTGGAGATTCAAGGAAAAATAGTAGGCGAAGGCCTAGAAAAGTGCCTGGAACGTGGCGATCAATAGACCCTGGTGCTGCTGCTTTAAATGCCGTTAAATGACTGACCTCGTGAAGTGGACAGGCGCAGGAAGGGCGAAGCACTCATCCGAGCTGACTCTGGGAGAACAGCTCCTGACTTCGTGGCCTCATCACTGATTCACCCCTCCGGGAACTCAGAAATCCTGGCCCCTGCATTTAGGGAGAGGCATTCTTACCTGCTTCCCTTTCAAAACACACCTGCGGAGACCAAAGTGAAATTCCAGGTTCCCAGATGGCACTTGGTAAATGCCAACTCTCGTCCTGGTCTAGCTGCCCTCCAAAGCCCTCCGCCTACCCCTCTCATAGCGAAATCTCTGGTTTCATGCTGACTTGAACAATTCTCTATCCGTGTGACCTTGACCAAGTCATTCAACTTCACTCTGTTTACCACTATACTCATGTAAATATGAAAACACAAGGACAAATTCAAGGGTAACATGATTTTTTTTCTACTGCAAAACCTTCCTCAGCCACCATATGTACCTGTGTTCATGCATACTCTCAGAAGCACACTTCGGAATATGTATGTTAGAAAGTGGATGCCCGACACTCCTGGGAAATAATTTTGCCCTTCGTTACGCAAAAGTTTTTTGATATCTGACAGGAAGAATTTGTCAAATCAGCTTGTCTTTTTCTTTTCCCTAAATACTTCGTCTACTCGGATCCTCCCCACACTCCAAACCAGTGTCTGCTTCCAAAGTCGGCAGCAGCGTAAGCGTCCGGCCAACTTCACAGTATTTGGTTGCAGAGCCCTTTTGCTTTGAGGACACAGGACAAGAGGTGTGGGAAGTGTCCTCTCTGGGGCCCGAACTGTGCTAGTTGCAGGAGTGGATAAACATTTGAGGTCTGGGCTGCTCTGTGTTAACACGGAGCGCAGAATCCCAAGGAATCGAGACTTAGTGTTTGAGTAACTTGTGCTTCCTGTGCTTGTGGTAACGCTGTTGCTGGGGGAAAGGGCCACGCTGCCGACAAGGTCCTATATGGTCTGGCTTCTGGGTGCCTCCCCACCATCTCCGGTCACTTGCTTCCTCCACCGCGCCGCCTCAGTGAGCCTGGCTTCTTGCAAGCGCTCAATCCCAGCCCAGCACACCGTCCTCTGGACACTGGCCCAGCTCACTCCCTACGGACGCCGTCTCTACTCAACGTCACCCCAGCGAAGAGGCCTCCCCTGACTGGAACACGTTTATCATTTGCTATTCTCTTATTTACCACGTTTCATTTTCCTCCTTATAGCACGTACCTACCTGACATTACATATAATACTTTGTCTGCTGTCCTCATATTTTATTCAAAAAATGCTATAGTGCATTCTCAGTAAATGTTTAGTGTATGAGAAGCATACACTAAAATATTAAAAATATTAGTTCTCTCTCTCTCTCCCCCACCCTTCTCTCCCTCCCTTCTCCCTCCCGATCCCCGCCCACTCCCCTCCTGCACTGTGCTCTTCTTGTTTGTTTCTGGTTTGGAGAGGGACTTTCTGATTTGGGATTCCATAATCACTGTGGGGAGAACTGTTGTTTCTCAGAGACTTGAAAACAGCAGAGATATACCAGGCGTGGCTCTGGCCCATTACCCTCCAACGAGGGACAGGACACGTGGAAGAGAGTGAACAGCAGTGGCTAAGACCGGCTGGATTTTGCCAAGGATCCACACCTCCAGGGCTTATCAGTGTTGGGTCTAGGCAAGTGATACCCTGCACCCTCTCCTCCCCAGCCACACCCTTTCTATTGTAGGGAATTTTACTTTAATTCCCTTGCTGTCTACGTTCCCATTTTTCTTTTCTACCACTTATTGGAACACTGAGCATCCGCCAAGCACTAAGCTTACAACTTGCTGTGCTCTGCTTCGTTTAACCTTTACACCATCCTACAAGCAGCTACCAATGTTGGCCACGTGTTACAGGTGAGGAACATGACATTCGGAATGAGGATAACTGTTTTCAAGGCTAGCAAGTAGCAGAGCCGTGTTTCTAGTAGTTGTGTTTCTCTCTGAAGCCCATCCCTTTAACCACTAGGCCCTCAGCATCCTCAGATTCACCTGGACTCTTCAATTCAACCAGCATCTGCTGGGCACCTCCTGATGGAATGCTGTGGGGGACACAAGAATAATAAGACATAATCCATAGCCTTAGGTTGCTTTACTCTAAAAGGAGAGGAGAGATTCTCCCCTAGCAAACCAGGAACGAAAACTACAGTACATGAGTTCTTAGTATGTTGAGGGTGTGGACAGTAAGTGCTCTAGGAAGACAGAAAAATAACTGTGGACTTCAGTAGCATGGGGAAGTAAAGAGGAGTGAACATTTGAACCTGTCCCTCCAGGATATGGCAATACAGTAGGACAGGGGTCCTCAATCTCCCGGCCACAAACCGGTATGGGTCCATGGCCTGTCAGGACCCGGGCTGCACAGCAGGAGGTGAGTGGCAGGCAAGGCGAAGCTTCACTTGCATTACTGCCTGAGCTCTGTGCACCTGTCCTAGCAAACCCAGTCTGTGGAAAAATTGTCTTCCACGAAACTGGCCCCTGGTACCAAAAAAGTTCGGCTCCACTGCAATAGAGGATACTGCTCTCTGTATGTGGAGATACACACGCAGGCAATGTTTCCATTCATTAGTGTATTTAGTGCACAACATTCATTAATATCTTACCATGTGCCTGGCAACCTGCTGGGGGCTTGGCAGACCAAACTAAGTGCTCTGCAAGGGAAATTTAAACAGCAAGGGAAGAGGACAGATCAGAGCTCTACAGGGAACAGGAGGCTGTCTTCCCGGCTCCAAAGATCCCGTTAGAAAATAACGTGTCCAGCATCTACAGCCCAGAGTATAAGACCATCTTGCAACCAGGACCACGAAGCAGACCCTGGAGAGCACCCCTCCAGAACCAGGTCCAATTTCAGGGGAAGCTCTTCCTTTACCTCGCCTGGGGAGACAAGCCACAGCGATTACAGGAGTGGGTTTGCCTGTTGGTTCCAACACACGACCCCCTTTTCCTCAGTTCGAGACCACAGAGGACCCTCCTTAGCTCATAGGGCCACAGTGAAGACTCAATGAGATAAAATCTGTAAAAACGCTGGCACAGAGTTGGAGCCCCAAAATTAATAGTTCCTTTCCCATCTTCATCTTCCTCCTAAAATAGTTTCTCGCTTTCTGAAAAGGACGTTTCAGAAACTGTGGTCTGATTTTTTTTCTGAAACTTTAGGGAATTCACCCGCTCCTGCCAGGTGGCTCCTAGAGCCCAGCTCGCTCTGCAAAGTCTCACCTTCCCCAAGCTCTGCTCCCGTCAAATGCACCCCCTAACCCAAGCCTGTCCCCGCATGCCTTCGTCTCGCTCCTAGATCCAAGGCTTTGCCTTACCTGTCCAGGGTAAGGATCCACACTGAGAGTTTTACACCTGTGTAAGTTCATGTAGCAAAATCATGATAACAGAGCGATCCCCTGTCTTCCCTGCAATAATCAGGTTCCCTTGTTGGGATAAATGACTTGGCCATCAGGTTCATAGTTTACCCATTTGGGAACTAGGTTATTGCTTCATAAAACTGTGCTGCATGGTACTATTATCATTTAATTACGTTGTCTAAAAAAAATAAATAAAGATTGCCTCTTTAAGCACTTCTCTCCAGCACCACCCGAAGCTTTGGGTACCGGGGCTCTTCAGGAAACTGACTCCTTCCTCCAGCTCGTTTCCTGGCCTCAGATACCTTTGAGGGTGAAAGGTCATTCTCCCTGGCACGCTCCCCTTGGCCAGGCACCTCTCCTCAAAAGGGCAGTTTGATCTTAATTTAATATGGTATTTCAAATCCCCCAGAAAATTGTGCTAGATTTTATGGCAGCTTCTCCCTTCCCAGAAGCATTCTGTGGCTCATGCTCCTTTATCTGCACATCCCGGACCCTCCATGCAAGGAACGCACTTCCCCATATGCCGCATGGCTGTTCAAAAGAGCACCTATGGAAATCGTTCTTCCCTATCTATCTGGTAAAGTGCCACCCCCAACCCCCTTACAAACAGCATTCTTTGGGATTAATTTATTGTGTCTATTACAATGCAATTGCCCATGTAAGATGTCTGATGTAGGCTGGAACAGTTGGGGGTGCGACGAAACCAGGTTTGCCTTGAGTTGATTACTGTGGAGGTTGGCTGGTGGTATTCAGAAACTCAATATACTATTCTCTCCACCATCGCATAGGTTTGATGTTTTTAAAAAGCTATTGCCCCTGGAGGGATAATAAGATCAGTTTCATTTACATTTTAGTATTAATTAATCTATCAGGGCTGATAGGATCCTTCAAGAGACAATGCAAGTAACGATGGGGAAGCAAAATGAAGAGCTTTACGCTCAGCTCCGCAAGGCTGCCCTGCTTCAGCGCAACCGGGCCTTACACCCCGCGGAACAGCTGGTAAAATGGGGCCCCACGAACTGAGTGAAATCTTAGGCAAAGGGAAGTCAGGAAGGATTTGAATAGCTGAGCACTTCAAGTTGTGGGAAGGAGGCGGGAGTATGAATGGACCCAGGGAGAAGGGAGAATATTCCATGAGCAGGAAATGACATAAGGGGAGGGATTGAGAACAAACGCAAACCGTTTCCTGCGCGGCTGCCTGACTGGTGTCTCGTTCCCAGCCTGGTCTCCACGCTGCGGTCGCAGTAATCTTCCCAAAACACATACACAGTCTTCTCTTGACCCCGCTGGAGTCCCGCCTCACCTTCTCAGTATGCTCGGAATAAAGTCCCAAATCCCTGGCTCCACCTACAAGGCCCTCTGTGCCTGGAACCCCCCTCTGGCCTGGGGCAAACTTCGGGTCTCCCTGGACAAAAGACTAAAAGAAAGGTAACATTTAACATCTATTCTTCGGAACAGCAACTGAAAGCAAAAGGGAGAAACAGAGAAGGGGTTTAAGAGGGAGGCAGAGGTAAAGTACTTTTGTGTTGCTTTTCTTTGGCTTGGTTTATTTGACTTGGTCTTCTAGCTTGAAGACCTTTAAATAGGCTCACAAATTAAGCGCAAGGCTCACTGAAAGGACTCCCCTCTCTGTCTCTACCATGTGTGGCTTTTTGGTTGTTGCATTACGGATGATTTTTCAGGGTTATAAAATATTTTATTTTTTTAAGATTTTATTTATTTATTTTTAGAGAGATTGGAGGAGAGGGGGAAGGAGAGGGACAGAAACACTGATGCAAGATAGACACATGGGCCGGTCAAATATTCCACATGCCCCAACTGGGGGCCAAACCTGCAACCCAGCCATGTGCCCTGGCCAGGAATTGAACCGGTGACATTCCGCTTTGCAAGACGATGCCCAACCAACTAAGCCACATTAGTCAGGGTTAACTAAGCTTTTTAAAACATGCTAAAATGCCAAGATTATATCTGGCTGGTAGAATTATGGCTCCTTTTTTCCTGTTTTCCAAATTTTCTGCGATAGGCCTGCATTACTTTTATACTCAGAAAAAAATAATTTTAAGAGAGCTAAACAAACAAAAAACATCACCTCCATTGGCCTTTGACACTGTTTAAGAGAGATCACGGAGCTTGTCCTCTCACTTGGAGACTAATCTGAATGAACTGAATGCTGTTTTGGATTTGCTCCTCTGAAATAGCATTCCTATGGCAGTTTAAATAAAGGCATGTGATATGATCCGAAAAACTGAAAGTCAGAAGGCCTAAATTCTGGTCTTAGTTCTGCCCACAACCAGCTGGAGGCTGAGAGCATGTCACAGCTCCCCTGGGCCTCAGAGTATGGCACTAGAACCAGACTGTCCACGTCAGAATCCTGCTTCCTCTGCTTTCTGGCTGTGTGACCTCAGACCGGTGCCTTTGCCTCTCTGAGCCTCAGGTGCCAATTCAGAAACTGGAACTAATAATTGTCCTGGCCTCCCAGGACAGCTGTGAAGATCAAATAAGACGGTCTGCAGAGGCCTTTAACCTCGTGCCCAGCACTCTGGAAGCGCTCTTAGACATCAGCCCGGATAATGATTGCTGCCTTTCCTGTCCCAGTGCAGAGGGGAAGCACACGTGCTCCTGATGGGGCTGGAGGGTGTCCCACATGGGGAGCCTTTCCCAGAGGCTGAACCTGTTCTTCTCCACAGGGGCCCACACTCGACATTGACCAAGTCCTGTGGTCCCTTGACATTCCTCACTCTCCCTCCCGAGCAGCCTCTGACATCGCTGGGTCCCCCTGGGGGGCAGGGAGGGGTCAAGGGCAGCACGTGGTGCCTGCAGACTTCCCCACAACACCAGGATGACCTCTCCTACCTTCCACAGAAATGGTTTGTGTGTGTGGCCAAAGACAAAGAGAACACTATTGACTTTTATTTGTTAGAGACTATCTCAGATCCCCTGAGTTTGTTTGATGAATTGTTTTGGATAGATAAAATAGCCCTGTTCCCACTCCCCCTGATTCTGCCACTGAGAGCTGATTAACAAAAAATGTGCTCTTCACATTGGAAAATGCAACCCTACAAAAACAGTTCTTATGGGAGAAAAAAAAGTTTTTGTCTCTGCTGATAATTTTCCCATGCTTTGTGGACAGCCCGTGCTGGCCTGAACTTGGGGTCACCTTCTCTCATTTGGAAGCATCAGGAGGACTTAGGGTTGAAGACCCTGCACACGGTTTGCTGCTAATGCTGGAACAGATGGAAGGCAGGCCCAGGAAACCTGTGGGGAATGCAGAAGACTGCCTAACACCTGCTGTGACCCATGAGCCTGTAACAGAAGAGGAAGAACAAGAGTGACCTTTAGCTGCAGGAATACAGAGCTCAGAGAAAGTACAAATAACAGTCGCACAAGGCCCTACAGCTCAGGGGTTAAATGCCTGAGCTCTGCAGCCAGACAGACCTGGGCTCCCATCCTGCCCCTCACTCAGGCGGGTGAACTTGCTGAACCTCAGCCACACTGGGGAGAGGAGGACTGACCTCATGAGAGCTGTTTAAACAGGGCCAGGAGGAACCAGTGTAACCCTGGCACGTGCTCTGCACTCTGTAATTGTAGCTGCTATTAGACTGAATTATAGAGGCTGATGGCTATTGAGCAGTACTACGGACCAGGCACCACTCTACGTGTTTTACATGCGTCCTCTTAAAGAAACCCTTATAGTAATAAGCATTATCCTCATTTCATAGAAAACTGAGACGTGGGCACTTGCCCCAGAACACTCAGATAGTAGAAGGCAGACGAGAATACACCTATGCACATACGTGGTCCATGCATCCACTGACGGCTTTACCTCTGTTCCATGAAGAGATGTCGGGCTGACCTTTCGTCACGTCACATAGCCCTTCACCCATGACCGGACCCACATCCCACACTCGTGCCATTTGTGCTGTGCCCTGTTGACAGCGGCTGGAAATCACACTGAAGTGTTTGTCTAGCCAAACCCTGACAATCCCTGGTTTTACACAATCATTCAACCAAACACCCCAAAGACTCTCAGAAATCATCACTCAATCAATCTTCTCCCTTTACAAATGAGAAAACAAGAATCAGAGAGGAAAGGCGACTACAACAAAGACACACAGCCAACTCCCAACCCAGGCAAGACTTAGAAGGATCCAGCTGTCCTAATTCCTTCCCACCATCTCATGCTCGGGCGCCCCTAACGGCACAGTCTTCCTTGCACATGAAACATGGGATCTCACCACCGTTAATGGTAACAGTTGGCAGTCCCCCTTCCCTACCCCATTCCCAATGTGCCCACGTGACAACAGCGGAGCCCTCACTGTACACCAGACAAGCTGACACCTGCCGCCATGCCAGTGAGAAGGCCCTCTTGCCGGCATCACACAGCTGTCCTAATACAAGGCACCCCCTTGTCCTCCCACCCATTTCCTGCCGCTGACCCTTGCCCTTCGCTACCCCATTGGGACCATATTTAGCCATCCTGCTAAAACATAAGCCCATTGTGGATATTTCTCCTCTTATCTACAAAGACTTTTACCGCTGGGTTTGGGGATGTAAGGGTCATGAAGAAGACGGGTGTCCTCCATTCATTTAGCAACTCTGCAAACACTTATTGAGCCCCTGCTCTGCAACAGGCACTGGGCTGTGTGCAGCAGCGGGGTGACCCGCCAGCTGTGGTTCGCGACCAGAGCCTACGGCCCAGGAGGAGACAAACGAGAAACAGGCAAGCACACCAACAAGTGAAGTGATGGTGGACCCAGTGTCACGTGCTCAGGACAAGGCCCCTCGGAGGGGGCCGCCTCTGAGCACTCGCCTGGGGGCGCCGGAGTTCTCTGCGAGAACAGCGCGAGGCTCTCCAATCCTTCTAGGCCTGGTCTCCGTTCCAGGTTTTCAGCTTCTCCCAAACCATGTTTAATACTTTTAATTATAAAAATAAGACATACTCATTGTAGAACTTTAGAAACTCAGAAGAAGATAAAAGAAGAAAAATTAAATTGCCCACAAACTCATACTCCCCTTATTGCTAACTGGTACATTTATATGTATATACAATTATAAAAAAGGAAACTTTTATTATTGAAAAGAAAATGTATGGACATGGTAAAAAAAAATCCAAGACATAAAAAATGCATAATAAAAATTGTTATTCTCCTTCGAGCCACTACCACCCCCAGTTTTATTCCCCAGAGCAACAGTTTTTTTTCTCCAAACTTCAAGAAATATACATATTTTTTTTACATAAAATGATATCATTCTATAGACTCTATGCTGCTCCTTGCTTTATCATTTAACAATATATGCTGGAGAAGGAAGTACAGCTAATCTTTATTCTTCCTTAATGACTATTAATGCCTATTTTTACATAGCTGAGATCACATTATATAATAATCTTGCATCCTGCTTTTTCACTTAATATCACATTGTCAAAAATTGGTACTTCACTGAAGTTTTTGTAAGAAGAAAAACATTTTAATGACTGGAAAACGTCCCACCCTATGAGTAAACCATAATTTCTATAAATATTACCTAATTATGAATACTTAGACTATCTCAGTAAAATGTGAATGGCTTCAGTGAATATTGTGAATAAAGCCTTTGCTGACCCCCTCTACCCATAGAACATTCCAATCACTTCCACAAGAACTGGCTGAAAGTCAGACAGAAGAGGACAAGAGCCCTATGATCTCACTCACACGTGGAAGACAAAACAAAAAGCAACAAGAGAACAAACAAAACACAAGTACAAGCAAACAAAAGCCAGAAACAGAATATTAGTTACCAGAGAAAAAGGGGGGTTGGAGGAGAGCGAAGAGGGTAAAGCAGGTCAAATAGGAGGTCCCAGAGGGAGACCAGACTTCCGGTGGTGAGCACACAACGGGGTATACAGATGTCACATTATAAAGCTGTAGACCTACACTTACATGTCATTAAGCAATGTGGGCCCGATAAATTTAATTTAAAAACGAAGAAAGAAATGTGAAGACCTCTGACAAGCCCAGCACTGTTCTCTGGTCCGAGACCGACTGCGACAGCAAAGGTGGGTGCGGTGTGGCACAGTGTGTTCAGGTAGAAGCAGCAGCTGCACCGACACTGAAGGTGGGTGCGGTGTGGCGCAGTGTGTTCAGGTAGAAGCAGCAGCTGCACCGTGTGGCACACAATCGCTCTCTGGACGGTCCCACCTCCAGCCGGCCTCACAGCTCTGCTCCAGGCGGCAGGACTAACGCCTGTTCTGGCTATTTCTGCTATCCGACCTACTCCTCCCACGACTGAACTCTGCTCACCAATAGGTGATAATGTAACGTGAGTCAAGGGCTCAGAAAAGGGGACAAAGGGGGGCACCTGGCTAGCTTAGAGTCCAAGCCTCGGTCTCCTTCTGATTTAGAAAGGGGATGTCCTCCACGTGGCCTAGGGGCCCTACATTAAAGGTAGGTGGCTGCATACAAACTGGTTATAAAATATCCCTTTATCTGGCCTTGTGGGCATGTATCTTTTGGGAATCTCACTGGGATTGGGGAGGAGTGGCTAAGACAACAGAATTTGGATGCCTGTCCTCCACTGGATACTTCACGTGTACCCACTTGCACGTGAGCCCTGGCCTGGTAAATATGAGCGTAGGTTCTGGAGCCAGAGGGTCACCACTTCCTAGAGAGGTCATTATGCCTCTCCGTCGCTCCAATACCCTCATCTTGAAAATTGTGCTAGTAATAGAGCCTATCTCATAGGACTGCTGTGAGATTTCATGAGTTAGTTTCATGTAAGTAATTTAGAACGATGCCTGGGACATTATAAGCACTCAATAAATGTTTATCATTAGAATTTTAACAGATGAAAAATAAAGTTGAGCACTTAAATTTTTAAAAGCCCACCAAACTCCAACAGCCTCATGAAAGAAGCTCAGAAGGAATTAAATACTTTACAAAATCAGCTGCAAATATTCGAAATTCCTCAACATATTATTCCAAGGAGGGACGTGGTTAGAATACAGTAGTGAAACATTGCTTGGCCATTGAATTGTTAAGATCAGGGGCTAGACCAAGCCCTATGAACTTCCCTGCATCTGGACTCATGATGGAGGACCTACTTACTACTTATTGTTTCAATGATCCAATCATTTCAATTGTGCAGCCTCATTTCTAAGTCTTCAGAAAGAGCCTGGGTATAAATTTCCCTGAGAGGCATTCCAGGTGGAGGGAACCATGTCACGGAGCATGGAACCACAGACGTGTACTGTGTGCTCCGTGGATGACAAACGGCTCACTGGAGGTGACAATAGAGCCCTTCTCGTGGTTGAAGCCAGAACCCTGCAGAAGAAGGTGACCCTGGAAAAACTGGAATGAGGTCAAAATACGCAGCTGGGCTTCTGACGCCACATGGAAGTGATTGCATTTATTCAACAAACATAAGAACAAAAGTAACTCTTCATATTTCTAACTTAAATAATATTATATGTGGCCATGTAGAGAATGTCCCAAAGGGCAGAAGAATTAGAGGAAAAATGACTACATTAAGGTTGTTATTAAGAATCTGGGTAAGAGATTATGAGAATCTAATGGAGGGAGATGGAAAATTCAAGAGGAAGAAGGGCATCCAGAGACATTTCAGAGACGGAAGCAATGAGTCTCCGTGACTGTTTAATGTCACAGGCAAAAGAAAGAGGGAGAAACGTCCAAGTCGTTCCGATGCGTCACACTGGAAAGACAAGAGATTAGAGCGTAGCACAGAGAGGTGCTGGGGGCTGGAAATGTTCCCTGCACGTGGGCGTGCCGAGGAGGGCGCGTTCTGGTGGTGCGAGCCTCGGAGGAATCCCTGGGTGTCGCTCCAATACCCTCACGTCGCTGGGCTCCCCTGGGGCCAGGAGACACTGGTGTGGAGAGAGAATCATTGAGACTGGAAGTGGAGGATGCACAGATTTAGTCTTGACTCATTTGACTACCGTGCCAAGTACTATCTCTGCCAATAAGGATAAACCTTCGTTGCCTTCCGATGCTTCCCAAACCCTCCACACTGCCTCTCTCTGCCTCCTGCCAAGAGTAATGTGTCCTTACCCTGTACCTCCGTGGTCCCCAGTGTATATGGCCACATGATGTTATAATTATCTGATCCTCTACCTGTTTCCTAGGAATGTGTCTTATCTGTCATAATATCAGTACTTAGCACAATGTCCAGCACATGAGCTGCAATCAGAATCCTGTGATGCAGGATTCCTTTATTGCCTAATACACAAAGATAATCACATGCAGTTGCATTAGTCCCTCACAGACAGTTGCAGTGTTAATGTTCCTTGACCTGTTGAAATTGATAGGAGGAGATGTATAGTACGACAAATTCTAATCGAGACACTCAGATGTCGTCTGCTGCACACTAAATGCACAACAGACCCATCTGCCTTTGCTCATACTCCTGCCACAACCATTTTGTTATCTCTATCTCTGGAGCCTCACGATATTTTTTTTTTGAAATCTCTACCCTACCGGTGCCCAGAAAAATAGCAACAAAGAAAGTGAAAACCAAATTCAAAAGGAAAGCTGGTGACAAGCAATATATTTTTCTATTTTAATTATTTTATTTAAAAACCTGTTACCTGATAGAAATCTGAAAGGATCGCAGAGTATGCCAGGACTTTGAGATTTAATTTGGGTTTTACAAGCAGTGAAAGCAAATGAGGCATTCATCGCGAAGTAATTTCTCAACTGTTATTATCGTCCTCGGTACATTGACAAGGAAACCAAGACACAGAATAGAGAAGTAAGCTGTCCAAAGTCACGTGCAGAGTAATCTGAGGAGGAGGGGAAGTGAAAGAGAATGCTGAGCACAGACCAGTGGCTCTTAACCTTTAGTGGGCAGAAAAATCACCTGGCACTCTTGTTTTAATGCAGATTCCTGGGCCTGGGCGCAGACCTGGTGAATAACCCTCAGGGGGCTGTATTTTTGCAGGCTCCCCAGGTGATTCCTATAAACACCTGCATTTGGGTGCCACCGATCCCATGGTCAGGGGTCAGAGGACACACGGTGAGGAACACCATGCCAGGCTCTTCAAACGGATCTGCTCTCCTTGACCTCACCCGGATGCCACTCTGTGAAGAGTCTACAGGAAGGCGGCAAGCAGGACTCCAGGAGGCTCCTCCCAGCAAGCTCTCTGGCTCTCCACCACCTCCCATCCTAACCAGGCCGGGCCCAGCAAGCAGGACCCAGCTCCACACACTTCCCGACTTCCCCCGCACCCCTGCGCAGACGTGGAAACTGCCCGCTGCCCTGCTTCTGCAGGGCGGCTGCTGCGATGGGACAGCTCCCATTCCCAATCCTCCCTGCAAGTTGGTGTGTGTTTTTTTTGTTCTCTCTACAATTAATTAGCTAATAATTTTTGCTTCTGATCCATTCCTCATTAAAAAGCTGAATCCCCGAGTTGGGGCTGTCGGAACAAAGGTGGGAGAATTTATGTCTTAATTTTGGTTCATTATGGCAGGAAGCCTCTTGCGCCCATCACTCTCTCTCCTCGGCCCCTCCCTGCCCAGCTCTGACGGCTCCGTGACCCTAAACGCCTCTCACATGGCAGCCACCATCCAGGCTCTGTCTCTGCCCTTTATCTTCCACTGCCTCATTAAGAGAAATGAACCTGAGTCTGAAAAAGACGACACAGGGGAAATAAAAATGTAATCCCTTGGTGCCACCTATAATGAATTGTTATGAAAACCATGAAAATATCTGTCTGCGGATATTGTTCTTTGATTTGAAGTCAGTGTTGTAAGCGGTAATTTTTGTCATTAAAGCTGTTAATCTGCTCAGCTCTCCTCATAAGTTTTTATGAAGAAAAACAGCCCTGCTGCCTCCCCGCTCATTGCAGAGCACCATGGAATAATTAGCTTTAATTATGGCTGATACTGCTGTCTGTTGAAAGCAGAGGGCTTCACGCTGCCGGGGCCAGGGACGGGGCCTGCCCAGCCTTCCAAGGGCCAGAGGAGAGGGGCCTACGGCTTTGAATCTGGGCTGGCAGCCACAGCCAATCACAAACACCACGCACCACACCCAGCCAGGGCAGATGCCTCTGGCCATGACATGCTCAGGCCCAAACAGGAAAATGCACACTCACATGCACACGCACACCTTACAACGTACACACATAATGTCACCCCCCTCAACTCCTAATCATCGTGCCCAGGTCCTACCACCACAAACACCCATACCACCCATGACTCACATGCACTTCTAATCACAACACAGGCGTAACCAAGTCAATAATAAGACATATACCAACTGAGACAGGCACCGCAAAAACTCAGCATACACAGCCAGCTACGGCAACAGAAACCTTCAGCTGTATCATAAGCATACCCCCTTTCCCTCAGCCACACCCCACACCGACTACAACACACACACCCACACCATGACATAGGTACCTTCACACACGTAGTCACACATTGCATGAGGGCACTTCAGTCAACAACAGACCATGCCCTGTAGCCTAAGTGTGTAGTGAGCTGTACCACCTAGATTGGTGTAAGCATACTCTATGGTGTTTGCACAATGACCAAGCATCTAACAATGCATTTCCCAGACCTTATCCCTGATGTTAAACGGAGTACAACCTGTCCAGTCAACCCTAAACAGACACATACCCAACAATGAGACATACACCAGCGCATTATCTCTAAGAGGCAGCCAAATCAATCACCCCTATTATGTAAAAAGCCTAGTATTAAGTTCCAGAGGAGCAAATGTTCTTGACCTCAAAGAACTCATTATATGGTCAGAAATAAGTACCTATACCAAAAACAACTGGCAACTCACTTAACACCTGCTGATATAATGAGCACTGGTTATGCGCCACGCACAGGGCTAGGTGCTAGGGGGCCTTCATGGGTAAATAAGATGTGGTCTGGGCCTCAAGAAGCTTGTGGTGGACACAAATTGCCTCTCAAGACAGAAACAGTCCACTTGTTGGGGGTGCTGTCTGCAGAGAACCTTTTGTTGTCTGCCACCCGGAGATCACATCAACTGCAGAGAGCTGCCTCGTCCAAGGTCACTCCCTCCCCAGGTGGCCACACTCAAGGACTGATCGCCGTATGGATATAAAAGCCTGTCTGTTCCAGTTAATGCCACACGACTCTGGCCAGCCACAGCTCGCCTCACCAGTGGAGTCCTACCAAAGTCTGCAAGCCAGGTCAATCTTCCCCTCTGCCCACTCCTTCACTTTTCTATCATCCGCAGGTGCTGGTCCAAAGGGCACTTCTTACTAAACATGCTATCCCACTCAACGGCATCTCAGAGCGTGCTTCTCAGAGAAAGCAACCTGTGACGGAGCTAAATTCAGCACTGAGAACACTGTCCACCCAGTAAGAGTACAGGGAAGACACGCTGAGGGGGACTCTCTCGAGGGAGAGAGGAACAGGGTAGTAAGAGAAGGATTTCTGGAGAAGGCAAGATTTAAACTGGGTTTGGAATGACAGCTAGCATTATATAGTTGAGAAAGCACAGAACTTTTTAGAGCAAAACGACTTGGGCAAAGGCAAAGGAGCAGGAAGTACAAAGTGTGTTCTTACCTCAGGGAAAGAGTGAGATATAAGAATGAAACCAGACCGTGGATGGAGTTTGAAATAAAATTTTTAAAAGGGTCATACTTCATCTGGTAGACCAGTTGACCCCAACATTTGGCATTCTGAATTAATGACAAGGGGTATGGAACCCCAAAGTGTATCCAGCATGGTTATAATTATGGTTGAAGGGGGAGGGATCATAAATTGAGGAATATTGAAAAAGAAAGAGAGCAGGTTATAGTCATACTCAAAAAGCCTGGCAACCACTTCTATAGCAAAGGCAGTAATGGAGTTCTCCCACTGTGGGCCTCCGGGCCATCCACCCAAGCGTTCATGCATTGATTCAATGTTTATTGGGCCATCCCAACCCCAACTCCAGCCCCCAAGCACTATGCCTCCTGTTACCAGGGACTTTGCGTGGAGAAAGCATTTGTCCCTGGCAGATTGAATTTAGAGGCATTTGAAGTTCCCCTTTTGTTCCATTTCAACAGTACTCCAAACTATATAGCATTGCCGCTGCTTCAATTAATTTCCTAGGGAGTTTTAAAAAGAGAAAAATGGCCTTTTCTTTGACTTGTCACTTAATTAAAAAATAACATTTGGGTTTGGTTTGAGAGTTTGAAAAACTTAGTATTTATTTTTTTTCAATAATTCACTTAATCAGCTCAGTTCAAGTTCCTGGAGTTGGCCTAACTCAGAAAACCTATATGCTGAGGCAAGGCCATTGCTTAGGATTCATCCAAACTTTCCAACTTCTCCCTCCTAGGCCTGGGTGTACGAGCCCAGAGTAGAATAAAAATATGGCCCCAGTCTAAATAAACGAGAATGGTGACTTCTACTGAAGAGAACAACTAAGTCAAACTATGAATACTTACTAAGGTAGGAATTGAATGAAGCTTTCTTCATATGATTATTTAAAGCATACATCAGACATTAACAAGAAACATACATAATGGTGAAACACTAAGGATAACTCTACTGAAATTAGGAACAAGCAAAGATGCCACTGCCACTGCTATCATTGACCTCAGATTTGTTCTAGAGGTCTTAGCCAGTGCAATAGGACAAGAAACAAATTCTGAATAGCTATTGGAAAGGAAAAGAGAAAACTACTATTATTTTCAATCATGATTATCTTCCTAGAAAATCAACTGAAAAACTATTTAAACTATTAAGGGAGTTCAATGCGGGGTAAGGTACAAGATAAATAAACAAAAACTAACAGCTTTCTTATGTGCCAGCTAAAACATATTGGAAATGTTCATACTGAACAAATATCTCATTTACATAGAAAAATGTAAAATTCCGAAGAATAACTTAATTTTAAAAATCAAGACCTATATTTTTTGAAATTTTAAAAATAAACTCAGGCATGATTGAAAAGCATCAAGCAATTAGAAGCTTATATGCATGATGCTACATAGGGCTTGTGGAGCTGAACTCCTTTCTCTTATTAATTTTTATTCTTGGTGAATTCTCTACCTAGAAATAATGATTTTGCTTCATTAACAACCAGCCCTTTCCAGCCTGGGGTCACGGAGAGCAGTACAACGCAGTTTTACCTTTTTACCTGCTGGACGCCAATCAAAGGATATGGTTCTAAGACTGCTGTAGCTCCGACCAACAACACGGACCCCCAACTATTCAAAAACACTTGGGCTTAGCTGTGAAGCAAAGATAAATGCCATAGAATAAAAGCTAATAACAGAAATTTGCATATAATAAAAACATGAAGTATTTGTTAAGTGAATAATGCTTACAACAGGTCTAAAATGGTCATGTCTCAATTATAACAACAAACTACTTAATGTTACATAGCACCTCACATGCAATGTCTCACTCCATCATCACAAAAATGACAAAGTAAGTAGCACAAGTGTGATGTTTAAATACTTGTATATATGAAGCATATATCCTGCTCTGTGGCATACACAAACAGCGTATAATCTTTCACGTGAAATAACTCACTTAGTGATGTTTTATGGCATCACTCTGAGATAAGTGTTTTATCACGATGCTTATTTTATGGGTGAGGAAAGTGAGGCTCAGATAGGGTAAAACTCTACCCATGGAGTCTGTAAGTGGCAGAGCTAGGACGAGCCCAGCCAAGTCTGACTTCGGAAGCTTCACTCTTACCCCTCACGGTGTTACTCTGACCCATCGCAACCAACATCAGCCGCAGTGGGCAGCACTGTTACCTGGCGCATTAGTCTGGCTAGGCTTTCATGAGAGAATAAAACAGACTTGGTGGCTTAAACAACAGAAACTACTTTCTTACAGTTCTGGAGGCTCGAAGTTTGACACCAGAGTGACATCAGCGTTGGTATCTGATGAGGTCTCTCTCCTTGGTTGCAGACGCCTGCCTTCTGCAATCTTACGTGACAAATGTTAGCCTCTCCACATGGCCTTTCCGCTGTGCGTGCACATCCCAGTATCTCTTCCTCTTCTTGTAAGGATGCCAGTCCTATTGGACAAGGTCCCCACCCTTATGACCTCATTTAACCTTAATTACATCCTCATAGGCCCTATCTTGAAATACCATCATATGAAGGGTTAGAGCTTAAGCGTATGAAGTTGAGTCCATAGCATCTATATTTAAAAATAAGGAAACTGAGGTGCTGGGAAGTGAGTGGACTTGCTAAGGGCATATAGCTGTGAAGTAGAGGAACTTAGGTTTAAACCTAAGTGTGTCGAAGTCTAAACTCGCATGTTCTTTCCACTTCCCCACAGCAATTATTCACACTACGGGAAGGGAAGTGATATGTAAACAATGTAAAAGAATAGGTAGATAGATAATATAAAACTCATTTTCATTCTGCTTGGGAACACTCAGCATACATTTTCAAGCCCTGTTTTATCTTCACCGTTACTTCTAAACTGCCTCTAAAATGAGTTTGCATTACCGCACGGTGCCTTCACCCCTACCCCCAACCTGAGAACAAAGAGGGGTAGCCCAAAATCACATCGGCATGCATTGAAGAGACAGCAGGACGTTAAAAACCTGCCACAGCTAACCACACGCATATAAACCAGGACTGACTGAACGTACTTGGATACACTTAGAGAGAAAGGGCTATATAAATTCAGATTGCTCTCCTACTTAGACATCTAATTCAACTTCACAGGGTCCGGGGCTTCAGGTGCAGTATTATTTTCCAGACAGAGTCGTTCCTTTATTTATCCAAGCAGCATTTAGTGAGCAGGATCTGCCAATTAGTCAATCCCAAACTGACTCACTTCATCAAGGGCGGCCATGCTCTCCTCGCTTTCCCGCAGACACAGACCCTTCTGGTGGGCACAGGGTCCTTCCTTCGGTTCCTCCCCCCGTGTCTCCACCTATATCTGTCCCCTCCCAACCCCCACACAACACAACAAGGTGACCTGGCTTTGGCAGGAAGTATGGTTGTGCTTATTTTACAGATAGGAGGACAGACAGAGGGGTGAAATTCAGTGTCGTTCAACTTATAAGTGGTAATGCCAAGGTCAGAACCCAAGCAACTGGTACTTGAATGCACTATGTTATATAGACTTCTTGATAAGCTATATTTCTTTAATTGGATTATTAATATCAGAACTGAAGGAAAGTTCAGGCTTGCAGAGTTCAGAGGGACATACCTAAAAAAGAGAACGCTTAAGCTGGAAAAATAAGACCTGAGAAGTCAAGGGATTTGCCCAAGGCCACCCTGTGAGGCAGGGGACAAAGGGCGCTCAGCACACAGATTCCTCAGAACATGCCTGACCATCCGGACCCACTTTCGAGGATCTGGCAGCCCCAGTATCCTGGCACGATGATCTGGAAGGCAAGGGGAACCCAAGCCCGAGCCCACTATGCATTGTCCACCTGAGCACAGCATCCTGTCCAAGAGTCAGGGCGGGCACAAGAAGGACATGAATGTCCAGCGCAGGGCCCTGGTATAGGCAACTCCCCTGATGGGAGAAGACTAAGAATAAAAAATATATAGAACAGATGAGTTCATGTTTAATATGTAAGAAGGTGCTAAGCACTTAAAAAGTACAGAGTCAGGTAAAGGGGACAGGGAGTGCCACCTGTGGATAAAGGAGGGGAGATGTTACGGTTTTCACTAGTGCAGTCCGGGTAAGCCGCACAGAGAAGGTGGCATCTGGGCAAGGAAACATCGAGGAGATAAAGGACACTGCTGTGGAGATATCTGAGGAGGAGGCACTCCGGGCCGAGGGAACAGCAGGCTGCAAAGGCCCCAAGGAGAACGGACCCTGTTGGGAGGCTACTGCCATAACCCAAGCTGGAGATGACAGTGACCGGAGTGGCAGTCGTGGAGGCGGTGAGAAGTGGTGGCATTCTGGATCTGTTCTCAAGGCCAACTCTGTAGTACTTCCTGACAGATTGGTTGTGCAATGTGAGAGTCAAAGTATTCGGGCACATCTCCAAGCTTTGGACAGGAGCTCATGGAAAGATGGAGATGCCATCAACTGAGAAGGCCGGGGTTGTGAATGAAGTGGGTTTAGGGGAGGAGGGAGCATCGGGAATCCCATTTGGGGCACACGGAGTCTGCGATGTCTATCAGATATCCAAACGAAGCTGCCTAGCAGGCTGTAGAATGTATGAGTCTGAGGTTCAGGAGACAATTTGTATCTTCAGGAGGCTGAAGATACGAATTGGAAAGTTATCAGCCTACAGGTGGTATTTAAAGCCAGGCAACTAAGACAATCTCAACAGGGAGTGAATGTGGATAGGGAAAAAAGAGGAATATTAAAGGCAGAACCCTGGGGCACTCCAACACGCAGAGGTCAAGAAGCGGAGAGACCGGGAAAGGAGATCGGAAAGGAGCAGCCAGTGAGGCGGGAGGAGAGCCCAGCAAGTGCATGACGTCCTGGAAGCCCAGGGAAGAACGTGCATCAGGAATGGGGAGGTGTCCAGCTATCTCCAAAGCTTCTGACCAGTCACATAGCATGCATTTCTGAAAGTGACCACTAAATTAAGCGACATGAAGGCTGCTAGAAACCCTACCAAAAACAACTTTGATGGACAGCTATGGGAACAAAGGCGGACTGGGAGATACAAGAAAAAGAGAGGAGAGAACATGAAGACAGCACAAGGGAGCAAAGAAACAGGGCCACGCTTAGCGTGAAAGATGAAACTGAGAGAAGATTTTTTTTAAGATGTGAAAAATAACAGCATGTTTCAATGCTGATGGGAACAATCCGTTACAGAGAAGGAGCCTGGGGCTGGAGAAGAGAGGAAGGATTGCAAAAATAGTGTCTCTGGGCAGGCAGGAAGGGACGGCAGCCAGGGCACCAGTGAAGAAATTGGCCTTGGACAGAAACATGAGTAATTCACTTATTTTAACAGGCCCTAGACAGAGTATATGGGTTCGGATGCTGGTGGATGGCGGAAGGTGTCTGGGAGAGGGATTGTCAATAAACAAAGACTAGTGCAGAAGCAGGGCCAGACGGCGAAGGGCCACACAGACTTCCAGGAGCGGCCCGGATTTCGGGGCGAGTGCAGTATGTAGCAGCATTGCGCTTTGAGGCGGATTTCCACTTTATGAAATGTATTCACAGGACTAAGTGGAATATATTTAAGATAGAAAGGAAACCTAAAGACAGAGAGACCGATTAGGAAGATGCTGAAGATGTGTAGCTAGGAGAAGATAACGGTAATAGGGACTGAAAGAAGTTGGCATACTTGAAATTTTTAACTAATGTACTCTAACAGACATGTTGTCAATTGCAAATGACCTCAGTTTCCTGGCTCGGTCAGCTGGAAGGACAGATACGCCATGCACTGAGCTCAGGAACTGAAGAGGAAGAGCCCAGCGGAGATAGAGGACGAACAGCTGCTGGCTTCTGGACCGCCATGGTTTAGGCATCTGTGGGGCACCCGGAAGGACGGTGTCTCCAGGTGACGGATCATTCAGAGCAGGCACTGACGAAAGCTCTTAACGGCAACTCCAGACGCGGGAGGCCTCTGGACCACGATGGCAGGAACGCCAGCGGAGTCTCGGGGCCTGACGGATGTGGGCAGCGCTGCCTGCTCCTACACGCACGCCGGTCCAGACCACTCTGCTTCTACAGGGCTCTTCCCTCTGCCCTCGGTCGTCCCCCTGATGTCAACGGAACCTGCTTTTAATCTGCCTTTCTTTTACATTTATTATATCGAGGTGAAGGCATGAAAGTAGCTAGTCCTACAGAATAAAATAACAGGCCTTTGCCATAGCAACTCGGAGCCCTATTCCATTTCCAATTTTATGGATATATTCTGGCTGGCGAAGGTTTTAGAGGAGAGGATGCTGCTATAAAATGCATTCTAGTTCTTAACTATAAACACCGTTTTTATCATGTGCTATTGTGGATAATCCAAGCACTGTCTCCATTTTAAATAAGATTAGCAAAAAGCTAATTATCTAAAAAAGTGATTCCTAGACTGTGGACATGTACCCCCTGCCTGTGAACACGAGATGCTTTTAGATGGTGTGTGATCATGACACGAAATAAAACTGATTCCCATTGCAAGGAAGTTGATTTCATTTCCAATTCCCTTCCAGGAGAAAGACATACTCTGATGTGAGCGTGGCCTTAGCTCCTAATATCCCCTGACAACGGTGATAAAGTCGGCCCTGGGTTCAGAGTCCTCCACTAACCAGCTTCTAATTGGAACTCAATACCATTGTTTTATTTTCATTGCATTCATTTTTATACTTAACTTACTTAAGTATAAGTTAAGTATAAGTAGACTATACTTAATTTATGGCAAATGGTTTCCATTTATAGCATGGGTGCTAAATGTCTTTCTAAAATAGTGTATTTTTTAAGTGAATCAATTTCAAGAAATATATTAAGTAAAAGATTGTTCTTGGACATGTCCAAAAAAGTGAGATGGTGGTGTTAAGAGGTAATTCCCACCAAAAATAAAAAGTGAAATCATGACTCATGCACATATAGAATAACACATGGTAAAGATTTTGTGATTTAACTCATTTATTACTTAAATGAGAAAACCAGCCAAATGATAGGATTGGTTCAAAAGAAAAGTAGGAGAAGCACAAAATTATATTTTTTAAAAGAGTATTAAATGCAGAAATAGACACGAAATTGATTTTGGCATCAGAAGAAGGGTTGTCCTTTCACTGAACAATTAATGTCCACATCAAGAAACAAGAATTATTTTGCTTTACTATCTATGATCTAGATACAGAGTTTACTATCTATATACAGAGTAATACAACAGGTCAAGGACAGTGACAGGCTGGAACACTGAAACACTGGCCTAAGGCAATTTAGAGTCAAAATCCAAGGGAGGTCTTGTCTCGAAGATGAAAGGCACATGGTCAGCGGAGGTATGGAAATTTGGAGTCCTGCAACTGTGTGAGCCGGGTAAGTAATTTCTCTCTTTTGGCCTCAGATTACTTCTCTGTAAATGAAGGACCTGGACAAGATACTTTCCAAGGGTCCTACATGGCATGAAATTCTCACATTCATGATACTCAAACCCCAAGGGCGTCAGTCGCAAAGAGCGGCGTGTTAAAACCCTGCCCCTCACGTGTAAGATTCACAACCCAGAACCGGCCTGCTCTCCAGCCTTCATCCAAGCGGCGAGCCGCCTCCCTTTACTCCAACCAGCAGGGGTCAGTGGTCACCACACACGAGCGTCCGCTAGGGCAGGGGTGTCTTCCTTTGTGCTCATCTTGTAACTAAGTCTTTGCTGAAACCCATCAAACATACTTCCTTTACCATCACCGTTGCTGTCATTAATAACAGGAGGAGAAGTCCCAGCTTCCACTGGCTACCCTGTCACCTCATTAACTTCCCTCTCCCTGAACTCGCTGCGGGTCCCACTCCGGCGCAGAAAGTCCCTGTGCCTGGGGAGGCATTAACATAGTTATTTTAAAAGTAATTTGATATGAGAATTTCAGTGATGCACAGTTCAATTTTTGTACCCCCTCCTGAGTTTTTCTGGACCACCATTTTGGGGATTAATAAAATTTACACGGAGTCCAATTCATTGCTTCCTCAAGTGACAAGCAACGGGGACAAGGCAGAGGTTGAGAGGACGACACTCCATGACCTGACACCAGGAAAGAGCCCAGGGAGGGGCAAATCCTGTCTTCTTCTTCTCCCGTTCGGTTCCGGTGCCCTGACAGGGTGGGGTGAGAAAGTAAGGGCGTGGGCTTCGAGGCCAGCAAGTCTTAGCTGTGCCACTGTCAAGTTCACTCATTTCTCTGCACCTTGGTTTCTCGCTCTGCTAAAAAAAAAATTTAGATCACAGGGTTCTTGTGAAGCTTAAAACTAGGTGTGTAAAACACTTAGCACAATGTCAGTGAGCACAGTGAGCTCTTAATAAATGTTTCCTGTTCTTGTAGTTGCCACGTAGGAACATGAGTGCACTGACTGCACTTGGAATTGCAAACAGAAGTAAGCACAGAAATAAGCACTCTTTTCGTTCCATTGGTGGGATTGAGGAGCACAGACTGGAAGTGACAGAATGGCCTGGGCGGGGGGGCGGGGGGGGAGGCAGGGCACAGCGGAGGGCACAGGGGAGGGCACAGAGTCAACGGCCCTGTGAGAACGACCTGTGGCGCCCAGTTTGTGGGCACTTGGTCAGCGGAGGGAGCACTCTGCAGCCGAGACCAGGGTCTGGTGGCTGCGCCGTACGTCTGAAACTGATGCAACACGGTGCTGAATGCAAACTGTCACCAAAAAACAAAATGATTTCTACAATTAAAAAAATAAAAAATAAAAAAAGCATTCTTTCATTCAGTTGTTCAGGAGGCATTTTCTCCCTTACCCATTTTAATTATTTTCCATTATAAAAATGATGAGCAGGACAAGTTTATTAATGTCTTCGGCCAGTGTTGGCAAGTACGTACACCAAAGTAGTAGGTGTAATCTCTGAAGTACGGGGTTGGGAGACTTTCACTTTATACTTGCAGCATTACCAGGTTTTATTCGATGACAAATATATATCATCAGTATGACTTTCTAAAAGATTTTCATTTGGATGAAACTGAAATGCAAGTAGCATGAGTGCTCTCAAAAGCAGAAAAAGAGAGGGAAAAGGACTCCTCCTCCTACCCCTCCAGTTACCATTGTCCAAACTCTTCCAAACACCCAGGGAGGTCTGACTCCTGCACAGTGTGAATGAAACATCGTGGATACAAATGCAACGGCTCTGGGACGCTGGAGTTCTTGAAATCTGAAAGGTCGGGGATCTCACCGAGTATCTGATGACAGCTGTGGCCCCTCCTCCCAGGGATGGCGCACACAGGACATAGCTGCATACCGCTGCGGGGGTCCTAAAGCCCCCAGGACTTGTGGAGGAATCGAATTAGCACTTGTGGTATACCACTAACAAGATCCTTCACTATCCACCTATTTGATTAAGGGCAAGAAGGTATTTGATTAAGTACCAAGAAGCTCCCAGTACCAGAAGCATCTTCTCCACAATAGTCCTGCTACTGCTGCCTAATATTTCACTAGGAGGAATTCCTTTGAATCAAGGCACTATTACCCATAAAACTGCAAGCAACCCCAAGAAATTGAACATATTAAATTTGTGCCATTCATTTTCCAACAAATACTTATTGGGCAAGTACTATATTCCAGGGGACAGGGTAAACAAGACAATACTCTTTTGAACTCAGTCAGGCGTGCCAGAGAAGATGTGCTGAATTCATTAATGAGGAGAGCGATGAAGAAAAGAAAAGAAAATGTAACCGAATAGAGCGGCTGGGGGGTGGACAACCTTTCCTAGGTGCTCCAAAAGGCTTTCTGCAGACCTGCCTGGTACAAACAGGCCAGCCATATTAAAATATGTGCGGAAAGACATTTCATCTCAGGCCACAAAAATGTTCATTGGACCCGCATATCACATTTTGGTTTTCAGATGAAGGCGGCTTCTAAAAATAAGAAGAAAGCAAGTCCAGAGGAGAAGAGACATCAGAGAGACAAAGGGAGGGACAATCTCGGGGGGAGTTACAAAGAGGCAGGTGGAGAAAATGGGTGAGAAAAGGAAGTAAAACACCAGACCTGATGCTTGATTATGCCTTGGAACAGCTGGCATCTGTTCCGCTGCAAGGAACACCTATCTGACTCAAAATGGCTTCAACAATAAGGAATTTTACCAGCTTACACAAGTAGAAGTTCAGAACTAACGCAGGATTGGAGTAATACACCATTAAGGCTCCTTTCATTCTCAGCTGAGTTGTTCTCAGGGACAGAGAGAGAGAGACACACAGAGAGACACAGAGAGACGGAGAGAAGCAGAGAGCATGAAGACACAGGTGACAGGAAGGAGTGTGTGTGTATACATACGTACAGGTACGTAGATGTCCAGGATTTCCATGCTTTTCCAGCCCCCTTGCTCCCAAATGAGCGCAGCTTTGCTCACAGGGTTCATTCCCAGTGATCTTTGAGACTGGCTCCACCATCATCAAACTGGCTCTTTAGATTTTGTAAGAGAGGTGGAGAAAGGTAGATGGACGAAGGGCACAAAAGCTAGAAATGGAGGTAGACCTTTGCTGGGAATTTTATGAAACTGCAGAAAAGGGGAAAGCATAGGTCTGAGAGAAGTAGATAATTAGAGAAAAGGGGTATTTTTAAGAGCTTTTGAAACGTATGTATGCCTTTCTTAACGTTTGGGCAATTTAAATAAAAATTGAGTTGTTTGGGGTTGACATTTTTGCTCTTGTAACTAAGTTTTATTATTGCGACACCGCTCTGACACTGGACTCCGTGGGTCCTGGCTTCAACAGGGTAGGGTTACACACTCACTCACTCACTCACTCACTCACCAATGGCAAGCGCCAACAACCCTGCTTCTCACACCCTTGAGAACAAGTTTATCATGATCTGTTCCGACGCTCGTGGACCTTGCCTAGGCACGTCAGAAGGAAAGGGACTGGAATTTTGGCAAATCACTTCTCAAAGGTCATTGCCCCCCGGTTTGCACTATAGTTCAAACCATGACCTCTCCACTACAAGTCATTATTATTAAAAGCAGTTTGGATGTAGCAGAAAGGCCTTGACTTTTGAGCGGAAGACATGAGCTAAGATGCTGTTAGCTCACTAGCAGAGTATGTCCTTTAACATCTGTAACTAGCTTCAGTATATTCTTTAACATCTATAAAAGGAGCATAATAGCACCTCCTTTACTAGGTTAGTGCAAAACTCTGAGCTCCTTGAATATATGGGCTTACCATGTGGAATACTCCTCCTTCATTTGTGGATCCTTAAGCCATAGCTCATCGGTGGCAAGTACACAGCCCTATGCGGTACCTCCCTCCCCACGGAAAACAAAGCAAATAAATAACAGCAGTTTGCTCCAGTAAACATGGAGATAGGGGACACTAAATAAGAAATATCTGTTGAGTGAGTGAGTGAATGAATGAATGAATGGACAGAGTGCTCTGGGTGCTCACCACCAACGGATCAGAGCTGGCTCTTGAGATAAGGCCCAACTGCTGGCCCTCGCCCTAGCCCTAGCCTCCACTCAAGCATTTTCACGTGTGCATACTTGCGTGCCCATGCCCTCTAGACCAGGGACCCGCCACCTGTGTTTATAAATATAGTTACACTGGGACACAGCTGCACACATTTGTTTACACATTGTCTGTGGCTGCTTTCACGCTACCAATGGCAGAGTTTGGGAGTTGTCACAGAGGCCGTGTGGCACACAAAGCCTAAAACATTTACCATGTGGGCATTTACCGGAAAAAAACGCCCACTCCTGCTCTTGGCCAGGCCCTGCTCGAAGGCAGAGGCTGCGCGCTCCACCTTCCTCTCCCCAGCACCGTGCACCATGGGAGCAGGCGTCTGGTAGATGCTAACCAAATTAACACATTGTTGGGGACTCTAAAAATGAAATTATAAGTTCACTACAGTTAGCCTTTCTGTTTATCAGGACTCTCGGGTGACAGAAAACAAGACGATCTACTTTCATGAGGAGAAGGGCCGTGGCAAACAGCCGAGCCCCAAAGGCAAACTGCCAGGTAGGGGCCTAGGGCTCTTGGGCCGGGGGTGGAATTGGGGCGTGGGTGGGGTAGGAGACTGCAGACCAAGGGAAGAAGAGCATGAAGAGAACAAGAAGGAGCAAATCCAAAGTCAAAATGGGTCTCCCAGCTACTCTGCTGAAAGCCAACACTGCCTAATAAACGTGTTTTAGTTACAAACTTCCAAGTGTTGTTTGCGGGCAACTTACATCAGTCGCCGGAGGAAAGTCATGGACTCTGGGGGTGAGGCCTCCGAACCTGCATGATTAACAAGCTCTCCAGGGGCCTTTTATACCCACTGATTTTTAGAACCACTGACCTAGAGGATATGCTCCTTCCCAAAAGAAAGTCCCTAATAAATATTTATCTTAGATGGGACCCTTGTCACCCATGCTTCCATGTAAAGATTTTAAGATCAATGCATTCTCACTGAAGACTTGAGCACTGTCTGTTCGGAGGCACTTTTACTGTGTCCGCACAATGCCAGAAACCTGGTCAACCCAACTGAAAACACTGGATAAAGCTTTGCTTCGTGAACTGGCCAAAAAATGATGGATGATCCAAGACTTTCATGGAGACACAGACCCAGAGAGAGACAAGGACAGCGGGGGGCAGAAATATGTGGCGGAATTACTACATCACATTGGAAAGTATCTTTACCCCAAAATAACCAAGATAAATGATTTGTGACTGTGACATAGGACAAAGAATTTCAGTATAACAGAGTTGACTATGGAAAAAATGCGGCCAGTACAGTAAATCACTCTATGGGGAAAAAGAAAAAGGAAACAGTTCAGAATGAGTGCCTCTGGAGATAAAAATCACCTCTCTATTTCTGCAGAAAGAAAAAATCCTTAGAAATACTGGGAAATAATTTATAGTAGGGGAAAAAAAGCCATTATAAGCCAAATGGCCTTTCTACATGATAGCAAAGTATACATTTAACATGGGCTCATTATACCTTCCTTTCTATCAATTCTCACTAGGTTTTCATTTGCTGCCAAGGTTGGACCCCAAGAGTGTTAAGTCTAAAATCAATCCTTTCTTCTCAAGTCTGCAAATGCTCAGGAGAGGGGCTGAGAAATGATGGTGGACGCCCCCACCCCCGGGGCCCACTTCCTGGCTTCTCAATGGCAGCCATTCAGGGCTAGGGTACCTGGGGCGCTCAAGCCGCGGTTCCCCCTCCGACTCTGGAGGTGGGATTCAGAAGCAGCATGCGTTCCAAGGAACTCTTTAAAAAAAAAAATAGCTGTACAATTAGTAAAATGTGATTGGGAAAAATGAGTAACCATTTAGGAAAATAAATGATGTTTGATTCCTAAATCACTTCCTTCACAAAAAGGCATTCCAGATGAACCAAAAAGTAAAGTGCAAAATGTAACCCCACAAAGATTCTAGAAGAAAACACCAGGAGAAATGCTATAATCCTACAATGGAGAAGGTATTTCTGGATGTAAACCACATCCAAATGCCAAAAGGAAGTATAGATGAATTTTACCCCATAAAATTCTGCATTAAAGAGAATACCAGAAAAGGAAGTCAAAGACAATTAAACTAGAAGAAAACTAGATTGCTGTGGATATCATAGACCAGAGGCCATATTTCTTTACCATGGGTAATCAATAGAATTCCTTAGAAATCAATAAGAAAAGAGTCCTTAGAAATCAATAAGAAAAATCCAACTACTAGAGAAAAATAGGCCAGGACATAGAAACTTCATAGAAAATTAACTAAAATGACTTATAAGCATATTAAATTAACTCGATTTCCTCATAAGAGAAAAGAACCTTAAATGTTATACTGAGATTCTATTTTCCACCTATCAGATTGACAAAGATTAAAAAGTTAAAGCAACTTGTACTGAAGGTGGGAAAACAGACAATTTTAATACCCTATTTTGGGGAATGTAAATAGATTTAACCTCTGAGAAAGTCAATTTGGCAATGCTTATCAAAATTTAAAATGTAAATATTTTTAACTCAATAATTAAAGTTCTAGCGATCCATCCTGGCATTCACCTGTACCCAGTGGCCAAGACTGTCACCACATCGATGTTTATAATGGGACAAAGTTGAAATATCCTGAATGCCCATCAACAGAGGGCTAGTAAAAGGAATTACGGTAAAATATAAAATAGAATAGAGTAACATTTTATACATAGAATATATATTCTATAATTATAGTATGAAATAAAATAGAATGAAGTTACTAAAATTAAAGAGGTAACTTGGTATAACTCTATTAATAAATACAAAAACATATACTAAGCAAAACGGGTACAGAATAGCATACTGTACCCAGATGTAATTATAGCTGCACAGAACATTTCCAGCAGAAAACACAGCACATAGGTAACAGCGGTTACCACTGGGTGAACTGGGCGGCTGGGGAAAGAGGGTGGGAAATTTCTCACTCTACTCTGTATCTCTTATGCATCTTTTTAATTCTGAACCATGGGCCAGTCCTACCTACTCAAAAGATACTTTTTAAGGATCTGTAAGAAAATTAGACAAATATCCAAACTCTCTCACTACATTCTAAAGGGGTCCTGATGTCAGGTTTTTACCTGCATAATTTGAGTATTATCATCAGGCAGAAAATTTTTTGTGACATTAAAATTCTGCTTTTTTTCCCCCTCCTCCCCCTTCCCAAACATGTATTCAGATCCCTACTAATCCCTTGCCTTGGGGGGAGTTCTATGGGGTAGAAAGCAGAAGCTACCGGGTCAGTGACTTCTTTCCATCTTGTGTAAAAGCCCCCAAGCTTGGAAGAGGTTATGGCAGTCGACCTAAAGGAAAATAAAGAGGTGTGCTTTTGAGTACAGTAAGGACGTGGAGAAGGGAGGAGAAAGTTTCTGTGATCAGAGAGAGGTGAAGTTCAGACAGCACAAACAGTCAAGCTCCTAGGGATGGCTGCTGGGATAAGGGGTCTCTCCCCAGGACACAGGTGCTCCAGTTCACAGCGAGCCCTAACCCCAGCAGCCAGTGACTGAAGGCCTGTGGAGGCAGCAAGAGCTAACCTACATGGACCAACGGACCACCTTTCCCCGGCATTAAGAAAAGCCTAGGACCTTGGCAAATCTCTGGGTGGGGAAAAGGGTGGGAGCAGCAGAAAAGGTTTAAAGGAGCCCCCATAAAGTAGGGTTTCCCTCCAGCCATGATGACGCAGAGCTCATAGCTGTACTTAAGTTGATTTGTTATGTGGCCAACTTTGCCAGTGGAGACTCCTCCCTGGTAGACAGCAGGGTGCACTGTCAATCAGCTGGCGTCTGCAGACCCGCAACGTGGGCACGCTGCTGCACAATGTATTTTTTGATGGCAACGTGTGAAAACATCTCTTCTCTCTTTTCTACCACACTTTATCCCTCAAATCTTCCTTTGTTTCTTACACTTTCACCTTTGCCTTTTTCTATCCCTGTTTCCTTTCCTGCTGCCCAAGAGGTAGACATACCAAAGTCATGAGCAAGGGTGCTGTGGCAGGACCAGAGTCACTCAAAGACGAAGGTGCTCTCTTGAGCTTACAGCATCCGTGCCCCAAGTCTAAGAAGGTTTTTCAAAATAGCTGCCTCTTCTGGCTGGATTTCCCCGTGAGGGCTGGGAAAGATGTTAACACAGGTGCAAACAATGAGGCTGACCCTGAGACCTCACGGGAGCCTTCTGGACAGGGTGAAGGGTACACTGACCTGTGCAACTGGCCCCAAATACAGCCACGTGCTTGAACACCAGTCCGGGGAGCTGCTCCTTCCCCGGTCATCATAAGGAGTTAGTAAGGGGATGCATGAGAAACCCCAGCAACATTTGTCACCAAAGAAATGCCACTTGCCTGTCTGAAGAGACAATGAAAAAGTGGGGAAAGTGAATGGGGAACTGGGGCGCTGGGGTATGGAGTCCCCAGAGTGCTTAATTTAATCGGCAGCGAAAGAAAGGCTCATTTTCTCAAGGGCTTAAGAGTTCCAAAAACATTTTTAATTGTGTGTTTTCATCCCAAAGATCATTCCAAAAGCAAAGAAATGTTTTAGCAGCTGCAACGCCAAAACTTCTCTTTAGCAGGGACTTTGCAACTGAGAGTGTGAGTCAGTGTCTTCCAAACGGGCATTGTCTTCTCTGGAGTTGAGAAAACGTTTTCCTTCAGAAGGGACAACACATTACACCAGCTGAGGAAGTCCTGGTGTTAAGCGTTGTCTTTTCAGGAAAACAGATAGAATGTGAATGTCTCCCATGATCTCCCATCAGTGTGGCGGCACTGATTCGGTAACAAGCAGCCATGACTTTGGACAGCAGGGGCCTCAGGGAGCGGTGAGGACCTGGGGGAGTGGTGCAGAGTGTGGGGGAGCCAGGGAGGAGACATGAGAAGAGGGCACGGAGTAAGAGGGGGGTGGGCACCAACGAGCACAGGAGGGCCTTACAAAGGGCCACCGAAGTACCATCCATCGCCATGTCAGATGTCAACTCAACAGACTGGTCTACCTTGAACTTCAGCTGCAGCCACTGGGTCAATCTTCCCTCCCCCGGTATGCTCCAACTGCCAGCATGCACACCAGCATCCCCACGATCCCCTGCAATAGACTAGCCTGGGACTCCTGCTCTTCTCATTCAAAAACCACCCATTCCTCAAACTGGCCCTTCTCCGCGACCTCATCCAACAACTAACTAGTACCATCTGAGCCATGTATACTATCACTCATCTGTAAACTGTGTGCAATGCTCACTGTTGATCAACCCGAACTCCTCTTACCTACCCAAGAATTCTGTAAGATCCTTGTGGGTAGGCCCTAGGGGAGCACCAGCCGTAATAATAAGCCCTAGTATTTTCAACAACCACAAAGCACTTCTATGCATATGGTCTCATTTTACTCAAACATCCATCCTATTAGGCAAATCGGATTAAACACACACACACACACACACACACACACACACACTATAGACTTCTACCAAGAAAAAAAAAGTCCCAGAGAAGTTTGGTGACTGAATTTAAACTGATCAAGTGAACTCACAAGCATGCTAATAAATTCTCTAATAGGCCAATCACCATGCTGACCTTTTCATATTACATGATTTGTCTTAAAACTGTTCTTCAAAGGAATGGCACATGTCCCAGTCCCATAGCCTCACTACCTTGCCTTCATAGTACTCAGCCGGGTTGCTGAGTAAAAATACCTACAGCTTTGTAGGTATTTTGTGATTGTGGGCCTGATCCAAAAGAGGTGTTTAATAAATATTTGCTAATGAATGAATTCTACCCCCTCTACTAGTCTGCAAGTTTCATGGGAGTAGAGAGACATCTGTTTTGCTTATTCCACCCTGTGCTCCCAAATAGTGTCTAGCACAGAGTAGGCCCTCATTAAACACTTAGTGATACATGAATGAAACAAGTCATCAATACCTAAGTGCCGTCCCACGAAAAGCATCCATGAGGCCCACAAACAGACTTCTTTTAAAAATATACCTTCTGTCAACCCCCCAAACCAGGGCAAGGAACCCAAAACAGAATAAAATCACTTCCAAGAAAACGAACTGTTCCCCAATTGCAAATTGGCTCTGGATGCTGCTGCTTCGCTCCCACTTACACTCTTCTCAGGCAGCTACTCCAGGTGGCGGCATTATCATCGATGGAATTCAATAAAGCGACCTGCTCTCCCCCCCTCGACGTTTATTTTCTATAATCCGTCTTCCAGCAGGAGGCCATTATCCAGTCACACAACATTCAATTTCACCAGCATTGCTGCTCCAAGGAAATATGCAAAGGGTTTGTGCAAACGGGTATGTAGTAAATTTAGCCTTTTAATAACTTCATTCTTTATTAGGTATTTATTTTGGGAGGCGAAGTCCTAATTAGATTAAGCAGAGATGCTAAAGAGCTGTGGAAACACACGGAGATTCCAGAATTGGATGGATTTGGTGTCGGTTTCCAGTTTTCCTTTTATTTTCTTTTCTGCAGATGGCTGGAGAAAGCCACGCTGCAATCTCCAGCCCCTCAGATAAGAGTGTGTGAAATGAAACCCTGCCACGTTCTGTGTGACTTGTCTTTCTCCTACGCCAAGTTATTGTGGGGTCGGCGTCTAGGAAAAAGCAGCTCCCAGAGCCACTGGTGAACCCAATTTACTGTGGCAGATGAATATAACAAAGGTGGTGGTCTAGATGTTTGGCCTCAAGGCACAATTCAATTTTCAGCTGTTTCAAAGCTATTATGTCAAAGGCTGTTTGCATAAACATAATGTTGCTGGGGTAATCTTGGCCAGGCAGGAGTGGAGACGTCTGCCCTCTACTGCCCAAAATGGAAATGGCAGCTGGACCTCCTTCAATCCAGATTTAGAGCTACAAAAAGTCTACTGTGTCCCCAAATAATGAGCCATCTCCAGAAGGTTCCGAAATGCTTTTTCTCAAGCTTTAAAACCAGAAGTGACTGTTCAGTTTTGTTTCAAGGGAGAAAACGAAGTAGGCTGAAGATGTGATGAGTTGATTGATGATGTGGGAACCTACGAGAAGGCTACTTCCCTTCTTCCAATTTAAAAGAAAATTCCCCTCACCCTTGCCATCCACCCACACATTATATAATCACATTGATATTTAATGTGTTTTTTTAACATAGAAATAAGAAACAGACAATGACTCACAGGAAGCAAATCAATACATTTCAGTATGAGCTAAAAATGTCACCATAAAAAAAAATGCTTAACGTTTATGAGGGCCAGAATGGGAAAAAATGTATTTTCAGTTTCATGTAAAAGTCTAGCTCTTTCTTCAGGTTTTCAGGTTTCTTCTCTTTTTCTTTGTTCTTTCTCTTTCATTAAAAAAAATTCTATGCTAAGCACTTTACACCCTCAAGAACCACCACCAACATTTAAATGTCCTTCCTTCCAAACACACATAATTTGTTCGTGAACCAGAGGAGGGGGCACTGTGGGGGAGAGTATCGTAGGCAGGGCGCTGCAGTAGGGGACCTCTGACAAAGAGAAAGGTCACATGCAAACAGACAGAAGATGAGCTCCAGGGGACACGGGCCTGAACTCACACCTGCACAGAGTCGGTCTTGAACCAAACCTGGAACAGAAAATGGCCCATCAGATGACATTGGCCCCAAAAGGCACAGAATTAATCCTCGATTAGGTTTTGTAGACTAATACCCCTATATCCAGAGTTGTCCTTTAAGTGCCTTATATTCTAGAATGTCCAAACTTTGTTCAAGTCAATGCACACAAGATACTCCTTCTGCATACCCAGGTCCCCAACAGGGCCATGTGTCGTGACTGGACACATGCGCACATACATGGAATTCGCAGGCCACCGGAGATCACAGTTCAATGGAAGAGACTAACATTCATCAGATCACACAGTCAAGTGACTAGTACAAAATGAAGGAGGTTTTTTTAATGGTGTTCATAGAGTACATTTAATAAAGTAACTATTTATAATTAAGGTAATTTCTGTGGGGGCACAATATTCATCTATAATAATAAAAGTATCTACCACTTACTGGAGTCTTGCCTCATTCCAGGCACTCTAGGAGGTCTTTGTATGGTTTTCTTATTGAATTTTCACTACACCCTGTAAAGTAGGCGTATGGTTACTTCCCTTTTACTGAAGAATAAACTGAGGCTCAAAGAAGTCGAGTCACTTGTCCAAGGTCATACAGACAATAAATGGCGCATTTATGTGTAAATTCAAGATCAACACCCTTCATTGCTTCCTACTTTTCTAACTATCTGAGCTAAATATTCTAGAAGATTCAGTTAATGGGTTCAAGCTGAGGACCAACAATGGTCAGATTAGGCAGAGCTACTATATTTATTTTCTTACAGTTTGGCCTGCAAAAAAAAAAAAAAGAGTTAACTATTTTCAAGCAATAGGGGAATGGGAGTTGCTGGCCTGGGCAGTTAGGAGACACGCTGTTTTCTGAGGCCGGTCTGCTTGGGTTCAATGCCAGAGCCACCCATCACCAAATGGGTGACCTTGAGAAGCTCTCATGTTCTCATACTTCGGTCTCCCCCCAGGTTAAGTAGGCGGTGACAGGGACAGTGTCCACCGCGTGGGGTTGGCGTGAGGATTACATAGGGTAACCCAGTGTCTCTGAAGCACTTAGAACAGTGTCCCCAGAGAGCACTCTCCAAGCGCCTGTGTATTCTGGACGCAGAATGAAGGCACAGGTGGCGCAGTCTGCCTTGAGGGGTCCTTGAGAAAATTAAATGAGATGGTATTTGTAAAGCGCTCAGTATGGTGCCCAGAGTGAGTAAGGGCTATATAACTGCTCAGTGACACCCCCCACTGTCTGCCCCTGATGGAGACAGAGGGCCTGACCACCAGTGTTATCCCAGCGTCAACAATCACGGGTTTGAGATGAGTCAGATGTGGGCCCCCTCCTAGACACTGGAAGCCAGAGCACTGATAAAGGCTCTGTTCCAGCTGAAGAATGGTCTTGCATTGCAACTCGCTTGCATTGCTCGGGAAGCCTTGGTGTTGGGGCTCTGCGAAAGTGCTCTTGGTGGGGAAAAAAATTAAATAAGGCAAGAAGTTCTTTGGTTTTAGTCCACGTGACCTGTGGTTCACCCAACCCTACCACATAGAAACAGGAATCCAGAATTCAGTGAACTCGCTCTTCCTCAGTTGGTATGCTATTACATGATAGGAAAGCAGAGTAGAACAGAACTCGGAGTCAGGCAAAACTGGGTTCAGATTCCAGCTCTAACCCTTACTTACACATGACCTTGATTGAGTGGCTTAAGCTTTCTGAGCTCATCTTCTCATGGGTAAAATGGAGATTAAAAAAAAACAGTATTTTCCTTGTAAGTTTGTTGGGAGAATGAAATACGATAATATAAAAGTGTTAATCATGAAGAGATAATATAAAAATAGTAATAGTCAGTGTTTCCAAAGCACACCACTGGAGAGAGACAATTTTTTCAGTCTCCCATAGAGGTCCCTTCTCTGCATAAGGCAGTTGGAATTGTGTTTTTGTCACTTTCAGCCAAACTCATCTGGACTGACGGAGGGCTCCATGACTGCACGAGTGCATTCGTTCATTAACAGTAGTAGGAGAAGTAGGATTTGAGACTTCGCATCCTTTGAATCATTGGCATATGCCTGTGAAATGTCTCTCCAGAGTTGGGAATGCTTTTGAAAATACAGAATGAGCAAAATTTGCATCAAAAGCTAGGAATGGACCAAATTAACTCCACTAAACCTCGACTCCAACAACACATAATGCTGACTTTGGCACCCAACAGTTATAAACTCTTTCTGTGCCCATCATGCAAAATCATCCAGACCAAGACTTACGTGAGCACTTTAGGTAGAACCAAAAATAATTTAATGTATTAGTCGCCAAGCAACTGAGTTAGGAAAAGCAAACCCTAAAGCCTAGAGAAGCAGCTTTCTTTTCAGGAAAGCAGTCATTGTGAGTCAGAGCAGGAGGTTTGTAGGAGGACCGTTGTTTCAGAAATCCACTCGTGTGTGTTTCCTTCCCAACTTTTCCTCCTTCCTTTTCCTTGTGTTCTGCCGGGAGCCACGCTCTGTGCTTCCTGCTGGAGCGCAGGCTTCTGTGAGATGCTTCCTGCCCTGGCTTTTGTGCTCAGAAGCCTGCACCGGTGGCAGCAACCTGGCGGCCGACAGACATCTTCCTCTGACCTGTGCAGAGTGATTTTACATGCTTGAGACAACACGTAACACTAAGGAGATGGCGCACAATAACCCGGATTTCTAGCTTTTCTTGAAAAATCAGAAGACCCAGCACACAGGGCGCAGCCCGGAACAAAGGAGCAGCCCCCTTTCAGACAGACCGTGGGGCCAGCCCCTGCCAAGCTGCCTTACCCGCTTCCATCCCTACCCGGCCTCTGTGTTCCTGTGGGTTTTCAGTTCTTGGCCTGAACTTACTGAGAAGAGTATGCGGGGGCTCTTGACAGGGTAGGAGGAGAGGGTTGGAGACTAGAGAGTTTTCTGCTGATAGAAGCAGGATGAGAAACAAATTCTCTGAAGATGAGAGCGGTTTCCCAAAGCTGAAGGCAAAGACAGAGGAGACGCCCAAGGAGCGGCAGACGCTGCAGGTGGCTGGCCGGTCGTGTTCCAAAGGAACAGCAGGACTTCCAAGGAGCAGCTGTGTGTCATTCTCTGCCCCGATGATGACGATCTTGTGCCAGTGGCGTCGCAAAAGCAGCGGGGTGCAGCGGGGCGGGAGCCCTACCATGTGCACCGGGTTCACGGGAACTGCAGCAGCCAGGGCACCCTGAGGGTGAGGACCGGGCCTCCCCCTTCCCTTGACTCTGCTGTGGACCCCAAGAGCTCCTGGGGATGGAGAAGACAGGGTCCCCGGGCTTGGCAAGGTTGAATTTCTAGCCCAAAAACGAAAGGGGGGCTGGCTTGTTTTAAAGGAAGAGAAGCACAATATTTCTTGAGCATGTGTGATTGAACTGCTACAATTTTCAAGTGCTCCAGGAAGTCACAAAATTACCCCGCCTCACCCCCCCAAAAAATATTCTTTCTTCCTTGGTTTTGCTCCGAATATTTTCAGACATCTAGGCGGGTGTTCTCAGACACTCATTTCTGTTTGCACTGCTCCAGAGGCTGCAGTGGCCTTGGCCTGCGGGGACCTGGGTTTTCAGTGCCACCAGCCCCAGAACGTTTGGGAGTTTCTCTCTGTCACTCTGGCCCGGACACCGCGGTCCTGAGCTGTAGCAGCAATCCCCGCATTCCTCATGTGCTGGGAGAAGCCCAGGGGATGGCTCCGTAGCCGACGGGGCAGTTGGCTCAGGCAAGACTGCAGAGCGTGGTAAGGAGACGCTCCCTGTGGCCGCCCTGGTTGCTCAGGAGTCGGTATCTTCACACGGTCCTTAGCGACTCCAGCTCTAGAATCCAACAAAGTTCCGAACTTGGCTCTGCCACTTACCGGCTTTTTTTTTTTTGTAAACCTTAGGCAGCCTCAAAATAATAGTAGGCCTCTCACAGTCTCATTGGGAAGATTCAACGAGCTAATGCAGAGAGGGTGTCTAGTTCAATTATCTGTTCATAGGAAGAACTCAAATAACGGTTAACTATTAAACTAATCATTGTTATTATCAATAGATATCAGCGCAGGCCTCCTGGGAATTCCAAACCTGGATAAGGCAAGCAGCTGCAGTGACACCTGCCCAGCGATTTCTCCCACGGAATATGCACTAAAGAAACCATCGGACACAGTGCCAGCACGTGGCCACTCCAGCCTCTGCCAAATCCCACAGAAGACTTATCTGCCCCTCACTATCAATAAGGGAGAACAGCCCGCCCCTGTGCTGAAGGAAAATGGGAGCCAGTACATGTAAAGCACGTAAGAAAGGAATTTCGTGAGGCCATCTGTCAGCTCTTCCAAGAGGTCAAGGTCAGCCAGTGGAGCTGAACAGCCAGGACTGCAGCCAGCAGACAGAAATGGGAAGAAGACGGAGGCTTTGTCCAGCTCTTCGTGATGCTCTTATGTGTATGTTAGAGCATACTCCCCCAAGCAGGCACCCAGCGCTTCGTGTTGCCCTCCTGGTGCCCAGGGTCTCAGAGTTAGCTGAGGTTCCCTCTCTAAACACCCTCAGGTGTCCCGAACCTTCGGGCAGCACACCCCTGGTCAGAGCCTGCCTTTGGGACTCTGCTCTCTTTGCGCTAACCTGTAAAATTAATTTATTCTACAGCATCAAGGGTGGGTGGAGGTTTCCACCATTAATACTGCTTCTACCAAATGTGCATGTTTACCAGGCTTTCAATACCCTGAGAGCAAGCACTCGCCTAGCTCTGGAGCGACTAAGGCTTGGTGCGGGGTAGACAGGCGGGACCGGGGTTTGGTTCAGTTACACGCGGTGAGGTGCTCCACGCACGTGGCAAGGGCTGAGCTTTACTGGGAGAGGCACTGTTGCACACACCAAGGCAGGATGGTGACCCCCCAGGTCCCTCCCCTTCCTTCTTCCCCCCAAAGTCCCCAGAGCCAGCCTGAGCCCCAGACATGCAGAGACCCGCCCCCCCAAAGATGACAAAGGTGGCCTAGCAGGTAGATCAGCTCATGGAGAGAATCCATGACCCGCAGAGAATGCCACTTTTGTAACGTCACCTCTCTGGTGCTCTCACAGCGTACAAACATCTTCGAAAAGACAGAGGAGAATTTCCTTTGGAATTAACACCCACACTCCTTCAATGCATTTACTTCCTTATCATGTCCTCCGGGACTTCTCAGACCTCAAAATCCCAATTCCACTTCTGTAGCGTGGGGGAAGCCCTACGTCTCCGCAAGATTCCCGTAGTTTCCTCACACGCATTCAATCGCTCCTTTTGCCCTGAGTCCCACCATCGGGGATCATCTCTGCTCTCCACTGAAGGGAACCACGTGTGAAATTCAACCCCTTCTCAAGGCAGCCCCAAAGAATCCACTCACAGAGAGCTGGGGGTGAACAATGGGACTTTTTTGAAGATTTCAGAAAAAAAGACAGCACATGGCCTCTGGCGAGTTCCATCAGAAGCCACATTCAGTGACCTCCACCCACTGTACCGGGCAGACCCGAGCTGGGCAGACCCGTGGCCTTCATACAACTCGTAACCGATGCCCACACATTGCTGTTTCCCAGCCTTGCTGTGGCAGTTGTGCCTTTACATATTATTTACAATTACAATGTATCACAAGAATATATTGTAATTATAAAACTTCATTCAGTATACACCAACAGACAAAACACAGCCACAACTGTAAAAATACAGCTCTTGTTTCTATCAAAACTAAGTTAAATGCTTTGTGGAGACTTGATAAAAGGGCAGTCTTGGGGAAACTGCTGTCAAAGTCAACCTTTGAGAGAAGAGAACTATAAACCGGGGGGATGGCAGTAAACCTCTGAGAGGACTCTGCACCAAAACTACCTCCCACGTTTCTTTCCCGTGAGTGATCCAACTTAAAATAATAAAAACTAGAATTCACAGACGAGGCACTGGGAGTGCCCGGTGCGGGAAAAGCGAGGAGCTCCAGCAGCAGACACTTGGCCAGAAAACAAAGACCTTGGCCAGACATCAGATGGTGAGTAAACGGACACATGCTTTATGTGTCTTATGTTCACATGAACTGGATCAATGTGTTTTTCAATGATATCCTGATTTAACCTTTTTTTTTTTCATTATCTTGCAACTGCTCCTGTCGTACCAGACGAGAGGACTTCTGCTGGCTGGTCAGTCAACAGGAACCATCAAAAGCAGATGCCCGTGACCTCCAAGTGGATGGAGAAGCAAGGCTGGGCTCGGCCAAGTGGACGGATTTCAACACAGAGGCCACCTCATCTGCGCGGCAAAGACGCGTGCACTCATGCTCCTTCCGCCGGGCGGTGCACTCGCCTGCGGAGAACTCACCTGGGGAGTGGCGGGACGGCCACATCCCCCTCGCCACCCATTCCCGTCACCTCCTCAGAAGGAGTTCACAGATTGTGCCAAAAAAAATAAAAGTAAAGAAAGTACCTTGGAACCTGATAGGTTTTTAGTGTCTGTATTCTTAGCCAGGAATTTATGGATAGGCTTCAAAGGATCCAAGAAATTCCCGAAAATGTACGCAAAACATTGCACTCACGCAGACGTGTGTTTTTAGGGGAAGAGTACCTGTAACCATAATTTAACTGTCAAATGGGACCTCCTTGAAAGCAGCCGGGGTGCTATATTAACGTGGTAACAAATTGTGCCCATGTGACTGTCTCAGTTTTAGACTGACGGCCCTGTGTCCCAGGAAGTCCCTCAGACCAGGGAAAACCAGGATGGTTGGTCACACCAAAACAGGCTTGCCAGGCGAAATGCAAAGTGCCCTGTTCAATTTGAATATCAGATAAATAATGTATAATTTTTAGTAAAAATATGAACAGAGAAATATTTGTGGTTTCTCTGAAATTCAGATTTACCTGGACATCTTGTATTTATGTTTGCAAAACCTGGCAACCCTACCCTGATGTAATAATTAATAACATAGGAATAGTAGTAGCAATAGCATTAACCAACAATCATTGAGTGCTTCCTTCATCAGGCAGTTTCTTATTTAATCCTCACACATCACAGGAGGCTAGGAATGATTACCATGTTTCCCAATTTATTGATGCAGTGATTAGGGACTAAAGAGGTAAAATAGCTTGCCCAATATCATAGAGTTAGTCAATGGCAAAGTCGGATAGAAATCCACCAAGATCCATGTTCTGTGAAGGGAAAGGTGGCTGAGTTTGCCACCTGGACCCCTCTGTACCCCCTTCCCCCGCCCTTGTAATCGGTAACTTATCCAGTCTCCAAATAGAGTATCACTCACCAGGCTGTGCATCTGAATGAAGCTGACGTACTCAAAGCATGAGCACCACAGCTTGGCAAGCCTCCTGTTTTCCAAACTCTGCTCTGACTCCCCCACTTTTCTCATCGGCTTTATCAGGGGGAATTTCTGTGAAGCCTTTCAGCCCACAAGAGTAGACAGTGGCTTCAAACATCAGCTGAAATCTGTTTGCTTCCTTAAACGGCTTTCTGTTCTCCAAAATCAGTTAGCACTTTGCCCAAATATTTTGCAGGTTGGAATGGGACTTGCATAGAGGTAACCAAATGTCCCAGTTTGCCTGGAACTGAGAAACGTCTGAGAATGCATCTTTCACTGCTAAAAATGGGAAAGTCCCAAGAAAAATAGAGCAGTTGGTCACCCTACCTATCTGGCAGATTAGCCATATGCTTTCACTAATATCATCTCAGCTGATCCTCCGCACAACCCAGGGACAGAACCCATTTTACAGACAAGGAAACTGAACCCGGAGATGTGAAGTAACTGCCCGAGTGTGCAGGGCTGAGAGCTGCAGAGCTGAGCTTGCCAGCTGGGCCAAGAAGGGGTGTAATGCCCTGAGTGCCAGAGGAGACCGCCCCAGTCTGACCTCTGAGCCTGACCTCGGCTCACTTCATCAACCCCTCCTGGCAGCCCAATTTCCTGATCCATTCAAATGGGGATGATAAGAAAACAGTGACATTTAAGTAAGACAATGCATTTAAAGCATCCAGAACAATGCCTAGTGTTTAGTAAGTGCTCGCTGATGGAAGTTATCAGGACTCCATTCTACTCCTAAAAAGAATGAGGTATAGAAACAGGTATGACTTCTTTGCAACAATTCCAAAGATATTTAGGAATATCCTCAAAATGTCCTTCTTTCCCCCTATAACCAGTTATTCATCTTTCAGCAAAGTTTTTTCCTCAATATTTTTCAAAAGCTACACTTTCAGCTTTTGTTATCTCTTCCGAGCCCCCTATTCTGATGAAAAGCTGTGTCAACTTTTATTCAGGTCTTCCTTTTTATTCAAGCTATATTTAGCTGCATCTTTCACAAGCTCGAAGAGAATAAAAGTCAGGCAGTGTCCAGTGAAAGATGGAGTCCTGCCTGATCCCTTCCCAAGTGACATGGAGAACCCAGGAACCACATCTGCTTGACACAACTGTGACTTGCCCCTGGTGCCCCCATCACTGCAGGTGTGCAATAGTTATTTATTGAATCCATTAATCAATCAATCAATATCAATTTCTCCACTACAAAGCATGCTGGCTACTCTGTATCTGGAATAAACCATTCCATCCTGTGTGTCTTGTTTTGGAATCATTTTTAATCCCCATTTGCAGCTGCTAGGTCTCCTAAATCTATAGTTAGACCAAGCTATCCACCAACCCAGTCACTAGAAGAAAATTGTTCCAACTAAATAAGAGTCAAGGAATACGAGAAGGTAGGGGCAGAAGCAGTACCAAACAGAAGTCAGAACTGGAGACCGGATTTGCCATTAATCAGCTATGTATCTGTTGCGAAAAGAAAAGCAATGAGACCGTTTGTACACAGCCTTTGCTATAGGCCAACTCTGGGCTAAACACTTTCTACAGATTTGTTCAATTTCATCCCCTGCCAAGAAGGTATTTCCACCCCAGTTTTAAGAGCACAGAAACTAATACTCAGGGAGTTTGAGGATTTCACCCCGATTATACATAGCAGTGCAACCAGGATTTGAACCCAGGTCCATTGACTAGAACGCACAAATTCTCCTCCTCCTTCTCACCACATCAACTCACCTCCTTCATTATAACAGAAAATTGTTTCATTCAATCAGTCTCTGGTTTATGGGCCCAACGATTGCTTCCCTTGAATCAGACCACGTCATCTATTTAAGCCCTAGTTTCCCTCTCGATAAAATGAAGAGGCTGAACTAGATGGTGCCTTTTGCATTTAAAATCCTGTGACTTGGTGTCAAGGTGCTGAGGTACCTCTGGAAAAAAGCAGCTGCTAGCTGGTGCGGAAGAACGCAGCCTGTGTGTTCAAGCATCCATCCTTCTAGCATTTCCAATCTGCCACATTAATATGCTAATTGCGGGGGAAGAAACGTGGAACTAACGCCAGGGATCACTCGAGTAAGGGCATCCAGGTAGCACGAGCTGGAGAACCAGAGTCGTTGTGACTTGCACCGCCTCCGAGTGTGCCATGGCAGGGGGACGGGACGTGGGTGCCTCCGTCACAGCTCCTTGCCACGTTGTTCCTTCTAAACAGTCCAACGGGAAGGAAGCTCTTCTCGTCATTCTCCCCCAGTGCTGGCGTTGTCCAATATATAAACCACGCTGGCAGCCTCCTCTGCCCTCCAGGAGCCCATCAAAAAGTAATAACCCTGATGCCTCGGGGCCGGGTGAATCTGCTGCTCCCAGAGTCCCCACCCAGCTTTGAAGGGTTGGCTGACTTGAATAGATGAGGCTAGGAGAACGTTCCAGTTGGCTTTTTCAGAATCTTGACTAATTGAACCATCTGGTGAAGGACAAAAACCATGTCATTTGGGGCATGACGGTTCTAAAGAAGCTGCCAGCATGTGCAGGAGGATAAAAAGGATCGGTGGCATGTTGGTAATGGCTACGGGGGAACGGAGCACATCTGCCGAATGGACCTTGAAACAGAACTCGCCCAATGCAAAGTCATCCTTTCCCCGTACCACCCCGCTCTGGTCCGTGACACCAAATGTATGCTTACATATTTCTTTCACATCCATTGCCCAAATAAGAGCATTCTTTGCTTCCTCTCTTCTTTCCTTCACTAAGAACAAGCCTAACACATCAAAACATAAGTCACCTACTTGGCTCAATTTGCAAGGCCCTTTAAAGCCCTCTGGTTTTACCCACCAGTCCCCCCCATGCTTGGCCCACCCGCCAAGAAAAGTACTAACCTCTGGTTTTACCACAGTGGCTGGCATTCCCATTTTATCCTTCCTTTGTGTTAAAGTTGTGACTCTAAGATGTGTTAGGTGGGACTCTCCGGAAGCAGACCCTGGGAGGTGGGTTCATGGGCAAGAGATTTGTGAAAGAAATGCTCTCAGGAGTCAGGGAGGCACAGGGCTGGGGAGAGACTTCCGGTCAGGATGGCGCAGGTGAGTGCTGTGCTCCCTCCTCCTGTGACCACATCAAAATTACAAATAAATGATAGAACAAGCAGCCTGAGGCACCACATGAAGACTAGCCGAACGAAGGACATGAAGAAGAGGCCACACTGAGACTGTGAATTCAATGCACTTTTACCTAATCTGGTCAAAGACATTGGAGGACAACTTGGTCATGTGTTTTAAAAAAGAAAGCACAGACTGGGTGGCTTGTACAGCAAACGTCTGTTTCTCAGAGTTCTGGAGGCTGGGAAGTCTAAGCTCAAGGCACCGGCGGATTTGGTGTCTGGTGAGAAGCTACCTCCTGGTTCACAGACAGCTGTCTTCTCTCCGTGTCCTCAGAGGACAGGACAGGTGAGCGGGCTCCCTGGGGTCTCTTTCATAAGGGCCCCAAACCCATTCATGAGGGTTCCAACTCTCATGACATAATCATGCCCCTAAGCCCAACCCCACACACCATCACGCTGGGAATTAGATTCCAGCGCAGGAATGGGTTGGGGGACACACGTGGCCAGTTTCTCACGGGGCCTCGAAGGCAGAAGTGCACATTGTCGGAAGTCCCGCATCCCCCGCAGCTCTGGAGACCTCCGACAACAAGACTCTATGAAACCCGATTGGAGTCACTGTTATCTCTTTGAGGGTAAGAACATGTTCTGCCCGGTTTATTTTAAGAACAATCTAGCACAATCCCTAGTATACCATGAATTCTTTCTTTAAAAAAACAAGTTAGATAAATGAAGAATAACTAAGTAGGAGATACCCAACTAATCATAGTGGCAACAATGACAATATTCATTGAGTATTTGCCTTTATGGCAGGCACCATGCTAGACACCTGTGTTATATTTATAGCCTCACCTGAACCTCACAACAAACTCGAATGTAGGTACAGTTATTAAGAGATGAGGAAACTGAGGCATAGACAGGTTGTATGACTGGCCCAAGGTCACACAGCAACCAAGGATTTAAGCTCAGTTAGTCTAACTCCATGGCCCAAGGTCTTATTGGTAAAGCTAATATCAATATTTGGACATTCTGAACACCTTTGTAATGCCCCTGAAGACCAAAAACTTCCAGGAAGAAATTCAGATCTGTCAAGTGATCTAAGGCATAAAACAAGGATTACACTCATAAACCGACCCTCTGCACAGGTGCCTGGTCAATACACTGCTTTAGGATACACTGATGAGCGAGAGACAGTGGAGAAATTTAAGGAAGTCACACAACCATACAGAAGCAGGAAGGTGCAAGGTGATGCCGACCCTGCACGGAGCACCTGCCAGGAGAACTGACCTGTGTGCTCCGTTACTCAGGAAACACACTCTTCTTGAGCACTCAAATGAAATGTTAGAAACACTGGAGCGAATTAGGCAGTCCAGGTACCTACCCTCATGAAGCTTCCATTTTGATGGGAGAAACCAAGCATAGTGCGGCAAACCAACCCAGATCATGTACAACAGTGGCGAGTGCTAAGGCAGCAACAAAAAGGGGTAACAAACAAGCAGTGGCGGGGTGAGGTGGAGGCTACTCTAGAAACAGTGGGCAAGGGAAGCCTTTCCCTGGGGGTGTCACTGCGGCAGAGGATTGGACAACGTAGAGAACAGATCCCTGCAGAAACCTGAGGGACGTTATATGATCTGGTAGAGGGTTTTAAAAGATCCCTGTAGCTGTCAGGGGAAGAACGAACTGTCACTAGACATGTTAAGAGGCTTTTCTCAAAGACCAAGGGGAACGGTCATGGCTTAGACGTGGATGGAAGCAGGAGGTGTGAGGGGTAAAGACAGGAGGAGGCGCTGGGGAGGGAGGGGAAGGACGTCACCTAGCGCGCAACCCTGGGAGCTGCGTGTGGGGAGGGGCTGATGGGGTCCCACAACTACTTTGGGATATGTGTGTCCTCTTCCCTAACCTGCCTATCTGTCCATTTCAGGAAACAATCAAGTTCATCAACATCAAGAGTCAATATCCAAAGGTACCGATGGCACTAAAGGAACCTGAACCCTTCTAGTCCCAATGCCGTCCTTTGAGAGCCCAAGTCCAAATTCCTCTAGGACAGGGGTCAGCAAAATTTTCCTGTAAATGGCCAGAGAGTATTTTCAGCTTTGTCGCCACACACTTTCTGTCACAACCACCCAGTCTGTGAGTGTAAAAGCAGCCACAGATGATGTGCAAACAAATGGGTAAGGCTGTGTCCAATAAAAATTGTATGGGGAAAATGAGACTTTAATTTAATATAATGTTCCTATGCCACGAAATATTCTTCTCTTTCTTTTGATTTTGCTTAACCATTTTTAAGTGTAACAACCATTCCCAACTCACAGGGTGTGCAAAAACAGGCAGCGTTTGGCCCGAGGGCCGTGGTTTGCAGACCCGCGCGAGAAGAGGAGCATCTGTAACATACCCTCCCCTCTCCCCACCCCCCCCCGTTCAGTTTCTTAGGTAGCATCGCTCCTTTGGGCCCAATATATGTCACACTGCATATCTTACATATAAACATAAGCCAGATTTTTTCTTCCCTGCCACAGAGTGCCCCTGGAGACTCAAGGGTTCTAATAGCCAGAGCGAGCACATTTTGCCAACAATCCCCTCTTTCCATGACGGAATTTAATTATTTGGCCTGAAAAGCATTTAAGCCTCACTATACAGAAAGAGTCAAATAAATAAATAATAAAGGGGCACATTTTGATAGCACCTGCCTCAAAGATCTTAAAGGCATTGTCATGCCTACTTTAATATTTTATGGTGTAGAAATGTGACTGTTACCAGGTCATAAAAATATACTGCTTCTTATACCAGGTCAGAATCCAGGGGCAGCCGTCCTGTTTTGTGGCAGGACGCAGCCAGCCAGCCGGGAAAGAGGATAGAGTTACCTTTTCTGAAAACTGAAGAGAGCTATTTAAAGATGATGGGCCAGATAAATGCATATTGGGTAATTTTTTTTTCTCTCTCTCTCTCTCCTTCTGCATCTCAAAACAGAAGGTTTCCGAGTCTGCCAGCAGCAGCTGGTGCGGCATTCATTATTTACCACTCAAAAGCCAAGAATCTCAGCCCCTGACCCTCCATTGTTGCTCAGGCGTATTCTGGGAAGAGCTGAGAGGCGGGCAGGTGTTTCCTGGAGCCAGTAACACATGGTCCCTGTGCAAACACTTCCAAGTCTTCAAGTTGGGAGCGTGAGCACCGAAGGACCCCACAGCTTGCATCCTGGAGGAGAGACTCCCTCAGCGCCACCAACTGAGGACAATGCCGTCACAGGGTGGGGAATGCGCCCCCTCCCTGGGCAGCCTTTGTCATGACTGGAGAGAGAACTGGTGGTTGTTCAGTTTTCCCAACAATCCCTGAAAACAGGGTCCATTTTAATGTCCATTATACAGAAAAGGAGACTGAGGTGGTTGAACTTGCTAAAAGCGGCACAGCTAGGCAATGGCAGAGCTGGAGTTTAAACCCTCGGTTACCTGGCCCCTCAAGGGGCCCCTGCAACCAGCCCTCTCATCGTCCTCGCCTCCCACCTCTCAAAACATTTTAGAGTGACAAAGTTCTCCTTCATATGTGAGCTGCCCTAGTTCCCACCCAAGAAAAAAAAAATGTCTATTTCCAAGGCTGAGATATAAAAATTGAGAGAAAAAGAGAGGAGTAGCAGTCCCGCAGCTAGAGTTAGGTACTAACAAAGCTAATAACGAACGTACAAGTAAACAAATGCAGAGAAAGGTTTCTGGCACCATAAAACAGAGATTAATTAATCATAGATTACAATGGAATTCCTATAGAATTACACTTGATCCAGACCCCAGAATAACAAAGGAATTCAGCATGATTAATGCTCTGAATAGCAAGGAACAGCAGAATGATTTACCTCTTATTACTAAACAGGGCTGCCAGATTGCTTAAGAAAGCCCCGCCTGACCCGGGACATGGCTATCTCCAATGCAATCAGCGATCCGAATTTCCTCATTTGACAGGAGCACCAGTTCTTTGCCAACCCGGCTTCGTTCCACACATCCCCTGCCCCCACTTCCTGCCCCTGGCTCCACGCTCTCTCCCAACAGGCTCCGCTGGGTGGCTCTGGGTGTGCAGAGGGGCCAGTTCCAGGCCATGGGCAGCACCAGCACAACCAGCCTGGACACAGGTGCCAGCCGTCATACAGGCTCTGGGGAGTTGACGGGGGGGGCGGTGCTCCTTTATTTTATCTTCTCATTTTTCCCGTTCGGAAAAACCTCTGCTGGTGAGTCATTTGTGGCCATAGGTGTTTAAAGCATTTATATGAGCAGAGAGACAGATTGATGCCTTTAGCCCAGCCTGCCTGCTCTGGTCTAGAGAGAGGTCAGGAGGATGACAAGAATACTAAAGCTTAAGACGACAGAGTTGGCGCCAACATGCATTTAAGCAGAGACTAAGAGTCCAGAATTCCTGGACATCATAAAGAATCTATTATCATTGTGGTCACTTTCAGCAAGACTGATTTCATTACCATCTGTCTTCATCCACCACCGCTTGGTGAATAAATATTAAATATGGAACTTTTCCTGGACTCAAGGCACTGAGGCCGAGAGGGAAGCAGCCATGTAACCACATGACGTCCGCACACCCCACGGCCCGGAGGAGAGAGGATGAGGTGAGGGGGTGCAGTGGGGAGCACTGGGGGAGGGAGATGCTGTGGAGTGAGATAAGATCGTTAGCTCTACTCAGTCGAAAATAAGGGTTCAGTTCTCGGTTGAATAATAATTCTCTTTTCAAGGTGGGCAATATTTAAGCAATCATCTCTCGAAAATTGGTCATTACCACCAGCTAATAACTGATTTGTTAGTTAATAGCCCAAGGTGAAGCCAAGGGCAGCAAATGCTCTGGCATACCTTTCTCTGATGGCAGGATTAACAGATTTCAAGGGCATTATTGCTATTATGAACCATGTTCATTGATTTATAACAACACTAATATGTTTTATAAAAAACTGGGTGCAATGTCCTGGAAAAATTCATCATTGTCTGGTGCTTCGAAGTTGAATAACCACTATCCCACATCCAAGAGAGACACCCTCTGGTTCTGGGCATCGCCAGGGCTGGGCTCACCCTGGTGGCTTGCACGGTGTGGGATCATAGGATCCAGAGACACATCATTCAAAGGCGGGGTGTCCAGGCTGTAGCCCTCATTGCAAAGATGCCACTTCTTCCCTTAAACATGTCTTGACTGTATTTTTTAAACCTGCCAGGATAAAGTCTAGAAGAATAAACAGTAAGATTTTATCAGTGCACCTCTCAGGAGTGGGACTGGCACAGAGAAGGAGCAAGACTCTCTCGTTTAGTATTTGCTTCTTTTTTGAAGATGGAATAAAGTTTTGGTCAAAAAACTCTCCTAACTCCTCAGTAGGAAATTCTGGGGCTCAGGGTGGGAGCTATTGCCCACTGATGAGACAAGTCACCCCCAAACAGATGTGCGCAATGTCACTGGGTCCCAGGGAGAGAAGTTACGATGGCGGGATAAGGCGTGGGGTCCCACTGGCAGCCTCCCAGACAACTCTCTGGCTGAATGATCACCACTCCCACTCTGGAAGTCAAAGCTTTCCTAGGGAGCTGGAGCCATGGCCCCGCACTTCTTAGGACAGCCCTTTCTTTCCCCCTTCTTCCTTAAAAGTATAACTCCCATTTTATGCTTCGAAAAGGACAGGGCCCCTCCTCCGTCCCAAGGGCAAATCTCAATTAATCTAAACTAGTCATGGCAATTCCAATTCTCTTCCAGTAATTGATGTAAACATGGGCGTGTGGCCCAGTTCAAGCCAATAAGATTAAGGGAAGATCTGTCGAGGGATTTCTGAGAAAGGCTGCCCTGCTCCTAAAATCGAATGTGCAAGAAGACAGAGGCCCCTTTTCCCCTCTCAGGACAACTGGGAGGAGGCAATGCCTGTGCCGGCCGCAGCCTCTGGACAAGCGTGCAAAGGTGCCAGTCCAGGTACCAAAGCAAATACGCCAAGGTCATAACCTCAGGGTTTCACTTGCCTGAACCTCCAAGTAAATCAGCCCTGTGACTGCCCTATCTTCAAACTTCTCATCTGACACCATAAAGAATGTCCGAAGGATATATTCCACTTTTCATTGGGTTTCTTTTTACTTACAGCTGACAGCATCCTGCCTGATACCCTCCTCTAACCTGCCTCAGGAAACGTGGACAAGGTGGTGAGGTAGGGGGTGGAGGTGGAGGAGGGTATAAGGGGGATACATGGTAATGAAAAAAAGAAACCTGGATAAGGAAAGCCATAGTGAAAGAGGCGAGGACAGAGTCAGGACAGACGTCAGGGAAGTAGGATTTGACAGTCCTGGGAACACTTAAGTGAGTTCCACACACCCGAGTGATTCCTTGTACCCCAGAGAGTAGGTGGGGTCTCTTCCATGGCAAACACAAAGGAATATGCATGCTAGCCAGGAAAATAAACACTTATCGGTGCCAAAGCCCTCAAAAAATCAGAGTGCAGATAGTAGAAATGAGCTGGCATCCCTGATGAAAATCAAGTTGGGAAGAGTATCAATTTCAACTCTCAGCCTCACTGCATGTCTCTTTCAGAGCCCTCCGTGGGGAAACAGCTTTGAGGGAAGGCGGTTGCTTGGCTCTCTCGGGGTAAAGAAGAGACATAAAAGGGGAGGGTTCCTAACTGGTCCACTCACTAAGTACAAGTTTGCCCTCTGCCCCCCAGGCACGGACACCACGCAGCAGGGCGGCAGAACGGAAGTCTTCTCAGAGTGCGCTCCCTGCGGACACCTAACCAGAGGTGGTCGCGGGTTTCTTGAAGAGGCCAATGTAAAAGTAAGAGCTTAGATAATTAGGTACGCGAGACAGACCATCACCACGCTCAAATCTGTAAGCCACACCGCTCACTGGTCCACAGCCAACAGAGGTGCCCGAAACCGGCAGTTCCCTGCTGGGAATAGTTTGTGACTGTCTTCCAGCTTTAGCTGAGGCAGAGGTTTTCCAGCAGCTGAAGCTCCCTGTTCGACCTCCAAAGCTGCCAAAGTCGGAGGAGCCAGATGAAGAAGAAAATAATGAGGAGGAATGTTTGGCTATGGAACGTACTATTTTGGAAAGAATTTTGATGTCATTGTTTTTTCCTGATCCATCATTTTTGACTGAGCTGAGATTAGCCAATCAAGGTCATCAGTTAGTTCTAGGCCTTCCCGAAAACAGAAGTTTAAATATGTCTTAATTCCATCAGAAAAATAGTGTGACCGATTTAAGAGAAAAATACACCTTCCTTATCCCATCTATATAGAAAAACAAACAAACAAAAAAAAGAACTTGCCCTTGCTAGTTACAGAAAGTAGAAAGTAAAAGAGGTTAGTTCTACCTCTACTCTGAAAAAAAGCCCAGTGGATCTTTCATGAAAAGCATTCTGTCTTTCTTTTTCACTAAGCCAAACTTCATGATGGGGCCACGTTGCCTGCCTACCTCCTCCCCATCCTCACTCCCACCACCCCACTTACCGAGCGCTCCCCCGCCTTCCCACAGCACCTCGCAGGCACTCGGGGTCCCTGAACCAGCGCTTCCCCACTGGGGGGGCGGGGGCCGGTGTCCCTCACTCCAAACAGTTCCGTCTTTCCTTACCCACTGTGCCCCCATCAAACACTCCTCTGACCCATGGACCATCCCTTTAGTGTCAGGAGTTCTGCTCAGAATCTGAGATGCTGAATGCTCTCAGTGGGTACAAATGGGTTAATCTGGTCCCTCTCTCTGGTAACCTAGAAGGGTTTTTACAGGAACCTCCTGGTTTAGGATTCTAATGGGGATTTTTAAGTACCCTGGAAAACTTGTGAAGGAATTTGGGAAAACACAGTGGTGTCTTGGTACTCATCATCAATTTTCATTCCGGATCTCGTGCTGAGTGCTGAAATTGAAGCGTACTGAACGATGACGCACTTTCTCTTGCGGGGCAGCGTCGTGACTCCTGCAAGTTCAAGCAAGTGCGATGTGAGCCAGTGCTGAGTAGGGAAACATTTTTTCCTCGCCAGAATGCAACAAGTGCGGGGTTTGACGAGTTCTGACGCAGACGAGTACTGAGCTGTGGCTGTACTCCTGAAAGCACACAGGGCAAGCCACTGGGACTCACGCAGTTTAGGACTGGTCATCTCCTGAGCTCATCCAAACAGGTCCTGCGGGTTCACATGAGATGCTCCTCCTACAAAACAGCTCACACAGTGGCAGTCTTGCTCCACGAGACTCCGGTGCTCACCTGGTGTTTGCGACAAGCTGTGACCGCTCAGTCCCAGCACCCACCATTCAGTTGAATCTAGACAGTCATTTCCCTTCAGGAAGGAAGAAGATGCTCCGCTTAACAATGGCCACCTTCCCCTGTGTTCAACAGGTGGGCCGATTAGAGTGACACACACCACCAAACTTTAAGAGCCTTAAAACAGTATAGATTTGTTTCACAGTGTAATGCGAGCAGCTCTCCTCCAACGAATGATTCAGAAACCCAGGTTCCTTCTATCTGGGGCTGTGCCATCTGCAATCCACAGCTGGTCCGCCAGGTTCCCTGGGCCTCACCTCTGAGCCAGGAGCACAGAGAGGAAGGAACATGCAATCAAGGGAGGTCATGAAGCCCTGCCTGAAGGGCCAATAAAACTTCAATGCTCATGCTAGTGGCCAGGACCCAGTCACATGACCACCTAACTGCAGAGGAGGCTGGGAAATGCAGTGTAGCTGGGCACATGGTGACAAAGTCACAGTGTGGGGATCAGTGTCTGCCACACCCGGGAACCCCGAGGGCTGATAACTGTCCACTCACTCCGCACAGGCCCGTTCCTGACCCGCAGCTACAGCAGACTGCCTCCGACCAGACTCCATCTTTTCTAACTGCTCCCTTTGGGGGCTTTCGTTTGTGAGACCTGACAAAGACTCTTTGCTTGACCAAACTTGAACTGGGTGCCTGAATCTTCTCCTAGGCCCATGCACCCATCTCCTAGGTGCATGTCCTTGTAAATCTAGTTTTAGGGGGAAACACCTGCTAAATCAGTTTAACCAGAACCCCGCCTGCAGTATCTGACCACCCTCGGTATCTGATCGGGTTCCTCATCCCCAGAGAGCCCCACGGAGACGTCTGACTGCCCTGGCCGGTCTCCAGCAGGAATCTTGCTCAGGCAGCTGAGCCAGAGGCACCTTATCCCTGATGGTTCCTCTTAGTGATGTTCCATCCACTGCCCCCCACCCTGCTCCTTGGCTATAAGGCCTGACCTGCCCGTGGTGTTTTCAGAGTGAGCTCAGTCCCTCCCCCCTGGGAAGTCCATTCGCAGTGGTCCCCGCACCTACTGCAATGCTCCTCCCTAAAGTGTGCCTGATGGTCTTTAACAATTGCCACTGAATATTTTTTCTTTGACAGACTGAAAGCATGACCCTTAGGAAGATAAAGGCTGAAGAGTTAGATACTCTGAGTTCTAATCAATTCTTCTGGAAAAATTACCTTCAATTTGAAAAAAAATTATACACCTTCCAGAATCTTTCACCTTTCCAGAAAAATGAAAAAACTAATTTTACCCTTTAGGAATGTTCTGCTCTACTCCCAGAAATATATACTCATGGATACAGAAGGCCTGAGAACAATATACAAGGGAAAGACACATAGGCCTCGCAAACCCTGCTCCGCACTGAGTTTGAGCCGTGTCTCCCGTGTGGACCGTTTCTGTTTGGTTGGCCGCTTCACAGAAAACCACAGGCAAAGGAGCGCTGGTCCAAGGGTTGCCAAGACTCCTTTGATCCAGGAATCACTTTATCAAGCCATTCACCACTGGTGATCCAAGTCCACCCACCCCATCCTCCAAACACCCTCCCAAAGGGCCTGGGGGTGGGGGGAGGGGGGAAGTTCACTGCTTCCAGTGAGACACCAGTGAGGTGATGTCTGGTTTGTATTCAACGGGATAATTACTAATTCAATACCAAATTATTAATTTATGCCAGAAACTAAAGTATGAATGCTGTCATATTGCAGCATAAATAATGGAGGAGACCAGACCTCGGACCACACTTTGAGAATCTCTGACATGATTGATTCCTGCTCCCGAATGGCCCCGTCCGGGCAGAACCATGTGACCAGTTACCCACGTTGAAAGAGTCTTGCTATCTCTTAGGTTATTTATCCTGTAATCTCTAGATTCGGTGTGTACTTACTATTTGCCACAAACTTTTCTAGAAGGCTTTCCACGTTTTATTCCTCTTACATGATCTAGAAATGCAAGTGGGAGGAAAACAGACTTGCTGACGAAACCAGAACAAACCCCAGGCCCAGAGACAGCGAAGGCCGCCCGCCAGCCAACCAGGGAGATGGCACACAGTGCCCAAGACCCGCATCTGCGACACTGACCTGAAAAGCAGTCTCGAGATTCTGTTACCTGCTGAAGCAGATACTTAGAGACCAAACAACAAAGTGGTTGGAGAAGGCTGGTTGGTGGAACATTTGGGAGATGACAGGACAGAATGTGGTTCCAATATAGCCTGGAGTTGCATTTAAAATGCTTGATCCACACAGAGAGAGAAACGAAATAAAATACACACACACATACACACATACACACACAAACCCCCAAGTTTAGACTCTAGTCCTGACTCTGCAAAAAACTAGTGAACCGCCTCAGGCAAGCGAATGACTGAAACTCCCTGGGCCTTTGTTCTTCACCATCAACTGATGACTGGGCTGTAGAAACATCTACAGTAGTCATTTGCTAAATTTAAAAAATATAACAATTACACTTGTTGGCTGCTTCCCTTAGGGCTGCTATAACAAAAATGCCACAGATGGGATGGCTTGTAAACAACAGAAATGTATTGCTCACACTTCCGGAGGCTGGAAATCCAAGATCAAGGCACTGGCAGATCCGGGGTCTGGGGGGAGTTGTCTTCAGGGCTTACAGGTGGCTGTCTTCTGGCTGTGTGCTCACACGGCAGAGAGCACAGGGGAGGAGGCAAGCTCCCCCCACGTCTCCTTACAAGGGCACCAATTCCATTCACGCAGGCTCGAAGCCATGGCCTCGCCAAGGCCCCGCCCCCCAATACAGTCACATTGGGGGTTAGGATTTCAACATGTGAATTTTGGGGGGAACTTGAATATTCAGCCTATGACACTAGCCAAATGTTTGACAATTTTTACTCATTGATTCCTTCAAATTTTTGACATGGATGCTATTGAGTCCTAAGAGTTTTCATAGCTTGGTTACGCCTTAAATCTAGAATATTCTGAGAGAGCATTTCTCAGAGCACATTCTGTAGACTTCGAGTTCCAAGAAAAGCTTCTACAGTAAAACAAATTTGGAAAACATGGCATATCATGACTTTATTTTTAGATATTCATTATCTGTATTCACATATTAAAAACCCTAAGAAGTTCTGAATGAAAACAAACACACAAAAAAGCCTTTGCTTTGTTTAGCCTGTATCCCTTGAGTCCTGCAGACCACCATCGGTACCTGCACCTTCTTGTGTGATTTATAGTCATAATCTTTGTCTCCCTCCGTCCCTCCCGCCTCTCTGCTCTCTCTTCAAAAGCCTGCTCCACCTGCCTGTAGAGCAGGCCTAAGTAGCCCCAAATAACACACACTCCAAAAGCAGCCCTCAACCAACAGCTGGGAAGAGTTGGAGTGTAACTATCCCCCGCTCCCTTGCTGCTTGGCGGGGATAACTCTGAGACGTCTGCTTTATACCGTTGCCCTGGGGCTTCAGTTCTACCCATCCACCGTGGTTGCCGGCTTGATAAGGTGCCATTTATTAGATGCGTTCCCTTCACTGCCGCACTTCCCCACTCCCCACCTCCCGTACAGACAGACTAGCTGCACCCAGACCCTGTTGGGGGACCCAAGCTAACATGCCCAGGGTTTCCCACGTATGTGTGGTGACAGGTCAGTCTTCACATAACACTTTTTCACTTGGCCAAAACTCTTTTGGTGGTAAGGGAGAGAAGGCCAACACTAACTGACTAAAACAAAAAAAAAAAGTTAATTTATTTCAGTCCGGGAATAGTCTGGCTTTCAGCCTGGCGGAGCTCAGGGTCTTGGACAAAGTCACGGGGACTCTCAGTCTCTGGGCTCTGCATTCCTCTGTGTTGGCTTCATGCAAGCAGGCTCTTTCCACAAGGCAGAGCAGTGACCATCAGCAACCCCAGAGAAAACAGGCTTATCCCCGCCCGTAGTTCCAAAGAAAGGGCCCCAAAATGTATCTCACTGGACTGGGGCTGGTGACACGGCCATCCTTGCACAGGTTCCTGGGACAGGGAAGATGGAACGTGCTGACTGAACGACCCTGGGCCAGGTTCCCACCTCTGGGCTCAGTCACACCCAAGCCACAGGGACCAACAGTAGGGAGGGGCGGCTCCCCAAAGGCCAAGCAGGGTGTTGCGACTGACAGAAAGAAATGGCTTCACCCAAAGAAGAAAGTCCCAAAGAAGTTGGGCGCAAGGAGGATCATACCAAAGCACATCATCATTAAGTTACCCAAGATTAAAGATAAGAAGAGAATCTTAAAAGCAGCAAGAGAAAAGGAGATAGTTACCAACAAAGGAGTGCCCATAAGACTATCAGCTGATTTCTCAAAAGAAAACTTGCAGGCAAGAAGGGGCTGGAAAGAAGTATTCTAAGTCATGAAAGGCAAGGACCTACACCCAAGATGACTCTATCCAGCAAAGTTTTCATTTAGAATAGAAGGGCAGATTAAGTGTTTCCCAGATAAGGTTGAGTTAAAGGAGTTCATCATTACCAAGCCCTTATTATATGAAATGTTAAAGGGACTTACCTAAGAAATAGAAGATCAAAAACTATGAATAGTAAAATGGCAACACACTCATACACTATCAACAACTAAACCTAAAAAACAAAAACTAAGAAAACAACTAAAATGGGAACAGATCCAGACAAATGGAGATCACATGGAGGGTTATCAGTGGGAAGGGGGAGGGGAAAAATGGGGGAAAGCTACAGAGAATAAGCATAATTGGTAGGCATGAAACATGTGGGGTGGGAGGAGGTTAAAAATAGTGTAGGAAACAGAGAAGCCAACGAACTTACATGCACAACCCATGGACATTAACTAAGGGAGCAGCGGAATGCTGGAGGGAGAGGGGTGGAGGGCGGAGGGCGGATGAAGGGAAGAAAAAAGTAAGAAAACTGTAATAGCATAATCAATAAAATACACTAAAACAAAAAAAAGAAGAAGTGGCGTCAGGGCCCAGATAACTGATGCCCACTGTGCTCTCCCACATTCTACAGCCCTCACTGGGGGGGTGCTGCTCTACAGCATCCCCACCTACTTCCCCGACATTCCTGGGACAGCCTCCCCCGGAACAGGCGGGAGGTGCGCTCTGGAAAGGGCTGGGTCTCTCTGACAACGTCCAGTCATCCCACACACCCCTCACACACGGCCGCGTCCGTGGTGTCGCCAGCTCTCCACTTGGCCTCCTGGTTCGGGTAGATTTAAAGGACGGATTATCGGCACTGGCATTTCTTGTCAAAAGAACAAGATATTCCATCAATTATTTTCCATCAACCTAGGGCGGCATGATTCACTTCTTACTCTTCCTATCAAGGAAGGTGATCCCATAGTCTAAGCACATGGGAGAAGACCTTCGCACGCTGAAGGCACTGAAGAACAATGGAGGTTAGGAAGTGTGCTCTGCAAACCACCCGTCCACTCCTGAAAACATTTGCTCTCTGGCTTTCTTGTCTTTCCCACAGGGAAAAAAATTACAACCCAGGACCAAAAAAAAAAAAGAAAAAGAAAAAAAACAGAAGAATTTAACTGCACACTTGTGGTTTTATTGGTTTCCCTAGAATTTACTACAATGCCAGAAATTAACTTATAAATAATGACAAGCATGGGGACCGCAACCAACATCACGTGAAGAAAAGGAAAACACCTCAGGAATGTTATAATTGGCATGGAAATACACTTCTGTGGCTGGAAGAGCCGAAAGAGAAGGGCAAGTTTCACATACCAGCCTTGGAAAGCATCGCTGTTTTCATATTCCGAAACAATATAATACCGTCTTCCTCAACTTGTCTACCCCTCGTCCCTCCCGGAGGGGTCTCACGAGGCAGGGACACCCGACTGCATGACTGGAGGAGCCGCTGGGCCGCTCCCTTCCCTCCTGCTCTGACCACCCTCTACTTTTTTGAAAGAAGGGTGCCGTGTCATTTCTGTTTGATGGCTACCCTGACAAATATCAATGTAATTCCTGATGGTTAACATTAAAAGGATACATTATGTAGAATCGCATGATTTCAGAGTTCCTCGGTCTACCAATGACAAGCAGCTTTTAAAATACAGAGCGATGGCCGCCCTCAGCTCCTCCAGCGTGGTGTGCGCCGGCCTGGGGAAGGGCACTCATTAAGTGCTGCTCTTCCTGCCCCAGGGGCCGCACCCGTGTTGCCCAAGTGCATTCCGTCTGGGCACAGCCTGTGTTCACAGAGACTCGACTCTCCCCCAGGGGCCCCAGCACGGCCTCAATACAAAGCCTAGGGAGCCCATGGAAGGGGGAGCTGAGCTGTGAGAACATGAAAAGACTCACTTTTAGGAGGCCAGTAAATAAATGATAAGACATCACTTCCATTCAGCTATGAAAAAAAAAGATTCTTCCAAAGACTATTAATGATGTGGGAAAATGCCAACAAGAAAACTTTTTTTAAGAATGAGAAGAAATACACTCAAACATTAAAAGGATCGTTCTCTCTCTGGATGATAAGAGTTTCAGTAGTTTTTTTTTCTTCATGTTTTTCCCATGTTTTCTATAGTGAATATGTTACTTGATCACTAGTGGGAGGGGGCAAAGGCTAAATATTGAAAAGTATATAAAAAGTCTCTGAGAGAAAGCTGTAAAACGCTGATGGTACCAAGTAGGACATAAGCACAAAAATCAGAGCCCTGATCATGCCCTTCCACGCCAGTAAGTCACCACCTCATCACATATACTGACAGCCCCCCAACGTTGGGACCCCCTAGACTGTCGGTGCCACATCACAGCTTCATCCTCCCCAAAATGCTTAGTGCAGGGCTCTGCACAAAACAGGTGTTCAAAAAGTGTAGTGTGCATTGATTTAGGAGAGCACGGTGGTGTCGAGATGGGTGTGATCAGGCGGGAACCAGCGAAGGACAGGAAGACCTAAGGGTCCGCGTGCTCTGGAGCCTTGAAATTTCAGCTAAGTATCTGAAATCAGAGAACCTGGCTGAAGAATCGAAGGCCCAGGAAGTCAGGGCGTTAGGTGACTAGGTGGTTAAAACAAGCAACGGGGAAGTCAGTCGAGTGAGCAGCCCTGAAACCCAACCCAACACAGCAAAGCAGCGCTGAGCCTGCCTTCAGCCCCCCCAACAAGGGGGCCTGGGAGTCCGTGCGCTGTGTGGCTCCCCAGAGCTGCCCCCCACAGACACCAGGTCCAGAGGATTTGACCAAAAACAACCCGGCCACAGAAATTTAGTCAACTGAGCAATTTAGGCTAACAATACAGGATTTGTTGGAACAACCTCGTCTCACAATAGAATGTCTTTTAAAATGACATTTATTGTTTTTCCTAAATTTCAAAAATTATGCCTTCTCCTTAGAGGAATATCTTGGATGGCTCACAAGCATATCAACTTAACATGTCCAAAACGGGGCTCCTGACCTTGTCCCCCAAATGCCACCTTTCTGCAGGCTGCCCACCTCAGCTAACACAGTTCCATCCCTCACTCACCCAGGCCAAACAAGGTGCATTCATTCCTGACTACTCTCTCTCTCTCATAAGTCCTAGAGACTCTAATTTTGACATATATCAATAATTCAACCAATTTTCACCACTTCCACGGCCATCACTTTGTTCCAAACCACCATCACCTCTCACCAATGGTTCCTGCTTCCCCCACTGTCTCCGCTTTAGATGATTCCCCAAAGGCAGTCACAGTGATGGGTCTAAAACGTATGTCAGATTGTGTCACAGCTTTGCTCAGAACCCCCTGGTGGCTTCCCTCTCACTCCCAGAGAGAGCCCAAGCCTTCACAAAGGCCCGCAGAGACTCCACGAGAGCAGGCTCTCGCACTACCCCTCCGACTCGCCCTCTCCGACTCTTCCCCATGGCTGACTGCGCCAGCAGCTCCGGCCTCCTCGCCTGCACATGCACACATGCACGCAGCGTGCGCCCCTGCAGGCCTTTTGCACTTGCTCTTCCTTCCGCGAGCATGCGTTTTCCCCAGATACCAACCTGGCTCACACCCTCATCTCCTTCATCTCCTTTAGGTCTTCGTTCAAGTCACCTGGACAGGGAGCCCTTCCTGACAATCTGGTTTAAAATCGGAACCCTTCCCCCACACCCCACCCCCCTTCCCTGGCTTTATTGTTCTCCATGGTACTCATCACTGTCTAACTGAGGATGCATTTTCCTTAGTTCTTTTGTCTGCTCCTCTCCCCACTAGTGCGCACCCTCAAGGGGGCAGATATTTCTTTGTCTTTCTTCTTTATTGCTGTATTCCCAGCATAGAGGACATGGCTAGCATTTAACTTGATAACATTTTTTGAATGGATTAATAAAGTACAAATAAGCAAAATAATTCCACCCGCCCAAGGCAAACAGTTGCCCAAACAGTTTTCTATACGTTGTCGTTACCCTTTAAATCTAGGGCCACACCACATGCGCTGCTTGCACCTGTGTGTCTGTCTTGTCTCATCAGGAATTATTAGCTATTTTAGATGTTTCAACGAAATCCTATCTTTTCCAACTTTCCACTTCAACGAATACCAAAGAATAGGAATAACAGGATGGGGAAAAACTTGAAACGAAATAGCAAAAATACAGGGATAAAGCTGAGAACTTAGACTGTAAATGGCAAGAACCCCTAAGGCTGCATAAAGGGAGCACAGCGGTCACAATCGTGGACCAAAATCATCAAGGTTGGAAGGAGGGTCTGAAGAACATTCATTTTGTTTGTGTTTGTTCTTCTACTAAATAGCTGGGTTGACCCATTTATTTTTGACTGCATTGTTTTCAGCCCAGTAACCTGGAGCCAGTCTGGGCAGAGGACAGTAGGGACGTGGGAAGAGCCCGAAGCTCTCGGGGGCGTCGTGATTCTGGCAGAAGCAGGAGCAGAGGGAGGGCTGGCGATCACAAGGAAACCGTCGTCAATATTCTCCACGGAAGGGCCTAAGGCCACGGACATCACCCTCCACTCCAATTCCACCATCCGTCACATTAGGACAGAAACCCCCCTTCTGTTCCCCAAGGATGGGCAAATAGACACACCAGAGCTCTCCGAGATCTGCAAGGAACCCTCTGGGCCCTGCTGAGTGGGCTTTTCCAGAGCCAAAGCCGAAGGGACCGGATTTGGGAGTCTAGTTGCCCTGGTCTCTTTCTCCCTGCACCGTAGGGCAGCTCGAGGCAGGGGCTGACAGAACCAGGGCTTTGTCCCACACCCACCGCCCCTGCCGTGCTGACCCCTTTGGTTCCTTGGATCCCTTCACATCCTTCTGAGACCACCCACTTAGTAGGCGTTTTGAGACTTTAAACTGACTTCCCATTATCTGAATAGAGTGGATGATGTGTTTCTTTTCTAAGAAAATGGAGCCCTGGCTGGTGTGGCTCAGTAGACTGAGCACTGGCCTGTGAACCAAAGGGTCACCGGTTTGATTCCCAGGCAGGGCACATGTCTGGGTTGTGGGCCAGGTCCCCAGTTGGGGGCGTTCAAGAGGCAATCAACCAATGTATCTCCCAAACGCTGATGTTTCTCTCCCTCTCCTTCTCTGTCCCTTCTCCTCTCTCTAAAAGTAAATAAATGTCATGTTTAAAAAAAAAAAGAAATGGAAATGAGAGAACTTCTGTTTTATATCATTAGTTCAACTACTGAGGTGAGGTGTCACCAGCAAGAGTACGGGAGATTAACCACGTCCGAAAAGTGACTTCTGGGAGGGGACACTGAGTTAGTGCACACAAAGGACTCCGTCTTCCCATAAAGGGAGGAGAGAGACCAGTCACCCTCCAGCAGCTCCGCTCGGGGCTCCGGCCTGAAGAGAGACGAAAGGATGACGAAATAATATTCTGAACCTGCTCTGCGGCATGCTCTGTGTTGCTGCTTTTGTAGAAGTTATCTCAGTTAATCTTCACAACAACCATATTAAAAACAATTACCTGTATCGTGGGTGTCATTTTACCAACTTTACAGGTGAAGAAAATGTGGCTCAAAGAAATTAAATAATTCTAAGAAATGTGCCAAAACTTGTAACCGTCTTGAGACTTCATTATTCTAGTACAGTCTCTCTGTCGTGTGGTACTTCGGTCTTCAGCTGTAACGGAGACGGCAGTCTCTAGGGCTGAGGGACCTGGAGGGAATAAGAGGTACGTGCTACAGAATATGGATTTCTTTGTGGGGGGGTGAAGATGTTCTAAAATTCATTGTGGCTATGTTTGCCCAACTCTGTGATATATTCAAGTCCATTGGATTATACAGTTTAAATGGATGTATCATGTAGTTTGTGAATTATACCATAATAATATTTAAGGGAAGGCTTTCCTCATCCTGTTATACCAGTGAGGTCACAAAAACCTCTTGGTTCCCGATAATCAACATATCCTGAGGATCAGTGGCTCTGCTTTCTATCTCTTTGTAATTTTATAAAGTGGGCAATAAACAAATGGCTTGTGATGGTCATGATGAAACAGATCTAAATTCCCCCACTCCAGTTGTTGGGGAAACTGCCCAGGTAAAGGCAGCTGAATGGAGGTCAAAAGCTAATCCTAGATGAAAATAAGGCAGCAAAATTTCCTCTAGCACAGTGCCCCTCCCATGTAAAAGCTCTGCCCCCACCCTCCTCACGCTTCCTCCTCTTCCATCACCACCGCCATGATTCTGTGGTTACTCAATTTCATTGAGTAAAATCAGAAATTGGCTAAAGAAGCAATGGTATTCTCCTGATTCTATGATGCCATCCCTTTAAAATGAATCATCAATTTAGTAACAACTTTCCAAGAAATAAAAATAAAACATCACATTGAGCACATACACTGGCCACTCATCGAGCATTTCAGAAGGGTGAAAATGTGGAAGGAAATGCATCTTAAAATCAAAGAAATAATTTCTGTGAAGGTGGTAATTCAGTTAAACAATGACTTCTCTATTTTGAAGATGAATAAAATGCCTTTTATGGAATTATGGGTTTTCCTGGCTGGTGTGGCTCAGTGGATTGAGCCCCGGCCTGTGAACCAAAGGGTCACTAGTTCAATTCCCAGTCAGGGCACGTGACTGGGTTGCTGGCCAGGTTCCCAGGAGGGGGTATACACAAGAGGTAACCACACATTGATGTTTCTTTCCCTCTCTTTCTCCCTCCCTTTCCCCCCTGTCTAAAAGTAAATAAATAATATCTTAAAAAAAAAAAGAATCACAGGGGTAATGTATCTTTCATGATGGAAATACAGGCCTGAGACAATGGAAGAAAAAGTGGTATTTGTTAGGGTGAAGGAGGCAGCTTCCCGGAACCTATTAAATACCCAAGTCTGTGCCCCATCCATTTGTTTTGCAGGAATGAAGCGTCACCCTCATTTTGCAAGGGTGACAGAGGGAGCGGGAAAGGGTGTGGCTTTAGGCAGCACACCGAAACCAACGTGTTCTCAAAGGCCTGCAGAAGTGTGCATGACTGCTGGGACTTCACGGCCACTGCCAGCATGCTGCAGAACTTTCAGCAAAGGATTGGTAGCTGGACCATCCAATGTCTGAAGAACTATGCAGCCTATTTTCTCAGTATCCCCAAAAAAGAAAAAAAATGGCAGGGGGGAACTTGGGAAGCAAATCCTGCCTATAAAATGCATGCTTTGACTCTATGGTATTAGACAGCCCATTGCAAGGATGACTTGGGTTGGAAATAATCATGAAATCTTAATATCTCTGCCCCTGGCTTAATCACAGGAGGGATTCCCCTAGCCTAGAACCCCTTGATTTCTCTCTGCCTAAAGAAATAAGACCAGGGACCCCACCACCATCTCAGTCAGAGGGATTGAACAGGATGAGAATACGTCTCTGTCGTGCTACTCTTGCCGACAATTTGATTTCTTGAATGCCAAACTGCCTATGCTCCCCGACTAGTTCACTCCACATTAGCTGATCAAATCGCACTGGATTTACGCCTGCCCAAACCTTAGGTGTCTGCTTGGTCAGAAACCCAGGACAAGTCCAGATGTCCACACGATGAACATTTCCTCATAACAAAGGAAATGCAAAATCCCAACCAAATGGTCGTAATATGAGATTTTCAACAGTGAGTTCTACAAAGGCAGAAACTACCATATTTGCTGCGACAGAAACCGCAGAGATATTTTGCATAGAGATTTTCTGAGGGAAAATCATGTGAATTATATTTGTCACATAGGAGTTAAAAGTAACTCTAAATTGGAATAACAGATGATATTACTACCTTGTTTTATAAATACAGCATATTATATACTAAAATCTAGCAAAAAAAGTATATATTCTGGATTTGTACTATTAACTTTTAGAAAAATTGTAAATCAAATGGCTAGAAATCTGACACGGGTTTCACTGGATAGGATACCAAGCAGGGTTATAGTGTAAATGATTACAAATAATAGTATTTCCATTACCATTTTAACTTTAGACATATAAATGTACATTTGTTCATGAATTCATACATTCCCATTTACTGAGAACAAGGCTGTTGATTGAAACTGATCATTTTCTCTCTTTTTTTTGTATACATGACGCTAATAAAGCAATGCCTACAATCTCCAGTTTAGGTCTCCTTAAAGAGTCCTACCAGAGATCTTAAAGACACTTAGGAAGAAACCAAAAGGATGCAGAATCCTTCCTGGTTTTCACAACATTGGTACACCCATCTTTCACAGTTATTTCTCACACTGCTAATTCAATAGCTATATAGATATATTTTTGAAGTTTAACTTCATTCTTTTATTTTACTGTGTGTTTTCCATTTTATGTGCATATTGTTAATGATTACTTTAATTAGACCTTACAAAGTATTCAAGTCTATCCTTACATATACACTAACTTTATTTTTACATATAATTTCAGTGGATTTCTCAGTTGCAACCATAGGTAGTTTCTCTGAGGTCCATGAAACAGTAGTGCATTGTAGTAAAAAAACAGAGGGTAATTATACGTCAATTATATGTCAATAAAACTAGAAAAAACAGACAAACAGGCAAGCATATGAGCAATACTGTTGTAGTCCTTCCTTAGAATGAGAATAAAATATAATTAAACAGATAAGGAATGTTTTCCTAAAAAACTAACAGAAAGGCAGTGTGGACCTACTTGTTAAAACATGTGTGACAGTGTGAAGTAAAAGAATGTACAGTAAATTTAGCAGCTAAAAAAAAAGAGCAGAGTGCTGAGAAACATAAGATCTAGTTCAAGTGCTCACTCTACCTTTTCCTAGAGATAGGACCTTGAACAACTCAGTTCAGCTTTCTTGAACTTGGGTTCTCCCTCAAAAAAAAAAAAAATGAGAGTGGCTCTAGCAGGGTGGCCCAGTTGGTTGGAGCATTGTCCCATACACCAGAACATTGTGGGTTCGATTCCCAGTCAGGGCGCATAGCTAGGTTGTGAGTTTGATTCCTGGCTGGGGCAACTGATTGATGTTTCTCACATCCATTTTTCTCTTTCTCCCACCCTCTCTCTAAAAAATCAATAAACATATCCTTGGGTGAGGATTTTTTAAAATAAGAAGGTGGTCCAAGATCTGAAACTTTCAAGCTATACCCCTAAGAGCTGTGTGTACCCGCTCCCAGCAGCCACTCACACTGTGCTCAGAGAGGAACGTGAGGCACACAGGCGCCCCCATGCACACAGGCGCCCCCATGCACACACGCTCAACACACAGCAGCTTGAGGCTATCTGCTTTGCCTCTGAGGCTTCTGGGTAAGATCGTATTTGGGTTTTGGCATGGAAAAAAACATGGAAACTGCTGGAGTAGATAACATCAGAGTTCAGGCCAGCTCTAACTCTGAGTCTTCCTTCCATACTTCCATGGGTACAGAAGGCACTCAAAACAAAAATGAGTTGCTGGTGGTGTCTCTTGTGAGCATTGCAAAACTGAACACTTAGCTACCAAGAGCTGCTGGAATTAAGCCTCTCTCTCCACAAGATCCCTCACAACTCTGCACATATTTAAGATTGAAAACGTGTAGCCTAATTAGCAGGGAAAAAAATAAAAAATAAAATTGGTATTGCTTTTAAATTGTATTCCCATTTGAAAATTTTACCACTGGATTTTTTTTTAAGATGCATTTGGCATTTTATTTCCCTGTTAAAGTTGCGCTCAATAAAAATAAAAGAGAGAGAGGAGGAGAGGGAGAGGAAAGAAAGAACCGAACAAGCCGCCGTGTAGGAGGACAGAGAACAGCTTGATAAAGATCGCCGGAAGTCGGCTGCCTCTAGAAAGTTCAAGGGCCCTGTCGTAAATAACCCTGCATAAACCTACAGAGGTCTGAAATGTTTAACTAGTTTTTAAATGTGAGCTAATACACACACACACACACACAGAGCCATCTAATATGCTTTAGCTTCATATCCTGAGCACTATAAAAATGTCCTATTATTGGTGTTCACGACAATTTAACAGCTTGGATAGATTATATTCCTTAGGGACAGAAGGCAGCTGCAATGCAAGGTTCAAGTTCCTGAAGTTCAGATAGTTTTAGGACATAAAAAAAAAAAAGCTTCCCATAGGAAGAATTAATTTCTCTCAAGCAAAGAGCAAGGAGTGAGAATTTCAATTAATCCCATATTTTGGACAGAGGTGATGGAAACTCATTTCACAGGTGACTTTTGCAGAAAGACTGAAACCAGCCTTTTCCCAGGAGACCATATGCAAGTCTGTTAGAAGTATATAAGCACGAAAATACGTAGGAGATTTGCATACTTGTTGTGCCAAGTTTGCACAAACCAACAAGGTCTACACAGTTGATTCTCAAGTTCACATTTTACTGCTGCTACCTCTAAGTTAGTCTGTGGAAGTTCACTCATCCCTTCTTACCCAGCAAATGTTACTGTCTCAGGCCCCTGAGGGCAGGCGCATTACTTAACTCATAGAATCTGAGGTAGGATTATCAGATGTAAGAGTTGAGAGGGGTTTGGCCTCTACCTCTCTGACATACAAAATTGGGGACAAAATGACAAGGTCATCTGAAATTTTCCTACGGTCGCTCGGAGCTGATGAGCCACTTTGGGAAGCATTGACCTAAAGAGGGAAAGTGCATGGACAGCAACCCGAGAGCTAGAGGGCGGGGCTTGGGGTCCACCGGCAGTGGGTCCCCGTCCCAGCTCTGCTTCCTGCTGACTGAGACCCCAAAAGCGACTGAGCATTTCAGAGGCTTTATTTTCTCATCTGTAAAACGGGGATGATATTAAAGACCGCTTTACAGTGTTTACAAAGTAAAGGAGGTGCCTGTGGTGCATTCACTGCAATGCTCAGGCTCAGCTCATCGTTTGTTTAGACTCGCTAACTCATGGTGAAGTCTTCTCCTGCATGACTTGGATGCTGAGGAGCATCAGAAAGGACCTACAGATAGAGAACTTCTCAACACTAAGCAAACTTCTGCAACCAGACCTCTCATGTTTCACATCAGCACAAGAACTAAGATTATTTACGCAGTCAAATGACTATACCCTAAAATAAGAAAACTTTTCTGCAAACTAAAGTTACAAGTTATTAAATGGGTAGATCACCAGCATCCCCCCCAATACTCTTCAACAGTGAACAAAGGTCCTCAGGCCCTTCCATGCCACCTCAGCGCCTCCAGTACTTTTCACAGCCATGATCCCTGTCTGTCCCCCCTTGTTTAAGAAGAACCACAGGCCTCCGGGTCATTGCAGGAACAAGGGTACAATTAGGCATTGACTACCCCCCGCAACCCTTCAGCTCGTCCATGTGATACAGAGGGAATACAGAAACGAAGCTCAGCCGCTGGGAGGGGAGGGCCTGTTAGACCCAGCCCCGGGCTGATTTCAATTTGAGGCATTTCGGTACGGTTCCTCCTCGGAGTCACTGAGGACTAATGGTGCAATCCGATTTCGCCGAGATGAATTTCCCATGACAAACGATGTTGGCTCATCAGTTGTGGTCGTGACTGAGTGCCAGTATTTTTCTTCCTCCAGAGCTTGGGTAGGACAGCACGGAGCTCTTGTGTTCCTTGGGACATTTGTTTCCAATTTCGCAAACACTGTGAATGTGCTTATTTTTGTAGCTCTGTTAGGAAAGTACATGGCATTTAGTTTTTCTTGTTGGAGTTAATTATAAATCATTAGGGTTCCAGTGCCCACAACAAAGCCCTTGGACCTTGAAGCTCAATCACCGCTGATTGCCATAGTTCTGCCCACAACCCCCCACCTCTTGCTAAATCCTCCATTCCTCATTATACAGCAGGAGGGAGGAGGGGGCGTTATTTTAAGATGTTTTTATTGGCTTCTAAATGTGAAGCTTTCATTCCAAGGTCTTCTTTTTTCCCAGAGCAAGATAAACTTTGGGGGGTTGTAAATCACGGGACCTCTGCATCCCTTGACAGGGTCCATGTTTAAAAGCCATTCCAGTCGCCTCTCTGATTACTTAGGAAGCCGAGAGAGTTGCCCGCGCATCGTGAAAAGGACCCTTTCAGTAGCCCTGGGCCTGCGCCCAGACCTGGTGCTCTAGGACGATAAATCATTGTGCTCGCCCCTCCCCACTTCCATTCCCTGTTTATAGAAAACAGTGCTGTGACCTGGCCAGTAACCTTAGGATGAGCCATTGGCAAGACTGGGGGGGCCCAAGATGGGAAGTCACAAGATGGGGGCCCCTCCTCCACCTCTAAATGCCCCCGCTCCCTGCCCACGGCCGGCTGGGCACCCACATCCCTGGGAGGCCCCAAGGGCCCTGCTGTCACTCCCGGGCCTGTCTCACTGCCCAGGGCAGCACCCGCAGTGCCAGTCTTTCCCATTGAAACACCCCAATCCTGCGTGGCGTTTTCCCCCAGGGCGCTGTTTCCTGCTACAGAGTAGATGGGTAATCTAATTAAAAAAAAAAAAAAAAAAACCCTGCATCCATGTATCCATAGGTACCAACTAGAGAATAACATGAAGAGGAGGTTTGCCTTCTGCCTTTTTAGCCCCCCAACCCTCTCTTCACTCAAGGCCTTCTCCGGTTGGATCAGAGTGTCCAGCGGGCATTCTTGTTCACCTCTGTCCCCAGGGCTGGACAGGGCCTGGCACCCAGCAGGCTCTGAGAACGAGGAACGAATGAGGGCCCGTCCAGCTGCTTCGTGCTCCCCTTCTAATCCCTCCCCACCTCCTGGCAGACCCCGGTCCTTGGTGGGGGGAGGGGGAGCCTGGAAGCAGAGCTTGCATGGCTCATAGTCAATGAAATACGTTCACACATTCAGGGAGGGCCCCAGAAGGTTGGCGCTGAAGAGCACTCAGTCCCACCCGGGCACCTCACAGACGAGGAAACCGAGGCCCAGACAGGGGATGTTTCCTGTCCGAGGCCACACACTGAGCGACTCCGTAACAGAATCTGATTCGGGTCATCCCCCCGTGGTTTGCTGCCCTGCTCCTTTCTTTTTAACATAAACCTTCTGGAGAAGAGTAACTTCAGACAGATGTCCTCACCAGTCTCCTAACAAGGATTTACTTTTCATCGCTCACACGCACACACACAATAAGCTTTCTTTTTTTTTATGGGAGGAGCAGGAGCTTCTGGTCCGGAATGTCCCTCCCCTTCTTTTTACCCCCAGAATCCCCGCAAACTGCAGACACAGTCGTGACAACCAGCTCGAGAGCAAACACGCGGACCTTCGAGATGATCTCAGCCTGGCTTCCTCTCAAAGCAGACTCCAAAAGAGGGACTCCAGGACGCACCCGTGAAGGTGGTGCTGGGACGCACCGAGAGGAAACGAGGGAGGACGGAGGCAGAGAAGGACGGAAAATCAAGGAAGGACTTCTGGATGTGCACATTACCACTGAAGGCTAGCGGGGCCTCTGCCCGGCTCCGGATCCAGAGAGGCTGGGTAGACGCATGCAGAGGGTCCAACACTGAAGGAGGAGGAGGCGTGGGCATGCACCCTCCTGTCCCACGTCAGGAGAAAACAAACCAGTGGGAGGTGTGAGGCTGCCTGCGCACCTGGCCTGCCCTGCAGGCCCCCAGAGTGTCTGCAGCCAGAGAGCCCGGGCAGGCAGGGCCAGGAATGCAGCTGGATGTCTACAGCTGGGCCCACAACAGACACCAGCAGCATCCGCTGCGGAGAACAAGCAGGTCATCAGAAACTACCATTACTCCATAAAGAGACTGGCCTACTCTCAAGAAGGCCCTGTGCGGGGTTGGAGGTGGAGTTTTAGCAGCACGACGATACCATATCAAACCCAGCAGGAGAGGCCGGCCTCTTCCTCAAATGGTGCCCCTATTCCTAGAAAGTTCTTCCCAGTGCTCATTCTTCAGGTCTCAGCTTTTTTTTTTTTTAATAAAAAGTACTTTGCTAGGGAAGTCTCCCCTGAGCTGCTCTCCTGCCCTTCCCTTTGGTCACACACTGTTCCCGTATCCAGTGTCCGTCTTCGCCCCAGATGCCCCGTTCCGAGTGCGGGAACACGGCCTTGCCCACTTCTGTGCGCCGGCACCTGCCACAAGTCCTGGACATGGAAGGTATGGAATAAATACCTGTCACAGATGTCACTGCAGCTTGATGGTGGGCTGCATTCGTTTGGCAGGGATGAATGGAATTAGTCCTCCTGGCTTATTTTTGAGTGTTTGTACTTGGGCAGCAAAGCCTCTCCTGTGGAGGGCAGGTGAGGCTGTTTCTCAAAGCAGCTTACGTCAGTAAAAACTCAGATGAGAGGATCTCATCCAGCTTCATGAAAGGAAATGTGCTAATACTTCCTCCCTCTAACCTCCTGACTATTTATAACGCACGGGGTTACAACTAGAAAAGATTTAATCAGGCTTCCTCTTGCAAGGATGAAAATTTCGCTTCCGTGTACAGTGAGCTGCGTGATGTTATCACAGCCTGTTCTGGGAAGGACAAGCTTCTTCCACTTCAAGATCAGCATCTTCTCTGGATTTTCTTTTCTCGGGGGCTTTCACAGCAACAGGAAGGAGGCACGGGGGAGGGAAACGGCAGGTCAGCTGCCCACAGACACCATGGAGGAAGAAGGGACAGCAGAAACGGAGAAGAGCATGGGGCACTCTTAGGGCACCTTGCTCCAAGAGTTGGCCAATGCATTGGGACAGGATAAGAAACAGTAACTCACTCATGCTTTATTCAACTAAAGGGCGGAGGTGGCTCTTGTGAGGACAGAGGCATGCCTCATGAGAAAGCCGGCAAAGTTGAACCAGGGCTCAGGAAAGACGAGAAACAAGGCCGCTTTGGGGTCTGGCCACCTAACGTGAGAGCACACTCTCTCCCCATCCCCCTTCACTTTCCACCCCCTCTCCTTGCCGGCGTGTTCACAATTTCCGCTTAAACACAGCTATCACGTGCTCCTCTCTTCACACTTGAACATTTCCATACTAGCTTCTACCACTAACAGGGAACTGGCTCTTTCTTTCTCAATTCTCCGTCCCCAAAAGAGGACTCCGGCCTGCCCTGTCCGTTTGAACTGGGACAATCTCCAATAATGGGTCAGAGGATATAGACCAGTCCATAGACGAGGCTAACCTGCGACAAGGTTGGACGCCGGCCTGGTCAGTGTGGTAGGAACGAGAATGGCAGGAGAGAGTCCCAGGCATACCACATACACATGCTCTCCTGGGTGAGGGTGCAGGCAGAACTTCCTGAGAAAGGAGTATAGATGGTACAAATAACCCAAAATATGAGCTGCCCTACCCCTCTCCCAAAAGTGGGCATGGGTGGCTGGTGGCAGAAATTAAAACCTTTCTCAGATGGTTGTATTAGGGCCCCCCCCCCGCCCCTGTGCAGGCCCCTGTGACTCTCTGCCGGGGGCTGCTCAATAACACAGATTTTTGCAGATTGGGAGCTGAACCAACACTCTCTCCAGACCTACATTCCAGCTCTTGTTCCTCTCCCTCCATGTCACAGTCTCCTGGCACCTGTTCTATAAAGCAATCGCCACAAAATATTAGGGACAGCAAGGCAATAACAAAAGTGACAAATTTGTCATTTCCCACAGTAAGGTATGTTTTTGCTCTGTGGGTCATTTCACAAGTAAGTGACTAGCACCTAGATTTTCTGAACAGGTTGCCTCAGCAATAAAATCAATAATCTGCCCCAGCTGGTGTGGTTCGGTGGATTGAGGGCTGGCCTGCGAATCAAGGGGTCACTGGTTCTATTCCCAGTCAGGGTACATGCCTGGGTTGCAGGCCAGGTCCCCAGTAGGGGGCGTGTGAGAGGCAACCACACATTGATGCTTCTCTCCCTCTCTTTCTCCCTCCCTTCCCCCTCTCTAAAAATAAATAAATAAAAATCTTTCATAAATAAATAAATACAATAATCTATAGCAGCTTAAGAAATGAACTGAGTGGTCCAGGCTCAGAAATCTGTCATAGTTGGGAACATGCAACAAACAACCAAAAATAAAAAGAATTTAAAAACAACACAATTCTTCACATGGAAAGGTATACTGTGTCCATGCTTAAGAACTCAACATCAACATCATAAAGATGTCAATTCGGCCAAGTTAATATATAAATTTAATTCAAGCCAAACAAGAGTTACCGGTAGTATTTTTATCTATTATCATATGGAAAAACAAACAAGTGAAACTAGCTAGAAAAACCCAAAAAAAAGTGAAGCCCTGGCCGCATGGCTCAGTTGGTTGGGCATCGTCCCGCAAAGAGGAAGGTCATCAGTCTGACTCCCAGGGAGGGCACAGGCCTGGGCTGCAAGTCTGTGGGGCGCATACAAGAGGCAACTGATCGATGTCTCTTTCACATCAACATTTCTCTCCTCCTTCTCCCTATCGTCCCTCTCTCTAAAAAGAAATAAAATCTTTTAAAAAAAGTAAAGAGGGCAAATTAGCCCTGTCGTATATTAAAATATGATATAAAGCTACATTAATTAAAGCAGCATAACACTGGCCCATAAATTAACATTTCAGTGGAATATTCCAGTAATGGACCCAAAAAGATAAGGGAAATTCACGTAAGATAAAGATGTGATATTAAAGAAATGGCGTTCGCACAATGGACAGCCATGTGGGGAAAAAATTGACTGCATTCCTCTAAGCTAAAAACAAAATAAATTACAGATGAAGTAAACACTTGAATATAAAAACTGAAAACCACAAAATTATTAGGAAAAAATGGAAGAAATCTGTGTGCACTCCCAGAGTATGGAAGGCCTTCTAAGCATGCGTAAATCAGGAGTCCTGGAAGAGAAAACTGTTATACCAGACTACACAAAAATAAAAAAGTTTTGCACATCAGAAACCTCCATAAACAAAGTCAAAGAATACATTTAGATGGGGTAGATTTGCGCAATTGATATTATAAATGGCTCCGTTCCCAAGCATATAAAAAGCTCCTCAAAATTATTATGCAAAATCAACAACTCAGTATTTTTCAATAGATGCACAAAGGATACCAGCAGACAGTCCGTAGAAAAGGAAGTACAAATTGCCTTCAAATATGATTTGTTTCAATCACAGGAAGTCTAAAGAGGAAAAAAAAAACCCCCTGCATGTCTCTCCTTTATTCTCACAACACTCTAAAATACTTAACTTTTGACACCAAATGTGTTTGTTTTCCACACATTAAGCAATTCCTCCACTGCAGCTGGGTGCCCTACAAAATACCTCTGTTCTAACACTAGCTACCTGGAGACAGCATCAGGGCCCACAAAGTAAGGGCTCAGTCCTACAAGGCTTCGGGTACCACTTCATCACTTCAAATGCCAATCACAAATCCAGCTTGTCACCTGCTGCCTATACATCAGGGGTTCTCGTGACTCTTGCCTTGGGTTTGATTCATGCGCTAGAGCTGCTCACGGAATTCAGTAAAACAGTTTACTGTGTAGATTACCACTTCATTATCAAAGGATAGAACTCGGGAACAGCTGGAGGGAAGGGATGCGCAGGGCAAGGTACAGAAAATGGAGTGTGGAGCTTCCACGCTGTCTCTCCCAGAACCTCTGCGTGCTCACCAACCCAGCTCTGCAAACCCATTTTGGGTTTTCATGAAGGTGTTACTACGTACGTATGATTGATTGATTCAACCTCCACGTCCTCTTCACTCCGAGACAGGGCTGGGGGAGACTGAAAGTTCCCAGCCTCTAGTCCTGCTTTGTTTCCCCTGGTGACTGATCCTATCCTTTGGGGCTTTCCAAAACTCACCTCATTAACATAGTTCAGGTGTGGTTGAAGGGGTTTGTTATGAATATTAAAAGACACTTCCGTCACTTAGGATACTCTACTGGTTTTAGGAGCTTTGTGCCAGGAGTCAAGGACAAAAACCAAATATACATTTTGTTATGCCCAATACCTAATATTAAATCTTACTAATTATAAGTACAATTAAAATTATAGTAAAATACCATGTTCACCTCATCAAACTGGCCACATGAGAGAGTTTGACATCACTCTGTCTAGGTACCGGCGAACAACCTCATACATGACTCAGCGAAGGGCACGATCTACTGAAAGTCAAATGCGCACAGCCTTTGATCCAGCAGTTCCGCTCCTGCGGCAGCTCAGAACCCTGTCCGGAACTGGAGTCAGCGCACTGTTCTGTAAGGGACCAAGCAGTACACATCTTAGTCTCTGGGCCACGTGCTCTTTGTCTCAACTACTCAGCTCTGCTGCTGTAGTGTGCAATCAGCCATAGACGTTGAGTAAGTAAGTATGGCTATGTTCCAGTGAAACTTTATGTACAACACAGCTGTGAGGGGATTTGGTCTGTGGGTCGTCCTTCGCCAGCTCCTGCTCCAGGAGGCAGGAGGAGCCAGAAGGCAGAACACACCTCACTATGGCAGAGGCCACTGCGGTCCCCAAACTCCACTTCCTCCCCATAGTACAAGGGCTACCGCCGGGGCTTGGATGCCCAGGCAGGCACTGTAGTTTCAAGCCCTCTGCAAAAATTCTGGTGGCCACGTAACTAAGCTCTCAGGGATGTGCGAGCAGAAGTTCTGTTTCCAACCTCTGGCTCGTTTGCTGAAGCAAGGTTTCTTCAGAAGAAATCTTTGTTCATTTCCCTGCTCTCACCAGCTGCTGACAGTAACCAGGATGATATTAAAGCCACCTACTGGAAATGGCAGAGCTGCCCTCAACCGGAGACCCCGAATGACTGGATGTGGCAGAGCGACCTACAGTCTCACACCTAAGGGAAATTATTCCAGACCTGGTCTGCGGGAACGTTTCTGCTTTCACAGCCTCTTTCTGAGAAGTTAGCATTCCTGATAAAATGCTTAAGCAATTTTCTGTGAACTTTAATGGGATTAAGGTTTGCTCTAGGAAACCAATTACCCACATGCCCAATTACCCACACACTCGGTTGCCAACTGTCAATCAAGGGTCTAGTGACCTTTCACCAGACTTTCTTTTCTTTCTGTGTCTAGCCTAACAATGAGTAACTGACTTCTTTTCCTATCAAATGTCCCTGCCAAAACTGTATTTGGGAAGTGGTCTTCTAGGGTCCATTACCCTATGTGCACGATCATAATAAAACTTTGATACATGCTCATAGCTAAATTGTCTGAAAGTTTTCTTTAACACTTGGAACACTCCCCTGACACTGTAACATGAGTGAGAAGTAAATTTTTCTTTGAGCCATTAAAGCCTGATCTCTATTGCAGGTGCCTGATCTACCCTAATATGTTCACACTTTATAAATTTGCTTAAATTTACAAAATGCTTACTTTGCACCAGAGACTGTGCTAAGCACTTTACATGCGTTGTATGGCACCGAGCTCCACTTCTTCCCCCCACTGAAGGTCGGCAGCTGGACTGGGTGCCAGGCCAGGGGCCAGCACCACCACCACCACGACGCATTCCTGGCAGTAAAGCTCAGCACGCACGTCTTGCTTGGGGGACACATAGAGAAAATGAAGCTCCTCTTGAAAGGGCTACGATTCCCTTGGAGCACATCGGTATCCTTGGGTCAGAACTGGGGCGGGGGAAACTTCCTTTTTAACACTTCCCAAAGAGAGGCATTATTCTTGCAGGCTGAGAAGCCCTGCACACTCTTGCTATTTAGAGCGGTCGCCCTGGTCCTTCAGAAGACAGAGCTTTAAAGGTGATCTTCCAGGCTTGTCTTCTAAAGGCCCCTTCCCTTCAGGAGAAAAAAAGCATCTCACGTTGCCCCCAAAAGACTTGGCTCGGTTTTGAACCAAACTCAAATGCCAGCACCACCCGTGACATCACTGCCAGTCACTGCCACCTGGCAAGTGTTACAGCGACAGGAAGGGGATGGATCTGAGGGAGTGCATCCAGGAGGAATAAGGCTGGGGTAGAGAAAGGAGGAAGCCAAGAGGCTGCAGAAAATGAAGTGAACGCAAAACTTCTACCCGGTGTGGTCAAAAGACTCTCCTGTAGAAAGGACCAGAAGGCAAGAGGATCGTCGGTAGCAAACTGAACAATGTCTGGTATTGGACGACGTAATTCACTACGCATGTGTATTTTCCCACATACCTGAACCTCCTAATGGTTAACTGTCATTTTTGGAAATAGCAGGATACAGATACACCTTATGTAACAAAAGTCTTCTTCACTCGGCAAGAGAACTCACCCACAAATTGCTTAACTGGATGAAGAACTGAATTCAGAGACTTGATGGGGGAAGAAGCCTCCAAGAGGAGCTTGGTGACCACTTTGGGGCGGACACCAGGGTTTGGTTCTGCTGAAGGGGGTCTCTGAGCTGGGGACACAAGCCAGAGAGCCTAGGAAACAAAGGGGTCGTCCGAGGCTGTTTGCAGTGAGAAAGGGGGTCGACCAGGCTGCTGGCAGAAGACAGAGCAGGGACAAGAGCCTCACTAGTTCTCTGTGTGGTTCTCTATGATGCAAAGCATCCCCCTGCTTCCTCCTGGAATCTTCAGGGAAGAGTCCACTCTGGCTCCTGTGCTCTGGAGCTGGGGGTTCACCAAAACCCTGAGGGAGTGGCGGAAGCACCAGCTGCCCACAGGGGGTCTCCTAGATGGGCAGGGCCCGAGGCCTGCAGCCTGCTGCTTAGTTCAGGGCGACAGGTTTGGAGACAGGATTTGTTAAATCACTGTGAAGAGGTCTGGGTGTTTCAAATACAGTGTTTCCTCGAGGTATACCAAATCAGCGTTTTACATTCCAAACCAGGTCCCTTCTTTCCAAAAATGAGTATGTCTAATCCTCCCAGCTCGGGAACACAGTAGATGTTATTTCCCCACTTCCAGGAATGGTGTGACTCTAGCAATCCCAAGGAACTCCACTAAGATTCCCAGTCAGGACAAGAATCAGAGAAGCTGGCTCTCCACTGAGAGAGAAACCACCTGTAGGGCCTGCGAACCACATTAGAGAACTCGGCTTCATGAAGTTCATTTCCTGAACGTAAATTCCATGTTCTCCATGAAAAGGCTGCCGAGACACCATTGGGTGGCACTATTGCTCACATTTTAAAATTCCAGGCTGTCAGGCGGAGTCACGTTTCAAAGCCGGCAGTGGAAAGAACAGCAGGGCGTCCTCCAAGGAGTTCTAGAAGACGGCCTCCTACCATCACCAAGACAGTTCAACTACAGAAGGTTCAAGATAAGCAAAATATGATATCCTGCAAAATAACCCCACTCCTCTAAAAGACACGGTCTCTCTGATTCAACGAGCACTGGCATCCTCGCTACAATTTTCATGCCATTTGACATCCTAATGAGCTCTCCTCTCGGTCCAAGATGGATTGCCAGCAATTGCCACTCACTAATGGGAAAAGGCATACTGTTTTGTGGCTTTTCCCTTCCGCAAACACACTGAAGCCTCGGTTACTCGATTACCCCCGTGACTCCTACGTCCATTTACAGTAACTTCTATTAGGGAAAGTTCCACCTCTTGCACTAATGGGAGCTTTGATGGCCAACTCAAGGTCCCTAGCCATTACGTTTTGTTGCTCCTATCCCTGCCTGGACTTCTAAGACCTTTCTCAGCATGACAGAAAGATGGATCTTTGAGGAGTATAATGATTCTCATTACTGCTCTGAACACACCCACTTCACTAGCAGACAGGACTCAGCCTGGGTGACAGCCAGTAGATCAACACTGGGGACAATTGTTACAGTTGTCACTGTCTGGCATAACACACACAATGAAGTGTTAGTCAGCGGCACGACTCTGTATTAATTACAGTTTTCACTGTTCATGCTTTTTCACTGATTTAAATAGCCCCTTCCATGCTGCTGCCCCAGCGTAAAACCAGCTATGTCCACTGCTAACGGCATTACAAGGAAAGACTCTACTGTGACAATGTATTACCTGTGCCAGCTTTTGTCGATGGCATAGTCCCAGCTCATGACAGCCAGAACACCAGGGGGAAGGAAGGACCAAAGGCGTAAGTCATATATAAAATGGGAGAAAAAAGACAATAGAGAGTTATACCAAAGTTTGATGCAGTGGATACACCTGTATATGTGGATACCCCATACATATTTTTATTAAAATGCTATCATATTATGACTCATTCATTCATTCATTCATTCATTTGGTAAAACAAATATTTACCAAACACTTACTATATGCTAGGAGCTGGGGATAAAACAGTGAATGAGACAGATTCTTCCAAAGCATGCTTTGTTCACAATAAAGCATTCTTTTTCTTCTTGAGGATCTACATCTTTCTTTTCAATGGCTTTCTGTTATCACATTGTTTGACTGTACCATAATGCATTAACTACTCCCTTTTTGAAAGACATTAAGGTTCTAATGTGATACCACCCATTATATATAGAGATAGATAGATAGATAGATATAGATATAGATATATATGAGATCTTCATGAACTTCCTTTATTTTTTAATTGAATTTCCTGGGGTGACATTGGTTAATGAAACCGCACAGGTTTCAAGTGAACGACTCTATACCGCACCATCTGCACCCTGCATCGTGAGCCCACCACCCGAAGTCAAGTCTCTCCCCACCGCCACTCACCCCCCTTGCCTGCTTCCATCTTCACATCCCTCTCTTCCTCTGGTGATCAGCATACTGCTGTGCATGTCTGTGTGTCACACATACATATCTTTTTTGCTGTTTAACCCCTTCACCTTTTTCACCAGCCCTCCCCAACCTCCCTGCCCTCTGACAGCTTTCAGTCCATGTATCCATGCTTCTATTCTATTTCGTTTGTTAAATTATTTTGTTGATTAGTTTCCACATGTAAGTGAATTCATATGGTATTTGTCTTTCTCTGGCTTGTTTCACTTTGCATAAACTCCCCAGGTCCATTCATGCTGTTGCAAAAGGTAAGATTTTCTTCTTTCTTATGACCAACTAGTATTACATTGTGTAAAAGTGCCACAGCTTTTTTATACACTCATCTACTGATGGGCACCTGGGCTGCTTCCAAATCTTGGCTGTTGTAAATAACACTGAAATGAACACATACTTTTTGAATTCGTGTTTTGGGCTTCTTCAGATATACTCCCAGAAGTGGGATTGCTGGGTCATAAGGCAGTTCCGTTTTTAGTTTTTGAGGAAGCTCCATACTGTGTTCCACAGTGGTTGTACCAGTCTGCACTCCTACCAGCAGTGCGTGAGATGAACTTCCTTTAAATGAACCCTATGAACACACACGGTTTTCCTGAAGCAGCTCATTGCTTCATACTTTTTCCTTTTTCCCCTCAACATTTGGCATGGTAGTTTACATACAATGGGGATTTCGACAACATTCACTCAATAATCAGTCTGCACAGCCACCCTACCTGACCAAGGACCCCTGAACTTTTGGCGTGACTTCTTTTAATGTTTCAATGAGAGACTGAATTCTTGAGTTTAAATATATAAACATTTAAAACTCTAACTCTACTTTGTAGATTTAAGTTATAATTAACTCCAGTATATTCAAGAGGCTGCTTGTAGGCTTTCCCACCAACAGCGTGGCATTTTTAATATGCTCTCATTATTTTAAAAAATCTGTGTTTTAAGGAGAAAATTTTCAAACTGGCTTTTGAAAGGGTCCCCAGAGACCTTTTGTGGATGGCTTCTGACGTGCAGAAAACCCAACATTTACCATGAGGAATGACCACCGGCACATCCACAGGGGCCCCTCCCAGAGGGGAGCACCCGCGCTGCACTCCCCCTGCGACCAACAGCGAGGAGAAAAGTCTTCTTCCGCGTCCCCGCAGAGCCTGGACCGTCTGATGCGGTTGCCAGGAAATGACAAGCGAGCACAAACAGTGGTTTGTGCTGAAAGGGATCGACATGGGCTATCACCTATTAAAGTGCTTATTAAATGTGCACTTTGCTGGGGTGGCAGGGGGGTGGGGGTGGTCATGCAATAACCAAGGGAACTCTGTACTCGCAGATTGTGAACAGAACTTCAAAGCACGCAGCACCAGATACGGCACTCACCAACCAAATTCTGTAAGAAGCATGTCAGTGAGGAGATGGCAAAAAAAAAAAAAAAAAAAAATGTTGAACTTCAGCAAATTTGCAATTTGTGAACTTGGAGGGTGAGAGGAACTTCTACATACTTAATAATACAGAAACCAGCGAGTGTTGCTTTGGGTACGGGGGTTCAAGCGTGGGGGGAAGTGAAACGTGAGCAGCCCGTAGAGCAGGCTTGTCAAACGCTTTTGACCGCAGCCCACAGAGCGAGAGCCTCACGTGCGCCGCAGCCCGGCGCAGACTCCACGCACGTGCAGACACATAACCGAAACGCAGATTTCGTAAAATAATACCATCGCTGTGTAATCTTTTCTACCCTATTCCATTCCATTACAGTATTTAATGAGGTTTGTGACCCGCTAAATTGATTTCAGGACTCACTGATTCATGGTTTATTGTTATTAATGGTCAGCAGCTAGCCACTGAAATTAGAAAAAATATCTTAATGAAAGACAGGACACTCAAGCACACAATCATCACATGCCTCAAACTTCAGAGTCACAAAGACCTGGGTGTTAGTCCCAGCTCCATCACTAGTGTATAAGTTGAGAAGGTCACTTAAGTTTTATAGGCCTCAGTTTCTCCATCCATGAAATGGGGATAATAATAGTATCTATCATGCATATTAGGCTCTCAAATGATAGCTACCACCACCAAAATCAGGAAGATGATGATGATGGGGATGTATTCATTCACCTTGAAAAATGTCTCAGAAATCCAGGGCGGCACAAGCCCCACAAAATGCAACAACCTTCTCTGTATGTTTCATTTCTGAGTTACAGTCACCCAGATAAAGGTTTCCTAGAAAAATGGTGGTTGTATGTTCCAAATCCTAAAAGGCATAGTTTATAAGATACCATATTTTTCAGACTATAAGACACACTTTTTTCCCCCAAATTTGGGAGGAAAATGGGGGTGTGTCTTATAGTCCGAATGTAGCTTGCCTGGCTCGCTTGGGAGGGGTGGGGGGGGCAGGGCAGCAGTGGAGCAGGGTCACAGGTTATTAAATATTTTACCACATTTTTTTGCTTCAAAAATTGTTTTCCTATTTTCCTCCTCTAAAACCTAGGTGTGTCTTATGGTCCGGTGCATCATATAGTCCTAAAAATATGGTGATTCTAAGACAAGTACATGTACATATACAGGTTCACAGCACCTCACAATAGCCAAAAGGAGAAATCAGCACAAACGACCATCAACAGAGGAACAAACACTCAACGTGATCATTATTCAGCCGCGAAGGGAAGAAAGTGCTAGCACATGCTACGACAGGGACAAACCTCCGAGCCATGCTAAGTGAAAGAAGCCGGATGCAAAAGTCACCCATTGCATGATTTCATTTATATGAAGCACTCGGAATGGAAAGCCACAGAGACAGAATGCAGACTGGGGTTGTCAGGGGCTGAAGGGAGGGAGAGGGGAGGACTATCCTTAATGGGTAAAGGGTTTTACTTTGGAGTGATGGAGATGTTTTGGAACTAGACAGAGTTGGCAGTTACACAACATTATAAATATATTGAATACCTAATGCCACTGAATTGTTTGCTTTAAAAAGGTTAATTTTATAATATTTGACTTCCAATTCAATAAGTTATTTTTCTTAAATGAGAATGCCTAGAACATGGGAAGAAACCCAATATTACCGTATTTTGCCATATATAATGAGCACTTTTTTGCCCAAATTTTTGAGGGAAAAATAAGAACGTGCATTATACATGAGTAGTACTAATTCTGTATTTATGTTTTTAATTCTTTTATTTATGCTTGGGCATTAAAGGTTACTCTAAAAGCAACAACAATATCCATACACAAAATAATAGCCTATAACATGATCATTGGTTTTGTTTCTAAATATAAATAAATAAATAATTGAATTGAAAGGTTAAAACAAAAAAATGTTTTTGCCTGAAAGTTCAGGCCAAAAACGTGGGTGCACATTAAACACAGGACGACATTATTCACGGCAAAATATGGCGGTACCCTTCATTACCAGCCCCCTCCACGTCAATACAATATTATTGCTACACTTTTATTCTCAAACGATTGGTACAATCCGCAGGCATTCAGTCCATCTTAATAACATTCCGATTTTTTAAAAAATCACAGATTCTCCACAAGAGAAAGAAAGAGAAGGCAGCATCTTAAGAGAACAATATATTTAACAACACGCCGAACCCCCACAAGAGTCGCACAAGCAGGTGGAAGTGAGGCCACCAGCCACACCTGAGTGTGAAACCATGGCCCAGACCTAAAGGAATTAGGTCAACATTCAGAAAGCAAGCTTGCTTCTGAAATCTGGAGATGATGCCCATGGTAGGGAGACTGTTGTCACAGGACCACGACTATTTCAACAAGCTGGAGCAGAGAGATAGAGAGAGATCGAGAGGAAGACAATGAATTTCAAAGATTTTCTTATATTGAGATATGTTTGGCATACAGCATTCTGTAAGTTCAAGGTGTGGGCCAACGATTTTGTGCACCAACCCTGCAATGTGATTGACACTGTGGCATGAGGTAACGCCTGCCCCGCATCACGTAATCACCACTTCTCTAGTGTTGGGACGACCAAGATCCAGTTTCATAGCAAGGAGAATTTTATAATAGAGTTTTATGCTCTGTAATCACTGCACTGTCTATTAATTAGGTCTCCAGGACTTACTTATCTACTAGTTGCACAAAATAAAATTTGTTAGGAGCAATGTGACACTCTATATGTAGGTGATTTTTTTAAAAGGTATAGACGGGGTAAACAGGGTAAATCTGGGTTAGCAACCATGCATTTTAAAAAAAAATAAAGGTAGGGTTTTAATTGACTGCTCTGTGGCTAGTTAAAAAAAAACATACAAGCAGAAAACAAAGTCAGAGTTCACGGGTGGAGTGCACTGTCCATGTCTGAAAGAAGGTGACAGCCCCACTGTAATCGCTGCACTAAATACCACGTTTTAAGAGAGACGCTGATCCACTGAAATATATTCAAAGGGGAACACATTAGGTTGGCCAGGGCTCTAGGAAAATATTCCAAGAAAAACCGGAAGACTTTTGCCCAGGGGGTAAAAAGCAAAGAGAAACATAATAAGAAGAAAATTGCAGACAGTCAAAATTATCCACAAAAAACCTTCTAAACCACCTGCAGAATGCATACGAGTATATATACACTCTCGATCATAGGCACTGAAGTTAGAAACCATCAAAGGGAATGAACAAATGAAAAGTGACTGTGCAACTACACGGGTCTCCAGCCTCCGGGATCATTTATCAGTCACGCGTTTCCTAGGGCTGCTCTAGCCAAGCACCAACAACAACAGGGGGCTTAGAACAACAGAAATGCATTTCCCCACAGTTCTGGATGCAGACATCTGATACCAAGGTATCAGCAAGGCCATGCTCGCTCTGAGACATTGGACAGAGACAGAATCCTTCCTCATGTCTTCTTAGTTTCTGGTAGGGACATAAGTCCTTGGTATTCCTCGGCCTGCAGCTGCATCACGGGAATCTCTGCCTCTGTTGTCACAGGACACTCTCCCTGAGCGGCTCTGTCTTCATATGGCACTGTCCTTTTTTTATAAGGACACCAGTCCCATTGGGTCCATCCTAATAACTTCATTTTAGGTTGATTACCTCTGCAAAGATCCTATTTCCAAGTAAGGACACATTCACGGGTACCAGGACTTAAGACTTCAACGTAACTTTCTGGAGCACAGAATTCCGCCCATAACAGAGGGATGTGGAGAACAGATTCTAAAGTAAATTTGCACACAGGTTCTAAAGGTCATGTTCTAAAGCCACAGGGTAAGTGCGTGCAGGTGAGATGGGACTGCACTGGCCTCACTACTTACTAGCTGCAGGCCTGCGCCATGACATGCGTAAAGCGGAGGAAATGGCACACACCTCTCACAGGGCTGGTGTGCATCAGTGAGGCGACGTGTGGGAGCTGCACTAAAAACAGAGCTGGCCCCTTGCCATGTAGGCAATGGTGGCTACGTTCCCTAATATTTACGGGGGTGTCACATGCAGCCCAGATGGCTGTGAATCCCCAACACAAAATCGTAAATTTGCTTAAAACATGATAAGATTTTTTTTGTGTGATTACGTGTTGCAATGTATTTAATGTGTGGCCCAGGACAACTCTTCTTCTTCCAGTGTGGCCCAGAGATGCCAAAAGGTCGGACACCCTGCACATTCTGTTGTAGGGAAAGAGGTCTAATAAATTCTATCATGGATTCTGTAGTGATTTTAAGTGAATTCTTACTCGTAGTAGTAACTAATCCCTTTAGGATGAGCTATAAGTGGTCCGATCAGCTTTGCAAAACAGAGGCCCCCACCCACAGCTGTGTGCGAGCAGAGCCTGTGTCCATCTGCTGGGGAAGGCACAGGACGCCCCCCTCATCTGAACGTGGGGGACAACACCTACCTCCCAGGGTTACCGCAAAGATTAAGAAAATCCCAAGGGAAAAAGGAGAGGCCTGACACGTAGCAAGGTGCTCAGAAGGGGTTTTACTACTGGAGTCCCCTCTGTTACTGAGTCATTGGTAGAGAAGGTTCTGGTCCATCAGAAAACTCCCTTCCAACTCTCGGCCGGCCTGACAGCGCAGGGACACCCATTGTTGAGTGTATCTTCCTCATGTTTACTTCATAAGAACATCTGCCTCGTCAATATTTCAGGAAGAAATCAATTCCAGGGGGTGTACGGGCTGAGGTTTTGAAGATTCATGAAAATGTTTGTTCTGAGACTTCCTGGCAGCGTTGTTTGTAAACAGTGGAGGCTGAAGAAGAAAGAAACACAGAGTTCGGACTGAGCACAGCACAGCAGCGCATGACCAAGAAGCACACGGGCCCTGGGGTCGGCCAGCCAGGTCTGGACGTCACTCGTCACCCTCTGGCGAGCTCAGCCCTCCCGGCCACTCTCCTCTTATGCTGAGTGTGCTTGTGAGATCTGCGGCTGGCAGAGCCTTCAGCACAGTGCCTGGCTGAGCAACAAGCCTGTGATGATGGCAACGACGATGATGGTGACGATGACGACTGTGACTGTGATGGCACTGGTGCCACCACCATGAGCAATAATGCTGTGGGCCTGTCTTTTCTTGCCTCACATGCACCACTCACACACATGGCTGCATTTCTTTACAGCTGGTCATGCAGTGGAGAAGCGACAACACCGTAAGCCGATGATGAAAACTGGCGTGACCAGTGACCGTTGTGCACCTCCAGATGTGACACATGAGGACAGGGATGATGTCATCCAAGTGGAATTCTGGCCAGAAATACGTAACCTGAATGCAGTCAAGAGACAATGTCAGATAAACCCAAATTGAGGGGCATTCTATAAAATAAATGGCTTTATTCTTCCAAAATGTTCATGCAATGAAAGGTAAAGAAAGGCTAAAAAATGGTCCCAGAGTAAAGGACACCAAAGAAACGTGACGAGGGAATTCTCTATGTGATCCTGGACTAGAACATGGACTACAGGCCAAAAAAATTAAAAAAAAAAAAGATTGTAAAAGACATTATTGGGACAATTGGCAAATCTGGAATATGGTCCATAGGTAAAAGTGTTGTATCCATTAGCTGTCCAGAAGGTGATAACCGCACTGTGGCTGAGCGAGAGACCATCTTTGCTTTTAGGAAGTGGGCATTGAAGGGTGGAGAAGGGGCCCCAGCCATGTGGCCTGCGGCCATAGGACCCAAAATATCAATAACCCTGATGTGTATGCACACACACACACACACACACACACACACACAGAACAAGAGTGAGGATGATAAAGCAAATATGGCAAAATGTTCAGATTTAGTGAGTTTAAATGAAAGGTATTTGGGTATAATCTACACTAGCAACTGTCCTCTAAGCCTGAAGCGATTTCTATGTAAATAACTTTTTAAAATGTGTAGGAGGGAAAAGCACCGGGGGCAGACACAGCAGGAGGCTGGCCATGAACTGAGCCCCGTTGAAGCTGGGTGACGAGAGCCCGGGGGTCATTCTACTCTTCTGCCTGCTTTTGTATGGACTGGAAACGCAAGTCATAAAGCGCCAAGAACAAAGTGTTAGTTCCGTAACACGTGTGCATGTGCTCACCCGTGTGATTGTGGAAGTGTGCGCATAGCTCTGTGCCCGTATGATTATGGTGTGTGAGCACGTGCATGCGTGTGAGCAAGTGTGCGCGCACACACGCCAGAAGGACAGTGACCGAAGGGTGCAGAGTGCCCGTCGGCATCAAGGCCGTGCAGATTACTGACGAAGAGCACAGGCGTTTCAAGTCAGGCGACCGGAGTTTCCAATCCAAACGCTCATGTGAAACTGGAATTTGATCTTGGGAAACTTACTTAACCCCTAGGTTCCTCAACTTCCCCATCTGTAAAATGGGAATTATAGTAGGAACTGCTTTTTAAGGTTATTAATGAAGCTTAACTATATTCATATATAAGGTGCTTAGAACAATGCCTGGCACCATTTTTATTTTTAGTAACGTCATGGGTAATTTCTACTCTCTCCTTTACATTTTTCCTTGTTGTCCAAAAGTTATTTTAGTGACTTTATCTAATCTGAGGGAAAAAACCTTTTTCATTTTAGCAAAATAAACAAAGAGGAATGGACGGGGAAGAGGGAGGGAGGGAGGAGAAGGTTTGCTTCCTGGGGCTAATTCCAGTTTTCCCTGCAGCTGAAGTCTGTGCCTTTATTGGATCATTTTAATTGCTATTATTAGAAAAAGACTTGAGGGGATTTTCTTCTAGAAAATAAAAAATTCTTTTGTAATGCAAACAGTGTATCTCTGGAGCATTTGTCCTATAATTGCGGACTGGAAGTTTCTTCAAGGCAGGACAAATATGAGTGCCCCTCTAAATAACAGTCATCTTTTTTCTTTTCCTCACTTTAATTCTGATCATTTTTAAACACACAAAAGTTGGAAAAAATAGTATGAACACCTCTGTAGCTGACACTTATACCTCAACAATGATTAGCATTTTTTCGTGTTTGTTTTCTCTAACACACCCAGACTTAGTTTTTTTTCCTAGACCGACTGAGTTGCAGTCATCATCCCGCTTTGCCCCAGAACACTCTGGCGTGACTCGCTGAAGAATTAAAGGTGTTGTCCTAGATAACCACCACAGTATTAGATAAGGGCAATTACATGCTCACAGGCATTGATGAACGTTGCCACCCAGCTGTGTATTCATCACACCGATATTTACTGAGGACTTACTATCAACCAGTCAGTGAGCTAAAGTGATGATCCAATAAATACGACCCCCGCTCATGGAGCGAGAGAGCGACAATTGAACAGAGTCAAGCCGACCACTCCATGTAATTACAAATGCGGGGAGCGTCGCAAAGGAAAATGCCACAGCGTATCCACTTCAAACTTAGTTTGATCATCTACTACTGCTCATAAAAATGGCTAGCACTGATTGTTGCATGAATTAGGTTTCCAGTTGCAAGTGACAGAAACCCAGCTGAAACTAGGTTAAGAGAAAAAGGGAATTTCTTGGCTCACCGTAGGCACACCCAGAAGCAGGAGCTCAAACGATGGTCTCCTTTGAAGTTCCAGCACTGCCCCACCCCGCGTCCTCTTCACCGCTGATTCCGTTCTCAGGCATCCTCTCTCCATGTGGCCCAAAAGAGGGCTACTGATAAACCAGATGTATAAGGACCTATAAAATCCTAGATCCAGCAGAAAGAAAATGCTGTCTCCCAACTCTTTGAGAAGACCTGATCTGCCCAGTTTGGGTCAGGTGCTCTCTCTGAACCGACCCTTGAGGACAAAAAATGGAGTGCTCCCAATGGTCAGGCTGGGTCCTATGCCCACTCACTGTGCCCGGGGGATGGGCAGGGATGATGCCACGCAAACTCTACAGAGTGGTTCTTGCACCACGTATTGCAGAAGGTGTTGGATGGTCAAAAGCCACCCGGCCACCCCATGGAAGTGTCTGGAATTCTGCCACTCCACAGGTGCTGAAGGCCTTCCTGTCACAGTGCACACAAATGAACCAGACGCGAGCACGTGGGGATAGGCGGCGAAGCCTTCCAGACTCCAGCTTGGTCTATGTCTTAACAAGCCCAGTCCACCAGAGGTCAGGGCAGAGCACAAAGCAGGAATGATCTGGGAGCTGGCGCTCCAACCCTGCTCAAATCCCCAGCGCACACGAGTGGGCCCTGGGGCAGAGGCTGCCGCTGTCGCAAACAGAACGCAGCCTGCAGCAGGGGCCGCGTTTCTGTCAGAACTGGCTTCCTACGGGGCAGGCTAGGTTTCCGGGCAGGAACAGAGTGAGGGAAGTGATTTTTAAAGCACTGTATTCTGCAGCAGCACGTGGCCCCAGAATCATGCAAAATGAGACTCAATATGTACCAGTGCTGCATTGGCCAGAAAAGGTGCCTTCTCGTCCTGTCCCCTCCTCACCTCCCATCACACTTCTGCCTGCTCACTAAGAGTCAGCCACCCCGACGGACTGCCTTTCTGCAACCTGATCATGCTGAGCTTCTTCCTACCTCTGAGCCTTTGCATTTGTGGTGCCCTCTTTTGGAGAGTCCTTTTCCTAGGTCTTTACATGCTGGGCTCCTTCCTGGCAAGGAGGTCTCATGTGAAATGTTAGCGCCCCATCTAAAGCAGTGTGCCACCTAGCACACTGTTTATCTCCTTCACATCATTTAACACTCTCTCATCTGTTAAATCTGTTAACGTGTTTTTCCCTCGCCCCACAACAAAGCACAGAAGAACTCCGGGACTGTGTGCTGCAGTTTACCCAGCACAGGGCTCTGGAAACAGGCAAGAAATGAACAAATGAATGAGCCCAGTTTCCTGCACATAAAACGCGATGGTTAGCTTATATGACATTAACAAGGGTGCGCATACATTGAACGTGTATTGCACGGTGGGCACATTGCTAAGGGCTGTGGGCAGTATTATAGATAGATGTTTGCCTTGTTATCTGTTCAGCCTGAACAAGAAACCAAATATTCTCCAAATCTCAAGTATCCAAATGGATGTTTCTGATGCCAAAATTCCTCAGTTAGCTATTTACTCCTCTGCCTTAGTTCAGAACATTTCAAAATACCTTTTGGCTACGGAAACATTTGTTCAAGTGAAATTTCACCTGGAAGCTTCAAATGAAAAGCAATTGGGAAAACAAGTATGCGTATCAGGCCAGTAAAAAAGCCTCCAGCAAAGCTCAAGAACAGGAGTCTGAACACCATCATCTCGGGCCAGAAGGTAACTGAGGTGGAAGTTTATAAACAACGGAGGAGGAGACATTTCTCTCTGTACAAGCAGTCTAGCTCATGGCTGGGGGGAAGACTGATTTAGCGTTGGGCTGCTTTTCTGTTGCGCGTGGGTCACCGGCCAGCAGTGACCACGGAACGCTGTGGATGGCTCGCCGAAACACACGCGAGAAAAAACACCACATGCACAGAGACAGACTAGTTTCTGTGGGGAAGTAGGGACGAAATGGCCACCCCCCCTAGTGGGGAGCGCGCTGATTTACCGTCCATACCTGCTTTTATTGGGCTCATTCTGCATAATAATTCAGGTAAAGTACAGTACTCATTCGGGGGAAGTAAGGAACTATAGAAAACAAAGAACTCTGCCGGTCTATTGAGTTGGGGTCAAAGAGCTGTCAGACTGAGGAACTAACTAACTTCCTCCTAAGACCCTTCTCATTCAACTGAGAGCATTCTAAACAAAGAAGATTTCACAGTAATTTACATATTCTTTCTTAGGCCTGATCACCCTGGGGAATCCGCACTTCTCAGTACCGAGCTGCACCACCCTGTCATTGTTTCAGGCTTAGGTGGAGCAAGGGAACTAGGTAACCAAGAGATAAGGAGATTTTCTCCCAGACGCTGAGAACTCAGACTTTGTCAAAGCCGAGGAGTGAGGGTCCATCACCCCCTTTTGCTGCAGCCCCCAAAGTCCTTCTTTTGGGGGGCCTCCCAAAAGTGATCGTGCCTGGCTTAGGTCGTTTCCCCCGTGGGGAATCTTACCCGTCTTTGGCTAACCGACCAAGCTTTTGGGGGTTCAGTTATGAATAAAGCAGCAGAAGCAGCATTCCTGCCAGGAAGACAAGCTTTTGTCTCCTTGCTGGCTCATGGTTCCAAGGGCGTTCCCTTAGCCTTAGCTAGGCGGGGGTTTCAGCTTCTGATACCAGTCAGGGCGGTTCCCAACACTTTTCAAGACTGAATGAATCTAGGGAATGAACACGGACACCCTCAAACATGACAGAGACCGACAGACGTCACGTGCCTCCTGGTGAGAGAGCTTCCCACCACCCGTGAAGGAGCTTCACCAGAAGGTCACACCTGAACCTGATCACACCTCGTGAGTTCACCCTCGATTTAGAGGAGGCACAGGGGAACCCAGAAAGGTACACCACAGGACTACAGACAGCGAAAGCCAAAGAGAAGGAAATGGAAAACCTGAATTCTTCCAAAATAAACTATGCGAGCAGGGAAAGGAGGTGGAATGGAAACTGATAAGAGTGAAGAGCTTTAAAAGACACATTGACCAATCACAAAACATGGGCCCTTTTTGGATCCTGATTTAAGCACACAATCTGAACAGCAAATGTATGAGATAAAAATGCTTAACACTGAACAGATAACAATCTTGAGGAATCACTGTTTTCAGATTGACATTTTGGTGATATTTTTCTACATAGAGTCCTTTCATTTTACAGACACAAACTGAAATATAAATAAAATGAAGAAAAAGTTAACACAGATATCGATTTTAAATGGCCACCTATTTGGACGTTTAAAAACACACTGAGCCCAAAACTTAGTGCAGCCTCTCCATGTAGAGCTGAGAAAGGCCGGGAGCATCGCGCAGGTCCTGGCTTCTGAGAAGGGAGGCACTGGCGGCCGTAACCCACGTGGACAAGAGGCTGCATGAGGCTCGCAGTTAAAAAAGGCACAAAAGAGCCCTGGCTGGTATGACTCAGTAGATTGAGCGCAGGCTGCAAACCAAAGGGTCACCGGTTCGATTCCCAGTCAGGGTACATGCCTGGGTTGTGGGCCAGGTTCCCAGTGGGGGCCACATGAGAGGGAACCACACACTGATGTTTCTCTCCCTCTCTTTCTCCTTCTCTTCCCCTCTCTTTAAAAATGAATAAATAAAATCTTTAAAAACACACACACACAAAAGGCTCTTTAGACCAGAAACAAGAGGAACCACAACGCTTCGGTCCATAATGGGTGCCTCTCTCCCTATGACCTCCTAAGGAGCCAATATTATGGAATCCTAGGGACTGATATGAGTCCCTAGTTAGGCCTAGGTTCTCAGTCCTTCTGAGCTCAGGAGATTTTCAGTGACCTAAGGGACATCTGACCAAAGTTTGTTTCCTCCTTGGCATTGTGGGCTTTCTGTCTCATTTGTTGCTGATATTTTTTTCTTTACTCTTTTTTTCTCATTTTCCTTGTTTAATTTTTTCATACTTTTATTTTTTCTGTTTTGTTTTTCTTTATGCTTTTTTCTCTTCCTCTTGTTTCTTCTGTTTTATCTATTCTTTTTCTATTATTTTTTACTTTTTGTTTTTACTTTATACTTATGTAGTCTTCCATTGTGTTTTGATTCTTTCGTAAACATCAGTTCATCAGGTGGCATCTGGAAGTGATGTTCTGGAGAGGTGGCTCGGGCCAACCTTCCGCCCAGCTGTCCCCAGGCTCATGTGGTCTTAGGGCACCCCTCACCCTCAAGCCCAGCTATGACTCCAACATGCACAGGGCCTCTGCCCCATCTCTGCTGAGGAGGAGACCCATGTCAGCATCAATGGCTCCGAGACCGTCAGCACGGGCACCCCTGCCGTGGCGAAGGTGGCCTGACACATCCCAGCTGGGGAGAGGCCACCGTGAAGGTCACTGACAGCACTCGACCGCATTCCTCCACCTCAGAGAAAGAAACACGGAGGCTTTAAATCGTCCCAACACAATGGGACTATTGGAAGTGACGGAGGACAAGACTCCTCGTCACGAGGAGCACCTGGAGACTCACCGCAGAACCCAAGAAGAGACCCAAGCCACATTCTGCCAGATAGTATCTGCCATAGCGGGGTGTCCAACTCACCTTCACCGGGGGCCACCTCAGCCTCAAGGTTGCCTTCAAAGGGCTGAATGTAATTTTAGGACTGTGTAAATGTAACTACTCTTTAACAGTTAAGTGAGAGCTCGGCACTGCCGCTGGGTAGAAACAAGGTGCCCGGCCGGATAAAACAAGGTGGAGGGCCGGATTCGGCCCGCGGGCCTTGTATTTGCCACCTGTGTGCTATAGCAATGACACCAGAACTTTATCATCCATTGAGACTTACCGACAGAAAACCAGCTCTCGGACACTGACAAAAACATCAAGATTGCAGATTTAGGGTTCACCAACAAGTTTACCTTTGGCAATAAGCTGGATACCCTCTGGGCAGTCCCCTGGTAGCTGCCCCAGAGCTCTCCCAGGGCCAAGAGTACGATGTGCCCACCATGGCTGTAGGGGCCTAGGAGTCATCCTTTACACACTGGTCAGTGGGCCCCTGCCTCTCATGGACAGAACCTGAAGTGGCCGTGGGAGAGGGTACAGGGTAACCACATTCTGCTAGACTTGAGCATGGATATATGAAAACCTGCTCTAAGTATTGCTCATTCTCAGTCCCAGCCAGAGAAGCACTTTGGAGCAAATCATGAAGGATCCGTGGATGAGTGTGGGTCACAGCTATGAGAAACTAAAGCCTTGAGTAGAGCCACTCTCTGACTACAAGGGCCCCAGACCAAGTCGGTGCATCCACGGGTTATTTCTACACAGGAAGAGATCCGGGACCCGCTGATAGGCCAGAGGTACACTAAGGTGATGCCCACCTCTCTGCTCCTGGGCTACCAGAGATCCAAGCTGCAGGTCGACACCCGCGCCCTGAGGCACCAGCCTTCAGGTCTCACCACCGGCGACACTCCCTCCCCATCACAAGGCACAGCGCAGGGTCTCTGCCAGCCCTGCACTTGGAGCTTCAGCGAGCCTGCCCCTCCCACCTTTAATTGCAGCATTACCATAGTTTGCTTGGGCTACGGTAACAACATGCCACCGACTGGGTAGCTTACACAGACATTTATGTTCTCACAGCTCTGGAGGCTGGACATTAGAGACCAAGGTGCTGTCAGGGCTGGTTGCTAGTAAGGCCTCTCTTCCCCGCTTGCAAATACGCCTTCTTGCTGTGTATTCTCATGGTCTTTTCTCTGTGCCCCTGCCTCCCGAACACCTCTTTCTTCCATAAAAACACCAAGCCTATTCAATTAGGGTCCTTATGACCTCATTTGAACTTTACCACCTCCTTAAATGTGTTATCTCCGGAATGCATTCCCCTTGGGGGTTAGGGTGTCAGCATGAGAATTAGGGCAGAGGCAGTGGACACAATTCAGTCCATAACAATTGCTACTCTAAGAAACCTCGGAGGAGCCAGGCAGATCCTGAGAAGGGTCAGGAGACAGAAGGACAGAAGGCCAGCAGCATGGCTGGCATTCCTACACAACCCCCTGCCCTGCCTAGAGAAGAAGAGAACCACCCCTGGCCCCTCTGCAAAATTCAGCCTCTTCACCAGCACAGATCAGAGCAGGAACCCCTGCCCACTCTGGGAAAGAGCCAGCCTTGGCCAGCCCCCCATGCAGAACAGTCCACAGCCTCAAGCGCTTCTGCTTGCACTCCAATCTCCCGGCTCTTCCCCACCAGCACCAGGAATCTAACGTGGCCTCCGTATGACCCTGCCGGGCTTCTGGGCTACACCCCCTGAGGTTAATCATAACCTCCCATGCACAGGCCCCTAGTGTGTCCCTGAGGCCTCCTCCTCCACCCACAGCCTCAGCAGCAGTGCTGGGACCTGACATGGAGCCAGTTTTCCCCAGGGTGTATCCATAGGAAGCTCCATACACACTGGGCAGCTCCCCTGGGTGTGGAGCCAGAACTGTACCCCAGTGTGACCTCAGCCTCTCCCACTGGTGACAGCCATGGCCAGCACTGGGCCACTGGGGGCTTCTTCAGCAAGTTCACCTTCCACTCTGTAATGGAGATATCTTTGTTTCAGGTTTGCCAGCAGGAACCTGAATGAACCTGAAAGAAAAGACCAAACGGAGATGCTCACACCTGGAGAGGCCAAGGCACACACTGCACTTTACATGGAGTATGAAGACCACGAGCTCCACAGACTGTTGGGAACCGCCCTGCCTGGTTTCAGAAGCTGTAACCCCTGCCAAAGCTAAGGCTGAGGGAGTGACCTTGGACTGCAAGCCACCAAGGAGACAAAAGCTTATCTCCCTGGCAGGAGCACTGCTTCTGCTCTTTTACTTCATCCATAACTGGCCCCCAATGCTTGGTCGGTTAGCCAATGACAGGTAAGATTCTCCAAGGGGAGAACGATCTAAGACAGGCACGAACATGTGGGAGGCCCCCAAGGAAGGACTTTGGGGGCTATGGCAAAAGGGGGTGATGGACCTTCACTCCTCGGCTTTGACGTAGCCTGAGTCCTCATTGTCTGCAAGAAATCTCCTAATCTCTTGGCTGCCTTACTTCCCTTGCTCCACCTAAGCCTGAAACAATGACAGAGGGTGGTGCAGCCCTATGCTGGAAAGGGCGGGTTCCCCGGGCAATCAGGCCTAAGAAAGAATATGTAAAATCCTGTGAAACCTGCTTTGTTTAGAATGTTCTCAATTAAATGATAAGGGTCCAAACAAGAAGTAAGTTTGCTCCTCAAAGTTTTACAGCTCTTTAGCTATCTGACCCTGACTCAAAATAGGCCCTCAGAGTTCTTTGTTATCTATTGTTTGATCCTTACTTCCTGGCAATGAGTAATGAGCTTTACCTGAATTCTTGTGCAAAAGGACCTAATAAAGGCCCATTGAGGAACAGGCTCCTGGCCCTTCTCCTTTGAGAACGGCCACCTTTCCTCCCCAAGCAGATCATGTCTTGGTAGACTTATTCTCATCCGTGGCGGGGGGGCTGGGGGAGACAGGGGACCCTGTGGGCGGAGCCCCCCCGCAACAGACCCCAACCAGACCCCAACCAGATGACATGAGGATTTGGCCGAGTGCTCTACATAACCAGCTGTTGGCATCAGCTGACCAAGAAATGCTGCTCTTGTGCATGCAGAGCACTCCAGGGCCCTCAAGTCTTCCTGCAGTGGAAGGTGGAGGTTTGCAAACTCCCATGGTGGTCTCTCAATAGGGTTCATTTAAATACATACTCAGTGCCCATGGCCCTCAACAGCATTGCATCTAAATAGCCAAAGAGCTTAAGTTTAAAGGGCTGCCAGGCTTTTAAGGCAGTGGAACTACCCTGTGCAAGAACATCACAGCAGCTCCACATCATTGCACACTTGTCCACACCCCTAGAATGTACACCAGGAGTGGATCCGAACGTCAACTATGGGCCACGGGTGATACATCAGTGTAGGTTCATCTGTCGTAACAAACGTGCCCCTCCGGGTGTGGGGCAGGGGATGCCGATAATGGGAGAGTCTGTGCATGTGTCGGGGGCAGGGACCCAATCCCACATGGACTAAGACAGAGTGGCTTCACTCACATGCCCGGGGGTTGGCAGGACAGTTGGCATAAGGGCCTCCTCCAGGCCTCTTCTCTTTGCTCCCTGGGGTTTCCCACCCTCTAGCAGGCTGATCTGGGCTTCCCCGTGGGGCAGCAAGAGGGGCCCGAGCAGCAAGCGAGGGCCAGCCCAAGGCAGCATTCAAACCTCTACTTGCACCACAATTCCTAACGTCCCTTGGACCAAAGAGGTCACAGGGCCCAGCCCAGACTCAAGAGGTGGAGAAAGACTCCGTCTCTAGGTTGGGGGATGAGCAGAGTCACGTGCCAAAGAGACTGCACTCTGTCTGGGGCAGGAGGAATTCGCAGCCGTTTTACAATCACCTAACTGCGAGTATTTGAACAACGACGACGTGAAGTCCTATTCTGGGCAGTCAGTGACGGCAAACACGTGGCTGAAGTAGCTAACTTCTCGTGTTAGCCCTCCGTGGTTTAATTCTTAAAGGAAAACTTTTCCACCAACAACAAGTTTATAGAACAGTCCGAGATTTTGCTTTTCACAGAGCACTCTTGTGTGAATCTCTTGTCCAAACGGGTCAGCTGAGATGTTTCTATAAACATACTATTTATATCAGTGATTCCTAAGAAAACAAACTTTCCCTCCCCTGAGCTCCACCCAGAGGAACTTACCAGACACGGGGCGGGCCTGTATAATTTAAAAACACTCTCATAAACCACACAATTTTGTAGTGAGAACATGAAAACTATATAACTATTTTTTATAATTCAAATTACAGAACACATCGCATTTATAAAATGGAGATATGGTTTTTAAAACTTGAGACACGCCAGGCAAATACTGGAAAAATTTCAGCTTCAGGAATACCCTGAGCTGGGTAGAAGCTAGTTCTCTTGAAAAGAGACCCTGTGGGCGCAGGGTCCGGTCAGAGGGATGGTGTCCGGTCAGAGGGACAGCCCTGGAAACAGCCACAGGAACAGTCCTCTCCCGGCTGGACCGCCACCCCGGCCGGCTGGCACTTGGCGACCTGACAAGTGTTTTACATCCAAAAGGTCAGGCTCTGACTGCATCTGCCCGGAGCCCCTGGTGAAGGGGGCCGTGCGACTCACGCCTGGATGCCCCGGACTGGCGTCTGTCCCCTGCTCGGCCGTGCTGACAGCTGCGGAAGAAGGGGCCCAGGGGCCCACCAGCCTGGGCTGTCAGGGCGTGTGACAGAAGCTGAAGGTCAAACTCCAATTCTCGCTCCAGGGAGCCTTCCTTCTCTTTTCCTCTCTTTCAGCACGCCCATCTTAATAACTGTGTGTATGCTTCTGCTACTTTAGAGTCTTACAAACATTTTCCCTTCACGCTCTCATCTGATCCTCTCCAACAGGAAGGGGGTCAGAGCAATCAGGAGTTTCCCTTCTGTAAGAACCAACGGGCCCAGGGAGGCCAGGAAACTGCGAGCCGGGAGAAAGCACAGCCCAGCGGCGAAGAGCAAGGGCTCCGGAGTTAGACTCCCGCCGATCACCAGCCAGGTGACCCTGGACGAGTAACCTCATTTCTCCTGACTCAGTTCCCCTATATGTAAAATAGAAGTGATAATTTTCCTATTTTGTAAGGCTTTTGCAAGAACAAAGTATAATAAGTGAAATGTCTGGCACATCACAATAGCACAGTAAACTGTCAATATGTGTTCGTTATTTGTATTGCTTGTCTCGCCGCACCGCCAGTGAGCAGCGGGACGAGGACTAGAACGCACATCTGGGGGCCTGGCAGCCACACCGGCTGCCCCTGTCCTTGCAGAGTGGGTGTTGTGGGTGTTGTGGCTGTTCTGCCGCCCCCGGAGGTAGTCCGGAGACTCCGTTAGACCCATTGCCCTAAATGAAAGCTTGTTCTTACCGCTTTCTAAAGCTTCATGAAAGAACCCCAGGGCCCTATGCTCTTTTAATCACTTAAAAAAAAAAAACACCTAAAAAACCGGTATTACCAAAAAACTGGGTTTGTCCTCAGAATACTGGGGGCCTTTCCCTCCACGGCCTCTGATTCTAATCCAGGAAAGTCAGTGTTCTCAGGGAAATCAGCTTTACTGATAATCAAAGTTCCTGTTGATAGCCAGGAACTTCAAATCCTTCCACAACTAACCTTCCATCAGACTGACTCCAAAATCACCCAATTTTCGTTGTTGGAGTTCTTTTTCCCCCTTCATCCCTGGGTAACTATCGATGACGATGCAGTGAGCAGGGAAAGTGTACAAAGCCCACAATGGGAAGAAGCTGGAAAACTAACAGTCCACCGGACCTGGTAATCAGGCTGCCGACCCCACCCACAGCTGACCTGCCCACCAAAACAAAAATTTTAAATGTGTGGTTCAGGATGCAGAAACAAACAACCAAAAGCTTAGAAGCAGAAAAGAATTAAAGTCTGAATGTTATACTGACAATACAGGAAAATATCAAATGAGAAAATGAAAAGAGAGTTGGGATCCCCAGGAAATACACTAAACTGTGGCTGTGAAAGGCAAGGGGGAAAGAAAAAGAGAGAAAAATAACATAGAAATCTACCTTCATTGCACTGTGTCTGACCACAGAACAGTATAATGAATCTCCTACTACCATTAAATTAAACACAAATTGCTTTGTTTCTAATTAACATTTGCCTGAGTCAAACGTGATGTGTGAAAGTCTTCTTTTTTAATGGCTTTCCCATGCCACAAAAATATTATAACCAGAGTGAAAGATTATGGATGTTTTCCAATAGCTTCCTCTAAAAGAGAGGCCAAACCTTATAGGAGATATATGTGAGAGTCATTTGAATTCTAAATGCATTTTCAAGGACCAGCTCTATTACAGTGCATAGCAAATGAATCCATAATGAGGAGATATTCCAGACCAATTGTTTCCAAATTATGCCTTCAGATTATCTTCATTTCTCTTTTAAAAATATGCCCCGTTATTTTTAGCCTGGCATAAGAAACCCTCGACTTGTCTGGCATCGGACGACTTCCCCAGTCTCTGCGGCTGCTCTCCCTGAAGCCTGCACACGCCAGCCCGGCCACACCGGACCAGACCCTCCTCATCCCTGGTCAGCTCCCGCCTCCTTCACAGGCCAGCTCGCACGTCACCTGCTCCGTGATACCTCTGCCAGCGCTCCCAGCTGGAGTGAGAAATCCCTCCTCGGTGCTCCCACCCATGCGTCTATTGTTCTGGGGTTCTACAGGTGGTCCTCCGCAAGGATCTTCTCTTCCAGTGTCTGAACCGCCCCAGGTTGAGGGCATAGCCACAGGACCTGAATGGTATTAATAGTCAAGTGACAGAAACCTATGGGAGCTGGCTTCAATTTAAAAGGGTGAGGAGGCACAGTATATATTAGAAGTTCATGGGAAGCTCATGGAATGCAAGCCAAGACCCAGGAAGAGGCCAATATAAGAGGTGGAAAGCCATGTGGAGTCCAAGGTCACTGTCTCCCATATTCCGTCACCAATTCATGCCTACATCTCGTTTGCTCATTAATCACCACAGATCGACTTTTGTCACCAGTCTACGCAGCAGAAGAGGAGGGTGCTAGTGGATGGATTCGGTTCCGCATCAATCTTTGTACCCACAGGGCAGGAGATCAGCCATGCAAAAAGAATTCCTTGTTGTCTCCCCTTTGGCCCAAGTCTAAATCCCAGGGAAAGAACTGACTGCCCGCTTGAGTCGGGTGTCTACAGTAACCCAATGTGCTACATTCTGATGGTTGGGGCTGTGAGGTTTATGGAAGGGGCGAGTAATTTAATTTTTGTAATTTTTCAAATACAGTTGGCATTTCATATCAGTTTAAGGTGGACAAAGGGCCATGTAGTGTAAAGGCAGTTATCAGGGACACTGAAAGGGGGACAAAAGAGAAGGGAGAATCATTGTGAGCTGAGCAGACAGCCTAGAAGGTGACTCCAACACAGGCACTTTGTGCAAGGGAAGGGATGGAGGAAAAGGAGGAGGGGAGGAGGGAGGACAAGTCCAAGTACACTCAGAGGGCTTCCCCCTGGTGCTAAGAGTCAGACGGGAAGGTTAGGAGCTTAGTGTCTCACTGAGGATTCTCATGAACCCAGTGGTGGCGACATCTTCGATGTCCGTATGCTTATGATGAGAGTCTGCAGGTTAAGTAGCCACTGATATGACTCTTACCTTTGAGAACATGTGGCTAACCAAGAGCAGGGGCCTGTAGCTTAGCAAAAACCAAAACCAGGCAAAGAGTTCACCGAAGAGCCCCAAACCAAAAAGCCACATGCCTGGCAGTGGTGTCTGCTCCCAACAACCCAGGGGCACGTGGTCTTCTCGTCTAGTAGGAATCAAAAGTTCCCGGGAGGCAGGGGAGGAACCCCACCCACTCCCACCAGAGGGTCAGTGGGTGCTCGCAGCAGACAGCTGGCTGCCCTGTGGACGTCAGCCTGTCAGTAAGATAAAGCTTTGTGGTCAAAGTTCCCCCAAGTGTGGTCCACTGCAGAATCAGGCCACTGTGGGTTAGAAGCTGGAGGAGTAATTTGTGAGTGTTACAACAGGGAAAGCCCGGGATGCTTTGCCAAATGATGCCACGTGTCTTTTCTGGAACTTTCTTAAAGATACATTCCCCTTCATTGGTAGAGCCTTTTAGATTCTGGCCATGTTCCAGATACACAGAGGAAGGAAAAATATCATTTTACAAATTCAGCCAATGCAGGCTTCCTGGGTTACCAGGGTTTATGGTGGCTGCTTTCAACTGTGGCTGTCAGCTGTCCTTTCTTTGGATTAAACATACATGGACAATGGGCAATTGTATGCCTTTCCTGTGCCTACTTTGAAATTATTTATAACGATGAAACTAGAGGATCGTCTTGTCCAAGGCACACTGCTCTGTGGAGTGGCCACAGCTTGGTTGCAAGTCGAAATTACAAGATCCATATTACAAGCTAAAAGCTTTCTCATCAGGCTGCTGATAATGAAGTTTGCTAACCATTCTAGTGCAGAAAGTAGAATTATGAAAACTGATTCAGTCTAATTATCAAAGAGTCGGGTGTTTTCCATGACTCTCAAAATGCAGCCATTGAAGTGGCTGAAAAACTCGTTGTCCAGAATTTAAATTGCCTCTCGCCAAGGCTCAGTGACTGCTCCAGGAACGAGTGAAAGTGCTTGAAATCTCGGGACTGTGTGACTACAGGTAGCCCCTCCCGCCGTTTGCTCAGTCGCGCACAACCGTGCAATTAAAACATAGGGTGGCTCATGGAAGGCCGACTGGGGGAGAACTGGCCTGCGCGCAGAGGGCCGGTCTGGTGGAAGGGAGAGCCAGGCAGAGCAGGGAAAACAATGGGCAGAAAAGACACAGGTCCCCAAGCAACATACCCCCTAGGAGCTTATGGCCTCTCGGGGGAGAAAGACAAGCAGACGGCCCCTGAGAGCACTGTGTGTAAGAGCTGTGTCGCAGGGGAGCTGCTCAGAGTGGGGCGGGGTCAGGGAGTGCTAACCTGAGGATGCGACCTCCAAGCTGAAGGTGGCGTGGGAGTTGGCAAGACCAAGATGGGGGCTCGAGCAGGAGAAGAAAGCGAGGTTCCAGCCAAGTCAGGTACAAGCCAGGACACACTAGAGACTCAGGGTGCTAGAACGAAGAGTTCAGGATGGTTGGAAGGTGAGGAGGCCAAATGAGGAGAGATGAGGCCAGAGGGTCAGCCTGGTCGCGGAGAGCCTCACAGGCCATTGTAAAGAGGTTCGGTTTCTATTCCTTAGATTTCGTTTCTGACACGAAACAGACATGTTCAGCTAGCACCTCAGAACAAGTGTTTACTCTTTTTAAAAAGAAATTCAATTTTATGAGGATCTCTAAAATTCACATAAATGACAGGAACCGTTCTTCTCTGGTCTTATGGCAAGAAGACAGAGAACACAGAGTTCCCACTCTCAGGGTCACATCCCGTCTTCCAAAGACCAGTCCGCAGCTGCTTACTCCTTATCTTCTCAGCCCTGCCCTCTCTGTGACCAGCAGATTACAGGGGGAGGCCACAGAACGAAGTCTGAAAACTCGGAAGATATCAGCCTCCATTCTCAAGAGGAGTTTTTCCAGCAAAAAGGATAAGAATTTCTGTTTCTGATAAGCGGCAGAGGAGGTAAATATTGAGACTTTAGAAATAGCAAACATTTTCTTTTGAATGTAAGAAAGATTTCTTCCAGTGTAAAACATTTATGCCTCTTATCTGGATCTCAGAAAAATCGTGTTTCTTACAGTTCAGTACACAGCACATGTAAATGCACTGCCATAACAGGGCAGCAACCGATTCCGTAGACAGAGTGGCCACATATCTGTAAGTTTACTAAGTGACAAAATGAGCATCCCTCCCCAACGCTGCCCTGTTTGCAGAAATGGCTGAACCAAGGGTGGGATGTCTCCTAGATTGAATGCTAGGTGTGTGGTATACCCAGCACGGTGCTGGGGGTGAGAAAACAGAGATGAATTGCTCTGGCTGGTGTGGCTCAGTGGCTGCGCACCAACATGTGAAGCAGAAGGTTGCAAGTTGAATTCCCAGTCAGGTCACATGCCTGGGATGTGGGCAGGTCCCCAGTTGGGGGTGGGCATGTGAAAGACAACCAATCGATGTTTCTCTCACACATGTTTCTCTTCCTCTTTTTCTATCTCCCTTCCCCTCTCTCTAAAAATAAATAAAATCTTTAAAAAAATAGAGATGAATTAAATATAAGTTACAGTCCATTGCTAGTCCAGACACAGGCCTAATGGCCTGAGGCAGGAAGGGCTTCAGGAGTAAACAATTCTTTGTTCTGGAAAAATTTTGCACTTGCCTGAACCACCCAGGCAAAACTCACCATAAAGAAACCCCTTAAGTTAAAACTGACTAAGCAAAAAGACAAATATATCGGAGTTTGCTATTGCTATTATAGCAAACTACTACAAACTTAGTGGCTCAAAACTATGCGAATTTATTATCTTACAGTTCTAGAGATCAGAAGTCCAAAACAAGTCTTACAGACTAAAGTCAAGGTGTCAAGAAGGCGGCAGTCCTCTGGAGACTCTAGAGGAATCCATTCTCGGCCCTTCCCAGCTCCTAGTGCTACCCACATTCCTTGGCTCTTGCCCCGCCTCCTATCACTCCACCCTGTTATGTTTTTCGACTCTCCTGCCTCCTTCTTTCCCTTGTAATTACATTGGGCCCACCCAGATGATCCAGGATAATCCCCCCATTTCAAAATCTCTAAGCTCAGGCACATCTCAGAGTCCTGTCCTGCCACGGAAGGTAGCACAGTCCCAGGTGCCAGGGATTAGGACGTGGACATCTTCGGGGGCCATTATTCTGCCTCCCACAACGAGAAGAGAGCAGTCTTTGCACAGAAGGTAGGACCTGAGGGCAAGGCTGTCTGGTTTGCTCCACGCCATCCCCAGCACACACCTGGCTCAGAATCAGTACTCGGCGAACACCTGTTGAGTAACGAGTAAATGAATAAGCAAGTGTAAAAGGTGTGCTGCTTCCTGTGATAAATCCTTATGTGAATAAGGTATGGACGGTTCCAAAATCTGTAATTTGCTGTCTTCTAACAACAAAGGATTGAGCGGTACCAGCTTGCAGCTTGGGAAGATGAAAAGTTCCGGAGCTGGACGGTGGTGATGGTTGTACAGCAGTATCAGGGGACTTAATGGCAGTGAACCATGCATTTAAGGTGGCAACTGTTATGTCATGTATGTGTTACCACAATAAAAGAATATGAAGGACTAACTGAAAGAGTCTATAAATCAAGGGAAAAAAATTACACAATGGCTGTTGACCAAAACAATAACACCTAACTTAAATAGATGCTCTTCTTGTAATACTTCCCTGAAAAGAAAGGTTTGGAGTACCCTACGTTCTGGGGCGGAATCTTCTTCTCACCATGTGTTTCCCTCCTAAAGCATCAGAACCTATCACAGGCCGTGCTCATCGAGCCCAAACGTTTTCACTGCGCTCCTGAAGCTACACTAATCAGGAGAGATGAGTCAAGCAAGCAGCTTTCCACCGGGGCCTCTGCTTGGTTCACTCTCCCGTGTCTGTGCTCATTTGTCTGCACCCTGGGTTCACACTCACCCTTACACACACACACACACTCTAACACGCATACAAACTCATACACACACATGCGCAAATGGACACACTTGGACTCGAAGTCAGTCCAAGTATCAAAGTACCCCGTGGTATCAAAGTACCCTGTGGGCTCACACACAAAAACCAGTCAGATTCTTGAACAGACTTTCCACAGCCTCAACGATCAGGATGTGGAGTGAATTTTTCACTTATTCAGCAGTTCCCTTGGGAAAACTGTATACACAGCTTTACACAGACCATTCTCAGAACTGATGGTCAACTTTTATCCCAAAGCAACAACTAGGAACCAATTAGAGCCACTCTCTTCAGTTGGGCTGATTACTGGTGCTAATCTGTGAATAGAGGAGTCCAATTGCGAGGAAGGTTAGCAACCCCAAATAACACCCCGAAAGGCTTAGTAGGCTTCTGCCAACACCTCCAGGCTGCTTTAATTGCTTCTTCAGGGCCGGTCTCACACACACGGAGAGTGGAGCGGTTTCCAGCGCTCTAGTCGAGTTCTCTCAGCCGCACGGGTGGAAGGAGGGGGAAGAACACAGAAAACCCTGGTTGCTCCACTAAACCTGTAAGAGAGCTATTTTTTAAGTAACTTACTACAGTATTGCTCCAAAAAAATCAATAGAATAGGACCCGGAGCCCAAATCTGTCTTACTCAAAGTCCACCAGCTTTCTGATACATCACACACTGAGTCAGTCCTGAGTCTTCAAAAAATATGGTGCAGTTCTTCCCGTATCCTGGCCTGTTTCAGCAGCCGGCCATCTCTCTCATGCCCACGGGAGTGCAGTCCCCCCCTCCCCCGCCACACACCCACACCCACACACGAAGAAAGCATCACGTGGAACCAACTTTCATGCCAACTATACAGCTAGAATTTACAGGGTGCTGGCTCTGTGGCTGAACCTGTGTCAAAGGTCTTACATGCATTGTGGACTTGTAGTATCTTTTTCTTACGTATGATTGGTGATGCCGAGGTCTGAGAAATCATTAGCAAAACCAGAGCCTGGATTTATGCCACCAGCCTGAGTTCCAGGTCTCTCTGCTCCACCACATTGCCTCTGGGGCTGAGACTCCACATTCCCTACCTCGGTGACTGTCAGTCGTGGAGTACAATGTTGGTTTTGCCACATAAACACAGCACGCCAGGGAGGCAGTGAAGACAGCAAAAGAACAAGAAGCCCTTCGCCAAGGGAAGAAAGGACTCTTCTGCAAACAATGCTCTCTTGCATTTTGCTTTCAAAGAATTTCTTTATAGCACCAAGAACTCTATGAAATACATTTGTGTTGGAAAGCACGAGAAGGCATCAATGTCTCTTTTGTGTTTCCTACGTGCTGGGTTGAAGGAGCTGGGCAGAAACTGCTCTTTCCAGCATGAAGCTAACCCTAGTCCTAACAGATCTACCAGAAAAGATGGACCCACGGTTGGTCCTCATCGCTTCACAAAGCCCTCTCACTTCTTTAACCACCGTCCCAAAACATCGTTGAAAACTAGGCTAGATATTTCTTAAGAGATTTGCTCACAGAGGTTCATTATTTTTTGAATGAGGCTGGAGTAAAAAACCTCCTGTGAAAACAGCCTTCCTAGCTTAAAGTTCCTTCCTGTCTCCAGATCCCTGGGGCAGGCAGCGCTGACTCAGGAGCACCCCCTCCGCAAAGTTGGGGAGGGGGCGGGATGCAGGGAGAGGAGACTTTTTATAGAGATTCCAGTCACGAAGCAAGAGAAGATTCAATCCGGATCTTGACTTGACTTTTCTGTAAAACCACCCAAGAGATTGCTGAAATCCTTCTACAGGCAAAAAGAAAAAAGAAAAGGGAAAGAAAGGAAAAGAAAAAACCCCGAAGGTTTGAAAGGAGAGATTCTAAGCTCTTAATATTTAGCTTTGTGAAGAGAAATCTTTTCCCCTGAAATTAAGCAGAGAAGCAAGCTAGTGCCACCAGCCAGGAGTAAACAACCTTAAAAGAAACTGATGGGGCAAATGAGTGTGGAAGAATACTTGTCCCCCTTTGAAAGTGACAGAAAAGCACACAGTTGTCAGACAGTAAGTCTCTAGGCTGCAACCCAGGACAATGGAGGAAACTGCTCATGGATGAAATTAACACACAGAAAATCCCTCCGTGGACAGGATGAACTGGCCAAGGAACTTGATGCCTGAGCATGAGAAGAATCAGAGTCAACTGCAACCAACCAACAGCTCCAGGGTGGAGCTAAACTGACCGGCAACGCAGATTTTGTGCTGAAGGCTTGAGCTCGCAGCATTTAAAGAATTGAAGAGTTACATTTTCTACCGACAAGTCTCCCGGAGAGCTGCGCTCTGCTCTCATGCTGGTCACGGCGTTGGAAAACCCCAAGCCGAGAGGCCCGGCTGGGACGTGCAAGGAAAATTCCACCTCATCTGACTGACACCAGACTAGGGTCAGATTGTGACCTTAGCTGAAGCCTTGTGGTGTGACCGGAAAATAAACCACCTGTCCCCACAGAGGCCCGCCCACCACTGCCGGGGAGTCAACCCGAGCCTTTCTCTTCTGCGAGATGATAGTTTGACGAGGTCATCTCCAGCCTTCGTCTAAGCCTTCACCTACGAGGTTTCTAAACTGGTCTCTGGCCCTCTTTCATTTCCCTCCATTCAAGTCCTTCTCCCCCAGTTCTGTGGCTTGCTTACTACATGGCAAAAACTGTCGTGTATACCTCTGTATATGACAGCGTCTATAAATGTTATTTGATCTAAAGCATACACATACAAAGAGTATAAAGGTACTAATACCTTCCTTTAGCACAGGGGTCTCTAACCTCTGGGCCTCAGACCAGTACTGGCCCGGAGCCTGTTAGGAACCAGGCCGCACAACAGGAGGTGAGCTTGGATGTAATGCTCTTGAATCATCCAGAAACCAGCAACCCCCCACCCCCCAGCCTTCGGTCGGTGGAAAAACTGTCTTCCGCGAAACTGGTCCCTTGTGCCAGAGAGGTTGAGGACCACTGATTTAGAAGATTCAGAAACTGAGAGTCAGAGAGGTTAAAGTACTTGCCTAAAACCAAAGATCAAGAAGAGGGTCATGGCAGGATTCGAACCCAGACTGTCTGACTCTAAAGCTCACATACTCCTCACTGCACCCTGCTGTCTGCCTGTGGGCTTTCTGTGGGCCCCATGGCCAATGGCATGTCCACTCCACCTGAAACCCCTAAGGAGGGAGTCTCTGCTCCCATCAAAACCCACGTGTCCTAACCCTCGTTTCCTCCAGTGCCTATCCAATTTGAACACATTTTCTTTCTGATAGAGAACTCAGTACATATTACAATCCACTTATTTAAAAAGAGGGAAAAAAACAAAGACAGAGGAGGCAGCTGCTCAGCCTCGGAGTCTACACCAGTGAGGCCCAAAGACAACCCACCAAACCCAACACTTTTTAACCTATCACATGAAGTCACTAACCACCAAAACACCACTGAATTATTTTGGATTAATATAGTAACTCTCATGTGTAATTTTTTAAACAAATAAGATGTTTTCTTCCACAATAAAAAGAATACAAGTTTATTTTTGAACAATTTGGGAAATAATTAAAGCAAAGTAAGACAAGAAAAATACATTCATAACTCCTTCAGAGGACAGCACCGTTAATTTTATCAAATTTACTTCCAGTAGATTTTGTTTCTCTTTCTTTTCCTTGGAATCACTTCAGTTATATTATTTTTGTAATAAGGCTGACTTTTTTCTGAATAGTGTGTGATACACAATGAGATACCACAACACACCTACCTGAATGGCTAAAAAGTGAAAAAAAAGTAGAAAATATGGAAAACTCCAAAAGTTCAAAGAAAAAGAAGACATTTCTAAAACACTGCAGCTCAACAATAATATTAAAAACTGTGGTAAACTGCTTTCCATCCTTTTTATTTTTTTTTTCACATTTATGGGTGTGAGTGGGCGTTTTACAAAATGAGTACCAAACAGATGGTATCTTCCTATTATAAAGTAGCACTGTATCTGAGGTACTTCCCCAGATCATTAAGTATTCTCCAGAACTACTGTGTTACAACTTGCTTACCGTGTGCTGAACACTTTAGCTTCTCTTTCCGGGGTGTGAACAACACTTAGGTGAACATGCGCAGGGAACTGCAGTTTTTGCCCAGTGCCTTCACCACAGGGAAGTGCTTTTCGAGGCAGCGTGGCCTGGTGGTTTGAAGAGGGAGCCGGAGTCCCACCCCACCACCTGCCACACGGCCGCCTGGGGACATTCACCAAATCTCTCTAGCCCGTCGGGTCTGCTGTGCGCGGAGGCGGGGCGTGGGAAGCGCCTGGCACTGCGCCGGGCACGCAGCTCCCAGCCACGTCACCCATGCACCATAACAGTCAGCGAGGATATTCCTGATGAAAGCGGTACTCAGAGAGACGGAGGAAGGTGCTGTAGGCACGACGAGGACCGTGCCCCATGTGACTGAGTGTCACCACGCCGTGCACAGTGTCCACCGTGTGAGAGGTGTTCGATAAACCCGGCGGAGGGAGTGGGCAGTGAGCGAATGCATCAGTGCGAGGGCAGACCCCTGGCTTTCAGACGCCGAGGCTTGAGGCCAGCCGCAACCTCCCTGGTAAGCGTTTCCTGCCCCTGGCCCTCCGCAAGCGGCTGAACACATCTCTCCTTTATTCACCGAAGTTATGCGTGATACTCCTGAGTTCCGAGTCTGGTTCTGTCTCTGACTAGCCGTGTGTCTTCGGACGAAGACATTGGTGACAACGCTGCCATTAATCTTTAGGCTATTACAACAGTCTCCTATGAGGGACTGGTATAGAACAGGTCATTATCCCCCTCGCTCAGATGAGAAACCGAGGCCCAGAGGAGAAAAATGATTTGTCCAAATTCTCTCCTCCCACCAGGGGGCAGTCAGGACAACGCCCTCCGCAGGCCCTCCTGGCTCCGAGGGATTCAGACTGCAGTGCGCCCTTCGACCACTGTCTGAGTAGGCTCCCTTTCCTATGTCTTCTGTGCGACATCCTGCGTCCCCTTCCCCCAGCCAGCTGCGCCGCCGCCGCCGGGCTGAGCTAGGGGTTGGATTTTTGACAGCAGAGGGGGCTGCTGAACCAAAAGAGGCTGTCTCCAAATAAGGAAGAGAAGGTTCCTGCCTGCTGAGATGCAGCTCGAGGAGTTCCTCCTTCCGTCCGGAGCTCTGCGAAGACTCTTAGGTCGCAGTGACACAAAATTCTCTAAGGGTCTACAGTACAAAATATAGCCCACAGGGAACATGGGCTCTGGTCTAGCTCCGTCACCCCAGGAAAGGCCCTCCATCGACACGTAAGGAAGTCCGAGCCCAGGAGCTCTCAAACGTGTCTGTGCATCCGGACCTCTGGGGGAGTTTGCAAAACGCACAATCTGGGGCCCCATCCCAAACCTACTGAATCAGAACCTCCGGCAGCGTGGAAGCTGGGAATCTCTCATTTTACCATTTAAGGTCCAGGGCTTTCTAATGCACAGACGTGTTCAGGGGCCACTAAAACTAGATAAACTGGAAGGACCTTATTTTTCATGGTAGCATGGAAAACTCAAAATGTGTCGACTTCTCTGTCACGCCTATTAAACACCAGGCTTGTGTTTCTGGTTTGATCACTGACTGCCCAGAGATCTGCCTTAAGGCCGATTTGAAAGCAGCGCCCTACAGTAAAAACAGGACATGAGCCACAGATGTGAGACACATAAAAACGTTTCCATTTTCTAGTAACCAGTTAAAAGAAGCAGGTAAGATTAAGTTGAATAGCATATTTAATTTAACCCAACAATGTAAAATATTACCATTTCAACTTGTAATCAATACCAAAAAAATGAGATATATTACTTTTATTTCTTTTGTGAGGTCTTCCTGCTAGCCACATGTCAAGTGCTCACTAGCCACACGTGAGCAGTGGTTACCCATATTAAACAAAGCTGCTAAAGCCACATCAACGGGAGATAGCGCAATAACCAGCAGTGTCTACCGTGGGATAGGAGGGAGGCACATAGGTTGTACAGTTGTCATCCTTGGGCAGTGGATGCCCAATCACCTAATTTCTACTTCTCTGGAGATCAGACCCAAGCACAAAAAAACAGAGGTGTCTGACCTAGGTTTCTTGGGGAGAAAACAGGAAATCCACAGTAGTTAGCGGTTAGAAGCCCTGCACCCAAGTGGAACAAACATTAACATAAGAAAGAAAAAGATTTGTCCAGAAGTAGGTAGAATAGGTCAAGCACCAACACTTGAGAATATAGTTTGTATTCATGCTATGCAAATAATCTCCTTCAGCCAGGGCCAATAGAACGGTCTAGCGAAGGACTATTGATTGGTTTATAAGGTGCATTCACAGTGTGGCTGAATCTCCACTCTGAGAGACAGACAGCTGATACGCAGCATGAGAAGACGTGGGGAGGGCCCTGGCAGGGTAGCACAGTTGGCTGGAGCATTGTCCATACACCAAAAGGTGGCGGATTCGATCCAGGTCAGGACATGTGCAGAGGCAACCAACTGATGTTTCTCTCTCACATCGATGTTTCTCTCTCTCTCTCTCCCCACTCCCAATAAACATATCTTCAGATGAGGATTAAAAATATACAAAGAAGTAGGGAAAGTGAAGACATTGAGAAGTACAGATTGGTAGTTACACAATAATCATGGGGATGTAAAGTAAAGCACAGGGAATATAGTCAATAATATCATAACTATGTGTGGTGCCAGGTGGGTACTGGGACTATCGGGGGGCGGGGGGAACACTCTGTCAAGTCCATGATTATTCAACCACTACGCTGTACACCTGAAACTAATGCAAAACCACATTGAATGTAAACTGTAATTGAAAAATAAAATTTAAATTAAAAAAATTAAAAACAAACAAAAAAAGAAGGGGGTACCTAGGCCATGAAAATAATGTGAGCAGTAACAATCATAGGCCATATTTAAAATGTATGCTTTTAAAAAGCACTTTGCTATCCATTGTCATTTAGTCCTCTGACACTTGGGACAAGCGGGCCCATGTCAGACTGGGGACTGAGGTTCTGAGGGGCATGGGTTTGCCTGCGTCCCAGAGCCGGGCAGTGAGCCCACATCTCTCCGCTTGGAGCACCCTGGTCCACGTGGGAATTCAACCTTGGCCTCATTATCAGCAGCTCTCCCAGCTACTAACCTGATGCAGCTATAAATATCATTAATTCCCTTTTCAAAGGCCTCACCTCTTCTAATAGATTACTTTCAGCTGCTTCCTATCCGCCCCTCCCCTGAGCTGCACCTGCACATACCCTGCGGTCTCTAATCAGATGTCTCCCTGGAAGGTGTGAATGCCTTTGCCTCAGGCAAGGATGCTTTTTCGATTGCGCCACGTGCAGCCCCAGCCGGCTTGCAACAGAGGAGCCGCACGTCCCCTGTTCTCTGAGTCCCCACGACAACCTGACAATCCTCAAAGTCACCCAGGGAAGCATGGAAGGGTTTCAAGCAGGAAAGGGATGTGATGAGATGAGGCAATGGGGAAGGCAGGCGAACAGCTGAGGGAAAGAGGGAGAACTGGAAAGAAAAAGAGGAAGGAGGGAAGAGTAATAACCATGATAGTCAATGCTGGCTTTGCTGGTCATTCAGCTCCGAGCTTGCATCGCTTGCTCAGGGAGGCCTTTCCTGTTCCACGGGCCTGAAGTAGCCATCCCCTTACTCCCTGTCAGTTCACCGTCCCATCATTTCTGTGCAGCAGCTGTCGCTCTCAGATGGGTTTGTCTGCAGCTACACCTCCACACCCCAGGCTGACTACAGGTCTGTGAAAGCACAGACGCTATGCATTTTACCTGCTGTCCTCTGTGCAGACCCCACAGCCACACCTGTCCCATTATAAACACTCATGAAACGTTGCTTTAACGAAGGAATGAGGGGCTGAGCAAAGTACTTCACCACTGTTTACAGGCTGTATCACTGAATCCTCACAGGAATCCAAGGAATTACATCTTACCACCTGCATTTTACAGGTTCTCAGAATGTGTGAGGTGATAAGAGTTTGCAATCTGCATGCGGTGAAGTTACTTTTGATTTCCAAACCTCCAAACCCTAAACGTTTTTCTCCACAAAACCTTTTCCCATTCTTCCAGCCTTGCCTCAACATTTGAGAGTGTTGTTCCCTGCGTTTCTCCTAGAAAATCTCTTTTGGATTCCACTCATTGCAGCATTATTTACAACTGTCAAGATATAGAAGCGACCCAGATGCCCACTGATAAGGCAAATGGATAATGATACATGTGTACAGTGGAGTATTAGCCAGCCATAAAAAAAAAGAAATCTTACCATTTGCAACAACATGGGTGCCCCTAGAGAGAATTAGACTAAATGAAATAAGTCAGACACAGAAAGACAAATACCATATGATTTAACTTATGTGTGGAATCTAACGAACAAAATAAACAAACAAAACAGAAACAAACGTATAGAGAGAACCAACTGATGGCTGCCAGATGGGACAGAGGTTATGAGGTTCAGTGGGAAAGATGAAGGGATTAAAAAAGTACAAACTGCCCGTTACAAAAACAGTCACTCAACTGCGAAGTACAGTGTAGGGAACGTGGTCAGTAATATTGTAACAACTCTGTATGCTGCCAGCTGGGTACTCGACTTATGGGGGGGGTCACTTTAGTTATACAAATGTGTAATTACTCTGCTATATACCTGAAACTAATGTATTATTGAATGGCAACTGTAAAGGAAAATTTAAAAAATTTTTTCATTGTATTTGACTAAGAGAATACAGATAATATACATTTTCCTTTGTCCTATCTGTATTTCCAAAACCGTGATACTTATTACTTTGGAAGTGTTTTTATTTCTTCTCAAATATACCTGTATATTTGCCCGTTAGAACAAAGTTAAATAATAAAGAAATTTAAAAGGCAAACATCTACTCATTACCATCATCGCCACCATCAAATCCCGACCCCAGCTAACCACCACTCATTAACCCTCCGGTGTGGGGCCTTCGGGCTTTTCCCTGTGAATTAACTAGCATGAACCGCGCGTGTGTCCGTGCATGCACACACACACACACACACAGGGCTGTTGTGTTTCACCACGTCGGTGGAAAACTGCAGGTCTGTGGTTTCGGAGGTGACTGAACTAACACCAAGCCCTGGACACGCCCGATGCCGCTGTGCTGCGCCAGGTGGGCGGTGACTCCGCCGGTGGGCCCAGCGCTTCCCTTGATCCCACGCCCCCTTGAATACAGGGTTTCTGCCTGGTGCGCCCAAACCAATAATCCACCTGGCTGGCTCTGCGATAAGTGTCCTCGGGTGCGAATGTATAGTGTATATCTTTGCACCGTGTTTTTTAGATAAGTTCTTAGAAGGGAAGCTGCTAGGTCAAAGGGTGTATTCATTGCAAGTGTTTCTAGATGAGTCCGATTTGTCCTCTAATCCGGTGCCCACTTAACGCCCTGCTCCATCTCACCTCCTTATCAACACTGAATATTATATTCCAATGTGATCAAAGGAAACAGCATGCTGCTTCATTCTGCATATTTGGAGCATTAAAATAATTGAATCTTTCCTATCTTTTATAATATGTCTAATGGGTTTACAGTCGTCTTCTTTGAGTTGCCTGTTTGTGTGTTCTTTGTCCTTTTTCTACAGAGCTGTCTGTCTTTTTCTTGTTGATTTTAGGAGCTCTTTATCTTTTAGGGTTTTTTAAGTAAATATTTGCAAATATCTTCACTCAACCTAGAGTTCGCCTTTTACTTAGGTGCATAGTGTTTGGCTTTTGCTTTATTTTGTTTTGGTTAGAGTCCCATCAGTTTATTTTATGACACATCTCAGTGTGCGCTGGTGGGCTCGGCAACAGTGTGGCTCTGTCAGGGTAAGAATTTCCCACTCCCGGAAGAACCCTGGATGTGTTTTTGCAAAGTCAGAAGCAAAGCTGTTCTAAATGAAGTTAAGAATTACAGCTATTCTTCTGCTCAGAACAACCCAGTCATCACATATTTTTTTAAATCCACACAGTCCTAGTTCTGAACACACAAACTATCTTTGAATGTTTAACCAATATTCACATTGCCTCGGAACTCCGACTGGAATTTCTTAGTGCCTGTTCACCCAGGGGTGCTAGACAGGAGACACGCACGCCATTATCACCACCACCATCCCTTCTTGCCCGCCCACGGCAGACTTCACTAATGGATCACTTTCTTCCAGGGCCCAGGTGTGGTCTAAAAAGCTCTCCCTCTGCAGCATTCCTGAGAACTGCTACCCATCAATCAGAACTTGTATATACGATAAAACCTGTCTTGCCACCGTGGTTCAAGTCCAACCCTCCGTTTTCATAGAAAGAAAGGCAGGCCCCGGGTGGGAGTATAACTCACAGGAGAACGTGCAGCAACGCAGCCAGAAAACCAGGGCTCGGAACTGGGCTCCTGTGAGCCAACCCGAGGCTCCGCCCATGGCACCGCTGTGTCCTGCAGGAGCGATCGGTGAAGACCCTCACAAAGAGTGAATTCTAAAGATACAGTTGGATCACAGCATCTGTGTCAACAATAAATATCCAGATAAGCTCAGAGCCGGGTTAAGAAAGGGACCAGCTGGGCAGTCGACAATCCATAAGGGGCACTGAGACACAAAGACAAAAGCAGGGCAGTGGGGAGCTGGCCTCAGCAGGAGCCCCTGTGGAATGGGACGACACATCAAATGAGTCGTGTGTGCGGTGGGAGTAGGAAGCAAGGGCGCAACCGGGCTCAGTAACAACAGAGGGTCCCTAAGCCTTCGGTTTGATTAACCCTTGTTTTTTTGGGGGGGGAGGGGGGATAGCAATAACAAATCCTCCAGGACAGTAAAGGAAAGACAAGGCTAACAAAAGGTAGCCTCCTTCTCTGTCCTTCCCCCATGCCTGCTCCTCCAAACTAACACTGAACAGGTATCTAAGGACCTGCAATTTAAAGGATCACGGTGCTGCCCCCGCTGATGAGGCTCAGTGGATTGAGCACCAGCCTGCAAACCAAAGGGTTGCCAGTTCCATTCCCAGTCAGGGCACATGCCTGGGTTGCAGGCCGGGTCCCCAGTGCAGAGCATGCAAGAGGCAACCACACATTGATGTTTCCCTCCCTCTCCTTCTCCCTCCCTTCCCCCTCTCAAAAAATAAATACATAAAATCTTCATTAAAAACAAAAAAATTTAAAAAATGAAGGATCACAGTATGACAGTCTGCTTTGAGCACTGAGTCATTGAGCTTCGGGCCGTCGCTGACACCTACCTGCCCCCGGAGCCTGCTTCTCCTCTGGCTGCTTATCATCATCTGCATCTTGATGAAGCCCTGGGAATGTGCCGGCTGTTCGCAGCAAGTGTGCCTGTACGGAAGGACAGCCTGCTTCTTCTCCACCAAGCACAAACTGTGCCTTCTCCTTATTTGTGTGCCATGAAGCACCCGGTGGACAATGTCCTTGCTCAAAAAAATATCCTTTGATTAAATGGCAAAGAGAAAAACTGGCATTAACTTCTGGGCTTGACTTTCAAAGAGTTCGTGGAGATCTTGGAAGCAAATGAAGTTTCTCTTCCTCCGAGGCCTATCTGAGCAGGCCCTGCGCCACCCACGGAAGGGTTCTGCGGTTCTGCTCGGAGAGCCGTGATTTCCAATCGCCTGTGCTGTTTTTATTTTTTGACTGACTTCCATTTTATCAGAGTAGCCATTTGTTTCTATTTGAGCTCATGCCTAAGGCTAGTGGTGGGGCCCACAGTGTGATGTATTGTATCCTGGGGCATGAAGGCTGGATGGAATTAGGGAACAAGGCGGGGAAGAAACAAAAGTGGGTCAGGAGTAAGAGAAGGTGGTTGAGGTGGTTGACATGGTGAGCTCGCTGAGAAAAGCAAAACTTTTTCTAGAAGAGTGGTTCTTCACTCGGGGGAGAGTGCACCCCCCAAGTAGGCTGCCACACCGGGGACAGTACACCCAGTGAAAGGTGCGCATTCCAAAATGTAGTCATTGTTTCTCTGGAATTCTCACTTAAATAGGCATCCTGTATTTTCATTTGCTAAATATGAAAAATCCTATCCCAGGGGACATGGGGCAATGTCTGGAGGCATATCAGGTTGTCATAATTTGGGGGTCGTTAAAAGAGAAACTGAGACATGCTAAAAATTCTAAGAGTTTATTTGAGCAAAAATCCATTCAAATGGGGCAGCACGGAACAGGAAGTGTTTAGGAGCGCCCCCCGCCCCACCAGAGCTGGGGGCAAGGCTTGCACAGAGAAGAGGCAGAAACAGTGCAAGGAAATTATCTGAATGGCTGTAGTGTAAGCAGTTGCCTTATTTGGAAAAGCCTAATTGGTCGTTTGCGATTGGTTGTCCTTAGGTTTTGACTTCTTAATCTTGAGGCATTTACAGGCTTAGGTTTTGGTTTACACATGTGGGTGGCTGAGGCATTGGAACCACCTTAGTCTACTGACCTCCTTCTTGAGTTAATTTAATAGGGTGCTCCTGGCATCTAGTAGGTAGGGCCAGGGATTCTGCTACACATCCTTCCATTCTCGGGACCATCCTCCCCAGCAAAGACTGGCCTGGTCCAAAATGTTAACAACGTCACTGCTGAGAAGCCCTGGTGCAGAGGAGTAATTTTTAGCTCTAAAGAGCACCTAGTGTGGCAGAAACAGCACAGTAGGAACACAGTGCACACGTCTGTGTGTAAGCATGTGTATTTCCCCCCAGAAAACTTGTTTGCAAGGTGTGTTTCCTTTAATTCTACAAGTTATGATGATCTACAGTTTTATGGTGGTCATTTCTCCAGTTCCTCCCTGGGGAGATATGACAAAATTCAAATCACGTTTGGGGGAGGAAAAAAAAAGTACTGAAATGTATTGAGTGCTTTTCTGCAATCTCACAGAGACCTTTCATTCTGTTACGGAAAACGGAATTAAAACTCACAACTGCTGAACACATTGCTCATTCCACTAAAGCCAGCCTGCCTGCCCCTCTCCAGCTGGGCCCTCACAGCGCTCAGAGAGCGGCTGCAACGGGTTTTAGTTTGCAAGAGAAGATCAAAAGTTTTTGTAACTGATTAGTACCCAGAAAGCAACAGCCTCCTTTAACCTTGAGATGCAAATAGCCAAAGATTGTCAGGGGATCTGAAGGGCTGGAGGATTTGATGGAAGATCAGATTCCTGGCATTTCCAGGGCAATTAGTTTCCCATGCAAAGTCACAGGAAGGTCCTGCCTGCTCTCCACAGCAGTAAAGCTGTAATAAGACTCTGAGCTTTATCAGCTTGGACTAATTGGCCCGCTCCCACCCGGCAGAGTTCATTATTGTTATCCCCATTTCATAGAACTCCGAAGGTGGGTAGAAATCTTTTTACTCCCCCACCACGAGGCACAAGCTGCTTTAATACTTCCCACTCTGGGTCACTGTACGTAAACTCCTGGTACCAAAGGTAGGGATTGCTCTGCTAATTATTCATCCAGGCAGGAAGGAAAGGTCCGGAATTAAGTCAAATCTCTTTGCAGGTGCCTCTTAAAATTCCCCTTGGAGGTGAGTCCTGGCCTCAGAAAGGTTTAAAACAGTCCAACACGTTCTTTTATCTGATAGTTAAGGAAACCAGGGAGGAAGTTGCTGTCAATTACGGCCAGGATTCCGGAGTACGAGCTAAATTGATTTTGAAAGGTCTGATTGCTGGACTGCTGCCCTCGCATCAGCGGCCAGGGCTGGAGCCGAGGCTGACTTCTCCGGATAGACCTTTCGAGGTCGCGGTCCAACCAGGTGGCCCTGTCCATTTGGTGACTGAAATGCAGCCTGTTGTCACGATGGATTTTCTGCTCACAGATGTACAGTTATGTCCGCATGTCTTTTGCCATTGCCTCGACTTCCCGAAGGGCAGCACATCAGCTTCCTGCAGGGCCCTTTTACTGGCTGGGGAGTCTCCCACAGGGAGACCCTCCGAGGCCAAAGGGGTCTCTGAGCATGTGACACCCACAGACGCTCTTGGGCTTTCACCTTGATGTTCCCCTTCCTCTGGCATGGGTGAGGCGTTATGGCATGCGTGGGTGAGAAAGCCGGCAGTCTGCTTTCTCAAACCAGCCAAAGGACACTGGCTGAAAAGGCCTGCCCAGAGAGAATGTGGCCGGCCAAAGATGCGGATGGGAGGTGTGCCTGCTGGAAGGACGGACTCCTGCGAGCAGCTCCCCACTGGCTTCCCCACCCTCTGGGCTTTCCACTACCCTCTCCTGGAAAAGGAAGGGCTAATGCTAGGAGGCGCAGGTCCTGCAAAGGCCCCGCCCCCTTACCTCTCCCGGGTGCTCTGAACACTAAATGCGGTGGTTAAGAACAGGGCCCAAGTCTCCGCCCCTTTACCAGCTGTGTAACCTTACACAAGTTATTTTTTAAATTACAGTTTCCTCGTCTGTAAACGTGAGATAGTGATACTGAGACCACAGACCACTGGCACAAAGTGAGGGCTCAGTAAGGACGACCTTGTGTGATGGTGGGGGGGGGAGGGGTAGTGCGGGCTTCCCTGTCAATCAAAGTCACGGGAAAAGTCAGGCCTCGCAGAAAGAAAAGAAAATACATCATGAGAAAACGACAGACCCCAAGTTGCCTCTGTCTCCCCACCGTCCCCACCCGGCCTCGGGGCCCTCCTCCGGCCCTGCGTTTGCCAGGACCCGCACTAACCCCCCCGACCTCTACTCCCACGGCGATCCCACGCCCACCCTGGCACACAGCAAGCCTGCTGCTGCCCGTCACATCAGAATGCCCGCTATCTGCCGCTCCAGGCCCTCTGCCCTCGCAGCCTGCAGCCCGAACCGGCCCTGGGCATTGGCAGGTCACACGGCTGCCTGCAGAGGGTGAGCGGAGGAGCACCAAGGAACCAGGCTCCGCCAGGCCAGCGCCTTCCCACCCCGGGCTGCCGCAGGGCCTGCCTTCCATCCATCCTCCCTGGTCTACGAGGCCTGTGTGAAACCTCCCCTTTGGGCAACATCATCCCCACGCGGGCTACTCCGTGTTCTACTCCGTGTTCATGTATTACATGAGAGGTGAAGGAAAGCCACCTCCCTTCCTCGGTGCCCAGCGAGTCATCAGTTCACAAAAGCCGGTTAGATCCGTGCGCTGGAAAGCCGGCCAACTGAGAGAGCAGGGCCGGCCACAGGACGGGGAGGTTTGGATGGGATCGCAGGGAGAAAACACTTCAGTGCATGAGAAACAGGCAGCCCTGCATCACGACGTCATTCGGGGAAGAACGAGGGCTTGACATCCCGGAACTTAGGAGGTAAGAGGCCCAGGACTGCCAGCCGCGCAGAGATAGGTGGGAAAGGTCAGCTTCTCCCAGTCCCCTCCCGTACCCCAAGTCCTGCCTCCCCGAACCAGAAGGCAGAGCTGTCTGGCCAGAAACGCACACCCAAGCACCCACACTGCCGCAGACGGAAAGGCGTGAATATTTTAAATCTAAGTTTTCTGTTTTGTCGCACACTTGGGAACTTTTGCAATCCAATTATGAAAGGCAGAGAGCCTAAGCGGGGAAACCGTTACTTTCTTAGGCTTAACGTGCAATAAACCTTCATTTGCAGTGTCTGTGGGGTGACTGATATAAAAAAGGGGGGAGCAGGGGAGGGTGCTGCATGTGGGGCGTTTACCCTGTCCCTGTGATGGGTCCCTTTGTCCGGGGACAGAACCCAAGGGTAGAAAGAGCAATCATAAATGCAGACCAGAATAGCACAGACCTCTACAGCATCTCAATTTATAAAGTCATTCCTTTGGGTTACCTGAAGTACTTGAAGTATCAAGTGTAAGTTTGATTGACCTTCGCAGATGCCCTTAACCCCGGCATCTAACGCCCCCATACCCACACACCCAGAAATAAAGAGAACGAAGGGAATGGGTAGGCAGATATACTCGGGTAACAGCCCTCTCCCACCAAATCTCAGTGAGCTGGGAGGGAAGGTTTTACTTTTCCCGTCACAGTCCGATGTGGGATGCAACTGTCAGGTATCAAGTTCCTTCCAGTACGTTCTCTCTATGGAGCTGGTCAAGACGGGAGAAGGGGGAAGCACAAAGAAGGCTCTCCTGGGCTTAACCAACTCAGCCCAAAGACGACTCACATCGCTTCAGGTGACATTCCATTGGTGGGAACTGGTCACACGGACCAGGTTTCATGCAAAGGAGCTGGAGAAACACAGTCCGTTGTGTGCAGGAGAGAAAACGGACCGGCGAGCCCCCGAGTTTCCACCACTGCCAGCGACACTGACTTCAGCGTCTAGTCAGTTCCACATTCCATTTTCCCTTCCTTTGTATAGAAAAGTAACACAATAACTAATAGGTAGTAATAACACAAGAATAAACTCTGTGTTCCACCTACTCACAAGTACAACCTACTTTTGCCCCACCTGTATATAATGCCGATAATGGGCTGGGTTGAGCAAGACCCAAACTCCCATGAGTCAGAGAAATCTTCTTTCCCTAGATGGCACTTCTTGAGCAGGTTTGCTGTCACTTGTAATTTCCCGGCCATGGCTGACATAGCTAATTAATCGTGACACTCTTCCCTGTCACTCCAGTCACAGCCGCACAAGCCTGCTCAGTATGGAACTCCAGACAGCCAGGACCAGTGGATCAGAGTCGACATGCAAAACAAAGCCTCTTTTTACCCCTAAATGTTTCCACCCCACTACGTTTCATAGACAAGGAAACTGGAAGTCAGGGAAGTACAGTAACTTCATTCATTCATTCTTACTGTATATTAGACATCGTGTTAAGCTCAGACAATGCTACTTCAAACAAGATACCGGCCTGCCTCCAGGAACTTGATGGACAGTGGGAAATCAGGTGAGAAGGCAGGTCGTTATGATACAGTGTGACAAGTGCTAAGAAAGGGGTAAGGGCAAGATGCTGTGGAAGAACATGGCACAGACAGCTGGCCTACTGTCGATGAGGGTTGGGCAAATCTTGCTGGAGGAAAAACCATCTATGCTGGTCATGAAAAATGAATAGACTTTAGCCAAGCAAAGAAAGAAACTGGAAGATAAGATCACTGCAGGCTGAAGAACCAGCCTGTGCAAACACCAAAATGTGAAAGTGAGGATGACACAGAGGAAACTGCAAGAAATGTAGCCTGCTTGGAGCCCACGGTGCAGAGAGATGGAATGAAGGGTGCATCAATTAGCTACTGCTGTGTAACAAACTACTCCGAAACTCAGAGGCTAAAAATAATAACAGCATTTCATTGCTCATGATTCTACGGGTCAGCTGAACAATTCTCGCCTCTGCTAGGCTCCTTCACGTTTAGACAGTCAGCTGAGAGCTGGGCAGGGAGCTCTTTCTTGCATGTCTGGGCGTTAGCTAGCTGTGGACTGGTTTAGGGTAGGCCAGGCTGTGATAGCTGGGCTTCCCTCCAAATGGTCTCTCGTCCTCCAGCAGGCTAGCCTGGCCTTGTCCACATGGCGGTGGCAGGGTTCCAACAGAGAGAGCAGAGGCACTCCAGGCCTCGGGATTGACACAGTGCCACTTCCAGTGCATTCAGTGAGCCAGAGCAAGTCACAAGGACAGCCCAGAGTCGAGAAGTGAGGAGATATACTCCACCTCTGGATGGGGGAAACTATTATACACAATCTTTTTGCAAAGCATGGGGCTATAGGGAAGCAGAATTTAGATGATATATTTTTAAATCAATTATCACTGATGAAGAGCAGTGGCAAGAAGGAAACCCACCAAGATAGGTCCAAAACATAAAGTCTTGTTTCCCAAACCAGGGTTTGGAGAGGTAGTGGAGAGCCGTGGAAGAGTGTCATATACAGACATGAACTCTGGCAAGGTGCTGCTTTAACCCGAAAGGTTTGATAAAAGCTTGGATCAGGGCAGGAGAGATGGGTTGTGCAAGAGACAGGTACACATGCTACCTACTGGCATGAAAAAGAAGTATCTGAGGTGATGGTGCTGGTGAGTGGCAGAGCTGAGATTCAAGCCAGGTGTTCCACACCCCAGGCTGAGGTTACCACTCTTCCTCCCCGGGTGCAATAGTTTAAGAGCAGGGATTTTTTTCTGCCCCTCCCCCACCAACTTCCAGTGTTTCCTTGGCTGTTCTCTGAATCTGTGACCTGGAAACAGGGACACCAAGGCCACTCTAAGAAGTAAGTCTCATTGAGATATGAAGCCCTGCCTATCACAGCTAACCGTAAGCCACGGAAAGCCTTCAGAGTTGGAGAAATAACAACGGACTCTCAGAACTAGCAAGTCTACCAGAGGTGGCGTGGAGAATCATTAACCACCGTTAGATAAAGAGATCCTGGCTGTGGCTTAACCGGGAGCGTGTGAGAAGCCGCACTCGGTTGCAAATCGACTCCTGCCATTAGGAGCAGCCACCCTTTTGACTTCAAGGCAGGACTCGCATTCAAGACCAGTTTGTCCTCTCGGCCCATTGCCCCTTCACCCCCTGGCATGTCTCTCCCAGCCTGCAGTTTGCAGGCCTCAGCTCAGTTTCAGGCGCTTTGGTGAATGACTTCTCCAGGGCTCCTCACAAGTGAATCACATGTGTGCCAAACAAATACTGCCTGTATTTTGTCTGATCGTTGCAAACACACCCTCCAAGTCCGACCACATCTACTGAATTGATTGCACAGGTCACAGATGAACAGAAACTACTTCTGTTTATTGGTAGTGGACACTTGCCCCTAAACTTTGTATGCTGCACTTTTCTACCAAGGGGCTCCAAACACTTGGTGAACAATGTTTCATTTAATAGCACACCCTTGGAGCCCACTGCGAGTCATCTGTCACAGCTCCCCTCTTTTTCGGGTCCAGGGTGGTAGTCGATCTGCAAAGATGGCCTCAGTAATTCCCCGTCCCTTGCATCGCACAGACTATTCCAGCAACTCCCAACAAGAGGTGGAATCTCTTTCCTCGCCTCTTGAATCCGGTTTGGCCTCATCACTTGCTTGAACCAAGAGAATATGGCATAAGTGACACTGGGCAACTCAATAGACCTTGCAGCTTCTGGTGTGGCTCTCCTGGACCTGTTGCCATGGTAACTAATGACTGACAGCCTGCCATGCTAGCCTGCTAAGACGATTAAACAAGAGTATGGGTACTAGGTTGCAGGTTCGATCCCCAGTCAGGGCACATACAAGAATCAACCAATGAATGGATAAATTCGTGGAACTACACATCAGTGTTTCTCTCTCTCTCCTTCTCCTTCCTTTCTCTCTGTAAAATCAATTTTTAAAAAAGACTGTGTGGACCAAGTCCCCAGCACATAGCAGGTGTTACAGTGGATGTCAGTTTCCTGCCTCACTGCCTATAATAATCAGTTGTCTATAATTATCATCTGGAAGACAGCTGCGGACTCTTCAGATGCCTTGAGCCCCTCACCGAGAGCAAGGGCTCACTTTGTAATTCGTTGTCCGGCAACCAGCGCACAGAGAACTCCTGAATGCCAAGTATAGTTCAAAACTCCTACTCATTAGAGAGCAGAAAGGAAAATCACAGGTTTTGCAACAAAGTCACTCTTCAGGTTCCCAGAATCACTTGAAAAGACCAATTTTGCTGTTTGCCTGCCAAAGCTGAGTTTTTGTCCCCAGGCTGCTAACCACACAGGTCTTGTGGGTCACCACGGCCTCCGAAGCAGACGGACGGGGCTGCTATGGCCAGAAAAACCAGTTCAGCGGGTGGAAGGCAGCGAGGCAGGTGGCAACTTGCTCCTTCCCTGGAGTCCTTTCAGGTTTACAAGGAGAAAGGTGTGGCGGGTGAATGGGGGTGTAGAGAGGGTGGTGCGACCTTCTCTCGCCAAGACGGTCTGTGACTGTGGCAGCAGCAGAGATGACATCAGTCCAAAATCTGGGTGGCCATTAATAGATAAAGACCCAGTGCCTGTTAAACGTCCTGACCAGTATCAGGAAATACGAGAAACCAGGGGCGCTGACTTTCCAAAGCCCCCATCCCAGACCGATGCGTGCTCTTCTGCTTGCTCCCACTGTGACCGCAGACGCAGCACTGTGGGCACCAGGGCCGGAGAGCAGCGAAGGAAGGGAGAAGTCGATAACCTCCACGTTCAGTTCTTCTGGCTGGGGCGGTCGGGTGGGGAAGGCCATTCCTGTGCCAGTGTACCTTTGGCATATGAGGTGATACTCACCAATACCTGCAGTGAGTTGAAGTCTGTTTGAAAGTTATTTTCATGAGTAGAAATTGACTCAACACTCTAGATTTGAGCAATGTCACATGTGTTTATTTTTCTAAACCACCTAAAATCCACCCTCTAGCCCCAGGCAATGAGGTTGGTAAGAAGACTTAACACCTGTCACTTCTGTAGAATCGTCTCTGTCTGGGTGTGAAGACCGTTATCATCACACCGGTGGAGCAGGGGAAGGAACCCAACTCTCCAGGTTCCCTGCTGTTCTCTGGATATGAATGGAAGTTTCACCTGCTCACTCTTTGGCTCTGAGGCTGCCACCATGAACACAACGAAGCATAAGCTAAATAATTATTAAGGACAACCCTCCTGATTTGGAACTGTGGTCATTTCTCTGCCCTCCCAGGTTTGGCAAATAACAGGGAATCTTGATTAACAGAGATAAAAATGCAAAGTCGCTTACACAACTTGTTCATGCTTTCTTTGTCCAAGACAGGGGAGTCTCTCGGACAGTAAATTCCCAGGGAGTCATCACCAAACGCTTCCTTTTAACTATAATTACAACATGATGCACCTGAGATGGTTATTCATGATGATCCCTCCTAACAGTCATTACCATCATCCCCATTATCCTGTACTACCGTTTATTGCCAGCTTATTTTGTAATAAACACTGTGGCAAGAGCTGGATCTGCATTACCTCACTTTATCCTCAGCACAATGCATAGAAGTAGGCATTATCATCCCCTTTTTCCGGCGGTGAAAATGGAAGCTCCGAAACATTAAATTGCCCATCACCAGCTACTACGTATAAGAACTAGAGTCAAGAACCCACTGTGTCACTTGAAAGCCCAGGCTCTGAACCTCTGTGGCACACCATCTTCCTACCACATGCAGGGTACGCCCGAGAGCACCTTCCTAAGGCTGCCGTGATCTAGCCCCTACCCTCCTCCCCACACTTACATACTGCTTGCTATACATGACATTCCAGGTCCGTCGGAGAACTTCAACTCCCTGAATACACCCTGCTGTTGTGTACCTCGGAGCCTCAGTTCATAAGGGTCCCTCCGCTAGGATCACCTGCTCCCCACCTCATACAAAGCAGATGAGACACGTGCTTCCCGAGAGCCCTTTCCCAGTCCTCCCCTGACCTGGGTGTGTGTCCTGACTCCGCTGTCCACTAACATTCTAGGTGCCGTCTGTCATTGTCCTCACCAGAATGCATTGTGATTCTGTATTTCCTGTTCATTTAGCTTCCTGCTAGACTTTGGGCCTTTTCAAAAACAGGAGCTATTTTAGATAGGTAGATAGATAGATAGATGGCTTTTTAATCTCTGGCCCTTAGTACATTCTCTATTCCATATTAGACAATCAATATTTGCTGACTCACACTGCCAACCATGTTAAGTGAGTTTCCAGTGCTGTCTGAAAGTATTACCCACAGCCTTGGAACAATAGGGAAAAAATATTCACCATTTAATCAAACCAATATTTACTGTAAAGTCATTACAAGAGTAGGACGGGAACTTAGAGAAGACTTAGTTCGGGATGGCCGCAAAGCTCTGGAATGGGAAGCAGGGAACTGAGTTCGAGGCCCTCTTAGCTGCCTTCCAGCTTGGGGAACTGTGTGACCTCCCTCTGCTTCGGTCTGCGCATTCACCCACAGAACAGGGTTGATCATACCTTATCGGCCATGAATGGCCGGTATGAGAATCAACTGAGACAGTATTTATGGGAACACTTTGTGCACTGAAAACATTACACAATGAAATGCTTTTGTTTTTGCTTTTCACAGAGCCTGGGACATGGTAAGGACTCAGGGTAGATGCTCCATGAATGTTTCTGGAAAGAAGAAAAGGAGGGAGAAAAGGAGGAGAGTCATCGTACAACCGGGAGTAACTGAAAGCCCTAGGGTGCTGATTCCTCGGTGGCAGGTCCCTCCACTTGACCATGGCAGTGGGTGCTGTAAGCCAGTGGTTCTCCAAGTATGGGCCCAGGAACCAGCAGCAGCAGCAGTGTCAGTCTGGGGTATGTTAGAAATGCAAGTTCTCAGGCTCCACCCCAGACCTGCTGACTGAGAATCCTGGGGGTGTGGCCAAGCGGTCTGGGCCGTTCTCCCGTGAGGCCTCCAGGTGACGCTGGCGCACGCCGAAGCTGGGCAGCCACGCTGGGGGGACTCCTCATCACCTGCCTCTACGTGAGATATGCAGGAAGACAAGGGTGAGCTTATTTAAAATTTACACAATTTATTCTAGAAGCCTAATGCACATTATTTTCATTGCCATTTCCCACTAATGACACATTTATGATTCAAGGGGGTACATTTCTAGAAAGATTGCACCAATAATGCAGTACACTTTTGGTTTAAAATAACATTTACTGAATTATTTTTCTAAGTATTGATTATATTACATGACCGACCATTATTAATAATGATGAATAATTTACCCATTAATAATAATGGGTAACACTAAAAATTGCAGTGACACTTACATGGTGCTTACTGTGTACTAGGCACTATTTTAAGCACTTTTACTGCATTAAGTAACATTACTCAACACAATCCCGTGAGGCAGGTACAGTTTTTTATTATTGCCATTTCACAGAGAGAACATTGAGGCATGTGGAGATTATGTAACTTGTGAAAGGTCACGTGGCCTGGTAGAGCCGGAATTTGTAACCAGGCAGTCTAGCTCCAGGGTCCGTGAGGTTAACCACTCACTGAGCTACACTAGGAATCACCCACAATTTAGAAATAATCACTCACTATTAATATTTATGGAGAATCTAGTATTTTCCTCCAGGTTGGTAAAGACACACACACATCTGTGCGTGCACATGTATATATAAAATGTTGGTAAGTCTATTTATTTACATGTAAATAATTTCAACACAGTTTTTTACATTTTTACATATTTTATATTTTTACAAATATATTTCTTTACAATCGAAAGAACAAAATCAGGTCATATGTAGCTGTAATCTAGTTTTTAATTTAATAATACCACATCTGATGTTAATACAGTCCTAAAATAACTGTAAAGGACCTCTGCGCCCACACTTGGTACGGCGGGAAGGGGAGGCTCCACCAGTCCAGACTCAACTAGAGGGTCCGTGCAGGGGAAGGTGGAAGGAGGACAGAGGTCGGTGTCACCAAAAGTTTCGGGGAACTCCTCTCTCTCTCTGTGCACTATGAGTATGTGTTGGGGGCAGGGGGCATGAAATCTGAATAATTCCCGATGTCAAAATAACCCTGTATTGTATTTTTTTGTATTGAGTGGGGCCTTATATTCAAAGTAAATGTTATACATGAAATTGGAAAAGAAAAAAAAAACTATAAATTGGCACTGTTTAGAATACCAAAAGACTGGAAACCATGTACCATATTTTGCCATGTGTAACACACACTTAATTGCCCAAATTTTTGAGGGAAAAATAAGCATATGCATTATACACGGGTAGTACCTGAGATGCCCTGTACCTGTTCTTGTGTTTTGTAAATATTTATCACATAAAATGTCTTGTATCATAATATGTTCAAAAATAAATGCTAAGATTCCTTTATAATACAAAAAACAAGTATCTAAGTAAGTCACTGAATTAAAAAATTAAAATGAAAGATATTTTTTCCTGAAAGTTTGGGCTAAAAACATGGGTGTGCATTATGTATGGCAAAATACAGTAAATGTTCATCAGTGAAGAGCTGGCTGCATAAAGTTAGTGCTCACAATGGAGTTCTCTAAGCTGTAAAAATGCCACAAAGGGATCTCCAAAGTATAACATTGAGTATAACATAACTTGTTCCAGAAAACAAGGCAGAGAAAAGTTATTTTAATAAACTCTTGTTTATATACATATATGCTTATATATACATTATACAAGGTCTGTCTGGAAAAAGTCCAACCATTGTTATGAGAATGGTTTGTGCAACATCAAGGTAACCTGGCAGCCAAGGTAACCTGGCAGCCTGGAATGAGCATGTGTGAACAATGGCGACTTTACTATACTAGTCAGTGGGGGCAGTAGCTGCCATTGAGTGAGCATGTATACTGTGTGGCCATCGCATTCAAAATGACTGAGCGAGTACAGCGACAAATTTTGCAGATTTCCATCAGGCTTGAACATTCCCCCATGAAGAGATGCAATAGGATGAAAACAGTGGCAGTTATGGGCAAGTGGTGATTGGCAGCTTCATCATGATAACATGCCAGCTCATGCATCATGTCTCCAGAGTTTTTTGGCAAAACATCAAATCACCCAGCTGACTCAGCCCCCCTATAGCCAAGATTTGGTGTCCTGCGACTTCTGGCTTTTCCCAAAACTAAAATCACCTTTGAAAGGGAAGAGATTTCAGACCATTGATGAGATTCAGGAAAATACAACAGTTGCAGCTGAGGGCAGTTCCAACAAAGGATTTTGGAGTGTTTTGAACTGTGGAAGAGATGCTGGGAGAACCATGTGAGGTCCCAAAGCGCCTACTTTGAAGGGGACTGAGGTGTCATTGTCCTATGTGCAATGTTTCTTGTACTTTGTCATCTTCTTCAATAAATGTCTCTCTTTCATAGCACATGGCTGGGTACTTTCTGGACAGATTTTGTGTGGGGGTGTGTGTAGTGTTTACATATAGTTAAAACAGAATGTTACCCACTGGGGGAAAAGGGAACAAGGTAGAGGAGATACACTGAGAAACCAGACTTCTGAATAGAATTTAATTTTTAGATTTGGCTTTCATCTATACAAATGTTTAAATGATTAACAAAAATAAAAAAAATAATTCCTATGAAATAACACATAGCAATATATTAAAAGGAATTCTTTCACATGATATTAAAACACAGTGATTTGTATATGCCCAGTGAAGAAAAAGAACAGCAAAAAACTATCCTAAACTATTTTTAGTAATCATCTTATTAGTAATACTGCTATGATTCTGAAACTATTATACTCAAAGCAAATAAATAAGAGTTAATGTTAGGAATCAAGATTTTCATAATAAGAGAAAAGAAATACAGATATTAAAAAAATTTAAGTAATAGCCTGTAATAATAAATTATGAATTATTATGAAGTCATATTGTCTTTTAACTTTTAAAATTAAAAAAAATGTTTTTCCAAGCTTTGTCCATAGAAAAGTCCTAGAAACAATAATAAACCCATTATTAATAAACACAGCTAACCTTTAGATCATGGCCCCTAAATACCATTTCCCTGGAGACATGGTTGACTCCAGGTTGGGGCTGAAAATGCAGAAGACAGCCTGACTGTCCTATCACATTAAAAGGAAAGAAGCAATTCAAGAAGTCCGCCATTGTGTCAAAAGAAGCCATAATGAAAAACCTCTCCCTGGCCAGAGTTGGCATAATTTGAACATTAATAAGAACACTGCAATTGGGTCCAAAAAGTCAAAAGTACTGAACTTCATGACTTCATTTTTTTAAAGATCATATTTACTTATTTTTAGAGAAAGGGGAAGAGATGGCAAAAGAGAGGGAGAGAAATATCAACCAGGTTGCCTCTTGCCTTTCCCCAACCTGGGACCTGGCCCACCAGCCCAGCATGTGCCCTGACTGGGAGTCGAACCAGTGACCTTTTGGTTCACAGGCCATGCTCAATTCACTGAGCCACACCAGCCAGGGCTGTGACTTCTTTTTTTTTAAAAAAAAGACTCATTTCTGAAAGATGCTAGAGAACCAACTTCTTATTCTCAGAGTTTCCAAATAATTGATGAAGGAAAAATTTCTCTTTAGAAAAGGACTCCAGTTGAATGAAGAAGGAATAATAGAATTAGAAATAGGCCCTTTTGGCAAACCCCAAATAAAATAAGAAATCTAGGCAATAATCACCGATAGCAGCTAATATTGCCACACAGACGCCCCCACACCATGTGCCTTGTGCTGGGAGTCCCCGGTGCCACCAGTGTCAGTCTCCTGGCTGAGACATCGGCAATTAATTTTCCCCTGGGTCTGGAGACATATGTATGAGACCATTGAGAAACATAAACATTGACTAACTCTGAAATTTTTGGCAATATTAAGAAATTTTGTGGTTATGCTTTTAAAACAGTCCTGTCCTTTGGAGAGAGATATTGAAATCTTTGTGGATGGGTGGCAAGACATGGGGGGTTTATTGCAAAACAACCTGTGGGGCCCTGCGGGGTGCTCAGTTGGCTGAGTGGCATCCTGCACACGAAAAGGTTGGGGTGGGGGGGTCCATCTCCACTCGGGACCCAGACGCCAGGCGGCAGGCTGAAGTTTCTGTCTCTCCTACCCTTCCTCTCTCTCTAAAGTCAATAAACATATCCTCAGGTGGAGATTTTAAAAAGTTATAAAATAAAGAAGTAAATAATGAAAGGAAATAATCCCGTGGGGAAGAAGGCAGAAGGAGCGTGGATGAAAGCAGAGTGGCGACGCTTCCCACCAGCATCCGAGATAACGACTGGACCCGGGGGATGGGTACATGGGCGTTTACTATCCCGTCCTCTCTACTGTGCGGCTTACGGATGTGTAAATGAGTGAATAAATGGGGGCATGCCATGCACCCCACTAGCAAGGGTAAAACTACTGAGGTGAAAATAGGGAAGGCTAAGGCACTCGGGGGCGTGATGGGAAATAAACGGGGCTGACGAACAATCGTAGCTACCCCTTTTAGAGCGCCAGCTAGAGTCCAGGCCAGGCACTAGGCAACATTATCCATCTGCGTGGAAAGTCACAAATCTCTACTGCTTTCCGTCTTTTGAACATTCCTGCAGTAGTGGGGAAACTGAGATAGGGGACCAACGCTCAGAGACGCCTGACATCACCAGCTGCTGAGGATGTGAGGCACCCAGCGCCCAGACAACGTGCACGCCCCATCCGTGAGCTCAGTCCGGCTCTGGAGTCCGAAGGGAAAGAAATAAAGGCAACACCTGAGTCCAGGGAGAGTGCCCTCAGTCTGGAAATACAGCTTTCGGGTCTCTCTGTGTTCTTAAGAAAACTTGCCTGGCTTTGTCCTCTAATAGTGCTCTTTATTTAAAAAAAAAAAAAAAAGAAAAAGAAAAAGCTCCGGAAAGGGTCCCTACGCAACAGGAGTGCCTACAGCCCCACTTCTTCCGCAGGTTCACGGTTACACCAACGGACGCCAAACCTTCTCTTTACCCTCTGATGTCAGGTGTTGAGCTCGGACACCGACATGAACATATGAGAGAAACAGAGAGGGTGCGGGAAACGCTGTGCATTCCTTCTCTTCGGCCTGGAGTTTCCAGGTATCCCTCCGAGCAAAACGAAACTCCTTGGATGTAAGGCAGGCATAAGCTATCTCAAATGGACGGGCAACCGTCTTTTTCATTTGGAAAGTATGCTTGGGTTCTGTTTTTTATTTTCATGACCCTCTTTCTAATAACGTGGGAAGCAGGCTGTGTTTGAGAAAGATTTCCACCGAGACGGATAAAAATGAAAGTGTCAGCCCACGATGCTGGAGCTTGGCGGGCCCGCAATGCCGGGGGCATTACCCGCCCGAGCTCCTGGAACGCCTGCTTCTCTGTCCGCCCCGACTTTCACCTCCCTCATGAATATGGCGAAAGAGCGGAGGTGCAGGTCGGCCTTAATGATCTGTCCCTTCCGCAGTCATCTTCCTGACGCTGCTCCTTGGAGCTGCTTGCCCTCTGGCCCCTCCCCCTCTGCCAGGGTGGGCGGATGGGACCAGGGAGAGAGAGGCTTCGCTTCCCTTTTTGAACCTGCCTGAGGCCCAAAGAATTCTGGGTGGGGCGGGGGGTACAGAAGGGCCTTTTGGTCTGGCCTCTCGTTCACAAAAGGACTGAAGATTGCCTTTAAAGTGACTTCCAAGTAAGCTCACATGCACAGACAGAAAGACAGGCTGGCAGGCCTGGAAGACACCGGTGCCTGCCTTGTGGCTCCGACGGGTACCTGTCCCTGAGCTACCGTGTCTGTGTTCCGTGCGATTACCCAGGGAAGCGCACACCTCTACTGCCTGTGTTTCTCTGTGTGTTGTAAAGCATCAGGGTGTTATACCTAAATGTTTAAAGCATACCACAATCCTTTGCAATCGTATTTTGTAATTTCCTTGTTTCTTTTGATACACTGGCAGCCTCAAAACTGGAAGTGGCCCTGGCCTCCCTGGCCTCTCTGGCTGCCTGACAGGCCTGGGAGAAGGAAGAGGAGGAGGAGGTGGGGTAATAACCGTCAGGGCAGCAGTCACTACACAGAGCGCCTTTTTATGCCAGACGCTGCCAAGTGCCCTCTTCAATTCATTTAAATGAGCTCATGCATTGCCATGTACTAATTCATTTAATTCTCTCCTGTGCAGTAGGTGTTTTACAGGTAAGGAAATGGAGGCACAGCTGATGAGAGGCTGTGTGTGGAACCTTCCTGAAGGGCTGGAAGGAGCAAGAGGGAATGAGAGAGTGTCGGGGGAACAGTGTAGAGCTGTTGGCGTCCTGGCCAAATGGGAAAGCACCTAAGAGGGGAAATCCCTCGTGAAGAGCGCTTCCTTCCTGGAAGTCCCCAGATCCTAACCTTGCTTCTGAGCCCTGGCATCCTCCTGCAAGGGCAGTGCCTTCCCCTCGACTGCTCTCTGGAAAATTCCACCCTCATCCCCGGAGCTCCTGCTCCTCCGCCATGTGGTGTCTCCGCCCCAGGTGAAAAATCTCAGAGTCTGACTCACTCAGTATAAAACGACACTCGGAAATTTCGGAGAGTGGCCGGCAGTAGGGTGGGGGTGGCTGGCACTCCAGGTGTCTGGCCCTCTTTGGCGTCTCTCTGACATGGTGGGTGGAAATTAATGATCTCTCTTCTATCTCAGCCTGTCAGTAACTGTTGGATCTACTTGCCCCTTCCTCTGACAGTATTGTCAGAGGAGGTTAAGTCTAAACCAACTCATAGGGATGTAGAGAATCATCCCTAAATGATTCATGATTTGCAAATGTGTCTTTCTTAACAACGGAGCTAGTGCTTTGGATCACAGTCATACCTCAGTACCTGTCGGCTTCAGAACTCGTCAAATCCTTTGCTTGTCGAATTTTGACAAGAAGAAAGTATTTCTGTGCCCGGCGCTGGCTTGGGACCCATCACACTTGCTAGAACTTGTGTGAGTCACAACGCTGCCCCGCAAGAAAAAACGTGGTCAGTATTCCTAGCTTTCGGCACTCATCATGAGTCCCGGAAAGAACTGCAGGTACCACTGCAGCACGGTTCATTTGTCTGGTTCACTGTCTCCCTCCCCTAAAACTGGGTTCCTTCCGGGCAAACCACCATCCTCCCCATAACTGCCTGTGATAAACAGGAGGCGGGCGGGTGAGGGTCCGAAGGCTTCGGTCTCCCAGCTTCCAACAATGTGAATAAGGTCGCCTGAGACTACTTTTTAAAACACGCTTCCTCTGCATTCTAAGTGATCAGTGGAAAACTATGGTCAATGTCCTTTGGTCACATTTTGCCCTAGCACCAAAAATGTTTGTTGCGAGTTCCCTGAGGCCCTGGTTGTTCCTAAACACTGTGTAACTGCTTCCTTTGAGCCAAGTGCCAGGGCCTGGCCCTCACCCAGGTAAGTGAGGAGGAATCTTATGTTAAAGGTTTTTTTTTTTTTTATGGTAAACATTACTTGGGGCTAGCCCCAAGCAGAGGGAGAAATTGGTACTGTAAACAATTCAGAGGCAGATTTTGGAGTGAAAGCTCTATAAATTGGTCATAATATCCAGAATAACAAGTTAAGGTTTCCAAAGTACTTTCACACATACCACATTGTTCCACTCTCACGATAACACGGAAAGGTCATTTAGGCTTGGCATTAATACACCAGGAAATTGAGACTAGGAGAGTTTACGTGATTGGGCAAGGTCATCGAGCTAGCTAATTAATCACAGAGTAAAGCTTGGCTTTTGGCAACCTAATCCAGCTCTTACCAAAGCATTGGAGTTTCACTTCTTTATATCCGCAAAGCATTTCACGGTTATTTGCCCTAATGGACAGTTCTATGCTTTGATCCCTGTGATGGTGAATGGTGTGTGTGAACAGGACTGGGCTAAGTGATGCCCAGATAGCTAGTGAAACACGGTTTCTGGGTGTGTCTGTGAGGGTGTTCCCAGAAGAGATTATCATTTGAATTGGTGAGCTGGGGAAAGCAGATAACCCTCCCCAGTGTGAGTGGGCATCATCCAATCAGTTGAGCGCCTGAATAGAACAGGAGGGTAGAGAAAGAGTGAATTCACTCTCTCTCCCTATGAGCTGGGACATCCACCTTCTGCCCTCAGACATCAGAACTCTTGGTTCTTGGGCCTTTGGACTTGGACCAGGACTTCCACCCCCCCCTCTGCCGCCTCCCTCGGTGGGTTCAGTGCTGTGTTAAGAATACAAATTTGAGGTCCTGGAATGATCTCTGAGACAAGAGTGCTTACATAGGAGGAGACAAAGATTCTTCATGTAAACCCGGTGCCAGCAATAATTCTAACCGTTGTTATTGATATCAGGAAAAACTTCTGAGAGTTATCATCAATTGATTTTCAACAAGGTACCAAAGCAATTCCTTGGGGAAAGAATAATCTTTTCAACAAATGGTGCTGGGTCCCTTCCTGACACTATATACAAAAATTAACTCTACTTTGATCTAAGACCTGAATATAACAGCTGAAACTACAAAATTATTAGAAGGAAATAGAGAGGCAAATCTTCATGATTTTTGATTAAGCAATCGTTTCTTAGATAAAACACCAAAAGCATAAGTAGCCAAAGGAAAAACTGCCCTGGCTGCTGTGACTCAGCTGGTTCCAGTGTCATTCTGTACACCGGAAGGCTGTGGGTTTCATCCCTGGAAGGGGTATGTATGGGAGGCAACCCATCGATGGCTCTCTCTTTCTGTCTCTATCTCTGTCTCCTTCCCTCCCTTCCTCTCTCTCTCTCAAATCAAGAAACATATTTAAACTTTGTTTTAAAAAAATAGATAAACTTCATAGAAACAAAAATATTGTGCTTCAAAGGACATCATCAAAAACATGGAAAGGCAGTCCTGGCTGGTGTAGCTCAGTGGATTGAGCACGGGCTGCGAACCAAAGTGTCGCAGGTTCGACTCCCAGTCAGGGTACATGCCTGGGTTGCAGGCCACGGCCCCCAGCAACTGCACATTGATGTTTCTCTCTCTCTCTCTCTCTCTCTCTCTCTCCCTCCCTTCCCTCTCTAAAAATGAGTAAATAAAATCTTTTAAAAAAAATGTGAAAAGACAACCCACATAATGGAAGAAAATACTTGCAAATAATACATTTCATAAGGGACTTTTATGCAGAACACATAAAAACTCTTACAACTCAACAGTAAAGAGACAAATAATTCAATTAAAATATAGGCAAAGGATTTGAATAGACAATTCTCCAAAAATAAAATACACAAATGGCAAACACTGTAAGCACATAAAAAGATGTTTGACATCATTAATCATCAAGTCAAAGTACAAGTCAAATCACAATGAGGTGCCACTCCACACCTACTAGGATGGCCATGGCCAAGTGCTAACAAAGACTTGGAGAAATTGGAACGTTTGTACATGGCTGGTAGAAATGTCAAATGGTGCACCTACCTTGAAAAATACTCTGGCAGCTCCTTAAAAAGTTAACCACAGAATTACCGTATGACCCAGTAATTCCACTCCTAAGTATATACTCAAGAGAATTGAAAACATTTGTCCACACAAAAGTCTGTACACAAATGTTCACAGCAGCATTTTTCAAAGTCGCCAGAAAGTAGAAGGAATGTACATCGTTCAAATGTACGTCAACTGATGCATGCATAAACAAAATACGGTAAATCCACATGTGAAATAACACCTGGCCATAAAAGAGAAGTGAATTACCATGTGCTACAAACAGATGAGCCTTGAAAACACGGTGCTTTCTGTAAGAAGCCAGACACAAAACGCCACCTACTGTGTGACTGCATTCATATGAAATGTCCACAATCAACAAATCCAGAGAGACAGAAAGTACATTAGTGGTTGCCAGGGATGGGAAGAGAGGGGGAAGGAAAGTAACAGCTAATGAATTGGGGTTTGGGACAGATGGTGATAATGTCCTGGAATTAGTGGGGGGTTGCATACCTTGTGAATATACTAAAAATCATTGAATTCACACGATAAAAGAGTGAATATTATGGCTTGTGTATTATATCTCAATTTTTTAAAAAGAATAACCCCCAGCTTCTCACAGGTGCTACCGTAAGGGAAATAAATAAATCACTTGATTCAGTGCTCCTCAGCCCACCGAGGAGCCACGTGAGAAAAGATCGATGCTCAGAAAATCACGAGGGAGAGCAGACTGGTTGTTAGGACTCTGAAGTGTTCTAGTAGCACTCCAGGGCAGTCTCCACAGAATTTGCATTCCTGCTTAACACCAGGATTAGATCCAAAGTGAAACTGTGGCCTCAGGACCAAGCGGATCTCATTTTCATAAACCTCCATCTTGCCATCTTTCAGGTGCTTCCTCTGAGGTATCAGAAAGAATGAAAGTCAAGCTTCTAACTGGTTTTCAGAGAATTCAATGCAATTCAACACATGTCACTGAGCACTCGGAACATCCAGGCACTTGATAGACCCAGGGAATCGGCTGTGATCAGGACGGATGCTCCCCTCCCCAGATGCAACCTGTAATCTAACACAACAAATGAGTAATAAAAAATATGCTGGTTCTTCTTCAGCACCCAGACCATCCTCAAGCCATTTAGTGGACTTTGCTGCCCTGCTCTGCCTTCTGGAGAGATGGGGCTGGCCTCCGTGCATTGCCCCACCCAGGCTCTCCTCCAATGGCAGATCAGGCAGCCGGAAAAGAGAGGTCAGGGTATTTCTTCTGCAGTTCTTTCCCTGTCTCAGCACCACAGTTTGTTGTTGTTGTTAAGTCTTTTTTTTTTTTAATTGATTCTACAGAGAGTGAAGAAGGGAGAGACAGAGCGAGAGACACCGACTTCTTGTTCCACTCTTCCACACATTCACTGTTTGATTCTCACCAGTGCTGGGCCAGGGGTGGGTGGGACCCACAACCTTGGCACATCGGGATGATGCTCTAACCAACTCAACCACCCATCCAGGGTCTTATTACTTTCATTTTTAATTCTCCTGTTCCCACCCCTCCTTCTACCTCAGGCAACAACAGTTCTAATTTATTTCAACTTAGATTAATTTTGCCTGTTCCAGAACTTTATATAAAAGGAGTCATAACTTTTTGTGTTTGGCTTCTTTTGTTCACTATTATGTCTCTGGGATTCATCCAGGTTGCTGCATATATTACTACTTCATTCCTTTTTATTGCTGAGACGTATTTCATTCAAACGACGTACCACAATTCGTTTGACCACATGCTGTCGATGGACATTTGGGTTGTTTCTAGATTTTGGCGACTGTGAATAAAGGTGCTATGAACATTCTTGCACAAGAACTTTGACACAGATTTCCAAGTGAATTTATGGGTCAAAGGCTGGATATGTGAGGATATACGAACACATTTTACTTTTGTAATATAGAACTAACAAAAACATTCCAAAGAAAAAATTTTGAAGAAAGAGAAGGAATCTGTATTTAAACAGGTAATAATACTTGCTTTCTATTTCTCCAGTCCCTCCCCTCTCGATAGGTATTCAGGTCGGTGAGATCTTAGGCTTCCCAGGCCAAGTCAGCAACCCACCACTTTTCAGGGTGAATCATCGAAGGTAGGGAAACGCTAATGTTACACCTTCCCGAGAGGAACTGGATTTAGATTATCACCCACCAGGAGCCATGGACTCAAGGGATCATTCAAGAGAACTGCTAACACACAGGAAAAGCAGCTTCCACAGAAACCACTTGCAAACAAAACAAAACAAAACTCAGGACACTCCTTTTCTGTAATAACAGAGCATCACCAGAGCAGATACTTAGCATTAACAAAAAAAAGGGGAGGGTAGGTTCTGAAAGTAGTCAAATCAACACATCAGGAAGGAGAGCAGCGGAAGCAGCCTCACCACAAGGAAAGGCGTATGAACAAACTGTGGACCAAACCCTGGGAAATCCCAAAGCTAAACTGAAGGTCCAACATGCTACAAAAATCCAATCAGTATCACAAAGACCTATTCTTCGGAGAGATTGGCTGGAATCTGCATATAGTTTTAACTGTTGAAAAACAGTAAGGCCCAGCTGCCAATGAGAGATTTAGGGGCACCTGCAGGCCCGTGGCCACTGCTGCCTTTCCCCTCAGGCCTGGCCTGGAGTCCTGACCCACAGGAGGGTCACAGCATCAGTCGTTCCTCCAGAAGACAGCTGTTTGGACCAGGCATGGACCCCTGATAGGTCAAGTTTGGGTTCTAAGTGCCACGGGAAACCATTGAAGTATTCTGTGCAAACAGGAACATGGTCCCATTCATGATTCAGAAAAATCTTGGAGGAAGAAACCAGGAAGCTTTTGCAGTGCTTCCGATGAGAGGTGATTATGGTGGACAGTGAAGGAGAGAAGTGAGTCCACCCAATAGCTACAAGCCAGGGAGAAGAACACAGGTTTCTGGAGGAGCCTGAAATGCTGGAGGGACTGGAAGGCTGGTGGGTAATGAAAGCTAGGAGAGCAGGGAGCTTTGAGAAGAAAGTAGTCAATTGTGGCTTGCCCAACCTGTTTGTGAAGAGGACAGCCTTCTGTAAGGGGAGCCAAGAAACGGGGCTCCCGCTGCAAGACACTGAAGTGACGTGAAGTGACTATAGCATGTCTGCAGCTTCTTGATGCACTTCAGATAAAAATCTAAACGGCCACGCCCTTAGCTTGACACGCAAGTCCCTCCACGTCCTGGGACTCCCTGCATCTCTCAGGGTCCCGGCAGCAAACACTGGCCCACTCAGAGTTTAGCTGGGGAGGGCACAACAAAGGGACAAGTTACAGCAGGGCGGTGGGGGGAGGGAACTAACCTTGTCTGGGGAAGCACCCAAGGGTCAACATCAGGGTGAAGGGAGCTCGAGCTATGGGAGGCAGACCACCCGATACCAGCAGCGGCCACAAAGGGACTCAGAGGCGGGGGAAGGAGTTATCATGACTTCCTCCATCTTCTGATCCCTCCTCACAACATTGACGGAACCCAGCAGGAACCTGGGAGCCATGAGAATGCAGGTAACAGAGGCCTTAGAGGTCAGGAGGGAACAGGGCAAGGCTCACCTCGCCGGCTCACCTCTGACTATTCCGCCCCTCTCCCTGCAGCCTCCCTGGGCCTCCATCCGCATCCTGGAACACGCTGAGCTGTGTGCCATCTCAGGCCTTGGCACAGCCTGTTCTCTCTATCTGGAACGCTCTTTCCCTCTCTACCTCATTAACTCAAAATGATCTTTCCACCTTCGCCCAAAATGTCACTTTCCCAGAGAAGCCTTTCCCGTCCCTTAGGTAGGGACCTAAGCTGAATGAAACACCACTGTTACATTCTCTCGTGGCATCCCGTTCTTTTCCTCCACTGCGCTCGTCGTATTTGCAGGGATAGATTTATCAAGATGTTATTTGTTTGAAATCCATCTCCTCCCGCAGACCGCAAACCTAATGAGAACCGGAGTTGTGTCTGTTTTTCACAGTATACTTCTTGGCAATGGGGTGAGTGCCCACATACCTAGTTATTAAAGGATCTCATGCACCTGCTCTAACACTCTCTCCCACATTGCCCATGATTTCTGGGCATGAACAGTTCAGCAACGGTAACAGATCTCACCCAATCAGTCCCTGCTACATGTCAAGTGCTGTGCCAGACGTTTAATGTACCGTCATCTCAGTCACTCCTCCCAACAGCCCTATGAGGCAGGGACTCTTATCAGCCCCATTTTCTCAACAAAGGTGCAAAGGCCTGAGAGGTCAAGTAACATAGTCAAAGCCACACAGCTTACAAGGTGTGAACCAAGGTCCTGATGATAAGACAGCCGATGTTCTGTCCTGCCCCCCACACTGTGCTGCCTCCTTAAATATCTCAATGAGGTTTTGTTTGTCTGTTTGTGTGTCTATCTTCCATAGCAGACTGTAGGCTTCTCGGGTAACGATAGACTTGAGTCATCTATTTAACCCCACCGCACACTACAGACGCCAATAAACACTGAATGTGGACTCCTTCCCACCAGGAAAGCAGGCCTTGCTCTGACTGACCCCCCAAGTCTTCAGCCACATGCATGTGTTCATTGCAGAGCAGAGGTCTGCACGTCAGACGCTTTTGATGCCCACTGCCGTGAGCTTTCCCTCTAGAGCGCAATTGTTTTCTAATGAACGGATCAAGTTCAAAGACCAGCAGAGCCTCCATGTGTGCTCTGGACACTTGGGGGCTTTCCCAGGACACCTGACCTTACCCAGAAGGCCCTGCCTCAGAAACCAGCCAGCCCATCCTCTGGGGCATCCACCCCATTCACTCCCGAACCTGACTTGACAATGCTGACTAGTTGCTATGTTGATGGCCCCTCCGCTCCGGAGAACAGAGTTTTCAGAGGCCTGGACACTAGGAGCAGTATGTCCACCCTGGGCCCACCTGTGGCCAGAAGACAGAAGGAGAGAGCATCCCAGGAGGCAGGGAATGATTCCAAGAGCGCGTCAGCCTTCATCTCAGCCCTCTAGAGCACCTACCAGGCTTTCTGACTAGGCCCACCCAAGCCCTACTGACAGTGCTGAAGGGAGATGGCAGTTCAGCCAAAAAGAGCCCAACGGTCAGCGGAACAGGTATGCAAAGGCACGCCCTGATACCAGCTTACCTGCTGCACAACGCGGCACCGCCACGCAACTCCTGCCTTCTTTGGTGCTCCCTTTTCTCTTCTGTAATTCCCTGTGGTAATCTTTTCTCTTTTGCTCTCCAACCCAACATTTGTGGAATTTGGACCTTAAAAGTAAAAGGTGTCACAAATGGAAAGAACCTTGTGTCGTTCCAATCCAGAGCGTCCCTAACCCTGGTAAAATCACTTAAGAGGGTTGTTTGTTTGTTTTTTTAAATACAGATTGCAAGCTCCCACTTTAGACCTAGGTTTAAGCAGAGCAAGGGAGTTTATTGACAAAGAGGAAAGGGGACACTTCAGAGATAGAATTTGTCTCTGTTGCTTTTCTCTGCCGGGGTGTGGCTTTCTTCGGGGCTTCTTCAGAGCACCTGTCTCCCCCAACTCATGTGGTTCTCCTAAAGCTACCAAATCTGTAATGCATACCTCCACAGAGGGGATTGGCTCGCACATAGGCACATGATCAAAACTGGGCCAATCAGAGTCATTCCCTGTGATGTTTGACTCAGCGGGTGAAAGACAGAGCATCTCTTCGCGCTTGGTTGCCTAATTGGAAAATGGTACCTACTCCCCACCAGGTAGTGTCCTATTACCTGCCAACTAGGGGAAACCTATATGCAATAAGGAAAAATGAGAATTAGAGAGTTCTGACAACATTTGCTAAGTTCCTGAGGCAAATTCTATCTCTGAAGTGTCCCCATTCCCCTTTGTCAATAAACTCCCTTGCTCTGCTTAACGCTAGATTTGATTTCTGTCACTTGTGACCAAATGTATAGAGGATAATACACCTATTAAATTGAGAATTCAGGGGCTAGGACAAGACCATCTGAAATTTTTAAATGTTCCAGGAATTTTTGATGTATGGCAGGGTCTAGGATATTCTGGTAGGCCAAACCTCTCAGTTTATAAGGAAAAAAAGCTAACATCCACATAAGAGGTATGATATTAATAATGAGGTAAAACTTAGTGAGCATTTGCTACATACAGGACCCAATGTGAAGTGAGCAATATGCACTATTTCATTTGATCCCAAGTATGTCACTTTTGAGTTTATTATGCTTATTATATCATTTGTTTATTATCTGTCTATAAATTATAAATTTCATCTATCAGTTGTACATCCACCACCTAGCATAGCACCTAGAATATAGTAAGAGCTTACTAAATACTTGTTGAATATTGCATAAATTTTATAGACTTATACAATTACTATTACTATTATTATTATTATTATTATCATCATTAGGGGAGGAAAAGTAACAATAGTAGTAGCAGCATTGCTACCATTTACTGAGTGTTTATTTTGTGTTAGATACTGTTCTAAGTTCCTTTTAAACATTACCTTGTTTAATTGTCTGAAAAAGCCTTTAAGGCAGGCTTCTAGTACCCCCATTACGATGAGAAAACTGAGCCACAGAGATGTTGGATGGTTTTCCCAACTCGAACCCAGAATCTAGCTGCAGAGTCCCAGTGCACAGCCTCTGCGCTCTGCTGGTTTAGTTCACTTGCCCAGAACGACCCAGCTACTGAGCAGCAGCAGGTGCAGCACCTGGGCCTATGCTGGTCTGAGCCCAGAATCTGCACGCTTTAACCACTCACTGCCTTACACTTCTGCTCTGGGATTAACTGTCTGGCAGGTCCCGGTGCTCCACATTGGGTCATGCAGTATATAATCTGAATGATTCTTGTGGCCACCCTCTCACTGTGATTAAAAACTGAGTGTCCTGACTGTCAGAGAATAGAAACAATAATACAAGTGGAGCCACTTTCAAATGGAGCCAGAGCTGCAATGCCAGGAGAACTGCATTGAATGTCTTATACCTTAAACCTTGGAATATTAAAAAGAGGGCACAATTCACCTTTGGACTAGGCCTAAGCAAACTTGTTTCCCAAGGAACTATTTGCAAAACTACCGAGAAAGCAGTTATTATGATTACTATACTGAAATTTTAAAATATTGTTTAGAATTCACATTGCTATGTTATTTTATGTGCACCAACAGAAATGCCTTCCTTCTATTGATGTAATTGTTCCCTTTTCCCTTCTTATAAATTTACCCATTGCCTTTGCCTCCTAACCAGAACACTATTTGGATTTCTGCCTGAATGAAGGATTTCCAGCTAGCTATTCTTTGATCTCAAATGTACACTTATTTGCCTTTCGCTTTGAAAGTCCTTTTTATTTTTAGGTTAGCAAGAGGAGCAGTCAGGTGTGATAAAAAAAAAAAACAAGACTGTTTGAGCCAAATACTGAAATCAATTGTTTGCCTGTTGTGTCCGTGTGCATACTGCAGGCAAAAGCAGCCCAGAGGGAATTAGAAGTATAAGAGATTTATGAAGGGAAATACCTATGAAGGATTAAGGGGAAAGGGAACAAGAGCAGGTGGGGAGAGCCTCAGACCACAGGGAAGTTCTGACACCTGCCACAGAAGGACGGCAAGGCAGGAAGGCTGGGTAGGACGAAGGTCCCTCTGATGGCAGGGAAGTTCTGAGGAAATCTGGGCCGGGTTGATGGGGAGTCCAGGACAATGTTTGTCTCATAAAGGAGCCCAACCTTGTGCAGAAATGGCCCAGCTCCAGGACACCTTATTTAGTCACTGTCTGGGAGCAGCCCAGTGAGAGCTCGATGGGAATGCTGTGGCTGATCCCCAAGGAGTGGCTGCGGGAAGCTGTTGGCCATTCCCACTCCTCACCCTGGATCCCTTGAAGAGAGATCTGGGCAGTGCCTTCCCGGGGCTGCCACACCCGAGTGCCATGAATTAAACTCCTCCAGAGGCAAACAGCAAGGAGCCAACCACAGGGGATCGGTCAGTATCTATAATTGCCCCTCACATATAAATAACACAACTGAGTGCATTTACTTTCAAACCTTGTGTTGGCTCGGCCTGTCAGCTCGTTTAGTGAAAAATATGCTTTCCTGAGGAGGGGTGGGTGGGGCATTTTCTAGTTTATTTTTCTACCACATACACTTAAATTGCCACAAAGAAGTTACTATGGAAACTGCTCCTAACCTTGCAAGATAAGAGGTAAAAACGGAACACTTTGTGGACATGCAAATACGTAGTCTTTGTGACCACTTTTTAACAAACTCTCTTTGTCTGGTTCTTCTGAGTCCATTAGGGACTCTCTTGAATGAAAGGCGGACAGGCAGGTTTTTGGTGTTACATGCTAAATGGCCCTGGACAACCCTGAAAACGCCACAAGTGACAACCCTGGAATAAGTCTAGACACTTCCAAACTTGGTGTTGGAACAAGCAAAGTAGATAATTACATTACATTCTCTGGGTAAATCTGGTGAAGCTGACAGTGAATTCCTGTGAACAGGCAAACAGGTTCAGAGCTCTGAAGATAGTTATTTTTATGCTTTGTCCATTCTGCCGGTGTACCCTGGACCCCTCTGTTTGAACGTTAACTTGCTGAGCTCTTATTTATGCAAAGCAGTTTCTCTTATCTCTTCCTGCCACATTCTATCCTTTAAATCTTGGGCTGCCAAGTCCTTTCAACAGGAAACACAAACTTCTTGCTTGAAAGTCCAGTTTCTCTACCTATCTCTGCTCATCTTAACCCACCCACCTCTCCATTTCATTCGGGTCTGGCCGGGCACTTCTATCTTGACAAAGTTCTGAGATAGCTTTGTCCTGAGTTCTGCTCTCTGTACTTTTCTGCCTGGCAATTCTTTCAACTTGCTTCTTTCAGCCTTAATTCCCAAGAGTTATTGAAACCCTTTTCAAAGCTGCTTCCAGTATTTAAGTGGATGCAAGGAAAAGAGGTTACTTGACCTAAGGAACTAGGGGTCAGAGGTTCTGGGTTCCTGATTTGGGATCCTTATTACCTGGCGTTCTGCCTGGCAGCACTTCACTTCTTCTTTGTGAACCAGTCTTTGTCTGTTCCCTTCACCAGGGATTCTTTTATTGCAGATGTTTCTTCTACAGCTAGCTTCTCTTTCACGTTCAAAATTCAGCTTAAATATACTGTCCTCAAAGAGGCCCTAAATATTCCCTAATGTTATTTTCCTCCAACATCATTCTCTTTAATATTATTGCCTATCTTCTTCACGCATTTTCTATCTGCAATGTCTTAAATGTTTCCTTGATTATTTTTTCCCCAAAAGACCCTTAAGACCCAAGAGAGCTGGGGCCTGTCTGGCTTGTCCCCAGCTGTATTCTCCACTCATGGCACATAGAAGATGCTCAATAAATATTTTTAGAATGAAAAGAACTGTAAAACTTAAGCAGCTGGACCAAATGAACTTTAAGGATGTTTACAGCTTTAAAATGAACATTGTTGACAATGAGTACGTGGAAAATGAAATGACACCAACCATTTCAATAAAACACCGAATGCAGTGTGTGTATGTACTTGTACTTATAAGAATATAAACCTGCTCATTTCTGGGGCATGTCATAGTGCTGCCTTTCTACCTTTTGCAATGGAGGGTGAACTGAGTTTCTGGGCTTTATGATAACGTATCTGACAAGGATATCAGATAGCTAAATATGAAACCACCGTATCATAGAATTGGAATAGTTTTAGAATACAACCTCTTCAATTTGCAGGAAAAACTAAGGCCCAGAGAAAGGAGTATATTTGGACACTTAGAACCAAATACAGAGCGGCTTCTGTCGGTAAGGAATACATATACCACTCACATTTCCGTACATTGTTAACCGCAACACTTAACATTCGAACCACTGGGTCTGCAATTTGGGCGTGAAGGACGTGTTAAAGCACAGATTGCCGTGCCCCACCCCCAGAGTTTCTGGTTCTGTAGGTCGCTGGGTGGGGAAAGGTGCGGGGTACCCGGGTAGTTGCAGAGAAATCTTACCAACCTTAACACGCCAATTCAGTTTACACTACTCCGCGCCGCGTGCAAAACTACTAGTCCCAGCGTGCCCCGCGCGCAGCGGGCGGAGCATCGGGCACTTCCGCTCCACGCAGCGCCTCTAACCTCGCGTCTCGACGTGTCACCGGCGGCGCCGAGGCTGTGGCTGGAGAAGGAGCTGACTTGGGAAGTTCGAGGCGGCGGGCGGCGGCGACCCGGCCTGGATCTGCCCCGGCGCGGAAGTGATCGGGAGTCCGTGCGGAGCGGGAGAGGGAGGAGGCGGCCCGGCCCGCGCGGGGCACGATGTTGAACATGTGGAAGGTGCGGGAGCTGGTGGACAAAGCGTGAGTATCGGGGGGCAGTTGTGACCAAGGCCCACGCGGGGAAGGGGGGAGAGGGGTACGGGGAGCTGACCCTGCGCACCGGGCGGCCCGCGTCACGCCCCCCGGCCCGGCCAGCCTCATCATGGCGGCGGCCTGCTCTTTCCCCGGCCCTGATCCTCGTCCGGATCCGCGAGACTGGGAAGGGACTCTCCTCGTTTCAAAACATCCTCTTAGCCCCCGTCGCTCCTACCCAGGCCCTACTTACTCTGTTCCTACCCACGTCCCCCTAGGCACAAACCCTTGGGTCAGGAAAGGGGGCGGGGTTGCCCAGAGCTGGGTCACTGCCCTGGCAGAGGACTGTCTTGGCCCCAGGCAGTACGCGTTGCCTCTTGGGCAACCGCGAAGGTTTGAGGGTGGGGGACGCAGTGCACTGGCCCTTGTGTCCCTCGGGTGTGGTGCAGAGTCCTTAAGCCTGGTCGGGATAGATCCTTTACTTTGCTGGGTTTCTTTGATTTCCTAATGAACCTGGAGTGTTGGAGTGGGTGCTAAGTGTAACAAGTGGCCATTGTGGTCAGGCTGGAGTTACCCAAGAGGAGACTCATCCTTTGCTTTTCTAAGTCCAGTGAAAGTGGATCACCAAATAACTTCTTGTATTTCTTTTTCTGTTTCCTTTTCCACTGCACTTCATTTTTGGAGGGCCACTTGTTTCATTTGGTTTAATTAACAAGTCATTAAGAAATTTCCCCTAAAAAAAGAAAACAATTCAGGTTTATGTCCTGTCGTTCTGCGTTTAGCTTTCCTGATGGGTAAAATGACTAATACGTAGTTGATTTCCTTTAAGACTGAAGTTATAACTTTAGTATCTTACTGCACTAGGAAAACTTAAACACTTAAGTTGATTATATCAGATATAACAGTGGTTAAGTAAGGTCTTCTAGGCAGGAAATAAAGTTTAAGAATTTAACCAGTCTCTTCCTTTGGGGTTTTACTGAGTATGCAATAAGTGTGGAAACAGTTTATTTGTCCACAACATCCCACCTAAAATTAGGAACTGTGGATGACAAACTGTTAGGCTTTCTGACCACAGAAAAAATAATTAACAGTGGCTTGGGTGATGTGTCAGATAGAACTCAGAGTTTGACCATTCTTCAAATTTTCAAGAAGGTAGTAGAGTGCCTAAGGAGCAAAGGTTTCAGGAGCTGGTTTGAGTGCTGTGATGGTGAGAATTCACCTCAGAGCATCCCGGTGTTCTCAGGCACACTATGAAAATGATAGATACCTCCCTACCTTGGAATGCTAGCGTGAAGGGCTGATAATGTTTAATATGTTTAGATCAGTATACTTTTGATAACCACAGCAACTGTTCTGCATTGAGAGTGAGGTGAACTTTGTTATGAGAGAAGCCCAATCTTTGAAAAGTGATTTGCTTTAATAATATTCCTTTATCAGCTATTCATTTGACCATTAAGTCCTCAGACATTTATTTTGGGCTTATTTTGCTATTCATAAACTCTGTTTTTACTTTCCAAAGATAAAATATTGCTTCTTTCCCAGACCTTGTTTCATTGGTTGCTTTTTTCATATATGGTATAAAGACTAAGATACTAGCATAAACAGTTTTTTAAAAGCCCAAATGTTTCTAAGCAGAAGAAACCACTAAGAAATACCTGGCTATCGTAAAGGACTGTCTCTTTTCAAGAGACAGAAATCAAGGCAATATTCCTGCTGGTGGTATTCAGTTTCATTGTTTGTCTTTATCACCTGTGTCACTAATCTAGTGCTTTAGGTTAAATTTGGCATGTAAGTAGTTATCAAAGTCATCTAGTAGAAGAGCTGTTGTTGAAAAATAACTTCTACCTTTGTACTTCCCAATTTAGAATGGAGACTTGAACCAAGTTATTCAAGAGCTTGTAAGAATGTTGCCACCAAGGGCTTTTGAAAGCTTTCCTGGGTGCCTGACACATGATATTAGGACTAGAACATGAGGTTACTTTATTGATGTATACTCAGGCTTTAGTTTTCATCCTTCACTGGCAGAAGAGAATGTGCATCTCACAGAAACGGTACCTGTGGCACCGTGTACAGGAGGACTGTTCGGCGCACAGTGCCGTTGGTGGAGGGGAGGTGGAGCCCTAGAATGGCTGCTCTGGTTTTCACCGGGGTAAGGTGGTTTTCACCGGGGTAAGGTGGTTTTCACGGGGGTAAGGTGATCGGGGAACTTGCGAATGAGGAAACAGTGAAGTGATTCAAGGCTGCTCTGAGAACTTAGGTTAATACGATAGAAAGGGCATTGGTTTGGGTTTTGGGGACCTCAGTTCAGATTTTGACAGTGCCTTTTAGACTAGCCACATGTATCATTGGAGGCAGAACCATATGAATCTCCAGACCGTGGTTTCCTTATCTGTAAAATGAGGGACTGGGCTTGAGTATTGATTTTCAACCTTTTTCATCCTGTGGCACACCAAAAAAATGCATTTTTGCTGATCTGACCAAAAAAATAGTTAGAATTTTGATTCATTCACGCTAGATGGCTATTGTGTTGGCTGTTTACATTGTTTAATATGATAATCTAAGGGAAGAAGGTCTGTACCCCTGACTAAATAGTCAGGTATTACATGTTTTGAAAATCACTGGGCTAGAGTAAGACTTTTTCCCACTTCACTGGCTATTTGGAGACATGAATTTCCCTCGGTAAAAAATTGGAACTAGTATTTCATAATAGCAGATCGATTTTGGAAAGTCATTACCCTTCAGAGATAGTTTTGGTTTAAAAAGGACATTTTTTAAGAGAGTGGCAATCAATAGATGTTATATTTAAGTGCTTTGTGCAGTAAATAAGTGCAAGCCATGACTCAGGAAAACTAGGACCTTTATTTAGTGCATATCCCTACCCAGTGAGTTTGACTTCAGAAAGAAAGATGCACTCTTACAAAATGTGTTCCTGGAGCTCCTGTTGGATCCAGCGTGGTGGTGGTTCTTAAGTATAGTGATATATGGCAAATACTGGCTTTTGAGACCTTTAAGACGTACAGAGAGTGGGAAGGTCTTTCCACAATTGTGGCACCTCCTGGTGGTGCTAAGTAGCTGTTTTGCAGAACAATGTGGACTGAGGAGAAGGAGATAAAGGCATAGGTCAGCCAGGGCTTGCAGTGCCAGCTTCCTCCCACTTGTCCTCCAGTCGCACAGAGGCCGCTGTGGCAGGAAAGGATAAGTGGCACCACTCCCACCAGCTGGGACCGGCTTGACCATCGTCATCCTGTGTCCTGCCTCCCTCGTTTGAGGCTGTAATAAAATTGGACACTCTTGCATTTAGTCACGCCATACTTGATATAAATTGAAAGTCGCTGCAGTTCTGTTATATTTTTTCCTCCCAAGTTTGGAAACAGGGTGACATGGTATAGTAGTAGATCAGAACTGCTCCTTATTCAAGCCTGGCTAATGGTAAATCTGTCTCATCAGTGGCTCCTGCTCTTTATATGGTCGTGATTCAAACAGCGCTGGCCAAGGTCCTAAAGCACCTGCCGTTGATAGTCCATTTCCAGTTCTTAAACATAGTCTGCATTTCCCCCCGTAAGTTGATTTTTGTTGGTGTTCTGTTCAGTTTGCTTCTTGGAATGTAAAAGCAAAGACTGTCAGCTTTCTAGTCTTCCCGTATCAACTTTTCTTTGAACCAGTTGTAAATAATTGTTATTGCTGAAACAGTAAGTTGATTATCCTTCCTTCTAGTAACTAGACAGAAGTAGATTAATAAGAATTTAATTCCAAAGAAAGATGAGTTTAATTTATCTTCTGCCAGCATTTCTCAGGGGTGATTTTCTGTAGCCAAAATTAATGTTTAGTACTACTGTCCAGATGCTTTTAAGAAGCACTTAACTGCTCCGTTTTCCTGAACCCTTTAGTATTAGCTTACAAGTAGTTTTTCGTGTGTTTACTGATACATCTGCTAAAGGTACTAGGCCTTCTTAAGTGCAGCCTACTAGTACTCCTAATTTTTACAGTGTAGCTCTACAGTTGAACCTTTTTCTATGCTCTTGTGCTATTTTCTTACGTATTTCCAGTGTTTAACGTTTCCTTTAAAAAGAATACAGGCAGCTTAAAGAACGTCTTTTAATCTTGAAGAAATTTTATTTTTTTTATATATTTAGATCTAGACTCCATATCTAGTTAGAATTTATTAGTTTTCATTATGCAAAATTTCAAATACATGTATATCCAACAATGGAGGGACTATTTGTGTACACACGAATAGCTTCAGCAGTTTGGCCAGTCATGCTCCGTCCTCACTTCTACATAACCCTCCCGCTCTGTGTTGTTCTGAAGCAAATTCCAGATACCATACCATTTTGTCCATAAACTTACCAGTCTCTACAAGGTAAGGAGTCATCGTTTATTTAAATCATAACCACACTACCACTACAAAACCTTTTTTAAAATGATGGTTACTTAATATCAAATGTCCACTCAGTTTTCATTTCTTAATTGCTTCATAATTCCTTTTTGACGTTTCTGGTTAGTGGGTATATCTCTTGATTCTCTCACTGTATAGGTTCAACCTCTGCTTTTCTTTCCCCTTGCAATTTATTTGTTGAAGAAACATGGTTATTTGCCTTTCCCTCAGTCTGCATATTGGTAATTGGACCCCCATGAGGTTATTTAAATATTTATCTAACCTCTGTATTTCCTATAAATGGATCATTGTATCTAGTCATTTTGATCAAATTGAAGTTCCAATTTTTGAAGAGCAAAATACCTCATAGATTCAAAGTACATTTTTTGGTACTAATAATGGGTCTCATGTACAGAGTTAACTCTTTTCTGTCTCAGCTGATGTTACATAACATTCTGGGAAAACATATTTAACTATTTATTTTTTGTTTTTTTAAGGTGGCACTTCATGGGAGATTTCCTTGTTTAGCCTAATTATGCATTTTTCCATCCAGGCATTTCTGGAGTACTTTGCTGGCCACACACACTCTGTTACTATACACAGCCCCTGTAGATGGAATTCGTGGATCTGGGAAGTGGTTTGTGGTTCAGAGGTCAGAACTGGATTGAAATTGTAGGTTTGCTACTAAGAAACGATGATCTTGGGCATTGGAACAGTATCTCTAGATTTCCCTCTCTAGAAAATGGAGATGTTTATTTTACAGTCCTTGTGAGGATTAACTACATGTGAAACACTTAGCATAGGACTCGACATAAAATAAACTCTTGAACCACCTACCTACCATTCTCATTATTATTTTATAATGCACAAAATAATTTTAACATCTGGAAAAATCAAAGGAATGTAATATGGGAAAGAATACAGAAAATATTGTTGCCAGACTAGATTATTGAGAAGTATAAAAACTGTGTATGTAAGAACTGTCTTAATTCATGTATCATTGCTTTCCATGGGTGCACGCTCCTTAAACCTTTCACCTGAGTAGGCGTCTTAACCCTACATGTAGGAAAACTCATATAAATATCTCTATTGTGTGTGCCTCGTGTTGTGTTTATTAGCAGATTGTACATGCTTCTACTTTAGTATTGTAAAGCGTATTACAAAGATAACTCTTCTGAAAGACGTATTGAGGAATAAAGTCTTTGGAAAGACATATTGCTCCATCTGCTCATTTTTTCTTTTTTCAGTTTTGGTTTATATTTTCTCAAGATTTTAAAGATACTGCTAATGTAAACATTTTAAAATATAAAAAGATGTACTTTTTGAAGGAAATTGAAGTTGATAGTTTACCCTTAGAGAGAGTGAACAATATCGAGAAAAAGAACCCCCTAAGATACGTTACCAAACTCAGGGTCTCTGACGATGGTTGAACACTGTGTACAAGGAGAGCACATTGTGGAAAGGACTTTGCGATTATGCAACCCAGTCTCTCCAACCGACAAGAAATTCTTTTTGGCTTACCAGAGCCCGTTAGCCTGCAGATCAAATACAGGTAAAAGAATATAGTGTATTTCCATGTTGGAACCAATTTATAGCTATTTATGACTTGTGGGTAGATTTAGCTAATGAATTGTTAAATATGAGTGATTTTGTTACTGTGCAGCAATAGATAGGCATGTTTTATACTTGAGAAAAGCCTAGTTAGCCAATTATTTTTTAATGTTTCCTCTTGGCATATGAATTTTTTTAGTTTCTAAGTTTTTAGGAGAGTATTTAATTCTAATATAAATAATTTTTTAATAATTTCCATATAAACTCACCGTTATGTGGTAAATGTGTATACATGCTTTTGAAATGGTTCGCTCAAAAATTGTCATACAGGTAGCCTTACATTTTTATAGTAGAAGTGATATGCATTGAAAAATCAGTTTCTTATTTTCCTTGCCATTTGTTCTCATGCATTAGCAAATCATTAAAGAACAATGCAAATAAACATAGTGAGTTCTTTTCTATTTTTCTCATATTCATTTTTCAGTTGTCATCTGTTAAAGTGACTTAAAATTGTATGATTGAAACTTTTTATTTGCAATTAAACCACCATGGTTAAATAATATCCTTACTTTGATGTATTTGGCTTATAAGTTTGGTACTGAATGGGCTTTTGAGGTAAGACTCATTTCTCATGAAGCTAAATAAAAATTTCAACTCTATAATTTGCTCTCCACACAGTAACAAGAGTGATTCTGTAAAAAATACTGTCAGATCTACTCAGAGCCTTCCCAGTCTCTTCTCATCTCCCCGTTTACTAGCCTCTCCATGATCTGGCTCTCCGAGGCCCCCTCCGATCTCATCCACTGGAAGGGCATTCTTCCAGTGTCCTGTACCTGTGTAAAGTAGCGTGTGTTCACACTCTGCACTCTTCCCCTGCGTTCTTTATGTATGGAAATTCACATGCTGCCTCTGGGAGGTAAGCTTGGAGAGGGCAGGGGCCTCGTTTTGTTGGTGCTGCGTTACTAACTCCCGGAGCAGTGCGGGACATGGAGTAAGTGCTGAGTAAATATTTTTGAATGATTATCTTAAATTTGGTAAGTTGATTTATATTACCAAGGAAGTCATTTAAGTCCAGATATTTCTAATAAAAGCTAATAGTTACTGATCATTTGCCATGTGCCAAGAACAGCGGCGACAACATTATTATCTTCAATTTATTAATGAGGAATCTGGCCGCAGAAAAGTCCAAGAACTTGCTGGGAGTAACACATCTAGAAATAGACTTTAGATTTAAATCTAGATGATCTGCTTTCTGAACAAATACAGTTTTTACTAACTTTTAAAGGATATTATTTAAGTAAAAATTTGTTGTATTTCACTATAATAAAGGTGAATTCTAGTGCATACCTTATATAAGTTTAAAATTACTTGGGAAAAAATTATGATACTGAAGTTTCGAAGACAGATTCAGGGAGAATGTTTAGTTTCTTTTTTTCCCTTTTATGTTCCTGTCATAAAAGTTTTCAGGCCTCTTGCAGTAGTCTAATAATTGTGTCCTGGAAGCCCTCAGCAGAAAGGAAGCTAGTATGTTTCCGTAGGTGAAAAAGAAAATTGTGGCTATTGTAACAAAGATAGTCATTGTAATTAATTCTTTTTAAAAATGTGACACTAATGAGCTGTATTAAATGCTTCAGAATGATTGGACCTCTGTAACCAGCTTTCACAACCTTAATAGGTTTCATTTAATCCTGTGATCCTTATATGGTGGTTGGTTTGCTGCGCCTGCAGTGCTGTGTCAAATTAATCTGTGAGTTAAATACAACTTTCCCCAATTTTACTTAGGTTCAAGCTGGATAATTTAGGAATAATTTTCCGTAGGCCATTATCTACCTGTCCAAGTAGTATATTTTTGGCATAGATTGTAAACATTTAAATGTTTGCAGTAACTGAAAACACATTACTGACATCCTTACTGATCTTGGCCATGCCTTGTAAGGGCCCTTCGGCGACTGTGTATTAAATACCAGCCATGAGCCCTGTAGAGCAAGCACTGTGAGATGAGAGCCAGACCTTACGGCCCCAGTGGCAGCCTGTGGTGCTGTCAGGCACATGGAAGACATTTGAATCTCTTGGGAATGCTGCAAGATGGTGTGGTATCTGAATTTGGGGTGAAGGGTATAAATGCTGTGGAAATTTAGAGAATGGAAAGAGTTAAAAGACAGCAAAAGCTTCATGAAGGAGATATATCCTGGTATTTAAAAAATGTCTACTTGCTGAGAGGATGGTGAGGCCAAGTCAAGTATAGAACATGGAGCGAAGATCTGAATCAGGTCAGATGATGCAGGCTCACTGATAAGAACCTTTGGGGGGGTGTAAACACAATACAACATACAGATCACGTGTTGCGGGATTGTACCCCCAAAACCTATGTAATTTTATTAACCAGTGTCACTTCAGTAAATTCAATTAAGAAACAAAGACCCTGTTCTCAAATCCAAGGAGCAGGGTAACATCAGTGAAGACCGTCTGAGAAGCTGTTCTGTTGCAAAATGGGGTTCCCCTTCTATACCAGTCAGTTCAGATTAAGTAATTTGAAGTGTGGGTGTTTGTCGGGTTGTATTTTGAGAGTTTGAAGGGAAATAAATTATGATGGTTTCAAAATTTTAGCAGTGAGAGTCTGGAAAGCATTTTTTTTTTTTTAATGTCAGAAAAGTTGAGTCTAGTTTTGGGGATTTGTAAATGCATTTGTGTAAATCTAAATTTAATCAATCACAAGTGAAAAATGGAGAAAAACTATTACTGGCTTAATTTAAACAGAATATCCACTATTTAAGTTTACGTGGAGGTGGTTATACAAACTTATTACTGTTAAAGTGCAGGATTTCTCATTTTTATCATTCCATTGGTAGGGTTTTTCAGTTATATACTTCCAGTTAAGTGTTTGATATGTGGCTATGCATCTGAATTTAATCAGGAGTGAGGCAAACCTATAATCCAGCTGTATAAGATCAAGTATTTGTGTTTACAGAGATCTGATAGTCTCAGTGCAAGACTTGTCATCATTTTATTATTCTCTTAGGAGGGTTTTATGCTTTTTTAAAAAAGTTTTAACTTCAGTACTTTTAGATTTTTTTTCCATGAAGGAGTCATTTAATAATGCATTCAATAAAACTACTTTAATTGGAAAATTTAAATTGGCCATGTATTTTATTATTTTTTAATTTAATTAATTAATTTATTTTCAGAGAGGGGGGAAAGGGAGGGAGAAAGAGGGAGAGAAAGATCCATGCGCGTTTCTCGCATGCCCCCAACTGGGGACCTAGCCGGCAACCCAGGCAGGAAATCAGTCTGCTGACCTTTCAGTTTGCAGGCCTGCACCCAATCCACTGAGCCCCACCAGCCAGGGCGAGTGTCAAATATTTAAAAAGATAATTTGTAGTGAGTACGTCCAAGCTGAGCAAATTTCTTTGGGTTTCAATTAAAAAAATTTTTTTAATTGATTTGTGTGTGAGAGAGAGTCAGACAGATACTGATTTGTTGTTCCACCCACTCATGGATTTATTGGTTGATTCCTGTCTGTGCCCTGACAGAGATCAACCCTCAATCTTGGCTTATTGGGATGATGCTCTAACCAACTGAGCTACCCAGTCAGGGCTCAATTTTATTTTTATTTATTTATCTTTTTTAAAGATTTTATCTATTTAATTTTTAGAGAAGGGAAGGGAGGGAAAAAGAGGGAAACATCCATGTGTAGTTACCTGTCATGCGCCCCCTACTGGGGACCTGGCCTGCAACCCAGGCATGTGCACTGACTGGGAATCTAACCAGCAACCCCTTGATTTGCAGACTGGCACATAACCACTGAGCCATACCAGCCGGGGCTCAATTTTATTTTTAAATGAAGGGTAGGGAGGGGAATTTGGAGGGGAAGAGATATAGGTAAAGAGACTTTGTCCACTTTCGCCGTATGAAATAAGGACAAGGTTTACCCTCCACGACTGTTAAGAGAATTAATGAGTTAATATGTTGTGAAAATGTTTACCATTGTGTTCTCAGCAAATTCTTGTTCTTTGCTTTTGTTTTGGTTATTTAGTTTTGTCATTGTGAGATAGCTTTAAAAAGCTGTAACCCAAAATTAAAAGATATGTATGAGCAAAGACTGTTACTCCCTAGATTAGTTCTAACTGTAGTGGCTCCTTTATCATACCAGTAAAAATGATGATTGGAGTCTATAATGCAGGTAGAACTCTTATGCCTTACTCGTTTTTTAATACGTTGTATACTTGATCTGCTTGTCCCTTAGATATTTGATCTGCTTGTAGAGCCAGTTTAACATAGGGTATCTCTTGACAGAAAAAAACATCACACTGTGCTTTCTTTAAAAACAGTGGATTTACTAGAAAAGCAAAGAACCTGTGCCAGTGGCCTTAAGCAGCTGTCACCAGCAGGAAAGTTTGTTTCACAATTAAACTTACACATAAAACAGTGGGAGTTTGAAACTGCTTTAAGTACCAAGTATGAGCGTTTGGGGTTGTTGATTAGGAATAATATTCCCATACTTTTAAAAAAAAAAACAGACCATGGGAATTTAGGCTTTTAAAATTTATTAGAGATTGCGTTTTAGACCCTGGCCAGGTGGCTTAGTTGTTGGGACCATCATCCTGCACACCAGAAGGTCGCAGGTTCAGTCCTGGTGAGGTCCGTTGAAAAGGCAACCAATCAATGTTTCTCACATGGATGTTTTTCTCTCCTTCTCTCTCAACCCCCGCCCCCTTGCTCTCTCTGTAAAATCAATCAACATATCCTCAGTTGAGGATTAAAAAAAAAAAAAGATGAAGTCCATATTTAAAAAAAAATAAGTTGCATTTAAGGAACTTACACTTGAATTGATAAAGTGTACCACAGGATATACAGTTAAATCTGTGATGACTCAAATTTGCAAAACAACTTAAATGTTTTACATTAAATATTTGACTAAAAGTTTTTCTAGCAAGTAGAAATCGGTGTCCTAGTTATGTAGAGTCATAAATATACTCAACTGTTGTACTAAATACAACATCTTGCTAGCTTTTGTTAACTTATCATTAGATGTGATAATAGGTTACTGTTTACAAGAAAACTTGTAACTACAACAATCCTAAGAGCTTCATCAAGGATGTTTTTATTGTTTCAGTTGAGTAAAATGTTTAACCTTTATGATTTTTTTACTCAAATAGTTAGGACTGCTTGATATGTGAACATGGTTGAGGGGTTGGTTGCTGGTATCCCAAAACAATAAGATTTGCTTAATTTATCCTGTAGTCCCCCTCAATCCATGGTATATATGTCCAAGAACCTCAGTGGATGCCCCAAACCATGGTACCCAACATACAAAATACAGATGGGTGTCCAACCTGCAGCCCAACACAAAATCGTAAATGTGCTTAAAAACTTTTTTTTTGCTCATCAGTTTTTGTTAGTGTTTGCATATTTAATGTGTGGTCCAAGACAACTCTTCTAGCATCTCCCAGAGACACCAAAAGATTGGACACCCCTGCAAGTACAGAGTATCTTATTGTACTGTACTCAGCCTTTTTCTTGTGGTGATGACACATTGCCTCTGTGATGAGACGGAGTCAGATAAATGATGTTGGTATTGTGACGTAGCATTAGGGTTACTGTAAGGGTTACTTGAACCCAAGCACTTGGATACCCAAGACAGTCCATCAGTAACCGAGATGCCTACTAAGTGACTAATGGGTGGGAAACATCAGTGTGGAGACACAGGACCAAGGGATGATTCATGTCCCATCCTGGACAGAGCTGGACAGCGCAAGATTTCGTGACGCTACCACAGCAGTGTTCAATTTAAAATTTACGAAATGTTTGTTTCTGGGATTTTTCATTTAATGTTTTTGGACTGTGGTTAACCACAGCCAGCTGAAAATGCAGCAAGTGAAGCCGCGGATAAGAGGACACACTGCTTTATTACTAATTGCTCCTTTAACTGCATCTAAAATGTAAAGTAAAATGACATTAATTATAAAAATCAGGTAAGCCTAAATTTTATAGTTGTTTTAACTCTGATAAACTTCCTTTACATTAAATTTATGCATTCTGTGTTTAAAAAGCATAGTGTACACTCTGCATCTAGTAATTGCCTAATTTGACACTAAAATACATGTTCTCCAAATTGTAGAATCAAGACAATGACAGTTCAAAATGAAAGGGATATAAACCAACCAGTCCTTTTCATGAAGTTTGACTTTGTTCTAAGTATGTTTCTTAAGCAAATTAAAAAAAAAATGTATCGAGGTAAGTCATACAACATAAAGTTAATGGTTTTAAAGTACTGAATTCAGTTGCATTGGATGTATCTCATTAAATTTTTAAATAGTTTTATTTGAAAGTAAAGTTTTGAAAACAGTAAAGAGAATACCTGTATACCCTTTACCTAGATTCACCAGTTTTTAAGATTTTGCCATGTTTGTCATTCCCTCTTTTCCTCCTCCACTCTTTTTGTCTGTGTATACACACACGCACACACATTTATTTTTGTGATCATTTGTAAGTTGGTTACATGCCCACTTCGCCTCAAGACTTTTGTGTGCACTTAACTAAGAACAAGGACTAAGCCACAGTATTGTTACCAGATTCAGAAAATTAGCCCTGACTGCTGTAGCTCAGTGGATTGGGTGCCGGCCTGTGAACCAAAGGGTTGCAGGTTCAATTCCCAGTTAGGGCACATGCCTGGGTTGTGGGCTGGGACCCCAGTGAGGGGTGCGTGAGAGGCAACCACACATGGATGTTTCTCTTCCTCTCTTTTTCCCTCCCTTTCTCTCTAAAAATAAGTAAATGGATAAAATCCTTTTTAAAAAGAAAGTAAGTTAAACAGTGAAAAAAATGACTTTTCTCTCTCTGTGGTCCATATTCTGATTTTTTCACTTGTCCCACTCCAGTACAGGGTTATGTCCAGGGTCATACACTGTATTTAATTGTCATGATTCTTTAGCCTCTTTTACCTTTTTAAAATCTTTAATAGCATGGGTGGTTTTGAAGGTTACAGGCCAGTTATTTTATAGAATATTCCTCAGTTTAGGTCTATCTGATGTACCATGAGCTAGAATGTCACATTAGGTAATACTGTGTCCTTTTCAGTAGGAAAACAATGTCTGTATGTCCCTTCTTAGTCATTTTAATTCTGATCATTAAGTCAAGGTGTTGCGTGGTTCCTGCACTGTTCACACTTGTTTTTCTCGCTGCAACTGATGAGCAATCTACGCAGAGACACGCTGAGACCTTTCCTAATCAGACTCCTCCCTAGATGTACTCTCGACTGAGGTTTCTTGCTTGAGCTCATCTTCACTGTAACGGGTACAAATGGTGATTCCCATGCCTGAACAAAGTTTGTCTAACAGGTATCTTCTCTGTAGGGCACATCACAGCCTTCTTCCGCTCAGGAACACCAGGCAGCACCTCAGCACTGGGGTTGGAGCTGTATGACACAGTGCAAGCACCAGCAAAAAGCACAGGGCAAAACAGCCCCAGAGAGACCCGGACAAGGACACTTGTTTCCAGTGCGAGAGCTGGAAGGAGAGGCAGGGCATCACCTTCGTGAACCCCCTCGGCTGGGACTGTGCGTGGGGAACGACTCAGAACTTCATTGCTCTGCATGTTCATCAGTGACCGTGAGCGCACTGAGAATGTTCATGTGAGGACTACAAATGCATTTTAGGGAGCAGGCTAGATTTGCAGATATGAAGCCCTACAATAATGAGGATCAATTCTACTTGCTTTTTAAACATTTACACTGTAATAAGGGAATTAAAATAAATTCACACATAAGTCATTGCACAAGGCAGAACATAGTTCATAAGAGTTCTAAATGTAAGGTTGGATTTCATCATGGGAATGGGAGACTGTGGTTTGGAAAGAATTGGGAGGGCTTCATGTTTGCATTTTTGTTAAAAACTAGGTTTGCTTTAGCTGAAAGGAGAGTTGGGGGTGCCAGGAGTGAACAGTCTCTAAGGTAAGAGAGTAAAAGACATGTTTAAGCTTCGGCTAGTGACACGGTTTAATTATCCCGTGAAGGAAATGAGACAGAAGCAGTGGGAGAGAAGGCTGGCCAAGCAGACTGAGGCCAGATCGTGCAGATCCTGATGACAAGTTCAGTTTGGACTTCATTTCATCAGGAAAGAAGCTGTTGAAGAATTTTAGTCCTTTTGTTCAATTACTCGGTAAATGTTACTGAAATCCACTGGCACTGAGCACGTCCCATATACTGAGGATCTTGAAGTGAGTAGACCTTTTCGTCCAGAGCGGGCGACAGGCCTGTGAACAAGCATGCCTGCCGGAGTGCACTGGTGTTAGTTCTAGTTCACCGCAGCAGGAGGCACAGGGCACTACAAAGAGCATACAGGCAGACCCCAGCCTGTTTGGTAGTTACAGGAAGGTTTCTCGGAGGAATGGGCGGGCAGAGGACTTAGAGGGTGCACGGGCCTGGAGGTGCACAGGACAATGATGGAACTGAAGAAATCAATTGGTATCTCAGGTGAAGGCCCTCTTTTGTCATGTTAAGGAATTTAGACTTCATCTTGAAGGTAACCAGGAAGCCTTTGCTAGATTTAAAATGAAGAGCTCAGTTAGATAGGATCTGTATTTCAGCAGGAGTTTATTTTGGCTGTACCTTGGTGTGAGAGAGAGAAGCAGGGGCACTGGTTAAGTTACAAGGTCATTGGCAACAATCCAGGTGTGAAACGGTGGTGTCCCTGGACTAAAGTGGCAGTGTGGGTAGGGAGAAGTGGTTGGACATATTTGAGACCTGCATAAGAAATCAGGTTGAAAAGGCCTGGGAATGGGCTGGGTACTGGATTGGAGAACGGGGAGAAGTGACCAATACTGATGTTCAAGACATGACTCTGAATGGTACTGTCCACTGATACAGGAAGAGGGAAGTGTCTGGGGGAAGGTGGGGATGAACTTGTGGTGGACTAACACGGCTAATCCTAAATATTAAGAGAATGGGTCTTGGAGGATGAATAAAAGAATACCCCTGCAGTGGAGAGATTGTTAAGTGGCTTTTGTAGGAGCCTAGGCTCGAGGTGAGTGCCTGTATTTTTAACGTAGAATGAGCAGGTCTTGGAAATGAATGGGAAGTGGGCACTGGGAGCAAAGGCTCCCACAGACGGCTCCGGACAGGCCAGCACAGTGCCTGCCTGGAGTGCCTTGTCGTGTGCCCTGAGACCGTTCTCAGGATGGGAAATCGTGAAGCTGCTTTCATGTTGCTGCTCCTCAAATACATAGAAACTAACATTTCATTGTTAAAAAGCATCCATAATTTCTAAGAATAAGCATTTTCTTCACTCTTGGCACTTGACAAAGCTAATTTCTTTTTGAGTATCTCATAACACATACTTAATTGATCCTTGTGTACAATGTCACCTCTGTATGAGGGGCCCGGAAAAGCAGCTGCAGAGTCAGGGCCAAGGGGAGAGGCCACTCATCTCCTCCTGCGCTCTGAGCCCTGTTTCTTTCTTCAGCTTTGCATTATACAATGCCATACAATAAGTAGAATATGCAGGACAAAAAGAAACAGGTTTAGTAACACGTTTATTAAATTAGGGCTAAGAAATCAAAACTTAAAGCTAAAAATAAAGTGAGAACTTTGAAGGGATTGGAATGAAGTTTAAAAGTCTTTTAAACCCAGTGGAAAAAAGGATACAAAAAGAGTAAAACAATTGATACTTTAAATAGAAAGCTAAGATCAACAGTAAAGAATCACAGTTTTTAAAATATGATAAATGAGATGTAAAGGAAGATAAAAAGCTGAAAGCCAGCCAACAGATAAGAGTTTAAAGACATAAAAATAAAGGATTAAAGGGAAAATCTATTTAGGATGAGCTGTTTATTAGGAAAGAAAGGAAGGGGTAGGGGAGAGAGGAAAGAAAAGAAAAAAGAAAGCATACAGGGTGGGGTAAAAGTAGGTTTACCGTTGTATGTGAAACAGCTTATTCTTGTATTATTTATTAATTACTATATTATTCCCTATATGAACACCTATAAACCCCACCCTGTATTCTAAAAACAAAATGATAAGACAAAAGGTATAAACCGACCTTTTTTAAAGTTTGGTGGGGAAAGGGCAATTTACCAAAGTGGGTTTCTTGGGACACTCAGAAAAAGCTTCAAGGAAAAGGTATGTCGTCCCTGACCTTTAGAGGTGTTTAACACTGTCTCCTGCTGGAGCCTCCGTGGGCACATTAGGGTAGTGGGGCCTCTGAGAAGCCTTGGCAGTCTTGAAGTTGCCTTTGTTTTTCCAGAACACTTCCCAGATCTCACCACGGGATCCTTCTCTCACATAACACCTACTAATATCTCCCAGAGTGTTTTTCACAAAACACTGGAGTACTGTTTTAGAAGAAAATAAAAATGAAAATCTTAAAACTTACAGAGGTGCATGATTTAAAAAAAAACAGCTGGAAATAGAAAATAGTGTTGGCGTGGGGCTGGCATTCCTAGGGAATAGTCTTCTATTGAGGCAGCGTTGTCCTGCTGCTAGCCAGGGGGCAGGGAGCAACTTGACACTCAGCCCCGGCCCGTCCGAACTGTCTTTTCAGAAAGCTTTTATCTGTGCAGACAGGGCCCTGATAGAATACTCAGGCTGCTGAGCCAGGGCGGAGAAGCTGATCCTCAGCAGAATTAAATCAGCCCAGCTATGGGGTGTTTCCTAGCAAGTCAAGAGTAGTTTCATGTACAAGTGCTGGTTTTTTTTTTCTTTGTAAAAAATCAGTTTTTTCCTTGCTTACATACAATTTGAAACAAAGGAGCCCCCCACACTGTTTTCCTGGGTTTCATTCCTCCTAGGCTTTGGCCATGTGCACGTGTGTTTTTCTGTAGTCCATAGTGGTTAGCATTCACACAGTTGTGTGTTGTGAGAGCTCTTTCTCTGTGACCGTGAAAGGAAAAGAGTTTCCTGGTGGCGGCTGCCTCTGCAGGGTCTCCTGCTGCAATGTCCCAGGCACCATTCCTGCCACACTTTGGAAGCAGCTGTCCATCTGCTTCCATGAACCACACAACAAGGCCTCTCTTTCGTGGCCATAAAGTACTCCTCCCCTCTCCCAATCTTATTGCCACCAGCATGCCTCTCTGAGAAATAACTCCTTAGCATCATGGGACCAGCTGTATGTCAGACAGCTTCTTTGTAAGCGTGTCACCCGCTGCAGCAGTACCTGTGCTAGAGGGGAGTGGAAGGACTTCCACGTAAACCATCAAGACCCATGGACACGCAGACATTTGCTGGTATAAAGACTCGTGTTCTTGCAGATGAAACGGCACAGAAACTGGGTATCATGGCCCTTCTAAAACCTTCTGTTCAGCCAAACACCTCATGGAGTGAGTAATGTAGACCTTATTTGTGGCATTTTGAAAGCTCATAAATCTGCTCCTTTGTATATTCCTATGCTGTAAACATAAAATTCAGGCTAGATAATTTCCCTTATTATTATAATGACTTTAGTCTTTGTTTTTGGCTTAATTTGTTTGCTTTGGTATGTGCAACTCCAGTAGTTGAGTTAGTTCAATGAGTTCAAAAAAAGTTAGAGACTATTTTATTGGATGATACGAGATTACCACTAAAACAGTAATTGCTACTTAATGTAAAATGAAATCCTAGCTCACATTTGGTGATGTGCTAAGACTAAGGAGAGTTAACTTCAAAATACAAACTCCAGTAAGCATAAAATAGCAAATGTTCTGTGCTGGGGCTTGTATTAATAGATGCTTGTCCTGTCTTTTAATGATACTCATTCCCAGCTCTTTGGCCATTTCTTAGCAGCAAGTCATGTCTGCCGTACTGTATAGTTACGTCTTCAAAATCCTCATTTCGGGCTCTGCCCTGTGAGTCAGATGGGCTGCTAGTCAGTGTAACTGTTAAGTTCTGCAACAGTGAATGACGTGGGTAAATCATAAGTATTATGCCAGTCTATTCTAAGGACCATATAGAGAATATCTTAAGACTAAAAATAATAACTACTGGCAGAAAAATAACCATGAGCGCTAAATGCTTTACACAAATCATTTCATTTAATCTCTGTAGTCATATATAGGAACTACCTTTTAGAAGAAAAAGCTGAGAGCAGTTGATTTGTCCAGGGATCAGAGACAAGATTTGGCCCCTGTTAATTTCTTAATTATTGGTCAGTAATATGTATATTAATGTGCTTTTTTACAAAATTAGCCATAAAAGATGAAGCAGATTATGAAAATAGGTAAATGTACAGTATTTTCCTCTAGTGTGGCCTTGGGCTTTGGGCAGGTCCTGGAGTCCAGGCCCCTTTTAACTTCTGTGCACGGGCTGCTGTTGAGTGGGTTTTGTCCATCTGCATTGCTAAAATGGGCTTTGGACTCTTGAGGAAAGGGAAGTAGTAGTACAGTTTCTTCTTCCCACACGTCATAATTTAGTTGTGGACATAAGGATGTTTTTCTTGGCTTATCTCATTCATATAGTTTTCCTTGCACATCTGTTACATAAATTACAAAGCTATTTCCTTGAAAAGTTGCCAGTTTAAATCACACTTAATAGTGATCAAGAGGTCCATTGGTACCTTTTGGAAAAAAGAATGGAATGACAGACTTTGACAGACAGAAATCCAACTACCATTCTGGTTTATGTATTTTTTTGTTTTGAATCAATTCCTATATTTTTTTGAGGCATTGAGGCAAATAAGATTGTAGTTTCTAGTGTTTCTAAAAAAAACTTTATGTTGGACTAGAAACATTTCGTGATCTTATATATAAAATGGGGTATTTAAGTCACTGCTTCTATACGTTTTTATCTTTTCAGTGATCAATTTATATGTTCCAGTCTGGTACATATTTTGGCATTTGAAACTAAATTTGGAGGGTTGCTTTTTTTAATGATTATTCATTTTATGTAATTCTTCCTTACCTTGAATTTTACATAAACCATAAAGTAATGATTTTCTGGTTTTTTTCTTGGGAAAGAAAGTTCACAAGATTTATTCTGCTAGTTACATTTTAGGACAATACTATACTTAAATGTTGAACATACCAGTTTTTGTGAATCTCAGAAATTTTGGGTGTGTCTGATTTGTGTGGGCCCACGCAAACTGATACTGAATCAGTACTAGAAATTTTCCCGGAATGGTAGGTGAACTCCCTACACCAGGAGACTGAGTTATTTCTTTAATGCACAATTTGAAATTGTGGGGATCTGGAATACTGGTTTTAAAACTTGAAATATTTAGATATCATTTGGAATTCTGATAATCTGTAATGGGCATTTTTAGAGATCAGAAGTGAAAGTATATTATAAGTAGGTTAATGTTAGTTCCTGATAAAAGTTCTTAGATTAATTTTTTTTACATTACATTGCCTATGAAACCAGTCTCCTTTCTGAAATACAGTAGATTCTTGATAGATTTTTCTGTTCAAAGTTGTGATTTTTTTAAAACAGATCTGGAAGATTTATTAAAGAAAGAATACATAATTTGGTTGTGGCCCAGACCTGATTTGCAGCGTCCGGACAGGTCCCCTGGCCACGCTGGTCGCTGCCACCCGCCTCCACCTCTGTTGTGCCCCAGCTCCGAGGCTGCGGTGGGACTTTAGCTTCTGTGTGAAAACAACTCAAAGGAAGCCGGCCTCCAGGAGGGGTAGTGAACCCGGCAGAGCCTAAGGAAATCATGAATCGTGGACAGAAAATAGGAAATTTTTCATGTATTTAGAGAGGAGCACCAGGTGTGGTGGTACCTTGAATTAATGGCACCAGCATATCTATACAAAGTCAATAAAAAATTTCTGAAACATGTTCTGCCATGCAGAGAAGTTCCTTATCTGAAAAATAAAATTTGGTGAATCTAAATATTGGTTACCCTGAGCTGCATAAGTATAGTACACACAGGATACTTTAACTCTTGATCGAATCTGGGTGATTGGAGTTTGTGCAAATATTTCCATTTTCATAATTTTGAAGATGCACAGAAGTGTTTAGCTAATTTTTCAAGAATGTTAAGGGTTTACTCTTACAGCTGCTTCTGCCTGCAGAGTTGTGTCCAGTGTTTAATTTGCTCCCTGTCCAACACCCCCAAAATCCTGAATAATAAGTACTTTTATAGAAAACAGTTTTATAGAATTTATCTTTATACTTTATCTGTAAGTAGCTCAAGTGCAGTCTAAAATTTTGAATTAAGATTACAGGAATATTTGGCCATATCAGTCGACAGTGTTCAGCAATAGGAAAACATCAATAATGATTAAAATTCCGTAGTTCAGTTCTGCGCCCCCATGATGGTACTGGACTGAACTGTTACTGAAGTTGAAGGCCAACATTGGTGTGATGGATCAAAGAATTCGGTAGCACAGTTCTGTGAGGATGGCTTTTGGCCTTCATTTTCTTACAGCTTGAAACAGGTGGGTATTTCAAAAACAGTTGACAACAGTTAGGAGTAGTTTTCTGTTGTCTCACGTCATACTGGGAGGGAACAGGTGAAGTGGTGTTTTGAACAAGAACAGATTTTCTGTGGTTTTAATGACACACATGCAGGCTTCTGGAGTTTTGAATTAGGCAGTTTTTCTTGATCTCTAAAAAGGACTATGGGCCTCCCATCCTCCCTCAACAAAACCTGGTAGTAGACTGCTTTACTCTTTATTTTATTTACTGATTGATTTTGACTGGTAGATAAAGGTTGAGGTATGATATTTCAGAGCCAATTCTTGACAGTCATTTTAAAAAGCAAAAGTTTCATGTTTTAACATTTAGCATTTCACGGTTCCCTTTTGAAAAGTAAAGAGGAAAACAGAAGGTGCATTATCCTTTTTAAATAAGTGAAGTCATAAATAATAATGTACATGTGCATCCCACATACTTAAATATAATTAGATTGAAATAGGGTACATGGTTTTTAAGTAATAATGTTACTCTTTTCTGAAATTGTGTTACTGTAGAAGAATAGATAAGACAGCCTCAGACTTTAGATAGGTTTAATTTCAGTTTTCCCTATTCAAACTTTTGTTTTCTTTACTCTGCTTTTAAGAGGGGGCACATTGGTTTCCTCCTTTTCAGTTGAATAGTTTGTATTTAATATTTACTAAAACCAAAGAAAATGCAATTTCCATGACAGAGAATATGCAAGTATTTGTTTATTTATTTATTTATTTTTTGTATTTTTAAACGTGAAATCAGCATTTAGTTCTTTTAGTAGCACAATCTGTGCTGTCAGACACTGATGAGTGGATTTTTCACTTAGAATGATCTAAGTGAAATGATATTGCTAATTCTCTGATTTTAGGGCAACGGTGGCATAATAGAAAACGGGCTTTGGAATTAGAAAACCTAACAAACTTGAACACCCGTTGCCACCTAGCAGTAAGGTGATCCTGAGTGACTTTACCTAGCTTCTTTACTAAGGAGTTGCTATTGAGTATATTTTCCTTCCCTCCTCATTCTTTTTAGTAGAGACAGGGCTGCAGCTCATGGTGGCCACAATAGAAAGTGCCAGTGTTAGGATTGCTACCTTTGCTTCTTCTGTTCTTTCCAATATTTATTTTACTGTTTTTCTCCTCTGTAGGTATAGGGAGCACTGTAGTGTATTCCTTGTTTTAGCACTGTAGCTATTTTAGAACTAAGATACTATCTAATCAAATATTATAATACTCGCTTTAGTAGCATTAAGTATCCTGTTGACCCATTGCTTGTGTTAAGACATTTTCCATTCTTTGTATTTCATTTTCAGATCAAGAAAATACTTTTTTGTTTTTTGATAGGTAGCCAATATCCAGCCAGGAGGGTGAATCAGTTTTTCCACCTCCCCCACATCATTTCCGTATGGCTTCAGATTTTCTGCTAACAGCAAAAATTATGTTTGTTGAATTTAGGAGTGCTGGAGTTCTTAGTTGTTGACCATAAACTTGATACTGTTCACTGGACTGTAATAACATAACTTAGTTTTAAAATATGAGTACTGAGTCAATAAAATGTTCAGCTTGCTAATAAGGGTAACACGGTGAAGACCGTTTCCTGATGAAAAACGATTATCACAGAGTCCATTATCAAGCTTTTAGAGCAGGTGTTCTTAAAACTCCTTCCCTAGTGTTTTGGCCAGAAAGGCCTTTCTTTTCTTCTTCTTCTTTTTAATGTACCAAATTTTCCTGGCTTAACTGACTTGTTAATAAGGAGCATAATAATTTTAATTAAATCATAAAAGTATCTGAAATCTTTGTGGCATTGAGATTAAAAGGTAACTTTTAAGTACAGGTTTTATTGTAAGGAATCATTCTTCCCTAATATTCAAACAGTTTTAAAAAATCATTTTAATTTCAGTATTAGGTACTTAAATTATTCCCTGTAGTTTTACACACGTAGCACTTGGTTGGTATACACATTTAGTATGTATACATACATTTTAGTTACTAGTTTGCTGCATTTATTAGCCTGACAAAACAAAATGTTAGAAGTCTACATAATACTCATGTGGTCTATAATGATGCCTATTTTTCCATATGCATAAAGTATAACTAATGATGATATAGTACTTGACTGACATTTTTAATGACATTTAATAATTTCCCTTTGGTTACAATATCATGTTCATGGGGGAAATTTTGGAAAATTCAGCATTATTCAAAACCATTACTTTGAACCATTTCTGTCTTTTGGTACCTCTGTTTTTCTGTTTCTGACCCTCTGTAAGTATGGATATAAGTATGCATGCGTATGATGAAATAAGTTTAAAGATTTAAAAGGAAATACTGCAAAGAATTTTCTTGACCTTGGAGTGAATGAATTATTTATAATAAGTTCAAAACAAAAAGAAAAGCTATATTATAAATACAGACCCATTGACTCTATCTTTTAAAAAATATTTCTTACTACATCAGTGTGTTTCAATGTTTTTATTCCTTTGTTAACAGTACTGGGTTTCACTTACACTCTACCTTTTGTTTGTGTATAGTTTTCTTTTAAAACTAAACAAAATGTGCTTATAGTTTGTAAAGCACATTCTTGAATTTTTGACAGGAAAAGTATAAATAAGGGCTGTTCAAGTTTTTCCTCGTGGGTCGTTTTACTGATTGTTCTCCAGGTGGACGAGAAGCAGCCCTGGCCATCTGCGAGCAGAAGCCCCGTTTTAGCTTTTACTTGGAACCAGTTTTGCCTCTAAAACATGGTCTAGAGTTGTTGTCAAGTAAAATAGCTTGATATTTTATCATTAGTGAGTGGTGAAATAAGCAGAAAATGGAGAATAGAGAAAGCCAAAGTGAACGTTAATAATTTACAAACTGAATAATCAGCCCTCAACTAAGTGCACGTCGACTCTCTTTGTTCGTGCGGCCGTGGAAGCGAGTGTGTGGAGCCTGAGGGCGGTCGGCTGGAGCCGCTGGCGCAGAAGGTCCAGTGAGCGAGTGGCGCTGCGTTGCCCAGAGTTAAGCACGCCCAGTGGGGGCTCGTAGTTCTGTCCCACGTTTGTACAAGGGTGTCGTGAGGAGCAAAAGTGAAAACTGTATAAAAGCTGTGGGAGCAGTGAACGGTCTCACAAATGCAAACAAATAGTGATTTTAATTGTGGATTTTATCCTTGTAAAAAGCAGTTGTTCAATATTGCTTTAAGGTAAACTCTTGAGAACGGGGCAGCTTCTTTTATTCTTTACTGATAATTTCCTATAATTTTGTTGGCGGAATAGATCCTACACCTTTGTCTGATTTTTGTGTTTAAAACAACTGATGAGAGAGCCCCCTCTAGTGTCTGAAATATTCATCCTAAAACATTTGTGTCAATCATGGGACGTTTTAGGAATTAAATGAGCTGTTTTTTCCTTTCACATCTGGACATAATTTTTTTTTTATTTTTTTTTTTACTTTTCATTTTGGAGGGAGGGAGGGTTTTTCCTTTTTAAAAAAGGTCACCAGAATTATGGGTAGGGTGTGGATTGAAGGCAGTACAAACATGGGAAAGGAAGAACCAAAATGCCATTTCTACCTTTTTAGAAATAGTTATTTTTGAATGACTTGGAATAAGGCCAAACTACACAGTGTTGTTTTGTTTTAGTTTACATTTGTTTGAATTGAGTGCAGCATAAAAAAACTTTGTTTTGGAATTCTTTATGCCATCAGATCTCATCTTAAGAGAGTTCTTTCCAGTTTCTGAGAGCAACAGTTTTATTGGAAAACGGCTTGAAAATAGAGCCTGATTTTCTCTTTGTGATAGTGTTCTGACTTTGTTATTGTCATTGTCATATGTTTCTGTGGACATACTTTTTAACAACATTGTGAGTCTGTTCTATGGCAAGTTGTCATTCTACACAGTTCCCGTTTTTTTTCAAACCAAGGAAATAAGGAGATTCTTCAATTATTGGCTCTCCGCCATCTCTCCCTCTAAACACACAACACTCAAACACAGGCCTTCAGCTTAGAGTTTTGTGAAGGGTTACGGAAACAGGGCCTTTTTCATTTGACCCATGGGCTTTTGTGCCGTGAACAAGGAAAGTAGTGTTCTGAGAGCTGCAGCATGTAGGAAGGCTCTAGTGAAAATATTTCGTGTACATGGACTGAGAGATTAACTTCTTTCATCTTACTCTCCAACGAATTAAACAATGCAAACAGATTTCAAGTGCATTCTGGTAATGAAATGCTTGGATGAATTATAATCCTAATTGCTATTGTTCATTCGCACAGCTGCATCTTGACACTTCTTAACTGCCGAAGCCACGCATTCCTCAGCCACTAGGACAAACAAACCCATTCCGAAATCCTTCATTGTATGACATCTTAAACTGCGTATCTGTCATTGGCTGCTTTGATTTTATTTTGGTTCCATTGTTTATAAAACTAGGAAACAATGATTATTTCTTTGTACATAAAATTATTGTCAATAGAATCATTGGATTTTCATGAAAATTCATTTGTTAATATCCTTAAAATTTGAAGGAGGCAGTGGAGATTATGTATTTATTTTAATCCCAGTGAAATAGTTTGTATTTATTTTATCAAGCTAGTTGATATTTTAGGAGGCACTTTCTCCAAGGTGTGAAAGAAAATAATAGGATTTTGCTTTTCTTCTTTAATAGAAGAGTATTCTGAATATCTAGAAGTCAGGTTTATTTTGTGGTTTGGCAAGTTGTAATTATATGCATACTGGTTCCTTTAAAATTTGACTCAAAACTGTTTATAACTAGTCTGTTCCTTCAAGGTAAAGAAACTGAAGTGTTTGCAATAAATATGAAATTTACATTTCTTTATATTTGAGAAAGATTTGAGTGCCAATTTTGACAAAACCTTTCTTACTTAAAAAGCAAAATATTTTGATGATTGAAAAACTATACAGCAAAAGTTAGGTATATTAAAGTAATAGTTACCAAATTCTGATTTTTCACTATTTCTAAGGCTTAATTTTAAGTGGAAGATTTGAATTAGCATATTCATGGCATCTGTTGTAACAATTGTTTAGTAGTAATTGGAGTTTAAATGTCAAATTATTGCTAGTATACTACGTCATATTTAAAAGTATTTTTTTATTCCTCAGAATGTTTTTGAATTTTTAAACCCATGTAAGCATGAGAAATCGCTTTAAAAATCAAACAATTTTGCATCTCATTTCTTAAATTTAACATAGTCTTTTAAAAGTTAATCCTTTTATAAAAATATTAATAATTAAAAATTCTAATAGGTGATTATTGTCTCTAGTAATAAATTAAGAGCTTAACATTGAGCACTTATATGTTCCACACTGCTAATAAGTACCATTTATAGGCTCTCCTTTAAGCTAGAATTTTTCTTGTTTATTCTCATTTTGCATTTGAGAAAGCTGAGTTTAAAAGAATTAAAATACTTTTGTCAAAGGTTATTACAATGTGAGTGATTGAAGTCAGATCTTTCTGACTCCTAGAAGCCATGTTCTTGACCACTGCTGAAGTCTTAAGTGAAAGTTAAATGCATTATCATAGTCTCCTGATGGGTTTATCATGTAGCCATTAAAAGTGACGGTTACAGTGCCTATAGTGAGGTTGCAGATGTATGTGATGTAATTGAAAAAGACTAAGGGATTACAGTAAAATGTTCATAGTGGTTCTAAACATTTTTAGAACGTTATCTTTTATTTGTCACTGCTTTTTAAAAATATATAAATAATGTTCCACTGTTATATAATTTTGTCAGTTAATTTGCCAGATCTTTTAAGACTGCACGTAAACCACGCCTGGTCAGGAAACTGACAACTTCAGTTTTAATCAACTCTCGCATGTTCAATTTTCTTTGTAATTTAACCCCAAACCATTTTTTACTGGGCTTATGCCAGCTCTGATAGAGTCTATTATCAGTGTTCTTGAAGAGGAATGGAATAGTAAAATCTTTTTAAAGATAACTTAAATGTGTTATATAGTGTCCTCAGGGTAGCCAATGCACAGAAGATATTTTCTTTTCCACCCTGTAGAGGTATCTCATTAGGACACCCAGTTGTGTCATTATTAAGTTTTCATGTGTTTCTCAGTTTTGATGCTAATCTCTGTGCGTATGTGCGTGCATTTTTTTTCTTTGCAGCACCAATGTGGTTATGAATTATTCAGAGATCGAGTCTAAGGTTCGAGAAGCAACGAATGACGATCCTTGGGGACCTTCTGGGCAACTCATGGGAGAGATTGCCAAGTAAGTGATAATTTGACTCAGCAGTGCAGAAAGAATCCAACCATCTTTACACAGAAATGTGAGATTTGCTTTCAGTTTTAAATCGTTTAGCTTCCAGATAAAATTTTTGCATAAACATTCAAGCATTAATGGAGGAAGTTTTACGCAGGGTCCATTCCCCTTAAAAATAAGCTCAAAAAAAGTAAAACAAAGAAGTTTTTTCAATGACATTTAGAGACTTACTGTAGTTTACCATGTAAAATTTGGACAAATGTGTATAAAATAACTTTAAATAAATTTATTAAAATTTTTCCCTCATGAACATCTAGACCCACTATGCCAGTGAAGGAAGGACTTGTAAAATATGATATTAATTAGTGGGGCTTACAAATGTGCTAGATGGTAAACAAAATATAGGAAAAACATTTTTAAGAAAGCATATCATTAAATTCTTTAATTCACGTATAATTTTTAAGCTTTTTAGGAAAACACAGTAACTTAGAACAAGCCTGCCATCTACTGTCAAAATTGATGTATTGCAAGGAAAATTATTCTCTTTTCAGGGCTACATTTATGTATGAACAGTTTCCAGAACTTATGAATATGCTTTGGTCACGAATGTTAAAAGACAACAAAAAAAATTGGAGAAGAGTTTATAAGGTATGGGCATTTGTCTATTGCTGTTATTTAACATGTTGAAAATGCTTGAAGATTTAAGGTATTTGTAGTTATTATGAAACACATTAAATCCTAGAATATCCTAAAACAGGTTATAAAAAAAGATTTGCTCTTTGTGTTGTTTTCTAGTCATCATAAAAACTATTCTTAAATTGTTTAAAATTAGTAGTACTTCTAAATGTTGAGTATTTTCATTTTATGGTTAAAGTTGTTCTACCTAAAACCGTTTGTGCATATGGAAAGTAATGAATCTGTAGTAGTGTGTGTATTTAGGGTGTGCACAATTAAGATGAAAACTAGGCCAGCATGGTTTGTCATCTCCACATAAGAATCTGCCTAATTTATAAGTGTTGTTCGGTATTCTGCAGCAACATTGTTAGTTTAAAAGGATCTGTTTTCATCTCCTCGTATAATGTAGACTTTTAAACCGAGATAGTCAGCTGTTCTTCCACTCCCACCATCTTTTCTTACTACTCAGAACAAGTGTTTCTGTGCTTTTCCAAAATGATGTATAATATTTATATTTGAAACTTTGAAAACAGCATTTCTGGCTTTCAGGATTGAAAATCAATGCTTTATTTAGTTACATGTTTTTTATAGTATTTCTGAAAATATTCACTGTTATTTCCTCAGCTTGTATAGTAGTTGCAATGAAATACTTGAAGTTTCTATAAATTAAATATTTTTTTTCATTAGAGCTAGAAATTTTGGGGGGGTGTTGGTAAACTTTTTTAAAGAATTTGTGGTATGTTGAGGGTTTTTACTACTCAATTTCACTAACTTAACTAAATTTTATAGATCTAATCATCTTTATGTGAGGCTTATTCTAAGCAAAGTTAAGTTCAAAATACATAATTCACTGATTTTTAGTGTGATCAGAATAGTGCAGCATCCACCACTATCTAATACCAGAACATGGCCATCACTTCAGAAAGAAGCCTCATAAATCTTTTTTCCTCTTTATTTGTTAGCAGCAGGTGTTTGAAACAAAAGCCACATCATTACCCGCCCCCTGCAATTAAATTTTATCTTTGGAAAGTGTTGTGGGATCTTAGAATTACCAAGTAATTGTTCTCTTTAAGTTTTTTAAATTTATTGATTTTAGAGAGGGAGAGAAAGAAACATCAATTTGTTCTTTCACTTATGTATGTATTCATTGGTTGAGTCCTCTTTGTGCCCTCACCAAGGATTGAACCCACAACCTTGGCAAACAGGGGTGATGCTCTAGCCAATAGAGCAACCCGGACATGGCAATAATTGTTCTCTTTCAGCTGATACTCTGACAGTTCACACCTCTGTAATGCCCAGATGAAAAGTAAAAACTGCGCCAGCTCTCTAAAAGCTTAGTGTTCAATTTATATCATACATTCAAATATTTCTTAACACCAGAATTACATTTTTTATCTTCTGACGTGTGGTATCCAATGGGTAGTTTATTTACTATGCTTAGTATAAGAGGAACTTCACATTGATAATAGACTGTGTATAGTCTAACATGGTCAAGAATTTCCTGCCCCCACACACAAATGAAGATTATTCATTTGCTAATGCTGAAATTATCTTTTTAACCATTTACCAAAACTCCACCAGTATTTATTTTGTTGAATCATTTGGTGCTTTGTATTTTTATAGTCGCTGCTGCTCCTAGCTTACCTCATAAGGAATGGATCAGAACGTGTTGTTACAAGTGCCAGAGAACACATTTATGATTTGCGATCCCTGGAAAATTACCACTTTGTAGGTGAGCAATAGAAAAACCTTATAAGCAAATTAAAACAGTAGTTGGAGTTGTCAGTCACCTGAACCAGCTTAGAAGCTTCTCCGCTCTAATTAGAATGTGACTGTTGCTGGTTGTGTGACGAGTGCAGAATCCAAGACGCGGGGCCCTAGAGTATTAATTAGTGAAGACAAGAACTTGCAGAAAAGACCGGCTAATAACAACAGAACCAACACAACATGAGTGTTCGGGTTTATATTAAAATATGCACTGGAGACTGGTCCCCTGTGGTGTCCGTAAAGGAATAGCTTTAATCATATGGGAAGAAAAGGTTAGAGCTCCAAAACACACACATCTGTTTGAAGCTGGTTTTTTTTCCTCCCACCAAATAATATTTACTGTGCAAAGGCAGCAAGACCAGAGTGTGTTTTGAATGTGAAAGAAGATACAGAATGAACCACATTTCATTTTGTAGTATACTCCTGTTGAAAGCACTTTAAAAATTCAGTTTTTCAGCTATACTAAATTCTGGTAATTAGTGTTTCCAAACTTGTATTGGGAAAACCAAAGCATTTGGGTGCTTAAAACCCAAAGTGTGAGTTTTAATGACTGAAGTAAGTTTCGTGAGTTTTGATTTTTGTTTTGTTAAAAACCATCAGAAAAGAAAATAATATTTGTGGATAGAAGTCCATTTCGTATGGTCATCATTAGGAATCCTTTTTGGTGGATCTTTAATCGATCTTGCATAGCACTGTTATCAATGGTCCTTTTTAGTTCAACTTGACAGGCTCTTATAAACCAAAATTGCGCCTCAAAACTTAGAATTTGCTAATGAGGAAATGACAGGATTTAACAGCATAATTGCCTCTCTATTAATTTTAACATATATTGGTTTCTTATGTTGAAATTTTCATGCCTGTTTTTTGTGTTAAAGGGTTTGATAGAGATTATCTGAATTCTTAAGGTTTTGTCTCTCCCTTACCATCCTCACAGATGAGCATGGCAAGGATCAAGGTATAAATATTCGCCAGAAGGTGAAAGAATTGGTTGAATTTGCCCAGGATGACGACAGGCTTCGTGAAGAGCGAAAGAAAGCAAAGAAGAACAAAGACAAATATGTCGGGGTTTCCTCAGAAAGTGTTGGAGGGTTCAGATACAGTGAGTATCAAAACGGACTGGCACCTAGCCACCAGTTTAGCTTCTTGGGTGTATTTAAGAATCATTGAGCTATGAGAGACCAAAATGATTTTTTTTTTTTTAAGGAATACATAGAATACTAAAATATATGTCCAGTCATTTTGGCTCCTATTATATGAATCTTAGGAATCTTTCTCTTTATTTAGTGTGTTCAAGAAATGATATTTGGTGGATTCAAGAATATGATTTTAACCATTAATTGTTAATTAAATGACTGCATCTTTGAGTTGATATACAGAGAACAAAACAGATATATACCTTTATCTCTTGGTGTTACCATTCTAAAATGAAAAAAGGGTTTCTCTAACTCAGCATTTAGAGCATAAAATTATAAAGTTTGAGCAAGAAATGAATCTTCCTAATTTGAAACCAATTTATCTGTTTTTGGCCAAAAATAGATACTAAGCTTCCCATAAGGTGGGCTCAGCCTCAGTCTTTTCCCTTCTCCGAGCAGTGCATTCATCTGACACAGGTGGAAGGGACCAACAGCGTTGTTCCTAACGCATTGCAGACGGCTAGCACGTTCATCTCCCAGGTTTATTTCACGTGTAATAATGTAGTTGGCCTAAAAGAGATCACTAAGTGTTTGAAACAGATAGAGAAAATAACTCTTTCATAGCATGTCTCTCTGGACTCACATCTTCCGGAGCTCTACGGTCCCCGGCCGTTTGGGGTCTGCAGAGCCAGGCCCGCGCTGTGTACACGCTCGCTGGGACTCGCCGGCTCCTCCCACCTGCATCTGAGCGTGTGCATTTGGGTTATTCTGAGAACTCACGACTCGTCACTGGAACTGTATGAAAGCCTTCAATTCTTACCTTGTGACCTCCTGTAAAACAGTATTTTCACTCCTCTCCTCTGCTTTCTTGTTCACAAAGAGAATGCTACCCTTTAAGTAGTTGTTAGAAGATGTTTCTAACAGCAGAAACGTCTATTTCTTTTGTGTCTCGGCATTACATAAAAGTGAATTCTTGAATTGGGCAAAAATATTTATCTTAAATAAATCATGTAAATGTTTTGAAGTTTTTATTTATTTGAGGGAATAAGTTTTTGGATTATTTGCCCAAGTAGTTATTTTTATTCTTTAACTTTTCAAAGTAGCTATAGCAATTTAATGTGTTCACGAGTAGAAATTGCTATTTGCAACTCATTTCCTCATTCTATTTGCTTGTAATCCTCTTTTTACCTATAATTATAATTATATAATTATCTATATAATTTATCTAATTATAATCCTCATTATATAATTAGATAAATTTTGAAAATTGAACACATTTTCAGAATCCATCACAGTGAACTATGTGCAGTAGAGATAAGAATTGAATGGCCTATGTATTTGCATCACATTCTTGTATAAGTTATTTTCAGTGTTATGCGTATGATTCAGAGACTTAACTAATTAATCAACTTTAACTATTTTATATGTTTTGTTTTTCATTTTAACATTAGATAATATCCTGCCAACATTCAGTATTTTTGGCATGCATTTAGTATACCTACCACACTAATCAGTTTCATTTTCAGTTACTTTCATTTTGCTGATAAATTCTTTTTCAAAGTTTAGTTTATCATATCGTCACTGAAATATTGAACAACCACCATTTTTATAAAACCATCCTGTTTTAAATTTTACGTAAGAAACTTTATTTTTTCATGTTCTGTTTAAGTTGGTGGTCACTTTCAGATTTAGCAGACATGTTTGAAAATTCTCGAGCTCTTATGCAACGTTTTGACTTCACAGTTTCAGCAGGCACTTCAGTGCGGTGGTTTTGTTCAGTCTGCAAAGGATGTGTGTGCCATCACTTGTTTGCCAAAGCTCAAGCGAAAAGCTCTCTCGCCCACCTTGGGATTATTTTGTTATTTCTCGTTGCTCTTCCCTTTTCTTTCCAACCTGCCTTAATTTTCAGTGTTTTCTTCTTTTGAACCTCATGTGATTTTTCCTGTACCTTCTGTTCTTGCCTCTTGAGTTTGGACATGGACATTGGAATGGAAAGGGTCCTTCTAATGCCTATAATTCCTTTCTCGCCTTTGGACCCCAAGGTCAAGGACTAAAACAGATCTTGACTTTTGGGAGTTTTGTTCGCTGCCATGATCTGTTCCCCTCACTTTCAGATTCGCCAGGTGGCTCCCTCGGTTTGACAGCTCCAGCGTATGTCTGTTCTGAACTGCTTGAGCATATTTCATGATTCCAGTCAGTGTAGCTTTTGGTAATTAGAATATTCTTTTCTTTTTACTGTAATTAAAAGATGCCTATACGTGTCATAAAATCTATTATTTTTCTTGGTTGATACTAAGGAATGTCTTTATAGCACATTGAGACATGTAACATTTAGAATGGTGTTTCTTATAGCTTGTGTTTTAAGAAACTTAGCTGTCCGCCCTGGCTGGCGTAGCTCAGTGGATTGAGCGTGGGCTGCGAACCAAAGCATCGCAGGTTCGATTCCCAGTCAGGGCACATGCCTGGGTTGCAGGCCAGGTCCCCAGCAACTGCACATTGATATCTCTCTCTCTCTCTCTCTCTCTCTCTCTCTCTCTCTCTCTCTCTCTCTCTCTCTCTTTTTCTCCCTCCCTTCCCTCTCTAAAAATAAATAAATAAAATCTTTAAAAAAGAAACTTAGCTGTCTAATACTTTTCGAATAACTGAAAAAACATTGAGAGAGAGGAATGAAATATAATTCATTGAATGACTTTTGTAAAAACAAAAAGATTTCCGTTCCTACTTGGCTTATGTAGCCTGTGTTGGTTTTTGTGTTTTCCTCCACTCATTTCATCCGCCTTTAAGAACTTCCTGATAATGCTGCGCTGTGCATTAAAGTCGTGTAAGTTTTCATAAGTGAAAGCTTTTGAGTCTGCGTTCCCTGCCACTTAATGACTGGCACTGCCTGCTGTGTCTTGCTGTAATTGTGTTGATTCAGCACCATGGGAGCTTTCTGTTTTCCTTTGAAAACTATTTTATTATGAGAAAAGCTTCAGAAAGAACTGTAGACACCTTTTGTATTTAATGGCCTTAGAGTTGCTTCTTTTTTTGATGCTTTATATAGGTGAAAGATATGATCCTGAGCCCAAATCAAAATGGGATGAGGAGTGGGATAAAAACAAAAGTGCTTTTCCATTCAGTGATAAATTAGGTGAACTGAGTGATAAAATTGGAAGCACAATTGATGATACCATCAGCAAGTTCCGGAGGAAAGATAGAGAAGACTCTCCAGAAAGATGCAGGTACTAACACTTTGTGTTCTGGGTCTCTTGGAGAGGGCGCTAAATTTGTGCAGCTGGGTTTTTTTGTTTCTGTTTTGTTTTGGGTGTTACCGTTGTTTGAAGTTCAGCTTTTTTCCCCTAATAGATTTTACTTTTTAGGTTCCCAGAAGAAGTGCATAAATTAGAGTTGTCATAGTAACACACAGAATTTCTCCTGTTATTGATATCTTGCATTACTATGGTTCATTTATTAACAGTTGATAACCAACACTTGTATATTGTTACTAAGTCTGTTGTTTGCATTAGGGTTCACTATGTCAACAGTTGACAAATGGGTAATACCCACCATTGTAGAACCATATAGAAGAGGGACACTGCCCTGAAAATGCCCTGTGCAAAAATGGAATGATTTATGAATTTGCATGTCATCCTTGCACAGAGGTCATGCTAATCTCTGAGTTGTTCTGGTGTTAGTGTTTGCTGCTGATGACTGACTGTGGCTGTTTTGAAGATGCTAAGTCAAAGACTGTTTGAAATTAGTACCGACACACTTCATTTTGTCTTTGTCTATTTATTTCTAAAGTTTTCACATTTCCTAGATGTTTTTATTCAAGCCATTTATTGGAATTTTTTTTCTCAAGAAGAACTCTCAAATCTTATTTTTCACTTGGACATCAGATTATCCAGAGATCAAAGGTATTGCTAAGGGTTAACAAAGCTTATTATATTAAATTTAAACAAAAGTTAAATGGTTTGAAATTTAACTCCTCCTGTGACATTTCATTAGGATTCTGTGCCATTGTGTACCAGAAAGAAAGTCCAAATGGATTTTTGGACTAAATGTATTATGAATATAGACCAGTATTTTCATAAACTACATTTTCTAATGGTAGGGCATCTTTTATTTAGTTTTATATAAAACTAAAATAGCACATGGAATAGCATTCATTTTTGTTCTCCCTACCAACATAGCTATAAACTAGTTTTGCTGCCAGTTAAAAGGGCAATGTATGTAGCATTTCATTTGCAAAGCAAGTGTTACAAGATTTTTATCATTCATGCTTCCAAGTATCTCTATTTGATAGGGTAGAGAAAGGATTTTTACCCTTATTGTTGAGAAGTAAAACCTGAGGCCCAGTCGGGCAGTGTTGAGCTTTCCTAAAATGAGTGAGTGAGTGCTGGCCGGGGGGCTCAGTTTGTTGGAGCATCGTCCCGTGTACTGGAAAGGTTGTGGTTTGATCCCTGGTCAGGGCACACACAGGAGGAGAGAACAGACTGCTATTCCTCTTTCACGTCAGTGTTTTTCTCTTAAAAAAAAAGGTTATATTTGTTTATTTTCGGGGGGCGGGGGGAGAAACATCGATTAGTTGGTTCTTGTGCACCACCAGCCAGGGATCTGGCCCACAGCCTAGGCATGTGCCCTGACCAGGAACTGAACTGGCAACCTTTCAGTTTACAGGCCAGCACTCAGTCCACTGAGCCACACCATCCAGGGCTGTTTGTTTGTTTGTTTGTTTGTTTGTTTCTTTCTTTCTTTTCTTTCTTTTCTCCCCCCCCCCCCCAAATCAATACACAAATCTTTGAGTAAGGATTAAAAAAAAAAAAAAAACAGTGTTAGAAGCCTTCAAGCAAGTTCTTGTAATATTGTGGCCATGTATTCTGTTGCTACTTTCTGAAGTGTCAGAACCAAGTAGATCAGCTGTTTAGACATTGGACTATGTACATTCTTGTGTTGTTTCCTTTGCCTTTCCACCCTCGGCTTTTCTTTCCATACTTTTGTCTTCTTATTCTTTCTTTTTCTTTGTTGGCTCTAAGACAGAATCTGCTGGAGTTCATAAATCTTTTATATAGAGTATTCAAGTTAAAGAGTGAAAATATAATGTATATTATTTATTATAGTAATTAAAGGCCACATCAAGGACTTTTACATCTTGGAGTATTTGTGAGAGAATTTTAGACAAAGTTGCATGCGACCTCTTTGTCATGTTACCAGAATTTCAGATTTCAGACTTCTTAGTTTATTATTAGATTTAGGAATTCTTGAACATAGATCAAATATAAGGTTTCCATTTCATTGTGTGCTAGTCAGGTTTATATTCTCAACTTATAAAGAAATTACGTTGATTGAAATAAAACTGGACATCAGGAAGGTAGGAAATTTCTGGTTTACTTATAGAACTGATGGTGGGACTCTTAGGTCATTTATGCTAAGAAATTACATAGTAAGTGGCAAGGACTTAAAAACAATCAGAACTTGAAGATTCCCACTTATAGATAAAAATGCCTTTGCTGTGTGTTGGAAGTCATGCTTTTTGATCCTTGATTTATACAGCTTTGGAATGAAACAATTCCAACTGCATTTATATTTTAGTAGAAATTGGCTTTACATTAGACTGAGTTAAATTTCATCAGTGATGATAGATAGTCATAGTTTTAAAGAGAATTTTCAGTATTTTATTTTGCCCTGGCTGGTGCAGCTCAGTGGATTGATCACTGGCCCGAGAACCAAAGGGTTGCTGGTTTGATTACCAGTCAAGGCACATGCCTAGGTTGCAGGCCAGGTCCCTAGTAGGGGGACACATGATAGGCAACCATACACTGATGTTTCCCTATTTTTCTCCCTCCTTGCCCTCTCTCTAAAAATAAATAAATAAAAGTTCTTTAAAAATTATTTAAAACATAAATAAAATTCAGTAATGTAGATAATGGAACATGCTTCAGGTGTCTCTCCCTGTGTTCTACTTGCAGCAAAAACGAACAAAAACAAAACAGGGCCTTATTACTGGAGAACAGACTAGTGCTGGCATTTTTAAATTCATGGCATATGAAAAACCCAGTTCCTTGTTTCGTTTTTTTCTTTTGCACTATTAAAAAGAAAAAAATATTGATATGCCTGAAAAATTATTTCAAAAAAATTTTAAGTATACTTAATTTTTCTATAAAGTAATTTTCATAGTTATATAAAAATTTGATCTGCTGATACGATAGTGAAAAAGAAAGCACAACTGTTGGGAAGTGCATTACCTTACACCACAGGTGGCAAGCACAAGGCCTGGGAGCCGAACCCAGCCCTCTACCTTGTCCCCACCCGGCGGCAGCGCGAGCTCCTTGCCCCCAGTTAAGGAGCACTTACACTTACACGGTCCTAAAGTACATTCAGCCCTTTGAAGGCAACCGGGAGGCGGATGTGGCCCCTGGCGGAAAAAAGTTTGACACTCCTGCCTTACACTTTTGTGCATTTACAGATCAGTGTTTAATCATTTGAATTCAAATAAGATAGGATTTAAAAGGTATTTGTCGAAATATTTTACTGTGTATTGCTTTAGTATGTGAGAGTCAGTGACAGAATTAAGTTATTTGAGCAGAACTAGTTCCACACAACCCATTTCAGGAAAATGGTCATCAACTGCAGATGTTGGAGCTCCTAGGGTCTTATAAGTTGATTCTGATACGGTAATTCTGTTACTTTATTTTTTCATTAAGCTTTAATCTATAATAAATAAGCACTGGAGTTATTTCACAAACAAAAACATTTTTTGTTTGTGCACACGTGTGTAAGGACTGTTTTGTAGCAGCATTTTAGACTTGCCCAGGGAGCTTGCCTGGTCCCTGTCAAGCAGTCAAAGTGTGCAGTTTCAGAGTTACTGCATTTGAAATTCTTCAGCTCAAATCACTGAGGACTCCATTTTAAAGTACTCCCTAGCCTTATTATTTTGCTTCATTTTTTAATATCTTTTAGCGACAGTGATGAGGAAAAGAAAGCGAGAAGAGGCAGATCTCCCAAAGGCGAGTTCAAAGATGAAGAGGAGACTGTGACGACGAAGCACATCCATATCACACAAGCCACCGAGACCACCACGACCAGGCACAAGCGCACAGCCAACCCTTCCAAAACCATTGATCTCGGAGCAGCAGCACATTACACAGGGGACAAAGCAAGCCCAGACCAGAATGCTTCAGCTCATACGCCTCAATCTTCAGTTAAGGTGGGAATGGCACAAATCCACACATTATTCACAGTTTTGTTCTTAGGGACTACTTTTAGAATCGCTGCATTCGTAGGCTTGGGCATTTCCCAGCAATCATATTAACTACAGATCTTCTGGCATGTAGTATTACTCAGAGTCATTAATGATAAAAAACCTCCTGGGGGGAAGAAATCTGTCCAATTTCTGAATGATTGTCTGCACTTTCTACAAAAGTAGAAATGACGCTTTGGCTCACTTAGGAAAGGCTGTGAATCAGAATTTAGTCCATCTGCTTCCTTCTAAACACACCTCTGGTTACCAGGTACAGCGAGATTCACCAAGGAAAACATGGGAGTCTTTGGAAGTTGTAAGAAATAAATGAAGGAGGGCCGAGTAGATACCTGGGGAAAACGGTCCTGTTTGGCACAGAGGAGGTGCCTGTAAAGGGAGGCGTGTTTGCCTGCTGGTCACTGCTGACCAGGGCAGCACTGACTCTTGTCGTTTCCCCATTTGTTGTTCATTTACCACAGAAATGGAAGTCCACCTGCTAGATACCTGGCCATGAGCTAGTCTTTTAGACAGAAATCTGCCAAAGAGGGAGATTTGCCCCCAAAGGCTAAATTGTTATTTTGTCACTCTCCCCCCACTAGTGTTTACTCAACTTGTATCTCTGCATCAGAAGTAGCTAAAGCTCGGGAGAACATTTTGCTGAGGTATCCTGCTAATAGTAGATGACTCTAAAAATAAAGGTAGTCCCACTTAGTGTCAAAAACAGGTATCATGTTAACTTTTGCCAAATATCTTCTGGTATGTAACTTCATCCATATTTGCTCTTTTTAAAATTTGGATGAAAATTTCAAAATTATAACTCAACTTTAGTTGTAGTTAAAGGGGGGAATGGCTGTTCCTTCTTTCTCGTCCTAGATTTCAAACCCCTGTTGTGGACACAGTCAGCTTTCTGAAGGCGGCTGTGCGAAGTCTAGTAATCTTAACTGAAACCCGCAAACGGGGCGGCTGTCATGTGGAAGATTCACTTAAGGTCGCATGAAGAAAATTATCCCAACTGCGTAATGTTTTAACAATAAATCAAGACTTTTATAATTCATGGGATTTTTTAAGTATCAGTTTGTAGTATGTGTTACTCTGCCATAAATATATCTGTAGTGTAAGCTTTTTGATTTTGTTTTTAGAAGGTCAAAGTTCCGGAAAAGTTTCTCAACTACTTCAGATCACTCTCGATCTCAAGGCCTTCTTGAGCCATAGTGTAGTACTTGAATCTGCAGAGCTCAAAGTGAGGAGCCCAGGAGCTCCACAGTGTTTCCCCGATGCCTAGCGATCCTGACCTCATTCAGTGTGTACGTGCTGAGCATCCACACGTGCTTCGGGGTGCTTGCACTACGGGGAAGAGAAAAACCGTATTACAGTTCCAGCCCCGCAATTTAGTTTGGGAACTAAATATAAAATAATTAGATGTCAGGGTACATCAAACGACAGAATTATACTGACTTAGTAAACAAACAGTTAAGTGTTGCTGAAGTTCACAGAATCAGAGGATTTTAGAGTGGGACAGGGTCTTGGCTTCTCGTCCATTGGATCTCAAACCGCCCTAAGCGTTGGAACTTCTGGGGCAGCTTTGTTAGACTGTACAGGCCAGGATTCCACCCTGGGCATTTAAGGCTCCGTGTGTTGTGATAAGGCTGGGCACATGTGTTTTTTAGTGCTTCTCAAGATTCTGATAACATAGCAGTAAGTTTTCTGTGGATGGTGCGTGTTCCGATGTGAAATGCAATACAAAAAAATGAGTCAGGGAAAAGAGGAGTGTGGATGTTACAGACTTTTACAGTGATGGGAATAGAATTACTTAAAAATACTGTCTCTCCATGGGATTTCAAGGTTACATCTGTTGGTTTTTTTCTTTTTTTTTTCCAGAAAACTAAATCTGCCCCTATTAAGATAATTACAGGTATTTGCGTCTAAGTTGGAAATTAGAGTAGAGCAGATTAAAAGAAATAGTAGAAATTTGTTTTCTAAGCTTATGAGTTTGTGTGTTTTCAGACTTCAGTGCCTAGTAGCAAGTCATCTGGCGACCTTGTTGATCTGTTTGATGGCACCAGCCAATCAACAGGTAAGCTTCCACATTGGCTCGCTCTTTCTCCCTTTAAGGTTTTATTTATTTATTTTTAGAGAGTGGGGGAAGGGAGGGAGAAAGAGAGAGAGAGGAACATCAATGTTCAGGAGAAACATCCATCGCCCTACTGGGGACCAGGCCCTCAATCCAGGCATGTACCCTGACTGGGAATCGAACTGGGGACCTTCTAGGTTTGTGGGATGACGCCCGAACCACTGAGCCACATGAGTCAAGGCAGCTTATGACCCACGGACATGGACAATGGCGTGGAGATAGACTGTGAAGGAGGGGGCTGGCTAGGTAGCAACGGAAAAAAATTTGGGACAACTGTTAACACTAACAAATAATACTAAGTTTATTATTGGTGTTACTAATAGTAACACCAATACTAATAGTAACACCAATAATAAAATAAATTTTTAAAATATTTTTTTAATGTCAAGGAATGAAAAATAAATTTCTTTGCAATGTATTTATTTTTAATATGAAATTAATGAGCTTTGAACATTACTTGAGGGGAATTGTCCAGTTGCCTAAAATAAGGAACGATGCTTAAATATTTAACCAATAATTTATTAATCTCCTTAATTTCTTTAACACTGAGTATTTGGGGTCCTTTGCTTTCTCTATAAACAAAATGCACTGCTCTGTTCATGTTACTATCTTTTGCTGAATATTAATTCTGGCTGTCAGCATCAGCCATGCCTAGAGTCCATTCATTTATTCAACAAATATTTGCTGAACCAGACACAGGTCTGGGTGCTGGAGGTATAACGTGTAGTAAAAGAGTTCTTGCCCTCGTGGGAAGCTCAAGTGGTGGAAGTACAGTAATCGTTATTCAAGAGTCACAAAGAGTTACTTAATTACAAACGTGGAGAGTGCTTCTGAGGAAAGGAGTGTTCTACAAAAGGGTGTAACTACCTACCTGACATATTTTAAGAGTGCCGCAGCAAAAGAATAGTTTTTTTACCAAGATTTTCTCAAGATAGGATTAATGATGTCTTTAATTTGATTACCACTATGTGCTAGATTTTGAGTAGGTCCCTATAAATTATTTTCAAGAAAATTTATATTTTAGGCTATATTCAGTGATTATGGATTTCTAATAAACTCCTGTGTCAAAGCAGCTTGAGAAATGAAACTTCTCTTTAAAGACAGTCCTTCCCAACCTGTTAAGTTCAGTTCACATTAGATCGTAGATGGCAAGACTGGCATGTAAGTAATGAGCAAAGTAAATATATTGTTCCTAGATGTGTGTAATGATTTTTTAAAACTGTGCCTGAGAGGAAGTCTATGATAGAAATCGATTAATAGTTAGTTTAGTACATGTAATTTAAGTCTCCTGCTATTTTTGTCTTCTCCTTGCCTAGTGTCATAAAATTCTTGGACTGGGAGTGAACTTCATAGGGTATCTGGTTTAACCTAATTTCTGAAATTCTTTAATTCCCATCCCCTTTTTTTCCTGTAATTGTAAACTCATCCTAAAATTATTAAACTGCACGCCCAAGATTACAAACTACATTAGTTTTTTTAAACAATATACGTGCTTTTCGTATAGTTATATGATTTTAACTCTCGTATGAAATGGCAGTTAGCATGCAGTGTCACAGAATGTCAGCTCTTTTGGACTTCCCGGCATGAAATATTAAAGAGCCCCTTCCGAGCATCTCTGGAAAGTTTTAGTGAAGCAATCAGAGAAGAAAAAACTAGGAAGGCCAGATGAGTGGATGAACTTTTTTCCTCTGATACCAAGATTGCTTTGAACAGTGAGAATTATCAAGTAGTAGCATGCTTCCTTTGCTTAACAAGAAATCTTTGAATGGTTTTTCTTCTCCAGTACTTAAAAGTAGATTGATTAATTAAATAGAAATAGCTATTAATATTAATACAATAACTAAGACAAATGAAACCTGGAAGGTTTCTTGCCTTAATGTTTATCTTAATATTGTCTTTAAAAAAGCAACTGAATGTGGGTTGACATCAGATTTTTTTTTAAGTCATCTCCTTTTTGAAACAGTGTGTTTAACCAGTTTGTTCAGAGCACCCCCTCTAATCAGTACATAAATTTTGTTATTCAAAATCTCTATTTAAATATTTCAGTAATATATTCGAAGTTGAATTCAGCGGTGGAAATCTTTAGCAGTGCTAAATCTCTAGCACCGCTAAATCTTTGGCACCTACACATGAGAAAATGTAAGAATCCACCATGTTCGCATAGCTATTTGGTATTCCATTGGGGGTCATTTACCAGATGTGCCTGTACTTATTATAGTGCCGTCGGGCACGTAATATGGACACGAACTATAAACCTAAGCAGATATGGCATCTGTACAGCTCACCAGATAGAGTTCTCCTCTGAGAAAATGTTCAGGTCATCTTTTTTGTATATGTGATTACATCCTTTTGTTAGCAGCTTCAAAAGTATACATGTGGTAAAAATCATTGTAGGATGTCTACCAAGTTTAAACATACACATGTGAGCCCATTGGTCAAGGCTTACTTGAGCCTCTCTTGAATGTCCCACTGTGGTGATGATCTTTCAGACTCTGCACTCAGATGATATTTTGATGGCTTAAACACATACAGGACATTTCTAAATAAACTGAATAAAATAAAGTAAAATAAATAAATACAACTGAATTAAATGAATAATTTCAAGTTTTTAGAAAAATAAGCCAATTAGAAATAGAATGCCAAACACCATTCCATTTCATTTTTTTTTAAGTATATCTCACTTTAAAAGTCCATGTAGCCTCCTTTGTACTTTTGCAATTAAGGAACTTAGGTCATGGTTACCGTACTGTTAAGTAAGATATTTCTAGTACAGGAAATGATGTTGAAGAGAAAATACACCATAGTCAGTACCAATAGAAAGACAGTATATGACTTGCATATGTTATGGTTTCTTTTAAGTTAAAAAATCTTTAAAGATTAAGGTATATCAAATCCAAAATTTTTATTACATTTACATTTGAACCTGTTGTCTTATAACCAGTGATCACTGAAGTTTGTTGAGGATATTTCCATGACTGTGAACCACCTCGTTACAGCCTTAACACATCAACATATATAAGAATTTCCTGGGAGTTGTTTCCAGTTTGAACCAAATTTACAAAAATAAAAATTTTTAGTAACTCTTTCTACTATATAAAAGTAATGCTCATTCTAGAAATTTGATGGAAAACAAGTGATTCACCATAACTTAGATTCATAAAGTCAACTATGAATTTTGGTGATTACTCTTTTTTTACATACATTTTTTGTGTATTCAGTCAGTACATTTTAGCATTTATTGTGTGGCAAATCTTTTTCAGGCTTATAAATAAGGATTTTTATTTTTTATTTTTTATTTTTTGTAAACTGCTTTTCAACCAAGATGTCATGACCATTTCCTTATGATAGTTGGCATTCTTTTATAGACCTTTTAATTACTTTATAATAATCTTAACATTGTATGAACTATAGTTTATTTAGCCAATCAATATCTTTTTTTTTTGCGACATTAGGTTTTTGAGGGGTTTTTTTCCTCCAAAATTTTCTATATTATGAAGTAGTGAAATAGCCCCTTCCCAAAATCTTCCAATTTGTTAAGAAGAAAGTAGGATTTCATTTTGCACTTGTTTGATAACTGAGTTTAAATACTTTTTATGTTTTTATAAATTAATCATAACTTGTCTATTTATGTCCTTTGTCCATTTTTTCTTTAATTAGGGTTTTTATCCTTATTGGTTTTTAAAAGAACTTCTTACATTAATTCTTTGTCACATATTTACATGTTTTATCATTTTTTTTAATTTGTAAGTATTAGAATTCTATATGCAAATTTTGTTTTATAATGTAACCTAGATTAAATTTTTTATTGAAGGAAATTTCCATACGTAGTCTAGCTGTATTTTCCCTGTTCACAGATTGCTTTGGAAAATACGTGTTCCCAGCTGGTGATTGTAAATAACCTCCTTGCTGCCCTGAAGAGGCAGATGGAAATGGTTCATTTGTAATGACAGCTCTCATGTGGGCATCTTGAAGGATAGCTCTTGCTGTGAAATTTAGCAGTCTTCTACACACAGCCATTTTTGGTCGACTCTTTCATTTAAATTCCCTTAAATTCCCTTAGCCTTAGAAGTTATCTGGGAAAATGCTTAAGAATAGAAAATTTCTGTTGAGTTCAAAGCATTGGTATGAATAACATCATGCATATGGGTATAGATAGTGTGTCCTAGGAGAAAGTCTGTTCCTACATGAAATACAAAGATTTTTAAATTTTAAGGTAGTTTTCAGAGTTGAAGACCATTGTGTAAAATAAATAGCAACATAATCTGTGGCGTTTCAGATCATTGGAGAAAAGTTGAATTCTTTACAAGGAGAGGTGGTTTCTGTCTGTAAAATATTTGTGCATATGTGTGTTTCCATTCTCTCCTCCCAGTGTTCTTAAATTAGTCATGTTAAAATCAAACTCCCTTAGAGTATGGGTAGAAGGGAATAGTATTTCCTATAGGTGTAAGTTAAGAATGTGGCATAATTTCAGCATAGGTGTTAGAAGGTAGAACAGTAGAATAACCAAAGTGGGTAATTATCTGAAATATTACATTCAGGATATGACACAAATAAATATCTTGCCCAGTTTGGAGTTGTAGTCTGTAGTACTCAGTGCTTTTATCCACAGCATGAATTTTCTTACAGCTCAGACTGAATAAGATTTGAAAAAATTCCTAACTTGTTTGGCATAATAAATTACATACTGGTGCTTATTCACTGCTTGGATGAAGCAAATTAAAATAATCTCCAATTTTCAAGTCTTTTAATGTTATAGTAAATGATCAACTATCATTTTGTTACCTGATAGTATACTTTGATCAATATCTTGAACATGAAGGAACATTACAGAAGACAACTTATGAATATTAAGCAGCAACTGTTTGTAACATTCATTTCCCTATTTTTTATTAATGTATGTGCTTCTTTAAATAGTTTAAAAATATAGGTCATTGATTTTTTGTGCCCCTTGTCAGATTTTATCATGATATATGTGCCTATAAAGAAAAAACAAACACTGTGATATTATCCTTTGGATAAAGCAGAAGTGGGTGCGTGAGCTGTAGTGTCGATAGGGAGTGGAGAGCCTTGGCCTTGGCGGGATGGGAGTTAATTCATGTTGGGTGTGAATATATGTGAATACGTGCATTTGTAATGAGGTGAAAGAAGGAAGAATTCATTATGCCTGCTGATAGTTGACTACAGTAAATGTGCATTAAAAAGAAATACTAAATACATATGTATCAGAAACTGATTTGTTCCTTTCATTACTGCTGGCCATTTATTAAGAAGGGGAGATGGTTCTACTTTAATTAACCCAGTTGAGTGTAGCAGATGGGGCAAAATGTCTTGCAGCGATAAGACAATTCAGAAATGGCACCAGATGTTGAAAGCTGTCCCTGGTGGTGTTTGAGTGCAGCCCAGATGTTCCAGTCCCACCTGGCTAGTTTCTAAGCACTGCAGGCTAAGCAGCTGTGATGTAACCTATGTAATGTTCGCATAACACTAAAAGCACCATAATTGAACTGCCACTCTAAACTTCTAAGGCTGTGACTCTTAAGAGGTGAAATCTTTAAGGACAAAATAAGGACAACTATTTACGGTTTTAGATCCTTTGGCTATTGCTATTTAATTGATAATTGGAGAGAGGTAAAATATTAAAATTTAATAAAATGTTATTGTTCAAATTGTAGATAAAAGTAAACATTCTTACCCATGTAGTGTTTCCAGATAAGAATGTGCATGGGAGTGTGATGTCACATACACAGAGATTGATTCACAGCCTTCTGATTTGGGTCTCACCCCTTTACAAACGCCAGTCTAGAAATATCAAAACGCTATTTTTCATGTAATAAAAATGCAAATATTTGCTTGCTCATAGAGTAAACAGTTTTTTCCCCTTTTATTCCTTTTAATTTCAAACCTACGTAAAATTTGCCACATTTTCTTTCTCTTTAGTTCTTTTTGGTGGTTGTTTTATTGTGTACTATTTGTTTATTGTGTACCATTTGAGAGAAGATTGCAAACAGCATGACATTTTGCCCCTAAAATCCTTCAACACATATCTTTTTACAACAAGGGCATTCTCCTTTATAATCACTATATAATTATCATACTCCGGGAACTTAACATTAAACAGTTTCATTGTCTAATAATAAACAGAACAAAATGCAGATTTCCCTGGTGTCTCAATATGTCACTTCAGGGTAGCACTTTTCTAAGAATCCAGAGTCCAGTCCAGGATCACGCATGTCATTTACTTGTCCTGCTTCTTTAGGCTCCTCCACTTTGGAGCAGTCCCGGTCTCTTTGTCTTTAATGATGCTGACATTTTCGGAAGTCTTCAGAGTGGTTTTGCAGAATGTCCTCAAGTTGTATTTCTCTGATTCATTCCTCATCACTAGAATCAAGTTAAATATTTTTGGCAGGAATTTCTACATGGGTGACAATGGCCATTTCAGTTCCTTACATTAGAGAACCCATGAACACTGTTTTATACCATTCTTAAGTGTGATCACTTATTTGTTATCCATCCAATTTCTCCATTGCAAAAGTAGCTTCATCCCCTTGTATTTACTAAATAACCAATGGGGTGATGTTTTGAGATTATGTAACTATCTTACTTCCCAGCAACATTTTACCCAGCATTAGCATCCATGGAGGGTTGTTACAAAGAGCATGACTGGCTGGATAAACTGCATGCCCATGTTATGTTTCTGAAATGTAAGTGAGGGGTAACTGACCACAGTTGTGGTGTCAGTTATCTGCTAGACACGGAACTGAGGAATGTAAGAGTCTGTGGTAGCTTAAAGGGACCGTGAAAACGTAGATCAACAAACTAGCTTTTATGATGGGTCTGGACCCTTTAATAGTGAGCATTTTTTACATGCGGTGCTAAAACAGCTTCCTGAAATTACTATCAGTTGTTCTGTGATTCTAACAATTTAACTTCTTCCTCATACTTAATTTCTAGGAGGATCAACTGATTTATTTGGCGGATTTGCTGACTTTGGCTCAGCTGCTGCATCAGGCAATTTCCCTTCCCAAGGTATGATCCAGTTTGATTGGCCAGAAATGTAGCCGCAGTGAAAAGGTTATCAAAACAAAATGACTCCCTCCCACACCCGCTTCTTTTTGGCATTTTTTTCCATACCGTATTTGTAATTCCTAATGGATTTATTCAAAGGTATATTATTGGGCCAGTGTCTTAATTGCACCCCACGAATTAATTTGGTACAAGCCGCTGAGGTACACTTAAAAGTGTTCTTACTGATAAGTAACTCCTACTTAGCTTTTTTCGGTGGGGAGTAGGGAGTTTGAATAAGCATTAATAATCTCTTTCAGTGGCCAAGGGTAGTGGGGTTTATGTTTAACTTACGATTTTCATGAATGACATTCAGGGACCTTGGGTATGGGCAGACTATCTTAGTAAAATTCATTTCTTTATAATTTAGATATCTTAAGAACATTTTTGTGACAAATGACTGGACTTCATTTTGACACATCCTTAGCAGTCGAACCTTAGGCAAAACTGCCTCACTCCATGCTAGATTAGAAATCTGAAAGTGCCCTACCGGGGTGTCCAACCCGCAGGCCACGTGCAGCCCAGGGTGGCTGTGAATGCAGCCCAGCGCAAAATTTTAAATTTACTTAAAGCCTTGTTTGCTCATCAGTTTTCATTAGAGTTTGTGTATCTAATGTGTTGCCCAAGACAACTCTTCCAGTGTGGCCCAGAGATGCTAAAAGGTTGGACACCCCTAGACTCACTGTGGTGATCATTTCATAATATATACAATATTGAATTATTAGGTTGTACACCTGAAACTGATACAATGTTACATGTCAATTATACTTGTTTTGAAAAAAAATCAAAGCCAACATCCAAGCAGAGTAGAAGCTTAAACATCAAGGATTAAGGTGAATGGCTTGTCTTTTTTCCCTTTTTTATCTTAAGGCCTCTACCACAGACTGTGGTAGCTAGTTAACTTTGGGAGAGACCCTGAGCCTCCAGCTTCTAAAATTGGGAGTCATGCTTCTTTTAGAAGTATGGTTATGCCTTCCTAAGGGTCAGTATCTTACTTCAGGCAAATCAAAGTGGAAGGTACATACTGCCCCAATTTTACAGACTGTCTATGTAATTCTCAAAGTTTTTATGTATATAAAGTTGCCTAATATGCAAATAATTCAAATATGTTAATGTTGCTAAGTGATACATCTCTTCATCCATATGAATGTGATTACTACAGCTTGATCACCATTACACAAAGGGCTGAAACTGTTGCAACAAAGTTTGATCATTTCTGAACCGTGTATGCCCCACTAGAAATATCTTTCTCTGATTAATCACCTGAGATCAAGTTTTCACATGGGCAACATATTTTGTCCCAATTTCCATTCTATTTGTTTTATCTATCAAACAAACATAAGACCAACATAAAGTTGACCTTTGTCCAACAGTCTTACTTGTTAGTTTAAACTGTTTAATATATAGAACTAATTGTAAAACTTAATTTAGTCTTTTTTTGTAGAGAATATCAAAGACATGTTTTTGTAAAACCCTGAGGTAATGAATATTAGCTGAGTTCTTATATTAAATTGTTGGTAGAGCTTAGGGTTTCTAAGTGAATTATTTTCTCTTTTGAGGGTGTTTATATTTTAATATGGTAATAGAAGAATATAATTTTAAAGACTTAATGTTCTTTTGATGTTTAGCATAGTGAGACACAGCATCGCTGTGGTTGGTTACTGACCTTTTCACCTAGACATAATGTATTTCCAAGTTGTAAATGAACACAGAGTGCAAAGAGATGGTGCTTTTTAAAAATATATATATTTTACTGATTATGCTATTACAGTTGCCCTATTTTCCCCACTTCACTGCCCTCCACACCCCCTCCCACCCACATTCCCCCCCTTTAGTTCATGTCCATGGGTCATACATATAAGTTCTTTGGCTTCTACATTTCCTGTACTATTCTTACCCTCCCCCTTTCTATTTTCTACCTACCATCTATGCTACTTATTCTCTGTACCTTTTCCTCCTCTCTCCCCCTCCCCTATTGATAACCCTCCATGTGATCTCCATTTCTGTGGTTCTGTTTTAGTTGTTTGCTTAGTTTGCTTTTGTGTTTGTTTTAGGTGTGCTTGTTAATAACTATGAGTTTGCTGTCTTTTTACTGTTCATATTTTTTATCTTCTTTTTCTTAGATAAATCCCTTTAACATTTCATATAATAAGGGCTTGGTGATGGTGAACTTCTTTAACTTGACTTTATCTGCCCTTCCATTCTAAATGAAAACTTTTCTCATTAGAGCAATCTTGGATGTAGGTCCTTGCCTTTCATGACTTGGAATACTTCTTTACAGCTCCTTCTTGCCTATAAGGTCTCTTTTGAGAAATTAGCTGACAGTCTAATGGGAACTCCTTTATAGGTAACTGCCTCCTTATCATTTGCTGCTTCTAGGATTCTCTCCTTAATTTTAATCTTGGGCAATGTAATTATGATGTGCCTTGGTGTGTTCCTTCTTGGGTCCCACTTCTTTGGGACTGTCTGAGCTTCCGGGACTTCTTGGAAGTCGTATTTCCTTTGCCAGATTGGGGAAGTTCTCCTTTATTATTTGTTCAAATAACTTTTCCACTTGTTGCTCTTCCTCTTCCCCTTCTGGTACCCTTATAATTTGGATGTTGGAACATTTAAAGATGTCCTGGAGTTTCCTAAGCTTCTCATTTTTTTGAATTCTGGTTTCTTCATTCTTTTCCGATTGGATATTTCTTTCTTCCTTCTGGTCCACACCATTGATTTGAGTCCCAGTTTCCTTCCCATCACTATTGGTTCCCTGTACATGTTCCTTTATTTCACTTAGCATTGCCTTCATTTTTCATCTAATTTGTGACCAAATTCAAACAATTCTGTGAGCATCCTGATTACCAGTGTTTTAAACTGTGCATCTGATAGGTTGGCTTCCTCTTCGTCGCTTAGTTGTATTTTTTCTGGAGCTTTGATCTGTTCTTTTGTTTGGAGCCTTCTCGAGCACCTGTTACTTAGTGAGGGGTGGAGCCTTAGGTGTTCACCAGGGCAAGGTAACCCACGTGGCTGGGTTGTGATGCTGTATGTGGGAAAGGGGTCCAAGAGGGAACAATGGCACTTGCTCTGCTCTCTGCTGGATTTCAGTCGCTTCCCCCACTTCCCCCAAGCAAATCGGGCCCTTCTGGTGCTGATTCCCGTGTGGGTGGGTCTGTGCACATTCTAGGACCCAGTGGGTCTCTCCAACAAACTCCCCTGTGAGGCTGGGAGTTTCTCCCGCTGCCGCCTCAACCCCCACAGGTGTTTTCAGTTTGTGATTTAGGGCTTTTTTTCCCTGCTCTGGGGCCCTGGGTTATGCAGTCCATCCCAATCCCCAGTTGTTCCTCCCGGTTTATCTGCGCGTGAATGTCGGACCGCCTGCTCCACCAGCCGCTGCCTGGTGGGGTCCCCCAGGTGCTGCCTTGCCGGCCAGCTGCCACCTTGCTGCGAGTCCTTTCTGCCCGGTTGCCTGTCTCTGCCCTTCCTACTGGTCTGGATGAACGTGTCTTCTTTAACTCCTTTGTTGTCGGACTTTACCATACAGTTTGATTTTCTGTCAGTTCTGGTTGTTTTTTATTTTTAAATTGTTGTCCTTCTTTTGGTTTGCAAGAAGGCAGTGGGTGTCTACATGTCCATCTGGGTCAGAAGTAGAGAGATGGTGTTAATTAATGTAGAAATACATACTCTTTGCGTTCAGATGACAGTTTATCTGTAACTCTTCTTCAATTTCCGTTCATGTTTATTTATTTGTCCCTTTCTTAAAGAAAGATTTATTTACTTAGAATAATGTAGTTAAAAACTTTTTAAAGCATCACATGCCTTTACATTTATTGTGTTCCAAGTAGCATTATGTATGAAGAATTCATAAAGCTTGACTTAGACTTTTATAAGGCGAACCTGAAGGACAGAGAGTGCAGTGTCTTGGCTCTCCCCTGTCTTTTCACAATTAACCCAAAGTGAAAATAACAACCTTAAATGGCATTTACTATTTATTAAATTGTTTAGTATTCACCACTTTGGCCCTTTTTTAACGTGAGGCACAGAGGTGGTTAAGTGGCTTGCTCAAGTTACACAGCTATTAAGTTACAAAATCCATATTCTTAAACACTGATGTTTTAATTAACTTTCTATTTTTATATTATTGATTGCATTAAGTCTTAAACTTGTAATTATATTTTGAAGTGTAGTGACAGTTACATATTTTTAATATTAGCATGAGTTCCCCTTTTAAAACTATATACCCCACTTTTTATTAAACAAGTAGATTGAACAGTCCTATTTGAAGCAAGCGGAATACTAAGGTTATATGTATTATGGCTATCTACAGCCCTTGTTTTATCAATGGAGCATGGCCAAATGGGTAAGCACTTCCCACAGAAATGTACTAACCCTACTCTTATTTTTTTGTATGGTTTTTTTTTAAAATTTTAAAAAAGTTTATTTATGTTTAAATAGAGGGGAAGGGAGAGAAACATCAATGTGAGAAACTTTGATCGATTGCCTCTCGGATTAACCCCTACTGGGGACTGAACCTGCAACCTAGGCCTGTGCCCTGACATGGAAGTGAACCAGTTACTCAACCGAGCCACACCAGTCAGGGCTAATTTCAATGACTTTTTTTTTCCATGCTTTTCTGCATTTTTTTCATAAATTTAATCGCATGAAGTTGGGGTTTTTGTTTATGAGATGGTATAAATTGTAGTTTGAGTTCTCTTTGAACCTCTCCAAATAATGAATGGAATGAGTTGAATTCTCTGACTTTTCTGAGTATGTCCTTACATGAGGATTCTGGGTCTCCCAGCAAAAAGCTTAACCAGTTCAGAGTTTTCTTCTTACTTTTAGGGGTCTTAGGCTAGTTCACATTTGTTTAGCTGGAAGCACATTAGATATGCAAACTTACGTTGAAGGGAGGTTTTGATTATACTCTCTGTGTGTCACCTCAGACCTGCTAAGAGATGGATTTTACTTTATCTGTGGGAGTTATATTTTTTTCTTTGCCATCTTGTTAATACTTGTGAAATATTCATGAGAAAGAACAATGTCCAGATGGAGATTGTACCTGCAGATGTTAATCTAAATGGACAGAGATCAGCTCTAATTTGTTTCTGTTCATAGATTGTTGCATTTGTGCTGTGCACTTGAGAAAGTTTCTTACCCTTAGCGTTCTCTCTTCCTCAGTGACTGCAGCTAGTGGGAATGGAGATTTTGGAGACTGGAGTGCCTTCAACCAAGCCCCCTCGGGCCCTGCTGCTTCCGGCGGTGAGCTCTTTGGCAGTGCCTCACAGCCAGCTGTAGAACTTGTCAGTGGCTCACAGCCAGCGTTAGGCCCACCTCCAGCTGCCTCAAATTCTTCAGACCTATTCGATCTTATGGGCTCGTCCCAGGCAACCATGACATCTTCCCAGAGTATGAATTTCTCTATGATGAGCACGAATACTGTAGGGCTGGGTTTGCCCATGTCGAGATCACAGGTGAGTTGTCTGCTTCCCTCAGAAATTGTGATTCATAATCTTTGAGATGCTCTGTCTAATCTAATGGCAGATTAGCATAAAACAAAAGTTAGCAAGCGATGGATAGATTGCGTTTGCACAGTGCATTTATCTTACATGCTTTCTCCCTGGCATAGTCCTTTGAGTTCTAGAGGGCAAGCCTTCTCACTCATCTTGTAGTCCATGCAGAGCCAGTCATAGTGGCTTGTACAGTGAAGGCACTTGCTGAAAAATTATTGAATTAATTTAAAAAGTGGTATTTAATAGTTTTTAAAAATTGTGTTTAAGAAGTAATAGAAAAACTCGCATACCTCATAGCTACTGCCGGTTTGGTTCCAGACCACCACAATAAAGTTGGTATGACAATAAAGCAAGTCACATGAATTTTTGGTTTCCCAGTGCACGTAAAAGTTAATGTTTGCACTGTACTATAGTCTATTAAAAGTGCAATAGCATAATATCTTAAAAACAATGTATATACCTTAATTTAAAAATGCTATATTGCTTAAAAAAATGCTTATCATCACCTGAGCCTTCATTCAACGAGTCGTAATCTTTCTGCTGGCAGAGGCTCTAGCCTCAGTGCTGATGAAAAATGCAATACCTGCGGGATGCAAGTGAAACCTGTACTGGTTTCACCCATGACTCAGTCAAATCTCCGGTCACGTTCTTCAGGAAGTGTCACTTACTGGTTGCAAACAACCATTGCTAATAAAGAAAATCATTTCCTAAAGTGATGACTGTTCTTCCATGTTCTGGGCCTGCTCTGCATTGTATAATGTTTATGCTTTTCTTTCAGCTGTTATTTTCATAAAGGAAAAATTAAAATTGGGAGCTTTTTAATTCATTTTTTATAGTTAAATCTAAATTACCTAAAACTAGCTTAGAATTTGAACAAGTGTAGGGTTAGAATATATATGTCTTAGTTGTACTAGGAACTTGGTTTTTTGATTGAAGCTATTCAGAATATTTGTGCAGGGTGCTAATTACTCATTTTAATTTGTAGATTCTCCTCTTTTGGGTGTTAGGATGAAGGAAGAAAAGAGAGAAGCAGAGGGTGACTGCTTTCTGTAACAGAAATTAGATCTGACATTGAGAAAATGGACATGAAAGCCACACCAGTACCATTAAATTAACTATGCACCACGGAAGAAGCCCAAGCCAGTTTATTTTTCGAGTTTCTTTATATGATCTAAGCAGAAAGCCAATGTTATTTGCAACCTTAGTTGCAGCTGTGTTATGATTCTGGGCATTGGTACATTTTAAAGTATTTCTTCCCGTTGCTATTCCTTTCCCTTTTCCTGCTCTTTTCACAGTTACCCTTAGTATTGTAACTAGCAGGCACCTCTGCTCCTTTCTCCCGAATTTCTCCTTTCTTCGGAATAGGTCCGCATAGAGCCAGCTCTGCTGGTGTTGCTCACCGTAGTCAGTGGACACGTTCACGGAGCAAGGAACTGCCCGACAGGATATATGACATACAACTTGCTGTTGTGATTGTTTTGCTTTCTATAACATGAGAAATCATATCCCGAATTCCATTTTGTAAGAATAACTAGTCTACTTGTATGTTTCCTTAAAGCTATCCTAACGTTAAGTTGGTCGTTGCCCTGGAACGGTTGCTTCCAGACTCTGGGTGATGGGAGGATAATTGTTTTCACCCCAAACATGATTTGGATTTCAGACGAACATTTTGGGAGAGTTAGTGATTCAGGCTATTGAAGACCTTAGAATAAACCATTTGTGGTTCTTTTTAATTTCAATAGTTTATTACAGAATTTGGTATATATTTGGAGTTACTGTGATTAAACTGCCATCTGATTATCTTTATAGAGCAGATGCTTAATTTTTAGAGCATTTTCTATTTTCCAGCCTTTGCAAAATGTTAGCACAGTGCTGCAGAAGCCTAATCCTCTCTATAATCAGAATACAGATATGGTCCAGAAGTCAGTCAGCAAAACTCTGCCCTCGACTTGGTCTGACCCCAGCGTAAACATCAGCCTCGACAACTTACTACCTGGTATGCAGCCTTCCAAACCCCAGCAGCCATCGCTCAATACAATGATCCAACAGCAGAGTAAGTTGCCGCAAGATTGATAAATCGTGTTTCTTTGTGTACGTGTAATCTTTTGCCCTGATGCCAGGATTGCTTCAAGCCATGAATAAAAATACTTAACACAAACTCTACTGAAGGCAACTAACTATGTGTTCACTTAAGAGTTTTTCAAATACTTGTTATCCCTCCCAGTACTCTATTCTGTTCTTGGCATGAAAACATTTATTGTATTGTGGTAAGTTTTGGGGTCCTGATCACTAAACTAAAAATATTTGTTGTAGAAAACTTCCTCATCCCTGGCAGGTGTGGCCAGTGGATTTAGTGCCGGCCTGTGGACCGAAAGGTCGCTGGTTCAGCTCCCTGTCATCGGGGCACGTGCCTGGATCGCAGGCCAGGCCCCCAGTTGGGGGTGTACGGGGGCAGCTGGTCAGTGTTCCTCTCGCACATTGATGTGTCTCTCCATATCTTTCTCCCCCCCTTTCCCTCTCTCTAAAAATAAATGAATAAAATCTTTTTTAAAAAAAGAAAAAAAACTTTTTCAATATGGGCAAATGTGGCAAGGATACAAAATCATCTGCAGTCCATAATCCCAGGATAATTACCATTAATTTACATTTTTTCCATTTTTCTGGCTGTATTTTTAATCATTGATTATTTTGTATTTTGTTTCTTGTAGTTCTCATTCAACATTAAGTTCTCATTTCTTTGTGTATTGAATGTTCTTAAAAAATTATTTTTAGATCTTTATAGTTATCCATCATTTAAGTGTACAGTTCCTCTATTGTTGGCTATTTCAGTTTCCAGCTTTTTGCTATTATAAAGAACTCCACAATTTTGTTTGTATAATTCTTTGTGCTTGTGATTTTTTTCCTGCATATTCTAGAAATAGAATGAGTCAAAGGATATAAACTTTTTTAAGGCTTTTGATCTACAGTAGCTCTTGATGGTTTGTTAGGTTGGATTCCACAATAGATTTTGTGGGAATGACTTTAAAATGCCTCATGTCTTCCCCTAACCCACGTTTACTGTTTTTACATCTATGGGAAACCAGAGCTAACAGCCACTGAATACTTCTCAAGAGAAAACAATGCCAGTTAATTGAATTCTCCTATAAAATCACTAAAAAAATTTTATTGGGGCTTACAGGTAATGGTGGTCAGGGAGATTGTATTATTTTTCTGTCCTGTGCATCTAAGAATTCAATTTCTAGTGGTAGAGTTATTTTGTCTCTTTTCTTCTGGTAGATATGCAACAGCCTATGAATGTGATGACCCAAAGTTTTGGAGCTGTGAACCTCAGTTCTCCATCGAACATGCTTCCTGTCCGGCCCCAAACTAGCCCTTTGATGGGGGGACCCATGCCTATGAGCATGCCCAGTGTGATGACTGGCACCATGGGAATGGCCCCTCTTGGAAACACTCCGATGATGAGCCAGAGCATGATGGGCATGAACATGAACCTAGGGATGTCAACTGCTGGGATGGGCCTGACGGGCACAGTGGGAATGGGCATGCCCGGCCTAGCCATGGCTTCTGGAACTGTGCCGCCCAAGCAAGATGCCTTTGCAAATTTCGCCAACTTTAGCAAATAAGAGATTATAAAGGAGCAGATTGAATGAAGGATTTTTAGTGGTGCAGATAGGTGATGTTGGGATGGAAAATGGTAATCAACTCCCCTCTTATCAATTAATTAAAATAAACGTATGTAAAGAACCAAAAAGGCTGTTTCATAAAAGTGAAATACCTGGTATTTCAGACGGCCAGGCAAGGGCACTTCAGACGAGGTAGTCCAAACCAACGTTCCCAGTGAGAATGGACCAGTGGGTTAGTGAGACCACTGAAAGAAAGCCTTTATACATTGAAGAGCTCTTATCAATATTGTAAGTTGTGGGAAGTCTGGAATAGGGCTGAATAAATATGTTTGAATCTCTAATTTTATACTTTTCTTTTCCTGAGGAACTTGATTTTCCTGTCCCTGAATCACCTTATCATAATTGGACCTGTTCCTTTTACTACCACTCTTGAGCCCATATATGAAATCATTAAAGTGGGATGATCAGTTTTTTATAAAAAAATATATTTTTATCCAAAAAAAGGCATACATATGTGATTATGGCTAAATCAGAGGTAACTGGAATGTATATACTTTTGCTAATGTTCCAGCAACAACACTGCTATCATACTCTCCAAATTTTTATTGTAACGAAACCTCTTTAAGTAATTGGTGATAGCTATGGGACTTTTCCCATATCTTCTGCTATACTTATCCTTTGCAGAACTAGGAAAAATTTTTTTTCAGGACTGCTCTATGGTTTCCTTTAAAAGAAGAAGAAAAAAACCCTCCAGTATTTTGTTTGTTTTTAGCAGTCATCATTACAAATTGCAGTGATTAACTTGGCAAGGCTTCCTTCCGTGTTTGTCCCTGTAGCCACCATTTAACAGTTAGCAACAGTCAAAAGAGAAAAATATTTATTTTTATTTTTTTGATGTCTTTTCAAAAAATTGAAAAGATAAAAATTCATTAAGACCTTAAGTTAAATATAAATGTTAGACCTCAACAATGTTGGCTTTTAGATTTTATACAGTATTTGTTTTGTTTCGGTTTTGAGTGTATATAATATGGCACTAGCAATATGGTTCCAATAGAGAAAAGTTAAATATATATTATTAAAGGAGACCTGTAGCAGTCGAAGATTTTATTGATTTAATGACAAATAAAGGAAATGAATTGAGATGTTTTTGTTTTCCTGCTGTAATTCTGCATTAAGCTCACATGAGAAATCATGACTCTAGAGTTTGGAATGCAAAATTGTTTCACCCTCAAGTTGGGAATATTTTTTAAAATAAATACTATAATATAGGTATCAAATTATTACCTCCCCACTTTGTGTTGAAATTTTTTTTTATTAAATTGATAAAACTTTGTTTCCATTGTATTCATAATGTTCTGTTATAACATTAAAATGTTCATTAAAATCAATGTTGAACTGCTTTTTCTTTCTTTCTGTTAGACATTTCAGACTGGGGGGGGAATAATTATAATTTGGGTAAAGTAATTTTTATAAATAATTTAAAATTATTTAATGACCTCCCTGTTTTTTATCAGACTCTAGTGTTGGGAATTAAAAATGAAGCAGCAAAGATATTCTGACCTGCTCCATTCTTGCTAATGTTCCCTCTACACCGTTTCTAATTAGGCAGAAATTCATGTACTTCTGCTAAGTGGTAATGCAAAGTGATTCATTTGCTAAATAAGAGATGAGAGAGAGTGTAATTAGCTGACTGCGGTTTTTAATCTTTCAACAATTCAATGTGTTTAAATTAGTTTCAAAGAACAGGAGCTTTCGAGTGTTGTTACTTCGGAACAGTTAAGGCAGGCTCTGGTGGCAGTATGGAGAGTGTCTTCACTGATTTTTAAAACCCATAATCTTGAATGAATTTTTCTATAAATTGGGAGCTAAAGCATCACCTTTATTATATGGTTCTTGGAGGAAATATTTTGTTTCTAAACTTTTGTGTTTACATTTTTTTTCTAATAAAATCAAGATTTCTCTCTAAAGCGTTCTCTGTACCATGCCTTCTTCCTGTGTTGTGTCTGTGGACAGAAAGAAGTGCCCATCCCGGTTACTAATGCACCTGAACATGCAGTTTATATCTTACCATTCTTTTTTGTTTCAGAGCCCATTAAAGAGGAAAATGTAAGATTTGCCACATTGGAGGTCCATGCAATTTAATGATTTGTCTCTGAAAGGGCTACTAAGTGATACTTCAAAGTGAAGTTCTAATACCCCCAAATTATTTGGAGTTGGCAAGATAATATTCTAATAATCGACTGGGCTCCCTTTTGCCTATCCTATACCCCTTTTCCTCTTCCACAGCTTCTCTGTAGTATCGTTTTCATTCTGTCTAATATTTGGGGGGTGGAGGGTGAAATAGTTACTGTTCTAGCAACTGACATTGAGGAGTGAGTCTCCACTGCCATTGCAGATTCATTTTTACTTCTCTGACACGATCTTCAGGAACCATAAATATATACAGTTCCTCTATGGTATTTTGAATATTTCCTTTACTGTTTAACACAAACTGCCTGAATGACATCCACAATGCTCTTGGTTTGGGGCAGTCACTAGTAAGTTGAGACCTATATTTGGAGGGAAGGATTAATAATTATTTTTCAAATATTTATGAAATACAGTAAAAGGAAGTATACTGTCCTTAGGAGCATACTTGATGGTAAACAGGCTCCTGAAATAAACGGGCTTGGTATTCCAACTCCTGGGGAACAGGACTGCGCTGTGGGAGGGGCTTGGGCTTGGGAGCAGGCAGAAATCCCATTGCAGCCACCAACTGTCTGAGTGATGCCTGGTCGACTGACCTGACTTCTCTGGGCCCTCATGTATTTTTTTCCTGTGAACTTAAAATCTGGACGTGTTGGATAATTAAACACTGGAGTGAAACCCACTAGCACATACATGCTTTAACGTTTCTCTGCCTCCCTTTTTTTTTTTTTAATGTAAATGCACAGACCAAAATTTTGTAGGTGCCAGTCACTGTACTAAAAAAAACTCCACATGTGTCATTTAATCTACATAAAGCAAGCCCCCAAACTCACAATCCCGCTTTATTTCTAAAAGCACTATGTAGTGAAGAAAGCCTGAGAGACTATTCTATTAAATTGATTTCTAATTGAGGATTTCCCTGTCTTCCTGAATTTAATTCCACTTTATTTAACAGCAAAGGAAATTATAAATGATCTGTTTTTGTGAATGTATTGACTCACTTCCACTGAGCACATGGTGCAGATGGGGGAGCGAGAACTAGGAAAAGTGCGTGAAGGAACCTTCCTGCAGCCAGTTCCGATGCTTCGCTTCCCAGGGACTGGGGAGGGATCTGAAAGTCCTGAGGGACTAACAGGTTTCATTTGTGACTCTTGACCGTGATTGGCATTGGGAAACCCTGCGTTTCCTTCCTGTTGGATTTTTCCTAGCTGCATAGTTGCAGCCATGTTCTCTAAAGGCTCCCAAGCACACTCTGCATTTCACAATGAGATAGGAGTGCCCAGAGTTGGTATATGGAGGGGTTTGGTCTCAGGACCCTCTTTACAGCCTTAAAAATTATTAAGGACCCCAAAGAGCTTTTGTTTATGTGGGTCATATCTATTGATACTTTCTGTATTCAAAATAACTGAAAAACTTTAAATTGATTCCACAGGAACCCATTACCTATCAACTTAAAATTTTATAAACAACTTTTCCAGAATAAAAATTTGTGAAAAGAGTGGCATTGTTTTTACATTTCTGAAAGTCTCTTCGTTACCTGACTGAATGAAGTGTAGATTCTCTTACCGGCCCCTGCATTCAGTCTGTGTTGCCATGTTGTGTGGAAGTCTATGCAAGAAGTCCAGTCACAGGGATACGTGGCTGCAAAGGCTGGAACCTTGCAGTTTCCCTGGAAGCCTCTCAGGCTGCCCAGTGATGCGCGGGCCCCACTTGGGGAATTGCTGCTATCACAAATTATCAGATAAGATTATTGCCTAGTAACTGCTTGTTTTATTCTGTTTATAAGGTAATCTTGGTGAAGTACAAAGAATTTAGTTTTCCCTTTCACTTCAGTTATAAGCTAAAGACTTGTCACGTGAAATTGCTCTCTGGGTACTGAATATTAAACATTAGCCCTGGCTGGTGTGTCTCAGTGGATTGAGCACCAGCTTGTAAACCCAAGGGTTGCCAGTTCAATTACCAGTCAGGGCACATGCCTGGGTTGTGGGGCCAGGTCCCCCCGGTCAGGGGAGTGCGAGCATCTGATTGATGTTTCACACATCAATGTTTCTCTTTCTCCTTCCCTTCCTTTCCCCTCTCTAAAGAAATTAAAATTTTCTTTTAATTGATGACACCATAGCTTTTGCTCAGTTTTTTAGATTCTTTCCTCTGATAAATCGTACGTAATTACTGGTTTTTATAATTACGAAGAAGCACATTTCTTTCTTTGGAGTTTTTAGAAAAGCTTAGCCTGAAAGACTGGGTGTTCAGTGCTTGGTAAACCTCCTGTTCTGTCCTTGGAGAAGCAGGAGTCAGATGGGTCACACCCGAAGACTTCTGACTTGTTTGCAAGGGGGCCTGGCCACCTCGTGTACTGTGTTCCCTGGCAAACCCTTCACAGGGGGCGTGGCTGTAGAGAGAGTGTGTCCACGTTTGTAAATTTCCTCACAAACCCCAGGTACATTTGATCCCAGCACCGGAGGAACCCAGCAAGGTCTCCATCGTTTCATGGAATGGCCGTGGCAGGCTCTCCTGGGCTCCTCACGTCCAGCAGCTCCCTCCCTTGTCCTCACCCAGGACACAGTGCCCTCCCTCCGACAGACACACGACAGGCGAGTCAGAAAGAGACAGCCAGAGGGGCTCTGAGGACACTGCTGCACAAGGTCCCCACACCGAGACTTTGTTGATGAACTGACCGCCATCGTCAGCCTTCAGTGAGCATGTTTGGCAGAGTTCTTACTCTGGAAAGAGGACGGGAATTTTAGGCAGAATTCCCTCTCGTCCTGGAGGGGCTTCACTTTGGAAACTAGTGCACACCATAGGCACAGAATCAACTTTTGTTAATGAATGAGACATTGAGGATGTGATCTTTTGTGTCTGGTAACTCGTGTACCAGTTTCATTAAACTATTTCCTAAAATGCAGTTAAAATACTGGTTGTGAAATACTGGGTTCCAGTATTCCTAGATTTTTTAATAATATTTTCACTTTCCAGTCATCAAAAATTACATCAAGGACAGCAATGCTAAAACAGCATGATAAAAGTCCATACCCTCCCAGCTAGGGAATGAAAGTGCCCTAGGGCCATGAATGGGCTACTGGACTGGTTCTGGTGGAACCAGAGGACCACTACCCAGAATTTCTCCCCTGTGTTTACTCACCCTTCCTACGTGCCCACTGCCTGCACTGCCTCGGGTTAGTTAGCACGCCGCACTGCCTGCAACAGGGGCCCACACAATCACATGGCAGTGTGTGCGTGTGTAAGCATTCCGAAGATGATCAGGTTGCTGTTACATACAAACAAGAGGCCTAATCTAGACAGGGCAACTCCAGAAGGCCTCTCTGAGAACAGAGCTGCTGTGCAGAGATCTGAAGAATGAAGAGCCAGCCATGTGACCTACATGCCTTACGGAGTTCAGCAGGTATGGCTGGAGCTCAGTGCAAAAGGGGAAACTGAGGCCAGGTGATGGTAATGTACTTGGTGTCTAGGGTGCTGAGGTAGGTAAAGGCTTCACTCTGCTCGAAGTTCCTCAGAGGGGACTGTGACCACCAGGGGTGGTATGTTCTTAAGGCTCCATTTGCTTTCATGGCTACGGTTGTCACAGACTCCTTTTAAAAAAGTTGAATTGGACTTTGAAAAACTTGAGTGGAAAACTGTATGACAATTGTTATTTAACTGTCAATAATTAACACTGAAGTACATTAACAGTTTACTTATATATGAAAGATACGAATCTTTGACATCCAAGGGGCCACCTACAAGTAGAAATGGGGTGTTTCAAGCAGGGCTAACATGCACTTGCACACTGTCGTTTGCAGACAGCGCGGCCTCACACCCGGTTCGGCCCAGAGCCCACAGCAGCCCTGGCGGAGAAGGCGGCAGTTGCCCCCTTGCTGTGCGTGAGCAGACAGGCTCCGTGAGACGGAAGGAGCTGGTGAAGCCAGGTCTCCCCGGGCAGTCTCCTGAAACCCAAACCCAGTGTCGTCCCACTGCCCCCCATTGTTCCCCTACTAACACTGCAGACCCTTTCATTCCAAGATTGTACGTGCCACGCAGATGAACTGTCCGCTTTCCTTCGCTTACCCCTGATCTCTGACCGTGTTTTCCCGGATGCCGTGTAACACTCCACACACAGTAGACCACTAGTGAATAGTTTCTAAACGTGTTTTTAAGTAAGCACTGCATGTTTATGGACTCTATTTACATCTTCTAAAGGTCACCACCAGGAGATGAGCCACAGAGCAAATAAAAGCTGATCTCTTCTGAAGAGAGAACCTTTTGTTTGTTTTGTAGAAATGGTGATACAACTTAGAATAAGATGTTAACCAAATCTCAAAAGCAAAAAAAAATGTCAGCAGCTCTGGAACAGTGTAACACGACGGCTTCTGAAGGCGAGTTACGAGCGAGCTGCAGTGGAGGCGGATGGCCTTGGACGGCTTGCTTAATTAAGGAGTCCGCTCCCAAAAGTGCACACAGTGCTTTTTAAAAATTGGGCGCTCTCGGCGACTTTTATTTGAATCTGTGATTCTTGCATTTGAGAAACACATATAAGATGCCCAGCCACCAATGAAAGTAGAAATGGAATTTCTAGATTTAAGTTGTTCTCAGGGAAATATGTGAATTGGTATCTTTCGAATGGGGAAATGCAAAGGCATTTAGAAATACCTGGTAGTTTGGAAACCCTAGTTTGATTGTCAACAGTTAAACTCTCTTATTTTTGATAAGGAAAAAAATACTAACTTTAATGAAAAATATAAGATGAAGTTTGAGGCATAAGTTACACAACCAACTTTTCAAGTCATTTTTTATAGAAAAATGGTAAGATTAGATAAAAGAAATATTAAAGTATTTTTCCTTTTAATTTACATGGTTTATCAGTGTTATCCTTTTGACCTAATTCCTATGACGAACCAAGGAAAGGGTATTATAGCTGAAAATTTTTCAGTTAAGAACTTTTCACACACCTTTAATTCCTCCAACATGGAAGTAAGTCAGTGTATATGTGTTTGCATACACACACTACCTGTCCATATGAATATATAATAAAGGTTGGCTCTTAAATACTGTCTCTTTACCAAATTTTTAGATGTCCCAAGAGTTCTAAGATTTAAATGATAAAAAGGGTGCCATAAGGTACCGCTTTAGTAATTAACTGGTTCTTTAATAAGGCCTCAATTACTCTGTTTCATGATAAGGAAAAAAAAATGTTCCAAGACAGAGTTACATTCGACATCTGGGAACCTCCTAACAGCTGGCTACCTAATGAATATGCATCTGCTTAAGAGGCTGTAGACCATTAATAAACCAATAGATGTAAAGCAGAAATGATCTTCGTCAGCTTCAAATGAGATTGGATGCAGTGTGCTGTGAAGTGTCACTGTCACATTGAATCGAGTTTGGGAGGTTAACAACGACTGTTATCTGCTGTGTCTTGGTAGCTCTACACTTGTGCTGATGCTCGTGCCAAGCGGGCGGCCACACTTCCGAGGTACAACTTCTTTCTCCCGATCGCCTGATCTGAGGCTTACGACGCACCTGTTTCAGAATGCCTTCTATTTTGTTCCACTAAACCATAGTTTGCCAAGATCGTTTAAAGCAAAGAAGTCATCTCCTGGTGGGAAAGGCGGGAGATAGCAGGATGAAGTCGGTGCAAGATGAACTTCCAGTGAATGGGAAAACAGTTAAAACGAAACTTCTGTGTGTCTGCAGGTAGCTTGGGAACTGTGGGGTGTTTCTGAGGGAACCCCTCACTCCCTCTACAGGCAGCCATTTGGGTGTCGATAACTGGCCCACAGGAGACCCTGGAGTAAGTAGGACCCAGGGTCCTTGATCAGACTCCATTTTCTCCCCTTGGCATTATCAAGGAGAAACTCTAATGCAACCTCAGACTTTATTCTTCAATTGTATTCCCGTGCACACCACGAGAATACATTTTTTAAAAAATGGGAATTAAGTCCCACCCACTCCCCACAACAGGAAAGTAATTTTCTTTCTTTTCTCTTTTCTTTTTCTTTTTTTTTTTAAACAAATGTGGTGTCCTATCACAAGCTGAGAATTATAGTTGTTTTTGAAAGAACACTTAGCATCAAGTATGTATTTAATACCCTGTAATCTCAGTTGTGTCACTACTTCATTAAATAAAACATCACCTTGGATTCCTACACAGAGATTATTACCATATTTGTGGGGATGTAAGATCCATTTCCCCCCAAAACCATATAAAAATTACCAACACAACTGCCACCTCATCTAACATTACAGACGGCACACCGAAAACCCAAAACTTCAATGACGGGTCGGCTCAGTGACAGAGGAAGTGGTTTGTAGAGGAGGACAGGCCGTGCGGTCCGTAGACACGGCGGTGCTGCACACCACAATCCAGGAGGAAGTAGTCCTCGCCGGTGCACAGTAACGCGCCCCGCCCCCCGACTGCTGGGGGAGCACTGGACCGAGGTCCGATGCCGCACTTGCGCAGGCACTCTCGGGCACATGCAGTCACATTTGTATCATTTTCAGTACAAGTATGATGAAAACATTAATTGTTTAAGAAAAAAATCCTTACAAAACTGCGATGCATCTCATTTATACACTTGCATACCTTAGATGCTAGAAAATAAGTGGCTTAAACTCGAGTATGTAAATAATAATACTCATTCACCCCTCATAACAACTTCCTTCTGTTATTCAATTCTCTTTTTCCCTTTACCTTACCACTTTCTAAAACTCCCTGGGGAAGATGATAGGTCCAGGTGGGAGTGCAGTCAGATGATGGTGTTTTCCTCTGTCAAGGTTATAGGTAACATTTTTACTATACGGCAAGTATGGGTGGGTCCTAGGCCCCAGACTGGGGGTTCTTCCGTGGGCTTCCCATGAGGGGTGCATCCTCAGAATTCAGCCGTCAGTGCTGAGGCTCATAAAACTCTTCAGTAATGTTAAGTCATTACTGAAATTCCTGTCAGTAGCAGCTTCGTATTTCCATATTTAAAGGATTTTTAGTTCACTGTTGAAAGTTAAAAACACACTTCAAAACTTCTGAAAAGACGGCTGCACTGATTCACACTCCCACCTACAGTGCGAGGGGTTCCTTTTCTCTGCCAGCACCGTCCTGGCCGACACTTTGCTCTCTCTCGTCTCTTTAATAGTAGTCGTTCTAACAGGTGTCAGGTGGTATCTCACTGTGGTTTTTATAAATTTAATAACTACATGCTTAATTTTTAAAATTTCTACTCACGGTGAGTCTGGCATTCCATTTATGTAATGTACAGGATCTTTGGAAACATATGAACTTAAATGAAAGTGAGAAAATCCAAAGAAAAGCACTTCTGAAGTCACAACCCCACGGCACTCTCACAAGCCAACACCCGTGATGGGGACGGGAGAGAGGCAGCCCTGGGGCCCTGAGGGAGGGCCGGCGTCCTGAAACCGTGCACGGCTCTCTGAAACTGTGGACCAGTGACCCCGAGAGAAGCTCCAGGGAAGATCCAAGGCCAGAATGTCCTGTCTAATGCACTTTGCATCCAGACTCTTATGCAATAAATGCCCCAAATGTTCTTAAGATGCCCCTAGCAGCAGATCTGTTCCCCATCAACACAGAGCAAATTTCTGCAAGACACCCTGTGTCCCTGCGGTTACCTCAATGGCTCGGAGCGGCGACCTGCAGCCGGCGGTTCACACGGGGCCTGGGGGAACGCCAGACGGTCCGCTGCAGCACGACAGGGACGGAGTATCTATTTGTGTTTATTTTATCTAAAACACAGAAAGATAAATTTTACTAATGATTAATATACTCATATAGAATGACTGTGGAATTGGTATTTGTTTTATAAATGTACACGTTTGTGGTGGGACACTAAACACCATGTTATGCATAGGATGTCAGTCAAAGAGGTTTGGTGGCTACCAGGTGTGAGGAGGGAGCGGCTGAGTCCCACCCGGCACGTGCTCTACTGCTGTGTCCGAGACTGCTTCCACTGGGCACACGTGCTCTCTCGCACCCTCTCCGTCCCTGAAAGGGGGCAGAGGCCCCTGCAGCACCCACTCCTGAGTGAAACACGTGTGTCCCACAGGTCGCCCTCACACGTGGAGGCACACGGGCTGTTTTTTCACAGCCCTTTGCAGACCCGAAAACCCCACCATCTTGTTCCAGTTCCGAGCTTTCAATAGGAAAGAAGACCCAGGACACAAATGGACTGTGTTCCCAAATTTTTTAGTACTTTTTAATTTTTCTAGAAAAAATAGTTTACAACAATACATTTTCTTGGAAAAGATCTATTTAATACTCAATGTGGCAGAAACAGACATGAGCAATGACAATTTACAGATTTTAATGCCACTACAAGGCTAGTGATTAAATGGAGCAAAAATTGAATAAGAGTAATTTATTTTGAACACTGTGGTTGTTACAGAAAGCCACAAGAATAAGAAATAGAGACTTCTGTGAAGACTTTCAAAAAACCTAGTCTGCTTTGAGGACATAAAAGATGCACAGAACTCGCTTTTTCTTGTTCTTGCTCACTGCAAACTCACAGGTCTTCTCTTCCTTAACACTCGAGTACCACTGGCACACCCCTTTCATTCACAGTCCCCATGAGACCCACTGCGGGCTGCTGGAACTCCACGCCCCCAAGCCGTTATCCACTAATATACGGGTCTGCTTATATTGAATCTTTTCTTGTCTCATTTGAGATGAGATGAGGCCAGGCATGTTCAGGGGGGTATAGCCGTGGACATCTTGTCTCATTTGAAAAGAATGTTCTTAAGACACCTCTCAGAGATAATTCAGTTTGGGCTGGGAGCTGGGTATATACTGGGACCCATGAATGCAAAAAAAAAAAAAAAAGTCCCAGCAGTCCACCAGGTCAGGGGCCCAGGAAGAGAGGGGCACATTTCGCTGGACCACTGCTTGTTTCACAGTTGACAGAGATTATGGGGTCCTTTCTGATGTTTCCTGTTAGGCAGAATGATATTTTTTCCCCACATATTTGAGCAGCACCACCTCAGGTTTCTTGTTGGGGCTAGGTTGCTCTTCCCAGAGAATTTAGCATCCATGGGACAATGTGGACATTTTATGAATATTTTAAAGTTTCTTCAGCACATCGTGGAGGTGCTCAAACAGATGAAATACATAAAACGCAGCTGTAACCACTTGCAGAGCATGGCGGTGGCAGGAAGACACAGGGATGAGGAACAGCAACCTCTGCAGCTTTGAACCCACCAACACACACACGAACAACCAGATGCACACGAGTCCATACTGGAGTCCGACTGCAGAAAAGTGGCCATGCTTGCGAAAGATGATGATAATGATGGCGACATAATGATGCCCCCTCCCATTTCCCCTCAGTCTCCCCCTTACCTGCCACTCTCACCCCCATCCCGCCTCCCTGTCTCTCTCCCTAGTTGCCCTCCCTATTCACCTCCAGTAACTTCAAAAGGACACAAAGCAGAAAAAACTGATGACACTGGGGGAAGGACCACCTCTACGTTGCTCAAAACCCTCCCTCCCATTTGCAAAGGTCACCTTCCTCCGAGAGGCCTTCTCCAGTGACACAGTCACAAAGGCCGCCCCAGTCCCTTCCGCCACAGTCTTCCATTCTCCTGTTTGAGTTTTTTCATGGCATTTTGCACTGCCTAAAGCTATTGCTTATGTTTTGTTTCCTCGCGGTGTATGGTTTCTGTCCCTCTTCCCCAGTAGAATGTAAACACCAGTTTGCCATCAGTATCTCCACTGCTTAGAACAGTGCCCGGCCGCAGAGGTGCTCGGTAAACAAATGTCACCTGAACACATTCCCTCGACTATCCAGGAAGGTAACTCAGGCAGTTAGCACAGTGTCTAGTGGTAGTAAACACTTAGTAAATGGTGGCTGTCGTGTTTTTATCACACTCTTTTGGGACAGAAAAATTACCTGGCCCCTAGAATTTGATGTTCTTTCCTAGCCCAGCAAAACAATTTGGTTCTTCCCACCTCACTCTAACCCTAGAATAAAATTCCCCCCGAAGCCCCATAACTGCACACTACCCACCCTCAGCCCTAGTCCCAACATCTCTGTGTGTGAGCAATGTGGGCTTAGGGCTGAGATCCACCGCCCCCTTTGAAGATGCTGGGTGAAAAATCCCCACACACTCGGCCTTAGCTTTCTTTGTTCACTCTGTTTGCTTTGAAGACCTGCACGCGGTGCTGGGAAATCAATACGCAAGGCTGCTGCTGACCCCGTACGTGTCTCCTTGATTCTCCTCCGGGAGGCCCGGCTTACTCCAACGCCCCGAGAAGTCGTGAAGTGCCCGACTCTGTCTGCAAATTAAGGCCCTTGTAAGTAATCAAGGAACGCCGCGTTTAGTGTGCCGTGGATTTTCCATCGTGAGTGTCATTAGATGAAACAAAAGCACACAATACAGGTTTGTATAATGAACAAGCCTCAAGTTAGGTTTGCCGTGATAGGGTTATCAGTCATCACGCAAATTAATTATTTAGGAAAGCACTTTTTACAGTGGCTTTTCATTTAAGTTTTGCCCCTTGATGTATGTGTATAAAAATGACGAACTCATTGGACACTGCTATTGTACTTATGCATCTATCACTATCAGACCTTTTTTCGTAATTGGTTTATTAACTATAGCATCTTAATGATCTGTTTAAAATAAATAAACCATTTGCACAATTTCAAAGGTATTTTGTGAGGATCAGCTGATACTAAAATAGCACCAGCCTTATGTGCTTTTTCAGCAAGTGACCTAATTAGTTAATAAAGTAATTGAATATTAAAAAGGATGTTGCAAGTGATTAAAATTTAAGAGCCTTCAGAACGTTATTAAAGCTATAAATCATACATCACTGTTTTAATTTGCATAGCTGCAGAATTACTAATGGCCCCACGTGCACACGGGGCTTGGCAATTAGTTCTTTAACAAAATGTTAGTGATGTTGAGGTACCAAATTCTCTCAGCCTTTTTTGATAGCTATGTAGAAACCTGCTTTTGCCAGACTAAATGTCGAACTGTTGAAATTCTGCTTGCTTCCTTTGACAGGTATAGAGACCTTCACTCACCCGATGAATATTTATGAATACCTACTGTGTTAAGTGTTAAGTATAATGATGAACAGAACTGACACCATCCTAATGGAGTTTACATTCTGGAGTTAGTTGGGTAGAGATACTAGTCATGCACTTCTCTAAGTTCATGTGTAATTACAAGGAGTTAGGAAGGAAAAGTACGGGATGCTCCAAGGGGATTTTGCTCACGAAATCTGACTTCGTCTGCCAGATTAGGGACCACACACTGCATTCCAGGTGAAGGGGCTCAGCAGACTGAATTCTTGTTCGAGGGAGAAATGCTTGATGCACCTGCCAATGCTGTGCAGGAAGAACTGGGCGGAACTGTTGGGTGGTTGCCAACAGCCGTGACTGTTTCCTGGCTAGTGGGATCCCAGTTCTGTCTGGGTACAGTACTGGCACTGTGTTCACGGGACGTAGGCCCCGCCCAAGGATAAATGATGAGACATCTGAATGGATTGTTGTGATTGCATTGCTCTGTGCCTATGACTGGCTGGAGGTAGATACGTCCTGAGGGACTCTAAGAGGCTTTCTGGAGAATTTTCCACGCTGATGAAAGGAGGTGGACAAGGAGAACACCCTTTTCCTCCATGCTTTTGGATGTCATCATGAGTGGACGTGGTACTTGGAGCTATAGCAGCCATACTGAGACCATGAGGGGGAAGGCGAAACAAACAAAACCAAACCATACACAGTCCCTAACCCTGAGCCCTGATATTGTCGAGTTGCTGAACCAACTCTGGAAACTTGGAATGTCTTGATATATGAAAGAGTAAGTTGAAGTTGGATATTCTGTTATTTTCCACCTAAAGTGTCTTCACAGAACCAGGTGGGTTTAAAACAAAGACAATGGAACCTGAAAGACACATTAAGAGCCTAACATAACTGTCAGATGAGCAGTGGTAAAATGCTAAATGATGGTGGGGAGGAATAGGAGGGATGGAAAGTCAGGTCAAGAACAGGACTGAGGCACTGCAGACGCGGAGTCAAGAGAACGTGTTAACTCCTCGGTTATCCAAGGTGTCGGGTAGCAGCAGCTGCCACGCGCTGATATTTCCTACACTCAGGGCATTGTTCTGAGCGTTCTCACACTACCTCGTGCCATCCCTTCAGCAGCCGTATGAGGCACTATTCCTCGTCACCACGACTGAATCCTGGTTTAATCGCGCCCTGATTTCCTAAGTCGAATCTCGGTAGTCTCTGCCACCAGCAGTGGGCGAAAGCAGAAGTTACTTCGGGTTCCTCCAGAAAGCTGCTGGCTAGATTGCTGCTCCCAACATTTTTCACTTTATAACACACGTAAAAAATGGTAATGGTTTAAGGTCCACACTGGTATAAATTGAAGGGGACTTGGAGTATCCATACAGGACTTAGAAAAAGCCTTCATTACTCTTTCTTTATATTACATAATTATAAGAAATAACATTCAAAATTTAGGGAAGATACTAAATAGTAAATTTGTATACAAATTCTAAAATATAATCTCTTTAATTTTTAATGAGAAATTTGCATTTGTTTTTTATGAATATAGCTCTTTAATATTGGATTTTATGCTGGAAATAGCAACTCCAGATAAAGATTTTTAATCCAATCAAGACTTTTTAATGATGGTCTCTTTGAATTCTTGATAGTCATCACTAACTATAAAGTTTGTTCATGTAATATTTTTAAAAAGTCACATTTTTTAAACCCTTCCAAATTTTATAATATTTGGGTCATATTTAAAGAATGTAACAGTTCTTCCTTTTCTTCCATTGACTATTGCACTGTTGAAAACTTCTGAGATTGTGTGAACAGATTTCAAATCTTTGGGAACTTTCTCCAAGTATTTCAAAATAACGGTAATACTTTAACTCGAAGGCCACTCGTGCACGGTTAGAGCAGCTGCTGAGCACAGCCAGCCTGGACCCACTGACAGGGCTTGTCAGTCACGAACAGAGGAAAGAATCCAGGACGTGTGAAGACAGACTTGGCGCTGTGCCTGCCCAGAAACCCCCACCCTTCTCCCGCCCCTGAGGAACTTCCCACTGGCTCTCCGTTGGCCTGGGGCCGTGCTTGTTGCAGGGCTGGCTTCATGGGTGTTTACAAGGACCCTGTGCTTAGTCTAATGCTCTGCTGTCACCTTGAAATGATTTTTGAACAAACGGCCCAGCATTTTCATTTTTCCCTGGGCCCTGCACATTATGCAGGGGCGGTGCTGACATCTGGGGCACCTGGAATGTGAAATCCGTTGGTAGCTCCCCTGTGCCTTTGTCCATGATGGGCTTGGGCATATGTTACCCCTGGCCCTTGAGATGTGAAGCAACTTAACTGCTGCACTCAGCTCCTCGGCATGGAGCATAACAACCTGGGTGCCATCAGCTTCACTAGGTTCGATGTTCCCATAACCAGGGGCCACAGCTTCATAGCTTGTTCCGTTCGACCACTCCCTCTCCCGGAAGAATCCTGATGAAGTTGTGGACACCTGTGGATAGAGGTGACTGGCCCAGAGGTTCTAGCTACCCCAAGAACTGAGGCATCAGTTATATAATTCAAGATGCCATGGCTTACCACTTGGCAATCCTGTGCAGTGTGACTTCCCAGATATGTTACTTTCTGGTAAGATCTTTGTGACCAAAGATAAATCTAGCACGTCATTGGTAATCTTTCAAAATGAAGCAGTCAGCATTAACTTTTGAATTCCCACTCAATGCAAGACAGCCTAGAGGTGAGGTATGGTCATTGAGGGTTATATCCAGGGAGGTCTGACATGAAAGGTGGGGTGGGTAGGAAACATTCCGAATCCTGGGCTCTTCCTCTGGAACATGAGGGTTTAAACCCGTTTCTTCCAATCACTTTGGAATTTGTTATATCACTCTTGTTTGGCGTCATAGCATTGGTCTATTAAAACAACATATAAAGGCATACAAACATCTCTATTTACACACACACACACACACACACACACACAAACACACAAACACACACACAGTAACCAAAAACAATTCTAAGCCAGTCAGGGCAGATGACTCCCAGCACTGGAGAAGGCAGCTTCTGCCAAAATACTTTCCACGCAGCAACAGATGTGCTCAGATGAACTCTGGGGACGGGGAGGAGGGGGCGAGAGGCCTTGCTGAGGTGTGATTGGACTTGGCAAGGGTATGGAAGAGGCCATAATGAGAGCCTCAGGCTCCTCACACCGAATACCAAATGCACTAATCGCTCTCTGCCCTCAGAGGCAAAGATCACAAGTATGCAGCAGTCTTAGAAGGCGGCCATATAAACAGAATCCTGATAGATCATTCCTAAGTAAATGCAATGTTTATACTATTGTATGTAAATACACATACTACTCTTCCCAATGGCCCAACCTTACTGCTGCAGCAAGTATTAAGCAGTGAGAACATTGTAGATGCTAATGGCACGGAGTCCTTTCCCTGCTCTTTACTGTGGGAGTGGGGGTGTCTGTGTGTGTGGTGGGGCAGCAGTCATTCGAAGCAGTTCCTGTGGTCAGAGGAGTGGTCATCATGTCCATGTGCAATGGAAGAAGCTGCCATTGCATTCCTGCCTCTTCATGTTTGGTTTTCTGGTCTTAGTAAGTCTTGGCACCTACACAATTGGTCTGGCTCTCTTGCTCCCAAACAATGACTTTCCAAGGATGATGAGAAAGCTGTAAGAGTGCCAGAACGCAAGCAGCACTGAAACAATGAGTGACCGCTGCAAGAAGCCACACGGTATGGGGAACACGAGAAGAAACGTGAAAGCTATTCAACTTCTCGCCCTTTTGCACCCCAGGCGACCTTGTGTTTCCACATTACCGAAAGGACTGAAAGCTGTCCATCATTCCACCTGAATTTGTAAAACACACCCCACCTTTACCACTCTGCTTTGACATTTCTCCTCTTTTTAATGTACTGGGAGGCTCAAAAATGGAAGTGGTTGAGCTCTCTCTGCACCCTGAAGAAGCCCGTGTGTGTGCGTGTGTGTGTGTGTGTGTGTGTGTGTGTGTGTTTTCTGTGTGTCTGTCCTCCAGTGCACATTTTCATAACTGGGCTGGCTGTGACATGCTCAATTAATTGAAGAATACATTTTTATTACCAACACCACTATTGGTTGTATCTTGATCTCCATAAGGAACTGGCCAGCTGGGGAGATCAGCATGGTCTGGGGCATAACTGGAGGGGAACAAGGGTGTTGTGAAGACGACACATCTGCTTCGCATGTTTGTGCTTTGTTTAATCATAAAACGGCCGATAATGATGAGGATGTGTAAGATGCACAGTGTTAATGATGAGACCAGCGGAGAGTGCGAACAAAAGCCATGACTTTTGAGCTAAAGCTAGATGTCAATTAAGCCTAAGATTTCTTCAGAGTTTAGATTTTATAGCTACATATTTATGGCTACTAGGAAGATGCCTGGTGTTAAAATTCCTGCAAGAATAATTCCATCACATCAAGTGTGAAACTCCCATCACTGACCCCCACTCTTACCACTAAAACAATTGCTTTATACTGTTTTTGCTGATGTGACCATTTGATCATAAATCAATGTATTATTATCACATGCACAGCTTATATACCTGCAACATTTATTAACACACAGTACACTGATGGCTTGTGGCTCAGGAGGTGTTTGCAGATAGTATGAAGATAAACATTTTAATTTCACTAGTTGTATTTTAATGTGTACTCTCAATTTAGGATACATTTCCCACTTTTCCATTGATGGGAGCAATGTACCATCACTTTTAAGTGCAAGCTAAAAACTGAATCAATTTATAGAAAAATACTGAATAAAAAAAATGCAGTGGTCTACTTAGGATAAGGCAAAAATCATGAAGGTGTTCTGAAAATGACCCAACTTTTGGAAACAATGGGCTACGTAATAATGAGAAAGAAAATGTAGGTTTTGGGTTGGGTTTTCAATAGTGATGATGGCTACACTGAGCCATCCTGGTGACCAGTGCCACACACATGTAAGGCTGCTATCTGATGCCCCTAGAGCATGCTTTTCCACGTGACACTAATTGGCCCACACAGGAGTGAAACCATGACCCTTCCCTCATTAGCCACATGCACAGGCCAGCTGAGCTAGCTTGCTCTGGGTCACTGGGGTCCCATGTAGGAAATTACCATTCCAGTGCCCTGTGGTCCTTTCGTAACCTCAACTAATGAATGTCCCATGGAGCCTGATGTCATTCCTGGGGGAGCACACAGCTCTCCCAGCAGTGGGGAAGTTGATGATATTCTGAAGTTTGAACCTGGGGAGAGCCAAGGAAGTGGGGAGAACTCAGGCAGCCTGCAAACTCTCTTTCAGACACCTGTGCGCAAGAATAAAGGACGGCCGCATGCTGGTTTTTGTCTGTTTGTTTGCCAGGCCTGGTCCCAGGACATGAAATGTAAGCACAGGGTAGCAAAGAAAGCTGCTGAACATCACACAGCAAGCCAATGACAGCACGAATGACAGTAAGTCATTGCTGCCTGGACCGAACACGTTCTATCAGCAACCCTATGAGGCAGATGTCATTATGCCTGTTTTAGAGTTCCAGAAACTGGGACTCTGAAGTAACCAGAGGAAGAGCCTGGGATAGTGGGCTTGTCTCAGGATTGCCTTATTCTGGAAACTAACACATCAAGATGATGGGTAATTATACAAGATGGACAGACAACTTGCCGGTCCTTTCTGCTTGCGCCCCCTTTTAGGTTTCAGGAGAAAGACTATGGGCCCTTTTTTCCCCTTTAGCATATCGATGATTTAGCCCTGAGAAGAGTTTTTTTAAGTAAGGTGAATTTATGGTCAAGACTAAGAGAAAGCATTCTTCCCAAGTACTGGAGGGTGTTGGAAAGGAAGGGATGGCAGGTTTTCTAAAGGCATACTGAAGAGCTGGGAAAGGCCATGAGATACTCCATAGTCTTTTTAACAAGATCATTGGATCAGTACCCCTCCAACGGCCAAACTAACTGGTGGGTGAAAAACCACCTGGCACTCACCTAGCAGCCACCTCCCTGCCCTGGTCCTCTCTGGAAGGCACGGAGGCCTGAGTGTGAGCCCACTTCTCGTCAAAGGACAGTCCGAGTCAGAAGAGACTACAGACACTTGAGCACACCAACAAGCCACGATTAAATCGGCCCTCTGGTATCTGGTTACTCTAAGGGGATAACTCAGCCTGCCCTTAATTTTCTGGTCAATACCTAAGAAATCTAAGTATTTTTAAGGTGCAATTGACTAACAATAAAATTATGAGTCAGACCTACACAGAATTGCAAGTTTGCCATTAACAAAGAGATGTTGGAAAGTTACTTAACCCATGTCAGGTCCCTCCCATACATAATAGGGACAAAAATCCTCCTCTCGTTCTGGTTATAAGTAATGCACGTAATATGCGTGGCACAGGGTTGAAATACTCAAAAATGATAGTATTTCTTATTGAGCGTTCTGTCCTCTTCCCAGTCACAGAGTGTGATTGAGTGAAGTATGGTACAAGCTACCAGGGCCCACAAACACACGAGACAAAGCTTTTTATTGTAATCTTATTTTTAGTTATTCACCTGAAGACAGCATCTATTTATTATTTCACGTACTGTATTCCTCTTCACCATAGGCCACTGGGAAATTATGTGTTGAGGTAAAGAGGGGAAGGTCTTTTGAAGGCCTCGACATGAAGTGCTGAGACTTCCTCGCACTGGCCACCCACTCCTTCTGCCCCCGTGCCCGGCCTCACGCTACCGACTTTTCTGTGTCTATTACAAACGTTCTTCTGAATCCACAGCATATGTGCTTGCAGTTGTGGGGGCTCGGTTCTGGTTGTGGAATCACAAGAGAGCTGCAACTTTCTCACAGATGGGCTCCCAGGCCATCTGGATACTGGATACACGGGATTGTTTCCGAAATTGAGACAGAGCTGCTGAGAACCAGAGGCACGAAGACAGTGTTCTGTGATTCTTGGCCAGCAGGTGGGAAGAGGCTGGGTGAGGCTGACGGTACTCCAGGGTGAAAGGAGGAACCCCATGATGTGAGAGTAGCAAGAGACTCCCTAGAACAGTGGACACTGGGCAATTTGTCTCCTAAACACTCTTCCCCAAGCATGTTCACTGGCTGACTGCCATCGGTCAGGCTTCCTAACCTCAAATTAGGTAAATTCAATATTGGTAAGAAACATTTATATCACCACTTGAGTTGGTTATAGCTCGTTTTTGTTTGATTATCTCAGTCCAGACTGGTGAGCATTTAACAATTAATTGTAGAAGTGACTGGAGATCTGGGGAGATAGGTCCTTCTGGGACCTCTAGGAAAGCAGTTCTCTTTAACCCACTGCCACCTAGTGGTAACTTAGCAGACTGGAAAAGGCTTCATTTTCCTCCAAAGAGAGAATGGAGTTGGGCAAGAGACTTTTTCTTTCCTAGCCACTCCTATCCAAAAAGCACAGGGAAAGAATGATAGATATATGCATGTCATTCCACTGGCCTCCATTCTCCTGCCAAAATTTAACCGTCACTGTTTCATCTGAAACTGTCCTATTTCAAATGTCAAGCTGATTCTTCTGCTTTTATTTTGATTAGTGAGGACATTCTCATTTGCATTTTGAGATGCAGAACAAAAAAGCAACAGCCAGAACTAGAGCATTTGGATCTTGCCTCCCTTTCCTCCACTTCCTTGGTGGTTAGAAATTTCCTGGTAATAGGTCAGCTGAGCCCAACCTAATACCATATTCTTTCAAAGTGGAGAACTGGGTCTTGACAGTAAACTCGAGGTTTCCCTCTTTAAGAATCAACTTGATTTGTTTGTCCATCTTCCCAAGGTAACTGGGTTCTGGAAGTACACTAAGGAGATCAAGTAATCAGTGTGGCAAATCTCTGCACAGTTCAACTTTCTTTACATGCAGAGAAAAGCTGACGGCAAATTCAGATATTCTTGGAAGCAGTCAGGATCAATTAGATGTAGTAAAACATTCAGAAGGAGCAGTCAATGGTGACCTCAGCAGATCGTGAAGATAGTGAATTAATGCCACTGAGCTATTAGGGTGGGATGAATTCACAGGGCAATCACCATTGCTTGGGGCTTAGAAGAAATAGTTCACAATGTGGGGCAAGTTTCTTTTCTAAGCATGAACTTTAAATAAACTTGGAGGAACAGTTACCCCAAGGATAGAAATCTAGATGTGTGGCTTTGGTAAAGAAAAGGCACAAGGTTACAACAATGTCATTGTTTGAAATGTTTTAACTTTCTGGGTCCGTATCTTCTCTTGGTAACAGACCTCCCTGCCTCCTCTCCCCTCCCCACCCAAATCAGCAGAGACAAAGCAGCCAGTACATTAATACAATCATATTTATTCCAGCTTCCAGACTCCCATATGGCACATATCTAAAGCAGAACAATGCAAACTGATGTTACTAGCAGCAATCCTCCCTAAACAGGAAGGGGTTAGGTGAACTTAACATTAGGAGTAATTTCCAAGACAGGATTACAAGTCACAGTTTTTCTTTTAGCAGCTGGTATATGAGGAGAAAAACTCTAAATTCAGAGTCATCCAGGTTTAGCCCTGTCTACAAAAACAGTAATATGTCACGGTGCAGGGGAGTATCCCCAGGGTAGCCCCGGAGGCTCATGTCTTACGGCGTCAGTATGAAATAAGTAAATTACTCTTCGAGATAGAACTCACTACCCGCTTTACTGCCAGGACAACAGAAGAAGAACTGGACAACTGCCCTAGAACCCGGCTCCCACAAGATCCAGCCCAATAATCTTTGTTTAAATAAAATCCCGTAAAAGTTTTAGACATTTTCCTCCAGAGCTCTAAAAACATAACATCAGACGTTTGTTCCAAAGGACCAAAAATCAAAAGCAATTGCAATGTCCTGGGAAAAGCTTTTATAGCTTTCCTGAGGAGCAGTTCCATCTTTTCAGAGAGTATTTTTAAAGCAGCACTAACTCCGGTTGCTTATCAAACTACTTTCTATTCTCAATAAATAAAAGACCAATTGAAGGTCTCAGGTGTACTTATTTCCCCCGCTGCCCTCCCCCCCAGATCTCCAAACTATCCAAAGCCATTTCCTGACAGAAAGCTTTCATTTTTACTAGAGGAGTGCATGAGAACTTACAAACATTTGAAAAAATACTCAAAACACTGAGAGTACGAAGGTCCAACCCTTCCTCAGAGCCCAGGAAACAGTGGCAAGGAACCCCAAAGGCTTATCTTAAATCCATCAACTCAATTAGCCAGAAAGCAATGACAGACCACCCACCTTTGCAACATGAGCCCAGATAAGATATTCTTGCTATACAATTACTAAGAAAAGCCTTCTAGCAGTTACTGCCCAGAAAAACATGGGCTGATGAACAGAAGTTACTGAAAAGGGGCTGACTGCATTCTGTATTTGACACAGGAAAAGAACAATTACAACAGTTGGGAAACCATTACATTTATACCATGATACCCTTATATAAACCTTGACCTTCCCACAGCAATCATCTCATTCATAAAAAACTACACAAAGGACTGGAAAACTCTAGAGCAGCACCAGTGACAGCCAGCTGTCTTTGAATAATTTATTTTTTTTCTAAAGACAAAATTTAAAGAAGTAATTTATAGAATCTATTCTATTTCACGATTTTACCCGTGCCAGCTGCTGCAGGTACAGTGCAGACAGGAACACGAGTATGTCCTCTTCACCAAGTCAGGTTTTTATGCTTTCTCAAGGGATAGAAGCAGTGCACCCACATTTCTGGAAGGCCTCTGAGGATTCAGGGCAGCTCACAGCTCACGACCTGGCAGTCTCTGGAAGTGCTCCTGGACTGTCTCACCACAGAAATAGATAAAAAGCCTTCCCGATCCACTGACAACTCAGAGATAGAATTCCGATGCACCTACACTTCACCACTAATGGCATCTGGGCTTTCTGACCTGACACGCTCTGTGCACAGAGAGCAGGCTATCGCCGCCGCCACCGCCGCTCACTGCCTGCCTCCCCACGGCCCACCTCTGCCGTAAGATGGTCCCGAAAGGAAGCAGAAATGCGTCCCAGACACTAGAACGAACCAGCGGAGGTGCAAGTCCTCCTCATGGTAGACAGTGGAATTACTTCTATGTGCAAAGAGTGCACACGGTTTCTGGGTGTTGAAACCATTATCTTCCATTTCTTAATCCCTTGTTCTTACCTAACAAAGCTGGGAACTCCTGGGAGCGCCTCAACAGGAAAAGAGGTATGCCCTGTGAAAATGTCTAGAGAACACATCCCCAAGTTTAGGGATTGCTCTGAAGAACCAAAGTTGGATGTTCAAAAACAAGTGCTCTTCCTACCACGTTCCCCAACCCAAGTCTCCGGGAGAACACCGAAGCTGGCCATGCTGCTCCCCAGCTGCTCCGAGCCCCTGGGGGCGAGCGGTGGGGGCTCAGACCCTGGGACCCTACCGTTCTGCCCCTTCCCCCCTCCCGAGAGAGACTCAGTCATTTCCACAGCAGTTCACTGTAAGGTCTGGATTAGCACATTGTTTTGAGCAGCATACACATTGTTAGGACCTATTTTTTCTTCCTCAGGAAAAATTTCTCCAATAATAAGGAAAAAGGCAATGATTTTTAAAAACTGACTTTTCTAAAAAAGTATCACACTTTGTACAAAAAGCACATTATTAGATAGTTCATTCATTCTGGGATCACTGTCCAAACCAAACAAATAAATGGGCACGTAAAACAGGTTACACAGTTTTATAATAATTTTCAGAGCTGGGATTGTCAAGTTGGGCAGAAAAGGACATCAGTCCTATATGGATATATGAAAATTGTATACAAACATGAAAGAAAGCATGTGTTTAAAGTAAATCAGGTTGGATTTAGTCAGACATGATTAAATCTTTAGAATGAATAGAAACTGATTATATTCCTTCTCGTTTCAAAGCTCAACTGTACTGGGAGGACCTAGCATCCATCACGGCTCCCGGCCAAGGAGCCAGCGGGGAGGCAGATGGGGACGGCCGGACATGGGCGGGCCAGTGCAGAGGCAGAGCCTGGGGGCCGCAGGGCTAACACGACACTGCTAACTGGAGGGCCAAGATCTCAGACACACCATTTAGAAGAGATGAGACTGGCAGGTCCCAAAGATGACTGTTCCAAGTCTGTGACCAGGAACCTCTTTGAATGTTTAGTGGGTCTGCTCTGGCCCAAAAAGCATAAAGATACATTTTAAAATAAAAAAAATAAATAAACAAAACAGTTTCCACAAATTCCCTTGTGGGGATGTGTCATTTTTCGATGCTCATTCTCCCTCTGGTACTGTCATATAAACCCCTAGGAAGTTCAGGGGAATTCTGTCTGACAATGATCAGATAGTGGGGGCTAGGATGTAGGGGGCACAGCAAAGAAATGTTATTCTCCTCTTACTGAAGATATTCTTCTGAAACATCCATTGTCCCTTAGAAGAAAGGAATGGAACATGGAAAATAGTTCCTGAAGATATCACTGCCTTCTGACCACAGAAAGATCATAATTATGACACCTACAGGGATCACTTCCTTATGTGGCACCTGCCTTGCTTGTAAGATTTCTTACCGAACTATGAAATAGAGTTAATAAAAACCACTCATGGCACTTACACATGTTCAGAAAGTTTGAAATGCCTTCCTAAAACAGTCTCAGTGCCCCTGTGAGGAAAGTGTCTGACAGGGAAAAACAGAGGCACAGAGGGACTAAGCCTGCTCTCCTTTTGTTATACAATGAGCCCGTGACCCAGCTAGCAGAAGGACAAGGCATCCTGGCTCCATAAACTCTATTAACCCTGCTTTTCAAAGGCTTATCTAAGTCACACAACCAATACAGCAGGAGAAATTTTTCTTTTCAAGCATTTTAACTAGTAGCTATTTCTTATTTTCGCTTTGAACATGAGTTACCTACAATAAAACCAAATATAAACAAAACAAAACAAAAAACAATATTGCCTAACAGTCTGTGTCGCGATGTCGCCTATTCCGCACGTGACCATGACTCAAGCAGCATTAGCGAGCGCTGTGGTGTTCCTGCGACTGCCGTCAGGCTGTGAGCAAGGTGCCCCTTTCGGGCAGCACCACTGTCGTTTGTGAGAACCTCTTTGGCCTGACACAAGAAAATAATGAAACTACCACCACTGCCCCGTGGAAAACCATTCGGAAAGATATTCTACACTGGGCCAGCCCTGCCTGGAAAGGGGACTCTCAGCTGTATGACACATGTGTATTACTGAGTTCATGCAGCACTCTCTTTGAAGCCAGACATGAGGGTCACAGTCCCTTGCCATAAAGCTCACAGGACAGGTCAGAAAGGGGCAATACACAGGGTACATGCATTAGCACCATGCCACAGAAGTTAGAGAGAAGGACAAGAAGCCACCACGTGAGCCTCTTACAGTCCCACCTGGTATGCCATTCACAGAAGTTACCACTGGTAAGGAAAGACCACTGAGGTCCCCTATTCCTTTCCATAATAAGGAGAGGGATAAAAACAGGGCATTCATTGCTGGCTGCTTTAAGCACACCAACTATTCATATTTTACCCTTACATAAGTTGGCAGCTTTCTGAGCTCTTATAGATATCCACAGATTACAGTTCCTGATTAAGAGAAAATGGTATAGAGCAAAATTTAACAGTCAGTTACAAAATATGAGTGCAGGGCTCCATGGCAGGGTATACTGCTCCTCTTAGATTCGAATTCATGAGTACTCAGCGCACCACCTTGTACAACGAGAGTTTCTTTCCCCCATGCTATGGAGTCCATGGGGTGAACTCAACTGACAACATAACTCCTGATTCAAATGGAAGGTCTTATCTTTGGTTTGAGTGTTTGAAGTAGACCACAATCCCAAATCAGATGTATGTGCCCGTGTGCAGCTTTAGCCTTGATATTCATGCAAACGCCCACCCTCCCAAGACCTGTCTCCCTTGAGGGCGCTCATCTCCCCGAGAGCCCAAGCCTGGCTACCTCCTCAACACATGCAGTACCAGAGGGAATCATTCCGACTCAGGGATTCACTGGGACACTAGGATACAGCATAGCAGCAGTTCATGCATTTTATTTCTAAAAGCCAAAGCTCAAGTGAGGCTGAGCGGTCACTGTGCCAGATGAACCAGCAGGACATTCTCTCCTCGAATGAAAATCTGATTTATGTGTCTAGTGAATACCTTTTGGTAATCTACTTTGGGCTTTTTCTTTTTCTTACGGGACTGGCCCCTAGAAAGTGTGGTAGCTCTGGAAAAGGTACCTCCCACACTAGACCCTTCTGTCCGCAGAGTCCTCCCTGACAGCTCGGACCGGGACTCCTCCCTTGTGGACGCCTGCAGGGAGGAAGGAACGGAGCGGGAAGGTTTGCGTGAACCCCGGTCAGTGTCTCCTCTTCCCCACACTGACGCTACCTTCCAAGTGGATGTCTGGGAGTATCTGGACAGAGTGGAGTCTTCAACTGCAGACTTAGAGTCTGCCTCCTTCTTGGAAGAATCCTGAAGTTTTAGTCGATCAAATAGCTACAAGGAAAGCAATGACAAGTATTAGCCCTTAGCATCCCTATTCCAATATACAGAAAAAAGACCAAATTCTTTCATTGTGCTCTGTGGACAACTTGCTTCACAACTTTTAAAAAGTTAGCAATGACTTTTCTATTTCTACCCATAACTCAGATAAATCAGCAAGTATGTCAAGAGAAAAGGCACCTGCTTATTTCTACAGGGTAAAAGAGAAAGACTTTTAGGCCCTCTAAGAGGTAACTTATTGCAGGTCAGAAGCATGAATTCATCTGATATTAGCTGGAAGCATAAGAAGACAGCCTGAGGAAGACCTTGGGCCAGACACAGCTGGCTGGCAGCGCTACGGCTTTCCCACTAGGAAACATGCTCACTGGGCTCAGTGACTTTAACTCCTAAGCTGAAAGCGTGCTGGGTGCCCAGGAAGTAAGGAGAAATGGCCTACCCTGGTGAGAGTCAATGAAGAATCCCGCTCATACGCTTTGCCTAGGACAGGCTTTCGGTAGGTCTCATCCACATCAGTAAGTGCCTAGAGAAACAGCCCAAAGGGGAAAATAAGACAGAGATAAAAAATACTATTTCTATAGCTCTCAAAAAAATTTTAAACGCAGAATAACATCTAATTGTAGCGTAATTAAACTTAAGAGGTGACTCAGCCACTGGGCAGAGAAAAAATGGTAATACCTGGCACCCTCTAAGTAGGATTTCCAAGTGGCTACGACCATATAAGACGAATTTCTACTGTGGTAAGGGGCCTTTACAACTGCAGAGAGGTTCTTAAATTTCACTGTGCATAAACTCTAGGAAGCTTATTCAAGTATGAATCCAAGGCTGCTACCGTCCTAGAGATTCAGATTCAGCAGGTCGGGATGAAGCCTAGGAACTTTCTGTTTTAACCAGAAATCCCCGGTGACTCTGCCGCAGGACAGCCTTAGACACACTTTGAGAAGCACTACTAATTGCCTCTTCTCCTTTTCCAGTCTCTAAGTTTTATGAAGCAATTAACAGAGACTGACCAGAGTTATACAATGAATTACTGGTGAATTCTCACCATTGAGAGATCAGCCACACAGGACAGCTGTCAGGATCAAATGAGATCCTGTGTGAGAAACTACTTTGAAAAGTGTAAATCACTGTACAAATATAAGCTGACAGTGTCATGATTATCAGCACTGTCATTACATATGTTCTCTTAAGTCCTTTTCCTTCAAAGGTAAAATTATAATAAAATATATTTCTTCATATTTTAGAGGTGAGAAAACTGAGCCTCAGAAATTACCTTGCCTAGAGTCACACAGTTACCAAGTGGTAAAGTTAGGATTCGATTCCAGGTTTTCTGATTCCATGATGGTTAACACGGTTTTAAAAGTCAGAAAGAACTAAAATAAAGTCCTAGTACTTCCATTTACTAACAGTGTGATCTGGACCAATCTTCCAAAATCTGTAGCCTCAACCCCTTCATTTGTGAAATGAAACAGAAATATATCTGCAATTCATTCACTGAAATAATATATATATAAAGTTCTTATTATATATGTATAGTATCTGGCACATAAGCACTTACTAAATATTAGTAACTACTATTATTATGCAGGGGAATGCATGGATGCAGACAAAGTGCAGGGAAGAGAAAAGTTGGAGACGGATGACCACATGGAGGAGAAACACCAGGAAGCCCTGGTGGCTCCTACTTTAAATGCCTCACATTACATTGTGCTATGTCATAACATATCCCTTCTTTTCTTCAAGTGTCTAGTAAACAGTAGCCTCTAGAAGGCTGGGAGTGTGTGTACACTTCTTCATAAGCAAACACCATGCAAAGTATTATCTTTCTTTTTAAAAAATGTAATCTTTATTATATTTTTTCTATCTTTCCAAAAACAGAAGAGTGACAGTTCCTTCCTGAAACTTCTGTACTTAGCATTGTGCCAAGCCAAAGTGAGATGCCGATAAATATTTTTAATAGGAAATCAATGTAAAATTACTAAACAGGTGAAATAAGTCATTATTCCTTAAGGCTGGATTTCTCAACCTTGGCATTAAAAACATTCTGCACTGGATACATTTCTGTTGTTGGCGGGTGCTGTCTGCATTGTAGGACATGCAGCAAAACCCATGGCCTCTACCCACTAGATGCCAGGAGCACCCTGTTCCACGGTGTGACAATCAAAAAAATGTCCCCAGACACTAACAAATGTCCCTGGGAGGGAGAGAGGGCAAAGTTACCCAACTGAAAGTCACTGCCTTAAGGAAAACAATAAAAAGAACCTTTTTGTGGCTTCCCAAGAGAGTGTAAGGATTCTAGTTTTTCTGGGAAGTTATTCTGTAGGTTTTGCTGAATAAGGTTACTCAGGACCTTTAGACTTATAAAAGATTTAATCCCCAAAGGTTCTTCCAGCCCCTTGCGGAAGGCTCAATTACCATATTCCAGAACTTGTCAAACGCCACGAGGAAGCCCGTGCAGACGCCCCGAAGCCCCTTGAAAGTGCGGATGTGAACGTTCACCTTCACCCCTTCCCGGATACAGCGATGGAGCTCACCCAGAGGGCTGCCTTCGTGCACTGAAACAAGAGAAGAACAGTCAGCGTAGCACGAACATCTGCTCTCACTCCCAGAACTGACAACCAAGGCCACCCATCCGTCCCAGCAACACAAGGCAGCACTGTGCAGTGGCAGCCTCACTGTGGGGACAGGGAAGCCCAATGGGCAATATGGCTGTTACAGGCAACACACAACACACACTGGAATGAGACTAGATTCCAACACAATGTGGATAAACCATGTGAATGGCTATCATCCAAAAGTTTCGCCTTCTGTACATCCCAGAGTCTATGATTCTAAGATGCATCATAATTTAAAACCTTTCTGGGCAAAAAAGAAATACCACATTAAATGTACACAGCAGCTAGATTCTTCTCATTCTGTGTCTTGTTAAGATGTTTTTTAGGATAATTCTTGTGAGCCACATATCCAGCTTGAGCCCTCCAAAGCACCAAAAATCTTCTTATGTCTGAAGTGTTTCAATATACATCACCTTCACACTAGCAGTCACGCACCTGCTTGTATTCCAAGCCTTGCTGGGGGAAAGGCACCTACCAAACATTTGGCTGCCATGAGACTGCTGATGAGCATCACGTAAAAAGAGCAGTGTGGCAATGCATAAGAGTGCCGGGATGATACTATCAGCTTTTACCATGACGGATTCTTTTTGCAGAGCTTGGGAACAGAGATGAATTTTTTTATTTCATGTTAATTTACCCTTCATGATTTGCTGCCTATACTACATAGTATATACAACCTCTCAAAAGAAAATCACACACATACACATTCTCTCTCTCACACACACACTCGCACATTCATGCGTACAGTCTCAGTCTTTCCCTCCCTCCCAAGTTTGCAAGGCAGAATTCTTTGGAGGTCACTGCCATTGAAAGTAAACAAACAAAAAATGACGGTTTTCTTTCTAGTGGCACAAAAATAGAACAATAGGTCTACAGTTTGGTTCGGATAACTCTGTTGGTTACTCTTGACCTTGTTCTTCACTCACGGATGGGCTTATAAATGATGGCAGTGATAAATTAATAAAAGAAAATACTCTTGAAAGAAAGTGGCATAAAGTGAGAAGTAGGAGCTTATGTCAGACTGAAGATGCAGCAAGAAGGCACCAGGTGATACAGAGTGGCAGAAACAGCAGCCTTGGAAAGGAACGTGAGAACCTTGGTCTGACCTTCATCATCTACTCTTCCTCTAGCAAGTCTAAAATTCTCGGACCCTTTGGTGTGTGTGTGTGGGTGTACATGTATCTGGATATGTGTTACAAACTGTTAAATCCAACATTGTAAACAACTTTCAGTGTGACCTTGGTAAATAATTTTCTCTCTACAAGTCCAAGTTTCCTCATTCATAAAATAAAGTTAGAGGACTAGTTAGCTTCTAGACTCAGGAATAAATCTCCATAATTCAAATACTTAGAAAACTGATTACAGTGCTTGGATTACTCGCTTTGCCTACATACACAGACACTGCCCCCACCTCACCCCCTTACACATGTGTTTCCACAAAGAATGGAAAGACCATTCTGTATCTAAGTTGGAAGCAAATAGGGCACTGCTTCTCCCTGCACACCCCCAAATCAAAGAGGAAGGACAAGCATGTGGCTTAACAAGTCCTCTATTCTAACTAAACCAACAGGAAACTCAGGTCTTTCATCTCTCACATCTGTGTCTTTCCCTTGATTTTTTTTCCTTCCAAAAGTGTAATAAGGTGTCGTTCCAGGAAGCATTTCTCTCCCTCTGTGATCAAAGGTGCAACACCAGCACCACCCATCAGAGCAACCTGCCAAGGCGAAAATGAGCTTCACGTTCTCGACCTCTTTCCAGCCGCCTCTGTGACAAACTCCAAATAAGTATGAGCTAAGCTAATAAAAACTTAATATGACCAAAGGCAAAAAAAAAAAAAAAGCACCTTTTTTGCAGAAAACTTTTCTTCTAAACCCCCCTTTCCATTGCCACTGTGCTTGGGCCACACCCTCCCAAATCCAGGTCACTTTGAAAAGCTCCTCTCTTACTTTTCTCCCTGCTCATGGCCATCACAAAATTCAAACAAGAGATTCTCAATAACTAAGACCTTTCTCCTTCACAACCAACCATATCACCATCATCACTGTCACCATCATTATCACCAATTACTAGGCCCTCAGTATGGGCCACGCCCTGTGGTAAGTTTAACTTTATGTACCACTATTTTCTTTAATCGTCACAACTAACACATAGGTAGCCTTATTTCCACTCAGTCTATAGGTGAGGAAATCAAGGCTCAGGAAAGTTGAAATAGTTTGCTCAAAGTCACCCACCTACCTAGTAAACAGCTGAGCCAACAGCCAATAGAGGCAGAGTACATGCACCCTGACCAAAGCTTTTGATGGCAGTCTACCAGGGACATCTCACATTCCCCCGAGAACCTTCCTGCATGTTAAGGAAGATTGTTGTTGTAAGTGCTTTAGAGGTGTTAACTAATTTAAACCTCACCACAATGGAGTCTATCGTGGTCCTCCCTTCGCATATGGGGAAGCTGGGGCCCCCAAGGGTCTAAGTGACTGGCCTAAACTGAAACAGCTGGCAGCGGGGCAGTCGGTGCTCACACAGAGGCAGTCAAACCTGCGTTCTTCTCCACCCTCAAATGCGTTTTACCGCCAGAAACTTAGCTCCTAAAACATCTGCTCTGAAAGTGCTTTTGCTTAAGAGTACACTCCACGGTTCCCACTCTCTATCATCACAAAGTCGAACAGAAACTCTTCCAGCTGGCTCTTCCATGGATTCTAGCAACAGGTCCCTCTCTGGACCCAAATTCCACTCTCACTGCTCTGGATACACACCCTCAGCCTCACACATGCAGCACCCCCCACACACCAAAAAACGAGCACACAAGGAAGCACAAGAATGACGTCCTCTCCTCCTCCTCCCCTGAGATGAGCGTACGGGGTAAGCACAGAGGCCCTGGGGCTGGACAAACCCAGGATTCTCAGCTGCAAACTAACCAGCTTTTAGGGCCCTTTAGGGGGCCCTAAAAGGTAATAACTGAGCCTCAGTTTCTTCATCTACAAAGTTGCATCTAAGGGCAAAATGAGATACAATGCATTTAAAGAGCTTAGCAAAATGTAGAGCACATATGTGCTCAATAATAGTAGCTATAGCCCTGGTTGCCATAGCTCAGTGGATTGAGCGTGGGCTGTGAACCAAAGTGTCGCAGGTTCGATTCCCAGTCAAGGCACATGCCTGGGTTGCAGGCCAGGGCCCCCAGCAACCGCACATTGATGTCTGTCTGTCTGTCTGTCTGTCTCTCTCTCTTTCTCCTTCCCTTCCCGCTCTAAAAATAAATAAATTAAAAAAAAATAATAGTAGCTACAATCAGCAGCAATAGAATTATCACCTGGCTTACAAAGGGGCACAAGGAGCCTTTTTGGGTGATGGAAGTGTTCTGTATCTTAACTGTGGTGGTGATTTCAAAACATGAAAAGGGAGTATTTCGCTATACGTAAATTACACCTCAACAGCCTGATTTTCAAATAATTACTGGTATCTGGAACTGTGGTCTTCCTTGCCTTCAAGGCCTTCAAAGGCCTTGCCTTTAGGCCTTCAAGACCTAAAGTTTACCCTTACAGGAACTCTTTCTTGAATACATCTAGTCTTCATCCATGCTTCTGTTTTTGTTTTGGTTTTGGGGGTTTTTTGTTGTTATTATTTTGCTTTCTGAAGGTCATAACTCTCTGTGACGCCTACCTATCTCCGTCATGTACACACACACTACTGTTTCCAGTGGCATGACTAGAATTTTCAGAGCAAACCGAGGCCTTGATTCCTGGCATACATTTTAAAGTGGTAAATCCACAAAGCTGGGCTTCACGCTCTGCCAGAACAATACATACAGCACAGGTGCTCCCCAGGTAAAGGGAAAGCCGTCCGCCACATAGAAATATTTCTTTTCCTTGACAATCTCAGTGGCAAAGCAATAACTGGCAAAATGGAAAGGAATGTTACATGCTGAGACCTGGGGCACATTTCAAAGACCTGATGTGGCAAAAAATAGAGGCAAAACCAGGTCCCCCAAACTGCTCTTACTTTAGGAACATGATACCCCATCTTTGTGCTACTGCAGGACAAGCAATGTGGGGTGAACCCTAAACTTGGGCAAGGCTGCTCTGGCAAGGTGAACCACCTGACAGAGGCACCCCCAACAGCACACAGCTTTCCAGGATGTTTCTCTCTAAATAAACACATTTCTAGGAATAAAACAAAATATACTCTTGCTTAGCACAACCCTCCATTCCGAAGGCAAGGATCTAATAATGTCACAATTCAGCTATCAGGACATAGATGCTCTGAATGGCTAAGTAGGTCACTGCATTCACCTGGCAGATGTCAGAACTGCTTGCCAGATGACTAAAGATATAACCCTGGGCTGTTTTTATTCCGTTTATACAAGACCTAATTCACACATTAGCAACCTCTGCTGTTTACAGCTTTGCTCTAAGGATCTATTAGGAGGCTCCAAGAGCTGTAAAACAGTGTCTGTGTCTTAGTGGCATCTGTGCCTGCTGCATTCTAGCACTTGAGATCTGGCAAAGTGAACAGGTGCACATCGAGAGTCTGTGACCCTTCTACTTACAGCACCGGAGAAGGAGCTGTCACTTAACGTGCAGGGGTTGAGGTTATGTCCCCCTGCGCCATCTGAACACATCTCCCCACACTCCCTTCCATCGTTCCCACACCCCACTGACCACTCACTCCCCTAATGCTAGCTGTGTACCACCTCCTCCGTCTGTGGCCCCCAAGACCTGCTGTCACCTCTGCAAACCCTTCCTGTGGTCTCCAGGCCCCACTTCTCCAGACCCGCCCCCCGCCCCCATTCCTGCAGATTCCTCTGTGCTCTCTGCAGGTTCCTCATCACCCCACCACCTTTGCAGACCGACACCCATTACCTATGCAGACCCTCCCCATAGCACCCGATTCCCTCTCCAGCTTTTTCCACTCTGCCTCAGGGCTCGTGCGGATCCTTCATCACTCTGGACGACCGCTCCCATTTCCCACGGCACTCAAGCACAACCCCCCTCCCCAATAGTTGCTGACCATCTCGGCAAACCGTCACAAGACCCTTCCCCTAAAATGTACAGACCCTAATACGCCAAGTCCCCATCGTCCCGCATGTGCCCCTTGGGCCGCCCCCTCCCGTGCAGCCGGCCAGTTCCTCGTCCGCGCCCACCGGACTCACAGGGCATTCGCGTGAGCACGTTGCGCGGCGCCTTCCTGCTCCGGCCCGGAGGCCGGCGGCTGTCCCGGTCGGCCTCGTCCCCTTCCTTTTTGACCACCATGAGGCGGCGGAGGCGCTCGATGCGCTCGGGGTCCGGGACGGCGGCGTCCGCACGGCGGCGGGTCCTGCTGGAGGGTCGAGCGGCGGCGGAGGCCCCTGAGGCTGGGTCTGCGCCCCGCGCCCGCCCGCGCCCGCCGCCCCGGGACCCCGTCCGGAGGAAGGTCTCGTACGCGGCCACGTTGTTGAAGCAGGGCGCGTTGGGGTAGGGGATGGGAGGCAGGCGGGGTGAGTACAGGGCCAGCAGCGGGTCGAAGCTGTCCGAGTTGACATCCAACCGCGGGCTGGGCGGGCCCGCCGGGCTCCCGGCGCCAGGCGACCTCGCCCCCCGCTCCCGCTCCTCCATGTTTGAAAGGCCCGCAAGCTGAGGCCGATGGGAAGAAGGAGCGGGGCCGCCAGAGGGCGGCACTGCGCAGCCGCGGGGCGGGGTCGCACTGCGCCGGCGCGGCCGCGGGAGGGCAGCACAAGTCCGCGGTCTGCGACTCCAGGGGCGTGGCGCGCAGCTGCAGCTTATCAGGGTTCCCCACCGCTCGGGGCAAGGGTGACGGGTTAATCTGTTTTAAAGCTGTTTCCCCATCTGTATTTCACTGAGCGTGTTCGTTAACACTCCAGATTCCCTGGGGTCGAATCCCGGACCAGTAGGTTAACAAACTCCCCAGGCGTGTCTCTATTCGCTGGGACTGCCGTTTACTCCTAGCTTGAGTGGGCAGGAAGAGGACTAGAAATGTCCCAATTTGCTTTCATGCTGAATAGTACCGTTGGGGTTAAGCCTCTCTGGACTCAAATTACTTAGCTTTTCTGGGTCTTCACATTTTCATCTTCAATGTGACTAATAGTTGCTACGTCCTAGAATTGCCCTAACAAGAAAGATGCAGTGCCGAGTGCATAAATGCTCTATGAATGTTAGCTAATATTGGTTAAGTGCACAATGAAATAATGAAGAGTGGGTGGATCCCAGTCCTCCATTTCCTACATCCTATTTAAAAAGTAATTTGCACTAACACAGAAATCTTAGTATTAAAGAAAAATCATTATATCAGTGATTTTCTAAGCGTTGCTGAGCAACTGGAGGAAATGATCCTGCTCTTGGAACACAGGATGAAGGATTTACAAGACTGGCTGTACTTTATACACTCTGCTCAGCAAAACATTTTTTAATAGTAAAATGATAGTCTTCCCTAAAGGCCCAGGTATTAATTATCCCCTCATCCAGCAGAGGTAAGATGTTCCAGTTACCTACAGGCCACAAAAATCTAACTGCCACCACTCCTCAAAACTATCAACTAGTATTAACTCTACACTGGCTGCTTTTGTGTATCTTAGTTTCTTTAGATTTGGAAAGGAAGTGCAAGAGAATACTATTCTCTGTCCTAAAAAAGATGAAAATGATTATACAACTGCACTATCCATTGGAATGAATACACACAAAATAACAAAAACCGTCAAGCAATAATAGCACTATAGATGTAGTTATGGCATGAGTATTAAGCCTAGGATATTCATTTGCTCAAAACTCTGTGCCAAAACAAAACCCAAAGCTACCAACTGCTGGCAATTCAAGCAACAAGCATTTGTCCCCGAATCTTATGACAAAATCAAATGAGCGCCTTTGTAGTATTGCATAGCGTCCATTGAAAGCACATTTCTTTGGGTGGTTTTGTCTTGAAAACTTATACTTTTAATGCCCATGTTTTGATACAAAGTGCTATAAATTTACTTACCACTTTTATTTGCCAATCAAGAGCTACATTATTTATTGCCTTATTTGGCCTATCACAGTATACCTTGTGGCCCAGAATGTGGTGTATCAATGACCATAGTCATCAGGACTCTTTAGAGTTAAAATGCAAATTATTGAACCCCAAATCTTCATGGGGAAATATGGGGTCATCATTTTAAACAAGCATCCCAGGTACCTTTGTGCACCCAGAAACCTGTGAACCACTCCTATGATGAAAGGTATGTACGTTCTGGCTTACACAGACACACACACACACACCCCCCCACACACACACACACCAAGTAGGACTTATATACTGTGTGCGAGAAAAATAAATGAAAAATTGGGCCTAGGGAGCTGAAACCTTTATTTTCCTTCTCAAAGGGATTTTATCAATTGCTAAACATGAGCTACATCTCCTGTTCCTGTGGAGTAAGAACAGGAAAGGAAAACACGGCGTGGACAGATGGGGCATCAATTGGAGAGGCGTGAGACCAGCCGTTGCTCTTTCAAAAATACATGTTCTTCTTGGCTATAAATTCTGCAAGACCAGGCACTGGGACACGGGCTGTGTCTTAATTAGTTCTCAATAGAGCCAAATAACTTCTTTCCTCTAAAATATGAAACAAGGACAAGAGGCAATGTGAGTTCTCCCACCACCTGTCCCCACTGTCTCCCCCGTTCAGAGGCCAAGAGCTGGGCAGCATGAAATTACTGCTGCAGCTTCCTGGGCACCTCACCCATCCCACCTCCACCGGCCAGCACCAGGTGGAGATGTTGGGACTCTGCTGACACCTGCGCTGGGTAACCCCGAGGGGCGTGTTGACCCCTCTGCTCTCCAATTCAAATGTCACTTCTGATTATACGAAAGTGACCTCAGAATCTTTTTCAGGAAGTCCAACAGGTGACAAGGTGACTTTAAAAACAAGTATCTAAAGGACATGGAGTGAATGTTTCTCCCTGCTAGTTCACTCATTCTCACACATTTTCTTCTCAAATATACATATGACTCTTCTTAGAAAGACATAAGTGGCCTTGCAAACAATGCCCCTGGCAAGATGATGGTCATGCTGATTAACTCCACAAAATCAATCTATAGACTGTCTAAGGACATCCAAACTACACATTTGTACAGCCAAGGTTGCCAACTTGGAGACTGACACCGAGCCGAGTTTTCCCTGGAATTCCTGAGTTCAGAGACAGCCTGCAGGCAGTGGCCTACATTCATCTCCCAAAGATGAATGCCAAGTAGAAGGGTGGGAAAGGTGAGATGTAAGGTCGCTGGATTCTCTAGTTAAGAACAAGTGTGCCAGAGTAAATTTTGGCCTCATCTTGTATCATAGGTGGAAAGAGCTTGGCAGGTTTTTGTAAGTCTTGTGCCATAATCTAAAAATGATTCATTTGGCAAGGCATAAAATAGTTCACTTTATAAAAATAGTACCACGATTTTTTTAAAAAATGCACTTCTACCAAAGGAACCATGTTTTAACACTGCAAAAAAGGCGTTCCACTTAAAGAACAAGATCCCTCACCCCATCCACGCATTCCTTCCCTGCTCCCCTCCCAGCCACAGCCATGTCACGCCTGGGACACTGTTCTGGGCAGCAGGGATACTAGGGCCACCTAAGGCCAGAAGACTTGGGGGGCCTTCCGTGGTTAAGCACAGCAGAACAGGAAAGCGCAGGGTCAGCTGTCTTCATCCAGGATCTTTGGGTGCTCCTTCCAGAAGGCATCCCCGATGATATCACAGTGCAAGGGCACTGGCTTAGTCCTGGTCCGCGTCACTGCCACCTTTTTCCCCTCCATTTCTGCGGGCAGCTTAACTTCTTTGGTCGTAACTTCTCCCACCTACAGGTAAGTTAAAATATTGACACTGTGAACTCAAGAGTGGGCTTGGGAGAGAAGGGGGAGATGTGAGGGAGGTTCGTTTTCTTACTTTATGTACTTCTGCCATACATATATTTACCAGAGATATACAGATACACATATATCTCAACATACACGAATTTCTTTATAATTAAAAATACTTCTAAAAAGAGTTATGTTGCTATATTCTAAAAGAACATCTTAGGAACAGAGAGTTCTTGTTCCTTGTTAGCAATAACTGTAAAGTATTTTTTAAGAATAACTATAGAATTAATGGTAGTTTTGTTTTCCCACCTGCAATTAAGAAGTCTCCAAAGAACAAATGTGCTTTAAAAAAACTAGTAAAAGAGCTGAAGTTGCTAGTGGAATGACTGACTAGCTCCCAAGGTTCCCCTTAATACTTGAAAACATTCATTTCAGAAAAACTACTTCGGATGGAAGGAAATACATTTAGAGAAAGTCATTGTGGCCAGGAGCTGGCACAGAGGGAAAGTACTGGTAGAATGAAGGATTTAGGTAAATGCACAGACTCATTACGGAACATTAAGGTAAGTATGAATGTCTGGGGAATCTCCTGAGTATTCTGCAAGTATCAGAACCCTCACATCAACATCTCTTAGGGCCTCTTATTACAGGTGCCACAGGATGGATGGACCATTCAGTGGTATTATCCAGTGTAGGAGAAAATATTCTTTAAATGTGTTATGAATGCAACACTCCTTATATCTGCACTGTAACCCTTTAACAGGGTTTTATTTGATTTGAGGAGAGATTATGATACAGAAAAGTAAGTGTCACAGGTCTAAAATTCTGTGATTCTACTTACAGGAGAGATTCAAGATCACAAAGTTCACTGACAAACTGATACAATGGGCATGGACTGACAAAAAAAGCATTGAAATAGTAAATCTATAGCTTCTTGTTTGGGGAAGGGCCTAACTCGTGTTAGCAGCTGCAGTCACGGCAGCACCAGGCGGCAAGGAAGACAAACTCAGGACGGCATGGACTCTCTCCTTCCCTGACCTCCTTTTTCTTAGGGCCTGAGCATTACCTTTTGCCATATCAACACAGTCCCCTTCCTACACACCGGCGGCTCGTTATTGTAGTTGATGTTGAATTCAGAAAACAAAATTTCATTCTTGTCTGCTGCAAGAGTTCCCTGAGAAAATAAAAACAGATATGCAAAGCTTTGTATGTCTTATCTCTACCCTAACCCCTAACCGTACCATTCTACCTCGACCTAAACTTCCACAAACAACTCAAGAAGTGGAAGTGTTCTACCAAGCATCTTTTGATAGTGAAGAATTTGCATTTTAAGCGCAGTTCCAATTTTGGATGTATAAATTCAAGAAATTCTCGTCTGCTAAGCACTATGCTGTATACTTGCAACTAATACAGAATAATATTGAATGCTAAAAAATAAATCTCTTCTGTAGCAAAGTCCTCCCGGTCATGATGGTGAAGGGGGACAGGAACAGTGAGACACCTGTTCTGTACTAGATGCTTTATGTTTATTTGCTTATTTGACCCTCATAACCATTTCCATACTGGAAATGAGGACTCTGAAGCTTAGAGAGTGTACACAAATTCCCCAAGACTATAGGTTGCTCTTATTCTTCTAAGAGAAATCAAAATCTAAACTTGGCTCTTCCAAGCTGGACAGACCTATTAGTATTTCTATTATTGCCATACAGCATCTGGCAGAAGTAACACCTGTTGAGTGTGGTTGGTAGGGTAATAATATAGATGTAATAATTTATGGTTTTAATGTGAACATTCGCCTGAAATGTCATATAGTGTGCTTGAGTGTGACAGTTATGTTACAGAATTACATGCTTATGATTTTGTAATAAAAAAGGGGCATTATTTGCGCCAGACCCTATATATACATATTTATCATTATTTTTAGTAATGGTAACCATTTACTGAATAGTTATAAAGGACCAGACATTGCATTAAGAGCTGTTGCAATTCATCATTTCATGCTGTACAAGTTAGCACTGTCATCTAATAACAAAAGCCAGTGTTTATTAAGTGCTTACAATGTACTTTGTACTACCCTATGTGTTTTACAGGCATCACATCATTTAATTCTCACCATAACCTATGGGGTTGGAACTACTACTCTTTACATTTTACCTCTAGAAAACTAAGTCAGAGGGGATAAAATAAAAAAAAACATGACATGAGTACAATTACTTGACTCCCAGAGCCCAGACGCTTTACAACACATTGGGGTCACAGACCTGAGAAACTGCAGGTGTCCAGCAGGGCCTGGCCATGAGGGAAGAGGTCAGGTGGGACTGGCAGAAAAAGAAGAGCACATGCCCTGCCTAAAGAGGGCAGTCAAAGCTCAGCTCCAGCCAAGCGCTACCACGTGGGAATGCAGGGCCAATGTCACTGCTTCCATCTTCCAGGGGAGGGCACTGAGGCTCAGGGAGTAGAAGTAACTCACAGAGCATCACAGCACAAGCAAGCAGCAGAGCTGCCACTAGTCTGATTTTTTTATGCTTTCAAAACAAAGCTGTAGAGAGAGCTTTAAAAGAATGCAAAGTATCATGGGAAAGACTACAGTTAAGCTTTAACACAGTAAGACTTTTATACCTGTAATCTCTCTTGGGCTTGTACTGGTGTTAGTCCAGACTGCTGTACGAGTGCCCAGAAAACTGTATTATAGAGATTATTGATGTGACCTGTCAAGAGAATAAAGTAGCACTGTTTATACATATATGATCTTTATTCAGTATTCATGCCTCAAAGTATACGAGAGCCCCACCTCTATCCTTTTTAAAGGAAAGAGATCTCAGAGATATTTACTGACCTCCCCAAAACCATACACAGGAAACATGGGGGAGAGTGGGCAACCAGAAACACACTTATTTCCTAAGAGTTTTTATTCTGTCATTTCAGTTATGCTTTACACAAACCTGTTAACTTGTGCACTAAGCTTAGGTATACATTCCAGGTTATGGGATTTTCACTGTTCCCATCTCTTTTCCAGTTCTTCTGGCAAAACCAAGATACACCAAAGGAGAAAGTCTCACCAATACTTCATCACAATCATGTAGGGCAGGAGTAACATCTCAAACCCGAGTAGGTGGCCTGTCCCCTGCCCTGAGAGGGAACAGGGGCTGGTGGAGACTGTGGCACACTGACTCGTGTGTGTGTGTGTGTGTGTGTGTGTGTGTGTGTAAAGGCAGCAGCCACTGCAGAGGTTCTGTCCAACAATAAGTGGGAATATAGATATACTACCGCCAGATCTTCCAATTAAAAAAAAAAAGCTGGAAATAGTATTTACCTGAAATCTCCAAATTTTTCAATTACTTTTAACTAATTAAAAAAAATTTTTTAAATATTTCATTCCAAACAAAAATACATGCAGGCCAAACCTGTGCCAGATTACTACTTCTCATGTCTGGAATTGGTGTTTTAATTGCATCTGTTCAATTCCTTTCACTTACAATCCGCCTGCCGCCAGCTGAGATAGTCCTTCAAGGTCTGGTTGTTAGGATACAGCACAACTCTTCCATCAAAGCCCGGGGGATACAGAAGGGGCTGGTCCTGAAAGTAATCCGGCCAATAAAACACGAAGCTGGAGGCGAACTGGGAGGCCACGTGAGTCATAAACTTACTTGCGAGTGTAAGGCACAATGGGTGGAGCAAGAAAAGAGAACAGACAAGACGTTAACTCAACACCCTGATAGGGCCTGTGGGTGTGACAGAGAGATTACACAAACTGGCCCACAAACCTACAGATAAAATATGAGGAACCAAGAAAAACTACTTTAATATTTCAGTTATGTATTTGAACTGTAGCCTGCCTCTCCCCCTAGTCCTATAAATAATTTACTAACATGAATTTTTTCTGTACAATATAATGTGACTTTATGGTTCAAGAGGTATTTTTTTCTAAGTTTTGAAAGGAGAGAAACCATTGTTATAAAAAATACCAATTTCTTACATGATTTATTTCCCGCAAGAGTTTGAAAATACTCAAATATGAGATTTGCCTGTTTTGTCTGAAATCCTCCTTTATTAAAAGTTTAAGTAATACTGCAATACCTGTGTAGACTGTCACTGGCTAAAGCCAACCTATGAATCATAATATCATATTCCATGGTCTATTTCTCTGGTCTTAATGTTCAATGCCAAATCAGTCCAGAATCCAAGGTGATGGGGAATGGAGCAGAAAGAATGCTCAGACACCAGATCAAAGGACAACAGTCCGAACGGGAATACACAAACATTGTGCCGTTGCAGACACAGCAGACGTCATCTATGGTCTGCAAGTCTGAGTTTAAGATAAGCAGAAACCAGATGCTGACAGGACAGATTCTGAAGGAGCTGGGCTACGGGATTACCTGGCTCTTCTCTTAAACCAATTGCTTTTCCGCTTGAACACAAAGCTGTACTCGTCACTCTGTCCATACGCAATCACAATGTCCTCCAGTTCTTCCATTACCGTCTGGGCACATTTGGTCATTAGGTGGAGGGCACGGCTGTCATTAGGTTTGGCGAAGTTGTGCTTCTCAGAAAACCTTCGTGAGAAAGGGAGAAAAGGGCATGGATGCAGGAGAACCTATCATTGACACCACAGATCAAAGAGGCTGTTCAAAGAGGAAGGTGCCGTAATGGCGCCATGAGTCCACACATTCCACCAGCCACGACCTAATCCATCACCTTAAGAATTCAGGTTTTTCTTGTCCTGACCAGCTAAGAAAAGGGGACATAATTGTTAAACTTCAATTCCCTTTTCTATAAAATAGGGATAGAGAGTATTTACTTTGTAGAATTGTCCTGATGATTAAGGGAAGGTAACAAATGTAATTATGCCTGGCTTCTTAGAAGTGTTCAAAAAGTGTTTGTTACAATAATCATTACTAAAATAGCACTTTTTAAAAAACTGTATTCCCACCTTTATTACACTTCTGTCTTCTTTGACTTTTTTTTCTCCTGAGCCCAGTCCATGTATCCTGCTACTGATAATGAAACAAGAACATGCTGTCAAGTGTTGCGCACAGCAAGGCCTAAGTGAGCCTCTGAACAGTCAGCTCTCGAACAAAACAGCTCGGCAGCTGGCTGAAGAGCCGAAGTACCGTGGCCGAGAGCGGCTTTTTCCACAAGGTCCTTGTGGAAAGCCCGCTTCTCACCAGCGGGACACCCTGTCGCCTTTAACACCCACACCAGCTCGCGTCCCATCATGTCACAGCCAGCACCTAGAATGATGCTCAATGCCGCGCGCTCATTGGTTGCCGCGTTACTCCGGTGACCAGGAATCAGGACCCGCGATCCCGGTTGGATTTCCCCGGAAGCGTCGGCGCGCGGCGCGGCCCAGAGCCGCGCTCACTCACCGATGGAAATTCCTGCCATCCAGCCGCACCACTACCCAGCAGTGGGGCAGGCAGGTGTCGTCCGTCTCGAATTCCCGCACGTACTCGAACTTGCTCTTTGCCATGGTCATCCCCAATTTCAGGCACCGTTTCAAAGTAACAGAGGTGGAAGCCCAGCAATCGCGAACCTTCACGGTGCACGCCGCCCACATTCCCCCCCACCCCCACCGCCGCCAAAGGACCAGAAAGCCCGCCCCCGGAAGTTCCTTCGGCTCTTCGTGGCCTCTCTAGCCCTACAGGAGGTCGGCAAGTTTCTCGCCTCTCCTTGTAGTCCTTAATCCACTTCCGAGCCTGGGAGGAGGCTTCCAAGGTTCCCCTTCCCACGACCCGCGGTGGTGACTTTTCTCCTATCTTACAACAAATCATTGTAATGAAGTTTAAAAAAAATTCCAAGTTTGAAGTGTTATGACTTTTTTCTTTCAAAATAGAATTTACTAATTTGTTGTAGAAAATGTAAAATATACAGCCCTGGCTGGTGTGGCTCAGTGAATTGAGCGAGTTTGTGAACTGAAAGGTCGCTGGTTGGATTCCCAATCAGGGCACATGCCTGGGTTGTGAGCCAGGTCCCCGGTTGGGGGCAGGCAAGAGGCAATGGATCCATGTATTTCTCTCTATACATCGATGTTCTCTAGCTCTATCTCTCTTCCTCCCCCCTTCCCTTCTCTCTGGCAAAAAAAGAAAAGAAAAAGAAAAACATAAAATGACAGTTCAAAAAAAAGGAAATGTAAGATATACAGAAAAGCAGAATTAATACTTCATTTATTACCCCTCTCCATGTCAAAGCTAGTGAAGCTTCCTTCCAGTCTCTTTGTGGTGTGTTTTGCACAGGGAACACACAAACCTGTAATACACATATAATTTTTTATATTTTTCCTCTCACCTTGAGTATTTGCAAATGTTATTAAATATTCAAAGAAAATGGACTCTAAATTAACTTGGTCAGCATTTTCACAATTAACAAATCCAAGACCCGATGTTTTATTTAATGTTGCCATAGATAGATAATGCAATAGTAACAATAAAAACCTATTATTTGCATTATGCTTTATGATTTATAAATCTCTTGGATTCATTACTTACATTATTGGTTTTATCCTTAAAATATTATTCAAACAATATAAAAGGACATATGGTGGAAACTGTCTTGCTAACTCCTAACTCCTTAATTTAGGCAGTTACTATTTCCTACTTCTTACACAACCATCCAGGAAGAGATACAGATATATAGATGACACACATAAGAACATATTATATATAAGTATATATGTACATATATATGTCAGAGCAACAGGATGTTACTTCCTTCCCTGCCCACATGTCCCTCTTCTACCGCCTGCCTTGAGCACCCACCCCACACCCAGGACAAGTAATGTCAGTGGGTGGAGCCTTCAAGGGGAGGCAAGAAGAGAGGACTGCTTCCTCACTTGACAGCTGGGAAGATACAGAGTTTTCCTGGTGCTGCCATTGATGGAGGGCACCAAGACAGTCACTGAAAGATTCTGATAGGGGTCATCTCTCCTGCTCCCTTCAAGTCTGGGGATACATGTGGACACCACTGACTAAGTCACACCTGGGCTTTTCTGGAGCCATCTAAGCCAACAGATGAGAAGGAGCAGCAGTGGAAGTGCTGAGGAAAGGATAGAGGTAACTCGCTGCAGTTCTCCCTAGCCTTTGAGGCCTGGGAAAGATCATCACCACCACTCCCATAGGAAAGAGCTCAGAGGTTACAGGGGGAGGAAGGAGCTGGGAGTTGCCTATGAAGTCATCCTGCTAAAGAGGGTTTGGAGACAGAGCTGGATGAGCCAAAGGCAGCAAGGCTACTCCTCCTCAAGGGATCCTAGGAAGATCCTGCTGATTCCAAGAACAGCCTCAGGACAGCCAGGCACCATGCTAAGCAGGAAGAAAGAAGACTTTCCACCACCAGGTTGAAGGCCAGTTACATAAGGAGGCCTCTGACTAACCACCTATAGCCTGCCCACCCCTCAATGGGATGGGAATTAAGCCTTGAAAAGAGGGGCACGATCCAGAGGATCTCAGAACCAGTCCATACCTCCCACCCCCATTCCAGGTTGTTGGAGTGGGGGCAGAGAAAAAGGGCAGACCCAGGGCCTCCTGCTCCAAATCTCTTTAGTAGTGAGCCTGGCCTGTTCTGGGGCCAGGGAGCAGGGAGGAGATAACAATGCTTGTTACAAAAAGACAAATGCTGAATGATTCAGCATACTCAAAGAGGTGCTTAGAGTAATCAGATTCATAAAGAAACAAAATAGAATGATGGTTGTTATGGAGTAAGGGGAGTGGGGAAAGGTGAATTGTTGTTTAATGGGTATAGAATTTCAATTTTGGAAAAGATTTAAAAAGTTCTAGAGATTGGTTGCACAACAACATGAATGCACTTTACACTACTGAACTGTACACTTAAAACGGTGAAGATGGTAGGCCCTGGCCAGGTAGCTCAGTTGGTTTTAGCACGTTGCTTTGATGAACCAAAGTTGTGGATTCAATCCCTGGTCAGGGCACATACAAGAAGCAACCAATGAATGCATGAATAAGTGGACAAATCAATGTTTCTCTCTCTCCCTTTCCTCTCTAAAATGAATACATTTTTAAAAATGGTTAAGATGCTCAATTGTATGTTATATGTATTTTACACAATTTAAAAAATCCTGTACACAACAGATATTTATGACCTAACTGGATGCTGACCTCTATTTTCAAAAAATTTCTACTGCTTAGAAGATCACTTACTCACTGAGGCTGACAGAAAGAAAAGTAATTGCCTTTGGTATGGAAGTCATATTTCAATTTGTCTTCCCTGATGCTGACTCATTTCATTTGTACTAAGAGCCGCATTATGTAAATGAAATTCATGGATGGGGTAAGAAGAAGGACTAATTCGTCTCTAAAGTCTGCTTCCCCACTCTGAATCACCCTAATCAAATTTCTGGCTGGAAGTAATATACAGTATTGCTTCCAGGAATGGACTGCCTGGTTCTGTCATGGTTTTGAAGTTGTAGTTTTGCCTGCCCAGCATCCCTTGTCCTGTCTTCTGGCAATGGCACCCCATTTGTTCTTTCCCCACCCTCAGGTCATCTGGTTCATATGAGGATAACACCATCTCACCTTTGCTCTGAGGTGAGCACGTGACCAGGCCGCTTAGTGTCTGCAGTGCCTCAGTGTGAATTACAAAAAGGGCCCCCGCTCCAGAGGGCGTAGTAGTGCACCAGTCGAAGGATTGGTAAGTATTCCTGAATTGGATTTCAGTCCCTGCTTGTGCTCTTTGAATTGAACATTTGCACAGATATTTGTGGTGGCCTCACCAGTAACCTAGACTTGGCCAGTCCGCTCAGAGATGTGCATGGGCCCCAACTAGGTCAATGAGACCCTCTGGATACTCTACTGGAATGGCCGGCAAAAACAGTCTCTCTTCCTATTAGAATTGCTACACTGCTGGCCACATGGCCTTCAAGAGGGAAGAGTCTGCCCATGAGTTAGGCCTATGTAGCAAAGGATAAAAATCTGAGAGATGGGGAAAAAATACCTCTGATGACACTGAGCATCCGCTTGCAGCCAGCACTACTCCTAGACTCGTGTAAGTTCCAGGAGGGCAGGGACCCTACTTAATGTTTTCCAGTGCTGTATCCCCTTTGCCTAGAACAGTGCCGGACACATGGGAAGCAATCAACAAATATTAGTTGAGAAATTATGACAATAAAGTCCTTTTTTGTATATGAAATTAGGTTTGTAGAAATCTCAATTCATTGGGGTAAAAATAAATAACTTCATTTCCCCTAATAACTGCTCTCTCGTGTCCTCCTCTCCTTCTGGTTAGCAATTCCCGTGAAGAATCTTGAGCAGATCCCACACCTTCCCAGTCAGTAAAATGCATTAGTGTTAGTATTCAAATGCTGGTCAAGAGGACTGTGCTCCCCCAGGGCAGGCAAATTTCTCCCTCAGTCCTATTCGTGCCTGCATCACCTCAGGATAGAAAGGTGATTTACATCACAGATCTGGTTCTAGCCTTTTTAACACAAGTCTTTCAGGGCCTAAACTTGTAGGGGCTCTTTGAATCTAGAAGTGGGCTACTTCACATCTTACCTTCTCAGTTTTGGGCCTTAGGTATAACTTCCAAACAACAGGAAAAATCCAACTCAACATCTTGTTTACTGGGATGGAGTTGGGTCAAAAAGTAATTCACACAGATGAGAGGAACTCGACGTGAAGACCCACAAGGAGACGGAAAATTGACCTAGCTGTGGTGTGAAGGGTAGATGAAAGGGAAGACAACCTGGAGGCAGCCAGCCAACTGAGAATCTACTTCCATATTTCTGATACACAATGCCGATGAAAAGGAAGAGACAGATGAAAAAAGAAAAGAAAATGTTTTGAGGTCCTAAATCACAAAAAGCTTTAATCCTTTTTAGAAAAGGAAAGGCATTAAGAGGTCTTGAAATAACTTCGACGTTACCATTGATACAGAGACAGCGCCAAGTTCACTGCATAACTAACCAGGACTTATTTATAAAACTACATATCGAGTGCCCCATAATAATTTGGCCCTGAATGTGCCATAAGTTGGTAGTGAAATTTATACAGGCGCATATATTTCAATTTTTTTTCCAATGGCTCAGCCAGTTTACTGAAGAAGGAATTTGAAATCTTCGTATCCATATAAAAGTGGAATCTGGAATGTGAACTGCTTTTCTATTTATGCCGTTACTCATTTTTAAGTAAAAGAAATTAAAGTTAAAAGAAAATCTATAAATTTTTGACTAATTTGCTTGGGAAAAATTATTTCCTAATTCAAAGTCAGAGACCATAGCAGAATCAACTTTCAAAAATCAACAAAACAAGAAAATCAAGGGAAGTGATAGTTGGTTCTTTGAAAAGATCTATGCAATTGATGAAATTTTAGTAAAATGACCAAGAAAAAAGGGGAAAAGATACAAATTACCAAAACTAAGAATGAAAGAGGAAACATTCTGAACCCTACTAAAACTGAAAGGATTATAAAGGAATATTCTAAACAACCTCATGCCAACAATTTGACAACTGTTGAAATGGGAAAATTTGTAGACAGAAATGATAAAATTAACTCAAGGAGAAATATTAAATCTGAATAGACCTTTATCAAAGACGTTAAATTATCCCTGGCTGGCGTAGCTCAGTGGATTGAGCACGGGCTGCGAACCAAAGTGTCTCAGGTTCAATTCCCAGTCAGGGTACATGCCTGGGTTTCAGGCCATGACCCCCAGCAACCACACATTGATGTTTCTCTATATATATCTCCCTTCCTTCCCTCTCTAAAAATAAATAAATAAAATCTTTTAAAAAAGACATTAAATTATTTAATTTAGATATTAAGTCCACACCCAGATGATTTTCTTTACTGGTGAATTCTATCAACATTTAAGAAACTAATAATACCAATCAAACACAAACCCTTTCAAAAATAAGAGAGAAAGAACATTTGATCTCATTTTACCCTGATACCAAAGCTGCAGACAAGGACATCCCAAGAAACTACAGAACAAAACCCTTCACGAATATAAATGCCAAAATTCTTAAAGGGATAGCAATTGGACTCAGTCATGTATAGAAAGGATTATACATCGTGACCAAGTGGAGTTTATCCAGGAATGCAAGTTAGCATAACATCTGAATATCAATTAATGTAATGCACATATAAATAGGATAAAGCAGAGATCAGCAAACTACAGCCCGTTGGCCAAATGCGGCATGCTTTTCTTTTTGTAAATTAAGGCTTATGGAAACACAATCACACCCATTCATTTACATGTTGTCTATAATTGCTTTCATGCTACAACAGAGTTGACTGGTTGCAACAGAGATCATAAAGTTCACAAAACCAAAAAACTATTTATTATATGACCCTTTCTGGAAAATGTTGCTGACCCCTGGAATAATGTAGAAAGCCATATATAATCATCTCGATAGATGTAGAAAAAGCATTTGATAAAATCCAACAAACATACATGATTGAGTTCTCCACAAACTAGGAAGAGAAGGAAACTTCTACATAAAACCTACAACTACCATCAAACTTAAAGATCAAAGGTAATGCTTTCCCCCTAACATTGGATCCAAAACAAGGATGTCACTCTCATCACCTCAACATTGAACTGGAGCTTTTATCTAGTGCAATAAGGCAAGGAAAATATACAACCAACAGGAAATGAAGTTAAGAAAACAATTACAGCCCTGGCTGGTGTGGCTCAGTGGACTGAGCACCGGCTTGCGAACCAAAGCATTGCCAGTTCCATTCCCAGTCAGAGCATATGCCTGGGTTACAGGCCATGTCCTCAGCAGGGGGTGCGTGAGAGGCAACCACACATTGATGTTTCTCTCCCTCTCTTTCTCCTTCCCTTCCCCTCTGTCTAAAAATAAGTATATAAAATACTAAAAAAGAAATAAAACAATTACATTCAGAACAACATCAAAAAATACTCAAGAATAAATTTAACAAAAGTGTTCACTGGGAATTACAAAACACTGTCAAGAAAAAGGCAGTGCTCTGTAACTGGATTGTAATGATTGTTACGGAACTTTATAAATTTACTAAAACTCACTGAATTTTACATTTAGTTGTATAAATCAAACCTAAGTAAAGCTGGTTTTTATTTTAAAAATTGCTTTCTGCTGAAAACACACTTCTAACACAGTGTTTGCATTGCTGTCACAGAGGATTGTCATATCACTTTTTTTGAATTACTAATTCAAATTGAATTAACTGGCCTTGCCCGAAATCAACACTAACTTAATTTATTTATCTGCCTCTTTTATCAGCTTCTGTTTATGCCCATACTTGGCTTTATCAGTTAAACCCTAGTTCACTGGGTTAATACAATTTTCATAATAATTCTAAAATAATATTTGCCTTTTTCACTATAATCTCTCGTGAATGTACAAAGAAGCTGTTTAGACCCTATATGGCATGTGAATCACAACCAATTGAAAGTATAAGCAGACAGGAGAATACAACTATTTTTTTTAATTAAGCTAGACATTAGATTCACAATGTCACTCTCCTAATTTTTTGGAAAACAGTTTTATCATGAAAATACGTTAACATGTAATGGGTTTAGTATTGATATCTTAATTCATTGATAATTAAATATTTTTTTAAAGTCCTCAGTTTTTATTTATAATACAGCAAACACTGATCAATAAAACCACATAAATAAAAGCTCTTTGTACTCTTCAGTCATTTGCATGTAAGAGTTTCCGGATGAGAGGGGAAATCAGGAGTTAAAGATTTTATACAGCAATACATCAAAAAGATCATACACCAAGATAAAGTGGGATTTAGTCCAGGAATGCAAAGTTGGTACAACATTCAAAAATCGATAAATGCGATTCACCACGTAAACAGTTCAAGATTTTTGCTGTAGTATTTTGATAGGCTTAAGTGACTAAAGCTTGTGGAAAGCTCTTATTCCAGGAACTGGAATACGTGACCTACGTGACTCCAGGTGGTAGACAAGCGATTCAACCTTTGTGCTCCAGGGGTCTGCAAGCAATAGTGTCTGAGCCACGAGTTCCAGGGAGGAAACAGTGGCGAGGCAGACGAACTGTTGATCATCAGATAAATACTGGTAAAATTGCCTCAAGACTGCACCTCTTACCTGATTAACCTTTTTTCCAAACCCCTTACTTACCCTTTTCTTCTTCTTCTCAAAAGTTCAGCTTGAGGTGAGATGTTAAGATGAATTTTAGGGTACATAACCTGTCATATTCTCAGATCGCCAGCATCTGAGTAAAGCACCCATTAAGATTCAATTCATGTCTACTTATTGGTTCTGGTAGTGACAAAAGCAGCAACTTTTCCAGTTTCACTGAAATAGAAAAGTTTGAGAACCACTACCCTTGTGTACCTGCGAGGTGTAAAAACTCCTGTTTTGTTTTTTTTTGACAATAGCGATTAGAAACCCTCTCTCTCTATAAAAATAAATAAAATTTTTTAAAAAATGAAAGAAAGAAAGAAAGAAAGGAAGGAAGGAAGGAAGGAAGGAAGGAAGGAAGGAAGGAAGGAAGGAAGGAAGGAAGGAAGAGTATTGGGGCAGCCCTGACCATTGTGGTTCAGTTGGTTGAGCATCATTCCACAAAGCGAAAGGTCGCTGGTTCAATTCCTGGTCAGGGCACATGCCCAGGTTGTGTGTCTGATTCCCAGTTGGAGTGGGGGTGGTGGTGGCATGTTATGAGAGGCAAATGACTGATCTCTCCCTCCCTAAAAGATAGTCTGTCTTTATTTTGCTTGTTAGTTTAGTTTGTTCATTCAATTCAACATATGAGTGAAATCATATGGTATTTGCTTTTCTCCGACGGGCTTATTTCACTTAGCATAATGTTCTCCAGATCCATCCATGATGTTGCAAAGGGTAAAATTTTCTTATTTTTTACGTTCAAGTAGTATTCCATGGTGTAAATGGACCACGGTTGTCTTATCCACTCATCTACTGATGGACACTTGGGCTGCTTCTGAATCTTGGCTATAGTAAATAATGCTGCAATGAATATAGGGTGCTTATATTCTTTCAAATTAGTGTTTTGGGTTTCTTTGGATAATTCACCAGACGTGGAATCACTGGATCATAAGGCAGCTTCATTTAATTTTTTGATGTAGCTCCATATTGCTTTCCACAATGGCTGCACCCAATCTGTGCTCCCACCGACAGTGCTGAAGGGTCCCCTTCCTCTCCACCCTTGCTGGCACTTGCTGTTTGTTGATTTAATGATGACGGCTATTCTGACAGGTATGAGATGATACCTCATTGTGGTTTTAATTTGCAATTCTCTGATGATTAGTGATATTGAACATCTTTTCATATGTCTATTGGCCATCTGTATGTCCTCTTTGGAGAAGTGTCTATTCAGGTCCTTTGCCATTTTTTAATTGGGTTGTTTTATTTTGGTGTTGAGTTTTATATGTTCTTTATGAATCTTGAATATTAAACCCTTATCAGATGTATCAGTGAATATGTTCTCCCATTCTGTAGATTGTCTTTTTATTTTGTTGATGATTTCCTTTGCTGTATAAAAAACATTTTAGGGCACATGCCTAGGTTGCAGGCCACAGCCCCCAGCAACCGCACATTGATGTTTCTCTCTCTCTCTCTCTCTTTTTCCCTCCCTTCCCTCTCTAAAAAATAAATAAATAAAATCTTAAAAAAAAACATTTTAGTTTGATGTAGTCCCATTTGTTTATTTATTTTATTTTATTTCCCTTACCTGGAATGATATATCAGATAAAATATTGCTATGAGCAATGTCTGAGATTTTGTTGCCTATGTTCTATTCAATGATTTTTATGGCTTCAGGCCTGACATTTAAGTCTTTAATCCGTTTTGAATGTATTCTTGTATATCATGTAAGAAGGTGATCTACTTTCATTTTTCTGTGCCAATCTGTCCAATTTTCTCAACAGCATTTATTGAATAAACTCTTTTTAGCCCATTGTATGTGCTTGCATCTTCTGTCAAATATTAATTGACTACAAAGATATGGGTTTATTTCTGGGCTCTCTGTTCTGTTCCGTTGATCTATGTCTCTGTTTTTATGCCAGTACCATGCTGTTTTGATTATTATGGCCTTATAAAAGAGTTTGATATTAGGTATCAGGAGTCCTCCAACTTTTCTTTCTTTCTCAAGATCGCTGACCTAACTGAACTAACAAACAAAACAGAGACAGACTCATAAATGGAAAGCAGGTTACAGTTCTGGGTGGGGGGCAGTTGAGGGTGGAGGGATTGAGCAAAAAAAGAAAAAGGACTCATGGGCACAGACAACAGTGTGGTAAGTGCAGGGGAAGTAGGGGGAGGGCAGGGTAGAGGTAGAAGAGAGTATAAGGGGGACAAATGATAATAAAAAATATGATAAAAACATATGTCATGCACTGAGTTATATGCAAACAGTTGTAGCAGCATTGTTCATAATAGCCAAAAGGAGATAAAACCCAAATATCCATCAACTGATGGACACATAATTAAAATGTGGTATATTTACACTATATAATATTATTCAGCAATAAAGAGAAATGAAGTTCTGACATACGTTACAACATAGACGAGCCTTGAGAACATTATGATAAGTGACAGAAGTCAGTCACAAAGGACCACATAACAACATATAATTGCATTTACATGAAATGTCCAGGATAGACAAATCCATCAAGACAGAAAGTGGTTGTCTATGGCTAGGGGGAATGAAGGATTATCAGGTGAGGCTAAGAAGTGCAGGATTTATTTGGAGGGGGGTAATGAAAATATTCTAAAATTGATTATGGTGAAGCATGCAAAACTCACAGATAGTTACAACATACAAAAGCCATTGAATCATACACTTTAAGTGGATGAACTTTATGGTATATTAATAGTATCTCAGTACCTTTTTCAAAAACTTCTTCAAAATAAATAAATAAGAGGATTGGGACAGGTCTTCTTTCAGAGAAAGAAGACCTTGTCTTGGTTAAAAATATCTGTTTCAAGGTAAATTTATAGCTTTTAATTAGTACATCATTTAGAATATAGCAAATGTTAAATACAAGACTTTTTTGTTTCCCTTGGTGATATTTAATAATAATAATAATAATAATAATAATAAATAATAATAATAATTATACATTGTGGTAAGGGTTTTAAAAGATGTGATAGAGGTATGGCTACATAAAGGAGATTTGACCTGATTTTCAGAGTCACAGAATACTTCTCTGAGTCAGTGCCAATTGAACTCAATTTGAAAGATGAGCTGAAGGAGTTAAGGGAGGACTAGCCTTGGGGGCATATCCAAAGATTTCGAGGTAGGAGAAAGTATGACGAGAAGTCAGCGTGGCTGGACCCCACAGGGCCAGGACTAGAATGGTGACTAGGAGTAGTACTGGAGCCCAAGCTATTTGGGACTTTATAGGCTTTGTCAAGTACATTAGACCTTTATCAGGTGGCCAATGGGGAGTCATGTAAAGATTTAGGAGAGTGGAGTGTGGCAGAACTAGATTCGTATTTTCGTAAGATCCCTGGCAAGTGGAATACAAGGGGCAAAAGTAAAAAGCAGGGACACTATTTACAGGGCTACAGCCATATCCAGGTGAAAGATGATGGATGTTTGGAACAGAGCAATGGTGAGAAAACGGAAAGAAGTGGATGAATTTGAGATGTAATATGCAAGTAGGGTCCACACGACTGGCGATTCAAGTTTAACTAGCACAATCACACAAACGCCCTTCCCAGCAAGGGAATTAACTAATGCGGTTATTGAGAAGTTGCAAAATTTCCTCCCTTTCCCTTTGGCAAAGACCCAAAGGCCCCTGTGATGGTCAGGGTCCATTGAGTACCCTTACAGCGCAAACGAACCCCAGGTACAAGGCTGGGTTCCCCAGACCATGTAAGGGACTCACGCGACTTTATCACCTGGAGGTCAGCGACGCAGAACCACACAGTTTCCTGGGCAACACCATTGTCTGGCGCTCTGGGCGGGGGAGGGGTAACTAAGGACAACGGCCAGCCCTAAGAGAACTCCGGAAGAGAGGGAGAGTCAGAGAAAAATGGGAAAAATGGGCAGCACGTGCCAAGGCCACGGCCCGGGCCATTGCGGGTGATTCGAAGCTCCGCACAAGGCGAGAGTGGAGGGCGGGAGGAGCCGGAGAACGCGCCTGTAATTGGCGGTACAGGGGTACTGGGACGCTTGTGATTGGGCGAGGCCTCGACAGAGGGCTTCTTTTTGAACCGCACAGGGTTCTGGGTAGCAAAGGCCTTGGAAGGGTCTTAACCGAAAGAGGGAGGGGGGAGGTCGCCAACAAACGGCTGAGCTCACAATCCGGTCCTGCACTAGGCCGGGGCGACCCTCTGCCCCTATGGAGAGAGCCAGGCGGGAGCCGCCGCCTCAGCCACGCCAACTGCCACGGGCCACCCCGCCGCGTCCACTGCGCCCCGCTCCGCCCCAGCCACCGGTCGAGGGCACCCCCTTTCGGGCAGCGGCCGCGGAGCCCCCATTGTCGCCTTCAGCCCCGTGCGCGGCCGCCATTGCGACCCTGTCCTCGCCGTGCGGGGAGGCACCGGCGTCGAGCGGACAGCCCTCAGCAAGGCGGCTGTTAAAGGTGAAGTCGGAGCAGGTGCTGCTGCTGCCGCCAGGGCCACCACTGCCCCAGGCCCAGGACGAAGACGCCAACGTATCGCCCGCGCAGGCGCGGCTGCTGCAGCTCAGGCCAGAACTACTGCTACTGCCTCCGCCACCACCCTCATCTGAGGGCGCCCCCTGCAGGCCCGAGTTGCACACGTTGCAGCCCAGGGCGCTGCAGGTCAAGGTGGAGAAGCAGGATCTCGGGCCGGACTTGGATCCCTCCGTGGGGCCTCGGAGGGCAGTCGAGGTGGGCCCGAGGACCTCCAGGGCGGCCAAGGCGGAAGGCCCTGGGTCGGCCCTGGAGGGTCGCCGAGGGGACCGGAAGAAGGGCAAGTTGGAGGCCGAGGAGGTAATGAAGGACGCGGAGAAAGTCTGGGAAGGCAAAAGTCTGACGGCCATCAGAGAAGGAATCATCAAAACAGAGGAGCCTGAGAAACTCCACGAGGACTGCAGGCTTGACAGGGAGCCCGCGTCTAATGGGCTGCTCCATGGCAGCAAGGAGGTCTTCCTGGCTCAACCGTCCAGCGCCTTTGGGCCGCACCAGCAAGACCTTAGGATCCCTTTGACTGTCCACACTGTCTCACCTGGGGCCCAGATCCAATTCCAGGGACCTCCACCTTCAGAGCTGATACGATTGACCAAGGTCCCCTTGACACCAGTGCCTCTTAAAATGCAATCCTTACTGGAGCCTTCTGTAAAAATTGAAACCAAAGATGTCCCGCTCACCGTGCTTCCCTCAGATGCAGGTATTAGACGCCAGGGGAATCTGGTTTTCAGATTTCGTCTATGTTGCCCCATAGCTGACATGTCAGCAGTTCAGAAGCCTAAACTAGAAAAATAAAATCATGGAACCGATTCTTTTCAGGGCAAAGCCTGCACAGGTATCACTTCTGATTGACTTGTACATATCCCAGTAAAATACACTAACATGTTCAAGATTACCATTTTTTAAAAAAAATCTGTTTTAAGACCCAGTGAAGCTGAGATTTAGATGTGACTAAAGTTTACACACAAAAATAGGAATATATTTGCTGGATAATACAAAGCCCTCAGTTTATATGCTGCAGATAACAAAATTAAAATTAAAATTACTGTAAAATATTGTATTACAGTAGCTCAATAGTTTTATGTGTAACAAGAAGCAGAAGAAAAAATGGTGCTTAATAAAAAAATGGTTATTAAACAGGAAAGTTTTACTGATTTGTAGAGTTGATTTTTCTTCTTTAGAAATGTATAGTGAACATTCTTCTAGGAGAAAAACAGTAACATTTTAGTTTTATAAAAGTTAAGGACTTAGAGAAATTTGGAAAATGAAAATACTATAGAGTAAGTTAGAGAAATTGCTTTCAAAGAAATGACCATAGTTAATTGTGGTAACAACTATAAATAAATATTTTATTTCTATCCATTATTTCCAAATATCGAGTTAGAAAATTCTTATTTTAAGGTTTAATTCAGACAAAACACTATGCCAATGAATGTCATAGGAAATCATATTAATCTTCATATTTTCATTAACTTTTATATTTATTGTTTTTGTTATTTTCTTTATTGATTCTGTCTTCTTACCCTACCTTCTTGCTTTTATCTTCAGTAGTTTTTAAATGTTTTTATTTTCTAAATGAAAGAAAGGGAAGACTTTCTTCACAATATTTATTTCATTCTTTGTGCACTTTAAAAAATTATATATTAAGTAACCCTAAAAAGAAACAATATAAGAAGTTTATAGACCATTGTTTTTGATAAATTATATAAGAGACGGGAATTTCATCAACTTTATTTTGATTTCAACTGGATCCGTGACTCTTAAAAAGTCACTTTTATTAATTTTCTCCCAGGACATGGGAATAGTGTTGATGACCCATTTTGACAGGAGCTTCACTTTCATGATTAAATAAAACTAATGTAATATTATAACATTATAAATATTTTTGCTTGAATAGGCACTGCAGCAGCATGTAAATGAGTTCCTTTCAACATTTTGAACATGCCTACCTAGTGCTAGGATTATAGTCATCGATAAATCATAGTTCGTGTCCCCCATTAATAGAATATTTGTAGTGGGAAATAAAGTAAATGTTAATGATTTTTGGAGGTATTGATACAGTTCAAAGAAGTAATATGCCACCAGTTTACTGTCTGCAACATTGTCACACAATTTCTTCAACGACACATTATGTTGAGGAACAGAGCCATCCTAGCTACAGTTTAGAATGCTGAGTTTAGGGGTGATGAGGAGTTCTGGAACACTGGCAGTTCTTTGGCTATTTAAGTGTATATTTTCTCCAGCTACTAAAAAAAAATCAATGTAAATAGTGCATTTCACTTTGAAATTGTGTGTATGTCTGTGACATGTTAATTTAGTATCTTAATTTTTGCCACATAGGAATACCAGATACTCCCTTCAGTAAGGACAGAAATGGTCATGTGAAGCGACCCATGAATGCATTTATGGTTTGGGCGAGGATCCACCGGCCAGCACTAGCCAAAGCTAACCCAGCAGCCAACAACGCAGAAATCAGTGTCCAGCTCGGGTTGGAGTGGAACAAACTTAGTGAAGAACAAAAGAAACCTTATTACGATGAAGCACAGAAGATTAAAGAAAAGCACAGAGAGGAATTTCCTGGTAATTAAATGAAGCAAACAAGGCTAATTTCTTTTAAATTAATTTATTTAGGTAAAGATTAGGTTAGGCTAAGATTGAAAGAAACAATATGTGATGTTTTTCCTAGTCTGATATGTACAATAAAAAACAACTGCTAATAATATACTAATGATGGAATTGTTACTGGGCATCAATTTCCTTGAACAGAACCAAGTAGAGGTTATATCTGGTCTCTTACTTGCTAACTAATATAAACCAGGTGACATACAGTTTTACTGTGGTTTTGATGAAATATATAGATATAAAATTATGAAGGTAAAAACTCCAGAGTTCTAGGCTATAATATGAGGGGGGACCCAAAAAGACTGGAATTGTTTTCTGAAGGGTGGACCTGTTGTGATGGAGGCTTCCCCAACTAGGTGAGTGTTCTAGGAACCCATCTGTAGCAGTGTGCCAGCTGGCATTGTTGTGAAAGGCTGCATATAGCTTCAGTGAATTTTTTTTGAAGACTCAACATGTTTGACTATTTCATGATGGGCTATTTACAAATGCACCTGTCCACACCGTACTGAGTGTTCAGCAGTTTTTGACTGAAAATGGCATGACTCCTTCATGCCCCACCCTTTCTATTCATGTGATCTCACCCTCAAGCAACTTTTTTTTGCTTCCCTGGATGAAAAAGTCCTCAAAGGGAAACATTTTGTTGATATGGAAGAGGTGAAACAAAAAAGAGCAGAAGCACTAAAAGGCAACAAAATCAAAAAGTTCCAAAACTGTTTTGGGCAGTGGAAAAAACTCAGTAGGTGTATCGCATCAAATGGGGAGTATATTGAAGGTGACTGAAGTTTAAACACGTAAGAATAAATATACACTTTTTTATAAATACCATTTTGGGGGGGTTCTCCCCATACTAGAAAATGAAGTTTTAAAATTATAGCAATAGAAAAAATGCAGTGTACACTTAAAGACAAAGAGAATGCAGGTATTAACATAAGGCCATGCTGTATTTTAATATTATATGGTTATCAGAACATAGTCCTGCTTTCTGGTTAATAGATTTACCTTTACTATGATGTAGTTTGAAATGAATTCTGATTTCCTCCCCAGCAGCAAGGACATTAAGATTAAGCTTGGGTTAATGCATAGTGGACAGCAGCCAACATGACTGTGCATGGTAGAAAAACAATTGTTTTTCTCTAAAGTATGAGCAAAGAGTTTGGAGGGATGTGGACGAGGGGGCAGAGGCAGCAATTATAGGGAACCAGCTATCCTTCTGGTTATGCTGTGACTGTTACTGCCATAGCTCCACTCCTCTGGCTTTGGAGGGAAATTAGGTGGTTTATGGACTTGGAGACTGCAAGTCTTGGTGAGTAACTCTTCTAAGTCAGGCATAGAAATAGTGATTGCTCATTAGTGACTATTTCAGTATAAGATAGAGACACTCGTATCTCACAGAAAGGAAGAAAACGGGGACATGAATACTGTCTTGCTGGAGCCTTGTTTTATAGGTAGAGGAAAAGCTTTGGGATTCAAACTTGATGGCTTTAATGCTGATTTTACTACAGATTCTATGTGTCTTTGGGTATAAGATATTTGACTTTGTCTTCCTTGGAATCATGGGTTATAATGTTGGCCACAGTTAGAAGAAGATGGATATATATATGCTAAAATACACAGTAGTATTATAGAGCTGGAAAGATAGTTTAGACAATCACTTATTTTTTAAAAAACAAATGTTATGGACTTTTAATACAGGATGGGGCAAAAGTAGTTTTACAGTTGTATGTGGAGCAGAGTTTATTCTTGCATTATTCATTAATTATTGTATTATTTTTTTTTAAGATTTTATTTATTTATTTTTAGGGAGGGAAGGGAGGGGGAGAGACAGAGAGAGAGAGAGAGAGAGAGAGAGAGAGAGAGAGAGAGACATCAATGTGCGGTTGCTGGGGGTTATGGCCTGCAACCCAGGAATGTACCCTAGCTGGGAATCAAACCTGGGACACTTTGGTTCCCAGCCCGCGCTCAATCCACTGAGCTACGCCAGCCAGGGCTAATTATTGTATTATTTTTCATGCCAACAACTGTAAACCTAATTTTGCTTCACCCTGTATGGAAAGAACTATTTAAAGGCTAAATGGGGTCTATATGTTCAAATTAAAAATAGTTTATCTTCTTCTATAGGTTGGGTTTATCAGCCTCGGCCAGGGAAGCGAAAACGCTTCCCTCTGAGTGTTTCCAATGTGTTTTCTGGTACCACACAGAATATCACCTCTGCAAGCCCTGCAACCATTTATCCTTATCGCTCACCTACCTACTCGGTGGTAATTCCAAGCCTGCAGAACACCATCATTCATCCAGTTGGTGAGTTGGTTTTACTGTAGATTATGAATTTTTAAATAGCTCTGTGAAAACTTTACCTCAAGTTGAAATTTTATTTCTGTTAGCTTAAGAATTTAGAAAAACAATATTAGGGGAAAATGGAGAAAGGGAAAACATTAAACTGGAGGAGGAAAATGTTCAGTCAATGTCAGAGAACTAGGTTTGCCAGAGTAGCAAAGTGTGTATGACTGAACACCCCGATGTTTCATTGGCACCCCTTCTGCTATGGAAATGTCTTTGGTAGAAAAGAACATTTGTTCTTCTCTAATCCAAAGATGAGACGCTCCTTCAGTAACAGATTAAAGTAATGGTCTGCCACTCCCATCATTTACGTTTCCTTCGCCTGCAAATACCGTTCGTTCTACGCTACTGAGGACTAAGAGCTTCTTGTAACAGGCATGGGGAAAAGAGATCTGAATCAAAGGCAGCTTTCAGGAGCTGCTGACTTGAGTGCAGTGACAGTTCAATTAATACAACTTGGAGAGGTCTCGTGGTTTCACAGTCGTTTAGAGGAGGTTTAGATCTCCTTGCACCAGGTCAGTGGTGGACGTGCTGTTAGCTACAGGCTCGCCTGTTAGTTTGTTCTTTCTTTCGTCAAGCCGTCCCTTTCCCGCTGTCGTGAACCAGGTTCTGTGCCAGGCAGTGGGGACATAAACACGAATAAAACAGTTTCTGCTCTCAGGTCTGCAGGTTCATGATTATGGTCGGGGAGGGAGATACGTAAATAATAATAAAGATTTATAATATTTTCTAATAAGGGATAGATCTACAGGTTCTGGGGGAACAAGGAGGAGGGAAATTGCTTTATTCCTGATTAATCAGGAAGGGCCTCACTAAGGCTTGTGCCCCCGTAACCCTATCAACTGAGAATCAGGACAGCTCATTTACGCCCTGGTCCCATGTGGCCTCTACTTCACCGGGTCAGCGGCTATCTTGAAATGGATGGATATATCCCTTAACTCCCTACCTCCATGTTCAAGATGGGTACTATCTGCCTTATCTGGAGAGAAGGAAGCGTGGGAAGTTGTTATCTGGACAAGGCTGAGAGCAGATGCACATTCCTCTGAGCCTCTGGCAGAGACATTTCCAACCATTGAGTCTGTTCTTGGACAGCATCTTTTATGTTAACAGAGACCTAACTGCACCGGAATAACCTAGGTCATGACTCTGTTGCTGTGGCTTCTCTCTCCACTTCTTTGGGACAGATTAGCTGAATTTAGGTTAAGTGCGTCATTTGGGTAATTTAGTAACTCAACCAGCAGTCCTCGCTTCCTCAGGAACAGAGAGATCAAATCCGGGCTGTCTTACCTGTCTTCACAAATCCTGCCATACCTGTCGTGCCCTGCTGTGATAGTGTCCCTTTCACACCTGTCACAAACTGACCTGTGGCAAGTCCTGTCCTCACTTGGGAGTTTCCTTCTATATTCACATCACATACAATGAAGTGAAATACTTTTACTAATTGTTTCTTTAGTTTTTTCAGTTAGAAAAATTAAATGTCATTCATCATTTAGTTTAATATACAGAGAGAACAAAAACAAAAGAAAAACGACCCATGCCACTACACTAAAACCTCTGTTAATATTAAAAATAAAATTAATATGTCTAGATGATAAAAATTCAAACAGTACTCATAGGTATAAAATGCAAGTCTAGCTTTCCCTATGGCTCCCCTGCCCTGCCTCCCCTCCCCGATGACCCCCCCTTAAAAGTAATCCCCGTCAGTAGTTTCACAGCATCTCTTCTAGAAACACTTGTACCCACAGACCAGCATTGTGTATATTTGTCTTATATTCCATCATTCAATAATGTTATTCATTTATTTAAAAAATTGCTGCACGCCTATTCAGTGTCAAGCAGAATTTAGAGCCCTGGAGATAACAGCTGTGCCCAGAACAAAAAAGGTCTCTCCTCTCATCGCACTCAGAATCTAGGCGAGAACGAGAAACCAAAAAATACAGGTAAACAGATGACTTTAGTTTGTTCAAAATGCTGTAAGGAAACAGAATGGATTGACAGGGTGATGCTATTAGGTTAAGGTAGTTACTGAAGGCTTCTAGTTGTACGGTTTATTAAATTTAACTGAAAACAAACAAACAAACAAACCATGGAATGGCTCAATTAATGCCTGACCTCTGCTATTTTTATTTTTGAAGGTGAAGCCCCGCCTGCCATCCAGCTGCCCACACCTGCAGTCCAGCGCCTAAGTCCCATCACGATTTTTCAGCCCACCGTTTCCAGCACCGCTCAGGTGGCCGTCCAGGCTCCGAGTCTGCCCCTGCGCCCAGCACTCCCACCCCAGTGCTTTGCTGGGCCCTCCCAAACGGACGCTCATCAGCTGCCGTCGGAAGCCAATCACTCTGTAAAGAGACCCACGCCTGTGTCTCCTGAGAGCACCAGCAGGCTTTCAAGTAGTGCAAGTACTGCCCACGCCAGATTTGCAGCCTCCACCGTCCAGCCCCCTAAGGAGTACCCCAGCGTTTCTGCCTGCCCCAGAAGTGCGCCAATCCCCCAGGCTCCTCCTCTTCCACACTCACACGTCTACCAGCCCCCTCCCCTTGGTCATCCAGCCACACTATTTGGGACACCGCCACGATTTTCTTTTCATCATCCTTACTTCCTACCTGGACCACACTACTTCCCATCAAGGTAAATGATCTTTTATTTCCTTTCACCTAAAAATACATACATCTAATGAATTTTTACCTCTGAAGGCATCTCTTTTTTACTGAAAAGGAGACTTCTTCAACTCTGTATGGAATCTAATTTAGGTTACAGGCTGAATAGGGGCCAAGCAGTTAGCATACATACATGAGAGGAGCTAGATGAGGACTGGGGGGAGGCAAAGGGAGTGTGCACCCCATCTAACAGGGCAACTGCTGTTCGGTTCCAGCCGACCGTTGCTGCATGAAAAATGGGCACCGGTGTTGTCAGATCTGATTCTTCATGAGAAATTAGTTATAAGGGACCTTAACATCATTTAGTCAATCCCCCTTAGTGTATAGAGCTGCGTTTCTCCAACTTTTATGTGTATGATTCACATGTGATCTTTTTAAAATGCAGACTCTGAGTCAGTAGGTCTGGTGTATAGTAGTATTCGATGCCAGGGTATTGTAGGCCTGATTTTCTGCGTTTCTAACAAGCTCCCTAGTGACACCAATTCTGCCGGTCTGTGGACCACACTTTGAATAGCAAGGGTATAGAGGAGGGCACGTGGGCTGAGAGGTTAGATGGTTTGTCCAAAGTTATACTCCCTTTCAGTGCCCTTTTTAACTCTGGAATTTCCCTTAGAAATTACCAGCCAAGGAATTCATTATCGTAGGGAAGTATCTAGAATCATAGGGAAATGATTGCTGCTCCTTTTTCTTTTTAGCATTTTGAGAATGAGGCATTGTTATGTATAATTCTCACAACAATCCTGTGACTTGGGTATAATACTTCCCAGTTTTTCAGATAAATTATCAGATGTTAAATCTCTCTGTTAAGGTCACTCAACTGGTAAATGACAGAGCTAGTAGTCAAACTTAGTTTGTCTAGCTGATTTTGAATTCCATGTTTGTTATTTTCATTGTATCAGTAAGGCTTCTCAGTTTAATAGCTCTTCTTGATTGGCAGCTGTTACTTGCTAGCAGAGATGCATATGAAAAATATGTACTTTTGAATGGAAACTCATATAGTCAAATGGACTTTTGGGTGGGTAATACCTCCATATGTAATAAATAGATAAAAGCATGGGAAATTTATCTTTCTTACTCCTGACAAGGCTTATAGAAGTTGGCTGTTAATGTACAAATTATCTGATAATTTAAAGAACATTTTACAAGGAAGCTCTGGAAAGAAAGTCCTTAGAAGAAAGAAATTATATCTGTATCTTAATGTCATATTGTCAATTAATAATGATGCTATTGGAGGAACCAAATGAGGTGAATTAGTAATATAATACTGAATTTTATCTCATTTAAGAAAGTCAAAAGCAGTATGTCAGCTATAAACATTAAGCTGCATATAGTTTTCCAAAACAGAAGATTAGCCTTATAAATTATAATATTTGTGGGAGGGGGCTCCACCCACAGAGCCCCCCCTCCAGCCGCCATGGATGAGAATAAGTCTTCCAAGACATGGTCTGCTTGGGGGGGAAAGGTGGCTGATCTCTCACAGGAGAAGGACCAAGAGCCTTTTCCTCAATGACTTTTATTGGGTTCATTTACACAGGAAATCAGGTAAAGCTCATTACTCATTGCTGGGAAGTAAGGATCAAATGACAAGGAACTCTGAGGGCCTATTTTGAGTCAGGGTCAAAGAGCTGTAAAACTTTAAGGAACAAACTTACTTCTTCCCTGGACCCTTATCATTTCATTGAGAGCATTCTAAACAAAGCAGGTTTCACAGGATTTTACATGTTCTTTCTTAGACCTGATCACCCAGGGAACCCGCTCTTTCCAGCACAGGACTGAACCACCCTCTGTCATTGTTTCAGGCTTAGGTGGAGCAAGGGAAGTAAGGTAGCCAAGAGATTAGGAGATTTTCTCGCAGACAATGAGGACTCAGGGTATGTCAAAGCCGAGGGGCGAGGGTCCATCACCCTCTTTTGCTCTAGCCCCCAAAGTCCTTCCTTGGGGGGCTCCCACATGATTGTGCCTGTCTTAGATCGTTCCCCCCTTGGGGAATCTTACCCATCATTGGCTAACCGACCAAGCATTGGGGGCCAGTTATGGATGAAGTAAAAGGAGCAGAAGTGGTGTTCCTGCCAGGGAGATAAGCTTTTGTCTCCTTGGTGGCTTATGGTCTAAGGTCATTCCCTCAGCCTTAGCCTTGGCAGGGGTTACAGCTTCTGATACCAGGCAGGGTGGTTCCCAACAAATATTTTTTTATTGCTTTTCTAACTTCTACCTGTATGTAGATGATACTCTAATGATAATTTCCCAGGAAATGGGTAATCTTATTTATGCTTGTTTAGATAGTATATTTCAGTAAAATCTAGCCTAGCTAAATGTCAAAATTAATTGATTCCCTTTCAATTTTCCCATTGTCTCTTCTCACAACTGATAACAGAATCTTCTATAAAGAATATTCCCCCCTAATCTATTGTATTTGTGTGTGGAATTATTTAGTACCATAATTGAAATGATGTTTGATATACATATCAACTATGTAAATATATCAAATATGCATATTTTTCAAGCAGTCCATTTTTCCCTGTATATCTAGAATAAAAATCAAAGACATTAGCTATTTTTTCAAAGAGTAATTTTATAAAATAGATAAACTCAAAAGAGCTGATCCCTAGTTCTGAGAGCTAACATCTTCTTCCTTCCTTCAAATCTCAACCATCTTCATACTCTGCTCATTGAAACACTCTCTTTCTGTATTACTAATTTCTTAGATTAGTTCTTCTCTTCTCCCCCACCTTTTTTCCTCTTCTTCCTTCTCCTTGCAATGTTTATACTTCTACAAAGAGATATCTAGGATCTTTATTCTGTTGGTCATTGAGTAAATACAGGTTTAAAAGTCTGTTGAAATTATATATAAAGGATAGAAAGACAAATAGGAATTTGTTAGCTTGAAATATATAGAAAATTATATATAATTATATATACATACGTATACACATGCATATATACATGCACATACATGGGAAGGTAAGTAAAATAAAATTCCCAGATTTATGAGAATATATAGCATCTTAACTATAACATTTCAGACAACATATCAAAGGTTAAAAGCAATTATCCCTCACCTTCGTTTGGGTTATAGGCCTATTTAAGAACTTGATGTAAGTTGTGGACCCACTTCCCATAATAATGCACATCTAATCAGTAGACATGTACAATGCTTTGCCTAGATTGTATTTAGGAGGGAACTTAAAGACCCCAAACGAACATGATAGACTCAGCTAACACGAGATACTTCTGTGGTAACTATCTAGAAATATGAAATTTAAATATGAACAATTTACTATCTAGCTAAATGCACCATTTCATTTGCTGTATGGAAGCTTTTTAGTTTGATATAGTCCCACATGCTTGTTTTGCTTTTGGTGTCCAATCTAAACTATCATCACCTAGACCAATATGAAGGAGCTTATTGCCTATGTTTTAGTCTTAGAGTTTTATGTTCTCATGTTCAAGGACTTATGTTCAAGTTTTTAATCCATTTTGAGTTTATTTTTGTGTTATGATATAATGTAGGGGTCCAGCTTTATTCTTTTGCATGTGGCAATCTAGTTTTTCACTTACTGAAGATATTGTTTTTCCCCATATATTCTTGGCTCCTTTGTCATAAAGTAATTGATCATACACATGTGGGCTTATATCTGGACTCTCTATTTTATTCCATTGATCTATGTATCTGTTTTTATGTCAATAGCATACTATTTTGATTACTATAGCTTTGTAACATAGTTTAAAACTAGTGCATGTAATGCTTCTAGACTTGTTCTTCTTTCTCAATATTACTTTGGCTAGTTGGGATCTTTTGTGGTTCTAAACAAATTTTAACATTGTTTTATTTCTCTGAAAAAAATGCCATTGGAACTTTGATAGTCATTACATTGCATCTGTAGATTGCTTTGGATAGCATAGAAATTTTAATATTAACATGGAATATCTTTTCATTTATTTGTGTTCTCTTCAATTTCTTTTATTAGTATCTTCTAGTTTTTAGTGTATGGGTCTTTCACCTCCTTGGTTAAGTTTATTCTTAGGTATTTTATCCTGTTTGATGCAATTGTAAATGGGATTGCTGTTTAAATTTTTCTGATAGTGTGTTGTTAGCATATAGAAAGACAACTGGTTTTTGTATATTGATTTTGTATCCTGCAAGTTTACTGAATTCATTGATTAGTTCTAACATTTTTTTGAGGCATCTTTAGGGTTTTCTATTAGTACATTTTTATAATCTACTAATAGTACTAGTAGATTAGTAGATTTTTATAATCTACTAATAGAGACTGTTTTATGTTTTCCTTTCCAATATGGATATCTTTTATTTCTTTTTCCTGCCTAATTGCTCTGGCTAGGACTTCTAATACTATGTTGAATAGAAGTGGCAAGAGTCAATATTCTTGTCTTGTTTCAGCTTTTCTTTGCTATCTGTGAATACTTAATTTTAAATAATGGGTAGAAGACCATCCCCAAAATGGATGACTATCAGTAAGGAAATAGAACACTGGACAGCACTGATCAAACCAACTAGATCTAAATGTATATTTATTATATATTATATATAAAATATTCCATCTAATAACAAAATGTAAAATTTCTCAAGTGTACATGATATATCCTGTAGGATAGACCATTGTTAAATCACACAATAAGTTTCAAAAAGTTTAAAAGATTGAAAGCATACAAAGTTTCTTCTCTAATTATGATGGAATAACACTAATAATCAGTACAAAAAAAGTGGAAAATTCACAAATATATGGAAATTAAGCAGCATAGTTTTAAACAGCCAATGGTCAAATGAGACATGAAGGAAATTAGAAAGTAGTTTGGGGTAAATGAAAATGAAAATACAACATACAAAAACTTAAGGGATTTTATAATGAAAGCAGTGCTGATAGAGAAGTTTATAGCTGTGATAACCTATAGTTAAAAAGAAAGATATCAAATCTACAATCTAACTTAACACCATCAGAAGCTGAAAAAAGAAGAGCAAAGAAAACCCAACACTAGCAGAAGGAAGGAAATAATAATGATTAGAGATAAATGAAATAAAGAATAGAAAAACAACAGAGAATTTAATGAAATAGAGAAAAGTCAGCCAGTTCTTCTTTTTGAAAAGACCAACAAAATAGATAAAACCTTTATCTAGACTAAGAAAAATGAAAGAAGACATAAACTATGAAAATCAGATATGAAATTGGTTATATTACTTCTGATCCTATAGGAATAAAAATGATTATAGACAATACAATGAGTAATTGTATACCAACAAATTAGGTACCCTAGATAAAATGAAGAAATACATGAATTACCAAAACTGACTTAAGAAGAAACAGAAAATCTGAATAGACCTGTATCAAGAGACTAAATCAGTAATCAAAAACCCCCCAACAAAGAAAAGCCCTGGACTAGATAGTTTCACTGGTGAATTCTATGAAACATTTAAACAGGAATTAACATCGTTACTCTCAAACACTTAAAATGTGAGAGGGAACACTTCTAAGGCCAACATTACTCTGTTACCAAAGCCAAAGATATCACAAAAAAGAAAAATGCAGACCAATATATTTTATAAATATAGATGCAAAATGTACTCAGCAAAATTCTAGCACCCTGAATCCAGCAGCACAGTAAAAGAATCACAGACCAAGAGCAAGTGGGATTTACCCCAGGAGTGTTTTCAACATCTGAAAATCAATCAGCATAATAGACTTCATTAATAGAATGAAGGCACAAAACCACTTGATCATTTCAACTGATGTAGAAAAAAATACATGATAAAATCCAACACCTTTTCATGATAAAAATCGATTGCTAATTTCAAAGTTATTTAGAAAACTAAGGATATACAAAGAGACTTACTCAACATGATAAAGAACATTTGTCAAAAGCCAACACTTAAAGTTTTAGTTGGTGATGAAAGACCAGAGCTTTTCTGCCTAAGGTTGGGAGCAAGACAAGGATGCCCACTTGTATTTCTATACACTAGCAATGAGCAAAGAGCAAAGTCCAAAAAGGATATTAAGAAAACAATTTCATTTATCATAGCATCGAAAAGGACAAAATACTTAGGAATAAATCTAATCAAAGAGGTGCAAGACTTATAAACTGAGAACTATAGAACCTTGCTGAAAGAAATGAAAGAGGACCCAAGTAAATGGAAATGTGTACGTGTTCATGCATTAGGACACAGGTGGCAAGCGCAAGGCCCGTGGGCTGAATCCAGCCTTCCACCTTGTTTCTTCCCTTTGGCAGCGCCGAGCTCCTTGCCCCTAGTTAAGGAGTAGTTACACTGATACAGTCCTAAAATTACATTCGGCCCTTTGAAGGCAACTGCGAGGCTGATGTGACCCTCAGTGAAAATAAGACACCCCTGCATTAGAAGACTTAATATTGTAAAGATGGCAATACTTCCCAAGGTGATTTACAGAATCAATACAATCTCTCTTAAAATCCAATGGCTCTTTTTACAGAAATGGGAAAGTTGATCCCTAAAACTCATATGGAACTATAAGTGACCAACAGTAGTTAAAACAGTCTTGAAAAAGGAAAACAAAATTGAGGACTTACAATTCCTAATTTCAAGCTTACTACAAAGCTATAGTATCAGACAGAAGACAAGCCACAGATTGGGAGAAAATATGTGTGCAAGATGTATCTGATCAAGGACTGTTATCCAAAATACACAAGGAACTCTTAAAACTCAACAATAAGAACATGAACGACTTGATTGAAAATGAACAGAAGACCTGAACAGACACCTTACCGAAGAAGATGTACAGATGACAATTAAGCATATGAAAAGATGTTCCTTGTGTTCATTAGGGAACTGCAAATTTAAACAACAATGAGATACTACTACACACGTATCAGAATGGCCAAAATCCAAAACATTGCCAGCACTGAATGCTGGTGAGGGTGTGGAGCAAAGGAAACTCTTAATTTATTGCTGGTGGGAATGCACAGTGGTACAACCACTTTGAGAGACAGTTTGACAGTTTCTTACAAAACTCAAAATACCCTTACCATATGATCCAGCATTCACATTTCTTGGTATTTATCCAAATGAATTGGAAACTTATGTTTATACACAAACCTGCATATGAATGTTTATAGCAGCTTTATTCTTAAGATGAGTAGATAAACTATGGTGCATCTAAACAATGGAATATTATTCAGTGCTAAAATGAACAGAACTATTAAGCCATGAAAAGACATGGAGGAACCTTACATGCATATTACTAAGTCAGAGAAGCTGTGAGTAATATTTTCTTTTTGTTTTATTTACCATTTTGTGATAGAAATTTTCATATGCAAAGCAGAGGGACTAATCTCCGTGTACCCATCACCCAACTTCAACAACTATCTTGGTTCATTTAGTTCCCCTCCCTCTTGCGGGAAGGTGTCTTCAGTGTTTTAAAGCAACTTACAGACATCATATAATTTCACCTGTAAATACATCAGTATGTATATTTACTAGTTAAGGATGGGAAAAATGACCTCTTATTATTTTTACACCTAAAAATTAATACTTACTTATTGTTTAATTTTTCTGCATTGTCTCAGAACAGTCTTTTCACAATTGGCTTGTCTAAAACAAGAAACAAGCAAGGAATACACATTGGGTGTGATTATGTTTCTTAAGCCTCCTTTATACAACAATAGTACTTAACCTTTTTTTTTTAAATACTGTGTATTTATCGAAGACACAAGAAATTATCCACATCCTGGATTTGGCTTATTACATCCCTGGATATTATTTAATATGCTTCCTTATCACGCATTTTTTCCTATAAAATGATAGTTGGATCTTGTAACTGGATAGATTCAGGTTCAATTTTTTTTTTTTTTGGCAGTGATACCTCATAGGAGGTTCTCTGCACTTTGTATTGCATCACATCAAGGGGTACATAAAGTCTTTTTTATTAGTGATGTCAGATTGATCTGTGGGCTCAGGAATTACCGGTCTGATCATAAGTTTCCCCACCTAAAGCAGTGCTTCTCAATTCTCTTCCCTGCCATAGTATCACTTGAAGATCTCAGACCAAATAAGTCAGAATTTTGTGGGGTTAGAACTTGGGCGGCAGTATTCTTCAAAAGTTTCCCCATGGAATTCTGGTGGTCACCTAAGGTTGAGAAATACCAGCGTAATTATTTTAGTAGCTATGTTGATTGTTACCTAGAACCATGCAAGTGCAAAATGGTGATTTTTCTGATTTGATATTCCTTCATTCATTAGCTGGAATTCTTTTATGAAGAAAAACTTTCCCTCATCCACTGTTTGATTACTCTGAAATATGGAAGGGCAGGATCAACTCTTGATTCTCTCCACATGTCAGTGATTCTTGTTTTGTTTTGGCAATATCATTATGAACAAGTGGGTTTTTGTATATTTGGTCTGTTTTAATGCCTTACAGTTATTATTTATTATATCTTTTGATTCTCAGTATTTTTGTCCAATTGGCTACAACTTTGCTCCTGTGTCCTTGATCTTTGATTTAATAGCTTTTTCCCCCCTATCTGGCACAACATGTCCCAGACTCACCTTGCACCTTATTTATACCAGACCTGGAATCAGCCATTTTACTGAGATGTCCAAGTTTCTTTAGCTGAAAGTGATATTTAGAAATATCAATTTAGACAATAGGCATGTTATTGCTACTGAATTAGCAGGATGTCTAGGCCTCTTCTGTGAAAATATGTATTTTTGTGAGAAAATTAGAGTTTAAGTTGGTAGAACTTTTAAGTTGGTAAACAGGCAATATTATCCCTATTTTATGTAAGGGGGCCCTAAGGTTCAGATAACTTAAGGTTTACTTAAGACCAGGCTTGTAAGTGGCGCGGCTAGAGCTAGTGCCGAAGTGACGTGCCGCGGTGCTCGGAGAGCAAGCTCTGGAGGCGGTCTGCCTGATTCTGTGCTACTCCTTACCAAGCATAAGGCTTCGAGCAAGCAGCTCAGTCTCTTCAAGGCTCTGTTCCCTCATCTACAAGGTGGAGAGATTATAATATCTGTCTCATAGAGTGGTTCTAAGGAATATTCAGAATCACTCCTTAGACACGTACTCCTTAGGCACCGCCTAGAAAACATAGTGAATGCTTATTCCATGCTGGCTAATATCATTATTCTGATAATTCTATTTGATGCTTTTTCCACTATACCCCCATGCTTCTATGGTTGATCATTTTCACCCATATAACCTTTAAGGATTACCCTTGTCTTCACTGACCATTTTGTTCTTTGGACATAACTCTAATTTTTTTATAACACACCACTATAGCCATGTGGTGTTTGCACTGTAGACTTTTAGCACATGCCTAGTACATACCTAGATTTGAGACCTTTTTAAAACCAATTCTCCACCAACGCATGCCTAGTATCTTGTCTACATTCCGTCAGTCCAGGGAAAAATAGTGGTTGAATTGTTTCTAGCTGATGTGAATGCTTGGTAGGGGAGGCAGCTTGAAGTACCTGGAATTCAGTGGATGGAGAACCTGAAGGTGGACCAGTTGCAGGAGCCGAGTCACAGTAGCTGGAAGCACAGCATTCAGGACACGGGTATTAAAGTAAAAATGCCCAAATGAGGGTGTGGCAGCAGGAGTGGAAACCTGAAACATTCGAGAAACTTTGCCTCACATTGGTGATATTTAACATGGGCAAGGCCCCTAGCACTTAGAGACACCGAAGCACTGAATAAAAAGTACTTTCAAAGAGTTTGAGGTGATAGTTTAGTAGTTGATCATACTTACGTTTTTCAAGAGGAGAAAACAAAGTTGACTTCTTTTTAAAATGTGGGAGCGTGAAATGGGTTTTGCTAATGAGAGTGTTCGCTATGTTTACGTTATCGGTCACTAGATGGCGTCCCTGAGTCCAGGGAAGTCTTGGTTGGACTTCTCTACACACGGTACCTCTTCCTGCCGTGCCTGTCCTGTGCCTCTGAAAGGGAGAATAAATACTTTAAAAATATATATATTTTGACAAGTGGGTTTGAATGGCAAAATTTGGGGGGGAATATCTTTACAACGGCACTTTAGCATCAGCTCTAAATCTTTCTGGTACTGACTGTTTTTAATTTACTTCATTATTGAATGTCAATTAAAAAGTTAACTTGTTATCCTCTGTTTCAGGGTTCCCTAGGATCTCTTGATTTCAACCTAATTATACATTTTTCCTTCATAACCTTTGTTTCAAATACTCCTAAGAATAATTGCTTCACTGCTTACTGCCAGCTTCTAAAGCAGCACAATGCATACCTGCATTTCCCAAACCTTACATGACGTAAGGCATTGCGAGGGAAAGGCCCAGATTAGCAATTTTCTTTATCAAGACTCAACAGGAAGCCGAAGGCTGATAATAGATAATAGTCTACTGAATATGTCAGTCACGAGCTTACTTTGCCATTTATTTTATGTTGGGGCTAAGCAGTAGTAAAAGGGCACACAAATACATGAAGTGGTAGCAGAAAAGTTATTTCAGGAATTTTCCAGGCCCCAAAGAGGATGCAGTTAAATTTGGTCAATTAGTCTGTGTGCAGGGCAGTATCTGGGCAAGGTAAGATCTAATTCCTTTTTTGTCTTTCTGCTGCAGCACGTGCCCTTATAGTCGGCCTCCCTTTGGCTATGGAAATTTTCCAAGTTCAATGCCAGAATGCCTTGGCTATTATGAAGACAGGTACCAAAAACATGAGGCTATGTTTTCAGCTTTAAACAGAGACTATTCTTTCAGAGACTACGCAGATGAACGCGCACACAGCGAAGACTCTCGCAGCTGTGAGAGCGTGGACGGGGCCCCTTACTACGCCGGCCACAGCCACGGCGGGGAGGAGTACCTCACCCTCGTGCCGCAGCTGGACATCGGCGTCCTGGAGAACGTCCTGACGGTCCCCACCTCCACCCCCTCCAGCGTCCAGCAAGTCAACGTCACGGACAGTGATGAGGAGAAAGAAGAAAAAGTGCTCAGGAATTTATAATTTTTAAACAAATATGCTCAGAAAATAAACATTTCTTAAAATATATTCTGGGTCAGTTGGTGTGAGGGGGAAAAAAATCCCTAGAATGTTTTGCTGAGAGTTTTCAGCCATGATTTGAGGAGTCCAACCAAACGCAATTTATGCCTTCATTAAGTTTTTACTAGTGAAACTGGAGTCCTGGTGTTTCATCGTAGGGACATTTAAGATACGAAGTAGTTTATTCTTATGGCGGAAATTTGCATCAACATATATTATCGTCACTTTCTCTTGGAACATGAGAAATTCTGAACCCTCACAATTGCATGCGAGGGCAAAGGGAGTGTGCATCTGGTGTGACAAGTGTGATTTGCGTTTATTTCAGGGTACATTTGTTTATTTGTTTCATGTGATTTGTGTTTGGTCTTTATGTAATACTTATGGGTGTCAATTTTTATGTAACATTTTGAAAATATTTTGATAACTTTTAGTGAATTGGGACTCGGTTACCACATTTAATTTATACTGATAACCAATTATAAGTTGCAAATGTGTTTTAATGTCACCTGAGGTAATTCCTTCAGCTAAATTAGTCATTTCTGTCTCTGAACATTTCGATCATCTATTTAGAATATCTTTTTCCATTTGGTATTCATTGTTCTACTTTTGTTATAATTAAATAAACATAGATGAAATCATTCATGTTGGATGTTTTCTGTTTGGGGGATAGATATTGGCAGAATGAGCATCCTTAAAATGAGGATGCTTTCCATACCACCTACAGATACTTATTTTTACTTAATAGCCTCCAGAATTACAGATTCTATTAGCTTACATGAGACCAAGACTCTGTTAATGAAGATGTTGTGCCCATATCCCAATGCCATTTCCAAACTCTTAACACGCATGTCCATGTGACTTGAGCGCTCCTCATATTGGAAGGGCTCTTCCAGATTTGGTTCAAGCAGCTGTCTTTAAAACCACGGAGTTCATGTAAGAGCATGTTGGGATCTGTTTATTCACAAAGAACAAAAAAAATTCTACTTGCAATGTGACCTCTTGGTAAGTGCCCACTTATGGTTGGAGAAACTTTTTAGAATGGGATCGGGATCACCAAAGATGGGATCATGGTAAAAGAGATCTACAAGACACAGAGTGAATTGATGATCAGAAATAGCCACAAACCAATACCTTTTCCCTCAATGATCTGTACAATTTATGCAAAGTGAGATCTTGTTACTTAAACCTGCTTGGAAATTGTTGGAAACCTGTTCTAAGCTTTTAACTTCTTCCTTTGCTCAATCCGTATTTGTTCCTTAAGCAAAGGTTGTTTATGTATTACATTTCATCAACCCTATACTTAATTGTATGTAAAATTTCCTCTTCCCAATAAAAAATTTTATTTTCATATGTTATAATCTTTATTACTCTGTGCAATGTCATTTCAATGTGGTTAAAGAGCAAACTGTCATTTCTTGGTAGAGAGCAAATGTTGCTTCGCCTTGAAACTAAAGAAACATTTGTCTTCACACTTAACGTCCATGCTGTGAAGGAAAAAATGCATTTGATAATTTGACCCACTTTCCCCCATCTCACTTAATGTTAAATTGGGTTTTGCTCACAGACCTTATTCTTGAGACAATTTGGTTAGGGGCCTCCCTGTGTAAGGAATGGCACAGAGCATGCGTCAGTGTATCCTGATTGCTTGTCTTCAGGCTAGCCCTCCACCACCAATTCCTTCCCCAATTTTCTTTTTAATGGCTGTTAAGGTTTGGCAACTCTTTAATCTTCCTCCTCCTCTTCCTCAGTGCTCTGATCAGAAGCTTAGATAGTTTACAGATCCACTGTATAATTTGGGCTATGAAACGTGGCCTATGAAACTGTTGGCTCTGACTAGAGCTCTATGGACTATACAAAGCTCTGCCCCGCTGGCATTCATTCACCTGCCTCTCCAAGTCATCAAAGGGAAATTCTCTAAGCTTGAAGCCACGACCACTTTCTAACAGGTCTCATTGCCTTGTTTGTTTTTATTATAACCTGGAAGCTAATGATATTTATAATACGAATAGCCTCCTTTAACAGTATGTTGAAAAGTCAATAGGCTTAGAATGTCCAATTGTTCTGCACTCTGGCTATTTGCTAATAAGAACTGTTTTCACTGCAAATAGACTTGAAATAGATTTAGTCTCAACTTTTGAGTAGCTGACTTGTCAAATTTAGAGAGGAAAGGGCAGTGTTCCTCTACGTGTATTAGTTGGAACCCAAACTTTTTAGGTACCCGACACTATCTGGTCACATGAGTTTGGGAAGCACGCACCACTCCCCCACCGTGGACGGCCGTCATCATTGTTAGGGTTCTCAGAAGCCTTGCAGTGAAGGAACCCATTGAACACTGTTGATCACAGCGCTTCCCAAAGTTATCTAGCTTGAGAACCCCTTTTTCATTTGAACACGATGTCTACTAGCATCTCAGAGACTCCACTTTGGGAAATATTCATTGTGATTAGATCTGGTGGCTTTGCTTTTTGGCTGTTGATTTCACATACGGTTTTCTGTATTGATCTCCTTAAATCTTTCACTGTGAGAAGCCAGCGGCCAAATAAAATGTTTTCTGCAATAAGTATCTGATGGTCTAAAAAAAAATGAAGAGCTGAAAAATAATTGTAAATTGTCATTCTTGACAATTTGGACTTTTTTTAATGAAAGTTGATATTGCACCTGGGAGTTCAAGTTTGGCAAATGTGCGAAACTCCCACACAAACACATTTTTTACAGTGTAAACCAGCTGTCAGTACGATGATTCCTGAGTCAAAAATACAGGCTACTTTTGAAAGTTGAAGCTTGGAACTGATTTTGAAATGAAATTCTGGGTATTCTATGAATTATAATATTTTAAAGAAGTATAATTTTAATGTATTCAGTAGGCAGGGTAATTCTGAAAGTTTTGTTCTACATTTTGGAACAGACTGCTGAGGCACATCCTTTTTTTAGCTTTCTGAATCATCTTTTCAGGATATTACAAAAATTCCAAAGTCTTTACGGTAAAAGTAAAGTGTAATAGGGAGTTACTTTCTATCTAAGTTTATTTGATGAAAAATCCCATATCTTCTAGACAGATTTACTCTTTATTTGTATGTTCTGCATTCTGATTGCCTGGCCTAACCTTACATGTCTCCTTTCTGATGCTAAAACACACGCAAACATTGGTAGACTTTTCACTAGGTGATGATTGCTTATAGGAATCAAGGGAAGATGGGAAGGGCTGTTTGCTGTAATGTTATGTCTCTGGCTCCTCTGAAACCACTTCAGGAATATTTTTATTTCTAACAACAATGAATAGGATCTAACGTGTATTCTTTTTCAAAGGAAGATCTTTCAAAAGCTAAGTGTTTGCCCCTGTGTTCCCTGACACAGTGTCTGGGAGGCTGGGCAGCCTTCCTGGAGAATGTCTTTTCTTTGAAGCTCTGTGTTATTACATAGGCCTAAGGCGATGGAAAGGTGCGGGGTGACCAGCCGTCCCGGCACTAGAGGACAGGGTGTCCCGGGTCACGGAACTTCTCAGTGCTAAAACAGAGAGGCTCCTCGGCCCCTGAGACAGACTGGTCACTTGACACAATGAATAAAATGAGTATAGAATCATCCAGAAGGCTGGCTTATGTAGACTGTGGGGTCCAGATTTAGAGTTTTAAATTGCCGTGCTTCATTCAAAAAGGCAGATTTTAGCTGAATTTATGTCCAGCCCATGGCAAAGGCATGGGGTAAGTTATAGGATGGGTGGGCACTGGAAGAGAACTGGGGATATGTTAACTGTTAATAATCCGAGGTGCTTTTATCAGACAGCCTCAAGTTTACTTGGGAGACTAAAAGAAAAATGATCAAAGCTCATTTAGTGCTATTTTACTTTATAAACCAGGGACAGAAGACATTTTTGTTACTATGGAGTCTTTGTTTTAAATGTTCTTCCTGTTTCCCCAGAAATGATAGTGGAATATTGGCCTAGAGTCTTTAGCACAGCGTAAGCTGGGCGGCCTTGGCACAGATAACGTCCCAACTTCATACTTTAATAAGTGCCTCTGAGACACGAGCTATTTCAGTGTTTTTCCAATGAGATTGTTGCCTCACTTCCAACAAAAGGACCTGGGGTACTCGTTAAAGGTGCAGCCATTCCTCTCCCTGCCCGCCTTAGCACCGCTCCAGCGACACTGTGCTCAGTTCTGGACTGTGCTCAGCCAGCGCCGCTTTGGTCTCCTTCCAGCCTCCATCCCGATCGTCTGCCGGGACCTCATCAGCCACGGTATGATGTTCTCCGACAGCCACACCATCCGGGGCTCAGATGGGCTGTGCCTGGAGGTACAGGGGAAGATGGTCAATAGGACAGAGTGACACTGATGGCTTGTTTGTTGATGGAAATACCTCTGCCGAGGTTTCCCAGGGCGAAGGTACTGAAAGCACCATCATCACTGGTGTTGTCATTGTCCTGAACCATCACTTGCAGGAAACCAGCTTCACAAAGGAAGACTAAAGGAAGGACATCAAAGATGACATGAAAGCAATCACAGGGAATCTTGAAAGACAGAAGCCAGCAAGAGTAAAGCCTTTTATGACAGGGGCTGCAGAACAAACCAAGCACATCCTTGCTAATTTCAAAAACTTACTGGTTCTTTATTGGTGAAAACATGAATCCAGACAGCATGGTTGCTCTGCTGCACCGCTGTGCAGATGGTGCAACCCCATGCACGGTTTCCTTTGAGGATGGCTTAGGAAATGGAAAAATGCTAACAGAGTTGACAATTTGGATCTGTCATCATACCTGGCTGCTGTTTTTCACGCACACACCATGACTAGGACAAACAAGACTGATGCCATCTTGAGCTCCTCATTTATTTTGACCTTGATGTGTTTGGAGCAGAGGCATTATTTTTTAAGAAAAAAAAAACGTGTCAGGTAAGTTGTCTAAAAATAAAATGCATTTAAACTTAAAAAAAATGCGGGCATTTCCCAGACCTATAAAATCAGATCTTTCTGGCTATGGCCTGGGAATCTGCATTTAAGTAAACTCCTCATGGGATTCTTAAGTACTTCTCCCTTTGACATTATGTAAAGTTTGCAAGGCTTATTTCAAATTTTACTCATTATGAAAACAGTATTTCTAAAGGAAATTTTCATTGAAGTACACCTTTAATCCATCCGATAATTGTTTTTATGATTTTTTCCTAATATTTGCACATATACACCCATTTTCACACAATTATAATCATAAGACATGCACATGCACAAATTTGCATTTCCTCGGTGTTTTCTCGTGAGCTTTTGACCATACACTATAGTTTCACAAGTGATCACCCTTTATGTTTGCATAATAGTGCTTTAGGCAGATGTGCCAGAATTAATCCCAAGAAAGGGTTAGGATTGTATTTTTTCCTAATCTGTTTCAGTAATTCATTCCAGTAAATTTCAACGATTAGATTTCAGGGTGAGCTCTTTTATAGACCAGGAGGAAGGGGTATCTCCAAGCAGCCATTATTTCCTTGATATGATGGGTTTTGGTGTCATTTGAGAGGTCATTTTAGATCTGAGCGCTGATTGGCTAGGGGGGCAGGCTCATATTGTTGGGACTTTGGGTCATAATATGAAGGATAAGAAATAGAGCGTGTGGAAAGAAAAGTGCTTCTGGATAGCCTTTGCTTTGTGATTTCCCTTGCCTATTGCTTCTCATTCTCCATGTCTCAGCTTAGAGCTCTGCCCTGCCTCCTAATGGCTGTTTTCCTTTTTTTTCCCCAGTCATAAAACCCTGTATTTTTAACTGTGCTTCATCTGAAGCAAGGTGTGGCTCAGTGCCTAAATTCCAGGCTATAAGATGTCAATGGACGTTTCATGTGCAACTTCCAGAAAATACCTTTAAAGGGAGAGGTTATGTCCTTCTTTGCTCCTTTATTCTTCCTACTGGCAGGATATGGAAGTGATGGCTGGAATCTGAGTAACCATCTTGGACCACAGAGGCCTGTGCTGAGTGTGGTAGAAAAGCCACAAAGGAATCCAAAGCAAATACCAGCATGGGTTACTTTCCCTAAGACCTTTATATGAGGAAAATTAATTTCTCTCTGGTTTAATCCAGTATAATTTTGTGTTCTCTGCTAAATGCAGTGGAGTCAAATTCTAACTAATCCATAATTCCCCTCCAGAAAGTTTTCTCTGAAACTCAAAGACTAAGTTCGGTGTTCCTGTTTTGTATTCCCACATCCTTTTCATTTATATAGTTTGCTAGATTCTAAGTGTCCTGAGGGCCAGCTAGGGCAAATATTCTAGAAACCAGAAAACTAAGTATATGGTGACCAGTAGAATAACAGGCCCAGTCCTGTAGTGTCGGCCTTGGTGGGGATTCACAGGCTGGCTGACAAGCAGTGCTTCCCATGTCTAGATGGCCCATCAGAATGACCAGGAAACTTTAAAACCATTCTGGACCTCCAGAATTCAAGATTTCAGGATGGGAGCTGGGAGTGTGCATCTTTTAAAAGCTCCCCAGGTGAGCCTGAAGCCCACCAGGGTTCAGACCAAAATAGTGTTTGGGAGCTATGGCACAGTGTCAGGATTTCCTTCCCACCGACACACCATTTTCTCTCTCGCACTCTCTCTGTCTCTCTCCCTCCCTCCCTCCCTCCCTCCCCTATCCCATCACTTTAAGAGCTAGTAGTTCAATGCCTTTCCAGATTCATACTTAATGCAATTGTTAAACTCTTTTTAACTTGAGAGTGGCTCCCCATACATAGATAAAGGGGTGGAGAGAGCTTGAACAGGAGGAATTTTACACTAACAAGATAAATATAAGCACTTTTCCACCATCTGCAATGAACTTGTTTCCTTGTTTCGTTTCTCCCCATCAACCCCCACTACTTGAAGCTCCAAGAGAGTGGGAATATTGACTTTCTTGCTTGACGCATTATCCTTAACACCTAGCACTGTGCCTGCAACATGCGACATGTTTAATAATATTGGTTGCATTAGTTAATAGGTAGGAGTTACACTTTTTTGAGCACCTGCTACATACCACTGTGCCTGGTATTTAATATGAGAGGCAGGGGTACAGCAGGTCAACTTCCGACTCCCTTTGGCCTGAGAAGACAGTCCAGAGCACTGGTGAAGTCTGAAGCGCTCGCACTTGCAAAGTGTCTTCCTGAGAAGGCACTGTGACCGTGACCAAGCAGGTGACTTTCTGGAGCTGGGTAGAAGTGACTTGAGCACACGACCTCCTGATGCCCCAGTCTTGAGCAGGGCCACACCTTGTAACAAGTGGGTAGATGTCAGAGAAGACCCGGAAGTAGGTAAAGATACCAAATATAAACAAAGGTGATAATAGAGGCCACTGATTCAGGACACGATTCTACTGCCCTAAGAGGAAGTCTGGAGTCATCCTTTGTAACAGTCCAGCTCTGGTTCGCTTAGCAAACCTGGGTCTGCCCACTCCATCAAAAACAAGTCTGAACAAGCCGGGCATTGTCCATCAGATACCCAGGCATTTTTGACGGTTGAGTTCTGAGCACCAGCCAAAAGTAAATTGAGAACTCCAAGTCATCCATCATGCTTTAGCCACGCGTGAGGTTAATGCCTCATCTTTTAGAGGCACACAAAGGGCCGTTTGAGTAGGAAAGTCCCACCAAATCCCACTGAAACACACAGCCCACGTTCGGATCATCTTTCTCAACAGCGTCTTGGTTTGGAAGGCACAGCTGTTGCTGAGACCCCTGAATACAGCCTGCTGTTCTCTGTGGAAGCTAGGGTAGATTAGCATGGTGAACTTGATATACAGGAAAGCCCTCCGGACTGCCCCTTCCTCCAAATAGCCAAGCTGTGAGAGCCAGGGTGCTTGCCAAGGCATCTCTGTCTGCTGGCCAGTGGGCAAAACTGGGTGGAAGTTGAATTCATCGTACGACTTGGGGAACGTTGGCACCCTGTCAAGGAACCTCATTCCATCGAATCAGGAATAGAAAAAGCTCCACTTCATACTGGAAAGTCCCCCTCGGGAATGAGCGCCCGGCCCTTCTGCTTCCTGGGACGATGATTAGGAGAAGTGGCTTTCTCTGACTCAATCCCCAGAAGTGTGGCTTTTAGAAACTCTCAGGAAACATGAGACATGCACCAAGAACAAAGCTGAAATCAGGTTTAGGTTTCTAACAGCTGTGGTGTTCAAATGGTTTCATACTGAAGAAGCTGAGGAACAGCTGCAGAGTTAGTCCTTGTTGGGACAAGAGGTGCTGGATGAAAATACACCGGAGACACAACTGGCATGACTTACTCCCTCAGCCAGTTCCAAGTTATGTCTTGCGTTCTGTGAAGTAAGGTGGAAAATGAGTGATCTGCTACAACCTACCCAAAGTGAATACATGGAGTTAGCTACCCCCAGCCCCTACAACTTCCCAGATTCGGGTTAACATTTCTGCTTCAAGATGCTCCAAACTCATAGAGTTCTAAGAGATCGTTACGTTTTCTCGTCTACATATGGGAATGGCATTGTCCTCCCGTGTCGTTCCTCCTTCTTCTGTCGACGACAGGCACTGTTGGTCACAGAGCCCTTGCCTTCTTTCACAGAGGCAGCCCAGGGAGTCCTTAGTAATGCTATGGAGTTGACATTCAAGGTAGAAGAGCGTCCCTGACCTATCCCAGCTCATGCATTTTACAGACAGAACACTGAGTCAGGGAGGAAGGAATCTGCCCAAAGTTACTCAGTGAATCTGTATTTGTAGGAAGGGAAACGAGGGCTCAGAGTTGGTAGAAATGTCAAGTAAAAAATGAGTCACTACTTACACACTTACTGTGCTGTGTTTGTTCTCTCTGTTTTCAACATTAATCAAACTTTTAAAAAATGTTTTTTTCCTTATATAAAAGCAATAGAAATACAAATGAATGAAACAAAAAAATCACCTAAAAGTATTACCCATACATAAGGCCATCACGTTAAGCCAAGGACTATAGACTATATTTAGATATATAGATATAAATATATAGATATAAATATAGATATATAGACCTACAGCTATTATATGTTTGTCTTCTTATAAAGGAGTAGTCAAGCTTCCTTTTTAGAGTTCCTGGTTACAAGAAATTCTTAACAGAAACACTACTTCAGGTCGTACATACCATCGAAATGGACCCACATTGTACATATTATTTTATAACGTGCTTTATGTAAATGTTCATCAATTATAATGTCTAAATATGCATTTGACATCTGTTGTTAGACATGTAGACTGTTACCAAAGTTTTGCTACTCTAAGTATATCCTGGCTAACTCTTTGCTCACAACTTCATTGTTTTCCAAAGGGCAGGCACATTTTTAAAGGCTCTTGACACACATTGACACATTGCTCTCCAATCAATCTGGAAGCAGGGGCCCAGCAGTGTCTGCAAACTAAGGTTATGCTTTTTAGCAAACTTACCATCACAGGATCTCATCATTCATTGGTGTTGTTCTTTTATCCCCCTGTCTGTATGCTTTCTGTATCACGATAGAGTACAGAATTCCCAAAGGCAAAACTAGGCTTTTGTAGTCGCCACGGTGAGATGAGAGAGAGCTAACAATGAATTCACATTTACTGAAAGTTTACCAAGTGCCAGACATCAGACAGTTCGTAGGGTTCACAGCAACTCTTTTGTAGGGGAAGCCCAGAAAGGTTGAGCAACTCGCCTGATGCCACACAGGGACAAAGCCTGGGTAAGTCTGACTGCAGCCTGCATACCACCCCCTTTGCCATGCTGCCTCCACGTAGTCCCAACAAATAAATGCTCGTACATAGTTCTTTTCCTCTGGTAGCACAGACCTGAGCCCCTCTGAAGGGAGCAGCCATAGAAATGTTCTAAAAATGCGGTCTTCGTTTTCCCAGTCAGTCCTGACTTGACTAGCCCCAACGGATTTCAGCAATGTTCAGCTGGGTTTGAGGGTACGACCCGAGGTAGTATTTTTATTAAGTATTTCTTATGACTGGGAACTCTAAGAAGGAAGCTTGAGTTATCCCATACAAAAATACAGCCATCTAAGATTATCAGTGGCATTTCCTTTTTATAGTGTTTGGTGCTAATAATAGCCCCAAACTCCTCAACTCAACTTTCCAGCTTTTTAAAAGAACAGTGCTTCGGAGAATGGGATTTATGCCACCTACTGTTTTCCTGGGGCTTCCTTGAGGGAAAAGACAGAAGGCTCGGGAGTCAATGGCAATTCCAGTCTCCAGTCTCATTGCTGCCCAGGGACCTGCTGAGGGGCCCCTGGCTGCTCAGCAGGAGAGAGAGAGAGAGAGAGAGAGAGAGAGAGAGAGAGAGAGAGAGAGAGAGGGAGAGAGGGGAGAGAGGGAGAGGGAGAGGGAGAGGGAGAGAGAGAGGGAGAGAGAGAGGGAGAGAGAGAGATTCTGCAAAGGAAGCAAGGAAGCACGTAGGCAGCAGGAGGAGAGAGGCCACGAGGGTATTCATGAAGAACTCAGAACTAAGTCAGGTTACTGTCCTAGATTCCAGGGAGCTGAGTGGAAAAAAGAGGCCTCTTGCTCCGGGCTGCTGTGCTTTGGCCAACCCTGCTGCTGCGGGGCCAGCACGCGGTGCCTGCTGGGACCCGAGCCCGGACTGCAAGCTCGAAGATGGTGAGCAGTCTTGGTGAAGCGGAGAGTGGTTTTACAAACGGACATGTTCCCTGCAGGTCTCCTGCCATTGCCCACCCCCACGTTTCCCCCCCTGCGGGTCTGCCCGTGGAGGCCGCTCCCTGTGGGAGGGCTTGGGGAGCAATTCACGTGTTTCATGACCCTTTAAAAAAAATCATTTTCTGGAGGTATAGTAATATGCACCCATTTTAAGTGTGCATACAAATGTACCGACAAATGTACCACACAGCCACGACGATCCAGACTGAGAATGCTTTCATCGTCTCAAGAAATTCTTGTCTGTCCCTTCTGGTCGACCCTGTCTCCCTCCCCCGCCTGCCCCAGGCCACCCCCAATATACTCTCTGTCGTCGAAGCTTAGTTTTGACTTTTCCAGAATTTCATAGAAACTGAATCATAAGGTGCATCAGATTCTGCTTCAGACCTCCTTTACTCCGCAAAGATGTTTTTGAGATTCATCAATGTTGAACATATTATAGCTGGGGGTTTTTTGTACTGCTGAGTAATATACTGTTATATGGATGAGCCACACTCTGTCCAGCCATTTGAGTCTGCCAGTTTCTGATCATGATGAATGAAGTCGCGGTGCATACTCCAGTAAAACTCTTTTTGTGGGCACAAGCATTCATTTCTCTTCAGCAAATACCTAGGCGTGGAATTGTTGGTCGCAGAGTGAGTGTATGTTTACCTTAAAAAGAAACCGCCAAACTGTCTGTCAAAGTGGACTCTCTGGAAGTTCTAGCTCTTTCCCATCCCTACCCCTCCCCGGTGTTGTCTGTGAAGTCTGGTCATTCTCAGTGGTGTAGAGTGGTACCTCCCAGTGGTTTCGCTTTGTCTTTCCCCGATAGCTCGTCACAGCGAACATCGTCTCATGTGCTGGTCCATCATTTATACACACACACACACACACACACACACACACACACACACGTAATATATTTGCATATATATAATCTTTTTTGAAGGGGCTGTTCAGATCTTATGTCCATTTTTTAAAGTTATCTTCTTTGTATTGAATTTTCAGTTCTTTATATGTTCCGGCTCCAAGTCCTTTATCTAATATTTGCATGACACACATTCTCTCCCAGATTGTGGTTTGCTGTTTCGGTTTCTTGAGAGTGTCTTTTAAAATGCAGAAGTGGGGGTTTTTGTTGTTGTTATTTTGATGAAATCTAATTTGTCAGTTTTTCTCTGTGGTTTATACTTTTATGTCATGTTTATGAAATATTTGCCTACCTCAAGGTTGTGAATATTTTCTCCTATGATTTTTTTCTAGAAGCCTGTAGTTTTAGCTTTTACTTTTAGTGCTGTGATTTATTTCCAGGTGATTTTCTTTCCATATGGATATCCAGTTGTTCCAGTGCCGTTTACTGAAAAGATCATCCTTTTTCCTTTTGAATTACGTGAGCACTTCTGTCAAAAATCTGCTAAACATAAATGTGGGTTTATTTCTGGATCTACTGCTCACCAGCTTCATGACCTGGGACAAGGACACTGCCTCTCAGAGGCTCCATTTCTTTATCTGTAAAATGGGATAATAGTGCCTAGTTCTAGGGTACTCTCTCCCTTCAGGGAATAAACGTGTATTCAAGATTTGTCACTGCGCTTGGCATAGTAAGTCCTACATAACCCTGGACAGTTATTATTCCTGGTCTGAATACTAACATCAATTATATTTACAAAACTAATTTCCATTTGTAAAGTACTGTTGAATATACTCTTTGATGTGATCTTGTCCTGTTCCGTCTCAGGCTTCAAGACCCCTGACAGAAAGAGATGTGAGATAGTCATCCTCGCACATAATCTGTCCTCAGTAGGCACTGTCATTTCCTAAGGGGCAGGGGCTGTGTTTTACCCTTCTCTGCGTTCCCTGCCAGGACCTACATAGCGCCCGGCCACATCCACACTAGGTGTTCAATGGCAGTGTGGTTTCGTATAGTGGGACAAGAACGTATTAACATTCCCCATGAAATTGGTCATGTCGGCTGTCTTTTGCTTTTCCCTCCCCAGAGATCTGATGGGCTCTGAACCAGCCTCGATGATCAGCCCATGACTCCCACATTGCACCCCTATCTGGCCTGTGTCCACCCTCCCTTGTGTTTCCAACACCCTCACAATCAATAGGTTTAAAACCTCATTCATGGTGGTTATCTGAATCAAAGCTCTTTTGTTTGCAAGAAGCAGAAACGCACTCCAGTGAGCTCAGGTAGAAAGCCGTGCTTCTTGAAGGGTTGCAGGGGAGCTCACACAAACGGAGGGTGGGGACACGGGGGCTTGCAGGACAGCTTGCTAGACTTAAGTGGCCGAGGGCAGCCTCACGGAACAGCAGCATTTGAAATGAAGTCTGGCTGCACTTGAAAAGGTGAACGTGGTGTGAAATGTTTTCTCCGGTAGATGGAACAAGTTGGATAAAGGCAAGAAGATAGGAATGTGCTAGTCATTCTCCACCCTGTGGTTATTTGGAAATTCAGCTTGTCTTCGCAACTGGATTCTCAGTAAGAGCTTGACCTTATATTTCTTCATATTGCTTTAGAACAAAATAACAGCAAAGATTATCATCACCAGCACCACCAGCAGCACCAGCAGCAGCAACACAACTCTTTATTCAGTACTTACATTGTGCCAGGTACAGTGCTAAATTATTGTCCATATTTTTTTTTCTAACCCTCATAACACCTTTGAAGTCTTTTTTTAAAAGATTTTATTTATTTATTTTTTAGAGAGGGAAGGGAGGGAGAAAGAGAGAGAGAGAGAAACATCAATGTGTGGTTGCTGGGGGTCATGGCCTGCAACCCAGGCATGTACGCTGACTGGGAATCGAACCTGCGATGTTTTGGTTCGCAGCCCAAGCTCAATCCACTGAGCTATGCCAGCCAGGGCTCACCTTTGAAGTCTTAATAGATGAGGAATCTGAAGCTCAGGGGGGATGTGTTCTTTAACTTGATCAAAGTGATTGCTTAAAAAACACAAAAGAAGAGAGACTGGATTCCAACACAGGGCTGCCTGTGTCCCAAAGTCCCTTAATCCTGAACCCTAAGGCTTCTTCAGAACCTGGTCTTAATCCTCAGCTTGCCTGTTGAATGAAAAAGGCTCCATGTGATTGCACTGGAAATTTCCACGCAGTCATCGAAGACTATTAAACAGTGAATGCAATCCTGAACTAAACGTTTTTTCGTGATGACTTCATCCATCGTGAAGGTTTCTGGCTCTTTGAAAAAGACAATTATTTCTTCTGACAAGCCTTTCTTCAGATGGGATCTTGATTGCCAAACCTTGCAGGAATACTGACACAGGGAGGAAGTCATTGCTCAGCCCCAGTTAGCATTGCTAATCTTTGGGCAAACTGCTCCTTTTAAAGTTGGTTCCTCGGCTTGGCTCTTTACCTAGAGAACTTCGGTTACTGAGAACTTGTGGGAGGAGCTTTCGAATTGATACTGATCAATAAGCTTCAAGAGGCTGGGAGGAAGTGATGGGCTTAGGTGACCCCCCGATGACCTCCCTGCGGCAAATGCACTTTCAAGGTGTCTACAGCAGTATATTTGTCAAGCCCAGATCCTTATTCAGAGAAAAAGGTAACCTTGTACCCTTGTTCCACTTTCTGAGATACAATCCTTGGGCCATCAGAGAAAAAAACCCTCCATCTGGCCTCTGACTCATGCTGCCCCGTATACCACCGCAATTACTCGGGGTCTGTAAAAGAGGAAGCAGGGCTATGCAGAACGGCCTGGCCCAGGAAGGAATATCCGTTTTTCCAATGGGTGTGCAGGGGCACCACCCACTGTTGGCATTAAATCCCAGCTCTACTCTGCCCTCAGCATCCTGTTCTGGTGATTTGTCAACATCCAGTCTCATAAATATAGCTCTGAGGTTGGTTGCTAACAGAACTTGTTTGCATCTGTATAACTCTTTGTAGTCTGCAAGGTATTTTGAATCATTTATTGGTCCATCCATCTATTCATTTGTTCAGTAACTACATACTTCATAATAATAGTAATGTTATGGGCCCACCATGGAGCGGGCATTGTGCCTGTCATAGAGGCTGCAGTGATAATCAAAGGAGTTATACAGTCACGGTCACTGCCATCATGGAGTGGGAGTTGGTAGTCTAGGGCAGTGTTTTGTTGTTGGTGTTGTTTCTAAACACAGTTCAGTGAAATTCAGTTGAATTGTGTTGTAAAAGGTATTTCTTTCTGAGGATCATGGTCAAAAACACAAAAACCCACTGTGGAGATACTTGTGAAAGATTCCTCAGACTCTCCTCCTCACAGCCCGTGGAGAGCTCATGGAGTCCAGTGCAGAGACAGAAAACATTCCTGCTATTCCCGCTTGTATTCTTCAGGCCTCGTAGCTTGCAAGGGAGGCAAAGGCGATTGAGCCCATCTGTCTTTGCCTTTGATCCCTCTGTGGTTCCCCATCACCCTCAGGACGCAGGCTCAACACCTTAGCCTGACACGGCAGCCACTTGTGGGTGGTCTTGTCTCTTTCTCTCTCTCTCTCCCTGCACTACTGTTATACCATTTCCCTCCTCCTCCTCAGATGCCTTTCTCACCTCATGCCATAAAAAAGTCAACTCAGATAGCTTGTAGATCTAAATGTAAAATGAAAACAGGAGAGCTTTTAGAGAAACACATAGGAGAACATCTTTCTGATCCTGGGACAGGACACAATTTCTTGAGGACTTGAAAAGTACTAACCATCAAAAAATTGATAAACTTGACTATGCTAAAGCTAAGAATTCCTTTTCACCAAAGTGAGTGAACAGGTACTTCATAAAGTGGAAGAAGATATTTGCATATGTATCTGACCAACGGCCTGTACAACTCCCACAAACCAATACGAATAAAACAGACCAGTCAATTAAAAAGATGGGAAACAGACCTGAACAGACTCTTCAGAAAAGAGGGTATCCAATGCCCGATAATCATTTGAAGACATTTGCAGTGTTATTAATTATTAAGGAAATGAAAATTAAAACACAATTCTATATCTACACAGTCATCAGATGTCTGAAATTTTTAAAAAGGGAAAATACTGCTCTGCCCAGGTAGCTCAGTTGGTTACAGTGTCGTCTTGATATACCAAGGCCGCAGGTTTGATCTCCCCTGGTCAGGGCACATACAAAAATCAACCAGTGAATGCATAAATGAGTAGAACAACCCTCTCTGTCTCTTTCTCTCTGTCCGTCTCCCCCTTACCCTCTCTCTCTAAAGTCAATATAAATAAATAAATTAATTAATTAATTAATTAAAATAAAATAAAAATACCAAGTGAACCCAGAACTCTCTTAAAAAGCTGGTGGGGTGTAATTTCGTGGAATCATTTTGTTAAACTGTTTACCATCTCCTCTAAAGTGGATAGATACTATGACCCAGCATTCTGTGACCCAGCTGTGTCACTCCTAGGGGTACACCCCAAAGAAGTGCAGACATATGTTAACCAAAAGAACATTTACGGCAACACAATTTATAATGGTCTCAGTCTGGAAACTACCCAAAGGCCTATAATTAGAAGAATAGGTAAGTAACTTGCGGTGCACGCCACTAATAGCACAGCATGCAGGGTAAGCCACCTATAACTACGTAAACAATATAGTGGAATCTCACAAATATAACAGTAAGCAAAAGACAGCACATCCCAACTCCCCTGGTCCCACTCCCATAAACCATATGCTATGTGACTTCATTTCTACAAAGTACAAAAAAAGGCAAAATTAATCTATGCTATTAGAAACCAGGCTAACAGTTACCTTTAGTGAAAGAGGGACTTAGGACCAGAAGGTGTCAAAAGGGGGTTGGTGGGTTGCTGGTCATGTTCTCTTTCTTGATCTGGGTATCAATCATATGGGTGTGGTCAGGTTGTGAAAATAATTGAGCTGTGTGTACGGTGTGTGCACACAATGTGTACATGTATGTTGCATTTCAATACAAAGTTAAAAATATAAATAATGCCGCAGTGAACATCCTTGTCGCTGTGTCTTTGTAGACATCCTTCTCTGTTTTTGTTTGACTAAATTCCTGGAATTGGAGTTGCTGAGTCAAATGCTGTGAACATTTTATGGCTTTAGGTATGTATTGCCAAGTTGTCAATATTTATCTCTGTCTCCCTGTGCCTAGCACCACGCCGCTGCCTAATAGACATTTGGTACATAGATGAATGGATGAATAAATGAAGACCTTCTCTCAGTTCCTTGAATGAATCAGGCCCTTTCAAGCCTAAGAGCAGTACTAAGAGCAGTTCCTGTTTGCTCTGTCTGGAACTCTCTTCCCCCATTTTTTAAAAAGATTTTATTTATTCATTTTTTTGGAGAGGGAAGGGAGGGAGAAAGAGAGGGAGAGAGAAACATCAATGTGCAGTTGCTGGGTGTCATGGCCTAGCAACCCAGGCATGTACCCTAACTGGGAATCGAACCTGCGATGCTTTGGTTCACAGCCTGTGCTCAATCCACTGAGCTATGCCAGCCAGGGCTTCTTCTCCCATTCTTTATGCCACTGACTCTCAGCTTAAAAGGCACTCAGCGGAGAGCCTTTCCCCACCATACAGTCTAAGGTAGTCCTCCTCTTCTACGTTCTTTCTTAGATTTTCTGCTTTACAAACCCCAGTGTGTAGTTATTATATTTTATTTATTTGTGCAGCTAGTTGCTTCCTTATTGCCATCATCCCATTGGACTCTAAGTGCCACAAATACAGGAGCGGCAGGTGTCTCGTCCACTATTGTAATCCCAGCACCTTACCCAGTGCCTAGGCTGCAGAAGCCCTTTATATTAGTGAGACATTTTCAGCAACAAGGGACGGACTCCTAACCCAGACAAGCTTAAACGAAAAAGAAAACAAAACTGGGGGCTCAAGGAAATGAGACCTTCAAGGGGTGGGTTTCCTTTAGATGTGGCTCGATGGACAGCTTCAAACAACATTATCAGACCCTTGTCTCTCTCTTTCTGTCTCTTGCCACTGTTTGACTTCATTTTCAGACAGGCTTTTCCGTGCAGCGGTACCAAAGAACAACTCCCAGCCCCAAATTAACCCCGTTCGCCGTCTCAGAAGGAAAGGAAGACGCTTTTTGATAGGGCAGTCAGAGTCTTGGGGAGGTCCCTTTGTTCATCAGTCCATCTTGGGGCCACATACCCTTCACCGAGCCAAGCACAGAGGCTGTGGGGATGGAGTTCTATGCCCAGGCCTAGGTTTCTTGACTATCTTCGAGGGGGTGGGTGTGTGGTAGAGGAGGCTTCACCCCACCCAAACCACAAACCCAGATGCGAACAGGTGCAAGACCACCTGGAGTGGAGTTATTTGTCTAGCCTCTAGTCCAGCTTTCCAGTCAACCAGCTGCAGGGACTCAGCCCTCTCACTGGGTGTATGCAGCCATTAACCTAAAAACAGCAACCGGGACCTACAAGTAATTGAGCTATTTTCCAGCTAAGTGGGGCCAGCTGAAATTACGTGCTTCCTTGAACCTTGATTGCCATTTTAAATCAGGCAGCATATTGGCATTCCCTGAATGCCTTTGCCTTTTGCAATTTATTTGAGGTTTAGGTGGAGGTCTGCCTTTTGTAACAAACATGGGTGGAGTTCATGTATGATGTTTTCCTCCTTCACAATCTTTCTCCCAAGCTGGGCCTTTTACACAGTTTTCTTGATGTGTTTCAAGATCACCCCCTCCCCCAACCCCTTCTGTTTTATTCACTTCCTTCAGCTTTAAGCAGATCAACCAAAGTTTACTGAGCTAAGTGACAAACAGGCATTTCCTCATTGGTATGCTGAGGTACAGCAGATATATAAACTCACTGCCAGCCTTAGTATTCACTGCCTTGCAGACTCATCACTTGAGCCTTCCAATTTGGCTCCTCTTTCAGGATTTGGCCATGACCTTGAGGAAGCCAGTTCTCTCTTTCTGGTAGCTCTAGCTGTAAGATGAAATAATTACCTTGTCTACTGAACAAGTTGGTTTCTGAAGTTTGCTCCAGATCCCTGATCCTAGAATTATCTTCCCCTCCAAACCCTGTCCTTAGCAACTGGTGATGAGAAGGTGACCATTAAGAGTGGGGTGGCTGCACAACCAGCCACATGCTTTGTGGGTCTCTGTACAAAATGAGAATGTGGCCCTCTTGTTCAAAAATTATTAAGAATTTCTAGCTAGCAAGGGCAGAGCATTAAGCTAAGGATGGGGCCTTTCTAAGAGTGGGGTCCTGTGCAGCCACCTGGCTTGCACTTTTGTGAAACCACCCCCTCACCCCGCCCCATTGCCTGAACGAATCAGACAGGAACACCAGCTCTGCTTGTGCACCTCCTCGATATTCTGTTTTATGTCTCCACACCTTTTGCAGGGACAGCAAAATCAAGTGCCTAGAAAATAAATGAACCCTGACCGGCATGGCTCAGGGGGCTGGGTGTTGTCTCACAAACCAAAAGGCTGCTGGTTTGATTCCTGGGCAGGGCACGTATCTGGGTTGTGGGTTTGGTCCTTGGTCAGGGCACTATGAGAGGCAACCAATCGATGTTACTCTCTCACATCGATGTTTCTCTCTCACATCGATGTTTCTCTCCCTCTTTTTTCCCCTCCCTCCAAAAATAAATAAGTAAAATCTTTTTTTTAAAGATTTTATTTATTTATTTCTAGAGAGGGAAGGGAGGGAGAAAGTGAGAGAGAGAGAAACATCAATGTGCAGTTGCTGGGGGTCATGACCTGCAACTCAGGCATGTACCCTGACTGGGAATCAAACCTGCGACACTTTGGTTCACAGCCCGCGCTCAATCCACTGAGCTACGCCAGCCAGGGCTTAAATAAGTAAAATCTTAAAAAAAAAAAGAAATGGGTGATGTAAACTGGTTGGTGACTATGACAAAATGGAGAACCAATGTTCTACCTAAAAGGACCAGCTTATACTGATCTCTAGCCAACTGTCACCATAGAGAATTTAAGCCTACTCTTTCCCACCCTTCTAATTTTTCAAGAGAAGCCAGGATAAGGATCTCTTTAAAAATAATAAGTTTACTGATTTCTTTAAATATTGATAACTGTTGAGAAAAATTGTCCAAAGTATGAAAAATGTGGCAAAAGATGACAGCAATTCCTTTCAATGGCATCCAAGAGCAGTGGTTCTGCAATGTGCTTTGTTACCAACAGCATCCGTATCACCTGAGAACAAAGCATCAGCATATATGTAAAAGCATATATACACACATATATGTATACAGTACACATATGCATATGTGTGTATATACATGCTTATATACAAGGGACAGGAGGGAGGAAATCAAATTATTTTGTTATTACAAAATATACTGCCTGTGAAGTGGTAGAGTGTTATTTGAAAATGGACTTGGATTAGCTATGAATTTATTTTGCAAACTGTAGGGCAACCAGTAAAGAAAGGTTTTTGAAAGTGCAGCTAATATGCTAAAAGAGAAAATGGAATTATCTAAGATGTTCAAACAAAACCACAAAAGGCAGAAAAAGAGTAGAAGACAAAAAAAGGAAAAAAGAACAAGAGCAACAAGTAGGAAAATGTAAAAATATGATAGATATTAATCCAACTACATCAATAATCACTGTGAATGTCAATCATCTAAATGCACCAATTAGAAAAGAGATTATCAGAGTGGATCAAAAGCCAATATCCAATTATATTTTGTACACAAGAAATTCACTTTAGATATAAAGAATATATAGATTAAAAGTAAACGATGGAAAAATATACCATGCTAACACTATTCAAAGGAAAGCAGGAACAGCTATATTAATTTCAGACAGAGCAAACATCAAACCAAGATAACTTAGCAGGGATAAAAAAGAGTATTACATAATGATAAAGAGGTCAATATTCTAAAACACCCCAACAATCCTTAATGCATCTGCATCTAATGATAGAGCGTCAAACTGGGTGAGGCACAAACTTAGATTTGCAGAGAAAAGATGACTTCACTAATCTAGTTGGAGACTTCAACCTCTTCAGCACAAATGCACAGGTCCAGCAGGCAGAGAATCAGGAAAGATGGTTGGACTCAGCAATGCTATCAATCAGCTGGGTATAACTGATATCTATAGACTACATCATCAACAACAGCAGAATACATATTCTTGTCAAAATTACATGGAAGAGTCACCACTATAGACCACATTCAGAGCCATACACTACTTCTTAATGAATTTAAAAGAATAGAAATCATGCAATGTTGACTCTCAGACCACAATGGAATTAAATTAGAAAAGAATTCACGGAATTCATGGAGATAAAAGAATATACTTCTAAATAATACAAGACAAAGAAAAAATCTCGAGAGAAAATGTTTTGAAATAAATGAAAATGAAAACACAAGTTATCAAATATATGAGATACAGTGACATCAATGCTTAGAGGGAAATTTATACCATTTCATGCATATATTAGAAAAGAAGAAAGATCCAAAATCAATAATCTATGCTTCCACCTTCAGAAACTAGAAAAAAAGGAGCAAATTAAATCCAAAGTAAGCAGGAGAAAATAAATAAAAATTAGAGCAGAAATCAATAAAAATTAAAATAAGAAATTAAAGAATATCAGTTAAATCAGAAGCTAGTTCTTTGAAAAGATCAATAAAATGAATAAGCCTCCAGTTAGGCCAACTAAGAAAGGAGGAAAGAAAACCCAAATTACTAAGAACAGAACTGAAAGAGAGAACATTGCTACAGGTCACAGGGACATTAAAAGGATAATCAGGTCACAGGGACATTAAAAGGAATACTACAAATAACTCTACATCCACGAATTTGATAACCTAGATGAAAGAGACCAATTGCTTGAAAGACCTAATTTATCAAAGCAACCCAAGAAGAAATGAGCAAACTGAATAGGCCTATATCCATAAAAGAAATTGAATCAATAATTAGTAGCCTTTCAAAACAGAAAGCACCAGACCCAGATGGTTGCACTGGTGAATTGATTAAAGGAAGAAATTACACCAATTCTCTACAATCTGTTCCAGAGGATAGAAGCAGAAGAAATACTTCCTACCTCATTATATGAGGCCAGCATTACCCTGATACCAAACCAGGCAAAGACATTACAAGAAAACTACAGACCAACATCTCTCATGACTATAGATGTAAAATTTCTCAACAAAACATTAGCAAGTCTAATACAACAATGTCTAAAAAGAATTATGTACCATGACCAAGTGGGATTTGTTCCAGTGTGCAAGGCTGGTTCAACATTCAAAAGCCAATTACAATAATGCAATCTTTCACATTAAACACGCTAAGAAAGAAAATCACACATTAAGAAACTTGATCACCTTCTGCAATTGGCCATTTGATTCTCTCCTCAGTTCCTACCCCTGTCTCTCTTTTCCCCCACCACCCCTTACCCTAATTGTTATAGCGGCAACTTTGTCTTAGGAATCTATGTGTTTGTAGATTCTAGAAAATGCCGGGCACATAGTAAGTGCTCAATAAATGTTATTGGATGAATGATTTCAAGAGCTTTATGGGTTGTCCAAGGGTTGGGGGGATTTGCTTTTTCTCTGGATTTTTTTTAAGGAAAAAAAACAGAACTAAAGACTAATATCTTGAACATAATCAAGAGACTTGAGTAAAAGACTCTCCTTAGGTTCTAATTTCTTCTATCAAAATGGATTCAATAATCCTGACCTGGCTCCTTCATGGAGTATTTGAAGAGCAAGAGAGTTGCTAGGAAACCACACATCTATTAGAATGGCTAAAATCAAAAGAACCAACAATACCAAGTCCTGACGAGGATGCAGAGCAATTGGAACTCTCATACATTGCTAGTGGGGATGCAAAATCATACAGCCACTTTGCAAAATACTGTTTATGGTTTCTTACAAAGTTAAGTAAGTATTTAACCATGAGATACAGCAAGTCCACTCTTAGTTTTTATCCTGGAAAAATGAAAACTTATATTCACACACAACTTGCATATTTACAAGTATAGTGACTTTATTCATAAACATCAAAAACTGGAAACACCTAAATGTTCTTCAACTGGTGAATGGATAAATTAACTCTTGTACATCCACACACTAGAACACTACTGAACAGTAAAAAAGGAACTATTGATACATAGGCAACGTGCACTGTGCTGAACAAAAGAAGCCGGACTCCAAGGGCTACATTTTGTATGGTTCCATATATATATGACAACATTGTAAGAACATACAGCAGATCAGTGATTACAGGGTTTGGGAGTGGGCAGGAGACAGAAGGGAAGTTTTGGGGGTGATTTTGATTGTGGAATTTGATCATATGCATTTGCCAAAACTCATAGCCGTGTACACTAAAAAAATTGGAGCATGCTGATGTATAGAAATTATACCTGAATAAACCAAACTTCAAAAAAAGTGCTAGTTCCCAGGAAGATGATGGCAAAGTTCTCACAGGGCCAACGTTATGCTCAGAGTAAGGGCCCATGAAGACAATTCACCCAGGAGCAACTCAGAAGTCTGTGCAGAGCCAGAATGAAATGACTATTATTAATCACTTAGGTCATAACTTATTATTTAATAAACAATGTAGTGTGCCTTCCCCATGCTGGGAGGCTGAGACGAGAACAAAGTCCAGCCCCTGTTCAGAAGGGCCTACCTGCGGAGTAGGGGCAGGGTACGGAAAAGACAATTAAGATATCACATGAATCATTATCTTTGATAATAATGAAAGAATCAGTATATAATTAGACTCTTCGCACATCACACAACTAAAAGCACAAGTTAAGCATTATAAATATGTTCCACATGCCTGTACTGAATAGCAGTAGAATGAAATAATAAAAGCTAGCATTTGATTGCTTACTATGCGAGGGGCACTGTGCTAAGCACCCATTTAAGCCTCACAAAAACCCTATGAGCTATGTTGAACGAATTCAAAAAGTCTGGAGGTTTTGCTAGAAATAAATGATAAAGATTTATTCAAGGGCCTTGGAGTTTGCAATCTGGAACACAGGCGAAACCCCAGAAGCGTTCCAAAGAAGAAAGAAAAGTTAAAGGTTGTTATAGTAAAAAGTATGGCCTTGAGAGTTACCAGTCCTGCATGCTGGGCTCTCGGATCGCTCCGGGACTGTTCTGACTCAGATGTCAGGCGGACAGGGTGACGGGAGCCAGGAGTTCTGGCCGGTCAGGGGCGTCTGGGTAATGGATGTCCAGGGGATGTGTCTGTTGAGTCATTCATGGGGCAATCAGATGGTCTGGATGTGAAGGTCCTTCGGTGGGTAGAGACTTACCTGAAGTCAGATGTACATCCAGGCAGTGATTCAAGACAGGAAAAGTTAAAAAAAAAATAAGTTCCTGGGGCTAGTTAGAACAAAATGGACTCTTTCTTTATGCCTTAACCTTCTCCATACTGTTAATAATTTTAGCTGCTTGATTAAAGTGACTTCATTTTATATATTCCCTATCATCCATCCCTGTTTCCTCAGCTAGGAACTACCATTATCAATCAGCATCCTTTATAGAGGAGGTGACAAAGTCACAGAAGTTTTTTGTTTGTTTTTTTGGCCCCTGGTCCCATAGCTGGTCAAGGAGAGCAAAGGGACTACTTAACCCCAGGCAGGATGGCCACCTCCAAACCATGACGGTGTACTGTAGAGGGGCACAGTGACTGCGGTCACCTGGACTCCCGAAGCTTGGAACTGGTTCCTGTCGGTAACTCTACCTCAGATCCCCTAACATCGGAGGAGAGAGGCCAAGCATGTGAAACTTTCTAGAACACCAGGATAAACCATCATTCCTTCTGAGTTCTTTTCCTGTGTTTACTCTTTACCCACCTACCCCCACTACTAAAGTCATACCTAAGTAGTGTAGAAAATGAAAAAGGCAAAAAAAAAAAGAACGAACGAAAGAAAGAAACAAGACAAACAAAAACCAAAACAACCCTCAAACAAACCAAACCAAAAGATTTTACTCATTCATAGTCTCATCACCCAGAGGTGACCACTGCAAACATGTTGGCACGTTTCCTTCTAGTCTTTTTAAAAATGTCTTTTATTTACATAGCTGAGGTCATACCTAAATGTAATTTTGGACTTTGCTTTTCTTCACTTAACATCAGAGGATACAAGTTTTTTAATGTTATTTTAAATGACTGCATAATAATCCATCACATGGATATTTTGTAATTTATTAACTGTTCCTCCACAATTAGATGTTTAAGTTGTTTCCAGTATTTTCAGTATTATAAATAACACCACTATGAACATTCTAGTTCATAAATCTTTGTATGCATTGCAGATTATTTTTTTAGGATGGTTTCCCAGAAATGTAATTAGTAGGTTAAATGTCATGAATATTTTAAAGATTATGTAGGGAAATATAGTATGTTTTATAAACAACAAATACAGCCTTTAAAAATAAATGGGCAGGCTTCCAGGGTCAAAAGTTGTGTATATGTTTATTCCTGTGTATAAGGGTGAGAGGGAGGGATGAGAGACAGAACAGACACTTTCTCACTCCTTGGCCAGAGTTCGATAATTCCTGGACTTTTTCTCTTGTGAGCTACTTCCCAATTTGGGGGCAGGGGGTACATGCTGATTAAATATTGATCTGCTGAGTGCCAGCGAATGGAAGCAAAGTTCAAGTATGGTGCTTGTATACCTTTTGCAAGGAGATGCTCCATAGAATCAGTTGGCCTTGGCCCTTCAGCATTTTTCACCGTGTACAGCGCTGTCACCACCATTATCTCAACAGCTTCTCACAGCTTCTGGGTGGGATGGATTGGGGCAACCCTTCCTATTGCCAGGTCATTCATTGGTCAGACACTCAGGCCCAGACAGACACGGCTTATCCAAAGTCATAGAGCTCATTAGAGAGCGCTGGGACTAGGGTTCCAGTCTCTTGGCTCTAGGGGTAAAGTCCACTGTCATGGACTGAATTATGTCCGCTACCCCCATCAGCATGGCGAAGCCTTCACTCCCAATGTGACTATACTAGGAGACAGGGCTAATAGGACACCAAGGTGTCCCTATAAGGTGACCCATGCAGTTAACCAGCCCTTTGAACAGAAACCAGGAATAGAGATGCGATTGCCATATTTTGCCATGTATAATGTACACCCATGTTTTTTGGCCCAAACTTGCAGGGAAAAAAAATCTTTCACTTTAATTCTTTTTTTAATCAGATTTTTTTCTTTTTTTTTTTTAGATATGGAAATGGTTTTTTAAAGATTTTATTTATTTATTTTTTTAGAGAGGGAAGGGAGAGAGAGAGAGAGAGAGAGAGAGAGAGAGAGAAGCATCAATGTGCGGTTGCTGGGGGCCATGGCCTGCAACCCAGGCATATGCCCTGACTGGGAATCGAACCTGCGATGCTTTGGTTGAGCAGCCCGTGCTCAATCCACTGAGCCATGCCAGCCAGGGCTCATTTTAATTCTTTAATTCAATTATGTATTTATTTATATTTAGAAAGAAAACCAAATATCATATTCCAGGGTATTATTTTGCATAAGGATATCATTATTGCTTTCTAGAGTTACGCTTTTAGTGTATAAGCATAAATAAAAGAATTAAAAACATTTATATAGATATGGAATTAGTACTACCCATGTGTAACGCACACCCTTATTTTTCTCTCAGAAATTTGGGTGAAAAAGTGTACATCGTACACAGCAAAATACGAATATATCAGCAGAGACTGCCAGTTTGGACCAAAGGGAACAGAGTCAGGATGAAATAAAGTCTTCTAGACTTCTGGGATTCTACAGGACAGAACAATAGAGCCACTGAGCACACTTTGTCCTTCTAGGAAGTGGAAAAATGACCCTGAAGATGATTCAGAGATGCTCAGGGCCACCATTCCCCCTCTGCCTGGAGGGCAAGGCGCTTGTTTCCTTGGTTTCTGAGACCGGGTGCCCCTCCAGGTACTGGGAGCCAGGCTGTTCCTGTCTAGTGCCTCAAGGGGCAGGGCTGCCGCGAAAAGCCCCAGGGGTGGGGCTGCTGCAGAGCAGAGGGGCCAAGGCCACTGCTGAGGGCCATGGGGATGGATGACTCGACCGTCTCAGTGTGCCTGCAAAGCTGAGCATCCAGCCAGAGGACTATTCTAGAGCTTTAATATTTAGTAGAATTTGCCTTGCTAGGTTTTGGGACTTGCTCTAAACCTATCACCCCTTTCTTTCTGATTTCTCCTTTTTGGAGTGGGGATAGCTATCCTATGATCTCCATTTCAGAAGCAAGTAAATTGTCGGGTTTGGACCCATTCACAGATGGAGAGGACTTTTGCCTCAGGATGAACCACACACAGAGTCCTACCCAGATCTGAGCAGAGTAGATACTTCCACGAGACATGGGACTTGGAGTTGATGCTGGAATGGGTTAAGACTTTGGGGGCTACTGGGATACAGTGATTATATTCTGCATGCAAGAAGGACATGCGTTTTGGGGACCAGAGGATGGAATATTAGGAGCTGAACTGTATTTACCGAAATTCATATGTCGAAGACCTTATCCCCCGTATGACTGTATTTGGAGCTAATAGAACCTTTAAAGAGGCAACTGACCTTGGGCAAATTAGCTTCTCAAGTCTGGTTTTCTCATCTGTAAAACAGGACACTATTAGTACCTGCCCTAGAAGATTATGGGGCTAATTAAAAGAGATGATGTATGCAGAGTTCCTGGCACATATTAAAGGACAATAAAAAGTAGTTCTTTTCCGAGATTAATTAATTAAGTAAGTTAATGGATGTAAAGTGCTGAGGACAGTGTCTGGAGCTTACTAAGTGCTATGTCAGCCTCAGTTATCACTAGCATTTAAGCAGATAGTAAGCCCTCCAAAGTCTTAAATCCTAACCACCCCACATTCCGGTTTTCCCCCAATTGAGATCACAGACTTCCCCTCCCCAGTGTGCTTCTCTGAGCCGTTTTCTCGGCCTGGGACTCCAATCCTCCCCGTCCCTAGCTCGGATGTCATCTTTGGGAGCCCTCTCTTCCCCGCCCTCCCTCTTCTCCCAGTCAGAAGGAATGGCTCCTTGATTTGTGTTCTGCTAAGAAAACAACTCTATATAGCACTTAGTTCTTTGTGTCTGGTGGTTCCGTTAACTCTTTCGAAGCCTCCCTCCCAGAGTGGCGGCCTCTGGGGACTGGTGCGGTTGAGTAACCTCTGAGTGTCACCCAAGGCGTCTGGGGCAGTGCGGGACACAGGAAACAGGCTGCTGTGCAGAGACGGGTCTTGTTTAACTCCTGCAAGCCCAAGCCCGGGACTCTCCCCAGGCCGCGCCCCACCTTCAGTGAATCCTGGCGGCCCAGCTCCGAGTCACCTGAGCCAGCGGACTCCCCAGGGGTCCCACCGACTCCGCCCCTGGCTGTCCCTCCCACCCCTCTGGGCGGGCCCGTCCCCTCCTCCACCTCCGCAGGGCGGAGCGTCTAGCTGATGGCTGGGAGCCGGGCTGGGAGCCGGGCTCGGAGGCACTGGGCGGTCAGTGGGTTCCAGACGCGTCGCCGGCTGGTTGGGGTGCTGGCATGGCCGCGTGCTTGTGAGTGCGGAGCGCGCGAGGGGCCGCTGCCACCATGCCCAGGGGAGCGGGTGCCGCCGGGCTGTGCCTGCTGGCGCTCGCCCTGCCGGTGTGGAGCAGAAGTAAGTGGCCGGGCAAGAGATGGCTGGGGTGGGGATGGAGGCGGGCGGGCTAGGTGGCCCGGAGACCTGGGAGCTGCCCCTCGCAACTCCTCCCGGCTGCGTCCCTGAGGTCCCGCAGCCCGGGATCCTGGCTTTGTTCCCACGATGCACGCCCTGGGAGGTGGTAGAGGTTCTGAGCAAGAAGAAAACAGCGGGTCCCCTCCCTGGCTTCCCTCCCTCCCTCCCTCTCTCTTTCCTCTGTGTTTTTTTTTTTTTCCCCTCCTGCTTTTGGCTTCTCTTTCCGCTGCTTTTCTAGTCTCTCCTCTTTTCTCCAGTCTTTGTGTGTGTGTGTTCCTATAAATACATACTGATAAAACTGGAACCATACCACATGTATAGTTTTGTGCTTGCATTTTCTACTTCACATAATGAGCATTTCTCACATCATTAAATTCTCAAAAAACAGGATTTTAATGACTACATTCCACCAAGAAATTGCAGAAGTATAATCTTCCAAAAGTTAAAAACATGACTCGCATCCAAATATAGGATGAATGGGTGGCAAAGATTTGTGCGGGTCATTAATAAGGCAGTGAATGGGGTGGCAAAGCTGGTTCAAAGCACTAGAGGAACAGGGATGGGGGGTGGCTGGGGGTGGGGTGGGTGGGGGAGAGACAGGCACTGGAGGAAGAATGTTGAAACCTTGTGCTGGGACAGAGGCAAAAGTGGTCAGTGCCCCCACACAACAGCCAGGGCCAAGCAACCAGGATCCTTCGTTATCTTTCTACTATCCTGAAGTCATTTGCATCTCCACCCATCAGAAATCTACAGTTGACCCATAAATGAGTATAGTCTTTTAATTAATAGTACGTTCAAAAAGTCAGACAAAGATACATTCCCCCAGGTCATTCAGTGACCATGGAAGGGCCTGTTAAACAATGCTACAGTGTGGTATTGAAAGGATGTCCTGCTTTCTCTTTGCCTTATTTCCAAATTTTGAACAATTTTTCTTAAAATGTCCTGTGGTCCTTCATCATGGAGCCTTTAGATTGCTTTCAGCATGTTTTATGTCATAAAGATCATTTCATTTTTAGATATTCCATGAAATGTCAAATCTTTTGCCAACAATCTAGACAATCAGAGCTGCCAGAGCAGGAACTGTGCTTCTCGGTGGCCCTGCGATCGTGGAGCACCTAGCATACTGCCTGGCACACGGTTAAGTACTCAGAAAACATGTAACGAGTAAAATGCATTGCTTCTGATTTTTTTTTTTACCAATATGATGAAACTAATGCACGTCTAATGAGATTATTTTTAGGATCTGTTTTGATTGAGAATACATCATATCACTAATCCAAAAGGGAAGTTAATCACTCATAATCACACCCCTCTAATAAAACAACCATGTCACTCCATCACTCAGTACATTCTGTGTCATTGATATGGTTGGTTTAGACAGAACAGATTTTGGAGTCCTCACCCTCACCCCCAGGAGCCCTCTGGGGTTTGGCCTATTCTTACAGAGACTAGGTCCTGGGAAATGACCACTTTCTTAAGATTGTCTGGCCCTAACTGGTGTGGCTCAGTGGGTTGGGCATCGTCCCACAAACCAAAAGGTTGCTGGTTCAATTCCCATCAGGGCACATGCCTGGTCAGTACCTCATGGGGCTAGGTTGGGGGTGTGCAAGGGGCAACCGATCAATGTTTCTCTCTCACATCGATGTTTCTGTCCCTCTCTAAAAAATAAGTAAATAAAATCTTTAAAAAAAAGAGAGTGTCTGCAACCTGTATTTGAGGTTGCCACCGCCTGGACCAAGTCTTTCTTTACACAAGTTTCAATTTGCCTTTCTTAAAAAATAGGAATCCTGCAACCTATATCCGGGGTTGTTGTGAAGATGAAGGAGAACTGGGTGGTGAGATTGATTTGGAAAGTGGGAAGTGAGAGCCAGAGGTGGATTTCCCATTAGGAGGAAGCTCAGGTCCGTGCTAGGATGCTTTGTGGATTGAGAAGTAATTTCACAGTGACTCTCCCCAGGTAATGCTGTGAGATGGGCAGGCAGGTATCATCATTTTCATTGTACAGATGAGAAAACTGAAGCTCAATTGAAATAATACCCATGGGCTTGACCTCCAGAATATGCCCAGAATCCAACCACTTCATTCTTCTCCACTGATGTCATTCTAGTCTGAGGCACCATCATCTCTGACCAGGCTGGGCTCTTGCGAGTCTCCAGTTTTGCCTTGTGCTTCTACTCTCACTCTCCCTGCCACGCCTCCCCCCACCCCCCCGTCAGCACCCAGCAGGCTGAACAATCTTTTAAATACTGAATACAGATCCTATTGCCCTGTGTTGAAATCCTCCAGTGCCTTCCAAGTCTACTTATAATAAAATCAAGACACTTTCCATGGCCTCTGTGATATCAGATCCATGGCTGTCTTGCTGGCCACATCTCCTACCAACTTCCCCTCTCATTTACTAGGACTCAAGCTACCTTTACCTTCTGCTGCTTTGGTAAACCGGTCAAGTCTGCTTCTGCTCCCGCAGGGTCATTGAGCCTGCTAGTTCCTCTTCCTGGGGCACCCTTCTTCCAGATCTTTGCATGGCTGCCTTCTTCTGGTTGGTCCCTCAACCAAATGCCATCTTTGATGACCATCCTGTCTAAAATAGGGAACCCTTCTTCAGTGTCTCTCTATGCCCTGACCCTATTGTACCAGTGGAGAATATTTGTGTGTTATCTATCTCCCACCTCTAGAAGATGTACTTGGTGAGGAGTACAGAGACCTTGCCATCTGTCTGGCCCTGTATTACCAACACCTAGCAGAGCACCTGACTCATAAGTGCCAAGAGCCTGGAATCCAGCAGATCTTCTAATGACCCAAGATGGGTTGCTTCCCAGTTGGAAGGGCATGCCGGGCTTAGCTAGGGTGCAGAGGTCTGGGACTCCAATGGTTGTGTTTCTTGTATCAACAGGAGGAAGTGGGGAGGGCAGCCCCCCTCTACAGCATGAACTAATAATACCTCAGTGGAAGACTGCAGAAAGCCCCGTGGGCGAAAAGGTAAGACCAAAAGCTCTCATTTTCAGAGGCAAGAGTTGACAACTTCACTGTGTGAGGCTTGGGCCACCTACTCGACTGGCATCATCAATAGTTCCATCTGACCCACTCTATCCTGTCTGTTTGTCATTTTTAGAATCCCACATGGGACTTCCCTACACCATGTGACAAATTTGTAGAACATATTCAAATGCTGTTAGTTGAGGAAATGAAAACCCATGTTCATGCTGATACAAACTAAGTGAAAATACGTGTCACGAAAATCACCAACTTATTTGGAATTGATTAAATATTGTCATTGTTATTCTTGCTCCGCGTAATCCATGCTTTATTTTACTGATGGGGTGATGCACTTGGAGAGGAAATGCTAATCCAAACTATTTTTTAAATAAGAAGCTAGGTAGGGACCTAGTACTAGGCAATATATAGCTTAAAATCCAATGGGCATCTTGGGCCACAGCACCAGCAAAATGCACAGGCTTTATCAAGGAGCTCGGGGAGAAGACGGAAAACACTCCCCTGTTCTTGCAGAGAGAGCCCGTGCATCTGGGATGTTCTTTGTGGCTCTGGTTTTTACAGGGGAGAGCTGGAAGGGAAGATGAGGTTGTTGACCTTCCACTTTCTGAACTCCAGTTTCCTCATTGATAAAGTAGGGCTGAGAGTGAATGAGAAAGGAGAGGGCTCGGGAGGGCGGGTAGTGAGTACGATCTCTTCGGTTTCAAAGGGTCAGTGATTTATTGGCAACATATACGAGCAAGATTATAGTAGGGAAGAGAGGAGAGAGCTGTGTCAGGAAGGATCTCAGACTTTGTGGCTTTTGAGTCCAGAAGGGTAAGTAGAGAGGGAATCCTTAATGTTATGGTTAGAGTCATACTGACATGTTAAAAAAATGCCCCAGTTTGTATTTACTAAGAGAACTTACAGCAAGCATTTTAGGACAAATGAAAAGCAAGTGGCATTTTACCCTAAAGACAATACACGCATTGAATTCATTTCATCAAAAAGTAAGAAAGGCTGAAAATAGCTTCAGGAAAAGTCTGGACAAATTAATGGATGGCCATCCTCGAGCTGGTTATTTTTAAAGATTCAGATCCCAGATCGTCCAACCTATCCGCTGTTGCCGAGGAGTGTCTCTGATACTCTTCGTAGAGGCCTCCCTGTTCCGCCCAGATGTGGGGTGCTGGGCATCCTCAGGAAGGGTTTGGGAAACAAAGCGGAGCCCCAGATCCTGTCTTTGTTCCCAGCCATTGTCTGCCCAGAATCATGGCGTTTCCTAGGAATAGTCATCCCAGGGCCTGGCACCATAAGTATTTGTTGAATGAACAAATGAAGGAATGTCGGGGGGAGAGGGAGGGCAAGTGGGGGTGGGTAGAAGAAGAAGGTGTGTCCACTCAAGCCTCTTGTTCTCATTTACATAATTAATTCATCAAACATCAGTTGAACACTCACTGTATAGTAAATACAGTCCTGGGTCTTCACAGGGATGCCATACATAGGACAGATTTCCAATACCCTATGGAGCTGAAGATCTGTTTCATGCAGCCCTAAAGTGAAAGGAATTTTAACCTTCTCTGGGGTAAATATAAAATAGTGGCTTAGCTCCTTGGGAGAGGCAAAGTCTCCCATTCCCAGCACAGGGTGGAGTCGCTGGAGAAAAGCTGAGTGAAGTTGGCCTGGGAGGCTGCAGAGGTCCTTGCAGTGCTGTTTCATTGCTTTGGATGCAACGTCCCCCTAGAAACAAGGACCATCATATTTAAAAAATAGCAGTGCCTGAGCTTGTTCTCACGTTACAGTTTGTGTCTCTTTGAGGAGAGGTGACAGTGCTTTGATTTGTGTCAGCTTTCCTTTTTCATGTGGGCTGTCCCATGGCCACCTACCTCTTGGATACGAGAATGGCTACCGCTCAGTTGCCATGTGCTTTTTCTCACACGACCGCTGGGGACGGTGTCCCTGAAGCCTAATGCGGTTGCACAGGGCCCTTGTTCCTGCACTCCCCAGGGCAAAGTGGCAAAGGACCAGCAACCAGAAGAGGTGTTGGCAGAGCTGAAGCAGGGCATCCGAAACAGAGAAGTGAACCCCTTAGTGAAAGTTATTGGGCAAACATCCACCTAACTTCCTCTCCCCATGGTTTTGAAATGTTCTTAAGAGAAGTCAATGAGACAAATTAGCAAAATAAAACAAGCCGAGGACAGGGTTGCTCAAGCATCCTGGATCAGAAAGTTCAGATCTCCTCAGAGCCCAGAAAGTGCCCAGGGCTGCCCAGGGCCCTACTGGGAGGTGGGGTTTGAGGCAAGTCAGAGGAAGAAATGTGCGTGGAAGACACAGGCCCCCAGCCAGAGGGGGATGACAGAGCAGATGACTGGCTCTCTCAGACATGCCAAAGCTAAGTTTTCAGTTCCGCACTCAGAGGGGCAGAGACTCCACCAAGAGCTTTTGTGGATTGAAAGAGACCTCAAGGGTTTATCCATTCCTGGCTGTCAAGTTGGAGAGCACATGTTTAAAATACCCCAGAGAACAGATGTTGTTTGAAACAGGTTTAAATATGTAAATCAATCATTTCTTCCTTCAAAAGTTGTTTAACCGCTGGAAGTTGAATCGTTGAAGCATGGAGATTTACTTAGACTTCGATTTTTAATTTCTTTGAAATTTCTCACAATAATAAAGTAAAAAGAAATAAGAGGCCTCTTCCTTAAGCAATTATAAAAACATGGAAAGTTGCACAAAAAATAAAATTAACCAGGGATCCCACTGCCTTGGAGGTAACTATGGTAACTGGTTGGTTTAGGGGGTTTTTTTTTCCTCTCTGCTTTTTCCTTTTTACAGAAGTATATTTAAATAAAACATGCTATGTGTACTTTGAGTTTTTGTGCTTTATAATTATTGATACTTTCTTGATGATTTAGAAATTATTTAAAGTCTTTGTTTTTAATGACTGTCTAGTGTTTTGTCATGTGAATGGGTCATCATTTACTTGCCCATTCTCCTATTTTGGACATTTAGGTTATATTTCATTATATAGGGTTGTAAGCAATGAACATGTTTGTGTAAATAAAGCTTTGCCCCATCTTCCATTTGTTCCTTTCAGACACCATAAAAACTCTTTTCAGACACTTAGAAACTCTTAGTCTGTACTGGCAAACTATTTTCCAGTGAGTTGGGTGGTGTCAACTGAAAATCTCTCTGGTGGGGTATGAGAGTGCCCATTGTACAGTGTGCTCCGTTGCACTGTGATACATGGTGTGTTTTTTTAAAGATATTTTTGAAAAAAATTAGAGGGGGCAATTAGCAGTGATGTTAAGTATGTTTTTCTTGCTAATTGGTCATTTGTATGATATCTTAAATAACCTGTGCTGGATGTATAGTAACTTTGGGCATCAGCAAATTTTCTCTTGTATGCAAAATGTGTGTTCCTTTGGCTTAAAAAAAACCTTAGCTGGAAGTGTTCCTAGTTGTCTCCTCTGCGATGATGGGGGTATGCAAACCGAGAGCCAAAACAAAATAATATAAAATAAGAACCCACTATGAAAGACTTGCCCTGGTATTTTAGATAATAGCCACCATGGATTGAGGCTTCCTGTATGCCAGACAAATTCTTCATACTCACTATGTCACATAATCCTACAAGAGCCCCATATTAGCTCTGTGTTATAAGTGAGGAAACTAAGCTGTAGGGAGGTCTAGTAACATGCCCAAGTTCACATCACGGCAGTGTCAGAGAGTCAGCCCTGGATGCCAGACCTGATCCCACGCAAAATTTGCTGTTGAAGATCGTGTTTTCCAGCATTTGCCTTTACCAGACCCGCGTGCAAGCCCTTACGCCACATATCAGCTGGGAGTTTCTTTCCTTTGTCTTTCAGGAGAAGGCAGATGGGGGAGGGCAATTTGTCCTTCTGGGACTGAAGCTATTTTATGTTTGGGCTGGAAATGCAATTGACCCTTTTACTTCCTGTGATCGATGTCAGAGCACTGTGCTAGATCCTGTGTCTGTCTCTGGGAGCGTCCGTCCTGCATTTAGGACCTGACATTCTTTTGTTGTTGCTTTCAGCATCCACTCAAAGCTGAGCTCAGGGTAATGGCTGAGGGGCGAGAGCTGATCCTGGACCTGGAAAAGAATGAGTAAGTGGACTCCTCCTTTGTCTAAAATGAAACAAATCACTTCCGTGTCACCGCCGGATGCAGGTGCCACTGTTTTGTAAGGAAGCAGTCAGTGAAGTGACCCAGGCTCTCTCTCAATCCTTGGTTTCTTTGTGGGGAGCCTCTCGCCGAGACAGCATTTCCACAACCTCTGGACTCACTGTGAAATTGCCGGACTGTTTAACAAGCCGTATTTCCAGGGCTTCCTGGAGTTCATGTGTGTGTGAGTGTGCACATGCGTGAAGGAGGGATGGACTCGAGGACTCCAGGAGTTGTCTTACTAGCTGCAGCTCGGGGCATGGCAGGAAGCGAAGGAGATCAGAGGCAAACAGCAGAGAGGAGAGAGGCCAGGCGGAGTGTTCTGGGATTTGAGCCTCCGACCCTAGCTGCTCCATCTGTTTTGGTTCAGCTCAATCTGAGATTCTGCCAATAAGGGCACGGTCAGCAGTCTCCTGGCTTCGTCGGGCTGCAGAGTCCACCTTTCTAACCTCATTTATCTTGGGTGGCGGCCAGAGTCAGAAACATTTCCACACTGGTTTGCCATTGTGCACAGTTACATCTTGATTCATGTTATTGAGCAGGTGAATAGATAATGCATGGCTGTTGCCTGCTCTTGGGTCATTCCCAATCTGCTCGGCCCCTAGAGAGCTCTCCCTGCTCTCCCTCCTTGGCCCGGAGACCCCTGAAGGCCTTTGGTATTTCCCCATTTGGGCTCCGCCACACAGACCTTGCAGATGAGGCTGCAGGGCTCGGACAACTGCCCATCTCCTCTTGGCAGCCTCCCTGGAAGCAGATGAGTAATCAGATGCCTTACTGCCAAGAAAGGGATGGCTGGGGACCTTCCCATATCCAGAAGGGTGGGAATGGCTAATGAACTGGGGTGGAACGGGAGAATATAAATTATTCCTGATTTGGGCTTCTGGACCCTTGCAAAGAAGGGTGAGCGGAGTCAAAAGAGGGCGAGCGGCGCCAGAAGTGTCGTAGAAGTGTGTGACTTCAGCACGTGCACTGCAGCATGTGCAGTGATGGGGCTTCATCCACGTCTTCCTTCCGCCTCCAGAAAGATGGGCATCTCAATTATTTTAGCTACTTTTCTTTTCGAGCGTCAACCCAGCCCAAGAATGTGTTCTTTCTGTCTCATTTCCCTGGAGCAGACCTGGCTGACTCCGTCCCCAGAGGGTGCAGGCTCTGCATGCCTGGGATTTCTCCTCGCCTAGTCATCCTTTTGTCCTGCAGGGAACGGCCCTTAGAGGGTCTGTTCCTGATCATCTCTCTCAGGGGTCGGCTTTAGTTTCTCATGGCCCCTGCCCTCTAGCTCTAATCTAAATGTTCCCCGTTGTCACTTAATCTAATCCGCCCTATTCTGCCCCCAAATGGAGCATTTGACCCTTCAGCTTCCTCTGGGCAGTCCAAGTGGTAGGGTTGCTGTCATGCGCAAATCCTTGGGAGTTGGGCCGGCCCAGGAGAGATCCCAGCACTCATCCCTCCCTCCTGCTTTGGGGACTTTGCAAGAAAAGGTCACTGGAAGTTATAGCGGAAGACACTTTAAAAAACACTGAGAGCAACGGTCTTACGTGTGGATGCAGAAACTTCAACTCAGAGGGGGCAGGCACTTGTCCAAGGCCACAGAGCAGGTAGATGTGAGAGGGGAGACCAGGACCATTTGTGTTCTTGGCGTGGGTCTGGGTTCGAGGAGAGCCTGCGGATGTGGTTCTGCTGTGTGCTGCTCTGAGCCGCTCTCTGGCTTCCCAGTGAGCGGCGGGGGACTGGATGTGGTTCCCTGCCTCCTTGAATTGGCAAGAGGCAGGAGACTTAACAAAAATGGAAACAGCACAGTCAAGCACTATGACCTCATCAGGTATCCCTAGGGGACAGCTTCCTGCTATTTTCGTCTAAATTGGGCTTTTTGTTTTTGAACATGTGTTAGCGAGCGGAACTCCAACTGCACACGAGTTCCTAGTGTGTTTACTTCCCAAACCCTTCTCATTCATGGTGTGTGTGTGAGGCCGGATGCAAAACAGCTTAGGGGGTGGGGATGATGGTTTTCTGATTTTTTTTAAACCCTCTGTGAAGGTTTTTATAATCCTGTGATTTTTGAGGGGAAACTGGGCCTTGTGCTAAGTGACTCCTCTGGCTCTGGTTTCTAAGCTCCTTGATTGGTTCATTCATACTTATTTTTTTTTTTATTTAGATAGAGGGAAAGGGAGGGAGAAAGAGAGGGAGAGGAACACGGATGTGTGAGAGATACATCGATTGGCTGCGTCTTGCCCGCCCCCAAATGGGGGCTTGGCCCACAGTGCAGGCATGTGCCCTGACCGGGAATCAAGCCGGCAACCTTTTGGTTCGCAGGCCGGCACTCAGTCCACTGAGCTACACCAGCCAGGGCGGGTCATTCATTTTTTTCATCTCCTCCGTGGCCATAGCACTCCGGGCACTAGTGTCAGTACTGGGAAGGTAGTTGTGAATGAGCAGCTCTGCCCTTACGGAGCTTTTATTCTACTGGCGGGAACAGCAAACAAATAAACAAGTGAACGTGTGCCTGTGTCAGCTGACAAGTGCTGTGGAAACGAAGAAATAAAAGGGCTCATCAGAGCAGGGGTGGGGAGGGGGGTGTGTTTAGGAATGGTGGTCCGAGAAGGCCTCGGTGGCGAATTGATACTTGAGTCAAGACCTGAAGGTGACAACATGAGCCATGGGGGTGGCTAGGACATGTCAGCTCCGAGGAGACAGCACAGCAGCTCAAAGGCCCTAATAGATGATGGAGGTTTCCATTCCCTTCCCCAGCCCTTGAACGTCTCTATTCATTGGATTGTCGGGCCCCCCAGGAGCGGTAGGCAAGAGCTTCTGAGACTGTGAGGGGAGAGAGAGAGGGCGTTTCTAATTTTTTTTTCATCATGTGGCGGTGTCTGGCCTTCTCCCATCAAATCAAAGCCCGCGTGCTAACGCATGGTCCAAAATAGCAGTGAGCGAGCCTTTGATGGAATTCACACATGGAGAGATCGCCAAGAACGGTGAAGATGGAAGAGCCGGGGTGGGGGGGTGGGCCAGGAGAGGGGCCGTCAGCTCAGGCAGCAGGAACCCCAAGGCCCCTTATTCAATAGCATGGCAGCTGGCAGCCTTTTTCTGCCTAGAAGCAACTCAGAACCAGCGGATGACATTCCCGTGGGAGACACGCTCTCCTGAGTGCACATGTGTCCTGGGGATAATTTACATATCGCTTTCATGTCAGATGGTCCTGGGTTCAGATCCCAGCACTCCCACTTTCCAGCTGGGTATCCTCTTTAAGCCTCAGTTTCCCTCTCTGGGATGTAATGATCGTCGCACTCTGTAGAGTCATGGGGAGGAGGAGATGGGATGGTGTGTGTACAGAACCCAGCAGAGTGCCTGGCTTGGATTCCATACTCGGTAAATAGCAGCTACTATTATTTCTCACTCGTGGTTTTTTTTTGTAATTGCAAAAGCAATACATGCTGATTGTAAAACTTGTAGCAATACCAAAATGTAATAAGTAAAAGAATGCAAGTCTCCCACCCACAAGAAGAATCCACTGTTGACAGGTTGGTGGGCATACCCTGGACCTTTCTATGCTTGTGAGAACATGCACGTCAATACTCAGACACATCACACAGAAGCACACACAAAGGCAGCGGCTATTTCTGTTGGGAAGGGAGGAACAGGAATGAGATTCTACTATACCTATTGTTCCACACTTGTTTTCTTGGACTTAGCCATATATCACGAAGGCAGTACACTGCTCTGATAAAGTATGTATTACATTGTTTTATATTTAGTCACACATATACACATAATTTGCAAATGTTGGTGCATATCTGCTGTTACGAGAACCTTACTTGTGGTGGGGGCTGTGTAGTACAGTGGAAAGAGTACTGAGCTCAGAGACAGACGTGCAGAATTGACCCAGAAGCCATTTGGCTGTCCTGGGCCTCAACCTTGTCATCTGTAAAATGGGGCTTTTGTCCCAGTTGGGCTCTAAGAGCTCCTCCTGCACCTCCTATTTAAAAGATACTGTGCAAGTGGAAGGATGGAAAAGAAGCACAGAGTCTGCTCTCCACTTGCAGAGACATTCCTGGTAAGGGGCACTGGGATAAAGGCAAATAGCCTCCAAAACCATGGGCCTTGAAGTTGCGGATGAATTGCCAGCTCAGGACCCAGCATTTAGGCAACACAAACATGAGAAAGGAAATTATAGAGAAGAGATTACTGTGCTATTTTTGCAACCCACAGTTTTGAGGCATCCCTCCATAATGTTACTTCTCCGTGTAATTTGCCCCATGCTCTGAGGACTGCCTCATCAGCCCAGAGACCATATTGGACACACACACAAAATCAAACCTCGTTTGCTGAAATGCAATGGAACCTTCCCGAGCTGTAGGCATCCGGGGAGATGCACCCCTCCAGGGAGATGTAGGCGTTTTCCCTCTTCCTTCTCCTTTTCTCCCCATCACGCCCTTCTTCCTAAGAGGAGGACATGCTGCACTGTTGAACCAGTTTGCGGGGTGCTCGCTGAGCTGCATTATTAGATGGCAGGATCGCTACATTGCAAGGTCACCTTCAAAAGCAAATGAACAGCTCACCTAGTGGGCACTGTGCCCAGAGGACCTTTGGCCATATGCTTCTCTCTGCTTGTCACTTGAGCACATTCTGGAACTTTTATCTTTTCACTGTACTGCCCTTCCTGCACCTGAATGATGATAAGATTGGGGTTTTGGCTCGGAAAAGGGGTGGATGTCCTTTGGTCTCACCCCATTTGTTGTGCTTCAGCCCTGGCTAATGACAGACCCTGTTTGCACACATCTAGTTAATAAGAATGGATATTTATTTTGTGTGTGTGTGTGTGTGTGTGTGTGTGTGTGTGTGTTGACCTTCAGACCTCATGAGAAACAGCAATCGTCAAAGCAGAATTGGGGCATTTAGAGGTTTGCTAGTCATAGTACCCACCATTACTTTGGAATCAAATCTCTCTTCCTATCTCTGGCTTCTTATCGGTCCCACAGAGATACCACAGGGAAGGAGACTGCTTTTGTTGGCTTGGAAATCAGGCTACAACCTGGAACATGAAGCCATTTGTGTTAATGGAGCCATTTAGCTTTGTAATTTTCTCCTTTCCCCCCCTCAACCGTATTTAGTTGTATCACAAGGGAAGGGGAGAACTAGCGGGCAGGAGAGGAATTTCTCAGCACTAGACAGGATGGATTCGTTATCGCCTCTTACTACTGCTCTGCTCTTCAAAGGAGGCCTGGTAGATATACTGAGCTGACCCCGAGCAAAACCCTGCTTGCTGCCCGGGCCTGGAGCTCTCCCTCGCCCACACCTCCCCTGTTTCCTCTGGGGTGCTCATGTTAACGTCTTATCTGGGACTAGGACAAAGGACAACTCTCTTGGTCTCTCTCTTGATTTGCTGTTGGCAAAATTCAACGTCCTGGATCTAAGAGAAGCTTAAGAAAGGCTTAAGACGATATCCCAATGCTTTTGGGAAACCGTGCTTCGCCGAGTTGCATTTAAATGAGTCGCACACATATGGCTTACATTTCACTTGAAATACACATGGCTTAAGAAATTAGAGGATATCATTCTTTAACCAAGTACTTGGCAGATCTCAAGTATTCAGAATGTTTTTCCAAACTCGGCGTGCAGCTGGGCTCCCCATCCCCTGCAGCTGAGGGTGTCTAACCCGAGGAGTCTGGTGCCGAGAAAGCAGTGGGATGGGTGGGTGGGGACACCAGCATTTGATGAGAGCTGCCTGTGAGTGCTGGAAATGTTTTCAAACATTTTTTTTTTAAGTATCAGCAACTGAATTGACCCTGCCGCCTTGACTCTGAGGCAGCGAATGCATTGAATGAATTTAAATTCCAAGCGCTGTGCTTGGTCGGCACTTTGCCCCAGAGAGACCCCGTGGTCTCATTGGAGATGCCATTTCCAATGGTGGCTTTGTAGGCAGAGATTGATTTCATTTCCAGTTCTCATGATGTCCAGAACCCCTGGAGTCACAGGCCCAGTGGATTGCCGGCCAGTCTTGTGCAAGCCAAATTCTCTACCCTACTTCTGCATAAGCAGGGTCCCCATTATTTCTAAGTCATTGGAAACATATTGCTGTCTGAGGGTCCTTTGCATAGACCCAGTCTCAGTGTTAGGAGTGGTGATCTGCAGGGAGGCAGCTATACAGTTGCTGGAGGAGAGAGTCAAGGAGCATCCGGAACGGAAACAACCTAGGTGCGTCGATCTGAAGGCCACGAGCACATAAACCCAGCACACCATAATCCAGAGAGCAAAACAGGCTTGGGCTTTGGTGGCAGAGAGACCTGGGTGGAATTCTGTCACTGCCACTTCCTGGGTAGGTGGCCTTCAGCAAGCCACTTGCCTTCTGTGTTCATGAAATGACTCCTTACTGAGCTTTACTAGGAGCTGGTCACTGTGCCAGGGCACCCCACAGGCTATCCTGTTTCACCCTCAGGGCAGCCTTTCGGAGGAGTCACTATCATTGCTCAAATTTTATAAATGAGGAGATGTAAGTGTGAGGAATTCACATAATTTATCCTAAATGTCTGGCAGAGCCAAGACTCAAACACAGGCCTACCTGCCTTTTATAACATTCTACCACCCACACAGGACATGGACATTAATCCCTTCATTGCACGGCGGGGTAGGCTGGAAAATGCCTCCCTTCCCCACCGTCCCAGCGTACCTGCATTCTAACCCCTGGAGTGTGAGGCTCTGCTACTTTGTATGGCAAAGAAGAGGCTTTCAGTGTCACAGGTTCGATTCCCAGTCAGGGCACATGCCTGGGTTGCAGGCCACGGCCCCCAGCAACCGCACATTGATGTTTCTCTCTCTCTCTCTTCCTCCCTTCCTTCTCTAAAAAATAATTAATAAAATCTTAAAAAAATTAAAAAATGCTAAAAAAAAAGAAGAGGCTTTCTTTGTAAGGGCAACTAAATTAAGGATCTTGAGAAGGGGAGATTGTCTTGGATTGTCTGGGTGGCCTCTGCACGCAGTTGCAAGTGTGTTTGCAAGAGGAAGGCAGAGGGAGGTTTGCTCATAGGTAGAAGAAAGCAGTGTACCTGGGAGGGAGAGATGCAGTGATAAAGCTATAAGCCAAGGAGTGCAGGGAGTCACCGGAGGCTGGAGGAGGCAAGGAGTGGACTCAACCACAAGGAGATTTCAGCTCAGTAATACTGATTTCATTTTTCTGGTCTCCAGAACTGGGAGAGAATAACTAAACTGTTGTTTTAAACCACCAAGTGTGTGTTGATTTGTTACACAGCAGCCACAGGAAACGAATACATGGGCGTGTGAGGTTTAGAGATAATGTACACGTATTCCGATGTGCTTGGTACAGTGCCTGTGACATCACAAGCAGCTGTTCAGTACATGCCGACATTCGTTAATGCAAAGTCAAGAACAGATGTTTTCTGAAGTGTCTTGGTGATGCAAAGCTTGCATGTGACTGTCTGCAAATATGGAAGTAGCGAGAGAAAAACATACTAACAAATACAGTAGTGTGTGTGGTTAGCATTTACCAGCATTTCCCAAGTTCTAGGTCGTGTATTCGGATGCTCAGTCTGCCTTTGCATTCTGGCTGAGGAATGTGGGTCAGACATGAATAATGGTGCCAGCAGTCGTGATAATAGCTACAGTGAAGGTGATGCCTCTACAGCAGGCTCTGACAGCTCTGCAGAGGCTGTTCTGCAGCCTCTACGTGGTTCATCTGACTGAATCTTCACAGCAGCTCTGTGAAGTGTCGGTGCCTACGTTAGCCCTATTTGGCAGATGGGGACCCTGAGACGTGGAGCCATGTGACTGGTTCAAGGTCACCTGGGTGGGAAGGGCAGAGCCAGGCTCTTAGCCATGACCTTGTATTGCCCCTCGGATGCCCCATCCTTGCTCAGTATGCTCTTCTTCCATGAGCACTAGCATGACTTCGCCATGATTCTGCCCTCCCTCTTTTCCTTACTTCTCCCTTCCCGAGGCCCTGGTAGGAGTCTGGATTTCAGTGTCCTGTAGTGGTATAGTCCAGGCAGGCTGGATTCAGGGCCTGGTGCCTTGTGGCCACTGGAGATATGTACTCCAGCAAGTCTCTTCACCTTTGCATGTCTCAGTTTCCTCATCTGCCTGATGGGGCTAATGACAGTGGCCACTCCGTGGGATGTTGTATGGATTTGATAACGTAATGCTCTTAAAGGACTTATACCATGCCTAGTGAGGAGCCCAATAAATAGTCGCTATTATTTGTGTTTGTGGGGTTGGAAAAACAGTTAACAATGAAGTAAGAGGGAATTCCCCTGGGTTGGTTTCCAAATGTAATTAAGAGGACTTGACCTTAAAACGCATTGCCCCTGGGAGGAAGCTCACTTCTGCTCTGCAGCCAGTGCCCAGTTTGACCTCACTGTATCTCGAGAATACAGCATCGCAGGCTTCTCCGGTCAGCCAAACTGTATCTCTTCTCTGTGCCTGCGGAATCAGTGCCTGGTCCCTCCCTCGGCAAGTCCCTGAACTGTCCGATAAGGAGGTCAGGACTTGTCCACCGGTTCCGGCTCTCTCTCCTTCCAGGGACCCGCAGCCAGGGCTGCCTGTGTAAGCCAGGAAGGATGTCCACGGCTTTCTTTTGTCCCCAGCTTATTTCTCCTGGCGGCCCTTCAGCAGGAGCGCAGGGTGAAATGAATGGGAGGAAGCTGTCAGCTGCCCTCCAGGCCTGAGCTGGACCCTTGTCAGAGTGCAGGGAAGCTGTGCCCTGGGAGGAAGTGTGGAGTCGGTTCTGGAGTTTGAGGATTCCTTTACCATCAGGCTGTTTACCTTAATGCAGTGACAGCGGGTGTCCAGCGAGAGAGCATTTACCACGCACATACTGTTTTACACAGATTTTTAAAAGCCGTCTATATATTTACCCGAATAGGGTCATACGGTATCCTCAGTTTTATAACCTGGTTTTCTTTTTTCACTTGGAAAAACAGCATGGGCAATCCCAAATCATTAAAAAAAAATCAACATGAGAACTTTGGGGAATGTTTGAAAACTTTGATAATAAAATTCTAGAAAAAAATTACACAGGTAATAGATTTTTTAAAATCAATTAGCTCCTACTTCATATACTATTCTATAACTGTCTTTTTCATTACTTGTCTTCAAATATCTTTTTATATAACACTTACAGGCCTATTTTATTCTTTTTAATGGTAACATAGAATGCTATTGACTGGATGGACCCAAATGTATCCATTTCTCTTCAATAGACAGTTAGGCTTCAGAGTTCTGGCTCTTACAAGTAATGCTGCAGCAGTGGGCGTCCACACGTTTGCAAGTATTTCTGCAGGGTTGGTATCTGGACGTAGAGTTGCAAGGTCAAATGGCATGGATATTTTAAATTTTGACAGATTGCACCTCCTACTCCACAGCTTCCTCCCCAAAGGCTGTACTATTTTTACATACAGCAGAGAATATGTGAATATTATAGATGCATTTCCATGTAAATTTACTGGTTCATTTTAATGGCCGTATGGCATTGCATTGTAAGCGTACATTTTAACATTTCTTAGGATGAAAAATTACCAAATGCACACGGAAGGAGAGAGAATAATGTCATGGATTCCCGTATACAAATCATCCAGATTCAGCAATGATCAAGATGCTGTGATTAATGTCATCATCCCATACTCAGGGGCATTCAAGCTGTTCCCTCTTTTTTCCCTTCCTTTTTACAAACCGTGCTGGAGCGAGCACCCTGGTATTCTTGGAAGGGACTTCCGGGCGATCACCCCCTCGGTTTAATCACTGGGTCAAAGGGAATTTACATAGAACACAGAGGTAGAGACAGGCTCGGTGCCTTGGGCTTCTGTCTAAGTCACATCTTGTCGCCCTTGTTTGGATAACTCGTTTTCACACACTCTCATCAGTGGCTGATTGTGGAGCTTGGGAAGACTCTTTAAATCCAAGCTCCCCTGCCTTTAAAAAAAAACAGCTTTGTTGAGTTATATAAAGTGTACAATTCAGTATTTTTTAGTGTCTTTACAGAGTTGTGCAGCCCCACCACATTCTGATTTTTTGAACACTTTTGTCCAAAGAAGCCATCAGCAGTGTTACAGGTTCAGTGTGTCCCCTCAAAATTCTTACGTCGCCGTCCTAACCACTAGTACCTCAGAGCGACCTTATTTGGAAATGGAGTCATTGTGGATATAATTCCTGAAGATGAGCTCATACAGGAGAACGGCAGCCCCTAATTCAGGATGACTGGTGTCCTTATAAAAAGGGGAATTTAGACATAGGCGTGCACCCGGCACGGAGCTGTGCTGCCAGAAGCCGGGGAACTACCAGAAGCCAGGAGAGGGGCCCAGAACAGCACCTTCCCTAGCAGCCTCCGGGGACAGCACGGCCCTGCCGGCAGCCTGATCTTAGACGTGTAGCCTCCAGGACTGGGCGATAATACATTTATTTTGTTTTGTTCTTTTAAAGATTTTATTTATTTATTTTTGGAGAGAGAAGAAGGGAGGGAGAAAGAGAAGGAGAGAAACATCAGTGTGTGGTTGCCTCTCACGTGCCCCCTACTGGGGACCTGGCCCACAACCCAGGCATGTGCCCTGACTGGGAATCAAACTGGGCACCCCCTTACCCTACCCCCCACCCCAGTTCGCATGCTGGCACTCAATCATTCACTGAGCCACACCAGCCAGGGCATACATTTGTTTTTTTAAGCCAGTCAGTTTGTGGTGGTTTGTTAAGGCAGCCCCCCACAAACTAATATATGCAGTAACTCTCCATTCTCCCCACTTGCTTCAGCCCTAAGGCAAACACTAATCTCCTTCCTGTCTCTATAGCTTTGCCTACTCTGGACTTTTCACATAAAAGGACTAAACAATTATGTGGTCTTTTGTGACTGGCTTCGTTCACGTAGTGTAATGTCTGTGAGTTCTCTCCATGCTGGACAGCAGGTATCAGTACTTGAGTCCTTCTGTTGTTCTTGTTCCGTTGTATGGATTTCCCGCATTTTGCTTATCCATCCACCCGTTGATGGACCTCCTGCCTTTTCAGCCACAGCCAGCTGGTCTTCATTCTGCAAGGTGGAGTTCAGCAAACGTTGGCTGAGCACCTGTGTGCAGAGCCCTGTGCTAGGTGCTGTGGGGCGTAGGAGCGCACACACACTATCCTTGCCTTCTGGCAGTTTACTTTCTGAGAGAGAAGACGTGAACAGCACAATCCAAGGCAGATCTCAGTTTTACATAATAGAGTTGGAAGTGTGGTGCTCAGGAGGCAGGGAGGAAGAGAGGATTTCTGAGTGGGGGCTGGGGAAATCTTCCCTAGAGGGTGGCCTGGAGCTCTGTCTTGCGGGAACATGGAGGAAAGCCTTTGGATGAGGGAGGGAGGGAAGGGAAGTGAGTAGAAGGATGAAAAGGAATTCAGACTAAAAAATTAACGTATAAATATTTGGTCTGGGTCAAGGGGAGTCAAAACTGTAGTGCTAATAATCTCTTAGGAATTCAGTATTCCAACCAGCCAAACCATTTTAATTCCAAAGAGTGGTATGTGGGGAATGGGGAAGGGGTTTATTTTTCTTTCACAGCTGGGCTACCCCAGAACTTGAGTGTGTTAGAGCTCAGTTTTTTTATTCTCCTGTTTTTGACTTTGAGTTAGGTTCTCTCTTGCCTAAGGTAAAACCACACAACCACCGTGTGGTCAGGATAGGTGTGATACTTCTAGGTGAGATACTTGAGGTGCCCTTGCAAGGTGCACTGTATTTTTCTGCGTCTTGGATGAGAAGAAGCTCCTCCCCCGCCCCTCCCCATTGATGGGAAATTTGGGCTGAGCCAAGTGGACAGAGGTATACCGGGTGGGTGGAGCTGTGGACTGCTAGGGCCTGAGCACAGGCAGACGCGGCTTCTTCGCAACTTAGGGAGGTGGGGAGTCTCCAGAGAAGCAGGTCATGGGGGTGGGGGTGGATGGATGTATGGACATACATCTGGGTGTGGGCGATGCACTGGAAGTCTTACCTTCCAGATCTCCGTTTTCTCCTTAGCTTTAAGGATGTGCCTCGGTTCTCATTCCAGACTCTCTGGAAGCTGGAGGATGTTTTCTACTCTTCAGTCTTTGTGCTGAGGCGGTAGAGCATGACTCTCCTGGGAGAAATGTATGGGAGGAGGAGGAGGAGGCTCATACTGGGCCTGTGGACTGGTTTTGCCCTGAGTCATGGCATGTACATGTACCCGGGAAATATTTTGATCCAAAGAAGGAAAGCTTACTCGTTCTCTACTTAGAACTCATTGACATACACAGACCTTTGGCTGGCACCTCACATACTAAATGAGTTGGCTTTGGGGCACCTTGGGGATGGCCTTCCTCTGGGGCAGTTACTGGCTCAAGGAATCCCTGGCCTTACTGATGAGAGCCTCTGATGTGCTGGGCTTGAGCTCCATACCCCTCACTGGGAATTCTTAACTAATTGTCCTTCTTTTCTTTTCTTCTTTCATCCGACAAATACTGTGAGTGCTGACCATGTGGCAGGCGTTGAGTGAGGTCCTAGGTTTTCCTGGGAGAGCAGTGACAAGCGAGACACAGTCTCTGCCGTCCTGGGGCTTAGAGCCCAGTGGAGGAGACAGAGAACCGAGTCATTGTGGACACGCTATGATGGAGGAAGTTGTGCCGTGGGAGCTTGGGGAAGGGGAACTTAAGTAAGTAGCAACACAGTGGAGTAGTAAGATGGGATCAGTGTGTGTAGGGGGAGGGAGGAGGTCAGCAGAGGCTTGTAGGAGGAAGCAAAGTGAGTAAGAAGGGCTGTGGTAAGGGGCATGGCTTATACAAGGGGAGGCCGGTTCCAAGCAGCAGGAGCAAAAGCTCAAAGGCAAGAGTAATATTTTAAGATGGAAAGAAGTTCTTCACCGTTAGAGCAGAGAGCAAGAGGGAGGAAGGAAATGGTAAGGGAAGAGGTTGGCATGGTAGGCAGGGGTGAATCCTGCAAGGGCCTTGTAGACTCTTTCAAGGGTTTAGGCATTTATCTTGAGGACAATGAGAAGTTGATGAAGAATATTCTAAAAGCCAGATAGCGACAGTACCCAAAATGCATTTGAGCAGGACTGCTTCTGAAGCGTAGGGAATGGATTGGAAGTACAAGACCAGCAATAGTAATTAGACCCATTCAAGAGCTTTATTATAACCTGAGTGAGAAATTATGGTGACGTAATTTAGGGCAGAGGTAGCTGATATGTAGAGAAGGGGATGGATGCCAAAGGTATTTTTATGGTGGAGTCATGGAGACTGCTTATGGGTCGAATATGGGCTGAGGGCGAGGGTGGATTCGAGAACCAACGAGGGGAGGGGTTCCTGCTGAAGAAAGTCATAAGCGGAGCCAGTCCCTGGGTTTGCCCTCAACTCGTGGCGGGACCTCGGACAAGCCACTTCTTGCTTAGATCTTTAGTTTTCTCATTAGATGAAGGTAGGAATCCCTAGTCACCGACTTGGCAGGATCGCGGTGGGGAGCCCAGGATGAAATCTGTGTCAGAAGTAGTAGCCTCCGGTATTCTTTCCATGACCCCCAAAGGAAGGTCTGGGTTTACCCTGGTCAGCTCTGCACGAGTGCTCCCTGACAGAGTCTGTCCACCTTATCTACAATTCTAAGCACTTGATCTTCTTGGGAAATGGTGAGACCTCTGCCCGTCTTAGCAGTGGAGGCCGCGCTGGGGGCCTCTCTGAGGGTTCTGAAACCAGCTTCTGTTGAAAACAATGGTAGCATTGAATGGGTGTACTGGCCCAGGCTTTCCTCGGCCGGTTGAAGGAGAAATGGGGTCTTTATGCCTTCTGTACTTGTGGCTCTTTTCCAGTCCCTTCCACAGCTCCCATGTGGCCCCCTGCCCCCTTTTCCTCCTTCTTTTTCCCCTGAGGTTATGGGTTTGCAGAAAACTGGCAGCCTCCACATTTTCTTCTCTCATATCAGTCTCCCTGGAGAGAGGTCCAGATGGGCCAAGGGGCTATAATGGCTGCATTATATCAGGCGTGGCTTCTTTTTCGAAGCCCCCCTCTCTGGGGAAGGGAAGGGCAAGTCCCAGAAAGGGGTCCCTTTGGAGGGAGACTGGAGTGTTAGGGAAAGAGGTGACTGGCAAAGATGTCAGGCTCCTCGTATTCTAGAAGTTCTTTATCTCTTGACTTCTTTTTTTTTTAATTTATTTTTCAATGACAGTTTACATTCAGTATTGTTTTTATTAGTTTCAAGTGTATAGCATAGTGGTTAGATAATCATATACTTTATAAAGCGTTTCCCCCGAAATGTTCAGTACCCACCTATACCATGCATAGTTATTACAATATGATTGACTGTATTCCCTGTGCTGTACTTGACATCCCCGTGACCATGTTGTGGCTACCAATTTGTACCTCTCAGTCCCTACACATCTTTCACCCAGTCCCCCGCACTTCCTCCCCTCTGACGATCATCAGTCTGTTCTCTGATCTCTTGGCTTGTTGACGTTAGATTTGTGGTTTGGATAAGAAGGTGAGGATTAAACTAGCTCTCAGTTGTGTGGTGATAGAAATGTGCCTGCGGAAAAGGAGACCCACGAAGTCGGAGGAGCATCCTGGGGACCTGAGCTGTAGGCTGCCTTTCTTCTCTGCCCTATGCACGCACACACACGCTGCTGTTCCCTAGCTCTGTGGGCAGCTCATTGGGGAATTTGGAAGCTGGTTTGCAACAATTCTAGGAAGGAAGGAAGATGGGCTATGAAATAGCAACTTGGCTTCTGAGAACCAGACATTGAAGCCTACCTTCTGTGTGGCCTGTTAGTGTTTGCAAAGGACTTTCACAGAAGACCTTGTAGTGGAGGAAGAAAAAGAATTTTCCCTGTCTAAGTTCTCTGCTGGGAACCCTGTAACAAGAGACAGATTAGCAAGAGAAAAACAAACAGAAGTTAACGTGTCTACACGGGAGATACCCAGGGGAAAAGGAACAACTCAGAGTTCAGGCCTCTATAGCGTCTTCAACAAAGACAAATACATTTGTAGAGAAATGACAGGACAAAGGAAAGAACTCTTAGGCCTCTAAAGGGGGTAAGCTGTAGGTAAATGCATGGCAAATAAACATTAGTTCGTCAAGTCTGCTGTGCAAATTCCTCTGGTGCTTTCTCCAAGCTGATAGGGTGTAAAGTTGCCTCTGGTGATTAATTTCTGCCCTTGGTAGAGAGGGGAGGAAGGAGGCCTTTGAAACTGTATGTCCTGCTGAAAAGAAATTGTAGTATCCGCCTTCAGCTCAAAATAATCTTATGCCAAAGTGGTATATTTGGGGACGGGTATTCTGCCACCCTTCAGCGTCCTCTGATCTTCACGGCGGGAGATTCGGGTGCCCGGTGGAAGGCAGGAAAACCATGCTCGCTTCACACGGTGCTCGCCACACAGTTGGCCTCAATATCTGTGGAGTCCGTGCGTGGGCTTGCAGATGCAGACCCGAGGCTGAGAAGCGGTGCTGCAGCTCGGCCAAAGACCCGGGGCGCACACGTGGGGAATTCAAGCCAGGAGGACCTTGGTCTTCCCGATGCCATGTGCCCCACAGTCTGTACAGCATTATGCTGCCTAATAAGTAATTATTGATGAGCTTTCATGAACATCTTTCCTCTCTGCCCTCTGGGAGTGTCTGGATGGCCCGACTCTTGGATTATTTATTGCTGACACTTAGTTTACTTTAGTTTATTTAGACTGATGGGTTTAGAGGCAAAATCTGACTTTGTGATGTTGGATATGTTGCTTTTGCTCATTTTCAAGCCTTCCCCCCTCCCCAACCCATGGAAAAATAAAACCTTCATGGAAAGGATATGGGGCAACAGATAGAATGAGGGAAAAGGGGAAGGGCAGACTGGAGCTCAGGAAGGACAGGATCCAGGATTTCATAGACAGTATCTTTAGGTGCCACCGCCAGGGTGACTCAGCTCCAGCCATTTTCACTGGGTGTCACCCATCTTGAAAAATAGCTGCATGACACCAGATTGTCCTGGCTTGTCATGACTAACTCGGGGTGCTCCCAGTCAGCATGTAGCAAAAGGGGAGCATTTCTCTAAATGCAGATCAGGGCACTGTTATCCCAAGAAGGTGGCAGGGAGGCCAGAGGCCAGGACAACAGGTATTCATGACGAATCAGCAGGGTTTTCCGAGTCCTGACCCTCCTGACTGGTGCTTCAGCTGTGACTAGTGCTTTAGGTTGCAAAGAAACATTGGGCAAGATTTATCGAAGTGTCTGGGACATGGAATCAGAGCCTAAAAGGGGCCAAGCGCCCACATATAGGGCAAGTTGCTTTTTGTTCATTTGCTGTTTTTCATGGGACGGTCCACCCATTCCCTTTTTGCTTTCTTTCTTTTCTTCTTTTTTTATTTGCCTTTACTACTCAAAAAAGCTTCACTTTTGCATTTAGCTTTCTGACTCTGGGCTCGTGCCTTCCATACTTCCACAACGATTTTCCGCTCCCCGGTGACGAAAGCACCCCGGGCCCTGTCGCAGGCACACTGGGTGCACGCGGGTCCACCATGGCCCCCGCTTGCAGGTCTCTTCGGTTTAGACCGCCTCCTCAGAACTGTAGGTCTCACAGCACGGGCTCCACCAAGTCAGCCTGGGCACATGCCACGCGCAGATTTTGGAGCTTTCCCAACTTTCTTGGTGTGAAGGCAAACAATTCTATCACCAGGGGTTTGGGGCAGCCTCGTTTTATCAGAGCCGTGTTGTAGGACAGCCTCTGACTGTCTGTCAAACGCTGGGCCACTGTAAATGCCTAAAGACACTGTCCCCAGAAGAGCTCCCTTCTAAGCATCTTCTCAACAATGCTGTGATCTTAGAGGCTCATTTTCTTCACTTCCTCTGTGTCTCAAGCACAAAGTTGATCTCTGTAATATGGCCGGTTACCTCTTGCATTGGCTCTTCCCTTCAGGTTAATCTGATAAGCAGGATTGTGGTTGTTTGTCAAAAACTGGTTGCTAGGAGGCTACTGTCAAGCTATGTTTTACTTCTTTATCTTTCTTAGAAATAGTGTAACTAGTACCTCATTTTTCTTAACTGTTCTTATCCATTCCCAGTAAACACCCACACTGGGCCATGGAGGACACTGTGAGACAAATCTGTAAACTCCACTTGGGTGAGCCCTTTGTAGGGCCCCGAAGGTCCCTACCAGTTAAGCTTCCTGATGAGCCCAAGAAGCTGCTGACCCTGTTTGCTCAGAGAGCTTGCTCATCTTTGTGGAGGCACGAAGAGGATTAAACAAAGACCCCACAGACCTAAGGAATAAATAGTGCTTATCCAAACATCCTTTGGTATTCCACATGAGAGCAAAACACAGGACCAGGAGCTGGTCCCAAGGATACCAGGTCTTGTGGGGACTGGGAGAAGATGTAATGGGAAGTGGTTGGTGAAAAGGAGTGCTGATTTAGTGCATTGTTTGGACTTAATAGAAGGTTAAACACACACACGCGGACTCCTTTGGCTTCGGGCCAGGCTTGCGGGCAGCGCCATCTTGTTCTCGGCGCTGCTTCTGCAACTGGCCCTGTAGCTCATGGGAGCCCTGGAGGCAGGGGGATCCCTGCTCTCGACGTACCCCCTTCTGTGGCCATTCTGTCCCCTCAGAAAGGAACGCCTCTGGCGCCTTGGTGTGTTTCATTCCTTTGGAGTCAGACATGGAATGAGCCCTGGGTGGGAAATCTTGGTTCTGAAACGGCTCGGGCCATCTCTCCTCGCCTTTTCTTTCGTCTTTGAAAACAAAGCAGCACTTACTGTAGTTGTTATTCCTACCGTCCCAAATATGGGCAAGCTTTGTCCGTTGACTAGCAGAGCACTCTGCTTTTCCCAGCCCTCCCCAGGGCTTGCCTGTGCTGGGCCTCACCTTTCTCGTGTGATAGGGAGACAGGCAGAGGAGCTCGTGACTTGCAGAGTATCACCTAGCTAGTTAAAAAATAGTGTTAAAATTTCCAAACGTACCCAAAAGGAGAGAAATTAGATTATGAGCCCTCGAAAACTTATTATCTCTGTTTTAACAATTATCAAGATTTCCGAGCTACCTCTGGAGAAAATGACACCTCTGATGTTTGTAATGCACAAATACTTTATACTGTACAAGGAGTTCTTCTACATTTGTTCGTCTTATTTAAACAAATATTCTTAATTAGTCAGTCTTCTAACATTTTACAAAATCCCTACGAAGTAGTTTTGCTCATTTTCCCCATTTTATAGAGGAGAAAGCTGAGGCACAGAGAGGTTAACCCACTTGCCCAAACTTACAGAACTAATAAGCGTCAGAGCCAGTGTTTGAATGTATTTTCTCATCGGATCCCCTCGACAGCCGTGCGAGACGTAATTCATTTACTCCGTTCACTTGCAGTCCAGGAAATGGGCACTCGAGTGAAACACTTGTCATGCAAACGCTCTTGTCAGCTTCATCCACTGACAAACGGGGGAGCCAGTAGGATGATAAAACTGGTTTAAAAATTGGACAAAGGGGCCCTGGCAGGTGCAGCTCAGTGGATAGAGCATTGGCCTGTGAACCAAAGGGTCGCCTTCCATTCCCAGTCATGGCACATGCCTGGGTTGTGGACCAGGTTTCTGGTGGGGTGCATGCAAGAGGCAACCACACACTGATGTTTCTCTCCCTCTCTTTCTCCCTCCTTCCCCCTCTCTCTAAAAATAAATAATAAAACTTTTTTTAAAAAAAAATTGGAAAAAGGGAATTTTGAGATAGATTCTTCAGTTAGATCTGCAACTTGTTAATTAATATCCTAGGGGCAAGAAAGCCCTGCATAATCTCAGGAATTATCTCTTTTACTGGATGGAAATCAGTTGCATCTCTCTTCTATCTTATTAGGTTTTTACAAATTACATTCTAGTTTTACAAGGTTTTGCAAGAGCCGCCCTACTTAATTGTAAAGAGCCTTTCCCAAAGAACCGTAAAGAGGCCTCCTGGGGCCCCTGACCCGAACAGTGCCCTTGTATGACATTGAAAGAGACCTGAGCAACTGTTGACTCATTTCCAGGGTTTGAAAGGACAGTTATCTAGAGAGTGGTTGTGGCTGGTACTCAAAACAAAGCTTTCTGAGCTGTAGGCTTTCCCTCTGTCTTGTGGTGGTATCCTTTTTAGGTGTCGGGAGGCTAGAAATGGGGGAAAGAGTTTAAAATGTTAAAACCGATCCAGTGGAAAAAAGTTACCACCTGGAAAAAAGATGAAAATTCCACATGTTCTGAGTCCTTCTCTAGAGAATATGATTCTCAGTGGGTCTGGGGGAGGGCCTGGGATTATGTATTTTTTCACAGCGTTTCCGGCTGTGGTGCAGTTACTGGGCCAAGTCCCATAATGATGGCATTGAGAGTATGAGCTAGACCTGAAAGAGGCTCATGTCATCACCAGCACAGGCAGGCAGGGCGAAGATCCTCCAGGGAAAATAAGATGAACCAGCAAGATGGCACTGCCAAGTATTACCAGCGTCTAAGTGCCCGGATGCCCTTAAAAGAGCGAGATGGACCAAGAGCTGAGGGAAGGAGGTGTCGATAGAAATAGCCCCTGGAGTGAGCGGAGTGATGCTTGCTTCTGCTGAGCCTGTCTGCGCAGATGGGCTTATCGGACAGAAGCAGCAGGAAGAAGGGTTGATCTCAGAGATGTTTTGCAACTTTGCCTTGGGTTGCAGCCTAGAGAAGCGCGTCAGACTTATCTGCCAGCGAAGAGTCCCTAAAGGGATGGTGCTGGGTTGGAAGGCTTCAAGCCTTAGGAAAGGTGGGTCAGGGCTGGTCAGACTGCAGTGTGCCTTGGGGTCTGGTTGCGTGTACACACAGGATCCAGGCTGTCACAGGCGATTTGATTGTCCTTCCCTGGAGAGCAACCTTACGTTTTATGTCTGGTATTCGGGGGCTTATTTCCCCAGGTGGGACTCAGAAGATGCAGGTTTTGCCCAAGGACTTTGGGGTCTAGGCACCCTGGGTTTCGCCCAAGTGGGCATTCCAATGCTGGCTGCTATGACAGTAGCATTGGGATGGGATATGGACACAGCCTGCCTGTGAACTTGAGGGCCTGGAGGGAGGGCAGGAGGGTAGAAGAAACCACTTTTCCATCAAAGCCAGAAAAAGGAGGGGGCGGGATGGGAAATCTTGGATAGTCCTTCTCTCTGCCTGGACACACATCACTCACAAGTCGTTTCCTGAAAATCCTAACACACTCCAGTGGTGAGAGACGGCTTCCTGCCGATCTGCTGAGCCAGCGCCTTGTCAGGGAGGAGATGAGAACAAGATGTGGTCAGGGAAGGGGCGGGTGGGCCGAGCTGGGCTGCCCAGTGGCCTCTGTCGGGAGACAGCGGTGCCTTTGGTCCTGAGAGCAATGCCAGGGCACCACACGGGCATCACTGATGTGCTTAGCTTGGGACAGTGGGGGAGCGCTGGAAAGCAGTGTTTCGTCCATCAGTGAAATTGCACAGATGGTGGTGATGAAACATGACCCTTCCTTTTGTTCAAGAAGGAAGGACCTTCCTGGCCAACATCTGCAATCTCATTTGGGGAAAGAGTTGTCATTTCAAAAAAAAAAAACAAAAACAAAAAAGCACAACAAAAACAATAAACCCAACCAGCCAAACAAACAAAAAAAAACTAGCCCCAAAGTTCTCACATGTCCATCCTCTTTTTCTGCCCCGTGCTTTGCTTATTATTACCTATTGCTCGTCTCTGTACACAGTCACATCGAAGAGCTCCGTCTTCCTTCTGTGACAGCACAGATGTCCTCAAGGCTGCCATCATCACCGCCAACTTGTGGTTTGGACAACTGGGTCCTGGCAGTGCTTTAATTTTATGCTTCCACCTTCTAAGAAAGATGAAACAGAAAACTGCCTGAAAAGTGTGGTCGGGACCAACAGACCTGACGCCGTGCCCTGAGAACTGGGACAGCCACACGTCCGAGTTCCCGGTGTCCTTCGTCACAATACGGGCAAGGATTAGTACCTTCCTCAGAGCCGTGTTGTGAAGGTGAAATAATTTAACACTTAAATACATGTGAACTATTTTGAATGCAACATTTCTGGGCTTCTGAGGCTGCAAATGATCCAGGATGTGGTGGAGGCAGGAAGGTGGTGGGGGCTTTGATATTTCTGAACTTTACCTGCCTTAAGAGTATGTTGAAATCTCGTGGTCTAGGGCAGTAGTTCTGATCGGAATCACTCAGTTATCACAGTAGGTGGTTAGTTAGACACCAACCCCAGAGTTTCTGCCTGCTTCAGTGTATCTGGGGTGCAGCCCTACAGCCTGCATTTTCAACTAGTTCCTGCGTGATGCTGATGCCGATGCTGCTGGTCCTAAAAGGACAGTTATGGAGAAGAAGAGGGAGATTGTTCCTTGCAGATTCAGAAGACAGAGCACAGGCCAGTGGGTGCCAGTTACAGAGAGGTAGTTTTTGGTTCAGTGCAAGAACTTGATTTAACTCTTAGGTAAGGTCAAATATGAGGTGACAGGAGTTCCCTGTCACTGGGTATGTCCAGGGCTGAACAGCCATGTGGCAGGTTCCTCTACAAGGTATAGTTCATTCACTAATTTATTCATCCACTTATTCACCAAATAAACATGTCCTGGCTGCTGGGTAGAGGCTGGAAGCCGGGGAGAAGCCTTGGATAAGGCAGCCATGCCTACTGCTCTTAGGGAACGCATAGTCTAGTGCGTTTGGCTATGATTTCCCGGAGTCCCTTTTAATGCTGAGGCACTAAGAGTCCCATGGTGACGGGGGCCGATCCTCAGAATAAGGACCTGCAGAAAGATGCTTACCTTTCTGAGCATGAGTGGCTGAGGGCTGACGAGAACGTGGACACCTGTGAGGTTCAGTCTGGGTGGCTTTCTCTGGAGCATCTTAATGTCACTGGATGAATGGTATCTCCCCCTGAGACGGAGAAGAGGCGGAGAAGGTATTTATCAGGAGTGCATTTTCTGTGGGGAAATTTATATCCACTGGCACCCGGATGGACCATTAAACTCTGAAGCCCTGCCTAGCTGCCCATTATGTGGTCTGTGAAATCAGACCCAGGAAGCGGGGCTGCAGGAATGAGCTCATTGCTTTTCCACCACTCCCAAGAGATACACTGGAGAGGTCCCGGCTGGGGACATTTAGAGGGAAATAGGTAAATTCCATCCGTTGTGCTGGGTGTTAATCCCTTTTTATGTGTCTTTGTCATTTTACTTTTACAAGAGTCCTATCAGGTAAGGATATTGAAAAAACATTCAGAGGGGCAAAGTAACTCACTCATGGCCATAGAAACGGTCAATGTCAGAGCTGGCATGGAACCTCGTCTCTCGGATTCCAGACTCAAAGCTCCCAACATGCTGTACAACTACTTATTTATACTTATTCCTTTGTGTATCTGTTTCTTCATTCAGTAATTAGTTAAGTCAATCTTTCACTGAGTCAATGTTAAACGCTGATATATACTGGTGAGCAAAGTAGCTTGGCCTCTGTCCTCATGGGGCCCACAGTTTACCTCGGACACATGGGCGACTCCTCCTCCCTTAGGTCCTTGGCTGCTCACATGCTTAGGAGAAAGCGAAATGGCTGGGAGACGGGATCCGGGAAGTCCGCTCCTGACTCAAAGTTTCCATGTAATGAGAGTTTCTCTGCGCAGGCTGGGGTTTGGACTTTGCTTTATTTTTACATTTCCCTGTTGAGTCCCGTTGTTCATGTCCAAGGCTGGCTGTTGAAGGGCTTCACACAGTACAAGGGAGAATTCTCGTGGCATTTGCCTTCTGACTGCTCTCCAGGGGTGGAGGGCATCTGAGAGTCAGGATCCCAGAACTTAGCGCTGGAAGTGACCCTGGAGACTGTCTTCGATGACTCTGTCTTCCTGGGAAATTGTCACCTCGTCTAGAATGGGGGCTGTCTCTGCAGATTCCTTTGGCTTTCTGTGCTGGCCTCGGCCTATATTTTCTTCTGGAAAGCAGTTTCAAATTAGGTTTTCGGTTTTCAAAATGAATGCGTGTTCATTACTTTTAAAAATCAACCAGTTTTCAGAAGTATGCAACTGGCATTGTGAGCCTCTTCTTCAGTCCCCCGAGATTATTACTGTTGACATTGGGCATTTGCATCCGCAGTTGTTTTCGACACATACACTAGGGTGCACTATTATTATTTTTCATTAAAAGGGATTATTAAAATGCATACTTTCCTAAAATTTATTTTTTATCTAACTCAATTTTGGATATTCTTTCCAATCAGTACGTATAGATCCACTTTATTCTTTTTGTGTGTGTGAGACTCCAACTTCTCTTTCATTACAAACCCCTCTGCCCCTGACCTTGACTTTTTGTAGATGCATCTGGCTTTCAGTGTGGCTGAGCTAGTTGAAGCATCCATTTGGCTCTTGAATTTTATTTTACTTTTATATTTTATTTTTGTGGGGTTTTTTTTATAAGAGAAAGTTTACTTAGGGAGCCACAGAGGTAGAGGAAGTGAGCAGTAGAAGAAATGGGCTCAGGAGGCAGGCTACAGCAGGAGAAGAAGGGCCCGTGGAGCTCAGGGGGAGGGAGAGGCGAGGAAAAGGCGCCCCTGGCAGGCAGGAGTGGGGAAAGGTGTGGGCGTGCCCCCTAGAGAGAGCTGGTTTTTTTTTTTAACTTTTAGAGAAGTTCTGGGAACCTTGTTTGGTGTTGCCTCTCCTTTGGCGAGGCGTTCTTAACCTCAGCTTCAAGGGGTCTGTGGCAAAAGCAAAACCAAAGTCCAGTTTTGGCGGGGGGGGAAGGATTTATGGGAAGGGCGAGACACAGAGGTGCTAGGTCTCAAGAAATCTGAACCACTAGGTCTCAGAAAGGACAGGCTGTGGCAACTTCAGGAACCCATGCAGCAGGAGCAAAGGGACCAGGTGAGTTGCTCCCACCTGCTCATCTCTGGTGACATTATTCCATTGGCTTGGCTTGAATCGTGGTTCTCCTTGGCTGGGGCCAGGGACAACACCTTGATTGACAATCTCACCAAAACGTGCAACAGGGGAGAGGTGTTCCCTTCAATAAAGATTGGTGTGCTAATACTACAAGTTGGTAGACGCAGTGGTAGAAAAATCAATCCAGGTACATTTTGAGTATGCGTTTGCCTGTGTGTATTCTCAAGACCCAGAAAAATTTAAAGCCACTGCTTTTGTTCTGCTGACACTATCTGGTTGTCTGAACTGAATCATGGTCCCAACAAATTGAGAAATTCATAGCAGACTCTCTCCTGCTTTTCCTTTTGTTCCCTAGGCCCTGGTGGCCGCCCTCTTTCTTCTGCACAGAGATGCTGGGAGTGGTTATGCCTGCTTCAGTTAGAGTGACTGGCCATAGTCCCCGGGAGGGTGGAGTCTGTCACCTCAGGTGACAAATGTCTATTCTTATTCTTCACAGGCACCTTTTCGCTCCAGCCTACACAGAAACCCAGTATACTCCCAGTGGCACCCCTCAAACCACCACGCTGAAATCCGAGGTAAGTTCAGGTCAGCAAATAGCTATAAATCAGCTGCCCTCCGCCACCTCATCCCTGGGGAGCAAGGAGATGGTGGACCCAGTGGAGATGGCTTCTCCTCCAAGGGGATTGTTTCTGCTGCCTGAAAACCTGCTCTCCTGGAGACAGCAGGAGAAGCCAGGTGAAAATTTGTTGTTTTCTAAGTGTGCCCTCCCCTTTGCTGGCTAAAATGGTCAAACAGAAAGTCTTTCAGGATAATTGCTTCTGATTAAAATTGTCGTAAATCACCTTGAGGCATATATTTTCTTTGCTTTATGTTAAGCACTCACATGAACAGAAGCTGCAGGGAAGGGAGTGGTTGCTGGTAATCCTGTCCTCTTATCCTGTCAGCTGTCTAGTTGTTCCTTTTGCCTATGGATCTGTGCAGTTTTGCACTCTGCCTTTTTAATGTGATTTTAGGTTGTGGAGATTTGCTTATTTTGCCACTATCTCCACATTGGCTTTTTTTTTTTCTCCTCAAAGTAGTTTTTGAGTACGGATGTTTGCACAAAGAATTTGTCATTTAGAAAATGGTCTTTCAGGTGGATACACTTCAGTTGGCTTCACCACACCCCACTGGTGAACATTGAAGGTAGTGAATCGTACACATTTTGTGGTTTGCCAGCTTTTCCCACCAGGGGACCCATTAGAATCATAGGCTCAGACCTTTGGTTCTCAAGCAGGAGTGATTTTGTTTTACATCGTGCATTTACTTAAACTTTTGTCAATGTGCAGGTGACTAACATGAAGCAAAGAAAATATGCTTCACGGTGGTTTATACCAATTTTAATCCAATACAGTTACCCTAAAATATTCTATTTGTATGTTTGACCATCTTAACCAGCAAAGGAGGGACCCTCGGCTACATCCAGAGGCAGATTTGGTCGTCATGACTGAGAGGTGCTGCTGGCGCCTGGAAGGTAGAGTCCAGGGATGCTGCTCACCTGCAGTGCACAGGACAGTCCCCACACAGGGAATTAGCTGGCCCCGAATGACACTGGTGCCCAAGTTGAGACACTCGGCAGTGCAGTGACCCTTCTCAGACCCTGGGCTGATGCAGGCTGATGCGAGCTGAAGGGGAAAGGGGGACGGGCTCTGGAGGAGTCTCTGGGGCAGGACTTAATGGACTGGAGTGGCGGGTGGATGTGGGAGGGGTGGTGTGAAGACAGCAGGACAGGCCCCTGGACCCCAGGGCTCCTCCAACAGAGGCTTCGCGTGGAATCTAAGTCTCCCGCATGGCCCATTCTTTCAAATATCCTTGCCTGAGCATGACCGCCTGGAAGACAAGGACAGCCACTGTCTGTCATTACCAACTCAGATCACTTGATCAAATTACCCTTGAAGGACAGGATACAAGATAGCTACGTGCCCACAGCAGGCAGTTCAGCTGGGTTTTTTCACCTCTGGGCAGGCTGTCCGGCTGTAGTGTGTCCACACACCTTCCTCAGTGCCCCTTGGGTCAAAACCTCCTTCCTTGAGATTGGTTCTCTGCCTCTGGGGAGGTGGAGAGGGGTCAGGCATGCTTCGAAAGCCTCAGCCATGACAACCTCACAAAGCACCCTCCTCTGAGCTTGGCTCCTGCCTTGGTGTACCAGCAGCTCAAGAATGGGTCTCAGTGCCCAAGTTTGCCATGAGCTCATGCTTCCTGCTGTGGAAGCCCCCTTGGGGTGGCCCCCTCAGGCCCAGAAGCGGAGCAGGAATGTGATGACTTCATGACTGTTTATCTCCTTGTTCTTTGTGCTCTCTGACTTAGGCAGAGATGTTGTAAGGGCCCTTCAGAAACAGAGGAGTGAGAGAGACCGTCCTCCCATTTCTAGAATGCTCCTCCTTCCTGGCGGGTTTGCGGACTGAAGTATGGTCTAGGCCATTGTTTTCTCACATCCCTGCTACAGGACAGCAAAGCTGCCACCCAACCCCATGGAGCTCTTAGTTCTTTCTTCTTTGGGAGTTGAGGACCTAAAGGGGGATGGGAATGGAATAAATCATTTAGCTGCACTTGACCCATGTGTTGAGAACCATGCCCTACTACCAAACTTGGCCTGGGGCAGCGGGAGTTCTGGGAACCTTATCAAATACACTGGAAGGCGCTGTAGGCTGTAGCCCTAATCTGGGTCAGATCACTGGGGGAATGAATGGGTCTGTGAATGTGTCCCAGTAGAAAGAGTTACAGAGTTTGGGGTCTGAAGCCAGGGTTTTAGACTTGGCTTCAGCTATTTGACCTTAAACAACCCTTTTGACTACACTAGTATTGAATTTCTTCTTCTGAAAATTGGATATGCGGCGATCTGATTCTCAGGGCTATGGCAGAGTAAGATGAATCACTGATTTTATGGGAATTTATAAACATCTCTTGCAATGCCACATTTTACAGATGAGGAAATTGAGAGAAGAAAAAAAGGAACATGCTTAAGTTCAGATAACCAGCAAATGGCAAGGTTTAAAAACTAAAACTCAAATCTTTATTGGTGGAAGAAGAGAATAGTTTTGACAAATTAATTTGTATGTACTTTGCTGGGTCTCCTTTCCTGGGAGAGGCTGAGCATGGGGTCTGATAGGCTGCTGGGGTTTGAAGCTCTACTGGGTAAAACCTCTCCAACCTTGAATTCTGGCCAAGATGGAGGCATAGGTAGAAACCCTTTGCTTCCTCACACAACCAAAAAGAGGATAAGAACCAATCTAAAATCAATAAACAACCAGAAGTGTCAGAAAATCAAATTGCATAGAACTCCAACAACCAAGGAATTAAAGAAACAGTCAACCAGACCAACCATACTGGTAAGAACTCCAGGCAAGGCTGCAGCGTGTGGGGCCAGCTGAGAGAAACTGCATGGAGGTGGTGGACCGTTGTCAGGGAGCAGCTGAGAGAAACCCCGTGGGGGCGGTGGACCATGCCAGGTGGGGGTCAGGGCAGCTGAGAGAAACCGCATGGAGGCGGTGGACTGCACAGGTGGGGCTGGCTGAACGAAAATCGACTCAGAGGTGGCTGTGGACTACGGCGGGGGTGGGAGAATCTCCCAGTCTCACATGAGAGTTCATTGGAAAGTGCGCTAGAGATGAGCAGGCAACCACACTGTTCCCTCTCTGGCCCCTCCCCCACAGGCAGAGCTTGCCCTGTTTGTCACAAGGAGGGTTGCCCTGCGAGGGTGAATACCTAAGGCCCTGCCCCCTTGCAACTTATCAGGGGCCCTGAACAAGGAAATATGGCCCAAATGAAGGAACAGAGCAAAAGTCCAGAAAGAGAGCTAAGTGATGAGGAGATTGCCAACCTATTGATGGAGAGTTCAAAGTCCTGGTAATCAAAATGCTCACAAAACTGATTGAGCTGGGTCACAAAATGAAAGAGCAAATGAAAGATACCCAAAGTGAAATAAAGCAAAATATTCAGGGAACCAACAGTGACAGAAAGGAAACCAGGACTCAAAGCAATGATTTGGAACAAAAGGAAGAAATAATCATCCAAATGGAACAGAAGGAAGAAACAAGAATGCAAAAAAAAAAGAAGAGAAGCTTGGGAACCTCTGGGATAACCTTAAACATTCCAATATCTGAATTATAGGGGAGCCGGAAGGAGAAGAACAAAAGCAAGACATTGAAAACTTATTTGAACAAATAATAAAGGAGAACTTCTCCAATCTAACCAAGGAAATAGACTTCCAGGAAGCCCAGGAAGCCCAGAGAGTCCCAAAGAAGTTGGACCCAAAGAAGAACTCACCAAGGCACATCATCATTAAGTTACCCAAGATTAAAGATAAGGAGAGAATCTTGAAAGCAGCAAGAGCAAAGGAGATAGTTACCTACAAAGGAGTGCCTGTAAGACTATCAGCTGATTTCTCAAAAGAAACCTTGCAGGTAAGAAGGGGCTGGAAATAAGTATTTGAAGCCGTGAAAGGCAAGGATCTACATCCAAGATTACTCTATCCAGCAAAGCTATCATTTAGAATAGAAGGTCAGATTAAGTGCTTCTCAGATAAGGCCAGGTTAAAGGAGTTCATAGCACCAAGCCCTTATTATATGAAATGTTAAAGGGACTTATCTAAGAAATTGAAGATAAACAACTACGAACAGTACAATGACAACAAACTCATAACTGTCAACAAATGAACCTAAAAAAGAAAGAAAGAAAAACAATGAAAACAAAAACTAAGTAAACAACTAGGACAGGAATAGAATCAGAGAAATGGACATCACATGGAGGGTTTTCAGTGGGGAGTGGGAGGGGAGGAATAGGGGGGAAAAGATACAGGGAATAAGAAGCATAATTGGTAGGCATAAAATAGACAGGGAGAGGTCAAAAATGGTATAGGAAACGGGTATAGAAAATGGTATAGGAGAAATCAAAGCACTTGTAAGTACAACCCATGGACATGAACTTGTGGGGAGTGCAGGGCAGAGGGAGATCAAGGGGGTAAAATTGGGAAAGCTGTAATAGCATAAGCAATAAAATATACTTTAAAAAAATAAATAAAAGACACTGGCTTGGCGGGGGGACTTCTCCAACCTTGAGTTTTCCCCCTTTTAAAAATGGGAATAATAATACATACCTCATAAGGCTTTGGTCAGAATTTTATTTTAAATCAGTATACATTGTTTATGCAGTAGTAAAAGCTGGATGAATGTTAGCTCTTATTGTTACTAACAGCGAGTGTCAGGTATTATTATCCATGTGAGGATGTGTGTGAAAACCCTTTGGAAATTTAAGGCATGTTACAGAAGTCCATTGTGATGCTGTTTCAGAGACACCCAGGCAGTGGGCACTGTTAGCATCAGGTCAAAGACGGGAAGATGTACAAGGGCCCTTTACACCCATCCCAGGCTCTGATTTCTCTTTATCTGTAGAGATACCAGGATTTGCGAAGCTGACCCATATTTCTGAACTTCTTGACTCTCTGTCATTCCGATATCTATGAGCCCCATACACCCCATACAGGCCCAGCCCCCTTTTCTGCCCAGGAATGATCCTGGGTTGTAGAGTTCCAAGGCCTTGTTGCTGAATTCTAAAGATCAGGTTTAGAACCTGAAGGCTTGATAACGTGCCTCCAGGTCCCAGAGCCTAGGGTAGATGGAGAAGTCATGCCATAGGCTGGCCTTTGAAACAGATGGGATTCTGGCTGGAAGGAGGGTCGTGCCCACCTCCCATCTTTCATATGTGCTGCAGGATTGCCCCTGGCACGGTGGCTTTTTTTTTTGTGCCCCGATAAAGGTGGGCATGTTTCAAGGCCAGGAAAGTTTGATGCAAAAAGAGGGGCCGGTGCCTGTCTCTCCTCCTGACTGCCTGAACATGAGTGGGTGGAGGAGCCACCAGGGAGGTGCCACCGTGGAGGCAACAGGTTACCAGCAGGTGACAGGGCACCAGACTGAGATTGACCTTGAGCCGAGTGTCAGCCTGGCCTGTATGCTGTGATCTGGCTGCAGCTAAGGCCAAAGGGTCAGCCCTTTGGTGCGCTTCCTGCTCCCTCAAGGCCACATTCTGCATTTGACAAAGGATCTCTAATGTCTATGGCTGGCTGCTCCAGGCCAGGTACACTGCACTAGCTCCTTGAGGTACAGTGTTCTTACAATCTTCCTGAGGGAGAAACTGAAGATGCTGGAAATCAGAGAGAGGTTGTACAACTGTTTCCACAGCTGGTAGGTATGGAGCTTGTGTTTAAACCTAGCCTGGGCATGCCAAAATGCCTACATTTAATTAGGCTATACTTGGGCCTAGAGCCGGGCAGGAGATGAAACCAGAGAAGATAAATGAATGGGTTAACCGTGTCCTAGGTCCCTTTGCTGCCTGCCAGGGACCAAGGGACATCCACAAGCAAGTACGGTCCTGCTGATGGATCACTTGGACTGTTCCATAGGCAAATGCCAGAGATTTCTGTCTGGCCCTGCTCGTGCGCAGGGTGTTGGGGTGGGCTCAGGAGAGAAACTTCCCTGTCTGCAGCTACACAGTTCACATCCTTCTTAACTCCTGCTCGGAACCTGGCTCTGCCCTGGGGGGTTTACCTTCTCTCTGTTCTGACCCCCTTCTCTCTCTTAACCATTGGGGAAGGAGCTTGTAGGGATGTGTCTTTTGTTCTGACCCCTCGCTGTGCCCTGGCTGGTCCTGGTTCGAGCCCATTTGTCAGGTTTCACACGTTAGCGCTCAGCAGTGTCCTTGTTTGCCTCCTAAGTGCTCTGGTTACCCTACTTATAAACCACTCTGCTGGCATCTCCAACCTTGGTTTCAAGCCACTCTTCATAGTTTGTAATTATATCTTTGTATAGTTTTTAAATTAAGATTGGTTTGCACCAGACCCTGAGTCCCATGAAGGCTGGAGCTGTGTCTGTTTGTTCATTGTGGTGTCTCTGGGGCCTAGCCCAGGGCCTGGCACACGGTGGTGCTCCACATCTGTTTGTAGTCATGGAGGAATCCAGCCGGGCTGGGGAGACCAGATGGCCCTGAGACACAGCGAAGGGAGAGCAGCATCAGACCTCTGTGCGTCCATGAATGTGTCTACAGGTGCCAAATTCATTCTGATCCAGGCATGTAGGGATTCAAGGCAGGTACAGAGGAGCTGGGGTCTATTCATTTCCTAGGCCTGCTGTAACAAAGTACTATGAACTTGGAGGTTTAACACAATGGAAATGTATTCTCTCACAGTTCTGGAGGCTAGAGTTCAAAATCAAGGTGCCGGCAGGGCCAAGTTCCCTCTGTAGTCTAGGGAAGAATTCTTCCTTGCCTCTTTTGAGCATCTGATGGCTTCTGGCCACCCTTGGTACTCCGTGGTTCCCCTTTGCTTGCAGCTTCAGCACGCTAATCTCTGCCTCGGTTGTCACCTGGCTTTCTCTGTGTGCGTGCGCGTGTCTGTCTGTGCCCTGCCCTCTTCTTAAAAGGACACCAGTCCAGTATGACTTCGTCTTAACTTAATTATATCTGCAAAGATCCTGTCCCAAATAAGATCACATTCTGAGGTTCTGGGTAGACAGGAATTTTGCGGGGGGGCACTATTCAACCCTACAGGGGGTCACAAAGGTGACTCTGGTGGGGAGGCGGGCTCTTCAGAAGCCAGTGTTCTCTCTGGCCAACATCCTGTCGTGGCAAGAGCTCTGAACCCGCTCTGAAATCCCGGGTCTCCAGCTACAGAAGGGACCTTCGGCAAACCTCTTCGCTCCCCGGAGCCTCAGCTCCTTCATCGGTTCCACGAGGGTGATGTACCTGCCTGTCCCGCCTCCCAGGGCTATTATGAGAATCAGAGAAAACAGAGGTTTAGAAGGCTCTTAGCAGGTTCTGAGGTTAGGCTAGGTGTACAGTCACGCATGACCTTCACGAGACATTACCACGGCTGTGCTTCCCGGTGTTCTTTGGCCTGACCACCCCTTTCTCCTTACTTAGGATCACTGCTTTTACCACGGGACGGTGAGGAACGCAGATCAGTCCAGTGTCACGCTCAGCACCTGCCGGGGAATGAGGTAAGAGGCCCTGACAGTGCTGGGGGACACCCGGCTCTCCCCCCAGGAATGGGAATGGAATTTTCAGGACGAAAATTCCAAGGCAGGGCCGGCCTTGGGCAGGGACCTCGAGAAGCTGTCCATGGAGAGTGTATGCAAGCCAGCTCAGAGACAGGCCGAGCCCAGCAGCAACTTGAGGAACTTGATGTTTTCGTGTTACCCAAGTGTGGTGAGGCCAACAGAGTAGGAGACGGCCGCCATCGAAGGGACAGTTTGTTGTACTCAGTCAGGGTCCCAAGAGCAGGGGGCCTGTGGGGGTGGGGCACCCCGGAAGCCCAGGGGTCCATCTGGAGGCAGAGGGAGGAGAGATGTGGCAAGTCTTTATTGTGGTGACTGCAGGAAAGAACGGGTGAGGCTTAGGGATGGTTAGTTTAAATAATTTCAGTGGCATCCGAGGCTCAAGGGCTGCCGCTCGTCGTCGGGTACCTGGGCCTGGGGTGAACAGGGCAGGGAGCTAGTGGGCCAGAGCGTGAAAGCCGCATTTGAAAGGCATGCTCACTGGTGAGTTGTTTCCTGGCTGCAGGAGTTGGAGTAGATGATCAAGCACCGGAATATACAAAGTCCAAGATGGAGTCACACACTTGAAACTGATGAGTGTGAGCATTGACTCCCACTTCTCCTTTGCTCTTTTCTGGATGAAGTACTTGTAGGTGGTGAACAAGGAAATGGGCAGCTAGTGAAAAGAGAGAAAGGAGAAGCAAGGATAATTTTCAAGACGGAAAGTTTACTGAAAAGTTGCAACTAGGCTGCACGTTGGAAAGAGTTAGAAAGAGAGTGACTTCGTTCTCTGAGCCAGACTACCTGGTTTTGAGCCAATGGCAGTTTACCAGCTGGGTGACCTTGGGCCGAGATGCTCTCCTTAGTGGAAGGTAGATGAGAGGAATATTCCTCGTGTGCTGAGGATGGGATGTGTTCATAGAGATCTGATGTGTACAACTGGCTGTCACGCAGGAGCACTCAGTTGCCTCCTGGGTCCTTGCTTCCTAGGTGTGGCCTGCAAGGGGTGGCAGCACTTGGGAGTTTGTTCAAAATGCAGTGACTCTGGTGCCGCCTAGACCTCCAGGATTGTAATCTGCATTTGCCAAGTTCCCCAGGGGATCGCTGTGCGCTTACAGTGTGTCCCTGAGAGTGCACATTCCTTGACAGTGTAAAGTCTGTATCAGGTATCTGTTTCTCTCCTCCAGCCTACCTACTGTCAGCTTTGCAGACAGTGGGATTTTATAGATGCGTATTGAACTAATAAATGTCACTTATTTAGACTTTCCCCACAATTCCCTCCTTTTAGAAAAGAGATGATCTGAAAGTCCTGTATTTTAACTGCCTGAAATAATTACCTGGGGTTTAATGACCTGGGTTTTAGTGTGATACCTATACTCAATGTGTTGGTGAACTGTCTCCACCAAAACAGAAAGAAAGAGAGAGAGAGAGAGACAGAGAGAAGAAAGAAAGAAAGAAAGAAAGAAAGAAAGAAAGAAAGAAAGAAAGAAAGAAAGAAAGAAAGAGAAAGAAAGAGAGAGAGAGAGAAAGGAAAAGGCCTGATTTATAGCATCTGCCAATAGGCTGGTAAAAATACTCCTACCGTGACCAATGTGAAGCTGTCAACACGATGTGACTGACGGCAGAATTGGGGAGGAGAGCACGCGACTGCCTCTCGTGAGCCAGTGGGTGTTTCCACCGTGTACCCTTCTTCTCTGTCAACTGATTCCTTCAATAATTGTTTCTGTCATTCAGCATATTTATATTGGGCACCTGCTCTGTGCCCATCCCCTACACAGGTAAGAGGAAAGACAGGCATTGGAGTACTTTTCTGAGCCCTCAGTTTCCTCTTCTGTAAAATGGGCATCCATGACCGGCATGTTAGAGAATGAGATGTGTTATGTGAACTCTGCAGCACTCTACAGGCAGACAAGATTGTTATCATCTACGCCATCTTATAACAGTGAAATCATGCTCACATTTACCCAGGCTTACATGCAAATGCAAGGCTGCAGTCACAGTTACTCAGGCTCACGTGCAAATGCAAGGCTGCGGTCACAGGTACCCAGGCTCACAGGCAAAATGCAAGGCTGCAGATCCCACGTGTTTGTTTATAAATTGGGCCCTGTCTCCTCTGTAAGGCTTCACAGTGAGTGGGCCAGAGGGAATTAGGCAGGAAACAAGCTTTGGATGGGAGGCCACATCAGTGGCCTCCAATCCCCCACTCAAATGACTTGGTTGAGCCAAGCCAACTGGCCTCCCGGTGGTGTTTACAAGCCCAGCCGCAGCCACCTGCAGTCTGCAAGTAAACAACCGTCTTTCCCAAGAAGGAGGAAAGGGAACATGCAGGTGTGACTTGCATCTCCGCCTCTTCCTCTGTCCCCTTGGTCTGGAGTGGTGGGAACTTGGCTTGGCCTCTTGTGAGTCATTCCCAAGGCCTTGCTGACAGGGGGAAACTGGGTGAGCTGTCTGTGTTTCTGTTTTGCACGCTTCCCTCTGGTGAGGTCCGCCCGCCTTGCTTTCCCAGCCATCTCACGACACACCTTAAGAAACCAAGGGTGTCTGCGGGCTCCACTGATTTAAGAGCTGGAGACTCCTGCCAGATGGCTCCGTTCGGACTCTGGAGAAGGAGCAGCTGTGGCAGCTGCTCAGGTCTCCCCCCACTAGGCTCATAAAACGATGCTGCAATGGAAAATCTTTTTAGCAATTGTGCTTCTCCTGGAAGCATGCTCTCTGTGACTGGAGAAAATAGATAGGACTTATACCAAGTGGAATCTTCAGGCTGATGATACAAATACGGAGGAATTCGGCTGAGTTTCTAGTTGCCAGGCACCCTCTTCTCTCCAAACCAGTTCTGTAAGCTACTCTGAGGAAAGAATACATAATCATAGAAAAAAATGGAAATAGGACAAGAGTATAAATGAAAGATAGGCCTTTTGCCCCGAATTTACAGAATTTCCCCTCTCCAGAGGCGGCCATTGTTACCAGTGTCTTGTGCGTCCCGTTAGAAATATTCCTTGCAAAAAAGAGTATAAATGCACATAGGTAATGCGGTGCTTTGTCATCGTATTTGGAACACGGACCCCTTGGAGAACTGAGTGGCAGCTGCAGATACTTGTAAACTGTATCAGTGGAAACATGTGGCACATCATTGCGTTAGTGATGTCGGGTGCGCGTATCCCCCAAGTCAGCCTGCGATGCAGGACTCACCCTCTGAGTGCCCACAGGACCTCTCAAACCAACACGAAGTAGCAGTGTAAGGAGCGGTGGTTATGTGCTAAGAGTCTAGACTGCACTGGGCTGAGGTGTTCTTGGCCGACCCTGTGGGACTGGGGGGGCGGGGAGAGGGGGGCGGACACACTGGGTGCGTGTGTGTCCCTAGCTCCCTGTCTGTCAGCAGGAGAGGGACGGATTGCAGTAAAAATGTTTTTTTAAATCTGGTTTGTCAGTTTCTTTTTAATGATACTGCTTATTAAAATTATCATTGCATCACTAACTAGTGTTAAACACAAGTGCAGAACTGTAGAAGTCAAAGTTCTTTATCCTGTCCCATCCTTTCAACTGATCCCGTTCCCTGTCTCTGTTCACTGTTGGGGATGTACGTAATTGAATTATACAATTGTGTGTATACATGATTTTTTTTTAATCCAAATGCAATTACCCCATATATACCATTTCATTTAACGTACCTCCTGGCTAGGTGATCTCTGAGCTGTTCTCTTCCAGTCCATTTTCTCCTTATCTTTGTCTTGGCAGGGCTGGTGCCTCCCACAGCCCTTACTCAGCTCTGTGGATGGTGCCCTGGGCCGGAGGCTGCTGAGTGCTGGGAGGGAGCAGGGAGAGGGAGGGGTTGTGTCAGGGCCCCACAGTGAGTAATGAACCTGGTTGGCAAACCTGGGCTCTGCCCCCGGCCCTAACAACAGTAACTCACAGGTGACCAGGGCAAGTTCCTTCTCCTCTGGGCTTTTGCTTCCTCTCATCTGAAAAAGGAGAGTAGACCAGACCACTAAAATGACCTCTCAGCGTTAGGACTTCTGCACTGCACAGGGAGTGGGCAGAATCGCAGGGAGGCGGCTGCCTGGGACCGAAGGAGGTGGCCTGTAGATGGGCAGCCAGTGCAGACCTGCCTGCCCCTTTGCCACAGCATGGCAAGGCCCTTCCGCTTCGAGTACCTGGCCTTCCGTATGCAGAAAGGAGGGTAGGCGCTACCTCTGTGTCAGGCACAGAGTAAGCCCATGTGGGAGGGTACCACTAAGTTGTGACAGGTGTAGACCCTGGAGCTGGACAGTCCCTGGTTCAGGGCCGGATGGCTTGCTTCAGTCCTCCAGCATCAGTTTCCCTCCCTGGTAAAACGGGGACAACAGTGACACCACTGGGTGACGGGCGCCACCTCCTTGAGAGCAGGGACTTTTCTCCCCATCACGCTGCATCCCCTGTGCTGAGAACAGTCCTAGCACATAGTAGGTTCTCAATGCCTATGTGTTGAATGACTGTCAAATAAGATGCTTTGTACCCTCCCTGATGTATGATGCATGCTCTTCTTTTTCATGTTACTTTGATCATTAGTAAACATTGTTTATTACTTCTGTCGATTATCATAGTGAGCCCGTGAGAAGGGCAGCATTGTTGAGTGACTTCCCCCAGAGCTAGCAGACAGCGGAGCCAGAGTGTGCCTGCTCCCCCCACCCCCCAGGCCCTGCTCTGCACTGCAGGGGGAGCCCATCACCTGTCTGCCTCCTTTCCTCCCTTCTCTGCCGCCTGGGAAGGTCACTGTAGCTCCTTCTCATTTGGATGCAAATAGGGGTCAAGGGGGTAGGAAGGAAGGGTAACAGGACGATTACCTCCTAGGGCTGCTCTGGATTTGGGGAGGTAGGGTGTGTCCCTCTGAGTTTAGCTGTGAATGGACAAATTCCCAGGAAGCAGTCTTGCCTAGTTCCTCGAAGGATATACGAGGACCGGTCCTACATTCACTCAGGGGTTAAACCTGAATCTCCCGCTGCCTGCCTGGCCTGCCTTGCCAGGGCTCCTCTGCACAATTTCATCTGTATCAAGCTCTTAACGATGAGCAATAGGATGGAGAGTGGAATGGAGAAGAGCTTGTGAGGTCCTGGCCACCCAGCCTCCTGGGCCCCCTTCCCGTGTCCCTGGTGAACTTCTGCCAGTACTTACATTTAACAAATTAGATCAACTGAGGCTGCTGGAAGGATAAACAACCGGTGAGTGTTCACAGGAGGGCGGCTAGCAGGACTTGGGGCTGGTGACCGGGGAGGGCCCCAGGAATTAGATTGTCAGAAATCCCTCCACCGGCAAGGCTGGGGTTCACTGTAAATGCATGCAGATCTCTGCCTCCCCCCCAGGCAGTCTGGGAGGATTGCAACTGAGACATGGGGTGAGTTGCCAGGGGCCGCAGTGGGGGGACGAGGGGCAGGCCATGGAGTCCTACTGCTGGGAGGACTTCCAGTGTCCTTCTGAGCCTGTGTTTGTCAGCTTGTCACCTGCCCATTCCCTGCAACAGAATTGCTAGGGGCTGTGTGAAGAGGGGGCCCCTGCTACGCAGCCTAGATTCCAGGCCACAGTTCCTGAGTGTGGCTGGGCATGGAATTACTGTGGAGCTCGCTAGGAGTGCTGATGCCCAGGCCTATGGAGTCTGCATCTCCTGCATCTGTCTGTCTGATGCACTCTGTACAAACATTCTGTTATATAGCTCTGGGCACTCTGATCCTAGAGATCCCTGACTGTAGGGTTAGACCTCACTGATGGAGACGGATGGCATAGAGGTTAAGGGCATGGCGTCCAGAGTCTACCAGACCTTAAGTCTTTGGCCCCAGAGACTCACGAGAGCTTGTAACTTAATCTCTCTGTGGCTCAGTTCCCTCATCTATAGAATGGGGCCTGTGACGGTGCTTGATTGCGTTGACATGGGAATGAAATGTCTTACTTCCCATACGCCAGTAGGGTGATGGCCTGCTATGCCTCAGAGGAGGGTTGCTGGTGCCCGTCATTTGTAGCCATCTGTGAACTGGGGACATCTTTCTAACCCACTCTTCAGGGCTATTGTGACAGAGGCCTGTGAGGTCATGGTTAAGGTCATGGGACCTGGAACCAGACTGCTTAGGTCCTTGTGACCTGTGTGAATTGGGGTCTGTTAATTAACCTCGCTGAGCCTTAGTTTTCTCGTTTGTACAACAGGGATAATATTCGTAAGGATCATGGAAGCCGGTGTGAAGCACCAGTGCCTGGTCCATAGCAGAGGCTCAGCCATTTATGACCACCATGATTACTCTTATTCAGCCTGCACTGAAATTTGGCATGGCCTCTGTCCAAGTGGCCTAGAGGTTTTTTAAGTGATGCCCAGTCAGCTACACTGGAACTTTCCCCAATCCCTTTGTGGAACTTTCCATTCACTGGCTGTTATCTCCACAGCCACAACCTGGTACACGTCAAAACATTAGCTGGTTTGTGGTCCAGCCCTCTGTGTTTGCTAAGTTCATAGCCAACGGGGGAAACTGAGGTGACGGGAAGGGCTTTGGTTTGGAAACAGGATGCCCGCAGCAGCTCTGCCCTCTGCCCTTTCCTGTCTGGATTCGGGAGCGGATGTGACCCTTGCTCTTCTCCACACTTCCACTCCCAGCTGTCCAGGGAGCACCTTGGGTGTCCCGCCAATGCGCTGCGCCAGGATCGCTCTGGATTGCTGTGTCAGCCTGGGCGAGGCAGCCGGGAAGCTGTTAGGTGCACCGGCGTCGGCACCGGAATGAGGTCAGCCCAGGATGGACTCCAGAAAGGGCTGCTGCCGATCAAAGCCTGGCATAGTCTCTCCTGGGAGCAGCACTGGCTCTTCCCAAAGGGCACGCCCTGGGCGGGGGTCCTAAGGAGCAAGGGGCAGGGCTGGAAACTGAAAGAGCTGAGGAGAGAGGGCCTTTCAATTTGGAGTGGCGAAGACCCTCGTGGAGATAATGTAACCGGAGTTTTCTGAATGGAGGAGAGCCTGGGGTTTTGGAGCACGTGAAAGGCTGCTGGGCGCCCCTGGGGGCTCATTGCTGGGCCTCTTCCTCCCTCGGAGCCCTGGGTACCTCCCCTCACATTCATCTCACTGCATCAAGGATGGCCAATACCTGCCGCCGGGACGTCTACTCGTGCGTCCGTTGATTATTTGCAGCAGTGATTGATAATAAGCTGTAGCTTTCTTTCTCGCTGCAGCCAGATAAAGCTCTCAGACGCCTCACTGATGCAGCCCTTCAGGAAGCTGCATCCAGTCCGTCAGGGTTGGGGGTGATAAAACCCTTTAGCTGTCTCTGTTATATACTATAGCGATTTAAGCCCTTGTTCAGACTCCAGCCTCCGTGTGGGCAGGTATTTTGTCTTCTTCACTGTTCCTTCCTCAGCATCTAGCTTGATGTGTGGCCCAGAGCAGGAGCTCAGGAAATGTTTGTGGAATGAATGTCCGTCCTCCAGTCGGCTGTGAGTCACTTGGGCACAGGGTTTATGTCCCGATCACTTCTGGTACAGAGTGAGGGCTCAGTGAGGGAAAGAGTATAATGGATGTTCAACGCCAGTGTCTATGACCAAGAGAAAGAGTAGCCACACGTGCTTGGTCGTGGGCGTCACGTTACTGCAGAGCTACCTTGCTGGGGATGTTGGGGCCAGTGAGAATGCCATCGGTGATGCCTCTTGCTCTGGTTTCCAAGGACAGTGACACTTGTCAATCTATTAGTCATCCCGAGAGTCCTCATGAGTTACTAAGTTACCGTTTGCAATTTACGCATGGGGAGACAGAGGTTCAGACTGATTTAGGAGGTCTGTTGAATATCATTTGGCAATTTCATGTCTCCTCACCCCTAGACCAGTGTCCTTCCTCTGGTCCCCATACCATCTTTTTCTGTGTCTATAAAGTTTCTACTGGTGATTTGTCATACGCCGTGTTTGGGTTTTGGAGGCTTTTTGGAACCCTGGTCCTACCCTCACTTATAAGTATTAACTGTCCCTGGTCTAGTCTTTTTAGAACCTTTTGAGGTTCTCTGCAATAAGCTTTTAGTGCCCTGAAGGTGTGAACCACATTGCACATGCTTGTGCATTTCTCTGGAGAGGAAGTCTGAGTTTGCACCAGGTTCTCACCAAAGGGTGCATGACCTCACAATAAGGTTCAGAACCAATAACTACAACCAACTGGGTCATTTTGCATAGGGGGAAATTGAGGCCTGGGCAAGGGACTTTTCCAGGGCCACAATCTTTGACCAGAGATTCCATTTCTCCTGTTGACAGAGGACTGATCGTGGTGAACAGTAACCTCAGCTACATCATCGAGCCCCTCCCTGGCAGTGAGGGCCACCACCTTATTTACAGATCTGAACATCTCAAGCTGCCTCCTGGGAACTGTGGGTTCGAGCACTCCGGAGCCAGCACCAGGGACTTGGGCCTTCAGTTTACAAACCAGATCAAGAAAGGACTTCGCCGGGTGAGTTCTCGGTGCAGGAGTCACCCTCAGGATAGGCTTGTCCCCTCCGAGCATCCTTACTTTGGATCCAGGAGTAATTCTGAATTAAACAGAGGTGGCTAAAAAGGAGGAAATAGCTTTTTCCTTGATCCTAAGTCATTGTTGAGTGTGGGATACCCTTAGAGTTGATAGAATAATGCTTTAGGGAAAACACTACTACATTTAAAATACTCTGAGATACTAATTTCAGAAACTTTAAAATGTGAGGGGGGAAAAAAAAAACATGTTCCCTTTTTGGAACAGCCCCTTAACCATATGCACAGAATGCCTGTGTTTATTCATACCAACTAGAGTATGTGGGTTCAGTGGTTTTGGGGAACTTGATGGTCAGCATGTTCCCTCACGGGATGTTGGCCTCTGTGCTTCCTGTACTGGAAGCTCATTGATTTTTTAGACTGGCTACCCGCAGTGTCCCAGAGCAGCTCCCAGCAATAACCAAGATGGTGGGTGCAGGGCGTAATCAGGGTGCAGGCAACCAGTGCGGGGCTGCTGCTAGTGCCCGAGTTCAAGATTAAACTAGCACCACTGCTTGTCAGTTTTTTGAAATGAGGCCAAGTCCGCCACTTCTAGCACTCTGATCTGTTCCTATCTCATTCTTAGATGAAAAGGGACGATTTAAGCTCCATGAAGTATGTGGAGCTCTACATCGTGGCGGATTATGCGGAGGTAAGGGGGAGGCGATGGGTTTCAACAGAAAAACTGGCTCTTTTGATCGCTTCCGCTCCAGGTTTCCAACTGCTTTGGAGGAATGATGAAGCAGTCATCTGTCCCTGGTTTGTCATATGATTGAGCTTAAATTCAACCGAAGGCTCTTTTTGCTATTTTAAATGTAGTTGGGAAGGGGAAAAAAATAGGAAAAGGCTCTTTTAGCTTGATACGCTCATCAGATAAAAAAAGAAAAACCAGTAGAATTCACATTATTTGGATTAACATTTTTTAAAATATTAAAACCTGAAGACCTTTTAGGTTTTGTACTTATTCATGGGAAGTCAATGAATCCTCTGTAGAGATTTTAAAATAATTTTTTTGCACAGATAATAAATGCATGCATTCTGAGTCACCTGATTGAGTACATTTTTCTTGCCCACGAACGGGCCCATTTTTATAATCGGGTTGGTGCTCAATGAATACCTGAAGCTGTGGGTCCTGAAACGTGGTCCCTGGACCAGTAGGATCAGTAGCCCCCAGGGACTTGTGGAAAAGCTAATTCTCGAGCTGCGCCCCCGGGACTCCCAAATCCTAAACTGTGGGGCTGGGTCCCACAATCCATGTTTTCGCAAGCCCTCTGGGTGCTTCTGACACACGGGCAAGTGTGAGAACTACTGACCTGGAGGAATAGCTGTTTGGCCTTTAGTCCCAGGTTCCTCAAGTGAGACAGGTTCCCGCAGGCCTGGACCTCTAAGAGCTGATGAACACTCATCTCTCTGTCTCTCTCTTTCATTTCATTTATTCATCAACGATTTCTTGATTCTTTATCACGTGCCGCACCCAGTGCTCGGCCTCAGGAGGCATAGACAGACCCGCCCCTGGGATCCGAGAGCCCACAACAGCAGCACGGAACAGGGTCCTCGAGCGGTGCCATAGCTGCTGAGATGTGTCATTGCCTAGGGGGAGGGTGCAGATACCGAGGAATCCAACATGGCAGTTTTGGAAATAGGGGAAATCTTCTCCAAGGTGGTGATGTTAAAGTTGACACCAGAAGAACGGGTTCAAGCCCTGGAGCCCACATTTGCCTAAATTAGCCACATTTTACCTCATTTCTCACTTTATGTCGTGACTCAACCATGTAACCAAGCACAGCTTCTGTGCATGGGAAGCCGCAATGAGCCGACTGTGCCCTAAGTCCACACACTCGTCCAGGGCTCCCCTTAGGACAGAACGCAGCCAAGCTCTAGTCTGTCTCATGCCCAGTCCAAGTGGCTTAGTGGCCGGCTCCCCTAAAGGCCTCCTTCTGAGGTCGCTGCGTGCAGTCTGCAGTCCCAGCGCACAGATCCGGAGGCCATGCAGAGTGGTGGGGAGAACGCTAGACTTGAGGCCTGGAGGTCGGCTTTTGTGTGTTAGTGGCAGGAGGAGGTGGCCCTGGGGCTGTGTGAAAGGACGAGGACTCGTTACTGGGCAGAGAGGTGGAGGGGAACGGCATTCCAGGCTGGGGAACATCGTGTTCTGCTTTGAGGAGTTCGGCTTTTTAATTGATGTCAGTATTGATTTTAAGCAGCCTTTTCTTTTCCTTTCCAAAGACTGGTGTGTGTGTGTGTGTGTGTGTGTGTGTGTGTGTGTGTGTGTGTAGAATGTGTGTGTGTGTGTGTGTGTGTAGGATGGAGGAGCAGCGTGGGGAGCGAGCTCCAAAGCTGATTTAAAAGCCAAGGTTCTGCGGTCATGGGAGGAGGTGACCGTCACCGGCCCCCAGTGGGGAACGTTGCTGGAAGAAAGCTGAGCTCTACTGACTCTGGGATATTTTTTTCATTTAAGCTCTGCATCTGAGGTCATCCGATACAGTGTTCTTGAGCCGCTGTTTTCAGCCTCAGGATCCTTGGTTCAGAGGACAGCTCCTGGGACCCCAGTAGATAAGCATATGGAAACATAGCCACTCTGTTGTAAAGGTGGGGTGACCCTCTGCTTCACCCCTCTACTCTCCCCTGTGGAATCTTGGTGCAGGGTTTTAAAACCCACTGGATGTGAGTCTCTGGAAGCCAGAGAAGCAGGGGCAGGGTAGGGATTGAGTATCTTTAGTCTCCTGACCCCCACAGTCACAGAAACCCCCCAAAAGGAAGAGTGCTGGAGGTGCCTTGGGGTCTGCATGTTGCCTAGAGCCATCGTCCTGTGTCAGAGGAGAGTGCCTTCCGCAGCAGCTGACTGACAGGCGGGATCCGTGCTGCCTGGGGACAGGGAACTTGCTGCTTTCTCAGGGTCCTGGGCTTTGGATGAGTCACAGGAGGGGTGGAGTGGGGAGTCAGTAGGCCAGGCTGGCTCTCAGGCTCACAGATCCCTCCCCTTCCTCCTCTCCCCCACTCCCTCTTCAAGCGGCCTCCCATCCTCTGCTGGCAAAAGTGTATGCCTGACAATTAATGTGAAAGGATGGGAAGACCCTGGGCGGGAGGGCTGCCTTATCTGTGATTTACAACCTGGTGCTCAGACAGGCCAAGCTCCTCCTCTGGGCTCTGCACAGGGAGCAGGGGCAGGGATAGTGTTGCTGCCTAGAGAGAGGGAGAGAGCACTGTCCACTGTGCAAATGACCGAGCAGCTGCTCACTCCCTGGGCCTAGGAGGGGTGCCTGGGGTGGGGCTCAGCGTACTGCTGCAGCTGAGAGGGCAAATCCAGGGGAGGGAGGAGCAAGGTGGGGTATTGCAGACGGGGACAGAACAGCTGTAAAAGTGGGAATACAAAACACGTCCCTGATGCAGGCAGGAGGCAAGGCAGTTGGAAAAGGCCAGGCGATGCACCGTGTTTCCCTTTCTCTGTCGCCCTAGAAAGTTGAAGGTTGAGATGGCCCTTTCTTTAGATCAGGGTTCTGCAAGCTATGGCCCACCCCATGGTCCAACCCAGCCCACCGCATTTTTGTAAATGAAGTTTTACTGGACCACTTCTGTGCCTGCTGCTGTGTGTATTGTCCGTGGCTGCTTTTGAGCTGTATGATGGCAGAGTGGAGTAGTTGTGACAGAGACAGTATGGCTGTAAAGCCTAAAATATTTACAGTCTGTCCATTTAAGAAAACATTTGCTGACTCCTACTCGAGACTCCTCTGGACAACAGGACACAGCCCTAGAACTGTGGTGGTATTATCAGGCGGTTGCTTGAAGATAGGAGTAATTGAAAGGCAATGAAATATGGCTCTGATTTTATAATCAATATTCACTGAATACTGAAACACTTTCTGTGCACGAGACCGGTCTAGAAATGGGATGACTCTATAATGAGAAACTTCAGGATCAACACCTTGTAAAGGTCTAAGTCACATGCCTGGCATTGAATTTAACTCTCAGAAGGCAATGGTGAAAGTGAGACTATTGACAGTTCTGATGAGTGACAGTCACAAGGAAGCTTGGGGAAGTCCAAGTGCAGTGGAAGAATAGGAAAGGGTGGTTTTCTCCCCTGAATCATGGAGGGGACATCCCCATCACAGCCAGCATCACAGGGAGTTTTATTTAGCTATTCTTTTGTTTCTTGTTTGGATATTCTTTTGTTGTTGTGTTGTTGTTCAATTACAGTTGTCCTCATTTTTGTTTGAATGTTCTTGCTGGATAGGGTGGAGGAAGGGCATGAAGGTTAGACTCGACGTAACATACATGGCTGTGTATCCCAGGTAAATCAGATAGGTACCCAGACTCTATGTAACAGTGGTAGGGGATAGGACATACCCATCACTTGCAAATTTAGGGGAATTGTGGTACATTTTATCTTTACACTGCGAAGCTGTTTTTCATCATTGCTGTTCAAAGAGAGCTACCTTTTTGAAGCAGAAAGGATGAATGTGGGACCACATACTGAAATGTCCTGGTATCCATGGCAGGCATTTCTAATCGAGCACAGCCCTCTTCCCTGTTGAGTTGCACGCAGCCTCAGAATTCTTCTCACTTCTCACTCAGACGGACGGGCGCTGCTAGTCCGTCTGAGTGGCGGGCCGGACCAAAGCCAAGGTCTTATGATCCTCGACACCAACACCCATTCTGTATCACTCACGTGGCCTCTGATGGCAGTTATTTCTGTCCACATTTTCTCAGTGCATTTCCATTATACACTCCCTAAATACAGAAGCTGCCACTGTGGTTATTTCTGGTTCTCTGTCTGTTTTCACCGAAGCTCCTCTGGGCCAGTCCCAGGCTCCCAGTCCTGTGCTCCCACCTGGTGTCAAGCACAGTGCCTTGCCCATGGCAGGCGTTCAGTAACGTTCGACCCCTGTTGATGGACCACATGTAGGGGGACGTGTTGCAACCCTGTGATGGCGGCTTTATGTTGGGGTGACGACCGAGGCAGGGATCGAACTGGTCCCTCTGCTAAGGCCCGGTGAGAGTGTGCGGGAGGCCTCCTCCTTTGGAGGATGGGAGAACAGGGTTGACTTCAAGAGCTGGAGAAAGAATTCAGTTCACTGCACAACTGCTGCATGCACAGCACCAGGCCTGGCACGGAGCTGGTAGTTGGGGACACTGGATAGACCTGACCTGGGCTCTGCTGTCCCCGAGCTGGCACTGTGTGTGTGTGGTGGGGAGACAGCTGTGTAAATGCGATGCCCCTAGAAGATGGAAGGAAGTAAATACTAATTCAAGGACAAGTAATGGGTGTGGGAGGGGTCCTGAGAGGGGTTCTGTGGGGCTTACCTCTTACCTAGTTCTGCTTGTCCCATTCAGTTTCATAAGAACGGACGAGACCAGGATGCCACCAAGCACAAGCTCATGGAGATCGCCAATTACGTTGATAAGGTGAGACCAGGTGTGTACTTTGTGGGAAAAGTGCCAGCACCTCAGAGGACAGGAGATCACGTAGCACCTGAGCTGCCTCCTGGTGGCCTGGCCAGCCCAGCCGGTTTCTGAGAGGGACCACAATGCCACAGAGGCCCGGGGTGGTCTGACAAGGCTCTGCTACGTGACCAGAGCCATGGAACTCCTCTTCTGTGGCTGGAAGTTTTGTATTGTTTTGTGTTGAATTTACATAATAGAGGGGTTGGCCTAAATCAGTGGCTTTGGATTATTTTTATTTTTCTGCTGGAATCCTTTTTTTAAAAATGAAATCTTATGCCACTTTCTATGTAATGTAAGCCCTGACACTGGTTATTTTTTTCTTTTTATTATAATGCAAGTTCCTGGCTTGAGCTCTGATGGCCCAGGCCTTCATTCCAGAGGGGCACCCACTTCAAAGTGGGCTGTCTCTACAGACACTTTGCTGCCGCGGGACTAGGGAAGGAGCCAGGCCGCCTCCCTCCACTGAGGCTCCTTTGTTGTAGAGATCTTGGGTGATTTCAGTAAGTGACCATTTGGGCTACTTGTTTTTTTTTTCTTTTCCTGTGTTTTAAATTCCCACCCTGTGCTTTAAATTCGGCAGTGAAGAGCGAACCCTCAAGGACCCGGGCCCCCACCCTTCCCCACAATGAAAGCAGCATCCAGGCCCATTCTCTCTCTTTCCTCACCCCCACCCCCACCCCACCTCGCTGTGTGGCCCCAGATGTGCTGTGTAATTTCCAGGCCTTATAAAGAATAAACCTGTATCTTTTCAGTTTCCTGATAGTTATTGCTGAAGGGAGTCTTGCATGCATAATGAGAACCACAGGGCTGGTCCAGCTATGTGACACTGGTTATTAATAGGCTGAGACCAGTGCAAAACGGTCCAACATAAAAGTCAGACGAAACGGACTGCCCTAAGCTGAAGCAGGGGTGAGGGCTGAGAGCGTTGTCCTCTGACCCCTTCCCTTCCTCCCTGCAGTGGCTCCAGAGAACTGAGGATGTAGAGGAGCTCAGTTGAAGAAAGCTTTAGGGTTCTCTAAGTTTCCTTCTAGGAACAAAGCCCAGGGGTTCTCAGACTTGGGAGAGATTTGAGGTAGGTCAGCAAGGGAAAGTGACAGAATCATAAAAGTTGGGGAGTGGTGTTTGGGGACCTGTCTGTATAGTCTCCATCTGTAAAATGGTTCTAAAATTATTTCCTGTCTCAGAAAGACCATGCAGATGGTTAACTTTCCTAGGGCAGACCTCCTTAACATGCTCTTAGGAAATACCCAAAATTCTTGCATTTTACTAGAATGGGCTGGTCTGGGACATGGAAATAGTTTGGTTTTTAAATATATATATATATATTAGTATTTGCTATAGTGCAAAGTGCAGTAGAATGGGCAGCCTAGACTCTTGATAGGCTAGTAGTAGTTTTAATATGTAGATTTTTAATATGTTTGGGGTCACAAATCTTTTTGAGACTCTATTTAAACATTTATAGTACAAATTCAGAGTACCCACAGAACTTCTGAAGCTTTAACTCTGGGCCTTTTAAGGATTTGTGGAGCCTAGGCTAAAAGGAGAAATCATCCTCTCCTAAACACTGGAATATAAAGGAGAAAACTTGGGTATTTTTAAGGGATTTAAAAGCAAAGTTGGTAGTACTCGGAATCACCAGGTGGGAACGTCTGGGTCACGCGTGTTCGTTCTGTCCAGATGGCTCTGGAAGTTGCGGGCAGTGACCGGTGGAAGTCACCCCTGGCATTTCCCGGAAGGAAGGGCTTCAGCGACACAATCCAGTTGTCTCTCGCTCTTGACTCACTCCACACACAGTAACATCTGAATGATCCTACAACCCAAGCACTCAGCATCTGGGAGAACAAGAGCAGCTTGGTCCCTGGGGTGCATGCAGGAGGCAGACCCCGTTATTACCCACGTGACAGCTATTGTTCTAGGGACCTGGCAGGTGGGAGACTTGGCTGGGTCTCCCGTTTTGAACACTCCAGTCAGTCTGAGTGGTAGAACCAAGGGTGCTGATGAAAAAATAGAAGGAGAAGAGAGCGAACCCCAGGCCATCCTTGAGGCTCCCGGCGTGGCTGTCCAGGCCATTCATTCTGTGCTGTGGTCTCAGTCCTCTCCCCAGCAGCTGATGTCTGTCATTCCTGGCTGGAAGGCTGACCCGCTTCTCCGAGGCTTGCTGACCCAGCTACTTGAACTGAACTATTGTTGAACCAAACCTGGAATGAACTGCACTCATTTGCTGCGTCATGAACCCAATCCAAAATGTGTTTCCTTAACCATGAAAAAGCCAAGTTTAAGTCCTTAAAAAGCTCCCTAGTGAAGCAAGTTCAAATTGGAATCTGAACTTTTTCTTTTCTGTAATGATTGGCCTGGCACAGAACAGGAAAATCAAAATGTCCATTGAGGTCAGCCGCATCTGGAACCCGTCCTGCTCCACCGTTTGTCGGAGGCAAGTGGATCGTCTGGATGAGAAGACGCTTGCGCTGGAGCAGAGCAGGGTCAAGGGTCGGCTCCGAGAGCCGATCATTTTGGCTTTAATCCTGACTCCATCATTTTTCTGCTGAGACTCTGGGCAAGGTCCTTATGAACTCGAAGCCTCGGTGCTTCGTACCTAGAAAGTGCTCGTTTTTTTTTTTTGTTTGTTTGTTTGTTTTTTCAGCTGGGGCAGTACCTGCTCAGAGTCATCCAGTGTTGGATTAAATGGTATCTCCTTGCTCGTGTCACCTAGGTTTCCACGCAACTTTTGTCTTTTTTAAGTCAGTGCCTCAGTGTTCTCTAGGCTATGCCAGTTAACGAATTTCTTATTCCCACACCCTCTAATAGTTAGCTTTAAAGAAAGCACTCATCCTGCTTATGTGTATACGACGTGAAAGGTACTATGTGACAAAGGTTAAATACAGTTGTACTCTTAAGGATCCTGAGAGTCAGGTCTCATTTATATAGAATTTCCAAACCTTTGGGTTGGACGGAACCCTGAAGATTGTATGTCTGGCCCTTTGCAGTCTAATGCTTGCAGTGGATGGTATCCTTGGTGAAAGCTAAACACCTCCAGCGATGGGGAAGGAAACTTTTGAGAGTAAGCATATCTACCTACTTGTAGATCATGTCTACCCATTTACTTCCAACATGAGTGGGGAGATCTTACAATAAAATATCCATATACAATTGGGTATATCCATACAGTGGAATACTACTGAACCATCTGAGATTTATAAGCTCCTTCCTAGCATTGACAGATGAAGATGATGCTCTGGCTTTTCTGTTTCACCAGTTTTACCGATCCCTGAACATCCGGATTGCTCTCGTGGGCTTGGAAGTGTGGACTCACGGCGATTTGTGTGAAGTTTCGGAGAACCCCTACTCTACCCTCTGGTCCTTTCTTCGTTGGAGGCGCAGGCTGCTCATTCAGAAGAAACACGACAATGCACAGTTAGTCACGTAAGTAGCCCTTCCCATACGCGTTGCCATGGCGTTGGCTGCCTGCCCACAGAACATGCGCTTTCTGCCCCTTCCCTTCCCGATGCTGAATGTTGGCTGCACTAGGCCGCCCGACTCTCTGGTCCCTGTAATCAAGTATTTCTCAGACAGGTACTCTGTGCCTAGCACACGCTGGAAAATATTAAAAAGCCTGAGGGTCATAACAATCCCCAAAAGTATTTACCATCTAGATGAGGAAATGAGACCTACGCATATTCAGCTGAGTGTCTGAGAACACTGAGTGTGTACTTGGCAACTGACTGACTATTAGCCATGGGCAGCTTTGAAACGGACTTTCTGAGGGGCTCATCTTCTTCATCTTGGAGCTTGTTCTAGTCCAGAGCTAACCTCCTGAAGCTGGCGCCGTCGGGGCGGGGGTGGGGCAGCTGCCTGGGTTGTCCTTAGTTCCTAGAGGCTTAGGACTGCCCGCCCAAGATAATCAAAGTGACAGGGACTGTGTGCCTGGTGGGAGGCAGACGTGGAGGGGGTGGGGTGAGGATTCTGTTTCTTTCATCCCAGAGAGAAAAAGAGAAGACATCAATGAGGGTCATGGTGGCATGTGACAGTCCCCTGGGGGTGACTGTCTAGTTTTTTATTAGGGTTGACTTCCAAAGGTATCCAGAGGCAGTTTCAGCAAAGGCATGTATATAATCAAATCATTTTTTTCTTTTCTTGCCTAAATGCTTTTCTGAATTAGCAATCATTTCAACATTTGTTTACTCTAAAAAAAGTCCTGGTGCACCCCATTCATTTTAAAATATAATGCCGCATAGAGCCCTGGCTGGTGTAGCTCAGTGGATTGAGCGCAGGCTGCGAACCAAAGTGTCGCAGGTTTGATTCCCAGTCAGGGCACATGCATGGGTTGCAGGCCACGGCCCCCAGCAACCACATACTGATGTTTCTCTCTCTCTCTCTCTCTTTCTCCCTCCCTTCCCTCTCTAAAAATAAATAAAATCTTTTAAAAAAAATAATGCCGCATTGCCCTTTCTAAGTGGTTTATCACTTCAGCTTTGGTTTCCCTTCTAAGCCAAGAGTTATTTAGAAGTTATTAGATGTTATCTAGAAGTTTTTAAACTAAAGCTTGTTTAATTTTTTTTTAATTTCAAAAATAATTGAAAAAGACCTGGGAAATAACTACACCAAAAACCTGGGCAGTGAGCACATTCACCTCAGAAGAGTCTTGGGGTTACCGAGACTTTGGGCCTGAACTTGGGAAGCGTCGCGTCCTGCTTTGGGCAAGACCTTGAACCTAGGTTTCCAGCTGGACTTCCTCAGAGCCATTGTCTAAGTTTATAAAATCACCAGTTGTACATGTTTTGTGTATTCCTTTGCATCTTGTTTCTCTGAAGAAGAGTCTGCCTTAACTTCATCACACATTTATTAAGCATCCACCGTGTTTCAGATTCTAAGTTCTGGTGACCCCAAAATATGTAAGATGGTCTCAGCTCTCAAAGATGTCAAGCTGTAGATAGGACAAGCACAGAGGTGTCAAAGTACCACACAATGACTTTCGACATAGACTTTAAATTACATGTTCATGGCGTGCCTGGAAACACTGGGTTTCATTTACTTCTTGATCCCTGTGCTGGATGGATACGGCCAGAGAGAGATGAATTAAACGGGGGGAACGGAGCTTGCCATTGGCAGATTAGGATCAGAATTGCAAAACAGAGGCAGAAATAGGCCGGTCATTCTTGCACCCAGCTGCACTTCTTGACACTTCTGATGGGACACATCTGTTTCCTTGGCCCCCGAGTGATGTAAGAATGAAGCATCACCACCTACAGCTGCTGCCCCAAATGCCCCGCACCCTCCCCCAGGGCCAGGCATGTGGCATGGGACCCCGGCAGCTGGCGGAAGTGGGCCCGATTCCCTTCAGTATCAGAGCCTGTGCTGTTCTCCCCCCACGCCCCCGCCCCCCGCCCTGCGACCTTTTCCTGTGCAGCAGGAATGGGATGCAGCTTTGCAAGCCCTGCCCATTTCCTTCCAGAGAACAGGGTTATGGGCATATTGTGGGGAAAAGTGACCTTTTACTCTCTCTTTCTGTTTTTCTAGAGCAGTGAGAGAGTGGGTTAGAGGAAGTCAGAGGTGTGGCAGCCTGGGATGTGTCCACCTGGCCTGTGATACCAGGGCCTCTCCCCTTGGGAACGGTCTGGGAGTGGCAGAAGGGCCAAGGGACACCATGATGGCCACGTGCCCCTGGGCACATAGAAACAGCCCTCTCAGTCCCCTCCGTAGTCACCCTGTCGCCTTCCCTCCTGCAGGGGCAGGTCTTTCCAGGGCATCACCATCGGCCTGGCCCCGCTCATGGCCATGTGCTCCGTGTACCAGTCTGGAGGAGTCAACATGGTGAGTCTCAGCTGCCATGCGGGTGTTGCAGAAGGCAGAAAACTCTCTCTCAAGACAGGAGGTCATCTTGTCAGAAATAATCATTATGAGAAGAGAAGCTTTGAAAGAGAAGCTTTGACATCACAAAGTGCAATTGTTTAAAATGAAGTCATAAGTGATAAGGGATGGAGGTGCTGGGGTGAATTTTCATTGATTGCAGTTTATCCCCAATTTTCAAGTTCAGGAGAACCCAGAAGCGATCACATTACTGCATCACTGGGTCTTTCATAGCTTCCAAACTGTGGGCTGGGGGGTAGTGAGATGACAGAGATGAAAAACATTTTTTATGTTTTCTAGGTTTCATGTTATGTGTATCATTATGAAATAAGAGCTTGTCTCAAAGTCATGGTTAGGAAATGACTGCCTTCTTTTGAACTTTCTCTGACTTTGTGACCACTTATCAAATGACTTTGAGTGTTCACTTCTGACGTGAGCAGTAGATATCCCAGAGCCTGCCATCCACTCTTTGTCCATCCTCTGTCCATCCCATGTGATTGGCAGGTGCAGCGTGTAGTTAAAAGCATGGGCTTTTGTCGAGCTGTGAGGCTTGACCAAAGTAAAGGCAGAGTCGGGGGTTGGGGACAGCAGTCTTCTTGACCTGAATCTCTCCCTGGGCAGGACCACTCTGAGAATTCCATTGGCGTGGCTGCCACCATGGCCCACGAGATGGGCCACAACTTTGGCATGAACCACGATTCTGCCAACTGCTGCCCAGCCAGCGAGGCTGATGGTGGGTGCATCATGGCAGCGGCCACCAGGTGAGTCAGGCAGGAAGGGGAGGACGGGGCGGAGGGCAGGGCTTGCACAACCCAGTGCTCCTCCCAGCTGGCCCCAGGGAGCCTCTGTTAGAACTTGGAGAGAGATGTGCTTTTGACACCGAAGAGATGGGAGGAGGGCAAAGAAAGGAAGGGCATGTAAGGAGCACTAGGTTTCTAGCAGGTGGCTTGGTACTGGTGAGACCCTAGATAGATTTAATTTTGTCTTAGGTCTTCAATGGCAAACCTGGCCTGACTACACGTGTCTTTTTCTCTTCATGAATTTTTGATGAGTGGTTTTGGTAACAATCACAGTTCTCAGTTCCTCCATTCCAAGGGAGCTTGGTGCGTGCTGTCCCTTCCCAGGCCTGATAGAAAGTGCTGATGTGGTCTTCAGAGCCAGGAGAAGAAAGAGAAGCATGTGTACACCCCACAGTGACCCCTCCAGGAGTTTACAGGCTGTGTTTACCAGGAGAAACAAGCGCAAGGCAGCAGCATCTCCCCATAGTTGTGAGGGGTTTTAAACCAGAGCCCTTGAAAGAGTTCTGGAGTTTATTCAAAGGACTTATATTTAGTGTCTGAACTCACTCAGCAAAGAGCACTGGGTTCTTCCAAGACCCGAGTCCTTCCTTGGAAGGCATTATGCTGGGAGGTTATGTTCCTCCCACCCCAAACCATTAAGACTTGCTTATGCTTCTTAAAGAAATGGAGTTTCGGTGTTTCCGAGAGAAAACGCAGCTTTTTTGGAGCTCTAGTGGCCCGTGTTTTCGCCATCCCCTCTCAGCTGTGACACGCAGGAAACAACTCTGTGGGTCATGCTCAGACCCCATGAGCTCCTGGTGGAGTCCACCTCTCTTTCCCGAGCTAAAAGGCATATTGTAGACAAACCATTGAGAGTTGTGTTAATTCCTACTCCAATTCGTTTTTAAACTATTTGTAAGTTGTAGCAGCTTACCAGTAAAGTCCTTGTGATATGCTGATATGCCTGATGACTCAGGGAGACCCTCTGTGTTTAGCGCCCAGGTGGGTTGGAGAACTGGGGTCGGGCTAGCTCTGTTGCAGACCCAATGGCAGTGCTGACCTGCTACCAGGGACCGTATGACTTTTAATTCTTTTTCCCAGTAGTGGGACCCAGGAATTTTATACCCTTTGTGATAAAGACCCTGCATTTGTGAGTTGGCTGGCTGAGTTTGGAGTAGCACCCATGTCCTTAGTACGAAGATCAGATCACTGGTTCCACAACCAAAAATTAAACCCACGATCCCATCCCTTTCTGGCCGAGTCTTCTGTCCCAAGAAAATCTCTGTCTAATATCGGCTTCAGAAAGAAGTTTGGGTTGGTTGGTGTTGTATTTGGCTCTAAGGCTTGAGAGACCTATTGTAACACTTACGCTCCTTTGTGTGTTGCAACCCCTTTGTGCAAAGGGCAGAGACTGCTGCTTCTGATTCTTAGATACTTCCTCTGTGCAGAAGGGGTGAAAAGACCATTCTGGGGTGATTAATATTTCTTAATTCTTAGAAGGAATTGCAAGTTAATATATTGACGATGTTTGGTAAGGGCAGAATGTACGTGCATGGCACCATCGGGGGTCTGAGTCCCTTTAGGGGGAACCAGCCCCGTGGGCAGCAGGATTGACAGCTGTTCTGGCTGCTTGGTGCTCAGACGTCCAGCTAACTCCAGCCTCACTCTCCAGCCATCCTTTCCCCAAAGTGTTCAATGGATGCAACAAAAGGGAGCTGGACAGGTATTTGCAGACAGGCGGCGGGATGTGTCTCTCGAACCTGCCGGACACGAGGACGCTGTACGGAGGCCAGCGATGCGGAAACGGGTACCTGGAAGACGGGGAAGAGTGTGACTGCGGGGAGGAAGAGGTAAGGTTTCCTGGCCTCAGAGGGAGGATCTGCATTCGTTTCAAGGCTCCAGTCCAAAGAGGACGAGAAGTGTCTTGGTTGTGCGCATGTCCTATAACATCACAAACACGATGTGGAGAGCAAGCCTTGACGATGGGCCACTTGTGCAGACTCGCCCCGTTTGAGGTCGTTGTCACTGTGTGTGTCCAAGCTGGGGTGGGGTGTTCCTAGTGGGTGTCTGGTCTACCCAGAGGCCACAAGCTTCACCAGGGCAGTGGCAGGTGGCCCTTTTAGCCTTCCAGACGCACTGAATTTAGTCTGGAAGCCACACAGCTGGTCATATGAACTTGAATCTGGGCCATATGAGGATGCTTAAAATAATAAGTTCGTACTGTTCAGCCTGGAGAAGAGATGATTGAAAGAGGAAGCAGGAAATATGGTCAAGTCTGAAAAGGGCTGTTAGGAGGAGGAAGGAACAGAGCTGTTTTGATCTTGAAAATGAGTGTGACAAGCATGCGGCATAGCCCTGTCGCTTTGAATGGACACGTGTTGTTCTGCAAAAAGCAGAACTAAGTAGTTTTATCTTTATTTTTGGAAGGGTGAAAATATGTACCTTAACATGAAAACAATTTGGGGGAGAATACATGAGTAACAGTTAGCTGTGGGGGATGAGATTTTGGGTCTGTGTACGTGGGAAAGACTGTTGGATTTTATAACCTTCCCTGTGGTTTGATTGGTTTTTAAATGTCAGCAAGTAACTTTCAAAGTAAAACAAGACCCAGCTAAAGGCTCTGCTACCCCATCGCCGAGAGTTCACAGCAATCGGCCCAGACCCTTCAGAAGGGAGGGTGTTGTATTATCTCGGGGCGCACCATGGGGTTGAGTAGCAGCCCAGCCCACCAGTGGGCTCAGCTGGTTGGCTTATATTTGGAGCAGTTGCTGATTCCACAAATATTTACTGAGTTGGGCGCTAGGCCCAGGACAAATATAGCAAAAGTAGATGTGGTCCCTGGCCTTGTGGCACATTTAATATAGTGAGGGAAGCACAAATTGACAAAATAGTTGCAAAAGTACCTAAATACTAGGAGGGCCAATGGCAAGGTGCTATGAGTTTATGTAGGATGAGGGGAGCGGCCCTACCTGGGTGAGGGTGTGACCTCTGACCCCATATCCAAGGGCTATTGGGAGTTAGCTGAGAGTACGAGGAGAGAAGGCACCTTTCAGTCCAGGGAGGGGCCATGCCTTGAGGTGGGAAGAGACAGGGTACGTTGGAAGGGAAGGATTTGCCTGGAGCTCAGGATGGGGGGAGATTACTGGAAGGGAGGTGTTCTTATTCCCTCTGTAGGGAGGACGGGTGGATCTCCAGTTAGGCAGTGGCACGTGTCGCTCCAGTAGGCCAAACCTGCACAGTAACGTTTATGATGTGGTCAATAAGCATGGAGTGGGCCCCCGGCAGACGTGGCTGGACTTCCGCTCCCACACTTGCCAGGCGCATGCCTTGAGCAGCCATGGGACTTGTCTGAGCCACAGTTTTCCCGTCTGTGAAGGGGACCGATCCTGCCTCTCAGGCTGTGATGGTTGGTCCTGTGCGAGCGGCCCGGCACGGTGTCGAGAGCTGTGAACTGTGATGACAGTAGGAGTATTATGAGGACACTCAGAGGCGCTGGCCATCAGTCATTCTTTTAAATCTCATGCTGTGTGTCAGCAAATGAGGACCAGTAGGGCAGGAAGGAAGAGAAAGGAGCGTGGAACCCCAGGAGCCCTGTCCCGGAAAGGCCTGCCGGCGAGGGTCAAGGAAGAGCAGCAGGTGGTGGGAGAAATCCGAGGAAGCGGGCCCCTGGGGCGGACAGAAATGGCTTCAAGCTGGTGCCGGATGTCCTTGCTCCCCGTGGCCTCTCTGGATGGTCTAGCAAGGCCGGGGGTGGGGCGCAGAGAGGGCAGCGTAGAAGACAAGAGTCTTGGGGTGTTCTACTGTGGGCAAGAAAACAAATCACAGAATTCCCGTATAGTGTAATGCTATACTGAGAATCGTGTTGGAAGGATACATGATTATAAGGAGAAGCGTGCATATGATATTACGTCACGGAGCAGTTCGGATACCATGATTTTATAACGTTTCTGTTTATAGGAAAATGCCTGGAAAAATACCCACCCTCAGAATGGAGTTGTGTCTGAGTTGTGCTGAGACTGTTGAGTGTGTGTGTGTGTTTATAGTAAATACACATTACCTTAGCGATTAAGCTATAAAGTGATTTTTTGGGAAAGCCTTCTAGGGCCCCAGGGCCCCAGGGCCCCTATGTGAGGAGGGGCGGGGGTGGGGAGGTACGGGAGGTGGGTGCAGGCCCTGAGCCCGCCCAGACTCCTGTCTCGGGTCCCGCTGCCCCAGAGGCTCACGCCCTCTTCCGTTGCCCCCCAGGAATGTGAAAACCCCTGCTGCAATGCCTCTGATTGCACCCTGAGAGAGGGGGCCGAGTGCGCCCACGGCGCCTGCTGTCACCGGTGCAAGGTGAGTGGCCCTCCCCGCCGCCCAGGGTTCCGACCTGACAGCCCAGTGCCCTGCCACGGCCGTGATGGACAGGGCGCAGCCTCTGTCTTGGGGAAGAGGGGGGCCTCAAAATTTCAGAAACATGGAGCCGGGACCCTCTGAACACATAATGAGCACACAGGGGTATGCGTGTAGATGTTCAGGGCAAAACGTGTGTGTAGACAGTCTGCATGTATGTGTGTGAATGGGTCTGGATATTTGAATATGTGAGTTTATAATATGCCCGTGTGTGTGTGTATCTCTGTGTACATATGAATGCACCTGGTTCTTGTGCCGTTGACTCACCATGAGACTTTGGGCACATTAACCTGTGCTGTCTCGGGCTTTATAATCTTTAAAACAGAGGTCATTATATCGCATAAAACTGTCATGAAAACTAAACAGAGCAATATTTGTACTGGGCCCTCACGCGGGAGCTCCAGCCAAGTACGTGTTATTGCTGAAGCGCTTAGTCAGGTGTAGATTGTTGCATAAATATTATTTCTTACCTACTTCTATGAAGAGGAAGTGAGTTAGCATTTGTGAAAACACCTGGACAACTCAGGTCACTGTTTGGAGGAGGCTAGCGCCTGTTTGAACCAGCGAGGTCATGTAAAATGGTAGTAATGGGAAATTCTGCTCCGCCGGAGTGAGGCTCCCAAGCCCTTTGCCAGGAGGGGTGAGGGCAGGCAAAACATTGATATTTTTCCCTCTTCTCCTCGGCTCAGCTGCTGGCCCCTGGCACGCTGTGCCGCCAGCAGGCCCGGCAGTGCGACCTCCCAGAGTTCTGCACGGGCAAGTCTCCCCATTGTCCCACCAACTTCTACCAGATGGACGGCACCCCCTGTGAGGGCGGCCAGGCCTACTGCTACAATGGCATGTGCCTCACCTACCAGAAGCAGTGCCAGCAACTGTGGGGGCCTGGTAAGTGAGCTGCGGTGAGCGGCCCTCGTCCCACGCCCCCCCCCCCACCCGCTGAGCATTGAGTCCTGGCTTCCAAACAGCATCTCCAGATCCTACTCTTGGGTCAGGGCAGACTTCCAGGGGGAGGCAGTGGACTGGGCTCCCCCCAGTTCCTCAATGCTTTATGTCCACAGAGCAGGGAGATGGATGAGAAAAACCCAAAAGTGCAGTGGGCAGAGGATGGAGATAGAAACGGAAATGCAAACACCCTCGCCTATAAGGTGTTTGCCCTCCTTCGTGTTAAGTGAAATCTAATTATAACTACTGTAAGATAGCGTTTTTTATATATCAGATTGGCAAGGACTGAGGAGTTGATGTAATGACGTAACAGTGATAATAGCACTGTGACAACACAACAAAAACGGTAATGACACAGCAGTGTGGGGAGTGTGGGGAACCAGATACAACCCCTGGGGAGAGCAATTTGGAGATACAGAGATGTCCAATGCGCTGATCATGGGACCCGTCCATTCTACTACTTAGGAATGTACCTCCCACTCTACCTGAACATACACGTGATGGTTAATTTATGAGGATAATTGCTGCAGCATTGCTGGTTACAGCGGCAACTAGAGACATCCGCCATAGGGACGAATTAAATTAATTCTGGTCCAGCCGTACAGTGGGACAGGATGCAGCCGAATAAAAGGAGGCAGCTGTGCACGCTCTGAGTAAGGTCGTCTCCCACAACGAGTTGAGTGAACAGTGCAAGACGCAGAACAGTGAATAGACGGTGCTGTCATTCTCTACTAGATAAATTATCTCGACAAGATGCAGAGGAATTCTATCTAGAAGATATATCGGTATCTATAGAAGATATGTTGTTCATTGCGATTACTCTTCCAGGATGTAGAGAAGTAAGAACTGAAATGGCTAGTTAGAAAAATTCCCAAGACATACTTTATTTCTCTAAAATTTTGCATATGTATTTACCTATTTTTAAAAATCCTGGAAAAGGACAAGGCTTTTTTTTTTTTTTATTAGAGAAAGCTTAACATACAAACCCACAGATATAAAACCTCAATCAAGTATAAAGAACTGATGTAAACTCTTTTTCTGTGAGTAGGAATAAGACAGGCTAATAGGGGGTCTAGGAAGAAAAGGCTGAATATTCTCTCCCAAAAAGCTTTCTTAACCTTGACCCTTTACCAAGAATTGCCTTTGCCCTCTGAGGGGCTTCTGATTGCTACTCAAGTTGGCTGGTGTACTGATCAATGTTTCTTGCCTACTCAGGAGCCCGGCCTGCCCCTGATCTCTGCTTCGAGAAGGTGAATGTGGCAGGGGACACCTTTGGAAACTGTGGGAAGGACATGAATGGGGAGCACAAGAAGTGCAGCTTAAGGTAAGGATCGCAGAGCGGACCCCGTGAGAAGAGCGGGTAACAAAGCAATTCCTGCTCTAGTCCTCCTCCCTTCTGCCCAGCCCGGCAGCTTGGCCAGCCCCAGAGCTGGGCCTTTAAATGAATTGTTCGGAGTCCATCGTTTTGCCCAGGCCCATTGCTGGACAATGCCCCATTCAGCCCTAAGGAAGCCCCGGGGAGGGCGTGGAGGGCAGTGCTTCCTAGAAAGCTGGTCAGACTTCCTTTGGGACCTTTCCACAGTAGGGCAGGGAGTCGGCCTTCTTGGGTCCCTTCTGGAGGGTGCTAAGTACACTCTCATCTGAATAGCCCAGTCGTTCATGAACTCATTCATTCATTCATTCATTCATTCACCTCAGGCATCCACCCACCCACCCATCTATTTATCCATCTGCTCACCTATTCCCTATCTATTGAGGGTTTACCGTGTGCCAGATACTGTGTTGAGAACATGGCACTTTGAATTAACAATGCAGTGGGATACTGGACATGTGGAGAGAGCCACCCAGCCCGATCTTAGTGGGTGGAGGTGGTTTCCCAAAGGAAGCCATGCCTGGGCTGGGAGCTGCACAAACCTCCAGCTGGATCAGGTGGGTTGGGTGCCGGTACATGGGAGAGGGTCCCCAGCAGAGAGATGAGAAGTGGAAAACCGGTGGTCAGAGAACTGATAACAGTGTGATATAAAGTCTAATGTTGGGGTGCACTGTAGAGGAAGCTGCTCAGAAATGAGACCAGATAGTTAGGCAGGGACCAAATCATAGAAAGTCTTCAACACACGGCTGAGACGGTGTGGACTTGACTTGAGAGCCATTTGGAAGTTAGATTGCAGTGACGTGAGACTGGGGGCAGAGGTCAGTTTCTTGGTGTCCAGATAAGAGGGGATGATGGTGTGAATTTAGGTCGATGTATAGGAGGGAGGGTTGACAGGGCCTAAAAATCACTTGAACCCAAGAGTAAGGGAGGAGGGGAATCTTGGGTGGCACCAAACTTCTGGTTGCAGCACCTGGGTGCAAAGGGTACAAGGACCATAGGGGGACAGATTCCTCCATTCAGGCCATTGTCCTTGCAGTAAAGAGCACTCCCTATGTCCAGCTCTTGGCCTGGATCTGCGCAGAGATGAGGCTCCTGTTTCCTTCCCTTGGTCTTGGTCCACCTGGTGGGTTCCTAGAGCGTGCGCATTGGCCCTTTGCCCCTTCCCCAGGCTTGGAAGCCTGCTGTCCTGGTCAAGAAAAGCTAAGCCCTCCTATGCCCCAGCTGTTCCGCAGCCTCTGATTGGCCCTCCTTCTCTCCCTCTCTCGGGCCAGGGATGCCAAGTGTGGGAAGATCCAGTGTCAGAGCTCTGAGGCCCGGCCGCTGGAGTCCAACGCGGTGTCCATCGACACCACCATCGTCATGAATGGGAGGCAGATCCGGTGTCGGGGCACCCACGTCTACCGAAGTCCCCGGGAGGAGGGTGACATTCTGGACCCAGGCCTGGTGATGACCGGAACCAAGTGTGGTCACAACCACGTGAGTCCTTTCCTGCAGCTTCCCTCAGGGGCTGGGCTGCGACCCAGAAGGCAGTGACTGAGAGGAGTGACAGTGACCGAGAAACGAGGGCCGTGGCCAAGCAGTGTGAGCGCTGAAGGGGGTCGCCCGGGCTCAAAGCCCAGCCGGCCCAACCCCTCTGCGCCTGGATGGGCTGGCCGTTATCATGGTCACTTTTGTCCTCATCGTTAATAATCATGTGAAGTAAGCGGTGGACTAGAACGGCAGTTAGAGAAGCCTGGGGAAAAGAGTGGCACCCATCTCTGTGCTAACTATGAGAATGAAGTTCTTAAAAAAAAAACAAATGAAACACTTGGGAGGTAGTACTTGGCACAGAGTAGACTGCTGTCCCTGTCGTCATTTTTAAGCTGCATAGTTGGTTTAGTACAGGATATACAGTTAAGTAACTGATATATAACCGACATACGATAATATAGGATGTAATAACACATTTGTTATCAGATGTGATTTCACAATGTAATGTGTGTTGTTTTCTCACTAGTCACAAAGGTAACGGAGGGATTTAGTTAACTGCTGTCCAGTCTTTGGCTTTTCTGATTTTCAAATGTTCACCGCAGGAGCCTGAAGTGGGCTGCTTTTCCGAGCCCTGTGTGTTCCAGGTTGAGCTGACGGTTCAGTTTCCTCCTCACTGCAGGTCTGCTTCGAGGGACAGTGCAGGAACACCTCCTTCTTTGAAATGGAAGGCTGCGGGAAGAAGTGCAATGGCCATGGGGTACGCCTGCAGAGGGGCGTGGGGCTGGGCAGCTGGGGTCCCGCCCTGTGGGAGGCCGGAGCTCTCCAGGGTGCTGATGTCTCTTTCCTGGGCTCCCTCCAGGTCTGCAACAACAACCAGAACTGCCACTGCTTCCCGGGCTGGGCCCCGCCCTTCTGCGACACTCCCGGCCAGGGGGGCAGCATCGACAGTGGGCCCATGCCCACCGAGGGTGAGTGCCTGGCCTGCTCGGGGCCTCTGCCCACCTTCGTGAGGAGGGGTGGGTGCTGTGGGGGCAGGTGGCCTGTTGTAGAGGGATAATGAATCAACTTCATTATCCAGATTTTGCAGACGAGGGAACAAAAGAAAGAGAGGCCGAATGGGAGGAGCAGCTGCATCTGGCAGCCCGGTGTGGGGCTCAGCTCAGTTGCTCTTCCTCTGTTGTTTCTACTGGGTAGAGTGAATGCTCTTAGAGCGAGAGAGAGGATAAGACAGACTGTAGGTTATTGAATGATCTCATCCTATTGGGGGTGGGGCGGGGTGGCAATCAGTCCTCCTCAGCCACTTAAAAGTAATCATGAACCTGGAGCACATTGTAATGGTTTAGATTCCCTTCCAGGGGTGTCCAACCTTTTGGCGTCTCTGGGACACACTGGAAGAAGAAGAGTTGTCTTGGGCCACACATTTAATACATTGCGACACATAATCGCAAAAACACCTCATGATGTTTTAAGTAAATCTGTGACTTTTGTGTTGGGCCACATTCACGGCCATCCTGGGCTGCGTGTGGCCCGCAGGCCGCAGGCCAGACACCCTTGCTAGGTGGACAAAGCTTAAAATTGTGAGCCACTCAGAAAACCTTGCATTTTTCCACTGGGCATCTCAAGGATTTTAACCTTTTGGTTTCCAAGCCTTTTAAAAATTACCTTTATGATCATTTTTAAGTTAGAATAAGGAATGCATATTAAATGCAAATCAGTATCTGAAGAAGAGTCAGAAAAGGTTGTTTGAAACCCACTGCGGTGGCGCTGACAGGTTCTCAGACTCTTGGTTCTGCCTCCGGAAGGTGTGGGCCCCGTGCTAGCCGGAGTGTTCTCGGCCATCTTTGTGCTGGTGGTCCTGGTGCTTATGTACCACTGCTGCAAGCAGAAGAGCAAACTGAGCCAACTCAAGCCCTTCACCCTTCCCTCCAAGCTGAGGCAACAGTTCAGGTAGGATGGTGTGCCGTGAAGGACTTGGGGTGCATTGCGGATCATAGAGCTTTCTGTGTGCGGTCCCAGGTGAAACCGCTGGTGGTATGGTGGTGGGTCTCATTCAGGGAAGGCAACGCAGGGTGCATGTTCCTCCTCCCCTCGGCCATGTCCAAGGCCATGGCAGACAGGGCTGATTGACCTGTGAGTGTCCTCTGCGGAGCCTGGTCTCTGTATCAGAGTCCTTCTCAACAGAATGCCCCACCCAAGTCAAGTTGAAGACATCTGTTTTCTACCCTTTATCTAATTGATTTGCTCCCTATGGAAAGAGCTGGAAACTGAGGCAACAGAGAGAGAATGACTAGCCCAAGACACTCCCAGGGGTAGCTGGACATGAGCTCAAGACGAAGACTAAGTCTTTTTTATTTTTTTAAAGCTATTCATTCCCTGGGATGGGGAAGATGTCTAGTCTCTGAGTCCTGTGTTAAACTGTACTTGTCCTGGAAGGGATTTTAAAGCCCAGGTCCTTGCGACTTGATGCCTAAGGGGGACTGTTAGTTGGTGGCTGATGACATCCATTGTCTCCTTGGGGGAGAAAGGTCTTAAAAGGGTGAAGAGAAGGTGCCGAGGAAAACTCTGCTTCCTATAAAGCCAGCTCTTTTCCCTGGGAGTTCTCCATTGGCCACACATGTCTTCATACCCAGGAAGCTGGGGCTCAGGGGGACCAATCCCACTTCTTCCAGAGCAGACTGGGGGGAAGGTCCAGCTGTTTACTGGCCATTCTTGGGTCAGAGGGGCCAGGCACCAATTCTCAATGATCACCCCCTCTTCCCATCTTCTCCCCATTCCTTGTTATCAGTTGTCCCTTCAGGGTGTCTCAGAACAGTGGAACTGGCCATGCCAACCCAACGTTCAAGTTGCAGACCCCCCAGGGCAAGCGCAAGGTAAGAGCTTTGCACCTTGGATGTTGCTACTTTTCCTTTATCCTCAGGACCCTACTAGATTTCCCTAAGAGCCTCTGTGGCCATGGGATTGGTAATAAAAGCCACTTCCTCAGCATCAGAGACGTCCAGTTGGTTCTGACGTCCCCTGAGGACTGCAAAGGTTCTGACCTCGGGGATCCCTGGGATTTAGCAAGTCACCCTGCTCTTCCTCGGCCTCTGGTCCTCTTACAAGAGCGCTCCTGAGTTCCTAAGTGCACTGAGGGTTTCTTTGTCTGAAGACATTCCTTGTCTTATGCCTACAGGTGACCAACACCCCTGAAACCCCACGGAAGCCCCCCCAGCCTCCTCCCCGGCCTCCTCCGGACTATCTGCATGGCGGGTCCCCTCCCATGCCATTGCCAGCACACCTTATCAGGGCTCCTAGGAACCCCCCTGGGGCCGGGTCCCAAGTAGAGAGGAAGGAGTCATCCAGGAGGCCACCCCCAAACCGGCCAATGCCCCCTCCACCAAATTGCATCCTCTCCCAGGTAAGTGAATTCTCGGCAACCCTGGGCTGGTGGTGTTCGTTGCTTTTAAGGCCGCCACCAACAGTGGGGCGGGGGTTTGGGGGACAGCGACCAAGGCTGGGAACATGGAGCTCGCTGAGTCTGAGCTGACTGCTGTTTCTGCCTTCTGATAGCTACACGGTGAGAGCGAAGGCTGTGGGGAGATACCCTCCCCAGGCAACCCCTGAGTGACGGAGGACTCCCTCCCGGGTTGGCCTAGTTTGTGACAGGCCACTACCCACCTTCCGCCCAAAATCAGCCGCTTTCCGTTCCCTGCGGTCTTGTTCTCTTCTCCAGGTCTTTGCAAACGCTGTTCCTGCTGCCCGGTGCACTTTTCTCCTTCCAAACACCCAGCTCCCCCTCGTGTGCAGCTCTCCTCTGAGATGCCCTGTGTCCCGAGAAGCCCTCTCTGACCCCCAAAGCCTGGGTCTGATGGCCCCATCCTTCTCTCATCTTAGGAATCACCCCTACCGTGTACCTGTCGGAGTCTCCCACTGGCCAGGACCTCTGACCTGGGAGGTCCTGTGCGACCTGGCTCGTTGTGGGGCTGGCCAGGGGCAGGGTGCTCTGGCAGGCGGTGTGCTGCCGGTTCACCCGGCATGTCTGGGCTCCAGCAGCTGCAGCCGTAGCTGCTGGCAGAGCGCCCGCAGCACACGCACAGATGTTTCCAGGGCGGTGGCTGGACCTGCTGCCTTCCCGAGTCGAACTGTGTATTTTGGGTGTGACCCCACCGGGGAGCAGGGGATTTGCTTATTTTCCTCCCGGGACTGCTTTTCTTGGGCACCGTCCAGAGGGCTCCACGGGAGCCCAGCCTGTCTCTGAACCTAACGACCGTGGTGCTGGCAGCAGGTCTTGGAGAGCCCCTGGGACACGGGCGGTGTCGCAGTTTGGCAGAGCCGAGAGCATCAGGTTTGGTTTGCTGATAAGGCGAAGCCTCTGCTTTCCCGTTTCCCCATCTGGGGCCGGGGGAGGAAGGAGCAGTGCAGGAGGGAAGGGAGAGGCTGACTGTGAACGGGGAGAGGGAGGGAACAAGGGGGAGGAGCCAGAAGACGAGAGGGCAGTTGTCTGCTCAGGCACCCTCAGCAGACACCGCTCGCTGAGTGGCTTAAACAACGGAAATTTATTTTCTCCCAGTCTGGAAGCTGGACGTCCACAACTCCAGGTGTCAGCAGATGTGGTTTCGTCCAAGGCCTTTCTCCTGGGTCTCTCCTGTGTCCTCACACGGTCCTTCCTGGGCGTGTGTGCCCCGGGTCTCCCTGTGTGTGTGTCTGCATTTCCTCTTCTAAGGATTGGATCAGGGCCTCCTTTTTTTTTAACTTAATCACCTTTTTAAAAACCGTGTCTCCGAAGACCGTCCCATCTACGGCACTGGGGGTTGGGGCCACAACATGTGGATCTCAGGGAGCCCGTGGCAGAGCGAGCGGAGAGAAAGGGCGTATGAGGGGAGAAAGCAACGCGTGGAGACGCGGGTGTGCAGGGAGAACGGAGCGTGGGTGGAGACCAGGGAGCAGTCGGTTCAGACCGTGGCTCCTAAACAGCCCGCACCGGAGGCTCGTTGAATGAGCATGGTGTCACCCCAGGGCACTAGGCAGTAGGTCGGTTGTGGGTGGCCAGGCGTGGGGGTGTTGTAATTTTAAATAAGGTGGTCAGGGAAGGCCTTAGTGAGGGTGATACAAACGCAGAGAGGAAAGGATTCCTTTTACTGTGTCCCCCATAGCGAACCAGTCATTTTTCAATCTCATTTTTTTTTTTTTGCCCAGGTAATACACACATATGGTCTTGCTGGAAAAATTTCGTGTTCACCTGGGCAAGCCCCCTCCCCATTCACACCCCATCGCTAACCCCTGTTACCCATTCAGTCTGTGTGCTTCCCAACTTTCCGGCTGCAGTTACATGGGGGGCAGGGGTGCAAGGGCCACCTGTGATGGTGTAAACTGTCCTGTGTAGCTTGTGCCTCAGCTTCATGACACTTGGTCCCCTTCCCACACAGCACATATCAACTTCTTCATTCTTTCTAAACGCTGCACCCTGTGTCACCGTATACATTCAATAATATGTCTGTTGGTGGAAGTTTATGGTATTTGTTGTTTCTTTTGCTGTCACAAACAGTGCTGCAAGGACTGTCCTTGTCATTTCACTTTTGTGGACCCATGCAGGTAGTTCTCCAACATGGGTAGTAGGGAGTGGAATTGTTAGATCAGGGAATGATCCTTTCTCATTTTAATAGATACTGCCAACTTGCTCTCCAAAAGGCATTTTCCTGAGCATTAAAACACATAGGCATACAACTTCTTTTTAAACAGGACCCTAGAGTATAGTATAATCCCCTTTCTCATCTGATTTTGGTCCATAATTATATTGGGAACATTTTCCTTTGAACAGGCCCCCCTGGGCTTTGAGTGAGGCTTGTGGCTTTCTCCCCAGGATTTCTCCAGGCCCCGGCCGCCCCAGAAGGCTCTCCCAGCTAACCCAGTGCCAGGCCGCAAGAACCTCCCCCGGCCGGGCGGCACCTCCATCCTGCTGCCCACTGCGCCTGTCCCTCAGCACCCCCGACCTCTGGGAGCACCTGCCCCGAAGGTGAGTCTGCAGAAGCCATCGAGGTAAAAGCTAAAGCCAGAGGGCTCCAGGGGACAAGACCGCAGTTGAGAAAACCTTGGAGGTCATGTGGCTTGTGGTAGGGCTGAACCTCCAGAACAAAGGCCAAGGACAAAAGCTTAGTGTTTCTTGGTATCTGTGCGATTCTTCCTTGAATGGGCGATAGGGGATTTTTGTTCCCTGTGAAAGGTGATGCTTAGAAACCTGAGCCATGATGGCCTCACACCTGGATCTGCAACGGGCTGGCTGGGTGGCCCTGAGCTGGTCACCCCCCTGAGTCTGTTTCCTTTCCTGGAGGGAGGCGATGAGAAGCGTGGTGCCAGCCTCCCCAGGTCGCTGTGAAGGTCAAGACAGTTAATTTACAGAAACTGCCAGACCGTGGTAGGGTGTGCACAAATGACTGCTCTTAGGACCTCTTCCCTGGGCTGACGTGGTCTCCAGTGGCTGTTCTAGGGGTCGGGTGCAGGGAAGGCAAGGAGGCTGGCTGACTCCCTGTGTTCCCAGGGGGCCCTGGGAGACCTGTGCACTGAGCTGCAGCTTTGGGGGAGAGGCAGGGAGATGACTTGTCAGTCAGCTCGGGGTAGGGGCACCATCATGTGGGGTTAATGGTCTAGCAGACATGTCACAGACTTCCACGGGAAACCATTCCTGTTGCTGGCCAGCTGTCACCCATCTGACCTGTCAAAACCCAGAGGATGGCTCCCCGTGATCCCCCAATCAACAGGTAGCTGATGTCTGTCTCCCTCCCCTCTCTTTCTCCCCACAGTTTCCTGACAACAGGTCACACAGGGCTGGGGGGATGACGAGCTCCAGAATCTAGACCTGCCTGAGGGGCTGCTCCCTTCCCTTGAGGACTCTGAACCCCGCAATCTGGAAGAAGCCTGTCCGGCCACCTCTGAGCCCTCCTCCCCTCCTCCCCTCCCCCTGGAACCACGGCATCTCTGAAAATCTCCTTCTTGACTCAGCGCCTCCCCAGTCTCCTCGGAGGCCCAGAGGGACCACTATCCAATAGCATCCAAGTGTTGTTTTGTGCAATATACTGGCCCAGGGGTGGGGGGAGGGGCGTGCCGACCCAGGACCTCTTCCCTGCAGGAGAGGATGAATGGCAGCTTCTCCTCCAGCCTCCCTTCACCTGGCCCCTCACCTCAGAGGTGTCCCTGGCCCGCCATCTGAGCCAAGAAGCCTAGCTGGGGAAAGTCCCCTTCAGCCCCTCCTCCGGTCAGGACTTAGCTTGGAGAAGCCATCCCTGCTCGTCCTGTGGGGCGGGGGGGGGTGAGCACGAGAGCTTTCCGTTGCTTCTGTCCTCCTCGAAGGTCCCGAGCTAGACAGAGGCTGGGCGCGTACGTACCCAGGGCATGTACGTACCCAGCCTCTGTAGCTCCGAGATTTCGAGGGGTCACACCAGCCACTGCTGTGTCCCTGCCCAGGGCTTCGCTGGGGTCACAGCTTTGTGCTCTGCAGCCAGGTGAACAAATCCAGTCCCCTCCTCACTGCCCCCAAACCCCCACGTCCCCATATTTACACGGGTCACTCCGACTCAGACAGGTACTATTTGTAGGCAGTGTAGACAGCAGGGGGAGCACCAGGCCTCCTCTGAGCCCTAATGCCAAAGGTTTCGACTCTTGACTCTCAGTGATCCTTGGTTGCTCTCGTTTTTCTCTTCTGCACTTTCCACGTACCCGGCGCTTTTGATTTCTCCTTCCCCACTTGGACCCACCCCGTGTGCGGTGCCGCAGACCCTTGGCAGCCCTGACTTCCTGGGGACCTGGTGCTTGGGACCTGTGTGTCAGGGTCCCGCCTCTGGGGCTGGCTCCATTGGTTATTTTTCAATGTGTTTTGTGACCTCAGCGGGGTGAAGGTCTCTCCCCCACTCCCTGGCCTAAATGTAGGTAAAGTGCCCGGAAACAGCAGCAGATGCAGTGACCTAGGGAGTGGGCATCCTAGGAACCCCCACCTGTCCCTGGGTCTGGTCACTGAGCAGAGAGCACACCTATCTCTACAGGCCCCCGGAGAGTCCGCAGTCAGCAGTCTTGAAGGAACGGAGTCTGAGCTGGGGCCCAGCTAGGCGTTTGTGTTCTGCTTCCCCGTGTTCTCTCTGGTCACTGCCCTTACCTGTGCTCGCAGGAGAGCTGGGAGCAGCCTGGGGTTCTCCCCAGAGCAGGGCAGGAGGGCTGTGTGGTGCTCTGCTAAATCAGACGACTTGTCTCTGGAATGTTCTCTGGCACTGTCTCCCACCCCCAGAAAGGTGCTGTGTGACTCTTGAAAACCTCAGTGAAAGGAAGAGACTTGAGCTTTCACTCTCCACCCCCGGCCCCTCTGCCAGTCCTCGGCACGCAACAGGTGCTCGATCGTGGGTTTGTAGACAGGTGGGAGGCTCAGGATCTGCACCCGGGGGGTGGGGGCGGCACACAGGGGGCGGCTTTAGGAAGATCTCAGGAAAACGGGGTTCTCTTCCCTCAGGGAGTCATGATGTTCACGCCCCTGTCTCCCTGACATGGGTCCTGGTTGTCCCCTGGGGCCAATCTCAACCTTCTTTGCTGTCGACTGAGTCAGGGGACAATCTGCCATTGAAGTGTGCTACTGCGACCGTCCCAGGCCTCAATGTTGGGTCCCAGAAAAGTGAAGGTGAAAACGACCCCCACCAAAAAAAAATCATCCCCCTTAAAGGCACCCCCATGGCTCACAGACGTTCCTGTGGCTGGTCCAGCTTTCCTCCCTCAGGTCAGGAGGCAGAAGGCTCGCAAGGGAAAATGCCACAGCCACTGTGGCTGCTGGAGCCTTGTGAACCTGAAGTCCACTCTCCCTGGAACCGTAATCGCAAGAGAGTTGGGTTGTTGCTTTCTTGTTTTGTGTCTATTTTCTGTTATTTTAATACCACCTCCATCCCATCAAAGTGTACTGTGAACTGGAAGATGGTTGACATGTTAAATTTTGAGAGACTTGTGGCAGCCGGTTCTGTTTAACGCCTCACTCCTGGCTCTGTCCAGGGAGCCGGGCACCGCCATCCCGGCAGGCCGAGGTGGCTGCCCAGGAAGGAGTGAGACCGGCCATGATGTGCCCCTTCTCCCTCCTGTGCCCGCAGGCTGCTCTGAGGTGACAGAGGTAAATCTGGACCTAAGAAAGGAGGGACTTTATTTGAAAGGGTTATTGCAATAGGGACAATGCCTAGGCAAGCTGCTGTGAGGTCTGCCTGCACTCCAAAGCTCAGAAAGAAGAAAACTTTGCTTTTCTAGGGAGGCGTGGACTTGGCTAGAAGCGCAGTCAGGGACCGTCTCTGTGCCCGGCCTTTGGGGGCAGGGGCTGTGTGTCAGCTCAGGCTGACGGGCGGGTCCAGGAGGCTCAAGTCAGAGGGCAAGGAGGGGAGCTTTCCGGAGGCTCGGTGGGGTGAGTTAACCAGTCCTGTGTGCAGACGGAGGTGCACATAAATCTTCCTAAAAGCTAATTTAGTCTTCTGCCAGCTTTACAACCTGGGAAATGTTTTTCTTAAGAGCCTGGGAGCCATCGCTGAAATGTAAACCTCAGGGGACCTTGCGGGGAGACAGCGCCCGGCTCCCCGCCTCTTTTGGCGGGAACTGCAGCCCAGGCACCTGGCTCCCAGTCGGAACTGCCTGCTCGCCCCGTGTTCTGGTAGCCTTGTTTACGTCTCCCTCTGCAAGAAAAGCCCCTCTCTGCCCCAGCGCGGTGACGTCTGCAGGCCTCCTGGGACGGCAGTGGCCCCTCAGTCTTACTGCGGTTGTCCCCCGCCCTCTCTTGCAATAATCCTTTTGAATAAACCCCCCCCCCCGCCCCTTACCTCTGTCCTAATTTGTCACTTGGCCGAGGGGGTAGAAGCCTTGCATATTTAAATCTTTAAATGGGGATCCAGTTCTAAAGTCAGTGACTGTGTGAAATGCACCTGTAACAGCTCTGCTGGACACCAAGAAAGCCACGGGGACGGGACAGGGACGCCAACCGGAAAGGTGCTAAGAGGGGTTCCGCAGAATCCAAGCCGGGCGCCCCCGAAGTGACCCTCCCCCACATCCTCACACCACCCACCGTGCGTGTGTACGCATCTGGGACCCAGGGCAATGTGAATTTTCTTTTATTTGGGAGATTCTTCGTGGAAAACAGATCCTCTTCTCTCTTGTCCACCTATTAATTGTTTACAATATTTCTACATCTATGCAAAATACTTGAATGGGCCATGGTGCCTTTTTTTTCCTTGTTTGTATTTAATTAAAATAAATTGACATTTGAAATGTTGTCTGGTGGCGACTCTTTTTTGTTTTGTGAGTTTCGATGTCCTCCGGCTCAGCCTGGAGATGGGTCACGGGAGGCTCCTGGGGGGGCGGGGGGGGGGGGTGCCATGCAAACAGCAGGCCAGCACGTCGGGCCGTGGGAGGAGACCTGGAGCTGTGCAGAAGCCTTGGGTCTCCCCGGGACCAGTCAGAGGGGCTGCTTCCCTTTGCACTTGGACATAGGCTGGTCCAGTTTGGGTCACTAAAGGCATGAAGGATCCTGGGACTCCCTGATACACGCTTGGGAGGCAGCTGAGACCTTCCGCTTTTCTCATCTTAATTGCTAGGGACTGCACTTCAAAGAGGGGAGGGCTTGCCCGAGGTCTACTGGGCTGTGCGAGCAGGGCGGAGCCAAGGCGAAGGGCAGGTGTGCTTTCGGACCCCAGGGCCCTGTGTGCTAACAGCTCATCCATTAGTGCTTCTCCGGCTGCAAAAGGATGCCACCCTCTTTCTCTCACTCGATCCCCACTTCAGTGTTGAGCTTCTCTAAGAGAGACTGAGTCGTAATAACCAGGAGAGCAGGGAACATTCACTGAGTACTGAACACACGTGAGGCTCTGAGTGCTGCCTGATCTCATTTTATCTTCACAAAAGCTTTGGGAGGGGTCCTCGATATCCGATTGCACTTTTCTAACTTTTCGTGATGATGAGTTTGCCTGAGGGCATCAAAGGCATTGGACACCAATACCCGGACTCCTAAAATGCTTGCTTATGCAATTGGCCCCCCACCCAACCACCTCTGCCTGCCTAACACTGTCATCTACACCAACCACTGTGTCCAGCTGTTGATCGTCACAGGCTGGTCAGCAGCATAAGACACAGAGCTTGGCTGCACAGACCTGGGTTCAAATGCTGCCTCTGCTGCATCCAGCGGGTAAGTTCCAGAACCTTGGTGGGAACCATAGCTCCCTATGGAGGGGCATGGTCCTCAGTGAAGTGCCCTGTGGGAAACACCCAGCTGGCACACGGCGCTCAGAAATGGCATCAGTTTCAGAGTCGCCCTGTTGACCATGGTGGGGTTCTGTGAGGATCTCTTCTGGGCTGAGCTGGCCCCAAGAGGGTTTGGGCAAAGAAGGACTATGGTATCGTTCTTTCATTCAGTAAGTGTTTTTGTGAGTGCCGACTATGTGCTCAGGACACCCATGAGGCCGTCGTGGTCGCCATGTACTCAGGACCAGAACCACAGACAGCTGTCAGCGGGGGACGGGGCAGATCACAAGAAGAGATGAACAGAGTCACATCAGACTGCAGCCGGGGGCACACTGAACCTTTGGAGACACACTCACTCCCTGGTGGTTAAGACTGGGGACTGGGAGCCACAGATCAATGTAGACTCCTGGCTGTGTGGCCTTGGGCGATTACTTAACCTCCCTGAGACCCTTTCCTCATATACAAGATGAGGATAAAAAGTCTATCTGGCTTGGGGGTTTCTGAGGACTTAAAGAGAGAATTTCTGTGAAGCTCTTAGCACTGCACTAGGCTCCTAGGAAGGTCAACCACTAACAAGGGATGCGTGTCTTCTGACTCTATTCCCAAAACAGCCTTTCCTACTCTAGTGACGGCTGTTGAAAACCACGGTAGGGACTTCCTTGGAAGCCACAACCCTCCAGAGATCAGGGACCGGCTTCCCAGCACTAGAGGATGCAGGGTAACTGTTCCACGCCCCAGCAAGGCTAAGACGCAAGTATAAAGTAAACACACTCGGAGGTCTTTATTCCTGACCCTGCAGACCACACTCTCAGGGCCCTTAGATTTCTGCTATGCTCAAGACCCAACACGTTGCATTGACTTTAGTTACAGACAGAAATCCACATTCATTAAAAAACTGGGCATATAAGGCTGGAGGTGCAGGAAGCCAGCCTGGTGGTCAGCTGAACCTTAGCGCTTCCAGTCCAGCAAGAGTCTGGCCTGGGCTTGGCTGCACTCAGGGCACAGTATGTAAACACAGGGCGCGGGGACGGAACCGTACACGGGAGGAGCTGCCCGAACTTGGGGGCTGAGGATCAAGTCTTCCCTCTTTACAGAGGTACTCGGCTCCCTTACTTCCCTTTCGGTGGTCCCTGTACCAACTCCCACACTCCTGCAGCGAGAAAGAAGGCAGGAGGGGAAGGGTATCAATTACACCTCTCTCCAGATGCTCTTGCTTTGTGAATTCCTCTGGCCAGACGTGAGGGGACCAAAGGCAGTCCCCAGAGCAGGTGGTGTTGGAGCATCGTGACACTCTGCTGCTGCCCAGGGTGAGCAGCTCCTCAGTGGAGTCGAGGGCTTGGTGGCAACTGGACCAACAGCCAGAATGCACCCACCCATGCCAAACCTACACCCCACTTGGTCACTGAAGTTTAAAGTGGGTCCCACTGGCCAAGCCTCTAAGGCTGGAGCTCAGAAATTACCCAGAGCCCTCTCCACCCGGGGTCTTGGTTGAGCACCGGAGTAAACACAAAAGTTAGCTGGGTTTCCAGAGGACCGGTGGCTCCTTTCTGCCAAGTCCTGACCTTGCTCTTCACCCTCCTCATCTCCCCAAGTCATTTTGGTTTACTCCTTGAGGGAAAAAAAAAGTGCATTCTGTCAACAGCTCGACAGGGTAACTTTCAAGAGCAGTGCAACTGCTGTTCTCTGAGGCAAAATGAAACACTGGGTTTGGCCAGCAGAGCTTGGCTGCGAAGTATCTTTCATTGTGGTTGTCACTTTGTTCTGAGCTCTGAGATAACTGCCCGAGCATCTCAGTGGCTGGCTCCTTGGCGTGCAGAGAAAGAGAGAAGGGGCAGGTGGGTGGACTCCATCGGAACAAAGGTGCTGACCTCCGGGCTGCACTGCTTGGGAGGCGGGGCTGGTGGAAGTGGTGGATGTTTCCCTGAGACATCAGGCGACTTTCACAGTCAGAAGGTCAGCTGAGGCCTTGCTTCTGCCTCCAAAGAGGAAGCGGCAAAAAGCAGCAAGACAGTTTTCACAAGCCGGCGCTCTGTCGGCTCTGGATGGGGAGGCGTGGCGAACAGAGCCGGCCTCACGTCACCCTCGGGCTAAGGAATGGCGAATCAGTCCCAGGAGCACGAGAGATGAGGATTTCCTGATGACCGACATCCCAGGGCAGTCTTTAGACCATGTGCTACATTCAACAGGTCACATTCTGTCTTCTTCCCAGCAACACACAGTTGGCACCGAGGAAACACGTGGGAAGGGAGGTGCAGGGACCTGCTGGCGACGATGTAAGTGCGGTGTTTGGTCACCGAGGCTGTGTTTCCAGGAAGCTCTGCCCCCACCACGCACTCACTGGGTGGGGGTTTTCCTCCTGGAGGCAGCGATGAGGTATAAAGGAACATCTCAGAGAAGAGAGCCCGTGGGTCACAGCTGTGCTGAAAATGACCGGGTGGCTCCGAAACTGAGAACTCGGGCTGTCCCGCAGGGCTCGTCCTCTCCCTCGCGGATTCCGAGCTTTAAGAAGACTGGATGACAAATACTTTGGGCTTCTCTTCCGGCAACGGAGTGCTGGAGAGTTCTATATTGTCCACAAGGACATTCTTGTCTTCTAGTCTAATGGCGGTGGGCTCCGGGGCGGGAGGAGGGGCGGGGTCTTTGTGCGTGTGGGGCAAGCTCGTCTGGCTCATGTCCAGGTCTTTGAAGGCATGAAGCATGAACACGCCCAGGATGATGGTGACGAAGCCGGAGAGCGTGCCCACGATGTCCACGGCAGACATGCTCTGCCACTCCTTGAAGAGGACGATGGAGGAGGTGACCACGACCGTGGTGAAGAACACGTAGTAGATGGGGAACACCAGGGAAGTGTTGAAGATGTCCAGCGCCCTGTTGAGGAAGTTGACCTGCGTGCTGAGCGACAGCGCCAGGATGAGGGACAGGATGTAGGGCAGGGGGTGCCGCACGACGGGCAGCCCCTGGAAGAAGTTCCTGATGGTGATGCCCAGACCCTTGACGGCGGACACCGAGAAGGCCCCGATCACGGAGCAGATGGCGATGTAGACGAGGATGTTCCTCTGCCCGTAACGCGGGGCCACGACGAAGATGAGGATGAGGCAGAACACCAGCAGGAGCACGGCGAACACGATGTACCCTTCAGGAGCAGAGGGAGACAGGTTGCCCCAAGACCGCAGTTTCCCCATCTGTACAGCAAGGCTAGTAACGAGACCTTCCGCAGAGAGCTTTTTCTCGTAGGGTTAAATGAGGTCACGCATGCTGCACGGCTGACTGTATCTCCTCAAATCCCTAGGTGAAAACCTAATCCCCCATGTGAGGGTATGAGGAGGCGGGGCCTTTGGGGGGTGGCTGGGTCATGAGAGTAGAGCCCTCACGAAGGGGACTGGTGCCCTCATAAAGAAGACCCCAAAGAGCTCCCTCGTCCCTTCCACCACGTGGGACACAGTGAGAGAACGGTGATCTAAGAATCAGGAGGCAGGCGCTCGCCAGACACGCAATCTGCGGGCCCCTGGGTCATGGACTGGCGGCCTCCCGAACTGCGAGAAATAAACGCCCGTTGTTTATAAGCCGCCCCGTCTGCAGTATTCCGTCCTAGCAGCCAGAACTGACTGAGCCAGCGCAGATGAAGCACTTAGGACAGTGCCTGGCACGTCCCAAGCACAATAAATGGCATAAGATATCTCGGGCTGGCAAGCTTATGAGCTGGTCTTGCCTTCTCCACCTGAGACACTCCGAGCCCAGTCGGCCCTCCCATGTGGGGCAGCGCCCGGCACTTCCCTGCTCACCGGGCTTGGTGCCTACCTGTGCCCTTCATCTTGGCGGCCATCTCAATGACGGTGGTGACCTTTTCCTCCTCGGGGGCGTGGATCACCATCACCGTGCTCCCAGCCACACAGATGGCACAGCCCAGCTTTCCCAGCAGATTCAGACTCTCTCCCAGGAAATACGAGGACATGATGGCGCTGTAGGTGGGAACGGGAGGAGGAGCTGAGGCAGCCAGGCCTGGGCCAGCGCCCCGAAGAGAAACAGGGTCTGAGCAAGGGCTCCTGGAGCCAACAGGTCAGGATGCACTTGTCTCTCGTGGGGAAGCTTTTCTAGAGCCCCCCAAGCCGCTGGAAATAGAAACTCACTTAGGGGAGGGTTACAGTGTGCGCTGGAGGAAGTGAGGACGCACACGGGAGTTTCTTTCATTTTAGAGACTGAAAGTATTCCAAAGCAGAAACGTGGGAAGAGCCCCTCAAAGCACTCTTGTCTAACTTCCTGCCCAATGAGCACATCTTCTCTTAACATTGCAAACAGGCGGCTTTCAGCTTGGCTTGTATCCCTCTGGTGACACGCAGCTCACCCCTTCACAAAGCAAATGAATGCACTATAGGTTCATTTTAATTATACACCAAAATTATGGTGCTTTCTACTCATTATTCCATTTCTGTTCCTTGAGCCATGCGGAACAAATCCATTGCTTCTTCCTTTTGTATATGCCAATATAAACAACACAATGACAATTATAGGCACTGTGTCTTTGGCCTATATTACGTACCCTATGGGGATTACACTAGGAACTTTCCGTTTTTCACCTTGCTAGAATCTAACAACTCTTTGAGGAATAAAATATTCTACCCCCATTTTACAGAAGAGAAAACTGAGTCTCACAGAGGTTAAAACAACTGGGCAAGGTCATACGACTGGTTATGTGCTAAGCCAGGATTTAGGTCCAATTCTCTCTCCTTATAAGGCCTAGGTACCCTTATGTACCCTATGTACCCTGTAAGAGGAAACATAGGTTTCCTCTACACATCACTAAGGAGCATTCTTGTGACTCCCCTAAGTCTTCTCTTTCCTTTCTGGGCAGAACACCTCCACTTCCTTGCTGTTCCTAGATGACATAATTTTCATTCCCCTCACATCCTCCAGATGTGCCAGCAGAAGTGAGGGAAGAAGGGAGGAAAACTGGGCAAGAAAGATATCATCACTAGGGCATGCTTTTGTTTCTTTACAAAGTTAGCATTAGTTTAGGGTAAAATCTGTTATCTGGCCTAGGACCCAACGTTCATCCAAGTTCTTCTGGATGTCTCCCACCTCCTCTAAAACTACCAAAAGCATCTCACCCACACGCCCGTTCCAGCGGGTCCGGTGGCGTTAGCGCAGGCAGGGATCACGCACGGGAGAGCTCTTGACTCTCCCAGCCTCCCGAGGGAGGGAATTTGTAAACGGATCAGATGTGCAACCCTGGTCACACTGCTACATCAGCCAACTGTGCTATGTGAGTCACTGCTCTATTTGTTTGGTTTGCTTGGTTTCTGACTGCATAAATGTTGCAAAATTATTGTCAAGAAGGTAAACCAAAACAGAGGAAATTGTGACTACTGGGTGTGGTTGGCTAGGATTTGCCAGGGCTCCAGCTTCCAACGGGGCTTCAGGAACTGCACCCCCGCCCCACCACAGGGGCTATGTTTATGGCTGGGGAGGAATGGGGCAATGGGAAGCACACAAATTTAGTATTGGTTATTTTTAAAGCTGGGAGACGCTTGCAAGGCAACACAGCACAGCTGTTGAGCACCCAGACTCCGACATTGGACCACCCAGGTGGGGACCTTGGGCTAGCCTCTTAGGACCTGGGTGACCTTGTCCAAGTTCCTTAATCTCTCTCAGCCTCAGATTGCCCCTACTTTCTAATTAGCAGGGATGATGTCAGGATTACATGAGTCAGTACACAGAATATACTTAGAACATGCAGCACACAGTAAGCCCTTCATATATGTTAGCCATGGTTACTCTTCAGTGCCAGGCTAACAATGCACTTTCTATGCATTATGTCATTTGGTCCCTGCAGCAAAATGCCTTTAAGTAGGTAGTATTAGCATCCCCATTTGGCAGATGGGGAAACTGGGGTTTAGACTGGTTCAGTGACTGGCACATGGTAATGTCACTACTCAGTGGGAGAGCTAAGGTGAGAACTTGGCATGTTCATCTAGGGTTCGTGCTTTTCACTTGTAAGCTTCTCCTACTGGGCATCAAAACATTGACATGAGACGTCAATGAGATGGGTGGCAGTGGAAGCGCTTCCCACTGGTCTGGGCTTGGCTTGCCCCTCCGCTGCCCAGTAAGTCGAGGGGACACTACAGCAGCTGACAGCGAGCAATTCAAGGAGCCAGAGCTCTGAACAGCATCCTGCCGCTTTCTGGGAGCTGGGATCGACCCATGTCCCTGACTGCCAGTGGGAGCTGACCCCACTGGCAGTTCCAGACCCCAACAAACTGAAAATAGGAAGCCCTGGCTGGGTAGCTCAGTTGGCTAGAGCGTCGTCCAGATATGCCAAGGTTGTGGGTTCAATCCCCAGTCAGGGCACATAAAAGACTCAACCTATGAATGCGTAAATAAGTGGAACAACAATCAATGTTTCTCTCTCTCTCAAGTCAGAAAATAATAATTTAAAAAAGAAAAGAAAGCAGGAAGGAGCCAGAGAAAGCAAGAGAGGTGACAACAACCTTATGAGGACACTCATGGCTCCCAGGGGAGTGATGACCGTCGCGGGAGCGAACGCGTAGGCCCCGAAGTTGGCCACTTCTCCAGCAGCCACTAGGACATGAAGGGAGAGAGAGGTTAGTTGTGGCTCCGCTGCCCCATCTCCCGCCCAGACGAGTCTGGGTGGAGACGGCTTCATAGAATCCCAGGCTACCCTTCCTTAAAATCCTGATTCACATGCTTCTCCCTGGAGAATCCAATCAAGGTCAGGCCCAGATCACCCTGATCAAAGCCTTCCATTTTAAAGATGGGGAAGCTAGACCCAGGGTTCAAGGTCACATGACATGGTTGTGGGTAGACACCGTCTTGTTCTTGAGGTCTCTTGGCTTCTTCTAGTCCAGGCATGGTTAAATGTGCCTCAGGGACTGCCAATATTTGGTCTGTATCTTTAAGGTAAGTTCTAGAAAGTGTTAATTATCAAATAGAGAAACAGTTACGGTTATCGATTCTCCAGGTACTGACTGGTCCATAGAGTCCCATTTCCCAGGGGAACTGTGGGTAGCCCACAGCAGACAGGCAGGTGGGTTAGAAAGTGTGACCTTTCAAAGGGCCCAGTTCTCCCCATTCGAGTGTCCAGTTTGCAGACTCCTGCAAGTGCCTTTTCTGTCTCTGCTGGTAGAGAATGGCACGGGTGTGCCCCATGAAAGCAGTTGGTAAGTGGGATAGCTCTGGCTAAGCCTGGAATCCAAACCTGACGTAGGCGATTATAAATGGAAAGCTGGCTGATTTTCCATCGGAAAGAATTAGGGTTTGAAAGCCAGAGAGGGTGGGTGGAAATTGGGGGAAATGTGTGAACGTGCAAATTTAGGCAAACCTTCAGCGGCAGATCAGCCATGTTCTGAGTGAGTCCCAAAACCGCCTGTGGAATAGGGCAGTTGGCACAGGAGTGCCAGCTTCTGCCACGAGGAAGTCCAAGAGACGCCAGAAGGCAGCGATATCTCTTTATGTTCCAGGGGAAGTTGAGAAGTGACACCTTTCTCATTACCGGCTCTGTACAAACCTCTCTGGGCACAGATGCTTCACGGACCCAAAACTGACTTTGGGTTGAGAAAGAGATCTGAGATACAGGTAAGATGTCCCACCTGCAAAGACTGTTAGGTTTCCTGCCTAAAAACCTGGGTCTCACAGTCACAGTCTTCACACTAGAGACAGAAATGCCCCAGCCACCCTTCCTTTCACCTCTGCCTCCGCCGTCCATAGGCCACTGTCATTAGTAGCGAAGTCCCCACTTACTGGTGAGAAATCCAGCCCACCACATCGCGTCCTTCAGGTAGCCATAGCCTCCGTCCACTGCAGAAAGACATGGACACAAAGTCAGAGCGTGGCCACACTTTTTCAGGCACCCTTCCTCTCTCTGCCTTCGCTTCACAGTCTCGAAGGGTTCAGTATATGTTAGCTGTGGTCAATCCTCTGGGCTTACTCCTGGGCCCCCTCCTAGGTGAGTTCATCCACTCCCCAAGTGAGAAATACCATCTATGTGCTGGGGGCCCTATTTCATGCATGTACCCTGAGCGCATATCCACTTGCTTATCCGACATCTCTTGGATCTCTCAACAGGCATCTCAAACTCTGTCCTCAATGGAACTCTTGATTTTCAACGCTCCCCAGCCACCCACCAAATGAAACTCAGTAACTGACACCTCCATGCACACAGTTGCTTAAGCCAGAAACCAGGGGATCACCCTCGGTTCCTCCTACTCCTCCACCTTCTGCATCCGGTCCATCCTGCTGATTCCGTCTCCAAAGAGCATCTCACGTGTGTCCACTCCACAGCCACCACCCAACTCCAAGTTACTATCATCACCTCTGGCCTGGTTGAGGCAACAGCCTCCTCTGAGTCATCTCTTGTCCCTTTATAATTTGTTCTTTTCACAGAAGCCAGTGGTCTTTCAAAAATGTAGAAGAGAGTATGTCATCCTTCCACATATAGCTGGCCAATGGCTTCCAAATATACAATCTAGCCACTCAGGCTTTCTTCTGGCTCTTCGAGAATGATGAGGGCTTTCAGCCTTCAGAACTCTGCCCGTGCTTTTCCACATTCGGAAGAGTCTCCTTAGCGATATTTACCTGCATGTGCACTCACTCTACAGGTCTCTGCTCGAGAGAGGTTGCCCCAAGATCCCCCCGCCCCGCCGCCCGGCCCAGTATCTCTATTCCTTCCCCTTGGGGTTTTCCCTCATCGCACCCAGCTCTTCTCCTTCCTGGTGCTTATCATTTAGAATGTGAATTGACCTATTTATTTGCTGCCACGTCTCTCATTAAAATGGAAGCTCCACGAAGCCAGGCATTGTGTCTGCTTTGTTCACATAATGGTCTCAGAGCCTGCCCGTAGTCAGTGCTCAATAATGCTAGCTATGATGATGATAATGGCTAGGTTCAAGGCAATTCTCTTAAAACCCCAACATTGCACGCCATTTGTTGTGAGGGTCTTTAGGTTCCTAGAGGCCTTAAAATCTCCCATAAAAGTTAAGAGCTCTGAAAGCATTTTAGTTTAAGGTTTGAAATCTCCGAAGCTATTAAAATAGCAGAAAATTAAATAGAACATGTCCAAACTTGAACCCATCATCTTCCCACAAACCTGCCCCTCCTGCATTATTCATCTCACAAAATAGCACCCTCATCTCCCCGGTTGCTCAAGTCACAAAGCTGCGTCATCCTCGACTCGTGCTTTTGCCCGCCCCCGGGAGCCAGGCGACAGCAGAGCCAGGAAGTTCTGCCTTCAGACCTGGACTCCACACTTGTCCCCGTGCCCGCTGCTCTTTCCCGGGCCCAGACGAAGTTCTGTTGTCTCTCTCCCCTCACTGGTCTTCCCCCTCGTCCCTAATCCATTCTCCGCGCAGCCTCCAGCGACCTTCTCTCATCATGAATCAGACCATGTCACCCCCCTGCCGAAAGCCTAAAGTCGCTTACAATCACACTCAGATTCTGAAGCCCAGTTTACAAGACCATTGTGATCTGGCCCCAGCCCCCTCTCTTACCCACCATGCTCCAGCCACTTGGAACCACATGCACTTTCTAATGTCACCCATGCTCTCTCACCTCTGAACCTTTGCACGTGCTGTCCTTTCTGCCTGGAACACTACGTTCTCCTCCTTTCCCCTTCACCTTGCTATCTCCGCACTACTTAGGTCTCAGCGGTTGGATCACTTCTACAGAAAACCTCCATGAATGCCCAAAGCCCAGGCTTCACATGCCTCTCCAAAACATTGCCATTGCATCTGATTCCCCCCCCACCCCCGATAGCACTTTACACACTATAGAACAACTGCCTACTGACCTGCCTGTCCCTCCCACTCGATTCAACGCCCTGCAAAGGACACTGCGGCCTGGGTCTAACATGGCACTTGGCACACAGCAGGTACACAAGAAATGCTGATTAAGTGAACAAATTCTTTTATGCATGGTTCCATTTCTCAAGAATTGTTTCATGGATACACATCTTATTTTTCAAGCAAGCAAATCCCTGTAGACAGAGATTCAGTAATTCTTTTCTTTTGTAGCCTATAAGGGACTTCAGTATGATAGTAAGTGCCTTGCATTGTTCCAGGCAGAGGTATTTGTATTTCCATTTCGTAGGGAAGTTACGACACGTCTTTGATGACAGATAATAAACAATAAAACCAGGACTAGACCTGGGGTTTCTGATTCTTGGCCCCTATCCCTCTCTTCACCCCAATTCGCTGAGCATGAGGTTGTCAGGAAAAACCGGATTATAAAGGAAGGGCTCCTATTGGTGGGTTGGCTTTCCAATGGGGATGACTGTGAGCCTTTCGTGCCCTTCGAGGCCAGCCTCTCAAACTGCTGCAGCGAAGGGAGGTTCACAGGGCTGGCTGAGGGTCCAGGCACCCAGCATCCCATCTCCATCCCTGCCCCCACCAGCAGCCTACCAGCCCGCGTGGCCCCCGAGGCCACCAGGCGCAGGAGGCCTTTCTTCTTGAGGATGACACTGCTGCCGATGAGAAGGCTGGACAGGAAGGCCAGGCCCAGGCCGACGTAGAAGCTGTAGTTCTTCCTGAACCTCTCCTGCCAGCTGTAAGAGGTGACATTGCTGGGTATCTGGGGGGCGAGCTCACCGACGATCTGGCACAGGACTTGCTGGGAGGAGCAGTAGAGGGTGATGAGGGAACCTAGAGGGGAACACCATGGTGAGAAAGGCATGCTGGGGACACAGGCACACTGTAATGATATTAGACTGACCACTGTTTCAGGCCCCATGCTTCAGCTACAGCGGGGTTCCTTCCCCACACTGGGCCGCCCCCCTAAAAACACTGGCTAACATTCACCAGTGCTTACGTGAGGCTTGCATGAACTCATCAGATGCTTACAACCACCTGTCAGGTGAGTGTCGCCTTGAAATCCCATTTCACGGATATGGCTTCGGGAGCCAAAGGAGGTCACGCACTTTGCCTAAGAACGCAGATTGACTCTAGAACTCCAGCCGAAACCACTCAGCTCTTCTGATGCCCCAACGAAGGCAGGGCCCCCCAAGCTCTTATTGAATCTATCTTCCCATCCCCATCCCCCACTGAAATCACTACCTGCTCCCCTGACCCGTCCCCAGCCTCTGGGCCTCCGACAGCTCAGAATCACATGCAGAGTACCCCTTCCAGAGGCGTCTTCACTTACGTACCCCTCACTCCGGCCACACTGGCGACCCCTGACAGGTAACACAAGGCAGTGAGGTTAGAGAGTCCAGAGCCCTTTCTAGGTCTGGGGATGATCAAATATGAGGGCGCAGTTTGTTATGACTGACCCTTCCCTGACCTTACTTCTGAGACCCTGGTGCCGTGGTCAGTGGCTGTGGCCTGTCTTCAGGCCTCAGAAGAATGAGTGTCCCTCTCAGAACCTGTCTTCAGTTTGCTTTCTGAGCCCTAGAGTCCGTGAGAGTCCTCGTGCCCCAGAGCCAACCCACCCTTGTTTGCCCTTCTGGCACAAACACCAAGGACAGCCCTGGCTGGTGTGGCTCAGTGGATTGAATGCTGGTCTGTGAACCAAAGGGTCACCAGTTCAATTCCCAGTGAGAGCACATGCCTGGGTTGTGAGCTGGGTCCCCAGTAGAGGGCATGCAAGAGGCACCCACACATTGATGTGTCTCTCCCTTTCTCCCTCTCTTCCCATCTCTAAAAATAAGTAAATAAAATCTTTTAAAAAACCACAGGACAACAGAACAAACTTGGGCATGAAGCTCAGACCCTTAGTCAAAAACCTAAGCTGTCCAAGTTCAAGGAAATAGTACGAAGCATAGCCAATAACCCTCCAGTGCTAGGACTCACATGGCCCTGTGCTTCGGGGCTTCCCATGAGCCTTCCTGTCGTGAAAATGGCACGGTGACCATGCCCGGGTTTTAGCTGAAGAAATTGGGACCCTGGTATGTTCGGTGGCCTGTCTAAGGCTACACTGCTGGTAGCTGGTGAAGCCAGAATTGGACCCCAAGCCTACCTGACGCCAAAGCCCATGCGTTTAACCACTACGTACCCCCCACAAAACAGGCAGCAAGGCGGGTGGCATTGCACTTGGCCTCTTGAGGGCTATTTTAAAATATGAATTTGTCACCAACATTTAAAAATCAGATTTCCCATAAAAATGCAGCTTTCAATGACCTTGCAGGGTCCGCCTTCCCACTGCAACAGTCGGCCGCTGCGGAGCAGTGCTGCCCCCCCAGATGGAACATGCTCTTTGCAAAGCCCCAGAGTCCCCACCCAGCTCCCTCCAGTCTTTCTGGTCGAATGCTGGGCCTTGAGAGGCATTCGAATTTGTGACCTCTGGCTTTTGAAGGTCTTTTTCTAACAGTGTCATCTTTAGACCTGGCCCCTGTGTCAAGGACGTAAGCCTGGGCCAGGCACGTCTCCTAGGACCACACTTGCACGAGAAGGGCCCTGAAGGCCAAGGTCAGGCAGCTTTGCCTTTGGAATACCCAGGTCACAAGGTGACATCTTGGTGGACCTAATGAAGTGCAGTGTTGAGCTTTCTTCCAGGGTGCGGGAGCACGGAACAGCAGAGCTAGAACAGCCCTCTTTCGGCTGGGGAAACTGAGGCCCCGAGAAGGGGAAGTACCGACTTGTGTCACACAAAAACCCAGTGGCAGCTGGCTGGGGAATGCCCCAGGGGACACCTGTGTGTCTTTTACAGTGGCAGAGCTCTCTTTCTGACATGTGTCACAATCGGGAGAAGATGAGACAAGCAGCGGTCTCCGCCCCTAATCGAGCTCGTTCTGATTGCTCACCTCTGTTCCTCATCTGAGACAGGAGTCCGACCTGGGGAGTTCCCTGCGCTCAGGAAGTGAGCCAGAGCCTGGAAGGACATGGGCCAAGCAAGGAGACTCCCCAGGGGAAGGTCAAGCCCATTCCCACACCCACCTCCTGCCCTCCTGAAGGGACATCTCCAGCAGGTGGAACCAGCAGGCCTACTGTGGGTTTGGCTGTTTGGGGGAGGCCTGAAGCACCCAAGGGGCACAGCACCCTCCATTGACTCAAGTTCTCCCGTAGGGATAGAAAGAAAATGAGAGAAGGCTGAGGGCCAAAGGAAACCCAGTTCTGAGAAGGATGTCATCTGCCAAGCGGAGTTGGGCCAGAGGATTCCTGCTTCTCTTCCAGAATATGCCAGGACTGGGGAGCGTCTTCTTCCCCAGGGCAAGGCGAGGCTGAAAATGAACTGCCTTGTTGGCTAGGAAGCCAAAGCCAGCCAACACCCAACAGGCCGGCTTTGAAAGCTTCACTGGAGAGAGAAGTTAGAACAACTGGGGTCCCCCACAGGGCACCATTCCAAGACAGGGTGGGAAAATGGAGATGTACCAAGGAGAGAGTGGAGCACAGGGGTGTGAGCACAGGTTTGGCATCCACGAGCCCTCGTTCTACACCCCATTTCCCCACTCTGCTACCTGGAGCAAGTTATCAGACTTCTTAGAGCCTCAGATTCTCTGTCTCCAGCGTGGAGCCAGTAAAGTGATAGTATCTGCCTGTCTGCCAGAGTCGTGTTAAGGATTAAATGAGATAATTCACGTAAAGAGCCTAGCTCCCTACTCGGTTCCGGGTAAGAAGTCAACATAAAGCCAAGGATCTTGCCTTATCCTTTCCTGGGTTGTTCTTTCCCACCTCTGTTTTCGGTGGGCCATAGGGAGACGGCCAGACCTGGGCAGGTGCCAGAATCTGAGGCAGCCATACATACAACGAAACCCGGGACCCCACACCTCTAGGGCGACCTGTTGCAACCAAGAATGCCTGCTTCTGCCTCCTGCCTACCCTGTTTGCCCCCCTTTCTCCCACTGTCCTTTCAGCTACCCAGCTCCCGAGATGGGGGAAGTCGGCCAGAACCCTGCTCCTTCCCAAGACAGGCCTGAGAACTGGATGGGGAACAACGTGAGCCCACCACTGAACCACCCCGCCCCCTCCCCTCGGTTTTGGGCCGCCTGGTAGGATGCGAATGGAAGGAGCGATGCGGAAGGAAAGGCGGTCCCCCCGTTCCCCCCGGCGCACGCCCTGCCTCCGCCCCCCTTCTGCACCCACCGTTCTCGCAGCTGGCATTGCTGGCCGGCGACTCCATGGGGCCCTGGGCGCACGCACCGACGCGCGCGGATGACGCCCCAGGCTCCCGGGCTCTGGAGCAGGTGGCCGAGACTTGTCCCCGGCTTGGCCGGCGTGCGAGAAGCCGCCGGGGTCGGGACCCAGGGGTGGGGAGAATGACCCGCCCCAGAGGGGGAGGGTCCCCGGGGAGGAGTCACCCGGTGTCTTGGGCAACTCCATGGCCGGGCCCACCCCCCTCACTACCCCTCAACCCCCACCCCGTACTGCATCTGCCCTCAGAGGTGCGCACGCCTACCTGGGGCGGAGGCTCCGGGAGAGGGAGTCACCGCCCCTCACTCAGGGCTGGCGACAAGGGGGCGGGACCCTGGGCGCCACCCCTTCCCGAAGCGGAGATTGGCACCCAGTTCCCTCTCCGGTGACAGAGTCAGTGGGCCCTAGGATGGCGGGAGAGGGGGCAATTTTGGGGCCAAGGTAGAAGTGGGAACGTGGGGTTCGGAAGGGGAAATTCCTGCCAGCTGGGGCCCTCTCTCCACAGGGGCGTCCAGGACCCTGGGTGTTTTTCTTCCCGCCTGGCTGCCTGGCTTCCTCCCTCCCTGCCTTGTTCATTCGCACAACACAGGTCTGACAGTGCTGGCCACCAGCACACGGCGGCACCCGCCAGGTGCCCACTAAATAGTGGTATATCGGTGGAATGAATGGATGCTAGAAGCTTGGTGAATTGAATGGAAGAAGAAAGTGAAATGACATGACGGGAGACCGAAATGAGTCCACACGTAGTCCCTGTCCCCCGAGAATTTTATATATTTTGGGGGGGGGGGGCGCGCAATGGGATCAGCTATCTAGAGACTGGTGTTTTCCAAATCACCGTTAAAAGGCGGGGCGGTGGAAGCGTGTGTTACCGTGGTGTGGCAGTGAAAACAGGACCGCAGACGTGGAGTGCGTCCCCTCGGCAGGGCCCGGCCTTTTTAAATCTCGAGAGAGCACCGTGCATGGGGCCAGCACTGAGCCCAGACCCAGACTTACAGACCCCCGCGTGTGGTGTTAATGCACTTAGTTGTGTGTGCGTTTGTGATTTGTGGAGCCACTACCTTTCAGGGTACAGGGCTGCGCCCCCTTGCCCGGAGTTAAGAGCAGTACTGAGTTCATCCTGTACTTTGAGGGCTTTTCAGAGTTAGATGGATTTCACGTTTTGGGGCAGTGGGCTGAGGTGGAGGGAGCAGGGGCTACTGGAGGGCCTTCCACACCCTTTCTGGACCCCGGGTCCTCATCTGTTTTAGCGGGGGCGGGGCCTCCACTGGACTGCCACCCGGAGCATCCTGGGAGTGCAGACATAAAGGGCCCCATTGAACCGCAGGCTGCTCACTGCTGTCCTGACAAAGCCCTTTTCTCCTGGAGCCACAATAGCCCTGTCAGGCAGGTAGCAGGGCCTGCAGCATTGTCTCCCCAGAAAAGAACAATAGGGTTCACTGTCAGCTCCAGGCTCGGTCTCCCAGGGAGGGTGGGTGGCTTTGGAAGAGTCTGACCAGCCTGGGACAGATGGGCTCCGTCCTTAGCCAGCCAGGCACTGGTGAACCAGCCGCATCTTATTTGACCAATTCTTTGGGGATGAGCAGAAAAACAAGTTTACCAAAACCCAAATTCCTAAAAACTTGGCTTCTCAAAGTACATGTCTACGTGTTTCATAATACAGAGCCACAGTGTCCGTTACGGTAGCCACCAGCTCCAGTGGCTATTGAGAACCTGGCTACTCTGAACTGTGTGTACTGTGCATGCAAAACAGGCTTTGCCAATGTTCCGGCCAGGTCATTCTCTGTCACTGCGGCTGTCCTGTGCATTACAGGGTGTTTAGCAGCACCCCTGGGCTCTGTCCTCTAGATGCACACACATCTGACCCCCCCACTCCTCCCCTTGTGACAACCAAAAATGTCCCAGGCAAGGGCCAAACTTGCCCCCAGTTGAAAACCATCCAGATTTCAAACTTAGTAAGGAAAAAAAAAAGCAAACTATCTTGAATACATGGGTTAAGCAAATTCTATTAATAAAATTAATTTTCTCCATTCCTACTAAACAACGAAGAATTATACACATGGCTCAGATTTTATTTCTATTGGACAGTGTTGTTACAGAGGAAGACACTGAGAGCCAGAGAGGGAACATGGCCAGAAGGTCCCAGAGCACCAGAGAGGCAGAGCTGGGGCTTCAGTCGGGTTAACAGACTGGAATCCCAGGTCAACTCTACTGCTCCAGGCAGCTTCACAGCGGTAAGGAGATCCCAATTAATGCCCTGTGCGTTTCCAGCGTGGTGTGGCTACAGGCACGGAAGGAGCAACAGAGAGTACAGACATAAGTCATATGAAAGCTATTTGGAGAGGGCTTGCTATGTTACATGCATGCCCATGGAATCTTTGCATGCAACACCCCTGGGAAGCAGGCTCTATTAGTGTCTCATTTTTCAAGTGAGGAAACTGAAGCCCAGAGATAATATTCAGCCTGTAATCCAACACAGAAGCCAAGGATCCAACAGACACTCATTTCAATGCTCCCGGACCGCCTTGTGGTGCTAGATCCAGGAACAGGCCATGAGATTCAGGTCACTTCTCTCCCTGGCGTTCCTACCCCAGGTAAAAGGGCTGGGCAAGATGTAGCTTGCAGTCCTTTCCAGCCCTGCAGAGCTGGTCCTCCAGGCAGGTTGGGAAGGACAGATGGCTGTCACCATCTTTAGGCTGACCTGGAATCATGAGAATCTGGCCGGTCAACATGCAGAGGCCAGCCGGCCTGCCTTCTCCAGGCGGGTCCCCAGGATGGCTGCTGTCCTGATAAAGAGCTTTGCTGTCACTAGAAATAAGGTTTGGAATGGACACAGGAGCACTCTGACTGGCTCCAGGAAGGGCACCTTGCCCAGCGATGGGGTCCACACCAATTGGCACCAGTGACGATTAAAACACCACCCGAGTGCGGACTTCTTCCTCTGCGTGCTAAGCACTTTGAAGGCACTGGCTTATGTGGTCATTACAAGCCCTTCTTCTGGGTACCATTTTAGGTCCCATTTTACAGATGAAGGAACTAAGGCTCAGAGAGGTGAAGTGACCTCCCCAAGGTCACACGCAAGAGTATAGACAGAACTTCAACGTGGACTTGTGAGTCCACAGAGCAGCTCTCTCATGCAAGGTGCTAGCTGAGGAGGCCAGAGCCTTCCTCCCAGACCCCTTCTTGCTTCTGCTCTGCGTGGGGTGGCGGGGCACACTGGGGCCATCCCGAAACCACACGGGGCAGCTGTCTTTCAGAGCTGGAGCTGCAAGGGCTCAACTCATCCAACCTCTTTGGTTTGCAGATGGGCAAACCGAGGCACAGAGGGGGCATGGGCAGGCCCACATCACCCTGCTGACTGGTGGCACTTCAATGCCAATCCAGCACTTTCGTCTCCCACTGTGCTCTTGTTCGGGGCAGAAAGGGCTGACCTTCAGGCAAATAATGAGTTGGGTTTTTTCCCCCTGACTTTTTAAGGATGAGCCAGAGAACTAGGGACTTCACACTCATTGTCCTATTAATTCTTCACAACAAGCCTGTGAATTAGGTGCAACTGTAATTCCCATTTCAGAGATGAGAAAACTGAGGCTCAGGAAGGTTAAGTCGCTTGTCTGCGAGTAAACAGTGGAGCTGAGATGAAACCCGGCAGACCGATCACACCGCATTTGTGGGATTCCCTCATCGGACTATCGGCCTACAGGTGGAAGAGGTTTCAAATTCCTACGGAGGGCGGGGTTCACTGCAGGGAATCTATGTGGACATGCAGCATTGCTTAAACTTGGAGTGGGTGTGCAGACAGCCTAACACACTTAATGCATGGAAAGAACTTCAGATCTTACTGAAAACCAGCAACAGTTAAAATGATAATACTGAGACGAACTACAACTCGCTGCACAACTTCCACATTGCAGCTTCTTCAGGTGCATTAAATCCAGCCCTTAGAGCGGTCTCCCGAGGCACATGAAGTTATCCTAGTTTTACACCTGATGACAGTTGAGTCTAGGAGGTCTGGTGACTTGTTCAAGGTCAGGAAGATAACAAAGCGGCCGAGCCGGGCTCTGAGCAGGTCCTGGAAGCTCTCACTGTGGTCTCGTCCTCATTCCCTGCCTCCTGCTGCCTCTGCTCAGGCAGTGACCTCAGAGGGTGGGTCCAGGGGACTGTAGCAATGCTTGGACCCTGCATCTCTTTGGACCTGTGGCATCTGGTGTGTGGGGACAGGGAGGGCAGAGGCATATTGAACTTTGTGGCCAGAGGGACGCCTCTAGCTTTAAAGCGGGAAGAATCACTTTGAAAATGAACTACAAACTTGGGTTCTGTTTTCCCTTTGGGATTTTAAAAAATAAAGCCATCTTAAACTTTGATCTCTGAGAGGCTGGGGTTAAAAAAGTCAGAGAATGTGAGTTCTAGGCCTCATTCTACCACTAACACTCTGGGACCCGAGGCAGGTCCTTTCTGTCTGGGCCTCAGTTTCCCCAACATGTGCAATGAAGTGAAATGAAGGACTAGATCAATGGTTTTTAAAGTGGGTTTGGTTTCTGTGTGTGTGTGAGATGAGGGTAGGCAGCCAAGTCTTTTTTCAAAGCAGAAAGTTTCTTAGCAGGACAATATACGAATCTCCTGAAAGAGAGCGTCTGTCGTTGATTGAGGGCAGGAGCCTGAAGCTCGTCCCCTCGGCCTCCACGTTGTGTCCCTGTTGTCCCCTCCCCTGCAGCAGTGCTGAGACATCCCCTCAGTCAAGCCAAGACTTGGGAGATCCCGGATTGACCGGGGGGTGGGGGTGGGGCCTGTGGGGCCTCCTGGCAACACAGCTTTGCCCGGTCCTCCTGTGGGGTGCTCCCTCAGAGCTGGCTCAGGGTGCAGAAGAATGGCCAGTGAACCACTGCGTGGGTGAGCTCTAGCAGGGACACTTGAGTCCTTGGGATCTTCTCAGGCCCATCTGTCAGCGTCCTGTGGCAAAGGCACATTGTTGCCAAGTGGGTCTGAACACTCCCGCGTGGGTGCTAGGCTCTGAGTCCTGGGGAAATTCCCACACACCCCTGAGTAGGGAGCCAGCCATAAGCGTGAGACCCTACCCCCAGAGTACACTCGTCACTCGAGTATGCTGAGTGTTTGTGGGATGTAGGCCAGGCTCTGGGCTATGTAAAAGCTTCACATAAAAGAGTGGGCTCTGGCCCAGACAGCCTAGGTGTGATTCCCAGCCCTGTCACTTTGTAGCACACACTCTCGTGTGTGCTGGGACCCTCCTCCGAGGGGCATCCCTCCCATGTGCCTCAGTCCAAGGGGAGAGACGGGGGCTGGGCACCTTGCTCTGCCCAGTGGGGCAAACCCTGCTGCGACGGGTGCCCGGCTCCCCTGGGCTGCTCATTAACTTTCTGCCTACACAGTCACACCGGAAATTCTGGTTTGCGAGGCGGGCCTGGGTGAGGGGCCCCAAAGGAATCCAGAACTTGGGTTAAGGTTTCTTCCCTGTCTGTCAGGTGGGGCAGAGGGTGAAGCTGCCTCCCCACCGTGGAGGACCTCAGGCAGGATGGGGATGGGGGGCAAAGGGGTGTGGGCAGACGCGCGCCTTGGGATTGGCTGCAGACCAGGGCTCTGGGCCAATGAAAAGCCACACCCTTTTTTAAGTTGGACCGAAGATCAACTAGTGATAATTATCTGCATTTTGCTCCCCAAAGAAATATTTCGTTGTTTGTTTTGCGGCTGGTCCAATACACATGTCTGTGCCTCTTCATCTGACGTCGTGTGTTCCCAGAAAGCCTGGTCTGCCTGGAGTGGCCTGGCTTTTAGCCTAACCCCCGCAGAACCACGAAGGAGCAGTCCTCAGTCTGGGGAAGGGCCTCGCTGGTAAGTTTTAATTTTGGGGGGGGTCCCACATCCCTTTAAGAATCTGACAAAAACTATTAATGCTTGCACAGACTTTCAGGAGAACTCAGGTGAATAACTCTTGGCTTTTGGCCACAGGACAAAAAGTGTTACTTTTTGAACATATACTTTTATTGGGGCAACATTTCATAAAGAACAGTGTGCAAATGTTAGAATAACATGTGAAAATCAATGTATTATTACATGTGTAATATCACACACCCTTGTAACTGCCATCCTGAGAAGAATATAGAATATCTCCAGCCTTACAAGGACCCAAGGAAATTCTGACATTTTTGAGGCTTTTGCGACATCTACCCCTAACTGTGATAGGGATAACTGCCCTCAGTAGTGACACCATGCTATACCCACAAAACTGTTATATTTACGGCTTGTAAGGGGCTATTTACTTAGGTGACTATCTCCCCCACACACAGGGGCCCTCGGAAGCCTGATCTTGCCTGGCTAATCCTCGTGCCCCCGCTGCTGACGGGAGGCAATACAACACTCAAGCTGCCTGCACTGCACTGAGCTGAAACTCCTTCTCTGAGTTGCTCTTATTCAGAATAACACCTACAAGTCATTGCGTCCTAGGCCTTGTGCTAGACTCACCTTATCTAACATCAGTCCTCGTGTCAGCCCGAAGAGGTAAGTGGTGTTATCACCATTTCACACTGAGGTTTTACTGGGGTTTTGACCAAGACCACAAAGCTGACTATGGTAGCACCTGCTGCAAACCCAGGTGTGTGACAGCAAAGCTCCCCAGCTGTACACTGACCACACTTTTCTTAGCTCCTGTAGCCGGGGGGACCGGGGAGCAGCGGGAGTGTGGGGACTGAAGTCACAGGGAGAGGGGACCGGCCCTACGCGTCCCAATCCTGGCTTCTGGAAGACGACCTCAGAGCTAGGACCCCACCCCCACCTCTTTAGTGGTCGAAGTGCTGCATTTCAGTCGGAACATATGGTTTTTAAATTATAAAAGTCATACATACTTTTAGTACAAAAAATGCAGTTTAGAAGGGTATGTACGGAAGGATGAAAGTCCCCTGGCCACCTCTGCGGCAGCCACCACCACTAGCAAATCCTTTGGCATCCATCCAGAAGTCATACACACGCATCTACAAAAGTGTATGTTCCTCCAAAAAACGGGAACACAGTCTATAGATCTCATGCCTTCTGCTCTTTCCACTTTACAAAGCATCTTGCAGACGCTTTGATATGAGTCCATATGAATGTACTTCATTATACTTAGAATACTGCACGTTCTGGAATACTTTAACGTAGGGCTATTCCATGATTTATTTAGCTCCGTTTCTACAGATGGAATTAGGATAGGTTGTTCAGGTTTCAGCATTATACACACGGCTGTAATGGACATTCCTGAGCATACACCTTGATACACGTGTATAGTTATACCTGTAGGAGAGATTCTGGAGGTGAAATTGCTGGGTTAAAGGGTATCATTATTTAAAATGTTGATTTCTCCCAAAGGGCTGTGGTAGGATGAATATTAGCTATGCCCATACCCCTGCAAACACAAAACAAAGCAAAAGCAAAAATGAAAAACCACTTTCTAATCCCTGGAACCTGTGACTACACTTACATTTATTGTAAAGTATGGGACTTTGTCCTGGCCAATGTGGCTCAGTGGACGGAGTGCTGGCCTGGGAACCAAAGGGTCACCAGTTCGATTCCCAGTCAGGGCACATGCCTGGGTTGCAGGCCAAGTCCCCAGTAGGCGGCATATGAGAGGCAACCACACACTGGGGGTTGTCTCCCTTTCTCCCTCCCTTCCCCTCTGTCTAAAAATAAATTTTAAAAAATCTTTTTGAAAAAGCATGGGACTTTGTAGATGTGATTAAATTAAGAGTCTGGGTGGGCCTGGGTACCTACAACGGTCCTTATAGGAGGGCACAGGGGTCAGAGTCAGAGGGGAAGGCTGTCTGGGGAAGGAAGCAGAGACTGGAGTCACGAGGCCATGAGCTACTGCAGCCTCTAGAGGCCAGGGCCAGGTGGGCCCCGAGGGAACCAGCCCTGCAGATGCTGTGCTGTCAACCTGGGGACTACGTTACCAGACTTTGGTTTTAACAATAAATCTGTGTTGTCACTCAGTTGGGGGTAATTTGTAAAAGCAGCCATAGGAGACAAACATATTCTCATTTGTTCCAAGAGTGGGTGGTGCTTGATCCCCCAGATTGTTCCAGACCGTGGAAATATATTCTAAACTTGGCCAGTTTTGGGCTGAAGTTGTTAGCCTTGGGTTCCTTGGGGAACCTGCGGCTGTTCACTCTCTCTGAAGAAGAAAATACGCACATGTGTGCGTGTCTACTGTTCCCGAGAGGCCGCAGACCCACAGAGCTTGTCCCTGGGCCCCCTCAGGTCTGGGGTCGTCCTTTTAAGACTTCGGGTTTCCCTCCCCTCAGCAGGTCCCCTGGGGTCTCAGTGTGGAATTCTGACTGTTGGGGCACGAAGAGTCCTTGGAGGTCATCTGGGCAGCGTGCTCATTTTAAAGACGGGGAAAATGAGGCCGAGGCAGTACAACCAGCACCAGTCCCGGGTCTCGGGACCCCCGGGCCTACTTTCTGTCCATGTGCGTGCCCTCTGTCGTCAGGGGAGGATGAAGGCTGGGGAGGCACTCCGGGGCCTGCCTGGGGCTTTGGAAACACCTCAGGGTACAGGTGAGGCCAGTTTTCTTAACCAGGGGGCTATTGGCCGCCCCTTGGCCTTCCCCAGGTGCTGTGAATTAACTCTGGGTTCCTCTTGGGAGCCTGCCACGGAGGGGGCAGGCTGGGGTAGTAGGCCCTGCCTTCTTCCCTCTATTTTTGAAGAACAGCCCAATCTGACCTCCTGGCTGCCTGGGTTCTGGGGCGGTCCCTTCCACTGCTTTCTTCTTCGTCCTGGCTTTTGTGGCTCTTGAATCTGTTGAAAGAGCGTTTGGCACTGAATGGGGAGTAGAGGTGAGTGAGATCTTCTGGGATGTACGTTGACCTTCCCTGGGGAGCCCCGGGTGGAAACCCAGGCTGGAGAGAAGGAAACAGGGCACCTCTGGCTGGCTGAGCCCTCTCTCCTGAGACAGTCCCAGCCCTTGAGCACCGAGGGTGTGCCAGGCGCTTGCGAAGTGGGTTTGTGCATACTGTCGTTTGGTCCTTGCAGCAACCTGAGAAATAGGTATTACCACTGTCAACTATTCTTATCAGTGCGGATCCTGATGTTCGGAGAGATGGGAAACTGGCTAGCCCCTGCCACAGCTGGGTTCTCAACCACCAGCTTTTAACTGATTACTCGCTTTTGCCCCATTCTTGGCTGAGGACAGTCCCAGGAGAGAGAAAACGGCCACCGCCACAAACTGCTCCCGCAGGCTCGGTCTCCACGCTGCTCCCCAAGCCTCATGCCCACCCTCCCTCTGTTACTTTCTTGTGTTTGTCCCTGTCCCTTCTGCACGATCCCAGCTCAGGTCCTCCCTACCGCCCTGAAGAGTACGACCATAGCATTTATGGCTGACACCAGACAATTCTCCCTTATTCTCCCCTCTTTTATGACAGCTGCTGTTTTAAGCCAGTCTGACTTCTTAACACCCAGTACACAGCAAGCTTCTTTGAGGGGTCAAGGGACTGAATCATTCAGTGGACATAGTTGGGACACTTTTGACATGTCACTTCCTGTGACAGGCACAGGCAACTATGATGGCGAGCGAGGGGGATGCGATCCCTATAATCATGGCCTGTGTCCAGTAAATGGTCAGGTAATATTGAATTATAATTTTGATACACAGCAAGAAGGTCAAGTATTGAGTAAGTGGAGCGTATCTAACAGAGCCACCGAGACCTAGGCTTCAGAGGGAGGGGATGTTTTAAGTGAGACTCGAAGGGTGATGAGAGGTTTAGTCTGTGGACGGGGAGGTGAGGTGGGGTGGGGGAGCATTCCTTGTGAGCAGGGGCAGGGGTGAGTGGTGGGGTGGGGGGGGGGCTGGGGCCCCAGGATGAACTGGAAAAGGCCAGTGGTGTGGTGGTTCAACCTGCACTGGTTTCTGAGTCTGGGTCCCCGCGTGTTCAATGGGGATACTGACGACGTGGGAAGTACGTTAGATGAGAGAACACGTGGTAGCTGTGGATGGGCTGACCCCAGGCTGACCCCGGGCTGTCCCCAGGGGCAGAGTCAGCCCCTTGCCCATAGCAGCCACCAACGAGTCCAGTGAGCTTTCTCCAGCTCAGGGCTGGGCTCCTTGCCAGAAAGTGGTTAAGCCCCAACCAACCAGGGGTTCTTTGATTTCCCCTTTTCCTGTCGGTCTGAAACTCCAGAAGGCAGAAATCCCTGGGTTTTATCCTGACTAATGAGGGTGGAGCTTAGGGGCCACATATTTTTAGCTCTGATAGCATCTCACAGCATATTTTCCCAGGGAAACCCTCCGCTTTCCCCCTCCTGCCGGAAGCGCTGGGCCAGCCAGCCCGCGCAGCATCTGGGACCGGCTGGGAACAGGTTGGGAAGGGGCGCAGACGGAGGCAATCAGCGTAAATCAAACCAGATGAGGACGCGGGGGCTGGCTGTGGGGGCTGGTTACTCTCCCCCTCACCCAGAGGGAAGCCAGCGTGCCTTTGTTCTTTTCCCACCTCCAGCTTTGTTCTCTTTAGGGGAGCTAACTGCAGGGTCAGAGCCAGCTCCTCCCACCGTCTGCAGGGCTGGGGCAAAAGTGCCACATACCACATGTCTCAGAGCAATCAAGAGTTCTCCATCACGCTGTTAAACCGTTATAAAATGTGCTCGGTCTTCCTGGTGACAAAACATACATTTATAACACAAAATAAAGTATATCTAAAGTCACTGGTTTTATATGACTGCAGGTTGGTGAAAATACCAAAGATGACTGAATTTAATTATCATTGCATATTTCTGCGTGTTCTGTTGTTGGGCCAGTGGTGTCTGGGTAAAATAAAGACATCTGTAATTCATAAATTAATATGTATTCTGTAAATTTCACTTTTTGGCCTTTCCTTTAGCAATAGTATCTTGTTCTTATAAGCAAGATTCCATCCACTTCCCAACTTTATTGAGGTACAACTGACAAAAATGGTATGTATTTAAGGTGTTCAACGTAATGGTTTGATACACCCATATTCTTCGAAACGATCACCCCGGTCGAGTTAACTGACTCCTCCGTGGCCTCACCGGCACCTGTTTTTTGTTTTTCTTTTAGGTGTAGTGAGAACACGTGAGGTCTACTTTCTGTAACCAAGATTTCTGTATAATTTGCTTTCTGTTGTCAGTAATGCAAATCAGACAACTTTTCTTGAGTCATTGTAATGCTTAGTTTTTTTAAAAAACCTGAAGAAATTTTGCTCTGATAAGAAGTATCACCTGAAATTGTCAATAAGATTTCAAAAGCAACACTTAGATTCAGGAATGAACTCTGCATTTTACATGTTCCATTCAACTACTCTAATGGGGTCACATATAATTATTGTTATTACAGGAAATACTAGAAAATATTTTCAATTCATAAATAGATTTATATCATAGATAACACATATCTATAACATATAATTTATGTATTATATACTTACGTATACTCTAATAGAACAAATAATTTATTATTATTATTTTTAAGATTTTATTTATTTATTTTTAGAGAGGGAAGGGAGGGAGATAGAGAGAAACATCAATGTGCGGTTGCTGGGGGTCATGGCCTGCAACCCAAGCATGTACCCTGACTGGGAATCAAACCTGTGACACTTTTGTTCGCAGCCTGTGCTCAATCCACTGAGCTATGCCAGCCAGGGCACAAATAATTTATTATGTAAATATCCCTTACACTGTGATAACCTCTTTCATGAAGTCCTTCCTGATAGTGCCCTCATTCTCTCCACTGTTCCCAGCTGCAAGAACACTCTCCTTTTGAGGATCTTGAAAAATTTGTTGTATAGGTGTCTCTTGGGACCTCTTAACGTTACTATTATATGCTTAGTGGTTAAGAGCTGGGATCTGGATCCCTATTTATTGGGCCCCTGGCTCCATCCCTTACCTGCTGAGACCAGTGCCTCCATAGCTTCATCTGTAAAATGGGGGTAAATCATAGTACCTACCTCCTCCAGGTTGCTGGGAGGTCTAGGCGAATAAAGCATTTAAAGCATTTTTCCTGAAGTCTGGCATGCAGAAAGCTCAGTAACTGCTCATGGTTATTAGACTCACCATACTCTCTCCACATAGTTCACGGTATGTATGTTTGTTTCTCCACCCGACAACCCCATGTGTTCCTTTGGGTCGCGGCCACAATCCATTTTTAATCTATTGCAGAGTCTTGCAAATAGTGGAGTTGGAGAACTGTTTCTCAACGCCAGGGCAGGGCAGCCTGCACACAGTCCCGGGGCCCCAGAGACGGCGCCTCTCCTGGACCCACCCTTCTGTTTCCCCGGGGCTATGGACTGAACGGTGACCCCCCCCCCCAATTCATATGTTGAAGTCCTAACCCCTGCTACCTCCGCATGGGTCCCGTATTTGGAGACAGAGCCTTTAATGAGGTAATTAAGGTCAAATGTGGTCATGTGAATGGGTCCTAATCCAATATGGCTCATGTCCTTAGAAGAGGTTAGACATACACAGAGGGAAAGCCAAGCGGGGACAGACATCTACAAACCAAGGAGAGAGGTCTTAGAAGGGACCATGCTAACAATTTGATCTTGGACTTGCCCCTCCAGAATTGTGAGAAAATCAAATTCTGTTGTTTAAACCACCCAGTCTGTGGGGTTTTGGTAAGACAACCCAGCAAACAACTGGCCCCTTTCCACCAGAGACCCTGGGTGCTCTGCCAGGCCCCTCTGCCTTACTTGTGCCCAGGGGTCATGACGCCTGCGCTGTCAGTGGCCCTTCTGTGGGAGGTTTTTTTTTCACTGTTGCAGAGAAATGGGTTTCTAAGGTCATGGTCATGAGGAGGTGCGGTGTTAGTCCAGGCTGATGAGGTTCTGCAGGACTCGGAGCCCTGAGGATCTCCGAGAGGGGCAGAGAGCACAGGGCGACCCCCAGATGTATTTGACTGTGGAAGGTGTGACACGAGGCTGCGGACGATGTTGTGTTTGTGAAGGGCAGTGACCTGGACTCGGGAAATCAGAGCTGGGAGGGACCTCTGAGCATTCTCTCCAGTCTGAAGACGAGGAAACCGAGGCCCTGAGCGGTTAGAGGCCCACCCGAGGCCACAGCAGTTGGGGGAGTCTCCCGTGCCCCAGATCTAGTATCTGTGGATGGCCTTCAGTGAAGCTGGTGCTGGTCTGAAACACATCCTTCCAGTGTAATTCTGGTGTCATCCTTGCGACAAGCATGAGAGGTTTCCAGGTAGCTTCAGCCTGGGAACTCCCCCGATACCAGGCTGAACTCACACTTACTGACCCAGAGCCCTGCAAAGTCCAAAGTGACCGAATCCCTAAGGCTGGCGTTGGCATCTGGCATGGTTGATCAGTTCATGGTAGTGTGACAGCGAAAGCCTGGGGATTGGAACTGGGTTCAAATCCCAGTGTCACCTAGTAACTGCGTGAAAATAACCCCCTGGTACAGCCTCTCTGCCAAAGTGGGTTACAGCACATAAGGGGCTGGCTGCAGTCCCAGGGATGGACGCCCAGGATCCAGCACGGTGCCTGCCCACGTCAGCCCTCAGTGGGTGTCAGCGCTCATCCTTCCTCCAGAACCAGGGGTCTGGGGCGTCAGGTGCGCTGCTCCTGGAGATGTGAAATCCCTAAGGGCGGGAGCTGCCTCCTACACCTCAGCCAGGCCCAGTCCGTTCGCAAACAGGTCGTTTTCTCCGTGAGAAAGCAGGAGTGCAGGGCACCCTGACCCGCTGGCTCTTTATCTTCTCCCATTCCATTCGGGTTATTTTCTTAGTCATCGGGTGCACTGTGGCCTCCCACAGGCGACGAGGCCTGGAACGCAGCCCGGAATCATGACCAAGATGCGGGTTTCACCAGTTTGGAAGCAGTTTTAATGAAGATGGAAATGTTCATCAACTCAACACAGGTACCCCAAAATACAAAGCAAAATATCATCTTCAGCTGCATAGCAAACATGATTGAAGAATTTAACATCATTATTCGATCACAAGCGTAATTAGAAGTCACCATAAATAAATGTAAATTCATTGTACAAAAAATCCCCGACAACTCTTAATACAAATATGGTACATTTGACAGTTTCTGAAACAGATTTTTTTTTTTAACTTTTAAAACCTAAGATTTTTTTTTCTGGTTCTTAGACACACCAAAAAACCTAAAGGGGGACAGTAATATCAGGGAGGAAAGAATGTTAAACCTGTCCAGTGCTCACAAATAAATGCCGCTGGCAAGCTGGGGAAATGAGATGTCTCTCCCAAAGGCGAAGACCTCAGTTTACTGGGATTGAATCTCTTGAAGACAATGGGATTCGATTTTACTGAGAGGGTCAAATTCAGGTTTAGGAATTTGGGGCTAGAAGGGCATGTTGTTGAAATAGCAATCTCATCAAATGGATGATCCAAATCTCCACAAAAGCAAAGGTTAAGGATCTGGAATGATCCCTAGGACTTAAGGGCTGGTCATCTGTCTCAAAGAGCTGCTATTCCCAGACAGGACTGACGGTTCTTAGAGATTTTATGTGGGTTGTGAAGGCGCGTTCTGTGTTGTTCAGCCATGGGGTGTAACCAGTCCCTCTTGCCTCTGACCTATGGTCCTAGCAAAAAATAAGGAATTGGAACAGGAAGCAGTACCTCCAGATGGGAGGATCTGCCAGCTTCTGCCCTGAACCACTTTTCTCCCCAATGGATACTCTGTTTCAGGCTCAGAGGGGGCTTGAAGGCCTCTGTCAGCAGCGGCCCCTGGACTTGCACGTGCAACAGAGGGCAGAGAGCCCTGGAAAGCGCAGGCCTCTCCACCTCACTCCCAGAGACGCAGGTTTGAGGCGGGGCCCAAGAGTTGGCATCAAATGTGCTAATTGCAGGAGACCCTGATGTGGGGGGGCCTTTGGACCACACTTGGTGGGCCCCACCTCTCCTCCCTGGTGAGCCCGTGTATCACACAAACCTGCTGCTATGGGCTCACCTTTGCTCTTTCCAGGAGGTTAAACTGGGCCAGCGGATCAATGGTAACCATTCCCATCCATCTGCCCTGAGCGGGGGCATCATTATTGTTCTATTTTTTTTCTCTTTTCTTTTCCTCCCTGGGCTGGGCTGGGGGGTGGGAGGAAGGGATATCAAATGTCTCACTTTATATTTTCTTACAAGTGCAGAGGCACAGGCCCCTTTGAAGATGACTTGCTCTGTGTGAGACATTCGCTTCCAAAGGCTTCCATCTTTCTGAGCAGTCTCCCTATGCTTTGGGGGAGATTCCGCAAGAAATTCTGACCACAATCGACCAGCACAATCGACCACGGCGCTGACACCTGGAAACTTGTCCTCTGTTTGCCATGGCCGTCAGCACGTGGTCCAGGAGTGCTCTCGGTGGTAGACTCCCTGGTGTCCAGAGCAGGTGGAGATGCCACCTGGAAACATGGGGGAGGGAGCCAGAGGAGGTGAAGAAGCCAGCGAGTGGAGGCACGACCGTCCTGTGGGGCTGATATCTCGGGCGGCGGCCATGCTCTTTCTCCAGCCGAGACTTCAGCTTTGAGGTGACAGGTGGGCACCGGGTGGGAGGTCCCCACCTTGGGAGGAGGTCTTGGGAAGCAACCACACATGTGGGGTGGGGACGGGACGTGGAGAAAGGGTAAAACTAGGGCTCTGAACACAGCTGAGGGAACAAAGGAAGAAAAAAGAGCACACACTGTCCCGTGTTTTGTGTTTTCATTTATACGAGGGCAAAACCACCATGGAGATGTCACGGGAGAGCATGCACAGGCCCAGCCCTCGGGAGGGTCGGTGTGTTTGGGGAGGTTCTCGTGGGCTTCCTGGTCCATCTCACGCACATCTCACGTGGCGGGGCCGGCCGTGGCTTTCTCTCTCCTGCTGCTTCGTCTCCTCCAGGCTGGGGGTTTGCAGACCTTCTGCCTAGCAGGTGGTGGCCAGGGACTGGTGGATGGGTGGCTGGAAGCAGCGCACATGCTCCACGGTGGAACTGTCTGTCTCCACGGACTTCATGTACTTGTTCAAGATGGCAAATACCTCATTGTTCAAGATCTGGTACTTCCTGATCCGGTCTGCCATTTTCTTCAGGGGCTGAAAGGACAGGGCCGTTCAGGTTAGCAGTGGGAGGGGGGGAAAGAGAAATAAAGGGCAAGCAAGGGGTCTGGGGTCCTGATACCTCAATGATCACACCACTCTCCACTTAAAGACCTTTTGTGGCTTCCTAGAAGATAGAGCTTGGCCCTATAACCTTTTTGTGAGTTTCAAAACATACTACAGAGCTGCAGCAATCAAAACAGTGTGGCACTGGCACAAAGAAACTGAGAGCGACAGAATAGAGAGCCCAGGAATAAACTCTTCCATATGCGGTCAAATGACTTCTGACAAGGGTGCCAGGACCATTCAACGGAGAAAGGGTAGTATTCTAACAAATGGTGCTGGGAAAACTGGATATCCACATGCAAAAGAGTGAAGCTGGATCTTTACCTTATGCCATACACAGATAATTACCTCAAAATAGATTGAAGATTTAAAGAGAAGAGCTAAAATGATAAAACTCTTAGAAGATAACATGGAGAAAAAAACTTCAGGACATTTAATTTGGCAATAATTTCTTGGATGAGACACCAAAAGCACAGGTGATAAGAGGAAAAATAAATGAGACCACATCAACATTTAAAAACTTGTCTGCACCAAAGTCACTATAAACAGAGAAAGGGCAACCCATGGCATGAGAGAAAATACTTGTAAATCATATGCCCGATAAGGGATCATTACCCAGAATATGTAAAGAGCTTTTACAATTCAATAACAACACAAAACAACTCAGTTCAAAAGTGAACAAAAGACATGAATAGACGCTGCTCCAAAGCTGATACACACGTAGCCAATCAGCACATGAAAAGATGCTAACATCACTAATCATGAAGGGAGTAAGAATCAAAACCACAGTGAGATACCTCTTCACATTCATTAGGATGGCTGTCACCCAAACCCCAGAGGGTAGGAGATGCTACAGGTCTGTGGGAAACAGTATGGTGGTTCTTCACACATTACAAGTCCCATACTTGAGCAGATATTTGCACACTCATTATCATAGTAGCATTTTCCACAACAGCCAGATGGTGGAGGTAAGTCAAATGTTTATCAATGGATGAACTGATAAACAACATAGGGTATATTCAGCCTTAAAAAGGAAGGAAATTCTGAAATACGCCACAACATGCTGAACCTTGAACACATTAGGGTAAGTGAGGATTCCACCTCTGAGTTCCCCAGAGTAGTTAGTTAGACCCACAGAGACAGAAAGTGGAAGGGTGGTTACCTTCCAAGGGCCTGGGGTAGGGGGTGTACGGAGTTAGTGTGTAATGGGCAGAGTTTCAGCTGTAGAAGAAGAGAGAGTTCTGGAGATGGATAGTGGTAATGGTTGTACAACAGTGTGAGTGTGCCTAAGGAGGTGGAACTTAAAAATGTACACATAAAATGGTTAAAATGGGAAATTTTATGTTACATATATTCTCCCACAATGAACAACAAGCAAATAGACAAACACCCTTTATGAGGTGGCTCCTGCCTCCTTCTCCTCTGAGCCACACATCTTCATGTCGGTGACTTTGCTCTGGCTGTCCCCTCTCTCTGGAACATTCTGCCTGGCTATTTGCTGCCTATCACCCAGGACTGGGTCCTAGCATTGCCTCCATGGGAAGTCTCCTTTGGCCACGTCCCCACTCCCCGGCCTGGTTCAGACAGCCCTCCCGGTGCTCACACAGCAGCCCTGCCTGCCCCCCGTGCCTGCACCTGCCTGCACCGCTCTCCTGCTCACTGAAAGCCTGTGCAGATGAGGAGCCCGCATCCACAGAGCCTGGCTGGCGTGGGGAAGGTGCATTTCAGGTCTGGGGCCTGGCCCTGCCCTGCAGGGTGACCTGATTCATCCCAGAGGGTCATGAGCAAGTGACTCATGGCTTTCTGTGAGGAAGTCCCCACTGCTGAGCGTTGCTGTACCTTCCTGCAGTGGGGAGTTGGCTTCATAAACAGCTCACCCCGCTTTTCAGATATGAGCCTGCTTGTCAGGCCTGGCCCCACCTCCCAGCCCCAACTACTCACCACATTCTTAATGATTTCATCCTTCCCATCCTGTCTCTGTACTTTCAGTAGATGGTAACAGAAGTCGAACAGGTCGAAGCGCCGCTGCTGGCCCAGCAGGACGATGATAGAGCAGCCTGCCCAGTTCAAGCCATCACCGAAACACTGCCTGGGGGCAGGGAGAGGAGGCAGCTGGAGTGAGGGGCACGAGAGCGGGCAGGGGAAGGGTCTCCCCTTGGACCAGGAGTACTGCCGGTGAGCAGCCGGTGTCTGGGACAGTTCTCTGAATCCGTGAAATGGGTACAAGGGAAGCTGTAGGTTCATTTGTTCTAGGGACTGTGATGATATTATAAGCCCTTCTAACCACAAAGAGGTTATCAGCCTGTTGCCCCACTGATGTAAGAAAAATCACCTTTGAAGAGGACAAATGTGCAAGAAAAAAATCTAACTGGTCCTTGAGATTTATGTGGTTGATTATGTCAAGCAAGCCAAAGAAGGATCCGTTTTGGCCCATAAAGGAGTCAGGGCGCACCTGTGAGGGGGAGGGCCATTTCAAACCCGCTGGCCAGTGTGCATGGGAGGGCGGGCATGGGGCACCGTGGGCCCATGAGCAGGTGGTGCCGGTGCGTGGGGTGGGGAAGGGGCTCCAAGTCCTCCTGGGTCTGATAAAGCTCAGCCCTCATGTCCCCAACCCTCAACGGCAATTTGGGCAATCTGGGGGGCTGCGGGGTCACCTCTCTGCTGTCTTTCAACCCTGGGCAGGTTTCCTGCTTCCCCATGGCTGGGGCGCAGGCCCAGCAGCTGCTCTGAAACAGCCTTCCCATCCCAGGCCTGGCGGCACTTCCTCTGGGACTCGGCCTCCTGTGCCTTTCCCCTGAGCTCTTGGCTCCCCCGGGGCAGGCCTTCTCTGCTTTCCTCGCCACTCTGCTCTGGGTGTGTAGCCCGGTGAGCTGGGGGAAAAATGGGCTCTGCTTCTGTCTTCTGAGGCAGGACCAGGTTACTCTTAAAGGCCCCCCCACATTTCAGGGTTGTAGGCCTCCAGAGCCAGGGCACCCCAAGCATGCCGGGTCTGACCTCTGCCAGGGAGCCTTTCTCTGTTCCGCAAACCCTGAGGTCATGTGGAGGGTGAGGATCTTAATGCCAAACCTCCCCCAGGGCTCCCTCCTGCCTCTTCAATCAGAAACACAAGCCCCAAGAGGCCTGAGGTCCCCAGTATGCACACTCCCAGGCATACACTCCACCTCTGCCTCCTCCACCCGCCTGTTGTCTTTCCTGAACCACCCCCTGTCCCTTAGCCTCTGCTCTGGGATCTGAATCCCAGCAGCATTCAAGGCTCAGGTCTAGTCTGTGGATTAAATTCTGACCACCCACTTCTCTCTCTTCTCAGGTGTCTGTCCCCCTTCCTGCCCTCGCTGTGAAGCTGTCTCATGCAATGTGCCGCGTGTCCCTTCACAGACTCCATGGTCCCCACAAGGCCAGGAAGCATCTGGTTTTGCTCAGCACTGCTGCAGGTCCAGCACCTACATGGCGACCTGCACGTAGTGTGTGCTCCACACAGGGCCCTTGGACAGCCCTGCCCCGCCCACCACCTTTCTGGCTGGGCTCTGGCAGCTGATGCCCCATCAAGGGACAAGCAGGTTGGAGGGGACTGTGCTCTCCCGGGAGGTACTCACTCGGCTGTGAACTCGTTGGTCCCCACGGGGATGCAGTACACGAACTGCATGGCACTCCACAGCCGGTGGAACTCCACGCACTCGTCGACGTGCATGACCCCGTTGGTGGGTGGCGGGCCCCGCCAGATGGGGTCCTGCAGGTAGCTCCGAATGCGGGTCAGGATGACCTCGAACATGGACAGGCCGCAGCACAGCCGCTCCTTGGTCAGCAGGTCGCCCTCCCGAGCGATGGCAATTTGCTGGGAAGAGAAGGGTATGGAAACCTTCCATCTACATCTCAGACCCCATCGTCCACATCTCACGAGAGACTCCCAAACCCTGGAGCTCGTGTCTTTGCCAGGGTGAGGCACTGACTTTATACGCCTGAGGGCAAGCCTATTGTAGTAGGTCAAGTCTAGGAGCCACTGATAGAGGAACCGTTTTAAAGAATGTTGATATACCCGGGCAATGAATGAAATGCTCCGGAAACATTGAAAAGACTGAGAGTTCTTCTAAGTCTTCTAAGGACTCTCAGAGTACCCTTCTAAGAGTACTATTGCTATGACTGTGCTACCACAACTACTCACTCGTGCTCACTGAGTGTGTGTAACACACCAGGGCCTGCTCTAAGCACCCGATCAGTATGGACTCCATTTATTCCTTGCACCAACCCTGGGAAGTATGTGCCATCATTATCCCCATTTTACAGGCAGAGAAACTAAGATTCAGGGAGGCAGCCAGAGAGCAGGAAAGTGAGGATCTGAATCCTGGTAGATCCGTGGGTTAAACTGTTCAGTGAATAGAGCGAGTTGCAGGAAAGGACGTACACTACAATCCTATTAGAGGACATTGCTAACACGCAAGCCCACAGACACACACACAGCTACATGTGGGGTGTGTGTAAAACAGTTCAGAACGATTAACATCAGCTGCGGGAGCAGATGGGCTTGGAGAAGTGGGCGAGACTTTCGCTTTATCCTTTAAATACTTCTGCACGGTTGTAGGTGTTACAACGAGCCTATGTTACTCTTAAAATCTGCCACCAAATTTGCAGAATTATTTCCTTCAAGGAGAAGTCCCCTGACCACTGTAAGTGATCTCTATTAATAATTTAAACTGGCTTCTGGTTACTGCATCTCTAACATCAGCTGGCTAGACAAGCACATCAAAATGCTGCCCGAATGACAAGTGAAATACCTAGGGACAGAGGTGTCAAAAGCCACGTGCAAAGTAAGATAGATAGATATTACCATCTAAGGTCAAAGTAAGGCCTCCAAATCTAGAGACACAGCTAAAGAGGGTGCTTGTGGGATCAGCTCCCGAAAGGGTGGTCTCCCCAGAGCTTGTTTTATAAAGAGCCTCATTTCTGGATGCGAGCCCTCACCCTGGAGCCCCCAGAAAGAGGATGACCTCTCAGCCACTCCATGGAGGGAAATAAATCAGGAAACATCACTGCTGGAGCCTGTCAGGATATTATGGGTCAGGAGTGCCGTTGTCATGACAATGATAAGCTGAAAGAAGTCTCAGGAAAAAAGGCGTGAATTTGGGGAAGAAGAGTTTCACAGCGTGTGTTTCAAACAGGAAGGGGAGGGAGCCCTCATTCAAGGTGACTCTTGATTCCGTGGGCAGAGAAAGACAGCTCTTGAGCAGACAAGGGACCACTCCAGTGGCCACAGTTAACTGGGAGTCTCTCTTACAAAATTCTGAACCTGGTGCTGGATTCTGTCCTCACCAAGCCACTCTCTACCAGGCTGGTCTGTGGCTCTTCGCTTCAGACAGGGAGGGCCTGGAATGGTGAGGATGCTCCGTAAATAAAGGGTCTAGATTTGTTCTCGAGTCATGAATATTCTCCTCCATAAGTTAATACAGAGCATTCTGAACTGCTAATTCATCTCACGTGCATTTAATCAGTCTGACTCAATCCTCAAGACCTGACAATCATGGGGGACTGAAAAATTAGCAAGGGGGTTTATAAATCTGCAGCCAGACTATGAATTCTAGTTACTCCCCCCCCAATCCCTACTACAGCCAACCAAGGGCCCTTGGCCCTTTGAAATGCTGAGGGGCTTTGTTCCTTTCTTTGAAAAACTATTTACCCTTACCTGTGAGCTATAAAAGTAATGCATGGTTACTGGGTAAAATATGAAAAAAAAAATTAAAACATTGTGTGAAAATAAAAATTTCCCATAAAACCCCATTACCCACAGAGAAGCTTTCTTCAAATACTGATGTATCATTTATTTTTTGTATGTGTGTATATACATCTATATTTACAAAATTTGGATCATACTATCTGAATTGCTTTTTCCCCCTAAAAAACCCTGTCCTTCAATATTTTCAGCAACATGATTTTTCAATGGCCACATAAGAAGGCCACCGACACACCATTTGTTTAGTCCTCTGTTCTTGTTGGTGACATTACATTGCTTACACATTGTCCCTGTTACAGACAATTCCTAAACAACCAGCCTTCCACAGAACACTTCTTCAGCTCGTCTCCAGTTATTTTCTTAGGATAAAATCCTAGAACTAGCAACTACTCACTGGAAGAGCATAAATATTTTAAAGACTTTTGTTACAGAGCGGCCAGCCTGTCTCGGGGAAAGCTGGGCCCCTGCCCCCTCGCTGCGTGACGCCTGCGCCCGCGCCCACGCTCCTCTGTCACGAGGGAAGTTCTCTGCCCACGTGAATGATGAAAAGTTCTAGCAGCCTGTTTTTTCACATACATTTCACGGGTTACTGGGAGACCTGGACACTTTTTCTGACCTTTGTTGGCATTTGCATTTTTTTATGTCATCAGTTTTCTTTCATGTGCTTTTTCTTTGGGTTTGCCTGTCCATTCTTTTTGCATTTGCTACAGACGCCTGTAATGCATGGCTACACACACACATTTGTGATATGTATGTATATTTAGTGTTTAAGTTTTATCCATTTCTTTTCTATTCCACTTGGTGGCGGATTTTTCTCTTTCGGCTCTCCTTTTCTGAGTTAACAAGGGAATAGAAGAAGCTTCCCAGAAGCCCTGTGGAAATGCATTTCTTCCTGGAGTCCTCTGATGACATCTAGTGACCTTTGGAGGACAATGACACCTGCATACTCCTTTTGAAAATATAATCCTGTGTGTTTTCAGAAGTCTTCTACTTAACTTGTTCATCATACTGATCATATCAGACCGCTCAGCTAAGGAGAGAAAACAGCTATTGGCCCATTTTACAGATGGACAAGCAAAGACTGAGATATGAAATGTCTAGCACTAGGTTAAGTGACAATTCAGGGGTGACACTGGGACAAGGACCCTGTCTTTTGACCCCCTGCCAGAGCGTTCTTTCCGTGAGAGCACCGGGCAACAAATCAGATCAGCTCCATCTGTCCCAGAAACAAAGACAAACAATGCAATAGTACTACAACCTCCCAACTCTAACTGTGTAGCAGAATTGCCCTGTCACTGACCTAGCTACAGGGCGGGGCAAAAGGAGGAGTACAATTTCGAGTAGGCGAAACATAGAGTTTATTCTTGTATTATCATGTATTGATCATTTTATCATTTTCCATAGGAAAAACTGTACCTTTGCCCCACCCTGTATTATGGGAGCCCCCTGAACCCCAGCCAGCCTAGAAGTTAACACTGGGTTAACTTTCCTTCCGTTGTCAGGACAACCGAAGTTTCGGACTGGTCCTCCAGGGCCGGCAGGTTTCTAAGACTGGCATTTCCTCTCCCACAGACTGCCCAGGCTTTTATTTATGAGATACTCAGCATTTGACAAACGATGATTTCTGTCGGTCCCCGGGAAATGGTGTTCCCCAGAACAGGGAAGGGATCCAGCCTTTGAGTGAAAACACACGCCAGGCCTGGGTGCGAGGGGCCGGATTCTTGTCGGATGACACCACCAGCGGGGCAGACACACTGCTGTGCTGCCGGCCCCGGGGACTTCTCCCTAAAAGGAAATCTCTGGAGGCGCTCCTCGGCTTGGCAGAGCCGGCCGGGAGAGACGTGGGCGCCCTCCACAGGGTCTGCGTTCTCTCTGGGATGGCTCAGACCGCCCTTCCCACTGCACGTGTAGTCGGGTTTGCAGGGCAGACCCGGCTCTGCAAGGTGCCCCAACAGTCGCCACGGTTTTCGAGAGAACAGGCTGCCTCCCACCCTCCGCCCAGGATGTGAGCATTCACGCTCGCACTCCTGTGTGTGACAGGGCAGAGGATCACAGGAGGGCAAGGCCAAGGGGGATCTGAATCCTCAGCTTTTAAATAAACAGTGAGCTTTGGCGAACACGACACACCACCCCGGCTTGTCTCCCTGCGACGCCCTGCTTCTCTTCTTCCAGAGCCCGCCCCCCTCCAAATGTTTAGATTGCTTGGACCAACTTGAAGGGAGACAGCACAAGGCTTTTGTTGTCTTTCTGCCCGTTTTTCTTCTGCCCCGACCCCCTGCACAGTCTGTGAGCTCTCTGAAGGTAGGGGGCCCCGTCTCACTCATCTCCATGTTCATGGCCACTGGCAGGACTGCTTTGTAAAAACTACTTTTAACTACAGGATTAGTGCACGAGTCCATGCACCTTTGATAATATTAGTACATTACAGACGAAGCCAAAGTCTTCTTTGATCCCACCCCCACCCCCACCCCTGATCTGTCTCTTACCCTCTGTAGAGGCTGCCGCCACTTCGAACTACGTGTGTATGTATCATTTTCTAGGAGAAGTTTTATCTACAAGGGTGCTTTGTGTGTTTCTTAAAACACAAATGGCATCAGACCAGATGAACTGTATGTGGTGTAACTTGCTTTCTTCACCTAGCCATGTGTTTCTGATCTATCCACATGGATGTACTGAGATCTAATGTTCGCTTTTCATTGTTACATGACAAGTATGCAGCATTTAGGTGACTTCACCACCTTTTAGTCAACCCTGTGCCGATGGACATTTAGGTTGTTCCCAGTTTTTGCCTGTGTTCCTGTAAGCGGTTTTCTAGCAAGATACCCAGAGGTGAACCACTGCCTCGCAGGGTGTGTGGAATTTTAATTCTGCGAGAGAACGGAGCGGAGTGCTTGGCACCTAACAGCGGCGTCCCAGACCCTTGTCTGACTTCCCTCCTTCTTGGCAGGGTGAAGGATGCTGGGTGTAGGAGGAAGAATTCAGGCCTAAGAGTCAGCAAATCTCATGCCAGACCTGCCCGGCCACAGATAGGCTTTGTGGTTGCACATTCCCTTCCTGTGTCCGGGCCTCAGTTTCCCCACCTGTAAAATGATGCTTCCCAGGGCCCCAGACAGCAGGAGCATACCTGAGGGGTTCCCAGCCGCTCTATCAGAGGGACCAGGTGAAGCGGGGCGTACTTGGCTTCCAGGCGTTTCATCCGGACCTCCAGACGCTCCCCCTCTGTCAAAGAAGCGGATGGCAGAGAGTGAGATTCGGGTCACACTGGGGGAACAGGGGAGGGGACAGCTGTCAGAGGAACTGGGGGTGTATTTGCATTCCAAAACTTGGATGGAACATGTAGAACGATTCTCCCTGGTTCTGGTGAGTGTAATGAAGACTCAGCACAAGGAAAGATGTTCTATTCCCTTTGTCCAACAGTGAAATAACCCACCTAGTGGGGGATGAGTTCTCCATTCCTAGAAAGATTTAAACCAAGGCTCGACAACAAGAAACTAGGGATGTTCTAGAAGGACAAACAAGCAAGGCCTGGAGTATCATTTCCAATTCTACTGTTCTGTGATTCATCTATAGCTTCCCAAGGCTTTCACCTTCTCTCCCTCTGACTGCAGATTTGGGTTTATTGGGATTAAATGAATATGAGGTTCAAAATCAAGTTGGCTACTTAGCTGCTGTTAATGGTTTCTTACCTTTGATGTAGATTCTCGGCAAGATATTTTGGAAGGGTGCAGCATGGAGCAGGTCGCAGACTTCCTCCTGAGACTGCAAACAGAGATGGGGGGAAAGAAAAAAAACTATCATAAACCAAGAAGGATTTTCATTCCTAGAAATTTGAGCACTGGCGTCTAGACATGCATTCGAATCTTGGCACTTCTGCTCGCTAGCTATGGGATTTTAGGCATGTTGCTTCATCTCTCCGAGTCTAGTCACTTATCTGCAGAATGAAGATGAGATCAGTACCCACTTTAATGGGCTGCTGTGAGGACTAAGTAAGAGAATGCATAACCTCACAGCAAAGTCGGAGGTACATAATGAGTACGCAACACATTTTCATTACCCTCTTACAAGGAATTTGTTGGAGAATTCCGAGTGACAGTGGGATCGGGCAGTGATGACGGGCCCCCATGGGCTGCGTTTGTCTGGTAGCTGGGCCAGCATTCAGTTCACTAATCCAGTACGGCTCTGTGTAAAGGCCCGTGTCTGGTTAGTTTTCTCCACACCAGACAACAACTAGTGAGACAAGGGCCAGAACTCACGACAGAGAGGTTTGATGGTGAACTTTTGTCTCTCTTTTCAATTGTGGGGACTTGTATTAGGTAAGACCCGGGCTTCATTCGACACGGACACTCTTGGATCCTAAGCATCTGAGAAAATCAGGAGGTTTTCAGGCATGGGTGGACCACGTCCATCCTGGAAAGCCAGCGGGTCACCTGCTTGAGAAGGGGACACCCAAACTCCTGCTACTACAGGTCCCTCCCTGAAACAGGGAGGACAAGTTACCTCTTCAGAGGGATCTGCCTGATCTGAGTGTCATTCTGTTTCTCAACCAGAGGGGAAATGTCCCCCGCTTTCTTAATTCACTTGCTTCTCCCCTAACCAGTGGATCAGAGAACCCGGTCTTCACTGCTATGTCTAAGCCTAGAGCCTTTGCTCTATCGTATAACCGGAAAACTTGGCTAATTGATCATTCAGGTGATTCTTTAATTTATTAATATGGTGAATCATATTGATTTTTGAATGATGAGCCAGCCTTGTATTCTCGGTACAAACTTCACTTGGTTGTGATGCATTATCCTTTTTAAGTACTGCTGGATTTCCTTTGTGAGTGTTTTGCTAAGGATTTTTACCCTCTGTTTATTGGGGAGATTGATTTGTATTTTTCTTTTCAAATGTCTTTGGTTTTCATATGAGCGTGATGCTGGCCTCATAAGATAAGTCGGGAAGAGATCCACCCCCCTCTTCTATTTTCTGGAAGAGATTGTGTAGAACTGATATTACTGTTTCCTTAAGTGTTGGGTATAATTCATGAGTGAAACCACCTGCAATGAAAGTTTTCTTGGTTGGGAGCTTTTTTCTTTTTTAAACTGGGCATACAATTTCTTTAGTAGATATAGGACTATTCAGGTTTTAGGGGTTTTTTTTAGTGAGTTTCAGGGTTTGTATGTCTCAAGGACTTGCCCCTTTTATCTAAGTTTAATTTATGGACATAGAATAAAGGTAGTACACCTGTGTCATCCTTTTGATGTCTGTGGGATCTATAGTAATGCCCCTCTTTCATTCCTGATATTGGTTATTTGTATCTTCTTTTTTCTCTTAGTCTGGCTACAGGTTTATCAATTTCATTGATATTTTTATTTCAAAGAACCAGATTTTAGTTTCATTCACACTTTTCTATACTTTTTGTTTTCAATGTTACTGATTTCTGTTCTGGTCTATATTATGTCCTTCCTTCTTTTTCTTTGGGTTTCATTTGCTCTTCTTTCTCTAGTTTCTCATGATAGAAGCCTAGACACTGAGGTAACAATTTTTTGTTTTGTAATATAACATCCAGGCTATCCTTCAATACCTTCAGTAACAGCTCAGTATTGCTGGAGGCAGCAATTTTTGAACCACACTAATGGTGAAAAAGTTCGATCATGCATTAAGCCAAGGCTGCCTCCCAGTAGTTTGTAATCAAGACCTTGCTCTGCCCTTTAAAGTATAATTGGATGCATTTTTTTAGCCAGTATCTTCAGCCACTCTTCTCTCTTTCCTCCTTGCAGGATCGAGCACCTCACAAGAGTGTTCTGCCTCCCTCTCCCAGTCTTTGCTTTCCCCCACAGCACACAGAGACAGCCTGCCCAGCTGCATCACACCACAGCGATGACTCTGGCCAAGAGCACTGGGCACTGCTCTGCCACCACGTGCAGTGGACACCTTCCCGTTCTCATCTCACAGCATCTCCGATGCATCAGGCACTGACCTCCCTCAGCTACTACAGCAACTAGTTCGGCGGCTTTCCATCATTTCGGTTTCTCCTTTTCAGACTTTCCTGGCAGGTGTGACATCTAACCACCCCTTAAATGTTGGTTTCCTCCAAGGCCCCACTTTGTTTATCTTTTCTGCTCAGTTTGTCCTACCTGCTTTGTCTCACCCACTCCCATGACTATGAGGGTCGCCTTTGATTCATCAGCCCGACTTCCGGCCAGATGTCTCTCTCAAGCTCCAGACTCAGACACCCAACCCCTTGCTGGATCTTGCCACTGGGACTCGCCCCAGGCCAACACTTCTAAAGCAGACTGTCTTCTCCCCTCATCACTTAGGGTCCTTTGCTCAAAAACCAGCTCCACTGTCCCCGCAGAGTGGCTCAGTTGGTTGGAGTGTTGTCTCGTACACCAGAAGGTTGTGGGTTTGATTCCCATCAGGGCACATAGTACCTAGGTTGTGGGTTTGATCCCCAGCTGAGGCATGTATGGGAGGCAACCAATCGATGTTTTTCTCTCACATCAACGTTTCTCTCACTGTCCTTCCCCCTTCCTCTCTCTCTAAAACCAATTAAAAAAATATAGCCTTGGGTGATGATTCAAAAAAAAAAAAGAAGAAGAATGGTACCATCATCTCTTTATCTGCCTGAGTCTAAATCCTAGGGCTCATTTTCTGTCTCCTTTTCACTTCCCATCATCAACTGGTCCTCATGTCCTGTGCTTCTCTCCTTGGCTCTCCCCACTGACCACAGTGCTGCCATCTCCTTCCAGGCAGGGATGAAGCCTCTATATTCCCAGTGCCTAGGACATAACAGTTTCCCAATAATTATTTGTGAAATGAATGCATATTTGTTATCCCTAGGTTTCTCAGATGAATCAGCAAATGTCTTTATCCACATGAGTATATTCCAAATACAAGAACGTTATCACACCCATTCATCCAACGAATACGCATGCGTGCCAGGCACTGCTCTAGGTTTTGCAGATACGATGCTGAACGAGTTAGACCAGATCTGCGCACTCATGGAATTTACAGTCTAGTTCACAGAGGCAGATAAAAACAAGTGCATGAATCAGGAAATTTCAGGTAGTGATGAAACAATCAAGTAATAAAGCGAGAGAGTGACTGGGACAGGGGAAGGGACTACTTAAGGAAGGGTGGTTAGAAAAAAATCTTTTTGTGGGGACGACATTTACATAGAGAATGGAATGAAGCGAGGGAGCTGGCCATGTAGATATGAGGTAAGAGCATTCCAGCGCGAAGGGCCTGGGGCAGAAAGTCACCTGGACAACAGTGATGCAAGGCACCTTTGCACAGTCCGAGGCCCTGACGATGGGGAGGGACCAGCTCACGTGGGGCCTTACAGGCATGGTAGGGAGCCTGGGTTTTATCTGAAGGGCAACAAGGAACTACTGAAGTATCCAAGCAGAGGACTGGTACACATAACAACCCCACTGCCACGTTTGTCTTTCTTGTTTTCTCCCAAAATTTCTGTTGCTCCTCAAAACATCTTGTTACCAGAAAAGTTGTCCATTGCATGGACTAACACCTTTCTGTGTGGTTAATGACAGGTAAAATTGATATTCGGACACGCTTAGGGGTGGAAAAGAGGAAGGAGGCTCCAGGCCCGCTACACCAAGAGCAACGCTGCTCACTTACTCATTTTGCACGACGAGCCTCCACTTCAGATTTCTTTGGGGCAGACAAGAGTGCTCCATTTACCCCATTCTGCACCCCGCTACCACCCCTGAATTTGCAAGCTGCCGACTCCACAGGTCCTGGGGGCGGGGCCGTTCGTGCTGGCACACTTCCTGTGTGTCCTCTCCTGGTACTGCCATTGGTTAATGGAGGCCAGGAAAGACAGGAGGATGTGGTTTCCTAGTAAAGGTGGGAAAGCGTTTGCCTGGGAGCTCCCAGAGGATGAGCCATGTGGCCATTTGCATAATGAGGTGGCTACATGCTCGGAAACACCTTTTGTAGAAGGTATGTGTTTGGCATTTGCCTGCCATTGCAACTGATAAAAATGTGCAGTGCAGTTCAGGGCATGCAAAGACCTACCTCAGGGAGCCAAACAAGCTTCCGCTGTGGGCGCTGATGCTAGCGGCTGACCTGCCTCTGGTCCAATCTCAGTCTTAAAGGATCCACACCTGGCCTTTAACTCTGCCCAGGAACCCATCTGGCCCAGGGCCTGTGAAATCCGCTGAGAGTGGATTTCTGCCCCCTCGGCCCCCTAGAGATCTCTGCTCCAGCCAGGGCAGTGTTCTGTTCCCTGAGCGTCTGTGCGCCCATCCCAGAATTTTCACCCTCTCTCCGTAAGGCTCCCTCGCCTAGCTCTTTTCCTCACTCTGCTTTGCTCAGTTAATTCCCATTCTTCCACAAACCTCAACTCAAACATCACGCCTTCCAGGAAGGCCCCCTTGACTCCCTCAGTGCCTCCCTGACCATGCGGGTTCTTTGTTTTGTGTCCTTTAAAGAACCCACTCCTTTTCCTCGTAGCATGGAGCTCAATCTGGATGATTCCTGCCTGCGCGTTCCTGTTTGATTAATGTCTACCTCCCCCTGCTGGCATCACGAAGGTCGCAGCAATGCCCCCTTTTCCACCACAGTGTATTTATTCACAAGGGTGAGCATGGTGCTGGATAGGCGGCAAACACTCAGTGAGTAGGTGAAAGAACGTTGAATGTCTGTGGTACGTAAAGGAACGGAGACTTAGAACAGTCTCTCCTATTTTTATACGGGCCCCAGGGAAGTGGCTCCTCTCTGGTGTCACTGATCACTCTGTAGGAACTAAGTGAGCTCCATGCAGCGAGACTTTCAAAATGTTTTAAATGTCCTATCCCTCTCTTGCTTCTCCCTTTGTTTTTTCCTACTCGTATGGATTTACTCAATTTTCTACATTGAACATATATTACTTTAAAACTTAATTTGAAAAAAAAAATCCCCTGGAAGTAACAGATTCTTAACTCTAAAATAAGGAGCATTCGGGGTCTTAGCGCTGGAACCAGAGGGAAGGAACCCTGGCGTGCCGTTTGGTCTGGCAAGGAACAATCTTTGCATAGGTTCAATAATGTGTAAACAGTACACGTGTTCGTTTTCTCTTTTTTTAGGCTACTCTTGACAAAATACAAATGCGACCACAAAAAGGCAGCTGTGATGATCTGGAAGTGAATGCACAACTGGCAAGAGGCAGGAGGAGGAGGTTTCAGGAGGGTTAGTTTCCCCATCTTGCGTGGAGAGAAGTCAGGGTGCTAAATAATGTCACTCAAGGAAGCAAGAGAGGTGTGAGGTAAGCATATCGTTTCTGATCATAAGGGAAAACAACAGAAGTGGTGAGCAGTCTAGTTAAACACTGAGAGGAAGAGAGGGGAGAGGTGCACGCGAGCCGAAGTCGGTGCAACCAGGGAGTCAGTCAGTGTTGTCTACGGTGGCTAATTCAGAAACAGAGGCCTGCGGCCTTGCAGAGACTGCAGATCTGAACTTGGGGATCATCAGCGCGAGGATGGAAACCGACCGGGGGAAGCAAACACACAAGTGCAAGGGTAGGTGTGCTCCACAGCACGGCCTGAAAGGGGCCTACACGCTGCCAGAAACAGAACGACAGGCGAGACTGGAAAAACAAGATTTTAATGAAGTTTACCATCTAGTGGGGGGATGACGCAATGATGGCTTTGAGAGGGGCCTGAGAGGATGGGCAGGACATGTGCAGGGCATGCAGAGGAGGGATAAGAGCAAAGATAGCATCTCCGATGTCAAGGCGGCAGGAAGTGCCCTGTCTGGCTGACAGGATCACAGGCAAGCAGGAGCCAGGCTCTGGGGTCCCAGGGCACAGGCAGGGAAGGCAAGGACTCCTGGTAACCGAAGGCCAGCTGACGAACTTCTGCTGGCTTTACCTCCATCACCTCATTTAAATATAAACACTCTAGGAAGGAGGCATGTAGCCCCAACATTTTGGGGGTGTGAAGGCTCAGAGGACTTTATCATTTTGCCCGAGTCTCAGAGCTATCACACAGAGAGGCAAGAGGAACCCAGGATATCTGACTCCAAAGATACAGCGTTTCCAGGAGCGCAGCTGAAAATGGGCCTGAAACCCGCTGACCCAGCCCGCTGTAACTCACCCGAGACTCCTCCTTTGCCTCCCGATGCATCTGTGGTCTTATGCTCTGAACCTGCAGTCTCTGACTTAGTGCCACCATGGTCTTACTCTTATGGTCTCTGGACTAGTGCCGCCATTACTTGTAACCGTGAGGCACTGTGTATTTATGGGACAGAGGCAGAGTATAAGTAAATACAGCAGTACTTCTTATTAAATGAAGAAATGGGCGACAGGCTGGAGCTGAGACCTCACAGGACTCTCTGGCTTGATCCGTACGAGGCCACCAGGACCACGGGACAGGTATCCTTCCTGGACCCAGCCTTCCCTTGCTCTCTCATTCTGCAACACTTGCTGGGTTTTGCAGCCCTGGATGGGGCACAGCTCTTTCCTGAGAGGCACAAAGGTGCAAGGTTCCCCTGTGTCCACAGCAAATCTCAGGTCGGGAATGCCGGTTTTAAACCTCTAAGTGGCTGACGAGACCCTGCTGCGTGGTCACCATCTGAACTCCCTCACTGGTCACCAGGCCCCGCAGCCCTGCCCCCAGGGCACACCTCCTTCAGAACCACGGCCCGCACACCCGGAATGCTGGGTGTGTGTGTGTGTGTGTGTAGGGGTGGGGAGACGCTGGGCCTGCCACGTGGCCAGTGCAATGGCAAAGGCCCCAGGGAACTGTGTCCATTGCAAGTCACTGAAATGTGACACCAGCAAATTCAAGGACTGGAAAAGAGATGGAATTAAGTCTGAGTTGCGATTGGAACAAAGACCCGTGGTCTTCCCTCCATCCTGCTGCCTGGTGACCCAAACAGTGGACGGGTTCACGTGTCCTATGCCTCGCTGTACCGCCTTGCTGTCCATGCAGCCCGACCAGGAGGAAGTGGGCACTGCAACTGCCTCCCAGGTGCCAGAGCAGGACAAACGCCAGCGCCAGAGTCAGGACACCGGGCAGTGTCCAGGGGTCTCAGCGCACTCTGCCTTCACTGGCGATAAGGATGCCATCTTGTCAGGGTTTGTGTTTACTCGGGGGGAAGGGGATGGCCTCCAGCAGAGATGACAAAATAATGTCACCCTGAGTGGAGGAGTAGGCATGGCCGAATTCTCCAGGCCTGGTGGGTCAAAGGCGGGAGTTAGCACTTTAAGTCCCACTAGAGACCACCTGTCAGTGTTAAGTAGGACAGTAACATGATCGGATTTGTAACTGTATGGAGGTCCTTTTGCTGCTACGTGGAGAATCAGCTCTGCCATCTTATTCCCCATCTTATGCTCTACCTACTAGTAAATTCTACGCTTAGCAAGAATGGAAAGATAGGAACCCTCAGAGAATCTGGTCTTGAAACATTCCTCATAAATTGAGCCCAGGGGGAAGGCATTATTAGTTTTCTCTGTCTCTGTCGTGGAAGCAGCAAAGTCTCCCACCAAATCCACAGAAGGAGGGCAGCCAGCAGCGGTGTTCTGGGTGTTCTCTCAGGGCCACTCACACGGCCACGTGGCCTCTTTCTAACGTGGACCTGTCAGCTTCCCTGGCTCCGCCCGCCCCTCCCTGATCCTGAGCTGTTTCCTGCTGGTAAGTCAAGCGGACGGGCAGCGTGAGAGTTGCAGCTGAGGACGGCACCAGCAGATGCCTCTATAAATTTAAAAAATCCAGCCAGAAGTCCCTAAGGGCATATGTTACTGAGAATAACGCTCACCCACGGAAGTAGCGGAAGTAGCTGGAAAAAACAAGAAGCCTTCCTAACTTTTCTTCTTTACATTGTGACTTTGTCTCCACAGGGGTCTTTTCTCTTCTGAACTTCTCAGATTCCGTGATGAGGTTTCCCTTTTTTTTTTTTTGCCTCAGGTTTGTGTTACGAAACATGTTAAACAAATAAAACACTTGAAAGAACAATGAACATCCTGAGACCCTCGGTGTGGAGTCACACAACATTTTACCACATCCGCTTTGACTCCACGCATTTTACTGAATCCCTAGAAAGTAAGCTAAAGCAATTGCATTACTCAGCCTTAAATACTTCAGCATGCAACCTCTAAAAACAAGGACATCCTTAGTGATCACAACATTAAAAAAATTCTTGTCCTAGGCAGGTAGCTCAGTTGGTTAGAGCATCGTCCTGACATGCCAAGGTTGTGGGTTCGATTCCCAGTCAGGGCAAACACAAGAATCAACCAATAAAAGCAGGAATAAGCGGAGCAATGAATCCAGGTTTCTCCCTCTCTCTAATCATTTGGGTCTGCGGGATGACGCCCAACCCACTGAGGACACCTGTCAGGGCTATAGTTCTTTTTTTTTTTAATTGGGGTCCAACCACAATGAGCTTTCTAAAGCTTCTGCACCTACCAAGTGCCAGAGTAATGCTTATTACCCTCCCTGCTTAGGACGATCACTAATGAACTGTATCGTGGTTATGAGCGAAGAAGTCATTAGGTGATTAATAAGTACCAAGACCTCATGTAAAATTGCTCTTTGCCAACAGAGCAAGTAGAAGTGAAAAGGTTTTCGGTCAGACTGCAAGCATATTTTATTGTAAGGAACCCACATGAAAATTCTTCAAGGGATGAGTATTTCATCTGGGCACTGCTTTCACTCCTAAAAAATTTCCTTTTCTGTTGCACTTAATTTAAAACTGATAGACCATCAAATACCACAAAAACCTCATGTTCCCAACTTAGTCCTTGAAGTTAACTGGGGACTGATTTCTCTTGGCTAACGGATACCACAAAAATTCAAAATACGTATTTTTAAAAAGCAGGGCCAGTGTGATCCTTGGCGCCCCAGATTCACGTAGAACAACAGACTCCACCTGGCAGCTCTGTTTCTGGGTAGAAAACAGTGTAGCATTTTTTTTTTTTTTTTACTAATTTCCTCAAGGTAAACATCAAAGCAATCTCACAGCAATATTTCTTAAATAACATTTTGCTCTGGGTTTGGAGGCAATGAAAAGACAAATAACACAGATGTGAGTGTCCAATGGTTTTATCTTTGTCGAGTGCATATAGAGAAATGAGCTGCCAGACGTGAGGTGGAGCCCCCACGGGAGACCCCCCTGGTTTTCTGGCAGCAAAGGCACCGAGGGGGGTGGGGCCTAGCCCGAGCGCCCAGCAGTCCGGTTTAAACATTCCCTTATATGGACGCACATGGACAGTCAGTGTATGCGTTTCCTGCAGACTGGTGTGAAGCCCAAGGACACGGGGCCTGTGGAGCAGGGAGAAATCAGGCCTCCCACATCCCCTGTGACCCCTGTTGTATTGAATGAACGAGCTGTACTTCCAGCCCCTCAGCTGGGGTCCAGGTACCGTGGGAAGCTCAGCTGCGGTATGTGCCTTGCGCCCCTGCTCTGTGGCCCCCCCTTCCAGGAGCGCTCTGTAGCCCTGGCTGAATAAATCAGTAATTTAATCTTCTCTAGTTCTCTCTCTGTGTGTGTGGCCTTGCCCTGCTCCTCTGTGCCTCCCTTGTGTCATGATATACATTGTTACATCTCACCTCTACCCGTTCCCCCAGCCCCACTGCCGAACTGTCAAGGGGAGAAAGAGTTATTATTCTGGATCCGAATCATGTTCGGTCAACTAGGAAAGCTCTACAGCCAAGAAACTGGCCTACCAGGAAGCCCTCATCCAAGTGCATGCCGGTGTCTGCCAAGGTCAGCAGGTCCCAAAGCGTGTACACTGGGGGCGTGGGGAAAGGGTGTTTCATAACACTGGGTCCCGCGGTGAGCAAGTCCCTCCCTTTTCAGGCCCCTATCGATCTTTCCGACAACTCGAGTGAGAAAGTCTCCATTTGCAACCTTTCCTCACAGCACATCCGGCTGCCGCTCAGACATTGGCTGATCCCTGTTTTGAACAGAGAGAAGGAGCAGGCCCCAGGGGCAGGGGCCTGTGTGGGCAGCAGCTGGACGGACCCTACCTTGCCTTATTTTGATTGAATTGATTATTCTGGCTGCTTTCTAGTGGTGATAAGAGATCACAAGGTGCTTTCCATGGAAGTGACATAAAGCCTCCCACTAAAATAAGTGGAAGTTAAAAAGTAAGCTAATTTAAATAAAAACATTCTGTACATAATAGGACCAGTGGTGTGCGGGCACAGCGAGAACTGTGACACCCACACGTCAGCGACAGAACATTGGAAACGAGAGTTCAAGGAGACTGCTTCTAGGTCAGGGACTGTCCGTCCTGTAGGCACTTCTCAGCCTGGCGAATGTGACTTTTATGACCAAACAAAGTAAAAACATGTATATGGGGGAAACTACATGCTGGAACATGACATCATCTGGGAGGCATCCTCTGGAATGTGAATGATAGTTATCAAGTGTGGTAATGTGGTTTGTGTCTTCTTCTTTTGGCTTCTTCGGGTTTTCCAGCAGTGAATTTACATCAGTTATACAATTAGAAAAACAAAATTAAGGAAAAGGGACTATAAAGTGGAAGCTGGAGAATAAGGGGCCAGATGTGAAGCTGGAATGAAAACAAAAATAAAAGACAAACACCAGCACAGCAATCTGCACGGCTCGGTGGAGCAGCCCTCTGTCCCCGAGGTCGGCACCCAGAAGGGTCCTGGTTCTCGCCTGACTCCCGCCCTCCTGTGCCGCTGGGAAGGTCGTCTCCCTCTCGGGGCCCCAGTTTCCAATCTGTGAGATGGGGGCTTGCACGAGATTGGTGGCTCTCAACAAGGGGAGGGATCTCGTCTACCAAAAGAGTATTACGCGTGATCTGGAGACCTTTCCAGTGGTCACAACTAGGGAAGGCTCTCCTGGCATCTGGTGGGTAGACCCCAGAGATGCTGCCCAAGGTCCTACAATGCACAGGATGGGTCCCTGCACCAAAGGGTTGTCTGGCCCCAAACGTCAGTGGTGCAGAGGTTGAGACACCTGTCCTGCATGGTCTCTGACGGTTTCCCAGGCCTGACCAACATTCAGTTCTGTGAGTGTGGGCCAGACTCTCCTCCCCTCCTGAAAGAGAGGCGATGCTCTCAGGACTGACCAGAGGGTGGCGGGGCCCACTCAACTGTGAAAAGGAGAGAAGACATAAACAACAAGGCCAAAGGCAGGAAACATCTCCAGTCCTGGGCTGGGCGGGCGGCCCTGCAGTAAAAGGCAGATGTGGAAGAGCTGTCTCCTCCCCAGCAACTCAGGCCTCCCTGGCTCACGTGAACGAACAGGGCCCTCTCCTGGTGTGTGTCAGTATAACAAGCTATGTGCTAGAAAACCACACAAAGTTTGAATAAAATTATGGTGACTGTGCAATATTTCCCTAAGGACCACTTTATGATTTCTCGGGGTAAAAGACACTAGAGAAAATACTAGTCATTAATAACAGAATTCCCGTTAAAAGCATAACAGACTTATACACAGATACTTAAGAAATGCTGACTCATTCCAGATTAGACTCAAATATATTTAAGAGCATGTCACAACCAGACCCTTGGTGACTACCTGGTAACCACAGACACAGCACAGCCAGTGCAGAGTGGGGACAAGAAGGTCTTTTCAATCAGTGACGCTGGGACAACTTGCCAAGAAATGAAACTGGATTTCTATTTCCCACTAAACACAGACATCAATTCCAGATACATAATACACTTAAAGGCCTGTTACTCCTTGAAAGGCTAAACTCTAAAAATTTTAGAAGAAAACATATGTTCATGACTTTAGGGCAGATTTTTAACTTTTTAAAAAGACTTTATGTGTTTAGTTTTAGAAAGAGGGGACGGGAGGGAGAAAGGGAGGGAGACAAACATCAGTGTGTGGTTGCCTCTTGTGTGCCCCAACTGGGGAGCTGACCTGCAACCCAGGCAGGCATGTGCCCTGACTGGGAATTGAACCAGTGACCCTTTGGTTCTCAGGCCAGTGCTCAATCCACTGAGCCACACCAGCCAGGGCTAGGGAAGACTTTTAAAACAACTCACAAGAGCACCAGCCATACAGGAAAAGAGGAAAAGATTAATACACAAAACCTTAGAAACTTCTGTCCAGAAGGCAAGCTACATGGGTGGCCTCATAATGCGCCTCCTGTCCTGGGACTAGCTTTTTTCCACTCAGTATTGACTCACGCTGTTTTTTTATGCTCGTATGCACAAAGCTACTTCAGTACCTCTCCCCTCCCCTCCCTTCCCTCCCCCTTCCCTCCCCTCCTCTCCTTCCTTTCTTTGGCTATTAGTTCCCCTCTTTAATGAGAACAGCTGATGTGTCATTGAAGTAATTATGTAATTTCAGCTTCATAAAGTAAAAAGCTGCAGAAAGCTCCTTCATGCCTCATTCTAATCTCAGAAAGTGTCTTAGCTTAGAGATTTCCCGGGTTGTCTGCACAGAAAGCAGAGTGCAGAGCTCCGGGGAGCCCTGACCTCTGCAGTGGGCTGGCCCCGCCTCCCTGGGGCTGGAACCAGCACTGAAAACCTAGGCCTCACTTCTTCCCGCTCTGCTGCAGTGTGAGCTTGGGGGTTGAGCTGCCCCCCTCCCCGCCCCATTCACCATTTCCTCCCACCATTGAGGTCTCTCGCAGGTCTGAAGGTCTTTGGTCCTGAGTGTCCTGTTGTCCTCACTGATCTGTGCAAGGCACCACCCAGGCAGGGCTGCCTGAGGAAAATTTCCCTTTCCTTGTAGCCTGATCAGGGTCTGCACAGGGGAAGCTTAGCTGGTGCTCAGGAGGTGCTAACAGGAGACACCCAGGGCCTGAGGCTTGGGGCCCCACCCTCCTCCACCTCCACTCTGGTGCTCTCCGAGCATCTCCCATCTTCCTGAAGCCTGGAGCAGAGAGCAGTTATCTCATCCCTAGTTATCTCATCCCTGTGACTTCTGAAGGCTCTGCTGCCACAGCAACCCAGACACCCTGAACCAGGTTACAAACCTGTTACTGTAAAGAGGAACATTAGCTGTCTGGGAAGCCCATTTAATGGGGAACAGGGAGGCAATTACTCTTTATGGAGGAACAGCAAACCTGCACACTTCCAACTTTCCAGTGACGATACACCCCTCCCATGCAGGTGGGGGCCCTGAGGCTTACTCCCAACTGGGAGCAAGAACTTTGGCTTTTATTCCAAGCTCTTGCTATCCTGGCTTCCTCCTCACCTCTCTCTACCTTCGTCCTGCCTCCTCCCCAAGCCTTCCTTCCCCGTCCCCGCCCCTTTCCATGCCTGCAAGGTGACCCCTGGGGGGCACAGCTGCTGAGAGCCTCGTCCTCCACTCACCTCCCAGTCCGTTCTTCTCCCCACGGCCAAAGGGCCTTTAAGAAAAGTAAACCAGAGCCCCTCACTCCATCCCCCACGGCTCCAATGGCCAGGGACTGCGGCCACCTGCTTCTCCCACCTCAGCTCCCCCCTTGTCCCCTTAGCCTCTTCACTCCAGCTCACTCCGGGTTCCTTCTTTCTCTTCAACACACCGAGTTCCATCCTCTCCCGACACCCCTCCCTCTGCCTGTCCTATTTCCCTGGTGATTGCGTCACGGCACGTACCGCCGCCTGCATTCACAGTCTCTGGTTATTTACTTCTCCCATTGCCTCCCGTTTGCAGTATAAACAGTAACGATCTGTCTCTCTTGTGCCTGGCCATTTACCCGCCACCTGGAATGGCACCTGGCTATGATAAGCAGGCTATCCGCACCACCCACCGAATGCAGGCACAGAGAGAGAATCTCGGGAGTGGACGCCCATGTTCCTAACGGGTCCTCGGGAGCCTGCATCCCCACAGCGACATCTCCCCACCTTTGCTCCAGTGGCTCCGGCTGCACCAGCTTCCCCGTGCCGCCGGGAGGGCTGGGCCCACTTGTGGACACCAGCCGTGGAAGACAGCAGAGACAAAGGTGGACCAGCAGTCGTGGGATACAGTGGCTTGTTCTGTGTGGTTCTGAGAGGGTGGATAACTCCCACCAATTACCGAGTTCTTACTGTGGGCCCTTGACACGCACCATCTCCTTTCAGCCTTCAATTGCCCTGTGGCCTTCAGCCTTCGATCGCTATCTCCCATCACAACAAATAAGGATAACACTACGTGTGCTTCCCTCAGCCTGCAACACTTGTCCCTGACTCTCCACCAGGCGAATTCCTGGTCATTCTGCAGGTCACCTCCTCAGGGAAGCCCTCTCTCACCCCCAAGACCACACCAGGTCCTCGGTTCTACGTTGCCATTAAACCTTGCGCTCATCCCTCATGGCCCTGACTGTGATTGTGAACACATACTTCTTGCCCTGGCTGCTCTGGCTCATTCAATTGAGTGCCGGCCTGCAAACCAAAGGGTCGTTGGTTTGATTCCCAGTCAGGGCACATGCCTGGGTTGTAGGTCAGGTCCCCAGTAGGGGGTGCGAGAGGCAACCACACATCGATGTTTCTCTCCCTCTCTTTCTCCTTCCCTTCTGCTCTGTCTAAAAATAAATAAATAAAATCTTTAAAAAAACCACCCCACATACTGCTGTGCATGTGTCTCCCTGCTACTGTCCAGGACACGAGGCGGGGACTGGCTACTGCTATGTCCATGAGGGCAGTGCCTGTCGTGCGGCAGCCAAGGAGTCATCATGTGTTTAATGGGTGACGGGAGAGTTAGGACTCCCAGGTGGCCAAGGCCCTGCCTCTGGGGGGGTGGGCGGGGTGGGACCCCCGTTCCTCCCAGCGCTCCCATGGCCACAGGTGTCAGGACGGGATGCAGAAGGGGCGTGAACCCCACCCTGTGAGAATGAGAATTCACGCTGCAGGGCCCCTGGGCAGGTGCGGTACAGGGGCCTCGGAAGTCGGGCTGGGCCAGGGGCGTCCCGCCCAGCCTGGGACGCCCCCGTCTGGGCTCAGGACTCACCAGAGCTTGCTCGATGAGCAGGCAGAAGAGGATGGCGTTGCCCACTTCCCTCAGGCTCTGGAACACATCTGTTTTGAGCTCTGCGTACTCAATGATGTCTTTCAGCTGGTGGTGGAAGAACTCCAGGATCCCTGGGGGAGGAAGGAGGGCGGTCAGCGGAGGCTGAAACGGGTTAATGGGAAGTGCCAGCTGAGCGGCAGCCCCGCACATCTGCCTCGGGGAGAGCATAGAGCCAAAGCAAACCTCAGGGTAAGATTTCTCTCAGGCTGAGGACTACAGAAAGAGCAGGCAGCTAGTTCGGACATGTTTTTGCAATAAAACAACACACACACACACACACACACACACACACACACACATGCCCTGGGTATTCTGCAGTCCTTCAAAGAGTCACCTGAATTCCTAATAAGGACAGAAATTAGCATTTATTTACCAGTGTTAGATACTGTGCTAAGGACTTTATCTGCAGTATCTCCTTTAACACTCATAACACCACCACAAACTAGGCACTAATACTCTGGTGTTCAGATAGGGCTCAGAGAGGGTAAGTGGCATGCCCAGAGTCACACAGCTTAGCACGTGGGGCAGCCGAGACCGAAAACCAGAGCTTTTGGCCCCAACCCTTTCCTTTGCTGAATCCCACTGCCCCAGCACCTGGCATCCTGGTTTTTAGAAAAAACACCAAGCACCAAACTCCTGGTCTCCATCTTTCCGTATTCCCTAGGCCCTTGATCCAGTCCCTACTCCACTATGAGGGAAGGAAAGAATCATTTCTCTGCCCAGAAGCTGAATGGCAAAACTCCTGTTTCCCGACTCACCTTAGAAATGCCACTTGGGCACCAGCCTCCTCCGTCTGGGCACACGGAGGAAGGAATCCCTGAGCTAATGGAGACCTTTATGAGGAAACCCGGCTAGTGCGTGATTTAAACACTCTCACGTCTGCACTCCTCTTACACTTCCCGGCGGTCCTGTGAGGCGGGCCCAGCAGGCATCACTTACTGTGGCTGATGCAAGACCCTACTACTGCCCAGAGGGATCAGACAGGATTCAAGGCTACCTGTCTAGCCAGTGGCAGAGGGAGCTTGCAAACCTGGAACTCTGCCAGCTCGCTGGCCTGTTAGAGAAGCAAACACCCCAAGGTGGGTAGCCAGAGCCCCCTCCCCCCACGGGAGGGGTTTGGGTGATTTTCCTATCACCACCCCTGCCCCTGGTTCCCCATCACCAACCTGGGGAGCCATACTCATGGCGGGGCAAGCGGCATATCTTGGGCATCACCTCGATGAGTGTCTTCACGTACTGGAGGATGGTGCCTTGGAGCTGCGGAGACAAGGGGACAAGATGAAACCGTCCCCTGCTGCTGCACGGGTGCATCTTCGGGCCAAACGCCGGGCTACCGGGGTGCACGGGGGTTCTGCTGAAACCTGGGGTAAGGGCGATGGACTGAATGTGTCCCCTGTGAATTCCTGTGTTGAAACCCTAATCCCCAGTGTGATGGTAGGAGGTGGGGCCTTTGGGAGGTCGTCAGTCATGAGGGCGGAGCCCTTGGGGTGGGACGAGTGCCCTTAAAAGAAGAAAAGCGAGAGATGATGTCTGTCTGCCACGTGAGGACCTGGCCCAGAAGGCAGCCGCCTGTGACCTGGGAGGGGCCCTCACCAGAACCCGACCACCCTCGCCCTGACCTTGGACGTCCAGCCTCCAGAACTGTGAGGCGTACTCATGTGGCCGAAGCCCCCAGTCTGTGGTGGGTCTGTTAGAGCAGCTGAGCTGACTCAGACAGCCAGGGTCTGCGCTCTGATAGGACGGAGCAGGTTCCCCCCCACGATGGGGGGCAGCCCCGGTGCCCTTTATCAGGGAACATGGGCCTTTGTAAGACAGAAAAGAGAGCTTTCTCATCACCCCACTGGTCTTACGGACTTTAAGGGGGCAGTAGGGGCTGAGACGCACTCTCTTGTCTAGGCGTGAAAAACCCAGAGCACCTTGATCCCTCCCGTGCCCAGACATCTTCAATCAATGGGCACACTCTCCTGTCTGACTAACAGAGGGGCAAGTCCCAGGCACCAAGGGATAAGGGCAAAGGCCTCCGCGGGTGATGGCTACAGACACAGCCAAAGTGCCTTGAACTCTTGGGCCAGCAGATCTTGTTCCTATCAACCCCACTTGTGCACGTCCCAGGCCGCACGGTGGCCCGTCCTCACCAAGCTCTTGACGATCTTCAGCAGCTCCTCCATGACCACGGCGATGCCCTGGTAGCCCAGGAGCCTGCAGATGGTCTTGAAGTGCGGGGGGCCCACGAAGTTCCTATAGGAGCTGTAGATGTGGCTGTAGGCGATGTTGAGAGGCTGGAACACAGAGGGTGTGCGAAATAAGCGGCTGAGGACATCCTGGTGGGAGACGTTTCCCTGACACAAAGGACGGACACCTGACGTCACCTGCGCACTCTCACTGGGGGCCCCTGGGCATAGGTTGGCAAGATGCTGGCCGTGGAGAGAGGTGTGGTCAGTGGCCACAGGATGGAGCAAAGGTCACTCGATAGAGCAGAGGGGAGAGAACTTCCAGGAAAATATCTTTTTTGCAGAGACTCCTGCTACCCACACCTGTCCACACACAAACCGGGACTTTTATACTTTGAGCGACGGGGTGGGGGTAAAACCGATGATTTTCTTTCCCTAGAGACATTTTCGGTCCTAGAAACCAGCTAGAAGAATCACGTGAGAAAGCAACAGCTGATTCGACACTGCCCCTTTGCTTCTCCTTTCAGTCGTCTCCCTCCGCAACGGGGCGGGGCCTTGGGAACAAACGGGCCGGGAGTCAGGAGACCCCTGCTGAGTGCGTGGGGAGATCGGTTTCCTCCCCTACGAAATGAGGGGGGTGGACTAAATCTGGGGTTTCCCGACGTTTTGAGGAGCAGTGTAAAGGAAAGATGCCCCAGACACTGATAAGTGAAACAGACGAAAGCCGAGCTGCCCTAGCTGGGGGGCTCAGGGCCCTGGCCACGGACTGGCCACCTCCGTCGTCCTCGGAACCCCTACCAAGCCCCCCAGCGAAGGAGCAGGATCTCTTTAAGATCTCTGTCGAGAATATATGTCCCTAAAATATAGGTTCCTAAACTGCTCTGGTTTGGTTACCAGAGTTGTCTCTGACTTTGTTTGAAATGCTGTCACTCACAGAGCCCCTCGTGCCAGGCCCCGTGAAGCCCCCCGCGCCATGTGTGTTCTCATTTAATCCACACACAACAACCATTTCACAGGTGAGGAGCCTGAGACTCGGGTGGTAAGTAGCTTGCTCAAGGTCACACAGTTCCTGGGCAACGGAGCCCTGACCTGCACCCAGGGAGGTCAGATTCCAGAGCCCACATTCTTAACCTCTCCTTAACAGTGGTGGACTCTGGAACTGAATTCTATTATAACCTTTTTTTTTTAGATAAGGCTTCACTTCAAAGCTTAGTGCTGAGTGTAGTCTTCCTGCCTACACTCAAGAATCATAAATCTCTTGAACGCAAACCACACAAATACGGGAAGACCACATCTGAAGTTCTACTCGCTGGAGTTCTCTATTAGTTGGCTAATGCGAAACGCTGAGTGAATGAAACAGGAGCTGCAACGCTGCTTTCAGAGGACTGCAGGATTCTCAGCTCCCTCTGGAGCCATCGAGGGAGGATTTGATTATGCTCAGCCTAGGTTCTCCACTAGGCATGTTTTAGTATAGATGAATTCTTCTAAACCTTATGAAACACACCTCACGATCAGAGTGCCCTCTAATAACAAGGACACACGAAGACCACAAATGGAAAACCCACGAACAGTGAGGATTCTGGAGGAGTCAGAACGCCCCCTCATCAGGCAGGCTAAGTGAGGGTTCGTTTGCTGAGCCAATCCCTAGGCGTGGGGAGGCTCAGACAGTGACAGACGGCAGGCTCCACACTCGACACCCCAATGTGCTGTCACAGTAAACTCTGCCTGAACCGGGGCAGACAGACACCTTTTATGAGGTTCCTATGGGTTTCTAAGTGTTACGGGGCAGGAATGGTGTATGTAGGGAAAGAAACATCACTAACTTAAAAGTACGATGTTCACTCAAGCTGGTGTTCAGCAAACCCTGGAAGTCTGCAAAGTGTTGAGCTTGATTTCGCCACGCCTGGGGGCCAGGGCACGTTTTCGGTGCGTGCAGCAAACCGTTTTGGTGCCCGTGTAACAGGCTACCCTGTGGAACAGGGCTGGGTGCGGGTGGGGTGAGTAGGGCCCCGGCGCACAAGATGGTGGGGGGCTCAGTCTGCTCCGTGAGACTCTCCTCCGTGAGTGCACCTCAGCTCTGGTGCTGTTCTCAAGGCCCCATTCCGTACTCTCCTGTTCCCACAGTTAGGGATGAGGAGTATACAGCCAGCACCGAACGAACCCTGGCTCACGGCTGGCGGGGGAAGAAGACGACGAGCAAGGGGTATGAGAGAACTTTCTACCTGGTGGATGTGCCCTGCAAGTCGCTTGGGTCCTTGACTATGCAGATGTGTGCATCTGTCAAAGCTCACGAAACTGTGGGTACCCTTATGATCTGTGCATTATGGACTGAGTCACCTTTATATGTTGAATCCCAACCCCTCTATGTGGTACCTCTGGGAGGTCATTAATCATGAGGGCGGGGCCCTCATGAATGGGATGAGTGCTCTTGTGAGAAGAGACTCCAGAGCTTCCCCCCACCCCTGGTCACGTGGAATACAATGAGAACAAGGCCATCTGCAAATGAGAAACCGGGCTTTGGCCAGGCACCAGATCTGCTGGCACCTTGACCTTGGACTTCCCAGCCTCTAGGCAATACAAAAATGTGGTTTAAGCCATCCGGTGGGTGGTATTCTTGTTATACCAGCCAGAGTTAAGTGCATTTTACTATATACGGTTTTATGTCACCATAAAAGTAAATTTAAAAACCCACTGGGCTATACCATAGCCTAATTTACTTCCTGACATTTTCCCCCAAAGATTAAAAAACGAAAACCTCAATTTAATTTTCTCTAGAAGAGGGCTGCAGCTCCAGCCCGCACAGGCACGAAGGAGTGGTGACCTGGCTCTGCTCACAGGCCCAAGGGGCACCCCGAGTAGGTGGGCTGCCACCCCCCCACCACACCACACTCTCCAGGCCTCTCCTCTGAAGCCAGTGAGGCTCTGAGCACTTCTCCCTCATCCCCTTTCAAATGCCCTATAAAAGGCATTTCTGAGTAGGAGGGTGCTTTCCAGTGCGTATGCCTGGAGGAGGCAAAAGGTAATCAGCTACTTTATTTTATTCTGTGATTCTATGACTTCTTTTTCTGCTTTGTCTGAGTCTATAGTTATAAACTGGGTGGGCTCACCTGAGTCCACATTCCAGGTCCGTAAGTTTACTAGCCTGATGCTCTTGAGCAAATTACTTAACCTGTCTTAGCTTTGGTTTCCCCTCAGTGAGGATAACACCAGCTGCAGTAGAGCCGTTGGAGGCTTAAAGGAGACAACAGATATGAAACACCGAGCACGGTGCCTGACATTCTGGAAGCACACTTTGCAGTAACAGCCATTCCTGCTGCTCTGTTTGGTTGTTTGCTAAAGACCAGGGAAATACAGCTTCCAGGTCAAATTTTCCCCAGCAGTCACAGCGCTCTGCATGTGAAGGGAGGAATGCATTTGTGGGGTGCAATTCTGCACAGCACAGTGGATGTCCCACATGGGAATGTGAAGGAGGGCAGAGCTGGGACCAGTGGATGAAATGCACCCAAAATGCAGATTTTGCTAAATAGTTACATTACAAAGATGGGAGCTGTCCAACAACAGCCTACTGGGTAGAGGCTGTCCCTGCAACAGGCATTTGAGTGGAGGCTGAGAAAGCAGGGAACCTGCCTGGGGAGTGGGGGGGGGACAGGGGAGGAGCTGTGGTTTACGCTCCCTGCAGAGGTGGTAGCACCAGTGAGGTCTCCCTGGATGCTCTTCCCTCCTATTGTCTTCTTAACACTCGCTCCCACCCAAGGAGCTTCTAGTACCAGGTTTTCCTTAGCGCTTCCTGGCAAGCACAAGTAAAACATATGTATAGGGTTCAACAACACTCCCCAGTTCTAGACAGAGAAGAATAATTTTGGAATTGCTTCACCACACACAAAGGCTCAAAAATTCACCCCCATAAGTCTGCTCAACGCACACAGGCAGCTTCTTGTTGATGTTCCTACATCAGTCTTGGATTCTGGTCAGGACCAGAAGTTTAAGCCTCAGCTGATCACACAAGCTCAGGAAGGACCAGCATGAATTGAGCAGAATTAAAATCCTTCTCAGGGAACAAGCACCCCTCACTCCCAGCCCCCCAAAGACACCACACCCATGCAAGAAGAAACACCCGTCCATGCTCAAAAGTCCATGCACGCACACCCCCGGAGGGCACCCGTCTGACCTGCTGGCTCAACAGGAGGCTGGGCCCTATTGAGAAAATGTGGGAATATGGGAGCCTGGGCATTTTCTGAGGTTGGGCAAAGAAAAACAGGAATGCAACATGACTTGAGATGTTGGAAACTCACTACAAATCTCTTACACTGAACCTGTCCTGCTAATTGACTCAGGTCACAACCCAGGGGCCTACCTTAGAAATGAATTATATTTAGGATCGTTCATTTTTAAAATCCAGCTAAACAAGCCAGCACCATCCACAATACACAAAATAGATCATTTTATGAGCTCTTCAGAAATAAACAATCCTGATTCAGGCATTAGAGCCATCTTATTAACGTGACATGGATTTGCTTTTATTTTACTTTAATTTTTTTAATTTTTATTTTTTAAAGGTAAACCAGTATTTAAAGGAGAGAAAAAATAGAGTGAATTTGATCTGGCAGGTCCTGGGCACTATATTATCTGTATATGGACCTTTAGAAAATTGTGATAAAGCATACATAACATAAAAGCTACCGTTAAAACTATTTCTATGTGTGGTATACTGGCTTTTAGTCATAAGGCCTCTGCCTTTCACTAGATGGTAAACAGGACCAGCCACCCCAAACAATAAGGGCTATTTACTTGGCAAAATGAATTCACAAGCACTTTGCATCTCTGCTTCCTGGAATTTCAATTGCTGTTTTCAGCGATCCCAAGAGGAATTAAAACTGCTTCTGATTTCCTGTTTTAGTTACAATTTCTCTCATGTTCCTTGAGCGATTTGAATACCATCAGCCCACCAACGCAAACACGGCTCTCTAATTAGGTTCAGAGAGCAAGCGGCAACTCTACTCCGAAATCACTGCAGATAAATGAATAGAATAGCAACACCAAGAAAGATCACAAGGTGAGATGTATAAAGGACTATAACTCCTGAGCTCCAGGTTCAAATCCATTGCTAGGGCATGGGGGAAACTGCTGACACATTGATTGGTCCATCCCTTCTTGAAGTCTCATGAGCCATGGGGCTGGGTCTCCCACAGCTGGGCTCCTTGTGGGTCTTCTCAGCTGAGACGCTGAAAGATTCTAGGCAGCTGCTGTGGAGACCTGGAGAAATGATGCTCTTCCTTTCTGGTCGTAGGAATGAAGTCCTCTGAAGAAGGCGAGAGGGAGAGCAGGAAACGAGCCTTCCTGTTCAGAGATCCCATACCATACCAACACTCTAACACTAAAGTTTTGAAGGAAACCAATGTCATCATTTAAAAAAAATAATCTAATATAATAATGCCTCTCATGTGTGTATAATGCCTCTCGGTTTATGAATGTTTTCACCTAGTAATTCCTTCATAACTACCCAGGTGCCTTCATTTTCCATGACTGCAGCAGCAAATTACTGCAAGCTTGGTGGCTTACAACAACAGACATTTATTCTCTCGTAGTTCTTAGAATTCAAAATCCAAAACCAGCATCCCTGGGCCGACATCGGGTCAGCAGGGCCACTCTTCTTCCAAAGATTCTAGAGAGAGTTGGACCCTTGCGTCTCCCAGCTTCCGGTGGCAGCCAGCACTCCTGGGTTGTGGCTGCATCGCTCCCGTCTTCAAACGTCCCTGCTGAGATCTGCCCTTCTCGTCCGCATGGGTGCAACCTCCCTCTGCCTCCTTCTTAGAAGGACATTCGGGATGGCATGTAGGATCCGCCCAGGTGATCCAGGATAATCTTCCTGTTGTATGATCCTTTACTTACTCGTCTCTGCAAAGCCCTTCTCCCCAAATCAAATAATATTCCCGGGTTCCGGAATTAGGACATGATCTCTTTGGGGGTCATCATCAACTTACTATTCCAGGGGAGGGGGATGCAATCATCCCCATTTGGCAGAGGAGGAATCTAAGTGCAGTGACTTGCCTGAGGCGAAATGCAAGATGCTATTCTGACATACGGACCAACTGCCCAAATCGCTGAACTCTCTGGATGGCGGATAAACAAGGGGTGGCCTGGGAGTAGGGGTGGCCGCAGCAAAGCGGGTGGCACCGCTGGTAGGGGTGTCAGCGGGGCTGAGGCAGATTCCCCAGGTTAGGCCTCCTGGTAAGAGCTGGTGCCCAGGTATGGACCCAGGTGGGATAGACCCAGGTTGCTGCAGCAAAGCCCCCGAGGATGAGGACGATGACCTAATGGGGAAGGTACTGCAGGAGTACGATGAATTTCCCAGAGGTTGAATCGTGCCTTACGAGCACGTGTAGCCAGAGAGGACCACATCAGCACTTTCTAAAGGCTCAAAAATGATAAGGAAATGACTGATACAATTGAAGGAACGATTTGTGCCACCATCTGCATGACGTGGAAGGCGGCTGTGGGATGGAGTCTATACAATTACTTCACTCAGAGAATGCACTTGCAAAGTTTTGACTCATGTACTAATTTTGACGACGGAGCCGGCTGTCAAAGGTTTCTTGCATTGGACGTCAGCCCTCACCTGAAGTGAGAGTTCTCAAGCTCAGGTAGGTGTGATTCCGGAAGGTGAAATGCTTGCTAACTATTTCTCCAGACATGTTTGATGTTTTCCCTGCTTCTAAGTCAACTACATTCAGGTGGCTGAGTTCTCTCTGAGGTCTTTTAGTTTCTTGCCTGTTCCCATTTTTTGTGTGTGTGTCTCGACCTCTCAGGAGAAGCAACCCACCAGGCAGAGAGCTATTGTTCACTACTGTTGACTGCAGAATGGGACAAGGCAAATGACAGTGCATCAGAGAGACCAGCTAGGACTCTGGCTTTGGGGACCGACTGACCTAGACTTAGAGCACTGCTTGGCCACAACCTGGCTTTGTGGTGACGGTCAAGTTCATTAACCCTGAGCCTCAGTTTCGCCCTTTGCGCCTACCGCGGAGAGTTGTTGCATGGGTACAATAAGAAAACACATGAAAATGCACCAAAATATGCTCAGTGGTTATCTCTGAATTGGATGAACTTGACTGCCATTCTCTGAATGTTTCTATATTTTTAAATTCATGTACAATAAGCATGTGGTTTTTCAAAACCATTTTTAAAAAGGAGGGGAAGAAAGCATCACGCAGGGTATAAACCCTGCCCATTACCACCTCCGGGCTAAGCTACAAGCAACTCAGGGAATGGCCCGGACACACTGACCTCTTTCTTCTCAGTAATCATCGCTGCTCTTCCTAAGCCAGCACTTTGGAGAGAGGGTTCATCTTGCTGCTACAACAGCACTGCAAGGCAGGTCTTACTGACATTCACATTTCACACAAAAGTTCACCAAGGCATAGAAAGTGAGGGAATTTGTCCAGGCAGGATGGGAACCCGGTCCGGGGGGTTCAGGGCCTGCATGCTGAACCCTGGGTGGCCACCAGCTTCGGGACCCAGGTGGGCCCTCACATGGTCCCTTTACTGCCACCTTCAGGAAGGGCACAGGGACCCCACTCTGTCTGTCAGTAGTCTACTCCTGGTATGGACAGCCTGGCCGAACAGCTGTAGAGGCTACAACTTAGAGACCCAGCAGAAGGGCCTCCCTGAAGGTAAGAAAGAGTGAGCATGGCTGCAGTGGGATCTCTGGGGGCAAGTGTCCCCAGACGGTTTATCTCATTCACTAAGCGCTGCACTGGCTCCTCTGGGTGCTGGTGAGTGGAGGCGGCCTGAAGGAGCAGGACGAGCCCTGGTCAGGGACGCAGCCTCCAGCCCTGGGTCTGCCATTAGTGAGTGGCACGGCCCGAGGAATGCCAGCCCTTCTCTCGGGATCTCTGCAGCCAAAGGCCTCATATTCTGAGTGTCTCACCTTCTCAGATAAACCCCGGCTGGGTGGCTCGGTTGGTTGGAGCATCACGCTGCAGAACAAAAGGCCGCAGGTTCGACTCCCAGTCGGGGCCCATACCTAGGTTTTGGTTTAGAGCCCTGGTCCGGGTGCATATGGGGCGCAACTGACCAATACTTTTCTCTCACATCGATGTCTCTCTCTTTCTCTGAGGTAAAGAAACATGACCTTCGGTGAGGATTAAAAAATGCTCAGTGTTAAAAACGGCATCCAGGAGCATCAGAAGTAAACCCCCCTTTTCTGTGGCAAAGGATCGAGTTCTCTCTCATCGCGCCACAGGCGCCCTAATGGTATTTTTATTCCCCTGAAAATAACCTTTTCAAAAGGCGCCTGCAAACTGCCGCACTGGCCTTTCTGTGGAGGGGATGCTTTCACGCTCCACAGCGGGGAGGCCCCATTAGCCTCAATTACAGCAGATTTGGACGGGCCCCCGGGGAGACCGAAGCCATGAGGAGGCCACAGGGCACGTTTCATCAAGAGACGCCGGACATCCCGACGCCACGCCCCAGAGGCCCTGGGCCAGGGGAGGGTCTGCGACCCCCAGGCACCTCTTCGTGACCTTTTGTTGCTGACGGGACTCACAAGGAAGCCTTCGGGGTTCACTTGGCTACTTTGGCCAACAGCCAAAGCTGACTTTTTAATTTTATTTTATTAATTTTTTAAAAGATTTTATTTATTTATTTTTAGAGAGGGAAGGGAGGGAGAAAGAGAGAGAGAGAGAGAGACATCAATGTGTGGTTGCTGGGGGCTGTGGCCTGCAACCCAGGCATGTGCCCTGACTGGGAATTGAACCTGCGACACTTGGGTTCGCAGCCCGCGCTCAACCCACTGAGCTACGCCAGCCAGGGACCAAAGCTGACTTTTAACAACACACAATTTGTGTAAAAGAATTCAGGCTTCAATGTATCTGAGCCAGGGTTGCTGCCACGGATTAGCTCAAACTCAGTGGCTGGCAGAAGACAGGACTCGGTTCTCTGTTTCAGACATGCCCTGTGATCTCCCCACCAGAACAGTGACAATGTCTCCTTTTAAGGCGGAGGGGAGCGGCAGGGGGTGGAAGCTCAGAGGCTGATGGACCTTCGAGGGACGTGGAAAACGGCAAAGTCAGGATTCTTGGAAGAAAAGGTACTTTGGGGATCATCCGACCCAGGACTAGCGGACTGTTTCTATTTCTGGTGTCAGCTCCACACGACTGATTGGTAGTTTCTTGGGATGCTGTGTTAAGAAGGACTCTGAGGCTGTGTTTCTGAGCCTCAATGGAACGAGTGGTTCCCTGGGGCTGCTGCAGTACACCCCCCCCAAATGCGGTGGCTTAAAACAATGGAAATCTCACACCCCCCTCGGTTCTGAAGGCCAGAAGGCTGACACCAAGTGCTCCCGCTGAGGCTCTGGGAGACAGTCCTCCCTGGCACCTGCCAGCTGCTCCTGACCCCCAGCAGTTCCTCCGTTCACGGCGGCATCACTCCAAGCTCTGCCTCTGTCTTTCCGTGGCTTCTTCCCTTCCTGTCTGTCTGTGTGTATATCTCTCCCTCCTTTTTCTTATAAAGACGCCAGCCACTGGATTTAGGAATTCCTCTAAATCCAGCATAAGATCACTTTGAGACCCTTAAGGAATTCTACAAAGACCCTATTTCCTAATAAGGTCACATTCTGAGGTTCTGCATGGACCTGATTTTGTGGGAGTGGGGGACACCCAGACCAACCCACTGCAAATACCACGATGGTGTAGCAAGCCTGACACAAATTCAGAACTGGATAGAGGTGGATCCACGCCTTCTGTCTGCCACCGGATGTAGCCCAGGCCCCCAGCTTTACAGATGATGGAACTGAGGCCCAGAGGATGAGAGACTTGGACAGTGTCGTACACCTAGGTAATGCCACAGCAGACCAGAACAAAAGGGAGAATACAGAGGTGGGGGTGGGAGAGGGGTGGGGTGGGATGGAGATGAAATTACTGTTTTAGTTGTGGGATAATGGAGAAGGGCATCTTTGCCTTTGAAAATACTGTGCAAAGGGGATCTAGATGGGGCTAATAATAATAATAAAATAATAATAATCCTGTGGAAAATTTAGGCTCCTCGGAAGAATTAGTACCACTCTGAGGATCAGTTTGCAGCAGACTGTCTGCCTTTTTTTTTTTGCACCAAATAAACAAGAGCTCCTCTCAGACTGGTTCCTGAAAGCAACGTGCATACATTTGCCTCCTGGTTGCCATGGTGAATGATGCTGATCTGTTGAAATGAATAATGCGAGTGTTGGGGGCGACAGTGGGATTGCTCAGACGGTGGCGGTGGCGGTGAGAGAGGCATCAGGAGAGCCCAGAGCAGAGGCGGGGAAAAGGCACCATTCCCTTAGTCCGGGTCCACTCTGCCTCTGAGGGCTGCGCTCCAACCAGACAAGCTGCAAGCATCAGGTAAGGGACATAAATGGCTCTTCTTGGAAAAGGAAATGGCTCTTCCTTTCACACTCGCTTGGAGGAGGGCCAGGCAATGGTCATACGAATAGCTACAAATCGGGGGAATTTCCAAAAAGAAGCAGAAGAAGAAAAAAATAAATAAGGGAGATGGAATTGGTCCTAAAAGCGGAGGATGCTGCTAGCATCTTGACAGAAAGCCCTTAAATATGCCTGCTGTTGGAACTCAGTCTGCAAAGACAGCCAGCAGCAGGGGGGAGGCAAACGGGAGAAAAGATTCATGACAAGAGACAGATTCCTGATCACCCCTGCTGGAAGGGTTTTACGAAGGTCGTTGCCTCTGCACCCTTAGTAAAGAATTAGGCTCTTTCCCCGTGGTCAGAAGTGTATGTATAAAGCTGGGCGGGGTGTCGGGGAGCCCACCGCAAGGAGTGCTAATATTCAGTGTCCTTGGCAAATGACCTCCCCTGGAGGGACCTGAGCACAGTCATCCCCTTTCATCCCCATCTTTCGGGGAGGAAATTTTCTGCCAAACAGAAAGGAACTGCTCCCCTTCTTGAGCATTTTAGTTCCCTGTCATCCTTAGAGAAGAAAAACAAGGATTGAAAAATCACTCACGTCCTCTTAGGAAGGAATAGGGGCATGGACACAGAAGGTTGGAGGGTGGCAGGGAGGACAGAGAGCAGCTTGGATCAGAAATCAGCCTGGCTTAATATCCAGTTCTGGTTGAACCCTGATTGACGGTTTTCCACCATGCCACTGCAGTCTAAAGCAAAGCCTCCTGCACCGCATGCGAGAGGAGGAGCAGAGAACAGAGCTGGGTGGGGGGAACTGCCCATCACCTTACACGGACTGCATGCGGCTGTCCTGGAATTTTAGATCGGGGCGAGTCAGTGAAGGGGAAATAAATACACAGGGTTCAAGAGGAGTGAAAAGGCTTGCAGGTGGCGCGCCCTTCCCAAAGCAAGAAGGCTGGTGATCTGAGGGCTCGTTTGACTTGTTTGGAAAAACAGCACTGGGTCCTCGGGCCAGCCTCCCTTTTTGCAGTAACTTTCTATTACTGAACCCAGTGGCCTTGCATTGGAAAGCCCAGCAGTTCAGTGGCTTTGAGTCTGGTTCTTCTTCGCCGAGTCACCTCAGATTGCTCATCTGTAAAATGGGGATCTAGCGCGGACAGTGCGTTGAGGAGTTAAGGAGATTTATTATTGTATGTGGCACACCTAGTGTGACTTGTGACACAGCCATGGCACGCTAACCATTGGTAATACTGCCACTATTAACATTCATAGGACCGGTAATATTAAATAGTAACAGCTGTGCCAGTATTCAGAGCTGACTGTACTGACCCAGGAAGCTAATTTCCTGCGCACCCCTGGCTTTGAAAAAAATAAACAAAACAAGAGCTGAGGCTTTGGGGAGAAATCAGCTGCCCAGGAGTGATGAAGCGGATCTCCTCTTGCCATGGGCAACAGAACCGGGAGGCAGAATGTTCTAGATGGCTGAGCTACCAGCACTCGGAGCAGATGTAAGAAGCCCAGAAGGGAAACTGAGGAGAAACACCTGCCTGACTTGGAAGTCACACACCTGTGTGGGACACCTCCTGTCCCTGCATGACTCATGCAGGGACTCAGAGGTTGTCCTTTCAGTGCTTTTCTTCCCTTTTTTTTTTTTGAAGGGGTGGGAACCATGTTGTATTCAAAGGATCCGGCCTGGGCTGGATGAGGCTAGGAGACGTGGGCCCATCATTTTTAGGTCTGCAGGCCACCAGCTTTGGCATACAAAAGCCCCAGTTTGAACTCCTGCCCTGCCGTTGTTTAGCTATGCCTGGTTGAGTAATGTCGTCTCTTGGCCTCCATTTTTTTCTGTTTGTAAAATGGGGGCAATGTTAGTCTCCATCACGAATGTTCCGTAAACAGTGGCTGTGATTATCATAAACAGCTACTCAGCTGAGGGGAAGTCACTCTTTACTTCCATTCTGGTTGCAGAATCAGGATGAACATCGAGGTTGGCAACGTTTCTTACACGGGAGCCATCGTGTCCTGGTCGTCCTCGGAGCCCTGCCTGGAGGACTACTACCATATCATGTACAGGCCCAACTGGAACAGCATCTTCTCCGGCTATCTTCGCTACAGCTTCCAACACGAGGAGAAGGTGCCTAAGACCGTCAGCAAGGTGGTGCTGGACCATCTCACCCCTTCCACTTTCTACTTCCTGTGCGTCAGCTGCAAGAAGATCACCTTCCCCTACAGGCACTACTGCACCATGTTCCACACCATGGAGAAGAGTCCGCTGTCTTCCGGAAGCCCCCTGGTGGACCCCCATGTCTCCCTGTGGGTCCTGCTGGCCATTCTGATGGCCTGCTTCACGGCCGTCTTAGCATTCGTCTGCCTCCAGTTCTGGTGCATCCGCTGCCACGAGCCCCGCTGGTCCTACAGAGCCGGCCACATGGAGGAAGCCAATGGGCGGGTGAGGTGGCCAGAGGAGGCCCGCGTCCTGGGTCTGAGGGATGAAGACCAGCAGCGGCTTCCCCTGGTGGAAATGCCCCACGAGGATTCCGGAGCCGGGACGGAAGCGGAAGCGGAAGCGGAAGCGGAAGCCGACCAGGCTGCCTCTGACGCGGGTGATGACCAGCCTGCCATTCCGCCCCAGTTCAAGGAGTGAGAGGTGGGGGGGGGGGGGGGAGGCAGCCCTCACCATGTAGCATGACGCCCTCCACAGAGTAGCTCCTTTGTAAAAATGTGTCTGTAGACTCACTACCCACGTCTCCCCTCAAAGGCCAGCGTTCTTCCGGACCCCCTGGGTCCACAGATGCCCCGTGACAAAGCTTCTCAGGCCAGCAGACAGGTACCCACCCTGGTGTGCTGAGGTAGACACGTGGCATCACTTAGAAGTGTCCATTTGAGGAGGGGCAGCTCGCAATTTTAGAAGTTATTTTAATATTAAAGCAAATACGAATATATCAAGACGTAGAAACTGAAATGTGCATGACTTAAATAAAACACAATGTTCCAAGGCAGTTTTGGGGTTGAAGACGGGCTCTCTGGATTATGGTCTCAGTGAGCTTCCAGGCAGGACCGCAGACGCGCCTGCGGCTGGGGGTGGTTTTGGAAAGGTGGGACAAGGCTTGCTCTCGAGTGTTTTCCGGCTTTCGGGCAATCGCATGTCACCTCGTACATCATTTTCATTTTTTTAAGCCATATACTATCTTTACTATTATTAGCAAGTATTTTTATTTTATTTATTTTTATAAGATTTTACTCATTTATTTTTAGAAAGAGGGGAAGGGAGGGAGACAGAGAGGGAGAGAGACATCCATTTGTGGTTGCCTCTCGTCTGCTCCCTCCTGGGGATCTGACCTGCAACCCAGGCATGTGCCTTGACTGGGAATGGAACCTGTGACCCTTTGGTTCGCAGGCCAGCACTCAATGCACTGAGCCACACTGGCCAGGGCACAAATATTTTTAAGTTGACTCATTTAAAAAATGTAAACATATTTTAAAAGGCAGCCTTACATTACTCTGAAAATGAATACCACCACCCTCCTGCTATAAATAGAAGAGACATAAGAATAAACAGAATGAAAACAAAATCATAAACCTGACTTAGACACCACTGCCTACTGAAGACTCCAAGGTTAAGGCTCACTTTCTAATCTTCAGTAAAAAGGGAGATTAGCAAGCACTGGAGAAGTATTAAGGACCCATTAGCACCAGCGGAAGTCTTTCTCCCTGACATAATCCACGAGGTTTGAAAACTACCTAAAATGCGCTCTGGAGGCATCTGATTTAAGACAGGTGTGCTGGACAGACCGGCTGTCCTGGAGAAGCCCCCTGTCTTCCCTCGGCTTCATCCTAAGACCTTCTAAGCCCCACCTTTAGGGCCAACTGGCGGGAACTCACCTTGGCTCATCCCACTTCCTGAGCTAGGGCTCCCCGACCCAGGGGATGACCTTTCCTAAGAGTGTTCTGTTTACCCAGTCGGCTCCTCTTCTAAGTTCACGTGAACATGGGCTCAAAGGTGGCCGTTTTTGTTCCACCGCAAGGAGAAAGTTTGGCTTTTGTGTTGTTGTTGACCCATTTCACCATTTCGGTGGCATTCTTTAGTCTTCCCATAACTGCCGTCTTCCCAGGGTGAGAAGTGACTCTCCTACCTATGCCATGTGACAGGGGGACCTGGAGAACGGTGTTGCTCTGTCACCACCCTGGGCGTGGGACTGGAGCGTGAGGAGGGCAGAGGTGACGTCTGTTTTAATCTCTAGTGTATCCTCAGCATGTAAAAGCGAGCCGTGTCTGGCCTAGAGTGAGTGCTTAGTGAGTGTCTGTTTCATGGACGGCAGGGACTGAGGGTCTGGCACAGGCACCGCTGGGGACCGTCAGTTAGCATCAGGCTGTGTGCGTGTGAACAGTGCAGCACAGGCAGAAGACAGAGTTCTCAGTTCTGGCTCCGGTCACCTGGACTTCCTTCAAAGCATCACCTTCCCAACCACTTCCAGTCAGCACATCCCTTCTATCTATAGAGCACAGATCCCAGAGTCACAGGACGGTACCACAATGAGTCGACAGAAACCGGAGGCGATGGGACACCAAGACGAGAAACCCCATGCATGCATCGCCCCGCTTACCTACCCCCAAAGCTCCTGCACAGGATTCAACCCCAGGCCTGTGTTCACCCCTGTCCTTGCTAGTTGTGAACAAATAAAGATGAATAAACACGCAGTTGTTTCCGCCTGGATCTCACTGCTGCCTCGTTATCTCCACACCTTGCTTTTCTGATGCAGGGAACACGTTTCTAGCCTCTTTGGCTCACTAGTTCTCTTAGAAGTAGGACACAGGCAAGACTACTCACCTTGGACCCGTAGAGGTAATAAGGCTGGACGTTGGCAGGTTTATCCCGTTGCGGCTCTTGGGTGAAAGGAATGGCAGTTCGGACAAAACTGGGAGAAGAAAAGAGATGGGACAGGAGTTAACTGGGTCCTCACATTCTTCAGGGGACACAATATGGTGGGAGCCCTTCCTGACCGGGTGGTGGCTGCCTGTAAGGGTACGGAATCAAGTTCTCTAACATACTCCCAATGCAACCACTGCCTCCTCTGCACAGACGGGCAAACTGTGGTCCAGATTCACAGGTTGATTTGGGGCTTGTGGCTGCTCAGAACAGTGGGCTGGGCGTGAGCATGGCCTTCTCCGGGGTGCCACCTCTCCATCCTCGGGCTGGTTTCTCAAGAGGTGGGTTCTGCAAACTCTTTCTGCACAGGCCCTGACGGCCAATATTTCCAGCTTTGCCCGCCAGATGGCCTCTTTCATGAAGACTCAGCTCTGCTGGTAGCAGGGAAGCACCCGTAAACAGTAGTAGATGAATGAGCATTGGCTGAGTTCCTGTGAATTTTAAATAATTTTCACTTGTCACCAAATTATAATTCTTCTTTGGGCTTTTTCCCCGCTTAAAAAATGTCAAAACCATTCTTAGCTCATGGGCTGTACAAAAATAGTCAGGAACTAGATGTGGTTTGCGGGCCAAGAAAGTTACAAGCCCCAAATCTTCAGAGAACGGGAAGTGCATCTGGCCAAGTGCACGGGTTCAGGGCAGTGGTGGATTCCTCCCAGGCCTTCCGTTCACGCAGCACACACTGACTCAGTGCCGGCTCTGAGGATCCTAGAGGACCTGGGAACACAGTGTCGCTCATCCTCATGGGCTTACTTTGTGCGTGAACACCTCCCACCGGGGTTTGAACCTGAGGGGATAAGGGGTGAGGTCTTGTTTCTACCTTGGCGCCTGGCCCCGAGTTGTGTGCACCTTGTGGGAGACGCGTTCCACTCCATCGTGTGTGTGTGTGTGTGTGCTCTGCACATGTGTGCCTGTTTGCACACATGTGTTCCCATACATGGATGCCCTCACAGAGTACCATCCGATCATGTCACTTCCTTCCTTAAACTGTTCCAAGGGTCCTAAGTGCCCCATCCTGGCCTGTGGCCTGTGTGGTCCTGCCTCTTCCTGCATCCTGACGTCATCTCTTGGTACCATTCCCCATGCCACCTGCTCCACTCTGCCAGCTTCCCGGCTTCTTAGAAACTTTGCCTGGAACCCTGTTCTTCTGCCTTTCCGCTTTATTGATTCCTACTCAGCCTCTGCACTGCAACTCAAGCACACTTCCTCAGAGGAGGAAGCCTCTCTTGAGGTTTGCGTCGCTTCCTGCACTGGTACCGGTGATGCTGTTCTCTCTCCTGGCTCTGAGGGTTTTCTTCCATCTCCACATTCACTGCTTATCACAGTATATTTGTCATGCGATAAGTCACTCGATCAATCCTGCAATTGTTTGATCTAGCCTGAAGGCTCCAAGAGGCGGGAGGGTGTCTGTTTGCCTCCAGCACGGAGCCTGCACCCAGAGGGGCTCTGTGAGATGCCCGCTGCAGGAACAAGCTGACACCTGTGCGGGGCCTAGTTTGGAGGAGGCAGCTGGCTGCTCTCCGGGCCCCACCGCACCCCAGGGCCCTCTGCTCGGGGACTCCCTTACCGGTTGGTGGACCCGTTGTAGCAATAGTTGGGGAGGAAGTCGAAGTTCAGCTCCCAGAAGACGTGCAGGGTGATGCGGCCGTAGGGGGCAGACACGTTGTGATTGGCCTCCCGGAACATGGCGTCGAAGCTGTCCAGGGTCATGTGCTTGCACAGCAGCCGGTGCGTGAGCCGGTTGATCTCCAGCAGCCACTCCAGCTCCTGGCCAGAGAGAGACCCCGCAGCTGCTGAGAACTTACATGCCACTTAGCCTTACCGATCCCTGTCACGCAGGGGAGAGTCCCTCACACATCCTCCCAACTGCCGACATGGGGACCTGGACCCCGGCTGTGGCAAATGACCACGTTCCCTTCTGAGGAGAGGAAGCAATTGGCAGATATTGCCAAGGGAGGCTGCATGCCTGTCCCAGGAAGAGGACCACAAACCATGTCCACCTCCCCTGTCCACTGCCCTCTGGGCACAAGCATGCCTACTTGCTTTCCAAAGACACTGCCCAGCTGGCTGGGCCCCAGGAGACACAAGCAGAGTCCATCTTGTATTTCTGTCCTCATCTACTTCACGGTGCATGATGACTGGAATCTCATTCTTCCAGCTGCTATTCCAGAATTGAAATCCTGGTTTTGACTTTCTTTTGAGAAATGGCAGGAGCTGCTCTCACTGAGCCCCATTCTGATGCTACAACAATTAGATGGACCTTTTTCTGGGCAGCGACACTCACAACCCACCCCAGGACTCCTTCCTGCCCAGCCTGTCTCACTTCCCTGTCTGGCCCCTACAGCAATTTAAGTCTGCCAGCTTCGATCCAGTTCTGTACCCCCAGTGCAGAGCCACAGAATCTGAGTTTCAGAGTGGCAAAGCCCCAAGATTGGAAGCATGGCCTAAGGACTCCCCCTGACAACACTCTGGCCCCCAACCAAAGTTAGGGGTGCTGGTGGCTGATGAGAATGAGTGAGTCCTTGGTGCGGGCTGCCTCCTGTGACCATAGACAACTGAGCACCATGTCCCGCCCCTGCCCTGTCAGTCTGGCCCCCTGGTCGTCCCATCCCCTGGCTGCACTCTGCTGAACTGCCCTTCTGATGTGCTTTTGCTTTTATGTTGTAAAACCATTTTTACTTTTCAAAGGGCTTTCTTAGCAATGGTTTCTTTTCTCCAGACAGCTGGCTGTGTACAGGGGCCAAACACCTGATGATCTGGAATCAGAAGACCTGGGTTCGCATCCTAAGCCCTGTCACATACGTCCTGGGTGACCTTGGGCAAGTTACTTAACCTGCCGAGCCTCCCTTTCCTCCTCTATGAAACATTCACTTGCAACGGGTAAAAATAATAAAAGGAGTAAATGCTAATGAGTTCATTTCTAAGAGGAATGAGTTGTTCTATTCCGGGGAAGATAACTATACCTAAGGAACCGGGGAACAATTTCTGTCCTAATGTTCTGTGCTTTTAACGGTCCTGTGAATGCATCAGCGTCAACAAGGGACATTGCAGGAATGTTCTCAGTTCCGTGACGTGGGGGCGGCTGGAAGTGGAGGTCCCCGGTGCCTGCCACCAGCAGTACAGGGGTGTGTCTTCGTGACATAACCCCAGCTGTGCTCTCGCCTCAGCAGGAATGCAGGGCACAGCGCACCAGGTGCAGCGGGCTTAAAGGGGACACGTGCGAGGTCCAGGTATCTTCAAGAGGATATCAGCATTCCACAGTGAAGTCGATTTACTGAGGAAATACAACACCCACATGGGCAATTTCTGTGAAATAGTGGAGAGAGCTCTTCAAGGGGAACCAGAAAGCCCAAGTGTCAGCCACAGGTTAACTGGCTCTGTGGCCCCAGGGAGGTGAGAAGATTGGGAGTCTCGAACTCGGGCACAGTGAGACCCGGGAGGTCCAATACACGAATGTAGTGTCCCAAGGGGCTTGCGGGGAACCACAGGCAGTGCAGCCAGGCTGAGGGCAAAGGCCAGGCAACTGTTACCATCTGGGGAGGCTGGTCTGGTGCTGCCAGAGCTTCTGCGGGATGACTCGAGTTCCTCCAAACGTTAAATGTTGGCTTGAAATTTCAAATATGCTCTGCAGCTTGAACGTCACAGGCTGCCAGCTCCCAACCTCAGCCTCAGATCTCTCGGAGGACCTGAGTGCCCGGCTGTGTGGGGGTGGGGGGGGGGACCGGGCTGGCCAGGAGCCTCTGCAGCCCTCCCAGCTCTGCATCACGATGCTGCCCCTTCTCAGGATGGAGTTTCTATGGGCGAGGGAAGGGCTGAGGGGACCACATTCCTTGGTCTGTTTCTCAGAAGAGGCAGAAGCTTCTCAGCAGAGGTGAGTGGGGGGTCTTCTGAGCCTAAAGGAGAGAGGGGCCCTGGGGTCTCCTCTTCAAGGGCTTCCCGGGAAGTGGCTACTCTCCTGGGGGCCATCGTCCTCTCCTGGGGGCTTTCACCAAGTGCGCTGGTGTTGTTTCAGCTCAAAGAACATTCAGTGCCTTTCAAAGGGAGGGGAGAGGCCGCCCCCACACACCCAACCCAGTTTTCGCATAAGCTGCGCTCATTCATTAGTGGAAGACTGCAAGGCACAGAGAATAAGAAGATGAAAACAAAAATCCCACTGCTCGGAGATAATCACTGCTAACATTCTGGCACAAACAGAGAAAAATCTATTTCTTAAAATAGATTTCCCAGAAGAAGGTGTGCTATATTACAGTCTCTTCAAGTCAGCGACCCAGGACTTAGGTGGGCGGTGGGGTCAAGTCGTGTTATGAAATGTTGCTGAAAATTCACCCTGAGAACATTTCGTTGCAGCTGCAAATTTCGACGTCCCTCTCATCTGTTTCTCTTTCCCCGTAGGCTATTATTTATTAAGTGTCATGAACTATGCAAAGCTCCTTCCAGACAGGATCTCATTTCATCCTTACAACAACGCGGTGAGGTGAATGCTAATAGTTCCTCCATCGCGCAGACAGGGGAACAGGCCTAGAGAAGAGGGTGAGTTGCCAAGGTCACCCAGCTAGTGAGTGGCAAGGTCATGACTCCAGAGCCCTTACTTCTTAATCACTTTTTTTTTTTACTACTTTGTCCACTTGAAAAAAAAAACCTTTTAATTTTGAAGTAATTTTAGACTAACACAAAATGGGAAACGACAGAGTTCCTGCATATCCTCAACCCTGTGTAACCAATGGTAACATCGTGCACGGCCGTCGTCTAGTTGGCAGAGGTGGGAAGTTAACATTGGTACCATACCACTGACTCGATGGCAGACCGCATTTGAATTTCACCTGCCTGTCCCCCAAGGTCCTTCTTTCTGCTCTCGAATGTAATCTAGCCTCCCACGTCGCATCTAGTTGTCCTGTCTTCAGGTCTTTTCTGGTCTCCAACAGCTTTCTGTCTTTTGTGGTCTTCTCTGATCCGGATGCTTTTGAAAGTCCTGCTCACTTTTTTTTTTTTTTGGTTTTGGAATGTCACTTGATTTGGGTTTATGAGCTTTTTCTCGTGATTAGACAGAGATTGTGCCTTTTGGCAAGAATACCACAGAAAAATACATACTGGGGACACACGACTCTATGGAACTACTGCTGGTGATGTTAACCTTTGAAAACCCGGCATCTGCCAAGTGTCCCCACTGCAAAGTCTCTGCTCTTCTATTTGGAGATAACAAATGTCTTGGAGAAGATCATTTGATATGACACAAGTATCCTGTTTCTTCCCAAAGGTTTCTGGAGGATCTTTTATTGTGGGAAAATAATACCTGACATGAAGTGCACCATTTTAACCATGCTGAAAGGCGCAGGCCCGTGGCAGTCAGCACCTTCCCGCGTGGCACCATCGCCACCACCCGTCTCCAGGACTTCTCCATCGTCCTCAACGGGAACTCTGCGCTCACTGAACACCGACTCTCCACCCCACTTTCTGTCTCCGTGAATCTGGCTGCTCTAGGAATCTCCTAATAGGAGGAATCATACGACATTCTCCTCGAAGTTCTGCCTGCTAATTTTAGCATCCGTGGCCGGATCTTGCCAGCAGCAATGACCACCGTGGTGATCTAGTGGTGATGTTCTAGTTCCCTCACTCCTTCTACTCTTCTGCTTCTGAAAGCATCCCAGCCTTCCTTTGATCCACTGGGAGACTGATCAGTGAAGTTTATCTCATTCTTGGAGAACGAAAATTACCAGAAAAGTTCAGATACTGTTTAATAGGAGAAGAGAGTAGGTCCATGCTTGTCCATCAGAACGGACTATATAATTTGCAGGTCCCTTCACAAAATAAAAATGTGGGACCCTTGTTAAAAAATTATTAAGAATTTTTTCCTGGCTGGGTGGCTCAGTTGGTTGGAGCATCGCCCCCTACACCAAAAGGTTGCTGGTTCGATTCCCAGTCAGGGCACATACCAAGGTTGCAGATTCAATCCCCTGTTGGGGCACATACGGGAGGCAACTGATCAATGTTTCTCTCTCTCTCTCTCTCTCTCTCTCTCTCTCTCCCTTCCCCTCTCTCTAAAATCCTCGGGTGAGAATTTAAAAATTATTGAGAATTTCAAGATGGCGACAGCAGAGCATTAAAGCCAGCACAGAGCCCTCTGGGCCCTGGGCCTCAGCACACCCATGAGGCTGACCCTGGTGTGCATCCTTCCCTGGCTTTAGTGGACCACTCTCCTACTGCTCGGATCTGCAGAATCCTAAAGGATAAGCATGTGTCCCCAGGTTGGCCCTCCGGAGAGATTTCAAGAGCTCTCTCCACTCCCGCTCTCCCGGCAATTGGGAGGGTGGGATTATTCTCATTCTTAAATCTACTCTTCCTGCTCCATTCAGAAAGGAAAGAGACTCACTGCTTCTCCTTAACTGGCCTGGTACTAGGCTCACAACAATGTCCACCAAAAATCCCAGAGTTCCCATGTCTTACCACAATGGAGGTCAGGTCCTCACTCTCGAAGCGGCTGATGGCCTGGTCCAGGGACTTATACATGGCGGCAGAGATGCGCTGAGTAATGAGTCTGTTCAGGTCAATGGATCTCCCCAAGAGCTGGATGGAAGGCAGAGAGGGAAGAGTGACCCAAGGTGTGTGCAGGCGCATGACAACTAAATGCAACACACTAATAGAAACTTGGATCATATAAATATATTTTATATATTGACTGTGTTTGTGAGACAGAAAATACACGTGAGGAAGAGAAAGCGAAGCAAATGTGGTAAGGCATTAATAATCATGAATCTGTTTAGAGAGTATATGTGTGCTCAGTGGATTATTCCCTCAAGTTTCCTGTAGTTTTGAAACATACAGCGTTGAGGGAAAACACAATTCGTTCAGACTGTAGGACGAGGCCCAGGAGAGACTCTGGCATCCTGTGCAAGGCCAGCATCCTAAATTTGGCCTTGAGGTTCTTCCTGAATCAGTCTGCCCTGTGCCCCAATTCATAGTCACCCGGGAACAGCCGCCTCCTCAGCAAGGACGTGCTGCTTGCCTTTGTGGGGATGAGGTTAACAGCAAGGGGATGAAGGGCTGCTTACAGAAGGGAAAATGTAGCTTGCACTGGGGAACACATGGGCATTGTGGCAGATGCTATGTAGATAGCAATGAACATTTATTGACTACCTGCTGTGTGCACTGTGCTTTGCTAGGTGCCCAAGGATTATTCTTAACTGTTTAATTTTTTTCCTATTTATCTTCTAGGAGTGAATTTTCTACCACCTGCCTAGGGCCATCTTGTGCACACATGAAGTCCTCAGTATTAAATATCCTGAGGCTAATTCTGGCTGCAGCAGTAAGAGATGGGCATCATTTTCTGAGAGGCTGACGGAAAAGCAGCAAGCCCCTGCTGTTGGCAGAGGTGAGACTGTTCTTCTTCCTCTTGTGATTCTCCATTTCTCTGGGATTTCTCACAGCAGTGGGAATGCCCAGGGCTTCCAAGGTGACTCCTCTCATCCTTACCTACAGCAACCTCTCAGTGGAGCCTCTGCCCCCCTTCACCTGCATCTTCCCACAAGCACCGTGGACCACGTAATAAGCACCCAGAGGTCACGGCATAAAGGCCATTTCACACCACTGCTTGGCCGCCAGCAGGGTGCAGGAGTAGGGCGCAGTCTGCCGGAGCATCTCTTACTCTGCCTGCCTGGTTCCGTTAACGCTTTTAAGCAAGGATGTATGTTTCTGAGCTCCTGACAGCATTTTCTCTCCATCTGGGGTCAAATATTAACAAAAACCAACTCCACAAAAACAAATAACTTCTGCCCGGTGTTTAGTCCGACATGCTTTGTTTCGAAGGCCCGCAGAGCTCTCCTTCCCTGAGCCTGTTCGGGGATAGATGTCGGAGCAGCAGCCCCAAGCAAGGAAGCGGGCTGCTGCTTAGGACGGGAAGACAAAAGGTCCTGTGGCCACAGAGGTGAGCTGCGCACGGGCTGAGAAGCCTAGAACCTGAACCAGAGGAAGCCCAGTGCCTCTTTCTGGCTTTTGACTCTGAGGCTGTGTCACGACGGCGCTCAGACAGACATCCCCACGGGGAGATGTGGGGGGCAGACGACAGACGGCCCTGGCTTCTGGTCTCCACGCTCACTGCTCAGCGGCTCTCTCCTGCCCTGTTCCTTCTCCTCTTGGCTGCCTTTCCCCCTTACCTGCACGTGTCTCTGTTTCAGCAGCGTCTCGTAGCGGTTGGACGGCGGGTACGGGATGATGACGCCGTAGTTCTTGCACTCGGCCCGGAAGCGTTTGTCCAGCAGCACACTGTGGGGGAGGAAAGGGGACGCAAGGTCAGCAAGCATGACTGTGAACAGTTTTCAGCTGCTCAGCCATGTCCAAGGGATCTACTCATGAGGCACCAACTTATATGTTTTAAATATAATTGTTTTTCTGTTCGAAAGCAAACTTCTTCAAATTTCTTTTCAGCCACTAGAGCTCAATATGTGAAACGGCACTTCTAAGGCAAAGACTGGCAACACAGAAGTTCAGCTGCTCTCCTCTTGTATTCACTTACCAAAAAATAGGACAATAAAAATAAAAACAAATGCATGCGTGTTTCGCACGTCCCATAGCCTTTCTCAGGACAGAATGTCCCCGAGAGGACACGCTCTAAGCACTAGGAATACAAAGTGCGTGTCCTCGTGAAGCCCGTGTTGTGGTGAAGAGAGACGGCTGCTGTAGACCAAAGCAGAGGAGTCAGATAATCCCAAAGAGCACCCGTCTGCACAGCGTTCATTATTGCCAGGTGCACGCACACGATCACGACGCAGTCCCTCTCCGTCTCACAACCAATCTGTGAGTTAGACGCACCGTGACTGAGGCACAGGCTGCAGAGTAATTGGCGCTCTGGAGAGAATGGGACAGGACCCTCTGGCGTTAGGGGGTCAGGGAAGGGCTCTCTGGAGAGGGCTTCTGGGGCAGAGACCTACATGCTGAAAATGGCAAGATCTGGGGCAGACTCTCGCGGGCACATGGGAGCTGGGGAGAAGGAAAGACGTCAGGGTGGAGAAAGGGCAGGGCGTGGCCAAGATCCTGGAGCAAAAACCAAAGTATAAAGTTGGTCTAGGGGCCAGATCACATGGGACAACACAGGCCACAGTAAAGAGGTTAGATGTTTCCTGGATGTAACTGGATGTCATTAGGAGGAAGCCACTGAGCAGGAAAGTGACATAATCCAAATCCACACTCTCCAGTATAGGGAGCGGCGGCCACCACACGAGCTCCGGAGCACCTGAGACGGGCGGGCCCAGGTGCGGATGCACTCGAAGTGTCAAATACATACTACAGTGTGAAGACTTAGGGGGGAAAAAGAAAACTCTCTCTCTCTAATAATTTGTAATTGTTTGTTCCGTGTGGAAACGGAACAAATAGTGCAATTATAGTGCTTTACATAGAGTGGATTACATGACACATAAAATATACTGTTAAAATTAATTTCACCTGTTTTTTTTTCCTTTTCTACATATGGCCACTGAAACTTGTAAAAGGACATGTGTGGCTCACACATACAATGTGTGGTGTGTTTCTGCCGGGCGGCTCTGATCTGGGCCATTCTCCGCCCGCTGGGCCTTCTGACCCTTCCGGCCCCTCTCCAGCTTTGGTCTGCAGCCAGCCTGCCCGCCCACCTTTGGTCTGTGAAGGGACCTGTCCGTGTTCTCATCCACACAGATCCCCTCTCAGCACCCCTAAGGGGTAGGCCTGCTATTATAATTTTTTGAACTTTTCAAGTAATGCATACAATAGATTAGTTCCAGGTGTACAACACAGTGATTTGACATTTATATCCCTTAAGACATGGTCGTCATGGTGAGTCTAATAATTATCTGTCCCCGTACAAAGTTATGACGGTATTATCGACTATGTTCCCTATGCTGCGCACTACCTCTCTGGGGCTTGTTTATTTTGTCACTGGAAGTTTGTACTTCTTATTAAACTTCACCGTTGTCACCCGTCCATCCACCCCTCCCTTCTGGCAACCATTAGTGTATTCTCTGTGTCTATGAATTTGTTTCTGTTTTTATTTTATGTGTTTTGTTTTTCAGATCCCACATATAAGTGGCATCACGTGGTATCTGGCATGCTATTATTATTATTATTGTTAATTATTATACTTCTGCCACAGGGACTATGCACAGGTAGTTCCTCTTCCCTACATTTTCCTGTCTCCTCCTTCACCTCGTTTTACTTAACTCCTATCACCTTCAGAAATGAACTCAAGTGTTCCTTTCTCAGAACAGCCTTTCCAGTTCCCTGCCCCAAAGACTGGTTCAGGTTTAACTGTCGCATAGTCCCACATTCCCATGAACTTTTCATTCACAGGGAGCACGTACCTTCCCTCGTCACTGTGCGTGCATTGGTTTTTACTAACGTCTGTCTTCCCGGGAGGCCCAGCCCCAAACCTGTTTTCCTCTCCTGTATTCTAGCACCCAGTCCAGGCCCATGGAATCATTCCGACTTCCTTCCATGATAAAGAAGGGAAGTTTTGCAACAGGAAAACAACAGGCTCTCATACCTGCCAGCCATGGCTTTGTAGTAAGCAAAGATCTGGTCCGCCAGCTTGTAGACAAACTGATCAAAACACAGGTTCACCTGGCGAAGAGGAAGCAGGAAATGTCAGCGGTGCCCGGCCAGCTCTATCACAGAAGCTTGGGCAACTCAGAGGGCAGCTGGGGAGGACCGCCTCAAGTGTGCAGTAGGGCGGGAGGCTTTGAGGGAAAAAGAAGATTCTGGAGCCAAGTGAAGTTGGGAAATCTGGTCCCTTGCTCTCAAGGTCCTCAGTGAGGCCCTTGAGAAGGCGAAGCTCAGAAAGCTGTTGCGGAACTGCCCTCCCCACCGGTCCCCTCCTCCACGTTACAAGGGGCTGACCCGGGGGGACACAACAGGCGAGATTTCACATCCTGCAACCACTCCTGTCCGCCTGCCCTGGCCACCTCTCACGAGAGACTTTCTTGTCTTTCCCCTTCATTTTAACCTCGCTTTGCAGATAAAGAGGTAGATGGTCATTAGACATTTAAAACATTTAAAAACATATTGCTTAAAAACCTTTGATTTTTAATGGGCAAGGGACTGCCTTGCCATTTCAGTGTTTCACGGCATCGGTGCTGCTCGGGCGGGAAGAAAGTGCACATCAGACACAGAGGATCAAATCCGATCCCCCACCACGGTAAGAGTAGGAAATGGTGGGGGGTGGGGCAGACAGGGACTTTAAAGAGATGGGGTGGTGGCTGAAGCAGGGTGGCAGTATGATGTCAAAGGAAACAGATCATATTTAGGTGATTAATCCTTGACTCTTTTCTTACCAAATTCTCAGCTCTATGTGGTTATTTAATTCAATGAGCTCTCATGCGTTTTGCTTTACACTCCAGATGTTATTCTGAACACAAAAACAGTGGCATATGTAGTGCTGTCTTCATAGGTGGGTAACCAAGGCCACTGCCCTGGACTTTGAACTTCGAGGGCATTGGGTCTTCTCCAGGCAAGGAGCCTGCAGGGTCCAGGCGGGGGTGCCCACTCATACCCCATGACCCTCTTGTAGAACCAGGTTTGAGTGTCCTTGCCCCAAGGGCCCAAGCCCCTTCTGGGCCCTGTGTGCTCTCTTCCCTGGGTTCACCCCCAAGGGCAAACTATTCTGCAGGTACATGCACCCCTAGGGCTGGCCAAGGGGCCATTGTTCGGGAGCAGGAGACGAAGCTTGGGGAACCTCACACATATCGGAGAGGCCCTTCATGGTGGGGAATGGGGTCTGGGGATATGGGAAGAGAAAGGGTCAGGCAACACTGAGAATAGGTCTGCCCTCCATTTCAACCCCCACAGAAACGAGAGGACGCAGAGAGAAAGCAGGATCTTCACTAGCTTCTCTTTGCAACACACAAACTTTCAAATGCATTTAGTGGTAATGCTTATCCTAAAACATTCATGTCTTCCCTTTGCAAATAAGGATGCCTTATAGTTGTATGACAATTTTACCTCACTGGCCTCATTCTATGTTTCTATAATCCTAGGAACGTAACAGAACAGTGACTATCATTCCAGCTTCCGGGAGACAAAACTGAGCCCTTAGTGCCTTTGATCTCCTGGTCCTGCCGGCTCCTGGCAGGACTGAGCTTCCTTGCTCCTCTTTGAAAGGAGGTGCAGCCACGTGACTTGCTGTGACCCATGACGTGTCACTTTCAGGTGGCAGCTTTAAGTATCAGAGTGTGTGATTCACCCTGACCCTTCCCCCGCTGGGGCAACTACTCAAGGAATATTCCGGTGGGTCCCAGGCTGGAGACTACACGGGACGGAGCCTCTGGTCAACCTATAACACAGACACAAGCCTTTGCTTTCAAGCTACTAAGAATCTGGGGTTGGTTGTTACTATATGGTAACCCAGCTTATCCTGACCATTACAGAAATAAAGCCATTGAGTGGCTCTCTAGCAAACAGCTGAATAGCGGAGAGGATGCCGATATTTCAGCCCTATCGGTACTAGACAGAGACTCAGTGACCTTGGGATGTGGCACTTGACCCACTTTAAGTCTCCAATTTATTGCCTGCCGAACAGATAGCAGCATATACTTCTTTACATTGTGGTCAAGATTATTTAAAATGTTTCTACAGTGCATACGCTGTGCCTGGCATATGATAAGTATATAATAATTGATAGGTATATTACTGTTGTTACTGTGAGCCAAGTAATCAAACCATAAAAGACCCATTAGAAGACTAATTTTACCCAAGTAGTTCTACCATTTGCCATCCCTTAACCGTTTGAGAAAGAAGGACCATCATCCCGGTCTAGGTGCTTTGGGGGAAGCCTCTCCAGAATAAATCATTGATCCCCCATGCTGTGGTCCCTCCCACTTCATATGCTGAGATCCTAACCCCCAAAGGTGATGGTAGGCAATGAGATCATGAGGGTGGAGCCCTCATGAATGGGATTAGTGCCCTTATCAGAGAGACCCCTGGAGTTCCCTTGCCCCTTCCACCATGGGGGACACAGAAGTCTGTGACCCAGAAGAGCACCCTCACCCAAAAATGCTGGCACCCCGATCTCAGACTTCCAGCCTCCAGAACACTAAGAAATAAATATCTGTTGTTTACAAGTCATCCAGTCTGTGATATTTTGCTACAACCTGAATGGACCAAGACACCCCACTTCGCGCCAACAGCTAAAGATGCGGAAGGTCCAGCCGCTCAGAACAAGACTAAAGGAACAAAAGGAGAAGCGCGTCACTTGCCTCGGCCTCGATCTCATCATACAGGAACTGCTTTTTGAACTTGGTCAGCGCATAGTAGGCGCTGTCGTTGTACAGATCCAATGGGTAGAGGACGTACCTTAAGAGGAGAAAACAAGGGCAGCTTACTAATCGTTTCTCTTATGGCAGGCAGATTTATACCCGCTTGGGAAACATGAGAATCCAGAAGAAGAGATGAGCAAGTTCAGGGAAAGGAAAAGAGAACCTCCCAGCATTCCATGTTTCCAGCCTCCACTTAGGAATAACTCCCTTTATGACCTGCCCACAGAAATGAAAAGCCCAGATGCTAATATACCCAAGGCCTGAAAAAAATGAATTAGCTTCCTGATCTCCAGAACTGACTGTTTTCCCAGGCTGACTGTTACAAGACTAAAAGCATCAGAAGGGCAGATGGGCTGGTAGGTTCTGAGCCTGTCTGCAAGGCTCAGCCAAATCTGGTGTGACCAGATCCCTGGCTGGGCACAATGCCTCATCTGGAAGGTTCTGGAGAAAACAGAGCTCTCTGGCAAATGAGCCTCCGCCTGCACGCCAGGCACCTCCTGCTGGCCCAGCCCTGCGTCTTACTCCATCATGGAAGGCTCTTTGGTTTCCAGGATGTGGTCTGTTAGGATCCAGGGCATGGACATCTCAATGGGAAACTGGATTCGCCGGCCCATGGTCAACTCCAGGAAGAACTCGCGGAACCAGAGCTGGGAGAGGTCACAGCACTGCTGCAGGGCTTCTGGGGAGCGTGAGGGAGAGAGCCTTGGGTTACGGGGCCAGCAACAGAGGACCTGCGAGCTTATTGTGTTTATGACTTTTTCTGTTATTATTATGATGGTGAGAGGTACACAGCTGGTCCTCATGAGTGTGACCCCATCAGTAGGTCCTGCTCTCTTGAACTGGGATGCCAGGCTAACGTCTATTTAGAAGACAGGGTTTGTTACGCCTTCAGAGACAGTGACAGTGCGTGGGGAAGGCATGGGGAAGGAGGTGGTGATGTTTTAGAGCTTTTGGGGCCCCCACAGTTACTGTCACCCCCTCCACAAAGTCACCCTGAAAATACTTGCTATTCAAAGTGTCAAGACAGGTCTCCAGGTGTCCACTTTTAACTGGACTGCAGCTCTGTGACCCCTTGTACGTAGGAATTCTGAACTCACTGCTCAGAGGTCTTGAAGGCCCCTCCTAGGCTGCGCTCCATGAAGAACTTCGGACTATTGGCTAAGATCTCTCTTCAGTACTGACAGATGCATTACCACTCCCACGACTCTGGGATGCTCCTCTCCCTCTATTCTGCCCTGTCGCACCTGGGCATGCATCCTGCTAATAGGGGAAGAGTGGGGGACACAGGATGGGGGTACAGCCTGGGAGCCTCCTTTTCTAGGGGCAACAGGCAGTAATCAGCTCAGAGCTGCTGCTTAGAAGCAAAACACTGACCCAGTCCTAGGTGTGTCTGAGCACACTGCTGTTTCTGATCCCCCTCTGCTAAGGGCTTCATGACAAATTAGCCACAAATGTCTACCAGACGGGTATCTCCAGCTAAGTCAGAATAGCTGGACTGAGCCTGGCCTTTCCTGGGTCCCAGGGTGCATCAGAAAGTGTGTATTTTTTCCCTGGCGGCACAATGCGTCCCCCGGGGTCAGTGATCGCGTCTCTTGGAAACTTCTGGCCTGACCGCTTAGTGGCTCTGGGCCCAGGAAGGCCCCACCCCCTCCCCAGACCCCGCGGCTCACCGCTGATGTTGAGCAGGTGCGTGAAGAAGAAGGACTGCTTGTGGAAGTCCTCTATGGCGAGGACAATGGGGCCGTCGAGGCTGCTCCTCAGGGTCTTCTTGGAGCCGCTCTTGTCCGCGATGAGCGATTCGAGCATGGTTCGCACCATGTACAGCTTGAAAAGGAAAGGCAGGCAGGTCAGGGGCTGTCCCTCCGTCGGGGGCAAAGGCTGCTTCGTGCTGCATTTATGTACGTACATACTTTCTTTCTGCAGATGTCTGCCCTTAAAAAGCTGTGTCTTAGGAAGCACCAATTTTAGGAATGGAGAAGCAAATTTGGAACACGTGAACTTTCAAGAGGGAGACTAGCCAGCCCAGGAAGGCAGTTCTGTCTGGGGCCTGTGGCATCCCTGGGTAGGTGGACCTGGTGAAACCAGGTCCTTCAAGGCCCAGGCTCCTGCTCTGCTCGGCCACGGGCATGGGCATCAGAGGGGAACCTCATTCCACGCCACCCTGGAGTCGCTCCCCGCTTTCCCGGATAGCACCGTGGCACCGTGGGTGGAGCATGAGACTGACAGTCAAAAGACCAGGGAGTCAAAGCCAGGCACTGCCACTGACTTGCTGTGTGACCTTGGGCAACAAAGTCCCACTCTGGGCCTTAGTTTTCTCATCTGTTGACATGAAGGAGTTGCGCAAGATACTTTCTCAGACCCGTCCCTTCCAGGGCTTACACTCGGAAGAACTGTGACATGGCCTATGAGCCGAACAAGCCCCCCACCACCTCAAGCGTCTGGCCCTCAGCATTTGGAAACCATTCCTGAGGAATTCTGCCCTCTGGTGGCACCAGCTGCACGGCACAGCCTGCCGAAATCCTGGGCGGAAAGCGCGTGAAGGTTGGTACTTACACAGGAGCCTACTAGACAATTAGCTCCCTCTCACAGAGGACCTTAAGAGCAAAGGGTACAGGGGCTAATCTAGATCTCTCCACATCATCTGTCTTTGAATCTTAGGGCCGGAAGGGGCCTCGAGGAGCCAGGCTAGTCCATTCCTGCTGCCTCCTGGAGAGGTGCACCCAAACCAACCCCGCCAGGCGGTGTGATACCAGGGATCGGCAGCCTCTTCGGCCGTGTGTGCCACCAGTGGGGTGAAACAAAGCCCTCGGGGACCACTGGCAGGCCTAAGACATAGGTAGGAGAGAGGAGGAGGGGATGGGAGGGCAGGAGAGACAGGGAAGAGGAGGAGAGAGAAAAGAGAGAGAGAGAAAAGCGAGAGGTATTGTATACGGTGGGAAAGCCGTCACGACTGCTAGGGGCCACTGGCCGACCACCTCTGCGACGCTCCAACCTCCCTCTGCCACCACGTCCGTCCTCGCTGCCTCGGGGCCTCCGCTCGGCTCTCACCCGCCCTGCGCCTGGCGCTGGGCGGTGCGGCGTGGCCACAGAAAGGAGGGGTGCGCCATCCACCCTCTGCAGCCCCGCCGGGGGCGTATCTATCATCCCTAGCAATCGGGAAGCACTCTTCTCATGACGGCCTTCGGAGGCCTCGGAAAAGGGTTAAGTCCCTCCTTGTGGGTGCTGACTGATTTGTATCAAATTCTATCTGAAAATCCCTTTTGTCCCTAAGGGGGGGAACTCTTTTCCCGCCTACTTGTACTGAACAGAGCCTTTCACTCGCCAGCACCACGGCCCGCGTCCCAGTGGGGCTCGAGGCCCACGTCTGCTGTGCTCCCAAGGCTCCGGCAGAGCCCTGGGGTGGGAGTCAGGAGACCTGGTTCTTGTCCCGCCTCTACCTGTCACTCACCTTGTGGCTTGGACAAGTCACTTCCCCTCTCTGGACCTCAGTTTCCCCATCTGTAAAATAGGGGGTGGGGACTGGGACTAGTTTGTCTCTAAGGGTGCTTTTAGGTCTGACTGTCTAGGAGCCTATTAAATGCATCTGTGCCACCGGACACAACTTGATGGTGCTGATTGCTGGAGACATTTGCCTTTTATTTGTCTGTAAATAGTCCTTCTCTCTCTCTCTCTCTTCTCCCTCTCTCCCTCTCTCTCTCTCTCTCTCTCTCTCTCTCTCTCTCTCCCTCTCTCCTCTCTCTTCTCTCTCTGCCTCCAGCACAACCTCCTTCCTTTCCAGTTTCTCTTGTGCCTTGTCTGTCTCTCCCTCATTCATGTTTTAGGACTTAGAGAAATGCCCAAAGCTCTGCTCAGCCCCCCGGGGGCATTCTGGGCTAGAAAGGTCTCTGGCCCCTAACACTGCACAGAACTGTCTGAAGAAGCTTCCTCAGGACATTCCACAGCCAGCAGGCAAGATCAGGGCAAACCAGCCCACGGGTGGTGACACCAGTGCTGAGCACACACCTAGCCCCATCCCTCCTCCCCACACCCCTGCCCGGACACAGACGCACACACAGTGACAAGGGTCAGGGGCGGCCTCGGGTGGCTCATCTCAGATGGTTCAAGAACTCAGGTACGTGGAGAGAGGCTTAAAGGTTGAGAGAAGCAGGAGTCCCAGCCTGGGGCTTCTGGACCTGTGAGGCCTTTAAAAGTGGCAACAGAGCCGCAAGCTTTCCTCCAATACTTCAAAAAGCCCACCAGAAGCTTTCAGCCTTTAGGTAGGTGGCAAAGACTTTACTACAATGCCCAGATTCTTTCATTGTTTCCTGTAATCTTACAACGGCTTTGGAGGAGCCACAGGCATCCTATTGCTGGTCAGAAGCTCCAGTTGGAAACCTGGAATATCCTGGATTACTAGACTTTCTCTGAGGGGTCAAGGGCTTTCAATACTTGTGCTTTGGGGGGCAAAGAGGGATTAAAAAGGGGGTATTTTATCAGTACCATGATCTCCTACAAAGTTTTCATTTAATGGAGAAGATAATCAGAGCTCAGAGAGGTCAAGGCACTTTCCCAAGATCACACAGCAAGTCAGAGGCAGAACTCGTGAATTCCCAAGCTGGGATGCCACTGCAAGGGAAGGGGCAGGGTCCATTAAAGAGGAACAGGGCAGATGCATATAGATTCTACTTTGAACTCCTCCTACACTTTGGAACCAGTCCTGGTGTTACCCCCCATTTTCCAGATTAGACAACTGAGGCACAAAGAGAATATCTAACGTGCCCAAGGTCACACAGGTATCTAGGATGAGAATCCAGGTCTCCTGAATCTTAAACCAGCAGTCCTCCCTCCTATATCAAAACCAGATGGTAGAATAAGACTAAAGCAGCTGCTTGACCCTGCCCCTCCTGCCTGAGGACTCCCAGCCCCTGTGCCCCATGGCCCAGCCAGGATGACCTACCGCGGCCTGGCTGGCCTCTGAGTGAGCCGAGCTGGCCTGTGCTCAGAGCCGCCTACCTGTGTGCTGGAGGGCCCCACGGCACGCCGGGGCACCTTGATGTCAAATCCACCTTTCGGATCCTTCTCCCCTCTCAAGCATGGGTCATTGGGGGGCTCCCGGCCCCCCTCCCAGTCACAGATGGTTTTCCGAATCGCCTGCAGGACGCTGGGAAGGAAGGACGGAGGCTCAGGTCAGGTTTCACCGTTAGAAAGAGGTAAACCTTGCAAGCCTGTTTCTAGAGTCTGTGGTGTCTCGGGACCACTTCCCTAGAACTCCTGCGGTGCCCGTAAGAGGTGCTCACCCTGGATGCGGAGGTGCTCACCCTGGATGCGGAGATGCTGGTTTAGCAGATCTGAGGTGCAGTTCTGAAGCCTGCATCCTACAAGTGCCCCAGGCGATTCCAAAGCCCACTGGCTGCCCGAGAACCCAGCTCTGAGCCTGTGCCGTGGCAGAGAACTTGAGTGGGGCAGGATGGCTGTTCTTGGTGTTGGGCAGAGGAGAGTCTCATTCGTCTCATTAAACCGCTGCACATTTAAAGCTTTAATAACAGCTTATGTTCGCTGCATGCTTACTCCATGCTGCTGTGTGCTTATGACATATGGATTATCTCATGTTATCATTCCAACAGCCTATGGGAGGGGTGCCAAACTCATTTTTACTGGGGGCCGCGTCAGCCTTGTGGTTGCCTTCGAAGGGCTGAATGTAATTTCAACCCCTTAACAGTTAAAGAGTGGTTACATTTATACAGTCCTAAAGTTATTTCAGCCTTTTGAAGGCAACTGTGAGGCTGATGTGGCCCCCAGTGAAAATGAGTTTGACACCCCTGGCCTACAAGGTAGGTAGGTACCATTATCACCCACGTTTCATAAATGAAGAGCAGAGAGGTTCAGAGAAGGTAAGTAACTAGACTGAGTTCACAAAACCAGGCAGTGATGGGTATGGGCTTCGAACCCAGAGACTGAGAGGACTCATCCATCTCAAATGTCCAGTCTCCTAACAAGGCTTCCTGAAACGTGCTAGGAGGGTCTGTGTGTATTCAGGGGCTGCCCCGAATGCTGACTGGGCAGGCAGCTTCCTCCGAGGCCTGCACCACACCCCTGGTGTCTGATGTGCCCCTGTGAAGAGCCACACGGAGCCCCACCTGATGAGAACGTTCTTCTTCTTCCGCACCGCCTGCCTCAGGGGCTCGCGCAGCGTCACCTGGGCGAAGTCCTGCAGCGCTGCGTAGATGGTGTTCCTGATGGCCTGGTTGAAGACGCTCTCCATCCGGCCCATGAGCACCTGCAGGCCTTTTATCATGGCGATCACCTGGCCAGGCAGAGACCAAGGTCAGGTTCACTGCACCTGGGCACACCTGTCTGTCCAGTCCTCCACCACATCATGTGGTCACAACTGGTCTCCTGCCTGAAATTATACCCCTGGACCTCAGTCTGTTAAAGTGTGGCCTGGAGACGTGCTAAGGACCCCTTAGATGTGTCCAACCCTGTACAGCTTCCACAGCTCATCCACACCATTATCTCCTCTGACGACGGATGTCTGACTCCCAGCAGGAGCCCTGGGATGGAGCGGGCGGACAAGATCAGCTCCCTTTGGCAGACAGGAAGCTGAGGCCCACACAGCGGAAATGGCCTTGGGCCCAAGGGCTAGTGTCCAGGTGTCCAGCTTCCCGGCCTCAGACAGTCATGAGAGAGGGAGCTGTCACTCAAAACTTAGTATGAATGAACTGTCCTCCCTCAGAATAGAAACATCTTTTGGCAATGAAACAAACAAACAAAAAACAAATTAGAAGGTTATAAACCGGGAAGTAAGAATCTCCCCTCCAGAAACTACTACTATTAATGGTTTGGTATACAAAAATATAAATATTTATGTCCTTCCGTTTTGAGCAAATATGCAAAAGTATATTAATTTTACTATAAATGGAATTTTCTTTACATGCTGTTCTTTAACCTGGCTTTTTTTTTTTGGACTTAACCATACATACACTGTGCATGTCTTTCCATGTTGGTACATCCATTTTAGTAGCCACATAGTATTCAATGACATACCTGTACCCACATATGTCCTACCTGGTCCCAGGCTGGAGGACATCTCAGCTGTTCCCATGTTCTGATATTATAAACAACACTGTGATAAATACCTATGTGCGTGTGTCTTTGCACAGTTGGCTTATTTTTCAGGGGTATATTCCCGAAAGACCTTGTGAGCCCAAGGGCACGCACATTAAACGTTTGAGTCCATCCCACCAGACTGTCCTCACAGAAGGACATGCACACGAGCCACCCCAGGTCTCCGAGAGGGTCTGTTTCCCACGCTTCAACAGCGATCACCAATCTCCGAAGACCCGACCATCCTGAGTGGCCAACAATACTCTGTCTCATCTTAGTTTTAATCTGCAGTTCTGTCTGAACACTCATCCGTTCGGGCGTTTCTCTGATCTCTGTCAGCTATTTTTTTGCTTGTTTCTTCTGTTGGTTTCCCTTTGTTCAGTTTTCTAGTGGAGTGAACACTTTCATTTGGATTTACTTTAAGAACAGAACGAGATTCTAATCGTTTGTGAATAACCTGAGAGAGATGAATTTGGGCAGAGAAGGGGGACAGGGACGTGCATGCCCAGGAGGGGACCAAGGCTGCTCAGAACCAGCCCCTCCCACTGCCGCAGACCCTGAGCAGCAGCCTCAGGGGCTGGAGGAGACGCCGGGAGGGCAGCACCCACCTCCACGAAGGCAAACTTCTCCTCGCTGGTGTAGTTGTAGCGCGTGGCTCTCTCGTACTCCTCCGCCGTGCCGGGGCAGTCCTTGTTACAGAACTTGTCCGTGGGGTGGACCAGCTTCCAGGAGTACTGCAGGGCGGGAACAACCCAAACGTCATCAGCGGCGGAATGCAGAAACAAAACCAGGTGTGCCCGTGCCACGGGAGGGAATAAAATGCAGATTCGTCCTACAACATGGATGGACCTTGAAAACATACCAAGTGAGGGGAGCCACCCACAAAAGACCACACAGCACAGGATTCTACTTACAGGAAACACCAAGAATTGGAAAATCTATAGCGACAGAAAGGAGGTTGCTTAGGACTGGGGAGACAGGGAATGGGGTGTGTGTGGGGGGGTGCAGCAGTGATCCTATTTTTGAGGCAATGAAAGTGTTCTAAATAGGTGATTGTATAACTCTGTAAGCACACAGAAAGCCAATGAATTTACATTTTAAACGGGTGATTGGTATGGTATGCGAATTATAGCTCAATAAAGCTGCTGAAAAGAGTGCTCGGGGAGAGGCAGGCAGGTGCCAAGGGAACAGAGGTCGGGCTGGAGGGGCCGGGGGGACACCCACCACCTCCATGACGTGGGCGCTCCACTTGGACAGCAGCTGCAGGCCCCGCAGGGCCAGGTCGAAGAGCTCGCGGTACTCCTCGTCTGACTTCTGGCTGTCCAGCCCGGAGCCCGTCACCACCTAGGGAACACCGGCCGTCACCCTCACCGCCCACGTGCCCGGCACTTGCACACTATTTCACTGACCACCCCCCGCAAGAACGCTACAAGGAGGAGCGATTATTACATCCCCTTGACAGGTAAACTGAGGCTCGGACAGCGTCTTGCGGAGGGCCGTGTGGCTGGTAAATGAATGGCTGAGGGTTCCAACGCAGGTGGAGAGACGCCAGCCGCCCTGGTGCCTCCCCCAGAGCAGAGGCTTTCCGACTTTTCTGACTGCGACTCACAGCAGGAGACGCGCACCCCAGACTCAGGGACCCTGCCTCGAGACATGAAACACTCGCACGAACCACTCGTCACAAAGCCGCTCTACTCTTAACACAGGGGACTTCCTCTGATTTCCCATTCCATTTCACACAAAAATCCTCATCGTGTGCCCCTAAACGAATTTCACAGCTCACTAATTAGATGTGACTGACTGACGGGAACATGCTGGCGAGGACAGACATCTATTTGCACGTGTAGTGTTCCATGATGAAACAGAGTGTGTAAACATGCGTGTGCATAGGCATGTGTGTGTATGTGTTTGAACACACACGTAAACATACAGAGACTGTTCTCGTTATTTGTGGATTCTGTATTTGTGAATTTGCTGACTCACTAAAATGTACTTGTAACCGCAACACCAGTAGTTGCAGCGCCTTTGTGGTCACTCACAGACACGTGCTGAGTGACAAAAAACAGTGTGGGTCCTGTCCTTGGCTGAGGTTGGACCAGGTGAGGCTCTGCCTTCTTGTTTCGGCTTCCATACTGTAAACAAGTGCCTTTTCCATGGTTTGTTCAGTGCCAAGTTTTTCACATGTTTGTGCTTTTTATTAGTGATGATTTCACTGTTTCACATGGCCCCAAGCCTGGTTCTGAAGTTCTGTCTAGAAGACTAAGAAAGAAATGCTTTTAGAGAAAATGTGTTTTACACACGCTTCCTTAGGCCTAAATTATAGTGCTGTTGTTGGCCGTGAGCCCATGTTAATGAATCAACAACATCTCTTATTACCTGGGGTGTCTTTGAACAGAAAAGCACATAAAACGGGGTTGCACGTTGATCAGATGCTGAACACGCTGTGACCAGAGACTCAGGGGACCTAACCCCATGTTTTCCCCGGAGCAATGGCTCAGCGTTGGTTAATTCAGTGTTCACCACCACTTGCTAGAACACGACTACCGCGAATAACGAGAACTGTCTGCATGCACACATGTGACGCGTACAATTTAAAAAATAGCTTTGAGCCAGGCTCATTCTGAGACCACACCAAAACTCGGTGAGGAGTAAAGGAGGCCCTGCACCTAAAGAATGCCCGCAGTTTGAGCGCAGTTGATGGGCACGTGCGGTCAAGAAAGCCAAAGGTGTGCGCTTGACCTGAGTCCACATCCACGGGCCTAAAGACCACACCTTCTGCGTGTGCCTGACCGTCTTCGTTTCAAACACGTGGCCTCTTTGGTAGAAGCCGTGTCCAACTCTGGGTCTGAGACGCATGGGCACCATGGCTGCCAGCCATGTGGTGGAACCAGTGAGCGGACGTGGGACAGGCAGCGCGGTCGTCCAGGTGCGCCAGGTAACAAAAGGTTTCAACTCAGGAGACCTGTGCGCCTGAACCAGTATGTATACTCACAGGGAGGGTTTGCAGGGAAAGAGGTCCAGAAGGAGATATATACCCAAACGTGAATCATCGTTGGTGCTGGTTGGTGGGATTTTACATGACAGATATTCCCTCCTTTTGTATGCTCTATTTTTTCTGAGGTCGAGCATTTACCCTGTCCCCTATTGTACTTTCTGGCTTGTTTAATGACCATTTGTTATTGTGCAGATTAAAATACTTAGATGGTGTTATGAGCATGAGTGTTCAGAACTTGGTTCCTGCGGCCATCTGGGGTAAAGGTGCACAGACTAACAGCCATTAACAATTTCCTTTTGTTCTCTGTTAGGCACAATGTGTTTTCCATGCATCACAGTTTAATCCTCTCAATGAACCGTTCCGGATACTCTTACCCTCATTTTGCAGAGGAGGAAACAGAGGCACAGAGACGCTGACTAACTTGTGATGGTCAGCAGCAGAGCCAGAATCAAACCCAGTCCTGTGTGGCCCTAAGATCCATGCTCTTGGCCATTCTGCCCTCCTGCCTCGGCTGTGCCTTCCCTCACTCCTGCTGTCCATCATCTCTGTGGCCCTTTCTTTCCTGCCTGGTCCTCAGCCCTTCACCCCCTGGGCCCACACAACAAGCCTCCATCCCAGCAGCTGGAGCGCGCTTACCTCACTGTTGCTGTAGCGAGCGAGTTCGGAGATGAAGCGGATGTGGTCATCTCGGATCTGAACCATCTGCTCGCAGATGTTGTACTGGGGGCTGATGCTGCTCTGGGTACAAGTCCACCTGGGCGGAAAATCACAGGGTTGGACAGGTCCTTGGGTCGTCGGCACATGGTGGAACAGGCTCCTTCCACTTACACGTTGCTCCCGGGACCCAGCCAAGGTGGCCGGCTCCCCTGGGTGGAACCAAGAGGTAACCCAGACATGAGCAAGACAGCCTGTGCCTCCCACATCATGGTGCTCATAGGCTGAGTGGGCCAGCCTCTCCTCTTCCTCCAAGACCCAATCACAGGCTTTTCCAGGTATCTGCTATCCACGTACTCACCAATCACGTGAGCAAGAAGGGACTGGCAGCCTCTCTAGGGCTACAAAGGGTGGGAGTTCATGCAAAAAACCAAGGTGGGTGACCTCCCAAAACCTGTCTACAGATGCTGACAGCCTGTGGTGGCAGCTGGCTTTGGAGGGGCCTTTGGGGAGGGACTGAGGAAACTGAGAGGGACTGTGCCTCTTCCCAACAGTGACCTGGTAATACACAAGCCAGCCCAGCCTCGTGAGGACTGCCATGGTCATTGTCTCTCTCTCTCCTCACCCCTCTCCTCCCCCTCCTATTTCTCAACTCTAGTTCTGAACGATATCATCGGGAAAACCACCCCACACTGGAGAGGAAATGAACGAATGAAAATCTTCACTCTCCTTCCCCAAGAGAAAAAAGTCAGCCCCCTTTACCCTCTTCCACTGTCCAGTGCTGGGTGGCCCGGTAGACGAGTTAAAAGCATGGCCACCCAAGAAAGCAGATAAACATTTTTGGCAAGAATTTAATGTTTCAAAAGGAGTCGTGGAGTGGCCCTCATAAATACTCAGGATGGCAACGCACTTCCTCATGCTCAGACTCTGGCTTTCGTTTCGTGTTGCGTCACCAGCGTAGGGATGGGGACAAGGCCATTCAGACGAGACGCACGCCCAGCCCAGGCCACGTCACCATGCCGGACCAGCTTCAGGTGGCAGAGGATTCACGCAGAAAGCGTGAGGAAATGGGTTCAGCATTCTCGGCTCCGTGCTTTTCCCGGAAAACCTTCCCACACCCTGGCAGCCAGTGAGTTATAAAGAGGCTAACCCAGCTTTCCCTGGTGCGGCTCGGTCACAGGGACTCAAGGACGGTCGCCCCCAAACCCCTCCCGCTTTCCCGTGGAAAGGTCAAGATCACTCAGCTTGGGAAGCAGATGCCAGCAGAAAAAAATCTAACAACCCCAATGATAAAGGTGGTAGCTGGACGTCCTCCACTCCCACCAGGCACTGGCAGCCCGGGTGGCAGCCCAGACGCCCCAGGACGGAGGCTCACAAAACGGCCTAAGGTGAGGCCAGCGACCTTTCCATGGCAACACCTGTCCACACCGCACACGCCACGGTATACTTACTGCACAGACTCAGAGCCTGAGGAGAGAAGCGGGGTGATGGGACGGGCGTCATCTTGCTGGCCCGACCGCCTAGGGCCGGCTGTTCCTCCCGCTTCTCAAGGAAGGACTCCTGCTGTCCCACGGCGGCTGGGACAGAGAAGGGGCGTGGCTGTGCTCTGAGCCCTTTTGAACCCCAGCGGCAAAGGGCAGGCACAAAAGGGCACAGAGCACCCTCCGCTGCTCCCCTCTGGAATCCGCCTGCCCAGGGCTCTGGGGAGGGAGGAGGGGCTGAAGTGGTCCCTCGACCCCCTGCCCAGGCTGGGCGTCCTCGCAGGAGCCGAGAGACATTACGGCAGGCACTCACTTGGACTTGTTCTCTTCATAGTGAGCACTGGTCTTAATGTATCTGGCCAGCTCTATCTGCATGTCGCCGAAAAGGGGCACCACCTGCAGCTGCTGCAAAGGAAGCAAACACAGCGCGTGAGACACTGGGTGGGGACTAGGCGGCCACCTTCCACTGGGGGAGGCGGCCTCCGTGGGCCTCTGGGCTGACCCCTAGTGCTTGCTTCCGATGGTGCTTCCAAGGGACCCTGGAGTCAAAAAGAGCCCCAGCCAGCATACAGGTCCCCTGCCTCTGACCAGCCATATGTTCCAGCCACTCAGCCCAGAGAGGCAAAGGGACTTGTCCAAGGTCACCCAGCGGGCAGGTGAAGGATGAGGACCAGATGGCCTGCCTCCCAGGGCAGGGTCCTTTCGGCACTCATTTTGCTCAGATTAGATGATCCTCGCTGCTTGGACTCTGAACTAGGAGTGGGTGCTTGGGGGCTGCGGGCTGCTGTGGTGTTCCCGAGAAGAATGGAAACCACACCCCCTGACACCAGAGGGCAGCCAAGTCCCATCTGAAGACCCGGACAAATGGCGTGGAGGCCACCATTTATGCGCACGGTCTGCTTCTGACGCGCTAGGCACTGGGCCAAGCACTTCCAAACCAGAGGATATTTGGGTCAGTGAAAGGACTCCGTATGACACCGTAACGGTGGATACATATCACTCTACATTTGTCAAAACCCATAGAATGTACAAGGTCAAGAGCGATCCCTAATGTAAACCGTGGGCGTTGGGTGGCAGTGATGGTTCAATGTAGGTCCATCAATGACAGCAAATGCACCACTCCGGTGGGGAACACCGATAATGGGGTGGGGTGGGGGAGCTGTGCATGAGCTGGAGGAGCAAGGGGTAAGGCAAATCTTCATACTTTCTGCTCAACTAAGCTGTGAACCTAAAATTGCCTTAAACAAAAAAAGTCTTTTAAACAACAACGACAACAAAGAAATAGTATCTCAACCCATTCAATAGCCCTGGGAGATCAGCACTGTTTTCACTCCTATTTCAGAGATGAAGAAGCTGAAGCTCAGATGGCGTAAGTGACTTTTTCCCCAAGTCAGACCAGCTAGAAGTCAAGGAGGCGGGGCTATGACCCAGGGCTCTGACTCACCCAGAATAATCCCCCTGAACCCTCAAGGGGACCCTATGAAGTGGACCCCTTTGCACCCACATGAGGCTGGGGGGCTCAGTCTCAGAGAGGTTCTGTGGCTTTCCTGAAGTTATCCAAGGAGTACGTGGCAGGGTGGGACTCTAGCCTGGTCTGGTCAAAGCGATGTCATATCCGTTCACTCCCCCCACCCCTCGTCACGCTGAGGAAGGCAAAAGCCGACTTTGCAAGGGTCTCCCGAGGTAAGCCCTGTTTTCATTAGGGGCGGCTCCAGAGAAAAGTGGAAGTTCCAGCCTCAAAAAGCAGTCAAGGCACAGAATGTCTTTTGGTGGCTTATTTCCCCTTAACCTTGAAGAGTCCATGCGTCTCAGGCCCAGCCTGGTGTTCACCACGTCGCATCTGCAGGTTCTGCCTTGAGCGTTAAGCCTGGCTTTCCCGTGTCTGACCCCTGGGATCCCACCCCATGCCTCCTGCAGTGCCCAGTGCTAGAATCAACTGACAGCATGGGATTCAGTTCCAAAGTAGGAAATCTCCTGGGGAACATCTCAAAGGCTTAGCTTAATCGCAGTGTTTTATTTGCAAAGATCTGGGGTGAGAAGCTGACATCTCTGGGGCACTGGACCAGACTGGATGGAACAGCAGGATGGATGCTCTGCAGCATCTATCTGCCCAGAGCCAGGGGCCAGCCATGGTGCTTCGGGAGGGCCAGGTGAGAGGCCGTGCTTTTGCAAATGCCCATCAGTTTAAAATCCAGTCTAATCCTTCCGCTTCTGTGAGCTCTGATTTACACTGAAAAATAAAGCAGGTGCTGTCTGTCTTCCGGGATGTACCTTTCTTTACATGGTAGGGGATTTCAGGAAAAGGAAAAAGCAGTGTGCACACGGGATCGCAATGCCTCCCAGGCAAACCCCAGCCAAATCCCGAGACTGGAGCACGTTGGACCGCCAGGGGGCCCTTCTGAAGATTCCCCTACCAAGGGCATTCTATTCTCTTCCTCCTCAGAGCTGCAGCCCCACCAGCAAGCCCCACTAGTCTCATTTCTTTCCCCCCAGGGAGACCATCCCTTGCCCATGCCCAGCCCCAGGTGCTGACCTTAAAGAATTTATCGATTTTGCTGAGGTTGATTCTCTTCTTGGCATCCAGTTTGTAAATGTTACTGACATTTCCATCCATCAGGTAGAGACCAAAACCCATTACCTGAGTGAGAAGGGGCAGAGCACAGAAGCCAGTCACATCGGATGGAAAAGCTTCAAAAAACTGAAAAAAGTAGGTCTGTGCATGTGTACACCACACACGCATGCACACACACACACACACACACTCTCCCTGTGCTATACGTTCTATTACGAAACCCACGTGTGCCTTCAAATAAAAAACACACAGGTCTAAATTCAACCCGAAATCTGATTTCCGTGAAGAGATGCGGACGACTCCTTAGTGCAGGAATGTGGCGGCCGCTGCTCGCGTCCTAACGATGGGCCCGAGTCCGAGCTTAGGGCCGTCACGGGCATCGCCCTTAATTCTCACAATGGCCTTGCAAGTCAAGTTCCACACAAGAGCCTTGTTCACAGACGAGGACTCGAGGACACAGAGAGGTCAGACGGCCTGCCAAGGTCACACAGCGAGGAAGCTGCAGAGACAGGCTGCGCGCCCGGGCCTGTCCGACGACACCACCACGTGTGCACCCAGGGCCTTCCCGAGAGGAAGGGCTGGTGGCAGCTGCTGCCGCTGCCTCCCTGGGGCCCAGCGCATCTCAGGCACTTGAGAAACACTTGCCAAACGTTGAATGAATGTAAAACTATTTACCTCCTTCCCCCAGGAAACAATAATAATGTAAAGCTTCCTAGGGTAGCCAAGGGAGACTTTATTTTTAAAATAAGAATATTTTTAAAAAACTTTTTGCCTGACAATGCTTAATAAGCAGGTTGACAAATTCCTGATATTCCAGCCCAGGTAATAGTTTCCTGCAGGCTGGCTTGATCTTTTTTAGTCAAACATACAAGGGAGCCTCCCTTGGCTCACAGTGGCTGTGGGACCACGGGCTAGTCACAACTGACACAGCGGAGTGAACTAGAGGACTGTGAAGGTCGCGCCCCCCTCAGTAATCGCACTGTGTGGTTCTGTGGGGTGAGTGCCAGACTTTTCTGCGAGGGGTGAACGGTGCCGCCTCATGGCATCTGCGTTCCCCAACCGACTGCAGAAACTAGACACTGCAAAACGGTGCCAGGGCCAGGCTGCAGATGCAGGACATTGAGAAGGAGGAAGGGTAAGAAGCTGTGGTGGGTAAAGATTAAAGGCAGGCGAGGGAAAAGGAAGGCCTGAGAATTTGATGGCAGCATCTAAGCATACGTGTGGACTGGAAATTGGTACCCTCGCTTGTGGAAGCAGCAATTCTGGGGAGAGCTACAGTAATTGTCTGGGCACAGCACCGGGGCTGAGAGAGGCCACGTGACTTCCCCGGACTTCTGACTGTGCAGAGGAAGCCAGAGGGGATGAGGCGCAAAGCCGCACTGCCCTGCACACTCCATGCAGGTGCTATGGAAATGCACCGACAGGCCTGGGGTGCTTAGAATAGCGGGAGTGACATGGAGGAGAGAAATAAAAAGTATAACCATCAGGAGAGTTTGAGAGGTGAGGTTCTGGGGAAGAAAGAATCACAAGGGGCTACGCTGTGTGTATTAAGCATATGAAGGTTGGCCCTGGCCCAGTAGCTCAGTTATATCAAGGTTGCAGGTTCAATCCCCAGTCCTGGCATAGAGAATCAACCAATGATTTCATAAATAAGTAGAACAACAAAACTGATGTATTCTCCCCCTTCCCTTCTCTCTCTAAAAATCAATTTTAAAAAAGAGTTCTTGCATTAAAAAAAGAAAGAATATGGAGGTTGTTCGTTTCAGTGCCGTAGCTGTCGGGGAGAAATGAGAAACATCGAAGCAGCCAACGTCAGGACAATGGCTGCAAAAGGAGAGCTTATCCACGGGACACTATTTAGCTGCTGCACACTATTCCAATACACTTAATGAAAAGGGACGAACTTATACATGCATAACTTATGTATCCTGCGTGTGTTGAAAATACATAAACACAGAACAATGGGAAGGAAATACCTTCAAATGCCAAAAGGAAAGCATTTTGCTTTCCTCTGGATGGGAAGATTGTGAGAGATTAAAACTTTTTTGTGTGTGCTTCTCTGTGTATTTCAGATTTTCTACAATAATAAGTTGATAATTTAAAAATTAAACTTGTAAATTGGTGGATCAAATGTGATGATTTTGGCCAAACAGCGCAGATTTTGCCTTCCCTCCGGGTCAGTGGGTTCTCTTCCGGGAAGGCTGACCCGACAAGGGTATGCGCACGAAGGCTGTGCTGTAAGAGTGCGCAGTGCAGACTGGCAAACAAACACCCTGGGAGGGGGGATTCATTAAATAACAATGTCCCCTACCATGGACTACTTGGCAGCCACTAAAAATTACACTGCAGAAGTACCCTTAATGATGTCTGGTTCAAGGGAAAAAAACCAGCTCATAAAACATTATTGTAACAGGGTGCAGCCCGGGGGCGGGGGGGCCCAAATGGGGATTTGTAATGGGGTCCAGAACTCAGGGTGTCCGGGAAATATTAGAAATATATATATATATATATATACACACACACATATATATATGATATCCTCAGCCCTACAAGTCTGGGGGATGGGACGCATGGAACAGGGCCATTGAGAGTTGTTTTGAATAGCAACAGTTTTGCAGATAACCTTTAGAATGGTCATTTAACATATCTATAACCTTTAACTGGTTTCATAAACATGTTAAATAGCTGTGGCCATGCCTTGAGCCAGGGGGATGAAGTGACTTCCACCCCTGATGTAACTGAGAGTCAACTCCCTCTGGGTACAGCACCTGCGTAAAAGCTTGCTGATAACTGGCTCCATGCCATGGGGCCACGCCTGCCCGGACTTACTATGGCAGCCCAGTAAAGCTGGAGGAATGGGGAATGCTGGCAGTTGTAACTGATTGTGGGAGGAGTCAGAAATGGGGCTGCAGAGGAAGGTTGGCACAGGAATTTAAACCCAGGCACAGCAGCCATGCGGGGCTTTTGGGGACCACACGGCTTTGGCGAAAGCTGCGGCTGTGCAGCTATAGGGTGCTCCCTCTTTGCCATGTGGCCTAGGAATCAGGAGAGACTTTGCCTGGAAGAAAAGGGGTGAAAGGACTCTTGCTGGTGGGCCATGAGAAGGTGCCACATGGTTTTGGATTAACTGGAGATCACGGCAGTGACACAGCTGATGGTGCCAGAACCAAGGAGCTGCCTGAACCACGGATTCCTACTTCTTTTCCTGAGATAGGGTACCCCAGGCTAGGCAAAGGGGAGAAGGAAGGACTGTGTGTTTGTGGGTATTTTAAAAGGACTTCAGTATTTTTAATGAAGACATTAGGTCAATACTCTAAGTTTGTATAACTTTTAAAATAAATAATCCCTTTCCTTTTCACCAACCTCTGGCACTGAGAGACGTCTTTCCCTGGTTGCGTGCAAGGCGAATCTAGTATGAGGTGGGAGGGGACCCCCGGAGCACAAGGGTGGGTCCACTTGGTAATAGTATATCATTTGCCACCCACCCCTGGGTCTGTTCTGTAACATTATGTGCAATAAGATCTATATCGGTGTTTAAATAAGAAAACATAAATACTGTTCTTTTAAACAGTGATTTTCAGCAAGAAGGAGGTGAGAGGGCAATTCCAGGCCCTGGGGTGCTGACCACAGGGGTCGTACCTTGAGGAGCATGTGCTTCTCGCTGGGGGTCAGGTACATCTTGTTCTCGTAGTAATCCACGCAGATGTTGACAATGTCTGCCAGCAGCTCCTCGTAGCCTGGGATCACTTCCAGTTGCTGATGGAGACACTACACAGCAGCACCCCCCTCTGGTTAGCCCCTCTCCTGCCCCCTCCTCACCCACCCCACTGCAGAATCGACAGTGTGTGCTCCGGCACCCGCCCCTCTCCCCCAACAGCCGACCACTGGGGAGGGGGCCTGCATCCCTCGATGTCCCTCAGCAGCTGGTTGGAGCTCCTGCAGGTCTCCCACCGCAGGGAACTGGCTCCCCTTGGGGCCCTCCACTGTATTTCCTTGCAGTTTTGATGGTTGGAAAGGACTTTCTTGCACTGAACCGAAAAGCAGTTCAGCTTTACAGGAAAGGCTTGTAGTGATCTCAGTTTAGTTTTGGGGGTGTGGACTTAGCCATGACATCTCTTCAGATGATGGGGGGTGACCCAGCCTGGTGGGGGTATGGACTTAGCCATGACATCTCTTCAGATGATGGGGGGTGTCCCAGCCCAGGTCTCCCTCCTGGCAGGACACGGGGGTACAGAAACACGTCTCCTGAGAGAAGGGCCCGGCAACAAGGGGCTGCGTCTCCCAGAGACAAGCCCAGAGTCTCCAAGCTGACAGCCTTTTGCCCTTAACCCAGCGCAGGGGGCCCAGGGAAGGTGGAGGGCCGCATGCAGCCTGGGTCCTGCTGGCATTCTCGCTGCTGCCTGTGCAGGCTGGACTGACAGATGAGCAAGACAGATTACATGAAGCCAGATGGAGCGTGAGAGCCACAGCCGGGTGGGCGTGCCCCGGCCAGGCGGCGGTGGTGACCACAGCTACAGCGTCTTGTGTCCTCGCCATGTGTCAGGCTCTGCCTGGGGGTGCTTTTTATACAGTATCTCATTTGCTTCTTTCTCACAACATTTTCATAATGTTCTCAGAAAAAGCCCCACTGGACACATGACAAAATGAGGCGTGGACCTTGCCCAAGGTCTCCTAACGGGTCCGTGAAAGGTCCAGGGCTGGAAAACAGGCTGTTTCACTCCAGAACTCCTGCTCTCAGCCTCCGCTGATGGAGCGGCAGGATTCTGGCTGAGAAGGTTTTCGGGGAACAAAATCTGGAGAAGATGAAGGCATTCGTCTGCGGCTGGGAGGGGAGACGTAGGTCTGTAGCCAAATTCCTGAGCCAGGCAGTGGGGGGTGAGACCTGGACTGGGACCCTCCGCGCAGCATCCACCCAGCCTCTGGGCCCTACCTGTGTCCCGGGCGCCAGGACGCACAGGGAGCGTGCCCTCACCTGGGTGATCCTGTTGTGGTTGGCCAGGAACATGGACAGGTTCTGCGACTCCTGGATAGACTGGGGGTCCGCCATCTTCCTCAGGAACTGGGCAGCCCTAGAACACGGGTGTCCCAGGGAGGAATGCTCAAGTGCCCCTGCCGAAGCAGGCCACCTGGGCTCCACTCCAGCTCTGCTCCCACCTGCCCCAGAGCTACACTGCCCCCGAGCTACACTGCCCCCGGGGTTAATGAGCCCTGACATCACAGGTGACGAATGTCAAAGGGGAGTGTGCTCTGGAGTCATTTCATTTGAAACTGTTTACAGTCTTGTGATAAGGGCATCTGAAATTCAGAGGCAAGAATGCCCTGAAGGTCAAACTCCAAGTTTAAGGGCGGCTAGCATCCTATCCACCAGCTGGAGGTGGTAAGATGGAGCAAAATAAGCATCCCTGGGCCTCGCGGTGACCTCCATGAAATGGCCAGCCAGTCATGGCACAGAACCACAGGCAGGAGGCGCTGTTTTTGTTGTGTATTCTGTTCTTGGAAAACCTCACTGTTTCTGAAGCAAAGCATCACACAGAAAGCCGAAGTCTATTTACTCCACGAGGATGATAGGTGAGGGGATGGTGGGTGCGGGGAGCACACGCAGGACTTGAAGGGAGAAGGCTGCGGTGGCCCAGACTTTCCCAACCTAACCCAGTGGTGGCACCGCCTGACACCTGCCCCGCTCGCGACTCCAGCCAGCCCGCAGAGCATGTAGGCTGTGGCCACGATGGAAGGAGTGGGGGAGAAATTGCGGGGAGATATTACACTATGAGGTGTCTCTGAACCTTTGTGAAAGGTGCCATTTCTGAGTCAGGCTGGAGATGGGGGCTCTGCCCACTGGGCACCCCCAGGTTTCACAGCTCACTCGGGAGGATGACATGCTGAGAGTCAGCCTGTTGTCTGCTTTCTCCAGTGACCTGGGACTCCCCAGGGACGATGTGATTCAAGCAGGAAGGGCCCTTCTATCAGGGACACAGAAAATGCCTCCCAAGAGGTATGTCCAGACAACATAGAGGAAATCTGTTGCTTCTGACTCCCCACCCCACTTTTGAGTGGCTGCCCCTTAATTTCTAGAGAGGAACTACCCCTTCCCTGCTCTCGGTCCTTCTCTCTTGTGAGCTGACGCTGACCCTAAGTGATGCCATGGGCGGGCGAGCACCTGTCCAATCAGAGTCCCCTCCCCCCAACAGTGACAGATGAAGGACCTAGCACAGGACCAAGCTGGAGTGATGACAACCCTCCCTGGGACTTTTGCAAAAGCATTTGCAAGGAGGAGCATCCTTTCCTTCCTGTGAAGCGGGGGGTGGCCATGCTGGCCCAAGAGAGGCCGCCGCAGGGCCAAGCCTGCCTGAGGACGAGCCCATACAGAGGACAGGGGGGCTGAGAGGTGGAGGGAGCTACACCAACACTCTCTAAGTACCCGGATCCAGGTACACAGGGGCTTTCTCAGTTCTGGGAGCCAAACCATCCCTTCTTTCACAGAAGCTGTTTGAATTGGCTGTCTGGTGTCGGCAGGAATGGCTGCTGTGGTCGTTTTAGGATGATCTGATTTGATGATGTTGTACTACACGGGATGAGAGAGGATGCTGCTGCCCCACAGGCAGGGAACAGGGACCTGATTCCATCTGGAGACAGAAACCCCTGCAAAGACCCAGTTCTCCCAGGAGGCAGCCCGGCACCTTGTTCCTCGCACCACAGAACCAGGTCCTGTGTGCTCGGGGAGTGGCTCGTTTGGTTCTGGGGAAGCCTGCTAGAAGGGCTCCAACCTCTTCCCCTCCTTGGCCAGCTACCCAGGAAGCGGGCGGAGGGGGGCTGACCTCTTATAGGCAGAGTGGTCGTTCTTGACGCTGCACTTCATATTCTTCAGCTCGTCCAGGACGGCGAACATGTTGATGAACTTGCCCAGGGTCAGGAGGTAGGCTTCGGAGACAAAGTCCTTCCTCCGTTCGGCATGACACAGCCGCTTCACCTCGCTACAGAACCGCTCGATGGCCTTGCGCTGCAGGAGCAAGGGGGGCGCATGCGTAAGGATGGGGCAGCGGGGGTGGGGCAGCTCGCTGCGCTCTGCGGCGAGGAGCAGGGTGGAGGCTCCCTTGGGGCCCTAGTCAGAGCCTAGACATTTAGGGAAAGGCAAATCCGCCAGGAGGTCTTCCTCAGAGGAAAAATCCAAAGTTGGTTTTTCAAGGGAAGCCTGGAACCACCCCCCACAATCCCCAAGGGAGTTGAACCAATGTATTCATTAGTCACATCTTTGCAGAGAAACATCCTGCGTTACTTGGTTTTGTATTCTAGCACCTAGGACAGGTACCGATATGGCGGTAGAGACCAAGAGTAAGACAGACATTCAGAGAAAGAGGTTCATTCATCCAATAAATAGTATTTACTGAGATCCGCTATGTACCAGGTACCATTCTAGGCTCTGGAGTAAAGAAGGGAACAAAACTAGAAAAAAAAAAAGCCTCTGTCCTAACCGGCTTATATTTTAATGAGGAAACACAGAAAACAAGCTACTTCTGCACACTACGACGTGATGTATCTATGGAGAAAAATAAAGCGGAGAGGGGGGGTAGGGAGGGCGGTTGCCTAGAGCTGGGGCAGGGAGGGGTGTAATGGGTGATAGCAACAGGGTGTGGGGTTTCTTTTTGGGGTGATGGAGACGGTATAAATTGACACATAGCTGGTCATGGACACACAGCTTTGTGAATGTACTAAATGCCGCTGAAAGGTCTACTTTACATGGGTGGATGACATGGTCTGTGAATTACAGCTCAGGAATTCTGTTACCAAAGAAAGCTACAGAGGAGCACTTGCAAAGAACTAGGCTAAAGCAGTAATCCAGAGAGGAGGAGGAGAGAAGGAGAGGGAAATTACTCCTTTTAGGTGAGCTCCACCCCTCAGGGTGGGTCACCCCACCGGCCAGGAATTCCTCTCCTGCCAAGACCAGACCAGGCCATGCTTCCTCCTCCCAGAGTCCAAGTCCAAGAACACTCTCTGTGATGGTGGAAATGTCCTGAGTCTACAAAGCCGACTGTGAGAACCGCTGTGCGGCTACAGAGCACTCCATAGCTAGGGCAACGAAGGAACTGAATTTTAAATTTTATTGGACTTCAACGATGGTAAACGGCCACAGGGGGGCAATGGCTCCTGCCTGCGCAGTGCAGTTCTAGACGATCCCAAATCGCCCCTTCTCTTGCCAGGAGGCCCTCAGCTTAGCACTTAACTGGCTTCTGGAGAGTTTTTCTCTCTTGGATCTTTCTCCCTAAAGAGATTTTAGGCTCCTTGAAGGCAGATCTACGAGGCTAACAACGGCAGCTTCGATGTGTTAAGCCTACCCTGTAGCCAGGGCTCTCTCCCTAGCTCTTTACAGACGAACTTCTTTCATCCTTGCCACAAACAGTGCTGAGGTATGATTTCCAAGGTGAGAAAACGGAAGGTGTCAGAGGCGCTAAGTGACACACAGGCACACAGGCACAATGTGGCAGAACTTGGGCCTCTGCCTCCGAAGCCAGCGCTCCTGCCTGGGCTGCAAGCCCCTCCCCTCCCCAAACACCCCCCCCCCCCCACCCCCAGGAGGCCAGTGCAGAGCTGGGCAGACATTCGACCAGCGCCCGGGAGACTGTTTATGAAGCTCAGCTCTCCGTGGAGCCCGGCAGGGCACGGTGTGTAACATGACTCTGGCTCTGGGGTGCAGGCTGGTCTTAAAGTGCTCACCCTGCATTCCCGAGCAGCTTCCAACGCACACACGTACTGACCAACCAGCGTGCGTTATCTTTCCTTTGTTACTTCCGTGTGACCAGCTTGTCCTTGCTTTTTTTAACGAGCTTGCCCTCTTGAAAGCCCTTGGCTGTCTTTCCTCTTTCCCTCCTTTAAATAATCACTCTTCCTGGCTGCCCAGCTGGTCTCCCTGCTGCCGCTCCTGCCCCTCTCGCCCCTCACATCTGTCCTGCCCCTGCCTCCCATCCCTTTCGCACACAGCAGCCAGATGCTGTGAAACCTCAAACCAGATCGCGGCACTCAGCGGCTTCTGTGGCACTTGAATAGAATCTATGTATTCTTTTCACGCCCTACTTCTCTGTGATCGGGTCCCTGGCCACCTCTGCGGCCCCACCTTTTACCACTCCCCCTTCTCACCCTGCCGCCTCCCTGGCTTCCTTCTGTCTCTGAAACCCATGAGGCCCCGTCGGGCCTCCGGGCCTTCCCTGGCTTTACAGTTCCTCCCACCTGAAACCCTCTTCCTGGGACCACCGCTCGGCAGCCTTTCCCATCACGCTGACCCCAGTTCAAATGCCACCTCCCGAGAGGTTGTCCCTAGAACCGCACTAGGTCATAGACACCCTCTGGTCCAGAGATTTTTAAAATGTTATTCAATTCACAGCACATATTAAGCCCTGAAAAGGATTGTGTACTGTTTATCGTCAGTCTCTCCTCCTGCCCAGAGCACACCTGTGTGCTCACGAGGATGGAAATTACGTGGAGGGGGAGGGGCTTGTCCATCTCGTTCATGCCCCCCACCCAGAGCACTCAACAAGTATTTGCCGAATGAATAAGCCACATGGCACAAAAACCCAGACCCATGTGTCTACAAGAGTGGGGGACTTCCCAAGTGTCCTGGTTCCAGATGCCCCCAACTCCTCACCTGAAAGTACATGAACTTCATGAGCTTGGTGACCTCCGGCTCCAGCACCTCCACTGTCTTCTCATAGATCTCCACGCGGTTGGGCTGCTCGTTGCACTTCACCTGCGGGGAGGGGGTTTCAGGCATCCTGACCGGCACACGCAGGCCTGCTTCACGCCTGTTGTCTTGTGAAAGGGCCCCTTTTCACTCCCAGCTGGGTAATAAATGGCAAGGTCGCCCTAGTGAAGGGGGGCTGGGTAGCCCTGTCTGGTGGGTCTGACTGGGGGAAGACACCCCCTAGTCACTGGCTGCAGGAAAGAACCCAGCTGAGCCCAAGACCAGAACCCTCCACCCCTTCGGTCGGCTCTGCACCGTGCCCAGGAGCCATACACTCGTCTATGTTTATCTGTAAGTTTATCTGGAAGGTCCCCCTCCTGTAGCCATTTCCCCACTCTGACCCCAGAGGGGCCCCGCCAGGTTCTCAGCAAAGAAAACTGTTCTGTCCACTGCTCTGGATGCCCCTGGCCACCCTCGGGCCCACCGAGAAATCCATGGTCTCTGCCCAGGGGTTTCAGCACATCAGAGTCACGTGGCAGGTGTTTTCACAGCAGGCACACCAGAGACAGCTAGCAGGGTGACCGAAACTGTCATCCTGTGACAGTGAGAAACTATCACCCGTGACGAAGAGTGCTCGGAGGGTAAGTACAAGGTCATTCTTCACACTGCTGTTTAGAAGTTCTTAAAATAGGAGCAATAAGCTCAATATCCACGCGTCGATGACTGAATGGATAAAATATGAGGCGTTCATTCAGTATCATTCTGTAACTGTCATAAGGAATGAGACAGCCCCACGTCGACCAACACACAGAGATCGCTGCCATAAATTGACAAGTGAAAACTGCGACAGGACAGGAGGTGTAATTCAATCCCATTTTTGTTACACAAAACACAAAACAAAACTGTGTGTTTGTGTCCATATCTACTACAGACACAGAGAGTCTGAAATGGGGCAAAGCAAACTGTGGATGAGCAGCTGGCCCTGGGGGCTAGGGGGGACAGAGGAGGGGAGGAAGCCCCCCTTTACATATCTGCGCCTCGCTGATTTTGTGAAAATGTGACTGGTGAATTGTATGACGGTTACCGGTATAACGATGGTAACACGTGATCTGCATGTGCCAACATACATACAGACAGGATGTTAATAAATGTCAACAATAAAGAATAAAGGGTAAAGAAAAAAATCAAATGGCAGAACAAGATAAGAAGCAACATGTTTTTGTAAATTTTACAGACTAATCATCACAGAAATAGTCATGACAGTCAACAGAAAAGGCACAGACGGACAGCAGCAGGGCACCCACAGTGACCATGCTCTGTGGGGCGGTGGGGCGGAGTGGCACCGGGGCAGGGCGGGGATGTCTTGCTTCTTGCTTTACTCCTTTCTACAATGGTTTGGGATTCTGCAATTCTTTGGAAAACAGTAAATACAGCTAGCATTCACTGCTTTCCAAATAAAACAGATGGAACAAAAAATGTTTTAGGTCGGCATCAGTTTTATGGGAAACTCTCCAAATGTCTTCTGAGAGCTGCCCCCAAACCCCTACTTTGCTCCCCGCCACCTGGAGTTTAGAATGGAAGGGACGTGAAGGGTGGTGGCGCCCCCTGCAGGCCGGAGAGCCACCAGGTCAGGAGAGTCTCACCTGGGGGATGGCCCGGGAACAGCTGCGCCAGGTGTACAGCATGACGGCATACTCGTGCCCTTCCTCCAGCATTTCATTCTGAAACGCAAAACACGCTCATCAGGGAGAGACTGCGCTGGGGCCACAAGCTTCTCAAGGGCCCCTGAGTCCTTACTGCTCTGGTGGCCCGTGGGCCGGCAGCATCACCGTCACCTGGGGGGCTTACTAGACACGCACAGCCTCAGGCCACTACCTGGGCTTAGGGACGCAGAATATGCATTTCAGTAACAGTCCCAGGTGACTCGCCCTCCCAGGTGCACAGTGAGTTTTTGAGCAACGCTAGTCTCAACTATCCTCATCAGACACCAAGGGCTCTGCGAGGAGGCCGTGTTTTTCATAGATGGATGGCCGGCCACCTTATAAACAAGGAAGCAGATCTATTTGTCCCAAGAGCAAAAGTTGTTCCAGATATACTGTTAGCAAGAAAATAAACAAGTAGCAAAACAGTATGTACAGCAGTTAGGCTACAAAAGCCAAACAATGAGTGTTCATTATAAAAATACATTATTGGGTATTGAAAGACATTTTGGTGGAGTATGCACCAGGCTACGACTAGCAAGCTCTCCGTGCAGCTGGACAAACAGGAGCGTTCACTGTCCCTATCATAAAGTACCATAATGCTTACACTTTCTGTGGGAGCTTATGTTGCTCTTTCCTAAGTAAGAAAATGATTAAAATCAATTTTTCAAATAATACAGAGCAGATAGCAAAACCCACAACACCATCAAAAGTAAATCGGAAAAAAATGCAATGATGCTAATCCATTTTTCACCTGGTAAATGATGCTGTGGAAAGAGCCCTGAGTCTTGGCTGGTGTGGCTCAGTGCATTCAGCACTGGCCTGTGAACCAAAGGGTCACCGGTTCGAGTCCCAGTCAAGGCACATGCCTGGGTTGCAGGCCAGGTCCCCCAGTAGGCGGTGCATGAGAGGCAACCACACATTGATGTTTCTTTCCTTCCCTTTCTCCCACCCTTCCCCGTGTCTAAAAATAAATAAATAAATAAATAAAAATATTTTAAAAAATAAAAAAAGAGTCCAAATATCTGGGCTCAAATCTCTGCTTTATCACTCTTTGGCCTGTCCTTCAGGAAACCTCTGAACCTAAGATTCTCCACTTAGTGACAATGATGATAACCACCTCAGAGAATTTTAGGAGAATTAAATGGAATACAAACACACACAGGCTGCATCATCTGTAAAAGGGATGAAGAGTATTACTAGGAAAAAAATAGTCGGGCAGTTTCTCAAAACAAAAACACCGTTTCCAGATGACCCCTCCATGATGGGCTGAGGTGTGTCCCTCTGAAATTCCTATGCTGAAGTCCTAACCTCCGGGACCTCAGAATGGGACTCTATCTGGCGGCAGGGCCTTTGAAAAGAGGGGTGATTAAGGTAAAATGGCCCTTGGGGAGGGCCCCGGTCCAGTCTGACTGGTGTCTGTCCTTTGAAGAAGAGGGAATTTGGACACACAGAGACACCCTACGTGCGTGCCCACGGAGGAAAGGCCACGTGAGGGCACGGTGAGAAGGTGGCCATCTGCAAGCCAAAGAGAGCGCTTCCAGAGAAACGGACTTGCTGACACCTTGGTGTTGGACTTCTAGCCCCCAGCACTGCGAGAAAACACATCGCTGTCCCTGAACCCACAGGCTGGTCTATCAAACAAATACGCCCTCTACGCATGGACCCTTATCTGATTTTCCATAAACACCGCAGTGAATCTCCTTGTATGTATCTTACATTCCAAACCCAGGCAGTCTTTGAAGTTTTATGCCTTTCTGCCTTTGCTCATGCTGGTTCCACCAGCTGGGACCACAGAGTTCAGCGGAGAGAGGTCAGGACTGGGGAGCAAAGTCCTGGATTCCAGCTGCAACCCCATGGCTTCCTAGTTGTGGGATCATGAGCAACTTGCTGATTAACTCTCTCTAGGTCTCAGTTTTCTTATCCCTAAAGTGGGGATATGATGTCTTTGCAAGTTTCAGGGCTGTTATAAGGCTCCAGTGACAGTGTGGGTGAGCATACCTTACACATTTTAAAGGACCACACACATATATATATGGTTATAATGTAATGTGTGTATATTTACATATGTTATATATACACACACACAATACAAGCCGCTTCCTTCATCAAGCTTTCTCCGACACTCTCAAGGCCCCTTGAGAAACAAAGCACTCTGTGCTTTTACTGTGTCATTCACCTTTAATTTTGTGCATTTTTGTTTGCAAAGAATAGCCTAGCGCCCAGGTTTTATAGTCACCCAGACCTGGGTTTAGCTGTCACTTGTCAGCAGCCGACTCCAGACTCCATGTAACTTAACTTTTCTGGATTTCGGTTTTTGCCATCCCTAAAATGGGTGTTGTCATAAGAACCTACCTCACAGGGTTCAGGTGAGGACGAAAAAATGCATTTAAAGTATCTGCACAGGAAGTGTTTGATAAACGGTAAGCTTGTCGATTTTCCGCCTGCCTCACTGAGAATCAAGGCAGGCCCCTATCTCTCCTAGCATCCCCCCCCATCCCAGCATTCAGCACAGTCTCTGCAGGGCCCAGTGCATGCATTTATTCAGTGATCAGGCAGGGGCTGATAAGACCAGGTTAGAAAGGAGCTGAGACAGTGAGAAAGGTTCACAGAGCCGCAGGCGCAGGCTCTGAATGAGGAGCCTGGAATTTCTCCAGGTTCGGTGCCGCGTGAGAACACAACCCATGAAAGCCCATGAGGGAAGGGGTGACCCCTCACAGACGGGTCAGACGTCTGCCCCGGGAGACAGCTGGCCCCGCCTGTGAACGATTTAGGTCACCAGCTTCCTCCAGTCGACAACCAATGTGATTCCAAAGCCACCTTTTGTTTTGCTCGAGACAAAATCCCACACAGCCAGTAATCTATAAAGTATGAAACGAGGCAGCATCTAGCCATGTGTTAACCTGAAAGGGAAGTGAACGGTGGGGGTAAAGTTGAGCCCTAAAGGGGAGTAGGTTTTGCAAAGCTGGAAGATATGGGGGGTGGCATGACCCCAGACACTGAGAGGGGATGGGGCAGATGGGAGGATGGGCCTCCGGAGCTGGGTCTCACTGAGGCCGGGGGTCCTCCGCATGGCTGAGCACATTTCCCTGGTGTGCCAAGCTGCCCGAAGCCCCGCCCACCCTGGCAGGTCACAGAGGCTTACCATGCTGGAGTGGACCGTGGCCTGCTCAATGTACCTTGCAATGCCCGTGACAAAGGCATTCCTGTCCTCGAAGTTGGTGTCGAAGTTAGCCTGTGGGAATTGGAGGACAGGAACATTTGGTTACTGGGAAACAGGCCCAAGGTGGCTGGATGCCCAGGGAGCAAACTGCTGCCGACACATGCCACCAGTTCTCTGCGTAAGCTGTGTCCTCATCAGCCTGTCATCCTCCCCCCAAAACCCACCCTGAACCACACGGCACGGGAGCTGCCTACAGACAGGGCTCACCGCTGCGTCCCCCCAGCTGGCCTGGTGGGGCCCCGGAGTGAGTGCTGACTCATGCTTCCCACACCTAAGAGCTGTTCAAAGTTAGATGTGCACAGCTTTCACCCAGCAGGTGCAAAAAACACGCACCTGAGGGTGCACGTACATGTGCTCAAGGGGCACAACTGCAGCATTTTTGTGATAGGAAAAGCTGGACATCATCCCAGTGTCCACTAACAGTGAAAGGCTAAATAGACAATAGTATATCCACACAATGAACTTATATGCACTACATGGTGGTTAAATGCAATGTGGTAGCACTGTAGTGTCGTCAGAGACAATATCTACAATAAACTTTAAGTTAAAAATGCCAAATCACGGAGCAATATATATGTAGTATGATGCCCTTGTTATATTAAAAAATATGTACATTTATACGGTAAAAAGGGATGTGTGGGGATCTATATACACACACATATATGGACATAGTTACAGGAATTTTTATTATACTTTTCTGTACTACTTGTAATAAACAAGATACTTATATAATTAAAATTTAATCTGGGTTAAAAAATGTGAATACACTAAGTTTATGAGTTGAACCTTCAGGCATGTGTTTTATAAATCTAACCACTGAATGAAATGTAAAATATATTATGCATTTCTGTTTAGTCCGAATTAAGCTTTCCGAGAACTTTCTAAAGGTCAAGTACAGCTCAGAACTTCAGAGGAACTTATTCTTTCAGAGCGTGGCATACTCATCCTGCAGACCCAGACCAGGAGCTATTTGCAAGGCAGAATCCAGCCGCAGGATGCCTCCCCCCCACCCCCGTCCCGGTGCCCTGGTGATCATGGCTTTGACCCATCCGATCATGGTTTAGCACAAGCTCACCCATCTTAGGCAAAAGCAAACAACTGTGACGGGCTTCCCTGGCCCATTAGCTGCGGCAGGGAGTTGAAGAGCTCTTCTCACATACATGAAGGAAAAGTAATTACCCAGGCAGGCTCTGGGGGGTTCTAAATTGCAATATTTAATTCATGAGATCGGAGCTGCCAGAGCCTTGGTTGGTGCTGCAGCGAAGAACAGCCGGGAAGGTATTTGGGGTCAGAGCAGAGCAACAAGCCTCCCCTGGGGAGGAGGAATAGCTCTGGTGTACATTTACTAGCTAATCTATTCCTTACACTCAGCTCCATTAGGGCACCGGGACTCCATCAGCTCACAACCTTTCACCTCCGAGACGCATTCATGCCCCGTCCCTCTGCCTTCAGAGCAAACCCTCATGGGGGGTCCCCAGAGTTCCTGAGCCCCCGGAGCCCTGGGAGAGTTGACCTGGTACATGATGGAGGAAGGCGGAGGCTCGATGCATGGCTGCTGGTCAGGGAGGGGCAGCTCTTCCAGCAGGTCCACGTTGGACAGGGCATCTTCCAGGGTCACGTGGGTCGTCATGGCTGCGGTTTCTGTATTCCTCACTGAGGGAAAGGAGGAGAAGCACCATAAAGAATTTCAGGGTCCTCCAAACACTTCTCTCAATCCCACCCTGCCCAGGCTCCTTTCGGAGAATATAGGGAGTTAACACGCATGGAGACCACGCTCGCTATTTCTTCATAAGGTGCCCTCCATCTGCAGCTGATGTTCGAGGGTCTCTTCATCGTTCACAAAGGACTTTGATGTCTATTACGTCGGCTGAGCCGCACCACAACGCTCTGTGTGATCAGCACGATAGGTGGTATCATATCCACATAGCTGATGAAGGAACAAGGCTCAGGGAGGTTATATGACACCCACACAGCCAGTGACCAAGGGCAAAGGACTCCCAATAACGCCTGACGCCAGGACACAAGCCACGGCCAGTCCCCACCTTTTGTTCTTTATGAGAATATTTACCAGTTCCACACTTAGATTATTGCACAACACAAATGCCCACGATTGCAACAGCCAAGACTATCCACCTGAAACCGGAGCCCAGGTTTTACAAGCTAATTCAACTGAGACTAACAGAATTCAGACTCCAGTGGTATTAACTTCATTTGCAAAAATGGAAGAACCACCATCTTCCTTGGCCTCGGTGCGTTTTGTGGGCCACACCAAACAAATCAGCCCTGCACGGACATCGTGGTGTCTGGGACGCTGGCAGAGTGTGGTGGCTTCGATGACAACTCGCGGACAGTGAAACCAAAGAGGATCTGAACAGCTTAGCTATCTAACTCATTTCTTTTTCAAGAAAAAGTGAAATGTTGGTACAAACAAATCATAACTTCAGTCATCAAGTTTTCCCAAACACGATCTCCTAGCGGTCACATTCGCTGATCACAGTGCAACAAAATCAGCAATGAATAATGTAAATAATAGCAAAAAAGAAAAAACAAAACAAAACATGCCTATGGAAATTTATAAAGACATACTTCAACGTTATGTATTGCTAAAGAGGATTTCAAATAGAAATTATAAAATATGTATAACTGGAAGCTAGGGCATGAATAAGTGTCCTCAATGTGTTTAGTAGAAAACAGGAAAGTGAAACTAAATGAACTGAATTTTCCAGCCCAAATCTAAAGAAAGAATACAAATCAACCCACAGAAACGAGAACATAGGGATCGATAACACAAAAGTAGATCTAAATGAAGCAAAAAAAAAAAAAAACAGAGCAAACCAAAGCAGACAAACAATAGACCAGACGAACAAAAAAACTAAAAACTGTTTCGTAAGAAGATTCATAATAAGTTAACCCTTCGGCACATGTGAATGAGGAAACGGAGAGAAGGCCCACTGTGCTTCAGGGCCGCCTCCCCCGCCCCGCCCCCACCGCGCCAACCACAGGCAAGTGGGAAACACGCTTAAGGGCAGCAGTACTGTGAGTGTCCGAGAACTGACTCCTCACTAGGAAACGGGGCGTCAGATCGCAGGGGAGAAGGGCACGGGGGTGGGGGGGCAGGACACCTGGGTTAGGGGCTGCGAGAGCTGGAGTGTTCCCCATGGCTTGCTGCCCTGAAGCTAGTGTCTCCCTCAGGCCTACGGTTGGGAGGGCAGACGGGGCTGAGCAGCTCACTATGAGTCACACTTCACTGCGTTCTCAGCACAACCCCTGTCATGCTCTCTGGTGACAGCCGAGGCCACATCCAATGAGGGCACAGGGCACTCAGAAGTGGCTTCCGCCTCCAGCACCTGGCCTCCCTGCCGCGGTTTCAGGTCCTTCCCACACACCTATGCTTCTTCCTCTTCTCTCTTCTCCCTCCTGAATTCTAAGTGCGGCGTTCAGCAACACCATCTGCCACTCCACAGAACAGACGGCCTTCTTTCTTCCATTAATATGAAGTTCCATTTTGCAGGAAGGGTTCATGATTGCATGGGGCATAATGATCTATGAGCTCCAAAGCCCTGATAATGCTCTTCATTAATTCAAATAACAATAATCAAACCAATCATTTTAAAGCCCTTATCCTGTGTCAGACACTCTGCCAAACACTGGACTTTTTTAATCTTGCATTAGCACTCTAAAGGTAGGTACTATGATTGTTCCCATTTGACAGAGGAGCAAACAGAAGGTCAGAATTTAAGTAACTGCACAAGGTCAAGCGCTGGCAAGTGGTGGAGCTGTGGGTGGAACCTAGGTGTGTCCTATAAAACAGGCTTAGCAGCAGCTATCTACCTAAAACTAGTGGGCTGTGTCAAAGGGACCCAGGCGCCAATGGGAAGCAGCTTCCACTGGCCCAATATGGGGTCACGTGAACACCGCTAAGCATAACTCAGTGGACTTGAGACAATATCAAATACGTGTAAATCCATGAAATCATAAGCACAAGACAAACTTGGGTTATATTACTTGATTAAAGTTGGAGGATTCCTGCGAACTTCTGTTGAAAAGTTGGTAAATAGAAGGAAAGAAGCAAACACTTAGCCTGTTTTTCCCAGATAGACTCTACCACTCGGAAACCGAACTGCCAAAGAGAGATGTTTCTTCCTATAAAGTTCTTTCTTTTTTCCCCCCAGAAATTGTGACAGAATTAAAATATTCCTGTTTTTCCAATCCCCCAATGAACAAATGGATGTAGGCGCTGACCACCAACTGTTACTAAATGAAAGAGTCAGGCATTATGTACCTCTTGGTGGAAAAACACAGCATTACTTTCCGAAGCGTGCTGGACCCAAAACAAAACACTTGAATCGAATCAAGCCTCTGATACCAACGGGCAGAAATCACAGAAGAACACATTAAAATGTGCCACAGCGATGTAATCAGTAAAATATAACCTCTGGGAGACTCCGGTGGACAAATGGCTCAGTGCCATCTGCAAATAAGTTGCAAGAGAAAAAAATGAGACGGAGCGGGAAGCTGTAGGTTTAAAGGCCTCCTCTGGATCCTATTCCAAACCAACCACCACAACCATAAAATGAGCACATTTGTAAGAAAACTGGAAAATTTCACACTGACTTAGATATTTGATGGAATTATTTCCTTTGAATTAAGGAAATCGTGTTATTTTTTAGATGTGATAATAATACTGAGGTTAGGTTTTAGAAGGGTCCTTATCTTCTAGAAACACCTACTAACACCTGGAGGAGGAAAGGGCACAGGCATTTGCCTCACAGGCTGCTTACTGGGTGGTGGGGGGGTGGGGGTAGGAGCGGGAACCAGACAGAACAAACCAGTTGCTCAGTAATAACCGTCAGTGCTGTGTGATGATCAGCCAGGGGTTTATTATATTTTTACCCACTTTCATAAATGCTGAGATGTAAACATTTCCACATTTATTTAGCCCCTCCGTTCTCGTTTACCTTACTTTCCTTTTCCTGCCCTGACTCCTATTCGCCAGGACCTCTCTCCCCTCTTCTTTCTCCCATAACCTGAGTATTTTCTGAGCTTTTGCCGACATCAAAACACTCATTTACCAGAATGATCCTTAAGGTTTCCCACTTTAACACAGTAATAACCCTTCCCTTCCCTTGAAGAGAATCCTAAAAGAACAGCCTAGAAGCCAGTGTGTTAGGAGTCTCTATTTTGTTAATGCAACAACCTTCCTTTTCTCCCTGTAAATACAGCATCTGTAATGGAGTTCTCTGTGTGTTTGCGGGCTGCTCGCTGCCTGAGGGAGAAGGGAATCAAACGTCTTTAACTCAAGTGCTGAAAGCCACTGCCAACTCCACATCAATCAGAAAGGAAAAAAGTGCTGGAGATCTGAACAGAGATATACATGGAAATGAGGGGTTTTCTGGCCCCGAGTGTCCTGCCTGTTATGCAATCTTGCAAATGGGAAGCATTCCTTAAGACTCTTCGGTCTATGAACACATGGCCATTTTGTCATTTTGGAAGAGAAATTAATAAAATATTTAAAAATAAACAGTGTTCTGGGAGCATCACTTGACAGACACAGTGGCCACCTCTCAGTGTGGGGTATTCATGGCACATTTAAATTCAGTGTCTTCATAACAAACCCAGACGCAGTGGCCTGGAGTCACGAGCCCAGCACTAACGAAGGGCTTGTAGGCTATTTGCTTCTGAGAAGGGGTGCAGGCCCTGCCACCACCCACGGCTGAGCTGACTGACAGCTCGTAAGCCAGAGGAGGTGGGCCCCCCAAATACACGAAGGCTGCGAGGAAAAGTGGGCCTTGGGAATGCAGGTTCTGACTACTCACACCCCAAACCCCACCACCCTGTAAGCAAAAGATGTGCACTGTCATTTTCTGTTTGATGGTCTGGAAGGAAAGTGAAAAAAGTAAGACATTTTTACTGAAGTGGAATTATTAGTCTAAGTATAATCGTTAAGCTTGAGCTATGGGCTCACCTCCATCACCTGCCACTTATACAGCCTTAAGTGTATTACTTAACCTCCCTGAGCGGCCTCAGTTTCCTTTTCTGTAAGAGGGTGCTAATTCACGGCAGTCCCTGCCCTCAGGGATTTACTCTGAGCGCTACCAACACTGTGGCAGGTGGAACGTTTGGCCCAGTAACAGGATCAGAGCAGGCACCGGGGAAATGCCAGCTTGTCTAGTGGCCTCTTTTTGATAGAGTGAATGGAAGAATTAAACAACGCAACAATTCTTCTACAAAAAGGGAAGGCTTTATTACTACCACGTGCATATCTCAGTTCTATAGATCTTTCACACTGACTTCCTCAATCACAACTACCCTGGGGGTTTAAGAGAGGGCAGGTGTTATTTTTGCCGTTTTTCTAAAAAGGAGGGCACGGTGTCACTGAGAAGTGCACACGCCCATTCAAGGTCATGTGGTCAGCTAGGGGCTGAGCTAGGGCAGAAAGGGGATCGCCGGACTTCTAGTTCCGAGCGCTTTCTTCTAGACCACACCTACTTTCGTACCTTTATGGAAGGTACCAGGTACTCTACAGTTTCCCGCGCTCCAATGTGGCTGTCTTTTCCTTCCTCAGGAAGAGCAAGACTCTCACAAACTAGAAAGATTAGGTAACTGCCACTTTTGGGTTTCATGAACATCAAAAGGCCAGGAAATATGTTCCCTATCTGTAAATCTCTCCAGCTAGAAAGCAACTAAAATAAATAGGTAAAAATAAAATTTAAAATATACATATATGTATATACACAATAAAATATAAGTAAATAAGTAAATATAAAAAATTTAAGAGGAAGGCTTAGAGCAGGGGTGTCAGACTCATTTTCACTGGGAGCCATAGCAGCCTTGCAGTTGCCTTCAAAGGGCCAAACGTAATTTTAGGACTGTGTAAATGTAACTGCTCCTTAACAGTTAAACAAGAGCTTGGTGCTGCCGCCGGGTAGAAACAAGGTGCTGGGCGGGATAAAACCAGGTCCAGGGCTGAACTCAGCCCAAGGGCCTTGTGTTTGTTTGCCACCTGTGGCTTAGGTGGTCTCTCTTAAAAAAAAAAAAAAATTAAAGGGGCCTTTGACCGGGCAAGAAAATATCCCAAGAAGAAATTCAGAGCATTGCTGGCTTTTCCATCATGGGGTCAGCTGGGTGTGTCTGGAGTTGTGTGAGGACTCAGGTTTGCTGTGACAGGCTGTGGCTCCACAGGTCATAGTGCTATCCTAGAGCTGGGACCCTTTCACATGTCAGAGCTTCTTCTTGGGCTTAGGGGCCAAGCCAGGACAGCCCCTTGTGGGCATCTCACAAGGCTTCCCAAGTGGACCGTGTAGCTTGCTCTGAGCACACTGGCAAGGAAGAGTTTTACAGGAACTCCCCTCTAACCCAGAGGTCAGTCCTTGTGGCTCCAAACGCCACAGGATCCACTTAGAGCCCCCTGTTGGGTATTACCTGTTCCAACTTGCAAAACACAGCCACAGGTTGGAAGCAGCGGGGATGCTCAGAGCGGCAGGCTTCACCATGGTGTGTGGAGAGGAGACTCAGCTGTGGAACGTGGGAGTGACCGCTCTCCACATTTCCATACCCTGCAGAGGTATCACCGATACCACGGTTCACAGCACAACTCAACATTCTCCATATGTTGCCAGAATGATGGCAGAGCTGGGAGACCCCTAAGAAAATGCGTAGCCCCTAAAGCAGCCTTTCTGACCGCCCCCTCCCGTACCTGAATCCACCTGCTCCCTCGGTCCTCAGTGAACCTAGTGCTTCTATAGTTCTTTATCATTCAAATTTCCTGTGTTTTCTCTCCTGACCCAAACAGTAAACCCCTTGAGGACGGGCACTGCGTCTGACTCACACCCAGCTCCTAGCACACCGCTAAGCACACCTTTCTAACTCAGTGGAACTCTCTGTTCAATGAGGGGCTGACCCATGAACCCAAGACATCAGAAGAGGCGTCGCTATGTCCCAGACACCAGGGTTTTCAAAGTGAGGGAGGAGGAGAAGGAATATAAACAGCAAGAAAGGTGTTCATGTTTTAGAAGGAACTCCATCAAAATGGTTCCAATGTTAACACTCAGGCACTTAAAGTAAAAGGGCTTCCATAATTTGTAAACAGTTACCTGTGAAACAAAATCTCTCTCTCCTCTGTCACTGCATGCCCTGATTTCACTCATCCCTCCGAGGCCCCTCCCCTCTCTGACACGCCTGCTCCTTAGCTGGACCCCCTGGGCTTATCAGCAGGGCTGGCGAGGATGTGGGATGGAACCCCCAGACGCACGTGGCTGGCAGGAACGTGCAATAATTCTACAGCCACACTGGGAAACAGCTGGGCAGTTCCTCAGATCTGAAAACAGAGTTCCCGCAGAACCCAGCAGTTCCACCCCAAACCTTGTGCACAAATGTTCACAGCAGCGTGATTGGTAAAAGCCCGAAAGTGGAAACAACTCAAAAGGTCCATCAACCTGATGAGCGGATAAATAAAAGATGGTGTAGACATACAATGGAATATTACTCGGCCATGAAGAGGAATGGAGATATGCTACAACATGGATAAACTTTGAAAATATGACGCTAGGTAAAAAGAAGCATAATAAGCTTTTTTAAAGGAAATGTCCTGAATAGGCTAATCTATAGAGACATAAAGTAGATGAGCAGTTGCCTGGGCTGGGGCTGGGGGTGGAGCCTGGGAGAGACAGGTGTTACTGCTGACAGGCACGAGGCTTCTTCCTGGGGTGATGAAAATGTCCTAGATTTGAGTTCACGATGGTGAGTGAACAGCTCTGTGAATATACTAAAAATCACTGATCTGTATGCTTTAAATGGGGAAATCATACAGTACGTGAACTCTATGTCAATAAAGTTGTTACCAGAAATGTTAGCATCTGTGGGACTACTTTTGGAAAATTTGGGGTACAGGAGCAGAAGTGATACAAAGAGAGACGGAGCTGGAGTGTGAGCTTGGGGAGCTTGACGCTGCCCGCGCCAGCAGAGACTATGCTGAACAAAAATAAAAAGGGGACAGTAGGTGGGGAAAAGAGAGCGGCAGACACACTCCCACTAGCCCCTCAGGTGGCTGCAGGGTGAGCTGGACCACCCAGGGGCACGGCCCAACCCTGCCCCTCCCCTACCTGTTTTGGTTAAACGGTCTCCGGTCAGGTCCTGGGGCTGCCCCACCCAAGAGAGAGGCTTCTCACACAATAAACACCTCTATTGTGGGGTGTTGGGCTTGATGAGAAGATGGGCCTCAGCCTCTCCTCCTCCTCCTCCTCCTCCCCAAGCTCTCTTTCTGAGGCTGAGAGATGGGCATGACTTGTGTACACGGTCACTTGCCCAGTTAGGGACAGCGCCGGGGCTAACTCTGTCACTTTCTGAGAAGACACAGGGACCCAACACAGTAACAGATATGACAGACTGTACTTGGACAACAATTAAAAATAAAAACAAAATAAAATAAATTAAAAACAGATATGACAGACTGTGGAAGAAAAAAAACGGGGAGTGTGAGAGAGAGACAGGGGTGGGGATGAATTCTAATGCTGCGATGAACCAAAAAGCCACTTAAGAAAGGAAACACGATCAGAGGACGTGACCTGGCTCTCCGGTGGTCAGCATCCCGTGTACGTAATTTGGACAGTTTGACAGGACTGAGGTTAAAAAGGAGCTCTCTCTGTATGGAGAGATCGGGGCAGGGGAGGGCGTGGTAGGGTGTCAGAAAGCGAAATCTGGATCCCTCACAGCAGGAAGTAAACAGACAACGCACAGGCCAGATAAATCAAGCAGCAGCAGCAGCAGCAGCAGCAGCAGCAGCAGCTTATCATTCAGAGATCTGGAGGCAACTACTGGAAAAAACGGTGTGTTGCAGCGGCGGTCTCTGGGGGCTGGTGGGCGCTGGATGGCTGATTCTCACGGTGTCTTTCGGCAGTATTTGGTTTTCTTTACAGCATGTGCATGTATTGCTTTGATCAAATGTTTAAAATTTACTTGAAACATTTACAGCAACCCAAGCCCTCCTTTCTAGCAGTCCAGACAGCTAGCCAGTTCCCAGCTGTCTCTGGGCAGTCTTTGCTATATCAGGGCCTCCCCTTGGGTCTTCTGGGACCAGAGGCCCTGTCCCCTGCAGCTTCTCTCCACACAGGGACCTGAGACTGGAGCAGAGAAGGCTGTCAGCCCAGGCTCGGGATTCTGGAGGAGGCCAACCTCCCTCTTTGACAACAGCAAAGTAAAAGATCCCGGCGTGGGTACCTGGCTTGCTGCTGCACGTGCTGAGTTATCAGCTGCCTCCTGAGTTGTCAGGGTGGAGGTGGCCTTTCTGCTGATCACCCAACCATGTAGATACCATCTTCCTGGGTGGGGAGGTCATGCCACTGAAAGCAGCTTACTGATTTGTTCCTGCTGGGGCTTGTGACAAACCACCCCCAGGAGGGGCACCGATGGGACTTTTATCTGCGGGGAGGAGCTGCCTCTCAGAGGCACCTGCTAAAACTCAGGAAGGGAAGCCACTGCATCTGCAAGAAATGGGACTTCAGGGTTGGCCACCAGACTGGAGCACGCAGGCCTCAGCTTCATCAGTGTGAAATTGCAGCTCACGTGTGGCTCAGTCTGCGGACCGACTTGGGTCCTAAGATCACATTTTCACTCACTCTAAAGGGCCATTTCCCTCACTGCAAAAGGTTGGGTTGGCCACAAAGTGCATTTGGTTTTTCCTGTAAGATGGCTCTAGTAGTGCTTAGTTGTCTTTAACTTCATTCAAAACAATTTTGTTAGATTGTGTTGTGACAACTGTCATGGCAGCGTGTATTTTTTAAAAAAGTATCAAAACTGGTGAATTTTTGTGTAGCCATTTTAATATTGAAGATGGAAGAAAATACACAACATTTTCAGCATATTATGCTTTCTTATTTCAAGAAAGGTAAAATTGCAACTGGAATGCAAGAACAGATTTATGCAGTGTATGGAGAAGGTGCTGTGGCTGACTGAACGTGTCAGAAATGGTTTGTGAAGTTTCGTGCTGGAGACTTCTCGCTGGACGATGTTCCATGGCCAGGTAGACCAGTTGAAGTTGATAGCGATCAAATCAAGACATTAATTGAGAACAATCAATACTCTACCACATGGGAGACAGCCGATACACTCAAAATATCCAAATCAATAAAATTATTGGTGAAAATTAAAATGTGTCTTATTTTAAGGGAAGAACTGCACAGACTTTTTGGCCAACCAAGGGCGGCCTGGCAGCAGTTCTCAGCTGTGATGTCAAAAGCTCTGTTATGAAGGCTACTATGGCAACTTGTACTAATAATGGCTCAGGTAGTGAGGTTTGCAAAGAAGGTGCTTGCCATTATGTGTGAGGCGGGCCTCAAAGTCCTCCCTTGCTTGTCTGTTCATCCCTTTCCTTCAGTGGGAGAACATGGGGTGGAGTTAGGGAGAGGACTAGGGTATGCTGTCAGCGTTGCCCATCATATGTATTTAAAAAAAAAAAAGCAAAACCAAAAACAACCAGTTAGGAATCATTGGACTCGAGCCTCTCTTTCCAACTTGAGAGCAAATGGCTCTGAGGATAGATGGGGCACTGTACCCCATCACACCTCCTGACACGGACTCCCCACCCACTGTGGCCAGGGTGTCTAGGGTGCCACGACCGGCCCGTGGGCCTTCTTGCTTTGTGCCTTTGCTCAAATACTCTGCGCTCCCTCCTGGGCTGTTCTCTCCCCTTCTCAGATCCTACCCATGACCCACTGTCCAGGCACAAATGGAGACAGGCCACCTCCATGAAGATGTGACCAGCCGAATCCACCACAACCTTCGTGTCTCTGGATTCCCGTAGCACTCACAGTCTAGAGTCTGCCATTTCTTACAGCACTATGAACTGTTTTATGTGTTACTAATTTACTGGATCACCCAAACTCATCTTTTTGTGGAGTTTGACCCACAGCAACTAACGCAACTGTGCACATGTGAGGCATCACTTGCTTACTTGGCATTACTAGCTTAGTTAACACTTCATGAACAATTTGCTGAATGTGTTAGCTAATGGTCAAAATTCACGTCTTCTAGTTTAAAAAAAAGTACAAAATTTAGAACATTGTGGTTCTCAAGGTTCCATACTTACAGTAAGTCTTATTACTATGAGACTTTTAGAGGTCTCTTCCTCTAGAAAGTTCTTCTGTCATGCAGTTTCTACCTCAAACCATGAAAAGCAGAAGGTCATTGTTCTCTCCCAAGTGAAAAGAGCGTACCTGGAGGCTGACAGGCTGACCCTCGGTTTGAACGCTGGTCTCACCAGTTACATAGACCTTGCCAACATTGGCCTTAAGGCATCTCATTTCAAAAGCGCAATCAAAATCGTTCTCAGGTATCCCTTCACTTAAGACTGGGTCACTGAGTGTCCTCTAGGAGGGTCGGCCCTGCAGATGCTCTCCGATTTCAGCTGGGCCTGCGGTGAAGTCAGACAATCCTCTCATTCAGCTCCGACTGATTTCTCATTCCACCCACAGAGGCAGCTGCTCCGAACTTCCGAAAGTCTCTTGAACTTTCCTAACCACTCCACCCCCTTTAGCTCCTGCAGAAGACCTCATCTCCTGCTTTCTCTAGAAGGCAGGGACCGCACAACACAGACACCCTAACCAGGCCTCTGGTCCACGAAGAGACTGAAGCCTGAGAACCACGGCTCTAAGATGACATAATGATGATGCAAACGCAAAATCAAAAGTCCTATTGATGAAGTCATCACTGGGCCTTTCTCGGCCGTCTCTCCGGAAGGCCATGTGTACCACTCAGCCAGAAAGATGCCCGTAAGGAATTCTGCCTGAACCCAAGCTCTGACTTCCCAAAACAATTTCTTTTAAGAATTTGCATCCAATTCGTTTTCTCCTGTTACCAGAGTCCAAGAAGTGTGGCCGGGATGGTCGTCCTTTGAGGAACATCACACACAGCTCTTGGCACGCTGGCCACGGCTAGGAAGCCAATATCCAAATTCTTTGCATCCTGGGAGGCGTCCCACACCCACTGCCTGAAATCTGAAGTGTCTTTGTACAGACAAGGCCATCTCGGGGCCTTCACAGGATCTGTGAGTCACAACATGCCTTTTAGTTTCCCTTTGGAGCCATGGCACAGAGAGGCCACACATCTGTCTTCTTAAACTGACACACAATATAGAATTGATAAACTGTTCCTCTACGGATGGAGGGCAGCCATCCAGAAGAACCACACATTCCGGAACCTCCTTCTCCTCCCTTCCCATGGCCTTTTCTTCTTAGACTGGGACTTGCAGACGTTATCTCATCCGTGGGCTCCTGTGGTGACAGGTAGGGAACAGGCCGGGCAGGCTGCCTTCCATCGCCCAGTTTTCACAGTCAGAGAAGTAATGGCCGATTGAAAGGAACCCAGCAAGTCAGGGATCCATCCTGTGTCCTAAGTCCCCTGGACTGCTCTGTCTGCCAGGGAAGCCGAACGTGACCTCAACATGCTTGTTGGGTTGCAAAACGCTGAAGGCACACAGAGGAAGAGGTGCCTCCTGACCTCTGTGTGGAAATGTGAGAACTGCCTCTGGGCTTCTGCTCAGCGGAGCCCCTCCCCCTTCTCTCTGCCTGCTCGCTACACCCGCCTTCAGTGTGCTGCTCAAGAGCACTTCCTACCTGAAGTTCCGACTGATGCCCTGTCTTATCGCTCTGTCGTCTGGCAGGTTAACCTGGGGCTGGGCTTCCTGGTCACAGAGACCAGCCCCCTGGGAAAAGCAAACTCCAGGAAGGCTCTGGAGATAGATGGGTTGGTGAGAGCTGTGGGTTACTTTTCGACAGCATGGATGGAACTGGAGGCTATCATGCTAAGTGAAATAAGCCCGTCGGTGGAAACAAATACCATATGATCTCACTGAATAAAAGGAATCTAATGAACAAAATAAACTAATGAGCAAAACAGAACCAGAGGCATGGAAACAGGGAACAGACTGACAGCTGCCAGAGGAAAAGGGGGGAAGAGGGGAAGGGGCGAATGGTGGAAAGACGGGGAAGGGATTAGTCAAAGGACGTGTGTGTGAAGGACCCATGAGCATGGACGACAGTGTGGGGATGGGCGGTGGGAGCCCAGGGTGGGTGGGATGGAGGAGGGCAAAGGGGGAAAAATTGGGACAAGTGTAATAGAATAAGAAAGACTTAAAAAAAAAAAGAGCTGTGGGTTAACTACACACATGAGCCACATTCTTCATGATTATGTAATTAACACATTTAACAATAACTATAGAAATATAATAGCACTATGTGCTAGACTCTCTACGGAGCACTCTCAGGCATCCCTCATTTAACAAGAGCATCCAGTGGAGTGCCAGCTCCTGTCCCGCCACAGCTGGCCTGGCCCCTCACCAGTACGAAGGCAGCAGCACGCTCCACCCCCTTGTCCCGCCTCCACCACGAATGCAGGGCCCATCCTCTGGCCTCCAGACACGGTGGCTTCGCTCCTTAGAATAACAAGACCAAAGGCCTTTTTACAAGGCTCCAATGCGGTGACTGATGTCTGGTTTCGTCAACTACAAGTGAATAATTAATACTTGCCAGCAAAGAAACAGACTCATTATTATGGTGGCCACAGGGGGGCTACAAAAGGCCATTTTGTGAAGCTCTTGGTGGAACCCTGGGGCCAACAGTGCCCCAAAGAAAACCCTTTGAGAGTGCTGCCGCCGACCCTCAAACCTGGAGACTGGAGCTCTGCACGGTTTCCCAGGGGCCCCCTTCCCCACGTTAATTAGCTTGTTGCCTATTCATCACCTCATTCAGCTCACTGGTCAAGGACAGCCGTGGAGGCCTGCTGAACACCCCGAGAAGGCACCATTTATCAGAAGGGACATGTCATGTTCTCCCGGGGCCCTTTCCTCATTTTTAAATTCCTGTCGACTTCCTTCCCCAGGTCAGCCTGATCTGATTTGAGGAATACTCTTCAACCCTACTGGATTTTATACCCCACGCTTGGCCTAATGCCTTTTCATTTCCATATCCACCTGGGACTGAACAAGGCGGGCTTGGGTGCCTACAGAACCAGTCAGAACTGGCCAGGAAATATAATAAAGAGGCTTAGTGAGCAGAGAGCTATTGCCCCCAGCTGGAGGCTCAGCATGCACAACTAGCCAGAGACACAGGCTGTGTAAGTAACAACACACCCTTCTGTGGCCTCGTAGCTGTCCTGGCAGATGGCAACCAGTGCCCCTGAGTAACTCTCCAGAGGAAAGTGTCTCCTCCCCCACGTGGACACTGGGTGCTCAACAAAGGCGTTCTAGTGACAGTGACCCCTGACCAGTTACACATACACATTCCTACAATATTTTTGCCCTCAGGGCCAAAGCTGTCCTAGCATCAAACAGAGCAGACAGCTGCTAGGTATCGTCATTTCAGGAAGCCGTTCCCCAAAATTGCTACCCAGCTCCGCACTCGGACTTCCAGCCCACGGCCTGAAGTTCCACCATTAGAGACACCAAGTATTTGACCTAAAGCTTTGCTTCCCATTAAAAGGCCCCCTCATCCTCTGTTTGCTTTCTGGCCAAATGACATCAAAGCACCTGCTCTGTGTGGAATGGGAAATTCTTTTGTATTGAGCTCTTGAGGATAAACATGGTCACTGGCTCCTTTCTTGAAAACAAGGAGAATGGGAAGCACAGGGCACTGTGTGGAAAGGGGGCACAAGGGCTCACGCGGGGTCACAGAGGAGGCTGATGCTGGAGAAAACAACCGGGAGGCCCTAATAATCCTGCCCAGGGATGTGGACCTAGACCTTGGCTCTCCAACACCGTTCATCTTCAGGGTTGCCAGAATCTTCCTACAGAGCCTGCGCCCAAGAAAAAGGTAAGAACCCGCTGAGCTAAAGGGGACACCGGCAGGAGGTGGAAAGGGGGAGCGTGGGAACCAGCACTCTTCTGATTTGACCCTCCTGCCCACAGGACTGGCCCCATCTCCCTGCTCATTCCACACGGGCACAAGCTCCCAGGAGCCAGCCGGAAAATATCCTTGCTCCCTTATCCTTGCTCCCTTCCCGGCCTGGCTGAAAGGGGAGCTGATGGCTACTAGCTCTTGGTGTTTCTGCTGTGCAGGGAAACTCTAAGTCAAAGTCAGAATCGCTGGGCTGAGGAGGGCACCCGGGCAGCCTGTGTCCTTCCCCGCCGGGATCCGTGTTCAGAGAGGAATACTCTTATCTGATCATGCTTCCCGCCCCCACCCCCCCAAAGAGCGCACCCTCTTCTCTGGCTTTTCACATAGGCGGTGTGTACCCATCCAGGGGGAGGGCTGTTCTGAAAAGTTGAAGCCACAGCAGACAGGTAGGCAGGTTCCTGATTGCTCAGAGCTCAACAAAACCCAACCTTTTCCCCCAGGAGCCAGCCCACTCACCCTCTTCCCCCACCTCCTCCCCGCCCCCAGCTAGCCGGGAGGTAGAGCGCAGCCAGCGTAGGCCTGGAGGCTTCAAAGCGCGTCAAACGATACTCCTCTCTCTTTAAAACCCCCACCCGCAAACAGCGCCGCTTCGCCCCCTCGCCCCACCCAGCTCAGGTTCACCGCAGGGCTCTGGGCGCCCGAGGCAGCTGCCAGGCGGGCCCAGGCGGCTCTCGCTGGCCCTGGGGGAGGAGATGGTGGACGCGGCAGCAGAGGCGGAGGCTGGCGCTCTGCACGCACTACCTGGGCGCGGGTATGTCGCCGTCACCAGGCTCGCGGCCGCTGCAGGTGTCTCAGGGGTTCGGGATTAGAGCTGCTTCCCCTCCGGCCCGCAGCTCCGGCCCCGGCAGTGCACCTGCTGCAGCTACCGCCGCACCCAGGCCCCTCCGCGTGTCCGCGCCTCCCCGCAGGGGGTCCGCGTTGCGGAGCCCCGGGCAGGCCGCACGGGCAAGGAGATCGCGCGGGGGCTGGGGCCCAGCCTCCAAGGCCTCCGTGGGCCCTCAGGCCGAGCTAGCCGGGGCGCTGCGCCGAGCGCCCCCCGCAGGCTGGGAGAAGGGGCACCGGCTCCTCGCGCATCCTTACAGTCACATCGCCGTGTCCAGCAGCATCCCGGTCCCCTCGACGGCCCGAAGGCCTGAGAAAGCCGCTTACCTGGGTCTGCCGCAGGTCCAGGGGAGCGGCCCGAAGATACCGCCGAGCCCCGCGCCGGGGCGCAGGATGCTCTGCCTTGCACCGCGCAGCCTGCCGCGGGCTCGGCCCCGCCCTCGGCCCCGCCCTCCTTTCGCCGTGTCTCCTCCTCTGTCTCGGTGCCCGGCCCCTTAGCCGGCGCGGCTGTCACACAAAGAGGAGGAAATGGCTGCGGCGAGGGGCTCCGGGTGTGCCCCGCTACGCGGCCCGTGCATCCCAGACCTGCAACTCTCTCTTCCGCCCCAGGACAGCCAGCCGCCCTGCTCTGGGGGCGGAGAAGACGGGGAGGACTTGTCCCCAGTCTCCCAGTGCCTGGAACCACGCCTGCAGCAGTGGCAGGACAGAAGCTTTGGGCTCCATTGGAATCTGATATTATTTCCAAGTGCTTATTTATCTACCTAATATTTATTGAGCACCTACTTTTTCCAAGCAGCGTGCCAGGAGCTGGGTATGCACTGGTGTGCAAAAGACAGGGTCCCTGACCTTTTGAGCTTATCATCACCTAAGAGACACAGAGCATACATGAATTAACCTACCACATGTCCAATTACTGCTAGGAGAAGTTCTGTGAAGGAAGGAAACAGGGTGAAGCGAGAGAAAAAAACTCTGGGGCTTGGGGAGAGGGCCTTTTAGAATTTGGTCCCTAATGCTGCTCCCCTGTTAAGAGTAACTTCTGGCATTCCTTTCAGTTCCTTAAAGCCAAATCCCTGAAGCTACCATCTCTTAAGCAGGACCAGCCTGAACTTCATTCAGGAAGAACTGCCTAGTGGACAACGAGGAAAAGGTATGGTGACATGAAGAAGTATTGATAATTCCTGACCAAACCTGGGAAGGAACTGAGAGGACAGGCACCTTTCTCTTCAAGGCGTCATCTGTCATTTAGGGCTCGCCAAAGCCATGGCTCTCATTGACACCCGTGCAGCCTGGTGGGCCTGCAGACCAGGCTGAAGGCAGGCCACGTTACATTTTAAGTTGAAGTGTCACTTCTTTACTCTGTTCTTGAGAGGACACCAAAGATAGGACGAGCCCTAGCTACCTCATAGGGTCAATAATTAGAAAGCATTTGAGACAATATAAGGTGTATGTAGATTTAAGGGAAATGTTTGCCTAGAGCCCGCAAATGTATACTTAATCACTCCGCTCTTCCTATCAGGGGCTATTTATAGAGGGGCGGGGTTACTCAAGTCCCAGCGAAGGGCTTGGCAGTGTTTCTCCTCCCCGAGCTCCCACCGTTGCCTAAGCACTCAGAAATCCTCCTCCTCTGTGGTTGGATGGTACATCACTCTAATTTAAATTGCTATTTTTAGCAATGTGTACGTATACATACGCACGCGTTTCTGTCCCTGATGCCATGTGAGAAAGCAGTGTGGGTGTCTGGGAAGGATGGCTTTCAAAATGGAACTGAGGTTTCTTTCTTTAGAAAATTTTATTTTTTCATTTCCTACTGTGATCCTTGGGATTGTGAGTGTCAGTGATTACAAATGCGCAACAATGAGAGAATGGGCTTTCATTCCGAAGGGAGTTTGTGAATGGTGTAGATTTCTGGAAGACATTCTTTTTCCCTGTTGTTCCTTCTCCGTCTTCACCGTTTAAGAACAAGTCGCTTAAATACAAAGGAGACTACTACATATCTGTTTGGTTCGATCTTAGGGAAAAATCATTTTCTGACCCCTGAATGTTATTTACTTGCAAGGGGAACCAGCAGGGTCTTGTTGTAACCACTGTGTTGGAAATTCAGAGGCTTGCCTGTTTGTCCTCGTTTTGCAATTGAGTGTTCTTAGGCAAGTCACTCCACCTCCCTGTTCCCCCTTTTACAGAGTGAAGCAGGTTGGATATACTCCGAAGTCCTTCTGAATGTGGAAAATCACTTGAGTTAACACAAAGGACGTGCCTTGGCCATGCTTTGAGCACTTCACTAGCTCCCTGCACTCTCAGTGCGGAGCCCAAACTCCTCCCCATGGCCTGCGAGGGGCTTCAGGACCTGATCTGTGCTCTCTCCCATGAACAAGCTCACTGTGCTTCAGATGAAGGGAGTCTCTTAGTTCCCTAAACTTTCTGTGTTCTCTCTTGTGACCTTTGCACGAGCTGGGCTTTTTGTGCTTGGAATGGCCTGTCCTCCTTTCCTTCCCCCTTGCACTCTTTTCCCCATATTGCTGCCCAACTTCTATCCATCCTTCTCGTATGTACATAGGTGTCACTTCGCCCAAGATCCCTCCATGTCTGGGGTAGGTTAAGGTTAGCTATCTCTAGGCCCCCGGGCTTCTTCTGTCATACTGCTTGTTATGCTGAGTTGTGACTGTGGATGCACTGACCTGCATTCCATCAGCAGAACATTAAACCTAAGAGACGGGATGAGTCCATCTTGCTTGCCATTCTGTCCTCAGAGACTAGTTAGTACAGAACAGGAGATCAGTAAAAGTGGGTTGAATGAATAATCAGAACTGAAATCTTAGCTTATATGTTGCCAGTGAAATTCATAGCCATCTTTCCACCATGTTCAGATTTCCTTCACGTGCAACCTGTCAGCACCATCAGCCACGAGAGGACCGCAGTGATCAGGCGAGAGTTGCTTTGCCCCTTGCAAAGCTATGTCCCACGCATTGTGTTTTTGTGTGTGGCAGTGTTGCTATGTTTTTAGAAAACCCTCAAGTTGCTTAGGACACCTAGGTTTCCATTTAAAATCCGTTGGCAGACCGAACTTCATGGAAACCAATGATGGAGTATCTGTAATGGGCATAGGAATTGGTTTCAGAGGGAGAAATAAAAAATACTGATATTAGTAACAATAGCTAACGCTTACCAAGTGCATTGCCTCATTTAATATTCACAGTTCTCCTATGACAAAAACATAATTATTAGCCCCAGTTTATAATTGAAGAAACTAAGGCAGGTTAAATAAGTTGTCCAGGTAGCAAAACAAAAACTCATGCTTTTAACCAAAATCGTCCACAGCCTCATTTCCCCCTTGCCTACTGAATTCATGTATTCATTAATATGCCACCTTATTCCAGCCCTTGGCAAGTGCACATTGATGTTTCCCCCCACCAAATAAATGAAAAATCTTTAAAAAAACTATGCCACCTTTTCCCAAAAACATGTTTAATGCAAGTTACTGAGATGCATTGATTTAAAATGTTTTTCATAAGTAACACATTTTAAAAGAAAGAAGGAAAAGGTTTTGAGATGGAGAGAAAATGTGAATACTACCAAAAAAAAATCTCCATATTGCTCCAGAAGGCTGACACATCTGGTCCGTGTAGTGAGCAGGAAAAGAGAAACTTAATGTTCAGTTACACAATTTACATTGTCCGTTAGATCAAACCTGACCTTTTGCTCAAAATGGCCTCAGTTTACAAAGGAAAGAACGGGGGCCCAGGAAGGGGAAGGGTTGCTCAAGGTCAGGGGCCCCAGACTCTGGTCTTCCCATAGGAAACTGTGTTGCCCATTTTCTTCACTGGATCTGAAATAATGTGTCAAAGAATATATTTAAAACTAAAATTTTTTTAGCCTCTCTGATAAGTACTATATATGACTGGGCTCATTTCATCCTCACAAAATCCTTAGAATCACCCTATTATTTTATAGATGAAATAAATATTTTAAGGTATTGCTTTCACATATTGAGTGTGTTTTTTTAAACTTTGTTTTTCCACTGCAGTTGACATTCGCTGTTATTTTGTATCAGTTTCGGGTGTATGGCATAGTGGTTAGACAATCGGGTACTTTACAGAGTGGTCCCCCGGGACCATGCATGGTTATTACAATATTGGTGACTATATTCCCTATGCTGTACATTACATCCGTGACTATTTTGTAACTGCCAATCTTTACTTCTTTTTTAAAAAATATATTTTATCGATTATGCTATTACAGTTGTCCCATTTCCCCCCTTCACGCCCCTCCACCCTGTACACCCTCTCCCACCCACTTCCCCTAATCTTTACTTCTTAATCCCTTCACTTTTCCACCCAGCCCCCGCCCCTCAAGTCCCCTCCCCTCTGGCACCCATCAGTCTGTTCTCTTCTTCATCTATGGGTCTCTTTCTTCATAGATAAAATATGGAGGGATGTTTTGCTGTTGACACATTGCAGCTCCACCCGGGACGTTTGGAAATGCACCCCTTCCCTTCTCTGCTGTCTTCCCCTCGCTTTGCTCATTTCCCACAATCTCTCAAGAACTGGCCTCCCTTGAAGGTCAGCTCTTTTACACACAACTGATACCGAAGAACATTTCATTGTTAGTTCAACAAATACTGTTTACAATAATTGTGGGTAAGAACTGATAAGGAGGATCTGAGAGTATTCCGAATGCATCTGGAATGGCGAAGCATAGCGGAGGTGAAACGGGGCCAGTGCTGCTGCATTCTCAGGCTAGCTTAGGCGGCCCTCGAGTCCACCCCGCTGAATGGCTGCGAGCGTGGAATTGGGGAACTGACGGGTTGATGTCTCTTGTTCCTCCAGACCATCTGGCTCTCCTCCTTCTGCTGCCCTCCCTGGGGACTGACCTCTGTGGACCACCCTTCCAGGGTCTCCGTGTCCTCTGGCTTCCCATTGGTTGGGTTAACAAGGAGCCTCAGCAGTTGATGGGGGCGGGGCGAGAAAAGCGGAGCCAGCATATTTGTTCTTCTGCTTCCTCCTTGAGACGCTGCTGTGGGCTTCCTCTGTCCCCCACCAAAGGTCCTCTTCTCCAGAGGCAACCTTCTCCAGTGACCCCCCCGCTTCCACACTGAAATGACCACTGCCCCGGCTGCCTGTCCAAGCCTGGGAGTGGTAACTGACCGTTGGCTGTTCTTTTCCTCTGTGCCACTTCCTGTGGTTCTCCTAAACCTGACCCTGACCCACACTATTTTCACAGAGCCCTTCTGTAAATTAGCCCTGTGGGAACTATCTTGATTTGAGTATGACGTGTTTGATCCCTAACTCACATCATTCATCTCACGCACCTAACACAGTGCCAAGCGATAGCACGTGGACAGTGACTACTTATGAAATAAAGGAAGGATCTCATTACTCTTTCTAACAGCATCTGTATGATTCTGTTATTTCCCATGCCAACTACACACCATGACATGGGGAAGTCGTTTACACACACACACACACACACACACACACACACACACACACACACTGCTGCCACCTAGGGGTGGCTCTGGGGAGCAGACACCTCCTTCAAAGCCACTGCAAATAAACACATACTCTAATTGAAAATATGTGCTTTCATGCAAATGCAGCTTCAACTCCAACCCTGTCTTCCTGACCATCAGACCGCCTTCTTAAGCCCCTCTAGCTAGGGAACCCACAGCTCCCTCCGCACATGCGCGCACACACATGCTCCCCATCTTGCTGAATGGAATGTATTCTGCCTCTTCCTCAGAGCAGTGACCTCAGAGTGTTGGAAGATTCCAGAGAGAGTACAGCCTGCAGGGTAAGTGCCCTGGGAAGCACATCTGTTCATCTAACCCCATATAGAAGTTTCCTGTCTGGGTCATTTGCCAGCGGGAGTTGGGCCCGGAGGTGAGCTCCGCAGAGGACGGCGTGGAAGCTGCAGGCTCTCTCACCTGTGCCTCGGTCGTCTGGGTCCCGTGCTGGCTCCTGCAGCGGACCTGGGCATTTGGTGAACTGAACGGTATAGGGAGAGCTCAACGTTGTGCCCCCCCCAGCCCCCAAATAATACCCCAGCTTGTCTTTCCTTGGAATTTTGAGAGGGAGGGAAACATCTATTCATTCTGTCCATCTATGACCTAAGACTGAATTATAACTTCTGCATGTCACCCACACAGCAGACAACAGTGAATGAGAGTGAACAATCATCTGGTACTAAGAGCAGGGAGGAAATAATATCAAAATTGGTTTCTCTTCCACCAGTTTGCGTCTTTCAAATCCACTCAGCATGCTGTTAACAGAATACATTTTTATTTTTTCTTGTTTTAAAAAATTGTTTTATCCTCACCTGGGACATATTTTTATTGCTTTTATAGGGAGAGAAAAGAAAGGAGAGAGAGACAATACAGAGACATTGATGTGAGAGAGAAGCAACGATTTGGCAGCCTTTCCGTAAGTGTCCCAATCAGGGATCGAACCTGCAGCCTGGGCATGTGCCCTGACTGGGAATCCAACCCAAGACCTTTCAGTCTGCAGGAAAGTGCTCCAACCAACTGAGCCACATGAGCCCAGGCCAGAAGAGATTTTTAAACACAAATTTGGCCTTATCTCCTTGCTCAATGACATCTTTTCCATCTATAGGTAGAATTCCACTTTTTTTTGTAACATGGTCCTTGCCTAGACTTATAGCCTCTTTCAATTTGCCTGCCCCTTCTATCACCCCCACCCACCCTCTCGGAGACCACACACACCCCCCTCGTGTTCCACCAATGGTAAGCTGGTAACAGCTTTCCAACACATTCCATTTCCTCTAGGACAGTGCTTCCCAGACTTCCGTGTGTGTAGATAGGATCCTGAGGACCGTGTTAAAATGTAGAATCTTATCCAGTGGGTCTCAGGGTGAAGCTGTCTAATTTGCATATCTCACAGTCTTGGTCTTGCTGCTGCTGCTGGGGCAGGGACCACGCTTTGAGTAGCAAGTGACATAACCTTCCCCAATTAAGAGGGAGATTACCTCAGTTTTTCTGAGCTCTTCTCTTCTTTGACCGTATTTCTGTTGTTGCTCTAATTGCTGTATTATATATAATTTCACTTATTTACATGTCTCCTTTCCCAGTCATACCTGCAGTTTCTTAAAGGAAAAGACTCTGCCCTTTTTCATCTTTGTTTCTGCAGCGGTCAGCACAGGGTGTCTTAGGAACCTAGGAAGCACTTGATGTTTACCTGTTGATCAAATGTTGAAGCGCGCCTGTGGAACGTGAAACCGTGTAACCATTTTTATGTAAGGAATATTTGTGGTTGACACTCGGACACATAGGAAATCCAGGCCATACACACCATGGTTATTAAAATGGGCAGCTTTATTTGCTGGACCTAACCTTTAACTTTGTGTGCTTGATGAAGGGTAAGAGACATTCATAATGTTTTTATTGTGAATGCTAGCAATGACTGTACACTAATAAATATCCCATCTATGCGTACATAAATACATAGTCTCAAAAGGTACAAAAGGCAAAAACTATAAAATGCATTAAGAACCAAAACCTTGTTTAAAGGAATTCCCTGTGAATATGTGGCACCATTTTCAAAATGATTAAAAAAAAACAATAACAACAAACAGGCCAGAAAGCCCATTTTGCAGGCTAGGACAACGGGAGCGAAACTGTCTACACGAGGTCAGCTAAGACCGCTATGAACCTGCGCTTGAACAAGATAATGACATGCGAGGCGGGTCTCCTAAACCAGACCGCAGAAATCAGTCAGCTCCGATGTTTTCCTTCTAGGCTGGATGTTCCAGAAATCATCTCTAATTACGGATGCCAAAAGAGAATGTACAAAATGCCAGCAAGTGCAGAGGGATGATTTTGGATAAGTTGAATGTAAGATCATCTTCTGAATGACAGAGTTTTATCTTGGGGCCTCCAGTTTCACAATAGCTGTAGTTAAAAGCTATGTACCTGGGTCTCCAGCCGGTCAAAACGTCATTCAACAATTCCTCCCTGAGTTTCATCTGAACACTGCAGGAAAACTAACGCTCTCTTACATCCTGGAATTCCCAGCCCTACAAAGTGTCCAAGAAGACTGCAGCCAGCTCAAAGTTGGAGGAAAGAAAGCCTTCTACATACTTCCGCAGGAGAATCTTCCCAGGCTGCTTTGAAGCCCACCTAAATGGCTTCACACGACATGACTCTGCTAGGTTGAGTGAATCAAAGGGTTAATTAGCGAAGTCCAATCTCATTACCTCTGACAAAGGGGAGGCTATAGCTGAGGAAAGAGAAGACCCTACTCCAGGTGGGAGGACTCCACTGCCAACCGCAGTGGTCTGTGCAGGAACAACATTAATTCCTTGTGGTGCTGTGTCGATGTCTTTATTGGCTTTCTCTGTCTTTTCCCTCCGCTGTGTTTATTTTCTCTGCAATCAGTTCTTTTTGTCCTTGGTAAAAGACCATGTTGAATAGGAATAAAGAAACTGTGCACTGGAGTCAGACACAGATGAGCTAGAATCCTGGGCTTAATTCCTAGCTCTGCCACTTTCGGCAGGTGTCCTGGCTTTTGAAAGCCTCAGTTTTTACAATATGTAAAATGGGAATAGTAATACTAACTCACAAGGTTGGTGTGAACTTGGGATAAACTGCAGAGAAGTCTTGTAACTCAGGACACACTCACTTTGCATATTTCAGAGCTCAATCAACGGTGGCCAACACTGTGCATCTGAGGAGCACCCCACTTAGTGACGGGCTCAGTTTCCATCCAGATAGTTTGAACAACAACAGACCCCTGGTTTCTCTCCCAGAATTTTGGGAGGCTGAAAGTCTCACCCTTAAAGCTGCAAATCTATATGGCTTAAACCAGCTTGAATTTCTTTGCAAGACATCACTGCTCAACACAATGCTGCCCTCTGTTGTTGATGCGAGAAGGCAGAGAGGGGGCTGATTCCTCGAGGTGGGGGTGGTGGGGGACACGATGATGGAGTCCTCGGCCAGAGTGTGTGTGCAGAAGCAACCATTTCCTCCTAGGATGCCCGCAGAAGCATTCTGTACAGAGGGGGAGGCGTAGTCACCTGCCTGGCTTGTGCTAAAGGTGAGCATCAGCGTGATAACAACCTAACGTCTTTCTCTGTACCACTTGGTTCCCTACCATCAGATGCCCTCTTTCCGCCCAGACACCAGACACCCAGGGCTCCAACTCTGGGGTTGGAACTGTTCACCCAAGTCCATAATGCTCCCTTCAAGGAGACAGGTGGCAGTGTGCTCTGAGTTAAGCCTCATAACGCTGCTTCTCAGGATATCCGGCCTCTGAGGTGAGCAGCTGCTCCTTCGTCTGCGGCCGGAAGCTGCGGCCAACAGCATCACAACGGAGGAGCTTACTCTTTCAGATCTTAATTAACTCACTGTCCTCCTTGATAGGGAGTCAGGCTCCTTGGTCTTCTTGCCCCATCCCCTGGGATGTTCTGCTGCCAGGTCAAATGAAAAGTCCCTTGACCATTAACCTTAGACCCATGTTTAAAATAACAATAAAAATAACAATCCAGGGCCCTACCCTGTCTCTCTCTCTCTAAGAAGAAGTGCAAGAAATGTTGCCGGAAAGCTGTCAGATTGAGGTTTGTGCACCACCCGAGATAAGAGGCTGGAGGGAGGATAGAGAGAGGCGTGGCCGCTGCTCTGGCCCTGCTCTCACTTCATTGGCTGAGCCTCGTGCCTGTGGCTGAGCGCCAGCCTCCGTGGCAGCCCAGGGACCGGCACTGCAAGCCAGCTGCCTCTGGGGAGTCCTGGGCTGGTGGCGGCTTTTAATGCTCTGTGGAGGGAGGATTTCTTCCCCTACTCAGGAACTGCTGCCGAGTCTCTGCTAAAGTCCCGATTCTGCAATTTCACCCAGCTGACTCAGAAGTCTGGAGAAAGGTGGCCGGTCTTCTGGTTTCTAGAGATGGAAGAAAAGAACTCTGAGTTCCTTGTACTTGTGCGTCATAGCCAATTTCAAAAGAACACTGGAATTCAATAGCAGTACCCTCTGCTGATTTTAAATATTAAAATATGGTGCTAGACCAATTGGACCTCTAGATGCAATACAATGATTCTAGACATAGACCTTATACCGTTCACGAAAATTAACTCAAAAGGATCATAGACCTAAATATAGGATGAAAAACTGATAAAATTTGAGAAGACAACATAGGAGAAAATCTGGGTGACTTTGGGTTTGTCAATGAGTTTTTCGATACAATATCAAAAGTATGATTCATGAAAGAAAAAAAAATTGATGCTGAACTTTGTTATAATTAAAAAATTCCACCTGTAAAAGGCACTGTTAAGAGAAGGAAAGATAAGCCATTGGCTGGGAGAAAATAAGTTTAAAACATATATCTAATGAAGGTATTACATCCAAACTATACAAAGACCTCTTAAAACTTAAAAGCAAGAAGACAACCTGACTTGAAAATGGACAAAGAAGATGTGCAAACAGCAAGTGAATATAATGAAAAGATGCTCAACATCATATGTCATTAGGGAACAGCAAATGAAAACAAGATACCGCTTGTTCTAGAGATACCACTATCCACCTATCAGCCTGGCTAAAACCCAGAACACTGACAATACCAAATGCTGACGAGGACGTGGGGCAACAAGAGCTCTCCCTGCTGGTGAGATGCAAACTGGTACAACCACTTTGGAAGACAATCTAGTAGTTTCTTACAAACCTACACATAATGTTGTCATATGATACAGTAATCACACTTCTAGATATTTACCCAGTTTGAGCTGAAACTTCTGTCCATACAAAAAACTGCACACCATGTGGGAGCCCATTCTGTGTGCCGTGGGCCCAGCTCCCACTGGGGGATGCACAGGACCCATGCCCACGGATAGGTCCTCCCATGGGGAATCAGGACTGCAATGTACTAGGCCGCTATGAGTCTTGCTTTTTGCTAAAACTCCCTCACCCTGAATTGAGGACATTGACTGCAAAGCAACTTCCTAAAAACCATGCTAAACCTTCCAAGGATGAGTGTAACCGGTTCAACCACTTTTGCCTTTTCATTTGCAAATATCCCTCTTCTGTGTTGTGATCACCAGCGTCCTCTCCTTTGTTTTCTGTATAAGGTAACCACCTAAAGCAAGCCTGTGAATAGTTAATGAGGACCTTCTTGTAATGTGCCCAGGAAGACAATAAAAGCTCATTGGAGCGAGGGCCAAGGCTTTTGCTCCCCTTGAGAGAAAAGCCATGCCGTCCTTTTCCTCCACAGGACTTGATAGTCCATGTGAATTTGTCTCATGATTCATCCATAATGACTCGGACCCCACGAGCCATGGTCCGCATCAACCCAAAAGTTTATAACAGCTTTATTCATGATTGCGAAAAACTGGAAGCCACCAAGGTGTCCTTCAGTAGGTACATGAGTAAACAAACTGGGGTGTATCCGTACAATGGAATGTTATTCAGTGATAAAAAGAAATGAGCTATATCAAGCCACAAAAAGACACAGAGGACTCTTAAACGCATAATGCTAAGTGAAAGAATTCAACCTGAAAAGGCTACCTACTATACGATTCCAACTATATGACATTCTAGAAATGGAAGAACTTGGATAATAAAAAGATCAAGAGTTGCCGGGCGGGGGTGGGGGGGCTGGGGAGAACTGGGGAAGGGATGAATAAATACAGGTGAAGCCTGGTGCATTTAAAGGCAGTAGAACTATTCTGTATGATCCTGTAATGGTAGAAACATATTACACTCCTGTGGAAACTGATGGGACCGTACAACATACTACACTGGCGCACAGTGTTAGTCGCTGGGGAGGACGACACGTGGGTACTCCGTACTACTTGTTCACTTTCTTCTGCGTATCTAGAACTTCTAAATAGTAAAGTTTGTTAAGTTAAAAAAAGAGGGATGGAAATGGGAAGAAGGTGGGGAGGGCTGGGGGGTGGGATGGGATGGGAGTAAAAGATAGAAAACTGTACTTGAACAACAATGAAAATAAAATTAAATTTAAAAAAGTAAAAAAAGAAAGAAGTGTTAAATGAATGCCAGCTATCATAATTATCCTTGTGAAGTGGATAGATTTGTTTTGTGTCCTTGTTGGTGTGTTTGTTTGTTTCTAGTTACAAAAGATCTATGAACTTACACCTATGAACTCACAAATCAAGCATTATTAAATTCTCTGCCAGTAAGAAAGAGGAGGTTTAGGGAATTGTCTGAGATTAATGACTAAGACAGGGCAAAGCTGAGACAAAACTCAATTATTCGATACTTTTTCAGTTCTACCTTCTTACCCTTCGATGATCTGAATTTGTATTAACTGCCGACTTCAGCAACTTTCAACTTGGGTGGAAACTCACAATTGCCTAGCTCACAAAGGACATCTAAGTCTCTAAGTCTCACGCTGATGCGGCTCCAGGCCCAGCCTGCAACCCAAGCGTGGGATAGCTGAGACCTCTGGGAGCATGCGGAGTCCTTGGATTCCCTTTCTGAACTGTTAAATGAATACAATGAACTCCACGTCATTTTAACATTTTCACAGCACGAGTGAACTTCTAATCCCCAATTTACACAGCTAACTTCATATTCAGTAGTTTTACGATGCTACCCAAATGGTATTTTAATCTCAAAAAACATTGACATATCTTCCCCCTGTTTTTCTCTCACCATATACTGATGGCTTGTGACAATATATAGCAAATCAATGATATTTAAGGCCACTGCCAGATCTTTTAGGGATGGGGAACCTCTCTAGCTAATAGACTCTCAAGGTCACTTTCCTGTTAATTTATTTTATTCATCCCTGCTGACTCATCCTTTAAAAGGGTTCCTTTCTCCAGGGAAGGCGGCAGACCCTGAAGCTGTAGGTGATAATGCAGGGGAAACCACTTCCTTTACTGACCTCTTTCCAGCAATGATTCATGATCTGGTAGATATGCGAGGAGGCCAGGCGGGGCTTGTATAAGCGAAATCCAGTAGTGATGTCTTCCACCACCTCCGAGTTGCTTCGGTTTTCGTATGGGATTTTGCCTTCGCTGAAGACTTCCCACATCAACACACCTACAAGAAATGGAAAGTGCAGCACAGCTAATGATAATGTTTACAAATAGCAAACAAACAAGTGTACCTCTAGAAATCACAGACTTCTTGACATTAAGATTCAAGTTCCTACCACCTGGCGGTTATGAGGTCTGTCCTATTTCTAAAGAACAGAGATTTCCCAACCTTCTCAACGGTGAAGAAGTGCCAATCTCAGCCCTTTGTTATATCTAACTCAGATGCTACTGCTAAAACTTACAGGGACATCATAAACCCAAATCTCTGCACATGATGTAAATAAGTGAAGTGGATGAGGTGTATAGTAGGGACTAGTGAGGACCGTGGAAAACTGAAGATCAAAAGTTCTGCCTCAGTGGGACAGCTGCAACTTGGCTCCAGCAAGGTAGGGCCCCAGGGAATGAGGGCTCAGGATTACCACATTTTCTGATTTGTCAAAAGAAGCCTTATCTTGAGAATTTTAAAATATAAACTCAATTTGATTTTAAAAAATACTGTGTAGACCAAGCAAAATACATCTGTAGCTTGTCCATTTTCGATAACCCGATTTAATCCTTTTTCTTCTTCCGCCCAAAGTATACCTGTCACACCAAAAGCCTTAGAATGTGTGACAAAGGGCAACGGCCTGAGGCAGGCATAGAGCTCTCGGACCACCCAGGATTCTGTTTCTCAGGCTTGTCCCCCTTTCTACTCTGCTTCTATTAGCTGGTCTCATCTTTGGACATTCACGATGACATGTCCTAGGCAGGGATGGACTTCAGCTGACCCCTCTAATTATAAGACGCAGCAGTGAATTCCCGGGTTGACAATCTGTGGCAGGATAAACCCCATTCAGAGTCGGAGGGAGAACGTGCCACAGTGGCCATGGCTGCAAACGTCTCTTGATGGGACATCTGGCAGGGCACAAGCATGATCAGCTGCACCACCCATAGAGAAGGGCCACGCATCAGCCCTACCCTTTCTAGTTACACTGGGGGAAGGAGCATCTTCTGAGAGTGCTCTAGTGAAATTGTATTTCTTCCAAGTTCATTCTGTAGCTTCAATTTGACTAACAAAGTCATAGCTAGGCCTGTTGAACAGGGGAATCATTTTAAGAAACAGTTCAGAAGGACTCAGAATTAGCAAATCACTTGGCTGTTGAAAATGGATGCTCTAAAATGCTGGAGAAGACTTTAAAAGCAGTTATTCTCCTAAGAGATTTCATTAGTCAGCTTCTTCCTGGTTTTAACTAGCAGTCAGTGCCCTTGGTGAGCCTTCCCTTTATAGAGAATGGCAAAATCAGACTCCAACTTGTTCCTGCCTGAAGTAGGATCCTTCTTATAACTCAGATCAAAGAGGTTCTCTCTTATGTTTTTGTGCATGCTTTAGCTTAGGGTTTCGTGACAAATCCAGCAAGAATATTTAGTGCATCCTACCATACCAATATCCTTCCTCTTATTCATGGCCATTTTTACCTATAAGAATTCAAAGTTGCGATCATGGCCCGCCAACCTTGTCACCTGCCGTTCACCCGCTTCTCTTTGGACATGCCAAGCTTTCCCACCTGCTGGTTCCTGTGTCAGGGACGCAGTTCCCTGGATCTTTGAATGGAGACAGCTCCCTGTCATCATTCAGATTTCTGCCCAAGTCACTTCCTCGGAGAGGCCTTCCCAGGTCACGTAGTTTAAGACAGACCTTCTCTCCATCCCAATCCCTTTCTGTCCCATTACTTTGTTTTACCCATAGCGCTTACTTATCACTACCTGAGAAGTTACAGACATGTTGATTAGCTTGTTTATGTGGTCTGCCTCCCCCTAACCTTCAGCTCCGAGAGGAGTCTTCCCTATCCTGTCTTGTGAGCACCTAGATTAGGCTCTGGTATAGAGTGGATGCTCTATAAATTGTTGAATGAATGAGCAAACAGTTATTGAGGATTAAGTCTGGGAATATAATATTGGATGAAATTGGTCCTGGCCCTCGAGGAACTCACGTTCTGGTCTCCTGACTCCTCCAGCTTTTGGTCTCACAGCCGCCGTCCCCAGAATCCCGTGTCCTCTCTCATTTTTACCCTCTCCCATTCCAAAGATTTTTAAGAATAAGTACAATAATGAGGACCCCTTCATATGGACTGCCAGTGGAACTCCCTCACCACCCAGAGTTCAAGGGTGAGTGGACCTAGATCACGTGGGTATGGGGCCAGCACGACACTCACCAAAGGACCACACGTCCGACTTGCTGCTATAGCGACTGAAGGAGAAGACTTCCGGGGAAGCCCACTTCACCGGGAATTTGGTGCCTGTGGAGCTGGTGTATTGATCATCGAGGACAAACCTGGGAGAGAGAATGTCGGAGTGTTCTGGGGGCCTGAGTCCCATTCTTGAGGCTCTGCGGGGGGGGCACCACCTCCCCGTATTACCTTGTCATCCCAAAGTCCGACACCTTGATGACTTGGTTTTCTCCCACTAAACAATTTCGGGCAGCCTGGAGAAGAGACAGACCAACAAAAGGGTGGATAGTCAATAATTAAGGAGTCTCTCATAATCACGGTCCTTAGTTTTTCTATGTGCTGTTGTACAAGGGCACTGAGGAGCTTTACAAATGTTAATTAAGCTTCACAATGGCCTGCTGGTAGTTAGCTAGAAAGGTGAGATCCTTGATCGGCATGAGTAAGGTTGGTCTTTTATCTTCCTTTCTGGGATCCTGATTAGAAGAGAAATCCCTGGCTGACATAGCTCAGTAGATTGAGCGCGGGCTGCGAACCCAAGTGTCGCAGGTTCGATTCCCAATCAGGGTACATGCTTGGGTTGCAGGCCATGGCCCCCAGCAACCGCACATTGATGTTCCTCTCTCTCTCTCTTTCTTCCTCCCTTCCCTCTCTAAAAATAAATAAATAAAAAATAATAAAAATTAAAAACTTAAAAAAAAGAAGAAGAGAAATCCATGGTGTTGTTTAACCAATGATATGCTCTAAGCTAATGCAACCTGATGTGATAAAACTAATGTTAACACTACGGCTGCTGGGAAGAGACTGTCCCCCATTTGACTAAAATAGGAGTATTTTGAGGTTGCTAATCCTCCTAGAACCGTTTCTCAGTAGGAAGAGTACCTGGTCCCCAATGACTATCACAGCATGTGGCACTGGATGTGCCAGAACGTGGCGCAGAATGTGACAACAAAGACTCCAGTGAGTCTCAGATTTTAGCGTGCCAACAGGCAGGACACGTCAAAATAAATATTCCTGGGCCCCAGCCCCCAGAGATTTCGAGGAGAGCTTTAGGAGCACCCCAGTGTGACTCTAGCAGCTCCTGCGATAACACTTGGAGAAAAAAAGCGTGTTTGAAAAGCTTCCTTCATTTGCCAAGAGGCCTCAGAGATGTGAAAAGAGGCTGTTGGTTTCATTTTTGGAGAATGCAGACTGAATCTCATAGGGTTCAAGTCAGAAGCGGGGCTGAGATGTGAGACCTCAGTCCTCATGAAACATGTTCCCACTAGGACATCCCAAAGAGGGTAGAGGAAGAGGAGGTTGGGAGGGAAAGGCGACGGTCTGTGACTTGTTATTGACTAGCGCGTTTCCCGTCTCGCGAGCTCTACATTCAGGGCCCCTGCCTCCTGGGCCTGCGGGCGGCTGCCCCGCACCCTCTCACCAGGTCTCTGTGGATGACGCACGCCTCTTCCAGGTAGGCCATGCCCTCACACACGTCCAGGCACATGCCCAGCAGGGTCTCTGCCGCGAAGAGCCCCCGCTGGTTGCGCAGGTAATCCGACAGGCAGCCGTGCTCCATGAACTCAAACACGAGGCAGATGGGGGCCTGCTCCAGGCACACCCCATACAGCTGGACCAGTTTGGGGTGAGAGAGTTTCCTGGAGGAAAAAGTCAGGGGTGAGATGGTCCAAACTCAGTCTCCGCAAAACGCACCCCCGCCAAACAAAAACAAAAGCGCGTCATTGGAGCCTAGACCGGAAGGATGACAGGGAGCCAACTGGTATGTGTGACGATGAATGGAGGCCAGTGTGGGTGGTGTGTTGTGAACCGGAGGAGAGATGGGCAGGAGATAAGATTCACGAGTGGGCGGGGCCAGACCGTGACAGGCCTGGCAGACCACAGGGAGAGGGTGGTTTCATTCTCTGTGCCGGAGGAAGCCTTTGCTGGATTTGAACAGGGAGCTGGCACAACGCGGCGTCAGAGTGCTGTGTAAAGAGCACAGCACAGAACGGGCTCCCCAGGGCATCTGTGCATGCTTGTGTTCGCACCACTCACATCATGACTTCAGCCTCCTCTATGAAGTCCTCTTCTGACATAGCTCCTTCCTGAATGGTTTTGATGGCCACCTTGTCCTTGTTGAGCCAGTAGCCAAGATGCACCAATCCGAACTGCCCGCTGCCAATCTCCTGCACAAAAGTGAGCTCCGAGGGTTGGATCACCCATTGCCCTGGAGGAAACAGAGGGTTTGCCAGGGTTGGTAAGCAATGCATATGAGGGATAGGGCTACCAGGGGATTGTACAGCCCTGCACAGAATGTTAGCCTATCGTCAGTATAACCCCCAAATGGCAAATGTTGTTAAGTCCTAGATTTAGAACTATCACAGATAGATACAATTGTTATCTTTTTTCCAAATAACAACATAGGATATGCATTTAAACCATGAAAAATGTATGTGGGGGAGATTACCCGGAAAGAGGGAGGAGAATGGCATTAAACAAGATATTAAAGAAAGTAAATGAAAGGGTTCTTGTAAGGTCCCAACCATTTTCTCCACCTGGTTGAAAATGTATTATTGTTGTTTTTCACGCAGAGCAAATTTTATTTAAGTCGATTGTGCATTCATTCATTTAACCATCAAGAGCACCCACTATGTACACAGCACTCTGCTAGGCCTTAGCAGGGGTGGGGGCTAAGGAATTGGATTTAAAAGGACTGGGGGAGAGGGGCCAGCCAGTATAGTGTCTGGTGCGTGGTAGGCTCTCAGTAAATGTTCAATAAACAAATAAAAGGGATCTGAGTCTCAATTTCCACACTGACACCGATGAGTGGGGTTATAACTAATCTCTGACATCCCATCCAGCATGGATACATTGGCATTTTATAGTTATTAGAATAACTTTATTTTCATAAAGAGACTAAAGAGGCGTGTGCCTATCCTGACACTTGGTCTAGAATCACAGTTTGATGTCTACCTCTGAAGCAGAGACTCAACAGAGAACAGTTCTGCGTACCTACTGTGTATCAGATATGACGCTCCTTAGGAATGGGAGCTCGTAGTAAGTAAAGAATTACCTTCTAGCCACCTGGGTCAAAATCACCTTGGGCACTTGTTTAAAATGCTGGCTACAGGGCCCCTCTATCAGGGAACATTTTGGTAAGTGTTGGGGAGGGTCCAGGAGGCAACATTTTTTAAAAATACATTTTATTGATTATGCTATTACAGTTGTCCTATTTTTCCCCCTTTATTCCTTTCTGCCTTGCACCCCCCTCCCACCCTCATTCCCCCCCTTAGTTCATGTTCATGGGTCATACATATAAGTTCTTTGGCTTCTATATTTCCTATACTATTCTTAACCTCCCCCTGTCTATTTTGTACCTACCATTTATACTACTTATTCTCTGTACCTTTTCCCCCATTCTCCCCCCTCCACCTCCCCGCTGATAACCCTCCATGCGATCTCCATTTCTGTGATTCTGTTCTTGTTCTACTTCTTTGCTTAGTATGTTTTTGTTTTTTTAGGTTCAGTTGTTGATAGTTGTGAGTTTGTTGTCATTTTACTGTTCATATTTTTTATCATCTTCTTTTTCTTAGATAAATCCCTTTAACATCTCATATAATAAGGGCTTGGTGATGAATAACTCCTTTAACTTGACCTTATCTGGGAAGCCCTTTATCTGCCTTTCCATTCTAAAGAACAGCTCTGCTGGATAGAGCAGTCTTGGATGTAGGTCCTTGCCTTTCATGGCTCTGAATACTTCTTTCCAGCCTCTTCTTACCTGCAAGATTTCTTTTGAGAAATCAGCTGATAGTCTAAGGGGAACTCTGTAGGTAACTTCTCCTTTTCTCTTGCTGCTTTTAATATTCTTTCCTTATCTTTAATTTGGATAGTGTAATTATGATGTGCCTTGGTGTGTGCTTCCTTGGGTCCAACTTCTTTGGGACTTTCTGGGCTTCCTGGACTTCCTGGAAGTCTATTTCCTTTGCCAGATTGGGGAAGTTCTCCTTCATTATTTGTTCAAATAAGTTTTCAATTTGTTGCTCTTCCTCTTCTCTTCCTGACACCCCTATGATTTGGTTGTTGGAACATTTAAAGTTGTTCCAGAGGTTCTTAAACCTCTCTTCATTTTTTTGAATTCTTGTTTCTTCATTCTGCTCTGGTTAAATGTTTACTTCTTCCTTCTGGTCCAAACCGTTGATTTGAGTCCCAGTTTCCTTCCCATCACTGTTGGTTCCCTGTACATTTTCCTTTATTTCACTTTTCATAGCCTTCACTTTTTCCTCTATTTTGTGACCATACTCAATCAATTCTGTGAGCATCCTGATTACCAGTGTTTTGAGCTGTGTATCTGATAGGTTGGCTATCCCTTCATCACTTAGTTCTATTTTTGGAGCTTTGTTCTTTCATTTGGGCCATTTTTTTTTGTCCTGTTCCCTAGTTAGGGGTGGAGCCTTAGGTGTGCACCAGGGCGGGGCAACCCACAGTGCTGTGTTGTGACTTCGTAGGTGGGGGAGGGGTCCGAGAGAAAACAATGCTGCTTGCTCTGCTCTCGGCTGATTTTCAGTCACTTCCCTGCTACCCCCAAGCAAATTGGGCCCTTCTGGTGCTGACTCCCTGGTGGGTGGGTCTGTGTACATTCTAGGACCTTGTGGGTCTCTCCAGTAACTCTTCTGTGAGGCTGGGAGTTTCTCCCACTGCTGTTTCAACCCCCACAGCTTTTTCATTCAGAGGTTTTGAGGCTTTATTTCCCCATGCTGGAACCCTGGGTTGTGAGGCCTGTCTCACTCCCCAGTGGTTCCTCCAGGTTTGTCTGCACGAGAATGTGGGACTGCCCAGTCCGCCAGCCACTGCCTAGCCACAAGTCCTCTCCACCCAGGCTGCCTATCTCCACCCCTCCTACCGGTCTGGGTGAGTATTTCTTCTTTAACTCCTTCGTTGTCAGAGTTCAGTACAGTTTGATTTTCTGTCAGTTCTGTTTTTTTTTTGTTTGTTTTCTAAATTGTCGTTGTCCTTCTTTTGTTTGTGTGAGGAGGCACAATGTATCTACCTACACTTCCATCTTGGCCAGAAGTCCTGGGAGTGAGCATTTTGAGTAAGCATCCCACATGACTCAGATGCACAGTGAGGTGTGAGAACAGCTAATGGGGGAGATACCAAATGAAAATTACAGTCTTTTCAAACAGCTCAGTTTGGACAAGGGGATGCCAACTCATTGCCTTTGAGTTCCAGGTGGATATCACAAGTGGCTGAAGCAGTCCGTCAGGACAAGAGGGAATAGTAGGGCCTGTGGCACAGGAGCTTCATGCCCTTCCTAATGGTGTTCAAAAAAATTTTCACACTGTGCAAAGAAACACGGATGCAGCCAGCTTACAGCCCTTGCAACGAACCCATACGTGACAAATTAGACAATACAAACTTCTAGAAAAAAGGGTGAGGACATAGTACTAAGGTATTGTTACCTAGTATTTTTCCAGTAGCATTTAGTAGAGTGCTCCATACAAAGTAGATACTCAATAAACACTTCACTGATGAACTCTTAACTAAAACCAGTGGACATTGATTTGGCCAAGATAAAGGTTGTCCTATAGATAACTCTTACTCACACACATAAGTGTGGGTTTGTGCACACCATGTCCACATACACAGTGCACCTGTTCCAATGGTCATTTTAGGTCTGGGGAAGAGTTAGGTTCACGGAAAGTCCATTCAGATTTGTCCCAGACCTCGAGGGATGTGGGTTTTAGTGCAAACGTCTAACATTCCTGAACATGCTGCTCACCGTATCTCAGCCCTGCCGTGACCGGGGCTTTCTGCCTCCAGGAGCAAACCGGGTAGCGAAGCCGAGAGACCAGGCCTGGATCGATTCAAAAACAAAAGGCTGTGGTTAGAGCCTTACGTTGCGCACCGTCCTAGATAAACCACCAGGAAGAAATAAAACCCAAAGCCCAATCACTGATCTTATACCTTCAGAGAACACTCAGAAACACAGGTGGTGAAATCCCACGCTTCCAACAGCAGAATTTGCTAATGGAAAATACGTACTATAATCCAATACTCGGCATCCTTCTCTATTTGTATATTTAATTAATACTTAAGGTCAGCTCATCTGCCATAAAGACACCAGGCTAGATGCTTGTCATTTTTCTGTGAGGGTCCCTGCCTTGTCCTTTAGCACTCACCTCCTCCGTTGTGCTGGTGATAATTGATGAGGAGAGGGATGGAATCGAACACATACTTCTCGGCCACGTAGTATCGCTTGGGGTTGTCATTTGTTTCTTTGATGTGATAGTGCTTTATACAGGGGTTGTTCTCACTTAAACACATAAAACACAAATGCAGTGATTAAGAATCAGCGTTTAGACACAAAAACATTGACTGGTATCGGATTCCTACTAGCTTTGCTTTTCACCCTCCCAAGGACGACCGATATATTTCAGCCTGTGCCCGTGTGGACAGGTTGCCCTGGGTGCTGTATGGAGGACTCGGGGGCTGCGTGGGGACCCAAGTAGAGTCAGTGCCGTGGTGTTGCTTCCACAGCCACAAAGTGGGGAGTGGTCTCATACGGGCTGCGTGTTTGCCTTCCCTGCTCTGTGAATCTCACTAATTATCAGCGTATGTTAAGGAAGCATCTGAGGCCCCTTTGCACTAATTTGATGTGTACAGCAGAGTTAACATGGCAGCCCTGACTGCTGTCCTTAGAAAGGCCTGCTTGCCAGGCAGGCCTCGCGGCTGGTGTCTGAGAACCTGGGGTTGGGGAGGATTCTCGCCGTGCTCTAACTAATGTGGGTGGTTCCCCAGGCCTACACTGTTTGTATAACAATGTGGTTCTGCCCACTGCCGGCTTTTCTTCTGGGAGCCCAGAATTTTGCTCTGCGTTGGGCAGAGGCTGCCTATGTGGCCAGCCCCCGCGGAAACCTTGGGCACCGAGTCTCCCATGAGCTCCCTCAGTAGACGCCTCTCTGCCCCTGTCGTCACAACTGGCTACTGGAGGAATCCAGCTTGTCCCGGGTGACCCTGCTGAGAGAGGACTCTTGGAATCTTGTGTGTGCTTTTCTCTGGATTTTGCCCCATGAGCCTTTTTACTTTGCTGATTTTGCTTTGATTCCTTTCGCTGTGGTAAATCTTAACCTTGAGTATAACCGTATGCCGAATCCCGTGAGTCTTCCCACTGAGTCACCAAGCCTGGGGGTGATCTTGGGGACCCCACACAGCCTTCTCGCTTCTCCGTCCTGTCTTCTGGAGTGGCAGATCACTCTCATCGCTGTGATGTGCGCGGCACACTCCCATCCCCCAGCAGCACCCTTCCCCTTCATCACCTCTCTCAACCCTGGCTCTTGCTCTGAGTCTCGTTCACATCCTCCGTCCTCCCAAAGACCCTTAATAGTTACTTTACTCTCTCCTCTTAATTCTTCCTTCACTTTGATCACTGACAAACATCTTACTCTTCCTCACTTTTCTAATTAGAAGAGAATTTGACATCGTTTTATGGTCCTAAGAGGGGCGAACGTGCAGTGAGGGCCTCGTCGGCAGCTGGAGGCAACATGAAGGGGCTGGACCGGTGCATCTCCACTGCCTCAGACAGGTACCAGCCATTCTTTGAGCCTCAGTTTCTTGTTTGTGAAAGAAGCATAGTAATGCCTGCCTTCAGGGCTTATTAGAATTGGAAATGGTTTGTAAAGTTCTGGCACATAGTAAGGACTCAGTAAATGGTAGGTAGGTGGCTTTATTAGCAGAGCCAGAACTGGAATTCCTATCTTCTCACTTCCTTTTTAATATTCAGAAGTACCTTTTTATTATTCTGTGTAATTAATTATAAGCTCATCAAATACAGAGCCAGGTACTTCAGTTCCTTACAGCTCTGCACTGGGGGGTGCTAACCGGGAAAAGAACCTGGCCTCTAGTCCCAGCTCTGTCATTTGCCAGCTAAGGGACCACAGTTATATCCTCTATCTCTCTGGCCTTGACCTTCTTGGTGGGATCAGGGAAAGCACACCATTCCCAGTGACCCCTCGACCTCTTGCTCTGCCTGACGTTGCTGTGTGCGCCTCCTTCCCTGCCCCCTCCAGGACTGTCTCGCCCCATGCTGACGAGCGAGTCAGCACCATACCTTACGATGGCCTTGGTGAACACAGACAAGGTGTATGTTCCTGGAGTCCTGGAGTCTCGTACCATGAAGGCTCCTTCTTTGCCCTGGAATGGTTAGAAAGAATGGAGGCTTAGTGACCCCAGAAAACCAGGCTCATGTACCCAGCTCGTGAACTTTCCTGCTTGTGAACAGGGGGAATTCTGTAGGCCAGTTTGGTATAGAGCAGGCTTTCAGCAATAGTGGCCACCAGTGTGCATATTCACTCAACAGATATCTCTCAGGCTCTCACCCTGGGCCAGAAACTGTTCTGGTGGTGACAGAAGTAGTAATGAAGACAAACAGACACAAGCTCTGCCCTCTTGGAGCTCACCAAGTTCCAGATTTATGACAGATATTGTCCCACTCTCACCAGGACACTGCAGTCTAGATGTCTCTATCTTCCATTTCCTGATGAGAATACTGAGTGCCAGAGAGCTGAAGTGACTTTCTCCTGACCCACAACCATTAAGTGGGCGACCTGGAATTTGAACCTTGAACTTGGCCTGTAAGCAAAGTGATGCTCATTCTACTACTCCGTGATGCCTCCCTTCAACAAATGTTAGAAGCCACACCTCCATTCCCCTACAAGGGCATAAGCTTTCTGTCCTGGAAGCTCCATCAGTTCCTTAATGAAAAAGTATTTTTAGGCCCTTTTCAAAGTCAGTGCTGACTTTGCTGTAGGACAAAAGGAGAAAAACATGAAGCTCCTGGTTGCATGAGAGAAGTGGAGAGAAGGGAAAGACCCAGATATGCACCCCTCATTCCCCTCTGACAATTTTGCTAGCACTGATAAAATCAGTATAAGCAAATGAATATACCAGTTTACTCATTCCTGGTGGGAACTTTAAAATCTTAATTCTGTTTTGAGTCCTTCCTTTCTAATGCTCTGATCCCACCCAGCGGTAAATCTCTGTTGGTAATATTTGCAAAACCTATTAGTTGATTTATTGAATGTAGACATGGTGTGGTCCTTCTGTCAAGGCCAGCGGAGCCAGAAGCCTTGTGTGGTGGGCCCACACTTGTAGCAGGTGGAGCAGAGTACATGCGATTCTGAGCAACACTGGCTCCTCCACCCCCCAGCCCCAAAGATGGGTTGTCTACACATACAAATAATACCCATAGATGGCCATGCTGAGTGTTTGAGTCCTGGAATCTTGGGGTTAGAGAGGGCCATAGGGAGGTTATCTAGTGCAGGCTTATCCCAACCTCAGCACCGTTGACATTTGGGGCCCCGTAATTCTGTGTGGTAGGAGGTTTTGCAGGATGTTTAGCACCATCCCTGGTCTGTAACAACTGGGTGACAGGCATGAGCGAGTGTTCCCTGGTGGACAAAATCACCTCTGGTCGAGAACGACTAATCCGGCCTCACTACCTAAACCCCTGTGTCCCAAACATGGCTGATGATCACATTTACCCGGGCAAAACAAAATAGCGACAGCAAGCAGCTGACCACGCTCCACCCCATATCCACGCACTAGACTCTCCAGGACTGGGGCTCTTGATGCCTGAACTTTTTCAAAAGCTGGCCATGTGATCCCTACAGACATTCAAGTTTGATCTTCACCCACTCAGCTAAACACGTAGCTCTTCTTTATAACAGTCCTGATGGATGGTCTCTATCTCACAAAACAGCACTCATAGTAAGGAAGCTCACCTTGCACAGACACATACCTGCTTCCTCTAACTTGGCCCTGAACCTGCAGGATGTGTGTGTGTGTGTGTGTGTGACTGTGTGCGTGTGGGTGGGGATGATTGGCCCTTACAATATTGTTCATTCTTGCCAAACACAGTTTACCACATAAACTTTGTGAAACTCCCCAAACTCTTATCTCTGCTGGGAGTTTCAAAAGTCTCTTTTGAAATTTGAGAGGGGAGCTGGAGAGTGGGGGAATTGGATGAAGGAGGTCAAAAGGCACAAATTTACGGTGACAAGACAAAGAAGTCACGGGGATATAATGGGCAGCATGGTGACTGCAGTTAATGATACTGAACTGTGTGTTTCACAGAGTCTATGGTGTATTAGAAAGTTGCCGAGAGTAGATCTGAAAAGTTATGAGAAGAAAATCTTGTAACTATGCGTGGTGATGGGTGTTAAGTAATTGTGATGATCAGTTTGCAATTTACACATCTATCAAATCATCGTGTCGTGGCCCTTAAGTTTCTACATTGTTAGATGTCAATTTTATCTCTCACCATGTTTGTAATGTTCATCCACGCATTACATATAGCATAGATTATCTCCAAAATTTCTCCTTTTGCCAAATACTGAAGCTTTTGCTCTCGTCTCATTGAAATATGATGGGTTAAACTCAAGGCAGGAAGAGGTGACTCTATCTGTGTATGTAACTTATTCTAAAGGGGAAGAAACGTACATCAAAAAAAAAAAAAAAAAGACCAGAAAATTACCAACTGTCTTGTGAAGAGAGAAGTGGGAACATCTCTTCTATTTGATTAAGAACATTTTCTGTTGGTATTCTTTCAAAGAAGCCATTTACTTTTTGGACAAAAATTGGACATCACAGCGGGGTTCCACTGTTAACAAGAACGATCCACAGACATGAGATTTCTGTGGAAGGAAGGAGAGGGGAGGAAGGAAGGAAGGAGAGGGGAGGCTTGCAGTCGGCTCCTCCGAGCACAGGAGGAGGTTCCAAGCTCTCCCTCCGTGGTGGTTGCCCTAGGCAGCAGTCAGTGATGATGACAGGAAACTGCTTTGGGGCTGAGGTGGCCTCGAGTACTGAAGGAAATGAGGCATCCAGCACATGCTATACCCCCTACTTCCTGAAAAGGGCTCAGAGGAAGTCACAGCCGCCAAGACCACAGGGGCCTGACAGGTCTGTGCTCACATCACCACCACACCAGAGGCACTAACCAGGCAATGCAGCCCGGGCAGGCGGGGTGGGGAGCCTCGCTCCCATGGGACTCCCATGGGATTTTCAAGGTCTCCATATACCTTTTATACTCTATCTGGAAAAAATAAGTAAACAGGTAACAAGAGAAAAAAAATCTTTCCAAGGAGGTGAAATGCATGGATAAGAAATACAGGGATGGGAGAGCAGAACTTAACTCTGATATCCTCTTGTGAACTGTGTGTGTGTGTGCATGCGTGCATGTGTGTGTAAGAAGCACCCCTGCACTAGTCCGCACCATGCCACTGACTCACACTCTGAACTTGGCTCCAGTGTACTCGCCTGCCACACAAAAGGGATAATGCAGATGTTTTTAAAGGGAATTCTTATTCTAGTGGTCTATAATTCTGTGAATTCTAGATATTTCCTGATTACATGTATGAGCTTCAGTTTTCTTGGCTGTAAAATGATCTTTGTAAGATTGCTGGGAGAATTAATGTAAGGTGCTGAGAACAGTTCCTGGAATATGATACCCACAGGAGGATTATTGGCACCATCATGGCCATTATCACCACGTGCTATGAGTTACCATCTGTTGGATGTATTAATGCATGCTTTCATATGAGACAGGTTGACTGGGTTAGAATGATCTTTCTTTCTTTCTGTCCATATGATTTGAAGGTGACCTTACAGAAGATAATCTTGACACATAGGTTAGGTGATTGCAAAAAGAGATGGAGGGATAATTCATAGCCTTGTCATGCCGCGTTATAGTCTAAGAGGGTCTGACACATAAGCACTCTTTATTCTAGAGCTGGTTCTTTTCTTCTCTTGAAACATACCCATTCATAAGTCAATATTGCATCTTTAATGACAACTTAGAAGCATGGAAATAAGATAATCGATGTGCAAGATGAAGCTCCTGCCCGAAATTCAGGCCGCCCAGCATGCAATGCTGGAAGGCACAGAGGGCCTGCTTGCAAGGAGTTTACCCTCTGCAAAACGGGTTTAGACAGAAGACAAACGCCCGGGGCCCAAGGCAGAGTGAGAACAGTGCCACTGGAGAAGTAACAACATCACACCATATGGAGTCAAAGGGAGAGGAAAAGCATGTGCAGCTTCTTGGAGGAGGAGGTGTTATCTGAGGACTTGATAGGACACCATATGAAATGCTGTTCTGTGGTTCCCAAGTTCGGGCAGGTCCCAGAATCACCTGATGCCACCTCCAGAGGTTCTGATTGGTGAGGGCTGGAGAATTGGAATTTATATTTTTAAAAAGCTCCCCCAATAATGCTCACGATCAGCCAGGTTCTCCTTAAGCACAGTTGTTAATTTAAAACCACTTATTAAGCATTTGATGTACTTTGTCATAGGCACAGTTTTGGGTTCCTAGGTATAGCAGGTACATGATAAAGGGTTTCTGTCAAAGTGGAGAAAAGTGTACAGGGCAGTACATCAGGAGCTTTTGTTAATAAAAATGAAATAAATCCATTATCGGTTCATTGCCATGAGTCAATCCATGTCTTAATGGTCCTATACTTGTTAGGTAAGGAGACACCAATGAAACAATTCAGCTGTTGTTTTAAACAACATGTAACACAGGGACCCACTGAAGTTTGCCCTTGCATTACCTTAGGAGGCAAAGAGGATTTGGTCAAGTAGTTCAGAGTGTTAGTAAGGAGGAATGTGTCAACCATCAGGGCAATTGGAATGTATATATTTAAGTCCCTTCAAGGAACTGTATTGTGGGCTCTTATAAGTGTACATGGGCAACACTTCATGAACCAAGGTGTGATTGAAAATAACAAAACTGCACTTGTTTAAACTTAGTGTAATCCAGGTGTTTAAAGAATTTGGCATTCCTCTCAACTGGTCAAGTTTTATTATATGATCCAGTCACAGAGGTTGGGGGATCTAGGTGCGGAGCTGGGTATGCATGCAACTCAAGTTTGACTTGAAAAAAAAATACAGATTCCCAGAAACTCAGCACGGAGATCCTGATCGGTTGGTCTGGGGTGGGCCCTGGGAATCTGCATTCTAAAAAGTTTCCCAGTGGTTCTCTGGAGAGCCACAGGAAAAGAGGAAACGCTAAGTCAGCGCGGAAGCAAGCGGGCACCAGAGTCCAGGCATGACTCAGCTCCATTCCTCTTTTCCACAAAGTCGGTCCAACTCCGCTAGCATCTTCCCTGAGCTCACAGGCCACCGAAAGCCTGCCTCATGTGCTCCCAGTTTGCCTTAGATTATCCTCTCAGTCTTTCTGCAGAGTTTGTTTTGTTTCCCAATAGAGTCTAAAGCTCACTGAGTTCAAAGATCCTGTCTCAAGCACGCCTAAGTCCTTAGTCCTGTGCTCAGCAAAAGGGTAAGTTCCCCAAGTTTATACTGAGAAGTCCTAATAAAGGAAATGGTGCAAATGTACTGTAACTGAGACAAGCAATAATTGAGACAGCGGGCATAACAGGTGGCCTGTGCTCATAGTCACCAGTAGGCGCGCAGTCTTTCGGAGAATCCACAAACAGCTAGGCTTGCCCTCCTCGATGAAGACCCGTTGCCCAAGGGCAACACATCTTCCCTGTTCTTTGTCAGCTGCCTGCTGTTAGCAACTTCCCCAAAGAAGAAAAATAAGGCTCACTGCTCCTGAATAGGACTGTGGATTTTCCTTCTCCCCTCCCATTGTCCTCCTACAGATGTCATATGTTTTTTGCCTCTGATAGAATGAATCATTCTGTTAGTTCTTCTTGTGCAAAAGTAAATAGATATTAATAATGAACTCTGTCTTTAAATTACTCCTTGAGAATATTCATCACCCCTTCCAATCACAGCCTTTCATGTGCTTCCTGATATCTTTCCAGGTTTCCTTCTCCAAGACTGACTCCTGACCACCGTCCAAAATCATGGATGGCTGGGGTGGCCAACCGGCCGGTTTGCCAGGGACTGGCTCAGGGTGGGGGGTGCTCCTGGGACACAGGAATCTCCGTGTTAACAGTAGAACCGTCCCAGGCAAACTGGGATGAGTTGGTCACTCCAGCTTCATTCCACCAGGAGACATTTGCAGTTTAAGATTCTTAAAGATAGAAAATACTTTCAAATCATAACTGCAGGATGGTATACGGGGAAGTGACAGGGGCAGTGTTGACTATTGGCACAAGGAGACCAATGCCTTCGGGAACTCCTACCAACTGTTTATAAGTCTCCCTGGTAAGGCTAGTGTTGGGCCCTGGCCACCAATATCATCTGAATATTAGACTCGGCTGGAGAGATTTTTATCTAAGTTACTCATGCCTGGATCCTTCCAATCCTGGAGAGACTGACTTAATGAATCTGGAGATTGGCCTGGGCACTGGTTTTAAAAATGTGTCCCAGGTGCTTCTAATGTGCAGAGCCACTCCTCTAGGCATATATGCTGATAAACTAATTGATTTAGTCCAATGCTCATCTCCCTGTCACTGAGAAACTGAGGCCCCGAAGACAGATGAGACGCCCCCAAAGTCACACACTGAGCTAGTGACAGAGCAGGGGCCGGGACCCAGTACTTTTTCCACCACACCATGCTTTCTCTCTTCTCATGCCTCTGTCCCTTAATCTAGATATCCCTGCTAAGATCAGGGCTGCCACTCACACTGCATGGCTCTGGAGAACCGGTGCATAAAAAATGAGTTAAAACCGTGGTGTATTTCCTCTGCGCCCACGGTTCCAGCAGGCAGAAGCTGAGTCACAGCCTCCCTTCCCCCAGACAGAGAAGCAGGTGGCTAGGACAGCTCCAGGGCTCCCTGGTGACAGCCTTCACAGCTGAGACATCGTCACACCTGCGGCTACAGCTGCCGGCCAAGGCCAAGGCCTCAGACCCTTCCCAGAGCTCTTACCCTGTTGCATGCTTGTCCTGTAAATCCCCAGAATATTTTTTACCAGACCTGAAAACCACTGTTAATCCAATATATTGATTCACGCATTGGCATAAACCACAGTGTGGCTGAAAAACAACAGCACAATGTAGAGACTTACTGTGTCCAAAAGGAGTTTCTCAGCTTTGTCTCGGCTGATACTCTTATTGTACCACCTGAAAGCAGAAAAAAAGTCATAATGTCCATTTAAACATTTCTTTTGTGATTTACTTATGAAAGATAATTAATGCCAGAAATCCTTTCAGGAGGGGGAATATATATATTTTTTTATTTGCCCCAGGCTCTACCATTCCCTATTGTTTATAAGCAGTTGGAAATTTGGGTTTGTCTCCTCTGTCACATCTAATGAAATACAAAAACAAACAAAATTTCCCAGCCTGATGAGCATTTGAAATACATGCCTATTTCTTTTTCTATAGGCATTGACTATAAAGGAAGAAAAAGAATTCTATTTAAGTACCGCAGCTCAAAGATTCTTGGAACTGTTGACTCTTTTAGCTGGGGGCAGGGGCTACTCACACATACTTCATCAAAACGAATCTCAGGTTGAGAGATTCTTCAGGAGATAAATGATAGCTTTTCACTATGGAATGTTTTCAAATCTCATTACCAAATAACTTGACCATATTTGAACTAATAAGGACTCACATGAATTTATAGAAGTCCTCATAGCTAGTATTCTTCAACCGTAGTATCATATATTTGGTAATGACTTAAAAAATTATCTTTAAGTAATTTCAAATGTAGAGAAAAGTTGTAAGGTACTATAACGGAACTCCCATATACACTTCACCCAGGTAAACCAATCGCTTACATTTGCTTTATGATTCTCTCTGGATAGATAAATATATATATTTTTATGAACCATTTGAAATTAGACTTTTATTTCTAAGGACTTCAGTATGTACTTTGAAGAAATAGAGTATACACTTATATAACCATAATACAATGATCCAAATCGGAAAATTTAACATGGATGCAATACTTAAGACCTTGTTCAACTTTCATCAATTGTCCCAATAATAAATATTACAACTATATATTTTTTTAATGATTTGAGATCCAATCCAGGATTACTAGGGCATTTAGTTACCATGTCTCTTTAGTCTCCTTTAACGTGGACCGATTTCCCAGTTGTTCTTATATTCCATGATATTCGCATGTTTGAGAGCACAGGCCAATTATTTTATGAAACACGCCTCACTTTGGATTTGTCTCCCATTTCCTCACTACTGAGATTTCCTGAGATTATACACATTTGAGCAGGAATTTCATGAAAGTGATGTCATGTCCTCCATGCATCACATCAGGAGACACACAGTGTCTGTCTGTTGCATTATTGATCATTGGGTTAAGATGCGATCTCCCAGGTATTTCCATTTTCTTGTTAATAAGTGATTGATCAGAAGATACTTTGAGACTATGTAAATATCAAATGTTCACCCCCTAGTTGTGATATTCATTGGTGGATTCTTGCCTGAATCAGTTGGTACTTTGAGTTACAAAATATTGATTTTTTTTAAACTTTATCATTCCTTCTACATTTTTTAGTTGAAATTCTATTGTAAGAAAGAACTTTCTCTTCTCCTTTATTTATTTTTCTTCTTATTCACTTACCTATCAAGCTATCTATTTCTGGTGGATTCTTATTTTATTCAATGGATTGTAGTCCATTGAATAATTATGATCACTTATTTTAATACTCAAATTGTCCCAGATTTGGTGAGAAGGAACATATTAAGGCTGAATTCTGTGCTTGTTTGACATGCCAACATCACTTTAAAAGTTGGTAGGTACTTCTTTACTTTTTGGTGCAGTAAGATGTTCCAAGTTCATCTTGTTCTTCCCCCGCCCCACCTCTGAATCCCCAAACCATTTCTCCAAGAACTCCTGATCTTTATAGTGGGAAGTGTCGCTTAGAAACCAACATCCGGGTATACACACGGCTACTGGGCTGTTATTGCTTCTGGGTCTTTCAGCAGCTAACCTAGGAAATCTGTATACATGGTGAGTACTCTGTACACTACGATTTTATTTTATTAAACTTTAAGTAGTTCCATTAAAATTATACCTGCGTAAACGCTTCTAAATGGTAGCTTGAAATAAACAACACAAACTAGCAGATATTTAATACCTATTTGTCTGCTGTTTTGGAATTGGACACACTAACCCATGTTTAAGTCCGTTTGTGTTTGATCCAGTGTTCATGGTATTTTTTTTCCTTCTCATTTAAGATCAACATTCCCAGGGCTCCCAGAGGAACCTTTCCCTTTGCTACAATCTGCACAGGTACCTGAGAAACATCCTCTTGATAAAAGGGCAGGTGAGTACACATACCCTCCCCCTCCTCCTATTTGAAGTGCTCCTTTGCCGTTATTTAGGGATCAGAGTATGGGGGGAAGAGAAAATGCCTGGTAATGTTATAATCAACCAGTACTTTATTTCTAATCTAAGGAGGGCTCCTTAGTACCATATTTTTGTAAAATAAATACAATATCTTACTCATAGGTTTCCAGGTTATTTGCAGACTTTTCCACCAGATAGCTGCTGGGCACATATCCTTCATGCCTGTTAGAAGGGAAGTCATTGTTTAGACCAGTATAGGATGCATTTTCACATCTCCGTTTTATAAGTTGAGATCACCGAAGTCACTTACAGATGAGAGAGCCTCACGTTATTTGTCATTCCTGATAAGACATTTTAAAGTTTCAGAATAAAAGCCTTGCTAAAAATAACAGCAACCTCTTATCTGTTAAAGGCAAAAGCTTCACTACTAAAACAGGAGCCATCATAAATAAGACCTGGCTATTTTGCTTAAAAAGTGCTGCTTGCTATTGTCCTCATTGTGAACCTTCCTCTACTGGAAAAAAAAAAAAGATCAATGTGCAGTCTCTATTTTCTATAAGGAAACATTTTTCTGAGTGTGACAATCACTACTTTTTCCACTTTAATGCTACTATTTTATAGTCAGGAAACCCCAATAATTAAAGTATTAAAAAAATTACTTTCCAACCACAGGTGCCAAAAGATAGTGCCAGTCAGCATTGTAAGTTTTAATTCAAGGCCTCCCGAATATTTTTTGGTTCATTGAGCTCCTTCAGACATAAATCGTAAAACATGAGAAAAAAGGATAAAGTCATGTTGGATTCAAGAGTGGGAGACTCTTGTGAGCAGGGATAAATAATTGTGCCTAACCAAAGATTAAGAGACTAATAAGAGCATCAAAACACGCCATGTTTGTGTGTAGGTTAGTGCTTTTCAAAGCACTTTCACATTCACTGCTGCGTTTCATCCCACAAGGTGAGAAGCCTGTCCTTCCCCCTCCTGCCCTCTGACTCCGCACCCACATAACGAGGGAGCTAAACTAGATCACACACAGAATCCCTCCACACCCTGCCAGTCTATCAAAGGATGCCTGGCAGTTTCCTGCTGTTTACTCCATAAAGTGTTTTGCCATTTGCCAGGCTAGTGATTATGTTTATGGAGAACGTGTACTCTATTTCACAGAATTGTTTTGAAGTTTAAAGAGAGCAAGAATGGGGACGTCAAATATGGGATGATTATCTCATTTCCTGTGCCCAGGTCTGATATTGCTGGTCAATCATGGCATGTTTTTTTTTTTTTGAGAATTGGACATCCAGCCTCAGAATCCTCCTTAACACAGTGTTCGCTGCAGCCGGTGCCAGTTGATGGGAGTCAACTTGTTCTGAAATTTGCTAGTTCTTTTATACCTGTCTTTGGGAATTCCCCTTAATTATATCAGTTTTGTCACACCATATGTTTACAATTGTATTAATAGGTCAAGTACTATTTTCGCTTTCAAATAGAATAACCGTGTTTTAATATGCCAACCAAGCCTGGGTTAGCTACACAAAAGACAGTAATTCTCTTCTCCCGAGTGTGGATGTAGCATTTACGAAGCCCTTTCACTTTCATCATCTCAACATTCTGGAATAGTCAAAGCTGATACAATCATCTGCATTTTATAGGTAAGGAGAAGCATTCACGGAGGTGAAGGGACTTTTTCAAAGTCCCTTAGTCAGAGCAACAGAGCAGCTGGTACTGAAGTCCAGCACTTCTGTCTTGCCCTCCTATGGACTTTCCACTGCATGGCACTGTTACAAAGCAAAGGGCAGGGGGGATTCCCACATGCCAATTGGCCTCTGGGGTGCCCTCTTCAAAGCCCTTTGAAGTGCAGAGTTGAGTCTTTCCATGGGCCACTGAACAAAGGGTAAACTGTCATTTGGGAAAGTGAGACCACGGGAAGAAATTCCCCACCTGAGGTGTGCTAAATAGGTATCAGTGGATTGAAAGGATGGATTTCTGAGCAAGGTCCTCTGGTGTCTGCAGAGCCAGGTGGCCTGGAACCTGCTTCTTATACAGCCTCTCCATTGGGCACAACAGTGCTTCTTCATGGAACAAATTGCCAGTCCCTCAAATGGTGGATGTCAGTAGGAAAATACCAGGTGATTTTTAGATGAGTTTAAGGGCCGAGACGGCTTGTGGGGTGCAGGGAGCAAGCATAGCAAGTGACTGCCTCCCAGCCACATCTGAGAAGTGGCAAGATGTCCTTCAACAAGTGCTGCCTTCCTTTTCATTCTGCCTCTGTTCCCCTCCCCTAACTCAGTGCAGTCAGTAGTCATGCTGAGCAAGGCAGGACAAACCGCCCCAGGGTTCTCTTTGTTCCCACCTCACCTCAGACGCTGGGCAGCAGCCACAAAGATGCCTTACCCGTTCTTGTCCTGAACTCTCCACCAGTGAATCTCAGAGCTGTCCAGCAGGTAGTACTCCTCATCGCGCTGTAGCGTGAGTTCCTGAGGATCATTCGTTTGGTAGTCATACAAGGCAATGACCAGGGTTTCTTCATGTTCATGGAGTGATCGCTGGAGGAAGGAGATGACAGAATCAAGCAAAGATGTAGAAAGGACGTAAACTGCAGAGCGAGGTCAGCAAGTCCCTGAGCTGCAGCTGGCCCCTGGATGGGTGCCGGGTCAGACACTAGTTCCCACAGCCCACGGGGGTATTCTGTCAGATAGATGCCTTCCTCTAGGTGGCTTTCTTTATCTGTTAGGGTTATGGTGCTGAATGCAACACAAAGACATTCAGTACCTGGAATTCATCAGCCCTCCCCTTCCATGAGGTAAATTCTGACCAAAGTAAATTCCAAGCAGCCACGTGCGCATCACAGGAGTCTGCTGATTTCTCCACTTGTACCATGTCACACGCTGCAGCCTCTCTGCCTGAAGTATCATGTTCTTGGTGAAGGTGATATAGTCAACCCTAAATCATTTAGTCCATGCTTTTCTGATTTGATTTGTGGGTTTGTCCAGATCCATAGAATCATAGGCCAGAATTCCTCTGAGAGATCATTTAATTCATTCTTCTGTTTATAATGGGGGGAAACTGAGGCCCAGAAGGAGAAATGGACGTGACCCAGTTTAGCACTTGAACTAGTCTTACTGCCCTTTCTACTAGAGCACACGGTGCCCCCTTCCTCTTGAGGGCTCTGTTGCGTATGTCTCTACTCCTCGGTACCTTTCTTTGGATGAGCTATTGGGGATGTGGAGAGGAGGCTGTAAGGCAAAAATTCAGGATGGGCACACCTGCTGTGGGGTGGCAGATTTTGGTGACAGGATAAACAAGGAAGGAGACTGCAATCACTGGCAGAATGAGATTTGTTCCTAGACAAGTCAAAAGCTCTCTGAGTACTTGAACTATTTGATTGCATAAAAATATGAATGCTAAAAAAAAAAATACTGGCCATACTGATGAAGCATGTCATCCCAGCTGAGCCCACATTGGAATTTGAAGCCTAGACATTTGTGGGGCTTGTGAGGTGGTGTATTGGGTTCTGTGAACAAGAGTTGATGGGCCTGAGACTCTCACCCTAGGAGCTAATGGAAGAAGGAGCTCTGTTTGAAGGCACCTGAAGATAAAGGACGGATATGACTGTTCCATGGTCCCTCTCACACAGGCCTACTAGCTCAGACTGGGTTAAAAATATAGCATTATCTAGATGCCCATTCAAGATGCTGTCACCCATCAGGGGACAGAGCACGAAGGTGAAGGGAGAAATAAATTCAAGTGGCTCAAGGTGAGGGATGTTGTAATGGATTTAGATGTGTGGTCGAGAGCAGAACGATTGCAAAGGCCCTGCGGTCAGCGTGCTGAAACAGCGTGGCTGCTGGTCCTTTGAGAAGTCTGCAAGAGCCAAATGGCAGAATCCAGAGAGAGATGGGCAGGCAGTGTTTTTGGCCTTCACCTTCATTGATAGTAAGATAAGACAAGGACAAACTTGCTTAAGAGGTAGAGGTGTGGGTTTAGATAAGACTGTGGCGTGGGGGGCCGTCTGCATGCCATGGTGGTGAGATTCTGAACTATGTCTTCAAGAGGCAGGGCGAAACAGTCTCTAGAAGATCAACAAAAGGAGAGGGGCAAGGGTTCATTTTCTGCTACAACTGAAGTACACTTGTTTCGTGTCGTGGGGGATTAGGCTGATGACAGATCTAAAACCCAGCCTGAGATTTTGAGATATTTCAAACTTCTCTCACGGGGAAGCTGCCAGTTTTTGACATGTCAACATACTGGCTGGAGGCGAAAGAGCAGAGCTCAAGCTTCAGGAAGACGCATGAGGAAGCAGAATCAGCAGGTCCTAGAACTAAAGGGCAGTTACTAAAATGTGGTTTGGTGTTGATATGACCATAACGGGAGGGCTGATCTTTCTATTTTTTTTTCTTCTTCGTGACTAAATAGCTCCCCCAGAGTGCTGGATGTCACCTAGGTCTTGTAAGCAAGTGTGTTAGGCCAGCGTTTCTCAAACTTCAGTGTGCCTCAAAATCACCTGGAGGTTTGTTAAAATGCAGATTGCAGGGCCCCTTCCCCAGAGTTTTGGATGCAGCAGGCCGGGGGTGGGGCCTGAGAGTCTGCACTGAATTTCTAACAAGCTCCCAGGTGATGCTGAGGCTGCTGGTCCATGGACTAGACTTTGAGAACCACCCCTTGAATTAGAGACCGCCCCACCCAAAACTCTGCAGCTTACTAGTTTGACTCCTAAGTGGCTGAATGGCCTTGGGAGGGTCTCAAAACCGCTCTTGGGACTTGATTTCCCAAGCTTTCAAAAGAGAATAAAACCCCAACTCTCTGAAGTGACTAGAACGGATAGGGAGTTTTGAAACAGGTAGTAAAAGTGTGGAAGTGCTTTGAGAAATACAAACTATCCAATGTGCGCTTCCAAGGTGCCTCTACGTAGAGTAAAAATGCAGTTTTACATGGATGTGAGCTGCTCTTATGCCTATAAGTGGTCAGGTGCCTGGACACACAATTTGATACCAGTAAGTGTCTGCTGGGTGGATAAAGGGAGGTGAAGGCTTAGCCGCTGAAGGGTCCTTTTACGTGGACAGACCCAAGGAACTGGCCAGGCCCAATATATTGAGTTCAGCTGAATCACCGCAGTTTATTGCATTTGCCAAGGATTGGAGAAATCCAGGCAGGCAGGAAAAGTGCAGGTGGGCACAGGCCTGTCGAGCAGCGTGCCGCGCGGTGGGCCCCCGCGCCCCGCTCCCACTCACCCTGTTGTCTTCAGGAGTAGGAGGAAGAGGCTTCTTTGAAGCTGAAACAAGAAAAACAGAAAAAGAAAATGAGCCTGAAACCGAACATCCCCAACCGGAGGTGAGCAGGCAGGGGGCTTTTCGGAGAAAAGGGGCCCCCCGAGGAGAGGGTGAGACCCAGAGAAACAAGTATCGGCCCTGGCAGAACCTCTCTTGTGTCTGTCTCAGCCCGCGCTTCCCGATTTCATTTTCTAGGAGACGCCAGGAATTTCCAGAAGCCAATATTCTGGGCCTCATTTGCTGTAGTCCCGGGCAAAGCCTACTCCCAAGGTTGTGACGGGGGGTTAGAGTCTGGAGCCTTCCACAGCAGCCTAGCACCTGCCACCTGCTAAACCCAGGAGTGGGAATGGGTGACTCAGGGGGACCGTGACTCACTGGCTTCCTGATGCTGTTGTGGCTTGAGGAGGGGGCGGGTGAGGGGGAGGTGGCCGTGCTGCTCTTTGAGAGGCAGGAATCCACTTTTAGTTACATTAACACCTCTGAAGATGTGTTCCTGTTGCCTCCTCCAAACACCACAGCCGACACACCTTCTCTGTTTACCTCTTTGTGTTTGTTTCCACGTTGCCATGTCTCCCTCTCTTACTCCTCTCTGTGCTCCTTCTGTCCTCCTTTCGCCCGTCTTCTTTCTCTCCTTTTTCCTCTCTCTTTCCTATCATCTCATCACCTCTGTCTCTCAGTATCTCTCCTTTGAGACCCTGAAAGGTCAGGCCTGGGATCAATGGACCAAGCATGGGTGTCCGGGTGTCATATGGGGGCCACTGCACAGGCTTCTGCTCACTTCAAAGGTTTCTTTAACGATCAGAGATAACCAGGGACAGGGCTGCAGAAGCAGGCGGTGAGTCCCTCACGTTCGCGTGAGGCTGACTTGAGGTTGGACAGCCCATGTCAGGCATGTGGTGAGAGGAGGTTCACACGGACCCTGGAGCCCAGCCCTTGTGCTAACTCCTTGAGCAAGGGCAGGGTGGGGCATTGGGAGTGCAATTCACAGAAGGAAAACCAACATAATAGGAAGTGTGATTCCTATTCAACACTGAACTTGGAGCCAGCTGCACCGCATACCGGTTGTGTGGCCTTGTTCCCTGCTGGCCCTGAACATTCTGTGACGGGTCTCTTTCTTCCTCTGGCCTTGCTCTGCCCTTCCTTCCTCACCCTCTGTGTGAGGCTGTGGTGAGATCAGGGTCAGTTCTGGTTGCAGAAATAAGTGTTGCTGTCACTTGGGTATAGCAGGGTGCCTTTCTATTCAATCACCTCAGCTGCTTCCCAGCCATACACACACATACTGCTTCCCATTCTTCTGTCCACAAATAAGAAAGACCAGTAGACACAACTGCCATTTATTGAGAGCTCGGCAAGAGCCAGCAGCTGTGCTAAGAACTTTGCACACCCCAAGGCTCACCACAACCCAACAAAGTAGCTACTTATTATCATTGTCCTCATTTTACTGGCCAGGAAATGGGCTCGGAGACTCAGATAGGTTAACATATATGAAGTCACACTTCATGTATTTGGGCAAAGAAGTGATGGGGCTGGGACTCACCCCAAGTGCTTTGCACCCCAAAGATCTGTGGTCTTGGGCCCTGCCCTTAGGTGTGCCCAACACCAGAATTCTGTCAGCCTTCACCGAGAGCCAATGATCATGGGCCGTGCGCACAGTGCGGTGTGTTTCTTAGACACTTTGCCCTCCATTCTGCCAGAGCTGCGGTGCACGAGCTTGTTTAAAACAGGTCAGAGAGAGGAGAATGAGTACATGCTGAGATGGGGACATGGTCGTGGGTGGCAATGCAAAAGTAGGACCATTGGCAGAGTGACTGTCCAGTGGTTAGGCCCTGGGTTTACACGGGGGGAAGCTCAGCGTGACCAGCCTCCCCAAGTGTCATCCTGGTGAGTCATTCAGGTGGTCCTCACACCTCAGCCATGTGCCCACCACTCGGCGGAGAGAAACACAGAGAACCCTGAAGGGGAACAGCTGGGACATGCGTGGTGGAAACAGCAAATGGAAACACAGGTTCCAAGAATTTCAAAACTGGAAGGGGGCTTAGTGAGTATTTCATCTTAGGGTCCCTAAAACTTCCCTTACCATTTCAGAGACGAGGACGTGCGGGTCCTTAATGGTCAAGTGACTCATCCAAGGGCCCAGAGCAAGGTGCTGGCAGGAATTTGGAGACCAGATTTCTGGCTTTGGAAAAAGGGTTTTCACTCCCCGAGGCCAGCACAAGCCACCCTGTCATTGTGGTGGATTCCACTCATATAAAACCTTCCATTTCCTGTCCATTCCATACTCATCTTTGCGACTGTGGTCAAAGGACTAATGCAGAGGATCATTGACTTCTGAAATTATATACATAGTATTGTTCTGGGCCAAGGGACTGGTAACCTTGAACTTTCTCTTCCAAGGTGGAGGGTGAGAAGTAGTGGTTTTTAAAGTGGTACTGAAAGGAGCTATGACTCAAGAAGCCACGGAAAACCCAGCCATGAGTTACTTTTAGCACATCCGCCTTGGGTTGTCAATCTGAGGCAGTAGGTTTTAGTGCCAGAAAGGAACTGGCAGATGAGAGAAGGTAACTAAGGTAAGAGAAGTGGAGAGGAGAGGGGAATGGGAGCAAAACAGTCCACATGATTGATCCGTCATCCCTATTCAACAATGGCTTTGCAGAGAGCACTTCCCAGCTGTGTGACCTTGAACATACCAAACTGCTCTACCCTTCTCTTCCTTTAACATCACATGATCTACCCCAGATGGTTGAGAGAAATGGGAGAATATTGCATATAAAAGTGCACTAGAAGGAGCTGCCTTTCATTGTGGGTTCAGGTCCCAAAGTCATCACATAAGGTAGAATTGAGTGGTACTCCAATCCCCAGGGCCTGGGCCTGGGCCTTTGAACTCAAAGGCCAAGAAACGATTTCTTTTGTTTTCACTTTGCAGGTAAGCTGTGGCCTCTTTTTTCTCTGAGATTGTGGGCAAGTTTGAAGGGGAGGTGGGGAGAAGCCACCGAGCAAAATAAGCTGTTTTGTTTTTACTTTCTTCCCCCTCCAAGTATATAGAGTTGAAACTTATGTAATTAAACATTGCTATGATGTGATGACAATGTAAAAAACAAATGCTAATATACTTCATAAGGCTGTCTCTAAATTTAAGACTTCAGTAGACCATGCCATTGAAATTTCCAAACTTGAAAGTTTTAGCAGTGCTCCTCAGACACAATTATGCATACAGATCTCCTGGGGATCTTGTTAAAATACAAAGTCTGATCCAGAAGACCTGGGATTGGGTCAGAGAATTTGCATTTCTAACTTGCTCTCAGGTGATATTGATGCTGCTGGTCTAAGGACCCCCCTCTGAATAGCAAGGAGGTACAGAGATGGGGGGAAAAATCAACAAACTGGCAGTGGTAGTGGAGGCAGATGATATCCCTCTGAAAATTCTGGAAATGTAGAATTTTGCATTTAATCTCTGACATCCGTGATGATGGGAAGCTGGCAGCTTTTACTTCCTATTACTAGAGAGGTCATTTATTTTGTAACGAAGAAAGGGAATTCTCGGTGTCTTACCATTCTTGGTTGGGTCGTACTGGGCACATCCCACTGCAAGCTTCTCCATCTGAGCACAGCACCTCCATCTCCCATCCATCCAGAAATTAGGGTGATACTTGGGCACCAAACTGTTATTATTCCTTGTTTCTGAAAGAGGTTGGTATCAGCAGAAGAGTTATTTCCAGATCAGTCTATCGAGGGCCACCAACTTGATAACTCCTTGGGACTGGACCCAGCTGTGTGAGTTTGAGTGAACAGTGCTCAGAATAGTCATAAAGATGCATATGCCTTTCCCCAGGCCTATAGCTAGTCACCGGAATGCATGTTGGATTTAGGCATCAGTGGATCTGGGTTCCTGTCTGGCTTGGCCTCGGGCTAGTTGCATGTCCTTAGATTGGGCAAGACCCTCATCTGAGCCTCAGGTTTCCCTCTGTGCAGTGAGGCTGTTACATTGGATCAGTGGACCCCACAAAATGCCTAAGGGTAATGGGAAGACTGAGCAGGTGGGATTCCCACTTTCCATCTCTCCCACCCCCAACCATGGCAACTTTGCTTTTACCCCTTCTAGGTTTGTAGCTTTAAAGTACGGTTATGGTAGGAAAAAAACAAGAATCTATTGCTGAAAAAAAACAAGTATAAAAGCCAGACAACTGGACAGATTATCTTCAATGATGCCTCTAGTTTTAACATCCCATGAGTTAAAGCCCCCTCACAGAGGGAGAATGGCCAATGCTCATAGTTGGAGCCCCTTTGATTACTTGTACTTTAGTGTTTACTTCAGTGTTGCGATTACTTCTATTTGAGCGTTTGTTCCACGACTGTTACACTTGAGAGTACTTTCCAGTTTTCCCAGCACTTGCCTGTTCATATGCCATTTGAAAGCTGATTAAGACTTGCATTTTTATTCTTATTTTTCAGATAGGGGCATTGTGACCTCTGAGATTTCAAATGGCTTGCTTACCCTGAGTCCCCATAGCTACTTAGAGACAGATTAGTATTGGAACCCAGTTCTCCTGCAAATCCAGGGCTTCAGGCTAAAGAATATTAAGAGTCACACTGACTGTTTCCTTTTGGTGTTGTCCTATGTGTGTGAGGTGTCCTAACCCGTTTCGTTCTCACAATAACCCCATGAGTGTTACTAGTCAGAATTCACAGCTGAGGAAATGGAGATACTGAAAGGTCCAGGAACTGGCTCACAGTCACATACTAATCATTGGCAAGCTGGGATTTTCACCTTAGCAGCCTGGCTCTACATCCCAGGGACCTAAACACTGTGCTGGTCTTAATTATACTTTCAGAAAGGCGAGCCTTAAGAAATACCCTCACCGATGCTCTGAAAACACTTACAGCTAGTTAACATTTATTGGGTGTTGACGATGGGCCAGGCTAGTTCCAAGGGCTTTACTCACAGCAGTACTGGAGGCAGGCACTATTATTATTCCTTCCTACACCCCCTTTTAAAAGTAGATGGGGAAACTGAAGCACAGAACGGCCGAGGAAGTTGCCCAAGCACACACGGCTGGTAAGTGGCAGAGCCAGGACCCAAACGCAGGTCATCTAACTGGAGGGTCCACACTTAGATCCTTCACGACATACCAGAAGTTAACAAACTTTTTCTTAAAGCGCCAGAGAGTCAGTATTTTAGGTTTCTCACCATCAGGCAAAAGCGATATATTTTGTAGGTACTTGTATAACCCTTTAAAATGAAACCATTTAAAGATATAAAAACCATCCTTAGCTTGGAACCTTACAAAAACAGGTGATAGGCTGGATTTGGCTGACCCTGCCCTGTACTGGTTGTCACCTCTCGGGCCCAGAATAAAAGATTGGGACCTTCTACTAACACCGAAAGGGAGAAATGCTTGACCATCAGCTGCCCTGTATTCTAATGCGGAACCCAAGGCTACTAGAGGACCCAGGGGTCTCAGGGACTCAGTCACACAGGAGATTAGTTACCTTCCTTAAGGGCCAACACCCAGCGCTGCCGGCTCTCACGGTCTGGAGCAAACACGTACAGGAGGTAGTTGTCATGCACAACCTGGAGACACACACAGAGTTCAAGGTGAGCAGTGCGCCCAGAGAGGGATGACTGATAAGCTGTCTGGTTTACTGGGCCAAGTGGGGGGTCTCAGTGTTTGTTGTCAAAAAGGCAAACTCTGGATGATCAGGGGACCAGTATCCTTCTCATCCAGATGTTTGGGTACTGTGCAGACACAGCTTGAACCTCACAGCTTAGGCTACTTGTCTCGGGTTCAATGTCATCAGTAAGCCATCACTAAGTTAAAGCAGCCGAAAGAGTTCTCCTCTTGACAGCACCTTTATTTCTCACATTAGTTTTTTAGAAAACAGGAACTTTCTGGCATATAAAAGAGTAAGCGATTAGTAAGCTATAATTAGGATTTTAAGAACTTCTAATTTTGAAATAATGTAAGACTCTCAATAAGTTCCAAAAATAGTACAGAGTTCCTGGGTACTTTTCACCATCTTTCCCCAATGATAACCTTTTACATAACCACAGCACATTTTCAAAACCAAGAAATTGACACTGGTCCAATACTGTTAACTAGACTACAGATCTTTTTTGATTTCACCAGTTTTTTTTTCATGCACTCATTTGTAATTGGGATTTTAATGACAGGAAAATGTATGTTATTCCTTTTCCTTACAGCCCTAAAAATTCCAACCCATGGAAGTCACCTTTCTAGTAGGAAAAAAGTCTTTTTCTGTAACACTCAGATTGTTAAACAAGAATGGTACCATAGGATGTGCAAGGAGGTACCCACTGCTTGAGAGGCACAAGTGCCAAGAGTGGTAATAAGATGTAGACAATGTCACAACCTAAAAACCAAAGATGCCCTCCACCAGCTCTGTCCAATAGAACTTGCTGCAGTGATGGTAATATTCTGTCATCCGTGCGCTCCAACATAGTAGCTCCTAGCCATGTGTGGCTATTGAACATGTGAAATGTTCATTCATTCAGTGTGTCTTAATATGACTCAGAGCTAAAGTTCTAATACTGTTTAAGTGAATTCACATTTAAATTTAAGCATTCACATGTGGCTAGTGGCTCTTATACTGAATGGTATAATTACAGATAGTTCTCAGATGGTAAAATTTGATTCTTTTTAATCCCAGAACCTCCAGGCAACTTCTAACCAAGAGTTGCCATCAGTCACCCCAAATCATGAGTAAACTGGACTTAAAGACCTAAAGGCTTGGGGCCCTTGGTAGTTTTTTTCTTCCCCCTCCACCCCCACCCCGGGCCTGGAACAGAGTAATGAGGAATTTCCTTGAGATTGGGAAGACATAGGGAAAGGGGAACGAGGAATGACAACTTTTTCAGGATTTTGTGCTAATCTGTGTTGAATGAATGAGTGAATGAGTAATTGAAAGAACACAGCAGTGTTCTTTTGGTCTTGGGCTAACTTCTAACCCTGCACCAGAGTCATCCCTGTCTCACCTTCTCTTACAATGACTGAGCATTTCAACCATCATGGGAGGTATGAGGAACGAGTCCCCTCAGGCACGATGGACTTACCTGAAAAGGATATTTATAGTGGCAGGGGATGCTAATGTCACTTTTCACAATCTCAACACATTTGATTCTGGAGAGTTCAATGGAGCCCTTCAACGTGCGCTTTTTCTGTGGGAAGAAAATGCATATCCCATTTAAAAAGGAAGAAGACAGTATTTTTTTCCAGGTTATGTCCAGAAATCCATCACTAGATAAGATCCATTAGTTTTGTAAACCAGCCCCCAAAGATCCAGAAGCTACTTCTTGGTCCTCAGTGGCAGATAAGGACACTCTGAGCAGACTCCTAGGAGAATATACTTTTTGAATTTTCTTGATGGGGCAACTGATTTCCCCTCATTGAGCCATGGCGTCTTATATTCCAGTGCCCTTGTGACAAACAGCAGCATTTGCAAAACCTGGACCTGGGGTGCGCAGTGCGGGCTGTAGGAAACAGCCACGCATGTGCCAGTTTTCTCTGCTTTGTGCCTATCCATAGCCTGATTAACTCAGTAATCGAGCCCGGGCCTGACCTGGATGGTGGTGACCTACACCTTTAGTGGCTCCTTTCTTTTCTGTATCTGGCTTCTCTGGGTCCCTTAGCTATCCATAGGCCCACAATGACAGTCCTGTGGCTCATTCCTACCTCAGCTCTATCACCATCCCTTCTCCACAACCCCCTCAAATCTGTCCGGGCCCCATGTCTCATTCATTGGGAAGCTTGTTAGATGTATTTCCTTGATACCTAATTCATATGATGGTCTTCCTGATTTATAATGATGTTAGATGTTACACATTTGTAAGGGTCCTTGTCCTTGGAGAGTGGGTCCCAGGGGATGTTACCCAATAGGACTGATTCTATTAGTGGACTATCAGGCTCCAAAGACGGCCAATTAGGGAAAAGCTTTTGGAGATTAGAGGCCTTTCACAGGCACCTAGAATTAGGCTTCTATTGAGAATAGAGTTTAATTCATCTGTGGAACCAGCTGCAAAACACTTCATGATATCTCACCCCTTAAAAGGAGATAGCAAGTGGTGATGAACTGGGCAAAAGTTTGGAAAAGGCTAGGTTCAAAGTTGTGCTCTGGCTCTAAGGAGCTCCGTGACCTTGAACAGTTCATCTAACCTCCCTGAACTTCAATTTCCACATCTGCTAAGTGATGATAGTAATGCTTACCTTTTAAGAATTGATTACAAAACAAAATGAGAAATGTAATTATGTCATTTATAATAGGTGCCCTCAATAAAGGGTACCCTCTCAATTAAAGTGATTAAAGAAGCCGTATGGCAGGAGAGTTGTGATATGTGAGTGCACTTGGTTGGTGTTCAGGGAGCCAAGAAATAACCAAATTCTCAAGCAGTGAGACCAGTCTTCCATTTTTTGGTACCCAGACTGGTTGCTGGCTTGTGTGTCAGTAGCTGAGGCACAGAAGTGAGATGGAAAAAAGTCAAGATGTGAGAAGTACCTCCAATCAAACACAGGGAAGCTTTCTGGCATTTCTCTTTACATTTTCTTTCTAAACATCTACTTGATTCATTTTTAATAGTACCAAATCTATCCATGGTCATTGTGAAAAATAAAACAATATGGAGAAACAAAATAAAACAATGTATGAAGAAAATATTTATTTTTATATTATCCTGCCCTTCTTATTTCTTATTTAGTGTCTTATTATCCTGCCCTTCTCCACAACCCTAAACTAGTCCAGGTTAACCATTTGGAATGCACCGTCTCCCCCACACACATTTATAGGATATATACAAATAAAAACGAGCCTCTGTCCCACACAGCAGTCTAAAACCACTCTGTAATGTAGTAATGTATGAAGAGGTCAGTCTCCCCTTAAAAGCCTCTGAAAACATGTGCCTTTTGGACTCAGACTATCTTTTCATGTAGAGATTGCCGCAGCTAGAAATATGTGCCCTGATTGTGCCCATAATCACAGTCTGTGGAATGTTTAATCTGGTTTTCAAAAACAGAAGCGTACACGGGAGCAGCCTTTTCAACAACCATCTGCCGTTACCAGGAAACAGGGAGTCTAAGCTTTGAGGTTTTCTTGTTTTTTGACCTCTGTTGGGTTATTTCCTTAGTAGTACACACAGTGAAGTGCAACAAAAGGCTCACGGCAGTGATAGGATGACCCCATTTGCACACATCCATTTGCAGACATTTTTGTCCTCAGACCCACTACGTCCTGTGCTCCCTGAAAGCAGAGACTGGTCTCCATCAGATGTAAGGCCAATGCATTTAGTCATTTGGGACATACTGATCGTGGGCCAGCTGTGATCAGGGCACTGTTCCGAGGGCAGGAGACAGAGAGGTGAACACAACGGATTTCCCCCTGGAACCCATAGTCTAGTTGGGAAGGCAGGCAATGTTAGCAAGTGCTGTGAAGACAGTAGAAGAGGCTGATGCGTTCCCCTTGTGGTCCGAGCAGACCTCACAGGGATGTCCAACCTTCTGATGTCTCGGGGCCACACTGGAAGAAGAGCTGTCTTGGGCCACACATTAAATACATTGTGACATGTAATCACAAAACAAAATCTCATAGTTTTTAAAGTAAATTGACAATTTTGTGTTGGGCCACATTCGTAGCCATTCTGGGACACATGCAGCCCACAGGCCATGGGTTGGACACCCCTGCTAGAGGGAGGGCATTTGAGAAAAGACCAGGAAGTCGGAAACGGAGTCAGACATGACAAGGTCTGGGGGAGCGAGCATCCTAGGTGGAGTGAACACCAGGAGCAAAAGCTCTGGGGTAGAAAAGTTCTGGGTAAGACTGGCTGTCAATAGCCTGAGATCATCATAACCAGGGTGCAAAGTGGAAGTGAACAGTAACTGGAGTCATGAACAGGGATTAAAATTCTATATGAAATTCTGAAGTAATGCTGTTCAATAGGAATGTAATGTGAGCCAAATGTGTATTTAAAGTTTTCTAGTAGCCACGCTAAAAAAGGCAAAAGGAATCAAGTAAAATTAATTTTAAGAATATATGTTGTTTAATGTAACACATATATCTAAAATATTATCACTTCTACACATAATCACCATAGAAATTAATGAGATACATTACTTTTTTACGCTAAGCTTTTGATGGGTATTTCACAACACATCACCCTTGGACAGGCCCCATTCTAGGTGTTCCCTTGCCACCAACGGCTGCTAGCGACTTCATTGCACCGTGTGGGTTCAAGATTTCCCAGAGACACTTCTCTAAACTCAGATGATCTCCTTTGATTTTTTAAATACTTGTTGATTTCGAACATAGATTTGAAGAGACATTTGCGCCATCACCGCCTGTCAGGTGAGCCTGCTCCTAGGTTTGCCTTTCTGTTGCATGAATTTTATGTTCCACTGTCAAAACTCACTCTCATTCCCAAACGCGTGCTTGGGTTCACCCCTCACAATCCGTCTTTTTGGGTCAGTCTCTCCAAAGGCCCGCAGGCCATTCTCCTTGGATCTTACAAGACCTGAGAGGTGATAAACAATAGGCCAGCCGTACCTTTCCCCAGCCAGCACTGGGGAGCAGCCAGTCGGCCAGCTAAACATAGTTCCTTCTCTGGCAAACGGTGATTGCCTGTAATCATCCCAAACAACTGTGCTATTTCTGAAAAATGCTGGGGTGAAGCCTTCCAAGGAAGCCACACAAAAGCCACCAGAGAAAGAGACACACCAAGTAAAACATGCCTTCCTTCTTCCTTGTTATTCTGTCTGCATCACTTGAGGTGAAAGTCACTGAATTTCACTTGGCCTCGTCTCCCCTCTTGGCCATGTTCAAAGCTGTCCTCATATTCCAAAGCTTCACCCCGGACACCTGACGCATGTCCCACATAATCCAACAGGAAGCTGATGCCCGTGTATGTGTGCAAAGGCAAGCTTGGGAGAGAGGCTTTTATATTTCTTTTCTCCTTATGATAATTCTTGTATAAAACAGAATTTTGGATTGTGACTTTTAAAGAGAGAGGCAGGAAAAAACTAAATAAGAGATAATATTTTGAGCACTTGCACTTCAGGCATCAATACGCCATCTTATTTCATCACAACCCCCATGTTAAAGGTGAGGAAGTTGAGGTTCAGAGGGGCCGAGTCTGTTCATCAGTGGAAGGGAGGCGCTCAAGTTCAACTCTATGACTCCAGAGTCTTATTGAGTATGCTTCATGGCTTTGCACTTGCCCTGACTTTCTCCACAGGAGACTTTCCTTCTCCAACCAACACTGAACAATCAATCGCATGACCAATTTCTCCAAGCCAACAGAGATTTGTGTCTGCCCCATTTGGTTATACAATGCGTATGCTGGATTTCAAAGGGGGAGTGTTTCCCTTGGTTTCTCAGAATAATTTAGGTCCACTTCCCTCCATCACATTGGCTTCTTGGCTGCCCAGGTCATCCAGCAGATACTTTAGTGAGAAGTTACATGTCAGATACCCATGAAAGAGGACATCTGTACCCTTCTTAAAAACAACAGAACTTGAGCATTCTGCTCTGGTGGGGCCGAGTGGGACTGAAACAGAACTTTTAGGTCAGGAAGACCCCCATCTGCCTGACCAGCTGTGCAACCTGAGACAGGCGTCTGAACTTCTCAGTTGCTGTGTATGTGTGTATGTTTTAAGTGGGAATGATAACAGTCCTTGAATCATGGGTTAGTTTACAGGACTTAGAAGAAGGACATAGGCCCTGGCTGACTGACTCTGTTGGTCAGTCCATCGTCCCTATACACCAAGGCTGTGCAGGGCACATGCAAGAAGCAACCAGTGAATACATAAATGAGTGGAACAATGAATCAATTTTTTTCTTTTCTCTCTCCTTCTCTTTAAAATAAACAAAGGAATTAATGACATAAACCTACTGGCCAAATAAAATCATTCAAATGATAAACCAATCATTTAAGTGTTACTTTCCTTCTCCAAATGCTAACCATAAAACAAGACTTTGTTCTCTTATCTTTATGGGCTCACATTTTCTTTGGGGATTTTTTTGGGGGTGTGCAAATATATAACCAGGAACCATCATTTGAGAAGATAGAATTAATTTCAACTAGTGGTACTGGTGATTTTGACATTCCGGAGTCATTTGTTTACTTTGCCAATTATTTGCAAAAACAGAGCAAAGCAATGGAAGAGACCTGTTTCCTGGTCTTCTCAACTTTGTCACAACATGAGCGCTTGAGCTTTGTACTTCCTCTCCCACTGGCCTGTCCAGACCTTTCTCAAACAGTCATTCACCGAAGGCTTCACTTACTGAGAGCTTAATGCTCAGCTTGTTTCACAGAGTTTGGATTAGGACAGGCCTTAGGAGACTTAAGTCAAGAGGAAGCTTTGATAATGGAATTTCAGGCATCAGCTGAGAGGGTATTTTTCAAAGGGGAGTGATGCATTTAAGACTTTCCTGGGTCACACTGTAAATGTAGCCACGTGCTGCCTTTATCAGAGCTGCCTTTAAGACCAGGAAATCTTTCTGATGATGGTTTTAACAAGGCATTTCAAATAGTTAGTGCATTGTCTCTTCTGGGGTGGAGCATAGCCATTGTACCAATCTGAAATATCACAATGACACAATTGAAATGAAAACTGATGTCACGTGGGATGAGACACGAGTAACTGACTTGGGGGCTGTTTGCCACACTTCCAATAGAATGCAGAACATCAGTTCCAAAATTAGTTTTAGGGGTCTTCCTGAATTCTAGTTCCATGCCTTCTGCAACACATGCTGGGGGCAATCCACAAATTCCCTCCCAGTCTCCTCTCTCAGCCTTCTGTCTTTTATGACAAAGGGAACGCTTGTTCTGCAGGGGGGGAAAGCAGAGATTTGGAAGGAGGAAAAGCCATGGAATTCCTGCGACAGGTAACATATTTGTCTCAGTTCTCTGAGCTTGGTTCTCTGTGCTCTCTTTAGTTCTTTCGGTTTTTCAGGAGTAGGGGATACAGGAGTAGGACAGCTGCAGCTTAGGGCTATGACCCGCACTCTAGGAAGTCACCTAACAAGTTTCTTCATACCCAATATATATTAAATCCTACTATATAGGTGGTAGGTTCACCTACATATACGTCTACATATATGTTACTGTCTCTCTGAAAAAAAGTAGCACCTTCTAAACCACAAGTACAGTTGGTAAGTAGCTGTTGCTGGTTCCTTCCCTCCCCACCCATCTTCAACTGAACCTACCTCCACGCAACTGCAGTGCTGGGACGCTCTGGGACCAAGGAAGCTGCTGACTCTGAGGCTCCTGGTCTGCCTTAAGTCAGGAGCCTCTGACCCATCCCCTGCCTGCCTTCTTTTCTTTCCCTCTTTTCCACAAGGCCTTTTATTCACAGAGAAACTTGAGCCAACTGGGTTTCCTTCCCTCAGCTTTTCACACTGTGGGCTGCGCTGTGGGGACACCCTGACTTCTCCCTACCAAGGGTGCCAGCTTGTCAGTCGCGGCACCCTACTACCCAAAAGAAAAAAGTGAAGATTTTACCAAAAAAAAGAGAGAAAAAAGAAAAGAAAAAGTTCTGTGGTCTCATACAGTGTCCAGAGGGCATTTTGTGATCTTCAGTTAAAATGATGAATGTATTTTTTCACAAGTATCTGATCTGTAAGATCAGATACTCATGTGAGTGGCCCTGAGGCTTGGGAGTAGAAAGTAGAAACACAGCTTTTCTTCCTATCTCGTATCCTTCTGTATCGTTTCACTATTTTATCATGAATATGTATTTCTTTTATTGTATTTAAAATCAGCGAATGAAAATATAGGTGTGCATCCCTTATAGGACTTATCCTGTGGAAACATTTGTTTGAAAAATATAAAGATGTAGGAAAAAAAGATGTTCACAGTGGCATTATTTATTACACTAAAAAACCTAGAGAAACTTAAATATCCATCAAAGATAAATGGTTAAATTAAATTAGGATCCAGCCATTCTGTGTCTGCTCTATAGCCATAACATTAGTGTATATGGAGGGACAAATACGTGTGTGTGTGTGTGTGTGTGTGCGCATAAAAGGTAGGTTTAGAGAAATAGATGAAGCATCATCTCGTTTTTGGAAAAAAAGTAATCAAATATATATTGGTTTATGCAAAACTCAGAGAAATAGTATAAAATGACATACTGCTAATCCCAGCTTTCCCTTCTGGGTGGTAGTATGGCAGACTTTTGCAATGCAAGTGACATGTTTCTACCATATCTGAAGTTTTTACAGTGAACTATAAATTTACTAAGCAGAAAAATTAGAACAATATTTTAAAGCAGTCAGAAAATTTTAAAACACCACCCTGTCATGCAAATTGGGCAGGTGATGAGGGGAGCGTGGTCAGGGGTGCATAGCAAATGCTGCGTATGCAAAGCGATGCAGCTCTGCCCTCGTAACCTCATGGCCTCGTTAGCAGCACTCAGCAGCCAGGCTGCAGCTGTCACCTGCTCTTCTGTATTCATGGAGGTTCAAGTTCATGACAGACCCTCTTATGTTCTTCTTGAGCAATAGCCATTTTCCTCATAGATTCTAAGGAAGCAACTCTGTGTGCCTTAATGTGGGCATATTTATCTTGGAAGAGAAGCAACAATTCAGGAATAAGTTCCAAGCCTCCTTCATATTTGATAAAGATATTAGGGATCCTAGCCTTTGAAAAGCACTTTTGTGTACATTTGCTTACAAACGTGGGCAGGGAGAAAAGGACTTCTGCAGGAACTCGGAGCAAGAACTAAGTGCTGTGTATCAGTGTAAAGTAGGTCATCACAATGTCCTGTAGCTTTTATATCTCAGTGTCTCTGGTTCCTGAACACTCTTTCAAAGCCCCTCTTCTTTCCAGAATATCAGGATATGAGATTTGTAATGAGTTTGAATGTGCTTTTGAAGTGCTGGAGAGTTGGTAGCCAAAGAAAGTACATGAATAACAATTTTGTTGTAGTTTAGGAAATAACTCCTTGCACAGGAGGTAATGTTCAATTAATATTTATTAATTGATTGATTGACTGAGGGAAGAGAAGGTAAGATCCAGTGTGCAGCAGAAAGTTTATTGGTAGGACTAAGACAGAACTCTTACTATAAACGGAAAGGCGTCCATGTTTAGCTAATCTCCATATTTATCTCTAAATGCATGATGCCACTGAAGAGAGATGCAATCGTAGTTCCTACTCATTTTGGCCTCCAAGTGTCTTTAGAAATCATGCCATCCACATGGAACTCTTTATGCTAAATGTTTCACCTCAAGGTGAAATGACTTTCTAAATTGGCTCTTACCTTTTCATTTCTACTAATCAATTTACACTCTGAGGAGACTGAGGTCATGGGATTGGAAGGCACCCTGGGGATTCTTGCAGGTCAAGGGGCAGGCCTAGAGGGTAGGGTCCTGGTGTTCTCACTCCAAGCACAGCCTTTCCACTTCTCTCTGTTTCCGACGTGGGGATGGAAATGACATGTGTAATTCTGTACTGGGCAGGGGTTCCGTGCTTTAGGAAGTTTGAAAACCACTGACCTAGTCCAATTATGGACAAGAATACAGATAGAATACAGAATTGACCAAGGTCACCCAGGTTCATTAGTGCCAGGTCTTCATCCTATTAAACTGCCATATTGCTGCTTTCTCACTTTATCACACTTTTCTGAAACTATAGAATTATGGTGTGCCTGAGACTTTCAGTCCTTTAGGCTCCATCTAAAATTAGAGCTGAGCCCTGACTGCTGTGACTTAGTTGGCGTGGCTCAGTTGGTTGCGTGTCATCCCGCAAAACGAATGGTCACTGGTTCAGTTCACAGTCAGGGCACACGCCTGGGTTGCGGATTCAGTCCCCAGTCAGGCGCAAACGAGAGGCAACCAGTCAATGTTCTCACACATCGGTGTTTGTCTCCCTCTCTTCCTCCCTCCCTTCCCCTCTCTTTAAATATAAATACACAAAATCTTTAAAAAATAAAATCAAATTAGAGCTGACCTCTATGGAGCAGTCAAAAATGGCTTATGTGATAACTTTCTGTACTTCATTTGCTTCATAATAAAGACAGTTGATGATCTAAACTTTTAGATCCTCTAGAATGATCAAGCAGGGAGACTGATGCTTTGCAAAGTAGGAGGCTTTTCCACACCCCTTAAATCCTGCTGTATAGGTGGCGAGTTCATGTACGTATATAGGACGGACTTGAAATCAAATCATCTTACTTATATATAAAATATTATATATTTCCCCTCTCTCACCATAACATTAAAAACCTAGGAAAACTGTGGACTTGAAAACTACCACAAAAATGGATTCATTTCTAAAATTTTTTTAAAAAATTATATAGGTTTCAGATGATCCACACTATTCTTTTTTTTAAGATTTTATTTATTTATTTTTAGAGAGGGAAGGGAAGGAGAAAGAGAGAGAGAGAGAAACATCAATGTGTGGTTGCTGGGAGCCATGGCCTGCAACCCAGGCATGTGCCCTGACTGGGAATCGAACCTGCACTGCTTTGGTTCACAGCCTGTGCTCAATCCACTGAGCTACACCAGCCAGGGATGGATTCTTTTTTTAATTACATGCTTCCTTCTTAGAAACATAATCTCGAGGGTTCCTGTAACCCTTGGAGGCCCCTTGCAATGCTTCAGTGTCTTTGGAAGAGGATGTTGCAACAAATGATAGAGTCTGTCAGGGTTCTTATCCCAGGACACTGTTATCTCGTGAGTGGTACTCTATCTAATGGGGCTGATTTAAAAAGGAGACAATCCTGTTTTAGGGACACTGTAATTTTTTTCAGTGTTTTCACTCCACTTGGAAACAACCTGAAGAGTCAAACAGTAGATGATAAATTCATCAATGTTCAGACATGTGATATAGATAAGTGTATCTCTGAAATTAACCCATTCAATTATTAAAATTGATGTCTTCAGACAAAAGAGTTATGGAGAGCATTTTGTGTCTAAGTGTTTTGTTCACTTTTATAACAATATATGAAGCCTCGCTGCTCTGCCTTTTCAGGTTGATCAAAGTGGATTTAACCTGATTCTAGCTTGATTTTGGTCCTTGCTGCTATAGACTGCCTGAGCTCAGTGTCGGTTTTGAGGGAAGTTAGATACCAGGCACTTTTTCACCCAAATGTGGAGTAGAATGACTCTGGACAAAGTACTCCCCAGGAAGAAGGATGCTATGATAAAGTTAAGATATAAAATAACTGATGGGCAATTCAGAGTTGCTCACAGCATACTACACAATAGGTCAGAAAAATTCATCAATCTAGACCAGTGATTTTCAACTGGTGTGCTACAAGAATTTTTAAAGCATTCAATATCTGACTTTAGTCAGAGATTCTGACCTCTTTTCCCTCAGATTGTCAAATAAAAAAAAATGGCAACAGCCAACACAACAATAGCCATCCAGTGTGAATAGATCAAAATTATACCTATTTTTTTTGTCAGATTGGCAAAAAACGTGTTTCTTGGTGTGCCACAGAACTGTAGTAATTATAACAGCTGGTGTGCCGAGAGATGAAAACAGTTGGAAATCGCTGCTCTAGACCACCGCAGTAGCCTCAGCCAGCGTCCCGGCTTCTGCTCTTGCCCCTGGTATAATCTGCCATCCCCACAGTCGTCAGATACAAATTGCTTCTCTGACCACCCTTCTTCCCAGTCAGCCCCCACTTACTGCTTAGTTTTCCCCCGGAGCCGTGCACAGTCTGTATCTGCCCCGTGTATTTATGTGCCTGAATGTAGTCTGTCTCCTCTGCTGGCACGTGAGCTTACAAGGGAGACACCTCCTCTTGATTATTATTTTTTAAAGGTTTTATTTATTGATTTTTAGAGAGGGAAGGGAGGGAGACAGAGAGAGAGAGAGAGAGAAACATCAATGTGCAGTTGCTGGGGGTCATGGCCTGCAACCCAGGCATGTACCCTGACTGGGAATTGAACCTGCAACACTGGTTCGCAGCCTGCGCTCAATCCACTGAGCTACGCCAGCCAGGGCTTTCCTCTTGATTATTAACCACTGTAATCCTAGCATCTAACACAGAGTCTGGCACTTAGTAGATACTCTTGGAATGTTTGCTGAACAGGTGAATAAATCTAAATATACCAAAAAAGAAACATTTCTTTGATACAGTGTTAAGTAAAAATAAATAAATAAATACATAAAAATATAAAAGCTTTGGCACCATACAGGGTAGGACAAAAGTAGTTCCATGGTTGTAAGTACAGGAAACAGAGTTTATTCTTGTATTACTACTTATTAGTTATTGTATTATTTTCCACATGAATAACTGTAAACCTACTTTTGCCCCACCCTGTATATATAATTTTTTTGGAAAAAAGTATCGTACGATTTGAATTTTTATTAACAGGTAGGTATAATTTCTGTGACTTTTTATATATAAAAATACAAATATATTTATATTTATAAATTTACAAATATTAAAATATAGTGAGAAACCTGCTTATAAATAACTTTAGGTTAGTGGGGATTATACGGCAACGTGAGACTTGGGATCAGGTTCTTATTCTGTTAACACACTGGTCATTTTTACTGAATTTCTAGAAGCCAAGCAGCCCTCTGATCTAAAACGGGAATTTCGTGTGCACGGTACACCATTTCAGAGCTCCGCTCTCCTCCTCAGAGTCAGGAAGGCAACCTCACACTGACGTCTAGATGGACATTTGGTCCTGGGAGAGCTTCCTGCAGCAGGCCTAGTAACTCACGGGTGAGTGGGAGAATTCGTCACTGGTCGGTTGAGGACATGGGAGAATGAGAATTTTCCATGTGGCTGATGAAACCTCAAGAACTGTACAATGGTTTCCTAGGGGGGTCCATCGCTAAGTTTGAAATGACGGTGTCTTGGAGTCCATGGACTTCATACTTCAAGAGGCTCTTGTGTCTTCTCTTGAAACCTTTTTCCCAGACTGAGCCAGGAACTAAGCCCTCACCTTTTCAGGGTTGCTCTGTGGCCTATTTTTCCTGCAGAAATACCTTAATTGGTTGCATCAGTCCCTGAGCAGTAAGAATCAAATCTAATTTTAATGTGGGAATAGTTCCTTCCAAAACAAAAATTCTCTAGCCTGTGGCTATCTCCATAGAGCATCAACAGCACATCACACAGGCAAACATCAACTCACAAAGGAACTCCATTAAGGCAGGCATGGCAACTGCATGTGTTTAGCCTTGAGTGGCTTGAATTGCAAAGAACTCGGCTTTGTATTCTTACTTCTCTTGGCCTGGCTGGACAGGGCCCACAGTTTTAGCTCCCAGATGCTCTTCTGAATTGAATTTGAGTTGTGATTCACTCACTGAGTATTTACTGACCACCCTTGCATCTCATGTTAATGATTCAACGATGAGCAAGGTAATCAAGATCCCTGGTCTCATGGAACACCTTCTAGTCGATGTGCAGACAGAAAACAGATAAGGAGCCACATCAATAGATGCACTGAAGCGTCTATTGCTTTAGAAGGAAAAAAAAAAAGAGAATCCTGGGGAAATATTTAAAGATATGAGAAACAAGAAAGAACCAGACCTGCAAAAATGTGAGGTGTTCCGGACAGTGAGAATGGCTAATGCAAAGACCCTGCGCTTGCAGGACCCCCAGAGTGAGCACCCCCTCAAGTGTGCTTCTCCCTTGCTCACCCTGGTCCTGGCCCTGTATAAAGGCCCTAGGAGAAGCACTCACTTGGGGTGTCCGAGATCCTGAAAGAAGGCAGGTGGGACAGGAGCATGATGGATACAGGAAAGTGTGATGTGAAATGAAATCAGACAGGCGGTTAGGGACCGCAAGATGAAGAGCCTTGCAGGTGACAAAATTTATTTACATACTCTAAACAGCCACGGAGGACTTTAAAGTAGAGGAAAAATATACGCTTTATCATTTTAAAAGTTTATTCTGGGTTTGGCACAGGTAATAGATCACACGGAGCATTAAGTGTCAGTGAGAGCTAGAAGGCAACTCAATCACTTACGAATGAAGTGGAGAGAGACTGTGACTGATGAAAGTCTCAAGGAAAAATGCACATGTAGCTTTAAGAATATTATCTGCAAAGGGTTTAGCTGTAAAAGGCAAGGAAGGAAGGGGAAGACAAGGTGGAGGCAAGAAGGGAACCAAGTTGCTCGGTTCTGCAAAAAAGAGTTGGGGTGAGTGTGGCTGGCCTACCTCCTGGTTCCTAAATGTGTCTCTCTGACCCAGCTCTGATTTTAAGATCACATTTCCTGATCCTCCAGGGGGATTGGCCTCCACGAGAGACCAGTCTCCTGATCCTCCTCTTCCTCAGGCCAAGGCTAGGCCATGAACTGAGGAAGTCTTGTTTACTTACATTCCTGCATTCAGGGATTTCCTGTGTAAAGTCCTATATCACTTGCTTTGTTCTGTATTCTTTTGCCATTGAGCCTGGTTTTGTTAGGATTCATTTGTGGAACTCTTACCTCTCCAACTGTATCTATACCTTGTGCCCTTCCTCCTTTCTCTCTCCCCTCCTCCCTCCTTTTCTTCCTTCCACAAATGATTAGTGAATAAATGATATGTGTTAGGCACTGCCCTAGACATTGGTGGTGCCTTCTTTAGCAAACTGGGTGCCAGCCCTCCTGAAGCTTACTATCTAACAGAGGGTGGGGTGGGGGTATGGCATTAATACAATAATCATATTAATGATTGGGTAACTACAGCTTTGGCATGTGTTCTGAAGAAAGGGTATGTATGTGTTGCTATGGCAGAGCCTAACAAAAGGAGATGACCTGATCTGGAGAAATCAAGGAAGGTGTTCCCAAGCAAGTGACATTTAAGGTGGAAGCCTTAAAGTTGAAGAAAATCTTGCGTGGTTGGAGCCCAGAAAGATGGGGGAAAGAGGGGCATGAGCTGAGTTACAGGGAACCGTGTTATAGATTCCGGTGTTCACCTTCAGGGCAAAGGAGAGAACCACTGCAGGGACAAGTCAGCTTCTGATGAGGGGCATCAAGACATGATCACTGTCACCACGTTAAATGGAGTCGGGGGTGGGGTGCCGTAGAGTGTGCGCAAGGAGACAGGAGGTGGCAGCTGTCCCAGGTAAGAGTTGCTGGTGGCTTTCATGAGGAAAGTGACTGTAGGAAATGAAGAGAAGTGGACAGATTCTAGAGGAACGTAAGAGGCTCTCATTTCTTTGTGAACACATAGTAGGGCTCCCTGAAGTGAATGAAGACAAAGATCTGGTCTGGACTCTATGTGGAAATGATAGGGCTCGTAACGTACTTCCTTGCAGAAGAACCATATGACGTGGGTTGCTGATTTCCAGGAGTGTTCTGACTTTGTGGACTTCAGAGCGAGGCGGCATTGCCCACTTTGTAATAGCCCAGTGGAGTCTCCAATTACCTATGAGTAACAACTGCTAATAGTAATAAGCTCTATTAATTAGGGAGGTTGTGTGGGCTCTGGAGACATATGGGACCTCAGGCAAGTCATTTAAACTCACTTTGCCTCAGTTTCCTGATCTGTAAACTGGGGTAATAATAGAGCCTAGTTTTCAGGGCGATTGTAAGAATTAGGTGAAATAACCAACATTTAGTACAATGATTGACATGTGGTAAGTGCCCAGTAAATGTTAGTTACTATTATTATTAAAATAACGGATGACCTGCATCTCATTAAAAGTAAACAAGGTCAAGAAGGACTGTTTAATCATTTTCAAACATGTGAATAGCTTTCTAGAGGGTCATACAGCATTAAGCAACTTACATTAAGACACAGAGCTCTTCAGTGGTAGGGCTGGTTTTTGACACAAATTTGTCTAATACCAGAAGCTGTGGTTTTGACCACTGCACAGTCATCCCCACCTGTCATTTTTAATTCATGATGGATGCATGTGACAAGAGCTGGTTCTGCTACTAGATCAGACTGTAGGCTGAAGAGAAGGCTCTGGGAGGAGTGGTGACCCTTATTCATGCGGTGACTAGAATGGTGATCCTGATGGTTCATCCCATCCCATGTCAATGGTGATGGTTTTAATGACGTAGTGAGCACTGTAAGGTTGATTCCTCAGGTGCAAAGTCATGAAAATAGGGAGCCCCTTCCAGTTCTCCCAAGGGCCTTTCAGAAGCTTGAGATGGCACTATTACAGTACCAAGCTCATAACATACTTTTGTCGTGAAATATTCAATATCACTTGAGGTAGGTAGCATCGAGGCTCTCACTTTACAGATAGGAAACGGAGGATTTAAAGGTTAAATATTTTGCCCACATCAAGAAAGTGATAGAGGCAGGATTTGAACCCTGCTCTGGTTGTCTAGACTGGCCTCACCAAGCTGTGATGCTTGTTTCCATCCATCCTGCCCCGTCCAGCCCATGCTTACTCAAAGTGCCCGAGGCTCTCTCCTGGACTCCTGAAAAGGACCCGGGGTTAGTCATGTGCAGCTACGCATGTTGCTCTGTGGTACCTCTCCAGAGAGTATTTGTATTTAGCTGCCAGGAGTGTGCTGGAAATGGCTTGTACTGGCTCCTGAGACCTGACTGTCAAATTTGCAGGAATTCTGTGAGTCAGTAGACGTCACATCAGTAGTTTGAAACTGGCCACAATGGGAGTATTTACACCAGAGAAAGCGGCAAACCCTTTGAATCAGGGCTCCCCCACATTCTACTGTCATTACTACTACAGTTGCTGTTAAATATTTACCAACACACCACCAGGCCCAAATTTTTCATCATCTCCTGTTAAAAAATGTCAGACATTGGGGACCACATAGCAAAGAATTTGGCAAGCACAGGGAGGCATCTGAAATCATGCCTGCCAGTGGGCCGCCACCTGCCCACTTCATGCTTCTTTCCATCCCACCACTCCAGCAGGACGAAGGAGCACTCTGGCCCTGCAGAAAACATGCACACGGCTCCATAGGGGAAACAGGTGCGAGAACTAACTCCATGTTAAAATGAATGGCTCAGCCAGCATTATAATGACAATAGGCATGGGTATTTAAAGTTAGAGAAAACCATACTTAATTTGCAGAACTACAGAATTTGTCCCTGGATAGGTAGATGGACTGTTTTGCCTAGGATGTCATAAATCTAGAATTTTAGAGCTGCAAGGAACATAATTTTATGAATGAGAAAAGAAAAAAAAGAAGCCGAAACCTGGAGAGGGGCAGCGATCAGCCCAGCATCACACGTCTCATGGTGCGTGTGCGTGTCTCCCCCATGAACTTGTGTTTACCCACAGAATCGAAGGAACCCAGGACCCTGATGTGAAGCTTGACTTTAAAGAATTCTTTGGAGCCCTGACTGGCATAGCTCAGTGGATTGAGCTCAGGCTGCGAACCAAAGCATCGCAGGTTTGATTCCCAGTCAGGGCACATGCCTGGGTTGCAGGCCACGACCCCCAGCAACCACACATTGATGTTTCTCTCTCTCTCTCCCTCCCTTCCATCTCTAAAAAATAAATAAATAAAATCTGAAAAAAAAAAGAATTCTTTGTTGTTTCCCTTCATTTGAAAGTAAATATATTATTCCAACCTGCTGGCTCTGATAGGGACATGGTGATGCCACAAATAGCTAACTTTTAATTACGCACTGACTAGGTGACAGGACTTCTCTAAGGACTTTGTATGTTAACTTAAACTACCTGAAATTGTCAATGTCAGACCTTTCTTATCTACCAAATGGTGATTCCAAATAGTTCAATCTAAATACATCCTCTCTGCTAACCTTTACCATCGTTCCATGAAGTGAATACTGTTATCACACCCATTTTATGGATGGGCAGAACAAGGCTTTAATATAAAAACAAAAAGTTTTGGCCTGGCCAGTAGCTCAGCTGGTTGGAGCATTGTCCTGATATGCCAAGGTTCTGGGTTTGATCCCTGGTCAGGGCACATACAAGAGTCAACCAATGAATGTAGAAATAAGTGGAACAACAAATCAATCTCTCTCTCTCTCCCTCTAAAAGTCAATAAATAAAGACTTAAAAAAATAAAATAATCAACAACAAAAAGTTTCTTCCCACAAGTGTAAGTGCTATTCTTATTTATGGGTGATGCACAACGTACTCTTGTGTACAGATCAATAACCCTAAACAATGGCCCATATATAGAGCATGAATATAAGCCATAGACATTAGAAAACAAGAAATTTGATGATTGTCCATCATACAGCTGCTATATTTCAGGCAGAAATGTTAGAAACCAGAGCTCAGTGCTCCTCAGCATGAATGAATTGCCCTGGAATTTTTCATAATGCTTGAATGAAAAGGCAGAGTGATTTTACAACATTGTCATCTGAGCATTATAACCAAGACAATTCTGAATCAAGACCATCTGATTGTGTGATTTTTTGCAAATAATATTGTCTTGAATTCCCCACTAAACAGTTCACAAATAGCAATGCTGCTCAGAAAAAAATTAACACTAACTCAGCCAGATGATGCTCTGTTGAGTCAGAAAAACACACTGATAAAAACTGTAAAACGGGCGTTAGGAAAATATTTAAAGGCAAATGACTGCTTTTTCACTATCAAGCAAGAACTTCTAATATTCTGTGCACGGTAGGAAATTGACCGATGACATATGCCTTATCAGCTCTATACAATGAATCCTCCAAGTAAAAAACTTGCCTACTGGCTCTTTATTAATTTAATCAACACATATTTACTGAGTACCTACCCCTGCAGCCTTGCACATAAGTTACTCCATATGCTTTCTGATTGATTGTTGATTGTTATTAGTAACCATCTGCTTACAATAAGCATGCATTCTCACCTTTAAAAAGAGGCAGTACTATTTCACCTGACACTCCATCACAGCCCAGCTTAAGTCAGGATTTCATTGCATCGAACACTTGAACACAACCCAAAGTCGTGCCTACACCTAGTAAGTCTGATCCCAACAAGGAATTGGAGCATCTTTGTCTCTGAGTGACCCCCCTAATGTTATTTCCCTTCATTAGAATGTCGGTGAAAACCCATGTCCTACTTCCCTAATGACAGGAAAATAATACGGCGATAAAACAAGAAATCAAACACACTTAAAAAATTGCTGGGAAAGGCTGAACAAGTGCTACTTCACAGAAACAAAGGATTTTTAAAAAGAAAGCAGTGTTTGTAGGTGCTGTTTGCAGTCCTTTCGTTCTATACAGCAAGAGCCTGGCGGAGAAGGGAGAGTCGTCTGCCCGTGCTCACTCTCCTAGAGGGAAGTCAAGTGTGGTCTCCCGACCCCCTGTCCGGTGCTTTTTGTACCGAACTGCATAGTTCTGATCAGTCATGTTACTTTGTTATTATTGGTGTTATGGAATGTAAGGATGGCTTTAGATATAGAAAAAGACTGACTTAGCTAAGCAGCTGTAATCTTCCGGATAAGAACTGCTGGTCCATACTGCATAACACTTTGTGCACGATAACCCTAGTCTCCTGGGAAGTTTTTAAGGGATAAAAAGGTTCGCCATTGTGCCTTGCAAATTTTGGACAAGTAAATGCCCAGAGAATATTTTCCCAAGCTATCAGGTGAGTGATGACCATTGAAACAAGCAGAACTGAATTCATAAAATTGAAGACGCCGAACCCCATCACTTAACCACCCCAAGAACCATTTAATCCAGTATAACACTGAGAAAACGGGGCATGATCATCACTCAGGTCTCAACAACTGCTGATATTTTATTAATCTGTGTCGCATAACATGTAACATAATTCAAATGAAATTTATATTCTATCCAGTCATAACACTTGCCAAATGAAATATCGTGATATAAACATTAAACTCAAACTTGAAGGGGAAAATTGCTCATAACTATTAAATTTACTCTTGTGTAGTTTTTAGAACTGAAGTCACCTAACACAACCACCCCACCTCGTGACTTTTCTCCACGTTCCCTTCAGATTACTCTCATTGTGCTTTTTAGGTTGCTATAGCCACAGTGTCTGTGTCCCCTCCATCCTTACTTTATTCCACGTATTTCCTTCCTGAGTCAGCCCCATCTACACAGAAAATACTGTTTGAAAAAAGGCAAAGACAGCCAAGTTCTTACATACCCCATGACGGTCCTCAAAGTATGCCAGGCTGGTTTTGGTTAAAACGAAGAAGCGGACTTTAAAGTTCGAGGGAGAAGTTCTTCTCTTTTGTTGGGATTTCTTGATGAGCTGTTCTTCCAGGAGGATAAAGTTGTTCATGGTCCAGTTCTTGAAAAGCGATGCGCCTTGAGCATCAGCTCTCAGCACAAGCAGAGGAAACAGCTTTGGAGCAAGGAATGTGATGGGGAGGCAGTTGATCCTGAGAGAGTTGCTCAAAGGCAACTTGCCTCCAACGTTATCTTTCTATCAATGTGCAGTCAACATCGCTGAGCTGCTTCTCTGATGTCAAAGGCCATAACCACATCCTTTCGAAATTCACAACACTAAGAGACACAGGTAAAAAAAAAAAAATACACATGCTCTTGGCTGTATGGTTTGAAAATGATATCTGAAAAACCTTAGACTCAAAATGACATGAAGGACTGGAGTTTAATCTTTATGGTTCCTGGTTTAGCCCATCCAACAGGTAAGGCACGTAGCACCAAGGGTAGGAACATGGGCTCTGTGGCCAATGCGCATAGTCTGTGTATTAGTTTCCTGTTGCTGCTATAACAAATTATCACAAACTCAGTGGCTCACGAATTCATTATTTTTACCATTCTGTAGTTCAGAAGTCCAAAATGGATCTCACTGGTCTGAAATGAAGATGTCAGCAGGGTTGGGGTCCTCCCTGGAAGTTCTCCAGGGTAGAATCTGTTTCCTTGACATTTCCAGCTTCTCTGATTACCCACGTTCCGTGGCTCATGGCCCTCTTTCTCCATCTTCAAAGCCAGCAACAAACAGCAGGTCAAGTCCTCTGGTCTTACACATCCGTAATCCCTTCTTCTGCCGCCCTCTCCTATACACAAGGAATTTGAGATGACCTTGCGACTGCCTGGATCGTCTAAAGTCACCCCACTATTTTAAGGTCAGTTATCAGCGAGCTTAGTTGCATTTTATATCTTAATTCCTCTTTGCTATGTAACCTAACATATGCATAGGTTCCTGGGATCAGGGCATGGGTGCCCGTAGGGGAGCCATTATTCTACCTACCACAGCTCGAAATCTGGCTCCACTACTGAATCAGCTGTGAGGCTGCAGGCACGTTACTCAGGAGCTCCAAGCCCCATTTTTCTCCCCTCTAAAAAGGAACGACAGAGCTCCTCCACCAGGCACGGCAGGGCTGCTTCTCCCAGTCTCACCTCGCACCTTGCTCATGCAGCCTCACTCCAGCCCCCGTGCATGCGCCTTAATGCTGCTTCGGACATCTGTTCTCTTTGCCCAAAAACATCTTTTCTCCCTACTTTGCCTGATTAACTCTAAATTATACTGCAAGTCTCAGCCTACATGTCACTTCCTCAGGGGAGTCTTCCTGACTTTCCTTAAGTCGAATCCACTAATTATACCCAGATGGCACCTTGTATGTTTCTCTTCAACCACTTATGACAGTTGTAATTATATACATTTTGCAGGGTGAATGTTGGGTCAATGCCTGTCTCCCCAGCTAATCTAGAATGTCCATGATGGTCAGGATTATGTGTGGTTTGGCTCACCATTGTATACTCAGCAGCCCTCACAGTGCCTGGCACCTAAAAAGGGTGTTAGGAAGAATGTGTTGAGTGAATCACCGAACAGGGTGGGACAATCAGAAAGGACAAGGAGCATAAAACACCTAAGAGAAATATATTGAAGTGTATTATTTTAAAAAATTTAAATAAAAGCCCATAGGAATCTCTCTACACTACAGGTAGGTAATTGCTTTTCTACCAAAACTCAGTGGAAAATGCAATAAATCCTCCAGAATGGCATACTAAAGAACGCATGTCCAGGCTCTGAACACAGACAAAGGTGTGTTGGTATCCCGGTCTGCCACTTACTAAGCTGTTCATATCTGAGTGAGCTGCCTATCCTCTCTGATCCTCAGCATCCTTGTGAGGGTCCCTTTGAGAGTTGAATCCCATCAACTCTGGGAATGGTGGGTGCTAGGTGTCTTGCTTAGAATTAGTCTATGTTTGAAGTATAGTATGTAAGCCCCAATGCCAGTATGAATAACCAAGAAATCTCAAGGTAAGCAGAGATGGCATATGCTGGGCAGAGATGAATAATGAAACAATTATTATTGCTGTACAGATGTGCAATTATCTAGAATTTAGTTTAAAATGTTAGTGATCAGTGAGCAGATTACAGCTTAATTTTGTTTCATATACTAGTCGCCCCAGCATAATCAAGACATTCAGGATGGTTGGGGAGGGGACACTTTAAATGATTCCTCCTCCCCCATTCTGGGGGTTTAAGATATTCTCAAAAGAAAGAGGTGGCTTTGTTGTTGTTTTGTTTTGTTTTGTGTGTTTTTTTTTCTTCTGAACATAGGTCTGAGACAGTAACTAATCTCCCCTTCTTCTCAGGTAACTGACTCCCAAAAGGTTACCTGGACATCTGACCAGCCAGAATAAAAATGACATTTTTCAGCCATGTAACTATTTTCTAGCTAATGGAACATAGTAGAAGTGATGAGCACGACTTCCAAGAAATGTCCTGAGGGGCAATCATCATACCATTTTTATTTTCTTTTTCCTTCTTCTTGCTGACTACAGTATGGATGTGATGGTTGGAGCTGGAGCAGCTATATTATATCATGAGGTAGAAATTATAAGGTGAGAGCAATGACACATAAGGTAGAAGGAAACTGGGGTCCTGATGACCTTGGATTTTTCATCCCAGCCTGGGAACACTTTTTTTAACATATAGAGAAATAAAATTCTATTTTCTAAGCCCCTGTTATTGTGAGGCTCTGTCATAAGCAACACACCTAATTCCAGCTAATGCAATGCTATATTCCAAACTGGACTGTAAACTCCTTTGAGAAGGGTAGATTTGTACAGGTTTGTTCAGGTTCAAAGATTTACAGACATCACAAAGTATCTTATATGGGAAAGCAAAATATCACCAGTAGGTATTGTGATAGGAACCTATGGTTTGCCAAGTCTTAGTGGAGCATAGCCACCAAGAGTGTAACTCTCTCTCTCAGAGCAGCTTCAAATTCACTCACTGGGATTTGTCTCTGTCCTCACCTAAATGAAACTTAAGGTCCTGATATTTTCCCTGTTACTTTCAGGGAAACATCATAAAGATAAATAATCCTGCTGCTTTGGTTTAAAAAGTTCAATTTACAGGAGCCAAATTCAAGAAGTTCTTACTCATCAAAGGTGAAAGAATTTGGGTATCAAAAAGAACAAGAATGACAATGACATGAATGATAGCCAAAATGTTAAAATCATTACTTCATAAGGTATTTGAAGAAAAATCCCAACCCATCGATCACTTTTGGAAGATGCTAGAGAACCAACCTATTATTCCAAAAACTAGGACACAAGGAAAAGAATAAACTCTATTTCTGTTTTTCCTGAGGAACCCTATCTCAGTTTAGTAATCAAATATTTAATAAGAGAAAGTCCTTTAGAGAAGAATTCCAGTAGATAAATAAAGAAGTGATAGACTATCACCACTTTGCAATGCTGATGATATAATGAACCTGGGCAACTGTCATTAATATCATTATGCAAAAAGCCATTAGGAAAATTTACGATTTCTATATTAGACTGGTAACACTGTAACATAATGATTAATCTTAACATCATACAAAGAGAGACAACTAGACATTCTATTTCCTGATGTGATGAAATAGGAAGCACAGGAAACCACCTACACAGAAGTTTTGCCAAAAAAAAAAAAATCAAATATGAATCTCTTTAAACCTCTAGATCTATATTCAAGTTTGCAGAAAGTACAGGAGATGGAAGAACATGACAAATGCATGGAGATGCAAGTGGGCAAGTCCAAAATTCACAAATGGCCCATGTTTGCAACACATAAATCAGGGGAAGAACCTAAAGATGGAAAGAGACTTTTTAAGAGACATGTCAAGGACGGGATGATTTTGTTTTGATGTAGAGTCAAACAAATTAATTGTCTAAAGGCATTATGAGACAATTAGAAATCAGATCACTGCATATTTGATGATTAGTTAATCATCATCATTCATCAAAATTTAATTATTTCTAAAGGTGTAGTAATAGCACTGTTGTTATGATAAAAGAGTCTTTATTTTGCACAGAAACACACTGAAATAACTATTGATAAGATAATAGAATGTCTGAGATTTGCTTTGTTAGAATCCAGCGAAGAGGGAGAAATAGGTAGGGAAGAGGGAGAAAACTGGCCGTGGGCTAAAAACTGAAGTGAGGGACTTCCAGTCAAGATGGCAGCATGGGCAGACATGGCTCATCTCTTGCAACAACCACATCAAAATTATAACTATCATGTAGAACAACCATCACTCAGAAATGTCATAGAGTTGAATGGAAGTCTAACAGCTATAGAATTAGAGAAACCACATCCATCCACACTGGTAGGAGGGGCGCAGATGTGGAACTGGCTGGTCCCACACTCACATGTGGTGGCTAAAAATTCAGGAGAGATATCTCAGGAGCGAGGAGTCCCAGCCCCACACCAGGCCCCTCAGCTCAGGGTTCCAGTGTGTGGAAGATAAGTCCCCACAACTCCTGGTTGAAAATACCAGCAGGGATTGAGTTGGTGGGAGAAACTGCTGGAGCCCAAAGTAGTTCCTCTTAAAGAACACACACATGGACTCACCAACTCAGACTCACTCCCTTTGAGCTCCAGAACTGGGGTAGCAGCTTGAAAGGCTTCAGTGGCATACTGGGAGAAACTGAAGTGTCTGGCAAGACTTTGTCCCCTATTTAGGGGACCCCCCCAACAGAGCCACACAGCTGGCAAGCAGGTGCCATATCTGAAACTCCATCAACCTGGCTAACAGTCTGACCCACCTTGGAGATCCCCAGAGACTCTGCCCCACCCAACTTACGGGCTCAACCAAGCTGCTTTTCCACATGAATGGCTCATCTTGGCTTATACTGCACAACTTCCTAAATCCTCTCAAACAAGAAACAGTTGGCCTCAGTGAGCCCCAGGCCTGGCACTAGCAGTAGCCAGCCTAGATTCACAGCTTGGCTTCGCCTGGGAATCTCCAAGTCCAGCACAGGTAGCAGCTATCTCACATTGCTTTATAGCTCAAGCAGAGTGACCCTGGACAAAACGCGTGTACAGGCTGACCTTGGCCTGTACTACCAGAGAAACTCCAGGGCCAGCGCACTCAGTGGACAGTTACAGACCATGTCAGAGCACCACCACCCTGCCTCTGCATAGCTGATCCTCCATGGAGGAAGGTTTGTGATTACAGCCATTCCTTGTAGCTGACTGGCCTGGGTAAATCACTCCCATTGATCTGCCAATAGCAACCAAGGCTCAACTACAAGAGGAGGGTATACTCAGCCCACACGAAGGGCACACCTCAAGTATCCAGCTTGGGTGATAGGGGAGACTGTGCCACTGGAACCTAGAGGGGGCTTCCTATTATATTAGGCCTCACTACCAAGATATGGAGTCAAAGCAGCTCTACCTAATACATAGAAACAAACACAGGGAGGCTGTCAAAACAAGGAGTTAAAGAAACATGGCCCAAAATGAAAGAACAGGTCAAAACTCCAGAAAATGAGCAAACAAAATGGAGATAAGCAATCTATCAGATGCAGAGTTCAAAACACTAGTTATGAGGATGCTCAAGGAACTTAGTAAGAACCTCAACAGCATAATAAAGACCTAGTCAGACATGAAGGATACACTAATTGAAATATAGAACAATGTACAGGGAAATAACAGTGAGTAGATGAAACTGAGAATCAAATCAATAATTTGGAACATAGGGAAGAAAAAACAACCAATCAGAACAACAAGAAGAAAAAAAAGAATCCAAAAAACAGAAGGATAGTATAAGCAGCCTGTGGGACAACTTCAAGAGGTCCAACATTCACATCATAGAGGTGCCAGAGGGGGAAGAGAAGGAGCGAGAAATCAGAAATCTATTTGAAAAAAAATTAATGAAAGCAAACTTCCTGAATTTGGTGAAGGAAATAGACATGCAATTCCAGGAAGCACAGAGAGACCCAAATAAGGTGGATGCAAAGGGGCCCACTCTAAGACACATCATAATCAAAATGCTAAAGGTTAAAGATAAAAAGAGAATCTGAAAAACATCAAGAAAAAAGAAGTTATTTACCTACAGGGGAGTTCCCATAAGACTGTCAGCTGATTTCTCAAAAGAAACTGCAGGCTAGAAGGGATTGGCAAGAAATATTCAAAGTCATGAAAAGCAGGGATCTACAGCCAAGATTGCTCTACCTGGCAAAGATATCATTTAGAATCAAAGGGCAGATAAAGAGCTTCCCAGACAAGATAAAACTAAAGGAACTCATCATCACCAAACCATTGTAATATGAAATATTAAAGGGACTTATTTAAGAAAAAGAAGATCAAAACTATGAACAATAAAATGGCAAATATACATATCTATCAATAATTGAATCTAAAAAACAAACTCAGCAAACAAGAAGAACAGAGACAGAATCATGGATACAGAGAGTGTTTTGATGGGTGCCAGATGGGAAGGGGTTATGGGGGAATGTGCGAAGAGGTGAGGGGCTTAAGAAGTACAAATAGGTAGTCACAGAATGGCCCTGGGGATGTAATATACAGTATAAGAAATGGAGTAGCTAAAGAACTTATACGCATGACCCATGGACATGAAATAAGTGTGGGGATTGCCTGAGGGAGTGGGGGGTGCTGGGTGGAGGGAGACAAAGGGGGAAAATCAGGACAACTGAACAGCATAATCAATAAAAGACAATTAAAAATTTTTTAAAAATTGAAGCTGAGTGATGGGAGTATTTTATTCCATTCTTTTCATATTGCTATATGTTTAAAATTTTTCATAACAAAAAGAGGGAAAGTTAAGGGAAAAAACAATTCAGTGTAACAATCAAAACTTGAAAAACATTCAATTTAATGCCTTTTCCTCAAGCTAAGTATGGTTCTGCTTCAGGCTTCAAAGCGTGCTGCCTCTTCCACTGCATCCTAACTCCTCCTCCTTCCTGCACCCCAGCCTGGCTCCCAACCTACCCCTTCGGGCTTAGGCGGGCGTGGGGAGGAAGAAGTGGAAAATGCACGGCATTCCACAGGGCTGCAGCTGTAATCTGGAGTGGATGCCCTCTACAGGTGGGAGACACACCATTGCTACTTTTTCTTTCATGGGAAACTTCTGTTGTGTGTTTTGCTGTTTTCATTGTTTTCGGAGGGCCCTGACCGTAGTTCTCTTGATGTGGGAGATGCCACTCTGACTGGCCGATGCGCCTGACCCTCAGGCCTTGGGCTCCTGCTGGTACACCTCCAGGGTGCCTCCTGCTTCCCCAGTTCTGCTGGACCCCTTTGCCATTTCAGTTATCCTCTTGGGTGAATGTTCCTTGAAAAGGAACTACACGCCGCTTAGTGCGCCAGCGGCTCTCCTCAAAGACTCAGGCATCCTTGCCCTGCCATTAACGGATGTACCTCTGACCCCACGCACAGCCCTTTCTCCCTCTGACACCAAATAAGCAACTCTTCCACAAGCCTTCCCCATTACCCATTACCTTTCTCCAAGGGGGATTTAGACGCCAGGCCTATGTCTCCTAAATTCCATGAGACGTATGCCAAGCTCATTGAGAAAGCCCTTGAAAATCCTGTCACTGGCCTTCTGGTGAACGCAAGCAACTGCTCTCCTGCGCTCGGGCGGGTTGTGAGAGGAAATGTGCAGCGCACCACCATCTCGCTCTCTGGATATTTCAGACCCTTGTGTCCTAAAGGCCGAGGGCGGGTGGGCGCTACCACCGGGAGGACCTGAGATCCGTTCTTCCTGTGTGAGGCATGGCTGATGTGGTGCTCTGTCTTAGGACGGGAAGGTACTGGATTTCTTCGATTGTATTATTTTAGGCCTTGGCCTAAAACTGAATTGGGTAAAGCCTCATTTAATGTTCTATATCATTCTAGAATCCTCCAATTAAAAAAAAATTTAAAAACTTCCACCTGGCACTACTAGCTATACTTACACAATGACATCAGAAATTTCGGTTGTCCCTCCTCTGTGTTGGCTCCCTGCTTAGGCAGGCCTTCCTCCAGAGCAGCACAATAGGGTGTTTACCAGGAGAACTGGACTCTTTTTTCCTTCTAGTTTCAGAAAAAGTCTCAGAACCATGAATCCTTGCCCTGGCTTGGGTGACAAGCAAGTATGTCCCTCAGTCATTACAGCCAAGGCAATGGAACAGTCTGTGGTCCGTCTCCAGTCCGCACCCTCCCTGGATTTGAGGGTGGGACACAGTCAGCCCTGCGGGCTGAGAGCAGGGCTGCTGGTTCTCCAAAGGAACACCAGAGCGCTGCCGCTGAAATACCAAACGGATGCCAGCTCACCGACAAGTGATCTCAGGCCCGCACTGACCTAAAGCCCTTCCTCTTTGCTTTCTCATGTGAGGCCCTGCCATTCCAGTCCTCTTCCCCGGTCCAGGAACAGCCGTTTGGATAAGTGAAGAGCCCTCCCAAGTCCAGGCCAAAGAGATCCTTGAACTGTTCTCTGAGGACGAGGCTGTGAAGCCCTTTATTTCCTTACGGTTCTCGCCCGAGCTGGCTCACATGTATTTGTATCTGTTTGAGAGTGGTACCCAGAATATCTGGTAATTACATAACCTCTTTCTCCTGAAATTAAAAAAAAATTCTTATTCCTTCCAAAGGTACCGATCTTAGAGGGAAAAAGGAACATAAGCACATAGAAGTGTATGTACAAAATGTTCAATGCGGCGTTGTTTGTTGTGGGAATGACATTCTGTGCATCGGTCAGGAAACTGTTCCATGATCTATGGTGCACCCGTCCAGTGGAACACTACCAGATCATAGAAATTAATAAAGAATGTCCATCATGCATCACCCTCAAACAGTAAAAGATAGATGGTTAATTAAGGCAGACAAGGTGCAGACCAATGAATGTGGTATGATTTGTTTTTACAGAAAAGCATTTCATGTTTATATTAATGTATCTGTATATGCAGAAGGCATTGTTAGGAAGTTTACACATCAAACTTCTAGCAAATGGAACTGGAGAGGCAGAGAGATGTTTCGCCATTTAATTATATAATTCAAAAAGGTGATATTGTGGGAGAATTTTTTACTTTCTAGTTTAAAATAAAAATATGTCTTCTGTCAGAAATCATTGGTTTGATCAGTAGAACGCAGTGATAACTGAGGTGACCAGAAAGCTTAGAGCTATGTTTTGGAAATATATATAAATATTTCTGGTTCTAAAAGTGAAAATATTCTTCCTGGAAAAAGCAGAGCAACAAATAGCCAAAAATAATACTTCTAGTTTCACTCCTCAGAAACAATCAACAGGAACATTCATTTTACATTCTTCCAGTATTTTTCCAGAGTTAAATTTGACAGCAATTACCATCTTATCCACCTTCTGAATTATTTACTTCCCTCTGCCTACATAGAGATTCTCATCTTTATTTTTAACTTTAATGTGAACTGTTTGAATATTTGGGTGCCTGCTTCATTGCAAGCCTCTTCAGTACAACATCAAAGAAATAAATATACGAACGGAGGTGGGACCTCTCGTGGCGCATAGACACAGCAGAACTGGAAGCTGAGAGAGGGAAACAGCAACACGAGTGATAAGCAAGGCAGACTTCGCCTGTGAGTCGGGCTAAACATGGCTGAGCGGGACAGAAACAAGCAGGGAGCAGAAGGAGAGTGGGAGGTAAAGAGCGGCGTCTCTAGTTGGATCAGCAAGTTGAAAAATACAATTATTTCGATCACCTGCCTGGCTTCTTTTATGTATAGCAGCCCATTTTCTTTCTGTTTTTTTTTCCCCCCATTTTCTTTTCAAACCCAATGCAGAAGCAAGCTAATTTGCATAATGACCCTCGGGGGAAGAGTCTAGGTGACTGTGGTCTGTTTCTGACAGCCAGAGGTAAGGCAGAAATCTGGCTGGCTTCCTCAAGTCCTAGGTGCCCAGGGCTAACCGCAGCTCATCCCACGCCATCTCGGCTTAGCAGCATCAACATAAAAGGACTGTGGATTATATTTTAGACCGGGGGATTTACCCAGCCTGTACAGATTGTATACAGTATGGAAATCTCCCCACCCTCACATCCTGCCTAGCTCACAGCACCCCTCCCAGGAGGCATGCTCATTGAAAAGGCTATTTATAGCTGTCTGCTTGCCTTGCTTTTCAAAATAATAGATGGGGGAGCGACAGTGACTTGGAACCTCTTCCCATGACAACTATGTAGACTTCAAGCACCTGTAATTTTGCGTGTCTGCGTATACGCAGTACATCCTATAGTGCTTCGCGTTTTCACTCTTCACATCGCTTCAGTCTTAGACCAATTTAAAATGGACAGAAAACTATCCTCAGAATTGTTGGGCAGTCTTTCTTCTTACGAAACAGTTACTGTCGCTTTTAAACATTGTGATAAATGTCATTGGTTCCACCATTCCTTCACCTTACTCACTATTCCTGTCATGTATTTCATTGCCTTCCTGTTTTGTTCTGTTTCTTCATTGTGTCCTCCTGTGGGATTGTAAGCTTTCTGGATTTAGGGTCATGGCTTATCCATGCTACACTATATTCTTGTTAGGAAAAAATTACCCCAAACCAATAAATTAAAAAATCACCAAGCAGGCAACCTCTGCTTTCAATGTCATATTAAAGCTGGTTTAACACACCTTCCCAAGGATTATTTAATTATTTAAGAGAAGAAAGCAAGACAGTGAGGTTGGATCAATGAGTCAAGACTGAAGTGTTGCTATCTATTATTTTTTAACAGCTTTATTGAGGTGCATTTCACATGCCACGAAATTTATCCACTAGAAGTGTACAGCGCAGTGGTTTTTAGTATGTTCAGAGCTGTGTGCCTATTACAATGTGAATTTAGAACATTCTCAGCACCCCAAGAAAGCTAATATTGATTAAAGTCCCAGACTCTGCCATGTTCTGTCATCACTTACAGGTTTTTGTTTAGTAGAAAAGAGAACCCCAGAGGTTATGCTTTCATTGTCCTGGAGACATTTAACCAGGTTTTTAAATCTAGTCTGGCAATGTTAGTCCCACATCTTTTCTGCAATGCCAGTGCACATTCCTAATTCCCTTTGAACCAGCTTTACCATCCTGCTGGGCGCTCGTTGGTGAGTCAATTAAACCTTTGGCATGTTTTCATTCTGTAACTTGTTGGAGGATCATGTTTACGAAACTTAGTATGAAACTTAGTATGTTAGTGTCCCAGGTTCGATTCCCAGCCAGGGAACATTCCTGGGTTGCAGGCCATAACCCCCAGCAACCGCACATTGATGTCTCTCTCTCTCTCTCTCTCTCTCTCTCTCCCCTTCCCTCCCTAAAAATAAATAAATAAATAAAATCTAAAAAAAAACAAAAAAAACCTTGTATGTTGATAACCTGAATACTCTCAGTTCAGCGACAGGCACAGAGTGGGCCACCAATAAATATGTCTCGATGGCCTGATGTCAATTTTTTTTTGATAAGGGATGTGTCAGAGTTTTAAACTTTGGGAGAAAGAAGTACATTTTTGAAAAGTCTTGAAGAAAAAAATCAGAAAGTCAATTTTGAATAACAGTTTGTATTTTTGGCTCTCAAATTCTAAAGGTTGGTGTCAGAGAGAGTTAAATTTGAATGAAGCTATTTATTTTCTATCTCCAGGCTTAAGTCAAAGAATACTGTAAGAATATAATTTTACTGGCATACCATTTTTATAAACCTATAAACTAGAAGTATTATTTATTTTGTATAAGTAGGATATGTAAGGGAAGAAAACCTGACACGCACAGAAGAGAATGCCCTGGGAAGCTACCTCTCCACTGCGCCATTGCCCTCCACCGAAAGCCGCCCCAAGGTCCCTCCTATTGCCGGTTTCTCTGCATCCTTTCTCTCTCTCTCCCTCCCTCTCTCTCTCTCTCTCTCTCTCTCTCTCACACACACACACACACACACACAACTCTTTGTTAAAAGATGTATGGCATACCATATATGCTATTCTCAAGTTGCTTTTTTTTACTTACTAATACTTATTGGAAGTTGCTCAACATCAGTATCCGTAATGGTCGTGCCAATCAGAACACGTTCAGTGGCTGATCACTCCTCGCTTCTTCCGCTGCTGTGACCTGTGTCCTCCCATCAGCCTCCACTTCTCCCCCTGGTTCCTCTGCAACCTCGTTTCATCATGGCGGCCCAAGCGATCCTCTATATATGCAGGTCAGGCTATTGCCCATTTAGAGCAAAGCCAAAGGCTTCATAATGTCTCACGAGGTCTGTCCCACATGGTCTGTCCCACACAGTTGCTCCCAATCATCCCCACAGTTGCCTCCTGGCCTCATCTCCAACCACTTTCCCTCACTTCACTCTGGTCACTGTAGCTCCTTTGTCTCCTCGAACACACCAGGCACGCTCCTACCTCAGAATCTTGGCTCCCACTGTTCCCTCTGACTGAGATGCTTATCCCCCAACATCAGCGTGGCTTCCTCCCTGAACTCCTTTAGGGTCTTTGCTCAAAGGGGGCTCCTCATTGAGCCTTCCCTTGATCAACCTCTAGTTCCCCGTCCCCTGCACATACCCCACCCCACTTGCCCACTTTACCTTCCTCCATAGTGCTTTCCAGCTTTGCACATACCACATAGTTTACTCTTCTGTGGTCTAGGCACGAGCTTCACGCCAGCAAGGATATTTGTCTGTTTTTGTCCATTGTTGTGTTCTTTGTACCCAGAACAGGGCTTGGCCCAAAGTAGGCACTAATATTAATTGAACAGATGCATGTATGCTGCATAGTACTCGCACATTTGCCTGCTGTTTGTGTGACCTAGTCCAGTGTAGTTTCACCATTTCCACATCTGGGGACTTCCATGTGCTTTTGGTCTCTTGTGACCTTGATGAAGTTGCTTGACTTCTCCAAGCCTTGATTTCCTCCTCTATGAATCAGGGGTGATAGTTCTAACCTACATTTTATAGGGCTGTTGTGAACGTTAAAATTTTTTAAAAATGTAAAGTGGGTAGAACCATGCCTCATTTATACTAAGTTCTCAATAATATGATTGGTATCTCTCCTTATCAATCATTCATCAGAAATGGACTTATGAGAGTACATGATCAAGTATAATCTAGAAAAACCTCACTTCTCATTTTTAAACCTAATAGTGTTAACTTTGTGTGATTATCTCCTTACAATAAAATATAAGACACTTTGTTCTTTTTTTTTGGAGCAGGCATTTAATATCTTTAGAAAAGGCATTTTAGTGCATCAGAGGTAAAGACTATCTTTGCATTTCCACTTTCTGACAGGTCCTGAAAATAGTACTCAATACATTTTGTTGAGTAAAGAAATGAAGAAAGGAATCTCAACGGGCACAAGCAAGTTCACGTTTATTGAAAAGTCACCATGTGCCAGGTACTGTAGGAGGCTCCAGGGATATAAAAAAGAACATTGGGGGGTTGGAGTTTATTTCAAGACCTTTACAGAGTAACCACTGACTTTGGGGGACGTATTTTACCTCAGAGGTCGTTCTCTGACTGAGGGAGGGGGAATTTGGATTTTTCACCTTGTGCAAAGTGAAAAAGAAAAACTCCAGAAAGACGTCTTTGCCATAATTTCTCTGAAGAGCTTTTCAAAGAAACCAGACATCAGTGGTTTGTCAAACAGACATCAAGGGCAAAGCAGCAGGCACATCAGTGTGGGAAATCCTATGGTGATTCAAGACCTCTATGAATTCCTGTGGTTCCCAGTAAGTCCCCATGTGTATGACTAACCACAAACAGTTCTATATTTGGAGCGAAATGAAAATCTGACGAGGAGCCATGCGGCTTGAGGCAGAGAAACATCTCTGACCTGAGTCCCAAGTCCTGGGATAGAGTCTGGCTCTGCATTCTGACCTTGAGCAAACAATCCTGAGCCTCTGTCCCTAACCATAAAACGATGGTTTTCAAAGTTAGCCTCCTTCCAATGAGGAAATGGTGAGAGATTCTCCACAGCCTGGAAACTACTGTGCCAGTGGGACTCTGGCTGTGATAGGTTTCAGAAGGCCCTTTGGACCATTCGTTCAACAACTTCATTGAACCTCTGAGTGCTGCCGCCATTGTGCACTCGCCGGGCCGTGGAGAACAACAGTCGCCTGCACACAGCTCGCTTCCAGGCAGTTTTTCAGCAAAAGCAAAAATATATTTGCAGGAAGATGATCATCGCAGGGATATCAGTAACAACAAAAACAAGCAAAGCTGGAAACAGCCCAAATATACTATAAAAGCAGGATGATTTCATCAATTAGGCATCCCAACATTTTGATTAGAAAGGATATCCAGGCCACCCACACCTACTCCCCGGCAAGGTCAGCCTGTCACCCTTGGAAGTGGTGGTTTGTCTGGGGGGAGGCTGGTGACCCTGCCCCAAGGGGGTGGCTGCCTGGAGGCTGGACAAAGGGGTGGGTAATGGTGACAGGTCACAAAGGACTGTGAAGGGTAAATGCAGTGGTGTAAGGAGGCCTGGACAGACCCCTGCAGGGAGATGGGCAGTTGCCTTCACTCCCTCTCTCTTGGAGACTCGAGTAGTGGCTGGTGGCGCTGTCTTGAATTCAGAGAACATGAGCAGTGAATGTTTGTTACCTTATTACACGGCCCGCAGCTACCGTTCAATGGGTGTGTTCAATACCTCCATGGGGGACCTGCAGCGACAACTGTACAAGGGAGGAGAGTATGACATTTTCAAGTATGCACCAATGTTTGAGAGTGACTTTATCCAGATTAGCAAGAAAGGAGAGATGATTGATGTCCACAACCGTGTCCGAATGGTGACGGTGGGCATCGCGTCCACCAGCCCCATCCTCCCGCTACCTGACGTCATGCTGCTGGCCCGACCAACTAAAGTCTGTGATGAGCATGGCAGACATGCCCGGCCCACCAAGGGGAGACGTCGCAAGCCTGCGAAGGTCCTAGAGCTCACCAGGCTGCTGCCCTTGAAGTTTGTCAAGATCTCCATCCACAATCGCGAGAAACAGCAGCTGCGCCTGAAGCTGGCTACCGGCCGTACTTTTTATCTGCAGCTCTGTCCCTCTTCAGATGCACGAGAAGACCTATTTTGCTATTGGGAAAAACTGGTCTATCTCCTGAGACCACCAGTGGAGAGTTGCAGCAGTACCCCAACACAACGAACTGGGGACACGATGACCACAGAGGATGACAAAAGCTTGGTGGTAAGCATCTACAGAGACTCAAGATAATGGGGCAGGGAGCTTTGGGAGAGTAGATCAAAGCTGGTCCTACAAAGGTTTGGGTGCTTGCTGAAGCTCACCTGGGAAAATGCATTCCATTTTCAAAAGACTCAGGGCCACCACAATGGCACTTACCACACTGGGGAGATTCCAAGTGTTTCTCCCAATTGTCTCCCACGGCCAAATTTCAGAGACACCTTAGGTATCAGCTGCTCTGGTCTCAGATCCAGGGTTGTAGTCCCTTCTACAGCATCCTGATTACCTAATCCCTTCCTGAACACTCACCCCAACCCAAGTGGTTTCTTCCTTCTTCTGTCTGCCTGTCACTACCATTGCTGATTAAAATCAGCATAACCCACCTGTGCATCTGCACACGCGCAATTTATTTTAGCAGGCACTGAAATGCAAACGTGTGAAGCCCCTGATCCCGCAATCCCACTTGTAAGAATCTGTTTTGCAGAGAAATAAACACAAGCGTGCAAAATAAAAGTGTATAAAGATTGGGAATTTTATCAGTGCTTTCCCTGGCATGGGCTTTGTTCAAGAAAACGGAATGACCATTTGACAGGGGTGCTGTAGATGGGACGTTGCATCCCATAGCACCATTAAGCTTAGATGTAAAGATTTCAGAGGTTCTTCTAATTAGAAGCTCTGACATTGCCCAGCTCCAGGATGAGAGAGAGCAGACTATGGTGGTCTCAGTTAGTCATCTCTGTCTCACCTGTTTCTCCTCCCCTTGGCACAGATGTCAGAACTCCAAGGAGAGGGAGATCAGAATAATGTGAGCCTTCACAAGCTTCGTGATGTCTCCAGAGCCACTTCTTCTGGTTATGCTGGGGGAGAGAGAATGCCTGGTTCAGCTTCCATCAGCAAAACTCCAGGGACTGCCCAAGGAGCAGCAAGGGGGCCAGCCACAAGCCTGGCAGTGGCAGGAACGGCTACAAGCCCTACAGCAAACGTGGCGGTAGCAGGAGCGGGAACAAAACCTACAGCAAACATGGCGGTAGCAGGAGCGGGAACAAACAGAGCAGCAAACGTGGCAGTAGCGGGAGCGGGAACAAACCGTGCAGCAAACATGGCGGTAGCAGGAGCGGGAACAAATAGAGCAGCAAACGTGGCAGTAGCGGGAGCGGGAACAAACCGTGCAGCAAACATGGTGGTAGCAGGAGCGGGAGCAAACCGTGCAGCAAACATGGCCGTAGCAGGAGCGGGAACAAGTCCTACAGCAAACGTGGCGGGAGCAGGAGCAGGAGCAAACCGTGCAGCAAACATTGCAGTAGCAGGAGCAGGAGCAAGTCCTACAGCAGGTGCTTTGAGCATAGCAGCAACCAAGAATGTGGGCGCAGGCCAGGCAGGCTCGGCCCTGGCTGGAGCCACCACCAAGGGTGCAGAAGAAAGTGGATCCGGCAAGGCCATGGCAGGTGCTGCCAACGTATCCTCAGAGAGTACGAATGTGATCTTGGTGGGTGCTGCCAGCTCATCCTCCTTAGGCAGTTCCATTGCCACAGCGGGGGCTGCCAGTGTCTCCCCAGCGAGCAGCATTGTGTTTGCAGGCACGGTGACGACCACAAGTCCTGCCACAGAAAGAGCTAAATGCCCAGTAACAGGACCCCTCGTCTCAACCCTGAAGAGTGAAGGCTACATGAGTGAACGGGACGGAAGCCAGAAGGTCTCCCAGCCCGCAGCTGAGGCTCAGAAGGAAAAAAAAGAAAAGAGAGAAAAGAAGGACAGAGGTCCCGCGAGGAAGAGCTCCCATCGCCACAGGACAGGAGGGGGCAAGTCGTCCCGGAAATCATCCTCCCGCAGGACATCATCTGGCCATCAAAGCACAAGAGATGACAAAAAAGGAAAGGGGCAGAGCAGCGTAAAGGGCAGACGCAGCTCTCACAAGAGTGCCAGCCACAGCGCCACCGCAAAGGAGGCGAGGACAGCTCACAAGCCGGGGAAGAGCAGATCTGGCAGCTCGGCTCATTTAAGTAAGCAATCCAGTATGATTGGCTCTTTCTTCAGGAGCTTCAGAGTCATTCGTGGGTCAAAAACGGAGGTCTCATCACACAGCAGAGAGATGGACTTCGTGGCTAAGAAGGTAGGGAAGCACAACATAGAGGCCAAGGTAGAGAAAGTCCCCGGTGGCCAGGATCTGCAGATCTGTGAGACTGTGACATCGGAGATGATGGAAACAATCTTCATAGAAAACAAACCCGTTTAAATAGGAGCCAGGGCAGGACACTGGAATGGAGACCCAGCCTCACAGAAGTATCCCTAGAGACAATGCCCGCTTACTTTAATAAAGGACACCATACAACTCCAAAAGAAATGCTTCTTTTGTTTGACTTTCTATGTCCCCTATCCTGGTGGTGACTTCACAGTGGCTTCTGTGATGTGGACTGTGCTCAAGCCTGAGACCCCAACTTCCAATCATACAGGACCCTACCTCCCACCCATGCCCAATATGAACATCCTGCCTGGCCTCAACCCTTGTCTGCCTTTGGTTTCCCCAAGACTAGGGCCCCCGGTCACGGACTATGGACTGGGAAGCACCACCACCACCAAGCCTCCATGCCCTCTTCCTCCTCTCCCCAGAGTTCCCTGAACATGGACGTTCAGTCCAGTTCATAGACTGAGTGAAGACAGGACTCGTGTTGTGTCGCCTCAGGGAATAGTTAGGGGTGCAGCAGCATTTGTAGGCAATCAGAATAGTGCAGTTTATTATCTAGGCCAGGAACTGGTAGCCTGAGGGCCAAATCTTGCTAATTGCCTGGTGTTGTAAATAAAGTTTTATTGGAACATAGCCATAGCCATTGCTTATATATTGTCTGCTGGCTGCTTTTGCATTGAAACAACAGATTTGAGTTTTTGCAACACAGACTGTATTGCCTGCAAAGTCTAATATATTTACTATCTACCACTTGCCAGAAAAGGCTTGCCCACCACAGATGTAATCTTAACAATTCTTCTTCCTCTTGGGTATATACTATGGAAAAACTCTCACATATGCTTCCTAGGCAACAACTAGGAGCTTTTTTTTTTATAATAAAGCAATCTGTTATAGCAAAACCCCAAATGTTCATCAAACAGAAAAATAAATTGTGCTATTTGCCTACGGTGCATAGAACACAACAGCAAAAGTATAAATAATAGCTATGCAAGGTAGCATGGGAGAATCTGACAATGGTGAAAAATAAAAGCAAGTCAGAAAAATACATATGATATAGTTCCTCTTGTAGAACAGTTCAGAAACAAGGTCAAACAATACGTTTGAGCAGGGAATGTGTAGAGAAAAGCAGGGAAATGATAAACACAGAATTCAGAAGAGTGGGTATCTGTCGGGTGAAAAGGGGGGAGGATGACCTGAGGGGCACACAAAGAGCTTCAACGGAGTGGGGATTGTTTTATTAAGCAAAAGAACACGTCCATGGTAATTTATTGTTGTATCTTTTTTTATATTTTAACGTCTCTGAAGTCAGAATGGTTTTAAATTGCTGTCAGCTGGCAGTTAGTGTCTTAGAAATAACAACCCATTTAGTTCACTTACGTTTTCCTCTGTGCAAGAGGTAGATGGCAATACCTAAGCCTGAAAGATACCTTCCAACAAGTGAAAAATAAAAATTCTAAGTAACATAAATCCTTTGAATCCATGCAAAAAGGAACATGGAAAAGGGTTAGATATCTTGTAGAAAAATCCAAAATGCAGGGTACTAAAGAACCCTGCCAACTGTGTAGGCATGTGGAAGGTAGCTCCAAAAAGAACACATTACATTAGAAATGAGAAAACGAACTTTGAAAATGCCTACTTTTAAAAAGAAATCACATTGTCTTTTCCATTTTAAAAAGTTATCGATATCTTTCATGAGTCTATGAAAATCATTTAAGTTGCTTTAACAATTGATGATAAAAGCTGGATTTGTGAAAAATGGTTCTGAGAACTATGTGCATTTGTGTTGAGCCTGAGTGGCCTGCCCAGCCTTGCAATTCTTCGCTCATTCTCCTCTGTGACGGTGGTGTCCAGTAGAACAGTAAAACTTAGGGCCTTTCTCCGGAGACTGGATGTGTGTGGCAGAAGTCGAGGAGGTGGGGAACAAGGTGCTCTGGGTGCTATGGCGGCTTAGGAATATCAGGGGGAAGCCCTTCTCCGTTGGTCTGATGAGTGGCTGGAAAATCCCACCTTGTGACTTCTGATATATAAAGACCAATAGATGCTGGGAATCAGGGTTCCTTACAGTTGCCTCTTGAAGGAGTGAAGGTAGAAGGTAGAAGCCCAGAAGGAGGCATGCTCTCAAAGACCTACGAGGGCCTTTGGGTAAGCCTGCTGGGCATACAAGAGGTTATGGGTCGAGGAGAGGGAGAGGGGAGCTCTTTCCAAAGCCATCAAACTGACACTGTGCCAGACTCTGATGTACTAGTTAACAAATGGTTCAATCTCATCATTCTGTAGATCACAGCTTCATCTTTTGTCCTCCTTTTAGCCTTATTTTATGCATTTCCGCTCCTGCATCCCAAAGTGCTTCTTTAACACAAACCTAATTCGTCCACCATGCGGGGCGTTTGCTGAGCAGACCCACAGTTTTACACAAAGGCCACTGAAGTGAAGTGGAGGTGGGGGTTTGCCCACCACAACAAGCTCTGCCGGGCACTTTCTCTGTATTTCCTTTTCTATCTTGACAGTTCATCAAGAGACACAAGCAGAAATACCTACGTATTTCAAAGCAACAGGCCTCTTCCTCTGGGGGGGAGATATCAATTTGGGCATCAAGTCAACACACCCCATCAGATAAAGGCCAATATTTTTGACAGCAATATGCATCATCATGGTAGCAACGCTGCTGCAGCAAGTGCAATGAGAAGACGGATGGCTGATTACCAACCCGTGTCCCACACCTACACACCAAAGATGAGAAGGGAATCTTTTGTCAATAGCAACATACGGTAATTCATGGAGGAGTTGTGATCAGGTGGAGTCTTTCAGACAAGGAAGATGTACTGTGGTGGGAAGAGGCAAAGTGCCTCAAACTACCGAAGGCAGTGTCAGGGCTGGCACAGCCAGAGGAGGAGAGGGATGCTGAGGAACGCTGCAGGGGACCCACCGGTCAGGCCAGCGTTGAGGGCTATGTCAAGGATGTTGACATCCAACTTTAGAGAAATGAAAAGCCACTGAAGTGTTTTAAATAGAGGAGTGACTTGATCAAAGCTGCACTTTGTAAAGGGCACTGTCTACTGAGAAGAGAAATATTTGGGGAGGCATTATTAATATGTGACCTTATGTCCCTTCCTATATTTTGCCACAGGATCCATAAAATGAGGAGATTCGAAGGCATGTTATGAAAGACAACTTTCCACTTGCAATATCCATGTGAAGTGGCCTAGGACTTGTGGCCTAGGCTATTGGGGGTGAGCGTGGACATTGTCTTGGCTTCAGAGAGCTCTCCCACCCAAGGTAACGCTCTTCTCAGAGGGCACAAGAACTGACATGGGGAGTGTCACGGTCTGGCCATCTTAGTCCGACCCAGACCAACTTTCAAGGGCCATTCAAGTTTGCGAATGCCCAGTGGGGCCTGGCTCACAGCTCGACTTCTCCCTCCGTGTACTCCTGCTTTCTCTTCTTCCCTTCCCTTCCAGGTGCTGGTCCTGAGGGCACTCCTTAATAAACATCCTTCTCACAGAACTCTATCTCAGAATCTTTTTTTCTTTTGTAGTGTGATTTACAATAGTCAAGATATGGAAGAAACACAAGTGCCCATCAATAGATGAGTGGGTAAAAAAACTGTGCTACTCATAGACAATGGAATATTGCTTGGCCATAAAAAAGAATCTAACCATTTGCAGTGGCATGGTTTGGACCTAGAAGATATGTTAAATGAAATAAGTCATCCAGAGAAAGACAAATACCATATGATTTCACTCATATGTGGAATCCAAAGAACAAAATGAGTGAGCAAATAAAACTGGAATAGACCCATGGATACAGAAAACATATTGATGGTTCCCAGAGAGGAGCAGGTTCAAGGGAACTGGGTGGAAAAGGTGAAGGGATTAAGAAGTACAAATTGGTAACTACAAAATAGTCACGGGGATGTAAAGTACAGCATAGGGAATATAGTCAAAAGTACTGTAATAACTATGTATGGTGTCAGGTAGGTACTTGAATTATTGGGGAAACACTTTGTAAAGCATTATCTAACCACTATGCTGTATACCTGAAACAAATACAAAATGATATTTTAAAAATAAAAAAGTAGCCCTGGCTGGGTGGCTCAGTTGGTTGGAGTGTTGTGCTGTTCGCCAAAAGGTTGAGGGTTTATACCTGGTTAGGGCATAAACCTAGGTTGTAGCTTTGATCCCCAATTGGGGTGTATATGGGAGGCAACCAATCAATGTTTCTCTCTCACAACAATGTCTCCCTTTCTCTCTCTAAAATGAATAAACATATCAGATGAAGATTAAAAAAAGTAAATAAGCAAAAAAATTATTTTAGGGGAACATAATCTGCAACACTGTGTTAGTGTAATGTGCCGTGGCTACCTCCTCTGATGCCACTAACATGAAAAGAGTTGGTGAAGGGCGTGTTCTCTCTCTCTCTCCCCCCTCCCTCTCCCTCCCTCTCTCTTCCTCTTCCTCCCTCTCTCTCATGCACCTTTCCCTCTAATTCCCCCTGGTGTGTATAATCCCCCCTTGCTTTTCTTTAAACAGTCTTTTTTTTAAGATTTTATTTATTTATTTTTAGAGAGGGAAGAGAGGGAGAAAGAGAGAGAGAGAGAGAGAGAGAGAGAGAGAGAGAGAGAAACATCAATGTTCGGTTGCTGGGGGCTGTGGCCTGCAATCCAGGCATGTGCCCTGACTGGGAGTCAAACCTGCGATGCTTTGGTTCGCAGCCCGTGCTCAATCCACTGAGCTACACCAGCCAGGGCTTCCCCCTTGCTTTCTTTCTCCTAAGCTCCAAGGACCCTTCTTTTGCCTCTATAACTTGTTTTCTGAGCCCATGAAGCCCAGGTGGCTCACTCTTCCTTTGCTCACTTCTACCTCTGTGTCTTTCTAAATAAACTTTTGCTTGTATTTGAAAGAGAGAGAGAAAGAAAAAGAGAGACAGAGTTGGTGATAACCAGGAAGGGTATAATGCACTATATACAGTTGTTAATTTGAACAATGTAAAAATAATGTACATTTTCTTATTGTAAAATTGTGTCTGCTTTAGAAAGTTTAGAAAATGTAGATATGAAAAAAAAAAAAGAAAACAAGTACCCCCTTTGATAATTCACTATTTCTCAGAAATGGACTGGTTAGACTTATGCTTCCAGAAAGATGGAGTGGGCATATTTTTCCCTGTTCCTCTCATTCATAACTAAAGACCAGGACATTGTATACAAAATAAACATTACAAGACTCCGAAAGGTGGAGAGATGCAGAGAGACTTGCCAGGGGCCACAGAAAATGAGGAACAACATGGTGATGAGTTCCCTGGGTTTTTCTTTTTGTCCCATGCATTACAGACTTGGCAATTCTGAAGAAAAGACACAACAAAAACCGTATCTCTCTAGCTAAAGGACCAGGAAAAGAGCAGCCGAAAAAGGTAGAAATATTTTAGACAATAAGTGCTCCACTCCGGTAAAACATCACAGAAAAAACAGTGCTTCCAATGCCCCACTCAAGCAACCAATCAAATGGAGAGATTAAAAAACAGGTACGATAGTGGTACAGTTCATTTTCTTTGGTGAAATTTCACATAACGATGTAAATGTAGACTTTAACCACAGTAACAGCTACAACACGTAATTCAAAAGGGATTATCTGCCTTTTTGTAGTGTTTAAGTCCATTTTAATTTCTTCAGCCTACAAGAAGAGATAAGTGGCCCTTAGTGGGATCTCCTACCTGGTGACACAAATCTTTGTTATAAAAAAAGTGTAAATGGGAGATAGTTCCCAAATACCAGGGCTACTGCTGTCCCCTGCTGCTAAGAAAAGGTATAGCAGGCACAAGAAACTGACATCCCTGAATCTCATCTGCGGCACAGGGATCTGGGTTGCTAACACTGTTAGTGATGAGGTTGTTAGTAACCAGGAGATTGGGAGCTGAAACCGTACAGCAGGGAACAATGCGTTAGTGATGACTCCCACCTACAGTGCATTGTTTAAACAATGTATATGAGCTAATAGAAATTATATGATAGAAAGGAGCAAGAATTGAAGATGAAAAATTTAATTTGCTAGTTTTCATTTCTTCAGCTTGGGCTGATAAACAAGTAGTAATATGATGTAATTGACTAATAAGAGCTCAGAGATGACATTTATGAACCTGTCTACGAATGACAGAGGTGGTAAGACCAATGAAATCAAAATCAATGTAAATGGTGCTGGAACAATTGCACTCACACATGAAAAAAAAAGAAAGAAAGAAGAAGAAGAGGTCTCAACTCATCTTACACAAGATATATAAAAATTAATCCAAATATAAAATGCAAAATTCTAAAACTTCTAGGAGAAACACAAGGGGAAATCTTTGTGACCTCGTGTTAGGCAAAGATTTTTTTGGCTACGACACAAAAATGTAAAAACCATAAAAGTAAATAGGACTTTATCAAAACTAAAAATTTCTGCTGTTTGAAAGTCGATGTTAAGAAAATGAAAAGATTAGCCACAGATTGGGAGGAAACACTTACAAAATATGTATCTGATTTAGGGCATATCGTGTGTGTGTGTGTGTGTGTGTGTGTGTGTGTTCATGGGTGTGTCCCCCCTTTCACAACTCAATGGTAAGAAAACAAACAAGCCAAATAAAAATGGGCAAAAAGTTTGAACAGAAAGTTCACCAGAGAAAAGGTACCCTGGCAACTAAGTATACAAAAGATACTCAATACTGGGGAAATATACATGAAAACAACTTACAACTATTAGAATTGCAACAAATAAAAATAAAAAGGAAAATACTAAGTGTAGGTGAGGATTCAGAGCAACTGCCAACTCTCATAGTGTGCTGGTAGAAATAAAACATGATACAGCCTCTTTAGAAAGACTCTGGATGCTTTCCTGTATGGTTAAACACATAACTACTACAAGGCCCAGCAATTCCATTCCTATGTGGATGTTGATAGGACTGAAACTAGCCCAAATGTCCATCCACCAGGTGGTGAATGAATGAATGGAATTACATACAAGGGAGTACTCCTCACCTGCAAACAGGAACAAACCATTGATACATGCAACAATACTGATGGAACTCAAAAGTTTGATGCTAAGTGAAAGAAAGAAGCCAGACAAGAAAGAACATCTGTATACTGTCTGTTTTTATTCACATGACATTCTGGAAAAGGCAAAACCATATAAATAGCAATCAGATCAGTGGTTACTAGGGACTGGGATTGAAGGGAGGAAAAGGAATGCAGAGGGGACAGAAAAGGAATTGCTTGGGGGTGGTGGAGATATTCTATATCTTAATTCTGGTGGTGGTGGTTACACGGCAGTACATATTCATCAAAAATCCATAGAACTATACACCTGAAGTTAATTTTACCTTATATAAACTATACCACAATAAACCTAACCTTAAAATAAATCGAGAGGGCAGAGGAAAAGTGCGAATATTTCTGCTTGCCACAGGCTCAAATGATAAACAATGATGTTTCTTATACTGCGTCGAGCTCCTAAAACAGGCAAGACGCCAGCCACCACGTACCCCTGCCTGTTTCCTCCCTCCCCCCTCCTCTCACACTCCCTTTGCACACAGGCGCCCTTCCTGCCTCTAACTCGGGAAGATCATGGCAGCCTTGGGCTCTTTGCCTGGGCCTCTTTGCTGTCTCCCAGGTCTTTGCTCAGTTGACTCCTTTTTGTCACTCCTGTCTTAGCTCCCAAGTCACCTTCTGGGAATAGACTATCCTGTTCATGCTTTATAAAGCAGCTATCCTCATCCCCTGTAACTGTTGCATTATTTTGTATTTCCTTCCCAGAGCCCCTTACGACTATCTGAAATTCTTATTTGTTTGCCTGTTGTCTTTGTATCTGCATTAGAATGCAAGGCTTTGTCTGTCGTTTTTACCTTCTAGGACAGTGCCTGGCACAGCAGATTCATGCTTAAGATTTGTTGAATGAATGAATGTATTCCTTGTTAAGCTATGCAAGGCATCTTTAAGTAATAAAACTTCCATTCAGATTCTGGAAATACATTTATGTAAATAAATGTTATTATATGCCTTATTTTTACCAGTCCCTCTCATGTTAGGAATTTCACACCACTATCCACTTGTGGTTCATTGTGAAGAACACTAGGCTGAAAGGTAAGAGTCCTAGACTGAAGCCTCAATCCGCCCACTAACTGTAAGACACTATACCTCTGGGTCCAGTACTTCCACTTCTAGAAAGTTATCTCAAGGAAAAAAGATAGACATGTGCACAAACACATACAAGGTGGGGCAAAAGTGTGTGTACAGTTTTGAGTACGTGAAATACAGAGCTTACTCTTGTATTATTATTTATTCATTATCATATTATTTTCCATGCGAACAACTGTAAACCTACTTTTGCCCCATTCTGTATATACCAGGATGCTTATTCAGTGTATTAATAATAATGAAAATTAAAAGGAAAATAGTTGCACACAATGGTGCTCTGGCTAAATAGACTGATCAATGTCACACTGTGAATTAATTTGAAAATGATCGTTTATATTCATTTTAACTTATTCCGTAAATGTGCATTTAGTACTTGGTAATTTCAGGCACTGTTGTAGCGCTAAGCTTGTAGCAGTGAATGAGACAAAGGCCCTACACTCATGAACACTATTTTCATGAGGAAGAAAGACTAAAAATAAATAAACAAATATACTACATGACATGGCGTCAAAGGATGATAAGTTCTTTGAAGGAAGGATAATGTATAATAAGGGGGTTGGGGCATCCCCCAAGAGAATGATTGGGGGTGTGCTATATAGAGCAATTGGGGAAGACCCCTTTGTAAAGGCCTCCTTTGACCCAAGACCTGAACGAAGTGAGGAAGTGAGGCATGTGATATCTGTGGAAAGTTCCAGGCAAATGCAGTGGCCTGAGGTAAGAGTATGCTTGGTGATTTTGAGGGGGGAAAATAAAGCCTGTAGCTGGAGGAGAGTGAGCAAGGGAAAACTATGGTAGGAAATATGACTGGAGAAAAAGCCAAGGACTAGATTTTGTAGGGCTTTATCTGGGCCATTGTAAGAACATTTGATTTTTTTTGTAAATGTGATAGAATGAATGCCTTGAAGACTTTTGAGCAGGGGAGTGGTTATATCTGTCTTATATTTTAAGACAGTCTGACAAGTAGGCTAAGGACAAAATTGGAAGCCAAGAAGCCATTTAGGAAGCTATTTCAGAAGTCCAGGGGAGATAGTGGTAGCATGGACTAGGACCATAGGAGTGGGGATGGTAAGAATTAGTTATACTGTATGTGGGACTTTTACTTACCTCTAAATAGAACTAATACAAGAAGCCAATATGGCAGTTTTGGTGGCATATGGAAGAAAGAGGACTAAAAGATGAATCTTTAGATCTGAGCCTTTGCAATTGAGTAAAGATGTGTAACACTGTTGGATGAGGAGGTCTGAGTACAAAGTGGGTGTTGTCAGGGCCTGGATACCACCTGGCCATTATTACCTGGATGATAGTCTAAGAAGTGAGAACTGAGTCAATTGACATCATCACATGTGCCAAATGCTGCTGAGAGTGGAGTACAATGAGGACTAAAAATGACCATTTGAGGTCACACCTGCGGGTCTCCTTGGTCTCAGTAACAGGGAGAAAAGCCTGATTGAATATGCTCAAAAGTGAATGGATTTCTTCAACAAGTAAGTAATGGGGGGAAAATTGGGATGGGAAGCAACCTATAGATTAAAACATGATTAAAGGACATGTCAGCTCTGGCTGGTATAGCTCAGTGGACTGAGTGCAGGCCTGCAAACTAAAGGGTTGTCAGTTTGATTCCCAGTCAGGGCACATGCCTGTGTTGCTGGCCAGGTCCCCAGTGGGGGGCATGTGAGAGGCAACCACACGTTGATGTTTCTCTCCCTCTTTCTCTTTCCCTTCCCCTCTCTCTAAAAATAAATAAGTAAAATCTTTTTGAATTAAAGAAAAAAAAAAAAAGGATACATCATCCAGTCACAAAGGGAAGGAATTTATAGGATGGATTCTGAGGTGATTAGTATCCAAATACTGACTTGAATTTGATGATATTAAATAATTTTAAATTTATTTTAAAATGAGTTCTGTGGATATGTGAAAAAATAAGAGTCCTTATCTTTTAGAGATGCGTGTTGAAATGAAATATCTACGGATAGACAATTGTTGAAGCTGGGTGATGAGTACACTACTCTCTCTAGTTTTTTTATGTTTGTGTGAACCCTGAGAAGGAAGTGTCTGCTCAGAAGGCCTCGTCGTGGTTAACTGGACACAAATTCATAACGAGAGTCTAGCAGTCATTGCTGACAAAGTCCTCTCGTGGTACTCTGTATTTCAGGGGAAAGCCACAGACTGAGCTAATCCTGTCGAGTACTGTGTTCCTGCCTGTCAGTCAACTCTTACAAAGGGGTTCCAGGTGTAGTCTTTACACCAACCCGTCCGAGACCCGCCCTGTCCAGTGGGAATGGCACAGCTATATCTTCATTTGCATCTTTAGTTACCAGACACAACAACCAATCAGAACATGCAACTCTGACCAATCAGGACAGTGCTACTTGAACCAATCAGACTATGCAAATTTGGATTCCTTATTTGCAAAGATATGGACCTATCAGGGACTAAGGTGGGAACTTTCTCTTAAAAAAGTGGATTGCCCTTTGAAATGGGGGGAACACACTTCATTTCCAGTGGGGGCGTGTCTCCCACTTTTGTAAACTGTTAACTCCAACCATTTCTCCTTTCATCACATCCCATACTGGACACTCCTGTTGGCATTAAACTAGTGGCAGAAACTTTTGTTGACGTTTTTGGAATGCTCCCTAAGAAGTTTATATAAATAAACTTAAAGAATCTTGTTTTCAAGAGGTAAAATTGAAACTTTAATCAGAATAACAATCTTTTACGTGCAACATGCTCTTGTAAGTTTTCCATGAATTTACAAATTTATGACACTTCTAATGAAATACCCTTCAAACGAAAACTTTCAGTCTAATTTATTTTTTTAATTTGCTTGTTGCCTGCAAATAGAACAGATATCTCCGAATTTCTAAACAAAAAACTAGATAGTCAAGAAATGGAAATTGAGAGTATATTATTCATTCCTAATCGCGGTCGCAAAAATTTCCAGATTAAAAAGTATTTAAATAGTATGTGGGATCCAATCTCATTTTTAAAAATTTTTTGACAGTGGGGTTAGTCGACATAATTAAAAAATATGTCTGCTTATCTCTACTTTCTAACTTTTATGTATGGGATATAGATAGATGCCTTGTTTAATTTTAAGGGTTAAAAAAGAAGACGGAGCTACCAGCTGCTATTGTACTTCTATTAACAAAAAGTTGAGTTACAAGCCCACTTTTAACTCTCCCAGAACCCTCTAGCCCCACGAAACTACGAGGGACCGGGCGGGGGCGGAGAAAAAAAGTGTGCGCAGACGTAATAACGAGCCAGCCGTCTCAAGTGGGACTGTCTCAGTTAAATGACAGCTCTTCCAGCCAATAAAGACACAGCATCATTGGCTTTCTTCCGAAGGAGGGCGCCGGAAGTCGGCTTAGCCTGTGGCAGGGAAGGCGGCTCCCAGAGTAAACCCGGGGCTGAGGTGAGTGGGCGGCGACGTTTTGGGGCTCAGTTCCGCGAGGTTTTCCCTTTCCGGACCCCCCCTGCGTCGTCAGGGCACAATGGGAAAGAGGGAAGCCGGGCGCGGAGTCCGCTCGTTCGTCTCCCTCCGCGCGGCCTGCCCGCCGGCGGTGGAGCCCCGGTTGGACAGCCGGCGGGCACGGGACTGCCTCCGGGTGCGGGGGCCGAGCCGGACTGGAGGTCGGGGCACCTGGTTTCCTAAGCCGTGTGGCCTTGGCAGTCACCGTCCCTGCCCGTCCTCCTCAGGGAGCAACCCTGAAATCGCTGGCTGATAGGGGGCGGGGGAGGGAGGTAGACCCCAAGCGTAATCGTCCGCGATTCCTCCGGAGGGGCTTTAAAACGACGTCGCAGCAGCCTCGCTGACCGTGGACAAAGGGAGTGAAGTGTCTGGGGTGAGGCCCGGACCACGCGCTGGGACGCCTGGCGCTGGTTTTACTGAAGACCAACGCGGCCTTGAATGGTTCGGTCTAGAGAAGTGACAGAGGAGTAAACATAAGTCCTGTACTGTGTCGGGTTTCTCTTACGCAATTAGACGCTTCGCCGTGTCGACGTCGAAGAGAGCTCGCCCCCTGCCGCTGAAAGGAACGAGGCTGAGAATTCCTAGCCCCGGGCCGTTCACTGATCTTTTTTGATCTGGTGGCAAAACCAGATCAAAGATCTGAGGCTTGGGATCCTTAGCTCTAACGTGAAATTGAAGATAGTGCTTAACTCAGAATTGTTACGAAGATTAGGAGAGGGTATGAAACGATGGTACCTGTTACTTAGTTGGCCTTCGGAAAAGGGCGACTTCGATAGAGGAAGGGGCGTGGTGCCGAGAAGCACAAAACGGGACTCAGAACCAGAAAAGCCTCGAGTGGGTGAGACCTGGGCTGTCTACGTTTATCCTGAAGCACCAGCTCGATGCCGATTCCCTGCTTTGTGTAATCACGTCGTTAATCAGAGATCCTTCCTGGTTTGGGGGTCTGCACTGCAGTGTTTGGGTGTAAAGAGAGGAGAGACCAGTGAGGCGCAGGAATCTGCGTGAAGAAAATGGAACGTTCTCTGTGTTTCCATGTCGGATTTGATGTTAGTTTTTAAAAAGCTGATGATAATTTTGCAGCTGTCGTAAGCTTGTAAGTCAGTGGGACAGTCCACACTTTATAATCCCCTCATCCCCTGCACTTTCATCTCTTTTTCCTTAATGGCTGCATTGTATTATATGCACATTTTGTGTGTGTGTATTTCTACCAATATTTTTATAGGATAAGTTTCTAGAAATAGAACTGTTGGTTCAAAGAATGTCAGCATTAACATTTTTGATACTGCCAAATTAAATCCCAGATATGTATTTGTTTCCTATTCTATCAGTTGTGTATGAGAATTTCCCGGATTCTCTGGGGGGACTTGGCCTACCGCCTGAGAATGTTAAGTGGTGGTGGTGATGGTGGCTTCTGCGAGGGCTGAGGTGAGGGGGTGCTCCACCCCAGAAGGCTTCCCTGAGGGGCCAGCGTTGCCAAAAGCATGCTTCTAAAATTGGGGTGACCACTCTGAAGAAATGGAGCGAGAGGAGAGTGGGACCTCTGCTAGGGCAAAAGTGTGTTAGCTTATCTTTCCATCCTGATGTAGTGTTTGCATTTTCCTTGCCATCTTGTGCCTGTTTTCTTTGTTAATGTAGGTTTTAAAAAGACTCACTCAGTGGACTTGCCAGAAGATCTAGCAAGATCCAGAAGATCTAGATCTTTTAGGGCTTGCCTAGGGTGCTGGAGGTAGAGTTGTGAACAAGACAGGCCATTCTTGAAGTCATAGTGCTTTCCGTCTAGTGGGGATGGAATCAAAGAATGTTTTTTAGAAAGTCAGAATGAAATTTCTAGTATTTGCCCTTTGTTAGCTTGCAAGCATTTTTGCCCCAGAAAAATGGGATCGCCTGTTAATTTTGCTTGTGATGTATTTTCCTATTTGTTTTTATTAAATTTATTGGGGTGACATTGGTAAGTTTTAGGTGTACATCTTTATAACGTGACCTCTGTATACTCCATTGTGTGCCCATCACCCAAAGTCTAGTCTACGAATTTGACCCTTGATGCTCTTGGTCCTTCCCCACTCTCCTTCCTCTCTGGTAACCACCAGTCTGTTGTGTGAAATTTAGTTTTGGTAGTCAGATTCATTGGTCTTTTGCAGTAGTCTTAAAACTTGTAGCTTTTTCCTTGATAGATTGCAAGCAGCACTAGGATGGAGGCAGTGTTCCTTGTTTCCTCTTGAAAGGTAGTAGTACAGTGTGGGGTTTGAGATGTTCACACTCTGGATCCTTCCTCTGCTGCTTACTCTGTGACCGCACAAGCAGCTCAACCCTTCTGAGCCTGAGTTGCCTCACCTCTAAAATGGAAAGAGCACTTTTCTTTTCTCAGATTTCTCTCAAGCATGAGAAGAGTAGAACAGTATCTGGCAAATGATATACCATCAAATATTACCCATCCTCATAATCATCCCTGGATACTCATTGTCGTCTATTAACAAACAATACATTTATGAAGGAGTGAACGAAAATTAAGGATGTTTGTACCTACTTCCAAATTCTCATTGATTTGGTGCTCCCTTGAAATGAATGGAGCTGTTCAACAAATATTTATGAAGTTCCTGTGTGCATGGTTGTGGACATAGTGAGAACTATGATAGTCAGAAAATGTCATCCAGCTTGTTGTCTGGTTGGGGAGGCAGATCAGATACTGGTACAGAGAATTCTGCCTTCTGCCGGAAGGCAGAATCTGCTTTTCATGAACAATCAGAGAAATTCTTTCTTTAGAGGTGGCATTTTAAGCAAGTGCCTGAAGCAGGAAGACCCAAAGGCAGAAGCAGCTGTAAAAGAATTGTGTAAGAATACTAGCTTGAAGACAATATTGCTAGGATTTATAAGGGAGAAGGGGTGTGGTAGAAGAAGAATTATACTGGCCATTATATAGAACAGTAGTGAAAGCAAAAAAGATTTCTGGGGAAGCAGTTGTATTCCCGCAAGAAGGAATAGTGACTCGGTCACCCTTGATGAATTTGAGGTAGTGAAGGTGTGGAATCAATAGGACTTCGTAAATTTGACAGTGGTGGGGAGGAGAGGAGGTTGACTAAGATAAGCTTTAGGTTTCTGGCTTGAAATCCTAGGTAGGTAATGGGGACATTTTATTGAGATAGGAAAGATTAGAAACTGGGAGGAATAGTTTTAGGCTTTTATGCATATATAGGGGGTGAACTAAATTTAAAAAAAAAAGTTTGAACACCTTATGAGACATCCAGAAGGGGTTCGGCGGCCTGGACTGGAGATGTAAAGAGTCATAAACATAGGCCAGGGTTTTTCTGACAGAATATATTGGCATTTTGAGCTGGATAATTCTTTGTTGTGGAGGGCTGTCCTGTGCATTGTTTGTGTTCAGCAGTGTCCCCAGCGTCTACCTATTAGATGCCACTGGCACCCCTTCAATTGTGAAAATTAAAAATGTTTCCAGAACTTGCCATATGTCTCCTTAGGGGGTAAAATTGACCCTGGTTGAGAACCACTGATAGAAATGGTATTAAAAGCTATGGAATTGTCTGTGATCACCCAAGGAAGAATTTAAAGGAGAAGTCTAAAACGAGTGGCCAGCAAGTTTGTTGCAGATAAGTTCTTTTTGATCTCATAGTACTTGACAGTTTCTGGAATTAATTAGCAATGTTTAAAAATTGAGAGATGTCCCGTAAAAATCTGGGCTTATGCTCTCTCTTGAAAAATTAAAGAAACTGAGGTACAGTTCATCTTCATTCCTACATGAATACTAATGTCTAGAGATTTTGATATCTGGCATGTGTGTGCCTAGTTCACTCTAATCTCTGCCCCATAGTGCTTCACTCTTTATGTTGCTTGCCTTTTCCAGTTTGTGAATCCCTAATTTAGAGACAAGAGGTCCCAGGGCAGTCCTCTGAGACACCCTGTGTCTCACAGGGTGTTCAAACTTAAAAAAAAAACAAATTGATTTGATTTCATCCCCTGTATATATAGGGGTATATTTGCCATTTTTGATGTTGGGTGGTGGTTTATATCTTGAAAATCTAATAAGATCAGTCTAAATGAGCATTTGGATGGGAATCTTATCATTTTATGATGTACCTAAGCTTAAAATGAAATAGAAGTTATTGTAGCCATAGAAGATACATTTGTGTTTGAAATTTCTGTAGCAGAAGTAGAAAACTTGTAGAGTACCTTGCAGAAAAAAAATGGTGTGGAATTGGATCATCATTTTATCCAAGCAGCTCAGATGATACCAGCTGTCTGGAATATAACAATGTTAATTTTGTCATAGTGTTAATTAGAGTTTTAAGTGTTTGCTTTTGGAAATCAATCTATAGTATAAAACAAAACTGGTGCATGTGATAGGGAGACAGCAAGGATAGTTTGGCTATAGAAAGGAGTAGAGAAGTAGAGCATAACTGGTGAGGTGTGGAATCTAGATTTTCTTTATAGATGAAAGCATACTGCAGCATATTTTTTTATACTAATGAAAGTATCAAGTAGAGAAGGAAGGTATTTGGATAATTAGAGTAGGATGGCAGCCTTTCCCTGTTGTAAATGATAGTTTTAGAAACTAAGGAGATCATTTTGTGCTGGGCCCCAAACTGCTAGGGTGGAAAAAGGAAAATACTCTGTCTGTAGGCATGCAGTATGACAGGTTTGTTTTGTAGAGGCACTCTAAATCTTTGATCTGTTTCTGTAGGTTCTTGATCTTCCACGATGGGTGAGCCACAGCAAGTGAGTGCCCTTCCGCCACCTCCAATGCAGTACATCAAGGAGTACACGGATGAAAATATTCAGGAAGGCTTAGCTCCCAAGCCTCCACCTCCAATAAAAGACAGTTATATGATGTTTGGCAACCAGTTCCAATGTGATGATCTCATCATCCGCCCTTTAGAAAGCCAGGGCATTGAACGGCTTCATCCTATGCAGTTTGATCACAAGAAAGAACTGAGAAAACTCAATATGTCTATCCTTATTAATTTCTTAGACCTCTTAGATATTTTGATAAGGAGCCCTGGGAGTATAAAACGAGAAGAGAAACTAGAAGATCTTAAGCTGCTTTTTGTACATGTGCATCATCTCATAAATGAATACCGACCCCATCAAGCAAGAGAGACCCTGAGGGTCATGATGGAGGTGCAGAAACGTCAACGCCTTGAAACAGCGGAGAGATTTCAGAAGCATCTGGAAAGAGTCATTGAGATGATTCAAAATTGCTTGGCTTCTTTGCCTGATGATTTACCCCATTCAGAAGCAGGAATGAGAGTAAAGGCTGAACTGATGGATGCTGATGATAGCAACAATTGTACTGGACAGAATGAACAACAAAGAGATAACTCAGGTCATCGGAAAGACCAGATTATAGAGAAAGACGCTGCCTTGTGTGTTCTAATTGATGAAATGAATGAAAGACCGTGAAGGATGTTTCTTTTTCTGCTGTTTTTCTTTTTTCCTTTTAGTAAATAGCATCATATATTTGTTAATTTGCTCTTGGAGAGTCTTAAAACAGATTTAAGAGTTATGTGAAGAGCCTCACTCTCCAACTTTATCAATTATGAGATGTCACAGGCAGTAATATACAGCAAACGTAGGCAAGTGAATATGACTACATTAAGAGTAATCAATTTAGCTCTGGCTAGTGTGGCTTAGTGGATTGAGCACTGGCCTGTGGACTGAGAGGTCACTGGTTTGATTCCCAGTGAGGGCATGTGCCTCGGTTGTGGGCCAGGTTCCCAGTTTGTGCAAGAGGCTACTGATTGGTGTTTCTCTTGCACATCAATGTTTCTCTCCCTTTCTTTCTCCCTCATTTCCCCTCTAAAAAATAAATAAATAAAATATTTTTTTTAAAAGCGTAATCAACCTAAAAAGCAAAGTACCGCTATTGTGTGGAACATTCCTATTGCAGTAAACGTTGAAGATGATACTTAGTAACAGCAAACTTTCACTCTGGAAAAGTAGATTGGCCATTTGCTTTAAGAATGATAAATAAAGGATATCAAGTATGCTGCATAAGTATGGCATTATGAAATATTTATATTTTACTTAAAATTTGCTTAATCTTTAAAAAATAATATGTTAAAAGAGAGGAACCCCATAGAGTTATAAAACAGCAGTTTTATTTGTCCTCTTGACTCCTCCTGTCTTGGCCTCTTGTCCCTGTCCTGGATGGGTCCCATGAGTTTTTTTAGTCATTTATATAATAAGTCCTTCGATCACTTTTAGTTGCAACTGTTCCTTTTAGTAATAAAAGTGTTTATGTAATTAGCTGTACATTTTTTTAAAAATCAAATTTGTATTTGCTTAAAGCTGGAGGCCTGCAGTGGGAACATAGTTTCATAACAGAGACAGGTGTTCACTGGAGAGTGTGTATCCCCTGAGATGCGTGGCTTAGATAAGGCTGCCCTGCCGGGGGTCACAGTTCCCCGCTCCCCTCGCAGCTGTGTAAGGTCACGTGACAATTCTTAGCAGCGGAATATGAGGGTAATAATTCAGGCCTGCCCCCTAAAAATTTCTTGCATGATCTTCCATTTTCATCTGCTGGCTGGGTGGCCACACCCAGGATAACTCTACCATTTTGAAGATGGTAAAGGTTCACTCAGTTAGGGCCTTGAGTGACTGAGGATTAGGCCTTCCTTTCATTAACTTCACCCCCAACCCCAGCTGATTTGACTTTATATGAGTAAGAAGTCACCATATTTTGATCACAGATTTTATTTCTGTATTTCTCTTCTCCTCCCTCTAACCTCCCCACTGCCAAAGTCTTGGTGGAGAGCCTGCCTCGTGTTAGAGTATCTCTGTTGGTATTTCTCTTAATACAGGCCAGTGGTTCTCAAAGTGTAGTCTTGGGTTAGCAGCAGTAGCATCACTTGGGCTTTTGTTAGAAATACAAAGTTCAGCCCTCACTCCAGACCTACTAAATCAAACTCAAGGGGTGGTGTCCAGCAAGCTGTGGTGTATAGAAAGCCCTCAGATGATTCTGGTGCAAATAATTAAGATTTAAGAGTCACTAATAAAGGTAATGCCTTTTCCCAGATGTCCACTTTTGATTTTTCCCTCAGTCTGGTTTCCAGTATACCACCATCCTTAAGGAATGTACTCTATTAAGGGCTTCAGTGCTGGAGCTGGCAAAGACCAGTTTAAAGTGGCCATAGGTCAATTCTCTATGTGAAACATTCATCCTTCTCTTTAGGAATCTTAGGGTATAGGCTATTCCCAAGAATATCCTGGTCAACATTTATTTATTTTTTTGCTGGCATGTGTTTGGTGTAGATCTCTGAGCTCCAGAGACTAGAATACACAGTTCAGTCTCTTTTAAATGAATGGGGAGGGGAATCAAGCTAGACATTGCATTAACACTTGAGCAACTCTCAAAAGAACTGTCTTCTTTGTCCTCAACCCTTTTATAATTTTGAGGGCCTTGGGCTAAAAGGCACAAAACCAATTTTTGGCTGCTTTGCAAATCCTTGCAGGGGGAAAAAACCTAACTGAATCTGTAACGTTACAAGATTTACAACATAATTTGTATATAAATTTGTATGTGTTGGGGAGAGGATTAAGGAATTCAAATTCCACTAGGAAACTTAAAATCTGACTTTGAGAGGATATTATCTTGTAGGTAATACACTGGTATAAAGTAGCACTAGCGGTCTGATAATTACAACTTTAAAAGTTTATATGAAATCTTTCAATCTTGTGGAGATTAAAATACATCTCTGCACACCTGGTTGTTGCAGTGGATATTCCTGATAGATTGATTCCTCAGAGTGAAATATCTGGAAGAATAGCCTGGATACCTCTTGAAATTACTATTCCAGGCCCCAGACCACAGAGATTATTCTTTTTGTTCTGGGGTAGCCCTGACATTGACTTTAATAATCTCTTAACTACTTTACTGTGCAGTGGGTTCAAGGAATATTGCATTAGTCAGTCCTCTCTACTTGAACTAGTTTAAGCGAAAGGATGAATCGTGGAAAGGATACTGTGTTATGTGATTGAAGCATAAGTAGAACATCCAGACTATGAAGAGGATTGGGAGGGCATCCAGGGCAACTGGAACTCAAACTCCATCCTGACCCCCTCTGTCCTGTCTGTTTTCTGTCTGTTGGCCTTATTCTCTGCTTCATTCCCCTTACGGCCCAGCTTCTTTCATGGTATGGCTGGAGAACATGGCTGCTGATCATTCCCAAGGGTTAAGTCTTTCTGCACTGCTCTCTGGGTGTTGTCTTTCAAATTAGAAAAAAAGAAACAAAGAAAAAGTGAAAGGCTAATTAACCAGCCTGGATGGAGGAATTGGGTGGCATTCCTGGTGCCAGCTGGACCGATCAGGTGAGTCCTGTAAGAATTTGACAGTCCCCAAATTGTCTGCATGGGAGTAGGTGTCCACCTCGCAGGGGAAGGGAGATGCTGAGCTGGCTGTACTGCAGATAATCTACTACAAATTAAGCACATTAAGTAAGTTTTTCATATAAACATATAAACAGATTGTACTAATTTATTGTGTGTGATTCCCCCCCCCCCATTCTTTCATGTATTCATTGTATTCATGTAGTTAGTATTGTCTTCCTATGCTTGACACTAGTTTAGTTGCTGGGGGTTTGGAGAGTGGGGAGGAAAATGGAAGAAAGATGTACAAGAAAAATGAGTTAATTTTTGAAGGTGTTAAGTTCACACCTTAACCACCCAACTATCACGAGTAACATTCCAAAGACTCTTGCTTCCAATTATATCCCTATTGCCTGCTCAGAATGCCTCGTTCACTTTCTTTTTAAGTTACGTTTACTTGTCCACATTTGTTAAGGGCTTTGGAGGGCAACTTCAACTGTACTGTGTGGTACTTCAGAAAAGGTCTGTGCTAGGTGTTGAGGTCACTGGAAACAGCAAGTTCAAGGGTGTCATGAGGAAATAAAAACTTGACCTGATTTGGATGAGAAAGGCTGTTGTGGCCACAGCATAGGGAGGAGGTTAGACTTAGAGAAGCAGATGGAGGGCAGATTACAGGATTTAAAAGGCCAAAGAAGGAGCTTGCTTTATGCTAAATCTGATGGGAAATCAGTAGCAAATTTGTATAGGGCTTTGTTGACACTGTTCTGATCACTTAATGCACACAGTCATTTTGTCCTCACAACAACCCAATGAAATCAGTATAATTTGTACACTGATACTACAGATGAGGAAGCAGTGGCTTTGAGAAGTTAAGTAATTTACCCAAGGTCACCAAGACTGAGTGGCAGAGCCAGGATTGAAAAGTTCTAGGTTCAAAGTCAACACAGTCAGCCTCCATACTTTACCACCTCTCTACTGCGCCATACAGTTAATAAGTCATAATAAGTAGTGTAGTCGAGAGTGGAATCCAGTATTTTGACCTATGAAGTCCATACTCTCGGATACTATGTGATAGTGGGCTGAGGGAGGCAGAGATTTGTATGTGGAAATATGAACTCTCTTTGGACATGTTAGGGCATTTACGTCTTCTGTGGGTATTTTAAGGAGATAACTACATATCATCATTTGATGAAACTACGGGTCAGTTTTGTGGTTTTGTGGCTACAAAGCACTTAGCATAATCTCTGGTACTTAGTAAAGGATCAAAGTTCAACTATTCTTCCTGCTAAGTCTTTTGTGTTTTGCTTGTGGCACTCAATTAAAGACTGAAGTAGTTTCAAATTGCAATGTAATGAACGTGACAGTAAGTGGCACTCTTACCTCAAGTTTAGTAGCTGCAGCCAGGAGACAGAGGAGAGGAATAAGATGATGTAACTCAGAGGTTCTGTTTCTGATACTGAGCTTTACTTCTTTCAACAAGTGAGGCTTGCTGCCTGTGTCTGACTGTGGCCTTTTCTAGTGGAGAGAACAGGGTGTGAATTCTTCAAAATAATCAGTATTGTGTTGTGAATAAGAATCTTTTGATCAGAGCCTTTCACCAAGGGCTGCCTAGACAAGACTGGGGGAAGACCTCAGGCATTCCTGGTTAGCAGTGAGTAAGACAGTAAGATGCTTCTCACGTTTGCTGAACATGTGACCAAATTCTGTGAAGCCACTGGTTCCCTGCTCCCTTGCTCCCCACTCTAGGTTTGGAATAAGGGAAGACAGTCAAAAGATGGGAGTCCAGTGAAGGTGTGGTTGGCCAGGAAGGCATTGTATCAGCTCTACAAGGAAAGGTGCCTTGTGGGTCTTGGCTGATTTTCACATTCATTCAACAAATAAGGGGATCTACTATGAACACCATGCAACCAATGAAGAGCCATTAAGAATGAGAGCACTGATATGGGAAGATTAAGATACGATAAAAACAAGTTGCTGGGTATAGTCTGAGCCCCTATTTGTGTATGCATAGTCAAATTGGAAGATTACATAAAAACCATTTCATGTGAGAAAACTGAGACTCAAATGTAACTTGCCACACATGACACTTCAGCAAGTAAAAGGCAGAGTTGAAAACGGTTTAAAAGAGAAAGAAAGGAAGAGAATAGGCATGGTGGAATTTGGGCTTTACTATTTACTGAACTATGGTAATTATGGTACCTATCTCATAGGCACCATCTGATGTAGAGGATGAAGGAGAAGACCCATTCTAATGGTCCCCAAGCAACATACTCAGGTCACAGGCTTGCTAATTATCTGTGTGGAAACATCTGATCCAAAAGGGCTGAGGTGCGGCCTGGAGGCTTGCGCGGTGCAGGAGCCTGGGGCTCTGAGTTACCGCTGCCTCCTAGGGAGAGGGATACAAAAAAGGAGGAAGACAGGAACAATAGAAATAAAAAGGGATATTACTATAGATTATGTAGACTAGACAGTAAGAAATAAGATGAAAATATTGTAGATGAATAGGGAACTTGAATAGCTGATGATTTAAAACAACCAGTGATTGAAATATGACGAAGAAACTTCAAGTTGTTTAAAATGGCTTTGCTGGCAAGCTCTACCAAAGATTGCTAGAAAGAAAAAAAAATCCAATTTTATGCAGAGTCTCTTAGAGAATAGAAAAAAAAGAAACATTCTTCAGCTCTTTTTATGAGACTAGCATTAAACACACACACAAATACACACACACAAACCTAATAATACATAAAAAATAAAAGGTAATGTTTTATGGCTAAACTATGGGTAGTTCAGAAATGGAAAATGGAAAATTAATGTAATCTGTCACAATAGATGAAAGGAGAAAAATCACTTGATCATCTCAACAGATGCACGAAAGACATTTTATAAAATTTAGAATCCATTTAGAAAAAAAGAAAACCTCTTAGAATATTTAGGAATAGAAGAGAACTTCCTTAATCCAATAAATGGTAGCTCCATAAAACCTGCAGCACGTATTATACCCAAGGTGGAAAGCTAAACTCTTTAAGAGATGGAGTGAAACTATGATGCCTACTATCAAAAGTATTAAATATGTACTAGATTTCTTTTTTTTATATAATTATTGCTCCTTTGTTTTAAGATTTTATTTATTTATTTTTAGAGAGGGAAGGGAGGGTGAAAGAGAGAGAGAAACATCAATGTGTGGTCGCTGGGGGCCATAGCCTGCAACCCAGGCATGTGCCCTGTCTGGGAATCAAACCTGCGATGCTTTGGTTCACAGCCCACACTCAATCCACTGAGCTATGCCATCCACTGAGCTACGCCAGCCAGCTAGGTTGTACTAGATTTCTTAACCAGCATGGTAAAATAAAAAATGTATTGAGCCCTGGCTGGTGTGGCTCTGTGAATTGAATGCTGGCCTGTGAAACAAAAGGTCACTGGTTCAATTCCCAGGCAGGGCACATGCCTGGGTTGTGGGCCAGGTCCCCAGTTGGGTATATTCAAGAGGCAACTGATTGGTACATCTCTTACACATTGATGTTTCTCACCCTCTCTTTCTCCCTCCCTTCCCCTCTCTAAAAGTAAATAAATAAAATCTTTTAAGAAAATGTATTGAAAAGGATGAAACTAAAATGTCATTATTTGTGGAAAATGTTTTTCTACATAGAAAATTCAATCTACCAATAATTTATTAATAGAGAGTTTACTGGTAAGAGGAAAAAACATTCAAAAATGCATTTCAGAACATCAGCAACAAACCAAAAATTTTAAATAAGATATTGTGTAAGATAGCATCAATATCATGAAGTACCTAGGGAGGAAAAATCACAGAATAAGTTGAAGATCTCTATGGAGAAACTTTTTAAATTGTATTAAGATTTTAAAGAAAATCTAAACAGAGGAGAAAGGATGTTTATGGATTGGAACAGTCAATATTGTAAAGAGGTCAAATTTACCTCACATTGATCTGTGAATTTAATGCAAGCCAATCAAATTTTTACCAGGTAATTTTTAATTTTTAATTTGGTAAGGTTATTAAAAAATGTACAGGAGGTTCAAAGGCCTCAGCTGACCAAGATGACCTTGTTAAGAGGACTACGGGGAGGATTTGCCTTATGTGATGTACAGGGTCCAGCACAAATAACACCCTTTTTATTACAAAATCTAATATTACAAAATCATAAGCATGGAATTCTGTAGCATAACAATATCACACTCAAGCATACCATATGGCATTTTAGGTGAAATGTTCAAATTAAAACTAAATTATTACAGCCATATTATTACCTTACCAACCACACTCAAGCAGGCGTTACTTCTGCCGGACCCTGTGTGTAGGAACACACTTACAGGAGAGCTTCGGAGACAGAAAGAGAAAATAAGGAACAGAGGACATTGTGAGCTAAGGATGATGTCAGAGGCCTGGGGCCTCCGAGAGGAGGGGGTCCCTTATCCGGCAGGAGGAGCAGGACACTCAGTAATTAGTTATCTGTCCAGCCCTATAGATAGGCCAATACATTGTGCCTATCTATAGGCACAATGTATTTTTTTTAATAATAATAATTTTTTTTTTAATAATAACTCTTATTATGGGCAAGTCCCCTAATTTAAATTCTTTGAGGGAGAGGTAAAAATTTCTTAGGAGCCCTCAGGGTCTTGATTATCCCAATCTTAATGGTTCATAAACAACAACAAAAAAAAAGGTGCTTATTTAGCCTTGAAGTAATGAGAGAAATGCTGAGTAAGGCCACAGTAAGATATAAATCCTTACCAGTTTGACAAAGAAAAAAATCCCCACAATTATATATATACACATACAAATTCACACATACACACACATATATATATCTGGGAAGCTTAGTTGGTTAGAGTGTAAATTTAAGTTTATGCACCGTTCAGTACATCTGTTATATTTTCCATTAAATGATAGTTGAACCTTAAAGCCATGTTGTGACAGCATCATACACCCATCATATTGGAAAAAAATTAAAGTCTGACGTACTGATATTGGCAAAGACATGGAGTTCTTGTTACCATGGGTGAGAATGTAAGCTGGAATAAGCACTTTGGAAGACTGCTTATCATTCTCTTATAAAGTGGATTCCTATGAGAAGTGAAAAATGACAATATGGAGCCTTGGCCTGATAGCTGAGTTGGTTAGAGCATCATTCAGATACATCAAGGTTGCAGGTTCGATCCCTTAGTCAGGAATCCATAAATAAATGGAACAACAAATTGATGTTTTTCTCTCTCTCTTACTTCTTCTCCTTCTCTCTCTCTCTGAAAACAATAAATTTTACAAAAATTTAAAAAGGCTGATGCCTTTAAAAACTGACAATGTGGTTCAGGGACAAAAGAAGGAAATAGTAAAATAAAATAAAATAAAATAAGACAAAGTGCTCACCAGACTTGCTAAGATGTACATCCCTTGAACTGAGGATCATGGTTAACTTTACTCTGAACCTGGATTAAATCACTAATAAGCAAATAAAAAGAAAGAAAAGGTGCCACATTGGAGAACATGCTCAACACCTCTCCCACCAGCGTGGCCTCTGTACGAAGAAGTCCTGGGACCTGCCTTTTCAAGATGAGACTGCAGATAGGACTTCCCACAGTGACTCATACGTAGCCTGACAGAATTTTCGCCACGGTAGACCCCTTCTCATCCTTTTCAGTTTCATTACTGGGAGGCTCGCTGAGCTATTAAGGGCAAATTTTCACACCCCTCCCCATTTCCTCTACTCTGAAGAGGTTTGATTATGTGGGCAGGAGCAGTATCACAAAGCAAGTAGGTTCTAAGAGAAATAACTGTTGTGGTAGCGCAGAACGCGGACCTGTGCTGAGCCGCCCTGTACTGTGGGGCTGAGAGCTCAGGAGTGCACGAAGCTGGCTCTTGCGCTGGTTTGAGTGTAACCTCAAGCTTGTCTCTCTGGCATTCATCCATAGTCGCTAAATATAAAAAGTCTACAAACACAAGAGCTCTTTATCGATGCCCCAGGATTGTGAAGGGCATGTCTTTGTAAGTTAAAAAAGCCCAGCATTGGTAAAATGCCATTTTTGTAAGAAAAAGAATGACACGTATTTGGAGGGGGCAGGTTTTCCTTCTCCATCTGCCTGCCCCAGCCCTTTCTGGGAAAGGGTCTGTAGTGGACATTGGGTTTTGCTGCCCAGCATCCAGTTCTCCCCCTGAAAGGCACTGCACTTTCTCTGAGGGACCCACCTCTCACTTGCAGAGCATAAGTTTTGAGGATGTGACCCAGGCGTGACTGACCCTGGGAACACAGTGCTTAGGAATGTGCCTGTGGCCCAGGTCGGGCCTCTGAGGGAATGTGAATCTCTGGGCTGGTGTAAGAGCAGTCGAGACGTGTTCTTGGGGTGTGGCTGTGTGCTCTGCAGGGCAGGAGAGGGACACCGTGGAATCAGAGCGGGGAGCCCGCACTGGAGACAGCCAGACTAGAGGTCTCTGTTGACTTCACTGGGGCCATTGAACTAAGTCTTGCCTGAGGCTGGACTTATCACTCATGTCCGTCAAAAATTCACTTTGTAGTTTAAGCTAGTGTGAGTCGGGTTTTCTGTCATTTGCAACATCAAGCTTTTGGCAAGTAAAGAAGAGTTGGTTGGCATAAGACTGTTCCAAGATAAGTGGTCAGTAGTAAGGGAGAAATTTGTCTTGTCAATGTGTCATCCTGAAGAACGAAAGACCTGGAGTTTTCCATCCAGGTGTGCCCAGGACCTCTGGTCTGAAGTAACCGCCTCAGCACTGATGTCTGGTTGGGACAATGAGGAGAGCACTGGGTGCAAATGAGAGCGCTGAGACCACACACACAAGAGTGAAATGAAAATGAAAAGACTTCCATCTGAGGGCCAGCCTACCAACTGACAGGAGTTTTGACAGGGAGTATAAAGAAATGTTTTGTGCCTTCTCCTGGATCCCACTGTGTTCATGCTGTTCACAACTGTCCATGATATTCTGACATTCAAATGTGTGTGTATAGAGAGAGGTACCCAGAAAAATATTTGAAAGGAGATCCATGAGGTTGATAGTGGGTATTTCATGGTCCTGGGATTATGGCCTTTGTTTTATTTATTTATCTTTATTCTCATGTCCTTTTTCTGAATTTTCTACAGTGAATATGACATATAATTTGAAAAACTGGTTTTGTTTTTTCAAGTATAGACTTGCATTATTACATGTACTCTGAAAGGGAAGTCGCATGGCTAGCTGCAATCTGGAAGTCAGAATGTCTGTCCCATAATTGCTTAATGTAACCTCTTAACCTTAAAATCCAACCACAGTGTTTCCCTTTACAAAAATTTGGGACTAAAGCTACACGGAACCTAAATAAGATGTTGAGATTTAGATAAGAAGATTTTTTATTCTAATCAAGTGCATATAGGATTCCCTAGTGGGCACTGTCATGGCCTCCCCTGTAGCCATTCCACTGTAGCTCCCCCATCGTGTGTAGGGTGGATTCTAACTGGACTGACATTTTCCAGATAATCCCATTAATATCACTTTTTAAAAAATCTCATAAAGCAATTTAATTTTATCTTTTTGTAGTTTAGGTAAATAAGTAAAAAGATCTCTAGGCACCCTTTTTTAAAATTAAAGAAAGAAAACAATTTAACCAAATAAATACAACCAGGTACAACAAACATGTATTATTTTATTAGAAAATATCACTCTTACAAAATTAAAAATAAAGAAGTTGCTGCCACAAAATTGCAGCATAATATATAGTGAACTCATTTGGTTCTGGTCCGGTAAGAAAAGGATGACAGGATGAACAGAACAAAGTAGGGGAACAGCCATAAGGGGAAGCAATTTGGAGACGGTGAAAAGAGGAAGAAGACGGACCAAGTGCTTTAGTGAACGAGTCAGATACACGAGGTCAGCAAGAGGAGCCTGTCCTCTGAGTGCTGTGTCGAGGGCCACACCACAGGGAGGGTCTCATTGCTCTCGAGCCTTAGCCTGGGCTAAGGAGATGCTCCCGGTCTCTCTCAAAGGCACTGGTGGCAAGCTCGCCCTCCCACGTGGCTGAGGACTGCAGAGTGGCGGCCTTCCTCCAGGCAGGGCCAGGCCGGAGGCATGCTCCCCCCGCTTTTTTTTTCTGTCTTCCAACCTGGGTAAATTTCTCTAATTTGGTTTTATGAATTTTGTCAAGTGGACCTTTAGTTACCTTTATGTTGTAATTTGAATTATAACACATATAATTCTAATGTTTTCATGTGGTGCTTGGAGACCATCTTTAAGGAGTCAGATTTTCTGCCAGTTTTCTTGCTGAAGAAGGGAGAAAGCAAGACATTGACTTCATCTCTATAGTGGTATTTTAACCCAGTAGCTTCTAGGTGGTGCCTTGCTACGTAATTGTAACTGACACTCAACAGCCCACTCAACAACCGTGCCTGAAGAAAATTCACAATGCAACTTTCTAAACACAATTGAGAAACTAATTAATTTTGAGACAAGACTCCTTTGCAAAAGGCACATTCCAGGGCTCCTTTGAAAAAGCGAACTTCCATGCACATAATTAAAGCATCATAGGCCTGGGTGAGTCTTTTATGATCATCTTTACAAACTGTGACATAAAGTCTCCATTTCAAGGAGCTAACAATTTAGATATTTTCACTCAATGATTTATTTCTTTTTAGAGATTGGAAAAGAGAATGTTTAAAAAACATTTATAAAGTTTGTTAGAGTGACATTAGTTAATAAAATTATATAGGTTTCTTTTGTTTTGTCTTTACCTGGGACCAAACAAATAGTTTATTTACCTTAATTACCATTTATAAGATGGAAAAACAGATGTTCTCTTACGTGTGGTTTGCTGACTTCATTCTTTCTGGCCATTTATGGGAGTCCTTCTGAGCCTACCAAAACTCATCCATCTAACGACAGCCGCAGGAAAACAAACACAGCTGCTACCACACTCTCACGCTCTCTAAGGGATTTAACAGCTAGAAGGGGGTCACATGATCTTTACTCACCAATTCTGGCAAATTCAGTTCCCCCTCCCATACTCATGTACATTCACACATTCTCTGGATGTCAGTAAATTTGCCCACAATCATATTTAAAACCATGATTTAAATATGACTAGTTTTGAAAGAAGTGAACGACTTCTACTAAAATTACTCAACATTTCCCTGGGTGGCGCGGCTCAGTTGGTTGGAGCGCCGTTCCATAACCAAAAGGTTATGGGTTAAATTCTCAGTCCGGTCACATATCTAGGTTGTGTGTTCCACACCTGGTCTGGATGCTTACATGCATTTGGGAGACAATGAATCGGTGCTTCTATTTGCATCGAAGTTTCTCTCTCTCCCTTCCTCTCTCTTTAAAAGCAATGAAAAGAAAAGTCTTCTTGTGAGGATAAAAAGAAAATTACTCAACATCAAACATATTCTAGAAAACCTTAACCAGGATCCATTTTTTCTATTATATCTGCCTAATACTAGTAATGCTGGAGTGCCTTGGTCCACTTAAGGAAGAAACAGACATGGTTTTCCATTATATAATATAGCTGACCATAGAACATTTAAATTGCTTTCAAATTTTAGGTTAATGTTCTCCCTGCTGTCCTGCTACTTCCCTTAATTCATCGTAGTATTTTATAGTGTTAGACATTACCGTCCGCATACTGATCACGGCAGCTTTAAATGTAGTGCCTCCTTTCTTCTCATTAATGCTGCTGCTAAACTTTACTTCTTAAGAAAAATGATTATACTTTGTGACATATATGTTTCAAAAGAGATGAGTGTACTGCTGGAGGATACTGCCATCTGATACTTTAATTCTTCTGTGGTGTATAACTTGATTGTAAGCATTCAGATAATATAAAATAAGTTCACCACTTTTTTAAATTATAAAGATAAGATAAATATGGTAATAAAAATCCAACATAACAAGATTATAAAACACTAAATAAAAATCTCTCTCATTTTTTATTCCCAATTCTATTTGGCAAAGATAACCACATCTAACTGTTTTTATTTCAAGTTCTTGTGGTCATTACCTCCTTAATACTGAATATTATATTTATACCTCATTTTTTCTTTTTTAAATTTATTTTCCATTTAATCATTTTTTAATTTTTCAGTTATACTTAACTGAAGGAAAGATATCAATATTATATTAGTTTCAGATGTATACCCCAGTGATTAGACATAACTTACTCAGTGATCATCCCAATAAATCTTGTACCCATCTGACACCATACATAGTTATTAGAATATTATTGGCTATTTCCACATACTGTACTTTACATCCCCCGTGACTATTCTGTAACAACCAATCTGTACTTCGTAATCCCTTCACCTTTCTCACCCATGTCCCTGACCCGCTTGCAACTGGCAACTGTCAAAATGTCTCTGTCTATGAGTCTGTTTCTGTTCTGCTTATTCATTTATTTCAGTTTTTTTAGATTCAATTGTTAATAGATATGTATTATTGACATTTTATTGTTCATATTTTTAATCTTTTTTTTCCTTCTGCTTATTAAAGAAGACCCTTTAACATTTCACATAATACTGGTTTGGTGGTGATGAACTCCTTTAGCTTTTTCTTGTCTGGGAAGCTTTTTATCTGTCCTTCAATTCTAAGCTATAGCCTTACTGGGTAGAGTAATCTTGGTTGTAGGTCCCTGCTTTTCATCACTTTGAATATCTCTTGACTTTCCCTTCTGGCCTGCAAAGTTTCTGTTGAGAAATCAGCCGGCAGCCTTATGGGAGCCTTCTCCCTTGCCCTTTTTATGGGAGCTTCCCTCTGCTTTTCTCTTGCTGCTTTTAAGATTCTCTCTTTGTCTTTAACCTTTTGCATGTTGATTATGATGTGTGTTGGTGTGGACCTCTTTTGGGTTCATCTTGTTTGGGACTCTGTGCTTCTTGGACTTGTATATCTATTTCCTCCACCGTGTTAGGGAATTTTTCTGTTATCATTTTTTTTTTCAAATAGGTTTTCAATTTCTTGTTCTCTCTCTTTTCCTTCCAGCACCCCCATGATGTGAATATTGGTACATTTGAAGTTGTCCCAGAGGCTCCTTACACTATATTCATTTTTTAAAATTTATTTTTCTTGTTGCTGTTCTGATTGGGAGTTTTTTGTTTCCTAGTATTCCAAACCACTGATTTGATTCTCGGCTTCATCCACTCTACTGTTGATTCCCTGTGAATTATTTTTTCATTTCCGTTAGTGTATCCTTCATTTCTGACTGGTCCTTTTTTACGGTCTCTATGTCCCTTTTCATGCTGTTGAAGTTCTCATTAAATTTTTTGAGCATCCTTATAATCATTGTTTTGAATTCTGTATCTGGTAGTTTGCTTGCTTCCATTTTATTTAGTTCTTTTTGTGGAGATTTTGCCTGTTCTTTCATTTGGGACCTGTTCCTTCGTTCCACATTTTGGCTGCTTTCCTAAGTTTGTTTCTGTGCATTAGGTAGACAGCTGCTACATCTCCCAGTCTTCACAGAGTAGCCTTATGTAGCAGGTGTCCTGTAGGGCCCGGAGGTGCAGCCTCCCCAGTCGCCGAAGCTGGGCGCTCCAGGCGCACTTCTGTGTGGGCCGTGTGCACTGCCCTGTTGTAGCTGCGGCTTGATTGCTGTTGGTTTCACTGCAGCAGAGGAGCTGCTGTGCAGGAGCCAACCCTACAGAGCAGGAAATGCTTCAGTGGGGCTTTAGTGCTCACCGAGCCCACCCCTTGAGTGTGTTGCTTGTGGAGGTGGTTGGGTTGGTCCGAAGCTGTCCATCACCGCCCAGTGTTTTGTTAAGTGGAATATATATGTGTATCTGTAAGGAAGAGTGAGGACATTCTATATAAGCTGAAATGAAGAGATCTTCAGATTACAATGTTCATTTAAAAGAGAAAGGTGCAAGCTGATCAATCTTAGCGTCTCTAAATGCGGAGCAATCAGACAATTGTGATGGAATCTCAAGCACCTGGCATTAGCTGTGAAGTCTTCTAGCCAAAAGGTCAAATCTGAATCCAGCCAAACCTCTAGTGCTAAGTTTCATTTATAAGAAATAGGAAGAAAGGAGTATGACACCACAAGGGGAGGGAGAAATCCAGAACACGGAACATTCCACAGGGCAGCTGACTTTGCACAACCAGTGTGTGTGTGTGTGTGTGTGTGTGTGTGTGTGGGGTGGGGGTGGGGAGGGAATCTGCCCTAGATTACTAGGCAGATGGGAGCCGAAGGCAAAGTAGGAAACTATGTGGGTCTGGACTTAAACAAACCTAAGAGAACATTTCTTATTTTATCTTTTTTTAGGATAAGAGCCACTTTATTTTTTTGTTTATCTTTTATTTTTTAATTACAGGTTACTTTCAATATGATTTTTTTTGGTATCAGGTGTACGGCACAGTAGTTAGACAATCTTACACTTTCAAACTTGTTCCCTCGCCTCTATATTTCCATACACACCTACCTGGCACTGTACACAGCTATCACAGTGTTATTGGCTGTATTTCCAATATGGTTCTTTCTTTCTCTTTTCCTTTCTTTCTTTCTTTCTTTTATTTTTTAATCTTCTTTTATTTTTTTTAATCTTCACCTGAAGATATGTTTATTGATGTTTAGAGAGAGAGGAAGGGAGAGAGAGAGAGAGAGAGGGAGAGAGAAACATTGATATGAGAGAGAAACACTAATCAGTTGTCTATCCCACACATCCTGATTGGGAATTGAATCCATAATCCAGGCATGTGCCCTGACCAGGAATTGAACCTGCAACCCTGTGGTGCACAGGATGATGCTCAACCAACTGAGCCACCTGGCCAGGTAATGCTGGTGGGAATGGGGGTGCAGGGCAGAGGGAAATAAAGGGGAGAAAAATGGGATAACTGTAATAGCATAAACAATAAATATATTTTTTTAAAAAATTGTACTTCTTAATCCCTTCACCTTTTTTACCCAGTTTCTTATCCTCCTGTTCCCTTGGGCAACCATTAGGTCCTCTCTCTGTGTCTGTGAGTCTGTTTCAATGTTTGTTTGTGTATTTTGGCAAACATTTTTTGGATAATCAGGGGAATTTGATATGAACTAAAGAATTAGGTGCCATTGGAAAACACAAGATAAAGACACAAGGATGGGAATTGCAATGTTTGCAATAATTTTTTTTAAAGTCTAGAAAGCCACCACATGCCAGAGAACATTTCTGGAACTCTTCCTGGCAGTGAGAAGGGACCTCTTAGACAGGAAGTTGGCAGAGTGGCCCTAGCAGATACACAGCAGGAGAGGTCTGACCAGAACCTTAAGGTGATTTTTTTTTAAGTAGCTTTATTGAGAAAGAATTCACATACCACATGTTGTTAATTAATATGACTCCAAGTCCCATGGTTAATTCATCCTACCTTCCACTTGAATATGGGCACTTGGTGGTGGTTATTAGTTTGGAGGGCAGACATACTAAGGGCAAATATCAAACTCTTGAAACATAGCTTATAGTGGAAAAGTCTGGAGCTCAAGGACTTATGTTCTCATTTGAGATTACCCATCACGTGCCTTTGGGGAAATCAGTCTTCTCCTGTCTGTTTCCCTGTCTGTAAAATGAAGAAGTCGACTCCAATCTCTTGAGTAACTGCTTGCTCTGTGACGCTACCGGTGCATGCAGAGAACTAGCTGGAGATTGATGTTAAATGCATTTAATGGCATAAAGGCGAGTGACAAGGAAATCAGGAAGGAAAGACAGAGAAAGACCACGGGTTTTGGGAAATTATTTAGTCTGTGATCTCCCTTGTCTTTTGTAAAGAACCCTTGGCTTTTAAATTTTCCAGACAAAAGTCAGTCTCCCAGGGCTGGGACTGTTTGGGTCTGAGATGCTACCTCAGTCGTTACTGACAACTGATGCCTGAAGCCCCCAGGGTAGGAGGGGAGGGGACGTCTTGTGTATATCAGATGAAATAGAAACTTGAGGTCTCCTTAATTCCACCCACGGGAAGGGCAAGGAGTCACTGCCGACAGGACTGTGTCTTCCCTAAGCAGAGGAGTTTGAAAGTTCAGGGGAAAGTAAGAATATTAACACAGATTCCTCACTTTATAAGTTGTATAAATGAGGACACCGAGACCCAGCAAGCTTCGACGATGTAGGCCAGTTTGTGTTAGAAAAAGGCTTGTGATGGAGTGAGCGGAAAGGGCCATAAGTGTGAGAATAAGGAACACGCCATTGTCTGTGGTGGTTTCCAGCTCCCAGTCCACTGCCTGACACGTGGTGCGTGCTTCCTAAGCAACCGTCATGCAACTGACCAACTGACTGGTTTTCCAAACAAGCACGTGTGTTTCTATCTTTGTTCGTGGGTAACGAGCTGGGCCCAGACACAGTCTATTTCAGGCAGAGGACCATTTCTTTGAAGGCATCAGGAGGCTTCCTTTACTTGCTGAGAGACAGTTTTTTTTGACTGACTAACACTTTTTCTCTGGCTGTTGCTTCCTCTTTGTCGGTACGAACAGAATAAATGTCAGAGCCCCCACAGGATGTGTGTGGTGTGGCATGGCAGAGAACCGGAGTTTCCTTTGATGTGACGGTATGCTTAACCGCATTAATAGAGGAATGCTCAGTAGTCTGACGTACTGGTTGCTGGGCTAGCCCTCGGTGAAGTGGCCGCCGCTCACGTGATTGTGGAGTAGAGACGCAGGTGAAGGAAGTATCCAGTTCAGTTGGAGAGTTACAACGGCACATGAACAGAGCCATTCCTGGACTTCTCTTCTGCAGAACTCATGTTTTCACATCTTCCCTTCAACTGTGTCCTTCTGTGGCTGCTACTGCTTACAAGTAAGTCTGGGCAAGGACCTTTGCAACTGGGTAGTGCAGGATAAAGATACAAGGATGGTTGTCGTAACATTTGCAGCCGTGAAAGCTTGGAAGCAATCTAAGTATCTGTGAACAGGGAAGTGGACAAAAATAAGTAAATTGTGATATATCCATGCTGCAAACAGTGAAACTGGCTAAACATAATGACGTGAAATGTATCTAATTCATAATATTAATTGAAAGAAGCAAGGAGTAGAATAATACATACAGTAGCGATCTATTTGTGTGTGTGTTGCAGGGTGTGGGAATACAAGAATGCCTGTTAATGTATGCACTCTGGGAAGGGGAGCTGGGGAATGGGAAAGAGCGGAGGGAGTCTACCCTTTTCATACACTTTTTAATGTTGTGTGACTGTTTTACAATGTATGTTAATTTTTTTAAAAGACAATTAATTTTAAACCTAAAAACAGCCATACATTAGTTTCTGACTCAAGCAAGGGTTTTTATTCATTACGTGCCTGGTGCTTAAAGAAAGAGAGAAAGAGAAGAGAGAATTGTGACAGGGTGCGTGCCTTTGTTGATGAAGAGACAACTAGCCCGAATGGGTGAGCTGTTTTCCTGGCCGACAATGACTGACCATTTCCATCAGCCCTGCTCTCCAGGGTTCACAAGCCTGGGCCACAATTCTTTCCCAGAGCACTGGTCTTCAAAGGGAGGTTCCAAGAGCAGCCATGTCAGCAATTCCAGGGAACTTGTCAGATACACAAAATGTTATGCCCCACCCCAGAACTATTAAATCAGCAGTTCTGGTAACTGAGCCCAGGCATCTCTGTTTTAACCAGACTTCCCAGTGATTCTGATGCCCCTCAAGTCTGAAAGTCATTGCCTCAGTGGATCTTCCTTCAGACAGGATAGCAGCAGTGGTTTCTTCTTTATTCTAGTGATACAAGGCATTACTTGCACTTGACCTGTAGTGGACCATCTCATTCGTTCCCTGCATCTTGCTCTCCTTTTCTCTTTCTTCAGGGTCTTTGGAAGGATCACACACAGCCAGAGTGGGCCAGAATGCTCGCCTGCCCTGCAACTACTCTCCACCCACCCCTGGGGATCTCGTGCCTATGTGCTGGGGCAGAGGACCCTGTCCTATGTTTCACTGTCAGGGTGAGGTGCTCCACACTGACGGAAGGCACGTGACTCATCGCACATCCAGCAGATATCAGCTAAAGGGGTATTTGCACACTGGAGACGTGTCCTTGACCATAGAGAATGTGACTTTAGCTGACAGTGGGACCTACTGCTGCCGCATCCAATTTGCAGGCCTACTGAATGATAAAAAAGTAGACCTGCAGTTGGACATCAAACCAGGTGAGTGGACTTTTGTGTGCTTTCCTTATGAATAAGATTCATCTGCAGATTATGTTAAACATACTGATTGGTCTCACTTCTGGCCTCCCCAGTTACAGCCCTGGTGGTGACCCCCTGAGACCCACAGTCCCTTGAGCAGTGTCCGACCATGTTTAACTCCTCTGTCTATACTGCAGCTCATGGATAAGACCTATAAAGTGGGAGGAAAGGCCCAGATCAGGGGATGGGAGCCCGACTGCCTGCTCATTTACTTGGGAAGCTTGTTAATACCTACAGATGCTTGAGCTCCAGCCACAAGCAAGAAGAAGCAGCATCTCTGGAGGTAGAACATAAACCCTGGGACTTTTCAAAGTCTTCCCCAGGTGATTCTCCCCCAGGTGCAGCCAGGATTGAGACCCGCTGAGCTGTGTGTGTGGGGGGAGGTGCATGTGCTTGGATGTTTAACATTTACAGGGCACGTACTTCGTGGCTGCTGGAGCTGAGTTCCGCTCCAACTCTGCCTCTTCCTAGCTGTGTCATCCTGGGACAAGTTATTTAAACTTGGAGACTTTCTCCTCTATGAAATATGATAATCCCTGCCATACAGGCCACTGGAACGGTTTTAGGAGATGTTTTATGAAAAGCATCAGTGTGGCCATTTGTGTGGCCATTTGTTCTATTCTTTTTTTTTAAGATTTTATTTATTTTATTTTTTAGAGAGGGAAGGGAGGGAGAAAGAGAGAGAGAGAGAGAAACATCAGTGTGCGGTTGCTGGAGCCCATGGCCTGCAACCCAGGCATGTGCCCTGACTGGGAATCGAACCTGCGATGCTTTGGTTCACAGCCCACGCTCAATCCACTGAGCTACGCCAGCCAGGGCCATTTGTTCTATTCTTAACAATTGGACTGTGACAATGATGACGGTAACCAAGCTCTTCAGACATGTGACAAACATTTTAAATGTGCGACATCCTCTCAAGGAAGGCGTCCGGGTTTGAAAGTTGAGCGTGTGTTCCTCTTTACTTGTGCATTTCTTGTTTTGTCTGCTGCCCCTGTGATTCCTAACACAAGCTCCCCGCTCTCGGAGAAGCCTCATCCTTGCATTGCTTTCTCGCTTTAGCCGAGGTCACCCCTGCCTGGACCTGGTGGAGAGATGTCACCACAGCCTTTCCGAGGACGTCCACCACTGAGCGACCTGGCTCAGGTAATTATATCTGGGGTGCAGGAGGAAGCCTCTAGGTGGTTTCTGAGTCCAGAGGATTTTGAATATGGGGAAAATGAGGGAACAGTTTAAGAGCGGAGGTATGAATGTTTTTGTGCACAGGAAGTAGTATTTCAGGTGAGAGAGATGATGGAGGTAGACCTGTGCTGGGAACAATGCGCCCAGGCTAGGATCTGCATTAGTCAATCAAGACCTGGCTCAGGGCCAGTGCCTTTCGCCTCTTTGGATCTCTTCTGTCCAGAGAATTTGGGATTTCATGACCCAATGAAATTCCTGACTCCCACCTAAAAGAGGTTTGATCTACGTATTTTGCCAACTTCTGCCTAACATTGCCATTACTTTTAAATTAAGTAAATTTAATGTAATGAAAAACTCTTTACATTGCACTGTTATTCTGTGATTCCCAGACTGGCGATGTGTTGCCTTGACTGGGCCCCAGGCCATGTTTGGGATTGGATTAGGTGATGTCCTGGGCTGGTTCTAACTGGAATAAAGCCCAGCATCCTTCAAATTCTTTAAGTAATTAAGCCAGGACGTGTACACGCTGTTCTGGAAGAGAAGATAGGATCAGAAAAGCAGACTTCAGGTCACCTTGATCGGAAAGGTTGATCTGAAATACTTTTTCCCAGAGACCTAGTCTCTCCGGAAGTCTCTGGAGCTCTGTTTTTCATCCTGTGAAGTGAAGTCCAACAGAGGTAAATCCCATTTCCTAATCTCATGAATGTCTTAAACTGTACTTCATGAGATTTAAATAAGAAATGTGACTGACGTGCTTGGCCCAGCGTCTGATCACAGTGTACTCAGTGCATGTTAGTGTGTTAGCATTATCAGTAAGAACCAGAGGCAGACTGAGACTGCGGGACGTGCTGCAGTGGCAGGTGGAATGGGCTCTAATGTCAGTTCTTCGTAGCAGATTTATGGACTCAGGGAAGTTGCTCAAGCTCTGGGAGGCCCCATGTCCTCACCTCTTTACATCCTGCACTGAAGCAGTGCCTGCCTCATCGGATTGTGATAAAGATGAAATGTGATGATATATGTAAAGTGCAGCATAGTACCTGGCCCACAGAGAGCATTCAAAATCAGTGACTAGTATAGATGTTAACTTCAGCTCTCTAAAGGGTTCATCTTTGTTGGTTCGTTAGTGATTGTGAGCCACCATCACTTATACAATTAGTGAGGAGATGAAATAGGGTGAGAACAGATGATCGTCCATGTTGTGAGCTGATCAAGTAATATCGGATATTTATTGTATGCTATTATTATATTTTTATTTTTTAACTATTTTTATTTTTGTTGATTTAGAGAGAGAGAGAGAGAGAGAAACATTGATTTGTTGTCTCACTTATTTATGCATTCATTGGTTGATTCTTGTATGTGGTCTCACCAGGGATCGAACCCACAACCTTGGCCTATGCAGACGGTACTCTGACCAACTGAGCTAGGTAGCCAGGGCACTATTATGGTATTTTAAAAACCCTATAGCCACAGACCTAGAAGGGACTTCAGGGGTCATTTCGGCCCACTGCCCCAGCCTGTGCTCCAGTGTTCTTTATCATATCCCATCACCGCCAAGTAGGCGCTCGCTCTGTGCCCACGTGCATTCCTGAGCGGGGAGTTCACCTTCTCATGAGGCAGTGCACTTCCTTAGAGTTGTCTGCACCATAAACAGAAGTCTCCTTCCTTTCAGTTCTTCCTTGTTTGTTCCTTATCTCTAGGCAAAAAAAAGAAAGAAGGTGGGGGGGACCATTTCTTGCACTAGGGAATACAGGCACAGTATCTATAATCTCAGCTTTTCAACATCCCCCCCGCAAATATTTAAACAAACAAAAAAGGAAGTGCGTTCAAAATAGGAAAATAAATGAAAACTTCAAATTAATGTTATTTAATTGCATAGCTGTAATAGGTAACATTATGACAGTTACCCTTAAGTCAACTCATATGTGGTCATGTGTACCTCTTCTTAATGTGGAACGTGGATGCATTTAATGCGTTTGCTATAAGGTGGAGTGGAGCCTTCATAAGGGTTCCAAGGATTCTGGAAGCTTCTGAGTCCACCTTGAATACAAAACAAATGCAATCTCTCTTCCACCTGAAGGAGGTAGGACTGGGTCACGGGTAAGTCCTCAGCTCTGGAGGACTTTGAATCTCAGGTTTGCCAATTAATAGTTGTGTGCTCGGGGCGAAGTACTTCTCTGAGACTCAGTTTTCCCATCTGAAAAATGAGAAAGGAGTAGTACCTACCTACTGTGGTGAAGACTAAAAGAAATTTTGCATGTAAGGTGCTAAGCACCATGTCTGGTACATAGTACATACTAGGTGGTAACTATTAAATTTACATACTTTTAAGGCCATTGTGCCCTGGCTGGTGTGGCTCAGTGGATTAAGCTCTGGCCTGGGAACTGAATGGTTGCTGGTTCGATTCCTTGATTCCCAGTCAGAGCATATGCCTCGGTTGCAGGCCAGGTCCCCCGTTGGAGGCATGCGCGAGAGAACTGATATCTCTCATGCATCGATGTTTCTCTCCCTCTCTTTCTCCTTTCCTTGCCCTCTCTCTAAAAACAAACAAAAAACAAACTAACAAATAAAGGCCATTGCATCCCACCCCCACTGCTGCCTCCACCAGAGCCAAGTCTTGGTTTTCCTAGGAAAAACATCGCAGCTTCTTCCAACTGCTCCACCATCTCGGTTGACGAGCATCTATGTGACAATAAACCATAATATGACCTAAAAAGGCTCTAGTTTATTGATCATTTTCACTGTAAAATAAAGTAAAAGAGGAGAGAGAAAGGGAAGTCAGGTAGTTTTAGTCCAAATAAATATAGGAAGCGGACACTGGATTTATGGTAGAAAGTTTTGTGTGTGGTTATGACTCATGTTTACCTTACCAATGTGGTTTTTATACTTTAAATTCCTTTTGGGAAATAAAAACAAAGGTGACTAGAAGGTAATCTTTTTTCCTGTTTTTTAAAAAAACAATTTTAGGCTGAGACGATGCTCCTATGATATTAAAATCATAGTCTGTTAAACCAGGGGTTCTATGTTAAAGGGTGTAGGCTTTTAGGCCTCCGGAACGTGACAGTGGCACTTAGGAAGTTTCAGAATCTCTGACTGAATGAAAAGAATGAGTGGGCATGCTTCGCTGTCCCACGGCCGTTTCTGCGAGGTCAGGCAGGGCCTGTGGCCCTCTTGTTCATCGCTCTGTCCACTGGGCCTGACGGAGAGGATGTGTAGTGCATGGCCATCGAATCGGGAGGCAGATGAATAACAGAAAGGACAGAAGGTGAGCTGGCAGCTGGGCAATGAGATGCTCTTCATAGTAGTGACAATGCCAATGTGAAGGTGGTTGAAGGCAGCAGAGCTGAGTGTGTGCTTACATTTACAGTAGCCTAGATGTGGAAGCAGCCTGGTTGTCTATTGATAGATAGACACACACACACACACACACACACACACACACACACACACACTGGAATATTACTCAGTCACAAAAAAGAATGAAACCTTGCCATTTGCAACACCCATGGAGGGACCTAAATGGCACTATGCCAAGTGAAGTAATTCAGACAGAGAAAGACAATTACCTTATGGTTTCATTTGTATGTAGAATCTAAAAAACCAAAACAAACAAACAAACAAAACAAAGATAGACTCACAGCCACAGGGATCAAACTAATGGTGGCCAGGATGGGGAGAATGGGTGGAAAAGGCGAAGGGGAATATAATCGACAATATTGTGATAAATTCCACTGTGACAAATGATTACTAGACTTACTGTGGTGACTACATTGTAAGGTATATAAATGTCGAATCGCTGTATCGTACACCTGAAATTAATATAATATTGTATACCAACTATACTTATATTTTTTAAAAAAGAGTGCTGAAGACACGCAGACCGAAATTGGAAGACCATTTCTGCCACTCACTAAGCTGTGTGACCTGCTTAAGTCCTTTCCTAATTCTCAGCTTCTTCATCTGTGATGGAGCTGATTGTTCCTGCTTTAGGACAGTTGTTCTGGATGCTAAATGAGACATTTCAAGAGTTTAGCATGGTGCCTGCCCCTGGTAAATTGTAGCGATAGTTATTTTTATTTTCATTTTTAGGCAAGCAAATACCCTGTATCCCTCTGAGAAAGTGCCACATTTTTTCGAGAAAATTAACTTCTGTTATCTGTTGAAGTCTAATTGTAATACAATGCTGAGTGTTATCAGTGTTGCTGGAATTCTGCAGACCCCATTAGGGCCTGTGGACACAACAAACTACATACTCAACATAGGTCTTCCTGGCAGAAACTTCCATTTCATAGAACATATGAGCCACTGGGTTCATTACCTGGATTTAAAAAATCCTACAGTTGATTCCTAAGTGTTCAGTAAAGTTTTTTGGTCTCCCAATTCATTGTTGTGAAGAGTAAGGAGTAGAAGTAATTTCAGACAGGATTATTAAGCATCTTTAAGATTTTTTAAAAACTCAGCTAAAAGGAAACATTTTTAACCATTCTTCTTCTTCTTCTTCGTGGCAGAAACACAGACACTGGAGATCCTTCATGATAAAAATCAAACAGTAAGTAACTGTGTGTGTGTGTGTGTGTGTGTGAGCCAGCATTGTGTTGAACTCAGAGAAAGTAGAGCATGGCTTTAGCCTGCCTTCCTGACCACTCTTCCCTTGGGGAAAAATGCCTTTATCTTCCTTGGTTTCAGATCCCTTGACTATAACATGTTGACGACAGCAGTTCTAACTGCTGTGACATAGGCCTGGTGTGAGCACGGAGTACAGTGAGGCATGCGAGGTGCCTGGCACGTAGTAAGTGCTGGAAAACCAACAAGAAGAAGCATTAGCATTTTGTGCCTCTTTGCAAACTTCACAGCTGCATACCACTGTGGAGAATTTGGAGACCCTCCAGCTCCCCAAAATATGTTTTTTTCTTCCTTCCATTGCAATCCAAGTGAAAAAGATTATTATTTTTTTGTTTAAACTTATTTATTTATGTATGACAAGATACCAGTCAGGAACATTCTAAGCCAAGAGTTTATATATCTAACTACAGATAAAGCAATGTTACAATTAATGACGATTCTAGTGTCCCCCACCTTCTTAGAGTAAAAGGGAAAACCTCTAGAAAGCATACTTAGAGCAATGACTTAAGGATCCTTCGCGAACTTATCCAGGGGTCCTCATTCATTTGACTCAGTCTGCTACTCGTGTGATCACCACCAAATAGCTCAGCGTTTTGTATTTGTCCCTCCCCTATTTGCGATCAAGCACTGCCTCCTGAGTACCGCTGCGCACTGAGGTGCTGGACGTGCGGCACCCTGCGCGTGGCACTCCTGCAGTGAATGTTCATTGAACAAATGGAAGGTTTAATTCTCTGTCCTTCTTTGTTTTAAAAGTGTTGACTATTGTTGGTTTTAAAGAGGGAACATGGACTGGAATTTTAGAAGGAGAGGGTTTTTCCGTATGACCTTCAGTTATCCCCCCCCAAAAAAAAAAAAAATCAAACACATGGCAGCAATGGCAATAGCTATTCTTAATTAAGCATTTATCATGTAGTCAATATCAGGTCCTGTACCAAGCATTTTATATTTTTGTTACTTTATTTTCCCAATAACTCTACGAGGTGACTCAGCTCTTGGTGACAGAGCTTAGATTTAAACCCAGGACTGTCTGGCTGCAAAGCTCTGGCTTTTTGAGTCACTGTCTTTCTGTGAGAATGGCGGTTTCACTTCAACTACTTCGACTACTGTGAAACTTCCTGGAACACCAGGGGATCTTGAATGAAGAAGATTCCACTCCAAAGCCCGTTTTTGTTTCTGGGAGAGGGAAGTCGGTTTACTAAGAGCTCCTCCTTTACCCACAGCACAGAGGGGCACATTTTATTCCCTTGTGAACTCCAGAGATTGAGCTACTCCCCTTCTCCAGGTGTTTTGAGGCTTGTTTGGAAGGGAACAGATCGGGGTGGTTTCCAGGTCCCTGGACTTCCAGGATGCTGGGAAAAGGATGTTCCAATGTACAAATCAGGAAGTGGCTGAGTGTACAGCCAATTTCTGGCCAGACGCTACAATTCTGTTTGTGTTTCCATAGCAGATATCCACATTGACTAACAAGTTACAAGACTCTGGTGCGACCACCAGAATGAGCGTCTACATCGGAGCAGGGATTTCGGCTGGGCTGGCTCTGGTTCTTATCTTTGGTGCTTTAATTCTCAAATGTAAGTCACTTGATGTCATGTGTCTCTCCCTCTGTTAAGAAACTGTTAATATAGGAACCAACATAAACCTAGATAGAAATACAAGTTTATAATTACACCTAAATCTGCTTAGACTAAAACGCTAGTCCTTTCAAACCCTAGCAATAATAATAGCTACGTTTTATTCAGTGGTTAGCATGTAACAGGCAAGCATTGTGCTAAATGTTTTACATACATTTTATCATTGTCACCATCTTATAAGGTAGGTAGGATTATTATCCTCATTTTACAGCAGAGGAGAGTAGAGCTGAGAGAAAGTAACCCACTTTCCCAAGGGTTCAGAATCAGTAAGTGGTGGAGCTGGAATTCCAGTTCAGGCGGGCTGATACCTGTTCTCATAACTTTCGTTAAGAAACTTAACCTTTTTAACTCATGAACATGTCTGGGTTTATTAGGAAGCCCAACAAGGAAGATCCTTTCCTTCTGTGAATTTTTCTGTCTTCTTTGTTTCCCAGGCATGGAGCTTTAGAGTGAGGTATCAAGTCCTTTTAATATTGGGATGGCCAGGGCGGCAGCATTAGTGTTTTCCTCCATCACACACTCAGCACATGCACTCGTCTCTAAGTTACTTCCCTTTATTTTTATAATGTTAGTAAAGGACGATTTATATATACAGTAAACCTCTTATTTGAAGTGTATTCAACTTGGTGAATTTTAGTGGATGATTACGCCTGAGAAACTATAACCACGTCAAGGCCCAAACACTTCTTCCATGAGCCCCAAAGCCTCACGCACTTTTAAGATTGTGATATAGCCTCTTCTCTCTGACCGCAGAGGCTACGGCCATATACCCCAGGACTTGGGCGTTACAGCAGCCTTTCTTACTAATGTACAAACACGCACTGTGCGTGGGGTGACCAACCGTCCCAGGTTCACCCAGGACTGAAGGGAGTTCCTAAGATGTGGGACGTCACTGCTAAAACCGGGGCAGTCCAGGGAAAACCAGGATGAACTGGTCTCCCTAACTGTGTGGCTAGAAGCTGTCAGGTGCTTTATGTGCATCAAATCCTTGCAACCGCTGTATGGAGAAAGGTACTACTATTACTCTAACTTACCAAGTGCAGAACCAGTGTGCTGAAAAGTAAAGCGACATGCCCAAAGTCACACAGGTAGTTGCTAGATAGAGGATTTGAACTCAAAGCTATCCTGCTCTGTACTATTATTATGTTATTCTGTCATCATTGCTGAACAGATTGTGTAGAAAAAGAAACTATTCCACCTACACACTTACCAGGGTTTACCAAAGGTATCACTCTCTGGGTTTGTGAATGGACCCCACGAATATGAAGTCTGTGGGTTGATAAGGAACAATGATAACTCTCACTACCTTTCTGAGCTCTTCCGAGGCCTGAGTATTAAGGACCATACTAGTATGTGTAAAAGGGGGTAATGAGGAGTAGGAAGTCTGACATTGTGTTTTCATATACACACACACATACAGGGCTGGACAAGAGTAAGTTTACAGTTTTTATTATGGAAAAATATATAGTACAAGAATACAGAGCCATGGCTGGTGTGGCTCAGTGGATTGAGCACTGGCCTGTGAACCAAAGAGTTGCCAGTTTGATTCCCAGTCAGGGCACATGCCTGGGTTATGGGCCAGGTCCCCAGTTGAGGGCATGTAAGAAGCAACCACACGTTGATGTTTCTCTCCCTCTCTTTCTCCCTCCTTTCCCCTTACTCTCAAAATAAATAAATACAATTTTAAAAAAGAGTAAATAAGGCATGCTCCCTCTTGGGAGCACATCCACACCTTACTTCCCTCTGAGACGTGCATCTTCTAAACTTTAAGGGACCCCAGAAGACTTGCAATGAAGGAAGCAATGGGAAGTGGCCTCTTGTCCCAGGCCAACCCCCTGCACCTGTGTCCAAGGTCATCTTTTCTCTGACTTCCCTGTGGGCCAAAGCAGCGATATTGAAGTTGATTCTTACTCATTGCAGAAAGTCTTTTTTTCTCTTGGCTTCTGAAACATTGCTCTCCTACTTCATTAACCGTTTCTTCTCAGCCATTTTTACTTCCTCTTCTGCTTGACTTCTAGGTGTTGAGGTCCCTCAGCACTGGCCACCTCCCTCTCTCTACACCTCCATGTGATGGTCTGCAGACTTAAATGTCATCCTTAGTCTCTCTCTCCAATTCTCAGAGTGTCTGTCCAACTGATAGTTCCACGTACATGTCTCGCACATCGAACATGTCCCGGGGGACTCTAGAGGCTATACTGCACCTTCCAGCATGCAGCCTCTCCCTCCCTGGCCCTGCCATCGCCTTATTACACTGCCATTTATCTGGTTTTCAAGGCCAGAAAGCCAGAAGCCATCCTTGAATCCTGTCTTTCCTCTCTCCTAACACACAATCCAAGTTCAATTCCTGTGGGCATTCTCCAAAATATATCTAAAATCTGTTCATTACTCTCTGTCTCTCCCAGTCACCACCTTCTGACGGACTGTCATCACTGTTACCCCCTCACTTCTTTCTACCTCCTTTTAATCCACCTTCCACATAGCAGCCTGTGAGATCTTCTTGAGCCCAATCACATCTCATTTGCATTCTGTTATTTCTCACAGGTCTCAGTATAAAATACAAACCCTCGATTGTGATTTAAAAGGCCCTCTAGGATCTGGCTCTAGCCTACCTCTCAGACCTTATCTTGGGCCTCCCTCTTCCCCCAGCCATGCGTGTGTTTCCAGGCACTCACTGTGATCTTTATCGGGGTTGTTCCCTGCCTGGAATGTTCCAGCTGGCTCTGCACGTCGTGGAGTTCTGTCAGAGCTGGTGTTAAAAGTCCCCTTTCTGTGCATGCCTTCCAGATCACCCTCTGTAGGATCAGTTCCAACGCATTGTTGGTTTCCCTTATATCACAATGGGATATTATTATTACAGTTATTATTATTTTCAATACACCCTCACTAGAACACAAGTATCATAAAGTCAGGGCTCATAATTCACCTTTGTGTCATTGATGCTTAGCATACTACCAGACACATAGTAGCTGTTCCATCTATTTGTCAATATGGAAAATGCATTTTTATTATTTTCTAGCATAGTTAATATCATAAACAAAGACACATGGTGGTAGTTTGATTTAATTCAATCTAAGGTGAAACCAGATATCTTTAAACAATCCTTGCCTTCAGTGGGTCCATTTTATTTATTTATGAAAGCAATTTTAATAGACTTTCTTCCCTTTTTTACCTAGGGTATTATCACAGGAAATGGGAGTTACAGAATTCAAGGTAAGAATAAGGGGTTGGGTAGGGGAAAGCAGGAATTTCGGCGATTGCTATATGAATACAGCTTTGATCTTGCTCTCAGAAGTTCTGCCCTGGGACTTGAGGATCTAATCTTATACTTGCTTTTTGCTTTAGGCCTGAATTTATCAAATGCAAACACACTGCTCTGTTTACTTTCTGATCACTGTAGCTTCTTTAGTCCTGAAGTTAAGGTACACAATTCATCTCCCCATTGATAGGAAATTCTTATTTCTATATCAACAGATCATTTCCTTGAACTGACCCTTCAATTGATTGAGCATTTACTATAGCCAGGCTTTGGGTAGGCACTGGGTTCTAGAAGTGAACAAGAAACCCAGAATCTTCTCTCAGGGCTTTATAGCCCCGTCCAGGTGTTCTTAACTCAGATAAGCTACCGGAATCCCTTATGACACTTACACAGTGTGTTGTCAACCCCAGAGCAAATACGCCAGAATCTTCAGGGGTGAGGCCTAGCACAGGCATTTTTCTCAAAGCTTTCCGAGTGACTCTAATGTGCAAACAGGGTTGCTTGTATTGCAGTCTCAGTCTCCATCCCTGACTGTGCGCACACACATTCGTGTACACATACACACAGACATCCCGGTTCCAAGTGTGTGCAGCTCACATACCTCTGACTAGATTTCAGTGCCATCTGGTACATGGGTTCAGTGCGGTCTATTTCAGGAAAAAAAATGACTGTGTCTAGTGGGTGCTAGCTAAACCACTGATAATTTTAGGCCAAGTAGAGACAATATATTCCTGAAGACAAGATAGTCTGCAATAAAATAAGGTCAAAAAGGTCAAGTAAAATATTTAATTATCATTATTATAAATGATCTATGTCACTATTCTTTCTTAGAGCGGAAACCTGAAGTGTGATAGTATTCATAGGTATTAGTTATGTGCATTCAATCATTACTTGTGACATAATTTGCTCAATGTTCATCTCTACCAATAAAGGCAAACTGCATAGAAAATGAGGAACTTGTCTGCCACATTGACAACTGGGTCCCCTGGCACAGTGACTGATACTTAACAGGCACTTAATAAATATTTGGTTACTGAATGCTCCTTGTAGCACCCTGGCAAGACAGAGTGCTAATTATTCCCATTTTATAGATGAGGACCCAGAGACACAAACCTTACTAATATGAAGCCTTCATGGGATTTGTACGTTTTATTCACTGCTGTCTCTCTTGCTGCACAGAGCAGTGTGTAACACACTAGATCGTTCCTGAGTAAATAAATGAAAAACCAAAACCCAGCTCTCCCAAGATTGTACGGCTGGTAACTGACATGACAGAATTCAAACTCAAATCTGATTGGATACACACCACATTCATTTTGTTTTTGTTTTTTGAAATTGTTCCAATCCACAGAATAACGTGAATAATTGTGCAAGGAACAATAGAATCTTTTAATAAACGTGTGAACAACTTGATATTTGCTTTATTTGTTTCTTTATTAATATACATAGTTTGCTTCTGAACCATTTTAAGGGTGTTTCAGATACTTAAAAAATTAAGATTACTTCAGGTTATCTTAATATTTACCAAATTATTCTATTTTATGGTTTCTCCTCCTCCCCCCGCCCCCACTCAGCACCCAGTCAAGCGTCCTGTACTGCGTTGGGTCGGTGTGTCTTCAGCAAAGCCTGTTCTCGTTATTCTGCGATGCCCGGGAAACGCTACCCTCAACTGCAACATTTTATTTCCACAGGCTCGTCACGCTGGCCAACCTCCCTCCCGCAGGGTTAGACAACACAGTAGCAGAGGGGATGCGCTCAGAGGAAAACATCTATACGATCGAGGAGAACGTGTACGAGGTAGAAGATCCGTCGGAGTACTACACCTACGTCAGCTGTAGGTAGCGATCCTGACAACGTCTGCGTTGCCACTCTCCTTCGCCGTCACACCCAGCTTCGTTCTTGAGCGTGGGTCGTCCTCTCGGGAAACTCTGACATGTGTCAGCTGATGGGCGTTCAGTGTCCTCCACGGCTACTGAGCACCCTTTTCCATTTTCCAAAGACAATGAGCCCACCGAGGACGGGCCCCCGCCCTGCACAACACTCGGGCCTGTCACAGCATTATTGCCTCTGGCCCCCGCCAGCAAGGCTGCTCAGCCCCCCAGACTGGCACTGGGGCCGTCAGAACTCAAGTGAGCTTCTGTGTGAAGCAGGAATCCGTACTGGGGGGCCCTGGAGTTCCAGGGATTTCGGTCCCATGATGTGCCCTCGAAGCTCCTGAGAGCGTAGGGAAAGCTCTGTGCTGGGATGCGTGTGTGTCTGCTTGGCCCAGAGAGCCTAAGGGCCACTGATTCTCAAGGAGCGCGCTGACTCATAGAAGGTTAAGAACCCACTGGAGCGGGACTCGGTGGTGTTGAAGGTTTCCTTTGAGACTCAGGGTTTCTGGGCTTTGAGCGAAGACTCCAGCAGCAGACACCCTGCACGGCTCTCCTGCCCCAGGCAAGGAGAGGGCCCAGCGAGCCGGTGGCGGGGCAGGAGCACCTGGGGAAAAGGGAAGCGTGCTCGGTGTGTGCTGTCAAGTTCTGCTTGGGGCGCACTCAGAGGGAAACGTCCCTGACCCACTTCTCCATTCACGGGGAGAACTGGAGCTGTGCTGCTCACAGAAGAAGAAGCAGTGACTGGGATGCAGCGTCGGGGACAGACGTTTCTTGGTGGAAAGAAGGCAGAGGGCTCCAGCAATCTGTATTTGTCAGCATTAAGCCCCTCGGTGGAAAGTCCCCAAGCTTCCATCCCAAGACTGTGGAGACGAGGTCTGCCTCACTTACTGTCTCCCCAGTGCCTGTCACTGCTCTCACACATCACAGAAATTCACAGACACAGCTGTGTGCCCTCACTTCTCGGAGAACTCACGAACCCCCCTAAGCTCCACGTGTGCTCTTATGCAGGTAGAAGTGGCTGCTGTCTCTCAGCGTCCTCTCCCCTGTCAGGTCCTTGGAAGTCTGTTACCCCCCCATCTGTTCCCCTTCCTGCTGGGCCCTCCTGGGCACGCCAGGACCTAATCGACAACACACACCTGCCACTGCCTGAGGACCGCCCCCCCCCCAGGTGGTGACTGAACTGCTGCTGTGTCTCAGGCCCTGGATGCTAGTCCCCAAAGGCACAGGCAGCCTGTTGGGTTGTTGCTAGGAGGCTTTCTGGCAGTCTGAAGGAACTCTTGTGTGAATTCTCATGCTGGGGCTGTGTCTAGGCAGTTTGGGGAAGCACTGGCTTTTTATAGGGAGCTATGGGAAGGAGATCCTTTTGCAAAACCCTAGGCAGTGGCTCTCACACAGGTTGAAAATTAATTGTAAATGTTATAAAGTTATACAATTGTGGAGGGAAGGGACTTCAGAACACACTGGATCAGCTCAGTGGCTCCCTCTGAAGGAGGTTCTCATCCTACAAAATCTGTAAGCAAGTGTGTGCGTGAACACGGATTACCGTCGCAAAGACGTTTGTGAGAGACCTTTCCCCTCAACAGGGGAACAGTTGATTAGTGTGGTCGAGGAGCCCATGGGTGCAGGCAGAACTAGGTAGTCTTCATCACTGAGCTGTTTTGCTAATTGAAGAAATATTTATTAATGCTTCCTACGTGCCAGGTACTGTGATGCGGAGACCAGAGAGACAGACCAAACAGACACATCCGTGACCCCCCAGAGCTCCTAGTCCGACCGGCAGGAGTACCGGTTCCATCCGGGCGGGCTGTGAACGTTCACGGGCGTCTAATCCGTCAGGTGCTGGTTTAGTCCTAGGAATAGAACAGGGAGGGAGCAGCTAAAACCCTTCCTCTGACAAAGCGTATGTCACTTGTCAGGGAGAATGCTATATTGCTATGTCCAAAGAAAAGAAAAATGTTCTAGAATAGTATATATAGCTGGTGCAAATTTCTTCTTTACCTTAAAAAATGTAGAAGAACATATCTAAATTAATATGACTACCCCACAGAGGCAAATGATCAAGAGACAAGTTTTCACTTTTTTCTTTTCCATGCTTCTGTAATTGTTTGACAATCTCCCTTTTTTTTGTAATAAAATGATTAGGTGTAAACATTACAGCAATGTTTTCCTGTCTGCCTTCCTCTTCACAGAAAGAAATGAAGGACTGGTTAACTCACGGAGTGGGGCCAGTGGCAGGGTGTGGCAGTAAGCGGGGGCTGAACCCCCAGTTCGCAGAGCAGGAGCCACACTCCATCAGTTATTGGGAATGGGAAAGGTGGCAGAAAGCAGAATGAAAAGCTGCTACAATTGCCCTGGAAATGACAAGTGGAAATTGAATTAAAAAGTGTAATTAGTTTGAATATGTGTTTTGTTCATAGACTTGCCTTAGAGATTTTGTTTGCTTGTTTGTTTTTCCTCCCCAGAGCTCTGCTAAGGCCCTCACAGGCTATGAAAAGAGGGGCCCCTTTTCTTTTAAGATTGAAAAAGTAAGGCCTTACTATGTTTTCTTTTTATAACTTATTGATTTGAGAGAGAGAGAGACATCAATTTGTTGTTCCACTTATTTATGCATTCATTGGTTGATTCTTGTCTTGTCCAGATAGGGGGTGGAACCTGCAACCTCGTCCTGACTGGGTAACCCTCTAACCAGCTGAGCTACCTGGCCAGAGCAAGCCTTACTGTGGTTTATCCATCTATTACTTTTTCTCGGTTTGAAATTCCTGAAGCAGAAATTCCAAGTGGTTCTTTGTTTTATTGTACTTTACCTTACTGTGCTCAATGTGTGAGATCTTCACAGATTAAAGACAGTGCCCTTTACCAGGAAAAATTTCTGGCTGCCTTATTTTGGGTGGTCTGGGACTGAAGCCACAACATCTCCACGGTGTGGCTGCCGTTGATTTTGGGTCATCCCCAGGTGCCCATTTTAAATCCCATTTAAATTTTAATTTTATTCTCATTTAAAGGTAAATTCAAAAACTTAAAAACATTAGTTCATCTCCAGCTTTCTAGAGAGAAAGTATGGATCCTTCTGGAGATGAGCAGAGATGCCCTAGAGCTGTCATTTTTAAGATTTCCATCAACGTTTTCTGGGACTCAGCTGGAAAGAGGGGGAAAGGGGCAGGGCAGCTGGTGGGCCATTTGGGTAAAGGTTCTCAAGCTTAAGGGGGCTCAGATTTTGGCTGATTTTCACTAGAAACCTGTGCAAAGAGCAGTATGAGTCAGAACTGTTACTTCCAGTCTTCAGGCTCCTCTGTGACTTACTGTCAGTCATACTGCCAACAATGACAAAGGACATTCCAAGTGACTCATTTCCTCCTAGTGGTGATTATTTTCTGAGTTCTTGTTCAAATTCCTTCTTCTTGTGGTGTGACCCTCTTTTTATTTCCAGAAGAAGCAGTGAGGGTATTTTTTTTATCCTCACCTGAGGATATGTTTATTGATTTATTTATTTTTATTTATTTATTTTCAGAGAGAGGGGAATGGAGGGAGAAATTAAGGGAGAGAAACATCGATGTGTGAGAAATACATAGACCAGTTGACCCCAAGTGGGGACCTGGCCAGCAACCCAGGCATGTGCCCAGACTGGGCATCAAACTGGCGACTGTTTGGTTCGTAGGCTGGCACTCAATCCACTGAGCCACACCAGACAAGGCATGTCTATTGATTTTAGAGAGAGAGGAAGGGCGCAGAGAGAGAAACATTAATGTGAAAGAGAAATAGATCGGTTGCCTTCTGTATGCGCCCAACTGGGGATTGAACCTATAACCTAGGTAAGTGCCCTAACCGGAGATGAACCTGAAACATTTTGGTGTGCGGGACAACGCTCCAACTACCTGAGCCAACTGGCCAGGGCATTAGATTTTTTTTTGATTGTTATTTAAACTATTCGTGTGTGATAGTGGTGGAGGTGGGCCATCTCTTTAAATATGCATATTATTTTAATATAGTTGTTTTGTGCGTATGCCACCACTGGAAAATGTTTTATTATAACTTACAGTCCACACTGGCTTCATGCTTCATGATAAGTGGATATGCTGTCTTTTATAATTTCTCCTTTTTGTATTTCTACTTTTGCATTCATTTTAACCCTAGTTCATTTAAAATAGGAATATTTTACCCTCCAATGTAATGTTTATTTTCATTTGGTCGGCTCTGAAATCTCCACATGTTTATACATCTAAGATGTTTTAAATTTTATTATCCACAGTTTTACTTGCTATTACGTCTCAATTGTGTGCGGAATTTAATTCTTGTTCATAAAACAGTTAAGTAAAATGTAACAGCTGTATATTTGTAGGTTAAGGTTATTTCACATAGTTTTGTTTTACAAATATCATAGCTATTTTAATTCATTTCTTTATTCCCACGTTTGCCACAAGATCTTAGCAAACATCTCTCGACCCGAGTACTGGCTACATCTGAGAGCTGAAATGAGGACCCAGTGGTGGGGCCTTTAAAATCTGCCCAGCCCTGGCCTCTGTCAAGTTCTCACAAGAGCTGTCCTCCCTTGGTTCTCTCCGGCAACCCTCCTACTGCATTAAAAATTCCCACTATACAGGCAGCAGCCAAATAGTTTCTGGCCACCATGGGAGACAAGGGTTGTCTGATCGGGTGGAATTTCAGGCAGAAACTGAACAGTATGACGTTTAGCCATCCTCGCTATCTTAGTTCAAGTGGATGTGCTCCCGAGGGACCCCGGGAGGGGCGGCCCGTTTGGAGCCGCCTGCCTGCAGTGTGTTGAGACTCTGAGTACGAACCTCTCTTTAAGCAGAAAACACACAACTTGTTAAGTTGCCTGTTTATTTTATTGGTTGTTTTTTTAACTTTTTACTTTGCAATAATTTGAGATTTACAGAAATTTGCCACGATTCCCCTGTTTTCTCCAATGTCATAACCAAGGCACAGTTGTCAAAACTGAGACGTTAGCATTGGTACAATACTGTCATCTAGACTACTACAAATGTTACTTGGATTCCTACTATTGGCTTTTTAAATTTTCGGTTCAATGCTCTGTGAAAAACATAGTAGATTTTAGGTGAAGGTGAAACTCCTTATTCCTGCCCTCCTCATTAAACCTTCTCCCCATTCCCACTCTCCAGGAATAAGCAGGGTTGTTCCTTTATTTTTCTAGACCAGTACTGTCCAGTAAAATTACAATGGGAGCTATATAGGTAATTTAAAATTTTCTACTAGTCGTATTCAAAAGAGTAAAAAAGAAATAGCTGAAATTAATTTTAGGAATATATTTTATTCAACTCAGTCTATCTAAAGTATTATTTCAATGTAAAATAAATATAAACTTCATTAATAATTTTAATTATTTTTCTGTTGAAAGTCTTCAAAATTCAGTGAGTGTTTTACATTTATTTTTTTCCTTTTTTCTATTTTTTTTATTTTAATCATTGTTCAAGTACAGTTTTCTCCCTTTTACTCCCATTCCAGCCCACCCACCCACCCCTCCCCCTGTCTCTCCCATTACCACACTCCCCCTGGTTTTTGCCCATGTGTCCTTTAAATTTGTTCCTGTAAACCCTTCCCATTCTCCCCTGAAATTCCCTCTTCTCTCCCCTCTGTCACTGTCAGCCTGTCCTCTATTTCAGTGTCTCTGGCTATATTTTGCTTGTTTGTTTGTTTTGTTGATTAGGTTCCTGTTAAAGGTGAGATCATATGGTATTTGTCTTTTACTGCCTGGCTTGTTTCGCTTAGCATAATGCTTTCCAGCTCCATCCAAGCTGTTGCAAAGGGTAGGAGCTCCTTCTTTCTTTCTGCTGCATAGAATTCCATTGTGTAAATGTACCACAGTTTTTTGATCCATTCATTTACTGATGGGCATCTAGGTTGCTTCCAGCACTTGGCTATTGTAAATTGTGTTGCTATGAACATCGGGGTGCAAAAGTTCTTTTGTATTGGTGTTTCAGTGTTCTTAGGATATAGTCCCAGCAGTGGAATTGTAGGGTCAAAAGGCAGATCCATTTTTCATTTTCTGAGGAAGTTCCATACTGCTTTCCATAGTGGTTGTACCAGTCTGCAGTCCCACCAACAGGGCACTAGGGTTCCCTTTTCTCCACATCCTCGCCAACACTTGTTGTTGCTTTGTTTATGATGGCCATTCTGACTGGTGTGAAGTGGTATCTCATTGTGGTTTTAATTTGCATCTCTCTGATAGCTAGTGATACTGAACATCGTTTCATGTGTCTTTGGATCTTCTGTATGTCCTCCTTGGAGAAGTGTCTGTTCAAGACCTTTGCCCATTTTTTAATTGGGTTGCTTGTCTTCTTAGAGTGGAGTCGTGTAAGTTCTTTATATATTTTGGAGATTAAACCCTTGTCTGAGGTATCATTGGCAAATATGTTTTCCCATACAGTTGGTTCTCTTTTTATTTTGATACTGTTTTCTTTAGCTGTGCAAAAGCTTTTTATTTTGATGAGGTCCCATTTGTTTATTCTTTGCTTTATGTCCCTTGCTCTAGGAGGCATGTCAATAAAAAAGTATCTGCGTGAAATATCTGAGATTTTCCTACCTACGTTCTCTTCTAGGACTTTAATGGTGTCGCAGTTTATATTTAAGTCTTTTATCCACCTTGAATTTATTTTTGTATAAGGTCTTGGTTCTTGCTCATTACTCCCTCCACTTAAAATACCCTTCTTCCATGCTCCAACTGTCAACTTCACATTGTTTAGAGATGTCTTCTCATTCCCCCTCAAAAGCCCCCTCAGTCAACAAAGAATCTCTCTCCATGCCTTGGTGGTTCCATTTGGTTACTCAATCCATGCTTCTTGGGTCCATTACAAAGTTTCAGGGACAGAGCAGAAAGGGAAGGGCACGGGGGTGGGGGGGAGGTTCTGCCTTAGAGGGTTTATGGATCAGTACTAAGTACTCTGCAACACAATAGCCATGTGTGGCTATTTAACTTTAAATTAATTTATTTACATCCCTGTAAGTATTTATTTCAGCCAAAATTGGCAACATGTGCCAGGAGAAAGATCTCACATGCTCCCTGAATTTCAATTAATTAAAATAAAATCAAATAAAAAATGTTAACCTCCTCATTGGTGCTTGCGACATGTTAAGGGCTTGCTCTGCACCCATATACAATAACTCCATCATCACAGAAAATTCTGAGAGAAATGGACAGCACATACACAGACACATCATGGGAAGCAAGATTAGCAAACAGCGCAGAAAACTGAAATACAGTGATGCAGAGAGTGGTTGGCTACTTTAGGCGGAGGCAACAGGGGCATGCCTGAGAAGGTGACATTTCAGCAGAGATCAGAATGAATAGGAGAAATCTGGAGATGGTGGAGTAAAGGAATGGGGAGGTAGGTGGGGAGTATGGCCAGTGCAAGGGTCCTAAAGTAGGGATGTGTCTGAAAGAACGGGTTTGGCTAGAGCCCTGTGGGTGGGGAGGGAGTGGTAGAAAAACCTGAGAGGCAGGCAGGGGCCAGATCACGGGGCCTTTGTATCCGGGTTAGGAGTTAGGATCTTTTTTTCTGAAAGAGCCATGAGAGGGTTATAATTGGGGGAGTGACACGTCTGATTATATATTTACTGTTTATATTATTCTGCCCAATTTTATTAGTTAAATGCTTACTTACCTGAGCCCGATTGTACAATCCTGGTATCCTTAGTATCTTTAGTCATATCCTGTTAGCCTTAATGTAACAGGAGAAACTGCGGAAGAATTGGATTAAATTAGAAAATCCTTATCAGTAATTTATCCGGCTTTTGGGCAGAGTCTCAGAGTTTAACAGAACTAGTCATTAAATCTTTTGCCTCCCAGATAAAGAAGACATGACCTACTTCTAGAGGAGGCACTTCAGAATTTGTCCCCCAACCTTTGGTGGTGGTTGGGGTCTCCACCAAGCCTCTCATGGGCTACTAGAAATGGGGGACCGGCGCCTGCCTGGAGGAAGTTACTGCATCATTAGACCAGACGGGGAGTTAATGAAATACTAGTCAGGATTTCATATGTTTGTATGGTTTAATGATTAAGAGCAAAAGTAAGAAGACTTTGTCTGGAAGCTAGGCTCACTTAACCTTTCCAAGCCTCAGCCTCCTCCAGGAATGGGACTAATAACAGCACCTGCCTAAGAAGTTCTGTAAAAGTAGCATGCACAAAGCCGGTGACACAGTAAATTCTTCTCACACCCTGGCTGTAGTTTTCACGCAGAGTTCACACATAGCCTTTTTATTCATTATGACAGTCCTTTAAGGGAGATAGAGCAAGTATTTGTAGTGGTATTTTATAAATGAGGAAATCAAAGCTTGGACCAACTTACTAACTCACAGAGATACCCAGCCCCGTAAGTGGAAAAGCTGGGATCCGAACCCAACTATGGAGGATATTGTTTCTTGACCTGACCTCTGTCTGTCCCATGAGCTGGGCTTGGGCCAGATGAGAGGTTGCTCTCCACAATCCCCCATTAGAAAGTATCCGATGATAACTGATGTTCATTCTGAGAAAAATCAGCAGCTCTTCCTTCCTTTCTGCTTCGTGCTGGTTCCTGGTGTAGGCCCATTGTCCCGATCTGGTTACGCGTTCTAAGATTAGAATACATTTAGTTAAGTGGATCTAAGTGTCAAAAGTAAACTGGCACAAAGTCAAAATTTCATTCTCCCTTTGTGTTAAATTATAGTAAAAGTGTGGAAAACAAAAGACACAGCAATAGGCCCCTAAGCTTGTCATGGGCCAGGGAGCTATGATAATGAGGGCACCAAGCACTATTGTCCCTGGAACAAGGACCATTTAGTAGAATATGGAATGGGATTTTCCAATAGGGAGGGTCAGCCACTTCACACCCCTGGATGGGGAGGGACTGCTTAGTCCCTGGTGGGACCTTGTCATTCCAGTGCTGTTGAGACCCATCCATGGAGACATGCAATATGTAGACTGGTACACGCACTATTGAAAGACGGGAGAATGGGTCCCAGTCTGGCACTTTCCCCTCCTATTCACCTCCTCGTGCCAGAGAGCACAACTTCTCCTGGCCAACATGTATGGCTTACACAGCCTGGCCAGGAGACTAGTATAATTCTCATAGTGGGGGGACACCTCCTAATTCAAATCCCTGCTTGGTATTTGCCTTTCTGATCTTAGACTTCTGCTGATCTTGTGGCATCTAGTTATGGGGATGGGGCCCACCTGTGCCATTATCCAAATGGAATGTTGTGTTCTTATACCAAATGCATCTGCTAATATTTTTTTTGTTAGCACAGATAAAAAGTCAAGGACACTGTAAATGCCTTAAATGATCTGGCCCCAAGCCTACTTGGTGACCTACTAACCCACTGGTTTGGTTTCTGGGGGAACATGATGGAAAAATTGTTACTAATATTTGGACTAATTTATGTATGTGTGTATGTATGTATTTAATTTGTTAATTTTGAACTACTTCCAATTTGCCTCTTTTCTTGTACGTGTTGGTGCTGTTGCTGAGAACTGTGTCTTCAATGCAGTCAATTAGCCATGAGCAAGCAACCTCCATACTACTGAAGCCCTTCGCTGACCACTCAGGCTGCCAACTCAGAAGTGAGGAGGCATGGGATTGGAAGAGCAAGTCTCGAGGGGTGGAGCATAGAGGAGAAATTGTCCCATGATGTGACTCTGTTGGTCCCAGAAGCAGGGTCCAGGCCAGAGTGGAGGTTGCTTTCCACAGACCCCTCCTCAAGACTATCCAATCATAATTGACCTTCATTCCGACATTACTCAGTACCCCTGCATTGTCTCCTGCTGTGTGCCAATTCTTGGAGCAGGCCATTGTCCTGACCTGGTCAGGTGTGTAAGGGAATTCCAACACCTGGTAGCACTCAAGACCTAGTACCTATGACTGTCCCCACCCTTTGCTCTACATAATTCTCTGGCACCTGCCAAGAGGCATGGAGATCCATTTTCATCTTACAATCACTCGAGAGGAGGCTTGTGTGTAAGTTTTTCTTACTAAACTGTTAGTTGCCAGACTGGTGTGGCCTACTCCTTTTGTCATGTATGAAGGTAGGCTTTCAGTCTTGGGCCTTTTGCTTGGGTCTGTGTGTGTGAACACTAAGTCCGGTCCAGATTCTGACATCATTCAGTAAAACGCATGAGTGCTTGCTTCTTGTAGCATGAATGGTGAGACACAGTGATTCATAGTCTTGCTTAATTCTTATTAATATGTAACGTGGCAATATAACTGAGGCTGGGGACTAACCATTGGGGCCACAGGGCAGAAAGTACCCTCAACACCCAAAGAGCCAGCTGACCATCGTCTCGGAGGCCAAGGGTAAGTGCACCACCACCATTGGAAGACTGGTCTTTGCTCTCGTGTTCTGTACGGAGCCTGCCCTTGGCTTCCTTCCTGTTTGCTCCCTAATCTCTGGTGGGAGCATCAGGAATAGGTTTGGACTTTATGTGTGGGGAAGGACTGGGAAATAAGGAACTGTTTCCGAGGACAGCTTTGCCTGTCAGAGGTGCAGAGCCCTCAGCCACCCTGAGCTGACAGAGACCTGAAGCCATTGTACGCGGTCACCAATCCCCAGCAGGGGAGGCTCCTGCGATTCACCCAGTCAGGGTGAAAGCAAAAATTGCAATCTGAGCATTAAGGACTTGTCCCCATACCATGTGGTGGGGGGGGCACACCAAACAGCCCATTTTCTCTCTCCTTTAGGCTGATACCATCATGCATTCCTGGGTAGCCTTCACAGGCCTTCTACTACTTTGGACAGGTGAGTGAGTGGGGGGGGGGGGCTGGGGTTTGGAAGCCCTGAGCGTGTGGGTGTGGTGGAGGAAGATGGATGTTCTTGGGCTCTGTTGGAAGGTAATGGGTCAACTAGTGAGCAAAGAACCAGGCTGCAATCTTCCTCCAAAGAAATTGCTGAAATGCTCTCAAGTACAAACTCCGTGGCTAAGTATAACTGCCATTTGTGTTTGAACAAAAAAGGCGGTGGGTAGATAGTTGGGTATGCTTATGTGTGTATGGGGGAAATAGTATCAGTGTTATTATGGGATGGGAGGGAATGGAGAGGAGAAATGGGGCTAGGATGGGAAAGCGACCAGTCTTTCATTGCACACTTTGTGCAGTTTGAGTCTTATGAAGACGACATGGGGTTTTAGTACCACTAGCACAGGAGAGAGTGTTTGTTCCTAACTGGCATAATCCAGCACTTGATTGAGCCTTCTCCAATTCTCTGGCTTCCCCAGGGGAGGCGGGCTGTGCTCTGGAGCTGGCTGCCATCCACTCACGAGAACAGGGGCCTACCTGGGGTTTTTAGAACAACCCTAAAGCACCTGATAAGCCTTCACTCCTCTTGGAAGTATTAGAAACCCATTTTCTAAAAATTGATTTTTGAAGAGTTTATTAGATTTCTGCTCTTAAGCCAACAATACTTTAAACAGAACATTAGCCCTGCTTATTTTTATGAGAGAGGGGTAGTGAGGTGACTTTGTTTGCGATAGACATTTTAAAAATTGCAATAAAAGCTAAAACTTCAATGGCAATCGAATTTTCAGATGTATTCAACTGAGACAGTGACTGGCTCTTGGGGACAGGAAGAGTGACATCCTTGTGTTTCCTATTTAATAAGCAGATCCTGTCAGACCCAAAATGAAACTCATGCCCTTGTGTTGCTCGAGTGTCATTAGGTTTGAACATTTTGGAAAGAAATTTGAAAACAAGATGTAAAATATTTGTGCTCTTTATTCTGGTGATTTCTCTTTTAGAAATTTATCCTATTAGGAAAGACTCCTAAGTACAGAAAAGTGTTTAAATGATGTGTTGTTTATAATCATAAAACAAAATGCTGATAAAGATGTAAACAGAAAAGTGTTTATAATAAAGTTTTCGATTAAAGATGTAAAGTCACGTGATTACCAGTGAAATAAACTACGTAAAGAGAGAAATGTGGAAATAAGTGTAAAGTTAGAATATCGAGGCCTCGTGCTCTGTGTTCTCTTTATTGCAGATGCTGTGGTTTCTCAGGCACGTGTGGATGGGGTGGCGGGTCAGTCGGTCACGCTGCCCTGCACCTACTCCACAGCTGGTGGGACCACCTCCATGTGCTGGGGCCGGGGGGCGTGTCCTCTTACTCGGTGCCCGAATGAGCTCATCTGGACGGATGGCCACCTCATCACCTTTCAGAAGAGCAGGCGTTATAACCTGAAGGGAATGATTTCTCAAGGCAACGTGTCCTTAACCATCGAGGACGCAGCCCAGTCTGACAGTGGCACGTACTGCTGCCGGGTTGAGTACTCGGGGTGGTTTAATGATTTGAAAGTCAACATATTATTGGATGTAAAGCCAGGTGAGCTTGTCTGCCTCTTCCTTTGATCACTTCCATTTGTAATATGACCTATAGTAACATAAAACTCCTGCGGAGAATTTCAAAGGGACAATTTAAATAGTATTGTATAAGATACTGTCAAGTAGATAGATACATCCCCAGCTTTAACATTTATCAGCTCAATCTTGTTGCATATACACTGTGTAAACCCATGTAATCCCACCCCCACACTCTGCACCATCTTGGATTTTTTAAGTAAATGTCACCTGCTATCACAACATTACTTGTTTAAACATTAAAATGACCTTCTTGTAATATGAAAACATCTGCATTCCCAATACACTTACCAGTTGCTTTCAAGATTTTCATGAAATCCAGGAATCTCAGAAGTTTACATCTCTTGATACGCACATGCTAATAACCTTAACATTCCCTGAGACAGGTAAGTTCTGGAGGATTTCATGGTTTCTGGTGTTCTCTCTCAAAGAATCTCCTTCAACTAGGGTATTTTTTTTCATCTTTTATATCTATTTTTATCATAGTTTTTCCTTAACTAAGTTTTTATATTAGCAGTAGAATGCAATACCTATGATCTTAATAAGCTATGTCTCTATTTACTTTTTTAATTAAAAGAAACTTTTTTGGACATCTCTTAATTTTTGGCTTTTCCTTGTTTCTCTACTGAAGGCAAGTAAGATAAGGCCAACTCAGACAAAGAAAGCAGCTGACTCTGGGAAAACTATACCTGGGAGGCAATACAAGAATGCCCCAAAGTTGAGATTTTAGGAGACTTCTTGCAGGATAAAATGGTATTTGGTGAGAAAAAGGGGACAGTTTTTTTTTCAAATTTTCAAATGTATTTATTTACAGAGAGGAAGTGGGAAAGAAAGAGAGATATCGATTTGTTTTCACACTTACTTATGCGTTCATTGGTTCAGTCCTGTATGTGCCCTGACCCAGGAACGATAGAACTCCCAACATTTGTTAATGGGAACCACGCTCTACCCAGCTGAGCAACGACACCAGGGCAACAGTACACGTTCTTGTGTCAGGCCTTTATCAGTCTGCTCTCGTGCCAGGCATTCTGCTTGCGCCTAATTCTGGTGTCGGCTCTCTTTCTGGGTGAGTGGTTTGCGACCCTAGGCCCTCTGACTCTGGGAAGAGTTGAAGTTATTTCCTGTGGTCTAGTCCACCTCTAGCCAAATATAAAAATTATCTGTGTGATCTAGAATATCTATGTTAATAGGTGATACTCCTCATTTAGTGTGCATATCCTTTGGGAGGGTACCCTCAGATCTGGCTGGACTGAATACTATGTATTTGGTGAACATTCTGGGCCTGGGCACTGCAATTTTATTATTTTTTAAAATTTTCTTTATTTTAGAGAGAGGGGAAGGAACGACGAGAGGGAGAGAAACCTCAGTTGGTTGCCTCATGCGCACCCTCAACTGAGGACCTGGCCTGCAAGCCAGGCGTGTGACCTCACTGGGAATCGAACTCGAATGGCCAACCTTTCAGTTCACAGGCTGGCGCTAAACCCACTGAGCCACACCAGCCAGGATGGGGAGCTACAATTTAAGTCTTAGTCATTCACCCCTGAAAGGGCAAAGGCAGGTCCAGGCCCTAAACGTTTTCCCCACCTCACATACGTTTATGAAGATACATAAATCAGGCAGACATGGCTGGTCTCTTCAGAGTGCTTCATTGCAAAGCCAAGATATCCTATTTGCCTCTGAACCTGTGGAAATACGTACCTTTCAATACAGCTGTTTCCCGTTTTTTGTGAGCTTGTCTTTAAGGCCTCCCGTGTCAGATTCTAGTTGGCCAATAGCAAGAATTCTGAGTTCAGGAGAGACTAGTGCCTAGTTTTATCTGCGGCTTGATTAATCCTTGCTTTTGTGTTGGTTTCTAGCTCCACCTAAGGCCACCAGTGCTCCGACATCACCTAGGGTCTCCACCTCTGCTCCCACAACTGCAGCACCCACAGTGAACCTCATGACAGGTAACCTGATGTGTTTCTGAGCCAGAGGCCTTCTAATGAGAGGATGTAGACCACCCAGGCCATGTGTTAGAGGGACAATCTCTGATAAGATCTGCCCTGGATTAAATACATGGCCTCGCAGTATTCGTCATCCACATTCTTTAATGCATGAACCTTTTGTACCTATAAATATTTTTAGAGTGAAGGGACCCATGGTTTTTTTTTAAAATCATGTTCTCATAGGTGTTCATTATCAGCCAACTTACCCCAGACCATGGATCTTGAACATCTAACGAGGGTGTCTTGGATTCAGCCCCAATGAGCACAGGTTTACGAGGAAATTCTAGGGATGCCATAGAAGGAGGGTCAGGTTATTTGTTGGTTTCAGTTCTCACAAGCAGCTCTCTGAGTGGAGATCCTTTGGTCCACTCTGAAGTCAGACCCTCCACTCGAGGATAAGCTTTCAGTGAAGATAATATTTGCCCTGTCCCCTATGTTAGGAACCATGCTAAGTCCTTTACAAGTATTATGTCAAAAATTCTTGTGAGAACCCTGTACATTTTTAGTGTGATTCAACCCTATTTTATGAGTGAGTGTACTGACAAGTAGATACATCACTAACAGTAAAAATTGTCAGTTCAATCTTGTTGTATATACATTGATGTGACCTTATTATATCATGAAAACTCCCAATAACTGTTCCCCAGTTGCTGTTAAGATTTTCATGAAATCCAAAAATCTTTCATGGTGATATGGACATACCAATAGTCTTATCATTTGATAAAAACCTTACATTCTCAGAGATATTCTGGTTTCTGCTCATCTTAGTCTTAGTGAATATCCATCCACTAAGGTCTTATGTTGACCATAGGACCCACTACCTGTGTCCTTAATAACGTATGTCTCCATTTCTTTCTTAATTAGGAGAGACTTTATTTTGTGATCTCCCAGCTTTTGGAATTGGCTTGTCTCTCTTATGAAGGCAAACACGATGCGCTCCATTTAGATGAAGAAAACAGCTGACTCTGGGACGCTCTTCTGGAAGCTAATGAGATCATAGTGAGCCACAGAGAGATGTGAGGGTTAGCATGTGGAGAAGAAATTATGATTATAGCTTCTTTGGAGTTGTGAAATTATTTTTATCTGGCTGATTTTTTTTTAATTTAAAGATTATTTATTTATTTATTTATTTTAGAGAGGAAAGGGGGAGAGAGAGAGAGAGAGAAAGAGAGAGATAGAGAGAGAAAAACATCAATGTGCGGTTGCTGGGGGCCATGGCGTGCAACCTAGGCATGTGCCCTGACTGGGAATCGAACCTGCGATGCTTGGTTCACAGTCCCCGCTCAATCCACTGAGCTACGCCAGCCAGGACTCTGGCTGAATTTTTTAAAAATGTTATAGAAAGGAGTCAGTAGGAGATTTGTATAGTGACTCCCATTTATTTAGTAAGCAGGTAATTACAAGGCCAGTGCTCTCTTTAGAGGGTAGTGGGTAGTGGGTCCATAATGGAGCCAAAGTCATTCTCTGCCTTTAATAACCAATTCTTGCTTATGTTTGTTTGTTTGTTTGTTTTATGGGCTTAGTCCATTCTTTAACCTGCTGTTAGAGCTCTTTCTCATCAGCATCTTCCTTATTGTGGTTACTTTCTGAGTAAACTATTTACCTCTGAAGAAAACAAGTTCACTAAACAACCTGATTAGGTTTTCTCTTCTTCATTGTTTCCTACGCTCCTTTGATCAGAAATTTTGTGTGCTTGCTTTTCCTCTCTAGATTAGATTTTTAAAATGTAGAGAGGGAATTGGAATGCACTCCTCTTAAAGGCCTCTGACTATACCTTAGATCAAAGTCAGCAAACTATAGCCCCAGGGACAGATAAGACTGGAAAACTGGCTCTTCACCAGTTCTATAAATAAATTTTATTGGAAAAGCCACACGCAATCATTATACTATCTCGTCTGTGGATACATTCACCCTGAGACTGGAGCAACTGCCACTGAGCCCAGAGAGCCCTGTAGCCTAAATAATTTACTTTCAGGCCTTTTGCAGAAAGATTGCTAACCTCTGCTTTAGACTAATGCTTTGCATGTAATGAATACTCAAAATATTTGTTCAAAGGCTTTTTCCCCCTAAGGCAAATATTGTCTCTATTCTACATTGAATGGAATGTCTTCACAAAGAAGAGCTTCTCAACCAATTGTCTCCTATCCAAGGGTGTTCATTGTTTAATCAGACCTTCATTGATCTGCTTTTGTGCCAGGTGCTGTGTTAGGGCTTAATTCTAACTTCAGCCCTCTCTCTCTTTGGGCAGTTCTGGGACCTTGTGTATGTGCTTTGAAATCCTACACCACCTCTGACTGCAGAGTCAAAGTCATTACCTGTGGTCTAGTCCACCTTCTACCCAAATGTATGTTGCATAGATTCTCCCTACAATCTAGCATACGCGAATGGGTGTGAGTTCATCCTCATTTAAGGTGCTGGTTTTTTGGGAGGGTAACCTCAGAACTGATTGATCTGAATACTATTTATTTTGTAAACATTCTGGGCCTGAGAACTACTGTTTAAGTCTTTGTCATTCACCACTGAGAAGACAAAGACAGGTCCAGGTTCTAGGCATTTTCCCTCCTTCACAGATGTTTATAAAGATACATAAATATTACAGTCATGGCTATTCTTCCTTTCTTATATTTAATTAATTAATTAATTGAATTTTTTTGAGGTGACATTGATTAATAAAATTATATAGATTTCAGGTACTCAATCTGTGATATATCATCTGTATATTGTATTATGTGTTCACCACCCCAAGTATGGATACTCTTTGCAAAGTGCTTCAGTGCAAATCCAGGGTAACCTTTTCACCACTGTACCTTCTGGAATTTATACCTTTCAATGCAGGTATTCCTTTTTTAAAAAAAGTGGTTTTATTTTCATTGTTGTTCAAGCACAGTTTTCTGTCTTTTACCCCTATCCCAGCCCACCCCCCCAGCCTTTCCCACCTCCCTCCTGATTCCATCCCCCCCACTTGTTATTGTCCATGTGCCCTTTATACTTGTTCCTGCAAACCCTCCCTTTTCCCCCTGAAATTCCCTCCACTCTTCCCTCTGGTTACTGTTAGCTCATTCTCAATTTCAGTGTCTTTAGTTATATTTTGCTTGTTTGTTTGTTTTGTTGATTAGACTCCTGTTAAAGGTGAGATAATATGGTATTTGTCTTTCACTGCCTGGCTTATTTTGCTTAGCATTATGCTTTCCAGTTCCATCCATGCTGTTGCAAAGGGTAGGAGCTCCTTTCTTTCTGCTGCATAGAATTCTGTTGTATTCCAATGTTCATAGCAGCACAATTTGCAATAGCCAAGTGCTGGAAGCAACATAGGTGCCTATCAGTAAATGAATGGATCAAAAAACTATGGTACATTTACAGGTATTCCTTTTTACCAGACTTTTTCCAGCCTTCCCATTTCATACTAGAATTGATTAATGACAAGAATGCTGAGTTGAGAGGAGACTAGTGTTGGTCTCTCATTGGTTGAGTTGAAGTATAGGCCCAGCCCAAAGTTCTCATTTCCTGCTGCTTTTAATCCTTGCTTTATGTTGGTTTCTAGCTCCACCGAAGGTCACCAGTGTTCCAGCCTCACCTAGGGTCTCTGTCTCTGCTCCAGCGATGCCATCATCCACACTGAATCTCAAGACAGGCAAACTGATGTGTTTCTGAGGCCAGAGGCTTTCTAATGAGAGGGTGCAGTAGACCATCCCAGGGATTGTGTTAATGCAGAAGTACAGTCTAGTGTAAGGCTTCTGCTCCAGTTCCAAACATGGCTTTCCAGGGTCTGTGAACGCCTGTGTGTATTATATGCACCTTTCATACTTATAAGTATTTTCAGGATCAAGGGACCCGTGTTTTTTTTTTTAATCAGATTCTCAAAGGAATTCATTGTTAGCCAACAAACTACAGACAACTAATCTTTTACATCTAATGAGGATAATGTGGATTTGACTTCATTGAGCGAAGGTTTATAAGGATAATATAGGGATGTCAGAGAACAAGGGTCAGGTTAATGAGATTCTGTCCTCACATGTAGCTCTGAGTGAGGCTTCAGTTGGCTTTGAAGACAGACACTCAACTCAAGGATAAGACTTCGGTGAAGTTAACATTTACTCACCTCCTATGTCACAACAATCATGCTGAATTTCCCACAGTTATCATATCACTTGATTCTTAGGACAACGCTGTGTAATGGTGGTGCAGTTCAAACCTATTTTATATTTGTGGGAACCTAGGCAAAGTGTCTATATTGTTGAAAGGCATATGGATAGAAAGTGGTTGAGCCAGGATTCGATCTCCATTAATTTGAATTTGGGGCCATAGTTATAACTCCTGGATCATGCCTTCCATCATGAGCACTGCCTGAAGTTACGTTAGGATGAATTTGTCCTGATCTGACATCCACACTGACATCCTGGTTTTTACATCATTTAGTGCCTTGCACAGTTTTGCTTCTAGTATTCTTTATTTTAATATGTAGCATAAAGATGAGGGGAATGCTGTTTACACTAATGACAAAGTAAATGTTGGGTTTAAGGTCCCAGGACTTAGAATGAGAATATATGATTCCTTTTTCAATTCAGGCTACATGCTTCACACTTCAAATTTCTGATAGTCAAGAGTTCAGGTGAAAAACAAATGGGGAATAATTTCACATGTGGGTGAGGAAATAAGTGGCTTCCTAAGGACCAGTTTAGGTTCAAACCTTCTATTGTAGGATTAAAAAAGATAACTTTTAGCCCTGGCTGGTGTGGCTCAGTGGTTTGAGTGCTGGCCTGCAAACCAATAGATCACTGATTCAATTCCCAGTCAGGGCACATGACTGCTTTGTAGACCAGGTCCCCAGGTGGGGGCATATGAGAGGCAATTGACTGATATATCTCCCTCACATCAATGTTTCTCTTTTTGCCTCCCTTCCCACCTCTCTAAAAATAAATAAATAAAATCTTTTTTAAGAACCCTAATTTTAGTAAAGAGTCTCAAAGCTTTCATAACTCTTTGACAACTTAAAGTGGTCTGGATTATGAGGAATAAGAGATGTCACAACCTCTTAGGGAGAAATTTCTAATGGGACAATTGATTTTCCTTGATTCCCACTGAACCAGTGTATGTTTACTAGAAAGGACCTGAAGCATTGGGCTATGAGCTAAGTATGGAAGAGAGGGCTTCAGGGTAAAACTGGGATTTAGAGCCATAAAAATTTGTAAGAAAAACAGCTTTGTCCCAAGTAGCTGAATATACTAAAGAATCTGTTGACTTTCTCAATATTGATTTGGCTTCTTTGTACTTAGTTTGACTTAGCATGTGCCTACAAAAGTGTGAGGATTAGTGGACAAGGTTTAGTGAACATACGTGAGTTTTTGACTTCATGTGAAGCAGACAGACAGAAGAAAAAAAAATACGTGTGACCTCCTGGGGAATAGTAATTGTATTGTTAACTGAATTGAGCCTTATCCTTATCCTGAGAGTTTCATAATGAGTTGGAGTTCAGAGGTGAGCTTTACAGTACAGGAAGGAGGCAAACACTGGAGCTAATTCAATGCGGAGACATTTTCCTTTACGCCCATCCCCTGCCTGTGCTCAGTGCCTCTACACATGCTGGTCTCCTGAGATACTCAGGGGATGGTGGGGTACAAGGTTAGAAGGGCAGGTGAGAAAGAAAGAGGCCCACAAAGAACCAAACTGGGGATGAAGTTAAGGTCCAGAGGTCTTGTGCACAGACCTAAGGTGGGTAGACTCTGATCATCTGACTTTCTTGTGCTGTCCTGTTCTTTGTCCTGAAGAGAGCCACATCCTGATGTCGGGTTCAGTATTGGAGGAAAACATGAAATGGGTTCAGAACATAAGGAAGGGTGATGTTGAAACATGAAGATGATGATGGCAAAGGGGAAAAAGAGAGACCAGTGAGAGGCAGTAGGAAAGGCCAGGTATGAGAATCCTTGCCTGGCCAGCACCTCTCATTTGCTCTGGAATCTGTGGTGCTCTCAGGGGCAGGAACACAAGGGCCTGATAAAGAGGCAAGTGATGCACAGCTGAGTGTTGGAGAATCTAGGGGAGCATTTTGGTGGGAGATGGAAGATGAGTCAGAGAACAGGAAATTAGTCTTATAAAAGTAGTGACTGGAATGCCACTGAAGAAGGAACTGGGACCAAGGTCCTTATTTGGAATCAACTTTGCTTTGAGGGTTGTCAATGATTATCAGGTTGAGACTTTGGGCAGTACAGTCAACTTGAGGAGACTTCCAGAAACTAGGTGCTGTGAGTGTGTGTCCTGAGCTGGTCCTTATGTGCATCTCCCTGGAAAGAGGTGTGGTTGGGTAAGTGGGAACTTCAGTAAGGTCAGAAAACCCAGATGGGGCTTTGTGTGAAGAGGGGAGGACAGATCAGTGCAAACTGCCAGGCCCTGTTCCATGCAGGTGGAATGTCATTTGTGTGAATAAAGCTGAACTGGGTCTCCTGCATGAGATGCGCGGTTGTGGGCATTATGCACTCGGGGGATCCTGGAGGTATGGAGAGTGTGAATAGTTTCTGTCTATGGCTAACAATCTAGAGCACAGTCAATATCAGATTTATTACTACTAATAAAAAATGGAGATGGCAGTACAGTGCCTCAATGTTATCTTTGAATAAGTTTTTAAGAAAGAGTCGAAGGTACTTCCTGATTTTCGTTTTGTTGGAGGTGGTTGGGAATTATTCTCCACAAATAGAACAGAGCCCTTTCATCCTTTCTGTTTCAGAAACCATGTCATCTTCGCTAATGCAGACAACAGGCACCCAGCCTATCACAACACAGGAAGCAAATAGGACCAGCTCACCATCGAACCCTTGCACAACAGGTGACCTCATTTTCTTTCCTGAAGACCGAGAGCATTCAAATTTGACGATCACTGGCGTGTTGTGAAGAGCACAAGCTCTGACACAATTGCCGACACTGGCCCCTCCAATCAGCTATGGGACTTGAACAAATGTCTCACCCTTTCTGAACCTGTTTTCTTCATTTGCATAATGAACAGAACATCACTGACCATATAGAGCCCTTGTGAGGATTAAATGAGAAGGACAGCTTGGGGCATAGTTAAAATAGCCACTGTGATTATTACTTTGATGTCCAGGCACACAAACCTGACTAGCATAGGGAACTTGCATGATTTGGGAACATGTACATGCATCTCTCTATTTTTCTAAATCACATGAACTGGTCTTGAGTACATCCACATGTATTTATTACTGGGTTTGCTACCTTGGGCCAGAGTTGTAAAATAGTGAACTCCAGACCAAACTGTCCACCTGTGGTGACCTTTTGCCTGAGCTCCAGAGCCTCAGTACATGTAGGAGGCAGTCCTACTGCCTCGTGAGGCCTGCGGGTGGACCTAGAGAAATCCTTGAGAGGGTTCGAGGCCACCAGCACTGGCACCAAAGAGAGAGGCCTGCCCCACAGAGAATCTGCTATTGCCTTTCCAAAGGCCTCCCCCAGTCTCCCCTTTCTGGGCTGGTCCCATGTACTCTCTCCTCTTCTGCAGTGGAAGACTGACCTGTCTTTCCCAGAGTGGAGAAAGGTGATCCTGAAGCTGGTCATCTTCCCCAGCTAACTCTGTGACCCAGAGTGGTGAGCGTGGGGAGTGCCATGTGCTGAAGCCCTTGGGAATGCAGAGCTGGCCGTGTGCCCTGTGCTTGTGCTGTATCCAAACAGGGGCCAACCTTGCAAACTCCTCCTGTGCATGACTCACTGCACTCAGGAGCTGCCAATCTGTAGGGCCCCCTATGGCCCACCTCTTGCCAATCATTCCTGGAAGATGGTTCATTGAAAATGGGCCTGCAGTGAGAGTCACAGAGGGACCCATTCCATTGGAATGAGAGGATGGTGACATTTGTTTTTTAAATGCAGAACCCTCATATGGGAAGTGTTTCCAGACACATAAGCACAGTGGGAGTAGATAAGAACACAAGGGCACAGCAGTAGGGGCGGCTGCACCCGCACTCTCAGGGGTGTGAGGGGAAGAAGGCAGCAGTGGGGAAGGATTCTGTAAATGTCGTGTCACCCTAACCTGGGGAAGGTGGATCTTCCCATGGTGGAACAGACGTTGGCGCAGCTGTGTCTCCATCTTGGCGGGTGTCTGAGGCTCCAGAGCCAACCCCTCACTGTGCCCAAGTCAAGCTTCCGGGGGCTGCAGCTTCAGAGAAGCACAGTGTGTTAGGTCTGGAAGGGATTTGGGTTGTCATAAGGCCCACCACCCACCTTGGCCAGTTGTCTGTGCCAGGACACTTCATACTTTCTCATTTAATTTTTTCATTGTAGGCCTTAGTAGTTGCTGTTGTCAGACTGGGGAGGCCCTGGGGCTGTGTTTTGGAGTCAGCTCCCAATTCCACTGGGGGGTCTAGCTGTGTGCCCGAGGGCAAGTGGTTGCGCCCCTCACTGGAGGCTTATGCCGACCGAAGGCTAGAGGTTTGGAAATTCATGGCATCGTGTGCCCGCCCACTGTTCCTTTCTTTATGAGCACATAATACTAGTAACAGCTGATGGTTATCTGATATGACATTATTTACTTTACATATATCATCTAATTTCACAACTTTATGAGATGAGTGATAGTAATGTTGCAGTTGTAGTTCAAGGTTACCCTAGCTAGAAATATATATGCATATATATATAATGTATATGTATATATGTATGTATATATACATATTTGTGTGTGTATATATATACGCATGCACAAATATATGTATGCAATGGACTGTGGTCAAGGTTACACTCCTAAGGGACATTTTCAGATTAGAACTCAATATCCTGTGACTGAAGTCCTGCTATTTTTACTGCATCATCCAGTTCTGTGTGTGAAGGACTTACTTAAGGTCAAACACAGCCTAGACTATAGACATTGCCTAATCCTAGATATTGCCTTAGGTTGAAGTAGTCTCAGAATGAGTAAAACGTAAACACAGAAATTACTACCGAGTTCCTATAGCTTTGGCAGTAGTTAGGGAGTTTCAAAGAACCTAAGTGTGTGTGGCAGTCATGATTGGACTCTTTTGTCATTAATAGAGTAGGAAACTTGCCTAACTATTCCAGGTCTGATTTTTCGTCTATAAAATGGGATTAAAAAATTTTACAGATGTGAAGTGCATTGTACATCATCGATTCTCAGTTAAAAGAGAATTCTATATTTGACCTATAATTATCTAGGGAAGCCAGCCATATGTTCTCTATTGCAAACTGGATATTTCAAAGCACTATTATAATTTGAACACTGAAAACTTTAAAGGCATGGGAAGAAATATTTCATGTAATGGAAACAAAGAAAATAAGCAGGAGTAGCAATACTTATACCAGACAAAATAGACATTGGTGTATAATGTAGGAGTTACATGCAACCTGCTTTACATATCTTAGTACATTTCCCTTGTAGTGTGAGTGTAAAATCAATGTAATGTCTGTCGTGAATAGCGTAGTCTGATGTTCAGATGTGCACGTGGCTTCTGGGCACTCATTGACAGGTTCTTAGCTGGCATAAAAATATTGCCTACTTATGTACAAGTGGCATTCTTAACCTGGTTCCCAGAATGGCTTCTGTATTCCTAAAATTGTAGGTAAAACTTTGTATGTGATGCATTTTTTCCATAACAAAGAGAAAAAAGGGGTCCATTTTCACAGGGTCCATGACAAAAATGTTAAGAAACATAACCTTACAGGATAAATTTATAAACACTAGTAACTTGGTATAATTCCTGCAATGCCTGTTGCATTTGGGCCTATTATTTGTTATCAGAAAGCAATGTGAATATATTTGGTGTTTGTATCAAAAACTCAGTATTTTTTCTCACTCTAAATAATTGCCTCTTTGTCCAGCAGGCGGGAACAGCACGGTGATGCGGCCTTCAGAGGGGGGTTGGCCAGACGGTGGAAACGTAAGCAGATCCCCTGTGTTGTTCACCTTCCCTTGTGTGTCTCTGGAAGCACGTTGTAAGGCTCGCCCCCAGGCTGATTCTTTCTAGTGAAGAGACAAAGAAGAAAACAATTTGTTTCTTAAATAGGGATGCTTCAATTAACTTGTAAAGTTCATATGTTAGAGATGCCCGGTAAGTGATATTTTACTCACATAAACACATGCACAACCCTCACAGATGACAGAGTTTCTCCTGGCCAAAAATTAGACAAAGAATAATGAACTAACTTCAGGAGAGTGAGTAACACAGCCCGCTCAGGAAGACTCCAGGTACCCTTAGGGGAGTAACGAGCTTGGAGTCTCCGCGGTGGTGTGGAGGCCGCCCCAACCCAAGTTCTGTGTAAGGAAAGGGCGCTGCATCAACATAGGCTCCCTAGTGTCCTTTCCAACCCCGTCCTCTTCCTGTGCAGAAAATCTGAGGGCGCTGCAGAGTTTCTCTACATCGGAACCTCCCCATGGGATGGCTTACTAAGGTTTCAATGTCTTCAGCAACTTGGTGATGTGAAAGATTTTCTTGCACTGTCGGGCTGGAGAACGATGCTAGGGTCAGTGCTGTCATGATGCTCATGCGAGTTTCCTCTTTGCAGATAAGTGAGGCCAAGTTATTCACAAGACACTTTTCTTTTGGCTCCCGGGTAGAACGCACTTTCCCTTTGTGTGTTCAAACAACTCTTAGAAGCAGCTGACAAAAGAGTTTGAGAACAACCCCGGGCCAAGTGGTGAGAAATGACAACCTGGCTGTAGTAAAGGACATTCAAGCTCAGGCAAAGGGGGATTATTTAGTGTAGGGTCAAGTGACTTGATGTTGTCTACCTCAGTGACAATGAGAACACTGCGTAGGAGTTACACTAAGGATCTGAACAACTTCTGTGCACAGACACAGATTGATCTGCTGGACATGGGCTGAATTCGTGCAGACTCTACCTCCTAAATATCAGAACTATCACTATGGAAATGATTATTACATTGCTACATGGCCAGACTTACGTTGAATTAAAAAAAAAAAACAACCAATATTCTAACTGGTGAGATTGTTCTTGACCTCAGTTGCCCGCAGGACAGGTATGTTTAGCGAAAAGTAGAAACAACTTAGAAGCACGTTTGTGAAAGGCTCTGAGCACTGCCAGTGGCCCCGACTCTCCTGACTTTGTGTTCTCTCAGAGGCCTGGCGTTCTGCGCTCGGCTTCATTAACAGAGGCCCGCAAACACCCTGGGGCTCAGTGCTGTGTTTGGGAATTATCTTTCCCAGGCCTTTTGAGCGGTAGTATTCCAACGAAGTGCTAAACAGTATTGAGTATATAATAAAAAGTGGTAACAATGGTTGTTTCTGGATGTTACGATTATGGTTGATTTTAGTTTTCCTCCCTTCATGCTTAGCTGCACATTGTAAAAAGAACATGCACTTTTTATGTAATATAGTAGTTTTGACATGGAATGCAAAGTCTCCTTTGGCAGCCCCTCGTACTGTCTACCACTTTAGCCCCCACAGGTCAGGTGATCCCAACATAGGCTTCCTTCTCAGACAGTGGCCATTTCCCCTTTAAACATGGATGGCTCAACTGCTCAGTTACCCTCCTCACATTCCTCTCAGTGCTTTCCAGGAAGTACCTAAATGTACCTTTCTCAAGGAGCATATTTATTAATTTTCATTTAATTTTTATTGATTTTAAAAAGAGAGAAGAAGGAGGGGAGACAGAGAGAAACATTAGTTTGTTATTCCACTAATTTATATGCACTCATTGTTGCTTCTGGCGTTGTGCCCTGACTGGAGATTGAACCCCTAACCTTGGCATAAGCAGATGGTGCTCTAACTAACAGAGCTACCAGGCCAGGGCCAAGGACATTACTTAATCTGTAGTTGACAGACACAGAAACCGAGGTTCAGAGAAGGTGAATAACTTGTTGAGGGTCACACAGCAACTAAAAGAGACAGGATTCTGATTCCAGAGATTGAACTTCCATGCAGCAAGAGGCTTGATGCTTCTCTCTGATCTTCCATTTCCTTTCTGTTAAAACATCTAACTTGTGGGATCTTTTCAGGATTGGAGCTAATCTATATAAAGGGGCCTGGCACAATGCCTGGCATATTTTGGGCTTATTCTAGAAGGGTGATCCTTATGAACGGCACCAGGAGACTTAAACAAAACTCTGCACTTCTGCCCAATTGCACAGCATGTTAAGTTAATTTTATCAGAGCCATGTCTGTGAGCAGCTGCTTTTGAGCCCATTTCCATAGACATCAATAGAACCTTGAATTATAGTTAAAAAAATAAGGACTGTATTAATGACCGAGTTCAATGTTTGAGCACATTCAGATGACATCATATAGAATCACCAAGTCAAGTTGCATATGAAAAAAATTGTTCTTTCTTTTTTAATATAATAAGAGTATGTAGCTTACTAATTTTTAAAAATAATATGGGTGATTTATATATACCCTTTGAAGTATACAGTTTGAGCTTTAACAAATATGTGCACCTGCATAAATGCTACTTCAAGCATGATATGAAAGATTTCCACATCTCCAAGTACATGTTAACTTTCAAATTGTCTTAGAATTTCCCCCTGGTTACAACCTCAGATCACTTAGTCTTACCCCTCATGATCTAGAAGTAGGCAAGGGCCAATAAAGATAAATGTGTCTGAGTACATTATTTTAGGACCTGTTTTCTCCCTATAATTCTAACAAGATGCTTTTTCAATCTGCTGATCTTTCTTTAGCCGGTGAACTTGAAAGAAAAGCCGTGGATGAACACCAATAAGGCTCTCTACATTGGACTTGCCGCTACCGCGCTGATATTGCTCAGTGTTTTGACGACTGTGATTACCAAAAGTACGTAAGTCATCCCAGGGTTGTGTCGAAGGGAACAGAGCGACGGTCCTAGAGCCAAAGGGCCTGGTTTCAAGCAGCTCCACACACCACGTTACTCTGATTTCACATAACTTCCCCATTTCATAACCTTGTTCTTTTTTTCTCTTAAAAATATTGGCCTATAAAGAGAAAAATGAAATTTAATTTCTCTACAGAGAAATTAAATATTAAGATGTAAGAGTTTGCTGGGTAGAGTTGGGATTTGGAAGGCAACAAACCTTATTATGTAAGATTTGTTTACTCTTTCTCCTGTCCTTCCCTCAAGACCCAATTTATGTTCCATGAAGGATAACATTGTGGAGAGTCTTACAACACTCACTTAACCGAGGAGGCCGATGAGACAGTGGAAGGGAAACAGATCTCAGTAGCTATCCAGCTCTGTGTGTGTGTGTGTGTGTGTGTGTGTGTGTCTGTGTGTGTGTGTGAGACTGGCCTTCGTGAAGAACCACACATTCCATTTTTCACAAATGAAGTATAATTATTATAATTGCATTAAAATAAGTTGGGGCACATGTGTGAATACACTAAACCAACAATGAACCTGAGACAGTTTGCATGAAGGGGCTCGTTTGGGTCCTACGTATTCGAAAGGAGTTACCTGAAGTTATCAGGGAGAACTTTAGTCTGTTTTTTTGTTTCGATTTCTTCCTTTCAAAAAACATTCTTCTAAATTTAATTTTTTTTTTTGGCCTCTGGCTTTGTACATATTTTGTCTAGTTAAAGTAATAGCAGAAATAATATACACATTCGGGAAAAGATCTCATGAAGCTCTTGGCTGACATGTTTAATTTTCTCTTCAACTGCTCCCCAATTTAGGACATTTATGTGTGAAACGAAAGGTGTTGAATATAAGGTAAGCTCTAAAGGTTTGTGTTGCTGCCTTTTGATGGCTCCTACCCTAATGAAAATAAAGAAAAATTTCTGTCTGCCCTCTCCTCCCCCTGTACTCTCCATTCTGCACCCCAGATGCTGAAAACTCTAGTGTAGTGAGGGTCTGCATTGCTGTCCACAGTGTCCAGTGATAGTTTGAGCTTTCCGTATTCCCCTGGCATTGTGCCAGGAACCGCTCCAGAAACAGCGCCCCGTCCTCACCTCGAGGAGTAACGGAACTAAGTCACAAGTTGTGTCTGATGAAATTACACTGGAATGAGTTGTTTGGTTTGTCCGTGATTTCACTCAGTCCTTTGTTTACTGAAAGCCTATTATAGTCCACAGAGATGAACAAAACAGACACAACACAAAAGCAAATGAACAGGGTCCTGTTAGTGCTTCCAGGCAAATACCATGGGGACCGTAGACCCGGGTAGGGGGCTGTGTGAGCGAGCCCCGATGGACCAGGTGGCCGCTTGCAGAGACCTGGAGGGAGACGACGCCAGGCTGAAGCAGGGCACAAGCTCTGAGGTGGGGTGGGGGCCTCCTGGGCTCTGCAGACCCCCGCCCTGAGTTCCATCCAAAGCCTGCTTTGCTCCTTCACGTTGGTTGTCTGGCCTCATAGACATTTGATTTACAATTTGTGTAAATGTATCCTACTGCTCACTTAAAGCTTAAATCCCCTTTACTTTCCTTCACGCCCTGGGTTCTTCTGAGCAAACACCTGATTGGTGTGAAACCACTACCTGCTACCAGTTCCAGGTAGCCTGCTTCATTCAGTGGGTTTGGGCTTTAAGCAAGGTCTTTCTATGGCTCAGAAGCCATCCTGTCAGGCTGCCATGCCTTACTGGTGGGTGTCAGTCTTTCCTATGTCTTCATCACATGAGCCAAGCCACCGAGTCTGCCTTGGGCGTCACCCACCACCCTGCAAGTGCTCCGCGGGTGTGGGCTTCAGTTGTCGCCGTCATTCCTGCCTGTCACCGCACCTGTGACACAAGCACTGCTGTTCTCGCTCCTCACATCAGAGAACGGGCTTCGAAATATTGAGTGACGTCCAAGTTCACAACGCACAGCAGATAAAAGACTCAATATTAGGTCTTTCAGAGTTCAAAACCCATGCTAATGGAAGCTTTGACCTCCTGCTTCCATCCATAAAAGGGGAAAAACACTTCTTACAGCCAGAAGCATGGACCATAGCGTCCCTTTAGTTGGTGTCTGCCCTTTCAATGTCAATGTTTTCTTTATGTTCATGTCTTATCACTTAATTATAAACAAAAACATGTTGTAGACAATTATTTAAAATATACAAAAGGACAAAAAAGAAACAATAACAACAAGAACCCCAAAAGAGGTATTTCCTCGGGATGTGCTTCTTGGCAGCTGCATGACTCATTTCCTGCCATCGACACCTAAACGGTCTCGCACTTGTGTGCCTGGTTCAGTTACAGATCTGAGTTGTGTGAAGACGCAGTACATGTCATATCATTTCTGGAGAGGCTCAGGGGTTAAACATCGTCACTATGTACAAATTATAAAACAGCAGCTATATGAAAATGCTACACATAAAGTTTTTGCGCACTTGACATGTGAGGGTAGGTATCATAAAAGTCATCTAACTCTTGGTTTTCAAACACTGAGCGTAAAGACGCAGGAAGATCTGTGGCACCGTCATCCAGCACACACTTGTGTAAAACAACACTTTTAAATACTAGATCCGATACACCCTGAATTCTGTATTCCCTGTTTTATCTTAAATACAGAATGCAGACCACACCATTGGCTTAATAACGCTTTCTGATAGGTCACGATCCACGCTGGAAAAACAGCAGCCAAACAGTTCCTCAGCCAACTCGGAGAACATGCACCTTGATCTAGTACTTCAATTTGATATCATGTATCTGTCTTAGATTTTCAGTTTTCAGACTCTGTTCCCTGAGCCCCTTGAAGGAGACTAGTCTGACTTATTTATTACTGCTTAGGTTTTCTACCTGCTTATTAAACAGACTTCCCTGCAACTGAACACTAACAGCTCTGGAGGGTTCTACTCATTCCACAGGTTATGGGAGTGGGGCTCTGGGAGGTGCAAATGCTCAGTCTGCCCTGATCGTAAAGGAACCCGCTGCGTATACTTTAGAAGGGACCTGCTTTTCTCTTACCACGTGATTCTTTTTGTAGCAAGCCTTCACCTATAGAGCTCCTGACCGGAACTCCGCCAAATACCGGAACTCCACCAAAAGACACAGCAGTGCACTACCGAGCAGAAGAGAGCGTCCACTTTGAGAACAAACTTTACAGTGGGAATTAAGACCCAGAGACCGTCAAAGGCTTTATGCTCTTGACTACAGAAGACAGCGACCAGATCTCACCATGTCAGAGTCCTTTAAAGCACCACAATGACTTTTCTGTCAATCTCCCACCATATTCCAACCTGTCAGTGATGTTGGTTTGAGTGTCTTTAACTCTTCTGTGTGTAGTCGACCTTAGCGGTGATCGGTCTTAATTTTTTATGTGAAACTGGCTCAGTCTTTCTGATCATAGCCGAGCTCTCTCCCAGGTATGAAATGAACACTTCAGACCTCATGAATCCTGTGTCCTGCAAGAATTCTCACTGGAGAGACAGAGAACTGCCTCCTTGGTCATATAGGACTTGGTACTTAAATGACTTCACTTGGAAGCATTCAATGATTATCTCTTGTTTTTTATCTTGTTAACTCCACATGTCGCATTTCTTAAGTCACCCAAGGGTTTCAAATCATGGAAGTTCATAGGTTTTTATTTCCTTCATTATGAAATAAAGTCAGTGTGATTTCGCCATTCACTTTTTTTTCTCTGAAAATAGACAGTTTTAAGTGCTTTTTGCCTTGGGCCAGCATGGGGTTTCTAGTAGTTAGAAGCGAGGGTGGTGAGTGGACCAAGCAGATCAGGGGAAGAAGATCAGTTGCCACCTGATTTAACACACACACCCTATTCCTATTACACCTGGGCCGTAGCTCCCGGCACTTATGTAGACCACTGTCAGGGAATCTGAACTAATTTTTAGGGTGATGCAGGGTAGAGATTTAAAAAATAAAAGGCAGAAAGTAGGGATCGACTAAAGAAGACCTTTACCCACTTGCAGCCTTAGAATAGTATAATAGCGTTGTTTGAGAGTATTACTAGTTTTAACTGGGATTCTAAATTGTCCCCAACCACTTTAATTATTAAAATTATTGTGGTTTTAATTTGCATCTCTCTGATGGCTAGTGATGCTGAGCATCCTTTCATAAAATTATTATAGAAGAATGAAGTTTTATTGTATATCAAATCAATTTCAATGCTCTTTCTTTTTCACAACTGAATTAAATTTCCGAGTTTGCCAGGACAGTTAAATAAGAAGCAAAAAATAAGAATCTTTTTTGCCAGCAGAGACATTTTTACATTAATAGTTCACATGGCTGGGTATTAATTCCAATTTGAGTTAATCCTGAAATCTCACTTGAGATTCAGAGTGGTCCAGGAGGGCAGGGTGCTTATATTTGAAGGCAACATTTTTGACACAATTCTGCAGAATTCTAGAAAATTAATAGCAAGTATCCGTGAGTAAAGGTTATATGGGTAAATAAGATTGTTAAACATTGTCTATCAGAATTCCCAAATTGGGCCAGCCTAATCTGGTCTAAAAAAGTTTGTTCAAATTACAGTGTTTTTCTTTTAAATTCAAGACAACATGCATGAACATGGAGATTTCAGTTTAAAGCCCGGACCTGTAGCTTCTCTGGAAAGACCTGTGGCATTGGGTGGCATTCCTACGCCGTCAGCACCTTGTAGGTGGCATCCCATCCTCTCACCCCTAGTCCTTGCCTTACCTGCAGGTCACGCTTGTTACCTGCTTTGTGACTTGTGGGGCTTCGGATTCTGATGCAGTTCCATTCTCCGTCACCTTCATGATGGCGCATCGAAGGCTCTGGAGTTCTGTCAAGCTTTGTTTATTCCAGCATTTCCAGTACTTGCTTGGAGGTCATGAGCACAGTGTTAGCTGCTGGCCTGCCCACTAGCACCTGTGAAACCATATTGGGGGGTGGGGATAGCAAGTGATACCCAGGGTTAGAACTAAGACTTAAGTTCCAGCCTAACTCTTACCGGTGACACTGGATGACACTGGGCCAAGTTGCTCTTTATGCCTTCATTTTTACATCTGTTAGAGATCATTATTCCCATACCTGGGTCAGAGCACAGTAGCAATTAAGAGAAGTCTGAAAAGTGAACACCATTGCAGAAATGCAAGAGTTTTTATTTTGTTCAAGTTTTTAGTAATAGCTGACCTAGCACTAGTGCCTAATAAATAATTTCTACAATATTGCATTTGTGAGTCCCTTGCTATATAGGACCTTCTTATTTATTTAAATCTTTAACTGAGGATATGTTTATTGGTTTTAGAGAGAAAGGAAGGGGGAGAGAGAAACATCAGTTGGTAGCTTGCCATGTGCACGCCTGCAGGGGATCAAATCCGTAACCTAGGCATGTGCCCTGACTGGGGACTGAACCTGCAACTTTTCAGTATACAGGACAATGCTCTGAACAGCCGAGCCACTGGGCTAAAGCAGTGTCTTCTTATTTTTAAAAATAATTTTATTTTTTGGAAAAGTAGATATTAGGTAATTAGGCTATCATTTTATACCATAGAAAATAATTGTCCATATTGAGAAGAAGAACTGGTTCGATGGAAGGAAGGGAAAGTATTGACTTAATATTAAATTATTTTTTGCCCTGGCTGGTGTGACTCAGCAGACTGAGCACCAGCTTGAAAGCTGGAAAGTTGGTGATTTGTGCCCTGTCAGGGCACATGCCTGGGTTGCGGGCCAGATCCCCAGTTGGGGACGTGTGAGGAACCAACTGATGTTCCTCTCACAGGTTTCCTTCTCTATCTCTCTACCTCTCTCTAAAATTAAATAAATAAAATCTTTTAAAAATATTATTTTTTCTGCAAATATATTAATCTTGTAGAATGTATTGAGATTTCATTGTCGACAATCTGTCCTGGAACATTAGGACACAGTTGTAACTAAAACCGTATTTTAAACTTGAGAAATTTGGCACCTCTTGAAGAAGTAGCAGAACCAATCTTTCACTGATGGTGAAGATAATTGTGAGTACATGAAAGTGTGAGGGTCTCTTACTAGTTTCACTTTATTCACGCTGACAAAGAGATTTTTGTTTTCATTTTGAAAGCTGTTTTTCTCAGGCTCATCAGTAGTCTCTGCCTGGCACCGTCGATGCGCCGTGGGTCCCCAGGACAAGGGCAGGTGGGGCAAGATCGGGAAGTCAGGTGTGCCTGGCACTCCGCTACGTGCTGGGGCTGGAGCAGAGAACAACCCTGAACTTCAGTTCTTGAGGAGCTGCAGTTTAGTAGGGGACCCCCACCCCCAAACCATCAATTCAGGTACCAACTAATGCTGCAGAGAGTGAGAATATAGTGACAGAGCCGGGTTTCTCAGCTGTGGCATTTGGAGCCAGATAACTGTTCGTTGTGGGGGCCGTCTGTGCATCATAGGATGTTTAGCAGCATCCCTGACCTCTACCAAAAGGGGACAGTTGTGATCCTCCAGTGCTGACAACTGCAGATGTCTTCTGAGAGGCAGTATCATCCCCGGTTGAAAATCCCTGTGATACAGGATGCTGGGGGGTAAGGCGTGTGGGTGGGGAGTGGTGCAGGGTTGGTCAGGGACTGCTGCTGAGAAAGAGGTGACATTTGAGTTAAACCAAACAAGGCGGCCACTTGGTGGAATCCACCACACGCGTGGATTTGGGGCAGGAAGAAGCTTGTGCAGTAAGAGGGAGAGAGTAAGGTGTGTTCCAAGGACTAAAAAAGCCAACGTGGCTGCAGCCAAGTGAATGACGAGGGTGGAAAAGAGATGAGGCTGGAGACAGGGGCACTGTCTCACGGGTGCTGGCTGCAAAGGGCGCTTTGAACACATGTGTTTGAGAATGATGCTAACACTTACTCACGTGCTTTAGTGCCACTCTCCTAAGTTTATATAGAAAGGGCTGGTTAGGTTGGGGTGACAGAAGATGGTATATAGGGGAAGGATAGTGGGAGTGGGGCACATCTTGACAGAGAGGGGTTTTTCGCAAAGCAGTGTGAGGGCTTCTGGAGAGGCGCCCTGGAAGAAGAAGGGGGGGCAGGCAGTTTGTCTCTGGTCTGCTGGGTGGGGTAGCTGCTGAACCCAGTCTTCCCAAACTTGCAGCCAGGGGTAGTGGAGTGATGCAGGGGCTGCTTCTGGTTAGTTCATGATGGACTTAAGAAATACGTATGTGCTTTGATGTGTATTTTTAGAAAACAATGCATCAAAAACATAATTTAGCCCTGGCAGGTGTGGCTTTGTGGATTGACCCTCAGCCTGAGAGACAAAAGGTTGCTGGTTGATTCCTGGTCAGGGCATGTGCCTGGACTGTGGGCCAGGTCCCCGGTTGAGGGGCATGTGGGAGGCAGCCTATTGAGGTTTCTCTCCCTCTTTTTCTCTCTCCATCCCCTCTCACTAAAAAGGAATAAAATCTTCAAAAAAAATTTTTAAACACCATAAGATGACTACCATATTAAAGTTAATGAAAACAACTTGAGTGAGTAGTGGCAAAAAGCCATGTGGGTGTGGCAAAGCTTATGTAGATGCTGGAAGTGGTGGAGGCAATAGATTAGATAAGCTGGGAGCTTGTTTGAGTACTGATTCCTGGGCCATACTCCTAGGCATTCTGGCTCAGATGTGAGCTAAGATTTTACCTTTTTGTTTGTTCAAATTACAGATGAAGAGCTATTACAAACTATTTTACATTTTAACAAAAACACATTTCACCAAAGAACACATGCAAAAAAGAACATGGAGTAATTCTGCATTCCTACTTATTTCAGAAATAAATTACATGAAATGAACACAAAGACTTTATATTTAGACTGTGTGGGGATTGTAATACTTTTTTTGGAGGCTAAGCAAAATTACTTAGAGTTCCCAAAATATAGGAAAACCCTAAGAATTGCAGGGGAAGCATATTTACACTCTGAATCTCGTAGCCTAGTTGTTGAGAAATGTTTCTTCCAAGTTCAGAGTGCTCTCTGGAGGGAAAGGAATAATTTGTCTTTTGTTCTCCCCCTGACCAAGCTCTTTTTTCAGTTGGTTGTGGAGAAACATGACCTCCCAAGACACTCTTCCAATTATTGATTACATCAGATTATCAGAGAAAAAAGAAACAAAAAGCATTGCTCCACCCAAGACTCTCCTTTGACTCTTGATCACTTCGGATTATCAGGGAAAAGAGAAACCAAAAGCATTGCTCCACCCAGGGAAAAGGTGCTGATAGCCAACAAAAAGTGAGGTGGGGCCTTATCAGCCTTGACTACTCACCTGGGAACCTAAGAACCTTAGGATGCCTGGGAATCCAATCATCAGGTTCCCTTAGGGATTCCCTTAGGGCAGGGTGTGCAAGTCAGGTCCCTGGTTGGGGGCGTGCAAAAGGCAATGGATCCGTGTGTCTCTCCAACACTGATGTTTCTCTCCCTCTCTTTCTCCTTCCCTTCCCCTCTCTCTAACAGTAAACAAGTAAAATCTGTAACACATAAAATAAAATTTGTATGTAATGACCAATATTCTAACAAAACTAGTGATCACTTTTATACCAATGCATATTCAAAATTTCTCTGATTTCCCCCCAAAATCTGTTTATAATTAATCAATCCAAATCGGTATCTAAGCAAATTCATAGATTGCACTTGGTTGTTATGTTTTTTAAGTTTCTTTTCATCTGGAACAGTGACTCCTTCCTTTTTTTCATGCCATTGACTTCTTGAAAAACTAGATCAGTTATTCTGTAAAATGTTTTGTACGTGGATTCTCAGTTTGTTTGATTTCTTACAAGGTGAAAGAGCTGTATGTTTGACTAAACCCGATTTCAATATTTTTGTAAAAAATACTTTATAAGTGTCATTAAAGTGCTATTTTTTATTGCTGTTCAAGTACAGTTGTCTGTCCTCTTTCCACCACTCCCCCCACCCCAGTCATCCCCACCTCCCTCCCCTGAGTCCACACCACCTTGGTTTTGTCCATGTGTCCTTTATAGTTGTTCCTGTAAACTCTTCACCCTTCTCCCCCCCCCCCCCATTATCCCCTTCCACTTCCCCTCTGGTCACTGTCAGTTTATTCTTTTTTTTTTTTAATTTTTTAATTTATTTTTAGAGAGGGAAGAGAGGGAGATAGAGAGAGAGAGAGAGAGAGAAACATCAATGTGAGGTTGCTGGGGGTTATGGCCTGCAACCCAGGCATGTACCCTGGCTGGGAATCGACAGTTTGTTCTTTACTTAGATGTTTCTGATTATATCTTTGCTTGCTTGTCTGTTTTGTTGATTAGGTTCCGCTTAAAGGTGAGATCATATGGTATTTGTCTTTCCCTGCCTAGTTTATTTCACTTAGCATAATGCTCTCCAGTTCCATCCATGCTGTCGCAAAGGGTAGGAGTTCCTTCTTTCTTTCCGCTGAGTAGTATTGCATCATGTAAATGTACCATAGTTTTTTGATCCATTCATTTGCTGATGGGCACCTAGGTTGCTTCCAGCACTTGGCTATTGTAAATTGTGCTGCTATGAACATTGGGGTGTATAGGTCCTTTTGGATTGGTGTTTCAGGGTTCCTAGGGTATAATCCCAGCAGTGGAATTGTAGGGTCAAGAGATAGTTCCATTTTTCATTTTCTGAGGAAATTCCATACCGTTTTTCATAATAACTGCACCAGTCTGCATTCCCACCAACAGGGCACTAGGGTTCCCTATTCTCCATGTTCTCTCCAACACTTGTTTGTTGATTTGTTTATGATGGCCATTCTCACCGGTGTGAAGTGGTATCTTGCTGTGGTTTTAATTTGCATCTCTCTGATGGCTAGAGATACTGAGCATCTTTTCTTATGTCTCTGGACACTTTGTATGTCCTCTTTGGAGAAGTGTCTGTTCAAGACCTTTGCCCATTTTTTAATTGGGTGTTTTAGCTCCCTAGAGTAGTGCCATGCGAGTTCTTTAGACATTTTGGAGATCAAACCCTTGTCTGAGGTATCATTGCCAAATATGTTTTCCCATATGGTTGGTTCTCTTTTCATTTTAATGTTGTTTCCTTTAGCTGTGCAGAAGCTTTTTATTTTGTTGAGATCCCATTTGTTTGTTTATTCTTTCATTTTTGTCCCTTGCTCTAGGGGACATATCAGTGAAAATGCAAAGTAGGAATGTACTTGGGTCTGGACTTAAACAAACCTAAGAGAACATTTTTATTTTATCATTTTTTAGGATTAAGAGCCACTTTATTCTTTTTTGGTTTACCTTTTATTTTTCAATTACAGTTTACTTTCAATATAATTTTGTATTGGTATCGGGTGTCCAGCACAGTGGTTAGACAATCATACACTTTAAAAAGCGTTCCCTCGACATTTCCATACACACCTCCCTGGCACTATACAGAGCTACTGCAGTGTTATTGACTGTGTGTCCTATGCTGTACTTTTCATCCTCATGACTATGGGAGGGAAGGCCCAGATCCAGGCTTGGGGGCCTGACTGCCCATTCAGTTTACCTGGGGAGCTTGTTAACACCTACAGATGCTTGAGCTCCAGCCGCAAGTGAGAGGAAGCAGCGTCTCTGGAAGCAGAACATAAACCCTGGGACTTTTCAAAGTCTTCCCCAGGTGATTCTCCCCCAGGTGCAGCCAGGATTGAGACCCGCTGAGCTGTGCGTGTGGGGGGAGGTGCATGTGCTTGGATGTTTAACATTTACAGGGCACGTACTTCGTGGCTGCTGGAGCTGAGTTCCGCTCCAACTCTGCCTCTTCCTAGCTGTGTCATCCTGGGACAAGTTATTTAAACTTGGAGACTTTCTCCTCTATGAAATATGATAATCCCTGCCATACAGGCCATTGGAACAGTTTTAGGAGATGTTTTATGAAAAGCAGCAGTGTGGCCATTTGTATGGCTATTTGTTCTGTTCTTAACAATTAGATTGTGACAATGATGACGGTAACACAGCTCTTCAGACGTGTGATGAACATTTTAAATGTGCGATATCCTCTCAAGGAAGGCGTCCGGGTTTGAAAGTTGAGCGTGTGTTCCTCTTGTGCATTTCTTGTTTTGTCTGCTGCCCCTTTGATTCCTGACTCAAGCTCCCCACTCTCGGAGAAGCCTCATCCTTGCATTGCTTTCTCGCTTTAGCCGAGGTCACCCCTGCCTGGACCCAGTGGAGAGACGTCACCACAGCCTTTCCAAGGACGTCCACCACCGAGGGACGCGGCTCAGGTAATCATATCTGGGGTGTAGGAGGAAGCCTCATGGTGGTTTCTGAGTTCAGAGGATTTTGAATATGGGAAAAAATGAGGTCCTGGCTGGTACGGCTCAGCTGGTTGGAGCACTGCCCCGTGCACCAAAAGATTGCTAGTTCAATTCCCGGTCAGGGCACATATTTCTCTATCACGAGGATGTCTCTTTCTCTCCCTCTTTCACTCTCCCCCTCCCTCCCTTCTCCCCTCCCTCCCTCTGTTTCTAAAAATCAAAACATATCCTTGGGCAAGAAATTAAAAAAAGAAAAAAAATGAGGAAACAGTTTAAGAACTAAGGTGTAAATCTTTCTGTATGCCTAAGATAGTATTTGAGGAAAAGAAAGTCTTTGAGATAAACCTGTGTTGGGGAAAAAGAAGCTCCAGGCTAGGATTCCTGATGAGTCACAGCCCGGCCCAGGGCCAGCACCAGGGCTCCTGATGCAGCCGAGTCTGTGATCATTCACAGGAATGTGGCTGATGGGTGGATAAGAACAAATGATGACTCTCACTACCTGTTTGAGTTTTGTAAAGGCCTGGATATTAGAGACCCTCCCTAGGGTTTGAAGGGAGGTTAAGGAGGACTGGAAAGAGTCTGACATTTTGTACTCACAGGCTGTATGTATTTCTTCAAAATCACAACTACTTAGAAGAACAGATGGGGAGGTCCTGTGTAAGTTGCAATCTTTTCCCTAGAAGTTGCTCAAGAAAATCTTACAACCACAGAGGCAGGCGTTCAAGCCACGACATCAAATCCGTATACTGGCGCTCAGCAGGGCCCAGCTCCCCTGTACCTCTCTAGTGCACTCTCTCTGGGACGAGCCTCCGTACCGCACTGCCATTCAAACCGCCCTCATTTCTCCCAGTGGGTCCATTCTATTTATTTATGAAAGCAATTCTCATAGACTTTTCTTCCCTTTTTTACCTTGGGTAGCCTCATAGGAAACAGAAGTTACAGAATTCAAGGTAAGAATAAGGGGTCGAGTAGGGGAAAGCAGGAATCTTGGCGATTGCTACATTAATACAGCTTTGATCTTGCTCTCAGAAGTCCTGCCCTGGGACTTGAGGGTCTAATCTTATACTTGCTTTTTGCTGTAGGCCTGAATTTATGAAATGCAAACACACTGCTCTGTTTACTTTCTGATCACTGTAGCTTCTTTAGTCCTGAAGTTAAGGTACACAATTCATCTCCCCATTGATAGGAAATTCTTATTTCTATATCAATAGATCATTTCCTTGAACTGACCCTTCAATTGATTGAGCATTTACTATAGCCAGGCTTTGGGTAGGCACTGGGTTCTAGAAGTGAACAAGAAACTCAGAATCTTCTCTCAGGGTTTTATAGCCCCGTCCAGGTGTTCTTAACTCAGATAAGCTACTGGAATCCCTTATGACTCTTACACAGTGTGTTGTCAACCCCAGAGCAAATACGCCAGAATCTTCAGGAGTGAGGCCTAAGCACAGGCATTTTTCTCAAAGCTTTCCGAGTGACTCTAATGTGCAAACAGGGTTCATTGTATTGCAGTCTCAGTCTCCATCCCTGACTGTGTGCACACACATTCGTGTACACACACACACAGGCATCCCGGTTCCAAGTGTGTGCAGCTCACATACCTCTGACTAGATTTCAGTGCCATCTGGTATACGGGTTCAGTGCGGTCTATTTTAGGAAAAAAAAATGACTCTGTCTATTGGGTGCTAGCCAAACCACTGATAATTTTAGACCAAGTAGAGACAATATATTCCTGAAGACAAGATAGTCTGCAATAAAATAAGGTCAAAAAGGTCAAGTAAAATATTTAATTATTTTTATTATAAATGATCTATGTCACTATTCTCTCTTAGAGCTGAAACCTGAAGTGTGATAGTATTCATAGGTATCAGTTACATGCATTCAATCATTACTTGTGACATAATTTGCTCAATGTTCATCTCTACCAATAAAGGCAAACTGCATAGAAAATGAGGAACTTGTCTGCCACATTAACAACTGGATCCCCTAGCGTAGTAACGGATGTTTGGTAGGCACTTAATAAGTATTTGGTTACTGAATGGATAAACACTCCTTACAGTAGCCTGCTGAGATAGAGTGCTAATTATTCCCATTTTGCAGATGAGGAGCCTGAGGCACAAAGTTTACTAATATGAAGCCTTCGTGAGATTTATGTGTTTTACTCACTACTGTCTCTATGGCTGCACAGAGCAGTGTGTAACACACTAGATAGTTCCTGAGTAAAGGAATAAAAAAACAATACTCATCTTTCCTAAGATTATGACCTTAAAACAGAGACAGAATTCAAGCTCAAATTTGCTTGGTACATAACGTAATTCATTTCTTTGTATTTTGTTCCTTGCTTCATCCCTTCACCTTTTCACTTTGTCTCCTAAGCCACCTTCCCTCTGACAATTGTCAGTCTGTTCTCTGTATCTATGAGTCTGTTCTTATTTATTGTAGTTATTGATTTTTAGAGAGAGAGGAAGGAAGGGAAAAAGAGATCGAAACAATACCCTGTTATTCCACTTATTTATGCATTCTTTGGTTGATTCTTGTATGTGCCCTGACCGGGGATCAAACCTGCAACCTATGGGGATGATGCTCTAGTCAGCTGAGCTACCCAGCCAGGGCTCTTTTATTGTTTTTTAAAATTGCTCCTGTGCATAGGAGAATTGAAATAATAGGACAACAAATAATAGAGCCCTTTACCAAAATCCGATAATATTTTGATACATTTACTTTACATATTTTTCTATTTTTACACACTTTTTTTTTCTGAACCACTTTAAGGATGTTTCAGATATCTTCACACATCACTAACCTTCCTCCTGTACCTCCTAGGAATAAGGATATTTTCTGAGATCACACAATGCCATTTTGATACCTAAGTAAATAAAGAGTGATACAACTTTTCTCAGCGTTCCTCACATTATTTTGTTCTGTTTTATGGGTTCCCTTCCACTCAGAACCCAGTCAAGCATCCTGCACTGCGTTGGGTCAGTGTGTCTTCAGCAAAGCCTGTTCTCGTTACTCTGCGATGCCCGGGAAACGCTACCCTCAACTGCAACATTTTGTTTCCACAGGCTCGTCACGCTGGCCAACCTCCCTCCCGCAGGGTTAGACAACACAGTAGCCGAGGGGATGCGCTCAGAGGAAAACATCTATACGATCGAGGAGAACGTGTACGAGGTAGAAGATCCGTCCGAGTACTACACCTACGTCAGCTGTAGGTAGCGATCCTGACAACGTCTGCGTTGCCACTCTCCTTCGCCGTCACACCCAGCTTCGTTCTTGAGCGTGGGTCGTCCTCTCCGGAAACTCTGACGCTGATGGGCGTCCAGTGTCCTCCACGGCTACCGAGCACCCTTTTCCATTTTCCGAAGACAATGAGCCCACCGAGGACGGGCCCCTGCCCTGCACAACACTCGGGCCTGTCACAGCATTATTGCCTCTGGCCCCCGCCAGCAAGGCTGCTCAGCCCCGAGACTGGCACTGGGGCGTCAGAACTCAAGTGAGCTTCTGTGTGAAGCAGGAATCCGTACTGGGGGGCCCTGGAGTTCCAGGGATTTCGGTCCCATGATGTGTCCTCGAAGCTCCTGAGAGCGTAGGGAAAGCTGTGTGCAGGGATGCGTGCGTGTCTGCTTGGCCCAGAGAGCCTAAGGGCCACTGATTCTCAAGGAGCGCGCTGACTCATAGAAGGTTAAGAACCCACTGGAGCGGGACTAGGTGGTGTGGAAGGTTTCCCTGGAGACTCAGGGTTTCTGGGCTTTGAGTGAAGACTCCAGCAGCAGACGCCCTGCACGGCTCTCCTGCCCCAGGCAAGGAGAGGGCCCAGCGAGCCGGTGGCGGGGCAGGAGCACCTGGGGAAAAGGGAAGCATGCTCGGTGTGTGCTGTCAAGTTCTGCTTGGGGCGCACTCAGAGGGAAACGTCCCTGACCCACTTCTCCATTCACGGGGAGAACTGGAGCTGTGCTGCTCACAGAAGAAGAAGCAGTGACTGGGATGCAGCGTCGGGGACAGACGTTTCTTGGTGGAAAGAAGGCAGAGGGCTCCAGCAATCTGTATTTGTCAGCATTAAGCCCCCTCGGTGGAAAGTCCCCAAGCTTCCATCCCAAGACTGTGGAGACGAGGTCTGCCTCACTTACTGTCTCCCCAGTGCCTGTCACTGCTCTCACACATCACAGAAATTCACAGACACAGCTGTGTGCCCTCACTTCTCGGAGAACTCACGAACCCCCCTAAGCTCCATGTGTGCTCTTATGCAGGTAGAAGTGGCTGCTGTCTCTCAGCGTCCTCTCCCCTGTCAGGTCCTTGGAGGTCTGTTACCCCCCATCTGTTCCCCTTCCTGCTGGGCCCTCCTGGGCACGCCAGGACCTAATCGACAACACACACCTGCCACTGCCTGAGGACCGCCCCCCCGCAGGTGGTGATGGAACTGCTGCTGTGTCTCAGGCCCTGGATGCTAGTCCCCAAAGGCACAGGCAGCCTGTTGGGTTGTTGCTAGGAGGTTTTCTGGCAGTCTGAAGGAACTCTTGTGTGAATTCTCATGCTGGGGCTGTGTCTAGGCAGTTTGGGGAAGCACTGGCTTTTTATAGGGAGCTATGGGAAGGAGATCCTTCTGCAAAATCCTAGGCGGTGGCTCTCACACAGGTTGAAAATTAATTGTAAATGTTATAAAGTTATGCAATTATGAAGGGAAGGTCAGGACACACTGGACCAGTTCAGTGGCTCCCTCCAAAGGAGCTTCTCATCCTACAAAATCTGTAAGCAGGTGTGTGCGTGCACACGGATTACCATCACAAAGACGTTTGTGAGAGACCTTTTCCCTTGACAGGGGAACAGTTGATTAGTGTGGTCCAGGAGCCCACGGGTGCAGGCAGAACTAGGTAGTCTTCATCCCTGAGCTGTTTTGCTAATTGAAGAAATATTTATTAATGCTTCCTATGTGCCAGGTGCTGTGATGCGGAGACCAGAGAGACAGACCAAACAGACACATCCCTGACCCCCCAGAGCTCCTAGTCCGACCGGCAGGAGTACCGGTTCCATCCGGGCGGGCTGTGAACGTTCACGGGCGTCTAATCCGTCAGGCGCTGGTTTAGTCCTAGGAATAGAATAGGGAGGGAGCAGCTAAAACCCTTCCTCTGACAAAGCGTATGTCACTTGTCAGGGAGAATGCTATATTGCTATGTCTGAAGAAATAAAAACTTTGAGAATAGATATATATATATAGTTAATGCAAATTTTTTTCTTTACCTTACAAAAGTCTGGAAGACCCTTCTCTTTTTGGCAGCAGTAAGGCGTGCGGTCCTGGTCTCTGTAATACATGGAGGTAGAGGGTAATGGCTCTGGCACTTTCTGCCAGTCTGCCGGTTCTGTGCTTTAGGGCTGGGACACTGGTAAAATAAAAAAATCTGGAAGAAATGAAACAAATTAATATGTTTACCCCACAGGGGCAAATGGTCAAGATATAGACTTTCACTTTTTTTCACATGCTTCTGTAACTGTTGGATGATCTCCATTTTCTTTTGTGATCAAAAGATAAGTTTGAAGCATTATAGCAATTTGTCGTTTGCTAGGAAGAAATGAAGGTTGCTCTCTCCGAGGAGCAGCCACGCTCTCTCTCACTGCTTCACTAATAAACTCTCTCCCACTAATAAAAAAAATAGAAGGAAAGGAAAGGAAGAGAAAAGAAGAGGAAAAAAACAGAAAAGAGAAAAGAATAAGACTGGGACAAGCTAACTAAGCTAGGCGTCAAGGCCGGCAGTGGAGTGTGGCAGCAAGCTAGGACTGTCACCCTGGTTTTCAGAGTAGGATCCACATTACGTCAATTGTTTGCAATGGAAAGGTGGCAGAAAGGGGAACCAAAAGCTACGTCAAATGCCCTGGAGATGACAAGAGGTAAATGGAAAACAGTGTAATAGTATTGGATGTGTGGTTTGTTCATGGAGCGCTGTCTAAACCCTCACACTTTCTGTTTAGAGTGAAAAAGGAAGGGCTCGCTATGTTTTATCTGTCCATTACTTTTTCTAGGCTCGACATTCCCGAAGCAGAAATTCCAAGTGGCTCATCTGTCCTTCCCTTGGTTGTGCTGACCACCGGTTTGGAGTTCTTTTTACCCATGGAAGGCAGGGCCCTTCACCAGCAAAATGGTTCCCACTGGATTTGCTGTGGGTGATCTGGGACTGAACCCACACAATCTCTAAGGTGTCATTGCAATAAATTTTGGGGCATCCTTTGGGCTCATTCTTATTTAAATTTCATAAATTTACATGATACAAAATTAAACTAAACCACATGAGTTCATCTCCAGCTTTCTAGTGAGAAAGTGTGGATCTTTCTGGAGATAAGTAGAGATGCCCTAGAGCTGTGATTTTTAAGATTTCCATTAGTGTTGTCTGGGACTCAGCTGGAAAGAGAGGGAAAGGGGTGGGGCAGCGGGTGGACCATTTGAGTGAGAGGTTCTCAAGCTTAAGGGGGGCTCAGATTTGGGCCGATTTTCACTGGAAACCTGGACAAAGATCAGTATGAGCCAGAACTGTTCCTTTCAGGCTTTCAGCTCCTCTGTACCTTTTCTTAGTTAAGCTGACTACAGTTATAAAGGACATTCCAAGTGACTCATTTCCCCATAGTGGCGATTTTTTTTTCCTGAATTCTTGTTCACATTCCTTTGGCTTCTCGTGAATCTCTTTTCCCAGAGAAAACAGTGAGATTTTTAAAAAGCCTTATTTATTTACTTTTAGAGAGAGGCGAAGGGAGGCAGAAAGAGGAAGAGAAACATCAATCATTGTGCAAGAGATACATCGATCAGTTGCCTCTCGCATGCCCCCAGCTGGGGACCTGGCCCAACACCCAGCCATCTTTTGGTTCTCAGGCTGGCACTCAATCTACTGAGCTACACCAGCCAGGGCAAGATTTTTTTAAAATGATTATTTAAGAAATTCATGTGTGGTGGTGATGGTGGGCTATTTGTTTAACCATGCATATTATTTTAATATAGTTGTTTTGTGGGTGGGTCCCCTTTAGAAAATATTTTATAACATTTTACATAGTAATAAACAACAAGTCTTGGAAAAGCCCAACGCTATGAAGTCTCTCTGACCCAGCCCTCTTCCCTAAAGCTGGTGTGAAGGGAATGTCTCACAATCGCGTGATAATGCAACAGGGCACACGGGCTGCAAGTGAAACTGTGGATCCCAAAGCAAATCTGTGATTTTCTCCAGGTTTCCAAGTGGATGACACCATGTCTTCAAATGTTTTCATTTTGGGGTGGGGTTCAGCCACCCTGATAGCGTAATTCCTCAGGGAAACAGCCTACTGTGCACACGTGGTTCTGTAACTGAACGCAGTCAGACTGCCTGCCGCTGCGAAAGCCAGTTCTCGAGAGCCTCTGTGATGTAAAGGAAAGTGGTTTATTGGCAGATGCCGGCCGTCTATAAGATGGGGGACTCACGTCTCATCTCCACACCTCAGTGGAGGCAGAGGTTTTTATAAGGAGTGAGAGGGGAACAGGACAAAGAGATCAACGGAGGGGGTTGAGCAGTTCTCTGCGTGCAGATGAGCACACTTCATTCTGACAAGGTAAGCGAGGGTCTGGTATTCGTCACCCTGGTTTTAGTCATCCTGGTTCCAGGGAAGAAGGTCTTAAATCTGCATGACTTTTCAGGCCTGGAGTCCTACTTCAAATCAAGCTCTGAGCCAAAACTTCTAAAGACAGCCTAGCAGAGAACAAATACTCTTCCAGCCCACTGATATCTCCTTGTAGTCTGCTTAAGTTAAGTAGATAAATTCAGCAGGAACACTGTGGCAGTTTGGAGAAGTTGGATTTCAAAGATACTTCCCACTGTTCTTATGGAAAGGCGTGGCAAAGAGATAAAGAATGGAATTCTAGAAGATTGTTGTCTTCACCCATAAAGAGCTTTGGGGGAAGGATCGGTGACAGCCACCAGAGGCAGAGCTGGAAGCCTCCTGACTCACTGGTAAGTAGAACCCTCTGGAAATTTATGTCAAGGAGAAAATCAGAACTTTGTTGCTTGAACTTTCTGAGTATTATAGGACATAGTAAGACATGATGCCCTGGCTGGTGTGGCTCAGGGGATTGAGCACTGGCCTGGGAACCAAGGGATCACTGGTTCGATTCCCAGTCAGGGCACATGCCTGGGATCCCCATTTGTGGGTGCATGAGAAGCAACCACACACTGATGTTTCTTGCCCTTTCGTTCTCTCTCCCTTCCCCTTCCTCTAAACATAAATAAATAAAATCTTTAAAAGAAAAAAAAAGACAAGGATGATTGAGCCAATAGGAATTAGGGAAAATTTGGAGGGGGTGGAGTCTATGCGGTTGAGCTGGTAAATCCTGAACTCCTTCCCAGACGCACGTCAGAATTAAGTCTAAATTGTAGCATAGCCATTGCTGGTAACCACCTGAAGACTGACTGAACAGAAGGTCCTTTTAGGTTACAAAGAAGAAGCCCCAGAGAGACAGGTAAGAGGGGTGAACGTGCGGTCCGGGCAATTTCCACACCCCCGTGTGGTGGTTCATTAGTGGGAGGGACAGCTGGGCTGCAGAGGTTCCCCGCTGAGGAGCCAGCGGGCTGAGCGCCACGCCAGCCTCCCTAGCATGGGGCAACTGTATTGGGAAGATGAGTCTCCATTACATCCAACTTCGAACACCAGTGGGGATTATGTCTGAGACTGAGGAAGGGTTGTGGGAGACCAAGGCTCTGTACTTAGAGGGTTCAGCACAAACTCACTCTCACTCGGCTCCAGCACTGAGGCAACAGTCCCAGAATTGCCTGGGACGTACGGGAGGAACTGCATTGACTAACTTGAGGGCAAAGACTGGAGGGACAAGGGTCGGTAGGAGCTATTTCAGGGCACGGAAGCTCTGGTGGGTGTTATCGTTCCTTTGCTGCACTCTCCTCCCATCTAGCTGGCCCTGAGCGGGCAGGCATGAAATTTCTCTTTCCATCAACCTGGCCAACACTGTCTGCCCTGCTCTGGCTTTCCCCTGAGACCCTGCCTCCCCTACTTCCAATCCGCTCAGCCTGCTGGGCTTGTTCCAGCAGCTCCACACCCTTCACTAGAGCCTTTGGGCCCTCGCTGTCTCTTCTAAATGCCCTCTAGCACTACAGGAGTCCTGGGTTGCTTCTGGCTTTCCTTACAATCTCTCCCAAATGCCCTCCAGCTCTATAAGAGCAGCAGCTGGGCTGGACACATTGTACTGCCCCTCCCAAATGCCCTCAAGCTCCAGAGGAGCCATAGCTGTGTTCAGCAAACCACGCCTCCATCCCCACCATCCCCTAGACTCTCCTAAAAGCCCTTAAGCTCCTTACAGGTAGTGGCTAGCCTCAGCTCCCATTGTAGCTCCTGCCTTAGCACAAATGGTGTCAGCCTCAGCTCATATTGTAGCCTTTTGCCAGTACCCTCAGCCTGGCACAGGTAGTAACTGGCCTGGGCTTACTCCATGATAGCTCTGACCAAGTGGCCCCAGGACCAGCCCAAGTAGCAAATGGCCTCAGCCACCACAGGAATCCCACCTAAGCAGCTCTAAAACTGACAACTGGTGGGCAGCTAAAATAATGAATGCCTCATAGGATATAGGTGGGTGTCAAAAGGTGTTAGTATAAATATTTCCTGTAGCATAGAAATGCATACCTTCCAAAATAAAAAAATAATTATATGGGAGAAAATAAGCCAAATAGCTATAAGACATTGAGAAAAGAATTTGAGGATGATACAAATAAATGGAAGGATATACCATGCTCATAGATAAGAAAAATTAACATTGTTAAAATGCCCACACTACCCAAAGCAATCTACAGATTCAGTATAATCCCTATCAAAACACCAATGCCATTTTTCATAGAAAGAAATAATCCTAAAAATGTATATGGAACTCCAAAATAGCCTGAATAGCTAAAGCAATCTTGAGTTGGAGGTACCATGCTATTTGATGTCAAACTGTACTAAAAGGCTATAGTAATCAAAACAGCATGGTACTGGCATAAAAACAGACACAGTTCAATGGAACAGAATAGAAAACCCAGAAATAATCTCACACCTATATGGTTAATCAATCTACGAAAAATGGACAAAATACAGAAAAGGTTAAAGGCAGTCTCTTCACTACATGATGTTGGGAAAACTGGACAGACATATGGAAAATATTCTTGTGCACACTGTATACAAGAATAAAGGAGCTGGGAAATAAGGGTTTGCTTCCGAGGACAGCTTTGCCTGTCGGAGGTGCAGAGCCCTCAGCCACCCTGAGCTGACAGAGACCTGAAGCCATTGTACGCGGTCACCAATCCCCAGCAGGGGAGGCTCCTGCGATTCACCCAGTCAGGGTGAAAGCAAAAATTGCAATCTGAGCATTAAGACTTGTCCCCATACCATCTGGTGGGGGGCACACCAAACAGCCCATTTTCTCTCTCCTTTAGGCTGATACCATCATGCATTCCTGGGTAGCCTTCACAGGCCTCCTACTACTTTGGACAGGTGAGTGAGTGGGGGGGGGGGCTGGGGTTTGGAAGCCCTGAGCGTGTGGGTGTGGTGGAGGAAGATGGATGTTCTCGGGCTCTGTTGGAAGGTAATGGGTCAACTAGTGAGCAAAGAACCAGGCTGCAATCTTCCTCCAAAGAAATTGCTGAAATGCTCTCAAGTACAAACTCCGTGGCTAAGTATAACTGCCATTTGTGTTTGAACAAAAAAGGCGGTGGGTAGATAGTTGGGTATGCATATGTGTGTATGGGGGAAATGGTATCAGTGTTATTATGGGGTGGGAGGGAATGGAGAGGAGAAATGGGGATAGGATGGGAAAGCGACCAGTCTTTCATTGCACACTTTGTGCAGTTTGAGTCTTATGAAGACGACATGGGGTTTTAGTACCACTAGCACAGGAGAGAGTGTTTGTTCCTAACCTGCATAATCCAGCACTTGATTGAGCCTTCTCCAATTCTCTGGCTTCCCCAGGGGAGGCGGGCTGTGCTCTAGAGCTGGCTGCCATCCACTCATGAGAACAGGGGCCTACCTGGGGTTTTTAGAACAACCCTAAAGCACCTGATAAGCCTTCACTCCTCCTGGAAGTATTAGAAATCCATTTTCTAAAAATTGATTTCTAAAGAGTTTAATAGACTTCTTCCCTTAAGCCAACAATACTTTATTTTTGTTTTTAATTTATTTATTTTTAGAGAGAGGGGAAGGCAGGGAGAAAGATGGAGAGAAACATGAATGTGTGGTTGCCTCTCATGCACCCCCAACTGGGGACCAGGCCCACAACCCAGGCATGTGCCCTGATTGGGAACTGAACCAGTGAGCCACACCAGCCAGGGTGCCAACAATACTTTTTTTTTTTTATTTGTTTTTTGGTCATACGGGTAAAGTGCTGATGTCATAGCCAGGTTTGTGGGAGGCACATGTCATGCAAAAGTGGGAACACCCAATCGTCACACTTATGAACTACAGAAGGATCGGCACCAGCAATACTTTAAACAGAACATTAGCCCTGCTTATTTTTACGAGAGAGGGGTAGTGAGGTGACTTCATTTGTGATAGACATTCTAAAGTTGCAATAAAAGCTAAAACTTCAATGGCAATTGAATTTTCAGATGTATTCAACTGAGACAGTGACTGGCTCTTGGGGACAGGAAGAGTGACATCCCTGTGTTACCTATTTAATAAGCAGATCCTGTCAGACCCAGAATGAAACTCATGGCCTTGTGTTGCTAGAGTGTCATTAGGTTTGAACATTTTGGAAAGAAATTTGAAAACAAGATGTAAAATATTTGTGCTCTTTATTCTGGTGATTTCTCTTTTAGAAATTTATCCTATTAGGAAAGAATCCTAAATATAGAAAAAAGTTTAAACTATGTTTTAATTACAAACACCAAAAAACAGAATGCTGATAAAGATGTAAACAGAGAAGTGTTTCTAATAAAGTTTTCAATTCAAGATGTAAGGTCACGTGATTACCAGTGAAATAAACTACGTAAAGAGAGAAAAGTGGAAATAAGTGTAAAGTTAGAATGTCGAGGCCTTGTGCTCTGTGTTCTCTTTATTGCAGACGCTGTGGTTTCTCAGGCACGTGTGGATGGGGTGGCGGGTCAGTCGGTCACGCTGCCCTGCACCTACTCCACAGCTCGTGGGACCAACTCCATGTGCTGGGGCCGGGGGGCGTGTCCTCTTACTCGGTGCCCGAATGAGCTCATCTGGACGGATGGCCACCGCATCACCTTTCAGAAGAGCAGGCGTTATAACCTGAAGGGAATGATTTCGCAAGGCAACGTGTCCTTAACCATCGAGGACGCAGCCCAGTCTGACAGTGGCACGTACTGTTGCCGGGTTGAGTACTCGGGGTGGTTTAATGATTTGAAAGTCAACATATTATTGGATGTAAAGCCAGGTGAGCTTGTCTGCCTCTTCCTTTGATCACTTCACGTGGGTGAACTGAGGTGTTTACTGTGTGGTAGTCATTTTCTCTTCCTTTACTAAAGAAAGAGGAGGTTCCTACAATCCTATGTTTTAATAACTCCCGGGAAACAGGATTGCTTAGTTATGTAGAACGAAGTGTTAAAAACAACTTTGATTCAAGAACATTGGTTAGAGGATCTTCCTGGTAAGTAAACAGTCTCTTAAAGCGGTGCTTCCAAAATGTCAGTTACTTCATGAAAAAGCATTTGCTGCTCCACTGTGAGATATACTGAACGTGTTTTTCAAGCTGAATTTGCTCAGTTTAAAGACATCTATTTTTTTTTCTCTGAATTTATATTTTAGAGAAAGAATGAAATGTCTTCTCAGTATTCTAAAATTATTATGGAAAATTTCAAATGTATAAATAAGCAATATTTTACATAATACTACCAAGGAGATCTATCACCTAGTTTTCATATATGTATCAACTCAGTTGTGTTGCATATATGTTGTTTAAACGTATATAGTTTAGTCCTTACCTCTGCCCTACGTTGGATTTCATGAAGCATAATTCATATCATATCACAACATCGATTGTTTAAAAATTAAAATGAGTTCATTGCACTCTAAAAACATTTGCATCCCAGTAACTGTTCACCAGTTGCTTTTAAGATTTTCCTGAAATGCAACAATCTGCAGGTTTACATTTCTTCTCTCTTGAGGTGGGCACCTTATAAGCCTTCTTAAGGCTTTTTTTTTTTTCTAATTTCCTTGTAGTAAAGTCTTATGTTGACAGTAGAATACAGTATTTGTGACCTTAGTAAGCTGTATCTCTATTTCTTTTTTATGAAACTGAGAAAACTTTATTTGCATAGTCCTGATTTTTGGACTAGGCTATTTTTCTTAAAACGGCAAGTAAGAGAAGGTCAGCTCCACGGAAAAACAGCTGACCCTGGGGGGAACGTAGCTGGACGATGATTCAGGGCATCAGGGAAGCCGAAGAGCTGATGAGGTAGAGCTCTGGGGACAGCTGTGAGGAGGCAGCATGTGGAGAAGAGATCATAATTACAAAATTTTTGGAGTTGTGAAATTGTTTTGACCTGGTTAAATTTTCGAAAATGTCGTGGAAAGGAACTAGTAGGAGGCTTGTACAGTGCTTACCAATTCTTTAATAGGCAGGTATTTACAAGGCCACTGCTCTATCCAGTAGGAAGTAGGTCCATAACTGAGACAAAGTGACTCTCTGGCTCCAATAACCAATTCTGTGCTGAAGTTTCCTTGCATTGTTCACAGGCTCAGCTTTCGGTCTTCAACTTTCCGCTACAGCTTTTCCTCACCTGCATCTATACTTACATCTTCCTTGCTTCCTCCTGGGGAAGATATTTCCCTTGGGTAAAGGCAAGTTCATCACCGAAACTCTGTCTTGGTTTCCTCCACTTTATTTCTTCCTTAGGCTCCTTTGATGAGATTCTTTGCATGCTTGCTTTTCTCTCTAGATTAGATTTTAAACTGGAGGGAAAGGACGGGATTGTACACTTCTTAAGAGCCTCTGCCTACAGCTTAGCTCAGGGTCAGCAAACTAGACAGCCCAGGACCAGATCAGAGTCAGAACAGGCCTGCCGAGTGTTTTACAAGTAAGTTTTCTTGGAACAGCCAGACCCATTCATTATACCATCTGGCCTGTGGCTGCTTTCATGCTGACAGAGTTGAGCAGCTGCCACTGAGCCCATACATAGGACCCCCAAAGCCTAACATAGTTACTGTCCAGCCCTTTCCAGAAAGTTTGCTGACCTCTGCTTTAGACTCATGTCTTGCATGTAGTAGAAACTCACAAATGTATGTGGGAAAACAAGTTTTTCCTCTTTAAGGCACAGATTGGCTTAACTCCCAATTAAACTGATTCTCTAAAAAGAAGAGCATTCAAACCAATTGTCTGCTCTCCAGGGGTGTCTTTTATAGTTAGTAGAGCTGAGTTTTAAAGAATCTTGTAAAAAAACAGTACCTATTGAGAGAAATGTATATATTCTTTCTTTAAATTAATTGAGGGAGTGTGAGAAGGAAAGACTGAGAGAGAGGTTAATTAGTTGTTTCACTTATTTATACATTCATTGATTGCTTCTTATATGTGCCCTAACTGGGGTTTGAACCTATAACCTTGGTGCATCAGGACAGTACTCCACCAACTGAGCAACGTGGCCAGGCCTTCCTTGATCTACATTGGTGCCAGGCACTGTGTTTAGGCTTCTATCTAGTTTCAGCTCTCTGCCTGGGTAGCTCTGAAACCTTCCTGAAGTGGTTTTGAATCCCACACCCCTCTGACCCTATGGTCCAGTCCACCTTCTAGTAGAATGTATAAATCATCTGTGTGACTTAACATAGGCTGGTGAGTGTGAGCTAACCCTCATTTAGGGGGCAGGTCTCTTGGGAGGGTATCCTCAAGACTAACTAAGTTTAGTGCTATTCATTCATTCATTCATTCATTCATTTTTAACTTCCTGGGCCTAGTAACTACTTTTTAAGTTAGTCATTCACCACTGAAAAGACAGTGACAGTCCAGGTTCTAGACATTTTCCTCACCTCACTGATCTGTACAAAGATGCATAAATCTGACTGGCAAGGCTGGTCTTTTCAAAGTGCTTCGGTGTTCATCCTGGGGATCCTTTTCTACCTCTGAACTTCCTGTAATATGTACTTTTCAATATAGCTGTGTTTTTTGTTCATTCGTTTGGCTTTTCTTCAAGGCCTCCTCTGCAAGAGTTTCCTTGACCAAGACTGGAACTCTGAGTCCAGGGGGGATTAGTGCCCATTTCTGCCTGGGGACAGACAGTCTCTGTGGGTTGTGTGTGTGTCTAGGCCCAACACGAGGCTCTGTGCCCTGCTGCTTGATTAATCCTTGTTTTCACGTTTGTTTCTAGCTCCACCTAACGCCACCAGTGCTCCGACATCACCTAGGGTCTCCACCTCCACTCCTACAACTGCAGCTCGCACGCAGAACCACAAGACAGGTAAAGCAATGTGTGTCTGAGGATGGAGACCATCCATGGCATTGTGTTAGGTCAGATGTACAATCCAGGTTAAGAGTTCTTAGGGAGCTCCAAATGAGGGTATCACAGGGTCTGTGGACCCTGGTCCAATACCACATGCAGCTTTTGTAACTTCAAGTACTTGCAGAATGAGGAGACCCATTTGTTTTTATAGTGAGATTCATTATTAGCCAAACACCCCCAGAATACTGATCTTTGATATCTAATAAGGATGGTACGGATTTTCCACAATGAGCACAGGTTTCATTAAGAAGCAAATATAGGAAATGCCAGAGGAAAATGGTCATGTCAATGGGATTCTGTTCTCCCAAGGAGTTCTGAATAAAGATCCTTTCCTTTAGTCCACTCCATAGAATAAGACTGTAGCAAGGTTAATATTTACTCTGTCTCTTATGTCAGGAGACATTATCACTTAGTTCTTATGACAACCCTATGCATTGTAGGTGTGATTCAAATCTATTTTATAAGATACTGTCAAGTAGGCACAACACCAGCTGTCCATTCAATCTTGTTGCATATGCCTTGTGTAAGCCCTAAAAAAGACAAGTTCATTAGACGATCTAATGAATCTTTAGACGATCTAAAGACGATCATTAGACGTTAGTTTTTCTCCTCTTTATTTTTCCTGTGTTTCTTTAAATAGGTTTTTTGCATGCTTGCTTTTCCCTTCCTGTTAGATTTAAAACTAAAGAAAGGAGATTGGATTGTGTCTTCCTAAAAGCCCCTAACTACATCTTAGATCAGGGTCAGTTAACAATAGCCCCAGGGCCAGATCAGATTCAAAGTAGGCCCACTCCCTGTTTTATAAATAAAGCTTTATTGGGACAGTCATACCCATGTATACTGTCTTTTGTATGGCAACTTTCACACTGACAGAGTTGAGCAACTGCCACTGAGACCGCCCAGCCTAAACATTTACTGTCTGGCCCTTTACATCGAGTTTGTTGACCTCGGCTTTACATTGATTGCCTGCATGCTGTAGACACAAATATTTGTTGAAAGACAGTTTTTTTCTTCAAGGAAACAAGTGGCTGAATTCCAAATTAAACTAGATCTCTCAAAACAAGAATTTTCAACTCAGTAGTCTCCTATACAAGGGTTATTTTTTATACTCAATAGAGTTTAGATTTAGGAAAGCTTCTTGTAGAAAATAAAAAAGGTGCATAGTGAGAAAAAGTTATCCATTCTTGAACCAGGCCTTCATTGATAGGCTGCTGAGCCAGGCTTTGTGATTGGGGCTAATTTTAGTTTCAGCTCTCTCTGGGTGGCTCTGCGACCTTCGGCAACTGACTTGCAAATCCTACACCTCCTCTGACCCTGTAAAAAGTCAAAGACATTACCTGTGGTCTACTCCCCTTCTGTCCAAATCAATGTTGTTATCAATCCTTCCTGTGATCTAGCTAGTGCCTGTGAGTTAATCCTCTTTTAGAGGACAGCTTCCTCAAGAGGGTACCCTCAGGACTGACTCAATTTAATGCTACTTATGTGTTAAACACTTTGGGTCTGGGAGCTATTATTTAAGTAAGTCTTAGTCATTCACCACTGAAGAAACTAAGACACATCCAGATTTGAGACATCTTCTGTACCTCACAGATGTTTATGAAAACACTTAAATCAGATAGGTATGGATAATGTTTTGAAAGTGTTTCCACGTTAATTCTGGGTAAACTTTGTCACCTCTGCACCTCCTAGATTATATACTTTTCAATGCGGCTGTTTTCTTTTTGTGGGCTTGTCCCCATGTCCTCCCCTGTCGGATTGTAGTAGAACCAGGCAGGAACTCTGAATTCAAGGGACACTAGTGCCCAATCTGCCTGGGGACTGTCTCTCACTGGTTATGTTGAAGGCCAGGCCCAGCACAAAGCTCTTATCTCCTGCTGTTTGGTGAATCCTTGCTTTCCTGTTGGTTTCTAGATCCACCCAAAGTCACCAGTGTTGGAACACCAACTTGGCTCTCTCCCTCTGCTCCTACAACTCCAGCACCAACACCGAAACTTCCCACAGGTAAACTGATGTGTCTCTGAGGCCAGAGGCCTTCTCAGGAGAGGATGGAGACCACTCAGGGCATGTGTTAAGCCAGAAGTATGATCCAAAGTACAAATTCTTCCCTGAGTTCCAATCACGGGCTTCCCAGGATATGTGCACCCTCATCTCTTATTATGTGCAGGCTTTGCGCCTGCAAGTGTTTTCAGAGCTAGGGGGCCATTGTTTTTAAGATCAAATTCTTAAAGTTATTTATGTTTAGGCAATCAACTGCCAAAATCTTTGATGTCTAATGAGGACAGTATGAATTTGGCCCCATGGAGCACAAGTTTATGAGGAAAATATAGGGAAAGGCAAAGAGAAGGGTTAGCTTAATGAGGCAGTGACCTCACACAGGGCTCTGAGTGGAGATCCCACAGTTCTCCATGAAGCCGGACCCTCCACTGAAGGGTAAGATTTCAGTGAAGTTAACAGTTAGTCAGTCCTCTCTGTGCCAGGAAACGTTACAAGGTTTTTCACAAGTATTATATCACTTAATTCTTATGACAATTCTACACACTGTACATGTGATTCGTTCCTATTTTATTGTGGGTACTGACGGGTAGATACATCGCCAGCACTAACAATGGTCAACTCTTTGATGACAGTCCCTTCCATTGCCTTGAGGGCTAGCACTAGAATTTTAGGTCATTATAAATTAAAATTTGATTTTCTTCACTCAGAGCATTTAGAATAATAGGATTATCTGTTTATTCTTAGAAAATTGAGGAATCAAACGTTTAAGGCAAAAACTTATCAACTCAGTTTTGTTTCAGATACACTGTGTGAGCCTGTGTAGTTCTACCCACACACTTTGCCCTATTTTGAATTTCTTGGAAGCGAGTCTCACATCATCACAGCATTGCTTATTTGTACAGAACAATGACCCTATTGCAATTGAAAACACTTGCATCCCAGTAACTGTTCACCAGTTGCTTTAAGATTTCATGAAATCCAGAAACTGAGAAGTTTACAGTTCTTCAGTGTGGATGTGGACATGCTAAGCCTTATTCGATGAAAGAAGTAGGTGTTTGACGATTTCCTGCTTTCTAGCACTCCTTAATAAGTCTGTCCACTGAAACTTTATATTGGCAGCAGAATACAAGGTCTGTGGCCTGAATAACCTGTATCTCTCTCTCTTTTTAATTAAGATAAACTTTATTTTGTAAATTCAAATTTTTAGACTAGGCTTCTTTCCCTTAAGGGAAGTAAGATAAAGTCAATTGAGATGGAGAAAACAGCTGACTCTGGGGAAACTGTATCTGGGGGTTGATTCAGGGAAGCCGAGGCATCTGATGAGATAGTGGGCTGGAGACAGATGTGAGGAGGCAGCACGTGGAGAAGAGATGAGACTGCAAAATTTTGGAGTTGTGACATTATTTTGATCTGGCTGAATATAACATAGAAAGGAATTAATAGGAGACTTTTACAGTACCCACCCTAGTATTTTTTTACTTTTTTAAAAAAATATTTTAATTTAGTTTTAGAAAGAGGGAAGGGAAGGAAAAAGAGAGGGAGAAAAACATTGATGTGAGAGTGAAACATTGATCAGTTGCCCTGATTGGGAATCGAACCTTCGCTCAACCAATTGAGCCACAACCAGTCAGGGCACGCCCATCAATTTTTTAATAGGCAGGTATTTACAAGGCCACTGCTCTATCCAGTAGGAAGTAGGTCCATAACTGAGACAAAGTGACTCTCTAGCTCCAATAACCAATTCTGTGCTGAAGTTTCCTTGCATTGTTCACAGGCTCAGCTTTTGGTTTTCAACTTTCTGTTACAGCTTTTCCTCACCTGCATCTATACTTACATCTTCCTTGCTTCCTCCTGGGGAAGATATTTCCCTTGGGTAAAGGCAAGTTCATCACCGAAACTCTGTCTTGGTTTCCTCCACTTTTATTTCTTCCTTAGGCTCCTTTGATGAGATTCTTTGCATGTTTGCTTTTTCCCTCTAGATTAGATTTTAAACTGGAGGGAAAGGACTGGATTGTACACTTCTTAAGAGCCTCTGACTGCAGCTTAGCTCAGGGTCAGCAAACTAGACAGCCCAGGACCAGATCAGAGTCAGAACAGGCCTGCCGAGTGTTTTACAAGTAAGTTTTCTTGGAACAGCCAGACCCATTCATTATACCATCTGGCCTGTGGCTGCTTTCATGCTGACAGAGTTGAGCAGCTGCCACTGAGCCCATACATAGGGCCCCCAAAGCCTAACACAGTTACTGTCCAGCCCTTTCCAGAAAGTTTGCTGACCTCTGCTTTAGACTCCTGTCTTGCATGTAGTAGAAACTCACAAATGTGGAAAACAAGTTTTTCCTCTTTAAGGCACGGATTGGCTTAACTCCCAATTAAACTGATTCTATAAAAAGAAGAGCATTCAAACCAATTGTTCTCCAAGGGTTTCTTTTATAGTTAATAGAGTTGAGTTTTAAGGACGTTTCTGGTAAAAACAAATGAAAACAGGTGCCTGGTGAGAAAAATGTACACATTGTTGATTCTGGCCTTCATTGATCTGCATTTGTGCCGGACACTGGGTTTGGCTTAATTTTAGTTCCAGCATTCTCTCTGGGCAGCTTAGAGACCTTCTGTAAGTGGTTTTGAGTCCTACACCGCTCTGACTCTGGAAAAAATCCAAGTTGTTTCCTGTGGTCTAGTTTGCCTTCTAACCAAGTGTATAAATTGTCTGTGTGATCTAGCATATGCCGGTGAGTTAATCCTCATTTAGGGTGTAGGCCCCTTGGGATGGACTGATCTGAAGGCTATTTATTTGGTAAGCATCCTCGGCCTGGGAAGTACTGTCGACGTCTTAGTCCTTCCCTGCTGAGCAGACTAGGACAGGTTCAGTCTCCAGACATGTTTCCTTCTCACACATGTTGATAAGGAGATATAATATATGTATACTGTATTTTTCAGACCATAAGACTCACCTAGGTTTTAGGGGAGGAAAATAGGGAAAAAATTTGAAGCAAAAAATGTGGTGAAATATTTAATAATGCAAATAACATAATATTTCACCAATGTAAATGTAAACAGAACTCAACAGCAGCATTAACAACCATTATTTCTCCCAAATTTAGGGGGTGCTGCATCTTATAGTCCAAAAAACACAGTATATATCTAATAGGCATGGCTGGATTTTCCAGGTGCTTCAGGGTAAATCCCAGGTATCCTTTTTCAACTCTGAACTTCCTAGAATATATGCCTTTTAATACAGCTATGTGTTGTTGTTGGTGTTGTTGTTTTTCTCTTTCAAGCCCTCCCCTGTCAGATTTTTGTGGAACCAAGACAGGAACTCTCATTTCGGGGGAGATTAGTGCTTGATTCTTCCTGGGATCAGAATGCCTCTCATTGCTTACCTTGAAGTCCAGGCCCAGCAAGCAGAGAGCTCTTGTCTCCTGCCGCTCCGATTAATCCTTGCTTTCCTGTTGGTTGCCAGCTCCACCTAAGGCCACCAGTGTTGGAACACCACCTCAGGTCTCTCCCTCTGCCCCTACAGCTCCAGCACCAACACTGAAATGTAACACAGGTAAACTGATGTATTCCCGAGGCCAGGCGCCTCCTAATAGGGCACGGAGATTGCCCAAGGCACTGTGCTCAGACAGAAGTCAGATTCAGGGTAAGGTTTTTTTAGAAGGTTTTCAAGAGAGAATTTCACCATGACTCTGAGAACCCCCATCCCATATTACATGCACCTTTTGTATAAATTTAATCAGAATGAGGAAACCCATTCGTTTTTCCGTCAGACTCTCAAAGGGGTACGTGATTAGCCCAAACACTCCATCTTTGGCATACCGTGAAGATGGTGTTAGCTTTGGCCCTGTTGAGCACAGGTTTCTGAGCAAAACATAGGGTTATGCCAAAGAAGAAGGATCGTGTTAATAAGATTCAGGCCTCACAAGCAGCTTTAGTCCACTCTGAAGATGGACCCTACCCTTGAGGATTAGATTTCAGTGAATTTAATGTGTATTCTGTCTCTTTCATCAGGACCCATGCCAAGTCCTGTGGAAGTATTACATTACTTGATTTCTCACACCGACCCTACTTACCCTAGGTGTGATTCAATGCTATTTTTTAGTGGTGGGGACTGTCAAGTGGAAACATTGCCAGTTTTAACAATGGTCCATTCAACCTTTTTGCATATACTTTGTGTGAGCATGTGTAGTAGTTCCACCTCTACCCTTTGCCCTGCCTTCGAATTTTAAAGCAGATCTCATAGTATAACGTTGTTTGCTTGAAAATTAAAATGACCATATTGCAATTTGAAACTATGGGCATCCCAATAACTTCACCCACTGATTTAAGGAATTTCAAGAAATCCAAATATCTGGGAAGTTTACATTTTTTTCCATTTTGAGGGGGACATATACAAATAGCCTTATCATTTGATGAAAAATGTAGGTGGTACTTGGGGGTTTCCTGGGTGATGCTCTCCTTAATAAATCTCCATCCACTAAGGTCTTATGTTGACAATAGAACCCAATACCTGTTGTCTTAATAGCCCACGTCTACTTTTCTTTTACTTAAGAGAAACTTTGTTTTATAATCTCCCAAGTTATCAGCTGGGCATGTGTCTTATGAAGGCAAGTAAGATAAGGTCAATTCAGGTGGAGAAAACAGCTGACTGTGGAAACTGTATCTCAGAGGCGATTCAGGGAAGCAAAGAAACTGGTGAGATAGTGGGTTGGAGACAGATGTGAAGAGGCAGCAAGTGAAGAAGAAATGATGATTACAGCATCTCTGGAGCTGTGAGATCACTTTGACCTGGCTGGATTTTTAAAAATAACATGGAAAGGAAGTGGGAGGAGACTTCCAGAGGCGGGTAATTACAAGGCAACTGCTGTCTCCTGTACAAAGTAGGTCCGTAGCTGAGCCAAAGTGACCCACAGCTTCCAAAACTGATTCTTTGCTTAAATTTTCTTGCATTTGCACAGGCTGAGTTTACTCTTCGATGTTCTCTTAAAGCCTCTCCTCAACAGCAACTACCCTAACCTTCCGTGGAAAATACTTACCACTGAGCGACACAAGTCGAATAGACACTCTGACTAGGTGTCCTCCTCTTTATTGTTCCTTATGGTCCTGTGACCAGATTTTATTTTTGTATGCTTGCTTTTTTCTCAAAATTAGATTTGAAACTGGAGAGGAGATAGGATCGTGCCCCTTTCTTAGCCTCCGACCACACCTTACATCTGGGTGAGCAAACTATAGTCCAGAGCCAGATCATATTCAAAACAGTCTCACAAACGGCTTTACAAATAAAATTTTATTGGAACAGTCATTCCTAATCATTATACTATCTGGTCTATGAGCACTTTGGTGCCGACAGAGTTGAGCGACTGCCACTGAGACCATAGGGCCACCAGAACCTAAACCTGTGCTATCCAGCCCTTTACGTCAAGTCTGCTGACACTCACAAATACTTGTTGAAAAACAGTGTTGCCTCTTCAAGGCAAGAATTGGCTTGATTCCAAATTATATTGGATCTCTTAAAGAAAAGGTTTCAAATCAATGGTCTCCTATGCCAAGGTCTCTTTTCTAGTAGTAGAGTTGAAATTCAAGGAAGCTTCTTGCAGGATAAAAAAGTGCCTTGTGAGAAAAAAAAAAGTGCACATTCTTGATCAGACCTCCATTGCTCTGCTTTGGTGCCAGGCAGAGTTCAGACTTAATTCTAGTGACCTCTCTCTCTCTTTCTCTCTCTCTGGGTAGCCCTGAGACCTGTAAATGCTTGGAATCCTAAATCTGCTCTGTCATGGAAAGAGTCAGAGTTATCACCTGTTACCACGTCTTAGTTGGAAAGCAACCATTAATGGCTGAATTCACCTTTCAGCCAGATGTATAATGTATAACAGCTGGTGTGATCCAGCCTATGCTGCTGGGTGTGAGTTAATCCTCATGTAGGGTGCGGGTCCCTCGGGGTGCTCTCCTCCAGACTGACTGACCTCAGCGTTCTTTATTTACTAAAATTCTGAGCCTGGGTGCTACTGTTTAAATCTTACTCACTCACCAGTTAGAGACAAAGACATTTTCCTCACTTCCCGGATGTTTATAAAGATAACATATCTGATAGACATGGCAAATATTCTCAAAGTGCTTCAGTGTTAATCCTGGGTAACCTTTTTCACCTCTGAACCTCCTGAAATATATGCTTTTCAATGCAGCAGATTTCTTTTTATGGGCTTGTCTCCATGCCCTCCCCTGTCAGATTGTGGCCAAACCAGAACAAGAACTCTGACCTCAGGGGACATTAGTGCCTGATCTGCCTGGGGACTGTCTCTCACTGGTTATGTTGAAGGCCAGGCCCAGCACAAAGCTCTTGTCTCCTGCTGTTTGGTGAATCCTTGCTTTCCCGTTGGTTTCTAGATGCACCCAAAGTCACCAGTGTTGGAACACCACCTTGGGTCTCTCCCTCTGCTCCTACAACCCCAGCACCAACACCGAAACTTCACACAGGTAAACTGATGTGTCTCTGAGGCCAGAGGCCTTCTCAGGAGAGGATGGAGACCTCCCAGGCATGTGTTAAATCAGAATTACACTCTAGAGTATGAATTATTCCTGGGGTTACAAGCACAAGCTTTAATGCAATTGTAAAATGTGTTCATTATTAATCAACCAACCACAGATCACTGATCTTTGATACTTAATGAGGACTGAGTGGATTTAACCCAGTTGAGCCCAGGCTTCTGAGGAAAATATAAGGAATGCCAGAGAAGGGTCAGTTCAATGAGAGTCTGAGCTGACAAGTTCAGGATGTCCATCCTTTAGCCCTCTCTGAGTTCAGACCGTGCACGTAAGGATAAAGCTTTAGTGAAGTTAACATTTACTCAGTCTTCTATGTGCCAGAGACTATTCTAATTTACCATTGTTATTTCACCTGGTTCTCATGACACCCCTGTGCACTGTAGATGCAATTCAATCCTATTTCATAGTTGTGGGTACTGACAGATGGATCACCATCTTTGACAATTGTCAACTCAATGTTATTGCATATGCATTGTGTTGACCTGTGTAGTTCTGCCTATACCCCTGCAATACCATGGATTTTTGTAGCATTATCTCATATCAAATCCCAATATTGTTGGTTTAAACATTAACACTTGAATGTTTAAAATATTATTGCAATATGGAAACACTCACAACCCAATAACTATTCACCAATTGGTTTAAGAATTTTGTGAAATCTGTGCCCTGGCTGGAATGGCTCAGTGGATTGAGCCCTGGCCTACTAACTGAAGGGTTGCTGGTTCGATTCCCAGCTAGGGCACATGCCTGTGTTGATGGCCAGGTCTCCAGTTGGTGGTATGCAAGAGGCAACCAATCTATATTTCTCTCTTCTTACAAAGTGCTTCCTTACAAAGATGTTTCTTTCCCTCTTTTTCTCCCTTCCTTCCCCTCTCTCTAAAAATAAATGCAACCTTTTAAAAAGAGGATTTCATGAAATCAAAATCTGGGACATTCATATTTCATCTTGATGTGTACATCCTAATAGCCTTATTACTCAGTTAAAGAAGTAAGTTCTATGCATTTTCTGGTTTCTAATGCTCCTTCTAAATGAATCTCTGACAGTTGTTTTTTTTTTATTGACAGTAGAACCTGATATGGTTGCCTTAATAATCTATGTTCTCTTTTTTTTTTAATTGAGAGAAACTTTATTTTTTAATCTCCCATGCTTGGCCTTGGCTTGTTTCCCCCTGAAGAGAAGTAAGATAAGGTCAATTCAGACGGAGGAAACAGCTGATCTGGGAAAACTATATCTGGAAGGTGATTCAGGGAAGCCAAAGAAGCTGTTGAGATAGTGGGCTAGAGACAGGTGTGAGGTGGCTGAAGTTGGAGAAGAAATTATGGTTTCAACTTTGTGGAGTTGGGAAATTTGTATCTGCTTGCATTTTAAAAAATAACATGGAAAGGAATTAGTAGAAGAATTTTATATTGCCTCCCAATTCTTTTTTTTTAGAGAGAGAGGGGAGGGAGAGAGAAAGAGAGAAACAGTGGTGTCTGAGAGATACATCAATTGGTTTACTCTCACACGTCCCCAGCTGGGGACCCGGCCCACAACCCAGGCACATGCCCTAGCTGGGAATCGAACCAGCAACCCTTCAGTTCACAAGCTGGTGCTCAGTCCACTGAGCCACACCAGCCAGTGTGTCTCTCAATCCTTTAATAGACAAGCCCACTGCTCTATACAGTGGAAAGTGGGTCCATAACTGAGAGAAGTGACTTTCAGCTTCCAATACCCGAGTGTTTGCTCAAGTTTTCTTGCACTTTTTCACAGGCTGCTGTTACTCTTCAAGCTTCCGTTGTGGCTTTTCCTCACCTGCATCTATTTCTGTATCTTCCTAGCTTTTTCCTGGGAAAGATATTTTCCACGGATGAAGTCGATTTCATTACACAATCTGACTAGTTTTTCTCCTTTTTATTGTTTCTTATACTCACTTGATCATATTTTTTGCATGCTTGCTTTTTTCTCTGGAGTAGACTTGGAACTAGAGGGAGGGAGTAAAATTATACCCTTCTTAAAAGACTCTGACTACACCCTAGATCAGTCAACAAATTATATCCCAGAGCCAGATCATATTCAAAACAACCTCACCAACTGTTTTATGAATAAAGATTTATTGGAATGGACATACCCATTCACTAAACCGTCTGGTCTATGACTACTTTTACACCGACAGAGTTGAGCAACTGCTCCTGGGACCACAGGGCCACCAGAGCCTAAACGTGTGCCATAAGGCCATTTACATAGAGCTGGCTGACCTCTGCTCTAGACTAATGCCACACATATATACTAGACATGCACAAATATTTCTGGAAAAAAGTTTTTTCCTCTCAAGGCAAATATTGGCTTGATTCTAAATAAACTGGATCTCAAAGAAGAGCGTTCAGATCAGTGGTCTCCTGTGTCAAGTTGTCTTTCTTTTTTTTATTTTAATCATTGTTCAAGTACACTTTTCTCCCTTTTACTTCCATTCCAGTCCACCCACCCAACCCTCCCCACTTCCCTCCCATTACCACCCTCCCCAAGTTTTCTTTTCTAGTTAGTAGACTTCAGATTGAAGTATCTCGCAGGATAAAAGGTGTCTGGTGAGGAAAAAAAGTACAAATTTTTGTTTTTAATTTTATTTTAATTGTTGTTCAAGAAAACATACAAATTGTGTCAGGCCTTCATTGATCAGCTTTTGTGCCAGGCACTCTGTTTGGACTTAATTCTAGTTTCAGCTCTTTCCCTGGGTAGCTCTGAGACCTTTGGTTAAGTGCTTTGGAATCCTGAATCTGCTCTGTCATGGAAAGAGTCACAGTTATTACCTCTTATCATCTTTTAGTTAGAATCATTCACCTTTTAGCCAAATGTATAATCATCTCTGTGATCTGGCATATAAGTGGTGTGAGTTAATCCTCATTTAGGGTGCAGGACCCTTGCGGGGGCATCCTCAGGAAGGACTGAAATGACTGCTGTGTATTTGGCAAACATTCTTTGTCTGGAAACTACTGTTTAAATCTTAGTCACTCACCATAGAGGGGCAAACAGAGGTCCTGGCTGTAGACACTTTCCCCACCTCCCCTGATTACATACAGATATGTAATCTGATATGCACGGTTGGTGTTTCAAAGTGCTTTGGTGCATAACCCGAGTAACCTCTTTCACCTCTGAACCTACTGGAATATGTACATTTCAATGCAGCTGTTTCCTTTTTGGGGGCTTGTCCTCACGCCCTCCCCTGTCAGATGGTAGTAGAGCCAGGACGGGAACTCCGAGTTCAGGAGAGGTCAGTGCCCAGTTTTGTCTGGGGACTGTGTCTCATTGGTTACTTTGACGTACAGGCCCAGCACAAAGCTGTTCTTCGTGCTGCTTCATTAATCCTTGCTTTCCTGTTGGCTTCTAGCCCTACCTAAGGCCACCAGTGCTCCGACATCACCTAGGGGCTCCACCTCTGCTCCTACAACTCCAGCACCAACTCCGAAACTTAACACAGGTAAACTGATGTGTCTCTGAGACCAGAGGCCTTCAAATGAGAAGATGTAGACCGCCCAGGGCATGTGCTAAGTCAGAGTTACAATCTGTGCTAAAGGTTCTTTCCTTGGGTTCCATGTGGCCTCGTGTATTTTGTGAAACCTTGTCCCGCATTACACGCATCTACTGTACCTACATGTATCTTCAGAGTCAGAGGACCCATTGTTTTTTAAATCAGGTTCTCGGAGGGATTCATCATTAGCTAAATGCCCCCAGACCACTGGTATTGGGCCTCTAATGAGCATGACGTGGATTTGGCCCAGACGAGCACAGGTTTACGAGGAAAATCTAGGTAATGCCAGAGAAGAAGGGTCAGGCTAATGAGATGCTGTCTTCACAAGCACATCTGGGTGGAGCCCTCTGGTCCTCTCTGTCCGCAGACCTTCCGCTCAAGGATGACAAGCCCACTGCTGGTTTTATATGAGGGTTTTCCTGGAACAGCCATATCCAATCACTACACTGTCCGGTCTGTGGCTGCTTTCACAGAAGTCAGAGTTGAACAAGAGCCACTGAGACCGTGGACCCTCAAACCCTAACATTTATTGTCTGGCCCGTTACATACGGTTCGCTGATACTTGCTTTACACTAATGCCTTGCATGTAATGGGCACTCACAGATATTTGTTGAAGAAAGTTTTTTCCCTCTCAAGGCAAACATTGATTTGATTCCAGATGATACTGGATCTCTCAAAAGAAGAGCTTTCGAATCAGTGCGCCCCTGTACCAGTGTTCTCTTTTATAGTTAGGTGGCTTAAATATAAGGAAGCTTCTTGTAAGGAAAAAATGGTGCCTGGGGAGAAAAAAGTATACATTGTTGTTTTTTTTTAATTATTTTTTAATTTTTCTAATGCATTTTCCCCACCTCACCAATGTGTATGAAGATATATAAATCTGATACCCATGGCTATTCTTTTCAAAGTGTTTCAGTGCTAAACCTGGGGAACACTTTTTTTATTCTGCACATCCTGAAATATATACTTTTCAATGCAGTTATTTCCTTTTTATGCGCACGTTCTCAATTCTAGTGGACCAAGGATTAAGAACGCTAAATTCAGAGAGATTAGTGCCTCAGGGAGATTAATGCCCAGTTCTGCTCGGGGTCAGTCTCATGGGTCTAGTTGAGGTACAGGCGCAGCACAAGGCTCTTAGTTTCCTGCTGCTTGATTAATCCTTGCTTTCACGTACATTTCTAGCTCCACCTAAGGCCACCAACGTCCCAACATCACCTAGTGTCTCTACCTCTGCTGCTTTGGCACCAGCCCACACACAGGACATTCTGAGAGGTAAAGTGATATATTTCTGAGCTCAGAGGCCTTCTAATGAAAGGAGGTTGACCACCCAGGGTATTATCTTAGGCAGAAGTACAGTCCAGGGTTAATACTCTTCCCCTGGGTTCCATTCGTGAGTTTCACAGATCCTGACAGTCTCCATCCCAGATTACATGTACCTTTTGTACCTATAAGTATCTTCAGGGTAAAGAGACCCATCATTTTTAAAAATTAGATTTTCAAGGGCAGTCATTATTAACCAAAAAAAGAGAAAAATCTCCAGGCCACTTATCTTTGATATCTAATGAGGAGCATGGATTTGGCTCAGGGGAGCATAGGCTTATGAGGAAAATTCAGGGACTGCCAGAAGACAGGGGGCAGGATAATGAGCTCGGTCCCCACAGGGAGCTCTGAGTGGAGATCCTGTAGTCCACTCTGACCTTGGAGTCTCATCTGGAGGAGCAAATTTCATTGAGGTCATAATCGCCTCTCTCTCCTGTACCACAAGATTCACACTAAGTTCTCTTTCTTTTTTCACTTTATAATTTTTTATTTTTTTTCCAAGTGTTATATTACTAAATTCTTAGGACAACCCCATTCATTGTGGGTGTGGTTCAATCCTATTTTATAGTTGTTGGATCCTGGGCACAAGGTCTAAGTTCATTGTTTAAAGGCATGTGGATAGCAAGTGGTTGAGTCAGGATTCTGTCTCCTTAATTTGAATTTGGGGCCATAGTTATAACTACTGAGTCATGCCTTCTAACACGAGCACTGACTGAGGTTATATTAGGATGAATTTGCCCTGATCTGACACCCTTGCTGAAAAAGCCTTTATATAATTTACCCATTTTTTGTTTTTTTGTTTTTTTTTTCATGTCAGGCAGGGACTTACACAGTTTTGCTTCAAGCATTCTTTACTATTATGTAGCATAGAAATAGAAAAAAATGATATTTGTACAATGACATGAGATTTAAGGATTTCAGGGATTTGGAATGTATTGCTCTTTTTTCAATTTAGGCTACATGGTTCACACTTAAAATTTCTGACAGTTGAGAGTTCAGGCGTAAAACAAATGGTGATAACTCAGCTGATGAGTAGGGAAATAGCTTGATCTCCTGAGGACCAGTTTAGTTTCAAACCTTCTATTTGTAGGATTAGAAAGGTAACGTTCAGTGAAGAGTCTCAAAACCTTCATACTCTCTGACTCCTTGAGGTGGTCTAGATTCTGAGGAATAATAGAGCAGTCACAATCTCTTAGCTGGAAATTTCTGATGGGACATATTGATTTTCCTTGACTCCCACTGAACCATGTGTATGTTTACCAGGAAGGACCCTGAAGCATTGGGCTATGAGCTCACTTTGGAAGGAGAGGGCTTTAGGGTAAAACTGGGATTTTAGAGTCATAAAAGTTTGTGGAAAACAGCTTTGTACATACTAAGGCAACTGAACATACTAGAGAATCTGTTGACTTTCTCAATATTGATTTGACTTCTTTGTACTTAGTTTGACTTAGTGTATGCCTGCAAAAGTGTGAGGATTAGTGGACAAGGTTTAGTGAACATACATGAGTTTTTTACTTCATTTAAAGCAAACAAAAGAAAAAAAATATGCATGACCTCCTGGGGAATAAAATTGCATTGTTAACTGAATTGAGCCTTATCCTTATCCTGAGAGTTTCGTAAGGAGTTGGAGTTTAGAGGTGACCTTTACAGTACAGGAAGGAGGCGAACACTGGAGCTAATTCAATGTGGAGACATTTTCCTTTATGCCCATCCCCTGCCTTCCTCAGTGCCTCTACACATGCTGGTCTCCTGAGATACTCAGGGGATGGTGGGGTGCAAGGTTAGAGGAGCAGGTGAGAAAGAAAGAGGCCCACAAAGAACCAAACTGGTTCTGATGAAGTTAAGGTCCAGAAGTCTTGTGCACGGATCTAGGGTGGGTAGGCTCTGATCATCTTACTTTCTTGTGCTGTCCTGTTCTTTGTCCTGAAGAGAGCCACATCCTGATGTCGGGTTCAGTATTGGAGGAAAACATGAAATGGGTTCAGAACATAAGGAAGGGTGATGGTGAAACGTGAAGATGATGGTGGCAAAGGGGAAATGGAGAGACCAGTGAGAGGCAGTAGGAAAGCCCAGGTGTGAGAATCCTTGCCTGGCCAGCACCGCTCGTTTGCTCTGGAATCTGTGGTGCTCTCGGGGACAGGAACACAAGGGCCTGATAAAGAGGCAAGTGATGCGTAGCTGAGTGTTGGAGAATCTAGGGGAGCATTTTGGTGGGAGATGGAAGATGAGCCAGAGAACAGGAAATTAGTCTTACAAAAGTAGTGACTGGAATGCTACTGAAGAAGGAACTGGGGCCAAGGTCCTTATTTGGAATCAACTTTGCTTTGAGGGTTGTGAATGATTATCAGGTTGAGACTTTGGGCAGTACAGTCAGCTTGAGGAGACTTCCAGAAATTAGGTGCTGTGAGTGTGTGTCCTGTGCTGGTCCTTATGTGCATCTCCCTGGAAAGAGGTGTGGTTGGGTAAGTGGGAACCTCAGTAAAGTCAAAAACCCAGATTGGGCTTTGTGTGAAGAGGGGAGGACAGATCAGTGCAAACTGCCAGGCCCTGTTCCATGAAGGTGGAATGTCGTTTGTGTGAATAAAGCTGAACTGGGTCTCCTGCATGAGATGCGCGGTTGTGGGCATTATGCACTCGGGGGATCCTGGAAGTGTGGAAAGTGTGAGAGGTTTTTGTGTATGGCCAACAATCTAGAGCACTGTCAATATCAGATTTGTTACTACTAATAAAAAACAGAGATGGCAGTACAATGCCTCAATGTTATCTTTAATAAATTTTTAGGAAGGAGTCGAAGGTACTTCCTGATTTTCGTTTTGTTGGAGGTGGTTGGGAATTATTCTCCACAAATAGAACAGAGCCCTTTCATCTTTTCTGTTTCAGAAACCACGTCATCTTCGCCAATGCAGACAACAGGCACCCAGCCTATCACAACACAGGAAGCAAATAGGACCAGCTCACCATCGGACCCTTGCCCAACAGGTGACCTCATTTTCTTCCCTGAAGACCTAGAGCATTCAAATTTGACGATCACTGACGTATTGTTAAGAGCACGTGCTCTGACATGAATGCCGACACTGGCCCCTCCAATCAGCTGTGGGACTTGAACAAATGTCTCATCCTTTCTGAACCTGTTTTCTTCATTTGCATAATGAACAGAACATCACTGACCATATAGAGCCCTTGTGAGGATTAAATGAGAAGGACAGCTTGGGGCATAGTTAAAATAGCCACTGTGATTATTACTTTGATGTCCAGGCACACAAACCTGACTAGCATAGGGAACTTGCATGATTTGGGAACGTGTACATGCATCTCTCTATTTTTCTAAATCACATGAACTGGTCTTGAGTACATCCACATGTATTTATTACTGGGTTTGCTACCTTGGGCCAGAGTTGTAAAATAGTGAACTCCAGACCAAACTGTCCACCTGTGGTGACCTTTTGCCTGAGCTCCAGAGCCTCAGTACATGTAGGAGGCAGTCCTACTGCCTCGTGAGGCCTGCAGGTGGACCTAGAGAAGTCCTTGAGAGGGTTCGAGGCCACCAGCACTGGCACCAAAGAGAGAGGCCTGCCCCACAGAGAATCTGCTATTGCCTTTCCAAAGGCCTCCCCCAGTCTCCCCTTTCTGGGCTGGTCCCATGTACTCTCTCCTCTTCTGCAGTGGAAGACTGACCTGTCTTTCCCAGAGTGGAGAAAGGTGATCCTGAAGCTGGTCATCTTTCCCAGCTAACTCTGTGACCCAGAGTGGTGAGCGTGGGGAATGCCATGTGCTAAAGCCCTTGGGAATGCAGAGCTGGCCGTGTGCCCTGTGCTTGTCCTGTATCCAAACAGGGGCCAACCTTGCAAACTCCTCCTGTGCATGACTCACTGCACTCAGGAGCTGCCAATCTGTAGGGCCCCCTATGGCCCACCTCTTGCCAATCATTCCTGGAAGATGGTTCATTGAAAATGGGCCTGCAGTGAGAGTCACAGAGGGACCCATTCCATTGGAATGAGAGGATGGTGACATTTGTTTTTAAATGCTGAACCCTCATATGGGAAGTGTTTCCAGACACATAAGCACAGTGGGAGTAGATAAGAACACAAGGGCACAGCAGTAGGGGCGGCTGCACCCGCACTCTCAGGGGTGTGAGGGGAAGAAGGCAGCAGTGGGGAATGATTCTGTAAATACCGTGTCACCCTAACCTGGGGAAGGCAGATCTTCCCATGGTGGAACAGACGTTGGCGCAGCTGTGTCTCCATCTTGGCGGGTGTCTGAGGCTCCAGAGCCAACCCCTCACTGTGCCCAAGTCGGGCTTCCGGGGGCTGCAGCTTCACTGAAGCAAAGCATGTTAATTAAGTCTGGAAGGGATTTGGGTTGTCATAAGGCCCACCACCCACCCTGGCCAGTTGTCTGTGCCAGGACACTTCATACTTTCTCATTTAATTTTTTCAATGTAGGCCTTAGTAGTTGCTGTTGTCAGACTGGGGAGGCCCTGGGGCTGTGTTTTGGAGTCAGCTCCCAATTCCACTGGGGGGACTAGCTGCGTGCCCGGGGGCAAGTGGTTGCACCCCTCACTGGAGGCTTATGCCAACCGAAGGCTAGAGGTTTGGAAATTCATGGCACCGTGTGTATTACCTATGTATAAGTAGTGTTCTTAACCTGCTTCCCAGAAGGGGTTCTGTATTCCTAAAAATTGTAGATAAAACTTTTTATGTGATGCATTTTTTTCCATAAAAAAAAAAAGAAAAAAGGAGTCCATTTTTACAGGGTCCATGACAAAAATGTTAAGAAACACAACCTTACAGGATAAATTCATAAACACTAGTAACTTGGTATAATTCCTGCAGTGCCTGTTGCATTTGGGCCTATTATTATTCATCTTTTCATTCGTCATCAGAAAGCAATGTGAATATATTTGGTGTTTGTAGCGAAAACTCAGTATTTTTTCTCACTCTAAATAATTGTCTCTTTGTCCAGCAGACGGGAACAGCACTGTGATGCGGCCTTCAGAGGGGGCTTGGCCAGACGGTGGAAACGTAAGCAAATCCCCCGTGTTATTCACCGTCCCTCGTGTGTCTCTCCGGAAGCACGTTGTAAGGCTCGCCCCCAGGCTGATTCTTTGTAGTGAAGAGACAAAGAAGAAAACAATTTGTTTCTTAAATAAGGATGATTTCATTAATTTGTGAAGTTCATACAGATATCGGTAGGCCAGCTTGTTAGAGATGCCCAATAATGATATTTTACTCACACAAACACACGCACAACCCTCACAGACGACAGGCTTCCTCCTGGCCAAAAATTGGACAAAAGATAATGAACTAACTTCAGGAGAGTGAGTTAATGCAACCTGCCCAGGAAGACTCCAGGCGCATCAGAGGGGTAACGTGCTTGCAGTCTCCGCGGTGGTATTGGAGGCTGTTCCAACCCGATAGTTTTCTTATGCAGAACATCTGAGGGCTCTGCAGAGTTTTTCTACCCTGGAACCTCCCCATGGGATGACTTATTTAGCCATTAACTGTCAGAAGTGGCAAGAAATGACAACCCACAATAGTAGGAAATCCAAGCTGAGACAAAGTGGGGAGGTTTAGTGTAGGCTCAGATTACTTTATATTGTTAACCTTAGTTACAAAGAGAACACTATGTTAGGAGCGACATGAACTATTTTAGCAATTTATATGGCATGATTGATGTGATGGATATGGGCTTAATGTGTAGACACCCCCTAAATATCAGAACTGCCACCATGGAAATGATTATTACATTGCTATATGGCTGGATTTATGCTGAATGAAAAACACCCTTAGACACACTCATACTCTGAATGGTGAGATTGCTCTTGACCTCAGTTACCTGTAGGACAGGTAGGTTTGTCAGCAAGGAGGAGCAGTTTAGAAGCAAGTTTGTGACAGGCAGTAGCAAAATTGTGGGCTTTTTGTGCCTTGATTCTGAGGCTATCAGGATGTCTCCCTGGTATCTTGAAAACATGTAGCATACAATTCCAACCAGCAGGTCAACCTCCTGGACACTGTGTGAAGAAGGGAATTGAACAAACACATGAAGATGTGTGAGGAAAGGTGTTCATTGCTGCTGTTTATAACCATGAAAATGTTGTAAACAACTGCTATGCTCAACAGGAAGGGGTTAATTAATTAAGTACACCTACGTATTGTCATTAAGCATGTCATCATGACAGTGCATTTTCTGACTTGGGATGACAGTTACAACTTGTTGTTAAGTGGAAAACTAACTTTTAAAATAATATATATACTTTACTACACATTGGATGTAGTAATTATTTATGTTAAGAAAAAAATAGAAACAAAAATTCTAAAAGTATGTAATGAAAAATGGTAGCTGTGGTTGTTTTGGGTAGTTCCTCCCTTCGTGCTTAGCTGCACATTTTAAGAAGGACATGCACTTTTTATGTAATATAATAGTTTTGACATGGAATACAAAGTCTCCTTTGGCAGCCCCATGTCCCGTCTACCACTTAAGTCCCCACAGGTCAGGTGATCCCAACGCAGCTTTTAATCTGTAGTTGACCGACACCAAAACAGAGGCTCAGATCACTGAATAACTTGTAGAGGGTCCCAAAGCAGTTAAAAGAGCCAGGATTCTGACTCCAGAGATTACACTTTTAAGCAGCAAAAGGTTTGACGCTTCTCTCTGACCTTCCACTTCCTTTCTGTTAAAATATCTACCCTGTGGGACCTGTTTAGGGTTGGAGCTAAGCTATATAAAGGAGCCTGGCATCCTTCAGGCTTATTCTAGGAGGGCGATCCTTATGAACGGCACCAGGAGATTTGAACCAAATTCTGCATTTCTACCCCATTGCACAGCATTTTAAGTGAACTATTAATCAGCACCATGTCTGTGAGCAGTTGCTTTGGGGCCCATTATACAGGCATAGATAGAGTCTTGAATTACTTGTATAGTTAAAAAATAAGGATTATATCAATGACCAAATTCATTAGTTAAATATATCCAGATGATACCATATAGCATCACCAACATAGCGTCATGGCCTCGCAAAGTCCACTTATATATGAAGAAATTGTTTTTCTTGTTTAGTATCATAATAGGATATATTTATGGACATAGCTTAGTGATTTTTTTGAAAATGTGGGTAATTTACTTACAATAACACCGTTTGAAGTATACAGTTTGATCTGTGACAAATGCATACACCCCTGTAAGTCCCACTCCAAGCGTGATATAAAATATTTCCACATCCCCAAATACACATTGAATTTCAAATTCTTTTGGGAATTTCCCCCTGATTACAAGGTCAGATCACATGATCTTACCCCTCATGATCTAGAAGTAGGCAAGGTCAGTAAAGATAAATGTGTCTGAGTACATCACTTTAGGAAATGCTTTCTGCCCATAATTCTAACAAGATGCTTTTTCAATCTGCTGATCTTTCCTTAGCATGTGAATGTGGGGGAAAAGCCATGGATGAGCACCAATAAGGCTCTCTACATTGGACTTGCCGCTACCGCGCTAATATTGCTCAGTGTTTTGGCGGCTGTGATTACCAAAAGTACGTAAGTCATCCCAGGGTTGTGCCGAAGGGAACAGAGCGAGGGTCCTAGAGCCAAAGGGCCTGGTTTCAAGCAGCTCCACACACCACATTATTCTGATTTTACATAACTTCCCCATTTCATAACCTTGTTCTTTTTTTGTTTCTGTTAAAAATATTGGCCTGTAAAGAGAAAAATGAAATTTAAATTCTCCACAGAGAAATTAAATATTAAGATGTCAGAGTTTGTTGGGTAGAGTTGGGATTTGCAAGGCAACAAACCTTATTATGTAAGATTTGTTTACTCTTTCTCCTGTCCTTCCCTCAAGACCCAATTTATGTTCCATGAAGGATAACATTGTGCAGAGTCTTACAACACTCACTTAACCGAGGAGGCCGATGAGACAGTGGAAGGGAAACAGATCTCAGTAGCTATCCACCAGCTGTGTGTGTGTGTGTGTCTGTGTGTGTGTGAGAGACCGGCCTTCATGAAGAATCACACATTCCATTTTTTACAAGCGAAGTATAATTATTCCAATTGCATTAAGTAAGTCTGGGCATGTGTGTGAATACACTAAACCAACAATGAACCTGAGATAGTTTGCACAAAGGGGCTCATGTAGGTCGTACGTATTCGGAAGGAGTTACCTGAAGGTATCACGTAAGAGCCTAGGTTGAGTTTTATTTGTTTTCTTTTTTAAAAGAAAATATTCTTTTAAATTTACATTTTTCAGACCCTATCTCTGTACAGATTTTGCTTATATTAGAGTAATAGCAGAAATAATGTATATGTTTGGGAGAAGAACTCTTTGGCTGACATGTTTAATTTTCTCTTCAACTGTTCCCCAATTTAGGACATTTATGTGTGAAAAGAAAGGTGTTGAATATAAGGTAAGCTCTAAAGGTTTGTGTTGCTGCCTTTGGATGGCTCCTACCCTAATGAAAATAAAGAAAAATTTCTGTCTGTCCCTCTCCTCCTTCCCCTGAACTCTCCATTCTGCACCCCAGATGCTGAAAACTCTAGTGTAGTGAGGGTCTGCATTGCTGTCCGCAGTGTCCAGTGATAGTTTGAGCTTTCCGTATTCCCCTGGCATTGTGCCAGGAACCGCTCCAGAAACAGCGCCCCGTCCTCACCTCTCAGAGTAACGGAACTAAGTCACAAGTTATGTCTGATGAAATTACACTGGAATGAGTTGTTTGGTTTGTCCGTGATTTCACTCAGTCCTTTGTTTACTGAAAGTCTATTATAGTCCAAAGAGATGAACAAAACAGACACAACACAAAAGCAAATGAACAGGGTCCTGTTAGTGCTTCCAGGCAAATACCATGGGGACCGTAGACCCGGGTAGGGGGCTGTGTGAGTGAGCCCCGATGGACCAGGTGGCCGCTTGCAGAGACCTGGAGGGAGATGACGCCAGGCTCAAGCAGGGCACAAGCTCTGAGGTGGGGTGGGGGCCTCCAGGGCTCTGCAGACCCCCGCCCCGCTGTTCCATCCAAAGCCTGCTTTCCTCCTTCATGTTGGTTGTCTGGCCTCATAGACATTTGATTTACAATTTGTGTAAATGTATCCTACTGCTCACTTAAAGCTTAAATCCCCTTTACTTTCCTTCATGCCCTGGGTTCTTCTGAGCAAACACCTGATCGGTGTGAAACCACTACCTGCTACCAGTTCCAGGTAGCCTGCTTCATTCAGTGGGTTTGGGCTTTAAGCAAGGTCTTTCTGTGGCTCAGAAGCCATCCTGTCAGGCTGCCATGCCTTACTGGTGGGTGTCAATCTTTCCTATGTCTTCATCACATGAGCCAACCCACCGAGTCTGCCTTGGGCGTCACCCACCACCCTGCAAGTGCTCTGCGGGTGTGGGCTTCAGTTGTCGCCGTCATTCCTGCCTGTCACCGCACCTGTGACACAGGCACTGCTGTTCTCGCTCCTCACGTCAGAGAACGGGCTTCGAAACATTGAGTGACGTCCAAGTTCACAACATACAGTAAATAAAAGACTCAATATTAGGTCTTTCAGAGTTCAAAACCCATGCTAATGGAAGCTTTGACCTCCTGCTTCCATCCATAGAAGGGGAAAAACACTTCTTATCGCCAGAAGCATGGACCATAGCGTCCCTTTAGTTGGTGTCTGTCCTTTCAATGTCAATGTTTTCTTTATGTTCACCTCTTATCACTTAGTTATAAATGAAAACATGTTGTAGACATGTTGTAAAATATAAAAAAGCTTAAAAAAAGAGCCTTTTCTTATGACACTTTTGGCAGCTCTACCACACTGGCTCATTTCGAGCTAGTGACACCTAAACGGTCTCGCACTTGTGTGCCTGGTTTAGTTAAAGGTGAGCCGAGTGAAGACTCGGTACATTTCATGTCATTTCTGGGTAGGCTCAGGTAATAAAAAAAATTACTGTACACGAATTATGAAATAGCAGCTGTACCAAAGCTTGACTCATACCTCTCTGTCCACCTGACATGTGAATGTGTGTGTCATCAAAGCCATCCAGCTCATGGCTTTCCGGTCGTGACCATAGAGAGAGGAGGGTTTTTGGCACCGTCATCCAGTACACACTTGTGTGAAACAGTGCTGTTTGACCGCATTCAGTATGCTCTGGTATTTTGTATTATTCTCGTTTTATCTTAAATGCAAGATGTACATCACTCCCTAGATATAAAATTTCACCCCGAAATGACCCAACCCACAGTTGGGAAAGCACCAGCCAAACCATTTGCCAGCCGCCTTTGACAATATTCATCTTGATTCCTTAGTACTTCAGTCTGATTTCTGGTAATTGTCTTTGATTATTTTTCTATTCTATTAACATGAATCTCTTCAGAGAGGATAGTCTGAATATGTCTTAGGTTTTGTTTCGTGTTTCAATCCTGCTTACTAAGCAAACTATCCTGCGACTTAACATTCACAACCCTGGAAGCCTCTCTACTCGTGTGACAGGTTGTGTGAGTGGGGCTCTGGCATTGCAAGTGAACAACCGTGCTGCTCATTACGTAGAAGTGACCTGCTTTTCTCTTACCATGTGATTCTTTTTGTAGCAAGCCTTCACCTATAGAGCTCCTGACCGGAACTCTGCCGAATGACACGGCAGTGCACTACCAAGCAGAAGAGAGCGTCCACCTTGAGAACAATGTTTACAGTGGGAATTAAGACCCAGAGACCGTCCAAGGCTTTACGCCCTTGACCGCAGAAGACAACGACCAGATCTCACCATGTCAGAGTCCTTTAAAGCACCACAGTGACTTTTCTGTCAATTTCCCACTGTATTCCAACCTGTCAGTGATGTCGGTTCGAGTGTTTCTAGCTCATGTGTGTAGTCGACCTTAGTGGTGATCGGTCCTAAATTTTTATGTGAAACCGGCTCAGTCTTTCTGATCATAGCCAAGCTCTCTCCCAGGTATGAAATGAACACTTTAGACTTTATGAATTCTGTGTCCTGCAAGAATTCTCACTGGAGAGACAGGGAGAGGACTGCTACCTTGGCCACATGGGACTTGAAATCAAAATCTGACTTGGTACTTAAATGACTTCACTTGGAAGCATTCAATGATTATCTCTTGTTTTTTATCTTGTTAACTCTAAATGTTGCATTTCTTCAGTCACCCAAGGGTTTCAAATCATGGAGGGGCATAGGTTTTTATTTCTTCAATGGGGAAATAAATTGAGTGTGATTTTGCTTTAGATCTTTTCTTCATGGTTCTAAATATGTGAAGTTTTAAAAGAATATTTCATCCATTTTTTTGTTTTTAAGATTTTATTTAACTTTAGAGAGAGGGGAAGGGAGAGAGAAAGAGGGAGAGAAACATCAGTGTGTGGTTGCCTCTTGCGCACCCCCTACTGGGGACCTGGCCCACACCCCAGGCGTGTGCCCTGACTGGGAAATGAACCGTTGATCCTTTGGTTTGCAGGTGGGCAATCAATCCACTGAGCTACACCAGCCAGGGGTGGATGTGTAAAGTTTTAAGTACTTTCTCTTGGACCAGGATGGGGTTTCTAGTAGTTAGAAGAACAAGGGTGGTGAGTGGACCAAGCAGATCAGGGGACGGTCAGTTTCCACCTGATGTAACACACACACTCTGTTCCTGCTACATCTGGGCCATAGCTCCCGGCACTGACGTAGACCACTGTCAGGGAATCTGAACCAGTTTTTAGAAGGATGTATGGAAGAGATTTTTAAGAAAAAAGAAAGAGATTGGGGAAGAAGGCTTGCTGCCTTAGGAAAGTGCAATAGCATTGTTTGAGAGGACCACTAGTTTCAACTGAGATTCTAAATTGTCCCCGACCACTTTGGTTATCAAAATAATTTTAGAAAAATGAAGGTTTTATTTCGTATCAAATCAATTTCAATGCTCTTCCTTTTTCACGACTGAATTAACTTTTTGAATTTTGCCAAGAGTTAAACAAGCAAAAACTAAGGATATTTTTCATCACCAGAAACATTTCTACATTAATAGTCCACAAGGCTGGGTATTGATTTCAATTTGAGTTAATCCTGAAATAATTCACGCTTGGGGTTCGGTGCTGTTCACACCAGGGTGGTCCAGGAGGGCAGGGTGCTTGTACTTGAAGGCAACATTTTTGACACAATCCTGCAGAATTCTAGAAAATTAATAGCAAGTATCCGTGAGTAAAGGTTATATGGGTAAATAAGATTGTTAAACATTGTCTATCAGAGTTCCCAAATTGGGCCAGCCTAATCTGGTCTAAAAAAGTTTGTTCAAATTACAGTGTTTTTCTTTTAAATTCAAGACAACATGCATGAACATGGAGATTTCAGTTTAAAGCCCGGATCTGTAGCTTCTCTGGAAAGACCTGTGGCATTGGGTGGCATTCCTATGCTGTCAGGACCTTGTAGGTGGCATCCCATCCTCTCACCCCTAGTCCTTCCTTGCCTTACCTGCAGGTCACGCTTGTTACCTGCTTTGTGACTTGTGGGGCTTCGGATTCTGATGCAGTTCCATTCTGCATCACCTCATGACAGCGCATCGAAGGCTCTGGGGTTCTGGCAAGCTTTATTTATTCCAGCATTTCCAGTGCTTTTGTTTGGAGGTCATGAGCACAGTGTTAGCTGCTGGCCTGCCCACTAGCACCCAGTAAACCATAATGGGGGGGGCGGGTGCAGGGGGAAGCAGGCGGTAAGCAGAGTTAGAAATAAAACTTGAGTTCCAGCTTAACTCTTACCGGTGACACTGGATAACATTGGGGCAGGTTGTTTCTAATGCCTTCATTTGTACATCTGTTAGAGATCATTATTCCCATAGCTGGGTCAGAGCACAGTGACAACTGTGAGAAGTCTGAAAAGTAAACACCATTACAGAAATGCAAAGGGTTTTTATTTTGTTCGATCTTTTCGTAAGAGTAGGTCTATGGGGAGGGGTGGGTGGGTGGGCGGGGATGGGAGTAAAGGACAGAAAACTACACTTGAACAACGATTAAAATAAAATTTAAAAGAGTAGGTCTACTATTGGTGCTTAGTGAATAATTTCAATAATGTTACATTCATTAGTCTCTTGCTGTATAGTACCTCTTATGTTTTTAAATAATGTTTTTTGAAAAGTTAATTTGGCCATCATTTAAAACTAGAAAATAGTTGTCAATAACAGCGGAAGGAAAGAAGGGGAGGTATTTAGTTAATATTGCATTTTTTTCTATAAATGTATTAACCTTGTATAGAGTTTTGTTTTTGATCCTTTCAAACTGTTGAGTTTTCATTTCCTAAAATCTGCCTTGGGACATTAGGATATGGGTGTAATTAAGACCATATTTTAAACTTAGGTCATTTGGCACCTCTTTAAGAAGCAGCAGAACCAATCTCTTGCTGATGGTGGTGAAGGTAATTGTGCATACGTGGAAGTGTGAGGGCCTCCTATTCTCACTATGTGAACACTCACCAATAAATGCGCTTTTTGTTTTCACTTTGAAAGCTGACGTTTTGTTTTTCTCAGGCTCATCAGTCGTCTCTGCCTGGCACCTTCGATGCGCTGTGGGTCCCCAGGACAAGGGCAGGTGGGGCAAGATTGGGGAGTCAGGTGTGCCTGGCACTCCGCTGTGTGCTGGGGCTGGAGCAGAGAACAACCCTGAACTTCAGTTCTTGAGGAGCTGCAGTTTAGTAGGGGACCCCCACCCCCAAACCATCAATTCCGGTACCAATTAATGCTGCAGAGAGTGAGAATATAGTGACAGAGCCGGGTTTCTCATGTGGAGCCAGATAACTGTTCGTTGTGGGGGCCGTCTGTGCACCATAGGATGTTTAGCAGCATCCCTGACCTCTACCAAAAGGGGACAGTTGTGATCCTCCAGTGCTGACAACTGCAGATGTCTCCTCTCATCCCCGGTTGAATATCACCATGATACAGGATGCTGGGGTGCGGGGAGGTGAGGTGTGTGTGGGGGGAGTGTGGGGAGTGGTGAGATTGGTCAGGGACTGCTGCTGAGAAAGAGGTGACATTTGAGTTACACCAAACGAGGCAGCTTCTAGGAGGAATCCAATGGCCTTGGGGCAGGAAGAAGCCTGTGCATTCAGAGGCAGAGAGGAAGGTGTGTTCCAAGGACTAAAGAAGCTCCTGACCTGCACGACTCAGGTGGTGGGGCATCTCACAAAGTGAAAGTTCACCGGTTAGATACCTGGTCAGAGCACATTCCTGGGTGCAAGTGATTGATGTCTCTCTCTCACATCGATGTTGCTCTTCACGTTCTTCCCTGTCTCTAAAAATAAATAAATAAAATCTTAAAAAAAAAGTCAGTGTGGCCACAGCAAAGTGAGGGAGGAAGTTTGAATGAGGAGGCTGGAGACATGGGCACTGTTGCGTGGGTGCTGGCTGCAAAGGGCGCTGTGAACACATCTGTTTGAGAAGAGTCTGTCTCTTAGAAACATTTACATGTTAAGGGCTAAACCTGCTTATTATACTAAGATTTATTAACATGCTTCAGTGACGTGTCCTAAGTTTACATATATAGAGCCAGTTTGATTGGGGTGCCAGAAGAGTAGGTTGGGGGAGGATATGGGAGTGGGGTGCACTCTGGCAGTGAGGGACTTTTCACAAGGCTGTGTGAGGGCTTCGGGACAGGGGTCCTGGAAGAGGAGAGACAGGGTGTCCGAGTTAGAGCCCCTGGGCTGGGCAGCAGCTGAAGCAGCTGAATGCAGTCTTCCCAAACTCGCGGCCCGGAGGAGTGGAGAGATGCACGCTGGCGGTGATAAAGGCCTCAGATACCCACTCTCCGCTCCATAGGTCAACCCACTTTTCGGGAATGCCTGTCTCCCGTATTTTCTCTGGGCATGTCATTCCTCAAGGCTCAGCTCAAATCTCACCTCTCTGGTGGTGCCGGACCTCATTGCCCTGGCCAGAATTAATCCCCTGTTACGGGCCCTTCCGTGCAGCCCTTTTTATCACTTGACCAGTATGCCAGGCATGGTGCCGTGTCCACTTTCAGTCATTCTGCAGGAGGTCAGGGCCTATCTGGCACATGCAGCACATTTGGGTGAATTACAGAGACGCTCCTGCCCCCCTTTTCCGGCTGACACAGCCCCTGAGCCAGAGCAGAGGCATGTCAAATGGAGTCTGTCCAACTGGCAAGCACGCATGGTGGTTCTCTAGTGACGCTGTAACTCAGGCCTCCGTGTCCGAGATGTGTGGGTGGACGACGCTCTGTGTACTGCGTCTTTGAGGGAGGGGCCTTCAGTTTCTCAGCACCCACCTGGCTTGCACATAGTAGGTGCTCAGTGCGTTTCTATGAAAATCGAAGAATGTTTCCTAGAACCTTCCTGTGTGCTGAGCTTGGGGTGGGGGAGAGAGAAGTGTGTTTAAAACTCTCTTTTACGATATAGAACCAACACTCTTCATATGAGTGGCTGCAGCCTGGGCACCTCAAAGCCTCTCCGAGACCGGTGCTGTGCAACATTGGCTGAGCCTTAGAATCACCCGGGAAGCTTGGCCAACTGCGCATGCCCAGACCAATGGACCCAGAATCTCACAGGTGGGACCCAGATAGCACTAGTTTTTTATTCTCCCCAGGTGATTTCAATGTGTAGGCGAGGCTGGGAACCACTGAGTTAGGGAGACTTTGGCGAGGGAAGGTGAGCGCATGTTTTCCTGTTCTGTGCGACGGGCGCTCTGGAAAAGCGTAGGAGATACAAACGGAAACAGAAAAACATCGACCATGGGACAGGCGAACAACAGCGGGGGCGTGACGCCTGGCGACAGCAGGTGGTCCCTGTGTCTGGCTCCCTCGACGCAGGACTACACTGGTGGCAGCCCCGGGAATGAGAAGACGGCCCCGCCATGCTTCTGAAAGCTTCTTGGGAAACTGGCCCAGTTGCCAGCTGACTGTCCCTGGGCCTCCTTCCTAAGAACTAGATGTTTTCTTCCACAAGCTGTAAAAATAAGCAAAGAGGAAAGTCCCTCTGGCCTCCCAGGGGTTGCTCTAAGGTAACCTTCTTTGTCCCACACTGTGGGCCACTGAGATGGGCTCTGTCTGTCTGGGGCGTGCTGAACCGGCCTGGGGCTAAACAGTACTTGGGTGATGACTGATTCACACGTTCCTCAATGGAGTTCATTTTTAAAATAGTTTATGTTTTATTGTATTTTTTCCCATCACTGTTTCCCACTTACACCCTTTTCCTCCTCCACCGGCCCCGCCAACAATCACCACACTGCTGTCCATGTCCATGAATTCTTTTTCTTTTTTGCTTGATTCCCCCTCCCCCACCCTTCTCTCCATCTATGAGTCTATCTCTCTTTTGCTTATTAGTTTGGTTTGTTCATGAGATTCCACATATGAGTGAAATCTAATTGTCTTTCTCTGACTGGTTTATTTCACTTAGCATAACGCTTCCCAGATCCATCCAGGTATAATTGTCTTCTTTTTATGGCTTAGTAGTGTTTCCTTGTTAGACTTCATTTTTTAGAGGAGTTTTAGGTTCACAGCCAAACTGAGTAGAAAGTACTGAGAGTTCCCATGTAACTACCCTCTTCTCTCTGAAGCGCTCAGGACCCTGACCATTTACCTCTTCCCCGAGTGAGGTACGTTTGGTGCAGGTGATGAACCATCATCTGTTTATCCTCCTTATGCTCCCTCTGTGTCCCTCTTCCCCCAAACCTGTGACAACCACTAACCTTCTTGTGATTTTCGTAGTGTTACCCTTTCCAGTGTGCCATAGTGTTGGACTCGCGCAGTGCGTATGGAGCCTTTTCACATGGACTTCTTTCGCTTAGCAATATGAATCTACATTTTCTCTCTTTCTTCTCATGGCTTTATAACACATTTCCTTTTATTATGGGATGATATTTAATTGTTTGGGTGTACCATAATTGGTTTATTCATTGACCTATGGAAGGACATTTGGCTACTTCCAAGTTTTGGCCATTACGAATAAAATTGCTATAACCAATCCCGTGTAAGTTAAGAAGTGTGGCTGATGAACTGTACGGTGAGAGTATGTTTAGTTGTGTGGGAAACTACTGCACTGTCATCTTTCAAAGTGGTGGTAGCATGTTGTATGCCATCAGCGATGAATTAGTTCCTATTGCTTCACACCTGATCACACTTGGTGTTGGATTTTAACCATTCTACTACATACATAATGGCATCTCATTTTTTAAAATTTGCATTTAATTTTCTGATAACATGTTGAATATGCTTATCTGCCATCTGTATATCTTCTTCGATGGTGTGTCTATTCAGATATTTTGACCATTTTTTAATCAAGTTGTTCATTTTTTTATTGTTGAGTTTTAAGAGGTTTTTGTGTATTTTACTTAATGGTCCTTTATCAGATATGTCTTCTGCAGATATTTTTTCCAATCTGTGGTTTATTGTTTCATTTTCTTGACAGTGTCCCTCATAGAGCAGAAGTGTTTAATTTTAATGAAATTCAACTTATCACTTTTTTTATGGCTCATGTCTTTGATGTTATATTTTACAAGCCATTACCACAACCAAGGACATCTAGATTTTCTCCTGTGTTATCTTCTAGGAGTGGTATAGTTTGGCGTTTTACAGTAAGGGCTATGATTCATTCCGAGTTAATTTCTGTGAAAGGTATAGGTCTGCAGCTAGGTTTTTGTTGTTTTCATTTGTTTGTTCTTTACATGTAGATATCCAGTCCCTTATGTTGAAAAAACAATCCTTTCCCCATTGAATTAGCTTTGTTCTTTTACCAAAGAGCAGTTGACTCTGTGTGGGTCTTCTTTTTGGCTCTTTATTCAGTTCCATTGATTTATTTTTCTGTTCTCTGGCTGATAGCACATTGTCTTGATTACGGTTAACTTTGTAATAAATCTTGAAGTTGAGTAGTGTCAAATTGAAGACTTTGTTCTTCAGTACTGTGTTGACTATTCTGGGTATTTTGTCTCCCCACCTACACTGCAGGATCAGTTTGTCATTATCCACAAAATAACTTGCTGGGATTATAACTGGGATTTCATAGAGTCTATAGGTCATGTTGGGAGGAACTGACATTTTAGCAATTTGGAGCCTTCCAATTCGTGAGCAATGGACTGCCTCTCCATTTATTTAATTTTTTTATTTCTGCCATCAAATTCTTTGTAGTTCTCCTCATATACATATTAAACATATTTTGTTAGATTTATACCTAAATATTTTACTGATAGGTGCTAATGGAAATGGTCTTATATTTTTTTAGTTCAGGTTTTAACTTTTTATTGCAAGTATAAAAGACAGTAATCGACTTTGAATATTAACTTTATATCCTGCAACCTTGCTGGAGTTGCTTATTAGTTCCAGATTATTTTTCTGTCGACTCTTTGTGATTTTCTTTGCAGACAGTCACGTCATGTGCAAACAGAGAGGGCTCTATTCCTTCCTTCCCCATCTGTGCACCCTCTCTTTACTTTTTTGTATCTTTGCATCAGCCAGAATTTCCAGCATGGTGTTGAGAAGCAATGGCGAGAGTGGGTCTCCTGGCCCTGCTCCTGATCTTAGTGGAAAAGCATTCAGTTTGTCACAAATGTGGTGTTAACTGTAGTTTTCTTGTAGATTTTAACAAATCAAGTTGTGCTCCCCTCTATTAATTCACGTTTTTATAAGAGAGAAAATGTACATTGATTTTTCTACTCCTAACTGGTCTTCCATTCAGAGTTAACAGATCTTTATTGTGTACTTGTAGCACAAGACAGGTTTAAGATTTTTATGTCTTTTTAATGAATAAACTTTAGTTTTAGAGTAGTTTTATTTTTGTTCGGTTTTATTGAGATTCATTTGCTTATAGCACTGTATCAGTTGAAGGTGTAAACCATAATGATTCTACTTACGTATACTGTGAAGTGATTACCACAATAATTCATCATCTCCTACAGATACAAAAAAGGAAAATGTTTTTTTCTATGTGATGAGAACTCTTAGGCTTAACTTTCTTAACAGCTTTCAGATATGCCATATGTCATCAGTGTTGACTGTCGTCATTAGGTTGTAAATTGAATCCCCAGTGCTTTCTTATCTTCTTCCTAGAAGTCTGTGCTATTTGACTGCTTTATCCAATTCTCCCCCACCCTCACCTCTGGGAACCACAAATCTGATATAAGTGAGATCATACAGTATTTATATTTCTTTGTCTGATTTATTTCACTTGGTATAAGGCCATCAAGGTCCACCCATGTTGTTGCAAATAGTGGAATTTCATTCCTTTTTTATGGCTGAATAATAACGATTCCACATCTTTGTCCACCCATCCATCTGTGCACACTTAGGTTGTTTCCATGCCTTGGGTATTATAAATAATACTGCTATGAGCACTGGGGTGCAAGTCTCTCTTCTACATAGTGTTTTTGTTTCCTTTGAATGTATACCCAGAAGTGAAATTGATAGATCATATGGTAGTGCTATTTTTCATTTGTTAGTGAACCTCCATACCGTTTTCTACAGTGGCTGTCCCGATTTACAGCCCAGCCAACACTGTGCAGGATTTCCCTTTTCTCCACATCCTTGCTGGACAGTGTTGCTTTTAAGATTGAGAGTAGGAAAAATATAAGTGGAAATCTTCATAACCTTGGATTAGGCAATGGCTCTTAGCTATAACACGAAAAGGATGAACAAGCGAAGGTAAAGCAGATGTTAAACTTTATCAAAACTTAAAACTTCTACTCCAAGGACACTATCAAGGAAGTGAAAAGTTAACCCACATCCTGGGAGAATATATTTGCAGATCACATTTTGGATAAGAGACTAGCATCTAGAACATATAAAGAACTCTTACAACTCAACAACAAAAAGACAAATAACCAATTCAAATGTGCAAAGGACTTTGAAGGACATTTCTTTAGAGAAGATATGCAAATGGCCAATAAGCGCATGAAAGTGCTAAACATCCTTAGTAATTAAGAAAATGGTAACCAAAACACAATGAGATACCATTCCATGTCCATTAGGATGACTATACAAATAATTTTTTAAATACCATAAAATAACAAGTACTCATGAGGCTGTGGAAAATTGGAATCCTTATACAGTGCAGTTGTGAGTATAAAATGTTATAGCCATCCTGGAAAACATTCTGGCTATTTCTCAAAAAGTTAAATGTACAATAGCATTTTCATATGACCCAGCAGTTCCACCCCTACTGATATGCCCACAATAATGGAAAACATATGTGCATAAAAAAAAAAAAAAGTGTGCCCTGGCCGGGTAGCTCAGTTGGTTGGAGTGTGGTCCTGGTGCACCCAGGTTTTGGGCTCAGTCTCCAGTAGGGGCACATGCAGGAATCGGCCAGTGAATGCATAGGCGGGTGCAGCAATGGGAGCAATGGGTTGAAGTTTCTCTCTCCCTTCCTCTCTCTCTCAAATCAATAAATTTAAAAAATAAGTTTCTCAAGAGGCAGGATTATGTAATGATAACATTAAAAATTGTATCCATATCTTCATAGCAGCAATCCAAATGTCCATACTGGTGAAAAAATAAATAACATGTAATATATCCATATAATGGAATATTAGTCATAAAATAGAAATGAAGTACTTGTTTATGCTATGATATAGAAGAACCGCAAAAACATTATGGTGAGTGAGAGGAGTCAGATGTAAAAGGCCATATAGTTTATGATTTCCTTCTATAAAATGACCAGGCAAATACATAGGGAAAGGGAGTAGAGCACTGGCTGCCAGAGGCTGGAAAGAGAAAAGAGAGTAACTACTAATGGGTATAGGGTTTTTTTTGGGGGGTGGTGGTGGTAATGAAAACATTCTAAAATTAAATAGTGGTTGTACAACTTTGTGAATATGCTAAAAAACACTTTAAAATGGTAAACTTTATTTTGTATATATTGCACTGGGAAAAAAATAAGAGTAGGGAAAGGGCTTGTATTGATTGGTAGAGGAACATGTGTGATTTGGGGATAATGGGAGAAAAGATTTCTTATGGGCTTCAAACCCAGGAAAAGAAAAGTTTGGTTTAAGGGTGTCTGGGCTTTGAACAAGGAGCATGACTTTGAGAACTGTGTAAGAAACCTTGACATGTGCACACTCTAGTCTCGTCTGTATCTGCAACCTCTGCTTTCTCCTGGGCCCTACCTCTCTGCCTGTGAGCGGGACACACAGAAGCCCCGACCAGCTTTCCCTTGACCCTTTAACAACCTCTAGCTACTCCCCTTCCCTTTCCTTTACTTCTCAGTCAAACTGCTCTGTTGCAAATATCCAGTTCCCTGCCTTCCATTTACTCTGTAAGCCAGTGCAGGCTGGCTTCTGGCTCCACCCTTCCAGTGAAGCTGTCCATGTAAGGAACTTTGGCTGTTTCTCAATCCTTATCATACTGGACCTTTTCAGAGGATTTGACCCCAATGACCAAACCATCCTCCTTACAACTCTTCCTCTTTGCTCTCAGGAAGTGGTGCCTTTGTCCGGGTTTTCTTCCTACCGCTCTGCATTCGTGGCTCGATCCTTTTTCCTTTTTCTCTGTCTCCCTAAGCGCTCATGTCCTCCAAGACTCACTCCACTACTTGCTTCTTTCTTGCCATCTTCTCCCTGTTAAGAGGAGACCCAAATCTCTGTTACAGTCACGGTCTCTCTCCTGAGCTACAGACCCAGTTGTGAACTGTAGGTTTATGTCTTTGCCTAACTGGAAGTTTTCAGCTATAATTCCTTCCCATTATTTCAGTTCCACTCTTTCTCCCCTCTCCTATTAGACCTCCAGTGATGTGGATGTTAGTGCTTTTGTTACAGTCGTTCAGCTCACTGAGATGTGGTCCCCCCTCCTCTGGTCTATTTTCCGTCTGTTACTCAGATGGGGTAAATTCTGTTCATCTGTCCTCCAGGTCTCTGCTTCTGTCCTCTATCATCCTCTACCATCTCCTCTCTAGTATGGAGCCCGTCCATCAGCTTTTATTTCAGTGATGGTATTTTTCCGTGTATAAAGCGCACTCACCCACGTTTTTGGCCCAAACTTTCAGGAAAAAAAAAATCTTTCATTTTAATTATTTAATTCAATTATTTATTTATATTTAGATACCTGTTTTTTGTATTAAAAAGGAATTTAGCATTTATTTTTGAACATGTTATGGTACAAGAAATTTTATGTAACAATTACAAAACACAAGAACAGATACAAAATATTTCAGGTACTACCCAGGTATAAAGCACACCTTTATTTTTCCCTCAAAAATTTGGGCAAAAAGTGTGCATTAGACATGGCAAAATATGGTATTTTATTTGTTGTATTTTTCAATTTCATGTTTTCCAATTGGTACATTTTTATAACCTCTATTTCTTTTTTATAGTCCTAGACATTTTCACAGACAAGAATAGTTCTTAAAGTGATGTCCATTTATTTACGTATTTCAGTATGAAATACATAAACATAAAATAAAATTGTGAAATATAAAAGAAAATTTGTATGTAATCACCATTATTGCACCTAACAAAATTTGTGATAGCTCTTTAATACTAGTACATATTTGAATTTTTCTCATTTGCCCCCTCTCCAATTGTCTGTTTATCATTGGTTCATCCAAATCGGTATCCAAATAAAACTCATAGATTGCATTTGGTTGTTATGTCTTTTAAGTTTCTTCTCACTTAGAACTGTGACTCCTCCCTTTCTTTCATGCCAGTGGCCCGTTGAAAGACTAGGTGAGCCATTCTTAACATGTCCCATATCGTGGACTTTCCCACTGGTTCACTTCCTGTAAATTAAAAGAGCTAAAAGTTTTGATTAGATCCAAACTCAATATTTTTGTGAAAAGAATACTTCATACGTGGTGTTATTTAAAGTGCTCTTTTTAAATAGTAAAAAATTGGGGGAGGACCTGACTACCTAATAAAGGGGACTTGTTTAAGTAAATGATGACGTATCCAGGCAGTATGCAGCCAGTTCTGAGGACATTACTTGTGTGCAGTAAAATAAAAGACAATTTAAATTAAAATTTGAGAGCCTAAACATTGTCACAGCAAATTTTAAAAGCTGGTCACACACACGGATGTGTCATAAGTGATTCCGACTGGCAGGATCTAGGTCATAACACTATTGATGAGTGTTGGAGCAGAAGCTCCTTCTCCTGTTTCTCCTTTGATGAGATCAAGAAAAGGCAGATACATAATGATCCTGCATTGCTTTATATCCCATTAACATAAACCCAGCGAAAGTCATCTTACAAAAGCTTCCCCCAGAAGTAAGATGGCGTGAAGAGGGTATGAGCCACTGTGGCTTCCGCAGGTTCCTCAAGTCTGCCAGACCACCTTCTTAAAGAGACGAGGCAGGGCGAGGCCAAGCCACACCTGCCCACCGCCATCATGGCTCTCGTTCATCAGGAGCCCAGAAACCAGCAAGGGGGAAGACAGGAGAACTAGAAACAAAACGGAAATGCCCTGTAGTTTAAGAGGCAGGGTTGTTAGCTGCTCCTTTTCAACCCAGAGGCCTAGGGAGCCTTTAGCACAGAAACACTGTGCCCCATGATTGAGACACAGTGGGCCGTCGCCCTTGGCACAGTCCAGGCTGTCATGTGGGCACCCCTCCCCTGTGCCCATGGTAAGGGCCACCAGAGGCCAGCAGGCCACAGCTGTGAAAGGAGAACCTGACTGCTGGCACCTTGCCTTTTCTCCTTTGGGTTCCTTCTTCTTGTGTGGCCACCCCACCTTTCCCACTTCTTTTTTCCAAAGGACTTCTTCCTCCCAGATGCCTCACTGTCCCCTAGTTGCTTCGCACTGTACATTTGTTGTGCAGAGAACTCCTCTCTGAGGCAGGCTGTCCAAGCTCGAATCAGAGGGAAGAGTCTGGCCCTTCCACTATTAGTATGCATCCTCAAGCAAGTAATTAACAATACTCAGACTCAAGCTGTCCAGAGTGTCAGAATGTGAACTTGGAGGTTTTCCAAACATTTAGCATCCAATGTTGGTCTTGCAAGGTTTCCAATGGCAAGACTTGAGGCTGAAGCTGAATAAGTTTTTTTCTCCTTTACTTTCTTCTCTCTACTTTCCAAGTATTTATTTAGCAGAGAACAGTATTAAAGTAATTTACAGGAGATACGTATTTTCTCCTGAACTGTTATGTAAAATGTAATGCAGCTAAAAGGAATCAAAGGAATAGATAACATTTATTCTTCTTTCTCTTTGCTTACACCCACTCTCCCATTTAGCAAGGGGAAATTGCCATTAGCTGAATACGTGACAAGGTTGCTTCCACGCACATAGTTTAGTGTTAAAAGAAATGCACTTCAGAAAAATTCCTTACATTCTATGGAGCCTTACATTTTACAGTGTAATTCACATACTTTATTGAATGTGTGTGAGTGTGTTTTAAGTTCTGCTGTGTGCTTCTAAAAACAGCTCTACTGAGGTACAATTTACACAAAATAAAATTCACCCGTTTTAAGCGTACGTCGTATTGGCAGATGCACATAGTTATGCGACCACCATCGCGTCCTGACACAGACAGACGCTCCCATCGCTCCGGCACGTTCCCACGTGCCTCTCTGCAGGCAGTCCTCCGCCCTCACTGCCGGCCTCGCCTGGCCAACTACTGGTCTGCTTTCTGTCGCTATGTTTTTGCTTCTTTTATTTTTTAGCTTTTGATGATTTTGTTTATTTATTTTTAGACAGAGGGGAAGGGAGGGAGAGAAAGTGGGAGAGAAACATCAATGTGTGGTTGCTTTTCACTCACCCCCTACTGGGAGCCTGGCCTGCAACCCGGGCATGTGCCCTGACCGGGAATCAAACAGGGGACCCTTTGGTTCACAGGCCAGCATTCAATCCACTGAACTACACCATCCTGAGCTGTTGATTTTGCTTCTTTTAAATGGAATATTTAGTACATAATCTTCCGTGTCTAGATTGCCCACCTTGCGTAATGTCCTTGAGATTTCATTAATGTCTTTGCACATAGCAGTAGTTTTTCTTATTGCTGACTAGCATTTTCTTGTGTGGACATTCAGTGTTTGGCTACTGCCCATGACGCTGTGGGTGTTTATGTCTAAGCCTGTGTGGGGACATACTTTCATTTCTCTTGGGTAAATAACCTAAGAGTGGAATTGAAACCAGAACAGCCAGTGTTCCTGCTGCCTGTCACCTACCAGACCCAATAAGCAGAGACAGGGATTGAATCTTTATGGGCACCTCATTCAGATGGTCGGTGATCTGAGAAGAGGGCGGGTTTGTACCCTAACGGGACATCTTAAATTCCATTTGAAACTGAGCTTTTTAATAAGGAGAATTAGAGTACAGGTAAGGGGTTTGGAATTCAGGGAAAAAGTTAATCAGATAAAAGCTGCAACATCCTTTCATCTGTGCCCTGGGTAGTGGGTGTCTCACCCTGGAGCACAGTTGCTCAGATGCCATCTAATGGCTTGCAGTCCTCCCAGGCACAAAGGTGAAACTGTTTATAGTCTCCTGGAGTCAAGGGGGATCATACCTTCAGTTCCTGAAACAATAGCTTTTTACATCCATTGACCACTAAGCTTGTTAGCTATTCCCTGAAACTAAAATTTTTCCAACATTCGAGTCCCCCATCAGAATTGCTGGGCCTCCTAGCAAGCATATGTTTAATTTAATTGCTAACCGTTTGTGGGAGAATGTTTTTACTCATCACAAAAACTCCATGCCGGAGGAAGGCAGCTCTTCCTACTTTAGATATAAAGAAACTGAGGCAGAAAGAACGTTTGGTGATTTACTTGGGTTTTTCTACTGTTAGGTGTGGACATGCTGGGATTCGGGCATGCCTCTCTATGCTCACTTGCTGTTTCGGGTTAGGGTTTCTTTCTTTTTAAACTTTTGCCTTAACACAAGAGTGTAAGTTACTTTGTACGCAAAATGAAAAATTGCAGAGTGATAAAGGAAAAGGGAGCCTAAAATCACGTGTTTCTTCTGCTCAGAGGAGACCGTTGTTCACATTGTTAATGTTGCAGGTTTGTCTGTTGTACATGTGTGTTTCTTCTTACAAAACAGGCTGAGATCGTGCATAATCTTTTGTGTCTGGCTCATGTCAATAAATATACACCTACAACATTCTTTCAAATGGTCACTGAGTCTTTATATCAATGGCTCAGTATGAATCTTCATATTGATAGCACATGGCGTTCAGGTTATTTTCAATTTTGTACTATTATTATCAACAGACTTGTATCCATTTTGAAGAATTTATTTGTATCTCCATCTATTTCTAAACCACACAGTTGCATTTTGAGGTGATCAATTTGATTTTAAGATTTGCTGTTTTTCCAAAGCATAACTTTAATTTCTTTCCAAGTTACCCTAGAGAGGTTGGGGAGGGGATTTGATCTGCCGTGTAGATGAAGAAATGGAACTCATCTATGTGATGAAATGTGTCTGCTATGCAAGACACTCAGGTATTGGGTTTTGTACTTTGTCTCAGATTTTTTTTTTTTAAATTTGGATATGGGAAAAAACCATGCTACCTCACAAAAGAGGAACTTTGAGTAAAAATCTGGCAGCAAAATGTCTGAAAAAACAAGTTTCCTTTAACAATGCAACTCCAGAAGTTTCACTTCTCTCTTTTCCTCTTCTCTTCCCGAAGTAGAAAAGGCTAAAGCCCACTGACCCAGTTGAAAAGAGCTTCCATGCTAGAGTGGGGGTAGAGCTGATGGCAGGGAGAGAGCTGGTTCGGGAGCCAGCCAAAGTGACAGTGACAAAAATAATCCAGGTCTTCTCCAAATGTGTCCAATCTCAAATTGTCTCTGTGCACTTACATGGACTAAACTTATGGCCCTTGAATTCCCATACAAAATAGCTGTTCTCAAAGCCTCTTTGCCTGAGAAAACAATAGAATAGGCAAGTCCGTAGAAGAGATTCATTCACACTTAACATTCTTTTTCCCACTCCCACTGTTCACTTTCTCAAAAGAATATGTTCAGAGACTTGAGGCAGGAGGAAGTTTACATGATTTAGTACAGTTTCCTCATTCTATAGATGAGAAAGTAGGTGGAGAATGTCATATTTAGGTTTCATTCTGATCTTTGTTTTCTTTTTACTTTGAGGGGTTAGTTTTGCAATTCTTGCTTTATGTAACTCTTTTTGAAAGGGGTTATTTCTCTAGTAACTCCTTCATTCACATGATTACCCTGGGTTTTCTAACAGAAAAGTATTTTCTTCCTTCAAGGGATGAAGTTTAACCTCTCAGGACTATTTCAGTTTCATGAATGAATTGTTCAGCTTCCCTTACTTAATTTACTAAATTTTTCTCTGTCTTTAACCTTTCTTATTTTTCTTCCTCCTGTTATAAAGGAAGATAGAGCCTTGTTACTATGAAGGCTGTCTTCCTACGTGTTCTTTTTTCCTTCTTCTGTTTTGTAAAAAAGTTTTTGAAAAGTAACTTACGTTAATTGAACATAAAATAAAACATAGCTAAGATGTCAATAGCAATCTTTATCTCAGCAATAATTGTCTAGAAAATATAAAATAGGTATAAATCAAAATAGCAATAAAGCATAAAGTATGTAGCAATTAATCTTATTAAGGTGTACTACACCTTTATGAAAAAAAATTTAAACTCAGTTGAAGAACACAAGAAAACCTGATAAAGCAAGTTTGTGGATGGAATGACTTAATATACATAAATATATCAATTCTTCTTTAATCAACAAGGCCATTCAAGCCAATTCCAATACAAATCTAACAGCATTTCCCCAGTTTTATTGAGCTGTAATTGACATACAGTATATTACGGTACAACACGATGATTTGGTATGTGTGCATGTTATGAAATGATCACCACACGTTAGCATCCTTCACCTCACATAGTTACAATGTTTCTCTTGTGGTGAGAACTTTTAAGATCTGCTCACTGAGCAATTTTCACATTAGCTGTGGTCGCCATGCCGTCCATGACATCCTGGGACTAATTCATCTCATGATGCAGTTTGTCCCTTCTGACCACCTTCACGCATCTTGTCCATTCCCCACCCTCCTGACAGGACCTTTTTCAGTACTCGGCAATTGATTCTAGCATTTTCACGGAAGTATAAGACAGCTTCAGAAAAAGACCAAAGGCTGTGGGAGAAATTAGCTTCACCCTTAATATTAAAGCCTGTTACAAAGCCACCGTAATAAATAATGTGATAGTGGCACAAAAACGACAAAACCCAGATACAACAGAATGGACAGCACAGAACACACACGCTTGCTAACTTAGCTACCTGTCCAATATTCCACATAGCCTACGATACAGATGGCCTTACCAATCAATGAAGAAAGGATGGATTTTTAGCAGAAATCAGTGAGAAAACTATCTTAGAATATAAAGAAAAGTAAGTAGGATCTCTACCTCATGCCATACGTAATAGCAAACTCTAGAGGGATTAGAGACCAAAAGTAAAACTAAAAAGTTAATAGAGAAAAGTGTAAACAAATGTAGTGATCTTGGGTGGAAAGGAAACTCTTCTTAAACAAGACTCCCAAAGCAGAAACCATATGATAAAGCTGGTTGGATGTTAATATATTACTTTTATGGATGTCAGTTTAATATGGTATTCGCTGGGCAAAGTGGGCAGAGGGATGATGGCGCAGAAGAAATTGATGTTCGGAGAAGACATCCCCCACACACACACACACAACCCATAGAAAAATGAGCAAAGATAAGAGGCGTCAACTCACTGAAGGGAGACCTAGACAGATAACCAGTGTGTGAAGAGATGATTAAACTCACCAGTGATCAAAGAAATCCAAAGAGAACAAAACAACACGTTACACCCCTTAGCTTGAGAAAGTTACAAAGAGGGATAATGTTGTTAGGAAGAACGTAGAGAAACAGAACTCCCATGCACAGCTGGGAGGAGTAAACGTGGCCAGTGGTTCTGGAGAGAGATTCGACAGTGCTTATTGAAGTTCAGTGTGTGACTAGCCTGTGATTTAAATAATTCCTCTCCTGGTTACCTACCCCAAAGAAACTCTTTCTCAGGTCCATGTAGGGACATGTATGATGTTCTTTATGGAAATCTTTCTTTTGTGTTAGTGGGGGATTGTAAACTAGGTGTCCATCATTAAGAGAATGGATGGATATAAAAAGCAACATGCCTATAATGGTATATTGTACAGCAATTAGAAGCTATAAGATAAATGGTAACACAGATCTTAAAAACATAGGGTTGAGTAAAAAGGGGAGCAGAGTAAGATCTATAGCAAACTGTTTTGTAAGTTTAAAATATAATGTACTATTCATATTTCAAGGATACTTGCATGTCTAATGTTGTTTACTCAGTACATGAGAGAAAAATCAGAATAGGTATGGAGATACTAGGGAACTGGGTGGGGGGGGGTGGTTTTAATAGACCAGTGATGATATTGTGCCTTAAACTGGATGATAAACTCAGTTCTGCACCTGTGAAAAAATACACACATTCACTCGCACATGCAAAAATCATTCATTCAACAAATACTTATTGAACAGCTGCTGGAAGTGAAAAAAATACCATGCAAATCACACTACAAAGAAGCGACCACTTTGGACATTTTGTGTGCCTATGCTCTTCTCTCCACTTCCTTTGCCTATTTCTGAATCGTTCACTAACACAAATTAGACTTTTCTGCTGAAACACACTTCCTTTTGGAATGGTATCTTTCCTAATGCTACAAAACCTGCTTTTTTCCCCATCTCAAAAATAACTTATTCTCTTGATCATCATAATCTGCCTTTCTATTTCTTGTGTCAAGGCAACATATGCAAATTGTGAAGCAGATGTACTTCCATTCACTTTCCAACGGAGAAATGATGGTCATTTCTTCCATTCTTCCCTTAAAGCTGTCTTCTCAAACACCACCAATGGTTTCTTATTTTTAAACAAGTGGCCTTTTCTCTATTTAAATGACTAAGCATTTACAGAGCATATATGTATATATATCCTATCTCCATGATCTATGCTAGGCGCTGGGGCTACAGGAGATTTCAGTGCCATCCCTGTACTACAATCAACTCATGCCTGGTTAGAAAGTAGACATGCAAACGGTAATCTTAATATGGTGCTCCAATCACAGAGATCAGGTGCGCCCATGGTGCTACTGGAGCCAAGAGGGAGCTTGGGATTCAGGAAGACTTTGGAGAAGATTCCATCTGAGTGTTGAAGGGTGAGCCAGTTAAATAAAGTGTAGGGGTTCTAGATAAGTGGCTCTCAAACCCAGATTCACACTTGAGCCTAAAATACAGATGCCCCGGCCTCACCCAAGAGCCATCAAATCACAGTGGCGGGGGTAGGACCTGGGCATGTTTTTTAGAAGCTCCTCTTGTGATTTTAAGGTTCAGACAGAGCTGAGAATCACAGAGCTAGGTGGAGACAGGAGGAAGAGCAAGGCTGTAGGGATGGAGAATGGTAGGCCCCATGGCTAGTAAGTGTCAGGGCTTCCAAACCTCACTTCAGAGAATGTTCTTAACCATTCCTCATTGCTGTTTCCACACAGCTGAGGTGGTATGAGGATTCATTACCTTGTGCTGCAGTTAAACAATTGAGTGATTTAAAACAAAACAAAAAAAATTGTTTTTGCTTGCTTCCATTGAGGGTCCTTGGGGAAGGGGCTCCTACTTGATGTCATTCTCACTCAGGGACCCAGGTGTGTGGAGGTTTCACTGTTTGGAGCTACTTGCTCTGTCAGGGGAAGGGAACTAATGAATTGTACACAGGTTCTTACAGGCTCCTACCTGGTGGTGACCCAAGGCACTTCTGCCCACACGTACTGGCTAAGTCAAGTCGCATGGCTATATCTAACATCGTGGGGGTGGGACGTGCTACTCCATCATGTGTCTGGAAGATAACTGGAATATTTGTAAAAAGAACTGTCACTAAGCTGTATGAAATCAAATTGAACTCAATGCCCAAAAGTAGCCAGTTATATTTATCTGAGTTTCCTTAATATAATGTGACCTGGAAGTAGTAATTTTACTATATTTGGGTCAACAAGGATATCCCTGGGGTTGCTGAATGCCTTATCTTTCCATTCTTACATCTTATTCACTAACTTTCAATTTTTTAACCCAAGTCCTGACTTTCCCAGAAGAGTGAGAGTTGGGTTTCTAAGATTTCAGCACTTTCTATTCATCAGATGGAAACTCATCTCCAGAGGGTGAACTCAACGTAACAATGACTTCTTGAACCGACCAGGACATGTATCCACCCAGGCTTCATTTCTCCTTTTCTATTTGCAGAGTCCCCTGTGTGCATGAGTTCGAAGTCCAGTTGACTCATGCCAGCTTCCTCCTATCTTTGTTTCCATTGCTTCTAAATCAAAACAATGTTTTCCTGATTCTTTATGGTTTCAGAGAACTTACCCATAAGTAGTCTCACTTAATCCCCAAATGAGCTTCATGGTGAAAGGATGATTCCATCTCATTTTACAGATGAAGAAAATGAGGTTCAGAGACAAGGTCTCATAGGGATTTCTGAAATATTTGCATCTTTTATAGCCACTCTAGTCTTCTTTTGTATCAGTTTCTCCTTTAATGAGTCAAAATATTTGTTCATATTCATTCATTCAAGAAGAACTCATTATCTATTGGAAGCCTGGCATTGGGCCAGCCACAGGGGTTGTATTTACACACTCCTTTGTCCTGGAGGAGTGTTTCAGTAAAGGGGATGCTGCCCATCATTCCACCAATGGATTTTCCCATGTCCTAATAGAACTCTACTTTCTTCCCAGGGGACCATCATATTTCACCCCTTGCTCTCTGAAACCCTAGGTCCCTACCCCAGGCTTAAGGCATGCCCCAGTTTGTCTGAACCTGGTCATAGGCATCTCATAGGGTGGATCTGAGAGTGGGCTGGTGAACTCGTTCTGGAGAATAAGTAAGGTAAAGTCTGCTTAGAAGGACTTTTCTTCCCAAATAAAGTCAAGGAATAATGATGCAAAAGCCCTCATGACTCTCCTTTCCCCTTCCCAAAGATGACTTTGATGTTCAGAAGCATACCAGCTCTCCTGTGGCCATGTTGTGACAAACCAACATGAAGGAACAGCAAGAGAAGAGTCTGGGCAAAGCTTTTTCTTTTCTTTTCTTTTCTTTTCTTTTCTTTTCTTTCTTTCTTTCCTTTCCTTTCCTTTCCTTTCTTTTCTCTTTTCTTTCCTTTCTTTTTTCTTTTCTTTCCTTTCCTTTCCTTTCCTTTTCTTTCCTTTTCTTTTCTTTTCTTTTCTTTTCTTTTCTTTTCTTTTCTTTTCTTTTCTTTTCTTTTCTTTTCTTTTCTTTTCTTTCTATCTTCCAAGCTTGCTTTCCTTGTCTGTATAGGTAAAAAGTAATACTTCCTTCACAGGTTTGTTGTTGGGATTATATGTGAAAATCACCACAGTACCCAACACAGAGTCACAGCTTAGTGAGCACTAACTCCTTTCTGTTTCCCTAAGAAACAGGACTGTATGGAGGTAGATTGGTCTACTTGGAAGGGAGTATGCCAGCAGAAGCTTGGCCACATGTATGAAGCTTTGGATGGATGGGTAAATTTGTGATCTTTTACTTGCCTTTCTTTTTCAAGATTCATGAGTCTTCATGTCTCTGATTGAACCAATTTCTCCAAGTAAACCAGTCTGTTTTCTTTGCCTTGTATCAATCCCCATAAGAAAATAGACTAAAATGAACAGTTATACTTAAATCATATGCCCACCTCACTCAGATGCTGGAGTGGATCCACGGAGTTTGAGGAAGTGTTGGTTCCATAAAGGATGGGAAGTTGACAGCCAATGAGATATATCCACTAGAACAGGTCATTCTGTCTTTTCTGCTGCTCTAACCCTAACCCGAATAACAACTACTTGAATAATAATGAGCATATGTTTGGTATTCACCATTTGCTTGGTACTCTGCTAACTGCTTTCTTTGGGCCATCTCATTTAGTGCTCACAGCAATTCAAGATGTAGGTGCTACTATCTCAAGTTCAGAGAGGGGAAATTGAACACAGAGAGGCTGAGTAAATTGATCAGAGCCACACAGCTGGTATGTGGTCAAGGCGAAACCCAGGCAGTCTCATTTTCCATCCCACAGGAAATCACAAAAAATAAGGAGGCTGGTAAATTCTTTCCACCCCACCCCAACCTTCTCCAATGTCCTGTAGGTCTGTACTTACAAAGTGTCCTCAACTCTCTTCTTCCACCTTCAGTACTGGGCTAGGAACCTTGTCCCAACACTCCCACGGTGCTCCATCCTTTCCCTGTCTCATCTTATCCCAATGTTTGTATTGTCTGTTCACTTCCTTTTCTACCACCAGGAGGCACAGCTCTTGAACTTATTTAGGACAAGAATGGCTGGCGTAATATCGCGGGCTCAGTGCTGAGCACAGTGTCTGTCACACAGCATGAACTCAATATGCACTTTGGGGGTTGGTGAACTTTCTCTGTTAAAACCATACGGTATCTTGGTATTTATGTAACTCCATCACTGTAGTGGGAAAGCAGCCATAGACAATATGTAAAAACATGCCATGTCTGTGTTGCAATAGAACTTTATTTACAGAGATAGATTAGGTCCATGGGCCAGAGTTTGCAAACCTGTGCTATAATTAGTGAAGACTGTTAACAAATAAAAAATGAATAGGTGGAATTATATTGACACCATTTACCAGAAAGGAAGTACTGGTTACTGCAAAGAACACTTTATCAGAAAACCTAAGTTCTGTTTTCTTCCTATTACTTAATTACCTTTTATCTCTGGCCTTCTGTGGCCTTTTCTTTAAAATGGGCCCTGATGATACTTCCTCTGCTTAAAGATTTGAAACTGTCAGGTTCTTAAGGGTAGAGTCTGTGCCTTATTTATCTTTATTCCAGGGCCCGGCAAAATTCCCACATGCCTAGAGTATAACGGGTAGACAAGCACTTGCCAAATCATTGAAAGGTCAGGGTGCAGCCGGTGTTTAATGAAGCAGATGTTTGGACCAGATAATATTGTAAACTCTTAGGATTGGAAAAATTTTAGTCATCAGCTAAATGACTACTATGTAGAGGTCCTTCTAGGTTTAAGAACTTAGGGTATTTTGATTCCAAATGAGAGAGAACCCAACAAAAATTGGCTTAATCCCTAGAGAGAATTTATGGGCACACTGATAAGTGCCTTGTTTCAGGGGCTCAAACGACATCAAAGACCCAGGCTTCTCTGTTTCTTCATCTGCCTTCTGCCTGTAGGCTCTCTTACCAGACAGACAGGCTTCGCCCATCAGTGGCAGGACGGCTAACACTGGATTCAGGTGCATATCCTCGCAGCTCAGAGACCACTGGAGAACTGGGAGGGTGTCTGTCTCTCAAAAGTCCTGGGTAGTGGGCCCAGATAGTGTATTCTTGGCCTTGTTTAGGTCACCTGCCCATCTTTGAGTGAAACGCCGTGGCCGTGAATGAATCACACCACCCGAGCTGCACTGACTGAGAATGAGGGAGCACCGGCTATCCAAAGGCAAACCCCCATATGCAAACAAGAAGGTGGCGAAGACAAGAAATACCCAGAACTGTTATGGACCCTCTCCCAAGAATACTATGATTGTTTATTTTTTTACTTTTAGAGAGAGGGGAAGGGAGGGAGAAAGAGAGGGAGAGCAACATCAATGTGTGGTTGCCTCTCACGTGCCCCCAGCTGAGGACCTGGCGTACAACCCAGGCATGTGCCCTGACTGGGAATCAAACCAGCAACCCTCTCGTTCGCAGGCTAGCACTCAATCCACTGATTTTTTAAAACTTAATCTTTATTGTATTTTTTACATTACCTTTGAGTCCCCTTATACCCCTCTCCCAGCAATCACACACTGTGGTCCGTGTCCATGAGTCTTTTCTCCTTCTAGCTCCATCCCTCAGTCCCCTGACCTTCTGTGCCTCTAGCTGTCACCTGCTCTTCACTATGAGCCTGTCCCTATCTTCCGTGTTAGTTCAGTTTGTTCATTACATTCCATATGAGTGAACCCATGGTATTTGTCTTTCTCTTTCAAAAAAATTTTTTTATTGTTGTTCAAGTTGAATTGTTTCCATTTTCCCCTAGATCACTACTCCCCACTCACCCCGCCCAATCCCACCTCCCACCATCAGTCCTACCCGCCTTTGGCTTTGTCTATGTGTTCAAGAACACTCTGATTTAATTCAGTAATACACACAGAGCATCCGCTATTAGGATGTTTGTGAATTCCGTGAAGCCTGTCCAAGGACCCGAACTTAGGAAGGGAAGAAACCTGAGCTTAGTCTCCTTTTCTAGTGTGTAGCCCTTTCCAGATACCACATTATTATTATTAACAGTTGCATTTCTAAAATAAAAGAACACATGCACTTAAGAAAATAAACTTTATTGCTGTGGTTGGTGGCTCAGTTGGTTGGAGCGGAGTCCTGCAAACTGAAAGGTGTGGGTTCAATTCCCGGCCAGGGTGCATGCCTAGGTTGTGGGTTTGGTCATTGGTCAGGGCCTGTACGAGAGGCAACTGATCCGTGTTTCTCTCTCACAACAGCATTTTTCTTTCCCTCTCTCTCCCTGTCCCTTCACCTCTCTCTACAATCAATAAGCCTGTCCTTGGGTGAGGATGGATAGATAGATAGATAGATAGATGACTTTATTTTAGAATTACAGAAAGATTGTGAAGATAGTACAGAGAGTTCTCACCCAACCCACACCTAGTTTTCCTGATTGTTAACATCTTACAGCAGTGTGGCATATTTGATACAATTGATGAGCCAGTATTAACACAATATTATCAACAGAAGTCCAAAGATTTTCTTAGTTTTTACTAAATGGCCTTTTTCTCTTCCAGAATCCTATCCAATACAGTTGTCATGTCTACTTAGCTTTCTCTTGGCTGCAACAGTTTTTTCAGATTTTCCTGATTTTTGATGACCTTGGCAGCTTGGAGAAGTATTTGTCAGATATTTTGTAGAATGTCCCTCAGTTTGGTTGTGTTTGATGTTTTCCTCATGCTTCCACTGGGATTATGCTTCTTGAAAAGAAGAGTCCAGAGGAAAAATACCACTTCTGTTATGCCCAATGTGCAAACGATCAACACGACATGTCTCTGTTGAGACTGACCTTGGTTGGTGGCCTGAGGTAGTGCTTGCCAGGTCTCTTCACTGTGAAGTTAGCCTTCGCTCCTCTCTCTCCGCACTGCATTTTTCGGAAGGAAGTCACTATGTTCAGACCACATCTAAGAAGGAGGGGTTATGCTTCACCTCTTTAAGAAGAAAGTTATCTCCATAAATTATGTGGAATTCTTCTGGACAGAAGATCTTTTTCCCTCTTCTCCCTCACTTGTTTACCGATTCAGTTATTTATGTATTTATATCAGTGTAGCTATTACATTTATACTTGGGGTTATAATTCAGTGCTACCTGGTTTATTTTATAGCTCAAATGGTTTCAGATTTGGTTGCTAGAAGTTGTCTCTTCTGTCCGTGTAACAACCCCGTCATTGAGTTTAGTTGTTTTGGTGTTTTGTTTTTGTTTTTTTTTTCCCCAAGCACTTCCATACTTTCTAGCACAAGAAATTATTCCAGACTTACTTAAGATATCCCCTGCCCAGTCCTAGCCTCCGCTATTTCTCCAAGGAGCCCTGGTTCTTTCTACTGGAGACTGGTATTTGGAAATAAAGGTCTGGGTGCCAGGTGTACTCAATATGTAGATTTTTAAAGCAAAATTATTTTTAAAAGTTTATAAGTACAAAAATAATTTTTTCATTTCTTTTCATAAAATTTAAACTCTTTTGAGTTTTTTCTTCTTTTTATTCTCTCCATGTTACTCACAATGTGCTTGTACTATATATTTTTTGATTGATCCATCTGAGACATTACCTATTGACCTCCTGTAAGGGTGAATAGGGTTTGCTGTTCTTGCATCCTCACCCCACTTCCTCTTTGCCTATGTTTCCAATGTAGGCATATCATGATTTTGTGTTAAACCAGTGGCCAGAGTTACATTACTATCACCACATAAACATCTTCCATACTGAGCAAAGGTACTATATTACATATTCTTTCTTGCACATTTTATCTTTCCTGATCATAATAATTGCCTCATTTTTTCCTTTCTTAATTGCCCAAGTGTCCATTAAATTTATCCCAAATGTTCCAACCTATCTGTCAAAAACCTATCAAATCTATTTTAAATATACTAAGTGTGTGAGAAAATCTATTAGTTACACTCACCACCACCACCCAAAACCACCTGTGCCTCTGTCCTTCTACTCCATCCTGGTTTGCTTGTTCTGGTAAGTAGTTTCCAAAGCTGCTTCCCCTTCAGAGATTCTTCCTGTGCCTGTTGAAATGCTCATTTTTGAGAAAGCCAATACTGTGTGAGAATCCACCTACTCTGAGACTGCCATGCTAGAAGGAAGCCCAAGATGCTGTGTAGACAACCAATGTGGAGAGAGGGGGGGGGGGGTCTGCCCAGCCCCCTAACTCTTCATCCTGTCAATTTGCTAGATATGTGAGTGAAAAGTCATCTTGGTTGTTTTCTTTGTATCTATTTCATGTTGAAGACTTTTCCCAACGGTCAGCTGATCTTTGGTTGCCTGTATTTAAAGCGACACACTAAAACCTAGTTAGGAATACCGCATGTATAACTGAGGATCATGCACTGGTGACTTTACTGAAGGGGGGTTAGATGCTATTGTTGGGAAACACCCAAATATCAGTATCTGTAACTGTTTTACCAGGACATTCAGTTCATCCAGAGATGAAATCCCCTAGTTTCTTGGGAATAGAATTTCCTAAGTCAGTGGGCTTTCTGTGGGAAGATTTCTCTGAATCCCTCTAGTATCATGTCTGCCCCATGTTTCCTGGCTTCTCCGAGTTCAGAGCCTCACCCAGTGTCTGTGTTTTCACCACTTCCTTCAGTGTGAGCGATGTTCAATGTTTGAGGCTCCTTTAGCTATTTACTATCAAATGAGAAAAAATTTTTAAAGAGTTTATTTATTTATTTTTAGAGAGAGGGGAAGGGAGGGAGAAAGACAAACATCAACGTGTGGTTGCCTCTCACATGCCCCCAGCTGGGGACCTGGCCCACAATCCAGGCAAATGCCCCGACTGGGAATCAGACGAGCTCCCTTTGGGTTTGCAGGTCAGCACTGAATCCACTGAGCCACACCAGCCAGGGTGACAATTTTTGTTGTTGTTGTTTTTTAAATGAGAACATCTGTGCATCCTCAAATTCCCTGTCTGGGGCCAGGCTGGAACTGGCCCCTGGTCTGGTTGGTCCTGTGACTGCATGACCCTGAGGGGTACAGGTCAAAGGAGAGTGCAGTGATTAAGACATAGGCTTTGCGATCGATCAGATAGTTTTGAGCCCCAGTCCTATTTCTACTACCTATTAGCCGTGAATACCATTTATATAACTCCCTTAACCCTCAGTTTCCACATCTGTTAAATGGGAAGAATAATATTATCTATTTCTTAGGACTGTGAGAATTAAATAATACATCTGCATCATTTAGCAGAGTGCCTGGCATATGATTAAGCATTCGATAACTAATGATGGTGGTATAAATCTCTTTAGAAAACACGTCTGGTTGGTGAGCATCGATCTGATTCCCCCACTAAGTGGTTCCGCGTTCCTGCACATGTCATCGACTCCACAGAGTCCATAATGGCTGCGCACATCATCTCGTTCAAGCCCGGCAATCTGGTTCATAAATCATCTTTTGTGCTCTTCTCCATCAAGAAGCTTCACGAACAAGTGGTACCCTTGGGCCCAGACCTTGGGCTTGTTTGTGATGACCATCATATGGTTCCTCTACTGAATCTCTCTTCCCCTTGCCCAGTAAACTCTCATGGTGTTTTTGGCTTATACGTGATGATCGATTGCAGCCCTGCTTTTCTTCCTTCATTATCAGAACAAGGCAGGGCCAAGGCGCTGGGTGAGGGAGAACCCAGAATGGGCACAGAGTCACATTCCAGCTTACCAACCACCAGTGGGGGAGAGCTCACTGAATTTTATTACCAGCAGCCGGGAGGACCACAGCTCATGGGCAGCTTACACGTGCACCCACACACAGGCACATGCACATATAGGAGACTCCCCAAATGCATGGACAAAGGGGTACACATATGCCCACACCATTGCACCCCCTTATTTGCATGCACACACACACACAGAGTGTCCAGGAGAAAAGTGCTCAGTACATTTCAACCATGCATCCCAGATTCGGCAAGGTCATTCAGGATCGGGGGAAAGGGAAGATTTTGAGACAAAAAAAGAGAAATGAAAACCAAATGGTCCCGCCCTGTCAGCATTATCTGGAGTATAAGAAATGCAGTTGGGGCAGACAGAGAGACGGACTCCTGGGGTCTACCAGCAGTCACCATGCCCAGAGGGCCTCTCATTCTCTGGCTGCTGACCTTGCTGTGGAGGCTTCATCTGAGTAAGTGCCTGACCCTGCCAGGCAGGGCCCCTGGGGGGCTCAGACACCTGTGCTGGAATTCCTTGGCTGATGGGGCCTCTGCCAGCAGAAGCCCACTTCATCCACGCATCTCCCCGGGGTTTCTTCTTTGGGGGGGGGTCTCTCTCCTTCCTGTTGCACAAGGTTTTATCTGGAGACCTGTTTGGGATTTTTCAGGTGGGGTAATCTGTGTTCATCTCAGAAACATCAATTTAAGAGAAACACAGAAAGAAGGGGACAGATGAAATGAGGGACAGATATGCCCTCTGCAGACCTTATCAGTGTCGTCAGAACCGGGGGGATTTGTGCTGGTTAAAGATCTCATTACAATTCTTATTTTTCTCTTTAGTGTCAGGAGTGTTTGCTTGCGTTTTTTGTTTTATTTTGCTGGGGATGAGGCTTCAAGTTGAGGTTTCGTTCTGCACGTCGTTTCCAGGTTCTGGACGGTGTGAATGCAGACACTGGGTACGGGCCTGTTTAGACCTCTGCATCCCAGTGATGGTGGGCAGAATGCTCTCTGCCGAGAGGTGTCGTCCTGTCTGGTCACTAACCATTGACGCCAGGAATGTGTCTGAACTGCTCTGGCCCTTCCATGTGTGAAACGGAGGATCCAGATAAGACCAGTTTAACAATCTGTGATTCGAGCACTAGACAGTCTCTCATGTCCCATGCAGTTTTAGGTTTGGTAGTTATTTGTGTGTGAATCTTTCAAGAGCGCTACATGACAGAACAGCTACTACATTCCAGGGAAAACCAAGGTGTTTCCTTTACCTCTCAAGCCGTTGCCAAGCTGCTCTTTCTGCCCTTCTCCCCTCCACCACTCAAGCATCCTCAGGGCCAAAGTCAGGCTTTTCCTCAGCACTCAGGGCTGATTTAGGTGTTTCCGCTGTGAGCGTCTGTCCTCTCGGGGCTGCCCCCATCAGAGAACTTGTCACCTTCTAGTAATTGCTCACTAAATTACTTCTCTCCCCAGATACTCAATAGCAGCTTCTTTCTCTTTCTTTCTTTCTTTCTTTCTTTCTTTCTTTCTTTCTTTCTTTCTTTCTTTCTTTCTTTCTTTCTTTCTTTCTTTCCTTCCTTCCTTCCTTCCTTCCTTCCTTCCTTCCTTCCTTCCTTCCTTCCTTCCTTCCTTCCTTCCTTCCTTCCTTCCTTCCTTCCTTCCTTTCCTTCCTTTCTTTCTTTCTTTCTTTCTTTCTTTCTTTCTTTCTTTCTTTCTTTCTTTCTTTCTTTCCTTTCTTTCTTTCTATCTTTCTTTTCTTTCTTTCTTTCTTTCTCTCTCTCTTTCTTCTTTCCCTCCCTCCCTCCCTCCCTCCCTCCCTCCCTCCCTCCCTTCCTTCCTTCCTTCCTTCATTCCTTCCTTCCTTCCTTCATTCCTTCCTAATTGAATTTATTGTGGTGACATTGGTTAATAAAATCATATAGGTTTCAGGTGTACAGTTCTATAGTACATCATCTGTATGTTATATTATGTATTCACCACCCAGGTCAAGTCTCCTTCCGTCACCATTCATCCCCCACTGTCTGCTTTCTTCATCAGTGTTTTCCACAGTCTCTGTCTGTGTTTCTGAGAACTTGAGGTGTGAAAGGTGCTGGAGTCCAAGTCCACATTGGCAGCTGCTGGCTGGACACTGGCTGGGCTTTGACGCAGCTAACGTAGCCCCTCCGACTCCATTTGAAGGAGGTGGCATGGTGAACCCTCTGTCCCTTTGGTTTTTCATTTGTGCCTTTTCTAAAATGACCCATTTAGAAGACAGTGATGGTTCAGAATCATCGAGCATCAATCAAAGTTGCATATGCTCTTCAAAGGTGCCGAATCGGACACTTCAGTCTGTAGATGGTGACCCTGAGACCTGGACTGGGGAAGGGCCTTTCTCAAGGTCACTGGCTGGAGCAGAAAGGAAGCTGGCATGAGAACCCAAGTTGCACCCACCATCCTGGGTCATTCCTGAAGGGGGAATTGATTTGATACCAACAATTCCTTTGCTCCAGGATACCTTTGTAACTGGATGGAACAGGTTTTTTTTTGTCCTGTTTGTAAATTCTTTTTTTTTTTTTAAGATTTTATTTATTTTTAGAGAGGGGAAGGGAGGGAAAAATAGAGGGAGAGAAACATCAATGTATGGTTGCCTCTTGGGGGCCCCTCACCCCTGGCCTGCAACCCAGGCATGTGCCCTGACTGGGAATCGAACTGGCAATCCCTTGGTTCATAGGCCTGCACTCAATCCACTGAGCTATACCAGGCAGGTTCTTTTTGTAAATTCTAATGTGCTTGGTTACTTTATTAATTCTGTGTAGCATTTGATCCTTCCTCTCCTGGGAACCTTGGAAACTCTTTCTGAGGGGGGTTGTTACCCATCACCTTTATTTTATAATGATAGTGTGGGTCAGTGTGGCCGGTCATGGGCTGTCAAAGAATTCACAGAGAGAAGAAAGTGTAGAGAGTAAAGGTTTTATTCACTGTCCAAGGAAGGAGAGGGGCATGGTGTGGAGAGGTACACCAGCATTGAGGGGTGGGGCTTTGATCTTTTATTGGATTATAATTGGATTAAAAAGGGTGGGAGGGGGGTTGCTGTTGGGTAGCTCTTGGGCTGTGGGGGCATTGTAACTCAAGGCTGTGGTTTGTTCCAGTGTTATCTCTGCCTGGGGCTGTGAGGAGTGGTTAGTTCTGTTCTTGCCCCCAGTAATTTGCAGTCCTGAGGACAAGCTCAGAGAGTAAAATGGCATCATGTTTAATAAGATGGTAGGCCTGCTTAGCAAATGGGTCCACAACAGCAAATGGGGTTGGCTCTGTCCTTTCAATGAGGTTAGGATTCTTGTGGCTTTCCTCCAAGAACACAAAAGCTGCAAATGGCAGTGAGGTTTACAGTGTCAGCCTCATGGGTGTTTTTCTGCCACACCAAATTGCCTGCTTCCCTTTTTTAAATACTAATCATTAATCAGATGAGCAATACAGAAAAATCCTTGGTGAAAAAATATAAAAGGGTCCCAAAGCTAAAATTGCTTTTGATGACCACTCCCAGGCCTTGTCCCTTTCCAGGGGTCATGGAGGGGACTGACGTGAGTTGGGTGTGTATCTCACCAGACACTTTTCCATGCATTTATTTAGCTTTATATCTGTACACATACACACATGCAGTGCAAACTCTTTTAGTTATGTATCAAATGGTTTTATATTTTATGTGTTGCATTACAATGTGCACTTTTTTCTTTTTATAATTTATTGATTTGAGAGAGAGAGACAGAAACATTGATTTGCTGTTCCACTCATTTATGCATTCACTGGTTGATTCTTGTATGTGCTCTGACCACAACCTCTGGGTATGAGGATGACCCTCTGACCAGCTGAGCTACCTGGCCAGGGCAAAATTTGTCCTTTTCTTACTTTCCTAAGACTTAGAGTTTTCATGCCAGTTGACATGGGTCTATCTAATTCCAATAATCTTCTATATGTGTCTCCATGGAGTGCATGTGCCACGGTTTGGCCATTCCCATGTACACATGTTCACTCCATTCATGTGTGCATGAGAGCCGCAGTAAATAGGCACGATTAGGTTTTTTGATACATGCATGTTTTTCTACAGAAAATAAAACATGAAATTGCCAAGGCTTAGATAGTACATGTGCATGTTGACGGTTAAGAGAAACTGTGAGACTGGCCCACCGTGTAGCTGTACCATGGTATTCTTACCCCATTTCATTGCAGGTGGCTCCCGTAGGCTGTCTCTTCCTAGGTCCCTACTGGCCAACATTCAATATTATCAGCATTCTAAATTTTTGCCAAATAGGTGAAATTTACTAGCCACTTATGTTGCCTCACCAGTGAATTGCCTATTAGATCCTTTTTCGGTTTTTCTATTGGGTTTTTAAAAATTTTCTTAAGAAATAGGATGCATCCTTTGATGCTTTAATACTTGGGAACATAAACTGATGACTCTCCAGCAGAAATAAGTCTTGCATATATTTTAAAATGAATCTCCCAAATATTATAAGCTAATGTTTTACACTGATAAGAACAGATACTACTACACTTGATCTTTAGCCAAAAGGCCAAGAAGCATTTGATACAAGCTTATGTTTTTGAAGTTTCCCTCTTTAGGTGCACATGTTCTGTCTTGCTAACACAGCCGAGGGTGATGGCAATGAATTTCCTATCTTTCTTCCCTGGTTTTATGGTGGATAAATGGATGTCCACAGCATCTGTGATTCATGAAACAATTTCACTGTGGCGAAGGGAAGAGACTGTGAGTTCAGGGAAGGCTCCGGGCTGGTCTCAATTTGGAGTGACCTTCATCGTGAGAGCCCACTGTGAAAAACCAAAAAGCACATCCTTTTGCTGTCTCTCTGGGCCCCTCTTATACTCACCTTCTAGAGAGGGATATCCGGATGTTCCTGACACCTGAGTCAGGGAGGAGCAGGGGACTGCAGGCCATGCCTTATACAACTTAGCCCAGTGGGCCAACAAAGCTAATGGATGGACAGTCTCACGGGGCAGGGGGTTCCTTGAGGAAAACGATGTGCAGGGACCTAGGCACCTAGGATGCTGCCCTGATGGTCTGGACCTTCAGCCTGCCTGGCTCTCACTTCAATAGTAATTTTTTCTTTTTTCAGAGGGAGGGGTTTAGCACAATCACTGATGCTCAGTTAGACCAATAAGCTTAACACTTGCAGAAGTAAAAATATTTCAGTCTCTCAGAAATGGATATAATCTTAGAAGAGCTTCTCCAGTGGTCCTCAAACACTGGGTGAGAGCAATGATGTCAGAGTGACCGGAAGAGATTGGTGTCCGTTTCCATAGGCTTTGGCCTCAGAGGTTCTGACTCAGGGTTGGTCAATAAAATATATACATGTTCAGCACACTCCCCAGGTCATGCTGATGAGTAGCCCAAGCTGAGAAGCTTGGATACTTTATTTTAGAAATACAGGGTGGGGCAAATGTAGGTTTACAGTTGCTAGTATGAAAATTTCTGTTTCCCATAGTGAATAGAGAGAACGATGAGATACGGTTCAACAGCCCATCTTTCTGCCTTAGCCCCGTCTGGGCAGGAAGACGGAGGGAGACCCCTTGGAGGCTCTCCAGTTGGTAGCACATAACCACTGCTTAGTGGGATATAGAGGGTAGGGTGCTGCTTTGGGGCCTGTTTCTATGAGTCAGTGGAACTGCGTTCAAGGGTCAGGACCTTTCAGTGGAGAGTGTATGTAATGGTACTCAAGGTCAGAGTTTTTTAATCAGCATCAAGGTCTTGCTGTGGAAATGAGTTTAAACACTCAGGTGAGGGTCATCTGTCTCCACTTGGGGGATGGAAGGAGGTGGAGTTGGGAGTTTGATAGGCAAAGGGCCTATCGAAATTAGACTAAAGAAACCCATACATTAGAACCCTTTTCATCTTCCTGGAAGCACCTGTTTGCATGATCTCTGTGTAGAATCCCTGAGATATTTTAGTGCCACATCACCTGGTTTTCTCATCCTCCCTCACAGCTCCAGCTGCAGCAGAGACTGTTGTGACAGCATTTCTGGGCCAGCCGGCCACTCTGCCCTGTTATCACCAGTCGTGGTCTGCCAACAGCAACAGCATGTGCTGGGGCAAAGGCCCGTGTCCCAACTCCAAATGCACCGATGAGCTCCTCTACACTGATGGGGCGCGGGTGCTCTCGAGGAAGTCAACAAAGTATGACATTCAGGGGTACATCAGGGGAGGCGATATCTCCTTGACCATCTTCAATACCAAGGAAAGTGACAGCGCTGTGTACTGCTGCCGCATAGAGGTGCCTGGCTGGTTTAACGACATCAAGAAGAACATTCGTCTGCAGGTACGGAAAGGTGAGCACATGAAAGGGCGCATGCTGGTGGAAGGAGAGACGTAGTGGTTAATGGGTAATAGACTAGGTGGCGGGCTGGGGGAGGCTTTAGCTCCTTAAGCAACCAGTGGACAGACTGAATCTGAGACGTGTTGCTACGACCAGAGGAGCCACAGTATGGAGCAAAGGCCCGAGGGGGGCGAGAAGGCGGCAGAAATGAGTGAGTAGAGGGTGGTGGGTGGGGAAGGAAATTGCAGGGTCCACGTGAAGAAGGCAGCTGCTTCTCATCAAGGAGACTGTCGTCTTGCAGGAACTGGGGCCCAGTGTTTCCAGACCTCTCAGTTTTTCTGTGAGCTGTGCTGATTTTTGCATGTTGGCAAAGATTTCAAAATTTAGAAAAGCATACGCTATGTATACTAAATGAAGTGTGTCCACAGGTCAGCTTCAGCCCGCAGACTGGTCCTTTGCATCTTCTGGCAGAGGACAAAGCGGGTGGGATGTTTTGACGCTGGTGGCCGTTTTCAGGTGTTTTGTTACCCTGTTACTGTCCATTGTGTTTGGTGAGATTTGGAGTATGGTGGGGCACCCCAAGACTGAGCGATGTCCCCTTACCTGGAAGTGTCAAACCTCAGTTGTTATGCTTCTTTTTCTAATGGAATTTATTGGGGTGACATTGGTTAATAAAATTATATAGGCTTCAGGTGTGCACTCCTATAATACATCATCTGTATATTGTGTTGTGTCCCACCTCAAATCAAGTCTCCTTCCACTGACATTTATCCCCCCTTCACCCTCTTCTGCCTCCGCCGCCCCCTTTCCCTCTGGTCATCACCACACTGCTATCTCTCGGCCAGGAGGTTTTTTTCCCTTTGCTTAATCCCTTCCGCTTTTTCTCCCAACCCCCTCACACCTTCCCCTCTGACAGCTGTCAGTCTGTTCTCTGTCTCTATGAGTCTGTTTCTATTTTGTTTGTTAGTTTATTCTAATGCACTTTAAAACTTTACAACCAATGTGGATGCCTCTACTGAGAGGACTTTCGTGCACATTGGCAAATTTTTCTTTCAAAACGACTTTGGGAAATAGAAGTCACTATTATTTTGATGTATTAAATGAAATGATGCCCATCCAAGTCTGCTCTTTTCAAGCCCGGTGTAACAAGTTATTATTTCATAAAATACTTGTTGACCTCCCTGCTCTGTGGGGTCACTTCTAAGTTCAATGGAAACTATGGGTATCTTTCTGGTCCATTAGCATTCATGGAAATTTGGCATGTTTCCTAGGGTGGTATCTGTAGGATAACTGTGTCTAATGAACCCAATTTCAAACGTTGAGGGGGTGAGGGGAACCGGCATGAACCAATCTTTAGTAACTGAAAAACACTACACCCTCATCCTGCATTGCATACTTTAGGCTCAGGGTTTATAGATTTTAACTTAATTAAATTTTACTGTGGAGAGAATGCCTAAGTGAGTTCCACCCTCTTAGCCAATTTTTCAAGTGTTCAGTGTATTATTGTCACCTAGAGACACAATGTCGTGCAGCAGGTCTCTGAGTTTATTCCTCTTGCTTGACTGAAATTCTATTTTATTTATTTATTTTCCTTTCTCTCAAATTTAATTTGCCATATGTCAGGTTTTATGGACAACCGGTGTTCGTTGTAACAGTTTACACTAACAGTCAATAACATTATCTGAAATGCCACCTGGCCGCATGGCGCGTTTGACGTCCCTGCCCACAGGAACAGGGAGGACCAGTGGATGTACAGTCACTTTTGGCTGGTTTCGGTTCTGCAAGTGTTCTGGACTGAAGTTTTATATCTGGGCTCACTTCCGATGCAGTCGTTGACTCACTCGTGGGTGTTTTTGGAGCACTTACTTTGCACAGGACACCAGGGCAGGTATTTGATTTGTACCAGAGAACAAAATAAATACAGGATTTTCCCTCATGGAGCTCACCTTGTAGTGGGAGAAGCAGACATTAAACAATACTCATCAAATAAATGTGTAGTTATGAAAGGCAGCACATGCTGTGAGGGTAAAGTATAGGCGACCAAAAAAAAAAAAACAACACCCCCGCAAAAAACTGTTATTACAGAATAAAGATGCCCCCCGTGCAGAACTGCCCCGTCAGCTGAGACACGGGGGTTAAGCAGGAGTGGGATTGAAGACCAGAAAGACTTGGAAGCAGCGGCACAGAGTTCCTCCAGACAGAAGGTCACTCACATGTTCAAAGAACCGAAGCAAGGCCCGCGGGCGGGGGAAAGGTGGACAGCACAGCAGAGACCTGAGGCCGGAAAGGAAGACAGGGTCAGATCGGTGGAACCTGTGGCCAAGCTTGGAGCCTTGGCTCTTTGTCTTGAGGGCAAGGAGGACCCGGTAAAAAGTTTTAATCAGGGACTGACATGATTAGATTTGTCGTTTTATAAAACATTACTCTAACCAATGTGTGAAGAGCAGATGGGAAAGGCCAGTTTTCTCGGGCATTGCAATGGTCCAGGACAGTGGACGGGGTGAAGGCAGTAGAAACAGAGAAATGGAAGGATCCCAGATACATTCGCATTGTTTCCCTTTTCCTCCACCTCTGCTCAGTACCACATACGTCTTCTGTTGGTTACAGCCCCAATGACCACCCGTCGTCCTACCACCCGTCGCCCGACTACCACCACTACTACCACCACCACCATCGCCATGACAACCACCACAGTCACGCCTCCAACAACAGTCCTAACTACATCTGACCTCCCAACCACACCACCGCTTCAGACAAGACCCACCACCGCCCTCACAGTGGCGACAACCACATGCCCCCTGGAAGCACCAAGCACCCTTCCTGAGGCAACCAAAAGTCTCCCGACCACTGAGCCTGCCACAGAAGAGCCCGTGTTCACTGCAGGTGCGTGGCACAGCTGGCCCTCCTGTCCCTTCTGCTGGTCAGATGTACAGCGGGTCCCTTGGAACAGGGTTCTTCTGCTGAAAGAACAGCCCAGAGCCCTGCTCCTGTGTGTTGGGGGGTGAGGGGGGTTATGTGTCAGTTTTCTGGGACTAGCCTAACAAAAACCACAGACTGGGTGGCTTAAATAACAGAAGTTTATTTTCTTACTATTCTGGAGGCTAGAAGTTTGAGACCAAGATGTCGGCATGGTTGATTTCTCCCGAGGTCGCTCTCCTTGGCTTATAGGTGGTCATCCTCTCACCCTGTCTTCACATGGTCTTTCCCCTCCTTTGTACCAAGACCCCAGTCATATTGCATTATATGACCTCACTTCATCTTAATTACCTTTTAAATGCTCTGTCTCCCAACAGTCATATTCTGCACTACTGGGGGTTAGGGCTTCAACACATAAATTTGGAGGGTGGGGCATAATTGAGCCCATAATGGCACGTGTGTGTATTCACTAAACTGTTTCTTCTCTTGGTTTTATCGTTTCCTGTTTTTGAAAAGCCAGATTTTTTTTTTGGAGGTCGGGAGGGGGGGGAATTCTCCAGTTGACCTCCCAGGAATCTTGCAGATGGTCACTGGAGAACCAGGCGATGTCAGACTCCAGTTCCATCCTGCCCGGGGTTAAGTCCCTGGCTGGGCCTTAGAGACTGGTTGAGGAAAAGCCTCTTCTAGAAGCCATAAGATATATATCTTTTGATGGTGAAATGGTTCTACTCTCTTTCTTTCTTCTTCTTTTGTTTCTCCTGAATCTCTCTTGATCCTGCATCTTGGACCTCTCACTGAGTTACTAATAGGGGCTTATCAATGCTCCCACCACGTTTCCACCTCTGATTATAAAGGGTAAGATTATAAGAAAACAGCCCGGTGAGGTTCTGGTTGGGTGGGCATCATCCTGCAAAGCTAAAGGTTTGATTCCCAGTCAGGCCACAGGCCAGGGTTGTGGGTTTGGTCCCCTGTCAGGGGGCATATGAGAGGCAACTGATTGATGTTTCTCTCCCTTTCTTTCTCCCTTCTTCCCCTCTCTCTAAAAATAAATAAATAAAATCTTTAAAAAAGATTACTAGAAAACAATCATGAGATAGTTGGAAGGCTTTCTTGAGCATTTCAGCTGCCTTAATAAGGCCTGGATCATTTAGATAGCTTTACAGTCTTCAACTGGCTGATTCTATTATGCTCTGAATAGTCACCTAAAGTCCATGAACCCTGAACCAATCCACCATCTTTCATATTTTTTACTTTATTGGCTTTTAAACTAATCATCTTAAATACCTTTGCATTTTTCCCCTAGATTCTAAAAATTACTTGCAATCCTTAAAGAAAACCTGAAATATATAGAAAAGCACGAAAACAACTCTAAAAAATAGGCCCAAGTCTCACCACTCAGCACACACACTTATTTTTTTAGGTGCCTTTCATCAAACTGTTTTCTCTTCCAGAATCAGAAACTTCCTTTCTCCCTAAGGCGACTTCTGGAGACACACCCAGAGGTATGTGGACACTTGCTCGCTCCTTCTTTCCTTACCTCTTAGACCGAGGGGAAGGAAACAGTGACCGCGGTGTCCTCGGAGCAGATGAGCAGAGAGGACTACTCGTGGACCCTGTGAGCCGTGAGGTCAGCCTGGGACAAACGGATGCCCAGGCAGCATTTGTGGCGCATTCGTTCCTGTGGATAAGGGATAAACGGGAGAGGGAGAGGGCAGCGGAGGGAAGGAGGGAGGGGCGTGTGTTGATCGACAGATTGATTTGGATTCATTCACGCAGCCCTTCAAGACAGCACAAGCGTAGAAATGGGCGTTTCCGCTCTGGGGTGAGTGGTGCCGAGCTGTCTGCTTCTGACCCCAAGCCCACCAGTCTTCTGGGTTGAAACGCCCAAGGGGTGCGCTCACGTGACTGGCTGCCTTTTTGTAGTGGAGGGAGAACTCTTTTATTCATTCATTGGTCCTTACATCCGCCAAGCCTTCTTTAGGTGTTTACTAGGGCCGGGGGCAGAGAACTCCCTAGAGAAGGGAACTGGCCTGACTCCCAGCTCCACTACTCTTTGCTGGGGGTCTCTGGCCTCGCTTTATTCCCAGGATTGTTGTGGAGCTGTGTAACGTCATGCACTTAAAGGACTTGTGTGAGTGCCTGGCACATAAGTAAAGCACTGAAACGGTGGCTGTTACCTTAACAGGACTTACATTCAGGCAGAGGCAAACAGACATGGAGGGATGGGAGGGGGCGGTAAATGAACCGATGCTTGTGATAGACCAGTACAGGGAGGCAGGGTGCTACTGGGTTCCTGTGCACACTGTCGTGCCACCCAGCCTGGGCTCAAAACCTGTCTCTCGCTTGCCGTGCCCCTTTGGGAAAGTTACTAACTCTCTCTGGGCCTTGGTTTCCTCACTGATAAAATGGGAATAATAACAGCTTTCCTATATATGTGTCCTTTTCCGAGGATTACATGAAAAATGCTTGTAGATCACTTAGAACAGTGTCTGGCATGTACTACATGCTCAGTGAACATTAGCTGTGTGTTTTTAATGACAGCAGTCAATTTTGGGACAGAGGGACAGCCAAAATAGAAAGGTAAGCATTTACCTAGGTTTGTTTTCTCTTTTCCTTTGTTGTTGTTGTTGTTGTTGTTGTCGTCCCAGAGACCAAAGGCTCGGTTCTCCAGTCAACATCCCAGGCGTTGACATCGAAAAGGAGAGACCCAGGGGTTTCTTCTCAGCCAAAGGGTAAGGGGCCGTGCACCTGCGAGCAGAGTTCTCTTTGGCCGTGGGAACTGTCTGGCGTCCGCCAGCTTGTCTTGGGATTGAGCTATTTTGTTTCACTGTGGTCACATCGTACATCCTCCTGCAATCTGGGGCGAAAGTGAAACACGCTAAAAGCATCAGTGCTGGTTTCTTCCCTTTTCCCCCTCATTTCTGAACCCCTTCCTCAGCCGCTTCTGGCTTGAAGCTAGGAATGCTAGTAGGAGAATCATCATCCATTCATTTTTCAAAATACTATGAACATATTATTTTTTTTTTTAATCCTCACCCAAGGATTTGAGAGAGGGAGAGAGGGGAGACAGAGAGAGAGAGAGAGAGAGAGAGAGAGAGAGAGAGAGAGAGAGGTGAGATTAACATTGATCAGTTCCCTCTGGTACACGCCCAGACTGGGGATCAAACCCACAACCTTTCAGTCTATGGGACAATGCTTCAACCAACTGAGCCACATCAGCCAGGGCCTACTAACTTATTTTAAATTTTACAAATATTACACTAACGCATTTTTGGGATACATAAAAAGTTAAAAACAAAGTTCTCTTTATCTCCCTCTCTTGAGTCCCATCCCCTCCTCTGAGGTCACCATGGCTGTCTTGAAGATGAACATTCTAGATCTCTTTCTAGTCCCTTATGTATATGTATAGAGATAGAAGCATACAGTTTGTTTTGTATGTGGGGTTTTTTAAAAATGCTATCATTCTGTGTGCAGCCTTCTGCATTTTGTTTCATTCACCTCACATTATACATATATCAGACTGCCTTCTGCCTCAGTCCCTGCAGGTCCGCATCGTCACACTAAACTGCTGTATAGCAGCAGCTCATACTGTGGATACTTATAGAACCCATTGTCCCATGAGGGCGTTTCAGTGGTTCCAAAGCTTCATCGTCGTGAGGAGTCTGCAGTGGACAACCTCGCATGTGTGTGTCCCCTTAAGCGTTTATGCAAGTGTCTCTCTGGCCAGGGTGGTGCCCAGCGAGGAGAAAGGCTGGGCTGAAAGACATGTGCAAGTTCAAATTGAATAGCTATTACAAAATTGTCCTCCGGAAAGGCTGCGCCGACCCGTTTTCCTGCCCACAGAGGATCTGCTTTTCCATATCCTCCCTACACTTGACATGACCATTTGTTTAATTCTTTTTGATCTTCCTGAGAAGAAAAGTGTCATCTTGTCCTTTTGCTGTTCTGGTTCGCACAGGGTCTGGGTGTCATTCTTTGAGTTTATTCGCCGGAAGACGGCCATCCTTTACCTCTGGGAAGGAGGCACTGTCATATCACTCACGAAGGCTCAGAAGATAGGCTTGGAGGGGACAGACGAGAGTGAGTGGCAGGGGCGCGGTTCTGAAGGGAGACTGTAAATCCAGGTGAAATGCAGGGGTGAGCGGGTACAGCGGAGAAGCTCTGGCCTGCACTGACTCATGCCGTGGGAAGACAGGATCAGGAAGACTTGATGTTTGTAATGTAAGGGAAACCGAGTCCCAGAGATTCAAACCTTCTTTGTCTGTGGTGCAGGGTTAGGGTCGGGGCTGTTTTCTGTCGGAGAGAAGGTGGCAACCAGAAAAACGATGAAGGGTGGGCAAGGGGTTTTCAAAACGTTGTCATTTATTCCATGTAAGTCTTGGGCTATTTTACATTGAATTGGGAATAAGACACCGTCTGTGGGTTTACCCTCTCCCGTGATGTTCCTGATCGTTTTCAGTTCATTCCTCCGCGTTAGGTTCCGGAAGAGAGGGAATGCTCGCCCCCACACGCAGATGCTGCACTGTGGAGGAGGAACTTGTTGTAAGAGGGTGTGTTCGTCTCTGTGTTAACCTCCACTTGCTATGGAACAAACCAGGGTTTGTTGAGCTCGTACCATGGGCTGGCCAAGCTCTCGCCACGGGCCACTTCCTCCAGTCCCTCTACAGCAGATACATTCCCTGTTTTACGGAACTCTCCCAGGGCCACGCAGCTCTCAGGCACCAGGCCCAGGAGGTCTGGCTCCGGCTCCGGGCTCTTAGATATTATTTCATCTTTTTTTAAAAAAATTATTTATTTTTAGAGAAAGGGGAAGGGAAGGAGAAAGAGAGGGAGAGAATCATCAATGTGTTGTTGCCTCTCACGTGCCCCCCACCAGGGACCTGGCCTGCAACCCAGGCAGGTGCCCTGACTGGGAATCGAACTAGCGACCCTTTGCTTTGCAGTCCAGCACTCAATCCACTGAGCCACACCAGCCAGGCCTCATCTTACCTTTTTTTCCCCAGCTGAAATGAAGGATCTTGTTCTTTCATTGACCATTGTTTCCTCCCACTGGTTTTGGTAACAAAACACTTATAATGATAATTACCATCAGCTAAGGACTTAGCTATGTGTTAGGTGCTGTGCTAAGGGTTTATAACATGCATTTTCTTACTTAAATCTCACAATGACTTTCTAGTCAGGCACAGATATTACCCCCCTTTTGCACATTAGAAAAAACAGCAGAACTTTAGAGAGTTTATTAGAGAAGTTTACACCTATTCAGTTCTTTCTTTGTTTTAACACCATTCATTTATGTGCGTAACCTCATTAGATTTTTCACAAAAGCCTACGAGATAAACACCATCATCACCTTCATTCAGGAGCTCATGAAGGTTATCACATGTCTGGGGAGTGACCGGCCTGGCCTTAGCCCATGTCTGCGCCACCCTGATGCCACTCTAACGCCATGCTGTGCTGCCTCCCCCCATGTCCCCTTGGAGGTTTTGACACCATAAGGTCACCTCTTCACTTCCATGAAAGTGCTTTCACCCCATATCAGAGGGCCTGCACGTCTCTGTGGAGTTTTCTTTCCCTGGCTAAACACCCTCAATTCCCTCCTCACTTCTCCATGTAATTTTTGGATGGTAAAGCTTCTTTCATGATTGAGGCCTGGTTTAAATCCTTAAGGAGGATCCTGTCAGATCTACTGTTCCCTAGAATGAGCATTACCCAGAAGGAAATCTCTCACCTCCACTCTTCGTGGAGTTCAGAGATGGGGTGGGGTCGGGGGAGAGTGATTTGCCCAAGATCACACAGCTAGAAACACCACCAACAATAATAACAATAAAAACCCTCATAGGTTCTTTCTGCAGCTGAAGGAAGCCTGTTACAGGAATACAAACTCTTACTCCTCCCCGTACCTGGGAATTTAAATCATTCCTTCTAGCCTGAGGAGTGATTCTCATTTGCTTGGCAGCAAGGGTACATGTGAAATGGTTCCAGATTGTTCCCTGAAGACTCCGCCGTCTCTGGGGGTTAGGGACTCTGAAGGCAGGGGGAAGAGAGCCACATGACTGTCATTTCCTCAGTAAAGTCAGGTGGCCTGGGATTAAGTCCTCTCCTGATTAGTCCTCAGGCTCCCTTTGACCAGCTCAGTAACAGCCCACATTCTTTCTTTCCAGTCCTTTCTTCCCACAGTCTCCCAGGTAGCCTAGGGCAAGGGCTGAAGGAGCTGCACCCCACGTGTGGGAGAGGCTCAGGTTACACCCCAGCTCTGCCATTTGGGGCTGGGGTTTCCCCCCTCCCTTTTTGAATTTCAGGTAAGTGGCGTGTTCTATCCTTTTCTAAATCTCAGTTTCCTCAACGTATGAAATTGAAATACTAGTGGTCCTTATTTCTCAGGGCTATTAAGGGAGGGAGTACATGAGGAAAATGCCCAGCCCACAATTACTGGCTAGTCAACGCTAGTCACTGGGATGGACTCCTGTGTCCTCTCTTACGTACTCGGCTGCTGGTCCTGCTCACACGCTCCCAATTTTAGTTCGGAGCGGCAAGGTAACGAGAGGCCACTTCCCAAAGCTCCCAGCTGACTCACCATTCCTTGTAAGCACATAGACACTTTTTGGTTTTATTCTGTTTGTTTTTTTTTAACTGCTGATTGCACCAGGGAAACAGCTGATGAGCGACAAAATTACAAACTTGGGGAAGTTACGAAAGCTTTAAAACTGTAAGGTCAAAATGCTCTACTTATGATTAGAACAAAGCCGAGATTCTGACAGTTTTTCCCAGACTCCTTTGGCCGCGGCTCCACAGAACTCTTCGTGATTGCTTTTGTTCTGTGGGTGGACATCTTCCGTCTCCCCCTGCCTCTTGCTGGCTCTGTCCTCGCGTCGCTCCGTCTCTGGAAGCCACACTCTATAATTTAGGCTTAGAAAGCAAGTTATGGCTGAAAAAGAGCTGTGGCCGAGTTTGCTGCACAAGGGCTTCCAGATTTGTGTTTCTTATTTTATAAGACACTTCCAAGTATATAGCTTCTACTTCCACCATCTGAAGAAGCCCCACCCAGGGGGGACAAATCTTCGCCTCTCTATAGCTGCCCAGAATAGAGCTCAGAGATGTGGGGTAATTTTCCTGAGATCATCGCACAGCTAGACAGAGTGAGGGTGGGGACTCACGCCTAGCTCTTACGGGCTTTAAGTTGTGTCCATGCACTCTGGGGGGCCGAAGGGTTGTTGGGTATGGAAAACTGGGAAACCGAGGGCAGAAAAGGGCACAAGTTAAGAGGCCTTCTGGTGAGTTGGGAAGGCAGCTGAGGCCAGAGGCCAGTGCTCTCGATGTCAGAGGTACAGGTGGCCCTCGTCTCAGGACCGGCAGCCCCCGTCTCTCCACAGAGCTTCCCCGAGGGCAGGTTTTCGTATTTGATCCTGAAGCATCAGGACTCACTGTTTCCCAGCCCCCAGATGGCTCATTATACCCATCGCCAGCATGAAGTCAAAGCTGCAGAACAATTTCAAATTGAATGCGCCCGAAGATGCGTGAGGGCTTGGCTGTCAGTCCAGTAAAATTGGAAAAAATAAACGTTGCTCTGGTAATAATAACATTTTCCTTTCCTTGAGCTTTTATAGTAACCTTTTCTTGGTCCCAGGGCTAGGATGGGGGAAAAGATGCTTTTAAGAACATTTGTTCTATTACTGTTGTTTTTTTCTGTGGGTTTGCTTTTGGTTATACAAAGCCAGCCCGTGTGTCATGGTCCAGAGCAAGCTGGCATTCCGTGGGATGAAAGGGTTCTCAGAGGAAATGGGTTTTCTACCTTTATCCTGGCATTTGGATTGCATATGTGGGTATTTGGGAAGGCCTTTCAAACCTGTCATTCATTAACCATGGCTTATCTGGTCACTTCTCTGTCCACAGCACAGGACATAGAAACGTAAGTCAGCCATGACCTCTGTTCCTAAAAAGGTCACACTTGAGTAGTACAGGCAGGCCTGGACATAATGATTAGTTGTCCAGTGTGCTTTGTTTTGGATAGAAGTATGAAAAAGTGCGCTGGGGCCCCAAGGAGGAAAAGACAGATTCTGTCTTGGAAAGGAGGGCCAGAACAATTTCATTGTGATCTTGGGATTGGTTCTTCAAGGGCAAGACCATTTCATCGAAGAAGGAATAGGGAGGAAGACCAGCATGAGCAGAGACAGGGGGACTTGATAAGAGCATGAAATCCTTGGAGAGCGTTTAATAGTCCAGTTAAATTTCATGGAGACAGGAAGCTGGTCATGGTCAAGCTTCTTAAAGGACTTGACTGATGGGCTGAAGGACTTAGATTTCATTCCAGGGTCATAAAGAACCGTTCATGGTTTTAGAGTGGGGAATGACATTTCCAGTTCTGCTGTAGGAAAGATAGTGCTGGCAGCAGTGCGGAGGGTGTCGGAGGGGAACGGGCCTGGGGGCGGGGAGCTGGGTCCCCAGGGGGTCCCTGCAATAATTCAGGCTGAGGCTGGAGCTGAGTGTCTAGACTAGAATCATGGCAGCAGTGACAACAGAGAAAGGGCAAGGGCAGAGCCCTTTAGGAGTTAGAACCAAGAGGACTTGGTGACTGTGGGGGGCTCCACCCGCAGGCCCCCCACCCCCCGCCACCACAGATGTGAATAAGTCTACCAAGACATGATCTGCTTAGGGAGGAAAGGTGGCCAATCTCTCATAGGAGAAGGACCAGGAACCTATTCCTCAATGGGCTTTTATTGGGTTCATTTGCACAGGAATACAGATAAAACTCATTAATCATTGTCAAGCAGTAAGAATCAAACAATAGATAACAAAGAACTCGGCCTATTTTGAGTCAGGGTCAGATAGCTAAAAAGCTGTAAAACTTTGAGGAACCAACTTACTTCTTGTTTGGATCCTTATCATTTAATTGAGAGCTTGCTAAAGAAAGCAGGTTTTACAGGATTTTACGTATTCTTTCTCAGGCCTGATCGCCCAGGAACCCACCCTTTCCAGCACAAGGCTGCACCACCCTCTGTCATTGGTTCAGGCTTAAGGCATTGTCTTAGGCTTAAGACAGGCAGGGGAAGTAAGGTAGCCAAAAGATTAGGAGACTTCTTGCAGACAGAATGAGGACTCAGACTTTGTCAAAGCCAAGGGGCGAGGGTCCATCACCTCCTTTTGCTGTACCCCCCAAAGTCCTTCCTTGGGGGCCTCCCACATGATCGTGCCTGTCTTAGATTGTTCCCCCCTTGGGGAATCTTACCCATCATTGGCTAACCAACCAAGCATTGGGGGGCCAGTTATGGATGAAGTAAAAGGAGCAGAAGTGGTGCTCCTGCCAGGGAGATAAGCTTTTGTCTCCTTGGTGGCTTATCGTCCAAGGTCACTCCCTCAGCCTTAGCCTTGGCGGGGCTTACAGCTTCTGAAACCAGGCAGGGCAGTTCCCAACAGGTGACGGAAGGAAGAGCACAGGATAACTAATTCTCCATACTTGGGAGATTGGATTGACGTGATAGGTTATCTGATAAAGGCACCCCGGAGGAAGAATGGCATTTATTTGGGAGGTCTTGAGTTTGACGTGCCTCTGGGATGCCTCGCAGGCAGTTGGAAATGTGGGGGCTGGGCTCATTAAGGGATGTCTGGGTGGGATGGGTGTCTTTGATGGTTGGCACCCACCTCAGGTCAAATAGTAATTGCTATGATGATTCACAGTGTACTTGCCAGATAAGGACTTGCCCCTGTGCCAATACTTTCATGCGCATGATCTCAGAAGCTACAGTTCAGGGCTGTGGATATAATTTTGGGAGTCACTGATAATAAATGGCACTAATTGAGTGCTTCTGATATGCCAGGGCCAGGCTTGATGCTTTTATTTTTATTTTTAAAATATATTTCATTGATTATGCTATTACAGTTGTCCCATTTTCTCCCCCTTCACTCCCCTCCACCCTGCACACCCTCTCCCACCCACATTTCCCTGCTTTAGTTCATGTCCATGTGTCATAAATTCTTTAGCTTCCACATTTCCCATACTATTCTTATCCCCTCCCCTGTCTATTTTCTACCTACCATCTATGCTACTTATTCTCTGTATCTTTTCCCCCTCTCTGCCCCTCCCACTCCCCTGTTGATGACCCTCCATGTGATCTCCATTTCTGTGTTTCTGTTCCTGTTCTAGTTGTTTGCTTAGTTTGCTTTTGTTTTTGTTTTAAGTGGGGATGTCAATGATTGTGAATTTGCTGTCATTTTACTATCCATATTTTTTATCTTCTTTTCCTTAGATAAATCCCTTTAACATTTCATATAATAAGGGTTTGGTGATGATGGAATCCGTTAACTTGACCTTATCTGGGAAGCATTGTATCGGCCCTTCCATTCTAAATGAAAGCTTTTCTGGATAGAGCAATCTTGGATGTAGGTCCTTGCCTTTCATGACTTGGAATACTTCTTTCCAGCCCCTTCTTGCCTGCAAGGTCTCTTTTGAGAAATCAGCTGACAGTCTGATGGGAACTCCTTTGTGGGTAACTGTCTCCTTTTCTCTTGGTGCTTCTAGGATTTTCTCCTTCATTTTAATCTTGGGTAATGTAATTATGATGTACCTTGGTGTGTCCCTCCTTGGGCCCAACTTCTTTGGGGCTCTCTGAGCTTCCTGGACATCCTGGAAGTTTATTTCCTTTGTCAGATTGGGGAAGTTATCCTTTATTATTTGTTCCAATAACTTTTCCACTTGTTGCTCTTCCTCTTCTCCTTCTGGTACCCCTATAATTTGGATGTTGGAATGTTTAAAGATGTCCTGGAGGTTCCTAAGCCTCTCCTCATTTTTTTGAATTCTTGTTTCTTCATTCTCTTCTGATTGGATGTTTCTTTCTTCCTTCTGGTCCACTCCATAGATGTGAGTCCCAGTTTCCTTTCCATCACTATTGGTTCCCTGTGCATGTTCCTTTATTTCACTTAGTGTTACCTTCATTTTTTCATCTAATTTGTGGCCAAATTCAACCAATTCTGTGAGCATCCTGATTACCAATGTTTTGAACTGTGCATCTGATAGGTTGGCTATTTGTTCGTCACTTAGTTGTATTTGTTCTGAAGCTTTGATCTGTTCTTTCATTGGAGCCATTTTTTTTGTCTTGATGCGCCTGTTACATGTGCAGGGAAGAGCCTTAGATGTTCACCAGGGTGGGGTAACCCACGTGGCTGGGTTGTGAGGCTGTCTGTGAGGGAGGGGTCTGAGAGGGAACAATGGCGCTAGGTCCACTCTCTGCAGGATTTCAGTTACTTCCTCCGCTTCCCCCAAGCAAATGAAGCCCTTCTGGTGCTGATTTCTGAGTGGGTGGGTTTGTGCACATTTTAGGACCCTGTGGGTCTGTCCAATGAACTCTCCTGTGAAGGTGGGAGTTTCTCCTGCTGCTGTGTCAACCTCCACAGGTGTTTTCAATCAGTGGTTTGAGGCTTTATTTCCCTGCGCTGGGGCCCTGGGTTTTGCGGTCCCTCCTGACTCCCCTTTGTTTGCCTGGTTTATCTGCACACATGAATGTGGGACTGCCCAGTCTGCCAGGCGCTGCCATGCTGACCAGCTGCAGCCTCGCCTGCCCCAATCCACAATCTGCCGCCTTGCCCAGAGTCCTCTCCGCCCAGCTGCTTGACTCCGCCCCTCCTCCCGGTCTGGATGGATGTTTCTTCTTTAACTCCTTGGTTGTCGGACTTCCATGTAGTTTGATTTTCTGTCAGTTCTGCTTGTTCTTTGTTTTTTAAATTGTCGTTGCCCTTCTTTTGGTTGTGTGAGGAGGCACAGTGTGTCTACCTACGCCTCCATCTTGGCCAGAGGTTCGGCTCGATGCTTTTAATACATTGTCTCGTTGTGAGATGTGGCCCGGATCTGTGAGGAGGACTCGATTATTACGCACATTCCAAAAGGGAAGGAACTTCGGCTTGGAGAGGTTGAGAAATTTGCCAGAGTTTGAACCCCAGGTCTCTTGGTTCTTAAAAAACTGAATTCTTAAACACTTTATTATATTGTCTCCTAGGTGAGCTAAGCTCTAACTGAAGCTACCTTAGGAGAATAAGGGAGGGAGAAAGAGGTGTAGAGGAAGACCCCCCTCCCCCCGCCACATACACACCCCAGCCCCCAGGGAACATTGTGAGAGAATGAACTTGGAACGGGGAATGGAGCAAGGCTGGTCCTGCTGTAGGAGGAGAGGATGCATCCAGAACTGGGGAGGTGGGGTTTGGTCTGGAAAGAGAGGCAAGAGAGAAGGGAGTTTGGACAGAATAAATGAAGGTGTAAGACCGACCAGATCTCATGCTGGCCTCCCAGGGAAGTAGGTGAAGGCTGGAGAACCAAGACCTTGAACTTAGAGATCCTCCAGTCTGTGAACAGCAGACCTGTTCATGGGCTGGGCTCACAGGGAAGCTTAGTGAAAATAGAGGTTGTTCCGCTTCACTCCAGACTTGCAGAATTGGAGCCTCTGGGGTGAGCCCAAGAAATCCCACGTTTAACAAACTTCCTCAGGAGATTCTTTTGAAGCCAGCCCATCTCTGGCCCCAAGGAGGCATTTAGGAACTGCTGGTATAGTACTCTCTTTATTCAACAATCAGAGCTGTCCAACCTGTGGTCCTCGGGTCACATGTGGCTCAGGGTGACTGTGAAGGCGACTCAACACAAAATCATAAATTTACTTAAAACATTTTGAGTTTTGTGTGTGTGTGATTATGTATTTAATCCTTTTGGCAATGTATTTAATGTGTGGCCCAAGACAACTCTTCTTCCAGTGTGGCCCAGAGATGCCAAAAGGTTGGACCCCTCTGTAGAAAACTGAGGCAGAGAGGCATTGAAAAAGTTCAGAGAGAACCGGGAACGAGGCCCTAGGCAGGACCCTCTTCTGGCTCCCAAATCACAGCTCTTTCCCCAGCACCGCACTATTTTATTGAAGACGAAATCAAGCTCTGTCAGAACCTGACACTTTCCTGGGTCCTCAGTTGATCAAGGACATAAGGAAGTTGCAGGAGAAATCGCTACTCAGTATGAGTGCAACAGGAGGAGTAGAGGCAGGCAGGGGGATAGGGCAAAGCTCATTTTCACTCAAAAATGCTGTTGTTAGGAGGAAAGAAATTGGATGCAGTTGATTTCAAAGTCAACATCTTTCTCGAGGCATTAGCCGGTTTGTTTTTCTCTCTCATGCCCCATGCTTCTCACGGGCTCAAATCAGTTGATAGGCTTGCAGTCTGGGGATAAAAGGAAAGAACAAAAAAAAAAAGTGGATCCTCACCATTCTTCTCACAACAGCATTGCAGTCTACCAACTGCACCAATGACTTTTTTTTTTCATTAATGAAGCTGGAATGGAATCCGTGTGATTCTCACCTCTAACGGCTCACCTCCAGGAAGGTCAACCAAGTAAGACCATAGAGCACAGCCAAGCTTTAAGAGAGGCACGCCCATGGTGAGGCAAAGAGTGTGAAAAAGAAGGTACCAGCCATCTAGCAGGACACAGAGCCAGCCCCGGAATGAGTTCTCATTAGTGGTTAACCAAGGGCACTGGGTGACTCACTCCACGGACCACAGGGCCCCTCTGACGCCCAGCCAGGCGCAACCGCAGGGATCTCTGGTTTCCTGGGGTGGGGCAGGGGAAAAGGGGAAAACTCAGCAAGTTCTGTGGTGAGGCATCTGCTCCCCGCCATGTGAGCAAGTCAGTGAGTCAAGGTCCCAACACCCTTTGGCAAGAGCCTGCCTGCACTTAGGGACCCTGTGATGCTCAGCAGCCCGGCAGAGGGGACTAGATGGGACTCCGAACTCAGGTGTCCTTGCCCTACCAGCTGCTATCATTACAGTCGGCAGCACGGGGCAAGGTATGAGATCTGAGTGTCAGGGTCTCCCTCTTTCCATAATTCTGCCCAAATCAACTTAATTCAACGTAAGTTTGAAGTTCAAATGTGGTAATAAACGTCAGAGTTTTGTGTACTTTCCGCTGCTTACATTGTGCTCATCATTGTCATCGAGCAATAATAATTATCAGGAACTGTTTTTCAGAAACGGGTCCCACCTAGGCAGTGGAGGGCCAGGGTCTGTCCCAAATGGCTGTCTTCACCATCGCACTGTGGAAGAGCATGGCCATCCGCTGTCCAGCACCGGTCTTTCCAGAGGAATTGCACGTGAGCTGTGGCCAGGTTGTCTGAAGGCCACAGAGCCCAGAGGACGAGAGCTCGGGCTCTCGGGTACCTAACCGGGTCTCTGAGGTTTGCTCACTGCCCTGCTCACAATGTGACTTGAGCCAGTTGCCTGCCGTCTCTGTGCCACACGGTCCCTCTGTGAGATGAGGACAGTGATGGTGCCGGCTGTTAGGCGTTTTCTGAGGTCAAACATGGGCAGTACTTGCCCTGTGCTCGGCATGTAGTAAATGCTCTGTGTAGGGTACCATGTATTGTTGTTGTTATTGGTAATTCTGAGGTGCTCCTTGCCACCTCCCTCCATCAAGATCTGTTGATGAGCTGGTATGGGCAGAGCAGTATTGGCATTGTGCTTTGGAGAGGAGTCTCACATGGAAGGCGTGGGGTGAGGCCTTGTCTGTGCTTCCCCAAGACCCTCCGATGTGGGCGTGTAAGAGCAGTGGCCTGCGGTGGCGCCTCCGGGCTCTCACAGGGATGATGACATTTTTGTTGCTGGGGCACCTCGGGGGCAGTGGGAGGTGGAGGCCTCGTTCAGAACCGGGGTGACTCAAACAACGGTGTTCCCCAGTCTCTGGTTGCCCTCTGTCACCGCATCTGCGTGAACTGTGAAGTCATCCCATCATTCCTTCCTCTTTATGAATCATGTCGGGTGCTCACACATTGTGCTCTCTGTTCCCTGTCAAATGTAAAAAACAGGCCCCACCCAGTTGTGCCCTTGGAGCTAAGGAACATCTGACTCACCTATACGATGCTCTGTTGATTCATTAAGTGTGGAGTGCTCTTTTCTTTTGTAATCCTCACCTAAGGATATGTTTTTAATTAATTTTAGAGAGAGAGAGGGAAAGAGAGAGAAGCATTGATGTGAGAGAGAAGCAGATTGGTTGCCTACTATGCGCGTCCCCAGAGGGAGTTGAACCCATAACCTTTTAGTGCACAGTAGGGTGAGCCGCCCGGCCGGGCGAGAGCACTCTTTTTGGTCACTGTACATATTAAAAGCACACGGAGGTCTCCCAAATTCAAAGGAAGTATGTGAATCCAGTTAAATGCATGTTTCTACTTTCAAAAGTCATTTTGAAATTCCAGATCTACTTTAATGCTACTAGGCAAAGTCAGGCAAAGTCAGAAAACATGGGTTCTCGTCTGGAACGCATTACTCTGGAACCTGGAGTGAGTGAAATTCTCTACCTATATGTTTTTCTATTAATTAGAAAGAGGATTCAGAGAAGACAATATCAAGTTCTTCTCAGCTCTGAAATATTCACACTGTGATTCCAGGATCTTTGTGCCATCCCTTGGATTTTTGAGGCCATACCACCAGTGCTCCAGAAGGGGGCAGCATAAGCCAATGCTACCAACAAAAGGAAAAGAACTTCTCTGAAGGCTTGAAGCTGTCCCTTTTCAAATTCTAGGATTGTGTTCAAGATTGTATCATTGAATTGACTTATTTTAGAACTAAATTTGTTTTAAAAGTAGAGACGGATGAGGCCCCATGTCTATGAAGTCAATGATGAGTCAACATAGGTAATAGAGTTTTAAAATGTATCCACTGAGGAGACAGCTTTTATTTCCAATAGATTTCTGGCGTGAAGCCCACTGGGTACTGAGTTTGTGTTTTTAAATAGGTTTTTAACACGCTCTCTTTCTTTTCTCTCAGAGTGGTTAATGATTCTGATTTTTTGAATCATTCAGAGTTGGGTTCAAATTTCCTTTTACGGTTTGTGTTCCTTCAGGCGAACGTTTTAAACGTTCTCAGCCTCAGTCTGCACACCTGGGAACGGGTTTTGCAGGCATCAAATGAGATACTTTACTCGGAGTGCTTGTCCCTCTGCCGGGCACGCAGGAGTTTCTAGGACTTTTGAGGCAAATTTCTGGTAATGGGGCGGGAACAGGAGTGATGTTCAAGATGGATTCTTAAAAGAATTTCTGAAACTGCAGTGTCTTTCCAGAACCGCACATAGCACGTAATTTTATTTGAGCGAGCGAGACAGTGGGTTCTCGTCTACAACCTCAGGCTTAACCATCCTGAAGGGCAAGTCTCCCATCACTCTAGGGTCTGAAAGTTTTAAGAGTAAAATCGTGCCCATATATAACGCACTTAATGCCCTGACTCCACGGATGTTATTTTTGCAACAGTAGAGTAGGACCTGGCAAACTCCTAGTACATATTTTAGGCCTTGCAAGCCATACTGTCTCTGTTGCAATTCCTCAGTTCTACCTTTTCAGTCCAAAAGCAGCCAGGCACACACATAAACAAATGGGTGTCACTGTGCTTCAATAAAACTTTATTGATGGACACTGAAATTTGAATTGCCTGCAGTTTTCAGGTGTTATGTGTCATTATTCTTCTTCTGAGTTTTCCCCAACCATTAAAAATATATAGAAATGATTCTTAGCTCTCAGGTTGCACAGAACCAGGCTGCAGGCTGTAGTTGGCCCTCCTTTGACCTGTACCATCCCGATACAGGGGAGCCCTGGTTCGACAGGGCTCTTCCAGTACATTCACTGATTGGTGCCAGCCTACTAGATGATAAGTCCTTTGAAGGTAAAGATGGTGTTTTTATGCTTTAGTTTTAATATTTAAACTTTATTCTTCATGTTATAAAATAAATATAGGCTTTGTAAAGAAAAAGTTAAAACAGTGTAAAGTGAGAATTCTTTATATTCCAAATATTACTCACCCTCCCACTCCACCCCTACCCTGCCCCAATGACTGAGATAAAGAGATTAATTACTCGAAGAGTTTGAGCTAGATTCTCTCAGATCATCTTTCTCTACCAACATAGTAACAGCTATCATTTTTTATAAAATTCTCAATTTTTTTTTACAAAATCACTCTCTGTATTATTTTAAACTCACTTTAAAATTCAACAATTTTGTTCAACAACTTTTTGCTGCAAAGCCACCATGCACCCCACGTATGTTAGATCGGACCATCTGAAACGGCTGAAGTTTAAATCATTTAAGTCCGTTTTTTAAAACTTTTTATGTTGAAATAATTTTAGACTCACACGAACTTGCAAACGTAGTGCAGAGAGGTCTGCACCTTCCTCTGGCTTCCCAGCGCTGACCTCGCGCGTCCCTGCGGCACACGGCCAAACCCAGAAGTGGGCGGTGGTGCAGCACAGCTGACTCGTCTACAGTCCCTACTTGACCTTCACCCATTTTTGTATGTGCTCATCGTTTTAAACAAACCATTTTGACATAACAACACATCTGTCTATCTCTCAGAGGTAGATGTACGTCCTGTACATCTTTTCATGTCAGTGCTCTTGGACTAGGGAGGCTAAGATGTAACACACTTCATTTTTTTTTTTTTATGTGTGTGTTATGTAACACACTTAGTTTTCTCCAAGAGCACCACCCACCCAAACCGTCTCTGGCTGTGGGCTAATGGGTTTCTAACGCCTGTCTTCAAAGTTTCACGTAGAAGGTCAGCGCGGTTACTGCTTTGGAGAAACGACACTTACCTCAGCGTTAGCACACGGCTCAGGCATCTTAGGGCGTTTACAGTGATTAACTCTTGACACACAGGGTATGTTACAGTTAAGAGTTCTATATTTGAAAAAATGTAGAAATTAAAACAAAAGTGCTAATAAGAAAAACTGTAATTGCCAATAATGTTTCCATGCCATGTCATGTGGATTTAGCCTTTGAGTATTTCTTTTTTAGTTTTCTTTGGGGCAGCAAGAGGTATGCGTGTATTTGTGTATCTGTATTTCTAATCTATGTATATACTCATTTTGTATTCTAAGTATGGCTTCATATCTCTTGTAAAAAATGACAATGTAATGGTTTTTCTCAGGTTAGTCAAATTCTCTGTAAAAAGTCATCTAGAAATAAGGTTAAAAAGGAGGTAGGAGCATTTTTCAGATGACTGAACTTTGTGGCTCAGAGAGAGGAGATGTTTTGTCTAAGGCCACACAGCCAGGAAACTTCAGTAAAGATAAACACGTAGTTGTGCTAGAGTGTAAGGGAGGCTGAGTGGTAGCCACATAATGTTCCAAGGTCTGGGGTCAAATTTTACAGAAATTTCAATTCGCCTGAGTATGTATGTATGCTATGAACCCTACAGGGGTGGGGAGACAGGGGAAGGGGCAGACCCCTACTAAGAAGGGTTCCTGCTGGCTAACTGGGCGTAAAGTAAAGAGCAGAGCCTAACAGCCATTTCTGCACCTCTCATGCAAACTGTACTTCATGGAGAGGCCTCTGTGCTGAACTGCCTGCCACAACTGTGTTTCTCCCATCTGAGCCGGTCCTTATAAAGGACTTCCTGGAGTAATGTTTCAGCCAATAGGACTGAGATTTTCCCCATCCTACCAGAGCTATGCATCTCAGACCAATCAGAGTGACCAATCAGAACAGTGCCTTTGGACAAATCAAACTGTGAGGATTCAGAGTCCTTATTTGCATGAGGATGGACCAATCAGGGACCAGGGTTTTTCTTCTGTCCACTAAGCCAGTTCTTCTCTGGCTCTGAGAGCTTGCTTTCCACTGAAGACTGCCTGTCTCCAGCTGGAGCTGAAACACCGAAGATACCTCGCTGGAGCAGGGTGGACCAGCAGAGCTGCGAAGCCAAAGAGTGGCCTCTGGGCTGCATGGCCTCACAGCCATGCTTTTTCTGCCGTTGCATTGCAGCACTGTTGAGCTGTTTGTACTGGATAAAGTTTCCTTCTTCACCCAACCTAAAGATGGGGATTTCTGTTGGCATCGAATTGGCTCCAATGACCATCAGTTGATAATACCAAGAACCTAAGAGCTTAAAATTAAACCAGCAACTAATTTTCTAATTCATACTGAGGACTGTAGATACCCAGTGATCCACATTTTGGTATTTTTTAATGTAAATACATTTTTACTATGTAGGAAAATCTAATATTAATCAGAAGTATTAGTGAGTACATTGCCAGGAAAGTGGCTAATTTTAAGATTCTTTTGCTGTTATCTATTTTAAGATAAATAATGCACATACATGACAAAGGCACAAAGACTACAAATTTTTTTTTCTTTTTTTAAACTTACTTTATTTCAAAATCTATCATGGACACATCTCCATAGGTAGATCTGATTGGATTTAATACATTCTTTACAACAGCTAAATAATCCTACAAAAACTTTTAAGTAAAAAGTCAACCTTCCTTTTGTTGCCATGCCTACCCCCAGAGCCACTGTCCTCTTGGAAGATGTTAGTGACCACAGTGTCTATATCGGTTTCCTGTTGTTGCTGTAACAAATTACCAGCTAGTGGATTAAAACAACACAGTTATTATCTTTCAGTGTCAGAGGTCAGAGTTCCTAAAATCAGGTTGTGGGCTGGGCTGAATACCTTCTTGATTCCCTAGGACAGAATCTATTTCCTTGCCCTTTCCAGCTTCTAGTGGCCACGTGCATTCCTTGGCTTGAGGTCCCTTCTGCCATCTTTGAAGCCAGCAAAGCAGCACCTTCAAATCTCTCTGTCTCTCTGATTTCTTCCCTCCTCATATACCCTGGCTTGGACATTTTTGCCTACCTCTTCGAGGGATCTTTGTGATTGCATTGGGCTCAGTGATTAATCCAGTGTGATCTTTCCATCTCAAGATCTTTTTTAAAAATATATTTTATTGATTATGCTATTACAGTTGTCCCATTTCCCCCCCTTCACTGACCTCTGCCCTGCACACCCCCTCCCACCCACATTCCCTGCCCTTTAGCTCATGTCTGTGGGGTCATACATACAAGTCCTTCAGCTTCTGCATCTCCCACACTATTCTTACCCTTCCCCTGTCTATTTTGTACCTACCATCTATGCCACTTATTCTCTGTACCTTTCCCCCTTTCTCCCACTCGCATTCCCCCACTGATAACCCTCCATGTGCTCTCCATCTCTGTGGTTCTGTTCCTGTTCCAGTTGTTTGCTTAGTTTGCTTTTGTTTTTGTTTTAGGTATGGTTGTTAATAACTGTGAGTTTGCTGTCATTTTACTGTACATGTTTTTTATCCTCCTTTTCTTATATAAGTCCCTTTAATATTTCATATAATAAGTGATGATCAACTCCTTTAACTTGACCTTATTTGAGAAGCACTTTATGTGCCCTTCCATTCTAAATGATAGCTTTGCTGGATAGAGCAATCTTGGATGTAGGTCCTTGCCTTTCATGACTTGGAATACTTCTTTCTAGCCCGTTCTTACCTATAAGATGTCTTTTGAGAAATCAGCTGACAGTCTTATGGGAACTCCTTTGTGGGTAACTGCCTCCTTATCTCTTGCTGCTTCTAGGATTCTCTCCTTATCTTTAATCTTTGGTAATGTAATTATGATGTACCTTGGTGTGTTCCTCCTTGGGTCCAACTTCTTTGAAGCTCTTGAGCTTCCTGGACACCCTGGAAGTCTATTTCCTTTGTCAGATTGGGGAAGTTATCCTTTATTATTTGTTCCAATAACTTTTCCACTTGTTGCTCTTCCTCTTCTCCTTCTGGTACCCCTGTAATTCAGATGTTGGAATGTTGAAAGATGTCCTGGAGGTTCCTAAGCCTCTCCTCATTTTATTGAATTCCTGTTTCTTCATTCTTTTCTGATTGGATGTTTCTTTCTCCCTTCTGGTCCACTCCATTGATTTGAGTCCCAGTTTCTACCCCATCACTATTGGTTCCCTGTACATTTTCCTTTATTTCACTTAGTGTAGCCTTCATTTTTTCATCTAATTTGCGACCAAATTCAACCAATTCTGTGAGCATCCTGATTACCAGTGTTTTGAACTGTGCATCTGACAGGTTGGCTATCTCTTCGCCACATAGTTGTATTTTTTCTGGAGTTTTGATCTGTTCTTTCATTTGGGCCACTTTTTTTTTTTTTTGTCTTGATGCACCTGTTACATAGTAAGGGGCAGAGCCTTAGGTGTTCATCAGGGCGGGATAACCCACGTGGCTGGGTTGTGACATTGTCTGTGGGACAGGGGTCCCAAAGGGAACAATGGCTCTTGCTCCACTCTCTGGCAGATTTCAGTCACTTCCCCTACTTCCCCCAGGCAAATTGGGCCCTCCTGGTGCTGATTCTCATGTGGGTAGGTTTGGGTATGTGCTAGGATCCAGTGGGTCTGTCCAATGAACTCTCCTGTGAAGCTGGGAGTTTCTCCTGCTGCTGTGTCAACCTCCACAGGTGTTTTCAATCAGTGGTTTAAGGCTTTATTTCCCCACACTGATGCCCTGGGTTGTGCAGTCAGTCCCGCTCCCTAGCTGTTTCTCCTGATTTATCTGCACACAAATGTGGGACTGACCAGTCCACCAGCTGCTGCCTTGTGCGCCCCGTTCCACAATCCACCCCCTTGCTAGGTCTGCCAGCCACCACCTTGCCCAGAGTCCTCTCTGCCTGGCTGCCCGACTCCGCCCCTCCTACCGGCCTGGATGAATATATCTTCTTTAACTCTTTAGTTGTCGGACTTCCATACACTTCAATTATCTGTCAGTTCTGGTTGGGTTGTTTGTTTTTTTTTCAAATTGTTTTTGTCCTTCTTTTGGTTGTGCCAGGAGGCACAGTGTGTCTACCTATGCCTCCATCTTGGCTGGAAGTCCTCCATCTCAAGATCTTTGACTTAATCACTTTGCAAAGTCTCTCTCACCAGGTAAGGAAAGTAGTCACAAATTCTGAAGTTTGGGTCGTGGACACGGTCGGGTGTCATTACTCTGCCTACCATAGTCTCCCACCTGTTTGAGAGACGAATGATTCATTCTTCCTCTCTAGACCAGATTGATTAATGTGTTCTCATCAGTAAAAACATTTATTGATCATTTGTTTACACACACTTCCATATTCATATATACATTTTGAAATATAGCCCTCCCAAATAAATGTTTAAAGGGTGAAATTTAAATAAATGTAAACGGACACTCTCATGTTCCCCCATACCCAGCGGGTGGCCTTGCACCATCATGGCAAGCCCAAGCCCTCCTTGGAGACCCGTGTTCTGGACCGTCCTCTTTCTAGATTCATTGTCAATTGTTGTACTGAACACTTCTCCTCGCATCCTAGTTGCGTACCGTGCTTTGTACATGGTACAGTTGTGCTTCAGCTCCTGGATGATGACGTCCCCCAGAACACAGGTATTGATGGCGGTCAAACATGTTCAAATCCCAGGTCCTCCACCTACAGCCTGTCTGACCTTGATCACATTGCTCTGCCCTCTGGCCTCAGTGTTTTCACTGGCAGTAAGGGGTAATGCCTGCCCCCCAGGGCTGCTGCTGAGGAGTGAGTGGTCATTGGAATGTTAGTAATAATATGCCAGTAGAAGAACACTCTTTTGAGGTTAATGCTAGGCCCTTCAATTGGATTTAGTCTTCTTACCCGTGCTCGGCACATGTTTCCTGACTTTTTCTTAGGCTGACCACACCCACTGAAGTTCACTGTCATCCCTGGTACGTCAGTTCCCTCTAAGTCCTCTATCAGTTTCCCAGAGCTGTGGTAACAGAGGACCACAAACCAGGTGGCTTTCCAAGAGCAAGAATTCATTCCCTCCCAAGTCTGGAGTCTAGAAGCCTGACATGGAGGTGCCAGCAGGGCTGCGCTCTCTCTGAGTGCTCCGGGAGTGTCTTTCCTCGACGCTCCCAGCTCCGGGGCCCCTGGCACTCCCTGGTTGACAGCAGCATGGCTCCAGTCTCTGCCTGTCTTTGCGTGGCTTCTCTGTGTCCCCTTCTCTTCTTATGAGGACACCAGCGATTGGATTCAGGGCCTGTGGACATCGAGGATGATTTTGTCTCAAGATTCTTAACTAATTACATGGGCAAAGACCTTATTTGTAAATAGGGTCACCACCTGAGGTCCTAGGGGGACATCATCCGAGGAAACAATAGTGAAACCGCTACAATTCTCCATCACAGAACAGAATTTTTTATTTATTTATTTATTTATTTATTTACTTACTTACTTTATTTATTTATTTATTTATTTATTTTTTGGTGTGCGAGTTTTGGGAGGTGGCTGCCTTTGCCCGAAGCTGCTGGAGTCAGAGGTCAGGCCTTGGTGATGTCAGGGCCGGGAGCGCACAGACAGCAGACACGAAAACCAACTGTCTTGCCTCGTTGAGCCCAAGTTCCCTGGACCTTAGTGCCACTGCTCTTCACGGGGAAGAAAACCCACCAGTTGGTGTGTCTGGTTGCTGTTTGATGTGCAGCCCCGTGGTCCTTGTGGTGGTTCCCACTGGGGCGCTTGGCATTTTCTGAAGAAGAATTAAAAACAAGAAAAAGTGCTGTTTGATACCATTCAGCACTGTTTGCATTCGCAAGTTGTCGCCCCCATTGGACGATTCCCATTTAAAGTACAGATTCGCACGGACGAGCCTGACCAGGCTGCCTTTCCTCTCCGGTGGGTTCCCCTGCGGGCGTATCCATCACCAGTGGTTGTGGTACCACAGGAGTTTGCCAGTGAGGGGTTTGAATTCTCACCGGCAATTTCCAGCTGCAGGGGATAACAGCGGAGAGAATCGCAACAAAAACTGAGTTGTAGGATATGAGAACTCGCCGACTTTCCCCCTCGGAGTTTTATGCTGCTGGGCATTCCACAAGCCACTTTCCCTGTCCGTGAGCTCTCGCATCACATCATGAGCCTTACGAAACCAATGGCATTTCTCCTTGTGCCTGGCGAGTGAGGAAGTTCGGGGGCAATAGTGCTGTTTCAGTCATTGTTAGCCTAGATGTTCATGGCATCTGGGACTTGTCCGTGTGTGCATTGCATCCGTGTCTATTAGAAGGTTGCATTGCACGTGTGGTTTGCATCTTTCCCGGACATTTTCTCCTGCCCTGGCTGCTGTGACACTGCTCTCGCCCTCTGCATGTTTCTTCTGCTTCCTTCTTCGCTGCCTCTGCCCACCTTTTTAAGTGCCGGGTTTCTCAGGATGCCTGTTCGTCTCTGTCTGGACATGCAGCCCTTGGATTTCTTCTTTTTTAAAAAAAATTTGATTGATTGATTTTAGAGAGAGAGGAAAGGGGTCGGAGAGATATCGATTTGTTGTTCTACTTATTTATGCGCTCCTTGGTTGATTCTCGTATGTGCCCTGACCGGGGATCGAACCCAAAGCCCTGGAGCATTGGGACAGTACTCCAACCAACTGACCTACCTGGCCAGGGCCTGCCCTTGGATTTCTTATACACACTGAGCATTTTAACAGCTCCCTGGATACTGATGACTCTGACATCAGTATCTCCAGCTCAAAGTTGATTCAGATTCACATCCGTTTATTGAGTACCACGTATGTGTCGGGAAGTGTTGGGGGTCCCTTTCTGAACAGGCAGAGAGGGGCCCTGCCCTCACAGAGCTTCATTCTAATAGCTCTGGCTGAGCTATGAAGTCGGCTTATGTGCTGTTGCGCGTGGGTCACCGGCCAGCAGTGACCACGGAACGCTGTGGATGGCTCGCCGAAACACACGCGAGAAATAACAACATGCACAGAGACAAACTAGTTTCTGTGGGGAAGTAGGGACGGAATGGCCACCCCCCCTAGTGGGGAGCGTGCTGATTTACCGTCCATACCTGCTTTTATTAGGCTCATTTTGCATAGTAATTCAGGTAAAGTACAGTACTCATTCGGGGAAGTAAGGAACTACAGAAAACAAAGAACTCTGCCGGTCTATTGAGTTGGGGGTCAAAGAGCTGTAAGACTGAGGAACAAAATAACTTCCTCCTAAGACCCTTCTCATTCAACTGAGAGCATTCTAAACAAAGGAGGTTTCACAGTAATTTACATATTCTTTCTTTGGCCTGATCACCCTGGGGAATCCGCACTTCTCAGTACCGAGCTGCACCACCCTGTCATTGTTTCAGGCTTAGGTAGAGCAAGGGAACTAAGGCAACCAAGAGATAAGGAGATTTTCTTCCAGACGCTGAGAACTCAGACTTTGTCAAAGCCGAGGAGGGTCCATCACCCCCTTTTGCTGCAGCCCCCCAAGTCCTTTTGGGGGGCCTCCCAAAGTGATCGTGCCTGGCTTAGGTCGTTTCCCCCGTGGGAATCTTACCCGTCTTTGGCTAACCGACCAAGCTTTTGGGGGTTCAGTCATGAATAAAGCAGCAGAAGCAGCATTCCTGCCAGGGAGATAAGCCTTTGTCTCCTTGCTGGCTCATGGTTCCAAGGGCGTTCCCTTAGCCTTAGCTAGGTGGGGGTTTCAGCCTCTGATACCAGTCAGGGCGGTTCCCAACAATGTGCCATTCCCTCTGCCCACCCTCTCCAGCCGCCGGTCCCCACCCCGTCATTATTACCCTTGGACTGTTAGTAACCCTCTGGTCTCCCTTCTCTAATGCGCTGTAAGTTTTGTGAGGTGGGGGCCATGCCGTATTCATCTCAGCGTTTTATGCCTGGAGCAGTGCTTAGCACTTGGTAGATTCGCAGTATGTTTTCCTTGTTGAACTCAACTATCAGTTATGTGTAAATGACGCCATGTCTCAGCCTAAACTTCACCTTCTCAAGGACACATTCCTTGACCCTGCAGATACCATCCTCATGATAGGGTCTGTGATATCTTATGGTGTTTCTTCACAGCATTTTGTATAACTGTAACTTTTTCTTTTTCGAAAAAAAAATATTTTATTTATGTACTTGTAGAGAGAGAAGAAGGGAGGGAGAAAGAGAGGGAGAGAAACATCAGTGTGTGAGAGATATATTGATTGGTTGCCTCTCATGCACCCCCAGCTGGGGACTCGCCCGCAACCCAGGCATGTGCCCTGGCTGGGAACCAAATCCATGCCTTTCAGTTCTCAGGTCAGCGCTCAATCCACTGAGCCACACCAGCCAGGGCTATAACTATTCTTCAGCTGTCCACGTTATATGTTTAAATTTGGTCTGCAGCACTAAGTTGTAAATTCCATTGACGAGGTTAATGGTACAGCTACCATAAGTGCTTGGCCTATACTAAATATTCAATAAATACTTGCTAACTGATAAAGTGACAAGTTTTCTTGATGGATAAAAATCCTGAGAATGTACTGATGGAACCTATAGAAAACTTAGGCCTGATTGTCTGCTGGCCTAATGCCCCCCTCCACCTGCCTACAAATTGGAGAGGCTCCCGTGGGATGGTTTTAGATCGCAGAGGAGCCTTAGGGAAAACCACACCAAACAAATGAAGATTGAACACAGCAATGGAAACTCCAGATACGCTTTGAAATGCCTATTTTAAAATGTGATCTTTCAGTCTTCCCCCAGGAAATATAAACATTTCTTTCCTCTTTTTTTTTCCTTCCCAGGCTCTGAGACGACAACTTTCGAGCAAATTAAAGTTGAAAAAAACCAGGTAAACATTTTTGGTGATGTATTTGAAGTGTATGATTGAGACTGTAAAAAGCTACGGTCGAGGTTGCAGAAATGGACTTGGGAGAGCAGACACATCTAAAAAGGGTGCGAGATGCATCACAACCATTCTGGCACAGCTAAGGAATTTGCGGACTTGGATTCTTGGCAGAAATAACATTAACATTATTACGTTTATATGTGCAGACGCTTTAAGAAGCAAAAGGAAAAAAGACAAAAACATGAAAAATCACTCTGCTTCTTCTGTGTGGCCCAGGATTAGGGACATTTTGCAGAATCAATGTCTGCCCACAGTGGTCCTCTTGTTTCTGAGAGGACCCTTCATTAATGTTTATTGTTGCAAAAGTGATGCAGGCCGCGTTACGTAAGAACTTTAGGCTGCGTAGACATCTGTAAAGAAGAGTGGCGACCCCCCACCCCTTCTTTCTTTTCTCCCCTTCTCTCTCCTGTGAGAGAGAGGGGTGTCCAGTCTGTGCGGTGGTGTTAGGGACCCGAGGCCTGGCCAGGCAGTGGGGTGTGGCCGCCCCCACCCCCCGCCCCCGCGAGAGCTAGACAGTGCCTGCCGAGCAGTGTTCCTCGAACAATGTGGAACAATGTGGTGTCGGGACCCTGTCACGTTCGTAAAAATCACTACTGAGAAGTCAAAAACAATCTTGACTCATTTAAAAACAAGGCTAACAAACCCATTACACATGAACATAAATAACATGCATTTGATGAAAAATAACTACATTTTGCCAAATGAGAAAATTTTACTGAGAAAAGTGGCAGCGTTTTACGTTCACAAATCCCAGCGCTCGGCGTGATAGCGGACAGATTCTCGCAATGGCTTGCGTGTTCCGTCACCGGAGAGGTGAGATCGTCACTTCCCACGCCACGTAACCTCTGGGGAATGCCACCGTACATCTCGGGGAAGAATGGCAGTCGAGAAGACAAATAATGTCTCGTGAAAATCATTTTAATCTCATGGGTCTCCTGGCTGCACTTTGAGAACCACTGCTGTAGGAATGTGAAACTGAGTTCCTTTTTCTCTTGGATCTTGTTGCCTCCCGCAGCCTGAGCCCGCCGGGAGAGGCGTGCGGCCGGCTGGGGAGAGCGCCCGGCACCCAGGCGGCAGCGGCCTGCAGAGTGACTGGGCAGGGAGCTCAACTCTCAGCACCGTTCTTTGCCCGTTCAGACCCCTGACCCCCGGGGCCTACACGCCTGAGGCCTAAGACCTAGGGTCTGGGTACATGTTTCAGGTTTTCAGAAACTTAAACTTTTTAATTTGTAAGATAGGCTTTGTTTTGGCCTTGAGATACACTGGGGAAAAGGTGGCCAGATGCAGTGAAGCCGCTGGTCGTTGGAGGGTGTGGTTAGTGGTTGGGACACGTGAGGATGACGTCAGGAACGAACGGCCCAATCATCTTCCCTGTTCTCATTAGACAGACCAGGTGGGCGGCTCTGCTCTGCTGAAGATCGTGGCTTTCTCCCTGGCGTTTGTGCTGGGTGCCAGCGCATTGATTTTCGCATTTTACCGTCGAGGTAAGGTGGGGTGCAGCCCTTCAGGAGGACCTGGGGGAGTAGGTTGCTGCCGCTTCCTGCTCCTTTTCTCCCTCCCCCACACTCCCATTTCTATCGTTGTCTCCATCCTGGTGGAGGAGGTGACGAGGAAACTCATTCTCCCTAACATGCTAACGGCTTCATGTAGCATCCTCCTGATAGAGTTATATTTTGGAAAAGAGAATAAAAATAAGAGCATCTTCATTTATTGGACACTTACTCTGTGTAAGTCCTGATGCTACAATCTTTTATTTATTGATTTGACAGAGAGGAAATGGGGGCCGGGGTGGGGGGGGGGGCGGAGATAGAGGAAGGGAGGGAGAGGGAAGGAGAGAGAGGGAGGGGGAGAGACAAACATCAATTTGTCATCCGACTCATTTATGCACTCATTGTTTGATTTTTTTTTAAATGTGCCTTGACCCGGGATTGAACCCACAACCTTGTTATATCGGGAAGACACTCTAACCAACTGAACTAGCTGCCTGGGGCCCTACTACTAGCCTCTTGATGTGCCTAACTCATTCCATCCTCATTGCTGCCTTATGTGGACAGTGCTGTTATCATCAGTGTCTTGGGGTCAAGGAAACCCTTGCCCAGCTGCCTCTTCTGGCTGGGTTTGCCCCAGGAAGAAAGTCATGAATGATCCCTGGTCTTCTTATCTGTTCCCTTGAAGCAAGCTTTCTAACCTGTGGTCCACAGATGGAACTTGAGGGATAAATGAATCCTTCGAAATCATGTACAGAAGTACTTGTATGTTCTTATCTCCATTTTTCAGAGGGCAGGGTCCATAGTGATCATTAAATTCTCCAGCTGGCCCATGGCCTTCACCCTGACCCCCACTACAAAAAGGAGTCATGAAATAGAGCTTATAGTTTCCATGCAAAGCACAGGCATGTGGTACCTGGTCCTGTTTTTAAATGGTTTGGGGAGGGGGATTGTTCTGTAGTCAGGAACAGAAGCTGTTTCAAGATAGCAAGTGAGGAGATAAGACTAGTAATCATCTCAGCCTGTTTGAGCAACAGGGAAACCTGCATATTTTGAAACCTGCCCCTAGAGAACACTACAAAAGGAAATTTACAAAGGCGTGTTACGGTTTTGGGTGTTCTGGGTAAGTTTCATAAGGACGCGTTTTATAACCCAAATGAGTACTTGAATTGCGGGTGGACAAATGACTCAGGTATGAAGCAGCTTCAGAGCAGTGCCCACAACGGGGGAACAATTTCGTAGCTGATGGGCACTGCCTCGGGGCCTGAAGAAGGGGTCGGCTGACCCAGGAAAAGTAATGGCTTTCCCTGCCAACGCCAGTCCCTAAATTCTCACCTTTAGACTACCTCGGCTTCTCCTAAGGTAGCAGTGGGCTTCCCCCGGCATTCCAAGTGCTCCAGCACCGCACTCCGCTCATACTGTGGCCTTGTCTTTTCAGAGAAAGTCATGAAAACCAATTGCTTCCACAAACACACAAGGTAATTCATCTTGCATGACTGATCGTTGTAATGATAGTACAAGGTGTTACAAGTGATTAGATACTACCCAGTGGTTTAATGACCTGTGCTTGTGTTCTGATTAAACACAGGGTTGGAGAGATGTGACATTAGAGGTGAAAAAGAGGTGGGGATTCAGCTCATATTAACTTCTGTCTTGGTTAACACTGTTAGGCTTGTCCAAAACGCACATGCAAAAACAGGTTGCATTAATAGAAGTATGATGTGCAAAAGAAAGAAGGTGATACATCACTCTGTGCTGGAAGTTCTTCGTTCAACTCTGGGCAACTTACTTTAAAAGGACGTTGTTAAACTGGAATTCATAGAGAGGAGAGTTGGCAGTATGAAAAATGAAAAAAAAAACACCACATAGAATATCATTCCTGGAATATATGGTTTCCTCTGCCCAATTAGATCATAGGAACATTTTAAAAAATAGTTTGACAAGTCTCTAGAAAAGGATTTTTTATATTCATCGTGTTCTATAACTTTTTAGAAAAGAAATAAAAAGATTTGATGTAAACTGTGATGAAGACCTTGTCTTCACTTTATAATTGCATCAATACCATACTATTTTAAAGAAAGAGAAGGGAGAGAGGGAGGGAAGAAGGGAGGGAGAGAGTGAGAGTGAGAAAGAGTGAGGGGGAGAGGAGAGAGACAAAGGGAAACATCAGTTGGTTGCCTTCCGCATGTGTCCCAGCTGGGGATCGTGCCCTGACCAGGAATCGAACCTGCAACCTTTTAGTGCACAGGATTACATTTCAACCAACTGAATCACCCGTCCGACCAGAGTGGAATTTTTTTTTTTTGGGTAAACAAACACCTTTAGGTTGTGATGTTATGTTTTCTAATACAGAAGCTTCTAAACCCCCTATTAGAATAGATTGACAAGAGCCCTTCATCCCCCGTGGCCTCAGCGCTCCCAGCCTTGGTTAGCTGTGTTGCGAATTTAGCAGTGCTGTGTATTCCTGGTCTTGGTGGTTCCCCTTATCAGCCTCTTCTCTCTTTGTAGGCTGGACGAAGCTGGAGGAAGTAAGAGAAGTGTCCTCGATGACGACATCCAGCATGAAAGAGAAGACGAAGATGGTCTTTTCACCCTATAATGTGCCACTTTTGCTTAGAACAGAGGACAGGGGCAGGACGTGTGAATAGTTAAAATTAAGACTTCGAATGTCTGTTGTTGTTTGAAGCCCATTGATTCCACTGGTGTCTCGAGCCAGTCTGGCTCTAGTTCCCCAAGTGAAAGGTACTTCAGAGGCCACACCCTCTCAGCCCAGAGCTTTAATCCCCTCAGTAGCATCACTGCTCAGTGATCTTCCACACTAGGCTTGAACACTCCCAGTGACGATGAGCTCACTACCACACCTAGGGGAGTCCATTCCATCTCAGAGCAGTGCTGAGACTTAGAGATATGTAAAGCAAAGTCTGTCTGCAGCTAGCATGTGCCTATCGGCCATGCTGAACTCGTGGGGCTCACACAGAACATGTCTAATCTCTCTTCTACCTGGTCATGCTGGTAGGAGAACCATGTCTCTGTCCATGACCTCGCCTCTGGGGCACGGTGCCTGGTCCCTTCCCCACCGAAGTTGCCTCTGCCTTGTCTGCACCTGTGTCTCTCCTTTTGCGTCCACCTGTCAGAGCTGAGTGCTCTCCCTCTGCCCCAGGTATGCCTTGCGCTGCCCCGGATCCGTGCTTCGTCATTAAGGCAGGACATGGTGTGGAATCGCACCACGATTTTGACTCTCCTCTGAAACTCCTTGGTTGTCTATTACTTTCTGTTCACATCTGAGTTTCTCTAGAGGTGGGTGACCATGGTGTCACATCGTTATCCTTGCCTGGGGACTTGAATGTTGGAAACAGCCAGGAGTCCACCAGAGCACAACGTGGAGAGTGGCGTGGTCAGCACACGGATCTAAGAGGAAGGCGGTCCAGATTCGCTCCTGTAAATGTAACCCAGGAAAATCTGCTCCTCAGTAGGGCCAGATTTATTTTAAAACCTTTGTAGCCAGCAGCATGAAAAACCCAGAGGGTGAGAGAAAAAGCACCTGGTTGTTGAATGAATGAATGAATGAATGAATGAATGAGCGGAATGACTGTGTAGCTGAGTGAGAGAGGCCTCTGGGTGAGCAGAAATGTGGTAGGTCACCGGATCTGGAAGGGATTCCCCTGACAACACCTGCAGCTCCGTTTAGGGCCATAGCAGCCACAACGCAATAAGCACACAGCCTCTCAAGGAAACCACCTTTTCTGTTTCTACGCTCTCCACGTGACTTTTAGGAGAGGAAGAAAGCAGTCTCATTACTTCCCTGGTGCAGCTTATAGACTCTGTGCGCAGATCCAGCAGTTCATAAACCCCGCCCTCTCCCCTGAGCGCTGGGAAACAGCCTGCCCAGAGGACTGTGCCTTCCGGCTCATTCTTCCGGTGCTCAGTGGAGTGTCAGCCTTGGCGTAAGCAAAGGAAGCAGCTGGCAGCATGCGGGCGGCTCCTTTTCCTTGGCTGAACTTGCTCTCCTCTGTGTTACCCCGAGATACTGGAAATGACTCACATTTTGAAGCTGAGGGGGGGAGCGGATCTAGAGTCAGGCTCACAGCCTCAGTTTCCCCATCTGGAAGTTGGGGGGAGTCTAGATGACCTTGGATAGTCAGGTTCTAATATTTTGTGAGTCTGTGATACAGCCCATCCTAACTTAGCTCATGCGCCCTAGTCACCTTCGAAAACAGCCACCACCGCCAACGCTGCCATCACCCCAGCTCTCACTAGAAAAAGACGGCAAGTACTTCCTGAGCAGAACATTTAAGCTCCTCCCTAAGTGTCCTTCCGTTTTGGCAGCGGGTAGTCCTGGTGTTTTAGAACTGTAATGCCCTCCAGGGGACTCTCGCCTGCAAGGTATCAGTCTTAGCTGATCATTGCAATTAACTGGACAGTTTTTTAAATGTCAACTCCGGAGTCCCATTCTTTAAGAGGTTCTTTTGCAATGGTCTGGGATATAGCCTGAGCCTCTGAATATTTAAAAAAAAATGTCCCAAGTGGTTTCGAAGTGCAGCCAGGGCTGGGGACCTTGGCTCTGTCTGGGTCGGTGGTTATCAAACTGCACTTCAGACCAGCAGGCTCCACATTGCCTGGAGCTTGTTAGACCGATTCTTGTCGCCACCCCAGACCTGCTGAGTCAGAAACTCTTGGGGTTTGGGGAGGCCGGTGATCTGTGTTTTAACAAGCCCTCCACGTTCAAGTTAGAGGACTACTGCAGTGTAGTAATCCCTGGCAGGGAGGGAGGTTTCAGGAAGAGTCTCCCTCATGGGGGTGGGGGGGGGGGTGGCTGTGGCCACCTGGATGGGCGTGTGTCCCGCAGCAGCAAGCAGGGCCCAGGGGGAGGGTGCTGGCTGTCCTTCCTGGGGGGACTCCCGCAGCCAGCTTCCTGACTGTGCTGGCCCACTGTGCTCCTGCCCCTCTCCACCTGGTCCTCCACACTGTGGCCCAGGCACCTTTCCTACACTCAGGTCTGACGTTCCTGTCTCCTGACTTCCACCGTGAGGGGCAGAGAGGCACCCCAGAAGCGGGCTGGGGTGCCAAATGCCGATGGCTTCAGGGGCCGGGCAGCTGACGCAGACGAGCAAGGTGATGGGAAGCAGTGTGGCCACGGCGAAGCAGAATGTGTGTCACTCCTCAGAGGCAGTACCGTTCATCGTTAAAATAACGTCCTAGGCAAGCAACACGTGGCAAGGTCTAGGGCAAGGCAAGCAGCCTGAGACTCAAGGTCCAGGGGGCGGGTTTAAGTGATGGGTTAATAAATATCTAATTCTTACATGAGACTCCGCGGTCCTCAGAGGTGGTCGATGCCGTTGTTTCCCTTTCCCTCTCTGTGCTGTCGGGATGAATTGGTAGCCCGTCCACAAACAGCTTCCTAGTATCTAGTGTGTGGGGGAGTGAGGAGGGGAGGGGTCCCGGGAGAGAGACTTGCTTCGCTTAAGGAGTTTAAAAATCTAAGTGAGATAAAAACACACTTGGGAAATGCAACCGAATGGAGACGTGGCTTGAACAGCTCCTGTTTACAAGGTAGGCCCACATACACCTTGGGGATTTACAGCAACCTGATTCTACCACCTTGACCTTAACCTGTCTAGGCTAAATGAAAGTTAACATCCAATCCTCAAGGAGCAAGCCGTAAGTTCTGGGTACGAGTTTCAAGGCAATTTCTCATTGAATCCTCACATCAGCCCAGTGGACTGGGCATATTCCTGCTTTCAGAGCTGAGAAAACAAAAGCAGAGATGGATGAAGGAACTTGCCCAGAGTCACATAAGTCCAGCACCCCCGTGACAGAGCAGGAAGGACCCCACACTCGGAGGGCCCCAGTGAAAGACTTCCTGCCCGCAGATGAGCAGGCTGGACCTGCAGCGGTCCCAGCTGGATTTTAGTTCACCCAGATGCTCAGCAGGCTGAGTGTTGTGGTGGTTTCCCATCTCCACCCCTCTAGAGTTCAATCTTCCCTCGTCTGCAAATTATTTACTCAGAATCGTATTTGCATTTGCGGAGGAAGCGGCAAGTGGAGAACCTGGCAGGAACCTTAATGAAGCCAGGTGGGACACATTGAAATGCGAATGTGTTGAACTAACTCACGGGGAGCTGAAGCCAGCTGTCAGCAGGCTTAATGAAAGGTTAACAGGAATGCGGCAATGGGCGGCTGGGGAGGCTCTTTGTCTCTCTAAAGAAAACACAAAGTTGAGAAGTGGGCTCCCCGATGCAGGCAAGAGCAGGAGGAGGAAGCCACTTGTAACCAAAAGACTGGGTCTGAAACAGAGTTTCAGTTAGATTTGTAAACAAGTTACAGTCTTAAAAAAAGAAAAAGAAAAGAAGCAGTTGTGAGTTCTCCGCTCCCAGAGCACCAAGGGACCGGGAGGGGACCTGTCCCGGGTTAGATGGATGCTAATGCTGCTAGGGAGCAGGCGGGGGAGCCCTGGAGACGCCTGCTCACAGAGCAGGGTGGGTTCACGCCAGCCCAGCTGGAACAAGGGTGTTCTGCGGTTGTAGGCTTCATCTGCGTCGCACATGGAGGGGACGGGGGAGCAGGAAAGACCCTTACACCTCCTTCGATTCAACTCTTTTCCTTTTTCTTTTTTTTAGTTAGTGAATCTCAGGCCCAGGCAGGGGGAATGAGGTAGCCCACGCTACACAGGAAACCATTGCCAGAGCAGAGAGCCAGTCCTTGTACCTTAGACTTGACCCTGTGGCCGGGTGAATTTTTCCGGTCACGCCTGATTATTTACCCTCCTGACGTCACATCCAGTAGGTTCTCGCTGGTGCACGCAACTCAGCATTTTCCCCCCTTCCATGAGCCATCTTTTCCAGCACATCGTGACCCCAGGGTGGACTGCCACTCCCAGAAAGAGGAATTAGTACAGGGAAGTGCAAACTTTGGCTGTTCTGTTGCTTTTTAAAAAGACACCACTGCCCTGGCTGGTGTGGCTGAGTGGATTGAGGGCCGGCCTGTGAGCCTAAGGGTCGCCCATTGGATTCCCAGTCAGGGCACATGCCTGGGTTGCAGGTCAGGTCCCCAGCAGGGGGCGCACATGAGGCGACCACACGTTGATGTTTCTCCCTCTCTCCTTTCCTTCCCCTCTCTCTAAAAATAAGTAAAATCTTAAAAAAAAAAAAGAAGGAAGAATGACATCACCATAACTAGGGTGACCAGTGGGCCCAGTTTTAAAACTCCAAGTCCCTCCCATGTGCTGGGAACTCCCTCAGTTCTGGGCCACCTGGGAGGGTGGTGGGTCCACGTTAATCCATAACTAAAGTCCATCGAAAGCAGCGACCCTCTGAGTTCTTTCATTCACAGCCCCAGCTCTGGATTTCACGGCAGTGGCTTTGTTTGCAATGGGACTCCGGTGGAGTTCTGTTTGTTCGGACCCAGTGTCAGAAGAGACTACTGAATCTAGGTTCTAGACGCTGGCTGTTCTGAGAGTGGGGCTCCCACCTGCGGTCTTGTCATCGAGGGGAGCCTGTTAGAAATGCAGGTCAGCCCCCACCCTAGACCCTCAGCGCCTGCATTTGGCCAAGGCCTCTCTGGGATTCACACGCACATGAAGGACTGAGAAGCACTGGTCTAAAGCACTGGTTTTTACACCGGCTGCACAGAGGAGTCCTGTGGGCAACTGAGAAAACACACTTGACTCCCCTCTGAGGGTCTAATTTAATGGGTGTGGGGGGTAGACCTGGGCATCAGGTATTTTAAAGGCACCTCAGGTAATTCTAATATACAGCAGTGGTAAGTTGTAAACCACTTCTTAAGGGAGGGTAGCTTTGCAGCAGAAAGTACTGTTACTAATTAATCAGGATACCTCTTGGCCTAAGCTACAAGTTTCTGTGGGTCTAGTAGCCCCACATGATTTTGCTCGAAGAAATGATCAATAAATTTGCTCAAGAAGATCTGAAGACACTGGGTAATGACCTCGATGTCCCCATTACTATGGATGAAGCCCATTAAAGTAATTAAAACCAAGATGGAATGCTGGCATACCTTGTTTTATTGCTCTTCACTGTACTGTGCTTCACAGATGTGTGTTTTTTACACATTGAAGGCAAGACCCTCCACCAGCAAAAAGATTGATTACAACTCGGTTTATTTTGATAGTTGCTTTATCTCAGTGGTCTGAAACATAGCTGCAATATCTCCAAGGTGTGCCTGGATTTCGTCTGCAGAAAGTGATAATGAGAAGACAGAAGAGATAGTCCTGCCTGGTCTGGCTCAGTGGGTTGAGTGCCAGCCTGTGAACCAAAAGGTCACAGGTTCAATTCCCAGTCAGGGCACATGCCTGGGTTGTGGGCCAGGTCCCCATTTGGGAATGAACGAGAGGCAACCACACATTGATGTTTCTTTCCCTCTCTGTCTCCCTCCCTTCCCCTCTCTATAAAAATAAAGAAAATATATTTTTAAAAAAACAGAACAAATAAACATGTGTGGGGGTCAAGGTGGCGCTGTCTGTTGAGAGACCTCAGAGGGATGCTCAGAGGGTGCCCAGAGTTTAAAAGATGCATGGAGGATTTCCATGTTAAAGTAGAGCTATGATAAGTTGTATTTAAAGAGGAAATATGAAAATAAAGTGGAAAGCTCTGTTGCAGAAGAAGGAACTTGGTAGAAAGGCAACTATCTGCTCTCTTATACCTAAATACGGCGAGACCCTCCTCAGAGCACAGCTGTTCCTTGTCTTGGTGAGGTTGTGTTCAGCTGCAAGGAAGAGAATGTTAAGAAGTAATGACTTCATTAAAGAATTGTTTCTCGTAATTAGGAGTCTGGACTTAGGCTGTTTCAAGGTTGGCTCAGCAGCTTTGCTAAGGTAGAAATCTGTGACTTTCTTGGCTCCTCCCTCATGGTTGCAAAAGGGCTGCCACAGCTCTACTACACCCTCCACGAAAGCATCCCAAGTCGGATAGAAGGAAGAGGATAGAAATGGGACTTTCCCTTCATCAGATTCTAACCCCTTATCAAAATGGAAAATCTTTCATGGAAGTTACCAGAGGTGTGGCTCATATATTTCATTGGCCACAGACATCACTGGGTCACATGCCTACCTTTGGCAAAGGGAAAAGAGATTTCTAGGACTAACGTCTAGGAACCATCATTACTCAGCTCCCAGGCTGTGTACGCTGCCATGCAGTCAAAATGTAGGATCAGTCAGCCTGGGAGGAACGAGGAATGGATGCTGGGTAGACGACATGGGTATCTGCCACCTTCGCTCATCCCACAAAAGCTTCGTGCCTCCTCCGTGCCCAAGGGCCCTGCTGCGAGCCGAGGGCAGCCCAGCCCCTGCTCCCGGGCAGCTCATGGACTGCAAAGCCATTCCTATCTTTATCATGCACTTCATGATTCCAAATATTTGGATCATTTCTAATGTACCTGAGAAGCTGAAAGAATGAAGGGATAAAAGGGATAAACGCATAGAAATTCCGCACACACACGCTCTTGCGGCTGGGAAGCTGCACCTTTGATGCGCGTGTCAGGGGTCAATGGGAGAACGAGGCAGAAACAGTCAGCCCGGGGAGGTGAAGGCAAATTATAGCAAAACCTCTCAGCTGCTTCGAAGCTTTCGAAGGTTGGCAGAAAGTGGTCAGCTTGGTGAAAGTGCAATGTTAGAGTAATGGACATGACCGCTTCGACCTTTCTACGCCGTTTCATACTTTTCTAAGCCATTTTCAAACACATAGTACTCTGTGTCGGAGGGAGGGCCTATCTCCGTGGTCTTGAGGAGAAAGATGCAAGCAAAGAGAGGGAAGTGGCTGTCCTGGTTCCCGCCGGACTGAGGGAGGCGGGCTGGAATTCGGGGTCCCGACTCCTGCTCAATCCCATGGGCCAATGTCATCTTTACGGCGTGCCCGCCGTGTGCACCCAGCTTTGCGCTTGGACCTGGTAACAGGGCTGGCAGTCATCGCTAACATGATTTGAGCACTGCTGTGCCCCAAGTACTACGCTGAGCACTTCACCTGCATTATTTTCAGTGCAGGCTGTCACAGATCAAGTAGCTCGTCTGCCGTGGAGCTGGGATTCAAACCCTGGAGCAGTTTCCAAACCTTGGGCTGTAACCCCTGTGCTCTGGCCTCTCCACTGACCTCTTCAGGATCAAACTCCTGGTAGGTGGGTGGGAAGGACTGGTCGACCGGGAGTCTAGGCATTCTCTGTCCCCTGTCTGTCTGAATATGACAGAGCTGGACAGAGGTGGCGGGTTGTGAAGGACATGAAGCCAGGAGAGACTTTGGGCCTGGGTGTCACATCCTTGAAGAGCCTCAAGACTAGGTCGATCTAATACCCAGTGAGGCCACGTATTCGGGCACAGAGGCTGGACGATCAGCATCAGATATTTGAAGTATATCACAGATCTGGCTTCCCCCCTCTTTTAAAATATACCTTGAGGGACTTTAAAAAAGCCAAAGTGAAAAGCAGTGAGCTGGGCCCCACCTCCTGCAGAGAACCCCGTCCTGCCTCCGTCCTCCCTGGCTTTGCCCTCACGTGGCCCCCAGCTCTGCTCCCCTCCGAGAGGTCCCTCTTCCCTCCCGTCTGTTCCTCTCCTCCCCTCTCAGCTCCCTCTGAGAGCCCCGTGGGGTCTCATCTCCATTCAGCTGCTCCATCCACTAAGTCCTGTCATTTTTTTCCTCCTGGTTCAGAATGGCTCTGCATCACTTTAATCTGTTCCTCTGAGCTTTGGGTAGCAATCTCTTCCCAAACTGGATCTCAGGCTCTTCTTCACTAAGACAAAAGAAAAAACCAAAAGGCCCAAAAGAGATGAACCTGACAATGCCTTCTGGCTCAAGATCACGAAGATTAGAAGAGACGGCAGCCTAGCTGCACCTTAATACCCTGGGCATGCAGTGGCGAAAACGTTTAATAATTAACCAAAGACTCACCATCAAGGAATGCTACAACCTCCCCTCACCCCTGCCTTTTTTTTTAACCGTTGTTAAAAATTTTTGCAACATGGCATGTGGAAAGAGCACAGGTCTTGGAATCAGACTGGCCTAGAACCTGAAGCTGCTCTTGTCTGGCGTGGTGGCCCAGGACACATTGCTTAGCTTCTCTTAGTCTCTGCTTCATCGTCTAGAAATTGGGAGTAATAATTGGGCCCTTCTCATAAATGAGCGTTAAATTACAGCAATGGCAGTAAAGCACAGTCGGCACAGTGCTCGGCACAGGTGGTGCTCGGTGACTGGTAGGTGCTGTTGTTAATTCACTCTCTGGCCCCAGCAAGCTTGGCGTTGGAAGTACATGTTCACTGAACCCTGGTGGGCAGGTCTGGTGTGCCCTCCAGTGAGGATGCCTCCAGTGCCCTGGGAACCGTGAACCTGCGGGCTTCTGGTCTGTCTCCGGATCTGTGTCTGTATCCTTTGACCTGCTCTCATCTTTGGAGAGCTTAAGAACCATCATGGGACCTGTCAGACCTGTCACACTGCCTAGAGCTGACTCAGCGAGTCTGGCGTTGGGGCCTACTACTTGCATTTTCATATCCTCACCCAGGGCAGTTCTGTAGGCTGAGAGAGTGGCTCGCAGGCTCGCATTCAAACAGTGCTTGAGTTAGTTTTCCCGATCCCTAACCTCTCTGCCTTGCCACCCTTTCTGAACTCTGACTGCTTTGCCTTTGTCTCAGGAACCTGTATTCAGCTTTGGTTTTGCTGTCGCTTGGCCCACCAGGGTCATCTCTGGTTCTGACGGCTGCCGCTCCTGGGCCACAGTTCATTGCCTTGAACACTCTTACCTGCCTGAGATTTGGCTCTGGCTTAATTCTGCATTGCATCCTAAATTCTTCCAAGGTGACGCTGGCTACTTATTTGTTTCTAATTGTTGCATGCTATACTGAAGATTGTTATGAATGGGTCATCGTTGTTCAACCAGGCTCCTGTTGGTGCAGAGTCGGACTGCAGCCAGCCCTCTGCTGCTGAAGCCAAGTGTGGTGCGCAGCTGTCTGTGTGTGTGTGTCTCTGTGCGTGAACGGGAGCAACTGGGGACAGAACCGTACCGTCCGTCCCTCTCAGTCGGACCGTGGCTGCAAAGGCCGAGTTTAGTGAAAATCTCGGTAGATCGGCTAATGTCAAAGCCCCCTCCAAAGTGTTTTCTCAGTTTACACTTCCATTAATTTTGTTATGAAAATGCCTGTTTTCTGTGTAAATAACATTTGATTAGATTTGTTTTCCAGCCCAACAACCTTTAACTTCTAACTAGAGCATTTATTTACATTTAAGTGAATTACCGACGTGATTTCAGTTTACAGCTGGTCTTATCTGGAGCTTTCTCTTTGTTCTGAGTGCTCCGTGCTTCTTTTTCCCTTCTTGGTTTCTTTTGGACGGTTCTTCTCTTAAACTCATTTTTTTCCTCTATGAGGTTGACAATCATACACTGATTCCAATCGTAGTGTTGCCTACAGAAGTGATAACATGCATCTTTGTCCTTTCAAGATCCATCGGTATTGTTACTTTCCTCCCAGACCTTCCACGACCTTAAAACTAGACCCCTTGAATCCTCTTCCAACATAGGCTATTATCATGCATTTAACTACATGTAAATTCATTAATTCAACGTGATATTGTCATTGTCGTGTGCACTCACCATGTACTGAGTTTGACCACTTTTAATACCTATGTTTCCTTCTGTGTGTTTTATTGTTTCACGTCTTATAGTGAAGCCTTCGATCCATTTTGACTTACGTGTGCGTATGGGGTCACATGGCACTCTAATTTCTTTGTTTTTCTTTCTGTGGCTTTCCAACTTTCCCAGCACCATCATTGAAAAGATTTTCTCTTCAACATTGTATGGTGTTCGCCCCTTGGTTGAAAATTAGTTGCCCATGTACGTGTGAGTTTACATCTGGGCCCTCTGTTGGTCTTCCGTTGGTCTGTTTTTCTGCCCAAGCAATGCTGTGTGGACCATTGTCGGTTTGTAGTATAATCTGAAATGAGGCCGTATGATACCTCCGGCTTCCCCCGCCTTCCATCAGACTTTGTTTGGCGACTTGGGGTCTTTTGTGGTTCTATACATAATTGATAAGTTTTTGTTTTATTACATTTCGCTCCTTTCCAGAAGTGGCCTGGCCTAGCCATCTCATGATTCATCCTCTCAGCCCACTATGGGAACTTCAAAGTATTTTTTTGTTTTAAGAAAAACATTCTGAAAACCAACAGTCATCATGTTGAGGTGGAAGCCCCCTTTATGAGCTCAGCTGGCTCCGCCCTCGCCACCCGGTTGCCATGGAGACTTGGCCAGGGAGATGCCTACATTCCAAGGTCTACAGGTTGGCACGACAAGCTGTGAAGCAGAGTAGCACCGGCTCTAAGGTGCGACCAGGTGACCAGGGGAGAGTGAAGGGTTGCCGGAGTGTCTTCCTGTGCCTACCCGGCTCTGACCTGGCTCGGGAGCCTGTCTGGGAGCCCCCCGGAGACCGTGGTGGGGATCTGGCGGGGCTGGGAGCAGGGCTGCCAATAGCTGGAGGAGGGCGTGCTTAATGTGAAGGAAACGGACCTGGGGACTCCAGGCCCAATTCCTGGGACGGCCTGGCGTCCTGAGAGCCCTGGGGCAGGACTCCTGCCACTGGGAACAGGCCATGCAGTTCAGTTACAGCACCCACGGAGAGAAAACCAAAGCGCCACCCAGGCCCATGTTGCCGCTCAATGCCGCGGGGTCCATTACCCAGTGGAACGGGACCCGCGGTGGTTCTGAGCAGTGGAGTCCCGTGCTGAGCCCAGAACCCCAGGAACCAGAAACACTTGCCACAGGGGAGGACACCAGTTATCCCCCCATATCGTATTTTCACTTAATAAGTAATTTTTTGAGGCCAGAGAAGCCAACGAAGGCAGTGGTGGGGCTTATAGAAAAGACCGTGGAAGTGATGAAGCTGGACCACCAAATAAAAGAAACTCAAATCCAGCAAAAGTTGGTCATGAAGGAGATGGAGCTGCTACTCAATGAAAAGTTACCTGTCCAGGCTGAGACCAAGGTCATGCTGGTAAACCTGACCATGAAAGCTGAGGAGTATATAAGGGACATCGAAGACGAGTGCAACAGTGACGCCCAGGAAAGCGGTGAGCTCCCACAAACGAGACGAGAATCAGAATCAGCCTCGCAATATGCGAAGAAAACTTCAGAGCTGAAGACGCCACTGCTCTCGGAGAATGGCAGGCTGGATTTGGAGCAGCAGCTGGAGGCGGGGAGGGACATTTCACTGGTAAAGGAGAAACAGCTCAGAGAATTGCAGGAGTTGCAGGCATTACAGGAGGTGCTAAAGAAAGCCCGCGCTGAGACAGCGGCAAAGGCCCAGGCCCGGTACCTGCAAGAAATCTCCCTGTTGGAGAAGCAACTGGGTGAGCCAGGTGTGAGCAAGAGAAAAGAAAGGCAGCTGAGGAGGAGGGTCCAGGCCTTGCAGGAGGCAGCAGAGATGCGTGCTTCTCAGTTGCGCCAACTCTACACGCAGGAAGAGTCCGGAGTCCTACCGGGAGTTAGTGCAGACGGCCCAGGCCCAGCGGGGCAGCCAGGAAAAGACTCCCCAGAGCCGGAGACAAACTGAGAAGCAGGGGCTGCAGCAGCTGCTGCAGGAGCAGCGGACCACGAAGTGCTCATTCCCCCAGGGGCGAAGACTACAACGGGGTGCGCCAAAGGCCATGTTCTTCCCTAGCCACCGAACTGAATCAGGCACAGCAACTTCTAACTTGTCACAGATTCAATAAACGCTTCAGCCAGTATTTAAGTGCTGCATAATAGGAAGGCTTGGGGATCTCATTGCTGCTGTAAAGTATCTCTCATGATGTGTTAGTGTGAAGGATTAGGTGCCTTTTTCCTAGCCGAGCCACTAGATATTGTTGTGAGCAGCTTCCCTTAATTAGGTTTTTCTTTAATTAGCTCCTGTTAGTAAACAGGACGTTTCCAAAACCTCCAGACAACCCAACATCATTTGCCAAACACGCAGGCATGACACAGGAGTGAGAAAACCACCTTGAGGAAGTGAAAGGAAAATAGTTGTGTGACTTACTCCATCTGACTGAGTCAGATTTCTTCACAGAAAAAGCACCTTTAAGAATAGCATCTCCGACGGACTCTACACTGTGCTTTCTGCTCGGTAATTGACCGATAATCCGTGTGTCCTCATTCCTTTGACCAATTCAGAACACAAAAACTGTTTTTAAGTTTTGCTGAAGTCCGAGCCAGCGACCAGGTAGTTCCTTCTGTAGTTTGCTCACGAGCGAGGAGGTTCTCCAATAACAGATAAGACACAGATAAAAACATGACCGGGGTCACATTGCTTCACGTTGGACTCAGTTTCTTTCATTACCAAGACAGAGCAAAGTACTATCTCTAGGTTAGAGAGCACTTTCATCTGAGGCAAGAACTCTGTCTGTTGAGTCCCTTCACAATACTTTATTTTTAAAAACATTTTATTTATTTATTTTTAGACAGAGGGGCAGGGAGGGAGAAAGAGAGGGAGAGAAACATCACTGTGTGGTTGCCTCTCGCGTGCCCCCCACTGGGGGCCTGGCCCACAACCCAGGCGTGTGCCCTGACTGGGAATCAAACCAGCAACCCTTTGATGTGCAGGCTGGCGCTTAATCCACGGAGCCACACCAGCCAGGGCCCTTCACAATACTTTTTACAATTATACTAGAAATAAAATTTAAGCAATAAGTACAAGGGCAAACATAAAGTGTTTCATTGGCTCTAAATCAGACTCCAAGCTTAGAACCTCTTAGGCTGTAAGGAGGTGACTTGCAGTCATGTCCCAGGGCTCCCCCGCTTCCCAGGGGTCACATCGCAGAAAGTGGGGAAGGGTTCCTTCACTTCCAGGTCGTCAGGGCCTCCACTTCTTCTGCCAATTTCTGCTTAATCAAAGTTCCTAACTTTGGTGGGTTCTAGACTTTTGGCACTTTTTCCTCTAACTTTAGGAGGCATCTCAAATCATGGCTGTTAATCAGGATCACATTTAATCACAACACCTTTTTCTTTGAAACAAAGGTGAACATAAAGTAACATTTACTTTTACAGAAAGACTCTGGTGGCCGCTTGATAGCATTGATTTATTTCCATTCAAAAAGTTGACTTCCTTTTAGGTTGATACATTTAACCCTGAAGAGGGTAGACCCCGGGACGTCTGACGCCTGTCTGCTCGGAGTTGAAGGACCGCTGCTGGAAAGAGAAGTCGTTTTGTTCTATGTGATTCCAGAAGGCAAATTGAGGACTGAGAATGGAAATGCCAAAAATTAATTTCTATCTACCTGAAGAAATGCTTTGCTAGCATAACAGAATGATCGTTGGTGATGAATATTTTGGAGAGTAAGATTGTTTTTTTAATCCTCACTGGAGGATATGTTTTTATTGATTTTAGAGAGAGAAAAAGGAGAAGAGAGAGAGAGAGAAGCATTAATCTGTTGCCTTCTGTATGTGCCCTGACCAGGAACTGAACCTGCAACCTTTTGGTGTGCGGGACGATGCTCCCACCAACTGAGCCACCTGGCCAGGGCTGGAGAGTAAAATTCTGATCATCTAGCATGCATTTGCTCTGCTCTTCCATGTGGACTGACTTCTCTCAGACCTCTTTCCAGCCCTTGCAGCTGACGCATAGCCCATCTAGTGATGGCATGCAAACTGAACCTGAGGAATCTGAGCACACTGTCTAACTCGACCCCCATACCCCGCCCTGTGAGTCAGGGATGGGCACAAAACCCAAGTTAGGCCAATGAGCAAAAAGACACCATCCCAGGACATTTGCATTATCCGGGACGCTGGAGGCTGTAGCCTCTATTGTGCCCCACGAGGGTTGTGTGTGTGAAAGAGAGCGGACCTCAGACACGGGAATAAAAAACCAACCCGGTGACACTGGTTGAGGCCTGATCATGCCGGGACTGCAGGGATGATCCTAGGTTTCATGCTCCGTGATATGAAGAAATGAATTCCCATTTTATTTAAGCTAGTTTGAACTGGGTTTTCTGTCATTCGAAATGGAACCGAAACAGGTAGTCAGCTCCCCATGCCCAGCTCTAGTCACATGGAAGAGAATGGCCAGCCCTCGGAGCAGACATGGAGGGGATGCCTGGCTTACGCGAAAGGCTGGCTTGCAGGACTTCCAACTCTAAATCTTGGCTTCTCCAAAACTGTTCTTTAGTTTTCTTCTGCCCAGTGGACTTGGTAGCTTCAAAGAGACTCCGGAATCACTGGGCTGATCGTCCCTCAGGGCCAGGTTATGTAGTTCATCCATGTCCAGACCTGGGATGCATATTTAATAGAGAACTCTGTAATGTTGGATCCTGGGAAGAGTGATTTATAGAAAGTTAGATTATTCACTTTGCATTAAATTAAGTTGTCTTGTTTAGTCAAAACAAGGCTTCCTGACAGATTTTCATCACAGCCTTGGCTGAGTAATGAGTTTCTTTGCCAGGATGAATTATTGGTTAGACCTGGGTATCATCTGCTTTGCGGATGCAGAAAAACCATTTAATTTTAAAGATGTTCGTATTCAGACACACATGCAAAAAGAAGTTGTGAGTACTGTGTTTAACACTCCATCATTTAATCACTTCATGAATATTTATGGAAACTGGAGCTGAGTTACATCACAGTCCTGGTTATTTTTAGGTGCAAATAAGTAAGAATCCACATCTGTGGATGTAAACATTTTCTCCCCTTTTGTTGTTACCATTATGTTTGGTTTGGGTCCAGATGCTTAATGTATTTTTAAAAATGGGAAAATTTCTTTTCAAATCAATGGAAATACCAGGTACTTAGAAATGATGCCTTACATTTGTAAGACGTGTTTAATTTAATTTTGTCACATGTTTTCATCTCCATGTCCTCAATGGATAGTAGTTAATTAGCATTTAGCATGTAGCGCACAGTGCTCTGGGAACATTACATGGGCTATGTTATTTAATTCTCACCTAACCCTACAAACTCGCTACTGTTTTATCCCCATGTTGTAGATGAAGAAGCTGGAGTGTTGGGAGGGTAACGCGCTTGCCCAGAGCCACACAGAGCCAGGGTTTAAACCCAGATGTCCTGACCCTGGAGCCCAAGCTTTTAACCCATGCCCTAAACAGCTGCTACAAATCCTATGGTTATTAAAAATTTCATACCTCCCTAGAGGTGTGGCTCAATTGGCTAGAGCGTGGTTCTGTAGAGTAGACCGAAAGGTTTCAGGTTTGATTCCCAGTCAGGGCACATACCCAGGTTGCAGGCTTGATCCCTGATCCGGGCACGTACGAGGAGGCAACTAATTGATGTTTCTGTTCCACACTGGTGTTTCTCTCTCTCTCTCTCCCTCTGCCTCTCTCAAAAACAATGAAAACATGCCCTAAGGTGTGGATATACAATAATAAAATAAAATTTAATATGGCCACCCACATGGGAATCTAGAATTCTACCAGTAATCTTTGTGAAGTCCTGTGTTACCATCCCAGTTATCAGAGGAGGAAAGTAAGCCGCAGAGACAAAATAACGTGATCAGGGGTCACGTTGCTTTATGTTGGGCTACAATTTCTTTCATTACCAAAAAAATCAAAGTATTATCTCTAGATTAGATAGCATTTTCATTTGAGGCAAGAAATATGCCTTTCGAGTCCCTTCACAATACTTTATATAGTTATACTGGAATTAAAATTTAAGCAGTAAGTACAAGCGCAAAAATAAAGTATTTTGTTGTCTGTAAATCAGACTCTAGACTTAGAACCTGGTGGGCTGGAAGGAAGGTAACGTCCAGTCACATTTGGAGGTTCCCCTCCCCTTCCCGGGGTCACATCCCAGGTCTGGAGACACAAGTTGTTACCCAAAAGTGGGGAAGGATCCCTGCGTTTTCAGTTCTTCACGGCCTCCACCGGGATCTCCGTTACCGAGCCTGAGGTGGGCAGCGTGGGGTTTCTTGAAGATGAAGGTCTCAGTTGCTTTTGTGCCAAGCTTGGGCCCAGGGATGTTTATTTACCTGGGTGTGATCCCCGAGGACTAGAGTCTAGCCCCCCTAAGCTCCCAGGCAGCCAGTCCCCTCTCCAAGGTCTGGCCGCATGTCTTGAGTACCACACAGGCAAAGGTCCCCGCTACTTTGCAGATCATCTTTATTTCCTTCTTGTTCTTGTGGCACCTCCTCTTTTTTCTCTTGTGTCCACCTTTCTTTTTTTTTTAAAGCTTTTCTTTTGAATTTCTTTGTTTTTTTAAGATTTTATTTATTTCTTTATTTTTAGAGAGGGAAGGAAGGGAGAAAGAGAGAGAGAGAGAGAAACATCAATGTGCGGTTGCTGGGAGCCGTGGCCTGCAACCCAGGCATGTGCCCTGACTGGGAATCGAACCTGCAATGCCTGGTTCGCAGCCCGTGCTCAATCCACTGAGCTATGCCAGCCAGGGCTGCATCCACCTTTCTGCTTCAAGGGCATCCCACTCTCTCTGTGCTCCCTGTCGCTCTCCTGCCCCCACCCTCACCCCCCAAGTTTGCCAAGGAGCACCAGAGCCTAGAAAACGAGAGTCAAGGATGTCCTGAGGACAACTTCTGCTCTAAACGTTGCAACACAAACCTCTCAGAAGTACGGGGCACAGAAGTCTCACTGCTTGGTCTGGGCAGCATGGTGAGACACACAGGAAGAAGAAAACACAACTGACATCTCAGTAAATCATCCTGCCACCCAGCGCTTTCCTTTCACCCCCTTGTCAAAGAAGAGAATCAGCAAAGCAGCCACGATCGAGTCCTGCTCTCTTGCAGGTCCAGGGTTTGTGCTGGTTTCCAGTCTGGGTATTGCCCTTTAAAGTGATGTGACCATGCTAACGAGGTCTGAGCTGACCTCTTCGGAGGAACTGGGGATGCTTGCGTAGAGACTAGCTGGAAGGCCCCCCGGAAGAAGGGGAGGGGTTTTCCAGGGAAGAACCGGCCCCAGTAGCTAAGTGCCTGGAAGGCAGGTCTGTGATCCGTAAACTGAGCCCGTGGAACAGTGAGAACTGCCATCGATCTTCCAGATAATAGGGATACTCAGAGACTAGAAGAACATGTTTCAGGGTGTTATTGCAAATGCGATATTTAAATATAATTAGGGGTGACAATCTTTAAGGAGATTTTTTACCCTCGGAGTCTATGTTAAGAGCAATCAGCTGTGCTCAGAGCCATGTGGCTTGTGGAACACTAAGGTGGTTTTCACTGAATCATAAATACCAAGGAAGCCAAACTATTCATCTTCATCGAGTCTGTGCGTGTGTGTGTGTGTGTGTGTGTGTGTGTGTGTGTGTGTGTGTTGTCCTCTCTGGGACGGAGCCAGGTCTCCTGACCGAAGCTCAGGCTCCCAGACACGGCGGCTTTCGAGTTAACCAGGAGGACTCCCTGAGGCGCAGTCGGGATATGCAGGGGGCCAGAGGCCTCTGGGTGAGTGTGAAGCCCTCCAGCACAGCCAGGACCGGCAACAAAACGATGGAAGCCGCAAAGGTCCAGAGAGGCCCGGACAAGAGGGCCTTGTCTAACCCAGGGGTCAATGAAGGGGAGAAGTTCAGGGCATTTTTATCAGTGATCTGGAGCCTTCTTAGCTGCTACTGTTGTCATTGATAGAACCGTAAGCTGTCCCTGTCCAGGAGGGGCCTTGGGAGATAGTCTACTTTGAAAGTCTTCACGCCCCACGTGGGGAAAGGTGATGCGGCGAGGGCCGTGCACGTGCCTGACATCAGACTGATGAGCGATTGCACCTGGAACAGACCCCCGCTGCAGGGTGAGCCTCCCTCCCCCTGGCGCAGGGGGAGCTGGGGATGGCACGCTTCTCCGCAGGAGTGTCTTCCCAAAGCCTCAGCGTCGGACCAAGATTTCAGACAGTACGAAGCTGTGGACATTTTGCAATGCTAGGCTGAAAAGGGAGGGGCTCCTCTTTTCTGCTGCCTTGTATTCAACAGCAAACATTTCTCATTAGCGCTTCTCGACATTCATGTTATTCAAATGGCACGTGTGTATGAATTGCCTGGGAATACTGTTGAGACACAGAGTCTGTGGGTCTGGGCTGACGCCTGTGATTCTGCCTTTCTGCCCCCTCCCCCCCCAGGTGCCGCTATAGGTTTCACACAGCTGACAGGTTTGCGGGGTGCTGCAGCCAGACCCCCGGCTCAGCCTCCGGTGACTCCTAGGATTGGCTGCACCACCCTCTGCCTCTCCATGATCTGCACCTGGTGGACACACCTGGGTCAGGGCCTCACGGATCCCCGTGAACACTTTATAAGGAGAATGACCCCCAGGCAGCCATTTCCAGTGCGGGTCCCTTTCTGCACAGAGAATGTTCCCCACGTCAGAGTTTGGGAACAAGTTTCATTTCGGTGGAAATTCTGAAGAGGCCCCAGGTAAGGGAATTTGACAGAATGCGCCGTTGCTATTGGTTCTTATCCCATTTAATTCTAAACTCTCCCAGACACTGTCTTGCTGATGTTTGTTGAAAGGAAGTGGGGGACATTTTCAGAGGGTCTAGCGGCTTCCTCATTGCTCCATAAATCCAACTGAGTCCATCAGACCTTCTCACTATTAATACCGCTCTTTGGCCCCCTCCCCCCACCAAGAAAACCTATTTGGAGCTAACAGAGGTTCATTCTGAGAATTTCATTATCGTGGTGCCATTCATATTCATTACTTGCCCTGTGTGGGTGGCAGACAGTACGGTTCGGAACAGTCCCACTGGAATAAAATCACAGGGTTAATAATCTCTGCTCTTTGTGAGTAATTGGAAAAGTGGTATCCTGGTAACAAGACATTAGCAGAAAACTAGTTTGCACCAATTTCCATGGAATGGAAGTTAAGTAGTGACTAGAATAATTTCATTACAAGTTCTATTCTCCCCAGCTAATGCCCAAGAGAGGCGCACCCGTGGGCACTGCGCTCTGAGACCAACCGCTTGTAATTTAGAAAGTGTCCCTCCAGAGCTATTTGGTACAAATACTGGCATTAAGAACCCCTTTCCTGGCTCAAATAGTGGCTGTGCACACTAGTTGGCATTTTTCTTCTTCCCTTAGAGCAGGAGTGTCAAACTCATTTTCACTGGGGGCCACATCAGCCTCATGGTTGCCTCCAAAGGGCCGAGTGCAAGTTTAGGACTGTAGATGTAACCACTCCTTAACTAGGGGCAAGGAGCTCGGCACTGCCACCGGACGGATAAAACAAGGTGGAGGGCCGGATTTGGCCCTCGGGCCTTGTGTTTGCCACCTGTGCCTTAGAGTGTAGAGATGGCTCCATCTCAGCATTAGGACGTGAGCTGAGTTGATTTTTACACGGTGAATGGTGTCGACTGTATGGAGAATCTGTAACTTATTAGTCAATCATGTATTGGTGGGCTTTTCAGGGTGTTTCTTGTAATGGGTTGGCCAAAAGTTCCATTATGTTTTTTTTCTGTAAAATAAAACACATTTTTCATTTTCACCAATAACTTTATGGATTTGGGTATTTTGAGTATGTCGGCTCTCTTCTGCTATGGGCTTCTAGTGGGCAGAGGCCAGGGGTGCTGCTGAACATCTTCCAACACATTAGACAGCCCCGCAGCAAAGAATCATTTGGCCAAAATGTCACCAGTACCAAAAAACTTTGCGAATTGCTTTTGACACATTTGATCAGTCGCAGAACCTTCTCCACATAAAACACAAATCTTTTCATGTATGTTTCAGTTGCATTTCTACCTTTCTTGAATAATAAAGCATGATACACTGAAAATGTTGTATATTTTCTTCCATTTTCAATATTAAAATGGCTGCACAAAAATTCACCAATTTTGATGTTTTTTTAATATGCGCTGATATGACAGCTGTCACAATACAATCTAACAAAATTGTTTTGAATGAAGTTAAAGACACCTAAGCCCTATTAGAGCCATCGTACAGAAAAAACATAAGGACTTCTGGCCAAACCGATAGTTTCAAGAAGCAGAGTGGGGGCAAGGGGCAAAAACTCAGCATTCCCAGAAGCTAGATGAAATAACAGCCTGTGTGAAATCTAGTCAGGTAGGTCTGAACTTTGGAGTCTACTGGAGTCTCCCAGAAATCCTTACTGGGAAGAGGACATTTCTCCCAAACTGGGGGCCTGAGGCCTGCAGAGAACTGCAAGGCTGTTGTCGGGCAGAGGAGTGAGCTGCTAGCACTGTCAGAGCAGAGCGGGGCTGAAGAGGCGGGAGCGGCAGAACACAGACGTCCTTGGGGGCGGCAGGAACTCACCCCTAGCTCAGCAAGAGCATTCATGAGCTGAGGATACCTTCACCAGGGAGAGAGGTTGGAGGTTACTGACTCACCTAGCAACTGGCCAGACACTGTCACCAAGCAACCCTAGTACACGGTGGAAGAGTTTGCCAAGGGAGGGAGGCTGAGAATGAGGTAAAGCCGTTTCCAGAACTGGCTGGCTGGGCAGGGCTGCTCCGAGGAGCCATCTGTGCCTTTCGGTTTGTTTTGCAGCAGTTGCATATGTTTGCTTGTGTGGATGCATTTGCTCTGTTTCAACACCTCGTATGTATGTACGTACTAATGGGACTTGGAGCCTGGCAGGGGCTCTGCATTTCAGCTGGTTCTGATTCTGTGCAGTTCCGAAATTGTTACCCATTTTCGCCCGCGTGTCTTGCTGTTCCAGTCAGCTCGCTTCCAAACGCCATTCCTGGCAGCTGGCATGTTCCAAACACAGCCTTGTGTCCATCTCGCATCCTCCCGCCTTGTCTGCTTCAGAACCTCATTGTCTCCTGTCTGTACTACCACACCAGCCTCCCAGCCGGCTCCTCTGCCTCTGCTGTTTTCCCCGTCGAACAGTCAAGGAGTGCTTCCAGGGAACTTTCTAAATCACATCTGCAATCAAGACCCTCACTTTCTCCGCAAGCTTTGATAGCTCCCCTTGCCCAGGAGATGCCATCACTATTCCTTACCTGGACGTTTAATAGGTTCTGTGGGCTGTACATCAATCCTACACCCCACCCCTTTCTTTTCAGGTACAGCTCTTACCATTTCCCACGAGTGCCACTACTCTTCCAGAATGGTCGGAATAGAGGCCAGCGTCCAGATCCTCATCACGGCCTTTCTAGTTTATTTCTCTGCTTTTCATCCTGCCCCGCAGTTCCAAAAACACGCCCCACAACTTTAGTAAACCGGAACGTATGGGGATTGGCCTTCCTGGGTCCATCGCATTTCCTATATCATTAGAATTTTCTTCCTCCCTCACACATACCTCTTCTGGATTTTGTTGTTAAAAAATCTGTCCAAACACTGCTTTCTACTCTGCCAGCACTTGCTAAGATGACCAAGAGAAATATTACCAGAACAACATTCTGAACCTCACTGATCACTGAGGAAGACTCAGAGTTGGGAAGAGTTGAAGCGAGTAGGCTCAAGGGGACCTGGTCACACCGATTCATATTGTCCTGTAGTGTGGCTCCCTCTGTAGACACGGAGCAGCCACCTTCAAGGCACGGTGCATGGGAGCTGTAGGGAACCCTGAATTCCTGTAGCTGTCACACACTTCCGTGGGAGAAAGTTAGAAGCAAAGCAATTTTTTAGCTAATATTTAAAAACAAAAATAAAGACAGGAGGTGCTCACGTACATGCAATCTACCCAAGGAAGACCCTTCCGTGAACACCTTTTCTTATTTGTTGCACATTTGTGGGTTTGTTTTTTTTTTTTCAAAGCAAACCAGAGCTAGACAGCAGTGAGAACGGTAAAGACACTTGCTCAGGAACTATTGCAATAGCGGGTAGGGAGCTCAGGATAGAACTGGGCTCCATTTCAAGCGCAACATGGAAGCGTGGGGTGGTCCGTGAGTGGGAAGCGACTAATCGGAAAACATCAGGGATGAAGGGCAATTTCTGGATAAATGAACTTAACAGGATTGTTGGCTCAAGGCAGGCCAGGCTGATATGATGGTACCTTGGGGATGGTGGAAAGTAGGAATTTGATTAGATACGGAAGATGATGAGATACTGACTCAGCAAGGTTCTTCCTCTGGAGAACCAGGCCCCAGAATGGGAAGGGCTTGGAGAGGCCTGACTGCAGTGCAGGGTGAGTAGGGAGAGTCTTGGTCCGTGCTCTCTGATGACTGCTCTTCCCGAACAGCTTCTGTTCTGCCCTCACTGTCTGTTCAAACGATGGCTGCACGTGTATAAAAAACATTGTTGGGTGTCCCAGGGCACAAGGCATGTTCTGCGTGGGCCTCGTAATGTGCTCATATTGGTCTCAAGGAAACACCGAAAGGATTTTCTACTCTTGGGGCTTTTGATTTGGGGGCAAGGACTCGAAACTCGCTTTCATTAGCCAAAGAATATTGGAGTTACACTGAAGTGTATTCACTTACGCTTGCAAGGCTCTTCTGTCCATATTCTTGAGAGCATTTCCAAACGCGATGACCTACCCCTTTACCATCTGCAGTGTATAGCCAAACAACAACCTTCCTCCTGATAATTTGCGGGTTACGGCCTCCCAAGGATGGAGGTGAGGCCTTGGGGGAACAAGAATGAAGCAGCCGCGTGGACCGAGAGGCGACTCTGTTCAAGGAAGCCTAGTCCACCCACTGCGTGTGCACAAACTCCTGGCCGTGAGAGCGCCGCATGCTCAGAGGGGAGATAATTGAGTTGAAGATCAGTCTTATTGATTTTTGTCTCAGGCAGTTATTTTGATTCACTTTCAAGTTCGTTTGTGTGTTTTGTTTTTTTTCCAGTACCTCTAAGTTTCACTTTGCTAATATGCTTCACAGCAAAAAACTGAAGAAAAGTTGGGGGCGAGGGGAAAAGGAGCTAGGCGTTTCTTTCTGCATGACTCTTGCAACTATCACACTGGATTTATAACCCAGTCACTTCTAGGCATTTGTCTTTGGGTTTTACATTTCCCCCGTTGGGGTAGCTGATATTTACATGCAAAGTAATTTAAAATAGCACAAGCTTTAAGGCATGCCAGATAATTGCATTTTTAGTGTCTTTTTTTTGTCTCTTTCACAAATGATTTTGTTTTTACTATCCTTGCTAACAGTACATTTCTGTATGCCTTTTCCTCGTTTGTGACAAATATTTGTTGAATAGATTTGGATAAACACCGGCTCTCAGCTTACAAAGGGAGGGAAGATTAGGAGGGCTTCGTGGTGCTCAGCCACCAGCATTTTTACAGAGTCGGGCGAGTCTCCGTGGTTCCCGGGGAAGATTAGTGTCAAAAATAGAAGAGGTGCTATTGGAACTCGTGGCTCAAAATTGACCCTGTTTTGGTGTGGGGGGAAAGAGGCAATATTTTAGTTCTATAGGGCTTATATCATACGAAAAGACATTTAGAAAAACTACATCCCTGGATAGCAAAACCAGAATTGGATATCTTAGAGAAATTAGATGGTAATTCACTCCTAATGAGTTCCTAATAACACTGCTAAGAATATGAAAAAGAAAACTCTGCCATTTCTACACTTTTCTTTGTCAGGCACATACCTATGCATATAAAACATATGTGTATTATATATGTATTTAGTTTCATTTCCCTGAATGATGATTAGCTATGAATTGGCATCCTTGCAAAATTGTATTTGCTGCTTTAAATGCTTTTGCCTAAAAAGCATCCCAACTTGGGATCTTAATTTTGTTTTTTTCACATTGTATTTTACTTTGAATCAATCTATTTTCTCTGTCTTTGCAATTCTTGCTCAGGACAAAAGACTCTGGAGTAGAAGAGAGTGTTGCTATTAAAAAGCGACTCTGGGCCTGCCTGTCTGCAAAAACTCGGAAACAGTGACACGGCATCGCTCGATTATTGATCGTGGGAGCTTGTCTGAAGCACATCTCGGAGGGGGCAAATGCATTCAGAGAGGTGCATGAATTGCTCTGAAAATACCACGAGAACGCGGAGTCCTGAGGGCTCTGTCCTTTGCCCCCTCCATACAGTAGTGATGGAGCAGGCGTGTGAGAGAGCGGAGACGGGTCCCAGATAGGTGATGTGCAGGCGGGTTTCTCCGTCCTGGCTGCCAGTGAGTCCCCGGGGGCAGGCCAGTGTGATCCGAACGTCGCTAACTAATGTAGCAGAGTTCTCCTCCTGTCTGCTCACCTCCTCCTCCAGAAGTTAGTAACGGGATGGGGTTTGGGGGGCTGTGTCAGGCAGGGGATGAGCAGATTTCTCCACAATATCTTATTCCTGCTGGAAACTTAGACCTGTCCCCGCTCTGAGTATTGCAGAGGCACTCAGTGGGAGAGACTCCCGATGACATAAAGTTGACCAGACAGGCTCCCGATGTCTGAAATGCTAGCTGGGGTTATGGACAAGGTAGATTTCTGAGTATCTTTGATCTCTGCTTCTGGGTTTCCTCCCACTGGCCCACCTCTGCTCTGTGAAGCCAGTGGACAGGAATTACAATGCTGCTTTTGGATTCTGATAGGTTACCTCCGGATTACTAACGAATGCAAAAGGATGAGCTGCTTATGGTAGTGATGAAATGAATATGAAAAAAGCATGCCAACCACAGTGTAAGAGTGTGCCAAGTGCAATCAAAGTACAGTTGGGAGGTAGTGGGCGGTACTGGTATTAGCATTAATAACTTGGGTCTAAGTTTTGTAACCACATTAGTCGTGGGATCGAAACTCACAGCTATCAGAGATGCGTTAAGATAGTCTAAAGATTACTCAGATTGGATGTCACAATTTCTTACTTTAGATCCAACCTGTAGCCCCATCTTATTTGTGTGGGGAACCACGTCACATCTCTGGACCCACTGTGAAAGGACAGTGCTGGCCTTTCTTTGGTTATTAGAAATACATAAGGTGTTTTGTTTTATTTGTTTTGTGGGATGATTTTTTTTTTTGATTTAAATTTAGTCCTGGCTGGGTGGCTCAGTTGGTTAGAACATCATCCTGTACACCAAAGGGTTATAGGTTTGATCCCCAGTCAGAGTGCGTACGAGAGGCAACTGATCGATATTTCTCTCTCATATCAATGTCTCTCTCTCTCTCATATTGATGTCTCTCTCTCCCTCTCGCTTCATCTCTCTCTAGAAAATCAATAAAATATATCCTTGGGTACAGATACAAAATTTAAATTTAGTGGGATAATATTGGTTCATCAGATCATGGAAGTTTCAGGCGCACAACTTTATAATACGACAGCTGTGTACTCCATTGTATGCATTGCATGCCCTCCCGCCACCCAGGGCCTGCTGTCCTTCCTTCACCTTATATTTGACCCCCTTTGCTCTCTCTGTCTCCCTCTACCCCCCATATTTATGAGTTTGGGTTTTTTGTTTTGTTTTGTTTGTCTTTTATATCCCACATATGAGAGAAATCATACAGTATTTGTTCTTTTCCTACTTATTTAACCTAGCTTAATACTCTCAAGATTCATCCATATTGTTGCAAATGACAGCATTCCATCCTTTTTTTGTGGCTGAGTAGTATTCCATTGTGTTCACCCCACATCTTTATGGTAGCGCCCTCATTCCCCGTAGCCCACCCCTGCCCGGTGCATGGAGGTGGCCCGTGTTGGTGGACCGAGAAGCCCAGTGTAAATAGCAGACTACTGCCCGTGCGTGGCTCAGAGGTTACATTTTTCAGAATAAAATCCAGTAATGCTCTGCGAGAACTGTTACCTTGGCCCCAGTGTGATAGGCTGACATGCTCATTTTCCTCAAGGAATTGGACAGACCTAAATGTAGAAATCAGAGAAGGGAGAAGCTCATCCAGAAAGGCCCATTTCCTCATTTTACAGGCGGGGAACTTACGGGCATGGAGGGAAGGGCTTGCCTCCATCACACAGCAAACCTGTGGCCAAGCCGGGCCCCAGAGACAGCGGAAGGTGAGGATTTCGGTTTTGCGCCAGACCCTCCCTGCATTTCTTGTTAGCAAAGTCTGATTGTCGGTGAAGCCCCAAAGCCCAAATCAGAGGGCAGCGGGCCTAGGTGCCCACCAACCAGCCAGCGCCTAGTGTGCCGGCAACTTCAGACCCCCTGCAGAGCTACCATACGGCTCCGACGTGGCCTTCTTTCGGCTGGGGTAGGTGCCCAGTTGACGAAGGTTGTTATGAGTCCGAATTCCTGTCGTAAATGGCAGAAACTCAGTCAGCTTCAGCTGGTTCACTGTCTTCTGTAATTGGTAAGGATGGGAGGAGGTGTGAGAGGCAGGGCTGTGCTCACGTCTCTCTCTCCATTGCTTCTCACCTTCCAGAAGGCTGGCTCTGTGCCTCTGGACGACAGTTGAGGGGGCGCTGGCAGTCCCAGACCTACAGCCTTCTAGCAGGACTGCGGCAAAGACAAGAGACGGTCATTCTCACTGGTTCCAGCAGGTGCCCCTGAGGGAATAGAAAGTCCTGTCATATTCTAACCCTGAACCAACCGCACTAGCCTTGGATCCAGGGTTCCCTCATCGGGTGAGAGGCTTGACTGGCACCTCGGAGCTTTGGGGACAAGGTGGGGAAGGCAGTTTTCGTAAATGCGGGGTGAAAATGCTTTGGTCATCGCAAACCACAAATACCCAGTCCAATCAAAGCCAAAGTATTTAACACAGAAGATGCTTACAGCTGGAGTTCAAACATGCAGAGTAGGGTATAAGTGAGGAAAACCTCACGGAGGGGGTAGGATCTGAGCCAAATGGGAAACGTACACTGTTGCAACAAAACTCTATTTACAAAACAAAGGGCGCAATGTGTTTGGCTCACAGGCTGCAGCTGGCTGACCCTGTTCTCACTCATCTCCTGCGTCCACACTGCCTCACCTGCAGCCACTCCTTTACCCAGTCACCAGAGCAATCATTTTCAAGGTGCACCTAGAACATGTTACCCTCTTGCAGCTAAGACGGCAGTGGCTGCCGTATTTGTTTTGGACAAAGGGCCAGCTCTTTGCCATGTGTGCAAAGCCGTGCCTGCTCTGGCCCCCGGCTGGTTCTGAACCTCGTCTCAACTCCTTGTCCTTCTCGAAGGTGTGCACCAGCTGATCTGGACATCGTCTCCTCTCCTGGGGACTCACACAGCTCTGTCCTGCCTCAGGGCCGAACACATCCTGTGACCCACCGCGGGCTGTTCTCCCCTTGTTCCTTTTCCTTCAGTTCAGCTAAACAGAACTTCCTCACAGAGGCTACTTGTAATCACCCTGTCTGATGCGGGCCCAGCCCCCTCAACAGTGCTTGCTATCCCAACACTATGTGTGTTTGTTTTTGTTGTTTTGTTTTTCAGGGTACTACTGCATGTGTAGTTACTGACTTGTTTGTTTGCTTGCTTCGGTCGGCTTCTTCCCCTAGACTGACAGCTCCGGGCAGGTACGCCCCATACCTGCTCCATTCACCCTTAGTCCTGAAGGCCTGGAAAAGTGCCAGGTATGCAGTGGAGCTCTATCAACGTCCTTGAATGTTTGAGCAATCGGAAGACTGGAGATTGAGTTTCATTCCCTACCTTAATCTTACCTGACTTCATATGCGAAATATGAGCTGGATACATCACAAAAGTCAGGCTGCCCAGGGCTTCTAATTCTCGTACCAGCTGGTCTCTCGCAGCAAGTTGAGTTTACTTTAAAAAATAGGATATATTTTGAAAGCACAGAGACAGACAGCTGTGTGCCTCCCACCCGGATGTGAAGAGTCCTATTTTTATTTGAGATTCTTTCTATAGTATAAACATCTTAAGTTAAACATTTTTAAAACATTTATGAATTAAAGAGAAAAAATTTTTTTAAACAGCAATTTATTTTTTTCTCCAACTTTGTTTCCTGGAGTGGGAGTTGTTTCTCAAAACAGCCTGGGTGAGAAAGGACCACGTCATCTGTGAGCACAGGTTTCCTGGGCCCTTCACAGCAGGGTAATTTGAAAGTATCTTCCGCCCACTTCCCAAAGAGAGGAGGAAGCCAGATCATAACAACGTGCAGTTAGTGCCCTTTGGATAGTTTTCAGTTTTGGCCTCAGGCAGGAGCTGGTGCTGGGAACCTAAGCGACGGACATAGACAAACAGGGAGCAGGATGTGTAGCCGAGGCGTCTTCAGTCGAGGGAGAGACAACTCGGCGGTTGTTCATGGTCTCGCACACACACAGCGACCCCTCGGAGGGTCAACCGCTTCCTCCTGCCGTACAGAAAGATAACGTGCCTTTGCCGGTCTCCCTTGCTTCATCAGCGTTTTCTCCACCCCCTCCACCTTCCTTCTCCGTTTCGCGACTCACCTCCTTGTCATTTTCTGATGCCGACCTGCGTGCTGATGGTCTGCACAGAGCTCTCACACCGGCCCGGGGCCTTTATTAGCTCTGGGACCGAGGAAGAGGAAAAGGGGTGTCTGCAGGCTGGTCAGGGTGGTGTTCCCAATGTGCCTGCAGGGGACTTCCAGATAGGACAGTCCTGACAACCCACACAGCCTGCCCCAGCCACAGGAGGTCAGTATTTAACATTCCCATTGTAACGGAGGGCAGCTTAAACTGCAGGGCAGCTGTGCCCCTCACTACCCAGAAGCTGCCACCAGGGGTGTTGACGAGCCCCTGGCTGTCAGTCTTAAGTTGCTGCCTATGAGGCACCTTAGAGAAACCCTCTCCCGGGTTGGGGGACAAAAACCCCTTCATCACAGGAAACCTTAGCGAGGACCCCCGTATAACCCAGTGGCAAAGAGCTGGGTTCAAATCCCACCACTGCCAATTACTGACTCTGCGACTCTGGGCCAGGTTCTTAACCTCTCTATGCTTCAGTTTCCTCACCTGTGTGATAGGAATATTAATAGCACCACCTCATTTGGTTGCCATGAGACCTGAGTGAGAGAACACGGGAAATACGTAGCGCAGCGCCCTGCATCCTGGAAGTCCCTGGTGAACGTGAGCTCTCACTTGACACCCGTGGGAGGTGCGCTGCCGTTGGGAGCCCTGCCGGCTGTGTCTCCTCACTGCTCACAGGTTGCATCCCTAGGACATTTTCACAGGTCCCCGAGGACTCTGTAGAGCTCAGTGTGGACACATTGGACTTGCAGGACTTCCCCGGGGGGGTTTGGACTCCTTGGTTTGCTGCGGACTAACAGGGTTTTCCTTCTATACTACATTTGAAGATGAAATCAGTGAAGCAGCTTCCCCAGGTGAGTTACCAGGAGTGACCGGCAGTGGCCCCAGAACAGAGCCAGCTGGGCCTTGCTAAGCGCCCAGGGGGGAATGGGAACGGGAATGGGAACAGGGACAGGAAAGGTGGCCCACACCTCTGGCTCACCCACTGTTGGTCAGCACCTAAGCAGACAGTGCCAGGTGTATCTTGTCTTCCGGAGTTCCTTGTCTTCCTTTCGTTTCGGAGATTTGCTAGGAGGAGGGGACCCTCAGCTGGCTCCCCTTGGCCGGCAGACCCGGTGCCGGCAGAGAGAGGGCCTCATTTCCTGCAACGTGGTGTGATCCTCCCTGTGCTAACTCATCACCGGCATGGCATCAGCAGCCCCAGATTTCCTCCCTGGTGTCCTTGGAGGCTGTTTAAGAAACCCATTCACCCCTCCCCCGTTTTTTGCTCCTCCTCATGAGAGTCCAGTTCTCTGCTGCATATTCCCCTGGCAAGCTGACAGCGCCATCTAACTTCTTGCTTCCCTGCCCTGGTCTGCTGTCTGTTTTTGACAACGGGGCTTCAATCACAGGCAGCCTCGAAGGGGCCTATCCATCACGCCGGGCACCTCTGGCCAGGTGCTGCTCCACAGCTCTGGGCTGTCTGGTTTCTGTCTGACCGGCTGGGTTCATCATTTTTTTCCTCCAAGTCTTCCCCGGTCACACCACTGCTCCTCCCTTAATTGTCTGACCATCAGTCACCTTGGGTTGTTGACATCCCTGATGAAGCTACACTTTAGGGAAGCCAAGGTGTCCCAGTATTTATCAAAGCCGATTGGCACGAATGGGCACATTAGCTATGCGGGACTGGGAAGTAATCCGACATAGGTGTTGGTCTCTGCCCTGGGCTCCTGACGCGGAGCTCCCCAAACCCTTGGGCACAGGATGCCAAGAGAATCTTTGTTCTTACGTTTAGTCTAACACTCTGCCCATTTCTAGACTCAGGGCTCCTGAAACCCTTGGGATTTCTGGGGCGATAGCAATGCCTTTGTTCTAATGAGGTGATATAATTTTTATTGAATCTATTGTGGTGACATTGGTTAATAAAAGTATATGGGTTTCAGGGGTACAATCCTATCATACAGCATCAGTGTATTGTGTTGTATGTTCACCACCTGAACACCATTTATCCCTGCCCCCCCACCCCGTTACCACCTTCTACTTCCCCCCAACCCCCTGTCCCTCTGGTGATTACCATACTGCTGTCTGTGTTGATGAGTTGTTTTGTTGTTTTGTATGTTTACTCCCTTTAACTTTTTTTACCCAGCTCCCCAACCCCCTCCCCTGTAACAGCTGTCACTCTGTTCTCTGTCTCTATGAGTCTGTGACTCTTGGTGGGCTTCTGGATGGGGGCTGGTGACCAGAAAGACCAGCTCCATTCCCCGTTCTCCAGGGAGGGGGGAACAACTCAGAATGGAGTTAATAATGGATCATACCTCCACGATGGAGCATCTATAAAATTTCACTAGTGTGAGGTTCAGGGAGCTTCTGGGTTGGCGAACCATCCGAATGTCGGAAGGATAGGACATTCAACTCCACAGGGACAGAAGCTTCTGTACTTGGGACCCTTCTGGACCTTGCCTTATCTCTGCCCGTGGCTGTTCACCTGTGTCCTTCATCATACGGTGTCTCTCAGTTTAGGTTTGCCCGGCGGTTTCTTGTGATTGCATTTGGGTTACTCATGCTTGGCCAGAACCCTGCACCAGCAAAAGGTCATTCTTGGGGTTTCCCATCTGGTAGCTCCTGATATTCATCTGTCCATCCTTGGTGATGTTAATTTTGGTCACGTAGTGAAGGTGCTGTCTGTTTTATGCACCGTACAATTACTTACAGTTCTCCCTTGCACCTAATCAGCAAGACCGTGAGAAGAGCCTGCTCCCCCTCACAATTCCCCTATTGACTTAACATTCTTTGGTACTTTCCGCTTGACCCAGTCTTTATTAAGATGTTTGCAAAATGCTAATTTTCTAATTCTACCATACCTTCCCTATTCATTAGTCGGCCCTTAGCATTTTACTATAATTATTTTACTTTATTTACCTACCTGCTTTTTATTGGCATGACCTCACGAATCCCTGTATTTCCTCCCAGTGGTTTATAATCCATCACGGTCCTCAATGATTTTAGGGCCCAAAGCCGGCTCCAGTGTCTGTGGGACACGCCCTCTTCATTTCTGAGCCGCTCCCCACTTCCCGGCGTATCCTAGGGTATTCTGGGCTCGCCTCGTTCCTACCTGGCCCACACTCGAGGGTTAGCCATTTCTCTGTGGAGCCCTGGTTTCCTTCAGTGGAGAAGGGGGTGGGAGACCACCATCCGGGTGTCAGGTGTCAGGGAGGCCCACTGCAGGCGGGAGGCCGGTGGGCTTTAATCCTTTCCGTGGACAGAGTGGACTCCGATTCCCATTCTCTCTTCCAGCTAGAATTTCCAGTTCAGTGCAGAATAGAAGCAGTGATACATTTTTATTCCCAACTTTAGAGTGAGTGCCTCTATCATTTCATTACTAAGTGTACTATTTGTTAGCTTTTGATGTGTTTTTAATCAGATTAAGGAATTTTTATTCCTGTTTTGCCAATTGTTTTATCCTAAGTAAATGTTTCTATCAATGTTTTTCTGTATGTGTTTATTTTCCCCTTCCATAGCTCTATTAAACAATTCTTGCATGCATGGAGGCACGGTTGACTGCTGGATAAAATTGCCTTGCTAATATTTTATTTAGGATTTTTGTGTCCTTTTAAAAATTTTATCCTGAAATCCCTGTTTTAGAAATTTCATTTTTTTTCATGCTACATTTTGAGCACTATCTTCAGCTCTATCTTTTAGCTCACAGACTTTCTCATTAAATATGGTTAATCTCTATTTGTCTCAGACATTGATAATACTATATAGGAAATATTGACTATTATGTGTTAATACATACAATATATAAGAATGAAAATATTTTTACTTCGAAATTATTTGGTTCATTTTTAAAACCACCCGTTTATTTTTCTAAAAGGTTTCATTTATTTGTTTTAGAGAGAGGGGAAGGGACGGAGAAAAAGAGAGACATCGATGTGAGAGGGAAACACTGGTCAGCTGCCTCTTGCACACGGCCCGAACCCACTGCCCGGGCACGTGCCCTGACCAGGGATCAAACCGGCGACCTTATGCTTTGCAGGACGATGCCCAACCAACTGAGCCACATGGGTTAGGGCCTGTCAGCTCCTCTTTGATAGTCTTCTGATCTTATACCTTACTTTAAACATCATTTCATACACTGTCATTTCTGAGTCTCAGTCTGATGTAGTATCTCGCATTCCTGGAGGGGACGAGGAATCTGACTCCGTCACTCTTTCTGCTGACTCTCCCTCCTGCCGGTTCCTGTCCTTGCATGCGTAGTGATCAGTGGCTGTAAGAGCATACGAAGGGGATTTTAAACTGAAGATGGTTTTTCCCATAAAGGACTTGCCGCTGTTTTGCTTCCGGTGTGACATGGAGTGCTGCCTGTGTTGGGGTCACTTTAGTTCATTTTAGAGTCCCTGCATTTATTTGGCGCCATTTAGATTTAGCCTTCACTCCGGCTTGCCATTAGCGTGAGGTCCAGTCTTACCATGGACACACTGTGTATGTGAAACGCTTCACCCTCTGTGTGGCCCTACTGTTCCCACGTGCTTCCTGCTCCCGCTCTCGTTCTGTGGGCCCACGGGTGTTCTCTTCTCTGTGTGAATTCCCCTTGCTTCCCGCGAGCCTAGCAATGAAATTACGACATGCTTGCCTTATGTGGGATTGAGTTGTTTCGAGGGGATGGGCCTTTCAGAATCTGTCTGTAATACTGCAGGAAACCAAAGATTATCATGCTTGATTCTGTTTTGGTGACTCTCTTAAAAAACAAATACTTCCTCCTTATCTAAGCCTGAAGCAGACAATGATGAAAGAGGCAGTGTCAGGATGACTGTAGTAACCATGCCCCCTTAGAATGCGGGGGATGCGGCATCCACAGTAGTCACTGGTGTGAAGCAGTTCTGGTGTCCCCGGGCTCACAGCGTCAGGGCCTTCTCGCTTGTTCCTTGGTGAGCCTTCCATTCTGCCCCCCCTGAGACTATTTCCACCGGAAATTGATCTTCCCGGCCCACAGCTCTGCCTTGTGGGATGGTCTTCTGTTCCCATTACTCTCCTTGGCCCACCAGTATTGTGGGCATACAGGATCACATGCCTTACTGGGTAGCTGGCTCAGCTCTTTTCTTGACTGATAAATGATGTTTGGGGGCTTGAGCGTGGTTTTAAGTTTTGAACAATCAGTTACTTTCTATTCATTCACACCGTTCAGTTGCTGAGAACAACAGACTCTGTCTCTGGACAGCCTGAGGATAAAGGCTGTGGCTCACGGTGGAAGAATCACTGTGGAGGAATCGCTGTGGAAGCCAGAGAAGGGTGGGCACCAGGGGAGCTCTGGGAACGTCAGCAGCAGAAATTCACGGACTTTCTCTCTAGGGCACTGCCATCCATCCGACTCAGTAATCGAACAGGCTCCCGGCCACTCGGATCTAAAGTTCCAATTCCCAGGGGAGAGAATTTGGCCCAAACAAGGCTCTGGGTTTCCTGGGCTCACTTTGACTCCGCTGGGTGACAGGATCATGGGACAGAGGTGGCCTTTGGGCTCTGGTCTATCACTGAGTATTAGAATTTGTCCCCCCCCCCAAAAAAAATTATTGAGGGCTGGGCAGCTACTATGATTTGTTTGGGCATAGAACACTTTAACATAAGAAATAGGATACAGATGCGCCAGGTTGTAGGGCTGTGAGTGTCAGAACTCACCTGGGAATTCTCACCTCCTCCCAAGGAGCTGGCAGTTTATTGCAAGGATGCTTACATGTCTAGTTACAGACAAGTAGGTTTATTTGACACACAATGCTGTCAAATAAGCTGAGGATTTGTCTAAGTTTTAAATTGGATAGATTATCGTCAAAGCCAGTAAGGAAAGCACCAAGTCTCATGGATGGCCAGTTGATACACATTCCAGTCTGATGGGCTTTGCACCTAAAACTCATAAGTGACAGAACATTCTTAATGTTGATGAATTCTGGTTGTCTTTTTGGATTATCCCTGAGAAGGGGAGACAGGGCTAAACATTCTTCTACAGTAGCAGGCTTCTCCTTTCAAGGACTAAAAGACGAATATGCCTTTCTTTTGTAAAATTCCATTATTTCCTCTATTATGGGTCTGTTCATTTTTACACCTGGTTGTTTGGACATAGAAAGTAGGAAATATCTGGCCATTTGTTTTCTTGCTGCTCCTGTCCTCCCAGCATCATCAAATGGCATGCAGCATCATGATTAACAGCGCGAGCTTGGGAGCCTGACAGATCTGGGTGTGAGTCCTTGCTTCGCTCCTCGCTGGCAATGACCATGGGCTCATAAAGCCAGAGAGTTTTGGCCATGTTAGGTATGATAGATATTTTCCAGGGTTGGTCCTTGCTAGTATATTTTTCTTGTGTGTGTGGCTATGTACATATAATATCTATAATACCTTTGTCCCGCTTTTATTACTTACCATTATATCTTGGAAGTCCTTTCTTATCAGCCCATAGAAGTCAACCTCAATCTTTTTAATGGCTGCACAGCATTACAGTGTACGATTGTGATGTCCTTTACTTAGCTCGTTCTTCACCAGGGGATGTTGAAGTTGTTTCCAAATTTTTACTGCAGCCTTTGGTATTCGCTTTACCCATGTATGAGAACACATCTATTGGGAAGTAGTGCCCGGAATATAATGACTAAGTCAAGGAGAATGTGAATTTTAAAACTTTATAGTTGTAGCCAAATTGTCCTCCAAATGGATTCTTTACACTCTGCCAACAATTGGCGTAGGAAAGCCTGTTTCCGACACTCTCACCAACAGTTTGCTTTCAAACGTTTTTCTATTGGTTAATATGATAAAGTGTCACTTCATGGTTTTAAATTAAATCTCTTTAATTTTGAATGTGCATTTGCACATACTTTTAAAAGCAATTGCATTTTTTTCCTGCCAAGTGTCTAGTCCTATTATTTGCACTTTTGAGGGGTGTGAGAGGGTTTGTTCTGACACTGATGCCAGAAGTTTTTATACTTTGAGGAGTTTACCTGTTGTATCATGTTGCATTTCCCTACCATATTTGTCTTTTTACTGTTTTGAAAGCTTTACATAGTCATAGATAATAACCTTTTTTTTTTTTGAGGTTTTTGGGTCATATATCTTGCTTTACCTTTCCCTGCTCCAATATTATCTTTTAAATTGCAGTGTTTTCTTTGACAACATTGACAAATTTATCTTTTTACCTTTAGAGCCACTGGAATCTGTTTTGCTGTAAGTGGTGATGATAGATCTGTATCTCTGTCTCCCTCTGCCCATGCCCCTCCCCCCACCCACCTCTGCCAATGCCTGGCCAACTGTCCCACCACCATTCATTGAATAATCCACATTGTCCCATTGCTTTTAAATGCTCCTTTTTATCATGTAAGAAATTCTTTATGGATGAGATGGGGTTGGACCTTCAGTTCTGTTTCATAGATCTGTCTTTTCCTGCAAAAACCGAAGGTGGAAAGTTACGTGCACTAGCTAGTCTTGATCCCGAGTTTACATTTTAAATTTTCTTGACTATCTAACTCAAATAAAAGGTAATGGGGTTGCTCTATTTTATGACTTTCTGCTATCCTCTGGTGGTTATGTTTTAAATCAGCAAGTAATGTGCTTACGAGACAGATTTAATGTTTGACCTGGCCGGTGAAATAAGAGTTGGGTAAAATAGGGTAAAAAAATTTTTTTTTACTCCCAAATAACCATTAACTCTTTTCTCATAATAAATTGCCATAGAGCTTTGATGATGTGTGGTGTGGTGTGGTTCACAGACAGGAGGGATTCATGAAGACTGGGGAAGTGCTAAGGACCCAGGCCAGTTCATCACTCACAGTGGGCTTTGCTTACACAGACCAAGGCCGTTTTTTGCTTCCTGTGACATTGTCCTCTCTTCTTAGAGACCACGTCGCTGGCATTGCCATGCCTCAGGGCCTTTGCACACGTGGTGTACCTCTGCCTGTAATGCTTTTCTCTGAGCTAGCTGCAGCCAGAGATTCTTTAGGCTTCTGTACAAATATCCCCTGCCACAGAGGGCTTTCCTGACCAAACTCCCTAAAGTATATTCACGCCGTGTGTTCTTTAAAAAACATTATTTCTGGACATACAGGGTGGGGCAAAACAGATGCACAGTTGTGTATATGTGAATCACAGAGTTTATTCTTGTTATTCCTGTTGATTCATCACTGGATGATTTTCCGTGCAAACAATGGTAAACCTACTGTTGCCCCTTTTTTAGATCAAAAAAATTTTTTTTGGTTAAGTTGTATGAGTTTCTTGTATATTTATGATATCAATGCCTCGTTGGATGGATCATTTGCAAATATCTTCTTCCACTCAGTAGGCTGTCTTTCATTTTGTTGATGGTTTCCATTGCTGTGCAAAACTCTTTAGTTTAATGTAGTCCCATGTGTTTATTTTTTGTTTCCCTTGCCTGGGGATACACATTAAAAAAAAAAAGGCTACTACTAAGAGTGATGTCAGAGTTTACTGCCTATGTTTTCTTCTAGGAGTTTTATGGTTTCAGGTCTTACATTTAAGTTTTTAATTCATTTTGAGTTCAATCTTGTATATAGTATAAGAAAGTGATCCAGTTTCATTCTCTTGCTTGTATATGTCCAATTTCCCCAACACCATTTATTGAAGAGTCTGTCTTTACCCCATTGTATGTTCTTGCCTTCTTTGTCATATGTTGATAGACCATACAGGCATGGGTTTATTTCTGGGTTCTCTATTCTGTTCCATTGATCTACGTGTATGTGTTTATGCCAGTACCATGCTGTTTTGAATACTCTGGGCTTGTAGTATAGTTTAGTGTCAGGTAGCATGATACCTCCCATTTCATTCTTCTTTCTCAAAATTGCTTTGACTATTTGGAGACTTTTGTGGTTCCACATAAATTTTAGAACTATTTGTTCTAGTTCTGTGAAATACATCATTGGAATCTTGATAGGAATTGTGTTGAATCTATAAATTGCTTTAGGTAGTATGGACATTTTGATGATATTAACTCTTCCTATCCATGAGCATGGTCTATCCTTCCATTTATTTGTATCTTCTTCAATTTCTTTCTTTAATGTCGTAGGGCTATGTGGCTTATTTTCTCTCAAATTATTATTATTTTTTATTTTGGAAGGTATTCAGTTTTGTATTAGTGGCGATATTTATACTAACACCTATGAGACATTCATTATTTTACTTCTCCTTCCTCTTTATTTTCTCCATTTTAAACAATTATAATATTTATGCTTTGACAGAACATTTAACATTTACATACTTTCCTTCTACCCTTATCTCCCTTGTTTTAGTCTCAGATCTATAGATAAATCAATTTCCATATGTAAGTCAGGGGACCATTAGTCCTTTACCAAGGTTTCCATGGACATCTTCTGCTCGGATGAAGCCTGGTGTGTCGTAGAGGGCTTGTCAGGCCTCGATGTGCATGTGGGCCCCTTGGGAACCAGGGTCTGGTTTGGAAGGTCTAGAGCAGGACCTGCATTTCCAACTTCTAGGTGATGCAGCTGCTGCTGGCGCAGACCTCATTTGGAGTAGGGGTCTTGTGCAGATTCCTCAGGAAGTGCTTTTGAGTTCGGTAGTCCCCAGTTCCTATGTGTTTAAATTGTTTCTCTACAGCCTTGATGCTGGAAGGGTAGTTGAACTAGGTATAAAATCGTTGGCTCACATTTTCTTTCCTTCTTGAAAACATTGTTCTGCTGTCTCTTGCTCCACACAGTGCTGTTGAGACTTTTAATGCCAACTGATGGTGAACACAGTGCCAGGCGAATTCTTTCTTTGTATAATGTAGTCATTTTTCTAGGATATGCTATGGAGCTGGTCATTCATTGTTAATTTTTTCGTATACAGAATGGACCCCTTAAATATATAGATTAAAGTGTGGTCTAATGTCTGGAAATTTTTTTTTAGCTTATAACTTTAAATATTTTATTTCACATTTAAAACCCAATCTGTTTTTTATCCTTAGGGAGTTCAACTACATGTTTTTATTTTTGGTCTTTGCTTCTCTTCCATGCCTATCATTTTCTTATTCATTGTACCCCCTCTTTCATGTTTCAAATTCTTCTAGTCTTTCCTTACCCACCAAGTCACCTCCACTCCCCGCTTACCCGCCTCCCCCCCCCCCCCCCCACCACAGGTATCTGCTCCCAGACCAGCCACCTGTGGTCCTGAGTGGTTTCAGACCCCTTCCTTTCTGCTCCCCGGTATCCAGTGCTGTGATGCACCTGTTTTAAGAGCTTAGCCACTCAGGGTGGGACCCTCTTTCTACAGAGGCGATTTTGTCTGTGTTCTGCCAGCATTTGTACCTGCTGTGCTCTCTGGTTTCCCACTCGGCTCTGACACAGGCTCTGCCTTGGCCCTACTGGCTTCAGCATGTTTACTTTCCTACATGCACAGAATTTGGAGTTTGAAGCATCACCAGTTTCCTAGTAAAAAATTCACAGGTATTTATTGGGTTAGCCAAAAAGTACATTGCACTTTTTCTGAATGATGCTTCTAGTAGTACTTAGTTACCTATAACTTCATTCAAAAATATTTTGTTAGATCATATTGTGACAAATGTCATATCAGCATGCAGTTTTTAAATAGATTTTTTAAAAAGATTTTATTTATTTTATTTTTATAGAGAGAGGAAGGGAGGGAGAGAAACATTGTTATGAGAGATATATCAATTGGTTGCCTCTTGCACAGCCTCAAATAGGGACATAGCCCACAACCCAGGCATGTGATCTCACCAGGAATCGAACCAGCAATTTTTTGGTTTGCAGGCCAGCACTCAATCCACTGAGCCACACCAGCCAGGACTCATCATGCATTTTTAAAAGATTTACGAAAATTGGTGAATTTTTTTGCAGCCATTTTAATATTGAAAATGGAAGAAAATATGCAACATTTTAACACATTATGCTTTTGTATTTCAAGAAAGGAAATAATGCAACTGAAATGCAAAAAAAGTTTTGTGCAGTGTATGGAGAAGGTGCTGTGACTCATCAACTGTGTCAAAAGTAGTTTGTGAAGTTTCCAGAAATATCGACATTTTTGCCAAATAATTCTTTGCTGTGGGGCTGTCCTATGCATTGGAAGATGTTTAGCACCAGTCATGGCCTCCACCCCCCAGAAGCCAATAGTGGGAGGTAGCCGACACACTCAAAATCTGCAAATCAATAAAGTCTTTGATGAAAATGAAAAGTGTGTCTTTTATTTTACAGAAAAAGACATAATGGAATTTTTGGCCAACCCAATATTTGTGCTCTTTATTAGAATGTCTTTCAGAGGATGGGTGAAAAGATTCTGATTTCTGTAGTTGTCATCATGTATGTGGGAAACCTAGCAATCAAAATTTCATTTTCAATAAAGCTTCTACTGCTAAGACATGCCAGTAAGCTTCAAAATATTTATTTTAACCATCTGTGTTTGAGGAACCACCGAAACATTTCAGTGGCTTATCTTTGAATACCTCCAGTGACAAGAAGCTCACTAACTCCTACTATAACCCATTCCAACACTGGAAACTGTTTCTTTTCTTTTTTAGAAATAATGTTTTCAGTTGTCCTTAGACAAGGTAGTTCTCTCTGTTAGTACCTATATTCAAACCTTTGGGGAGACATACAACAAATGTAAACTGTTTTTCTAGCTAGGGGTTTTTAAAGTATTTGATGATTAAAAATTGTGATTAGAAGTGTTCTCTCCCCCCGCCCCACCCCACCTCACCCCCCACGGAAAATTACTTCATTACTTCAAACTTCCGGGGCTGCTAGGACTGGAAATGCACTGTAATGCATGGTCATGATATAGGAGGGAGCCTCTGCCTTGACTTCATTAGCTGTACTTACATTTATCTTGACTGTTATCTCCTGAAGGAGCGTTCTATTTAGCCTGGTTTTCCTGACTTAGACATGGCCTATTTCTGGAACAAAATCGAAATACATAATTTACAAAAACCACAGTGTGGCTTTTAGGGCTCTCTTTGTTTATGTTTATGGTATGAGTCCAAGTGAGTCCTTGAAATTAAAACCCACAACTGTACACGTTTGGAATCTAAATGGTTGTCTTTTCATCTTTAAAAATGCCCATTTTGACTGTTTTACTGGAAGGTCCGAACTAAGAAGGCACGCACAGATGTGAGAGCAGTGCAGTAACGATGACTTACAATCAGAGGAAGGCCAATAAACTCGTTAGTTGTTTTATATTTACCGTGAAGATCAGTGGAGACCTGGAGCTGAAACTCCTTTTGACTTCAGTTAGCATTCTTTCTTTGGCTTTTAATAGGTTTCTTGGTCACCTCATGTGTCTGCTGTAGGAGGCTTTTGCTTGCTGATAGGCGATGTTAACTAGTTTCAAAGTCGGAGAAATAAAGTTACCATTCCACACGAGGCCGCGTGTCACCATGCTGGGCTGAAGGCATCCCGTCTCTGTAAAGCCAGTGCAGGGGGACACAGGGGAGCTCTGAAAGGGAGACCCCTGCCGGCAGTTCTGCAGAGGCGCAGACCGGGGAACTAGGCAGCGGGAGGTGTTTTTATAACGAAGGAATGACTGGACTTTCTGCCATCCTTTCCTGATTCCACAGGAAAGGCTCTAAAATCCCAATTGAAAGATAATTTGTAAGGGCCCTGGTTGGGTGGCTTAGCTGGTTAGAGCATCATCCCAAATACACCAACTTTGCCAGCTTTAATCCCTGGCCAGCGCATGCACTTGTGCCAGAGACAACCAATGCCTACAAAGATAAGTGGAACGACAAAGCGATCTCTCTCTCTCTCAAATCAACAAATAAAAATATTTTTAAAAAGATAATATGTAAGAAACCCAAACATCAAAACTTAGCCCAAGCTAAGTCTTATATAACCCGCTGACCTTGGAGCTACCAGGGAAGTGAACAGCTCGTAGGTGACATGATCCCCTCTTGCTTCATTACTAAAACTAAGTTCTCCTTGAAAAGCCTCTATTTTCGTCTGTTTGCTCAGGAATAAGTCTTTAGGTTCTGCCATGCCAGCCTCCTCTCCCGGCAGCCATGTCACCGGCTGTGCTGCTGGTGGCCCTCAAGGCATCGCAGTTCCACTGGGTCTACCTGCCTCCACCAGCGACTCCGGCCCAAGGGAGGGACTGCTGCTCTTCTGCCTTTTGCGGGGCAGGGGATGGGAGGGGCGTAGACGCTGCTAGCTTCCTCCCAGATAGCCGGGGCAAGTTTCCCCTGAAGGGCTTTGGAAAACACTAGATGACAAGTGCATCAGGCTGCTTGGCTCCTTGAGTTGCTGCAGGCTCGCGTCCATGTGGCCAGGACCCATTTCTTTCCCATGATTAAACACACCCCCCCACCCCCCTGCCCCCACCCCGTGTCACCGCAACTCTGTGCTTCAGAGTTCAGGCCAAAATCACACCCCACTGTTCCTTTCTCATTTTCTCCCTGTGTGCCCCAAAGAAAAGAGAGGAAATTTCCTGACTTCCTACCCTGTAATTAGTATTTTTACGAGACAAAGGACAAAGTGAACTCTCGTTCCCGCCAAGGTGGTAAGTACCTCCCCCACAGCAGTCATTCAGTCTGAAACAGCGACTTGCAGGCCCCGGAGAGCAGTACACTCAGTCCCGTTCTGCAGCCGCCTGTCTTCAAAGACCCAAACCTCACTTACGAGACCCTCACGTGCAGCATGGCCCCCACGAGAGCAGAGGCTCCGTCCGCCAGGCCACAGTGAGGGATCTGCTGAACGATGGCCTCCTCTACACATTCCCCTCTGAACATGGGTCTGTTATAATAATGTCTCAGTCCGTCTTCACTTTTAATCAGCTCTAATTTATCTCCTCTGTTATCCGCTCATATTACCTCTTCTGTCTTTTGTGTTCTTAATCATAATCCTTTCCCTTTTTCCTCTTACCAAATTACATTTTAGACGCGAAGGCAATATAAGTGATCTATTTATATATTCATCCCTTTGGGCAATAATATCTGTAATTTAAAAATAAAAGATGTCTCTATTTCCTTTAATAATTTTATTTTGCCATCACCTCAAACGAAGTTTATTTCCTCCATTTATAATTCCCTCAAGTCATGCTTTGCATGGGATCATCTACCTTAAAATCTGCAAGTAGGTGATAATCTAATTAACTATGTAATATGTCTAGTAGGGGATATAATTTAGGGACACCACAGGAGCAATTAATTACATTTAAAAAACTAGCAAAACAAAATAAAACAAAAATCTTCACTAACAAATTTTAAAAAAAGGTATGCATTTTAGTTCCGTTTAAATGTTGGTTGTCAAGACTTGCTACCTGGGGAATTTAGAATGATCATGAAAGCATTTGGAAACACGCCCTCCGTGAATGTATACAAAGTAACCTAATCAACAGAACAAACAAACAAACAAAATATAACCAAAGACACTGAAATAGAGAACAGGCTGACAGTGACCAGAGGGGAGAGGGGAGGGAATTTCAGGGGGAAAGGGGAAGGGTTTACAGGAACACGTATAAAGGACACATAGACAAAAACAAGGGGGTGGGGGTGGGGGCGGGGGCGTGGGCTGGGATGGAGGTAAAAGGCAGAAAACTGTACCTGAACAACAATTGAAAAAAAAGGAACGCCAGTAAAATTTATACACACAGTACCAGGGAAATGCAGATGTATTTTAAGGCAGAAATTAATATTTTAAATCTGTTTGGTAATGAAAACTTTTAACTCCTGGGGGATAGCTGAGATTTTCATAATAACACTAAGGTGTTATTTTCTACAGTGCTTGACATTGGTAGTGATCCTGCAAAAGCAATGGTATGAAACTGCTGGTAACTTAGAACAAATTAAAGGCGTGGTGCCAACCCCTATTAGTATTCATTGAATTCTTTACAATCGTACACACGCTATTATATATAAGGGGCAGGGGGGAGGGGGCATAAGTAGGTTTACAGCTGTGAGTACGTAAAACGCAGCTAATAAAGCTGTTCAAGTAATCATAACCTGCATGCCTTTTTCCATAGGAACCACTGCAAACCGACTTCTGCCCCCTCCTGCATTAGTTTCAGCCATACAACACAGTGATTAGACATTTCTGTGTCCGACGAAGTGATCACCATGATAACTCTAGTAACCATCTGGCACCATCCGTAGCTGCTATATTATTGACTATATTTTCCTGTGCTGTACATTGTATCCCTGTGACTCATTTTGTGACTGGCAGTTTGTAGGTAGTCCCCTTCCTATCCAGCCCCCTTCCATCTGGCAATCTACAGTGTATCTCTGCAGCTACGAGTCTATTTCTGTTTTGTTTGTGGGCTTTAAAAAAATTCTACATATAAGTGAAATCATATGGTATTTGTCCTTCTGTCTTATTTCACTTAGCATAATGCCCTCTAGACCCATGCATGTTGTTGCAAATGGCACGATTTCCTTTTTTAAAAAATATTTTGCTTATTTATTTTTAGACAGAGGGGAAGGGAGGGAGAAGGAGAGGGAGAGAAACATCAATGTGTGGTTGCCTCTCACGTGGCTCCCACTGGGGACGTGGCCCACAACTCAGGCATGTGCTCTAACTGGGAATTGAACCGGCAACCCTTTGGTTCGCAGCCCAAACTCAATCCACTGAGCCACACCAGCCAGGTGATTTCGTTCTTTTATGGCTGAGTAATATTCCATTGTTTATGTAAGTACATCTTTATCCACTCATGTATCAATGGGCACTTAGGTTGCTTCCATATCTTATCCGGTATAAATAACGCTGCAATGAACATAAGGGTGCATAGATCTTTTTGAATTAGTGTTTTTTATTTCTTTGGGTAAATACCTAGAAGTTGGATTGCTGGGTCATAGAGTAGTTCTATTTTTAATTTTCTGAGGACCCTTCATACTATTTCCCACAGTGTCTACACCATTTTACAGTCCCACCAATAGTGCACAGGGTTGCTTTGCTCCACATCCTCACCAACACACTTTTTAAAAAAAGATTTTATTTATTTATTTTTAGAGAGAGGTGAAGGGATGGAGAAAGAGGGGGGGAGAAACATCAATGTGTGAGAGAGAGATCAATCAATTGCCTCTCCCTCGCCCCCACATGGGTCCCTGGCCTGCAGTCCAGGCATGTGCCCTGACTGGGAATCAAGCTGGTGACCTGGAATCAAACCGGTGACCTTTCGGTTCACAGGCCGGTACTCAATCCACTGAGCCACGTCAGCCAGGGCACCAACACACTCTTTGTTGCCTTTTTGATAATGGCTATTCAGAGGGTGTGAGGTGATATCTCATTGTGGCCTTTAATTTACATTTCCCTGATGATTAGTGATGTTGAACTGCTTTTCATGTGCCTATTGGCTATCTGTACGTCTTTTATTTTTAATCCTCTATCAAGAACGTATTTTTTCATTGCTTTTAGAGAGGAAGGGAGAGAGAAATATTGCTGTGAAAGAGAAACACCAATCGGCTGCCTCTCCTGCTAGCACTGGGGAGCATAGGCGCCTGGACTAGGGGCTGAGCCCACAACTCAGGCCTGTGCCCTGGCCGGGCATGGGACCTGCCACCCTTCAGTTAGGGCTGACACTCCAACCAGCTGAGCCACACTGGCCAGGGGTGCACATCTTTTTTGGAGAAATTGTCTACAAATAGATTAAAAACTTTTTTATAAAAGAAACTTCAACATAAGACACCTAAACTTTGATGTAAAACCGCATTTTTAGGAATGCCAAGACCTATTAGGCATCCTTTTATTTTCCAATTTATCAAACAATATGGCTCTTGGACTAACACTACGGATTTTCAACTCCTCGGCCTTAGTAGAAATGAAGTCATTCCCAGTTAAAACAGACATCTAAGAGTCGGTCACTCTGTACGATTCCCAGCTAACTCTGAGAATTTACTACGTGTCAGGCACTCTGATATGTGCTTTCACTCTTTAAAAGGATCATTTCTTCGCATCCTCATGACGACTCCACAGAGGGAGGGTGACAATACTGAAGTAACCTTGCTCTCTTTCTAGGCTAGTGGGTGGCAAACTTCAGGTTTAAATCTGAGCTGTTCAGATGAGCCTGGCTGGTGGACACCGTACCGTGTCTGTACAGTTAACACAGAATGCCAGTTTCCCGACTTTAGTTGGTTAAAGATTCTTTGGACTTTTCACCAGGAATCGACAGCTCACAGAATATGGGAATACATTTTGTGTGAGTGCTAGTTTCTGCCACACGTTACATCCAGTGCTGGGATGGAAGCACTGAAGCAATTAGAGGAATATTAAAGTTTGATCTCTTTTTATAGTGTTTCGACGTGTGGTAGGTAAGCACATTTTTATTAGGTGCTTTTATTTCCCTCTACCACTGAACTTGTGACAAAAGTCTATTTTTATATATTTTACTCAGTAACGTATAAGATGCCAATGACTTTTAGACATTTCTTTATCATTCTTCTAACCCATTACTCTCAGTTTCTAAAGCCGCTATGGATGGATAATAAAATAAGACTCTCTTTTTATTGATCTGTTCTGTGAGAACTCTTTAGCTTCACTCGCAGGCTTTTCCCCTGTGCCTCGCTGAGAGAGCCGTGGACTCGGTAGGCATTTCCGTAGGGGATATAGCCTTGGGAGTGTGATCCATATGTGAGGTATACTTGTCACGGCATCGGCAGTGAAACGAGAATCCAATAAAAGCCCAGCGCAGCCCTATGCCCCGTGTCAGAACGCTGCGGCGGCCCCCAGGGAAATCTGAGCTTCTGTGCAGGGCTGCCTGCTATAGGATTTTGCTATTGGACTTCACAGCCCAAGTGACCTATTTCTACCCGCCCTCCCACACCCAGCTTCTTCCCATACTTTCTTGAGCAAGTTGAAGTAGGCTTTTACAGGGAAGGAAAAAATATATTATTGCTGTTGAGAGCTCGCACTGTACCCCGTTCCGTTTGAAATGATTGCATATACCAGTGGGCTACAAACCTTTCCTATCAAGGGCCAGATAATCAGTATTTGAAGATCGGCATTCCACGCGGTATCTGTTGTAACTATTCAACTCTGTAATTATAATGGGAAAGTAGTAAACAATGCTTAAACAAATGGGTGTGACTGTGTTCTAATAAAACCTTATTTACAAAAGCAGGCAGTGGGCAATTTAACCTGTGGTCTCTGGTTTGTCACCCCTTGGCGCGTGTGTATACACACACACACACACACACACATATATATACTTTTATTCTTACAACAAAACAGATATTATTATTATCCCCATTTTATAGGTATGGATACTGGGGCACAGAACAGCTAACACACTGGCTCAAAATCACATGACTAAAATAGTGGAATAGGGATTTGAACCCTGGAAGTCAACCTGCAGAACTATATTCTTAACCAATATACTATATTGTGTCTTCAGTAGAGAAGGTAGCAAAAAGTCATATTTTAACTATCCTTGTTTAAGTCCTATTTTAAGTATCAGGTATTGATACTGTGCTTTACCACACGTAATCTCATTTAATCCTTACACAACCACCCTGGGAGGTGGGCGGTATTATTGTCCCCTCTCCAATGAAGAAATTGAAGCAAAGTAGTTTAAGGAGTTCACTTGAGGTCAGACAGCTAGTAAGTAGTGGAGTCTAAGTCAGAACTTGAGTCAGATTTGCCTAGGCTCACATCTCCTTCTTGAATGTCAAGGGGAAGGCAGTAGAGCATACTGATTAAGAACCTTTATAGACTTTGCTTCTCTCGGCTAATGGAGGTAATGACCAGACATAGGTGTACTCATGGGAGTGAGTGTCTGAAGTCAGGAGATGGATGTAAGAGATGGAGAGGAGTGGACTATAAAACCAAGGAGGCAGTGTGCTGTATAATTTATTTGCATTTATATTAAAATTGCAAGAACCACAGTAGGAATAGTAATGAAGAAGGTGACATGGGCCAAGACCCGAAAGTGTTAGAGCATTTAGGGAGTGACCTAGGGTGTGGTCAATGACAGCGTCAAGGAGAGATCACGTATGATGACATGAGGTTCAAAACTCTTTTGTTGCCCTGACCAGTGTGGCTCAGCTGGCTGGGTGGTGGTCCGCAAAGCGAAGGGTCGTCGGTTTGATTCCTGGTCAGGGCACATGCCTGGGGTGTGGGTTCGGTCCCTGTTCGGAACCGAACATGGGAGAGGCAACTGATCGATGTTTCTCTCTCACATTGATGTTTCTCTCCCTCCCTTCCCCTCTCACTACCAAAAAAAAAAAAAAAAAAAAAAGAAAAGTAAGTAAATAAAATCTTTAAAAAAATTCATTGGTTCTTTTTTTATTTTTTAAGCTAAGAAGGAAGGGAAATTATCTGGAAGCTACAATAAGAGGCAAAGAGATGTGGAAGGAAAAAAAGAGTCATCATTTGAGAGGTCTGCAAGGGACTCTGTGTCGTTAGGAGACAGATCTCATGATAGAGTGGTAAGGGAAACGGGACACTGAGGACAAAGGCACGTGGAGGAGAGCCATGTGGAGATGGGGTTAATAAGCTGGGGCTCTGGTGATGATTCAGTAAACAGCACAGTGAGACTCAACTTGATGAATTCAAAGCATGTGGCAAGTCTGTGTGTATTGGGGAGTTTGGAGCTTCCTCTTAATCTTTATAATGGGGGTAGATGGTCTAAGGTGGTCTTAATCCTCATGCATTGGTTCCTTCTTAACCCTGCTGGGGGAAGGGTAAATGTTGAGTGTGCACACTCCTCTTGACCTTCATGATTGACTTATGGAGAAGCTAGGTGTTATTCCAAGAACAGAGGTTCACTCTCAGCCTGGTAATGGGACTAGAAGACACAGGAGACACTGGTGATCTCTGTCCTTGTCACCAGGCTTCCTTCCTCTCTGTTTATCAGTCACTCACATGGTCTTGTCCCAGCTGTACTTCTTTCATAATCTGAATTTCCTATAACCCAGTCTTTGATCAATACCTCCATCTTTCTGCTCACTCCCTCTCTCTTTCAACCCCAGAAGTCCTTCAAACCCACTTGGATGTTCAATTTATTAATTTTGTTGCTTTTTCGCTATACCTTATCACCATAATGACCCCACTTTCCTTCCTAAATTCCAGGATCAGTCATTATAATCATTATCTTCATATGTCCTTGACTCACTTTCATTACTTCGTGCCTGCATCTGTGCAGCTACACGTGCTAGGAATATAGTATTTACTTGGTCTGATTTGGTCTCACTTTAAATTCATGACCATAAATCTCCAGGGGATTCTTGAGGCTGCCAAGCAAACATTAGGAATGGATGACCTTAGTCCATTCACCATCTCATTTCTCTTCCTCTTTTTTTAATTTATTGATTTTAGGGAGAGAAAGAGAGACAGACAGATAGACAGGCATACATTGATTTGTTGTTCCACTTATTTATGCATTCATTAGTTGATTCTTGTGTGTGCCTTGACTGAGGATTGAACCTACAACCTTGGCAAACCTGGATCATACTCTAATCAACTGAGCTATCTGGCCAGGGCCCTCATTTTTAAATAATCATTTTATATCTCACTTTCATCTCCTCCTTCCTCCTCATTCTCAATGATGATGTCATTCCTCTTCCACTGGAAAACACTGAAAAGATCTTCCACTCATCCCTCCATTACATCTACCTATTTGCCAGCACCGGCATCCATATACTCTGTCTTCCTTACTGCGAACAAGGATGACTTGTCCATGCTCCCGTCAACCCTCAGTTCTTCCACTTCTACATTACAATCAATCGCCTCCTGCCTAAGTCAAGGATATTGCTACCATTAAGGGAATAATTCAATGAAGAAGGTAAAGGGAATTACCTCCTTCAATGAATTCTGGCCTCTCTAATAGATTATTTCTATTTGCAGTGGAACAGTCTATTTTTTTTACACCTTTTTCTTGATGTTCCCTGTCCCCAATTTCCCTGTCAGCTACATTGCATGTTTGCTCCCCTTTATACCAAACCCCCTAGAAGAATCACCTACACACCTACACTTACTTCCATTCTTCTCCTTTCATTCTTTCTCGAGCCTGTTCCAATCAGGCTTTTGCTTGTGACATTCTGCTAAAACAGTGACCAGTGACTGATGACTTTCTCTTGCTAAATCAAACATTCTCTTCTGAATCCTTATTTTCTACCCATTAGCAGCATTTGACACAACTGATCACCACTACCTTCTTGAAATCCTCCCTTTGGTATCTGAAATATGATTTTTCTCTGCTTTCCTCAAGGGCTAGTTCCCATTTTCATTTGCTTGTTTCTTCCTATTTCTTCAACTTCTAAATGTTGATGTACTCTGGGACCCAGTTCTTAGACCTCTCTTTTTCTCTGTATATATTCACCCCCTTGGTTCTCATCCAAAGCTCTAGTTACTATCCACATGTTGACAACTCCAAGCTTATATTCCCAGCCCAGTCTTTGCTTCTGTACTACAAACTGGTCTTAACAATTGTCAGAATGACCTGTCCACTTGATGCCTAACAAGTATGAATTACTCCTTCATATTCAGCTTGCTCTTTCTACTTACAATCTTTCCTTTCCCTGTTGGTTTCCTTCTTAGAGTCAATGAGTGGTAAGCAGCTAGTTGTAGAGATTTTGCATACATCTGGCATCATGTAGTGTATGCAGATGCTGATCTCATAATCTTGACCCTCAGATTTTAAAATATGCCCTGGCTGTGTTAGCTCAGTTGCTTAAAGTGTCATCCTGATATATCAAGGTTGTGGGTTTGATCGTTGGTCAAGGCATATACAAGAAACAGCCAATGAATGCATGGAAAAATGGAACAAATCAATCTCGTTCTTTCTCTCCCTTCCTCTTCCCCTCTGAAGTCAATAAAAAATGACAGAGCCAACACTGAAATCCAGGTGTAGTGCTCTTTATAACAACCCTTCTCAAATTACACCTAAAGATGTGAATGAGTTCACCTGAGGCCTTATGAATATTTATGGAGCTGGCTGAAATTATTAGAGTGTTTTGTTTCCATTGTTATTGGCAAACGCGCACAGTGCCTCTCTGTACCCTAACACAAAGGGTATTGGAAGGTGATGTGGTGGTTCTGCCTGGAAGTGAGGTACTTTCCACCTTAGGAGGCACTAGTTAGATGTTACTTTGAGCCAAAAGTTAGAGAAAATAATTCTTGTTTAAGGAGAGCTTGGGAGAAGGTATTTAAATCCTATATTTTATCCCCTATTCAGACTTAAAATATCCACTCTTCTCAGTTGTCTTCATAAATCTGATATATTGGGGATGACTGGAAAAATTAATCTGTGGCCATTTCATCTGTCTCCTTCTCCAAAGAAAGGCCACTGAACCTTAAACTATATTAAGCATTAAGTTTTTATGGTCAAATTGAGATTCTGCACAAATACAGTTAATTAAATTTGTAGATGATCTACTGTCGGGATGTACATAGGAGCCCTTGATCGAAGACGAGCTATAAAACACATGTTGAGCGAGCACCACCCAGCCACTGCTCGCCGGGCAGCTGTTTCTGGGACAAACGGTCATCATGTCCTGTTTCACTGCATGAATGCATGCTAGCACTTAATGAGTCAAGTGTGGAATTTGCTGTCTCCTTCTCCTCTGTCTGCCCTCTAACTGCTGCCCCCACCCAGTGTGGTTCAGTCTCTCCTCTTGCCTTCTCTTTCCAAACTCCCCCTTCCCTGCTTGCCCATCGGATGTCTAACAGACAGTTCCATTGACATCTGTGCAGGTTTCCCAGCACACAAGGTCCTTCCTCTCCAGTCTCCCCCAGCTTGGGAGATGAGACCACCCACCATGATACTTAAGAATCCAAAAATCTGGGAGTTGTCCATAATTCTTCTACTCACCCCCATTTGAACCCACAAACAAATCCGATTCAGGTCGCCTTCTATGGTGTTTCCTCCATAGAGGTTCTTCTCCTCACTGAGGCTATCCTTGTTCTAGGTAGTAGAATCAACTTCATGGATAGAGAAAGAGGTATCCCCTTGGAGTGGACAAATCACCCAATGCCTCCCCTTTGCAGGGGAATCAGCCCTTGCCCAGCTGGGTCACAGGGCTTGGGAGAATGGATGAAGGCCAGATTTTGGCCCCCATTTGTCCCCTGGGCTGGACACACTTGCAGTGGAGTCTGTCGTCCAGGCTGCCACTCCCTCCCATCTGGTCTACCTCAGTCCTTTTCCAATGCACCCCCCTTGTCTCCAGTCTTGTTCCTCCATAATCCTTTCTAAACACCAGGGGGAAATTGATCTTTTCAAAACAGATCATTTGTGTTCCTGATTAGAATCCTCACCTCCTTCCTGTCGTATGTACATGAAACCCGAATTGTCCCAGGCTCTCCATGACCCGCCCCCAACCGCCTCGTTTTCCCACCGTCAATCTGCTCCGGGCACCAGGCCTCCTTTGTCCTTTTAAACATGCAGTTACCTCTATCTTTAGGTGGTTGGCTCTTTTCATCCTCTTTTTTTTTTTTTTGAATATTTTATTTATTTATTTGTAGAAAGGGGAATGGAAGGACAAAGAGAGGGAGAGAAGCATCAATGTGTGGTTGCCTATCGCACGCCTGATACCGGGGACCTGGCCCATAACCCAGGCATGTGCCCTGACTAGGAATCGAACTGGCGACCCTTTGCTTCATAGCCCAGCACTCAATCCACTGAGCCACCTCATCTTCTTATTCTCAGTTTAAATACCTCTTCTTTCTGGAGGTCTTTGATGAGCGGGTTAGCTAAAGTTTACACACCAAATGCCCCCCACCATCTCTCTTCTTGTTATGGCATCACCCAGTTGTATGTGTTTCCATAGCATTTAACACAATATGATATTAGCTTGTTTACTGCCTACTTCTTCCAGAATATAATCTCCTTGGGGCAAAGAACTTGTCTGAATTCCTCATTGTTATGCCTCCAGCATCCGTAAGGGTGTTTGGCACACAGTAGGCACTCAACAGACATTGACTGGCTGAGAGAAGATGGAGTCAGAGCGTGAAGTTAAGGACCAGTGGGAGAGGATAATAATATTCATTCAGCAGATTTGGGAAAGTTGGTTGAAAATACATATTCATAGAGCAAACTCGAAAATCATTCCGTCTTTGCTCTTCTCCCATCCTTCACCCGTGCTCTTTCCTGTGTGGGCTGAGGAAGTGGAGGTGCTTGTCTGAGCGTGCGCGGAGCCGCGGGTTTCCAGGGGACTCTGCTGATGGAGGGGGTGGAACGCCTCTCCCAGGCAGAGTGCAGGAAGACCTTGCTCCTGAGCGAACCGCCTGCGTCAGGATGCAGCCTGGCGCCAAGGCTGAGACTCCTCCGGCTCTCATTTGTTTTCCGGGCACAGAAGAGCTGAGCGGCATTGTTTAACCTTTTGGAAGCTGCGTATGAAATTTGCATTAGCAGGGTGTTGCTGCTCAGTTACAAACCGTTTATCCCATGAATATCAATGTGGCCATTGGCTCTGAGAAATTATCTTCTTTCTGTTGAGAGGAGCTGAGGAATCCATAAAGATATGCAGAAAATAGAGACAGTCCCGGTTCCTCGGAACTGCTGGGCAGAAAGACTAAGGAGCAAGGTGACCTGTGCACCCAGAAAAAAGACTTCTTTCTTTTAAAAAAAAAGTTTGATGTGTTTTCTTGTGCAGTGACTTTGAGTTAGCTCTAACTTTGTATGACTTACTGTCAAATAAGAGGTTGTAGACAGTTACTAAAGGCAGGGTCCTAGGTAACATTAAAGATCATTAGTCTCAGACATGGCTGTGAAGCCTGCTTAGAATTTCCCTCACCACTTTCAAAGTTCACATTTGGGTGGGGATCCTTGGAGTTGTGGGGTTTTCCCTCGTCTTCACAGAGATCTATGGGTCTGGCTGTTGGCCATGAACGCTCTCATTTTTGCCATGGTCGGCATGCAGCTCTTTGGGGACAGCTACAAAGAATGTGTCTGCAAGCTTTGTGACAGCCGTGAACTCCCACACTGGCACACGCACGACTTCTTTCACCCTTCCACGTTGTGTTCCACATGCTGTATGGAGTGTGCCAGAGACCACGTGGGACTGCTGGTTGTTGGTCGTGGGATCACTGGTGAAACCGTGTGCCTTTTGTCTCCACGGTGGTCATGGTGTCTCCACGGTGGTCATGGCGAATGGAAACTATTCTGGGGTCTGGGAAGCCCAAGATGAAGGCACAAGCCATTTCAGGGTTTGGTGAGAGCCTGCTTGCGGGTCCATAGAGGGCTGTCTTCTGGCTGTGGGAATCCCAGGGAAACCATTTTCTTCCCTCCTCCAGGGCTACGTTGACTAAATAGTTGGGTTTATTTAGTTAAAAGGGTATGAGTGTCTATTGCAGAGCCTTGCAAGCTGTAGGCACTTAAGAAATACCTGCCCAAAGGAGGTGTTTGATATTTAAGAATATGTGTTAAACAGAAAACTCACTCCATAATTGAGAAGAAATAGGAGCATGCCCTTAAGATAATGTGAACCTAAATCTATAATTTTAAAAAAATTTCTATTTGGGTAGACACCAATGACCAGAAAAAAAATACTTCTAGAAAAGTTAATAGACTTTTTTCAGAGCAGTTTTAGGTGTACAGAAAACTGAGCAGAAAGTACACAGAGTCCCCATAAACCCCCTTTCCGCCTCCCCTCGGTTTCCTCTCACCAACATCTTGCATTAGTGGGTAGGCTTCTTACAATTGATGAACCAACAGTGATACATTACTGCTAACTAAAGTCCATAGTTTGCATTAGGGTTCTCTCTCGAGGTTGTATATTCTTTGAGTTTTGACAAACATATGGTGACTGGTACCCACTATTGCAGCAGCATCTAGAATAGATCCACCACCCTAAAAACACCTTGAACTTCACCTATTTGTTCCTCCCTTCCCCCCCTACTGAACCTTTGGCAACCACTGATCTGTTTTTCCTTTTTTAAAAAATGTGGTAAATTATATATAACAAAACTTAACATTTCAATTGTCTTTAAGTACAATTTAGGTACCTAACGACATTCACTTTTTACTGTCTCTATACTTCTGCCTTTTGTAGAAAGCCATGTAGTTGGGATTCTGCAGTGTGTGTAGCCTTTTCAGATTGGCTGCTTTCACTAACAAACGTGTATTGAAGGGAGGCGATGGTTTCAACAATTCTGTCTGAGAAAGTATTGCCACTGAAGGTCTTAGTCATCGGAACTTTAATCATGAACACAGCTCTATGAGATTTGCTCTCTGGAGTGAGGCTAACTTCGGAAGGTATTCCCAAGAAACTAGGAAACGTAGACTTCAGTGGGTATTGAGCTGAATGACAGAGAAAAAGAAATTGGAAGAGTAGCTAACTAATATTTCTATGCAGAGGCTCATGGTTACCAGCGGTTCTATTTTTAGATAGCATACCATTATTGTTTCTACTTGTTTAGGTTTTAAACTTGATTTCATCTTTTGTACTTTAAAATGTATTTATACCTCTTTGCAAGAAGGGTTCAGAGTAACTTGACTCTTTCTAATGAAATAGAAAAAGAGAGCCAAAACAATTTAATTATTAGCATCAGAATTATTTCACAGCAGTTATCCAATTTGGTGAAGGGTTGACTTTTATTAGATTAAGTAAGATCACAGATTAAGCAAGAGGTTCCTGACAGACTTAACATAAAACCAGAAACTGAAACATTCATTCCTTATACCAGTATTGGGGTGTTCTGAACTTTGTAATAGGCACAGAGCACGGGTGGTAGATTGGAAGGAGGAAGAGGCTGAGTTGGAGAAAACACTGCACGTGACTTGGGATTGTGTAAATCCACCTGGTGGTAACGATGAACCAGGTACACAGATTGCCCACACATAGTCCATTATGGATGAGTTTGGGTGTCTACTACCTGCCCAGTGCCGCGGTAGATGCTGGAGATACAGATGAGAACAAACACAGCCCCTGCCCTGCTGAGCTCACATGCTAGTGGGCAGGCCTCTCATAAATAGGAAAAAGAAAATGGACTTAAACTCAGTGGGGAGAAGTGCTTGCTATGAAGAAAACAAAGCATACGGTTTAGAGAGTGGTGTTGGGGGTGTTTATTTTAGATGGTCAGGGCAGGCTTCTCTGGGGTGGTATATCTGTGTAGAGGTTTCTTAGTGATCAGGGAGCCAGCTGTGTGTAGACTGGGGTGGTCATTCTGGGCACAGGGAATGGCAAGTACAAATGTCTTAAGGCTGGCATTAGGCTGGCATAGTCCAGGACCAGAAGAAGGCCAGCATGGCTGGCGCAAAAAGTGGCAGGGAGTGAAAACTGAGTTTAAAGGAGCCAGCAGGGTCTAGATCACAGGTAGATAAGCAGGCCAAGCAAGGAAAAGTGTTGGATTTTATTCTAATATTTTAGGAAGCCTTCTGGAGGGTTTGAGAAGGGGGATGACATGATACAACTTACATTAAAATTTTCTTTTTTTTTACTTATTGATTTGAGAGAGAGAGGACGGGAGAGGAGAGAGAGAGAGAGAGGAAGGGAGAGAAGAGAGAAAGAAACATTGACTTGTTGTTCCACTTACTGATGCATTCATTGGTTCGTACTTGTGTGTACCCTGACCAGGGACTGAACCTGCGACCTTGGTGCATCTGGTTGATGCTCTAACCAACTGAGCTACGTGGCCAGGGCCCACCTTACATTTTTAAAAAGCTGATTCCGGCATCTGTGCTAGAAATTGGAGGGAAGGAGGCAGCAATAGAATAAGGAGGCCAGCTGGAGGCTGTTGGGACCATCCAGGTGAGAGCTGAGTGCGGCCTGCAAGAGGGTGGGACAAGCATCATGGCTGGAGGCGGTCTTTGGGAGGACGAAAGTCAACCTTGTAAGATGTGCCAAAGGGGCTGGATACTGAGGATAAATGGGATACAAATGGGGTTGGGACTTCAGGAGAAAGTGAGTCTTGCTGGAGTGTGGTGAGGTCTTTCTGGGAGAAGTGGGGTTGAAGGGTTGCCAAGAGGAGATGGAGGGGGGACAGCTAAGTAGGGAACTACTGTGAGCCCCTGTCCCCCTGCACCCCCACCCCCTTGCCCAGAGGTCAATGGATGGGACTGGAAGTTCCAACGCCTCTATCACTTGGTTGGTTCTTCTGGCAACCAGCCCCTGTCCCGAGGTGAGCTCTAAAAGTCACCAATTAACTTAACAAAAGACGCATTGTTCCTCTCAACACTTGGGAAATTCCAAGGGTTTTACGAGCTCCCCCGGAAATGGGGATAAGAATAAAAAATTATAAATCGCAGTACCACAGCCCAGGGATATTGTGGTAGGTGGCAGAGAGTGATTAGCGAGGGGAGATGAAGGGCTCTGAGCGCCATCAGGCTGTGTGTGAGACAGGGGCCTGGAGAGAAAAGGGGGAAACGGCCCAAGAAGTGATGTTTGATGGGTACATGGGATCCCCCTCGATCCAGGTGAGAGCGGACTCCTAGTTTGGGGACTGTGTGATTTCAGCTTTTCCTTTTTTTTTTTTAAATGTGTTATTTAGTTACGATATGTGGCAAGATTTGTCTATGCAATATATTTGGGTCTCTGATATTTAAAAAAAATGGGACCCTATTATACATGATTTTTCAATGCCTGGGGTTTTTCATTTTATATATGCATATATGTATGAGTGTATATGTGTATGTAAATATTTATATTTATACTTTTCCATGTCAATAAATGTATAACTGTGTTATCATCTTTATTGGTTAGATGGTATTTCTAATAAATACATCCCATAGTTTAAACAAATAAATCAACTAATAATTGATACATAGTTTTCAACTTTGGATTATGGTATGATTATCATCTTACATATACTTGTTGAGACTCAGGTCTAATTATTCCTATTTTTAGAACCCTTAAATTATTTTATTTACAGTTGTTGATGAATCACAGAACCCTGTACCCGAAAGGGACAAAGAAATCCAGAACCTCAGGCCTTCCCCTCAGTCAATTTCCAGTGGCAATGGATATATTTTTTCCTAATTGAATATTTCCCATAAAAAGGTTCTAGGGCCCTTTTTGGGAATCTCTTCTTGGTCACCTTGGCATAGTTATTCTATCCTCTACAGTTTATACCTGCCTCCTCCCCAGAATAACTCGCGGCCATTGCTGACACTCTCCTTCTTTCCAGTGTGAAATGTCACAGCCACATGCGTGGCTGGATCAGTAATCCAGTGTTCACTGAACAATTCACGTGGACCAATGCGACTGTCATCGCTATAATAGAATCATTTCTAATGGCATTACCGGGAAAGGGCACGCACATTTTTAAGGGCGCTAATACTCATTGCTAAACTGTTCTCCACAGTATTTGTGTGAATTCACACCCCAGAGCGATGCCTAGGTGCCCATTTCCTTACACCTTTGGCAACAGGCGCCAACCTCTTTAACCTTTCAAGGGTCAAGGGGTAAAAACTTTGTTACTTTCTGTACTTACTTTGGTTGCCAGTAAGGCTGAGTGTTTTCTCACATATTTGGTGCAATTTGTATTGGGTGTTGGAGTTGGGAGTGAAATGCCCGTTTTTTACCCAGTGCCCATGAGATCCCGAGACCTTGTGTGGCTTGTGGGTTTTAAAAAGGGGCTGAGAATTGTTGGCTGGTGGGTTATTGCTGTTGTTGAGGCTTGAGGTGAATGGGGCTGCGCCCAAGTTTACGCTGTGCGTTCTTAGGCATTTTCAGGCTAACCCCTTCCTCCTTTCTGCATTACTCCCGCTTCAAAGAGCTGCTCTGTGGACTCCCTGCCGCCTCCCCCGACGGTGTGAGAGGGTTCTCCCCGCCATCTGCCTGCTGGGGCCTGAGACTTGTCCCATCCTCCAGCTTAGCCAGTAGGCTCAGGCGCTGGGCTCATGCCCCCCTCTTTAGTCTGTGGGGAAGGGGAGTTCATCTGGGTTGGGTGCCATCGTTCTTGGAGACACTGGTTTCTATTTTGTTTTCTGTCCTGTGCCTGGGATTGCTCATGAAACATGGCATCGTGTCTTCTAGGTTGTCCCCTCCATTCAGCATGGGGTTCGGTAGCCTGTGCTTCTGCGCAAGTGGATTGAAGTGACCTTACGTTTTCCTCTTTGTTTCTCCCCCCCCCCCCCCGGGCCATTTCTAAGTCCTTCCTTGAGGTCAGAAGAGACATGAAGACTTACCCATGGGTCTTGACAACAAGACTCTGCTAAGTAAGAGGGGTTCAGCAGTTAAAAAAAACAACCGACAGTATGATTCTAATACAGAAAATAGCCACAGCAGTGAAATCCTAGAGTGAGAAAGCAGAGTGTGGTTGAGGGCCATTGGGGAACTAGCTGCATTGTGGATCTCACAACGTAGGAGAAAGTCCCAAATATTGAAAGACAGAGCTCTCTTTTTGGTTAAAATGAAAACAAAATGGAAACTTGACTTTCCAGTTTACTTCAAAAATATCGTGTTATTAAATAAAATAAAATAACTACTAAAAGAAAAGAGAGGCATAAAGAATACTGTTCTTGTCCTGGCCAGCGTGGCTCAGTTGGTTGGAGCGTCATTCTGTAATGGAAAGTCAGGGCCCTGGCCTGGATTGTGGGTTTGGTCCCTGGTCTGGGTGCATACAGGAGGCAACCAGTTGATGTTTCTCTGTCACATTGTTTCTTTCTCATGTCAATCTTTCTGCCTCTCCCTTTCCCTCTCCCCTCCTCTCTCTGTAAAAAGCAATGAAAACAAAATGTCTTTGGGTGAGGATAAATAAATAAATAAATAAATAAACTATTTATTAAACTATTCTTGCATTTCTTGTTCAGTTTGGGAGTTCTGAGGGGCACTGAGACTTCAGGATGGTTAGTACCTTCTGGAAATCGGAGCTGACTTCCTTCTTCTACCTTTTGGAAATTGTGGCATTCGATCTCCTTGTTTGGTTGTTGCTGGGTTTTTTGAACTTTTTGTTTTTCTTGATTTTGTTGTTTATGAGAGGAGGAAAGGTCCATGAGTCAGTCCACTCTAGCTGTACCTGAGTGTGCGTCTGGATTCTTTCAGTGACGCTGTGAGGTCAGCGGGCAGCTTTTCCACTAATAAAATAGGCGAGGTCCTCCGATGGTTTCGTAACCAGCATGAGGTCTCCCGCGTTCCTCATCAAGGCTGTCACACTGAAGTCTGATTTTACAAATTACATTGAGATGTCAGCTCACATGATGACTGCAAGGCCAGGTCGCTGGTCCTTTCTGTCAAAATCAGGACCTCTAGCTGTGAAATAATAATTATTGAAATACATTTCTCACTTATTTTCTTTCATTCAGCAGTCAAGACTAAATGTCATCAAAGGGTTCCATTTTTGATCTTGCTGATTTTAAAACCCTGCTAATTACTAGCCCACTGGAAGTGAAAGAAGCTGTCCTCTGAGTGTGTTTCTCCTGCAAATTCACCCCTGTAGTAGCCTCGTTATTACTTCAAATTGCAGGGTTTGAGGCTGTGCTGTGGGGAGTCACAAGCTAGTTAGTGTCCCTGTCTTCACAGCCACAGATATTTATTATTTACTTTTCAACGCTTTAATTAACCAAAATAAATAAATAATAAACAAAAAAAATTATGATAGGATAGTTCTGGATTGTTTGGGATTTTACCTTCTGAGAAGTAAGTCTTATATTTTCCAAAGCACACCCTGTATTTTTTTCCATTGTGTAATGGAAATGACAGTTTGAATACAAATTCTTTTGCTATAATTGATACATTTAAGCCAAAACAAGATTTAGCCAGATTAGAAAGGTTTAGAAAACAAAGCACTGCTTGCTTTACCATTGTTGCTATTATTATTATTATTGTTTTACCACCATGAGCTCTTGCTGACATTTTTGTCTCCCATGTGTCCGCAACACCAGGAAGTTTCTGTCTAAGCGCAGGGATTTCAAGACATCAATTGAGAGCTGGTTAATGGACCACTGGGTGTCAGTATTGTCTTTTCTTACCCTAGCAGGACCCAAATAGGGTTGTCTTGACCTTGTCAGAGGCTTTTTTGGCTTGTTGGAATACAGAATCTTCACCTTTTTGTCCAAGTCTGCTTACTGCACAGGGAGACATTCTGAGTCACGGAGAAGGAAGAGCTGATTCCCGTTCAGGGTGGAGCCCCCACCCTCACCCCAGTCCTCCGCCGCCCATGTTTCCCAAACTGTCTGAAACGTGACTGTCCTTTGGGCCAGGTGGATCAAGAGTCAGGTGGGCTCACCTTTGCCTGCATAAGAAGTGATGCTCTCTTCTCTACAGAAAGATGCTCTTTTCCACTTTTCTTGATCAGTCCACTCGGTGTACTTCCTGTTTCTCCAATGTTAATACAGAGAAAACATCTTGTTTTTAAACAACAATGTGACCAGAAAAGCATGGTGAAGGCCCCGGCCCCACCTAGGGAAGTGCTGGGGAGTGGATGAGGGGCAGCTGTGCTACCTGCCAGCAAGGTGACGGGTCCTAGCACAGGTGCCTTCTCAGTGTTGCTAAGAAAAATGGCAAATCTGAATTTTTACATGAATTCTTCTCATTTATATAAGCTGGCTCAAATTTTATTATTGATTATGCTATTATAGTTGCTCTAGTTATCCCCCCTTTGCCCCTCCACCTGGTACCCCCCATTCCTCCAGCAATCCCCCCACCTTAGTTCATATCCATGGGTTGTTCACAGAAGTTCTTTGGGTCCTCCATTTCCTATACTATTCTTAACATCCTCACCTGTCTATTTCGTATCTACCAATTATGCTTCTTAATCTCTGCACCTTTTCCCTCATTCTCCCCCTCCCCCCTCTCAGCTGATAACCCTCCAGATGATCTCTGTATCTGTGATTCTGTTCCTGTTCAGGTTGTTTGCTTAGTTTGTTTTTTTAGATTTAGTTGTTGATAGTTGTGAATTTGTTGCCATTTTAATGTTCATAGTTCTAATCATCTTCTTTTTTTTAAATAAGCCCCTTTAACATTTCATGTAATACTGGCTTGGTGATGATGAACTCCGTTAGCTCTACCTTGTCTGGGAAGCACTTTATCTGCCCTTTCTTTCCACATGATAGCTTTGCTGGATAGAGTAACCTAGGTTGGAGGTCCTCAGCTGATAGTCTTATGGGAACTCCTTTGTAGTAACTCTCTGCTTTTCTCTTGCTGCTTTTAAGATTCTCTCTTCATGTTTACCCTTTGGCATTTTAATTATGATGTGTCTTGGTGTGGCCCTCTTTGGGTCCAGCTTGTTTGGGATTCTCTGTGTTTCCTGGGCTTGTACATCTATTTCCTTCTTCAAATTTTGGAAGTTTTCCTTCATTATTTTTTTCAAATAAGTTTTTGATTTCTTGCTCTTCCTCTTCTCCTTCTAGTACCCCTATAATTTGGATGTTGGTATGTTTGGAGATGTCCCAGAGGGCCCTTATACTATCCTTGTTTTTTTGAATTCTGTTTTCTTCTTGCTCTTCTGATTGAATGCTTATTTCTTCCTTGTGTTCCAAATAGTTGATTTGAATCCCAGCTTCCTACCCTCCATTGATGGTTCCCTATAGATTTTTCTTTATTTCACTTTGTGTAAACTTCATTTATCCCTTTACGTTGTTGCTGTACTGAATGAGTTCTTTGAACATCCTCACCAGTGTTTTGAACTCGGCATCTGATAGGTTGGTTATCTCCATTTCGTTTAGTTCTTTTTCTGGGGTTTTCTTCTGTTCTTTCATTTGGGCCACATTTCTTTGTTTCCTCAACTTGGCAGTCTCCCTATGTTAGTTTGTGTGTATTAAGTAGAGCTGCTTTGACTCCCTGTCTTAGTAGTGTGGCCTATTGTAGAAAAGTCACCTGTGTGGTGGAGCCTTACATAATCTCCAGGGTAGAGCAACCCACTTTACTGCTTTGTGGCTCTGTGTTGTGTGTGTGTGTGTTGGGTAGGGATAGGGGGGGTTCAGAGAGGGGATGTTGCCGTGCCTGGCTTCTGAAGGTTTGCCCAGCACTCACCCCATTTCCAGTCACTTCACCCACTGCCCAGATGGGACTGGTGCCCTTCTAGCTGTTGCTGTGGTGGTGAATCCCAGAGTGGGTGGGTTTGCATATGTTTGATGTCCACATGGGCCCTTTAAACAGTCTCCTGAAAGTCTGGCAGTTTCTTCCACCACTCCAATCCCCACTGATTTTTATAGCCAGAAGTTATTGGGATTTATCTTCCTGGTGCTGGAACCTTGGGCTGTGTGGTCTGGCCTGGGGCTGGGATCACTCTCTCCCAGGGTACCCCTCCTGACTTTTATCCACCACATGTGAATGCGGGACTGGTGGTTCCACTGCTGCCACCGCCTCTCTGTGCCTCTCCGCCCGTCTCCGTAACTCTGCCTCTCCTACCTGTCTGGGTGAATGCGGCTTCTTTACACCCTTGGTTGTCAGATTTCCATACAGTCCAATTTTTTGACAGTTCTGGGTGTTATTTGTTTTGAGATCTAGATATAATCCTATGGTTGTACAAGGAGGTGAAGCATGTCTACCTATGCCTCCATCTTGAATGGAAGTTGGCTTAATTTAAAACAAAAATCTGAGGACTAGATATGGGCTTCCAGATTAACAAGCTGTGATCTCTGAACTAAGCCTTGAATGTTTCCTCTCCTGACCAGGATCCTTTGGGTTCCTTGGGTAGGCACAGTGCCCTGTGCATGGACGTGAGCTCAGTGAATATTGATTGAATGATTCAGTAATTTTTCAGAGATCACAGTCCCATAAACAAATGCATTTTAGGGATCTATATGTATATAAAAAAGGTTTAGGACCTCACCCCTTGAACATTTTCTATGATTCACACAAATCATGCAGCAAGTTCCAAGTAGTCATTATTCTTTCTATGGTTTTCTTTTCCTTTAGGAAATGGTAAAATTTCAGTAGTAGGCTATTTGCGCTGGGCTGCCTGTGGCGAGCGTGACTATCCTTGTGTTCTCTTTCTCATATCAGTGTGGTTTCCCAGCCACGGGGCCCCTCACCCTGCAACGAGCCCCTGGTCCTGTGAGTCGGCTCCTAGCATTCCCCTCGCTGAGGTCCTGCTGCAGCAGGTGCTGTGGGCAGAAGTGGGTGATATATCACTGAGGGGGCATGCCTCAATATCAGTGTCTTCTTTCCTCCCGGCCTTGCTAGACCTGTGGGTAGGTGGCTGCAAGGACCAGACCTCCCTCGTTCATCCACTTCTTCACTGGCGCTGGCAAACTGGGGTTCCCAGCATGCCCCGGACAGATCCCTCCCTCTCTCCTTCCCTCCCTCTCTTTCTCTCTCTTTTCCCTTGTTGACTATTTCCTGGGAGCCCAGTAGGTCCAGGTACTCTTATATGTGGTGGTCCGCAGGAGTGAACAAGGCAGACAGGATTCCCGGCCCTAATGGAGCTACTTCCTAGTGCGGGGAGACAGGCAATGATCAAGATAAGGAAGTAGCACATAAAGTGTGCCAGACAGTGATAAATGCTTGGAGGAGAATGAAGCAGGGAAGGGAGGTGAGGAGCGCAGGGGGAGCAACCCACTTAGGCAGAGAGCTGTAGGAATGGGTGGCTGAGGGCTGGGGCTGACCTGGAGGGCCTGGGCTTCCTCTGGTAAACAGGGGCAAAGGGCACAGTGAGAGGACACCTCTGGTGTCAAGGTGGAGAGTGAAGAGAAGGCAGTGAGTGTTGGGTTCAAGAAATAGTTGAAGGTCCTGGGGAAAAGAAAACATATGGAATCACTCTTGACTGTTGCTGATGGAGGTATAAATAGGAGAATTCTCTGAATTTATAATTTTATATGTATTTTTTAACAGGCAAAATACATGGATCAACATTTAATAGGTACAAAAGGATATCTAATATTAAAATTAAAATCCTGTTCTCCTTATCCCCTAGTAACTCAGTCCTTCTTTTTGGAAGCAATCTTTCTAAACAGTTATGTGTTCTTTCAAGGGTGTTTCATAAATACACATGCAAATATATTCATATATACACACACATATATATCTGTATATCTATATAGATATTTATAAACATGTAGCTATAGTTTATATGTATATATACACACGTATGTCTGTATACTTATATATATATATATTTGAAAGAAAAGTTTAAGATTATTCAGGGAGCTCTCACTTTGAGGATTCTGTCAGTTGCTAAGGGTGTCTGTAATGGTTACGCAAATCAAATAAGGCTTTAGTAGTTTGCCTGTCTAGTTCAATTTTAGAGACACCATAATCAATTAAGCAATACCAAGGATCTCTGCAGGGCAAACCATTCTGATAAATGCTTTAGCTTTGCTTCCCAATTCTGGTAACTATGCCTATCTTATGACGGATTAAATGCAAAGAGACAAGAAAACTGTGGAGACAGAAAAACGAGGAAGCAAATCCTAGTTAGGTGTGTGTATTAGTTTTCTATTGTTGCTGTAATAAATTACCACAAACTTAGTGACTTAACTCAGCACAGTTTTACTGCATTACAATTCTGGGGGTCAGGAGTCTGAAATGGCTTGCAGTGAGCTGAAGTCAAGGTCATAGCAGGCTGTGCTACTTCCAGAGGCTCTAGGAAACAACATGTTTCCTAGCCTTTTCCAGCTTCTAGAGGTCATCTGTGTTCCTTGGCCAGAGGCCCCTTCTTCCTTCTTCAAAGACAGCAAAGTAGCATCTTCAAATCAATCTCTTGCCTCTTTTTTTCATGGTCAAATGGCCTCTTTGATTCTGACCCTTCTACATCCCTTTATGAAAGGACCATTGGATGGCCTTTGGCCCATCCATGTAATCCAGGATCATCTCCCTATCTTAAGACTCTTAACACATCTGCAAAATCCTTTTAGTCATGTAAGGTTATACATCTGAAGGTTCTGGGGGTTAGCACATGCATATGTTTTTGGTGGGCAAGGTGGTAAAGGGGGTGTCATTATTCTCCTCAACACAGCTAGAGTTAAGAAAGTTATTTAATGTCCAGGAGTTTGCTTTCTGTGTACAAAAGTTTAAGACAAGGCTAATGAAATGGAATAATGTGTGTAAAGCTCCTGGCCCATAACCAGGACAAGCAGCAGCTCAGGGAGCTCTGGTTTATTAGCTATGTGATCTCAGTTTCATCATTTAGCTCTCAGAGTCCCAGTGTCCTCTATAAAATGGTGGAAAGAGCCCCGGCCAGGCGGCTCAGTTGGCTGGCGCATCATCCCATAACTGAAAGGTTGTGGGTTTGATCCCCAGTCGGGACACATGCCTGGGTTGCAGGTTTGATCCCTGGTTGGGGAGCGTAGGGAAAACAACTCATTGATGTTGCGCTCTCTCACACTGATGTTTCTCTCTCTCTCTTTCTCTCTTCCTCCCCTTCCCCTCTCTCTGAAATTAATAAGTATATTCTCAAGTGAGAATTAGAAAAAATAAAAATCGGAAAAAGAATATCAACCAGCAAGTTTTATTTCTACAAATATCCATTTAATCTAGCACACTTTAGTAAAGGGCCATCCTTTTTTACCGATTGCAAGTAATACCTTGGTTCTTTGTCATGAATCGAGTGCTCAACACATGTGTGGGTGTGATTAAGAATTCTTTTTTTCCTCTGTTCTATGTGTATATCGTGCCAATCCTGCAATTCCACATTGTCTGAGTTACTAAAATTTTACAAAAAATCTTGGTATCTAGTAGTGTAAATCCTCCAATTTTGTTCTTTTTCTGAGGTTATCTTGACCCTTTGTGTTTTCATCTGTCTATGAAAAGATATATATATATATATATATATATGGGTTATATATATTTTTATATATTATATATAATATATATCTTTCTAGACAGCAGGGGGAATCTTTTGGAACTTTATCATATATATGCTATGTATATATGTATATTAGATTCAGTTTGTCAGTTTCCTCAAGAACTCACTGATGTTTTGATAGCGATGCACTGAATCTATAGATGAATTTGGGATGAAGTGACATCATTCTAACATTTAAGTTTCCAGTCCATGAACATGCTATGTCCTCTCATTTATGTATTTCTTCTTTAATTTCTTTTATTGATATTTATAGCTCTCTGTGTAGAAGGTTTGCGTATCTGTTAAAATTCAGTCCTAGATAATGATGGTTGAAAAAATTTTTATTGATAATGATGTTTGTGATGTTATAAATAGTATACATGTATATATATTTACATTTCATCTTGTTTTTTGCTCATGTGGAAAATACAGCTGAATTTTGTATATTGACCTTGTATTCAGTGATCTTGCTAAATTCATTTATTAGTTCTATTAGTTTATAGATTCTTTTAAAAGTTTCTGTATACATAATTGTGATATTTGACATAATTTTAGTTCTTCTTCCAAATCCCATGCTGTTCATTTCTTTTTTATGCCATACTTTGTGCGTCAGCGCCTCTGCATAAAGTTGAAAGAAGTGGTGACCACTGGCACCCTTGTGTCTTTCTAGACAGCAGGGGGAATCTTTCAGAATTTTATCAGTGATGAAGATGCTAGATGTCATGTCAGTTCCAGGGAGTTTCCTTTTACTTCTAGTTTGCTACAGATTTTTTAAAAATTATAAATGGGTATTGTATTATATCAAAGGCTTTTGCCCATCTATTAAGTTGATCAGATACTTTTTCTGTTAATGTGGCAAATGCCAACGATGGATCTTTGAAAGTTAAACCAACCTTGTATTTTTGGAATAAATCCAACTGTTTTGATGTACTTTCTTCTTTTCTATGTATTTATTGGTAGTTTTGATTTTGCTAATAGTTTAACGTTTCTGTGCCTAAAGTCTTAAACATGAGAGAGATTGCCCGCACGTTTTGCTTTCTAGTAATGTCCTTGTCAAATTTTATCATCAAAGTTTTGCTGACTTTATAAAACCAGTTAAAAAAGTATTCCTCTCCCCACTTTCTTCATTTCCTGCATCTATTTGTGAGATATGTTTGTTATTTAATCATTTAGAAGAAAACCATTGGTGAAGCCAGTAGCTTGGAGTTCTGTTTGTCAGGAGGGATTTGACTGTGGATTAAATTTCTTTAATGGCTACAAGACTGCATCTATTATGATACATCTTATAACTGTTAAATGTGATTTTAAGGGATTTATCCATTTCCACTAAATTTGCAAATATATTGGCAAAAAGTTGTTCATAATATTCTCTCATCTCTTTTGAAATTGAATAGAACTTACATAAAGTAAAATGAGCAAGTCTTAAGTGTGCATCTCAATAAGTTTTTATAAATCACCCAGACACAGATACAGATCACTCCAGAAAGTTCCCTCCTACCCCTTCCCAGTGATTATTTGCACCCTCCACCCAAGGCAACCGCTATTCTGGGAAATATCATATCACAGTAGATTAGTTGTACCTGCTCTTGGACTTCATACAAACAGAACCATATTGTATGTGTTCTGTGTTTGGCTCCTTTTGCTGATCATAATGTTTTTGAGATTCACCTGTGCTGTTATGTTTGTGATAGTTTATTTTGTATTGCTTTATGGTATTCTATAATATGAATATAAATCCATCTTTTACTGTGGGTGGACAGATAGTTTCTTGTTTTAAGCTATTATGAATAAGGTTTCTAAGAACATTCTCATATGTGTTTTTGTAGACAAATGCACTTTTAGCCTTTGATACCGATCTAGGCATGGAATTGGTGGGTCATAGAGAAGGTGTACATGTCCTATCATGAGAAACTAGTGCAGTTGTTAAAAGTGGTTGAACAGTTTTCACTGCACCAGTCACATACTATGCTTTCAGCTGCTCCACACTCCCTCCAGTGTTTGGTTTTGTCAGCCTTTTTAGTTTTGGCCTTGCTAAGGGATGTGTAATGTGTCCATTTGTATTTCCCTCCTGAGTTACAGGGTTGAGAATCCTTTCATGGGCTGTTGGTGTAATGAATATCTTCTCATAGAGGACACCTTTTCAAGTCATTTGCTCATTAAAAAAAGATTGGACTATTTACTTTTTTTATTGATTTATAAGAATTGTTTGCCCATTGCAGATATGAGTCTGCTGTCACACATGAATAAATATTTCCTCCTAGTCTGTGGCTGGCCTTTCCACTTTGTTGAAGGAGTCTTTCAACATCTTCAACAGCAAATTTTAATATTGATTAGGCCAATTTTATCATTTTGTCCTTTGGGTCTTGGTTAAGAAATTTTGCCTACTTTGGTAAAATTAAAGACATTCAGAAAAGTTTTATTCTAGAACTTTATAGTTTTCATCTTTAAATTCACAGTCAACTTTAACTTTTCTGTGTAGCATGAAGTAGGGGTTAAGGTTCATTCCTTTCTCATTTGCTCTAATACCTTTTATTGAATAGAACCTATATTTCCTACTGAGTTACTTTGGCAAAATGAAGCAACCATATGTGCATAGATCTGCGTCCAGACTTCCTAGTCTATTCCATTCATCTAGGTGTCTATTCTTGTTCCTAATAACACACTGTCTTAATTGCTGTAGCATTATGGAAGGTCTTGAAATTTACTAGTGTAAGCTATATAAACTTATTTTTATTCAAGATTTTCATAGATAGGCTAGATCTTTTATACTTTATACAAATTTTAGTATGAGCTCGTCAATTTCTGCAAAAAAATAAAATAAAAATCCCTGTTGGGATTCTGGTAAGCATTCCACTGAAGTTATAGATTAATTTTGGGGAACAGACTAATTAATATCTTAAATGAGTTTCCCAATTCATTAATATAGAATATATTTCTATTCAAAAGATCTGTCAAGGTTAAACTAACCTTGTATTTCTGTCATAAAGCCCATTGGTCATGATGTAATACACTTTTTCATATATTGCTATATTCTATTTGCTGATATGTTGTTTAGACATTTTATATCTCTATTCATTTCTTTTCTTACAAAAACTTTGTTGAATGTTATTATCCAGATAATACTGGCCTCATAAAATGAGCTGGGAAGTGTTCTTTTTATCTCTTGTTTCTGAATGGCTCTGTGTAAGATCTGTAGTATTTATGTACTTGAGCGTTTGATTGAATTCACCACTGAAGCCAATCTGGTCAAGAGTTTACTTTTTGGGTAGGTTTTAAATTATATATTACGATTCTTGAACCAATGTATTGGGCTGGCCAAAGAATCTGTTTAGCTTTTTCCATAAAGTAAAATGCGTATTTTTCATTTTCACCAATAACTTTATTGATTTGGATATTTTGAGTATGTTGGCTATCCCCCACATGGTATAGTGTTGATCTCAGTGTTTCAATTTGATCGCTATCAACCTGAACTGGTCTACGTGACCATGGAGCATTGTCCAGCGAGAAACCTCCAGCATGAAACTTCACAAACCACTTTGGACACATGCAATCAGTCGCACACTTTCTCCATAGACTGCACAAATATTTTTGTTTGAGTTTCAGTTTCATTTTTACATTTTTTGAAATAATAAAGTATAATATGCTGAAAATGTGTATTTTCTTCCATCTTCAATATTAAAGTGACTTACAAAAAAATTCATTTTGATACTTTTAAAAAATGTATGCTGTTGTGACAGCTGCCACACTAAAATCTAACAAAATTGTTTTGAATGAAGTTAAAGACAACTAAGTGCTACTGGAGCCATCTTACGGAAAAAGCAAATGAACTTTTTGGCTAACTCAGTATAAATACTTGGTTTTTCTTTATTTTCTTGAGTCAGTTCTGGTAAGATGTCTTTTCAAGTAGTTTATTTCATCTAACTGGACAAATTTACTGGTATAAAGTTGTTCATAACATTCTCTTGTAATATTTTAACATCTCTAGTGGTTGGTGTTCCTTTTTCATTCCTAATAATTATAGTTTATATTTTCTTGATCAGTCTTGTAAGGGAGTTATCAACTTTAATAATCTTTTCAAAGAAGCAGTTTTTTTTCTTTGTTTTTGCTTTTTATTTCCACCTTCCTTTTTTCCCCTTAGCTTCATGAGAGGAGGAAGCTTAAATAATTAAATAATTGATTTTAAATGTTTCTAACATATGTATTTAAAACTATAAAATTTCCTCCAACCTCTGCTTTAGTTCGAAGATTTGACATGCTGAATTTTCATTGTTTTTCCTTCCAATTATTTTTAAATTTTAAATATTACTTCTTTAACTCATGGGTTCTTTAGAAATATTTCATTTTGAAAAGTGGAGATTTTCTAGCAGTCTTTACCATTGATTTCTGGTTTAAGTCTGTTAAGGGCAGAGAACACATGCCTCTTTCTCACTAATAGTACTTGGAGTCTTGAGCTCTTCTTAGTTGAACATTAGTGTGCCTGCACCAGCTTTATTCGGACTTGCAAGATACATGTCCCTTTGTTTGCCCTCATTCTGGTTTTCCATTTTAGGTTGTATCTCTTGGAAGTAACATATGATAGTTTTGTGTTTATTTCCTAATTTGACCATGCTTATGTTTTTACAGCATATTTAGTCCACTTACATTTCATGTGATTGTAGTGTATTTGGGTTTGAATATATTATTTTACTGGGTTTTCTATTTGTCATACCTATTATTTTCCTGCTATTTTTGTCTCTTGAACTGATAAGTTTATACTGTTGTCTTTCCCTCTGTTGTCTTATTAACTGCACATTCTTTCATTTTATTTTAGAATTTTATCCTAAAAATCACACAATACATTTTTGACTTATTCTAACTCAGATTTTACTTTGGACACTTGTAGGGTGTAGTAAGCCTTAAAAACCTTTACTCCATTCTCCACTCTCCCACCTTTTGTGTGTTATTGTCCCATGTTAAAGTCAGGAGTGAAATATGCTGTCATATGTGGGCACATGCATATATAACACATATTCCCACAATATGTGTTTTATTAAATTACTAATATTTATTCAGATTTATCCACATACTTACCCTTTCTGGAGCTCTTGGCTAGTTTCTGCATTAATGTTCCCCCACTGGGGATCATCTTCCTTCTGCCTCAAGAACTTCCTTCAGGATTTCTTTAATGCCACCCCGCTGGGAGCAAATGATCTCACTTTTGGAGGGGGTTATCTAGAAACATTTTTATTTTTTCTTAAGCCCTGGCTTCCTTGGGACTTTATTTTCCAGGCCTCGTGAGACTGACAAAACCTCTTGATTGCCCCACCCCCACCGCATCCTTTCCTCTAAAGATGGGCATTGGTACCATGGAGGGAAAAAATGACAAACACATATTTCTCAACATATTTGTCTTCAGCAACTTGACCTGCTGAATCCTGGCAACCTGAACTGCTCTTTGATGAAAATAAAGAACTATTTTTACCCCTTATATTTTGTATACAACTACAACTAGCTTTTATAGTTGTCGTTGATGGGATAATTAGTCTGAACTAAGCTTTTCTGTCACAGCTAGAAGTAGAATCCACAAAGTTGTTTGTTTTTAATAAAGCATATGGATTAACATGTTAATCATGCATATGGTGACCTTTGTGATACTTTCCCACAGCTTCTGTAAAGCCTGTTGAGTCTCTTTTTTCTAGATTAAATGGCTAAAATTCATCAGTTCATGTGACATAATCTCCTGACCCCCGCTCACCATTCTAGATGCCCAATTTGTCTTTTAAATGGAGAGCACAAAGATTATGACTCCTGGTTTTAGCATCAAAAAAGCTTGCTTTTAAATCCTAGATCTGTTTCATATTAATTGCTTGACTATGAGCAAGTCAATTTATTTAAGCCTCAAACTTGTCATCTCTGCAAGGCTGAGGATATGACCCAACTGGCAGAGTCCTTTTAAATTAAAAGAGCCCCTGGTTTATAATAGTCACTCGATAAAAGTTAGCTGCCACAGTGACTTTCCTATTTCCATACTTGCTATCTCCTTGAGATGGTGTATATTGGGGATGAATTCTTCATGTTGTTGTTACAGGTTCGATGAAATCCTTTGTGCCCCTGTCCTTTACATGTACCTGGTTAGTTATCCAATTCCATAGAAACGATGGAGCCATCCTCCAAGAAGGCATAAATCTGCAGTTATGTTTTGCACCCTGCATAGCACCTCCTTCATTGTAGCTGAACCGACACAGGTGGGAGGAAGAATGCTTCTGAAAAAAAAAATTTTTTTAATTTAACTGCTAGGATACTATTTAAACAGTAATGTGTGCCTCCCCACTTCCCAGACTGATCCTTTATCACGGCTTCGCTTGGCTTTCCTGCATTTCACAACAGAACATTAATAAACGTTTCTGGATGCCGTCTTCAGCCAAGGTCAGCAGCAGCAGTTGTGCATGTTTGAAAGGGCTATTTTCTTCCTCTTATTCTAGACTCTCCTGAATCCTGTTATCGGTGCCTGCACATTTTCGGTAACTGATTGTCATTGCATTGTAAGGACGCCGCCTGGATGATTGCTCCTCAACCTGCGATGTCAGCTCAGCCTGCTGAAATCTACCAGGAGAAAACAAAGGACATTCCTAACTCGGGGAAAAATGGAGCAGGAGACATTTACATGTGTTTGACATTTATATTCTTTTGCATAGCTTTTGTCTTTCTGAAAATCCCCTGTATTTACTACCTCAAGCAGAAGAATGAAATCTAAATATTAAGGAGAAAAGAGAGCCTGCTTTGAAGATGGAGAGTAGGATAAGAAATCAGAGGTTCATCTCTTCTCTTTTAAGGCATTTTTTTTTCTGGTAAGGAAAAGGACAGTTGTAAAATTAACAGGGTCACAACAACTTGAGTTTCGGATGTGCTGGGGAATAGTTCTGTAGTACCATAATGCACCTGTAGGCTTGCTTCCTAATAGCCTCTGTCCTTTGCCCTAAAGAGTGCTCTCACAGGTGTTTTTGCCTGATTGATCACATGCAAGGGGAATGCCTTAAAGAAGGGTTACTTAGGTATAGGGGTCTCTGTGTTGGACCCACAGAAGTTTATTTGCATATCGAGTTTCTGATCTTAACTGGTAGAATTTCCCATCAAGACTGTGATAAGCCCACGTGATTAACTTCCAGAGCCAGCCCTGGTGCTTGGCCGCCACCCTTGTTCCTCCTCCTGATAAATGCTCAGCCGTTGGTTCGTGCTCCGGAGAGTAAAACGAGCAGAAATCTGTAATAAAATCTTGACAGAAAAGGGTGATCCTTTTCAATCAAGACAAAATTGCACACAATTTTCAGTACCAGAGGTTCCCTCGATTTACATGAAACCATTGGGACCTTCTTCTAATATTTTAGGCTCTGAATACCTGAGATGTCTAAGAACTTAATACCTGGATTAATGCAGTTTACAGAGTTAAAGCAGTTAAAAAAACAGTTATGGAGTTAAAACAGTTAGCTTTTAATTTTTTGAAAACGTTTTTTCCATTTAGTGTTCCTTGAGAGCCCAATACATAAAAGATGATTTTTAAGAAGGATGTTCTGGTTGATGCAGGATGCTATTGCAGTGTCTTGTCCTCTTGCCTCCCTGTCACCTTGGTGCATCTGACCAGAGTCCCATGGGCTCTAGGAAGCAGAGTTTGCAAAACCCTAATCTGTGGGGGCCCGGGAAACCCGCATCATTGGAGGCAGATTGTATTGGCGAGACGTGACCTCCAGAGGCCAAAAGTACCACCACCACTGGGAGAACTTGCTTTTCCTTCCATCATTCATGTTGCAAAATTAACTATTTTCAGAAAGATTTGATAGTTTTTGAATTGTATTATTTCCATTATGATATGGCCCCAGATCCTTTTCAGAGTTTGAAAGAGGTTGCTAGAGAACATGTGAATTTTTTTTTCCTATTTCTCATCTTTCAAAATGGCTTAAAGTGATTTATCTCTTATTCCATCCACCTCTAGTCAGGTATCCGTCAAGGGCATATTTGGCCTCTTGTGAATTTCTGTGGATTTTAATCCGGGCTCAATGCAGGGCAAAGGACATAGGCACTTGGTATGAAATCTGTGCTTACCAAGTCAAGTGGCAAACTTTGTCTCCAGCGTACGAAATCTGTGGCATATGGGTAGGGGCTGCAGGAGAGATGAGCACCCCTGAAGAACCACACAATTATGCATGTTTCCAGAATTTAAGACTGATCATGCAATGTGGGCTTAATAAGTCCTAATCAGGAATTTTTGAGTTCAAAGTGACTCAAACTCTGACACTGTCTTCAGCAAAAAGAATTTATCGTCCCACATAACTGAAATGTCTGGGAGTTGACATAGTGTCATCCAGTTTCTGTTGCTCTGGCTCATGTGTCTCTCCTGAGCTAGCCAGAGCTAGAGTGTTTCCTTTTCAGGGTGGATTCCTCCAGATGTCAGGTGCAGGACAAGGTATGGGGCCTCGGCACCCTGCAACAGGGTCAGGCTTACATCACCCAGTTAGCAGGTGCAGGAGTAAGGGAAGCAGTTTTTGTTTCCCTAGTGTCATGTTGTAAAATCCTACAGAAGATTTCCTTAGCCAGTTTGGGTCACATTTCCATCTGGAGGCCAACCGGTGGTCAGGGAACTTAAAGGTGTTATTTTTGTTTTTAGTCCCTTAGCTTTATAGAGTATTCTAAACATTTACCTCCTTCTCTTGAGATTCTGGTCCATTAAGTCTAAGGCTGTCATTTAAGAATGATTCTTCACTATGTGTTCCTCAGAAATGATACTTATATTTTCATGGACCTTTCCAGAGTCTTCACCCCAAGATTCTGGCAATAAAGACGCAGTGGCTACCTGGAGTCAGTGTGGCTCCACCAGGAAGAATAAGAAGCAAAAGTCAAAGCAAAACCAAACGAGGAAGTCTGAGTGGGGTGGGACAACAGGTGTGGTCTTTCTTCAACTCAGCAACCCAGAAATGGCAAAGATGTAGTAGCGTCTGAAGACCATCGCTGCCCTTGGTGGGCTCATGGCAGACATCACCAATCAATCAATTCGCTATTTCTGCTAAGTGCAGACATGGCCTCGGAATCTTTTTCTAAAGAGCCCTCTAGGAACTCTGTGACAACAGGCAAAATAAGCTTTTTAGCATCTGAGGTATAACCCCAAAGTCTCCCTGCTTAACTATTCTCTCTTGTTCTCCTCCAGCATTCAGGAGTTTAGGGGCATCTTAAAAGTTTTAAAAATATGTGACTTTAAATTTCCTTGTATGGCCCGTGTGTTAGAATTACAGGTTACTGCTTTATTCGTGGGTTTTTTGTTTTGGTGTGGGGGTGTCTCATTTTAAAGAAAGAAGCAGTTGACTAACAGAAAAGACTTAGGATGATGAGACAGTAAATAAGCTTTGAGAGTGTTTCACTTTTTTTGGTTTCCTTCTTACACCTATTCTAAACCCCATTCTTACAATGTCATTATTAGATGCTTGACAAATTCTTACTGGTGTTAAGGAAGAAATATTCCACCCGTTCACGTTAATGTGACTCCACTGTTATACCATCTTCATCAATATAACTATACTCTTTTAGAAAATGCTTTCCCAAGAAGATAAATGTTGCAAATAATTTCACTGTTCATTCTGGAGCCCCATTAACTCTCCGATAGAAAACAAAATATACAACTTTATGCCCTAAGACCCTTTGAGCATGTCTTCAAAATTCTTGCTATACTGTGCCCACCAATCCCAGATTCCTATGTCATTCTTACACTAACCAAGCTTCCCACATCGAGAGACCTGCTTAAAAGTAGACCTCAAATCTCACAAACGTCTCCACTTTGCCCTTCTCCATTTGTGAGAATCCAAAGGCTCTTTCAAGGTAGTGCTCTCCCTCCAATGAGAAGAAACTCAATTTTGTCTTATCAGGTTGTTTGGGTGATTTTTTTGTGTCAACAGCTACTGAGTTATAAACTGGAGTTCAGGTGAATACAACCAGCTGTTATTGGGAACCTTCTATGTGTAAAGCACTCAGTGCAAGGGGCTCAGAAGATTGAGACCCTTTAAAGGACACCTCTTGTCCTTTAAATACACACAAACCAATGGAGCCATGCAATGCAAGTACCATTCTAAAGTAATAATATCAGGTGGTTTTGAGAGAGAGAATGAATTCCGAATAGGGTATCTCCGAAGGCTTCTTAGAGGAGGTGTGTTTGCACTTTCCACCGAAACAAGACTCACATGTCGGAAGGGGATGGGAGTGGGGACAGTGTTGTAGACTGAGGAAATACCATGAGGCAAGGGCACAGAGGTGGGAAAGGTCAGAGTGTGCCCCCCAAAGTCAAGTAGGCCCATGGGCTGGTATGAATAGTGAGAAATGAGGCCAGAGCATTGGGTGCAGATCGAGCACTGGGTACTGGAATGTCAGAAGAGAATTCGAGTTTATTCTGTAGGCAGTGTGAGTGCACAGGAGGTTTTTGAGTTTGGTCTCCTTTCTCTCTCCCCAGCCTTTCTCTCTCTGTCTCTGTCTCGTAGGTTATCTGCCTGTTTCTCATTCTCTCTCCTTTCTTCCCTGTCTCCCCACTACCTACAACACCTCCTCTACCTGATCCCTCCTTCTCCCTTAATCTAACCTCATCGTCTCTCTCATTCTCTGGCTCGTAATCTCTTGTTCTCTTTGTGGTCCTTAGCATTCATCTTCCTCTCTCTCTTCTCTGTCTCTCTCTCTCATATTTTTGCATAGCTTTCTCCTGTTCCAGCTTTTTCTGCTCATCTTACTCTCTGGTTATCCCACTGCTATCAGATGTTTTATTTCCTGTCGTCCTTGTCTCATTGATTCTTGCCTGAGACTCTTGCTCTTACCCCATGGCCCCTGCCTCTAGTTCTCATTCACAGTCTCTCCCAATCATTCCCCTTCTGTATGTGTATTGTCTTCATTCTTTCCCCCTGCACCTAGTATTCTTCTCTGTGCTGGGAAAATGGCACCTTATTTCCAGATATGTGATCGATCCAAAGGCACAAGCTCATTTTTAGCTGCAGTTTCAAATTGGATAGTCCCATGCAAGGGCTCTGGTTTGCCAAGCCTGGTTTATGGGTATAACTCCAGATGGATCCAGGTGGCCAGGGGAATGGTACTGATAGTAGCAAAGCTTTCTTACCATGCAGAAGCCTGGGGATGGCAGCCCTTCCAGACCTACAGAGACTAGGGGAGAGATGGCTGCCCAAGGCACCAATGCTGGGCAGACCAAAAGCAACTGATGTTTGTGACTATGGTAGTTCCATTTTACATGTGTGTTGACCCAGGATATTAAATGAGACTCCTGGTCACAACTACCCCAGGCTGAACTGACTTCGAACTCATTTCTTAATCTCTGTGTGATGGCCCCATTCTCTTACTCATTGTAAGCCAAGTATCTGCCACAGCCTCTACGTTGCAGATGTAACCAGTGGCTTTGGGAAGCATTTGAATGTTCATAGTTGAGCTGGTCTGCCCTCCCCGCCCCCACTTCCATGTGCTTCCTTCCTTTCTCTTTCCCCATACATCTCTGAGAACAGCTGAGGAGAGGGAACACGGCCCTCACCTAATTAGATCCTTCGGTTTGCTTTTTTTCCTTTAAAAGAGCAACACTCTAACATTTCTAAGTGCCCAGTTTCTGAACACTGAAGTTTACTCCTGCTAGGATGCGAGAGTCTAGCTGGGAAGATTGGTGAGAGATTCTATGAAGATCAGACAAGAGAGTGGTTCTCTGTAACGGATAGAGAATGATGCCACTGGCTGGGCGTTCTGGTGTCTAAATAAGCAGCGTATCGTATTTCTGATCAAGATTAAAACTTTAAGCAGACGCAGTGTGTGTCAAAACAGAAGCGAAAATACCAGTTAACGCCTAAGCCACAGCGAAAGCGCCTTTGGTAAACTATAAATGCTTTTACATCAGAGAAGAGGTATACTGCCCTTCTCCATTTTAACGTGCCTTGAATGGATTTATTTCTAAGTATAAAAGGAATAAATGCGCGTTTGAGAAGGTTTGGGAGAGTGGATCACCGAGCCCTAGGAGGAAACAGGAAGAGCCAGAGCTTGGGAGAGCTTCCTGAGCCTTTCCCTTTCCCCGACAATGTGTTCACCTGGCTCAACACAGGCCACAGCTTTCCTTCTGCATCGTGTGTGTCCAGTTAATCTTATGCATAAGATTGTAAGATTCGCTGCCGTTTAATGTCATTTATAGAAAACATGAGTTTTAATCACTGTGTAGAAAACTGTAGCATGATTATATCATGGTAATGTATCATTTCCCTGACGTTGGACTTTGATGTGGTTTCTCGTGTCTTCTCAATGAGAAGCGGTCACTCTGGTGCATTTTCTCTGTAAGCTGCTGGGTTTTCTCTCACTTCTGTGATGTGCATGCTTACCAGGCATAGCATCGATAATGCAGTTCTGCAAGGAATACTTTAAAAACGCTGTTCATACCAGTCTCGTTCCAAGGCCGGGCTGCCCAGTGCTGACAGGAACAGGGGCGCTTGAGATCTGAGGTATTCCTGATGCAGGGAACTTTCAAAAAATTTTTATGAAACCCATGAAACATTTCAAACTTTTCTCTGAAGGTCAGAGGCTTATGTAACAAAAACACATTGAGATTTGCCAAATCTTAACATTTTGTTATATTTGTTTTAGCTGCTTGGTTTCTTTGTGTAAGAAAGCCAGCCACACAAACATAGTGGGAGCTCTCGTTTTAGTAACCACCATCTCAGAGCTGGGGAGAGTCCTTCCTACCCATCCATTCATATCTGCATAAATACTCAGCTATTTAAAAATGATAAAGAGCACTCTTGTTTGTTTAAATTTTTTATTTCAGTATTGTCACGTTGTATATATCATCCTTATTTTTTTCACTCAACAGCATGTTTTGCGATGTTTAACTGAGGGGCTGTCATTTAAACTGCTGTGTAAGATCCTCATTGTATAAAGATGCTACATTATTTACCCATTGTCTTCTTATAGTTTCTCCTTTTTTTTTAAAGAAAAAATTTATTTATTTTTAGAGAGAAGGGAAGGGAGGGAGTAAGACAGGGAGAGAAATATCAATGTGTGGTTGCCTCTCACGTGGCCTCTGCTAGGGACCTGGCCCGCAACTCAGGCATGTGTCCTGACTGGGAATCAAACCTTTGGTTCATAGGCCAGCACTCAATCCACTGAGCTATACCAGCCAGGGCTGATTTTCTTCTCTTTTGTTTTCCTATAACAAACCAATGCTTGATAACCGTCTTTGTGTGCCTCTCATTGTGTGTGTAGTTCTCTCGTGGGTGCATACCCAGAAGTGGGTTTGCTGTGTTGAGGTGCAACCTTGCTACCTACAGTGATTGCTCCCCAAAGTGGTTGCACACACAACTCCTACTGCTCTTGTGTGGGAGCTGCTGCTTTCCCTCCTCCTTGTTCACACTCATCATTATCAGATTTCCCATGTCCGCCATTCTGAGGAGTGTGCCACACTCCTCAACTTTATTTGTGGGTTGAACTTGGCTTTCCCTTATGACTGATATTACAGGTGTGATGGAGCTCCTTGCCCCATATGTACTGGTCATTACAGTTTCCTCTTCAGTGAATTACCTTTGTCTACCCCCTTGTCATCAGTGACCAGTCCTGAATCATGGACAAGACAAGCCCATAGTGGGGCTTCTGAAATTTTGGCCCCTCCCTGGTATGGTACAGAGTGAGGTGTCTTCTACTAGTGACTTCTGACTTCTGTCCTCTTCTTATTGACCTCGCAGGATCTCTGGACTCTCCCTTCTTGTTAGCCTCAATGGCATGCTCCGTATCTTTTGGTTCTTTCATTACAGTCCTTGATGGTCAATTAAAGAAGCCATCCTTAGCACCCAAGAAAAGTGTTCTCATTTCCTGGAGGACAGATTAATATTCATACCCTCCCAGCAGGTGAGAGGCAATAATTACATTCCATATGTCTAATTCACGAAAGAAAATGAAGAAGAGAAAAACAGCGGAATGTGCAGTCTTTCTAAGTAATGAAACTAATGACTTGCCACGCTCCTCTCAGAGCTGTGTTTCCTCTCCTGGAACTCTCTTCTTCCAGCTTTTTATGTCCCTGATTTCTTTACATCAGTCCCCACTCAGGTGTCACCTCCTCAGGGACGGCTTTAATTGCACCCTTTCTGGTGCCTGGAAATTATCTTGGTTTTTCCGTATTTTGTGTATGTGTAGATTGTAAATTCCATGATGGTGGAGGCCATGCTTGACTCACTGTTTCTTATAATCCCTTGACGCTCAGAAGCATGGCCAACACTTAGTACATGTTCATCAAGTACTTGGTCATGAACTGGGCCTGTCCTGCCTGTGATTCATGACTGGTCACCGATGATCAGCAGGTCACAGAGCACTGTGGGAAGCCAACACGTGTGAGAGCTGATGGACATCATTCATCCGACACCTTTAGTTTACAAAGAAAGGAGCTGAGGCTCAAGGTTTCTCACAGCCAAATAATTAGTGGCCAGCCAGGAAACCAAGTTGACTTTTTCTTGTCCCCACTACATCAGCAGACTTTGAAGGGAATACTAACACCTGGGCCAACTTCCCGACACGTGGCTGGTGCTCAGTAAATGAAGACGCACTGGACGGATTCGAGAGCTGCCTCTGCTGCTTTTACACACACAAACTGGGATAGTCACTAAGTCTCTGGGACTCTGTCTCCCATTTGCAAGGTGATATGTCTTACTGATTTTATAAGATACTGTGAGAACTAAGTGAAATAATTTTAAAGGGTTCTTTGGCAATCCAAGAAAGAGTCTATTGACAGAGGCAGAAAAGGGAAACAAAAGGAATGTCACTCACTCCCTTTGTGCCAACTGTGCTTACTGTACAAAGAAAGACGGGTGGCCTGGGGAAGGGGAGGCAGTGCCCTAAAGGAAACGTTAAAGGCAAAGAGAAAGAATGAGAAAACGCTGATGTTATAACCTTATCCCATGGCGGAAGGAGTTGGGGAGCGGGCCCCTTTCTAGTTCTTTGTGGAATACCATTGCAACCATCAGAATCACGACAGAGCTGTCCAGGGATTGAAATCAGTAATGCACATTTTAAAACATGTGTCAGAGCTGTCTGAAAAGCACCAGCTTTTCACCAAAATGGAAAACAAAAACTAAGGCATTCTGGGTGCTTTGGTTTAATTAATCTATTATTCACTGATGGCCTTTCGTGTTTCCTGGTGTCACGGGGGCAGGAAGTGTGCCTGACCCAGATGGGAGCCTGGAAGGAAAGGGGACTGGGGTGTGGACACTGAGTAGCCCCCGCTGCTGTCTTCCCCAGGGCGGGCATAGGGCTGGGTTGGGTCAAAATGCAGAAACCACCTCTGGAAAACCTTCTGATTTGACCCTTCAGAGGTCCACCGTGAACTTTGCTTAGAGAGTAGTCTCATAGTAGAGACAGGGACAAAAATTAGATTGGAGGGTATTTACAAGGGCGGCGAACAGTGAAGTAGGAAGAGACTTTTTAAGAATTTGGGAGATAATTTTTGTAGTGGGCAGGGCTGAGAGAACACTTTCGGGCCTGTGTGTGGACTGCATTGGTAGGCAAAATATAGAAAGATTTGAGAAATAAAAAAAGAGCCTCAAGAGAAGGAATATTTCTTCCAGGAAGAGAGTAACCACAGAGATAACGCTAAGGAAGACTAAGGACAAGGATTGCGTAGGCATGGCTGACGGTTTCGGGGGTCCAGATGGCTGAGGTCAGGTTCACTGGCATTCTTTGTGAGGGAGACTGGTCTCCGACACTGGTCTGGCATAGACACAGGTCTAGGTGACACCGAAACCAATGCCCTTCCTCAACGTCTGTCCCTGTAACTCCGTGTTAAACCCTCTCCTGTTAAGAAACATGATTTGGTTGGAGGGGGAAGGATTGAGATAACTGAGTAGGGCCAGACTAGGTTCACGGATATTGACCTGTTCAAGATTAGAGAGGAACCCTGCTGGTAACTCCCTCTAGCACTGGAGAGAGGGTTAATCACTGGGTTCTGGGGGCCTCGGTGGGTCATCTGTCATGCAGTCCTTCGTAGAGAGGACAGGGATTATTAATCAGATGTTGGAGGTGACTCAGGAATCGCAGTATCATGCGAGCTAAGGGAGGTAGGTCATGAAGCCCAGAAATCGCGGGTGGGATGGACTTAAGATGTACCAGATCTGTACGACACCGACTGAAAGGAGAATATGAGGTCCAGCGGACAGCACAGACCTGGAATGTGGAGGCAGGGGGGAGCTGTGGAGTCTGGGGGATGAGAGTGAGTGAAGACAGGGGTGATCGGGAAGGACGTCTGAGACCTGGCTGCATGCCCGGTCACTGTCACGTTTGTGGCAGCTGTCCATTGCCAGCTGTGGTCAAAGTGTCCTTTGGTTCCCCTTCAGCAGGAAAGGGTTGGGCCCTTCCCACTTGGTCGCTGCTTGAACTGCAGGAGGGAAGCCACGTTCCTGCAACCTTGGTGCTCAAATACAGCTTAGACATGTGGCTTGTCCTCTGATGTCAAATCGGCAGTGGAGCTTTGTAACCACCCCAGGGATCAAGAGAACATTTTCAGAGTTCATTCATCTGTGGAATGGAAGGGGAGGCCACCTTAAATCCCCATGTATTCTCTGTGATCAGAGGTCTTCTCCGATTTGACCCAGGGGTGCACTTGATAAATGGACTGAAAGTTGAAAATTAAGTAATGTTTTTGACTGAGTTTGAAAGTGATTTTTGTTCAGCCATTGTATAAAATTAATGGCTCTAAAGTAACTACCCTTAAGAAAGTTTAGGAAAATAGAAATAAATAGCCATATTCATATTACCTTAACATTGTAACTTAAAGTTATCAGTGGTCCCTTTTCATTCTTACCAATACTTTTTTCCAACCATTTAGCTGCAATTAGCTTTCATGTAATTCTAGGTCTTTTTAACTTACTTTAAACATGTGACACCATTCTGTGGCTTCCAAAATTACTTTAATACCAACAATACTCCATTGATTGGATGTGCCATAATTGATTTACCTGTTTACCCTGTTGTTGGGGAAAAGGCACAGTCCAGGTATTTTTCTCTTCATAAGTAAAACTGCAGTAAACAATTTTGAGTCTACAGATTTTCCTTCTTGAAGGTTATTTGTGGGATCAAAGTATGTGTCATTAATTCTGTTTTATAGAAAGAGTAGATAATAGTTTTTTTTCTAAAAAGTTTATTATATAAATATTATAAACACAAGAATGATAAGAAAAATATACCTACAATGCCACCATCCAAATACATAGGCTTGCTTCACTTTTAGTTTCCCTATAAGTCTTGATTCATATGTATACATTATTTTTACATATTTAACATTATACTTTGCCATACCAAAACAAAATCCTCCCAGCCTTTTGTAAAGACAGCATGGCATTCCATAAATTTGAAATAACCATCATAGAAATAGCTTTGCCTTCCATCTGGTTAGGTAACATTGCTAATTTCTCCCATCCTTAAATTCCACTGCAATGAGCATCACTCTTTCTAACAACTTTTCCTGTTTGAATATTGTTGCTTGGATGAGTTTTGAAAATGGGATTAAAGGGGCCAAAGGGTATGTACCTTTCCACGACTCTAAAAATACTGGCCACCCTGGCTGGTTGGCTCAGTGGATTGAGTGCTGGCCTGTGAGCCGAAGGGTCACCAGTTGGATTCCCAATTAAAACACGTGCCTGGATGCAGCCCAGGTGCCCAGTAGGGGGCGCATGAGAGGCAACCACACATTGCTGTTTCTCTTCCTCTCTTTCTCCCTCCTTTCCTCTCTCTCTAAAAATAAATAAAATCTAAAACAAAACAAAACAAAGCAAAACCCCCTGACCATTACCTTCTGAAATCATACACCAATGTCTGCTGCACTAGTGCTCAGATGTGTGTTCCTCTCTCACCCATTGTCCTTGCCCTTGAACCCCACTGGACTCAGAATGTGAGGGCAGGGAAAGGCAGGCAAGTTCATAAAATGGAAAAATGTCATTGAAATGAACACTCAGCTCCTCCATTTGCTAGGAGAATTGCCCTAGCGATTCCTTAACTTTTTTGAACATTATTTCTGGAAGATGGGGATAATTATACCTATCACTTAGGAGGTTCTTTTCAGGATCAAGCAAAGTATGAAATGGTCTTCTCACAGGGCCTCTCAGTACAGTCACTATTCAGTGAGCCAATCTGGTTGTTTTAAAAAAGCTCATTGATTTCATTCAGATTTCTCTGCAGGAGTAGGAACATGTTTAATCATGTTTATTTGATAGATTAACCACGTTTTATTTAGCAGATTCTAAGTCGTACTTTTTAGCGTTTCTGGAATCAGACTGCGTGATTAAAGTTCAGGCGGATATTTACTGTGGTAGCATTCCTTTGTTTTCCTTGAAAAGTTGTTATTCTTTGTTCCATCTTCCAGTGCCTTAGAGTTGGGAAAAAATGTGCATTCTTGCTCATCTAAATGATGTGTTTATTATCTCTTGTTCATTTATTTAGTGATGTCTTGATGGCTTTTCTTATTACTTTGCATGAGCTCCAAAAAGAGCATTAGTTTCTCCTATTTACTGCTATTATTTTATTCTTAAAAAAAAAAAGGCCTATATGTGAGGTGGGATAAGCAAGAACTTACCGAACTGAATGTGCTTGAATCTGCCAGTTTTTTTCTCCGTGTGATTTCTTTTATCATTCCTCCTCAGATCATAGGTTGGCTGTTATTTGACTTCCTGTTATTTTTTCTTATAGTTTTTCCAAACGATGTTGGAATCGACCTTTTTTAGGTCTCTGCCCACCCCTCTGGACTCAGAGATTCAAGGGCAAGGAGTGGGTGTTATTTAATTACAAGGCAATAAGCATTCAGTAGATGCTAAATGAACAAATATATTTACATCTGGTCCACAGGAGGTAATTTTTAAAAAGGATTTTATTTACTTATTTTTAGAGAGAAAGGAAGGGAAGGAGACAGAGGGAGAGAAACATCACTGTGCAAGAGTGAAACAGTTGCCTCTCACACGTCCCCAACCCGGGGCCTGGCCTGCAACCCAGGCACGTGCCCTGACTGGGAGTCGAATCAGTGACCTCTCAGTTTGCAGGCCAGCGCTCAGTCCACTGAGCCGCAGCAGCCAGGGCCACTGGAGGTAATTTAAGGTGAGCCCCTGAAGCTCCTCCTTCCTACTCTCACCAAAAAAATGACTAATTTTCCTAATAATCATCAAGCCATCAGTACCATGCCCATTGGTTTGTGACAGCATTCCAGCGACCTGCTTCCCGGGCACCACGGACACCTCATCGCTGCTATTTTCACGTCTCTGGCTACTCATTTCCTTGTCTGCCTGAGTGCAGGCACCACAGCTTGTTCTGTGTCTGAGACTGGTTAAGAATAGATGGTAGAGGGAACTGATCCATTAATGCAGGGTGAATTCTTCAATTCATTTGAGCCTGTTTCTTGGTTTCCTGGCCAGTTTTTTTAGGCACCCAGCACTCTGCTAGGCTGAATGATAAAAATGAAAGCAGTGCCCGAGTTCTCGTGCCCCTGTTCTGGCGGGGCAAGCAGGAGAGCGAAGAGGTTGTTTTAGCGGCATACGCTGTGGTGGGGTCTGTCAGGCTTCCCTGAGAGTACAGAGGAAGGACTGCTGGGCCCGTCCAGGGGCGAGTCAGAGAAGCCTTCCTGGAGGGGAGATGTCTGAGCCAAACCTCAGAGGGTGAACGGGGGTTAGCCAGACGGGGGAAAGGAGAAGGGTGTTTGCTTGCTGGGGAAGTGCCATCAAAGGCAGTTGATCTGGGTTCCTGTTACTGAAACACCACCATCTCCGTGACTGCTGTTTTGTGCTTTTGGAAGTTGGTGAGGTTTATGTCATGGTAGTGTATTCTGGCAGAGAATATACCTTACTTTGTTTTTTTTTCTGTTGTATTTTGCCTGATATATTATAGAATTACCTTGTTTATTTCCCTCGAAATTTCTTTTGGGACTTTGATTGGAATTTTGTAACATGGGCAAATTGGTGTGAAGGAAAGCAAGATCTTTATTAATTTTTGTCTGTACAGAGGAGTTGGTCTTTTGTATTTCTCTGAAAATTTCAAGTTTTAGGTTTTTGGTATTTATTACTCGAATGCTCAGTATAATGGTTTAATCATGTACAATCAATAACATAAGGATTTTATCATTATATATTTTTAATTTGAATCACTCCTAATAATTTCAACCATAAAGTCTACTTTCAAATATTGATTTTCCTTTTGTTTAAATTTTATAGGTTAATTTTTGCCCAACATGTTTTTAAATGAAACTCCTGGTCTCTTAATTAACACAGATGTTTTAGTGTTATAGTTTCTACCTTTGATTTAATATCTAATATCCTAAACTTTGCCTTTTCAAAATGCTTACTTCCTATTAAAATGTACTATAATTTAGAAGATTCTGTTCTCACATTATATAAACCCATTTTAAATTCTAATAAGAGTTATCTTGAAACAGCTCACAAGGATTCTATCCTGTTTCATTATTTGTGCCAGGGGGTCTCAAAGGCTGTCCTGCTGTCTGTCCACTGTCACAAGGGTCTCCCTCGCGGGTTTTACACTGATCCTTGGTGGCAGGGCTTTGGGGTTCCTGAGGGTACCTGAGATTTGGCGTTCACGAAATAATAATAATCTGACATTGGCCTTTACTGGAGAAGCTAATTCATCCATGTCGGTCGCGAGTTTTTCTGAAATGCATTTATTTCTCTGCTCTCTGATTCCCGTTCCCCACCTTCATACCCTAGGTTCTTTTCTTCAGATAAAGTGAGGCTGGATTATTAAACTGGCTACAGAGTCTTACATCTTTTTTTGAAAGGGTCAAGATCGGAAGAAATAGAAAAGTTGCTGATTTATACATACTTTCCACTTAAAACTTTTTCCTTCTGTTGAAGAAAAGGAGTAGAGCTATTTTTAGCCACCTAGTATTTCATTTGTTTTCTAATTTTGTATCAACAATTATGCCAATTAGTGTGACTCATCTATAACAGCCCTTTCCTCTCCTTAGTATTTTTTAGCTACCTTTCAACATTTTCCATCAATTAACTACCTCTCTGAAATTTGATTCAGATTTCTTTTGTAAATTCCACCCCCCTCCCCCAAAGAAACCAGGTAATCAAATTACTATATCTGTGGAGATAAATTACACCCTGGTTGGGAATAAAATTTTTATTATAGACTTTGACCTTGAGGATTATTGCTTCAGTGTCATTTGTAGTCAGGAGGCAAATTTGATGAGATGTAGCTGGCCGTGCAAACGTAGTTGGGAATGGGCACGAGTTCTCTCCTGCCTCAAATACATAAAATTTGCCTCAGAATTTCTAGATGAGGAAGAGCCTTGACTTCCTTACAGCATATTACGAGGACCAATTTCGATAGGGCATTCATTACTCTTTTCAGAAGGAATATAAGCATTGTAGGGTTCTAAGTTGACAGGCAAATAGGTAAGTCGTAGTACAGTGTAGAATTAACAGGGAAGTTCGAAAAAAATTAACAGGGGACTCAGGGAAGAGTGATGAAGGCCACAGAGGTAAGATGATATGGGAAAGGGGTCCTGAGGATGATGCCTTGGGGTGAGGTGGTGCTGGACGAACGGGCACTCTAGGTGGGTGGAAGGGTATGTGCAAAACCTCAGCACAGCTGAAGGCCAGGAGAGCGGAGAAGCTCAAAGCGGAGGGCTGGTTGCGGTGGGCTGATCAGAGTGGCTCTGTCATGACGACTTCCGTCATAAGTTATTTCACCCTTGGCCCCATCTCAGGGAGCAGGGTTAGGGTATTCTTTGGAAGTGGATGAAAAATGGACTGAACCAGGGATGGACACCTAGCTCAAAAGGGGCTCCTCATCCATTGGTTGAGCAGGAATGCTAAGGTAGGCCAATAAAAAGGGTTTCACGCACTAGGGACTATGCTGGCTTCCCCACTGATTCAGGAGGGTGTGGTGAACTGCAGCAAAGAGAGCCTGTGCGGTCGCTGGGAGAGCAGAGAGAGCATGGCTATACCCTCAACCTGTCGTTCCAGTCCTGGGGACTCCCGAGTCTAGCCTATGTAGTACCTCCTCCAAGGCAGCCTGTGTGAGCCTCTTCCTGAGAGTCAGAATGGCTTAATCACCATGTCAGGCTCCAGATCAGAGAGATGCAGAAGAGAGGTGACTCTGAAAATAAATTCTGAGCTTGAGTCAAGTAGGAGGGACTAGTTTATCAACTCTCAAAGAGGGATTCCCTAAAGAAGCGGACAAGGGTGCTTTCCTTCTTACCAATCATTGTTTTTATTAATATATTTTACAAGACTGCAGTTGAAATAATATTAAATACAAATTTTTTTATACAGAAAGTGTAATAGTTAAAATAGTTCCTTGTAATTCATAGCATTATTGCAATGCTTACAAAATTTTTGCATAGAGTGTGCAAGGATTGATGTTATTCAAAAGAAAAACATAACTAAGCTCTTTCTTACACCACACCCAAACCCGGAGAAAAACCAAACCAAAAATACTCCAAAGGCTGAACTTAATTACTTTATGGGAATGGGGTGCCTTTTTCAAAATCTCCAAGCAACTTGGACTTCTAGGACCTCAGCTTTTCTGTTAAAAGCCCCAGAATCTGGCTTCTCCAGGAGTGTGTCTCACCCGCACAGCAATGCACGGCCTCTACCTTCCCTTCTGCAGTCTGACCTCCTTGAGAGGTCTATGTCTGCTTCTTTGTGGCCTTAGACAAAGAAACCGTTGACTGGGGAGGTAGGTAGCAAGGAAAACTCCGTTACCCCCTCAGCCAAGCACTGGACACAAATGAGGTTAATTTAGGTTTGTGGACCCTTTCCTCTGCTTCGCCAGGTGCCATCTCTACCAAGGAACCTGATCTCCGGCTCTGGAGGTGGTAGTTCCATGAGACCCCTTCAAGGTACCCGTTCCTGACAGGCCACTGGGATGCACATACCGTTAAAAGAAAACCCCTGGATGACTTACCCTAAAACAGGGTCTCTGATGCTTTTGTGCTCGTCCCTTTACTGGAGTTTTAGGAGGCAGCGGAGCCAGGTGGGCTCTACGGGACCCTGGCTGGCACTGGGACTAGGTCTGTCAGGAGCAGTGACAAGCTCTGTCCACACCACCCAGTGGGCCAGATACGTGCTGCTGAAAAAGCACAGAAAAGCAGGATGAGCCCCCGTCTCTTTCCCGTTTGGTCTATCAGCTCTGGGCGAGGGCAGGTCCACAGCCGGGCCTTACCACGGGCAAACTGGTGGATGACCTGTTCGGATAGTCACTGGCTGAGTTAATGCTTCAGGATGCTTTCAGGTCTTTGAATTCTTACAGATCAAACCCCGATCTTTTTGCTTAGAAGTTGAAAGTGGCCCAAAGCCACCAAGTTGTAAAGAACTTCAGATGTACTCATCTCCTTTAGTAGTTGGAATGCCCTCAAGTTCATTGCTGAATTCAGGACACCCCATGTACAGTGCATGGGTACAGGGTCAAAGGGTGCCACCATTTAAACAAGGGTTGACAAATCGTCCCTTTTCCAACCCAGATCAATTGAAAGTGCCAGCCTGAGTGCTTTGGTGAGAAGTTCCTGCACGTGGGGAGGGGCATGGCCTGCTTGTGAGGACTGACGAGGTGCAGGGCCAAGGCCACTGGCGGAGCCCAGGCGGCCGGGTTGGGTACTGAATGGCGGCTGCGGATCGAGTTCTTGCTAGTCCTGTATTCTCGCAGAGAAACGGGCACAGTAATAGAGACTGAGCTCCCTTCTATTTGATTCTTTTTTTTGAGTTTTGCTACAAGTAAAAGTAGGGAAGCACGACAACGAAATGGTGTCAAAGACCTCCCCTAAAATAAGACACTTGTCTTTTGGACTGAGGAACCGGGGAAGGTGATGTGCGTGTGAGGAAATGCTGACTTGGTCAGCCACACCCAGAGACTGCGCAGCATTACAATTTTCTGTTAGATGTAAAGCTGACAACCAGGGGTCTTCCAGTTTGCAGGGATAAGAAGCCTGACTTAACAAGGACCACATACAGAGCGAACTGATTTTCTCTTTTTGGTCTCAGATTCTACCCAGACTGACCTCCTAATATTTTCACCTCATGCACCTGCACTCCCGTACCGGGTGCTGTCATGGGCAAGAGATTACAGAACGATGGGAGATGTAAGACGTATAGCTTCGTCTCCCCGACATGGCCTAGTCTAGAAGTGGGTAGGAGACATTCTTCCACGTCACCTGACAAATAGTTGGACACGCTGGTGCCTTCACAGCACAGTGGTCTGGAGGGGGTTCCCGTTCCAGCTCTGCCATTTTCTAGCTGGTGGCTTCGGGCAAGTTTCCTAACGTCTCTCAGCCTCAGTTTCCATCTCTGCGTATTGGAACAATGTTAGACTCCACCTCAAAGGATTATTTTGAGGATGAAATGGTGAATGCATGTCAAACACTAAGTGCTCGATGAACATTTAGAAAAATTAGCACTGTAATCGGAAAATAGAATCCAACTCTTGTCATATCTTAGATTTGGTTTTGGGTCCAAGAAGGCCTATTTGATTTTATGCAAAACTGCTAGGGCATGCTTTTCTTTGGGGAGAGGTCCAGAGCTGCGCTCTGATTCTCCGAAGAACGTACAACCCTCAAAACGCTAGAACCCTATGGATTTGATGAAATGGGGGCTAAAGAAACACCAACAGCTTCCTTGCCAACAAATATCATCTTCCTGCCCCAAGACAATTCTCTGCTATTCTGCTCCGACGTAACCTCAGTGATTCCCTTGGAATTTCTCACGTTATGAAATCCATGTTATCTCTCATTTCACCAGAATGACCTAAATGCAGAAATAGGCTGTGAGGACATTGGAAGAAGAGGGACCACGAGACAAGTCGAGGAGTAGGAATGCAGAATCGAGTTTGGGGAAGACAGATGGTTCCTTCTCTTCCCCCAAAGTGGACAGCCTCGTGTGTGTCCCATTTACCTAACTTCAGCTAATGCTCTGGGCAGACACGCAATCCCCTCCCTCGCCAGTGAGGCTGGCTGGCTGGCTGGCTGGCTGGCTATGCGGCTGAAGAGACATTCTGGGGACACCTCTCTGGCTTCCTACCATCACAGGTGCATTTGGACCCTATACACTGTTCTTGCCTCCACATCCTTTGTTCTATTCCACTGGCAAGCCTCATGCAAGTGGGACTGGTCTTACCACCTTCTGGGCTGGAGTTGAGTTAGCATTGTTGGCAGTGTGTCTGAGACTTTTTTTGATGGATTTGATAACATCACTAATATGTTAAGACATCAGGCTTCCTGTGCCATCCAGGGCTCACAGTATTCTCGAATTGCTTTCTTCTCTCAAAGGAAGATGCTAATTTCCTACCCTGTCAGTATCTATAAAAGGAACCGAGGTAAAAACAAAAGAAAATAGTCTATGTGAGCAGGGGTCACCCCAAATGGGCTATTTTCTTTTACACTTGTGCTCTGACAATACGCAAAGCGAGGACCTCCCACCGATGATTATTTTTCCCTTTGCCATTCAGATCTGCCTTGAGAAATTTCAAGGACTCCATTATGAAGACAGCTTCTAAGAACCATAGAAATCACATTGCTTTTGAAAGTGCCCGTGCGGGTGGTGGGCTGTGCTGGCGGAAGCAGCAGGCTTCAGACCGCTTTCTCTCTTATCAGCGGTTTCTCTTTGTGAATGAGAAATTCAGAGGCAACTGTATAATTTTAAATTCCGATTACCACAAAGAAAGAAATGCATCTGACATCCCAATGCAGCGGCTTTGACTATTTTAATGGAAATATGCTGGAAGTGGGGGGACCTTCCACCGAAGAGAAGATGATGAAAGGCCCAGAGAAAGACATTTTATATTGGAGATAAAAGGCCTGTTTTCTAAGGTTGTTTCTTTTAACTTTCCCCGCAACCTGCTGCTGGGGCACCATGCAAATGTGTCATCGCAGGGGCTGCCGTGTTACCCTCTTTGTGCCTCGGATTCCCTGGCGCAGGAGAAGGCTAGAGAATGGGTCTCGTTTACAACTTACTCTAACGAGCTTTTCACCTTTCACAGAGCCTGAAGAATAAGGTTCAGGTGCTCAGGTGAATATGTTTACCTCTTTTGTCCAAGTAGCATGCTACCGTTTACCTAAAAAAAACAAAAGCAAGACATTCTTGTCTAGTTCCTCCTGTGACAGGCAGGGCTGCCAACTGAATTTCCTTTCGGTTGAATCCAGATAAAACGCTCAGGGATCCCTTGGGTGGTGCTGATTAGGGTCTGGTAAATGGTGGTGGTTTTCACTGAGGTGAAAAAAAAAAAAAGAACCTTTCCTCTCTGACACGATACTCAGTTTACAGAGGCTCTCTCATACCGATTGCTATTCCGACAACACTGGATAGGAGTGTAAACCCTGGGTTGGCAGGAGGGGTGTTGACGGAAGGGACGAGCCTCTGGTGGGAACCCGCCTCACCGCCCAGGCCCAGCTGCGGAGTTCAGAACCGTCTTTTTTGGGCTCCTGCCACACCAAAGCACCAGGGCCCAGGTCCGTGGACCCAAAAATCAAACTGAATTACTGTCTGGCAACAGCTTCATGGAAGACTTGTACTCCATTTTTTTTTCCCCTTCCTATGTATTTCAAGATGCATTTTTCCATATTTCTAATTACTGGTTGGTCTCACCAGCCCTTCGGACCCGGGGTGGTCAGAGGGGAGTAGGCAGGCCGGAGGTGAGTGACTGCGGTGGCAATGCCAAGTCAAACCATCGTCTGGATGGGCATCGCCAGGGGACGGGCATCTGTTGGGAACATGGGAAGGTGAGGCGAAGCCTCTTGGTAGAGATCGCAGAAACAGTCTCCTCAGGGAGGAGATTCTAAGGTTAAATCACAGGACCCTGCTTCACGTCTTGCCACACGAGCTACAGATGGGAGGTGCCTCCCTCCTGTTTACTGAGGGTCCAAGGAAAGAAACTCTTGGACGATTACAACTTTCCTTTCCATCTTCCCCATAGCCCTAGCCTCCCTGCGAGCCTGCACTTCTCAGACAAGTGGGTCCCCCCTCTTTTTTTACACAGTATAAGGCTAACCTCTTGTCTATAGCCAAGTGTTTATGTTTCCAAGCACACGTGGACATGTAGGCTTACTCTATGCTGCCGTGAAGTCTGCTTCCTTTGCTGCCGTGTCCAACACATGCCATACATGACCTCTACATCAGGGGTCAGCAAACTTTTTCTGTAAAGGCCAATTAGTAACTGTCTAATGCATTGTGGGCCATGGGATCTCTGGCACAGCTACTCCACCCTGCTGTTACAGTAGGAAATCGGCCATAGACAACATGCGAATCAACGGATGTGGCTGTGTTACAATAAAACTTTATTGACAAAAACAGCGGATGAGCCAGATTTGGTTGAGGGGGCCACAGTTTGCTGACCCCTGCTCTGGAATCAAACCTCAAGCAATCTTTGGTCTGCGGTTGCGGGACGGACAACCAAAACGAGCCCGAGGAAGAAGACTGATGTAAAAGAAAGGAAAACCAATTCAAGCTGGGAAGATCTCTTCCTTGGGTGACAAAATTAGAGCACCTCCTATCAAGTTGCCAGCTACACAGATGCCACCAGAGGGCTTTTGAAACCCTCTATCACACGCTCCCAGTTTCCCAAGGCTGAGCCTTTATGACCTGGTGCTAAACAGACATAGTGCTAAGCCTCTCTGGAGATCAACTTTTCATTTTTAAAACTCTTCTGAAGAATATGAACCTACTAGAACTTCAAGAATATTACAACTTCACTTGATTTGTTTCTTATGCCACCCACTGCACTGAAGGCTGTGATTGTCAGGAAGACATTATAAAAATTAGAAAATAATCTCATTTTTAAAAATTAAAGGTTCTCAGATTTTAATGTAAAAGATATATTTCTCCCCCCAGAATTCAGGTAAAACTTTCTCTCGTGACCATGGACGCATATTCTAGTTGAAGGAAGTAGGGAGTAAAAAAATACATTGAAGAACTTAGAATGCATTTTATCAAATTCTAAAGTCTAAACCAAAATACATAATGTAATCCGTGCCAGATTTCCTGCTCATTCATCACCTCGTGTATTATGTTCACTTAGCACAAATGACAATTGGGACTTTATATCATGTCTGTCCCCCATAGGTGCTTGGTTTCTATTCTTGGCTGCTATCATTATTTCTATTTTATCTGTGATCTGAATACCTTTAGGATAAACTTTTCTAAGCGGGATCACACCAGTCTTTTTACTGGTATGAAATTCCCAAGGCGCTCATCTCCAACTTCCAGGTAATGATTAGGCCCAAATCAGAGGAAAGAGGTTCAGGAACCTTTTGTGTTCTTGTCGCCTGTGGATTGTGTTGATTGTGGAGAAGGGTGGTGCGCCTGTTGGAAAAAACTGTGTATCATGGTATTCAGCCACCAAGGACCTTGCAGCCACTCTTGTTTATCTGAACGACGTGGGGGACACGCTCGCAGCCGCAGGGAGGGCCTCTCCTGGCCTGGCAGAGCCCCGTGTGTGGTACATGCAGACTCCGGCTGTGTGATCCTACAGGATACAGGGAATACTGATGCACAGCAACCTGACACCTTTTTGGAGTTTTCTTGCTTTGATCCAACTGCAATAAACTAAGCAGTCTCATGATCTTGCCCTTGAACAACCCAATTCTTCTCTAGGGGGCGCTGAGCAGCAGGGACTAGAGGGAGCCTGGGGTCTGGAAGCCCGCAGGGCCGTGGTGCAACCAGAACCACCCCTCCTCCCCCTACGTCCGAGGGACTGAGCACACGCAGCTTGCTTTAACCTCCATGTGTACAAACCGCAGCCCAGCGCCTGAGTGGCAGCTCATAGATAGCCAACCTCTTCTTTTTTTAATTTCCTAAGACAAATCTCACCCTGCTTGTGAAATAAGAACAAATTAGAACCTTGTCGAAGGAAAAAAATAAAAACAAGAAACAAAAGCCATTCGGGCCTATAAAGACCACTTCATTTCGGATCGTGGGGCCAGTCCCGGCTGAGTGGCATCGAGGACTGTCTGTGCCAGGCGTGTCTCCGTTCTGTGCTCCTCGGGCTCCCCGTCTGCAGCCACTTGGCCGGCCGACCTGCTGTTGAGACGCCCAGTCATCACTGAACCATTCCCCTCCGATCACCCGAAATAAACTACAGGAAATGACAAGATAAATAGGATGTGCTTCTCCTTGCTGAGTGCATTGACTTAAGGCATAGGCACATTTCCCCCTCTTTGAACAGAGATGGTGTAATCCCCTGTCCCAGCACAAGAGCTGGCCAGGGTGACCCTGGAGCATGACGATGAAGACGGAGTGATGGGTGGTAGCTGATGGCGGGAATTAGAGAGCTGCTTCCTTCCACACGTGGGGGGTGGGGTGGGTGCTGCTGGGTGGGGGGGACACAGTGATTCTGATAAAGATACTTGACTCAGTTTATGTTACGTTTCAGTGAGCATGTCTAGGGGGGAGGCATGTAGTACTTTAGATCTGTTTTTCTTGGAGAAAACATAATGGTGGATTTAGGAATACGAATATCCCTACATTCATAACAGAGCAAGTCGGTGTGTGCATGCCTTTAAAAATAAAAGGCATGTCTCTAAATTACCTGCCAATCCCAAGAAACATATAAAAATAATTAGGTTCCCGAAGCTACTCTTCGACTTTCATCTCCAAACGGCTCCTCTTGGGGTAGGGGTCCCCTTCTTGTTAATTTTGACTGATCCAATTATTCTGAGTTGGAGTCTATTGAATAAGTCAGAAGTGAGGACAGAACAGACTTTGAGCCTTTTTTCCTCTTTAAACAGAGATACATTACCCATTTACTCTTTGCCTGTGAGGTCACTGAGTAGCTTCCAGCCGACAGAGGAGTGGCTGTTATCCCGCTTTGTGCTGATTTATAACTCCGGTTTTGACTGGGGGATAACATGCGAGTTTGAAAGAAGGAAGAGAGCGGGAATTGGGTGAGAAGTTCATGCTTTGCTAAAATTCACCCTCCTCACTCACCCAACTGCACAAGCGCCCAGACATTTGACTGACAAGGAAGAACAGCCATTTCGAGCGTGTATGGCTGAACTGCCCCGCCCACAACGTGAAGAGGGAGAAGGTGGTCAGCCTCACTGAAGCTGCAAAAGGAAACCCAATGGTCTGTTTTTAGTTTCAAGGTTGCAGCACTCGGGCATGACTTGGAGATTCCCGCCATCACTGCCCTGTAATGACACTAAAAGAGGAGATATGCTGTTACTCAAAGGTGTAGATGAATTTTTGGTAAGTGTCCGAGACACTGAGTGATTTTTGAAGGGTCCAGGGAATGCGGAGCCTGAATTAGTGTTTTGATTTTTATCATGTAGGTGGTGGTGGGGTGGGGATGGAAATGACCGGATATCCAGGGTCACCCATGGTTCCTTTTGTACTGAAACCTCATTTTATACAGAGGATATATATATTTATTTATATATATTTATATATATTTATATCCACCCACACACGCAAACACACTCACGTGTAAACGCACGCACGCACGCACACACACAAGGTCTTTGATAGGCTTTCTGTGTTCTAGTAAAAATAGCCGGCAGCCAGCGTCTAAAGCCAGAAAAAGGCCTTCCACTGCCGACAGTGTCCTCTGTAGAGAGTCTCTCAAAGGCAGACACTTGTGTTTATCTGACAAGTGGAACCGGTCCCTGCCTGGGACAGGAATAATCTCCCGTTGGCGCAGACGCAGATCTCGAAGACCTTCTGCCTCGCTCCTGTGGGCGTGTAGGATCCGTGAGGCAGTCTAGGTAGTTTGATTTTCGCAGCATCTAACTTAATCTAGAGAGAGTGAATAGGAAGGGAGAGTTAGAGGCTGGCATGGATTCTCCTGACGTTCAGACATAACTGATGAATGTTCAATTCAACTTAAATCAAATGAGCACATACTGTGCATTGAATAGTGTAGGCCCTGGGCACTCGGAGATGAACAAGACCAGAAGGCTCTACCCTCACAGAAGCTTCTATTCTAGCAAGACAACGGTGCACTGACAATGTTGTACAGATTAGCGTTTTGCGAGAGTGTATCATGTAGAATGTGCGTTGAGTCCCAGAGTGAAACGAGGTTGGAAATGCTAGCTCAGAGGCCTTCTCAGACCCTAAGTATGTCGGTGTGCATGGCGAGTCTTCAAGAATATCCAGCACTTTCAGGGCGTGACTGTTACGAGACAACCGACTCCTGCAGAACCTGGACTCTGGTCGCTTTAACTGCACCTGATGTAGTCACTGTGTTAAGTGTGAGTGGCTTGGAGTTTGTGGCTGTTGGAAGGGACAGGTTGATAACTGAACGCTCAGTCTGACCAGCTCTTTTAAAACAGATGCAGCAGGTGTGGAAGCAATGAAAAGCCGGGCTTGGTGTACAGAGGCAGCTCAAGGCTGATCATCTCTCAGGAGCTTTGAAAAGTAGAATCGAGTTTTGCTTTAAAAAAGGAAAACGCATTTTTTTCTCTTCTTAAGATTCTTAAATAGAAAACTTTGCTTATGAACACAGTGAAGGCACTGAAAAAGTTTGCTGCTGAATCATGTTTTCTTCACGTTGCTTGCAAAAACACAAGCAGCCGTTCTGCTCATCAAAGTGGGGTTGCATCGGGGTAAGAGTGGATGTTCGCCATCTGTCGCCCTCCTGTTGCCTGGTCTGTTGAACCTTTGGCTTGTCTGAGTTGGGGTGGCTTTGGAGCTGACGCTGCATGCTCAGTGAAAGTAGAAACGTGCAACATAAACTTTACAAATGACTACAGGTACGTTAAGTTCTTCTTTAGCCAGATGTGTGTATGATATATACCTTAATTTGCTAGCTACCTAAATCTTATTTTAAGGTGACAGGAGACAGGATTTGGAAATAGCAATCATCTTTACGGCCATATGTATTATCCTATACTTGCAATACATGCTGTTTTCTCAGCATCTTACAAATAGTGACTCATACTTTTTATGTGTTGTGGGTTTGGCTTATCACAGTCCCGCCTGACGTATCTGTTTCAGAATAAAACCTTCTGGTGGGCCCCTTCCGTTGGTACAGTGCTGGCTCAACTGCAGTGGTGAAGGGAGGACAGCTCGGTTTCAGGAAAGGCTGGCTTGCTGTAGCCGCGTCTCTCTGGGGCCCTGCCCTCCTCTCCCCTACCTCTCCCCTACCTCTCCATCTTTGGACTCCAGTCTCAGCTCTGTTCTGCAGGTGGCCTCCATGTTGCCGGCTTCTGCATTTATTTCTACTCCCTTTGGGGCCTCCATCACCAGAGACCGGGTCGGGGACTCCAACCTGAAATACACAGAAAGCTAAGATTAAAGACCTCATTTCGGCGGTGTGTAAAATTTAAGAGGAAGTTTGATGTCCAGAGCACTGAGTCAGCACTTCAGTATTTGATCCGCAAAGTCTCTAGCTTTGATAAACAAACCTGGAGAAGCGGATGAGGGAGAACCTCTCTGGGCTTACCATCAGTGCATATCACAACGGCTGTACGGAGGGAGTCCGAGGGTCCTGACTTCCTCTTATCTCACCCCCGGTCGGTCACTGCTTCATCGGTAAAGCTAACCAAGTTCCTATGTGAGTTTTCTGTATTTTTAGAGTACGGCAACCCCAGGCCTACACTGAGCTTCCTAGACCTGGGAGGTATTCCTGGTACTCGGTCCTGCTTTCTGTGTCTCCCACGGAGGCAGAGAGACGTACCTGGACTCAAGCCACAGGGCTGCCCCTGCCGGACCTTGGGCAACCTTGCTTGCTTCCCCTTTTCCCCCTTTCTGAAAGTTCTCAAAGCCTCTGTTTCCTCACTTATCAAGTACTTCAAACAGTGGCTGGCATGTTGGAATGCATAATACTGATGTTCACTGCTGTTCACTGCTGTTAATGTTGTTATACTACCAGCAAATCACAAAGCAATTTCAGGCCTTGCTTGAACAGATTTGTCAGAAGAAAATTCGGAACAGCTCAGCGGCCGGAGGGGTTTGGAGAGGGGCAGTGAGTTCTCTGCAAAGCGACAGCACCAGGAGACGGGTCCCAGTCACACAGCTGCTCTGCCCTTGACTGCAGTGGGGGTTACACGTCTCTGCGAGTTTGCGGGCACTCACACAGCTGCAGCCCCGAAAGGGTGCGTGAATGTTATTGCAGGTAACTTATCATGTTAATCATTCTCACAAAACAGAGGCTAATATCCTTAGAGTATGTTAGTTAATTACTGTGTGTTAAATTAAAAACAGAGGCTAATACTCCTTAGAAAGATTTTTGCCTAACTCACTTCGTGTGAAAATGTTATCCACCCACTGAATAATCACCCGTTTGAGGTTATTACCAAACACAAATGAATGAAGGGCCTCCCCTCTGTCTCAGAGAGAGAAGATGTCCCAACTCAGGAAGCCAGGGCCTCAGCGTGGCTCTCTGGCTGCTCTGATGCAGACCCATGTCCTGCGTTCCTAACTTTCAGACACTTAAAAAAAAAATTCTCACCTGAGGATATGATTACTGATTTGAAACAGAAAGAAACATTGATGTGAGAGAGAAACATTGACTGGTTGCCTCCTGTTCGCACCCTGGTCGAACCCACAACCTTTTGGTGGACAGGGCGATGCTCCAACCAACCGAGCCCCTGGCCAGGGCACTCTGAGACACTCTGCACGTGTTAAAAAGGAACATGGCCCTGTCTGCCAACTGCTGACTCCCTCCTCTGCCTCCCACCCGCCCTGTGCCTCAGACAACCCCCCTTGGGCTTCACCGGTGGCAGAAGGAGCCAGCTGACCAGTGGGGCGTCACCACTGAGACCCACGCCACCTTCCAGAGGTGCTGAGAGAGGGCTCCTCCTCACTGCCACAGGCCTGGGTTCCTGAGGTGTGCTCCCGGGCAGCAGGCTCCTCCACCGACTTTTCTGTTTGCCCTGCAGGGCCTCAGCCAGAATCAGAGGGAGCCTGCAGGTCCGGAACTCGTAGACGGGCGCGCTTGGATTCTCTACAGCTCGTTCCTTCCCTTCTGCCGTCCCCCTCTGGGTGCGGCAAAAATCCCCCCAGCCCTGCCTTCTCCTCCTGGCAAGACCTCCGCCAGGCAGTGCTGGCGGTGCTGGTTCAGGTGTGGCTCTCCTTGGAATTAGGGTTCCCCTCTTCTGCACGTGGTTTTTCCCAGTGTAACATCAGTACCAGGAGGGGTCTCGTTACCCGAGCAACAGGGCGTGCTGCCCTGCAGGGCAGCCTTGCCCGCCCACCGAGTCCCGCTCACCCAAGCTCCTCCCGCACTCTGGACTGCTCTCACTTCTGAAATTAGAAGACGGTGTTGCATCTTGTTTTTTTCTATCCTGTAAGGTCTGACTGACTGGACCCAGTTTATCCTACTTTTTCTAACGTCTTCCATTTTCACTAACGTTTCCCCCTCTGGCCTGATTTTCCCTTCTGGTGATGTTGCCTGCTCACCTCCAGCTGTGCCCACACTCCGCTCCATGGTACGGCTGCCGCCCACCTCCCCCGGGCCACAGGCCCCACGCCATCTCCGTCCCCTCCTCCCTCCCTCATCTCATCTGTCAGCTCCCAACTTCTCGCAGTCAGTACACCGGTGCATCTCCGACCTGGGCTGTTCCAACCGCCTCACAGGTCCACTCTCCCACCGTTCCTCTTCTCCACTGCACTTCACACCCAAGTACGCCTTCCGAAAGTGAGTTTTGAGTGCGACACTGTTCTTATCAAAACTTCCACAAGTTTCCCAGAGAAGATCTGACCTTCTGAGTTGACTCAGCCATTGAGAACTTGGTCTGATGTCCTGTTAGTTTCATTTCTTGCCACAAACGTCAGCTCTGTTTTACCAAGAACATACTAGGTAATGGACCCCGTGCCAGCTGCGTCATACGTGGTATCTCATTTAATCCCCACACAGATCCTGTGACTTTGCTTTTCCTGCGATCCCGACTGTACAAACAAGGGAACCCGGGTAAGCAACTTGCTCTGGGTTATACGTCTAGTAAAAGGGCAGAGCCCAGATTCAAGTTCAAGGTTAGTGGACACCAAAGCCAGTGCACTGACCACGCTACCATACCACTTCCAAAAGGACTGAACTTCTTTCCCATCCACCATATCCTCATGTTGTTCTTTGTCACGGACACCGCCTCTTTCTTCATGGAATTAGCCCCTGTAGTCCCAAACCAGTCCGTATGTAAAGGTCAGGAGATGTACTCTGTACACATGGCTCAGTGAGGCATGCTTCCCGGGGTGCCACATTACCCGTGACTTATTTAAACGGTTGGCAGCGGTGATATCAAATTCAGAATATGGTGCGTGTGTTCACATTTGGTAGGCAGTATGCAAAGTGAATGATCCATATCAAAAAACAAAAACAAAAACCAGTTGCTGTGGGGAGAAAGACCTTGACAGGAGAAAAAAATCTGGAGCTTGGAGAAGTTTATCAGGTGGTGTGGGCATTTCAGACAGGCCTTGGAATTCACTTTACTCTTGCTCACTGCCTGTGTGGGCTTTGAGATCAGCAGGAGACCCCACCAAGGCCAGAGTGGATGCCAACCGACGACTACCTTTGCCCCTCTCAGCCCTGGGAGTGCGAGGGTGCTGAGCCAGGGAGCGGCTCTGAACCTGCCTCCTACTGTGAAAGGCTTCCAAAAGGTAGACTATGGAGGAAGCAGAGACTAGAGGTAACTGGCTTTCATCTTAACGATGTTAGGTGTTGTTGACAGTTTACTCACATGCTAATCATTTCTTTGTGATAAAAGGTCTTGCTGGAGCCCTGTGGGGTCAGCAGAGAGCAGACAAAGCACTCCCAAAGCGAGCCAATCAATTCCTGATCACAGATTACCAGTCCCACAACACAGCAGCGGCTCACTGGGCATTGGCATGGAGCAAGGAAAAAGGGAAGGCGGCTTCCTCCTGGTGGCTCTGGGAAGAGCACTGCTTCCCTTAGGAGAGAGTGCAGCTCTCCTGGGGGAGGGCTGAAGTCACTCAGAACGGGAAAATGGGCAGTAAGGGAGGTGACCTGGCTGAGCCACAGCTTCAGGAACAATGGTCCTCAGAGGCATCAGAATCCCCTGGAGGGCTTGCTAAAGCAGATTGCTGGGCTCCCTGCCCCAGCTCTGATGCCCTGGGGCTAGGGTGGTGCCTGAACACTGGCACTTGTGACAGGTTACCAGGTGATGCTGAAGCTGCTGCTGGACCACCCTTTGAGAGCTACTGCTCTCTGGCACGCACAAGGGTTAGGCAGGTGACGTAAATGAAATGCAAGAGCCCCAAGGGAGCTGTGAGGAGGACCACAGCCTCCGGACAGCAATATAGGGCAAGTGATGGGGACGCTGTCTGTAGGGGCAGCTGCTATCCTAATCTGTCCCACTGTGGCCAGAACTTCTGATTAAATATTTTTTAAAAATTTTATTCTAAATCGTTCCATTTTTGGAATTGATGCAAAATCAAGATTTCTGAAAATATTAATATGGTATAAAGACCGACAATGTAATGAGCCTTGCATATGCACCATCCTTTTTAAGGAAGATGTTGTCACCTTTGGAATGCCCTGAGCTCCTCTTCCCAATCCCATCCATTTCCTTCTCTCAAGGATAACCGCTCCAGGGGATCAGGGTGTACTGTTCCCTTGCCTTTCTTTAGGAGATGACTACACTGCATTTGCCCCCTTTAACAAGATTGTCTGCCGTGGCATGTTTTTGACTTTACACACAGAATAATTCCACGGAGGTGTTCTTTAGTGACTCGCAGGTTTCTCCCTCTCAACATTCTGTTCCTGAGATGCGTCTATGTGTACAATTTCCCTGGTGCTGTCTTCCCTTGTGATGTTATCTGTCCATCCTTCCGTCGGACAATCAGGTAGGTTCCAGGATTCTGTTTCTATAAACTGCATCTCCACGCACACTTGCACACAGGTCCTAGTGCATGTTTGTAAGTTCTCTTCAGGACACACGTGTGAGGAGTGCAGTCCCTGGCTTCTAGGATAAGCATATCTACAGCTTTGTTAGGTACTTCCTCACTAGAAGGGTAAAGGGTTCTGCTGCTTCTACTTTCTTGCTCGCTTTTGATATTTTTAAACATGAAATGAGTATGAAACGGGACGCTATTGTCTTTTAAATGTGCATTTCCAGATTAGTAATGGAGTTTAGCATCTTTTCATTTGTTTGCAAGCCATTTGGGATTCTTCTTCAGTGAGACGTCTTTTGTCTGTTTTAATTGCTTTTGTTGTTGTTTTGTGTGTGTAAATTACAGCAATACTTTATTCTGAAAAATAATTATTTAGTAGTTCTCTGGATTGACAGTTTCTTTTGAGTCTGTGCTTTGTCTTTTCACTTCATGCTTAGCATCTTTGAAGGAATGAAGTTTTACATTACAGGGTCCACACATTTACGATCTTTTCTTCTAGGGTGTGTGCATTATGTGTCTTATCTAAACAATCCTTCCCTGCAGTGAGGTCATCAAGTTCTTCTACACTGCTTTAGCATTTTTTTTCTTTTTTGCTTTTTCAGTGAGGTCTCGAATTCACCAGATATTAATTGTTGTTTGGTCGGGAGAGTTGGGGTCAGAATAGATGCAGATGCACAATCCCAACGACACCTGGTGAAAAGCCCATGTTTTGCTCTGTCTCCAATGATGTCGCCACATACCTGTGAGTTTCAGGGAGTTCTAGTCTGTTTCATTGTTCTATTTGTTTATCCCTATGATACCAGTTAATTATTGTAGCTTATTTATTACAATTTTAAAATAATTTCTGTTTCACAAGGCACCTCCTCTCACCTTGTGCTAGCAGGCCTTAGTCTCCCACGTGCATTTCAGAACGAACCTAAGTTTTACCAAAACGCCCTTTTGGCATTCTGACTTATGTTCATTCCGTCTGCCTCTATTCAGTTGTGTTTCCTCTGATGTATTTTGGTGCAGCTTTAACACTTCTCTCTGCATGGGTTCAGTGTATCTTTTGTGGCTATTGAAAACGGTATTTTTATTTAAAAAAGTATGTCTCTTACCCTATTTCCTTTTCCTTTTGAATTGATGTCCGATTATTTTGTACGTTGATCTTTTACTTGACATCTCGGCAAATCATCTTATCTTTCATAATGGGTTTAAAGGTTATTTTCAGTGTTCTTTGCAGGCACTAATTAATTTATGACAGTTTTGTATCTTTTTATGTCTTACACCTTTTGTTTCTTTTTCTTTCTACACGGTATCACTTAGGGCTGACTGCCCAATGCTGTGCCGACTAGAAGTAAGAAAGTGATCCTCATGCTGTTTCCTGACTTTACAGGGAAAACATGGAGCAATTTACCATTCAGAATGATTTTTTTTGCTCTAGGCTTCTTTCCTCAAATGCTTTTTATTAGGATAAGAGAGTTACCTTTTATTCTTACTTTGCTAAAAGATCCCATTGTTCATTAACATAAATTTTATCAAGAACTATTTTTTCTTCGTATATTTCTCCTTAATGGGTGAGCTATATTAATTTACCAATAATAATCCACTCCTGTGTTTTTGGCATTAACCCGCAGTCATTATGTATGATCTTTTCCATAGGTTTCTGAACCTATGTTAATTTTTAAGGGATTTTTGCACCTATGTTCATGAGTTAGTTTATCCTGGGATTTCTCTTCCTTGTAAGATCTTTGCCATGTTCTATTACTTTCCTATATTCTAGAATTTTATGTGCAAGGTTAGAATTACTTGTACCTTATATGTTTAAACTCATTGATAAACCCTCTGTGCATGGAGAAACATTTTGTTTCCATCTTTGAAAGCAATTACAGGATTATACAGTTTTTGTGTTTCTTCTCAGAGTGGTTCTGGTAAGTTATCTTTTTGTTGGAATCTTTCGATTTCATGTAAAGGTGTAGATTTTTTGGCAAACCTTCTCATAATGTCTCCATTTTTCAAATGCCCCTGTGTTGGTAGTTACGTCTTTCCCCCTTGAGCCGCACCACTAACTACACTCCTTTCAAAGGGCTAGCTTTCCATTCTGTTGACCTTATCTGTGTTATACATACTTCTAGTTCTTGAGTTTTTCCTCTTTTTCTTATAAATTAGGAACACTCCAGTTGTTTGAGGTTCTATAATGTGTTGCCTTCTTAGTTAATTTTTGCCTTTCCCTAATATTTAATCTATGCCTTTAAAGTTATGCATTTTCCCTTGGAAGCATCCTAAAGGAGTATTTCTAATGTAGGTATAAGTATTTTCTAATGTTAGTACGGATTCTCCTGTGGCCTGTGAGTTTTATAGACCACAGGAATTGTTTTCTCAATTTCTAAATATTTGAGATTTTCTAGGACATATTTCTGGTATATATTTTCTTCAGTGATTTTAAACTTTTGAACATTGATTTTGAACTGATAATCTTATAATAGACAATTTCCTGTATAAAATCAAACCTTTAAAAATCAGAACTAGCTATTGGGGCCAGTATGTTTCAATTTTTATAAATATCCATGCCCTTCTGAAAGGAATGTTCTGCAGTAGGTGCTATATTCCATATACGTCTATTAATTGAAAATATTTAATTGTTCTCTTCGAATATATGTCTATATGTTATCTGTTTGATCTGTCAGTTACTAAAAGGGGTATGTTACGTGCACACCAGCTTAGAGCTATTCCACCTCCCTCGTCTGTCTACAGTGATCCTCCTTACTTCTTACAATGGTTTGTTCTTAAAGTCCATTTTGCCTCTTACTGTAGTTGTTCTCTGTTTCTGTCAGCATTTACCTTGGAGACATTTTTTCCATACTTTTAAATATCAACCATTCTGTACATTATGTTTTAGATGTGTCTCTCGTACAACTGGATTTTTAGTTCAGATGACTTTATATGGAGGTAAAATCTATAGACAGTGAAATGCACAGATATTTTTATTTTACTGACAAATATATGTTGTATATGTGTAAGGTATATAACAATGTTCTTTGCATTTTTCCACTTTTTACTGAATTTTGGGGGGTAACACGGGCTCACACAACGACACAGGTTTCGGGTGTACAGTTCCACAACTCCCCATCTGTGCACTGCACTGTGTGTTCACCACCCAAGTTCTGGTGTCCTCCACCCCCGTTTGTCCCCTCTGTCCCCTCCTCCCCCGCCCCCCATGACCACTCTGCTGTCCACGCCATGTGTCGATGCACGTGTACACTGTGAGGTCATCCCTCCCGTTAAGCTAGTTAACCTGTCCATCACCTCACCTGTTCCCCCCACCCCACAAGCACGGTAAGAGAATTTAATATCTACTCTCAGCGTATTTCGAGTATTTAATACACCGTTGTTAACTGCAGTCACCCTGCTGCAGAACTCATTTCTCTTATAACTGGGATCTATGCCTTCTACCCAGCATCCTCGTAGGAGACATTTGGCAGTTTCCAGTTTGGGGCCGTTTTGTACAGAGGGCTGTGAACATTCTTCCCCAAGTCTTTTTGAGGACAAAGTTTTCATTTCTCTTAACTAAGTGGCCATGAAGGAAATTTCTAGGTTATAGAATAGGTGTCTCTTTAAAAAGTGTGGGTAGACAGCACGTGGAGGCGAGATGGCCCCCAGTGGTCCCTGCCTCCTGGGACTCAGGCCCTGCTCATGTGGCGCTCTCCCCTCCGTGTGGGCTGGAGGCGGGGCCTCGCTTCTACAGGAGGAGAATTTGGAAAGAGTGATGGGGTGTCCCTTAGGGGACTGGGTTACATGGAGACTGTGGCTTCCTTCTGGGGTTTTCCTCTCACCCCCTCACTCTGAGGGACGTCAGCCGCCACGCTGACAGCTGCCCCGCGGAGGTATCTCAGGACTGAGGGAGCCCACGGCCCCTCCCCAAACCAAGCGTGCAAAGAGACCGCAGCCCTGGCCGACTGCTGACCTCCAAAGCCCACCACTGCTCCGAGGCAGAGGCACCCGTCACTGAGCTGCACCCAGACTCCTGACCCGCTGGGAGGCGGTGACTGTTTCAGGCTGCTGAGTTTTAGGAGAGTGTGCGACACAGCAATAGATGAACACAATAAGAAACCGCCCAACGATTTTCCAGGATAATTGCACAATTTTACATTCCTACCACCAATACTGGTGTAATTAAAGCTGTTCTAGTGGCTACAAAATAGTCCTTTATTATGGTTCTCATTTCCCTGATGATTAATGATATTGAGCAGATTTTCATGTGCTTACTGCCTATTCAAAGATTTTTTTTTTTTTAGGGGGAGATAGCTGCTTGAATCTAATGTCCAACTTTTTTGCAGTTCTCTTGTTTGTGTTTTTGTTATTGATTTGCTTTACCAATTTATCCATCAACTATCTATGTATATGCAGTTATTTCATCTCTATTCCATGACTTGCCATTTTATTTTTTAGCAATGTATCGTGGTAGATTTTAATTTGTCATGCATTTTATGTTTCGTGCTTTCATGCCTTCTCTAAAAAAAAAAAACACTGTCTATGCCAAGGTCAGAAAAATGATCTCCTATGTTTTCTTCTAGAAGTTGTATAGTTTAGCCTTTAGGCTTAGATTTATGATCCATCTTAACTGGCTTTGAAGAACAGCGTGAAGGTTAATTTTTTCCCCAATAGGTTTATCCAGTTCTTGCAGCATAATTTATTGGAAAAAAAAATCCTTTCCCTATCAAATAGCACTGCTGCTTTTGCTGAAGATGAAGTAGCCACTTGTTTGTAGGTCTGTTTCTGTCTGTGCTGTTCTGCTTATCTATTTGTTCAGCCTCGTGGTAATACCGTAACTCTTACTGTAAGTCTAAAAATCAATGTAAGGACAAAACAGCATTCATTTTCATCATGGCTAATGATAATGAACAGAGGGTCATGTTCTTATTGGCTATCCAAAGACATTCTTTTGGGAGAAATAAGCTTAAATGTTATGCCCAACTTTTTGCAGTTTAGTTGTTTGTGTTTTTGGTATTGGTTTGCTATATATTCTTAGTAAAATTATTTTAGACATACACAGATAGAAAGAAAAATCTATCGACTTCAGTCCTTTAACTTTTGCAAACAGGAAACAGATGGTTTTGGTATTCAAGATCCTTTCCGATGTTTATCCTAAAAGCCCGTTGGGATTTTTATTGGGCCTGTAGATACATTTTGGGGAGAGTGGATATCTTAACAATATTGAGTCTTTAATGGATTTAAAAAAAAATCTAACAGTCCAAATTCACAATTCTTGATATATGAACTACTGTTATATATATTTTGGTACTGTATTCTTTAGTCAAGCAAGGTTACTATTTATATAATCAATGTTCATTTACAGATATTCATGTGTTTTCCCCTTTCTTCACTTATTCCTTCTGTTATCTTGAACTTACCTTCCTTTTAACACCAAGAAAATGAAGTTGATATTTTCTTTTAGTGAGGTTTGCTGGGGGACATTCTCAGATTTGTTTTCCTGGAACAAACCTTTCCTTTCCCTTCCTGGGGGAGGGGCTGTGGCCGGAGGCAGACTCTGCCGACAGTGGCCGCGTCTGAGGAACCGAAGATCCTATTCCCCTGTGTTCTGGTTCCTCCTGTTCCGGCTAAGGAGTCCACCGTCAGCTCACCTTCAGCTCTAGAACTCGTATTTGGTGCTTCCCTCTCCTGTGGCGGGTTATCTCTGACGTTCTGCAGTGTCATTTATATGCTAGATCTGGATTTAATTTTACTACTTGGGTTTCTTTTTTGTTTTTTTTTTTTACTCTTTAAATTTGTTGTTTTGTGTCTTTCATCACTTCCGGGCAATACTCACCTGTTAGGTCTTTGAAAACTGTTTTGGCTTTATTCTCTCTCTCTCCTCATTTCCAGTAGCATTGCTATGATCCTGCCTCCCTGCTGTCTGCATGATTCTTCAGATTTCATGTGCTTTTCTTTTTATCTATGTCTTACCACATACGCTGGGGTTTTACTTTTTGAGATGACATTGTCATTTCTAGAAATTCCGTTTGGCTTCTTTTTAACTTTGTGAGCCATTTTTCTGTTTTTTTACTCTTTAAATCCCTTCTTTGGTTCCCTTACTCTTAGTAAACGTACTCACTTTATGCATTTCTCTGCTAATGCGCACAGCGGAAGCCTCCGTGGGTCCCAACTGGCTGCCCCGTTGTTTTTCTTCGTGCTCCCGTTCCTGGAGCCTGGTTTCTGCGTGTGCTGCGTGCTTCTTGGCTGTGGGTTAGTGTTTCTTTAATCTTTATCTGCAGACGAGTATTTAGAGATAAACGCAGGCTTGCGTGCATTTAAGGTGATTTTTCTCTAGAAGATTTGCATTTGTTTCCATTAATCTCTGGTGCCACTTTCAGCTTAAACTACAAACTAATTTCTTTGCTTGAGGCTTCAGGACCACCCAGGTTATATGAATTCAGGCTATAAACCAGAGTGGCAGCCAGTTTGGAGACACCAAGCCTTGGAAAAATGTTTTGCTGCTTCTTCCATTCAGTGCTGAGGTTCAAGACAGGCACTTTGCCTTGCAGCCCCCTGGGGGGAAAGGTCAGGGGTGGGGAGGATTGGGCTGCTTACCTTGTATTTCCTCCTAACACTGATGGTTTGGTACATCAGGGTCCCGTTTTCATTGGACCATTGGCTTCGAGTGGGTCCTGAGGTTCGGCTTTGTTCCCCTGACCCTCTCCAGGGGCGTCCAACCTTTTGGCGTCTGGGCCACACATTAAATACATTGTGACACAATCACAAAGAAGGATTGTAATATTTTAAGTAAATTTACGATTTTGTGTTGGGCCGCATTCATGGCCACCCTGAAGCGCACGCGGCCCGTGGGCCGCAGGGTGGCCCCCCTGCAGCGAGGCTCTGGACACTGAAGCTGCACTGCATCTAGTTCAGCAAAATCTGCTCAGCCGCAGCTGACCTCAGTGCTCAGACTACTTCTCTGGGGTCCCGTGCTATTTTAGGTTTTGGAATCAGAATCATCCCACTGAAACTATTTTAAAACATATTTTTACCCAATAATAGCTTTAGTTGTTTTCAACTAAAACAACTGGTTGGGGTGTTTAGCCCACCATATTACTGAATGAGAGGCCCACATTTCTGATTTTCCAAAAAATCGATTTTGAAATTGTACAGTTAAACTAATTCATATTTAAAGGTGGGCAACATTGTTATTATTTATTATATTTTAAACCAAGGATGTTACCAACTTTCTGGGACCCAGATCTGGCTTAAGGGCTGCCAATAGGCTATTAGAAAACTGTCTAGAAGTTTATAAACCAGGGTGCAATCTGCGAAAGAGCCTGTATGAGTAATGTGTGTGTAGGTACATGACAGGAATTGAACTTTCTCCGGAGTGGGAGCTGGGTGCACAGCCTATAGGGATGTCGTCCTTGTGTCTGATGCTGCAGCCTGAAGTCAGCCAGGCAGGTGCCCCAGCGGGAAAGGTGGATGGGCAGTGGGGACGGTGAGAGTGGGCGGGAGCCCCCCATGATGAGCTGGTCCCTGTCTCTTACCCCTTCCAGGTCTCCGATTTGGGGAGGGACAACTGCTGCCCTTCCTCGTGGAACTAGGGATGCTTAGTCCCGGCCCCGGCGCTGGGGGAGCTGAAGAGGGATCCAAGGGGAGCTGGAGGCCCTAAAGACGGGGGCTGCCCCACGCCGACCAGGTGAGCTGGCAGGTGACTTTGACGGTGCCTGGTGCCCTGTACCCACCATCCAGCGTGAGAGGAAAACGGCTGTGGCTTCACTCCCACCGTCCAATCCTCCTGCAGCTAGGCTCACTCGGAGAAGGGAGTTCCGGGGACCGCAGGGGCAGCTCAGCTACACTGATCAGTGCAAATCCACACCACTGTGCCATCCTGCTTCAAGTGGCTGCTTTGGCTTACTTAGAGTTTTCCACACTGCTCAGGGGAATACATTTCAGCTTCCAATATAGAAACTGATTAAAAGAAAATAAGCACCTACAAAAAGTAAAGAGAAGCGGGCTTTTCTGATTATATGGGATCTGCTTTTAAGTCAAGCAAAAGTTACTTTGAAATTCATGCTCCTCATATGTGACAGCTATTTAAATTTCATGAATGGAGTTGCTGAAAGATCTGTCTGTCTTTAAGTACCGAGTTGAAAATCTAAGCAGAGTTCTCCCTAAGGTTCTGCTGTAGAGATTTAAGCACTGGGTTGGTTATTGTCACTCGGAGGCCATTTCTTTCAGGGGTACAGTGGTGCTCTGTCCTCCGGAGCAAAGCCACTTTGAAGTCTGCTTTCATGACAGGCGAGCCAGGCCATCACAGAACACTCTTTGGAATCAACCCTTCTCTCCCGGTGTTGCGCTTCTTGGTTTATTTCATAAACATGTATTATACTACACCTTAGGGGACGGAGAAGTGGCGTCGGTGCCAGGCTGGAAGAGTCTTTAGGAAGTGGCTCATTTATTTGGATGTTAATGAACTATTATATGCAAAATGCCGGGGTTATAGTTGCCAACCGTATAGACCTCCTCCCTGCCCTACTGAGTGAATGTGATCTTGTGCGTGGGGTACACTGGGCAGCTGCTGGTTTACGGTGATGAGGAGTCCTCGGGGAAGGCCGGCAGGGGACTGTAAGAGCTTCGTGGCTGTGCACTGGCTTGTGGGAGGAGCTGGGGTCTGGGAAGGCTTACGATGACACCTGGAGGGTAAAAGGGGGTTAGCCTGGTGAAAGGTGACCATTCCAATTAGATAGAGCAGCACAGATGAAGACTGAAGATGAACAGAGAAAAACCGTTTTGTGGCTTAAAAAAATGGAAAGAAGGTCCATAGCAACTGTGGTATGAATAAGAGGGGGCCAGAGGTAAGTTAGGCCTGGCCTTGCAGAACATGGAGAGACAAGGAAAGGCTTTACATGCAGTGGGGGAACAGGGGCATACAAAGACAAGGGACAGCCTGATCTGATGTCTGTGTTGTGAAGATGACCGTGATAGTTACTTCTATGCATCAGTGTGACAGGATACAGGGTGCCCAGGCGTGTGGTCAAACATGGCTCTGCCTGTCTCTGTGAGCGGCTCTGGGTGAGAGAAACATTTACATCAGTGGACGCAGTAAAGCAGATCGCCCTCCCTAATGTGGGTGGCCCTGTCCAGCCAGCTGAAGACCTGCCTAAAACAAAGGGCTGAGCAGGAGGGAACTTTGCCTGCCTGCCTACTGAGCTGGGACACTGGTCGTCTTCCTCTCTCGGACTAGAACTTACACCACCAGCTGTCCTGGGTCCCCAGCTCGCTGAGTGCAGATGTCAGGACTTCTCAGCCTCCATCATCAGGTGAACCAATGTCCTCATGATAAATTCCCACCCCCCGTATATATGTGTATGTGGTATTAGTCAGGGTTCTCCAGATATACAAAGCCAACAGGATGCATCTATGCACGTGTGTATACAATTAACCTTAGATACACATGTGCCTGGGTACAGAGTAGAGAGTGAAGAAGGGACAAACATAAGGGTTGCCAGAGAGGAGCCAGTAGTCCGTGCTTATCCGCGTGGGAGAAGACGGTGACTTGGAATTAGTCAGAAGGTGATGGAATTGGTCAGAAATGCTTTCCAGCGCTGTGACTTCTATAACTGGGGTACTGTGTGGGCCAGCCGCTGAGACAGGGGGCGTGTGTGTGGGATACTCACAGAATGGAAGGGTAGAAAATTGTGAGTGGAGTTTCAGGTATGTCGAATTGGAGGTGTTTGGAACGTCAAGGGGAACTGTGGGTACGCAGGGCTGGAGACGGACAGCGGGAGGGAGTCTGATTGCGGCTGGCCGCAGAGTCCTCTACGGCGGCGTGAATGACAGTGTGGATATGCCGCCCCTGAAAACTCTTTGCAAACAGAGTCTGGAGTGTCAGCTGCCTCGCTGGGCTGCCGAGACAAGGAAGGTGCTCTGAGAGATCATTGTTTTAGCCAAGTCCCCAAATAGGTGGATTTTGAAGTGTTCCTTTGACATGTTCTCTCTCTCTAGCTAGAGACAGAGCAAAGTCCCGACCAGATTCCACAGTGCCCTGACTCTGCTGCGCCCCGAGGGGGTGTCACTGCGCCTGCGTGGCTCAGGGACTGTGACAAGGAGGAACTTCCTCGCGTCTCCCAGGTTTACAGGAAGCCCTGGGCAGGTGTTTGCCCTGTGGCACCATCATCTCCTGGCACCTTCCTGTGTCCCTCCGAAATCCCTGCTTCTCTGCGCAAGCTCCCCCGTTCCAAGTACCCATGAAACATGGGGCGGCCACGGTGTCCCTCTCCTCCTCACTTACTCTCGGAAGTGTCATAAATCCAACAAATCGACAAAACCTAAAATGTTATCGCAAGGTCTGTCTCTGGAACTCAGAGAATAATTTACTCGCTGTTGGCACTATCAGTTTGTTCTCTCCGTTTCAAGCTCATTTTTTGTTGAAATTGTTTTTGTTGAAACAGTGATTACTTATCCAGATTTCTCATTTTCATTTCCTTCATCATATGAATCTACATTAATCACTTCCAAACCGAGACAAGCTTTTAGATCATATTTCGCTCCCATCCTCAGAGAATGGAGAACAATAGCTTTTATTACTTTGGGGAGCGACCTTCAAAACACCATAAAAAGCCAAGTAATATACGCGGTAACTGAAACGGCAGAGGTTAGCCCGTCTTCCCTAGGAAAAGGGCAGCTTCCCACGAACACCAACACTTGGATTATTCTGTGTGTTCTACGTTCGAGGACCAATAATTAAATAGGTAAAGTTATGATCCAGAGGGAAGCAATTTAGGGAAAAAACCTGGTGGGAGGCTGTGCGAAGTCGATGGTGCTTTCGTCAGCTGGAGCAGTTGCTTTGAGAGAGTCCTTGGCGTGGCTGAGGCCCGCGCCTGGGGAACTCCCCTCCGGTCAGAATCACCTGGGGTGCTTTCAAAGCGTGGGTCACACCCCGTACCAATTAAATCGGCATTCCAGGGCATCTGAATTTTTAAAAAGTCATCTATACAGTGGTGACGGTTGACAAGCACCGACTCAGGCGGACGTGGTGGATCCGAGCGTGTTGCAGACGCGGCATGTTAAACACGGAGCCCTGCCACCCCACTGAGCTACGGGGACAGGGCGGTTACACCACTGTTTCCGGGGAGAGTGTCACCCAAGCTGCCGCCCCAGGAGCTGAGTCAATGTACCTGATCAAACAGAGACCTGTACCGCCTGCTCTGTAGGTTTGCTCTACTACCTGGGCCACTTCCACTTTGGGTTGCTGATCTTTTGATGCTGTGTATCCGCCCCATAGCCTAGCAGCAGGACTTGACTCAAAGAGTGTGTATATTTCTCAGGTTCCTCGTTGATCGGAAGTTCATTAGCTCTCGTCGAATCTTCAAGAGCTCCAGACCATATTTTAATTGTGCTCTTTGATACACACTAATGAGCCAACATCGGTGTCTACCATCGGAGAAGCCGACCTGCTTCAGTGCAGTGGGCTCCTGTGAAGTCGGGGTGCGGTTCTGGTGCCAGACGGCTTTCAGACGCGGTACTGGCCGCCATCACGCTGACCCCTGTGGCAGTTTAGTCTTCAGCCTGCGAATTCACAGTGCTCCCTCTGACCACATTGTCTTGCCGCCTCTGTGACTCATCCTGTATTTCTGAGTTAGGCTTTCACGTGGTCCAATTCAGAGGCACCTCAGAGGCCTCAGGCAGAAGCACGGTGTCAAGTTCCAGTGGCAGATTTAGCTTCACATCTCATCAGTGAGGTTATGTGACATGCTGTGCACAGTGGGTGCTTTTCATGTGTATTGTCCCATCCGACATTCACCACCAGCCCCATCTGTGAGCTGTGGCAGTGGAGGTTTTGAGAGGTTAAATGTCATGGTGCAGACCACGTGCCTATAGAGTGCAGGTCACACCGTGGCCCCCTAAATCCTAGCTAATATGTTTTATCACATTCCCTGGTTCTGATGGTTGAAAACTAGTTCAACATATTGGGTGGAAATCTCATCGTGCTATGGCATCCGCAGCTGCCAGGGGTCAGCACTTCGTGTTTACAGAGACAAGCGTTTGCTTTCGCAGGCAGTTTGGTTACCCTGAGGTTTCTTTCATCCAGGAGACAGAGGACCTGCAACGGAGCCTTCGGTGAGACAACCTGAGGGACCTTCCCGGTCATCCTGTTCCGACAGATGGTAGGTCCCCCTGCCCCATCCTCTCTGTCCGTCCCCTTCTCACCCTTCAAGTGCCACTTAAATGCCACCTCTTTAAAGAGGCCTTCCCTGGCCACCCCTTCTGTCACTCAGTGACATTCCCTCAGGCTACTGAACACAGTCTGTAATCATTTGTTTACTTGTTACAATCTCTTCCTTCCTCTCGAATAAGGTCTGCAAGGGCAGGGATCCCGCTAGATCGAGGCCCAACAGCAAGGGTGTTGCCTGGCCAATCACTAAGTATTTGTTGAATCAAGTGCGGCTGAGTTCTGCTCCCGAGCATGGACTACCATGTCCTTGCTCTCTTCTGAGTACAGTCCAGGACTGTGAAACACTCTTTCCTTGCCTCCGCTTACCTTCTGGGTATGATTGCGGACAATTTATTATTGTAGTCCAATTACATTAGACTTGGCAGTCACATTAGTGTTATTTCATATCGAGTTTAGAACAAAATGATAAAATATGTCCCTCATTTTGGGGCCCGTTTTGCTAGTAACTACCTCATTGTATATTTCTGCTGCTAGGGCCATAGTCTGTCACCCCACCCCCCAACCCCCGGCCTAAAAATTTTAACCTGAAGTTCTTGGGAGGAAATATAGGAGAGTGGTTTAAAACCTGAACTTGAGAGTCAGGATTTTGAGTGCAGGCACTTCCGTCTGCTGGATGTTCGACCTTGGGAACGTGGACAAGCCTTGCTGAGGCTCAGCTGTTGGTCATGTTCAGCAGGGACAACAAGACCTCCCTTACAGGACTGTCCAGAAGCTGGAATGCGGAAATGTAGGTGAAGCCTTAGTGGGGGCCACAAACTGGGGGGGTAAGTGACCGTTTTATGACTGTATTCATCCCGATAGAAACTGTCACACCTATTTACCCCGCCTCTTAAACTGGGGTTAGACCGAGTGAGTTCTTTTCCCCTGATCTCTAACTCCCTCTGACTTCCTCAACATTTTATCGTCCACAAGAGGCATCCTGGTTAATCCACTGGCCATGTGACAGACTGCAAATAGCTGGAATGCCAAGAGTAATTTCATTCCAACACGTTCAAATGCTAGTTAGTGGCCAAAGCAGTCCATTCCTTCTCCAAAAAAAAAAGTGTGTTGACTGTTACAAGATTTACTAAAATGTCAATGACTTTGACAGGGGAAAATCTCGACACATGCTCTCTGCCTTAAGAGTTAAAACTGATCAGATATTGTGCCTTTGGAGTCTAATGGGCTTCTGAACAGTGATCAGAAACTTGGATTTTGTAGCAAACCATGTTTCTCAGGACTTGAGGTTTCCCAGGTGACTGACCGGCTACGAAACTACAGGTACGATAACCACAGTTTCCGGAGGAACTCCCTCTCCAGCCCATCCCGTACCCTGTCATCTCCAGACCGTGGCATTCTTTACACTGAGAGGTCCTTTCTCAAGTGAGAAAGGAGCTCAATAATTGATTCGAATATCAAAGAGATGATGTGCATTTCCACACTCCCAGCACTCACTAATGACAGTAATAACTCTCACGTCTCCCCGGTGAGATCTAATGCTCTCAGATGTTTAATGACCCTACAGCAAACCTGACTCCACGAGTAACAGCGAGCGAGGCTGTCGGTTATTTTAAATTAAGAAATCCACAAATGTTATTTAGACTTTTTTCCCTTGAAATGAAATCACTAGCTTTGATCTGGATTGGAAGTCAGTTCAGCCCCCTGGGACAGCACACTACAGCAGAAGGAGCACCGACTAGGAGTGGATTTTTATTGCCAGGTTTGCCACCGAGTTGTCCTGTGGCCTCGGGGACGCACTCTCCGTCAGTCAATGAGAGGGGCGGAGTGGCAGTTGAAAGGGTGCCTCTCCCAGCCCTGAGAGAGACTTCCTTACAGATTTTGGAAGATTAATAGCAAGTCCCTGTATTGCCTGCCATATGGTCTCATGTTGTATGGGAACCCCTGTCTGTGGCGAGCAAAACAGGTAAGCTCCATAGCTCTAAGGAGGCTGAAAAGTGGAAACTAATTATCTTGTATGTGAATAATTATACTTCATTCAAGTTTAATTTTATAAAAGCTATTAAAAACCATTGCAAACTTACTATGTACTGCGATGCACTGTGCTAGTAAAACAATATTACACTATTCTCAGCCTCACTGTCAATGACCCCCATTTGACAAGCAGGGAAAGTGAGGCTTGGGGGTGCTAAGCCTGCGCTCACACAGCGAGGAGGGAGCCTCACGGTGCCTGGTCCTGCCCCAGCTCCAGCACCGGGACCCACACTTTGAAAGGCTGCCCCCAACCTGCCTCCAGTTACTGAGCCAGAGCAAATGTTAGGGCAACACGACTAAGGTTTAGGGCTCTAGGGGAAGAGTAAATTATTAAAAAAATTCAGGGAGTACCTTGTGTTGAAAGACATTTTGGATAAAGTGAATGTATCCATTTAAAATGAAAGTAAATGGTTTCTGTTTGATATTAAACATTTAAAACCTTTTTCTTCATATTTTTACTTATTTGTTTTTAAAGAGAGAGAAAGGGAAGGAGAAAGAGAGGGAGAGAAACATCAATGTGTGGTTGCCTCTCACACGTCCCCTACTGGGGACCTGGCCTGCAACCCAGGCCTGTGCCCTGATTGGTATGGAACTGGCGACCCTTCAGTTCACCAGCCTGCGCTCAGTCCACTGAGCTACACCAGTCAGGGACTATTGCTTTTGGTCTAGCCATGACATAAATAATCAGCTAATATCTATTTTGTAAGTAATTTGGTTAGTGCATATTTTGCTCTTTTTCACAGCCCACTGAGGATCCTCCCAGCTTAAAGAATGACATGGGAAGCCGGAAGGAGCATTGAAAGCGCTGTGGACAGAGGCCCAGGGTTCTGTCTGGGCTCAGTCTGGTAAGCAGAGGGCGTGTTTTGAGAGTGGTTTGAGAATGTTGGCCAATAATGACCACCATGTACCGAGCACCTATATGTTTATGGACAGTCACACGGCCCAGGGAACTGTCATGGAGCTGACCCCCTACTGAGCAGAGGAGGTTCAGTAAGGTGGAGCGATTTGCCCGAGGCCACCCAGTCACTGACGCACAGGGCTGGGACCCAGGTGACTAGGGCTGACTGGCTTCAACGTGGCCCCCTCAGAACTTCTCATTGGATCACCAACGACCATAGAAGAAGAACACAGGGCCCGTTGAGATGCCAGTGTTTCTTTGGAGTTCCCTGTACTCAGCTTAAAGTTATGTGATTTAGTGTTCCCTATTTAATGGAAAAATAGTGAGTATCATTGGCTCGATTATTTGATTTCTGCCTTAAGGTCTGCAGGCAAAAATCTTCTCCAGGAAGACACACGTCAAGACTGCCCTCTGGGCTCATGTTTCCTCACCCAAGGGGCAGTGCAGGCTTAAGGCAGAGCCAGTCAGCACAGCACCTGGGGTCTGACAGCCTGCTCAGCAGCCGCGCGGTCGCGGGTACTCACCCTGTTGCCGTATAGAGCTGTTTATGTGGTGCCCTGCACAGGTCTGGGCTGCTCTGTCACAATACAGTTGTAAATGTGGGAGGAGAAAAGCTCTCAAAGGTGGCCTGATTTTCAGAGACGTAGAAAAAAAAATCATTTGACTCACTTCTTTGCTGTTGTTCTTTTGATTAATGGTCCCTGTTAAAAGCATGACTTCATCTCAATCTGCGGACAGCCTTTTGGAATATTTGGCTCTTCGTCTCAGTTTGAAGAACAAAGTAGAATAGTTTTACTCTCCACTGTTGCTCTGTTTTTACTTCAAATCCTTTAGGGGATGGGTGGTCCATTTGGGACCTGCCTATGACTGGTGTTGAGACTATTGCTCATTTCTGTTTTTGATATTTGTTAATTTTATCATGTAGCAAATGGAAAAGGAGGAGAAAATGCTGGTACACACTACCCCTGCTTTTCCAGTGGGATCTAGATAGAAGCTCACCCTAGGACGCAGGATGTCTCCTTAAGAGATCAGATCAGGAAGACAGAGGCGGTGATGATAACAGTACTATTTACAATATACATTGACTTCTTCCTGTGTTACAAGACGTCGCCTAAAGTCTCTGTGTGCACCATCCCAGTCAGCACTTGCTGCGGGCCTCAAAGGCATGTCCTAGCAGGACCTCCATTCGGCCCCAGTGACAGACTGCTCAGTCTCACTGTCCCTGAGGCCTTGGCTCCAACCCACTGTCGGAAACATGTCTGTTCATACATGTGGGGGAGTTGCATCCGAGCGACAGGGAATAAACCTGGGTCTCGTAGCAGAGCAAACTGAGAGAATGGTGAAGCCACAGGGAGAAGGACTTGTTCTCAAAGGAACAGTCACAGTCTACAGTGACGTGCTCATCTTAGAGTCACGGCAAGGTAAGTAAACACCTGTCAGAAACATCCAAGAATGATAGATGGTAGATACTTCATTTTGATGTAAAGCAAATTGTTTACATGGTGCAGCTATCTCTGCTAACAATAGTGTTTATCAAGATTATTTATTACAAGGCATTAAAATAAATCTGTTTCTCAATTACCCTCTAATGGAATGTACCAATTACCTTTTGAATGGTGACATATGGCTGTAATCTATTCCAGTGGGGATAAATCTTGTTTACACAAGGTTTCAAGGGCTCCCTCCTGAACCACATTAATTACTGATATAAACAAAGATAGAAGATTATCATCACATTTATAGATAAATCCTGAACCTCACTGCAACACTGTTCTCTGGGTCAGATGACATTAATCATCAGGTAATTTCCAACAGTGACGGTGCAAATCTGTTGTAAAAGGGAAGTTTTCACAAGCCGGCTGACATCGGAGCCCATTTATCAAGGCGGCTGAATCCTGGGGTAACCCAGGGAAAAGTCACAGTTTATTGTGCACATTATAGTTAAAAAATAATGCTCTTAAGCAACTGGTGGGCTACCTGTTGGCTAGCCAATGAGTAACTACGACAGGAAATTGTCAAGTTCTGTCATAGGGCCTCACTGGAGTGTAGTCACTGAGTACGAGTAGGCTACCACTTCCTGGACAAAGTTGGTCCTAAGTGGGCTATGATTTTAGTAAGAAATTGGGAGGGGAGATGGAAAGAGAGAACATCACTATGGTTTCTGAACCCAGGAAAATCGATCGACCTTGGCATTGAGACCACTTTCTCCCCCATTCTATGCTACCAAGCCACCGTAGGTTTCAGAGAAGACTGTGGTATTTGCCTTGAAGGAGTCTTCCCTTCTTTCTGTTTTGGTCTTTAAAACCTTTGCCAACCTTTGCTTTACTCAAGTGCTATATCAGGTTAATAGTAGTACTGACCTCACAGGACTGGGGGAAGATGAAATAAGAGACTGAACGTGGGACCATACCTGGCACATTTTGAAAGTTCCAAGATGTTGGCTACATTATCAGTGATGAGTCAAGAAATGTAATTTTCATGAGATAAAGAGAAAGCTTTTTAAGTGTTCTTTTCTCCTCAAACTCCTTTTTTATATTTTACATTGAAAGGAAACGTCCATAAAAGATGGAAGGAAATCTACCAAGGGAAATACATTGATTACCTTCCCTGTTTGCCAAAGTGATGGATACAAAAAATATAATAATTATTCTCAGTTTATATATAAAGAAACTGGGAGGGGGAAAAAGGATTTATCTTCTACAACTGACAAGTCAGTAGCAGAGATAAGATTCACTGCTGGATATAACTCAATAGTTGGTATTCTTTGCAATGTGATTCAGAGTTGATTTTCTAGCACGTACCTATAAATATTAACATTAAGACCTTGGTTGGTCAACTTCTGTTGAGAATTTAGTAACCTTTTAAAGCACTGTACGAACTCGGGTGTTACTGAGTTGTGTTTTAAAGAATCACTGAGAAAATACTCTTGATTTATGTACATTATCCCATCTGCACTCACCTGCATTAATAAAGCATTGAATACTGATTATGTCTTGTACAGAGATTTACTGAAGGGCAGCTCTGTAGTAGTCAGTGCTGGAAATGTAAGAAGGTCATGTTTAAGGCATTGGTTGACCATCTCTGTTCTGCCTAGGAGGATACTGACCCAGAGAGAAAAGTTTATGAATGTAGGTAGTAGAAAAAGTGGGATTCTAGCTCCAAAGGTCCAGTTTTAAAGTTGGAACCCTAGGCGCTATACAGCCGGGCTTGGAGAAGTACAAGGTAAAGCCTCCCTCCGGTTTGTCCCTGTCTCTCTCTCCGTCCCCTTCCACTACTCTGTCTCTCCTGCTTCCCTCGCCTTCTGTCTATTTCTTTCCCCTCCTGTGTCTTTATATCTTGTCTCTCTCCGTCCCCCAATCTCTCCCTGTCTCCATCCTTTCTCTCCTTTGTCCCTCCCTATCCTTTCTGATTTCTCACTCTCTACACTGTCCTTTCTCTCTCCCCTCTTTATCTGATTTCGTTTCCTCCTCTTTCTCTCTAGTCTCTCCCTCTACCATTCTGTCTCCTCCCTCTACTTTGTTACTTTCCTTTCTCTCTCCTCCTATCTCCTTCCTCATTCTGCCTCTGTCCTTTCTCTTCCTTTCCCTCCTGTCTGATTTTTTTTACTCCTTCCCGTCTCTCGTTCCGCTTTCTCTTTTGTTTTCTGTCTCTGTCCTTTCTCTAATTTCTTTCTAGAGAGGGGAAGTGAGGGAAACATCAATGTGTGGTTGCCTCTCACATGGCCCCCACAGAGGACCTGGTCCACAACCCAGGCATGTGCCCTGACTAGGAATCAAACTAGTAAAACCTTAGTTTTGCAGGCTGGTGCTCAATCCACTGAGCCACACGAGCCACGGCTGTCTCTAATTTCTTTTATTCTCTTCTCTTTCCCTCCAATTTTTTCCCTGTCTCCTTCCCCCCTTTTTTCCTGTCTCTCCTCACTTTCACTGTCTGTCTCCTCCCGTTTCCATCCTTCCTATTCCTCTCTCCCCCTCCACTTCTGCCTCACTTCTCTCCGCCCCCCCCCTCCCGCCATGCTCTCTCTTCGCTCCTTACACTCTCTTCTCCCTCTGTCCTTTCTCCCCCAGTCCCCCAGAATAGGAACTCAGGCATTTGCAATGACTTTGGCTGCAGCATTAACACATCTTCCTCCTCTTACCACACCAGGAAGGTCTCTTTTCTCTGGGCAGGACTGCGGGGAAAAGGTACAACCTAGAACCTTCCACTTCACAGGTCAATAAAGGACCTTCGTGGCACAACAATCATCCACTTCTCCTTATTAACGCCTAAGGGGACTGCGAACAAGTTTTACAGAGAACTAATAAATGTTCCTTTGACTGCCCACAGCCTATAATAAAGGGCCTCCTTATTACTGTTTATATCTTAACACTTACCATTTTCTCGGGAGGAAAGCATCATCCGCCACTGACTGCACATTTGGGTGGCGCCCTCCGCAGTGCTCTGTGTTCACTTATGGTAAATTATCAATGGGGATGCAATGTGCCGGGTGCCACTAATCTTAGACCGAATGCTGCCCTCATGCAGGACACAGCCCCTGATGATGAACTTTGTGTGTCAACTAAGTTAGGCCATGGCACCCAAATATGTGGTCAAACATAACTTCATTTTCCTCTAAAGGTATTATTTAAATGAGGTTAACATACCAGTAGACTGTAAGTAAAGTAGGTGAGCCATCTAACATGGGTAGATGTCATCCAATCAGTCAAAAGCCTGAGCAGAGAAAGACGAATCTCCCTGGAAGAGCAGATTCTGCTGACAGGCGGCCTTTAAACTGGAATGGCCATATCTCTCCGGGTCCCCTGCTTGTCTGGCAGGTTTGGGATTTGCCATATCTCCACAAGTGTGTGAACCAAACCTAAAAATAAATTTCTCTCTCTGTATCTACATTCTAGTCTATGTCTCTGAAAAACCCAATTCATACACAGTCCAATGAAAAGATACACACCACTCAAAACCATCCATGAGAAATCACAACAGTAAATGCTACTAAGGAGAACTACGTGGGGTTCCACGGTCTGAATCGGAGATTTGCCCTAATTGGGGAAATCACACAAGGCGTCCCCAAAGGAATGGCCCCTGAGTTGTGACATCAAGGAGAGGGAGAGGTAGAAAAGAATGTCACAAGCAGAGGAAATAGTCTGTGAAAAGACTTGCCGCCTTTTAATCTTTATGGCATTTGGAGAGCACTACTCCTCCTCCTCCCGTCCCTATTTCGCAGATGAGACAACCAGAGCACACTTGGGCGAAGTGCCTTGTCCAAAGCCACGATGCGTCCGAGCTGGGGTTGGGGGACCGACACTGGACTCCATGCCTGTGCTGGCGGCCAGCAAGCTACAGGGCCCCCTTCACATTCGGGAGAAGTAGGCAAACACTCACCCTAGACCATTTTCTGACTCATGTGCTACTAATGGACTCAGACTGGAAGGTTATTTTCAATTCACCCACTTACTCCTCACGTTGACCACAGACACAAATGCACTGGAGGAATGTTTGTTGGGACTTCAGACATGAACGTGACATAGTTTCTAGATGAGCTCAGTCTAAGGAAGGGGACACACGTGGCTGTATTACAACCTGCACAGACAGAGACCGCCTTTGCAGGGGAATGGGGAAGGTGCTGCAAAGCAAGTGCCTTTGAGTGCCTGCACTTTGAAAGATGTTTTACCTGCGCGTGAGATCTGTCTTCATCAGGTGTGGCAAGACCAAGAGGCACGGAAGTGACGGTCATGAATGAGGGTTCTGTTGCACTCAGTTCCCCAGAAACACGAGGCATGCATGACATGCCACAGGGGGATGCACGAGGGTGGGTCAGGAGGCGGAAGGACTGAGGGGGAAACATGGACAAGAGCCTTTACTGGGTTTCCACAGGAAGGAATGAGCAAGGCATGTGCTAGCGCGACGGATTTCAGCAGGATCCAGGCAGCAGGGCCTGTCTCCTGTTGTCTCTCTGGTGGGCTGTGGGGTGATTAGAACAGGGAAATAGTGATCTGGAAGGTGAGGGCCTGCCGGAGGAGGTGTGCGGGGGCCATGCAGGGACTCAGGATTGGTCAGTGTGCAAACAACAGGTGTGCTTGCAAGCAGGTGAGCTGGGTGCTAACCCTCGGAGGTGGCTAAACCCAGGCGAGATGGTCCCTCCCAGCCAGTCTCCCCAACATCCAAGCATCAGGATACAGAACAGTGCAGACAGGGTTAATGGCGATGTGGAGGGATACATTCAGAAGAGGCAGGACAAGTCACTGGGGGGTGGGCCACTTCGTGTACACAGCCACTGAGGCACAACAGATCTGTAGGTCTGGGGGCATGACAAAGCTCAATGTAGCTGGAGAACAGCACATGCAAGATGGGACAGAAGTTGGAACTGGGGCACAGGGCCTGGGTGAGGGACCTGGATGTTGTCTCCAAGCGAAGAGGCCGCATGACCGGCTGCGTGGGTGATCAGTGTGTGTCTTTGAGGCACCCCACACCCAGCGACCCCCTGAAAACCAGCCCCGCTTTCCCAAGCACTGCCGTCGGTGGACCCCACTTTGAACTCCTTGCTCTCCACCCGATGCCGAGGTAAAATGCTTTAGATGTTTTCCTTTTAAAAAACATTTAATGTATTTTATGCATGAGGAAAAATCATATTATTAAATCTCACTACCTAATTAGCTAAACCACAAAAACGTTTTCAGAAACAAAGATGATTCATGTTGTTTCCTAATTAAACCTTGCAAGGTTTAATTACGAAGCATGATTTGGAGACATCTAGTTGGGGCGGAACTGGGGCTCGGCTTCCCGAACAAACGTGCGCGCACAGGGCCGCCCTGCTCCTCCTCCTGCTGAGAGGCTGGAGGGAGCCGACGTGTGAACAACGGGAACTGCCCTTTGCGGGGGGTGGGGGGTGGGGGGTGCTTCCCTCGTGCATGACACAGAGACAACAGGGAGCTGGCGAATGGTCAGGAGCAGCCTGTTAAGACAATGGCTGACCTTCGACCACCTCAGAATACGAGATACAGGAACACACTGGCAGACCGGCCACGCAGGAAAATGAAGGTAACAGTGGAAAGTGGACGGTGTGCTTACTCTACGTCCAGCACTTTGCATCGATACAGCAACCATTCCTTACAACCTCTCCATGACTTAGGTATTATCCCCATTTTTCAAGTAGGGAAACAGAGGCATAGAGGTGCCAGGCAGAGCTAAGGCAGCCTGTCTGACTCCAGGGCCCTCTCTCCATCACATTCAAGGTCCCCCTCTCCATCACATTCAAGGTCCCCTCCCCCTGGGACCCACTAAGAAGCCAGCAAGCTCTGGAGCAGAACACCTGCATTTGGATCCTGGCTACGAGGTTTCAAGTCCCAGTTCCTCACTCATTAAATGCAGATACTAAGACACTGAAAGGCAGTCGTGAGGTTTGAATAACATAATGCACATAAGCCCGACACAGGTAAGCACACCAAAGATGGCCTTTGTTGCAAATACGTCTGCTACTGGGGCCGCCATCATCCACCTTGGACGAGTGGGTCCCAGCAGAACTTTAGGTCAGGGCACGCAGGAGTGCTGTGGGGTCGCTCAGAGGCCAATCAGAATGAAAGGGAATGAAAGCACTGAGGCGATGTTGCAATTTTTTCCAGTAAAAAAAGGACAGTATATTGCAGAAATTATTTACCACAAACATTGTTTTCTTCTACACAGGGTTGTCAGTGCCCTGCTTAAAACCATGCATCAGCTTCCTAAATGCACTTTAGAATCAGTTTTATAATCCTGACTGTGGCTACTCACGAGGCCTTGGAGCGATTGGCCGACCTCCTCTTATACGACTCTTTGCTAAAGACATCTCGGCACATAGCTCCCCTTCTGCGTCTCAGACAAGGACTCAATCCTGGCCAGCTCTGTGCTGAGCACCGATACACAACTGCTCACTCAATCCTCACAACAGCCTTTGAGGTGGGCGCTAGGGTTATCTATCCTTACAGTGGAGGTCCTGATGGGCTAAACTGGCGTCACACACCAAGTTCATAAGTGGCAGAGCTGTGATTCAAACCACGTACTCTTGGACCATAGCCCAAACACAGAGCCAGAGCAGCCCCCAAGTTTGACCTCGCCTGGCTCTTGTAGCTACTCCAAGAGACTGCTTGTTGCGTGAGGCCAGACTGATGGTGACGATGGCCCCGCATGGGTTAGCCCCTCAGGTTCAGGGACAGCCAGCATGAGGAGTGAACCGACTTTTGTTCCCAAGAGAGGCAATCTGCAAAAATCCTAAATGTGCCAGTGTGACAAGTCCACCTCTCTTTGCAGCTGTGCCCTGCAAAATCCTCATGGAGTTTCAAGTTCAACTCCACCAACCAAACTGCCCTTTGCTGACAGGCTTCTACCAGCCTTAAAGGCTGTAATCTCCTGTCTGTTCCACTTACTCTCAAGTCAGTCAATTTATTAACAGCTGTACTGAACTTAATCTCCATTATTCATCTTATCTAGTCCCTACCTCCCCATTCCAATGATTCATTCTTAATTAATTTTAAGTCCAAGACAAGTGACAGGCAATACGATGACTAACCAGGCACATTACATGTCAGAGTGTAACACGCTTTCCTGAGGCATCACTACCATGCAGATTCAGGGGCTGTGGAGCAAATGTCAGCTGTCACAGCTCGGTGAGCCCTTTCCCGGGCCTGTGGACAGCGGCCTGTGAGAAACGCCCTCTCTTTCTTGAGTCAGCACTAGAATAGCACAGACGGCCCCAGACATTCATGGACGGATCTATAGTTCTCACAAGCCTGCCACCAAGGAGCTGCGATGAATTTAAACAAATGGTGAAGGAAAAAATGATTGCCAGAAAGAATGCATACTCTTCAAATACGATCTGAATAGTTTGTTTTGAAAAATAAGCAAATGTATGCTTTAAGCAAACATCCGGAAGGTCTACTTGATATCATCGATAAAAACAGGTGTGACAATCCCTTAAGTAAGTCTCTCTAGACTTATACATGCAGTCGATTCGCATTATTCATGGTAGTTACGTTCTGTAAAGGCACTGTGGACACCGAACTAGCAAACACGGAACTACCGCTCCCAGGGGAAGGGCAGGCTCGGTTCCCAAAAGCCTCTGGTCATAACACTTTTGTCAGCGGATCAATGCCTCACCTTGTCTTGTGTGTACAAACGCTGTTTTTAACAGACCATTGATTGATGAACAGGGAACTCACGGACGGCACTGTAACTCCTGTCTGATAAAGCTTTCCCAACGCATGTATTTTCTCCGCAAGGCATGTGATGGCCTTCTTACACTTAGGAACACTAAACAGCACTCTGGCGCTAGGCTTGGGGGCTGTTCTAAAGAGCAAAATCACTAAAAAAATAAAAGAAAAAACGTGGTGGTCGATCGACCACAGAAAGGACGCCAGTTTACAGCAGGAGCTGAAACAGTGAGGTGGAGTTGCCTTGTTCCCCATCAGCCTTGCTGAACACGAGCACTGAGTGCCCGGAATTTTTCGCCACTCTGCCCACGTCCACAAGTGACCATGAAAACAGCAGCAAGCACTGGGCACTGGGTCACAGATCTACATGAGTGGGTACGTGTGTTCACAAAAGCGGGAATCTGGATGAGAAACGACTGCACGTGTTCATCCCGCGCTTTCAGTTGGAGGTTCCTCTCATCTGCGCCAGCGTGAGCAGGTGGGTGCCTGGAGCGCTGGCTGGACGTGACTGTGGACCGTGCCCTGCCCCTCAGCGTGGTACAGCTAGTCAGCTCCGTGAGCCGCTGTTAGATTGCTGGACGGCTCAGGATCTGGCTGCCCAAGGCAGGGTCAGGTGTGATACACACCCCCCTACCCTATTTCGTTGAGAAAATCCCAGAACTTGATTAAGGTAGCCAGCTGGAAGCAGACATTCTGGGGAGTATGTCCTAGCTCACAACAGTCCCCTGGAACTGCCTGGTCACGCTGAACGACAGTGGAGCCCGCATTCACAGATTCGTTCAGTCAACATTTACCGCATGTGCGGGGCCAGTCCAGGTGATGGGGATTTGGAGGTAAACACGCTCCTCATGAAACTCACATTCAAGTCTGGGGAACAATCATCAACAGTTAAGATAGTTACCTATTATTTTAAGGAGGACAAAGGAAATGGGAAGGGGACAGAGAGCACCTGAGTGGAAAACAAGGCTGTTTGGAGAAAAGGTGGGGAACAGGTCTCCTATGAAGTCCGGGGAAGGGCACGGCAGCCCGAGGGGAGAGCATGTGCAGAAGCCGGGGGGAGAGCGAGGGGCTCGGTGGGCACCGCGGAGATGGGTTCATTCTGCCAGGTGAGCCGAGGGGCAGGGAGGGCCGCTGCGGCAGAGCCCAGACTGTGGCTCTGGTGCTCCCTAAGAAACTGGGTTCTGCTCCTAAGGTTGTGTGAGAAACCTACTAGCCTTATATTTCACACACACACACACACACACACACACACACACACACACACGCATGCGTAGTGTTTTGCCGTGTATAATGCACACTTTGCCCAAATTTTTGAGGGAAAAATAAAGATGAGCATTATACATGGGTAGTACTAATTCTGTACTTATATAAAGGTTTTTAATTATTTACTTATGCTTATGCGTTAAAAGTGTAACTCTAGAGGGGGCTAAGATGGCGTCGGAGTAGGAAGGAGCAGATTCGGCTTCCCTCTGCTCAGGGGAGAAAATCCTGACCGATCTATGGAGTACAGAAGCAAGCAACCAACATGCTTTGGCATATGTGAAAATAGGGGACCAAGGATTGTGGCAGAATCGAAAAACCGGACCCTAAGAAGAGTGCTGCCACAAGGTAGGGTCCCGGGGACCAGCGTGTGGTCCTGGGACTGCAGCCCCAGGCCCAGGGCCCGCTGCTGGGTTTTCCACAGAATCCTTGGGAGAGAGCTGGGACAACTGCTCCCTCCCCAGCCAAACAAGGTCTGAGAGGCACTGGGAGGAATCCAGGTGCTAGCAACACACAAGGGCTGTAAGCACCTTTGGAGGCTGTGGACACCGAGGGGATGGGTCGTGCAGCAGGCCCCAACCCCCACAGTCACCAGTCTGGCTAGAGAGTTTGGTGGCGGCAGGAGAAGCCAGGCCACTGTGGGGAGTGGCAGGCTTGAACAGGAGGAATTTCTCAAGATGAAGGAGTGAACAGACAGACACTGTTTGGGGAATTCTCCTAAAGTGATCAGTCGCTCCAGCCTCCCTGCCACCCAGCCGTGGGCGCATGGGCGCGCGTGCAGGGAGAGCATCCCTGCACTGCAGTCCACAGCAGTAACCCTGGGGAAAGACCTGATTCCCACACCCAGGGCGCAAGGCTGAGGAGCCAGTGTGAGCTCAGCTGGCTGAGGAAGAAAAGCCATATCAATCACCCCTCAGCCTGCTGTAGCCAGCAAGAGCAGAAAAACCAGTTTGGCCACTTTGAAACCAAGAGACTTTTTAATTTGATTCTATTTTTTAAACAATTTTTAATTTTTTATTTTTTATTGTTTTTATTCTTTTTTGATTTCTTTTTCCTCTCTTTCCTGATTTCTTGTTTTATTCCTTCCTCCTTCCTTTCCTCCAACTTTATCTCTTCTTCCTTCCTTCATCTGCCTTTTCTATTTTTACTTTTTAAAATTTTTTCTAAATACCTACAAGTGAGACAAAATCCTGGATCTGTGAAAAGACCAAAGTTGAACCCAAAGAAGGGGTATCACAACAGCTGGGACAGTGAGATAAATTTCACTCTGCTATTACAGAGAACCTGCAAGTTATTGCATATTTGTATTATTATTATTTTTCCAGTATTCCTATATCTTTTTTTAAATAGTATTTTTGTATCCCTCTTCTTTTTGTATAGTCTGCTTTGCTAGGCTGGATATATTGTATGACCTGACAGCTTTCCCCTGATATCTCTTTCCATACTGTATTGCTAATCTACTGTCCTTTAACTCACCTGTGTCCCATTAGCACACTACTTGAGGTTCTGTACTCCCTATTCTTGTTACCTAGATCTCATAGATTCTGTCATATGATTATTACCATAATATTATTGTAAATAACTGCTGTTCCATGCAATTGTAATTACTTCACAACACTGCCTCCACCCCCCCCCCCCAATCTTAGCCCATTTCAAAGTTTCCTGAACTCTATTACTGTAGTGGTTAACTCTATTCTCTCACACACTACACCTATTTACTATCCTTTACTCTCACCTTACCTCAGAATCTGACCTCCCACAACTTCCCTGCTATATAGATCCAACTCACAATCCAACAAGAGTCTTATCTTCTTTCCATCCTTTCTAAAAATCAGCTAGCTGGGTGGAAGATCACGGTTAACACTATACATAGTCAAAGGATCTCCTATCTCTTCCCTACTTGCTACTACTGTAAATATCATAGAATTCTCTGTTGCTGTCTTAAACCATTTTGCCTTCCCCCTCCAACTGATCACAAAAAAGAATAGGTGGAGGTGGTGAACACCAGGATACCCACTGGAAGAGGAAACTCAACAACAAAGGAACCACTAACAGATAACAACAGAAGGAGGTGAAGGAGGGAGTAGTAACCACACAAACCTCAATTCAGGACCTATCTGGAAATACAACTAAACAGTAGAGACAGTACCCAATACAAACAACTGAACAAGAGCAACAGAGAATTCTTTAAACCTTATATACACGGAAGAACCAGCTTCAACACAACCTGCCCTCACCAGCACAACAAAATACAGGAGGTAGTGGACAGGGTGACCCTCATTTAACCAGCTGGTGAGAAGGAACCACCGAAGAAAGACTCAACAACAATCAAAACCCAAAGGCAAACACAAAGCCAACTTAAATGACAGCCCAAGTCCAGTGAGCTTGGGAGATCAAGGAAACTGCACCACTGAAACTCACTGCTATTCTACTACAGAAGTTCACAGCACAAACCAAGGGAGCCAGAACAGATCAATTTAAGAAGGTGGGGCTAACAAGAGTCTCACAAACAATGGGAAGACGAAGAAACAATCCCCAAATGAAAGGAAAGGAGGAAGCCTCAGAAAGAATGCTAAATGAAATACAGGCAATTCAACTATCAGATATTGAGTTCAAAGCAATGATCATCAGGAAGCTCAATGAGCTCACAATGAGCTACCAGAAACTACAGGGAAGCTACAATGAACTCACTAAAAACTACATCAGCATGAAAAAGGAAATAGAAACTCTCAACAAGGGCCAAGAGGAAATGAAGAATACAATTTCTGAACTGAAGAACACAGCAGAAGGAATGAAAAGCAGGACTGATGAAGCCGAAGATCAGATCAGCGAGCTAGAGGACAAAGTAGAAGAAAACACCCAGAAAGAGCAAGAAAAGGAAAAGAGGCTCAGAAAGAATGAAGAGGGATTAAGAGAAATGCAAGACAATATGAAATGTAATAATATCCATATAATAGGGATACCAGAAGAAGAGCAAGGGATAGAAAACCTATTTGAAAAAGTAATGATGGAAAACTTCCCTAATTTGATGAAAGAAAAAGTCACACAAATCCAGGAAACACAGAGAGTCCCAATCAAGAGGAACCCAAAGAGGCCCACCTCAAGACACATCATAATTAAAATGGCAAAATTTCAAGACAAAGAGAGAATCTTAAAAGCAGCAAGGGAGAAAAAGGAAGTAACATACAAGGGAGCCCCAATAAGGCTAACAGCTGACTTCTCAATGGAAACACTCCAAGCCAGAAGAGAATGGCAAGAAATATTCCAAGTAATGAGAACCAGAGGTCTGCAACCAAGGCTACTTTACCCAGCAAGGCTCTCAATCAAGATAGAAGGCCAAATAAGAAGCTTCTCAGACAAAAGAAGTTTAAAAGAATACACCTCCACTAAACCAGCTCTGCAAGAGATGCTAAAGGGACTGCTTTGAGGAAAGAAAGGAAAAGAGAGAGTGAGAGAGGAACACACATACATAAAAGTCAATGAATAAGTACCTATCAATAATAACCTTAAATGTAAATGGATTAAATGCTCCAATCAAAAGACATAGAATAGCAGATTGGATAAGAAAACATGACCCACACATATGCTGCCTTGAAGAGACCTACCTCGGGATAAAAGACCTACACAGGCTGAAAGTGAAGGGCTGGAAACAAATTTTCCAAGCAAATGGACAGGAAAAAAAAAAGCTGGGGTGGCAATACTCATATCTGACAAAATAGACTTCCAAAAAAGGACCATAAAGAGAGACCCAGAAGGTCATTTCATAATATTCAAGGGAAGAATCCACCAAGGAGACATAAATATTGTAAATATATATGCACCCAACATAGGAGCACCCAAATACATAAAGAAAATCTTAGAGGACTTCAAGAAAGATATGGACAGCAACACAATTATTGTGGGGGATTTTAACACCCCACTATCAAAAGTGGACAGATCTTCCAAACAAAAGATCAACAAATATATTGTGGTATTGAACAATACCCTAGATGAAATGGGCTTTACTGATATATACAGAACCCTCCATCCCAAAGAAGCTAAATACACATTCTTTTCAAATGTACATAGAACATTTTCAAAGATAGACCACATGATAGGACACAAAACAAGCCTCAACAAATTCAAGAAAATTGAAATCATACAAAGCATTTTCTCGGATCACAAAGGACTGAAGCTAGAAACCAACCCCAAGGAAAAAAAACCCAAAACACTCAAAATCATGGAGATTAAATAGCATGCTATTAAACAATGAATGGGTCAAGAATGATATTAGGGAAGAAATCAAAAGGCTTCTGGAAACAAATGAAAAAAAAAAGTCACAACAACCCAAAACTTATGGGACACAGCCAAGGCAGTCCTGAGAGGGAAGTTCATAGCTATACAGGCCCACCTAAAAAAGTTAGAAACATTCCAGACAAGCAACCTAACCCTACGTCTACAAGAACTTGAGGAACAACAACAAAGATAGCCCATAGCTGTCTTTGAGCAAGCAGAAGTAAGGAAATAACCAAGATCAGAGCAGAATTAAATGACATAGAGACTAAAAGCACAATTCTAAGGATCAATGGATCCAAGAGCTGGTTCTTTGAAAAGATAAACAAAATCGACAAGCCTTTAAGCAGACTCATCAAGAAAAAAAGAGAGAAAACCCAAATAAACACAATCAGAAATGAAAGAGGAAAGATTACAACAGATACCACAGAAATACAAAGGATTGTAAGAAATTACTACAAAGAACTGTACGCCAAAAAATTTGAAAACCTAGATGAAATGGAAAAATTTCTAGAAAAATATAATCTTCCAAAACTCAATGAAAAAGAGGCAGAAAGCCTAAACAAACCAATAACAGCAAAAGAAATTGAAGCAGTAATAAAAAAACTCCCAACACACAAAAGCCCTGGACCAGATGGTTTCACAGAAGAATTTTACAAAGCATTTAAGGAAGAACTATCCCCTATCCTTCACAGACTATTCCAAAAAATCCAAAAAGATGGAAGACTCCCAAACTCTTTTTATGAGGCCAACATCATCCTAATTCCCAAACCAGATAAAGACACAAGAAAGAAAGAAAACTTCAGGTCAATATTGCTGATGAACATTGATGCTAAAATCCTCAACAAAATATTGGCAAACTGCATCCAACAGTACATTAAAAAGATCATACACCATGACCAGTGGGATTCATTCCAGGGATGCAAGGATGGTACAATAGTCACAAATCAGTAAATGTAATACATCATGTAAACAAAAGCAAAGACAAAAACCACATGATCATATCAATAGATGTGGAAAAAGCATTTGATAAGGTACAGCACCCATTTATGATAAACACACTCAGCAAAGTGGGAATAGAGGGAGCATTCTTCAACATAATAAAGGCCATATATGAGAGACCTATAGCCAACATCATACTCAATGAGCAAAAATTAAAATCTTTTCCACTAAGATCAGGAACAAGACAAGGATGTCCACTTTCACCACTTCTATTCAATATAGTACTGGAAGTTTTAGCCACAACGATCAGCCAAAAAAAAAAAAAAACCCACGAAATAAAAGGCATCCAAATCGGAAAAGAGGAAACAAAACTGTCACTGTTTGCAGATGATATTATAGTGTACATAGAAAATCCTATAGACTCCTCTGAAAAACTGCTTGACCTAATAAATGAATTTGGCAAAACAGTGGGATACAAAGTCAATATCCAGAAATCAAAGGCATTTCTGTACACCAACAATGAAACAGCAGAAGCAGAAATCAAGAAAAAAATCCCATTTGAAATAGCAAAAAGAAAAATAAAATACATAGGAATAAACCTAACCAAAGAGGTAAAAGACCTATATGCAGAAAACTACATAACACTGAGGAAAGAAATCAAGGAAGACACAAACAAATAGAAACATGTACCATGTTCATGGATTGGAAGAATTAATATCATCAAAATGTCCATACTACCAAAAGCAATTTACACATTCAATGCAATACCTATTAAAGTACCAATGGCTTATTTCACATAGAACAAACACTTCAAAAATTTATATGGAACCATAAATGACCCCGAATAGCTGCTGCAATTTTGAGAAAGAAGAGTAAAGTAGGAGGGATCACAATACCTGACACTAAACTATACTACAAGGCCACTGTAATCAAAACAGCTTGGTACTGGCATAAAAACAGGCACATGGACCAATGGAACAGAACAGTGAGCCCAGAAATAAACCCAAGTGTCTATGGTCAATTAATATTTGACAAAGGAAGCAGCAACATAAAAGGAATAAAAATAGCCTCTTCAACAAATGGTGTTGGGAGAACTGGACAGCTATGTGCAAAAAATGAAACTTGAGCACCAACTTACACCTTATACAAAAATAAATTCAAGGTGGAAAAAAGACTTAAATATAAACCATGACACCATTAAAGTCCTAGAAGAGAACGTAGGTAGGAAAATCTCAGATATTTCACGCAGAAATTTTTTTACTGACATGTCTCCTAGAGCAAGGGACATAAAGCAAAGAATAAACAAATGGGACCTCATCAAAATAAAAAGCTTCTGCACAGTTAAAGAAAACAGTATCAAAATAAAAAGAGAACCAACTGTATGGGAAAACATATTTGCCAATGATACCTCAGACAAGGGTTTAATCTCCAAAATATATAAAGAACTTACATGAATCCACTCTAAGAAGACAAGCAACCCAATTAAAAAATGGGCAAAGGATTTGAACAGGCACTTCTCCAAGGAGGACATACAGAAGATCCAAAGACACATGAAACAATGTTCCAATATCGCTAGCTATCAGAGAGATGCAAATTAAAACCACAATGAGATACCACTTCACACCAGACAGAATGGCCATCATAAACAAAGCAACAAACAACAAGTGTTGGAGAGGTTGTGGATAAAAGGGGACCCTAGTGCACTGTTGGTGGGACTGCAGACTGGTACAACCACGATGGAAAGCAATATGGAACTTCCTCAGAAAACTCAAAATGGATCTGCCTTTTGACCCTGCAATTCCACTGCTGGGACTCTATCCTAAGAACACTAAAACACCAATCCAAAAGAACCTTTGCACCCCGATCTTCATAGCAGCACAATTTACAATAGCTAGGTTCTGGAAGCAACCTAGATGCCCATCAGTAAATGAATGGATCAAAAAACTATGGTACATTTACACAATGGAATTCCATACAGCAGAAAGAAAGAAGGAGCTCCTACCTTTTGCAACAGCATGGATGCAGCTGGAAAGCATTATGCTAAGCAAAATAAGCCAGGCAGTGAAAGACAAATACCATATGATCTCACCTTTAACAGGAACCTAAACAACAAAACAGGAACCTAAACAACAAAACAAAGAAACAAGCAAAATATAACCAAAGACACTGAAATAGGGGACAGACTGACAGTGACCAGAGGGGAGAGAAGAGGGAATTTCAGGGGAGAATGGGAAGGGTTTACAGGAACAAATTTAAAGGACACATGGACAAAAGCTAGGGGGTGGTAATGGGAGGGAAGTGGAGAGGGTTGGGTAGGTGGGCTGGAATGGGAGTAAAAGGGAGAAAACTATACTTGAACAATGATTAAAATAAAATTTAAAAAATAATAATTAAAAAAAGTGTAACTCTAGAATTATTTGTTACATAATTTTTCCTGTTCCATATGTTAAAAAATAAGTGCTAAAATTCCTTTATAATACAAAAAAATAAGTAAATATAAATAAGTAAAAAATTGAATAAAAAATTAAAACGAAAGGCTTTTTTTACTAAAGTTTGGGCCAAAAACATGGGTGTGCATTATACACAGCAAAATATGGTATGCACATATAATTTTCAATTTTTATAAGTTTTTCTTTAACCTGGATCTGTGTAATCTCTAATAATTGCATCCAATGCCTTCTAGTTAATTGCAAAGTTGCTTGAAATATGTAAATAGGGACATTATTTTGCCTGGAAAAAATAACCTTAATGTATCCGATACGAGTTGCTAAAATAATGGCTATCTTATCTAACTCCCATAACCGCCTCACATACCGGCAGCTCATCTTAAATATTTCTTAAAGATCTGTGGAGCCTGTGGCGTTACTCTCTCTAGCAACAGCCGACCAGATTATTAAGCTATCACACCTCTGAAGAGATTTATATTTATGATGCATTTCACTTTGGGGAGTTTCAAGGAAGTCATTAAAATACAAAACCTGATTTAAAAAAATGCGTATACTGGATTAAACCTAAAATAGTAGCTCCCAGGGATCTCTCTCTAAGTAAAGCCAAGTCAGGGCCTGGGGACAACCTTTGCCTGAAATCACAGCAAGAAGCAAAGTACAGCAATTACCACTCCTAACAGGAAGGGTCATCCTCTGGCAAAACACCACAGATTAAAAAGTACTTATGTTGATGCTCGTGGAGGCGAGAGCTGCTTGCATCAGAAAGCTATCTGCCCCCTGCTCCCCCAGAGACGTTTTCCCTCTCATCTCTCACTGCTCTGTGAGGGAGATATTAAAAGATACATTTGTAGGAACTTAACGTTAACTTGGCAGGAAGCCATCTCCACAGCCTCAGCTACCTTTACGAAAGTAGGACATTCCAGAACTAAGAGTCCTACGGGACACACTCTGTGAAGATTCCCAGAATATTGCTCTGGGTCTTGATATTGAAGGTCCTTTTTACAGTGCATGGTGTAACCAAGGGATATTGCCCCCAGGCCAAAAATAAATAGTTTTCTCAGAGAGGCAGAGTGGGCTTGTTTTTCTAAGGGTATTAAAATCGACAACAGTAGCCCATCATTCACTGAGTTTTTACAGGGCATGCACTCAGCCATCAGGACTTGGTCTATATAGAACCATGTACATCTTTTGAAAATTAAAAAAAAAAATTCTCCTGGCTCTGCCTGTCACTGCTCTTGCAGTCAGTGAGAGAGAGCTGGAGAGAAGGCTGTCCCTGTCCCATGCACTTCCCACGCATCAGGCCTAGGTCACCTTCTCTAATGCTCTGTGGACAAGACCAATAAGGAAATGGAGTCTGGACTTCCGGCCAAGATGGAGGCGTAGGCAGACACCCTGTGCCTCCTCGCACAACCAAAGCAAGCACAACAAAAATTTAGAAACAAAAAAGACAACCAGAACTGACCGAAAATTGAACTGCATGGAAGTCCGACAACCAAGGACTTAGACGCATTCATCCAGTCTGGTAGGAGGGGCAGAGTCAGGGTCGCCGGGGTGGAGAGGGGTCATAGCAAAGGCTTGCAAACCCTGGGTGCACAGGGCAGCAGCTGACATACCTGAGCACAGAGTGGCAGCGGACAGACCCAGTGAGGCATGCAGGGCAGCTGGTTGACCGAGCAGTTCCACATTTGCACACAGACAAACCAGGGGAAGCTGGGGAGCGAGACAGACTGCGCAGCCCAGGGCCCCAGCTGGGGGAAATAAAGCCTCGGAACACGATTGAAAACACCTGTGGGGGTTGAGGCACAGGAGAGACTCCCAGCCTCACAGGAGAGTTTGTTGGAGAGACCCACTGGGTCCTAGAACGTACACAAGCCTACCCACCCAGGAATCAGCACCAGAAGGGCCCAGTTTGCTTGGGGGAAGTGGAGGAAGGAACTGAAACCCAAGAGAGCAGAGCAAGAGCCATTGTTCCCTCTCGGACCCCCGCCCCCACATACAGCATCACAACCCAGCAACACGGGTTACCCCGCCCTGGTGAACACCTAAGGCTCCACCCCTCATACGTAACAGGTGCGACAAGGCAAAAAAAAAAAATCGCCAAAAGATCAAAGCCTCAGAGCAAATACTTTTAAGCGATGAAGAGACAGCCAACCTGTCAGATGCACAGTTCAAAACACTGGTAATAAGGATGTTCACAGAATTGGCTGATTTTGGTCGCAAATTAGATGAAAAAATGAAGGCTATACTAAGTGAAATGAAGGAAAACGCACAGGGAACCAACAGTGATGGGAAGGAAACTGGGACTCAAATCAATGGAGTGGACCAGAAGGAAGAAAGAAACATACAATCAGAAAAGGATGAATAAATAAGAATTAAAAAAAATGAGGAGAGGCTTAGGAACCTCCAGGACATCTTTAAATGTTCCAACATCTGAATTATAGGGGTACCAGAAGGGGAAGAGGAAGAGCAACAAGTGGAAAACTTATTTGAACAAATAATAAAGGAGAACTTCCCCAATCTGGCAAAGGAAATAGACTTCCAGAAAGTCCAGGAAGCTCAGAGAGTCCCAAAGAAGTTGGACCCAAGGAGGGACACACCAAGGCACATCATAATTACATTACCCAAGATTAAAATGAAGGAGAGAATTCTAGAAGCAGTAAGAGATAAGGGGACAGTCACCTACAAAGGAATTCCCATCAGACTCAGTTGATTTCTCAAAAGAGACTTTACAGGCAAGAAGGGGCTGGAAAGAAGTATTCCAAGTCATGAAAGGCAAGGACCTACATCCCAGATTGCTCTATCCAGCAAAGCTTTCATTTAGAATGGAAGGGCAGATAAAGCGCTTCTCCTATAAAGTCAAGTTAAAGGAGTACATCATCACCAAGCCCTTATTATATGAAATGTTAAAGGGACTTATCTAAGAAGATCAAAAACATGTATAGTAAAATGACAGCAAACTCATAATTATTAACAACCACACCTAAAGCAAAAACAAACTAAGTAAACAACTAGAACAGGAGCAGAGCCACAGAAATGGAGATCACATGGAGGGTCAGCAACAGGGGAGTGGGAGGAGGAGAGAGGCAGAAAAGGTACAGAGAATAAGTAGCATAGATGGTAGGCAGAAAATAGACAGGGGAGGGCAAGAATAGTATGGGAAATGTAGAAGCTAAAGAACTTACAAGAGATGGATATGAACTAAAGGGGGGAATGTGGGTGGGAGGGGATGTGCAGGGTAGAGGGGAATGAAGGGGGGAAATGGGACAACTGTAATAGCAAAACAAAACAAAACAAAACACAAAAACCAAAAACAAACAAAAAAAGAACATGGAATCCAACAGCCACAATTCTACTCCAGGGCTTTACAGCTGCAAAGTCCAGATCCCTTTTCCTGCTTCTCAAACTCTTCTATCAAAGTCCCCGGCGTCGGGGGACTGCAGAGTTGGAGTTTGGCTGTGTAGCTTGCTTTCATGTTGACTACCTTCCCAACTCCCCACAGTAGGTGGGAACTCATATAAGCAGCAGGAGGCTTAATTGCTTCATCCCAGACCTGTTTCACAGATCACCAAGAGAATACATTTTTGTTCTTTCCAAACCCAAAGCTTCTTGCCTGGCAGGGCTGCTGATGAGTTAAACAAAAAAGGGGGAGGTACAACAGGTATGAAATATCATAATTCATTGTTTGTACAATCTGTGACTTGGGGGAAGAAAACCCCCTGAAGCTCTCAGGTGTATGGGATCGTTTTAGTCCTCTTCATATTACCCTGAATTCTTCCCCCAGGACCTCAGTCTTCTCAGTCTTTGCCTCTGACATAAACTCCTTCCTGTTCTTTTCCACATTTCCTCCCAGGTGGACCTGGCGAAGCTTCAAGTCGCTCTGACTGTAATTGTTACAAAGTGCGTGCGCACGGAGATTCTTCCACTCCAATATTGTTTGCATGGAGAGGATGTTCATTACCCGGCGAACCGGGGAGGGGAGAGGTAGGAACAACTCAGCCTCACTGAAACCCTCTGTTCCTTCTGATCAAATTTCAAAGTAGATTTGTGGTTAGCTCACTTCTGTGCTCACTGTGGAAATACTCTGCCATGTCAAACATTTCCTATTGTTTTTGTCACCACATAGTCTTGGTGGGCTCTGCATACGGTCCTGAATTTAGGGACGTCCCAGATTCTGTATCTACTAACCTACTCTCCTGACTTCCCAGTCCACTCAGTTCCACCCATTCAGAACCAGGCAATAATAGTGTTAAAGATCAGTGCTTCATCCTGTAAACCCATGCAAATTTGGCATCTGTTCCTGAATACATTGATTTATATACTTGGCGTGTGTGTGTGTGTGTGTGTGTGTGTGTGTGTGTGTGTACCCAGTTACTGAAATCAAGCAGAGTCGATGCCCACAGCCGTGTCCTGTTTATATCCTGAAGCTTATTTTACCACCCTGGACGCTGCGTCGTCAGCCAGAAGGCGAGAACCCAGCTTACACTACGCTGTCTTTCACCTTGACCAAAACCAGGATAAAACAACACATAAAACTGGACCCTCTCTCCGAAAGTCCTTTTAGATCACCTATCCAGTGGTGCCAATGACTCAGTCATGGACTTCCCACCTGCCCTAAGATTTTCTTACTATTATTTATAATCAGTACTTCTCTTATATTTTAAAAGGCAACTCTGTTCTACTACCTTGATGGAAAAAGCAGCATTTCTTGACTCCAAGAAGATAACCAAAGAATTAATATAATACAACAGTTTTACCCAGAAACTATTACATACCAAAAAGCTCTGAATTCAAGGTCAATGTTGGTTTAAAAAGTAGAAGTAACACTGAAATAACACCAAGCTAGCATGGACAAGACTGTGTGCTTGCCTTAACCAGGATGGCAGAGAGAAAGGGAACAGCCCTGTTGCTCTGTGGTTCCATATACTGCCTGTAATGGTCTCCGGTGACACTAGGGGCAGCATTTCTCCGCTTCGGGAAACTCGGACATAGTCCAATACCCCTTCTTCTATGTTACAGAAAATACAGCTCAGAGAAGTGAAGTGAACTGCTTATTAACGACGCAGCCAAAATAAGAATACTTTTTAGTCCCTTAACTATGTGCTTTTTCAAGTATGCAACAATTTTAATTTGGAAGAAAAGAAGATGACATTTAAAGGGTATTTTTCAGTCTCCCTGTCGTGACCGTTTACTGTTATGGATCCAGTTACATCACTAGCAGCCTGTGTGATAATAATCTCGCACGGGATTCCTCTCACGTTAAGATGATCTCCACAAGGAAAGGTATGATGGTTTATTATATAAGATAAACACAAGCCCATACTCATAAATATGGAACAAGTAGCCCCATTTAATTGGCTGTGTTCTTTGGGATCCTCCATTTGATGGTGTTCATTTGGGTTGTGCTGTTCAGTGCGAGTTCAAGAGCCTGTTCTCCAGAATAACCATGAAGCTTTTCTTGTTGAAAGCAAGAAGACAGGGCCTTGCTGTGAGATCTGCTACAGCACCGCAGTGTGCACAATTTGAGGACACTGAAGCACTCTCCTCCTGACAGTAATAAGTGTAATAACCGAAGAGGATGGAGTCCGAAGGAGTAATTTGACTGAACAGAGTAGGCGTGAAACCAGGCAGCGTGTCCTCAGACATGGTGGTTGGCACAAATTTCTAATACACTCTTAAATGGCGCCCTAGTCTGCAGATGGGAATAGATGAAACGACCAGTAAAAAACAAGTATTAATTTTCATGTACAAATATGAGCAAAAGATGCCGTACTCAGAGCTCAAAGTCTGTGTTTTGTTTAAGCTGTGACTACATGTATGTTTTTACATACGCATATGTGGTAGAATAATGTCTTGAAATAATATCATTGTGCTTTTCTGGGACACATGCTACTTCCTGCTATTGGGTAACCCATCTCCCTATTCGGGCAATAGGTATCGTGTTCTTTAGAAACTACTCCAAGTAAGAAATGCCACAGCAGTATGTAGGCCATAGACTGTCAAGTTCTTGGCTTCTGGACCTTGAAGGGGCTGGGTCAGAGTATGAACAATGATTCTTAAAGTCCAGTTGAAGAGTCAAAGCAATAGTATGTCACCAGACTGAAGCAACAATCTCCTGGATGGCAGAAGAGAGGGTAAGTCACAAATGAAGAAACTTGAGACAATGAGGAATTCCTGAAAATGGGCCCAAGTGCCTATTTTATGCCTCAAAGAAGTCCCAGTGTGGGGAGGGGCTGATGTTTGAAACCTTCGGTAAGTCTGGGGGATCTTAGAGCAGAGAGAATGTGTAGCTTCATACCTTTCCCAGGAAAGGCTGGTGAAGTGCCAAGAGTCCAAGAAGAAATGGTTACCCGAGGAGTCCGGCAGACAGACAGAGGGCATTTCAGGGTGCCCCTGGATGCGGCACATGAAGGAGCAAAAGGCCTCCCACCACCGAGGGGCAGCAGGGCGGTGACAGAGAACGGGTGGGGTGCAGGGTCTCACTGTCAGGATTAGGGGGATGCAGTGATATTCTGTCGCAACCAAAGACAGAAAGTTCAGCAGAAATAAAGGCATCCTGACAGATGTCATTATAGTTGGAAAATGACAAGGACCCAACGGCCATTACTGAGAAGTGTTATCGTGATGGCGGCACTCTCACCACAACAGACACATAACTGGACTGAGGGTGGTGGGGGATGGGGACACCCTAAATTAAAGATTTATGTCGTCTAGAAAAGTAGGCGCTTTACGTAAGTGAAAAGAAGTTCATTTGTTTCTTTTACTCCAGTTTGGATATTGTACCTGCTAAACATATAAATTGAGATTATGCACCCAGAAGACAGATAATACACTAACTACTGTGTCCTTCACAGAAATGGAAGAAAAAAAGCATCTTAAATATATCCTTGAAGTGACTTCTACTTTAGAATTTCTGGCAAAATTAATATGATTGCACCAGGTTGATCGGGGTATTTTAGTAAATGCATCTGAACTCACTGTAAACAAAAACGAGATACTACAAGATAATGGTGGAGGGCAAGATCTAAGTGACATCAGTATGAGAGGGCTGTCCACGATACCAAATCAAATATTAAAGTGGTGTAAACTAAAGTGACAAAGGACTCATCTACACCCGTGATCACAGTCATGACAAAGAAACCCATCATTTTTGAGAGGTATGCAATGTCTAGGCAGAATCGATGCAAGCTAGTCACACACAGCTCACTGCCAATACCCCAAACATTGAGTTGTTTGTAATTAGCACAGGCTTTATCCCTCTGACCTTCAGGTGGGAGGGACTAACAAGGCTCTGTGTTTCTGGATCAAAAGGGTAATCACGCTTAAGCTGATACAAGATCCTTTTAAATCTTCGGATTTGTATCAGTCAGCTTAGGCTTAGTTGTGCAGCAGTAACAAGGATCCAGACTTTCAGTGGTTTACAAAAACAATTTGCTAATGTCATGGCAGAAGGGAAAAGACAAAGTGGCAGAACCCAGTAAGGGATCTCAGAGTTTAAGCTTGGAAGGGGCACTTGGCACACTTCATTGGTCAAAGCCAATCACGTGACTCCTGACACAGGCAGGGCAGTCTAATCTCCTTCAGGGTAAATTGCTCTGGAGTGAGATTCTGTTATTATTCCAGACAGGGAGCCCAGCTGCCCCCTGGAGGGAGACACTATCTCCTAAAGCAGTTTGCCACGTAAACACCCTTGAGACGAGAGTTTGGGACAAAAGGCAGCCTAGTGCCTCACTCACGACACATCCAGAAACACAAGAGACCTGTGCGAATGGTCTCCCACTAACTAACAGAAAACCTAAATTAAAACAGTCAAATTTGACTTGACTAAACTTTGGGTGTGTAATTTCCCCTTAACCAGAGCTCCTACCATATCAGAAAGAGAAGCTATATAAAATTAGTTTGACTCTGGAGCTTTCTGAAGAATAAAAAGCAAAACCCATATATTTTTTTTTAAATTTCGAGAATTATTTTCCCAAGAGAGTTACATTCGTTAGGCTTTAGTTTCACTAGGATGGGTTTTGATACATTTTTCCCTGAGTTTGGAGATGACTTAGGGAGGAAAAGTATCCACCTTTTTGCTGGAGCATTAACTTGATGCTCAGGTACAATTTATGATAAAAGGGTAAAAGAGTTCATGGAGAGAAGGCTTTGGAGCTGAGAAATTAGTTGTTAAGAGGGCTGGAAATTCAGGTCTGTACCTTTAGGAGTAGAAAACTAACCCTAAGCACAGTGGCACGAATGAAGCAAGTTTTAGTCCAATGGTCCTTAAACACTGTTTCAAACAAAGAGTTGAAGTGCTAAGCCAACATTTTATTTCTAACAGCATCCTGAAACCCCAGCCCAGATGCAACTAGAACCAGGGAAGGATCAGGTAACTGCAACTGACGGGCAAGTTTACCTGCTCGTGCCTCATTCATACATAAAGCAACTAAAGAGAGCAAAATCACGTAAGTCTTGCAGACTTAAATCACAGAAGCAACTCTAACATCACCTCAACAAAAATAAGGCTGAATTGGCTGTATGGGTTTTCTGTGTACCTATTTTTTTGTTTGAATTTTACCTTTTTTGTAAAAGTAGGAAGAATCGGAAGTGATGGCATCTAATGCCTTCATTAAAAAACAGACCTACTAAGTGCATGCAGACGCTGTCATTTCTTACTTTCTTTGTAAATGCAAATGGCAATGTTGGTTATTCCACATCTCCAAGTTGTCGCATTCTAGAGAGTCCTAGAAATCCTGTGACTCTCTTCTTTCAGGTCTCAATAAATTGTGAAAATATTATTTAAAAATGAAAATGTGGGTAAGTCCCCTTTTAAATTTTTGCAAAGGCTTCCCACTTCACCAAGGATGATGGCCCAACTCCTTAAAAGCACTTCGGGGGCCTTTCACCATCTAGCCTCCCTTGGGTACACCTGCTTCCCCTTCCCTACCTCTAGCCCCGCCCCCACCTAGATGATCCCGAGTGAAGAAGTGATACGATCTAACGTTGGCTGAAATACAGAAAATACAAACAGTCAGTTGAGGAAGCAGAGAGAGCTAATGGCAGAGGGGGCATGAGAGCCGTGCTTACAATGATGAGAGGTGGTCAGAGCTGGGCATCATTTTTAAGATAGAAGCAACAGGATTTTCTGACACATTGGATGTACAACAGGAAAAAGTTTTTTTTTTCTTTTTCTGACAAACTGGAAGAATAAAATTGCCACTTACTGAAACAGGTAAAACTATAGGCAGTCTGGCTTGGAAAAAATCAGGAGTTCAAAGTTAGTATTTGAGACACTTACTAGACATCCAACAGGGACAGTGGTAACTACTTAGACATACAAATTTGGAGTTCAGGGGGAAAGTCCCGAGCTAGAGGTAAATAATTAAGAGTCATAAGCCTAGAGACGGTATTTAAAACCATGAGACTGGACAAAATTAGCAAGGGATTGAGTGCAGAGAAGGTCCCTGGGTTGAGTCCTGGGTCTTCACAATGATTAGAGGGCAGGGGGGTGGGGAAACCCAGCCAAAGGGCAGAGAGGACAGGCCAGGGGAGTAGGACGGGGTTCGAGAGAAAGAGCATCCGAAGCAGCAGAACTCTCTGAAGAGTGAGGGAGTGATCTCCGAGGTGAAACACTGCTATAAGGAAAGGACAAAAGGAAACTGAGCACTGGACAGGACAATGTGGATGCGAGGGGTGGATCCAGGCTTTGTGGGGTCCAAAGTTGACATGATTTGGGGACTGTCTTTCAGAGAGAGAATCTAGTTTGGGTATAGGGCCCTGAAAGGCTTGTGCCAATGAGGATCTCTGACGTACGAGCTTTATTATTGTGAAGGTAGCTGCGCCTCCGGGGATGGTCACGGACAAACTGCGGAACGCGTTCTCCGGAGTGGTGGAGAAAGCCCACCAGCGTGGACCAGGAAAAAGTGGAGGCAGAGGGTAGAGACAACCTTTTCAAGGACTTTGCCTGTGCGAGGGAAGGGAAATGGGGTGATGGCCAGGAGAAACATGGAGGTTAAGGGAAGGTTGTTCCTTTTTTGTTGTTGTTGTTGGGAGATGAGAACATACATAACTACTGACTGGAATGATCCAGAAGGAACAGCTGAAGATACAGGTGAGAGGATGGTGGTCAACTGTTGGACTGACATCCCTGGACAGGTGCAAGGGGACGGGTCCACTGCCGGAGAGGAGGGAGAGGATGCCCCAGAGAGAAGCAGGGACATTTGTCCTGGTAACTGGAGGAAGGCGGAGGGTAACCACACAGGCAAAGGTCACGGTGGGAATGTGCAGTTCTCTTGTGATTGTAACTTCCCCCCATGGAAAGGAAACGAAGCCATGAGGAGAGAGAAGGGTGCAGCCAGGGGGGCATCGAAGGTCCGAAGAGAAAGGAGACGTGGGAAGTGACTCCCCAGGGGACGATGGCAGGGAATGCACCGGAGGCTCGGGGGAGGATTTCTGCACCGTACTTACAACCCACTTGAGTTTAGGGCCCATGGCCTGAGAGAGACTGGTTAACGTGACTGTATATATTTTTCGTGGCCATTATGTGCTGCCTTGGAGAAGAAAGAAGAAAGGTAGAGAATTAAATGAGGCAAGGATGGGGTTCAGTCGGGCACACCTGAGGGGGTAGGGGGAGAGTGGTCCAGTCCACCCGCCACATTCCATCCAATCGGACTTACTCCTGCACCGTATCTCTTCACTCTGGATCTTCCTCTGTTCCCCCAGTAAACACTGTTTCTTTCGCTAATTACTGCTGGTCTTACATACCACTTCCTCTGGGAAGTCTTCACGGACTCACGGGCTAGACTCTAATAGGCTTCTCGGCTACTCGGACTGCCCTCTTCCTCAGCAGACAGCCCTTAGTCACTATTTATTCAATCTGTGCCTTTCATGCATGACCTGGAGTCCCCAAGGCTAGACACAGGTCTGTCTCATCTACCCGTCTTGCCTCTGTGGCTGGTAGAACAAGGTCACACATGGAGAAGCTAACACGACATGTACCCAGTGCCAGCACTAATCATTAGAACTAATCCTTGCTTCTTGGGCTCCAGGAAGCCAAGGCCCAGGACCCACAGTAGCAGCCAGTCTGTGCAGCTGGCAAGAACAGCCAAGAAGCCCTGGCTGGTGTGGCTCAGTGGATTGAGTGCCAGCCTGTGAATCAAAGGGTTGTCGGTTTGATTCCCAGTCAGGGCACATGCCTGGGTGGTGGACTAGGTCCCCAGTACATGGTGTGCAAGAGGCAACCACACATTGATGTTTCTCTCCCTCTCTTTCTCTTTCCCTTCCCCTGTCTCTAAGAATAAATAAAACCTTACAAAGAGAGAGAGAGAGAGAGAGAGAGAGAGAGAACAGCCAAACGAGTGGCTAGTTTCTTTTCTAGACATTTCAAAGACAAATATGTATATAGTTCCAATCAAGTAAAAGTTAAATTTCAATGAAGCAAACATTTATTGAGCATTCATGAGGTGCTAGGACCTATTTTATGTGTTTTCATGATTATCTCATTTAATTCTGAAAATAGGTATCTTTACATATGTTAAGGCTGTAGGGACTTAACCTTCCAAGAAACCCTCAGGTGAGTAGGAGCAGCACACCCACTGCCTGACTCACGTTAAGAAATTTAATAGTTATTTTGCTGCAGAATAATTTGGCTGCCCAGATATGTACATACAGATGGCCTTTGTCCCTTCTTTTAACTCATTGACTATGAAACCTTAAAGTGCATTAGAACTATTGAACAGGGCTGACCCTTAAAAACCATGCACTAGAGGAACAATTTCAGAGATTGCCAAAGGTAATTTTTTTTTTACTATAATTTGTTCTCTTGATCTTGCTGACTTTGAAACCTTGTTCTCTTATAATTTGCTATCCCTTATGTATAATAACTCAATAAATATGTGTTGAATGAAAAATACCTCAATTAGACTAGTTTTCTTTCTGTCATAGATACTCAATAAAACTATTACTGGGAACATACTATGTGCTATGAACTTGAAAATACAAAGGTGGAATGCAGTCTCCTAGGGACACATGGGCGAGCAGGTAAATTACAAGATGACAGCGCAGGCTATAAACAAAGGTACAGACACTGAGATGCTGGGAGAAGTCTAGGAATGGTTTCGATAAAGAGAATCACAGGGCGTGACTACAGGTATGCCAAGTGAGGGAATAATAGGTTCCAAAGCACAGGGTTAAAGACAAAAAAAAATAATCGGTCATTACAATTGCTCTAGGAATTGGCCGAATTCATTGAAAGAATTAAACCTGGGCTTCCTTATGTTTTCTTGAGCTTAAAGATGCCTTCTTCACCCGGGAGAATCAGCCCCAACAGTGCTTGGCATTTGCAGGCAGTGGTGCAACAAGATGAAAGTTCATGGCCAGAAAGCAGTAACCTCATGGTCCTGCAAGAAATCTGGGGCCCTCAGTGCTTGGTTAGTGGGAAGCCCTTTTCACCTCAACCTCACACTCAGCCCACATGTACAAAGCCTGCTTTGAATTAGGCAGGTGACTCTGACTGAGACGTGGGTTGGTGCCATGGTGGGAGGTGCTGAAAAGTCCTGAGCCGCCCGAGAAGTACTTTCATGTGTTTCTCAAGAGCCCTGTCCCTGTGACTCATGGCCACCTTGAAGAAACCAGTTCTGGCGCCGACTGATCTTTCAAGAAGGAAGAGTGGGTGATTACAGAACTTGAGGAGTCATAAAAACCTTATTCCTTTCTTGGTTGGCTGAGCTGAGGATCTAGGTTCTAAATCACGGAGCTCTTACTTGTGAGGATACCTCCTGCTTATAATACAGGGTAACTCAGAAAAATCAGGAACAATGGTCTTTCGCTGGAGAAGCAGCAGCCAGTTACTTTTAGACTCCAGACTGAGATTCCAATTATCACCTTGATGAGCTCGGTAATTTCAAGTTTTAGAAATAGAAAAAAAATTAACTGAAATCACAACTGGAGTCATCAGACTACACACGTGGGTACTAATAGAAAAGAAATAGCTTTTCCTTCCAAACTAACTGATTTGTTCGATTTTGCGTTGTCCCGTGGTTTCTACTCGCTGGTGCAGCAGGAACAGAGCACCTGGCACGGCAACATGAGTGAGGGGCACAGACAGGACCCTCAAGGTGTTTCCACCTTCTTCTGTCCCACTTTTCTTCCTCAAGAAAGTGGAGTAGCCCAGTCTGCACCATGATTCTCCCTCTCCCTCTCACACATGCACACACATACACCCCACTCTCTGTATCCAGACAGGTATCGAGTCATTCTGCAGAAGAAGTTCAGAATCCGTCATTTCAAATCCAGGCAGTGTCATAGGATGCTGTACATGTATGTTATGGTAAGATACTGGCATGACTTTGGTGGCCATGGTAGCTATAGATCATCCTGTTCCTGACCTTGATATGCAAATACCAATCTTAGAACCTTTTAAGAACTTTTTGTTGATTTTAAAGCTACTACTTACTGCATATTTCCTATGTGCCAGGCAACACACTGAATGCTCTGCATATGGTATTTTTTTTTTTCATTTAATCCTCATAAGGTAATAGGCCAGGTATCACTGCTCTCCCTTTTGTACAGAGGGAAATAGAGCTTAGAGGTTAAGTAACTTGCCCAAGGGCACCCAGCCGGTCAGAGCAGAGCCACAACTCCAAGACAGGTGTGTTTCCAGACCTGGGCACTTTCAGACTCTGCTCCTCTGAAACAAACTTTCCATACTATTCTCCAACAGGGAAATCATTTGTCTCCTGCGGTCATGAGTGATTGTCCCTAGAAACGCATGGAGAGCAAGCTGAACACCATCTGTTCAGAACACTGTGGCAGGGACTTTTGCATTAGTAGCAGGTTGGACCAGGTGGCCTCCGGGGCATCTTCCAACTGGTTGTTCCATTTTGGTAAAGAGGTGGCAGATTTTTAAAGCTGAGCTTGGGACACTGAGTTGGTGGCCACATTAGACCACTGCGGGAGCCATTAGGGAGGGCACAGATGGAAGGAAAAGAAGTGGGCGCACAGGGAATTCTCCATTTTTCAGCATGTTCTCCCTGCTCCTAGCCTACTAAAAATGGTCAGCCCTGCAAATAAACCCTTATTCTACTTGGTCTCGTCCTGGCGAATGATTTCACGCCTTGAAAGAAAGCGCGGGGCCCCCCATTCGAGCTGCGATGAGGTCTCCGGATTGTCCTACACACACTTCCATCTCACTGCTGCTGCACGGGAACACAGCTCCCCCACCAGGCTGAACGATGTTCTCTAATTTATAAACACGCAGGGAGAACAGCGGGACAGCACAGCTGAGGCCATTATAACAGCAAATGGAAGATGAGCCACGATCCCCAGAGAAAGCCTTCCTTACACCCCAGTCAAGAAATGAAGATTCTGAAAAACAGATGACCAGTCTCGATGGTGACACCCTCACCTCTTTGTTCCTCCTGACTTAGGTGGAAAAATCAGTTCTTTGTAGTTCCCGTCAGTTTTTTTTATCCTCACCCAAGGATACGTTTTATTGATTTTAGAGAGAGAGGAGGGGGGAAGGGAGAGAGATAAAGAAAACATTGATAGGTTGCCTCTCATATGCTTCCCGACCAGGAATCAAACCAGCAACCTTTTTGGTGTACGGGGCGATTCTCCAACCAGCTGAGTCACCGGGCAGGGATCCATCGGTTTTTACACAATGAAAGTACATCCATCCATCCATTCATCCACCCACCCATCTGTCCACCCTCCCGCCCTGTACTGTCTTCCAGGCACTGCTCTGGGCACTGGGGCTATAAGAGTGGGGCGTGATGAAGGTGATTCCTGGGGAGGAAGCTGTGATGACAGAGTGTAAAACAGGCTGTGGTAGGGAAATTTCATGACATAATCTGAGCCCATAACGGGGGCTATTAACTCACGTGTGGTTGGTCAAGGAGAACTTCATGGAAATGGGGAATGTCTGCACGGTCTCCCAAAGGATGAGCTGGAATCCTCTAGGCCGAGTACGTATGCGTGAGATTCGGTGGAAGCCAGCGGGTGGGACGGGGAGCAAGGGGAGGTTCATCGTGCGTACAGGAAACAGGTGAGGGAGACAACCAAGTGCAGGGCTGGGGGAGAAGGACACCTCCAGGGGGGCTCCACCCACCTCCTCACACACATTCAAGGGTCCCCGAGAGCTTTGCCATTTCTCTTTCCATTCTACAAATTCAAATAGCTTTTTAAAATGGCTTTATCAAAATATAACTCACCTACCATATTATTTACTGAGTTAAAGTATAAAATTTAATGACTTTAATTATATTTATAGAGTTGTACAACCATCGTATAAGTACATTTCACCTCAAAAAGAGACCCCATGCTCCTTAGCCATCAACCCCAGGCAATCAGTTCTTCAACAAGCAAGTGACCTGCAAAGTGAAAAAGGCATAATGGCCGATGGCCACCTACTAAGACCAGAGAACACACAGCCGGAGACCTGCAGTGCTGGGTCACGGATGGCTTTCCATGCTGCTGCGGTGGCCGAGCCTGTGCCTGTGGCTGTGGATGGAACGTGGGAGCCAGGGGAGAGGGTGGGGGTTTAAGAAATCCTAAATAATCAGTCAGATTCCTCACTTTTAGCTCTAAAATAGGCTCCTGAAAGCAGGGATCTTTAATTACAAGAGAAGATCTTTTGAGAGAAAGTTTTGTTTTTTTGTGTGCTGGTCTATTTGTTAAGCCACAAAAATAAAATAGTAAGAGGAAGAAAGGGTGGAAACACCAAGCATGCACGAGAACAGTTTTCCTACTCAAAAGAGCCATCAGAGCGACATCTGAGGGCGGGGCATATTCAAAATTTTGACCCTGCCTGTGGCCCAGGGCTCCAGGGCGCTGGGCCAAGGAGGACAGGGCCAGCTAACTGGAGCTGCAGATGGGTTCTGGGATGGCTCCCAGAACAAAACCGATCATTTCTTAGCTTTGAAGGTGTCACTAGAGGAAACGAGAGGTGTCAGTGAGAAATCCTAGGTCCTTCTTTGAGGGCCGGGGTTCAGTTTCTCTAACTGCTAGTTTGCAGTTCTGTGATGGGCGCTGGAATATGAAACATTCACCAGTGGTATTTTCTTTTTCACTTTGGCCATTTGTCCCATCGAAGGGCCAGGCGTGTCTGGCTCACTGTCTCAGAGAAGAAATACAGCGAGTGAAAGCAGAGAAAACCGAAGTCTTTTTGGTGCCTTTGGGTATGAAAGGCCTAGCAGATGAGGGGATCGGAAACAAAGCAGGACGTATTGAGTGAGCGCCAGGTTTCCTCCCTCCTGGACCAGAAAATGCTGACTGCACTTCGGGAGGGGTGAGAAAGACAGAGGCGGGGGTGACGACTGAGGCACTGGCCAGGCGCCTGCTCCACTGGCCGAGCCTGGAGAAGGGGAAAAAGTAGACAAAGAAGTTCACGGTGTTGAATTTATCCCAATATTGGAAAGAGCACAGGAGGGGCGAGAGCCTGGGCAAGACCGGCTCATTTCGGTATGCAGGCAGGAAGGCCACACGCTGTCTGAAGCCGTTTTCTGTGCCCCCGTGTGATGCCAGAGCAGAAAAATGATCAACGGGGGCCATGCCGAGAGCACAGAGGCTCTTTGGACGTGAAAGACCCCGGGGAGACAAGATCCAGCGGCAGCTCGGTGGTCACCTGTGATGGCTAGGGACCAGGGGAGACAATGACCATCTCACCGCAAGTCAGCAGGGACAGAAGATACTGAGACTCACATGGGCATGCTCCTTTGTACAAGGCAAGCCCTGGGGAAGTTATTCTGTGTGTCCCAACTGGTAGTGTATGTGGGTTACACTAGGGGAACAAAAGCTAAAATTAGGCATTAAGTTGCGACAGAAAAATAAGGATTCTACATCTTGTACATTTGAGTTGTGGTTGACGCGTGTACTCATTACCTGCTGTAAAATGCATGGACATATGGCAAATGGTCAATAGTTGACCTGTCAACCAATAATGGTTATGGTGACAACGTTACACAACACCTTTGGAGTGTAGAGCAGAGGTCTGCAAACAATGGCCTCTGAACCAAATCTGACTTACCACCTGTTTTTATAAATAAAGTTTTATTGGAACATAGTCATGACCATTTGTTTTCACATGGTCTATGGCTGCCTTTAAGCTGTAGCAGCTGAGCTGAATAGCAGCAACAGAGATAATAGGGCTGGTGGATCTTAAGATATTTACCCTTTTGCTCTTTATAGAAAATGTTTCCTAACTTCTGGTTTAGAGCCTTAATAGTCCTAGGATACACAAACACACTAATGCACACCCTCCCCCCCACCCAATGCCCTCTGAAACCGAGGACAGGCCACTCTCCCCACTGCATTCCTTCAAAAGATTTCACTCAACTCATTTTGACTGGTTTGTAGTCAAATCAGTCAATCAGAATACACACATCCTGCATGATACCCAGTTCTTCAGTGCTCCAAGAAAGACTATATTTTTGTACAAAAATTCATACTTTCTCCCAGAGAATAAAATAAAGGTAAATATTTCACATTTTACATCCCAATCATTTTGGTGAAGCTCCAGCATGAAAAGGCCAAATTCAAGTGGATTTTTATTTAAATGAGCTGGCATAAAAGATGACACATTCCTTTTTTCTCTGTGGGAACACCAGACGGGCCTAATTAATAAAATGTATCATATCAATCTTCAATTATGCCTCAGTGGGGAGGGAGAATAATGCAGTCTGGAAGTCTTAAAGCCTTGGAGAATGATGTTTTAATTAAATAAACACATTTTCATTTTTTTTTTTTTGAAATAGCTTTAAAAACAAAGTATCTGATTTTAAGGGACAAGGCTACAATGTAAAAACTTTTGTTAATAACTTGCTATTTTCCTTTTTAAAAATAGGTATAGCAGTACACACCGCATTTTTCTCGTTGGTGTGAAAAGCAAATGATGTTTAGGAATTTTTTAATCCTTACTCCAGGACATGCTTATTGATTTTAGAGAGAGGGGGACAGGGGGAAGGAGCGAGGGAGAGAAAGATGGATGTGATAGAGAAACACTGATAGGTCGTCCCTGGTATGTACCCTAAACGGGGGCCAAACCTGCAACCTAGGCATGTGCCCGGGCGGGGACTAGAATCTACAAACTTTCGGTCTACAGCATCACGCTCCAGCCAACAGAGAGCCTCATAGGCCAGGGTTTAGGAGGCAATTTTGAAAATTATGAAAGATATGCAAACAGGAGATGATAAAGCAAGTGGCCAAAATAATCTAGTTGACTATGTTTCAGATTTGAATATCATCACCCAAAGGTTTAAAAAAAAAAAGCCCTTAGTGAAGGGCCGAACACCAAGGGGGAGCAAAGGCAGGGGAGATGTAATTAAACGGAATGCGAGGCTCCGACATGCTCACCTCGACTCCCAGATCCCGGAGTCAGCAGTTCCCCCGAAAATTACAGTGACCTGGGTGAAAGGGTGAGCCCTGTGGCTGGGACTCCAAAGCTCCCGCTGCTGGAAGACTTTAATTAGACAACATATTGCAACCTTAGCCAGCGGAGATGTTATATTTTACCGGACAGCCACAGAACCTCTGAGACCTTCGAGTTCATAAAGTCCAGGTTGTAATTGCAAATGTCTCCAGGGATCGGGCAGGGAATGTAACCGTAATATATGTCAGAAGTCACTGCAAATAAAGTGACAAATGACAACTGGCCCTCAGACTCCTTGTCAGGGAGACACGAAGAAGTGCCAGGAACACAAGAGAATGTCCATCCATTCTTTCTGAAGGCAACAGCTCTGTCTGGAGATTCCCAAGTCTTGCTGTGTAACAGCAGGGGTCCAGAAAAGATGAGAACTGTTTCAGTTTGTGAACATTGGGAGCTAATTCAAATTTAAAAAACAACACACAGTCCGTATGCTAATCTCAACATCAAGGGCTGACAAGGAAACTTCCCGAGTCTACCCTTCTGATTTTACTGATGGAGAAACAAGAACAGAGAGAAGTCGCTAGGCAGGGGCCACCAGCCAGTTCAAGGTCAAGTCCTCCTGCCTCTGAACGGTGTCTTTTTCATTATTGTACTCGGCTGGCAGATACACTGCTGTCCTTAGCATTTTATTATCCACATGCATGTGTAATTGACTCTCAACATTCCTCAAGTTGAGAATGTTTTCTCTTTCTCATTTCCCTCTTCACCACCATGCCCCCAGGTAGACATGAAACCATTGCGCAAGGGCCTGGCGGCAGGTTTGAGGTCAGATCCCACAGTTGTTTTCTCAAGCCTGGGGACGTGAGATGCGCTGGTCTCCTTCTCGGGGCAGTCCGAGCATGTAATAAGGTTTCTTGCCTTCCTTATTTTCATGGTCATAAATATTGGCTCTAAAGTCACTTGTTTTTTATTTTTTCTCTTTTCATGGCTTTTTGTCAGACATAGTCGAACTCTGAGTAGCTACTGGACTCAGGTTTCAAAGACAACCTGAGTAGAACAAGTGAAATATACCGGAGGCAACATCAGAGTTATGTTGAATAAGGTACAGGAAGCCTAGGGTGTTTAGGAGCCATATTCATTGAAAAAGTAAATCATTTCCTTTACTGCCATCCCTACTGTCTGACTGGTCTCAGACCCATCCCTGAGCACCCTCGTGCCTCAGCCTGCCTGGGATAACGACGCCTCACAGGCCCTGGACGAGAGGGGGTGGCCATGCTGAGCGTGGCGGTTCACGTGGTCAGCATGTGGTCATTGTACACTGTACCCAAGTGCATACATTATGAATCACGTGTTTAAACTCATCCCTACAAATATCACACATAGGCTTATGAGACGGTTTCCAGAGAAGTCTGATTTTGCCTTAACATTGCCCACTGGAAAACACTGAACCATTTCATAGCATTTATCATGTAACAGTGGAGGCTTGCTAGGCAGGGTGCGACACTGGTCAAAAAATAGTGCACAAAGGCTCTGATGTCTGTGATTTGCTTCTAAATACCCCGGGGGTGAAAAGGTGGAGTGAAGGTTCACCATGAATTGATCCTTGTTGAACCCGGGGCTCATTATACCGTTCTCTCTTCCGTACATGTTTAAATTTTTCCATAATGAAGAGCCATTCCGCTCACACGGGGGTGGGAGGGCGCCGTGGCGGACACTCACAGTCAGTGACGGCATTCCCCACTCTGGGCTCCAGGCAGCCGCTGTCGGCTAGTGCTGGATGGGAGGAAAACCCCTTCCCTTCCGTGCTTTATAAATAGGGGAGGCCATTACGCTACTAAACTATGTCATCTCTGAGGACCTTGTGGTGTCTCGGGATGATGAGTGTTTAAGGTGGCAAATGGTGGTATTTCAGGAAATTGGGCTGAATACGGGAACTTTTTTTTTTTTACAGCAAAGATCTAATTAGATTTCTATATGGCAACACACCTAGTTATCTAGTCATACCAAATCCACACATAAAAATTTCCTTTTCATCATTACGTATTAACAGCTCCCCTTTTCACATTCCGAGACAGCTCATGTAATTTTGATCTGGATTTTTATCCGACTTGCATTATCTACTTGGATGAGGAACAGCAGATGAAACTTGATGCTGCTATGTATTCATTTGATACTTTTTCCCTCATTCAGCCAATGGAGCACACAGAGGTGCTGATGCCCCGCAGCTTCTGCTGTGGAGACCCACAGTGTCCCGGTCCAGGGTTCGGGGAACTGCGGCCCCCCCGGTCAGGTCTGACCTGAGACCTGCGTGTGTATGGCACACAAGCTACGAACAAGTTTTACGTTTGAAACTGATTAAAATTAAATCAAAAGGATAATACTCTGTGACATGTAAAAATTACACATTTTGATATCACTATCAAAAAATAAAGTTTTATGGGTGCACAGCCACACCCTCTTGTTCACGTGTTTTCTATGCTGTTTTCAAGCCCCAGCGGCAGAGTTGAGTACCTGTGACAGAGACCATGTGGCCTAGAGTCTAAAATATTTTCTGTCTGACACTTTACAGAAAAACTGTCCTGACCCTTATTTTAGTTCGACTCTAAACTCTGTATCTGTGCGGCCCTACAGAATGCCAGCTACACGTAGCTATTGAGCACTTGAAAGGAACCTAGTATGACTGAGGAACTGAACTTCTACTTTTATTTAATTTGCATTAATTTGAGTTTGAATAGGCACAGGTGCCTAGTGGGCAGTATAGTCTTTGTCTATATCAGTAACTTGGGTCCCATTTGACCTTCAAAGACTACCTCACCCTGCCGTCTCCTTCACCTTCTGACCTTGTCATTCACCCTGTCTTCCCCCTACAGCTGAACTTCGGGTTACCAAGTGCAGTGTACTGCTCTTCTGGATACTCACTCTCCCTGGCATTTCCTCCACATCAAACCCGTGATTTCTCCTTCCTGTGCTTCTGAAATTTCTTCCCATCTCTCTTTTTTGCAACCTCTTCTTTCTCTTCACTCTAGGCCTTCACTAACCACTTGGCCATGTTTTCTGTTTGCAATTGTTTTCCTGACAGTAACGTTCACTCCTGTGTGCCAACTGTCACAACTAAGCAGATGGCTTTGGTGTCTGAGCCACGTTCCCTGAGTTTAACTGCTTGCTCTGTGTCTCCACTGAAACAACTTGCCCGCGCATAACCTCAAGCTCATTTTTTGCCCCCAAGTAATCTCTTTCTTTGTCTTAATTTTCTTGAAAAAGTTCCAGTTTCGAGGCTCGTATACTTGGCGTTACCTTTTCGTTGTCCCTCCTTTATCCACAGCTGCATTCAGGGAGTTACCTGTTCTATACTCTTCACACACAGCCTTTCTCATTCGTTGCCCCTCCTGCCTCTAGTCCCACTGCTGTTTTAGTCCCACTGTCTGTTTTGTTTTAATTAAAACTTTTAAATAAGCCCTGGCTGGCGTAGCTCAGTGGATTGAGCACGAGCTGCAAACCAAAGTGCTGCAGGTTCGATTCCCAGTCAGGGTACATGCCTGGGTTGCAGGCCATGACCCCCAGCAACTGCACACTGATGTTTCTCTCTCTCTCTCTCTTTCTCCCTCCCTTCCCTCTCTAAAAATAAATAAAATCTTAAAAAAAACTTTTAAATAATAACACTAAACAAAATAGTGTGCTGATTAAGAGCGAGCACTCCAGCCAGGCTGCCAGGGTTTGAACCTCAGCTCTCCCTCAGCCCCGGGACCTTAGAGGAATCACCTAACCTCCCTGTTCCTTGCTCCCTCATCCAACACAGTCCTCACCCCAGAGCGCATAACATGAGGATTGAAGGAATTGAAATGTGTAAAACATTTAAGATAGCACCTGGCAGACAGTGAGTGTTTAATATGTGTTTAGTCAAAACTGTCTTCTCATAAACATAAATATTATGTTTTGAAATGGTAATGGCGGTTGCACACAAGGAAAGGGATGATAACCTTTTACTAAGTATCACGAAGAACTCTGAACAAGGACCCAACTCCCATGTGCAGTCTGCGTCTCTGGGTTCTTTAATTCTGAATCATCTTCCCACCAGAGTCCCTGCCTCCTGCTTTCTATCCAGAATCTCCCCTACGCATCACGCGAGAGTACCCTTTCTAAAAACAGCTCTGAGAACTTCCACCAACTGACTGCAGAGAGGAGTCAATTCCGCCTTTCCAGTCTGGATGGTGGGGCCTTCCCTGTGCCTGCCTCATGCACCACCCCAATGTCGCTCTTGTCTCCAGGACCCAGGGACGCTGCTTCATACCGCCCTCTCCTCTGAGATGCCAATTTCACCATCGTCCACGACCAGCTCAGCCCCGCCTTCCCCGTGATTTTGTGCTCAAATGTCCTTGCCTCTTCTGAGCTTTTGGAATGTGCTGTGTGCTCATATTTCTTGCTGGTATGGTTACAGCTCTTTCCAGACAGCTTCTTCCTCTAGTACGGAGGCTAAAACTTTGAGAGTTTCGGGAATTCCGTAAGGCCTTGCATCTAGAAGGCGATCGATAAACGTGTGTCACTCTGTCCCAAGGCAGTCTAAGGAAAGCTATCCAGCTGACATTTTAAAAACACTTTGTACTTGTAATAATTTAGATTTATAGGAAAAATAAAGACAGCAGAAACAGCTGTATGCTTTTCACCCAGTTTCCCCTAATATCCGCATCTCACATAATCATGGTGCATCTGTCAAGACTGAGAACTTAACCCTGGGACAATATAACTAACCAACCACAGATTTTATTCAGATTTCACCAGTTCCTCCCTGTATCCTTTTTCTATTTGGGATCCAATGTACACTGCACTTAGTGACTTGTTTTGAGGTCTACATGAACGTGCTACACGAATGTGCTATAAAGGAAAGCATGTGGAATTTGGGAATAGAAAATACAGGTTTGAGTCACTTTTTGAAGCACCTCGGGGGGTGATTTTGAGAAAAGGCAGACTCTGAGCTTCAGTGTTTCTGTACAATAAAGAGACACGGCAGACCCTAATGGGTGGTTTGGCTGCCTGGCATCCACTTCCCTGTCCCCAGAAGCACCCGAATTTCCTTCTGGGATTTTCCTCTAAGCACAGCCCAGTGGAGCTGTAACCTGGGGCCTACCATCCCTGAGTCGAGGGGCGGGCCTGGAAGCCAGGCTAGGGCAACCTGGTCCCTCTGCCTGGTGTATGACGCATGAGCAGAAGGACGAGGAGACGCAAACCAGGGGCCCACCCCAGCGGCGGCTTCCCGGTTGCACTCTCCCGGCTCCCAGCATTTTTATTTCCTGGACTTCTAAGGCCGTCTTAGTTCTCGTCTCCACGCCTCATGTTCCAGCTGCCTATTGCTTTGGAAGCTCCCTGACATCCTTTTAAAGAAAATCTTCTTTTAGGTAATTAAGTCCAAATGTGTTTCTGTTGTTCACCATCAAAGAACCCTAAGTACAAGGACAGTTAGAGTAGCTGCTGCTTTTGATGTAAAGATCAAGTAACCTGATATCTATGAAAATCCATTATAAACACTAACTACCATGAACATCCTAGTTGATAAACCCACTTAGATTAAGTCCATTACACTACTCTTATATTCAACAATGATTTAAATTCCAAATACTTATATGCAGCAGCCACTATGCTAAAAATAGAAAATATTTCAAAATAATTACCAAGGCAATTAATTCAAGGCTGAACTGTTCTGCAGAGAGATGGCGGTATCTGTGTGTGTGTGTGTGTGTGTGTGTGTGTGTGTGTGTGTGTGTGTGTGATGGGAGAACTGGGAAGGGCTGGGAGGAGTTGTCAGAATTTCTCATGCTCCCTGTAGTGTCTAAATCTCTCTCTTTTGGTCACTAATGTGCCGCAGGGCATATGTGGCCTGTGTGGCTCTGTAATGACGGTGGTCATCATCTCTTCTCCCTCCACCGGCCAGCAACCTGGTGGTCCATGCGGGATGAGCAGGGCCGGCGGTCATCAGCACTGAGTGGACGGCACTCTCTCCTGTGCTGCCACTGGCCTGGAGTTCCTATCCGCACAACTTGTCAGCAAATACCCATTTATGACACAAGTTGATGCCGAGGAGAAAGGGGGCTCAGTGAATGGACGTGTGACACATTTTCCCGGCCGAGGCTGCCTATGTCACCGGGCACATTATCGGCTGTCTTCTTCAATGAGCAGCTTTGATAACAGTGACATTTCGGGTCCATTCACAGTTGGGAAAAAGAGTCTCCGAGAGCTGTTTAGTGCCGTGACATAATGTCAGCACGAGCTGAGTTTTCTACCACCAGTAAACAGCTCAACTCCCCCTTTCTCTTTGTTCTGTTTCATGATTCTTGCTAAACGGTCTTTGTAGAGGAAAAGAAAACATGGAAGGAAAAGATGGGGAGCGAGGAAAGTTTGTTCCACTTGAAAGCGTGTCTTTTAAATTCTGCTGATTAACAGACGGCTTCCATCCAGATCTGAGACCCCTTCACAGTGCTCCAGGCCCCTCCTGCTGGGTGGGAGGGGCATGTCCAGGGGCCAGAGTTTCGCAAAGCGCTTACTGCCTGGCTTATTCTTCAGAATTTGGCCTCTGTGTTCCTCAGTCTCTGGCCTGCCCTGCCTTTTCTGTCCATCTTTCTCACTTTGTCACAGTGGTATATTCCTCTAAATCCATTCTCCTTCTGTGTGCCAGGCAGGTTCCCGGAGACGTGCATTGTCTGCTGAGGCCTGGGTGGATCTGGAGCTGCTGATTGCAGCCCAGGCGCCGCTGATGGAGAGTCTCTGTGCAGTGAGCTATTTGGAGAAAGGGATATCTTTGAAAAATAGACTGCCCCAGAGGGGATCAGACACACGAATAAATCACAGCCATGGCTGTTAAGTCCTGACTGAGGCTCACAATGAGAAGAAGACACGGTCCGATTTAAAAAGTGGCCTGGGACGTCCTCAAGATCCAATTCTCTAGTGCCTTTGGCTTTGATCAGAGAATTCCCTAAAGAGGTGCGAATCGGCGATTCAAGCAAAAACGTGCCCACTTACTCAAAGGAGTTACTCAAGCTGGTTACCCCAAAGTATTGAGATCAAATCATTTGGTGGACCTAAAACAAATTTAATAATCAGTCACAGCTTTGTTCCTTGGACACTTACAAACCTGTTAGCAGCCAGGTGAGCCTCGTACCAAGCGTTGCGGCTGTTCTGTGCTCTGCAGAGATCCTGCTCCAGGATGGAGACAGGCGGGGGCCCCTGATGTATAAGGTACTAACCTGCCTAGAGACACTATCCATCAGGCTTCCACTGCTAAATGAGGCGGTGTCTGTGCTAATTATATGGCAGCCTTGGCTCCTATCAGGACTGGAGGGCAATGGGGGGAAGAGGCAGTATAACAAGGCCTTGCAGATTACCACAGTGCAGACACTCTCTGGGTACACGCCTTACGGAGATTCTGAGAGAAGAACCGACCCCATGAAGGGCAGTCTAGCCTAGAGGTCTTCGGATTTAGATGAATCTAAGTTTAAACAGCAGCTGAGTCATTCACTTGTAGCATGACCTTGGATTAATACAACCCTTAACCTCTCCAGGCCTCTGCTTCCTCATCAATGAAATGGGGATACAAATAATACCAACCTCATAGGATTGTGTTGAAGATTAAACGCATGTAAAGTATTTTGCACAGCGCTCAGTACACAATAGCCACTACTTTTTGTAATATGTGGAAGAGTAATATTCTTCCTAAAGTATTTTTCACCCACTTAGAAGACAGAGCGTGAAAGTCGAGCCTCATGGCATAACAGAACATCAGCCCAGCTTGACTTCGCTTCAGTGAATGTTTGTTAAGTAGCTTCTGTGGAAACTGGTTTCTGCCAAGACACTACAGTAAATGATGATATCCCCGTTGTCTTCCCAACTGTACAATAAACTTCTTGACAAAGCAGGCGTGCATGAAGAAAACCTAGGAAGGGTTCCAAGGCAGCACAGAAGCAAGCTAGAGACTCTGTGGATACTGCAATACCGAAATTCCTAGGAGCTATAGAGCAAAAAGCTATTTGTGAGGAGTACTGATGCCCTCCCCACTCGTCGCCTACCACCCCACAACACACTCCCTCAAATGTCTGGGAAGCCGCTAAGGCGTTCCATATGACGATATGCCTGGTTCCAGTTCCCTGCAGGAGAAAAGCATAAGGAACAAAGAGGATTCTGGGACAAAATTGAATAACACCAGTAACTTCCCAGCTCATAACCATCTGTCTCATGTTTTCCCTACTATCTTCCATCTCTCCATTTTCATGGCCTTCCACAGGCATGAGTCTGACTTGCTCTAGTAGGAGCTGCCCTTGGCCAAGCGGCCCATTTGAGTCCCTATTCAGCCAACCGTCCGCACTCTGACATGCGAGCGCAGTGGTCTCCGTTCTATCACTCGTTTCCTTCAGCGTCCGCCCTTCGATACAATGGCTTTTTCAAATTCCACTTGTAGGGCGTTGCCATATCTACTCCACTGAGAAACATTTTTTTCTCCCTCTTGGCTTTTGTAACCTAACTCCTTTGTCAGCTCCTTTTCTTCCTTCTAGTCCCTAAATGTATGTCTTTTTGTTCTTTGTTCTTCGCTTGTCTCTGAAGATGTCACCCACTGCAGCCCTGCGCTCCTGTTCTATTGCTTCACTAGGCATTTTTATTCATCCGGCTCCCTGTTACTTCAGAGAAAACAAACAACTGAAATTATTCGGCTTTAAGCCCTAATCTTCCTATTTCTCTAGCAACATTCCTATGATTCTTTACATCTTAGAGTGATAAAATCCACCCACTAAATACTGACTGATGTGCTAGAGGCTGCTAAGTGTGAGTGGGGCATGCATGGTCCCTTGTGCCCCAAACTACTAGGGGAAAGCAACATCTAAGCATAGAAACACAATACAGAGGAATAATTGCTATGATTGTGTTGAAGACTGAAACCAGTTTAAAGGTTTAGAGGTCCTTTACAGGAGGAGATGATGTCTAAACTGATTCCCCCCAAATGAGGAGCAGTTATGTCAGGAGGTTACGGAAGTGTTCCAGGCAGAGGACTATTCGAAGATCAAGTGGGGAGAGAGAATGTGAGAGTCTGGGAGTAATTCACCATACCTGGAGTCCACAGTGCAGGAGAGCAAGACAGAGGTCAGGGCATAAAAGACTATTTAGTCCCCATCAACAGTGTCTATGATCATGACCACAGCGAGGTCCACAGTGTTAGGCTTACTTTCTTATTATCACATTCTTACTTCATCATCCTTACCGCCTTCCCCCCCAGAATGCCATCACCCTTTTTTTGTGTGCTAACCTATTATGGTCTGAACTCCAGTGTAGCCCGTAAAGAACTCTAAACTAGTCCATAGCTTGGCAATTCACAATGCTTTCCCCGGGGGTTGACTCATCCATCCATCTCTCTCTCCAATGTGTATTCATGACCCAGCGCATGCCCTGTGCTTAGTAGCACATGGAAGTAAACAAAACAGACTTTGTCCCTGGGTTATGACTCTCACACTTTCTTACAGGAAATAATCAACTAAAGTAAACAAGTGAGTTACAATTTCTTGCATTGCTGTTTTTGTAGCTCAGTCTCATCTTTCTGTTTGGTCTCATAATCAATCATAAACTCTTCACAGTTCTCCTTGAATTAGAATAATTATTTTATGATGTTAAATGTCTCTTTGCATTGGCACTTTGGTTTACCAAACTTGTTGGAGACCTTATGAGATGAATCTATTACGATTTTTCTTTTGCAGATAAGGCAAGTGAGCACCAAGAGGTTAGGTGGTTTGTTGAAGATCACATGACTAGGGGAGGCAGAGCCTCTTAACTCAGGTCTCTGTGAGTCCAAAGATCAGGGTTCTGTGTAGCTGCTAAGGTGCTTCAAAATGCTGGCTTGCCATTCTTATTAATGCAATTCTCAGGGAATTGTTTTTTTTTTGGTTGAATGAAGACATTTAGACCTACACCAGGCACAATGAAGGGCATGGAATTCTATAATATAGCAAAATAGAATTGTGTGTACAGGGTTACCCATCTCCTCTCTTAGGGTTAACCATGCCAGCTGGCTGATTCATTCACAGTTTACCTGTCAATCAACAAGTATTTATTGAATAACTACTACATGTTATGCACTGTTAGTCACTGAGGATAAAAAAAGTTGCATTACCTCTATGATGCTTTTGGCTCACTGGGGATACAAATATGAATAAAATATGTCTAAAAGTGAATATACAATGGGAAATGGAAGTAACTGCTATGGAGGAGGAACGTGGGGGCTGGAAGAGCTTAGGGCACGGGGTGGAGCCCGAGGAAGCGATGCTTCAGCTCAGTATAGAGTTTAATTAGGCAAAAGGGAGGGAGCCTACGAAATCTTTGATGGAAAGGTCTGTGTTTCACAAGCTCACCTAGCTTATCAACTCGATGTAACCTTCCAGAATGAACGATCCCACATTCGGCTGTTTCCACAATCTAGTGCAGTTCCCTTGTTAGAGCTGAACATCGGTTCCTTTAAGGTGTGTCCCTGGCTGTCACTCAGCTATCCCCACTGCAGCTGCCAGAGACACGACTTTCCCTTCCACATTTTAACGCAGGCTTCAGCGCATACTCCCCGCACTGAAATGTGTTGTTTTAATAACTTTTGCCTTCTTGGGGATTCTAAGTTAAACTTCCCGTGCAAATGTGTGCTGGAAGGAAGACCTATGTGGAAGGGAAGGGCTGGCATCAGCTTTGCTAAATACCCCATTCACCTGCTGTGTGTGTGTGTGTGTGTGTGTGTGTGTGTGTGTGTGCACTGGGTGTGTATATTGAGATCCTCAGTGCTCATACTGCACCCAAAGTCATTACTAAGGGCTTTTAAGTATAAAACTAAGCTTAACCCAGTCCTGACCCTTAATACCACAGAGAACCCAGTCCCTGCTGACCACAGAATCTCTTCGCAGTTGGACATGTGAATTTCTTTCCACATGTTCGATTACTTTTCTGCCCAGTGCTTTAATATTTGTTGTCCATACTGCATTCTTTGTCTTTATTTTGGTCACTGTATTAAATTCTAAATTAGCTGTGGGATAGCCTGAAGATGCTGCCTTTTTGGCAGAAGCCGAAAAGATTTTTGTACATATGCAGTCTGATTTGGGAGAAGAGGAACAAAGCAAAAGCCAATGATTCTGTTTGTTCATTTTTTAGTCTTTAAGCAGGAATGTTTTCTAAAGAATCCCTTAGAATCTATTCGACATGCACACTTCTGAGGCCTTCTAATATGCATTTGTTTTAGAAATTTCCAGGTGCCCGTCACATCCTATGAGAGGGACTCTATAGACTCACCACTCTTGTTTTTATGCCAATACGGCTGTGGCACCATGTCCTCCATCTTTTTTTAAAGTCAAGTGGATATTCTACATTATCTTTTCTCTTTTTAAAATTATATATCCTTGAATGAGTCAGCAACATGTGTCATATTTAATCCCCCATAACTAAAGTCCTGGGAAATGTACCAGATAGAAAATGCACTTAGCTTTTCACTCTTTTTATATGTACTTTAAGCAGGTTTTCATTAAATCCGGTGGCAGGGAACATGTTATTTTAGCTACAGTGAACTCCTTCATTACGCAAGCCGTCAATTAAACGGATGCCTGCTGGGATTATATTTTCACCTTCATGACTGCATTTGCTCCTTCCTTTGAGGCAATCCATTTCCAAGTGGACAGCTTAGAACCAGAGTATTTTTCATCAGCAACGCCAAATTGAGAATATACCGAGAACACGGGTAGCTGGAAAACCAGTTTTAAAAAATCACCGTGGTGATCAATGTGATAGTGCTTCTTGTATTTTGTGTTTGCCCTCCCCATCACACAGGTGCAAATCCCAGTTTATCGGCACGGCAGTCAAGGCTTTCCGCCTCCATTCCTAGCGTACCCTCCAGCATGCTCTCCTCTCGCTCTCTGTCCTGAATGCCCTGTGGGCACTAGCATCACAGTTTTTATTTCACTTTGAGGAAGCTGATGGTTACATTTTTGCAATGATAGACGGGGCACGACTTTGTCATCGCACATCTAGCCCATCACGCGTGCATGTTTGTGCTCTGCCAGTGCCGCTGGCGCCCCCTGCTGGACGGCCTTCCTTTGCTCTTTGTCTTAGTGAACTGTGACTCATCTTCGACCCCCAGCACTCCCCTTTTCATCTGTGTTGCCTCAGTACCTCTACCCAGGCCTGTCCTGTGTTTACTAGGTGAGGTATTCATTGAGGTGGGGAGTAGGGTTTACTTATCTCTGCATTCAAGTATCTCAGCTTTCTGAAGATATGCTTCCTAGCTGGGTGAATAAGAATAAGACACTAAACCACTAGAAGCCTTGTGGAACCCAGAGAGCATATTTCAACCTTGATTTTTAAAGCAGGGTTAGCTTCCCCATTTTGCAATTCAAAGAACAAAAAGGCAGAGGGCTTACATCCCTGGTACCTAGTGGCAGAATTAGGACTGGACTGTCTGACTCTCATGGCAAGCCTCTCACAGTCGTGATACCAGGCTGGCATGTGAATGGGATAGAAATCATTAATTAAATGTTGTAAGGGGCGATCTAGTATCAAAAAGATCACAGGTCTGGGGATCAGGAGTCAAAGTGCTGACCACCCCACCGAGCTGTGTGACTTGAGGCAGGCCACTCTCTCTTTCTGGGCCCGGCGTCCCCTGTTACAACATGACGGCACTGGACCAGGTCACATCCAGGGACCATCAGCATCTTCACGGCTGATGCACGCCCCTCCCCTAATGGCTGCTTCCTCTGTGAAGCCTACAGAAAGTTCACTAGCTAGAAACCAGCTGCCAAACTGAACCGTTCCTAAAGCCAGTTTAAATATTTATAGCAAGATTTAAAGAAAAACTCTTAATTCTTGCCCCAGAATTTATCTTTGGAAAGGCGGTCTCTTTGTTTAGGAAAATGCTTTGATATGTAGCTTGAGGGAAAGAGAAAACCCTGCGGGCAAGCATGGGTCTGCAGGAACCTCAGTTACTGAGAAGATAACAAACTAAAATGCCTTAGAAAGAATCCAGATAGCTGAGGGTCAGGAGTAGACAGTGAAGAAGGAAGAAAGATGGAAAGACTGCAGCGAGAGAAGACAGCAGGACTGGGTAACGTGGCCTGGAGACTTACTGGAACAGAAATATTTGTTATTGAATTAGAGCCTGCTTTTCTTTCTCACAACCACAGTAAAATCTTTCATGCATACCAGAGCCTTGTATGAGTCGTCCCCTTGTATGAGACCCAAACTGTAACCACTGTGCCCTTACACAGGCGGGAGAGCGTGGTGCTCTGTCTGCAGAGTGCATGGCTAGCTCAAGAGTGATGTGTGCATGCACATGTGTGTGTGTGTGGGGGGGGTGATTCAAATCCTAGGCATCATGGGTTTGTGCATTTATAATTCTCCAGTTCATAGCAATAACTATCTTGCTCTAAAAAAGTATATCATCAAAATATGACAATTTCCTGATAAATGGAAGTTAAACAACCTGAGGAAGGGAAGTCTTTTTCTTTTTAACTGAATTTATTGGAGTGACACTGGTTCGCAAGACCACACAGGTTTCAAGTGTGCAACTCAGTAAAACATCTGCACCCTGCATGGTGTGCCCATTGCCCCAAGCAAAGTCTCTCTCCCTGCCCATTTGTCCCCCCTTGGACTGCCTCCATCTACCTGCACCTCTTTCCCTCCGGCTATTCCCACACTGTAGTCTGTGGCACACACACACACACACACACACACACACACACACAATGGTTTTTGCTTAATCCCCTCACCTTCTTCCACCCAGGCCCCAGTCCTCCTCCCCTCTGACAGCTGCCAGACTGTTTCATGCATCCATGTCTCTTTCTATTTTTTGTCAGTTTATTTTGTTCACCAGATTCCACATACGAGATGTGCACGAAAGTGGTATACAGTCTGGCGGTGGAGCTCAGGCTCACAATGAATATGTCCACAGAACAGATGCCCAAAATTAGAGGTGATCATGAAACTAGAAGGAGGATCTAAGGATATTATTACATTTTGCTCCATCTGCCAAAAACAGCTTTGCACCAATCACACTCAGGAAGATTTCAGGGGACAGCGTAATCTCAGCTGACATCCAAGTAACGTATTGACAAAGCAGTACCAGATACATCAACAGAAATCCACACGATGCTACTTTCTCTGCTGTCTTTCCACTGCTCCCTAATGCATGCACCTGCCTGAACTTGCATGTGAGTAGGAGCCAGAATAAAAATTGGTGTGCCCACTGTAGCACTGGCATGCCACAGAGTTCTCCAGGGGTGTCACTGATGCTATAACAAGGAAGGCGTGGGTTGCTCAGCTGTGGAGGATACCCCAGTGTCTTTCTCGCAACCCACCCTCCCCCCGCAATGTGAGCAGGGCACACAGCACTCGCTCTGTGCGTCTTCAGCACCGGGAGGACAGAGACAGACGTCCCAATAGCCTGCCTACATTTCCCTTTTACCACTTGGTTTACAAGCAATCATATCACTCCACACAAACTGTAGTTTCCCCTTTGTTTCCTTTGTGTCCACCAGACAAACCTGGTTCACTGAAGAAATAACAATGAACCACTCCCTCCGAGGGAGTGGCTGCCTGCACTGCAGTGGAGGGCGTGTGCCAAGGCTGAGGTTTGGTGCGGCATTAAGGAAGGCAAAGTCAATTCCACTTCTAGAGGACGTGAGCACCCTACAGTATGCTGTTTACTCTTTCGCGGACCTGATCTGAAACCTCCGGCGACTCTGCGTTTGGGTGGGGCACTGTCGTTTGTAGAAGCTGAGCTATTGTAAGGTCAAAGGCGAACAATTATCTAATCAAAGTTATTCTAAGAACCCCGTTTTCCACCTTGGCTGCCCCCTGGAATCACCACGCATGCTCTGAAGAATTTAAACAATACCAATGTCTAGGTTGCACCTCTGGAGAGTCTGATTTAATTGTTCTGGGATGAGGACTGGGAGTCAGACTATTTATAAACTCCTCAGGTTAAGAGTCACTGGCTTAGAGTTTACAAGCCCGTAAGGGAGATAAACAATAAACAAGTGAACGAATGAGTAGTAATTACTTCATACAAAAGGCCGTGAAGACTGGTGTTTCACACTTTTTGGGTAGCTCTAACAAATCCCTGTTCTGAGATATGGTCCAAGGATTAACAGGCTGTGATGGAAAAGTAAATTTTGTTGATCTGTGTTTCCCTGCATTTTTCCCAAGGTGTGGCCATGTTTGTGGCAACACACTTCCCTTGTGGCAGATTTTCAGTGAGGCTGTGGCCGGAGATCTGAACTTTGGGCTGTTCTTGCTATGTCCCCGAGTTACTTTTCCAGAGCAGAAACCCTGAAAGCCTTTCTAGATCAATGTAACAGAAAGATAAGAAATACGATATGAACATGGAAATTCCTTTCCTCCTGCAGATAGACAGCAGCTTCCTTTCGCGTGGTAGGATGGTTTAGCTGGAAGACTGTAAACTGAAGTCAGACACAGTGAGTTTTCCTTCCGGCTCCTTCCCCATCTCTGGGCAAGTCCTTGAATCTCCCTGAGTCTCCGGTTCCTTGTCTGTAAAATGGAATGGTTCTGGGCTTTCTCCTGTGGGGGCTGCCCCCGATGTGGGGAGTGAATGAGTTGATGCACACGGAGCAGCAGGGAGGCTGGTGCCAGGTACAGGTGTGTGCTCCAGAACTCTGGGCACTCTGCCTGAGGAGCCCGGGTCTCCCTGCTGGAAAAGGAACTCCATGAGGGGGAAGGGTGACCTCTGACCTGTTTGTCATTGTGTCCCCAGCACATATGTCAGACACATAGCAGGCATGCAAATATCTGTGGAAGGAATGCATTCATTTGGGTTATATTTCTCTGTCTAGCCTGGAAGGTCCACCTAGAACCCTAGTTGGCTGAAATGTCCAGATGTTGGTGGCAAATGTCATCCCAAAGACTTCTGGATGGGCTCAACTTGTGAGCAGTGCTCCAAGGCTGCTTTGCATTGTCCTACCTTATAGGCAGTGTCCGCAGATCTTACCATGTTGTTTAGCTGGAGCGTGGGAGTGTTCGTAAACCAGAGGGTCAGCACTGCTTAGCTCATCTCGAGGCCCCAGGCTAAAGCCATCAACCCTGCTTTACCTGCTTCCCTGAGAACCCATGGAAACAGTGTTTTTGACCTGTGTGCCACCCATCCACTAGACCTCCTTCGTGGTGCCATGTCCAGGGACATCAGCCCTTTAAAATATCCCGCTGGGTTTTGATTCCTCAGAGCCCTAGGGGTATCTAACTAGCTGTCTTTATCAAAGGCGATTAATTCTGCTAGAAAAGGCACAGTAGCCACTATATCCTGCAGGTTACTTTGGCCTGGCAATAGGCTTCAGGAAGGAAGCAAGAGTACAATGGTGGCAATCCATGGTTATCAGATAAAAATTGCTCCATGCCACATGAAAAACTGGTACCCACTATGGCCTTCAGGGGGAAGGACACACCAAAACTCATAAGGGTGCCTCTAATGGAGGATCAGAAACTTAAGACACATGTGAAAAAAAGTGGGAGGAGGCATCTCTAGGATGAGACAAAAAATGCCAATGTGAAGTATTTTTAAAATATAGCCTCATCTGAGTTTAAAGTAGGACTCCATTTTCCTGCAAGGGCTGAGAGAGATCCATGGACTCTCCGCAGCAGCCAGCAACTGGGGTGCAAGATACCCGGACAAGACTTCCGGTTTCTGGGGCTTCCTGCTGAGCCCGGGAGTCTCCTGGGGGGCTCATGGGGCCCCCATCTCCCTCCTGAGGGTGGTGGGAAGAGCCGGGAGGGAGACCGTTTTGGTCACTATGATGTTAGAATTAGTGGGTTTTTAAGCATTTAATACTTACATGTTATACTTTTCCTTTTTTAAACAAAGCTTCTACCTTAATCCCTCATGATAATGCAATTCAGAAAAATGTCAAAAGCTCTTTATGGCAGGGGTGCTTAAAACACTAATCTTCTCTCATTCATAACCACAATGGTTACTGCTTCATCTTTTCTGTGTAGTGTTTGAGTCTCTCTGCTTTTCTCTCCTTAGAACAAGCTATGGCTCTCTCATGCCTTCCTGTAGATGGCAAAGGCCTTTGCTGTAAGGACATCTTGAAAGCTGGGTTAAAGCTCTCTTCTCATATTGGACCAATTCATTGGTTCACACTTGTTTTGTCTCGATTATACTGACTTGTGCAAAGCAGGCCGTTAACCTGTTGCTGACCATTGCTTATGAGAAACATGATAGAGCAGGACTACCCAACCACCAGGACAGGGTCTTGGGCCATAATCAAGAATGAGTAATGATCTACTGTTCAACAGCAAAGCCCCTGAATGAACGTGGAAGCCCCAAGTTCTAGGTTACGTTTGAGATGTAATAGTTCCTACACGTCATGTCCTTTAGTTCTCACAAGTCCTTCTGAGGCTGGTACTATTCTTACCCCCCTGTTCCCCAGTGAGAAAGGGAGACAGAAAAAGGCCTTTCAAAACCTTGCCTGACTCACACCCTAGCAGGTGGTGAGACGTGGATCCCGGGTCTGGCAGTCAGACCAAGGGCTCTGCTTCTGCCTTCACTCCGGCTGCAGCCAAGGTCAGAGATTCTGCCTTATGTACCAAAATCTCAGGATCTTACTGAGCTTTCCGCAAGGACAGGGGCTTTTCCTTCAGCCACACGGAGAGGGTCCCATAGCAACCCTCAGTCTCCCGATCTGTACACAGCAACGCAGTCCACCCCAGTCGTCCCACCTGAGGGGGTTAGAGGGAGTGTTGGTAAAAGTGCTTTGAAACCTACAAAGCACTATAAGAATTTGAATCATTCCCCTAACACCCACAGTACAAAAAAAAAAATGAAAAAGAATCATTCAATGCTGGTCACAGATCTGTTTTTCAACTACTCAGTGAATAGAGCTTTTTCAAGGAATTTAAACTTAATGAGGGGTCCCGGGTAAGACTGTATCTGTGAGTAGTCCTTTGAAGTCTGAGCTCAGAATCTTTATATTAGAGCAAATCTGAAAGTCATTTCGTTAAAATCTCTCCTCTTTCTGATGCTCGGCACACTTCTACGATAGTTTTGAAACGACAGCTCCCTTTACGATGAGGCTCAGTGACAGGAAGCTTATGACTGTCCGTGGAGATAATGCACCCCTTCTGGCAATTAGAAACAGTTCTCTTCTGTCACACTACCTCACTTTCGGTTCTCTACCCTCGCTCCTTTGCCATTCTAGGTGAGGAGAATAAAGAGAAAAATTCTCCTCTTGCAAGAATATCACAACTTGCACAGAGAGAGGGGGGTTGTACATTTACATGTTCACTTAACTTAGTCACGGCATGGCTCAAGCTATGGGATTGTTCTGTGGCAGGAAGCAAAATCCTCCATATGTCATTCCCTAAGAACTGGCTTCCAACTTTAGAAGGAGCTACCAAAGTGTCCCATTGTAATAGCTCCTCAGGCGCACAGAGGGGGTGTGTCCAATCCATGATGGTTGCGCGTCTCACGAATGGTCCTCAAAGTGCAGCCCAGCCATTGGCAGGGGCAGGTGACCACAAGTTCAGCGCCTCCTGCTCTTCATTTTCATCCCACCCAGCATGCCCGTGTTCTACAACACAACTGCATTCAAAGACTAAAAGGCGTTTTCTTCATTTCCCAAAGCACTTTCCATGAGGACCAGAGGGAGAACCATAAACTAATAGATGGACGTATCATGTTAAAAAGGGTATCAACATTTTTTTTTAATCAGTGCACAGTCAATATTCCCCATCAGGAAAAACTAATGAGTTTCTCAGCTCCTCTCCTCAAAAGTCATTGCAAAAATCTATCGAAGGAATGTCATCTGTACTTAATGAAGGGACAAGCATTGTAATTAAGTTTTAAGCTATTTCTTCAACATGAAGCTGCCACTAAGTGTGAAATGGCTATAATTCATATTTTTAAGACCTTGAATTTATTAGCATCTATTTTCTATTCAAGGTTAGGGACATGGTACTTGGTTGTTAAAGGATTCAGATTCCGCTGGTCTTTGTTATTCCAGGCTGAGTGGCCTGAGCCCAGATGCCAAGCAAGGAAAATTATCATCAATGAGTCAGGGGGTATTTTTGAAAAAAAAAAAAAAATCCAAAAAAACTGACAACTCATCTTCATTTATCAATAGGATACGGTGATGAAATGTGTAATAGGGGAAAGGGGACTTGGCATTCATCTGTGAATTACCATGGTGGGGAAAATGAACGGGGACCCTGGGCTAGAGTCAGGCACAGTTCTGCTGAAGAGTGCCAGTGCACACCCATGGACGAAGGAGGCAGACACCTAAAGCTCTGAGATTGCTTGCAAAAGAAAGAATAATGAATAATTCTCTTTTTGCAAATGACTTAGTATGGAGAGAAAATAAAATGAGATATATAAGTGCTTAGACAAAATTAGGGACCCAGGGGACTTTGATAGCTCTCCTTTACAAACAAATGTGCAGAAGGTAGTTACTCATCTTCTTCCCCTCACTTTTGGGGGAAACGGAATTTGTAATGATCCACCTAACCCAAACCCCTCTGTGGGCAATGGTAAGTGTGGAAGACATCGAGTCAGTGAACCAAAAAATGACGTGCATGGGACCGTGTGTGTTTGCAGCAGGCAGACCATAATGAGCCTAGGGACAGGCCAAAAGCATTTTCTTGGGAAGTAAAGTTCAAGCTGAGAGGTGACAATAAATAGGGTTATCCAGAAGGAGAGCAGAGGAGAATGTTTCAAGGGAAGGGTCTAAGTGAAGACTCTAAGGCATTCTAGAGGAAACAAGGAGAAGATAGGAGGGTTGAAGCCTACAAATCGAGCAGAGAGGACTTCTGATTCAATAGCGAACCCCACACACCCACCCACGTCTGCTCCCTCCTGAGGCTCTAACGCAATGACAGCAAAAGAACAAGAAAGGACACAAACCCACAAGAATAAAGAAAAAGAGAAGCAGTAAGAGTAGGAGAAAGATGTTGACAGAGCTTTGGAAATTAAAAAAAAAAAGTAACTTCATTAGCAGATGACATAAAACCAAATGCTAAGAGCCTATGGGTTTGGTGGAGATCAAGCCAAAAGTTACTTCAAGCTGCAGAATCCTGGCTCGGTACAGGAGTGGGGCCACCAGGCACCTATGTGGCTGGGAGAGTCTGGTGGGGCTGAAATTAAGAAGACTGGTTGAGGTTCCCATGGGACATTGTTGGACCCCTAGATGGTTTCTTCACTGTATATCCCAGGTGATCGCCACCCTCACTGATACAAACTAAATGTTGTGCCACCCAGTTCATATATTGAGATCCTAATCACCAAAGTGGTGGTATTAGGAAGCAGGCCTTTAAGAGGTGATTAGGTCACAAGGGTGGGGCCCTCATGAATGGGATTAGTGCCCTTATCAAAGAGACCCCAAGAGACATCAGAGCAAAGGAACTCCCTTGCTCCTTCTGTCACACCAGGACACGATGAGAAAGCTGTCCACAAACCAGGAAGTATGCTCTCACCAGACACTGAATCTGCCAGTGCCTTGGAGTTCCCAGCCTCCAGAGCGGGGAAAAAAGAAGTTCCTATTGTTTACAAGCCACCCAGTCTATGGTATTCCATTACAGTAGCTCAGATGGACTAAGACACACTATGGAAGGCTTGAACCTTAGCCTCTGTGACAGGACAGCTGAGGTCAGCAGTACTGTACTGAAAGCAGGGAGTTGAATGAAAACCTACATATTGAGAGTGAGAACTCGTAGGCCCCACCTAAATGTACTGGCCACAAAAATTCTTCCCAAACAAGAGATCAGGACTCCTCTCTGGGAAAACTGACCAGTCCAAGAGAAAAGACCTACAGATTCAGACATTTGGGGTCACCCACCTAAAAACCCCAGCCTGATAATCCTACCTGGAAGCCTACTCCCCAGCAAACCCCATTCATGTGAACAAAACTTTCCAACAGATCCTTAGTGCTCAGCTCTTGAAAGTGAATTAGACCTCCTTGAATCACCAACCAGGTGAAAAAGTCCCAGTCAAAAAGCCTGAGATCTGAATTTAAAGAAAAAAAAGCAGAGAACAGAAGAAGCTTGAAAGGATCAAAAAGTAAAGAGAGGATAGTACATCTGGGAACTTAATACAGGGTGCCGGAGAAGGGAATACAGAACATTTGGAAACTGAAATATGAGCGTGGGGATTAAAAGTTTAATAGAAGGGATGGAGAACAGAGAGGAGAGCACAGAGAGAAACAAAAACAAGGAAGGGTTGGGAGGAGCAGAAAGGGTGATGGGTGATGGGAGGTGCGGCCACCAGGCAGCACCAGATGGCCACTTGTCGGTTTCGGGCAAGTGCTTTTGTTCGGAAACTCTATCTCCAGGCCAGTGGGAGCCACTGAAGAACAGCAAACAGGGAGTGACGGTTCGCCCAACGTGGCCAGGGAGTCAGGGAAGGCCACTTAGTTCCCTCTGAAGTCTGACGGTCTCGCTCTCGTTTGTATTATATCCCAACACCCCCTGGAGAATTCTGGATCAAGGAAAAAGAGATATCCAGTGGCTGATTTTTTAAAAAAGGATCACTTCTAGTTCTTAGCTTATTTCAGGTAAAAACTGTCATCAGCTTGTTCCTCTGTAAACTCCCATTACTCTTTGTTTTGAAAAGGTTATAATTGGAATTAAAGAAGTCTGGCTTGGAGCCAGGATCGTGAAGGCTGTAATTAAGGAAGATTTTCTAGCTAGACTCCCAGCAGGGCCATCCCACTGAGGGGGGCAGGGGGAGGAGATTTAAAAGCAATTGTGTGTTTCTTCAAGAATAATACAACACCCATTTCACATAATAAATGGCAGCTGCTGACATTTTAATAAAGATACAGATGATAATAAAGCTACAGTGCTCTGTTGTGAGGCAGAAGGTAGCCCCGACTCAGGAATTTTAACAGACAGACACCCTTGCCCTTCTGCTCTGAGTGGCTGGGAGGTTAGCACTTATCTCTGATGTCACATCTGCTCTGACAACGTGAATAAAAGAGCAGTGTTATTACCACCACTCCCCTGTATGGCTTTGTCTCCTGAATGACTTCTTTCACATTTTAGGCCCTTCTGTAAAAAACTTATAATCGAAAAGATATAATTTTAATTTTTAAATAAAAGCCACTTGTCTTAGATAACAATACTTGTCCCATGGCCCCTCAAACGCAGATGGAAATGCTTGGCCATTAGGGGGCGGTCAGGTGCCTCCTGCCCATGCTCATGACTGGAGCTTCCACAGAGAGTGTAGGCATGGTTTTTTAAATTTTAATAACATTTTATTTATCCCAATATAGCTAAAAATATGATCACAACCTATGATCAATATAAAAGTTAAGAAAATAATTGACAGGTTTTCCTACCAAATTTTGAAATCTAGTATGTGTTTTTGAGGGAGGCTTGTGGAGTGTTTTGGTTATGACGGCATTTCCCCCGGTGCCTTGCTGTCTTAAAGGGTTAGAAATCCAGAACCACATCTGGGGAGCAGTTTTAGAGCATCTGATCCGGACTGCACTGCAGCCAGTGCGGGCCCAGGACGTGACGAGAAATGGACATCGGCAACAGCAGGTGCCTGATGATGGATTCTGGACGTGCCTTTCCCTTCTGATCGTACTCAGTGGTCCTTACAAGACACAGAGAGAAAGACTCACAACCTTCGAAGCTTGACAAAGCCACCAAGATACTTTGTGACTGGCCTTCTACCCTGTTCTTCAGGCTGGCCAACTTTCAATCTGTGCTCATCCATGAAAGCAAATGGCTTTCTTATGGTTATTACCTGATTTAGTTTTTCTCTCAAACCTATCCTTATGGATTGTTGGGGAAAACTGAATTTCTTCTAGTCTGCTATGTTCTCTGTGACTGAAAAGTTTCAGCTTCCTCTAGGATAACGAGTCTCCCTTTTCCTCTCCCTCTGTAGGATATCATTCTGGTCATGGAAGGAGGGGACATCTGTGACTTGGTGGTGACAGGAACAAAGAAAGTTCAGATTCCATAGATGCTGTTCAAGTGGGCATCCGGCTAGCAACCCACGCTCAAGTCCTGAGGGAGTGAGTTCTGCTCGGTTCTCTGGTGCTCACTCGGCACCACTGAGTCAGGTCTCGGAGGTGCTGGCGGACACGGAGCTCTGGGCACGTCCGCCACTCCATCCCCAGTGGCACCGTCTGCAGTGGGGCCCTCAGCCCGTTGCAGGGAACCTGCCCAGGAGCCTGCCCGTCTGCACACTAGTTGCTCAATACATCTCCACGAGATGCTTCTAAACCACCCCCCCTGCCCCCCCATCCTCCAGGACTTGAAGGAGTTTCAAGAGTACCGACCCAGGTCCTTCTCCCTCTCTAGCCGCACGACAACCCAGGGGGTTGTGAGCCCACCCCTGTGGGCTGGCTTCCTAGAATCCCAGATGAAGATGCATGATGACTCTTTGCTTTTGACTTTCCTTAAAACCTATCTAATTCATTTCTTTCCCCCGTAACTCTGAGGAAAAAGGTCATTAGGACATGTATTTCTCAACCTGCTTTCCCTGTATTTTCCATATTCTTCTTCCCACAGTTCACCAGAGACCACACGGTTGGGTTTTCAGCGTCCTCTTCCTGTCTGAATGGGACTTCCCCTGCATCCTCGCCGCCTATCACCCCCATCTGCTGTCTGCTGTCTCTCCTTCCCAGGCCTCTAACGGCAGAACTACGACATTGAGAGAATATGTATACAGAGCACGCAAGTTTAATATCTAAAAATACAATCTCTACCACATTTCCAAAAATAAAAAAAGTTGATAAATAAAACACAGGGAAAGGTGGAAATACCATGTATCTACTACTAAGAATAAGAACCATGGAAAAGGGAACCCTAGGGAAAGTTCGGAGGTAAGGGAAAATAAAAGAAAATATGAAGATAAATTCTAACTACAGCGCAGATACTGACAGGAAAAAGGGGAGGAGGATAGCATTTTGGAATAGAGGAGGACAGAGTGGGACACAGTGCTGCAGTCGCCAGCACCTCTGGCACAATGGAGGCAGCAGGATGTGTTAATGTAGTTAAAAGTATTTAATTTATGGGCTGTGTTTATTCTAAGGTTACGTCTCCTCTACTCTGTTAGTTGAACTATATTTTCTTTTATGCACAATGCTGTTAATAGTAGATGAAAGTACCCAATGGTTTATTTTTTGTCTTTAATTGAAAAATGATTGTTCGTTTCCATCATTTTGTGGGAATTTTTTATGGGTTGAAAAAAGAATTCTGGAAACCCCCGTCTGAGCCTTTGCGTCCCCACGAAGAGCTGCTGGCCCCTCCTTCCCAAAGCTGACACCAGTGGAATCACTATTCGCTGGGCTTGTTCCGTGTTCTGGACACGAGGGCCAGGACAGCCTAGAGACACACCCAAGTTCACAGAGCAGGTCGGCACTGGGGCCAAATGCGAACCCAGCGCAGGACCCTCCACAGCCACTCTTCTGCTTGGTGGTTCCCTGAAGTAACGACGCTATTCTTTAGCTCACTGTATATTTTCATTTTTCCTTTGAATTGCTCCAATATTCATGCCATGCGATCTAATAACTCTGAATCCTATACATGCAACACAAAACTAAAACACTTAGTCTAACTGCTTTAAAGCGGGGGTGGAAGGGAGGAAAGAGGAGATAAAGAAAATGACAGAACAGGACAGTCTGCGAAATGTTTAAAAGGGAGAAAATTCAAAAATTTCTTCCACAATCGTACTGACCCACATGCCATGTAAGAAGCTCAACACACAGCTTCTCTCTCCCATTTCTCTCTCCCTCTGAGTGTGTTTCTCTCTGTCTGTGTCTCTCTCTCTCTTTACATGTGTGTGCATGGTGTGTGCATTTGTGTGTGTGTGATTTTTTTTCTTTTTTTTTGATCAGACAGGTGATCCAGTAGTTTCGGGAGTGTGAGTTCGGGCAGGCCGAGCAGGGGGAGTGATATCACCAAGCCTCTAATTTGTTGTACCCTGAAGGTTTGACAGATTGTTCTGGTCACATAAACTGGCAAATCACAGGGAGTCCATAAATATTTACTTGGCTACAGACATTTTAAAATAAAATTAAAGAAAGAAATTCATTTTTTGTCAGCTTGTGGGAACCTTGTCTAATCTTTATTTCCCTATGATATACATAGCTTAAATCTCATACGTTCCCTAAGGAAATCAGGTTTAGTTTCTATCCATTGGAAAACATCCTACAGAATATTCAAGTGCCTACTGAGAGTAACAGATATAGCTTAGAATTCTTCAGTCTTATCATTAAAACCTTGGTAATAGAATGGAGGAAAAGCAAACATTAACAAAGAAATGCCTTATTTATTTGGGGCTGTAGAATGGGGTTGACCTCTGTGAACCTTTTGGCCCTTAATTATGTTACGTATTACGTTGTGAAACTTGTCACACTCTTTAGAGTCTTTTGTGACCATGTTTGAAATTGCCTCCACACAATCTAGTCAAGAATACAGTTGTCATAAGGAAATGAGTTTGTAAATAACACAGTAACATTCTTGGCAGCTACGGAATTATTTCAGGCTATTTGCCCCTACATGAAATGGCTCTGCAGATCCAGGCCTTGTGAATTCTGAAGCCTGCTTCTTGGGTTTTATCTTTTCTTTCTTCTTGCAACTGAAATGCCACTTCCCTCGGGTGGCCTTACTTAAATCTCAGAGGCAGATTCTGCTATTCTCTGTGCTCCCTGGACTCGGTTCCTGCATCTCTCCCAGTCCTGATCCGATTCCCTTGTGCTGTGAGGTGCACTTCTGTCTTACTCTCCTTAACTACAAAGTAGCTGAATACTCACTTATCTCTACATCCCAAGTATTTATTTAGCCCATGCTCGGACTCCCTGCACGCATCAAAAAGTGCTTGGTAAACAGTAGCTGCTCTGACATTGAATGTAAAATCTGGCCACCACCCTTGTGTCACTGTACACACAGCATAAGAGCACATCGTCACATCGGCTGATGACGCATTCTTTTATAAAGACCTCCTGGCTTCTTGCCCTGTTGCGGTTTCTTCCAAGCTATTAGTTACAGTTAGAGGAACGGAGGTGGCTCTGGAGGGACAGCGGTCTATGTAATCTTCTCTTTCTTTACGTTTGCCCTAGCATGTGACTGGGAAACAGGATTTCACAATCTATTTCCTGTTCCTGTAGGATCAGAATCCTACAAGGAAACTTCATGCTTGAAAAGAGTCTTCAGAACAAGGCGGGCATTCAGAAGCAGCCTCTGTTCTTACGGAAAGCACACATGCTGCCCTGAACGGCCCATTTCCTGTGTCAGATCTCGCACAGCCTGAGGTCAGGGAGCTTTGCGTATGTCTTCTTATAGACTCCAGGAAGGAAAATAGTGAGCAAGAGAACATTTAAAATATTCACATTTTTAAAATCATGAATTTATTAAAACCCAGTTTCTATTAAAAATGAGTTTTCCCCTGCAAGGTGCAGGCATATTAGCTGGTACACGCTTAGGTGCAGTGCCTCCAGCGCGACACGTCCTTGCTTCAGAATAGCCCGGGCGAACGGCCAACGCACGCTGCGCCGGCCGGGTGCGGGCGCAGACCTCACTCACACACTGTTTGTCTGGAGAGAAGCAAGGTCCTTCGTGATCTCCAGCTCAACCCTGCATTATTTACAAACATCTTAAGCAAACATGGCAGACAGGATACGTCCAGTAACTCCAAAAATAACAGTAGTAAACGAAAACTCAAGTCTACTCCCCAAGAGCTGAGATCTTTTAGGGAGAAATGCCAGAGGCTTAAAATTTGCTTCTCATTAACAAACAACAACAACAACAACAAGAGAACAACAACAACACAGAGCACTCCAGTAGCCCAGACAGAGGTTTGAGAAAACAAAACTTATCCCAACAGAGGTTTCTGAAATGGATGCTATTTTCTCACGTTTGACTGGGGTAAGTGAGGGACATATTAAATATTTAAGTTTTGCTTGTTTATTTTAGAAGACAGTCTATGTATATGTAAGCTGTGGTCTGTTAATTCAATTTGTTTCTCATTAATAAGTGAGATCAAGAAAATGTTATTAAAACATTAAAAACATTCCAACTTAACTGCATTGGGGAGCTTTAAAGATCCATTAATTTATATCTCAATAAATGACTTTTCTGTTCATCTCCTTTTTGTATATTTTTTAATCAATAAGACATTCAGGTGATTGCATCCTTTTAGGCAAATCTTATATAAAATAAGATCTTTTAGGACTTCAACATTAACTTCTTAGTTTTATCAACGTATCATAGATGTGTAAGATATTAACAGAGAATATCAATTGAAAGGTGCATGGGAATAATCTTTATGAATTTTGTTCCCAAAATATACCTCTTTATGAAGAGGTATTGAAAGAATATCTCTTCTTTAAATCTAAATTTATTTAAAAATAAAAAGTAAACTAATATAAAGGAATTTGCTGTTTGGAGCTGGAAGTGACCTGGCTGTTTACAGATGTCAGGCTCTTGGCGAGCTCAAGGCCACACGGCGGGTATGCAGTAGGTCCCTGACGTGCAGCTCAGTGCCCCTCCCCTCCGCCCGGCTGCCACTGAGGGGCACCTGCCTCCGCTGCGCCTGGGCAGTTCCCTCGGCGCTGCCTGCCGGTACAACTTCAGGAACCTCCCTCAGGAGACTCTACCTTCCCAAGACCAGAAGACACACCAGACATGAATGACCTGGGTTAGTAAAACCGATCCAACCGTAAAACTAGAGGCCATAAGAGTCAGTCACCAAGTTCATTACCTATTTACTCAATAGCCAAGGTCAATTCCAGTCAATAGCGGAGAGTACGGTGTGGCATCATGAAATGCCAAATGTGAAACATTCATGGACGCACTGATCTAGACCAATCAATCAACCACATTCCATTATCCTTTCAATTGGTCAGAGATTCTCTCTCAATGTGCCTTTAAGAAGAAATTCCAGAAGGATGAAGGGGCTGATGATCACAGTCTAGGCTCCTGGCTCCGTTCAGCTTATCGAGCGCCACTACGATTTGGACAGGTGCAAACAAAAGGCCAGTTTTAAAATGACATATTAAAAGCTTTTTCTGCTTCCTGTCGGAACATTTTATTTCTATGTAATTTTAGAGTAAGCAGTGAAAATGTAGCAACTGCCTGAAGTCCTTCCTATGTTGCACGGACTTAGAAGATCTCCCTGTGACTGGGTTGCGCACAGGCTGTACGCGGAGGGCTGGCGGAGCGTCTGTGGCACTGTGTGGGCAGGACTCTGCTCTGTGTCCCTCCGCATCCGGGTGTCTAAAGTGGGCTGTTCCTTGAAGAGTTTCTTTGGGTTTGATGTGGGCTGGGTTTGTTTTGCACTACAGAGAATTAAGTTTTCTGTGTAAAGCCAAGTTAGCCTACATCCATTACACATATTTCTCAAGTCTTCCAGTTAATGGAGAGCTTGTTACCCTAACCCCTCCCCCGCAAAAAAGATTCTGTCTTATATTTAGAGTTCAGCTTCTTTTAGTCAGCCCTCATCTTTGGCCTGATCAGCACTAATTACTGACTAGTTCTGTAAAAATAAAATAAAATAACAATGCTGCTCCTAAAGAGGACTGTGAAAAGGGACACAGGCCACCGTGACTTGTCTGGGAAGAGCTCTGGCATCAGAGGCACGAGGGGTCACCGTGCTCCCCGAGAGTGAATCCAAGCCCTGAAACGGGGGTCTCCTTGGGGGGATTTGCTGGGAAGATTCCACTTTCAGTGCCGGATATGAAACGTCGCACCCCGCTGACAGGTACGCAGGTGCCTTGTGCGCACCCGGAAGCACTGACCAGCGCAGTTATTCCAGTACAATGGGAAACCTTGCGGGGTGGTGTATAATCTTAACGACAATGCCCACTGTAGGAGGGATTTTGCTAAGAAAAGGCTCTCACTCCCCACCAACTAGCTTCTTCCTTTGGCCCGATTATTTCTCTACATTCATCAAGACTGACAGGCTTTGCAAGGATGCTCTGGGTTTTGTAGTGAGGTGAGAATGTGTTTTTGTTTAAGGAAACACAAGCTCCCACGTGGCCACTGCTGCTTTGAGATAACAGCTCGTAGGACGACGCTGTGTAAGAGCAGGTATGACCTGTGTAATCAGGTACGTTTGCTCATGGTTGACACCTTTACACAACACTTATTCCGTGCTAGTTGTGATGATCTGCGACTGGTGTGAGCTAAAAGAACTACGAGAGATGAGGAAAGCCAGCATTCATTCGCTGAATTCTTCATGGCTGCACGTGTACAGGCAACATTAACAGTTACACTGGTAGCATGATACCATTTTTTATGTTTCTTCCTGGGGCTGGGGATGCTCCTTGGGTGGCAGGGATGGTTTGTAGGCCTTATCTCGGTCTTTGTCTGTCTGTCTGTATGTCTACTGTTCTTTTTTGTTTTCTACAGCTGCTGGTGGGGAGTGCACAGCATCTCAGAGCCCTTTTCTGCTGAGGGCACACACGTATGGAGATCTGAAGATTACCACCAGCACGTGGAATACCTCCCAAGGTAGTCTGAACACCGTAACAACCCAGGTAACGGGGGAGCTTGTTACACAGAAAACAATAAATCTGGATTGCATTCAGAATTCAGCTTCTCTTAGGCACCAGTTTTCTTTGGGCTGGTCAGCTCCAATTGCTGACTAGTCCTCTAACTGGATAGGCTTTTGGTACCACAAAGTACAGCAAGAAACAAACACTGCAACACCACAACGCCTAGATCTCACAATTCCAAGGCAGACAACCTCTTGCTCCAAACCCTCAATGTTAAGTCCTCAGAGAAAATTTTCCCTTGGCTGAAACTTATCTTCACATCCTTTCTAGCCTCTCCCCGTTTACATCTTCATGCACGGCTCATTACACAGATTCAGAATGGGTCGTCGGTCCGTTGCACAGAAAGAACAAACAGCCACTGGTCAACACGAAGTCAAAGGCTTACCTTAGCTCCTTGAAGGGGTCTGCCCTGACGTTAGGGGTCTCTATGGATTTAGGGAACACGGTGCCCTCTGCTCCTGTAAACAGAAGAAAAAAGCAAACAGAGGTTGGAGACCGTTGGCTGTGTCACCTGGGGGCACAGTCAGCTAAATGCAGTGAATCCTTCATGCAAACCGGTCCACACATATTTTGTCACTGGCTTTAGGGCTCCATAATAGGAAAACATTGAATCAACTCATGCAAACAGCTTTTGAAAAAAACACGAACTTCTTTTGAGAGTGCTCCTGCTGAGATCAGAGTGAGGCCAGGAGGCAAATTCCATATTAGCTTAAAAAAAAAAGATGCCTAGAAATGACTCTGGTTTCTCATAAACTTGTAACCGTCTCCCAACTGGAAATGTCTGAAGGCCCAGCAGCTGAGCCCTTGCACTGCACTGGGGGCGCCTCCCATGCAGGAACATCTCGGCACCTGGGCAGAGGTGGAAACGGTAGATGGCAGAAAACCCTGTAGAGGCTGCAAGCTATGCGCCTAGGGACAACTAAGCAGACATAAATAAAGTTTGACACTATTTCCTTGAAGAGTCAAACACAACAGTGTGTGAGATCATTTGAAGTTCAGTGCTTTTACACTTTGAGTATTAACATTGATTCAACCCAGTCCAGACATTTAGCGGCTGACTTTGCTATACGCTTTTATCTTCACAACTTGTCAACTCCAGCTAAACCTTTTTCACTGTAAAGATTGTGATTATTTGATTTCTCTGCTCCCGAAGTGTTTTCAATGCATTTAAGCCTCAGTTTATCACAGATGATTGCACTGGATATTAGCTTTTCAATTAAACTTAGCTAGGCAATATCCTGTACTTTGATATAAAGGTGTTTATTTTTATACATTTGGTACAGTTCTTTGACACTGTGAGAGGGGACAGAATAATATCTCGCATTCATGGGTGAATTTCTAGAATCCTCTTGCATTGTTATAATGTCTAAAAATCTCCTCCATTAACCACTGTTATTCTAAATCTAGATTTATCCTGACATACTGATGAGTCTAGGAAGATGAATTGGTTTCTGTACTTTTGTAGCATCTGTAGAAATATCTAATCTTTCTGATGTGAGTAAAAGATTGTTGCAAGTAAAATAAAAAATTATGCCTTGACTTAACATTATATATAATCGTTGAAAGAATATCCTGGTGAACAATAACTGTTATTCTAAGCGAACGTTTTCTGTGACTGCTACATGCTAGACAGCATAATACATATTTCATACACAGTGGCTCATTTTATTCCCTTCGGTGCCCCATCGTATTGACAGCTGCAGGAGGCACAGAGACATTTAGTGTGAGGACATCGGAGACCTTTCTCTACCTGCAGACAGTTCCACTTTTCAGGGCCCCAAACCACATTGATTCAAACCTACCTGAATGTGCCCACAGCCCCATTAAAATGTAACCTTTTTTATGTAAGGTTCCTAGGATGTTCGTTGTTTTACTATGCATACATCGTTTATTTTGCTCTTGTGGTTTAAACTTTATTGTATTCTTTATAACGGTGATGGATCATCTTATGTGTCTACTCGACTGGATCAGAGGCTGCCCGGAGGTTTGGCTGAGCACTGCTTCTGGTTTCCAGATGGGGTTAGCGTCTGAACTGCCAGACCCCGCCAAGCTGTTTGTCCCTCCAACGTGAGCGGCACCATCCTACCTGTTGGTGGATTGAATGGAACAAAACAGTGGAGGAAGGAAGAGTTTGGCCCTTCCTGCCTGCCTGCTTGAGCTGGGACATCTGTCTTCTGCTCTCACTGCTGCTGGGTCTCAGGTGCCAGGCCTGGGCTGGACTCTATATAAGCAGCTGCCCCGGTTCTTGGGCATTTGGACCCAGCCTTCACTGTGCCACAGGCCCTTCTGGCTCTCCAACTACAGGCAGCAGACCGAGGGGCCTCTCAAGCTCGGTAACTGTGTGAGCCAACTTCTCGCACTGATTCTTCCTCTGCACAGATCTCATTGGTTCTGTTTCTCTGGAGAACCCCGACTAATACAATTATCGAGGAAGAACGGCTGGGTTACAGACGACAGGGTAGTTTTTGTTACATATGCGTGGAATGTGGGTGTGCACAGTATATAATCCCCATTGCCTGCATTTTTGTGATTCTTTGCATTACCTGAGGCCAAAGGCACTGTGGCGGCTGCCCCGTGGATGAGAGGGGGGCCTGCAGAAGTCACAGGACAGTGAGTGACACACTGGGAGGTGGCTCTAGGCTGTGTGGCACCCCAGAACACACTCTCAGCCCCCCTCAGTCCTAACTCCACTCTGTGACTGCGGTCCACCTGTCACCACCGCAGCTCACCAGGACGGCTTCCCTCGGACACCCTTGGAGACATTTTGTTGTTCGTCATTTGAACCCTTGAAAGGAGCAATCACCTATCTCACTAAGGCAAGGACAGTTATTTCTGTTTGTTTCTATTGTCTGTCCTCTTTAGTCCCATCTCAAATCTCCCCTCGCTCTACCCAGAATTCTATGAAAATGTCCCTATAAAGAGCATTAGCACTTTTCAAAGCGGCCACGATGGTCTGACTTACCCGGGTGGCAGTCGGTCCCGATCAGGGGCCGCTTGTGCTGTTTGGACTGTTACTAGAATGCTGTCAGGCCTAATGTTCCACCTGTCTCATCCCCACCCCGATCGTCCTTTCACAAGGCCTTAGTGGCTAAAGAATACTTATTTTGCAACTCTTGACTATGCCAAGGATATGCATGCCGTGGAATGCATATTACATTTATTCTGACCAATTATCCAAAAATGAGGGATGACATGTTCTTATGTGAAATGAATCTCAAAAGCCTGGGGCGTTTTCTTTATCCAACCCAGACTTCGTTTGTCCAGCCTGTTTCTTCATTCCTCAGATCCAGTGACGAACCCTCATCTGCGACCTTCCTTCTTACAGGGGCGTACCACGCTCCCGAAGGGGTGACTCGACTGCAGCTGGGGGCCCTCAGCTCTGCCGCCCCCGGAAGCGAGGCCAAGGGGAGAAAAAAGACACAGGAAAGCAGCCCAGCACACTACAGCTGCTCACTCCACGTCTGTGGAAAGAGCTCGGTCTCCCCCAAACACCCAGCCTTGGGTCCTCAGCTTCCTGTGACCACGCCTGCTGTGCTCCCGGTGGGGGACACGCCCTGTTCTCTGTCATGCCCCCACTGTCCAGCACAGGGTAGGCGCTCGACAGATGTCTGTAAAGTGACCACACAACTCATTCGGCACTGAACACACGCTACCTGGGACTTTAATCTTCCTTGCAGACACTCATTTAGTCTCTTCAACTAGCTCTGTGTGGCCAGGGACAAGGTCAAGGTAGAATACAGTCAGATTCGACTGTAGGTTCCCAAGGCTTCTACTGGACTCATTTCCAGTTGTTACCGCCATTTCTATGGGAGTACCAAGTTACTGTTATAAACAAATAAATACATTACATTTTAAATACATGTCCAAAATAACAATCTAACATGTTTTAGCTGTATCTTTAAAATAATAGAGCATGCTAATAAAAAATGCTGTGGGGCTAAATATGTATCGCTCTAAAGTAGAATGCCATCAAGAGGCTTGTGGTCTCTCAGAACAAAGAACCTGCTTGTCTTATAGTAAGAGGACTGGGGCTAAAAACATGTGGGGCCCCTGGCCGCACGGCCAGTGAGTGCTGGGGCCGAGAGTCACCTCCAGCTGAGGAACCCACTGTTAGCCATGGAGCCCTCGTGCCTTGCTCTCTCGATCCCAGGCCGCCGAGGCACTTGCTGAATGGCAAACCAGCAGAAGCCAGAGGGACAGGGCTCTGACAGGTAGAGGAGGTGGGTGATGGACAGGCTCTGGATATGAAATGGACATGAAGGGTGAGAGGCTCACGCTGTTGTTAGTGCCCACCATCCAGCCGGACGCCCTTTGATTTTGTCTTTGCAGGACTTTGGACAGGGGAAGACATGTCCCATATGTACCGAAGGACAGGCACATGGATGACTTGTCAGGGAAAGGTATCAGAATCTCTCATGAGCCAAGTGACCTTGGGCATGAAAGCCAATCTCTCTGATGCTCAGTTTCCTTCACTAAAACAGGAGAGACTGACAGCACCCTCATCTCTAGGGGTCCTGAGTGTGAGCTCTGGCACACAGCAATCAGCAGATGATAAGTTAATAAAATAATATTACTAGTACCAAAATGTTTATGAACACTAATCATTCCTTTTCTTTCCAGGTCCTCTATGACTCTTTAAAAAATAACATTTTTAAAGCACTTACTATGAAGTAGAAAGTACTGAAACTGTTTTCCTTTGATCATTGGAAAAACCCCATGAGACAGGGGCTATCAATATCTGTTATTATGAGTGTGGAGTCTGAGACTCAGAGCAGTCAGGAAATTTTCCTATGGTCACAGAGCAATGAGGGGGATCCGGGACTTGAACTCTAATATTTCAGCTCTGGGACGCGTGCCCTTGACCACCTTGCCACACTGTCTTTTTCAGCAGATTAAGTTACTCTCTACTTGCTCATCTTTTTATGAGAGGTGGACACATACCAAAATGTTTGTGCCCTCCAGTAATACTTGCTACACCCCCCCATCACCGCTCCTCTAAAAACAATCTCCATGTACAATGAGATGAGTTAATGATACTTTTCAAAGAGCCCGTTTCTTTCCAAGTGCCATCAGATTCCTGAGTTTTACACCATTTTTAACTTTCCCAGAAGCTGCGGAGTGAACAACCATCCATCAGAATGAATTCCCCCATCCCATCCTCTAGCCATTCTTGGATAATAAATTATTCTCAATTTTATTATTTCGAAAGGTTTCTATCAAAGCCATACCTACTGATTCTTTTGACACAATATAATTTACCAGCAATAAATGTTCATAAACAGTTTGAGTGAAAAATCCATAAAGTCATTTCAGTTTTATTTTAAGTTCCATTTAATGTCTCTCAAAAGTGATTTCATCAATGTGTTTCCATTAGCTAGTTCTCTGCCCAATAACTTAATTCCACACAATCAATCAGGAACTTATAAAGCCCGTGACAGGATCCACCTAAGTGTTTTGAATCACCACAAAGATCAGCTCAGTGGCTTTGCTTCCCCCTAGTCGCACAGGCAGGGGGTACACTCCTCAAAAACCAAAAAATCTCAAATGCGCTTCATTGCCGTAGCAATACAAAAGCCAGCCTCTCCTCTCTGGAAAGTGCACTCAGGTTTGAAGCTCAGTGTGGTCATGCTTGCCCCTCAGAGTGTCCTGGATGCCAGGAGACCTGAAAGCCAGTTCTCTTGGTGGTGCTTGGCATGTCAGATGACCTCTCTGGCCCTTCGTTTTCCTGATTTCCTAGAAAATGATGGTTGGGATGGGGGGTATCAGAGCTACATTGCTTTTTTCCCCAGGTGTAAAATTTCGTAAGGTAACCATCTAATCAAAACAGATAACTGTCTTTAGCCACCTCCATTCCCTACCAGAACAGAGGAACCTGGGAATATCAAAGGAAATCACTAAAAACTTTCCCAGTGTTGTAGGAAGAAGCAAATAAAAGCAAACAGGTTTTTGCCCACTTTGAACTTGATTTAATTGGTGGACATCATCACCAGAAAATAAACCTCATAAGAGATGAAATGGCAGAGAGCAAAATCTAGCATAGATGAAACTAACTGTAAAAACAAGAACCACAAAAAACTTGTGTATAACTCTTTAAAACTTCAAAGATTGATGTGGGGAATTCAATTTCATAAAAAATAGTAAACACTGAAGTGCCTGAACTTGTATGTGTTAAAAACAGCCATGAACTAAATACTGAACGAAAAACTTACATCTGCAGAATTCGGTACAGGAAAATTGGACTTCAGAGAAATTGGACACAAAAGAAAAAGTAACAGTGGTAGAAGTTATAATCAGTAAAAACTGGAGACAGATTTATAATGAATTAAACCTTTGTTGGACGTGCAGAACAACAACAATTTGAAGACAAATTTCTAAAAAGTTCAGAAATGATTTTAAGTGTGCTCTTTAGAAAGTTAAAGAATTAAACTAGCTTAATGGAGTTTTCTCTGGTAAATTCTTTATTTTTTAATTTTTTTTATTTTAATCATTGTTCAAGTACAGTTTACTCCCTTTTACTCCCATTCCAGCCCACCTACCCAACCCTCCCCACTTCCCTCCCATTACCACCCTCCCCCTAGTTTTTGTCCATGTGTCCTTTAAATTTGTTCCTGTAAACCCTTCCTATTCTCCCTTGAAATTCCCTCTCCTCTCCCCTCTGGTCACTGTCAGCCTGTCCTCTATTTCAGTGTCTTAGGTTATATTTTGCTTGTTTCTTTGTTTTGTTGTTTAAGTTCCTGTTAAAGGTGAGATCATATGGTATTTGTCTTTCACTGCCTGGCTTATTTTGCCTAGCATAATGCTTTCCAGCTCCATCCATGCTGTTGCAATGGGTAGGAGCTCCTTCTTTCTTTCTGCTGCATAGAATTCCATTGTGTAAATGTACCATAGTTTTTTGATCTATTCATTTACTGATGGGCATCTAGGTTGCTTCCAGCACCTAGCTATTGTAAATTGTGCTGCTATGAAGGTAAATTCTTTCTTGATGTATGTTCATTAATATTGGCATAGTTATGATCGATGCTTTTGTATGAACGAACACAGACTAAAAGTCACCTGTGTGTTTCAGTGGTGGGGCCTAAATGTTTGACAGGCTTCAGGCGCAGAGTAAAATATCTGATGACCAATGTTTGAAGTCAAAACATCTTAAGTTTTCTAATTCATGTTGCTTGGGTAGATATAACCTGCCTGACAACCCTCCATAACAACCACTTAGTAAGTTTTACTCAGTAAGATGAGCATGCATTTCTATACTGACATTAAATTACAAATAGAGAAAAGATGTCAATCTAAAACATGGTGATAAGAAAATGGGAGAGGGAATGATTTGATTCCTGAAATACCAGATGACCGAGAAACTCGAGGTCTGGTTTTTAGTGCTGATTTTGCGTAAGCTCATTATGTGACCTTTGGCAGTTTGCCTTCCATTTGTATTTCTCCACTCTTTACACAGAGTCAGGGTGGGAACCAGACACTCTGCAAGGCCTCCAGCCTTTTCACAGGACTCCAAAGGGCCTGGCTGCATGGCCAGGAGAGGAGCACGGTAGGATTGTTAAAGCCAACATCCAATTTATGCAACAAACATGTGTCCAGCAGGGGGCTCTCGAGGGGAGCCAGAGGGATATGGAGCTCCCAGTCCAGCGCACTAGTATAGTCCCATAGTGTACATAACCAGTTTAAATAACGAGTGATAATCTCACAAGTAAAAATAGCTGTTAATCACAAATTGTGAAAATGGTGATTAAAGCTTGAAAAGAAAATCAAAGATGTCTTTGAAAGTATACAACCTGGGGTCATAACCTGGTCTGGTTGGTAAGTTTCCCAGAAAAAGGGAAGTGTTGCCGTTACTTGCTCAGTAATTGGGAACACAGCAGCTGAGAGCAGGAGGCAGCTGTGGAAAACAGGGCAGAGGTGACAGGGCTGGGAAGCTAAAGTTAATAAAGATCCATGTGGCCAGACCATGTTTACCAAGGGCGAGCGGCATGCTGAGACAATTTAGATAGATCCTATCACAGGCCTTATAAGTTTCTGATTGACTCTGTGGAATTAAGTTATTGGGCAGAGAACTAGCTAATGGAAACACATTGATGAAGTTGGCCCAAATAATACAAAGCCTTGTAGGCCACGGCACAGGTTTTGAGCAGGGATCTGACTTAAGCGAATTGGCATTTCTCAAACACCACTGGTGCTGCATGTTATGGTCTGCATGTGTGTGTGCCCTTAAAATTCCGGTGTTGAAACCACCCAGAGAATGGTATGCTGTTACAGCAGCCTGAGCTGAGACACTGCGGCGTGGCAAAGAAAATGGAGAACGTGGGCAAATGAGGTGCGGTGGGGGGGGCACGGTGATGGGCTGTACTAGAGAACCAGCAGTGAGGATGGAGAAGAGCGGTTGGTTTAGGAAATATTTAAGAGGACACCCGATGGGACCCAGTGGTGTGCTGGGCAAGAGGGGGACTAAAGGACGACCACAGAGGAAGAGCTGAAATTGATGGTGAAGACAGATGATTACTGCTCAAAGCCGGCTGTGCCCATGGCAACCGTATACTTCAATCAAATCCTGCTTTTTTTTTATGTTTGGTATTTTATTTGCAATTGAAATTGCCTTTAATAAAAGAAGCTGCTCTGAAGCCACCTATATTTTTCTTGTGAAGGTGCAGGCGAGATGACCAAGTAAATTTAAATTAAGTCTCCTGTAGTATATATAAGCAATATGTATTTTTTAAAACTATGAATAATGTAGTAATCCCTTGAATAATAAACATTGTTTCTGTGCAAGATAATTTTCTGGTTACTCCAAAGGTTTAGCTAAATACATGTTCATATATCTATCTCCCAATGTTTAAAAATCTTTCTTAGATACATGAGATACTGTATCTTAGAGAACGTGGTCACATTTTGATATTTAAATATTATTTAATGTCTAAGATTATTCTCCCCAAAGCCAGTCTCCTCCGCAGCTTGCTATCCATGGTAGGTATAAAAGAGTGAATTGTGGAAGAACTGATCACAGGAAATTCCTCAGAAAGAGTGGTTTTTAATATTTAGTTTTAACATGAACTTCTGACTTTCTCCTAATAGTAATATGCAGTAAAATAATTCTTTTTAAGGAAGTGAGCTGGGTATGTTCAGCCAAGGATTTAAAGTGGCGTGAGTATCGGTGCAGTTGCGGAGCCTCCGCCCCTTCCAGGACTCAGCGCTCTGACAGCGGCTGTCGGCCTGCGGAACGCTCCCCAGGACTGAACAGCAGGCAGACTCGAGCCAGCAACTTCGAGCGGAAAAAGTCTCCTGAAGCAGTTTAATCCCATTCCGTCCCTGTGCCTGCTGGTGGTATTTGACAGTTTGCTAATGCAAAACATTTGTAGTCATTACAAGTTGTTTCCAGGATACAGACCAAATATTTTCTTTTTAGGAATTAGGACAGATTCTCCTAACCTAAAAGTAGAGATAACTCATTCGACAAATATTTAGGGAGGGCTGACTCCATAAATGGGTCTGTGGGGAAAACAGAACTTTCCTCTTTATAGGATCACAAGTTCATTAAAAGACTGAGAAATTTATAAAGTGTATAGCAGTTTCAAATATTGTAACATTCTTTGTCTGTATATATTTAGCAATTACCTACTATGTGCGCAGTACTGTGCTACACCGATATTCAGCGTGAAGAGCTCATCCGCGCCCTTAGGGAGTTCTACCATAGCCAGACAGACAGATTTAGGGAACACGTTTAAATTGATTTTTAATGACAATTATTACAAAGTATGCATTCTCAACGGGGGTGGTGTGGCCACAGCTACAAAATTGGTTTTTGAGGGGTCAGCAAAAGAAATCTTGCTCTATTAATGTCTAAAGGCACAGATACATAGATAGTACATAAATAGACACACATATCTCTGTGGTACCAAAATTTCATAGGAGGGGAATATTTAAAAAAGAATGTGAGCCCTGGCTGGTGTGGCTCAGTGGGCTGAGTGCCAGCCTGTGAACCAAAAGGCTGCTAGTTTGATTCCCAGTCAGGGCACATGCCTGGGTTGTGGGCCAGGTCCTCATAGGGGGTGTGAGAGGCAACTGTCACATGTCAATGTTTTTTTCCCTCTCTTTCTCCCTCCCTTCCCTCTCTCTAAAAATAAATAAATGAAATCTTTAAAAAAAAAGAGTGTAAAATATTGGACAAGTTATTTAGGGTCTTCTAGACTTAGCTTCCAGCTTTGTGGAATGGGGATAGTAACACTTCTCTCATAAAGCTATTGTGAGGATTAGAGAATTTATATTTTATGTATGTGTGTGTATATATGTATATATATAGTATATATGTGTGTGTATACATATATGTAGTAATATGTGTGCTTGGTACATTAAACTGCTTGACAAATGATAGATACTATTTATTATAATTAAATCGATGGTGTTGATTATAATGATAGAAGGCCAGAAAGACAAAAGGATATCAATGAATATCCGAATGTTAACAACAGAGAAGAATAAAATAAGACGTGTTTCCTTTTAGTTTAGCTGAGCTAGCCGTACCATCAAGGTGCACATTTTAAATACTTGCATAGCATGTGAAACTGCAGAGCAATTTAAGATTCCCGTGTAAGAATATTCTGGCAAGGCATGAAGAGACAAGTAGTTTAATTAAACAAACTCCACTCCAGAAACCAATAGACCAGAACTCATGCTTGGTGTATCATTAAGCCCAAACAGGAAGAAATAAAAGGAATCAACCAAGCAGCAAGCAACCTCATTTCAGTTTCTTATGACTACATTATTTCTGATAGTAAATAAAAACACACAGCAACACAAATAATTTCAACTCATTGGTCGTGTATAATGTTAATGGGACAAGGTGGCGCAGAGTTAGGATGGTCTACGAACAGCCATCCTAATGTGAGCATCGGCAACAGGCTGAGAAGGCTGCTCCTCCTCACAGGCTGACCTGCACACCAGGGAGACTCCTCGGTTCTCAGAGATGACAAGGGCACAGTGTGTCCCACGAATGAGGTGAAAGTGGCCCTCCACCCACGCTCCTCTCCGGTCTCTGGGGAACAAACAGGCGGCCAGAATCAGAGAGCCCGGGGAGGGAGTGAATACGGAAAATGAAAACAGGTTAAGGAGAGCACGGGTCCTGCCTGGCCTTCTGTGGGGCAGCGAGGGCTACATGGGAGCCCCGAACACGCTGCTTCCTTGGCCAGGACCTCAGCTCTCGAGGGTCTCTCTCAGCTGAGAGCAACCGAGACTCAGAGAGTCAGTGGACTACGCATGTGCGTGAGGCCGCAGACAACACGTGTGTGATTTTCAGGGTTTCTGGTCATTGAAAAAGGAGCAGAACACTTTGTTCCTGTGGCTAAGCAGGTGGGGGGCAATGTCTTTCTATGGAGAAGGAAATTGAAACATTAATTGAAGGCCATGGAGAAGCACTGTCTAAAAAATAATTGGAGGAACTTACAGAGTCATTTACAGGAGACGTGGGTGATGATGACTTGGACAGTGAGAGCCAGCAAGTGGAAATCTTAATAAAAGTGCTGAATGTCTCAAAGCACTAAAACACTTAAATGGTTTAATTTCAGAATACAACCCTATTATGAAAGCAGGCCTCAAAATGAATACTGCACAGGTGACTGACGGGTCCTTTTGATGGCATGATTTTTGCCTCATCCACTGACATTATCCCTGGTACGGCCAGTAAGTTACTTACCAACATTCATTTTCCCTGCAGACAAAACACTGGTATTGTTCACGAGAGCCCGGCAGCCAACTACAGTCACCTTCCCAGACTCCATGGAAGCTAGGGGTGACCATACGACATGACTGTGTCTAATGAGATGTAGGTAGAAGTGTACGGGGAGGGGCACTGGGCAAGCTTTTACATCCTGATAGGAAGGTGCACGTGGGGCTGGTCCACTCCTCTTCTTTCTTCCCGCCTGGGTATCCACATAGTACACAGAGCTGTAATAGCCATCTACTGACCATGGGACAAAGGCCAAGAAAATTTCAGGTGCGCTGACTGCACGCCACTAGGCCGCTAGCAACCGTCTCTCAAGTGAATTCTTACGGGAGGCAAACAAGTTTTTCCATATACTTTGCTTAAGCTGGGCTTGTGGGAACTTTGTTCCTTAGCCTGAGGTTCTCTGCTATTCTCCCCGAATCCAAGGGGAAAGGAGCGCACGGACCCTTTAAGAGAGTCATACCCACCACCTGGAACTTTTCTGCCATATGCCAAATGACTACAAGTTGAGAATCACTCTTCCTGTCCCTTTACACTATACTGAAGTGTCCTTTTACTGATTGCTGAGTAGGGCTGGGTTTTCCTGCTTCCTGGACTTTACTCATGATGTTGAGTCAGAAAGTTCTTTCCTTTCCTTTCCACTGCATCAAATCCTTGCAGGCCCGGCTCAAATGCCGCCTGCGCAGTGAGGCCCCCTCTCGGGCGTCCCTAACCGCTGCTCCCTGTGTGCTTCCGCGTGACACTTAACTGCTCCCCTGGGCGAGCACTCATCTCACTCTGCCTGCTGAGGTGCTCCCTGGGCGTGTTCCCCCTTCACCATCACGCTCGCTCCTTCAAGTCAAGGGCTGAGTCATGGGTGTTTCCCTGCTTCTCTAGACAAGGGGCTAGACCCAAATTTAGATGTTTTGAATTTGATTTCCCATAAGCAGGAAAAGCTTCAGAAAGAAAAAGAAGCTTCTGGAGGGGAGAGGTGTGAGCTGGTCGGCATCTGCTGTACTGCACTGATGGCTGTATAATTGGTTTGTCCAGGCCAGAACATGGTTCAGCTACAGTGCCTCGGTCTGTGGACTCGGCGGGACAGCCCCCTCACTGCAAGCCCTCCCGTAACCTCTCCCATGTACCACAGTCAGTGCAACGCCCCGGAGCTCACGTGGGAGCGGGCTCTTGCCTGGCGCACAACCTTCGGGGAAGTCTGTTGCCTACAACAGAAAGCCCAAGTTTTTAACGTGACAGGATCAAGCTTAACCCAGCTTTGCCTGTGGCTTGGTCATTTTTTACAGTATTGATTGATCTTCGTTTCCTCCATCCCTCCCTATTTTTGTCTCTCCTCCATTTCAAGCAAACACCCAGGCCCTTTGCATACTCCTGACATTTTTTTTTTGTTTCCATAAAGTAACACACATTCTTGGTGGGGCATCATTTTATGGGTTTTGACAAATACATAGCGTCATGCATCTACCACCATGAACAAACAGCACAGTTTTATTGCCCTGAAAATTCCAAGTAGTCATTCTGTCCTCCAAGTGCTGGCTCCCGCTGTTCCAGGCCCTGTCCATAGTGTTGCCTTTCCTGGAAGGTCATAGGAACGGAATCACTCAGTGCAGGGCTCTGGGTGTTGTTTCTTCCACTGAGCAACGTGCACCTGAGTGTCGTGATGGAAGGTTTCCAGTGGATCAAACTGGAAAGCAGCCCAAGTCAACAGCTGCCCCTGCCCTCGGTAAAGCCCCAACCCTAGTGGAGGGTGTGCTGGCGCTCCTCCAGGGGCGGGAAAGAGGAGTGCCTTGGAAGGAAGCCCAGGGTAGGGGCAGACTTTTGCCCCTGATTTAGAAGACTTGAGAGGGCTGAGGTCCTTTGAGGACCAGAGTCCTCCCTAGGGAAGTGTCACACTCGCAGAGGACACAGCTGTGTCATGCCCTAGAAGGCAGGACCCTTGTCACAGGGGCCCCCAGCCATGGCAAATATTCCGAGGTCCTCTCTGTAACATGGAGTTTGAGAGCCAACATACCTAAACCACCACACAGGCCGGGAAATGGAGGTCTCAGGAGTGATCCTTATGGACAAGGACCAGCAGCCTTGCCCATATTGTCTTGACAACACACACACTCCCTGGATTCTTAAGCATCCACTGATGACGGAGACAGAATCTCCTGCCAGACTAATGTGGCCCCTCGGAGTCACATTTGGGGAATAAAAGTCATATGAATAGCTGACATCCATTAGTTAACTGCTTACTATTTGCCAGGCATTTTTCTAAGCATTTCACATGGACTAACTCATTTAATTCTCACCACACCCCTGAAAGGTATACATGACTATCTTCCAGTTTTTAGATGACAACACTAAAGCCCAGAAAGCTTTCACACAGAGTGCGCGTCGGAGCCAGGATCTGAACCCAGGCCAGTCTGGCCGTGGAGCTCACGCTGCTAACCGCCCGCTGAGCCATCCCCCCTGCTGTTCCTTCCACCCCGGGTCTGGGAGCCGGAGCCGCGCCAGAGGACCTCCTCCTCCAGGAGAGGACCCCCCAGAGCTCTAAGGCTGGGCTGCGCATGTGCTGCTCTCAGTGGCTTCTCCGCCGAAGGCCAGCTGCGTGGGCTGCGTGAACCCCCACTTGGACAGCCCGACTTGAACTTGAGAATTGAAACTACATGGCACAGAGGGCGGTGTCAATGAGCGACAGGAACGAGACAGTGACAATGGACACGTACTGAGAATCATGCTTGGTGCTTTTACAGACCCAGGCCCTTCCTCTTCATGAAGACCCTGGGAGTTGAGAGATGCGAGGTTTGGACAGGAGAAGAAATAGCCGCTCTCACAGGGCTTGTTGGTCACAGACCTGGGATAGGAACCCTGACAAAGTAGTGCCCCAGCTCACGGCTTTAACCTTCGAACACAAACGTGGGGCTGGCTGGTGGTCACGTTCAAGTGGCACCTCAACAAGAAAATGACCACAGAGCAGAGAAAAAAAGAGAGGTCACGTGGTCCCTGCGCAGCAGAGGGAAAGCGCCGGTGTCCTAGGAGTGTCCCTCTGCGGACCCCACCACACCGGCCGAATGCAGATCAGAGGCCTTCCTGCACGTGGCCGCTTTGAGGACAGACTGCTCCGTGGGCAGGCCTTCAGGGCGCGGAGGCGGAGGCCTGCCAGTCCCCTTACTTCACCACATTCAGCCCGAGCCGTGGCCACGATCATAGTCCTGACCTCCCATTGCCCTCGGCCTCTGGCATTTCCTCAGGGGCATCAGCCCTGGCTTGGTACTCAACTAGGGCTACAGACTCTAGGGACAGAGGAAAGACAGGACCAAAAAAAGGTTTATTTTCAGTTGTGTTCTTCATCGTTGTAAATCTTTGAGACTCCGCGAGAAGCAAAGTCGGAAGACAAAACTTCAAAATGACATGTCACGGCTGCATGTGGGGTGAAGGGAAGAAGGCTGAACAGTGGCAATGTCTGTGCCTGTTTACCATGCCCTCGCCCTCCTTCCCACACTAGACCCACTGCTGGCTTTGGGCAAACCCACTGGGGCTGAGAACCACATGTCCAAACCCCACACCCCACAGGCACACACACAGCAGGTAAGGTGACTCCCGCTGGCCAATCAGAATATCCAGTTCCCCAGAAACTGTTTGCCCCAAGAGCATGTGACCTAAGCTCGGCCAATCAGGTCTTTTCAAGGACTGCTGTGGCTGTCCCAACAAGGGTGTCCCTGTCTCTCTCCTTCTGAGACAATGTCCACTGAGGATCTGCCCGAAGGAAGCCTGTGTCGGGGCAGAGGCGCTAAAAGCACCAGAGTTTGCCCGATCTGGAATGTTCAATTAAACGAGTGACCAGGTTCCCATCTTTACTTTGTTTTTTTTCCTTAGCCCGATTAATTTTGCTTTCTGTCACCTACAATTGGAAGCATTCTGGATGATGCATTATTTTCCTTGTGGGCTGGAGGAGTCTACCTCATGACTGTCTGCCTCTGACACTCCATGTCTCTAAAGCAAGAACTGTGCTCTGAAGCCCACAAATAAGTCTGTGTTTTGAGAGAGAGCATCATTCCTATGCAACTCTACCTAAGACAGGTGCTTGATGCAAAAGGGAAATCCGCAAGGCAACAGAGCCCGTCAATTTCACTACCAGAGGAGAGCGGTGAGAGCCAGTATGCTCACTCAGAAGTGTCCTTCTGGTCTGAATATCTGGAAGACACCTTTGAGGGCATTTAGCATCTTTCTCTCTCTCTCTCCCTCCCTCTCATCACCTCTGTCCCCTATTTAACAAGCCAGGGCCAAGCACAGTTTGGGAGCTTTTTGTAGCTTTTTCCTATACCTGGTGCCACAGTCACACAGTAAGGAAAAACAGTGTCTATGAGGTCTGAGTTATTCAGGGTCACAGTACATGTTCTTAGATATGGAACTGATCATCTTTCAAAGAAAAAAAAAGGCAACTGTCAAAACCCAAATCTGCCGAGCTTTAGAGCTCGATTTCGGTATTTGCTAAGTGTATCGGGCGCTGCTTTGTCAATCTCAGTGACAGTTAATCGATAGTAATTTGATGCCAGTTGATTCTTCCCTTTCCCTAAACAGGATTAAGGTATACTAGCTATGAATATATTTTATCCAAGGCTGTAAATCCATATGCTTTAATATAAATGCATTAGCATCTCTTTTTTAAATGGAATACACTGTGTATACAAGGAAATAAAGATGAATTACCAGGTTGTCCTGAAAAATGTCTTTCTAATCCATTATGAAAATGTTGCAGTTTTCAAGGCAGTAGTGAGTAGATCAACCATTTCCCATTATCTAAAATTTGATCTATACCTCAGTCTCTGGGGGGACCTATTAAGTTAATGCTCAGAATATCTTATGAACGTACTGCCGTTCTTGGGCTGGGGCAGGTGGATTTTTCGTTTATATTTTCCTGTTTGTTAGGTTGTTTATACCTTTTTTCCCCTTCAGTCAATATTTTTTTAGTGCCTTCTATGCATTCGGAAGTACCCTCGTTACCACAGATATGATGGTGAACAATAGTGTGACAATAGCAGACCCACAATCTGTCCTAATATTTTCCAATTGGTCCACAGCCACCTGGGCCAGTAGACACCTGGGGCCAAGCCTTCCCCTCCCCGGCCCTCTCAGCCTGCTCGTGCACACAGAGCTGGGGTGAAGCAACAAGGAAGATCTTTGAACATCACTTCCCAGTGTATGAGGGTTTTCATACATACTTTTTCATTCTCATACATACCTGTATGAAGGGTGCAGGGGAGAAGTGCACAGGTGACTCATTCAGGGTTGAGCATCTAACAAGTGCAGGACTATGCCCTACATACCATACCTGATGGGCTACGATGGTGCCTGCCTCACAAGTTGTTGTGAAGCGTCAGTGAGTGAACACAGGCACTCAGGACAGAGCCTGGCACACAGAAAGAGTGCAGTAAATGTCAACTGTGATGATGACAGTTTTGTTCAGAAACAGACATAATCCGCTGTCAATCTTTCTGTCCATCCATGTGTGGGTCCATCCACCGGTCCACGCATTTCCCAACCATCTATCCCTTGTTGGCTGGGCACTACAAAAGATGCTAAAGATTCAGTGTGGAGCGAGCCCAGGCCTTCATACTTCTCACAGTCTAGGGAAAGAGTTTCAGTCTTTGGAACTTGTATTTGGTATCAGACTTCACAGACTGAAAGATGAAAAAGTAGCAGAACCGTAGCCCAGACGAGGGATTGGCACACTACAGCCTGTGTGGCAAATCTATCCCGACACCTGTTGTTATAAATAAAGTTTTATTAGACACAGCCATACAGTCTGACTACATAGTGTCTGTGGCTGCTTTCCCACTACAGTGGCAGAGCTGACAGTTGTGGCAGAGATTCTGTGGTCCACAAACCTAAAACACTTACTCTCCAGCTCTTTACCCCAAAAGGAGCCCTGCCCTGGACTGTTACAGCTTTGCATTCTCTTAGCTGTTCTACCTTATCTAATCCTTTGGAATTTTAGAAGTGGCAGGTGATGGTTTGCCTGTATGTGCAGTGAAGACTTTTTTCTTTTTTACATATTATTTGGCATGACAATTTTAAATAAAAATTCCCTGAACTGTTGGCTTATAGGAATGTTTAAGATTCCATCAAGATCAAAGATCAACCCTAACCTCACTAGAGGCACCGTCCTGCATTGTGTTACTCAACCAGTGCAGTGATGTACAAGCTAGACACTGTTAGTGTCTCTACGTGCAGATGAGAAAGCTGAGGCTCTACGAGAGGTCATTAATTTTTAAAATGATAACAATTAATTTATTGAGGATAGAGTATCTCTTGGGAACTGTGGTAAGTTTTGCATGGGCTGTCTCCCTTAATTCCCATGCCAACTACCGGGAAGCAGAGCTATCACTCCCCACCCACCGTGTGCACCAACGGCTCAGCAAGGCTGCTGCCTTGCTCATGACCCTGTCTCAAGAACATGGGGATGCCAGGCCTTTGTCCCGAATCCTGAGGTATAGAAGGCGATTCCCACTGAAGCCTGTCCTGTGGCTCTTTCCCAAGGACATCTACCTCCCGCTCTGTCTCCCCGTGAATCAAAGTGGCGTCGGAATGCAGCTCCTTCACTGAGTACGTAAGCCACTTGGGAATACCCCAGTTGCCTCCGTTCTGTGCTTGGATGACTAGGATGGTGCAAGGAAAGACAAGGCTATCATGATGATGCTTTCTGCTCAAAAGGGATCAGCTTTAAGCTCTCAAGGATGCTTGATCCCAACTGTTTCTTTACCATCTCTTATTTGTAAAGTGAACTCTAGTCCAAGTTGTAATCAGTCATAGGGGATAACTATTGGAACTCCTACACATGAAGAAATTTATTCTCTAAATCAGGAGTCCCTAACCTCTGGGTTGTATACTGGTACCAGTCTGGACCTGTTAGGAGCCGGGCCATACAGCAGGAGGTGAGCTCGAATGTAATGCACTTGAATCATCCAGAAACCATCCCCCCACCTTGGTCCGTGGGAAAACTGTCTTCCACGAAACCAGTCCCTGGTGCCAAAAATGTTGGAGACAGCTGCTCTAAATGAGAAGTTACCAATGGGTTGCTGACGTTGGCTAAAGACATTCCCTAGAGAATCCCTTTACCTTAAACTTGTAAAGTACCTCCGTACCCTGCATTCTGTTAACTGAACAAGCCACCTCAGACTCCTGTCACTTTATCTGTGTAGGTGATGAAATAGTGCAAATTTTGGTTCTACATTTTACCAAGCAGTGACACAGCTTTAATTTACAGTACCATACACACTAGAACCTGGGTCTTTTCCCTCACTGCCTAGTTTTTTCTATTACACATTGTAGAATATGTTAATGTTGTCAATATGTTCAAACATTAGGATTCTCATCTTGGACTTCCCACTAAACTTACTATTCTGGGCTCAGTTTCTCTGTCTATAAAATGGGCACAATCCACTGGCCAACATATGGCTCAGGTTTATTATGAAGACCAAATTAGAGGTGAATGAGCCGTTTAACCTGCACAGCAAAATGCAAATGCTAGTGACCAATGGTGCTACTCCGGAAAACCCCCTGGATCAAATAAAGACTGTGTCTTCATCTTTAAAAACTGCCCCCTTTAGAAGCAGGTCCCTTTCAGGGCAGGTTAGTAAACTAAATATGACTAAAAGTAAAGGCAAGACTTCCATCCAGGTCTGCTAAACTGTTTCCATGCATGTTCTCATGGCACCGTAGAACTCCCACTCCAAGGTCCGTTTTTAGGAACATTGGACACTAAGAAATCAACAAACCCAGTTTCATTTTGTTCTGAGTCTTTTACTTGGGCAATGCAAAAATTCCTTCTAGCTTTTCATGGCAAATAGAAATAGCTCAAGGAGAAGGTCCACTAACTTGATGGAAGTTGACACCCCCACCCCCAAATTCACTAGAGGAAAGGACTTTCCGAGGTCCAGGGACCCCACAGAAACCGTGCTCTCACTGGGCAAGCAATCATAACTTGAGGAATCACTTCAGGACTGGACTAAATCAGCCCTAAAGGAAGTAAAGGAAATGCCACTGATTTTGGCAGAACTCAGAGTTTTAAAGAAATAGATCCAACTGTGAGATTACTCCCGGGTCACTGGGCGGTGGTCTACAAGAAGTGGGTCTAACACCCAACACGCATCTCGGCACCTTCCATTTTACTGCCTGGGATGGCAGGTGCAGCCTTTGCTTTGCCCCAGTAAGAGGAGGTTTCTGTAGCTGAGGAAGCGATGTAGGTTCCCAGTGGAAAGGGGCCTGGGGGAAACGTGGAAAACAAACCATGTAATAAAGTGAAGGGTACAAAGCCCAGCTAAAGACGTATTAGGTGTTGAACAAATGTCAGCAATGTCATCAATGCCCTTTAAGGTCTACGCCCAACTGCAGGATTACATAAACAAGGGAACAGCAGGCATAACCTTTGCTGTATCAAGGAAGGGCACTTCCCATTAGGAAGGTCTTACCCAGGATGCTACAGTCTTTACAGTGCAGATAGAAGTAGGCCATCAGACTGCTCTGACTGGGAAATGAGGTTGGAACCTCTACCTGGATCTCTTCTGTTTGCCCCGTTCCAAACAGCTGTCCCCTGCAGAATTCCTGTCTTGAGTTCTTTGCTCCTGTCACTTGGGGCCAAGTCCCAAGGTAGAGAAATAGCAGGCTACAGCAGCCTTACCAGTGGCTACATTTAATTATGTACCTGCTATGTATATGGCCTGACATTGGGCACCACGAAGAGGGGGAGAATGTAATCTTCAACCTGAAGGAATCAGAAAGGACACGCATCCTTCCCAGCGGATGGAGGGCAGAGAACTGGGCATGCACGAGGTTCTCTACGGTGGGATCTCACTCAGTGTTCTGTACACCTTCCCTCTGGTCCAGGGCTTCTCAAACTCAGTATTATCAACATTTGGGGCCAAATAACTCTTTGCTGTGAGGCCTGTCTTGTGCATCATAGGATGTTGAGCAGCATCCCTGGCCTCTGCCTAGTAGATGCCACGAGCAACCCCGTTCCTCCTGGTTGTGACAATCAAAGAGATCCTTAGACGTTGCCAGGTATCCCCTGAGGGACAAAACTGCCCATGTTGAGGATCATCGTCTGGTCCCGCTGTGTCGTGTCCTTCCCCCAACCAGCTCCAGACTAGCCCCGCCCTCAGAATTCATTGATAGAGAGCTCCATACGGAACACGAGGTCCTTTCACGTGACCTGCGGTATTAAACATGGAGTGATGTAGACATATGTCAGGGTTTGGAATCATTTTCTGTTGTTTGATTCTACACAAACCTGCAGGTTATCACAGAGATTGCACACGGTAAGTGCTCCCTGATGGTTCCTATTAGGATAGGGGACCGCACTGGGGGACAACAGACACCACGGCTTCACGGAGAGAATTCCGTGGGTCCGTGGACTCCGAAGGGGCAGGCTTCATTCACATCGCTATTTCCACTCACCTTCTGGAATCTGGTATGTCCTCTGACGCGAGTGTAGAACACGGCCTGCAGTGAGTGCCGCCCTGGGACTGTCACCCAAGGAAACCCCAGATTATTTCCTGTCGGGGCTGAGTTGTCGCACACATCTCCAAATACGGCTCACGCTCAACTACAACTAGATATGTTCGGATGTTCATAACAGAGGAAGACATTATTATATCACAAAGTTGTTGTTTTTTTTCCATATGCTGATGACTGTATGTCATCGGTTTTCTTTTGTAATCTTGGGCACTTTTTATAATGGGTTAAAATATAATTCTGAGAAGGGGTCCCCAGTCTTCATCAGCCTGACAAAGGGGCTCAAGGCAGCAAAAAAAGGAGAACCCTGCTTTAGATCAACTACCTGCATACACACCAGGCAAGCGGTCAGAAGTCACAGCCACTCCCTTAGACCTGTCTGCATCATTCCCAGCAGTTCTCGGGTGGGGGGCGGAGCACACTCACACCAGGGGCCCCACCACTGTTAGTGAGAGGTGAGGGTGGGCGCTGCCTGGCAGGACAGGGGGCAGAAGCACATGCCAGCTGTGTGAGCTGTTCTACATCCACACACTTCAGTCTCTTCATCTCTAAGGCGGAGCTGGGACACTGACTTCCTTTTCTCTTTCCCCATCTTGAGTGCCTTTAAGGATGATTTTGAGAATCAAATAAGATGACAGCAACAAAATGTGCAAGTATTCTGAGCTAATTAAATGCTACTGTGCAGAAGGTGATGACACATTGTTTTCTAGGATTCCATTTGTTCCTGTGTGTTAGACCACTTGTGGTTTGCGGGAGCACAGACATTCCTCCAAACCTCCTCATGCTTTAGGGTGGTTCAGCCTTAGAATCATGGAAGACAAAAAGGAAAGGAAAGCAGGAGGGAGATAGGGAGGGAAAGAGGAAAGTGATCACTTTAAGAACCAATTAGTTCCACTCCGATCCCATAACTGACTTTTCACCCTTCAACTGCTCAGGTGACAGGACTAAGGTTTTAAGTTGAAGTTCAGTGACCAGACGACAGTGCAACAGTTAGAGTGGTTTTCGAGGTGACCTCTTTCCAAAGGGACAGCTTTCCTATCCTTACCCAGTGAAATCCTTACACTGTGGCCCCCAAGCTCTGGGCCTCTTTTAGGGTGCACATCCCTGCACATGAATTCCTCCTGCAAGTTTCTCGTAGCTCATACTCCAGCTTAAATTCCCAAAGGCAGAGGGAGACCACGCCTTACAAGTCCAAGGCCTTGGCACCTTCCCTTGTTCCGCCAAAAGTCTCTGATTGGAATTTGCCAAAGAGAGACATATTTTCAGAGTCCTGGGAGGGAGAATTAGGCCAGAGGAACTCGCCCAGGCTCTCCTGCAGGGATGCCCTCATTAAACATGCAGCTGAGCAGCAGAGCCTGTGCACCCCCCAGTACCCAGTCAGCTGGACGGACGGGAAGCGGAGAGGGAAAGTCATTTTCCTTGGCAGCTGAGGTGCATTTAACAGCCAAAGAAGAGAAACACACACCCTTCCCCCACAGCTCACAGGCACCCGCATATTGATTTCATATCAGCTCTCTCCTGTGTTTGGTTCAATGCAACATAGGCTTGTTTCCCAAGCCCATGATACCAGCGCTTTAAATGTGCTTTGAGGTCTGATCGGCTCCCGTCGGTGGGAAGAACAGTGCCCTGCGTGTGGAACTCACTGGCCCACCCGGAGGGTCTGCCCTTCCTCGTGGGCTCAGCCTGTGGCTCTGGGCTGAGAGTACCAGAGGCCGACGGGAGCCACCGTGAGCACTGCCACGCTTGTAGGGCGGCTGCCCAACGTTCTTTTGGGAACGTCTCTTCAAAGTAAACCCTCAAGCAAAGCCCCCATGGGCGCGTTTGGTCTCATGATTAGTGACTTTGCCCAACTGACTCCCTGGCGGATGCTCCTCACTGATCAGATCCTGTCACTCCCGAGTCTGACGCCCTGCAATGTCTCCCCATTCCTGCAATGTCTCCCCATTAGGTTCAGACACATTAATGTGGTGCACGGGGCCCACTACAATATGATTTTATAGTAGATCTGTGTACACACACCTCCATAATGATGCATGTATGTGTGTATATATATAACCTGCATATTTCTATAACATGTGACAGGTGTAGTATAGCATACACATATGTATGACATTGAACAAATACATACACTACACTTCCATCTGAAACGCATACTATAGGACTGTGCATGTATAGTTGTAGCTACATGTACATGTATATTTGTAGTTAGGCATGTATGTGTATTAGCAGTCATGAGTATGTGATAAGAGCATAGACTTTTTATACTAAAAGACCGAATTTCAAACTTTGGGTAAGTCATCTGATATGTGAGTTACGTCTCAACAAAGGTGTCACAGAGAGAAACAACGCAGAGGCTCTGGAGTCTGATTATCGGGGCATCTCACTTGCGCTGCTTGCCCTGCTGCCCGACCTCGGGGAGCTCATTCTCCACTTGTCAGTTTGCTCAGATGTAAAAGGAGCATAATAATAAAGCTTATCTCAGAGGGCTGCTGTGAGAATTGCATTAACACATGTGAACAGATTTGGACAGTACCCAGTAAAGAGTCCGTGTTTAATAAATGTCCCCACTGTAATTACAGCCTGTCTCTTTTCCTGTCTGGGCGCTTGGCTCCGTGGCCTGCACGCCCCGGCCGTGCTGGACTTCCACAACGCTCCGGAAGATCGTGCTCGCCCAGGACCCCCCGTACGTGAGCCCCACGCTCGGCTCCTGAAGCTCCCTCCCCTTCCCGGACTCCTGTTTATCCTTCCAGCCTCCATGTAATCACCCTTTCCTTGGGGATGACCTCCCTTACTTCAGAAATTAGGTTAAAACCCCCTAATTTTATGTTCCCATGACATCTTGTACTTCCCCCATGATAAGACACATTTTTCTCCTCATGTAAATGTTTACAACAGCTGTCTTTCTGGCTTGGCTGTGGGTTCCAGGGAGGCAGGGGCCCCGGCTTCCCTCTGGTCAGCGCCGCAGCTGGCCACCGTCGGCGCTCGGTTACTGTCTGTGGAACGTGCTGAGCTTGTTTCCAGGTGACAACAGCCTGCACCTCGGCTTCGGTACCAACAAGAGCCCTCCTGCCGCGGTGACGCACGCCCTTCGCCCTTCATCCTCCGCCCCGGGAAAGTTCTCGCGCCATGAATTTCTTCCAAGTGCCTCACCTCACTGGGCTGCTCTCCGGCTCACAGCGTCCAAACCGCATCAGCTACTCCCATGGGTGTCTCAGCCGCACCCACACGGCACGTTCCCAACAGGCAGAAGCCCCTGGCAGGGTCCGGCCGAGTCATGAGGACTCTCTTTAACACAGGCTTTTGGGGAAGTAAGCAAGTTCCGCCTACTCTACGCTGCTGATGACATCTCCTCCCCGAAACCAAATTCACATACGCTTACTTGTTGGAAAAGTGACGGCTGCTCGTCCCGCTTCCCCCGTCGCCGGCTCTGCTGGTCCCACTGTGGGGGAGGGGAGGGGGCTGTTGCTCACTCGCCTCCACCTGGTAAGTCACCCTCTGCCCCAGGAAGTTTCCCCAGGGCCACCTCCTCCGTGGGCTCGGTCTCCTATTCCCATCCCCCACGTCCCGTCATGTCCTCTCAGCACACACTGCAGTCAGATACCACCTTACAGTTTCTATTTATCTTTACAGGGAATTTGTTCATTGCTATGTAATATTCCACTGGGCGTGTGCCTCGGCACCCTTTTACCTACTCGACACCCTGATACCTATTTGAGAACAAGGAAGCTTTCATGCTGTGTCCTTACATCTGGGCACTGAACTTCAGTTGGTGACAGCTGCACAAGTGGCGCTCAACAGGCATTTATGGAAAGGACAACAGTAATGCGCCTCAATACATTGTGCCCTGATTATGCGCTTAGTTGGTGCCAAGGACTTGAAAGATACACTCTCTTGTCACCCCCATCTACAGATGTGCAGGGACTTAGAAACACGCGCGGAGGCGGCGCCCCCGGGGCCGGGAGTGGAGTCCAGGCGGTCTGCCTCCAAGCACCCGACCCGCTGAACCAGCCCCTGTCCTCCACGCGTGTCCCAGCAGAGAGACACGCAGGCGTTGGCTTCTGTCCTGTGACCTGAGGGGTGCTGAATATTTTCTCCTCTACTTCTCCCCAGTTCTTCTGTTTGGATGCACGCTCTCCACCTTCCCCACTATTTCTGGGGAAGCCGGGCTGCAGAAGGGTGTAAGACGAGAAGGGAAGTGCATGGCAGAGCGCAGAACTGGGTGGGAGGGAAAGCACACGGAGCTCAAGAAAGTATTTTTAGCGCTCTTTTCTCGCACTCAACTAAGCAGAATTAAATTCTAGTCTCTCCAATAAAGGAGAATAAAGTTAATTTTCTTCCCTAGTCTGCACACCGAGAGTTTCTTATTCATGTTGTCATCTCATTAAATTCCTAGTGTCACTGTGGAATAGCAACATCCCCCTTGGCCTCTGCTGGGAAGAAAGAAAAAAGAATTCAACTCAGGTGACTTTTTCCTTTCCTGAGAGTATTTTGCAACAGTGAACATAACTAATGAGAAAGCAGAGAATGTCGCCTCTTGACATTGAAGATGGCTTGGCAGAAGTTTATCTCCACATCTGAAAATACTCTGTTCTTGGTACTAACTGGCAAGAAGAAAACTTTGGTGATAAAAAACAAACCAACAGATGCCGACTAGCACATTAGCTGGAGCTTGATAGAGAAATTAAAGTCCTGTCGGTTCCACAAACAAAGAAACAAACATATCTCTTCCTTGCTAAGTGCTGGAATTGGTTCTCTTCAAAGCAGCCAAATCACGAACCTCATCAACCCTTTAATCAATGAGAAAGCTGACGAGTGTCCCCACCTGACTTTCCTTCCCCCTCCCCCACCCGTGACGGGGGGAGAGGAGGGCTCAGCAACCGAGAGGTCCGCTAAGGTAAGGCTGCAGGGACAGCTGGGGGTGTTTACACAGAACGATGAATCCCTCACGCTGACCTTCAATCACGTCTCCCTCTTGCCGGAGGGAAAAGTGTGTGGGGCCCCGCAACTGCCTTCTCCTCCTGCATCAGGAATCAGCCGTGGCGGCTTCAGTGCACATGGGTGGACGAGTGATTAAAACCAAGCTGCGGCATCACCCACGCTTTTGGACTGGCTCGCCTTTATTTTTATTTTTTGAAGAAGTATGGGAGTTGTACTCCCCAAAGCATTTCAGATAAAACCCCATTATTATTTCTCTGTGGCAGAGCCGTGCTTTTCCTCATCACACAGCTCTGGTTTACTAAGGCTGGGGTTGTTAATCTGAGACTCTTCTATTTGGCTTTCTTGCTACATTATTTATGGGAAATGTATCTTTATGATCTAATGTGTTGTTCCGGTAAATAATTAACCAACTTGGGAATGAGGTGCCAGCGAAGAGCTCTGCGACCAGCAGTTCTTTTTAAATAGTTGAATTCCCAGCAGATTCCCTCTGCTAATGGTACCAGAGAGCAGAAGCGGGTCCCTGGCCCTGTTCGGGCTCCTCTGACTTCTTACCCAGATGTTGCTATTAGACCAGCAGGCTCCCAGCCCCCAAGGATCCATGGCTCAGGTATCCAGTTTTTGCCACCATGTTCTCACTGTGTTCCACCCTGTACTTCATCCTTCAGCCTCTCTTGGGCTCCCTGCCACTCACTGGTGAGAAACTAGAGAAAGAAAGAGAGCCCTGGCTGGGTGGCTCGGTTGGTTGGAGCGTCGTCCCATTCACCAGAAGGTTGCAGGTTCAATCCCCAGTCAGGGCACATATGGGAGGCAACCAATCGATGTCTCTCCTTCCCATCCCCACCGGCCCTCTTCTCTTTTTAACGTCAGTAAGCATGTCCTCGGGTGAGGATTACAACAACAAAGGAAGAGAAAGAAGAGAATAAGATGAAGGCAAGGAAAAAGGGGAGAAGGTGTTTGTTTAGAACCTACGCATGCTGCCTAAGTGATGTAACAAAGCCCACATCACGTGGCTGGGAGGATGGCAGAACCCCTTTCTGTCACATTCTAAAGCCTCTGAGCTCCCTCCCGGTGGAAGGCGGGGTGAACCGGGAAAAGCACGAGAGCAGGGGGCAGGGCCTCCACGTCTGAGGGTGCCTCCCGCAGGGCAGTTGCAGCTCGGCAAGGCTTCCGGGACCCTCCTTCCGAGAAAGAAAGAGATTGGCTGGAGGCTGCTGGTAATGAACGCTCTGCTGGTTGAGCTCCTTCGAGTTCTCCAGCCGCCCCTCCACGCGTGTCCTCTTTGGAGTCCACCGACTCACTCTGTGTGGGTGCCTCTCGGCCCCCTCTGCTCAGCCGGGCCTCTCTTATGGGCTGTTCTGCCGGAGCTGCCCCCTGGACCTTCAGCCTCTCCCTTGGAGATGGGAAGACCAGCGTATCTACAGCTGAACTATGTATCTCCGACCCCAAACCTACCGTAGCTCCTAGACATTTCTACCTGTGGCATCGTAACTAGTTGACTGACAAGGCACACGACCCCAGGGACACCCCCACTTCCCTCTGCGGACCCTCCAGGTCCCCGGTGAGGTACCAGGTCCTGTGAGTTCTGCTTCAAGGTGATTTTCTTCACTTGCTTTCTCTTCTCTTTCTACCCTAGTTTAGGTCCCGATGAGTCCTCAGCAAAGGTTTCCTCGCGTTCTCTTAAGTCGGGTGCCCGCTCTCCCTCCCTCCTTTTCTCTGTACCATCCCATTGGCTACAAAACATTCCAGGGTCTAAAGTCGTTCAATCCTCTCACTCAATAAGTACCACCGAGCACTCGCTGTGCACCCGACACTATTCTAGACCCTGAAAAATGTAAGTCACTGTTGTCATGAGAGGATGAAAATAAACACACGTAGGCACACATACTACGTCACGCTGTGGTGACTGCTCTGAAGAGGAGTAGAGTACAGGTAGAGACCATGGCGTAACAGACTCTTCCTGTAAAGTGCCAAATAACACATATTTCAGGCGTGTGGGCTGTGTGACAGTCTCAGCTCCTCAGCTCTGCCGCTGCAGTGTGTGGAAGCAGCCACAGGTGGTGCCAAAGAGCACGGCTGTGTTCCTGACCGAATCAAGCAGTGGCCTTGGCCTGATCTGGCCCACAGGCCATGGCTTGGTGATGCTTGTAGAGGCATTGCCAGTGGGAACATGCTCTCTTTACAAGGCAGTCAAGGGTCTCTTCGATGAAATGACATTTGAGCCATAAGGAAGGAGGTCTCTTATGCACTGACTACAAAAGAGGGTTCTACGCAGAGGGGAGAGTGAGCAGAAAATGCTGGGAGTGAAGCCTGCCTGGTGATGAAGGAAGGGGGCCAGCGTGTCTGGAGCTGAGCGAGCAAGGAGGAGGGAGCTCAGAAAGTGTCTTCCACCAACAGCCTTTGCAATCCTGGGCTCCACCGTCTCATGTACGTGGTCTTTGGTTTCCCAGGACCTTAACCTGGATTAATCTGGATAACGTGCACTTTCTGTGTGTCTCTGCCCAGTGTCCATTCCCCTGCTGGTAAGAACACCCCAAACTTCCTCTGGGAAACTACCCCCCCCTCACTCTCAGCTCCTTCCCACCCTAGCTCTGCGTGTGCCACGTGCCGTGGAGTCAGCTCTGAGTCCTGAAGACCCTCTGAGTGGGTGGTGTCCACCCCGTCCCGTCCTCAGCAGCCCTGCTCAGCTCCTGTAGACTCAGGGCACCGGCTTCTTCTATGAATTCACCCATCGCATCTTGGGTCGCCCCCTTTTCCTGCCGCCTTCTGTTTTTCCCAGCACTATGGTCTTCCCCAGAGAACCTGCCTTCTCACGACGCGCCCGAAGGAGGACAGCTTGTTTTGTCACTTTCACCCCCAGCGATGTTTCAGGCTCCAGCAGTGGGGATATGGTCACCCTGGTCACCCTGTTGGTGACTGTATCCCACAGTCCTGGTCACCACATGCTCAGAGATGGGCATGTGGCCCAGGTCAGTGCAGTCAGAGGAGAGCCCAGGACCTCGCTGGGTTTACTTTGGGAAGGGAAGCACTCTCTCTGCTCACCAGCAACGCTGGGAAACAGTGCTGAGCGATGGTGCGAGAGAGAGAGAGAGAGAGAGACTGAATTTTGGTCACGTTACGTGAGCTGCTGAGTCTAGCTTGAAGCCGGCAGAATTTCCCTATCACACGAGACAATCAATCTCCCCTCCTGTGGCTTTAGTCGGACTTACATCATTTAAACCAACCGAATCCGGACAGATAAACATGAGCAATTTCATTCACCAGGCAGGCATGCTCTCTGTTTTCCCCCTAATCCATAGTCAAACCTAGTTCAAATGCATCCTTCATTTAAGAAGCTTCTAAACTCTCTCTCAAACACGCCTGCACCACAGCTGGATTCTGTAATTCCACACTCGCTTTGTTTCGTCCCGCCGCACAGCTTGGTTTCTGCTCAGGCTCTCAGCTGTCTCTGGTGCTGTTTGTCACCTTCCTGATGCGACAGACAGCTCCCTGGCGGGGCAGGGACTTTCACCTCTGTGTGTCCATGCTGCCAGCAGCAGTGATTTGGAGAGATATGTGTGTGTGTGTGTGTGTGTGTAAATACATATTACACACATATATATTATACACACATATATAAATTACACTCATTTAATGAACACTACTAAGAGCACCCATCATAATTATCAATTGCCAGGTTGCAGTAGACTGTTTCATCAAAAACTAATTCAGAAGGCTGGACGTATCATCTGATGTCTTTCTAAACAAAACACAAAACAAAACAAAATATAGCACCAGACCACATTTAAATTTCTACAAATCTTATGCTAATTTAAGTAGCTTTAGACTTAATTAAAAATGTTTTCCAGTTGATAATTATGTAACTCAGATAATTAGCACCGAGTGGCATTGTGAGGACATATTTAAAAAATGAATCTAGAGCATAAACAGACCTAATTAACCATCAGAATAACACCTAATAATTATCCTTTGTTTATAAATGCTATGAATGTTCATTGTTCAATGCAATTGGCCATTAATGAAAATAAAACATTATGTTTCCCCTGCCGTCTCCACGGCGATGCCTCTTAGATGCATGGGCATTCATGTTGCCTATGCCCTTGCTGTTTTTTAAAAGACCATTCTTGTACAGTGTTTAACAATTTTGCTCTGGAATTAAAGCTAACCTATATCACACCTCATCCTGCACATCGAGCTTGTACCTCTTTTGGTAATTAGCTGGATGAGCCTAACTACAAACCTGTGTTTTCTTGTGTCACACCTGGACAGACGTCACTGTGGCGTGGACCTCCCACGACCTGCACAGACATTCACGCCCACGTGAAGAGACAGGGTCTGGGACCTGAGTCGAAGCGAGGCCTTGAAGACTGGCGGTATGGAGGCCCCATGTGGAGGGTTAGGGGAGTGGGTTCTGGAGAGGCTGGGTGTGGGTGGGGAGACGTAAGTTTAGGAAGTGAGGGAAAGACAGCAATGCAGAAAAGTCCAGGCTGTTTGGGAATTTGGAACATGAGAATTGAGAAGATAGTTCAAGGCAATTACAGTTTTGGGGGGCACCTGAAAACAGCCAATGTTGAAACTATATGTAACTGTGGGGTTTCCCGCAGAAATGGGGAAAGAGGAAAAACACGGACTAAACCCAGTGGGAGGCCGCACGGGAGGCCAAGTGTGAATCCCACATCATTTACTCGGTGGAAGAAGGGTCCACGAAGGAAGCAGAGGAACTGTCCGATGTGGGGGAACTGTGGGAATGGCAGAGTGTTCAGAAGGCCAAGGAGAATAGCTAGCCAGCCATTGTGATGCCAACATGCTGTGGAATTCGGAGAAGCTGAAGGTTACTGTCAAAGAGGCCACTGAGTGTAGCGGGTAAGACAGCCTGCGCCCAGGGCCCAAGTGCACCGGTTTCTTCCTGTGGAACTCAGAGCAAGTTGTGCCTCCGTGTGCCCCTGTGTAAGTCAAGGTGATAAGCCAGGGCCCTTTTACAAGGTCAGTTTGGCACCTTGCACAGAGTTAAGGCCTCAACACATGTCAGCCAGACTTGTTTTGTAGCTTTCCTTGAACACAGTTGTAAAAGCTTGGCCTGAACTCGATGGAAAGCCACCAGCAACGCTGTGGCCCAGTCATGACTGCCCTAGTTCAGGGGCTCACGAACTGGAGCACACATCAGAGGCACCCGGGGGCTTGTGCACCCACAGCGTGCTGGGCCACAGCCCGAATTTCTGACCGAGTAGGTCTGGGTGGGGCCTGAGTCTGCACAACAAATGAGAAAACCGTCATGCTGACGCTCTGATCCATACTCTGAGAACCGCTGTCTTCGTGAGTGCAGGGAGGGACTCTACCATTTTGAGAATTCAGCCCAATCCTCCAATCCCTCTATTACCTGAGTCCAACCTGAGAACACACGTGTTGGGAATACCAGCTTTATGTGCAGTGGGGTGAAGTGGGCAGTGTAGTACTCCCTAGCCTGTGCGGGTGTGCTCTGTTCTGGCAGTCAGAGGAAGTCCCCTTGTGCAGACTCAGCTGACATACGAATACTCCTGCAGGTCCTAAGCTGGTTTCTCTACGAGGACCTTCTTTTATGAAGACAGAAGGGCTGCATGAGATTTTAGGACTGATGAGTCCCATGAAGCCCAGGTGAACCAACAGAAACCGTCGGCAACACGATGACCGGTGGCGAAGTGCTCACTGGGTACCACACACCATGCTATTCACTCTGCACGCATTGCACCACCCAGTTGTCCCCACTGCTATGAGAGCCGGGCATTATCACACTATGTCACAGAGTACAAGGATACTTAGAAAGGTGAAGTGAGATGACTAAGGACACCAGCTGACCAATGACCGAGACCAAGTGAGACCTGTGCTCGGAACCACTCAACTACATGGCTCCTAAGTGCTTTCCTTTCTCCAGGAAAACCGTGCATATTTGGGAGATCCGTGACTACAGTCTGCCTACACTGATTCCCCCGTCTCTTTTCCAGGAAAAAGTTTCCAGATAATTGAACCATTCTTCATGAGGCATGACTCCCATGCTGGCATTTTCGCCATGCTGTTCACGGACCATACCATTCTAGGTCCTGAGTGTGCTCAGGATAGTAAGTGGGTAGGATTATCCAGAGAAGAAGTTAAGTAATTACTCTGAGCACAAGAGTTAAGCTACTAAACCCAAGGGGCATGATCCTCTTAGGGTCTTTCCTTACGGTCTACTGACTCTTCCTACTCAACTAAAATAATTCATTTATTTAGATTTGTTTCTTATTCTATTAATTCATCCTTACTTCCATTCTTTATTTTTTAAAAAAAGATTTTATTTATTTATATTTAGAGAGGGAAGGGAGGGAGATAGAGAGAGAGAGAGACAGAGAAACTTCAATGTGCGGTTGCTGGGGGTTATGGCCTGCAACCCAGGCATGTCTCCTGACTGGGAATCGAACCTGGGACACTTTGGTTCCCAGCCTGCGCTCAATCCACTGAGCTATGCCAGCCAGGGCTTCCATTCTTTATTTTGTTCACTTCTCTTTGTTTGACACTTGTAGAAACTAAAGCTTGGAGATAAAAACGGACTTGGGTAGGGCCGCTTCCAGCCTAGACTGTGGAGCGAGGACTCAGCCCAGGTGCGATGGACTCCGCTGTGAAACACACATCCAATTCAAAACTCCCAAGAGCCTGCGCGGTCTGACCACTCCAGAAGACAAGCTTCTCATTAAGCTGAAAATGAAATTGCCCAAATTTCTGGTTCCGCACCATATGGCTGAATCCCAGCTGACAGGAAGCTCGTTTCTGCAACACGCTAGGCTCCTTTCACCGAGTGGGCCGGTGCGAGATTTGTAGGGTGGTCATTTCCTAGTCTTCTCAGCACTGCGAGCAGCAGTGGTCTTTATTGGGATGCTTTCTTTCTATACTTTTACATAAAAAAGCAAATGTGTGTAATGATTTTATCCTAAATCATCTCTAAGAGACACACAGCAAGCATAAGCAACAAGAACAAAAATGTCCACCTGCCTTGAAGTGACCAAAGACTATAACCATCTTTCCGCCCTTAGTCTGCATAGGGGTGGGCTGGGATGGGGTGGAGGAAAGTTTTTAAATGATCCCATTATAGACTTTTGTACAAGATTCAGCCAAAATGTTTGGACATCTAAAATTACCCTGTATCTTTGCAAGTCAGATTTTAAAGCATCAAGTTGATTCATGAAGCACTAAGAAACTAATGGGAAGTGCCAAACACCATTTGTACAAAAGGATCTTGGCATGAGATACCATTACTTTTTCCCCTGGGTAATTATTTTAGAGCTGGTATAGCAAAGTAGTCTTGAACAAGAGAATAGCCTGAAGAGAGTGTGTGTGTGTGTGTGTGTGCACTCTATTTACCCCCAAACCTAGAACTAACATGGAAAGCTCTGCTTCTACAAATAACAGGGAAAAACATTAATTGTGAGAGTTGGAAAAGGGTCTTATAACTAACATATTTACATGCAGTTAAATGCACTGATGCTGGAGTCCACAGGCAAGGATTTGAACTTGATCTTGGGCAAGTTTCCTAGCTTTTTCCAGCCTTAGTTTATTCATCTGAAAATGGGATACATTTGAGGAGGCAACGGAGTATAGCGCTTTAAAGTAAAGCAGTCTGCATTCAAGATACCTGGCTGGGAGTTCTGGCTGTCTCCCTTTACCAGGTGTGGCCCAGCCTGGTCGTGTGTAAAGTGGGGACGATATTTACCACGGTGCCCACCCCCCTCACCTGGTGTGGGGGGGTGCATGTGTAAGAATGCACAGAGAGCATGTGCTTGGATCACGGTGAGTGGTCACAACCCAGGGTAGTCCTGGTGTTTTACATACGTGTATTTTATTCATGGGGGTTTGGTATAACGTTTTATTTTTTCAAGTTTTTGTGGCTGAATTAAAAAGAATTTGCAGACTTCTGCTCTAAACAAGTCTCATGCTATAGATAGGAAAAAGCAAGAGGACAAAGGGTGCCATTGCCGTTCATGCCACAGGGCCCCTGACTAAGCATTGGTTGTCCCTTGCCCTCCGCCTCTGCACACTGACTTCTCACTCCCGTGGAGCCCCCCGCCCCCCAAGCCGCTCACTTCTGCTTCAGGACTCTGCTGAGCCTGGTGCTGCTCAGGATGGTGCCAAAGTTTTGAGACTGATGAGGGAGCATGATGGGGCCAGTATCAGTGATAGCAAAGTTAGGGTCAAGTACAGGTGGGGAGTGGAGGGTGGGGTGACTGATGGTAAGGGGGAGGGAGAGGAGGAGAGAGACAGACTGACTGACCAGACGAGCTGACTGGCTGAGGGCAGAGGCAATGACTTGGAGGAGGGCAGCAGTGATAAAGAAAGAAGATGTTTTATGAAACTAATAATACAGGGAATGAATAGTAATTTCCAATCAGCACTTAGTGAACACTTACTTGCTAGCCAGCTTACTACCCACTTTACATAGATTATTTCCTTCAATCCTTCCAAGAATTTTAGAAGGCAGATACTTCTGTTACTAACCCCACCTCCCCCTATCCCCACATTTTATAGATGAGCAGACAGAGGCACTGAGAGGTTAGATGACTTGCTTAAGGGCACATAGCTAGTAGAGGAAGACGGGTTGAGGTCAAAGTGGGTACATTTAGGGATCAATAGAAGGAAAAGCAGTATTTGTATTATTATAGAAGTGGTAGCCTGAGCATTAACAGCAGCCAGCAGCTACTATTGACTGAATACTGCTTTGTGCCAGGCACTGTGGTAAGTACATATGACATGATTTCGTTTAACTGGACGGGTAACTTGAGATGGTAGATGTTCTCAGTCCATGTGAACAGGAAAGAAAACAGGGTCAGACATTGGCAACTTGCCGGAAGTCACACACCTGACAAGTGACAGCACAGAGACTGAGATCGAGGTCAGCTCCTGCACCAGAGCTCTTCATAAATCCACTGTTCTGGAGCGTGGTGACGTACAGCGGCAAAGCACTAATTTCTTGTGTTCTCAGGTTCAATGGCTCTAGCAGCGGGGCCACAGAAACTTCCTGGGCTCCTCCATCAGGGCTCCCAACTCAGTAAGTCATGGCTGGATCTAGAAACCTAAACTCTTCAGAAGTCCCCTAGGTGATTATTATTTTTTAAAAATTTCTAATAAGACTACATTTATCCAGGGGCCTGGTAAAAGTTTTGATGATAAGTATCCAACAGTATAAAAATGCAAAACAAAATTTGTAGATGTCTAATGTATGCATATAATGACGACATGCAGTACATCCTGTAGGCAAAGGGTGGGGATGGGAAAAGGAAGTCTAGTGATGTGTAAATAAGTACAGAGTAGAGGGGACCCATTTTACAGTATATTCTACCACCAGAAATGCAGCCAGAAGGTTCCAAAGAAAGGCACCACCCCCAAGTAACTCGGGAGGAAGACGGTGATGGCGGGAACTCCGGTAACACGCCTGGAAGACTGTGCGACAGCCGCCCCGCTCACTGTACAGTCTGCCTGTGGTGGGTTGTAGTTGTTTTCCAAAAGCAAGAAATTCAAAACCGTAAGTTCAGATTAAGAACGACAAAACTATAGGGCGCCCAGAAGAAGTGGCTCATTCTTTATTGTTATTTACGGGATCCAATTTTAAAAATCCAGTTTTAAAAGTAAGCACTGAGTTATGTTATTATAAGGTAGCCAAATGATCCTCCCTCAATATGAAAAGTCTGAACAGGTAACACATTCTTCCTGAACTTGTAGAACAAAGGCAATGAGAGAACATCAGTGTGGGTTCAAGCAAGAGGCTTTTCATGAAAGGCTCTGTGCTTGGGACTTATCACCTAACATCTCAAGTGTCCAGAAAGCCTGACTACGAGACACCAAACCCAAACCAACCCACCGAGCCTTAACCCAAACCTCGTTTCTTTAGTAGAATTTTACTTCAGTATGGAGTAGGGAAAAAAGAAACCCCCACACCCTAACAGGGAAAACCAAGTCAAACACACACTCTATACAGATAAAAGTTTCACAAAAGCCAACTGAGGTAATCAGAGCTAAACCCGGCGCGTGCGGGTTTTCAGTGGCGCCACCTGTCACGTGACACAAACAAAGGGGATTCCTAAGGTACGACCAGGTTCGGTGATTGCTTGACACGTACACAGGCCTGGACAGCTTCTGCCACGACCACCAGCTGTGAGGGCAGGACGCCCCCTCTACTGTACTTCGCAGCTTGAGCGCACAGCCCACCCAAAGTGAGGTGTTGGCAGATGTGCCACAAAGCACATTGTGACGAGAACTTTCCACCAGGGACCAGGCTCCAAGGTGGGTGGCTCAACTACCTTGGTTTAAGAGAATCCAGGTAATTGGCCCAAATCACATTTCACTCTTCCTCTCAAAGGGACACAGTAGCATCAGGCCAATTAAAAAGTCTCCTTACCTAAGACTCGTAATCGCTCAGCTCCGACCACTACTTCGTTGTTATCGGCAGAGAAGAGCAATTTCCCAGAAACTGTCTTTACTTCAAACTTTTGGCCATACGCTTCTACAGCTTTTGGACCTGGAAGGGAGAGAGGGAGGGCACATTAGTCTCATTGCATTCAATTACAAAGAGCTTGTCATAGAGCGTAGGCATCTGACAAGATTGCACTGGACTCTGGTGTAAGTGGATTGGTTTTCAGAGGCCAACCACGAAAACCAGTCTCAGGACTTGAGCTGTGTCTTGTCAATTACCTTTTATCACATGCTCTTGGGCTGGGATTTTCAAGACCATCACATCCTTCCTCTGAACTAATGCTTGAATGACATTCCCTGACATGACATTTGAGCTAACCACCAAATTACCATCAAATACTTGTAGATTTTGGCTTGAATATATCAAGGCATGGAAGGCTCACTGCCTGCTGAAGCAACCTGCATATCTCGGCCCAGCCCCGGCTGTTGTACAGGGGGCCTTTAAGTCGACCCGGAATCCGTCTCACTCTGTGCCCTTGACCCACCAGCTGCTCTTGACACCAGACGAGTTATATTTCCTCAGTACAGAGATCATTTCCTGGCAGGAAAGGTTATAGCATCTTGCAATTACTTGCCTAAGAAAGTTGATGAATCTTTTATGCTAGGATTTTATTTCACACAAAAAATAAATTTTAGAGCATTTATCACATGACAACAGATACTGCTCTTGAAGATGGGGATACTGACGCGTAACAAAGACGAGGCCCCTGACCCCACTGCACTTGTCTTCTGATGGAGACAGACGGATGCGAGTGTGAACATGTACAAATGAATACATAACTACAGAGAGTTCGGGGCACTCTGGAAAAAATAAAACAGGTTACTGTGTTAGAATTCCTAAAAAAAAAAAAAAGAAAGGAGACAGGTCAGTCTGTCTGCGCTGGAGCCAGCGGAACGCACGGCGGTCATCGGAACAGCCCGGGAGCATCAGGCCCCGCAAGAGACCCAGCTCGGACGCAAAGGGATTTACCTTTGGGTCTGGAGATTCATACAGAGGAAACTCTGGGGTTAGGGTCCAGAAATTTTATACTTAACCAGACTTTTCCAGGAGATTCTGATACAGAATTTTTGTTTCCTTTTAGTTATTAATAAAAAGTAGTACTAAAAGAGTCCTCCTGTCTTCCAGGCAGAAATGACCAGGAACACCCCTGCAGTTGCACAAGCTGGGTTTAGTGGTCGTTGCTAGGAGGGGGGACACACCATGGGGAGCCACGTGAGGCATCTTGGTATTAAGGAAGGATTCTGACAGTATCTGGCCTTATATTAGGTTATTTTGGGCAGGGTTTAAGGAAGTAAGACTTTGCTTTGGATTAGATGCTGTCAGGAAGTGGGAGTAATTTTATGATTGGTATCTGAATAAATCTTTTTCTAGAAGTAGTGAAGACCAGAAGAATGTTAGAACTGTACTGAATAAAGAAACAAGTCATATTAGCTAGGCTAGAGGAATGATCGGTCATTTTTGTGGTTTGGGTAAATGTTTGCATTCTGTCTGAGCCGTCTTTGTTTTTGTTCTGTCTTTACCCTTCACGGCCACCAAGCGGCCTTGTCTGGTGTTGATGTTCTGTGAAATTATTTATGGTCCGACAGGAGAACACCAAGGCTTGGCTGACAGTCCCCAGCCAGCCCCTGGGTGTCTGGGGCAGCTCTCCCTTTTGTCAAGGCTGTCAGTCTAAGCATCGGAGGACAAGAACTACGTCCCAACTCATTTTCTGGTAATGTGACTCTGTGCAAGTCATTGGATCTTTCTTCTTCTTTTCTTTTTAATCCTCACCTGAGGATGTGTGTGTTAATCTGAATGAGAGACAGACAGAGAGACAGACAGACAATCGATGTGAGAGAGAAACATCTATCGGTTGTCTCCTGTACTTCCCCTGGCTGGGGATTGAAACTGCAACCTCAGTATGTGCCCTGACTGGGGATAGAACCTGTGACCGTTTGGTGTATGGGATGATGCTCCAACCAACCGAGCCACCTGGCCAGGGGATTAGATCTTTCTGACCCTCATTTCCTGCATCCATAAGAGTGTACTATCATCTTATTGTATCTACCTCATAGAAAGGTCAAGATGATCAAATTATACTGTTTATAAAAAGAACTCTGTAGGCCAAAAAAGTACTGTGAAAGGTAGGGGAACTGCTCTTGTGATTATTGTCACTGTTGTGATCGTGCCCATGGGCAGGTCCCCAGTGCCGTGGCCCCAACACAGTGAAAACAATTCACGATGAGCACCTCTTAGGGCGCTTGCCTCCTTCACATGATCACGTCGCCTTGGAGCCCTGATCTCACACCAGAACGTCCGTGCTAGCCTCTGATAACACAAAGGGCATGGGAAAGGCTTCTTCACGAGTGGGAGATAGGAACAGCAGACGTAGCACAGAATTTCCCAATGGCATGGCACCTGGGCATTATCTTCTCCCACCACTTTCGTGCCATAGGTGAGCAGAGCTTGTGGCAAAGGTTGAGAGCTCCCTCATGGTCCTCAGGTGAGCTAATGGCAGATCTGGGTCTGGACCTGAGCTTTCCGAATTGTTCCAAGGAAGCAAAGGGACATGTATTTGTCTAGGACGGAGCAGGGGGCTGGAGTCCACGTGAGGAGCTTTGGGGAGGGTAAGGGACAGCGGTAAGCTGGAGAGAAAGACGAGAGAGAGCGAACACTGAAGAACAGAGGTGTGGATGTGAACTTGGAGTTAGTTGTCCGGGAAGGGCTAAGACGCGGCTGCCTTCCTGGTGACACCCAAACCTTCCGGGAAATCTGTATTACTTGCCAATGTTTTGGGGTTGTTGCTTTTTTTTTCAGGGTGGTGATTTGGGACCAGGAGGTAAAATAGGGCTACTGAATGAATGAATGAATGAATGACCTTGGAATGGGCACAGGTGAGCCCAGTCTGCCCACTCTGGATCCAGTCAGGCAGCGAAGTGGTGGCATGACTGGGGAACCCAAACACTTGGACTTTGCCTTCATGATCCGGGGTGGTGACAGGAGACAGGACCCTGAGGGGTCGAGAGCGCCTGCCTCTGTGTAATTTACTCTGGACTCATGAATGGCAGCAGGGGAGACATACAGGAGAGTGTCCTGAAGACACAGTAGTCATCGGAGAACACTAAACACAAGGAACTTCTCTTGCTTTCCAGGGCTGCTCAGAATACAGAGCCCCCGGTGAGGCTGCTGTCTCCCTGGTGCAGATGGGCTAGTGCTTCTGTCAGTTTGACCTGGGGCTGCCCAACCTCCGAGCACATGATGAGATCTTAAAAAAAACACCAAACACAAAATAATTCTAAAGAGAAATGTAAATGGAACTGTGGGCTGTTCAGAAGGTCCCCTGGTGAACCCATTGTTCCCTCTCTGGGAGAGAAAAAAAGAAATCCCGCTCGTACCCTGTACTCTCCAGTCAGTCCCCCTCTGTGCCCCGCAGTCTGTGTGTGGCGCGCCTCAGCCATTCATCTCCTCAGCGGAGAGACCTGGAACCCAACGGGAGGCTCGGCAGGGTCCCAGTCAGGCCGCGGCCACCGGCTTGGGAGCTGCAAAGGCCTGCGGTAGACACCCAGCCTCATTCCTCCCCCAGCTCCCTGGACACTAGGGGCCCTCCCCGCTCTGGCAAGGTGCTACGGAAGATTCTGCCATCATTCCATTCCTGCAGGGCAGAAGGTTTCCTGTTGGACCCACTCCGGGGCTGGCACTGCATCGGCAGGGGTCTGAGTCGGATGTGTGCCTGCGGTGGAGTCCGGGAACTTAACTGCCATTCAAAACACTGTTTCATGTGACAAGGTCACCTGGATCGCTAACAGTGGAATTTCTTCCAGCCTTTGGAAACGTTCTGTATGTAAATCAGGAGTTCTCGAATCCTCTGGGCTGCCTCAGTAAACCTGGCCCCTGGGACGATGGGAGTCATTTGCTCAAGAGTACGTTCACTTGCAAGAAGCTGTCTCCCCTGGAACTGCTCTGTGCGTCCCTCACGTGCATGCACGGAAATGGAGCACCCTGAAGGAAAACTTTAGGGGTGACTGTGTGTGTGTGTGTGTGTGCGGGAGAATGCTTAGAGTTATATTTTGAACACATCTGCTCTCCTCTTTAGAAATCGTCTTGGAAGGATCTGTGGGCTAGTGTTAGAATGGCTTTTTGCTCATCTCAGGTTAATATGCGCTATCTTGTGCTTTGCCTTAAGAGCTATGTATAGTTTTCTCAGCTCCCGAGGGGGTCTGACTTGGGCAGAGGAGAGAGCAAAACAGAAGACAGGGAAAGAGGGAGGCAAGAGGGAGGGAAAGAGGGAGGAGACAGGGAGAAAAGAGAAAGAATGGGGAGATTAGGAGGAAGAAAGAAGGGGCAGAGAGCCCTGGCCAGGTGGTTCAGTTGGTTGGAGCATCAGCTCATGCACCAAAATGTTACAGGTTCAATCCCCAGTCAGGGCACATCCCTATATTGTGGGTTCGATCCCCAGTCAGGGCACATACAGGAGGCAACCAATCAATGTCTCCCTCTTTTTCTTCTCTCTCTGATATCCATAAACATATCCTTGGGTAAGGATTTAAAAATAAAAAGGGGTGGGCAGAGAGAAAGGGGAGAGGGAAGAGGAAGGGGAGGAGAGAAGGGGAAGGAGAGAGCAAGGGGTCATGGTGGGCGGGGAAACGGGAAGACTGGGGAGCGGGAGAAGGACGGGGAGAGACTTTTGCTGAAGAACAGTCATCTGGACAGTTCCAGCTTTATCAAAACGAAATCTCTCAAGTAAACCAAATCTCCCACTGCGAATAAATGGCAAATGATCAACAGGCTAAATAAGTTCCTTCTGAATGTGGAACTCTGGGAGCTGGAGGTTGGATTTATTCCCCCCCTGGAGGCAATTTTCACACACGCCACTTAAATCACTGCTTACTGAAGCCGTTTATTTAATTATTTAGCACGGTGACTGCGGGCCAGATGTTCTATAAGCACCGCTGACAATGCACTCGCACGCCAGAACAGCATGTTTACGAACTGTTCCTTCCAACCCTGAGCTCTCCACTGGTGGTAGATGGTCCAAGTCGCCCCTGGGCCGTGGGTCCCCAGACACCCACATGCAGGGCTCCTGCAGTGTGGACAGCAGGCCTAGGCACCAAGGCACCTGTTTCCCTGCGCATTCGTGGGGCTGCAGATGTTTCAGTCACAGTAACGTTTCAGGGCATTTGGGCAACTGGCTTCTCAAAACGTCCATCTGCATACTTTCCTCTCAGCCCGGAAGCCAAACAAATGGCCTTTTCTGTCCGGAAGTACAGCAGTGACATTGGATATACCTCCCTTGTCCTTTCCGCTGTGGGGTGCGTGCTGGCTCCTGTTCACTGGTGCTCGTAACACACCGAGGGGGCGCTGGTCGTACCACAGCCACGAGGCCCCGGTTTATCACTGTAATAAGCATTGCCATGGCCAACCAACCCTTGTTTAAATCTCAGGAATATGCGGCTTGAAACCCACTGGGTGCTTTCCACAGCTGTCAGGAGCCAACCTGCTGTGTTTAAAGGAACCACGTGCATGTATTCAGTGGGGGTACATCTGCATCTTGCAATCGAGGTAGGCTCGAAGTCAGCATGTACGGCAAACATGGCTGGGTTCACACTACCATTGAAAATCCCTTTTACACCCCATACAGTGCGGCGCTCATGGTTTTGTGGACATTGTGCTCTCTCTCGGTTAATCCAACACTGTCTCCAGCCTCGGAGCAGAGACTGTGGCTCTCTGTGGCTGAGCACCAGCGGAAGCAGCTGGCTTGTGTTTAGGGGCAGTGCTGCATGAAAAATAGTTTATTCCCCCTTGAACAAATATCACTGGGTTTGCCCGAGTTAAACGTGCGTCTATGAAGGCACTCTGCACTTCAGTGGGATCGTGACATGCGGGCTACCTTCTCCTTCTCCCCACTGTAAAATGTGCCAGCAGACATTTCTTCCTTCAGTTCACATGGCGTACATTCGCGTTTTGGTTCTACATTTTCTGAGTGCATAGGCACTGTTAATTTTTTTCTTCTCTTACCTGTTATCAGCTGAGTTAGCACTTTAGTCTGGTCATTGAGAATGTTCACGGTCACATTTCTGGCTGATTTGAAGTACAGGGCGTTACCCTGGAACAAGAAAATAAGGGAGACGCGTGAAAATGACAGCAGATTCAGAAATGAAAAACTGATGCTCGGCAAGTTCTAATTGATGTCTTTACTTAAAAACTGCAAGTGTGTCACGGTCCCCGCATACGGGATAACTAATTGGCAGTCATCCAAAATGGATTTTCTCCAAAAAAATACAGATACATACTTAACACAGATTTCCCTAACACACACACACACACACACACACACACACACAGCTGAATCAGAGATAACCGGGCTACACAGAGCCCTTTAATGTTGTGAGTTAGCATTGCATGGAATGATCAGGTGTGACGGATAACCTCCCAGTCTCACCTTTCCTAGTTTATAATTTGTCAAAGGAACCACGCAGAGCCCTTGACGGCAGAGAGCAGAAAGCGGTGTAAGGTAGCAGATGCCCGACCCCGAGGCACGTTCACAGGCCTCCAGGGCCCAGCGCCCCTGAGAGAGATGCCCCCAGGTGCACGATGATGCCTGGGAGACCCGGCCTCTTCCCACAGGCCTCTGCCTCCCCTTCCTCCCTGTTCTGGTTTCCAGATCTCCTTTCCCTTCAGGCATTCTGTGCCTTCACCGCACATCCCCTTTATCAGAAAGGCCACCTGGTCCCTTCTTCCCACGGTGGCAGACCTTTCTGAGAAGGACTCAGAGCAGGGGCTGGCGTACCTCTTCTGCACTGGTCCGACAGTGAGCAGTCTGGGCTTTGTGGGAGGTGCAGTCTCCGTGGTAACTACTCAGCGGCTGATGGCTGTTTTGTATCAAAACAGCCACAGACAGTACATACACAAACGGGTATGGCTGCATTCCCATGACACTTTATTCAAAAACAAGGACACTTAAACATTTAAATTTAATGTACTCTTCCATGTCATAAAGTGTTCTGCCCCACCCCGGTCATTTAAAAATGCAAAAATGATTCCACGTGAGAACGGGCAGAGGGCTGGCACGGGCCCACAGGGCGGAGTCCGCCACCCTCCGGCCAGGCCCCCCCTTCCCGAGCACACGAAAGGCAAAAGCTAAAGGACGAGCAACAGGAACGTGGGCAGTCACTCCCATCTCCCTAAACCTTTGTCACCACGTTGCACATATCTGCCTGCAGATTCAGCAACCCCGTATCCACCGAGGCCCACACACAGAAGAGCCATGGTCCTAAGACTCATCTTTACTTGTGAAGTCTTATGTCCTGATGAGGACAGTGAGAGGGCCACACTTAACACCAGGCAGGGAACGGCAGGGCGATCAGAGAGCTACAGACCCAGCATGGGGGCCTTCCCTGAACGGCGTGATGGTTCCCAGCATGTAGCTGTGGGGTGGGAAGCAAAGGGGATGTCAGTGCTTGAGCCGAGCTTTAGAAAGAACACAGATACGGCTTTCTTGTGGTGCAGTGAAAAAAGGAGGTTGTGGAGATAGGGTAGCTGTGGGCTGACTGCCTAATATCTTTTCCTTCTAGAACCGGCAGGTGTAGGACCCGAGTGGTGAGCCCAGCCTTGTGCCCGCATAGGGCGGGGCTGTCAGGACAGGCAGCCAATGCCATGGCCTGAGGTGGTTTCCACTGGTGAGTGAGGGGATGGGTGGCCAATGCCAAGGCACTTTCCATAGACAAATGGTCTGGAGTTACGGTCTCACTCAAGGTCAACTGCTACACACCAACCAGCATTTGTACCATAACCAATGCCCGAGATGCACTCGGGCCCTGAATCACCAGCTGACTTTGGTGAGAGCTGCTGACCCAGGGCTGGGGGAGGACAATGACCTTGGCTATGTCAGTAATGTATTCAATAATTCACGGCTTCACTAATCCCCCACGAGGGCTTCAAGGGGACGTTTTGCCTGATGAAAAAAGCTTTTTTGTTTTTTTTTTTAAATTGGGTCAGAGAAGAAGAAATGCATTAAACCTAAGATTGACTTAGGTTTTCTTCTGTCCATTAGGAAACAACGCCGAGCCAGATACCATTCCTCTGGCATCGCTTCTGGCCGCGCTTAACAGATGTACTTACAGCTTAAAAATAATTTGAGAAATGTGAGAATTCAGAGCTTGGAACCCAGACAGGAGGTTACATGTTCCTAGCAGTGAATGTTCTAACATTTCTCTTTGCAGGTTCAGCGCGCTGATGCCGCAGAGAGGAGAGCAAACTGGAATCACAGACCTGGGTCAGCCCCGCTGCCGCTGACCAGCGTGTGGCCTTGAGGGAATCGCTGTGCTGTTTTGAGGCTCATTCTATGCATCCGCCACCGTCTGCACACTCTCGGCTCACGCAGCTGAGCACCGGCTCGCCCCAGTGAGTGAGCAGGAGAAACCCGGCCCTGGCCCAGCTCGTCTCCAGTCTCTACCCCTCCCTAGCCGGGTAACGTTGGGCACGTTCCTTAATCGTGCCACACTTCAGTTTCTTGATATGTAGGATGGCGCGAAAAGTAATTATTATTAGATTATCAAAATATACACATGATTACAATCATTAAATTCTGTGTGTAATAACGCACACGGTTCTGTGAGTGCCAGGCACATGGTAGGTCCTCTAAAGGTGTGATGGTAAGGGCACAGGAGGAAGGGGGGGTGTGGGGACAGAGATGGGGGGCGGGGAAGAGGGGGGAAGGACGGGGGAGGGGAAATGAGGAGACCCTCCTTCGCACCACCTGCCCTCACAACCCATCTGTGCGGGGTGAGCCAGGGGCTTCTGCCGTTCCCAGCACTTCTCTGTTTATATTCCAAAGGCTCTCCCTACATGTGGCTGCCTCGCCACTATTTTTCAAACCCCAGTATCTTCAAATGCCCCAATTAAGATCATTGAATATTATTCAAATGATTCTACTGTGGAGGAAAAAAATAAAACGAAACTAACAGCTCTGATCAAGTTTTATACCAAGAGACATTTAAAAAAGCCACCACTCCTTTTGATTAGCATGTCAAATACAATTTAGCATTAATTGTTCTAATACACTACCTTCCTGGGAAAGAGTCTGTGCTTCATCAGGGTTGAGAAAAAGAACCTGGTGCCAGCCCAGGACACAGTACGGTAATCCTCTAAAATACCTGACAACAGGAAGATGACCAGGGAAACAAGCCTCGACCAGGGAACACACGTGAAGAGTCCTGCAAGGTGTCCAGGGGGTGTGACTCGATTGGGCTCTCCGGCTCTGCTTACTGAGACAGGACCAGGAACGTACAAGCCAAGCCAAGCATCCCTGGGGCCTCCTCCAGGTACTAGAAGAAGTCAAGGACACACCCCCTCTGCTGTCTGAGGAGAGGCTGAATCTGCCCTCCCAGCTTCTTCTCCTTCCCCTGTGCCCCTCCTGCTCACCACGGCAGCCTCTGGGTCTGGGGGTGATTCCTGCCGCAGGAGACCCTCCTCTGTGGTCGGTGACTCTCACTACTCCCCTCAAGCGACCACGGAGGACAGGGGCTTGCGGGGGGACTGCTGGGCAGAAAGGAGTCTGGCGGGCCTGCGGCTGGCGAGGAGGGTCAGAGTCGGCCCTCGGTTCTCCTGGGCCTTGGGTGAGGCTGCCCGAGAGGCTCCGAATGGAGACACGGTACCATCTCTCCCACGGAGGGAGAAGAGGGCAGTCCACGCCCGCATTCTCCCCTGACAGCGCGCAGCGTCTGGGTGGAGAAGAGTCCCCGTCACATCGGTTTCTCTACTGCGGGACAGAGTCAGACCTTTTCACGATGCCTCTAGGCCAGGGGTCCCCAACCTCCAGGTCGCAGACCGGTTCTGGTCTGGGCCTGTTAGGAACTGGGCCTCACAGCAGGAGGCGAGCTTGAATGTAATGTGCTTGCGTCATCCCGAAACCCTAACCCTGCCCCACCCCCGCCCCAGTCTGCATAAAAATCACCTCCCATGAAACCGGTCCCCGGTGCCAAAATGGTTGGGGGCCGCTGCTCTCAGGAGCATTCACCGAAGTGGACGTTGTTTGTCCCACCATGCCCTCCGGGGGCATCTCACTGTAGACATGCGGCGGTTTGAATATGAAATGACTCTGTCTTGCCCACATTTTAAAATTATATCTAAGTTTTTAAAAATGTATTTATTACTGTTATATCAAAACAGTACTTGCAAACACCAAATACTACAAAATTTCTATCAAAGGGCAGCAGTTCCTACCTCTCCCCACTGTAAGACCTTTCAGCTTGCCAGTGTGGACCAGAAGGGGGCGCTGTGATGAGTCTAACCAAAAGTAACGTCACAGGGCAAACTGATCATTAACTCCTAACCAGCAGGTCACAGTGGGTGGTTAGGCCCCAGGTCTGTAACTTCAGTAAAAGGTTTAAGCAAGCCCTGTCCATTGACCCTGTACATCTAGGTCAACACACCTTGAAAGATAGGAGGTAATCTTCTTTTCCATACCCCTCCGGGCAGAACCTCCCTCCAGAGAGCACAGAGTATCGCTATCTTGCTAAATCATGCCCTGCTTTCTCCCGCTTCGTGATCTTTCATTCCCCCCTTAACTCCAAAGATATCAAAGAAGCTGCAAAACCATCGTTCTCGGGAGCACTGGAGGTCTCGCTTCCAGAAATGTCATCACTTTTGGCTCAAATAAACTCTTCTAAAAATTCTCCACAGGCCTGGATGTGTCTTACGTCAACACCAGGAAACTCCCCCGGGGCCCAAAATATGCTTCTCTGTGCTCTTTTATCAACTTGAGACATTGCCCACTGAGCTTCTGCCGTGGCACGGGCTCCTCCTTGCAACTTTGGTTAAATCCATATTCGGAATCTTCATGACTATGACTGTTACACTGTCCACAGCTGGGTCAAGTCGTGTTCCTCACACAGCCATTTTCTTTTTTGGATGTTTTTTCTGTTCCTGAAGTCCACAAATGTTTCATTTTTTAAAAAATGCTTGTATTTCCTAGGTGTTTTTGTTCTCCTAATATTCAATCCTGTTTCTTTAGGTTCTGCTTTCTGGGAAATACCCTCAACTTTACGTTCCAATCCCTCTGTTGATTTTCTTTAAACTTCCACTATCACACTTTTAATTTTTAAGAGCTTCTTCTTCTTCTCTGAACGTTCCTTTCTATACTACCCCTTCCTTGTCTGACTGATGCACTATCCTCTCTTAGACAGGAATAAAAAAGCTGGCTGGAAGCTCCGTATTTCTAGGGCAGTAAAGCTCACCGGAGTGTGCACAGTGATAGGGATTTGGCTAATTCAGTGGAGAACCCCCAAATCTGCAGGCAGTCAGCCCTGTGGGTGAGTTTCATCACACAGGAATTCCCTAACTCCAGGCAGAAGGTGGTGGATGCAACTTTAGACAGAAGACTCCTGAGGGTCAGAGGAGAGGGGGGCTGGGCCTTCTGCTGTTCAGGGACAGACTTTCCATTGAACCTGTTGCACTGACTCATGTCTAACTTCATCTGTGTGTAATGTTGAGAGCCCAGAGGTCCTCGGGTCAAACCTTCTAGAAAACAATCTCCCAATTTTCTGCCAGGCCGGGAAGAGGTACTTGCTTACTTGTGTCACCCGAGGACAGAACGAGAGTCTATTTGGTCTTTACGCAGAGTTTCCATGTCCCCTTTCTCAGTTCCATCCCAGGTTGCAGCATTATGACTTTCGTGGGTCCCGGGCACTTTGCCTAAAACATCTCATGGATAAGTGACCCTGGCCTACTCACTATACACAGTGGCTTTCGGTCCGACAGGGACATCTGGTTGTGGTCTCCCTACTCCCCACCGTTTTCTCTCCATCACATTCTCTCCCTTTCTCTATGACCAAGCACATTTATTTCGTTTCAATTTCATTCTCCATTTGCTATCATTTTCAGGGGCTTTTAAATGGAGCAGGGACCTATCATTCCTCAGTGTGACCAGTCTGTCTGCCTCTAGAGTGGCTTCATACCGCTGCCTCCTTAAGAGGAAAGCAGGCTAAGACAGGAAGTCAAGAGCAGGGAGAGTTTCCTGCCCAGGACCCAAGAGCTTCTGTTAAGCATGTCATACACACTCATGGAGTACCCAGAACTGGTACACGCTATCCTAGGCCCCGCAGAAGGGCAAAGATAAGGCCTCCATCTTTGAGAAGCTCCTTGCCCAGGGGGAGACTGAGTCAACACAAAATTACCCTAACAACAATGTGACATCCTTCGGCTGAGATCTATGGTGTTGCTATGAGGACTGAAAAAAGCACTGTGTCAAGTGCCAGGAAGGGGGGGGGGGCTACGAAAATACTGACACTTTACAAACTCTAACAAAAAACAAGTGAAAGGCACTCAGAGGACTCCTTGGAAAGTAGCTGATTCTCAGACTGGGGCAAGATATGTAAAAGATGAGCCTGGAGTATCTTTTAGTGTCAGAAAGGAAGAAAGTACTTAGAAAATAAATAAAGAAACAAACAGAAAAACACCCCATGATTCGGGGGAGGGGGATGTCAAAGGGACACGGGAGACAACAGAAAGGGGTCCCAAAGCTGGAACAATCTGAACACCAAAATAAGTAATGCAGCACTGAATTATAACCCAAATCACTAAACAAATATCCATGAACCTATACTGATAAAAATAAACACATCTCCCATGTAGAAGAATTCCAAACAATTTTCATATTTAACTCCCTACTCCTTAAAGGTGGGTTGTACACAGTGACTTCCTTCCTGGGAGTCCAGCCTGGGATGGGGTGTGGGGGCAGGGGGTGCGGCGACTTCACGGTGGAGGAAGCTCACAAACATCGGCTCAGCCAGGGGATCCAGGCCCACGTCAACAGTGCTGAGTTATGTTCACTGCGTGCACCCTTGATACATGTGCAGAAAGCGACACCTGACCTCTGTGGCCCTCCTCTGCAAGACCCAGGACCGCCTTCTAATAATACGAAAAAATCATGCAGGTCTTCATGGAGGGCCATTTTGCGAAGTACCTGACCAAGACCCTCAAAGTTGGTAAGTCATCAAAACTAAGGGAAATCTGAGACACTGTCGCAACCAGAAAGAACCTAAAAAAACGCCAAAACATGACAGCTGCATATAATGTAGTATCCTGGATGAGATCCTTGACATGTAAAGGACACTGGGTAAAAACTGAGAAAGTCTGAGTAAAGAAAGGATGGACTTTTCATTAGCAACAATGTACATATTGGTTATGACCAAAAAAATGTGGCAAAAAAGGTATGATATCATACTAATGTTAGAGATTAGTAATAGGGGAGATTGGGGGTGAGGTATGAAAGAACACTGCACTATCTTTACAACTTTATACATATATATTATATATATATAAATTTTTAAAAGGTTTTTTTGGAGAGCTACATTAGGCTGCCAAATTCTAAGACCTAGAACTCCAGGAGGAGGCGTCGGGAAGACACGCATCTATGACAGTCAGGAAGTGTAACACATCATGGACATGTGACTTCGCCTTTGGTGCCAGAAAACTTTCCCTTAAACAAATCTATGTCCCCGGGGCTTTGTCTTTAGGAATACCAAAATAGACAACGCAGTAGGGGCCACCCAGGGCTCTCTATACACGGCCACTCTTCCCTGATCAGCTTCCAGAAAACAGTCATCCAAAGTTACCAGCTTCTCTGCAGTAGGTGTCGGAATGCATTGGCCACGGTGACCATTGTTCACTAAATGACACTAACTTTTGATATAGTAGGAAAAAATAACTGACACAAACTTAGCTTTATCACTGAAATCATCCCAGAGGGTAGTTTGGAAGTGCATCTTCAGCAAGCATCAATGTGTCCATTAGAATCACTATCATTTAGAATAGGATGCTTTTGTTGTCTTTGAACTGACCTTTTCAAAAGCATAACAAGTATGTAAAAACAATACTTGTAGAATGGTTATTTCTGTTTCACTTTGGGGTACCTTCACAGCATGATGCTTGGGTGGACTGGCGTTTTTTTAAAAGGTTTCCGAGTCCCGAGGAACGGAGCTGCACTGGGAGGCACTTGCTCAGAATGAGCTGGGAGCGGGTCCAGATTTTCCGTCACAGCATTCCTGCTCAGCGAGCCTGCGCCGTGCCCAAATTTGGGTGCATTTAGGTCCCTCTCACTATTTAACTACCTCGAGCTGCTCTGTTTAATGACCCATTAGAGTTGTCATGTTAGCCTGTCAACACTGGAAGGGGACTGCCAGCCTTGCTAGTTGCTGGCACCTTTCTGGCACCCACTGGGCTTTCGATAAATATTTGCTGAATAACCAAACGCTCAGATCACATTAAGAGTCAACAGAGAGAGCTGTCAAGAAAAGAAGTAATTAAATAAAGGTTGACATCCCCTGTCAGAGAGAGCTTTCGAAAGGCGAACCGCTAAGGATGGCTGGTGCAATCATCTAAATATAGAACACTGAGTGTGGTGGCAGGAGGCAGCAGGGGTATCCAATCCACAAACACTTGTGTAACACAAACAGAGTGCAAAGAACGGAGGTGAGAGTTACAAGTGGGAGCTGAGATGTTGAGTCTGCAGATGACAGAGACAGAAGCAGGGGCACAAACCATCACCCCGAATTCCTCCTGACATTTAAGGTTAAATTATGCCCTGGAATCTTCCCTGGGCGTGTGGCACCCGTCTGGCAGGTAGTACACTATATGTCTTCCTCCAACTGCCCCTGGTCAGTTCATTCCGCTAACACCTGAAAGTTACCTTCCGGGCAGGAAGCGTGTGCCAAGCCCTGGGCGGGTGGCCTCCGCTCCTCTGGAGCGTACACCTAGTACGGGAGATGGACACTGAAGGAGTCCCCTAAATGCTTATACGATTGCAATGAGCACAATGAACGCACAGTAGAAGGTGAAGTAAGGGCACACGCAGGGAAACCCACCCTGATCTGGGCCGTCAGGGAAGGCCTTTCTAAGGGAGAGACATTTCTGTTGCAGTCCCAGGGGAGAGTGGGAATTAGCTGACTGAACCAGGGGAGCAACAGCTTCTCAGACTGAGCAGCAGACACCGGCACTGGCCCTGGGGCAGGAGGGAGCTTCGAATGTTTTGGGCACAGAGGGAGAGGCCAGGGGTTGGAGCTTGTTAATCAAGAGAGGGAGGGGAGCGCCTCTGCCCCTCCCACGCCCTCGTCCCCAGCCCCCCCACCCCCACCCCCATCTTGCTATCAGCTTTGTGAACACTGCCTACGCTGTCCTATAATGAATGGGAATGTTTGAATTTGATGTAAGAAAAGTCATTTGTTTCTTCTTACAGATGGTTTCTTGGGGTTTCATAACGAAATCCTTTCTTGCCTTCGTTCATTCTTTTCATTCTCTTCTGTTAACATTTGAATTTTACTTCTCACACTCAGTCTTTATTGCTTCTGGATTCCACTATTGCATATACTTCAGGTGGGAATCCACACAGAAGCCATTGTCCTCAGCATTATCTACTGAAGGACTGCCACTTCTCACAGTGACAGTGGTGACATGTGGTGCCAACTTTACCACATTTACTAGTTCCCAAGTAGACATGAGTCTGTCTCAGAGCCTTCCAGTCTGCTCCGGCCTCTGTCCCTGCATCAACACCATGCTGTCTCACCGCTGTGGTGTGCAGTATGTCTAAGTATCTGGTAGCTCTGTCCACCCTCTTTGCTCTTGTAGACCGTTTAAATGATACTGAACTTTCACCAAAACTGGTGAGTCATTGAACGGTTTTCAGCAGGGGAGAGTTGTGAGCTGACTTTCATTTAAACAGACTCGCTCTGACTACCTGGTGAGGACTGATAAGAAAGAGGCAACATTTGATGTGCAAGTCCAGGTGCGACACTGCTGTGGTCACCCAGGTGAGCCATGATGGCCGCCTGAGCTGGGGTGAGGGCAGGGGAATATATATACATGCACACACGTGTGTGTGTGTGTGTGTGTGTGTGTGTGTGTAGGGAGGAACTGATGGGGTTTGAAAAGTGACTGGGCTTGGGAATGAGAAAGGGGCAGAGTCAGGGACCCAGGATTCTTGGTGGCTGAGGAGGCAGTGGGCTATTTATTGAGAAAGACCGTAAGGGGTGAGAGAGAGAACCTGGAGGGGGAGAGCTGGGTAGCGGGGAGGATGGGGACTTAAGAATGCAGCTTGGGAGAGTTAAGTGTGAGTTTCCCCAGAGTCTGACATATTGGGGTGCAGAGTGGGCATTTCTTTCAATCCCACACCCTATCTTTTCAGTTCCGCAGTAAATATGAAAAGCCGTTTTAGAAAAAAGTCCACCATTAAACAGCGCAGCTGACAACTCTCACACAACGATCTGTGCATTTCCATGCTGATCCTTTCCAGCAGCTTACATTTTTGCTTTCTGCTTTATTAAGAATTCATTAGAGAGACTTAAGAGAGAGCAGATATATTAAAATGCCATTGTTAACAATTGTTAACTTAAAGGTAACATCTCAAGCTGGATTTCCCATAGTTTCAAGGTTACAAATAACTGAAAGACACTTCTCAGGGAATACAAAAACCAGTGATTCTTCCGGTGTGCATGAGCGTCTCCAAAGGCTGGTGGAGGGGAGGGATTCTAATTGCATATCCAATAAGGAAGTCAGCAGGAGCTATAAAATTACAAATTAATTTTAATTTGCTGGTCAGTGTTCCTGAGATGCAGCTTATTCCATAGGAGAAAAGAAAACGCTGGTATGTTTCTCTTTGTGGGCAAGGGCAGACTGGAGGGTTAGATGAGACAACTTGGCTAGGAATGACTTCCTCCACAGCCCAAGCCCAAAGCTCAAAGCGACGCATTGTAACCTGCACTCAGTTCTGAAGGAGCGTGGCTAGTGCAGAGACTGCTTCTGAGATGTGTGAAGAGATGTGTTAGCCTCGCCTGCCTGAGGAAGCCGAGGCCAGAGCTCCGTGGGTCACCCTTTTAGGTGCCCAGGACCGAGTGAGGAATGGTAACAGCTGTGTAAGAGCTAGTCTAGAGCTGCTGCAAAGAATCTGGAAAGAAAACATCAGCATTCAAGCAACAATCCAAAACCAACATGAGGTCAGAGCCGATGCAGAAGGTAGGACTTGACTGTGTCACTGCGCTCTCCTACACATGGTCTCAGGCGACCATGTCATCGCCACAGCCTATAAAATGATACCAGCTTCCATAGCTGCCTGAGCCTCTTACTGCACTTCCCAGTGTTCCACAGAAAACATTCCTATATGTGAATAGTCACTCTTAAAAAAATAAAAAATAAAAATGTGTCTCCCCAAAGATTTGGTGGGCAAAAAGTTCCGGACACTCATTATACATTCCTGCCCCTTCTAGCGGCACAGTGTCTGGTAGTGCACGATCAGCTCTGAGAAGTGCTACATCCATATAATTTGGTTGGCTCTGTGTACCAAAAGTTGACTGATGGCTCTAAATATGTATGCTATGACCGAGATATCTTTGCATCTCTTTAAAAATCACGAAAGGGCTTCGCAGAGAATCTGACGTGCTGGGCTCTCGATAACACCTGCTGGACTGGCTAAGGTCTGCTATCCTGGCGAGCAGGTGTTACTGCCACTGTGCAGGTGAGGAGACCGAGGCCTGACGGTGGGGCGTGACTTGCCCAGACTCACATGCTGGTGAGTTGCGCAGAGAGAACTCAGGAATCTGCACTTGAGTCCTTTCCTTCTGTTCCACCGCTGTGGGCTGTGTCATCTAAGCTGTAAGTCTAAGTAAGCTATGATGAAGGAAAGCCTTTGGTGCTGGTCCTCACAGGGAGGGAGATCTTCACAGTGGGGACAGAGGCATGACCAGGGTTTCTGAGAAAGCCAGTGAACAGAGAGTTTGGAGCACAAGGAGGCAGCCCAGTCACTCCCTCTGCATCAGGCTGCTTCCAATACCACAGCATGGAAACTCAGTAGATAGCAAGATCAAGACAGGCTTTTGTCATGGGGGATTCCCCATCCCTCCCCAATACAGAAAGCAATGTAGACAACAGTGTTGCACCCTGTTCTTTGCTGCAGAAACTCTGGAGGACAGACTTATCTGGCTTTTGGCCACATGTGCCAACAGGGCTCTCGGATGCATGGTGTCCTTCCAGTGGCCCAAGAGCGCCCCCGGACCTTGGAGCACAGTCCAGGCCTTTGCGGTGCCCCCGCACATCCCACAGCTCCATCTGCACATGGTTTCCCCTCCTCGTCAGCGAGGGCCTTCGCTGCACCTCGACCCCTGACAGAACGGAGCGTGGCATGCCGGGGGGGTCAGAAAGCATCTCTCAGAGCTGTCTGGGCAAAGACGAGGTGAGCCTTTTGGACAGAAACAGGGCCAGGTGGAGGCCGGAATTGCTAACGTGGAGACAGACAGTCGCTGCACAGGGTCGGCTTATGTCATGGGAGAGGCGCAAGGTGACTTGTTTTTGAAGGTAGGTGCCTCATGCTGACTCCCTTGGTGGAGGCTTTGCTCTGAAAAAAATTCACCTGAGTAACACAGCCCAAACTACTAACTGCAGGGTGCCTCGAGCCTTTCTTTGTGGTGCACCCTCACGGCTATGCTGGGCTTTGGGGCACGTGGTCCTCAGCCGAGGCTGCAGCGATGCCATTTCTGAGCCGGAATCCCGAGATCACACAGCCCCAGTTTCCTCAACTGGAAAGCAGGCTTAGTGATGTGCAACGTGGGGATGATAACAGTGTCTCCCCTACAGAGCTACCAGGATGAGCTAAAATAGCACAAGGAAGGAATTTAGCATCACGTTTGTACCTTTAAACGCATGTATTTTAAAAGAGCATGAGAGCACTGATGCTGATGGCTGATGAGCTCCTTCAGCCCCAATGAACTGGCGGAGAGAGATCAGGACGTGAAATGGTTCTGCGTTGTCCGTGGTGATTGAGGGCCTGGTTTTAGGCAGAACTGAGCTGGGCATGGAACCTGGCTCTTCCACAGGCTATCGGTGTGCATGCAGGTGGGTACCCTACCCTGTGTCTCAGTCTCCTCCCCTGTAAAGTGTGGGGAGAACAGCACCCGCCTCACAGGTAGCTATGAGTAGTAAGGTACTATGTGCAAGACGTACAGCCTAGTGCCTAGTAGGGGATAAGAATTCAACACGGAACAACAGTAACTGATCTCAAAGAGCAAGAAGAGTGTCCTGCATAGTGTTTGTGTCTAGGCACAGCAGGTGGCCTGCTGGTGTGATTAAGGATGTATCTGAAGATCCCATGGTCAAGGCTGCTCCTTCCATGGAAGCCTTCCTCGCCAGCTGCCATGGGAAACCTGGCTTGCAGACAAAAGGAGACCGGGTAGGTAACTGTTGATTTAAAGTGAGGACACTAAACACTAATTTCTGTTGGGTCCTAAGACCGGGTCTACCTGGGCAGTGAATCCTCCAAGGGTGAATTCACAAAAGAGAGCATTTAAAACAAAATATTTCATGCTCGAGGCACAGCGTCTGCACTGTCTGTCCATGCGATGGTCAGATTTATAGAAAAATTAAGCAGTAATATTCCCTAGGTCACATAGAATCTGACCTCAAGCCCAGGCTCAAAATGCAAATATGTCACTAGGGCCTTCATGCCATGAGTCCTCACAGCTTGTAGGAACTTGCAGAAATGTGTGCTTTTAATGTTCTTGCTAAAACAATGAGCATGCGTTATTTTCACAACCATAAAAATCCTGCATATACAATATGTTCATAACCGTGAATATCCTGAGTCTAAAATAAAAAATACATTCAAAAGAACATGACATATTATACATTAAAAGTATGGAGAAATACAGGCAATGTGCACATTTCTTAATTATTTTTGTGTGTTCCTAATTCCCTTCTTGGCAGGTGGAAAATCTATAATTTCTCAGGCAGGTCAAAAGGGAGGGAAGGAGTGCCGTTGTGGTTGTCATCGATCCTCTGGAAAGAAAGCTCAGTCCTTGCAGAAAAAGTACATGTTCTCCACTCCCCTTGTTTAACTAAGCGATGTGTGCATTATGTTCGTTTGACTGAAAAAGGGGGCTGTCACGGGAGGAAGTCAGGCGAAGTAACCTTTCATTAAATTGGTGTAAGTCTATACTGCCCCACAGAGCTGTCTCCGTCCTCATTCTGTAGAACAGTAATAGTATCACGTGGGCAGGTACTTCGGGGGCTTAATCCAGTTGTCCACTTAGAAAATATGGCCCAGACAGATATGAGGCCCCAGTCACAATGCCGGGGTCAGGTCAGGATTTGGTGCAGCCCGTGCTGCAAGCCTGCGGCCACATTCGAGTCCTGCGGTGTTCTGTGTGGGGCAGAGAGCTTCCCGCACCAGCAACGTGTCTGAGAGTTTGACTCCATTCTCCCAATCACTGCCTGGATAGAGCGTCAGGCGCCACAGGTTAAGGGTTCGGTTCGACAGGGCTGTCCCCCACCTCCCCTCCCCGCCACACACACACTTCAGGCACCAGTTACAAGCACAGGTTGTTACCTGTGCTTCTTACCAACCGTCTACAGACTGGAGGTTCTCACGAGCCCTCACTGAACTTCAGACACCAGTTGTAGCTCCAGACTGTTACCTGAACGCTGACCTTGAGGCTGTGAACCAGAGGTTCCCTTGACCCCCTTTGCTAGGGCAGCTCACGGAACTCAGGAAACCCTCTTACTCACTAGACCACCAATTTACCATGAAGGCATACAACTCAGGGTCGGCCAGAGGGCAGAGATGCACGGGGCCAGGTTCCATGTCCTCCTCGGGGGGGGGGGGCCCTCGCCCAGCACCCCCATGGGTCCCCCCAGCCCAGACAGTCTCTAAACCCTGTCCTTTCGGGTTTTACGGAGGCTTCATTGCACAGTCATGGCTGATTACATCATTGGCCCTTGCAGACTGATTCAGACTCTGGCCCCTCCCCCCTCCCCAGAGGGGTCTGAGGGTGGGGCTGGAAGCTCCAGCCCTCTAATCACGTGGTTTGCTCTCCTGGCAATCAGCCCCCATCCTGAGGTGAGGTCCAAAGTCACCTTGTGCCCATAACAAGGGACACCTTTGTGACTTTCTTTACTTAGGAAATCCTAAGGGTTTTAGGAGCTCTGTGCCAGAAACTGTGATGAAGATCAAACACGTATCTCTTACTATAAATCACAGCACCACATAAGGTCATAACCACAACAGCAATGACAAATGGAAAACCAGCAGGTCAGAGTTGGACTCAAAAATCAGCTAACTCTTTACACCTATTAGAATGGCAATAATAACAATCTTCTTCCTCCTCCTCCTCTTCCTCCTCCTCATCAGAAAATGACCCGTGCTGGTGAAGATGTGGAGAAACTGGAATCCTCAGACACCGCTGGTGGCGATGCAAATTGTTGCGGCCACTACTGAAAACCGTCTATTGGTTCTTCAGAAAGTCAGCCTAGAATGACCACTTGGCCCAGGAACCCCACTCTCAGGGACACACCCTGAAGGACTGAAGACAGGATCGCAAACAAAAACTTGGACACCAGTGTTCATGGCGGCACTATCCCGGATGACCAAAGCGTGGAAACTGGAAACAACCCAAATGCCTGTGGGTAGATTCACAGATGTAGAAAAATGTGGTGTACTCATACATAAGAATATTATTCAGCCAACAAAAGGAAGAGCTGACACACGCTACAGCATGGACAAACTCTGAAAATATTATGCTGCATGAAAAAAGCCAGACACTGAGGCCGTATATTGTATGCATCCACCTATACAACGTATCTAGAGTAGGCAAACCCACAGAAACGTAAGGCCAATCAGTGGCTGCCTGGGGCCTGGAGGAGAGGGGATGGGACAGTGGCTGCTTTAGGGAAACAGGGTTTCTCCTGTCTCCTTTCACTCCTATCTGGGGTGATAAAACAGTTGTAGAAGCCTGGCTGGCATAGCTCAGTGGATTGAGTGCGGGCTGCGAACCAAAGTGCCGCAGGTTCGATTCTCAGTCAGGGTACATGCCTGGGTTGCAGGCCATGACCCCCAGCAACCACACATTGATGTTTCTCTCTTTCTCCCTCCCTTCCCTCTCTGAAAAATAAATAAATAAAATCTTTTTAAAAAAAGGTTGTAGAAGGACATGGTTCTGACAGTTAGACAACAATGTAAATATACTTACTGCCTCTGAATTGTATGCTTTAAATAGATTAAAATGGTCAATTCTGTTATGCGTATTTGACCATGATATGAAAAAACTGTATGACCATCTTCACAACCAGAAGCAGAGACACTTAAGTGGAGTGTGACCTCAGCCACAGGCCTATTGGCATGAAGGTCGAGAAGCAGACCATGGTGACTGGGTCCTGAGCTCAGGCCAAGCAGAGGGAGCCTCGCCACTTCCCTGTGAGATGGGACGGCAGAGCCCGACTCCCTGCGGGGAGGTCTGGGCATTTGCGGGGGGAGGGTGTTAGTGGGCAGAGCAGATTGATGCCCCTGTCACAGTTGAGGGGGAAGGAAGAATTACTGAGTGAGTACACATATTAAAAATTCAAGTGCTCATTAAACTAGTTGAAATACAATCTGCAGTCCTGAAAGCAGAAGAGAGAAGGGATAGAAAAAAAAATTAATCCATCAGAAGGAAAGAAAAAATAGTATTTAAAAATAAAATAAAAAGAAGTAAAGAAGAAGAAGAAACACAAACTAAGATGGCAGAATAAAAAAATATATATTAATACTATATGTTAAAAAAAATCAAGGTAAGTGCTGTGTACAAAAGAAATATTTAAAACAAAACCATATGAAAAGGTTCCAAATAATGATATGGCATAAAGGTATTACACACAGATACTGAGAAAGCTGGTGTACTAATATTAATATGAGGAAAAAGTATTTATGGCAAAAAAGTACTAATATGTGAGTAAAAACTACATATAAAATTAAAAATCTAACAAGAAGTTATGTGAATCACACTTGGATACCTAATTATCAATGCAGCTTTAAAACATTAGAAGCTGTCAGGCCCTGGCCGGTGTGGCTCAGTTGGTTGGAGCATCAGCCCATAACAGAAAGGTTGGACGTTAGGTTCCCAGACAGGGCACATGCCTAGCGTGTGGGTTTGCTACCCGGTCTGGGCGCTTATGATCCCAGTCTGGGCGAGTATGGGGAGGCGACCAATGGACGCTTCTCTCTCACATCGATGTTTCTCGCTCTCCATCCCTCTCTTTCTAAAAGCAATGAAAAAATCTGTCCCTGGGTGAGGGGAAAAAAGTCAGAAACATGAGGCAAATCTGGCAAACCCTAGTGTGAGATTTTTAACAAAAATATACTAGAAAATTATAGACTCTGCTGGCTAAATAATAGCAAGCATGTGAATAATCTGAATAACAATATTTAACTAGTCTGAACTAATGGATCTGTAGAATTCTGCACCCAGCAAATTGAGGATCTGCATTATTTTCAAATACACAAAAGCATTTGTAAAAATTGACATTATGCTAGTTCACAAAGTAATTTCGAACAGCCAGGGTCAAAGAGAACACATTTTCTGAACACAGTACAATTAAATGATAAATCAAATAAAACAGATAATTAAAAACCAACCTATCTTGGACATTTAAAAATAGCTGCTGTGGTCCACATTGATTTTCCTGCCCCCGTGCATGCCCTCCTGAAGTCTATTATTCTGGGAATAGGCAGAGTAATGCTTTTCAAATTCAGAACGGACTCTGTCACTCCCGTGGAAAACAAAATTTTTCCACTGGCTTTTTTACCACCACTAGGCTCAAATCCAAACTCCTTACTGCAAGACTACAAGACTGGGTCTGCTAGTAACTCTCCAATCTACGTTCCCTGTCAGGTTCTCCCCACCCGACCCCGTGTTATTTCTATTCCAGGGACATTGCCTTCCTTCTGTTCTTCAAACAAAGCAGGTGCCTCCCCTTCCTTGGGGCACTGGCACTTCCCATCTCTGGTGCCTGCATTGACCTCCCCTCAGATGCCCACCTGCCCGACACAGTACCCTCCTCACTCTTAACCCGCTGGAGAAAGAGGAGAGAAGCCTTCTCTTCCTCCATTGTTTTATTCACTACTGAGTCCCCAGTGCCTAAAACTATGTTTGTACTGGGTAGGTAAGGAAAATATTTGTCAAATGAATGGCTCTCAAAGTCAACATGCGTTCACTGAGTTAACTGACCGCCTGTGAAGAGACTGCGGTACCTAAAATGATGAAGCACAGGGAGGTGGTCCCACTTGGCCACGTACCGTCAGAGCACATCTGAAACGCTGAGCTCAGCTCCGGACCCTGAACTTTAAAGGAGACAAAGGTGAACAACCGAGACGGCCATGAAGTCTGTCTACATGGGAAGAACACACGTAAGGATGGCTTCAGGGTATCACATCACAACACCTGATGTGCTCAACGTGACATTATGTGACATGTTCGATTGGCTGTTCCTCGTGAGCAACGCAGAGTCTAATAAACTGAAAAACGGCAATAAATGTAGGGCATGAACACATTTTTCCCGAGCTCTGCGCTTGTCTCGGCGCTGCACTGCCTCAGAGGATTCATGCCTCTGGTTTTGACCGAGGAAACCTGCGTGTGCGGTAAGTCAGAGGGGTTCAGCTCAGGCACACAGGGAGCCCACTGCACGTGTCCGCGCACCCAATGCAGGCTGAGGGATGATCGACCAAGCAGCCCCTGACCACTCTGGTGCAGAGGCGGGCCCATCCTGCCGTGACCACTCGGAGCACCCCACTCTCCAGTCAAGGATGGGAGCTCGTTGGTCACTTACATGTCCAAAAGTGCCAATCAGTCACCTACGTTTCCAGACTTTATGGTCACTCTGTAGGTTCTGCAATGCTTTTCAGTGGTTCCCTGGGGAAAGAGTAGGGATTCGGCCACACAGTGGTTATGATTTAGACTCTGGAATCAGACTGCCTGAGTTTGAACTCTATCTCCAACTTCTTAGAAGGTCCACACAAACCTGAACACATTACTTGACCCCTCTCTTGCTTAGCTTTTGCATTCACACAATAGAAACAGAAGTGACCCTACTTTTATAGGTTATTATGAGGATTAGATAATGTCAGAAAAGCAACAAGAACTGTGTCTAGCAGAGAGCATACTCCAAATCCACATTAAGTATTGTTTTGACATGGCTAATAGTAATATCTATGATATCATTATCATGATCCAACATTTATCAATGACTGATCACCATCTCTTGGCTAATTAGTTCAAATTTTCAGGAAAATACTGAATATTTCATGTGCAGGAGTCTACATATTCCAATAAGGTATACATCAGTCATACTTTGGACAAACTGCTTACTTATTCTGAGCTTATTTTGTTAATTATGATACTTACTGCACGATGTTATAACAATGGCAGTGTGATGGTTAGTTTTATGTATCAACTCAGAGGGTGTTTTTAGATGAGATTTATATTTAAATTGGTAGATTTTGAGTAAAGCATATTGCCACTTCCAGCGTAGGCCTCCTTCAGCCAGCCAAAGCCCTGAACAGGACAAAGGACTGGCCTTCCTTGAGCCAGAGTGAATTCTGTGGCAAATGACCTTGGACTTGAATGGCACAGTGGGTCTTTCTGAGGCCTCCAGCTTGCTGGCCCACGCACCATATCTTGAATTTGCCAACCTCTGTAATCTCCTGACCCAAATTCTTCAAAATTATCTATTTAGTGGTCAGTTGATCTATCTATCTATCTATCTATCTATCCACACACACCCTAGATTGGTTCTATTTCTTTGGTGAATTATAATACAGGCAGTAAAAACAGTAACACAGTAGGAAGTGGGTAAATACTACTGCATCCAAGGTAAAGATGAGAATTATTGCATCTGAGGAAAAGATGAGAAGAACTGAGGGAATCCAGTGAAGAGAAGGAGAAGGGGCAGAGGAAGAGAAGCCTAGCTTAGCTGGAAGAACTATCTTCAAATATCCAAAGGTCTGTCCTGAGGAACACGGACTGAGTTTGATGGGGTGGCTCTGAAGAGTGGGATAACTTGTGCGTGAACCATGGATACGCAGAGTAGTCCTCTTAATGAAAGGAGAGCTTTCTAACAGCCAAGCCGTTCCTAAGGATGAAACGAGGGAAACGGACATCCTCACTCAGAATCTGGGGCTCAATGGTGTGTGAAATGGTGTCACAGAGCTTTGTATGACACAGCAGAGTCACTGCTTTTCAACTCTCTCCCACCTTTCATGATGTGAAAGATAACGTCTCTTTCGGGTCCTACAATTACTACTTCCGCAGCACTTTCACATTACGTTTTTATCAAAGACAGAGTTGGCGTCAAACTTACCTTCCTGCTATTTATAGTTATTTTTACACCTGCCTTCTATTCATGGGTATCATTCTGGTTGTCTCTTAGAGTCACGTGAAATTTTTCTTTTGCATCGATGCAAAATAGGAGTTCTACAGGAGAAAAATGTTAAGTAAAACGAGTAAGGAGGGCACACAGTTATACCCCCAACGACAACGGGGGCGTGACTAAAGTATGAGTAATACAGGGCAGAGAATGTTCTGGCAAAGGTTAGACGACCACAGGCCACAAGTAGATTCAGCCCAGACTGAGTGTGGGCACTAGATATGTCTTAAGATATGTTTTTTTAACGATCCTATTCAAATAAAGTATCATGCCATCTAAAACAGGTAAAGCAAACCATGTAAGTAACTTTCAGCTGTGAACTTTGGAATATCTTTATTTCGGTAGACACTGATTAGTTTTTTAAAACTGAGTTTATTCTTATTTTATTTTGAGATGAAGTCTGAATAAAACAGCCAAGAATGATGCTTTGATTTATGTCATTTGGTCAACGGGCGAGTGTGGGCCCGTAAAGGTGGGCGACAGGTGTACGATACGGGATGAAAGAGAGTAATCCAAGGCTGGCTGGGTTTTTTTAAAATTACTGAAATGGAAACGACTTCCACTTACAATTAATTTTATACGTTCTTTGAAGAACTGTCAAATTGCATCTCCCTAGATTAATATTTGAACAAGTCTATTACTTACTATGGAAAGTAAAATTTTCACAAAACCCAAAGGCAACCCTAAAAGTGAATGGTTGTGCAAACAAAAGGATTAGCTCAGGACAAGTGAGACATAACGAATGAGGTAAAAATGCACAAGCACTCCACACGTGTGATTCTGGGGGAGAGAAGTCAACAGAACTTTCTGTTCTGTACACTGAGAGACTATCTGAGGGACTAATTCAGACACACCAGCTGCTGAGTCACGGAACCATCCAATCTCTCATTTTATAGTCTAGGAGCGCAAAGAAACTTTTCACTTTTAAGCTGCTGCTTGTTTGTAAAATGATGCCATTTCTAAAATTCAAGCAGTTAAGTAAGTCAATGTGCTGTAAGATTCTTAAAATGCGTTCTGATTCAACAGGATGAATGGCTACACGAAATGTGGCGTATGTATAAACAATGAAGTATAGTTCCACCTTCAGAAGAAGGCAAATCCTGGCATGTGCTACAAAAGGGATGAGCCTTGAGGGTATCACGGTAAATGAAATAAGCCGGTCATACAGGGACAAATGCTACGGATTCCACTTAGATACCTAAGAGCAGTCAAATTCACCGGGACAGAACCAACAGCACAGGGGGTGCTGGGGGGAAGCAAGGGTGGGGAGCTGGCGTTAGTGGGGAGAGAGTTCTGCTTTGCAGACGGAAGGGAGCTGGAAGAGGGGCAGTGGCTGCATGACAGTGTGAGCGCTCTTAACGCCCTGGAGCTGCATGCTTAGAAATGCTTTCTGTCCATTTCACCACAAAGTGTTTAAAAATGCACCGTTGACCTTTAGAGAGTACAAGGAAGACGTTTTCATATAAGCCCTTGCTCCTTACTTTTTCTTTTCAATGAATTAATTCTCTAGCCAACCAACACACCAGCATCTTAAAGGACAAATTTCTTCTACCGTTAAGCATCACGTTTAACTTCCTCACTTTCTGATAATAATTCCAGACAGAAAAGATACTGCACGTGGCACATCTCTTCTGTTGAGTCTGGAAAAGTGGAGGGAGTGAGGAGATAGCGGTGCTTAGAGAACTCTTCGCTCTGCACAGGCATCCTCGCGGCGAGGCTGTGGAGTCAGACTGCCCGGCTCTGCACGCCCCCCCCGCCTCACCCCCCGAGACATGAGCCGCTGGGTAAGTAGCTGGAGCTCCCTATGCCTCAGATTCATCTGCCAAACAGCGTTAATAATAAAGCTTACCTCACAGAGTTGATGGGTCCTTTGCACAGAGCCTATTTCAGAGGAAGTGTTAATAACTGTCTATAATCGCTTTCTCCCTCTTGTTAATAACTCTATCAAGTTAATTAGGTGAATATTGTTATTACAACTCAAGAAATTAAAGGTGAGGGGAAAGAGAGACCTTTCCAGAATGTGCAGGATCTGATCGCTCTCACACCCCATGGCTCAGACCACTAGCACCTCTTACCTGGATCTCTGAACAGCCTCTGCCTGGTCTCCCCACTCTCATCCTCGGCGCCCCCTCCCCAGCCCCTGCGCCACCAAAACAGCGATCCGAGGGGTTCTTCTGAAACTATTAAGTCAGACAATGTGCTTCCTTTGCTCAGAGTCTTCCAATGCCTCCACCTTTACATGGCCTGTGAGGCTCTACGTGGGTTTGGTCCTATTGCCTGTCTGACCTCACCCACTCCCGCCGTCCCTCTGATTGCGCTGCTTCAGCCACACTGGCCTCCCTGCTGTCCTTCAACCTGGCAAGCACGGCCCTGCCTCAGGGCCTCTGCACCTCCGCCGGGAACCCTCTTCCAGGGAACAGTCTCGTGGCGACTCCCTCACGTCACTGCTCAGCTGGCAGCTTCTTGAGAGGCACACCCTGACCGCCCTGCTTAATCCCACCACCGGGCCCACTCCCCTGTCCCCCCGGCTTGGGCCCGTCATAGCCTCTGTCCTGGGCCATGTTTGTCTTTCCTCCCCACAGTCATTACTACCTTCTCACATAGTGCATGATTTACTGACTTCACTGCGCTTGTTCATGGCTCCTTCCCCTGCCCCCACTAGAAATGAAGCTCTATAGGTAGAGGATTTTGGTATGTGCTGGTCTCTAATATATCCCAAGTGACTAAAACAGAGCCTGGCACACAGCAAACACTCAGTAGCTATTTGCTGAATGAAAGAGGAGACGCACAAGTATCTACCTACTCTCTGCCCGCTGAGTGCCTGCCACGTACGATACACAGGCTTGGAGCTCTGTGTGAGTTCTTTTATTTAACCTTCCTGTCGATCCTCTAATATGAAGAATACTACCTCTATTTTAAAGAGAAAGGAGTTGAAATTCAATGAAAGAATTAAAGTCACTTATCTAAGATCATGAACATGAGAGCTGGGATTTAGACTACGTTCTCGACCTTAAATTTCCATCAAGACCAATGGAAATGCACCAATGGAAAAAAGTGTGTTATGCCCTGGCTGGTGTGGCTCAGTGGACTGAGTGCTGGACTGTGAAGCAAAGGGTCACTGGTTCAGTTCCAGGTCAGGGCTCGTGCCTGGGTTGTGGGCCAGGTCCCCAGTGGGGGGACACGCGAGAGGCAACCACACATTGATTTCTCTCCCTCTCTTTCTCCCCTGCCCTTCCTCTCTTTCTAAAAATAAATAAATAAAATCTTAAAAAAAGAAAGAAACCTTCCACCAAGGTTAAAAAAAAAGAAAAGAGTATGTTATATGTACAAATTGGTCCACTTGCAGACTGCACCCCGGCTGGAAGGAGTGACATGAGGAAACTGCTCAGACACTGGAAAACTACGTAAGTCCGTTCATTACCAGCAGGGTGATGATTTCCACCTTCAGAGAGGCAGACGGTTCTGACCCCTGCCTAATCGGAAGAGCTCTGACCTATGCTTCTTGCTCATCAAAACTAAGTGACCCAAGCCTGAAGAGTCAGAAAAACCTTCCTAAGAGTTTCTCTGCTTTGTTTATTGGACTAACATGAGGCTGCCTAAATTTCAGCTAGTCTCTTTCTACTGTGATGGTTAGTTCCCTTCCAGTGAAGAACCATTCTTTATTTTTCATATGTATTAAGACAAGGATAAATGTTTCTACAATGGCTGCAAAAACGGCCTGAAATAATCCCGGAAGAATCTCCAGAAGCCCAGCTCGGAAGGGTCCTCAGTGGCTATTTACTGTGACTTCTTACTCTGCAGAGGGGAAGATGAGGGTAGGAGCTGGCCAGCGACTTCCACCAAGAGTCAAAATGTGGGGGAATCTCATCTTGTCCATGGGAGGACCTCGCACTCTGGATGCAGGTGGGAGTTACCGAGTGGAACGACTCTCCACATTTTCTTTAATTTAGTCTTACCCTTCATTAAGACCGGCCTTCCCTGTGTGTTTCTCTCTCCCCCCGGGAGTAAATTCTAATTAATGAGGCTGTTACTGAAACACAATGGCTAATAAATAATTGCAGTAGCAGCAATTATTACTGAGTACATACTATGCGCCAGAGTAAGAGCTTTATATGCATCGGGCCGTTTCAACCTAATAACAGCCTCATTAATTACAAACACTATTATTTCTCATATTTTTTTCAGATGAGAAAACTAAAGATCAAGGATGTAAACAGACTCATCTAAGTTCATCCCGAAGGCATATTTGAACTGGTCAGGGGTCTGTGTAACTGCAAAGCCAATGTTCACAATCACTTTATTACACCCTGCTGTTTGTAATTTAAATTATCTTTGGTTCATTTCATTTGTCTAAAACAGAAAGGATGGGCGGGGGGAAATGGAAGGTATTATACAAAACCAACAATTTTCTGGTATTAATTTACTAATGGATTGTAAATTCCTCCTGTCTCTGAATTCTAAACTTTGTTTTCTGTTACAGTTTTACAGATTCCACAAACCTCACTCATCAAGGCCTAAGCACAGCCCACACCTGCAGTGATGCTGCCACCCTAGGGAAATTACATCAGCGCTTAGTGGGATTTCTGGGTGCAATCCACAGAACTCTGAGAAACTGGAGGACTCCTGATTTCCTTCTTGAACTGGCTGATGCAACATCATTTAAATTGAGCTATTTTCCATTGAGAATAAGCATTTTTCTTCTTCCAAAAAGGTTTTGCTGCTACTCCAAAGCTGAGAAACTGAGGGAGGGCACAGTTCTGACAGAGAGAAGAAAAATTACATTCCTACATGTTTGCTTCTGTTAAGAAATGTAAAAGGAAACTGTTACATCTGGGTCCATTTACTTGCCAAATTCTTTAATTGCTGTGTAGTTTAAGAAAAAACCAAGGTGATGAAAGGAAACTGATAGAAATAACTAAACCTTAAATAAAGCAAGCTCAAAATAGAATCCTAACTCCATCGCCATGATGATGTGTATTTATATTTCTAACCTCTGACCCCTATCACCACTGAAGGCTTTTCATGAAAACTTCTGATACTGACTTTTTACTCTCCCATTCGAGGGGAAGCTATAAAGGGATCCATAATTTTTGGGCCCTAGAGTTGACAAATATCATTAGATAGAAAATGACACAACTCTAGAACAATGCAGAGTTCTCATTACCTTCAGAATCTTCAGCCAAGTCTCTTGAGCCCTGTTTGGGGAGGTAAAGTAAGTCCTTTAGACAAGCACAGGTCTCTAACAGACTGCAGATCAGAGAGCACCTGTGTGTGTTTCCTACAGAGACTCAGGAACTTAGCATCTTACAAAAGACCAGTGTTACTGACAGCTATGCAAACCCTGTCATTCCCACAGTGCTCCCCCGAGACAGGCATCACCATTCCCACCTCACCGACGAGGACGCGGAGGAGAAGCTGGCTAGCTTGCTCCAGGTTTCACAGCTAGAAAGTGGCAGATTTGAAACTTATTCTTGAGTCCGTAGTTTTAATGACTGCTCTCTTCTGCCTTTCGTGGAAATCTCTGGGCCGTCACAGATTTTTATTATGCAGAAGTAGCTTCAATATCTATCTAGACAGCATATTTTTTTTGTTTTTAATGATCCAACATGTACTAAACAAGTACATGGGATCACTTGGCAAGCTTAACAAAATAGTACCAATGAGACATCGCTGCCTGACCCACCCATACTATTCTCACTGCTCAGCCTAAAGCAGCCATGCAGAGGACAATGACCCCAGGGAGAGGGAAGGTGGTGGGGGGTGGTGGGTCGCAGCTCAGAGAGCACAATGGAAAACCTCCTGGTTTGACAGATTCAGCAGATTTTTGAAAATACAACAGTGGCTCAAACCAAGACCAACCCTCATCTTCCTCCCACCAGAAACAGGCCCACCTCACCACGTTCCCACTCTGTGTGACCGAACAAACTAGATGGCCTCTGCTCTCCTCCACACGTACGTAACCTCTGCCCCCACTTCGAAGCTGACGCACACTGAATTTCTTCCCGCACACCAGGCACTATTAAACACTTCACGCCACCTCACCTAATCCCACAACCATCTGCGGGAGCTGACGATGTGACCGCTCGAGTTTTGCAGAGAGTGGGACTGAGGTGGGCAGGGGCTGCCCGTGGTCATCCAGCTGGTGAACAGCAGAGCTGGATTAAAACCCCATCTGTCAGATTCCAGAACGGAAGTTCTTAGCCCCGTTCCTGGTCTAACAAATGACACCGGCAATTCACCCATGGGATGCCCACCTTCGCCTTCTCTGGTACCATCACTTGCCTCACTCAGCTGAAGACCAGTGACTACGGAACTTTTTCTCAGGTCAGAACACCAGAGTGGTTTCATTTTGTTTTGCTTCTTTGGGTTTTCTTTTTTTCTTTGCTTTTGTTTTGTTTTTAAAGAGCCAACTGCAAGTGCAAACAGAAACAGTGTCTCCAGGGGTCTTTCTGCTTATAAAACTAGACTCCTTGGCTCACGTCTGGAAGTTCTTAGACACAGCATCATGTCGTTCACCTGGGGGTTTGTTCTCTCACCACCCTCAGTGATCATTGATCTCTGGCCCCACCTTGCGCCCGGGCTGTACGCATCCTCGCCTCAGTGGCACAGTCAGGCTCAGCGTACTAGACGGCAAAGTAAGTACTCAAGGATCGCAGGGACGCCTGGTCCCTCTTTCTACCCCCACTGATCGGCGCAGTGTCTGAGACAGAGTCAGAGTTGAAAAACTGGCTGTTTGTATGCTGGATATCTCCATGCGTACGCGTGAGTGGTAACTCAGAAGTGTGACAAAACGTGCAGTGTCGAATGGGGAGTTGACTTGGGGTTGAAGTAATAGTGAGAGTCACCAGCACTGACCAGCACGTGCTGAATACTTAGTGTGCATCAGGTGTGGTGCTAACACTGCGCGTGAATAATTTTGGCCTCCACAAGGATGTGGGAGGGAGAGAATACTGCTATCTCCACCTTACAGGGGAGGAGGCTGGAGTGGAGAGGGGAAGGAACTTAACCGAAGACCTGGAGCTCTAACGTGGTGGAATGGAGTTTCATGTTGAGAAATGAGGAGTCCAGAGACCGCACATTCACCCACTATCTCCAACAGCCTTGAAAAGAGAGGCCCCTGTTCTCTTTTTTCTCTATTCATAATTCACTCAGCCCATTTAGTCACGCCCTCGAAAGCTTGGGAGTGCGTTCTTTGCCCCAGGTACTAATGTTAGGTACTAGGAATATAACTAAGGCGAAGTCCTTCCCCAGGAATAGTACTGTCTTCTTTTTTGGATGGGTAACTATCTAAACCAGAACATAGTGTGAGAGTTTTCACAGGCTTAGGGGGAACAGTAGACACAGAAGTTACTTATTTTACAATAAACTAATATAATATACGCAGTAGTTGAAATCTACTCACTATATTAGACAAGGACAGGGAAAGAGCGTTATGTGTAGCCAGGTATCAGGAAAGCACAGGGGAAGGGTCACGGGGGTGGTGATGTTCTGTTGCTTTCCGTTTCAAATATTAAATTAATGGAGCCTCACCTGAAGGTCATACAGACCTAGCGACAAGACAACTCTTTTGATAATCTTCTAGGGAAACTTTGTCTGTACATGGTCACCCAGCACATACTCCAGGCTCTGCTAGTCATACAGTCTCTGGCTCAACTATTTATTTAATCCTGTTAGATCCTGAAAGTAGTCACAGATGATACACAAATGAATGGGCATGGGCTGGAGTACATACAACTTTATTTATAAAACAGGGCATGGGCTGGGTTTGGCCTGTGGCCTGCAGTTTGCTGACTCCTGTTCTGATCTGAAAAAACTGGAACCCGCAGTAGCTGTGTGAGTCTTTACTTCCCCTGAATTCATGAATACCCGCATGGCCAGCAGTTCTTACTGGTGCAGAAATGCAGCTACATCAATCAGCTCCGGATCCCAGCGTGCAACCTGCTTAATTATGACTAACACCGCCCAACGTTCTCCGAGAGAAAACATTCTGCGAACAACAGATGGTGTTGCTATGGAGGCTTCCACATCTCCCCGACTGCAGATGTAACTGTGCCGGTTGTGGGCTGAAAATGATCAACCGACTGATAGCTTCCTGGGAAAATATTTCAAAGATAGAAATATTCTGCAGATGGGAAACTAAGAGCCTGGTTGATGTTCTCAAATAAAGAGTACCCACCAGTGAAAAAAAAAGAGAGAGAGAAATCAAAGGTGCTCATCTTTCACAGCCAGAAAAATCATTACAACTGGGGAAGCCCTGATGATTAAAAGCAGACACACCCAGACCACATCACCACTCACAATGTCCTCCTAATTCTAGACCCTGTGGCATTAGGTACCTAAACTACAGCCATTATTCTGTAGTAAACCGTACGACTCGATATTTGTAAATATGACCCACTGGTGTATAATCTGGAACCACAGCCTAGAAAAGCAGATATTTCCTCTAAGTCTGAAAAAACTCTCACATTATGTTGTGATTAAGATAGCTGTCCACCAACAACAACATGTTAAAACGTCTAACATATTCCTCAGTCAAGCCAAGAATAAAATATACATAATTTGACTCCACATTATTCTTGTCTTGTTAATTTCACAAATATTTACTTATTTAGCACACAGTCCAACAAAACAGAGATGTAAAAAGTAACTAAAGTTATGACCCGTGAAGACCTTAGCCTCAGCTAGAAGCCATTATAAGCCACTGCTAACCATGGATCATTCCCCTGGTGTACCCACATTAGCACTGGGCATCTACACTAAACAGAGGGACGCAGTGAAGGAAGGAGTGCCCTGGGCCACGGCGGTAAACGAGGAGCAAGAAAAGGTAGCCCCGCATCACACGTGGGGAGAGCAGAAGTCAGGAAGACCACAGGAAAGGATGCATTTCGGAGAAGGGCCTTTCGAAGGAGAAGCGGTGCCAATAATGATATGGAAGCTTTTAGGTGACAAATAACCGTAAGTAATTTAATCTTCTTAAGGGGGTTCTCTGCTCTGTTAGGGAGCAGAGAAAGCTTGACAGGGATTAGCTTATTTGGAGGAGGCAACTGAGTCTATGGAGCCTGGCTCCGGGCTCATCCCTGGCATTTCCCCCTCACCATTTATGTTAGGAAGTGTTTCCGATATCAGATGGTCAGTTCTCTGGGCAATTAAGCACACATGTGACATGTGATGATTAGCTTCAGAAATAGTAATTTTTAGGCAAAAAAGAAGGATCTTCAAAAGCACAAATAGCTAAAATTTATGAGATTATGGAAAACAACTCCAACAATAATAGAACTTAGAAAAACCTTCGGGATAAATTTAACCAAAGAAGCGCAAGATATATCAACGAAAGCTACAAACACTGCTGAACAAAATTAAAGTCTAAATAAATGGAAAAACATCCCATGTTTGTGGACTGGAAGGTGTGATACCAGTAACATGCCGGCACTGCCCAAACTGATTTGCAGATCCAATGTAATCCCCATTGGAAGTTTAACTGCTTAAAGAAAACGTCAGAAATAGACATGCTGGTCTGAAAATGTGCACAGAAAAGCAAAGGATCCCAACTAGCCAAAACAGTTTTAAAGAAGAACCACAAATTTGGACGCCTCTTACTGCCTGATTTCAAACGTGTATTCAAGTAACCAAGTACAATGCTGGCATCAGAACAGACATAGACACCAAGGAGCCCGGAAACAAACCCAGACATTCACGGCTGACTTTCAGCGAGGGTGCCCCGAGCACACGGTGCCGGGACAACTGGATACCCACATGCAAACGAATGGGTTTGCCACCCCCTGCCTCGTTCCATGTACAAAAATGAATACAACATGCATTAAAGACCTAAATGTAATAGTTAAAACTATAAACTGTAACAATAATATAGGTATAAATATGAATGACATGGGATTAGGCTTTGTAGATATGGCACCAAAAAAACAAAAAGCAAAAACAGATACATTGGACTTCATCAAAAATAAAAAACATTTTTGTGCCACAGGACACGATCCAGAAAGTGAGAAGACAAGTCACAAAAGGAGATTAAATGTTTGCAAGCCACATCTTTAAAGGGTCTATATCCAGAATATGTATAAAACTTTTACAACTGAACAATAAAATGACAAGTAATCCAATTAAAAAGGGGAAAAAGGGTTTGAATACACATTTCTCCAAATGAGGTAGGCAAATGGCTAGTAAGTGCGTGAAAAGATGGACAACATCATTAGTCATTAGGGAAATGCACATAAAAACCTCGATGAGATACTTCCTACTCACCAGGGGGGCTGGACTGGACACAAAACCCAGAGAACATTAAGTGCCAGTAAGGACGAGGAGACACTGGAAACCTCACGTATTGCTGGTGGAATGTAAAACAGTCAAAAACAGTTTGGCAGGTGGTCCCTTAATCAGTCAAATATAAAAATGACCCAACAGCTCCACTCCTAGGCATGAACCCCAATAGAATTGAAAACATATGTTCACCCAAAAACACATACGTGAATATTCAGAATAACATCATTCACAACCAAAAAGTGGAAACGAGTCACACGCCCATCAACTGTGAGTACACACACAGAATGAGATCCACTCAAACGGTGGAATATTTAATTCAGCCACGAAAAGGAGTGAGGTTCTGACACACACTACAACATGAATGAACCTTGAGAGCATCATGCTAAGTACAAGAAGCCGGACACAGAAAGCCATATGTTGTGTGATCCCATGTATACGAAATGTCCAGATCAGGCACATGGGTGCAGACAGAAAGCAGACTAGTGGTGGCCGAGGGGTGGGAGAGCAGAGAACAGAGTGAGTGCTCGTGGGTAGCGGGATTCTTTCTGGGGTGTTCGAAATGTTCTGGGATTAGATAGTGGTGACGGTTAACAATTCAGGGTGTGTACTACAAAACACTGACATGTGGCCTTTCAAATGGAAAACCATGTTGTGTTAATTATATTTGTACCAAAAGCAGGGTTATGAGAGTATGAATGAGGTGATCATGGGCTGGTCCTCAAATGGATAAAATAAGGGGACCTTGTTCAACGTGTGTTTGCAAGTGATTTTAGGGCCCCTAAAAGAAGAAATAAACTCCTATAGCTTGGCATCCTTTAAGGTAGGGTGAGCTAAGTAAGAAATTAGGTTTGGTAAGGGTTTAGTGAAATGAACAGGTGAAAGGGGATTCTGAAAAAAAAATCTGTAAGTAACGCAGGCTGATGACAGAGGGCCGCTGTGCTCTGCTGTAAAATGCCCGCAGCATTAGTGCTGTTATTAGCATTAGTAATGTTACTGCTATATCTGAGAGGAATAGAAGACGGAAACACTCCAGATTGACTGCAGGAGAAAATTCTTATTTTCTAATGAGCTGATCCTTATTTTTAAGTAAGTTAGGAGCTTTTCTTCCCCATTCACAGGGCCTCCAAATCCATTTGTACTTGAACCATATGTATAGTGGATATAGAAGAGTCTTCCGTTTGAACTTGGCTCTGATAAAAGCTGAGTGATCAGTAGAAGCACACTCCCTTGAGTTAACCAGACACACAAATACAGAGCGTTAGGTCCTCCCTGGGTCGGGATGGCAAGCGTGGAACTGTGGTACCACCAGGTCCCTGAGCTGGTGTCTAGAACGGGCACTGCTGACTGGTACCTGCCCACTTCCCCCACTGGGCTCGGCTTCAGCTTTGCAGTTGCTCTCAGCGCAGCGCTTCAGGCAGCCGGAGCCAGGCCACGGGAGGTGGTAACCAAAGGAAACACATTCACACGTTTGTCCTACAGGCACCCACCCTGATGTCGTCAGGGGAAAATGGAGAGGGGAGTGGAGCGCTGGACAGAAACACTCGCTCGTGTGTCTGTGGCATGGATTCTGGTTTACTCTCAGCGTTTGTATGGCAGATCCCTAGAGGGCAAGACCTGCTTGTAGACGTCCATGCTGTGAACAAAGGCTGGGGCGGGGCGCCATCTGTGCCACCCCTCAGAATACACAGGCCCAATCAGATGTCCCAGTGGGAGTGGTCAGTTCACGTGCAGGGAAAAATAAAGAACCCCATTCACTATTGGTCAGGAACAGCTTCACGGTAAGGTGATGTTTTCGTCAAGCCTGTGAAGAATGGGGAAATTTTATAGAACTATAGAGAAACACAGGATGGGAGAAGCATGGGATGAGAAAGTGGGGAAACGTGGTCTCTGTCCTCAAGGGTGGCACGGAGCCACAAGCAGGTGCAGACGGCCAGGTCGCTGGGCCAGGGAGGTGTCTCTCGGGATGGGATCACGGAGACACGGCTGAACTGGCAAACATGAAAACAGAAAAATCATGGATTGTTTCTGCTTCTCCCTCTCTTTTCCTTCCTTCCTTTCCTTCCTCCATCTCTCCCTTCTCACTTCGCACTTCCACTCACTCAGCGACTACCAGGTGTCTGGCACTGTTCTAGGCACTAAGGACACAGGACACCCAACAGGAAAGTCCCTGCGCCCTTCATGAGGGACATGCACCTCAGGGGAGCAGAGCAAGAACGGGAAGACTTGACTGTGACATTGTGAAGGCAGCAGTCCAGCAGGTCAGAGATCTAGGGTGTGTGCATGTGTGTGTCCACGTGTGTGTGTGTACATATAGGAAAGGATTGTGGTGAGACCGACAGAAGGAAAATGAATAATTCATATATCTAGTGGCGGGAAGTGCTAAGAAGAAAAATACAAGGCTAAGGGTTGGGAATGGTGAAATTTTCATCAGAAGGACACTCCAAGGAAAGGAGGGGATGAGACAGCTAAAAACTTCCCAGCAGCACGGAAAGCAAGCACAGAGGTCCTGAGGTGGGGGATGCCTGTGTTCCTGGAGAGGTGAGGGTTCAGGACCGATGAGATGAGTGTGGGGTCAAGGTCAGAAAAGACCTGGGGGCAGGACTGTGTTTAGGTGTAGGGAACACACGAACAGCGAGTCCAAGCAGGAATGCTGTAGCGGCGAGATGGCCACTTCACACGTGTACCACGTGAGGCAGCTCTCTTGAAAATTGCCTCTCTTTATTTCACAATGATTTCCTTAAAAGAAAAGGACCTATGAATGCAGAAAAAAAAGGGAAAGGCCAACTGAGATCTTCACGCAGCCTGCTAATTCGCAAACCCTTCAATGCCCCTTACAGAGTTCTGTGGCCCAGCTCTCCCAGTTCCGTTGGCTGAGGGAGGACTTTCTTCCATCTGCAGAGGACAAGTCCCCCAGCAGGTCCTGGTGTGAGCTTTAACGCCCAGGCACCATGGGCTGGAAGAGGGAGCTCAGGACGAGGGAATGTAATGATGATGGTTGATTTCTAACAACTCCTCCACGTTGAAGCCACTTGTCTGCACAAGTGAACGAATGAAACTGAGTCATAAGCCTCCCTTCACCGACTCCGGGGGCGGAAGTGCTTGGTGACGTATCCATGGACCAGCGTGTCCCACAGGCTTGCACGGGCATAGTGGCGGCAGTGAGCGGGGGGATGGGAGGGTGAGCTGAGCCATCCTGTAGCTTATCATCAAACCAACCAAAGTGTGAAACAATCACCTCATGTAGGCACTGGCATCTCTTCCCTTTCTGCTTATGGAATGTCGATTTCCCCAGCTCTGCACGACCAAATTCTTCCTGTTCCTTAAGAACTGGATCAAATCCCACTTCCTCCCCCTGGACCTTCCCCATCGACTCAGATAAGAACTGCAATTCATCTGTATCTCTCATAGGGTCCTTGTAAACTTGCAGTATAGTTATGAGAACAAGCACAGTGGTTTTAAATCGTAGATTCACCTCTTCCTAACTCTGTGTGTCCGCTTTCACTTATGTTCTATGTACCTTGGTTTCTCCCCTCTGTGAATTTGGTTTAGCAATGGTAGAAACTCCTGTGGGTCATTGTGAAGATGGAAAGAGTTAATATAAGTAAAACATTTGGAAGCGTGCTTGCCTCGTAGTAAGGTCTCAGTCTTCTTGGTTATTGCTTTGTTGATGATGATGATGATGATGATGATGATGACAACAACAATGATGATGGTTACCTGTGCTCAGTTTTCACTTGTCTACAGCACAGTAAGTTTCTAGCTGGCAGTGATTGCTTCTTGGCCATCTCTGAATTACAGTTATTTAGCAGAAAAGGTTTGGGCACCATAGTTAGAATCAGACATCAGGATTTCAGTTCAACTACCTGTTAGCTCTGAGTTTAGGCAATGGTATAGAAAGCCAAGAGTTTGACAGGCTTTTAACAAAAGTTCCAGATTGAACAAAGTCCTGAAACATAAGCCAAGGAAAACCGAAGGCCCCATGAGCAGCAGGCACAGTGAACATGGCACAGTGCAACGAGGTGGCTACGTGGGGCAGACAAAATAACACGTTTCTACCTGGCATATTCTCTCCACCTCACTCACTCGAGAGGAATGCATGCCTAGGGGACGCTAAGTCTCCCCAGGTCTCTGTCCTCTGTCTCAGCTAGGAATCTCCGTATCGGCCCCAAGCCAAGTGCGTGCCTTTGACAATCTGTGATGCAATAGATGAGTATTTGTGGCCAAGTTTGTTAAACAACAGAATTCTGTTAGTAGGTTTATAAAATCCAGGGCTACAAAATACCACCATGTTTGCATCTGGGCTGACAACTGAGTGTCGCCTGCTATGATGATGGATGGATTCTACAATCTGTTTTATTGGGGAAAAAAACCCACAACACCATGGAACAGATGTTTTCCTGTAGAACCAATCTGTAATCAAAGATGATATTGTACCTCAGGCAAGATAACATCATATTTAACTGCTGGTGGAATATTAAAGATTCCTAACAACAATAAATATATTTCGCAGATGTAGGCTGAGTTTTTTTTTTTTTTTTGAGGTTTAAATAATTTTGTCTTTTGACATAGAGAAGAGAGTGAGGTCCTGGGAAGGGAGGAGGGTCTAGATAACTTCCTGTGTGAGCGGACAGATTTTGTAACCAGACAGGACCTTGAACAGCTCTGGGCTGCACTAAACTGTGAAGTGCTGGATGCTCACCCAGCGATGGGATGTTTCAGACCGGAACTGGAAGTTCCCTCAGGAGGCGTGGAGCCACCTGCGCCTCCTCTGCAAGGTCAAGGTCACAGGCACTGCTGTGCTCTCCCACTGGCCTCTCTTCATGCCCCTTTGCCCACCCCTCTCACTCAGTTCTAGGTCACAGTCACCTCGCCTGACCTCCCAGAGACTTCACTCAGGTTTGCCGGCACCCGCCACTCAGTTCAGCGCTCTGTGTGCACTGTCTCACTCAGTCTTCCCGCCGCTGTGAAGAGGAAGGTCTTATTCGCCAAACCTTATAACGAAAACATGGCAGAGGAAGAGTGACTTGGCCAGAATCTCACACCCAGCAGGTGGCTGCATCAACTCTGTTTACAACCCAGACCAAAGCTCCCAAAGCATTGACTGAATTACCAACATCCACTTTCGCCCAGGATTTTGGTCTTTGGCCCTTGATGCTTTCTGCTCTTCTGCTTGCTCAGCAAGTTCTTCCTCTGGGTGTTTTCATAAACCAGCTCATAGTCAATTTGGCATTTTCACTGACTCCAGCGGTAAATCTGTTTGAATGATGATTAGCTCAAAATGTATAAGGCACGGCCATATTCCATATTCCATACTTGTCTGACTATCTCTTTCCCTTTCAAGGCTTCCGAGGGGATACTGTGGTCAAGAGCCCGCCCTCCGCTCTGCAAAGCTGACTGTATCCATGTGTGGCCCGTGAGAGAGGCACAGAGACTGGGGTGCAGGGTCCACTGGAGCCAGTAACACGTGAAGAGAGGGTTTTGTAGCGGTTCTTGGGGAAGAAGCATCATCAGCCTGTCGTGTGTCAGGCTCTCTCCCTGCCCCTGGACAACAGTGAGAAAGGACGAGACACAGTTGCTGCTGGTGGCTACCCTGTAAGCAGCCCAGTGCCCCAGCAGACAGGCCCGGAGCCCAGAGAGAACGGAGTCCAGGAGGACGCTGAGAGCAACCGAGTCAACCACACCTGGAGCCTGACTTGCCTCAATATCACTCTGTCAAGCGGCCAAACAGGTCTCCCCTCGTCCGAGCCAGTTCAAGCCTGCACATTTGATATTTGCTACCAAAAGCACCGTGACTGTCGGAGATTTGAGTCTTCTTCCCGTTACACAGGCCAGAGTCCTGGAAGCCCGTTTTCAGTCTGCCCGGGCTTTTGTTTATGCAGAGTCCTATCCCCATTGCTGCCATCTTTTAGTACAGAAATCCCCCCTTTATGAAACCTCCGTGGAGCTGTGGTTCTCAGCAGGCTGATTCTGTTCCGCAAAGGGACACATGTCATTGTCGGGAGTTATTTGTTGGCAGTCACAAATGAGGAAGAGAGGTAGCTACTGGAATCCAGTAGGCAGAGGCTAAGGATGCCACCACCTGCCGTGTCCATCCCCAATGTCAACAGTGCTGGGGTGGAGAATGTGTTCTGCACGGATGCACCAGGTGTAACTGCCTCTGTGGAGGGGAGTGGGCAGCTGAAGCAAAAAGGCACCAAAAATGAATGCAAAAACTTTAAAATAAATCTTTAAACTAATCATATTTATAAAGGTGGGGGCTTTCTTAACTAAAAGAGTTGACACACCAATGCATTTTTTTCCTCTTTGAAACCCAGTTATTGCTTCCTGCGTGAACAACGCCTTCTGTGTGCAGTCACCTGTGCTGGGACCGCACCTGAGACTTCCTATTGACCTCGCCTCCCAGGTCTCTCCCCACTAAAACTCATTCCCCCGCTGCTGTTTCACTGCCCAGTGACTTAGGATGGCTGCTTGGCTCCACGGTAACAGGTCTGAATACATTTCCTGCCCTTCAAATCCTGGCTCTGTTCCTATCTGCCAACACCATATTTCAGAAGTTTTCAAGGTCTAGACAAAACTTCATTTATTCTGTAAAGCTTTCTCTAACCACTTCAGCCCACGAAAATCCCTCCCACTCTCTCTCCCTCCTTCCTTTTCTCTCTTTCTCCCACTCCCGCCCCACTTCTATGGCATTTACTGCCATAGCTTTCAATGAACTAAACTAATCTGAGAACCATTCAACGTTAGGACAACTTTCATAGAGAGTAAAGTCCATAATGAAAGTTAAAAGCCAATATTGTTCTTCCATTGCCCATAGAATCTACCACAGAGGTAGACACAAAGGTTCAAAATACTTGCTAATGAGATATACGCACACACTAGCCAACATATGCCTGCTGGAGCTCCATCTAAGAAGGCAAAGTTAGTTTTATGTGACAGAGGAAAAAGAGAAGGAGGAAAAATTATCCATAACATTTGTAGATGTAATTGAAATAAAACAGGTTATAATTTCTCAGAGAACCACACCATCTAATCCTGAATTTCCCAATTGTATTTCATGGGATGTTAACAGTTAGTGTAGGGCCCTAGCCGGATAGCTCGGTTGGTTAGAGCATCGTCCCAATGTGCCAAGGTTGTGGGTTCGATCCCTGGTCAACAACAAAGTGATGTGTCTCTCCCCCTCCAATATCAATAAAATAAAATAAATTTAAAAAAGAACGGACAGTTAATTAAAAAAATAATAACAAAAAGTATTCCAGAGAGAAGTGCCACAGCCAACTTACTGTACCTTGGCAAATAAGTTTAAAAAATTAAGTGTGTTTCTTTCCTGCAGAGCATTTCAGAATATGCTAATACCGCTATCTAAGAGGGGTTATAGATGTTTTGCAAACGTGTGCCTCTCAGACACTTTTGAAGGATATTCATCCTTGACAAATAGTTCTAGAAATGCTGATCTGGACTAAACCTTCCGTTTCTCAGATGAAGAAGCTGACACCCACATGACGCATGGGCTAATCAGTTACGGAACCAGGGGCTGGAGCCCAGTTTCCCGCTGCGGGATTCTTCCTCATTCCATTTATTTTACAGCCTCAACGATTTTTCAGCATCTCTCGGTGTTGAACCGAGGGGCCAGCTGGGTGTGTGTGATTCCCCTTCCATAGATGACAAAATAAGACCTCGGAGCAGATACTGGTGTCTGGGCCGCAGCCGTGGCTGCTGTGGCCACGCCGGACTAGAATCCCGGGGCTCCCAACTCCACGTTAGCCCGCTGCTCTCAGCATGCTCGCTTTCTTCCCACGGTAGCAACAGGAGCGACTTCTTGGTCAAGTGTGGGCATAGGAAGGCAAAATCTACTGCCCCATGGCACTAAATTAAAACACACAGAAGACTCATCATATTATTATTTCATTTCATGCAATACAGACTTAAATTAAAAAAATTTACTACCTGGAATAATGGGATATTAAAGCAAGAAGAGACCTGAAGAACTATCTGGTCTAACCTCTTTATTTCACAAATAGCTGATACGATAAAAGGAAATAAAACTTTCACAGTCGGCAGAGCCCGCATCTGAACAGGTCTCCCAGTTAGAAGACCGCTTAGAACTCCCCAACCCCCGCCCCCTTACCCGCTCTGCGACCTCAGGCCAGCGGTTTTCTGCCATGCGCCGCAAGAATTTCTAAAGCGTGCAATACCTGACTACTTAGCCAGGGGCACTGACCTATTTTTCTCTCAGACTGTCCGATAAAGGACAACAGCCAACGCAACAATAGCCATCTGGTGTATGAATGAATAAAAACTATACCTATATTTTTGTCAAATTAGCAAAAAATATACTATTTGGTGTGCTGCAGATTTTCAGTAATTAGTGTTTCTGTGCCATGACATGAAAAAGGTTAAAAATCACTGCCTCGGGCAAGTGACTTCACCTTGCTGAAATGTCGTTTCCTTTCCTGAAAAGGGGGGCTATTCACACCTGGCTCTGAGTGCGAAGACCAAGGGAGACTCAACAAAGGCAAGTTAACGTGGTCAATGACAGTAGTGGTTGTTAGTGTTATCACTACCGCTATCCCCTTCATACGGGTACATGTTGAAGCCCCTAATTCAGAATGATATGAACAATTACTGTTACCACCATTACCGCCTGATAAAACCTCCAATGCCCAAACTTCGGGGGGAAAGGCTGTCCTTGTCTAGCGTAGCTGCTACTTCTTCGGATGTTTGAAAGCCCCACCTTTTACCTTGTTGGCCAAGAGTAAACCCATCCTGACCTTTGCTTTTGTTTTGCGAGTCCATTTGCTGCTGGTGGTCTGCCAACACTGTGTTTGTGTCAAACTTCATCCAAATGTCTCCGCGGGCGGAACCTCGGTGAGTGGTGATGCCTAGGATGGGTGGGAGTCTTCGCGTTCCCCCCAAACCCTCCAATGCCAGTATGAAGACACTGGGGTGGCAAACACGTGCATACGAGGGCCTCCTGCAGGGGGCGCACCTCAGACACTCAGCAATGCAGCACAGGTCCTGTCCCTCTCTCCCCGGATAAAGGTCCCTTCCTTTTTTCCGGATGTCCTGCTAGGTGCTGGCTCCAGTCCCTGGACAACTGTTACTACAACACTGTCCTGTCTCCAACCTGTAGTGGGTGGTTATAAGTCAGAAAATGACGAAATGTCCCCCTGGGTCATCATCCCCAGCCCACGCCTTGCTCTGGAACCCTGGGAAGCCCTCACGTCAGAAGATTTGAAAAGTGCAGACTGAGAAACATGGGTTGGGGGGGACACTGCCCCCGCCCCGGGTCCAGCCACTTCCGACTTGCTGGGAAAGAAGCAGCTGGAGGCAGAACCAGAAGCATCTTGCTGCCTGGAGGTATGTCTCTAGGAAAACTTAAGTCCTGGGGAATGTGTAACCTTGACCAAAACTGGTTCTTACGGCCAGGTGCTTCTCCAGCCCATCACTCCGTGAGGTACAGGTTACTACTCAGCAGTTCCTGTCTGTCCAGGCACGGGGTTTCCCCCAAGCTGACGCCGGGCCGGTACTGGGCTGGGTGCTGGGGTGCTGAGCCCGGCAGCACTTTCTGAATTTGGCAAAGTTACACATTCCAGATTTTCTGACTCAGCAATTTTCACATTTCACAATCTGGCAGGTCTCAAAGAATTCTCATTAATTGCGAGATTATGGACGTCCAGAAAGGTTGAGTGAGTGAGCACCCAGGTTCCCACAGGAAATTCCTCACAAAGCTGAAAATGAGAAGGCAGGTCTTTACTAGCTATCTAGTTCTTGACTGCATGATACTCGGGTTCCTCCCCTGTCCAGGGAAAGGGGAGAGTGGGGTGCAGCTTGCCTGTGGCCCTTCTTTGGAGTTCTCACTAATATCAGCTAGCCCAGGGGATATCACTCAGACTAAGTAACCAACTCCCTGTTAACTTGACATTGAGGTTCCCCCCGACATCTACACACACACATCTTGCCCGTCAGAGAGGAGATTAATTCAGAAAATCCCTCTTCACTGGAATATACCCAGCTGGGCTCTCCAAGTTGCCTCTTGAAGAGATGCGTTAATCAGAAAATTGCTTGGAAACAGAGCCAGCCCACCTTTGGCACTGACTCCACAGGGTCTACCAGAGTCTGCGGAAGTTACCCTAAAATCACGGGAGCACGGCCACTTCACTGGCTCCTTACTGGACACCCGTCCTGAAAGTAAAGCCACAGAATTGGATATAGCAACTGCTGGCTCAGGGCACCAGAAAGCAGCCCTGGGTCCCCCTGGATAGGCTAGCCGCCACCTAGAAGGTCCTCTTGAGCACTAACTGTGTCTGGCACTTGAGCCAGCCTCTTAGTTTTTCATCCCATGTAATCCTCACAATAAGCCCAGGTTTTAGGTATTGTTATTATCTCTGGTTTGCAGGGAGGGACACCGTAGCTCAAAAAGAGTGAGCGACTGGCTCCGGGTACAGACACAAACCCAGGGCACACGCCCACAACGGGGCCGTGTTGCTAAAGTCGCCAGGCCAGTGCTGCATTCCCTGAGTTCTGATTACTCCTTCATGGAAAGGACCTGTCGTCACATGGCACGAACACTGAGCAGTGCTCAGCAAGGACCACTGAACGACTAAATGGGTCCTCTTGCACGCTCCTTCATCCAGACCAGTGGAAGTGGGGGAGGCTCTGGGCGATGTTCTCTGACTGTCACGACTGGTGAGCACGTGGGCTGCTACTCACATCCGCCGAGCAGAGGCCCGTGATCTTCCAGGGCACGGGTCAGCCTCGTACAAGAAAGAATTTTTCAGCCCAAAATGTCAGCAGTGCCGAGGGAGAGAAACCCAGTCTAGACGAAGCCAGCTGAGGTCCTGCTGCCATCTACAGATCAGCGTTTTTCAATCTTTTCCATCTCATGGCACATACAAACTGCTTACTAAAATTCTGTGGCACACCAAAAATGTTATTTTTTTGCTGATCTGACCAAAAAACAGGTATAATTTTGATTCACTCACACTGGACAGCTATTGTTGGGTTGGTTGTTGTCATTTTTTTATTTGACAGTCTAAGGGGAAAGAGGTCAGTGCCCCGTCTGAAGAGTCAGGTGTTGCACGTTTTAAAAATTCTTGGGGCACGCAGGTTGCAAGTCCCCAGTATAGATCATACAGAAGCTTCTGCCTGGACGAGTTTCTTAGAATCAGAAGCTGCTTTGGTTCCCAGATGCATGACCTGGCCCTGACTTCATCTGGATTTTAGTCTTTTGTCTACACCTTGGATATCTATCTCTGTCTTCTTAAATTCACACACCTGGTCACACGGTCTGCAGGTTCCAGTCTCAAAGATTGGGATGAATACCGGGCCCTCCTGTTTCGGAATTCTTGCTCTGTAGCTGTCCCTCATGTGCTGTGATACTCTGGACAATTCTTTTTTGGGGGCCAGTGTGCTACAAGCATAAGTCATGAGGTCGTCATGAGGTTGATTATTGTTCAGGGGAGAAAGCAAAGGGGAGAAAGCAAAGGCGAGAGGCTAAGTGAGAATGCTGATTGTGTGGCTTCTTGGCTCAAGACAAGTTACTCCGTCTCTCTGAGGCTCACTTTTCTGTTTTCTTACATGTACTGTAAGGGTAATAAATAATAGGACCTACTTCACTGGGTTGCTAGGAGCGTCGCGTGAATTAATATGTGTAATGCATATTACCTGACAGTATATGAAAGACCGCTTAACTTAATTCTTTCCAGAAAGCTGGTTGCACGCATACAAGCTGGTTCCAGAAAGTCAGGTTGCACTCAGAGAATGCAGATAAATCATTCTGATAAATCCTTGCATTTAGACATAGAATTCAAAGATGACGATGTATAATATGTCCATGGCAAACCCAACTACCTTGAAAGGCAAGACAGTTACTGTTAACAGGTACAACGCGTGGATTAACACCGAGTGCAGTGGTGGGGGCTGTGTCAGGCTGGGGAGGGGCGCCTTGCCCAAAGGTATCATGAAGCATTACTATCCTCTGCTCCCTCTAAACACACAGACACTCACCCCCCCGCCACAATTGGGCCTGTTGTCTCATAATTGGCAAACTCCTCCCCTAAGTTTTAATAAAGTAGAGTCTACAGAGGTGTCCTCTGTTCCCCATACACTGCATGAAGTCATTTGCCCAAGGTAAGGACGCTCTAACTCCAAGTGGACAGGCCCAGTGTAGTCTGACCCGGAGCGCGTGTTACAGACAAACATGTACAAAGCCAACTTTAACAGAAGTCATCCTGCTGAACACAGGGTTAATCCTCTGATCAGCTTGGTCAACAGTGAATTTTCTCCCTTTCTGACAACTCTTCCAACCCCAACTATTTGGCAGTCAACCTGGACTTCTGTTCGCACGCTTTAGTATGACTTGCATTCAAAGTTTTAAATATTTGGGGGATGGGGAGAATGTATGTTTCACATCACCAATTCGGCTGCACGTTTTTGGGGAGTGGAGGGAGGTACTTGCACACAGCAGGCATACAAATAAACTTGTTTTTTTCCTAACTTTCCATTAATATTCTGTCTACTGTTCTGATCAACCCATCTTGAAACACACTGTATTTTTTAGGCTCACTAGCCTTTGAAACCTTTGACATTTTGATAAAGGCAAATGTTTGCACTGATGATTAAAATCTATTCCTTAGCTGGTATATAATGAATATTCAACAGATGCCTAGCATACCGCTAGTCACTTTTCAAGGAATGAAATATCAAGCTACACAGCATTATCTCAGTCCTTGGAAATAGCACAATATTGTAGAAAGAAATGAGACTTTAGAAATAGACAGCTCTGGTTTCAATCTCTGGTTCCCTTATTTGCCAACTCTATGACCTTTGGCACGTTATTGAACTTCTCCAAGGCTTCACTTCTTTGTATGTAAAATGTGTAGGTGATAATTTTTACTTTTAAATGGGATTGCTATAAAGCAGAAGACTAAATAGCATCTGCAAGTTTAGCAGAGCTCCTGACACCCTTGAGGGGCCCCCTAAATATCAGATCTCCTGCCCCTTTCCTTCTCACGATTCCGTCCTCCCCTGCACCACCCCCCACCCCCAACAGCTTAATTTATGATCCTGGCAAGACTAATACACTTTTTTCAAAAAAGCATTCAAACAGAAATGCAAGAGCATAGTTGATCCCCCTCTCTCTCTTCCTGTCCCTGCCCCTGGTGGTGTCTCAGCAGCTCCTGGCAACTGAACCACCAACATATTTACCAAATCTCAGTTCCCTGTCTTCCCTGCCCCTGTTCCACTTGGAGTTCCCACCATCTCTCACCAGAACCACTGAGCAGGTTCCTCCCCAATCTTCCTGCTCCCATGGTTTTCCCTCCTACAGCCCATTTTTTTATACATCAATCACAAAAAAAATAATATTTATCTTTTCTCAGCTTAAAATCTTTCCCTGACTTCCTAGCTCATCTAGGATGAAACTCCAGGTCATCGACACCACCCACACAGCCGGGCTTGTAGTAATCGCACTCAACAAATTGCATGTAAGTCCAACACGAGTTACACTCAGCTCAGACAGCCTTTTCCTTTCCGGGGTCCTCCTCCTGGTAAGCCTGTTTTCCTGCTCCTTGCATATATCAAGCTTCTAGCCTCAGAGCCTTTGCCTTCACATTCCTTTAGTCTGAAGCATCCCCCCCCCCCCCCCCTGCTCTCGCCATGGCTAGCTTCCCCAGGTTGCAGAAATACCTGTTGTAACAACAATATCTAAAGCAGAGCCTTCTCTGGACTCTGTCATCACCTTATCACATTTTTCTTCTCATAGCTCTTAAAACAATTGACAGTTACCTGTTTATGGTTCATTTCTCTCACTAGATTATCAACTCCATGGCAGCAGGTAAATGTTTACCTACTGAAAAACTGTATCTCTGGGTTGTAGCCTCCTGCCCAGCACCAGGGAGCATGCCATGCATCTTTGTGGAAAACGTGGACAACTGCGTGCCATCAGAATTGGGCAACTGGGTGGCTACCACATTGCTTCTACTGTGGAGAAAATGGCCCATCTGGATTCGATCAGCTCTTTGGTAGGTGGTGAGACAAAACAGCCAATGACGATGCAAAATAAGACTCTATCATAATTGTTAAATTAATCACGAGTTTAAGGTCCACCCAGGCACCAAAGCACTGAGGTCCAGGATTCTCATGTAAATAAATATTCACAGAGGAATAGGAGGGAAGTGTGCATTTAAACAACGTGGCTTGGCTAGAATCAGACAGAGGAAAGGGGAGACATCTCCTGGAAGACACCCAAGCACTGCCTCAGATATCAGCATGGAAAAACAAAACCAAACCACCTGGAATACCAGCTACTGCCCCCGGAGAGAATGCTGTCATTCTCACCTCTCCTTTAAGTAACTCACTCTTAAATATGGAGAAAATCAGAAGTAAAATAAATAATGAACAATAATAGCTTCCTACCACATGAGTTGCTAGTATGCACTAGACATTATTCTGCTAAGTGTTTTCCATACATCATCTCGACCTTATTCCCAGCCACACCAGCTTTGGGATAATTAGCTGTCGCATGACATCTCGGTCAAGGAGTCAGGAAGTCTTGGGTTAAAGACCTAACGGCCTGCAAAGCTTGGGACAAATTAAAAACCTCTCAGAACCTATTTCCTTCTCTGAAGATAGAATTGGCAACCATTCATATCTTGAAAGGCTGAGTTTATGTAAAAGAGAAAATGTATTACCCACCTAATGCTCTGCCTGGTGCTTGTAAGTTTCCTGACTCCATGAGCCCATCGTCACCTTTACCTGGACAACTGGAGAAAACGAAGCCTTCACAGAGGTTCGGCAATTTGTCTGGGACCTATGTGGTTGCAAAGACTGTGGTTTTTTCTAACATACCTTGTTGCCTTTCAGGTGAAACCCACCTTTGGAAATGTGTCAGAACTGGAACTCACGTAAAGAGGCGCCAGTGCGCTCAGCGCAGCAGGCACGCTTCCCGTCTCCCTACGGCTCTCAGAAGTGGCACTCCACCCCAAGGTCAGACTCGGCTATGGGCAGAGTAAGGAAGAGGTGTCCTCTCCATGGTTTAGGAGGACCGCAGGGCACTCTCCATCAGGTAACCCAAAGTCTCCACCAAAGGGCCGAAAATACCCTTTTGATTTTTGTGTGCCCTGCAGTCTTTTGCCATAATGTACTCATCTACTGAGTTTCTGTATGAAACTGTTAGCTGTTATTTATGGTTTGATTAGAATTCAATTTCCATTAGGAGTTGTTTAGAAAAGAATTAAGAATAGAACAGAGGAATTTGAAAAGATGAAGAGATAGTGTGAACCTCCCAAAACTGGGCAAGACATCTCACTCCAGGGCACGCCTCTCTCCCTAAGTGCCTTCCTTCGCTCTCCACACTCCATCCCTTCTCTCCCTCTCTCCTTCCCTCTTTCCACTGACTGCATAATAATTCATGGGACACCTGCTTTCGGCCATTAATATGCATCCAAACACTTAACACAATGCTAAACAGAAAGAAGCAGCATGGAGATGTTTTCTTAAAGCATCACACAGCAGGCCATGTAAGGCGAGAAGGAAGGAAGGTGGCTTACTCACATTATGTCCACACACACGCACTGAGGGCCTGCCCTGCATAGGGTACTGGGAGCAGGGCGATCATAACGCCCTGGGAACAGAGAGGAGGAGCTGAAATAACAGCAAACTCACATACGGTATCTCCAGTCAATGACGAAAGGGAAGTCTCCAGGTATAGGAAGTAAAAGTCCTTCTGGCCCCTCATCCTTTGGAAACTCCAAGATTACAGGGTCAGCCAAGGAAGATATCCAGAGAAAGCAACAAACACAAAAGCAGAACATATGCAACTCCACGTTCTGGTCAGTTCCACTGGAAACAACATTACTTTACTGCAGTCTTCTCATCCAATCTTCAAATACTTGCTTTCTTCCTTTCAAAAATAAATTGCTCCAAATGATGCAACCCTAGTGTCCAATGGAACCAACTTCAGCCAGCCACTTCGCTAACCTTACTCAACAGCAGTTTCTACCAAATGCATTATTCTGAAGATCCCAGGGGCTGTGAGAAAGCCAAGAAGGATTTATTAACCAAGATACATTCTGAAAGCACACCAGATCAGGCCCTGAGCAGCTCCGCAGCAAAGAAAACTATAGCATCTTCCCATTGCTCAGCTCTTACAAGGAAGAAAGTCAATGTGCTTCTCCTGGCCTAGAGTGGAGAGGTAGTCAGCAAACTCACGAAAGCAGAACCATCTCTTGTCCAGCCACTGGTGTCTTTGATTTTTTTCCAACTCACTTTTCCAACCCATTCTGAGTGGGTACCCACATTTTCTTCTTTCCATCACAGTGTCAAGAACCTTATATACAGGATTGGGTAGCATTAGTTAAAGTGGTACCCTAACCCTTTTACCCTGAAAGTCAGCCTGCCACAGAAAATATTTAGAAGAACATTAAAAATAAGGTTTCAATCAGGCACCAGGTGTAATTGATGTGAAAGTCCAAAGTAAGATACACAGAATTGACAAAGGCAATACATGAGAACATCCTCACTGGTTGCAAGATGTTGCAAGGGTCAAAGGATGTGGGGGAAAAGGGATTTGTGAATACATATTTTATGGGGAGGATGTATTTTCTATTCTCAAGCCTAATGAAAAGAAATCTTCACTGAATCCAATCTGAGATCTTGCCATTTGTTCCCTCCCTGTCACTGAAGTCATCAGACTTTTTATTGAATTTATTGGGGTGACAATACTTAATAAAATTGTATAGGTTTCAAGCATACAATTCTACAATACATCATCTGTATATTGTAGTGGGTGTTTACCACTCAAAGTCAAGTCTCCTTCCTTCATTATCACCGTTTGTCCCCCCTTTACCCTCATCTACCTGTCCCCACCCCCTTTCCCTCTGTTAATCACCATCCTGTTGTGTCTGTGTCTATGAGGGTTTTTTGTTTCTGAATCCCTTCACCCTTTTCACTGGGAAATCTGGAGGGCACTGGAGGCAGGAGAGGGCTGCTAATTTAGAAAGAGCACGTACTCTCAGAACTTGCCAGGGAGAGGATGGATGCTTGAGAGGAAGCTGTCCCAGAGTCATCGGAAGTCCTCCTGAAGGGGACTACTTGGGAGACAAGGAGTTCTCATGTAGAATGAGAGGAGGGGTAAGGTGTCCTGTGCAAGGATGGAATGCTTTCCTGCTTTTTCCACAGGAGTTGCAGGAGATGTCTCACACTCCCAAGGCTGGGAATCTCCAAAGAATCCAGAAAATGCTTCCAGAGGGAGGAAGTCAGCTTAGCCACCTACCGGTCACGGGAACACACAGTCACCCAGGCAAGTAACGACTGTCCCACTCTCTACTACCACCACCACCCCAGTAGGGTCTGAAACTATAGCCAGCAGCTAGCAAACCAGGAGAAGATGGAAGGACAGACATCTGAAATGAACCTTACTCCTCCCGAAGGGAGGGAGCCAACAATGAAAGGCTGTCTCCAGGGAAAAGAAACAAACCCAACTCCGAATGAGGTTTGAGTCAATACATATCTTAGATGGGACGTGCAGCATTTCTAAAAACTGACCTTATATCCTGTTCCTTAAAATAGCACCAAACTGTTCACAACTTTCAACTGGCAGAAATCCCACCAGGAGCTATCTAAGTTTTCAGGAGGGTGGCAGAGGGGAAGACCACCACCAACTCAAATTTCCAAGAAATAGCGAAAGAAAAAAACAAAATTTCATTTTAATTATACTGTGAGTTGTGCTTATTTCACATACCAATTACATATTTATTCAACACATATCTGTCGAGTGTCAAGCGCCATGACGGACAGGTGAACGCAACGGTGAGTGAGTCCTGCAGCAGAACCCCTGCCTGCAGGGGGCTCACGGGGCCATGGGTTAGGATGGGGGCTGCCCAGGCAGACTGACGTCAAGGCAGAGAGCATATGCTTTGGGGTAATTCACCCTAGATATGAGTCTCTACTGCTCCACGCACCAGCTGGGGAAAATTGCCTAACTCTTTTGCACTTTAGTTCTCTTTATGGAATGGAGATAATACGATCTACCTTTTAAGACTGCCACAGGGAATTAAGGGCAATATATAGAAAGCACACCGTATGCTTATTGACCAATGACGTTTCAAGAAGCAGTAGGGGACGTCCTCAACGAGAGGACGATGTGGCCCGTAACCCTTCAGAATTGGACAAAATAAATGGATATTGCCATTCAATATCTCCACCATAAAAGTCAAAACGAAAGATTTAACAGCGTTCTTCCTAAATAGCTTATGTTGCTTAAACATTCCCTCCCGACTGACTGTGATATTTTTCTTTCTTGAGTTTTTGTTGTATGAAAAATCAGTACCCCAAAATCTAGGATTTAATCATCTCATTTCCCATGCTTTGTCTTTTTGCACAAAATCTTATCTTCCAAACTATAAGAACTCACCGAATTCAAGACAAGCAATAGCATTTTGGAATATTTGCTAGAATGTTTTAGATCTTCAGCAAATGTAGACAGAATTCAGTAAGAAGGACTGAAGTTGTCAAACACGTCAATGAAATAAAGGCAGGCTACTCTGAGCCCTCACTCTGACCACAGACACAAACATGGACTCTCTGTAGCCTCTTCCTAAACCGGAAAACACTCTCTTCGTCACAGCAGAAACACGTACTCGTACCTGCAAATCACCTCCAACTGATGAGAAACTCCCTTTGGCCTTGAGGTGGCCTCCACACATTACAAAGACAGGCGGGCGGAGAGCAAACTTTCTCAACCCATTCTTCAAGCTGAATTTCAACATGGAATCTCACTGAGTCTGCCGATGGCATTTTGAAAAGAATTTCATTAAATGTTGCTAACATGTCATAAGCTCCCTTAAATGGAAGGGTAATGGCTCATAACATTTGTAAGCTTTTTAATTTCATGCAATATGAGCAGCATAATCAGGACCTATTAAAGTCAATCAGCTGTGCCAAGTGGGGCTCCCTACCTTGGCTTTTGTTTCTAGTCTCCTCGGGGTACACCCTGTGAACCAGGAGGCAACCACCCCAGTATCATTCTTTGAGGCTAAGACTGGTGGATGATGCTCTGAACAGCCTCTGAAGAAACCATCACAGCAGCATCTGCCTGGGAGGGTTGAACAGACACCTCGTGGGAGACATCTTTCAGCTTCTGGGAGAGAGAGATACCTCTCTTTCCATTTGCCTCAACTAGGAAGGTGCACTTCTGGTAGAATTCAAAATCAGCTAACTGACCAATGTGAGTGGAATTAATACCTGGAGATAAATATAAGGACCCTTATTTATATTTTCAATGACCCTGAAGTTTCAAACTACTGATCCTTCAAGATGTCTCTCCAGGTTTTCTTCTACCGTGAACCCCTTCATTGTGATAGTGGCCATTTGTGGGGCTCAGTGCCAGGGACCTGTCTAGGCATCCTGCTATTTTTTCTCATTCAATTTTCAAATGACTCTACGACACTATCAGTTATCTCATGGAAAGAGAAAGTTAAGTTTGAGACGTCATGTAATATGGCCCCAGTTGCAAAGCTGGTCTTGGAACCCAGTTTCAGTCTGTCTTTAAATGACGCATTCTTTGCTACTGTGCTATGCAGCCTCCACAATCCCCCTGTTGCATGTCTTGCCACGGCAGTGGGGGCATCCAGGGACGGCATTTCCACAGGTGAGGTGATCACCGAAAATGGCTGAAGGCCACAGAGTCCAACAGGGAGAACTCATCCCACAGTGGAGGCAGAGAGCACACTTCCCAGTGGGAGAAGCAGAGCTGAGTGTAACAAGCCAGCTTAGGGCAAGGCCACAAGCAGAAGGATGGTGGAGAAGAGAGGGAGGCTGAGAAGAGGTCAGAGAATGGAGTGGAGGATGGGCTGGGGAGAGCTGGGGGAGACTACGGCTGCGTGAACACATGGAGGGGTTCCAGTTGTGCTCTGTGTGCTGCCGGCTGTCCAGTGTGGGGCTCATCTGATGGCCCCGGGGGGGGGAGTGGGCGGGACCACACAGTTCACCCTGTCAACCTTCACCCCCAAAACACCAGGCTAACGGGCACAGAGACGGTGTCCAAATGCAGTGTCTGCATTCAGTTACAAATTGCACAAACGATCAGGAAAACATTCAGTTACTCCCCGCGTTGCCATGAATGACGACCAAACCAAGATGTACAAATTAATGGCATTACGCTAAGACATGCATACCTCCATAATATCTAAAAGAGATGGGGAAAAATTGATCTCAGAACACTTACCACACTGTAGGGGCACTGCACGTTGAACCACATAGCAAGGAGGTCAGTTGGGGCTGGTAGAAAATGAAGGAGCAGTTCAAGGAATAAGGATGGTGGTGGGATGCTGTACTTACATATTTGAGGAACTTGTAAGAAAAGCTGAATTTAGCATGAAGAAGGAAGAATCCTTTCTCCAGAGGGGTTCCCAGAAGTAATGAAGCCTGAGTGCCCTAAGCATTCATTATATACAATGAATGAACTTCTCTCCTGTGAATCTACGATGGCACTAGATCTTTGGAGAACTGGAAGACTTCAGGAAACAGTCATTCATATTTTTTGTTGTTGTTGTGTGTGTTCTGTAGCTTCAAATTAGGATCCAGAGTAGAGAAAAGTCAGGTCTTTAAAAATTTGGAATTTCTACAGGTTTTTGTAATTTCATATTTGTTTCATCTCGATGAGGTCAGGATGAGAAAAACTGGTAACTTGTAGTCTGACATTCTGGGCAAAATCATTTCTATAGAACCTAAGATCTTGAGAATATCAAGGCATTCTTCCTAAGTGAGATTTACTCAGCATATGGATCCTTGATTATCTCCAAAGAGATGCTATAATGCAATTCTCACAGAAGGAGCGACCTGAGGGAAGTGACCGTGTAGTGGGAGCACAATTCAGGAGATCTGTGCTCTGAATGGACAACCAGTGGTGAATGCATAAGGGAAACCCGTAGGGCAGAGGCCGTCAGAAGGAAGTGGCCAGAGAAACAGCACCTGGCAGGGGGAGGAACTACGGTGCTCCCACGGTCGGGAAACTGCCAAGCACGCTGCCCTGGGCTGCAGGGGAGGGAAGGGGGGCCCACAGCACAGGCCAACATCTAACTACTGTGCACTATCCCAAGATAAAACAGCACTTCATTAACCCCACCGTGTTAGGGTCAGCAGGGCCTGGGGAATTAGGGGTGTGTTCTTCCTAAACCTTTCCAAGCCTTTGACTAAAGAGAAGATCAAAATGATACATCCTTCCGAGGGTCCCGATGAGGAATAATGAGATAACTTCACATTAGTACCGGGGCTGTTAGCTATGACACCACGAGAGCCTCCTCACACATTATTTACACTCAAGTTCGACAAACACTTGTGAGCAATTACAGCGGGTTGGCTCTTCACTAGGTGATTTTACACTTATTATTAGTTTACTTAATCTCCATAACAGTAAATCATTTAATATGTATTAAAGCTATAGATATCTAACACAAAAACAAGAGCAGCGAGAACCCTGTAGGCACAGGGCAACACTTTAAAAATTTCTGAAATCCCCCACTTCCTGGTAGTGATCTGTCAGTTATCCCGAGAACACAGGGGTCCAGGCGTCTGCGGAGCCTCCTGCCTCTCCACTGAGCCACAGCGGCTCCCTGGCCATTAGACTTGCTCTGCAAGGTTGTGCTCGCAGAGCCACAGATGCTACATTTTGCGATGGTGTAAGACTTTTCAAGGATAACTTTTAAAACAGTAGCAGCACTTTTGGCTAAATGGGACAACTAGAAATACAAAAATCAGGTTCCTTTATCATACAATTGAAGTTGTTGAATCCTGCAGGTCCGTGAGTCCATTTATCCCTTCCCTGGCCCCGCCCCCAGTGAGCGTGGGCAGTTGTCTCGCACAAGCCCTGACAGCATCAGTGTTGGCTACACTTCATACTAAGTCTGCTGTTATGTTGTCAAATCCTGCTGTGGTTTTGTTGAACTTCTTCCTGTACCTTCCTAACCAGACAGCTGCTCAGAGAAGACGCAAGAGAGCCGGTGATTTAGTGAACTCCTCGGGGCAGCTACAGAGAACGTGGGGGTGAATTCCACATCTCAGAAACTCACATGGTCAGACAGATCAGATATTTATTGAGAATGCTAAAAAGTAAATGAAAAGCAGGGTCTGTTAACAACTGAAGTCAGAACAAACATGGGAACCATACATCCCTCCAGTGATACGAATGCTCATGCGTTAATAACTTAAAAATAAAGCCAGCTCCATTTCTCATCTGTTAATGAGCTATGACCTGAGGATAATTCATTTTCCATTACATTCCTCTAACATTTTCTTAATATTACTGCCTGAGCCTTAACTGAGGCCTAAAACCAATATACACAGCTTGATAGTGGGAAACTGCAATTATCGTACCATCTGTAATTGTCTTTTACTGTAGGGAGATGACACTTTGCATTTCCAGGACTCTGATGTCACACAAGGCAGCGGTGGCCTCCTGGGGAGAGAAATCTACCCTATTGCACCAAGCGAGGAAAGAACCAGGGAAGTCTGCTCATCTGGTCTTTCAGCGCAGCAATTCTTACCACAGCCTACCTCTCACGCCCTCCAAAATGCAACACATACAGCTACGAAATATTTATCAGTCTTAAAAGCGTTGCTGACTTTGTGTTTGCCCAGAGGAAGAATCGCTGCTGGTAACAACGGGATCCTTCACGGAGAGAGCAAGGCCCACCCCCCCCATTCCGGGAAGTGCCTCCTAAAGTAGCACACCGCACCGGAGGGGGCACGCCGCTGCCGCTGGAGGCCCCCGCGTCAAAGTGAGCGTTAAGTATTCGCTTACAATTTCAGATGGCAAAGGGGCGTTTCCTCAGCCTCTGAAATGACATCTCCTGAAAAGTCATCGGGGTTGTTGACAACGGACAGTTTTCACAAATAGAGGCCGATAGTGCGCACACCCACGGCGATTATAAAGTGCGGGCGTGACGAGAGTTGCCTGCAGAGGAGTGTGTTTTGATTGCAGCATTAAGAAAATAATTTTTGAAGTGGCTTTTTTGTTCTTCGCTTTGGGAGTGAAGAACAACAAAACTTTTAAGGATGTACTGAAACATCCTTTTTTTGTAAAGCTAACATCTCTCTCCATGATTCTCCCCACATACTCAGCAGGTATTCTTGGCTGTGAGACACCCCCTGAAAGTAGGGCTCTTCCTACCATCAAAAGAATACAAACCAAATCACAGTAGACTCTGGTGTGCACTTTCCTCTCTTAAATGTTTTTTATGAAACAAGCGAGAAGCAGTCATACACTAAGTAGTCATTACGGATGCCTGGGGTATTCGGAAATGAAGAGTTACAGGTGATGCTCACGCACCGTGGAGACGAGGAAGAGAAGCTCGAAGATTTGAAGTGTTAAGTACCCATTCTGTTCTCTTAAACTTTCCTGCCTGGAACACACAGACCCTCACTGGGGAGCTTCCATCAGCCCGTGGATGGCGTCAATCTAGGCTCACAGCAGGGCCAAGGCGCAGAGTGGGGAGAGATGGGCATTTAGCACCTTCAGTGCCACTTTCGTCTCTTCTACCCGGTCTGGCCTATCCCGCCCAGGGCCTCAGGCCACACCGCCGCTCCAGCGTCTTTCACACAATAGAATGCTTAATATACGGCTGATACAGAAATCAATCTGTAAGCATCAATAAAAGAGAAATTTATCTCCCTGCCCTGAGAAGCTCTGAGAGAATCTTTGTGTGAGAAGGATCCTAAGAGAACATTCATCCATTCATTAAAAATAATACCTTTCTTCCCTATGACAGGCACTAGTCTAAGAGCTGGGGATATAGCAGTAAAACAATACAACAAATGTTAACAGTAATAAGTTATTATACTGTAATTTTATATAGTGCTTTGTACTCAAAACACTGCTCTATAAAATGTAAAATTTACCTATAAAGCAGTTCCCATAAGACTATCAGCTGATTTCTCAGAAGAAACCTTGCAGGCAAGAAGGGGCTAGAAAGAAGTATCCGAAGTCATGAAAGGCCAGGACCTACATCCAAGATTGTTCTATCCAGCAAAGCTATCATTTAGAGTGGAAGGGCAGGTAAAGTCAAGTTAAAGGAGTTCATCATCTCCAAGCCCTTGCTATATGAAATGTTAAAGGGACTTAATCTAAGAAAAAGAAGATCGCAACTATGAAGAGTAAAATGACAACAAACTTACAACTATCAACAACTGAACCTGAAACAAAAACAAGAACAAACTAAGCAAATAACTAGAACAGGAACAGAGTCACAGAAATGGAGATCACATGGAGGGTTATCAGTGGGGAGGGAGAGAAGGGAGAATGAGGGAAGATGTACAAAGAATAAGAAGTATAAATGGTAGGTACAAAATAGACAGGAGAAGTTAAGAACAGCATAGGAAATGGAGAAGCCAAAGAACTTATATGTATGACCCATGGACATGAACTAAGGTGGGGGGACGGTTGTAAGGAAGGGGGGTGCAGGGCAGAGGAATAAAAGGGAGAAAAATATGGGACAACTGTAATAGCATGATCAATAAAACATAATTTAAAAAGTAGCATTTGCATAACAAATTTTATATAATTATATAAAATTAAACAACTATTATGACCCTGTACTGAGTTTATGAGGTGGTGCTATCCTTATGCCCGTTTTCCAGAGCAGGGAAGTGAGGCTCAGGAAAGCGAGGCCCAGGAAAGGTCGGGGGATTTGTCGGAGGTAACTCAGCTGGTAAGGGGCGGGGCCAGGACGTGACCGGGAAGCTGACGTTCCAATGCCTGCAACCAGTCAGTAACTGTCTTTCTCTGTCTCTGACATCACAGAGATCAGACGGCAATGGCACAAGCAAAACAGATACGTATGTAAGTATTGAATTGTATACTCTATGCACACATACAATATATAGATAGAAACTAATATAACTGAGTAATTCATATATGATATAATATCATGACAAAAAATAAAGCTACTAAGGGATATATTTTCGTGGGTGGTCAGGGAGGGTCCCCACGAGGAACTGCCGTTTGAACAGAGCCTGGAGGAAGCGAGGCTGGGCTTTCACGCACCTGGCAGTCCTCAGACTGTGTGGTGCGTGGGACCCCCAGGGCCTGGGCACTTGTGGCTGCTGACAGGGAGATGGGGTGAGCAGAGCCTCGGGCCGAAGGGTCCCAGTTCCCAACCACAGCAGCTCAGCTTCCATCGGGTCCTGATTTGGGGGTCCAAGTAAAATTTGACTTAAAAAAAAAAGATTCCAAGTCTTTAAAAAAAAAGTTGTAGAAAAGCACTGGTCAGGTCCAACCTCTTTACTTTGCAGATAAAGAAACAGAGAGAGAGGCGAGCCACGATTTGCTGAGGGCTCGCTACTGACCGTACCAGCACTGGCAACAGCAGCAGAGAACCCAGATCCTCTCACTCTGAATCCAGCGCACTTTCTAGACCGCCCGTCTGCCATCCCTGACCCTCCTCCCTGTCCAGGACATGGTATTCCTCCTCAGAGGGTATCGAGAGGGAAGGTTTCATCCCAGAGACTCTGTTCTGAGTTTGGAAGCATCATCCCAACGCCAGGCTTAGCCAGAGTAAACACACACACGCTCTGTCCAGTCCCTTGTTTCTGTTAAACTGTCCCCACCCCTGTCTCCTATTCGAAATTATAGTTTTCCTTATCTTAACCTAATATGGCTTTCCTTATTACGTTACTGCACACATCTCTTGTAAGTGACTTTGGATCCTCTGTGTAAACATGTGTGTGTGTGGGGGGGGGATGGGAAGGAACACCTGCTGTGTGGGTTTGGTGTGAATGTGCATTTCTGCATCTTCAAATAAATGATACTGATGATGAACCTTTGAGGACCGGCAGCAAGAAGGAGTTTGGGGTAGTCTCCTGTCCACGGGCCCCCACATCACACAAGAAAACATTCTCAGCTTCATCTGCAGTTTGGACCACCGCCTGCTACGGGAACTCCGGGTGCTGCTGTTGTCACTGAGATCTGGCCGGAGCCCTCGGTAACCCGTGCATTTCCAGCATGACCCTCATTTAAGAAGAGCATGCCCAGTCAGTTTCTTCAGAAAGAACAAACTCTCCACCAGCCAACTTTAATTCTACTGCAACCAAGAGTCTCTGAGTAACTGCTTGTGTTCCCCAGAAGAAACAAACCAACCGAACTCACTGTTGCATCCATCTACTCAAACTTGGTGGATCTGTTTACAGAGGAAGAGTGAGCAGCTGGTTCACGCTACTGTCCACAATAAATTACAAGTGAAGAGAGAGATACATTTTCGGGAATGGCAATCAGCTTCACAGTACAGATGGGCTTATAGATGGCCCTTCCAATTTTTAATAATCTCCATAATTTATGTGTGAGCAAAGAAAGGCAGAGATGCCTGATGCACCCCTCTCCTCTGACTTCGTACAAATCACTTTGATTTACTCGGGCAATACTTCATGGTCCAGTTAACTTCTTAATTAAAGACAGCAAGATGTTCGTGTTCCATGCAAGTGGCACGGAAAAGACTGTTTTGTGCGCAATATGTTCAGTGGGGAGTTGAAGCTGTTTTGCTTACTGAGGAGGAGCCGCCGGAGTCTGCGCTTGGTTCCAGAACTAGCCCGAGACACGGCTCTTCTCACCGTGACTAAACTGTGTCAGTGCAGGCTCTTCAGACAACGGCCGTGCGTGTCTGCCATCCCGCTACTCTTTTCTCCTTGCCTCGGGCAGAGCACACCAAGCCCCAATTTTCACCTTTCTTCTCCTTGTCGGCCTCCTCCCCATTTGTGGTCTGTTGTGGTGAGAAGAATCAAGGCCAAACGAGGCATGTTCTTGGGGGCTCAGGGTGGGGTGTGGCTGTGGGGGGCCAGGGCCTCAGCCTCCAGAAGCTCTGGGACTGCCACCCCTTGGCACTGAGCTTGCATACTTCTTCCGAACCCACAGCAGCCAGACCCCTGGCAGAAACTGAGGCAAAGGAGAGAGCAGCAAGAAGGGAGGAACAGGGAGTCGTGAGTGACTGGAATCCTAAGAGGCCAGCCTCGTTTCTGGACTTCTGCATGATGAGATACATGTATATACATTCTCACGTCCATAAACCAGGAGTCGCGTCCCCAAGGAATGTCAGGGCCTCCTTGCAGAGATGCACGAAGAGGTTGGGTGGGAGGCAACAGTGATGGGTGGGGACTGCGGCAAACAGCGGGCAAACGCCCGGCCAAAGGAGGCAGCCGCGACTCAGCTCCGGTCCTTAGCAATGTCGAGCCACTTCCCCAGATTTTCTGGTTTGTCATGAGACCCAGAAAGTGTAGATTTTTAAAAACATCAAATCTGCAGGTATTTAAAAATCAGAAACAAATTCATATGTAAAGGAGAACACTGTGTGAATAAACTATACCTGTCGGCTGGACTCAGCTTGTAACTTTGGTCAGAAGCCTTCATATTAATAGTTCACTTAATAGTGTACAAGGGGGGGTCACTTAAATTACCTCATTTCCCCCGCACAGTAAACTTATGGCGCAGAGAATGTCACCTCGGTGACTAAGTCAGACACTACTCAGCTCAGCCGTGTATTATCCATTCACTGCTGTCTCCAGTCTTCCTCTCTCAGCGCTTCTGAACTCGTCCAGAGAACTGACATGCCTTCCTCACTCGAGGGAAACGGCGTGCATCATAACTCCACCTCCCGCACTAAACGCAGTGTCACGAGACATTCAGCCACCACGTGGCTGGTGTGTTGACGTGGAGGAGCACCGAAACCCCGGGGCTCAGTTCTGACTTCTGCGGGTACGACCTGGGGAAGTCCTGCCTGCCTTCGGGGCCTTCGGGCCCCACGCGGTAAATGCAATGATGGCTCCGACTGAATTCCCAGGGGCTCTCTACTCCCTCCTGGGTGTGTCTTGGGGATTCGGGCTGATGAAGGAAGTCTCCACTCCCAGCATCCCAGAACTGAAATGGAATTTAAAAACTCAGCCTTTTGCCCTGGCTGGCGTAGCTCAGTGGATTGAGCATGGGCTGCGAACCAAAGTGTCACAGGTTCGATTCCAGTCAGGGCACATGCCTGGGTTGCAGGCCACGGCCCCCAGTAACTGCACATTGATGTTTCTTTCTCTCTCTCTCTCTCTCTCTCTCTCTCTCTCTCTCTCTCTCCCTCCCTTCCCTCTCTAAAAAATACATAAATAAAATCTTAAAAAAAACCCTCAGCCTTTCATGGAGAACAAAGAGATAATAGATGCAAACCTAAAACTTCACGGTGAGGATGACCTACTCAGAGTTCCAAGGAGCACGTAGCAGTTCCTCGGCTTTCATAAATGTGGACAAACTGGGATGCTTTCCAACTCCATTTCCTTAAAAATATATTTTTACAGGTTCTTATTTATTTATTTTTAGAGAGGGGAAGGGAGGGAGAAAGAGAGGGGGAGAAATGCCGATGTGTGAGAGAAACATGTATCAGTTGTTTTTCACAAGTCCACAACCAGGGACTGGGCCTGCAACCTGGGCCTGCAACCCGGGCCTGTGCCCTGACTGGGGATTGAACCAGAGATCTGTTGGTTCGCAGGCTGGTGCTCAGTCCCCTGAGCACACCAGCCAGGGATCAAATTCCACTTGACATGTGGAATTCAACTCCTCTAGGAACCAATATTCAGACTGGTTTTTATCAAGCAGTGTCATGGATGCTTGTTTCAATCTTTAATTATTCCATATGTTTTGCTTCTTCTATACCATAAAATGGGTGGAAATGTCATAGCTGGACAAAAATATATAAAGATTTTTTAAGGTACTTGGTATATACTATAAAGCTGTGTGTGTGTTTTTTTCTCAGGAAAACTGTATCAATAATCTGTGAGTGCCAGAGATAGCAAACATGTTTAAGCAGAAGAATGAGGCAAAAGGGAGGGGAACATTGGAAGAGTGTAATTCAGGGAAGAAAAATTGAAAACTAGAAGCTGTGAGTATGAAGTGGGTTTCCGCAGTGGGCCCTGAATTAGCGACCGAGACGACACCGAGAAGAGGAGGCGAGGCCTCTGGGTCCGCAGGAAGTTCGAACATCAGATGGGATTTGTGATACATGATGCTGATGATGGTGACATCGCCATCGTCATCATCAGAAGGGGCTGACAGGGGGAGTTAGCATTTCTGGAGCACTCACTTCGTCTCAAGTTCTGTATGAAGCACTTAACCAACATTATCTTCCTGATTTACCACCACCCACGATGCAGGCATTAATGTCGTCTCAATTGCCTGGGTATAAAACCAAGGATGTGCCATGTGACGAAATAGCTCAGAGGTCACCCATCTGCCTCCCAGCAGCACTGTTTCCCCCCGAGGCCGACAGCACGGCACACGAGCTTCACCAGGGACTCGCAGAAGGACCCTTGGGAGAGGCGACTTCTCAGAATCCCATTCAGATACCATTTCATAATTCTATACACAGCTTGTGGTAGCTAGAAATGCTTAAAATATGTGAGGGTTTATAGGGTAAAAATTTTTGATGATATAAATACCCTTAAACCTTTGATAATAATTTTCCACTTTTTCTCTTAATTTTTAAATCCGCTCTCCTACTTCTTTTTCTGCCCTCTCCTCTCCTGAAGTTCTAAATTCAACATAACAATGGGCTGGGACCCTGTGCTCCCCCGAGTACAGTTTGCAGTGAGCGAGGACGCAAATCCACTGTGCAACTTCTCCTCGGCTGTGGGCCCAGCACACGACGTGCCATAAATGCTACTTTCCCTTCCCTTGTCACTTCCCACCACGTTACACAAAAGCACCATCTAGTTCCAGCGTGGTGGGGAGCAAGGTAAGAAGCCTCTCTGAATAAGTAGGAGTCTGCCACTTTTGTCCGACACAATGCTTTGTGATTACAGTTCTTAGTATTCCTTCGTTCCCTCTATGTACCAGACGCCCCTGCCAAAGATGGGTAGTTGTACGTAGCAATTAAAAAGTGCCTATCACACTAAAATGGGGATTTAAACATGCAGTTTTTTTGGCATCATATCCCTCACCTGTACAAATTTCTGTACTAATGCATTCAGGAGGTAGTTCTAGGGACAGGCTGTTCTTCAGATTAGATGACAGAATAGTTAACTTTGTGTGTCCTTTTCGATCTATTTTCTGAGCAGCACGATACTTTACCGCTTAAAAGCTGTGCATCTGCATGGCTAAAGCTAGAACGTCCTGGGGCCTTCTTCCTCTTCCTAGTCCCAGGAGGAAGTTTTTATAGAGATGAACATTTTCTTACCAATTTATCTTCCAAAGTGATTACCATTACACTAATCAATTTGCAGTGACTTTACCAGGGTTGCAACCTTCAATAATGAAATTGGATACAGTATTGAACATTGTGCAGACTGCTTACCCAACCTCAATTCCTCTCTGATCAATGACACACAAAACCAAAATGAAGTCAGGTGCTGCATCATCAGTCACCCTCACTTAGAGGGCTGAGTAATCTCGCTCAGCTGGCCACGGGGAAAACCAGGAGCCGTTCCGTAGAACAGAAGCGGCCATGACCTCTGGAGAAATGATACTGCAGATAATTCTACAGAGAGAGGTCTTCCAGGGGCCTTCTGTAAGCCATGGTCAGGGGCATCGGAAGAAACCACTAAGCTGACTGAAGATGCCAGGTGGGGAAGGGAAAGCTGCTACATGTGAAGCTCACATGAGCACCACATGAGGTTTGACCAGGAAGTGTGGCGAGATTGGCTGCCTGTCTAACAGTCATTCCCAAGACCTTCTTTGCTACCAGAACCCCACTTTTGTCCAGATGGCCATGATCTCTGTGCCGGAGGGAAGGGGGGCCCTATATACTAAGTCACCAGCTTCTACTGTTATTCTTCTACCTTTTTGATCCAACATATATTTTCACTTTCTGTGACAATTCAAAAAGAGACTAGGTTGTTGACAGACCCAGGCAGACCTAGGAGGAATGGAAAATCACCAGGTGGGAAAACTGTACCATGGGAAACTGTAGCCTGGGAAAATGCCTGCCTGGGAAGCTGCCTGCTGACCCTACCCAGGACAAACAGACGCCCGGCTGAGACTGGGGTCTGGAGTCAGCCTATATGGCGTCACAGGATGCAGCTTTAACACGAGCCTGACAAGATGTATCAAGAACAATGGTCAGCAGAAATGGCACCCAGCAACCAGCTCTAGCCAATCAGACTCTGACACCCCAACCGGTTACCCTTCGAGGGTTTTTGCACTTAAAAACCCTGCCCTAAGAACAACCGAGCGAGTCTTAACCTGCCTTGGTTGGCTCCCCCACCTCCCTAGGTCAGCCCCACTTTCCCTCTTATTCCCTGCTGATAAACCCTGCTCCTTGGCTCGCTGCATTTGTCTGGTTCTTGAATGACTCCGACCTACCAGTTGTCATGCCTAATATGTTATTCCATATCCCTTCTCCTGTGGCCTGATGCCATCCCAAAGAAGTATAGTCAAGGTCTATGACCTGAGCCGCTTCTATCAGTACTATCTCTCACCAGCCAAACCAAGACACAGCCCAACTGAAGGCAAAAACTACCTTATTCTTCTTTACGTTGGATATTAAATAGATGGTTAAAAAAAGATTTCTATAAAATGACATGGAATTTATTTTTAAAATTATTTAGATGAGCAAATTGTCTCATTCTACTTATATGAAGTTCTAAGAAATGCAAGGAAATGCACAGGCCGGGAAGCAGCGCAGTGGTTGCTTGGGAACGGGGTCGGAGAAACGGGATGGATGCCACAGGACGGAGGCGTGGAGGAACTCCTAGGGGTGACGCGTTCATTACCGCGATTTTGGTGATGATGCCACAAGTTTGTACATATGTAAATGCTCGCAAAACTGGACACTTTAAATATGTGCAGCTTATTCTATATCAATTACACCTCAAAAAAACTCTTAAACTTTTAAACAGATGTAAAAATTCACTGTTAATATATTATTTGGAGGAAAATAAGCACAGAATAGAATGCAAAGTACGGTTTTGTTGAAAAATATACTCACGGCAGATGGCTGGAAAAATACAATAAATTGTTAGCAGTGCTTGCAACTGCAAGATAAATTTAAGGGACACTTTCATTTTTAATAATTCATTACTCAATTTCACAGACACATCCTGAGCACATACTATGCGTAAAGACTTAGCAATAGGGCTGGGGAATGTAGTCAGGAAAATCCAGACAATCTCTTGCTCTTCCAAAGACATATCCTTAAGCACATAAGAATGGCAAATGATGACAGTTACAAGGGGGACACCCAGGGTGGTGTTTTATGTACAGCTGCTCTGCTCAGTGGATTGATGGAGGTGGGGTGGGGGGGTCTTTCTAGAACGGTGATGTCTGGACTGAGACCAGGCTGACTGGGAGGAGCCTGGCGTGACATTCTCTAGTGGGCACCTTTGCTCTCATTCCAGGTGCCTTGGGAAGCCCGTGGAGAACCCTCTGCAAAGGGGAGGAATGACTTTGCATCCTGAAAAGACGGCTTTGGCTGCAGTGTGGACTGTGCTGCTGAGCCTGAAAGGCAGCAGAGAGAAGGAGGCGGTCGCACTGAGGCTGGTGGTGCGGAGTCACCAGGGAGAGACGGTGGTGGCTTGAGCTGGGCGTGGCGTACGCTGGAGAACACGCTTCAGTAGAGCTCACGTAACTTACTGATAGGTTTCATTGTACGCGCATTTCTGTACGCAAATCTAACATTTTCTTCAGTTGGGAGATATTTATTTCGTTGTTATAAGAAAGATATAAGGCTATGAAGCTGTATTTATTTACTATATTTTCAAAACGAAAAATTCTTAAGAAAAATGGAATACCGGTGAATTTTAACACTGTATTTTCTTTAAATGGTTATTTGAAATCACTGAAAATAACTCATTGATTTTTCAGTATTAAGGGGATGTTTTTTAAATTATCATTACTTTTTAATCTAATCAAGTGTATCTTTGAGTTGAGGTCAAATGACTCCCCATTTTCTGAAAGGCTGGCTGAAATACTTGCTGAAAATTCCACTCCTGCATGAGTCTGAGATATGCCAGGTGCCCTTTCTCACGTCTTCTAAAACACATTTCTCAATTTCCTTACAGGAATCTAATTCTACACCAAGAAAACTTATTTCAGGGTACTTTACTTAACACATATCAACTATTCTACCTGTGATCTTAGAATCTGCTCGTGCTCACACCTGCGATGTAGCCAGAATCTGCTCGTGTGCACACCTGGGATGTAGCCAGAATCTGCTCGTGTGCACACCTGCGATGTAGCCAGAATCTGCTCGTGTGCACACCTGGGATGTAGCCAGAATCTGCTCGTGTGCACACCTGCGATGTAGCCAGAATCTGCTCGTGTGCACACCTGGGATGTAGCCAGACTCTGCTCGTGTGCACACCTGCAATGTAGCCAGGCCACTTACACAGTCACAGGAGCGTCACTAACACAGGCCAGAGAGGTTGGCGAACTGCAGCCTGCAACCTGCTTTTGTGTCCCTTGAGACAATGGTTTTTTTTTCTTTCATTTTTACAGAGTTGTAAAACAGGGAAAAAAACCTAAAATATTTACTTGTAGGCAACACCATTGGAGAAAATAGCCAGTTCAAACTAGCGAGTTAAACAAGTTTCATACAGATGAAAGTATTCATCTAAAATGCAGCTTGTCACTCAGACCAGTGATTTAACCAACCAGCTTGGGATGGTTGCCAGGATGGGAGGAGCAAAGACAGACCGAGAGCTGGACCACCAACTTACACCACACACCAGAAGGAGCTAAAATGGATAACAGACTTAAATGTAAGTGGCAGCTCCATAAAAGTTGAAGAGGAAAACATGGGCATTAAAATTTCGGATATTATACTGCTATCCCATATAGTAGTAGTTTTGCTGATATATCTCCCAAGGCAAAGAAAATAAAGGAACAAATAAACAAATGGGACTACATCAAATTAAAAGGCTTCTGCATGGTTCAAGAAACCATCATCAACATGAAAAGGAAACTGACTGTGTGGGAGAACATATTTGTCAATGATATATCAGACAAGAGTTTGATCCCCAAATATATGAAGTACTCATGTAACTCAACACCAGGAAGACAAACAATCTGATTAAAAAGTGGACCAAAGACCTGAATGGACACTTATCCAAAGGAGAACATACCGAGGGCCCATATAGACTTATAAAAAGATGCTCAACATCACTGGTCATCAGAGAGATGCAACCACATGATTAAACCACAATGGGAGACCACCTCACACTGGTCAGAATGGCCATCATTCATAAATCCACAAATGACAAGTGCTGGCGAAGATGCGGAGAAAAGGGAACCCTTGTGCACTGTTGGTGGGAGTGCAGACTGGTGCAGCCACTGTGGAAAACAGTATAAAAGGGAGAAAACTGTACTTGAACAATGATTAAAATAAAAAAAAAAATAAGCCAGCACACACACACACACACACACGAAAGAAAACAGTATGGAATTACCTCAGAAAATTAAAAATGTAACTGCCTTTTGACCCAGAGATTTTGCTGCTGGGAATATACCCTAAGAATCCCCAATCACGAATTTGAAAGAACCTAAGCACCCCAGTGTTCACAGCAGCACTATTTCCAATAGCTGAGTGCTGGAAACAGCCCATCACTAAATGAGTGGATCAAAAAACCGTGGTATAGCTACACAACGGAGCACTGTGCCACAGAAAGAAGGAACATTTACCTTTTGCAACAGCATGGATGGAATTGGAGAATATTAGTCTAAGTGGAGTAAGCCAGATGGTAGAAGAAAAACACCATAGATCTCACCTACAAGAGGAAGCTAATGAACAAAATAAACTAATGATCATCACATGCATGGACACATGGAACAGACTGACGGTGGCCAGGGTGGGGAGGGGAATCATGGTGGGAAGAAGGGGCAGGGACTAGTTAAAGAACATGCATGAATGACCCATGGACACGGACAACAGTGTGGGAGTGGGGGTGGGATGGGTGGAGGAGGGCAAAGGGAGAAAAATAGGGACAACTGTGGTAGAATAACAAGGAAAAATATTCAAAAAATTTAAAACTCAACAACATCAACAAAGAGCAATGCATATTCCAGGATTTCCAAAATGCTCAAAATCAACGGTCTCCAATCAGTCCAAGGCACAATCATCACCCAAACCTCCGTGTTATGGTTTCAGCCCATTCCTCCTCCCAGCATATAGCTTCCTCAAAGACACCGGTGACATTTACAATACTCTCGGTACTTTAAGGGCGCAAGACAGGATGCTATGAGTTTCAGTTAGATTTTATCATCGTTGTGCGGATACACTGATTCACACTTTTTGATGATGTTGACATCACGGCTTCCTCTCTCTTACTGGGCACACAGGGAAATACAGTTGTCGGCAATTCAGCAGGTGCACTCAGTTTAACACAACTCAGTAGTTCAGACAGTGTTCAGTTTAAACTACCCACCACATGGAGTTGCTGAATTTCATTCATTACCCCAATCAACGCGCACGATGCAAATGCCTCTGTGGGAAGTTTCCTGTCGCTCTTTGCTTCCAGGTCGACACGAATCAACCCAGGCAAAGCAAATGTACTAATAACCCCCTCCAACCAGCAAAGTCCACCACCCACCAAAAAGTAACAATAATAACTAAAGAAACAAAAACTCACTCATAAACAAACAATAATTAATTTTGATAATATTGGTTAATAAAAGCAAGGAATCTAGGAATCACTATCATGGTAAAGAGAAGGAATGAGAGGGAAAGCTTAGGAAAGAGACTGTGGTTAACAGAAAAGCTTCAGAGCTACATTTCTGAGCAGAAATCCTTGCCCTGCTACTCTTGTAACTATGTGGCTCTGCCCACACTCCCTTCCCCCGTCCCCATTCTTTAATGGAGCTGTGGTTACACTCAAGACTTCAGGTCCGAATGCATCTCGCTACCTATACTATCGCCTTTATGCGCTCTGCCTTTTATGTTGGGGACCACTCTGTGTGGTTTCCAAGACTGTAGCCCCGCAAGAACAAGCCCTGAAAGGCGCTAGTAAGTCTCCCTGGAAAACCAAGTAAAAACGCCCCTGGCAGACATGACCCGACTCTAACACCAAGCTTCCCTGGGAACCAGGCCTGATAAATACATTGTATCCTTTGACGCTTGCTCTGCTTTGTTTTGTATAGCCCTGGTGATGTAAACAGGATGTTTAAGTTCAAACATAAGGAGTAAGCGCCTTACCACATGAAACACATCTTAAAGACCTTCTGGCATCAGCATGACTCACAGACCGTGGCCTATGACAGATCTCTGTGTTCCTTCCATTGTTATCTGTAGATAACACCTGTTTTTGTATGATTATAGCCTTTTGACATTGATTGATGAGCTATGCATGTACGCTGTGTACACCTACACATACCACTCACAATAAAAGCCATTTGGGAGAAGGGTTTGAGGTGTTCCCCACTAGAAGGAATTGCCACCCCCTTTTCTGCGGGAACAGCAAGATTGTGTCTGGGACGGCTCATTTACCATCTGCAGCGGACAGGAGGGTTCCGCTGGCTGGAGTTCCTCCCACAGCTTTACGCTCAGCTGATGGCAAGACTGATTTCCCCTGATTCAGATTCCAGGGGAGCAACTGTTCCTTCTCTCAGCAGAGACTTACCGGTCGGGACTGGATTTCTTTGGCGTAGAGAGGTTGCAAGAATTCTGAGTCTCCTTCTAGCTTTAGACCTTTCTCCGTGATTCTCAAGTTTCCCATTCCATCCTGAAACAGAGGCGCAGACACAACATGAAAAGTGCAATTAGTCAAAATTTCAAAACACCTCAGGTTTTCAAATATTGAGATGAAGACATTGACCTTTTTTTTTCAGAGAGTAGAATAAGGGGGTAAGGGTTCATACAAATGCGTGAAATACTAGGGGGCATTTATTGCTCAGTGCAATTATGCACACCGCCCTCTTGCTCACTTATTCTAAGAAAATTCTACTCCAAGCCATCTGTAACGACCCTCAGTCATTCACGTGCCTAGAAGAAAGGGGTCCTTTTGCAGAGAGAGTGGAGGCAGGAGGTGAGCGGGCACAGAGAAAAGGATGACTCCCCAGGTTAAAGTGACAGATCCTTTTTTCCAAAACTGGCAATTTGTGGGATAAACCCAGCCTTTGGACATTTGGACATGGTGTGTTTGGCTCACAACATACTTAAGAAGTCAAAGGAATTGCTAACAATTTTACTAATAGCTTATTATGGAAATATTAAGGTATGTACAAAAGCAGAAAGAATAAGAAGCAAACATTTGTGCACCTATTATTTAATCTTCAACAAGTATCAATGTATGTCTGCTGTCATCTATCCCACCCACCGCACTGCCCCTCCTTTGTTTGAAGTTCACCGTAACTCCATCACCACGCCGAAGGAAATAACAACTCCTTACTAGCATCAAATACCCAGTGTCACTGTTCGGATTTCATTAATACTTACCTCATTATTTTATTTATTTGAATCAAGTTCTACACTGCAATTGGTTGATGCATAAAATACTAGGTCATCTCCTAAGTTAGTCAGCTTCTCTCTCATAAGTAAACACACACACACACACAACTTGATTTGATAAACAAAACATGTCATTTTTCTAACAGCATTGCCCAAAGTTTAGATACTGCTGAACATTGCCATAATTTTATATAGTGTGTTCCTTTGTGTCCCATATTTCCTATAAATTTAGCAGTTGAATTAAGAGGCTTGATCAGGTTCAGACTCGGTTTTCTGGAAAGAATGCACCCTAGGAAATGGAATGTATCAGTTTTCTATTGCTACCATTACAAATAACCACAAACTCAGCGGCTTGAAACCCCAAAGTATCATCTTACAGTTCTGTATGTCAGAAGCCTGGCCCGACACTCCAAAGACTAACATCAAGGTGTCAGCAAGCTGCTGCACTTCTTTCTGGAAGCTCTAAGGGAGACTTCGTTTCTCGACTCGCTTCTCAAGCCTGCCCACAACCTTGGGCTTGTGGCCGGCCCCTCCACCCTCAAAGCTGGCATCAGCTGGTTGAGTCTTCCTCACATCCAGTCACTCTGAGAGTCTCCTGCCTCTCTCATCCACACCTGGATAATCCAGGTAATCTTCCTGTTTTAAGATCGCTTTATTAGCAAACAATTTCACCTGTAACTTAATCCCACCTTGTCATGTTATGTACCATATTCACGGGTTCTGGTATTAGAACATGGACGTTGTCAAACTGGAAGGCATTTTTCTGCCTGACGCTGCAGTAGACTGTTCTGGGTGGCGTGGGCCCAGCTCCCACTGGGAGATGCACAAGACCCACGCCCATGGATAGGTTCTCCCATGGGGAATCAGGCCTGCATTGTACCTAGGCTGCTATGGGTCTTGCTTTTTGCTAAAACTGCCTCACCCTGCATTGAGGACAGTTACTGCAAAGCAACTTCCTAAAAACCATGCTAAACCTCCCAAGGATGAGTATAACTGGTCCAACCACTTTTGCCTTTTCATTTGCAAATACCCCTCTTCTGTGATGTGATTAGCAGCATTGGCTCCTTTGTTTTCTGTAAAAGGTAACCACCTAAAGTGAGCCTGCGCATAGTTAATGAGGACCTTCTGGTAATGTGCCCAGGAAGGCAATAAAAGCTCATTGGAGCAAGGGCTGAGGCTTTGCTCCTCGTGAGAGAAAAGCCACGCTGTCCCTTTTCCTCCACTGGATTCAGTAATCTGTGTGAATGTCTCATTTCATCCATAATGACGTGGACCCCATGACCCGGGGTCCGCATCATGCTGCAGGTGGCATTGCTCTCCTCAGGTGCACACAAGGTTTTTTTGCTGTACTGTCGTCAGTCATTGGTGATCTTTGCCTAGAGGGTCCATTACTTCACAAGAGAGTTAAAACTGGTGATAAAATAATTCTATCATCTCTTCTGAACTTGTTAGCTGGGATGTTCTATCAAGAGAAATTGCATGTCATCAGCTACATGTTTACCCTAAATTACAATTTAGATAGGAACTTGACAGATGCTTGATTTTTCCTCCTTTATTTATTGATCTTCAAAATATTGACTTGGTTTCTTAATATCCTCCAAGGATGACTAATGATATTTTTATTTTATTTATTATTGACGAGAAAGAGAGAGACAGACAGACATTGATTTCTTGTTCCCCTTATGGATGCACTCACTGGATGATCCTTGCACGTGTCCTGACTGGAGCTCGAACCCGCAACCTTGGCGTAGTGGGATGACATTCTAACCAACTGACCTTCCCAGCCAGGGTGAGGTTTATGCTTCAGTCTCACACAGCGATGTTTGCATATCACTATGCTTTTCATTTTCTTTCCCCTAAGCTGCAAGGGTCCTTCTTTCACCTCTGGAACTTGTTCCTTCTACCTCTGTGACTTTCTAAGTTCAACTTTCACTTATAAATATTAACAAACAAATAAATATCACTATGAACATTTTGATTTGTTTCACTCCAGGACAGTTTTTGTCCCTTCTGACGGTCTCGCTGGCCGGCCTGTCCTCGCTCAGTTGGGGGGGTCTCCTCAAGTTGACTAAGCCCTCCTGGCATGCCCTGCAGTCCTCGTGGGCCACGGCTTCTGGCACGACGAGGTGTCCCAGGGCCATCTTGCACAGGCGCTGCCCCAGGCTGGAAGCAGCCGCTCCTAGTAAAAAGCGCTGATTCACTGTGGTGGGAACTGGTGTTTGGACCTGACAAGCTGGGAGCTGTGGGTGTCCACTGCTATGGAATCGGCCCCTGTTTCAGCGGACAGAGCTAGAAAATAAGTTATGTTTTCAGATAGAAAACAACACGAGTCCACACGAAACTTCACGTCAGACTCAGGACTTGGACCTGGGAACCTCATGGATCTCACGGTGCCGTGATTTCCCGTGTTTCACACTGAAAACCCACGCGCTCAGTAACCCCGCCACCATCACGTGCTCGATTTAGCCTGAGACACGCTCAGAACAGTTTCAGAACACAAATGCCACCACCATAGTAACACCGTGATTAAGAAAAATAATTCACAATTTGTCCTCTGAAATACTTGAAGTACATTCTATTGGGAAAGTCGAGTGAAAGCCCCAGGTTTCGGAGTCCCCGGCGAGAGCTGCGTCCTGTGCAGCCTATCCACCAGCCTGATGTTCGGGGGGCTCGCTTGTTTCTTTCCTTCCCCTTTCCATTTTCCATGACTGCTTTCTAAAGAATCTAGTTTGGTTTTATGGATTTCTACATTATTTATACAGCACCAAAGTCAAATCTACAAAACAAAATACATTCAAAGACGTCTAGCATCTTTCCTTGTCCCCACACACGTCTCCTCTCGGTATCCCGGCTCCCGGGAGAAAAGGCACCCACGGGGTGGATGTGTGTGTGGATGTGTCTCTCCCCCAACCCCCTCTCGTGTATTTCCCGGGATTGGCTTATGCAATTACGGAGGCTGACGAGTCCCGAGGTCTGCGGGCAGCAGTCTGGAGACTCATCCTAAGAAAATACATCACATGTACACTTTTAAAAAATCTGCTCCTCCATTTTCCCAGTACTATTAGGAAATTGAATGATATGAATAAAAGCACCAGGCTGTCAGCTTCTCGGGAAGACGGGAGTCCCTGGCAGGCCTGAGCCTGCCTTCTGCCCTCTGCGGGAAGCATGCGCGGCAGCCACGCTGCCTGGACCCTGCTCCCCAGGCCACCACAGCCTCCGCCCAGCCCGTCTCACCCACCCGGCTCTGGCTCCGAGTGTCTCACTTGAATGTACCCAGCACTGCCCTGGGTTCCGGACCGCAGTCCATTCCGTACAGACCCCATGGGCGTGGTGTGGGCGGGGTGTGAACGGCCAAGCAGCGCAGCGAAGGGGCGCTCTCCCCGCCCCTCCTTCGCAGCAGCGCTTCGTTCAGCCTGTGGATGAGAACACGTCTTTCAGGGCAACGCTGTTCTTCCACGGAGAGCCTGCCATCTGCATGCTGCTATTTTTGGTATTTGTGGGCACAGCTCTGCCAAGCGGGCCCCAGGCCGGGCATTCCAACCCGGTGTGACAGTCAACAGGCTGAAGGGCAGTTCACTGCACTCCAGCAGCAGGAAGAATCCACAACAAAAAGAAACACGTGGAAAGCAAATACCCGCCCAAACACTTCTCCCTCCCCTCCGACAGTACACATGTAGACCCCCATCCTTCACACTTACTGATGACCAAGTGCCAATGCTTTTCACACTTCATCTCATTTTCTTTATTACTACTGAAAACTACCATGTTACTTCTTGAATTTAATCACAGCAAAACATTACATAAATGTTAAAATATTTGGCTACAGAGTTGTCAGTTATGAAAAACATGAAAACTCAGACACTGTCTTAAAGTTTCATGTTAAAAGGGCAATTGAATATGCTATAATGGAATACTATGTGGCTCTTATAAAGAAATATTTGAGAGCATGGGTAAATATTTATAATCAATCATTAAGTAAAATAATCAGTTAAGTAAATACAGGTATGTTTTATGTGACATTTATACAACTATATATACACATTCATATATATACACATATAATTATATGTGCACATGGCAGGAAAAAATACAGGAGAAAATATACTTAAATATTAATATTGAGTATCTTTGTATGCCCAGGCTAGGAGTGCTTTCTATTTTTGCTTATCTACAATTTCTAATTTTCTATAACTACCAATTATAATTTTAAAAACCCTTAAGTTATAAAAATTAAAGTTCTCATCACTGATTTACTTTAAAAACTAACATTTATCGAGAATCTTCACTGTCTTACATGAAGTGCTACATACACAGTCTCACGCCATCTTCTCAAAGACCCCGTGAGAGAGGCATTGACTTTCTCATTTCACCTGTGAGAAAACCTCATGAAACCGCATGGCCAATTAGTGACAGAATCAGGCCTTTGAACCCAGGTCTCCCCGCTGCCCTCCTGGATGACACACTCTCGGCTGTCCTTCTCAGCTGGCTGAACGTGTGCAAAAGCCAAGTCTTCAAGTGATCTCCTGGATTTCTTAATGCCTCTTCGATTTTCACTTATTTGGTGAGTGTGCTCAGCAATAGTAGAGAGGGCCGTCTTCCACCTCAAGAGTAACGCCGTCCATTCTTACAACGAGACACCTTTATTCCACCTTTCCAGGAACAGGGGTGCCCAACCTGTGGCCCGTGGGCCGCACGCAGCCTAGGATGGCTGTGAATGTGGCCCAACACAAAATTGTAAATTTACTTAAAACATTATGAGATTTTTTTTGTGATTGCGTGTCAAAATGTTATTTACTGTATGGCCCCAGACAACTCCTGTTCTTCCAGCATGGCGCAGAGATACCAAAAGTTTGGACACCCTTGGTAGAGGCTCCTTAAACCAAACCAATTGCCTCCCATGCCCAGGAACAGGAGCAGAAGGAATCCTCTGCTGCTTCTGGGAAGCCTGCCCTGTGCCTTGGTATCCCTGGGGAATTGGTCACAGGCCCCCACGCCCCATGGATACCAAAAGCCACGCCTAAGTTCCTTATATACAATGCAGCAGTATTTGCATGTAACCCATGCTCATCTACCCGTGTCCTGTAAATCACCTCTAGGTTTCTTATAGCACCTGATACAACGTAAATGCCGTGTAAATAGTTGTGCTCTATTGCCCTGGGAATAATGACAAGAGAAAGTCTGCACACGTTCAGTCAGATGCTATTAGGGCAACCCTAACTACATAGTACATGTCGGCAACTACATAACATTTTTTTCGAATATTTTCAATCCACGCGTTGTTGAACCTGTAGACACAGAACCCGCAGATGTGGAAGGCCGACTGGCATGGTGTGCTGTGAGCCACGGGGTCACAAAAACAGAGGGTCCCTCTCTGTTCCGCTCTCTGAGAAAGTTTCTATCACAGGTGGCACATGGTGGAGGAAGAAAACAGCAAAGGGGGCACCAGAATGGCTGACGTTCGAGAAACACTCACCGAATCCTACAGTCAGTTAACTCCTCTGCAGCGGAACCTAGCCTTTGCTTAACTGGATTGGTTAGAAAAGTCACCGCACACCTGAGAAAGCTCTGTCAGTTCTTTCTTCCTGTTCTCGGGCATTGTCACCTGTTTTTTTTCCAGTCCCCCCCCCCCCACTCCTTCATTTTGCCCAGAGGTGTGTGGTGGAAAAGGCCCATCCCTGTGAATTTTCATTCATGGCCTCCGTTTCCAAAATATAATGCAGAGCAGATTAGAGAAGCTGACAGATAAACTACAGAGTCTCCTTTGTGCATTTATAACAAGCAGACTGGATCTGATACACATCAAAACAGCTTGAGAACAGCCGCATTTAAACCATTTGACCTTTAACGGCATAAGAAGTTATGGGTATCACTAAGGTAAGGGCTTTAGGTCAGTTCTGAAGCAAAACTTCCCTCTTCATAAGATGCATTTAGAAGATTCACAGCTATCTCTAAAGTAATTTGGAAAAACAGGCCATTTCCCCCTTTTACTAATGCTAAAACTTCAACGGTGTTAAAGGCAGGCATGACAACTGTAGCAGCCGGAGAGCTGGTCATGGGCTCAGCCCGCACTGGCCCGTGAACGGCCCCAGAGCCTGTGAAGGGCAGGGACCCTGCTGTCCTGTACATGGTAGTGTCACCAGTGCCTGCCCCCACGCCCAGCATATGGAGGTCTCACAAACACATGAGCGAATCACGTTACTTTCCCAGTCCAATTTAGGGTGGCCCCCTGTGACGTCTTCTGGGGAGATGGGGCTGGGGAGCAAGGGCAGGAGAGTAAAAGTGGGAACTCTCTCTCTGGGCTAGACCAAGAATTACAACATTTGCTCTTTGTTCTTTATTTTGTTCAGGCGGGCTGGTGGAGTGTTTCAAATGGACAGTTTTCCGTAAGGTGAGTCTAGAACAAATGAAGTGATTTCGGAGTGGCAGGACAAGAGACTGAAATATTGTTCCCTTCTTCGCATCCCTCATGCCCGCTCCTGGCTCTTTTCATACCGTTTCAAACAGCTTCCCGGGCTTGTAATTATGTGGCTTAGAGCTTTTGAGAACAAAGAAGCAGATGGAGCCTGAAAACAGGGGGTTCTTCCTTGTAGTAAAGGCAACTCTCATTGAACGGGCTGGGCCAGGTGTGCTGGGAAGGGAGGTGAGAGAGAGAAGAGGAGACATTTTCCAACCGAGGGTTGGACAAGGGATCTGTGATTCCCATGAATTCTAGAGACCACCGCCCCACCGGTGTCCTCAGGAGGGGTTAGGACCTCAGAGGGAAATGTATCCCTTCCCCAGGAATGGCAGAGGGGTCTCTTCCCAGACATTGGAACCATGGACTCTCAGCCACTGCCGATGAAAGGCATGACTGGTGTCCCCAGGAGCCTTCCCACTGGTATTGGGCAACACCCTGTGACATCCTGCAAACCCCTGGGAGATGTGGAATGCCCTGCCGGGGCCCAGGGCCCGGGGGCTGGGAGTTAGTTTTACATTGATTTAAAGAAAGCATTATTTCTTGCTCCTCTGATTTTCCTGCTGCATCAGCACAAAACGGGTGTTTTAATTCTGTCAGCACATTTGCAAGCTTGAGGGAATGCCAAGTCCTATTTTAGTAAGCTCTCTCTTATTGGAGAGTTTTAATGGCAGGCATTACTTAGCTCCGATTAAAGAGGGAAACAATTTTGTCTGCACACAGGTTGCTGTAGAAGGCGGGCCTCGTGAGGGGCGGGGCTTTTGTTCGCTGTCATTTCACTCCCTAGGACAGCGCTTGGCTCCTAGTGTGGGAACAGCGGATGCTGGTGAAGTGACAGAACTTCTTCCTTCTGAGTGGCTACATTCTGGAAGGTGTTGTGAGGATTACAAAAATGACACAACCTAGGCCTATCTCTCGGGCAGATTCTAATACATGAGGCCATGCATTCTCAACAAGTGTGACACAGCCCCCAATCAGCAAACACTGGTGACTGGGGGGATGGGGAAAAGACCCAACATCTGTACTCACGTTATGTCTGAAGTGCAAGTGTACTTAGGTAGAGAGCACATAGAAAGTATATCGATAGCATGAAAATGTCATAGGATGGAACAATTACGATAAAAATGCTGAAAAATGCTCTCAGGAGAGGGGGAGGCAATAATTTCAGAAAGCTGAAAAATTCTGCATCAGAGTGTTAGAGACTTTGACCTGGCTCCAACTTCCCTCCCTTTCACGCATAAATAAATGGTCCCTCTGCTAGTCCCCAGCTGAGCCACCTTCGGAGCCCCGCAGCTTCTGGACTGGAATGGTGGCAGCAGGGGGAAACAGCAGACTCCGTAGTGTGGGGTTTACCACCTTCTTCATCTGGCCCCTGGCCTGTGTCCCCGGCCTGGCCTCTCGCCAGCCCCCTTCACTCCATCACAAAATACACTAGCAATTTCCCCCAACTTTTTGTCTTTTTGGGTCTTCATAAATGTCTCTCCTTCGGCCAGCGGTGCACTCCCCAACCCTTATACTCCTCTCTCCAGTCCTCTGCTTCTGGTTCTATTCTTTTCTGCTTCTGGGGTCCTACTCGGAGGTCCCCTCCTAGTCCATGTGTATCATTATCATAGCACTTGTCACGTGGCACTTGATGATCCATTTACCTCTACATCCTTCCTCATCACACTGCAAATTCCTAGAAAGGAAAGCTACTGTGTCACCTATTATTCAACCTTTGGACCCAGCACCCTATCCCCATGCCTAAATTTGTGACTGTAAGAGCAAAAAAGGAATAAGCTAAACTAGAGATTGTTCTGAAAGTGCACATCCATGCAAATTTAAAACAATAGTAATCAAAGCTACCATTTCCACATGCATTAAGAGAGTACTTCATCAACATTATCCTCATTAATCCTCATTATATAGAAAGAGTAGGTGCCATTAGCTCTATTTCATACTTGAAAAAAAAAACTGATGCTCAGACACCCTGAGAGTCTAACTCCAAAACCAAAGTCCTTCATTGCCACAGCCTATGCTGCACGGTTAAGCACCAACTGTGTGCCCAGCCCTGCGAGGAGTGCTAAATGAGGCGGCCTGAAGACACAGTCCCTCCCTTCAAGGACCTGCTGGTCTAAAGGAAAAAGGATGCAGGAAACACACGATGTCCTGGATGTGGAGACACAGGAACTTCCTTGTGGGTGGGTATACAACATGGTACAACATGTGGGTATACAACATGGGTAGGCACACAACATATGGGTACATGACACAGTACAACATGGGCAGGCATATAATATGCGGGTATACAACATGGTACAGCATGGGTGGGTATGCAACACGTGGGTGTACAACATAGTACAACATGGGTGGGTATACATGATACAATATGGGTGGGCATGAAACATGCAGGTGTACAACATAGTACAACATGGGTGGGTATACATGATACAATATGGGTGGGCATGAAACATGCAGGTGTACAACATAGTACAACATGGGTGGGTATACATGATACAATATGGGTGGGCATGAAACATGCAGGTGTACAACATAGTACAACATGGGTGGGTATACATGATACAGCATGGGTGGGCATGAAACATGCAGGTGTACAACATGGGTGGGTATACATGATACAGCATGGGTGGGCATGAAACATGCAGGTGTACAACATGTTACACCATGGGTGGGTATGCAACATGTGGGTATTCAAAATGGCCCAGGCACTCTGGAAAAGGGTTTGACTGTTAAAATTTAAATACCAAATGTTCAAAGAAGATATAATACCTATCTGTCACAAACTCTTCCCCCAAAATTCCCATAACCTAGCAGTTCACTCTTAGATATCTATCCAAGAGAAATAAAAACCTATATTTTCACAAAGTCGTCAACATCAATGTCCACAGCAGTAAAGTTCGCAGCAGCCAGAAAGTGGAAATGGGGGGAAGCCCAAGGTGGTGTAGGCCCAGGGGTGTTCAACGCATGGCCCATGGGCTGCATGCGGCCCAGGATGGCTACGAATGCAGCCCAACGCAAAACTGTAAATTTACTTAAAACCTTTTTTTGCTCATCAGTTTTTGTTAGTGTTTGTGTATTTAATGTGTGGCCCAAGACAACTCTTCTTTGTCCAGTGTGGCCTAGAGATGCCAAAATGTTGGACACCCCTGGGGGAGACCCTGAACTCACCTACTCCCACGGACACACAGAATCTACGGCCACATGTGGATTATTTACCACCGAAAAAGTTCTGAAAACTAGATGCACTGCTCTTTCATGACAGAAGATAAAGGGAACACTTTGAGGTGGGTAAGAGAGACAGGGGCATGCTCTCACCAGAAACACCCCGCCCCCACCTCTGGGGGAGCAACGCAGGGCAGGGGTCTCAGAGCAAAGGGCTCCTGCAGATCCGACGCCATCCCCATCAAAATTTGCATGGCAGTTTTCACAGAAGCACAGCAAATAATTTCAAAATTTGTGTGGAACCACAAGACCACAAAGAGCCAAAGCAATCCTGAGAAAGAAAAACAAAATGGAAGTATTGTTCTCCCTGATTTCAAAATGTACAACAAGGAGAGAGGAATCGAAAGTATGGTATTGAGACACCATACTGGTACAAAGTACCACATACTAGGGTACAAAGACAGACACATGGATCAATGGAACAGGACAGACAGCCCGGAAAGTAACCCACACATATATGCTCAATTAATGTACAACAAAGGATCAAAGAATACATGATGGGAAAAGGGCAGTCTCTTCGATAAATGGTGCTTGAAAAACTGGAAAGCTCCATGTTAAAATAATGAAACTGGAGCACTGTGTCATGCACTACACAAATGGATTGGAGACATGAATGAAAGACCCAAAACCATAAAACTCCTAAAATAAAACACAGGCAGTAAGCTCCTTGCTATTGGTCTTAGCAATGTTTTCTTGGATTTGACTCCAAAGGTAAAGGTGACAAAAGCAAAAATGAGCAAACAGGACTATGTCAAACTAAAAAGCTTCTGTACAGCAAAGGAAACCATCAACAAAATAAAAGCACAACATTTTGAATGGGAGAAGGTATTTGCAAATCATATAGCTGATAAGGTGTTATTATCCAAATATATAAAGGAGCCATACAATTCAATAACAAAAACAAACAATTCAATTGAAGAATGAGCAGAGGGTCTGAATGGACATTTTTCTGAAGAAGACATACCCATGGTCAACAAGTATGTGAAAAAGTGCTCAACCTCACTAATCATCATGGAAGTGTAAATCAAAACCACAGTAAGATATCACCTCACATCCATCAGAATGGCTATTATCAAGAAGACAAGAAATAGTAAGTGTTGGCAGGGGTGCATAGAAAAGGAACTGTGGGTGGGACTGTAAATTGGTACAGCCACTATGGAAAACAGAATGGGGATTCTTTAAAAAAATTAAAAATAAAACTACCATGTGATCCAGCAACCCTACCTCTGGATGTCCAATGAAAATGAAAGCACAAATCAAAAGGATATATGCACCCCTATGTCCATTGCAGCATTATTTAAAATAAGCAAGACATGGCACCTGTCTCTCAATGGATGAACGGATAAGCAACACGTGGTATGTGTATGATGGCGTACTACCCAGCCATAGGAACGAATGGCATCTTGTGGTTTTGAATAAATGGATGGACCTGGGCGATACTGTGCTAAGTGAAGTAACTCAGAGAGAGAAAGACAAATGTCACATAAATTCACTTCTGTGCAGAATCTAACAAACAAAACAAACAAGACTCAAAGATGCAGGGAACAGACTGATGGTTGCCAGGATAAAAGGGGATCCAGAGGTGCAAACTTCCAGATGTAAAATTAGTAAGTCATGGGAATATAACGTACAGCATGGAGAATGTGGTTAATGATAAGTGTTAAGTCTGTGTGGTGACAGTAAGAAAGACTTATTTTGGTAATCATTTAGCAAGGTTCACACATGTTGAAGCATTGTGTTCTACACCTGAAACTAATATAATATTGCATGTCAATTATACTTCAATAAAAATGTAGAAACAACCCAAATTTCCCTCAACAACAGATTAACTAAAACAGTCTGTATTGGTGCAATGGAACACCATTAAGAATAAAAAGAAAATGAAATGCTGATACATGCTATAACATAGACAAACCCCCAAAACATTACTGTGTGGAAGAATCCAGACACAGAAGACCACACACTGTGTGATTTGATTTATGTATAATGTCCCATGGGGCCAGTGTATATAGACCGGAAGTCAAGTAATGGCCATCCTGTACTGAGAAAGAGGAGTGACTGTTAAGCGGCTCGAGGAATTTCACTGAGGTGACATGGGATTGTGGTGACAGTTGCCTAGCTCAATAAATTTCTAAAAATCATTGAAATCTACATTTGAAAGGATAAAGCTTATAGTATATAAATTTAACTTTAATAAGGTTGTTTTTTTTTAAAAAAGAGTATCAGACATGGGATGAGATTTATAGGAAAGAGGAGTCTAGTTCAGGAGACACTTGCCTTGGAATTCCCCAAATCAGTACAGAGAACCAGCTCAGAGACCTGTGCTGGAGGGGGCGGGAGAGGTAGCAGGTCACCGAGGGACTGGTGGGAGAACTCTACAGCTGCCTGAAGCTGGAGAGGAGCTATCAAAGGAATGTGCTGGCCAGCGTTCTGTTCCCATCTAGGACCACGTCTGGGGAACGAAGAGGAAGGTGAAGAGGAGAAAGAGCTCAATTACACAGTGTTTTGTGATTCAGGCAGTTAAATTGTGGGGCAGTCTGCAAAGACAGCTAGCGATCTTTCTTTGCGGGGAGCGTTAAACACGGGACCATCACTGCTGACGATGAACACAACAGCAGGAGAGAGGACCGCGTGAGTCCTCAGTGTCCGGGGCACAGCTTCTGATGCTCTGTGCCACTTGTTATACAATCTCAACCTCATTCATCTGTTCCTTCTTTTACTACTGATGCCAATTTATCACATTTCCTTCTCCTTATTCCCAGTTACCATGAAGCTAAAGCTCAGACAGTGGTTAGAAGTGTGTGTGTGTGTGTGTGTGTGTGTGTGTGTGGCAGGGGATGTAAGACATAGATTATTGTCCAATTGCTTTGACGCCGCAGTAAGTCGGCCTTGTGATTTCTCACTTAGGGTTTATAACATCTCATAAAGTTGCTTTTAATGATTTATAGGCCCAAGGCCATGGGACTGGAAGCTTTCTGTGCTTCCTCGTTGCCAGTAGTAATATATGGGTGGGCATTCCTTGCTCTATACTTTTCCTGGGGGCGAGCCAGTTGGCCAAAGAGGAGGGGTTCCTCCCACACACATACACACAGGCAGTAAGTCTCATTCTCTTTATTCCCAAATTGCTTCATTCCTCCTTGTCTTTTAGGGCACACCTACCAGTTTCTTTGGAAAGCCTTCCTTGATCCCGCTCAGTGCTTTGGAAACCACCTTTCCTCAGTCACTGGCACACACACGCACAGAGCATTCTGGGACGTTGGCTACGAACAAGAGTTCTGAAATCAGGCTGCACGGGCTAAATGCTGACGCCACCACTTAACTTGTTGATTATCTAACTTTACCTTAAATAATCAAGGTAATCACACGTTCAAAAGGCAGATAAATTAAAGGAATAAATTAGAAAGTCCGTGTGTATCAGTCAAAAGAGGTTAGGTTTTTATACACCACGGTGACAACAACGAAATTCCGAATGGCTTCCAACAAGAAAGATTCAGTTCTCACTCAAGTTCCTGTGTATGGAGGTTTAACAGTGCAGTCAGCCTGCAGCACGGCAGAGCAGCCACCACTTTGAACACTGCTTCTCTCTCCGTCTTTGGGAACAAGCAGGATGTACTTCCCCACCCACTTACGAAGACTCTGGCCGTGAGGTGTGCTGCGGCTTGTGAAGTGGGAGCATAAATCAGCTCAGAGCAGATGCTGTGAAAGCCGGGTCGTGCTGGACCACGCTTGCCTCTCTCTCCCTCCCTCCCTCTGTCTGGATTGAAAGCTTCTACAGACAAGGGTGATATCTTCCACGTCTTTTTATCCCAATCACCTCTCATAATCCCTGACACAGGGTGGACAGACAGTAAATTCTGACTGCCTGCATGGAAAGACTTCTGTCAGCCACAAAGAACTGTGAGTGCAGCGCCTGAAGGTAGTCAAGTCTGCCTGAAAAGTCAGCACTCCCTGGGTACCGCTTACCCAAACCAGCACTATGTTTGCTGGCCATTTGGAAAAACAGGCAGATCGACCTGGGGATGGACGTGCACCTCTAGACGTCAATGAAAGATTGCCCTTAAAGAATGTTTGTGAGGAAATGCGAGCACATCCCATGCAATCGTGAGAAAAGCGTGGCACTTGGCGGCAGCCTCGAGCCTTCCGCCAGCTCCCAGAGCAAAGCTGGACAAGCCCAGCGGCTCTGCGTCTGCTTCCTCTCACCCCACAGTGCAGTTGCACAGGAGAAACATCAAGGTCTTTTCCACTCAAACAAAGTCCTGTGATGCACGGGCATGGGCTGATCTCTGCACAACAACAAATCACAGCTGCCACGGGGTACCGGTGCCCACAGATCAGAAACACTGCAATGAGGCAGTTTTGCAAAAAAGCCCCCCAAAACCGAAAAACCCCACAAAAACACCCCCCCCCCCGCCCCCCTGCTGCAACCAACCAGCCAACCAACCAACCAAACAAAAAAACACCAATTCTAAAAACCACTGCAAATGCACACCCAGATTCAGGGAGGATTGAGGCATAAAAGCTGCAGCCCATTGTTCTGAAAGAGAAGCTTGTAAGCAACCTTTAAAAAGAGACATCGGTGGAGAATGCATTGATTGTGGGCAAGGAAGACAATGAGAGATGGGCAACAAAGTGCAACTGGTTGCGCCCCCTGTCCCAGGTGAAAAATGTGGTCTTGTGAATCCTGAGCTACTGTTGATAAAGGTGGGGACTCGTTTATATTAAGCCGACACAAAAGAAAATAAGTGAAATATGATTAGGCCTACACCAAGTGTTCAGATTAAATTCCTGCAGTGCCATTCTGTGGCTTGGGGAGCGTTTCCTACCAGTAGAAAGCCTGATTAACGCACTGGCCTCGGTGATATTAAAAATGCACGCTGTGAAAATCCCCCCCAAAACAGATCCTTTCTCTGGGGTGTACCCCAAGGAGCTACCTGTCCCATCTTCTATTTTCATTAGGAAAAGTTGTCAGTTGTACGTGACAGTGTCTTTTATGAGACTTGAAGTTATAGCTTCAAAGGGCCTTTTTGATGCTGGCGAGAAACATTTCGAGGGGTCAGTTCAGAAACAGGAAGGCTAGTATGTGGACTTCCGGCAGTAGAGCCGTCTTAGCTATTAATTTGGCCCTACTGTTCAAGTTCTCATGTCCCAATTGGCCTGCCAAAGGTTGGTATCAGTTATATCTCGGTCCTACAGATGTGTTGCCAGTTTCCACAATTACCTTTAACCTTAAAGGAATGGGAGGAAGCAGTGGTCAGCATGGGAAGATCCGGGGAGAGGGGGAATGAGTCTGGCATATTTGAGGAACACTGAGGAGACCACTGTGACTACAGTGAAGCCACACCTACCCGTATGTAAGACAGAGAATAGCAGATGATGAGTTCAGAATGGAAAGGACCGGATCGATGGAGCATCCTGGAGAAGATGGTGTGGCAGAGGCTGGATTTGTATTCTACGTGTGATCAACACCAATGGAACATGCTAAGGATGGGATGATGGGAACTTGTTTATATTTTAATTTAATGAAATGCCAACAGGACTTCCATGAAAGTACAGAACAAAACTCTGATAAACTGACTACCTTAGAATTAATTCCAAAAGTAATTTTCTATTAAAAGTTGGTGATAGTAGATTCTACAATTTTGTTCAGCTTAAATAATTTATTGGACTGTGCTCCCCACTTCCTTCGCCCAGCCTAACTCATAGAGCACAATGATCAGGACCACGAGTTGTGAAATCAGAAAGACCCATCTGGGGTCCAGGTCCCCTCACTTACTAGTCATCGCACCTTCCTTGAACCTTCTATATCTGTCAAACAGGGATGGTGGTGTCCTTCTTTGAGGAGTGCATGAGCATGCACGTGCACCCTTGACCTGCCTAGCAGGGTGCCTGGCACATGTGAACACCCAACAGCACCCTACACTGAGCCATCCGTCACCCGCCCCTTGGGCTCCCACACCCATCGCCTTCTTCCTTCCCTTTCTGATTACCTTCTCTCCTCTATGGCAGTCACACTCTGCCACACTCGGTTTGGCGCCTACTTGATTTGATGTGCTCTGAGAGGCCTGAGTAAGAGCAAGGAGAAGAGGGTGGATAACAGAGCTGCCGATGACAAGAGGACGGAGGCGAGGCGGGAGAGAAGGGGCGGGTCTGGAGGAGCCAGAAGGAAGGAGTTTGCCACTAAATTTGTCTCAGACGGTTCCTAAGAGAAAGTGAAGGGACGAGGATTCACTCAATATCTAAAAGCTTGCAATTCGGGAGGACAGGAAAGGAGAAGGGCTGTTTTAGGGTTTGCCCAAGTTGAGGCTGCCGTCCTCTCTGGGCAAGAGAGTCATTTATTTTAAATTGCATAGAATCAAGTCATCAACTATTAAGAGACTGAAACTGGCTAATGGGATTCCATTTACCTTTTATGCATGTTCAATTGCTGTGCCAGACAGTACCCACACGCCTCCACCCACCCCTTAGGAAGGGGATCTTGCCCCGGCCTAGTAGCCCAGTTGGTTGAGCCTTGTCCTGATCTGCCAAGGTTGTGGGTTTGATCTGTGGACAGGGCACATACAAGAGCCAACTGGTGAGTGTGTAACTGAGTGGAGCGACTTATCTGTCTGTCTCTCTCCTTTCCTTTCCTTTCTCTCTCTAAAATCAATCAATAAAAGCTAATTAAAAAGGGAATCTTTAACAGTCTGAGCAGTTTAAGAGACCCAGAACTGAGTAATTAACTCTCTGAGCAGGGAGATCAGACAGCATAGGAGATTAAGAATACATCGCAAACCAAACTGAATCACAGCCATTTCTTAAACTCTGAGACCATAACTGTGATGGTTAATTTTACGTGTCAATGTGACTGGGCCTTAAAAGTTCCGGTGACCCAGTCTGGACAAACATTATTCTGAGTGTGTTGGTGAGTGTTTCTGGATAAGACTGACATTCGAGCCAGTGGGTCCAGTAAAGGTGCTGCCCTGCATAACGTGGGTGGGCCGCATCCGCTCAGCTGAAGGCCCGACCAGTGCTAAAAGGCTGACCCTCTTTTGCGTAAGGGGGATTTTTTTAGATTCGAACTGAAACATCGGCTCTTTTTGATTTGCCAGCCTGCTGGCCTTCATACTACAACTTAAACATCAGTGCTCTTGGCTCCCAAGCCTTGTTGACTGTTGATCTGGAGACTGGTCAGCCTCCATAACCACGTCAGCCAATGCCTTGTGATGAATGTGTCTACACGTACGCACTTGCCCACGTGTGACATCCTGCTGGTTCTGTGTCTCGGGGGACACGGACTGTTACAGTGGTCGTCTCTGCCACTGTGGTAATTTATTCCCACATCCGGTTTACAGAAAGAGAAGTATATCAAAAAGGCAAGAAAGCCTGACTTTGAACTAAGAGAAACCTTCCTAAAGGATTCACCCATGTTATACAACCACAACCACACCTCACTCCTTACAGATGTGAACAAACTGTTCTCTGGGAGAGGACATGAGATTTCAAGGAAATCTCATGGCTTTGTATCGGAACTGTGGCCACCACTGTCACAGCCTGTTAGTCACTTCTTCCCATGACAGAAACCCCATCATGTCACAGTATCAGGGGTTCTCAAGCACTGAGTTGAAACTTCTCCCTGGACCTCTGCCAGAACAGGACGTCAGGCTTAAGTTTACAGTGTGACCATGTAAGAATGAGCTATGTCTTGACTACTAAGAGCTTAGGGTCACCTTGACCTTGCTGGGAAGGGAGGCTACCACAGCTCTAAGAAATTAACTGCTTATGCTTAATACACGTGAACTTGTTGGGTGATCTGGTAAGCAAGGCAACTGGAACTTGCAGGTAGGGTGCTTCTTCTTGTGAGGTCTGTATCCCACGTGCTTATAGAAGGGTTTTGAGAGCTTTGCCTTTATTTTATTAATGGCTCTCTCTATAATTTGTGTGTAAGGAAGATCTAGTGATTACGATTCCCTTCCTCTTATCTTCTCTACAACACACGTATGTCAAAGAGGTAAACAAACAAGCAAGTTCCCTCTCTCGGAATCAAAAGATGTAAGAGAAGGAGGCACAAAAAAGGAGAAGAAAGAATACAGTCCCTGAGGCCACTAAGAGGTATGGCCAAGGAGACGTCAAGTTAATGAGAAAATGTTCATCGGAGGAGCGCCTCTGCTCTTCAGGAACGTCGGATACATGCATTACGGCACCAGCTTCTCACACCTGTAAAACTCTTCATGTTAAAAACAAGACAAACTCGTCCCCGAAGGTTGCACGGTGCATCTCCCTCATTTACTTTGCCAGCACTTTCAATTTGGGTTCAAATCCTGTTATTCAGGAGATATGAATTGGCCAGTGGGAACATTTCCAGCTACACTATTTCAGAATTAAAATCTAATTTAACCAGGATGACCCCAGGAAATTACCAAGCTCAGGTAAAAGGAAACTCTTTAACATAAACGGCCATGTGTTATTCATTCCGCCCAGAGTGTGCTGGGAAAAGTGTCCAATCATTTTCTGTCATCGCGGCCGCCCTTCTCATCACACAATGCCTTGTAACGGGCAAGCTGCAAAAAGAACGGCATGTCGCCATGGCTGATACGCGTGCGAGAATGAGACCAGGTCGGCGAAACACAAAACAGCCCTTTAAGAGGGACCGAGTAAGAGGGGAGTAGGAATAGCCTTAAAAATGCATAGTTTAACAAGTGATTATACAATGAAGATGTTAGGTTAGGGAATAACTCAATACTTTCAGATTGAAAACTTTTTTTTAAATACAGAGCAGTGAAATAGCAGCTGTATCATCAAAAGACCCATTCTCATATGTCAGTTCTCTCTTTATTCCCTATGTGACTGTGGGCAAGTCACTTAATATTTTGCACCTCAGTTTCCTCTTCTGTAAAATACAAATAATCTATCTAGGTGGATGTGGGTATTTAACGTGTTGGTCACCTAGCATAGAAAGTGGCAAGTTGTGGGTACTATATAAGTATTTCCTTTTTTTTTTTTTCAGTTAAAAGTAGAAAGATTTAGCCTTAACATGCTCTGTCATTTTAGCGGGGAGGGGGAAGGCTTCTGTTCAAGGTACAGTTTCTTGAGGCTAGGACGATTTCAGGGTTACTCTTCCTTTCCTAACAGCATCAGGTACTAGAGAATGAGTTCTTTAGTGGATCCTGACCTAAGCACATGAAGTTATTTCCCTGAGGTCCAGCCCGGGCACCGGGGACTCACCCAGGTTCATTTCTGTATATTGGAAAGGCCAGATTTCTGGGATGCCAATTTCAGACTAGTGGGAGCAGTCACAAAGTTTCTTTCTGTTCCTATAGATTTAAACTTCAAATCCTGAAACACATCGCACCCAGGCTGGGAAACCCATTCTAACTGGCATCAGGCAACTGACGCCCTCTCTCACAGAGATTTAGCTCCCAGTCTAGGTTATAGTGCAATGAGACTTACCCTAAGCTCTGTGCCCACACTGAGAATGTCAGCAGAGATGCCTCAGAGCTGTCGCTAATCTCCTGGACGATGCCCACTTTGCAAACCTGACAAAGGGAAACTATCATGAGTAGCAGGGTTTTATCAGAATTCAATACCTAGAAATGTGCTTGCTGTGTCGACTATTCAAGAAACAAAAGTCACATCAAAACCAGACATTTTAAACCAACTGGCTGGCCTGGCAGGTAGACAAGAGTGCCCTGGCTGGGTGGCTCAGTTGGTTGGAGCCTCGTCCCACACAACAAAATGTTGAGGGTTCGATCCCTGGTCGAGAGCACAACCAGTCAATGTTTCTCTCTCTCTCTCTCTCTCTCTCTCTCTCTCTCTAATCAATAAACATATCCTTGGGTCAGGATTAAAAAATAAAAATAAAAAGGTAAATGGATATGGTGGCATACAGCTCATTTTAAGGGTCACGATAACATCCTTTACTCTCCACATGGCATGTACCAGACACCAGACTAGCTGTGCAGCTACTGCCCTCAGTGAGAGGTTACAGGACTCGCAGGGAAAGAAGGAACCTGAATTTCCCCCGAGGCTGACTGCACCCACAAAGGAAGCTGGGGGACCCCAGCCTTCCCTCTCCTTCTGGTTGCTCATGAACAAAGACTAAAAGGAGGGTACGTGTGAAAAACGGTGAGCGCAGCCGGAGTCAGGAGGCATTTAAGACAGCACACTGTGTCAGCTGCGATCTGTATCAATTCTCTGCTCTTCGACCTCAGGGTGAACGCCTTCCCCCACAGTCAGACATCTAATATTTGTTGTCTTCTCAAAATGTCAGTCTGACTCCTGTTAAATATCAAGCATGTGCATAAGAAAAGGAACGCTTCTGTTAAGCCAAGTCCACAATCACGGGGCTCGGAGGAAGGACACAACTCCATTCCAGCCACACTGGCCCTCTCCCTGGGCCTCCAAGCGCACCAGAGGTCCAGCCTGTGGGCCTTCGCCTTTGCTGTTTCCTCCGGCTGGAATGTTCTTCCCCAAGCTCTCTGCACAGCTGGTTTTGTCGCTCAATTCAACTCTTTGCTCACATATTATCTCCTTCACGTAGCCTTCCTCTGACCACACTATTTGAGGTAGCGTCCTCTCTCTGTCTATGCTGGTGCACTGCTCAGTGTGGGACATCCCACTCTTACGTACTTGAGGATGGACAGAGGGACGATGCTCTGTTTATTGCTGGAATAAAGCCTGACTTACTCCAGCATAGAGTAAGGAGTAAGGAGGTCAATACCTAATATTTAAAAATAAATGTGTTATCTTTGATAAATTGCTGAAGCCAAGTCATTTTTTTCTCGATAAATTGAAATAATGATATCTAATACCCTTAAGGTTGGCATGGAAATTAAACTACTTTGAGAAACTTCTTGATAAACCTTAAAATTCACAATTAGCAATTGCTTTTCTCATCTTTATTGTTAACTAGCTCTTCTATCAGAGGGCCAGGCAGTGATAGATTTTGAAGCTTTGCTTTGATTTATAAACTTGACAAAGAGTGGGTGAACTGCTTGAAAGTAGTAATCGTACTTTATTTTATTTTTTTCTAGGCTTGACTTAAAGTAGACACAGTAAATCCTCCGCAAATGGTAGATGGATAAATGGGTGGAGGGCGTAAATAAGATGCCTCAGCAGGGATGCAAAAGGAAAGGAGATGCAGCCACAGGTACAGTTCTGACTCAGGGAGCTGGGAATTAAGACAAAACATGGACCAGGTAATTCCCAAACCAGGCACCCTGGAAAGTATCTGGATTGAGCCCAGTCCTGAGGCCCAAGCTGAATCACTGGTCAAGAAAATCAATGAAAGTGTCATGATTAATCAAATACTCAACTACAGGTCACGCATGAGTCATGAATCCGCTCTGTTAAATGACAATGGACGGGAGGCCCTCGAGAGAGACGGGAATTTCCGTACCTAAGGGCACGGCCAGCCGGAGGCCAGAAAGCAAAGGCAGGGGCATTTCATTGGAGGGGAAAGAAAGTAGCTGATGTGGCAGGTTTACCAATGCGGGGTCAGAGATGACAATGGGCTCAGTCCTGGGTGGGGCTGGGAACTGGCGATCTCAGTTCACCAAAACGACATTCTCTAATCACATTTACTTCTTACATTTTAGCTGATCTGTAGTCAACACAGGAGATCCACTCATGCCAGTAATTTATTGTCTGTGGTTCTGGTTCATGAAGACAGATGACACCAGAATTAACTGAGTGTGTATGTAGATACAACACCAAGGAATTTTAGAGCAAGAAGAAACCTTGGAGACCGTGTAATCCAATGTTACCATTTAACAGAAGAGAACCCGGGGCTCAGGGCTCGGGGTGACTTGCCCACAGCCTCCCAGGTAAGCAGCAGCAGGACTGCAGACAGATGTCAATCCCCTGACTGCTTGCCCAGCGTTCTCCCCACTGTACCTTTCACTCATGCGGAATGATGCCCGAATCAGTCAGCCCTTCCGAAGGTGACCACAGAACAGGACAATTCAAAACATCAGGCGATGAATTAAAACAGGGCCCTGACAACTTCAGAGTTGTTTGTAGGACCCAAGAACTTTAAGTTGTCAGGAAGAATGTCCCAGATATACAAAACTAGCAACCTTCCGTCAATTCTTTAGAATTTATTTCAGAGCCAGAAGAACCCTTAGCAGTCATTAAACACAACTCCCTAATGTTACAGGTGATGAAACGGAACTCAGAGAGGTTCCTTTCCCAGTACCAGACGGCTGGTTAAAATGGAAACCTATCCATCAAGTCAAATTACTTTTGTACTCTTCTATACAGCTGTCTGGGTATATGAGTCATGGAGATGTTTTGAAAAAATTCCTTTTCATTCTAACCAAACCAAATGGACCTTCTAGGGGAAAAAAATGACACCGTGGCAGCCAAGGGCATGTCGCATCTAGGAAAAACACTCTGGAGGTGATGTCATTTTCTCTGTAACAGCTAAAAACCAGCTCTATTTTTTATCCAACGTGTGAAACACACCTAGGTCTGATGCAATGCTCCAAGCCAGTGTTCAGTGTGGGGCTCAAAGAACTGGGTGAACCCGCCCAGGGCCTGACCCAGAGTGGACAACTTAGTAAGTTTTCGTTGGATGGGCTGAAGAGTAAGTGGGTGAACAGAGTAAATAAAAGGCTTATGGTAGACACCAAAGGGAAAGGAAATACATTCTACATTTCCAGCACACCTTGATGTGGACTAGCCACATTTCAAGCTCTCTGTTGCTTTATAAGTGGCCTATGGCTACCATATTGGAACAGCACAGATTTAAGCCTTTTCTACCCTTTGCCCTTTTTTCCAAGAATTTAAATTTTTGAAAACTTCCAGCAAGACCCCCAAACACTTTGATCATCCAGGCTGCAGTGACCTGCACAGTCTCCTTCACCCGACAGCACTGGAATCTCACACTTGATCCCTTGGATTTGGCCTTGGCCTTGGCTCAAGGACTGCTATTTGAGTCCCAGCTGCTGCCTTGGTTCCACCAACCCAACATCTCTTTAAAACCTCAACAGTCAGACTGAGGCGGCCAGGCACGGAAGCGGGAAGGGAAAGGAAGAGTTTCTCCTTGGAGGGGCTTGGGACGAGACGGCCTCTCTGTAGGCTGTGCTGGTTCCAGCAGGTGATGTGGGATAAATCAGGGTTAATGAGGCAAAAGGAAGCCTAGGCCTCTTCTCAGACTCGCTGGTGGAGGCCCAGAGGAGTAGAGAAAGCCGATCTTGCACCCCCCACCATTGCTTCTGTTCCCAGGTAGATATACCCCTTGCCTCAGGGGCTTTTATGAAATACACCTCTTTAACATTCTCTTTTTATAACTTGCCTTTGAATTGCACATGAAATGCAGGATAGAAACATTCCTACTTTTTTCTTCTTCCTCAAATTCCTGTGGGGGCAGCTACTATTATTACCCCCCTTTCCTGACAGGTTTGGATAAGAAAACCCCAGGATTGTGGGGATGAAGAGACACCCTGGCGGAAGTTTCAGACTAGGTGCCTGTGGGCTATTTGGGGCCAGCAAATGTGGGGTTTTTTTTTGTTTTTTGGTGTGGTGAGGCAGGGGGGCAGTGGGTGGACCTAGTGTTTTAAATAAAAAAATAAAACTAAATGAAACTAAGACATTTGAATTGGGGGTTTCTCTTAAAATATCATAAGACTTAGCAAGAGGCCTAAATTCTTACACGATTAAAACTGGCTCAGACCGAGTGGCAATTTCCCTGTCCATGGTCAGGGACTCAGGGTCCAGAGCATCACAGCCCTCCTATGCCCAACAGCCTCTCTCTCTGCCTCTCATTTGCTACTGGCCAGTCCTCAGAGGCTTTTTAGTTGAAAGCCTCAGCTTAATGCATTAGACTGTAAACACATGTAAACCTTCTAAACAGAGGAACCTGTACGCTACAGGTCCACGGTGGAATTTCAAACACCGATAGTCTAGGTAACAGAAAAATACTTGTATTTTTTATGGAACTTCTCTCTGCTTTGACGCCATATTTATTACTCTAATCTTCCGCCAACATTATAGAATCCACCCGATTATGTTCTCCATTTGTCAGGTGACAAAACCAATGATCAGAGAGATTCAGAGATGCATTCAAACCGTGCTCGCGAAAAACTGTTGGTGGATGGGCTGCAAACAGCTTCCCGAGCCCTCTTTGTGTTACATTACAGTGTTCCTCTCATCCAGTTCTCAGGGAGGGTTATGCTCTTTTATATGTACAGTGTTCTGTAGCTATGGCTTTTGAAAGCAATAAAGTCTAAGTGTTAATACCTAATGGGCCTCTTAAAAACTTGATCAAGTTCTTTAATCTCCTGAGAGTCAAATAGCTTTCAGAATTTTCTAAAAAGCACAACTGGTTTTCAGTAGTGGAAATTGCAAGGTAAGTAGAGTACCCAACATTATTCCTCGGGAAGAACGGAGTATCAGAAAATGTTGACCCCTCCCTGCCCTCGTCCAAATCTCATTAATGAACCAAGCTATTAGAACAGTTACTATAATTGCCCACCTACCATGTATGGTGGCAGCCATACAATTTGGGTAGAACTGACTCTCTCCTAGCTCCCAGGGAAGACCCTGAATGACACAAAGCCTTTGGGGTAATGTGATTCCCCTTACATAGTGATTGCCCTGGGCTGAGCATGAGACAGTAGTTGGTCTAATCAGAGTGAAGGCCAAGGATTATATGCCAGGTGAAGGGAAGAAGAGAAGCTCTTTCATGCTCAGGATACGCTCTGGTATGCAAATGTGATGCCTGGAGCAGCCGCTGCCGTTCTGCTATCCCAAATAAAACCGTTTGAGGAAGCCAAATACATTCTCTCTAATTCAGCCCCAGCCGTTAGGTTCGGTTGAAAGCACTCCACAGGTGAGTCCAAAAGAACGATTGTCAGACAGCCCTCAGGACAAGGAAGCATGCTCACCAATGCACTTGCCTACTTGGCTCCTAGAGTGTTTGTGCTAGCCCCTTGTCCTGCTGCTGCTTGCGCCATCCCACTGTGGGTGGAGGAGAGTGTGAGGCAAGACTACCACCCACAGGGGCTCCTTCCACCCACAGGGGCTCCTCCCGGACAACACACCTGCAGCAAAGGCACGACTAGTGGTGTCTGCTTTCGTTCGAAGTTGTACAACTTCGTATATTTGGGTCAAAGCAGGTTACTTCTTCATGGAAAGTGTTGAGACAACCCGGAGACCAGACTCTTACACTTGCCATTTTAGTGAGTGACCTAGGAGTGGGTGGCTTGTGTCAATGGCGTCTTTTCTGTCTTCTCCACTCTTATGGCATTGTATTGGGGTGCAAAGGGAGCTGCGGGTGTTCTTGGAGTTGTGAGCATGGGAAAACACCATGGTAGGTATGAGCAAAAGGAGGGGTCCTCCTCAGGTCTTAGAGATTCAAGGCAAGAGCCACACACTCGAGCCCACGGAGGCTGAATTGGTGACGTTAACAAGTGAAGTGGATGCCCAGGTAGGGATGTGGCTGCTCAGCTCCAGTCAAACGTTTTTGACAAAAACATTGAAATCTGTTTTTTTTTTATGTTAAATTGCCTTAATTTTAAAACTTCATTTTTTTTCTCTCCACACCGAGACGATCAAATGAAACACTTGAGTGGGTGGATTTGGCTGAGGCTGAAGAGAGGGATCTGGCTGCCTTACTGTAAAGGAGTAAGAGGTGGTAGCTTTTTGGCTCCCAGTATTGTAAGTAGAGAGTGACTGAGGGGGATGGGGAGGGTGCGGGGAAGGCTGTGGCTCCCCAAGACGCTTGAACAAGGCGCCTCTGGGCACAGAGCTGCCCACGGTGAGGGCTGCACAGATTCCTGTCGGGACTGAAAGGGCACTCAGTAGTCTCAGGAGTGCCCACAAAGACTCCTGTGGCTGAGAGAGGCGGGGAGGGGTCCGAGCTTCCCCCACAGCTACCGGCTCTCAAAAGGACCTTGGTGGGAGGGAGCTGGCATTGCCTGTGACCACCATGGCAGTCTCAGACCGAGGCGTGGAAAAGGGAGCCCACTCAATTTCCTGATGAAGGCTTCTCATCTATCTTAGAAATGAAAGACTGCTAACTAAGGAAAACAAGGACACATGACATGCTGTGGAGTAGTCATCATGGTTACAGTAGGAACTGTTATTTCCACTTGACAGACGGGGTAAGAATCAGAAGCGACACAACAAAGTTCACAGAGCTGGTAAAAGACAACATTTGAACTTGAACTCTGGGCTCTAGTCTCCAGTCCCCAGGGATCCACGCTGCCTCTTCAAGGGCCCTTCCTGTAGTTCCTCCTTTGCTCCTATCTTTTATTGTTTTTCACATCACCTAGATGGTGCTGGTATTTTGGTATCCACTTCTGGAATTTTTTGATACCATATTCTAAAAGTATCAGAATAAAATATTATTTTTTTCCTACTCTCTGTTCGCTGTCTATGGGTTGAGTATTCTGGAGAACATACTAAGAGAAATGATGCATTATGCACCTAATGACATAGAAAAGAAGTGATTTAAAGGTAAATTTTTACTGCCCATTTTACCTCCATTACTGTTAGTTCCGTTCATTAAAACAAAATTCAGACGAAGTGTCTGCGGCTGGGATAGCACATTTTTTGGTTGGCCTTAAACAATGTTAAGCTGTTGGCTGTGTGATTCTGGGGCCGGTTACTGTGTAATCAGAGACACTTTCTGGCAAATGCTTTTCCAATGGTGAGGCGCCATGGGCTCTGAAATGTGTGCCGAGGGGGGTTTACTTTATAGAGATGACTGAGTGGTGATACACGGAGAGGCCAATGCCGTTGAAAGAAGAAATTATTATGTACTTTTCCCAAGAGAAGACAGGGCCGCGTGGAGAAGCACTGGGTTTGGCCATGCAGAGAGAGTAAGGGGGCGCCTAGAGCAGAGATTACTGGGCTTTCCCCAGGAAAGGCTAGGTAAGACAGAGCAAACAGTTTCGATTGGCTGGCTTGAATAATTCTGGCGGACTCTGGGCTATCGGGTGGTCTCCAGGTGTCTGGTAAGTGGTCTTGGGATGATTGAAAGCCAGGGAGAGGCGCAGCGTGGGAAGGGAAATGGGGCTGGCATGCAAGGGTTAGAAAAGGAGATTGTGAGGACCTTAGACCTGACAGGGGCTGACCCGCATGGGAAGGGTGTACTAGGCAAGCTGTTATTATCTTTTAAAATGAGAAGGCATGGTCTCTCCAGGACGGTAATGCTTCCAAAAGCCGGAGCATGGAGGACAGAGACAGGGACAAACAACGTGAGCTGGCGAGGGTGCGGAGAAAAGGGGCGCCGCGTGCGCTGTTGGCGGGAAGGCAGACGGGCGCAGCCACTGCGGAAAACAGCGTGGACCTTCCTCAGAAAACTGAAAGTGGAGCTGCCTTTTCACCCAGTGGTTCCACTTCTGGGTGCATATCCAAAGAGACCCGAAACACTGATTTGAAAGAAGATACGCACTCTTCTGTGCATTGCAGCACTATTTTCAAAAGCCAGGATATGAAAGCAGCTCTGGCCCATCAAAAGATGAGTGGTTAAAAAAGGCGTGGTAAGTTTATACACTGGAATATTATTTGGCCATTAAAAATGAAATCTTACTTTTTTTTTTTTTAATAACAGCACGGATGGACCTAGAGGGTAATATGCTGAGTGAAATAAGCCAGACAAGCACCACATGACTTCCCTTATATGTGGAGTCTAAATAAAATGAACAAACAGGCAAAACAGAAACAGACCCCAGATCCAGAGAACAGACAGGCAGCGGGCAGAGGGGAGGGGTGTTGGGGCCTGGGGGAAAAGGGGAGGGTACTGAGAAGTGCGCATCGGGAGGTACAGGTTAGTCACGCAGATGTGGATTACAGCCCGGGGGATATAGTCAATAAAATCATAAGAACTATGAATGGGGCCGGGTGGGTATTTGAAACATAGCGGCGCGGTGGGGGGCATCTAACAGGCATGATTTTCTAACCGTTATGCTGTACATCTGAAACTAATATAGAATAGCACTGAATGTAAACAGTAATTGAAACATAATAAAATAAAATAAAATAAAATAAAATAAAATGGCTAGAGAAAATAAGAATATATAATTATAATGCAACTGGTCCTGTGATAAATGGATGTCAGACAGACAAATACAAAATCGATAAAAATACACCCCTAAGACCACAGCAGTCCCCCAGAAAGATGCCGCATCCGTCGGGAGAGCCCCACAGAGTCCTCATGGGAGCCCGTCCCCTTCTCAGAGGGCGGGCGCAGAGGACGCCGGCACCAGCTGTAACACCACCAGTCAAGGAAGGGTCCCTGCCCCTTTCCCTCTTCTCCCCGGAGCCACTGCGATGAGCTGTTTCCATGACTGACTGTGCAGATGGCCCTTCGCTCTCTGGCAGTGACCGGAAAAGTCACGGGGTCTGCCACACGTTCATCCAAGAACAGGGCGGCGCAGGGCGCACGGAATGGGTTCTAGTGGGCTACACGGTGTTTGGGAGAACGACCTTGTTGTCTGAACGCATCTTACGAGTCTCACTTGCTCAATGGACCGGTTCCACGCGGTACTGTATAAAAATACATACATACTCAACAAATGCCTTATGATGTTGGTGCCATTGTACTCAATGGGGCTCAACAATACTAAAGGATTCCAAAAGTAAAAAAGGGAATATAGAAAGAATTGAGACTAAAGTGTTCTTTCAAACTACTTCTCAGTTCATTTAGCACTGACAATTGTATGGGTTTTCCTTTCTTTTTTTCCTACTTAAGTTCACTGCATTAACATGTCTAAAATCGCTGTTGCTTGTAGTTCAAGGATATTTTGAGTTCCAACAAAGCTTCTTGTGGACCCATAAAATAGCTTTCTTTAAAAACAAAAAATCCCTGCTGAGATCACAGTGCTGAGATCTATTTCGGGACAAACCTGTTACTCAGATGGGTGATGCCAGCAGGTCTGGATGAGTGTTTTCAAAAGGAAAGGATTCGGTTTACTTGATTAGGATCCCCAGAGCCATGCTTATAACTGGAGCAGCCTGGATGGGTGCCTCCCGTGGGTGATTGTTTTCTTCTACAACGATCCCGCTAAGGAAGTTTGGGATTTACCGTCCTCTGCAAGTTGATTCCTCTGGGTGTGTCATTTAGCTGCGTAAGTATTGCCCTACGCCCTATTTTCTCGCAGGTGTCTTTTCCCCCCTCCAGTTTCAGCTATGGCTCTTCTGTGTCCTGATCTCAAAATTAATTTCAAATGCCTCCCTTTAAAAGTTTTAAACTTTAAGTCTGTTTATGGCTATAGTTGAACAAAACAAGTGCACTAGAATTTAGTCTTTCTGGATGTTAGGGGTGAAAAATGATGACTGACGTTTTTTGTTTCATCTTTTTTAATCTCTTCTAATCCATTCTTTTCCTCAGCTCGTCTATCAAATTAATTTTGCTCCCCCTGTGGCTACTCCCACCTCTTCACACCCAGTTTGTATCTGGAATGATTTCTTTTTTACTTACATAAGGATTTTTACTAACATTTTACAGATTAACTGAAAACACAGCTTGTTTTTTTGCTAGGTTGAAATGCAAGCCCCAGGACTTGAACTGAAAGGCACCAACAGACAGGTCTGAAGATCCTGCAAATCCCCATGCCCTCCTCTCACACCCCAAGTTCAAGTAGCAGCCACATAGGGGACTACTCAAAAGTCACCAAGTTCTTGGCTTGGTTTGTGGATAAGGCACACATGGAGGCCTGGGCTAACCAGGCCTGCTGGGGCTTTAGTGATGAGGACAAGGTGACAGCTGACTGTGGCCTTCAGCCAGGGTGACTCACATGCAGATGGGTTGCCCCTCTCTTTGATTCCTCGCCCTGGGGCCCTGGGGAACTTCGCTGTCAAGCCCCCATGCATCTTATTACAAAAAAAATTGTGCTGTCTCTCCTGCATGTCTTTCTTTTCTCCGTCTTTCTGCCCTCCTCAGGTCTGGCCACTCCCTCCAGCGGCTTCATTGTTCCTCGTTCTGGGGCCCTGCCCCAACCCCCTAGGACTCTAGGGGGCTTCCTCATAACTGTAACAGGCTCAGGTGGATGCCTGGGGCTGCTGGAGAAACACAGACTTCCGCAGAGCCCTCCAGGAGTTACATGCAGCTGCGCTGTGTTTGGGAGTGTCTGCCTTGGCACAGTGGGACTTGCTGAAAGTGTTGGCTTGAGGGAGGAACTGGAAGAAATGGGAGTCATAGACTATCTTGTCTCCTCCTATGCTTTGGGGGGATGGAAGTCCCTCTGGGGGGACAGTCAAGAGGAAGAAGTCAATGGGACTAGTCAGCACAGGTTCCTAAATACGAGATGGGCTTGCTGGGGGCCCGCAAGACAAAAAGGCACAGAAATGCAAGAAGATTTTTCTTTCTCTTCTGCATGGATGATATTCTGACCTCTCCCAATCCCACCAGTCTTGGGAGAACCCACAGCCTAAATCACCGCCATGACCTTGGCCTTTCAAAAGACATTCCATGGCAGAGAGGGGTTGGGGAAGTCAGTTCAGCTGAGAAGGAATGGAGTTGGGGGCGAGGGTAGCCACAGCTGAAAGACTGACTTATCGGAGAAGAAAGGGACCCCTTGGTGGATGGCCAAAATGATGGATGCGGACACCTGGAAGAGAAGCTAACTTGCAGTAGTTACAGCAGAGCGGAGGGCTTATTGTCAGAGGTTGGCAGAGCCTGGCATATTTTACAAGTTAATGGTGCATGAAAATAATAACCAAGAGCTATCATTTATTTAGCACTTACTGCATGCCAATCACTACACTACAATCTCTCTTTACGTGCATTAGTTCTTTTAATCTTTATAACAACACTATAGTATTGGCATAGTTACCACCACTTTGTAGTCAGGGAAACTAAGGCCGAGAGCACTTTGTTAAATCCAGAGATCACAGAGCCAAATCGCTGAGCCAGAGACCCAATGCATATGCGTCAAGTCAATGTCACCCTTAACGGCACAGCAAACTAGGCCAAATGGACCCTGGGCACACACGGAGCATCCCTGCTACCTTATATTCTGACTTATGAGGTTTCCCTTCCCCCGTTACCCCAATTACCCTGTTAAAAATCCCAAATCAGAGATGGCGCATCTCTAAACTGGTTTGTGCTTCAATCAGAACCCAAATTAAATCTGTTTCCCTTCCAACCTGGCTGGCTGCTCTTTCCATGACCAGCTGGAGCCTCTCCCGCCTCACCAAGGAGCACTGTCAGTAAGGCTGGGGTGGCCCCCGCTCGGGCTCCCCGGCCCGCCGCTGGCAGCTGTGGCGTCAGAGAAATGAGACCAGCTGCCACAGGAGCTCTGAGGCAGCGGCTCAAGCTGCCTGCAGGGAGGAACATGGCAGCCGGGCCCGGGGCCTAGAGCCAGGGTGAGTGTGCACAGGCATACAGGGCAGCCGCCAGAGTGTTCAGGGAGCTCCTGACACATGGTGCTTACCCAAGGCTGAATCATTCCGAAGAGGACCTGGGCTCACTCATTTCCACCGTGACTACCCCTTGGTTTCTCCACCTGGCGCTGCTAACGGTCGGGGCCCGAGCGTCCTTTACTGCGAGGGTCGTCCTCCGTGTGCCCTGTACGGGGGCCACACGGCCTCTCGGAGTGGTGACCAGAAATATCTTCTGATGTTGCCCAGTGTCCCTTGAAGGACAAAATCGCCCTCATTGGAGAACCACGGCACTTTCCCATATTGATAAAGCCGTGGTGTGACAGGGGAACTGGGTCAGGTTAGGAGTCAGGAGGCAGGCGGTCCAGGCTCCACACAGCTCTCTCCAGCCCCAGGATCTTGGGAAAGTCCCTGTCATTCTCTGGGCCTGTTTCTACGTCTGCAAAACGAAGAGGCTGGGAAAAATGACCTTTGCATTTAGGGCCCCTTCCTGGAATGGGTTTTGAAGTTTCTAATAGCATCAAACACAGCGAAAACTGGTATCTGAGTAATTGTCACACATCTAGTCTATTGAGAAAGGGGTTTATTTCTTGGCATATGGCACTCACGCCTTGTGGGTATACGGAAATGATTCAAATACGATGTAGATCGGTGTTTCCTAAAAGGTGGGCAGTAGGGAATCACCTGGACTCCACCTTAGAAGCACAGATTGCTTGGCTCCATGCCAAAGCTAACACACTGTTCCATCTGCAGGAGGAGGCCTGAAAATCTGGACTTCAGTAAGCTCCCTGGGTACTTCTTGTGCATAGTACAGTTTGAGAGCCACTGATGTAGATGATGCTTCCAAGGACGTGACAGTGCTTTGAAGACGCAGTCAATAATTTTAAGGATGTGGAAAACCACACGTCTTTAAATAAAGGTGGCAACGGCTGCAAAGTTGCCAAAAGGACAGGCAATGGCTGAAATACTCACAGCCAAATCTTCCGTGAGACTTCAGTGGGACCTTCCTACTTGGAATTATCTAATTTAGGCACTGGGTCAGTAGAGTACAAAGAGGTTAGATGACTTTATTTGAGTCTTACCAGGCATTTCACTCTATTTTTCTTACCAGAACATTTATATACCATCAAATGCACACATTGTAAGTTTGTAATTTAATGCATTTTGATGACCATGCACACTCACGAAACTGTCATCTCAATCAATACTCTCACTCCCCCAAGTCCCCTAGTTTCCCTTTTAGTTGATTCCTGCCTTCCGCAGATAAACACTGTTTGATTTCTATCACATAAATTAGCCTTGCCTTTTAAAAAACTCATAGAACTGGAATCACACAGTATGTACTGTTTCGTATCCGGTTTTTGTCATTCAGCATAGTATTTTTTTAGATTCTTCTGCATTGTTATGTGTTAGTGGTTCTGTATTTTTCTATAGCTGAGTATAACTATACTTCAACTTACCCACCCCTCCTGTTGATGAATATTTGATTGTTTTCATTTTTTCAGTGATTATGAAAGGGCTTCTGTAAATATCTTTTAGAAAATATACTCCTGGGCATATAGTTGTATTTCTCTTAGCTACTTAGGAGTAAAATTGCTGGGTCAGAAAGTAGGTATGCTTAGATTTATAGGAAAACACAACGCAATTCTGCTACATGCTTGTAATGCTTACGTTCTCAGCAGTATCATAGGTGAGTTCCAGTTACTCCACATCCTTAATATCTGGTGTAGTCAATCTTCTATTTTGAATCATTCTAGGATGTGTGGAATACCGTTTCATTGGTGGGGTTTTTTTTAAGACTTTATTTATTTATTTTTAGAGAGAAGGGAAAGGAGAAAGAAAGAGAGAGAGAGAAACATCAATGTGTGGTTGCCTCTTATGCATCCCCTACTGGGGACCTGGACTGCAACCCAGGCATGTGCTCTGACTGGGTATCAAACTGGCGACACTTTGGTTCACAGCCCACGCTCAATCCACTGATCTACACCAGCCAGGGCGTCATTGGTGTTTTAACCTGGAAATCCCTAGTGACTTTTGAGGACCTTTTCATATGCTTATTGGCCATTCATAAATCTTCTTTTGTGTATTGCTTAAGTCTTTTGCTCACTTTTTAAATTGTTGATTGTAGGAACTTTTTATATATTACTGATGTAAGTCTTTTGTCAAATAAATGTATTGCAAATTTTAGGTTTCTTGCTTGCCCTTTCATTTTCTTGATGGTGCCTTCTGATGGGTACCAGTGTGTATTTTGATGAAATCCAGTCAATCATTTATTCTTCAGTGCTTCCTATGTTCTAAGAAATCTTTCTCTATCCCAAACTCATGAAGATAATCTTATACGTTTTCTGATAGAAGTTTAATAGTTTTAGCTTTAAGTTTAGCCTGTGATCCATTTCAAATTAATTTTGTTGAGCATTGCGAGGTAGGTGCTGAAGTTCCTCTTTTTTTTTTTAAGATTTTATTTATTTATTTTTAGAGAGGGAAGGGAAGGGGAGAGAGAGAGAGAGAGACAGAGAAAGAGACAGAGAGAGAGAGAGAGAGAGGGAGAGAAACACCAATGTGTGGTTGCTGGGGGTCATGGCCTGCAACCCAGGCATGTACCCTGACTGGGAATTGAACCTGCAACACTTTGGTTCTGCAGCCCGCGCTCAATCCACTGAGCTATGCCAGTCAGGGCTGAAAGTTCCTCTTTTAAAAAAATACATTTATTTGCTTTTTTCTAGCACCATTTGTAAAAAGATACTCTTCCTCTCCCAAATTGCCTTGGTGCTCTTATAAAAAATCAATTGATTATAGAAGCATTGACTACATATGCTGAGTCAATTTTTGGACATTCTATTTTGTTCTATCATTCAATCTGTCAATTCATTTGTCAATATCATACTATTCTGATTCTATAACTTCAGACTAAATCTGGTGGTGTAAGCTCCTCAACCTTTTTCATTTTCAAGATTATCTTGGCTGTTCTTACTCCTTTACATTTTTTTTGTGATTGTATTAAAGCTATAGATCAATTTGAGAAGACATGGAGAAATGGCATTACAATAATACTGAGATTTCCAATCCACGACTATGTTATATCTGTCTATTTAATTACACATTTTTAAATTTCTCTTCTAGAGAATCATCTCTCTTCGGTCCCGTGCAGGGCCCATTGTGTTTGTCTAGCACACCGATACTCATCCATTAGCAATGGGTGACTTGTTATTCAGTGAATAGCGCCCAATTAATTCCCTATTTTGGGAATTTAAATTTGAGGAGCTGAACTCTTCAGATTCAGTACCAACAACACATGGCTTTTGGCTAAGCTCCCCAGCAATGCTGTAGCTCCTGTGTTTCCCCAGACTGTAGTTGTTAAGCTTTTCTTTTAATTTAGTGAGTTACCCAATATCTTTTCGAACATTTTTTTAAGTAAGTCAAACTGTTGCTTATGACCAAGAAACTATTACACAGCATTTAACAGTATTACAGATGAACAATTCGAACCAAATGAATTCTTATTATAATTACTTTTGAGATACTCTGTGTTGGTTCATGTTGACATGTTTTGATACGGTACAAATGTTTAACTTGGCAAACATGCCTTTTTGAGAAAATTCAGAGCAAAATAAATGATAGAGGAAAATTTCAAAACATCAGCCACTTCATGAGTTGCAGAGTAATCATTCACTGTTAATTAGAAGCACAGCCTACATAATAATTCTTTTAATATTCTTCCGCGATAATATCCCAGGAGCGAGCTGAGAAAGTATTTTCATATTTTCTCTTTCTTTCAGTGTGCTCAAGAAACAAATGAATTTGAATTTGGAGAGAGTGTAGTGTATTCACCTCCAGAAAGAGGCTCCTTTGCCACAGAAGCCAGCTTCTTTCCCCACGGCTCTTGGCCCCCTAGCGTGGTTTGGGAAGAATTGTGTGTAATTTCTAGGTAACTGCCTGGTAGAAGCTGATTGCTTCAGAAAACGTGTCTCTCTCGATGACCACCACACTGGATGAATTTATTAAACCAATATGAACTTGGGAGGCCCCGGAACTAGCAGCACCACAGTCTTCTGCTTGAGTTGCCATGTCTGTGACCCTCTGGGTATGCATTTTCACAGCTCTGGCCCTCGCATTATCTCTCCTCAAAATCACTGTTTTTTGGCAGCTGCGTTCAGCCCCCGTCAAATGGGGGACTAGGTGTCACTAGATACCAACCCATGCAAGAGCGATTTCAATCAAGAAACCAGGCATAATTGTGGATTATCCTGGGGTTGTGGTAAGGATTAAGTGCCATAATACATGCAAATTACTCTTTAGAAAAGTACCTGAAAAATGGTAAATGTACATTAGCTATTTCATTTTATTTTTTCACCATGGTAATCATTTCCCAGAATCATTAAGAAATGAGTTGTTTCACTTATATTGATTTTCCAAAGCACTGAAATTCATACCTTTAGATTAATTTAATCCTTTACATGAAAATTGGTTGTTCAATATCTGGAAATCTCACTAAAATCTATTACTATACATCCTTGGGTATCTCATTAAATATGGTTACTGATTTAAGGGAACAAGTTCTCGATAGCTTGGATTACCAACAGAAGCAATTATAACACAGGCTACAACCAGCGCCCCGAAAGTATATGTACTGTGTGTCTTATGACATCCTCTGTATAGCCTTTTGGGTCATAGATCTCTCTGAGAATTGGAAGAAAGCCACGAATGAGCCTTTATTCCAGAAAAATTCACATATGGACAAAAATGTTTAAAGCTCTCATATACATAGTTTTAAGAGAATTCATGGGGTCTCTAAGGGGACCCCAAAACCTCACACCTCACACTAAGCAATGATCACAAGGACGAGGAAGGGCAATAAGCCTTTACAATACACTGCGTTTTGTACCACTGCAGGGACGGTGCCAGTCTTGATATGCATTTTCATATTTAACATTCCCAACTGCCTCATGAGGCATATTCCATTTATACCCACTTTTTCCCATTTTCCAGATGTGGTAACTCAAGATCAGAAACATGTGCAGCTACAACAACCCTAACACCTTTCAGGTCCTCCCTTCTCTGTTGTTTTTCCCCAGCAGTAATCACTCCTACCTCTTCATAGGAGTCAAAATGCAACCATTTCCTGGGCACTTACTTCGTGTTCATCAACGATATAGGGCCTCTACATGTAAAATGTTGTTTAACTCTCTTGGTTGCCATGCACGATGGATAAATAAGTTTTCTTGACCTTGCTTGATCACCACAAAACTCAGACATAAATTAAACCCACGGCACACCATAAAGTGAACGAGTAGCAGACCTAGATTTGAGTCTAAATTTGCTCCAAAAGTCTACGGACTTTGCCTTTCCTTCTGTTTCTTACAGCCACCGCTATTTTATATGCACTCTCACCCAGTTGAGCCATTTTTCCCCCAGGCCAAAACCGATGAGAACTGAAGTGCAGGCTTCAGGGGCCTTCCCTCTGCAGCCGGGACACCCCTTCCATGCATGGGCTCACGCTCACCTTGCTAGGCGCTCAGAGTTCTTCATTATAAGCTGAGGCTTAATCTTTGGGAAGATATTCCTGTCCCTCCTACATAATTACTAAATTCTCTCTCTCTCTCTCTCTCTCTCTCGAGCGCAATAGCAACTGCCTAGGCTGCCAAAGCAACACAGGGAGAAAACTTCCACCTGCTTTAAACTACAAAGGAGGGCTGCAGAGCACGCCCAGGTATGCTGGCAGGTGCAGGTGCTGTTCCTGCGTGTGTGCAAATGTGGATGTAACTCCTTAACTGAGACTGTCTGCTTTTAGGAGTGTTTTAGTTTTCCATTCAAGGGGGTCTCTGAGAACATCGTGGCGTGGCCACACTGCTTTGTTATCTCGTGCTCAATTTCATCTTTAGTGCAGTGAAGAAAATGGTGATGGCTTGTTTGAGTTGCGTGAATCTTGAATAGCTAAGACCTTAGTGGGGTCCTTTAATCTGGCTATCTTCAATACTCCCCAATATATCACTCATCTTTCTCCCACCTGCTTGCATTTGCCTGGGGAGATCTCATAGAAACTGAATGGAAAAACTGTAATTCTTTTCATTAGTATCAATAATAAAAGCGCTAGCTTAAGTCAGGAGTCAGCAGACTGAGGTCTGTGGATGAAATCCAGCCTGCTGTCTATTGTTGTAAATAAAGTTTTATTAGAACATAGCCATGCCCATTTGTTTACATTTTATTTATAGGTGCTTCAGCCACAACGGCAGAGCTGTGTAGTCACAACACAACCAAGACCATCTGGCCTGCAGAGGCTGAAATGCTTCCAGTCTGGCCCTTTGCAGAGAGCTTTTGCCACCCTCAAACATGCTGGCTGTTTTTACAAGCGATTTGTACACATCCAGGACCCGCTGAGACTTTTGGGTGGTCCTGGGCACTTTTACCTTTGTGCCCTCTTTCTCCATAATCAATTATTCAAGATTTTATTATTACATTTGTATAAACATAGATGTATTACATACTAAAACATTTTCTTTGACTTCAAAGCTCATTTTTTAAAATCTGATTTTAAATGAAATTAATAACATTTTTTTGTTTTGGTGCTCCGAAAGTGTTGTGGGCACTATACCTGCTGGTCAGCCCTGCCTATGTCCTCACAGAGGCTGTAGGACTCGTCAGCAGCCCCGTCACAGAGGTGGGGAAACCAATGAGGACGTCGGAAGTCCTCTGGGCAAGCCCAGCAGCCGGTAAGAAGTTAGACTCGGTCCCGCCTGACCCCAGCATGAACTGCCTGCCTTGCCCTGTGCTGACGTGACTGTGGGGAGAGTCAGGTGAACGACTCAGGACCCAGCAGAAACAGAAGGAAAGCTCTCCCATTACAGCACTCGGGCTAATTGAGTGCCTTTTGCTCCTCATTCTTCTTCTTTTTTTTTTTTTAAGATTTTATTTATTTATTTTTAGAGAGGGAAGGAAGGGAGATAGAGAGAGAGAGAAAGAAACATCAATGTACGGTTGTTGGGGGTCATGGCCCACAACCCAGGCATGTGCCCTGACTGGGAATCGAACCCGCGACACTTTGGTTCGCAGCCCGCGCTCAATCCACTGAGCTATGCCAGCCAGGGCCCCCCTCATTATTCTTAAAGCTAGTAGTCAGCTTCATTAGTGTTTGTGAAGTGGTTTTGAAAATAAATAGTTGTGGACAAGGGTTAAACACGTTCATTTCTTAGGATGGTTTTTCTCCCTAGAGTCTTTACCAAGAGTGGCGGTAAAATTACTTCTTGTTACCTGGTCCTTCCCTACAGTTCCCTAGTTAAGGAAACAGTGAATTTTTACAGTGGCATCTACTCACCAAAATATATGACTCGGCATCTTCACTCTCACAGTACACTGAAAAATCATTTACGCTGCCTGTCGGTGTTATCTATGACTTGTCCAGGACATTGATGGCTGGAGAGAAAGCTCAGGAGGCCGCACAGAAATGAGACATTTGGAAGATATTGTCCCAAAGGGGAAAGAGTAAGTGTATTGCTTTCTTGTTCTTTACAAACACACACCAACTAAGAACTGCTGAGAAGAAAAAGCCCATGTCGGCTGGCATGGAAGCCTGGGGGTCTAGAGTAGCAGGGACAAGGGGTGGTCTGCAAGCAGAGCGCGACTGCTCCCAGACGCTGAGAGCTGCGAACTGTAACCAACGTCTGTGTGGCATCACCTCTGCTCCCAGATCTCTCCATCCAGCTGCCCTGACTCATTTGCTTTTGCATCAAGGCTTGCCCTTAATTACAATGGCACCATCTCTAGGGTAAGGTTGTGAGAGTGTGAAGCAGACCACAGTTAACTTTTGATAGGGGTTAGAGGGAGAAAAAAGAGGGAGAAGTCTTCTGGAGACATGGGGCCATGTGGGAAGGCAAAAAGATGTTCTTGGAGGCCTCTGGGGCGGGGAGTGGGGGACCAGCTTGAACACTTAATGATTCAGGAAGTATGAGTTACGAAGGGAAAGATGACAGTGGGTTCCATGTTTGTATTTAAGGAGACGTCTAAACTTAAATTTTGCTAATTTCACAGCGTTCCTGTGAGCCTTACTACAAAGAATTATAGCAAGTTGCCCAAGAGTTTTCTTTTCCCTAAGTTGACATGCTGCACTGTTTCCTTCCACTAGGACTCAGAAGTGTCCTTTACTGTCTCGGTCCCCAAAACACAGTGGGTAGACCAGCAGTATCGGCATTCCCCATCTCTGGCTCTGCCCCAGGCCTACTGCGTTTGAATCCACATTGTCACTAGCTCTCAAGTGGTTGATATACACAATGGTTGGGGGAACACTGTCTAAGGGCCCATTTGAAGCACTGACCTCCTAAGAGGTAGGTGGGCCGTTTCCTGGAGGAGATCCTGGGGGAGTATGTTTACCTGACCCCCCTGGGTACACATACCCCTCCAAGGGCAGCTAGGACAGTGGCAGCTGACACACTGCAGACTTCTCGTCAAACACGGTCCTCAGCAAACCTAAAATGTGCAGAATGACCTTATCCTATGTAGCATTTCAGTTCAGCTGCAGAACAATGCTATAATTAATGTTAGTGCCAGAGAACTGGAGTTTTGACTTTAAAAAAAAATCAATAGCTCTCCAAAAGCCTTTCAATTATTTGGGGGCCAAAACACTTCTGCTACACTCTGCCCACTCCTAAATGTCATTACATTACTTGACAAACATAATATGGAACATTCACGAACTGTGGTGTGCTGGACAAGCCCTATTTGCTCAGCAGGGAAAGCATAGCTGGAGGAGGAAGTTAAAGCATTATTTCCAGTTAGCTTCCCAAAAGAAATCTGGTAAATCAAGTGCCCTTTCTGGCCACTGCTCTGACTTCAGTAAGAGTATTTAAGAGTACGACAAAGAAAAAATTTCCAGTATTTCTGTATGCCTGTTCTCAAAATGCTTTCATATACAACATGGTGGTTAGGAGCACAGATTCATATCTGGTTCTTCTGCTTACTAGTGCTATGATTTGGGGGCAAATGATATAAATTTTCTTAGTCTGTTTCCTTATCTGTAAAGTGAGTATCACTGTGGTAGCTATTTCATAGATTGTTGGAAGTTTTAAATAAAATAGTGCATATAAAGTGTTTAGTTCAGTACCTGGCACATAGTAAATGGAGTTAAAATCTATCTATCTATCTATCTATCTATCTATCTATCTATTACTATCTAGACAGTTTTATTACCCTCTTTTTGAGTGGAAAAAGTAAAACACAGAGAATTTCAGTGACTCATGCAAGGCCAAATGCTTTTGGGGTGAGGAAAACAAAAACCTTCTGGTTTCTTCTGTTTTGTCCCCACATGGACAGCAGTGCCCACTACAACACCTCCACGCACACTCATCTGAACAAATGCACAGTGCAGGCTACCATGGTGCCTCCGAGACTTACTGCCATGGGACTCTGCTACAGACTCACCACTTGCTTGAGAAACCAAGAAGTGTACATCTGCTCTCTAAAGAAGACATTTTTGGGAAAAAGTTGACACCTTTTCTTTGCTGCTATTAGCACATGTTTTACCCGGATGCTCCCCAGTGCTGGTCACTTCCTTCCAAAGCATCACAACAGTCTTTCCAAGTGTCAGGATGCGTTCGAAAGAAGAGAGATGGGCTCGCTTCTGGGCTCACTTTTCTCAAAAACAATAAACTCAGTGGGTCAAAATATGAGTAATATGAATTTTTATTAATCATAACTGCCTGTTCTTCACTATCCTGAATAAGCTCATAAGCTGAAAAGTTACATTAGAACCTTCTTCTCTTTGGGACATTGCTGTGAAAGTAAAGAAACATGTCTATATTCTAAACCCCTGTGTTTTGTTTATAAGAGAACACGTTCCTCATTACTGTCTCTGTTGTCATCTCTACTCCCAGTCACCCCAGGCCCACTGAATCCGACTTTACACAAAAGTCTAACAGCTTGGTATCCGCTTTCCAAACACAGTGGAAAAGGCACTACATTAGAACTAAGGAGACACAAATTCTACCTACCGTCCCCAAATTCAGTAAATGTGCTCCATCATCTCCTCGCTTCGGGTCTGCACTTTCTCAACAGTACCTAAGGGTGGTTAAACAAACAGTCTCTTCGGTTTCCCTTAGTTATAAAGTTATAACTAGTAATCCTAGAGGTTTCAGTAGAGGGCAGCTTACAAAATAGGCATTGGAAGTGAGCAGATAAGGTGAAAATAAAATATACACACACACACAGTCTAAGTGAACTCTGAAATGTTCTTAAATTGCCCCTTAGAGCTAAGAGCTAGACTCTTCAAACATGAATGTTCAGAACGAGCTTTTTCAAATGTGTCTCGTACTTGCATCTGGGCTGTGGGTTCCTGGTCCGTGGGGCGACGAAGGCCCGGGTCTCGTCTGAACAGCGGGAAGAACACGGACTGTCTGCTCATTTCCCTCTTCTCACCCCCAAACCCCCTCTGTGCTGGCATTATACGGTTGAAACTTGACTATAAAAAATTCATGTATGATGCTATTTTATTATATGCAGCTTTTTAAAAAAGATTTTATTTATTTATTTTTAGAGAGGGAAGGGAGGGAGAAAGAGAGAGAGAGAGAAACATCAATGTGTGGTTGCTGGGGGCCGTGGCCTGCAACCCAGGCATGTACCCTGACTGGGAATCGAACCTGCGATGCTTTGGTTCACAACCTGCGCTCAATCCACTGAGCTACGCCAGCCAGGGCTTATATGCAGCTTTTCACCTATTTTTTACTTCACTCCAAGTTCTAAATATGGCCTGAGTATGTAATATTTTTAAGAATGAAATGGGCGGGAAGCTCAAAGTCTCAGGTACGATTAGGACCCAGACTTCCTTGATTTAATATAGAGCTCGAAGGACGATGTGAAATTGATTTGTCTGGGAAGGAAGGACATAAGAAGTGCACTTACTTGGTCAGTCATAAAGGATATTAAGGAGAAGAAATTCAAATGAGGAAGTGTGGGAGTCTCACTCCAAAAGTACCTCCCTCTTAATTGAAACCCAAAGGTTTATTGCTCCTTGAGCATATTATAATACAGGTGCCTTCAGATTTAATTATTTAAAATGAGGTTGTGAAAATTAACTGCAGAGCAGAATCCCTATCCTTTCTAGGAAGCAAAAGGGCAAAAGCCCAAGAAAAAAAGAGTGAAAAATCATGGAAACTATGAATTTCCTAACACTATCTTATGTAATTTGTAAGGATGGTGGCTTTTTTCCCCAAAGAAAACCGGATTTTATTATAGCTTCCTTAAGTCAAGAATTAGAATTGTTTTATTTCAGCCAATTGTTGTCATATTAAAGTTTACTCTCATTTAATAGCAGTAGAAATTTATCCTCACTTTTTTTCCTCCAGTGTTTCTGGTAATGCTGTGCTGTTACAGGAAACATGAGAACAGGATGTTTACTTTGACATTTGTTGGGTTAACTAGACAAGAAAGACCAGATGCATCAAGTTGTTTAACGATATAATTTTTTTTACCATTAGGAAAAAATTCATTTTTGAGAATGCAATGTGTGTCTTATGCCACCTATTCTGACATTTGCATAGGCTTCTTAGCATTGACGTTATGAAGGGGAAGAGTTAACATAAGCAACGAATAATCTGGACATAGGTGGAATCTCACACTGAAAGGTACTTGTAAGATTTGGGAAAAGCCTAGGGGAAGGCTTTTCCTGCATTTTGTTTTTGTGTGTTTTTGCGAGCACTTCCCAAAGTATGCCCTGGAAACATTTTCTCTATAAAAGGCCTTAGGAAAATAAAATGTCTATCTATCGATTTATCTATCCAATAAATCTGACTTTTCAGTATATGTGTTTAACTAAAATTATTTCCTTTTTGGCCCAAATAATCTTGGGAAATGCTATATACTCTATTAACTTCTTAAAGAATGACAATGTATAACAGTCTGCTCAGCGTTCTGAGACTGTGACCTTTTTAACTTTACTCACTCCAGTGTCTTGCAACTTAACTTGTGTACAGAACTCCTTTTAATGAACCATCTTTTATTATACTATAGAGGGTAGTGGTAATATCCTCTGTAGGATAATGGTAACATCCTAGGTAATGGTAATAAATACTATTACCACAGGAAATGGTATGATGACAGACCTCATAGTTTGGAAATCTGGGTTATAATGCCCTAGACTGAGCAATCCCTTCAGGGGTGTCCAACCTGTGGCCTGTGGGCCACATGCAGCCCAGGATGGCTATGCATGCAGCCCAACACAAAATTGTAAATGTACTTAAAACATTATGATTTTTTTTGTGTGATTAGGTGTTGCAATGTATTTAATGTGTGGCACAAGATAACTCTTCCTCTCCCAGTGTGGCCCAGAGACGCCAAAAGGTCGGACACCCCAGCCTCGGCTCACCCGTTTCAGGCTGTGGAGTGAATGGGCTTACACCTACCCGTGACACTCAGAACAGCTGTCCGTCACTCACGCACTCAGCAACACTGCCGCCACACACTCTGTCAAGACTCCGCTTGGCTTTCCCGTTCTTCAGAGTCCAGATCCAATCTCACTTCCTCATCCTCGGCCATGCCTACAATCAAGTGGCTCAGTCCCTTCTTCCAACTCCAAAAGCATTTAACACAGCCACAACGATGATGATGCTTTCTAAGCCTTTTCCTATTTCTAGGTCTTTATTTGATGCCTAAAATTTCTAAGTTCTTAAAAGGCAGGGATTGTAATACTTCCTCTGTTTTAGGCTCTCAGACTTCACTCGGTCTTCGTCCAGCAAATCAGCACTCACGTGAAACAGGCGGCCACACCTCTGGCCTCACACATTACGTCATCCTGGACCACCCGCACTGAGAGCGGTCGGTGGTCCCCTCCCTGGAATATAGTGATGGATGCTGCATTTCCAGGCTTGTGTTTGTAAACAGGAAATGAACTGCCTTCCATCCCTGTTCTCGCTGACCTTCAGCCTGGGTTTCAAAGGGAAGACCTCAGTCAAACAAGAAGCATTGATGATTATCAATACATTAGGGGCGCCTCGTTTTCATTGTAATGGTGCCACTTGCTATAAAGCAAACATTTCAGAAGTCTGGGGTGAGGGGATCTCCAAAAAGTTTTCCCTGTAAAAGAGCAGAGAACCTTGCAGACCAATGCTTTTCTCATGTGTGACTTCAAACCTCCAGGGAAGACAGGAAATCCCAGCTGACTTACAAGGGGAAACAGAAGTAGGTAAAAGAATGCTGTCCAGTGGAAGCTAGGCCTTTCCAGGTCAGTTTCGTTACTCCTTAAAAACTGCCTCACTGAAAAAACTGTTAAGGTGTTAACTGGCCTTTTAAATTTTCCACTGCGGTGACAGAGTATTAAATGCGTTATGTCTGCTTCTTTAAACCACCAAGCACTCATCAAAGGGCCAATGAATATTTTACTCACGGTGCTTTAGAACAGACACCACGGACAGAGGACACGATGCACTAAGGGATTTTAGTTTCTTTCTACGTAAAATCGGGCCACTGAGCGGAGGGCTCCCGAGGCCCAGAGACGCGAGACCGCTCCTCCAAGGCCACACAGACAAGAAGAAACAGCTGCCCCATCTCCTGACTCCCTCCGTCTACTGTTTCCTAAATGAAGAGACTGCATCTTTACACAAGTCCTCCACGGGATCCTCACGCACACCAGCGTCTGAGAAGTGTTATTGTAAGGAAGTACAATGACCGGAACAGTAGAACTGACTGTAAGTTCCCCACTTAGACCGTGAGCTCCCAGCTTTCTTTTAGAAAAGAGAACACTTGAGTGCAGGGAACCTGTCTTGTGACCGGATGTCCAACCATGCAGAACAGTGTGAGCCACGTCCCGTGCACACGATCATATGCTTATAAAGGGGCGGGGGGAAGACAGGAGAGTGAACGAAAGGGCAAAGTAGAGTATTTCAGTCAAGGTCTTAGGGTTGATTTTTTCCCCTGGGGTGTGGCATCCAATCGAGAAGTCCCTCACTATGATATGCTGTCTTCTGCATGAAAAATAAGGTAATCTCAATATTTTAAAAGTTACTCTATTCTTCATTATTCAGGTTTAATGTCTTTAAAAATACGCCACTATCTTTAGCCTCTACTGACCTCCTGCTAAAATGGGCGTCTTCCTAAATGGTTTCAATTTTTGAGGGAAAGGAATAAATTAAAATTTATTAACGTACTACGTGCCACTCACAGGGCAAAACACTTTACAAAGGCTTGGCCATGGGATACGTGTAATATACCCTGGAGGTTAAATCAGCACCGTCCCTATTACACAAGTCCCGTGTGCAGAATCCAGGGTGGGGCACAAGTAGGTTTACAGTTGTTTATATGGAAAATTATGCAATAATTAATAAATAATAATACAAGAATACACTTTTTCACATACAATGGGAAACCTACCTTTGTCCAACCTGTATATTTTTGTTTATATAGATGTATACAAACATTTTTACAAGCATTTTAAGCTGTGAAATGTTTACACATACACATTTTCAAGGCACCACAAGTCGCCCAGCCAGGCTGTGGAGTGGCCCGGCCTGGAGTCCGGGTCCCACGCCATCGCTTGCACTCATCCTCTGAGGGAGAAGATGGGGCTGAGGGATGTCAAGGGCCTTCCAGCCCCCAGACAGGAATGCGAGCCTCCCAACTGGCCAGGAAGCAGAGCACTCGGGCCATGCATGTACCCCCCTTCCTGCCCCACCCCCAGTCCTAAAGTAGGAGTCCCAGGGAAAGGGTTCTGCTGTGACATCTTCTGAGACGACTGTGTGGGCTCCAGGCCCAGACGCCACTGGGCAGGGCGCTTTGACATGACAGACAGATTAAGATTAAAAAAATTATTTTGCTCCTGTGTTTCCCTTATTGGGAGCCACAACAAGGGTATAAATGTGGTGCCTTGGTGAACACGCAAGAACACCTGCAGCCCCTTTCAGGGATGTGATATATTTGATGCGTTTTTGGATGACTGTGTCAAATATTTACTGTTTGGGGCTTTTTATTTAAAGGATTTCTTTAAAATTTTTAAAGTCATAGAAGAAATTAAAATTCCTGTGAATGACTGCTACATATGTAATCAGTAAACATCAAGCCAGCCTTCGCATACACTGAACTCATTTCAGGGAACCAAAGGCACGGGCAGTCCCAGTGACCAGCGTGAAGGGACAGAGCAGGTTAGAAAAAACGCTGCTTTCAAAACCATTGTATGATTGAAGAAACCTAAGGTGTCCATATTATGATCTTTACTATTTTGAACAAATACCACTTCTGAAGGGGGCACAACAGTTAAACACAGATTTTCACACGTGGGGAAGCAAAGAAGAACGCAGAACAAACGTGACCTCTCCGTGCTCCAGCTAAACACAGATAACCGACCAACGTAAAAACCCAGGAGCTGAAGCTATTTCCTCAGGCAGAGGCTCCAAGAAAGACATGTTCGCTGAGACCCAATTACTTCTGCATTAATGTCACTTTTGTTATAATATATAAAACAAAATTGTGTCTATACCCTAACCACCAAAGCAAATGTAATTACTAAATGTGTTCCGATTCAAAATCTGAATTAATGAATAAAACTCGCCGAGTATATTCGTTTCCCAGGGCTGCTGTCACAAAGGAGCCACAGACCTGGGGCCTGAAAACAAGGGAAAGGCATTGTCTCACAGCTGTGGAGGCCTCAAGTCCGAGACCAAGGTGTCAGCAGGACCGCTTCCCTCCGCAGCCTGTGGGCGACAATCCCCGCTTGCCTCTTCCAGCTCCCAGCCATCCCAGCAGCGCTCTTTTTCTTAAAAGTCCTTCCCTCAGTTTAGTTCCTTCTGCATTTTACACAGGGCAGCAAAGAGGAGCCTGGCTGCTCCTTGCATGCTTTGCTTGGAAATTTTTTCACCCAATATATATTCAGGTTCATCGCTTTTATGTTCCACTTTCCTGCCAACGGCAGAATGTAAGTCACTGAAGTTCTCTACCACTTTGTAACAAGGGTCTTCTTTCCTCCAATGTCTCCTAACATGTCCCTTATTTCTGAGGCCTCACCAGAAGCCCCTTCAGCATTCACACGCCTAGCAGAGCTCTGCTTGCGATGCTGCAGGCATTCGCTAGGACAACACGAACGTTCTCTGCCGTTCTTCTCCCTCCTTTCCCAGCCCTCGCCGGAGTCGCGTCCCACGTCCATGTTTCTGCCCACAGTTTCTTCAAACCAGTCTAGGCTTTTTCTATCCAGGGCCTCAAAACTCTTCCCACCTCCTACCCATGTCCCAATTCCAAAGCCACTTCTGTGGCTTTAGTTACAGCAGCACTTGTTACTTTCCTAAGGCAGACACAACAAATGCATGCGAACCAGGTGGTTCAAAACAACGGTTTATTTTCACAGTCCTGGAGTCCAGAAGCAAAAACTGCAGTGCCAGCAGGGCCAGCATCCCTCCGAGCTCCTAGCAGAACCCTCCCAGGCCTCCGGTGAGGCCTCAGTCCTGGGCGTTCCTTGGTCTGCATGTGCATCTGTCCGACCTCTGCCTCTGTTGTCACGTGCTGTCCTTCCTGCATGTCTGTCCTCATGCAGCATTTTTTGCTTCTTATAAGGACACCAGTCACATTGGATTAGAGCCCACCCTAATGACCTCATCTGAGTTTCATTATATCCACAAAGACCCAATTTCCAGATAAGGTTCCAGCCACAGGTACCCGCGGTTAGGAGTTCAACATACCTTTGGAGGGGGGCTGTGCACAATTAAACCCATAACAATAAGTCCATCAAGTATCAGTTCATAGTCTCTCAACTCCATTTCAGCCTTCAGTACACGCTCTTTAATAATGGCTGGAATGTCTTTGAGCATCCCTCCTTCACAGTGAAGATGATACCGTGTTTTTCGCTGGAGGGACACGGCAGGAGGAGGACCTTCTGCCCTTTCTGCCCCCTGAGCAGGGGCTACCACTGTGGTCAGACGACTTCCAGGGCAGCTCTGAGCCAGCCACATGCCCAGAGCAGCTTGTGCCTTGGCCACTCTGCAGCTCCTGCCTGGCCTGACAACGACCCATCAGCCGCAGCTCCCAGGACAGGGACGCCGTAGGCTCCAGGCCTCCCGCCCTCAGGGAGGCTGATTCTCTCTGTAGGCCCACACTCAGCTCTCTCGCCACCAGGGAGGTCCCCAACCTTGTCCTCACTCCCTCGGCAGGCATGGGCATGGCTGACAGGTGCCCTGTCTGGAACCCCCTCTCTCTGTGTACTCACACCACTGGCTGCTCATCTGTCACACTCTGCACCTAAGAAGGTCACTGGCCTCTGGACAGTGACTGCAGACCAGCTCTGGTCGGGACCACCAAGCAGACTTCTCTGTTATCCAGTGGGCTGACCCACACCTTCTCTGACCAAGTCTGAACCATAACCTTGGGGACAGGGTCCCCCTCCCAGTCTGGCTTCCTGGGTCTCTCCCTCAGCCCTAGTGTATACCATACAGAGTTTCCATGTCTTAGAGTTACTCTCCCATCAGAATTTATTTTATTTTTTAAAATATGCTTATTGATTTTAGAGAGAGAGAGGGGAAAGAAGAGACAGACAGACAGACATCGATTGGGTACCTCTCCTAAGCGCCCTGACTGGGATCAAACCCACAACCTAGGAAGGTGCCCTAACCAGAATTGGACCCTGGGACAATGCTGCAACCAACTGAGCCACACCAGCCAGGGTTTCCATCAGAATTTAAAAACTCGACCTTAAACTTCCCCTTTTCAACTTCCTGTGTGGTCCACCTCACATGATTGGATCCATGCTGATACAACAAGCTTTTCTACCATCCACTAGGCTGGCAATGCAAGGGGCCTAAAGAATAAAACAACAGCATCTTGGAGTTGGGAAGCGAAGCAGAAGATTTTGAGTGCAGTTGCTCTCAAGGTGATATGTCCTATTTTAAAAACAGTTTTATTGAGGTATGACTTACACACAGTCAAGTGCATTTTTAAAAAAATGCAATGCATTAAATTTTGACAGCTGATACAGATATTTATTTCGGCAGCACTTATTAATTTCCCAGGGCGGCCACAACAACTAATATGAACCAGGGGGTTCAAAACAACGGAAGTTTATTTTCACAGTCCTGGAGTCCAGAAATCAAAACTCGGGGTCAGCAGGGCCAGGCTCCCCTGAGACTGAGCAGAATCTCCAGAAGAAACCACAGTCAAGACACAGGACGGCTCTATCCTTAACACATTTTTTGTGACCCTTTGTAGTCCGTTCTCTCTCAAAGTCCTGGGTCCCAGGCAACCACTGATCTGCTTCTAGTCACTGTAGATTAGTTTTCGTTTTCCAGAATTTTGTAGGAATGGAATAGTGCAACAGGCATCGTCGCGTGTCTGTCTCTGCTCACACAGTGTCATGGTTCTGGGATTCACCCATGTTGCTGCACATGTGTCAGCAGCTCGTTACTTTGTATCGTGTGGACGCACCACCGTTGGTTTATCCCAGGGGCTCTTACCCTTGGCACCACTGCCGTTTGGGCCTCTGAACTGTAGGGTGTTTGGCAGCATCCCTAGTCTCAAACCAGCGGATGCCCAAAGCACTTCATTTCCCCATTGTGACAAACAAAAACATTTCTCCAGACATCGCCACATGCGCACTGGAGAGCAAAGCTACGTCTGCTTGAGGACCACTCATTGATGGACATTTAGGATGTTGGCAGTTTTCAGCTACACTGAACGAAGCTATTGTGACCATTTTCTGTTCAAGACTAAATTTCCTTTTACAGCATCCATGATATCCAATTTTCCAGTCTCTGAACAATTTTGATGATGGGGTGCTCACTACTTTGCAAAACAACGAGCCCTGTGACCGGACACTGCAATGTGGCTCCTGTCACGTCCTCTGCAGGAAGGGGAAGTCCGTCCATTTGCTCCACAGGTTCCTCCCCTGAGTGACAGTGCTCGGGTGTCAGACTGCCCTCGTTTCTCTGAGGTTTCCCCTCCGTGATAACGGTGTAGTTTCCTCGGCTCCCCATCATGTGCCAGGGTGTTTACAGTTGTGCCATTCTGTTTGCCTTCTCCAGGTCACACTGCAATTTGGCGATGACGCTTTTCGAGTGCGATATTCAAGATGGAATCAAAAGCTCCAAATATACCCTGGTCGGGTAGCTCAGTTGGTTAGAGTGTCATCCAGATATGCCAAGGTTGTGGGGTCGATCCCCAGTCAGGCAGGGCACATACAAGAATCAACAATAGGTGGAACAATAAATCAGTGTTTTTCTCTCTCTCTCAAACCAATAAATTTAAAATTAAATAGTTACTTTAAAAATATATTACTATTTTTATATAAAAAATAGTAATATAAAAATATATTACTATTTTTAAAGAGCTCTGAATACTACTGAATAGTACAAATGAAAAGATAAGTGTTCATAGCCATTAATCAAAACTGTTCTACTGCCTGTAGATTAGGATTGAATTGGTTCATAGTATCTTATGGTTAAATTAGTCTATCTTCAGTCTTTTTCACATAAACTGCTGTTAATTAGGGTCCCCTTTACCCTATTATTATTCTACAACTATTTTGGACTCAGCACAAGTATAAGACTTCACGTGTCTCTGTTACCGTCACCCGATGATATGAACCAACATTTCAACAAGCCAGAGCTCACTTGACTCTCAGTTGCCATTCAATACAGCGTCTTAGCTTTGCAGCACCCCAAAATTTATTTTAAATAATTTCTAACTCTTCCGTATGTGTAAAACTGAATGCTGAAGATGAAAAGCCAAAGGCCCTGCTGGCTTTTGATGATCTGGCACGTTTTCTAAAAACTCCGGTGGCTGTAGAAAAAAAGCTGTTATCAGGGTCACCTAGGAAGTACCACAGAACCTTTGGTTTCTACAGAATTGGGGAGCTTTTTGCCAGGTAAAACCCAAAGAAGTAACTTTGTTTCTTCCTGCCAAAGAGTTAGTGGCCTGAAAAGCGTGCTAACTATGATAGCACGACCTGGGCAACCGGTAGGTGAGTGGAGAATGTGGTCAGAGAAAGAAGAGCTCAGAGCTGCAACTTGCGCTATGCAGAGAGCCCGCCCTGGGCGAGCACAAAACTCCACAGAAAAACTTGATGAGAGACTGTACCTACAGCGTGACTTGTGAAGACCTGCAGGGAGCATAGGCTTTCAGCCGGGAGGATGAAAAGCTGATGGGAAGAAGCAGACACTGGAACTCAGAGGGTCATGAGACTAGACTCCAGCCCTGGAAACCCAGGTGAACAATATAGTGGGTAAGGCAGGGTATGGAGGTTAAGGAAAGGCATTCTGAAGTCACACTGCCTGGTTTCCAATCCCTGCTGCACCTTGTACCAGCTGGGTGACCTCTGGCAAGATAACTAGCCTTTCTCTGCTTACTTTATTAATCTCTAAGTCCAGAATAACTACACCATGAGGTTGCAAGAAAAATAAATAAGTCACATAAAGCCTTTAGCAGTGCCTGGTACAGATTAAAAACTCAATAAAGGTCAACTGTTTTATTTTCCACCAAGGAACCAGGGAGGGACAACCCCAGTAGCCACACCTACTGCATGTGTCAATGAGTCCTCTGTGCAGATAAAATGGGATACAAATAAGCACCTTGTTCCATGTTGCAGTATGATGTTCTTCTAGTTCACCGTCAGGTTAACTATTTAGTTAACTTGGTTCACTCAGAAGAAATTCAACTGATTTTTCCATTGCTTGTCTTCTTGATAAAATCTTTAGTTATAACCCGCCCCTCCCTTCACATTTTGTACCAAATCACAGTAACCTCCACAGCAATTGTGGCTGTGCTTACATCCCCAGCAGTTTCAAGCCCACTGGCTCCATTTCTATGACTCCATTCTTACAAGACCACTCCATCATTGGTTAATGGACCCTGATTGAAAACTGCTGTCAAGATTTTGGTATTTGGAGTGTGCAGATCAGCAGTTCTTAAAAAAAGATCCTTAATAAGGTGTATTCCCAGGTCGTCTCTGAACATAATATCTGCTAAGCATACTTGTCCTAACACCACTGGGACCTACCTCCCTGCTGGCTGACATCTATTCATCAAAGTCCTCTGGGCAGAAGGAACTGTTCAGCCAGCTGTGAACCCGCCTAATTGCCCCGACATCCAGACCATATTTCTCCATCTTGTCCACAAGTCCGTAATAAGAAGCTTTGTTACATGCCTCGCTGAGCCTACACTGGAGCCGTCTACGGCATGAGGCTGATGTACGACTAGCCAAACCCACTGATGCTTAGCTGAAAAAAGGTATTGGGAGATAGTATGAGCACACTTAAAAAAACTGAATTCAAATAAAGAAAAAAAGGAAAGAAGAAGAAAGTAGATTATATCAAACTGCCTATGTCTGGGAAGATAGGAAATAAAAGGTTAATTTCATGAATGGAATTCTGAGCAATTTTTTATTTATTTAGCTTTTGCTCATCATACTTTTCTACAATATTTTTTTTACCTTAGTAGGAAAAGAGGGTTTCCCTCTGAATCCTAAATAGATAGTGTTAATTAGTTTCTACCATTGATTTCAGTTCTAGCTACACTTCTCTTAATTAGCTTTAATGTAAAAGGTAATTGAAATTCTATACAGTATTAAAATTATATGATTTGCAAACAAATGCCAATGCTTTGTGAGCAGTGGGATTCCCTTATGTCCTCAAATAATAATAGAAAACAACCAGTATACTGATTTTTACTAATCTCTTAATCTGGAATACAAGAATTCTTTCCAAAGAAGATTCACAGTTAACCCAAGTCATCTTTTGGTCAGTGTCTGGCATCTGTATGTTATCCTTACTATATGACTTACGTACATTTGCAGGAAACATGCAGTGGGTTGTGGGTGACTTTTCGAGACTGGTTTAAGAACTCTCTTTCTGAATGAGATGTCCTGCCTCCAGCTGCTGTATTCCCGTCAAGCCTTCCTATCCAGTGCGCAGGGAGTGGTGTGCAAGAGCCCGGCAGGCCTTAAACACCTGTCCACATCTCCTGCTGTGCACCTGGCTCCCACTGATGGTGTGGACATGAAAAATGGACTCTGTTGGGCCGTCAAAGCAGCAAGCTGCCAGCAAAGGTGGCAAATCGAAGGCCCAGGAAAAGTGGCAACCCAACTTGCAGCCCACAGAAGCATTCAGAGAGGAGGGGGGAGACAGATCAATGCTGAAATACAGTAGCAACTGCTAATGGGGCTCATCCGACCAGCTGCCGGGGTGTGCAGGGGCGTGGAAAGAGGTGCTCACAGTACGTTTGTTCCAGGTGCTCTCACCCTCCCCTGCATCTGGAGGACACATGATTTCAGAACCTAAAAATAAATATAACCATCCAACTTGCCAAATTTAAACAACCCAGCTTTGCATATAGTGTTCAGAGCAGGCCCATCTTTGGAGGAGTTCTGAAGTTCATCATGTTTCTTTTATTCCCTTCATCTTATTTCCCTTTTCTTGGTGGATTCTCAGATCATTTCCTTTGACTTCCCTTGCCTAAGTCTCCCTTCTTTCCCTTTTTTCTTCCCTCCCTCCTTCCCTCCCTCCCTCCCTTCCTTCCCTCCCTCTTTCCCTCCTTCCATTTTCAAACTCATACTGAATGTGCCAGGTGTTATACTAGTGACTGGAGACTCAGTGGTGAGGAAGTTCAGGCTTAGTTCTGCCCTTATGAAGCCTTTGGCCTAGTGTAAAGTAAACATGATCCGAATTATCTGAAAAATGAATCAGGAACTGAGAAGAAATAAAGAAACCAGTCTCGTTTAGAAAATAAACTTATCTGATCACAGAACCCTTTTTAGAGTACAACCTACTCACTACTATTGCACTGATCTTTTGGACACACTATTAGGCAGCGAGGACGATCGTGAATAAGGGACGCAGCAGCTATTTTGAGTGTTTTGATAAAGTCCTTACAGAGAAGCCTTACGGACTTGACACCCTCCTGCACCCTTCCTGCAAAGGAGCCCGTTCTCACCCAATCACATTGCCAGGGGCAGCTGCCTGTCCCAGAATGGGTGACTGCCAAGACTGACTTTGTGTTTGTGCAGAAATGTCCTGAAAACTACTTCCCAGGCACCGCGAGGCTATTTTAAGGATGCCTTTCCAGCTCGCTCTGCTGAACTCCGTGAAGAGAAGGGATTGCCAGTGGTGTCCCATGGAGAGCTTGCTGCTGTTTAGTGCTGTGCCATAGACCACACTAATAAAGAAATTAAATAACTGCTTTCCGCCGTCATGCTCTGATTGAGGGATCAATATAATTCATCGGCAATAGAGCACTCTAATTAACATGATCTCATTTTCCTTTGTGCAAACTCAGGCAGGCGGTCAAACTGAAGCTGACGGCTGTGTGACAAGTACAGCACAGGGCTTAGTCAACACGCGGAGCCGGAACGTGCACGAGAGGCACTTGTGGGCGCGAAATTAGGGCCAGCTTTTGAACAGCTGGAACCATTCAACGACAGTTGTGCTGCAGAAAGTCCTGAGTTCCAGTCATCGGGGGAACTTATAACAGGGAAAGAGGACTAACACTGAAGATGCTGCCGGCTGGGACTTTACAAAGGTAAAATAGAGTGGACGTCGGAAGCACACACTTCGATTCCAACAGACCTGGGTTTGGATATTAACTCCTGGGTTTGATATCTGGTTTGACCTTGAGCAAAATTTCCTAATCTCACCGACCCTCATTCTCCTTGCTGCCAAAATGGAGATTAGAAACACAGTGTCTAAGAAAGCCACCAGATTTAAAAATGAACCAAAGACCTTAACAGACACCTCACCAAAGAATACACAGACAGTAAATAAGCATATGAAAAGATGGTCCACATCATATGTCATCAGGGAAATGCAGTTAAAACAATGAGATGCTACTGCGCACCTACTCGAATGGCCCAAATCCGGAACGCTGACACCACCAAATGCTGCTGAGGATATGGAGCAACGGGAACTCTCAGTCACTGCTGGTGGGACTGCTGGTGGGCGTGCACGGGTGCAGCCGCTTTGGACAACAGCTTGGCGGTGTCTTACAAATCTAAACATACTCCTACTGTATGATCCAGCAATGTGGCTTCATAGTATTTACCCAAAGGAGTTGCAACTCCATGTCCACACCAAAAGAAAAACCTGCTCATGGATGTTTAGAGCAGCTGTATTCACGATTGTCAAAACTGGTAATCAACTGAGAAAAACATGGAGGAACCTACATGTATATTGCTAAGTGAAGGAACCTCAGCAGAAAATGCTATGTATGGTATGAGTCCAACCCATATGATATTTTGGAAAAGGCAACACTAAGAAGACAGTAAAAGTGTGGTTGCTAGGGTTTGGGGGTAGAAAGAGGGGAGGGATGAATAAGAGGAACACAGGGGGTTTTAGGACAGTGAAAACAGTTTGTCAGATACCACAGTTATGGATACATGTATTATATGTTTGCCAAACCCACAGAATTGTAGTACAGCAAGAATGAACCCTAACAGAACTAGGGGCTTCGGGTGATTGCGATGTATCAATGTAGGCTCATTAATCATAACAATACACTGGGTGGAGGGTGTCAATAGTGGGAAAGGCTATTCGTGGGTGGAGGCAGGGGTTAATGTGAAATATCTGTGCCTTCTCCTCATTTCTGCTGCAAACCTTAAATGTCTCTGAACAAATCAAGTCTTAAAAAATATCTATATTTACACCTAACAGAGCATTAATGCAAATTAAATACAACAGTGTAGATCAAGTATTCTGCATGGTGACTGACATACAGTAAATATTCAGTAACAAGTAGTGGTTCTGTATTACTTGAAATTTAAAAAATATGTTTACTTTTTTATAGCATCTAGGTTGCCCATTAGGGTACCTGCATTGTAAGGGGCATGCCAAGATGATAAGAAAGATGAATCTCAGTTATGGCAACCTGACCACAGCAGGACTGGCAAATTTGGTTAGGGAAAGCAGGAGGCATGAATTATTCCTGGCCACACGGCTGTGTTCTCAGAAGATTAAATAAGTGCTCATTTGTTTGTTACATTGCATTAGGTTGCACATTACAGAAATTTCCGCTGCAGTGTGTCCAAAATGGTCAGATACTGATGATTTCATATGGTCATATCTACCTGGGGACAGGACACCCAAATCATACCTTCCCGCCCCATGTTTTAAGGAAAGATTTGATGGTGGGTAGAAGTAATATACATTAACCTCACTAATCTCTGTATTTATCTCTGTAATTCTACAGGATCCCCAATGAAACATGAAATTCTCTGTGGACTTCTTAAACAGTTACTGTATGCCAGCTCAGGAGTACTATCTATACCTGTTCGGTCCCCCTCTTGTGTTCTGGGCCCAATTCTGAGCACAGTACATAGGGTCTCTGCCTTGCAGATGGGGAGACCATGGCTGAATCCTAGGTCTGCCACTATTTGATGCGTAACCTTAGGACGCGTGCTTACTTTACTGGGGCCTCAGTTTCCCCATCTATAAAATAAAGGAGTAGGAGCGGCAGTCTTCTCGATCTTTTCCAACCTAAGAATTCCATGATTCTATAGTGGGGCTCTAGTGTGAGCCGCCTGAAATTCACATTCTTTCCCACATTGTCTCGCCCTCACAAAATCAATCCATTCCAGGAATTTTACCAAGGGCTAATCTGCACAACAATGATTCCTACCCAGCCAGCTTTTCCCTGGGCCAGCTCTTTGGACCAAGGGAAGGAGGTAGAATGCTGGCCATCTGTCCCTTCCACTACAGGCTGTGTTTCTGAACGGCTGCCTAAGGTAAATTCAATTAGGAAAGTATCCCTGTTGGGAGAAATCACAAATACACAGCGATACCAAAAATACAAGGGACTTTTGAATAAGATTTGTTTTCCTCTACAATCCTGATGGGTGACATGTCAGGGCTTTTCCTTCTTTGTCACTTTATGATAATAATTGCACTGTCCCAGTTGTCTTCGGCCATCATATTGCTCCCCACGCCTTTAGGTCCATCAGAATCTTCCCTTCCATGAGGTTTCCTGACCCCCACCCCACGGCTATTGCCTTTGCGACTGTCCTAAGACAGTGACCATTCCCAAACCCCTTAACTCTTCCTGGGTCTGTAGAGAACACTGATTTTTGCATCCAAACACCTATTCTGCCCCCTTCCCCTTTTCTTTGCTTTGTGGACAATGTCTTTTGTTTCTGTGTTTCCTGGGGCCCCGGGGGTGCAGCTTAGGGCCCTGGCACACCCAGTTCTTTCACTTAGCAAGTCTCTCTTTCAGCACCAACCACGTGACAGGCACTGCGGATACTGAGCTTGAACGACACTGCGTTTGGGAACTTATATTGGTAGAAGAACTTCCAGAGACTGAAGACTGTGTTTTTACATTTTTCCATCCTTAGCAATAGCATAATGGCACACAATACCTAACCCCTCCTCCCCCCAAAAAATTTGATTAAGGAATTAATGAATAAAACAATCTCAAGAGCACGTGATGGTAAAAACAACGTACATGAGTGCGTGCACACACATGTGACATTATCAGGTTATCAGTCCTGGCTCCCAGTTTCACATGGATGAATCCAATGACCCCTTACAGCAATCCTATGTGATTGATACTGTGATGATGCCGGTTTGCAGAGAAGGAAACAAACACAGAGAGACTAAGGGGCTCGTCCAAGGTCACGGGAGCAGCGGACAGGAGAGAGAAAGGGTTGGAACCCTCTCTCTGGTCTGCAGCCCAGCTCCTCAGACCACATTGGAATTGGGCTGCGATGCTGTCTCCTTCTCAGCCAGAGACACTGGGGCAGTGGCAATACAGAGGTGTGGCATTACACTTTTACTTCTTCCTTCCCATCTGAAAGGTGATATTTTATATTTTACATAGCTTTCTCACCCTCAACTCAACCAAATACACTTAAAAAAATCCCTATTTTGTAATCATTTTGACTTTATATTTCTTCTTTTACTGGCACGATGGAAGGTCGAGATCTATACATGTGCAGTTTGGGCCAAATACAGTGATAGTGATAAAAACACAAAAGAAACGACCACATTGGAGATTAAAATACATCTGTGCATCATACACACCCACTTATACACGTGACACAACGAAACGGCGATGTCTGCCACCTCTCTTCGGAGCCCCACGGGGTCTTCCCCCAACCCTCTGATCCGAGAAGCCCAGGGCGGGGCCTGAGCACTCTCAGTCTGGGCGGGGCCCAGACTCTCTGGGGCAACCTGTTAGTTCAGACGTGTCAGAGGCTGGGAAACCCATTGGGCGGGCGGCGTTCCCCGGAGCCCCGCTTGTGGTCCGCAGGAGCATCCGTCGGGCTATTACAAAGAATGCTAATGCTCTCAATTACACCTAAATTAAGATAAAGCAGTAACCTAGTTACTATAAAAGTGGCTTTATTTATAGAGAGCAATTTAATCTTTAATATGCAACCACCATCTGTAAAACTACTTAGCCCCATCTATCCCATTTATGTCTTTATTATCTTCTTATAAAAACACATGGAGCATTCTTAGTTATAGATGCAAAATGAGCTCTCTCTGTAACACTCTTTTAACCTTAAAAAAGTTGCTGTAATTGTAGGGGACAGATACATTCTTGCGCCGCATGTTCGTCGTCCATTATACACTGAAATAAAATTAGCCACAATCTGCAGAAATGAAAAGGGGTTTATGATAGCTGAGGACGAGGACCATTTCCCTCCACAACAGAAGCATTTGTTTGGGTGGCAGGGATGTTGGGAGGTGAGCGTGGAGAAGGGGAGGGAGGCTCCCGTGCTCAGGACAGCCATCCCTTTCAACTCGGTCTGTCAGGAGGGAGGACGGGAGTCTCTACGCCCCCGGAGCCAGCACGCTTCTTCAGCTGGCCTTGCTGAAGGCCCAGCTTTCAAAGTGCAAACTGTCCCCTGGGTCCAGACACACCGGTAAGCCTAACCAGCTTCTAAGCTAAGCCTTTCAGCAGAGGAAGCCCATCTATCCCAAAGGGCAGAAATGTTATTTTCTGAGTGGGGTTCTCAAGCTCTTGAGTGTCTAACAGGTACAATGCTACCTTTAATGACAATGAGTTGATGGCTGGAAGGAAGCGCACACACGCATATGCACATGTGTGTACACACACACACACACACACACACACACAGAATGTTTTAAAAACCTGGTGGGAAGTCCAAAATGAGCAAGTACCTGCTTTGCTCAAACTGATCTTGAGAATGCAGAAAATCTCAAGTAACTGAGATTCCTCTAGAAGGGCAGGAGAACTTTGAAGTCAGAGGAAGAACTAGAAAGATAATACAATTCAGGGTCAGTAAATCCAAGTGAAGGTGCCACAACTTCCCCTCTCCCTTGCCCACGGCAGAAATAATCAGCTATGGCATTCTTTGTCACTGGGTCCCCAACCCAGTGCACCACACCACCCCTGGCACGGGGGATAAAATTTAGACGCCACTGGATGCCAAGTCATCCCCTCATTTTCAAAGCCGACGAACTGAATCTCAGAGGAGTTCCATCCCTCTCAGTGACACACTGCGGGTTAGTGCCAGAGCCTGGAATGGATCCCAAGTGTCCCTCCTTCCTGGTCTTGAAATCTTTACATGTCACTCTACTGTCATGTACACACATTCAGCAGTCACCCAGGGTATAGTGAAATACGAACCTACAAATCAAACTGCAAATGATGATCCCATGTGAAGCCTGAGCATATGTGAAAGGCAAATTGTCCACACGCAGGTGGAAAAGAAGGCTGCACGCATGGAAACACACACCCTCTCTGACGTCGGTCCGCTCCTCGGTTGGTCCTCACAGCTGTCTGTTTCCTTCAGAAATACCAGCAACACTGAAATTACTTTGTTTTCTTGTTTGCTGTTTCCTACGTAAGGCCACAAGCCACACAAGGGCAGGAACATTTTCTTATTCTCTAGCACATTTCCCATACCTTGTATAATACCTGATATAAGGCAAGTGCTCAAACTGTTTATTAACTTAAGTAATGAATAAAATTCAGGACATTAGTAATAGGAGACGAAGGGCTTTTACCTAGATGAACAGCCAGGGAATGGGGGTTTATTAGGCAAGATTACAAATGAGAGTTAGAAAGATGACCTGCAAACTGAGGCCACCGCTCACAGTAAGTCACGGGAAGAGAAAGCGGCTGGCTACAAAACTGCCTGTACACTGTGGTTGAAATACACTCTTGTACCTTTGAATTTTATCCTGGGGTGTATATTCATTGCTTTTGAAAAATAAAATAATTTAACTACCAGCCTATTTTTCTTTCACTTCAATCTTCCCACTGTAGGCAATAAAACAATCTGACTTCCAGAAACAAGGGGGCAACCGAAAGGCCCAGAGGTGGGGAGCAGTGTGGCTGAGGGTTTCCTGGTTCCATTTCCATGCTTTCTGCTCGACGGGCCTGACTCCTGGGGCGAACAGTGTCTTTGGAGTCCTGACTTCTTAACTCAGCCACGCCTACCCAACACCCTCAGCCAACCTGGATGTATTTCATTAGCGCAGAGGACAGACAAAAACAAGGCACAGCTTCATGGCAGAACTACATGCGACCACTCCCTGCCCCCACAAAAACTACCCAGCTGCCGCTTTCAGAGCTAAATCTATTGTCTCCTCCAACTGAATCCTGTTCAGTTGTTCCTGCTGCCCAAGAAAGTGCACCATCATTTGGGGCCAACGTGGAATGTCAGCATTAGAAGCTTCCAACTCTCAAACACAACCTGCTACCCTTGGTCCCTGGATAAGAAATTCCAGTTAGCAGATCACTCTTACGACAGGGCACAGAGTCACGAGTCATTCATTCTTTCCACCCAAATCAGCCACTTCTACCGGGAGTGACTGTGAGCAGTTTACCCATGTGGGTCACCCGGGGACTGCGTGAGACTAACCCCCAGGTCTGATGATGTCATAAGGTAAACTGCAGGGACCTGGGGTGAGGAAACCCCCTTGGCTGGATTCCACACACGTTCCCAGGCGAACTTTCTTTGCATTTATACACTGACTACACAGGCCTTTCATGTTTAAACCCATAAGGGGAAGACACAGCTGAGCCACATGGCAATAGCCCGTTTTGACTGCAAATGCAAAAAAAGGTTTTACCTGTGCGGTCATCTCTCCATCAGTCATACTAAGAGAAGAACCGTTGCATAGATAATACAGAACCATGGAATGTAGAAATGATCATTTGTACCACATGTAATGATTAGTAAAGAATAAAGTAGTAATTGTTATTAATATAGGTAATGATAAAATTTATCAAGCATGTACCACATACTGGATTAAGCTATTTATAAAATGACCCCATGAAGGAGAATTATCAGCCTCCCTTTACAGAATAAGAAAAGTAAGAGGGGTTTCACTGATTTGCTCATGGACACACAGCTAAGCCAGTAAGCAGTGGGTTCAAATTCAGGCCTCTCTGCCCCCAAAGCCATTCCCTAGACCCACGTGCCACACTTGGGCGACACTCATCTTCCGTGTGCTCAGAGCGGCTGCACGACGCTCAGAGCAGGTGGCTGCTATGTCAGCTTGAAGATGCTGCCGCCAGTGACTCCTACCAAAGCTGTTCCTGACCCATCCCACCCCAGGGCCTGAAGTCACAAGATTAAAGCTGCAATGCTTTAGTTAAGGGTTCAATAATTGGAAGAAGCCAATGAAAAGGCCAATGCATCTTAGATATAATACCAAAAGGGCAAGCAACAACTACCAAAAAATCAATGACTTGGATTTCAGCAACATGAAAAGTTACTGTGCATCAAAGCACACTATCAAGAAATTGAAATGGCAACTCACAGGATGGGAGAAAATATTTCTAAATAATATTTCTGATAAAGTTATCCAGAATATTTAAAGAACCCTTATGATAATAAAAATACAAATGACATGATTTTTTAAAAAGGGGACGGTGGTGGTGATGGTGGTGGTGATGGTGGTGATGGTGGTGGTGAGGATTTGAACATCAAATGGCCAATAAGCACACAAAATGCTGCTCAGTCTCATTAGTCATGAGATAAGTGGAAATCAAAACTACAATGAGGTATCACTGCACACCTGGAAGGATGACAATAATGAAAAGGATGAATGATGAGTGTTGGTGAGGATGTAGGCAAACTCTAACCTGCTTACACTGCTGGTGGGAAACCAAGACGGCGCAGCCTCTGTGGACGAGAATTTGGCAGTTCCTCAAAACGTTAAACCTAGAACGACCAGATGATCTAGCAATTCCACCCATTACCCAAGAGAACCGAAAACATATGGCCACACAAAAATCTGTAAACAAATCATCCATAACTGCATTCTATCTAATAGCCAAAAACTGGAAACAACCCATATGTCCATCAACCAATTAAAAGATGAAATGTGGCATGAGCCATAAGAAGTAAAGTTATCCAGTTGCAAAAAAGAGTGCAGTACTGATACGTCCTACCACATGGATCAAACATCACGCTACATTAAAAGCCAGACTCAAAAGGCTACTTACTGTATGATCCCATTTATATGCACTCTTTATAAAAGGTAAATAAATCCATAGAGATGGATGCAGCCCGGTGTTCCCAAGGGTTGCGGGGTGGAGAGTGACTATTTAACGGGTACAGGGTTTCCTTTGGGGGTGATGAAATGTTTTGGAATTAGACAGAGATGACAGTTGCACAACATTTTGAATATACTAAATGCCACTGAACTGTTCCCTTGAAAAAGGCTATTTTAGATTATGTGAATTTTGTCTTAAAAAAAAGCCACTGACCTGTAGGATGGATGTCCTATGATTCTGGGCCTCGAAAGATGGCATGGAATGCACAGAAGGTAAATCTTGCTCACTTTCCCTCCTCTCAGAGCCATCTGATAGAACCTGGCAGCGCAGTCAGTAAGGGCGCAAGCAGAAGGGATTCCTAGCTCACTGAGCGGGGCATCCTGCACAGGGAGCTCTTGGTTTAATCAAACTTTTACTCTGCATTGCTTTTTTCAGAGCTCATGCCAAACAGCTGAAAAACGGAGGCCTAGAAAGACTCACATATGTATTCTCATTGGGGCAATATTGAATATCACCCCCAACAGGATGAAAACTGGTTCTTGGCAGCTAAAATTTCTTTTTTTCACGCATAAAGCAAAGGTGGGCATGTAGCATGTGAACAGATATAGTATACACCCATGGTATCACCACTTCCTGGTGCGTGTTGGGGGGTGATTATAAAGAAACATACCGAACAGGCTCCATAGGGGAGTGACCGTGAACAAAGGACTGAGAAACACTTCGTTAAATAAATAAGGAAATGAGGAGCATCAATTTCTCTCAAGGAACAAGTAAAGATTCCCCAGGGAGGGATCCTCAAGTGAGTAATACTGTTCACCACCCAGGTAGGTATCAAGTATGTCCTGAGGACAAAGTGGTGACAGTGGTTAAGAAAATAGGGTCCCCAGCTACATGACGTTAAACAACCAATAATCTCTGTGAACCTAGGTTGCCTCAAATGGACCAGGAGGAGGCTTGAAAGAGCACCCGCCCCCAGTTAGGTTCTCACACTCAAAGAGACTATACCTTCAGACACTTGGAACACTGCCTGGGGCAGTTTAACTTCTGGGTCAAGGCTAGCGGCCATTCCTTCCTTTTCACTACGGGCGGAATACCTTCAAACACAGATGGACTGGGTTTGAGCAGCCTCTCTCACTTTGGGCAACTTATCTAACATTTCTGTCTTCTGTGCCCCTCACATGAGAAAGATGAAAGGAACCCGGTTAGGGAGATGTTCAAAGATTAAAGAGGGAGTCCATTCCTGGAGAAGTTAAACAGTGTGCGCCACCTAAAACACATTCAATAAATGTAAGTTGTTATGACTGGTGTTATTAGCATAATTACTGCTGCAGCTATCATTAGCCTTTCTGGCTGTCGTCATTAAACCAGGGGTTAAAAAGGGTACAGAAGCCTTTTAACGATGTAGAAGACAGAACACCATGCGGACTGGGGAACAGGGAAGAAAGGAGGCGGTAGAGATGACTAATTGCTAAGCACTGCAGTGGAGACTGTAGGTACTCCACAATCACAGAGACGGGCTTCCTGGGGGAGGTGGGGATGAGCTGAATGCTCCTTCCTGTCGTTTAGAACTACAAATGCCTCTCTCGAGCTGTGGTCTCTGTGCTGCTGCATGCAAAACAATCTTTCAAAAAAGATCTTTCCATCTTCACTTCACTCCCCACAGGTTCCCTTTCTTGCAGCAAATTGCCCACCTGAAAGGGCACAGAAGATGAAGCCAGAGTCCACCTCGCAGGACAACAGGTCCTTGAGCTGCAGCGACTGCCAGGAAATGCCAGCTCTCCGAGCGGGAGCATATGGTGAAAACTGCCGGAAAGGCCGTGGCAATTTTTACAGCAGGTTATTACAACGAACCTCCTTTGAGAGGCCAATTCACAGCTTGTCCTGAACACTACATTAGCTCATTTATGGTATTCCAAAAATGCTCGATTTCCCACTGTCCCTAAATCTGACAAATATGCTCTCCTAATTTAAAACCCCCGTCAGGAGATTCTTAAACTCCCAGTCGAGTGCGGTGCCATTTTGAGGCCGCACATCCAGCCTCTGCAAAGCGTCCTCTGGGCAGCAAGCTTACGTGTAAACCTCCCGTCCCTCTAAATGTAATTTTCCTCAGGCTGCCAAGATTCTCATAGCTTCTCCGCTTCAGTGCTCATTCAAACGCCCCCTTGTAACCAGTCCAAAGTGGTAATTCCAAAACTTGAACTTGCATATAATTTCCAAAAGTTAAAGAAAGGTAGTCCTGAGTGTCAGCTGTGCCCCGAAAGGTCATGGGTTCAATTCCCAGTCAGGGCACATACCTAGGTTATAGGTTCGATCCCCGATCAGGGCACATGTGGGAGGCAACCAATGTTTCTCTCCGGCATCTCCCTCCTCACCTCTCTAAAATCAATAAACATACCCTTGGGTGAAGATTAAAAATAAAAGATATATGCATACTTCCAAAAGGGTGACATTAGCTCCCTATCTCCTCTTCCTTTCCCCTGAACTGGCATCTCCCTTTCTGGTCCAGCTTTAAATGAAAGCAGTCAATTTGGGATTCTCCTTTGTTGCTAGACAAATATCAGTCATTTCCACGTGTTACCAGGACTCTGTTTTCTCGAAAATTATGTGAAATTCAGATGCTAAAGCAACACCATTTTCATTGTTTAATCACAGCAATGAAACAGCCTTTATATGCTATAAAACTTTCCAGACATACAAAGGAACTTTAATTTCTGCCTTAGTAATCTTTATGACATCTTAATTCCTGAAAAATAACTAAATAGCTCTGGACGTATTACTACAGAAGACAATCCAAAGTGCCTTGCCAGGGACAACCCTGTGGAGCAGTCGTCCCCAACACTTTTGGCCCCAGGGACTGGTTTCCTGGAAGACAATTTTTCTACGGCTGGAGGGGTGTGGCGGGGGGAGCGGCAGGGGGAGGGAAGGCAGGGAGATAGGAGGTGGAGCTCCAGTGGTAATGCCAGCAAAGCTTCTCTGGCTAGCCCACTGCTCACCTCCTGCTGTGTGGCTTGGTTCCCAACAAGCCATAGACCAGTATTGGTCCATGGCCCCAGGGTTTGGGGACCCCTGCTGTAGAGGACTTAAGAGAATGCTAGGATAGAATTGTCATTCTCATTTCAATTAGAACATAAACACATTTTTTCAAAAGTTTATGAATACCCTCCTTTGGGGTGCAATGGAAAGATCACAGAATCTAACTAAAATAATGAGGTAGTTGTAAGTCACACCATGGTGTACATACCACTGATTATATGAGGTCTGTCTGGAAAACATCTGGCCATTGTTAATATAACTAGAACAGTTTGTGTGACATCGATGTAACCTGGCAGCCAAGGAGAGTGGATTGGAATGAGCATGGGTGAACAATGACGACTTCACTGTCCTAGTCAGTGGGGGCGGTAGACGCCACTGAGTGAGCATGTGTACTGTGTGTCGTTTACATTCAAAATGACTGAGCAAGTAGAGCAAGGAATCTGCATCAAATTTTGCATCGAGCTTGAACATTCCTCCACAAAAACTATGCAGATGATTAGGGAGGCCGCAGCCATGGGCAAATGGTGATTGGCAGCTTCATCACAACAATGAGCCCACTCAGGCATCACGTCTTGTGCAGAGTTTTTTGGCAAAACATCAAATCACCCAGGTGACTCAGTCCCCCTACAGCACAGATCTGATGCTCTGTGACTCTGGCTTTTGAAAGGGAGGAGATTTCAGACCACTGATGAGATTTTGGAAAATATGACGGACAGCTGATGGAGACTGGGAGACCTGTTTGAGGTCCCAAGGTGACTACCTTGAAGAGGACACTGAGGCATCATTATCCCATGTATGATGTTTCTTGTATCTTGTATCTTCTTTAACAAATGTCTCTACTTTGCACATTACATGGCTGGATACCTGGTGGACAGACCTTGTATACAAGATGACTTAATGGTACAAGAATGGCATTTAAAACAATATTTTCAACATATTAGAAAACAAGCGGCACATCAGACCCAAGATTCCATGTTATTATTCTTCAAGATGATCAGTGTTTTTTTAAAAGTTCATTGGAAGGACAACGTTTGGTATTTGAGTACAGCAGAAGTTGCAAGGACTGAATGCAGATGACTAAAAGATGAAACACAGCGGACCACATGGTAGGGGGTCTCTCAAGCCATGAGGTGCTCTGACTCTTTGAGGCTGGACGTCTTCGTTGCTTGCTGCAGCCCGAGATCAGCGGCACCCTGACTCTCTGGTGAGAGCCTCTCCCCGAGTTAGACTTGACTGAGTTGCTCAGGTCTAGGGAGGAGTGCCTAGGAGGGGTGGACTGTAATTACCCGGAAACTTTCAAAAATTAGATTCATTTCCAATTCTTTTTTTTACTTTAGTTTTATTGTATTTTTTCTCATTACTATTTAGTCCCCTTATACTCTCTTCCCCACACACCCGACAATCCCCACACTGTTGTTCATGCCCATGAGCCCTTTTTCCTTTTTGCTCAATAAAATGGGAGGGAGTCTGGACCTTCCTTTAGGAGGTTTTACAGCAAGAACGGCTTTTCCCCTCTACCGGGTACACTGCAGCAGTGGGAGCGCAGTGGAACAGGAAAGGCGAGGGCTCGTGTGGACGTGTGGGTTCCGATTCCATCTCTGCCTTTAATGCGCTTGTGACCCAGGCATGTCTCTTTCCATCTGGCCATCTCCACCACGAGGGCCCTTCTGACTCCCGATTTTTCATTAAACCTCTGCAGCACCAGAGATGGGAAACGGAATCCTGTATGAGCAAAACTGTAAGTCAAGGTTTTTAGGAATGTTCTTGCTACATGGTCTTAGGACTTCTCTCTCATGACTGGAATTCATTTACTCATGCACTCGTTCATTCCATGAGTGCCGACCGACTGACTACTTCGTGTGCTTGTCCATTCTTCAGGGAGCTGGGAGGATAAAAGAATGTGTCCAGACTTTACAGCATACGAAAATCACCTGCAAAATTTGTAAAGTCTATTTTATATGTCTTCTCCTCGAGTAAGTCTGGGAACAGTCAACAACTTTGAATTTTTAATAAACAACCAGGTGATTTTGATGTTGGTGGCCCCTGGACCACGTTTCGGGAAACAGAATGAGGCAGGCAGGTTATCAAGCTGGCTCCTTCACACCCACGTGACAGACAGGTGCCAGGAGAGTGCAGGCTGGTGGAGCTGGGGTGAGCACACGGAGGGGGCCCTTGGTTGCTGTGGAAGGCAGGGCTGGCTATCTAGAGGAAAGAATATTCAAACAAGCACTGAAAGATGTGAATTCTACCAGCTCACGATGTGGATGAAAGGCATTCTGGATGGGAAATGGCTCAGGCTAATGCTGGGAGTCAAGTCTCCCTCCCGACCCCGAGAGAATTCTCCAACAGCCTAAACTGAACAATATTTCCCACTTCAAACTCCTCTGCAGAAGGATTTGCAGGGTTAACAAATTTGCATGGCTGAAAGGGTAAATTAATTTATTAATTGTGGAACAGCCCATGGATGTTAGCATACTTGGACTTCGGTGACATGGGCCGATAACGAGATTCAGAACTCGCACAGGAATGCCTGTATCTCCACAGAAAATAATTTTAGTACTTGATGTAGCCAGAGCTGATAACTAAATGGCCCCCTTACTTCCCGCACTCTCACACGTACCATCTCATGCAAGAAATAAACAGTCAAATTGTATTTGTTCATCATATGGATTTTTCATTTTCTTCACAGTTACAAGTACAGCTGATCATAATCTTCCCAGATAAATGTTTCCCTGTGAACAAGAAGTCTGAGAGCGTCCTTAGTGCGGGGACACGAGCGGGAACGATCTGTGGCAATTCTTCACGAGTTACGCTCCGCTGGCTACTCAGGGAGCCGTGTGTCCAAGGCACACAGCGAGGCTGTGCAGACTCGAGCCAGTGGCAGAGCCTCTCTGTGCCGAATTCTCCTTTCTGTAAGCAGAAGAGCACGCCCAAGATAATCCCTGAGAACTGTTTCTTCTCTGGCAGGCCATGCATCAAAGTAAAAGAACGTTTCTAGAGGAATTAATGAACCCTCTGGGGATAAAGTGAGATAAGCTTTTGCTTTTATTCAACATTGCTCCACAGATGAGCTCTCCTTTACAATACTCAGATCGGGAGAAAAAGGGCCACGTGACACACTTAAGAGCAACCGGGCCGTTTTCGAAGAGATACAGTAAATTGAGCGGCGAGGACTTGCTTGGCAGCTGCAATTTTACCTCCTCCACAACGGAGCCAATTTTCTCCTCCAGCTCTCTTACACACCTTTAATGAATACATGTTTCTTTGATTAAATTAACATTTTTGTCTAGCTAATTAGCCTGAAAAACCTATGCTGAACCGATCAGTGTAGCAACTTCATTACCGCTCATCGGCGCGTGTGTGCGACCAATCACTGTCAGCTCAATCGCCTAATGATTAGGGGAACATTAAGTTTGGCTAATTTGGCTTTCTGCGGCCATCACCACGTTCCCAGTGATGAGCCAATCCCCGCCCGGAGTCGACCCTGCTTGACAGTGACAGATGTTTTAATCACAGGGTTTCCATTCATTAGTGTCCGTCAGCACTGCTGGCCCGACTTGCAGCAAATACCTTGATTTGAAACCAAAACCAATTAAATGTTATCTGTGTAATTACCTTCTATAGTTACCTTTCCCTAAGCGGGCCAGTATGACAAGAACTGAAAAATAAAGCTCTAAGTGGGGCTGGAGAGGGGGGCAGTGCCTACAATGCTGAATGGCACTCCTGTCTAAACGTTCGGTAAACGGTGTGAGTCTGTGGGGAGCGGTCCCGCCCTGCTAAATGCAATGCAGAGAGAAGTCTGTACCAGCTCCACCTGTTACACGCCAGCCAGGTGGTGGAACACGCTGCTCCCTCAGATCCATGACGTTTTAATGAGATTACTTTATGCACCTGCAGCGTGGAGAGGGTGCCACTGAATTTTCATTACCGATATTGTCACCCTTCTTCCGGTGTGAGCCGCTTGGAGGTGATTACCGCCTAAGGGGTTCAGATGGTAGTGGTTCCACTGTCACCTACATGCACGGCACGTGGTCTGGGCACAGCCAATGAGCATTGGGCGCCTCCTGGTAACAGCGGTTGGTTTGTGGCCAGGCATGTTCCCTAACTGAGGCCCATCCCAGGCAATGAGACTGAATTCTAGGGCTCTCCGTTTGAGCTAGGTAAAACACTGCCCGTCTTTCCTGATGTGTGCGACACTCAGAGACAGCAAGGTCCAGGCACATTTTATACCCACAAGGGGGGACCCTTTGAGAAAGGGGCTTACGAGGAAGACGGAGCCTGGAACCTGGTCGGGGAGAAAGCAAGTGGCAGTGACATCGATTTGGGCCTTTTATCCAGCTGCCTACGTTAACAGACCGATCCTGGAGTTCTCAGTTTTATGCCTTGATAAAAGACCTTTTATGCCAAAAGACGCATGCAAGTAAGGGAGCGGTATCTCACATAAGCCCTATTAACTATTGAAAATACACTTACATTTGCTAGCCTATATGACCTCTACAATAATACTGCCAAAGTAGGTAGGGCGGAAATTGTGAGCTTCACTTCAGAACCAAAGGGGCTGAGGCTTAAAGAGATAGGAGCTTGCAAAGGCTCACCAAGCCAGTGCTGAACTCAGTCCATCTTCCTGACCCTTTGTTGTCCCGTCTGCTTCGTGGTGACTTGTGTCCAGAACCTGGTTCTCCTGGGGTCACCCTTAGAATAGTGTTTTGGGGAACAGGAGCAGAACACATGGAAGAGCCATGGCTCTGGCACCTGCTTGGTTCAAATCCCGGCTCCACCATTTACCAGTCACGTGACATCTGGCAAGTCGAACAAGTGTAACGTTAGTGTGAGTAACGCAGGCAGAGTGCTTAGCACATTGCGAGGAAGTCTTCTTTCTCAATCAGAAAAAAACATCAGAAAAGAGACATCATTTATTCTCTAAACTGACTGCAACATAGGAATTAACCCAACTTGATATTTGTTGTCATAAAAATTTTAGCTTTTCCTCTCTGTGCTTCGAATTGCCCATCATCTAAGCAGTTTAAGAAAATATGTCACTTGCTTGTGACGGTAGCCATGGATACACCATCTACTTATGTGAGTTTAATTACTCAAGGTTATTTCCAGAAACTGCTTCCAAATAAGAAAGTAACAGGTCAGATTATTTTCAGCAAAGAAAGAGATGATGATTAAATTTTGTGTGACTAAATACTGGGGGTGAGCCTAAATTGCTAGCAGAGGGAATGTCAATTTTGGAAGGCACTTTTAAGAAAGAGACCGCTTTCTAGGAAGCCTGGGGTGCGTTCTGGCTCTTTCTCTTTTGAGTTCTGTGACCTGGACAAATTCCTTGACTTCTCTAAGCCTCCATTTCTTCACTGTAAAGACAGAATAGTATCGTCCACTTTCCTCCCATTGTGTGCTCTGAGACAATGAAAATAAACGTGCAGGAAAGAAGGAACACCGAGGTCCTGACTGCCGCCCTTTGGAAGGACAGCTGATAGATAAGGTGGCCCTTGGTTGGCATCTGGGTACCAGGATACGGGCAGGGTCCCCAACTGTTCCCATGGTGCACTGCTCCTTCCATTGCACAGACATTACGCTTTATGCTGAACGTCTGCTTTCCTCCTGCAGTTGTGGTACATCCCAGGCACAGGCTGCCCCGGTGACCAGCCCCAGCAAAAGCCCTGGACCTTGAACCTCTAGTGAGTGTCCCTGCTTGGCAACAGCAGACAGGAGTCATGGCTCACTGCTGGGAGAAGGGAGTGTGCTTGGTCCCTCCACACTGAGAGGACCCTGGGTGCTTGCTCTGGTTTCCTCTGGACGAGGCTGCCCCACGCCTTCTCCTCTGCTGATTGTGCCCAGCCTTTTGTGGAGGTAAAACGGCTGTGAGTGGAGGACATGCTGAGTCCTGTGAGGTCTCCTACCCAACCTGGGGGGCGGTCCTGGGGACACCACCACGTAAAACATCTAGTGTGATGTCTAGGGTACGAAAACCATGCAATAAACAGATGCATCTTTAATCATTGCATCCTCTTCCTACGTTGATGTGACTGCTGTGACTGACACCGCAGGCCGCAGTGATGCCCGTGGAGCAAGACTGAAATCCGGAGCACGCTCCTATCTGTGCTTCCGTCTGACAGGAATGCGTGAACAGTGTGTGTCCCCAGCATATCCCCTCACATCTTAAGGACAGTCCTGACTGTGTTATTATGGAGACTTGGAGGTCACGGTGTTCTCATCGCTGTGAGTGTTGAAGGGGGAGTGTGTTGATTTGATGTGTATCATCCACCATCACGTGCCTGCAAAGCAGGACAGGAGGGAGCAGGGACAGGCTGAGTGAACAGGGGGAAGAAAAAGTCACACGCTACCGCACGACATCACTTATGGAAATGATCAGTGCAGACAAAACAATTCATGTTATGCAAGAACACACGCAAAGATAAATACATTGACTACATCAGACTGCACTGGAATGATTTTCCATAAGCGGGAGGAGGGATGAATGTGGGGTATGAGAAGGAGAAGCAGCAAATACGTAAAAGCTGAAGAGTAGTACCCTGCTGCAATTCTTAACAAAAATGTGTCGTAACCAGAGGAGCACGACTGACTCAACTTGGGATCCAAAATACATCTATTTCCCACTTCCACTGTAATGACAGTGATAACGATGACAACTACGATCCTATTAACTAACAGTAATTGAGCATCGGGTACCATCTATCTACTTCTTGTGTAATATTTTATTTATTCCTCAACAAAAGTTGAGGGATATTTTATTTTATTTATTCCTCAAAACGTTCATACAAGGATGCTGAGATGTAGCCTGGGCCTACGTGACTGCTGGGTTTGGAGCTATTTTTGAGAGGTTGTCCTTCCTCCATTTTCCTCTTAGTAACATTTTTTTTTAGCATATACTAAGTACCAGGCATTATTCCAGAAAGACAGAGATAAAATTCTCATAATCCAAATTGTTACCTTAAAAAAATGATGTCAGACTATGTACAACTTCACGTCCAAGGTGCCTGGGACTCTAACAAGCCCGCACTCTTTGCCAATGTAATACTTCCTGGTTCAACTGTTTCCAAGGACCCTTGTGAAATGGACTTGTGTACCTCTGTTAAGACTAATCCCACATCGTGAGCCTGGTGTCTGAACGAATCAATCAGTTTGTGAGTCAACGCCGCTGGCCTCCCAATGCTCACAGCCTGCAGGTTTCTCGGTCTCACCTTGTGCACAATCTCCTTTAATCCTCCCAGCAACCTACAGAGGGACATACAAGCCTCACTGCACATCACTTGTTCTCAGGTGGGGCGAGGGAGGAGTGTGCCATATGGGGACAGCTGGCAGAGTCCGAAGGTAATTTTGGTTGCCGTAGTTGGGTAGGTGGTGCGTTCCTGACTTTAAACTGGGCGGAAGCTCAGGATGCTGCTCACATCCTGCAGGGCCCAGGACAGTCCCTACCGCAAAGACTTATCCAGCCCCAGGTGTCAGGAACGCTGCTGTTGACATACTCTGCTTTCTGCGTGAGAAAACTGAAGACATGTTGTAGTACGGTATTCGTGACTTTGGGGAGTTGAGAACGTTATCCGGTTATCTTGCTCACGAGCATCGAGGACCGAGCTGCGTGTTCACTCAGTGGCCCTCTTTCTGCTTCAAGTGTAGAGCCCTCTGGAAGGCTGCCGTCATCAGTTACATTTGAGTGGGAGGCGGGCAAAGCAAAAGAGAATCTGCTTGGCAGATGCTTGTTCAAAATCAGGCTTCCCTTTGATGCCTACAAAGGAGGAATCAAAGACAGAAGAAAAAAAAAATAGGAGCTTTGTTGTTGTTGCATCACATCGTTCTGACCAAGATGGACAGTCGGGTTCCACACCTGGGGCGTGAACTGCGTTATCGTTCTGGAACGTTTGTGTCTGCCTTCCACGGCTTGATTTTTAGTTCAACTTAGGTTCCTGCTCCCTGCAAACTGTCCCCTCAAGCAAGCAGTTCTACGTCCTGGAAAAGCAATCGGAATGGGAAATAGAGGCTGAGGGATAAGATCAAGATATGAACTATCAACCTCGGCTACTGGCTGATAAGTTTGACTTTCTGACCTTCATCAGAAACCGCACTGGTGGAGTGCTGATAAAACACTTTGAGCCGGTGGGTGGAAGGTGGATGTTTCCTGAAGCACGCTGTGGACTCCCTGGCCCGGCATAATATGAGGCTGCAGTCATCTCTTTCATTTCCGGAGGGCACATGCTGTCATTTCCCATTTATCCCGAGTGCTGGGCCCGCTACAGGCTCACTTCTTGGGCATTAGGAATTACCCTGAGATCAGAGCCCAACCAGAGAACTTTCCAGAGGCCAAAAGGAGCACGTAAAGCAGTTTCCTGGGCTTTATGAATAGCGTCTGTGACTTTGTGAGGGGTCTCTTCAGGCCGCAGCTGAGAAACTCAAGGACTGCCGAAGGCTCTCATTTACTTAAGCGCCACTGTAGCAATTCAAACTCGATGGCTATCGAGACGTGACCTACCTGCCTGCTCTTGTCGTCACCCACTCTCCCCTGTGAACTTACGTCCTTTCTACTACCTCTACACTTAAGAGGCTATTATAGTACAGGCAGGAAGACGACGCGGAGGGACTCTAAGACGGCACGTGCATCTGAGTTTCCTTTGTAGCAGGGACCGTCCTGCTGGCCTGTGTCGGTGACGTGTCCTGGCTGCTGTGAAGAAAGCTGACAGGGCTGGTGGCATAAAACAAAGATAACTCAATTGTCCATAGTGCCAGACACCCAGAGCAATAAACGGGGAAGGGAGTGAAATGTTACTTTAACAACAGGTACCAGAATTCCTCTAAACAAGACGGGTAGCTGCAGTACACACATGGCAGGCTGCTCGGGTGGTAGGTAAGGCCCCCTGCGCTTGCGCTGAGAAAGAGAGAAGGGCTGAACAACATGGGCTGGCCCTGCAGAGAAACAACATGGGCAGACCCTGCAGAGAAACAAAGCCAGACAGAAATTTCTGTTGGGCTACAGTGAAAGGGCTTCTCACAAGAAAAGAGAGACGTCTAAATTTTAAATAATTCGTGCTGTAAACTACAACCCACAGCCTTGTGTTGGTAAAAACTTGGGGACTGATAGTTCGAAATGTGTCTAGTGTGTAGAACAGGGACTGGGCCAGTTTACTAGTGAGAAAGAAGATCTATAAATCACACTAATAGAGCAAAAGTAGGAATTCAGAGCCGGAAGTGGAAAAAAATAAAGTCAGTCTCTTTCCTCCAAAATTCCTGAAGATATCACAAGAGATGCTGAATTACTCCATAAATCTAAGAGGTTTCCATTTACTTAACGTATGTAAATGAGTTAACCAGCAGTTGGCCTCAGCAGACACCTGGGATACAATAATATCAGACCGTGGATAAGTCTTGTTAGAATATATGCTTCACCAGGGCAAGGACATGGCCTGATTTCTGTAGTTTGGTTTTTCCACCTGAATCCCCAGTGATTTAGGCAGTGTCAGGCATGGAGCACAGACTCAGTAAAAAGAGATGAAAACCTTCCTTAACCTAACAGCATTGCCCCCAGTTTACAGACCAAAAAAGAAAAAAACAACAAACCCCCCCCCCAATGCTAATATGAGACTGGCACCGTGGCCATGTCACAGAGTTTACAGTTTCAGAGTCCGGATGCAGATCCGCGCCGCCGTCGAAGTGCTGCCCTTCCTGCCAAACCACCAACAGCTCTGCAGCCTGATCGGCAGGGCGCTTTAACGAGCGGACCCAGCAGAAATTCCTTGAACAAGCTATGTAATTTAGTCTGTGTGAGTACCGTCTGTGTTAATAACAGTTTAGAAGGCATGAGAGAAATTAGGCCATTCCCCTTGTAACCCCTTCCCCTGTGGATGTACTTTGTGCCTTTTTAGAACAGTTTTCTGTTATGTGTCCCATTGGGACCATTTGGAGTTAAGGGTTTTTTTTTTCTTTTCCCTTTTTTGGGGGGACTCTGCTGAACTAAGCATTTGATTTAGGGGAAATAACAGGTTTGAAAGAAAGACGTCTGGAAACTAAAACATAACAGATGCTTGTTTACAGACACCTGATTGAGCCGAATTGAAAGCCTCGCTCTAGATTCTAAAAAGCCGTAAATGTTGGTTGACTAGCACGGAAGCACAGCCACTTTGAAGAGTGGATCACCGAAAGATAGCCATTTTGGAATCATAACATCCAAAATGGCTCTTCATCTTGTCAACACTACTGAGGAATGACATAATTCTTAAGTGGGAAGGAGCAGCCGTCTCTAAGAGACACTTGCTGTAGCTTGCAGCTAATTGTCTTGGCAATTACACAGCAAAGAATGCCTTTGTGAAAAGCCATGATGAAAATACCACATTGATATCTTATCTCTGCAAAAACCTGAACACAGTGCGAAGAGGCAGGATACATTTCTTCGTAAGAAATTAAAAATTAGAATCTGGTTTCAGTGTCGATGGATTTTTATGTAAACTATAGAGAAATATCAGGCCAAGAAATTCACAAGTTAGTAACTTGAGTTATTTGGTGTATTATAGAGCATTCTCCCGATGTTCTCTAAGCTTCTAACAGTGTGAGCTTAGTGAAAATGTCTGGGAAAAAATTCATTTGGTAATTCCCTCATGCTTCATGCATATGTATCACATGCTTCAGCTTTGAAACAGCTTCTGTTGCATTCATGATAAACTAAACATTTTCATGTGCAAAATCACACAGTATGAATTAAATGGGTATTGTCAATCAGACTGTATTCAACCATAATGACTGGTCCATTAATACCCTGGACTCAAACTGAAATAGTATATAAGAACACTTACAGAAGAAAGACATGGGTGTTGTGAAGAGCAAAGATGGTGAAGTTGAGGGCAAAGTCAAAATAAATATTTTTGCAATGTTACCATGGGAAGAGGCTGAGAAAGCCAAAGCCAGATACAGCAGGGCCAATGGGCCGTAGGCAAGTAAGTGTTCGGTAGGTGTAGAGCGAGGTGGAGGACAGGGGTAAAGCCAAGTCATGAGAGTCCTACTATCTTGATAGAAACCAGAGTTCTGCTCTCTACTGGTACGAAGTTGCCCTGGGCAAGAATAAAGAAAAATATCTCACTATATTAACATACAAGTTTATTGTCATTGCTTAGTGCACACTCACACAGACACTCATACACTCACTTGGGTAACTATCATTTACAAGGTCTGTCCAAGAAAAGTCGAGCCATTGTTAAAATAATGAGAACAGGTTGTGTCACATCAATGCAACCTGGCAACCAAGGAGGGTGGACCAGAATGAGTATGCATGAACAATGACTATTTCACTGCCCTTGTCAGTGGGGGTGGTAGATGCCACTGAGTGAGCATGTGCACTGTGTGGCCATCGCATTCGAAATGGCTGAGCAAGTGGAGTGATGAATCTGCATCAAATTTTATGTGAAGCTTGAACATCCCTCTGCAGAGAGATGCTATATGATGAAAATGGCCACAACACACGCTCTCATGCATCATGTCTTGTGCAGAGTTTTTTTGCAAAACATCAAATCACCCAGGTGACTCAGCACCCCCCAAAGCCCAGGTGTGGTACCCTGTGATTTCTGCCTTTTCCCAAAACTAAAATCACCATCGAAAGGGAAGAGATTTCAGACCATTGATGAGATTCAAAAAAATATGACAGGGCAGCTGATGGCGAGTGGGAGAACTGTGGGAGGTCCCAAGGTGCCTACTTTGAAGGGGACTGAGGTGTCACTGTCCTGTGTACAATGTTTCTCGCATCTTCTTCAATAAATGTCTCTATTTTTCACATTACATGGCTGGATACCTTCTGGACAGACTTCGTACAGACATGGGAAGATTATTCCACTGTGTGCCCATGGAAAAGTGTCTAGGTGTTTTCCAGAAAGATGTTCAAAAATGTTTCAGTACAATATCAAGAACACAGATCATGACAGTCCTCTGTTCTCTCTTGTCTTCTTATGAAACAAACAAATATTGCAAATGACAGCCACCAATCCCTACCTCCCCTTGCTTCTCGAGGACCAGTCAGGTGCTGACCACCCCTACATCACCCTTAGTGCTTGCCAGTGATGACTGCAAAAGATAGTATTTATCACAGACTTCTGCATGGAGAGTGGTCAGATGCCATTCTGAGTGTCAGCATTGCTGTTTCACAGAAATGATATTTCTGATCCTAAAAAAATAGTAATGGAGGTGCTGGTGTCAAGGACTCAATAAAGAGCCACCTGTTTTCTCACCAGCAGAACATCAGTCGCTGAACCTCCCTTTGTGGCCATGCTCTGGGGGACAGACGATGGCTGCAGGCTGTATAGCAGAGGAACGACACTGGGAATTCTCTGCAGACGCACAATCTGGGACTACACTGTTGCTGTTGATAAACTCTCATTCTTTTTGTCATGATAAATCCATCTCTTGCTGTGTAAGTGGCCAGTAACTGAGACTGTTACTTCTATTCTAGTCAAATCCACAAGTGAACCAAAGCGGTCACTCAGATGGGCTCATCATTCCTTGGTAGTCAGATCCTGCATGATAAATTGGCTTGAGTTCTGTAGAGGGTTTGGAAAACACCCCCAAGAGTGCACTGAGCAAGGCTTCTTCCTTGTAGGAAGCTAATGAAGTAGGATGATGAGGTTTACAGAGACACCCAAGTTGCTATGCACCTCTGCAACCACAATGAGAACACAAAGCTGACATCAACCTGTGCAAAAGAAGAGAATTCAACACCAGGTTTTGTTCTGAGTGGAAATAAATGCAACCTAAATGGCAATGCCAAATACACATTATTGTGGCACTAGACCATAGGGGTCCCTGGAAAGCTGAAACATGAACCCCACTGAGCACAAACCGTGTTAAATGGTAGGAGCTCTTGGGCTCCAGACTGGGGCATATACCAATTTTTGCTTTGTTGTGTGTGTGTGTGTTTGCTACCCTGCACCTAAGCACTTTCTATTTGGAGTCTCTCCCATCTATTCTATATGTAGAGGTAGGGCCCATGTTGCCTTATGGAAGGGGCCAGAGCCTGCCTTTCCAGTCCCAGGCGGGAAAGGCACAAGGGCGGTCGGCCACAGGGTGACTGGAAAGCTCCTTCCTGGCACCCTGATGTGTTATGAGGTCCCTACAGACAAAACACTTGTTCTAATTCACTCCAGGTGATGGTGGGAGAGGCCATGCCCCAGCAACAGTGACGGTGTTCTGTAAATGACCCCAGGGGGACTTCCACTCTGTGGCTGTTAATGTCATGTAGGACCCCGTCCAGTCACCAAACCAACTCCACCTCGCTCGCTGATCCTGTGGGTGCCTGATATTCTTTTGCCTAGGATCAGAGTCCAATTTATGTATTTTGCACCTGCAAGTATCCTAACTAGAACAGATTTATTCCATGAAGTTGCAACTCATTTGGAAGTACAATCACATCCACTACCACACTGAGCACCGTGATGGATATCAGAAGACATCCAGAATCACACCAGTGACTGATTATCAGAAGGACTTATGGCAACACTTCCCATCTGTCTGAATCTGAGTTTCTCCACCTCACAACCTGGGTTTCAAGTTTGGTCTGGCTGGTTGCTGAGATCTGTGAGCCTACCATCTTGTCTGACCCTCGTAACTGGGTTTTATGTTGACAGGTCAATAGAAGGAAGCCTCTCAACTCCGGGCTTGAACCTTTCCTTCCATCCCATGCTTCTCAGAGGGAAGAAAGTCAGTAGCACTTCCGAAGCTTGTGGGACAACTACGACAAAAGGTGAGAGCAAGTAAGCATACTGTGACATCTACAAGGGAGCCCTGGATCAGCAATCATCCAGTTTCTGCGTATACGCTGCCATGAAATGAATTATGTCCCTCCCAAATTTACGTGCTATAGCCCAATCCCCCCCCCCGCCATATGACTGCATTGTAGAGAGGGTATTAAAGGAGGTGACAAAGCATGGAGCTCTGATACTATAAAACTGCTACCCCTGGGGAGAAGTTGAAAAAAGGACCAGGGCTCTCTGGCCCTCCCCCAGGATGTGAGGAGAAAGCGAGAAGGCGGAAACCAAGTCCTCACAAGAAACCAAATCCTGCTGGACCTTGATCTTGGACTTCCAGCCTCCAGAACTATGGGGAAATAAATTTCTGTTGTTTCAGTCACCCGGTGAGTGGTGTTTTGTTACGGTCACCCAAGCAGAGGAAGACAACACTCCAGGCATTCTCTGAAAATTGTTTGCAATATTAAGCAAGCTTCAAATAATTCATTGGCTTTCTCCATTTCCCTGTGAGGTATTCTTGTCATCATTATCCCAATGTATTTATATAATGTTTTGCATTTTGAAGTGGTTATGATCATTTACTAATGACTAGAAGAGGTGTGTTAGAGACTTGTGGCTTGGGATAATAGCTCCAAGAGTGAAACAGGGAAGGAGCAAACAGGGGCCATTCGGAACAAGGGGATAAACAGAGAAATTGAGGGTCTTCCTCGGGGAACGAGATGCAGTAACTCAACTGAGACATTTCAAGTATCGCTGCATATCAATGTGCAGTGCGTTGTAAAAGCAGTTTTCTCAAATAGTTTTCTTCCCCAAAATGAGTTTCTAAAAAAGCATTGTTCTCTCCTGCTCTTTCTTCTACTTCCTGCCACTACAAAATAATTTTCTTAGCAAAGAAAATCTGAGAACATGACATGGAATTGAAAGTGCATTTGACTTAGAGCCAAAACTGTGCATTCTTCAAACTCATTGATACTGTTAAGAAGAAAAAAATAAAATAAAACAACCACGTGTTTTGTGTTTTTGTTTTGTTTTTACTTACTGAAATGACTAAAAGTTTAAAAGGGACCCAAAGTCCTGGCCGGTGAGACAGTGACGCCGTCAGTGCCCTCTAAGACTGCAGAGAGCATGGCAAGTTGGCTTAAAACTTTCGGAAAGCAACTTGACAATATGGATTCCCAGGACCTGCCAGAGGCTGAGCATGTCCTTTAAATGATTTCTCACGAGGTGAACTGAACCAGGGAGACCAGAGACATGGAGGAGTTCGCCCAAGATCACACGACAAGTCGGTGACTCCTATATTCCCCGCACACAGCACAGGGCTTACCACACTGTGGGACCCTATTAAATGTGTGAATAAGTGAGTAAATGTAGGTGCTAAAGTACATTATCTCCCCGCTAGACATTTCTCCAGATCAGTTAAGAGGAGGAAACACTTGCACACCCAGTGATGTTCACTGGAGAGTTCACTCCAACTGTGAAGATACAATGGAATAATTTTAATTTCTCCAAAGTGGGAAAGTGATTTAATAAATATTTTCTAGCCACTTGATGAACCACTGGACACATGCTCACTAAATATATATTTGCCAACCCATGACGCTGTACTTGAAAATGCAAAGCCTGTTTTAGTTGAAACTTAAAGAGACTTTTCCCCAATTAGGAGTAAGTTAGAAACCATAGCTTCACTTCATCTAACTGCTTTTTGAAGTCCACAGACAGCAGACTTCACTGGTACGGAAATATTACGAGGTGAGGGGAGTGGCTGGCTTAGGATTCTAGAGTCGAGCAGATACCTCATAGCTGAGTTTCTGCTCTCCTTATTAAAAATAAGCTTGACCTGGGCTACACATTAATTTTCTTGATCTGTCAACTGAACCTGGACAATGACTCTCAAATGTGGATTGTGTTCATTCATTTCATCTTAAGACCACTAAAGCATTTAAAGCTTACGAAGCACTCCGTCCGATCAACACTCGAATCCTGAAATCAGAGAACGGCGGGATCGCAGAGACCCCCGTCTGTCCGAGCAAACCCTGCCTTCAGCGTGGGCAGCAGGCAGGAGAGAGAACCACATGGAGTCCACATTCAGACCCGTGCTTTCTCCTTTCAGTTGTGTTTATTAATGCCGCAGAGGAGAAAAAAGGAAGGGCACCTTCTAATCTAGAGTCACATCACGCAGAAGAAGGCCAAGCTCTGATAACACAAAATTCATGTTCCCGTCCTGAGGTTTTAGTGAGCTTTAAAACTGGCATTTGCTAAGGGTTTGCATCGAGGTTCAGCTCCTTCCAGCACGTGAGAGAAGACAGTGGTAAAGCCAGACCCCGCCTTCTATCCAGGAGCTCGTCAGGGACGGACTTACACTCTGTTCTCCTGCGACTTTAGTGAGTTTGATCCTGTGCTTCTGGTTGCTTCCTCTAAAGAATACAATACCAGCAACCAGTACAAATAGTTAAACATTGTTTATTTGGACTAAGACACCCAGAATTAGTTCAAAGGCTAATTTTTTTCTTTAAAATGGAAGTATCTTCATTGTTTTCACTGATAAGGTGATCACTGCATATTTTGCTATATAAATGTTAGTAAAAACACTCCATCATTCCATCCCTAAAATATAATCAGCATTAAACAGTTTGGTGTACATCCTCCTAAATATGTAACTGTTGCATAGTATACCCCACATAGTTTATAAGAGGGTCTGCAAGCTGCAGCCTGTGGCACCACCGCCTGCTTCTGTAAACAAACAGTGTGTTGGGACACGGCCACGCGCGTTTGTTCATGCACTGTCTGGGACTGCTTTCACACCGAAACAGGACAGATGGCAGTTGTGACAGAAACCATATGGCTTGTAAAAACTAAAGTATTTACTCTCTGGTCCTTTACAGAAAAAGTATGCCAACCCGTTCTGTATAACCTTTCTTTTCTGCCAGGGTCACCTGAAGAATACCCTTTTGTTCCCCAATGTTCTAGCCTCCATTCTAGAAGGCTCACGTATAAGAAATCCATTTAAATGTTCCAGCCAGCTAAGGCAGTTTGTTTTACATGCTGAGAAGGCTCAAGAAGGAGGTAAACCATAGTGACTGAGCAGCTGCTGTAAGAAGTCCAAGGTTTCGGCTGCAAGAAAGAACCCTCTGCCTCCACCCTTCTGCCCGGTGCCCCACGTGCCTGGTTGGGTTTCATGAGTGAAATGCCTTCTTAGTCTGAAGTAACGTGTTAGGTTTGGTCTCCTAACTCTTCTGTGCTGCGTCCGTAATCAACAGCTAAGTTGAGGTGTCACAGATCTGTCAACCTACCCCCTTCTTATTTCTTGGGTCTCTGCTTAAATGTCACCCCTTCCAAGAAGCCTTCCTAGATGCTCCCATTCCAAGACAGGCCTCCCTCGACCCTTCAGTCTCCGAATCAGCACCTACTGGTTTTAGTCACAGCATCTATTGAGATGTGTTAATCTCTACCCCCAAGATTTTCTGGGAGACTATTTAAAATACTTAAAGTAATCCTCAGTATTAAACTGTCTCCAAACACTCAAAGGAAAACCTTAAATGGTTGCCCGAATATTTTATGTCTGTCCTCATCTGCTACTCCAGTATTGTGTTATTTCCCTACTTATAAACATGGGTAGAAAAAACAGCTATTATATTGTTTGTATTGATGGACAAGTACAGTTTAAAGCACTTTTATATACCTAGACTAATTTTTTTTAAACTTAAAAACACATTGATTTTCGAGAGACAGGAAGGGAAGAGAAAGAGACATTGGTGGGAAAAAGGAGCATCAATTGGTTGCCTTCGTATGTGCCCTGATTGAGGACCGAACCCACAACCTCTCGGTGAATAGGACAACGCTCCAACCAACAAAGCCACACCAGTTAGGGCATACCTAGACTAATCTTATACTTAAGGAATTCTAGTAAATTTAGTCAACTTAGGGTCCCACCAATCATTCTGAGCGGAAATCAGGAGGAAACAAAAGGCTTCCACACAGGTGTGTCTCACCCAGGAAAGGTGTCGCCACGTTGCTGGCTACCGACCCCATCCAGTCCAGCTGCTCAACATTCTGATTTCTTAAGTCACACAAAACACGAAGGTGAAATAAACATTTGATCAAGGTCCACCCTTGAATGTACTGCTAAAAAATATTAGCCAAATGCCACGCTGCCTTATTGAATTCTCCTCTTTAGGGAACATAAAAATTGATCAGCGCTTGAAAATTCAAAGGAAAGGGAGAAAGGTAATTTTCAGACTTTTCTTCCTGGCTGTCAGGGAGGTAATAACAACAACAGCCCTAACTCATGGGTGCATTTTGTCACGTTTTCCTCCTGTTAAGCAAGAAGAGCAAATAACCACCTTTAAAGAAGGATTTTACAACAGGCCTGGGTGTGGATGAGAAGTTATTTGCATATTTTCGGGCACATGCATCAATAATTTCTGCAGTGTCCTCTCTGAAAGATATCCAGCCACCCGTGGGACAGCAGGGTGACCGAATTAAATGTCCGCTCAGGATTAGGGGTTCACACCATCTGTTCATACAGACCGGTCTCTCTAATCCTGCAATGGCCCTGGCAGGCACGTGCTGTAATCCCCACGTTGTGGGTGGAGAGAAGATTAGGGGAGGTTAACTAACTTACCGCAGGTCTCGAAACACACAACAGGCAGAGCCAGGACCCGAGCCCCATCACCTCTGGCCCCAAAGCACCTTGTTCTTTCCACTGAACGACATGCCTTGGAGAGTAATAACCTGAACTAGGGTTGGACAGCCTCGAACCTACTTTCCACTCCCTGGTGTTCCACGTGACCCCTACTTCCACTCTCCTGGTGGAGGGGGGCACCCTTGTACATTTGCAGTTTACAAGGTGGGTGGGGAAGGAAATGACTCACGAGCAAATTCCTTAAAAGCAGATGGAAGCTCTTAGAGAAAAAGGTTCTGGACAGGGGCCAAGAAACAGAGTGCCACCTACGCATCAGAAGGTGTATGAGCTGCAGATTCCACGAAAATCAACACAGAAGGTCATCAGTGAGAGTTTGTTGGGCTCTGATTGTGTAACTACTCAAAATCCATCCCGTCTCAGCATTAGAAAAGAAACACAGGCAGTAAAGAAGCCATCTCCCCTGAAAAAAAATACATACTCAAAATAGCATTTAAGAATAATGCTAGAGACCGTAACATCATTTGTCAATGTGACAGAGTTCCCATTAAAGGCTGGCATAGTAAGATCCTAGATGCGTAACAATCTGAAAATCCCTACGTTTTTCATTTCATGAAGTTAGACTTGATCTGGTCATAGGAGAACAAGAGGGTTTGGTAAAGATGGAGAGAGAAAAAAATGGGATGCCAGAAAGGAGGAGTTGGGAAAACAGTAGGACAGAGGCTAAGGAAAACGAGGCCCCTTACATGGGTCAAAAAGTTTATGAAGGAGAGGGGACATTAGGGAGGAAGACAGCAATGGCAGCTGGAAGGGGGTTGAAACTAAACTGTGGATGAGGTTGACTGTCCGTCAAAGCATTTAGTGGGTTCATTCTGTGGGTTAAGTAGCTCAGGGTGCTGCTACCCTTAGTGAGTCTGAATGCTGCATCAGGCACCACGCTAGGACCTTGATATTGTTAACTGCTACTGCAGCCCTGAATGATAGCTATGACTAGTTTGATTTTTAAATGGAGGCAACTGAAACTCAAGAGAGGTTTAGAAGGCAGACCAAAGTTACCCAGCTAATAAATAGCGGAATAAGGATTCAAGCTAAGTTCTGCCAACTCTAAAGCCTATGCTTTCATCATAACATGTTGCTTCCTAAACCTTTACAACTGCACAAGAGTAACACTGATCCAGTATGTGTGGGTGGGCTCTCGAGTATCAGATGGAGGAAAGCTGGAGGAAGGCTTACCCATAGCATTAAAAAAATAAGATGATTGCCTCTTCTTCCAGTTAAACAAACAACAAACAAACAAACAAACAAACAGCCTAACCTGAAGTTAGAGTGGCATGGGGTTGATAAGAGCTAAAGCTAGGCTTAGACAAGTTCAGTAGTTTGTTAAAGTCCACGGAACTATTCAGAGCTGGGCATAAGGTCAACACGACTGATCTGTCTGCAGAAGGGAGGGAGAGGAGGAGGGCGAGGCCAGGGAAACACTGCACCCGAGGACTCGGCAGGGCCCGCGGACTGGTCGGGAGTGAGCGGGTAAAAACGAGGGCGACTCCAAGTTTCTGCTAGGTTCTGAAGCTTGGGAGACCAGAAGAAGTGTGTTATCCTTAACCAAAACAGGGAGGAGACCCTCAATTGAACAGAACAGAAAGAAAAATATTTTGAGTTGTTTCAAAAGAGAAGAATTTAAGCAGTGAAGTGTAAAATACTAGCGAGACATCGATGAGAAGAAAAAAATAAACAAAGGCTTATTGGATTTGGATATTGGGTCATTGGTTCCCCTCAAGAGAAGGATTTCGAAAGAAGTAGAGAGAAGGGAGTTTGAAATCAGTTAAGGGGTGAATCAAGAAGGTGGTGAGGCAGTGGAGACAGAGAACAAGGGTGTTCTGTGGCCATGTAGACAAAGTAGAAAAAGAAAGTAAGCATGGCTTTAGAACACAGACAGTGTCAAAAACTTCATTTCTTTCTAAAGGACAAAGGAATCCTACGTATACTTTTTAGGTATTTTTTATTATGGTGCTGTTTAGTGTACGTCTTCCCACTGCCAAAAGGACACAAGCTCCATTTGTTGGGAAAACACATGCAACTGCAGAGACTGGAGATGTAAGCAACAGAGAGGCCATTGTCTCTTTTCCACGGATGTGGACACTGCGACTAGAGAAGCACAGGGATGGGGACTCGCTTGAAATTGCCGTTTGCAGGTAGTGAGCCTGACCCTGGGGCTCTCAGTTTTCGTGCTGTGCTTCTTTCCTAAACGGAGAGCTGTTGGCCTCGGAAAGGAAGGGCTTAGCCTCCTCTGGAATGGAGGAGGAAGGAGAGACTAAATAAAAACAGAGAGATGCTCTGAGGATGTCCAGAGACAGAGAGGACGGAGGAAGAAAAGGAACCAAGAGGATGCTGAACAAATGAAAACCCATGAGGACTCCTGACCGGGATGTGGCGGAGGGAAGCAGCTTCCCAGATGCTGCCACTGTAAGTCCTGCACGGACAAGTCCGGAGAGCACGGGGGTGGCTGGCTGTATGCTTTTGTGTTTTTAGTGGATGTCTCTTGTGCCTTCTAAAGTCCTTAAACCACCGAGAAACATTCATATGTAAAGATGAAAGGATGTTACGGGGGCAGTGATGAATTTATATCAGGTTGTGGTATGACTTCACAGTCTCACCCTACAGATGCAATGGTAACAAAGTGGACACGGAAATGCTGCCTTGCACAGCCTAGTTTCCCTGCACCACCGTTCCCCTGGTGGGCAAGCATATTCCCCAAACCAGGTGTGAAATGCCATCATCCTTGGCTTCGAGGAAAAGGTCTCTGTCCTCCACATGCGTTAGATACAACGCCTCAAGGTGCAAAGTGTGTGAAATGAGCTTTGGGAATAGGACATCTTAAAACCATTCCTTGGAACGATGGCACGTGGCAGTCTTGAGCCTTCATTCCTCGAGTGGAATTAAACATCAGTGATACAAGAAAACCATACGGCTGAGAAGGAAATGAACTTGCAGCTTGCTCTCCTCCCTCCTTACTTCCTCCCCTCTCTTTTTCCCTTCTTGCCATTCTCCTTTTCCCGTGAACGAATGAAAACCAAAGTCAGGCCCCTGGAGAGAGGCCGTCCCTGGCTTTACCATGTTTCATTTAATTCTGAGTAGATTAGAATTTTCCTTAGATGTTTCTTTCCTTTGATCCTTGTCTCTCTTTGCTATTTTCATTTTATTGCTCATTTATTACATTCAGGCACATCAAACACTTTATAAAGTGGTGGGGATACGTGTTAAGATGAAGATACCAGTCTTTACCCAACTGAGGTTTGACCAACGAGGGAGACGGACTTGAACAGCGGTGGCGAGAAGGAAGGACAGTGGCCACAGCCCATGCATCAGGACGGGGGCCAGGCAGCAGCAGAGCTCGCGATGAAGAGAAAGGTCTCAATGTCCTAAGTATGGGCTTTGGAGTAAAACAGTCCCAAGCTCAAGTCCTGGCTCAACAGCTATAAAAACTTGGGCAGGTAACTTAACACCCTTAAGCCTTGGCTTCATCCTCTGTAGAAACAGGGATAACACCCATCTCCTCCCTCTGCTGCGAGTACCAGGTGACATTAACGCAGGTAGAGTGCTCGGCGCAGGGAGAGTAGCCAATACATGTTTGTGAAAGAGTCCGCTGCCTGGGAGGTCAGGGAAGGCTGCTTGGAGGTGATGTTTGAATGAAGTTTTGAAGCATAAGTGTTCAAATCCTGGGAGGAATAGGGTTGAGGCTTTAGGAACGTTCACTCCAGAACAGGTGACTTCGCGCACTGAACTTGGAGGGCAGGAGAACCACGGGGCCAGACACGGGAGTGGGTGAATACAACTCTGCACAGGGGGACGCGGCAGGGGTGAGGCTGCAGGGGGCGGAGGTCCCCGTGTGCCATGGACGGGTTCATGCTTTCCCGGGCTCCGTGAGCACCCACTGAAGGCTGTCTGTGCTAACGGCCAGGAATCATAACGGGACACCTCGAGGAAGGACGGAAGGACACGGCCCTGCCAGTCCTCTTCCCCGCCATCTGCAAGGTCTCCGACACTCAGCTTCTTTCCTGCCATACACAGAACTCTCAACAAGCCAACCACGGTCTGAACACATTACAGTCTTCCAATCTTTAATGCCATGGACCAGCTGCTGCTCAAATCATCTCTCTCCGAAAGAGGGATTTATGGCCAGAGGTCTTTCTTTTCTTTCCTCCCCCCCCACCTCAGAAGTAGAGATGGGGCCCCAGATACAGCAGGTGATACCTAAACACAAAGGTGGATAAAGAATCAAAAGGCGAGCTGATCGACCTGACTCATCAGGGAGTGTGGGTCCCTGACTTGTACAATCGGCAAGACTGAAATCACGTGGGAGCAGCCGCTGTGCCCTGTCACACACCCTGCGGGGCTCAGCGGGGGTGCAGATGCCAGACCGCGGGCCCTGCCTCCGGGCCTCCAGCTGGGGAGACGGGACAAAGAGTGAGGAGTGCTGGCCAACAGAGGACTTAAAACCACCCTGGCCACAACATGAAAATTGTTACTCAGGCCCGGGTTTGAAGAAGTCACTATGAAGAGGAAGGCGATATCTCAAAGGGCAGAAAACACCTGGAGGCCCTTGTGAAGAAGCCGACTGGAGGTGAGTGGGGACGGGTCGTTTTCAGTCTGTGATTTCTAGACTTGAGAATGTCATTGTTTACTGAAATTCCCAAACTACGAGTGGCAGTGAGAGCTGGCACGGATTTGTAAATTTTCTGGTTTTCCAAAGCAAGATGTCCTCTATGAAGTACCATCCTTCCCAAAAAGCACAACCGCTGAGACGCACATGGTGAAGGGAAAATGAGCCCAGAATGACGTGCACGCCACACTTCTCTGCTGCTGAGTAGTGGATTCCTGCACGTTTAGTGGCTTGAATCAATATTCATGTATTATCTCCCGGTTCCTGGAGGTCAGAAATCCAGGTCCAGAACTGGGTTCACTGCCCAGGGTGAAGTTCAAGTTTTAGCTGGGTTGCCTCCTTTCATGGAACTCAGATAATTTTCAAGCTCAAGCTGTAGTGGGCAGAATTCAGGCCTTTGCTGCTGTAGGGTTGAGGCTCCTGCACTCTCACTGGCTGGGGGCAACTCTCTGGCCCTTGAAGCCCCCTCGGTTCCTTGTCATGGCAACCCCTCCACGTCCCTTTCAGGTTCTCAGCCTCTGCCTTCCTCAGTCCCTACTTCTACACCTGCTTTAAAGGGCCCGTGTGGTTAGGTCGGGCCCACCCGAATCATCTCCCTTTTGATGAACTCGGAGCTAACCACCTACTAACCTGAATTACATCTCCAATTTCCCTTAGGTCATATAACATAATTTGACACAGTCACAGGGATGCCGTCTCATTATGTTTATAAGTCCCACCCTCCACCCGCTGCCCCAAAAGGGAGAAAATCTCATCACGAAAGGTCGGCATGCCAGAGGGGAGAGGATCTTAGGGGCGTCTTAGATTTGTCTCTGTATATTTCTTCCTAAGGAAGCAACAAACAAACTTCTATCAAGATGTTATAGAAGATAGCTTTAAAAATTCTTACACACAGAATCGTCCCAGTTGGCATATAAACCCCCCTTTTTTTTACATAAGTAAAACAAAAAGGACTGCCTGTTGGAGAGGATATAGGTGGAAAAGGCTTTTGAGACGGGAGCGGGCACGACTGAGCTGCGCCGTCTGCTACGGGGACTGGGGCGAGGCGGGGTTTGAGATTGAAGAGATGAAGTGCAGGAGGGAGGAAATTAGCAAAGAGATCCTGGAAGCACCCGGGGAGAAAGGCAGAGGAGGAGGAAAGCCCCAGTGTGGTTTGGAGGGATGAAGGGACTTAGGAGGGAAGATGCAGCTGATGAAAATGTCATTGTCTTTGCTGCAGAAGATGCTCCTTGCTCTGGCTCCCCTACGGAATCTTCAGCAGAACCTGCATTCCCCTCCAATGCTCTCTGTGTTGTGCAGTCTCACTGACAACGCACACAGGAGCGCTGAGTGCTGCATCAAAGACGGACTGGGACAGAGAACGCACACGAGGGCGGCAAACTGCACGCACACAGGTAAGTTGGAGAGAACAGAAGTGACACTGTCAATACTATTTGTGCTTTCATTTGGAATATTCTGGGAAAACAAGACATGGCAGGAAACCTGAAGCCCTTCTCCTCTAGGTGCTTTTCCATCTGCTCCCCAAAGATCTGGAAGAAAAAACCATCCAAAGACCAGGGAAGTGCAAGGGCTGTAGTGAACACCGAGGGCTAGAGCCATCTCAAGGAAGCAGTAAGGGATTCAGCTGAGAGCTGTGCATCTGGGGACTGCAGTTCTAGATCTGGACTCAAAGACAGGGAACAGGAAAGCTCCTCTCTCACAGCTGCGTGAATACCTCACAAAGGGCTTTGCAAACATCTAGCTCCCCACCAAGGTCATCTCAGTCAACTCAGTGAGTCAGAAAACACCGGGACTCCTGGAGGCTAAGGGACCTGCCTGGGGCTAGCGCACACGGCGGGGCAGAGTCGGGAACAGCACTCCCCCAAGCCTATGACCCAGGCTTTTGCTCACCCTGAACGGCTCTCTCAAACCAGCAGCTTTTCCTCCGGGCCACGGCAGCAGGATTACAGAAAACCGTACCAGGGATGGGCGAACCGTGATCTGAAGGGACACACACATTGGAGGCCACCTGACCTCAGGCCCACAACCTCTTGCCTTGATTTCCTATTCTGAAAGCTGAAGTGCAGCACAAGGTTTGTCTTCACTGAGGTCAATGGGTGATGAGCTGGGGGGAGGGGGTACAAATTTCCTCAATTAGACACAGAATTACCTTATGACCCAGCAATTCCACATCTAGAGATATCCTCAAAAGAATGGAAAACAGGGTTCAAACAGGTATTTTACAAGAACGTTCATAGCGGCCTTATGTCCAGTAACAAAAAAGGTGGGGTAATCCCAGGGCCCACTGGTGGATGAATGGATAAGCAAAATGTGGTATATACACACAATGGAGTTTTTTTTTAAGATTTTATTTATTTATTTTTAGAGAGGGGAAAGGAGGGAGAAAGAAAAGGAGAGAAATGTCAATGTGTGGTTGCCTCTCGCACACCCCCTACTGGGGACCTGGCCTGCAACCCAGCCACACGCCCTGACTGGGAATGGAACTGATGACCCTTTGGTTCACAGGCCTGTGCTCAGTCCACTGAGCCACCACCCAATGGAGTATTATTCAGCCTTAAAAATGAATGAAACTCTGATATGCTACAACATGAATGAACAGTGAAAATGCTATGTTAAGTGAAATAAGCTGGACACGAAGAGGTAAATAGTGTATGGTTTCACTTCCATGAGGTTCTGAGAGTAGTCAAATTTATAGAGACAACAAGCAGCATGTTGGGTGTTGGGGGTTAGGGGGAGGGGCAGTAGGGAGTTGTTATTTAATAAGGCACAGCATTTCAGTTTGAGACGATGGAAAGTTTTAGAAATGGGTGGTGATGATGGTGAATTCACTCAATGCCACCAAACCGTATACCTGGAAATGGCTAAAATGGCAAACTTTATGCAAGGCACACTGTATCCCATTATTTAAAGGAGAAATAAAGACCCTGACAGCTTACTCCCTCTATGAGTAAGGTGACTGGACTGCAGGCCTCCGAAGGCAGTGGCCACGTGACTGGCTCATTCCCCGTGCCCCCAGTGCCCTGCACAATGCCTGGCACACAGAAGGTTCTCGACAACTGTTTTTTAGACAAGTGGAAGCAACCCTGGCCCACTGGCGCGGAGTGACAGCACCTCGGTCTTCCTCTGTCTCAGGGCCCTGCCTCTAAAAGACACTTTAGTCCACGTCCCGGCCGTCTGCGGACAGCCCTCTTCAGCCTAGGCGGCCCTCGGCAGCTGGGCTCGGAGCAGCCCTGCCCCGCTCTCCCACGGTGCCGCCCTATCAACAATAAAAGGACAAGACTGGGCAGCACAGACTCTGCATTATCGAAGGAACACAGAACGTGTTGCCCGGATTAAGAACTTACCACGATAGTGCACAACAGGGCATCTCTTCATATTTAAGAATTTTAAAGCTATCCAGTGGAGTCTAGTTTTGCCTGGTTCCCAGCTTCAACAAGGGGACTTGTTAAAAATACATATTCTTAGGTATCATCCTCTTGATATCTCAGTAATTGGTCTAGGACAGGCCCTGGGAACCTGAATGTTTGTTTGCTTGAACTGCTGTGCAAATAAGTTTGGAAACTTCTGCTCTAGGCATTTTATGAGTATGCCTTGCTTCCCAGATTATAAGCATCAGGAGGGCAAGGAATGTGTCCCCTGCATTTTGCCCGTCACTTCCGGTGTCTGGGAGACGAGTCGGTGCTGAGCTGCGTGGTTAACACCTGGTAAGTACAGACAGCACGAGGCTCTCCCAGGGCCCAGGCTGCCACTCCAGCGTCTCGGCCCGAAAGACCCAAATGCAGCGTTTCGTTTTGGTGCGCCAAGGTATCTAAATAGAAATATGTACAAAGATGCTTCCTTTGGAAGCAGTATCGGCAAGAGTTGATTATTCCTTGAGGTCCACATCTGTTCTCTCAGACACTCGGAATTCAGCAGACTGATGAATAACACATTTCAAACCACAGGAGAGTCCGAGAGGCAAAAAGCTGCATGTTGTCAGGGCCCAGCAATGTGTGTTTAAACTAGAACAGCTGCGGCTATAAAGTATCGGCGTTACTTTAAACAATAACAATGCCAGTGATTTGAGTTATAAACAGTTTTTTCCCAAGCAACGCAGGTTTTGATCAACCCCATTTTATAACTAGGAGGAGTCGGTGATTGTTTGTTTTTTGATACTCCACTGCAAAATTTTGTCCGTATTATCTTAGAATGAAGTCTAAATTCTCCCAGCAGCAGCAGGTTATTTGTGCTTCAAATAGTTCTCTGCCCAGGTGTCCCTTTTACAATGTGGAGGCGTTAATTTATAATTCACCAGCGCTCCAGTGTGAACTGGGTCGGCGTCTCCTAACGTCAGACAGAACTCCAGCTTGAGGAGCCCTTTAGTGAAACACCTTTGGGAAATGGTAAAAATGACGTCTTTTCTCTGAGAGCCCAAAACGCTCCTCCAAGGTGGTCTGCAGAGCGTGGCCACTGGACCGGTCACAACAGCATGACTTAGGAATTTGTTCAAGATGCAGATGGCCAGGCCTCCCGAGTCAGAAACTCGGGGTGTGGAGCCCTGTGGTCTGGCAGTCCTCGAGGGGAGCCCGCTGCTCACTAGCGTCTGAGAACCACTCTACGGGCATACTGACGGTGGGAGAAGACTTGCGGTAATGAAGCCTGCTTGTCCGAAGCAGAGTTATTCAACTGCATTTGCCTCCACACCCCCTTGTCATGTAACCTCTGTCGACTTCCATGGACTTGGTGGTTGATGAGATGCATGTTAGAAGTCACTGCACCAGATGATGAAAAAGCAAAACACATTCATTGCACCATTGGTGACATCTAATGACAAGAACAAATATTTATTGCACTGCACTGGTGGCAGACCCCGGAAATACTATGGAGAGCTAACAGACATAATCCCCTCCTGCCCAGGGCACACAGTAATAAGTAAGACGTACCAGGTAGTAAGACAGACAAACAGGGGACATGTGGAACACGTTAGATGTGCAGTGCACACAGTGTAGGAAGGTATGAGGGCACACTGAAGGAACAGTGCACAATTCAGCATTGCTTGGGTCATGAGTTTGCTTTGTGAGCCATTCTCATCCTTCTCTTGTCTTCATAGCTTTGGCCAAGGGGACTCAGGCACCTGCCTCTAGCAGACAGAATCAGACTACTTCTCTCGGATGCACTTTTAGGAAGTCCCAAGTACAAGGGCCTTCATTAGGTCAAGGTCACCAAGAAGGCTGGTGATATGGTTTGAATGTGTCCACCCCACTGCCATTCATGTTACAATCCTAACCCCCAAAAGTGATGGTATTAGTATGTGGAGTTTTCGGGGGGTACTTCAGTCAGGAGGCGTGAAACGCTCATGAATGGACTTAGTGCCCTATGAAAGACACTCCACAGAGACCCCTTGTCCCTTCTGCCACGTGAGGACACAGTGAGAAGTCCCAGTCTGCACCCTGGAAGAAGGCCTTCAACAGATGCTAAATCTGACAATACCTCGACCTTGGGCTTGCCAGCCTCTAGAACTGTGAGAAACAAATTTCTGTTGTTCATAGCTGCTCTCTCTGTGTTTTGTTACAGCAGCAGGAACAGACTGAGGCTGCTGGCCCGTGAAGGGGCCACACTCACTCACACACAGGTCTGTGTTCTCTGGGGGCCCTTCCTCATCGGATCTTCTGAACCTCCCGAGTCAGGCTTGCTGCCTGGAGCATAGCTGAGGTTTGGGACACTGGTGCGAGGGAGTGATACTGCTGCTGCAGAGACACCCAATCCTGCAGCCAAGTCACACCACCCTACGACAACGATCTCCTTTAAGGCAGGGAATTTTGTCTTTTAGGTTGAATGATATATTCCCAGACTATGGAATGGTGCCTGACACACAGTAGGCACCCCAAATATTTCCTTTTTATAAGTTGGCAAACCATCTATCAATCTTGTTTTGACTTGTGCATTAGCAAGAGTGGGCTCATTGTTAGAAGAGTAAACGCTGAAATACACAAAAACTCAGCCATGAGAGAGGATGACTACCCAACAACGGAACTTACTGCAATAAAGGAAAAGTTCTCTATCTGTGCCGTCTCATATGACAGCCAGCTTTCTCTACTGCACAGTGACTACGAGGAGAGAATTTCTAGGACCCTCTATTACCTGCTCTCTCCTATCAACCCCAGCCATCGCATATTTAAGTTAGAGACAAACTAATAGACCATTTTACTCAGTTGTCCATCAGGTGTCCAGGCAGCCCATTCTAGAACATTCCCTGTGACAGGCAGGAGGTTTGCTCTCCACATCACACTCTTCATTCCAGCTTTTCTCCGTCCCCTTCCCTTCAAGTCAGACTGAACTGCACCGTCTCTCAGAATCGGCCTGGACAACAGCACCAATCTGATCAACACTCACACGGGAAGCAGAGCACCCACAATCCTGTCTCTCCATACGGTCCCGTCTCCAGATGGCTCAGCTGCACACTGAACTAAGGGCTTCAGTGCCCCAGTGGAAGGAATGACCATCAGAATGTCAGGCAGGGCGCTGGGGAGAGGCTTATCTAATCAGCAGGGTTAGCCCGAAAGTTTTCTGGAACACCCATGAAAGGGGGTTAAAGAGGTCTGGATGGGCACCCAAAAGCACAGGGGCCCTTTGTTAATAAATCCTTCCTCTGGCAGCCTCAGGAGAGATTCAGAACCATTTCGCGAAAGGCAGGAGGGAAGGAGAATACCAGACCCCTCTGTGCAGAAGCTCTTCAGTGGGGTGCCTGCCTTTGGTGAGGCGCTCTTGGCAGTCGCTTTGCCCTGCTGCATTACGGCGTCACTCTCTGTCCTGGCCACCACTCCTGCACAGCTCCGGGGAGGGTTCCGTACTGCTGGTTAACTAACTGTGCGTGTGAGTCTTGTCTCTCCTTAGACGCCACGCTTCCAGGAGAAGCAAGGGCCTCAGTCTACATACGTGAATCTCCTAAACACTGTGCCTGGTGTGCCACATCACACGGTGAACACACACCTGCTCAGGCTGGTCCACAGGGCCCTTAAAGCCATGCCACATCGCCGGAGTCCCCGTCCTGGCTGTGTGGCCTTGGGCAAATCACTTCCCCTCTCTGAACTTCACAGTTATCATCTAAAACAGAGTTCAACCAACTACTGTCTGCAGGCCAAATCCAGTCTGTGGTCTGTTTTTGTACAGCTTATGAGCTAAGAATGTTTTTTTTATATATATTTTTAAAGGCATTAAAAAAAAAGAAGAGTCTGCAACTAAAACTATGCGTGGGCCTCAGAGCCTGAACATTTTATTGGCCCTTTTCAGAAGAAGTTTGCCAACTTCTGCTGTGAAATGAAGACAATAAACTAGAAAATACATTTTTCTTCTTTTAAACTCCATCCTTTCCTCGCGCTCAGATGGAACCATCTCTGTACTTGGAGTCCAGGGAGTGGACGTGCAGCTCGAGTGCCCAGCTGCTCCGGCTGAGGCGGGGGCAGGCACCGATGAGCCCCTTCCCCATGGGGCGAGCCCCCCCCAGGCTCCCGGAGTACCGTTTGAAAGCCTCAGACAAAATGATCAGTAGAGCTTTTTCTTTTTTTTTGGCCCTGACATTTGCTTTGGAGAGGCAATAAATCTTTGTGGTTAGGGCTTAAGTTTGGGAGTCAGGAGTATTTAGGCCGAGTCCTAGTTTCATCTCTTATTACTTTTGGTGTTGATACATTACTTAACCTCTCCAAACCTCAATTATCAAAAAGTAGAAATCACAATAGTAACCTAGTCCTAGGGTGGCAGCAAGGTTAAATGGAATGACACAGGAACAGCATTTAGCAGAAGGCCTGGCGACATGCTAAGAGATCAATCAGCGGGAGCCATCATTGCTATTGTGAGAACAGGCTCTTTTTCTGTCTCTCACACACGCCTGCCTCTTGGAAAAGCTTCGGCAATACCATCCAAAGGTCAGCAAGGGCCACGTCGCCATCGTCGTCATTGTAAAGTGCTCCACCACACTCCAGCCCTCGGACACTCATACACAGGAACCAATCAGTGCTGCTGGCAAAGGGTTCAGCATTCCTGAGCTGAGAAGCCCAGCAAAGACATGGACTGTTTTCCCTGAATCTCTCCCCAAAACCCTTCTTACCTAATCCCAAAGCCCTCCAGATACTGTCTTGCGTTGTGATAATAAAAATGCACACAAAACCACATATATAAATAAAATATTTGGCTGCTAATGAGAGGCAACCCGGCAGTTTTCTCGTCACTCCAGTGACAAGTTTATGTGCTCTACCATCGCAGTCGAAATATTTCTGCTATTTTCATGATTTCCTTGGCTTCCTTCCCAAGGAATTAGTCATTTCTGCAGCACTGGGGAGCAGCTGAGAAATCGCAGACAAGACTGAATGACATGACAGAGCATTCTCTTCACCCACGCTGAAGCTCTCCCTGTGCATGAAATTAAATCGTTCCGGGGGAACGTGGCTCGCTGTGGTGGGGAAGGTGTGGGAGCCCGCTTCCTCCAGCGCTCGCTCCTGCTTCGTGGAAAGGGTTCAGTTGGCCTCAGTGCTTCTGAGTTTCCCAAATTCTAGGTGAAGAATCCGAACCTAGCCAGGCCCTGTGGATGCGCCTAAATGAAATCTGTGGTGTCATTGGGTTGACAGGAGGAAACGGTTGCTTTGGAGGACCGACTCAGGTCATGGCTAAGGAGAGAGACTCTTGTGGTCAGTGTTTGAATCTGAAAATTTGACCTAGAAGAGACTCTAGAGGTTATCTGAAACTCCCACTTTTGCAAGTGAGGAACCTGTAAATCCACAGGCTTTCGAGACACACAGACACACATACTCTGCCTCTTGGAACAGATCACCTGACCTCTGAACCACCCAGCTCCTCTCCACAAACCTTAGCGTGCCCTCTTCACAGAGTTCTCAGGAGGGTCAGAGGTGCAGTGGAGCACGGGGCTTGGAGCGCAGAGAAAGAGCGAATATGCAAATGGGCAGACAATGGCCACTCCGTATAAAATTGCAACTTGGACCCACAATCGGCAGCAACCTACTCAGGAAACCAGTCTCTTGTTTACAATAAACAAATCAGAAAGCCAGCTGGCTATGCCAGATTTGCAGTGAGACTGAATTGCTATTTCCAGTGACAATCCAGGAGGCTAAACAATAGCCTCTGTAATGATCAGCCCCAAATGGCCAGAACTTGGATGTTTAACTGACAGCTTCCCTAAATATGTCCCTGACTCTCACTAAGAACAAGCCAGCGACAGGCAAATATGCTCTCTAACCAATCATGCTGATGCTCTGCTCCTAGTTAGCCTGCCTATGACCTCCCTAAGCCAACAGTCCCTGTTCAGGGTGTGCCTGGAGCTTCCCCCACCGCCCTGCCCCCATCCCACTATACAGCTCCCCCACTCTTCTGCCTGACACTGAGTCTCAGCCCAAACACGAGTGGTGGTGGCGGCTGGCTCTTGCTATAGCAAGCTCTGACTCAATGGCCTTTGCTCACTCCGCCTTGGGTGGCCTCCCTCCACAGTGCACACGGACCCTGCACCTTGCTTGCACACTTACACACACGGTGTCATACAGCAAACACAGAACAGGCACACCTCTTGAAAGGCAGTGATAGAAATTTTCAATCTGCTGGTAAAAGCTAGTTAAGAAGGGGAAGTAATCACTATGGTATAAGTACTCAAGCTTGTTTTCGCCACCAAAAATTCTAAAAAGACTGTAACTTTCTATGGTGTTTGATCTTCTGAGAGCTTACCCAGTGGTTCCCTCATTTTCTCATCAACTTGATGAACAGGGCGGAGGCAGAGCTGACTTCTCTGTTAAATACAGTAGGTGTGAAGCCAAGGGCCCACGATACATTTAGGGGCCCTCAAAACTTATTTAAGTTTTTTAAATCATGAGGAAAAGAAATAAACTTTTACACTGAAGAAAATAATTTGTATATACTAATAGCATATTTGTTCTTAAATCTACACAGTTGTAAAATTAAGGTTAATAATTTTTGTGGAAGAGTAGACCACAAAAGCAATGCTGCATACAGTCTCCTGAAGTTATAGTGTGGCCCTCATCCGAGGAAATCACACTTGTCTTTCTGGTGGATGAGTGAAGTAATGGCCACTATCACTTACCTACGGGCTTCCGGCCCACCCATAATGTCTCTTCTGTGTTCTGCTAATTCTCAAATGGTCTTGCACTTGCTTTCAATTCAACCCTTCTGTAGCTATCAGAGATGGTATGCTCAAAATATAGAAGACACCATTAGCCAACCTGTTAAAAAATCATTTAGAAGCTTGGCTGGCATCTACTAGTAGTAGGATCACAATCTGACCCTAGTTTATAACCTTGCTTCACTCACCACGGCCACCCCTGGGCTTCCCCATCCTCAGTCCAGGCAGACGGCAGCACACCTCTCCCGGCGCTCCTCCGCCTACCGGGAGCCACTACGCTCTGCTCGGGTGCCGCTTCACACACCGCACTCTCAGTGAGCTCCTCCGGAGGGTCCAAGATGGGCTGTTCCCACGTCTTACTCTTAAAGCACCACCAGACATGAGTCCACAGTAATTACTTAGAGATGCCTGTCTTCCACGGCACTTAGAATATAGCTTCCTTGAGGGCAGGAATCAGATCTTATCTATCATTTTTGGAGTGCCCAGAACTGACATTTATTCGGTGACATGCCCAGAATGCAAGTCTCACCAGCAGCAAAGTTGGTGCTAGAAGTTAACTCCCCAGGCTCCTGGTTTTGCGTCTTTCTAACTCAACGCACAGCATCTTTACAATAGCCAGCTGGACCAGGGAGGCAGGCGGATGCTCTGGGTGTCAAGCATTGAAGTACAACAATGTGGGGCTAGTGGGTACTTAACAACAGGATTTCCCAGAGAAAACAAAACAAAAACACCCCCACCCCCAATTTATAGAGTTTGCCAACTGCTGTGATGTAAATAACCCCACCAGGGCCATTTTCAAGCTATCAACTATGAACACGACTTACTGAAACAGAGGGGGGAAATGACACACAGGCCACCCCAGTACGTATTATTATTTCCACCACCCAGAGGCCACAGTCTAAATAACCTCAAGGTCATAAACCACCATGAAATGTAGTAAAATAAGAAGTGATGATTTTTTTAGTACTTGTTGCCTTTATTTTAATTGATTTATTCAATTGTACATATATACAAATTTAAATGTTCATAATTAAATGTGTTTCGTAACTGACTCAACTGGAAAACTTCCTGAAAACTCAGCCATCGGCGCTCGCGACCCAGCACAAGCTGTCTCAGACAGCATGACGCTTGCTTGCATGTAGCTTACGGGATGCTGGGGAAAGAAATGCTCGTGACACTCGAGGGTCGAGATCAACACCCCAGGACAGGCACAGGAGGCCTTCGCCGTGCCTGTCCTGTGTTTCTCTACGACGTGTGTCCCTCTCACGGTCTGTGCTCAGGCCCCACCCGTCTCGCCAGACCACAGGCCATGCCCAGTGCGAGACCCTGTCTGCTCCTCATCGCTGCATTTCTGGTGTCAGGACCTCAACAAATGTTCACTGAATGAGTAGACGAAGTAAATATGTGAGTGTCTTGTTGCCATGCTTTCACTCTTACTCCTCAAGAGAGATGTCAAGTGACAAAGGGTTTAAAACAGGAACCAGAAGAGGGCGAGTTTCCACTCAGGTGACGTAACGTTGCTGGCGTGGGAGAGACGCCTGAGAACGCGCATGGCAGGTGTGTGCTGCGACCGCGAGGCTGCCTGCAGGGCCCGCTGCCTCACCTTTTCTAACAGTTCCCACAGGGCACTAGCCATTAACTAGGAGTTGAAGGGCAACACAGCCAATAACCTAATAAGCTGATACAGAAGAATGGCACAAAGCACCACCTCATTCTTATTCACAATCCAAGAAAGTATCAACAAGAGAGAACATCATAAATTTGGCTATTTTTTACCTTGTGCAGTTTCAGAACTAGGGTAATGGCGAGGGTATACTTAGTGCTGTTATCTGTCAGGCACTGTTCATCAATTCAGTCTTCCATCAACTCTCTGCTGTGTGGACTGCTCTTGTCATGAGGAAACTGAGGCACAGGGACATTAAATAACTTGCCCAGGGACACGCAGTTAGAAAGCAATGGCAGTCTGCCTCCAGAGTCTCTGGTCTTGATCCTTATACTACCCTCAGGTGACAAAAACAAAGTCCAGAATGTACCTGGAGTTTTATTCCTCTAGAGTTAGTCTGAGCTGTCACAGCAAGAGTTTTACTCCTTGTAGGAGATCTCCGGGGGAGGCATCCCATCTCTGGAGGAGATAAGGATCAGCCTAGTTTGGGGACATACGGGCATCTTTCCTAATCAATGGCACAAGGATCAGGAATTCCTACCACCTGCCCATCTTGGGGCAAGCCCTTCAGGGCATCCTTTCAAATGCAGATATGTCTTGCAGGAGGAAGACTCTGCTAAGCTTCTCTTTGCTCACTCAGCTGAGACAGCCAACAGAAGGGCCTAGGAAATGAGACACAGGGAAGCTTATCTTCAAAGAAGCTTGGGGAGAGGAAACTTCAGAAATGTGTGCCTCCTCCAATATTTGAGTGTGTGTGTACATGCACCTATGGGAGAGCGATGGGAGGAAACGTAAAAGTATTCTGACAGGTTTAGTCCAGGTACTGATCTTCCTATCTTCTACGTAAGAATATTATCTCCTTTCCTCTTCCATGCCCATTACAAAGTGAAATCAACACCAGGTATGCACGAGGGATGAGATTTTTATAGACTGTATGGATAACTGACTTTTAGGAGACTGGCACGAGGACCTTCAGGTTTCAATATTTTCTATTTCAAAATAGTATCTGTATTAGCTTTTCACTTCCTGAAGTGTTTCTTCACGTTTAAGTGTTTAAGATGTTACTTAAAATACAAATAAGTTCTCATTATTCCTTTCCAGTTGCTAAAAATTAGAGGTTACTACAATCATGGAAGTTTAGCAAGAGTGGAAGTAGGAAAAATTGAGAAGTTAAACTTATTTTGTTAAGAAAAAAAATAGAGCTTTTCTGAAGAAGTTGGAGGAACCAATCTAATTGACCGACCCAAGCTCCCAGCTGTGTTTTGATGCAGCCCATGTGTGGATTCTGGCACAACAGGTCTTCAGGCTGCCGGATCCAAAATCAATTTGTAGGAGAAACAGCAATCAGTCATTAATTGATTTCTGATTCCATTCAGCTTTAAATTCAAGGATACCCCCCGGACTTTGCAAATACAAAAACGATCTGTGATTGGGCATGTTGGATAGCAAACTGATTGCTGTCCACATAGGATTACTGGGTTTGCCAAAGACTGCCATTCCCTTGGTAGCTGGTCATTGAATGCTTCTGCCCTCCATATTTAATACAATGATCGTATTTTTGTTAATGAGCGAGGGTTCATGGCACAAACAGAGGTGCAAGGAAATGTCAGGGGGCCTTTGCAAAGAGCAAACAGTTCCTGTATTCACATCTTGAATTTCTCAATAGCCACCTCCCCCTTCTGTCACACAACTGTTTCTCATGGTAATTCAGGATCACAGATTGGTGGTGCTGTCAACCAAGAAAATAAATAAATTCACTGTAAAATTTCAATATGACTTCTCTGCAGACTCAGAATGTGAAGTCCAACTTGCCCAGCTCTTCTGCTGGACAATCCATCGGTGTCCACTGATCCTGAAATGATGACTTAACATGAGTTCACACCCACTGAGTCTTAGAATCTCTCTCCCTTCTCCCCCGCTCTTGCAAGAGGAAGAGTTAGAATGGAAGGGGCTGAGCACAAGAACTGGAGTTAAAGGAATCTTTGCTTTCAGAGATATCAGAATTGATGAGGTCAGTTTCAGAATGTGAATGGGCAATGGGGAACTAATGTCCTCCACCATCTTGTGTATTTTGCTTCACGCCAAAGACAATATTCATTTCTACTTCAGAATGTCCATTCTCCTAAATAAGGACCATTTTCTTGGGATTGTTTTTGGTGAACTTTTTTCTTATTGAAAATGCATTTTCTTTCCAGCATCTCAAAAAGTTATTTGGAGACTGTACTTGATGCCAAACAATAATTCTGCTTTTATAAAGCAATGTCATGCTTCAACATTAATTCTTCATCTTCTAAGACAGAACTAGCAAGGAATATTTTATCTTCTGCTGGGCCCTGTTAGTCCTTCAACGCAGCTCAGAGGGACAATACATCACACGTGGAGGCCCTCTGGCTATTATATAACCTCCCATGCATAACTTGAATTAGCAAGGAAATGACATATTTATATAGCAATTAAAAATATGTTTAGCATTCCCTGAGGTGCCACCCCTCCCCATTACTAAAGCTAGAAGCACATTAATCTTCTGGCAGGGTGGAGTCCAATGGAGACAGCAGTTGTTTCTGTATCCAGTGTTTAATAAGGAACACAGAAATGGAATCAGAATTTCCACAACCTCGACGTGTCACCACCCATTAATTAGACTTACATGACATGCTCTTTTTGTTAAACACCATCATTTGGGGTTGTCACATCCCCAATGCATGAGGCTCACGTGCTTTCCCACTTACACAATAAGACCATTCACTACCGAGCAGGAACACGGGGAAAGGGAGAGGCGAGCTCATTCCCAAAGTCCTGCTTGAGCTGAAGGTCTATGATAGACAGTTCTCTGTGGCTATAAGATCCCAGAGTCTGTTAGACATTCTGGAATGTTCATTCCTGATTGCTTATACATAGCATTCTTTGAACTTTTAACTGCTATGTACTTTTCCAGACCAACATAACAAAACAAGAAACAACAGCCCTGACTGGTGTGGCTCAGTTGGTTGGGCGTCATCCCGCAAAGCAAAAGATCGCTGGTTCTATTCCTGGTCGGGGCACATGCCTGTGTTGTGGGCCCAGTACCCAGTTGGGGCGGGCGTGAGAGGCAACCAATCGATGTTTCTTTCACACATTGATGTTTCTTTCTTCCTCTTTCTCCCTCCCTTCCCCTCTCTCTAAAAATAAATAAAATCTTATTTTTTTTTAAAAAAGAAAGAAATGACCAGGGATAAACACATACATCGAACTTGGTCAACCATTCTGAAATACTTTTGGGGAGTACTAAATTTTTTTAAATACTAGGAAGGCCTGAGATGTTTTTTTGGCTGATCGCAAAGCAATGTCCACCCAACATGGAGCGCCCCTCCCGCTGCTGTCTGGAGAGCCCGCAGGCTACAGGCAGTGAAGGCGTCTCCAGCAGCTCGTCCTCAGCAGCACGCCACCGGCACTGGGTCAACTTCGTGTTTCAGAAAACATTTCCACACCCTTCATTCCATTTAGGCACACGACAGCACAGTAAGGGGTCATCGTAACCCCATCGTAAGGGGTTACGATGACCCCTTACTTATAGATGAGACCCTTAATTTCCTGAACTTCATCTGACCTTTTAAACAATGCATATTTAGAAAGTTATCATCAAACTCTGATACATGTAGACTTAAGTCTGCCAATATGATAATGTGGATGATGATCATGCAATTGGTCACGTGTATTGTATTTTTACTATGTGCTGCGTAACATCTCTATTCAACTTTTAAATACATTAACTCATTTAAGTCCTCACCACTCCAGGTTATGGATGGGAAAATCTAGACACAAGAGGACAGAGCACTTTCCCTGAGTCACATGGTCAGAAGCCAGGAGCTAGCCCCCACCAGCCAGGCAGCAGAGCCCACCCTCTTAACTACCCACATACTACAGGGTCCCCCAGACGACGGATTTCACACAGGGTCTTTAGTGCCTTAGGAATACTCAAGAATGTGTAACCTGAGAGGGGTCAAGTAACTGCAGTATCACTAACACTGGTCAGAGGGCTCCGTGACCAATTTTGTACCTTAATGGAGTAAGAAACATTTTAGTCACCCTCGCCTACTGGATTTAAGGATTCAGAGCTCACACTCTCGACTGAAATTAGCTGCATGCTCTTGGGCCAATCATTTATTCTCCCTAAATCTCCATTTTCCCTCATTCATGCAATGCAGGCAGTAAAGGAAAAGGCCTGGATGTCATTTTGGACAATAGTGTCAGATCATACACGCAAACCACTCAGCGCAGTGCCTGGCGACTGTCAGGTACTCAACACATGGGAACATCTGTAATTTTTAAGTTTGACAGTTCATTTAAACCCATCACTCTAATTCTTTGTTCAAGGTGTGCCTCCAACCAGGGAGACCCAGTCCACCTGTATTCCCACCTGACTGGTCAAAGTCCTTCCTTTGCACAGACCAGGTAAGACCTTACCTCGCCTGGAGGCGGTCCTCAGGTAGCTGAATTGGGCCCTTTCTCTCACTGATATTCCCACATGCTTTCTGCACGCCCTCCCAGGTCCTGGCCCAAACATACTGTCAAAAGGAAACAGCAATAGTGATTGTTCAATTTACAGCAGCCTTTCCTCTCACTGGTTTTAATCTTGACTTCAAAGTGGCACAACCCCCCGAGGAACCGTTACTTTACAGTCACCCTCTTCCCCACCCACTCCTGTTGGCGTGTTCTTCCCTTTCCTAGGCTCCATACTCCCCGCACTTGAGACTTGATGTGGGTGGTAAGCAGAAAACAGATATGCAGGGAATCCCTGCTTCAAAGCCCACTGACCAAGAAGCTCCCATAGACTCCCACTGCCTGTTGCCTAGACAGAAATTGAGACTTTAAATTGACCAAGAGGTCCAATCCCTTTATTTTACAGGTGCAGACTGGAGCTAGAAAGGAGCGGTAACGTGTCAAGGGTCATGAGACAGGAAATTAACCATGGGGGAATTAGAGTATGATCCTCAAATTCCTGGGCTATTATTGCTTTTCCCACTGCACATCACTACCTGAATGCCGATCCCTGGTGACCCAGTCTGTGGAGCGGGCTCCCAGTCCTCCAACAGGCTGCACTTCCGGCTGATTTCCACATCCCCCCTCCACATGCACCCGGAAGCACTCTGCTGACCCTGGGTCACGGTGCGCTTTCTCTCCCAGCCACCCTGACCAGCTTCTCTTCCACCTGGAGCCCAACCCTGAGTCCCCCTCCTCCCTCACCGGACAACCCCGGCTCCACCTCTGGGTCACTGGGTCTCAACACCTCCACGCTTGTCTACTCCAGGCTGACTTGTTGTCCAGGCCGGGTCCCTTCTCTAGTTACCCAAGGCTTGACGTGACGACCATGGTTTGCACATCAACACAACACAACTTGTCTTTGTAGTCTTACATTAGAGAGCTTTATCCTGAAATCTAGAATTCCTACCATCTTCTCCCCAAAGCGCATCGAATGCCACTGACCATAAGAACAAACAAAAACTGTGGACAATTTTTCAAGAGGTGATGTTTTAAAAGTTGCCTTTATTAAGCAATCCCTATAAGGGTTCTCTGTAAATAAAACTCTGAAGATTTCATTGCCTCTTGGCATTTAACTTTTTAAAAAAATCTATTTGTGTAGTTACTAAACAAACATTTACTGTTCCATCGTCACTGCCCAGAACAGCGTCTGGCACCATAAGAAAAGCTTTATAAACAAGACAGATATGGTTCTTATTCTCAAGGAATTCCTGTCCTAGTGGCAAAGGACATATTCCCCAGGGAATTACACTAGAGTGTGAGAACAGCTGGAATAGGAAACCTCTATGATGATATAGAAGCATTTAGGAGGGACATCTAACTTAGACTTAAGAAGTCAAGGAAGGCTTCCTGGAAGAAGGGACTCCTATGCTAACAGCTAGTGGAAGAATAGGAGCAAAGGAAGTAAAGAGTCAAGCTGGCCAGTGTTCACAGAACATGTGCTTAAAGGCTTGGAGGTAAGGAAGAGCATGGCCCCTTTGGGTACTGGAAGCATCTACTCCACTCCTTTTGGTCCCTCTTCTTTGCCTCTTTCTGAGGTCTCTGCAGGTGGACATATTTAACAGCATGGATATGACCCAAATAACGCAACCTCAGCACCAAATATGCACACACAGACAGGCATATAACTGTCTACACACGCATGCTCCCGATGGCACGCACTCAAGAATGAGCACAAGAGATAGGAGATTTGATCACAGTCCCATGTCTTTCTGACACACTGAGTCTCTTGCTGCATTTGTACAATTCTGGCATTTAATGATACATTTTATTTTTTCATATGATCACCCCCAATGCAAGCCAGCTACTGGATCTGGCATCTGGTGCTTAATCCAATAAGCCATGATCTGTCCCAATACTGGAGAAGTAAACCAGGTGTTTCTGGCTTCAGGAGAAGTGACATGCAAGTTTCTAATGTGAAGGGGCAATCAAAGGGCCATTTTGAGCACACCCTGTGTTTTGCTTTATGGGCCCCAGGGTTAACTTCACTTTAGACTCCAGTGAAAGTTTCCCTTTTCAAGGCAAGAGAACTGAGGTTGCCGAGAGGATCGGGGACTCGCCCGAGCCCCACAGCAGAGCAGAGACGGTGGTCTCAGGAGTCCCACCCCTCCTGTCTGGGCCCCTCTCTCCAAGTCTTGGTTCAGGTTTCGTGGTCGTGTTGTAGTCAGCCTTTCAGCCTTGCAGATTGCTTGTCTTCCTTTTGCGATGCCATCGGTCCCCGAACCAGGTGTCACTCAGAATGTTTCTTCTATAACAATCCCTAATAAAAATGGCCGGTGGGCCTCTCACTAACACCAATGAGCTTGGTCGTCACTAAGAATACAATCCATTATACTCAAGATAGCTGCTTGCCAAGAATGGAGTACCTTAATTTTAGCTACTGAAGGTCCTTATCAACTAGATTAAAATCTAATAGATGGTTTTTCCTCCTAAAATTGTACTGTAACCTTTGAGAGTCCATAAGATTTCTTATGTGAATCATCAGTTCTGGCAACCTCAAATTAGAGGAGAGAAATTTGCGTGGCTGACTTGTTCCAGCGAACCGAGTTCGGAAGGCTGACAAGCTAAATGACAGTGTCAATACATCCTCAGCTGGATTTAGAAAATGCTATACTCCTCCGATTATGGTGTTACAAGTCAAGCCGGTGTTCTCGGTTTTCCTTACTTTTTTGTTTTAAATCCCAACTGCAGCTCTGAAAAACCACAATTTTTAGATTCTGAGTAACAACCTATTGGCATTTGAGTCAAAATGAGATAGAAACACTTAGTAAAATTTAGCCTTGATCTGCAAGTGAATCACAGCCCAAAAGTGATCCTTCCATTACCGCCTGCACCCTGGTCCTCAGCATTTTCTCAGTTCTTAGGTTTGTATACCTTGAGAGGGTTTTAAACTTTGTTTCTGACGTATAGCAACACGAGTGAGCTCCCGCGAGACTCTGAAGGCTGCAAAGCCGTTCTGCCAGCTTCTTTTGGCAGAGGAAAGGCGAGGACAGAGAAGGGCGTGGGTGTGTGCCAGGCAAACGCCTAAGGAGCACTGATTTCAGCACCTGAGAGTAGCACGGGGCGGCTGACGAGCACGGGTTCTGGAATCTGGGCTCGACTCCTGCCTGCACTACTATTTACTCATGAGCTTTAACATCTCTGAGCTTTCTGGTTAGCAGTTGTGTCGCAAGGATAAAAAAGGTGGATACTTACACGAGTTCTGAGAGCTAAAGGAGACAATGTGAAAATAATGTTGACGACCTCTTGTTATCCTACTTTACCGATGAGAAAACTGAGGCATGGAGGATTCCAGTGACTTAGCCAAGGTCACGGAGGCTTCGATGGGGGAGCTGGGGTCTGCTCCGGAGCAGACTGACTGCAGAGCCACCATCAAAACGGTTAACTGTACGTTCTTGCTGTTCAGCACCAAACTCCTCACAGATCCCCTTCATCTGCAAAATGCTGTGGCTCTCCAACTGCTCTAACAAAGCGTGCCTTTGGACACAGGCACTGGCGGCTTCACCAGTTGCGACACAGCAGTACAGCGTGTTAAAAATACGCTGTGATCATAAATGTATACATGCATGTTCACAAGAAGGTATTCACCAGTCTGAGCAAGGCACTACGCTCATATCGGACCCTGATGCTTATGGGTGAGTTGTAATATAACATTTGTGCCACACCCCATTGCCCAGCACCCTCCCCCAAACTACCACTCCAGGGTAGAGATGGGCAGTTGCATTCTGTGGGGAAGCCAGAGACAGATTTTATTTTCCTTGCCCCACACGTGAAAAATGACACTCACTCTTAACCAGGTGATTCAAGTTTCCTTTTATCCTTGGGGCGGGGGGGTGGGTGGGGGGTGTGTGGGGGTGTGTGTGTGTGGGGGGGTGTGTGTGTGTGTGTTTCTTTTCAGAGCCACTTAATGAGGAGGCATACTCAAGCCAGCTCTGCTTTGCAGCTTTTCTGCTGAGACCCTCGGACCTGCTGCCAAGCTGCAGGCAATTCGCAAGCCTGACTCCCTTGGCCTCCTCCCCCAGCCAACCGCCTTTTTGAGTATCTCCCACTCAGTTCTTCCTGAGATGTCTGGGTCTGTGATTTTTCGATTGCCATGATTTTTTCAGCTGGTGTCATGGGAGAGGAAGCAGAGAGACTGCAGAATGCTATTATTTACTCTCAATGTACTCTGTTACCTAAGCTACTTAAAACGCTATCTCCAACTCCAGCGACACCGAAGCTACTGCAGTGACTCCGGAAAAGCGTACTGCTTAACTCCCCTTTGCTGTGCCCTCCGGTGCTTCCTCACAATTTAAGATGAGAACAAAAAACCAAAACCTGTCTATAAACAATTCCAGGCTGCACTACACACTTTCTTCATACTAATTAATTCCTTTGCTTCACAGAAAAATCTTGTGAGATTAGCATTACTATTCTCATTTTACAGTTGAGGAAACTGAAGTTCAGAGAAGTTGAGAAATTTTTAAAAAATTTACATGGCTATAAAAAAACCAAATGAGTGTTGAACCCACACCGATCTTAACCTCTAAGCCATATTCCAAAAGTCTGTTCCTTGGGGATCACCACTACTAAACACAAATTTAAAAAAATAAACCTTCTAGTCTTAAAAATCATAGTGCTTCATAGAAGTTGCTCGGTAAGCTTTTTCTCTGAAAAAAATGACTGAATGGCTGAAAAACACACTTTTCCAGCTGTTGTTAATACGGCCTGGTCAACCTCTTCTGCTGTAGGCTGAGAGAAGGCTGTGCCACATTTTTTAGAAACTGTATTGACTTGAGAGAGAGAGAGAAAGGTAAGAGAGGGAGGGGTGGGGAGGGAGAAAGAGGTGGGGGGAGACTGGGGGAGGGGGAGCATGGGGGAGGAGGAGAGAGGGAGAGAGAGAGAGAGAGAGATCACTTCGTTGTTCCATCTTTTGATACATTCATTGGTTGACTCTTGGATGTGCCCTGACCAGGGAGGGACAAATCCGGGATCAAACCTGGATGATGCTCCCACCCACTCAACTACCTGGCTAAAGCCATGTAATATTTTTTTAGTAAGAAAAATAAATATAAAATACAAAGTATGCACTGATCCATTTAGAGGTCTCTAAGATTCAGGTAAGCAAGATAGCACTTTTGATGTCTGGATTTGACATCAAATCCATCTGGAGTTTCTGCAGTGTGTCAACTTCTTTGTTATCGCAGAAATTCTCTTGGAGACCCAGGGGGACCACAGAGGAGCCCACAGGGCCCTGGAAACACAGTCCGAAGGGGATGTGTGCCCTGGTGATTTCCATGGAGAATGGAAAAGTAAAGGGAAGAGTTCACCGCCCAGGAACCAAGAGCTTTAGCAACCATGTGGCCACATATATGGCGCCTGGAACGGGCTCCAGACCTGGGAGCGCCCTGCCTTGAGAGCCCTTTGCGTTTGCTCAGACACAGGGGACCAATGTGAAACACGCACAGTACGTCTCAGACAAGCTCTCACGGTGGGCCCTTTGTCAGTCACCCCCAGACTGTGCCTTTTTCTTTAACCTAAGAGCATGTTCTCCACTATTCTGAAGAAACCGTCGAAGTAAAAAAATGTGTCATTCTGCATTGCTCTTTTCTCTCAGCACCAGCACACTATCCAGCAGAAAACCCCGCCAGCTCCACCTAAACGACATCTCTCTCTCCCTAGGCTGCCGTTGCCCTGGTCCACATCACTGACACGGCACTCCTGGGCTGCTGTCAGAGCCTCCTGCTTCGTCCACTTCTTTCCTGCCCTCCTGCAGTTCATCCTCATCACCGCAGCCCCAGCCGTGCTTGTAAATAAAAGCCTGGTCACTTCTCTCCTGCTTAAGGAGTGGCTTCCTTTGTCACTCGGGGAAAAAAGTTCGGAGCTTGTTTCGGTTTCCAAGATTTGGCCCCTGCTAACTCTCTGATCTTGTCCCTACAGTTCTGTCCGAGATCATACTGCTTCAGCCACACAGAAGGACACTCTTTTCGGTTCCTTGCATACGCTACCCACACTCCACCTCAGGGCCTTGGCACGTGCTGGTCCTTCTGATGTAACGCTGTCTGTTCGGAAATCTGCACACACAGCTCCTCTCCTTCTTACAGGTCTTTGCTCAAGTCACCCAGGTGAGGCTTTTCCCGAACTATCTAAACTTTTAACTCCATCCCTCCAATGAGAGTGTCTAACCTTCATTTAGGATTTATCTTTCCTTCTTAGAAATTACCAGTGTCTCAAGTTCTGTGCATTTGTTTTTATCTTGCTTAATGACAGATTCCACACTGGCATGAAAACTCATTATTTAGGGCAGGTTTGGTGGGGACTTTCTTTTCCATCTTCAGAACCTAAAATAGTGCCTGGTACATTATAAGTACTCTTCACCATTAATTATTAAGATAATAACTGAATAAAATAATGCATAGGTTTGTGGGCAGAGAAGTAGGTACAAATACTTAGCACAAAATTGACAGTCACTTTATGGATAAAAAAAGTAAGTAAACCATAAAATGGTAGTTATCAGGGCTGGTGACATTACAGGTAATTTTATTTTTTAGGCTTATTCATATTTTATCATGTATATGTGAGATAAAAGTTTTTAGATTATTTTACCACCTGTATAGAACTTTAGTTTATAAACTTTTCCCACATACCACATCTTATTTTGTCCTCTGGGTGGTGCACTGAATAAGATTATATTCCCTTTTTACACGGGAGAAACTAAGATAAAGAGAAAAATAAATGGATGATCCCAGAGCTCACAGGTAGGAAGTGACGAAGATGGAAAAAACAAGATGGGATTCTTTTGTGTAAAGTGATAGAAAAATAAAGGAAAAAGTCGTTCTTTTTAAAAAAACAAAACAAAACAAAGATAGGCTTCTATCAGGATTTCTGCATACTAGGAGCTTACTGATAGTAATGAGGTTAGAGGGGTCTGATTTATATATGCTGGGCATAAAACTGAAAAAAATCTTAAAAGGTGACAGAAACACCCATGACATGAAACGTACCACCCTAATCTCTCCACGTGGACAGTCCAGTCAGACTGAGCACATTCAGGCCGTGGTGTGATGGTGTCCGCCACCTCTCTCTGTGGTTCCCTTCATCACGCAGAACTGAAACTCTGTTCCCAGGAAACACTAACTCCCCATTCCCTACTTCCCTCGCCACCACTGTTCTGCTTTCCTTCTTAAACTCGACTACGCTAGGTATCTCCTATGAAAGTAGCATCACACATATTTGTCTTTTTGCAATCGACTTATTTCACTCAGTATATAATGTCTTCAAGGTTCATTCAGGTTACAGAATGTGCCAGAATTTCCTCCCTTCAAAGGCTGAGTAATATCCCATCGTATACATGGACATGTACAGACAACGTTTTGTTAATCTGTTTATCTGAGGATGGACACTTGGGCTCCTTCCACCTACTGGCTATTGCGAATAATGCTACCATGGACACTTGTATACAAGCATCTGCAGAAGTCCCGGCTTGCACTTCTTCTGGGTGTATACCCAGAGGTGAACTTGCTGGATCATACGGTAATTCAAACTAATTTTTATAACAAATGGGGGCACCTAAAACACATGATCAGTAGAAAACGGGTGCCTAAGCCCACACTTGACTTGGCTTGGATGCAAGAACACACCGATACACACCATTTGCATCCCAAAATGTATTTCTGACTTTATTTTCAGTGAAAATATCCATTCATGTAACCCATTGTCTCCTGAATACCTTCTATTCTACAGATCAGGGTTGTCAAACTTGTTTTCACCAGGGGCCACATCAGCCTCGCGGTTTCCTTCAAGGGGCCAAATGTAATTTTAGGACTGTATAAATGTAACTCCTCCTTAACAGTTAGGCAAGAGCTCGGCACTGCCACCAGGTAGAAACAAGGTGCCAGGCTGGATAAAACATGGTGGAGGGCCGGATTTGGCCCTTGGGCCTTGTGTTTGCCACCCGTGCTCTAGACTCTGGGGATAGTGACCAAGACAGAAACAATGCTTACTTTCACAGAGCTTGCCATCACTTAGCGAAGGCAGACACTTAGTGCAAATATCAGAATAAATCATTACTTTGTAACTGTGAGGAAACCCAGTGGGTTGTGAGAACACTGAACAGGTCCGCCTCCCAGGAGGCGGGGCCAAGGAGCCCTCTGCCAGAATCAGGAGGTTTCAGAGTGTAAACAGGAATTAGGCACCCATTAAAATATCAAATTTGTTTTGCAGTGTAAACAACCAATTTGAGCCTCATTAGATTACTCTCTTCAAATTTCAAAACCATACTCCAAAGATTCAGAATAATGTTGGCAATATTCAGATGCTCATCAGATGAATTATTTAGACTAATTAGTTTAAAGTTTAATTAAATAGTAGGTATTAAGTTCATTATCCCTACACCACTGATTTTTTTTCTTTTTACAGCGGTAGTTGGAGATCTTACACATAACCATTTCCTTCTATAATATTTTGTTTTCTATTTCACTGGTTGAAAGGTATGTGTATCTTCCGGGAAACTGTTGGAGAGGTGAGCCCCGCCTCCTCATCGCTCCGCCCTTCCTTCCGGGGCTTCAGCGCTCAGCTGCTGCCCGGCCAACACATGGCATGGCCGAGTGGAAACCGAAGATTCAAAGGCCACATATTTTCTACTTTCACCACTGTCTGACAACATGTGGGAATTATTTAAACAGTAACAGAATAAACTTCTATTTTTTTTTATTAAACTATTTCAACCAAGAGCGCTTCGGGGCACTATTGATGATAATTCCTCAGTAAATCGGAGAATATAGTAAGCTCAATAACCTCTTTTCTAAAAGTATTAATTTCTCCTACAAAGTATCATTGGGGGTAAAAAATACGAAAAATACAAAAATATTAAGTCAGAAACTGCCCAAAACAAATCTGACATAAACCATTTAATACAACTCCAGTCCCCGTCAGCTGGGACTCAGTTGCTCCGTTTGTAAAAGAGGGCCTGCCTGCCGTTCTGACCCCAACGGTGGCCATGCTGGAATCCAATAGGAGAAGTCTAATTAATAAAAGATGAAATCAAACCTGCACATTACCTATGCACAAATACAGACTTCTAGAGGCAGCTGACCGCTCACCAAAGACTTATGTGCACTTTTCATATTTTGAACTTACTTCTTAGAAGCAGCTGCCCACATAGACAGCAGGCCTCTGCCCTCTCGCACTAGTTATGGCCGTGGGGCTGAACTCTTGCCAACAGAATGGATGTGCGCGGAGATGGAAGAGGCCAGGCCCACACACATGTCCCTCAAATTCTCTGTGTTCTCTTGCTCCCTTTCGCTGGCTAGATGATGACACCCAAGGCGATTTGGGGAGCCAATGCAATAAACATGGCAAAACCTCTTATAGCCTGGGGTCTTGAATGGCTGCAGTCCACCGCTGGATTCCAGCCGAGTGGGAAACAAACACTGTTAAGACAGTGATACAGGGTTTATCTGGTAGGGGTTCTAGGTTTTGCCTCATGCAGTAAGGCACTTCCGTGAGGCCATGGATCTGATAACTATTACTGCATATACAGGGGAAATCAGGAATATTTTAGACACAGATCTTATATTTTTGTTATAAAATATTATAATCATTTTCAGTGTTCAGAAGGAGACTGGTTAGCTTACAACTGAAAAAAGGAAAAGGGGAATTAATTTTTAGAGTGAAAATATAGGAATAGCATTTTCCAAACTGAACTATGGAGAAAGTTGGATGGTCTATGGTCACTAAGTTGGAGAAATTCTGGGTTAAACAAATTATGAGGTCTCCTGACAGTACGAATATGCAAGTACTCAGAGCCCCTTATAAGCCGATGCACGCTGTAAGTCTCCAGGGAGTGAGCAAGATGCGTGTGGGCTGAGGACTGTTTAAGCCTTTTCCCATTTGAGCTCAAAATCTTCATTCCCCAGGGCGCTTCCGGGAATGAGCGTTGTAGGGGACACACTTGGGAGAGTACCGACACAGTGCGCCGCGGGGCTGGAGGCGACTATCACAGAAGGGCGGCCACCTGCTCTCACTCAGCGTTTCTGAGGGACCTCACAGAAGCCAGGCTGGGGGACCACAGGTAAGATTACCCATGTTCGAGGAAGTGCTCAAAAATATGAAGGACATTACTGGGGCAATGGGTGAAGTGTGAACATAGACTGTGGACTGGATAATAAAATTATAGCAAATTCAAGTGTTTTGATGTTTATTTTACTGTACTTATGCAAGAGAATATCCTTTTTCTTAGAAAATGTACACTAAAGTACTTACAAGCTGAAAGGCATAACATCTCTAATATACTCTCAAAAATTTTTTTAAAATAAAAGCATATATGGGGGTGGAGAGACAGAGGGAGGAGAAAAGAGAGAGAAGGAGGGAGAAATTAAGAGGGACAGAGAGGAGAGGAGAAGAAAGGGGAGAATGATAAGCAAATAAGGTGAAATGTAAATAATTGGTTAATTTTGGTTCAACACCTTTTGAGCTTCAGCTGTGCTGGGCTTGTGCTGTTCTTGCAGGAGAATGACTGCAAACTCAATGGCTGCTGATCAGGAAAACTATTGCTATTTTGCCACCCAGTCAAGCTTGGCAGTAAGTACCCCACCGAGTATTTTTGTGCTGTGCTGTAGTTGGTGGTTTGTTACCTTCTCCGTAGCTCTGAAGACCCCCAAATGCCAGCTCCTGCTTTGAAGGCAGGCATGGATGGACTTTCAAACAGACGTCAGTGATGCAGTTTCTGGTAAGGAAGCCTCTTTGGGTCAAGAACACATTTTAGGCTAGGTTGCTAAATGAATAATCTGAACACCAAGGACACGGATCTCACACTTGCATTTTGAACGCTTTCCTCCCGCCTCCTGTATTTCTTCCCACTTTCTCTTGCATCATTGCTCTCTCTCTCTTTCCACATGGCCACGGTCATTGCCTATTTTCCCCGTAGTTACTGCCTCTCAAAAATAAAAATAAAATGCCCATTCCTGATACACCCTCTCCAGCTTCTATTCAATTTCTCTAGTTCCCTTCTCAGTAAAATGTCTCGTAAGAGACGGGAAGGTCTTGGTTTCTGCCCCTTTACCGATGCGACACAGGCTGACTGGGCTTCCAACAGCCATCCCTCCATGATGAACAGCGGGCAGCATGCTGCTCCTGCCGGCCACAAGCATCACACAAATCCCAACAAAAACACCCACAAACGGATGACAGCACCTTTCGGTCTGAGTTAACAACAGCAACCCCCCTTCGATGCCTCATTTTACTGTGTAAATGGCTTTAAGATATCTGAAGGGGGAAGTATTCCAATTACAAGTGCTACCCATTCAATTTCATGTGCTGCTAAAATTCTGTGGAGATTAAACATTATCGTTATAGTTGGAGTCATGGCGATTTCTGGAAATTTAAGTTTTGCTCACTGTGGCATTCTCTAAAATTAGGCCTAATTTCTTTTGGATAATAAATGCTTTCACAGAGATGGAAGGAATCCTGGTGAATTTCCAAAGTTAAATGTATAATAGGCTCTTGTTAAATTAATTCTTAAATGGAGTGAATTTTCTAAATATAGGCTAGCCTTGGGCAGTCTTAATGTATTACTTACTTTTAAGTGATTAAAGATTATTTCTACTGAATCAATAGAAGAAGATATACTAAAATCAGCACTGATGGAGGATAGATATTAAAAAAAAAAAGAGATCAAGTTTTCTTTAAAGGTCCAGCAAAATTATTGGAGATTAAGGAAAAAGGAATAAAAAACTGGAAATGTAATTGGATTGGCAAGTGTCTTCCCTTACAGATATCTTTTAGAGGAAATTATACTTTTCTCTAGTAAATTATCTAAAAGATACGAATACTAACACCAAGGTAAATAAAACCTTCTCTAATATCTGGACAGCTAATTATGACTGTTAACTGTGTATTGAAATACCAAATACATCAAATGATCAAGAGTCTCTATTTCATCCCTGTGGGATGGTACAAAAGGAGATGCAAATCACTACATTTCTCTGCATTTTAAAAAATGCCACCTTTACTAGGACGAGGACATCTCGGGCTGAAAATACAAGAGCAGAGAGTGATACCTGATTGAATTCCAGAAAGACAATAGAATAGGGAAATGCAAAATTCCCATTCAAAGCCCTTTAAGCTCAAAAGAGATGCATTTAGAAGGAAGAAAGTGAAATTTAATATCCAATGGGTAGTAAACTGCAGGTATTCAGTACCCTGACAAAACGTGGAACACTGTTTTAAAAGCTCCAATATATTTAATTCGTAGGAGGGAAAGTTAAGTCCCACAGTTCTAAGATAACTAGCTAAAATAACCTTGTTCCCTCAAAGCATGCATCTTTTCCTGGGTAAATTGTTACTCTTGCCTTCAAGGAATCATATATTGCTTGATGCATATACATTGTTGCCAAGAAATATATACAACATAGTCTACAAATGAAGATTAATTGTGGTGATCCACATTGTTTTAATTTATGAGCAGCCCAAAGGGAGAAGGTGGTCAAAACTAAAAGCAATTAAATAGTATCCTATTGTATGTATGTACCACATCTTCTTTATTTAATCATCAGTCAAAGAACACTTAGGTTGAGGGCCCATCAGTAAATGAGTGGATCAAAAAACTGGTACATTTACACAATGGAACACTATGCAGCAGAGAGAAAGAAGGAGCTCCTACTCTCTGTGACAGCATGGATGGAAGTAGAGAGCATTATGCTAAGTGTAATAAGCCAGGTGGTGAGGGACAAATACCATACAATCTCACCTTTAAGTAGAACCTAATCAACAAAACAAACAAGCAAGCAAAATATAACCAGAGACATTGAAATTAAGAATAATCTGACAGGAACCAGAAGGAAGGTGGGAGGGGATAATGGAGGGGGGAGTTAACAACTAATAATTAAGAATAATCTGACAGGAACCAGAAGGAAGGTGGGAGGGGATAATGAAGGGTTTTCAGGAACAACTTTAAAGGACACATGGACAAAACCAAGGGGGGTGGTGGAAGCAGGGGAGGGAGGTGGGGATGGCTGGGGTGGGGGAAATGGTGGGGGGGAAATGCAGACAACTGTACTTGAACAACAATAAATTTTAGAAAAAGAACAGTTAGGTTGTTTCTATGTTTTGGCTTTCGTGAATAATGCTGCAATGAACACAGGGGTACATATATATTTATGAGTAATTGTTTTCAAATTTTGGGGTACTTAGAAGAGGGGTTGCTGGGTCATATGGTAGCTCTAGTCCTAATTTTTTGAGGAACCTCCATACTGTTTTCCATAGTGGCTGTACTAACTTATTGGAACATCCCCATCAAGAAATATAATAAAACAAATGAATGAGTGAATGAATGAATGAATGCAATTGAAGATCACTTCTTGGGGAAGGTAAATGAAATGAGCCTGGCTGAAGGGAGCTGAGAGATTAGAGGTGAAGAACAAAAGGAAAAGCTACTCATAGTTGATACTTCAACCATCTCTGCTTATTGCATCACGTATCTGTTGAAAGGCATGCCAAAGTTAATCAAGCAATTAAAATAATAGAGTAACACAGTAGGAAGACACTACAAAACAAATCCTGTTATGCTATGCCTGTTGAACAGTCTTCAGTGACACATTTTCTACATTTCACCACGTTCTTTAATTTTGCTCTTTCCTGTTATAATTTCACTGTGAGCATCTGTCCAAAGAAGCCCCAGGTGAGGTTACAAGTTCAACAGTGTCAGTCCCCTGCACATGCCCAGTTTTGCCTCAACTGTTTTGGGGGCCTCTACTCTGCATTATTAATAATGTCTTCTAATTTGTTTCTTCATTATTATTAAATAATGTTTTCTGTTTTCTAATGTTTAACAATTTCTAATTGTTAAGAGAAGTAGGGAAAACATGGTGTATTTTTACACTGATTGATGGGGGCCTGGAAGTGGCAGCCATCATCATACAACACCAGCTGGAAATGTGAGTCGCCACACAAAAGTTCAAGTTCAACATTTAAAAAGCAGGCAAGTGTAGTCAGCACGTCCTGCACGTATTGTTACATTAAAGTCAAAACTGTACTAGGATCAGGAGTCCCAAAGGCACGGAGATGAAGGCAGCACATTCATGGGGCGGTGACTCCATCACCGAAGTGCAATGGGAGGACATTCCCTGAAAAGAGCAAAAAACGTCCAGTGGACCGTCAGCGGGGCCGCCTGACTCGGGGCACTTCTAAGTGAGAGGAATTTCGTCATCACAGAGAGGGCGACTGGGAGCTGACGACCCCTTTGAGGATGGAAGTGACACGTAGCGGGGCCAGGCCTGCAGCAGCGAGGAGGAGTGAGGCGAGACAAAGCAGGCTGTGAACACGGAGGAGGAAGGCAAGGGGGACCAGGAAACATTCACAAGGAGATGAACTTCCCCAGGGCTCGAAGAGACAACATGCTAACTCAGAGGCGGCGACGCAAACGTCGGGTTTGCTTGGCAGCTTGTGAGAGAGACCAAGGAGGAGATTTCACGTTTTGGACCCAGGATCCTCTCCCTACTTCTCCAAAGGAACAATTCCAGTGTCAGGAATGCCACCCACCTCTGCTCTCCTGTCCGTGGCTCTCGTCCTGTTCACACACGGCCTCCAAGAGGAAACCTCAACTCACGTCCTTCATGTTCTTAATTTACTACTTTCCCCCCTTGTGTTGCACTCCTTACTGTGTTCTGAAAGAATTAGCAGTGTTCCCTGAATCAATCCTAAAACTATTGGTCTTGGTGTAAATAATCCTAAAGATTATTTCACCCCTCAATTTACAACATAAACAATTACTCCTAAAAATAGACACCTTCAAGGGCAAGTAAAAAAAAAGTCTGTCTTTGCATGATGCTAACAGCAGAGGACTGCCTGCCTGACTTGCTCTCAACTCTGCTGAAAATAATCTCCAGGCGTGGCCATACAGGCAACGTTCTCTGTACTTAGCAGAAAGGTAAAAAAAGTGAATTAACATATTTGTAGTTGCAGGTTTCCTAAATAAGGGAAAAACACGCTCAGGGACTCGGGGAGGGTAAAAATAGAAACCTAAGCTGGCAACTGCATATCATTAAAAAAAATCACTGTTTTTCTTTTTTTTTTTTTCCCTCCTCCTCCAGTGCATGAATCATCTACTTGCTGTTTAGCGAGAGGGGGGAGAAATACAATAAATCCTCTATCGGCCTCCCACGGAATGTTAGTAATTAGGGTCCTGTTATTTTTAAATGCATACTGCTTTGCTGACTACATTAATATTCCACTTCTCATCACTCTTGTTCTGTTGGTTCGCAACCTTATCCCTGCCCCATTTTCAGTTTCAACTGATGTCATCAAATGATCTCTCTTCAGAAAATCTCCCCCGAAGTACCACGCATTCATCTGCGCTCTGTCTTGAAAACATGTATGCGGCAGCCTTATACAATGGATTTCACACTGACAATCCCATCAGGTGACAGAAGGGCTCACACGTCGGTCTTTATTTACTGGAAACTTATTTTCAGACACAATAACATCATCCTAAGTGAATAAAATGCATACATCATTCATCAAGCACTGAAGTGCAGAGTTATACTCCCTTCGTGAAATATTGTGCTAACTCTGAAATCACTCTTACACAGGCAGGTGACCTCACCTCTCCAAGCCTCAGTTTCCTCATCTGGTACCTTGTAATAATAGTGTTGCCTTCCTGAGGCTCCTGTGTGGCTGGAATGAGGTAAGGAACATGAAGCTCTTACTGTCTTTGGCTCAGAAGGAATGTCCCACCCTCGTCATTAGCCACACGCACCCCCTGTGAGAGAGCTATACTCAGCCCCGTAGACCCCACCCTCCCGGAGCTCCTGGTCTCACCAGCTCCTCGGCTCTGTGTGGCACGGCCAGCCAGGGCTCTGCTGCTGCAGCGCTGTGCCTCCAAAGTCCTTGGTCTAATGACTATTCCCAAGGTCGCCGAGCAGAATCTGCAATCTTAATCTTGGATGATTTCTGGAGAGGGACTGACCTTTGAGGAAGGCGCCCTGTGAGAACACCTGACTCAAGCTGTGAAAGGCTGAATCATTAACAATCTAAAGCAGAAAAGGATTTAACCAAGTTAGACAACCTGTAATAGCTTGTGTGACCGGGGCCAGGAGGACCATTTGGGTGTAGTTCAGACCAAACTAATGACTGTGAAAAGAAGGCACCTGAAAACAAGCAGACTGATTCAGCTTTTCTATTTCCATTCTCAAACCCATTTGAAATTTCTCTGGTGTGTCTTCCTAGGTTGACATTTTTTTCCACATCAATTCATTCTAATTAGTCAAATAGTTTTTAGCCTCCGAAGTCTTTTTAAAAATAGCCGTGCACACTGACGGTCCAGAGTTTGCAGAGCAGAAAAGCTAATGTTAGAAACTGACAATCTAATTCCCTTCCCTTTCTTAGATTTCTATTAAATGCTTGTGCAGGCTAATAAGGTAAATATAAATGAGTGGTATGGATGGAGTAGGCAATAGAGAGTGGTGAGGACTGTGGTAAAATGTAAGGCACATGCATCTCTGCTAAAGGTTTTTCATATTAACAACAACTGCAATAAAAATTGTCAACACCCTGAAGGTCCAATGACACACTCTGCTAGCCAGTTTTGGCCAACTACCAGTCCATAATTCCTCATCGAATCCAAGCCTTTTGTTTCAGAAATGGAAATTTAACCCAGAGAACTCTAAATGGGTTATCTCAGGCCATGTTAGGTACAGATCTGCCAGTGGGATTGCTTGATGCCTAGTCCAAAACACCCAGCTTCCTTTTAAACTTACTCCTGTATCCTTAGGTGACATGAGAAAATGCAGCACCATAAACCCAAGTCTCCATGGAATATCAACTATGTTCCCAGCTCAGTTCTAAGCCCTGGGGTGGGTAAAGAAATCATCTATTGGCAGCACTTCTCCCGAAGCAGTTAATACTCTGTTACTGCTTTTGCTAAACCTAAACCCTCTCTCACATACACACAGTCACCCACAGACACATAAAAATCTTTGACTGTTAAGGGATCTCAGGCAGTCATCTGGTCTACCCCACTGCCTGCAGGCAGATAAAGTGTTACTGCCATTAAAAAAAATAAAGCATTTAAAAAATAAATTCACTGAGTAGCAAAGAAGCCTGTCTTCTTGCTTTTTAGAATACAGGCTTTATTTGGAGGACACATTTTATATTTTAAGATAAAATAATAGTACAACAATTATGTGCTGAAGCATGCAGTACAGGCTCTGTCCACGCTAAACACATCGAAGAGAAGTCCCAGTTTCTGGTCTGCAAAAGCTGAAATGGGCCTTCATGCTTCTCGGGAAGCTACTCACTTGAGGGAAAAAATGTGTCTGAAGTGCCAAAGAACTATGAACCATTGTTTTCACAGAAGGATACAGATTCCACATCATTTCTGAAGGTCAGATTTAGCTCAGATAAGTCGTGCTATTTATCCCTGGCACAACATTCCTGCTGCGTCACCGAGCCCAGATGGCACCACCAGAAGCTGTTTTGTTTACAACAGCAGCCACAGCAGAGTGAAAAATGCCGGGGTGGCTCCACCACAGCTGAGCCTGTCCCCAGCGCCCCGCTTGGCTGTGGCTGGGACCAGTCACCACGGCTGCTGTGGAGCCCAGTCCGGCGGGGACCTTCCGCACCCATGTTATGAGGGAGCAGTGAGAGATGTCTTAGTGTCTCTTCCTCCTCGAAGACTGATGACTAAATGAGGTTCTGCATCTTCAGAGATGCCATGAGGCTACATGATTGTTTGCATGTTAGAGTTAGCAAATAATTAGACTGAGTCCTTGAAATTAATCTGAATGCCCCTTTTGCATGTCTGAGTAGTGCTTTCTCTATGTTGCTTTTAAATTACAATTTCTTCCTTCCCACCCCCAGGATCTGAAGAAATACCGTCTTAGTGTTTTTAGTTCCTTAGTTCACATTTCACTTACTATGAAAGTGAAGACAGAATTGTAGTTTTTAAATTGCTCCTGTGGAACACATAGACTTTTGCACGAATTTACGTCTTCATGCTTTCCTCCCTGCATCCCCTCTCGACCCCTCTTGGGGCTTCATAGACACCCCAATCTGGCATCTTGGATACCAGTGTTCAGGATATTTTACATATTATATCTTTCTTCACACATTTATAATTGCACTTCATAACTTTCAGAAGACGTTTAAAAATCTTTCATATATAAATGGTTCCAAAGTTTACCCACAAGTCATTTTATATCACAACCCTCTCATTTTGGAACTTTTATTTTGTCTTTAGTTTTCACTTGGCTGAAGCAAACAGGGAACATATGCTTTGTGAGGTCTGGGAAACGTGAAAAGCAGCCTTTGTCTTACAAGGTAAACAGCTTCTCTGACTGCAACATTCTTGGAGTGCATTATTCTCTCCAGAAATGTCTGGACACTCCAGTGTTTACTGCTCTCCTCCAAAGAAGGGCCCTCGGACCAGCACCACTTTTGTGCGACTTTGTTGTTTTTACGCGGACACATACATTTTGTCTGGATATATGTGGGTGTGGTTGCCATCTCTTTCATCTGGTTCTCAAGAAAACCTTATAATGTGTACGTCCAGCTCAGAAAAATGTTCGCCTGTGTCTTTGAAGTGATAGTCTCAGTTCTACTCTCTTCCTGAAGAATTTTGATAGGTTTTAGAAATTTCTGTAACTCATTCTCTATCCGTCATTTAATCTTCATTTTCTTCTGCTTTCTCATTTCTCTTCATTACACATTCTCAAAAAGCGCTTCATTTTAATTCTTCACTTAGCTGATTTACTTTTTCTCAGTATGAATTCTTTGCTAACACTGCAGTCGGTTTTTCATTCTGTTGCTGCTTTTTTAGCACCTTATGATGTTTCCCATGTCACCCCCCTTGGTCCTACGGCCTTCTCGGCTCTGCCCGCATGGTCCCTGCGGAGCTCTGTTCTTCTTCCAGGGAGAAATCATAACAGCCGCTCCCTTTTCCGCTCTGCCCGCTCTCTCGCTCTCACAAAACAAGCCAGAAGGAAGTTTTCTAAATCCTCCTTCTGGTTTGTAAATGAAACCATGTTCACTGCATGCTTCTCCTCCACCTCTTCAGGATGGCATCCCTGTTCCTTGCAGTTTTGTTCAGAGGCTCTGTGCTGCCCCCATTCGCACGAGGAGAAAGACCTACCTGCTCTCGGGTGCACATTCTGCCCCCCTGGGCTCTGGCTGGAGCCCCTTCTCGTACCTGTAGCTCCAGGTTTCCTCCAGGTGTCAGGAGGCTCTCATCTCTCCCAGTCTGAACAGTGAAATTATGAAGGATCACATGTTCCAGTTTGCATGGCTACTCATGTCTCCCGTAGCTTCTCCTGCATAATAGGACCTGCATCTACCAAGACACAACATTTCTTGGCTCTGTTCTACTTCTGGCTATTGTATTTTGGGGATTGGAGTCTCTCACTAGTTTGTGTACATGTACATATGGACATATATTTTTGTGTATGTAGATGCACGCACATGAGTGTATGTGGGCATACATGCATGTAGGTGTATATATGCACACGTGTACACATGTACATGTATTTCTGTGTGTCTATAAATGTGTGGATTTGTGTACATGTGTGCATTTGTGTGTATGTATATATATAATGCATGTGTCTGTATATATATATGCATGTGTGAACTGAAGAGCAGATTGACTCAAAAAACAGATCCCATGAAGAAAAAAACCAAATGGACATGTTTGTCTTCCCAGTTGCTACTCATGCTGGATTTTGCATCTAGTGCATAAATATAGGCCCAAAGATAAAGTACCTCTTAAGGAACTATTGGTAAAGGGAGGAATTCTCTATTTCCAATGCCGTAACATGCAGTAGCTTTAATTGTGTCCTTCAATGCAGTTTCATAGACCTTGAAAGGCTATGAAAATTCCCCCAAGAGTTTGCTTAGAGACAGACTACCATCCCTAGTTTTTGATAATGAAATAACTCCTCATTCTTTGCGTACCTTAGACATTTCAGTAGATGGTAAAGAGAAGGTAAGTAAGATGCCATTTTAAAGCCTGAAGTCCCTTTTTTACATCTCCCTGTCCCAGATGTTTACAGCTTTAAAGATAAAGGCTGCCCAAGATATAACTCCATTCTTCATGCCTCTGACTCTCCGTTTTATCAGCATGAACCATGATGCCCAGAGGGGACAAGCAGCGTGCCCCAGGTCCCAGAGCTTGGGACAAAGCCCAGCCCATATCTCAGTGTCCTGACTTTAATGATGGTAAGACTCTCCGTGGTCCTGGAGAGAAAATGGTAATGAGGGCTATTTAGAAAAAGCTACCAAGTCTGTGTGCACTTTTGCTTTGCCAATCCTCAGGGAAAGAGGAGGAGTCACTCTCATTATTCTTGAAGCACTATCCTGTCACTAACAATAGGCAGTTCCAATTTCCTATCCTCTGAAATGAGCAAAACCCCCACAAAAGCAGGGGGGCTGACTTCATACACACAGAGAAAAACGACCTTCCTATCATGTGTGTGCAAGACTAAAAAGGTACTAAGCCTCTACAGAGTCTTTGAAAGTCACACACGTACTGGATTCCTCTTTTTTTTTCAACTGCTTACGGCTAACTGCAACCTAGAGATGGACCAAAGGTTTTTCAATTCCTGCAATGGCCAGACACTTTTCCTTTCAAATACAAGCCATGCACAGCCCCCAAAAGCCAATTTTGCAAAGCGCCAGATTCTTTCTAAATATTCCATGGATTTCATTATGCATTTTGAAAAATGTAGCCCTGAAGCTAAAAGATAGGCACTGAAAACAAACTCCTTTTGAATTGATTCTATAATACTGGTTGTTAATGAACCTTGGAGAAATATAACAAGGAAGAGCACTTTACAGATTCAAAATTCGCATACACTGACCGTCTTGAGCAGAAGTCACTGTAAAGTCAAGAGGCTTTGACTATTACAATCCTGGTAAAACACAGCACATTAGCTCTGTGCAATGCACCTGCGATCGTCTCCCCAGCATCCCCATCACTACCCTTGGGATGACCCTCATTTTCATTCTGCTCCCATATCCGCCCCGCATAGTCCATGGGTCTTGGGTACTAGGTGGGCACTTGTGACTCAGGCCCAAGCCAAAGTTCACAATCTCACTCCTGGCCACACTTACTGGTCCACAGATGGGCACGCCACACCCTTCAGACCAGTGAGACAGGTGGTGACTTTTGCTGGGTGCTCCTGGGAAAAAGCAACACTCGCCTCCTTCCCGAAAATGAACAAGGAAGAGAGAAGAAGGGAGGATTTCCCCATCCTTAATTTATATGCAAGACTTATTAGAGAAATGATGAGGGAACTAATAATAAAGTTTAATTGCCAATCAAGCGAGAAGGCAGGTTTTTGGAGAATAATTCCTTAGGATTAAATATGGTGTTCTAAAGACCTCTGCGAAGGAAATAGCTCCCGCAGCACATGAATTGGGCTCAGCATATGGCAAAGTTATCATTCTTCTCAGGAAGAGAAATCCTGGAAATATCAGGAGGTTTAAAAAATAATAGCTATTCTTTTTGACATTTAGCTGATCAATGTAATTTGAACTGTCATTCAAATAGACTAAAAAACTCTAGGTAAGTTTATGAGAAGTAGTGGGCTTAGGAGAATATATCAAAATCATATTTCTATTTTTTTTGTTGGCTTCCATCAAAACAAAAGCAATACTATTCTAGTATACTTTTTCATTGCATTTTCAAAACATGAAACATGGGTTGCCAAGGTAATCACTGACTTCCATGATAAAAGTCATAAATCAAAGGAAAGAGTAATACTTATAGAATTGTGTGAGTTGATTTAGTATTACCAGGGAAAGCTAGAAATGTAGATAACCTAAAATACGACATTTAGAGGTCATCAGAGAAAAGGTTACTGTTTGTATGGAAAAACTATTCATTCAATTAACTAAAATTAATTATGCTTGTATAAAGTTTATAAGCATAGCACAGATCTGGATTTTGGACTAATTAAGCTTTAATTTCATTTAGAAAACTAAACCATATACGCTTTTATGAGAAACCTCTGCTCACCCATTGAAAGAAAAGAGGTAAAGTCATAGCTTTCGAGAACCACCTAGAGAAATAAACAATTTAGGAATGCTGCAAAGACAGAAATGAGAGTCAATTATCCAAGACATAAAGCCATATTTTGGGGTTATGCTGTCCTTCATTTTCTCAAGAGTATCCCTTAATTAGATGCAAATAATCAGAAACAGCAATTAATAAATTGCTATCATTCCCTGATTAGATAGTGGAGCCCGTTTATAATACTTTGGGCTGCTGTGGACTCTGAAAAAACCCAAAGGAGTGCATATTCATGAACTGCTCTCCAATGCATTCATTACTGGAAGCTCTCCATGACGGTGCCATCTCAGAGGCTAGCCCTGAGATGAGCAGCTATCACACCATCACCACTACGTCTAGGACATTTAGACAATCAATCTCCCTGGACAGATAGGGATACGGACTTTGAAGAGACCAGCTACAGGCACAGGGCTTCCCAGGAGGTGAGATATTCTAACAACCCATGTAAGCATCACATGATACAAATCAGGAACGTGCCATCAGAGGTCACATAACCTCTCATAAAGGATGTAGTACACGGCAGGGACCCAGGTGCAAGCGTGTTGTTCCTTCGTTCCCTCTTAGTGGGGATGTGCCTTCCTACAGTGGAGGCTGAACGGCAAGCCCCTCTTCTTCCCACTCTACAGAGACTGCCTACTCCATGCTTCTCCCCACTGGGGCCTTTGGACTTGTCTCTCCCTTTGCCTGGAAGCTCCCTCAGCTCTTTGCTTGGTTGTCTCTATACCATTCTTCTGGCTTCTACTAAAACTCACCTCTCAAGCGATGCATATGCTGACCTATGTCTAAAGCAAGCCATTGCCACATCACTCTGTTTCCTTCGGAGGACACGAAACAATACAGAATTATTTTGTTTATTTAGTAGTTTGCGTCTGTATAGGCTGTCTCTTTCACTAGAATGGTTATATGTGGTTTCCTCTGTTTCACACTGTTTTAAGTTGAATCAGCAATAACAAGCATGTATAAAATATCGTAGTGACTACTCCTGCGAGCAATGATGATTTTCCAGCCACACCCACGTGATGTATGCTTTTAAGATTCCATTAGTCATTCTTTAAAAGTGAGCTTATGACTCTGTGCTGAATTTTATCAACTGAATCATCTTCCCTTCTTTGTAAGGCAACTCTCCAAGTACTCAAGTTGACAATAATAATCACAAGCATTTACTGGGTGTCTGCCATGCTCTACTTTCTGGTTATCTCCAATCTCTATCACGACTCAGCAAAGCAGGTATTACGAATCCCTTTACTACGAACGAGTAAGCAAGGCTCAGAAAAGTTAAGCTACTTTGACAATATCGTCTGGCTCATCAGAAGCAGAGCTGAGGTCTGAACCCAGTTCTGTTATCTATGAAGCCCATTAGAGCGCCCTGCCCCCCCACCCCCAGCATCCCATTCTATCACACATCAGAATCCTTCCAAAGCATCAGTTGAATTGGGGCTGCAGAACAACTCGGGACAACGAGTGTGTGATGGAAAATGAGCCAAGAAGCTGGGAAGCCTAGAGGACTGAGAGGATTTGCTCCAACATAATTAAGTCTGCTGGTTGTGTGTTCTCTTAACCTCTCTACATTCAATAAGTGTTTTGCCCTGTATAATAGAATCAATAAGGTCCATTAGAAAACACAAAGACAATTTCTCAATAAGTTGTGTGGGAGGCATACCACCAGCTGGGGTTGAGAAGTATTCATCCTAATATGTGGGCATTTCAAAAGTTCTGGAAATCACTGCATCATAGGGATACCACAGACTCTCGGCATTCTTCGTGAGGCCTGCTGTAGACTACTGGAACCATCCCAATAATGTCATGAGCATGAGGACTGGGGGCTCTCAAGAATACAGACAGTGACGTTTCAGCCTGCAGGGTATCATGGGAGGATGATGGTGTACTTGTTAAAAGTTCTGGGTTCAAAGAGGCTTCTCGTCCCAGCTCCGTCACTGACTGCAGCCCTGGGAAAGGGACTCGACCTCTCTTCTAAGCCTCAATCTCCTCATTTGGAAAAAAGAGGGTAATTACAGGACCCATCTCCTAGGGCGGTTACAGGGATTAAATATCATACCCGATGTTAAGTGCTCAGTACCATGCCTGGCACAGAATAAGCTCTCAATACTTATCATCCTGCTAATGACAATCTCTTTGCAAATCCTGCAGTTAATGTACCTGAAAGTGGCCACATACTGTTTCATGCAAACGAAGAATGCAAAAGGCTTATTATAAATAAGCTTCCTTTTTTAATGCAGAAAGTGTTTTGTTAAGTGTGGGGAATTACATTTTGTACTTATTACAGATGGAGCCTCTTAGCCACACGTAGCCAAATGGTCCAACTATCATGACACATCCTTACTTCTTTTCTGCTTGTGATTTTCCTTCTCTTTTTCCTTTTACCTTTTTTATTTTTAATTTTTGAGTCCCACGACTATTGCATGAGTACATTCTCCTCGCAAAATGGCCCCTAGAATGTGCTAATGAGGGAAAGTCACCCTCCACTTGCCCCCCCCCCCCACCCCCAGAACATCTAACTGTACCTCCAGAGGAAAGCATTGGCAGGTTTTCTGGGACTCCATATACAATGTTTTCCAGATTGCCATTATCTCTTTTTCCTTTGTCTTCCTCTGTTCAGTTTCACTTTCTGTATCTGTGCAGTCGTCTTGTCTTGCAAGTCCCCACTTTGATCATGCCGAATGGCCCCCTTTGCTTGTTCTTACAGCATCCGCTTATCCTAGTGGCATTTATACGTTTGTTTGTCTCATCACATGAATATTTTCTGTCTCCCACCTGCACAGCAAGCTCCACCAGGCAGGAGTGCATTTGCTTGTGCTCACTGCTGTGCCCCCAACAGGTAGCAGTACTTGGCTCACAGGGAGAGTGCGGCAAACATTTGTTGAACAAACAACTGTAATTCACGCATTAGGTGGCCACCAGACAGTAACGAGAGCAATGGAAGGTTTGACGAGTTGAGACTTTCACAGAGGATCTACTCACCCAACTGGGACCAGAAAATTATTTGTCAAAAAACTCCCAAGAAAGTCAGAAAGAAGCACAAGGCTGTCCGCCAGGGAAGAGCAAGGCACACGTCATCCCCGCTCTCACGCACCCTCCTCACCAAGAAACGCGAGGCAGGCTTCAGGGAGGAGTGTCAGAAATTTCTTACGTGACCTATAAAGCTGTCATTTCTAAAACAGCAACTAACTACGTATGGCATGAAGATGGTTTAATTCAGTCAGAGAATGAATGTCCCAAACGATCATTTTTCCCTATCTTTGGGATTTAGAAGAAAGTACTTCCTTTTTTTATCTTTTATATTAAGAGATCTGTCCGAGAGAGAGAAAAGATGCTTGCTTATTACCCTGGCTGAAAGGTCTAGTGTATTTATGGTCGAAACTCCCTGACATTGGTCCACTCAGATTTGGTGGCCAAGTAAGCGACAAGAATGTGCTGAGGTCACCCCATCCTTGATACACGCTGGCTTCCTAACTTGCTTGACTCTGCAAAACGCAATTGTTTCCAAGTGCTACTTCTTGTCATGCATGCTTGTTTATTCTAAAGTTGGAGGTGAACTGTAGTACTTACTAGGCAGGAGGCCTGAAGCTGATCCCTGGGCCTCAGCGGCTCCTTCAGTCAAAAGGGTGAAATGAAATTATCCCTGTCTTATACCTGCCATTGGGATGTTTGTGAAGAATCACATAATGCAAGAGATGGGAACAGGCTTTCTACGGTGCAAAAAACCATTGTAAGCATAAGGATGTTTTAAGAAGGTAGAATCGAGTTTAGTTTGTTTTTTAAGCATGTTTCTTGGAATATGGTAGGCACTTTTTTAAAAATACTGTTGTAGTGATTATGTCAACATGGTGATAATGATTTCGTGGAGCTTTTTACTGTTAGTTTTTGAGGGGGGAATCGTCCCTTCAGGGCTGCATCACAGTGTCCTGCCATTCTGGGTACCTGACAGGTGGTATGAAGTGAGTCAGGGTTCTATGGCCCGGCGTTATTTCCTACCGGAGAGGCTCCAATTGACCCGAGCTCTTTCTTATCCATCCTTTATCAGCAAGCACTTACTTACGAAGCATCTACTATGAGAAGATAAAGTTTTCAGAGATGCTAAGTTCTCTACTTAATAAATTTGGTGCCTTGGCTGGCGTAGCTCATTGGATTGAGCGCGGGCTGGGAACCAAAGTGTCCCAGGTTCGATTCCCAGCTAGGGTACATTACTGGGTTGCAGGCCATAACCCCCAGCAACCGCACATTGATGTCTCTCTCTCTCTCTCTCCCCTTCCTTCCCTCCCTAAAAATAAGTAGATAAAATCTTTTAAAAAATAAATAAATAAATAAATAAATTTGGTTGATAACTAAAAGCTGACCAAAACCCATAATTTTATCTGCACAAGCATTGTGGTTAGGAGGCTTCTCCCTGAATAGGAAGGCTAAGCTCCTATGTAGGAATTTCTCCCTATTCTTTAACTCACCTATCAAAGCAACAAGGAGGCCATTCACCACGGCTTGGCAGAGGCAGAAAAGAAATTCAAAAGGCAACCAAAGCATGACTTTGATAACATGGGGGCCAGTTATGCAGTTAGCACGGCTCTTTAAAGTATTCATAAGGCTGAAACTGCTTGAGGGTCCCCAGTATTAAAATTGTTTTAAAATGCTCATTCCTTACGACTCCTAGCTACAGCCTGCCAATCACTGCCACTGAATGTTATGCCATAAGCCTATTACTGGTCATGACAGATTTTATTTTTTGAGAGTAAACATTTCTGAAGCAAGTTAAAAGCATGAATGTTCAAGTTAGACATTTCTGGATTTGCATACTGATCCCTTTACGTACTAGCTGAAGAAATTGGGCAGGCCGAGTACGTTCTCTGTGCTTTAGTGTCCTCATAGATAAAGCGGTGATAACAGTCCACCCTCACAGTGCCATTGTGAGGGACAAGAGAGCGAACACAGGTAGGGACTTGGCACTGTGCCCAACGTAAGGTGTGGTGTTTGTATGTTTAACCACAGCTGTTGGTATTATTGAGGTAGCCTGTACTTTCCAAAGATTACTGACACTATCTCTGTCTTAGTTCCCTGTGGCTTCCACAACAAATTACCAACACTAATGGCTTAAGACAACAGACCTTATTCTCGCCCAGTTCTGGAAGGCAGAGGTCTGACCTGAAGGCGTCAGCAGAGCCACGCCCCCTCTGCGGGCTCTAGAGGGGAGTCCACTCTCTCTCCGCCTCCTGCCTTCTGCCTTCCGGGGGCAGCCGGCAGTCCTTGGGGCGGCACTTCTGCAACCTCTGCCTCTACGGTCATACTGCCTGCACCCCGCAGTGTCACACCTTCCTCTGCCTGACTCATAGAAACAGTGGCCGTTAGAGTCACAGCCCAACTAGATAATCCAGGATGATCTCTTCACTTCAAGTTCCTTAATGTATATAAGGTAACATTCACAGGTCCCAGCGATTAAGCCGAGGACTTATCCTCTTTTTGGGGGGTAGGGGTGGCTACCACTCAACCCACTATAATGCTCCATCCCACATTCTTTTCTAGAACTTTGCAACGTCCCCTTGTACAGGTGCAGTCTATGTGCCATCCCTGTGACTCTCGACAGGATTCTGGGTCTGCCTAGATGGGTAGAGTAAAGCGGAAGGGAGGCTACCTGACTTTGGAGTCTGGGCCCTAACAGCGTGGTGCACTTCCACCGTTTAAGAGGAACACGTTCTGGAGCCCGGCTCGCATGTGGGCAGGAGCAACGGTTGCGCATGCAGGAGGGGCCGTGCGCAGGTGTGCTGGCTTGCTGAGGTCCCAGCGCACAGCCAGCACCAACCGCCCACACAGGTAAGTAAACACGCCTGCAGATGACTCCAGCTCCAGCTGTTGAGACAACCTCAGCCTTGAAGTCTCCCCAGATCAAGTGCTAGATGGATGTTAGGGAGCTCAGAGAAGCTATTCCCACTGAGCTCTGCCCCAACTGGAGATTCCCGAGCAAGACAACGCATCGCTTTTCTACTAAGCCACTCACTTCTGGGGTGGTTTGTTGTGTAGCAATAGATAATGAGACCAATGATTCATTAAATAATTGAATAGATTAAAATGAAAAATTAGGGAAGGCACATGAGACGTATTTCCGGGCATTTAGCATCTTGGATTGTCTAACTAAATATAGCGTGAGCAAACAAACATACTTCCAAATGAAAAAGTGATTCGATTTCTCTCGCTGGGAGTCAGAGTCATGGAAGGGCACAACAATTAGACATAGAAACTGAGCTAAGGAGGACATCATCCACCACCTGTTCCAAACTGCGTATTTTACGTATTGGGAGAGTAAGAGTCAGAAACGGTCCCTGCCTCTCCCCCTCCATACAGGCCCTCACCCAGCAAACGTCCACCTTCCTCCTCACAGGCAAGGCGAAAAGTCTTTCCCAGTCTCTCACAGTTATTTTGGGCCAGATGTTCACCAGATTATGAGAGACTTTCTCCTCTTTCTGTTAAATTGAGCTATTTTGCTTGTTTTCTTTCCTACCTCATTCCCATGGCTCCAGGTCTTAAACACAGCCTAGGGCACAGAGAGGAAACGCAAACACTGTTGTAAGGAGGGGAACGGAAAACTTGCTTGTTCAAGGTCTTAGCTCGCCCTTCAAGGCCTCTCTGAGAGACATGCCAGTCGACTGCAGACCTGTTTTCCAACCAAGAACTCTCTGCAGTGATGGAAATGTTTCATATCTGCTCTGCTGACGATGGTACCAGTAACCCCAGGGAGCTGTTGAATGCTTGTGGGGCAGCCGATGTCACCGAGGCGCTGCGTTTTTGTGTTATTTAATTTCATCTCCATACTGGACAGCACAGTTTTAAGCAAACTATTTGCAGAGGCATCTTGATGTAGAAATCCTAACTAATGACTCGCAGGCAGCCCAACCGGCCTGAAACCTCCTCCTAGTTACTGGGTTTCTTTCCACAGCCTGAAGGAATCCCATCTGCTGTGGAACGACTGACCCTCACGGTAACATGACCCCTGAGATTTGGAAACTCTCTCCGACAATTGCGTCCTGCCTGGGTAAGAGGGACGAGACTCGCCAGACGTGGTCACAACTTCCACTTCCTGAGGGTTATTCGGAGTTCACAGCCGCGTGGCTGAGCAGACCTAACAATCCCACAGGTGAGCGGCCATGTGTGATACACTGAAGGCAGCACTATTTCCAGGGAGATTTTCTGACATTATTTTTCTCAGTTCTAGATGCGCGAAGACAAATTTTGAGTGCATGAAAACTCTAATGGTGGCAAAGGTCATGGATAGGATCCAAATACCAGGCCGGCGTTGCGCAGCAATCTGTTTATAGTCGGCCCTCCAGCTCCTCAGGGTGAGCTCTCCGGAGTATAATCTGCGTCCTGTTCCACTGGACCAGTGTCGGCCCCCTTGCTCTCTCCCCAGAGCACTGGGCTCTCAGTCCTGCAACCACAGCGGCTGAGGCTTTGCAACTAAGTTTGAATCACCGGTTTCAGGCCACAATCATGGTGCTTCCTCTGCACTACGTGCCAGGCAAAGGCCTCACCACCCTTTCACACTGAAGAAGCCTTCCAGGGCCTTCTAGCTTTAGTTTTCTTCTTCATACTCCCTTAAAATATACATCATTTTTTTTGGAATGCATTAAAATTACACATGTTTTTTCTTCCTAGTAGTTATGATCTATTAAAGTATAGGATTTTCTGGATTATAATCTTCAGTGTCCACACAGAACAGTGTCCTGCACAAACAGTGTGCTTGAGAAGTACCAACTGAACTGAAACCAATTTGCCCAATAAATTGCATAAATTTGTAGCAAGCTTGGTTTATAGCCTTTTGCAGCAATTAAATGACCAAAATGATTTGCTTTTATGCAAAGGTATAAAACACAGCGAGCCTCAAACAAAGCAGGACATGGCAGAACCATATTCCAGGATTGCTCATGGGACAGAATCAATTTTTGCCTTTTGTTTTCCTGCAATTTTCAGGCCGCCTCAAAAAAAATAACACTGTGGCAATTGTTCAGGTGGATGTGTTTGAGCTAATGGATGCGAAGGGACCACAGGAGACTAAGCAGGGAGGGATGGAAGCACGATGTTCTCCACATGGGAAGCCTTTCCGAGCTCCCAAGTGAGGCTGGCATCTGCACTGAAGGGGGCGCTGCTCTCGCATGCGATCCATTTGTGAACTGTGTTGAAGGGAAGGGATGCTACAGCTGGTCATATCACTTTCTCTCACCGGCTAAGCAAATCTGTATTAACCAGGATGCTGCCTCCTGCTTCAATGCTGTTTCACACTCTACTGTTAGCTTTCCCTTCCCAGGTAATTAAAATGTAGCTGATACAGAGAAGGGAGTATCTATATAGAAAATACCTTTTCATAATCAAATTCAAACACTCATCTCATTTATAACCTGTCTCCCTTAATAAATCCACTAATACTTCATTTTAAAGGCAATATAAAGCTCTATTAACCCATCTTCATACATTTTAATTTAAACTGATTGCCTATTCATATTTTTGTCACTCATTTATTCAATAAACATTCTAAGTATCTGATATGTGCTAATAATAAGCAAGGTGCTTAAAGCTATAGATACAAAGATGAATAGTGTAAGGTTAGTGTCTTCTGGAGCTCAGAGCTGACTAGAAGCAGGCAGGAAAAACAATAAATGAAGTATTGGCTATAGTCCCTCACCCCCCACAAAACACAAAATGTGAGCTAAGTTGGAGGACTTTGGAGAATAAATGAGAAAAGCTTAAAAAGAACAAAGACAATCAAATGTGGATGCTATTTGCGAGTGGATCCTGACCTCGTTAACGGGAGGGAGAGCCTGGCCTGGCCGCTCAAGGAACAGGCCTCTGAGAGCTGCGTGGCTATGTCCTCTGGGCCACGGCCACGGCCACAGCCACGGCTGCCGGGGCATCTCACTGAGTCTGCGGGCTCTCAAGGGAGCGCCAGAGTGATGTGGAAAGTCTACTGGGCTAAGGCGGTTCCCTCTCTGGGCTTTTACCGGGTAGTCAGACACTGGGGCTGGCTGAAGGGAGAGCTGAAATGGAAAGGCCATGGTACAGGGAAGGTCAAAGGCAGAGAGAATCACGCTCAGGCTGAAAGGAAGAAGAACCCGAACACACACAGGGAGCTAATCAGTAGCACAAGAAGGGTATAGGGGCCCGACCAGCAAACACAAGAGAACATTCCAGGGCAAGATTAATGCCATGTGGTCCAGGAAAGCCAGAGGATGGACATTCCCAGAGGAGCCTTGGTTGCTGACATGCTCCAGGTCCCACTGCTGTGGGGCTCACCCATGGTTCCGTGCCCTCACGGTCCCAAGGGATCCCTCTCCCCATCCACGGCACGGGTGCCCTTGCTCCTCTCCACCTGAGCTAATGGGCCTGGGTCACAATTCCTGGAATCTCCCCCAAACGGATGGTGTGTCAGTGTCCTGAGTGACGAGACACACTGGACCTTCTCTCTGGCTTTTACTATGTTACAATGTGTCCAATTCACAAGCATTAGAACGCCTTCCTCTGGCCCTCTGTGGGTCTTTCTTTATCTTACTGTAGGGCAAATAAATTATGCTGTAGACATTGCACCGAACAAATTCAGTTTGTCTTCATAACAAGCAGCACTTGGGAAACGGACAGCACAGTGTCCCTATCCAGAACCTGGGCTTACGAATCAGACTCCCTTTAGCCGGATTCCGCCTTCGCCGCGCACTAGCAGCACGACCTTGTGTAAGCCACCCCACTTCTCTGAGCCTCCGCTTCCCCACCCGTAAAATGCGCGTCACCAGGTGCCCGCCTTGTAGGGGTTTTATGAGGATTCTCTGGGAAAATTATAAAGTAAACTCTGTAGAAGCTTTTGTTAAACAGGGGGACATTCGTTTCCTATATAATCCCAAATTCGATGGTTTGAATTATGTAATTTTGATGCTAGGAAGAAAAATAGGAGTTAGGAGATTAAACACTGGCAGAGAAAGTTCTTCTTCACTGAGGAACTACCATGTGCCCGACACTGAACATGTACTTGACACCCATTATTTCATGTAAGTGGTCTGCACCAAGGCAGCTGACAATGAACAAACACGTAATGAAAGCCAACTGTACACTGGGCACTGGACGGAGGCTGCAAGCGAGGAGAACACACCCCTGCTCCTGAGAAGTTCCGGCACGGTTGGGGTGCCCGGCTGTGCCAGGCAGCCTCGCTACCTACTTTGGCTCGACCATTGGCAACATGAGCACATCCAGTGAGGTGGCTCCTAAGTAAGTCCCTATTCCATCTAACGATGAATGATTTCACAGTCACAGCGGGCTAAAAGATCAGGCCACCTATCGATAATTCCCATGCCTTTTAAGTCTTGCCACTTCTTAACCACTCGTGCTAAACGATCATGTGGATGATCGATACTAAAGTATTTTGGGAGGTCTTTGAGGCCAAGTTCTTTGGACTGGCTGCTAGAATGCACTGGCAGAAGCGGGGGCCCTTTACAGAGTGAGGTCTCGCCCAGCCAGGGCAAAGCCTGAAAGACAAAACCCGAGTGTTCAAACAGGAGGGCGCTTTGCAGACTTCCAGGACACCTAAGTCAGCACGTTCACCCCTGGGCTGAGCCCCAGGAGCGAGGGGACGTGATCCCTGGCCGGCTAGGCTCCCAGTTCCCTGACCTCTATGCTAGGGCTTTCTGTGCCGCCCGCGTGGCACTGAACTGGCTAACACGGCAGGCTCCAGAGCCACACTGCTGGGGTTCCAGTTCTGCCCTGCCACGGCAGAGCTGTGAGGTCAAGTTGCTGAGCCTGCCTCCCGCCTTGTGAAGCTGGCATCATCACAGCACCCACCGACCGAAGGATCCAGTTAGGTAACACTTATTAACCACAACAGCAAAGTGTCTGCACAGAATGAACCCAATGAATGATGACGGCGGTGGCAGCAAACACTCACGTAAAGCACCTACTATCCACCAAGCTCCATTCTCAACACCTTATATTTATTACCTCATTTGCTTTTCACAACCATCCTGTGAACAGGTGGGTACTGCCGTTACTCCCAGGAAACCGCAGCACACAGAGACTGAGAAACTTGCCAAGGTAAGTAGCAAAACACAAATTTGTTCCTAGAGCAGACGTCTCCAGAGTCCGAGCCCTTAACTACTACACTGCGGTGTGGGGTCACTCGTGACTTTCCATTGCCAAGGTCGAGTCTTCCTATGGCCAGGGCACTGCTACAAATGCTTAACATGAATTAACGCACCGAGTTTTCACACCAGCCTATGACACAGATATTATCAATAAGTTTATATTTAGTGTTTCTCTATACACAACAAGGAACTAAAACACAAGGTGGGGACTGAAGAGGGGCAGAGGCATCAGCTACAGATAAGGGCTGAGCATTCAGCACCACCAGGAAAGTACTCTAGGCAGAAAACGTCAGTGGACACCTCAGGTGGGAGGGAAATCTGTGACGGGATGACCCAGGTGGGCAACAAAGCCAAGGAACTGTTTCGCCAGCTTCAGAGTTTTGTTGAAGAGCTGGATCACTGTGGCAGTTAGGGGAGGACGCATGGTGTAGTGGGAGGGGTTGGGCTTAGAAGGTGAGCACCGTTTTACATACTAGCCGTGTGTCTTTCAGGAAGTCACTCCACTTCTCTGATCCTTGGGTTTCCTTGAACTAAAATAGAGTTGTTTTGAAAATTAAATGAGATGTTCGAAGTGCCTAGCACTGGGACTAGCTCACGACAGATGTGTGATAAATATTAGTTCCTTTGCGCGGCACAGTGAGCAATAAACTAGGGCAGGTTGACTCATGGGCCTTGGCAGTGTAAGTAAACCACACACTGCTCCACTTAGGGGGGAACTGCGGGGAGGGGTGGAGACTTGCCGTCCTGCCTGGCCACGAACACATGAGTATTCTGATACGAGCAAAGGAGAGCAAAGTGATTTTTCTTCTGATTTACATCCGGGACACAGAAAACTTGGTTGGAAGATTTTGCAGGCAGTTGTAATGGAAGCACCCAACCCTGGGGAGGGCAGAGAATGCAAGCTGATGACAGTGGATCCTGGATATCGCATCTTGGATAAGTTGCCAAGTCCTCCGAAACACTCTCGGATGACGTCATCCTCTTGGTGATTACTCAGAGGGGTGGATTATAGTGTGAGCTTTCCCAAAGCCAAAATTATTGAATATTCGAGGTGTGTAAAATAATCACTCTTTCCTATTGGCAGTCTTTTTGAATCCCTGAAGAAAATGCTAAACTGTCATCTTGTTGATTTCCTTCGCATTTTCATCCCAACTTTCTCCAATAAAATGCTAGTTAATACTGCACTCATTTTCAAGATCTTCACCGTCAGTAAGTTATTACTTGTGGAAAAGAATTATAATTCTAAAAGAACATGTTTTACATTGTGGTTGATGGGAAAATATGCTCCGAACTTACAGGGAAAGACCAGTTTTCTGACACTTTAGCCCTATTTGCTCAAATGCATTACTGTTATAAAGCACCAATTATGGCTAATAATGGCATTATTCTCACCTCAGTCAGTACTTGGTTTGGTAAAGCCTTAAGAACTCTCAACTTTGTCAATCGAGTTAGCAATGAGAAATAGCCTATTTCACATAGATTATTACTTTAATGTCATCTTGCTCCCTAAACTTGCACACGGTCAGAATGAATTGTCACTCAATATACATTTAAATATATCTCTCAATATTAAGCGTGCCAGATTAAACACCCTCCAGAAGCCACCTTTGTATAATATCACAGTTATCGATGCTTGAGTTCATATTCATCACACTCTTAAATCTTTCAGGTTCTATAAATTAACTTCATGCCAAAGTAGGTAAAAGCAACAAAAATGCCCTGAACAGGGCGTTCAGGGGGGTACAGGAGTTTCTGTGCAGCTCCCGTGGGAAGATAAGGAATTCTGTCTTGCTGCCTGGGCCCCACGCTCCAACCATCTCTCCAGCCGGAACCTGGACCCCAGTGCTCCAGGATGCCTCCTAATGCCTCAGCTGCCACCTCCAACCAGGAGGTAGTTAGATGTGCCCATTCCATCTTTTGAAAGTCTTTTAAATTTTTATTCTCTATCCTATCACTCCACCTTCAGTCTTCCTTTATTAAATATTGCAGGTCAGAAGTTTTCCACTTTCCAAGTTTGTGAAACACAAAGTAAAAACATCACAGAACATGGACATCAACAAATGGCGATTGGGGGCACTTGGACTTAGAACCAAATGGACCCAGGGCACCCTCTAGAGCCCTAAACACTTTGAAAGTTTTCCCATTACATTGTATCCTCATCTGACCAAGCATTTAGACCACAAATGTGATTACATCTCTCTCACCTGCTTCAAACACTTCTCTGAATTCTGTCTGTAAAAAAGAAGTTAAGTTCAAGTCCAAAAACTGTCTATTGAGTCTAAGAGAAATAAGCTAGTGTGCTCTACTGGTCTAGAGTAACAATTTCCAACCTGCATGCTGCAAGAACTTTTTAAACATGCAGTACCTGACTATTTAGTCAGGGGCACTAACCTCTTTTCCCTTAGATTGTCAAATAAAAATAAGGACAACAGACAACACGACAGTAGATGTCTGGTGTGAATGAGTGAAAATTACATTTTTTATTATCATATCAGTAAGAAATATATATTTTTTACCATATCAGTAAAAAATATATTCTTGGTAAGCCACAGAATTTCAGCAATTAGTTTGTGTGCACCAGGAGATAAAAGAGGTTGAAGGTCTCTGGTGGAGAGAGAGCATTTCACCTTGAACCCCTACAATCCCCTGGAGATCGACCTGTACCCTCTTCCAAACTTAATGTTGTAATTCCAAAGACTGTCTATATTTTCCTATGAATGAAACTATTTTGTTCTCCTCCAGAAAAAAAAATCTGTAAAATTAAGGTCATTTTTGGATCAGATAGTTTCCTAGCTTTCACTACAAGCATCGACAAATGAGCCGTTCTGATGCCTGCGGCAATGTCTCTAACCTTGGCTTCGGAGTCCTACTTAAGTCCTAATTAAGCACCAGCAGCTCCTTCCATCAGTGACAAATGAAGGTGCACAGAGAAAAGACGCAGCCCTTGCTCTTTGCAAAGTCCCGTCTCCCTGGGAAGCACAAGTAGAAACGATTGCTGGGAGTGACAAGTGTCAGAAGAGCTACATGAAAGGAGCTAGAGGTGTATCAGGGGAGTGTCTGCCAGGCCGGTGGACGGAGGGAAGCAGACGAAGCAGAAGGTGCTACCCCGGCAAGGGAGTGTGACGGTGCAGAGCGCGTTAAGGATCAGAAATGAACTTCATAATTCAGAAAAGGTAAACATCTGTGCCCTGTCTGGGAGTGTCACACGAAAGCCTTACTGTTCACTGTGTTATGGTCACTTTTCTTTATCAAACAAGATGTAGTTTTTGCCAATGTAACTACTTACTTTTGACATCCCAAGAAAGTACAGCATTCTAAGGGCAGCCGATCAGTGCCCTCTAGGCACTCGCTAATAGCTAAAATAACTTATCTTGCTAAAATTGCTAGAAATCTCTGGAAAAAGAAAAAAACAAACCTCAGAGTAACTCCAGAAATAATTTTGCCAAGATTTTCTTTTCATTTGAACTTCAACAAGTAATTATTCAAACGGTATAGTGGCCCTAAGTACCAATAGCAAACATGTTGTCAAAGCAGCACAAACACAAATTCTTAAATAAGGAAGCATAGCCCCACACCCCTTAGTTGCATCTCACCCAGGTGGCGGCGAAGACAGTACCTGCCTGCTAGTTATGGAGATGCCCGTTAACCACGGCAATGGGCTACCAGGTACAAATAGACACTTAAAATTCTTAGATAATCCGCAACACTTCACGAAACCTTTCATAATCACTACTAAAATTTGGGAACACTCAATACTTTGATTTCTCCCCTATTTCCTCCTGCATTATTTACTCTAAGTGCTTGTAAACCACAGGATATGGACCGCCATTGTCAGAACAGAGGGGACAGAGGGGACGCATGCACGAGAGATCATGAAGGGAGAAAGGCCTCTAAACTGGGTGACGCGCCTCTGAGGAACTGAGATTAGATAGAAGTCCATCCTCACGTGTAATGTGATCGGAATTTTTTTTAACCAGAACACCAGGTTGCAGGATGTTTTGAATCTCACGACCGCCGCTTTTCTACATTCCTCCTTGGCCCACACATCCCCTTGCCCCAAGGAGAGCTACAGAAGCTTGTGTGCTTTTACTTACAATTGTGAAGTTCATGACTTTGAGGATCCAGATGGTCATGGCCAAGTTCACCAGGATTAAAATCATCAGGAGCAGGACAAAGAAATACAGGCATCTTTTCCGCCAGCCATAAATCCCCACTTTGTACACCTGTGGCCCCTCGGAGCCGGGCATGGCGCCCCGGTGGTGTGCGTACTGTTCCTGGGGCATCTGCAATAAACGAGGTGAGAGAGGCACTCACATTAAACTGCGGAGAGAGGGGGGAAAGGAAGGAAGGAAAGAATGCAACTGGTGAAGAGACGTGGCTGGCTGCCGTCTGTGCGTTCCCACCCTCGGCAGCGGGCACTCAGCAGGCTCCGAAAACCTGTCTCCTCTGGACACAGCGGCTCCCCAGGGTGCCTGCCTGCCTGCTTCGGTCCTCTCCATTTCCTCGGCCGCCTCTCCTCACGCGTATGGGGACAGCCACATACACACGTCATGGGAGGGGAGGGACGCCTAGGAAGCCACTTTCCAAATGTCTTGCAGACTCCAACACCTGTGTGAGGGAACCTGTCAAAGTCCTGAGGGTAAAATGTGGAATTCTTCGGAGAAAATCAAATAACCCCGATAGTTCACTGGTGTCATAATACTATCCAGACAATTTTTGGGGAGAAGGGAGGGATAACGACCTCAAGTGCAATCATTCTTAATTGCTAGAAAATCAGTGGCGAAAGTAACAATTCTGATCTCTCTATTCCAAAGTTCACGGGGGTGCTGCTGGGCACACAGATTGAGCTTACATGGTTTCCTCAACAGAGAAGTCACTGCCCTTAAGGTATTCCTTAGGTATCAGGCAATTCTGATTGGTATCAATCAGCTCATGTATTTAATAAACATGAAGGAGCCCCAAAGTCAAGTAGGGTGTACACACGTCTTTCAGGGGCTTGCAGGCTAAGGGGCAGAATGAGCTAGTCGAACACTGATTTCGGGAGAGTAAGATACGTCAGAAAAATATTTGTCAATGTTCACTAATACGCCGCCACCCTTTAAAGTAAGACTGCTTCCCCAAATCCCTCTTGTGCACAGAAATTATCTTTATACCAGCACCACTAATGAGGTACCAACACAAGTGTAAGTAAACTAATCACTTCCAGAAAATTATAAAACCAAGCCAAATTTCAAAATTAAACACAAACCAAGCTACCAACACGAATCATTCAAAACGGGAAGTCACTGACTAGTATGAAGGAAGAGGATTTGCTGAAACCAAACTGCATCCTGTGGGAGCAAGGGCTCCGGCACAGCCTCCCCTGAGCAGCCGTCCCCATTCTGCTGCGGGCCCTGAGCCAGCGGGGCTCCTACTGCGTTTCTCCATCCAAAGTGCTGCACAGCCTCTCCGTGTGGCTTCTCCTTCACGTGGCCCTCGAGGAGGCGTGCTTCCTTCCCTGAGAATAAGGCCTGCTTCTCTTTATCCTCATCTTATTCAGTAGCAATTAAATCAGTGACATGTGGTGCCCAAGTGACCATGGGGAGAAAAAATGTGGGCCCCAAGATCACATCCTTGGCTATTGAGTCATCTCCCAGATAGGGCAGCATATTATTTCATGGTGTTTAGGTAATCGTTAAAGTGTATGCATAAACTCTAAAGATCCCCCAGAGAGCTCGTGGCCTTTAGGCATCAGTGAAATTCCACTTGAGAAACCAAGTGAACTGTTACTCACGGTCAACAGAAATGCTCAGTAGAGGCCTCCAGGACATCTGTCTCGTCCAGAACAGGACCCTAGCCCTGAACCTGGGCCCTAGCGTATGTTTAAATGTATGTGTACGAAATGAGTAAGTGAAGAAATGCACGTGTAACTGAGGAATGGATGGATGCTTTCCCATCCGCTATGAAATCGGCTGCTGTCTGGAGGTGTACAAAAGTTCAAGCCAAACATATTGGGAAGTTCTATTTGAACCCTTGCAAGTTTCCTTTCGAGGCTCCCAAAGCACTTATGTCCTCAACGAAGCAGTGAAGTGTATGCTGTAAGAAAATCTCTTTTGTTACTCAGCTCCTTATAAATTCTCTAGGTCAGGCCTATAACAACAAAGGAACATCACAAAGTCATTGCTCACTGGCCTTTTTACAAAGATTAATTAGAAGGGGAAAAATGCCTTATAAATCTGAAGGAAATTAGGCCTTAATTTTCTACTAAATCATATTCTCTAAAATAAGGAAATGATCACAGAGTCTTATAATCATATCTGAAATGTTCTTTGATTCCGATCAACTAATTTTATGAATGACCTGATTTAAGACGAGTGAACTTGACCCTTTTGTGAGTGGCTACAGGGCTGCAGGGTAAGGACAAGCATAACAGTCCTTGGCTCTTGCAGGCATGCCGAACCGCAGGGACTTCCTCCCATGTGAGTGCACAGAAGCTACAGATATGGCCGTCACACCAACCGTCTTTCCTACGACATGCACCCTGACCAATGGGAGACTTACAATCACTCAGCTGTAGAAGAGAAATGTCATGTTCAATCAACATCACTATGGGACCGGGGAGATGGCTATCACGTGTGTGATTTTTTTTTTCCTACACAGATTGTTAGAACTTGCCAGAACTCAGGGATTGCTTCTGCTGGGGGTTCTCAACCCTGATGCTCTCAGAGGCACTTGTGGAGCTATTCAAAACATCACTGCTCAGGTCCCTTAAATAACAGTCACAAGGCTAGCACCCAGGCGTCAGCATTTTTAAAGTTCCCCAGATGACCCTAAAGTGTAGATGCGGTTGCATACCATTGGTGTAGAATAATGTCTCTCAGCATAGCAAATTCAAAACAAACTTTGAACAAATACAAATTCAAATTCTGAGCTCTGTGATGGAATTACTGGGTGGCCAAAAAATCTCTTTAAGTTTTTTTCTGTAAAATAAGACACATTTTTCATTTTTACCAGTATCTTTATTGATTTGGATATTTTGAGTATGTCGGCTACCTCCCATGTGGTAGAACATTGATTGTTCTCAGTTCAGGTCTCTGTTTCAATGCTATCGACTTAAACTGTTCTACCCAACTGTGGTATATCATCTATCAAGAAATCTTCAACACGAAACTTCACAAACCACTTTTGACGATTTTTGATCAGTTATAGCACCTTCTGCACACACTGCACAAATCTTTTTATTATGTTTGTACCTTCCTTGAAATAGTAACACCTACGCCAAAAATGTTGCATATTTTCTCCCATCTTCAATAATAAAATGGCTACACAAAAATTCACCAATTTTTATATGTTTTTTTTTTTAAATGCACACTGGTATGACAGCTGTCACAATAGGATCCAACAAAATTATTTTGAATGGAGTTAACGACAACTAAGCACTATTAGAGTCTTCTTACGGGAAAAAAGTAATGAGCTTTTTGGCCAATGCATCAGAACTATTGAAAAGATTCCCAGGTCATTGCAAAAGATTCCAAAAGATTTGGGACAACTTTTCTATAAAAATGACCTTCTTTTTTTTTTCACTGTATAACCATTTCAAGACAACAATCCTGAAACAAACTCCAATCTAGCATACAATACAGCAAGAAAGCAGAGGTCCTCTGCTTAAAGCAAGAACAAGGGATTAGCTACTCTTGAGGCGCCTCTGCAGAACCCACGGACTCCTAGAAAGCACTGACTTGGCCTGACACATGTAGCAACTTGCCGAGTTACTGAAAGCCCCGATGGGAGAGTAGCTCCCTTTCAAGGCACACAGTGAGTCAGGAGATGAGCAGGGATCAGAGGCCAGATGCATGGTGTAGTGGTCTTTTCCATACGTCACGAGGGTTCCTATGTCCCCACCTAATTTCATGAGCTACAGGAAACAGCATTCTCGAATCTGAAACTCGGTCATAAAGATGGACTGATAGATCGCAGACCGATCTATGGATAAGTAAGGAACAGGGAAGGGAGTGAGCAATTTTCTCCAGATGCCTGAAAAAGGAAGTCCTGTCAGCCAAACGTACTGGAATGGATATGTCTGTGGTCAATAACCCTGCCTGGAAAGGGAAAATTTAGATAATGCTGAGTATATTAATGTTTCTAGTAAAACATCAAAACATGTTGAAATGATAAAAACAAGAGAGGAAAGACAATCTCTAATCTGTGTTTCTCTTTGATTCTTCCCAAACGAAGTTTGCTGTCCAGGGAATGAAGTTGAAGTTGCAGGTCCTCCCTTGCCCAAGCCCAGCCCTTGGCCCTGGGAGGGGCCACGGCAATGCATTACCAGCATCATCCATTTTTACAGGATTGACTTAAGAAAGATGTTTTCACTGCAACTAGCTAAGACCCTGTCTTATTCAATGTCCCTTTAAGTTGGGTGGCTTTGGAGGAATTACATGCAATTTGGAGGTCTATCTAACAGAAGTTAAATTGGAAGTTCATAGTTCGGGTGCAGTGGGATATCTTTGTTATACATGGTTTACAGACACTTCCATATCTATGATGGTGTTTAACAAACTTTTTTCCCTTTCTCTACACTGATCATACATCAAAACAGTCCCAAAAGTTGAGAGCTTTGGCAAAATAAATCTCAACCACTACAACATGTCTTCTTAGGAGGCTTACTTATATCTGTGGGAGTATACCAGACATGTGAATTTCCAAAGGAGTCCCTCTATCTGAACATACCCTCTTCTTGAGAATTATAGGAGAGAATCAGACTTTGTTCCATCAGACTTTGGAAACAATTTTACATTGTTACACAACATATTTTATAGTCATATATGTAATCTCCCTGAATATATCCTTAACTCTTCTAAGTTTTTAAAACTTTTCCGACACATACACCTAAACAATGGTATATGTGTATATGTATATGTATATGTATCCTTCCTTCCTTCCTTCCTTCCTTCCTTCCTTCTTTCTTTCCTTCCTTCCTTCCTCTCTCTCTCCTCTCTTTCTCTCTCTCTCATGCTCTCTCTCTTTTCCTTCCTTCCTTCCTATCTGCCTAAGCATACATTTGTCCACTGAATGAACAAAAATCAAGCCAATGCTAAATAGCAAAACATATACTCCAGCAATAAGTCAACAGCTGTAAAATCAGAAGCAAAGGAATGCAAACTTACACGAAGGCACATTGCAATTGTACTGTTAAGTAGGCTTAAAGTCAAAGCAGTACTCTATTCTTTCATGAGGCTATTTTTAGTGTTCACCTGTTTAGAAACAAATAAGGGTGACTTCAAGACAATCTGTTTCTCTGTCTCTCTCTCTCTCTCTCACACACACACACACTGCAGTAGGATTATGCTTCCCAAAGAGTGAATATAGTGAAAGTTCCTGTTGCTTTGCCATTAGGTGAGGAGGAACTACTAACAGTCAAGGCAATGTCATAATATAATAACCCCTCGTAACGATGGGCTAATTAACTGCCAAATAGAGTAGATGTGGGGTTTCCAAAGAAAGCTGTTCTGGGGTGGTGTGTTACTGAAACATGATTTTGAGAGCTGTAAAGTCATTCAAATATTCATATCTGCAAACTCATTAAGGAATCAAGGCCTGATGCTAATTTAATGTGACAATCTCAAAGAGCAGATCCATTTTTAAGTGGTGGACTTGAGAAGAACCTCCTCTTAGACTGTGAGGCTTTGTTTCATTTCTACCTCTGCAGCCACCACCAAGCCCCCAGTGACTCTCCGACGCTAGGGCAGGTTCTCCCAGTGGCTGCACAAATGCCCCACATCAGTCACAGGAGCCCCAGGAGGGACCCACACAAATCTCGCGATCACATGAAGTCATCACAAGCATCCTCGGGTCAGGGCAGCTTAAGTGGCTCCTCGACCCTGTGGCTGCTGCTTGTCTGATTCAGGAAACTGCACCGCATGCCTAGCTTAAGGCTCACCTACACTGAGCTGCAAAGTGACAAGCACCACTCCTTTGACAAACCTTTGAAATCTTCATGCAGAAACTGGCCTGGTCATACTCAAGCAAGCATAGATTTTTATACTATGTTGACTTCCTTTCCTCAATCTGGTCAGTACCAAATAGCTACTAGAAAATCTTACGTTATTTTATTTCCTATGTTTCATCAACTGGTACCGGATGATGGAATGAGGGAAGGTCTCGGGCCAGAAGCACAGGCAGCTGGCAGACTTTGTGGGGCCGGGACACGTGCTGGAATAGTCCTGTTAGAGGCCAGGGCTTCCCGCAGTGTTACGTTTCAGCAGGGTTCTTCTCCAGGAGAAGAACTGCTTTCCTTTCATTCTTCCGAAACAAGGGATGTCTGGAAAACAGTTACCGTACCTGCTCTACCAACCTGCTGTGCAAGAATGCATTATGTTGTGAGGGATGATTAAAAAACAATCAGTAAACTTCTAAAGACACAGCAATGCCCAGTTTCTGGATGATTTTTCTTTGGGATCTGTACAATTTTAGGGGCCACAGGCTGCTTTTCTAATAGGGCGGAGCGGAGAGTAAGGAAGCATTGACAAGCATTCACTAATGCTTGCTGGACTTGCTACCCACTAGGCATCATAATCGCATTACTTAAGGGAATTTAACGGGAGTGCCAATGATGGTAGTTGTAAGTGCAGTTACATATTGTGAGGAAAGAAATATGGCCAAGCACAGGCCTGGCCTTCAAGGAAATTTCCAGTCTATTTTTTCAACAGAAAAAAGGTATTTTTGACATCTACCACACGCAGGTACCAGAATAAGTCCTGGAGATATACAGGTCTTCACATGGATGAATGCAATATTTCTACTTTCCTCAAGCCCGTGCTTAATGGGGGGAGATGGACACGAACGCAGAAGTGGAGGAAACTATCAGAACTGAAGTCAGGTGTCAGGGAGGAAACAGAGCTCTGTGACCGAGAACGGAGGGTGACCCACTGTGGTCGCAGAAGGCCGTTCTGACCAAGGGACAGTTAAGGTGAGGCCTGGAGGTGGAAGAAGGTTTCCAGCAGAGGACAGGCGCAGCGGGCACCTGGCCTCACGGACATGCGCGCCGGAGAAGCAGAATGGCTGGTGGAGCTGGCTGTGAAAGAGCTCAGAGGGGAGGGGAGGGGACGGGCCTGCAGAGGCAGGCTGTGCACCAAACTCAACCGTGTAGGTTACGGGAAGGAGTGCAGAACTAGTACAGCCAGACTAATAACTACATGATTTTGTTTAGAAATAAGACATGTGATACCAATCAAGTAAGCTAGGGTTTGTTGAGGACGATGCCGTATATTACAATTTCCAGTGCATTTAAGAGTAAACATGACTTATGTCACTGCACAGGACTGCACCTAGTCCCCATAAACAGTAGGCGTAAGTTCCCTCGCTGGCTCATTACAGTTTCTAGAGTGGGTTGTGGAATCTGAGTCATTTTGGATGATCTCGGCATGTGAATAGTTTTCCATCAGCCATGCGGACTTTGAGGTCCTTGATTTGAAGCGCCCTGCTTTCAAGGGCTGTTTTCATTTAGCCGTCCATACACGCCATTAGTCTTGGGCTGCCGATGTTTGGCGCGATTTATACAATTGCAACAAACTCATCTCTTTCAGTTTTGATAGGATAATCAACCTTTTTTTTTTCTTGTAAAAGGCATACAGAAAAATAAATGCCTGTTTATGTGAAATAATCCAGAAATGGCATGCTCTATTTAAACAAATATTTAGATTTAAAAGTTAGGTATTCCATATTTTGGTTTCCTAAGACTTGTTACAAGCATTGAACAATTTTACTAAAAAATAATTAGACAAGTGCATGTATTTAGAAGAACCAAAGAACATACAGTTAAGAACGTTTCTTTTCCATTCACACCTTCAGCCTTCTTCCTTGCAGGGAACTACTGCCACATTTTTCCTTATCCTTATAGAAAGTTGAATACATATATGGGCTTTATTCAATATATACATTTAATTCATACACACTTGGTTCCCTTAATAACATAGTTCAGTGGTCCCATAAAAACATGCAGAAATATATTTTTAAGTTGGTTTGAAATTGTATGGATCCACGATATTTAACCTAACCAACTCCTTAGTGATGAATATTGATTTGTTTCTAGTAATTTTCTGTTACCAATGTTTAGCCAAACAAATCAATACTTACAGGGTACTTCCATGTGCTGGCACTAGGTATTTAGCAGTAAAAAGACAGATAAAAGACAGTAAAAAAAAAGGGCAGCAGTAAAAAACTCTTGGACCTTATATTCAAGTGGAGGAGATGAAAAACAGATAAACAAACACATATGTAACTTTTCATACTAATGTGTGGGAGTAAGTTTTATTTAAAAAAAAAAAGGGAAGCCAGAGAGACAGACAGTGACTGAGAGGCTCCCGCCCACAGGACTGTCAGGGAGGCCTCCCTGCAGTGGAGAGATTTGAGGAAAAACAAACCAAAACATGAACAGGCAAGAGAGCAAAGCAGGAGGACATCCAGGGAGAGCACGCCAGTCTGAAGAAACAGTGCTAGCAAGTGCAAAGGCCCTGAGGTGGGGGCTCAAGGGCAGGTTTCAACGGTAGTGTGGCCAGATTGGAGTGAACAGGGGTGCAGTGTATGGGAACAGGCTGGGAAGTGCATTCGATCTCATAAGCTACAGTGAAAACCTTGGGTATGGCACTGACTGTGACAGTGATGGTCCGAGGACTGGGGCACAGGAGTGCGACCACTGGATTTCCACTCTGGGATCACTCCAAGTGCTCTCTGAGGCACAGACGAGGAGACACAGTCGAGAAGGCACGTGGAGAACCCAGGGGCCTGTGGGTACCACTCTTGCCTAGAGAGCATAGCCCAGGCCTGATTAGAGGTGAGTAAGATGGTGTCGAGTAGCCGTACTTGAAATCTATCTGGAAGGTAGAGCTAACAGGTGTTGCTGCTGAGACAGCACATGTGTGAAGGAAAGGAGTCAAGGAGAACGCTAAGGCTCTGCCGTGATGATGGGGCCCTTCGTCAGGATGGGGAACGTTAGAACAGTGGGCTTGCGGGGCAGGAGGCGAGCAGGGTGTGGGAAGGGGAGACAGAGCTGGGTTTCGATGTGTTGACTTGGAAACGCATGGAAGAATTCGTGGGGGCGGTGCCACAGAGCCACGTCCAAGTGCGTCTGGAATTCGGGGCAAAGACTGGGCTCCGAAGTTAATTGCCTAGGTCTCCTGTGTGGGAGTATTATTTACAGCCACAGGGATGGAACATGCATCTCTCACAAATGTCCACATAAACCTCTCAGAGACGCCCCGAGAAAGGGAACTGCTAGCCTGACATGTGTGTGTTTGTGTGTGTGTGTGTGTGCATATACACTGTTTTATAGGTGCCATTGTTAGGGTTCCCTTCCGAAGTACAATATCCCTCCCACTTAAATTTATAATATTTATCTTAGATGAATTAGAAGCTATTCCAGTATAATTATGACCATTAATTCTTACTGTTCTACAGATTTAGATGTTTGGGGTGCCAACTGAAGTAGTTTTAGATAGAAATACAGTTCTGAAACACACATACGTATTTGTACTAGGAGTTATCAGATATATGAGCTCATATATTCTGACAACGTTCTAGGAGATGAAGATGATTAATATTATTTCATAAATGAAGATACTGAAGTCCTCGGGAATGAAAGAATGTTCTGAAGGACTCTGAACTGGTAAGTTGGGTAGGGTCTGAACTCAGAAAGAGGCAGCTGATTGGCTTCCCCTGGACAAGACGCCGGGCATGCAGAGTTACCATCTAGATGTGTATTTAGTGTGGAATGCATAAACACTGCCCCCACCTGACAAATCCTCGTGTTCCTTCAGGCCCGCCTGTGGCTCTGTCCTGGGCGTTTGGGATGTATCAATGAGAGAAACACAGACCGCCAACCTCATGGCAGAGGTAGAGGCAGGGATGGGAGAGACAGACAACGAAAAAGAAAACCAGGTTTGGAACTCAGGTTACAGAGAATGAGGGCAGTGGGGGAAAGACCAAAAACAAGAGGGAGGGAGAGGGAGAGAAAGAGAGAAGTAAGCAGAGCAGTGTGGCGGGCTGAGGAGCAGAGCAGGACCAAAATTTAAAAGCATGAGAAAGACTGAGCTCATGGAGACAGTAATTTTTGAGCCAAGACTTGGAGGAATCCTAAGAATTGTTGAAGATTAGACTGTGCGTAAAACTCAGACGTCATTCTAAACATAGGGCTCGATGTTGCAAGTTGAGATGTTACCAGAAGAGACTGTGTAAGCTGAACACCACTGAACAGGAAGTAAAAATTCAAACACCCGACTGCAAAGTTAATAGTGTCATTTTCACATGCAAAGGACACCGCATCCACCCATCGTGGCCTCGTCGATGGTCAGCTTTCCGAACAGGAGCGATGGATCCTTTCAACTAACTGGCTACCCTGTGTTGTAAAGGCCCGAGCTTCTTCCATCCCCACGGGCGAGTCTGTCCAGAAGCAGGTGATGAAAACCACAGACAAGCCACCACAGCTCTCCTGTGATCTGGGGACCAAGCAGTGTAATAAAATAGTAACAAGCATGACTCAAATACTTAAGATCAGAGAGTGAGACACGCAGCTTGAAAGAAGCATGGACAATACAAAGTTCAAATCCATTTTCAACTGTTAAACATTATTTAACAGTTGAGAAAGCCAGGTTCGGGGAGGTGAGGTGACAATCAAAGTCACCGAGAAAATCGGCGACGAGGCCGACGTCAGCTGAACTAAAAACCAGCCCGTCCCCCACAAACTCCAGGCTTCCACCTTTTCGACTTCAGCTCCTACTCCCATTAGACACCACTTTCGTCCGCCGCCACACAGATGCCTTTGAACAACACCCAAGGCAAATCGCAACAAAACCATCCGTTCCCTAAAACAGACAGCATGTGAAACCGACGACGGACACTTGGGTGAGGGCTGCTGTGGGCTAGACTCTGTTCCGAATGCTTCACTGAACTTGTTTGGTCTTCACCGACATACAGTGACGAGCTGGGTGTCATCACTACCTGCATCTTACCGGGGAGGGGACTGAGGAGCAGAGAGGTTAAGCAACCTGCCTGAACGAACTCAGTCTGCTAGCGATGCAGTTGAGCCCGGAGTGCCTAGCTGAAGTGAAGAATCTGTTCTCTCAATTCTCCTGTTCGACGCTTCCAGATATAGGGGTGTGTGTGTGTGTGTACTTGGTCAGAACAGCATGATCGCTAATTTCAAAATGTTTTTGTAACCCTGTTAGCTAAAATTTCTCACCATGCGTATTCATTTTAAGTCCATTCTTCAAGTACTTACTGAGCGACTGCTGCATTCCAGCCAGGGTGCATGTTACTCCACAGCCAGTTTCCCCCACGCAATGAACCATCTCTGATGTGTCTCTAAAACCCGTAAGCTTTTACAACACCATGAAAAACAGCTACAACAAATTAGATGCATCCTTTTATAGTGACTCAATAGTTCCATAAAATTAGCATCGACCCATAGATTCTCCCGTGACAACTGTGTTTGGTAAGGATCTTCAGCTGTTATCTAAGCTCTCAAATACTTGCAAAGAAGTCTGCAGTCAGAAAGGAAAGGTTCTTCATCTCATTTCTAGTCATGTTGTTTTTTTTAAATGAAAGTGTCTGGAAACAAGCATGATAATCATGACTCCTAACAGTTATGATGCCCTTTGCTAGGCACCTGGTATGCCTTCACAGACATCAGTAGTTATATACACATGTGCCTGTGTACACACACATATGCATATTGCACCTACTGAAGTGGAACTTCTAGTGACAGACACAGACACGAACCGTCCTGCTTGAGATTTACAAAGGGGTACACCAGGGTAAGCAACATTCAGTCACGACAGGGTATGTTTCCATCACCCAACCCTGGAAAGTTCCCTCATGCCCCATCCTAATCAACCCCTCCCCCAGAGGCAGTGACTATTCTGGATTTTATCACATTTAAATTTTTTAACTGTACCTACAGTTGTACGATGGGATGGTTCCAATAAATACCTAACTCTGACACCTGCGCTCTGGGCCACCATGCAGCCCTCCTGCGTTTCCTCTCAACAGACACTCAGCTCACCTCGGCAGGGCCCTCCAAGGGGAGCGGGCCGTATGGCCTGCCTTCTCTCTCACGTGTGGACAGTGGTGCTGTGCGCACCGCCCTCGGAGGAATGGGAAAAACAGCCACTGAGATCACGTTGCACTTTCTGTGGTTCAGACGAGAAATACTGCTGCGAGCTCACGAAGGTAACGCCCCCAGACAGGGAAGGTGGGCGTCAGTGACGTGGATACACCTCTCAGAGGGAAAGGAGCTGCCCATTCCCACCGACTGCTGCACCGCGAGAAATCGGACCAGGGATGCTTATCCTCGGCCTTTTCTACATAAGCTGGATTTGGACAAAGTACCTCAGCAGGTTCAAATACTTTGTAACTAGTCCATTGAAAAAGCACATTATAAACACAAAGAGGTTAGTCCACGGATGGACGGTTTGTGACCGGCTGCAGGCCTCCTCAGCCTGTGAAACACCAGGAACGGCATCTTCAGCGACAGAAGTGGAGCCATGAACCTTTGACAGTCAGGGCCAATTTTAGGAGCAAATGTTTGTCATCACACAGCAAAGGTTACGCAGTCCAGCCTCAGGTCTGTGACCAACCCTCCTGATCACTGGGACCAGCAGAGGCCTGCTGTACACACTTACCAAACACACACCAGAGGGAAGAGCTGGCAGCAGGAAGCATGAGCAGAATAAAGGGAAATAAGAGGAGGAGAGCTGGAAGGAGTGTAGAACGAGAGAGATGATGGAAAGCACAACAGGAAGGAACACGGTGGGACGCTTGCTGCTCCTTGGCTGTCTGTGGGCGTTAAGCAGCTGGCCTTCACGGCCCAGGCCACACCCAGGACTGCGAGCCCCGTCCGAGGGAAGCAGCGAGGAGAACAGAGTGGTGCTGAGCGCTGTGCTTGGGGAAGGGAGCTAACCCTGGTATCCATTTACTCGAGCTCAATGAGAGCAACTGCAGGAGCTGAATGCTCCGACCCCAGCAAGTGACCGCAGGGTTTCCAGGAACTCAGAAATGTATTATTTGGAAGTCAGGGTGCTTGCAAAATAGTCTGATCCTATCACCCTGGCGGGGGAAAGTGGTTTGAACAAGGGGAGAGTTTCTAATCCCTGGCAATAGTCTTTTATCAGGAAACTGTGCTTGCTTTAATGGTGCCATTGCATTATCGGTTGAAAACAAGAATAAAGCCATCGCTTCCGTGTCCACCCACACACCCGGGGCCCCATTAGGACAGCCGGCAGCGAAGATTTCCAAGCAAACCAATCTCCCAGGATTTATACACTCAGTGAACCGCGGTGACACGTTCCTCCCCCAGTCCTGCAGACCCGTCTGACAGGCAGGCCAGGGGCCGCCGCTCACAGGGCTTCCTTTATGTGAGGCGGCACGCCCTTGGCCACAGGAATCCGGAGCAATAATGAAGAGCATCACCTCTCTGTGTAGCAGCAAAGGTGAAAGGAAGAGGAGGGCGGAAGCTGCAGAGAAATCTGGGCGGCACAGAAAGGAGAAGCAGCTGGGATGAGGCCCCGTTAAACCTTCCCTCCTCTGCCGACTGTCTCGACTCTTCATTTGATCTCATCTGCCCATCTCATTCTTCACCAGTTTGCCTCATGCCATCTCCGTTACTATTTAAGTACAGAAAGCAGAGCTACTTAAGTTCTCACCGTGCACGGGGCGCTGTGCTATGAGTGTTGCATGCACTATCTCATAACGCACTCAGGGGCATGCACTGCCATGTCCATTTTCGGGAAGACGCAGGGAGAGGGAGGGACTTGCCCGAGGTCCCACGGCCAGGATCATGGCCTCAGCGCCTCGGCTCAGCTCACAGAGGAACCCTGCGCCTTCTGCAGCAAGAGCACTCTGTTCTTTGTTTTCGCTCTGCACCCTCCCTCATGGGCACCCCCTGCCCCCGAGGTGGACAGATGCACGGTGCCGTCCTCGTGGAATATGTGCCTGTCAGATGACTGGAGCTGAGCCCAGAGGACGGCTTTTTTCTCAGGAGGAGGCTAACTGGGATGTGTTCAGAGAAGAGGAAAGTGCAGGGAAAGATGAGAGTGGATAAAATAATGCAAGATGCCCAGCCTTGGGAAAGGAAGACTAAGACATAAAGAAATGGAAGAGTTTCAGCATTACAAAAACCACACGTTGTGAGAAGCAGAAAATACTTTGGAGGCACGTCATCCCATTTCACAGATGAGATGACTAAGGCCCAGCTTTCCGTGGAGTCGAGACCTGTCCCAATGCCCCTGACCCCTCTACCTTTACTCCCTTCTCTTCACCCGACTTCCGCACCAGGGATCGCTACCACCCTCGCATGTGGCTTAAGAGATTGCAACACTGGCTATGGGGTACAGGGAAAACACAGAGATGCAAATGTGGCCCAATCTGAGGAGGCCTGACTTCAGAAGCAAGGCCCCACGCTGCCTCACAGTGTAGGGAGGGCCTCCGGGATCACATCTGGCTGGCGTCTGCTGGCCGTGCTACCCGTGGCGTCCCTGCAGCGAATGGTGATTTAGCCAGGGCAGTGTTAAACTCAGTTCTGTGGACCCATGCCTGGCTGGCTTCAAAAGACTCTCTCAGCAGCTCTTAAAACGATAGGGATTCCCCAACTCCGATCTCAGAAATTCCAATTCAGGAGGTTTTGAGAAACCACGGAGCCAGGTAACGTCGGAGGGACCTGCTAACAGTAAGATTCCACCCCCATGTTACTTTCTCCAGCACGGCTGCAGCCAGTACCAAGCCAACACATGTGATGTGTAGCCCACAGCAGACTCAGAGGCGGGAACAAGAGGCACTGCTGTCTCAGGCTGCCTGGGTTTCCTAGGCAGGGAACACATCTTTTCTGCTCTCAGTGTCCACTCTTTTTTTTTTTAACAATTTTTAAAAAAGATTTTATTTTTAGAGAAAAGAGAAAGGAGGGAGAGAGAGGGAGGAAGGCAATATCGATGTGTTAGGGAAACATCGATTGGTTGCCTTTTGCACGCCCCCAACTGGGGACCTGGCCCGCAACTCAAGCATGTGCCCTGACTGGGAATCGAACTGATGACCTTTCGGTTTGCAGGATGATGGTCAACCCACTGAGCCAGACCAGTTAGGACCGGTGTCCACTTGAAAATGGAAGAAACATATTGTTTTCCAGAGTACTCAGAACCCTCACAATGATAAACCACATTCTGGGCCACGTAATGTCTCCTTCATACAATTGCTAGAATGGGAAGAACTATGGAGCCAGAAGGCAGACCAATGGTTACCTGGGGCTGGGAATGCGAACAAGAGCTGACTCAGTGGGCACAAGGAGACTTGCTGAGCTGATGGACGTGTTCTAAAACTGCCCATTGCAGCACTGTATCAATGGACTAAAAAAGCATTATATTCTTATGGGTGAATTCCACAATATGTCAATAATACCTAACAAAGCTGAAAAACATAAAGGAGAAAATGTATTTGTTTATTCATTTTTTTAAATTAAGCATTTGTGGCCAAAACTATCCTGCCTATGCACAGACATCCTCCCTGCTGGTCACTGCTATGCTCACCATGAGGCCGAAAGTCCTTGATCTCAGTGTGTGGGCTCCTGCTCACACCTAGAGGGTGAAACCTCTTCGTACCATCATGGTAACATCGTTCCATGGGGCCAGCAGGCCTGCGACCAGTTTGGGCTGCATGTTCTGAGACACCAGGAAAGATCAACACAGGGTTGGGGCGGTGATCCCTCTGTGACTAAGTGGGCAACAGCTCATGAGGGAAAATACTTATCACCTTCACATCCTGCCACCACTGTCCTGACTTAAATGTGGCACATAGAGATGAGCATGAAGAGTTGAGGATGATGGAGCAGAAAGGAAGTTCTGATCCTTGGAGACACCGCTTAATGTCGGCTCCTGCCTGGAGTGTCTGGGAGTGGCCGGCGTCTACATGTGCGCAAAGTCAGCTCTCGTGTGCTTGGGCTACAGGGAGAGAGCTTTCTGTCAGCTGCAGTCCAATGTAAAGTTCACTCGCACAGCATGGAAACTCTTTCAAGTGAAGTCTCTCGCAAAACCCCAAAGCAGGAAACAAACGCAGTGGCCGGGTGACATCAGAAACACAGATGGGGTGTTTCCAGGGCTGTTTCTCCCCACACCCCTGCAGGGGTTTGTCCATGCGGCCAACTAGCCACGGCCAGCATCTGCTAAGGTCGACACCTCCAGTCACCAGGGATCCTCAGATCTCCTTAGGGATCTGAGAGCTCTCGACAACATTTGTTCTCGTGTCTGTTTTTCTTTGCTTTTTACCTGCTTATTTTGTTTATGTAAATCTGATCTAGAAAATGTCAACATGATTCACGGCCGATGGCTCCGCCCTCGCAGGTGTGGTGTCTGAGTTTGTGCTCGCTGCAGGATCGTGTTGGCGACCAGCAAGTCCACACCGCTGTGAACGATCAGGGAGGCACTAAGTGGGATGGAACACCACATGGCACGTTCCCTGCAGGTACAGGTCAAAGGCCACTGGGGCATGCACATGAAAGGAGATGTGAAGGGGAAAAGTCACGGAGGAACCGAGAGTCTGTCCAGAACTCAGGAGTCTGAATGCACCGAAATGTAAAGAGTCTCTAGACAGCTGCTGGCCTCCTGCTCATAAGGCCAGCCTCATAAATTTCAGTAAAGTTCTCTATGAAAGGCACCGATTTTGATAATCTGAACATTACATTACATAGCTTTCTCTGTATTTGATTCATAAATTTGTTTTAGTATTATAGCTGTTCAACAATGATTAAAACAGGTAAATATTTCTATTTTGAGAGATAATATCCTGGTGGATATTTTGGGTTTGTACATATTTAAATAACAAGTATCATGAAAATGATTAAATCAACAATGGAGGAAGAGATCTTTTTTCCATTCCTGTTAAAAGGGGTTACTGTATCACTCAAATTCAAGAAATTCTGAACTATAACTCTCAAATTCAAGAAATTTTGGCTCTTGATAGCCAAATCCCTTCCAGATGGTGAAATCCATGACTCCAGGAACTTCCTCATCTGATGGAACAAATACAGTACACTTTCACCAACAGGGTTGTACAGGCCCTTTGAGGCGGTGTTTAAAATGAGATTAAAGATTCAAGAAACGCATTAAAAATAAGGCACACACAACGTTCTGTGTTTCCTTTCAGGACTCCGCCTGGACACTAACGTCCCCATGAGAGGTGCCCTGAGCGAGCTCTGACCACTGCAACCGTCCACCCGCCTCCAGCCGGCCGGTCACTTGACACCCCGGCAGGAACAGCACTGAGGGAACACACACGGGTTAAAAATAAGGCCTGCGGAGCCGGGCCCCGCCTTGCTTAAGGAAATCTGAACCCTCGGACGATGCCAGTCTTACAAGACGTGCTCTCTGATTGCTTCCAGAAGGCACAGCAGGGCAGACTGACCGTGGGGTCTCCTACAGTGAAGAGGGTGAAACAGTACCCCCCGCCCCTCCCGGGGCCATGGCTGATTCACACACTTCAAGTCAAGCAAGTCAGTGCCCGCGGCTTCCTGCCGTTGCCAGAATGTGTCTGGCCCCTGGGCACAGGCGTCCTCCGCCTGCCTCGTGGCCAAGGCCGGGCTGTGGTCACTCCTCTCTCCTTGCCGCCTGCACCTCTGCCCTGGATTTCTTCTCTGCCCTCTGCTCTGTTTATTTCTTTTCGGATGTCAAGGGAGCTTAATATTTTTCCCTCCTATACTTCTAGTAGAGGGGAACTCCAGAGTTTCTTCCAAGTTTCAGGCACTGCTGCTCGTAATCCTGCAACCCGGAGTTGCTGTTTCATGCCTGTTCTGCTCAGCCCTTGACGCGGACTAAATTTAGAAGAGGATGACATTAGAGCTCACTGGAGGCTCCTTTTTCACCGGCAGTGGGCTTGGCTACGGTTCGTGTCGCTCCCTAATCTGTCTTGGCATTTTGCTCACTCGGTAGGCACTTGAGAGAAACACAGCGCAGTCACTGTCTGTCCTGACTTCCCACTGCACCCCCTTCTTGTTCTGGGTCCCACGGTTCCCGGCCTCCCCACCCCTGCCCAATGCCACCAGCGCGAGGTTGCTGCAGAATAAGGAATCCTGTTGCCTCATTCCCTCCTCCAAGCACAGAACCGTGGAGAACATAAAACTGCTGGCTGGAAACCAAATTCCACCACTAGGACACCATGTCTGTCCACTCACCCTAGGCTGTACACAGAGAAAGATGGGAAAAATTACAGCCCTCCATGCTTCATTTATCCATTAATCTTACTCTCTACTATTAGCTACTTGTTGAGAGATTTTAGAACCAAAGTAAATACACGCTTGTTTTTATAGTGGTCCACCCTATGAGGGTTAGCTCCTACTCTGCTGCTATTCAAGAAGTATCCCAGAACCTATTCATTCATCGGTTTCCTCAACCAGACTCTTGGCCAAACCCCCTTTGGAAAACACCATTGCTGTCACCGGTTGCTCTGCCAGAAATCACAAAGTTGCAGTGATATTTAGTTCACCCCTTTCTGAGCTAGCCCAGTTTCTTAAATGCAATTGCAATTGCAATATTTTGTGTATTTTATAATCGCTAAGCAGAGAAAAAGGTATAGCTTTCCTATGGGGAGGAAAAAATCTATGTTGCATTATAGCTGATATGTGTGAGAAAGATAATTTAAAATTTGCTTTTTGAAAAATGCACTCTTCAGTAAGGTGTAAAATCCAATCAGTCAATCAATAAAATAAAATTCATGCCATTATGTCTCTATCTTTTAACAGTGACTTGGAGTAAATTACTGTTTTCTGTTACTCTTTAATCATCTGTATTTCATATTTTTGAGAGTATAGCTGCCAGTGTTTTCAACTCAGAAAAACTTTTAATTATCACAGAAACAGAATTACAAATGTTGATCCAGCATATTTCTAGGCAAATATATCACTGGGCTCCTTTAAGGGCCATCATAATACCATAGAATAATAAAAGGTGCCAGGGACCGGTACACACACATCTGCCCCTGCACGCAGAAAGCGTGATCCAGACTAGAAACTTCAAACTCTAATTCTCTCCCAAAATGAGAGCCATTTTCTGCTGCAAACACTCCTCTCAAAACTCTCCTGGAGCAAAGAACACAGACAGTTTCACTTCAAATGATTTTTCTTGCCAATGAATTGTCCTTCCTCACAGAAAAGTTCCAGAAGGTTGGAGCCGGGTGACAACACATGAATTCACCCACTTTTTTTCCACGTTGTGCTGCCAGCTAAATCCTAGCTTTCAGGAGTCTCTCTGCCCTGTTGAAAGTCAGATCTTGAAGGGAGTGGGAGAGAGAGAGAGTACAAGTCCACACCAAATGTTTAAGTGATGGAGTTCTGACTCTCTCTCTCTCTCTCACACACACACACACCCTGGAAACTCAGAGTTCATGCAACCAAACAGCAGGCTTAGAAAGTGAAGAGAAGCGTGGAAACAGAAGAACGCCACAGTCCCCTACCTCTCTCGTCTGCTTCCCCAAGCAGCTGTTGGAAATCGCCCTCAGTCCGGGTGTGTGCTGAGAGGCTGGGAAGGAGGCGGCGGCCTCGGGGCCCGCGGAGCGTGAGCAGGCCCAGCCTGCGCTCAGAAGCTGCCCCAGTCAGATTTTCCAAAAGTGGAACTGCAGCCAAGTCCCTGCCCATGCCTGAAGAATTTCCTGAACAGCATTCCCGTTCTTTTTCTGACTGCTTTGAAACCGTACTCTGTCTGTGCTTCAATACGGCTTTGTCAGGCCAGCTCGGAGCTACTGGGCTGTCTCCAGCTATCAATGGGAAACACATGTGCGGAGTGCGGACCCGCTCCCCTGCCACAGTGCCCACGGCGCCTGCCGGGCTCACACGCAGGACCACAAAGGAAACCGCCTCTAGAACCAATTCGGATTTCGCAGCCATTCTCCACGCGGGCTCTGCGCTGTGGTGCTAGATGCTGGAGATAAGCCTTCTCTTTCTTCTGCTCAAGATTGCCCCCTTCTAACTTGCTGCTCCTATTTGCATTCCTGGCTGACCCCTGGGCGCCCCCACCCCAGCTCTCCCCGGCCCTGATAACAAGCCTGTTACAGCTGAGAGATGTGAACTCTAATTTGATCTCCTTACCTGTGTTGCCTCAGTCTTCACTCAACATCTCAGCTGCTGGAGGGGGAACAATATTTTTAGCATTTCCAGCCTGGTTCAGGACTTCGGAGCTGAGCCCTCGTCCTGATGTGTGCGCATCCATGGCTGCGGCTGCTAAAAGGAGTGCAATTATCTCTTAGGCACTTTGGTTGCTCTCTGCTCCGTAAGTGTGCGGGTCCGACCACGGAACATTTTACAGGCTCTGGCAATGCGTGCGACGGTTATAGGAAACAGAAAGGCGAGCCCAATGCACCTTTGATCAGAACGTGTCCGCGGTCGGTGTACCTGTGATTATTTCTGGATGGCACTCCGTCAGGATGTCCCGTGTACATTCTGCTGGGTTTTGTGGTCTACCTTTGGCCTTTCTCGTTTCCGTGGAACAAGAGGAAATCTCTAAAGATACGAAGAGGACACCCCCTTCTCCTTTTCCCATACCGAAACCCAGAACCTTTAAGAGCCAAAGCTAAGTTGTCAAGGTAACACTGTAGAAAAGAGATGATTTAAAGAGAGAGCCTCCTCTGTTTTTGAGGATTTTTCTTTCAGTATTAACATTAAACTTCCTAAAATTATACCCCATTAGCAACTTATTTGAAAGGCCTGCCTTGCCAGATTGTCAGTGCTGTGTGTTCCTGAGCTAAGGTTGTAGTTAATCGGATTTGGTGGGGTCTGGAGTTTAGCATCCAACTGCAATGGGCACTTGCAGCGGGATTAGATTTTTGCGTTGGGAAGGGGGGAGAGAGGGAGAGAGGGAGAGAGAGAGAGAGAGAGAGAGAGAGTGAGAGAGTGTGTGTGTGTAGGGGAAGGGGCCCTGTGCAATTCTAAGGTCAGAATGCAATTACAGAATCACAGAACTTCAGAGCTGGAGGGAAACCCAGAGAGCGTCCAGCCCAAATTGTTTCTACCCTCATGTTACAGAGGGAAATAGAGGCCCTGCCAGATTCCAGGACTTGTCCGGAGCTGCAAAGACAGTTACTTGCTAGAGTTGAGGCCAGAACAAGGGATTTGGGCTAATTTTCTATGTGCTTTCGTTATCCTGGAAGCGTTTGGGAGAGGAGATATCATGTCACCTTCACAAGAATAGGCTTATAATTAGTTGGCCTAGGTTTAATTTTAGCTTTGTCTGTGAATTTTGGTCAACTTGCTTAACCTTCTGGAATCAGTATCCTTGTCTGCAAAATGGGTACAATAATAGGATCTTACTCATGGAATTGGTAGGGATATGGAGAGATAATCCATGTAAAGCATTTATTGCACTGCCTATAAATACATTGCAGTTTAGTTTCCTTTTAAGGGAGCAAAAGCCAGACCCTTTCTCTTACCTAAAAGCTAAGCTGTCCTCTTACACCTAGTCTGAGCCCCTAGAATAACCTATTGAATAGGCTGGTTTTCTGCCTCCTTACCATAACAGGGGCCTATCACCTGAGACACAGGCATGGGTCCTAATGCCCCAGGGGAACGTGGAGCTGACCACACAGCTACACTTTTCATTCATTCCCTAAACATGACATTGAAGCCTTTCCTCAAGACTAACTCACAGGGAAGGAAAAGAGTGACCTCTGACCTGCAGTCCAGGGCAGGAGGCAGAACGAAGGGCCACTTGCAGAGAACTGGACTCTCTCTCCAGACCTGAGGAGCTCAAGGTTACCATTCTAACAATTGGAGGCCATTAACTATCGCAATTCCCACATTTGGTAATTGCAACATCCTAAACGAACAACAACAACAATGCAACACCCTGTAAGCTGAGGAAGAAATCTTACTGAGGAGATAGCTGCTACCAATTCTAACGAATCATATATCCATCTGGGGTTCCAGATTCCAGAGCCTTTGTCTCAGAGTCAAAACTAGCAAGTGCTTAAAGAACCACTCACTTCTCATTCATCATGTTTGGTGAGCCCAGCTACTTTTGGGGAAACCAAAGGGGAAGAATAATTAGTTTTGAATGGTTTACTGAATGGTGTCTGTAATCAATTAAAACAAGCAAACAAACATGAAACTGGAAAAACTCAGCCTAGGCTTACACAAGAGCAGAACAATGGTGACATGATACATCAGATGCTGCCCCAAATACTTGCTACGTGTCTCCTTCCACGTGGGTGTTTGCGACCCGGCTGGAGATCCAGCCACACCACGACTAGCTGGAAAATCCCAAAAAGTTACTTAACTCTTCCAAGGTTAAGAAAAATTATCCAAAACTTGCAAATAATACCAAAAGGTTATCATGTTCATTCAAAGGCACACCAGGCAATGGATTAACAGTCCATTTCAAGAATTACTTAAGGGAAATGTGCTTTTGTTCAAAGTAAAATTCAATTTACTACTGAGTAAAGATCCCAAAGTTAGTAAAGCTACATGTTACCTTGGAGACTTCTGCCTGTTAAAGATACAAATTATTTCTCTCCAGTAGAAGAAACGTGATGGTGTGTGGCACTGTAAAACACTAACTGGTTTTGTATCTAATCTAGCAATCTGTGCTAACATTCATTTACTTAGGCACCTAAAACAAGAAGCTCCTCAAATGATACAGGTACCAGTCTTACCATCATACTCACTCCCTCATCAATTAATGCATCAAATCAAATCTTTGAGGTATTTCAGTTCATATTTGTAGGAGTAATGGTTTTAATTTTCAAAAATTATGGCTGGATACAATTTCATTTTCCACATCTGTATGATGAGTGTTATAAGCCTTATGGGACATAATGCATAATAAAGCACTTAGCGAAGTGTCTAGCACATAGCAAATGCTCAAACTATGGAAATGCTTCCATTATCTAATACTGCAGTATCTGGTGTTCATTTCCGTAAAGGCCTCTGGAGCTCACTGGACTGGATCACTCATCGGTCTCTTTCCTATCATGCTTTTCAATTCTCGCCATTGGAGTCTGAACGCCCTCTCTGGTGACCACTCCTCCTGGAACTTCTCCATGGATGTTAACTTTGCTTTTCAGAGATTTCTACTTTGAATGTTCTAAAATTAATCCCTGAAACAGATCTCCCTATAAGACATACAGACTCTATAGCTGCTAATCATGAAGTTCAGTTAAAACTTCTGACCTCAAGGGTCACGTGGATGACAAAATATCGTTCTAAACTAGAACAAAACTCCATGAGGACAAGGGTTTTTGTCTGCATCATCTCCTGCCATATTCCCACCTTCCAGGACGGGTATGCAATTGGCCCTCATATTTACCAGTCGAATAAATAACAGCCTTTTTGACTTACCTAAAAACAGGGGGTCTAACCCATTCTTTTTAAAAATTATTTTGACTTACAGTTTAAACATGTCTGGTACTATTGGGTCATTTCTTCTCATTATGGCTTAGATTCCCTTTATCATCTGCTTTGCTTTCTTCCAGGAATGTTTCAGTTCGGCTAACCTCCTCATGAAACTTGGTGCTGAGAGGTGAACAAACTCTTCAGGTGTGCTGGGTCTGATTCGGGGGCAGCGGAACACCTGCCTCTCTCAGGTGGGCCACTTGCTTCTATTAATGTGATTCTTGATAATGCCACCTTTGGGGGCAGTGACTTTGAGAGCCGCTGGGAAGCCAGCTCCAGCGCCTGTGTCATAGGTGATCTTATTAAGGTGCATCTCCTCCACGGTTCACGTCGGGGTTCTCAGGCCTAGCTTTCTGTTAGATGCTGGAGGGAACAAGCTCAATAGGTGATCAGTGCCAGGGGCCGACCCCAGAGGCTACGACTCCGCTGGGCTGGAGTGGGAATCAGAGAACCACACCTTGTTTTCAGGCTCCACTGCCTCAGTGATCCTAACAGGAGCCGGGCTTAAGAATCACCAAGTTACAGTGGTAACTGGGCCCTTTAGAACATAAACTTAACTGTGCCACTCTGTGAACTCAAATACTTAAATGGCTTCCCAATGCCCGAACAGGAGAGACGGCCACCGTTGCTGTGACTTCACAGGCCTGGCTCGATCTGGTCCCTTGTCTGCCTCTCCAGTCTCACCTGCCGCCACGCCCCTTCTGTCCAGTCCTTCGGAGAAATCGTGTATCTGTCCACTTGGGAACTTTCAAAAAAGCCATCCTCTCCTTCTGGAAAGAATTCTCTTTTCCCTGGAGGTTACCCTTACTCTATGTTTAACTGTAGTTTTATCTGATTCACAGCATTCTTGCCTGATGGAAAAGGAATATTTTCCTTGAGGGCAGACACCAGGCCTGCTTGCTATTGTATCCTCATTCCCTGTCTGGCTCAGAGGAAGCAGCATGAGGTATTTTTAAGTGAGTAAATGAAGTTCTTTCCTTCTTTTCAAACCTAATTACAGGAACATACTACTGATAACCCCACTTTCTTTATTTTGAGTTTATTCAACCTTTCTTGCATGTTAAAATATGGTATTATATAAGATATTGACTTCTCTTATAAGGTGTAAACATTCTCAAAAACCAGTAAGCCATTTTACATGTTTATCTAAACAGCTTGGTGCCAAATTACCAAGCCAGGTACTTGGCAAAGTCCGTAAGGCCTGAGGCACAAGGCAGTAGGTTCTAGAGAAGACTGTTCGCTGTACCTCCCACCTGGGCAGGCAGGCTAAGCTGACACAATACTGTGGGGTCATACGGAGGCCAAAGTATTTACGGCACAAACTTGAAAAGAGGCATTTATCCGGACCCTTTTGGTTATGGCAATCAGAGCACATTCAAGCTAGCCTAAGGAAAAGGAAAGGGAGGGAGGGAGGGCGGAGTCATGTAACTCTAGTGCAAGTGGTAGATTTTAAGGTGAGATGTACCGTAGCAGTTAAAGCACCATCAGGGCTTGATCTCCTCCTTCTCTAGGCTTTCCTGGGCTTCGTTCTCCATGTTTCTCTCTCTATTGGGTAGCGAGGCATCCACAGGTGGTCCCAAGCTCACTGTCACAGGGAAAATAAAGAATCTTTTCCAGGAAGGACTCTAGGTCACCCGGATTGAGCCACATGCTTATTCCTCAACAGACCCCTATGATCGGGGGATGGGCCCTCGTGTTGGCCATACGTGGCTCGTATGCCAACCCTGGAGACTGAGGAGACAACCAGCACCACCTGTGCCACACGGCCGACAAGGCTGATGAAGGAACTGAGAAGTCGTGGGCGGACAGAGCTCCCCCGCCAACCACGGATGACAGGGCCCCCAGGACACACTCCTGATTCTGCCCAGGGAAGGCTCATTAACAAATATTATGAAGTGATATTTAATTAAATGACAGAGAAAGTATATACCAGAGACATGGCCAAGGGAGTTGAGTTAGAGTTAAACTAATGGCAGATAATCAGAGCAGTAACATTATGCCAGCCTTTCATTTACGGGTTCATTTCACAAGTAATACCTGATGGGGAATGACACTCACCCTGTGCTGGCTCTTCAAAACAGACGGAGCAAATCCAAGCCTGCTTTTCAATGGCCAAGGGCAAAATTATCTGGTTGACTTTGAAAAGACTTTCTTTTTTTCCTTTTGGAAGAAATCTGGATCAGGAAGTTTGGCTCAATGACAAATCAATGACCCATAGTTTTGGGAATATCTCCACTGGCCAAACACAGTGTCTAGGCTGAAGTCACTCTGCTTTGGAAACCCACATCTATGCATGATGCACAATAAAGGGTTCTCAAACGAAGTAATGACTTTGAGAAGGATCTGACACATTGGACCATCAGTGTGATTAGTAATGAAATACACTGCAAACATATCTTTCATAAAAAATTAATTAAACTGTGTAAAGCAAACACTGGTATAGTCACGTTGATGGTTATGTGCATTTTTTTTCTTTTCAGCACAAAACGCTTCTTCTAAAATTCTTTCTGTCCATAATTTCTCATTGTATTGGATCTTGCTCAAGGTAAAACTCCTGAAATATCACATTTTTATTTGGAAATAAAATTTATTGATCAATAAAAATGGGTCAGGCTCCACTACAGGGACTCCCTGCCAGGCAGAAATAAACGAGACCTGAATTTGAATGCAGCAGCACTGCTCAGTGCTCAGTGGTATGAAATCCGACTGTCGGGTGCAGGGGTTCCCAGACGATTTAAGCCCCTGTGTGAGGAGTGCTGCTGGAAACCAAGGCCAGCGCCGCACATTCCACATGCACACCCAGCAATCATAGACCAAAAAATAGCAAAAGCTGCCAAGGAGAGAAAATTTAATGTTATACATTTCAAATTATTTGATATGACATGTAATTCATTTATATATTTGACAGAAATATAGTTGAGCAAATCCACAACTAGCACTGTGTCTGACACAGAATAGTTGCTTAAAAAATATTTAGTGTTTAATAAAAATTGCTAGTAATAAAAATATTCTGACACTGCCAAACAAAAGCTGAAGGAGATTATCACCACTAGATCTGCCTCATAACAAATGACAGAGTGATTCAAGTTTAAACAAAAGGATGCTAAGTAATGACATGAAATATAAAAGTATAAAAAATACCATTGGTAAAGTAGATATATACTCCAACTCAGAATACTCTAATATTATAATGGTGGTATGTAAATGCCTTTTAACTCTAGTTTCAAAACTAAAAATCAAATATTAAACTACAATTACCCCAAGTCAAATCTCCTTCCATCGCCATTTGTTCAGTAAATTCAAGAAAAAACTAAAAACAAACAAGTGTATCTACAATAATTTGTTAGCAATGGATAATACAAAGTGTACAGTGACATCAGAAGCATAAAGTAGGACTGACAGAAGTAAAAATGTAGAGTGATTTTGTATGTAATTAAAGTAGGTATCAGCTTAAAATAGACTATTAAAAATGTTTGATGTATGTTTTGTGATAACAATAGAAAAAAACCTTTAGTAGATATGCAAAAGATAAAGAGAAAAAAATCAAAGCATAATACTACCCTCAAAACCCAACAGATCACAAAAAAGAAAGAAAATAACATAAAAACCATAAACAGAAAACAATTAAGAAAAAGGTAATAGTAAGTCCTTACCTATCAAAAGTCCCTTGAAAAGTTCATGGATTAAATATTCCAATCAGAAGACACATGGTGATTAAACAGAAAAGAAGATTCAACAATATTCTTCATATAAGAAACTCATTTTAGTCTTAAGGACACACTCTGGCTAGAAATGAAGGGACAGAGAAAGATATTTCATGTAAAAATAACCAAAGACAGAAGGAGTAGCTATACTCATATCAGACAAAATAGACTTTCAGCCAAAACCTGTCACAGGAGACAAAGGAAGTAGATATATAATGAAAAAGAGGTCTATTCTTCAAGCAGATATAACGGTTGTAAATATATATGCACCCAACGTTGAAGCGCCTAAAACATAAAGCTGGTATTAACAGAACTAAGAGGAGAAGACGACAGTGATACAGCAATAATAGGGGACTTCGACACCTCACCTTCAACAGTGGATAAATCATTCAGACAGGAAATCAATAAGGAAACAGCAGTTTTGAGAAACATGATGGACAAAATGGACCTAACAGACGTGTGCAGAGCATTCCATCCAACAGCAGCAGAGTAAACATTCTTCTCAAGTGCACACAGAACGTTCTCCAGGACAGATCATATGTTGGACCACAAACACATCTTAATAAACTTAAGAAAACTGAAATCATATCAAGTATCTTTTCTGGCCATAAGGACATAAAACTAGAAATCAATAATAGGAGAAAAGCTAAAAAATTCACAAATGTGTGGAGATTGAACAATACACTCCTGAACCAATAGGTTAAAGAAGAAATTGAAAGGGAGCCCTGGCTGGCGTAGCTCAGTGGATTGAGCGCGGGCTGCGAACCAAAGTGTCTCAGGTTCAATTCCCAGGCAGGGTACATTCCTGGGTTTCAGGCCATGAACCCCAGCAACCGCACACTGATGTTTTTCTCTCTCTCTCTCTCTATCTCCCTCCCTTCCATCTCTAAAAATAAATAAATAAAAATCTTAAAAAAAAATCGAAAGGGAAATCAAAAAGTATCTTGAGACAAACAAAAATGGAAACACAGCATACTGAAATAAGATGAAGCAAAGCGGTTTCAAAAGGGAAGTTTATAGCAATAAATGTTTATATTAGAAGAAAAAACACCTCAAACAAACAACCTTACTTTACATCTCAAGAGACTAGATAAGAGAACAAACTAAGCCCAAACTTAGCAGAAAGAAGGAATAATGAAGATTAGAACAAAAATGAATAAAATAGAGACCAGAGAAACAATACAAAAGAACAAAACTAAGAGTTCATTTTTTGAAAATGTTAAAAAAAACTGACAAACCTTTAGTTGGACTGACAAAGAAAATAGAGAGGACTCAAATAAAACTATAAATCAAAGAGAAAACATTACAACTATATCAGTTGTACAGAAACATGAAGGAATATAAGATGCTATTATGAACCATTAGGCACCAACAAATTGGACAATCTAGAGGAAATGGCTAAGTTTCTAGAAACATACAACCTACCAAGACTGAAGCATGAAGAAAGAGACAATCTGAACAGAGTAACTGCTAGGAAGGAGACTGAAGCAGCCATCAAAAACCTTCAACAATGAAAAAGCCCAGGACCAGGTGGCATCACAGGTGAACCAAACATTTAAAGAAGAACTAATGACAATTCCTTTCAAGCTTTTCCAAAAACATTGAAGAAAACACTTCCAAGCTCATTTACAATGCCAACATCACCCACATACAAAAGACAGATAAGGGCACAAGAAGAAAAGAAATTTACAGGCCAATATCCCTGATAAACACATATGCAAAAATCCTCAACAAAATAGTATATAACTGAACTCAACAGCACATTAAAAATATCATGCACTACAATCAGATGGAATTCACCCCTGAGATTCAAGGATGGTTTGATATACACAAAGAAATGAATGCGATATACTACATTAACAAAATAAAAGTAGTATATCATATGAGTTTATGTGATCATCTCATAACTCGTGATCATCTCAATAGATGTAGAAAAAGCATTTGATAAAAATTCACCATGTTTTCATAATAAAAATTCTCAACAAATCACACAAAAAAGAAATGTGCGACCACATAATAAAGGCCATACGTGACAAGCCCACAGCCAACGTCACACTCAGCAAGGAACAAGGATCAGGAACAAGACAAGGATGCCCACTCCTATTAAATACCTACTCCTACTAAACATGATTAGACATACCACTGAAAGACCTAGCCAGAGTAATTAATTAAGAAAATGAAATAAAACTCAGCCAAACTGGAAAGGAAGAAGTTGTCTGTGTAAAGATGACATGATCTTATAAACACTAAGAATTCTAACAAAAATTTTTAGAACTAGTAATTCAGGACAATTGCAGTATACTAAATCAATTTACAAAAATCAGTTGTATTTACATATACAAAGACATACTTCCAAAAAAAGGGATTATTAATTTTTTTGTGGAGTGGATGAAAATAAGACACTTCTGTAACTTGAGTGGATTGCGGAGTTCAATGGCAAGGTGATTTTCCTCAAGGCTTCCATCTCTATGAACTTCAATGGTCCTTTAATATCCTGAGCCTCGTGTCTTATAAATTGCTGAAACCATTAGAAGCAACAGACTGGGCCAATATGGCTGAACGGCATTACTATCCCATCTTAGAGAAGAGCATGGAGAGCTGATGCGATATCAGCTCACAGAAATAAACTTCTTGTAAAAGGTACTAAGTGGCTGCAGTGACACACCTTGCTCCTCTCCCAAAAGCAGGATGCAGGAAGAAGCACAGACACCAACAGGATGAGAAAAGAGATGCAAAATCAGCATGAAAAGACAAACCGGCTACCTGACCAGCAGATTCCCCTCTAACTAGACTATGCCGGCATATCTAATGAAAGAGTATGGCTTTCAATCACCATCCATAGATGTGTAGAAGGAGGAGAAACCACAAAAGGGAAAAAGTAGGCAAAGTTCATTCAAGCACTGAAGTAGAGCCTTAGCCAAAGAGCTCTACATGCCTACTTAGTGAGTAGCTAGCTGTTCTAGGCCAGGCACTGGAGGTTTGCTACATAGAGGACAGATGGGGCCCTTAACCTCAAGGCATTCATGGTCTTTGTTGGGAGGATTTCAAGGGTCCTATGTGACCACCTACAAGATTGTCCCTGTGGGGCTGACTTAGCATGATACCTTAATGATAACTAAGGGATCCTTTCAGGGGTGTCCAGCCCAGGATGGCTATGAATGCAGTCCCACACAAAATTATAATTTACTCAAAACCTGAGATTTTTTTTGTGTGTGTGATGACTGCATGTCATAATGTATTTAATGTGTGGCCCAAGACAACTCTTCTTCTTCCAGTATGGCCCAGACACCCAAAGGTCAGACACCCCTTTAAGTCCTTTGGCTTTAATTTCAAGTACATGAATTATCTTTCATGTTATGTTTCCTCTTCTTATGCAGGTCTTTCTAGAGGGAGAGAAGATGCAGCTATCTCTATCCATGCAACACTTATCTTTCATTGTAAATCAAAAAACTCATATTGCTAATATAGATATCCATCTTACGAGGTTGGTTAGTGTGGGTCCGTCATGGAGAGACAAACACTATTGCTGAACTGATAGAGTCAGCTTTCTGAGACTGAAGTTAAGAAAGACATTCCGTGATGACTCCACGGAAAGAGACTTGCCCATAAATAATCACTATAATATCTATTAATTTCCACACTGAGGATGTAGAATAATGAATTGGCAAGGGTTTACAGCTAGAGAAATGGGTCAATTCTTTAACCACTTCATTTAACAAATTTGTAAGAGATCGTGGGAGCTGAGCCACTTCATTTAATTCTCTCTCACTAAGATATTACCATATATCAATATTTTATTTTAAAGAAACACTTAAAGATTCTATTATTAGATGAACTACAGCCATAGCTCAGTGTAAAGGGTGAAGTAAAACGTGAGTCTGTAGTGAAATGATTACTATAATAAAATCTCCACTTTTTAGGAGCTTAAGTCAAAATATAAAATATTTCCACATTGAATAAATGTATTCGGGGTTCTAGAGAGATTTTAAACTGGCATTTCAAGACTTCATATGAGTACATTACTTGATTTTCAAATAAGAGCCTTTTAATTTTAATGCCATGAACCCGAAAGTATTCTTTGCATCCAGGTATGTGCAAGTGAACGAGGGGAAATGTTTACGCCTGTCACCATGTTTGTGATTTGCAGAAGTCAGAATTTCTTTGCTCTGGGATGGGATTCGACAGACTTCAGTTATCATCCTGGTGCTGTTATCTTTTAGCCAGGAAAAGATGGTAAATTACTTAAACTCTCTAATCCTTGAGTCCTCGTGTGTGAAGTGGGAATAAGAGCAGCTATCTCACAGGACTGTACAAAGACTTAACAAAATAATCTCAGTGAAAGTGGCTTTAACAGACATAGCAATAACTAACATGAAATATGAGTGCTTACTGTGCTCTTACATAGCAAGCGCTCAAATATTAGCAGATACGGATAAATTCTATGGGATATTTTTTTAGCCACTCCATTATTTGGCATTTAAATATATTCAGAACATAGGTATGCTTTGGTAGCAAAAGAGCCTGCTTTCAAAGTGAACCAGTCTAACATTATTTTTGCTAATTTCCTAGTGACTGAATTATTATAATTTCATTCCATCATGATTTAGCAGGTACATTTTCAGGTGTAAGCTTGCTGCTCTAACTATATAAAGCAGAGCTACGTCATTCTAATTTACTCATTAAGAAAACAGTATTCAATACCAGTTCATCCACAGATCCTCCCTTAGTGCCAGTTGGACCCAGACCTCCAACACCACTCAGCTGAGCTTTGGCCGTGGTCTCGGTCTCTCTCATTCATTAGCCCTTTGACAACGCCTTCTTTAATATTTAGACATTGTTAGCCTCACTCTTAGCATCAACTGTTCAAAGCATCTTGCTTCTCTTAGGACACAGTGTGAATGTCCTAGCATAGACTACAAGGCACTGGAGGACCTGGACCTTACGCCTCCCGTGTGACGTTCAGTAAACAACAGCTGACAGGGCACTTCTTGTGGGAAACCCTTCCTTCTTCTCCTCCCTCTACAGCCAACCACATCTTAAGTCCTCAGTTACGTGTTCCACAAAATTCCTCAAATTCTTCTATTTGCCATTTATTTATTGTCGCTGTCCAATTAATTGTCTAAAGCAGCAACTAGATTGTCAGCTCCTGAGTATGTGCATTATATCTGTCTTGTTCATCAGTTGTCACCAGGGCTACCTCCACACTGTCTGGGCTGCAGGAGACACTACAGTAATTGTTGGATGAAGGAAAAAGGAAGGGGGAAAAGGGAGGAGCCAAAAACTGTGCCCAGAAAGGTGGAGTGGGAGAAAGAGTCCTGGCAGATTGGAGAGCTTAATACCAAACGATAGTTATAATGCAGCTAGTTTTTATTCATAAAGGTTCATCTTAACATGCTGGTTTACTCTGTGCTCTGCCTCTATACCTAAAGTGCTTACTGACCGGGTACGAGTTACATCTAAACTCTATTCTCCGACATGGTTTTCATAGACTAAGTTTCAGAAGACAGAACAAACACATTTAAACTGCTACATTAATTAACACCCTGAACACCACATTCTTGAAGTTCAGCAGGAATAAACTCCTTACCATCACAGCAATCCTTCTCTAGATGTCGCTTTTTGTTTATGTTTAATTTTTCTAGTTTTCACTAAACTGGATTTTCCCCTAAGAACTCTTGGTTTGTACCCAATTATCAGGAACTTGAGACATCTCATCATCAATTCAATACTTATACAACTGCAGTCTCCAAAGAGTTTCAGGAACTCCCCAACTAAGATTTCAAGGTTGTATGAACTATTTAAATAACAACACCCATCAGCCTTTAAGACTCAGCTTCTCTAACTCAAATCTGATTTCTTAACAGCCATTCTGAGGTACTTGAACTTATTTCAGGAAACTTGACCTTACAGGACACTATGTTTTGTAACTAGGATTGGAGAAGATGCACAGGCTCTTTTATTAACATAATATTTACATGTAATGCTAATTTATTGAGTGCCTACTGTGTGCCAGGTGCTTTCATTAGTTTCTCTCTTCATGGCACAGAGACCCTGCATGATCAGCACAGTCTCAGGCGTCGGCAGACCTTTCTGTAAGGCACCAGACTGAATACGTCAGGCTTTGCCCTCTGTGTTGTGGTTTCTCAGCTCTGCGGGGACCGTGTGAAGGCTGCCGAGGGCAACACAGAAACGAATGGGCGTGTCTTGTTCCAGTTCATCTTTTACGAATACCAGCATTTCAATTACATACATTTTATGTATGTCCTGAAATGTTCCTTTTCTTTTGATTATTTAAAAACAAAAAAACCATTCTTAGCTCACGAGCCTTATAAAAACAGGCGGTGGGTCAGATTTGGCCCAGGGAGACACAGGCTGGCAAGCTCTGCACTACCTAAATGGTTCGGGGCTGGAACTGACACTCAGAGAGATGGAGCTACTAGGGAGAAGCACACACAGAGACAATTCTAACTCGAAGGCCCCTCCCTTCCCCTTTCGATCCTTGTGCCTCTCTGGTCTGTGTTACGGTGTAGATGCAACACAAAGGCTAACATCCTCCTCTAGCCAAGCTCTTAAGTGACTGACAAGTGAGTTGATATGTTTCCTCTTCGAGTGATGAAATCAGCCAAAGACCATTATCTTCAGCGGAGCTCATTTGGAAGGGAAGTGGTTCTGGCAAGTCAGAACTAGTAAATCACGCTTGCACTGACTCATCAGTCCTTACAACAAAAACAAGTTAGTTTCCTTACCACTGTAGATTTAATGTACATATTCTAGAATTGTAAACAACTTTTTTATTGGTTAAAAACTCAAGAAAATGTTGAGGTCTACCTCTAGAGAAAGAGGGGGGAAATGAAGAAAAGACGTGAGACGTCAACTATAAATTATGTTCCATTTTAAAATTCTCTTTTCATTTTGGGTCTTAAAAAATTTAAGAGCTGTATTTACAGCTTTCATAATAAAAGCTATGTTTTCTTTGTAATCAGAAACTTCAAGCATCAGAAATCAATAATTAATCATTATTTGTTAAATGGGTATGAAATCAGTCAATATGTTTTCAGAGACAAGAAAAAGAGGAAAAGTGAAGGAGGGACAGGAGAAGAGGAAAAAGATGCCTCAGCCATTCATGGCAAACTTTGCTACATGGGGATAGGGGATTGGGAACACGCTGCTTTGATGAGGGGAGAGGCAAAAGGAAGCCAGGAATATGCAAACAGTCTGGGCTGGGGGAGAGACGCTATCAAGGGCTTTGAACAGTAGCTAACCTTGTAAAGCTTTGGAAAGAAAATTTTGTAACTATGTATGGTAATGGACGTTAGCTGGACTTATTGTGGTGGTAATTTCAGAATATATGCAAATATCAAATCGTTTTGTTATATACCTGAAACTAATAAAATGTTATGTCAGTTACACCTCTGTTTAACAAAAAAAGTGATCAAGCTTGAAGTGGGTTAGGCCATAAATGAGTGGCCCTCTAACGAGAGTCTGTGGCAGAAGGGAGCTCAGACATTCCTCTTACAGGACTAGTTGAGGTGAATAAGACAATGATGACCCCAATTAATTTTGTTAAGAGTTAAATCTTCACTTGGTAGCTTATTAAGTGTTTTTCCTGTATATTTTACCCATATTTTTTGGACCATAAGATGCACCTAGGTTTTAGAGGAGGAAAATAGGAAAAAAAATTTGGAAGCAAAAAATGTGGTAAAATATTTAATAACATAAATAACATAATATTTCACCAGTGTAAATGTAAACAGAACTCAACAGCAGCATTAACAACCATGATTCCTCCCAAATTTGGGGCGGGGAGTGTGTCTTATAGTCCAAAAACTACGGTAATCTTTAGGACAATCTCTATGAGTTAAGTGCTGGAATTACCTCCATTTTAGAAATGAGGAAACTGAGGTACAGAGAAGTTTAGTAACTGCTCCAAAATCAAGTAGTAGATAAGAGATAAAGATAGGATTAACTCAGGCCTACCTAATGATGAAGACTGTGTCCTTAATTGCTATGTTAAACTGCTTCTCATTCCTATTAATGAATATGAAATTAGAGTGGTGTCACAATTTAATATTTTATATGAGTAATAGACTAATGTAATTTAATAGCACTCCATAATTTATAAAATGCATTCATGCACATGTTTCACTAGAGTTTCACATCTTCTCTGCATAGTAGTTTAGGATTATCTTCCAAGTATATCAGTGAGGAAATTTGTATGTAAAGCAGCGACTTGTTCAAGGTCACAGGGCTGGAAATGTTGATGTGGTCGAAGGGACAGAGCTGGCTCTCTCTGTTTATCTAGGAACTCTGCCCGAGCATGTTCTAAATGAATGTTTTTGCACAAGCAAACACTTTCTGACTCCAGTGTCTACATCTGAAAAATGTGGATGGAATTTTCAGGTCTTCCCCACCGTAAATGTATTTAACCTACATGAGTGCCTTTGGGACATACAGGCATGCAACAAATGTAAACTTCCTTTATCTGCCTATAATACTGGGTGCCCCAGCGAAACCCCTGGGTAAAGGTATATCCAATCACCATGTTGTACACGTTGAAGAGATACACTATTTGTTGTCAATGATATGTCAATAACGCTGGAGGACAACACCCAGATTCAGAGTTCTGAGATCTGGGCTCTGAATCATGCCCTTAGCCAGCTGTGACATGGTACTGAAACTTGACATCCGTTTGCAGCCACAGGTTGACAAACCAGCTGGGAGGGAGGGGGTGGTGCTTTGTGTGTGATGCCACCATGGACTTGAGAAGAGATGTGTTGATGAGCACAAGCTGGTTCTAGCATGCTGCTGAGTCAAACAGTGAGACTGGATTAGTGTTCTTCAATCATTTGTGTAAGCTGATATTGAAAAGTTTGAAGTGGAGTCAAAGAATCTTTGAAAGACTAGTAGAATTGGGTTTCCCAAAGAGTTCTCATAGCAAAAAAGATGATGCAACAGAAAGGGGGTCCTTAGTCAAAACCTTTTTTGAAGCTAAGTAAGTCTGTGGTGTCAAGTAGGACCGTCAATGCTGGGTTTTTCTGCTTCATATCCAATGAGCACTGCAAATCTACAAAACGGGACGACCCAACATAGCATTTCCTAAGCCTCTATGGTCATAGACTCTTTCATAACAGACCATTTTATAGGACTAATGTTCTATAAAACATATTTTGGAAAATTCTACTGCAGAGGACACAAGGTGAGTTAAGGAGAACGCTAACTCCTTGTTTTAATTTGTGCAATCTAATGAAGTAATTACCTAACACCGACAATGTATCCAATCCTGTGCTAGTTGGCCACGCCTTTCTGCAAGGCTTCCAATACAGGAGAAAAAGAAAAGGAACCATCGTGTAAAGGAAAGACGGTATATGATCAGAAAGTGGAATTCAAGGGGCTGGTTTCTACATTTAACAGACTTAATCAGGGAGTGACATTCTTATAGTCGGAATCCAAGCATGAAACAAACTTTCTGGAGCAAATGCTAGATATCTGAAAAATGCCAAGAAAAAACAAAGTAGTCTAAAGACATGTTTATTTTCAAATCCAAATGTATCTTTCCTTATCTGTGGGAAAGCGTGAAGAGCACTTCTTTTGCTCCTCAGTCCCATGAAGTCACTAGCACACCGAGATGACCGTCCTCTGTCTTTTACTCTGCTGGAGACGCAGGGAGACTCAGGAATGACAGGCCTCGCCGGCTCTCCTTTGGACAAACATTGAACATGACAATGCTCTCCAGGGAGCCACATACCACTTCCTGTGAAAAACACATACTCAGAATAGGCAGCGGAAAGCAGCGAGGCTGCCGGGTAAAGCTAGTTTCAGGCGGGCAAAGAAATGGTTCCTTGATGCCCTGGGATTCGGTTGGGAACAGAAAGCAAACCCCGTGGTACACATGGAGCCATGTAAAAACTTTTATTTCCACTGTGTTAGATATTTTATGTGCCGAGTAATGGACTCAGAACTATCAGCTTCCTTAGGTCTTTGACAGCTACTCAGAAAACGTGGAGGAAGAGAACTGAGGCGCTCAAAAGCTCCCCGGAGCTCCAACCCAGTGACTGTTCCCTGTTTCCTGTCGTGACAACTTCCCCGCCACATGCCTGCGTTTGAAAGGCATTCCGAGGCACGCCACGGAGTGTTAGATGCACCTTGCACAGACTTTATGCTTTTGGGTTTTCTTAACCCTTGTGTAATGTTTTGAGAATTTATTCTAAGTGCATGTCATAGGCCTGCAAATCAAGACCACCATCATCACCACCACCCCAGGGGCAAGCAGTGCTTGGAGCTTATCATACACAGTCTTTACCCTTTAAAAGAATACCGCCAAAGAGAACGCGCACACACACAGACCCTCTTTGCTGGTGTGTACATTCACTATCCAAACGTGCAACGAAGGGTCCAAGAAGCTAAGGAACATGTTCAAGGCCACCTCGCTGGCAAGAAAGACACAATTCAAAATCACACCCGGGAACCCTGGACCCCGTCCCCTGCAGTCTTTGCGCCCTGCCAGCGTGCCTCAGCTTCTCTCTCCCATTCTCTCATGCCTAGTCTTCACTCTTCTCCGTTTCTATGTCTGTCAGCCCTTTCCCACACTCCTTCCTAACTCCTTCTAGCAATATGTCTAAACCTTCTTACTGCCCTCCAGCTCACTGATGCGTAGTGGGACCCGGAAGTCCATTCGCAGTAGAACCACCTTTCGGTCACACGGGGACACTTGGACTGCAGCCCAGGCCTGCTGAACAGGAGTGTCTGGGGGTGAAGTGTAGAATCTGCATTTTGACCAAGCTCCCCAAAAAACTGTTTTGCACAGCAAGGTTCTAAAACTGCTGTTATGGTTGTTATAAAAGCCGAAGTACCATATAGAAATTAAAATTGCTTTTCTTCATGTACCTATGACCACACCCCTTCTATGTAATGTTTCAATTCACTTTTTACCTCAGGGTGTGCTATGTTTACTTTCTCTGTTGTATTTTCCTTCTAGAATGCAAACTCCGCAGAAGCCTGGATTTTATCTCTTTTTCCACTGCTGTCTCTCTCAGTAAGTATGTGCTGAATGAATACATCAAAGAAAGAGGAGCATTCTATGTTTAACCTTCCCCAGCTGACACCCACTGACTGGTCTGGGCAACAACCTAAGGCTCCTTCAGTCATTTGAACTGAAATACTATCAACTCAAAAGTATTTCACACCCTTTCTTGACTTTCATCCTTGCAAAGTGCCCTAAGAAGTTACGCATGCATACACACAAATTAGCAATTCGGAAAACCAAAGCTCATAATAGTTAAATTAACAATCTCTCCCCTAAGTGAGGGAACTGGGGTGGAACTCATTCCACATCTAACTCTGTGCTCACAACACCAAACGGACTTTCACCGTAACCAAGTCCTTTGAGGCCCAGCTCTATTTTTCCAGCGTGGCCCTCCATCAGCAGCACCACTTCAGAAATGTGCTAGGGATCTAAATATTTACACAGGATCCTGGACCTCCTGAATCACGAACTCTGGGGAGGGACCCAACAGCTTGTTTTCACCAGCCCTCCACATGGTTCTGGTGCACGCTCAAGTTTGAGAATCACCGAGCTAGGACAACGAACCACTGCTAAAATGGAAAAGTCATCTCGAAGAAAGAATGCACTGAGCAATTGTTATTAATAGTCAGCACAGGAAAAGAACTTTATAGGATTGGCAGATATCACAGTAGTAGGACATGATGTACTAAAACACTTGGACAATTTCTGTTTCATGGTAAGCGCTAAAAAAACCCCCAAACCCACGAGGGCCCTGGCTGGGTGGCCCAGTAAGTTGGAGCATCATCTCCTAACCAAAAGCTGTGGGCTCGATCCCTGGTCCCGGTGTGAAAAATCCCAGGTGCTAGTGCGTATGGGAGGCAACAGATTGATGTTTCCCTCCCTCCCTTCCTCTCTGATAGCAATGGAAAAATAAACTAGGAAGAACGGTAACAGATCGAGAAGGTAACAAATGCTCAAGAGGAGCACAGGAGAAGCACGGAGAAGCCTCTGGCTGAGACTGATCTGTCCGTTATGCTGCGCCAGAGTAGAGGTCAATTTGGGGCCAAGAAATATGACTCAGTTTCTCGGTTCCAAATACCATTTAGGAATAAAATGCCTGTGTGGCTCTTTCCTCAGGAGCGATACCGACCACCTATTCTCCAATGGGTCACATTGTCAAGGACACACAGTGCCCACCCCCGCTACAGACACCAGGTGTGAATATGCTTCTAATTAGCACAATGTCCCTGTTATAGACAACGGTCTCTAGGGAATAATTTAAGGAACATAAGTCTGCAGAGTCTGTTGTTGGGCATAATGTAAAGTGCTCCTTTTAATCTTTCTAGCAACATTAATTTAATCACCCGGAATAATCTTTGAGGTGCACTGAGGGGGCTAAGAATTTCAGACAACAATATCCTGTACAGAAATCTTCAAAAATAATCTATTTCCCTTAAGATATTTACCAGTTGGATACTATACTTTTTTTAACAGTATTTTTTTTTTTTTGTTAAAGATTTTATTTATTTATTTTTAGGGAGGGAAAGGAGGAAGAGAGAGAGAGAGAGAGAGAGAGAAACATCAATGTGCCATTGCTGGGGGTTATGGCCTGCAACCCAGGAATGTACCCTAGCTGGGAATTGAACCTGGGACACTTTGGTTCCCAGCCCACGCTCAATCCACTGAGCTACGCCAGCCAGGGCTAACAGTATTTACTTTTAATTGTAAATATTCGATTGAGTGTCTCAGGGTGGACAGATACAAAGTATACCTATTTCCCTCTTCGAAAGAAGGGAATTTTTAAAGAGTGCATACAAACCAGACATAGAGAATTATAGTCAAGGATAAAAACATCCCTTGGCCCAAACCAGTCATTATTCAATGAAGTAGCTAATAGCACCCAACCATATTACAATTAATCGAGTCACTTTTCTTTGCTCGTTCTATTGAGGCTCTTAAATACACACAGCTGCTTTACAATTTCCCTTGTGCTCGCAGTGGCAGAGGATTTCACTTAACCAGGGCAGCCATAACCATGTATCTGAGCCATTCATTTTTTCACTTGTTCACTTAGTAAAAGTTTTGAGTCCCTCCCCTACCCGGGGACGATGGGGGATATAAACTTCCATGAGAAATGCACAGTCCTTCCCCCGCACACAGTACCAACAGTGCCATAGCTCTGTTTTGTGTTGTTCAGAAATCAAGTCGTGACGGGAAAGTCAAAGTGTGTTGGATGCCTGTTGCTTTTGCCTTCCAAGCATTCCTTCCGCCTTCCTCTTAGAGGAGAATCCTTCATTGTGCTTGCAGACCCAGCCCTTCTGTGTCTCCAGTTTACTGGGGGCCAACTCCACCCCTTGGGTCCAGAAACGGTCACATGACCCAGGGAGTCCATCAGCATATCCTCTTCCTAAAAGACTGGTTCATACTGGGGATCTGACCTGAACCGTGCTAATAAGACACGTGTGTAGGATTCCTATTAGAAGTACTGAGAAACGGAAGCTTTCTCTGATGAAATTGCTCGTTTTTTGATGATGCAAGCTGGGAGCCCTTGGAGTTACCATAGTGAGAGAGTCTATGGTAGAAGGAAGAAATCAAGCACGAGACAGAAAAATCAAAACTGTGGGTGACATCACTTGATCATTTTCTTGGATCTAGCCATGCCTGAATCTAGGACTAACCTCAAGATTTAAATTAGAAGGTACATATACACATTCCAAATCATTCTTCCTGCCTTACTATTTTTTTCTCTGTCTACATGCATTACATATGTATTTCCTGTCAGGACCCTTCCCCTCCACCCCCACAGAATATAAGGTCCATGGAGACCTTTTACTTTCCAGGGGAGGGTGTGTTTTGCTCACTCTCTCATGTCTGTATGCAGAACAGGAGCTAACACAGGGCAGTCACTCAGTACTTACTTCTCAGAGAATGAATGGGAGCCCCTTGGTTCCCGCCCCCGCCCACTGCTGTCACCGCCCCCTTCACACACCGGCACGCGGGGTCGCACTCTCTGACCTGCGACAGTGTCCTGTACCCTCTCAGGGTCATCCTTCCTGGCACTCAGTGTCTAAAATTTTCTTGACCTTAATTATCACTGAGAGATATGAAAAGTTGCCAGATTTTTGGGGGGTAGGGGCATAAAATTGGGAAAACCAGGCTTATAATAGTTACAATAAAAGTCCATCCCCAGAAGATATTCACTAGTGAGACATCTGATAAGGGGTTAATATCCAAAATTTATAAAGAATTCATATAATTAAATAAGAAAAATTCAGTGTAATTAAAAAATGGGCAGAAGACCTGAAAAGACACTTCTCCAAAAAAGACATACAAATGGCCTATGACCTATGAAAAGATGCTCAATGTCACTAATCCTCAGAGAATTGCAAATTAAAACCACAATAAGATAATACCTCACACCTGTCAGAATGACCATCATCAATAAATCATCAAGCAAGCGTGGGCCAGAAGGTGCACCATTGATGGGATTGCAAATTGGTGCAGCCACTATGGGAAACACTATGAAGGTTCCTCAAAAAATTAAAAAAAACAGAATTACCTCATGATCCAGCAATTCCATTTTTGGGTATATAGCCAAAGAAATCTGAAACACTTACTTAAAAAGATATACACACCCCTATGTCCACTGCAGTGTTATTTACAGTAGCCACGCCATGGGAGCAACCCACGTGCCATCAATAGACAAGTGACTGAAAAACAGTGGTACATGTATTCACTGGAATATTACTCAGCCATGAAAAAGAACGATGTCTCACCATCTGTGACACCATGGGTGGATTTAAGGCTATTACCCTAACTGAAATAAGTCAGACAAAGACACAAAATATGCAATTTTACTTATACATGAAATATAAAGAACAAAATAAATGAACAAAACAGGAACAGACTTACAGATACAGAGAACAAACTGGGGGTTTCCAGATGGGAGGGAGCTGGAGGGCTGGGTGAAAAAGTTGAGGGGATTAATTACAAAATGGTAGATACAAAATAGTTAGGGATGTGAAGTACAGCATAGGGAATGTGATCAATAATTGTTAACAATTATATATGGGGCCAGGTGGCTACCAAAATTATCAGATCACTTCACTGTACACAATGCTGTATACCTGAAACTAACACACTATTGAACACCAACTGTAATTGAAAAATAAAATTTAAAAATAAATTAAAAAATAAGCCATCCCCTAGATGGATGTGCTAGAATTAGATAGCATTCAACATTTATATTTCTTAATGTAGCCCTCTCCAAAACACCAACATGTCAGCTACTCCCCTTCTCCCCTGCGGCTGTACCGCTGTCAGCAGCTCCTCGCGTCCAGATGGGCTGTCTTCTGTACGTACTCAAAATCTTTCTGCTGAATGTTGAGTCGACATAAGTTAATTGGTTAAAATTTCACTTTGTAACACTGTATTGAGTTTTCACTAACGCCTATGTCTTTAATTCCGGGCACTGCCTCCTAATTAAACAACCGCGCTCTGTGGGTTTGCTCGAATAATGATGCTTGATTTCAATTAATACCAGGCAGCAGGGGGACATTCGCTGTAAAAATTTCTCTGCGTTAAAGGAGAAAAGGGTGGAGCAGACGGAGTCCGAAATACGACCAGCAGCAACTGTATCCTTAATTCATTTTCCCCAGCGGTGAAGTGTGCCCCCTCTGCGGACTGCCAGTGCTTGTACTAACTATGTAAATGTATCTGTGATTGATTTTTAAAACAGCACACCAGGGCATATTCAGTCTCCGAACAAGAAAAATATCACCCAACTGTAAATATCCAGTGGAGCATTACAACTGTTTCTCCTCTGCCCCACGTAACTGCACAGCCCGGAGAGAAGGGCCGGTTCCCTGAATCTGGCTTCCCATTAGATTGAATAAATGTCAACTTGAAAACCAGGAAACAAACAAAAAAAAACACCATTATGAGGTCTTCTGAAATATAAAATATTCAGAAACCCCTGCAGCTCAGGAAGAACTCCTGAAACTGCCTAGCACTTTCCAGCTTGAGCCTGCAAATGAATGTTTTAAGAGTTTCCCTTCTAATTGCACATTGTTATGCGTGTGCTCTTGTTCCCAAATCAAACACACTCTGTGGGTTTCCAGGATAATGGCATCAGATGCCTATTAATACAATGCTGTGGGAAAACCAATCTGCTCAAAGAGCAGTTCTCAGAATCGCAAACCAGGGGTACAACGCTGTCGCCAGTTGTTAGCCAATGTGGTTTTTTTCCCCACTCTCATTAAAGCAGGAACAAAAATGCATAATGCTGACATGGGTACATACTTACTGGTCAGTGTGGCATTTCATGGTTTCTGGGAGGAAGGAAAGACTACATGATGCATTAGAGAATACTCCAGCACTAAAATATTTTTTTAAAGAGGAAGAAATCCTTCTTATGTACTCTGTTCCACAGTGCTCGTTAGTGTGTAACTTAGGTTCCAACCAGGTCACAGGGCAGCGGGTTCCTCCGTGGATTATTCCTGGAATGGCCATGACGACTCAGTCACATCTGGGGACATCATTTTTGCCCGAATGTGTAGCCACACCCTCCTCTTTGCAGCTTCTTGGAGGTCCCCATCTGGAGGGGAGGTAACACAGAAAGGGCCCCTGTCCACTCCCCTCACTTTTATCCTTGTTTCACCCCCATAAGATGAACGGAAATAACATGGAACAGTCTTTCTTCATGGAAAAGCTCAAGGATACGTGCACTTTTCCAACAACTTTTCACGACCACTGTTCCTCAAACAAAGACAGAGGAATTCTGGTGGTTCTGAGAAGAAACCCCTCCCACAGCACCCTCCCCGACTTCCTAGATATTTCTGTTTTTATAAAAATGTATGTAAATTTGATACGCAAGTTGATTTTGCATTTATTATTAAAGCTCTTGAATAAATTTTTCATGTTGTTGGTTTTTTCATCTCTTCTTTTATGGACTGTCTATCTATTTTGTCCATTTAATCATTGAGTTATCTGGGGAAGTATTTGTTACGTTGTGTTAACGAGGATGGAAGGAGCAGAGCTCTAACTCGGGGGAAGCTTGAAGAAATATGTCGTGTATACGCTCTAAGCACTAGGTCTGCTAAAAACATGACCTAATTTTGAAACAGAAGCTATTAATTGAATGTTTACATTTTCATTAATAGAGTCTACAAGTCTATATTTGATTTTCTAGATGTAATTTTTATTTATCCAGGGCTGAGGAAAAACAGGTTTACAGTTGTGAGCATGCGAAACCGTTTATTCTTATCTTACGTTAGAACTCATGTTGATCCTCTGTGTTCCCATGCCCTTCCACATCCTCCCAGACCGACCCCTCGCCGTCTAGCCTGTAGTGGAGGCTTCCCAAGCGGCCACCTCATGCCCGCCCTTGTCCCACCCCGGTCCGCACAGCAAGAGCAGCCTTGAAACTATGTCGTGCCAGCCGTGGTGGGCCTGTTTGTGCCCGAAACTCCTCTGTAACACCCTAGTGCTTCCGAATAAGCCCACGGCTCTCACCTCTGGTCCAGGACCCTACAGAATGAGTTGCCCGCCTCACCCAGCCACGTTATTTCCTGCCACGTTCTTCCCTTGCTCACTGTGCTTCGGTCCTGATGACCTTCTCTAAGTTCCTCTCCCATCTCAGGCCCGTGACATACGCCCTTTCCCTCTGCCAGATGGTTTTATGTCCACTCTTCACACGACTGGTTGCTCGTCTTTAAGTCTCAGCTCCAACATCACCTCCCCTGATATTCTGATCTGATGCTTCCCCACTTTGTTTCACCTCCCTTACACCAACCCGAGATCTTCCTTCATGGCACACATCCCGGCCCAATGCTTCATCTGCCACTTAAATTAAACAATTGCACACATAATGTCTAGTTCTCAGCTCTAAGTCCCGTGAGGCTGGGGACACATGGGTCTTGCTTGTGTCTGCTGACAGCACAGCGCCTCTCCCACAGCACAGGTGAGATGCAGGTGACTGGGGATGTGAAGGATCAACGGCTCCTCAGCCGTCCTTACATCTCCTAAGCATAATAGAAAAAGCTGGCTTGCCAAGAAATCTAAACATCCCTCGTTGAGGGTGAAGCAACCTAATTATCCCCAAGAAAAGAAAAGAAAAAACCCAGCATGCTATTTCTCAAGGAAGAGGCAGGGGAATAAAGGAGAGCTTGATTGCAAAACCACTCAGGGTATCCCCCGCCTCTTCAAAGGGTGAAACTGATCTATCATTTGTCACCCAAGTATTCTCCTCTGTCCTCCTGTTACTCACCAAAGTTTTATTATGCTGTGGTCAATCAATACCCTGCAGCACATCCTGCGGAGGTAAACAGGCCTGCTCGGAGAGGCCCACGGCCCTCTTTGCATTTTTATGTCCTTCATTACAACAAGTGGGCTATTTTTATACCTGTTAGCTGCTAACAATTGGCAAAACCTCAGGCTTGGAATAAAATATGACAAGGGCCAGCCGAGGTAACAATAGCACTGCTTGTACTGCAGCCAGCTTGCCATTAATAACAGCAGGAAGAGGGAGTGAGGGAGAGTCAGGGAGGGTGTCAGGAGGGAACGGAGGCTTCTTGGAACCCAGTAAAGGGACTGTCTGGGGGGAGCTGGTCAGGTAAGGTTACCTGGCCCGCCCAGCACTGGACCCCGCCTCACTCTCCCTCCCCTTACCCTCTGAAAACCTTCAGCACAGTCACTCTTGGAATTAGAGAATCTCATAGCCTGGCCGGGCCGTACATTTCTTCAGGCCAAATGACTGTAAGGGGTTTACTGCTTTAAAATAACGTAACCCATTATTCTGCAACTTTACAAAGTTCTTCCACAACCAAGTATTTGCAAATGGGGAAAGAGAGGCACCCATAAGGATGTTCAGCTTTGTGGATTAATAGAAAAATCTGGAAACAATCTAAACGCTTACCACAGAGGAATGTCCTGTGGATTTTTGGCAAGTCAGCCCCTGGAATGATGCTACCTCGCTATAATTAATTTTACACATCAATGATTGCTTCCTGACATTGCATATATTTTATTATTATTTATACATACCTATTATACATTTCAAGTGGACTTATTTTCTATTTTCAATGCCAAAATGTAAGTCTGTGAGGCAGAGACCTTGTACCCAACACAGTATGGGGTACATAATAGTTACATGACAAATGTGTGTTGAATGCATGAAGTATGTCACTATTCACAAACTACAGTATATGCACATGAACAAACACGGAGACAATTTAAAAACTGCTTTTATTTGCTTAAAAAAATACAGGGCATGTGTTGTGCATGAGGATCCGGGACCCATAATTTTTAACTCCCCCACCCCCGCAGCAATGTTGGGGGTACTGGGGTGTGGGGATTGATGCTGAGTGCCAAACTGCCACATCCTTCAAAGCAGAAGCTGGTTTAGCCTGATGGAAAGTTAAAAACCTTGGAGGAAGTTTTGAAATTCAAAGCCTTGTATAAAATCAAATAAATATTGTCATAGTATCCTTTCATAACTTTGACCTGCATCTGAGTGAGCTGTTTGCTTCCTAGTAACGACAACACAATGTGTTTTGGAATAAAATGGACAAATTTAGTAAGTGCTGAGCCTTCCTATAAACAGAAAGACTCCATGCTAACTTTTGGGGGTGGGGTGGTGAGTGGGGGAGGGAGGGAGAGAGGGAGGGAGGGAGAGAGGGAGGGAGGGAGAGAGGGAGAGAGACAGAGAGACAGAGAGGGGTGTGGGGAAAGGAAAAGAGAGAGAGGGGAGATATTGTAGTATGCCCAGTGCTCTGGGCTGGGGTTGGGACACAGAAGACTCCAGAATGAAATGGTTCTGAGGGTACATTTGACATTCTGATCAACATGGGTTGAAACCACTTGCTAGAACTCAAGGACCTTGGGCAAATTGCTTATTCCCTCTGAGGCTCAGTGCCACCATCTTAAAGAATGGGCATAATACCTCAAAGTGACACAAAATCATTTCAAGAAATGACTGTCTGCATAAGGAATTTAGGACAGCCAGCACATGGCTAGTGTTGAACAAACGACAGTTATGTGGTTTTCTCTGAGGTTTTGACAAGGAGTTTTACATTCTGAGGGTCCGCTTAGTATTGCTGCATTTTCGAGCCATCGACTGAACCAGCACAGCACCTCAGGAATGACCGGTTCACACAGAAGGGGCCAACACGAGTGGGGGTTGGCGTGACTCTTACACACTGATTGTCATTCCTGAAAAGTAATTCAAAGCATGCCACCTAGGATCGAGTATTTTGTACCTCCCAATCCTCATCTCCTTTCCACCCTGGAACTTGGCACACACTGAACCTACAACAGAATGGAGCCTCTGGCGATGGTGCCCATGGAGAAAGGGAGAGAGACACCCTTGAAAGCATCCTGACGTGCGAGGAGCACACGGGGCGGCAGGCTCGGGCAGGTGCTGTGAAGACCTGGCTTCCTTCACGTTCAGCACTCTCTGCACTGGTTCTACGTACATCGCTCTGAAAGGTGTTTTAAGTATGTGTATCTGCTACATGGATATGTACCACTATACACAGGGGCTCTGTAATACTATCGTATGTCCACTGCAGACTTTTAAAGTAGACACTTTAAAGGGATAAGAAGAAGAATCAAACACAAAGCCTGGCATTTTCTTCTTTACCGACGGTGTCTTGTACATATCCTGGGACCTGAGAGTCCCACAGAACTGAACACTGTTTGACGTCATCCTCTCTGAGGCCTTCCACCCTCGATGAAGAGCAACTCTCTTTCCCCATCCTTGCCTAACCAGGGGAGGCTGAGCTAGGGGAGCAAGGGGTTAGAACAAGATGTCAAGCCTGCCCTCCCGTGTTTTTATTTGGCTTGAGTTATTTTTTGTTTGTTTGTTTTAGTGTCAACATTCTACTCAGGACATTTCTTTTGCCTAAATGGTTTAACAAGTTAAAAAATACTGGGTCCCTATGTCCACTTCCACTTTGTTGAACCTTAGAGGCAATCATACACCATCCTTCGGAACAGTCCTTCCCAAACGTGCTTCTCTCTTTTGCAAAACCAGCTCTAACTCTGTGGCTATTTAAGTTTTCAATGCCTTCTAGACTGCAAGGCTGCAGGGACAGAAGAAAACAGGAGGAATGAGTTTTGAACGGGAGCAATCCCCGGGCCACCGAGACACCGTGTGCGCTAGAGAAGCAGACACACGGCGGAGCTGAAAAGTGTAGAAGCTGTCCTGGGCCATCAGCCATGCGATTTCTGTAAATTTCACTCTCCCAATGAAATCCACAAGAAAAGACTATTTCAATTTTTTAACCTAATGTTTGTGTTTGTCCAACTAAGAGCAAGACCAGTTTGTCAGAACAGCATTATACAGTACTCAGAAACTATTGTGCATTCCTCTAAGCACTTACCAATATAACTGAGGTCTGACCAGAAAAAGTTGACCCACTGTTAATAATAATGAGAACAGTTTGTGCAACATCAATGTAACCTGGGAGCCAAGGAGAATGGACTGGAATGTACATGCACGAATAATGACAACTTCATTGTTATAGTCAGTGGGGGTCATAGATGCTATTGAGTGAGCATGTGTACTGTGTGGTTGCTGCTTTCAAAATGACAGAGCAGGTAGAGCATCAAATAAATCTACATCAAATTTTGCATTAAACTTGAACATTCCTCTGTGGAAACTATTTGAATGATTCAGAAGGCTGCAGCTATGGGCAACTGGTGACTGGCAGCTTCATCACAACAAGGTGCCTGCTCATGCATCATGTCTGGTACAGAGTTTTTGGCAAAACATCAAATCACCCAGGTGACTCAGCCCCCGCCCCCCTACAACTACAGTCCAGATTTGGTACTCTGCAACTTCTGGCTTTTCCCAAAACTAAAATCACCTTTGAAAGGGAAGAGACTTCAGACTGTTGATAAGATTCATGAAAATATGACAGAGTAGCTGATGGTGAGTGGGAGAAATGTGTGAGGTCCTAAGGTGCCTACTTTGAAGGGGACTGAGGTGTCATTGTCCTATGTGTAATATTTATTGTATCTTGTACTTCTTCAATAAATGTCTCTATTTTTCATAGTGTGTGTCTGGATATTTTCTGGACAGGTCTTGTCTATCATTCATTTATATATACATGAATTCTCACCTTAGGACATATTTCCATTGATGTTTAGAGAGAGAGGAAGGATGGAAGAGAGGGATGGAGAGAAAAAGTGGGGTGGGGAGAGAGGGGGAGGGAGGGGGGAGAGAGAGAGAGATTGATTGGTTGCCTCCTGCGCACGCCCTCAAATGCACAAACCAGGCCTGTGCCCTGACCAGGAACCCAACTGGCAACCTTTTGGTGCATGAACACCTCTCTAAACCGATAACCTCCCATATTTTGAACCAAGTGCAAAAAGCTAATAAAGGCTCTATAATCCAAAAGAAACAAACAACGTGACTGCATGTACAGTCTGGTGCTACCTGACCTTGTGACAACCATTCGTGCACCTGTGTGTGTGTTGGGGGGGGTGGTGACAGCCACCCAGGCTGAGGACTGTGGAAGGACTGCTCCCCCTGCGATGCAAAATCACAAAGCAAACAGCAGCAGCCTGCAGTTATTTAAAACGGCAATATATTGCATAATCATAGTTTTTGCATTAATTTTGATTTTTTAAAAATAGCATTAAAAGAGGATGTATGTGGATTGTTGAGGTTTTCGGCATTCCCCGAAATGGTGTGCCTGCAGCGAGCACCTCATTCCGTCTGTGGCCCCAGCCTGGCCCTGGGACCACACCTCCTGCTCACGTGATGGGGCCCAGGGCTGAGGTGGGTTTTCCACCTCACCCCAGGCTGGCCCCCAGCCCCCACCCAGGCTCAGGCCCCGGCCCCGGCCCCTGAAATCCCCCAGGGATGCCCAAGGAAGGGCAGTAGGACAGGACTGGCCTATGTCATCGGTTGCCTTGGAATTCAGTTCCACCTGCACTGAGGACAGAACTGGGTCTCCTCATTTGTCTGTGCTCCCAACAAGAACATGACAACCTTACAAATGCTGCAGCAGCAGCAGCACTCAAACTACTAATTATAGCTGCAGGGACCTTTGGGTATTTTTTTTAAGTTTTGGTCAATTTTTCTCACTTTTCTGAGATCCCGTGATAACCCCCAAGGGATGCATCTCCATTCATCAGCTGTGACTACTTTCCCATTTTTAAAACACTCCAAAGCCAAGTCTTCCAAGTGTCCTACATGGCGAATAACCATGACTCCTCTTTTTCCGTGGCAGACGGGGTGCTAAAAATTTCAACTCTTTGAAAGGCTGGAGGAAAAATAGAGTTAGCGCAGGCAGGAGCACGGAGAGACCCCATCATTGAGTGAGACCAGGGCCAACGACAGATTCATGCTGGCGGCAGGACCGCTCTCTCGATCCGAAGGCGGCAGAGGGCTGACAGTGTGCTGCGAGTGAAATCCCCATGTTGTCAAAATCTTTCCCTTTTGCTCCTCTTGGCATTGCTTCCCATCGACTTGCAAGAAAAATGAGTTCAAGTCAGCCCGTTGGGACTTTTGTTTTTTTCTTTTGAATGTGAGGAAAGACATACTAGAAATAAATACAAGCATAGCAATTATTTTGCATTTGCTTCTTGCAAGGAAATTCTGAGGAAAGAAGGAAGTCTGGACTCTGTCACCCTGGAGGACGCCACGTGGGTAAAAAGAAGGGAATTATCCTCCATGTGTCCTGCTGTCCTCCCCAGCTTCCTGCCCCGCTCCCACCACCACCCTCCTCACTGACCCCAGTTCTACTCTCTCCCTCCTCTAGGCAGAGAAACTCGCCCTAGAAGTGGTGTAAGGAAAGAAAATGTCAAATTTCTCCAGGGCAATTTTCATCCTTTTTAAAAAAAAGATTTTATTTATTTATTTTAGAGAGATGGGGAAGGGAGAGAGAAAGAGAGGGAGTGAAACATCAATGTATGGTTGCCTCTAGCACACCCCATACTGGCGATAGGGCCTGTAACCCAGGCATGTGCCCTGACTGGGAATCAAACCGGTGATGCTTTGGTTCGCAGGCCTGCGCTCAATCCACTGAGCCACACCAGCCAGGGCCAGTTTTCACCCTTTTAAAAGCAGAAGCCAGCAGATCTTTTTCTCCAAAGGGTCCCATGTTAAATATTGGGCTTTGCAGGCCATATCATCTCTTTGCAACTACTGAAGTTTGCTACTGCAGCACTCAAAAGCAACCAGAGACCCTACATACGTGAACAAATGAGTGTGGCTGGGCTTAAAACAAAACAAAACTGTATAAAAAACATGAGCCACAGCTGGCCTTCCCCTGTCCTGATAACTGTCAGGAAACTGTCATGAAATCCCCCTTGACTCTTGAACACTGAAAACAAACAAGCAAGCAAAGAAGTAAGCACCCTACTGCCAATAAACAGAAACAGACAGTCTTTAGCAGAAAGCAAGAAGGCTCATTTCTCGGCAAGAACAAAATGTGTTCCTAAGCTTTGAAATGGCGTGCATGTGCTTTTCTTATGGATGTTGTTATAATGGGAATTTATCTTCAGATCTCCATGGGACTCTGACTGAATGGAAAATTCAAAGACAAGTGGAGTTTTGCGCCTGCTCAGAAAGGAAAGCAAGCCTTTTACACTGGACTTCATCCTTCCTCTTTTAGACATAAGCTTCAAGTCAAAAGTTGCCAGATGTTGTATTCCGTTACCACAGTGATGGTGTTCTTGCTCAGCATCAGCTGTCTGGAAAAAAACTGCAACTCGTGGGCTTACTCACTGCACCTGTTGCAAAATTTGCCTGGGCAACTGCAGCACTTAGCAAGCTAACTTTAGACTGTGAGCCAAGGGGGAGCAGGAATCCATCATGTTCTCTGGGACATGCCCCATGGATCACGTCTCTTTACAGAAATAGCTTCCAAGGACTGCTCTCCTTGGCAAAAGAAAAGTCACACATTCCCCTCTTTTATCCTTAAGCTAAAAGACACTCCAAAGTAATAGTCTTTAACATTTGGGGATCTGGGATTACTTCAAGTATTTGATGAAACCTATATTCTATGTCAGTGGAAAACAAATACATACATGTTTGTACATAATTTTCAAAAGCTTAAAATACCCCTCTCCCCCATATATCACAAAAACATACACACAGGCCTAATCCTGCATTCCAGGATTAGACACTCCTACCTTCAGAGGGATTATGAGTTTGCCTAGCCTCTGGTAAGAACAGAGCCAAGGTCTAGGCCAATCCACTTCCCCCAAGAAGCTCCAGGATCCGTCCAGGCAGGAGGCAGCCAGCCCCACATGCCAGGGCTTTCTAAGTCACACCCTGACTCCGCCTCCCTGCCCATGATACTAAGTAGCCATGGAAAGGTCCCTCAATTTGGGGGGGTTCAACCCTTAAATTAAAAGTTGGTATATACACACATAGAATGGAGTAAATAAAGAAGGCAACCTGGGCATCTGTAACAATATGGTTGGATCTAGAGGGTATTATGCTAAGTGAAATTAAGTCAGAGAAAGACAAATATGTGTGGTTTCACTTATATGTGGAATCTCAACAAACAAACAAATAAACCAAAAGCAGTCATAGAAATAGAGACCAAAGGGATGGTTACCAGAAGGGAGGGGGTGAAGAGGTAGATAAAATTGGGAAGAAGGATATAGTCAGTAATACTGTGATAAGTTCACACAAAGACGGGTGATAACTAGGATCAGTGGGGTAATCACACTGTAAGACACAAATGTGTCAACCTGTTTGTACACCTGAAATAAATATAAGCAATACAAGACTATATACCAACTACATTGAAATTAAAAAAATAAATTTAAAAAAGTTGTTTATCCTTAGCCATACTTCTCAGCTACCTCATAAATATAACTTTGATTACCTTTATAGTACTATTGCCTTGGCTTTCTTTCCATATTATTGTCTATTTCAATAATTCACAAGCAAAAACCAACAACAAAGAAAAGACAGACTGAACGATGGAATGCTAATCTGATTTTCAAATTCGCTTTGGTCAAATTTTGCAGATCTAAATTTTATCACTTGTCATTAGGGTTTCTCAGTTTACTGGGTGAAGACGGCATCTGTCGGTAGACCTAAACCTTTATTTGCATAGTTGTATTCTTGCACAGGGTTGTATCAGGTACGGTGCCTGGAGCTGGTGGTTTCAATGGGGCTGGAGAAGCAGAGGGAGGAGGTGCAGAAACGCCCAGTCTCACTGTGCAGATGCCCCTCTTTGCGCCCAGGGAGGGGAGCCCGGGCTCTGCCTCCTACCGCCTCTGCCAGCCTGCTGGAAAACCCGGCAACGGGGCGGGTCGGAAGTGCTCAGCGCAGGGGTCAGTCCAGCTGGTAGTGAGCTGTGCGTCTCGGTTTGCCCATTTCTGGGAGTAACTTTATACATTTCTTCAGATAATTAGGATAGGGATGAAAGCGGCAGAGAAACAATTTTGAAACATATGCTAAGGAATAAAATCAAGTGATGAAGAGATTTTTGAGAGATGGTATGAAATGGAAGAACCGGAAGAATTCCACAACCTCAATAACACACAGAATTACATGGGACCAAGTTACCGTTATTAAGGAAATTGTCATTTATTAAGTGACTGAAGTGCCAAGTTACCTGCTACCCAATTCGCTCTGCACGATAAATCAGTGAGATTTGATATTCCCATCTCACTCGGGAGGAAATGGAGCCTGAGAGGGTCCATGACGGACGTGCACAGGTTGCACCGAGAGGAACCGAACTGGGCACGCGAAGAGGATTAATACTTTCAATAACATTTTAAAATGTCAGAGAGACATGGTACGCAGTGGTTCATGACGACGTCATTTTACAGCTCGTGCTGCCCATCAGAATGCTCCGCACAAGCCCAGGACAACTTGACCCCCGTTTGGACCCCGCCATTTGGTTCTGAGGAGGTTTCAACTTCACCCTTGTGAAAATACCATTAGCATCACGCCAACATCAATGGATATTCTATTGAGAAAATGTTTCAGAGTGAACTACATTAGGCCAATTTAATTTGCCGATCAATATTCTACCCAGCGCTATAAAATAGTTATTTTTGCGATTTCTGTTCATGCTGTTAAAGGTATCTTCACCGGGATGCAGCCTTTTGTGTGTAAACTTCGTGGAGAAGTTTATTGAACATTATGACCATAGCAAACGTTAACTTTGAGTTTTTCTTTTGATTTCCGATATTTCTCTCAAATACAGTTCTCCTAGGTGAAAATTTTACAGATATAAATGTTCTCTCATGCCAGGGAGTCTTGGTCAATTCTACTCCTTGATAATTGTATCTATCAATGATACTCATTATTTAATAGATAAATGCCCGAGGGTTTGCTTTTATGTACTAGCTGACTTATGAGAGAACTGTGAGCAATTCTCCTTGGACAATCCAGGGTTTCGCTGTTGCCAAGGCTTAACCCTTTGAATCCCTTGTCCTGCTCTGCCGTGCACTTCAGAAGCCATCGTGCCTGCGTGCGCGGTGGGTGGTTTGTGAAGGAAAGAAAAAATGCTAGGATAAAAACATGAAGGTCGCTTACATTGTCTTTGAGAAATACATAATAAGTAATAAACTTAATTTTAATGAAAGGGAGAAAGAAATATGTTTACTTGTCTAGAAAATTTTCATGAGGGATTGAACTCAAATACCAGTTTATTTTGGTTCAAATAATCAGCCGGCGACCTAAGAAAGCAACTGGACACTTCACGTTTCAGGCCTCCGCAAACCGTGTTTATGTTTCTGGCGGAACATGTGAACGGGATCAATTACATCTAATGTAGTCAGTTTCTCGGAAAAACTGCAAACCTACCCTTCCTCATTCAGTGATCAGGAATCAAAATTGCTTAAGACTTCTTCATACCCATCACTGATGCTACGCATTGATTTCATTTTGGAACCTTTTTACTGTTGTTTGTCCTCCACAAAGACTATGAGCAGCGCTCAGCTATGTGGAATACAAGCTTTAGAAACAGATTAACCCATATATTTAAAAGAAGTAAAGAAATCCCAGTCATTACAATGAACGAGGGCTGAAGCTGGAATTTACAAATTGGTGCAAAGTTGTTTTTTTTTTAAATCTATTTGCCTTCTGTGATAAAGTATAAAGTTTGTCAGCCAAGCCTGAAAACACTTGGGTTCTAAGGCTCTTCAGGTTCTCTAGCTCTGTGGTTACCGAGTTGCTCACTTCTCCCCACTTGTCTGATTCCCCAAATGACGGTGGTGATCGGACACTAACAGCAAGTAATCTCCACTCTGTTCCCTCTCCAGCTCTCCAGCTGCAGGCTCACACAAAGAATATATTCATTCACTCATTCATTCATTCACCAAATGTTTACTTGATGTCTACTGCATTCCAGGCACTATTCTAAGTGCAGGGGGAAATAATGAACAAAACTGACAAAATCCCCTGCCTTATGGAGTTCAGATTCCAGAAGCCTGGGCTGCTCTCTGAGCTGGAGTAAATGCTCAGTCTGTGGTCCCCAAGGCTTAGTCTCTGTAGTGGAAGCATTTCAATGGTTCCCAGTGGACATGCTGTACTTTTTACGTCGTATCTAGTACATCTCACAGCAACTCTGAGGCGGAGTTAATTCGCCCATTTTTTCCAAAGAGGAAAGGGAATGCTTGAAATAGGAGATAACTTGTTCAAAGTTTCAGTAGATAGGGAGAGACAGCACTGGAATTTAAACCCAGGGGCCTATCTAATTCCAAGGACTTGATAAAGTGAGAGCTGGATCCCAAGACTGCTGTGAAAACTTTGCTGATATCCCGTTCCCCCACCCCCGCAGAGGCAATTTCTATGCTTTCCAGAGAATTTGCTGAAGTTAACCAACAATTTAATTCCCATGTAATCTGTCTTTTCTCTCTAGTAGTTTTTTTTAAGATTTTATTTATTTATTTTTAGAGAGGGAAGGGAGGAAGAAAGAGAGAGAGAGAGAGAGAGAAACATTAATGTGCAGTTGCTGGAGGCCGTGGCCTGCAACCCAGGCATGTGCCCTGACTGGGAATCGAACCTGCGACACTTTGGTTCGCAGCCCACGCTCAATCCACTGAGCTACGCCAGCCAGGGCTCTCTCTAGTAGTTTTAAAGATGTTCTCCTTTAGGCCCAAGATGTTGAAATTACCAAACGGGAACTTTAAAATTAGTATGTTAAAATCATCAAAAGGTATCATGAAAAAGATGGATATCTGAAGAGATGAGCAATGTAAGCACAGAAACACAAACAACGGAACAGAGTCTACTGCAGGTGTTGGAGACAAAGAGGCGCATTTGAAAAGGGAGAATGGAGGTAAACCACCGGAATTGCGGTCAATTCAGTGAGAAAACTTGTTTGTTTTTAATCTCGGGCTAGAACTGTATAGCCATGTGAAAAAATAATCCTTTCTTTATTCCATACCCCCAAATTAATTTGATATTGATCAGAAATACACAGTGAAAATTCAGAACAATAAAGCTTTTAGGAAAAACAAGGAAGAATAGCTTTGCAATGTCTAGGCAAACAAACACACCAGGAAGCAAACAGAATGATAAAGTGGACTTTTCATTCAAATTTAAAATTTTTTCTCATCACAAAAGAAACATCCAGAAAATAAGTAGATGAGCTATGGAGTAGGAAAAAATTGTAGGATGTCTGTTTAATAAAAAATGTGTATACAGAATAGACACAGAACTCTACAAACCACCAGAATAATAAATAATCCAATAAAACAAGGGCACAAACTCAAGCACACTAATCACAAAAGATACAGGAATGGCCATTAGAGGCATGGAAAGATGTTCAGCATCATTAGCTATCAGAGAAAAGCAAAGTGAAACTGCAATTAGCTATGACTTCAAACCACTAGAATGGTTACATTTTAAAAAAATTAAAAAACAGCAAATGTTGGAGAAAGTGTAGAGAAACTGAAATGCTTATACATGGCTGGTAAGAATGCAAAATGCTACAATCACACTGAAGATTTATTTGGCAATTTCTTATAAAACAGTGGTTCTCAAGTGAACTCCTTTAATTCTTTTAACTATTAAGGAGCCTGAGGAGCTTTTGTTTATATGGTTATTATTTATCAATATTTAACATATTTGAGGTTGAAATTCAGAATACTTTAAATATTTTCTTAATGCACTCTAAAATGACACTATATTTTAATAAGAAACATTTGCCAAAACAAAAAGAGTTATTATAAATCTCTTTAAAATCTGGCTTTAAAAAAGACAGCTGGATTCTTACATCTTTCTCTGCATTCACTCGTAATATTGTTTACACTGAAGAAGATGAAGAAAATCTTGTCTTTTCCCAGTAATTATGGGTATTTTTGTTGACACTGAACCAAAACTCAGTGGTAGATTCTCAAAAGTTAGTTTCAGTATAGAATCAAATCCTATCCATAAGCTTTTTGTACACAGTTAAATCAAATCCATTCGTCCACCTTGCACTGTCCTCATGCATGATTTGGTAGCACTAGGCAGTGGCCATTTGGAAATATTGGTTCTCTGAGTTATGTGTATCATCCGAATATCGGCTCATTCCATTACATAGGGGTTGCTATCACAGTTGCTAATATCATCAACCATCTCGGCAGAAAAGGGCATCAATACTGAAAAGCTGTTAAGCTCATAGTAGCTAATGCATGTTTGCTGAAATTCTAACTTGTGCTTCAAAGTTCAAATTTGATCACTGACAACAGATACAGTGAGTCATTTTCCTGGAAGTGACAGGCTTACTCTGTTTGCTTACAAGAAAGTATCTGGGAAACACGCAAAAGTCTGACACATCACTCTGTCTGTCAATAAAGACGGGTGCCCCGTGCAAAATCCAGCTAGTTCAGCTTGTAACTCACACAGTTGCACACCGGCTTTTCCTGGGGGCAAGCCTCACGCTTCCGTGTTCGGCAGAAGCGCTGTGTGTACCTCCCATCTCGCCATACGGGTCGCTGGAGAAATGAGTATCCAAGAGTCAATATTTAACGGAATTAATAGTTGTTACTGATTTCATCAAGGGCACTCTGAATTTAAAGCGGTGCAGTGAAGGTGTGTGGTGGAGAATAATACACTAATACCATCACAGCTCGTAGGGCCTCATTCATTCTTCTACCCAACATTGCTTTTGCACCATTACTGTAAATGTCAACTCAGTGAAAAAGGCAAATACCGTGTTCATATTATGATGAAATTGGTTTTGACCTTGCGAAACCCCTACAATGGTCTTATGGTCCCCACAGGTCCATGGACCACATTCTGAGAACCACTGTTTAAAATTTAAACATATATCTTACCTTATGACCCAGTCACTCCATTCCTACATATTTACACACACAAAAATGAAAATACATGTTGACCAAAATACTGTCGAGGCAGTTTATACCAGCTCATTCAAAATCACTCAGAACTGTAAACAGACCAAATATCTACCAACGAAAGAGAGGATAAACACATTGTTGTATCTCTTTAGAAATGAATAATATTAAACAATAAAGAGACAGGAACAACGGACAGATCTAACAATGGAATGTTTTTGTCTAAAACACTGCGTCGTGTGAGAGAAGCATCACGAAAATGAGAATGTGCTGCTTGCTGTCATTTACATGAAATGTGACTACAGGGGAAAGTGGTCCGTGAGACAGAAACCACGGTGTCCGGGGACTGGACGGGGCCTGAAGGGAGATTTCGGGGGTGGGGGGGAGAAATGTTCTCTATCTCATTTTGGGTATGTACAATTTCCAAGTCTTAATGAATTGAATGTTTAAGGTTTGTGCATTTTACTGTAGGTTGATTATATCCCAATGAAACAGTGTTCTAGCCATCGCAATAGAAGTAGATATGAGAAGATGAAAAGGAATACTAAAACTGGCATTATTTGCGGATGATGTAATAGTTTACACAGACCTCTCTTCCCCGAAGTGCATAAACAACGTGATAAAAATGACAGAAGAGTTCAGTAAGATGGCCTATCATCTTCCTCACTGAGCGTGACTTCACTGACACTGCTCTACTCAGACTGACCACTCAGAAGAAACTTGGATTCTCTTGCAGTTAGGGAAAACATCGGTTGTCTCCCTTAAGTAAGCTGTTCAAGTGTAAATGGTAATTATTGCAGAACTGTATTTAGAGCGCCACACCGAACCTGACTTTCAATTAGAGGACAGTTAAACTATGCCATTGCCCCTTCTTTAACTGAGGTCACCTGACTGTAACTTTAGTTCTTGTTACCCGAGGTACCTGAGTAAACAGCATACAGACCAGATGTATTTTTGGTGAATTGATTCACTAGGTGTCATATTATAGGTGCCCAAAAGAAGTATTTTGAATGCAAGTCACACAGCAACGCAAAGCCCCCTCCTGACAACTTAAAGGCAAGGGGATCAATGACAAGAAAGCAGAAATACGCTCCTAACACATTTCTCATCTTGGTGACTTTCTTCCTTGGTCTTAAGTTCTCATCCCAACTAAAGAACACCCATTTGGGGGACTGGCTGGAGCACGCAGCCCCTTTCTTGAGAACGCAGAGTTGGAATCGAAAAGCGCTAGTTTGTCTCTCGCATCATTGGGACAGACAGCACGCTCCTGCCGCGCTGTGGGGCAGCCCCACGTGGCGGCTCCTGTGCTCAGAGAAGAGTCAGGAGAAGAGAGGAATCGGGCCCAGAGGGACAGAGAACCCAGTCATCTGGGCTCTGTCCCCTTTCCTGGTCCCAGCTTCAGTTATTTATGCCACACGACGCCCACCCTTGTCTCCACGGAACAGACACCCCCACGGCAGCACACACGGCGGCAGCAATTCAAGTCAGCAGTGTGGGCTTCCACTTAAAAGCATAGAGTCTGACAAAGACACAGGCAGAAAAATCAGGTCTGGATGCATTAAAGAGATACTCTATTTTAAAAATGATTGACTTTGACAGACGCTTCCCAACAGCAGCACCTTGTATGGCCACCTTTTGTGTCTTTGCCTGCCCAGGGCCCCGGGGGCTCTAAGGGCATCCACCAGCACACCAGAGGGCGGGCAAAGCCACGGGACACAGGACAGGCATGCCACATCTTCCTGCAGTTCAGATTTACTAGGTATTACGTAATTTAAAATGCCTAAAAAAATTAAAGTAAGACTTTGCATGAATATTTAAGATAAAATAAAAGACTTCAAAGAAATTTCCTGCTTGTTAGCAGACTGCTTGAGGCTAAGTTGGAGGTTGAGTTCGAGCCTCCTGGGGTCCCCCACTGCTCTCCCCAGCCATGAGGAGTTCTTGAGAAGACGAGTTTGAACAACACTCATGCACTGCAACACCAACAGTCAGAGCCGTCCAAGAGCGATTCCATTTGCCAGCATGCATAATGCAGTCTCAGATCGTCCACACAATCGAACCTCTCATTTTCTTCCTATTATTATCAAAGAAAAAGGACAAATTATCTGGAAGTCCATGATAGCTTCTGGGCAATGTTCTGCATTATTTGGTCCACTCCCATTTCCCATGTTACTGGGTCCAAGATATTAATATCAAAATGAATACAACACTAATGGTTGTAAACAATTCAAGCTAGCATTTTGAAGTCTAAAAACAAAGTCATTAATTTTATATCTAAACTTGAGGGCATTTTCTAATGAAGATTTTACTTACACAGGAGGTTACACAAACTATGGTTTAATAAAATAAGGTAAATGTAAGGTAAGGTAATGGTCTAGGTCCTATACATAGCATTGAGTTTAAAAATCGAGAAATAAAGTCACAGTGTAAGTCACGTAAAACCAATGTCAAAACACACACATACAAAACACTAACTGATCAGGCCCAGAGGGACAGAGAACCCAGTCATCTGGGCTCTGTCCCCTTTCCTGGTCCCAGCTTCAGTTATTTATGCCACACGACGCCCACCCTTGTCTCCACGGAACAGACACCCCCCCACGGCAGCACAGTTTCCACAAGAATTCTATACAGTTTCCACAAAAATTCAATACAGTTTCCACAAAAATTCTATAGTTTCCACAAGTATTTACTTATGAGTGTAAAATCCATAGCAAACGGTCTGGAACGATCCACCGCAAACTAGTAATAGCACTTATCCTTGAGAGAGCACGTCAAGGGGAAAATCAGAGGATCTATTAACATTGTATTCGCATTCTTTTGCATGCAAACGTGGTTTTTCCTTCTAAAAGCAAATCTTGTTCAGTCACAGTGTTTTCAGTCTGCTTTGGGTACTAGAGAGACAGAGAGAGAGGGAGGGAGGGAGCCAGCGAGGGAGGGACAGAGAGAGAAAAACCTCTAGTGTTGCTACCTATAACGCACAAGTGAAAAAACACACACAAAACAGATGTGATTATCTGGTTGCTTTTTAAAAACACGAATAGATCCTTTAATGATTTGCTTTTCTAATTTCTACTAAAAGTTTATTAGTGTAAAATATGTTTATATTTTAATAACGTTTTATCCTAAGTTTCCTAAGATAAGAGTAATTTGGTAAACCATAAAACTGAGCTAAATTCAATAAACTAAAGGAAAAGATATCATTAAACTGTCTCCAGAGCAATGCCTGTTTTCAAGCTCTTGGTTAAATTTCTATAAAAAGACCAACAAGATACTTAGTTGTCTCTTTATTACCATTACTTCCCTGTTGACTGACTTGGTAATTTCAGACGTGCTTTATTCTCATTCTGGAATCATTTTCTATTGGCACCGACTCCAGAGAAAAGAGTTTTAATGTCCCCTGCTCACTAACTCCCAACCTCTGATTTTGCGTCAAACAGTAAATAATCTGCAAACAAACACTAAAACGTACCACCCAAGTCTTCTTTGGAGGGGTTTCTGCATTTCATTGGAGAGTCATAGAGTTGCTGGGTTTTACAGACATACTGAACACTGGTTTAACCTTTCTTCTTTCTTTTTCATTTATCTTATTTATCTCTAAATGAAGAACCTAGCTCGGGGCCTCACAGCATATTAGCGGCAGGGCAGGATCTGGACACCAATCCCCAATCTAGAATGTTCTGTCTACGCTCCCCTGCCCCCAGGAGAAGACGACTATTTGGTGTTTTATACGTTGGATTCTGACACCTGTGAGCTTAAGCCTCATTAATTTTCTCCGAGGCCCTCGTGCGTCTCACCCCTCGTGCGTCTCACCCCTCGCCCGTATTGATCACATGAAGAGTAACCGCCGCTCCTCCATCGTATGAACACCAAATCTCAGTTTTATAAAGGCACCTCGCCATCTCTGGGCAATGGCAGCAGTGACAAAGGCAGCCCAATGTTTCTTTACAGACTATGTCTGACTTTATAGTGAATACCAAAAAAGAGGAAATCGGAATTGACAGTGTGATGTTCACGGACAAGGAAGAAGATCCAACCAGGAGAATGCATCGAAGCTTCAACGTTCATGACAGCGATAAAATTCTAGGGGAGCCTAGAGACGGCCACATCACACAAAACAATTCTTAGTCTTATTAATTTTTGATACGGAAGATCTACAGACATGTAATTTAAAACCTGTGTGAGCACGGGGCCAGGGAATTTTTCTTACCAAATATACAGTCGGATTTTTCACAGATGCATTTTTAACCATTTCCTTATTTAAAGTAGTTTATGGCTTTGGTTATTCTCTAAAAGAAGAAGAATATGCTTTTTACAAAATTTGGGAAAATGGAGTATATATGTATGTATGTGTATACATATGTATCAACATACACCGTTGAGATGTGTTCTTTGTATGTTCCAGGCACAGATAATCAGTAATGCACATACATTGCTCTGTTGGTCACAGGAACCCCACTGAGTTCCTGCAGAACTGGGGCTGAGAGAGAGCGGACACGACCTGTGTAAGGTCACACGACTGGTGCACAGAGACACCAGGACATGAACTCAAGTCTTCTCATTTCGGATCCAAAGCGTCCTGCCTGGTACCATCTCCTTATCTTGGAACTTACCTCAGAACATTAAAAAAGTCTAAGGTTCTAGACATTTGCACAACACTGACTACAAAAGCAGGATCAGTATTGCACTCCCACTTGGCATCTGCTCCTATCGAAACTGTCATTTATTTGTTGCTAGTATAACATACCTTTCAGGCCTCCCCTGACCTGACCTCCTCTCAGCAGCGCTGATGCCTCTCTTCTGCACCCGCCTCCCCTGCTCATGGAAACACCCATCTCCCTGCTCCCTGACGTCTTGCTCCTGTTCATTTCCCACTTCTTCACTGAGTCCTGACTGTTAAGGCCCCTCAAGACTGAGTCCCAGTACCTCCCCGCCGGCCACTCCATACTCAACCACTCACACCCGAAGCTTTGATTTCTGTCAACGTCCAGGAACTCGAACATCCAGATGCAGAGGCACCTTTAAATCTTCAACTTGATGTCTCAAAGGTACCCAGAAGTTCAGCAAATCTCAAAAAATAGCACTGTCTCTCCAAAACCAGTCTCTTTCCAGGCTTAACAAACTTGGTGAGCAGCAACTGCACCCCGCTTAGTGACACAAGAATCCCGGAATCGCCTCGAACACCAGCTTGCCAAGCCCCCAGCCCTAATATCCCATCCACACCAACCACCAGCAAAAACAGCTGGTCTCCTGCACTGCTACCATCCTCCTCTAATCCAGCCTTATCTCTTGCCCACAGACTTCTATCACCTCCTAACTCCCAACAACATCCCCAGTCAATCAGTCGTTCTTTCAGACTCCAGTGGCTGGCTCTTCTTATCTTAGGTCCTAAATCCTTATTATACTGTATTACAAAGCTCAGCACGAGCTAGCTTCTACTTGCCCGTTGAGGTTCCTCTTATACTTCTCTCCTCTTGCTCTCTGTATTCCACCGACCTGGATTTTGATTTCTAGAAGCCATACTTCCTTCCTTTTGGCCAAAGGGTTTTAGCAGATTCTGTTCCCTCTGCTTGGAATATCCCATTCCTTCCCATCACATTCACTCAGATTCACTTTCTCTCTCCCTCCCTCCAAACCTCCTTCTCTCTCACAGGTGCATACACATGCACACACACACTAACTACACACATTTGATTCTCCTTAACTCTTACCCTTTAAAACTGATCTCAAGAGAGAGTTCAGGGAAACCTTTTCCAACACCCCCATCCCATCCCTGCCTCTGGCAGGTTCACTGGTTATTGACTTCCAGAGACTTCCTTCAGTTCCTAATTACAGTTTCATTAGTGTGGCTATTTGTTTAATGTCCATTCCTTTCGTGAACCAGGAGCTGGATCCCCAGGGCCTGCTGAGGCACACGGCGTAGCAGGTACTCATAAATATAAATGAATGCATCAATTTCTGCTTTAAGAAATGATCCAATGCAAGAACCCAAAAGAAAATACGGCACTAAAAACGAAAAGGTTAATTGCTTCCAAAACTATAATTTTAAATAACTAACCTCCCTTTGGGTATTTTTATCACACTAATAGTACTGTATCTTCCAAGTTGTCTATGTCAGAAGCCTAAAAAATCATTTTGATTCCTCTCCTTCTCCGTGCCAGCTGATGCTGCTGCGTTCATCTCCAGGACCCTCCCAGGGTCCCTTCTTCCCAGCATCACTGACATTGCCCACTCTAAGGCACTGTGTGTTTTGCTGGGATGATTGCAATGACCTTTAGTCTTCCCACTTTCCCCTCTTTGTTCCCCTAAAATGACTTCTTCACTCAGAAGTTAGAATGATTATGGAAAATGAGTACATCAAATCAATTCCCCGATTAAAAATCTTTACCACTTAAAAAAATCTCTTTCGACACCATTACTCTCCATTGAGTCACTGTCTTATTCCCTTATGATCAGTGTCTGATTAATTCTTTCCAGCTCTGACAGGGATGAGAAGCCCGAGAAGGGGAGCAATGGCTCTGCACACCCACCACACCAGGCATGCAGTCGGGGCTAACACTGTTGTGCAGTTGTTGAATGCATGGCAACGGCACGCAATTTTGCCAGAGTCCTCTTTGAGAAACATTTTGAAGAGCTTGCTTATTGAATCAAGTCGGGGCCTCCTTTTACCCTGAACTTCCAAACCAGAGAAAACTCAAGGAGCGGACAAGAGATGTTTTCTAATGATTAGGTCCCCACAGCATGTTTATTATAGCTTGAATAAAATCTGCTTAACAATTCATGACTTTGAGAATTCTTATGAAAGAAGCCTAATGTGGTCCTCTAATTGCTTATTCTTTCCAGCCCTAACAGTAAGTGTGGCTAACAGGGCAACAGGGTAATAATCTTCATTATCTCTTCCTCTTTCCAAAATTGCTTGCAGAATACTTGGAACGTAAAGGGCCCACGGGTGCCCCGGATGGCGAGTCTAAGTGGTGCTTTTTTGTTTATGCTAATTAAGTAGGTTGCAGACTGGTTACTTAGCAATATCCTTCATTGAAATGCTCAGTGCTGGGAGCTTAATGATATGTTTTAGGCCTAAAATGGTCATTATGAAGATGTGAGCAGACGACATCCATGGATTGCATGCTATTCTTAGTGTTTCTGGGGTCTGGCATGATAAAACTCTTGGAATGTGCAAAGCCATTTATGGAAAGATGGGTTAAATCAAATTGTGGTGATTCACTACCTACTGGCTTAAACTGAGCAATAAAAAAAGGACATTTTTTAAATTAAATTATTTTAAATATATTTGTATACATTTCAATGTATTGGAATGCAGTGAAACTCCATCCTTTGCCTGTGGGTTTGAGAAACTCCTCTTCGCTTTTACACATCCTTATTATTTATTTAAAGCATGTTATTGAATTTACTGGGGTGACTCTGGTTAACAAAATTATACAGGTTTCAGGTACACAACTGCACAACACGGCATCTGTACACTGTACTGTGTCCACCACCCTAAGAAGTCAAGTCCCTTCTCATTGTCATTTATCTTTGTTTCTACGAAGCGGTTTCCACACTTGCCTTCAGGTGGTATGAATGACACTTCCTCAATCAATCTGCTCAGCACATGTGAAAGAACAACTTCATTAAAAATTAAATTCCTCATGGCTCCAATGGAACTCAATAATCAATATTGTGTGTTGGGGGGAATCTATAATTCCATTTTTTCCAAGTAGAGGACAAACTGTGGGTTTTTTAAACAGAATTTTACTGTTTAAGACTTGTTTTCCCTCTAAAACGCCAGTCTCCCGCCCTGACCTATGTGGCTGGGATGAAAAGGTGCCGATGTTACACCAGCTGACTAGAGCGTGCGCCATGGAAGCGGAGCGAACAAAGGTAAACACAAAATACTTAGATCCCAGGGACGTTAAGAGCAATTTTGGTGATGGGCATACATTATGTCTAGAGGGTGGATCATCTATGTAACAGCAAGGAGCTAATAATCTCCAACGTTCTTATAGGCAACAGAAATAAACCACAGCTCAGAATAAAAACATAGAAATTAGGCATGTTGGAAAGTCAGTCGCCATTTAAATATCAGACTGATAATATAGTATAGTATAGTATAACATAAATGTATATAATATCATATAATACATATAGTATATATGATATTATATGATATCTATATATACGATATTATATGATTATATATTATAAGTATATAATACAATATTATATATATCACATATATAGTATATATTATATGATATCTATATATATGATATTATATGATTATATATGATATTATAAGTATATAATATAATACAATATAATATAATACAATATAATATAATATATAATTCTGAATCCTATCACCGTGGTTTGCCACTTTTGCCCAAGCTTAACAGGTCAATATCCATTTTGTCTCATATTAACAAAACCTCTAAACATTTAACTTAGAGGACACGTGTAGGAACTCTTTTCTTAAAAACTGTTGGGAAATAGCATCTGCCTCACTACCGTACCCCTGCAGAGAATGACAGCCAGCTGCTGACGGACGTCAGGGGTGGGGGCGGTGGGAGGGCACGTCTCACTAGCTCGTGCGACAGTGAGGACTGCACTGGAGAAGACACCGAGCACCCTTCCATAGTCCTCCGTCTGACAGTTACTTCACAGCGCTTCCTCTCGTATGTTTTCATCACTCTGAGCCGTTTTCCTATCATCCTCTTACCTTTAAAATTTTTGATGATGGTACATAAAGGGAAAGTCAAACATGTATTCTTTCCTGCTTGAATAGCACCTCAGGGTAATCAAATACTTGTTTAGGGAAAGCTATTCTTTAAGAAAAAAAAAACCCAGCTAATGAATGAGGAATGATAAGGGCATGAATAACACCATTGTGCATTCCCTATTGGAATAATGGACCCCGGCAATAATAATCAAGTGCTTATAATACCATGAGGTAAGAAAACCCTGTGGGCTGTTTTATAATGGATGAACTGATAACATAGAAGTACGATGATCAATCTTAACAAAAAGACAGACACCAGACATGATGCATCCTCTAATGTAGAGAATAAGAAATACATGAATCACCTTCAAAATAAGCCAAAATCCTGAACCTCAGTCTGATAAAGCCTCTAGTTTAAACGTCAGTTTATAGGAAACGAGATAACCAAGCACATTAAGAAACATGACGGGGAGGCAAACCACAAAAATTCAAGAGGTAAGAAACTCCAGAACACAACACTAATTTTTTAATAGAAAAAGAAAGAGGGAAATGTTACAGAGTAAATGATAACTAAGCAATATACTAACTAAATGCAATGTGTGGACCTTAATTATTCTGAATGAGGCAATTGTAAAAATCATTTATGAGATGCACAGAGAAATTTTAATACTGTTTATTTGAAGAAAGCAGGACATGATCATCCTTGCTTATAAGGCATGCCAGTGGTACTAGGGTTATATCTAAAAATACAATGGAGATGCTACAGTATAGAGACGTGCTCCAGAATGTCTACCGATGGGGCGGTGTCCGGATCTGCTGAGTCGTACTCTGAAGTGTGGGCGCACCACTGCTTGTCTAACCGTTTACCTGTTGCACATCAGGGTTGCTTTTCAGTTTGGGCTGTTACGAATAAAGCCACTGTGAACATCTGTATGGAAGCTTCTGTGCGAACACCCTACCGGGCTTCTGACACCATGCAAAGAAAGACCTGCGCTCTGACACCGAGACCCTCAGAGTGGGGTGGGGCGCCAGTACCCGCCCCGAGCCTCCCCTGTGCTCTCCACAGACCCATTCTCCCAACCCCAAGTACTGGTGTCTTGGTGCTCTGACCTCCTCAGTGAATTTAGGGCAGAATAGTGTAAGGGCTGATGTGACTTCAAACACCGTGCAGCAGGGGTGTCCAAACTTCTGGTGTCCCCCGGCCACACTGGAAGAAGAAGTGTTAGTTGTCTCGGACCACACAGTAAATACTCAAACAATAATGAAAACTCATGAGTACCCGGCTGGCATAGCTCAGTGGATTGAGCGCGGGCTGCGAACCAAAGTGTCGCAGGTTCGATTCCCAGTCAGGGCACATGCCTGGGATGCAGGCCATGACTCCCAGCAACCGCACATTGATGTTTCTCTCTCTCTCTCTCTCTCTCCCTCCCTTCCCTCTCTAAAAATAAAGAAATAAACTCTAAAAAAAAAACCACACAGGACTTTAAAAAAAAACAAAAAACAAAACTCATTAGAAAAAAAAATGTTTTCAGTAAATTTATGATTTTGTGTTAGTCTGCGCTCTTAGCCATCCTGGGCCCTATGTGTCCTGCAGGCTGCACACCCCTGGAAGGCGACTTCAGAGAACAGATTTCCAGCACTTACTAGCATAGTGGCTGCTACCAAGCAACTCAATGAGCCTGTAAAAAAGGAAAGGCACATTTGAGAATTTGCTTCCTCAACAGACAAAGCTGATATTTATTAATTTAGTAATTGATGAATCATAAGTCCTTAGATCAAAAGTAAGAAAAAATGATGCCATAAAAGAGAAAGGGATAGAAGAAAATATTAGCAAAGCCCTTAAAGAAGAAAAGGTTGGAATGGCCAGCAACACGGACCCAGCCCGTGGTTCTACCCCAAGTACTTCCCGCTGTGTCTGCCTCACGGTCTATGCCCACCTGAGCCCTCTTAGCCCATGGAGTCACCGCCCTTCCTGCCAACGTGGTAAGAAGAAAAACACATGATCTGCCTACCTTACCTTCTCAACAAAATTTTCTTCAACCCTGGAATTAAGTTGAATCAGTGGATATAAAGCTGCGGAATGATTAACTTTTCAATCAATCTATTAGCTAAGTAATTAAGGACTCCTCCCCCCGCAATGCTTTGATTTCACTCTGAATTTGCAAGGGCCAGTTAGTTGTGAATTTATCAGAGCGGCTGAGCTGAATGTCAATTTTTCATGTTTCAAATTTCCAAATTTCAGCCAATCTCCATTTCCCAATAGTGTGTAAGTAATTGGTTAAGTTTTCCCTTAAAATATAGTTTCCTGTCTTCTATATACAGGGTGGAGCCAAAGTAAGTTTACAGTTGTATATATACAAAACAGAGTGTATCCTTATATTATTATTGATTAATGATCGTGTTATGTTCCATACGAACAACTGTGAACCTACTTTGCCCCTCCCTGTATTTGCCTTGCTTCTCGCAATGCAACAGCTTTGCCTGGGGCAGTGGGCACACGATGCAGAGGGCAGATGATGTTTCATTGACTTGTCCACTTCAGACCTGTCTGATTTTGTGAACCAGTGTCACCCCAGTAAATTCAATTAAAAAAAGAAAACAGCTTTGGCGAACTGTCATAAACCCATCTTAAGATGATCTTCCTGAGAGTTTTTATAGAACCAATCGCTGAGTTAATTAGTCTAGAGCTCATAACCAGCATCTAATAGCAAATTATTTGTTCGCCAACTTTTCCAGTGCTTCTCAACATATCTCTGGTGAAGAAACGGTGACTTATTGTTTGTTTGGTTTTTGTTTAGCCAACCTGCTGCTGATTAATACGTTGTAAGAAATAATAAATATGAACGATTAAAAAATGAAAACTTAAAGGTAAGACAAAATAAAGACCTATATAATAGAAGCCTCAATTTTTCAGTAGATTAAAACAAACAAAAGCACTCTGTTCAACTGGTCTGGAAGCTCCTAAGCATGCACTGTCAGTTTCGGTTTCCTAGCAGATTGTGGACAACTGACAAACAGCACGGCCTGGTACCGGCCTGCAGATAGCCTGCAGTCGGAGAGGCACTGGTGTGCACTGATCTCACACGAATTATGTCTAGGCTCTTTCTTACTCCGTAAGACTCCATACATTTGCACCTCTCTCTAGGGATCTTCCATGCTCTTGGAGGTCAATAAGAATGTTTTCTATTTTGTTAGCATTTCCTACAGCATTCAGCCTGATAGAGTATAATAAATTCTTATTGATCAACAGAAAACAACTTCTTCTATTCCTTTCATTCTTTCCCAGTTTTCTCCCCTACTCAATTCTATGTTTAAACACAATTCATTTTACATCCTTTTCGGAAGAAGATGCAAGTTGCAAATGGAGGCCCACAGGCTGGATGTGGACAATGCGTGAGATCTGTTTGTTCCACAGACTCTATTAAAATTCCGTCTTCAAGTTATTCTACAAAAGTGGCGATGCTGGGCCCACATTTACGTGCAGCAACAGCACAGCACCGAGTAGGGCTGCCCCTCTAGATAGGTGAGCTCTCCATTCCCCACAGTCTTTACTTGGTTGATCCACTGTTTAAATTACCTGCTTGGAACATTTAGACTTTGAAAATTGCAACCACTAATCTAGATCGACATAATCAAGATCAACAGACCCTACAGAAGACAAAGGAAAGCACAAACAAAAGAGCCCAACACACTATCACAGGAGCTTATGCTTACGTTTCTCTAACAATGTACAGGTCCAAAACATTTTTTTAAATCCTCATTTAAGGAATATTTATTGATTTTTTTCTACAGAGAGAGGGAAGGAGAAAAAGAGAAGAGGGAGAGAGAAAGAAGGAAAAAGAGAGAGAAAGACAGACAGAGACATCAATGTGAGATAGAAACATCCAGTGGTTTCAGTTTCCTCCTGTATGATCCCTGACCGGGAATCGAACCTTCAAACTTTTGGTGTACAGAACAATGTTCTAACCAACTGAGGATCCCTGCCAAGGCTAGAGCCAAAACATTTTGTTACCCCATGTAAATCTCAGTACTCCCACTTATAGGCAAGAAAGCTGAGGCTCACAGGATAACTTTCTTCAGACTCCACCTAAAGTAAGCAGTAGAGTTTGGGCTCAAAGCCGTCAACCCTATGCAACGGGATACTGCACGCCCAGCCAGTGGTTTTGATGGTTTTCTTTCCTGAGCATTTTCTATACACAAGACAACGAAAACCAACATTTATGTTCTCTAATGCAGAAAATGTATTTTCAAATGTATCTTCACAGTGCATTTTTGATAGAAGGATTTCTTTTTAAGGTTCACACTAATAGAGTCTTCTCATGTTTTCCTCATGTATTACTTTGCTCTGTGCTGTTCTCCTCTGCACTGACCAAACCTGACCCTTTATTTCCAAATCAAAGATGCTCCAATGAGCCAAGACCCAAACTAAAATGGTTCCAGGAATGGAGGCCTCACATTTTCATTTCTAGACCATTCAGAAGCTGGACAGAAATGTCAGCTTCCTTACAAGCCAAACTCCAGTACCTCCCTCAAAAGCGCCAGGAGAAGACTCACTAGGAACTCTTCCATAAGCCTAAAGTCATAGCAAAAGAAGCAACTCCAAACTCCCTTTAACGATTTTCAGAACAGACTGTAGGACACTATGCTCTGGGATCACAACGCACAGACGCGCAAACCCGCACGAGGGCTGTTGGCTTTCTGTGACCCTGAAGGTTGCTCTAGATGGGGAGACACCTGGCTCTATACAATTTTTTTGAAGACATAAGTGTGCTGTTTAATACAGTAGTCACATGTGGCTATTTAAGTTTAAATTGATTAAAATTAGGTAAGTTTACAAAATTCAGTTCCAAGCCACATTGCAAAACAAACACTGAGTAGCTGCCAGGTAATATCGCATCAAGTCTAGCTTGGCTTGACCCACAGAAGAGGGCCTGAGTCACAGAGGCCAGCCTTCTGTAACCCCAGGGGAGGTAGGGTGCAAGTCCAAGGGTCAAAGGCAGCTGTGCAGAGACTGGAGCAGCTGTGAGTCGGGAGCTGTGGGCATGGCTGGGAGACAAATGGCCCAACCAGTGATGAGAACATAGGCTCCAGTACTATCCACTTTAGAAGGCTGTGGGTTGCATTACTTCACCAAATAAAACCCAACAAAAACTCAAATGACAAATACAAAATTGAGCAGGTAAAACCATTCATCTTATTCTTTATTAGCCTTTCCTTGTGCCTTTGGGAAGTTTATTGGTTCTCACCTGCCCATAATCTCCTTGAAGGTAGAAGCTATGACTTTAAAAAAAATTCTCACCAAGGATATGTTTATTGATTTTAGAGAGATGAAGGAGGGAGGGAGAGGGAAAGAGAGAAACACAAATCATGCCTTGACTTGCAACCTAGGTAAGTGCCCTGCCTGGGAATTGAACCAGCAACCTTCTGGTGCATGGTTCAACCATGCTCCAACCAAGTGAGCCACCTGGCCAAGGCAGAAGCTATGACTCTTTTTGTACATTGCTTCTCTAGTGTCTGGCACTTACTAGGTGTTCAGTAAGTACGAAATGAGTGTCAACTTTAACAATTATTTTTAAGTGTTATAATTAAGGTGAACACAGATCCTGTTTTGCCACCTTTGTTCTAGTTTATGCCAGTTGCTCTGACATATTTATTAATGGAATCATCCCAGCCTCTCAAAAGTGTCCCAGTTTGTTTTATAAATGATATGGTCACTCTAGCTTAAAGGACATATATACATATAGTCAAGGTACCAGGAGAACAATAAAAACAGGTTGAGGAACTTTAATAGCTACTTCAGTGAGCTCCTTCAGCATACACATACAAGACCTGTCTAGAAAAAAGTCCAACCATTATTAATATAACAAGAATGGTTTGCACGACATCGATGTAGCCTGGCAGCCAATGAGAGTGGACTGGAATGCCGACGTGTGAACAACGACAACTTCACTGTACTAGTCAGTGGGGGCAGTAGATGCCATTAAGTGAGCATGTGTACTGTGTGACCATTGCATTCAAAACTACTGAGCAAGTGATGAACCTGCATCAAATTTTGCATCAAGCTCGAAACTGTTTGGATGACTCAGAAGGCCGCAGTTACGGACAACTGGTGACTGGCAGCTTTGTCACAACACACCCACTAACGTATCACAGTCTAGTGCAGAAAGTTTTTGGCAAAACATCAAATCACCCAGGTGACTCAGCACGCCCTACAGCCCAGATTTGGCACCCTGTGACTTCTGGATTTTCCCGAAACTAAAATCACCTTTGAAAGCAAAGAGATTTCAGACCATAGATGAGACTCAAGAAAATATGATGGGGCAGCTGAAGGCGATTGGTAAACTGTGTGAGGCCCCAAAGTGTCCACTTTGAAGGGACTAAGTGGTCATTGTCCTATGTAGAATGTTTCTCGTATCTTGTATCTTCTTCAATAAATGTCTCTCCTTTTCATATTGCATGGCTGAATACTTTCTGGACAGACCTCGTATGTCTGACATTTGATCTAATAGTTCAGGTGCTCCCTTTACAGAGAAAACATCCAGATTTTATTAAAAACACGTTTGTGTTTAACATTCTGGCTTAGGTTTGCATGACCCCACTGGTTCTGACCTTGTCTTTCTGGTGTTGAACCTGGGAGCATTAAAAATAAATGTATGTAAAATTTGCAACATACACTTGAAGCGGAAGTGCATGTGTAAAATAATCAGTTGATCTTACTGACTGCAGGTGGCAGCCAGGTGGAGAGCCGCAGACTGAAAACTCACTGGCGCCACAATTCCTGTGCCTTCGCCGAACCCAACGGGATAGTCCCACAAACTAAATAAAGTTTGTCTTGAGGGTGTGACAGTGGACTCACTGTGATCTTGTCTCATCCTTTAGCGCATTTTGAGGGAAAAAATAGGAAAATAAAGTACCTCACATAAAATAAAACAGTGTTCAATTACAACCTTGTTATCTGAAGAACATCCAGCTTTCTAATGAACTTTTACTTAATAGATTCATGTTAATCAAAATCCTTGAGACTAAATTATTTAATTAGAGTGGTTTTAACTGGAAGACAGACCGTGTTGTATTTTTAACCTAAATTGCCCCTTGGAGGAAACAAGAAGAAGAGAGCTGCCTTTTCATTAAGAAAGGAAGTTAATTCATAATCGATAGAAAAACAATTCTATCTCTGGCAGGGCTCTGAGCTACACTTGCGCTCAGCAGACACGCGTTCACTACACACGTTGGCTACTCCAAACACACCGGGGTTTGCGTATTTCCCTGATCCCATTTCCTCACTGCCCTGGTGGCAAGCAGCTTGTAGAGGGGACAAGTCAAACCAAAGGGCTAAAACACATTTTCTAAGTATGGACAACAAAGTTCCCTTGCTCGTTCATTTTTGCTGTGGTTGTTCTGATATAGATTATCTAAACGTCCTGTGGTGCATTGACCGACCGCCCGCCCGAGCACGGAGCTGAGCACCAGATGGAATGCTAAAGCCCGGGTCAATAAGGCCACGCGCAGTTACCCAAATCCTACCTGCAGTAACGGGCCTGCATTATCTGTCCACGCCCCATGCTTTGGCCATTCCTGTTCATAGCTCCTCTTCCTGACATTGTGTTTTCTTCTCTATGTAAATCCCAACAGGGAGAGGGAAGGAACAAGAAAGACCCTATGTTACCAGGTTATAGACTTTGATTTGTAAATAATTTTCAGTGGTATTATTGGAAAATCTCTCTGGACCCACAAATCTCCTTCAGCAGAGATGAAGTACACACAGGCAGAACACACCCATCTACTCCGGGATAAGGGCTCTTTTGGTTGCAAGTGACATAAAGCCGAGGGACAGGTGTTGACCCAAGGGGATCATATAATGATAGCCCTACCTGTTCCTCCACCTCTCTGCTTTGTATCTTCCCAAATGGCATGATACTCCAATTCCAAGTGACAGCATCACGGCTTCCAGAAGCCCCACAGTAGTATTTGCCCAGATCTAAATGCAGCGGAAATGTACGGAGTTCTTATCAGTTCTCCAGCAAGAATCTTGTGATTGTCTGTGGGCCACTCACTGAGGCAGACGGACTGAGATGCCGTGTCTGTGACTGCCTCTAGAACGCGACTTTGTCCATCACCCGGCTCAGCCCGAGTGAGCAGAAGCCCACCTGCAGAGTAACGGGGAGGCCAGCTGTACTCAGGGCCCCCCCATCATGATGTTTAATCACAGGAAGGTAGAGGAGCTTTCAAACAGCACATTTATGACTCGGTTTTATTGTGCTTCACTGCAAAGGCACGGCCTTTCTCTAGAGAAAATCTGGCATTTTGCACAGGCAGCAGGCAGAGCTTATATTCCTTTTTCTCATGTTGTATTTTTCTATTTGCTACAAATTTTATCATGGCTCTATTAGGATAGGTAAAATAAATTGTAATTTAACAAGCTTTCTCCGGTTTGCTCTTGTCAAGAAAATATACATATTATCCTCCAAAGAGGGGAAAACTAGGCATCAAAAAATCCTTTCAGCCAATCCCACACCAGCTCTTTATCTCCAGCTACCATACCTCTGAGATGAGTTAGAGGGCATTTGTTTTGTTTGTATAAAAACAGAATTTCTGTAGCTTTGTCTCCATTCTTTTCTGAGGGGGTAAATGGTCCTTCTAATGGGAGGGGAAACCCTGGAGAGCGAGGGGAATGTGCAGGAAGGACTCCAGACACCACTGCTCGGCACATACCCACGGAGCGCACTGTGGGCAAGGGCAGGCGGAGTCTCGGACTGGCGGAAATGAAACGTGATGTGTTCATCACAGGGCATACTAACAGGCGAGCCAACACACTCAGCAGGGGCCCCAGTTCCATTCAGACTCCACGGTCGGCCAGATCACTGCGAGTCTGAAATGAGCAGAGTATCAATGATACATGTTGTATATGTCAGTCATAACACAGCCTGTGTAAGTTAAAGAAATAGTCTGTTGCCAGGAATTTCTCGGGGAAGCAGCGTTAATGGCATTAAGTCATCAGATGGAATGTGAAAGGCTCACCAATCTCACCAATGTAAGGCGAGTTTTTGGACCGTCTGTGGCCCTGACAGAGGTGGAAAGAACCCCTGGGTAAAGGCACAGTGATGGGTTTTTGCCTCAATATTAGGCCGCTGTACAATAGTCGGAACCGAGGGTAAAACAGCTGTTAGAAGTGTCTAAGCAAAGTTTTTCACTTATTAGCTAGGTGTTCTTTCCAAGAGAGCTCTAACCCATGTTGCTGTTCACTTTAAAATGTCATAAACACTTAAGCTAATTGTGGCAAAGGCAAGAATGGGTTAAACAGAAGCTTGCGGAGGTTTTAAAGGAGATTTCTGGGCGCATCCAACTACTTTAGATGTAGACTGCACTGTCTCCATTGGTGGTTTTTATTTTCCTTGATAGAATCTCTCGAATTACTTAGCCTATTTTTATTAGCCAAGATTGGGGGACTTACTTTTTCCGTTACCCAATCTAATGCTCTAATGGCTACTGATATTGACTCTCGGGGACCTTCTTAAAGCTCCTGATAGTGCCTCTGAGAATCCTCGCTGACGCTATACCTCACACTGTCCAAATCAATCTGTGTCAAGAAAGGACAGGGATGCCTCAGAGACCTCAAGGACAGAAACTTCAGGATGTGTGTGTTGGGGGTAGGGGCAGGGGGCCTGAGGCAGGGAGTTCACAAGAACTGGAACTGGGAAGAGGAGAAGAGTCAACTTCTAAAGCCGTATTTCCATCCTTCTGATTGGCACATCTGTGTGCTCTGTGAGTCCCATCCCCCGCCCAACAGAAGCAAGCCTCTAGTCTGGGTTATCACGGTGCCAACCTTCTTCCCAAATCTTTATAAATCTACAACCCCAGTATTCTATTCTATGGCTCAAGTTTTTATCTCTATGAAGATAATCTGAGAGGCTTTCCTTGGGTCATAGAGTAAATCCTCTGTTTCAGTCAACTTTTCCAGGGTTACCTTGTGTTCAACTCTAATAACAGGTGATCAGGACCCACCTTTCAGCTAGGCGTGTGAGGGCATTGCCATGGAAGGACCCCAGTTATTGCTAATTCTGACCATCAACAACCACCAACTTAATTTTTCTCCTTGGATATCATGGTAGCATCTCAAATCCTTTACTCCCCACACCAAATTTATCTTCCTTCCTTCCCTTAAATTTTAATTATGTTTCCCCTATTAAAACAACCCTCTTATTTCAATCCCACTCAAACTCAAACTTAGCTTAACTTTTGTTTTTCTCATCCCTTGTTGAGATGGGGGAAACTGTACACAACTGATTACTTTTCTGCAATGGATACTGAGAAGATGACACATATACTTTAGGGGATGTCTGCATATCCAAATATCTTGTACGATCATCAGGGACACTGATGACACAGGTGACAACACCTGTGCTGGGCTCACAGAACTCGTTTGTGTGACCAGTAAACACTTACAAAGCGCACAATGCATGCGCAGAACTGTGCAAGGCAGTGGAGGTAGAAAAAAAAAAGTGAATGTTACTGCTTATATTCTGATTCCAGTACTTGTAAGCAAAATGACTTCCAATAAATGTTCTGTATGTTCAGCAGCTTTTCATTTCTTTTTTCTTATAAAAATAGAAATCATGCAACCGTGTACATCATCATGTGGTATAAATGCTGCTGCACAACTGAGGCAAACTCTTGAGTAGAACAGTGAGGGGCAGGGGTCTCTCCTAGCTTTGAGGCTTTCCTTCTGTCATCTGTGCTGATCTCCGTTTTTGAGCCTAAATAAAAAATTCTCTCCTGTCAATCCCAATAACTACTTCGGTAAATACTGATTACACTCAACCCCTTAATTCAGTAGACATTTTAAGGATACTGTTATAAGGGTCAAAAGTCAAATTGTTGTTCTGCAATTACGGGCGAATGTGGCATTCATTCTTTTAACAATTGTTTATTTCTGAACTAGCAACAGCAGTGAGCACTTAGGATGGTGACCACGTGTCCTAAACACAGAACCGAGGAAGACACAGAGTGTCATTTCATCATACTGCATATTCTTCAAATGGCGGCGTGCATCCTTTCATATTTCACTGGGATAAATGATTATAATTATACTACTAATAAAAATCAGTCTTCTCAACAGATTGTTCTCATAGAAGATTTTCTGTAAGTGGTTTCATGTGTCTGGCAAATATCCTATTAATTCTTCACAGCACACCAATTGTTTTTATGTATATTAAGAAATTAATATATCAAGGTAGCTTGAAAGCTAGATTTTTTTTTAATCACTAAGAAAGAGTTACATTTAAGAAGCAGGTCTTATAATGGATACTGAAGTTTCACTAACTGTGAACTCTGAAACACCAAGGGAAAAAAGAAAATTTTCCGACTAAAGACCCCTTTCTCACCTGGGAAGGGTGGGTACCCTGCTTGCTGGCGGCTTTAACAGCCTTGCATTCATTGGAAGTTCTCCACAAGGTGGCCAGTGATGAAACTTTCACTCCTACTTCAGAGATGGTAACACGGGTGCAAAGAGGTGAGGTGCCTCTCCCATAATAAATGAAAACGCCTAACACAAAATATACCTGATCCTTACTATCCTTCTGTTCTGCTATGAATGATAACTCATTAAGAGATTTCTGCAAAGGGCTGAAGTAAGGAGGCTAGTTTGCTTTTCATTTTGTTTTTCCTTCATAACCTTTCCCCCAGAGCTCTTTGGTTCATGGGAGACAGACTAATTACCTCAAGACCTCTTGGTTCTTATAAAACTGCCATTCCACGAAATGAAAGTGTAGCCAATCAGAACTAAAACATAATTTGCAAATAAATCTCACTGGAATATGGTGGTTATTAATCGTGGTTATGATGATGCTAGGTTGGACACACAAAACACTATCTTTTTGTTTGTCCGTGTGCTTGGTTTTTGGTTCAAACATCCTTCCCCTTTTATCTGGTCCACCCCCCTTCATGCTTTGCCCACTTCAAAGGCTAACTGAGGAATAATGGTTTCGCCCTTAGGGTCCGTCATGATCAGAAAGTTGACTATGCAGTTGGCTGCCGAATTCTGAAGAGAACGGGCCTGGGTCTGAGAGACGAAGACGGAGTCCTGGTCTACCGTTTGCGTGCATGAACCCGGGGGCAAGGGTCCCTGCCTTTACAGACCTCATTGCCACCACCACTGGACCGGTATGGTGGATAATATTATGCATGTGAAACACCACAGTGCCTGTTAGGCAGTAAATGAGTCATCAATAAATAAGACCTGTTAACACAAATCCAGAATTTCTCTATGCTGATGTTTGTTACAGAAACCACGCATAAGTAAAAGAAGATAGAGAGCACCACTGGATTCCTTAATTTATGAGCCAATTTTAATTTTGCCGCCATTGGATGCGTACCTTATCTATCACACATGCTGATTTATTTAGAAAGTCATGCCTGGTTGCGACTGCTGTTCCATTTGCGGTTGTCTTTGGGCAGAAAGCAATTGTCACACCATCCACATCCTATTGTTTTGTTGTCACATTAGTCACAAGCCAGTCATGTCGTTTAGGTTCCCCGCCCCCGTATTCAGTCTGTGACCACGTCCCGCTGCTCACTCTTCAACGGCACCGCCAATGCCAGCCCCAGGTTCTCCATTCCTGTAAATGGCCTTCCGGCCCTTGTCAGCACACATCCAAGGTCATTCTGGCCCACTTCCTATCATTCCCCTCGTTTGCATCCCCTGTTTTCTTAAGAAATCAGCGCATCCAACATCATGTCCAATTTCTGTAATCCTACCCCAAGCACTTCTGACCCGAACCATGAGCAACAGAAAACGTGCACTCATGTCCCCTGACAGTCTCGTTTTGGAATTCTCTGTCCACGCTTCCTTGTTACACCAGGCCAACGTTGCTCAGTTGGCTTATATCATAGCAGGGATTTTTTTTTTTAATAGGGTGTTTTCTACACTATATCAGAGGTCTATGACAGCATCTAGTGTCCAGATACTCTTATCATTCTGACTACCCACCCAGCAGTCTCCACTGATCATTTGAGAGATTTCGACTTCTTTAGTCAATCTACTCAACTGAGTGTTCACAATCCTGTATCATGAATTCCAGTACTGCCAATTCATTCAAAGAGTTACAGCTCCTTATTATGAAATGTATCAACCCCTTCTCCCTTATCTGACAAGTTAATACAATCAAGGTAGGGAGAAACTGCCCATTGCCAACCACTCACTCCCCTTACATTCTCCCAAATGTAAGGTCTATGTTTGTATGTGCCATAATTATTTGATTATTTACATCGAGAGCAATGAATCTCAAAAGCAGTATACTCGGGGAGGGGTGTGGACCAGGAAAACATATTAGAATCATCAAGGTGGAGGAAGTTCATTTAAAAAAAAGTAAAATATGATTGATAAGAAACATAACCTGAATGGCACTTTATCTTTAACACTATTCATACCATGTAGAAAAAATATTTTAGGCAAGGAGATGGGCCTAACAATTTCCAATGATCTAAAATTTTTTAAAATTACACATCCTTAAAAGTAAAAGATCTGTATCTACTTCTTGATTTTAGTGTGTATTTAAAAATATGTTATTTACTTTGAAGTTTTAAATAATGTAAAAGGAGAACATTCAATTTTTACACTCCCCAAGAAGATACGGGACTTGTAAAACTTTCAGAAGAACAAGTCTGGAATGAATTGCATCCGAAAGTTAACCACTTTACTGCACTCAAGGACTCTTTAAAACACTAACTTCTATCTAAAATTTTTCATCACCAAAAAGAGCAAATGAATCTCTCTAACCACACTACAGTGTCCAATAAGAACTCATGGAAGATGTTGAGTATAAGAATTTGTCAATATTTGTCCTCCCTCCAAAAAAAGTATTAACAAATTCAATACAGTAACTAGCATAAAGTAGAATCTCCATATGTAGAAATCTCAAAGGGTAGGAATTATTAGGGTTTTCCACTTTGCCCCTCCCAATCAACACTTGCAAAATAACTGAAATCTAACCTGTGGAATCTTAACAGCGGACAAAAATATAGCAATCCTCTAGCCCAATACCTGAACCCCCGCAAGCACCTTTTCTATTTGACTTTCATCTGCGGTCTTGAGGCGGGGAGCTCATTTCTTCCAGAAAAAGCTTCTGATTTTTTTTTTTAATAAAAAGAGCAGAACTAAAAGTTTCCTGCTTACAACATCTACAAACTGGTCCTACTATGCCTGATGGAGCCACGCCGAAAAAGCTTAACCATTTCAAGGAGATAGGTCCTCAAATCTTTCCGGTTGGCACAGACTTCCAAGTCTTCCATTCTCCAGGCTGCCGGTTGTTCTGACCACTCTGTTCAGACCACTGAGGGGAGCTAAACCCCTGAGCTTGGGAGTAAGGCTGATCTAGCACACGGTGCCTGCTCTGCCCTGAATCAGGCTGCAGGTCCTTGGGCAAGCTGCATAACCTCTATGAAACTTAGCTTTTCACTTCGGAATAATACTGTTTAATTCACAGTTTTGTTTTAAGGATCAGTAGGTACTGTATGTAAATTGCTGAATATGCACATAAAAACTTTCAAAAAAGATTTGCTGTTACCGTAATAGGTTTGTTTTACCATTATCTCTAGGGATGACATTCCCAATAATCTGACAAATCTTCAAAAGTACGAAAGAGATGATGAACATGATGAGATTACCATCATTACGGTGATGGTTGTGCTTACTGTCAGTGCATTGACACAACTGGCGCGTTCCTAACTGCCGCTCGCACCAGCGCTTACTAGTGCTTTCCTTGAAGATAAAATTCTGTTTCCTCATTATTTTCAATAGATATTCCATGCCTATACCTGAAGCTTTTGATTTAGAGGGGTAAAAGTTAGAAAAAGCTGGTCTACTTAATAGACTGTTGGATACATGAGTGAATTCTTCACAGCGTCAGGACGTGTTCAGATTTAAGTGCATGCACGCACACACAATATCAAAATGCAACCACCCCCCATACCTTACCAGGACTCTGAAGTATGAATTGAAAACCCAAGGAGTAGCAGTTCTATGGCAATAAAACTCCAGAAGTGTGTGCTCATAAAGACTGAGCTTTGCAAAGCAAATAACAAATAAAACTGGAAATGTTTCTTCCCCCAACCTTGAATCACCATGACAGCTTCAGTATGTGTGAGTTCTCAAACACTGACAAAAATGATACCAGATTTTAACTGAAAGCAGCAATACGTGCACATTTATTTCCCCTATATTCTGCCTCCAGCATTTATGAAAATCTAGAGAGAGGCTGAACCAGCCTGAGACCTCAGACATGGTAAGCCTACCCCTGGGAATTTAAATACAAAAATCACATTCTAAATTGGCACTGTTGCCGCCACTGCAAAATGTGCATTTGTTGCCTTGGTGCTTCTGTGAATTCTACCTGTGTACACTTTAACCCAAAACACTTCTCTTGCATAGGGCTAAAACTTTGGAAGCTTCAGATGCGGACCAGATTACCAACTATTTCCTCCATCACTGCATCTTACCATTGGCCTCCGGTGTCACTCAACCAACCAGGGCCTAGACAGCAGACACGGCAGACACGGTGTTGTAGCTATGTCGCTAGGAGATAACAATATCAATAAGATTTTGGCTTCTATTTTTAGTCTGACCTTGATAAAGCATTATAGAATTACAGCAACTTCTCAGTGAAGGTTGAGCTATGCAAAACACAAGGTTTCATTTTAACAGACTTAGTATCTTAAAGCACGTGAAAATATTTTTCTCAATGCAGGAGTTATGTAAAAAATACTTCAAATGCTTTTGTAACACAATGAATTAATATAATTTGTGACTATAAGAATGAACAATTTTTAATTAAAACATGCTGTATGCATATCATGAATACATACATACACACATATACACATGTATAATTCTGTTTATATGTCAACGATCAATGTGTTTTTAAATTATATCAAATTAAATAAACATTTATAAAAATCTTTTTTTCCACATCATTTCACAACTGTTTCTTAATTTTATCCTTATAATGCTCTTATAGGAAAAATTAAACATGTGTGTCATTGTAAAGATGGAGAAATTGAGGAAAATAAGGACCAATGAATTTCACGAGGTTATGAAGGGAAAATGCAGGTCTCTTGACCTTTGGCTTTGGAGATTTCAACTATATAGTGCTACAAACGACAGAGTCAAATACTACCCTGGAAAACTTACATGATTAAAGTATGTTTCTTCCTTATGACCCTCTCATCCGTTTTGACGAAACATCTACCATTAGGCTAAATTTCAGGGCAAGGCAGCGAGGAAGTGTATCAGTGAGGGGACGGATTGACTGGCCACCTGCAAAACATCTGCTAGGTTCTGTGGAATGGGAGTGGAAATCGGAGACAGTTAAACATAAAGAACGCACAGCATTTGTGGCAACATGGATGTACCTTCCCTAAAGGCACAATGCTAGGTGAAATAAGTCAGAGAAAGACGAAGTATCGTATCATTTATATGTAAAAGCTAAAGCAGGCTGAATTCATAAAACTGAGTGGAGTGGCAGTTACCAGCGACTGGGGGATGGGGAATGGGGGATGTTGGTCAGAGGGTACGAACTCTCAGTGTAAGAGAGATGGCTTCTGGGGATTAATGTCAGCAGGGTGATTGTAGTTAATAATACTCTATTATCTACCTGAAAAGTTGTTGGGAGACTAGATCTTCATGGTTCTTCCCACAAATGAGAAAATATGACATGACTATAGCATAAGCTAACATTGTGGTGGTGATTGTTTTGCAATATATGTGATTTAAATCAACATGTTGTGCACCTTAAATTCGTACAACGTTATATGTCAATTAAATCTTGACAGAGCTGGAAAAAAACAGGGCATAGTTCTATTTTTTGGGAAATTTACTGATATTATGAAAACCATGTAAACTATGCCCCTGCACTTACTATTTGTACCAGCAGGATGAAGGCACACGCACCACACATGCACTGAAGAGAAACTAAGCCATTTTTTTCCTCCATGAGTAGACAGAGTTTTAGATTGCAAAGTAATGGTTGTGGGTGGCTGTACAAAAATGACCAAGAAATACAGTAAGAACGGGGTCCATCCCGTGACTGGCCCTGCTCACAAAGGATTCAGACTGCTCCCCCAAGGCCTAAGGAGGGGGGAGTTCAGGGAGAGTTCAGGGAACAACAGCCATTTCAGCAAAACCCAAATTTAGGAAATCACAGTTGGTTACATTAAGTTGGATGAGGTTAATTCTATAAACTGTTACCTTCTTATGAAATAGTCAGTTGCTAGCAAATCTATGACAATTTTCTTTGTGACCAATCTTTAATTAAATGTGAGTCATCCTGTCTCTATGTTTTAGGGGGTGATTATGTAATATCTTTCATTTGGCTTCAAAAACAATGTCAAAACATCATTTTAATAACTAATATTATTAATGTTAAACTCTATTAAACAGATCTTTCATTTAGCTAATCATTAAGATCTTAGGCATTATTTTTATGATGAATAAATCAAATTAATAAAATATTTAAATAATTAAATAAAATTCTAACATATACACAGACAGACACACTCAATTATTCTTACTATCTTAAGGTAGCTACTATTCTCTCTGGGACTTATATGTGCCAAAAATTAACACCTTTACTTTTTAATTAATTCATGTCCTGCCTCATCAAAAATATTTTTGAGCCCATTAAAAATTGGGGTGGGCTGGGATGGGAGTAAAAGGCAGAAAACTGTACTGCAACAACAATTAAAATAAAAAATTTTTTGTAGAGTTCAACAGGTAAAGGATCTCTGAGTTAATGATTTCTTAGCTGTTTATCTGAGCTGTTTACCTAGGCAAAAAGAAAACCGAAAACCAAAAACTAATTTCTGTGTAAAAATAATAGCATGTATATTTAAATTCAATGGTATAAGAAAACCAAAAGAAAAAATTGAAAAAAAAATGATTTCATGTTAGCTCAGAAAACCCCAGGCTAGCATTACTCCTTGCTGATCTGTGAAGGTAGGGTAATATACTTTATTTTTATTATCTAAAGCCCATACTTTATTCATATTGCCTTAGTTTTTATCTAGCGTCCTTTTATTTCATTGTGGTAAAACTGGTACACGAGGTTACATACATCTCAGATGCACTGTGATATTTGTACAACGTGCCAGATGCACAAGGTAACTTGGTACTTGTGGACCCTCCCCAGCTGTCACTGCTCGAAGTCTAGTTACCATCCCTCACCACACAACTGACCCCCTCCATCCCTTGCACCTTCCCCCTCCCCCCTCCCCCCCAGGTAGTCCTCCGTTTTCTGTGTCTAGGAGTTGTCTTCCTCCGTGTGATTTATTTCATTTAGCACAACACCCTCAAGGTCCATCCATGCTGTTGCAAATATCAAAACTTTTTTTTTCTTTTTTTCCCTTTTTATGGCCGAGTAGTATAGGCAATATGGGTAAAACATGGGCTTTTTAAACTAAATTTACTTATTAGTCCCAACATTTTATAGTATCTTTAGGGTTTTCCATATCATTACATCATCAGCAAACAGTGATAGTTTTACTTCTTCCCTCCCAATTTGGATGTCTTTTGTTTCATTTTCTCCCCCAGCTGCTCTTGCTAGGACTTCTAACACCATGTTGAATCACAAGGGTGAGAGTGGGCATGGTTACCTTATCCCGGATCTTAGAGTGAAGCTTTCAGCATTTCCCTATTTTTATATCATGTTAGCTGAGGGTCTGTCACATATGACCCTTGTTTTGTTAAGATCTGTTCCCTCCATATACTCTTTGTTGAGTGTTTTTAATCATAAGCGGAAGTTGCTTTTTCTGCATCTACGAGATGAAAATATGATTTTTATCATTCATTCTGCTAACGTGGTCATTGCACTGATTTGTGAATGCTGAACCATTCTTGAAGTTCTGAAATAAATCCCATTTAATCATGATGTATAGTCTTTTAACGTATTGTTGAATTTGGTTTGCTAACATTTTTGAGGGTGTTTGCATTTATGTTCCTCAGCTACATTGGCCTAATTTTCTCTTGATGTGGTGTCCTTGTCTGGTTCTGGTATAAGGGTAATTCTGGCCTTATGAAATGAGTTTGGAAAATTCTTTTTCAAGTCTTTGGAAGAGTTTGAGAAAGACAGATATTAAATCTTCTGTGAATGTTTGGTAGAATTCCCCCATGAAGCCATGTGGTCCTGGACTTTTGTTTGCCGGGTGGATTTTTTTGTATTACTGACTGATTTTCCTTCATAGTAATTGGACTATTGAGATTTATTGTTACTTTGTCATTGTGGTTTATTCTTAGAAAATTGCGTGTTTCTAGGAATTTAACCATTTCTTATAGGCTGTCCAATTTGTTGGTGTGTAGTAGTAGTCCTTACAATCATCTGTATTTTAGTGATATCAGTTTTAAGTTCTCTTTTATCTCTGATTTTATTTATGGAGCCCTCTTTCCTTCTTTTTCTTGGCAAGTGTAGCTGAAAGTTTTTCAATTTTGCTTATCTTTTCAAAGAACCAACTCTTGGTTTCATTGATCAAAGAGTCTATTGTTTTTCAGTCTCAATCTTTATTATTTCCTTTCTTTCACTCTCTCTGGGCTTTGCTTGTTCTTTCTCTACTTACTTCAGGAGCAATGTTAAATTATTTATTTGAGATTTTTCTTGTTTCTCTAGACAGTCCTGTATCACTATGACCTTCCTCTTATAACTGTGTCTGCTTCATCCCATAGACCTTGGAATGTTATATCTGCATTTTCATTCATCTTGAGGTGTGTTTTGATTTCCCCCTTGATTTCTTTGTCAACACACTGGCTGCTGAGTAGCATTTTTTTTTAGTCTTTATATATTTGTGATTTATCCTGTTTCCTTTTTGAGGTTGATGACCAGTTTCATACCTTTATAGTCTGAGAAGATACTTGTTATAATTTCAACCTTCTCAAGTATATTGAGACTTGTTCTGTGGTCTACCATATGATCTATCCTGGAAAATGTTATAGTAGTATTATGGTTTTTCAAATGAGTAAAATTTGATTTTAAGGTAATCCTTAAAACCAAAATATGCCTCATACCAGTATTAAGAATCAAATTAAATTTTTTCACGATTGGGTAAATAAAGGCTGACATCAGTCACTTAACAAAAGTACACCCACGGCAGCATGCTATTTTCATATGTGCCATTGTTTAAAGAGCCATGCAACATGTTTCCAATCATGCTACTACTTTTTTGGCAACAGAACCCTTAATATTAATATATTTTGTTCATTTTCTTATACTTCAGTATTTTTCAAAACAAATGCTATTGAAGTATTTTTTACCTGAAATTACTCAAAATGTTTTCACCTCATCACCATGATAAAGTGTTTTTAAGATGCCTGAGATGAGTAAAACAGAATACAAATTATGAAAGTCTATCAAATCCATGGCTCCACCATCTTTTGGAAAATCCTGTATTACATTTCAGAGGTGCTATGTGTGGCGCAGGGGACTCAGGGGTGGTGGCACAGGAGAGAGCTCGGAATAAATTAGCTATTGCCTTTCTTTTACAAAGATGCTTACATAAACAAACCAATCCAGTATTTCAGACTTAGAAGTTAATCTGTACAAAAGTACAAGCACCAGGACAGAAGACTATTTTTATAAAAATGACTGGCACAGTAATTGTAAGACTCCAAGCACTCAGCATGATATTTATCAGTGGAGAGACTGTTAGATATCTTAAGGCACACCTATTTGCTGTCAGGAGGAGAGGCAGAACAGACTGCCCCTCTTAAATAGTCCAGTCAACCCTAGTGCACTGTGGGTGGAAATGCAGGTTGGTGAAACCACTCTGGAAAACAATATGGAGTTTCCTGGAAAATGGAAAATGGAACTGTTTCTGACCCAGTGATTCCACGTCTGGGAATATATCCAAGGAATCCCAAAACACCAATTCAAAAGAATATATGCACGCCTGTGTTCACAGTGGCATTGTTTACATTAGCCAAGATTTGGAAACAGCCTAAGTAGATGAGTGGATAAAAAAGCTGTGGTACACTTAAACAGTAGAATACTATGCAGCACTAAAAGAGCAGGAATTCTTACTTTTTGAGACAGCATGGATAGAACTGGAGACTGCTGTGCTAAGTGAAATAAGCCAGTCAATGAAAGACAAATACTATATAATCTCACTTATAACTGGAATCTATTGAACAAAATAAACTAATGAACAGAATAGAACCAGAGGCACAGAAGTGTGGAACAGACTGACAGCTGTAGAAGGAAAGGGGGTAGGTGTGGACTGGTTAAAGAAGGTGAAGGCACTGAACAAAGAACATATGTGCTTGGCCCGTGGACATGAACAACGGTGTGGGAACTGACTGTGGGAATGCGGGGCAGGGTGTGGGGAGGAGGACAAAGGAGGAAAACTGGGATAACTGTAAAAGCATAAACAATAAAAAACGTTTTAACTTTCCAGAACACTTTTGTGGGTGGGGGAACATTCTCAATGACACGAAGCAGCCCCAAATCCTGGGAAGGAAGGCATGAGAGAAGCCTCCATCCCCTGGTAGCTCTCCAAGGTTCTGAAACGTAAGTCCTCATCACGCCCAGGAACTAGTCAGAGTGATGCCTGTCAATCAACTCCTAAATGCAGAAAACAGAAAGTTACAGGACCTTGAGAGTCACCTAACCCAGATGACCTTACTTTGGGTGTCTTATCAACATATAATAACAGAGATCTGGAACAGGCCTGAGGTTTGCTGCACTTTCTTTCTACTAGGTCCTTTTATAGACAAAATCCTGAGGAGAGGGAAGAGCTTCGGCCCGTAGTGCAGAGCAGACTGATTCACCTCAACTCTCACGCCAAAGTCGTTCTTACCCAAGAGGTCTTCTTAGGTTAATTCCATCAATCTTAAATATTCTCTTACACAGTAATTATAATGCATATTTTTAGAATTTGTGCTGGTAATTCCTGTCATGTATTTATATTGTATCTCTCCCAAGTTAAATCCATGCTTATTGATATTGTTGGAATTTGTGTCTAATTTTTAATATCTAAAAACTTGATTTTATATAGAGCATTCTCAAAATAATGCTTTAATATATAAAATCATGTGTGTGTGTATGTGTGTGTGTGTGTGTGTGTGTGTGTATGCCCCTCAATCACTTCTGCTTCTCACCTCACTTTTTGACTTCTCCAAATGAAAAACAAGCCTATCAAGGTGACTAGTTGCTATAGTGATAAGCACAACAACAAATGCAAATAGAGCAATACACAGGGGCTTTTTTTTCCTGTCCCTATAGCTGGTTTCTGTCTGTAATTTTAGGTAAATGGTAGCCTCTCTGACTCACAATTTTCAATCTTCTACTGTACCTAAAAATCAATAGGTCCTCAAATAATGTTTTGTTCAACATTGTTTCACTTTCCCTGCTGATGTGGCTCAATGGGTTGAGTACCGGCCTGCAAACCAGAGAGTAACTGGTTTGATTCCCAGTCAGAGCACATACCTGGGTTGTGGGCCAGGTCCCCAGCAGGGGGCATGCAAGAGGCAGTCACACACTGATGTTTCTCTCCCTCTCCTTCTCTCTCCTTTCCCCCTTCTCTAAAAATAAGTAAATAAAATCTTTAAAAAAAAGACACATCCTTTCATTTTATTGTTGATAATATACTATAGGAACTTGACTCTTGTTTTTATCAATTAGCCTATGGTTAAGTTGATTTCATTATACGTTGTTTCACTTAAAGTTGTAAAATCTATCAATGACATTAAGTGAGGTCTTATTTGTATATGCAATTGGGATTAAGATAAAAATTTAGGAAAGATTAAAAAAGCTAAAGAATAACCCATATTAATGTAGACCTATCTATTCCCTATGGAAGTGTCATGGGTTAAATGTAGACAGGAAAGATTAATAACATAAGTAGAATCAAAAGACATTTTTATTTTTTTAAATGTATTTTATTATGCCATTAAGTTGTCCCAGTTTTTCTTCCTTGCCCCCTTCCACCCAGCACCTCCCACTCCCTGTGTGTGGCTGGGGCTCCTTGCTCCCAAGGCACCCCTCCCGAGTTTTTATCGAGCACACGTGGACGTGGGAGCAGCCTGGCCCACAGCTCCTCCCACCAGTCTGGATGGATGTGGTTCCTTTACTTCCATAGCAGTCACACTTCCATTCAACCTGATTCTGACGGTTCTGAGTGACGGCTGTTCCATAACTTAGTTGTCATTTTGATGTGGTTGTGTGAGGAAAGCAAGCCATCTCTGCCTGTGCTAGCATCTTGACTGGAAGTCTCTCAAGCCATTTTTAAGAAGACATTTCAAGAAGACATTTTCAAACAATAAAATACATTAAAGAACAACTCATCCAAACTGCTCACATGTCAGAAGTGGGAAAAACAGATCCAGAAACATTAAATGCCTTGCTTTTGGTTATTAAGAACAGTGCTAGAACCAAAAATCATGCACCTTCCTTGCTATTTTACTGACTTTTGTTCTACTAGAATGTGTTACCTTAATGGGATTTTTGTCCTCTTAGAATGTGTTGTTCTATTAGAACATGTTGCTGTAACATATATAAAATACATGTTAAAAATACATACATATGGACCGAGTCACAGGCATCTCGGAACGCTGGAGCGTGGATGCAATGATCTCTGATGAAGAGCAAAGGGCTCACACCCACACACCTCTCGGGGGGTTTTCGCCTTTCTCAGAATGGCGGGAACTAAATTTCCCCAGGGACTTCTGCAGGCAGGAGCTTTTCTGATCTAAATCTTCCTTTCTAAAAATATTTCAAGTGAAACACAGTTGGCAAGCTCCAGGGGATATGTTCACCAAGAAAAGTATATTTTATTAAAATATTTTGATATTTCAGTTTAGGTCTTATCATTCAATCAACCTGATAATGGAGTCTGTAAATGTGCGGATGGGTGCGTGGAAAAGATATTGGTCTTTTCAAGAGCCCAGGGGAGTCGCTTTTGAACAACATGATGCATTTTCATGTAAAAAATTACTTGTTCCCTTTGGACATCTATCTATGTGCTACATGCTATGCAAGTACTCTAAGAGAAAAAAGTAAGACACGGAGGAAAAGCCTTTCCTGACGTGGACAATGTTTTACATGTTCAAAGCTACAGCACACAGTAACTACCAGAGTCTCCTGGTGAAATGCAAAGTTGTCCTCTATTGGGCTTGGCAAAAACTTAATTTCCCCAATGCTGCATAAAGCCATTTGGCCACACTCACCTTGTATTAATTAAAAATGTATTTTATATTTCTTACGTATCGGACTGGCTACATTTAAGAGCCTACCCCAAAACTAGGTGGCCGAGGCCACAGGGACACAGACAGCCTCACGCACCGCTGGAGCGCACAACGAGTAAGCCTCTGTGGAGAAGCGTTTCTGAGTGTCTAACAGACTGTGTGTGTATTCACCCTCCGACCCCACAACCTGGAAACGCATCTGAGAAACACACTTCTGCAAGAGTTCAGCAATGCGTGTGCGCAACACTTTGTGCCACATTCATGGTAATTGCAACAGTGAAATATTAGGAAAATTGAAATATCTAGCCATAGAAGATTCATTGAATACACTATAATAACTATGCCCAGTGAAGTATTATACAGGTATACAAAATAAAATCTTTATAAACAAATACAGAGTGATTTCCGAGAAATACTGTCAGGTGAAAATACTAACGTGTGAAAGAATATCTACCATGTCTATCATCTGAGTAAAATATAAGGGTAAGCATGCAAATTAATGTACACACATAAATGTATGCATGTGTATGCATGTACAGAAATACCTGTACATGATGTGTGTATATATGTAGCATATGTGTTTTAAAATCAACAGCTGATAAATCTGAAAATAATAAAGTGGATACCTATGAAAATTTAGGAACAAGGTAGAAAAATAAAGATGAAATTGAGACTTTTCTGAGTGCAACTTTTTATATAGTTTTAATTTCAAACATATAAATATTTTATATTTTCCAAAAGTTAAATTAAAAAGAAAAAAAAGTCAAACTTAATATAAAAGACAAAGAGGAAAGAAACGGAATGCTGTACCAGATTGGTAACACCGTAACTCTATTGGTGGAAAAGATTGGAAAGACAAAAAGAACTGCAAAATATCTTCCACTTCGCTTAGTGCGTATCATTAACAAGACGATCACAATACCCATCTCACAGACTTGTTTATAGAATCACATCAAAATATAGGTACCAAACAAGAAAAACTGGATGCGGGGTACATGGAAATCCTCTGTACTATCTTCAAAATTCTGTAAATCTAAAATTACTCTAAAATAAGATGTTCAAGACAAAAAGTATGCAAACATCATTCCTAACATAGAAGGCATAATTTGATCTGAAAATAAAAATCACCACGCATCTCACAGGTTGTGAGCACTAACTGAATGGTAGATGTTCTATTGCTATTGTTATGTTGTTTTATCCTGGTTAAAAAAAATGAAATTAAGTATTCAAATAACATAGCACATTCTGTAGTTTCTGAGTCACATGATTAAGTGTTCTAAGATAATTCAACCACACTAAGAAATTATAAAACATTTACCATAATTACCTTATCATTATACTCTGTCTGGCACTGTATTTACGCACGTGTATATACACACAGATACACAGGTCTTTACGGTTTTCAAGGACGTTTCACGCACTACCTTTTGTGAGACCCACAAAAACTCAAGAAAATAGGGCAGGACAGGTCACCTTCCCGGAACAAATGAGGAAACAGATGTCCAAAGAAGTTTAAACACCTGCCCTTGTTCACAAAGCTCATCTGCAAAGGAGCTAGGACAAGAACCTCACTCGCAACAGAAGCCCTGCTGTTCCACTGAATCAGCCACGGACGCGTCAGTGTTCCCCACCAAGACTTGACCCTGACACCCCGTGGCACCGTACGTGAAGCAGCCAGTTGGTCAGCCCATTCAAAACCTGGGCGCTGTGACCTTACTATTCGGAATCACAAGCCTCTCCTCTCAATGAAATACTTTAGAAGAGTCTCTGAAGGACTCTTCCAATTTTAATGCTTCTCTGTGGCCTTAGTTTGATCATCAAGGGTCAAGGGATCTCAACACTAAAGACAAACTACAACTGCAACAGTTTATCGTTAGCCTTGCGCCTCTTCCAACTGACTCAAGGGCCATAATAAAGCTCGGAGTCCTTTAAAAATCAGACAGCATATACACAACCGAACAATACTGGTAAACTCAAACTGCAAGCCAGTTTGGCTTTCATTCATCCACTGAATGAGTGTTTATTTCAAGCCTACTATGTGCTGGGAACTGAAGTGAGGACAGTAGTGCTAAGTTCCAGGCAGTCACAGAGTCATGCGTAATCCAGGATAAGGAAACTATCCAGGAGGAGATCAACATGGAGTGCAGTCACACTCGATCAAGAGATGATTTTAGAGGCAACGGTCAAGAAGGCCCTGTGAGATGTCTTCCCTGAAACCAGGCGGCGGCAGAGTATCAGGGATGTTTTTAAGATTATAAATGAGTGGTGCTCAGGATGAATTACATTTAAACCTGGATACTGGTCTGCAACACAACAGCAGTGCGAGGACGTGAAATTCTCTCCCCGAGCACACCCAAAGAGCTGTTTTTGGAGTCAGGACCACTCCAGGATTGGCTCAGATGGCTGCTCTCCTGTGGCCTCATTAGCCACCTCTCACAGGGCACATGCTGGAGCAGTGGCCTAGATTCCCACACGCCAACTCTGACATTTATAAAGCACTTTCAGCACTGCCAAGATCAAAAACTCCACACTCTTTCAAATCTCATCATAACTCCCAAACAGCCCTGGCTTGAGCTGAGAAAACTGAGAGTGATAAAGCATGCATTAGAGTAAAGGGAATTATGGGTTTATCTTTCTCCCTCCTGAAGCACAAGGCATTTATGGGATTTCGACAATTTTCCCCTTAGAAAACGCTCATTGCATTACCTCCCAAACCGAACTCATTTGTAATCACCGTGGTTCCATGATGTTCGGAAATGTGCCAACAGACAGTGGCTTCCGTGGCAAACAGTACCATACCCCTCCAGCCCAAACCTCCTGTGCTTATACTGCCACGTCAGTGTGAGGCACCGTGGCATTGTGCATTGGTTCCAAGCCTTGCCTGTTGCCACAGTGAGAGGGCGTGCCACCATGATCACTGAAACCACGGTCTGGGTGCCACTGGCACAAAGATGACACTTTGGGTTTTTCAGGTTTTCGAACCTGCTACTTTAAAAATAACTGTTAATAGCTGAAATGTATTGTGCACCTGTGTGTCATGCTCCATCATATCACTCTTCCATTGCGGTAAAAAACACAACGTTAAATTTACCATCTTAACAAAACACTTTAGTGCACGATTCAGTAGTACAGCATATTCACATTGTTGTTCGACAGATCTCTGTAACATTTTAATCTCGAAAAATTTGACCTACTCCCATTTATCACTAATCATATCTGCTGCCTCACCCAGCCCTTGGTAACCACCTTTTACTTTTTGTTTCTATAACTTGGGTGACTTCAAATATGTCATCTGAATGGAATAACACAGTATTTGGCCTTTTGTGACTGCCTTATTTCACTTAGCATAGTGTCCTTGACACTCATCTCTGTTGTAGAATGTGAAAGAATGTCCTTCTTTTTAAAGACGGCAAAATATTTTTGTATGTATATATCATGGTTTCCTTTTCCATGAATCTTCCACATGCACACACACACATACATACATACATACATATGTACTATTGGGTTGTTTCCACCTTGAAGCTACTATGAACAGTGCTTCAATGAAAATAATTGTGCAAATATCTCTTCAAGACCCTACTTTGGATTCTTCCAGATACACACACACACACACACACACACAACATTGCTAGATCATATGGTACTTCCATTTTTAGATTTTGAGGAAACTTCATACTGTTTTCTGTAACGAGTGCATCATCTGACACTCCCACACACGGTGCACAGTACACTTCATTACCTATGCATCCTCATTTTCCGGTCTCGAGTGTGAACATTCTAATGGCTGTGAGGTCGTATCTCATTGTGCTTTTGATTTTCATGTATCTCATGATTAGTTATGTTGAACAACTTTTCACATGCTTTTTGGCTACTTATGTATTTCTTTGGAGAAGTTTCTATTTAAGTCCTTTGCCCATTTCTTAAACAGCATTTTTTTGTTGTTGAGTTGTAGATGTTGTTTATATATTATGGATGTTAAATCTTATGAGATACGTAATTTGACAATTTTATCACACTATAGAGGTTGTCTTTACTGTCCTGATATTTCCTTTGATGCACCAAAGTTTTAAGTTTCATGCAGTTCCATTTGTTTATTTTTGCTTTTGTTGCCTGTGCTTTTGACATCATGTCCAAGAAATCACTGCCAAATCCAATGTCATGAAAATGTTTCCTGTGTTTTCTTCTAGTTCATAGTTTTAGATGTCATGCCTAGGCCTCTAATACACTTTGACTTAATATTTGTATATGGTATAAGGTAAGGGTCCAGTTTCATTTTTCTGCATCCTGGTACCCAATCATCCCAGCACCACCTGTTGAACTGTGTAGCCTGAGTACCTTGGTTGAAAATCAATTGGCTATGGACCAGGAAGAGGGCTCTCACCAGAGAACATAGCCATGCTGGTGCCCTGATCTTGGACTTCCAGCTTCCAGAAATCTGAGACATAAATTTGTATTGTTTATAAGCTGCCCAGTCTGTCGTAGCTTACTATAGCAGTTCCAATGGACTGGGACTATGATACTCTGTTCCTTCTTCCTTCTTGGCTGAGGTTGGGAGTAATCTAGGATGCCTATTTCAGAATGAATCAAAGAGAAAGAGAACCCAGGAGAAATAATAATCAACATGCACACGTAAATGGGCACAAAAATCATATATAATGAGCATTAGCAAACAATAGAGAAAATATAAGCCACAACTTCTCATAGCTGTTGTCTTAAAATTCATTGAACGATATGGTGCTTCATGCTTCACTAGGCCCTTATTTTTACTTCCCCTTTCTGATCAATCACTCGTACTCCTTCAGCTCTCCTTCAGCCCAACCACAGCTCTAACAGCCCAGCAATTTCCAAAAAAAAAAAAAAAAGAGGAAATGAAATGAAAATGACTTGATTCTAAATAATGAATAGAATTTTTACTGTGGGAACAAACAGTAATTCAACAGATGATTAAAAAATATTAGCCAAACTAATGCTATAAATTAGGTGATAAATGTTTTAAACTCTCTACGCTGCTGTGACAAGCTGCTCGGTGTGGGCTGGGAAGCGCAGCCCCCACTGCCGCCGGCGGGAACGTCAGTGGGCCCCCACCTCTGGAGGGCAACTGGGCCGGGCGCACCGAAGGCTCGGCAAAGGGCTCCACCCTTTGACCCCTCAATTCGTCTTTTAGGGTAGCTTTTATTAAGGGAATCATTAAGAATTTATGCAATTATTTATTTATAAGAAGGTTTGAAAGGCTTTTATTTTGATATGGGAAAGTTAGAGACAATGTAAATATCTGACAAAGAACGACTATTCCTTAGGACCATTTATTAGGAGAGTGATTAATGGGCAGATTATGAAGCACCGCACAGTCCGTATGCTGCTTTAATAAAAAAGTTGTGGAAAGCTCCTTCTTTGATAAATGCTATATGTGTGTAAGTCTTCGTATGAGAGCCTCGCGCGGCCACAGCCAGGTGTGCTACAGCAGGTATTATTCCCGCACAGCTGACATACGTATTCCATGCCTAACTCCATCTAGTCCTGCCGACAAAAGCTTTTAAAATGTATTTTTGGCATCTGAGACACATTACTAATATTTGTTATTTCCCCTCATAATATAACACAAGCATCGACTGGCGTAGGGCCGAGCATCCACCAGTGGTGAATATATTAACACATCTCCTTACATTTTCCAGAGCTTCAAGTTTCTCCCAGGTTGTATTAAATTCATAATCAACCAGGTGTAGTAGGGTCAGCATCCACCCTTTTACCTTTTCTTCTTCCCTGCTTTTTTATAAAATGAAGAGTGTGTATCTAGAGTATTACATGGTATACAAAGCCCATGACCCTGGTGAGCTGACAGGCGCACTAGCCCATGCTTCCACACAGACATCCCGTCCGCACCTGCTGGGTGAGAGGCAGTGTGGGGTCTTGTGAGCGATGCCCATTCACACAGACAATGCGAGTTAAATGAGAAAGCTCAGAATCATCTCTACACTGAGCACACTAGTCAGTGTCTGCCAGTGTTTGTAACAAACAGAATTTAATACATGGAACTAGCTCGGAAATGCAGGAGCACCAAAGAGACTGAAAGCAGCACCCCGTCATTACAATGCTAAAGACTACACCAAGCAGCTGCAGCCCTTGGGGCTGGAAGAGCAAAGAAGTGAAACTGTAATGCTCAGAACGGAGACACTCCCAGGATGCCCCAGAGACCTGGGACTTAGAGTCCACGGAGCTGAAACTCACAGCCCTCGGGAGAGGGTATGTGAATGTCTTTCTGGGAGTGTGGGAAGAACATGGGCTCTGACACCAAAAGACAGGAACGCACTATTGCCTCTGCTAGCAGAGCCTTGGGCAAGACAAGAGAAGATGATTAATCAATTCCCGTTGCCAGCCTGCCATTTCCCAGTTTTCCTTTCCTCTCCCGGTTGGCAAGACCTCCCAGGGAACCAAAGAATGATTACAGCTCGCCCAGTCCCAGCCACAGCATCACGAAGCAGGCACAGAAGAGCAGGTTTGGGGGTGGGTGAGACTAACATATTAAAAGCTGGATACATGTAGACAGAGAGAGATAATTTTCTATAATTCCAACTTCAATCCTTTGTTACCTCACCTCTCTCACACACACATTACATACACATACATACATGTACTTTCACAGAAAAAAATGATATATATCAACATGTTAACAGTAGTTATGAGAAAGTGAAAAAATTATGAATGATGTAATTCTCTTGATACTTTATTTTCTAGTTCTACTACAAAAAAATCAGTCATAACAAGGTTCTAAAATTACACAAGAAAGCTGACTTCTGATTAAAAGATCATTAAGCGATATCATGTAACATTTGGATATGAAGTGTCTGGTATATGTGCGGGCTTTTTAGAATGACATTTCTCATTTAGACTAATTTCCCTAATGGCATCAGGAATAAAATGCAAGCTCCTGTTTACCCAGCTAAACAATGATTAATGCTAAGCATATGGAAGCGTACGGTAAGACTAATGAATAGTTTTCTCTGTTCAAACATGGTAATGGTTTTTTGAAATAGGCTAGCATAGAGTGTAAATGAGGTTACTAGATGAAAACCAAGTATTAATCAACTGGTTAATAATTTTGGCAGCACTATTTACAATGAAAATAAGGTAAGGTGATTATTAAAGAAATAAGCGTTCCCCACAGAGCAGTCGAGTTTAACAATCATGGGCGCTATCTCAGGCTCCCTCGGCAGTGTGGCTCAGTTTCCCCTGTGGCCTGATGACTGCAGTGCTTAGTATCACCCCCGTGACCCCCCATTACCACCACCGCAGCTACTGTTTATCGAGCACTTACTATACGCTCTCTATATGTTGTGCGATTCCCAATTCCACTCCTACAGCAACACTGTATGCTTTGTGCCGTCATTTCCATTTTTGAGATCAGGGAGCAGAGCCACAGATGGTTTTAACCATCTTTCCCGAGATCATGCAGGTGGTAAAAACAAAGCCAGGAGTCCAAAGGAGCTTAATGTCATCAGGGTTATACATTACCATAATATTCAATATTCATCAGTTTAAGGTGTTATAGTACTAATAAATTTAAATCTATTAGGATATTAATCACTTCAAGGTAATATATTATTTCAAATTCCAATGATTTATTTTTGTCATTGGAGTTACTTCACCTGTAGTACATTTTTTCAAAACAACTTAAATTCCAATAAAGAGACTGTAACACTAATATAGACTGTTTCACAAATATATCACTGCTGGGACTTCTGTTCAGCATACAAATGTGGTACCAACAGACTCTAAGGTCACTCCATTTTGCAGGAACAGCCCCAATGTGATCAACGACAGACCCTTCCTATCTCTCTCATGATCCACTTTCTAATAAGATAGAAACCCACTGGACAGGAAGGAAAAGGGAAATGGTTACTCTCTTCCTTGGATCTTAAAAGTCACTTTCTACAATTTATGTAATCCGACAACTTCCTCAATCCTTGTGATTCACTTTCAGATTAAAGTCTAGCATGTTGTCTACTTTTAGTTTCCTCAAAGGGAGACAGATGGGACTTAACCAGGAAATCCTGGACACCTCTGTTGGCTGCACAGAGCCAGCCAGGCTCTCCCGCTGAGCTGTGAAACTGATTGGCTGGTTCCCATTGAGCCCCGAGACCCATTGGTTGCTTCCCACTGAGCTGTGGTCCTGACTGACAGCTTCACGGCCTCTCTCTTTGAGGTCTGCCTTTGATTTCTTGCCTTTAATAATGCACCTGTATAGATTTAAGAGTGGGAAAGAAAGAGCCATGAGCCACATCTCAAAGTTGTGTTTCTTCTGTGTTCTCTCAAAAAAAATAAGTGCAAGGAGCAAGGGAACCCCTAGCAATAAGAAGGGAACCAGACATGCAAAACAAAGCTCTGAGTAAATGAAATTAATGGCCCACAAACTTTGAGTGTTAGACCCAATCCAACAACATATGTAACATATTGTGCATTATAACTTAGAATAGCAGGAAAGGGATGTCTGGGATTCTAAAATATACACTTTGGAAACGGCAGAAACTGCAGATACATATTCATATTATGAATTACGTAATACGCTGTCACTCCTATTAACCCACCTTTCGTAACTTGACTGCACCTGATGAATCTGAGTTGGTAAATTTTTTATCTACAATTTTTATCTACTCCAAGTAGATATATCAATAAGTTACATAGGGTAACACATGAATGTTCCTCTTCATTCGAGCCCCCCATAACCCTATTTCCTTTAAAAAAGTTATTTCCAGGCAGATTATTTGTGGGGGTAGGATCTTTCTGAAATACATAGTATATGGATCACTAGTTCTTTAATTGTTTGTCAAATATTTATTAAGCACCAATCATGTGCTGAGCACACTTCTAGATGACTTCCTTGATGGCATTCTCTCCACCTGGGTCTAACTATGGAATCATGGGCTGCTACTACTAATGAAACAGATTTACTTTATCAGACAAAACCTCCCAGATCCACAGGGCCCCCTGCATAAGATAATTAGTCAGACCACACAGGCTGCCTAAGCCCAGTTCCACTCCTGGTGATCGAATGCAGTGAAATGCCAGAACGCAGGTCTCTTCTAACCACTAAAGTGAAAACCAACGCTACCTGGACTTACCCAGATTGCAGAGGTGGCTCTGTTTTTTGTTACTCTCTCTCAAAGGAAGCCTAGCTGCTGCCCAACGAATAACCATGGAATGAATGAGAACCCTCTTCTAATGTTTCTCCCCAAAGCTCCCGACCACAGACTCCATGGCCTTTAAATACAGCTCATTCACTTAGTGTAGTATTCAAAGAACTTGCTGCCATAAGGCGCTTTAAGAAACCTTGCACTCAATACCATGCTCTCCTGTTTGTACATTGGGCAATGGCATAAAATGGAATCTAACAAATTTTCAAACTTCGGTGCTTCATGTCTTGGGGGCGGGGGCTCATTTACTCTTCTGATTTCTTTTTGTCTTTTCTGCTCTTAGCCTCATCTGTTTTAGTCTTCAGAGACCTAACTGCCATGTGTTCTGGTGGATAAGCCCTCGGTCATGGTCTCCTGTATTAAGTAATAAAGGCTCTTTCCATTTATCACTCTTTTTACAAAGGAGATGTTCTTAATTAAATGATCTTTGCACTCATCATTTCCAAACTCTTCATTTTGTATCTGCTTTACTAGATGATCGCCTAGGTCCCCTTCCAGTGCTTAAATTCTGTGACACTTGTGCATGACAAATGCCAAGGAGATCATAGAATTCATCACTCTTCTCTAAATTTTTTAGCATTACAGCCCTTTTCATTTCAGTGGTATTTTACACTCAATTTGCCTTTAGATTTTCCTCACAGAATCATTTCCAAGGACCGAAGTTTTTGTCGTCCGCAAAACGGAACATCTGTGTCGCTGGCAAGTTCGCTGCATTACCACCTTAATGGTAGGTGCTGAAAGAGCGCAAGCTTTCGGTGCGTTGCATATTAACGGAGGCAAGTGGGTGGAAACAACAGCCCCTTCTTCCTGCCTGACCCCATGGCAGACAGTGCCGGTGGCTAGGACAACACGCTTCTTGCAGAATACTTTTACCATGAGGAGGTTCCGGGAACTTCTTCTGACGGCTCTGAGCAGGGTACTGGAAACAGAACCCGAGAACCAGCCTGGCTCCCGCTTTAAAGCAGACCACCTACACGTGTGATCGATGCCCCGTGTCCTGCTTTATGGAACATGCCACATTCTAACACAATATACAACTTGGTTCTTCTGTCACTCATTTTTGTCTCTTCTGCTAAATGTAAGCTTCACAAGGGCAGGGATCCTTGTCTGTCATGTTCACTAATGTATGCCAAGCATCCAGAATAACTCCAGGCACAGGGCAGGTGCCCACAAACTATGTCTAACGAGGGGATGAATGATTTCTGCCTCCACTAGCATCAGAATCTCAGGAGGCAGGTCAGGGTGAAGTCAGGAAACCAGGATGGACAGTTTAAGGAGGCACCGACTCTCAGGGCCAACACAGCACTAGAACATCCATAAGGAGGTGAGAAGGCCTCCTTAAATTGTGCACCCTGGGCACCTCATCTGCCTCACCCCAATCCCAGCGCTGAGGATCATCATTGTTAAAAATACAGGTTTCTCATCACACCCTATAACCTACAGAAGCACAGTCACTGGGGTAGGCGGGTGGGTAGTGGCCTGGGAATTTTGCTTCTGATGAGTTGCTTGGTCATTATAATGCAGTTTTATTTGGGAAGCATTTCTTTGAATTAGGTAGCATTGCCAAGATGAATTTTTCCATCTCTGGACAATTCCTTCTTCATCTAAGTCCCTTCCTAACCCTTCTAAAACTTACCGTTCCCCTCTTTTTCCTAACAGAATTCTAATAGTCACTATTATATTTCATATACAACATTGCTTTCTATGCTCCAGGCACTGCTCAGAAAAACTTACTGTGCGAAACACACCTAATTGCCCTCATCGCCATGTGACAGGCACCATCATTAGCTCCATTTGCAAACGAGGAGACCGGCACAGGTTCCGTGCTTCATCTGTGATCACACAGCAAGTAAAGGGCAGAGTCAGGATTCAAACTGACACAGCTTATGCTCTGAACAGAATGCTCTCAACTTTCTAGCAAAAAGGAAACTGTTTCTATCCAAGTCCCAGATCCTCTCAGGTTTCTCCTTGCCCTTTAATTGCTATTCTCTTGACTGAGAAAGCTTTTCCAGTCACTTCTCTACCAAAAACCTTCCTACTGAAATCACACCCACTCTTCATCATCCGAGCAGAGTTCTACTTCCCACAAAGCCTCCTTCAAACGCCCCACCGTGAGGCGCCCTGGCCTCTCTGGGTTTGTTTAACTCGGCGTCTCTAGGGCTCTGTCTGTATTAGGTTTGGGTGGAGAACTAACCAGATGTGATTAAATATTTTGAAATACTAACCCTTATTAAGCCTTACTTCCTGTTACCCACTGTCCCTTTCCCTCATTAAAGCACTAGCTGGCTAACTCCCCATTCTACCTATTAATTCCAATTTATACCAAGTTGGATAAAGATCCCCGACTGGGATGAGGACCAGAGGGGAGACGAGGAGTGAATAGAGATTCTAGTTTCATGCAAAGGGGGAGCCCTGCAACAAATGCAGATGTGCCAAATGCATATTGGTTTTGGGAGAGACAGGGGAGACGAGAGTAGGTGTATAACAATCCCAGGCTAGACCACGAGAAAGCAGGAGAACTCTGAAGAAAAACTCTGGTGGCTGTGTATGCAGGCAGAGAGGGCATTATGCAGCCAGTCAGACAATGACTCTGGGGCAACAAAACAACCAGTTTGCCCCAAAATGACACAAAACCACAAAGCGTCTTAGAGAGCACTGCCATTGCTTTCTCAGGCTAATACTGCTTGTGAGCAGCAGGAGGAGCTCACACACCCCAGAGCAGTCTGGGAAGAATTCAGAGAAAGCTGTACTGCAACTGAAGGGATCCAGAGGGACTCAGCAGTGTCCTGAATGGACAACAGACCACATGGCCTCAAGGGCATCATGCATGTATGAGCACAGACCCATCATGACTAGTCCCCCCCACCCCCCACCAGCCATGATCCCGGTATCTTAGAACACTCGGTTACCCATCTATGTATCTGCCCTTCACCCAGCACCAGAAGGTTCCCCTTGGTTCCGACCCAGTCCTCAGATCAAGGCCTGGCATAGGAAGTGCTCAATAAGTACTTATAAATGAATGAAAAAAGTGGAGTAAATCTCACAAATCTGGAAATGGATATTTTTTGCCAGGAAAACCTTCCAACCCTCGCACTCATCAGAGTGGCCAATTAGAAGACTTTAGAAGCGGGTGTTTTTATCGTAGCTCATTATTCCCTGTCTAATCACAGATATTGGGTGCAGATCAAAACATCCCAAGTCCTGAGTGAGTTCCAGAACACAGTATAATGAACACAATAAAAAAAAAGTACATGGGAAATACGGCTATTTCACTTTGGTTGGTAAAAATCAGAGTCCACTGAGCTTTTAAAAGACTCACAAAAAAGGTGACACTCATTGAGGTCCTGCCAGAGAGGGCCTTTGTGAATTTGTTATTGAGTAAAACATGAATCGCTCTTTCTGGCAAGTTTTCCTTGGGGAAATTCTGATGCCGGGTTATCCTTAACTTCAAGTCAATTTGCACATATCAGACAACTGCAGGCCTTCATTTCTGATCGAGGGGGAAAAAGAAGATCAATGCATAATTTTTTGAAAAATGGGAATATGAAGCTGAAGACCACGTGAAAGGAAGATCATTTTACTATTTGGAAACTGCTACTACAGAAGCATCTTAAACCCAGAGACTTTGAGTTCAATTATTTTACAACTGAGAAAATTCAGAGAGAATCATTTTTTAAAATAAGATCTAAAAAGGTGAGTATCCATGAGGAATAGTTGTTTCTTGGATAGGTGTTTGAAGGGTTATAATAAGACATAAAATAATGGAATATTTATCTGAAACCCAGTTTGCTTGCAAATTTCTTTTTAAAATTAGTCTCTCTGAAAAAAAAAAAGATTTAGAACCCAGTCTCAGCCTCAGAGCAACTGAGGCAGCTCTGGATCACTTTGCTGTGTTGGACACAAGTGGCCCCACTATGTGCTGGTGGTCCCCCGTCAGCTGTGTCCTTGCTGGTGGTCCCTGTCCTCTGCTTGCAGGCAGCACAAATGAACGTTTCCCTGTAATATACTAGCTGTGGGGGGGGGGGGGAGACTCAAGTAATTGGGGGAGGAGGTGTGATCTTTTTACCTGAATTGAGTCAATTCAAGCCTCCTTAGCAAGACACTTCACATTTCAGGTGTTTGGGAAAATCTCATAAATTTTAGGTCGGGGAGGGACAGGGGAAAACAATAACAACGTGAGGGGGGCACTGTAATCAATTACCAGGGGCTTCCGGGGAGGGTAGACTGAAATAGCTTTGTACCCAAACTTCTGAAGAAATATTTTATCAAGGTACTATTTGTGTGTCATTTAAAAATCAAACAACTAGTAAGATAACTTAAAATGAGAGATATCTGTCTCCTCAGCAGCATTCCCCAGCTCTCAGATGCCAGAGACAGTGTTTTCAACTTTTACTTGCTCCTGTTAGAATCCACCTGCATGTTTCCAATTAACTTAATTACACCACAGGTATTAATTTTTTTCATATTTGGTTCTCACCCAGTGATTTGCTACTATAGCAGATGAGGGTTTAATGCTAATATTCCCCGCCCCCACCCCCACTCACTGCACCTTCCTCCTCCTGATACACTTGCATCACAGTTTTAATGAAACCCACACGTGCTTTTCAAAATCACCCTCGTTACTCTAAACGCTGATCACTGCTAAGCCAAGAGTTACTGCAATTTCATCCTATTTCAAGTCTTCCTTTTTTCCTGGAGTTAATTGCCTCTTTTATTCTTTAGATATTTCCCTTTTCTGAAATTGGGCTCTTTCCAGACACTCGCCTCAGCTGGGACAACAGGACTAAAGCCACATGCTCTACCCGCCACATCTCCCTTCTGCGTGCTGGCCTGGGTACGTCCTCACTGCGACGGCCAAGAGAAAAAAGCAGAAGCAGACACATGCAAAAGATTTTTCTAGTCTCTGCATATATTACAGTTATTAACATCTTATTGGCTAAGGCAAGTCATCAGACCAAACTCAAAACCAAGGTACAAGGAAATATACTCTAACCTACAGAGGAAGAAACTGCCAAGTCACATTGCAGATAGGTACAGATCTAGGAAGGGATGAAGAATTGGGAACCTTCATTTAATCAGTTTATCACAGTCAGTAATCAGGTTACCACGTATGAGTATAAATGGACCTGCTTCTGGATTCTCTTAGCTTGTTCTGTTTGTTCTGCTCATGTGCCAATATTCTACTGTCTTAGTTCTACAGTATATTATTATTGAACAAAGCCTATTGGTCTTGATATTCTGTAACATTAAATCTTCCAGTTTGCTGTTGTTCATGATTACCTTCAATATTTTTGGCTTTTTGCATTCCCATATAAAGTTTAGAATCAGTTTGTCAATTTCCACAAAAAAATATCGGTTAGGATTTTAGTTGAGATTGCAGTGAACTGGCAATGTTGAACTTGACCTGAGCACTGTGCCACTGGAAAGCAGCAATCTCCCCATCCTCTAGTGTTCCAGGGAAGAGTTGAGGGCAAAGAACTGTGCCCTACCTTGTCTATCTAGGACAGATCCAGACACACACCTTCCTAATTCCCTACCTGATAACGCAGTACTCCCCCCACCTTCTTGAACTTTGATGTGCCCCTAAGCTTAAGCAAAGATTTGAAGGTAGAACAAAGGGCCCCTCCCAGGATTCAATGGACCTCACTGAAACACATGCCAGAACAACTGTGTGACCCTTGTTTACATTAGCTGCCTGGCCTCCTCCCTCACGTCGGGTCCTTTCTTGTCTTGTTTACTCCTCATTATAAAAGAAAAAGCCTTTCTGCCTGAGCTTTGAGCTGCTTGCAGATGGTATGTGTGTGGTAATACCCCCCATTGCAATAGTACCTCTTGCCCTATTGCAATTGTTTCCTCTCCTTATTTTAATAAAGTCTTTTAATAAAGTCTCTCCTTACCTAAATGTGGATTTGTTTTTATTTGGTGTTCTTGTGGGTTGCACTGAGGAGAATTAACATCTCTAGAACATCAAGTTTTCTAGTCCATGGACATGGCCTTCTTTGTGTTTAAGTCTTCCTTTATTCCCCAACAATGTTGGCCACTTCTCCACTTTGAGAGCATACCTCTCTTTCCTTAGGTGCATTAGGAGATATTTTCTGATACTACTGTAAATGGTACTTTTAAAAATTCATTTTCTAAATGTTTATGGTTAAAATATATATTGATCAAGAATCTAGTAGCCTAAAATCATTTATTAATTATAAGAGTTTGTCTATGGGTTACTTTTATTTTTAATATCTATAATCATCCTATGAATAGTGACAAATTCATTTTTTTCTAGTTCTTATGTTTTCTATTTTGCATTATTGCTTTATTGCACTGGCTAGGACCAATAGAAATAATTCAAATACATAACAATAAAGGAATGAATAAATATAACTACCATATTTATCCCCAAATATGGTATTAGTATATGAGATTAAATAAAAGATTTCACATATGGTATAAAATAATTTTTGTTAAAAAATATTTGTATATATAAGCATATTTAAAATGCAGAAGAACATATAAAATGTTAGGAGTTAACTGCTAATAAACCACACAAAATTACTATAATACATACGTTTATTATGCATGTGTTAAAAATAGCACCAACAGGAAATGATGGTGAGAGGAAGAAACAATATTGTCATTCACGTCAACAGGCTTTCTACTTTGATTTTAAAATTGGCATTTATTAGCCTAAGATTGAGCTTTGGCCTTGATTAAAGTATGCATTTTTAAAGTTAATCTTTATTGTATTTTTTCCACTACTATTTAGTCCCTTTATACTCCCCCACCTCCAAGAAATCACCACACTCTTGTCCATGTCCATGAGTCCTTTTTTCTTTTGTAAAAACAGTGACTGAGCATTGGATCCTTGGGAAAATATTAGTAGTTTTAAAATTTTAGACACTGCTAAACACTCAAACAACATATACTGACAATTGTTAACACATTCGAGAAGTAAGTGTGGACTCTGACCTCTGTTATATCACCAAACTGCCATGGCAATGGCATTTGATAGCTATTTGGAACGTATCAGCTGTTCCTAGCATTCTGTACAAGAGGAAAACTAAGATTCTGATGGGTAACACTAATTACTTACCAAACAGATAAAATTACACTAATAAATTCACTGATAGCATTTGTAGAATGTATATAGCACATACAAGAAAATTAACCTGAAATGTGTATGTATAGAGACATAACATCTCTAATTTGTAAAAGGGGGTTGCTGTGACTGCCTTCATATTTGTGTGTTGTTTTGAAAGTGTACTCAAAGAACTATGCTTTTGACGTGCCAGTGATGAACTCAGATTATAACACTCCATTATAAGTCTTCTCTATCCCTGTTGGTCCTGGAAGCATTATCAAAATAGCATTTGCTTTAGCCGCTATTTAGACAAAGGAATATAATTCACACTAAGCCCTCCTTACCCTTAACACCATAGCTTTTCTCCCTCTCTTGTCAAAGTTGCCAATGTCCCGCACTGAATGAATATTGCACATTTAAAAGACTGCTCTGACCAAAAGGCGCCCCAATTAGAAGAGTGTAGGGGAGAGGAGTTGGACTGCCACAGGGTTCTTTCGGGGGTGATGGAAATATTCCTTCTCTTGATGGCGGTGGTGGTGATTTCATGCATGTACACATCTGTCAAAGCTGAATTTATACACTGAAAGTGAAGCAGGCCATTGTACCTCAACTGTACTTAACAGAGTTGATTAACTAAACTCCCTGGATAACTGGTATATCATGTCCTCAGGAGAATTCAATGACCAAGTAGCAACTCTCTTCTCTCTCCACGTGTTCTGAAGCTGAGAGGTGCAGTTTCTCCGGCTCAGGAAGACAGACCCAAAAGCCGCTTTCCCAACTCTCAAGGTGTATTCCACTTTAAACATCTCCTTCATTTACAAAAGACTATCTAGAATTTATTCATTTTGGCTTGTTTTGGAGCTGGCATTCAAACATCTGTTTGCAGTATGTATATATCATCGTGTAGAGAAAATATAAGAAGTTCCAGTGTCTTTTTTTTAAGCCTCATCCTTGACTATTTGTCACCTTATAATCATGCCAAGCTAAAGGCAAATAAAGAAAAAAGGGAGTAGGTATTGAAGGAGAAAGTGTTTTTTGGAGGCTGACATATTTAGACTTAAAAAACACACTTAACAAATATTTGGTCACATAAAATTAGAAAAGATGTTGCTAGAGTGTTTTGTGGCCTGCCGCACAGGATAAAGCTCGCCCTTGGGCCCCCACAGGCCCGTGCACTCGGTCAGAAGCATCACCGCTTTATGTTGCAGGTAAGCTGTCCTGAGCCTCAAAGAATAATCACCTGAAGCACTTCACCTCTCCCACACAGGGAACAAGACAGAATGCATCCTTCCTTTAAACGGTACTCACAAATGACTAAAACACTAGGCCTAGATTGAATTTAGGATTTCAAAGTGGAGCACAGCTTGATATGGAATGGGGGAAAAATATTTTTTTTCCAGGTTCTTACCTCCTGGCGTATCAGAAAATGGCATAAGGTTCCCTTGGATGTGTTCCTCACCTGCGTCTCTTTCCCTGCCTCATATCTATAGTATATATATTGCTACTTGAACAAAGCCTCTATGTAAATAACTCTGTTTTTAACCTACTTTTTCCTTGGCATTGACTCGAGCATATTAAAATAGAAGTACCAGTTGGAGGTAATAAAATAGGAATGTGCTCGGTGACATTCCAAGTCTATGAATTCAGTACATTCAGCCATGCTGCCACTAAAAGGAAGGTTATTAACTGAATTCCAATGAATTCTATAGTCCACCACTCCAAGTAAAACCAAGAGAAATTGAAGTTTCTCTAAGTGGTTAATTTGGCATGTGACAGTAATTCTATTTATTTGATTCCAGTCAAGTAAGATCATTTACTTCAAACACAACACAAATGACCCACTGAAAAATAGCCATGGAGTGCTTATTTAGGTGAGAATGTGTTCATTTGAGATGAGCACAAATCTTTACACTTTCAACTGAAAGCACAGAAATTCTGTATCCTTAAAATATACTTTACTCTTCCAACTAAAAGCACAGTAATTTCATATACTTAAAATATATTTTACTCTTCCAAATGAAAGCACAGTAATTTTGTATCCTTAAACTATAACATCATTTACTTTCCTCATTATTGATGAGTACCATTAAAATTATATTAATTGATCTTCATAGGAAGTCTAAATAACAGCGTAGCTTTCTGAGCCCATGGCTTCCTGGTGAATTTATTTGGAGCATATTCCCATTTTTCTTCCATGCGCATGTAGTTACTGGACTCCCTTTTAATTTTTTGAAAGATAAATGAAAACCGAAACTCCGTGTTGCATTCTACATTCCCCTGAGTCACAGTCCCTTGGCATGAGGCATCTCCCTAGGCTACTCCTCCCGTCTCGGGACCATCTGTGCGAGAGGACAGAGAGACGGCTGAGCGCTGGCTGTCTGTGAAGGACAGAAACGGGAGGGTCTTGGGGGTAAAAATCTAGTTGATGATTTGGTAGACATCGGTATACACAGGATATTTTTTTCTGGATAGAATGCCCGCCAAAAGTAAAGGCCATATGCATTTGTAATTTTTCTGTTCTTCAGTTGATTTTATACTATGTACTTACTGTACTATTGTTTTTCTCCACATCTGACACTGACTGATGTGCATAGTAAGTCCATAAAAGGGTGCCTATATTTTAGGAACATTCAGAATTATACACCTAAGACATACTTAGTCATTAGACCTAATTACAATTTACCTTAAGGATTCTTGGTTATTTTTATAGTGTCTTTCTTCTGCTCACCCAAGAAAGTTCTCGTAAGCTACCGGTCACGTTAGCATTACTGAAAGGTACTAGCCTCTCTTCAACTGCTCTTATACTGTTGCTTCATTTCGAATTTTATGGCCTCTCGTAACTAAATCTGACTCCTCTCCTGCACTGATTTATCCTTCCCAGCAGGTTTACTGTTCCTGCTCACCGCATCACTTTTTGATCTTTCCAAGTCTTACTCCAAACCCCTGACAATAGGCATCTCCTAAGAGTCGATTTTCAGCCATGACTCACCCTGTCTACATTCACCCTCTGTGAAAGCAATTCTGTTCTTACAACCTTGACCTTTATCCATGTCCTTCTGGGACTTCATAGGAGGACCCATGAGGTTTTCAACGTTTTCTCCCAGTTACTGGCGTTTGTACACAGAGTGAGTGCCCTTGGAGGGTCCTTCCACACCCTGATGTGATCTTGCTCTTCCCATGCCCCGCCGAAGGGTTTCACGCAGCTGGGGATGGGGTGGATGTGGATGAAAAGGAAGGAAATGGTAGGATCAGATCTGACTCCAGAACCAGGTGCTTTCAGAGCCATTTGGAAGACACACTTCACAGGGCAACGATGGAGTTTGCTCTGCTAGTCCCGAAGATAAATGATGATGTCCTGAACCGCAATGCTGGCAGGAGGAAGAAAGACAATGGAATAGACGAAAGAGCTATTCAGGAGGTGGAAGTAATAATTGAGGTCATCGAATGACGATGAGTTATGAAGGAGGAACCTAGGAAGAGAGCAGATGTTTATCTTGGAATATTCTGTTTTCATCTTCAGCTTCTCTAACTGTGGGGGTTGTTGTGAAAGACAGTGTTATAGTAAGAATAATTCTTGAACAAACCAAGAGTGCCAGTTGCCTTTGTACTTTGTTCCTGGAAACTTTTAAGGAATAACTTTAATTCTTAAAACAATCACAAAGCTTATCCAGGACTCCGGAAGGGCATGGCATAAATGGCCCAGTACAGTCCGGCCCCTGCCGTGTCTGGGCTCACCGGGGTCCAGGTGCACTGACCTCCTGTTGGTTCCTCCACCTTAGCTGGTTCCTCCACTGCAATGCCCTTTCCTTACATTCCCTTACCGCTGGCTCTTAACTCAAAGGTTATCTTCTCAGGGGCTTTCTGTAACCACTCACCTAAAGCGGGCCTCACCTCTGCCAACCCATTACCCTCTACAATTTATTTTACAATTTGGATTTCTATTTGCAAGTATCTTATTGATTTTCCACTGCTTGTCTCCTGTAATTAGAATTTTGACCTCTGACCATCGGTTTCTTTTTTTTCCTTGCTCACAGTTGCACCGTGAAGGCAGTGCCCAGCACATAGTAAGCACTCAATTACACTGATGTAAATTCAACATGAGTAATCAGGCTCCTTGTATGCATAAGAAAACAGCGACTCAACAAGGCTCCCTGGCTTTGTAAAGTCACATAACTCGTAAGAGCAGGTGCAATAAAATGAACTTAATTTTCTGTATGATTGATCATCAGTAAAAAACTAGTGTTTTTTTTAATTTACTATCAAAGGAATAACAATGAAAGGTCAAGTTAACTATAAACGAAGTTATTGCTTCATCATTTTAAAGAAAAGGAAATAAATTCAGATATTTAATATGGTTTGGGGAGTTCTAGGACTTCACTAAGATTTTTCAGCATCAAGATTAGTTAAAAGGGCATTGGAATGGGGGAGATCGAAATGATTCTATGCATGAAAGCAATAATGTATAAAGACATCAATTTAATCTGTTTGCTGAAACAAATGCAAAAGCCTATGTATTTACTGAGTTGACTCACCCTCTTTTTCCTGGATATAACAGCATTTAGTAAAATGACAATTATCTTCCCTTTCAATTTTATTCCTTTCAGTTGAATAACTGCTCATTTGCCTCTTTGGTTTATTTTTGTCTAGAATGAAGTGGCATTAATTTGGGTATTTGGATATTTGTGTATGTACCAATGCACAGATGCACTACAGCTATCATCAAGATTTTGTAAAGAAGGTTGGCAAAAACCACTTAAAAATAATTTTAGACTGCATACAAGGAAATGATCTTTTTGGCAAGTGTCCGATTTTTTTTGTCCTTTATTTTGATTTTATATAATAAAGTAGGTTATAATCAAACAGCATCAGAATTTAAAAACTCCATTCATGTTAGCTAAATTTCTTCCAGGATTCATAAATTTCAATTTTTATCACTAGTCCATTCTATTTTGCTTAATATATTTTTCTTTTTTTATTTAGCTTTCTAATATATTTTCCTATGTCACAGGTTTTTAAAATAGCTAATGAGGCATTATAGTGATACTTGAACTTAAAGCAGAATCAAAATCACGTTCACCCATGAATTAGAAAGTTTTTTCTGATTATTATAGAGAATTTGATAAGATACCAGTCATTTTTCACTTACAAACCAATGATGTGTAACGACTTCTAGAAGAGCTTATCCTTGTCAATCTCTCTTCATTCCTGTATGACCAGTATGAAATTTTATAAATATATATAAATATATGCTAAAATCACTAGTGAAAAATAGATAATAAATTGTTTATAGTAGAATTTCTCTTACAAGCACTCACACTTTGTGGAATTGGTAAATGTTATGCCAGAAATAAGGAGTTGGCAGGATCACTCAGGACAAGAAATGAATGGGGATGAGAACTCAAATATCACCTAAGCCCCAAATCAAAAGGTTATTTCCCTAAGTCTTGAGAGGATTCCACTGGATAGAAAAAGCGAACGGTAACATTTGAATTAAAAAGTACTTTATAGATAGGGCAGCAAGTCGGAGGATTTCGGAGCTGGAAGAAGCCTCAAGGGTCATCAAACCCAACTTTCTTCTTACTGTGTAAATGAGACGGCAGAGAACCAGAGAGCCAGGAAAGCACAGGAAGTGTTCAGAGACCAGAGTGACCGAACGGCAGGGCCCGGACTGAAAGCAGTGAGTCCCAGCTCCCTGGGTGAGGGCAGCCGTGCTGAGGGCACTGTCGCTAACCCTTGACTTTGGAGGCGTTCTCTCCCCACGCTGAGCCTTTGTGTCCTCACTCGTACAGTGCAGGCCGCCCTGTACCCACCTCACGGGCTGCTGCCTGCTCGCTCCCCGCTAGGGCAGCTGCCTCAGCACGGGTCTCCCGCACGGTTCTCACTGAGCTGCACTCCTGTGCACTGGGTCACTGCCTCCAGGGCAGCATTCGACAGGTTCCAGAAACACCCACAGATCATCTCCCTCTAGAGTATACCTGCTTTCATTTAGCTTTTTATTTTGAAATAATTTTATGTTTACGGTCGAGTTGTGTAAATAATAGAGTGTGTTCTCTATACCTGTCACACAGCTTTTTGTAGTACATCTCACATAATCGTATTACAATCAATAAAAGTAAGAAATTAACACTGGCACAATACTTTTTATTTGGAATGTTACCATTAACTACAGAATTTATTTGGATTTCCTCAATGTACCTACTGTTGTCCTCCCTCTTTTCCATTATCCAGTCCAGGATACCACACTGTATTTAATATATCATGGGCCTTAAATTTCACTGTCTCTTAATCTAATTAAGAATGTACTATGTAGATGTATTCATCAAAATCAAGGGCCTGGCCAGTAAGCAGAGGACACGTTAGACGGGTTCACTTTACACAGTACAGTCGGAGCCACAGCCTTGCATCCACCAGCCCACCAGCCATGGAGACCGAAACCCACTTAGCAAGGCACAGACGTTATGCTCTGTCTGTTTTTAAGTTAAATTTTGAAGGAACAAGTGAAAAACAGCAGAAATGGGCACCTTTGATTGACATGCTTTGGCATTCCTATTTTCCACCTCGGAAAATTACACATTTCCGTCCCTAATGACCAAGCCACAAACACATAACCTTTAAATTAAGGAAAAAAATCCTGCCAGCAGAAATCAGACCGGTCCTAAGCCATGCCTCTCACTCACAGAGGAAGGAGAAGGTTATTCCCCAGCTTGGAAATGGCCCGAGAGCACACCTAATAGATGATGTCTGGCAACATTTTACAAATGCCCACTTCCTCCCTACACTAACTCCAAGTACCACAAAGAAAAAGCTATTGTGGAGAACTATGGAAAAGCAGCCATTTCTTCTGCAAAAGCCACGTGGGGATTTATGGGGCGATGGAACGTGATTACAGCCTGGAGCTCAGCCAGGGCAGGAGGATGACGAGGTGATGGTCCTGTCGGTCTTAACGAATGACTTTCCTGGTGTGACTGATGTCCCAGCACCCCTCCTCCTAATCTGTTTTACCTGGCGTGGCACTGTAGCTACGGAGGAGCAAGGAGGCTTCCAAACAGGCTTCCTGGCACCGCCCGACTGTGGGCGAGAGGACACTGACGAGACCTAATCCTGGACGTTCTGACTCCAACAAAGCCCTGGCTGTGGGCGGAAGTGCTGAGCAGCGGTGCCTTCTCGCTGCCACCCCATTCTGTCACTCCTGTGGTGTGAACCCAAGAGGTGACACTTACCGAGTCCTTACTATGCTAAGACACTCCGCCAAAGGCTTGTGATGTGTGCCAGGGTCAACGTGTACCCACTACAGCTCAGGTGAGCAAAAGAAAATTCTAGTCTTTATTTTCCACAATCCTGGATTTAGTCCCTGCCCCCAAGAATGGTATATCATCTTTGTTTTGTGAGAAATTCCTCTTTCCTCCAGTCTAAGACTTTGTGTTCTGTAAGCAATTACACCGAATCTCAGCGACTTTCCTTACTTGTGTACTGATGCCAAGAGAAACCCTTACTTGATACCAGGGCCAAGAGGGGCCTACCACCTACGGGGTCTCCTTGGACCCTCAGTGTCTGTGACAGGGTCATGCACAGATGGCTCGCTCACAGGCTCAAGGCCTGGCGACTCCTCCTGTGTGGCTGCACCTCCCTTCAGTCCTCATTTGCACGAGCTGCCTGGGGCCCGGAGGAGAAGGTCCTGACCATCCCCCTGTGGGGAGTCTACTAGCCAGTCCCCATGTCCACCTCGGCTCCCTAAGACCCTCGGAAACTCTAGATTCCCACCAGCCCTCACAGTGTGGCATCTCAGGAACTGCACGCCCACCACCGCTCTCCCGATTCCGTTCTGCCTCCTCTCAGCGCCCTCGCCCCCCAGCAGGCAGAGGGCTTCTTTCTGAGCGTCAATCAGACCACGATGCCGGACTGCTGCCCACAGACCTCCATGGCTGTCCACCTCACTCAGAAGAAATCCCACCATTCTTGCTGTGCCAGAAGCTTCTATAAGGTCTGAAACACCACCACTACCCCATTTCCCTTGACGACTAATGCACCAACTCCCCTTCGTTCACTCAGCTCCCTTTCGGTTATTGGCTTCCTTCTCACTCTTCCAACAAGCCAAACGTGGCCCGGCCTCAGGGCCTTTGCACAGGCCTCATGCTATTGGGTTCACGTTGCCCATTTCCCTCCAGAACCCACACGCTGACTCCTTGCCACGTCAGGCAGCCTCCTGTTTTCCAGGAGATCGCCCCCCATCCCTGCTCTTGCCAGCCCGTGCTCTGTTTCTCTCCACAGCTCTTTTCACCACCTGACATTTTATACAGTTATTTGCTTGTGGATAGTTTGCCCACCCCCAACCACAATATAAATCAAGAAAACAAAATTAAGCAGTTCCCCAGTTTCAACTAATTGTTAGCAACCCTTTAAGGTAGGTTTTAAGATGGCTTTCACTTCTGTTTTGCAGATGAAGAAATTAAGTTCAGTGAATTTGATCTGCAGTAGATTAAATAACGAGAAGTATTGCCTTTGTACCCCAGTGAAGAACAAAAGTACACTAGGTGTATGGTGGTTACATAAAGGAGGAAATAAGACAAGAAGACCAGTAGCAGTATCTACGACCCTGCAGCACCGGGGGCCCGAGGGGAGGCCGGCCCAGTGCAGGAAGTCGGCCGGCAGCTAGGTGGCCATAATTCCACCGATTCCTGCAAACAAACCTCCTGTGAGGAGGCCTGTTCATTTTTCAAGCAGTCGAAGCAGCAGCTGGGCTGCAGATAATCAAGGAGCCTGGGGGTGATTAGTTTTCCTGTGGTGACAGTGAGCAAGTGGGAAAGCCTCGGCGTTTCAGGAACGGCTGTCATGCTTGGGAAGATCTTTATTGGGCCTCGAGGTCAGGTGTCTCTCCCATCAGCCGTTTTGATCCCTACTTACAAGGACAGAAGTCCTAGCCTCACTTCCTCCATCAACCTCTGGAACTGCAGAAGCTGGCGGGAAAGGCTCCTGGTGCCTGCCGGTGGCTCCGCGGTGTTCCTTTCTTCCTGCTGAACCTGACTGTGAGAGCCCATCCCCAGCCTTGCTTTTCTTTTTTAGCTCCCAGAGCACCTGGCACAGAGCAAGTGTTCAATGCATTCGTTGTAGCGAATCAGCAGTTCACTTAATTAGCCCAGGCCTGGTTTCCTTAGCTGTCAAAGGGGGAGACTGAAGCTCCCTACCAGGATCATTAGGTTGAACAAATAAAATCTAGCGGATTTTTTTCTTAGCAGCACACACAGCATGTACTGGTTTTCTTTAACTTTAAACAGTGAACCCAGTGTGTCGTGGGCCCTTTAGGAGGTACGGCGGGACCTCACTTGCCAGGGGATGCAGGTGTAGTGAGGGGAAAGTTCAGGGTGGAACAGGAGCTACGTGATTCATTCAGGGTGGCGACACTTAATGAAGGAGGAAATCAAGTTGAACATTCACCCAAGGAGTTGATAAATATTCTAATTTGCTCAATCTAAACCCCCTCCCAAATTATATTACAAATTGAAATAATAAAGTTGCCCTGCCTTAGTCTAATACATAAGAGTATTTACTTGTTCTAACCAGATCGTCAGGACAAATCGATGGTTTATTTTACCCAAGTTAGCATTTGATACTTTATTCTGTGCTAGGCACTTGGTTAAATGCTTTATGAGGATGATCTCACTTGTTCCTCAGAAATCATCCTATCACGTATGTGTTCTCCAGGTTTCTGAGACAGCGCTGAAGCCGCTTGCTCAAGGTCACGCAGGTAAGAAATGGAACTGGTAATGAAGTCCCCACACTGTGACAAGCATGCCGCCATACTGCCTCCCTAAGAGCAACCAAAATACACTGCCCATGACCTACCCATCCACCCATCCATCCACATGCCCACCAGCCACCTACTCTAGCACACTTCCGCCTATCCATGAAGCCAACAAGGGTTGATGAGCACTTGCCACAGAGAAGGCCTAGAGCAGTTGCTGGGGATCAACAAGGAGAAAATTGACAGCTCTGCTACCGTGGAGCTGGAAGTCCAGTGTAGAAGAACAACATTCAACAAGTAATCAAACAAACATGCACATTTGCTGCAGAATTAAAATTACTGTAAGTATTGGGAAGGAAACCTACAGGACACTGGAAGAATACTGAACACCAGAGAGAGGCAGGGGAGCAAAGACAGGTGGTCAGCTGGGGGGAGGAGGTCAGGAAGGGTCCTCTGAAATGAAGCTGTGGCGAGAACACAGAGAAAATGAAGCAGTGAGGGTGACTGGACCGTTGGTGTGAAGAGGGTGTGTTCAGTTAGAGCCACGGGTCTATGGAGATGCTGAGCGGAGAAAGAACTGGGCCTGAGAATGAGGGGGGGGAGAAGGAGAAGGAGGGAGGGAGGAGGGGAGAGAGGAGGGGAGAGAGAGCGAAAGAGACTGCTAAAGAAAAGCTTAAACATTGCTGCATCACTGTGGGGTGTGGTTGTCTTCATCCTGCGAGAGGTGTGAGAACAGCTAACCTGTCAAGGAAGACAGATGCAGTCTGGCTGAGTTCACTTTTCAGTGGAAAGGATTTGAGCAAGGTATGGCAGCACTAAGTGCAGAGAAAACCCAAAGCTGTCCAAAAATTTCTCCCCGAGATTTCACCTAGGCTTTGTGTCCTGACTCAGGAGCCACACTGGTCCTCGGTCTGTTCGGGTGAGTGTGACAGAGCTCCGCTGTGACCTGGCCTTGGGTGAATGCAGCCTCGTCACCACACCCTGGAAGCTACAGGCACTGTGGTCTCTCCTAAGTGGTTTACGCTGTGCCCCTATAAAGCAACAATTAGTATTATTCTTAATGGCACATGAAAGTGATATACTGCACTGACAGAGTAATGGAAGCAAGGGGCATATAATAAGAAAACATCAATTAAATTCCAAAGCCCTCTGATAATTCCAAAAGGCAACACAAACAACAGACACAGGAAGAGAAAGAAGTTGGAATCTCAGAGATTCAGAAACCGCTAAGGGTAGATTATAGAAGAATGTATTTCACACAAGGCTAAGTTCAAGAGGAACGTAAGTGCTGTCTTGTCAAACTTTAAGCATCTCCCTCAAAAATGTTTGATTATTTCCTAAAATCCTCTAGAAAATCTTTGCAAAGTGCACTGGTCTAAAATTCTTCAGATGCAGCTAATATTTTTTGTTTTTTGCTTCTTTTCAATGTTTCTCTTGTTAATTCAGTTTATTCACTAGATTCCACATGAGTGAAATCACGTGGTGCTTGTCTTTCTCCGACTGGCTTGGGTAGAGAGCAGACTGACAGCACAGGGCGGGCCTGGGAGGAAGAAGCAGGGATTGAACTCGTGGACGTGGACAACAGTGTGGTGAGCACAGGGGGAGGGGGCTGGAGAAGGTGTAAGAGGTTATGGGGGTGGGGGATAAATGGTAATGGGAAAAAATACAATTTTTAAAAGTTTAAAAACAAAAAATGTCTATTCCTAAGTTTTCACAGTCACAAGATACATATGACAAAAACAGTATGTAAACCACAAAAAATAATGGCACTGCCTAAAACAGTCCATCTGCAGGTTCCAGTGTGAAGCGTTTATCCTCGGGGACCAGTATTTGCGAGGCATCTAAACCCGCGCCCACAAGCTGAGGGCAGCCGTCACTGTCCCCCAGGTTCAGGCAGCTCCTAAAAGGGTCTTCGCCCACAAGCTTGAGTGTTCAGCCCGAGAGACCAGCAGGCTTCCAGGCAGCGCGCTGCAGAGAAAGACACCTGGTGCGCAGCTCCATCTATGTGCACAGGTGGCGGCACAAAAAATAGCATCCTCAAGTTTAAAGACAGTGTTAAAATAATAGGATTCATCTACCTTTCTTACAGGATCTACGCGGAAGTTTCTTTGCTAAGACAGGTACCTCTGAAAAAGAGTCCATCTTAGTCCTTTTCTTTTAAAAGAGATTTGGTTTCACACAACGTTGAAAACGAGACCGAAGGGCAGAGGCGATACAAAGGGATGCTGCAGCACCACTCAGGAAGTCCAAGGCAAGCGTGTCCCCTCATTACAGACCATCCTCAATGGCCCAGCTCAACTCCTGTTACAGCCATGAACTTGGGAAAAGTTCAGCTCTCAAGACTCCTTTCCTCTTGAACTCCTGAACCCCTTGCAATCGTTACAGTTTGACTCATCGGTGTATTCCGTGTAGTGAGGTCTCTTGAATTAAAAACATCTGTTTAGCCCTGACCACTGTGGCTCAGCTGGGTGGGTGTGATCCTGCAAAGTGAAAGGTCACCGGTTCAATTCCCGGTCAGGGCACAGGCCTGGGTTGCAGGTTTGGTCCCCAGTCGGGGCGCATGTGAGAGGCAACCAATTGATGTTTGCCTCTCACACTGATGCTTCTCTCCCACTCTTTCCCCCTCCTTTCTCCTCTCTCTAAAAATAAATAAAATAAAATGATAAATATATATGTTTACACACAGAGCTATATACACATTACAATTATACAAATTATAAATTTACACTTTATCATCATAAAATATATTTTATATATGTATATTTGTGTATATACATGTACACAAGTACATATATAACACAGATAAAATATATTGAGCAATTCCTATGTGATCAAGTATCCTCACCTATTTTAATTCATTTAATCAACACAGCAACTCTAACAGAAAACATTATCACATCTATTTTCCAGAGAACAAAACTGAGGAAAGGAATGTATCAGTCATTCCAATCTCTGAATTTGTAAAGACAATGTACCCGTCTTGCCTCTCCAAACAGTTCACGAGAACCTGGAGAGCTGGGACCCATGGGGCCTGTGTCACTCGGAAAGCCGAGCCACCGTCTGTACACAGCACACACTCGTACTGGCATAAGCCAATGCGTTCCGGTTTGATATTGAAAAGACCAGGAAGGTAATGCTTGCTTAAAAATGTACCCTCTATAAATGACATTTGAGTTCAATTATTGACTTGGAAATAAAATTCAAGACCCATTCCTATTCGGTACTGGAACCAAATACCAAATGAATATAAACGGGAGGCATTTCCATGCCTGCCTGTCTTTCGGTATTTCCAGCGTGAGCAGGGTGGAGACCCCCAGAACTGCAGCCCCTGCCCCCCCTCCCCCCCGCCTCTCCAGTGCAACGGTGATGCTGACACCCGGGCTCAGCACCGTTTCCCGGAGGGAGCTGCGAGGGCGGGAGTGGGGAACGATGCTGAACAGGCAGAGGGAAAACAGCAAAGGGGAGAACAATCCCAGGCATTCACATCCTGTGGATTAAAAATCCGGCGGAAGGAGAAGAAGAAGCCAGTCCGACAATGGAAGGAATTTTCAATACAGTCAGCCTGAGCTTCAATAGTTACTCCAACGGGAAACTCGAACCTCAAGTCCAGAAACACCTCTCAGCCCCCATTCTCCGCTCAAATACACATACATTTACATTTATGGGTGACGATGTGGCCATATTTAAATCTCAGCTCTAAAAGCAGCAGGACTTTAAAATAGACTCATTTTAGCCATTTTATCAAATTCTATTAGCTTCCCTTCCTTGCCTTTCTCCGAGGCAGAAAATGTTCATACGTGCAGAAAATGTAAATGATTTCTTTTGATAACTGCATGGGTAGATTCCCAACTCAGGAATCAGCCCATGCTGACTTCGGAGAGCTTGTTGAGTGACGTTAAAGAAGTAATTTCAGCACAAGGAGCCAATAGAAAGTAGGACCTGAGGTAAGGCAAGAAAAAAAAAGCCTTTAAACTGGAACCATATGGTGCCTCAGACCTGACAGACCTCGTACGCTGGGTGGAGAAAGCACAGTGAGCGTCGGTGACGAGTGAACGCAGCTTCCTTTGGAGACAATCATTGTGGTTAACGACAGTGTCCGTTATGGTCTCTGAGACAGAGGAAGTCAAGGACACTGCCGCGGTCACAGACTCCTCCATGAGGTCTGACAGGGATCCCAAGAAGAGCATCAGCCCTGGCCTGGTTCCTCGAGGCTTCATTCTCAAGAGGCGTGCATTCCACTCCCACTTGCCGCGCCATGCAATTCGCATACACAAGTGGGGGCATGATACAATTATCTGAACCATTTACCAGCTCCCTGAACTCCTACTGCCTTAGTGTTTCCTTATGACTTTCATTCAGGAAGGTGGAACCCAGCATTTTCCGGGTGAGAGGGAGTGTAGCACAATCAGAGAGGAAAAAGGCATTAAAATGATGGGCTAAGTTCAAAAGTCTCTGGAATCTACCTTATGGCAGAAAAACCCTACAGAGAGGCTCAGTTACATTCCCGCCCCCAACCCCACCATCCAAACCTAGAAGAGGAACTCTCCAGAGGAGAGGAGGGAAGTTGATAAAAGTCTAAGGCAATCAGATGTTGATGTGATGACAAACTGCCTTGCCTCCTCCCGCCAGACTCCTGCGTGGAGCTTAGAGAATCAGGTTTAGTTTTAAGGATTTCAGAGCAGAAGGCAACTGGTCCATGCCCCACATGGAACTAGGTAGGCAGAGTGGCTTAGATCTGCCCTAAGCCTGTGTTTTGATGTGCGTGGGAATCACGTCCCAGAGACCCAGGGCAACTTGAGGAAAAGTGAGGACATCATCCCATCTGACACCCTGAGCAGGGAGCCAGCAGCAGCTGAGAGAATGAGCTGCAGGTCCACGGAGTCCTCAAAATGCAGGGGGACTGGAAACGGGTCACGGGCAATTCTTCAGAGACCATGGCAGGACTTGAGAGGATGATGGTACATCTCAGCAGGAACCAGAATTAAAAAAAAGAGTCAAATCCAGAAACAGTTTGGCCGCTTCCCTGCAAATGCTAAGATGTATCGAAAGTCCTATCTGTTGGATTTGATGTATGCCCCTAATAAGATGTGCTCAGCCCCACCTGCCTCTCTAGTCCTTGCCACTTGCTCAGCGGAGCGCTGTGGCCACTAGCTTCACAGCTCCTCTGTCGGCTCCCCACCTGCTCCCGCACGAGGCCAGACTGCGGCCCAGCCTCCATTCCATCCCCGTCAAAGGTGGCTCCACCTCCCAGGCTCTCAGGACTCCAGTGAAACGCGGCTCATTGGACACGACTGCAGCTTCCCGGAGCTGCCCAGAGGGGCTATCAGACAGCACACGGGAGGGTGGGCAGACCTGTGTGTGATCAGGGGAGGGAGCCATCTGTGTCTGTTTTCCAGACTGCACCCAGTTCTGTACTCTACCAACTTTTATTCGCTTACCTCCTCCTTGGCTCATTTTTCTTTTCCCCTCACTCTTACCACCCTGGGACCACCCACCGGGCTAATCAGGAACACTTCCTGGAGGATCTAGAGGAAAGCATCTGGCACTTAAAATTAACTCCAGGGAAGAATAAAAGAGGAGAAAACACTAAACTGAACCTGAAATTAACAACAAACGAGGAGATGTGGCGGAATTTAGCGAGCAGTACTAGACTGGAATGATAATTTTTACAAGTTACAGCTTCACACTTCTGACTTTACAGCTTATGAATTAAATAGTTGCTATATTCGGAAACATCCGAAAAATTCAAACTTCGTGAAAAATCCTTTGCCTGAGGGCTTGAAACACACAGTCGTGATTCAACATTAAAAAGCACTGAGGGAAAAGGAAGAGAGGGAAGCATTCCTGTCTGTACTACACACATACAAAGGGGCCTCCCCACCTGGTCTGCATCACTCACGCCTCGCTTTACAATGGAGTGAGGAAGAGTAATCCGTACCTAAGAAGGTAACATAGAGGAACATGGGTTTGTGTCAAAGATATCGAGTCTTAGCATCATTTCTTCAACTCATCAGCTTTGTGCCCTTGGGCAACTGAGTGATCTCTCAGTCTCCTGACCCAGGAAACTAAGACAGAAGCCACACCTCCCAAAATGCTGGGAGTGCAAACGTACCCTTCCTAGCACTGTGTCTGGAACAGAGTAAGCACTTAATAAAAGTCTGCTATCGTTATTATTGAGATGTTGGTTGAGTGGAATTTGAGAAATTCATCAACTTATCAAAAAGAACAACCCTCGGTGATACACAGGCGGATATTTGTTAGAGAATTAGAAGCAAAAATCAAGTTTGTATCATTCTCTATCCTTCTTATGAGCTTTTCCGTCCTCCCTGTGGTGAAATACTCAAGAGGATGTTTTCAAGATAAAATAGAAACTTCAATTTTTGACATGTTTGATCACTGATTCCCTGTAGTTTCAAAAATATTCATCTAGAAAGAAAGACATAAATATTCATAAATAAAAATACACATTGAAAATGTATTTTGCCAACATCTAAGGCAAAGACCATGGGCAAATCCGATGGGCTTTTTGTCTTTGCAAATAAAGTTTTATTGGAACGCAGCCACACCCATTCATTCACATATTTTCTGTGACTGTTCTCTCATGTGAAAAGAAAGCTTATGGTCCACAAAGTCTAAAATACTTACACTCTGGCTCCGTAGGGAAAAGTTTGCTGACCTCTGGCCTCAGCAAAGCAGCTAAGGGAAGAAGCTAGACTAGGGAAGACAGCTGGAAGGGCAGGTTTAGAAAATATCAAGTCGGGGGGTTTCTGACGGTAAGATGCTATTTGTTCTATGAGGATGGGTACAGATGGAGACAAGGCAAAGAAATCATAACCTTAAATCAAGTTCAGTGTTGGCAAACTAAGGCGAAGGGTACACCTGCTACCTTAACGCTAAATGATGAAACCAAGAATGCTCATGTATTTCTCCCCGAGGATGTTAATTAAAGTAAAATGCGTCATCTTAGGAACTGTAGTTAAAGAAAGTACATAGAGTTAAGAGAGCCTCTTGTATGAACTGAAGGCAACAATAATTGGATGTAATTTGTTATGGTTGTTGATTTATATGATTATTATAGAAACATCTTTGAGACTATAAAGAATACTGTCAAATAAATGTAATTCTATGACATTTTTACTTTATTGTTCATTAAGATGTTGATAGAGATAAGCCCTGGCTGGTGTAGCTCAGTGGATTGAGCGCGGGCTGTGAGCCAAAGTGTCGCAGGTTCGATTCCCAGCCAGGGTACATGCCTGGGTTACAGGACATAACCCCTAGCAACCGCACATTGATGTTTCTCTTTCTATTTTCCTCCCTTCTCTCTCTAAAAACAAATTTTAAAAAAAGATGTTGATAGAAATAAATACCAGAAGAAAAGCTTTTCTAACTAAAAAAAAATAGATCAATTATTCAAGAATTTCAAGTTAGAAGATGAAAGATGGATACTGGGGTAATTTTTATCGGAACATTGATACAACACTGCTTAAAAAGAGATTTTACTATCTTCTCGTTTTAAAAAAAATTTAGCTTATTTGAGATAATGATCCACTTCCTTTTTTGAGGTAGGTTTATACATTATGTAATTATTGTACCTTATTTTGAAGCAATGGTGAAAAATTGGACTTAGGAATTTAAAAATGTGTAAACTGACTTAATGCAATGAATCACACTGATTCAAATATTCACCGAAGATTCATTTGATGAACAATACATTTCTTTGTCGAAAAAAAAACCTTTATATTGTCTACCAAACTCTAGTTTTCCATGATACTTAATAAAGGAAAAATGTCACTGTTTTGGTCATCAAAAACACTTTTCAAACTTTACATATTTAGCATTTAAAACTAAGGTGAAATTAAGTTATTCTCATATACTCATTATAAATATTTAAATATTTAATGACATGGAAAATGTTTACAGTATATTACACAAGAATGTTACAATAATGGATTTCCATTTTTTTAAGAAAAACATTTCTGTACATACTTAACCACACAGATTTTTCCTGGAGTTTGGAGATTATTAGTGACTTCTATTTTCCTTTCTATACTCTATGTACTTTATAAATTTTATTTACTTAATGTTCATTTAATCTGTAATTAACAGAAGTATACATAGTGGTTGGGATTCTAATTTTTTGTGACTAGTTTTTTTTTTATTTGCCTGAAATCTAATCTCAAAGAATTGGTCATTAAAAATTGACCATCTTTTTAAAATTTAAAGTTTAAATAACTCAAGTACTGAATAGGTATTTAGAGCATCAAAAAATGAAATGTACATATTTTATTCTTTAACAGAGATGATTTTTTATTCCTTACTTAGAACTCTATTCTGATGATTAACAACTGTAAGTTTTTGCAGTGCATGACATTTTATACAGTTCTTTGATGATTTTATTTGATCTTCCAAAAAATCTGGTGAAACAGGCAGGACAGACAGGGCCATTCTGTCATGGTGGGAGAGAGAGTGCTCGTCGCGTGAGCTGATAGAAACTGCAGACCTGGGATGGAACCCCCAAGCCCCACTCCCTTTCTGAGACGGCATGCTGATTCTGGAAACGCTAATAAGAAGTAGGCCACGTTGAAGAATGGTCAGTGCGTACCTCACCTCCACACATTTAATAAAGATGACGGGAAGTTCGGCGACAGCTGCTGCCGTGCAGATTGAGATCTGCAGTCAGAGCCGGGAGACCTCAATGCCAGTCCTTCCCATCATTCTGCGCTGTGTGATTTTGAAAACGTTCAAAGTCTAGGTTTGTGCAATCCCCTCCAGATTCCTGGCTCCAAGTGCCTGCTACATAAGTTCATGTTGAACACATAGAATAATGAATTTCTTCCATTTGCCCTTGGAGACGTACACTTGCCTTCCCTACTGGGTCCAGTGCCCAGGGAGCTGGTCTGTATGGGCTTCTTCCCTGCACCCCCTGGTCCCCAAAGCTGCTGGAGAGGTTGGTCAGTGAGGGCCACGGCAGGACATCAGGAGCCTGGAGGAGAGGGGTAGGTTACTGATTCCCCTGGCCACCTCCCCTTGCTCCTTCAGGACTGGAAGCAGTTGTAGCTTCCTTCTGTGTCCTGATTGGAGATATGAAAAAAATAAGGAACCTTCTTTCTCTGGCCAATTGACTCCACAGGAAAAAAAAAGTCATTCTTACCCAAATGGGGCATGCCCAAACAGTATCCAGTATCTGTGGGGGTTTTTGGACAGACAGAGAAAGGAATGCTGTCAGAGACTACCCAATAAAACACAACACCCTTGGTCTATAGATGCGGAAATGGTGGGCCAGAGTGTGACTCAGTAAAAAACAGTAGCTTTAGTATTTGAAACTCTAGTACCCAATGTAGAGTCAACCTAAGTCAACTCAGAGGTTTTATAAAGAATGAAGTGCTCAAAATAAAATACCCACCTGGAGCATGCAAGTAATTCAAACTCAAATGACTGAATGCCAACCTTCACAAATAAAGACTTTTTTTTTTTTTTGGTTTACTGGTTAAACCGACACCATGATGCAGAAATAATACCCCAGGTCCCTGTTCATTTGAATAACCAACCTTGAGATTATCCACTTCTTGAATATGAATTTTGGTGATTCACATCATTTCAAAACTTGAATACGCATTCAGAAGTGAATGCTTTGACTTTACATTGTTTTAAGATCCCCAAATGCGAATGCTCAAAAACCTGTGATGTGGACCACATTTCCATCAAACAGGAAGTTACCCAACCAAATCTGTCAAAGCATTCAACTGGTATATTGAGGCAATACTAATTCAGCTCCTTTTAATACGTCCTTAGCAAATGGTTCCGTTTTCAAAACCCACTGTGTGACAGCACGGACGATCAGAGGGAGGGCCGTGCTGGTGAAACGAAGCTGTGGAGCGACGCTGCGCTCCTGCAAGAGAAGACAGCCGGACTGACGGAGCCTCCTGTTTACGTGGCATAGACAGCGGTTTGTCTTTCTGATCGTGTATGGGTGGGAGAATGCTTCCCCCGACCAAACACTGTATTCTAGGACTTTCAGAGTCCAGGCCAAGTGGAGCGAGGGAACAGTGACAGATGGAGTTTCCAAGCAGGTGAGATTGAAGGTCTTTTTAGAGGAAGCTGAGTGGGCTAGCCACCCCCTAGACCTACGCATAGGACTCAGGAGCCCGCTTCGGACTTTCACTCCTGGCCTTGCTTATTCCGACCTGTGTTTTACAGGGCAAATTTTATCATCCGAGTCTTAGTCTTCTCATCTGTAAAATGGTGAAAACAATACTGATACCCCATAGTACATGTGGGACTAGGAGAGATAATATTTGTAAAAGCATTTAGTCCATATGATTCACATAGGATTCAGTGAATCATATTGACTATTTAATTACTACTATTGAAGGGGAACAGAATACACCACATCAAAATAGGCCACTTTGATTGTTTTGCATTAAATTAGCTAAGAAACAGCCAGTACAAGAAGGATACTCTGACCCCGTCTGTGCCCCAGACACCAGGACCTAAGTCTTGCATGTGACAGGTGCCCTCCCTGCACCAGGAGGCAGGGAGATAACATTGTAATCACCAGAGAAAGGGACTTTAGGGCTGAAAAAGCTGTATAAACAAACTTGGTTATTTCTTTACTAACTTACCTTCCCAAACGCCTTTGTATTGTTAATTTTTCACAAATTTAAAATGTCTTTCCCTAAAAGGTATAAAAGGTATAAAATCTATAAAATCTGCCTGCTTTGGTCACTACTTTTGATTCTAATATTCTTCAGGCTCCAGTATATATGAAATTTCATTTGTTTTTCTATTAATCTCTTTCATGTCAAGATCATTATTAGGCAAACCCAAGAACCTGGAAGGAAGGAGGGAGAGAGGTTGTTCTCCCCTGCACTATGTGGATGACAGCCATGCATTCGTGGCCAGAGAAAACACTGAAAACCTCAGTGGCTCCAGCTCAGCATCTCATCAAAACCCAGCTTTCCAGTGAGTCTGGATATTTCATATTCCGCTTGCCTTAGAGAGAGAGAACCTGGGAATGCTGCTCATGTAAACATTTGGAATCTCAAGCGCAATGAGTCCTTGAACATGCTTTAACTAAAATTTGTCAAGCATCAGGGAGCCATGACAGCAAAACATTTCGACCCAGAGTATAACAACTTCTACTCTGAGTTTGTCTCTGAAGGCCAAAGTAAACCATTCTGCTTAGAATCAAATATTACCAAGAAGTACGACAATTGGGAGCTCTCCTAAGAATGCCCATGCTAGGAGTCAGTGGTGCCCCTGGGTGTGAACTCACAGGTAGAAGTCAATGACTCCCAACTACCTGTCCTTGGAAAGATTACCTTGGAGTGATCTGGGGACCTGAAAAATTACACATTCCTTGTCCTCATCCCTGGAATCCAATTCAGTAGGTCTGGGGTGAGCTGCACGGCTAGATGTGGAAATCTAATGCTATTCATGATACTCTGTTGCACAGACATATTTGGGAATCGCTAGAAAATGAATATGAATAAGGAAGACTCAGTTCTCCTCTGGCTACCTTTACACTGTGCCCCTTGCAAGGTTTCTCTCCTGTGAAAGAGTTGCATTACAAGTTATCTTTAAGATCTCTTCTGGAATCTGCTAAAGTCAGTGCTAAAAGTCACTTGAAAGAGCTAGAAAGAGGAAATATCCTGGTAAATGTAGAAAAGATCAATTCACATTTGGCCATTCAGGCGGAATTTTGGCAGGCCAACTAATTTTTTTGATAGCTCCTTGGAAGGCTCTCCCACCACGTGAAGCAAAAACATGGCCCACAGCCTTCTGTTTCCTCTTATCTGGGGGCTGTGCTGCCTCTGCAGCGAACCTCTCTCTGCATACTGAGGGCTCATCCAGTTCAAGTTCATGAGAAACTGAGCCTTGGCAGGAGGCCCGCTGCTACCTCAGCTCTCCTGGTCAACGGCAGGAGAGCACAAGCCAGTCTGCACACAGGGACTAGAGCCACTTGGCTCCATCGCCACCTATGGTCACTGGCACAGAGCAGCCGACAAGCTGACACACTGGAAATCAGAGCAATCGCTCATGAATAAAACCTGCGTGGCCTTTGGTTCGAGGCCTAGCCCACAGTGTTACTGAGGTTTGTCCTGCTTCCCACGGTTTTGTTTCTGTTTGCTTCTCCCAGAGGTTGTGACTGGGAGGCCCCAAGCCAGAACTAGATTGAAAACATAATTTGTTTGGCCTCTACAGTATTTTCATATTATTTAAGTCAACTTGGGAAAATCAAAATATTTCACATAAAAATCCAATTTGATAGATTCTCCTGGAAAACAGTAAAAGTCTAGAAACATAGGACCACCCACAAACTTTGGGAGTTGAATTATTGGCCGCCCCATTTAGAGGGAACGTGTAAACTCCAGGCTACCCTGGACCCCACCGCTCCCTACGATCCCACTGACAATGATGTCTGATGTCTATGACCTGCAACCACTTAGTACCTTGCTCTTGGAATCTTTCTTTTGCTGTTTTTCCATAGTAGAAAAGGGCTCTGGTAGTTGCATTTTTACTAAAAGGGTTGGAGGATAACAGGCTGGTATCAGAAAGATAAGATGAGGATACAGACCTTTCATAAATGCTGAAAATGCAAACTGAGCCATTTCACTCATTAGCGTCGCCCCCCCACCCCACCTCCCATCCCTGCAGACACTGGATCTGTAACCCCTTCATTAACAGGAGAGCAGCACTGTGTCCAGGGATCATGGGTTAAGCAGGGAACAGCATTAAGGAACGGCATGTTGCAGAGCAGTGATGCTCAGCTCTCACGAAATGAAGATCCCTTAACAAAGAAAACATGATTGTTGGAAAAAATCTCTCTATCAGTTATCTGTTGAGAGGCAGCCATGTGGGGTGGTTAAGGGCAAAGTTTTAGAGTCAGAACAGCCTCAAGTTATGTAAAAACGATCTAGTTACTTAACACTTTTGCTTCTGTTTCTCACATGGAGGTGATTAATAATCCTTGCCTCTTAGAGTGCTTATGACACTTGAATAAAATACTCACATAAAGCACTACATGCAGCATCTGGCACATAGTAAATGCTCAGTAAGGGCTGCTACTATTGCTGTTATTGATTGATAAAATGCATAAAGACAAAAAGCTGGTATGTATACATTATCCACTTTGAATTGAATTTCCCATTAATCACAGTGGCACCTGCATGCATGTGAAAAACAGCAGCATATACATATTTGTCAGACATTATTTATTCAGTCCCCAACAGTACTTGGTGCTTAGGGAGTTCTGTGTTCTCGCTGCCTCCAAGGGCTTTGGAAGGGAGTGGGATCTAAGGTGAAGAGGGTGAAGAGAGGCAAAGTACTCCAACTCAAGACATATCTGCACCTAAACTAGCTACCATTCTCAGAGGCAAGAGAATTGCCTCTGAGAGACTCGTTTAAAACGAGTGTGGAGGTGGAAGAGGGAGAATGAGGAAGAAAAGGCAAGTGTCCTCAGGTAAGTCACCGAACAGGTGCGAGCCTAGCAAGTGAGGGCTTGGGATTGGCTCAGTGGCTTCCATCGGTGCTTCAAGGAGCCCTGTGATTTCAGAGACGCCCCACAGAAGCCGCTCTGGGGTGCGGCCCAGGGGCAGGCCAATGGGGGGCTCAGATCCGGCTCTTACTGAAGTTTCGTGTCATTCTTCACGGGGAAAATGTGTTTTGCTGCTTCCCAAGTGTTTGAAACAACGAAGCTAGATAATCTGAGAAGCGGTGCTTCTCCTACTTGACTGTACACTGGACTCACTCCAAGGAGCTAGGAAAATGCTGACACGTGGGCTTGGCTCAGAAATACGTTCACTTGTCCGAGGGTGCAGCCTGGGCCTCCAGATGCACAAATGCCTCTCCTCTGAGATGGCGCTGAAAATATCAGCCTAGACGAGGTGAAGGTCACCCACTAATCTGCCTTCAGTGCATTCAATGCAAAGATCCCATGAAGCGTAAGGAAATAAAAAATTCAGACCCATAAGGAGCAGAATAAGGAGAATTCGGATCATTAAAGAACGCAGTGGTGTTTACATATTTGCCTGAAGACTGAGTTTCTAATTACTTTCCTTCGCAGGGACAGTAAAAGAAAATGTAAGTGCTGTTTTAAAAGAGTTATGCCAAACGTAGGTCCACACAGAAGACTCAACCACAGCCTCAATTCCCATCCACAGTCCTGTTGATAAGGGAACTGCTGTCCTGCTTTTGCCAGAAAAAAAAATAGTGTTTGACTCACTTGACTGTATCCATTCCTTTGAGAAGTTACTGATGTATGACTGTGGCCAGAATAAAACACGTCAGTTCTCAGAGTCCAGCAAGAGCTACCAGGGCAGAGTTTGAAACATCTGAACAAGACAATACAGCCACTTAGCTATGATCACCCAGGAATAATGAACTGATATAAATAGTTGTGTTTATACCAAGTGAAACTCCTCATCTCTGGAAAATGGAGATTATACCATTTTCCTTCCACACTTTTGCTAATCAAAACCCACTAAGACCATCTTCTGTCTCAGAGAGGGCTATGTCCTGACACACTTGTGGTGACCAGTGGAAGAGAAGCAGAGCTACAGGGTTTTCAACTCTGAAAAGGATATGTATCCACTGGTCAAAGGGTGTCTTGATTGCATTTTCTGCAGCAAATCATGGACTTGGAAGCCATTATCTAAGTCGAAGCTGTCCAGCAAAAAAATATATATGACACGTATTTTATCTTAAATTTTCAGGCAGTCACATTAAATTATAATAATAAAAAGTTAAACTTGTTTTAAAAACATTTTAACCTGATATATCAAAAATATTACCATTTCAAAATATAATCAATTTTTAACATTTTAGAAGTAGGTGAATTATACAATTGAATTATATCTCAAGAAAGCTGTTAAAATTACTAGAAATATTTTATCGTATATATATTTTACTAAGTCTTGAAAGTTTCACGTCTATGTCACACAGAGTGATCTCCACTTGGACTTGTCACATCCAAGAGTGTGAGAGCCACCTGTGGCCAGTAATTAGCATACTGTGATTTAATTGGTTCGTGTGTATAATCACAATTTACTCAAAGGAACCACTACGTGCACCTGAGCCACCTCCTCTCTGTCCCATGATGCTCTCAGTGGACAATATTGGAGGTTGTCAGGACTTTACTCTCCACCTTCTGTGTCACTCATGGGAGGAAAGAAATAAAAAAGAAGTAGGAATTCTTGCATCTGCCTCTCAGCCTCCCAGGGTCCCCTTCTTTCTTGTTTACCATCTATCCCCACTGGCTGCCCCCGATGTATCTAGATTTATATTATTGTGTAACTCAGTCATTTATGTTCTTCTCTGTTCTTAGTTTAAGTGCAGAGTAATGAAATGTTTTATGTTTTTCTTTTTGAAAAATGTTTTCCTACTGAAGGTATATTTTTCTATTCCCGTTAAGAGCCTTGGAGGTATGAAGGTTTCAACCACTAGGCTATGTGAAATTAGACGACGCATTCGTGTTTTTGAGAGTCTTTTCAGTTCTTCTTCACTATGTCACACACACACACACACACACACACACACACACACACACACACACAACTTAAAAGACCAGTGAGTGTTTTTCAGAAAAAATAGAGACCAATTAATGACCCATTTTTCAGAAAGCAAAACAAGTTCATTAACAGAAAAAGCAAAACCACTGCATGAAACTGCTTCCTGTCACATTCTGGGATTTTAACAGACTGGGACAGAGAAAATGCCAGTCCAAAGATCACCACAGGGAAGCCCCAGTTTCCCCCTCCTGCGGTCTCCACCCTCATGGTGATCCACGCTTACCACAGGCGGGGAGAGGTCAACGCCAAATCAGTGCGTATGGAGTAAGCTCCGTGCTACGCACGCGGCACTGTACAGGTGCTGAAGATCAACCATCAACCAGCCAAACAGCATTCACAATACCTGATTCCAAACTAGGCTACAGGGTCACCGTAATCAAAATAGCATGGTGCTGGCATACGAATAGGTATATGGATAAGAGAACGGAACAGGAAGCCCAAAAACCAACCCATAGTGCCAATATGGTCAATTATACTATTTGACAAAGGAGCAAGAGCGTACAAAGGGATAAAGACAGTCTCTTTCATAAATGGTGTTGGGAAAACTGGACTGGTACATGCAAAAAAAATGAAAATACACCATCAACTTATACCACACACAAGAATAAACTCAAAATGGATAAAAGACTTAAATGTAAGTTGTGAAACCAGAAAAAAAACAAGAAGCAAAGTTAGGGAGTAAAATCTCAGACATCTCTCATAGCAGTAGTTTTGTCAATGTGTTTCCTAGGGCAAGGAGAACAGAGGGAAAATAAACAAAGGGACTACATGAAACTATAAAGCTTCTGCACAGCAAAACAAAACGAAGCTCATCAACAATGAAAAAAGAACCCACCACCCACTGTATGGGAGAACTACAAAAAAGAGACGAACACTGTACTGTCTGTTAAGGAAAACCATAATCCAATTGAAAATTATGACTTGAATATAGGGTTTGAAGCACATGGGTTGCATACGAATAGGAGGAAACCAGGCCAGAGCAGAGGGTTAATGAAGTCCTCCTATAGCAGAGCTGAATCCTGAAGGGCACGCAAAAGTTCCCTAAATGAAGAACAAGTGTGGGGATGCAGGGTTGAAAAGCATCCCTAGTGGTGGGCTAGCATCATCGGCAGAGGCTGGAGGCGCCAGTGCTGTGGTCTAGAGGAGCCGAGGGAGTCCTGGAGACAGGGCTCAGAAAGAATGTGTGGCCGGGGTATGACCCTGAAGACCCAAAGAGCCTCGTCACCATTAATAAAGCCTGTGGCCTTTAACTCCAATAGGGAGCTACTGAAGGGTTTTAAACAGAGAGAAGACGTGATTAGTTCTGCATTTAAAAAAGATCTCTCTAGCTGCAGTGCGGACAGACGAGCACAGGGATGGCTGCAGGGAGACCAATTAGGAAGCTGTAAATATGGCCCATGGTTTCAAGGCCCAGGCTTGGGTGGCAGGCCGGCTCCCATGTGACCGGAGCCTGCCGATGCATTGCATTCAGTCCACAGACTATTCTGAAAATCAAGCAACTGTGTATGAAAATCTGCCTTTCTGGCCTCTCAGAAAAGATAACCTTGAGAATACAGGCTCACTTCAGTATCCAAAGACACCCCGTGGCAGCTGAGTAGTGCTAGCCTCTTTCAGGCAGGACACGTGGTCCTCCCTGGCCTCAAGGTCCCTGCACTGCCATGCCACCTCGTTTCCGGCCCCTTTGCCAGTTCCTACAGAAACCACAGTACTTGGCTTCAAGCGCAGAACCGTTTAGTGGTTAAACTCAAGATGGGGAGGAGTTCAAGGGCCTGTGCTTCAAGGACGAAACTCAAGGATTAAACTAATGGAGGGCTGCCCCAGGCTGGGAAAGGACGCACGGGGGCCCATCACCAGCTGTGGCATCTTGAAAGCATCCGAACAGTAATGGCCAAAATATCACTCAGTGTGTTGATCTGAGTGTACTCGAAGTTTAACCTGAAAGACCATGTCCGTTGTATCAACAGGAGTCTATTTTAAACTGCTTCAAATGATTTTGGTGGGTGGGTGGGGGAGACATATACAGATAAAAACACAGATGTCAAAACAGCTGTCGGGACTACTAAACTTCTCCTGATTGGTCAGAACTTTTTGGACTTTTAAAGCTGGACAGAATGCTAAGCATTCTTCTAAAGAAGCCAAAGCAAAAGCCGTCCCAGTTTCCGGGCACTGAGTTTGCATATGGTCTGTGGGTGCGAGAGGGCCCTTCTAGCAGCAGCGAAAGGGGGTTTATGACTATGGGTTTTGATAAAACGCAACAGGCACCATTTCCGAGCCCCAGGTGTGAAATAAACAGGAGGGCGTTTTCTCCCTGAAATCTTCCCTTTTGTTTCATTCAGAAGTGTGTTTGGCATCAAGAAGAAAGATTCACAAAAGATCTGAGAGACGAAGCTTCCATAAGTCATTTAACCTGGCCTTACTTCTATGTGAATTCTACTTCCTGTAACATCTGAATGCCGCAGCGTTAACAAACAGGAGAATCTCACCCAGCTATTTATTTATCGGATAACTTACAAACTGCCACATCAACAGATTTTGTAGATTTAAGTTTTTCCCTTGTAGTTATCCTCTTATTGATCGTGCTCTACCCATGTTCTCATCTCTAATGTCCTGCCTCTGCATTATAAAAGCCACCAGTAACCTTCAAAAGTTAAATCATTAATTCGACAAATACCTTGAGAATTTACTATGTAACAGGCCTGTGCACAGAAAGCTCACTTTCTAGTGGGGAAGTATGGCAAGCAATTAACGATTTAAAGAGAGCGATTAACAATGAAATCATCGAAAACTGCAGTTATTGCTGTAATAGATGTACGCTATGGGAACACAGACAAGAGAGAAAATCCTGTTGGCAGGATATGGGAAACTTCCATGAGATAATATGTGGACTTTTTTTTTTTTTTGAAACAACAGTTATCCAAAACTTGGCAGTCGAGAGAATGAAAGGTGCCCGAAGACAGACCTGCACATTGACGAACGAGCCCACTGAAGGGTCACTTACCCCTCCAGGAGAATTCACCAGTGTTGGACTTCGCTCTTTTCTATTTCATCAGAGTTGACTTGGAGAAGGTACTTGCTAAGGCGTAAGGCCTGTAGAAAGATCACCTCAAAGTTACGATTTGATTCCTCCATAGGACTACTTGGTTTTGTCTCTAATTCAAGTTCATTGGCAAACACCTTTCATGGTGGTCTACAAATATTCTGTTCCTTTACAAGTTCTTTGATTTGGCTTTTCTCTCTTCCTGTTATTCTCATTCATTAATGAGTTATGTTTTTACTTTTCGAACATTATACTTTGACAAAGTGAGTCTTTCAAGGTCAGCAGGCACTGAGCTGGAAGTCAGGGCAGATCCTTCTTTTAAATGTTTTCCTCCAAAGACTGCAAGTGCAGAGCAAAAGAATACGATAATATTGTCCACTTCCTCACTTCCCACCTGGGCTTCCCAGAGGCAACCAATCACATTTAACTGCCTCTGTGTTTAATTTTCTAGAGGTAATTGCACTAATTCTCCTTTTTAGACTTATATTACTCTCATAATTTACCTTTTCATAGTAATATTTATGAACTCTCTCTCTGAATAAGGATTTAGCTTACTCCTCTCTTTGCCGACTTTACTCTTCCACAGTTATTTTTGTAACGATAAAGTAATACATCTCTGCCTTTGTCTTGTGTCCTTACCCTTGTGGGGGGTGGGACAGAATCACATCTTTCCATTGTCTTAAAGACATTCATGCCTCTACCATTCCTTCAGCTCTCCTTCTCTTAACTCTGCATTTACCATTATCTGTCTTTTCCCCACTTTCACTGTCAAGGTTTATAACATTTGGTTAACTTGTTCGTGTTATTTGTCTTACAGGTTGCTGACACACTGAAGTATTATTGTGTATTGTAGAGTAAGGTGTTTGGACAATTCTTTAGGCAAGGAGGGGTTAGAGTTTTCAAAGTGTTTTCACATCTATTCCCATTTAATGCTCACAAAACTTCCCAAAATATAGGGCACAGGTATAGATCAACTCTGCAGTCCAGGATGAATATGAGGAAAATGCTGGTGTGAACATTTGAGAGTGTTACACACACACACACACACACACAGTGGGAAAGTACAGGTGTGTTTCGCAGCAAAGGAGACGCATAAGCAAGGAGAAGAGAAAGTCTTACATCACTTGTAGATGTAAATTCTCAGTGGATAGATTTTTAACCTACGTTATACTTGTCTAGTTACAAAAACAACACATGTCAAATTTCAGGAAAAGTTAGACTGGCCATTTTGTCATCATCACCGGCAGTGGCAGTGATGGGAAACGTGTGTGTGTGTGTGTGTGTGTGTGTGTGTGTGTGTGTGTGTTTTAACCTGGCACATCAGAGCTAAACGTGCACAAGGTGTTGAACACAACTCGGACTGTGTCAGCTTCAAAGGTGTTGGGTGAAACGTCAGGTGCTGAAACCCGAGACCGTAAACACAGCGCTCCACACACATTCCCTTCCGCTGCTGTGGGAAGGAGTCTATTCCTGAAATGGCAGCTATTTGAATGAGAAACAAAATATAAAGACAAAAGAGTTGCTACCACATTCAAGAGCAGAATCAAAGGACATTCAGGCAGGTGTCCTCCAGTAGGTATGCTTTAGCACAGGACAGAAACTCCTGCGAATAGAGGTGGGCCCTTTACATGCATTTTAAGGGCCCAATCTCAAAACCGGGGTTTCTCATTCCACCAAGGTGGTTTTAAGAAAGTTACTTAACCTTTCTCTTCCTCAGTTTCCCCACCTGTAAAATGAGATAGCCTTGGAAGAGTCACTATTTTAGACAGAAAGAAATAAAAAGAAGACCTCTAAAATACATAGAGGGGAAAAATGAGACTATTCTCCCAAAGGAGACTTTCTGAATGAAGATATTCTACCATCCCACGGCATAGAGTAGGTATAAAATTGAACAAGAAGTCACACAGAAGTTTTATCATTTCATCAGTTCAATCTGTTTGGACCTTCGTACTCCGTATTTGAACTGACAAAGACAAGGGTTGCACACGCCTAGAGAGTGTTGTTGCATTGCCAAGAGTGTTGTTGCATTGCCATTAATGTCTAGTTTATTAAAAATTATATAAAACCTGGTATTTTGGCAAAATCTAAGATATTCTCAGGCTTACCTGATCCAAACTCCCATTTTGCATCCCAGGGAATTGAAACGCAAGAGTCACGAGGGGTCACGCAGATGTCAGGCAGCAGGCCTGGCCCAACCCCCTGGCTCAGGGCCGGTGCTCAGCGTGTGTTGGCTGAATACAGACACAAACAAGCCCCCTGTGGAAAGCTACCCTCCCGTTTGCCCAGCAAGATGCCTCTCCTTTCACAAGAGAGTGAAAAGGAGATGATGTTTTCTGCTGATGTTTTCATGTTTGACACTTAGATATTTATTATCTGAGATGAAATTTCAATGCATGATGAATTTCAGAGGAAGCTCAGCGAAGGCTGAAGAAAACTGTAGAAGGAGGACTGTCATGAGACTTGATAAGTTAGCCACAGTTCTGCTGACGGGCTGAGAGGCGCAGAAAATGTAAAAACCATCATTTCCACGTCCGGAGGAAAGAGACGAGCACAGAGGCGGTCCACACAACACTGGCACGTGCATCTGTGCACACATGTGCACACCCCTCTGACAGCACCCGAAGGGTGCTTATCCCGAGCTGCCCACCTTCTCACACTTACTGGGTACAGCCAGAAACAATGGCAAAAATTATTCTCGAAAGCAGCTTCCTTTTCATAACCGTGTTTGGAGGTATGTAGAGATTCTCTACTTATAGAGCAGGTTGGTCAAGAGACTAATTTAGACTTCACAGAAAAAGCACTGTTAGCTTGCACATACTTGCCATATCTCCGGTTTTTAAATTTTACTCTGGAAACTGAGACTTGAAAAAGCACAGCTAAAATAAAAACGTATGCCCAAGTCTCAAGAAATTAATACGACAGACAGTATCACAAACTGGAGAAGTATATAAAGGAATTCAGCTCTTCAGCGTCCCTTCCCAAGACAATTAACCTTGTTGGTATCCGTGAAATGTGCGAAATGGTTTCCGGCTCCCTTTCAATAACCCTGGTCAGATAAAACGTAACATCTACATTAAACGATAGTTTTTCCTCAGCACAATTTCCAACATATTAATTAAATACATTTTTATTTTTTTGGCCACAGGGTCAACTCCTTTCAGAGTTTCCAAATTCTCGTAATTAAATGGATACACTTTTTTTTTTAGCCGACGAGAGCCTTTCCCTTGCAGCTGAAGGGAGTGCACGGACACGCACAGTGACTCAGAGGCTGCACAGAACAGGGTATCGTGTTCTTCTCTTGCTGGGAGCGCCGCCACTCATGTGATCTCTAACCCCCAAAATAGCAGCGTAATATTTATACAGGGATTACAGAGGGCCAGCGCATGCCAGCACTTTATAAGCATGGCTTTACGTAAACCTCACTTCAAGTATATCAAGTAGTCATGAGAACCATCCTCATCCTGCAAATTGATACAAATCTTAAATTTGTGTGTGTGTGTGGCTTATTTTATTCATCACACTGTTTTTCAGATTCATCCATGTTATGTTTCTCAAAAAAAATTTTTTTTTATTGCTGACTAGTGCTCCATTTTATGAAAGGATCAGTGTTCATATTCATCCATTTTCCTGACTTGGACATCTGAGCTGTTTTCGGCATTGGATATTTATAAAAACTACTATAAATAGTGTGGATAAATGAACATTTTCAATCCTTGTGGACAGATATCTAGGACTGGGGTTGCTGGATTTTCGCACAGACCGTTCGTTGTATGACTTTACAGAAAGGTGCCAGGTCATTTTTTTGAATCGGTTGGAGCCTTTTACACTCCTACCAGTATTGTCTGAGGGTTCCAGGTGCTCCGTATCCCCTTAACTTTTGGTGTTTTGGTCCTTTAAATTTTAACCACTCTTATAGGTGTACAGCGGTATCACTTTGTGCTTTTAATTTGCATATCCCTAATGACAAATTACATTAAATAACACTGCTTATGTTTATTGACCATTTAGTATCTTATTTTTTGATGACTAGATGCTTTTAATTTTCATGAAGTTCACTTTACTTTTTTCCTCTATGGTTTATGCTTTACATGTCCACTAGAAGAAACCTCGCCCACACTTAAATGTGTCAATCATCAGTATTCTTAAAGCTTCCTGGTTTTTAGACATGAGGTTTTTTTGAAAAAAACCACCCTTCTTTATCAGAGATCAGGGGACAGGTTTCACGGAGGTGCTCGAATTTCAGTAAGGCACGTGAATTATCTGGACAGCTGCTTTCAAAACAGACTCCTGCCCCTCCCTCCCAGAGGTCCGGATTCCCTCAGCCTGGGGCAGGGCCTGAGGATGTGCATGCCTAACAAGCTTAGTGCTGCTGACAGGGGACTCAAGACTTGGAAAATTTTAGCTTAAGGTAAAAGTTATAAGTATAGCAAGTAATATGTATGTTAAAGGTTTGTTTCAGAAACTACAGATAAGGCCTATCTTGGCTCCTGGGAAAACAGTTGACCTCCTGGGGCACTGCTAGAGATTACCACCTGGGGACAAGTGGAGGCATCCGGATCTTTGTGTCCAGGGAGTGCAGATGACCACCCTCCTCTGGGAACAGCTAACTGCCCAGGACAGGAACGTTGCAGCTTCTGAATCTCAAAGCCCTCACGGTACCTTGTTTATCTCCCGCCCCTTATAAAAAATCTGGCCAGGAAAGAAGGGAAGATGGTCTGTTAGGGCATGAACCCACCATCTTTCTCAGATCACTGGTCATCTAAATAAAGTGCCCATTAAAGATTCAATCACTGTCAATGCCTATTGGGTTTGGTAGTGACACGCAGCCCAAACGCTGGTGTCTTCTCCGGTTGCACTGCTGATGCTGCTGGTTTATGAGCCACCCTTCGAGCAGCATTGGCTTTGAAAAATTAAATGGCTCTTCTAATGTCCATGGAGAAGCTTGTTTGCTTTTTCTAAAGTCTGAGCCACAGCCACTAATTTAAACTGTCTTCACTCGAAAAGACATCTGAAATATCTGCTCGCGGCACCGCAGCATGGGGGCCAGGAAGCGTCGTGGTGCGCTGAGGCACCAACACCGCCTCATTTCCTCTCCCTTCCTGGCAATGGGGTTTTGGCCTGTGAGCTGAGACGCGCACATACCTCTGTGCACTACGGCTGAGCCCAGCCCTCTAGGAACATGCCCTGTGCCCTCTGTCAGCAACCAGAGGGAGCTTTATTTTTCCCTAATGGGCTGACTGGTCTCTAAACCAGGAACATTTTTAATGGCCAAGTCCTTTAAAACTTTCTCTGCTGAATTTATGTTTTAAGTAGTTCGCATCTGGGTGAATATTCCTGACAGCATGCTGGCGTTCTGAATTAAAGATCAACACTCTCAAAGCAAAAACTCAGTCATCAAAACCCCAACCCAAACCCCTGAGCTTCTCTAGGTTTTCAGGATGAGCAGAGAAGAGCTTTTCAGCGTTCCTTTCCAAAAGATCAAGGGTGTGGGCAGAGAACCGCACAGCAACTAGACATCTATTATGTACAATGTTTATACCTGTGCAAGGACTCAGAAAGGTACCCTGTATGTTTTCTTCTTTCTGATTGTTAAATTATCTATTTAGCCTTTGGAAGCATGTTAATGGAAGATGAATTCATAAATAGCATTTATACTTAAACTGCTTTACAGATGCACTATGATTCAAAGGGAGAAAATAATTTATCTTCTTTACAGAAAAATACTCCCCTGAATAAAGAGGAGAGAGAATATGTTTCAAATACCTCTCTTGCATTTTCACGAGCCTCTTAGCACCCTTTCAGAGGTACCGTGAGCGATGTGAATACCAGAGCTCAATAATTCTGCAAGGACTTTGGAGGATTTTACAAAAATTAGAAAGCATGCATACGTGCTTCATCCTCAAAGGAAGGTCTATTTATGATCAGCTGGAAGTATACACCACACGCGTCCCAGCAGTGAGAAACCGAGACAGAAAACTGAAGCGGGCCTGTGCTAGAACTAACTTGATTTTCACCAGCGCTGGGCTTCCGCCTTGCACAAGTCACGACACAAGGGAGGCCTGGGTGCCACGAGGAGGCGGCCAACCCAGCACCTCCCCATTCCCAGAAGCCTTTGGGTTACGAAGGGGTTTTTCTGTAAAGGAAATTAAAATGATAGCAAGGGATTTATCAATGAAATTGACATTATACAGTTTCTCTTGGACATGCCATGTGGTCCCAGGCTGTTAAACCACATCACCCTGGTGCTTTTAACCAGCAATGTATGAAGTCCAATGTACGCATTCATATGGCAGAGCCCAGGAAACTATATTCTCACAAGTCTGGGAATGAGCCTGCCTCCACCCCTTCCTTCTAAGCACACATGCGTGAAGAGAATAATCAGCTGCTATTCAAATTATGTATGTATAGACATTAATTATACATACGCATGTGTGTGTGCACGCACACACACTTATTGCAACCAGAAAAAAGTGGGACCTCTTGATTCCAACTTCAGGCCTGCCAGCATCGTAACACATCCGAAACAAATATAGAGGCAGCTCCCCAAAAGACCTTAAGATACAATACAAAGCTGAGCCCAAGTTTCCTGTAGACGTTAAACACGGAAATGAGTCGTGTATTACACAGCACCATTTCTTTACTTGTATCTGGTCCTGAAGTCTCACCACAGTGGCAGCGACCTTGATTTCTCTTTCCTTCGGATCAGAGACACGCGAGCACGCGCACCTCTCCCCTTGCGTTTTCCTCCTGCCCTCTGGCCAGCTCTTTGTAATTGAGACAATGCAGCCTGCAGTGGCTCCCGCTGTGCCTTCATCCCACCACAGCCCACAAGCTGGTAGCGAAAGCACAAAATATGTCATTGCTTAAGGGGAGAAAGGGAGGAAGAAAGGAGGAAAAGGAAAGGGGAGGAGAAGGAGAAAAGTCTGTGAAAATGATAAATGTCTTTAAATGTATTTGCCTTAAACAAATAGGATACCATAATCACAAGTCCATACCTTAGCAATCTGGATCTTCTTGAATCTTAGAGACAGAATTCAGGGCAACATTGGGGTTGAGATTCTCTGCCCAGGCCACCGCCAGCTTTCCTCGTACCAGAGGGTGGAGGTCTCTTCCACGTCTACAAAATCACAGGACAAAGACGACATTAATAAAGAAAAACATAAACTAAATTACAACTGTGATATTCAATTCAAGATGAATTGAAGAGACTAAACAGAAGATACATTAAATCTGATTGGCATAAAAATGGGTAATACCTGAATGGATTCTGCCTTGTTGAGAATCAAGGAATCATACACAATCAGGAAAAAAACATAGTATATCAAGCCTGGGAGGTTTTTTAGGACACAACTAGCCAATTTGCTTGTTTAACTTACAGGGAAACCAAAGATGGGAGAGGAAAAGCGATTTCCCCATGATGACCCATTCCCTGTGGCGTATTTCAGGTAAGTCTTCAGTAAACACAAACATGGCACTTAACACTATGGCCTATGATAAAATGAGGCGAGGGGACAATGCATCACTTCTCCGTCTTAAAACATTTCCTTTACTTGGCTTCTAAGGCACCAAACTTGCCTTCTCTCACTGGCCACTCTGTCTTGGCTCCTTCAGTTAGTCTTCCAGGTTTATTCCTTCTTGGTCAAGGGCAGTCTGTTCGCCCTGCGGGCCAGCCCCAACCCTTCCAGTCATCCCTCTGTCTCATACACACCCCACAACCTCCGCGACACCAGCAAATCCTGGTGGCAGTTCTGTCAGACTACATCCAGCAGCTGGTCACTCTTACCTCCTCCGTCACTGCTACCCCACGTCATTACAGACCTGTATGGCTACACCATAGGCATGCTCAAGTCATGGCTGGCTTTCTCAACCAGACCCTCAAAACCTTCCATGTCACTCAGAATCAGAGCCCAGTCATTGTAACGGCCCCACAGACCCATGGCAACGCAGCTCTGGTCCACAGTCTTCACCTCCCACTGCTGTCTCCTCGCCTGCTCCTCCCCAGCCACACTGACCCAGCTGTTTCCTCTAACGTGCCTCCAACTCTGCCGGAGGCTGGAGTACTAGCAGTTCCCTTTACCTGGGGTGTCCTTTTTCCCCTTGCTGTTTCAAATCTGTGTTCCAATGAGACCTGCTCAGTGGCACAGGCTCCCGTGTTTTGAGCAACCAACCAAGGGTTAAGAAACAGGGGGCAGTGTTTCAGAAGGCTTGGGAATAAATCCCAGTATTCACACCTGGTTCCACCACTGCGAAACCCTGACCCAGACACTGCTCTCTAAGCACCAGATTTCTCTACGAAAGTGAGATGACAGAAGTACCCATCCCTTCAGGATGCTTATGAAAGCGAAATGAGGCAACACAGTGAAATCTTTCATTCCAATGCATACCGTAAGTACTCAACAAACATTTGCTGCTCTTAATTTTTTATTTGTCTTGCTGCAGGCTTACATTCTTCAGGGCATTACATGATTTTATCTACCTGCATCTCACGCCCTGCCAGAGTCTGAGTCCGCTCCGCCTGACACCCCATGGCATGACAGCGCTCAGTGACTCCGGGCGACTTTCTCTGAAGCATCTCCGGGCTCAGACAAGTACCATTACCCTAACTGCCCCCACGTTCTGGCAGAAGGCAGATGGCAGAACTTTGTAACACGAGACACTAAGGCTTGTCCTCTTGCTGATGCTCGGCAATTTGAGGATGATTTTGGTCCTCACATTATCATTGTCAGGCCACAGTCTACAATTATTCCTGCATTCCAAAGCCAAGAGACACAACTTGGAAAGCAAACAACGCTGTAATTCAGGGCGATGGTGTGCGGAGTTGTCCAAGAAAGTGTGTTCCTTTGAGAACGCAGCTCTCCAGTCTATCTGAACGCCTCTTTCTGTTTTCCTAACTAATAAATAGTCTAAGGTGGCAGTAGCAACATAAAAATATGTCACTACCTTTCAGCTTTAGTTATAGTACAACCTAATGACAAGTTAACATGCCTCAGGGACAACCTACAATCCATGAAGTCACCAAAGGACTTGCTCAGAATGCATTTGCTAACACATGTTTATTGAGCATATATTTGCCATGAATTTGTAAAGAGAATGGACATGGCAGGGAATAGTAAGGAGTTTATTTATACCTGCATGAAGCTTTCATTCCAGCACTTCTTTGTCCTGTGCAATTTCCTAACCGCTGCCCAGGCACGAGGGGACGTGACAAACGCCAACGAAGTTGTGGACTCAGCTGACTGGCGATATAGGGTGTTCTGGTATTAATAACCTAATTTCTGCTCCATCTAGAGAAAAAATTCTGTAATTCTTGGTTTCCTTGGGAGACATGCCTGTTTTTTTAATGTGTTCCCCACGCACAGCTCTTCTGAGTTGATGGTCCTGGTTTACTTCCCTCCTTCAGCAAAGAAATGAGAAGCATTCACCAAACCCACAAACACACTGAGCATTAACGAGATGCCACAGGAACGGCAGGGTACAAAGGGCGCTGCATTCAGAGGACACAGCTTCACAAACTGGCTTGTTCTGAAATCTTTGGGAACTGGAATGGGATGAATGGCAAAATAAACTGAGAAAGTATATACTAGAAATATTGTCCAAAGGAGTAAGGTCAAGAAAGAACGATGTATGTCTCAAATCCCAGTGCCTGCACGAGTCGAGTGCTAATCACACAGGAGGGTAGCATCTTTGCCTGTTGGGTGGCCTCGAGTGCACCAGGGAGTATGTCATTTCTTCAAGAGGTTTCAATCAGTGGCTGCCCTGATGGCAGAGAGTGAGCACATACCTCTCTAATGATTGAGCTGCTCTGAAAATGATTCCCGAGTATCAAACCCACAGGCACCGACCCACAAATGTACCCACACAGACTCCTGAGAGAGGCACAGCCAGAAAGGGTAGGGCGGGGAAGGTAGGAGAGGGGCATCCAGGAATTAGGAACTCTAAAATGGGTCTTGACTAAGATTTTGAAAGTGTGCTACAGGGGACAGGTGGACTACGAGTTACATCAAACTGTGCCAACAGGGTTGGGTCCCACCAGGAGTTGGAGAAACGCTGTCATAAGGATGTACGTTTCGAGGCGCCCTGTGGTTACAGCTGCACCACACAGACCACATGTACAGGTCATGCCTCACATACCTAACACGGCATCCACACAACCAGTGACGCTTTACAGTGTGTATATTACATCCACTTGCACGCGAGGACCTGGCAGTTGGGAGACATAAGTAATTTGCTTGAAATCACAAAACTAGAAAGTGAGTCACGGGTCAAACTCAGAACTGACCATGGAGCTTGCTGGCACTCCCCGACCATGCTGAGAACCACCACAGACTCTCTCCTGGGCTCTGCTTCTGATTAAACGTAGTTCTGAAGCTTGGAAATGCCTCGGTCTGAGCTCCAAGGCCGAATTCAGTCTTCTGAGAATGTAACTGAAGACTAGCCCGGCTCAGCCTCAGCCAAGAAGAGTGCAAGCACCCAGACAGGGGAGGACACATTTCTCCCAAAGCTGCAGAGGAGATCGTGCCGATCCCTGGAGTGGCTGCTTCCTGAGCAGCAGAGACCGTGGCTGAGGCTCTGCTGCCATTGTGTTGGGTCTTGGTGTGTAAAATATTAGTTCCATCTTCTCCCAGGTGACATTACTGAAACATTGCTGTCACAACCCTCTGAAATAATAACAAGCTTGCTTCCTTATTCTTAGTGTGGACACCAAACAACTGAACTGCTAGGGAATAGCACAAAAGAAAAAAAAAGGCGAAGACTCATCAGATGAGCCTCATAGTGTAAAAAGTATTTCTAAACAGTAGAATATCCCTCAGTTGGACCCAGTCTTCACCCCGTAAGAGGTCTGAGGGCTGGGACACACAGAAGGGAAGCCTCTTCTCTTACTCTGGGGCATGAGCTCACTGCATGGAATGCAGGCACAGAATCCCCTTCGCCATTTAAATAGTTCCCTCTTTATCTGCCATGCACGTACCATTGAATTTACATAAATTAAGTGCACATAAACTGAGAATCCACTATAATTGTGAAGCCATTGCATTGGAAATAAGCTTTCATTGAAATCACATTATAGGCCAGAAAGATTAAATTAGAAACATATTTAGCCCCATTAAGAGGTAGATTACAGAGAGTTTATAAACACCACAGACACACACTGCAGGCCAGCAGAGTGCCTGGCTGGAGAAAGGGACGGCCCCATCACCTGCACCAGGAGAGGAGAGCGGTCCCTTAACCTCAAAGACCGGAGTCATTCAGACCTTTGAACCAAACCCCGCTCTGCAGACTCCCCTGGCCTCAGATTCTCATTCTTACGAAAGAAGCAGAATAGCTGTGGTTGTTGAAAGACTATCTATGACAGGTCTAGCACCCTGCTTTTCCATTTTCAAAACAAACAAACAAACCCAAACAAAACCACAAGAACAACGCCTTGAGTCTAGGTGTACAGTCCTGGGAAATGCAGGTTTTCTGATCCTCAGCCAAACCGTCTGCTTCCCACACAGCACAAGCTAAATTTCTATTTAATGTTGATTAAGAATCCACAGAGCCCTATGAATTACATAAATGTGCCTTAGATGGCCGGCTATTATCTTTCCCTCACCCTTCCTACCAGACGAATGTGAAGCTAAATTAGTCACTTATCATAAAGTTCTCTGAAAACATTAACGTTGAAAGAACGGCCCGATAATTGTTCTTAGCCATCTGGCACCAAGTGATGCTTACGAACTTACATGAACCGCCTGGTAAAAATCCAGAACTGTCTAGCTTCATTTTACATCTCACTTACTGAAAGTTCTGAGTTGAAAATTTTCTAAGAGGAGAAAATGGTTGATTAGAAAGGAAAACAAATGGCAAATCCTGGAACTCATTCACAATCACATAGGAAAGCCTAAAGAAAATTCTACCTCTAAAGAAAATTCTGCCTGTGGCATCCCATTTTACCTTATTAAACTTGAGGCCGAACTCCACACTTCACCTGGCCAACACATGTGCACACGCACAGGTGTGCACACAATACACACTCTGAAGGATCAGCTGTGGTTGCTCTTTTCCCCAAGTCCTTCCACGTGAGCAAAAACAAGTTTTACCAAGAAGCAAGCAACCCTGACACCAAACCTGTACCTGCGATGCCCTCACGTGAATGAGAGTTCTCCTTCGACTGCGCACTGCCCGACAAGCCCAGGCAGAACCCTCGCCCAGCCCTGACGAGCAGATCTTCCACTGCTGGATCACCGCAGAGCCTTCCCACCAGTCTCCAATCAACTCATCGCTGGCTGACCCCAACCCATTTTGTACTCTACAGCAGGAATGAACTTCTACAAATAAACCATCTCCACCCCCTCAGCCTAAACCGTTCAACAGTTTCACATTTCCCTTAGAATTTTAAAATCCCAAATCCTTACCACAGTTTAGAAGATCTTCTGAGCCCTGGCCCCTGCTTCACCGGCCTCATCTTGCGTCCTACACTTCTACCTGCTCCAGGGGCACTGGCCATAGTGGCCGCCTTTTCATTATGGTTAAGTGCCATGCTCCTTCTGGCTTCAAGGACCTTAAGCATACTAGAAATAGAAAGTACGATTTTTACCCCATATACCCTCAAAAAGAGAAATGAAAACAGCTCTGAATGGTGTGGCTCAGTGGGTCAGGCATTGTCCTGCAAACCAAATGGAAGCAGGTTCAATTTGGTTGCAGGCCAGGCCCCTGGTTGGGGATGTGCAAGAGGCAAACAACTGGTATTTCTCTTGCACATTGATGTTTCTCTCCTTCTCTCTCTCTCCCCCGCATCCCTTCCTTTCAAAAATAAATGAATAAAATCTAAAAAGAGAGAGGAAAACAGACTTGATGAGGATTGTCAATGACACGGAACCATTTTGCTCACTCATGAGAAGGTTGGGGTCACTGACCCCGATAAGTTCCAGGGATGTTAAGTAATTTTCTTCCTTCCTTTAATAGTGGGGATACATCTTATTTGCTGGAACCATATTTTTTAGTAGGTTTTCTCATGCAAATATTTTCTCTCATTATTTCCTCCCCATTCCAAGCCTCAGACATTCTCAACGTATTTATCCTCACAATTGTACGTAAGCTAGCAACCCGGGTGATAAACTCACTTCTCCAGCAGGGTTGGAACCAACTGAGCGACTCTCCTGGAGTAGTTATAATATTACTTATATTTCAATGATTTTATGACAAGCTCCGGCTTCTGAAAATTACTGGATATTACTCTAAAAATAAAACATTACAGACAATTACCCCTTAGAATGGAACAAATCATTATATTAATTCAAAAAGTTATCTTGGATATGGGGGCAAAAGCACTTATTTGAAGAACAAAATTGCCAATGTACATGAAAAAGCTCATTTCCGAGAGGAAATAGGGGAACCAGAAACTGCTCCATGTTTTCTGAAGTTCATTATGCTAATGCGAATACCCAGCCCGGCACTGTGCTGTCTCCCAGAACCCCTGGCTAGAGCCACACAAAGTGTGTTGTAAGGAGAGGAAGGAAAACACATAGGCAAGTGAAAAATATTTTCTTAATATTTTAGGGTATGACATTGGGGAGTTATTTGAGGAGAAACTTAATATATATAAGCTGAAGTAGAAATTATGGTTATTTTAAGTGCAAAAGAAGAAGAAGAAAACCTTAAGGATGTCAGTGAACAGAAAAAAAATCAGTAATAGGAGTTAAATCTAAGCCCCACTCATATGTATTGACTCATTTTGTCCCCCCAACTAACGTATTAGGAAGGCTCTACTACAATCTCCGCTGCTGGGAAAACAAGCAGCTCACCCAAAGCACCAGGTTTGGGATTTGAATCCACAGCGTTTGGCTCCGTCCCCACTCATAACCATGTCACCACACTGCTCCTTGGGTAGTAACGTCAGACACAAAGATGAATGTTAAATATCACACTTTGCTACTGATCCCCCAAACATAGGTGAGTTAGTACCTCCTGATAATGCAAGAACAGAAACTCACAAGATTGTATAAATGAAGGAAATGGAATCTTAGAGATCTGCTGATGTGCCCCAAATGATGCAAGCTCTGCTGATGCCTCACCTCTAGGTGTCTGCAAATTTATGTTTTCTCATTTGGCAAATATACGTGGAGTGACTTTGAAAGACTTGTCATTGTGCTGATAGCGTGCAACAAATGCCTTAGCAGAGTAAGTGCAAGGCCTTATGGGATCACCAAGAGACGACCCTCTCCCTGGGAACCACGGAGAGAGAGCTTTCATGAGATCTGAAGCTGAAGAGTCTATCAGAATAAAAACATAAAAAGAGGGAAAGAGCCCTGGCTGGTGTGTCTTAGTAGACTGAGTACCAGCCTGTGCACTGAAAGATCACCAGTTTGATTCCCTGCCAGGGCACATGCGTAGGTTGTGGGCCAGGTCCCCAGTTGGGGGCGCACAAGAGGCAACCAACTGATGCTTCCCTCACACATTGATGTTTCTTTTCTTCTCTTTCTCCCTCCCTGTCCACTCTCTGAAAATAAATAAATAAAATCTTTAAGGAAAAAAAAGAAGAGGGAAAGAGATGGGAAGACCTTTCTAGGCAGAAGAAACTATATGCAGAAGAGCCTGGAAGAGAAAAAAAAAAGGTTCTTTAAAGGAACTGAAAGAAGTCCTACATAAGTGGATGAATTACCCATCTTCAGGATAAAGCATTACAACCAATCCGAATGGAAAAGAAATTGGGATGAGACCACACAGCACCATGCAGGCTACATTAAGGAATTTAAACAGATTAAGCTATTTTTAAAGTTAAATGAAGAGCAAGACTTGTAGCTGGCATGGCTCCCCCACACCTCCTGCATCCCACTCCCCTTCTCCACTGTGCCACCCCTCCCAGAGAGAACTCAAAGAAGAACCACACACAACTGAATGACTGAGAGCCGCACAGGGGCTGAAAGGAAGAGGATGCAGCTGGCTGGCCAGCCAAGATGTGAAGGCAAGAGAGGGAAGAAGGCATGTGTCCAAAAGAAGAGGTGGTTGTCTCACAAGGCAATTCTGAGCAGTGAGATCACGATGGGGTACTGAAGCCAGGTAGCGGGATGCATGTTAAATTTTCAGGAACGTTGTGGGCTGGTTGCTGAAATGGGCTGTGCTGGGAGTATTTACACTCTGAACATTGGCAATTGCTACAAAACAAGGCTTTTCTTTCGGAAAGCTGGTTGACCAGTACACCACTGCCTATACCCAGTAGGATTTGGGGTTACCGCCATTGTTAAAAGGAAATAGCTAAAATACAAAGGAGCCACTATTGAAACTTCCCATTTCTCTATGGGTTCTCTATGTATTGGAAAGGATAACACAAGCCTGAAATAATAAACAACATGGTACACTTTGTTGGCCCCTGGGTTGGCCTGACCCAGTCAGAGTGAAGCTAACACTGAACTTGATCAACCCTCACATCTATGAGTTCCTATCCATTTTTTCAGATACACAATCTACAAAATGTGTTAGATAAAAGCAATACATGTGCCTAGAAAAGGCAAAAAGACTCGACAGAAATTTCATCTGTGGATCATATCAAAACCCTCAACATCCTAAGAGTAGATACAACTGGGAGTTACCAGTCTTGCCAACTAATAATCATACAGGTGGTTTAACCTGAAACCACGGAGGAGCTGCTAGGGGTTCCATGAATCCCTGTAATTTGGGCAAAATGTGTTGGTATCTGCACTTGCCTAAGGAGACGGCCCACAGCTTCTGATCAAAAATAAGATGTAGAACCACTGACTTACAGACTTATTCCAAAGTAAATTGGTGGGCTAACTGAGGTGGCTACTGCCTGTCTTCTAGATTGGAATTATAAGTTAGTTGTAATTGTATTTGCTTTTAAGGATTCATAACAGACATTAGAAGCATTCGGTGGTGACTGTGGAAAGAAGGAAAATAATGCTGTGTAGAAAAATAAAGTGAAGTGACCACACCCATGCAGAAAAACTCTTCATGGTACCTAAGCTAACAAGGGCCCTTTAACAAGGAAATGACATGTCACAGGGAAGAAATGTGTTTTCTAGCCAAATGAAAGCACAGGCAACAGGATACACATTTTCAAAAAAAATCCCCACAAATATAAGTCTTTTATCCTCAGGATATTGGATACACTAAAATAATGCATCATATAAACTGAAATGATTAAAGATAAATGTCAAAACGTGTTTTCATATACTCAACATCACTAAAGGGGGGGGTTAACTTCATGGACATATCAGTGGACAAGAAGGAGAAGCAGTTGTATCTGTCTCCAAAAAGATTTATGTGATCCAGGTGCTCCAGAATTTTCCTTTTGGTAGTGTGCTACAATGTGGTGAGCAGTTAAATATAGATCATTAGGTAGTGCATGTTTAATTACACACCAACGTTTCTTGAAGATTAAAAATGTCTGCAATTCAATTATCCCCACATAGCAGGTCCCGTTTTCTCATTCAGCCTGAAACAATAAAGTAGCAAAATATATTGTCATGGATTAAAATCTGTTTGAGAGTACTCCATGGAGCTGATTTCAAAGGGGAAAAATATACCTGCTTCCCTCAGGGAGAACACAGCCTCCAGATTTCCTCCTACGTTCGTGCGGATTTCAGAGCACACCCGTGACCTTCCTCAGAGCCCCTTTTCTCCATCACTGCCCCCACACAAGCTCAGTTTTCACACAGCCAGCCTTTCCAATCGTGTCATGCAAAAATGGCTAACCTTCCATTTAAATGATCTCCACTCAGGACTTGAGGTCCTGCCCCTACACACGAGCAAATGATCTGCAGAGATTTGGTTCACTGCACACATTTCCCCACACAATAACCTTCTGACCAAATCCTAAGTGATCTTTTGCAAAGAGAAATAGAAAAAAAAATGTATTTAAGCTCTCAATTGAAGGTAGAGGACCCAGAAAAAAAAGAATTTAAAATATATAAGTGGTGCTTGGAATAATTTATTTGACTACACATACTGAAAGTATTTTCCTTCATGTTTTTGTAATGAACCTGATCATGGAAAAACAAATTTACGTCTGTTTTCTATTTCATTATAAGCTGAGCTCATTTGGTGCGGAAAACCTACAGTTTAATTGCTTGATTTAAATTTGGCTGGTAGAATGCATACTGAAACATTACTCTTTTAATTACGTTACTTTATAACTGAAAAGCTAAATTTACAAAGGCAATAACATTAATTATTTACTTGCCCATTAAAGCTGCATATATATTACCGAGCTAATTGGTTTCATAAGTCTGCCAAAAAATTAAAAACAAGTTTGTTCACTGATTTATATGAGAAAGGTACACATATTCTCAGCAGGTTACTTGTGTTTTATTGGATTAACATGAAAATATGTGTAAAATGCTTTATCTAAACAATATTCCACATTTCTTCTTCCTTCCAGAGATAAAACACATTTTAAAGGGAAAAGGAAGGAGTAGGGGTGACTGCCATGTATTCAGTGCATATTCTATACCTTACTTCATATGCACTGTCTCATTTAATCCCAGAAGTGAATAAAATACTAACGAGCACTATGTACGTTTTGAAGATGAAGAAACAAAGGTTCACAAAGATCTTTTAAATTTTGCCAAGACCAGAAGCAACACGATCAAATCCAGGACTGGCTCTGGAAACAACCAAGACCTCGCCACTCAGCTATCCCATTTGAATACCTGCTGATCACAGCAGCTGGATGCTTGCTGATACAATATGACTCCCTAAGGACTTCAATGTCAAAATCAAATTATTTAATGAAAAATTTATTCATAACCCTATTTGGATATTGGCATAAAAAATAACCAGAGACCACAATCAAAAGTACAGAAGTCACAGATTACTCTCTCTCCCCATATACATATACATATACATATACATATACATATACACACACACACACACACACATATATATTCCAGTGACCTAAAAACCAGAACAACACGAGAAAAAGTTCCAAAGAACACACTTGAACCTTACCTGTACAGTGAAATTCAGTATTAGACATGTTCCTCACAGACTGCAACTCAACGAGGGGACTTACAAATGGAAGACTATAACACCTATATAACCACCCTCTCGGGCACAGTGTGAAAATCAAATGTGGGCTGGGATAAGAAAGAGCTATGAAAAATATCAAGCATCATGCAAATCTACATTAGTACAAGACTGTTTTGCACCTAAATAATTTCCACAGAATTCACTCTGAGTTGATGCGGAGACTACGGTTCAGCTATATTCTCAGATAACCAGAAAGGCTTATAAAATTTCTCTAAGTTTAGCCATTATCTTGTCCAGAGAAAAATTTTAATAATATACCTTAACCAGAGACAATTAGCAAGCAGTGTTTAATTATTACTCAATGAAATCTTATAAAATAAGAATACTGGGATAAAATGGAAAGTGGGGGTGCACATTTTGATATATTAGGAATCCTTTCATTGTCTTCTATTTTAAGCTACCAAGGAAAGTCACCAAACTTTTTTTTTTCCTTAATTCTGGTCACAGAAATTTTTTTAAAAAGGTAAAAATGCTCCCATTTCTGCAACATTTATTTCAAAAACATTACCTGAACATGGGCTAGGACTATTCAAATACTTAGTAGTAACAGGCCTATGATTATGATGAAGAGAAATAAAAATACTACGAGGCTGTAACCTCACGCTGTTTGCACTGCCAGTAACACTAACTCATACAGTTTTTCATGCATTTGGGAGAGAAAGAGACAGGAAAAGAAAGACAGAAACTTAGAGACACCAGTGGGTGAAATACATGCAGGAATTGTAATAATTTAATCAAAAATTTATGCACTGGCCAGTGAGGCTCAGTTGGCTAAAGCGTCAGCCCATACACTGAAATGTCCTGGGTTCGATCCCTGGTCTGGGTGCAGGGAGTGTATGGGAGGCACCCAATCGATGTCTCTCTCTCACATCGACATTTCTCCCTCTCTCTTTCTCTAAACAATAAAAATGAAAAAAAAATATGGTTCTACTCTGAGATTATCCTTGAATCTTTTTTTATCCATGACATTTTTATCTCACTTTCAAAAAGTCTCTAAAATAAAGGATTTCTCTACAGTTTGAGTTTCAACCAGAAACTACAATGTCTTAGAGTAAATATACCAAAGGGAGGAATTCTTAAAAATTGATACACGGTACTTCTGTGCAATTTAAAAATTAAAGTGCATTTACCAAAATGGCACCATGGTAGACTTCAAAAGCTGTTATTTTCAAATACAAAAACTATAGATATTTATAAGTAACTCAAAGAAGAAATGGGATTCATCAGAGGAGAGCTTCTCCAGTTAAGCCCAAGGTACATACCTACTACACTCTGAGCATCCTTTCTGCACTAAGACCGGGATCCCCGCCAGCAAACTTGCTAAAGGCTTTCCCTGGCTTCTCACCTTCCCTATTCCACCCATGACACACCCATGAGGAACCCACACGAAATCAAAGATTCCACTACATGGGCCTATATAGGCTTCATCCTGTGTGCCCCAAACTGATCAGCTAGAAATGAGACATGCTGGGTCACAGAAAAATGTCCAGCTGAATCCTCAACAGGCCAGCCCACCATCTGCATGCAATTGGATTTTCAGAGCTTTACCTCTGAAAATCAAGGCGGATTGTCATGGTGCTTTGATAAAACACAGGTATTCAAAGAATTTCTTTTTAAAAAATCTCACAATCTTTATGAGTTAGGGATCAGAGCTTAACTGGGTCCTCTGATTCAGCATCTCTTATAAGGCTGTAGCTAACATGTGGGTCAGAGTTGGGGGTCCATCTGACACTGAACTAGGATAGGATCCACTTCCGAGGTCGTACAGCCATTGGCAGGTTCAATTCCTTGCAGGCTATTGGATCTCCTTGCCATGTGCCTGTCTACAGGCTTGCTTTAGCAAAGTCATCAAAGGACAGTCTGCTCACAAGACAATAGTTACAACCTCTTGTATTTTAATCACTGTAGTAGCATCTACCACCTAGGCATACACTATCTGTTAGAAGCAAGTCACCAGGCCAGCCCATACTTGAGGGAAGGGAACTACATGCAGGATGGGGACACCAGGAAGTGGGATCATGAGGTGTCATCTTTGTGGTGGGTACGAAAACCAATATGGAAGTCCATGTCCAATACACACATTGACGACTCTCATTTAATCACTTCCTGTATCATGGCCGTCCTCCCACTCTGATTTAGACAGAACTGCTTTATTCCTTTGCATAGCCAAGTAGGATGTATTTACTTTATATATTTACTTTCCTAGGACACATCTTTTCGAAAGTCTCCACTTCTCTTTGGCTTTTAATATACAGCCCCAGGATAATGCTATTTAAAAGTGGGAAAGTTAAAGGAAACAAAATGGAAGTGAAGTTCCCACCCCTCACCTGAAGTGGTAAAATTTTGATAATGGTAGCCTGTCACACCACTTTTTCCTGTGTGTAGCAATGCACAGCGCGACCACTACAAAAAGACACACTTAAAGACCCTATAAATAAACCAAGATAAAATCCTGAAAAACAAAGTTTGGCTAAGCTGTAGCAAGGTAACAAAAAAGAAATATAAGAGAAAAAATGAAAAGCAAGTAATAAAATGACATACTTAAGCACTAATGTATTAGTTTTTGAAAGTTTCTATACATTTTTCAATGCATATGCTTTATTAAGATATAATTTACATACCATCAATTCTACCATTTTAAAGTACACAATCATGGCATTAGTATACTCAGAGTTGTGTAGCCATCCTAAAACCAATTTTAAAATCACCATATTCACTACCCACAAAAGAAACTCCAGACCACCTGGCTCTTATTGCCCCAAATCCCCATTCTCCCAAGTCCTAGGCAACCACTGAACTCCCTGTGTCTATAGATTGATTATGCTGCTCTGGAAATTCCGTATAAATGGAATTCTACTGTATATCACCCCTGTGACTGGCTTTTTTCATTCAGCATAATGGGAAATGGCTTGCCCAAGTCTGTGCCACCTGAGTTACCAACATATTTAAAACCCAGGTCAGAGCCCATATTTTTCTGATTGCCACAGATCCGTTATTTCAGGGAAGTGTAGGTCACATGTATGACTCATATTACTCGACAAGAGAGGGCCCCACGGATGCTGAAAAGGCAGCACAGCACCAGGGCCCTGAGCACAGCAGACAGAGAAAAGGGGGCCGATCCTGTGAATTGCTGAAGATGAACTTCACCTATGCGGTGTTTCAGCCAGGCATTCCTTCTGCCAAGGATGATGATCAAATCCTTAAATTCAAGAAGAGCAAATCCATGGAACCTACTTACTGCTTTTGAGGATAACAATGGATGATGGTGAAGTGAACAGGGCTGGGGATCAGACAGGCTTGGGTTGAAAACATGCTTCCTGTGGGAACCCGCTGTATTGGGTTCCTCCTGTGAGCCCCCACTCTCCTCTTCACGGGACCCCCACCTCTTCCTGCAGCCGCTGCCATGACAATCAGCTCCAGTCAGCTTCCCAGAGGTGCAAATGAACAGCATGTTGCCTGGGGCCCTGGACACACACCATTCCCAAGTGCCTGTCCCAGTACTTCTCTGACATCGTGGTGGGACACCCCAGTGGGAACCCGCAGGGCACTCAGAAACATATAATCGAGAGAAGTCATTTCCCAAAAGCTCCTCAGAACAGCCTTCCTTCCGGGAAGATCAAACAACAGACTTCCCAGAAGTGTCCACCTCAGCAGCCCATGCTGATGCTCCTCTTCCCTCGTTTCCACTCCATTCCTGCCCCAGGGACCCCTTTCCCAGGAGACGGCCCTGGTCTCTGGTGCTGCTGGTAGGACAACCCAGCCCAACAAACTGGCTGTGTGACTCCAGCAACTTACCTTACCACCCAGAACGTATTTTCCCCAAACACAACATGGTATTAATAACCATTTCTTCCCCACAGTCTTAGATATATGGAAAGACATATTGCATATAAAGCTTCCACCCATTCTTGAGCCCATGGTGAACACTGAATAAGTGGCAGTTACTTTATTCACAGTTTCTCTGTGAAGTCACTGGACATCTGGTACAGAAGCCCTAAACTTAATCATGGTGTCTCCACAAATACCCAAATGAGAGCTATGACAGAATGTATTTGTCTAACCCTCTTGCTGCTTACCACCCTGATACATAGATACATAGTGCCCAAGTTCAGATGCTCCATTACTCTCCTCCATTCCTACAAAAGTTTAAATGACAAAGACAATAGCTGGGAGGTGAGAAGGAGCTGGGAAGGACTAAGGTCATCTACTGCTCGTGCAATGCCTACAGTAAGTCACGAAGAGCTATAAAGCTGAAAGCAGTAAATGGACCCACAAGAAAACAAAAACTCACACACAGAACACAGTGTGGTGGTTACCAGAGGGAAGCAGGGTAAAGGGGCGGTGAAGGGGGTCAAGTACTTGGTGACAGGAGATTTGAACTTGTGTGGTGGTGCACAGTGCAACATACAGAGGATACATCATCGAGTTGTACTCTTGAAACCTACATAATCTTATTAACCACTGTGACCCCAATAAATTTAATCTTTAAAGAAGGAAAAAAGAGAAATGCCAAGTACCAAACTTTCTATCACAGAGCCAACTAGTAATTTTAAGAAAAGCTGGGGGCTGTGCATGGGGTTTGACGTCGCTTCATGGCAGTTTCTATTTCACTTCCATTCTCCCCACGTTTCTTAGAAATTCCTTTTAAAACCTCCAACTGTGTTGAGAGATTTAATTTTAAACTGAACAAAGTGGTGTGGTTTTATACTATACATCACATAACATTATGGTAAAGAAAGCACCCATTTGGAAGAGTGAAAATGAAGATTTATCCTCAGAAGCTCTTGGAAAGAAAAACAAAAATAGCAGTGAAAGGAAGGAGAAAAAACCTCCTGTTTTATCAAGGTGGAGATATGAGGAAGGAAGGAAGCATACAAAATAAACCTGTGCATTTTGAAGCAATCTTAACAAAACAGAACAAGAGAGAATTACCTCTTCAACTTCCCAAGCAACCTAAATCTCTCCCGGCTTCAGTGTGCTCACCCCCCAATAAAGCAGCCCTGCCCACTCCTGGAGTTTATTTTAAAACAAGCATCCACGGCAAAACTAAAGTCTACTGGTCTATGATATTTTGCACCTCAAACGGACAACTCTGGAAAAGGTTCCAGGTTTTGAAACCCTGAAGCGGATCAGTCTGGGTTCATTCTGTTTGGAAGCCCCAAAGCCGACAGAGCTTCTGAGCTGCCATTCGGCCTGTCGTCATCACAGCAGTTTGAATCTGGAGAGGAGCTGCAGGTTGAAATGATGAAATGTAAGACAATCTAATGACCTATTCAAATTATTCTGGCCAGCACCCCTGGATGCTGGCCCTGGGAGATTTTTCTCCACCAAACATTCCGCACTGTTCTCAACATTATCACCCTAATACCCACCTGAATCACCTCATACTTGGAGTATTACAAAGGGCTCTTAATAAGTCTTACTTGATTATCATTTCTTTCTACCCACACCAAAATCCATCAGAAATCCCACTGCCCCATTATAATCGTAAAGTATCAGTAGAATTTGTTCCTCTCTCCATTCAATAACCTTTAGAAAGGTCAGTTTCAAGCCTTGAGTCCTGGTGTCCCTGGTCTCTCAATCTGACCCCAAGATACCAGTCCACTCTAACTCTGTCATCTCCCTATAGTCAGCCCTTTGACCCTACCACATACCCTGTGTACACCGCATTGGGCGCTTGGGCTACATTTGAGATACTCAAGTAACTGCACCTCCTGCAATTTACATTGTGGTTGGAGGAGACAAAAAATAAATAAGTAAATCATTACATAAATTGGATAATTTCAGACAGCCAAGGCCATCCAGAAAATCAGCGAGTCTGCTCTCATGTCCTCCTCCTCATTGCCCTCGTGGGCTCTGTTAACGCAGTCTCCTCTCCCCGATCCACCCACCTGAATCCTACTCACCCTTCCGGCCGAGCTGAGTTTCTTCTTCCATGAAATGTCTCCTGCAATCTTGCCCTTCTCCACCCCAGCCCTTAGTAACCTCTCTCTCCTTCCTCTGAGGTATTGGAGTTCTCAGGCCACGCTCTGTGGACCCTCTGAACACCTCTTTTCACTGAGCACGTGGGACTTTCAGGTGAGAAGTGACTTGAAGAAAACAGCCGTGGCTAAAAGCACACAGGAACCTGTCTTCCCTGGTTACGTTTCTGTATCTTATCTTGCCTAGTGATTCAGATGATATGCTCTTCGAGGGCTGAGAGTGCGTCTCATATGCTCTTGTCTTTCCCACAGTGCTAAGACCTGGATCTCCACAGCTGCCACCCGGTTGGTCACTCTGTTGGTTACTCTGTCTACAAACAGAAAGGACAGACCGAGAGCAAGGATGCCATACAATGGAGGTGAGGCCAGGTGATGAGATGTGGGAGCTAGGCCATCTGATCCTGACTGAGCCATCTCCTCCCTTCTGAAATTCTCCACCAGGCAGGTTCTTGAATTCCACTTATGGGATTAGAAGAAAAGGGAACACGGGGCATTATGGCCATATTTTTTGGAATTTTATAGTGCAAGGGCCATTTCAGGCCACTGCCTGGTAGACAGAAAGGTTGAGAAAGGAAAGCTGTGGGCTGGACACCTGTTACAATGAAATTTTTTTGTTGTTGAGGTAAAACTGACATATATTACATTAGTTTCACATGTATAACATAAGTGAATCAATAATTGTATGTCAATGAGATTGTCCACGAAAGAATTCTAGCCCTGGCCAGGCAGCTCAGTTGGTTAGAGCATCACCCTGATATTCCAAGGGTATGGGTTTGATTTCCGGTCAGGGCACATACAAGAGTCATTCAACCAATGCATGAAGAGGAACAACAAATCAATGTCTCTCTTTCTCTTTCTCTCCAAAATTAATAAAAACTTAATTCTACAAGTTAGTAAAAACTGAACACCCCTGCATAGATATTAACCAAATACCCTTCAGCTGCACATTCCTACATTAAGTTATTCTATACTTAAGTTGGAAAAGCACCCTAGAACACGTCCCCCAGATGTATCAGACAGGCTACGCAATGATCTGGATAAACCACTAGATACTTTGTGCTTTTGCTTTGGACTTTTCCTTTACTTTAAAATAAATTTCTCCTGCTCCCAGTTTTCTATCTCTAACCAACCATTTAACAGCAGTTCAGTTATACGTTGTTATACTACCACGCCGTGTGGCTCAAATTTACACTCTGACTCCTACACTTTAACACAACCTGCTGAAAATTGCTTTACTTCTAGTCAGGGGTTCGATTCGTTAACATTCATGCAATGAGTTCATTTCCAGATCTGTTCTTCCCAACCTTTAAGGCAGACACTAAAGCTGTGGGGAATCCTGGTTCTCAGAATATCAGTTCTATTCTATGAATTTCAAGTACATCCTTTAGCCAGCCATGCCTGGTCTCTCTGATCCACGACAGCAGCTGGGCAGTGTGCAGGGTGATAAGATACAGCTGTGGAGCTCCTGCAAGCTGCCAAACGTAACACAAGCGGCGTAGGCTCCACCTAGCCGCAATTAGTAGGTTCAGGAGCTTTCCATGAAAATAAGACCCTTTTCCCTTTTCCTTCTTCTGTGTGTATGCTGAAAATAATAAGTTCCCATAATAGCACTTGAGTTTGAATGTGAGAAAATCGTGTCTGTTGCATTGCTATTCTGAGGAAAGATTTAGTTCAACCTTCTAGGGTGAGGCATAAAAAGTGCAAATATTAAAATAAATAAGGAAACAAATTTATAGGAAGTAGGCATAGAAACTAACAAAACTCCCTTTCTGTGTCTGTCTTTCTAGTTGTGGTTTTTATGTTGTTTATTTTGGTTTGGGATTTTTAACTTTAGGGTTCTCAGCTAATGGTGTTCACTAGCCTTGAAGGATAGTAGAGGTTAGACACGATCTTTCTAGTTTGGAAAACATACATGAACTCTTAGAAAATTTTAGCAAAAAAGGTGTAATTTTTGGCAGTGATGATAATTCTTATATTCACATTTTATAAGGTATTTTATTTTCTACTGACAACAAACAGAAAAAGTAAAATGCATCCATCAGACCAGTGTTTGGGTTTGGGAGAGAACAGAGGCTTGAAATGAGCAGGTTGTAACGATGTCCCCTGGACACCCACGCGGAAGTGGCACAGAGCAAGCACGAGACCCGCCGGCCCTTTCTTTGGGCTTTGGTTTGCTTCCAGAAAAGCAGAGTGACGTTAATGTCTACTACTTCAATTAAATGCACTTCATAAACAAAATTCTTATATGTCAGTCTTTTATTTTTAATACAAAAAATGTTTCCTATCCCAGTCTTCATACTTAGAAAGCCCAGATTACACCTATGAAGATTCAAACAGGTTTTCAGGCTATACCTGAACCCACCCTGAATTCATCATATCGCCCCCAACTGCAAACAAACTTCTCAATCTTACTCCCTACATTTATCAACAAGGCTCTGTAATTTTCCTGACCAGCACCTGATCCCTGGATATCCAGCCCTATCAGGTCAGCTCCCAGCAAGCCTCCAATATAAAACTTCATTATAAAAAAACAAACTAAATATTTGAAGGACCTTCCGAAGAATCCCTTATCCTACCATCTCACTGTGGGTCTACTGTCCTTTGGTCTCAAAAACAGGAATACGCTTTGAGCCACTTCAAACGACCTCTACAACCCTGTACCCTAAAAAAAAACTTCAAGAAAATCTTGCTGGATTTCAGTTTTTATCAAAATATATCCCTGCTAAAATATTTCCAACAGGTACCGCACTGCCTAGTGACTTAAAGCCACACGGCTTAGCATGGTATTCAGGAATTTCTAGAATCTGACTCTAAATTCCCACAAACCCTCATTTTCCACTGCTATTCCTACCCATCTTATATGTGTTCCAGAAGTTTCTTTAGGTAGGCAATTGGATTGCTTGATACTCCAAAAATCTAACTTTGAAAATCCCTTGAACAAAAAGCCCACGTCACCATTTCAGGACAATATCGAGTTTCATACACTCACTTGGGAGCACCCTGGGCGAACATATGGCCCGAATGGCTTTGTGACACCTGTGCGCACACCGGTGACTGACGCTCTGAGAACAGGTCGGCACTTGTTCGGAGAGCAGAGTCAAACCTGAGGTCCGTTAGCAGCTAAAAAGGAGAAAGGTGAATAAAGACAAAAGGCTGGTGGAGCGGGAAGCATTCGTAGGTTGGTTTAAAGGGCGGGTGTGGACATTTTATTGTCCACGACAGTAACCACAAGAACAGCTTCTGTTTGGCGCCTGCGCGCAGTTTCCGGACACGGTGCTCCTGAGCCTGGGAGGTGGAGTTAGTGTTTCATAGCGGAGAAGTTCAGGCTGCGAGAAGGCAAATCAGTTCGTCCCTGCAACTCAGCAGTTACACTGCAGGCTTTGAACCCAAAGGGCGTTGCCTCCATCGCTTTGCGGTTTAAAAACATTGCCCTCTCTTACCTTGCCTAGGGCACGGAGCCGCTGCCCACACAAACGCATGCGCGAAGACAGCCAAGTCCCGGCGGTGCCCACGTCTAGCAGAGTCTGTTGGTAGTGGCTGCAGGCTTGGATTTCTAAGGCACTTTTTCGGACGAAAGTTTAGAATAGCGTAACTCAGAATTGCCAGACCTTTCTCCCACTCTCAAGTCTTTAGTTCTGAAGGGCTGCATCCTCACCTTGGACCTCAGAGCCTGTTCTCCCAGTGCAAATTTCCTGAGCAGAGGAAGAAGCGAGGCGAACTCGCCTTCCCTTTCCGGCTTCGCTCTGCAGCTGTCGCTCGCTCTCCGTCCCTCTGCCGGAAAACTACCTTAATTTAATTAACCTGTGCTCCTCCAGCCAGGGCTTGGGTTTGCTTCGTTAAGCGGAGTCGTTTTCAGCTGGGGCAGTAATCAGTGCACTCGCCCTCAAAAAAAAAATCTCGATTTTAACAACAGAAAACATACTTGTAGATTTGGAAAACACGGAGCATCACAAAAAAAACACAAAACCCCACGAAAATCAACTGTAACTACGGTTACATTTTGCAGTATATATATACCGGTACTTCCTTTTTCTATGCATTGGCAATAGATATTTATAGAATAACTTTTCTTCTGGAAAATTTCAAAAAGGTACAAAAGTAGAAAGACTAGTTGCAAAAAACTCTGCTCACCCATCACTCAGCACAACCAATGACGCAGGGCCAGCCTTATCTCATCCATCCTTCCACCCACTTTTGCCCCTGCCCGCAGGTTACTTTGAAGCCATCCCACACATCCTATTATCACAACTAAAAATATTCCATCGTGTATTTTATAAAATGAATGTGCTTTTCATGAATCGTACTCTAATGCCATTATTTCACCCATAAATTTAATAATAGTTCATTCATATTAAATGTTCCTATTTCCAATTTCTCATGAACTATTTTTAGGGTAATTATTTGAATCGGGATGAAATGTAGGTCTCCGCATTGCCATGGATACACGTCTCCTACTGTTACCTCCTCCAAGTACAGCCAAGGGAGCAGCCCACCGGCCTCACCTGGGAGCAGGCTGGAAACACAGAATCAGAACTCCCCCCGCCCCACCCAGAACCACGGGAGCAGGGTCTGGAGTGTAACAAGATCCCAGGTGATTTACATGCACATTAATTACAGTGTGAGGCTCACTGCCTCTCAGTCTTTTCTAATCTACAGTTTCCATTCTCTCTCTCCAGCTTTTTCCTTCATAAATCTTCTTAGAAGAAAATACCCGTATTTTCCATGTATACTGCACACTTTTTGCCCAAATTCCTAAGAGAAAAATAAGGATGTACATAATACATGGGTATAATAAGCCCATGTATAGTGCTCGCAGAATGTGGGTGCACATTATACACTATAAAATACAGTAGGTAGTTTGTCTCCCGGAGGTTTGCAGTGTGACTATCGCTAATTGTATCTTCGTGGCATTGCTTAATATGCTCCTCTGTTTTCTATATTTAATATATGGGGATTTCTATCTGAAGGCTGGGTCAGAACAGGTTCGATTTGGGGGTCAGGAATACATCCCAGGTGGTGGTAGCTCAAGAGTCACATAAAAGTCTGGGTATCCCTTTTGGGGATGTTAGCAACCTTAATAACAATTCTGTAGATCTATTACTTTGTTAGGCATTATAAAATGGTAATAGTCTATCTTCCTTCCTCATGCATTGTTTTAGGGTTTCTAAAAGGAGCATCTTTTCCATATCAGCTATTTGATTCCTCTGAGCTATCATCTGTGTTAGCTTGACCAATAAGAGAGCCCTGGCTGGTGTGGCTCAGGGGATTGAGTGCAGGCCTGTGACCCACGAGATCACTGGTTCGATTCCCAGTCAGGGCACATACCTGGAGGTATGGGCCAGGTCCCCAGTAGGGGGCACACGAAAGGCAATCACACACTGATGTTTCTCTCCTTCTCTTTCTCCCTCCCTCCCTCCCCTCGGGGACGAAAAAAGACCTATCAACACTGGCATCTTTGTGCTCTAGCAAGAGGGAACTTTTACATTGGTGCTGGCAACGGGAAATCAGCTCTTGATCAGTCTCCGACTCTTCCCAGTGCCTCCTAGTATACAAAGGTACAGCTCCTATTAAATTTAGACTTTATTCCTTCACCACCCCTTGCCTGAAACAAGTGTGATTAATCTGTCGCTTATTTGGAGTGTGTTCTCTCTTTATTTGGTTAATTGAGAGATATTATCCTGCACGCTTGTGGCTTGTGAAATTATAATTCCCTCAGCGAACCTGTGCTAAACAGGTTGCTAGCAAAGATGACTCAGTCTCTGAGGATATTTGCTGCTTCCCCGAAACAGAAACACCAATCACTCCAACCGTTACACTGTTAAAGCTAAAACCCTTCCATCGTCGGCCGGCAGGAGGCTATGTAACTTGCTTCCTAGCCTTCCTGGCATACTCTCCGGAGCCCTGCCAGAGTCAGCCTGCTTTCTGGTGGGACAAGAGCCACGTTCAGTTCAAACACTTTCTGCCTCACACCCGGACCAGTCACATCTCCAAGAAGTCCGACTGACTTAATGCTGGTCATTTGTTTCTTGCCTTTTCCAGAGGACAGGCCTACTAAATATGCTCAGTCTTTGTTTCCAGAGAAAGGCATGCTAACTTCAAATGGATACTCACCAAACAAAATCAGAACGATGCAATTTTACCGAAACCTGTTTGTTTTACAGCCATTTTCCCTTCCTCATTCACAGAATGCCCTGGATCTCAATGCCATCAACAAAACTCCCCATGTGTCCCTGATGATCAACTCTGAGGTTGTTTCCAGTCTTCTGCTGTTACAAATTCTGTCGCAATAAACAGCACTTTGTTTGCATCTTTTCATTGTTTTGCAAATTTATCTTTAGGATAGTTTTGAAGAAGTGATTGATATAGCAAGTGATGAGCAATACATATGCTCATAGGACACTATTATAATGCAGGGTATATTTCAACACAATAGTAAGTCACAAACATTTTTTAGGTTACTGTTAAACATTCTTTTTTGATGGCTGTGTGTTGGGGACCACCCTGCCTGGTCTCAGGAAGCTGTAACCCGCCATGACTTAGGCTGAGTGAAAGACCTCTGGACCAGGAGCCACTGAGGAGACAAAACTTATTTCCCTGGCATGAACGCTGTCTGTTCTGTGCTGAAACTTCCTAGCTTGATCAGTTAGCCAATGACAGGTAAGATTTCCCATGGAGGGAAACGCCTAAGACAGGCATGATCACGTGGAGGCTTCTGGGAAGAGATTCAGAGTTGTGGAAATGAAGAGGTGATGGACATCAACCCCTGCCCCCTTCCGCTTTGTCAAAGCCTGAGTCTTTAGTCTTAGATGTGAGAAATCCAAGTCTCCTGGCTGCCTCTGTCTCCTGCCCTTCTCAGGCCTGCAGGGGCGGAACAGCCCAGACCAGAAACAGCAGACCCCTGGGGTGATCAGGCCTGGGACACGGAATATGCAAGATCCTGTGAGATCTGTTTGCTGGAGGATGTTATTAAGTTGGAATTTAAAAGCACAGACAGGAAACCAAAACTGCCCTCTGAGCCATATGTTAAAACCCCAAACTTTGCCCAGAATCTCAGCAGGAGTTCTTCCCCCACCTTTGCAAGTTGCCTACATCTTTTGTTCTTTTCTGCCAGACTGTGAATCCATAAACTAAGTCTGTTTTTCTCAATAAAAAGCTGCTTGGGGATGGACACGGGGCACCCTCCAGGAGAGTGGGTAGCCAAAGGCGCTCCCCACGTGAGGAGTGGCCCTTCTGTTCTTATCCCCCCACAGGACCTGGTTGTCTCTGTGTATGTTCTTCCCATGTTTCAACAAGCATCTGCAGCTGAGATGGATACTGCTGGACGGTATCTTCCACAGCTATGAGGTAGCCCCTTCAATCATTCCCTTCCTACTGGGCACCCACCCTGCTTTCTATGGATTACGATGTCCATCACTGTAATGACTGCCCAGGTAGATAAGCCACCTGCACTGTTTCAGACCTACTTGATTACGGGCTAAGTTTCCACCCCCAATTAATGAAACTGTTTTGAACAACTTCCCACACTAAGTAGGTCTCAGTCCTCACATCCCATGGATTCTGCAACAACAGAACTCTCAAAACGACTCTCAAAGAAAGCCCAGTTTATAGAGTTGAAATAAATCCTGATGAAAAACAGCATCTGACCCCGACGACTTTGTCACTAATTCTGACTGATGAGTCTAGTCCACGCTGTCATCTACGGAAGTTAAAGCCTTAGATAAAATGATTTATAGATTTTCTTCCCGCTTCAAAAAGGAACACAATTCTAATGAGTGTTGTATGCTTTCGCATCCCCTAAGTTCTTAGAAGTTAGAGCTATTTATTATTCTACCTGTTTATGCTTTTCTTTATTCCACTAAGCATCTAATGTCATGCTTTACTCAGGGGGAGTTTTATTACCTGCATGCTGAATTAACTTTGCAGACTCTTTCCCGGCTGTTGAACTAGACTGGCTGTGAGTACAGAAGGGATCCATGCCCAACTGAAGTCCAACAGATATTTACTGACTGCCTGTTATTTACAAGCATCGTGCTGGCTCAAATCTAATTCTTCGATAAATTAGGTTTGTTACAGGAGTAAATTCCCTGTAAAATATAAAGTCTAGAAATTATGCCCCGAAACATCCTTTCTTCACCATCTAAGAGTACTAGACGTACAAGAGGGGTGCGTTTATTTAAAACTAGGCCACCATGAGTGGTTGAACACGGGTAATAATCTTCAAGTTCATATCCGTCTACAGGAACAGATTATCTTTAACTTCATTCCTAATGAGGCCCCTGCTCTCAGTGGACTGCCTGCAGCATTAACTGGAGGGGGAGACAGAATAACAATCCAGGGCCTTCAATAAACTTGTTTCTGGTTTTCTCCAATGTCATTTGGAAGAGAGACAATTTAGAAGTGGCCCGGACAGACACCACAGACACAAGTCACAGCTGAATGAGGAGCCATCTTTCTAATATATCTCTGCACAGTCTAGCAGACACTACCTTTTGCTATCCTTCCATACAGTAAGAAAGAAAGGAGAAAGGGTAAGTGGCCTAGGGGCTGAGTCCTTTTATGGGGAAAACAGACCAGCCGAAGCCGGTGTGGCCACGGCAAAGCACCGGAGCACGGATTCCCGCACACTTCAGCAGGAGGAGGACATCGGTCACTCCTCCCAGCACAGAGCCCCCAGGGGGAGTCATTCTTGACCCCCTCTCACGGACAACAGGGTAGGGGAGAATGGTCCCAACAGCTTCACTCTGAAACGCACTTACAAACGGAGTGGGGTGGGGAGTGGGGGGGACAACAGGCACGTTGGCCAGCCCTTTTTAGTTTAAACTGTATTTGAGGAAGAGAATCTGGCCCAGATGCCCGTTTAGATTCTATTTTAAGAAAAAGGACAAGTCCAGTGTTCTTCTTTGTGTATTCGTAACATCGTATAGAATCCCACGCACCAGAAGTCAGAATAATTCAAGAGTTAATATTCACCTGAGGAACGAAATACTACTTGGAAATCAGACAGTCGAGAGGAAATGGAGAACTGAACACCGGCAGGTACAGAAAAAAGCGTGAGGCCTTTGGAAACGTGTTCGTGTTGTGGTCAAATAAACACAAAAGTTTGTCGAAAGGTGTTTGAGATATTCAAATACAGGAAATGTGTGTTTATCTAGAATCCAAACATCCAGCTATTTGGAGTAACATTTAGTTTCCTGAGCAGGAAGTAATCGGATTATCAGATTATAGCCTTCCACACTCTGAAGCCTCCAGAACTGCCGTAAGCTCTGGACTTATAAGACCTCAAAGGCCTGTGAGGGAAAATCACACCAGAGACGCGATTCCCCCTTGCAAGCTGAGTGGTTCTCACTCTTCCCTCATCTCTGCAAGTGACTCTGCTAGCTAATGGCCCTGACGCTTAAGTCAGAAACTCGGGCGTCAGGGCCAGCTCCACGGAGTGTGACCAATGTGGTCACACGGAGCCCCGTGCTCAGAACGGTCTTGCTCTGGGAGTTTAATGCTCTGTAGTTGTCATCTTCAATTTCTTAACTTGATCTTCTCATCTGTGTTTTATAACAAAGTCCCCTGGAATGATGGAGCAAGCCAGGATTTGTTGCTTTGGCTCAAACGTGGTCCTGCCGTCTGCCACCTGCCTCCCAGGACAGGTCCTCAGCCTTCCTGTCCCCTGGCAGCTTGAGCCTCCCTCAGCCTACTCCTCCCTGTCACTGCCCAGTGGCAGCTGTGGCTCCCTGCCCGGAATGGTGACCAGATCATGTTGGTGGCAGGCAGGTGCCCTTTGCCCTTGGTGAGGACCTGAGTGCAGGTCCCTGGAGGGTGAAGGTACAATGCACGTGTCCCATGGTGCCTCGGCAGTGCGTGGCAGTGGTGTGACTGCCCTGGGGTGGCAGTGCCATACATAATGCATCGCTGAGCTACCTGGCGCTGGAAGCCTCTTGCCCAGCCGCACCCAGGAACCAAGTGAGCCCTGGTGCAGAGGCTGCAGTGACCCTGGGGGCTGCCTCCCCGCGGTTGTTGGAGCAGTGGCCCTGTGTAAAGGGAAGACAGGCCTCCCAGCCCCCAGTGGGGGGCGGCACACGGAGAGGCCAAGCGAGAGCACAGCAAGAAGGTGACCGTCTGCGAGCCAGGAAGGGAGAACTATCCCCAGAAACTGACCTCGCCAGGCCTTTGCCTGAGGCTGCCAGCCTCCAGAACTGTGAGAAAGTGAAGTCCTGTCCTTTAAGTCACCACCACCCCCCTCTCCGATACTGTGTTATGCCAGCCCGAGCTGAGTAAGACAGGACCATCTGATGGCCGGACACACGTGTGGTCCCACACCGGACAGTGGCTGAGGCTGACCAGCCTTAGAGGAAAGGTCTGAGTCAACTGGGGAAGTCTGAAAGACACCTGGGCATGAGATGGTATGAAAACTGATTGAAATGGAAAAGTGAAAACGATGAACTGAAAATACACAGATTATAAAACAATATGTATTAGTATTATCTCATGTAAAAAACTACAAAAATGTGTGTGTAAAAACATACACACACATACACATACACACATATGTATCTGGAAAGCTATACATTAAAATGTTATAGTTGGGATCTTTCAGTGGGAAAAATGTGATTAATTTTTAATTTTGCTTGTCTGTATCCACTAATTTTCTGCATGCACGTACTGCTTTCATAACAATAACACACTATTTTAACAAATCAATGCCAAGTCCTTCTTCAGGAGAAAGCCTGTCCGTTTATGGAACAACTCTGTCCTTGTGCCATGCCTTACACTGCGCCATTTCCACGGCCGCCCTGCTCTCCGTGGACCCACCACAGTCGGGACAGCGGTGGGTGGGGACAGGACCCGGCAGGCGCTCTGCCCCCCGACAGAGGGACGCCGAGAGCAGCACACGTGCACCGGGCCCCAAATGTCCCTTCTCTTGGGGTTGGAGGGATCCATGGTTCAATCTGCCTCAGATAAAGCTGCTGGGTGAATCCATCTATTCTCCCCACACAAGTATTTCTCCAAACACTAAAAAGAATATAATACCAACTTCAGATCCCACATGAAAGTGATTAGGAAGCTGTTCGACATGGCAATAGAGGGGCATAACTGATACATGAAGTTTTAATTTTATGCAATTCAACGGTGTTCACTGAGCATCCTGACACATTCTATTCTTTCTTCCTTGGCCAATTTTTTGAATTTTGCCTCTTCTGAAATACTTCACTTCATTGCCACCCATTAGTCTGACCTGATTTCTCTAAGTCGGAGCAAACATCTGTTCTGTCTGCATGTGCAGGGTGCGGAGCGTGGCTGTGACGGAGCACGCGTGAACACCGCATCCCCGTCGTTGGAACACACGGCACTTCTCTCCCTAGATTGCAGGGCCCCGTGAGGGGTTGAGGCCTTTTTTAAAAACCTTCAGTATTTTCAGTGTCTTAGAGCCAAAGACACTGAATAAATGTTTGTTGATTGACTGACAGATGTGGGATTTGCTTTTCTCTTGGTCCAAAACTGAAGTACAAAACTGCTCGAGCACAGTCAATAGTTAATGAAACGGATGCCCAATCTTGGTCTCTGAACATGGTAATGACCCCTTTCTAAACAGTCTCAGATTTCACCTTGTTTTCTAACCGGCCCTCCAAAGAGGAGGGCTGGTTTGCTACCTGACAATGCATAGAAGAAATCTCTCCCTTCCCGCCTGTGCCAGGTGGTTGAAATACTGCAGGAGAACTGGAGGTTTCCAGTCATGCACCAGATGATAAAGAAAGAAGCTTTTTCAAAGGAGTAAAATTGCTCTTGCTCTGCTCGGAGTGTATCTGAAGAAACAAGAAAACAGCCAGGCTGAAAGTTGTGTCTTTGTCCCCATATTTCCAGTGCTGAGCCAGGAAAATGAGATACTGGAAGGGTGAAATTTTGCCAAACCCCTGAGAAATGACTCATTGGCTGCTGGGGATGCAAGGAGGTTGGTGACATTTAATTGAAGAATTGCCCAATTTTCCATCTGGTTGACAAGGAAAAAACATCAAGGTGAAACAGTTGGGCCCCAATTTGTGTGACTGAGCTAGAGGCGGGTGCCGTCCAACTTCATTTTCTCAAAGCGATGGGTCTCAGCAACGAGATGGCTCCGTTCCACAGCCGGAGGGTGCAGTTAGAAACACGGGAAGCTCCGTGTCTTGTCTCTCGCCCTCCCTGAAAGATGCTTAGAGTATGTTAACCTTTGACCTACGCTACTGTGCCGCAAAAATGGTCAGTGAGGAGGGCGTGGGCTGTGGATTCCCACAGAGGGAGTTCCGTTCCTAGCTCTGCCACTGGTTGGCAACGAGGCCTTGCACAAGCATTGCTTCCTCTCTGTGTTCCTTGGTCTCTTCATCTGTGACGTGGACACTGTTATAGTGGTTATCACACACACACACACACACACACACCTTATAATGATGAACCAAGGCAGGACGTTTCCAGGGCACATGCTTCTCAAATATTGAAGTTTCTATTGTTATTTTCTGCTACCACCAAGGAACCTCTTCATTACTTAATGAATTCAAACTTCTGAGCCCATCTCACTTTTGGCTTTGGAGCAAATGGTCCACCTGGGGCAGCTGTTCAAAAGACCGGGGCACATTAAAATGATCGGAATGGTTGCATCCCGGGCTCGTGGTACGGCCTCAGTTCAGTTCCCCACGTGCGCCAGACTGGCGGCTAGTCCTCATTTTGATCCAGCCCTTTCTGCCTCCACCTCATCACCTATTCATTCCCTGTTCCCAGCATGCCCTCGGCTGCCGTTCTCCACGCAGGCGAATCCCACCACTCTTCGTGGTTTATTCTAAGGTCGGGGTCTCTGAAAGTGCACAGAGTCCACAGGCAGAAGCTACCTCTTGTCCCCTGAAACCTCCACAGTACTTGGAGATCACCTCCCTTTCGTGCTTAGTTCAAGCTACTGTGCATTATGATCATCTGCTTCACAGGCAACCTTCTGCAGCCCCAGCAGCAAACACCTCATTCCTCAAGGATATATATATTTTTACAGAGAGAACACCTTCTTCAAGTGTGTATCTTTCACACCTAGAATGTGTGAAAAGATACACAGGTCTAACACATCTTATACAACAGGGACTCATTAAATGGTTGGTGAATATATGAATAAACAAACAACAACAACAAAAAAACGCAAACAGCTTCAAGCCTGTCCTTGAATCAGTTAAAGAGCTGGATGGGCACTGCACACGGAACATCCTCTCCCTGCCCCTCATCTCCACCACCCTTCTTCTCGATAGTTACCTTCCGTCATGAAACAGCAACATCGCTCTTTTGGAAATAGCTCTAAGAAAACTTCTGCCTGTCCTCCCACAACCCTCACTCATCACACCCCCCAAAAGGAGGATGGGGTAATCTCACCAGGCAGTAAGAACGGGACCCAGGAACAAGGCAATCAACCCATTCTAGAGGCTCAGCTAACCTCTGCGTGGGTAAGCCAGCCTGAGCCAGAGGCGCTATTGGTGTAGGCTGCCGCTGAGCAGCCTGTACAACTGGTGGATACGTACAGAGGAATGACAGTGTGGCCTGGCCCTGTATACACGTCCCGTATCACTATACTAGTCCTAATGTTGAGCTGATGCTGGGAAGAAAACTAGGGAAGAAGCAATACTTTCAAGTACAATACTTCAAAAGGAAATACAGAACGTTCTGCAGTTTCTATATCAGAGATATGAGAGAAAAATCCCAGGAAGCTATAAGCCTTCTTTGAATGGATACTCTAAATCTGATGCTGTTTTATTAATAGGCTACTATTAAATCGAAACAGGCCCCCAGCTAGTGCATTCCTAGATTGGAAGCTCACACATCCCTGTAACAAGCTGCGCCAGGATGGCACCTGACTCGGCAGAGGACGTTAAAAGCCCTAAAACAATCTGAGGCAAGACTTAACGGAAGATGCCACACTATAACAGGTTTGAAAAATGTCATCTAAATGGAAATCAAGGCCCGCCCGCAAGGGAGGGCCACGGACAGCTGGATCCTGAAGGCAACACCACACCGTCTAGACCAGCGAATCCATTTACCCCGATAGCAAATGCAGAAGAGTGGACAGTGGTGGCTTTTCACAGTCACTGACTTTGGCTCAACAAGGATCGGTCAGCCCCCACTCGGTGCGCAGCAAGCTGTAGAGCAGGCTCTCTGGAGGCATAAAGACCCGTGTCATCCAGCTTGTTGTGTACTCAACACCCATATTTCTGTTCCTCCGCCAGGTGGTTACACTCAGGAGCAGACCGAGATTTTGTGGGGCCTGAAGCTGACACAATATGGGGGTATGCTCTTTAAGAAAAAGGACACAAAAGTATAAACACAAAATCAAGTTCTTGAATTTCCTTGGAAGGGGTTCTTGTAAGCCAGGGGCATCAAGGCTTAAGATTCATTAGCTTCTCAGTAAATCCTCCTCTGGTTCTAGCACAGTGGTGCTCGTCCCAGTAAAATCTAGTTCCATGTTTGCCAAAAGACTACGTAAGTGATGAAACAGAAATGATGATGACAAGGATGATGAGCCCATGATGAAGAAGATGATGACGATGACTGTGGAGAGGAAGGGAAAGAAGGCGGAGGGGGAGGAGAAGGTTTACACAGAGCGCACCTCTATTATCAGGTCACACTGCTGTGATCAGCCATGGAGACCCGTCTCAGAAGCCTAGATGACGGCTCTCTCCTAACTCCATTTCTCCCACATCTGCTCTGCTTCTCTCTCGCCCATATAACCTCTCTTGTCTGAAATCCGCTGCTCCTGCAAATGGTCTGACACTCACTGTAACTTATCTTCATTGTGCGCCATTGAGAAGAATTTGAAGGGACGGCATGCACATCAATCTCTTCCTTTCTAGAGTAGTTTAGGGAACTTTTTATATATATACAGGAGTCATGACAAAAGCCAACTGAAGCTTTTCTTCCAACAGATCTCCTGTGATATGTTACTTCTCTTTTTCTTTCATGGCTATGAAACAGAAAAGGGAAACTATTTTCTCTGCGGTAAAGACGTCCCGTGGGTGAATGCCCTACAAGGTGTAAAGGCTGACAGGAGAAAAGATACAATTATTTCAGTCTAGTTAAGTTGGATTCCCAAATGTTACTTTTCCTAAACTGCCCAGTTGGTTTTCAGACAAATATTTCCATTGCCTAGTTTTAATCCTGTGAAATACTTACTCAAAGGATAGTTTTATTGTCTACTGTGTGCCTGCATTCCATTAGCCCTGGGAATATATCCATGAATTTGGGAGGAATGGCACATGCCTAAGTGTCATTATGCAAAAAGAAAACTCCCCAAGAAACATACCACCAACCATATCAACAGGCACCCTGCATCTACTTTTGGTTTCAGGATGCTGAGGGGTAGGGATAAGGGCATTCAGGGCTTAAAGATAACAGCAAATAGTATTTGAGATGCTCTTTTAAAACAAAGGTTGTGAGTTATAAATGTGTACATTAGTAGCAGGCTGTGTGTGGCGGGAAAATGTGCAGGCAGGACCAAGCGTGCACACTGTCTCACTGCAAAGGCACAGGGTACCACTGGAGCAAGTTGGCAGGTGGTCTAATCGGTTCCTCGTGGCAGGTGCTGGGGTAGACCATGATGGATGACTTCCTAGGGGAGGGTGTGACCTGAAGATGGTGCTACAGTGTCTCTGTGTGGATGGGTCAGGGATGACACTCTCTAGGCAGGTAAAGGGGTTCAAATGCAAAAAAAAAAAAAAGCAAGCAAACAAAAATCTCACGAGACATTCAGGGGCAGAGGAGCACGGCTGTGCTGCAGAGAAAAGGGGAGCCTGCAGAGGGGTCGGAGGCCAAACTGTGCAGACTTTCCAAGACCTCGCTGAGCATCTGGCCTTTCACCTAACATACACCATTGTACACATCTGTAAAAATTAACACAGATGTGGCATGGTGGAAAGAGCCCCTTTTAGGACCCTCTGAGCCTTTGTAGGGTCCTAAAGAACAGATCCCACAAGTTGGGAATGTTTCTTAACCCCACATGCTCCAAGCTATGAACTCAGTCGCACGGTCTGGCCCCACGCGGGCGGGCCGCCTCTGTACATTCCGACTTCCTCATCTGTGAAGTGAGAGCTTTGGCCCCACGGTTTTCTGTGTGTGCTGCTGCTTCTCTCACTTTTTCAAAAACTAGTTTCCGACTCATAGTGAAGTCGTAAATCAGTACAGGGCTCCTGCATACACTTTACTGTGCTTCCCATGACATCAACGTAACCGTGCTGCATTTGCAAACATGGAGAAATCAACATGGGTGTAATGCTCTTTTCTAAACTACAGGCTTTATTCAGAGCTTATCGGCTTCCTTCACTGATGCCTCTTTTCTATACCAGGGCTAACCCAGGAGTCCTGCATTTTACTGTCGTATCTCCTTCGCCTGCCCCAATCTAAGATAATTTCTCTTTGTCTTTCGTGGCATCGCCACTTTTGAACAGTGGTAGAAAGGTAGTATGTAGAACGTCTCTGCACGTGGAGCTTTGAATATTTTCTTGTGGTTAGACAGAGGGTACAGATTTAGGGGTGAGTGCCGTCACATTGCCCATATGATTCTGAGTCCCCCGCTAGCTCTAAACTTTATAAGGAAGTCGTTTTCCCTGGTCTCCACCCTCTTGTTCATTCTACCAGGTCCTGTATAATCTGCACACCAGGCCTGAAAGATGCTTAAGGTACGACAGCCACAGGAAGTCCCATGTCCTACCTAGCTTTCTTTCTCAGAGCCCCGTTCATCTTTATCCCTCCTTAAACATTACCCGTTCTATTCATCTTCCAGATGGGCCCCTTCTCTCTGTTCCCTGCAGCTGCCACAGATGCAATACGTCTGTGGTGACAAGGTAAGTATATAACGTTCCTTAGAAGAGTTTTGTTTTTTCCTAACATGATTATTTTGGGTCTCTAATGCCCCCAGGGAATCTCTTTCACACAGTCTCAGCCTACCCACATTGGCAGAGAATTAGAATGTGCAAGACTCGTGTTTGCAAATTTTCTAGACCTCGCTCTTTGCTATTTAAAAAGACAAAGATTCATCTCCAATTATCTTTTCTCGTGAAGACAGAGCTGCCTCCCTGAGTTGAATTGCATCCATCCACAGGCTGCCTAATCTCCGGATGGAATCTGCAAAGGTGGAACGCAATCAAAGCAAGATTTCTTTCTAAGATAAGCCTGGAAGTCTGCATAGCTGGCTTTCATTTCAGGTAAATGTGATGGGCAGAGCTGCCTTCTTACTGAGTTAGGAAACTGGGATCCGAGATGACGAAGGGCCTATGGGGGGAGCTCAGAGATGGAGAAGAACCTGGTGTTGGGGGAGACATCGAGGAGAGAGTGATTGCAGTTACTGTTTTACAAGCTCTGTCACACTTGCTCTCCTTTCCTCGAACACAAAATGATTTTCCTGCCTCAGGGCCTTTGCGCGTGCTGCTCCGTCTGCCTAGATGACCCCCCTCCCCGCCTTCTCATGTGCCTTCCCCTGAAACCCACCTTCCAGACTAAATCAGGTCCTCTTTCACATGCACTCACAATTCCATGCGCTCTCCTTTCACAGCACTTGACAAAATTTCTAATTCCGTGTCTGTGCTATGACGAAGCAACAATGATCGTGTCCACCAATAATTACCACGTGCTGGATGGCAGGCACTGTCTCTGACTCAGAACAGAACTCTGAGGAGGCTGAGGCACCACCAGAGTACTGTCTGGCACTCCAGGCGGCTGCACGGTACATATGTGTTAAACAAATGCCTGCAATATCATGCGGCAGGAAAGAACACACACACTTCAGGGTCAAACACACCTGGGTGTAAATCTCTGTTCGGTGATTGGCTAGCTCTTAACTTGGACAACTAATTTAGCTTCTCTAAGTCTTATCCCTCTGAAATAATGAATCTCACCACAAAAAAAAACAACCTTTAAGGGAAGCAAATGAGATAATAAAGTCGTCCCTCGCTATATCGAGATTCACTTATTGCAACTTCACTGTATTGAGGGCTTACAGTGAAACCACAATAAGTGAACCATCATGATATGGTGCGGGACGACTGTACACTTCACTGGTGAGCACCCATATAGAATGTTATATGTTGTCAAAACTACGTAGGTTTAAGAGTGTCGAAAGTGTTTAAGAGCATATGAAGTGTTTATGAGAGTGTGGGAAAGGTTAATAAGAGAGTGGGAAAGGTTCATAGGAGTGTGGGAAGGGTTTATAAAGCCTTAAAATATATCTAAATAATAAAATAAATATAACACTGCTACTTCACAGATTTTCACCTATCGCGGGGATCTCTGGAACGTGACTCCTGCGATAGGAGAGGGATCACTGTATAGGTGAAAGTATCATCCTCACCATGCATTACATGTTCAGAAAATAGCAGCTCCCTATTCTTTTACAAAATATCTCTTAGTGGTCCAACCGCTAAGGCAGTTCCCCTGCCTTCCTATCCTATCGGCATGCTTAGGCACCATCAGGACACTTTGCTCCCCAAACTGCTGTGCTTCAGGCTCATCTCTTCGGGTTCTTTCTATGATGTTACTTCAAAAATGAGGACGGGTTTCGTAATATTCAGGGGAATGCACGTCCGATGGAAATCAACAAGAAATAACCATCTTATCCTCCCTGTGACGGACGACTGGAGGTCCAAGCTGCATTTCTGTCCTGTGCTTCCTGAACCACTGAAACAGCCACCCTGTTCTATTCCTTCGGCTCATGAATGTAACTGCCTTCACCACGTTGTTAAAGCTTTGGCAGCAGGGTGAAGTTCCACGAGAAGGTGGAGAACTGAATCTCAAATCAAAAGGCGCTCCAGACAAAAGAGAACTGTGATATTAGCATTTCAAAGTGGGAAAGCAAACAGAAACACTCACAAAGGAAAAATACAATAAACACCTTAGGATAAAATTACTCTGAAGTGCCTCAATTCCCCAAATAACAGCATGATCATCTAATGGCATCCATTATGTCCTGCTAATTGCCTTATGAAATGTACACTGGAAGCTTACAGAAGGCAGTCACAAAAAATAAACACTGCCAATAAATTATGTGAGAATAAGGAGGGCTCGCAGACAGAAAATAAGGAAACTTGTGTGCGGTTTAAGCGTTGATGATGTACTATGCTCTGAGCTAGGCATTTTAACTCATTTATTTTCCATTCCATCTACGATGCATTTATTTATTCACAAATATTTACCAAGTGTTTACAACGCAACGGGCACTACGTGTAAAGCAAGATGGACAGGAACCCCACCCCAGCCCCAAGAAGAGTGCAGTCTAGCTGGGGAGACATATTTTAAACGGTTTCTTAATGTTTCCTGCACGACTTGGGGAAACCAACTCACCCAGGCTTAGCTGGGACTTGGCTGGTTTCACCAATGAAAGTTTCACATCCTGGGACTATCCCCTCAGTGCTGGGCACAGGGGGCCACTTGGACACTTGGCGAAATGCCACAAGACATAATTAAATGTAGGCAGCGCTGTTACAAGGAGGTGCAGCATTATATGAACTCTGTATGACTGGCCCTCTTTAACAGGAAAAGAAATGGAGCCTTAAACAAGGTAACGTTCCCATGCGGTCATGCAGGGGTCTGAAGCCAGCTGTTCTGACTCTCAGTTACATGGCCTGATTCCAGGGATGCGTCAGTAAGATATCTTCTGGTTTTTCGTAGTTAGGAGTACAAATCTAGACTTGCACCTATTGATGAAATGCTCCCCATAGGTTTGGGAGAGGAATGTTCATTCGGACAAGGGAAGAAAGGTTCCTGGGGTGCGGATCCTGGAGGCAACTAACTCTACTCCCGTGGAAAATGCATGAAAACAGAAACACACGCACATCCTCTGCCACCCCCATCTGCGGGTCGGGGGTGGTCGGTGGACAAACAAAAGAAAGCATTTCCCAGCTTGATGCAGTCTTTTGTTGGGGGGTAGTGTTTCTTCATGAGCGAGGAGTCGGGTAGCAGAGGGGGACTGGTGAACGCTGGCAGGGACACCTAAACCCCTCCTGGCAGCCGACGAGGACTGTCCCCAGTGGGTGTTTCGGCAGATGGCACCAGCTCGTTTTGGTTTGGGAGAGGCAGTTTCCCTTGGTGGAAACAGTGAGGGAGGGCCATGCCTTACACTGAGCAGCTTTATTTATCTGGCCTCTTTGATATGGGATACAGAACCCAGCAGTCTTGAAAACTGGCAACTTGGGGCAGTAAAACACTGGGTTAGAAACCCCCCATCACGTGATAGCTCCCAAGATGGCAGGGCTTTGATCTGTTTTGGCCACTGCCATGCTCCCTGTACACAGAACAGTACCCAGCACGTAGTAGGTACTTACACTCACTGGATGAGCAGATGGATGGATGAGGAGATAACGGTCCTCGGGTCTCATCTGTAGATGTGGTACATCTCCTGTATACCTCTCTGGGCTTCAGATTTCCCATCTATTAAATGAGAGAACTTAGGCGCATGACTTTCACCCCTTCCAACAAAGTTCAGAATTCTACACTCCAAAGTGCACATGTCAGGTTAAGAACCCATCCACAGGCAGGATGAGTCTCATGCTCAACGAAAGAAAAACGGTTATATGTTTGTGATAGTAGAACCAGAGCCCTAGTATGCAGATACTAGACAGAAATGGATACAATATATCGCTCATCTTTTTGCTAGTCCAGTGATCATTCTTGGGTCTCTTCTCTATTTTTCCTCCACATGTATCATTCCTTCACTGTCTTCTAAATTCATTCCTGAGGGAAGACAACTGAGTGGGCAGCTGCAGGTGCCAACAGTGCCTGGGCTTTGTTCTCCCGACACGAATCATCTTCCCGTGCCAGAGAGCAAGCTAGAGAGTGAGCACGAAGACCACACCTGTTTTGGTGACTGCAGTATCTCCAATATTTGCCGTGTAAAACAGGCTCAATAAGGATATCGTGAATGGATGAAGAATGGCAACAGACAACATGTATGTATGTATCTGCATACATACATGCATCTGCACGTGTATGTATGTATCAGCAGTTACTACATTCCATGAATTGTAGCTTCCTGACCACTGCAAATAACCACTCAGCTGTTGACCTCGGGGTCCTGAACAGTGGTAACTGCTCATCTGACTCCATCTTTTGTTGTCTGGTCTCCCACCTTGTTTGTGTTATCAGCCTAGTAGATAGGACCTGTGCTTTGCTCTGTTTTGTATTTAGTTGAACATAGCACTTTGCTGGGTCAACATCAAATAGACTAAACAATACTGATGCAGAATCTGCTTATATTCAAATTTCAAACAAGTGAAAACGGTGGTCGTAACAAATTAATTGTTGAATTGTGGCATCAAACAAGATCAGAGAAGCCTAAAAGCTAAATGGAAAATGTGATTTTTTTTCATAGTTTCCTCCCAAATTCCCTCCAGTGGACACACACCTAACGTGCATTAAGCAAGCAGTATATATGTCTTGTGATTTTGTGCTGAGTGGTCACGTCCTTCTGATTGGTCACCTTAAGCGTGACAGTCTTTCCATGAGGAGCAATGACAGGTGTGGAAGAGCATTATGCTTTATTCTCTTCCTTGTGCAGGAGGATATTAAATTTTTATACTGATTCAGATGAAATATTAAACCTCTTTCAAGGAAAAACATTCTCTGTAACTTTCTCAGATCTCGTAATAGGTGGTGCTTGCACTTTAATGATTCATCTAGTACCACTTTCTTCATTATAGACAGAAGCTTAAGAAAATCAAAAATAATATTTTGATTGCTAGAACTTATTGTCCTTATCATCATAGCGAATATTTGCTGAGCCAGCCCTACATACACGGTGGGCAGAGTTTGTAGCGTTCATTAATGCAAGGCATTAAGTCCCCTAATTTAATCATCATCATAACATTATGAGCTAAAAAAATATGATTCCTGTCCTTTTAGACAGGAATAAATAGATATTAGGGGATAGGTGACTAGTCCAAGGTCAAACAGCTGGTAATTCAAAGAATCAGATAGCAATTCAGTTCTGGCTAACTCTAGAATGTATGTGCTATTTACTAAGTCATTTTGTACTCACTTATTTTTTTTACAGAGAGAAAGATAAACCATAAAAATCAGCTGATTTTGGAAAAACCAGCCACAGAGCGGCGGTCAAGTGCCATTTCTGGACCGAGGACGCATCCCGCCCCGGCGTCAGCGCTGCCGTCGCAGCCACCAGTCAGCCCCGGAGTCCAGAGCGTGGGGGGCTCAGAGGAGCTGAAGTGAAGATGCGTTACCTTCGTAGACAGCCAAGCTAATCCACGGTCAAGTCAGTAGCTGTACATAGGCTCATGTTAGTCGGCAGTACGACTATTTCTTTTCACCTGTATTTTTCAGGTGACTGATATTGACCCCCCAGAAGTAGCACAGTCTTTGCCCTTATCTTTTCATTCATTCATTCATTCATTCATTCATTCACTTTTAAAATAAATATCTGGCATACTGAGTAGCTGCCACATGTGAGTTTTTGACAGGGAATGCACACCGTTTAAACTGTGATTTTCCCATGTAAGGGGGAAACAACTATCGTCATGACATTTGCTGTTCAGCTGCCGCCCTATTCTATAGAACTGGAATCACTGTCGGACCCCTGAAAGCTGCAGAGCAGGAGCCAAGCTCCTGATGGCGCTGTTCCATCCCACTTGCCGTCAGGAGGACAGGTCCTCAGCGAGCCTTTCTGTCCATTCGAACCTCCCCGGAAAGCCTTTCTTCCTGTCACAAGCCCCTGAGTCGACTCTGACTCTCAGAGACCTTTCTGAAGGAGGGACGTCCACCGAGTCCTCTCCTTCTTCTTCACACCAAGTTTTCTTCATACGGAAGCTGAACTATCTTAAACTACTTCCCTTTCTAGAGAACAAGGTGCCCGATGTGGATTTAGATACTTAAAATAGACAATTCACCAGAAGGATTATCTTCAATGAAAAGGGTGCCAAAAAGCTTTTCCTGATATTCCTAAAATTGCACTGCATTCGTGGACACTGTTTGAAATACCAAAGGGATGTCACGAAAATGTCTTTCTTCATATGAGACAAAAACCCCACTCGCTGGGCACGGAGGAAATCAGGTTCGCAGGGGCTGTGAGCTGGGCCGAGGAGCTGCTCGCTCTGACCCCTGGGCCAAGTGCAGCTGCCACTTGATTGTGTAAATACGTATTATTGGGACACAGCCACAGCGGTTCATTTACGTAGTGTCTATCACTGTTTCTGTGCCACACTGGCAGAGCTGAGTCATGGCAGGGACCATGTGGCAGGCAGAGTCTAAAACATTTACCACTTGGCCTTTAAAAACAAAAGGTTGCCAAACCCTGGACTAAACAGTCTGTCAGATGCTTCCTAAAGACCTGCATTTCGCCAGCACAGGCTGTCTTCACCTGCCCCTGGACAAGTTACCTTGGGGACTGGAATAGAACCCAGGTGCTAACTTTACTCTTGGGATTCGTCGTGATTTGGTCTTCATACCACCAGGCGGCTGCTGATTGACCTTAACTGACTTCATTTAGGTCTTCTGAAGGGCAAAGTCCTTGAATGAGTTTGGCTCCAAGAACTCTTGCACGTAGAAAGGTGGACTGGTGTAATCCACACCATCCGTTTAAATTCTGGCTCTGCCCCTCCCACCTCTAAGACCACTGGCTCCCCCTCATCCTGGGGTCTCGGGCTCCTTGTTTTAGGACTCCATGCCTCCCTTTCACCTGGAACATTTATCTCAAGTTATTTTTGTACACTAGTAAGTGTGCTTATTTGATTAATAGTTATCTCTGATAAACCATAACCTTTACTGAGAACTGTCACCACGGCCATTTCTTTCTCTGTAACATATTCCTAGAGTTTACTATAGTCTGGGGCACATGGCGGATCCTCAATAAACATCCGCTGACTGATGTTTACTATCTATCTAGCAATGAGTACTTTTTTGTTGCTTACCACGCACGATACTAAGTCGCATATTTCTTTGTAACCTCCTCAGAGCTCAGCAATGGAACCTCCATTTATCAGGAATTCAGTGCTTGTTTCTTGGATGAACTGAGAAGTCCAGTCAAGCCTGATCTCACAACAGCTGACTGGAGTCACCATCTCGGCTACTTACTTGATAGATGATGATGCCGCCCAGCAGTTCAAAAAACCTCGGTGACGGCTGTTCTACCACGTGAATGATACTATTTCCATTCCCCATCTTTCTGAAATAAAGGGCCAGTGGGCTGTTAAGACAGCACGAACGAAAGGACCAGCAGACGGCAATCCGTTCCCTGTCACCCGGTACCGCTTCTGCTACACCCCCACACTGGGCTGTGCTCCGCCCCCTGCCTGAGCTCCCGCAGACGCTGAGGTTAGGCTGGGAGTGTCGGTGGGCGTGGCACACTTACGGCAACTTCCATGATCAAAAAGGTTTACGAATAAGAACCAGATGAGGATGGGAAGAATTGATGCTCACAGGAGCAGAGAGATAGAAAATGCAGAAATGGTCTGTCTCAGGGTCTACCAAAATGTGTTCATTCTAAGGAACAGCAATGCTGCCAGGGGCTCCACGAAGGGAGAGCTCTATGAGCCAACGAATTTGGGGAAAACTGCGAAAAATGGGCCCCTCTTAAAGATGGACGAAGTACTCTATTCTGTCATGTATAATGGGCACCCTTTTCCCCAGATTTTTGAGGGGGGAAATAAGGATGCGCATTATCCGTGAGTAGTACTAATTTGTTACTGGGACCTAAAATTGCTTGTGCCTTGTATCTGTTCTTGTGTTTTGTAACTATTTGTTACATAAAATTTCTTGAACCATAGTATTTTCAAAAATAAATGTTAACATTCCTTTATCAGACCAAAAACAGGATCTAAATAGTAATTAATTAATTAATTAATTAATTAAAAAATTAAAGTGAAAGATTTTTTCCCTGAAAGTTCGGGCCAAAAGCGTGGGTGCACATTATACATGAGAAAATATGGTATGTTCCCTACCACATTAAAGCTCCAAAAACAGTTCCTGCAGGTAAAAAAATGATACAAAGTGACTCAGATTAGTGGGGATCGATAGTCCTCCTTCATATCCGAGTTTCCCTGTCTCTCCTGGGCACAGGAAGAGTCTCAGCCCCTTGGCCCTAGGCAGCGGCCATGCGTGACTGGCTCCCACCAATGAATGTGAGTAGGGGCCCGTGGGTCACTTCCAGGCTGAGGCGGCAAGCGCTCCTGTGTGCAGCTCCAGCCCTCTCGGGTCCTGTGCGGAGACCTCCAGCCCCGACTCCTGAGGCGCAGCTCTTTGATGGTGCTGGCAGGCGGCTCTATGCCACCGCCACCGCAAGGAAGCCAGCTGCCCTGGAGAGCACTTGTGGTGCCACAGCACTTGGCCCAAGTGAGAAACAAACCGTTTCCATGTCAACCTGTGATGTTTGGGAATTAATTTGTCAGCACAGCAGAGCCCATCCTAACCGGAACACTTGATTGGCTGGGTGAGAGGACAAGGAAGCACAATTCTTGGCAACATAGGGACACTGTTTACACATGGAAGACAAAACACAAAACAACTAAAGAATCGTTTGTGCCACGTGAAGTCAGATCTGCCTTCTTTGCCAATAACTACCATGCAGTGAGCTCCTACTGTGTGTCAGGCACACTACTGGGTGCTTGCAAATGCTTATCAGTTTCATCCTTCCAAGAGTCCCAAGACAAAGATGTCATCGTTCCTACCTCCTGGGTAAGGAAATGAGGCTCTGAGAGTTCAGCTAGCTCACCCAAAGCCGCCCGGTGTGTGGGTCACAGAGTCACAATTCAAACTCTGCTTTTCCCTGGCTCGTTCCCATTCTAAGGTGGGGCTCTTTCCACGGTGTCACGCTTAGGGAAAAAGAGGAGCATTTTCGCCAGGGACACAGACGCGACAGCCGGGGCTGGAAAGCTCACTGTGTACTACATTTTCACCGTGCAATTCATCGCGAGCTGACAGCAGAAGATTATTTTCCAGAATGAGCTTCTCGCAGAGCAAGGGAAGAGTAGTAATTACTATCTGATCTCCCTCTATCTTTATATTTTGGCAGGACAAAGAAAAGGAACAAGTGAAAAGGCAATATGGCACTGAGTACTATGTTTTAAAACAATTAAAAATACTTACTGAAAGGTAGTTTTGTCCCACTTATTTTGTTAAGCAGAGACAGGTCAGGTGTTTGCCACCAAAACGTCTCTACACACTGCTCCTAAACCAGTTTCTAGCCATTACTGGAAAAGTGTGACACACCCATGTGAACACGGCCACTTAGTCCTTGGCTGGAAGTTACAAAACATGTCATGTTAGCATGCTCTGATAATGTGGCAAAAAATTAAGCTCTGAAAAATGCTTGAGTTAGTATTTCTTCAAAGGAAAAAGTGTGTGTGTGTAAAATCCTATTTTGGAGGTCACAGTTGGCTATTTACAACAATTCTATTGCATAATGTTTAAGAATAACAATAACCAAGATAAAATTTCACGTTTCTACTGTCTTAATGGTGAATTTGTTTTGGAATTAACATCTCTGAGGTATTTTTGGAAGCTGCTGAAATCACTATAGAACAACAAAGATAAAAACATCACAGCATTTACTTGGCAATAAAATTCAGCGATCACTGGGCAATACAGGGGAAAGAGGTACTGATGCTCGCCACCACAGGGACGGGTGCCGGTGACTTTCTGCTGCACGAAGGAAGTCAGAAACAAAGGGCACGTCCCACACGATTCCAATTCCACGACCCGTCCAGAAGGGGCGAATGCACCGAGACAGGTAGCATGTTAGTGGATGCGGAAGGATGGGGCGGTGAGCAGTGGGAACTGGGGGATGGCAGGAAGTGGGTAATGGGTTTCCTTTTGGGGTAATAAAAATACTGCAGTTTACTGGGGTGATGGTTGCACAACTCTGTGAACATACTAAAAACCCCTGAAAAGTATACTTGAAATGGGTGAACAGTACAGTGTGTGAATTACACGTCAATAAGCTCTCAGGGTGAGCATTGAAAATCACTGTCAGGCCATCCCCGAGGCTCAGGCGCCACCCTTCCACCTCTTCGGGCCCCCAATGGCCCCACGCTGCCGACACCGGGGTGAACTCCGACCCTTAGACATCAGACTGCCACCCTTCTGTGACCAGAGGAAGCCTTTCCCGGCCCTCCCAGGAGTCCCTGCGGGGCTCTCAATATTGCCTTGGTCACCGGCACGTGCGTTGTGGATTTTTGTTTTTAAGGTATTTCTGTTCTTGCTTGTCCCTCCAACTGGCACAATGCTGGGCATATAATATATGCTCGCTAAACATTTCAGAAATAAATTACACCTTAGTCTAACTTCTTTTTATCCTAAGAGGCTTTCCTCTCCTCTCCTGCCTGTTTATCTGTCAAAGAAATACAGTTAGAATGTCTCTTACAAACTTGAAAATGAGCTGCTTATTCAGAGATGTGCTGATGGAACGACGGGTGTTAACCAAGCACAAAACAGATCTTCTTTGTTTATTTTTACCCTCTGTGATTTCTTCCAGAAGATAAATGTCCTCAGGGAAAATAAGCAATAGAATTGCTAGGACTATCAGTAGCTGAAGGAAGAAGTACCTTTCCTGTAAAGGAACAATGTTTGTTTTGCTGTGATTTCTCTGCAAGTCTGCCTTTTGCTTTGCTCCGCTCCAGACATCGTCACTCAGCAAGTGTGTCCAGGGGGCTGGCCGTGTGCAGGAGAGCGCAGTGGTGACTTGGAGCTCCAATGCAGCCTCCAAACTGGATGCAACTACAACCTCCTTCTTTTGCAAGTTACTTGACTTCTTTAGCTTCCATTTTCTCATTTATAGAACAAAAATAATGATACTAACTCTTTAGGGCTATTCTAAGGACTCAATGAGATGGATCTGTAAGCACGTGGCCCACAGCCCGATCAATACAAGACAACAATGATGATGATGGTGGTGGTGGTGGTGTCGACAACCACTGCAGGGAACAGGATGACTCACGGTCCTGTCAAGAGGTCAGCAGGCCTTTGGGAGAGGGGCAGGTGGTGGTGAAGAGGCACCACTATAAATGATTATAATTCAAGAGCGAAAACAATCTCATAGCCCAGAATGAACAACACTGATAACCGTGCACAAGTTCTCCAGCACAAACATTTCAGTGCTTTCTATTTTTTTTAAATCAACAATTAGAAGCAACTGAAATGTCCAGTAAGACAGGACTGGCTGATTAAATGGTAAATTATGGTGTGCCCATAGGGTGTGAACACAGCCATTCAAAACACCATGTGAGCTGTTTAACTTTTTAAGCTGCAGGATGGTGTAGCCCTGTTCTGAGCTCCCTCCACCTCTACCAGGGGCTTCCAGTTCCATCTCTAATTAATATAAGAAGCACTGGCATTTCTCATGTATTCTTCAAGATAGTTCAATAAAGACATTTATATTAGAAAATAGACAGGAGGTACATGCACGCTCAGTTAACATGTAAAGATCTTTCAGATATATTATTTAGTGGAAAAAGTAAAGAATAAAATAGGATGTGCAACATAAATCCACTTGTGTGTATGAAATATATATTTTTATATACACACACACACGCACAGACATTATTAGGCCACATCTAGTTGGAAGAATCAAGGACTGCTTCACAGTGGGGTGGGTCTGGGCACTTGGAGACGGAAAGCTTGAGCAAGGAAGTGCAGGCTGAGGAGAGAGCAGGCACGAGGGCTTGTGTGGAGGTGGACACGCACAGGGAGAGGGAGGAGTCTGCAGCCTCCAGAGGCGAAGGGTCAAGGAAGGTGCACAGGCAGCAGGATCTGAGATCCGAGTCAAGGGTCAGGCTGGTTGTACAGACTCAACGCATCTGGTAGGTAGGCACCGGGAAGTTACAGAACATTTCTGGGGAAAGAAATAGCGTGATCTGAGTTGTACATCAAGGTGGGTCACATGGATGGTATGTAGAAAGGCGTGGAGGGAGCAAAGAAAGGCTCAGGGCATGGAGGATGGTACTGCTGGCTGCCCAGTTTTCTCTCCACATCCTGTAATGACCATGTTGATGCCGCTTCTGTTTTGCTCCTAGATGCCTTTGATGCTTTCATACGAACCGAGTCACGTGAACGGAGCTGGCAATCCCTTTCCCAAATTCCTGAAACATATTCCACATGTCCAAACATTACTGATCTCCATTATAATGAAATTCCTGGCAGATATCATTTTTCAAAGAAATATTCTTTTGCCTGCTAAATGAAAGGGAGTGATATCATTAAAACAGTTCCCTAAGAAATGCATTTTAAATGAAAAGCATTCTTAAGTCATGGGGGGAAAATATCAAAAGTTAAACTGAAACATCCAGGGAAAGCTCAAATTAGTATGTTATTAACATTCGAGGCTGTGAGCCCAACCCTGCAAGTTACGGAGCACATGCTGATTTACTGATCCCAAGCTACAATTTCTACTGTGTTCCTGGAGACAACAATACAAGTGTCTCGTGAAGTTTCCATCACTCTTTCCATGTGAAATATGCCAGCATCATAACTTCCCTGTTCCGTTTTAGAGATCTGTTTAGAATGGTAGGGAGTCGTCGTGGTTTTCACTAAATGTGTCTAATGAGGGGGAGCCAGGGACATACATAACGGATTTTGTGGCGATTTTGTCTTTACAGTGACAAATTTAATGTCTCTGTATGGCCACTCTGCATTTCCCTGTCTGACAGACTTTCTTCCATAAAAAGGACAATAAACCTTTTGAATTATAGGTAAATGAAATTACATGGTTGGAACTTGATGAAGCTCTTGAAAAAAACCTTGCAGCACCAACAGGTAAGATGTAAGGTTCCTACCTCTCTGCTTGCACCTGGAGAATCTGCTGTCGGCGCTCTGGTGAGGAAAACGCCAGTGTGTGGGGTGGAGTACGCTGGAGTGTGGAAGTCGGCCCACACAAGAGGGGAGGGGAGGCAAAGTTACACCCATTCCAGCCTTTCTGGGGTCACGCTTTAAAAATCTTTGCGTCCCAGAACTTAGCTCAGTGCTTAACACTCACCGGTTAATGGGAGGCACTGTTGGGTGGATGGGTAGATGGAGTGATGCGTACTGTTCCACTCCACGGTCTCACTCCCCATCAAAAAGAATTCGCCAGTGTAGCATGTTTATGACGCAGTGTCTGTCAGACCCATGTGACATTTGTATCTTTCTATCTACGTATCATCTATCTATCTATCATCCCATCTATCATCTATCTCTCTATCATCTACCTATCATCTATCATCTATCTCTCTATCATCTATCATCTATCTCTCCATCATCTATCTATCTATCATCTACCTATCTCTCTATCATCTATCTCTCTCTCTACCATCTATTTCTCTATCATCTATCTATCTATCATCTATCTATCATCTATCATCTATCTATAATCTATCTTTATACACCAAATACTAAAACACCTTCAGACATCACTGTTCCTATATTTATTTTTTAAAAATTGACTTAAGTATTCTCTTTTAGAAATATATAAATGCTAATTGTGGGGCATTAAATAGATGGTATAGGTATAAAGTTTATCTTTAATTTTAGTAAACATTAGCTGATAATGACATTCTTATTGATGGAATAATATAGACATTCTCTTTAAAGTCAGGGAAAAGATAAACATTTCCAATGCAATGTCCTAATTAGGATCTTAACATTAGTTTAAATACCAACATGAATGTCAAGAGAAAAGATTATGGTTTACTTTTTTTGTAAGAAAAATAAATTAAAATATATATATATATGCTTGCTTTTGCAAAAAGAAATATAAAAAGAGTAAATAAAAAACTAATGAATTTGGAGAGGGCTACAGAGGGGTTGCAGGTTAGAATGGGTAAGGAATGCAGTGACCCTTCAAACTTACAGCTTTTTAGAATCATGTTAATATTCTATGTATGCAAAAATAAATCTAAGTCAGCAAGAGTGGAGATAAAACCTAAAACTACATACAGACAAAAACAAAGGTAGTTTTTTCAATAAATGGTATTGGGAAAATTGAACAGATACATGCAGAAAAAGAAACTAGATTATCTTCTTATACCACACACAAGAATAAATTCGAACTAGATCAAAGACTTACATGTTATACCCGAAACCACAAAAATCCTAGAAGTAAACATAGGTGGCAAAATCTCGGACATTGCTCGTAGCAATATTTTACCAGATGTATCTCCATGGACAAGGGAAACAAAAGAAAAAATAAACAAATGGGACTACATCAAACTAAAAAGTTTTTGCACAGCAAAGGAAATCACCAACAAAATAAAGAAACAACCCAAAGAATGGGAGAATGCATTTGCTGATATACCTGATAAGGGGTTAATATCCAAAATTTATGAAGAACTTACAAATCTCAACACCAAAATATAAACCACTAATTAAAAAATGGGTAAAGGACCTGAACAGACACTTCTCCAAAGAGGACATATAGCTGTCCAATAGAAAAGATGTTCAATGTCACTAATCACCAGAGAAATGCTAATTAAAACCACAATAAGATATCATCTCACACTTGTCAGAAATGCTACCATCAATAAATCAACAAACAGGTACCGGTGAGGATGTGGAACCCTTTGGCACTGCTGGTGGGAATTCAGGCTGGTGCAGCCACTGTGGAAAGAAACATGGAGATACTTCAAAAAATTAAAAATGGATCTGTCTTTTGACCCAGAAACCCCACTTCCGGGAATATATCCAACAGAACCCAAAACACTGATTTGAAAGAACATAAGCACCTTTATGTTCATTGCAGCATCACTTATAATCGCCAAGATATGGAAGCAGCCCAAGGCTCCATCAGTAGACGAGTGGATAAAACAAGCAGGGGGCATTTACACCATGGAATACTACTTGGTCGTGAAAAAAAAAGAAAATTTTACCCTCTGCCACAGCATGGATAGAACTGGAGGACATAATGCTGAGTGAAATAAGCCAGCGGAGGAAGACAAACACCATATGATTTCACTCCTATGTGGAATCTAATGAACAAACTGAACTAACGAAGGAAACAGAGACAATCTCATAGACAGAGAGCAGGCTGACAGCTGGCAGCTGGTGGGGGTGATGAGGGGGCGGCAGGACTGAGCAAAAAGGAAAAAGGACTCGTGCACATGGAACAACAGGGCGCTGATTGCTAGGGGAGGAGGTATAAGGGGACTAAATGGTAATGGAAGAACATACAGTAAAGATTAAATTAAAAATAAAATTAAAAATATGCAGACAGAAGAAAATAAACCCAACTCCATGTTAAATGAATAACAACACTGAAAGGAACAAAGAAAACAAACGCAGGTAACTTTCACACACGGAACGTGTAACAGGGCAGCTCTGAAACTATTCCACATGCATTGTAGAACAGAGCAAGCGACGAAATGCGTGGGTGTCGGGAGCAAGGCTGGCACTGGGAAAGAAGGTAGACTGAAATGTGCAAGATATAAAAGTGTTACGAATTCTCTATTTTGTTTCAAAAATCAGGTTATTGTACCAGAAGGCATCAGTGACTTGTCAAAGTAACAAATCTTAGGACTGAATTGGTTTTGAAATATGGATATTTGCTTTTCCTGTCCGCTAAACAGGTTTCAAAGCAATAATGCTCATCAATAAGGAACCCAACTTTTGGTTGTTAAATACCATTCCTCACTTACAAAAAAAAACAGGGCTTTTTGGGAAAGAAAAAAAAAAGAAGTCAGTTTCCAGGGTGGTAACAGCTTATACCAGAAAGTAAGAAAACACATGGTCTTTAAGAACTACAAACCGGTAGTCAGAAAACAGCCGTGGGCAGGTCAAGTACAGCGCAGGAAGCACAGCCAATAATCCTGCAATAACTACGTGTGGTGCCGGTGGCCACTGGAAACATCAGGGGACACTTTCTAACATACACAATTGTCTGACGACTATGCTGTACACACGAAACTAATACAAAATAACATCGAATGCAAACTGTCATAGAAACATAAAAATTTGAAAGGAGATGGCCAAAACAGAAAGAAAATATATGCTCAGAGGATGACGATGGCATAAATATCAAAAGGACACAGGAATCACCTTCGACTCACTCCCACTGACACATTTGCCATCAAGTAAGATCAGTAAGGCGGTTAACCTACTGAATAAATAATAACCCATGGGGGTTCATAGTAAAAACAAATAGCTAAAGTAATAGACCTCTTCTTTGATTTGGAGTGCCAACCGGTATGTACAGAGTGGGAGAGCTAGAAAATCACCATTTCGCAACCAAGTGAAGCTTGGTGCAGACCAGAATCATCCAGGAGAATGGTGTCGTAGCTGCAAGGGAAAAACCACTGACTCTCTGCGGAGAAACTGGACAGCACCCTGACTGGTGCCGCAGCTCACGTCACCCGTGAAGGGTGGGGGGATGTCATGTGCCCCCGGATGGGACACGCTGGGAAGAAGGCATTATTCACATAGTATTCTCACCGGAAATTCAACACCTGAATCTTTGTGACCAGGAACCACCTTCAAACCCCAAATGCAGAATGCTTAGAAAATAACTAGCTTGTGCTTGTCAAAAAGGTCAATACCACAAATGCCTAAGGAAAGTGGAGAGCTGTCCTAGACCAGAGGAGACTAAGGTGGACAAACCCAGGGTCTCAGACCACACCCTCCACTAGAGGAGGGATGCTGTAAAGAACATCAACGGGACAATATTGGACCAATTGGAAAAGAATGGAAACATGACCATCGGTTAGATAAAAATGTCGTGACTATGAATTTTCTGGTTATAAGCTATACACTATGATTATGCAAGAAAATTCTTGTTCTTGGAGGTAAACATCGATCTATTAAAGTATGTGATGTATGCAATCTACTCTTAAATGAAAATACACATAATGATGAAGATAAATCATACCATTTTCTCAAATAAAAGGTAAATAATACAGATATGTGGATGATAAAGCAAATGTTAAAGAAAATCGAGTCCTAGTAAAGAATATACAGGAGATCTTTCTATTCTTACAGTTTTCTGTAGATTTCAAATTACTTTAAATGAAGTTCAAGAAAAGGATTTTGTATTTCATGGAGGAAATAAACAGTGAGACAAGCCAGGGACAGAGCGAAAGAATAGAGTCGAGTCGTATTTTGCCAGACATCAAATTCAATGAAGTCTTTAAAAATTACAGTGTTGTACTACTTCAAGGACTGATGAACAGATCAAAGAAAGAGAATGAAAGGCCCCCAAAGAGACACCATAATCACATGTGTTAATTTTGGAATTTCTGTCTCTTGGCATAGAATTCATATTGTCAATAAGTAAAACTTCAACAGTTTATAACTATTGGAGAAAATACAGGGTCTGGCACAAACAATGGCTCCTTTTCATTACAAAATCATAAGGACATAATTCTGTAACATAACAGTATCCCACTCAAGCACCCCATCTGACATGTTATGTGAAATGTTCAAATTAAAACTATAAATTATAACACCCATATTACTACCCTACCAACCACACTCATGCAGTTTTACTTCTGCCGGGCTCCTTATATCAAAGTACATTCTTCCCTCAGAACATAACCAAAACATATTTCAGGTGCAAGTACATGGGCATAAACAAACGAAAACACATGCAAGTGCAATGAAAAAAACACTGACGTGGCAGGCGACACGCCTGCTCTACACGGCAGGGAGGAATCGACGGAAGCGGTCACAGCTTCGGGCCTTTAGCAAGCAAGAGCCAGCAGGGATACGAATGTTGCAAACCATTATAAGAATTGAGTATGTGAAGGGTCTAGTTCAATGTCTAGAATAGTATAGATGCCCAAAGTAAATTAATTTCCTCCTCTCTTTTTTTAATCCCTACTTTAAATCTTTTACTTTAAAAAGAAAAAAAGCTACCATGGAAAAAGTAAATAAAAATATATACTCTCACTCATTAAACTTTTAATGTCTTTCTCTGAGATATGCAGGGTGATCAAAATTCTGTTTGGTAAAGAAATGAAACAGAGTATAATGCAACTATGCGAATGAGCTAGAAGCATAAAACAAGCCACTACACTATCTAACGCTAACAGCATTTTCTGGAAATGGCAACAATGACTAGCAGAGAACATGAGCTTTGTCATCAGGCATCACGAGGTTCAAGTCCAACTTTTGCTTCTGACCGTCTGCACGACAGCTAGTAAGTTACTTAGATAAGTAAGTTAATTTCACTGCACCTCAGTTTTCCAAACTATAAAAGAGGTATTTAAAAAGTACACGTCCATTGTAAACTTGTGCCAGCGAGGAGCTGAGATGAGGTATGGAGAGCATGTAGCACAGTGCCTGTCAAATCGCTACGCGGCAAGAGTCACAACAGTCAAAGCTGTTGTTACTGCAGATGAAGGGTACAGTCCACCTGATACTGTAATCATCCAGATTTGTTAGACATCAACTGTCCGAAAAATTATTTCAGTTTCACATTTGACTCTGCATTGAGTAAAGTACATGTTTATACATCTAATTCACACACTAATTGGGTTATGACACTAACGAACAAGTTGTCAGAGCTGCCTGACACGCTTTGACACGCTAACAACAGCTACTGGGCACTCTCAGACAAAATGATAATGCTGTAAATATTTACTCTGTCAAGAGCCATAAAATAATTACTGTATTAGACTTCCAACTGTTAAATCATAACCTGAAGATTAAGATAATATATAATAAACAGAATCTAATTGCTACTTTGTGCAGAATTTCTACAAGAACCCCAAAGTTATTGTAAGTACCATTTATTAACTCCATCTAAACTTGGGAAAAATTAAGAAACCGTTGATGCACATTTAATTTTACACATAAGCACATTTTAATTAAATCTCCCAGAGTCTATAATATTATATGTGGGTCTAATTAACTAACTCATCAAGCTTCTAAGTGGAGCAAAGAGTAAAATATTTGAATTTGAGCAAAGCAAAATCCTGATAGAGGAAAATTTGTCAAACCTTCTTTGAGTCTATCCAGAAAACTGGCCTTTTTGTCTATACTGATTCTTGGCCTTCTGTAAATATACATACCTATGTGGAGAAGCCTTAGGATGTTCATGTCAAAGTTGGTAGATTAACAAGATAGAGGGTTGTTAGCCTACAGACTGCAACTCGAAAGTTCAAAAAGCCGTCGAAGTCCTAACTTAGAGAATATACTGGGCCAGTTCAAGGATAGCAGTAAAACCCTGCCAAGGAGAAGCTGGCAAGGCTTAGAGATCTTCATAGAGATCAAGAGTGTAAAAACTCAACTGGATTGTTAACAGTATCTGGACCAGCCATAACTTGATTCTTGCAGAGCACTGGACGAGCGGCGACTATCTGTGAGTCTGTGAAGGCAGAACATGAGGACCAAGCCATGGGAGCTAAGAACACAAGGTGATCGCCCCCAAAGGTCAGAGCCAGCAGGCCAAGGCCCAGCCTGGGTGCAGGCATGACGGAGACCAAGCTAACTGAGCCCCCCCACCAGCTGTGGGTTTGGAGGGGCGGCAGGCAGGGCACCTGGGCAAGGCATAACGTTTTGTGGGCTTCACTGGCTGGAACCCACAGGGTCACTTTGCCTGTGCAGAGGTCCCCAAACATACATTCCCCATGAAGAATATCATGTAATGACCTAGTGATGGTGTTAAAGATCCCCCCACCCCCTGCCTGTTAGTGTTTTACAGGAGGGGAGGGACGTGTGACCCCAGGGGACACACTGTCCACCTCCTGCCGCACTGACCTGTCGGTGGGATTGGAGACGCCTCTCCATCTCTTTTGTCCGAAGGTCCAAGTATCCACAGCAGCCACAGGCTGGGCTCACAGCTGCTCCCCGTTCCAACTTTCTTGTTAATGTCAGGTACCTCTAAACATGGTATAATTTCCAAAATGCTGGAAACATGACTCACAAATATGAAGTGAACATAGACTAAAGATTGTACTGAGCTCATTAACGAGGAAACAGGTAAGATGGTCTGCCATGGGTTGAACTGTGTCCCCCACACTACATGGTAAAGTCCAAGTGCCCCAGAATGTGACGTCACTCGGAAAGAAGGTCACGGCAGGTGTAATGGGTTAAAGTGAGGTCACACTGGAGTAGCGTGAGCCATTGATCCGCTATCGGGCCACCAGCGGACGCTGGGCAGAGGTAAGGAGGGCCCCTCCCAGGTCTCAGGGAGCGCACACACCGTCCAGGCAAGACCTCGGCTCTGGACTGCGAGAATGCAACGCTGGACTCCAGAGCTGTGAAACAATAAGGCAGTGTCACGTCATGCCGCCTGGTGTTTGGTCATTTACGTCAGCCCTAAGAAACTAATACACTAAGTAAAGTTGGCCCAAGAAGCATTTGAGAACCTGGGTATTTGCTGTCACTTTGGGAAAAGAAGCTTGGAATAACATTGTTAAAGACACAAAACTGGCGTACGTCCTGGAGGGCACAGCATTGTCACACTGGGCGCGGGAAGCTCTCTCCTGGGTGAATGCCCACACGCCAACAGGTCAGGTTCACGGAGCCTCGGCCTTTAATAATGGTGTGTGGCAAGTCAAGCAACAGTACATCCCCTCAGATAATTAAAAACCATGGATAAGCCCGTTCAACAATGCTCCAACGTGACATTAAAAGGAATTCCTCCCTCATAGCCCTTTTGCCTTATTCCCAAACCTTGTGCCAAGTTTTGTGTGTGTGTGTGTGTGTGTGTGTGTGTGTGTGTTTTAACAATTCCCATACTCACAAGCCTGCCCCACCTGAATCTGGGGTTTTGCTATCTAGCATGCTCACTCGGCCACCCCCACCCCCTTGCTGTTTGCAGATGATGTCATCACCCTGTCCTGCACCCCCAGAAGTGAACTCTTGTCCCAACCCTAACAGTGATCACGCTCCTCCCACTTCAGTGCAAGAGCTCTTTAACCATCCTGCTCTGTCACTCAGCCAGGCTGGAGGCCACGTGAGATGCAGCTTATTTCAGCAAGAAAACAAGCAAACTACAAGGCTCTGGGACAGAACCTGGGATTTCAGACAACTCTGATGTGAAAATGTACCTGTTTTGTTTTTTGTTGATGCACCAGGACAGAGAAAAGAGGTATCTGCCCTCACCTCCCAGGAGGGTTTAAGGATTAAACCCACCCTGCCTTCCGGGAAAGGAGACAGAGGTCCCAGCTTGCAAAGGATTTGGACTGAAGGTTCCACAGGCCAGCAAGGTCTGCTGTGAAGGAAGAAGGATCGGGTGGGGTATGTTCCACATATTTACCACCCAGGGTGGCAGGACGGCTTCCCAAGAAGCATGGAAGCTGGCGCTGCCAGGTGGCAGACTGGAGGTCCCCTGCCATGCCCTGGTCACCACTTCAGTTAAAGAACTGGGTGGGGGACTCTGCGGTTCCTGGAAAATAGGTCAGGGCAGGCAGCTGAATGGGCACGTGGTGGGGAGGGGTTCTAGAATAGAGACTACGGACCAACCCCAACACTGTGAAAGTACTGCACTAGATTATTGATATGTCCAGCTGCATGAGCATGCACCTGCCAGTGTCAGCCTTGACCAAGACCAAGGCTGAGCAGAAACGAGAAAGAAAATGATACGGTGAAACTAAGACATAAGAAGGACAGCAATCCTGGATTCCCCCAGGACAACCAAGAATCCAAGAGAAGTGGATTGGGGCCCTTGGCTCTTGCAGGGAAGGTGCTGGAACCCCCTCCACCCATGTCTTGCAGTGGTTAGACAGCACGAGTCTGAGAACCCCTCAGCTGGAAAAATGTTAAATGATACCCTAGTACTGATTCCCACCTTAAGCTTAAAATAAAATCAAATCCCCCCCACCACCACAACCAGGCAATGCAGCCCACATGGAAAGGTGAAAAGAAAATCTAGGAATACACATTTATATTTTATCTTGAGGTGGTGGATGTTAGGGAGAATGATTTCTCCTTTCTAGTGTCAAAACAGAACCAAATTTTTCTGGCTCTCAATGACGGTACATGATTAGATAGATACACGCTGTGGCTCAGTAGAGGGGTGCGGTTTCATTTCCTGGGAGGAAGAGAGGTTTGAATCCACCAGACAACTCATTTGTAACAAGCTTACAAGCGCTGGGAGAATGCAATAACTATCCACCCTGCTTGAACAAGTCAGTGAATGAAAGAAAGGCTTCTGACCTCAAGTGAAAAAAAAAATGAAAGGGATTTGTCATTTTGACTTTGGTTCTGAATTTAAAATCAATGCCAAGACAGAAAACGCCATAATGCATCTGGACACCGTCAGCGACCTTCTTCAGAAAGCGGGGTGAGATATTAGCAGTCACTGCAGGAACCCGGGCCCTACACCTGATCAATGAGGACCCTTCGTTCCAACAAAAACACCACCGATGTAATGGTAATAATAATAGGAGCTCACACTGATTGAATGTTTGCTCTGCGCCAGACTGTGCCGAGGGCTAGGTCTGCATTCTCTCATTTCACCTTTGCAACAGCTACCCGAGGACTTACTCTTACCCTGCTTTTACAGATGAGGAAAGTGCAGGTTACCAGAGGTCATATCACGTAGCACTAGTAAGTGGAGAAGCTGGAGTTCAGGCCCAGGCCTATCTGATAATACGAGAACCCAGGATCTTAAACACTGTCATCACATCACTTATGAGCCCAGAACAAAATGTGGGTGGGGGGGCGTGAGCGCCACCTAACGGTGCATCCTGGACTGTGAGTCCAAGAGACAGTGAGGTGGAGAAGCTGCCCCTGGCATCAAAAAACAAACAAAAGCAACACCCCCACCCACCACCACCACCAAAAAGAGACTATTTGACTACTCTTGAAAGCTACCTAATTTTCATTTTAGTGTGATTTGATTTCCTTCCTTGAGATCTTTCTTAATTCTGTTAGAATACCTTCAGTAAAATACAGGCCCGGCTGAAACTGTCCTAATGCAAGCTGAAAAGCAAGATCAATCAGAAGCCTATTAGAGCAGGAGGAAGGGGAAGTGCGGGATGGGGCCAACGCCCAGAGTCAAGCAGGATGCTTCTCGAGGGTTTCGGGTGTCTTCAGTGTCAGCGGCTTCCTGAAACGCTGCAGCTCTGGAGTCGACTTCCCATCATCCACCTGGGAGTCCCCCGCCCTGCAGATTCCTGCTCAGAGAGGCCCCAGTCCCCACCTGGCCTACGTCGGGGCTCCCGTGGCTCCTGGCCCCTCAGTGCCCACCACAAGTGGGATGCCCTGCTTCCCAGTCACCCCCAACAGGAAAGCAATCATTTGAATTGGCTTTAGGTCTGCACCATGACTGCCCACCCAGAACCAGATGCAAAGATGGGTACGATCTGGGAAACAAGGTTTCACTCGATTTCGAGGGAGCTGACGTGTTTAAGAGGTCTGCTCGCTCACTCAACAGATAGAGCATTTGCACTGCATCAGAACAGTTTCATATCCTTTGAAGAGACAGCACGACAGAAAAGCACAGAAGAAGATCCAGCGCCAGCCTTCGCTTTACCTGTCATTTTTCCGTCCTGTCCAAGACACGGCACGGAGAAGTCAACAGAGTGCGGGGTTACTGGCGAGGCTGTCTGGGTTTGCAATGGGGCTGCACCACTAACTGGCTGCATGAGCTTTCTGCCCTTTTCCCAGTCTGCAACAGGGGCAATACCAGTGCTTACGTCACGCAGGTCGTTGTGATTATACAAGGAGATGACATATGACAGGCACCTCACGTGAATCAGACGCTGTAGTCATTCGGTAAATTGAAGGACTCGTCATCAGCAGCAGTAACAGCAGTGCTACTAGCAGTAGTGGTGACGGCAGCAACACCAAGTGTTGGGTACATTTTGAATAAGTTACCTCCAAACACAAATATTATGTTTAAGAACTACACAGATGTGTGTATTTTTAAAATAGGCTTTGCCTCCAGCTTTGAATATCAAACAGCATCTTACCCTGAAATAAGGACTGGCATAACCAATTAAGATGCTCTCTAGTTATTTATTCTCTGAAGATACTAATTCAAGAGAATTGCTTAATCTGCTTCTTTCTTAATCTATTTAAGCATGCAAAACATAAATGGACTTCCCTGAGACCCTAATAGCTTGAAATATAAGATAAGGCCACTTGCTTTCAAATTAAAACAAAATCTCTGTTTCTATCTTTGTTCCTAATATAGTAACTAATGGAACCCTAACACTTTGATGTGCCACTTGAAAAATCTCACATCCTTAATATACAAATCAAGGCAGAAGCTTATGGGATCACCAGGGAGGACCCACTCCCCTTACAACGGTAATGGGAAGACCTACGGCTCCCTGAGTTCCACTACTTTAAAAATAATTCTACCACTAACAAGACTCCACCAGCTCATCCTTAGTCACATTTGGGAATGAAATTTAGATATTAAATAATATCGATTTCAATTCAGAAGCTGGTCTGGCCACCTCTATATCAATCCTCCGGACCTGGAATGAGGGTGGGTAGAAATCATTAAGTCATTTATCTTGTCGAGAATCTCGGCGATGTGCCCGGAAGTATCAAACACGGGACAGGGCTCCTTTTCGTTCCCATTCCCACCGGGCAACTGACTTCCCGTCAACTCCGGGGCAGCCCCAGCCTAGCGCAGACAGCGCGCAAAAGGAGGAGAGAAAGAAAATCTGAAAATACTCGTCATTAGAGCTGATGAGAAGGACCTTTCAAGATGGGGGTGGGGTGAGATGGGAATTGTATTCCTTCCAAATGACGTGATGAATTCTAAAATCCTTGTTCACAATTCCAAGGTTTATCAACATATGCCTTCTCCTTTCCTCATTTGACAAATACTTACGTAGCTTTCCTCTTGTGCCAGGCACACTGCTCCGTGGCGTGATGACAGTGATAAACCCACTTAAAAGTAAGCTCTTAAGGAGCTTACAGGCTACCGGGGCAGAGGGAAAGTAAATGATTGGGCAAATGAATGTGTAATGAAGTTATGACCCCTACTCTGGAGGAAAATAAGAACAGAGTGCTCTGAGAGGGGGTGGGGAAACTGGGGAGGTGGGGCTGGGCTCTGTAGAGGAGATGACATTTAAGACAAGCTATGGGGTAAGTGGGACTGGGCCAGAAAAGAGAAGCACTCCAGGCAGAGGGAATCCTTATGACAGGAAATCGGAAGTCAGGAGAGGGTGATGTGAGTGACTCCCTGGACGACATCTTCCCACGATGCGGGTGTCTGGGCAAGAGCTGGCTGCGGAGCTGCCTTGGACGCAGCACAGCCTGCAAAGTTCATTCTCAGTGCAGGGACTCATTCCGAGCGCCTTTGATTTCTGTTTCCCTGGACAATCTCTAGGTGGCTTTCCTTCTCGCTGGACGGTCTAAGGCATTTTTAAATCAAGGGCGGTTCCCCTAAGCCTCCTGCTGCAGACCCAGTCAAAGCGGTTGTCAGAAATGCAGAACCCCACGGCGGACCTGCTGAATCAGGACCTCTGGGCGCAGAGTCTGGGGATGGGCTTCTGCAGGAGCACTCAGGGTGATTCCAGCCTGCTCTAAACGGCACGGACTCCGCAGGTATCCCGTGGGGTGGACACAGCACAGCCACCACACAGCGCGGCACCTTCAGGACAGGCTGGCCCCACAAGGATGACGTGACAAAAGCAGACAGATCCCACAGGTGGAGCGGCGTGGAGGAGGTGCGCCCGCCCTCAGGGAGCCTGGAAGGAGCCCGCCCCAGGACATGCCATCCTCACCACACAACGGGGGAGGGGGAGAGCCAACGCCCACCTGTGTTAGCGCGGTAGGGCGGGAGAATCAGCCTCCATCCCTGTCAGTTCTGGGTCTCACTGTCAAGTGAACCCATCTTACCTACGGACCTCACTCCAGGTTCCTGAGAAGCATGTGTTCTTAGAGGGCCTGACAGGCCACTGGCGGGGACCCTGGTGCTCTTTTGCCAGTCCCGCATCCCCTGGGCCAGCCAGGAGGCGCGCTCTGCCCGGGTCCTGCGTGTTATATTTATTTGTTTTTTAGTTCAAATAAATCAGTTAATCCAGCTATTTCTTTACTTATAATCATTGACTCTTCACCTTAATAGATTTCATTTAAAATATAATGCATTTACTAATCAAAAACTAATGCTCAGCTGAAACAAATTAGACTCAGTAATACTTCTTACAAAATATAAGTATTTGGAAATTGGACTGTTAATTAACATGGATATTGTCTAAAGGGAAAACATTAACAGTTCAGAAGTGAAAGTATGAGGTAGAGATATGCTATTCAGACCCGAAGTTGTTCTCAACAATGTAAAAGTATGTTAGTGTTTTTCAATGAATCAATGAAATATAAATAACTCTCTAAAAATAAAATTGTAAAGAATCACCGACAAAGCTTTGAAATCCAGCCAGTTCCCCATAAACAAATTAGTCTCTATTTTTAGACTCAAAAAGTAGTGACAGAAACCTTTCCACCCCTTCAACTGCATGTAGTTTTGAAGCCTTTTTTCCTAACTTAAAAATAATTTGTTTAAGCAGCTGTTTCAGGTTTAAATGCAGAACGCAGGGGAGCACAGCAGTCTTCCCCACGGCCACGCTCAACCATTCATGTGCATCAGCTCCCAGGGCATGCCACCGGCACCCAGAAACAAGACGATGAGAAGGAAATCGGAACTTCGGTCAAATGCCAGGTGAGCAGTAGAGCCTACAGCCTGAGCAACCAAGCCCTTTCCTGTTTCGTTGTTTCTGCGTGGCCTCTCGGTGAGATGCATCACTTGGAGGGTTCCACCCAAAGACAACAAGCTCCGAGAGTCTGCACAGGGACAGGCTCCGGCTGGATTCTGAGGCATCGCATGCCATCCAGCGGTCCTCAGAGCGTGCTCTCTGGAGCAGTAGTAGCAGCAGTAGCAGTAGTAGCAGCAGCAGCAACAGCAGCACTGCCTGGGACCTTATTAGAAATGCAAATTCTCAGGCTCCATCTGAAATGGAAACTCTAGAGTGGGGGAGGGCAGCCATCTGTGCTTTCAGAAGCCCTCCAGCAGATCCTGGCTCCTGCTAAAGTTTCAGAACCGCTGCTCCAACAAAGCCAGAGCCTTAAGGTGCCTCAGAGGCATGTGGGGCCTGGAGCCTGAGGACAGGGTCACAGTGTGAGGGCAGGGGGCTGGGGGAAGATGTAGAAAGGGAAGAGGGACGGTGAATGTGGGCCAGGGAGTACAACCAATCAGAGCACAGTTTAAGCTTCTGGTACGGACATCAACATCAGCACGTTACTTTATCTGTTTCATATAGTAGGACTTCATATATGGCTTTATTGAAAAAGATCATTTAATGACAATTTTTAAAATTTAAAAACCACTGTTACATGCAGTACTTCCCTTAGAGCAGGCAAAGAGGTGCCTCTGGCTCTAGAGGTCCTCTGCTTGGCTCTCTTCCAACTGTGCCACTTCCCATAGGGACAGGGACTTGTGTCCCCCGGAGGCTGGGCACCGTCGGGCCTCTGCTCTGGGTCTGGGGTCCCAGAACTGTCCGCCCAAACGTGCCCACGTCTGCCTCCCAGGCTGGCGCTGCTACTGGCCTCTTGCCCAGGGCCCTCTTCTCAGGGGTGGACCACGCTACCTGTGTAAATGGAGGCCCAAGGTGTACATAATTTGTATTTTGTTTTTTAATGTTCTATATATTATGAAGTCTTGACCTCTTAAAACAAACTTTCTTGCTGGGACAGTCTGTCTCTCCTGGGGCTAGTGAATTCATATAGATCGCAAGGGACAGCCAGGGGCCTGTTTTCGACATGCGAACCAGCCAGTCCTGAGTTTATAACCCAAACACGTCCTCCTCTGACTCTTAGACACAGTGCCCTACATCACCACAGGGCCTGGTACCAGGCAACCAGAGGCCATGCCCCTAGCTCACAGACCTGGGAAATGCTGCAGAGTAGCCAAAACTAAACTGTTACCCCGTCCTACCTTCCCTTTCCTGAGGAAAGCCCTGTGAGAGGCTGTGGCCTGTATTTATCACTCTCGTCCTCTGCCTCCTAGCCACCACAGTGTTTTGCCTTGTGACCCTACAAGGCATGCAGTGACCTCTCTCTGGGGCCCGAGAGCATATGAACTTCTTCTGCCATAGGTACACAAGGTCCCCCACAGTGTGGGATGTGCCGGGTGGGAAGAGCAGCCACTTCCGGGGCTGCAGAAACACGCACCTGTACATCCAGACTCCAAACTCCAAGGCGTCTGAGAACCCCACACTGACACCTGGCCCTTCGAGTCACCGTGAAGGCATGTTTGTCAAGGTAGGAGACAGACACACTCTCACAGTCTGCTCCCTGTGGTAACTCTGGGATCTTCACACACCTAGAAGGGGAGTCCTCCTGTGCACTTTGCTTCAGGCAGCACGAAGGCTAGGAGAGAGCCTGGTTACAGGGGAGCAAAAGTCAATGCGGTTTGGCTGGTGGCGTGTGGTGTCATTTAATTTGATTTATTACTTTATGCAGTCAAAGGAAGTTTGCTCATCTGTCTTCAGGAAGGATGAATTTCTAAAAGAAATAAAAACATTTCTGCATTCCACCTCTGCCAAAGTACTTTTAGGAATGATAAAAATACTTCAGTGTCGCCGAAGACTTAAAGCCGTGTTCTAACGAGGCAATCATTTTTCAGAGAGGCGGGGGAGTTCTAGCACAGAGGCAGGGACTCTGTCTGGCTTATCACTACATCTTTGTAGCCTCGCCAAGAACCTGGCACAGAATACATTCTTGGTTTGGGGTTTGTTTGGGTTTTTTTACTGCTATTCCTTTCTATTATTATTTCTTAAAGATTTTATGTATTTCGTTTTTACAGGAAGGGGATGGGAAGGAGAAAGAGTGGGAGAGAAACATCGACTGACTGCTTTTCACATGCGCCCAGCCAGGGACCTGGCCCACAACCCTGACTTGTTCCCTGACTGGGAATCAAACCAGCAACCTGTGGCTTTGCGGAGCGACACCCAACCCACTGAGCCACACCCGTCAGGGCTTATTCCTGTATATTAGTTTTAAACTACTATCAAGATATTATTAACATGTAAAGAGCTACAGATATTGAAGGTATACAACTCAATGAGTTTTGAGGTAGGTACGCACCCATAAAACCAACACTACCGCCCAGGCCATGAGCACGTCTGTCACTTCCCAAAGTCTCCTCCCACCCCCTTGTATTATAAGTATTATTATTACCATTTACATTACATGGCAAGAACACAACATAAGATTTACCATCTCAGCAGATTTAAGTACACAATACAATAGTGTTTGCTACAGGCACGCTGTGTAGTGGATCTGCAAAATTTATTTATCGCGTATACGTACAACTTTGTATCCTCTGGCCATTATCTCCCAACACCCCCCCCCCCCCCCGCCCCGCAACTGGAGTCCTGACAACTCTTTGTGCCTATGAGTCTGGCTAGTTTGACAGCTTTCAACTCTCTCCGTGTAAGTGGGATCATACTCATTTGTCCTTCTGTACCTGGCTTACTTCACTGAGGGTAACGTTCTCCAGGTCCACCTGTGCTGTTGCACGTGGCAGTAAAAATTTCTCCTTTTTTAAGGCTTGTTAATGTTCCATTATATGTGTCTGCCACTTTTTCTTTATCTATTTATCCAGCAATGAGGTTTAGGTTGTTTCCACATCTTGGTGATTGTGAATAAAGCTACAATAAACATGGTGTCTCTTCAAGATCCTGGCTTCGATTCTTCTGAATACACTCCCAGAAACGGCATTGCTGGATCACATGGCAGTTCTATTTTCAATTTTTTCACTGACCCTCCACACCATTTCCCATCCTGGAGGTGTCACGTTACATCCCACCAACACTGGACCAGGGCTCCCTTCTGTCCACGTGCTCACCAACACGTAGTATCTCTTAATTTTCAGTACTGCCCCTAACAGGTATGAGGTGATTGCTCGCTGTGGTTTTGATTTGCAATGCCCTGATAATTAGTGAATTTTCTTATTTTGAATTTATTGGGGAGACATAGGTTAATAAAATTATATACATTTCGAGCGTACAATCCTACAATACGTCACCTGGACATTGTACTGTGTGTTCGCCCTCCTAAGTCAAGTCTCCTTCCGTCACCATGTGTTCCCCCCTTTACCCATCTCCACCTCCCCCAGCCGCCTTTGCCTCTGGTCGTCACCACACTGTGGTCTGTACCTATGAGGGTTTTCCCCCCCTTAATCACTCCACCTTTTATACCCAGCCCCACAACCCCTGTCCTTTCTGACAGCTGTCAGTCTGTTCTCTTATCTGTAAGTCTGCTTCCGTTGTGCTTGTTTGGTTATTTTGTTCACTAGGTTCCACATGTAAGTGAAATCATATGGTATTTGTCTTTCTCTGCCTGGCTTATTTCACTTAGCGTAACGTTCTCCAGCCTTCCATGCTGCTGCAAAAGGTAATATTGCCTTCCTTTTTATGGCCAAGTAGTATTCCATTGTGTAAATATGCATACATAAGTTTTTTTTTAATCCAATAATTAGTGAATTTCTTTATAAATGTTTGTTACATAAATGAAAGAAAAACGATTGAAGCAACGAGCTTAAAAGGATCAAGTTTCCCAAATTATATAATGTCTGCCTTAACAATCATTTATTGACCTCCTGCTGTGTGCTGGGCAGGGCGCACCACGGTGGAGCAGACAGCAAACCTGTGTGTGAGGGACTTACTGTTTGGTGGAGGAGAAATGCATGCCCTGAAGTGGTCCGGGAGCTGATGAAGGCACAGCTATTTATCTTGTCTGTCCAAGGCAACTGTGAATCAGAGTCTCCATCTTTAAGATTCACTGAAAATCATGGGGTAACATTCCAAAGGCCCCAAAAGTTGGCCGAATAGTCTAAGGGCCCTAACATTTCTCTCCACCCAACAGAAGCCTGGGCTCACTCGCTCATTCTGCACGTGGGCCGGGAGTAGGAGGGCGGCAGGTTAGCTGCAGCTGAAAGCATCGTGAAAGCAGACACCACACGCTGGTGCAGGACTTTTTCAGCTTTTCCTGTAGCTAGGAAGTGCTTTCAGCAGCGTGAGCCCACAGCTGCGAATAAGACATGGTCACTGCTCAAACAGTTTCTTCTAATGAGACCGAGAAGCAAAACCAACAAGAATGTCTGCACTTTGTCCGTGAAACAGCCTCTTCTGTCTGGCCTGTCACTGGGGGCTCCCACCGGGTAAGGTGAGCACAGTGTGAGCAGGTGTTAGTACCAGACTTTCTGCAAAATTCCAGGGCTTAACAAGCCTTCTAGGGTAGGAAGACATTTTATATACACTGGTTTATACATCACAGCTACTTTCCTGCATGAAACCCTGCACGGGGCAGTTATCCGAAAGGCCAGACTTGCAATTTAAGGTTGACAAGACAGATCTACACCACAGAGGAAGACGTGCCACCGATGGATGATGAAATAAGTGGATCATGTTTTGTGGCGATGTCATCAATGAAACTTCTTCACATTCTCCCGATTACAACGTAACTAATAGAAGAACCCAGCAAGCAGAGGAAAATTGCACTAGTCAGCAATTTTCTCAAAAAAAAAAATTAAAAACACCCATGCAGAATTTTAAATAAGCTTTGAATTGAACTAAAAATTGCCTTTTCCTATGTTTTTCTTCTATGCCTGACAATAAAAGATATTCTTATAATTATTTTTAAAACCAGATAGCATGTGGGTCACACGACCAGGTTCGTCACAGCAGACCACAGAGCTGACAAGCGGACCTTCAAACTCTGCCTTGGGCCCAAAACCCTTTCATGTTTTTAACATGAAGGAAATTGTGTTTGTGAAGTTTGATTATTATGTTTAACTGCAACAGCTTCATCACTTTGTAAAATTATTATGCTACACAGATCCTCCTACTGATGAAGATCACCCAGCATCTCCGACGCCAGAGGCGATGTCTGCCACGGAAATACACAAGACGATCAAGCCCCACCCAGAGGCAGCCCACGCCACAGGTGCACTCAGTCCTCGTGAGTTTCCTTCCCAAGTCGCTCCCCAAAGCCCTGCATTGTAAAATAATCTGCAGCCTATGCCGTGTGCAGACAATGGGAAAGCTCCAATTTAGTGTGAGACACTGCGCAATGCTCGGCCTAAAAAGTGGCTCCTTGTAACGGAACTTTAAAAAAAATCCACACACCACCCTGACCAGTGTGGCTCATTGGTTAAGCATCATGCCACTAAGTGAATAGTTGCCAATTCAATTCCCAGTCAAGGCACAAGCCTGGATTGCAGTTCAGTCCCGGTACAGGCACAAATGAGAAGCAACCAATTGATGATTCTCTCTCACATCCATGTTTCTCTCCCTCTCTTTCTCCCCCCCTTTCTCCCCCCTTCCCCTCTCTCTAAAAATAAATGAATGAAATCATTTTAAAAATCCATCAATCACAGGAACATAAAGTACAGCATAGAGAATATAGTCAATAATATTGTAATAACTATGTACGGTGCCAGGTGGGTACTGGAAATATTGAGGGGAACTCTTTGTAAAAGTATATGATTATCTAACCACTATGCTATACTATGCTATACTATGCTATACTATATACTATGCTATTTGAAACTAATAAAAATAATATTGAATATAAACGGTAATTGTAAAATAAGATTTACTGTATAATATACATATCATGTATCACATAAACATACACTTGAGACCTATATAATCTTATTAACCAATGTCACCCCAACAAATATAATTTAAAAATAAAATTAGAATAGTCACCAAAAAAATAAACTAATTTTTAAAGAACTCAGCAAGGCTGGCAGGTTTGAAGAGCACTTGCCCGCGGTGTCTGCGGTGCCCCTGGGGAAGGTTGACGCGTTCCTTACGCCCCAGCTAGAAACTGGAACATTCTCCCCGAGGACAGATGTCTTCTGAGATCCAAGCAAATGCCTTGTATCTTTTGCAACATGGTACACCCGTACGTAAGTTGGAAACAAGCTCAAGTAATGTGAAGACCTCTTTATGAAATACAGACGATCGCCTTTCAGGCAGAAAGAACAGATTCTCTGGTGAGAGCCCAGGGCTCACGTACAACAGAGAGAGGAACAAGTTCCCATACGTTGTATTTTCGGTTGTTTCTCAAGTACCATCTACTGAACTGTACACTCCGTAATGAAAAATTCCTTCCAGCACCATTATTCTAACTCCCCGTATCCCCAAACTGGTATATGATAAAAGTCTGAGCACATCCAAGTCCCAAGCTTAACACTCACTTCCAGAATATTCCCAACTCTCAGCATTTGGTAGCTCAATAGCCAGCTCTTTCACTACACAGTTTTTTAAATGTATGCAGAGTGTGTTTTAATCAGGGGCGGTAAGACATACAAACATGGAAACGACTGTCATAAAGGAAGGAGGCTCTCGAACCGGGCGTGGCCAAACAGTGAGGAGTGGGAGCACCTGGGGAGGCACCAGGGTTGGTTGGGAGGCAGAAGGTGGGAGGGAGGGAGGGGCAACTGGGAGCAAGAAACAGTGTGTACTGAGGTCTCTGCAGGCTCCAGGGGGTAGGGGCTCTCTCTAGTTATCTGGTCCCTGCCCCCAGGGTGATTAGAGCAGGAAAACAGTGGCCAGGGAGGGATGTAACAGTCCGACGGAGGAGGTGCTGCAATATGGTCTCTGGGTTGGTTCGTTTGTATATAGAAGGGAAGCTCGTGAGCAAGGCAAGTGTCTGCCATCTCTAGGAACTGGTTCATCCTGGGAGAGGCAGTCCCTCATCTCAGGAAGGTCCCAGATGACACAGAAATTCAGAAGATAACAAAAGGCATAATTCCACAGATGATTCCAGCCCTAGCCATCAACTTAATTCTGCCCTTCCAGTCTTTCCACGTGAGGTTCCAGAGGCTTTATGGCTGGGAAGATCTCTCCTCACTGGGCCCTGTCTCAATTCCTGACCGACCACCATTCTCATGTGTTTGCTGGTTGCTCCGTGGGCTCTGTTTGGGAGTGCTTTGTTATGTGGTGGTAGATAATCGATTAAAGCCTTGGCTGGAGTGACGATAATTCCTATCAGCTCTCGTTCATTCAACCCCGTGGAAGGAGGAATTTATGATTACGCCCTTTTTCTTGGCCTTGTGTTGTAAACAATTAGTGCTTGTGAATGATATGAAAATATGTTTAGCTTCTTTTTCCCTATGCCTGCAGGAAGGGCTCTCAAAGAATAGTGATGCTAATTTTTTGGCATTCTCATGACATTTTTCCTTATTAAAAAGAGAAGACACAAGCAGCAATTTCTCTATCTCCCTACCCAAAGCAGCCCCAGTGAAAAACACGGATCCCGGCTTTCCTCAGCAAAAAGAACGGAGTTGCAGGCATTTGTGTACCACGTGCAACAAACCAGGGGGCAGACCCCCCAGAGTCTGCCCAGAACAGTAAGAAAGGAGGAAGCAGAGCTTCAAGGGGTCGATTTCTCTCTGATTCAGTTTGCTTTTCATGACAAAAATCTGGCCTTAATGTGAAAGTAGCATCCAACTCGGAAAAAGAAAAAAATGTTTATTTTGTGGGAAGATGATGAAAATTAAAATTCAAAGGCATATGCCAATTTGAAAAGAGAATCTGAGAGCTTTGAAGATTCAACCACAAGGGAGGTGGAAAATTGCCACAACAATCTCTGTGCTAATAAATAGTAAGAAATGGGGAAAGGCATAAAAGTAAGAGAGAACATTGAATTCTTATCCTCCAACCTTTCCAAAAAATAGGGCTCTGGAGAGTTCAGAATTCAATCCCCATTTGAGAGGGCAATTTTATAAAATAGGAAAAAAAACATCTTTATGGACTTAACTTTAAGTAATAACAGTCACAAGTTATCAAGGCTCTAGTCGGAAAGCAGTAACTATATATATAGATATAGATATAAAATAATGTGAATTTCTCTTTTTTCCAATAACATATTAGTTTATGCTTAAGTTGTTATGGTTTCAGAATAAAAACATACGAGTCAGACATGACTGCTAAGTCTTCATTGCTCTGCTCACATTTGAAAGAGCCCCTCAGCAGATATTCATAGCACGCCTACTATGTGCAGGGCACCATGACATGAAGGTCATTTCAACCAATGCAGACAACCTTCGCAGAGTACATGCTATTCCCTCGAACTAAGGTGGGGACAGCTCGATCCAAAACAACCCACGGGTTGTTCCTTCACAGACTTGAACTGAGGCTCTGCTGCGTGCCAAAGCCACTCAGACCCGGCAACTCTCAGACTCTGGTGGATCATCTGGATTGCCGGGACATCCTCCCGAAAGGGATCAGTGCGAAGGTGCCGGCTGCCCTCAGTACAGACAAGACAAGCTGTCATTTTCAAAAACATTTTTCTTCACTGTAAAGAGGAAGGAATAATAAAAACAGCAGCAGCGATTGTAAAGATAATAGCATCCAAAAATCCAGGTGAAAAAACAGAACTTTCTAACATGATGATTATAGCTAATGATACTGTATTATACTCTTGACTGTTGCTAAGAGAGTAGTTGTTTTTGTCTTGCAATTGTTTTTTTTGTTGGTGGTAGTGGGTTGTTTGTTTTTTTTTTTTTCTGGTAACAGATTAACATCGTAAGTTGTTGCCGAAATCTGTTTGTGAAAGTGCTTTGTATTACTGAGGTGCCTTTCCCCCATATTTCAAGTCATTCTGGCTGATAAATGCTGCCACTTGATTATAAAACTTTTGGTGTCTGCCCTGTACCCTCTGCCGGCCAAGCACTGCAAGCCAGATGTCAGCTGGAAAATTAGTGGATACCTTTCTTTCACACCTGCGCCTGTTTTCATCGTGATGGGTGAAAAAGCTGTTCACACAATTGGATAGGACGGGATCGGGTTGCTGCACTTCGGTTTCGGCTTTCAGCCAGCTTCATACCACTCTCCACATGGTTCTGTGCACGTGGGGATGCTCTGCAAGGGGCTGCTAGGTGCTTTTGACAGGTTTTCTTTTGGTGTCTGTTGTTCACGTAACAGCTGGGAAATGAACAGCCACAATGAAGTCTATGACCCTTGTAAACCTACATATGCCACAAAACAGGAAGTGAGACCCTACAGTCAATGATCTCACGACTTAATCAGGCCTTAAATACATGCATTAAAACAGGCTATGATGAGTAGAAATGTTCAAAGTATTTGGGACCAGAGGAATGTGAAAGAGAAATGTGACAATCACGAAACATCACCCTCTTCAAGGAGGTGAGAGACCACTTCCTACAGGAAGGGACTGCCCAACATATTTTTAAAAACTGAGATATAACTGACATAGCACACTGATCAGTTTAAATGCACAGCATAGTGATTTGATGTATGTATCCACTGTGAAATGATTACCACTATAAGTTTAGTCAACATCCACCACCATGCATAGTTACAGGTTTTGTTCCCATGATGAGAACTTTTAAGATCTACTCTTAGAAACTTACAAACATCCAGTACAGCATTATTAATTATAGTCGCCGTGCATTACACCCCAGAACCGATGCGTCTTCTAACTGAAGGTCTGTGCCATCGGACCCCGTTCGTCCCCTTCACCCTCGGCCCCCACTTGCCTTTGGCAGCCATCAACCTGTTTTCTGTGTCTGTGAATTCGGTTTTTGTTTTGTTTTTAGTTTTCACATATCAGGGAGATCATACATTGTTTTTTTGTCTTTCTCTACCCAATTTATTTTGCTTAGTTTAGTATAATGCCCTCAAGGTCCATCCATGGTATCTCACTTGGGATTTCCTATTTTTTTAGCAGCTGAATCATATTCAATGTTATGTGTGTATATATGTATCATTTTCTTTATATATATATACATATATATATATATATCACACATATATATATATCATTTTCTTTACCCATTAATCTGTTGATGGACACTTGGGTTGTTTCCATGTCCTGACTGTGATAAATAATGGTGCCTTGAACATGGAGATGCATACATCTTTTCAGAAGAATAATTATATCTCTTCCAGATAAACACCCAGAAGTAGAACTGCTGGGTCACATGGTAGTTCTGTTTCTCATTTTTCCGGAACCGCCATACCATTTCCCATAGTGGCTGCACCAACGGACACCCCCACCAACCGTGCACACCCCCACATCTGTTATCCTCTTGCTGATGGCAGTCACGCTAACAAGTGTGAGGGACATCCAAGGGGCGTAGCACCGTACATTTAGGTAGCACTGTACACCTGCAAAGCCTTTGCACAGATATTAAACAATCAGACGATAATGTCTCTGACTGGAGGAGTGCCCTCAAGTGTGCTTCTCAAAGTGTGGGCCCGGAACTCGGAGCATCGGTATCACCTTGGAACTTGTCACCACTGCAGATTCCTGGGACCTACCCCCAAACGACTGAACTACAAACATTGGAGGTGGGTTTACAAGTCCTCCACCGGAGACGTGCTCGAGTTTAAGAAGCGCTGGCTTGGAGAAAGAAGCCGAGCAGACTGAGCACGGTGGTGGCGAAGAGCGCAGATGTGGTCCCTACGTCCTGGGGTTGGAACCTGGCTTCCCCCTTTTCTCCAGGAAGTTGTTCACTGGCCTTGTCTCAGCCCCCCGTCTTCGACACAGGAACACCGGTACCACTTACCGCGGAGGGCTGCTGTAAGATCTAAATGATGAGATGCATGCAGTGCTGGATTTAGCACTCAGTAAATGTTAGCAAGTGTTAAACGGGTCATGTCCACTAAGTACGGAGACCAGAGAGGACCAGGCCTTGGGGTTAAGTGGGCAGAAAATGCTAAGCTTATATCTGAGTAGCAGAGGGTAGAAGCCAACACATGAATAAAGTGACTACTGCCTGCTTTCACTGCCACGTTCAGTCATCTCCATGTTGGAGTCCTGCAGAAATCCCATTGTACTGCAGAAACACCGAACTGTCTATAACAGTAGCACACAAGATGCTGTATGTGCTTTCCTTATGTAATACAGACAGAGGAAAATAAGCAAAGATTGATAAATCTTTATAAAACACTGCTATTTTTCAAGTTTCCCTATCCTCAGAAATTCTATGGCTGCCCTGTCTCAGTGCTGTTGTTGGTATTAAACACGCTGCTGCGGCTATAGGAAGAATAAGACAGGTATGTTTTTGTGCAGAACCGCGTAGGAGAGAGCAACGCTACCTTACGAGCCGCTCAGAACCCTTCCTTTAAGAAACAGCGAGGCCTCGCAATTGTACGGCTTGCGAGTGTGCTTTTCTCGCTGCAAGGGAACAAGTCCAAGACATCCAGCGCGGGCTCTGACAGCTGTTGTCTCTCATCTTCAGCCTGACATAATGAGTTTCGAGACTTCCAGCCTGCTGCCCAGAAGCGGAGGTGGGGCCCGAGGAACTGCTCTGGAAGAGGGAAGAAACTGAACAATGGGAAGGAACAAACATGGTCTCCTTTTTCTTCTCCAGCTACCAGCCTGGCATTCGTTACCTCCTGGTGGGATTCTAAAAGTCAAGTCATCATTCTTCATGCTGTAACATATGCAGGGGTGCCTCAGTCCTGTATTATGCATGTCCAGCCTAACAACACAGAGGGAGAGAGAAGGGGGCACGCGGGGTGGGCCAATCAGATGAATCTGCTCACCACCTGCTGAAGGTATGATATTGCTTCTTGCTTCTTCAGAACCTAAGAACATTCTCATTGTATTGAATTATATTTACTTAAAGCTACATTATCTACTTACAGAATAAAACATAAATTTCATTGCTTTTGAATCCAGTGTTATCACTCCAATAGTAAGAGTTCATAATTTCCACTTGGCAATATTAAAGCCCACCATATTTAATGAGGAAGAAGATTCCAAAGGTGAGGTAGTGAATGGTTAACTATAATCTCGTGTGACAGAAAATAGGACAATGGCATCAAGTCAAACCAGAAATCGACAAACAAGAGCTCACAGGCCGAATCGAGCCAGCCACCTATTTTTGTATGGCCCATGAGCTAAGAGTAGTTTTCATATTTTTAAGTGACTGAAACAAAATCTAAGAATAACATTTCACAACTTGTGAAAACTGCACAAAAGTCACACTTCAGCGTCAATAAGGTTTCCTGGGGAATGAATGTATATTGTCTATGGCTCCTTTGATACTCTACTGAGAGACGGGATAGGCGACAGTCTAAAATATTCACTGTTTGGCTCTCTGCAGAAAACCTTTGCCAACCCCGAGTTAAATGAATAGCAGGAGTGAAATGAATGGCAATGGATGTGAGTGGGCTTCACTCACACCACAAGTGCCCAGATGCATTAGTGAGTCAACAGAACTGACAAAGGTTCCAAATCTCGCTGGAAGGAGGGAAGGGGCATCGTGGCAGACAATCGATGGGCAAACATTCTTGTATCTTCAGTCACGGGGAGGCGGAGATAGGTCTGTGGGATCCATCTTTCATTGTTAAAATTCCACTATCAAGCAGAAAGAAACTCGCACTCTTCAAAAACTATCATAAGTACAGTAACACTAACAGCTAAGCTTATTAATTGCTTCCGCTGTTCTGGGCAAATGTGCATTATTTCACTGATCCTCACATTCATCCTGTGATGACATTATTATTATTTTCATTTGACAGAGGAGAAAACTAAAGTTTAAACAGTTTAAAGAACTTGCCTGGTTAATGATTAGGACTCATTTTTACTCCCTACAAATGTCATTTAATCTTGAAAAACTGCTCACTCCATCTCTTCTATTTAAGATTTAATTATAAGATTATTTCTATTTAATTAGATTAATAGAAATAGTTAATAAGATTAACTTATATGTAATCTTATAATTTTGAATATCTACCTTTCTTGTTGGACAACAAAAAGTCTGGAAGCAAAACATGATGGAGACCGAAGCATAGAGTCAGGCTGACGAATCAAGAACAGCACACAGGCAGTGGCTGGCACTGCAAGCTGACTTCAAGGCGGATCTGCACCTAGCAGACCCCGGGTGAGGGGTACACGTTCCAGACCTCCCTCCCTCACAGCTACAGGGACCCTAAGACTTGGGCCCAGCCATGGAGATGCATGAGGGGTCTGTTGGGGGACCTTGGAAAACATTTTTTTCCTAAGAAGAGGAAAAGATATAGCTGGAACCATTCCTGTTTCCTCCTCTATGCTTTAAAAGTGCGTGTAATGTCTGGAGTTACAGCAGTCATCTTGTGACCAAAGGCAACACACACAGGGTAAAGTAAAGAACTGCAAAGATGCTGCTCCTGAACCAATGACAGAATGTCTTCTTCAAATTTCTTCACTTAGGTGGTTACTTGCAGCCATTCACAACTGGCATAGAAATAGAACAAAGCAATACAAAAATTTAACTTATCTCTGTATTCTGCCCTTCCTATTTCCAGGATGAATTGTTCCTGACATCAAAAGTTGCAAACTCTTATGATATTTCATAATAATAAATATGTACACTCTGTACTTAACCTGGGTAAGCCTTTATTAAGATGAAACAAGCATTCATTTGTTCTTTCATTCTCCCACTCAAAGGATACCTGTTAAGGATCTATTTCTACGGATCAGGCACCGTTAGAGATGCTTGAGGAGAAGAGGTCCTCAAGAGCGAGAGGGAGGTGCTTGCCCAGAAAGTCTAATTACCAGGAATCATTACTGTTATATTCTGTGGAAGTCCATACAAAGTCCCCAGAAATAATACAGGTCTCTTGAGTCAAAAAAGATCTGGTTTTGAGCTCATGTTTTGCCCCTTACCAGCTGGGAAATTGATGAGAGTCCTTTAACTTCCTCTGAGTCTGTCTTGCCATCTGTAAGCTGGGAATAATAACATGTACTTATAAGGGGGATGGGTGACTGCCAGTGCAACTGTGGTGCCCAGCAGAGCCTGACTCAGTCAGTTAAGGGAAGTTGCCATTATTATTATTATTATCAACACAGCAGGATATGAACAACATGCATTTAAACACCAATGAGGGAACGAGGGAGGTGGGAGAAGGCAGGTGTGAACCAGGGAAGGCTATCTGGAGAGAGGAACATTTGAGGTAGACCCAGAGAGACAACCAACAGAAGCTTGCTGGAGGAAAACGAGAGGGAGAGAGGAACACTGTGAGCCCAGACAACTGCCTGAGTAGCGAGTGTTCGGCAGAGACTGTAAACAGGGTGGAGACTGGGTGAGCCGTGAGGGGGCAGGCAGTGAAACTGAGAGGCCAGGCTGGGGCCGGTTCGTGCAGGCCCTAGCAGAGACAGGCTGAACCTGGTGCTTCATCCCACCCGCAAGGAGAAGTCTGACCAGTTGCATGGACTGTAAGCAACAACTGACATCATTGGGTCTCTGTTGTAGGTGGATAATCAATTGGCAGTGGAATGGGAGATGGGTTGGAGTGGGTGGAAATGTGAGTAAAAGAACCCTCAGGAAGTTATTTCTACAACCAAAGAGTAATTAGCAACCACACCAAGACAGTGATACTGGAGCAGGTGGGCGAGGGTAGGTTTTAGGCATATTTTGGAGGCAGAAAAATCAACTTTAGAGACCAGCGGGCTTTGGAAGGTTAAGAAAATTGAAGCCTCAACATTGACTAGGGTGTCTTGATGAAGAGGTTGAGGGACCATAAATGCTATTACGAGAGATAGGAAGCTCAGGAACAGTATTAATAAGTGGAAGTTCAAATTATAAGAATGTGGCCTTTTCTGGAAGTTAGCTATGTCTGGCAAACCCTGACGAAAGTCTCACCTGATGCTCCCCGAACACCAGCCAAGCCTGCTGTCTCCTGAGACATCAGTTCAGGATTGGTTGCAAACCTTTCTTAACAAGCCATTACGAACACTCGTGAATGCACCTTACTGAGAAATGTGATTTCCTGCTCCTTTACCAATAACCGTACAAAGGTTTTGCAGTCAGGAAAAACCATGCGTCAGCTGACTACTCTCCATCCTGCTGCACTATGCCTCGTGTTGGGCCTTGCAAACAGTAAGTGCTCAACAATGGGTCGTTACTATGATAAAAAATCACCCTTCTTAAGGGTCAACTCTGAACTCTCCAATGATCATTGCACAAGCTCTGAAGAGACAATCATGGTAGGAGGTCTTGGGAAGAAAGGACAGGGAGCTATCTGCACAAATCCAGGCTCTCGGTGATTTATCCACACCTTTGTAGAGATAAAATATGGCGGTATGCGGCCTGAGATAGGGCACTCTCTTCACCCCCTTTGGCCGTGACCAGTTTGCAATCTTTAACCAGCTTTGAATGCTTTTCACAATTTGCAATCCTCCCACCCCTCAAAATGGGGCATGTGTGATGCAAGCTGGTCCAGAGCACGTGCTCCACACGTGAATCCTGCGAGTCTCGACAACATGCTAGTCTCAAGCCTCCAGGAATCCTCTTGTACTTTTTTAGCATCTTTAACCTGAGCCACCATTTCTCATGCTCCCCCTGCAGCCCTAGTTCCATGCACATTATTCAGAAGTCACACAGGCTGGAGCAGTGTGGTCAGAGCGAAGCGAGTTTGGTAGACAACGGGTCCTTTTCCTATGCACTGAAGATGTTCGGCCTCAGAAGAACCTTCACAATACTTCCCACACTGGCCTGATAATGGGTATTTTAAGTAAGTATAGCTCCCCAGGAAGGTCAAACAAAACAGTAAGCCAAACAGTATCTTCAAATCCTTAATCATAAAGATTGAATAAATCTTTATGGAATGAATAAATGAATGAATGAAATGAACAAAGTCAATGGAATGAACACAGAATTACCTATACATTTTCTCTGAAATAAGTATCACCCTGGGATGCAGTTACACTCTACTCCTGACTACACCAAGAGGAGAGGAAGCACGTCAGAAGCTTGAAAACACAAGAAAGAAATTCTTAAGTGTCCAAAGTAAGGAGACTCCCTTTCAGAGAAAGACTATTGCCTTGGGCAAACACCCAAGAGGAGGAGTTCCTGTGAGAGACACAAAGCACTTACACGTACATAAGGGACAACTCCAAAGAGACAGCCATCAATTCAGGCCGGCAGCTGCCTGCCAGGAAACTCACTTCTCCCTTCGGTCCATTCTGTGAACCTGATTCAATCAGCACTCCTACTCTGCGAGGAACTGGCATGTCAGAGAGAACTGCTGTCACCCAAAAGTAATGGAGTGAGAATGACATTATTTCCAATTGTTTGAGGCCATGCAGTTCCCAATTTTGTCAGCCCCATTTCTGGGAAACTGTCCTACCAAAGACTATGGCATCTGCAGAACTGGGGAGAAATACATATACATACCACTCTGTTACAAATGTCATTGTCTTTTCATATATGATTAAGGTAAATCACATACAAATCCATAGGCACTTGGGATTTATGGCAGGCAGAGAAATGGTCCCCTACATATGTTCATACCCTAATTCCTAGGAATGCCAGTATGATGAGCTACCCTAGGGTGCCCTGGTAGATCCGATGTAATCACATCAAGTCTAAAAAGTGGAAGAGAAAGGAAGACAAAGTCAGAGAGATGAGGCAGAAAAGGGAGGCAAAAGGTGATAAGCTCAGAGAGAATTCACAACTATGGGCTAAGGAATGCTGGTTCTAGGAGCTAGGTCTGGCTCCTGGCCAACAGCCAGCTACCACACAGAACCAAATTCTACCAACAACCTGAACAAGACTAGAAGCAGATCCTCCCCCAGATAATAGCCCAGGGTTGCCAACACCTTGACATTGGCCTTGTGCAATCCTAAGCATAGAACCCAACTGAGCCTCCCCATGCCCCGACTTCTGATCCATGGAAACAGCGAAATAATAAATGGATGATGTTTTAAGCCATGAAATTTACTGTAACTTCTTACCACAGCAATCAAAACTACTACAAGACTTGTTTGATTAACCCAGGAGCATTCAAGTACCAACGCTGGTTAGCCTTAGTGTAATGCATCCATCCAATATGCACTTTTGGAGCACCTTACCTACTCTGGCCAGGCACCTGGTGGGAGTCTTTAGAAGAATGAAGCTTATAGTGATGAGCAGAAAGAAGCATCTCCTCCCTGTGCTTTCAGTTAGAAAGTATTCAATTAGAAACAGAAACACCGAAAAAGAACATTTACGTGAATACACAGAGTAGTAGACTGTGGTCAGTAAAATGGAGGGGAGGGGAGTGGAGCTCAGAGCATCTGTATCAGAGGTTGTGGCGTGCGGGTGATGGCCAAGACCTCCCTGACGTCCTGACAGACAAGGCGAGAGCTGCAGTACAGGTGGGAAGGATGTGAAGGTGCAGAGATTTGGGGGAAGGAAGATCAGCCAAAGCTGTGACGCAAGAGGGCACCCAAGGAGTGAGAGAACGTGGAATACCGGGGTGGCCGCGTGAGGCTGCACAGGCAGGCAGGCAGCAGCGGGGTCATGAGGCTCTGTGAACCGTTCTGAGGGGTTTTCACAAAGAAAATAAAAACACGCTTCGTGAGAAAAGGAATTATTTGTTGACTTTTGATTAATGATTATGGAAACTGTTATACATGTGCATGATATTCAGGCTGTCCCTGTGGGCTGTGGACTGTCAAAGCTTTAACCCACGGCTCAGGACATGAAGAACAAGCCCCGCCCTCCAAACATCTGATCACTCCTAGGTTCAGAAAGAGCCTTACACTCCTCATTGCAAAACTCAGAGAGTCCAAAAGAAGTGATTTGTTCTCTCTGAGACTTAGTTTACGTCTGCAAAGTGGAAATGATATTTCCACATAAGGAGGAGACACGACAAATACTTGTTGAGTAAATAAGTAAATTCCTTCCCTCCTTGAATCGGAATCAAATGAGAACCAAGTATATGGGATGTGCTTTGGACAGTAGAAAGTGTTTTACATAATAATGTGAATAATTATTGCAGTTATTAAGCTAACAATGTCTTCATTTGGGTCGAGATTCTGTAATGGTTCGAAGGACAGAGCTGAGAGCCCTGCCAATGATACTGGTAGATGGAAGGGAACAGGTCAGTGAGGAAGGCCCTGGGACTTTCAGAACCCAGGGACACGCTAATGCCTGGAATAGCAGCCACCTGCCATGGGCAGATCAGGGGACGTCAGGAGAAGGGCGAGGAGTGAGACTAGACAAGGCGTATTGAGCTCTGGGCCTCCATGAAAACTTGCTCTAACTAGAACAATACAACAGCCCCAATAATTCGGGGTGTTATTAATCCTACACAGGATTATCATTAGAGTTGAAGCTTGCCAAAAATGGCAATCAGTAAAAGTTTGAAATTCTTTAAAATATAATTTTTGCATGGTAGCCTGAGGCCTTCCTTGAAAACTGAAGGAAATTGTTTCCATGGGGACTCTTTCTAAGATCTTAACTCTGGCCAAGAATTTAAGTGGTTTCCTATCACAGAGGGAAGAATAGCATAGTGTAAAAAGCACAAGCTTTGGAGTCCAACAAACTCTGTTTGAGTCACTAGTAGAAAGGTTACTTAGTGGCTAAGACTTCATTTTTTCATCGGTAAAATAGGAATAAGAAGGCCATGCAAACATGGTCTTTGTGCTTTGTGTGGTGCCTGGTGCACAAAAAATATTTGGGAAATACTATTATCACCATTGATCCCCATTGTCTGGGGGGGACCTGAAAGCTTGAATTACTTTAAGACAGAAAGAATGTTTAGAAAGCACAAGCTATAGCTCAGTAATTGTTCAGCAGCCTATTTCTTTTCTCCCCAATATTAAATAAGATAAAAATTAAATTAAATTAAAGTCTGCCTACACAAGGTTTCCTAGCTGAGCTATTTGTCTTCGCTGGGGGTTACGTGTGCAAGGCAGCAATAAACAGCAAACCTCTGGGTTGTGTGCCATACGGAAAGCAGCGCGTTCTTATTTCAGGGGCCG